>NC_057863.1:484758615-489918615 GCF_019393635.1 Dromiciops gliroides
GCTCTCCACCCTGGTCCATTTTTTTCCTGCACTTTCTCACCTTGCTAAGCTAACTCTCACCTTGCCCCAGGATTCCTTTCTTTTTTGCTCCCAGGCTGGTTCCTTCCCTGCCTTTCATCTGTGGTCTAACTTGGATCTTGGTGACCTTTAATATAGTAAGGAGGTTAGCTGTACTTTTCCTCTGCCTCTCAGGCAAGTGGTTATTTATTTGTAAATGAACTGTTTGGTACATGGGGAGGTAGGAGTGAAAGGAGAGTGAACATGTGTATACAGGCTTGTACTCCTGACCCCATTCTGGACCTTTCTGCAGTTCCCTTTCATAATTTATTCTGAAGTAAATGTATATGAGTATACCTCATGTTATAGTAGAAAGAGCACTGGACTTAGAGGCAGTTGTGAAATCATAGGAGAGTTGCTGATGTTCACTGAGACTGTTTCCTACAAAAAGAGTTTAGTAATGCCTTTAATATCTAACTCTCAGGGTCTTTGTGAGTTCCCTTATTAGATAATCTATTTAAACTACTTTGTGAACCTTAGCAGCTAGGTTGCCCAATGGTTAGAGCACTGGGCCTGGAGTTGGGAAGTTGTTCTTCAGTAGTTTCAGCATGACCCCACTTGGAGTTTTCTTGACAAAGAAACTGACGTGATTTGCCATTTCCTTCTCCAACTCATTTTTAGAGAAGAGGAAACTAAGACCAACAGGGTTAAGTGACTTGCCCAGGGTCAAACAGCTAGTAAGTGTCAGAGGCCAGATTTGAATTCAGGGAAATGAGCCTTCCTAACTCCAGGCCCCACACTCTATCCACAGTATCAACTTTCTGAATGACCTGAGTTCAAATTCAGCCTCTGATACTAACCGTGACTTTGGACAAATCACTTCATCTCTGTTTGCCTCAGTTTCTTCATCTGCAAAATGGGGATACCCTTATCTCCCAGAGTGGTTGTGAAGATCAAATGAGAACATCGCAAATCACTTAACAGAGTGCCTGGCACACAGTAGGTACTTTATAATTGCTAGCTATTATTACTTACAGCACTATATTACTATTACTGTAATAATTAAGTAGCTATTATAATGATGTTTGGCAAGTAAGTTAATTTATTTCACTAGACTTCTATAAAATGGGGTACTTGGACTAGATAATCTCAAAGGTCTTTTCCAAATTGAAATTCTTATAATTCATAAATATATATTTTTAGAAATGTAGGTTTTCGTGTATAGTGGGGTTTTTTGAGGAGTATCTTTTTGATGGTATTAACTATGTATAAAGCCTAGAACCTACAGTATGTAAGATACTGAAAGATTCTTAGAGCCTTGTGGTCCATGCAGCTATCTTCTCTGGCTATACTACCTCCATTTAGTGTCTGTTTTAACATTGAAAAGGTTCAGGTAGGCTACCTCCTGAGGCATCCCACTGAACTTTTCTTCCTTATATTGGGGCAAAATTGGCTTTCCTTTAACAGAAAATCACTGTGGATAGAGAGCAAACAGTCTTGGAGTAGGTGGTACAGTGGTTAGAGCATTAGACCTGAGTTCAAATCCAGCTTCAGACATTTATTAGCTGTGTGACCATTGGTAAATTTATTTTTTGGGTTTTTTTGACAGGGCAATGAGGGTTAAGTGACTTGCCCAAGGTCACACAGCTAGTGAGTGTCAAGTGTCTGAGGTCAAATTTGAACTCAGGTCCTCTTGAATCCAGGACTAGTGCTTTTAGGCAAATTGTTTAACAGCTGTCTCCCTTAGTTTCCTCGACTATAAAATGTAGATAATAATAGTACCTCCCAGGGTGATGTGAGGATCAAATAAGATAATATTTGTAAAGTATATTTCATAGTGCCTGGCACATAGTAGATGCTTGTTCACTTACCTCCCCCTGCAACTTGGAGTCAGGAGGACCTGAGTATGTACCATAGCAAATAGCACACTGCCTAGGACATAGTAGCTTCCCTTCCTTTCCCTTCCCTTCCCTTCCCTTTTTTCCCCCTAGGCAACTGGGGCTAAGTGACTAGCCTGGGGTCACACAGCTAATAAGTGTCAAGTGTCTGAGGCCAGATTTGAACTTAGGTCCTCCTGACTTCAGCCAGTGCTCTATCTACTGTGCCACCTAGCTGCCCCAGACATAGTAGGTTTTCAACAATATTCGATTGAATAACTGATCAAACTTTAATTATATCCAATTTTTACCACTGTACTCTTTTAACTACAAAACATATTAACAAAGCCTAATTTACATCCTCTGTGACTAGCATAATGCTTTATGTATAGTAGGGAGGTAGTATGTTTTAGAGAGGATCTAAGTTCAAATCTTGGCTTGGTTCCTCCCTGTGTTGGAGTCACTTAGCTTTCGTGGGACTGCCTCAGTTTCTTCATGTATAGAGTGAGTGCCTGGCAAATAGCAAATGATTCATAAATTCTTTTGTTTTGTTTTGTTTTTTAGCGAGGCAGTTGGGGTTAAGTGACTTGCCCAGGGTCACACAGCTAGTAAGTGTTAAGTGTCTGAGGCCGGATTTGAACTCAGGTATTCCTGACTCCAGAGCCAGTGCTCTATCCACTGCGCCACCTAGCTGCCCCATGATTCATAAATTCTTATTGCTTGAACTGTTGACTGACTGATGAGGGGGAGTTGGACTAGATGAGCTCTAAGGTACCTTCAAGCTCTAAATTTATAATTCTATGAATTTTTTTTAAAAAAATGAACATTATCATCATGATCAAATGGTGCATACCTTTCTTGTTGTTATTCAGTTGTTTCATTCCTATCCAACTCTCCATTACCCCATTTGGGGTTTTCTTGGCAAAAATCCTGGAGTGGTTTACCATTTCCTTCTCTAGCTCATTTTTACAGATGAGGAAACTGAGGCAAACAGAGTTAAGTGACTTGCCCAGGGTCGCACAGCAAATACATGTGTCTAAGGTCTGGATTTGAACTCAGGAAGATGAGTGTTCCTGACTCTAGGCTGTGCCACCTTGGCTAATACTTTTGGATATGACCTAATGGACATATCTGGTACTGTCTCTTAGTTAGCAGGAAACAAAAGGATGAGAAACTTTTCTTGAGATAATTGAGAGATCGTCCCTTCCTGAGTTGCCAGGAATTCTTTTTAGGGCACAACTCTAAAGAGCTAAAGAGACATTGATGCAGACTGAGAAATGTTTGATACTTCTACACTTCTGTTTTTTTCTCCATGATGTCTTACCTCTTTACCAGTATGCTTGATCCTTTTGACCAATTCACTTTTCTGAGTTGTTGACTAGGATGAGGCACACAATTTCATAGGAACAGGAAGTTCAACAGGAAGTTCTTGTTCACTGATGCTACTGAAGTCCTCGTTATGCACAGAATCTCTTCTTCATGTTGTGCGTGTATAAATAATGTCTCTTGAGGAAAGGAGCACCAAAACCAGTACTAATATTTAACACAGTAGGCTATAAATAATGTTTGACTGGACTGAATAGACTGCTATAAGTGGGTGGTGAAGAAGGGGAGCCCTAGTCTTGAATGAGTTTCCTGGAAACCACTTTCGTTTTTTATTAATGGCATTATTCCATGCTGCCCTTTGTGCATCCCCCAAACTAGGTTTCTGTGCCAAACATTGTAGAGGAACTTCAATGAAATAATATGTAAATGTCAGTTCAGCTAAAAGAAGACATTTTAAATGAGAGAACTCTAAACCATCTCCACGACTCTTCTCACGTTCTAAAACTGTGCATCTAAATGGGAAGAAGGAAGGAGATTCAGTACACTGCCCAACTGACCAAACCATGGTTTTATTGTTGGAAGGGACCTTAGAGCTTGTCTAGACCCAACTTGTATTTGATGGGTAAGGAAATGATGGCCCAAAGAAGGTATGTGATTGGCCCAAATCATATAGCTAGTAAGTAGCAAATCCCTGTGTGACCATGGGCATGTCTTCTTGTCCTCTCTGGGCCTCATCTGTAAAATGATAGGGTTAGACCAGATGAAGTCTGAGGTCCCTTCCAACTCTAAATGTAAGGCCTTATGAATCCATGTCTCTGGGGGCAGCTAGGTGGCACAGTGGATAGAGCACCAGCCCTGGAATCAGGAGGACCTGAATTCAAATCCAGCCTCAGACAATTGACACTTACTAGCTGTGTGACCTTGGGCAAGTCACTTAATCCTCATTGCCCAACCAACCAACCAACCAACCAACCAACAAAAAGAGCTGCTATGAATCCATGTCTCCTCCTAGGTTCCTTTGATGATAAAATGCTATTTCCTTTAGAGTCCCTAGGAAGCATAGAGTACCAGAGTTAGAAGGGATCTTCCTAGGTCATCTATTCTAATGCTTACCTGAGAATTTTCTCTCTCAAACCCTCCAGTTACAGGGATGTGGGGAATCTGACCCTAATTCACCTTCTAAACCTAACAGATGGGGAACTTGATGATTAGAAGGATAGTAATAATAGTTTATATATTTATAGTTCTCTGAGGTTTACAAAGGGCTTTCTTCACAATAACCCTTAGGTAGGTAATGTCAAGTCAATAAGCATTTAGAACACCTAAAATGTACCAGGTACTTTGCTAAGTAGTGAGGACAAAAGAAAAGACAAAACCATTGTCTCTACTCTCAAGGAGCTCACAGTCTAATGGGAGGGACAAAATCCAAACAACTATACACATAAAAGAGATATACATGATGTTGTTGTTGCTCAGTCATGTCTCATTCTTCATGACCCCATCTGGAGTTTTCTTGGCAAAGATAGTGGGGTTTGCCATTTCCTTCTCTAGCTCATTTTACAGATGAGGAAACTGAGGCAAATAGGGTTAAATGATTTGCCCAGCTAGTAAATGTCTGAATGCACATTTGAACTCAGGTCTTCCTGACTCTAGGCCCAGTGCTCTAACCATTGCGCCACCCAGCTGTCCTGATTATAGAGGATAAACTGGACATAATCTCAGAGGGAAGGCACTAAGATTAAGGAATCCTTAGGAAAGTTTTCTTTCAGATGTTAGGATTTTAGCGGAGTCTTGAAGGAAGCCAGGGAAGCCAAAAGACAGAGAAGAGGAGGAAGAGAATTCTAGGCATGAGGAAAAGCCAGAGAAAATGCACAGAGCTTGGAGATTGATTATCTTGTGAGAAGAAGAGCAAGGAGGGCAGTGTCACTGAGTCACAAATTACATGGAGGAGAGTGAGATGACTGGAACGATAGGAAACTGCCAGGTTATGAAGGATTTTTTTTGGGGGGGGCAGGGCAATGAGGGTTAAATGACTTGCCCAGGGTCACACAGCTAGTAAGAGTCAAGTGTCTGAGATTGGATTTGAACTCAGTTCCTCCTGAATCTAGAGCCAGTGCTTTATCTACTGTACCATCAAGCTGCCCCCCCATTATGAAGGATTTTAAAAGTCAAATGCATTAAAGCCAAATGTATTTGATGCTGGAGGCAGTAGAGTTGATTGCAATGGAGAGTGATGTGATCAGAGCTGCACCTTAGGAAAATCATTTTGATGGACAGGAGTAGAGAGAGAGCTGAGGCTTGGAAATCACCTAGCAGACTATTGTAATGGTCCAGGTATGAGGTAGTATGGGCCTTCAGCTGGAGGAGGGAGTTGCACCATCAGAAGAGAGGAGGAGGTATCTATGTGAGATGCTATGAAGGTAGAATCAACAGGATTTGGTAATAGATTTCATTGGGGGCAGGGGAGCTGGGTGAGGGAGAGTGAGGAGTCGAGGATGATACCTAGGTTGTGAGCCTGGTTCATTGAGGACCTGTTGATACTTTTTGGACAATGAGGAAAGTTTGGAATAGGGGAAGGTTTGGGGGAAGATACAGTAAGGTCAGTTCTGGATGTGTTGAATTTAAGATCTCTTCAGGATGTCTATGGCAATTAGTTGGCACAGTGGATAAAGTGCCAGGCCTGGAGTCAGGAAGGCTCATTTTTTAAATCTCATTTGATGCTCACAACAACTCTAGGATTATTATCTCCATTTTACAGATGAGGAAACTGAAGCAAACAGAGACTGTGATTTATCCAAAGTCACATAGTTAGGCTGAATTTGAACTCAGGTCATCCAGCTAATTGGTACAGTGGATAGAGTATAGGGCCTGGAGTCAGGAAGAGTCATCTCCCTGACTTCGAATCTGGCCTCTGACACTTAGTAGCTGTGTGACCCTGGACGAGTCACTTATTCCTGTTTGCCTCAGTTTCCTCATCTGTAAAATGAACCAAAGAAGGAAGTGGCAAATCACTCCTGTTTCTTTGCTAAGAAAACTTCAAATGAGGTCATGAAGAGTCAGACACAACTGAAACAATGAACAACAACAACAGGACATCTAGTCTGAGAAGCCCACTAGGCAGTTGAAGATGTGAGACTAGAGGTCAGAAAAGAAGTTAGGGCTACATAAATAGATTTAAGAAGGATATTATCTCCATATTTATAGATAAGGAAACTGAGGCTCAAAGGTACCCAATGACTTGCCCAGAGTCTTGTGGCTAGGAAGTGTTAGAGCCAGGGTCCAAAATCAGGACTTCTGACCCCAAGTATAGTATACCATGATTTGGGGGGGGGGGGTTGGATATTAGAATTTTTTTATCTCTCCTGCTGGTGTCTCATTTCCTGTAATGTTTGAATTATTTGTTAAATAATCTCCTTCCTTGTCACATGGACATTAAACCTCTTACATTCATGGATTTAAAGTTCCAGAATAAGTGCTTATTTTAAAAAATGTCTGTCATGGTTATTTTCAAGGAATTCTCCATGCCCCTAAGAAGCCTTGTTCTTAGTCTAAAATTCATAGCGCAGTAAAATCCGACTTTAAGACAATCTCCTTCTCCATTTTCCCATCTAAAATCCATTCTTGTGGTTCTGTGCATAAATTTTTCTGGCTAGTTTCCCATAACTCACAGATCTGACTGCACAATCACTGATTGAATTATAGACCTCATTATTTAGTGAAGGTCAAAGGATTAGTTGTGAATAATGGAACATAGGATGTTATTCAGAAATTCCAGTAATGGTGCTTCTTGGTTTTTCTGCTTTTTCTTTTGGTTTCCTTCTTCAGCATTCACAAGATGCAAAGCAGCAGAAACTGTGTTGCAAATAACTAGTGTTTCTAGAAGTAATTTGCCCTAATTAGGAACTTAGAATTTCAGAATGTGTTTTCATTAACCCAGCAATTGAGAAAATGATATCCTGGGGGAAAAAAAAAGTGGAAATGTGTAGAATTACTTGGACACATAAATGAAGATTGCCTTTTATCATTTTAAAACTGTCTTGCTATATAGACTGAGATGAGGAAAGGCAGTGAGACCTCATCTCCAAATTAACCTAACTGAATTGGACTGTCTTGTCACTGAGATTCCCCTAAACATCTTCTATTCAAACTTCACTGTGAAAAGAGAGTGTAGGTAGGATCTGGTCTTAACCTCCCAAAAGACGAAATGAGATATCCTCCAAAGTGATTGACCCCCCCACTGACCCTTCTTCCCGAGACTACTGGTCTTAGCTTCTCTTTCTGCTCTCAACAACTAGGATTGAGCAGGGAAATATCTTCTCTGAAGATCATGGCCCCAAGTATACCACCTTTCCCCAATTTCTCTTCTTCTATGATTGTACTCTTTTCCCTACACAATCAGTCAATCAGCATTTTTAAACACTTACCATGGGCCAGGGATAATACTAGGTGGCAAGTATACAAAGAAAAAAATGACACAGTCTCTGCTCTCATAGAGCTTATATGTCACTGGGGGCAACTTTGTATACTTTGGGGGCATAGTGGATAGAGTGCTGTACTTATAGTGAAGAAGACCTGAGTTCAAATCCCATCTCAGTCACTTACGAGCTATGTAAATTGAACAGATCCTTTATCTCTATTGGTACCAGTGGCTTCATATAGAAAATTAAGATAATAATAGCACCTCCTTCACCAATTTGTTGAGATAATATATGTAAAGGCATTGCAAACTTTTAAGTACCATATGAATGTAATTATTGTTATTATAATTAAACAACTATATACAGAATAAATACAAAATGAATATGGAGGGGCAGTAGCAGTTGTTGAGATCAGCTTCAGAAGGCAGGGCTTGAGCTGAGTCTAAAGGGAAATGAGGGATTTCATGAAGTCATTGTTGTTTGTCCTTCATTCCTGAAGAGGACTATGACATTGGATCATGACTTGCACTGAATTGGATTTAAGTGAGGCAAGGCTGTGCAAGATCACCAACCTCTCCTTGAGCCATCTGGGTCCAGTGGCAAGATCTCTCTAGATAAATAGACAGATTAGATAGATAGATAGATAGATAGATAGATAGATAGATAGATAGATAGATAGATAGATAGATAGATAGATAGATAGATAGATAGATAGATAGATAAATGAATGGATGAATGGATGGATGGATGAATAGATAGAGAATTTCCCAGGGTCACATAGCTAGTAAGTGTTTGAGGTAAGATTTGAACTCACACTTCAGGGCTAGTGCTCTATCCACTGTGTCACCTAGCTGCCCATGAATTAGAAGTAAGAAGAGAGAGCATTTCTGTCATGGGAAACTTATCTGTGATAAGCCAGTTCAAGTGTATGATAAATCTCTTAGAGTGAGGAAAAAAAAATATGTTAAGGCTACCATTATTCTCTTAGTCATCCAGTTACCTTTGATACTTTTGTCTCCTTTGTCTGCCATATCTAATAAGTTACTGAGTTCTGATGATTCTTCATTTGCAATATCTTTTTCATTTTTTACTATTCTCCTTGCCACCACCCTAATTCAAGTCATTATTCATGGGTGGCTGTTTCAGTTGCTTCCTAAATAGATTAAATGCCTCTATTCTTTCCTCTTCCAATCTGTCCTACAAAATGTTGCTTGATTATTGATGATGATGATGATGATAGCTAGTATTTATATGGTACTTTATGGTTTGCAAAGTACTTTACAGATATTATCTCATTTTATGCTCACAACAATACAGGGAGGGAGGGAGGGAGGGAGGGAGGTACTATTTGATCTCCATTTTGGAGATAATATGAAAAGGAGCCAAACAAAAATGGAGTGACTTGCCCAATGTCACACAGGTAGTAAGTGTCTGAGAGTGGATTTGAACTCAGGTTTTCCTGATTCCAGGTCCATCACTCTATCCACTGTACCACCTAAAACATTCTTCTCATCATAATACCACATTATCCGTTCAGTCAACATTTAATTAAGCACTGTCTGTGTGCAAAGCATGTTACTAGGTACTAGGGAGATACAAAATTTAGATAAGAAACCATCCCTGTCCCTACAGTGTCATAGAGGGATAAGATCTAAAAACAGTCTATCTTCATACATGACAGTACATTTTAAGGAGACTAGAGTAGTGCAAAACAAGGGATATTTCAAAAATGTCAAGCAAAACAATTCACTCTGGTTTTCTGCAGGGTTTCCAGTGGAGGAACAAATTGCTAAATTCTGTTTTGTTTTTGTTTTTTGATGTAGGTGGTGCCTTCTACCAAAGAGCTAAATGGACACAATCAGTGTGGACATGAAGCACTGGGAGGTGCCAATGATGAACAGCTGGTGCTTTGGGCAGCTGCTGAAAGTTGTGATGTGGATGTGAGCTATGATGTCCCCTGTCTACGAACCTCTAGCCTTGAGAACATGACAACGGTACAAAATGGCTTTGGCAATAGCCCTCCCAGCACCTATGCAGTTATGGAACCAACCGAGACCAGAACTGTCATTAATTCTTCCTGTCAGAATGGGGTGTGCAAGAGCAGTAACAATAGTGATTCAGAAGCCCAGGAAGACAAACTCAGCCCTTCCAAACTCATGCGTCTTTTCTCGGCCACTAGGAAGAGGAGTAGTTGCAATGCAGAGAGGCCCCGCTCCATGATTTTGATGGGCAATTCTTCAACCTGGAATGCTTTATCTTCCTTTAGGAAAATGGGATCATTTAAAAAACTGAAGTCCTCAGTTCTTCAAGGCATTCAGGGTCGGGAGGACCCAGATGTCTTAAATGAGGATGCTTCTGAAAATGATTTGGGAAAACACATTCCCAATGGTGCTGTGACAGGAGTCCAAACTAACAGGTATTCTCATGCAGGGCAATTGAATGATTTCCATAAGTTGGTGGATGGGGGAGTATCAGATTGCTCTGACCCAGAAGAAAATGATGATACTTTCCTGAGGAATACTCACAGGTCAAGGAGCATCAGGAGAGCCTATGGCATAGGCCGAATTAATTTAATGGACATGGAGAAGCATCCCGGCCCCCAGCACTCTGCTAGGCCTCTGTCGCCCATCATGCAGGAGCCCCAAATCTGTGAAATTCTAGTGAAAAACTCTGAAAATAACCGTATTATCTACAGGCGAAGCAAGAGTACCGACAACTTGAACTTCCTGAGGAAAAGTTCTTTCAAGAGGAAGTCCACCTCAAATCTCACTGACCTCAAAGTGACAAATGAGAAACACGAAATTCAAAGGACACTAAGTTCTCCTGCCGACTCCGATAAAACCAGTGGGTTGGAGAGGAGGTCGAAACGCTGGAAGAGTCCAATAAGAGCCAAGGATTTTGATCGAGTCTTGAAACTTGTAAGTAACGTTGCCGATGCTGCTTGGAAGAGAGAGACTCCTAAGAGTGGAACACCATCCCCCAGTGAGCCAAACCAAAGAATACAGCTCAACAGCCAACTTCACGATGATTACTCCCGCCGTGTTTCTACCAATACGGAACATGACCGAAAGAGGTGTACATCCCCAGTATGCAATGTAGAGTCTTCCTTTACAGTAATTCCAAGCCTCAGTCCAACCATTTCTCAGGGCACTGATACAGATATTGAAACAAAGGTGTTTCCTCCCAAAGCCAAATCCCCCCAGACATCGGGATGTGTTCGTCAGTCTTCTGACAGTTCCTCATCAAGTCCCATTGTCCTGAAAGCATTTATCAAAGACTCTGATAAACCAAAAAATACAAGCCAGTTTACATGTGAATTGGAGTACCCCATCACACCTCCTCGGCCCACTGCCCCCAAACCTCAGAGCCCTGTTTCAGAAAATGCCAAGTACAATATTAATTTCCGCTGTCCAAACACTCATAGTACATTGTCTCTGAGCTCAATGGAAAGTGAAGAAAGAGCAGAAATGCCTGCCCTGAAGGGGAGAAGCCCAGTGTCCTTCCAGGAATCAGTGAAGACAGTGTATTATGATGATGGTAATGAAGACAGTGGCATCAGCAGCCACTCGCAGCTGAGCCTCAATTTAGCTACTGGTCCAGAGGAGAGGAAGGAAGAGGTAAGAAAAAAAGCAGGATTGGTTTTGGAAAGTGTCACCTGCCTATTGAAGCGTAGTCAGTGTTTTTTTGTTTTTTGGGTTTTTTTTGTGGGACAATGAGGGTTAAGTGACTTGCCCAGGGTCACACAGCTAGTAAGCGTCAAGTGTCAGGTCCTCCTGAATCCAGGGCCAATGTTTTATCCACTGTGCCACCTAGCAGCTCTGCCCCACAAAATAATTTTAATCAAACATTTATTAAGCACCTACTCTGTGCCAGGTACTGTGTTAAGTGCAGGATTGGTATGCTTTTCTTTTCCACAACCCCTCCAAAAGTGACCATTCCCATGCTTGGTCATCTTTGCCAATTTGCTGGGTATGAGGCAAAACCTCAGAATTGTTTTAATTTGCATTTCTCTTGTTATTAGTGATTTAGATCAGTCTTTCATGTGATTGTTAATAGTTGACAATTCTTCTGGGAACTGTTCACAATCGTTGACACTAGGGAATGGTTCTTGGTATTATTTATTTGTTGTTAATTCCCAATATATCTTGTCTATGAGATCCTTATTGGAGATATTTTAATGCAAAGATTTTTCCCCAGTTGACCATCCCATGTATTCACACATTTCATTTCCTCATCCTTTTTATCCTTCCATCTCTTTAGACTTATTCACTGTTAAGATTTTGATCTGGAAAGTACTTTAATTCTTTCCCCCCTCCCCTGAGAAATTAATAACCTATACTGAATACAATTAAAAACCTGTCAGTCACTGGCTGAGGTTTCAGGAGAAACTTTTATAGTAATTTTGCTTATTTTGTGGTTAATGTAGAAATCACATATATCATCTCAAATAATATCTGTCAATTCCGCAAAACAGACATTCTTTCCAAATTCACGTTAGCCTACCAATTCAGCACATTCTGTTAGCATCACTGTCACTCTGCCAAATTGTTTAATTTTCACATTGAAATACGCTCAGTAATACTTCCTTATGTAGCCAAGAAACATGAAAGTGCCACCATGCATGTATATTGTATATTGTTTTTCATCTGTCACTCTAGGATACTAGACAGGCATAAATTGGTTCCTGTCATGGAAAAGACTGCCTAGAAAAATGTTTTCCTTTCCATTGAACCCTAGAGATTGCTCTAGTTTTGTCTCATCTCTAAGGTCTGTATGTATAAATAGGGAGACCATTCTAATCAAGTGTAGTTCCAGATAGTTCAAAGTCCTTCCCAGGGAGTCTGTAGGATGGGCCAGAGAGGCTGCGAGATCAAGCTGAGAGAGCCTGGTTCAGACTGCAGTCCCCAGGAGTACATTAAGATTAATCTGTGCTTGCCACAAAAATGAGTTGGCTTGTCAGACATCCTCCATACTGAGGGTGGCTCAAGACTCGCTCTGGCCTCCTGTGGTTTCTTTTGAGGAATGGCCCAAGATTCACCCTGTTTATACCAAAAAGCCTCCTCAGGGTGGAGAGTTTTGAACTTATTGTTACAACCAGTGAAAATTCTGATAGTGTTAGAGCCCAAAGTTTATAAGTCAGTGCCATTCTCTCCCTAACTTCTTCAAATGTGCAAGTTAGCCTGTGGGAGCAATGACCATATTTTCTGAAACAGAAATCAGGACCGTAGTCTAATAAAAAATAGTCATGAAAAATCCATTTCGTTTTCTTGTAATTGGGGATGTCCTGAATAATTAGAGACTCACTGTCCCAGATGTAGATTCCTAGAGAAATATCCAATCATTCTCTTTTGGAGTCTATTCCTAACACTGGGATTTAGTCCCTTTTAATCCAAACACTCACCCCATTTGCATATTTCTTCATGACAGTTTATGAAAGTTAGTCTAAAGGAGACGAATTAATTGATCTGAATTGTAAGCCCAGTTCTGCCACTCATTCACTGTTGAACAGATTTCCTTAAATCCCTTGAGGCTCAGTTTCTTTGCCTGTAAAATGATACTAAATTGTTCCTGTCCAGCTCTAAAATCCTATAATTCTATATCAGGCTGACAATACAAAACTCTGTTACTTACCATGCATGTGAACTTGGGCAAGTCACATCTCTGGGCCTCAGTTTCCTTAATTGTAAAATAGGGGAGTTGGACAAATAGATCTCTAAGTCACTTTGAGCTTTAAAACAATGATCTTATATAGTGGAAGTCAGTAGATAGATTCGTGCAAGTCTCCTGCCACCTAGTGGTAAATTATGTTATTAGAATAATAATGTGATTTTTCACAGCTGCCTTCATTATAATGCAAATGGAGGAAGCATGACTTAATTAATTTTAATCCTTGATTTCCTCCTAAATTACCATTCACGGGGTAAGTCACATATTTTTTTTTCTGTTTAGAGAAAGAATAGTACAGTCTAGATAACGTACTAGATTTGGAACCAGTCTAGGTTCAGATCCCAACCTTGGAAAGTTAGAATACCTATGTGGCTTTGGGGAAGTCAAATCACTTCTGTGGGCCTGTTTTCTTATCCATTAACTGAGAGGGTTGGAGTAGATCATCTATAAGGTCCCTTCTAGATTTAAATCTATGAACTTGCAGATGAATTTTGGGGCAGCTAGGTGGCACAGTGGATAAAGCACTGGCCAGGAATTCAGGAGGACCTGAGTTCAAATGTGGCCTTAGACACAAGACACTTACTAGGTGTGTGACCCTGGGCAAGTCACTTAACCCTCATTGCCCCTCCCCTTCCCCCCCCAAAATCTATGAACCTGCTCCTAAATTTATAATGCTATGCTTAGTCATTGACAGACAGAAACTAGTCTCATACATGTTTTATATGGATTTAGTAGTTAATAATTCTTTTTTTTTTTTTTGGTGAGGCAATTGGGGTTAAGTGACTTGCCCAGGGTCACACAGCTAGTAAGTGTTAAGTGTCTGAGGTGGGATTTGAACTCAGGTACTCCTGAATCCAGGGCCGATGCTCTATCCACTGCGCCACCTAGCTGCCCCAGTAGTTAATAATTCTTAAAGCCCTTGACAAATCCAAAGTATTCTAGACATGCTGTGAACAATTCCTATCTCACTTCTACTCTGGCACAGGGCAAATATTTAGTCTTTCAGCTAAAGATTTCTAGTTTGGCTATCCATATTGATCCAGATGCTAACTCTAAAGAGTGGCAGTATGGAGTGTAGTCACAGTATAGTTGAGTTCCATTCCTGTCTCAAAGATCATAAAAGTGCAGTTTCGGTCAAGACAAACCCAGCTTCAGTTTCCTCACTTGTAATATGAGAGGGAAGAGCTGTTTCATTCTTTGTATTTATATCTCCACTGACTGGTACATTGTAGGTACTTAATAAATGCTTATTGGTTGATGTGATGATCTCTAAGGTCACTTTTGCATCTAACATCCTTTGACCTTATTTAATGTTAGCTCAGAGACCAATGATTCCCAAGCCTTGTGTCCCATTGTATGCCACCAGTCATCTCAAGGAACACCACAAAATTCTCAAAACAATTCTCAAAACAAAAGCAATTGAATCCTACTTCTTTTTTAATCCATTCAACAAATATTTGTTGGATACCTACTCTGCGCATTCACTAGTGTAAGTACTATGGTGGTAGGGAGGAGACAAACTAATAAGCCAGAGACCCTGCCCTTAAGGAGTTTACAGTCTAAGATGTGAATGAAATATGTACACAAGTAAGCATAATTCAAGGCAGAATGTGGTAAATGCCTGAAAAGAAGCATGAATACAGAGTCCTTTTTCAGAGATCACTTTTGATCTAGGGGCAAGAGAAAATAACAGAAAATAACATTTTATCTGGGTCTTGAAGAATAAGCAAAGTTTTGAGAGGTGGCTATGGGGGAGGGTGTCCAAGGCAATGGGATTGTGATGAGCAAAGACAGGAAGATAGAAAAGCATGGGGTGTGTTTAGATAAGTTTATAGTCCAGTTTGACTGGATTTCAGGATACTAGTGGGAGATAAGACTGGAAAAGTAAATAGGAATCAGACTGTAGAGGGCTTTAAATGCCAAGCTAGAGTTTAGACTTTATTAGGCAGGTAGTGGGTAGCCACTGATGTGAGCAAGAGAATGACTCATAGGGCAGCTAGGTAGCTCAGTGGATAAAGTACTGGTCCTGGATTCAGGAAGACCTGAGTTCAAATCCGGCCTCAACCACTTCACACTTACTAGCTGTGTGACCCTGGGCAAGTCACTTAACCCTCATTGCCCCACAAGAGAGAGAGAGAGAGAGAGAGAGAGAGAGAGAGAGAGAGAGAGAGAGAGAGAGAGAGAGAGAGAGAAAATGACTCATGATCTTAGTTGTGCTTTAGGAATGTCAATAAGGCAGCATTGTGCAGAATAGGTTCAGTAGGAGAGACCAAATTGCAGGCTCCTGTCCTATTCCAGGCAGAGATCGTTTAATTCAAGAAACAATTCTTAAGTATTTGTTCTCTGCATAGGATGGCGGCAGTTCTGATAAGTTTAGCTAAGACTTGGTTATTGCCCTCATCAAATTTAAAGCATATTGGAGAAATGTAATATATAATGATCATTATAATACAAAGTATTACACAACGTAATATATAAGTACATTAGAGTGGTGCCAAACAAAATGTTTTCTGAGATCCTAGGTGGGGAAGCCATTAGTCCAAGTTGATAAAACCTAAAGCTCTTTAGTAATAATGCTTATTTAAATAGTTTAAAAGAACTGTGATTTATCAGGCATACTCCCTCCACCAATATGGATCTTAGCACTAGTTTTCCGGTTTCCTGAGTTGCTGTAATTCAAGAAAAACATTACCACCTGGTGACCAGATTTAGCCTGGTTAATCCCAAGATGCCAAGATCCTAAGATTCTTTGTCCAAACACTAATGATTCCTTACCTTTGAGAGTAAACATAGGGTACTTTAGATGTAAATGAAGTCACCACTTCACAGCAGAAGGGGAAATGGAGGAAATGTGGTAAGATTATTGTCTTTCTCATTTGATCTATGCACCTAGCTCAGTGCACAGTGTTGGCTTCTAAATAGATGAGATTATAAGGTAGATGAGATGAGATTATAATCCTACTGCCTTGCTGAGACCAAAGCAGGTCTAGGGTACTGTCTTCAGTTTGTGGGGCACAACATTTAGAAAAGACATTAAAGATGGGGAGTGTCCTAAGGATAACCATTAAAAACACTGAGTTTATGCTATAGTCAGTCTGGCAGCCAATATCAACTAGCGGTCAATGAGGCAACTATGTTCCAGGCACTGGGTTATATTATAATGCCTGTGTGACTTTGGGGAAGTCATGTCCCCTCTCTGGGCCTCAGTTTTCTTATCTGTAAAATGAGAGGGTTGGAATAGATGACTTGCAAGGTCACTTCCTGCTCTAAGCCTGTGGTTTTGTGATCCTAAGTTTATGGTCCTTTGCTTAATTGTTGGCAGAGGGAAATGACCCTCATAGATATGGTATATGTGCTAAGATTACAAAGGAAGGGTCAGGTTGCACATGATAACTATTGTCACGACTTTAATAGCTATTATGTGAAAGAAGGATTCCACTTGTTCTCTTTCATCCTCCAGAAGACAAAGCAGGAGCATTGAGTAGAAGTTGCAAAAAGGGCAAATCTAGGCTTTATATAAGGAACAACTTCCTGACAACTGGAGTTGTCCAAAACCTGAACGTGAACTGGCTCAGGAGAATGTCACTGGAGCTCTCCAAGTAAAGGCTGGATGGATGGCCCCTTAACTGATATGGCGCTGAAGAAATTTGAGTGGGTTGAAACAAATGGTGGCCGAGCTCCCTTACAACTCTGAAGCTAGAATTTAATCAGTCAGTCAATAGGCATTTGTTAAGTCCCTACCGTGTACCAGGCACTAGATAGTAGACTCTAGGGTTAAAAAATGAGCATGTTCATGTCTACAAAGAGCTTAGAATATAGTTGAGAAGAACTAGGCTCGCATGTAGGTCTGTGCAGTAGATATGAGATGATTTAGAGAAGGAGCTAGCAGTTAAGCAATCAAGAAAAACCTCCTGGACAGATGGCCCTATTTTTAAGGCTTGAATTATCCAAGTTTAAAACCTGATTGCCTTGGACACCTAAACAGCTCTTCAAGAAAGATTCCTAGGGGCAGCTAGATGGCGCAGTGGATAGAGCACCAGCCTTCAGGAGGACCTGAGTTCAAATCTGGCCTCAGACACTTGACACTTACTAGCTGTGTGACCCTGAGCAAGTCACAACTCCAATTGCCTTGAAAGAAAGAAAGAAAGAAAGATTACTAGGTTTGGTTCAGAGTTAGCAAAACCAGAAAGAGGCAAAGTTGCCCCAATCTACTAGTTCTCAAAGACCTTCTTTCAGAAAGATTGCCCAGGTCTGCGTCATCATAGAATTCTTTTAGAAATAATCACTTTTTTTTTTGGACAAGCAGGATGACTTCAGAAAGGCCTTGAAAGACATATATGAAAGACACACATAGTGAAGTGAGCAGAACCAAGAGAACAGTGTACACAGAGATAGCAATATTATTTTTGTGGTCAAAGAAGGTTAAGTAACTTGCCCAGGGTCACACAGCTAGTAAGTATCAAGTGTCTGAGGTTGGATTTGAACTCAGGTCCTCCTGAATCCAGGGCCAGTGCTTTATCCACTGTGCCACTTAGCTGCCCTCAACAGCAATATTGTTTGATGAAGAACCGTGAATGACAACTGTTCTCAACAATACAATGATCTAAGACAATCCCAAAGGACTATTGATGAAACATACTATTGACCTCCAAAAGAAGAACTGATATTGATGGAACAGACTGAAGCATGCTATTTTTCACTTACATTTTTTTTCTTTTAGTCAAGTTTTCTTGTACAAAATGACCAATATGGCAACGTTTTACATAATTGTACATGTATAACCCATATCTGATCACTTGCTACCTCAGGGAGGGGGTAGGGGAGGGAAAGAAGGAGGGATAAAAATTGGAACACAGAACTATAAATAAGAATGTTTATTACATTTTTTTAAAAAAAGAAATAATCATTTTAAAAAGTACTCTTCTCTTTCATGCCCTTTTTTTGGGAAACCAAAATTTCTTCTTTTAAATGGGCTTAATCATCTGTTCCCATGACTTCCTCTCAGAAATGTCAATGTTTTGCAACATTTCCTATAGCCCAACCCAGGAGTTGGGTTGCATAAGACATAGGTCTCTTTTCAGAGTATGCTTTAAATATGATTGAGAATTAATGGACAGTGCACCCAGCTTTCTTACAGTCTGTGTTTTATTCTTTGTACTATTAGCAGATAAAATTACATTCAAAAAGAAAAAAGTCTGTGGAAGCCTGAGTTCAGCATAGACTAACCATATAATCCAAGTTGAAAAAGAATCATCATCTATATTCAAAAAAAAAATTTAATTACTAAATTTGTATCCTCTTGTGCTTCAAATTTTTAAATAATAGTCTATTTGCTATGACAATGTTCACTTGGTATTAGGTCAAGAGAATTTCTTTTTCTAATGGAAAATTTAAAGGTATTTTTATTTTGGAATTCAATAGTTATGACCTAAATACCAATAATTATTATGAACCTGACACATTTATAGATGTACAATACAGTGGAAAGGACTGTGGATTTGGAGGTATAGGACCTGGGTTCAATTCTAGATCTATGTGACCTTGGGCAAGTCATGTAATCATTCTAAGCTTCAGGAAAATGAGAAGGTAGAGTAGAAGGCCCCCAAAGTCCTTACTAGCTCCAAGTCTATGGTCCTATAAACTCAATAAAGGAGTTTATAGTTTCTGAGCAGTTGGGTGGTGCAGTGGATAGAGCACCGGCCCTGGAGTCAGGAGGACCTGAGTTCAAATATGACCTCAGACACCTGAGACTTAACTAGCTGTATGACCCTGGGCAAGTCACTTAATCCTCATTATTCCCCCCCCCCCCCCCAAAAAAAGTATATATTTTGGAAGAACATTTTTTTGTTCTCATCTCTCACTGTGCTTTTCCAAGTTATTTTCCTAAGGATGGGGGTCTGTATGTTGAAATGATATTGAATCTAATTTCCCATGGAAGTTATGTTATAAGGGTTATTTTTCTAACCAAGAGCCATTTAATGGCCAGCTTTTTATAAGAATAACTAAGTGGGGGCAGCTAGATGGCACAGTGGATAGAGCACTGGCCCTGGAGTCAGGAGTACCTGAGTTCAAATCCGGCCTCAGACACTTGACACTTACTAGCTGTGTGACCCTGAGCAAGTCACTTAACCCCAATTGCCCTGAAAAAAAAAAAAGTATGAGGAAGAATAACTAAGTGCACATTTAATCAACTATAAGTGATATCCTACTACATGGTCTGAAGTTGTCCAAAGTGTATTCAGCTCAAGTAAGAAAGTCACTATTCACATGCAATCATGTCCAGTGATACAATATCATAGTCTGCCTTGTGAATTTAATATTCTTTTTAAACTCTGCTTTATGTTATAGACTAGAAGGCTGAGGAAAATATTTTTTTTGCTTGTCATTATTTTTAAATTTAATAGTATTTTATTTCTTCCAATTACATGTAGAGACAATTTCAACATTCATTTTTTATAAGATTTTAAGTTTCAAATTTTTCTCCTTTCCTCCCACCCCACTTCCCTCCCCAAGACAGCAGACAATCTGATATAGGTCATACATGTGCAATCTTGTAAACCATATTTCCAAATTAGTCACATTGTGAAAGAAGAAATAGAACAAAAGGAGAAAACCATGAAAAAAATAAAGTGAAAATAGTATGCTTCAATTTACATTCAGACACCATCAGTTCTTTCTCTGGATGTGGATAGTATTTTCCATTAGGAGTCTTAGATCATTGTATTGCTGAGAAGAGCTAAGTCAATCATAGTTGATTATCACATAATGTTACTGTTACTGTGTACAATGTTCTGGTTCTGCTCACTTCACTCAGTATCAGTTCATGTAAGCCTTTCCAGGTCTTTCTGAAGTCATCCTGCTTGTCATTTCTTATAGCACAATAATATTCCATCACCATCATATACCACAGGTTGTTCAGCCATTCCCCAGTTGATGGGCATCCCCTCAATTTTCAATTCTTCATCACCAAAAAAAGAGCTGCCAGAAATATTTTTGTAAATGGAAGTTGAGGGAAATCTCAATTGTCTTCTTACACCTTAGCCTTCTCTCCTCCAGGCACTCTGCAGTCCATTAACACCAACCCTTTTACTGTTCATTGACAAAGAAATTCCATCTCCTAGCTCCAGACCTTTTTATTGGCTGTTCCCTGTGCCTGGAATGTTCTCCCTGCTTCTCTGGCTTCTTTCAGGACTCATCTAAAACCCCACCTTCTAAAGGAAGCCTTTCCTGTTTCCCCTTAATTCTAGTCCCCTCCCTTTGTTGATCATTTCCAGTGTATCCTGTAGATAGGTGTTGTTTACATGCTGTCTTCTCCTTTAGCTTGTGGGTTCCTTGAGAGCAGAGATTATCTTTGACTTTTCTTTGTAAACCCAGTGTTTGTATTCCCAGCCATTCATAATCCTGACAGTTACAATCTAAAACCAAATGTATGTTGCGCCTGATAAACTCAATATGTAAAAAAATGAGTCACTAAAATTTGATATAGATTACATAGGTTATTATATGTTCAGCCATGCAAAACATAGTTCATATTAGTCATGTTGTGAAAGAAAACACAGACCAAGAAAAAAAAACCATGAAAAAAATAAAGTGCATTCAGACTCCATCAGTTCTTTCTCTGGAGGTGGATGGCATTTTTCATCATAAGGCCTTCGGAATTGTCTTGGATCTTTGTATTGCTGAGAATAGCTAAATTGTTCACAGTTGATCATCATACACTATTGCTGTGATTGTGTACAATGGTCTTCTGGTTCTTAGGCAAGAGTTTTTGAGGGTCTGAATTAGAATGGAAGATATGTGAATGGAGAGAAGGGGGTGGATCTGCAAGACGTTGGGAAGGTAGAATTAGCAAACTATGGCAGTTAATTGAATATTGAGAGGTAAAAGAGAGGGAACATCCAAATGTTTTTGAAGTTGCAAATCTGAGGGGGGGGGCGGGGAGGAGCACCCAGGACAGAGCCTTGGATTACACTTGCAGTATGTACTAAAAAAACTATGACTCACCAGTCATAGATCCAACAAAGGAGATCGAGGAGTAAACAGATAGATAACAGACAGAACTGTGTCAGTAAAACAGGAGAGAGGTAGTCAACAGTGTCAATGTATTATATGAAAAATGTAAATTTAAAACAATGCTTTTCTGGTGCATTTGAATTTTTAAATGTCCATGAATACTTAACTTTTAAGTCGTCTTCTTAAGTAATTTGATTGTAGAAAGGGAATAGGAAAGAAAATATAAATTCCCCATGATTTCTTCAAATTTATTTTAGAATCAATTAAAACTCCAGGAATAGAGGAGGGTTTAGGTTCATCCCCTCTAGCCCCAGCCTTCCTGACTGGGAGGCTAGCTCTTTATCTCCTATGCCCTGGTGCCTCTCTAATGTTCAATGAACAATTATTGAATTCACCTGACTTGTAGTTACTCATTTCCCAACAAGGTAGGCCTTTTCAGTGCCTTTATTGTTTTTACATTTTGTAAGTAGGAGGTACCTATAGAATATCCGGTGGTAAATGTCTGATAGGTGGTTAATAATTCTGGAAATGGGACTCTGATCACAGAGAAATGAAGGTAAGCAGCTTTCAGGGTGGATACTTTTAGTCTCGAATATTATATAGGGGTTTGAGACCTGTTAATTCTCTGAGATCTTTTGTGAACTGATTCGTGATCTAATCTTGAGTTATTCATAAAGTAAAGTCTACTTATAATGCAGAGCAAGACTAATCTATTTTGGGATTATGGTTCTCATGAGAATAATGCTGGTGGGTTTAGCCAAGGAGAAAGGCATGTTTAGATGGCTAGGCTTTGGTGAATCAAGTACAGAGCTTTTTTTCCTAGACCTGAAATCACCTTCATTGTATTTTGCTCCCAAAAAAACACAACCATTTTTTTCAACTCATACTAAATTCAAGTATATGTATATATATAAAGCCTACCAGGTTCCTAGCACTTTGCTAAATGAGCTAATGATTCTAAGAATGGCCAGGCCTCAATATTTGCACTTTTGCTCAGTGACCTAATAATTACATAATATAGGATTCACTTTGAATCTGTCCTTATGACCTTCAAGGACAGTTGAAGAGTGTGATGAAGCCATTACCATATTTCCCAATCATTTGTAGAAATGGGTTTAACTTGCCTCTGTCAAGGAAGATAAGAAACATTTATTGTCCAAGCATTTTTAATAAATGACTTGTTCCTGAAACATAAAATTCAAGGCCACAGCCTCCCTGATTACAAAACTTTTTTTTTTATTGGTTTCTCGGTAATCTGAAAAAAAGTAACACTGAAAATATTTCTGTTGATCGGTAATGCTATTTACACAAGACCTAGAGGAGAGGGTTTTCTTTTGTTTTTGTTTTTAGCCTTTAGCTTTTTTAATTCTAGCAACACAAATGGATTCAATTCAGCTTGCATTCGTAGAAAGCCTACTATGTGCCAACCACTATCCTAGGCATTAGGCCTACAAAGAAAAAAAGATGAACCAGTTATAAGAGCATAGAGCCAAAAAGGATCTTAGATGCTATCTGCTCCAACCTCTTCATTTTATAGATGAAGATTCTGAAGCCTAGAAAAGTTAAGGAACTTGTCCAAGGTCAAATAGTTAGTAAATGACAGAAACAGGATTTGAATGAAGATCCTGACTTCAAATCCTATGCTCTCTCCACTGTACCACATCCTCAAGAAGCTTACATTCTACTTGGGAGGAAACCCTATGGTAAGTATAGGTTAATTGTATGTAGTAAGGTTTTGGAAATAAAGCAAAGGGCTTATAGCACAAATCAGAAATGCATTTCAATTATTGAACATCTCCATGAATTAGATTTTTGAAACCTTAGCTGGGATAGAGATTCTCCTGTGTCTATATGCTACAAAATCAAGATGTATTTCTGAAAAGGGGGAAGCTAGATGGGGTAGTGGATAGAGCTTCAGGCCTGGAGTTAGGAAGACCTGAGTTCAAATCTAGTCTCAGATACCTACTAGCTATGTGAACCTGGGCAAGTCACCACATGAAGACTCAGACATGACTGAATTGACTTAACAACAACAATTTCTGAAAAGAGGCCTGTCTAATTTGGGGCCAATCAAGGGGTCATGAGAAAGGACCTGGGAAAGTTTGATAATGGGATTAATCTCTAATTCTGGATGATATCTGATCTCAAGTGGAAGCATTATCAATTTGGGGGCCAATTCAACTAGTCATTCTTGACTATATTATGAGCATAACTTAATTGACTTTGGGAACATTAGTGAGCAATAGTGCCTATTTTAGCAGATGTTCTATTAAGGTGTAGTTCACTGCCCTCTTCCCTCTACCTCCTCCCATCTGAGTACTTTAACAGTAGTCACCTCTTAAAGACTTGTTATTATTGTTCAGTCATTTCAGTCATGTCCAACTCTTCATGACCCCAGTTGGGTTTTGGGTTTTTTTTGGCAAAGATACTAGATTGGTTTGCCATTTCTTTCTCCAGCTCATTTTACAGATGAGGAAACTGAGGTAAACAGGGTGAAGTGATTTGCCTAGGGTCACACAGCTAGTAAGTATATGAGGCTGTATTTGAAGTCAGGAAAAGGGATTCTCCTGACTCTAGGCCTGGTATTTTCTTTAATGCACCACCTTCCTACCTAATCTTAAAGTCTAAACATCACTATTAGAAAGTCAGTATGGTCTAGGGACAGCTAAATAGCACAGTGGATAGAATATTGGGCCTATAGTTAGAACAACTTGAGTTCAAATTTGGCCTCAGATACTTGGTAGCTATGTGACCCTGGGCAAATCATTGAATCTCTACCTCAATGTTGCCATCTTTAAAAATAGGCATAATTATAGCATCTGTCTCCTAGGGTTTTTGTAAGGATCAAATGAGATCATATTTGGAAAGCACTTAGCACAGTGCCTAGCACATAGTAGGTGCTCTATGTTAGCTATTTTTATTGTTATTGTTGTTTTTATTATTATCCATTTAAAAAGCTCTTTGTTTCGGAGTTAGGAGCTTTGGAATATATACTACTATTTCTGCCACTAACATAAGGTCATATAACCTTGGGCCAGGGATCAGCACTGGACTAGGATTCAGAAGAGGAATTGTAATTCCAGCTGTACTACTTACTCTCACCTCCATGAACTTCAGTTTCCTTATCTGAAAAATGGGGGCAGCCATCCATACCTATTCTGTTCTGGAAATCTTGTAGAATAAATTGGAATAGGAAAAAAAATGAGACAGCCTATATGAATATGCTTTCTAAATGGCATTGAGGTATTGCATGTCTGTTCATTCAGCCAAAAGTATGTCCTGAACACTTTTTTTGCTTAAAACTTTGTGTTAGGCACTATGTTGGATATTCCTTGATGTTGTCCCCAAGATACTTTGCAACCTAAGATGGTTTCACGGACAAGCCACTTTGAGAAGATACTTATATAAAAATAGAGGTAAATAGAGGAAAGCGGTGAACTAGATCTTAATATAATACCTGCTCCCATAGACACTTGTTTATGAAGGATTGCCCAAATTAAATAAGTATAATACATAGTAAAACAATAATGGTTATATAATATGTATGTCTGTAAAAGAGGTACAAAATTCTGTGTGAGTTCAAATACCATTACCAACTGAGGAAAGTTGGGGTAAACATCATGGGAGAAGTAATATTTGCTCTAGATCTTGAAGGATGAGATTTATCAGGGGGCGAGGCAGAGATTGGGTAGCAGGGATGTATTCTGAGGATAGAGAGTGATGGGGTAAGTAAAGATCCAGGAACAAAAAAACAAAATATGAGGCCTGTTTTTGAAGACAGGAGAAACAAGACGCACATGATAGGAGGATTACTCTAGTAGCATTTTCTGGGATGGATTGGAAGAGAGAGAACAGTTCTAAGACCATTGCAATAATCTAAGTAAAGGTAATGAAGACTTATGCTGGGGCAGAGGGAGAATAAAGAATGGAAAAAATGGGAGCAGCTATGTGGCGCAGTGGATAAAGCACTGGCCCTGGATTCAGGAGGACCTGAGTTCAAATCCAGCCTCAGACACTTGACACATACTAGCTGTGTGACCCTGGGCAAGTCACTTAATCCTCATTGCCCCCTCCCCCACAAAAAGAATGGAAAAAGTGGAAGAGATATACTAGAGATAGAATCAACAGGACTTATTAAGTTGGAAAGGATGAGGGGGAATCAAGAATCAGACTCAAGGAGCTCACATTCTGGTAGAGGAGATGGGTAAATAACTATGTACATGCTAGATAGTTATCATATGATATACAACATATCACATATTTATAGACAGTGTCAATGGAAAGCAATCTCAGAGAAGACACTGCTCACTGAGAGGGAGACAGAAACATCTCCTGCTGAAGGTAGTATTTGAACTCAGTGTTGAAGGAAGAAGCCAGGGAAACAAGGCAGTGGACATGGGAATGGAGAGCATTCCATGTCTGGGAGAGAGCCAGGGTATAGGCAAGTTTCTACCAGCATATTCTATTAGGAGCTTTCTCCTTTTGTATAAGTCTGTTATTGCCACCATCTTGGTCTAGGCCTTTGTGTCCTCTCAGATTCCTGACCAGTTCCCCCCCTCCCCCAACACACACACTTCCAGTCTCCCCCTGGTCCAGGTCCTCCCATACATGGCAAACAACTTTCCTAATTCAAAGCTTCTGATGACTTTCCTGCTTAAAAATTGTCACTTGTTCTCCTGTTGCCTAAGGAATCATATAGTCATAGAATTTGTGTCTGAAGTGACCTCAGCAACCATTGGTGCAACCCTTAGCTGAAAAGGAATACTCACGACCATCCAGCCTGTGCTTCAGGACTTCTTGTGAGGGTTAACCCACTACCTCATGACATAACCCATTCCAGTTTTAGAAAGCTCTGATTGTTCAGATAGATTTCCTTACGTTAGGCCTAAGGTTGTTTCTGTAAATTCCACCTATTGCTCTTAGTCCAAACAGAACAAATCTTAATCTCTTCCACACAGCAGACCTGAAAGGTACTTGAAAACCCTGTCTCCCCAAAATGTTTTTTTTTCTCCCAGGGTAAACATCCTAGTTCTTTCAACTTATCTCCATGTAAGTCAAGCTCACGGCCCTTTGCTGTGATGGCTTGCCCCCTCTAGCTGTAGTCAAGCCTGTTAGCTCGAATTCGTCAGTCAGATGTGCTGCCTTAGCATCTCCCTTCTAATCTTGGGTATTTTCTATCATCTGTTTCTGTCCTGTCCTTTCTGGTCCAAAGATCAAGGAGAAAATAAGTAGAATAATTGAGCAGCATTACCTTCCCTCCTCCCCCATTGTCCATTATCATTGTCCCATTCATGCCAAGCAGTGATCCTATTTTTTTTGGGGGGGGGTAGGGGGCATATTCCCAAGTCCCTTCACTATCTTGAGCACATTTAAAAATGTGACACCCAGAACTGAATGTAAGATTGCAGATGTGTTCTGATCAGAACATAGGACTACCTTCTTCTGGACATCATACTTCTAATAATTTAGCCTAAGACCACATGAAATCACAGATCTTCTAACAGTGACATTTGAAAAAATATTTTCAGATCTTACTAAATAATAAGAATGTTTTCTTGTCTGCATGCCTTTAACTCCTCTCTCCTGTAAATATCTGCTATTTGGGTCACAGTTTAGGAAAATCATTTTATATAAAATTTCACTATGTAAGTTACTTTCCTAAGATGAATTATAAGTGATTGTAGGTTTTCTATGTGATAACTAGTCCCTGATCACTTTCATATTTTTTTCTTTAAAGCAGAGATTCTTTTTTTTTTTTCAGGGCAATGAAGGTTAAGTAACTTGCCCAAAGTCACACAGCTAGTAAGTGTCAAGTGTCTGAGGCTGGATTTGAACTCAGGTCCTCCTATATCCAGGGCCAGTACTTTATCCACTGTGCCACCTAGCTGCCCCTTAAATCAGGAGTTCTTAAACTATTTGGGGGGGGGTCACAGTCCCTTTTGGCAGTCTGGTAAAGCCTATGGACCCCATTTCAAGTCAAGGCAACAATCATCTATCAAGCTCCATGGGCCAGGAACTATGTTGAATGATGTTTTTATTTTATTTTATTTTTTTTAAAGTAATAAACATTTTTATTTATAGTTTTGAGTTCCAATTTGTGTGTGGGGGGGTGCAATGAGGGTTAAGTGACCTGCCCAGGGTCACACAGCCAGTGTCAAGTGTTTGAGGTCAAATTTGAACTCAGGTCCTCTGGAATCCAGGGCCAGTGCTTTATCCACGGCAGCACCTAGCTGCCCCCTTGGGCTCCAATTTTTATCCCTCCTTCCCTCTCTACCCTCCCCACCTACCTGAGGCAGCAAGCAATCAGATATGGGTTATACATGTACGATTATGTAAAACGCTACCATATTAGTCATTTTGTACAAGAAAACTTGAATAAGAGAAAAAAATGAAAGAAAGTAAAAAATAGCATGCTTCAGTCTATGTTCCATCAATATCAGTTCTTTCTTTGGAGAAGGATAGTATGTTTCGATAGTCCTTTGGGATTGTCATGGATCATTGTATTGTTGAGAATAGTTAAGTCAGAGTAATGTTTCTAAATGCACAAAATAAAATGTTTAGGATCACAAAGGAAACCAATTATATTGAAATAAAAATGTAGCTTTATGCCATCCAAGTTCATGGACCTCCCTGAAATTTATCCATGGATTCTTTTGAGGGGGTGGTCTGTGGATCCCAGGTTAAGAACTCCTGCTTTAAAGAAAGATACTAGAATTGATGACCAATATGAACAGAAATTCCAGTGGACAGGCACCAGTAGAATGAAAATGAATGGAAAGAGTGTGTTAAGACTGGTCAAGCAAGAGTTAACAGGGCAGTGACTCCTTGGAGAGGCTGTTTACAAAAGTTTATGGCTTGGGTGTGAATTGGCTATTTAAGTGTGGGTCTATGTTCTCCTGCACTTGTCCCCAGAGCTGCCAGGATCCCTGGTCATAGGACTCAGCCAACCATGGGAGGAGGCCTATTTCCATTCTCAATAGGATTGTTTTAAAAGCAAAAGAGCTTTATTTTTTTTTTGAAGCCTTTAAAAATATGGTCGTGATCAACTGTTTGCTCTTCCAGTGTGTATGTGGACAACCCTTGCCAGTGGCAGACTCAGAGGTAGGTCGATTTAGCTTCTTGGCGGGGAAGATTTGTTTGTTTTTCTTTGACACCCACCAAGGAGTTCAAAGGAGAGTTGAGAATGGAAGACTTTCTTACTGGGATTGGGTTTAGGTAGTTTTCTTGCTTTCTTTTTTCTTTCTTTTTTTTTTTCTTTTCTGAGCTGGATAAACTTGGCTAAAGTTGTTTACTTTTCAAAAATGGTTCAAGGTTCTTGCTGGTTTGTTTCTGACTGTGACTGAAATCGTTAGTGCTAACTGAAATCAGAATGATTTCTTCCCTCAGTCCTCGGGTTAGAAATTAAACAGATTCTTAAACCTTGTGCTTATTTTCCTGCAAACTAATCTTGCTATGGGCCCTAAGAGACTGTGTGTTTCTCATTTCTGCGTTAGTCTGTCTGAGAGTTTACAGGAATGAGCTGCAGGTTTAGGCAGAGGCATCAAATGGGCTTTCTTCAGTGCCACCTGTGCAGGGACAATGGCTCAGATTTGAGGCATATTGCATTAAAAAGATTAATTCAATCGCTGCTGCTGCTGGTATTTGATTTCCCTGCTTTGGGGAATATATGGCATTACTGAGCTGAGATCATTTCCTGGAATGTTGTTTGAGTCCTCTGAAGGATTTGTTACCTACACAGCTAAGCTGGGCTATTGTTTTCCTGAATCCATTTCCTTATTTTTCAGTTTCAGTGAAGAAAATCTGACTCCTTTTTGCATAAGAATAAGAAAAAAAAAGGAAATTCATCATCAGTTTGGGCTAGCTTTGGTGGACCTTGCCCAAATCTGATCTCTGGGGTTTCTGTATACCTTAGCCTCTCTGTCTCTCTGTGTCTCTGTCTCTCTCCTTTCTGTCTGTGTGTCTGTGTTCTCGTGTTCTCTCTCTCTCTCTCTCTCTCTCTCTCTCTCTCTCTCTCTCTCTCTCTCTCTCTCTCTCTCTCTCTCTCTCTCTCTTGTCTCTCTTTCTCCTCTATGTCTGTCTCTTTCCCTCCTTGTCTGTCTTTCTCCTTTTTGTCTTTCTCCTCTCCTCTCCTGCAATTGATTTCATTCTCACTATTCATTCAGGCTGTCTAAATATTTTGATCTTTAACCAAAATGGCCAAAAATAATAATTTTGGGGGTAAGAAAAAGAGTTGAAATTTCTACCATTTAAGAGCCTACTTTTTGTGACAATATTGGAATAATGATCTTGAATTCTGGGTTACCTTAGGACAGATAGAGACAGTGAGGAGCAGTTCATACTGTTAAGGGTTAATTGTATTTCCTCCTGACTTTATTGTCCATGTATATGTATGTGTATGTGCATGTATATGTGTGTGTGCGTGTGTGTGTGTGTATATATATATATATATATATATATATATAGAGAGAGAGAGAGAGAGAGAGAGAGAGAGTTAGAGTTAGAGTTAGAGTTAGAGTTAGAGTTAGAGTTAGAGTTAGAGTTAGAGTTAGAGTTAGAGTTAGAGTTAGAGTTAGAGTTAGAGTTAGAGTTAGAGTTAGAGTTAGAGTTAGAGTTAGAGTTGTTGGGTTGTTGTTGTTGTTATGAGAGGCAGTGTGTTGTAGTGGATAGAGAGCCGAATGGAGCTTCCCGGAATCCTAGAAGACCTAGGTTCAGATCCTGCTTTTGATACATACTGACTTTGTTACCCTGAACAAGTCACTTGAACCTCTCTTTGCTCTGGGCAACTAACTCTAAGATTGTAGGTTGCAGAGGTGTCAACTTGCATTATTAGTAAAGGGAATTTACTCTCCTAGGAAGTCCTTATAAACAATGAACTAACAAGTCTAGGCTCCAGACCTATCCCTTTTCATGATGTTAGTTCTGATGAAATAAATACTTCTAAGCTTTTATATTGACCTTCCTGCTTCAGTTTTTCCATTCTAAAAAGTAGAATTTCTTTGGGAGAGATCTACCCAGAACACAATATGGATGGCAGACTTGATAGAGAGTACAAGGAAAAATCAGACATTTGTTTTAAATATCAATTCTTTTTCATTCCTGATAATTTTAGAGTCTCTAAGCTTCTCTTCCAGACATGATCACTGAGAGAGTAGGGTAGGCTTCTGCTATCCTGGCCTTTGAATACCATTGGGCTTTTTGTTTGTTTGTTTGTTTTCTTAATGTTTTGAAGAGGGAAAAAAAAAAGCAGAAAGGTAAGCCTCCTTATGTTGCTGTCTTTTAATATTCTCCATATTGGGGCTACTCATTATCCCAAGGTAGTCAGGCTAGTCAGTGGAAATTTATCACAATTCTGTCCTCTGTAGTTTGGGGAATCCCTGGCCTAGGGAGGCTCCTCTAAACCCTGTTCCCCTCTGTCCATCATGTAGCTTCTAGTTGCTCTCTTGTTCCCTTCCCCCATGTCCTGGATAGCTCTTGCCTTCTCACTCTTGTTTTGTATCCCCAGAAGTAGTAGGATGGCGGTAAGACAGCTGTGCCCAAGTGGTATGATGCCCATTTCAACTTGCTGGTACTCCCTGATCTGCCTTCCTTTCCTTTGTGGCTGTCACCTCTCATTATTTCCCTTTTGTGGCACTCAGCCCTCATATTGCAGGAGACATGTCCAAACGCCATTCATTGAATAAATAATTGTCCGATCTCTACTCTATGAAGAGCCTTATGCTGTGTGCTAGGAGAAATGCAATGTTTCCACTACACCGGCCCCTACCCTTCTGGAAGTTACATTCTTACTGGGGGGATGACCTAAGTATAGATAACTGTAACATGCAGTATTATATAATGAGTGCATGAGAAGGTGTTTTATCTATAAGGACATGTTTTATTTTGCTTTTCTCTAATGTGCCTGTTATAATAAGGGTAGGGCCTTAACTCTAGACAAAGTCAGGGGCAGGGGAAAGACTGTAGACTTTGGCCGCCAAGGCCTTAGGTTCAAACACCACCTCTGCACCCCTTAACACCTGTGAGATGGCAAACCATTAATCTCTCCAAGACTCTATATCCTCTTCTGTAGAATGAGGGGGATGGACTGCAAGACCCCTGAGATTCCTTACACCTTAAGTCTATGATCCTGTGGCCCCAAGACTTTGTATAGGAGGAATCAGGGCTTTAAAGTGAAGTAAAAGCAAGAACCAGAAGCAAACCTGTGAACTTTGGGATTCTGTAGGTCAATTTAGGTGAGGGGATGGCCCTTGATAATAGTTATCCTTTCTCATCTTTAAAAGGATCAACCAATGTGGATGAAGTGTTTTGAATGTTTAGGAAACAATTACCTAAAAATCATAGAATCTTGAATTGGAAGTCTTAGAGTTCATTTAATTCAAATTCCTGGTTTGGCAGATGAGGAAACTGAGGGTCAGTGACTTCCTGATGTCCCCCTGCTATTGAGGAACCACTAACAAATGCTTTCTACAATACTGACCCCAAGTTGCCTTTTACTCTTCTGGTCTAGACCTGTGATTTCATGGGTATAGGGTTGTGAGCAAACTTCCTTTAGCAATGTGGATCAGCAACACTTCTTGGAGTAACTAGAGGGTGCAGTGGATAGAGCGCTGGGTCTGAAGTCAGGAATACTTAAGTTCCAATCCAGCCTCAGATACTTACTGTGTGATACCGAGCAAGTCACTTAACCTTTGCCTCAATTTCCTCATCTTTAAAATGGGAATATTAAAAATAAAATGGGAATATTAATAGTACCTACCTCCCACTGTTGTTGTGAGGATAAAATGAGATAATAATTGTAAAGTGCTTGGCATGGTATCTGTCATATAGTAAGGGCTATATAAAGCTGTTAGTATTCTTATGCAATTTATAGTCTTAGAGAGTTGCTTGATCATTAAGAAGTTAAGGGGGCAGCTAGGTGGCGCAGTGGATAGAGCACCAGCCCTGGATTCAGGAGGACCTGAGTTCAAATCTGGCCTCAGACACTTGACACTTACTAGCTGTATGACCCTGGACAAGTAACTTAACCCCAATTGCCTCACTAAAAAAAAAAAAAAAGAAGTTAAGTGGCTTGCCCAGGGTCACACAGCCAGTATGTGTCAGAGATGGGCTTTGAACCCAAGGTTTTCTGACTTAAGAACAGCTCCCTATCTACTTTGCCACACTTTTAGTTTTGGGCTTAATCTTCATAAACTACCTTCTATTTCAGAGTAGCCTATGTGTTATCATAGGAAAATACCTCAGAATAGCATAGTATTTACATTGTTACCTCATTTATTCTACTAGCTGAACAGTATTTCCTTAGGCTGATTTATTGTTCCATAAATTTAGGCCAACTACAGCAGCAGGATAAATGATGATCCATCAGTGTACACTGTATTAACAGCAGTACTCTTTATTTTATTTTAGTTTTTAAACTTTTTTTTTTAATCACAGGTATCACTGGCTAGTCCTTCCAGCAAGATGACTCTGGGTTAAGTTATGGTTTTAATTCAGTCTGGAACTAAAGTTGGACTGATTTATTTTATTTTGCATTTTATTCAAGTCTTCACTTCCAAGTACACAAATAATGCTTTATTAAAAAATAGCAAAGTAAACCAAGGGGTCCTTAAAGGAGGGCTGATGGCATGGGGAGGGGGTTGGAGCTGTTGTTTCATTTTGCTTTAAACTTCTCTAGACTTTTAAGCTCATTTAACTTGTTCACATTTGATAAGGTTGTTACTGATGAACAGTGGAGGAAGTCTTCCTCCCAGGATGAAGAAAGGACCGAGCCTCAAAGAGTCACAAGGAGGAGATGGGGTTCTGGAAAAAGATCTCGACCTAGGCCCCTCTCTGATTATAGTCAGTTGACAAGCAGAAGCTTCTCCATTCCTGAAGACTCAGTTGCCATGGAAACCCAGAAACTGGACTGTATGGATGGAGGAAACCAGCAGAGCATGGCCTCCTCTGACACTTGTGACCAAAATGTTTCTTTGGGCTACCCAAGAGGATGCCGAAAAAGAAGACCCATCTCTGTGATAGGTGGGGTCAGCTTCTATGGGAACAACCAGACGGGAGAAATAGAAAATCTTCTGACCCAAGTAAGATCTGATGTACTTCTTCCAAAGTCAACAAGTCCCAGTTTTCCTTCAGCCTCCTGGCCTTTGTCTTCAAGCTATAAAATAAACAGGATACTTCTCCTTTCTTCTGTTTTCCCCAAGTGTGATGCCAGCTGCTCTCAGCCTTCTCTTCTTGACTTTGTCTGAAGATATATTCTAATTAAAACTAACCATTCTGAACTCTGGATGCCTTTCACTAATGTTCTTTCTCTCTTTGGGATAGTAAGTCATTTGTGAAGCATGTAAAGAGAAAGTCCTGTAGTCTCCTATGTAGTAATACATAATTTGAATTTAAACTGAGGGAAAGTGACAAGAGATAAAGCTCTTTTGCTCTTCATTTTTAATATTTAAAGACAGGTAGAAAATGAAGACAGTTAAATGACATCAATTTTTGTTTGTTTTTAAAAAGAGAGAGTTTGTCAGGGAGCACAGTATTGGGAGAAGGAGTTTATTTAAAAATTTCCTTTGAATTTGCTCAATTTAGGAAATTGGGAGGCCAAAAAAAGGAAAGGATAAACCTGCACTAATTTTGTGTATATTTTTAGATCAAATTAAATATGGCAGATATGGTTAACAGGGAGGGAATAGCCACTCCAAAAAATGATTTAATTGATATAAATTTAGAAAAGAGAAATTTTAAAAAAGACAAATCACAATTTCTTGCTCCCAATTTAAGTAGATTTCATCTTAGCAGACGTGATATTATAAATTGAACTACCTTCCAGATACTAAAAGTTTTGTTGGTGGGGGATGAGGAAGGTGGGAAAGTTCTACTTAAAAAAGGTGTCTTAGAAACATCTTGAGAAATCTACAAGCTTCCTTCATGCACTTCTCTTTTTTCTCTTCTTCTCTATAATACTTTTACTTGGTATTATATACAATTGACATGACAGACTCTATTCATGTTTGAAATATGATGGCATATAGGCGACTGTAAACAGCTGAAGAAGTGAGACTTTTAAAACGCTACTGAGGTTCAAGCTGAGGTTTTTGACACCATTTGGCAGAGGATGTTTGAAATTTGTAATCAGCTTTCAGGGTGAGAACCTTGATCTTGGCCATTTTGTGTGAAAAAGATTACAAGAACTTCCGGGAATCTTTGATTATTACTAATAACAACCTTTCATTTTCTTTTTTTGTAGCCAGTAACGAGGCCACCAGTTCCAGCTCATCAAGTGCCACCATATAAAGCTGTTTCTGCCCGGTTCCGGCCATTCACCTTTTCTCAAAGCACACCCATTGGGTTGGACCGAGTTGGACGCAGAAGGCAGATGAGAGCATCTAATAGTAAGTTTCATGGAGCTCTTAGAGATTACTATAGGAAGCATCAGGAGACATCTTTTTTTTTTTTAAAGCATTATGACTTTGCCCTTTATGTAGCTTAAAAAAAACATTTAAAAATCTTAACCATAAGGACTTTTACATTTAAAACAGGTGTTTAGTTTTAGTTGGGTGAAATGGAATGAACATTAGACTTGGAATGAGAAGATCTACTAAAGTTAAATCAACAAGCCTTTATTAAGCACCTGTTTGTGTCAGGCACTATGCTATACTCAGGATAGAAAGAAAAGTAAAAATATTACCTTGCCTCAAGGAACTATGTATGTACAAGATATATTTCTGATAAAAGGAGGGCAATTTCAGAGGGAAGGCACAAAGCATTGAGAGGGGGACCGAGAAAGGTTTCTTGCGAAAGGTAGTGTTATATCTCAGAATTAAAGGATGGCAGGGAAGACAGGAGGGAGAACATTCAAGGCATGAGGTATGGTCAGTGCAAAGGAATGGATGAAGTGCTTGTGCATGGAACAGCAAGGAGGACAGTATCACTGAATCATAGTGGAAAGAGTCAAATATAAGAAGACTAGAAAGGAAAAAAGGGCTGAGGTTAGGAAGGGCTTTAAAGTCTTACTCCAGATTTTTTGTGATGGTTTTTTGTTATTATTGTTCTTTTCTGTTTTTTAAATCTTCCAAATTAGAGTTGAATTCTAGAGTCGATCAATAGTTAGATAAGGGAACAGCTAGCGATACCATATGGATGAAGAACTTGGCTTTAAATCAGAAGATTCTAAGTTCAGTTACTGTCTTATCTTTGCCTTTGAAACTAAGGCAGCATGGTATAGTGGAAAGTGTACTGGTCTGGGAAACAGAAGATGTAGATTTTAATCCAAATTCTTCTTTTGATTAACTTTGTAAATTTAGATAAGTCATTTAACTTCCTGGTCCTCAGTTTGAAAAGTCTCTCAGATTTGGAAGGAATTTCAGAGGCCATTTATTTAGCTTTTTTAAATAATAGAGACCTTCAAAGATAGAGGGCTTGGAAAGAACTCAGAGGCCACTTAGTCCAACACCTCTCACTTTACAGATGAGGAAACTGAGGCCCATAGAGGTTAAGTGAATTGCCCAAGCGCACACAGATAATAAATGTCAGAGGTGGGATTTGAACCACAGTCCTCAGACTCTAGGATACATCAGTGCTTGACCTACTATATCATACTGCTTCCCTCAACCCATACTTCAATAGAAACAATCTCTACAAAATTCAAGGCAACAAACATTTATTAAGTATCTACTAGGTGTTGAGCACCATATTCTCTTCTAGGTCCTGGGGATATAAAGATAAAAGTCTCTTGGCTTCAAGGAGTTTACTTTCTACTGGGGGAAAACAATATGTACACAAATAAATGCAAATGGATTTGGGGGTGGGTTGGAGAGAACACTAAAATCTGAGAGAAGCAAGGAAGGCATCGTGTACTGTAGGAGATGGGACTCAAAAACTTCCATTTCACTGTGAGAGGATTTTTTTTCCCCAGTATAACTGATTGAAATTTGCCTTTCTGCAACTTTCTTTATTACTTTCATTCTCTGGGGCCAAGCAAGAGCAATTTAAGTTTCTTCTACATAATAAGCCTTCAAATATTTGAAGCCAGCTCTCATGCCTACCCACAGAATGTCAGAGCTGGAAGGGACTTCAGAGGCCAACTTGTCCAACCCCCTCCTGAAAAAGAATCCACTCCATATCATATCCCAAAGGTGGTCATCCAACTTCTACTTGAGCACTTCCAATGAGGGGGAATCTACTACCTCCTGGGATAGCACATTCCATTTTAGATAGCTTTAATGATCAGGAAATCATTCCTTACCTCAAATCTAAGTTTCTGTTGTTCAGTTTTGTCTGGTGTCTGATTTTTTGTGATCCCATATGGGGTTTTCCTGGCAAAGAAGTTTGCCATTTCCTTCTCCAGATCATTTTACATATGAGGAAACTGAGGTAAACAGTGTTAGGTGACTTGCCCAGTGTCACACAGCTACTAAGTGTCTGAGGCCAGATTTGAACTCAGGAACCAGACCCGGTGCTCTATCCTCTATACCATCTACCTGCCCAAAATTTAAGTCAGCCTCTGCATTTTCTGCCACTGCTCTTAGCTCTACCCCAGTCATTTAACTTCTCTGGTCTTCCATTTTACAGACTCAGATTTGGAAGGAGTTTCAGAGTATCATAGAGCTAGAGCTGGAAAGAAATTCAGAGACTACCCAGTCCAATCTCCTTCATTTTACAAATGAGGAAACAAACCCAACAAGTTGACTTGCCCCAGGTTACTCGGGCCAAGCAGAACTGGTCCATCTGTCTTCCACATCATAGCCATTCAGAGACCTAAAAACAGATATCATGTCCTACCAAGTCTTCTTCTACTGGCTCAACTTCTCAATTTCCTTCAACGAATATTTATATGGCACAGTCTTGAGATCCTTAACTGGATGGTCCCCAGTTTACCAATGTCCTTTGGGGGGGGAGGGGCGGAGCAATGAGGGTTAAGTGACTTGCCCAAGGTCACACAGCTAGTAAGTGTCAAGTGTCTGAGGTTGGATTTGAACTCAGGTATTCCTGAATCCAAGGTCCATGCTTTATTCACTGCACCACCTAGCTGCCCCACCAATGTCCTTCTTAAAAATGTAGAATCACAAGCAATATTCCTGGTGTGGCCTGAGCAAGGCAACTATCATCTCCCTAATTTTGAACACAATGTCTCTATTAACAGGGCCTGTGACATTAGCATTCTTTGCTCCCATATCACTTTGTTGGTTCACCCATTAAAACTTAAAACTTCTGGGCTGGATCAATTTCAGCTGAACTTTTTTTAGTTGTGTCTTGCCCATTTTGCACTTGTCATGTTGATTTCTTGAAGCCATCTTACAATTCACCATTTATATCTATTAAATTTCATTTTAGTAGATACCCCCCACACCCAATTTTCTACCTTATCAATATCATTTTGGATCCTGACTGAGTCATCATCCTTGGCTTTTTGTTATCTGAAAATTTTATAAGCACACCACTTATGCTTTTATCCAAGTTCATTGATAAAAATGTTAAATAGTTCAGGGACAAACATAGATCCATGGCCAACTCAACTAGAGACCTTCTTCCAAGTTGATATTGAGCCATTAATGCCTACTCTTTGAGCCTACCAATTTTAACCCCACCAAAGTGTGTGTACCTAGCTAGTCTATATTTCTTCTTTTCCACATGAATGGCATGGTTGACATTATTAAGTATTTTGCAAAAAACTAGGTTAAATATGATGATAGTGTTTTCCTATTCTACCTGTCTAGTTATCCTTTCCAAAAAAAAAAATGGACTAAATGCAGTATAATCTGTTCTTGATTAAGTGGTACTAGTTCTTTTTATGTTTCCTTTTGTAGAGGCCAAATTTAACATGGGGGGAGTTAATTGGGTGGCTCACCGTAATATTGGGGTTCAGAAAATAATGAAGGACTTCTAGGTCCAAAGTTTTCTCCATTCCAAACTGCCTTTTTTGGTTATTTCTCCCAGGCCATTGAGAAAGGAGATTAACAGCCTCTTTTCCACAAACAAATCAGGTTAATTAATGGGAATAAAATACACAGCAAAGGTGAAATTACTAAAGTCAAAGACAAGGGAATAGGGAAAAAGGAAAATGGATAATTTCCCTAGCTCTAGCAAAGACCGACACAATCCCCAAACTTGCTTCCACCTCAGCTAATTCAAAGAGCCAGACTTGATTTTATTAACTCACCACCTGGGGTCCATAGTTTTTAATAGGAAACAGCTGTGCTGCCTCTCAGCAGTCTCCTTCCCGGAAGCTCAGCAACAGGAAAAGTTGGGCTCCCCTCAGCTAGGTTCCTTTTTCTACTTTTACTTTCCCTCCCCTAAAAGGGAGGTCCTTCAAGCTGGATGTGGAGAGTGGTTCCCCTGCTGAGATCAGCAGCATACAGGCCAGGTGTGGCCCATACCCAATCATCCCTAGCCGGTTTCCCAAACAGTATGATCATTCAGGTGGGACCCTTGGGCATCTGCCAAATTTCATTATTTTATCACACTTTTCAAGATGCTTCCTTTTCTGCTTCCTTTTCAAGAGGTTCTCCAACTATTCCTTTAATAATATACTCTATAGTTTTGCCAGGTATCAGGATTATATTCTCTTGGCCTGTATTTTATGGATTTTATTTCCCCCATCACTTTTTTGTAATTGGTTCATTTTCTCTTTTCTAAACCCATGGCATCACTCCCATTGTCCACAACCATTCAAAGATCATAGATTGTAGTTCAGCAATCATATTCATCAGATTTTTGGAGTGCCTTTATATGTAGTTCACCTGGCTCTGTTGATTTGAGGCATCAAAGGCAGTTAAATACTTACTTACTATCTTCCTACTTAGCCATTTATAGTCTGTCCTTCCCAGTCCAAAGATCATTCTCCTTGGCAAAGAAAACAGAAAAATGAGAGTTGAACAGTTCTGCCTTCTCATCATTCATTTCCATTATCATTATTTTCTCCCTACCAAGCAACAATCCTACCCTTGTTAAAATCACATTGGAGGGGCAGCTAGGTAGCACAGTGGATAAGGCACCATCCCTGAATTCAGGAGTACCTGAGTTCAAATGTGGCCTCAGACACTTTATACTTACTAGCTATGTGATCCTGGACAAGTCACTTAACCCCCATTGCCCTGCAAAAAAAAAAATCACATTAGTGTGTGTGTGTGTGTGTGTGTGTGTGTGTGTGTGTGTGTGTGTGTGTGAGAGAGAGAGAGAGAGAGAGAGAGAGAGAGAGAAGCACGCTATATATTGACTGCTATGAATTGTTGCTTTATACTGAGCTTGCAGTACACTAAACCTTCCAGATCATTGTAACTATGAACTGGCTACATCTCTATCAACTTGTACTTATAGAGTTAACAGTTTTTGAAACCAATATATGGTACGTTTATTCATACCAAAATCTATCCTATTAAATTCAACCCATGATTTGAGCCTGCCAAGGACATTTTAGGTACTGGTTCTTCCACTTAGCATGTTATTAGTCTGCATCCTGTTCTCTGCAAATTTGATAAGGGAATTGTGTATATTTCCATCTAATCAATTGATTAAAATGCTGATTTGCACAGGACCAAGGGCAGATCTCCTGAGGCATTTTAATAGAGATCTTCCTGAAGATGGTCAGTGATCTATTCATTTCTATTCTTTGGGTCCAGTTATTCAATGAGTTCTGAAACTCACTATCATACAGTTAGCTTCTCTCTGCTCTGTCCATGAATATATAATGAGATACTTTGTCCCATTCTGAAGTTCATGGATATGTAACAACAAGAACAGTAATAGTAATAGTAGTGATAATAATAGTATTTATACAGCACCTTAAAGTTTGCAAAATACTTTACAGTGTACATAACTCACTTGATTGAAGGTCAAAGGATAGGTCACCATTATAATTTTTCATTGCCAAATAGGTGTTAGTTAATACAATCACTGATGGCTTTCAGGAAAGTGGTCTCTGATCACAAGCACAGAAATTTAATCTTCCATCTGTATGGATTAATGCAGAGTGAAATTAGGTAGTGCTCAGAGAAAAACATACACAATAACTATAACAGCATAAATGAAAATATCACTAAAGCCTGGCTCTGGAATCAGAGGGTTCAGGGTTAAATCCCATTTAGTGCGTGACCTTGGGTAAGTCAGTTTCTTCAACTTTTAAATGAGATGGTTGAACTGAGTGACTTCCGAGGTTCCTTCCAGTTCTAGAGCTATGATCATGTGAGAACAATCAGTAATTGGCTCTGGAGAAAAGTTCAAGAAGCAAATATATTCCTACCTAAGCAGAGTGAAGGGGACCACTACTAAAGCAGATTATTTTGCTGATCAGATGAAGTCACTGGATCTGGTATTTGTGCTTAATTGTTTTTCTTTTCTTATAAAGAAGGATTCATTCTGGGAGTAGCAAAGGATAGCTATTTCTAAAAACGACTGTAAAAATAATGTATCAATAATCTAAAAAATGTAATCTTAGGGGCAGCTAGGTGGCGCAGTGGATAGAGCACTGGCCCTGGATTCAGGAGGACCTGAGTTCAAATCCGGCCTCAGACATTAAACAATTGCTGACTGTGTGACCCTGGGCAAGTCAATTAACCCCAATTGCCTCACCAAAAAATGAATGAATGAATGAATGAATGAATAAATAAATAATGTAATCTTAGAAGATATGCATGAGAATACATATTTTTTCATAATATTATTCTCCCATAAGGAAGGGACCTTGGAGGCCATCTCGTTTAACTCTCTTATTTTACAAATGAGGCTGTCAGGCCCACCTATCTAAGGAGAGGTATTAAAACTTGGTCAAGGCCACAAAGTTTCAAAGTTTCTTACAACAAATTACCTCTTCTTTCTCTAACTCTCTCTCTTCTGTTGCCTTTGTTTTCAGATTGAAGGCAATTTCTCTAATCCCAGGCCACTCCAACTCCTGATTTTCCCTTTCCTTATTTACTTAGGACTTCTTTCAGTATCTAATCTCTCTCCTCCCATTCCCATTTCCCCCTTGATATATGGTATCTCTGTCCATTCTAGATAAAAATAAAACCTAGATTGTATGGGTACTATTTAGCCTGTCCAACCATCTTTTCCTTGTTCTCTTCTTTTCATTCAGGTTTGGTCTCTGAGTAAAACCCAGTTATTACTTTAAGTTTGTTTGTTTGTTTTAAAATAATAAACATTTTTTATTTATACTTTTGAGTTGCAAATTTTATCCCTCCTTCCCTCTGTCCTCTTTCCCCATCCCTGAAGCAGTAAGCAATGAGATGTGATTATCTTGTGTTTTGACTACTTCTATAGAGAAGTAGACTGTCCATATATCTTTATTAGTTCTCCCCCCCAAAAAAAAAAACCCCAACCTTCAAACTCCAAACTATTAAACTATGTAGAAGAGGGACCCTGGAAATCAATAGATTTCTCTGCTTCAGTTTACTCATCTGTAAAATGCAGGAAGGGGGTGGGATAGGGGAAGTAGTGAGAGAGGGAGAGGGGTAATGATATTCTCTACCTTCCAGGGTTGTTGGGAGGATAAAATGAGATAAAATTTGTAAAATATTTTGTAAACCTTAAAGCACTATATCAATTCTAGCACTGATGATGATAAGAATCTATTTAACACATGTAATTGCATTCCCCACTCCCACCCTTAGCACACTGGCAACCAAGTATTATGGGTTTTTTTTGTTTTTGTTTGTTTTTTGGTGAGGCAATGGGGGTTAAGTGACTTACCCAGGGTCACACAGCTAGTAAGTGTTAAGTGTCTGAGGCCGGATTTGAACTCAGGTACTCCTGACTCCAGGGCCGGTGCTTTATCCACTGTGACATCTAGCTGCCCCCAAGTATTGTGTTTTAAAATTTGGCAACCCCCTCCAACAATGCAGGTAGAACCATCTTTGAAATTTATAGGAAGATGGCAGAGTTGGTCAGAAAACTTCTCTAAATTTCCTCCACCAAAAAAAAAAAAAAAAAGAACATTGCCTCAGAGTAGCAAAAATCAACACTGGGTAAAGCTGTAGTCCTCCCAAGACAATTTGAGAATACCCCAGGAAAGACCCTACCTCCAGGGTGGAGGTTCAGCGCCTGGAAAGTGAAAACATCTCTCGGCTTACTCTTGCGGAATCAACAAACAAACAACAAGCCCTAGAGGCAACTGGGTTGAGAGGCAGCCTCAGCCTTAGACACTTTCATCTCACAGGTTTGGGGGATTGACAGTTGAGTAGAAGATTGAAAGACCTTCCACTGTCTAGGGACTCCAAGCACGGCTGTGCTGATCAGACACATCCTGGGCTGTGACTGCAAGGAGAAGGAGCTAGCACACACCTGGTGAGTGCAGTAGCTGAAGGGTGGGGATGCTGTGGGCTGTAGGTACCTACAAGAGAGCAGAGTCTCTGGTTTCAGTTCCAGGGCAGAGGGGACAGCTGTAGTTTACATCCACCCATGTGATCCCAGGGAGCAAGATCATTTGCAGGACAATGTGGCTGAGAGCTTAGCCATGGCTTGGGAATGAACAGGAGAGCCCAAGGTTGGGCCCAAGACAGACCTCAGAAAATAACTGCTAAAAACAAAATAAAATAAAAATGAACAAGCCAAGGAGAAAGAACCCAATTATAGATAATTATTATGGGGATAGAAAAGATCTGAGTTCATATTCAGGGGAAGATAATGGAGTTTAAAACCCCCCACTCCCTTTTCAATGAAAAATGTCAAATAGTCCCAAGCATAAAAAGACTTCTTGGAAGAAAGTAAAAAGGACTCTAGAAACCAAATAAGAGAGGTTGAGGAAAAATTAGAAAAAAAAATAAGAGCAATCCAAGAAAATCAAGAAAATTGGGAAAAGTTGACCAACTTGAAATAGAGAACCAAAAACTTAAGGAAGAAAATAATACCTTCAAAACTAGAATTCAGCAAGGGGAAGATGATGTCATTCTAAGATGACAAGAAGACAAAACAAAACCAAAACAAAGAAAAAATAGGAGAGAAATTGAAATATCTCATCAGAAAAACAACTGATCTAGAGAACAGATTGAGGGGAAATAAGAATAATTAGACTACCTGAAAATTATGATTAAAAAATAGAATCTTGATACAATATTAGAAGATATTGTCAAGGAAAATTGCCCTGAAATTCTAGAACAAGAAGGCAGAGTAGAAATAGAAAAAAAAAATCCACCAATTACCACCTGAAAGAGATCCCAGGAGAAAAATCTACAAGAATATCATAGCCAAGTTTCAAAGCTCCCAGGTTAAGGAGAAAATATTAGAAGCAACAAGAAACATTTTAAATACAATAAGGATTGCACCAGACCCATTTAGCTACTACATTGAATGACCATAGGTCTTGGAATACTATATTTCATAGAGCAAAAGAGCTGGGGTTACAACCAACAATAACTTACCCAGCAAAGTTAAGTATAATCATGAATGGGGAAAAAATGGACATTCAAAAATTGAAAAACTTTCAGGTTTTTGTCCCAAAAAGGCTAGAACTTAAGGGAAAATTCAACATATAATATCCAGGAGAAATATAAGGTAAACATTAAATTATAAGGGAGTCAATAAGGACAAAGTATTTACTTTGTATACAGGAAAATATTTGTAGTACTTTTATGACTGTCATTATTATTTGGGTAGTTTGATAGAAAAGCTTTGGCTGACCTGAGTATGATGGGATGATTCTTAAAAAATAGAACTCTGTAGGGAGAAATAAAAAGGAGTAATTATCTCATACAAAATGAGGCACAAAAGGAAAAATTGATAAAGAAGAAGCTAGAGGGTAGGGTGGGTAATAGTGATGGAACTTAACTCATCAGGAATGGGTTAAAAGGATATAGGGAGGGGCAGTGGATAGAGCACTGGCCCTGGATTCAGGAGTACCTGAGTTCAAATCTGGCCTCAGACACTTAACACTTACTAGCTGTGTGACCCTGGGCAAGTCACTTAACCCCAATTGCCTCACTAAAAAAAAAAAAAAGGATATAGGGAAGGGGGAGAGGATAAGGGAGGGTCTCTTAGAGGGGTGTGTAGGGTAAGGAATAGGAGGGCAAGGCATCAGGTAGAAGTAAAGCAGAGAAGTGAGGAGATAGGGTGAGAAGGATAGTAAGGAAAAATAAGAAGGAGGAAAATACTGGAGAAATTGTAGCTTAGAATTGTATTGTAGCTTAGAATGTGAATGGGATGAATTTACCCATAAAACGGAAATAGATAGCAGTTTAAACATTTGAATTCAACAATATATTGCTTTCAGGAATCATTATAAAAATGAGAGATACAGAGATAAAAACAAAGGGCAGGAATAGAATTTATTATGTAAAAAAAAAAAGCAGGTATAGTAATCATGATCTCGGACAAAGTTAAAGTTAAAACTGATTTAATCAAAAGAGAAAAGAGGAACTATACTATTTATCAGCAATGGTATTCAGTATTGTTTTAGACCATTTAAAATAGCTAGGCAGTACTTAATACCTGACCACATATTTGTCAAAACAAACATAGGAGCTATGTGAACATAAACATAAAACACTTTTTACAACTAAACTCGGATCCAAATAATTGAAGTAATATTTATTGTTCATGGGTAGGTAAAGCCAATATAATTTTTTAATTGACAGTTTTACCTTACTAATCTATGGACTCAATGTTATCCCAACTAAATTATTAAAAATTACTTTACCGAATTAGAAAAATAATAACTAAGTTCATTTGGAAGGCCAAGAGGTCAGGAACTTCAAAGAAAACAGGAAAAGGCATGTAAAGGAAATAGTTTCAGTTGTATCAGACCTTAAACTATATTATAAGGTGAGAACATTGTTGAAGTGCAAAATAGATAACTTGGATTATTTTAAATTAAAATTTTCTTGTATAAATAAAACCTAAGTAGCCAAGAATATAAAGAAAGCAGAAAATTGGGGAAAAAACTTTCATGGGCAATCTCTCAGATAGGACGTGATTGGGTTGTAATATTGCTGTGGTGTAGGAGATGATGAGCTAGTTGATTTGGAAAGGCATGTGTGTCGTTTGAAATTATATGAGGGTGGGGCGGCTAGGTGGCGCAGTGGATAGAGCACCAGCCCTGGAGTCAGGAGTACCTGGGTTCAAATCCAGCCTCAGACACTTAACACTTACTAGCTGTGTGACCCTGGGCAAGTCACTTAACCCCAATTGCCTCACTAAAAAAAAAAGGAAATTATATGAGGGTGCCTATCTCTATCTCAAGTTTTAGGGAACTTAGCTGAGGTTTCTAATATATTACTACTTATAAATTAGAGGCTTTAGCATCAATTTTGGGCATTAAGCATTTATTAAAGCATATTAAATATCAATAAAGAGAGAAAGGCACGCGACTGCTTCTTCTGAGTCCCAGGCCAAGAGAGCATGTGTGAGCATAAGCTTCCTGTGGGTCCAGAGGAGAAGTGGCCCTTCCACACTGCTCAAAGCTAATTGGCTAGCATTGTTTAAATCTATTGGTTTACTGGACTTGAGGGTGGTCCATGAGCAGTACTTGCTGAGGTCAGAGTCCAAAGGACAGACCCTCTGGAGGGAAAGGGTTTCAGGTAGGTGTGTTTTCAATCTCTGTTGTCTGTATTCAGAGTTTTAGGTCCAACTTGACTGACTCTGAGCTGGTCTTAAAAAAGTCAGGCAAGGCTCTGGAGTTAGGCCCTCTAGTGGGGGGCCCTCTGGGAGCCCCCAAACCCATTTTTTTCTCACATATAGAAAGACTTGGACTTTTAAAGAAAAACGCAATCCACCTTCAGAGAAACAGATGAAGAGTGAAAATACACATAGTATAGTCTTACATATATATGTGTGTGTATATATGCGTATGTGTATCAATATCTACATGCATGTGTGTATATGTATATATGTATACATATACACATACACACACATATATCCACACTTAATTATAGTCTTCTTTAGGGTGGGGAGGAGGGAAAAAACAAAAAAGAAAAATGTACACAGCAGAGGGGGCAGATAGGTGCTGCAGTAGATAGAGCACTGGTCCTGAATTCAGGGGGACCTGAGTTCAAATCCGGCCTCAGACCCTTGACACTTACTATCTGTGTGACCCTGGGCAAGTCACTTAACCCCCATTGCCTCACCAAAAAAAAAAAAAGAAAGAAAGAAAGAAAGAAAAAGAAAAGAATTAAAACAGGTGTATGCTTGGTATTAAAAACAGATATACACATAACAATTTGAGGAGAGGTAGAAAACAGACTTGAAATTAGGGAAGAATTTCTGTAGGAAGTGCCACATGAACTTAATCTCAAAGTAAACCAAGGATTCTAGAAAGTAGAGATGATGATGGCATGTGCTCCTGGCATACAGAATAATGGTCTATGCATTGGAATAGAGACAAGAGATGACATTCCAAGTTTAGGGAACAACAAGTAGTTCAGATTGGTTAGAACATTGAAAGGAGTGGGGTGAGACAAAATAAATCTGGAAAGGTAGGTTAGAGTCAGATTGTGAAGGGTATTAAATACCAATCTAAAGAGTTTAAATTTTATCCAAGGTGGCACAGTAAATAGAGCACTGGACCTGCAGTTAGGAAGACCTGAATTCAAATTCAGTCTTATACTTTTACTAGCTGTGTGACCCCGGGCAGATTTCTTGACCTCTGTCTGCCTCAGTTTCCTTCTCTGTAAAATGATGATAATCACTGTGTCTCCTTCCTAAGGTTGTTGAGAGGATAAAAAGAGGATTTTTTAAAGAGCTTGGAAAACCTTAAAGTAGTACAGAAATGCTAACTACTATTATGACAGATAGGAAAATGAGGCTTAGAGAAACCGAATGACATACTCAGGGTCCTACTGGTGATAAGTGGTAGAACCAGGATTGGAAATCATTCCCATAAATTAAACACCATACCACAGAAGAGTCGTTAAAATATGTATTTGTGTGTAGAAGGGCAACACTGATGTAATCACAGAGCTATCAAAGACAACACCCTAGAACAGAGAACTTTTCCCATTGGACTCATATTGGTCAGGCACCATTCACAGAAATGTGTCAGGTAGCTAGGTGCAATATATTTTTTGTTTTGTTTTGTTTTTGTGGGGCAATGAGGGTTAAGTGACTTGCCCAGGGTCACGCAGCTAATTAAGTGTCAAGTGTCTGAGGTCAAATTTGAACTCAGGTCCTCCTGAATCCAAGGCCAGTGCTTTATCCACTGCGCCACCTAGTTGCCACCTAGGTGCAATATATTAAGCTCTGAGCCTGAAGTCAGGAAGACTTGATACTTATAAGCTGTGTGACCTTGGGCAAATCATTTAACTTCTGCTTGCTTCAGGCTCCTTACATATAAAATGGGGATAATAATAGCACTTGCCTCCAAGGGCTGTTGTAAAGACCAAATTAGATAAAAATATTTGTACAATGCTTGGCCTAGTGCCTGGCACAGAGTAGACTCCATATAAATGTTAGCCATTATTATCATATTCATTTATGGTCACCATATTTTAAGAGATCAACAAATTTAACTGTGTCCAGGAAAGAGGCTAAGGAGGTGATTCTAAACCATGGCACAAATGGGCATAACACTACATCACTTGAGAAAATAACAGCAGAAGCTTTAGAGACAAGCAAGCAGGAACCAAACCACTTCGTGGTTATCGTCGTATGTATTCTGGGGAGTGGAGGGATGGGTTCCCACAGCGTTTCTCAAAGTCTGACTCCATTTCCTGTATGCTATGCTTGATATAGCTCCTCCCTTTTGTGGTGAACTGCTGAGCATGGGGTGTTAAATGGAGAAATGAGCAGAGTCGGCCTGAGCCTCTCTCCACCAGGCAGGCCGCCCAGCTCGGATGGTGGGCGTGACTGTGCTCATACCATGTTTAAAAACTGCTGTTTCTTTTCTCAGATGTTTAATGTTTGTTGGATAAAATGTTGTTTGAGTGGATAAAATGATCATGGTGCTGTATACACTGGCAGGTTATAGGATTATAGATTTAGAGAAGCAAGATGTCTTAGAGGACACTGAGTCCAACTCACTTTACAGATGAGGAAACTGAGGTGCAAAGAGATTAAGTGATTTGCCCAAGATTCTATAAGATAGTAAGTAACAGAGGTGTAATGACTTGATTGTATTTTTTAAATGTTTCATTGATGTCTTTTAATTATACATCATAATAATTCCTGGTTTGGGCACAGTGGATAGAACACTGTTCTGGGAGTCAGGAAGACTCATTTTCCTAAATTCAAATCCGGCCTCAGACACTACCAATGTGGGCCCAGGCAAGTCAGTTAACCCTGTTTACCTCCATTTCTTCATCTGTAAAATGAGCTGGAGAAGGAAATGGCAAACCACTCTAATATCTATGCCAAGAAAACCCCAAATGGGGTCACAAAAAGTCGGACACAACTGAAAAAGGACTAAACTGAATATGTCCTAACCCTAAGAATTGGACTATCCCTTAAAATAAATAAGAATAGTTAATCTTTGTAACATTCTGCCCCTTGTAGTTCCCCCCTCTACAGAGGTGTATGTCTGTCTGTTCTTTAGGATCAAAGTTGGTAATTACTGTTACTCAGAATTTGACTTCCTTTTGGGATTCTTTTCATTTCCATTATTGTAATCATTTTGTATATTGCTCTTCTGGTTCGACTTGTTTTACTCTGTATTAGCTATGATTGTATTTTGATTGGTTGCAGAGAAGCTTGATGTAGTAGGTTCATTGTAGTATGAGAGAAGCTACTCCTGGATTAGTGGCATCCACTCAGATCACTCAAGTGCTGGGGGACAGGGGGAGTGTATGGGGCATTCAGGGAGAACCAGCATTTCTGGTATGAGGGCTTCCCAAGCTGTTTTCGGGGCTGCTGATCTACCTTCGGTGTCCACCTTCACCCAGCTTTCATCTGTAGCTCCAAGAAGCTGTAGTATGCACAGTGGCCACATCCTGGTAATCCCTCTCAGCTAAGTAGCTAAAACAGTTGAAGGTGACTGAGAGGCTTCAAACCCATCAATAAATTAGGGGGAACAAGCATCTGAAGACTTCCTCTGGTAGAATGGGCAGATGAGAACAATTTCTTCCAAAGGCCATAAAGGCAGCTGAAGCAGGTGCTGTGGAGTGCTTAGAGCTTGGTCAGACATCAAAGAAATCAAGGTCATCTATCCACTGCATCTTGGGCCATCACCAGTTGGCCTGACTTTTGTCTCTTCATAGGACCTTGATAGCTCTGGAAGAGAGAGTGAGGTCCTTGACTATGTGCAACTCTGCCTCACTTAAATCCAATTCACTCACGAGTCAAGACATCATCCTGTGATGTCACTGGTCCTCTTCAGAAATAAAGGACAAACACTGTATTTTGATTGGTAGCAGAGAAGCTTGATGTAGTAGGTTCATTCTAACATGAGAGAAACTAGTCCGGGAATAGTGGTCTCTGATGATCGTCTAGGTGCTAGGGTTCTTTGGGATAATAATTTAGGGAACTTTGCCCCAAGAAAAATTCTTTGCCTAGCTGCTGTCTCACTGTTATGGAGATTGGCACTCTGCCCCGACAAAAGCTAGGGCGTATGGTGTAGGGGCAAGGGACTCAACTGAGAGAATGGGGATATTACATTCCTTAAAGCTCTGGTGCTGGCCAACATAAGTGCCATTCTGTTTGGTAGCATGAAAATGAGTTGCCAAGAAGTAGTTCTGGAGTCTGAGCACTACAGTTCAAATCCCAGCTCTGATAATTATTATCTCTGTGACCAAAGTTAAGTCTGGGATTTATTTTCCTCATCTGTAAAATCAGGGAGTAAATTCATCAGTTTTTTTCTGGTTCTAAATGCTGTGATTCTAGAAATAACACTCCTGTTCTTCTAGCAGAGTCTTCAACTAACCCAGCTACCATACTATTGTTGTTCAGTCATTTCAGTTGTGTCCAACTCTTTGTGACCCCATTTGGAGTTTTCTTGGCAAAAATACTGGAGTGGTTTGCCATTTCCTTCTCCAGTTTTCCTTCTCCAAGAAACTGAAGCAAACACAGTTAAATGACTTGACCAGGGTCACACAGCTAGTAAGTATCTGAGGTAAGATTTGACCTAATGAAGATGACTCTTCCTCACTCCAGGTCTGGTCCAGTGCTCTATGTACTGTGCCACCTAGCTGCTGTGCTGTAGTTCTAATATACCCATAACCCTAAACACACTTGGAACACTCAAGCTCCCTTTGTCTTAGGCAGCTAAATACAGCATTGGATCAGCTTTCAAGAAGCCCTTAGTTCAGACCTAGCTTCAGACACTTATAAGCTATGTGACTCTGGGAAAGTCATTGAATTGCTCTCAACCTCAGTTTCAACATCTGGAAAATGGGGATAATAATAGTACCCACTTCTAGTGGTTGTTCCAGTTGTTATCAAATGAGATAATATTTGTAAAGCACTTTATAAAGCATTATATAAATTATTAGTTATTAATTATCCTAGGGAGCAATTTAGGACAGTAAGTCACCTCTTTCTTTGTGGCAGGAAGGTTGTTGTTTTTTTTTTTTTTTTGGTTTTGCTTCAGCAATGGGAATCAGGTCACGGTGACCACCGGCTTAACTCCCCAGGCACATGGATTGCCTGTGATGCCAATTATCCTTCTGTTGATGATCAGGAAATGACCACATGTGAAAATGTACTTACAGCAGATTGTACTTAGAATAATAGAATCATGGATTTTCAGAACAGGAAGGGACCTTAGAAATTCTGTAGTGTAATCTCATTTTATAGCTAAGGGAAATGTTTTGAGTTCTAGCTCTGCGACTATCTTTTTCTTCTCAGATAGTTTCAAAACACAACATATATGTAAGTATATATAGTTATATATGTATATATACACATATGTATATATTTTATATATATTTGAAATTTTTGAATATTATTTATATTTTTGAAAGATAGGACAGAGAACATGATATAGGACTGCTTCCCAGAAAACAAAAGAATTAAATTTTTACACCTATTGAATGAAAATGTTCATTACAGTATCCCATGTGCTTTTGGCATTTAGAAACAAAATCCTCTTTGATTCCTAAATGTATGACATTAATGCATAATTTGGATCTTTCCACTCTCAGATGGGACTGATCCCTTTGCTTGATTCACACAGTGTTGCCAGCAATCAATGTTGGTATCTTTACTGTCCCTGCTGATGGAATATAGTGCTATCTTATCCAAGGAGAGTGTCTTATTGAGAAAATACCCAGACTCCTTTCATCAGAGCTGAAGCTATCATTTCAGAGCTCTTAATACTGATCTGATAAAATCTAGAATTCAGTAAAAAACAAAAGCAAACGGCTTTATTTCTCATCCCTGCCTTTCTTCAGTCCAGATAATTATGTATTTCACAGCCACTTAAGGTTGTGTCTAATTTAAACTATTAAAAAAAAAAAGTATGGCAAAACCTCTTGGTTTCCTAAAGAGGCTCTTTGCCATAAGAACTTAAACCTTTTAAGAATCTTATTTTGGTGCTGGGATGACATCTCTGTTTCTAGTGAAACCTCTTAGAAATTCACAGAAGGCATCTTCTCTGCTTGTAGCCAAAGACAGGGAAAGGCAGAGCTGTGTGTTGATACTGTGATAAGAAAATGAGATGGAGCAGATTGCCTCTAAAAGAGAATGTTACTGTGAGGGTATCTTGCTGATGCTGTTGGTAGCTTTCTTCTTTCTTGATACACCTGTGCTTTGACATGGGTGAGACAGGAGGAAAGACATGGATGATCTTCAATAACCACACATGCTAATCCCCCTCTTCCCCCTGCCAGGGTATGGTCTGAAGTAGTAACTCACAGTGCGATCTCAGAATGAGTCACGAGGGGGCTCTCTGAGCTCAGGCTATCAGTTCCTGGCTTCTTTTTTTTGCACATGCACAAACTTGAGATCTGTCTAGATCTCTGCTCATGTGCTAAGAGGAACTCCCAACCTTCCAGCACGTATCCAACTTTATCTCTGCTTGCTCTAAAGTTTAAATATAAAATTATTACCATAAAATATTTCATTGACTTATTCAATCAGGCATGTGACCCCCATTTCCATTTAGATTCCTATCTCTTGAGCAACAAAACAAGGCCTAAAGAAAGCACTGGTGTTGCGCATTAGTGTATTAGAGTTTCTTGAATGAAACCAGATTGGAAAAGTTTCCAAATTCTCAGCAACTCCAATGCTTCTAAAAAAATCTCTACTCTTCCTATTGTTATCTTCATCTGGGTATTACTAGCAGCAAAACTCACGAGGAAGAAGGAAGAAATCTCCCCAACATTCATCCACTCTGTTTGAAATTCTCTCAGAAACTAAGATTTGAGAAGATTCAGTATCAGGAGCAATTTGGTCTCTTCCAATTTCTCACTGTTCCCTCTTGTGGCATCTCCATCCAGTATTCTGCCATTCATGTCCACCTTCTCTGATGGGACTTTAGCAAGTCTATGTAGTATCAAGGCAACCATGGCCTCCCCAGTAGCTCAGGCACTGCCAGTTCATGTTCCTAGACACCCAAGGGGAGGGAGAGGGTCTCTGTCACAAGGAGAGTGTGACTGCTATAAGAAGTCCCAGCAGAGGAGGCTCCAGTTCCGTGGTGCCCTTATCTTAGCCATTCCTGACTTGGTAGGCTTGTTGTAAAGCAGCCCCACTCTTGGTTTTAAATGCTCCAGTCTTAATAGTTCCACGGAGTTCACACCTGGCTCACTTTGCTTTCTGGCCCATGTCTGGAGTACTCTGGGTGGGAAAATACAGAGGAATACTAAGGAAAAGATGAGCCTCCATAAGCAGATACTACAATCCATTTGGAAACCAAGTATCAGAGATGGGAAATTTGAAAAATTGATATATTTGCTTTTCACATAGCAGATACTTCCCCAAAACATCCCCCAAATTACCCTTCTCCAATTATATTTCCACTAAAACAGTTCAGTTTCTGGATGATGAACAGAAAGGAAGGATGTATTCTTTAACTTGTACAGCATGAAAGATTGATGGTAGGAATTTTAGACATCAATAATCAACCATTTACTAAGTTCCTACTGTGTGCCAGGAACCATAAACAAGAAAGTAAAAGAACTAGAAAAACCTCTCAGCTGATTTAATTTAATTAATCTAATTGATTAGAATTTAAGGTTGCTTATGGAGGAAATATTTTGCAGGCGTGTTCCACTTTCATCACGTCACATTCCCCACTCCTCAACTTGTCACTGTCCAGGCCATTCCACACTGCCAAATAAACTGCATTTCACTTCTCACTGTCTTTACCTACTTGTTTGTGTTCCAACAGTGTCTGACAAGATAAAGACTCTGGTTCCCATGCAGTCAGGATAATATGCTTGGCTTAAATTAAAGTACGTCCTCCAGGACCATAAATTTATCTGAAAAAGCAGCCATATCCTCGCCTGGTCTACTCCCATTGGCCCCCACTTCCAACGCTGTAGGGAAGATGCAATAGCCATTATCCATCGCTGTGGCCCTGGCAACTGCTTCTGCAGTTGCTGAAGCCCCCAGCTCCTCAGTATCCACAGTTATTAAAGACCCAGAAGAGAACGCTTTTGCCACCAAAGAACAATCAGGTGATTCACCATCAGAAACCAGTATGGTTTTATCATTGGAAAAGAAGATGAATGACCATCTGCTTTGTTGCTGCACCCTAAGGACCAGGGGACCTTTCCCATTCGGTTTGATGTATTGTCTTCCCTCATGACAATGTCAGCTCCTCGGGAGCAGGGATTATCTTTTCTATCTTCATCCCAGTGCTTAGCATGTAGTAAGCATTTAGTAAATGCATTTTCATGCATTCACTAAAAGGAACATTTATTTACATGAACACACAGAGAGGTCAAAGTGAAAGCCCTTTCCTGAGGCTGACCTGCCTTTCGTTTCTTTTCATAACCTCATTTTGCCACACTAAGATGATGAAGTGCTTCAGACAAATGCCGTTCTTATTTGGGGAAACTGAGGCATCGATCCCCTCACAGACCTTTTCTCAGCAGGGAATAGCGGCAGACTTCACTGACTCCATGGCAAAAACTCTCTCTATAGCTACAGGTTTTCAAAGGCCAGTGCAGCCTGGATTTTTGCAAATAGACAGCATTAATATTTCATGGAAACATTTAGCTTTTCATTCTGAAGCAGTACTATGAGAAGCAGTCTGATTTCTGTGGGTGTTGTGTTGTTATGTATAAAAGTGCCCCAGGGTTTTTCTGAGCATGTCACTACTGAAGAAAGATCCCTGAGCAGGAATAGCTAAATTAATTATTACTATCATTTTCACACATGATGGTGGGTGGGTGGGGAATACTAATAGTAAGGTATTCAGGTCATTTTTAATGTTACAGGATGAAAAGGATAAGGGCGAGGAGAGGAATGTGAAAATTGTTTTTTAATTATAAGCTTTTAAAAACACCATAGTCTTTTCATTGTTGTTGTCAGGATTGACTTTTTCTCTTTTGGTCATGCCATTGTGTGAAATCCTCACTCACACTCTTGAACTAAGCAACCTTTGTTGTGCTGAACTCCTGTGAAATGATACACCTGTTTTAAAGCTCTCAGACTTTTGAGATGTTATTTTTAAAATACTAAATGTGTTTTTCCACCGTGACAAACCACAATTCTCTCCAGAGTTGCTAAATGCCTCTGATCTGCTCATGGGAATATGTTGTCATTTGGTATCTGTAGATTTTGCCTCATTTTAGAACTTCCTCCCTAAGGGTACCCCATGATGTCACTGGAGTCACTCAACTCCCAGCTACACAGAACACTGAGTGAGCTGTCAGTCTCTGAGTAGGCTCTGGCCTGGAACGCACACATAGGAACTCCAAGCAGTGAATAAGCTATTTCTGCAGTTTCACTAGCTAAAAGCCTTTGTGATTCTCCGTGATCCTTGTAAGACTGAGCCCATCTCCACATGTTGTATGTGTTTTTCAAACGGCAGGATGGTAGCCAGAGGGGAAATAGCACGCTTTTGGAGTTTGGAAAGCCTTCATATGGGTATGTGTGAGTAGAGCATGACGTATATTCATTGTGATGTTGCTGCTGAAAAATTTCTTTTAGAGTTGCATTCTCTCTTGTTTTCTTGTATAAGTTTTTAGGCTCTGCAAAGAAAGCCCATCCCTCTCTGAAAATGTTTACCCTTGGTAGTGAACAGCAAGTATTAGTGGGCATAGAGAACCAGAGACATTGATTTTATTTAATTTGTACTATTTAGTAGGTAGTAGAATGAAAAAAAGGAGACATGAAAAATCAGAACTATACAGTCAGTTATCATTTATAGATAAAGGTTTTATTATCTTGGTGTTTTACACTGTATGAAACTCCTTTATTCAGTTCATTGCTGAGATACATAAATATGGTACTTGAAAACTGGAGATGTCTAAGGTTGTTGTTTAAAATTTAATTTTTAACACATTTGGCATTTTCAAAAGTGATTTTACTTGCAATATTCTTTTCCAACTCAATTTTCAATATTTTTACCCAGCATTATGATTAAAAAACCATAATTTAAATTTCATAGGATGTTATTGGTAAGGAAGCTATTTTTTTTTAATTGTGGGGAAAGAAGCATTAAGCAAATTGATTCCTTTCATTTTATCTATAAAATTTCATTAAATTTGCACTAGTAGAAATAAGTGAGAGTTAGTTAGACATGACAACTTAAGGGCAGAATTGTACCCTCTTAGAAGAGAACAATTTACATTATATGCTTTCTTCTTATCTTTGATTGCTACGCTGTTTCCTGATTAATGATAGGGATGGGTTGGTGCTTCTGTATCTTCTCAGGTAAAAACACTCACTCTCTAAGCAGTAGTGTATTCCATATTCACTAAGAAGTTTCCTGCTTGTCTTTATAGTCGATGTAGCATAAAATACCAAAAAGGTCTACATAGTGTAACTTGGAATTGAAACTTAAGGTTCAAATTACTTAAATAATACATGGATTATTGCTTAATCTAGTTTAAAAATTTAGGGAGATGCTCATAAATTTTGTTGGATCTTTTTTTTTTTTTAAGTGGAGAAATTCACACTGCCCTTAGAATATCATGTTAAATCTCTTTTTTGTGTGTGGTATATTGCAACATCATTTGGTATGAATTTTTTAAAAAGCCAAATTACAAATAAGTTTAGCCATTTGATTGTGTCTGAGATCCCAGTTTACAGAGCTTGTTAAGAGATCCTTTATGTTTTAGATGACCAAAAGACTCTTGATTCTACTAGCTCAACTGTTCACTTTTAAGATGAAAACTGAAAGGGTTAATGGGTTTTTTTAATCACAAGCCTAACTTACACCCAGGAAGTAGCTTCTGCTTTTTCCGTCAATAGTTCTTGACTCAATGTATTTGACCTCGGTGTCCTAGAGGCTCCCACTGACTCATACTCAGGCAGCTCATTAAATGAATAATATAAGACTGTTCAGCACTTATGTATGGAATCTTTTATCTGGATTGAATAGAATAGAGGGAAATGATACTGCTTCTTCTTTTTTTGCCAGACAAGCAGTGACCAGATTTGCTCTGAAGGACTGACTCAGTTGTGTAAGAGCTTGTGTGTGTATGTGTATGTATATGTAGATATATGTACATATGTATGTACAAAAGCACATTCTAAAAAAGATTAAAATTCTGTGGGTATTTAGAGAAAAGGCTGACTAGCCATTTTGATTAGCAGACTCTTCTATTCAATCTGATGTTTTAAACAAATTATGGATATCTTTTGTTTTTACATGATCCACATTTCCAAATACATTCTTTCCCTTTTCCCACCCTGCCCTACCCCCACCCCAGTTATAAAAGATTTTCCATTACAGTTCTACTTACCTCTCCACTGCCTGAGCATGAGTGGGAAATCTTAAAGATATCAGGAACCCATTTACCATTCAAATAAGGCACCAGTGTGACTTAAAAGTTTCTAGAGCTTTGTCAGAATTAAGTATTTATAGTTGTATTTTAGTATAATTGGTTTTTTTTGTAAGTCAGTGCATTTTATTTTATGCATTTAAAAACACAATTCTTTGCCCTTCTCAAAAAGCTATGCTGGGCAACAAAGAATAAAAAACAGGAAGAGAAAAAAAAATCAGTTTAGCAAAACCAACCCACACTTCAACTGAGTTTGACAGTACATACAATATTGCATACCCATAGACCCCCACCCTTGCAAAGAATGTAGGAAGTTGCATTTTCTCAATTCTTCAAGGCCAAGTTTCTTTGTCATTATGATTTCTGAACTGCTCTCTATCATAGTAATCCCCTCCACCCCATAAAAATATAGTTCTCATTTCCTTCTGTCTGACACTTGCTCATCTGGCAAAACAAACAAAAAAATGAATGAATGGATAAATGAATGAATGATGCTGATCTAACTTTCTTTTTCTAAGGCACTGCTACTGTTGCTTCTCCTAAGAGAACATAGGAGTCACTTCATAATAAATCTTCTGTCTCTTGTGCATTTAGTAAAACTGGTTTGCTCTCTAGAGTATCCTTCCCTTTTGCATGGCACATTCTTACACCTACCAGGGCTTCCTTTGTGTTCTGAACCTGGTTTTAAAGAGTTCTCCCAGTGATGACTCAACTAGGATTACCAGATGAGCTGTAATTCTTTGTTTTAATACACTGAACTTTCTTGAGGCCAGTGTATTTTAAAGACTATTAACCCTATTGGGAACCTATTTGGGGCAGATAACTGGCAGACATTGCTTTGGGTAATCTTCAGATTTAGAGAAAGTTATATTCCTGGAAAAGCTGCCCTTAGCTGATGTGAATGCAAATTGTATCTGATTTTCTCACAAAAACAATGTTATAATAGACACTAACATTCTCTGCCAAAGGTCTGTTGTCTAATTGTTTATAGAAATGACTGCAAACACCTTACTCCTTTAACAGCTAAAAATTATGTAATTGTATTCTGAATAGAGAATGCTTTCTAAAATGAATTCTTAAAGAAATCTAATTTGATTGTATTTAAGGTTTCTGGGAGATGACTTGTCCTAGGGTAGGGGGAGGGCCTAAGGAAATTTTTGGAGCATTCCCAGAGAAGGGTTGTGCATAAAACCATAACCAAAGGGACTGCTAGGCCAGGGAAAACTCAATTGCTTGAGAGCAGGACTTGGTAGATGAGGGGGTGAGGAGGCTGTAAAGAGATAAAGTCTTATGGGCTTGATCATATCAGGAAACAGACTGACTGGCCAGTCTGGTTTGCATATCCCTTGAGGGGAATTGGCAGAGTGCTATAAATGGGAACTCCTGTTAAGTCAAATATTTCTTGTAGGTCCATTTTACAGATGAGTGTTCCCAAGCACGTTATGTCACACAAACACACACACACACACACACACAGAAGACCAGATCCTGAGTGAGTTAAAGTCAAACCCAGGGGTTCTTAACCCTTTTTGTGCCATATACCCTTTTGGCAGTCTGGTAAAACCTACACATTCTTTCTCAGAGTAAATGTTTAGAAATTGTCACCTGGAAAAGGTGGTGAGGTTCCTTAAGGTATTTTCTTTAAAGAATTACACTCTTGCACACAGTCTAATTAGAATTAAAATGGTCTTTTATTTGGTGCTAGAGAAAGTGACCTAGAGGTAAATCAAAGACTTCAACCCTGGGGAGGAGATGGCTTAGAGACATCTTCCTCCCAGAACAGAAGGAAGGCAAAAGCTTTTATAGAGGATAGATAGGGTGACCATCTGAAAATGGAAAGTTCCTTTTGGAGGTAGAGTAGGGAAAGCATGGATGCGTGTTATTTTTTAGGAATGATGGTCCTGACCTCTGGATTTATCTCTGTCTCCTGGCTCTGGTCAGGTAGTAGCCACACCTGACTTTCCTGCTATAGAATTTTATCTCCCCATACTTAGGTGTGTCCATCCTGATATCTAGTTGGTCAGTTTAAACTTTAATAGTCCCTTGACTCCTTGATATGTCCATCCTGTTATCTGGTCATCTTAAACCCCATGTCATAAATGTATAAAATAAAATACATAGGCTTCGAAAGGAAACCAGCTAGGGATTCAGGAGGACCTGAGTTCAAATCCGACCTTAGGCATTTGACACTTACTAGCTGTGTGATCCTAGGCAAGTCACTTAACCTTCATTGTCCTGCAAAAAAAGAAAAAGAAAAAAAAAGAAATACAGTTATCAAATATCAAAATACAGTTTTCTGAGAATAAATAAAGCTATCTATAATCACATTACAAATACTCAATCACTCTTTATAAAAGAAATGTGAATTAAAACAACTGAGAAATGCTACTACCTCATGCTTATATCAACTGATGCAAAGTGAAGTGAGCAGAATTAGAAGATAGTTATGTACAACAACAGCAATATTGTAACAGTGATCAACTTTGAAAGACTTAGCTACTCTGGTCAAGACAATGATACAAGACAATTACAAAGAACCCATGGTGAAAAATGCTATCTACCACTGGAGAGAGAACTGATGAACTCTGAGTGCAAATTGAAACATATTTTTTCATTTTATTTTTCTTGGTTGTATGTGTGTGTGTTTTCTTTTGCAACATGGCTGATATGGAAATATTGGAGGAGGGGAGAAATATAGTTATCAAAATATATATTTTTTAAAAAAATTAAGAACTCCTGCTGAGTTTGGCCAAAGAGGCTGTAAACTCAATCATAAAAGTCTTCATTTCATATGAAGGAAGAAAAAAGCAGTGAGGACCTTGGTCTAAAAGCCAGGAAAGTACATAGTTTACGAGGTGGCCCTGGGAAAAGGGCATGTGTGTGGTTAGATGTTGAAAAGGCTTCTCTTTGTAAGGACTCTTAGGATAGGGGGTAGAGATGACATCAATGATTTCATTAACTCAAGATCCTTTTGTTAAAGAAACTCCTTCCACCAATGCAGGCAAGCACCTTCCCTGCAACTCAAGAGTCTTACAGATTTTCCTAGAACTCTGAGAGGTTTGGTGACCTGCCATGGGTCACACAACCATCATGTGTCACGTATAGCATTTCAACCCAGGTCTAACTGGCCTCCAGGTCCCTTGCCATCAACTAACTATATTATACCACTTAAAGACCTATGAGATACTGATAAAAGATGGTAATATAGGTTATGGTATTTTTTTTTCTCCTCTGGAACTCTTTAAGTAATATGTTGTTGTTTTTTTTAATTAGTGTTTTAAAAGATTAAAGGTGAAAGGGGGGGGCAGCTAGGTAGCACAGTGGATAGAGAACCAGCCCTGGAGTCGGGAGGACCTGAGTTCAAATCCGGTCTCAGACACTTAACACTTACTAGCTGTGTGACCCTGGGCAAGTCACTTAACACCAATTGCCTTATCCAAAAAAAAAAAAAAAAAAAAGAATTACACTTTGGGGCAGCTAGGTGGCGCAGTGGATAGAGCACCGTCCCTGAAGTCAGGAGTACCTGAGTTCAAATCTGGCCTCAGACACTTAACACTAGCTGTGTGACCCCGGGCAAGTCACTTAACCCCAACTGCCTCACTAAAAAACAAAACAAAACAAAAAGGTGAAAGGGATTAGAGTTATTTACTGAATACAAGAGGTGCTGTATTACATATTATCAAATTATATATATATATATATATATGTATATGTGTATATATATATGTATATGTATGTATATATATATATATATATATATATATATATATATATATATATATATATATATATATATATATATATATATATACACACACACACACACACACCCTAGAGATGATAACAACCAAGTCACTTCATCTCTTCTAAGAACAAAACTTGATTAAGTGGATCAAATGGAGAGATTTCAATCATTAAACTTAAAAAATAATTCTCTGACAGATTATTAAGCTTTAGAAAAAGTTAGACTACTAAGAGTATGGAAGAAGGATAAAGCATAAAGATTCAACAATTTATGTATGAGATCATGGAGTTATGATACTTGAGAGGTAAATCACTTAATATCTCTAAGCCTGTCTCCTCTTTTGTAAAATGTGGATGATAATAATACCCACAGTGCCTACCCGACTAGGTTTTTGTGAAAATCACATGAGGTAATATATATAAAATGCTATATAAAGACAAGTTTTGTAAGAAGTAGCCAGTTACTCATGGATAGAGTTCTAGACTTGGAGTCAGGAAGACCTGTGCTCAAATTCTGCCTCAGACATTTACTGGCTATATGACTTTTTATAAGTCACTTATCCTCAGATTCTTCAAAGGTAAAATGGGGTTAATGATAGCATCTACCTTACAGGATTGTTGTGAGGATTAAAACAAAATAATATTTATTAAATTGCTTTGCAAACTTTATTGTTCAGTCATTTTTCAGTTTTATACAACCCTCCATGACCCCATTTGAGGTTTTCTTGGCGAAGATACTAGAATGGTTTGCTACTTCCTTCTCCAGTTCATTTTATGGATGAGAAGCTGAGGCAAACTGGATTAAATGACTTGCCCAAGGTCACACAGTTAGGAAGTGTCTCACTGACATGGGATTTGAATTCATGAAGATGAGTATTCCTGACTCCAGGCCTAATGCTCTATCCATTGTGACACCTAGCTGTCCCTTAAGCCCTTGCATACATTAAAGTACTATATAATATAAATATTGTTAGTGAACATGTTATTCCCACAGCTCCATTATGGGATCTTAGCAGGTCCTATTTGTTTTACAGATCTGGCTTTAACACCTAGAGATGCTTTAGAGTGGTTTCAAACTCAAATAGCAATGGATCCCAGAAAGCCTCATATTGGCTTAGAAAACCACAAATTAACATTATCTATATTGTGTTTTACTGATTTTGTCAAACATTTTCCCAATTATATTTTATTTATTTACTTAATTGTTTTTGCGGGGCAATGGGGGTTAAGTGACTTGCCCAGGGTCACACAGCTAGTAAGTGTCAAGTGTCTGAAACCAGATTTGAATTCAGGTCCTCCTGAATCCAAGGCCAGTGCTTTATCCACTTTGCCACCTAGCTGCCCCCACCAATTACATTTTATTTTATTTTATTTTTGGTGGGGCAATGAGGGTTAAGTGACTTGCTCAGGGTCACACAGGTAGTGAGTGTCAAATGTCTGAGGCCGAATTTGAACTCAAGTTTTCCTGAGTCCAGGGCCAGTGCTTTATCCACTGCGCCACCTAGCTGCCCCCACCAATTACATTTTAATTAACATATTTACATATTTATGTATAATTACATATGATCCTCATACAACTCTTAGAGGTATGTGATATTATTCCCATTTTAGAGATGAAGAAACTGAGACTCCAAGGGATTAAGTGACTTGCTCAAAGCCACACATTGTAAATGCCTGGGGCAGAATTCGTACCCGAATCTTCCAGACTCCAAGTTCAACACTTTACCTGGTATACTATGCTGCCTTATATGAAGACAATTCCATAAAAGGAAATATTTTGTGACAAATGCATGAGAACAGGATAGTTTTGGTATTTTAGCCTATAGAAACAGCTATGGGTTAGTGAAGAAAACATGAGATTTAAAAGTTAGAAAGCCTCTAAAGATGTGTCACTTAACAGTTTATATACTTTAAAAAGGAATTGTTACAACAGAGAGCTCCTTTTAAACAGTTTTTTAAAAAAATTATAACTGCATGTATATTTAATGGTATAAAATTGCTCTTTCTAGCATATATACCTATGTCTACATAAAGCATTTTGCAAACTTTAAGGCATTATGCAGGGTGTCCCAAAAGCATTAGTGCACTTTTGATCTAGTAAAGCTTTAAACTGCACTAAAACTTTTGGGACATCCCATTTAAATGTTATTCTGTTATTAAATCTTGTTTGTTAACAATGGTGATTCAAAGCCTATGATAAGACAATTATGCTCAGGTGGCACCATTTTCAAATTTATTTGGGCAAAATTTTCAGGAGCCTCAAATGCTTCATTCCAGCATTCTCCACATTACCTGGCAATTTAAGAAGGAAAAAGGTTGGGAGATGAGATGGGACTTTGTCTCTCAAATTAGAGACTATACTATTCTTCAGTTTGTGTGTGTGTGTGTGTGTGTGTGTGTGTGTGTGTGTGTGAAAGAAGAATCAGAGCATAAGGGAATAACCTCAAAAAAAAAGGGAAAAAACCCAGCTCCAAAGTAGAAACAGTATGGTCCAATCTGCATTCATAATGCACAGTTCTTTTTTCTGGATGTTGAGAACATTTTCTACCATGATTCTTTGAAATTGTTTTGGATCATTGCACTGCTGAGAAGAGACAAGTCTATCACCATTGTTTATTACACAATGTTACTGTTACAGTGTACTATGTTCTCCTGGTTCTGCTCTTCTCAGTCAGCATCAGTTCATGTAAGTCCTTCCAGGTTTCTCTGAACTCTTCCTGCTCATTGTTTCTTACAGCACAACAGTATTCCATTACCTTCATATACCACAACTTGTTTAGCCATTCCCCAATTGATGGGCATTCCCTTGATTTCCAATTCTTTCCCATCACAAAGAGAGCTGCTATAAATATTTTTGTACATGTGGGTCCTTTTCCCTCTTCTATGATCTTTTTGGGATACAGACCTAGCAGTGGTACCACTGGGTCAAAGGGTATGAACAGTCCCATAGCCCTTTGGGCATAGTTCCAAATTGCTCTCCAGAATGACTGGATCAGTTCACAGCCCCACCAACAATTTATTAGTGTTCCAATTTTTCCATAGCTTCTCCAAAATTTATTATTTTCCTTTTTTCCTCATATTAGCCAATCTGATAGGTGTTATAAAATATTTTCAACATAGATCAGCCTTGGTTAGACATGTTATCTAAAATACTTTTCCCTTAGCTTTATTCTGAAAGTATTACCCAAATCATTTATTTTATTATGATCATCTGCTCCATCCCCTTCCTTCATCATTTATAAAGTGATTTTGTAGGTGGGTATGGGAATTTCTACAAGCTCTGTCTCATTTAGAACCTCCTAAGAAGCATTGCTGGCTCTAGTTTCCAGATGAGGACATTGAAATACATTGACTTTAGAAGAGGGTACATGAATCAATCAATATGTATCTTTTGAGGGTCTGTGATATGCACTTTACTAGACATTGGGAAGTATATAGAAGGAGTATAAGACATGATTCCTGCTCTAAAGAAACATACAGTTTATTTAGGGAGAGAAAACTAAAGTTCATAAAACAACTACAGATAATTAAATGCTAAATTATACTAGAAGAATATAAACTCTTTGAGGGCAGATGCCTTTGTATCCTCAGGGCCTAGAATAGAACCTTGAATATATTAGGTGCTTGATAAATGTGGGTTGAATTAAGTATTTAGTGACTGTAGGAGTTCAGAGAAGAGAAAGATCAGTGTAGATTAGAAAAGCTGGAGAAAGATTTGTGGAACAGATCAGACCTAGGCTAGACCTTTAAGGATAGATAATATTTTCATTGTTTGGGGGGGAGGGGAGAGGGAAGAGCATTTTACACAAGGGAAAAAGCAACTGTAATACCTGTTTTGCTAAAGGACAGGATATGTATTGAGGAGTAAATGTAGAGTGTTTTTGTTTTGTTTTGTTTTGTTTTTTGCCATTTTCTAACACAATCCTGGACTCTAGTAGGCACTTAATAATAAATACTTGGATAAATAAATGATTGGGTGAGTGAATGTATGAATGAATGAACAAGGTGGGTCCACATTATGGAAAGTCCTGAATGCTGGACAGAAGCCTTTGGATGTGATAAAAGAGGCATTCACTCTAGATGTTGTTGGAGTATTACAATGAAAGTGGTGTTTTAGACTGAAAAAAAGGATTCGAGGGGAGTAGGAGGGGAAAAGGTAGAATCAGGGAGGCTAGTTAGGTGATGTTTTGTTGTCCTAGGTATGAGGCAATGAGAGCTTATATTAAGATGTGGAAGATGATGTAAATAAAATGGAGAGGAAAGGGTAAGTCCAAAAACATTTTCACAAAAGAAGCAACAGGGAACTGGTTACAAGGGAAAAAAATAGAGGGGAGTATGATTCCTAGCCTAGAAAACTGAGAAGATGGTGGTGATCCTGACAGAAATGGTAGTTGGAAAGAAGATCCAACTTGTCAAAATTGGGGGTGGATGAGGGAGAGGAAAGAAAGACAGAAAAATAAGTTTAGTTCTGAAAGATGTCCTATAGTCAGGTGAAACTACAGGCATAAATAAGAAATATAAAGTGGAAATACAGATTTGAGAATCATCTGTATTGAGCAATGAGTTATGGTATAGTGGAAAGAATACTCTACTTGGGAGTCAAGAGACCTGGGTTCAAATTCTGACTCTGATGCTTCATCTCTATGCTACTAGGCAAGTCACTAAAATTCTCCAAGCCACAGTTTCTTAATTTTTAAAATGATAATCATCAGACTAACTGACCTCACAATGTTGCAATCCCTGAGGAAACTTGTTTGGAAACATTAAAGCATTGTGTAAACATGAGCTGTTATTACTTGTATTGTTAAAGCCATAGGAATGAATGAGCTTATTGAGGTATTCTAAATTTGAAAAGAACCTAGGTGTGGGGGTTGGAGGGTGGAGGTGGGAGAGGGTTTTTAACTGTTAGTTGATAGAAAGAAGGGAACCAGCAAAGCAAACAGGGAATCAGCAATACTATATACAATATATAATTTTACTGGGAATCACATGAACACAAAACAGTAATTTTAAAAATTTGTTGAGTGGTCACTATTTAATTAAATTTAACTTATCATATGCTGGATACTAAGATACAAAGACAAAAATGAAAACAAGTCATCTTAAAGATCTTGTGTTCTATTGGATACATTAGTTTAATATTTTGTTACTTATTAGTCTAATATTTTGTTGCATCAGGGAATTATTACTTTGAAGACCTATGAATTCTTAGAACCATTCCCATGAACTAATGATTACAATACTAATACATGATAATTGATGATGTAAGCCCCTTGAGGGCTTGCTTTTCTCTGGATTTACCCCCATTTTCTAGGACAATGTCAATGTATAAGCAGTAATTAAATGCTTACTATGTTCCCCCTACTATGCTAAGCCTTAAGGAGGACGAAGAAAAGCAAAACAATTCTTGTCCTCATGCAAGATATAGACTAATGGGGGAGACAAAATTACAAAGATAAAAGTACATACAAGATACACACAGAGTAGATGGAAGGCGGGTACTTAATAAGTGCTAATAAGTATAAGCAATTAATAAATATTGAATGAATGAATATATCCTGAATCACAGCATATCAGAGATGTAAGGAACCTCAAAGGACATGGGGTCAGATCAACCTGTCTGTGAACTGAAATGTACTCTGCAACACCCCAACATATTGTCTCCAGACTCTGCTTGATAATCACTAGTAATGGGGGAACTATGACAAAAATATGGGACTTTTGGTAGTCTTTTTTGTAATTCTTCTTAATCAGAGGTATTTTCCTAATTGTATTCACATATCAGCCCAGTGAAAGTATAATACACCACATTGACCTATGTAGAAATATTTTAAATTGACTAGCCGAATTTGGGGGCTAATCTGACTGGAGTACTAATCTGGGACTCTTGACACACTGGCTATCTGACTGCGTTTAATTTAATATGGGCCGTTTATAAAGTTCCACCACACTGCTCTACTCCCAAATTGATAAGCAAAATATTAAGAAGCTCTTAACTAAATAATCAAAGCAGAGTTTATTTATGAGATACTATTTAAAATTAAGAATACAGGGAAAGAAAACATACAACCTGACTGCTTTCCTTCGGTCTCTTTCCACTGTGTCTCTTTCCCACCGAACCTTTTTAATACAATAAGGGCCTTAGCCGCCTCTGGCCTCAGGGCATGTTATACTTTCCCTGCTCAGCTACTTTCTTCTAACTCCTCTTAATCTTCACTTTCTCCAACTTGTACCCTGTGCTGACCACTTCTGTGCTCCCCGCTGCCTCCTTGTAGCCCCATCTCTAGTCTGCCAAACTCCAACCTTTCTAATCTCTTCAGCCGCTAAGTGACCTCTTCTCTGCCTCCTCTCATCCGAACCCCTTCTTGGCTTCTCTCATCCGCCCCCCTAATCTTGTCAGCAGGCCTTTCCTCCTTGCTCCTAGTCCTGCGTTACTGTTCGTCTCATCCCCCTGTTCAGCTCTCTTCTAATCTAACTCCCAGGTCTATATATACCTTTTCTTCTCTCCACTCAAATCTCGGGGCTTCCTGCACCCCCACAGACCAAGCTAATCTTCCAGCCTGGGGTGCAGCTGGTGCTGGGGGGGGGATGCTCCAGCATCACATGCCTCACCACAAGCTATCCGGGATCTTTCGGATAGCTCCAGTTGGAGGGAGCTGGGGGCTTTTTTTCCCCAGCTGTCTGACCTGGCATCTTGTACAGCCCACAGGGCTTTATGGCTCAGCTGAAGCAGAGCAAGAGGGGAAGAGACCCTGAGGGCCTAAGGCTTTCTAATCTCAGCCTAAAGGTAGGGTCCCCAAATAAAAATAAATTTCCACACCTATAAGGATCTGCCACCATGGTGGAGCACCATAGTTGTAATTCTTTAGAGTAATTTTTCAGCACCTAGAAACCATAGACCTTCTCTTCCTCCCCTTGGTGGCAAAACCCTAACCTGATTGTATGATATACCATACGGCCACTCTGCCAGCATCTTCACCAGATGGAGAAACAAGGAACAATGAACCACCCCTTGCCTGTGTGGTGTTGGCTTTGCACTTGCAGGGCTGGAGGAGTACAGATAAGACACTTCTTTCTCCTCTCCCACTTCTCCCCTCCATGACCCTCCCTAATTATATGTGGGCATACAAACTTGTGCACCCATTTCTCTTTCTCCTTTTGCTCATGATGGGTGAGGTAAAACCCCAGAGAGGGATTGTTGGCAAGGACCTGGGGCATTTAAGTGTCATAGTATATAGAGCACTGGGCCTGGAGTCAGAAAGACTTGAGTTTAAACCTGGTCTCAGACACTTACAAGCTGTGTGTCCCTGGGTATGTCACTTAACCTCTGCTTCGGTTTTCTCAACTGCAAAATGGGAATAATAATAACAGCACCTACCTCACAGGGTTGTTATGAGGATGAAATGAAATAATACTTGTAAAGTGCTTAGCAGAGTACCTGACGCATAGTAGGTACTTAATGAATGCTCGTTTCTGTCCTCTTCCCCTCTTCTGCTCAAGGTTGAAAGTGTTAGGAGCAGATCTTCTTCCCTGCTGGCACCAATCATCAACCTATGTAGAAAGGAAAAGGAATCCTCTATGGTCTATCTCACTGTGAATATGGCATAAAGCAAGGCCATCCATTCAACCCAGTTCAGCAATCCTAAGTACTCCTTTGCTCCCCTTTAATATGAGGACTTGTTTTATGTTTGTGCTATGCCAGCTAAAAATATTCTATTAGGACTTTGTGTCTATAGCTCCAAAACATTTTCATCTGCCTTTTAGAGGGAAAAATGAGAAATCTGGAGACAACATGATCCAGTGGAATCAGCAATGTATATAGAGGTCCCAGATTCAAATTTTGCTTCTGAAATGTACTGCCTCTGTGATCTTGAACAAGTTATATAACTCCTCTGAGCCTGTTTCCTTGTCATGATGAGGTATAACCTCTAAGGATGGCAAGATAATCTCTAAGATTCCTTCTAGCTCCATGATCCTAAATTAATTTAGGCATTTGATTTTTTTTTTGTGATTGACACAATTATGCATAACTGCCTCTAGCTTTTTCTCTCTAACATCTTGTATGTATCTATGTATCTATCTATGCTTTTTTTTTTTACCAGTTTCTATGGCAACAACCTATAGATCAAATGGTAAAGAACTGAGACCTTCCCCTGGGGAAATGGTTCTTTGAGGGAGAAAGTCACTTTCAATGCTTTTACCTGTATTAGGAGACCCAGGCTTTGATTTTTGTCTTGAGCTTTCAGAAAGTAGTATACTCTTGCTTTAACTGCTACTGAAATCTGATCAGGAAAGAACTTCCTGTGCCAGGCAGTGCAGAGCAGGGTTTACTGAAAGTTAAAAGATCCCAGCATTTTGTGCCTCCTTTAAAGAATGAGAGTGCTAAAATAAACTCCTAACCTTCGACACTTTGAACATTTTAATAGTTATCACAAAGACTCAATATGCAAAATGAGCCCTGCATTTTTGGACATGGCTAGAGTAGGTATTTCTTTTGCTTGACTATGTGTATTTGTTACAAGGGTTTCCTTTTCCGTTTTTTTCTTCTTTCTAAATGTAGGGTGGTAGGATGAGAGGGAGAGAAAATAAATGCTTATTAATTGGAGAAATTAAAAGTCATTAAAAATAGTCACCCCAAGTTCTTGAGGGTAACTATTAGGGTTTACAAACAGCAATAGAGCCTCTATTAGGTAAGACAAACTTTTCTGCTTCAATGCATCTTTTTTATTCTGACCGTTTAATGTTCATACATATTATGTGTGCTTATTGATTTATATAGGCAGCTAGGAAGATTAGTGGATAAAATGCCTTACTTAGAGTCAGGAAAACCTGAATTCAAATTCTACCTCAGACATGTACTATATTGTAATCCAGGACAAATCATTTAACCTCTGTCTGCCTTATCTGTAAAATGGAGATGACAGTAACACCTACCTCCAGGCTCATTGTGAGATAATATATGTAATTAACTTTGAAAGTCTTAAAGTGCTATATAAATGCTAGTTGTTTATTATTATTATTATTATTATTATTATTATTATTATACTTTCCCTGTTCTTTGTAGAGGAGGTTTTTAACTGCAACTTTGTGCCTTTCACAATCCACATAGTTTACTTGGTATGAAATCTTCCTCACACCTTCTTCTACCTGTGCTTAACAAAGTGTTTTCAATTCTGGCAAATGAAAGTCATCCCATTGTTGTCAATAGCATTTACTATTTTGCTAGTATCAATCTCTACCTTTTTCCCATTTCTTCCCAGTTTTTCCATGCTCTGAATTCCAAAAGCATCAAATATGTTTGTCTCTGAAAGCTTGTTGGGAAAACAGTTGCTTCCTTCTGTGTGTAAAATGACTAGAAACCTGTTTTCCCCAAAGAAAGAACTACATGTGGAGCAGTATCTAATGTTTTAAGGGCTCAAAGAGGTTTTCTGCATGTCAGCTGATGGGGTGGACGAATACCTTAATGCCCCTTTTATATTATCAATGCAATTTTCCTGAATTAAAATAATGAGGAGAAAGGAGGGACATGGGGATACGCTGAGGCTCATTGAGGCTTAAGTGGCCTACTCATGCTACCTAAAAGATGTAATGCCTAAGTCTGGTGGATGTAGCCAGAATGCCTCTCCCAGAAAGGAGGTGGAAGAAAAAGCCCAGGTTAGCTGGCTCAGGTGGAACAGAGGGAGGCCAGCAGCTTGAACCAGTGTAACTAAAGACTCCTGTTTTCTTGTAGTAGTACAGCTTTCAGTGGGAGTGGCCTACTGCCCCCAGTAAGAAAACAGGGCACTATGCTGTGAAAGTGGGACAGCTAAACATCCTGCTTCAGTCCAGCAGCCCAGGCTATTTCTTGAAATGGTGGCATAAGCCTAATACCAAATCCAGGCCTTTTCATTTTGGATGAACTCTGAGAAATGACATCCAGCTTGCTTCTTCCTCTCAGGTGGTACTCACTCACTACCTTTTTAATTTTTAACCTTTCAAATAAGAGTCTGACCTGAAGAGCACAATTTTGTTGCCTGCCAATAGCTTTGCTTGTTTACCTAAAGCTAAGTAACAAATTACTTGACAACATTACTCCCCACATTTGGGTTTCATTAGATATGTTTTGGGGCTTTGGCTGTTAAGCTTCATCCCATATAATTTAAAAATTTTTTTAATGTACAGAATAACATATTTTGTAATGTCATATATGCTACCTGAAATGGTCCCATTCTCACAGAAGAAAACTATTTTATTTATTATTTTAATTATTTATGTTATGTTATTTTGTTTTCTTTTAGTTTATTTAGCATCAGTTCGTATCAGAAATTGTGCCCTTTTCTTAGATACAAATCTGGCTGCAGATACTTACTAGCTATGTGACCTTGGGCAAGTCACTTAAGCATTGTTTGCCTCAGTTTCCTTAACAGTAAAGTGAGGATAATAATAAAACTACCTTGAAGGGTTTTTGTGAGGATCAAATGAGATAATCTTGGTAGAAAGAGTTTAGTTTGGTGCCTGGCTTTAGAAATGTATATTATATGCTTTAGAAACGTTTATTCTCTTTCCCTCCCTCCCTTCTCCCCTGCCAACATCAGACAAATTTTCTTATATTTTGAGTTATGGCTAAAAAATAATGCTTATCTTCCCTTGGTAGAAATCTAAGCCATGATTTCATGTTATTGCTTACTTGGTGAGCCATTCATTCTTCCTTGGCAACTTTTGTTTCAGTTTCTACAGATGGAGCTACAGAGTCTTCAGCCTTAGTTGATGACAATGGAAGTGAGGAAGATTACAGTTATGAAGAGCTCTGTCAAGCCAGTCCCAGATACTTACAGCCTGGGGGAGAACAGCTCGCCATCAATGAGGTACTGTGGGAGAATCTTGTTCCTTAATTGACAAGTACTTCTATTTAAGATTCATCATCTGTTCAGAATCTCAATCTCTCCCATGCTGGTTTTTATAATCATGTAGCCACATTAAGGTTTCTAAACGACTGCTACTACAAGGACACTTCATTTACCTGCTGTGGTTGGACAGTGGAGTAGGTGCTATGCCTAAGGGAATTTTCTGGGTACCTAAGGCTTATCCTTTGAAACACCAAAGGATTTTTTTTCTTTGTTTGTTTAAATAAATTCTCATGAAAATTGCCCAAAGAAACATCATATATGTATCTTTTAAATAGAAAGTACTTGGGAGAAGGGGAACCCAGAATGCATTGAACATAGCTAAATATTTCCTTGATGACTCCAGGATGTCACCATGAACAGCAGTTATTGTACTGTGCATTTCCTAGTAGTAGTAGTACTAGTAGTAGTAGTAGTAGGGCTGATGTTGCTGGTGCTGGTGGTGGTGATAGCTAGCATTTATATAGCACTTTAAAGTTTATAAAACACTTTGCAAATATTATCTCATTTTATTCTCACAACAACCTTGAGAGGTAGGTGCTATTATTACCCCATTTTATAGATGTGATATAATAACAATAGCTAACAAGTATATAATGCTTTGAGGTTTGTAAAGCATTTTACAGATATATTATCTCACTTGATCCTCACAAGTCTATGAGGTAGGTATTGTTCATATCCCCATTTTATAGATAATTACTGATTTCTGTAACATTTTGGCTTCTTTGCAACTAGGCTTTTAGATGTTTTTTTTTTTTAAAAAACAGCTATCTTCCAATGCCTTTTTCTTACCCCATTTTAATTTATTAGGGGTTAAAACACCAGGTAACCAAACTTGTTAAAATAGTATCTTAAACCATAGTTTAGACATGTTGATTAATGCCTTGAGGAGATATTTTGTGAGTAAAATGTGAACTCATGGGGGCAGCTAGGTAGAGCAGTAGATAAAGCACTGGCCCTGGATTCAGGAGGACCTGAGTTCAAATCTGGCCTCAGACACTTGACACTTATTAGCTGTGTAACCCTGGGCAAGTCACTTAACCCTTGTTGCCTGCAAAAAAAAATGTGAACTCTTGGGTACATTTTTACACATAGATTTGGACTTTGTTATATCTGTTTTGGCACTCCAGCATGCTTTTTCATTGCATTTAAGATAAGCAGTGTTCCTAAGTCAATGAGATTTTTCTCTTTCAGGGTTTGGGGGAATCCTTCAAGAGTGTCTGAGAAACTCTGCCTGGTGTTATTTCTGCAAAAAGGCAATGTTATATGATGGTTTGAGAACCTACCTTGCAGTCAGGTGGACACTGCTTCAAGTCCTATTTCTGATACCCACTGGCTGTGAACCTAGGGAAATCACGTAACCTCTTGCTGCCCCAAGTTACTTACTGAAGACCGAGTTGCAGAGTAATTGCAGATCTGCATTGGTGGGGAGCAGTTTCCTTAACAGGAGTTTGCTACAACTTTATTGGTATCACAGGTCTGGGCCAAAAGAAAAAAAATGAGGTCTCAAATCCTATTCTAAACCCAACCACAAATTATGATGTCCACCCCAGTGGTAGATAGTTTGGAAGAGAACTATAGGATATGTTCTATATTTGAGGAAGTTATAGGTGCTTTTACACTTAAATGTGTGTTTGTGTCTCTGTGCAGCTGATCAGTGATGGCAACGTGGTATGTGCGGAAGCTCTGTGGGATCATGTGACCATGGATGATCAGGAACTGGGCTTCAAAGCTGGAGATGTCATCCAAGTACTGGAAGCCTCTAATAAGGACTGGTGGTGGGGCAGGAATGAGGATAAGGAAGCCTGGTTTCCTGCTAGCTTTGTCAGGGTAAGTGTAGAACATTTTCTATCTTTAGATAACAGAAGCAAAATAACAGATTTCCAAAACTGGGAGGGACCTTAAAGGCTGTCTAGGCCACCTTATACTTGAACAAGAATTCCCTTATAACATACTCCATGACTGCTTATCCAACCTTTGCTTGAAGAGCTTCAGTGAAGGTGTAAGGCCACCCTTTGCCCCTTTGTATAACTCCAATTGTTAGTGTTGGGAAGCAGAATAGACATCTCTAGCTTCTTCTCATGCAGGACAGGGAATTCATCTTCATCAATAAGAAGAGAATCTTATATCAGTGGGCTTTGGGACAGGGCTTAAATTTGGAAATATTTCCTTAAATTAAATCTAACTCTGCTTCTCTGCATTGCTCCTATTTTTGCCCTCTGGGGCCAAAACAAAAGAAACCTAATTCCTCTTCCACTGGTCTTCTTTGTTTGATAGTTGTTTTGTTTTTCCCTGACAAAATTTAATTCTTGGCAGTGGTGGAATTCTCTTCCACTTGTTCTTATCCACTCCTGGTCTGCAGATCTAGGGCATGAAAAGAAATTAAACTGGGGGCAGCTAGATGGTGCAATGGTTAAAGCACCGGCCCTGGATTCAGGAGTCCCTGAGTTCGGATCCGGCCTCAGACACTTGATACTTACTATCTGTGTGACCCTGGGCAAGTCACTTAACCCCCATTGCCTGCAAAAAAAAAAAAAGAAAAGAAAAGAAATTAAACTAATAAGTTTCATAGTACCTTCTACCAAGTAGGTCCTTAATAAATGTTTAAATGAATTGAGAGGTAATATGGCATAATGAATAGAGAGATGGCCTCCTGACCAGGATTCAAGTCCTACTCCTGACACACCCTGGCTTTGTGACTCTGGGCAAGTCATTTGACCTCTGGGTGATCTAGGCAAGTGTCTAAGACTATAAATTGCAGAGGAGGTGCCAAACTGCACTGGTAAAGGGAACCTCCTCAATAATTGAAATCACAGGTCCAACCCCTATCCTCTATTCCTTAAGTAAATGTGAATGAAATTAAATACACTGGGTTTAAAGTAAAACTTAGAGGAGAATAGGCCCCATAAGAAAGAATAAGAAGAGTGGCGTGCATGTGAAATTCAGTAGAGGTAACTGATGGGACCTATCACAGGGAATGCTGGAGGGAGTACTTTGCTTCATTGGTCATTGTTAGCAGTCAAGAGGGGCATATCCATCTCTAGGAATTTGAGAGGCACTATAAAGATGAAAGGACATTGTGTCATATCTCATCATTTCTAGAATTAGATAGTTTATAATTTATGTATTTATTGTGATTTATAACCCATAAAATTCTTGGCATTAAATAACAATTATTAATTTTTTAAAAAATTACAAAGTGAGCCTCAGATACTTGACACTTTCTAGCTATGTGACCCTGGGCAAGTCACTTAATCCTCATTGTCCTGAAAAAAATAACAAAACACCAATTCTCCTCCCCCCAAAGCACCCCCAAATAAAATGTAAAAATAGTGAAGTTAAAAATTGTAATTGTAATAGAAAATATGACATTCAATTCAACAAACACTTAGCAAGTACCTACAATGTGTAATAAATTGCCAAGGACTGAAATATGGCATGGGCCATGACCATTATGCTACCCCTGTATTTCCCTTGGCACCTGATGCCAATTATTCTATCATTATAACATAGCTAAGAACATAGAGGACTGGGGAGAACCTTGCTGAATATAATGCTTTCTAACAATGTTCATAAGCTATTTTCACTACAACAGAGAAATAGAAGTTAAATGGCTCAGTTTTGTGACAATCTCTTACTCTAAGCCAGCTGTTCCTTCTATTTTGATGGCAGTTACGAGTCAATCAGGAAGAACTTTCAGAGAATTCCAGCAGTACTCAGGGTGAAGAGCAAGATTCAGATGCTGGGAAGCACCGCCAGAAACATTCAGAAAACAAAGACCAGATGAGGACCAATGTTATACAAGAGATCATGAACACCGAACGAGTCTATATCAAACATCTCAAAGACATCTGTGAGGTAGACTAGCAGGCCCCATTGACTCTATTGGGCTTAATTTTACATAAGGTGTTTGGACCAAGTGTTGCCATAAAATTTCTTGCTTTGAGGGGTTGTGTCTTTTATTTTGGCTATTGGAGTCATCCCTTTTTAAAGTACATTATTCATTGATCTATCTTAGAACTGAACTCCTAAAAGTACTCATGAGGCCATAGGATCATGGTATTTTTAAAGCTAAAAGGAACTGTAGATATTTGTTAGTCCAACCCCTTGTTGTACAGATGAGGGTTTAAAAACCCACAGAGATGAAGTGGCTCGTTTGCCAACTGAGATGATCAAGTTGGCTCATCTACAATCTGACTTACCTGCTGCATAAGATGATACTTAGGTGGTACTTGACCTGCTGATGAGAACAGCTTTTCTTTATAAATGAAACTTACTTCAATTATGGATTTGGGAAGGGGAAATGTGTATTGCAGAGAAAAATAAGTCATCATAAAGTAGTACAGTTAGTCTATTCTTTTAGAGATAAATATTGGCTACATGAAAGACAGTATTGCATATAGTGGATTAAGAATTAAACTAGGAGCCAGGAAAACTTGGGTTCTAAAGCAGTCTCTGACAAATATGGACCAAATGACACTTAGGCTTTTGATGCACCGGTTGTTACTCTTAAAGATCTATATTTGTGCTATATAATAAATGATGTTGGTAAATTAGAAATGTAATGATGGGATAATTGGACAACATCTACTGGATACACTTAATCTTTTTATTCTTTTTTGGCTGTCATGATTAGTAGTGCAGTGTTGAACTGGCTCTTCAGCAAGGGAAGATATCCTCTATTCTGACAAGTTTTCTAGTCTGTGAAATAGAAATAGAGATGGAAGACCAGTGGTCTGAATAGTTCAGAGAAAGATGACAATAGAAATTGTGAGCTCCCACCCTGGAAATTAAGCAAGTTGTTTTAGAGGTTTGATCTAGAACTTTTATGCTGTTCCTTAAATTATTTTCTTTGCTTTTTTTCCTGGCATTTCTGTAGTTACTTGTGAATATTTTTAAGAGCTCCCTAATTGAGGACATGGTATTATCACCGTAGAAACCCCAAAAGAGAGACCCTGGTTTTCCCCTGAGGCCTGAAAAGTCAAAATATTCAAAAGGGCTACTTCAATGGAAGTCCTTTTAAAATTCATCAAAAATACATTATTTCCCCTCAGGGCTATATTCGGCAGTGTCGCAAACATACAGGAATGTTCACTGTTGCACAACTGGGTACCATTTTTGGAAACATTGAAGAGATTTACAAATTCCAAAGGAAGTTCTTGAAAGATCTTGAGAAGCAGTACAATAAAGAAGAACCTCATCTGAGTGAAATAGGATCCTGCTTTCTTCAACACGTATGTTACTAATTAGCTAATTAAAATAAGATTAGTAGTTTTCCAAAAGTTTGATTTTACCATGAAGAGGTCTTGTTCATTTATGCAGGTGGTTATATTTTCATGACATATAGCTATAATTCTTTAAAAATATATACAATGATTAGCTTGTACAGGGTACAATTGTAGAAAGTACATTTTTTAAAAAATCTAATGAAATACCTTGAGTTCATTAAAAGTAAATAAAAACCTTTCCACCATCTTGGATTTAGAAATCATAGGGTCACATTTGGAATGACTTCTGTCAAATGTAATTATAGAGATGGATATGTGTGGACAGTTTCTCTAGGAAACTTGTAGTTGGGCAATATTTTACTACATTTTGCCATTGGGGTCTCTCCCTTCAACCTCATTTCAGAAAGCATCTAAAATCTTAGAGGTCTAGCTTGCCCCTGCTACACTGGTGTATGGTTTTTCCTTAAACTTAAAGGGTATTCTGTTTAAGGCTAATTTCGTAAAAGCTGTTTTTAATGTACTTAAATAATTTATTATTTGGTTGATCCTTTTTTTTTTTTTTGGAAAGAGGGGTGTAATAATCTGCCCTCCCTAGCAAAAGAGTAATGTGATACTTGCTCCCCAGCCCCATCTGAAAGATGTACTTGATCGTCAATTTTATGCAAACTTTTGTTTCTGTAACCTTAGGTGAGACTCTTAATCTTTCCAGACTTCAATGTTCATTTGAAATGAGGGAAGCTAAATTAGGTATCAAACTCAAATAGGAGAGATTCGTACAGGCCACACATTGACTTAGAAAACCACATATCATCTATGTTGTTTTGTATTTTTATTTATTTTGTTAAGAATTTCCCAATTTTTAATCTTGTTTTGGCTTTAGGCTACTCTGAACTATACAACCTCCAAGATACCATGCAGTACCAAGCCTATGCTTACATGGAGTGGTTGATAGGGCAGTGACCCTGGAATCAGGAAAATTAATCCAAATCCTGCCCCAGACATTCACTAGTTGTGTCACCTTGGGCAACATCTGTGCCTCATTTTATTCTTCTGTAAGATGAGAAGGTTGGACTGGATATCCTTCAAGGCCCTTTCCAGCTCTGAAACAGTAATACTTTTATCCTCAAATTGGTTGTAAATTAGCTAATTAAATCAATAGATTGAGCACCTTCTGTGTGTTATGTACTGTGAGAAAGGAGTCCCCTTTCTTAAGGAGCGTATGGCCTAGTTGTCTATAGACATGGAAAGATTGCTTCGAATATAAAGTTATAAATAATAGATATCAAATGTGATATAAGACAATAAGTACTTTAAAGGGAGAGGAGCTTGATTCTGGTTGGGGTGGTCAGAAAGTTTTCACAGAGGTGGGTCTGCTTGTTTTTGTTATTCAGTTATTTCAGTCATGTCCAATTCTTTGTGACCCCATTTAGGGTCACACAGCTAGTAAGTGTCTGAGGCTGGATTTGATCTCAGGAAGATGAGCCTTTGTGACTCCACGCCCAGCACTTTATCTATCCACTGTGCCATTTGGTTGAAATCACTAACTATGCCCACCAAGGTCATCAGTGTAGTCACCCCATTCCTTAGCCACCCTGTTAACACGAACCCCAGCTTTGTAATCCAATTCTGTTTTTTTTTCTTTACAGCAAGAAGGCTTTGCCATCTATTCCGAATACTGTAATAACCATCCTGGGGCCTGCCTGGAGCTCTCCAACCTGATGAAGCAGGGAAAGTACAGGCATTTCTTTGAAGCCTGCCGCCTGCTTCAGCAGATGATTGACATAGCCATTGATGGGTTTCTCCTTACTCCGGTTCAGAAGATTTGCAAATACCCTCTGCAGCTGGCTGAGTTACTGAAGTACACCACTCAAGAGCACAGGTAAGGAAACTTGGAAGGCTAGAGAGCTACTTCAGGAATAATCATTTATTGGTAACTTAGTAGAGGCTGCTAGGGGGCTAAGTGGATAGAGAATTGGGCCTGAAATCCTGAAAGAAAACTTTACTTCAAATCCAGCCACAGATACTGAGTTGTGTAACCTTGGGCAAGTCACCTAGATCATAAAAGTACCTACTTTCCAGTATTGTTGTGAGGATCAAATAAGATAATGTTTGCAAAGCCCTTTCTAAACCCTAAAGGCACTATATAAATATTAGCTATTACTATCATTAATTATTTTAGGCACCTTTAGATTTTGTTGGTTGTTGTTGTGTCAATTTTTAGTCTTGTCTGACTGTTTTTGACCCCATTTGAGTTTTTCTTGGTAAAGATACTGGAGTGGTTTGCTACTTCCTTTTCTAGCTCATTTTACAGATGAGGAAACTGAGGCAAACAGGGTTAAGTGACTTGCCCAGGGTCCCACAGCTAGTAAGTGTTTTGAGACTGGATTTGAACTCAAGAGGAGTCTTCCTGACCCTAGGAATGGCACTATATCCACTGTGCCAATGAGCTGCCTCCAGATTTTGTTGGATTTCTGTCCAAATCCAAGGGTAATGAAAATGTCACTACAATCCTGTTTATACTTGAAGATCACTGTTATAGAAGCACTTCAGAATCCCTTGCAGTTACAGTTAAACATTGTGGGGGCTAAGAAAGGAGAAGCCACAATCTCCCTTCCAGGAGACAGGAGAAGATGGAATGGAATGGAATGGAATGGAATGGAATGGAATGGAATGGAATGGAATGGAATGGAATGGAATGGAATGGAATGGAATAGAATGGAATAGGATGGAATGGAATGGAATAGAATGGAATGGAATAGAATGGAATGGAATAGAATAGAATAGAATAGAATAGAATAGAATAGAATAGAATAGAATAGAATAGAATAGAATAGAATAGAATAGAATAGAATAGAATAGAATAGAATAGAATAGAATAGAATAGAATAGATCAACATTCTGTGGCTTTGATCTCCTTTATCTCCTGACCCCTGCTCCTTATCTTCTGTATCCTGACTATAGCAACATTCTTAGGTTAATCCTTGAAGGTTTAAAATTTTCTTTTATTGTTAATAAGCAATATCCACAACAATTTTAAGAAATAAATAAACCAAATACAGAGTAAATCTCCAAGTAAAACCCTGACATCTAAACCACTTAATGTTTTTTTATTTAAAAAATATAAAATTTCTTATATTTTATCAAAACAAAACCAAAAATGCTACATTTTTTTCTATGTCCACTCCTAAAAATATGTTTTTGTACTTTTCAAAAATTTTCTTTTGGTATATGTTATTTTAGTATTACAGCAGACATTTGCAGATTACTTTGACTTTGTATGAGATCTCTTGAAACAAAGTAAAATAGTTAAGTAAAATTAATAATACAGTGACCTCATCTGAAAGTACGTGCAACATTTCACATCTGAGCACCTCCACCCCATCTTTCTATTTTTAAAAAAGAAAGAGAAATCTATTTTCTTACCCTCCCACCCCCACTTCACTAGAAAAAAAGAAAGAAAAAACAAAGTTCTTGTAACAAATATGCATAGTCAATATCTTTGTACTTATAAAGATGTGTTGATCTTTTTTTCTTTAAAAATATAATCATAGACTGTGTGGTTCTGGTTCTGCTGATCATATATTTCTTATAAATCTTCATATATTCTTCACTTTATGGTGCCATAATATTCCATTATAATAATATACTATAATTTATTTGACCATTCCCCAATTATTACAGTTTTTCTTCTTAAAAGTTATGAATGTTTTTATGTAGCTAGATCCTTTTTTCTTCTTAAAAAAAAAGAGTTGTACTGATACAAATGATCATTTTACATTGTAATAATTTCTCTATATTTTCTCCCTCTTCCTCTCCCCACTCCATAATTAATTCAGCAACCATGTCTGCCCTATTCAGCACCCATAATCCTGTGTCCTCTCTCCCCTTTCCCTCCCTCCTACACCTATCCCATGAGAGGAGAGCATTTCATTTTCTATCCTTTGGAAATGGAATTGTATTCATATTGCATTTCAGTCATTGCATTTAATATGAATTCAGCTGTGTTGTTTTCATCTACATTCTTTTAGTCATGGTGTATATTCTCCTGATTCAGCTCTCTTTAAATCAGTTCACATAAGTCTTTCCAATTTCAGCTATGCATGTTCATTGTTTCTTATGGGACCACAAAGTTTGATTACATTTATATATCAAAATTTCCAACCGGTTTTTTTAGCCACAAAAATGCCGGTATGAATATTTTAATAAATATGAAACTTTTTTTTGTCCTTGACTTTCTTGGGCACATGCCCAAGACTGTTAGACCAAAGAGCATAATCACTTTTCTTTCAAAATTCCAATTTTTTTACCCAAATGGTTGGACCACTTCATAATTACACCAAGAAGCTATCTTTTTTTTCCCCCATTCTAATGATATTTTTAGGATATAGTCCCAGCAAAAGGATTATTGGGTCAGAGGGTATGAGTACTTCTTATGACTCATTGTTTATTGCCAGATTATTCTGCAAAAGATTTCTACCAATCGGTAGTCCTAAAAACTATCAAATAGAGAGTCGATTTTCCCACAGTCCCACCAGTCTTATCATTTTTAAAATAATTTTTGTTTATAACAATATTAACTGCAATAAACTTTACTTATCACAAAATTGAGATTTTATGAAGGCATAAACATAAGCATAAGCAATTAAAGATATATGGAGTAGATACAGAGTCTAAATTAGAGTATATCTTTCTGTGTTTAGATACCTCTGTCTAGCCACCTAAGTCTATCCTATTCCTAGTTCAAGATGATTATGGCTGTCTTCCTGGAAAGCCTCTATCTAGCACTACTCTGCTTTGATCGACACAGTCTAGCCATCCTGGTCATCTGAGAGCTTTCTGGACTTTCTGGTCCTCAATTTTTATTCTCACTCCAGGCTAAATTACTGACTGAGCTTTCCTGGCTATTTAAGAAGTCCCTACCTTCTGATGCTCAGTTGCTACTGAACTAGAACAACAACATACACACATTTTTTTTTCTCTTTCTGCCTCCCCCTTGAGTCCTTGGAGTTTTGCATTGTTCTTTTCAACTTGGAGTCTTTTGAATCGTTATAGAAGAGCTAAAGAGATGTGTTAACTAGTAACAGTAAACCTTTTCATGTTTATACGGAAACAGACATGATTATAAAAGAGATGCTACACCAGTAGGAACCTGAAGTGGAGGACAGTCTAGCACAATGGCACATGAGTGTTACTTTGCCTCCAAGTACTATTAATGGGTTAATTTTATTGAATCATAAACAATTTCACCCTTGGTTCTCCTGGCAAGCCATAGCACATATTTGTGAGAGCATGGTATTTCAGAGTTAAAGTAAACCTCGGTAGCCATGATGTCTAACTCATATGGCTAAAAACAGTTTTGTTGGGAGGGAGTGGTCAAATGCCTGACTTTGGCCTCTCTATCCTTATGCTTTAGTCAACAAATGTAACCAGGCATTGAAAGTGTAACCTCTATAGCTGCAGTAAGAAAGGTGGGAGGGAATGGATTGTATCTATAGGATGCTAACCTCAAAAGCATAATAGCTCTGGTTCTGAGGGACTATATCCAGCAAAATAATCAAATTAACTACCCTCAGTACATAGTTTTGCCGAATACAAAAGAAGGGATTGACTCTTTTATCTTCTCTCTAGCCATACTCCCCTTCTTGAAATTAGATTTGGGTTGAAGGAGGGCAGTAATTGAATATAACACAATGGACTGAAGAATTGATGTGAAAGTGGCTTAAAGAATGTAGGATAAGGGAAATAGTTTGCTAATATATAGCAAGAGAAAAAAGTTAACCATTACTTTTTAAGAAATTTAATTGATTTTTCAATGAACAAAAATCTGTTTTTTCTCTCTCTTACTCTAATGGAGGAAAAAAGAAAAACAAAACCATTGTCACAAAGATTCAGAGTAAAACAAAACAAATTCCTCCGTTGGCTCTGTCTCAGTGATCCAGCATTCATTCTCTGGAGTCAAGATTCATAATTGAATTGGTCAATGGTCTTAATTCTTTCAAAGTTATTGATTTTTTTTTTTGGTAAGGCAATTGGGATTAAGTGACTTGCCCAGGGTCACACAGCTAGTAAGTGTGTAAAGTGTCTGAGGCTGGATTTGAACTCAGGTCCTCCTGAATCCAGGGCCTGTGCTCTATCCACTGCGCCACCTAGCTGTCTCCAAAGTTGTTCATTTTTAAAATGTCTTATAAATTGCTCACTTATTTTTTACCTTATGGAAAAAGAAAACAAATTCATTGGAAAAAATAGCAAATTCTCAAATAAATAATACATTTTGGGAATTTATAAGGAAAGTTCCAGATTGGTGAAACTATCATTATTGAAACATTTCCAGAATGGCAAAGTAAAAGGAAACTATAGAAGAGATGCCTAGAAGGACATATTAAGTTGATAAGAGACATTCTTAGATATCTGCTACAAAAAATGAACTATGTGATACTTAGTCTTCAAAAGAAGGAGGGAAGGAAGGAAAGGAAAGGAAAGGAAAGGAAAGGAAAGGAAAGAAGGGAGGAAGGAAGGAAGGAAGGAAGGAAGGAAGGAAGGAAGGAAGGAAGGAAGGAGTGAAGGAAGGAAAGGAAAGGAGGGAGGAAGGAAAGAAAGGAGGAAGGAAGGAAAGGAGGGCAGGAGGAAGAAAGGAAAGAAGGAAAGAAAGAAGGAAAGAAGGAAGGCATTTTAAATTCTTGCCTCTAAATATTAGTATTGTACAATGTTAGCTAAATTTTAAAGCCCCATTTGGAAAGAAAAAGTGAAAAATTTCTTCTCTTAGAAGGACCTTTACTATCATCCATGACCAAATAATAGACTAGTCAATTTAACTGTCAGCATTATCAAAAAAGACTGAACTTTGCTACTTTTCTGACCTTGGAGAAGTTTGTGGGTTGAATAGATGAAGATGGCAGGGACACATGAATCATCTACATTTTTTCTCCATTACTCTAGAAAAAAAACCATCTTTTGGTCACTACTGTGGATATTTCTATGGCTGCCTTTTGTCTTTTTGTTTTTAATTTCTTGCTTCTCTGGCCTTGGTCTCTGAGTTTGTTTCTGTACTCTTGTTGATTTTACTCAGAAAACAGTTATCTTGACAGCAGTGCCTGCTTTGTGTGGGAAAGGGCCTGGGATTTTCCAGGAGCTGTGCTATTTATTGTGTTTGTAAATAGAAAACAGAGTTGGCTAACTAGCTCCCCCTCTTCTCTCCCCCAACCTCACCAGGGTTTTTAGTCCTAAGGAAGAGGCTAGGGGCTATGTCTGTATAATTTGAAAATGATGGAGAACATTTAAACATGTGAACCATGCCAATGCATTGCATGGCCTGTGTGCAGACAAGAATTCCACTGCCCATTCTTCTAGGACCTATGCTTCTACATAAAGTGGTACACATGGAAAATGATACTAACTAACATGTATATAGTGTTTTAAAGGATACAAAAGGTTTTTTCTTCACAGGTCTGTGAGATGGGTCATACAAGAGTGGTTAACCCATATAACAGATAAGAAAGCTGACGCTTAGGGAAATTAACCAGATAACAAATATAAGAACCAGGACCAAAACTCATTTCTTATGATTCCCATATTGTTGCCTTTTCTAGTCCACTATGCTGCCTGGAGAATCCAGAAACTGGCTGGGGAGAAGCCATTTAAGTTTCATTTGGCTTGACCAAAATACAGAGGAGACACTGTAAATTAAAGCTTATACATAGAGTCAAATGAACATTTGCATTTCTGTGCCTAACTGCAGAAAGCAATCTCATTCTTGTTGATCTGTTTATCAGTTACTTGCTGATGTTGAGAGTTGGGGGTTTTTTTGTCCCTAAAGAACTGAAAGATTTTGAAAGTATTTTGCATAATGGAACAGAATTGAAAGAACAACAAAACAAAACAGATTTTCTTTCTTAAGGAGAAAAATGCATGCTTGTTGTGAAAAAGCTTATTACTGGGTGGAATTCACTTTCATTCATGTGGCTTTCTGGCTAATGAATGAATACATTCTGTGGGTGAGGATTTTGAATTATAGTCCCTCAGTCAGCTCACTTAATGTCTGTAGACTATAGCTTATTCAGAACTGACCACAAAATAGAAAACAGTAACTGTTTACTTGCCATTTGGTCCAAAGTCTTGCTGTGACTAAGCCTTAGTGACTTAGGTGATTATCTTAGCAGCTGTTGTTTTTTTCTTGGCATAATATTATGTTATTAAAACCAATCTCCCCTTTTTCAGTGATTACAACAACATAAAGGCAGCATATGAGACCATGAAGAATGTAGCATGCTTAATCAACGAGCGTAAACGCAAGTTAGAGAGTATAGACAAGATAGCACGCTGGCAAGTGTCCATTGTGGGCTGGGAGGTAAGTGCTAACCCTGCCCCACCCCCACACTGGTCCACGCCCTCTCCCTCTGTCTATTTTCCTGATGACATACTTTATATTCTGTGATTTGTTCTTAGTATATGGTGTTCTTATGATATAAATATTTTAATAATTTTTTATTGAGCTGTAGGAGTCAGTTGCTTTATTTGCATTAACTTTGTCCCCCTGCTCATCTTAATCATTGACTCAATGAAAACCAGTCTAAATTGGCAGACAGGTCTTTGGAACTGCAGAGATGTTACTTGAGGGCAGATCAATCTGATACCCCCCAGAATTGTTTTTAAACCAAACGTGTTTTGTCTGGCTTGGAAATTCTGGGCCTTAGATGGGCAGGAATGAGTTCTTGATTGGCCTTTCATTCCTGTAATGGAAATAGACTTTCTCAACACAGATGACTGAGTCTGGGAGTTCCTGATAGTTTAGCCTTTTGTCTAATGGAGGTTCTATTAATGGTACCTCTCTCGGGCACCCAGCTTCATCATGTGGGTTTCATCTTTGACCCTTCCTTCTTCTCCTCTTCCCTTAAAACAAATCAGTTGCCAGACCACCTGCAGAGCATCACTTGCATTCAGGCCCCACTGGCATCACCCTATTTCAGAACCCTCCTTTCCTCTCATCTGCATTAGGACAATAGCTTCCTGAGTAGTAACCCCCCACCCCTGCCTCTAGGCTTTCCACGATACTACTCCATCTTGCACATTTCTACCAGTTTCTTTCCATTACTTCAGTGGGTCTCTGGTTTTATCAACATGGGTATTCTCTCCATCGGTATAGACTGTAACCCCTCTATACCCATCCAGCTTCTGTAACTCTCAGCCATGTTCTCCTGTAATTCCCCCACAAGTGGTCTTCCCAATGCATTAGGGTCTTTCTCTAGATCTTTGGACATTATATGAATATCAGTGGAGAATACTCTCATTATATCACCAACCCATTTTCCCCCAGTCATATATGGCTCTAATAACGTTCTTTCCATCCCTTCTGCTGTATAGTTCTTGGTTTATAGACTATTGAGGCCTACCACCTGCTGGTCCTTTAATCCTCTTCTGAAATGCTACCTTTTCCATATTCTCCATTCCTAATCGTTGTGATTTCTCCCTCCTCTCTAATTCCTACAGCACTTTGTACTCCTTATATTTTGTCTTGCACTATTGTTATTTGCATGTCTTTATTATGCTCCCTCCTATATTGTAAATGCTTAGACAGCAAGAACTATGTTCTACTGATGGTATCCCTCATAACATTGAGAATAGTGTCTTAAATATATGAGCAACACAATATTTAGCAAATTGACAGAATAGTCTTCCTAATACACCCTGGTGCATGGAAGTTTCAAATTGTTCAAATTTAAAATCATAGAATTGGAAGGGACTTTAGTAATTCTCTATGTGATACCTCCTTCCTCCAATGTCACCAACATTAAGCAGTATCTTAGAGATGGACCTTCAAGATCATCCAATAATAACAACAACAAAAACAACAACCATAAAATCACATTTATTATAACACTTGAAGGTTTGCCAAGCAGTTCCATCACATCAGTCCTGTGAGGGAGGTGGTACAGATATTTTTATCCCAATTTTGCAGCTGGGTAAAAGTTAGAGAAGTTAGATGATTTATCCAGAATTGTATACATAAGTATCAGAGTTAGAGTTTGAACTAAATCTCTACCAACTAAATGTGTTTCCATTGTACCATTATTCATCAAGTCAAATTCTATATCCAGTGCACAAATGCATTCTACAACAGAGGTATCAAACACACATAGGCCAAATTGAAGCCCACAGCAATCCCACAGGGGACCTGAATCAGATTAAAATGTAATTAGGAAATATTAAACAAAGTAAATAAAAATACAATAAAACATTGACAATATTAACATGGAGTTTCCTTAGTTAAGATGTGACCACCAGGCAACCTTACATACAGTTTAGTGGCCCCTGTTTCTATTTGTGTTTGACATCACCATTCTACAACGTCCCCAACCAGACTTTTAGCTCCAGATGAAGGGCCCCACTATCTCATAAGTCAGCCCTTTTATTTATTTATTTTTAGAGAGTTAGGAATTCTTTCTTATGTTGAGCAGAAATACATTTCCATTCATTGGTTTTAGTTGAAATCAAGTCAACAAATAGTTATTAAACATCTACTATAAGCAAAGTACTATGCTAGGTGCTGGGGAAAATACCATAGAACACCTCTGACTCAGGACGGGTCTAGTAGTACAGATTTGGGACTGAAGCAAAATGAGACACTCATAGCAAAAGCAAGCTAAATTGGACAAAGCATGGAAAGGATATTCAGCAAGAATACAGGGTTGGTTGAATAGGCACAGCTTCTCTGGCTGTGCGTTTTCAATAGGGGCATTTCAACAATGATAGAAAAGCTTCTGAACCTTCCCATGCTGGGTTTGTACTCAGGGAAGAAACTGAGGTCCAAGACTTGCCCAAAGTTAACCAGGTAGAAAGTAATAAGGGGGCAGCTAGGTGGCACAGTGGATAGAGCACCGGCCCTGGAGTCAGGAGTACCTGAGTTCAAATCCGGCCTCAGACACTTAACATTTACTAGCTGTGTGACCCTGGGCAAGTCACTTAACCCCAATTGCCTCACTAAAACAACAACAACAAAAGGAAAGTAATAGAACCAGGGCTCAAACCCAGGCCCTTTGGTACCACATACTTTGGCACTTTCCATTGCACCACACTGCCTCCCAAATAAATACACATTATTAAAATCTGAAGAGAAACACATTTTATGTCAAAGCCCATCCTAAGCAACTACAGGATATAAAAGTTTCATGCAATTTGCATTGAGTTAGAATAAAAGCCAAACCTCTGAAATAGCATTTTCTAAACTGTAATAGAAGTTTGCTCACCTGGAGATAAATTCATCTGGCCACAGCCTCTTATGAAGACTGGAGGAGTTACATCCTGTCCTGAGGAAGAGAAAATACATAACACTGGTGAAATCTTTTGACTGACACTGAGTGACACATTATTAGCCCTTTACTCTTAGATTCATTAACAACTTTTATTATGTTCCTTAGATCCTAAGACTGAGGGCTTCTTTCTACTTCAATTTCGTGCCCTTATGTTTACCTGACTTAGAAAATCTAGGTTTTCTTTTTACTTTTTAAAAAAGATATTTATTGATACCTTTTGTTTTTACATTGCCTCAGTTTCTCTCTATAGCCTTCCCTCTCCCCCTCTCTCAGAGAGTCATTTCGGGGGTTCACAATGGCCCTGCCAGATGTGGGGATGCTCCGCTGTAATCCCTGATACTGAGGCTGGAGGACTTACTGAAATCTAGAGTTTTGAATTAAAATAGGTGAAAGCCACCTGGGTGTGTACACGATGTCTGACAATAAGATGAACTCCTGGGAGCAGGGGCCACAAGACAACCTAAAGTGAACAACTGACCCTGGTCAGAAATGAACCATTTCAAAATTCCAGTGCCGAGATCAGTAGTGAAATTAGGACCATGAATGATTGCTTCCCTTCCAGTATGGGCAAGATGGAAAGAGCCAGTCATACATACATACATACATACATGAACAAATAACTAAATAATAAACAAATGAGCAAAGTAACAAAAGAGAGATAGGTAGTTGCATACATAGATATATACATAGATTGTCCTTGTTTGTCTTTCTTTCTCCATCAATGACATCAGGAGGGTGACATCTTGACTTGCTAGTGAATTGGAGTTAAGTGTAGCAGGGCTGTGCAAAGTTATCAGTCTCACTCTCTCCTCCAGGGTCATCTGAGTTCAATGACAAGACATAGGTCAGGACAACTGGTGATAATCCCCACATAGATAGATGTGTAGATAAATAGATTAAAAAAACCAACAACAATTCCCTCCAGCCTCCCCTGACATTCTTGAGAGTTTGTACAGGCTACCAATCACTACTAATCCTCACATCTTATTGTACATAATATAATATATTAACCTAGTTCCATATTCATCTAAAGGATTGATGTCTTTATGGATTATTCCCTCAAATAAACCAGGATCCCTCACCATATTTTACCATAACATTTAAAAAAAATATAAAACACCTAAGGAAATTTCACATCTGAACGAACAAGACAGAGGAAGCTCGATCCTGTCCCTCAGGGATGTATCCTCCTGGGGATTGGTGTTTCCAACTACCAAATCCTTCATACAAGGTGGCACATCCAGTAAGTGTCAATAGGCCTGCCTGTTTGTCCTATATAAACACAGTCTCTTTAAACTGTTTGCTTTCCTTCTAGGGGCTCAATATTTTAGACCGCAGTTCAGAACTGATCCATTCAGGAGAACTGACCAGAATCACAAAACAAGGAAAGAGCCAGCAGAGAACTTTCTTCCTCTTTGACCACCAGCTTGTGTTCTGCAAGAAGGACCTCCTCAGGCGTGACATGTTATACTACAAAGGCCGGATTGACATGGATGAGATGGAGTTGATGGACATTGAGGATGGACGGGACAAGGACTATAATATCAATGTAAAGAATGCCTTCAAAATTATCAATAAATCAGCAGAAGAGGTGTATTTGTTTTGTGCCAAAAAGCAAGAGGATAAAGGCAGGTGGCTGCAAGCCTGTGCTGATGAAAGAAGACGAGTACGGGAAGACAAAGAAATGGGTGAGTAGCAGAGAGCTAAGTAGTCCCCAGGGAGTTTTCATTTTCGTTTGTGTGTTTCCTTTTGCAAATATAATTTATTTTTGTGCCAGATTTAACAAAAAACAAATAAAATGAGCATCTCCACATACAAAGTAGAAGAGAAAAAAGAGGATTATACATGAAACCATAAATCCATTGTATACAGCTTGTTTTTCCTCAAAGGTATATGATAAATTCGACATGTAACTATCAAAGCAGTCCTATTTTTTCTTTCTGGCCTGCCTTCTTTTCTGTGCTTTTATTTTGTTTTGTTTTTGTTGTTTTCGGGGCAATGAGGGTTAAGTGATGTTGCTCAGGGTCACACAGCTAGTGTCAAGTGTCTGAGGTCAGATTTGAACTCAGGTCCTCCTGAATCCAGGGCTGGTGCTTTATCCACTGTGCCACCTAGCTGCCCCTTCTGTGCTTGTTTTAAAACGTGCTTCAGTGACCCTTTTTCATTTGACCTTTTTTTTTTAACATCTCTATCCCTAGCGCCCCTCTCTTTAACTCTCCTCACAGATGGAAAAAAAAATATAAAGAAAAACAAATCCCTTATAACAAATTTGCATAATGGGGCAAAATAAATTCTCACAATTGACTGTAACCAAAATGTACATCTCTTTCTGCATCTTGGGTCCCTGTTCAGGAACTGAGTAGTGTGTTTGTCAGTGCTCTGGAACTGTGGTTGGTTATTGTGGTAAGCAGAATTCTTAAGTGTGTCAAAGTTGTTTTTCTTTACATTTCTATTGGTGTTGTTTAAATTGTTGTCTAAGGGGGCAGCTAGGTGGCTCAGTGGATAAAGCATCAGCCCTGGATTTAAGAGGACCTGAGTTCAAATCCAATCATAGACACTTGACACTTACTAGCTGTGTGAATTAACCCTCATTGCCCCACCAAAAAAAAAAAAAACACACAAAACGTTTTGTCTAAGTTCTGCTTAATTAATTCACTCTGTGTCAATTCATCCAAGTTTTCCCACTCTGGGATTTAAAAAAAAGAGAAAAGTTCTGTTTTCCTCTCTCTTAACCCTGTTTTTGCATCCCATACATTCTACCCCTACGAACCCCAAACAGTCTCATTGAGAAAATGCTCCTTAAAGGCAGAATAGCAGAGTAAATAGAGAATTGGCCTCAATCAAAGTCAGACCTAAATTCAAGTGCTGTCTCTGATGTAAACATACAGGCTTTCTGACCTTGGACAAGTAACAACCCCCTCGTCTCTCCTTCTCCCCCTTCCTCGAAAGTTCTCAAAGACTATATAGAAGAGCATTTATCAATCTGCTGTGGTTGAGGACATTTCAATAAATCAATTAATAAACATTTATTAAGTGCCTACTATGTGCCAGGCACTGCGCTAAGCTCTGGGGATACAAAAAGAGGCAAAAGACAGTCCCTGCCCTCAAGGAGTTTACAATCTAAAGGGAGAGACAGCATGTACACAAATATATGCAAAGCAAGCTACATACAGGATAAATAGGAAATAATTAATAGAATTAAGGGGGGGGGGGTTAGGGAAAGTTTCCTGTAGAAGGTGAGATTTTAGTTGGTATCTCCTCAGTGAGAATTTCCTATATCAGTGAAACCACAAATTTGAAACAAAAAAACCCCCAAAGTTGACCACTCTTGAAAAGAGCAGCTCTGAGAAGTCCTAACATTTTACACTTACTAGCTGTGTGCCCCTGGGTAAATCACTTAGACACTCTGAGTATCTGTTCCCTTATCTGTAAAATATGACCTCTCTTCCTCCAAATGTGGCTGGAAGGAAAGTGCTTTGTAAACCATAAATTACAAGGTAAAGGTGAGGTTTCATTATTACCATTCAGAAATTGTAAAAGTGGACCATACCAGCTTATATTGGATGATTCCCCTTTAAATGATATTTTCACAAAGCTCTTTAAAGTTTTGTTTGCTGCCTAGGCAGTTTTAGACCAGCCAGAACTAACTGTGCATTATCCCATCTCTTTCATTCATGAATATTAGGCCCCATGCATTATATATTACACTTAATGTAATGTATCTTTCTTCACTGTTCCCCAGTTACTTTTCAGTCTATCATTGCCATTTGTCTTTCCTTAGCCTTCTGATTTTCCCAGTGTCTGCTGATTATGAGGTGGCTGGCTTTTTTAGTTTGAAGTTACTGTGCCAGAATGGTGGTTTTTTTTGTTTTTGTTTGTTTGTTTTTCTGGCAAGATCCCACAGCCTCTGAGATCTGGATTTGATGTAGGCCAAGCTCCCTGAAAAATGAAAGCACAGGTCCTTGAGTAGAAGCCAAGACCCCTGACCACAAACTAAGTCTAATTCTTCTAAGGAACTTACACATTATGCTAGTTGGTGGGGGTGGTGGAACCTTCCTTATTAAGGGGGAGTAAATTCAACTCAACAAATATTTATTAAGCCTCTCTGTGACAGCCACTGTGCTAGAACCTGGGAATACATGGAAACACGCTGCCAACAAAGAGCTTATACTCTAATGAGAGAATACAACATGAATCCATTTGAGAATAATAAAGTGGGTAGGGAGTAAAGGAAACAAAAGAGAAATCCAGATGAAATGCTCCTGGAATATGTGAGGAATTAGAAACCACTAATTCATGGGGTGAACAGGAAAGGCTTAAGGAAGAGGCACTTGAGTGAAGCATTGAAGGAAAAGAGATTGTGATAGAAGAAAATGAGAAGGGAGTTCATTTCAGGCATGAGGGAATGGCTAAGTCTAGGTGGGTAGGTGAGTGGATGGATAGATGAATGGATGAACAAATGAAACAACCCTCATACAGATGCAGTCAGCTTTGCATGTATATGTTATTAATTCTCTCTCTTTTTCCCCTTTCAATCCAGGAATGGAAATATCAGAATCTCAAAAGAAACTTGCTATGTTAAATGCTCAAAAACCAGGCCATGGAAAGTCAAAAGGTAAGTTATCATCAACAAATTCCAGATTTTAAAATGTTACATTGAAAAACCATGTCATATATAATGCATATGTAATCATGTCTTACCTATTTGGATAGATGGAAGACAGTTGTGAAGACAAAAAAAAAAGTGAAATGATAAATAATCCAAAATAATAGATTATTTTAAAAATCATCTATGTTTGCCTTTGAATACACTCCTATTTTTGAAATTCACGAATTCCAACAAAGTAGTAAGGGCACACTGCTGAACCCACTCCACAACTTCCCAGAATTAAAAGTTGTTATAGGCATGAGATATTTTTGCTGTTCATGATAATAATAATAATAATAATAATAATAATAGAAATATGAGAAAGGAGTGATGATTTCTAGTTGGGTAGTGAAGGGGGATCAAAGAATACTTTATATAAGAAATATCACTTGTTTTGGGTCTTGAAAGAAAAGAGAAACTTTAGTATATAAATCTGGGAGTGAACCATTTCAGTCCAGGGCATAAGCAAAGAGCAGTGTGAGCTAATGTTGGGCAAGTAGTTGGTTTCAGATTTGGAATTATTACTCTATTTGGTAAAGACACTACTAAAAGTATTTGAGCAGACAGATAACATGATTAAAGAAATGTATTAGGAAGATTACAAGGGTAGTGATGTAAAGAATGGAATAGGAGACAGAATGAACAAGAGGCAAGGAGACTGGTCAGAAAATTATTACAAGGGGGGCAGCTAGGTGGCGTAGTGGATAAAGCCCTGGCCCAGGAGTCCTGAGTTCAAATATGACCTCAGACATTTCACACTTATTAGCTGTGTGACCCTGGACAAGTTACTTAACCCCAATTGCCTTGCACACACACAAAAAAAAACAAAAAACAAAAATAAACAAAGAGAAAGCTATTACAAGATAGTATAGTCCAGAATGGATGTTAACCTAAATTAGTACGTTGACAGGAAGAGTAGATAGAAGGTTGAGAGGGTGGGGAACGTTCAAGATATTACAGAGGTGAGAGCATGAACTTGACTACAAATTGGATATAAAATAAGTAGCAGATAAAACTCAAAGTTAATTCTTAGGTTACAAACGTAGGTAGCTGAGACAGTAATGGTATCATTAGAAGGAGAGAATTTAGGGGGAGAGACATATTCATAGATGGAAATCATGAACTTAGTTTTGGTCATGTTAAATCTGTGGTGCTAGCAGGCCATCCAATTGGAGATATCCGAAAGATAATTGGAAAATAGGGGACTGAAATTCTGAATGAGCAGTTGAGATTGGAGATATGATTTAGGAGTTATCTGCACAGATGTGGTCATTGTAGCCATGGGGGTCAAGAGATTTTGGTATTTTGTCTTTTGGTTCATAAACGATGATTAAATTATCTTCTCCACATTTCCCTGCTTTAGGCTATAATGGGTGTTCTGTGCCTCCTCCCCATCAAAGCTTACATCCTATTCACCAACGCCACATCACAGTGCCTACCAGCATTCCTCAACAACAAGTTTTTGCCCTGGCAGAACCTAAGAGAAAGCCATCTCTCTTTTGGCACACCTTCAATAAACTCACCCCATTCAAGAAATGAAAAAAAAAAACCCCAACAAACAAACCCACCATCTCCCTGCTGGCAGGGGCTTTGTATGGAGAAGAAACATGTTCTTTCATTTCCTCTATTTGAAATTCCTCTTGGACCCAATGCTAAAGATCATCTTTGCTAGGGATCAGTGAAAGAGAGAGGAGGACTTCAGCTCACCTTCTTCCAGGAACTTCTTGGAGAGTAGAAGAAGGCCGTGATGCACAGTCATAAGACTTGCTTGCATTATAGGCACTTAATAATGGCCTGTTGAATTGGAACCCTTCATATTCTTTCTGCTTTGAATTGACCAGAGACTTGGGGATCTGTGACATGCTCTAAAGCAATTGTTGATTCTACCAAACAAGCATTGCTAATGATGAGCATGTTCATTAGTGACCAGAGAAGTTGTTGCAGTTTCAAAGGTGAAGATCCAAGGACTTGTTTTTTCAGCTTGTCCCAAAGTGTGACTAGCTTTGGAGGACCATTGTTACATTCCCAACACCATGCTTGGTTTTGAGGGAAATCATCTCTAGAACTGAAAGATTTCTTCTTGTCATGTGTTCACTGGTATCTAAGGGAAGCTTTTGTTTTCCGCCAAGGTATCTGTTAACCTCATATCACCCATTCATAGCTGCAGAAGAAGGCCAAGGACCTTCCTGTTGATTTCTGTACTTCCAAAAATTTCCCAAATGGTAGTGGGACATGGTGCACAGATTCATTCTCTTGCAGGCTAGGAGAAAAATAAAAGGCTATTGTTGAATCAAATGGCAGCAATAACTTGAACTTGACCAAAGTGTTCAGAAGGTCCTGCTGCTTTCAAGGAAGGAAATGAGAAGACCCAGGTCCTGTTGAGTTCATTTTTGCTCAAATTACCTATTCTTCTGCATGTATTATAGAATTTAGCATGCAGAAATCAATTCTTGCCCCACAATCAGATCTATGAGGTTCCTTCTACCAGTTACATATACCTGTTTTTATATTTTCTTTTTTATAATAATAATGTGAATGTGTAAATATCCATGTACTTCTTCCAGCAGTTTTTTTTTCCTCCCATGCATTCCCACAAATCAAACCCCCAAATTACACCCATTCAGCTAGAAAGGTATGAAATGGCCAAGGGAAGTGTTCGCTTGGGCTTTTGAGGTAGGTTTTGATCTTGTGCCTCAATCTTCCTTCATGAAAGTGACAACATATTTCTGAAGATTAATCCTTCTTAGGGGAGACATTGACAAAATATAAGACATGGAGAATGGTAGTTTGGTGCATTTATCTTTCCTTTTCCCTTTTACCAACTAAGCTGGTATCTGTAGGTAACTATATGAATTTTAATAAAAGTGATTTTTAAAAAATCTCTTATGACAGACTCTTCAAAAGTTTGAAGATGCTTGCCACTTTCATTTTCTTAGCACACTGGAGGAGAGAACCTTATGTTATATAGTTAATGCATTTGTTTTCTAAAAGTATATTTATGGTAATGTCTTCTTGTCAGATTGTTCAACTGTTTCTAACAGGTATACTCTGAGAATAAGAGCAGATTGATTTAAGGACAAGCAATGTATTCAGGTCTTACAGAAGGTAGCTCTCCAAGCCTCCTCCTCACTAAGTCTGGTGTTTCTGAAGGAGGCCAGCTGGTGGGAAAGAGCAACCGCAAGAGGATTGGGTATGAAGTCTCCCTAATGATATCTTTATGATACTTATGTAAAACTTTAATGGAAAAGTATTTGTTCACTATATTATTGTGATACTTTTGATGGTTTATATTTAGGAGGTCTTGTTCACTAGTTAGAATTCCTGTGGTTACTCTATGTCAGCCTGAGGTAGAAGCTGGTGCTTAAAAAAAAAAGTTATCAGTAAGTATTTGTGCCAGTGTGTCTTAAAAAAATAGGCACTTCAGTTTTAATTATGTTTGTACAATTGGCCTTTTTACTAACAAGCCTTTTTTTAAAAAAGAATGTTGAATTTTGAAAACTTAATATACCTTTGATGTGCCCATTAGCAATAACTATAGTGATCTGTCTGTGCTAAGTGGAGTGTATATTAATCAGCAATTTTTAACAGCTTGTTCATGTTATATGACAGAATTGCCTTGGGGTAGTCCATGGAATTATTTGATGGTATTATATTTGTGAATGAAAATTCAATTTTTAAAAACTTTAAAGAGTTTTCTTTTTTAATATCAAAAGCTTAATGAACCAATATGTTTTCTCTGCAAATCTTGAACACTTCTATAAAACTTACCCTGCTGCATCCAAAATACTGACTTCCAGCTCTTCTACCTCCACAGTCTTCCAAATAGAAAAGAATGAATTTGGGGAAATAAGTTGATTGAGTCCAGTTTTAGTTCAAATACAGATCTCCTTCCATCTGGGAAAGTTATTGTGCCAATTCAAATTCATCCCCAATGAATCTGAACAGAGTCTGAATCATTTGGCTGCATGTTTTCCCTAGACGAGCCCTATTGAGATATCCAGGGGTTTTCAAGCATTCCCAAAGATTGGTATCTCAAAGAAGAATAAGATGGTGGTTGGCACACATAAGCCTGGGTTCATGTGGCTTGGATTTTGAATAATATATGTTTGAGTTCTAAAAGGATTGAAAGGATCAAGTGTCCTTTTGTATTTGCTAATTTCTCTTCCTTGGATAAGTTACATTTTAAATGGGAGAGAAAAGAAGAAAGAAAGCAAGTCTCAAGATATGGATTATGTACGTGAATTTCTCCAAAAACAACCTAAAAGAGAGATTCAAGGGTAACTCTTCTTTATGTATTGTATAGTAAGTGTTAAAGGAGACTAACTATTTTAATGTATTTCATCTTATATTGCTCATGGGAGGCAGTATAGTATAATGAGTAGAGAACTGGACTCAGATCCAAGAAGACTTGGGTTCAGGTCCTGCCTCTGACACATATTGGCTACATGACCTTGGGCAGGTCATTTTATTTCTCAGTACTCTAGGTAACTCTCTAAGACTTTTAAGTTGTGGAAAAGATGCTGACCTGAATTGGTCTAAGATATTTCTTCTCCTGGGAGCCCCCTAGACTGATGAAATCATAATTATGGACCATATTATTGTTCATGTCTTTTCAGAACTCAGTAACTGGAAAATTGGGCCAGTCCTTTGAAATGACAACTTTTGACAGAAAGAAAGGCTTGAAGTAGAATTTTAGAGTAGGAAGGAACCTTTGAGATGAGTTCCACTTACAAATGAGGAAGTCCAGATCCAGAAAAGTTAAATGACTTGCTGGGATAAGTAGCAGAGCCTGAGTCAAGAACTCAGAGCTTTTGGCTTCTGTCACTTATTACTTGTCTGATGAGAGACAAGTCACTTAACCTCTCTGGGATCCATTTATCATATTAAAAATATCCAATCACCTTGCAGAAGAATATTAGCAATTGCTCAGTTATTTACTGTGATTTCCAAATCCCTAGTAAGGAAAAAAGGGTTCTTGGTGTGTGAACTGTGAACAACAATGACAACAACAACAAGGCAAATACAATTGCCAAAAACATATATGGAGCCTCTAACAATACAACTTTAGATTTCAGTGAATCTGATTTTTTTTTTTACTTTCCCAACTTGGTAGCTAAAGTATTTTGCCACCATATGATGACAGTGAGTGTTGATGTGCCTTGTTATACATAGCTCAGGCAAAGCCAAGTTCCTTGTCTGTGGAATAAATATTAACCCTGTGTTGACTTAAAAGAACAATACTCTTTTGTCCATGAAGGGCCATTCTCCTTGAGTAAATTTTTCTTGTCATGGAACAATGGCAAAACTATTGCTACATTATATTAAAAATTTGGGACATATTACACATTCCTGTAAATTCTTTGTTTTCTGGTACTTTAACCAAGCAGATAACTCTATGTATCAGCCTTTCCAAAGATCCCCCACAATGTTAATTAATATACCAATAAATTTAGATTAGAGCAGTAATTAGCAGAAATTTAGAGCAGAATTATTAGAGTCTAGTTGTGGTGGTTTGGGAGATTTGGGGACAGGGGAAATAGATCTCTGCCTCACCAGGCTTTTGTTACAATCACAGTTTCCATTGTCTTTAAATCCAGGTATCACCTTGTAGGTTGAAAGACAAACAATAGTATACTGGAATAGCTGGAGAAACATACCTTAACTCCCAGTTTATCAGAATGTTTGATTAGGCAGCCCTCAATCTCTGAAGGTTTCAGGTGACAAACTTTTTATTATAAGATTATTCTGCAAATAGCTTATACTTTCCCTTGTCTATCGATTTTCTTCTCCAATAGGCAGTGAAGGAGGGAGCTCAGGACAAAACAGTAAAAATAAACCATAATTAGTCTTTGCAAAAGACCACTGCTTTAGTTTTTGGTTCCAATGTCCTTAGGCATAGCTAAGACTTGTCAGTATCATCTTTGGCCCTTTTCTAGACATTGGCATTTGTCTTGAGGAAATGCCTGCCTTCTAACTGATTCTGTAATTTAGTAACTATCACTATGTAAATATTAGCAGTAGCTGTACGACTTGCTTACATAGTTTGCCAAGTATTTTTTTGTAACTTTCATCATGTAAATGTTAACTCATTATTTTACACTGAAGTGATGTTGCCCATGTAAATCAAGTAACAGCTTCAAAACAGATGAATTAGCTGTTGACAGCTAAGGTATGATGTACAGAATTGCTGGAACTTGGTTATATATTTGAGCTGAAGTGGTGTATTATAAAATTTATTTCCTCTTGATGTGGTTTTATGTAAATGATTTCATTTCTTGTAAATGATGTGTGCCTACCGTTTCTTGTCATTTTTGCTTCTGTATGGTAAAATAAAAGAATTTGTAAAGCTGGTTTCCAGCAATTTTAATAAGATATAAGTTGTGACTTCTTTCAAAATACAGGGTAGAAATTTTGAAAAGTATTTCCCTGACTTTCCCATGAACTACTTCTTTTCCTTTTAGGTACTTTGCTTATGTGACTTTTCTTAGAGAGATAGGAAGGTGAAAAATAGAACTGAGGAAATTGTGAAGAAGCTAGTTTAATAGGGGGAGAGGGAAAAGAGAAGGAAGAGAGGAAATATTTCTCACATCCAATCTTTTCTTTCTATTCCTATTGCTACCACTGTAGTCTATTATCTCCTAACCCAAGTCTTCCTCCATTTTTTTACCTCCTCTAATCCATTTTTTTCTCTAAAGTATGCAGTAGGAAATATTACACTCAAAAATGTTTCTGTGGTCTCCCATTGCCTACCAAATAAAATCATAAACAACTCATCCTGGCATTCAGAGAACACCTCGGTCTGATTTCAGACTATCTTTTAGCTTTGTCTCAAATTGTTCCTTTCATGGCTTCTACTTTAAAGCCCAAGTGGACTCCCAGCAATTCCCTCCTATGTCCATAGCTTTACTCACAACTAGAATGAATTCTGCCTGTTTTCCACCTTTCGAAATCCCTTCAAAATCCAGTTTAGGTGGCACTCAAAGCAGCTTTCCCTGACCCCTCCTCCCATCTGAAAATGATCTCTCCCTCATATTTCCCAAAGTACTCTGAACCTCTTCTTGACATTAACCACATTTTATCATAGTTAACATATAAATATCCTATTTCTTCCTATAATAAGTTTCTTAAGGACAGTGATCTTGTCTTACTTCATGTATCCTGATAACCTAGCATATTGTCTGAGATAATTATTTAATATTTATTGAATTGAATAAAGAAGCCTAGGTAGGCACTGGGATGAGAATAGAGAATGCTATAGGTGGGAACTGATTGGCAAAAGGCCTTGGAACCGAAAATGAATAAAGAGAATCTGTCCCAAAGGGCAAGGAAGTCTATTGAAGGCAGGCACACTCTGGTCAAAGACAGAAAAGAAAAATGTAGCAGCAACATTTAAAAGTGAATGTGGGAGCAGCTAGGTGGCACAGTGGATAGAGCACCAGCCCTGGAGTCAGGAGTACCTGAGTTCAAATCTGGCCTCAGAGATTTGACACTTACTAGCTGTGTGACCCTGGGCAAGTCACTTAACCCCAATTGCCTCACACACACAAAAAAAGTGAATGTGTGTGTGTGTGGGGGGGGACAGCTAGGTGGTGCACTGCATAAAGCACCAGCCCTGGATTCAGGAGGACCTGAATTCATGTCCAACCTGAGACACTTGACACTTACTAGCTGTGTGACCCTGGGCAAGTCATTTAAGTCTCATTGCCCCACAAAACCAAACAAACAAAGAAGCAAGTGTGAAGAATGAAAGAAACTGTTATGGTAGATTGTAATCATAGCCAGCATTTACATAGTATTTTAAGCTTGGCAAAGCAAACTCATTAGGTTGCAATGAGGGAGATGAAAGGAGAATAGATGTCCACCATTCCCATAATAGTTTGGTTTTTCCCAGATGCTAGTGTTTGTCTAGGGAATTGCTGGCAGGCTGTCTGTGGTAAAGGCTTGTTGTCTAATTCCCTGGGATTGAAGAGCAGTCCAAATCCATTTAATTATAAGGACTCTCCCGCATAAAGACCGATATCTAATATCTCAGAAGCACTAAGTAAATTTTCCATAGTTTGCCATGAATTTGTGTAGAAAGAAGGGCTCCCTCTCTCTATGGCATTTTCTAGGTCATAGTGTTGGCTTCCATTTCTAGAACGCTTAGGACAACTCTATGAAGTACAGTGCAAGTATTATTACCTCCATTTTAAGAAACATATGAAGAAAAATTATTTGCACACTCAGACATCATCAGAAATTCAAACATGGAGCTTCTGATTCAGAATTCAGTGTTGTTTATCTATTACCCCATATCTGGTCTTGTTTGGATTCAGGTGGTTGTTCAGTTTCCAACTCTTCACAACCCTATTTGGGATTTTCTTGGCAAAGATTCTGGAGTGGTTTGCCATTTCCTATTCTAGCTCATTTTACAGATGAGAAAACTGAGGAGAACAGGGTTAAGTGACTTGCCCAGGGTCACACAGTTAAGAAGTATCGGGCCAGATTTGAACTCATCTTTCTTTTAAAAAAAAAATAAACATTTTTATTTATAGTTTTGGTTTCCAGTTTTTTATCCCTCTTTCCTTCCCTCCCTTTACTCCTCTCTGAGGCAGGAAACAATTAGATATAGGTTATCCATTTGCAAATATGTAAAACATTACCATATCAGTCATTTTGTATAAGAAAACTTGAATAAAAGAAAAAAATGAAAGAAAGTGAAAAATAGCATGCTTCAGTCTGTGTTCCATCAATATCAGTTCTTTCTTTGGAGGTGGATAGTACGTTTCATTGATAATCCTTTGGAATTGTCTTAGATTATTGTATTGTTGGGAATAGTTAAGTCCTTCACAGTACTTCATCAAACAATATTGCTATCTCTGTGCACAGCATTCTCTTCACTATACATCAGTTCATACAAGTCTTTTCAGGTTTTTCTGAAATAATTCTGCTCATCATTTCTTATAGCACAATAATATTCTATCACCATCATATATCACAGCTTGTTTAGCCATTCCCCAATTGATGGGCATTCCTTTGATTTCCAATTCTTAGCCAATACAGAAGTGCTATAAATATATTTGTACAAATAGGTCTTTTTGTCTTTTTTGGGATGTTGTTAGGATCTACACCTAGCAGTGGTATTGCTGGATCAAAGGGTATACACAGTTCTATAGCCCTTTGGGCACCGAACTCATCTTTCTGACTTCAGGCCCAGGACTCTATCTACTGTACCTCCCAGCTGCCCACCACAATAAGTCCAAAGAAGTAAAATAGACTGCCTTTCAAAAGAAAACATTCAGGAACTAGAGAAGGTGACAAGAACAAAAGGGTCTTAAAGTAAGAGAAGACCAGAGAGCAATTGGAGTTTTTCCCAGGGAGATTTTGGGGACATGGGGAACTTGATATTAGGACCACTTAGCATATACAAATGTATACATGCTAGTACACACTTATCGCATATCCAAAACCTTTGGTTCATTAAGTCAAGGATAGATCAGTGAAATGTTCCTCATAGTGGACCACAGCTCATAATCATCGAATGGTCTTCTTTGATAAATGGGAATTGACATGGCAGTTTGCAAGTATTAAATGTGGTAAGTTTAATAAGTCACCATCTTTTTGTTAATAGGACAATTAATTCACAGGATAATGGACTTAGAGCCAGAAGGACCCTTAGAGACCATCCAGCTCAACTCTCTTAATTTTCAGGAGAAGCAACTGAGGCCTAGGGAAATTATAGGACCTATAGTGACCTTGCCTAAGGTCATACCCAGATTTGAAGTCAGGGTTACTGACTCCTTAGCCAGTGCTCTTGCCAAAGATGACTTGGAGAATTTGAAAATGGGAGTGATTTTATGCCATTGTTGGGAAACTTATGTTCATGTCCAGACTTTGTAACAGGTAATCCTTCATAAATAAAGGGTATCTTGGGGGCGGGGGTTTGGGGTTTGGGAAGGGATAGGAAAGGGAAGCTCTGAATCTTTATCTACAAAAATAAGGAGCAAGCCACCCTATAAAATCTCAGTTCAAGAGAAGTTAACTCCTCAACTCCATTTTATTAAATTTGAGAATACTTATACCAAAGCCTCTTTGGACTTCATCAAAGACTATCTCTTTGACATGGAAACAAAAGTGTCAGAGATGACGCATATAAGTTCAAAAATTGAATTGAGGTGTGACTGAAAGTCAATAAGGAAGAAGGAATGACTTGCCTGATAAAAGGATGTGGTTTTATTCTCAATAAATATTTATTAAGTATTTACTATGTGCTAAGCACTGTACAAAGCGCTGGGACTTACAAAAAGAGGCAAAAGATAATCTCCACTCTCAAGGAGCTCACAATCTAATGGGGGCAACAACAAATATATTCAAAGTGAGCTATATATAGGCTAAATAAGTAACAGAGGAAAGGCAATAGAATTAAGAGGCTGGGGAAAAAAAGAAAAAATGTGGAGGGGGAGGGGAGACAGCCAGGTGTTGTGGTGGATAAAGCACCTCACTGGATTCAGGAGGACCTGAGTTCAAATCCAGCCTCAGACACTTGACACTAGCTGTGTGACTCTGGGCAAGTCACTTAACCCTCACTGCCCTGCCCAAAAAAAGATTATTAATAATAAAAAAACAACAACAGTAAATAGGCTAGGGTAATTGGAAGTTTCTAGAGAAAAAAAATAGGAGCAGGAATCAGCCTGGAGCAGATGCAACCTTCTAGTTGCCAGAGAGGCTTCAAAAGTGAGGTATTTTTGGACTATCTCAATGCCTTCTTCTTTTGTTTCATTTTAGTATTTCTCTTCTATTCTCTGAGTTTGGTGGGGTTCTTCTTTAAGAAAAAAAATTAGATTTTTAAGAAGAAGGAAAAAATAAGTCACTCCTAGATTGGAGGTGTTACCTGATTTTAGCTCTGTCCCTGATTTTTGATGCTTTTACAAAACATCCTGTACTTATTCTGTTCCCTCCCCTTCCCGGTAATATTTTCACGGGGGAATTTAGATTGACAGGAAGCCTCAATTGTACTGAGCTTGATTACAGATTCCTCAATACAGGCACCTGAGGATATATAGCCTGGGACACTGAGTTTCAGGTAAGTGTAGGAAGAGGGGAGGGTTTCTTTTCAATTCAGTTTTGATTTAGTTAGTTGTGTCTAGGCCCCAAAGACCATTTTACTGGTAACGGATTTGCAAAGTATTTGGCTTCTACAGGGCTGTGGAAAGGAAGAAAATCATGACCGACAGTGTCCTGGAACCACTTCTAGGGAAGGAGAGAAGTCCAGGAGATAGAAGCAGAAAGACTCTGGCCATCACTCTGACCGAGTGAAGTGGGAAAAGGGACAGAATGAAGCTAAAAATCACTTTGCAGGAAAGCCATGAGGTCGATGTGTTTATATGAAGCTGCACATTAAAATGTGCATGTTTACATTCACGGATGTACATTTAGTTCTAAGTTGCATGGGAGCCCTGGCTCCAGCTGTGTAAAATAAAATACAAGAAATAAATGGGAATAGAATTTCTTATAGGGCTAGGAGCAGGACATAGGGTTTCACTGATATTCTGGCAATGTAGGTGGGTGCTTTCTCTGCAGTTTATAGCATCAGAGATTCCTAGGACACCAAGACCTTAAGTGACTTGCCTAGGGTCACACAGCCAGTAAGTGTCAGAGACAGGACTCCAACCCAAGTCTTCTTGGCCTAGAGGCTAGCTCTTTTTTGACTATACCATATTGCCTCACTAGAGTCATCCTTTTGTTGTTGTTGAGTCATTTCAGTCATGTCTGACTCTTTGTGACTCCATTAAATACTGGAGTGGTTTGCCATTTCCTTCTCCAACTTACTTTACAGATGAGGAAACTGAGGCAAACAGGGTTAAGTGACTTTCCTAGGGTCACATAGTCTCTGAGGCCAGATTTGAACTCAGGAAGATGAGTCAGAGAGTAATCCCACCTTCTCAAAGAAGCCTTCTCCAGTCTTCCTTAATGCCAGTGCCTTCTCTCTAATTCTCTCTCATTTATCCTGTCTATGTCGTGTGTGTACATGGTTGTTTGAATGGGGCCTCCCCCATTAAACTTCTATCCTTTTTTTTCCTTCGGGGCAATGAGGGTTAAGTGACTTGCCCAGGGTCACACAGCTAGTAAGTGTCAAGTGTCTGAGCCTGGATTTGAACTCAGGTCCTCCTGGATCCAGGGCAGGTGCTTTATCCACTGCACCACCTAGCTGCCCACTAAACTTCTATCCTTTTAAGAGTAGGAACTAATTTTTTTTGCTTTTCTTTTCACATCCAGCACTATAGTTCAGGTCCTGGCACATAGTGGGTGTTTAATAAATTGACTTGATAAGCAACTTGCTATAGTTTATTCAGTTCCAATATTTGTAGCCGTTGGGAGAGCTACAGTTCAAAAGAAAGGAAGCAGACTCCCTTCCTAGGATATTCAGTGAACCAGGTAAGGAAGTGATCGGTGAGATCTGTTCCCAGAAAAGGGAGACATTTGGAAACCCTAATCTCAAGGCCTAAAGTGAGTGAAAGACAATTACTCAGGAAGCTTAGTAAAAAGGGCCAAATGAGTCAATTCTAGAGATAATGTAACTGGATTAAATAACTCGGGAGGGAAGAATGAAGTCTGCTGCACTTCCTGACCCAGTCCACCATTTCTGGAGTCTCAATCCCAGATTGTCTTGGATAGGAAACCATCACAGCTAAAGGCTTGTGTCTGTCAGGAACCTTCTTCAAAGTGTCCGAATTCCTGGCACCACCCACTCACCGCTTGTCTCAGTATGTTCTTGTAATTACTGAATTTGTTTCTAGGAGCTTATGCTAATTCCAGTTTGGGGTCCTATCTCTTCCAGTAGGCATCTGGAGGACAGGAACTGTGCTCCCCTAAATGTGCCCTCAAATAGCTTGTGTCCAGTAGATGCCCAATGAGTACTTGTTAATAATGGGACGATTGACAAATGGCCAGCCAACCTTCTTCATTAAACTCTTCTGACAATTCTGATTTCCTTGTGCCAGCAGAGGCATTTACTAGGATTGGGCTGTGAAACCTAGTCCTGTCTTCTTCTTCCTAGGATTGAAAGAATGCAATTAGAAGCCTCACTGAAGTTCTAGGGATCACACAGGGAAGACAAAGGCTTATATTGACCCTAATTTACCCTGAAGAAGGCTTCTATGGAGGCCAGTGAAAAAGAGCACACACTTTCTAAGATGTCCGGTTGACATCTTGTGTGAGAGCCTAAACACCACATCTGATCTATGTTCCTCTCATAGCTCCTTCTCCCCCCCCCCAACTTCTTTTGTTAGATGTGTGAGGTAAACTTCCAAGGAAGCTTAATTTACAAGGATCCATGGGTCACTTGGGGTAAATAACAGCAGTAAAACACAAAAGGAACTGGGTAGGTGCACGGATTATACTTGTGTTTGTCATTATGCTGGGTGTTGGTGGGCTTTCTTTTCCTTTTTGGCTGGGGAATGAGATGACCTTAATCTTGATCTTTATACAGTTATGATTTGGGAGATCTTTATTATTAATCTACATTTCATAATGTCTCCCATTTTTAAAAAATTAGAAGGAAAACGTTAAGACTCAAGGAAGTTGGTTGATGGACAGATGATATTTACAGGGTGCTGTCACTTTGAGTTAGAAAACAAAGGCTGATATAGATCATACATGAAACTTGGCTCTAAGGAACTGTAGCCCAATTTCCTGAGCGGCAAATGAGTATGTGGTTTCAATGGGAAACATCTGTATTTCCTTTAAAAAAAAAAAAGGAAAGGAAAGAAACAACCTTGAGTGAGAGCATGGGACTGTTTGCATTTGACTGGTGCCTGTTGTGCTCATTTTTTTCCACGAGGTGGAGCTCAAATCCCTTTCCAATATCTTTTTCTTCAAACACCTTGCCAGTCTTCCCAAATGTCCTATTTCTATCAGGGGCACCACCATACTTTCCAAGCCTTGGAATCATCTTTAAATCTAAGCTATCCCAAGGGGGGCAGCTTGGTGGAAGGAGGCAACTAGGCGGTGCAGTGGATAAACCACCGGCCCTGGATTCAGGAGGACCTGAGTTCAAATATAGCCTCAGACACTTGACAGTTACTAGCTGTGTGACCCTGGGCAAGTCACTTAACCCTCATTGCCCCACCCAAAAATAAAATAAATAAAAAAATAAATCTAAGCTATCCCTCAATTTCCATTCTCAAACAGTTGCTGTGATGATTTCTACTACAACTCTATCCCCTTCTCTCCAGTCACATGACCTCCACTCTGATCTCCTTTGGGGGATCCCTTGGGCTTTAGAACACAATTCTCTGCAGTATGGCTTTGATGGGTTCTGCCATACTGGAAAGACTTTGAGTGTTATCCCAGCATCATACCGGGCCAGCTGCCTGGGCACCAGTATATCTAAATGTATCTAATGAATACCTTGCAAATGATTAAATGCCATATAAATGCCAACTATGGTTATTTATATGTTTAAAATAGAAGAGAAAGAAAGAAATTACTTTAGAAAAAGGGTTTGTAAAAAAACACAACAAAAAACAAAAAAAAAGGAAACGGGTTTGTAACAAGGGAATATATTTTTTAAAACTAATTTGATAATTTTCAATATAATTTGTTTCCTTCTTAATCCTATATTTAAGGCAGTTGAAAATATTATTCTGAAAAGGGGTCCATAGGCCTCATTGGATTGCCAGCGGGGTTCACAACACAAAATCAGTTAAGAAGTCCTCCTCTAGTACTAACAGTCACTGAGGGAGAGAGGTCTTTGTATTTTTATTTTGCTTTCTGGATTGGGAGCCTTCCTCTGTTGCCATGGTAGGCCAGACCTAAAGAAACTTTCTTCCTGTTTAGGAAAAACTCATCTCAGTTCCATCTTGATTAAGAGCCACAAAGTCAGCCTTAACCTTGAGCTCTTTGGGCTCTTTAAATACCACTTGCCAATTAAGAAGAATAAATGCTAGAACTGTGGTCACAGGAAAAATGGGTTTTCCTCCCCACGTAATTGTATTTGACTCTTTTAGATCACACCTGAAAGCTATGAGAATCTGGTGGATCCTACTGGTGGCTGGTGTCAGCACAGAAGACCTAGTCTCACAGGACAGCTGCAGGCAGGGACATCCTGGCATTCCTGGGAGTCCTGGGCATAATGGCTTACCTGGAAGGGATGGACGAGATGGAGCAAAGGGTGACAAAGGGGACACAGGTATCCTACTGGCTGATGGCCACACTTTCCTGGAGCACAAGGCTTCAGGCATTCTATGAGGCCCACCACAATGGGAGGGATGGGTCAGTCTAGTCACTTCTTACTTTACTTGTGTTTCAGTTTGGGTTCAACACTACCTGGACCCCTCTCTATATTTCTTCTACTTTAAAAAATGGAGTAATACAATATTCAGAATGGGCAGTTGTGTGATGGCTCCATACCTTTTCTTTGTTCACTTTTTGTTAAAACAAACACAGGTGGCCTCTTGATGACTTAGCCCATTAAAATATACTTATAACCCTTTGTCAGCAGCTTGATCCTGAAAGGAAGGACCTGGGCACACTTTGGGAGCCTTCACACAAATCACCCAGTTGAAACCTGAGGTTTTAAATATCATATGCTCCCCCAAAGAGTGGCCACAAAATCACTTATATCATTAATTTGTCTTATCTTCCCCCCACCTAAGTGACACCTGAAACTTTCAGTATATGGCACTTCTGTAAAGAGTGGCCATCAATTCTCCTTTACTAGCACTCTGATCACAAGGCATTAAACAGAGCAGGTTTTATTCAGCACAATAATACAGAAAGGACTCCCACTTTAGCCTACAGAAAGGCAACTTCCCCCTCTTCTTTCTGTTGCGTATCCCCTTTCCTAAAGAAACTTATGCAGTTCTCCAGACTCATAGTATTACCCTATGTGCTCTACCTACCTCATAAGAAGGAAAAACTCAGGCTCCCCCTCTTTCCAGTGTTCAAACCCTCCCCAGGGACATACACAGTATTCATGACTCAGAGTAATGCCTGGTTAGCGCTCCAATGAAGGCAAGCACCAGGTTTCTTCCTCTACATTAGGATCCTATGTATACTTGCTGATACTCGACTGGCATTGGTCTAGCTCTTTGTCATAGAAAGAAGACTGTCCTATCTTCATTGCACTGATTCAATGTAATTGTACCTTTATCATTCACAGGTGCTTGTAGCTGCCAATACCATTTGGTTGCTCAATAGCCTATTTCACCCTTCAGTTTGGTGGTGTTGTTCCAGTTTATTCTTGTGTGGCTTCTCCTCTTCATTAAAGTATTAACGTTAACCCCAAATGAAATAGCCGGGATCAATATGTCTCTGATCTATTTGAAATTTTCATCTCTATCACAATGGTGAAGAATCATATCCCTGCTACCTTAGCTGTCACTTCCCCTTCCTAAACAAGGTCCTTCCAGAATTCTTCCTTCTATTTATAGTGGCTTGGAATACATGACACATCTAAAGCTCAACAGTAAGAAAATAGATGTTCCCCTTTGCTGGGGAACAGGTCTGGTGGAAATGGAAGGAAAATGATGGAAATACTTTGTTTTCAACCATTTGACTATATATACATTATTTGACAGTAATACTGCTGTGGTTCCCAAGAAAAGATTATTTCCAATTGTGCCTACTGTGTGACAGACCATTCACATTTGCTATACCCTTCCTACTATCCCATGGTTTTATTTTTGTAAATAGTATTTTATTTTTTCCAACCACATGTAAAGATAGTTTTCAGTATTCATTTTTTTTTAGTGAGGCAATTGGGGTTAAGCGACTTGCCCAGGGTCACACAGCTAGTAAGTGTTAAGTGTCTGAGGTCAGATTTGAACTCAGGTCCTCCTGACTCCAGGGCCGGTGCTCTATCCACTGCACCACCTAGGTGCCCCTGAGTATTCATTTTTTATAAGATTTTGAGTTCCAATTGTTTTTCTCCTTTCCTCCCTTCTCTCCCCACTCCCAAGATGGCAAGCAATCTGATATAGGTTATATAGTGCAATAATGTTAGACATATTTCCATGGATTCTTTATTGATGGTTCTTGGGGAAATTATCCCATTTATCTTTTTTTATTTCTGCATAGCACAGAGAGCCCTGGTGATTCCCTACTTCCATATTTCTATATCTAGATTTCTGGAAGAAAGATTAGAACATGACTAGACTGAGGGACATCTGTATCCATATATATGTATATGTATATATATATATATGCACAATTACTTATCTATATTTACATCTACATCTATAAGGAAAGGTCAATGATTAGTTATTTTTTCCCCAATAATTAGTTCTAATGTTAAATTCCATTCAAGAGACGAATTTATTGCTTAAGTTATGTGCTTTCCCCCCTCACATAGGTGAAATAGGACTTCCCGGGAACCCAGGGAGAGATGGCATAAATGGAGAAAAAGGAGAACAAGGTCGGAAAATTGTTTTTTGCTAATGTAGAAATATTCTCACCCTGTACTCTCAATCAATGCATTTAGCACAGTGCCCAGCACATAGTAGGCACTTATAAATACTTATTGACTATTAGGTATTTGTTCTGTATAAGACTATATTGTGGTAGGCACTAAAAGGAATTCAAAGCACTTTGGAACAGTTGTGGGTTTTTTGTTTTGTTTTGTTTTTTTGCGGGACAATGAGGGTTAAATGACTTGCCTGGGGTCACACAGCTAGTAAGTGTCAAGTGTCTGAGGTTGGATTTGAACTCAGGTCCTCCTGAATCCAGGGCCAGTGGTTTGTCTACTGTACCACCTATATGCCCCAGTTAATGCTATTTAAAGGTCAAAACAGTTGAGTAAAAGGTAAGAGTTGTTACTTAATCCCAGTAGTGCCATTAATTTAGTTTCTCTATTTATAAAAAAAAGGATAAATAGGAATCGAAATCATTTCTGTACATAAATTCTTGACTGTTAGTTACTTTCAGGGTTATGTTAATTGGTATGGCCATTGTATTTCCTCAAACCTGTATTGCATTAGGTAGAAATTCTGCCTCAATATTTCCCTTCCATCAAAGTCCAGCTCAAGTCTCATTTTTTCATCAAGTTTTCCTAAAATATTTTTCTTGGATCTCTTTTGCTCCATCGAAATATTTTTGTTGTTTGTTGTTCAGTCATTTCAGTCTCGTCTGATTCTTTGTGACCCTATTTTGAGTGTTCTTGGCAAAGATATGAGAGTGATTTGCCTTTGCCTTCTCCAGTTCATTTAAAAGATGAGAAAACAGGCAAACAAGGTTAAGTGATTTGGCCAGGGTCACACAGCTAGGAAGTGTATCTGAACTCAGGTCTTTCTGAATCCAGGCCCATAGTTATGTGCACTATGGTGCCACCTAGTCGCCCTTGTCACAATATGCTAGGTATCACACCATATCAAACCATATTGGTTTATTGGCTCTTTAATGATAGGATTTGTGTTATTGTTCATCTTTATGTAGTCATCACCCAGTCCCTCCCCCTAACGTCTAAGCCTCTGCGCTCAAATAGGGTCTCCAAAAATGACATTTTTCTCCTTCTCTTTTTTCCTTGATTCTGCCCCAAGGAATCTCCAAGAACAGCTTCAATATAGCCTATGTTTAGGTTTAACAAAATGTAAGTCAAAAGGTCCTTAATCTTGTACAAACATTCAATGTAATACATGTATATGTAGCTAGGACAGCCTTTTATTTTGACCCTCCAGAAAACATATAACATGAAAAGAACTCACTTGTCCATTAAAAAAAAAGGGACTCAAAGGATTCTCAAGCATCCTTAAACAGTATAGAAAATATTTAAGACAGTCGGAATAGCCGTCCAATTCTCCTCATAAGAGAATTGAACTTAGGGTGGCTATTATGATAACCTTTTGACATTCTTCTGTATCCTTAGATTTCTAGCAGAGTCCTCACAGTCTTCCCCTAAGAGCCATTGTGCCCCTCATAGCCTAGACTCCCCCATCTCCTAGAAGACTGACAGATTTTGAATAGGTGGTTCCCTTTTTTATTGGTCTTCCACTTTGTAAATCGTTTATTATAATGGAGGAAGTAGCAAGGTCCAGATCTGTTGTTCCACTCCTTGACATTAACTTTGTTCTCTTATGTGAAGAACTCAAGAGTGCTCCTCTTCTTTCTCTGAGAGATAGCACTGCTCAGGAAATCCCCTTTTCTCTTTAGAAGGTTGATCTCCAAATTCTTTCTGAACTCAGTTTTCCAAAGAAAATCCAATCTTCTGTCGAAGACAATACCTTCTTTTTCAGCTCTAGACCCAGAGGTGAACAGTACTACTCCCATTTTACAGATGAGGAAATTGAAGCTATGAAAGGTTATATGACTTATCCAATAGTGTTATAGCTAGTTAAATGTCTGAAAGGAAAAAGGTCAATAATCAATGACTTAAGTCCTTTGGTATGTATTGCTTTGCTAATCTTTTATCAGCTGTAATCATTAGGATAAGAAATAACTGTGATTTATAGTAAGAGTATAGTAACAATTAAAAAACCACACAAAACCTATGTATAACCAAACTATGTAGTGGTTCTAGGGAAATTCCTGTATTAGATAACTGTAGAAATGTAACTAAATCATCATAAAGTATGTATGTGAAATATGTGACCATAATAATCATACCTATTAATCTTTATAATGATCAAGTAAGAAAGTCCTGTAAAGGGCTGATTGAGACATCATGGAAAGTACAAAGTTAGGATGTCACAAAGTTGGGACATAGTGACCTGTAAAATGCAATCTTACATGAATCAGCTTCCAGAGGACATTGTTGCACCACATATGAATGAAGAGACCTATAAATTCTGTATCTCAGGGTCTCAGACTGTACTTGGTGGATTGTAGACCTCACTTTTGTTTCTCTTTGTTTTTGTTTTTTGTTTGTGTGTGTGTGTGTGAGGCAATTGGGGTTAAGTGACTTGCCCAGGGTCATACAGCTAGTATTAAGTGAATGAGTCCGGATTTGAACTCAGGTCCTCCTGACTCCAGGGCTGTTGCTCTATCCACTGCGCCACCTAGCTGCCCCCACTTTTGTTTCTCTTAATAAAGGTTGGTTTCTTTGCCAAGAGAGGCTTTCCAGTTTCTTTTTTACATGTCAAAGACAGATTTGAGTGTATGTCTAGTTCCAACTTCTGTGCTCTGCCTGTGCCACACTGTTTCTAAGTAGAAAAATAAAGGCTTTCTTTTAAAAATGAAATGTTTCACAAATAATCTGGTGGTTTTTTTCTTCCTGTATTTAGGAGCAGATGGAAAAGTTGAAGCAAAAGGGAACAAAGGTGAACAAGGACAGAGAGGATGGCCTGGAAAATATGGACCAAAAGGATTTATTGGTCCCATGGGGGACAAAGGTCAAAAAGGAGAGATCGGGCTACAAGGACGAAAGGGAGCTAAGGGTGATGTGGGTCCGATTGGACCAAAAGGGATAAAGGGCGAAGTTGGACCAACTGGAGATATTGGTTTGCCTGGCCCTGTTGGTCCCATTGGAATGCCGGGCCCTGTAGGAGATGTTGGTCCCATGGGTCCAAGGGGTGAGCCAGGAACCCAAGGAATAAGGGGCTGGAAAGGAGATCGAGGAGAAAAAGGGAAAACTGGTGATCCCCCAATCTCACCAAAAAGTGCTTTTACTGTGGGTCTTACTGTTTTTACCAAATTTCCCTCTTCGAATTTGCCCATTAAGTTTGACAAAATCCTTTATAACAAACAGAATCATTATAATTCAACTAATGGAAAATTCACTTGCCATTATGATGGAGTATATTACTTCACTTACCACATCACTGTTTTCTCCAGAAATATAAATGTATCTTTAGTTAAAAATGGGGTCAAAGTGCTACATACTAAAGATGGCTATCATGGCAATGAGGACCAGGCCTCTGGGGGCATAATCCTTGAGTTGAAGCTTGGAGATGAGGTATGGATGCAAGTGACTGGAGGAGAAAAGTTTAATGGCTTGTTTGCTGATGCAGATGATGACACAACATTCACAGGTTTCCTTCTATTTAGAGATTAGTCAGCTAGAAAAGCCCACATTTCCTACCATTTTTGTATGATGCTATATAGTTTGGGGTTGATACTTAGTGATTTTTAACTTACTATCTCCATGACATTAATTTTTTTCAATTGTTTTATTGATATTTTTTGTTTTCACATTAGTCTTCCCAACTTTCCCTTTCTCACTGAGTTTCTCTTCTAATGTTTAAAAAGCAGTCAACCAAAAATAATAAATGCAGTGACCATGTGTGTGAGAGAGAATACAGGTAACATTTTGCCTCCCCCTCACCCCCACCATACCACTTTTACTGAGGGGATGAAAGTGTGTGTGTTTCAACATATATTCTCTCATGCCAAGATTACATATTATTTAATTACTCAAAATTTGGCTGTCTTTAAGTGTTGCTTTTGTTTATATTACTGCATTCAATGTTCAATTCAATGGTTCTGCTTACTTCATTCTGTCACCATTCACATACATCTTCCCATGCTTCTCTGAATTCCTAATATTCATTGTCTCATGGCACAATAGTATTCCATTACATTCATATGCCACAACTTTTTCAGAGCCATTACTTGATCTGTAGGTACCTTCTTTGTTACCAGCTTTTTTTTCTACTCAGTATCAGTGTTTGTAATTGGCACCAACATGTGTGGAGAGGCAAAACCAGGAGGCTAATTCTTAGCAATGGTCATAACTGTCAATTGCTTTCCCCCAAGAATAAATTTAGAGTCTTGCACAGTTATTGTCTATTGTCGTTTGTTTAAGGTTTCTCCCCATTGACATTTTCTGAACAAACCAATGTAGCTTTTGATGGGACTTTTACGTTTCTTCTTTTAAATAGAAGAATGGTGACAATGACATGGTATATGTATGGATATATACATATACAAATATAGGTATATGCACATATGCATATACATGTATATATGTGGGTGTGCACATATATACATGTGTGCATATGTGTATATACATACACATGCACAAATATACACATATACATGCATGTTCAAAGAAGTTTTTTGGACTACTTTTGTTTTTCCATAGTTTGAAAGCTTCATATCTCCATATGTTTATTTAAATTCATATTTATATTTATATATGTTTTAGTGGGAAGGAAAAAATAAAGATTATTGACTTGGTTTAATGATAATTGATGACATTTGGGTGCTATTAAGTGATTTGAGACTGGGAGTTCCTAGAACTGGGTTCACATGTTTTCTCTGACTTTTCCATCCATTTATATCTTGTTACTAAACCTTAGAGCTTTCCTAGGAGTTACTTAGGAGGATTATGCCTTGGCAGACTTTTCAAGCCCTTAGTAATTGCTTACTAATTGATCTCATAGATGCAAGATATCCATCCCAATACAGTAGTCCTGACTTCTTATTATTATAGTTATTGTGTTCCCCTCTATCTTTTCTCCCTCTTCCCCCACAACTCCCACTCTTCTCTTACCTCTTTCTGTCTCTCTCCTCTTTCTTTTTCTTCCCCCTTCCCTCTATCCTTGTCTCTCCCTTACTTTTTTTCTTCCTTTCCTTCTCCCTTCATCATTCATCATCTAACACACACATATCCTCATGATTCACAATAATAACTAATGACATCAAAAAGTACCACCATGAAACAAGATCAGTTGGAAGCCAATGAAAAAGTTTTGTAAAACTCGGAAATCTCTTTTATATGAACGTACCCAATTGTTAGGAAATTTAAGACATTCAGCTGAGCATTTAATAGTGTATAAAATGTCACTGAAATGCTCATGTGGTCAAGAGGGAAGCTAAGGAGAAATACAAAGAACAATGTAATAGGTCAGCAACCTAATTTACAGGTTACTATGAAAAATTGTTGTGTAGTATTAATAAAAAAGAAAATGATTCATGTTACTACAATTAACAAAGAGGAAAAAGAAACTAGTACTTTGAGGTATCCCAAGCTCATTGATAAGACTGTACCATGATAACTTCAAAACACAACTTCCCTGGAGTATTATCATAAATATGCAGTGTTGCAGATAGAATTCCATAAAATAAGCACATATTGAATTTCTAAGGGGAGGTTTTAACAGGTCCTTCATTATATAGGGAGAACAGAGCAAAAGTTGGCAACCTTACAAGTCTCTATCAGACTTGCTAACTGAAGATGAAGGTGAGGGGATATTTTCCTGAACCAATATTAGTGAGTTTGGTCAAACATCAAAAATGTCAAGGCCATCCACTGTATCCTAGGCATCTCCAGTCTTCCTGACTTTCGTCTTGCCATTGGACTTTGATGACACTGGAAGAGAGAGTGAGGCTGATGATTTTGTGCAACTTTGACTCTGTGAGGTTATTGATCCTCTTTGAAAAGGAAGGACCACCGATTGGATCCTTCTGGGTCCAGAGCAGGTGCTTTGTTCATTGTGTCACCTAGCTGCCCCATAATGACATCTTTAAAATAAAATTAAGGGGTGAGAGGATTGCACTGGGAGAAAGGGAAAGGGAGAAGTAGAATGGGGTAAAGTATCTCACATAAAAGAAGCAAGAAAAAGCTTATGGTGTGAGAAAATTATTAATAATAGGGGTTTTGGAACTACCAGGAGCCCCTGCTGAGAGACTCTGGCCTGACCTTTCTTAAGGTTAGCCCGAGAGTTGAAGGTCATATATATATATATATATATATATATATATATATATATATACACTTGCCCATTTGTCTCTTTTTAGTTCTTCCCCTATTACCGCAGCCTTGTGTTTCTGCCTGTTTGAAGTGTAGCCAGGGAAAGCAGATTTAGACATGTCTTTGTTTATATAACCTCTCATTCACACTCTTCTGTGAAGAGTTACCTGATTTCCTAGGGGAACAGAACCAAAAAAGGGGAAGGTAATGCTCCTCAAAGAGGGAATCAGAAATATTTTTTCAAAGGAGTCCAAGATCACAAATTAAAGTTGACCTCAAGAGAAGCTAACCTTAACTTTAATTATTTGTGTGTTTTTACCTTAATACCCAACTGATTCTAAGTAGCCATTTAAATAACCTCTCAGGATGCCTGTGAGGCAATGAAAACCTTGTTAAGTCACCAGCAAATGTAGGGGACACTTTTTTGCATTTAATATTTTTGTGTAGTAATATGTTATGTCACTCAAAACTTAAAGGGAACCTTAAAAAATAGCTAATAGATTAAGGGAAAACACTCACTAATGTACCTTTGGGGAAGCATCTTATTTTTTAATTTTTTTAAAGTAATAAACGTTTTTATTCATAGTTTTGGGTTCTAATCTTTATCCCTTCTTCCCTCTCTCCCCTCCCCCCGAGGTGGCAATCAGATATGGGTGATACATGTAGGATTATGTAAAACATTACGATATTAGTCATTTTGTACAAGAAAACTTGAATAAAAGAAAAAAATGAAAGTGAAAAATAGCATGCTTCAGTCTGTGTACCATCACATCTTATTTTTTAAAAATGAATTTTTTAAATTAATAAAGTATTTTATTTTTTTCCCGTGACATGTAAAGATAGTTCTCAACTTTTGTTTACACAAGCTTTCCAATTTCAGATTTTTCTCCCTCCCTCCCCTCCCTCCCCCCCTCCCCTAGACAGCAGGTAATCTGATATAGGTTTTATATATATATAGATATATACACACATAATAACATTAAACATATTTCTGCATTAGTCATGTTATAAGAGAAAAATCAGAGCAATGACGAAAAACCTCAAAATAGAAAAACATCAGCACCAAAACCAAAAGAAATAGTATGGTCCAATCAGCATCCATATTCCACAGTTCCTTTTTTTTTTTCTTCTGGATTTGGAGAGCCTTTTCCATCATGAGTCCTTTGGAACTTTCTTGTGCCATTGGATTGGTCAGAAGAATTTAGGCTATCAAAGTTGATCAACACATAATGTTGATGATACTGTGTATAATGTTCTTCTAGTTCTGCTCATCTCACTCATCATCAGTTCATGCAAGTCCTTCCAGGTTTCTCTGAACTCCTCCTGCTCATCATTTCTTATAGCACAATAGAATTCCATTATGCTCATATACCACAACTTGTTCAACCATTCCCCAATTGATGGATATCCCCTCAATTTCCAATTCCTTGCCACCACAAAAGGAACAGCTATAATATATATTTTGTACATGTGGGTCCTTTTCCCTTTTTTATGATCTCTTTGGGAAAAAGACCCAAAATTGGTATTGCTGGGTCAAAGGGTATGCACAGCTTTATAGCCCTTTTGGCATAATTCCAAATTGCTCTCCAGAATGGTTGGATCAGTTCACAGCTTCACCAACAATGCATTAGTGTTCCAATTTTTCCACAGCTTCTCCAACATTTATTATTTTCCTTTTTTGTCATATTAGCCAATCTGACAGGTGTCAGGTGGTACCTCAGAGTTGTTTTAATTTGCATCTCTCTAATCAATAGTGATTTAGAGCGTTTTTTCATATGGCAATAGATAGCTTTGATTTCTTCATCAGAAAACTGCCTGTTCATATCCTTTGACCATTTCTCAATTAGAGAATGACTTGGATTCATATAAATTTGATTTAGTTCCCTATATATTTTAGAAATGAGGCCTTTATCAGAAGTATTGGCCATAAAAATTGTTTCCCAGCTTTCTGCATCCCTTCTAATTTTGGATGCATTACTTCTGTTTGTACAAACCCTTTTTAATTTAATGTAATCAAAATCATCCTTTTGCATTTCATAATATTCTCTATCTCTTGTTTGGTCATAAACTGTTCTCCTTTCCAATGATCTGAAAGGTAGACTATTCCTTCTTCTCCTAATTTACCTATGGTATCACCTCTTATGTCTAAATCTTGAACCCATTTTGACCTTATTTTAGTATAAAGTGTCAGATGTTGGTCTACGCCTAATTTCTGCTATACTATCTTCCAGTTTTCCCAGCAGTTTTTGTCAATTACTGAATTTCTATCCCAGAAGCTGGGGTCTTGGGGTTTATCAAACAGTACATTACTAATGTCATTTACTACTGTGTCTCCTGTGCCTAGCCTATTCCATTGGTCCTCCAATCTATTTCTTTGCCAGTACCAGGTAGGTTTTTTGTTTTTGTTTTTGTTGTTGTTGTTGTTGGTTGTGGTGGTGGTGGTGGTGGTGGTGTTTTTGTGGTCAATGAGGATTAAGTGACTTGCCCAGGGTCACACAGCTAGTAAGTGTTAAGTGTCTGAGGCTGGATTTGAACTCAGGTCCTCCTGAATCCAGGGCCAGTGCTTTATCCACTGCACCACCTAGCTGCCCCCAGCAGCAGATAGTTTTGATGACTGCTGCTTTATAGTAGAACTCCAGATTTGGTGCAGCTAACCCACCTTCCTGTGTATTTTTTTCATTATTTCCCTTGATATTCTTGACTTTTTGTTTTTCCAGATGAATTTTATTATTTTTTCTAGCTCTATAAAATAATTTTTAGGTAGTCTGATTGGTATGGCACTGAATAAGTAAATTAATTTAGGTAGAATTGTTATTTTTATTATATTAGCTCGGCCTATCCATGAGCAATTGATATCTTTCCAATTATTTAGATCTGATTTGGTTTGTGTGAAAAGAGTTTTGTAATGTTTTATAGTGTTTGTAGTTTATAGTGTTTGTAGTGTTTATAGAGTTCCTGGGTTTGTCTTGGCAAGTAGACTCCCAAGTATTTTATATTATCTACCGTTACTTTAAATAGAATTTCTCTATCTCTTGCTGCTGGACTTTGTTGGTCATGTATAGAAATGCTGATGATTTATATGGATTTATTTTATATCCTGCTACTTTGCTAAAGTTGTTAATTGTTTCCAGTAATTTTTGAGCTGATTCTCTAGGATTCTCTAAGTATACCATCATATCATCTGCGAAGAGTGATAGTTTTGTTTCCACCGTGCCTATTCTAATTTCTTTAATTCCTTTTTCTTCTCTGATTGCTAAAGTTAACATTTCTAGTACAATACTAAATAATAGAGGTGATAATGGACATCCCTATTTCACCCCTGATCTTATTGGGAAGGCCTCTAACTTATCTTCATTACATATAATTCTTGCTGATGGTTTTAGGTAGATACTGCTTATTATTTTAAGGAAAGCCCCACCTATTCCTAAGCTCTCTAGTGTTTTTATTAGGAATGGGTGCTATATTTTGCCAAAAGCTTTCTCTGCATCTATTGAGATAATCATATGATTTTGGTTAATTTTCTTATTTATGTGGTTGATTATGTTAATAGTTTTCCTAATGTTGAACCAGCCCTGCATTCCTGGTATAAATTCCACCTGGTCATAAAGTATTATCTTGGTGATCACTTGCTGTAATATCCTTGCTAATATCTTATTTAAGATTTTAGCATCAATATTCATTAGGGAAATTGGTCTATAATTTTCTTTCTCTGTTTTTTCTCTGCCTGGTTTTGGTATCAACACTATATTTGTGTTATAAAACGAATTTGGTAGAATTCCTTCTTCACCTATTTTTCCAAATAATTTGTATAATATTGGAATTAATTGTTCTTTAAATTTTGGTGTAATTCACCTGTAAACTCATTTGGCCCTGGAGATTTTTTTCTTAGAGAGTTCATGAATGGCTTTTTCAATTTCTTTTTCTAATATGGGCTTATTTAAGGATTTTATTTCCTCTTCAGTTAACCTGGGCAGTTTGTATTTTTGTAAATATTTATCCATTTAATTTAGATTGTCAAATTTATTGGCATACATTTGGACAAAATAGTTCCTAATTATTGCTTTAATTTCTACTTCATTGGTGGTAAGATCACCCCTTTCATTTTTGATACTGGTAATTTGGTTTTCTTCTTTTTTTAATCAAATTAACCAGTGGTTTATCTATTTTATTGGTTTTTTCATAAAACCAGCTGTTAGTTTTATTGATTAATTCTATAGTTTTCTTGCTTTCAATTTTATTAATTTCTCCTTTAATTTTCAGGATTTCTAATTTAGTATTTAATTGGGGATTTCATATTTTTTCTTTTTCTAGCTTTTTAAGTTGCATGCCCAATTCATTAATCTCCTCTTTCCCTTTTTTATTCATGTAAGCAGTTAGGGCTATAAAATTTCCCCTAAGCACTGCTTTGGCTGCATCTCATAGATCTTGGTATGTTGTCTCATTATTGTCAGTCTCTTGGATAAAGTTCTTGATTGTTTCTATGACTTGTTGTTTGACCCACTCATTCTTTAGACTGAAATTATTTAGTTTCCAATTGATTTTCAGTCTACCTTTCCATGGCTCTTTATCACATGTAATTTTTATTGTATCATGATCTGAGAAGGATGCATTTACTATTTCTGCCTTTCTACATTTGACTATGATGTTTTTGTGCCCTAATACATGGTCAGTTTTTGAAAATGTGCCATGTACTTCTAAGAAAAAGGTATATTCCTTTCTATCCCCATTCAATTTTCTCCAGACATCTATCATGTCTAACTTTTCTAGTATTCTATTCACCTCTTTCACTTCTTTCTTATTTATTTTTTGGCTAGATTTATCTAATTCTGAGAGGAGAAGATTCAGATCCCCCACTAGTACAGTATTACTGTCTATTTCCTCTTGTAAGTCATTTAACTTCTCTAAGAATTTGGATACTATGCCACTTGGCGCATACATGTTTAATATTGATATTACTTCATTATCTATAGTACCTTTTACCAGGATGTAGTTTCCTTCCTTATCTCTTTTAATTAGATCTATTTTTGCCTTTGCCTTGAGATAAGAATTGCTACCACTGCTTTTTTTTTACTTTAGCTGAAGCATAATATACTCTGCTCTAGCCTTTTACCTTTACTCTGTGTGTGTATCTCTGCTTCAAATATGTTTCTTATAAACAGCATATTGTAGGATTCTGGTTTTTAATCCACTCTGCAATTCACTTCCATTTTATGGGAGACTTCATCCCATTCACATTCACAGTCAAAATTATTAACTGTGTATTTCCCTCCATCTTCTTTTCCCCTTTGTACTCTTTTTTCCCTTCTTTCCCCCTATTCTACTTGACCAGTGTTTTGCTTCTGACCACTGCCTCCCTCAATCTGCCCTCCCTTTTATCAGCTGCCCTTCTTTTTCTTGCCCCTTCCCCCCCCACTTGTGCCTTCCCTTCTATCAATACTGCTCTTTTCCCCCTTACCCTTTTGTTTCCTTAAAGAGTAAGCTGTTTTTATACAAATGGGAGTGTATTTTATTCTCTCCCTGAACCAAATCTGATGAGAGTAAGGTTGCAACAATGCCCACCCCTCCCTTCTTTCCCCCTGTTGTCATGGGTTCTTTTTGTGCCTCTTCATATGATATAATTAACTCCATTCCACCTCCCCCTTTCTCTCCTCCCCCTAGTCTTCTTTTATTCTGTCCCTTAAGTTTCTTTGTATCATCACGTCAAAGTTGATTTAATAACACTACCTTTACAGAGATGTAGATCTCAAGAGTTAAAAGTATTATCCTCCCTCATATGGACTCCAGCAGTTTAACATCATTTTCTCCCCCTTGTTTACCTCTTTATACTTCTCTAGAGTCTTGTATTTGGAGATCAAATTTTCTGTTCAGTTCTGGTCTTTTTCTCAGGAAGCCTTGGAAGTCCCTTAGTTCATTGAATGTCCATCTTTTCCTCTGAAAGTGAATGCTCAGTTTTGCTGGGTAGTTGATCATGGGTTGTAATCCAAGCTCCTTTGCCTTCCTGTATATCATATTCAAAGCCCTGTGATCCTTTAATGTTGAAGCTGCCAGGTTCTGTGCAATCTTGACTGTGGCTCCCTGGTATTTAAATGGTTTGACTACAATATTACTTGAAGTGTTCCTTTTGGGGTCTCTTTCAGGAGGTGTTAGGTGGATTCTTTCAGTGATGATTTTATCTTCTGATTCTACAATTTCAGGGCAGTTCTCCTTGATAATTTCCTGGAATATGGTGTCTAGACTCTTTTCTTGATCATGGCTTTCAGGTAGTCCAATAATTCTCAGATTATCTCTCCTGGACCTATTTTTCAGGTCAGTTGTTTTTCCAATGAGGTATTTCACATTTTCTTCTATTTTTTCAGTCTTTTGATTCTGCTCATCAGATTCTTGTTATCTCATGGAGTTATCAGCTTCCATCTGCTCAATTTAATTTTTAAGGTTTTATTTTCCACAGTAAGCTTTTGCACTTCTTTTTCTGTTTGGCCAATTTTTTCTCTCATTTGGCCAATTGTATTTTTTAAGGAATTGTTTTCCTCAGTCATTTTTTGTGCTTCTTTTTGCAGTGTAACTCTCATTTCTCTTATTTCTTTTTCCATTTTTTTCTTCTACCTCTCTCTTTTTTTTTTTTTTTTTTTGGTGAGGCAATTGGGGTTAAGTGACTTGCCCAGGGTCACACAGCTAGTAAGTGTTAAGTGTCTGAGGTCGGATTTGAACTCAGGTACTCCTGAATCCAGGGTCGGTGCTTTTATTCACTGTGCCATCTAGCTGCCCCTCTTATTTGATTTTTAAAAGCCTTTTTGAGCTCGTCAAAGAAGGCTTTTTGGTCTTGAGACAAGATCATCTTCCCTCTTGAGTTTTCACTTGTGGGCATTTTGACCAACTCATCTGCATCTAAGTTTTGGTCTTCCCTTTCATCATAGAAGTTGTCAGTGGTAAGGGTCCTTTTTTGTTTCTTGCTCATGTTATAGGCTATTTTTACACTTGTCAAGTTGAAGTCTATTCCTAGGGCATAGGGTTTATGGTTGCAAGCTTCTTACTGCTCTCAGCTGTCCCACTCTCGGCTGTGTCGAATTGCAACAGTGTTGAGCTGCCCACTGAGCTGATCTATGCTGAGGTGAGCTGCCAGCTGAGACGAGTGGTGCCGAGCTGTCCTCCCCTTTCACCCAGGTGAGACAGACCTTTTCTGAAGTTTTCTAAATTATCTCACGTAGCAGGATTTTGTCTCTCTTTTTGTAGGTTCTGTAGTTCCAGAATCTGTTTAGAGGCTTGATTTAATGTTGTTTTTGAGGGAAATATGGAAAAGCTCAGGAAAGTTCCTAGCTTCTCTCTGCTATCTTGGCTCCACCCCTGAAAGTCGATCCCTTTTGTTTTTAAATCATAGTCATTTTCCAGAGAAATGGTCCCCTTATTCCCCAAAACAATGAACAAGAATTAATTAAAGCGGGCAGCTAGGTGGCGCAGTGGAGCACTGGCCCTGGATTCAGGAGTGCCTGAGTTCAAATCCGGCCTCAGACACTTGACACTTACTAGCTGTGTGACCTTGGGCAAGTCACTTAACCCCCATTGCCTCGGAAAAAACAAAAACAAAACAAAACAAGAATTAATTAAGCCAATTACTCTCTTCCAGGTACTATGCTAAGTCCCAGGGATAGAAAGCACAAACAAAACCATTTCAGGCCTTTAAAGAACTTACATTCCAGTGGGAGAAACAACAAATGAAAATCAGATCATACAGATAAATACAGAGTTAATAGATAAAAAGATAAATACAGAGTAGAGGGAAGATAACTTCAGAGGGGATGGTGCTAGGGTTTGGGGGGGAATACGGAGGTCCTTTGGAAGAAGCTGGTGCTTGAGGTGCCTTAGGAGAAGCCAAGGATTCTAAGAGTTGGAGGTTGGGAAGGAGAGCATTCCAACCAACAGAAACAGCCAATATAAAGGTATGGAGACAGGAATTGGCGTCTCCTGTGTGAAGAAAACCCCATAGGCTAAAATGACTGGATCAGAGAGTACATGGTGGGGAACAGAATGTAAGAAGACTGGAAAGGTAGGAAGGAGTCAGATTGTGAAGAGTTGTAAAGACCATGGGGTGCTGATGCTGACTGACCAGTTTGTGAGAGCAGATAGCTAAATTTTCAGTTTGCCTATTTGCCTATTTGTGGGCACCACAAATGAGGGCTTGGTTTATTTTTTTGTTGCTTGTCTAGACTTCAGAAAGTAATGAAGAACATGTTAATGTAGTAGATTAAATTTAGAAGTACATGTGTGTATTTCCCCCCATACCTTCAGGTTAAATGCCAAACAAAGGGCTTTATCTTAATCCTGGAGATTACAGGGAGCCATTGGAGTTGATTTATCAGACTACTAAAGTGGCTACCTTAGGAAAATCACTTTGGAAGCAGAGGATATATTGGAAAAGGGAGAGGTGAGAAACAGGGATGCCAGTTAGAAGGCTATTGTAGTAGTTCAGGGAGAGGCAATGAAGGCCTGAAATAGGCAAATGGTTGTGAGGGAAGAGAAGGGGACATATCTAAAAGATGTGTAGAGAAAGAAATCACACAATTCGGCAGTGGATCAGAAATAGGAGTGAGTGATGGGTCAGTGAGAGTGATGAGTCAAGCAAAACTTGGAGGTAGAATACCTCTGGACTGGAAAGATGCAGCTCACATGAGCTTCTGATTGGATCTGGAGAGAAATCACAAAACCATGCTGACCAACTCCAAACAAAATATGTCATGTAATCTCAAAGAGGCCCTCATTGCAGCGAAGCAATCTGTTTATATCTCCCTAGTGGTTTACCCTCCCACCTTTTTATTCCTCCTCCAACTTCCCATGTTTTGCCTTCTCCTCCCCGCTCCCCCTTCTTTTCTTCTTCCTTTGTTATTTTACTTAATGATCCTATCAGCTCCTATAGATCCAATTATCATATCTATTCTCCTGATTCTTAATCTCTTTGCTGACCTCCTGTCTCAAATCTTCAACTATCTTTTAGATATCTTGAACTGAATGTTCTGTATATATTTTAAACTCAACAAATCCAAAACTGAACTATTATCTTTTCTCCAAAACCCTTCCACCTTCCAAATTTCCTTATTACTGTTGAGGGTACCACCACTTCCCCCAGTCTCTAGGCTTGCAACCTAGGTGTCATCCTTAATTTCGCATGCTTTCTCACTTTACATATCCAATCTGTTATGAAGGCCTGTCAATTTTACTTTCATAACACCTTTTGCATACACCTCCTTCTTTCCTCTTGACTCTGTTACCACCCTCTCAAGCACCTGACCCTTGGACTGTTAAAATAGCCTTCTGGTTTGTCCCCAGCCTCGAGTCTCTCCAACCTCAAGTCCATCCTTCATTCATTTATCAAACCGATCTTCCTAGAGGACAAGTCTCAGTATGTTACCTCCCCTATTCAATAAATTCCAGTGGCTCCCTATGAACTCTGGGATCAAATATAAAATCCTCTATTTGGCTTTTAAAGCCTTTTATCACTTGCCCTCTGTCTGCCATGCCTGGAATATTCTCCGCCACTCTCCGCCCCCCCCCCCCCCCATTTCTGTCTCCTCGCTTCCCCGGCTTCCTTCAAGTCCCAGCTAAAACAGTACCTTCTACAAGAAGCCTTTCCTGATCCCTTTTTCTTTTCTTTTCTTTCTTTTTTTTTGGGGGGGGGGGGCAATGAGGATTAAGTGACTTGCCCAGGGTCACACAGCTAGTAAGTGTCAAGTGTCTGAGGCTGGATTTGAACTCAGGTATTCCTGAATCCAGGGCCTATACTTTATCCACTGTGCCACCTAGCTGCCCTATACATGTGTATATGTATATTTATTGCATTGTACATAGTTGTTTGCATGTTGTCTTTCCCATTAGAACGTGATCTCTTTATTATTTGGGGTTTTTCTTTGTTTTCTCAGTGCTTTGCATAGTGCTCTGCTTATAGTAGGCCCTTAATAAATGCTTGTTGATTAACTGATTCTCCCAAGAGTAATAGGGAATTTCAAAGAGGAAAGGAATGAGGGTGAGGGAAGGGAGGGAGAAAATGAGTTCTCTTTTACACATGTTGAGTTTGAGATGCCTATGGGACATGCAGTTCAAATTGACCAACTGGCAATTGGTATTGCAGGAGAAATGAGTAATGGATATATACATCTAGGAATAATTTGAATAGAGATGATAGTTGAATCCATGAGAGTTTATATGATAATCAGTTGAAAGAGTATAGAGGGAGAAGAAAAAAAAGCCCAAGACAGAACTTTGGGGAACACCACAGTATTAAATGGATGTGAGTGATGTAAAAGAAACTGAGGAGCAGTCAGAAAGATGGAAGGTAAAGTTGGAGAGAATAGTGGCATGAAAATCCAGAAAGGACAAAGTTCCCAGAAGCAGAATAGTCAATAGTGTTCAGTGCAGCAGATAAATTGAGAAGGATGAGAACTGAGAAAAGACTAGCCAATTTAGCAATTAAGAGATCATTGGTGGCCTTTTTCTTTTCTTTTTTAACCAATTAATTTTTTTCTAACATTCTTTTTTAAAGTTTCAAATTCTCTTCCTCTAGCCCCTCCCAAATGATATCATTATACATATGAAGTTGTTGTTTTTTTTTTTTGGGGGGGCAACAGGGGTTAAGTGACTTGCCCAGGATCACACAGCTAGTAAGTATCAAGTATGTGAGGCCGAATTTGAACTCAGGTCCTCTGAATCCGGGCCAGTGCTTTATCTACTTGGCCACCTAGCTGCCCTCTACATATGAAATTGTGAAAAACATATTTCCATATTAACTGAAAACACTTGAAAAATCAAGAAAGTGAAAACAATATCTCCACTGATTTTATCAATTCTCTATCTGGAGGTAGATAGCATTTTTCATCATGAGTCCTTTGAAATTGTCTTGGATCATTGTATTGACCAGAGTAGCTAAGTCTTTCACAGTAATCATTGATCTACCGGGAAAGCAGTGATGAGGTTGGAACCCAGGTTAAAAAGCAGTTGAGGAAATGGAGGAAACTAGTGTAGACAACTTTTTTGTGGAGTTTGGCTGATAAAGAGAAGAGATGGGGATTGAATGTTTGTGTCTGACTCTTTGTGACCTCATTTGGGGTTTTCTTGGCAAAAATACTTGAGTGGGTTGCCGTATTTCCTTCTCCAGTTCAGACAGTTTACTGCTGTGTGACCCTGCGCAGGTCACTTAACCCTGTTTACCTCAGTTTCTTCATCTGTAAAATGAGTTGGAGAAGGAAATGGCAAACCACTCACTTCCAATATCTTTGCCAAGAAAACCCCAAGTGGGGCCATGAAGAGTCGACACGACTGAAACGACTGAATAACAAGAAAACACGGAGGCAAACAAGGTGAAGTGACTTGCCCAGGGTCACACAGTTGGGCAATGTCTGAGGTTAGACCTGAACTCAGGGAGCTGAGTCTTCCTGATTCCGGGCTTGGCCCTCTATCCACTGCACCACCTAGCTGCCTAGGAAAGGCCTTCTGATGGGGTTTTAAGGATGCAGAAAATTTGGTCACGTTTGCAGGCGGTATAAAAAGCATTTTTTTCCCCCTAAGTCCCGTATTTTCAGTTTGCAAATCGTCTACTCTGACTGAATCCGGAGTCTTGAAAATGCCCTTGCGGCTGAGCTAGTGATCTATCCCAGGGCCACTGCAACTTTTTCCACTCGCGACCCCTTTTCGCCGAGAAATTGTTAGCGACCCTGGGTATATAGGTATATGAAAAAAGTATACATGACCTTTTACTGTTGCCAAATTTCTTGCGATCCCCACATTTGGTTACGGGACCCCCTGTGTAGTCGCGAGCGACCCCACACTTGAAAAAGCTATCTCACCCGCAAATACACCTGCACAGTGAACTGACGAGTTTTCCTGTCAGTTCCTAACTCCCGCCACACGGGGGCGCTCAAACGCAAGCGTGGGGAAAGGGCGGGGCGGTGTTTCTCTTCGCTTACGTACTGACGTCACTCCCTGCGACTCGCTCCAAAGCCGGAAGAGGGCGGTGACGGCGGCAGCGTGCGTCCCGAAACGCGTGGGGCTGCTGTCTTGGAGACAGGGACCTGGCCAACGGAGCAGGGTCCTAGGGCCGGAGGCATATCAAGCAGCTCCCGGGGTACAGGCGTGCGAGGGAGCCCACCGCCGGGCCCAGCATGCTGAAGGTTGGGAGGCTGTGGTGCCTGAGCTCCGGCGGCACGCCGGCGGCCCTACGGCTGCTGCGAGAGAACCGAGGCTGCGGCGGCCTCCGCGGGGCTCGCCGGGTCAGCACCAGCTGGTCTCCGGTCGGAGCCGCCTTCAATGTCAAAGCACAGCCCGCGCGGAAGGAGCTTTTCGGCGAGCGCCGGGTGAGCGGCCCCCCAGGGGCGGCTTGGGAAAAGCATTCTGTGGGGCGTCAGGACCTGGATTCGCGTACTGGCAATTCCACTGACTGGCTGTGTGACCTTGGACAAGTCACCTCTCCTGTCTGGCCCTCAGTTTTCATATCTGCAAAATGGGGACTCAGTGACCTTTAAAGCCCCTTCTAGCTCTAAATCTGCTTGTCGGGCCAGCCTGCCCGGAACTCTCTGACTGAGAGCTATTCACATTCTGTAGTCAGGTCATCTCTCACGGGAGCCCCCTGCATTCTTGGTTTGAGCTTCTGCATCTTTCCAAGCTTCTCTATCCTTTTCGTGAGGCCTCCTTGTTAACTCGGATCTCGACCCTAATGCGAAATTGGGAGCACTCTGAGGTCCTTGCTTGGAAGGTTTGGAGAGGGAGAGAGGGGGACCTAGCACCTGACTCCATGAATAGGATTGCATTGATCCACTGGAGTGAAGGGAAGAACAGTAACTTATATAGTTATAAAGCATGATCTTCATAATATGCTCTGTGAGGCCGGCAGGATGTGTTATTCCCATTTTCATAGATAAGGAAACATTCAGAGGGGTGACATTTTTGGGGTCACATAACTGGTAAGTGGCCTAGTCAAGCCAGGATAGATACCAGTCCACGTCTGACCCTAAGCTCAGTGGACTTTTCTATTCTATTAGGAACTGTTTGGGATTGGGGAGGAGGGGGAAGGTATCAAATGATATAACATGCACAGCCCTTTGCAAACCTAACAGCACTATGTAAATCCTAGCTAATAAGTAATGAATTTTAGAGAGGGAATTCACAGAGTCTTAGTATTGAAAAGTACTTCCCCAGGTCATCTGGGCCAGGCCCTACCTGAAGCATGAATCCTCACTGCAAGGTTCCCAAGAAATGAAGCTATATCATATTGTCCTATCTGTGAATTTCATGGTGGTTTTAGATAAGGTATAGCCATCTACCATAGGGTGGCAGGATTCCTTCTAGGAGTAAACCAAGGAAAGAAAGAAAGAAAGAGATATATAAAAATGGAAAATATGTGTGTGTGTGTGTATGTGTATATATATATATATATATATATCAGCACTAGCTCTTTGGTCAGATTGCACAATTAGACGTTTCCTAAAAGGTAAAAAAAGGTCAAGGACATTAACTTTAATCATATGATTTCGAGTTGGAAAGAGCCCTAGAGATCATTTAGTCTAACTTTGGTTTGACATGCCAGAGAAGCATATAGGTTGAGACTGTCTAGAAGGCATTAATTCTGAACAGAGACTTCAGGGAGAAAGTTGTATGAAGGACAAGGGGATAGGGCTGGGAAAGGAGAATAAATTTGCGGTACTAAAATGTTTATGGGTCATGGTTGAAGCAGTAAGAGCTATAATCTTCAATCAAACAACAAACATTTACTAAGCATCCTTTATATGCTCTGGGTATACAGATGTAGAAGGTCCCTGTCCTCACAAAGCATACATTCTATTGGGGATGCAACATGTTCACAGAACGTTAAATATAAGGTGTGTGCAAAATGAATATAAAGTAATTTTGGAGTTGGGGGAGAGACATTAGGAAATAGGGGGAATCAGGAAAGGACTCTTGAAGGTGGTGGCACTTCGAGTTGGAGGGGTAGAGGTAAAGGGAGAGCATTTCAGACATGGGAACCGCAAATGCAAAAGCTGAGAGATGAATTACCACCTATAGGGAACAGCAAGTAGGAAGTCCAGTTTGTGTGGTACTTAGTTCATATGAAAAGGGAATAACATCTGGAGTCAGATTTTAAAGGGTTTTAAGTATTTTCTCTGAAGTAGAGAACATAGTGAAGAGGGCTAGGACAGAACCATGGGGAATGCCTATGTTTTTCTCTGATTTCTTTTTCATTACTAATAGATAATCTCAAGCCATCCTCAACTGAAGTTTTATCCTACTGTCTCATATTGACATTATTGTACGGAACTTGCTTTGATGGATTCTTGAAGGCCAGCCAGTGGAGCCCCAAATACTGACAGATCTTACCTAACTAGGAAGGGTTTGAATATAGGCCTAGTGACAGACCATAAGTTGAAGAATCAACCCAACTCAGTGCTAAGAGGTCCATCATCAGTAGTGTGGGTTCCAGTTCATGAATTGTTTTGACCACTGGTATTTTTATAAATTATGTCTGCCAAGGTAAAGAAGGTTGTGATATGCTTTGGTGGAGGAAGGGCCCTTGAAAAGGATAAAATTATATCCTTTGAGTTTGGAAGTAGGTATCTTAAGTGATCCTTTGTGGCTCAGTTTTTAGTGATGAGTTTCCTGGGAGCTTGTGACTGTAAGGTGAAATTAGGGTAGAGTTGATGTAAATCATTGAGACTTGGTTGTTTAAAAAACATTCTTGCTAAATTGTAAACTTGAGCTTTTCTGAAATGTTGCCCCAAATTTTCTTTTGCTCCTTGCATTTATCTCTAGATTCCCCATCAAATCTACTTTATCACCAATAACCTCTGATTACTATCTTAAACCTGGCAAATTTATAGAGCTATGAGGATTTGGTTCTAGACACAGGAGCTCTGTCAGGACTGATGGATGGAGCTAGATTTCCTGAATATAGGGACTTTCCCTATTGATGCAGACCTCTGTAAAGTCCTCTGAGCTTCTTCATACTGAGGAACTTTTATAGTAGAAAAGGTTATATGAATATACTATGTCATTGTTATTTTTCAGAAGAGGAAGAGAGGCTGGGAAAAGGAATGGACTTAATCTGTTTGGCCTTAGGAGGGCAGAATTAAAAGCAATGAATGGATGCTTCTGAGTCAGATTTAGGCTTAGTAGTATAATATAAGGAAAACGTTATGGATAGGTGGAGCTCTTTGAAAGTATAATGGGCTGCTTTGGATATTAGTGGGTTCTCCATCACTTCATGGATGAATACTCTTTGGGAATCTCATACAGAGGTTTTCTATTCAGATATGGATTAGAATACATGACATCTAAGATGAGATTCAGGGAGCTGAGTCTTGGGATATCTGTGAAAACTCCTAATTTGAAGGTTAGCATAGAGTTGCTAATGAGGCAGAGGGAGATTTAAAAGATCCAGTTTAATTATTAAAAACCTAATTTTTAAATTACAAAAAATACAGATTGCTCTAATTTGTGTAGAATGAGCCGGACAAGGGTGTTGTTCTCTAACATAGAGTGAGGTGTTTTGATCTGGGGTACGTAGAGATGATAGTGATTTAAAGTAATGGGATGAAGCAACTGGAAGTAGGATTGCTTTTGGAAACTGAATACTGACAAAATTTACTTTTATATTTTGGCCATAAATTCAAATTATTCTTTGAATTTTAGGGTCTGTTTGGCGTCCCAGAGCTAAATTCTCCTGAAGGATTTCATGTTGCACAAGAAAAAGCCCTAAGACAAACTGAGTCCCTAGTAGAGAGTGCATGTACTACACCACCTGGACCACAAACTGTGTGTATCTTTGATCAGCTGTCAGATGCCTTGTGCAAAGTAGCAGATTTGGTAAGATCTATTTTAAGGCTTGATCTTTTGTCTTTAATAATAAAAAATATTTTAGTTTAATTTCCCTTGCCAATAGTCAGTGTTAATATATTATAGGACATAAGGGCCTATCTGGAAAATTGCATTTGAGAAAAAAAACCGAGCAAATTCTCAGAGTGTATCCTTATAAGAATGTTTGACATTTGTTGTGCAGCTGAAAATATGTTAACAGTGAAAAAAAGAACCCAGGTATTTACTGTTTTAAGGGAATTTGATGTTCAGCATTGCAAATTTACGAAACTCATGGCAGAAAGATTATACATTATATAAAAGTATCCATCACGTGGTTCCTTTATATAGAAAATTTCTTTGTTACCTTTAAAATAAGATTCCATTTATTTAAAAAGTTGACTTGTGGGGGAAGCTATGTGGTACAGTGGATAAAGCACTGGCCCTGGATTCAGGAGGACCTGAGTTCAAATCTGGCCTCAGACACGTGACACTAGCTGTGTGATCTTGGGTAAGTCATTTAACCCTCTTTGTCCTGCCAAAAAAAAGTTGACTTGCACACAACTCTTTAGTAACATCTTTATAATACATAGAAATACAAGTAGACATTTGTATTGTGTTAGAATGAGGTTTTGGGTTGTTTTTTTTTTAATTATAAAAGTATTTTATTATTTTCCAGCTACATGTAGAGATAGTTTTCAACACTTGTTTAGAATGAGGTTTTAAAATCAACTTGATATTTTTGAAATGGTTATCTTGTCTTTTTTTTTGGATGTAGAGACACAAACCTTCTTTGTTTTTAATAGTATTATTCTGACTTAAAATTTACCTGTCAGTACTAAAAAAACTCTTAATTATTTATACTTATGGAGGGAAGCAGTGGCATACAAGTCCAAAACGATGTATCATTCAAAATTGCCTCTATTTGTTCTTGGACAAATTTGTTCTTTTTTCAGTCATTTGAATGTTGTAAGTGTATCTAATGTAAGTATTTCCCTCCATTTCATAGCATAGTCTTTTGCAAATGCTTCGAGGACCTAGCTTAGGAGAGGTTCAAAAGTTGTTTAGCATCCCCATCATCCTATGTGCTTGTTAGCCCTTCTTGCTTCCTTCCTCCTGTCATATATATATATATATATATATATATATATATATATATATTTTTTTTTTTTTTTTTGGTGAGGCAATTGGGGTTAAGTGACTTGCCCAGGGTCACACAGCTAGTAAGTGTTAAATGTCTGAGGCTTGATCTGAACTCAGGTCCTCCCAAATCCAGGGCCCGTGCTCTATCCACTGCGCCACCTAGCTGCCCCTCCTGTCATATTAAAGTTAATATTACCTCTGACCAAAATACACTTGCTCCAAGCCTCCTGGAGGTGGGGAAATTTTATACAAATTTTTTAAAAGGTCTCCTGCTGGGTTTAATGTAAAATAGATTGTAAGCTCCTTGGGGGCAGGGAGAGTATTTTTAACCAACTATATATGAAATGAATATTATTAAATGAATGCTGTAGCAATGAAATGCTTCTTTCACCTAACTTGCTTATGTCAACAAAAACTTGAAAGCAAATGTTGATTACTTAAAAATTCCCTAGAGATAACAAAAAGTTGACAGCATTGGCCTTTGGTGGAGAAATTGCAAGCCTAGCTTTGCTGCCTATTAATGACCCCTAGTTCCTTTCCAAACTTATTTTCCTAACTTTTCCCAGATGTTTGCTTTCATTTTATTGCATTGAAGCTCATTTTGGTTCCTTTTTTCCTTATTCTTGTCTGTAGAATTAAATGTTACTTTTCAATCTCTTACCTTGTCTAAATGTCAGTTTTAAAGTATAGAAAAACTCAGGACAAATTTTGATCACCCAGATATTGTATATATGATTGTTATTGAATAAAAATTGTTAAGTATTTTCATATGAAGCAGCCAGCAAAGTTATCCTAGTTGTAAAAGAGTAGTTTTATTGAATTAGGTTGTTGTCCAGTTCAGTTGTATCTGACTTTTCATGACCCTATGAAGTGCCTGCTTCTATATTAAATTTGTAATGTAGAATGGAAAATTGTTCTATTTCTCAGAAATAATAAATAATAAAACAGTGGTTTGGGGGGTTCAGGTTATTAACTTACCTTGTTTCTCTCACCATTCTAAATGGATGAAGTTTTTCTTTAATACTAGTTATGAATTGAATGTAAGGTTCTTAACCTTTCTGGGCCTCAGTTACCTTATCTTGTAAACTGAAAGAATTGGATTAGATAGTTTATAACATTTCTTCTAGTTTTAAGAGTTTTCTTTTTTTATTAATTGAGTTTCCATTGCCTCTAGCATATTGTACTTGGTGATTAAAAAATTACTCTGTAAATTTCTGCTTAATTAACATTTTATGCATTTTAATACTAAGCTAGGTTTATTATTATTAGAAGAATGTGTCAGTGATTTGAATTTACTTATTTACGTGCGTTCATTAAAATGTGGAATTTTATCTTGTGTTGATTGTATTTTGTGCATTCATTGCATGTTACATTGTTATTGCCTTCACAAAGAAAAGCATAACAAAACATTTTGTAGTTACTGAGCTTTGTAGCATGTTTCTATTAAAAGTAAAATTGCTTTCAGTCTAGTGGTTTCAATTTTTTTCACTCAGTTTTGTTTTAAGCTTTTTGAAGGAGTTAAAAATAATTTGATCAAATTCTGATTATTATCATTGTAACCCTTCCTAGTATTAGAATGTGATAGAAATCCCAGTTTGGAAATGGAGATTAAGCTATGTCACTAAAAGTCCTGTGTGGAAAGTGCTGAGCTGAGAGGAGAAGGTGCATAACCATACTGCCAAGTGAAGTTTTCTAGATCTAATGTTACCAGAAATACTAATGCTTTGCAAGGTTATTTTGTGGTAACAAATTAATAGGTGTAAATTAGTGGAGGAAAATGAACACATTGGGGGGGGGGGGGCCGGGGGAAATTTTGAAATAATTTTTCTTTTAGATAAATGTCCAAATTTTTTAAAAACATGATTTGAAATTTTTTTTTCTTTAGAGGAATAAGATTTTTCTGCCACACTGAAAATAAGCTCTGAAAATTTTTAATTTGGAGCACAGAGTGCTCACTACTAGCCTTTGCTAAATCAATTTAGGAAAAAAAAAACATACTTTCACTGATAGAAATAGATTGGTTAAGCCAAATAGAAGGTGTAAACTGCTGGATGACACGTTTTAAAATATAGATTTTTATCTGTTTTTAAATCCTCGAAAGTTATTTTCCATCATATCCTCTCTTGGTTTCTCTTTCCCTTATATTAGGCTGATTTTGTGAAAATTGCTCATCCTGACCCTGAATACAGAGAGGCAGCAGAAGAAGCCTGCAGAAACATTGGTACCATGGTAGAAAAGTATGTTTTGTTCATGTTTGTTATGATACTGAGCTGTACAATAACAAGAAATCATGTTAGGGAAGATTTCTTCTTTTAATATACTTCAATGTTTATTTTGCCAATGAAAGAGCATTGCCCTCCCTGTTTAAAGCTGTATATGTTAACATTTTGTTTATGTTGTTTATTTTGTCAAAATTATGAATTCGGGTTGCCAGGTTGTTGCTTTTATTATATAGTATGTGCCAATAAAACATGACAAACATAAATCTAAATTTCCAGAGCCTGCAAGCAATTACTGTGGCCTATAATTTCTGTACAGCTTTGACTTGTGCAATGTCATGTTTAGTGTCCCTAAAGTCTGTATGTCAGGAGGAGGGTTTTTTGGTTTTTTTTTGGTGAGGCAATTGGGGTTAAGTGACTTGCCCAGGGTCACACAGCTAGTAAGTGTTAGGTGTCTGAGGCCAGATTTAAACTCAGGTCCTCCTGACTCCAGGACCGGTGCTCTATCCACTGTGCCACCTAGCTGCCCCCCAGGAGGAGTTTTAGAGTTGCTTTGGGGACTAAGAAAATTTCCCTGGTAGGGCTGACTGAGAATGAAGGGTATTATTGGATATTATGGGTCCCTGTTGAGACTAATAGCAAACCACAACTGCCAAGAAGTAGATTTTCTTTAAAGTTACTTTAAAACTAGTTTAAATACTTTTTTGGGGGGGACAGGGCAATGAGAATTAAGTGACTTGCCCAGGGTCACACAGCTAGTAAGTGTCAAGTGTTTGAGGCCAGATTTGAACTCAGGTCTTTCTGAATCCAGGGAAGGTGCTTTATCTACTGCAACATCTAGCTGCCCCATAAATGTTTTTTAAATCATTATGTCAGCCCCCAAGTAACTTATAGAAAAGGATACTGTAGGGGCACTTAGGTAGCACAGTGGATAGAGTACTGGCCCAGGAGTTAGGAGGACCTGATTTCAAATCCAGCCTCAGACACTTTCTAGCTGTGTGACCCTGGGCAATCACTTAACCCTGATTGCCTCCAAAAAAAAGTAAGAAAGAAAGAAAGAAAAAGAAAGAAAGAAAAGGATACTGTTACTAGTGAAAGCCCTTAAGTACCCAGCATCATGTCAGTTACAAGGAACTCTTCATTTGGTGCTTTAAGGTTTACACAGTGCCATTTTCACAGTAACCCTGTGATTTAGCTAATAAATGTGAATTCCACAAATATTTATTAAGCACCTATGTGCAAGGCCCTATGCTAGGAGCTGAGAATACAAAGTCTAAAACAATCCCTGCCCTCAAGAAGCTTATGTTCTGTTGAATGAAACATTCACCATTCCTGTCCTGTGTGCACCTGCTATCAGAAACCATGTCTGACAAAATTTTAGAACTTGCATATTATAAAGACATCTGCATTTATTTAATATAAATGAAAGAGGGAAGTGCAGTACTTGACATATTAGTAGCTGAAAATTACCTTCTACTTAAAGTCATACTCTGAGGCTACATTGTGACTTGAAGGTGAGTCTGGGTTCCTGAAGGCTGTGTGGACAGAGTACCAGCCCAGGAAGGCCCTGCTAAACTAGAAAGAGTTGAGTGCAGACCAAGAATCAGCCTGTTGTCAAAGGATCAGGCTATCTAGTAAGGAGAGGTTCATTCCCAAAGGGTTGGCTACTGGTGAAAGAAATGATTATTTTCTCTTATACTGATATCAATAACCCATTATTAATTAGGATCCAGGCTTTTTTATTTACTTATTCAGTGACCAGCCCCTGTAAATCAGTCAGTCTCAAAGGACAAGGCTGATAAGATTGACCTAATCCTCTGGGTACATGCTTCTCAATCTTGGGCTGGACTCCACCTAATTGGAGACCTTACTTCTGTTTAGAATGTGAACAGAGTGTAATCTAGGTGAATGCTCCAAAGAGTTAAGCCCATATCCTTGTGTCTCTCCATTGGAGTTTGGGTAACCCAACTCATGAAGGAGAAAACCAACCAGAGTAGTTTGGGTAGAGATGGGATTCCTTAGTCCAGATTGCTGGTAGGGTCTGAGTCTCATGATCAAGCCATGTTCTCAGCAGGAGGAACTGAAGACTTATCCTGCCTCCTTATTGTTCATTAATCAGGGTTGATTTTTCTTGTCAGGGGCATTCCCTTTCAAAAAAAATATTTAAGGCATTCACCGTCTCCATTAGGAGTCTTGGATTACTGAGAGAAACCACTGACCACCACTTTATTGATTATTAGCTAGGCTAATAAATTGATTATTAATTATCCAGAAACTCTGTCTCTCTGTCTTTTCATTCGTCTCAGTGGTCTCCTTAATTTTTGGCCATATCAACTCAGGAAGCCATGAAAGACTAAAGAGGGGGATAGTGTATCACTGGATATAATAAACTGATGAAATCATGGGTCTGTTCAAGTAGCTGAAGATGACCTGGAAGTTGGTATGTAATAACCCCTTTGAGGTAGTGAGGAAAGGGATCATTCCTATTTTACAGATGAGAAAGCTGAGGTTCAGGGGAAATGATTTACGTAAGGCTACTCAGCTAGTAAGTGACAGAATTGGGATTCAAATTTGTGTCTTCTGCCTCCAGATTCACTTTATACCACACCACAGCTATCGCTAAAACACTCACAACTATTACAGTTTGAGGTTATGGTAAAATTTTAGGGGCTGCTTGGGACATTTTTAGTTTATATTGGTACTCTAACTATAGTAAATGCCTCTGTTTTAGGTGCGGTGCCAGATATCTATTTAGACACAACCATTTCCTAGCAGCTTTAAAGTCTTAATACTTCAGATGTGACAGAGAGGGTAAAGAAAATAGTTGGGATAAGAGGGGTATAGGTATCCATAAATAAGATAGTGGGGAAAAATAAGATAGTGGAGTTTAGGGTCCATTTTTCCTTTTGAGTACTTGTGAATCAATTATTCTTTATGATTACTATAACTGTGAGTAATTAAATGCTTAACATTTTTCATTTGGTGGGCCTAAATTTTGGTTTTTATCTGGCACTGTGACTTAGCCTTTCCCTTAGTTTCCCCTGAGGGGTGGGTAGTATAACATACTGCCTTCCTAGGGATTTTTAAAATCAATGATATATGTGTGCTGCAAGCCATAAAACAATTATCTTTTCCATCAAGTGAAAAAAAAAAAACCCTAAACCTCAATTAGATTTAATGATAACTATGAATCTAGGTATGGATATATTGTTTTTTGAGTTGAGATCTTAGCTAAATTTCACCTAAAACATCATCACAATTTGTTCATTTAAATTTCTCTTAAGGTAAAAATCAAAGGTTTGCTTTTACTTACTCCCCGGGTGACATTGGGCAAGTCATTTAATTTGCCCAACTTTCTGGGTCTAATTTTTTCTCATCTGTAAAATAAGGAGGTTGGACTGGATGGCCTCTGCTACCTGCATCTTTGTCCCTTTTGTCTCTAAATCTGTGATCTGTAACTTTTTTTTCCCTCCACATGCAGTAAAACCTCTGGTGAAGGCATCTTAATTGCTAATGTTCTTAACAGTAATACTGAGGGGAATCCTTAGGCAGCACTATATTGTGGAAAGAGCCTTGGAGTTACAGGTTCAGAAACCTGGATTTGTGTCATAGCTCTAATAGTTAACTAGCTTGTGACCTTGTGCAAACCACTCTGAGCTGGTTAACTGTTGGAGCTGTGACTCAAATCCAGGTTTCTGACTCCTTAACTCTAAGGCTCTTTCCTTATTGGTAAAGTGTAATGTATGCTCTTTATAAGGTAGTTTTTAAGATGGCATTTTGTTTGCTGTAAAGCACACACATAAATGTAAGCTATTATTAATAGTTTCTTTCCATAACACTTCATATTACCAGAGTAGTAGCCAGTAGAATGAACTGTGTCTCTCTCCGGGCTTCCTGGCAATTGCTCCTGAGCATGGCTCTTATTACTTTAATTCTTAGGCATTAGAGAAATAATCTGGTAACATGGAAGGCTTCACAGATTTGTGAAAGGAAATAAATTATCCTCCCTACCAATTGGGACCTGCAAAGAATCTTATCATTTAGTTCTGTTCTCTTCAATCAAGCAGAACAAATCTAATTATTTTATGTGGCAATCCTTCAAAAACCTGAAAATGATAGTTAACCCCCCCCCCCCCTTGAATCCTCTCTCCTTCAGGCTAAACATACTCCATTCCTTCAGTCAGTTCTTTATAGCAGGGGTTGGCAAGCTTCATGGTGACATGTCCTATTGCCACCTATCACCTGTTCTTGTACTCCCATGACAGAATGGTTTTTACATTTTTAAATAAAGTTTTATTGTATTTAAAAAATCTAAAAACCATGCTTAGCTTGCAGGCCTTTGGGGACTTCTGCTCAATGACATAACTTCTAGTTCCTTCACTTTACCAGATGTTTGCCAAAACCACTAACCAAATCATTCACCAACTCAAACATTATTTACTTTTTCCTGGAGATGCTCAGAATTGTCAGTGTTTTTCCTAAAATGTCATATCCAGAACTGAATATGATACTCAGATGTAGTTGGACCAAAACAAAGTACAATAGAACACTTACTTTTTAAATTCTAGATGCTATGGCTCTCAAAATACCCAAGAATACAATTAATTTTTTTGCCTGCTGTCTCTCACTGTTGATTTCTGTTAACTACTGAAACTCCAAGATCTGAGCTGTTGTCTAGCCATACTTTCCCCTCTATCCTGTACTTCTGAAGTTGATTTTTTTTAACCCCAGTGTAGAAATTTATATTAGTCCCTATTTCCTTTTCTTTTCTCTTATTTGATTTGACCTATTTTAGTCTGCCAAAATCTTTTTTAGATTCCCATTGTTGTCTGGTGTCTTCACCCTCTCCTTCAGGTTCATGACATCTGCAAATATGATGAACAAATTATTTAAGCATTAATCCAAGGTACTGATAAAGATGTTAAACAGACACAATTATTCTCTACCTCACAAAGAAGAATAGTAGTTGAAACCTTTATGCCTCAGTTTGAAAGGTTGTTTATTCTTACACTGTTATTAACTTTGAACTTTGACTTAGTAATTGCTGTGGAATGTCTATCCATACTTATAACATTTATTGTCTAAATGAGAAAATTCTTGAGTTTTACTCATGTGCACTATAGAATTTAACTTTATTCTTTGAATGATAATAAATTAAGATTTTAAATTATATTAATTTATTTGCTTTTCATCTATAATTTTTCTAGGTTAAACACGAATGTGGAATTATATCAAAGTTTGCAAAAATTATTATCAGATGAAAAACTTGTGGCTTCTCTTGATCCTGAAACCAGGTACTTGTTCATTAGCTTATGGTTGACATTTTGTTTGTTTGTGAATCTTTGGGGGAAGCAGGCGATATTTGTAAAGCTAGTATTAGTTTGTTTTAAAAATATACCCTCATAATACAAACTTATTACATTTGTAAGCAATTAGATTATTTTGAAGGATTGAGGGGAGGCTCAGACTCCAATGATTGATGGCAGATTATTTGGTTTACTGTGATCAACTTAGTATTTTGAAGTTGGACGGCTTAATTTCTAAATTATGTTAATGCATAGAAAGCACTTACTGTGCTTGATGTTTGGGGAGATACAAGAAGAGTACAAGCCTTCTAGGGTATTGTCTTTAATTCCTGACACTTACTCTTCTGGATTGTAACAGACATGTAATTTTTGGATAATCTTTTAGAAAAAGTTTAGTAAATCAAAGTTAATTTTGTACAAAACAGTGTAAAGTTAACTACCTTTGGGAAATGAACTTCAGTTTAGTGGTAGTAATGGAAGTCAGATTGCCAGGGTTAAGGGCTAGATGAGTGAGTAGTGAGGAAGTTGAGATATTGGACAGAGATTGCATTTTCAAGAAGTGTGGTGGTGGTGAAGAAGAGAAAGATAACTGATTATATAGCACTTTAATGTTTGCCAAGTGCTTTATATACACTGTCTCATGTAAGTCTTACAATAATCTATGAAGTATGTACTAAAGATATAATTAAATCTACATACCATTCTTCACCTGAAAAAACAGAGGCTCAGAAGGATTAGGCATCTTGTTCACAGTCACCTTTGACCATATCATTTGCTTATTTGGGAAAAGCTCATAAGACTCAGGTGGGATTTCAAAGCAGGTCTTCCTGCTTCCATGTTCCCCACTCTATCCATAATGCTCTTCTGCCTTATGTGGAAAGATGACTAGGAAAGCTGGTGGGTGAAGAAGAAGTTTGAATGACTGAGGAGACTTGAATGTGCTTCAAGACAGTGGAAAGGGAGAGAGGAGTGATGCAAAAGAAAAGGGAGGATTGTTTGGGCCAGAATGCAGAGGAAGGTTAGGTAGTGTATGGCATCAGGGGTACAGGGAAGAGATTAGCTTTAGGAAATATTAGGACACTTTTCCTTTGAGATATGGATGGAAGGAGAGACTGGGTGGTGATTGTGAATTTTCAGGCATGGAGAAGGACAGTAGAATGCTGGAACTGGAGTCAGGACATACAGATTGAAATTCTGGCTCCAAAATTTACTAGGTATGTGACCACAGGCAAGTCATTTAACCACGGTAAGCCTCAGTTTCCTTTTTTGTAAAGGTGGATGAGAATACTTGTACTACCCATCTCATATGTTGTTAGAAAACTGCTTTTTAAACTTTAAAATTCTATATAAGTGTGAATTATTTTTGTGTGACATGGTATAAAGCAGTGAAATGGAAGCCAAGATGCCTGGATTATAGTCCTTGCTCAACTGCATCTATGTGTTTTGCAGTAAGTAATTTTACCTTGCTACACTTCACCTATGTGATGGAGTTGGATGAGGTGATTTTTGAGGTCTTCTCTAGCCCTGTGATTCACTGTGAATGAAGTTAATATGCATCTCCTTAGTGAAGTAGGAGGTTATGTCATATCCTCTAAGTTTGTGAGTATTTACCTCCTTCCTTTCTCACTCCCTCCATCTACCTTCCTTATTTTACCTTTCTCCACTTCATGCCATTTTACTTCTTTTGGAGGCTGAGTTGAATAAAGATAAGAGTTGAAAGGACACAGTTAATTAGTGAAATCCGTCTATTTCCATAAGAAGGCTAGGACAGAGTCGCTATTGTTTAATTAGATAGCTGTACTAGCTGTGACATTTGGAAGTAGAGAGGGCTTTCTCTTCCTGTAGCTCTTGGCTCTCATACAGAATAACTATAATTCCACTTTGAGTAATTTGGGTGAACCTATGGTTATCACTAATAAACAGGGTTGGATTTGTCAGTAACAGGGTATAGATTTTCAAAATAATATATTCAAAAGAATTATGTTATTAATAACATAATTAGGTAAATCATTTTATAGCCACAGATCTACAGATGTTTGTTTGATTGTACAATAATTCTATTTGATTGTAGATCAAGTTTGTAGATTGTAAGCTCTTTGAGGCCATATTTTGAGTTATTTTATCCCCCAAAACATTCAGCTGAGAACCTTTTATGTATTAGGTACTTAATAAATATCTGTTGGGTAAGTGCATAAATAACTCCCTTTTGCTTTCCTCTTAGGATTCTGATGAAACTAGTGACATGAGGAAAGTAGTTTATTGTTCAGTTATAACTTGAGTATTATATAACTCAGGACAGCTAGGTGGCCCAGTGGATGGAGCATCAGGCCAGGAATCAGGAAGACTTGAGTTGAAATCCAGCGCTAGATATTAATAGCAATGTGACCCTGGGCAAGTAACCTAACCCTATTTGCCTCATTTTCATCATCTTTCAAATGAACTAGAGAAGCAAATGGCAAACCACTCCAGTATCTGCCAAGAAAACCCCAAATAGGGTTACAGAGTCAGACACAATAAATTATATAACTAAAATTTCACTACTTTGTTGATCAGATATTGTTACCAGCACTAAGTAAATTTCTGTTGACAAAACAGTATTATACATAGTTTGCCTTCACTGGGTAATATTATTATTATTATTTACCATGAAATACATATGATATACCAAAATAACAGTCTACTTAAAATGACACCAGCCATTTTAATGATGTCATTCTAAGTCTTTATAGCCACTAGTTGAACTGTAACCAGCTTTAATCTTTATCATATGATTCTTTTTTTTGGTGGGGCAATCAGGGTTAAGTCACTTGCCCAGGGTTACATAGCTAGTAAATGTCAGGTGTTTGAGGTCAAATTTGAACTCAGGTCAAATTTGAACTTAGGTCTTCCTCAATCCAGGGCCAGTGCTTTGTCCACTGCACCACCTAGCTGCCCCTATCATATGATTCTTAAACTAAAATCAAATAAATCACATGGATTAAGAAATACATGCATTTTCCATAGATTTCTTTGTTAAATTATTATTTTTTAAAATTTGTCTCATAAAAACAATTAAAGTTTGACTCTTTGAAGGGTCAGCAATATATGGGAGACATAGGAGGCAATTTGGTAATTGAATAAAATGATTAAAAGTTTTTACTTTAGGTAAAAGTTGATTAAGTAGAGGTCCTCCAATAATGTTGTACAATTCTGATAACATGATTGATAGTTGATTAATTCACTCTTGTATATTAAGAATTATTGGTTTTGCTCAAAACAGCACATTTGTGCTGTTAGATTTAGTTATTTTAGATGGACTTTGAGTACCTTTAAATTTCACAAGCTAGGAAACTTTTGTTGTGATCAATAGGAAGTATATTTTTGTTTTCATTTTGAATAGTTGTGGAAAGCCAAGAGTACATCAGTTGTTCAGTAAGTATAAATTCCCCTGATATTTTAAAATGTGCCAAGAGAAAGAGACATCTTCCTGAGAAACTTTTCAATCACAAAGAATAAAAGCAAAACAGCTTTTGTTAGTTAAGGAGCTGGGCTTCTAACATAGCTTCAAAGAATTTAATATTCCATGTAGCTGCTACTATTTGGAAGAAAGACAGGAAATCTTGTGTCTGGAAACTAGAAAAGCTGCCCAAAGACAAACCATTGTTATGTTTTTAATTAGTGTTATGTTTTAATTAGTGAATTTTGGATGGAGTTGAAATAAATATATAAGCAAGCTCTTTGGTTGTCAGGAATAATTTGGGCTTTGTGGGTACATAAATAAACTTTAAGTGTAAAATCATAATTTAAATTGTTTTAATTAATTTTAAATTAATGAATAATTCAGTATCCATTTAGTAGCTTCTGTGTGCAGAGCCATTGAGCCTAGGCCCTGGCAGAGATGTGATCTTTAGATAAGACTTCATCCTTGTTACCGTTATAGAACTTATAGTCTAGTTATAGATCTCTCTCTCTCTCTCTCTCTCTCTCTCTCTCTCTCTCTCTCACACACACACACACACACACACACACACACACACATGCAGAGGACTAGACATGTGATTTCTCTGGTATAGGAGACTCCTCTACCATGATTACTATCTCTGCAACTCCTCTCTTAGAGAATTGCCTAGAACATTGAGGGGTTAGTTGAGTGATCTGCCCAGTGTCAAGACTTGTGTGAGTCAGAGATAGAACTTGCAACAGGTGTTTCTTCTTCTGAGACTGACTCTCTTTATCTGCTGCATCCCATTGCCTCTCTAGGACACATACCTAGATTATTATAGTATGTGCTTAGTACGTAAGAAAGGTACAGAACAAAATACTATGCAAAGTTCAAGTGGAGACAGGAAGGGAAAAGGGCTTAAAGGGCAAGGAGGACCAGGAAAACTTTAATGGAGGAAGTGGCGTTGGGTTTTAAAGGATGGATGAGCCTTTAAACCCACAGAGAGACAGAGGAAGATGCTACTTCAGTCACAGGATGCAGATGAGAAAGTGTAGAGTACTTTTGACTCAGATTGGCTGGAATGCAGAGTACGTGACAGGAGCTAGTAGCTACAAAGATGATGTGTGGGTTGCTGCCAGTTAATTGAGGGCCTTGAATGCCAGGCAAAGGAGTCTGAACTTTTCTCATTAGTCAGTACAATTTTTGAGCAGGAGTGATGTGACTAGCGACATGACTACTTAACCATATTGAGATTTACCATATTTACTTGCAGCATATTCCTTTCTCCAGTCTTTTCATCAGTAAATTGATAGGACATCCTTTCCTATTCTCAGACTTATAGGCTTATAAAATAGGATCATAGATATAGAACTAGAAGGTATCTTAGACACCATGTAGGTCATCCTCTTTATTTTGCAGTAAGGACATTGTGGCTCTAGGGGCTGTGTGACTTGTTGAGGTCACATGCTTAGTTAAATTCAGTACTCTTTTCACTGCACCACAATGCCTTTCGTTATGAATAAAAAACTCAAATCAGTTATCAACGTGTTTGTTTATTTGGTCTTTAAGATGCTAAAAATTGAGTGAAAAGTAGAAACTCAGTTAATCATTCAGGTGTTTTAGTACCATCCTTAAGACAAAAATAGCCAGATGGTTGATGGAAATTTTTACTCTTTATCCTGAAGTTTAGCATTTAGTAAATGCGCTAGCAAGAAAGTGTTTTGCCTCTTTCCAAAATATCTTATGTAAAATACACTCTTCTCTGAAATGGTTGGATTAGCCAAAACTACACGAAGAATCTGGAAATAACTTTCTTCTTAAGTTTCTTGAAGAGTAAGGGACTGTGTCTCCTTTATCTTTTTATCTTCCCCAGGCTTTAGCATGATGCTTGCTCAGGGTAATATGGGTAGTAAGCATGTTGTCAAACGGGCATATACACTTTATAAAGGTAGTTTATTCTTGTCAAAAGAAAAGAACTGTGATGGGAAAATATTTATTAATACTTATGTGTAATGAGAATAATTTTAATTTTAGGAAAGTGGCAGAATTATTTATGTTTGATTTCGAGATAAGTGGAATCCATTTGGATGATGAAAAGGTAAATTTTATCTGTTTCTATTTTGATTTACCACCCTATTTCACTACAGATTAATTAGTATCTTTGTTACAGGATCAAATTCTTTAAAGTTCTCATATTTCAGATGGTGTTTTACCATAACATATCTTTTGGACTAGTTAATTCTTTAGTCTATGAAAATTGCTGAACCTTTCACAAGAATTCATGAACTTCTTTTGTAGGATTATATGTATACAAATCTTATTTAAATAGCTGTCCCACAGGCCATCTTTAAAGGAATTAAGGGAATTAAATCAACATTTATGAGTCAATTTTTTGTGGTTGATAGTGATAGTAACATAGGAATAAAATATAAAAAGTGATGGGCTCCTGGCCAAGATTGGAATGCACCTAAGGAGAATGAGTAAAGAATGTTTTTGCCTGGAGTTTTAAAAAATCTAATCAAGATAGAAAGAAAGAGGCAAGGAAAAAGTGCTCATATGTGTCTGTTACACTAAAAACCATCAAGGATAGCTAAAATACAAGAAGAAAACTACTAAGCAGCAGAGATACCCATGGATTCACAGGACCCTGCTCCTGAGAAAGGAGGCAGTAAAAGCCAAGATGCTGTTGTTACATAAGTGCACACAATAGGGAAAGTGATAGGACCAAGTTGAACTAGAGATCCTAATTTAAGGAGGAAGATTTGGCTTGATGGAAAAGGACACATGACTAGAGGATGGCTTTTGAAGAATATACTTTATTCAGAAGCAACAGGTTGTGTGAAAGGAAGGGACAGGCTGTTTTATAGCTGCATTACACATGAAGAAGATATACCCATTTGAGAAATCTAGTTACCAGAAGAAGAAAGCATGTAAGAAAACATTTTTATAAATATCTTTGAAGGGACAAAAGCATAAAATTGTTGTGGCTTTGTATTATAGACTACCTAGGTTGAAAGATAAATCTGGCACAGAGGTAGGATAAATAAATGATGCAGAATTTCAGTTATCCATACATTTCCTGGAATATTCTCTGCCCAGAACAGAGCAAGGAATAATTTCTTGGTTTGCCTCTATGATTATTTCATTCTTGAACAAGTGGAGGAAACCAGAAGGGGAACTTTATTCAGGGCTAGGAGGAACTGGTTGCTGGGGTGGAAATGATAGGAACCTTGGGAGAAGGTTATGACTTCTTCATTATAGGTTTTATGACAAAGGAAAAGAAGGCTGGACATAGCCTGACAAATTCCCTAGGTTTTAGGAGAGAATGCTTCAAAACCTTTAGAAAATGAATAATAGGATCTCATTCTTCATGGAATGAAAGCTTGGAAAGATGGGAAACTCAAGAATGAGATTATGAAGACAGTTATTGGTCTTCCTAAATTGCTGTAGCCCCAAATTCTGTTGGTTAGTAATGATCCCTTTGAAATTCAGATTGTTAGTTGGACAATTGACAAAGTCCATTGCTAAGGCTTGTACCTTATGTATATGTATATGTAAGTGTAGAGATAGATAGAACATAGGAGCATGAGGGAGTCAAGGAGCGATCCAATCACTGTGTTATAGGAAAATTTGTGGAAGGTACAAAACTGAGACACAGTGTGGTTAAATATGCTCAGAATCTTAGGCTATAACTGATGTAATCAAGAAAAGAATGAATGACAGTGGACTCCTAGTTTGGATTTTTTGTCATCCCCCATAATTCAAGGTGCAAAATTTCTGGATAGATTTGATTTAGTCACATTTCATTTTTTTCCCTGCTAAAAAAAGAAGAGGAATTTTGGAATCATAGGAAAAAATATTAATTTTTGTATATTTATTACTTATTGATATTCTATTGATAATTATTAGATGGTTAGTTGTATCATACTTTAAACAAAATGTATAACTGAAATGTAGTAGTATGAAAAGTATGGAATGTTAGGCTTATGCATACATTTTCATACAAAGTTGGCATTTCTAATGAAGAAGTACATTTTGATGTTTTTAATATAATCTTGGCATGTTGACAGATACTTGTTTTATGCCATTCATGGAATATTTGAATTTTACAAGATTTTATCCTGAATGAAATTGATCAAATTTACAATAATGATAATTTTTTTTCAATTTTATTTTCTATAGATTTTTGTTTTGTAGGCATAGCTTAAATTTTATTGCTACTCCTTTAATAAATTTAGAAGGAGCCCAACTGATCCATAATGTTCATTTTTACTAAATGATACCTGAGGAAGACTTCAATTTAAATTTCCTTTGTCTAGCACTAAGAAGATATACTCCTTAAACTATTATCATCTTCAATGGCACTAATTATTAAGTTCCTTTTGTGTGCAAGGTACTGTGCTAGGTGATGGGGATATATAGTCATAGTCCCCAGGCACCTACCAATCTGATTTACATTTTAAAATGTTTTTCATTATTTTTAATAATATTGCTGAGCCCCTATATGTCCCTTACCCCAACCCCCACCTCCTCAGACACCTCTCCCTTGTAATGAAGAAGAATACAGTTAAGAGAGAGAGCTCAATACACCAATCATATCTAATAGCATAGTATTATCTTGTAATCCTGTTATTCTACCAAGGAAAATGTGGCCTGATTTCTTAACAAATAGCTTTCATTTTCACAGTCGTTTACATTTTACAAGGTGCTTTTAAATATATTATCCTAATGGAACCTCAGACCATCTCTGTGAAGTAGGAATTTATATTATTCATGCACTTTTACAAATAAAACTTACTTTTAAATAAGTAAAATAACTTGCTTAAGTTCACACAGCTATTATGTGTTGATCCACTTATAGTCGTTGCCTGATAAATGAATAAATAAAAATTGAATGAGTTAATAAAAAAAGTATTTTAAATGTTACATAATCTCAGCAGGGCCCTCGCCATGGCAAGGCAAGTCCCTTTATATCTTCCTAATTACTTACTATTCTACTTACTACACAATGGCTTTTCCAGATCTTTTCATTTCCCCTCAAGCCTCTAATAATTTTCCCTCTTCCACCTCAGCTAAGAACCTTGCCCCATATTTCACTGAAAAAATTGAGGTCATTCACAGAGAGCTCCTTCTGTTACCCTCGTCATCATCCCAAGATGATCTCCTTCACCTCCATCTCAAGAGGTGGCCTTCCTCTTTACAATGCAAATTCTACATGCAAAAGTGATTCAGTTCTCTTGGTGATCTCATCAGCTCTCATGGTTTCAGTTATCTGTAAATGGTTCTCAGATTTATTTATTCAGTTCTAACCTTTCCTGACATTCAGATTCATATATCCAACAGTGTATTTGGCGTCTCAAACTTCTTCAACTCAGCATGTCCAAAACTGAATTCATCTTTCTCCCCAAACTCCCCTCACTTCCGAACTTCCCTATCAAAGGCAGCAATATCACATCTCCCTAGAATACAACCTTGGGGTCATCCTAGACTCTTCACTCTCTCATCTCTTCTCCCATATCCAATCTGTTGTCAAGTCCTGTCAATTTTACCTTTGTAACATCTTTCATATATACACCCCTCTCTTCTCTGACACTTCCACTGGCCTGGTACAGGACCTCATCACCTCATGTTTGGAATATTGCAGTTCCCTTTTGTTTGGTCTCCCTACCTCAAATCTCTCCTCACTCCACACCTCTAACCATTCAGCTGTGAAAATGATCTTCCTAAAGCTTAAGCCTGATTATATCAGACTACTCTCATCTTCCCCTTCCCTCCAATATGTGTGTTTGTGTATGTATATACATACATACACACATACACATATCTATATATGACAATTTTGAGATAATCTTAGAGGTTTTAATGTTGCCTCATTAAATTGTGAACTCTTTGAGAGCAGAGACTTTTTTTTGGTCTTTTTATCTCAGAGCTTAGCACGCTTCCTGGCACATAATGGATGCTTAATAAATAATTATTCACTGACTGTTGTTCGAAGCACTATGAAATACAAATATCCAAGTGAGATAGGTCATGCCCTCAAGGAACTTAACATGCTAATAGGAGATGACAGGGAAATGGTGACCAGGACGGAGTATTTTGCTTTGGAAAGTCTCAGAAAGTAGATCCATAGGTGAGTAAATTCCAGATGATTCTATTTCCAGTAGCAATGGTAGTATTGATTTTGATTATGGTTCTAGAGCTAGAAAATACTGGAGGATATAGGCACCGCATCAGGGGAATGGCAAGAAGATTGATAGGGTTTAAAGTCAAGGTTTCTTTCCATGATGTATTTCCATGAAGACTTTGACTTTACGTTGAGATTCAAACTAATAACAAATCACTGTAGAGAAGAATTAGAGGCATTTTTCAACTATTTTTCCTCTTTGTTTATTGTTTTTGGAAAGATTTCATTAAATTCCCTTTTTAAATGTATTTTTTAAGTTTCGGTATTTTCTATAATCTTTCCCTTAAGATATTTGAAATTTTCTTTTTGAACCACAGAATGATCTAAGAGATGTCATACTGGGGAATTCCATTTAGCCTAGTATTTTGTCTCTTAGAGTGTTACTAGGGGCAGGTTTTTTTTTTGGGGGGGGCAGGAAACTAATGTATGTGGAAATAATGTTTAACATGATTGTGCATGTATAACCTATATCAGCTCTCTTGCTGTCCTGAAGAGGGAAGATGGAAGATGGAAGAGGGAGGAGGGAGGAGGGAGAAAATTTTGGAACTGAAAATCTTATAAAAAATGAATGTTGAAAATTATTTTTCCATGTAATTGGAAATAGTAAAATACTATTTACATTTTTAAAAAGGAAGATAATTGTAATTGCCTGCCATAGTATAATCTTTGGAAATTAGAGATATAATTCAAATGATAGAAATTTCGATTTTATGCAACTCTTAAAACATGAGATCATTGTAAAATTTTAAGAATAGTATTATGTTCTTGTAACAAACTAAGTACATATGTAAATTGTGATTAACTTAGACTTGATAGAAATCATTGTTTTGACTTACCCTCTTAATTGGGTGTCTTTAGAAAACTGATTTTAAATGACTAAAATTTAATCAAACTAAATTGTTTTTATTTTCCTCATATACAGCGTAAAAGAGCAGTGGACCTTAATGTTAAGATCTTGGATTTGAGCAGTGCTTTTCTTATGCAATCCCACTTTCCCAACAAAATTGACAAGCACCTCTTACCTGAGCATATTCTCTATAACTTTGTACATGATGGAGATCATGTACTCATCAGTGGTTTACATGCAGAGTCTTCAGATGATTTGGTATGTATTTTAAAATCACATTTAAAGTTTTAAAAGTTTTTTTTAGTCCTGGCTGCAGGTACTGTTTTAAAAATAATACAGCAGTGCTATAGGAATATATTTTAAAATACTGTAAGAGCAGTAATAGCAATAAAGTAGTCACTAATTCTTAACAAAAACCTTAAATGAAGAAAATTACTTTCTTCTTAGGGAAACATTTATTATTGATGCTACTCATGCCTTATAAGGTATGATAAATAAAAAGTTGCCCTTGTCTTGCTTCTAATCTAAACTATCCCTAAATGAAATCTTTTCCAAAGGAGAAAAATACTGAAATATTTTTTGAAAAATAGTCACAAAAAGTTATGAAAAATGATTCATTTAGGAGAAAAAATCTTAATTTTTCTAACATAAAATTAAAAAGCTTTGAAAAGTTAATGGGAATTAAGGAATGTGGGAAACTTTAGAACAATAAAAAAATGCAGAAAGTTTGGGACTAAGGACACAAATGTAGGTGAGTCATTCTCAATTATTCTCCCTATCTCTGCCTTCTTTTCTCTCACTTCACTCCTAGGACATTTTCTCCCTTGACTTCAGTTTGGAAGCTCAAATAGTATATGAAATACAGTACTCTTACATCCTCTTCCATGCTTTTTTTCCCCCTTCTCTATGAAATTGAACTCTTGGATCTCTTTGTGAACAGCAGCAGCTCTAGATTTATCAGTCTCAAGCTGTGATCTCTGAAACAGAGAAGCTGAAAAAGTGTGAACTGCCAGTAGAGTTGGGGCTGGGGGGGAGGAAGAAGAAGAGGATGATTCCCCCTGTAGGAAGGAACCCTTTCCTACAGTCTACTGTCAGCCTTAAGGATGCAGGGAAGGGAGTGAAAAGGGATGAACTTTGTACTGAGATTCCATCCCAGCCTCAAAGAACTGGGTGAGGTTGATGCACATGTCTTGGAGCATGGAGTTTAGCAGGAATCTACACTCTCTGCCTTACAAGCTCTATGTGCTCAGGTGCCTGGCACAGGCACCATCTCTGCAAGCTAGAAGGGTAGCTGTTGCATCTAGGAAGACCATGTGGCTGAAGCTATGTGGAACTAAGAGCACAATTACAGGCCAAGCTCAGTTTATATAAGCTAGATTTGAGGAACAGCATAATAGTAGCCCATTCTTATGCTATCCAGATTATTATCATAAATAATATAATATTTACTTCGTTTGGTATAATTCATTTGTAGCATGTAGTAAAATTAGCATTATAAAGTCAAATGGGAGGCATAGAGCTGTAAGTTCATTTCTGCCTTTAATAATTTAAGCACCAAAGCACTGTCTAGAAAATGGTATTGTTCTATCTTAAACTTTTTCAAGGCATTAAAACACTTTCAAACTTGTTAAAAATCCTGTTTGGGTATGAAATTTCTTTTAAAGTTTAGATGAGAAAGTTGTTTCACAGTGATTCATTCTTCCTTATTTGCTATTCCTTGAAGATCTTTTTTTTTTTTGGTGGTGCAATGAGGGTAAAGTGACTTGCCCAGGGTCACACAGCTAGTGTGTCAACTGTCTGAGGTCAGATTTGAACTCAAGTCCTCCTGAATCCAGAGCCGGTGCTTTATCCACTGCACCACCTAGCTGCTCCCATTCCTTGAAGATCTTAATATAGATGGGTTCATTGTGTGACCTCAAATATAATACATAAGTCATTTTATAAGCCTTTTTCATAAGGATATGATTTTATCAGTCATCAGGTGCAGACATAGTATGATGCATTTGTCCTTTTTTATGCTTAAATAAAATTTTTTATAATAGAATTTATATTAATGATCATTTGCTCTTTGAATTTAGGTACGAGAGGTGGCTTACAAGATTTTTCTTTACCCCAATTCTGACCAGCTAAACTGTTTAGAAGAATTACTTAGCAGTAGAGATCTTCTGGCAAAATTAGTAGGCTATTCCACGTTTGCCCATAGAGCTCTCCAAGGAACAATAGCTAAAAGCCCAGGTAAGTATATTCATCTTGAGTTTCTGGATGTGTGTGTATACTGTGTGTGCATGTGTATATATATGTGCATTTTATACTTTAAATAGAAAATTGGCATGTATGAAATTGAGCTTCTGATAGTAAATATTTTTAAGTTAATATATTCATTGGTTATATGATAACATGTATTTGTTTTATGATCTATGAATATAAGATTATTAGTTTGAAGCAGTGAGTATGATTTGTTCAACTTGCTTCCAGATTGTAATTATTCTTATTATTGCTATTAACTGAGAATTTATTGTAGCCAGTTGTACTGTTTTTATCTCCATATATGTTTGAGGATGAGTCCTATTTGAATTTTTGTTTCCTCTTTGATGATACACACTATTCTTTTTGTAGTTTAAGTAGACATGTGGTATGTGGTTTGGTTTGAGAAGATGAAGGAAGAATGAACAATGAAAAATGTAGTCTAGATTATGTAAAAATGTAATATTTTAAACCAAAGCTTCTGTGCTACCCCATATGGGGTCATGTAACTGAATGGAGGGGTTGCAAAAATTTGGCCATAATGAAAGGTTATACATACCTATTTTATATACCTATATACCTGGGTCATGTAAAAATTTCTTGAGCAAAAAGGGGTTGTGAGTGGAAAAAGTTTAAGAAGCTCTGTTATAAACCACATTTCCAGAAGGAAGGTTAGTGCTTGCAAAGGGATAGTATTTAGTTTAAAATCATATTTTTTCTGCATTATTTTAGATTTCTTTTAAATTCTTTATATTCTTTATTATTTTAGATTTCCTTTTAGATTAATATATTAGATTCCTCACTATCTTGAGGGCTATTTGGTTTATCTCATGGTTTCTGGATAAGTAAGAATGTTAGAGAATAATAAGAATTTAGATTGATATTGATGATGTTCTCAAATTTTCCAGCCCAGATCTTGTGGACTCTTGTGATGTCATAAGTATAACTTTTCTTTCTTACATTTCTATCTCAAACTCCACTTCCACAAACAGAAAATATTTAAAAATCTACCCTTAACCCTCCCCCCAAACTGAAAAAAAAAAATCAAGAAGTATAGAAGGATATTGAGATAGGAAAAGTTTCATCCATTTTACAAATGATGATTTTTCCTGTTTTATAGTATATCTTCATATAATTTAGAAAGAAAAAGAGGTAGTGGAAGAAAGGAATTAGACTAAGAAAAATATGGATAGCTTAGGGAGGATAGCTAGAAAAGAGGATGATGTTGCTGGTTGAATTAGAAGATTATAAGGAAGAGACCATGCTAACTCAGTTGTACAGTTTTTGTTTCTTGGATTCCCATAAAGTTCTTCTTCTTTTTTTTTTTTTTAACTTTCATCTCTTCCCTGCCCTCAAACCTTGGTTTTATGCCTTCACACTCTTTGTCCCTCATCCTAAAGCTATCATATCCATTCTCACATCAGTTCTGTGTTAATCTAAATTTGAAGTCCTATTTTCTCATATGAGTTTAAGCAAGATCCATTCTCCTAATCTTTGGGTAATATTGGTGGTAATGATCATTAGTAAAAGGTTAACAAATTATAAGATAAATAGATTAAGTTAAATTAATTAAATTAATAGATTAAAAGATTAAAGAAAACGTTTAAAAGGTTGTTAGTAAAAACTTCACATTCGTGCTTCTTATAGATAAAAAACAAAGGAAAAAGTTAAAATTAAGTTTGGCTGTGTAAAAAACAAGAAAAATTATAATCTATTTGAATTGCTTATCAGTTATATCTAAATACTATATAGGTTAGTGTTAATTCTGTATGTCATTTACTGTGGTAGGTTAACTTTAGGCTTAGTCACAATTAATTCTGTGTAAGTTTGCTAAATCTTGATCAGTTATTGCTCATGCAGCATGTTTACAGCTTTAAAAACCAAACAAAGAGGGGCAGCTAGGTGGTGCAGTGGATAGAGCACCGGCCCTGGAGTCAGGAGTACCTGAGTTCAAATCTGGCCTCAGACACTTAACACACACTTACTAGCTGTGTGACCCTGGGCAAGTCACTTAACCCCAATTGCCTCACTTAAAAAAAACAAAAACAAACAAACAAACAAAAAACCCCAAAAAACCAAACAAAGGTCAATTGCTTTCAGCTTGGGCTGAATGCTTTGGTTAGACATTTTTAATGATGCTCCAAAGACTTTCTTCTACCCAATCCAACCACCAGTTATTTTCATCATTCCCTTTTTCTGTCTTTCTTCCTGGTCACAGAGTATAATTGGAGCATGGTACAGAATAATACATATTTTATCTTCTATAGGTCTATGCTACTCAGTTTCAATTGGACTCTTACTACTGCCTGGTGATCTTTTTTATTCTGTATTTATACTTCTTCCTCTTTGCCTCCACCTCATTGAAAAAGAAAGAAAAAAAAAATATGCATAGCCAAGCACAACAAAATACCCTAATAGCCACGTCCAAAAAAAAAATATGTTGCCATCTGTACCCTGAGTCCATCACTTCTCTTTCAGTAGGGTGGGTAGCATCCTTCATCCTGAGTCCTCTGGAATCATGGTTGGTGACTGCTTTGATAAACATTCTTAAGTCTCTTAAAGTTCTTTGTCTTTATAGTAATGTTACTGTAAATATATTTCTGCTTCTGCTCACTTACTCTGTATCAGTTCATGCAAGTCTTCCCAGGTTTCTCTGAAATCTTCCCCTTCATCATTTTTGACAGTATGATAATATTCCATTATATTCATATACCACAACTTGTTCAACCATTTTTCCTTCCATAGAAATTAATGTAACTTTTCCGTTGAATGCTTAAATGTTAAAAAAGCTCATTTAGTACAATATTTTTAGGGTTATAAATATAGGGAGTCAGTTATGCACAAGGAATTCTGTCCTAATGCTAAAGAAAAAGAAAACCAATGACCTTTTGCTTAATTCTAAATTCCAGTCCTATTTTCAGTGCCTCATTTGACTTGGATAAAAAGATAGTAAATAGTAATATATATAATAGTAAATAGTAAATAGCTGACTGTGGCTCACATCATGAGCTTTTTATTGAAAAATTCAGACTTAAATTGAAGAAAGTAGGGAAAACCATCAGACCATATAGGTATGATCTAAATAACATCCTTTATGAATATAAAGTAGAAGTGATAAATAGATTCAAATGAATAGATCTGGTAGATAGGAGTGCCTGAAGAACTGTGGACAAAGGTTGGCAATATTGTACAGGATGCAGGTACAAAACACATCCCAAGGAAAAGAAGAGCAAGAAGGCAAAATTTCTGTCTGATGAGGCTTTACAAATAGCTGAGGAAAGAAGGAAAGGGAGAGGAAAGGACATACCCAACTGAATTCAGAATTCCAGAGAATGGAAAGGAGAGATAAGAAGGTTTTCTTAAGTGAGTATTGCAAAGAAACAGAGGGAAACAACAGAATAGGAAAGACGAGATCTCTTCAAGAAAAAGAGATGTCAAGGGAACGTTTTGTGCAAAAATAGGCATGATAAAAAACAAAAGTGATAGGGACTTAACAGAAGTAGAAGAGATTAAGAAGAGTTGTCAAGAATATACAGAACTATGCAAGAAAGATCTTAACATCACTGATAACCATGACTGATCCTATGGCTACTGATCTAGAATCATAGATCCTAGAGATGAAGTTGTGGGTCTTAGGAAGGATTACTAACAATAAGGCTAGTGGAGAAGATGGAATTTGGCGGAGCTATTGAAAATCCCAAAAGATGATGCTGTTAAAACATCACAAAGTACTCAATATGCCAGCAAATTTGGAAAACCCAGAAGTGACCAATGGATTGAAAAAGATCAGTTTACATCCCAGTCCTAAAGAAGGACAATGCCAAGAAAGTTGAAGTTACTGAGCAGTCGCACTCATTTCACTTACCAGAAAGGTTATGCTTAAGATTCTGCGAGCTAGACTTCGGCAGTATGTGAACGAAGCATTACCAGAAGTACAGGCTGTTTTTCCAGAGAGGCAGAGGAACTAGAGAACAAATTGCCAAAGTTTGTTGGATGATGGAGAAAGCGAGTGAGTTGCAGAAAAAAACATCTCTTTTTTCTACTTCATTGACTTAACTAAAGCCTTTGACTGTGGATAACAAAAAAATGTGGGAAGTTTTCAAAGAGATGGCAATACCAGATCATCTTGTCTCCCGAGGAAACCTGTATGCAGGTCAAGAAACAATGGTGAGAACAGAACCTTGATTGGTTTAAGATTGGGAAGGGAGTATGATAAGTCTGTGTATTGTTACCTTATTTATTTAACTTAGGTACACAGTTGTTGTTCAGTCATTTCAGTCACATCCAAATCTTTTTGACCCAATTTGGAGTTTTCTTGGCAGAGATATTAGTTTGCCATTTCTTTCTCCAGCTCATTTTACAGATGAGGAAACTGGGTTAAGGGACTTGCCCAGGATCAAGTGCCTGAGGCCAGATTTGAGCTCAGGAAGATGAGTCTTCCTGACCCCAGGCTCAGCACTCTATCCACCAAGCTGCCCTTATGTACAGAGTACATCATACAAAATGCCAGGCTGGAGAAATCAAAAATTGTAATGTTGTTGGGAGAAATATTAACAATCTCAGATATGCAGACAATATTACTCTAATGGCAGAGAGTGAAGAAAAATTAAGCCTTCTGATGAGGGTGAAAGAGGGGAGTGCAAAAGCTGGCTTGAAGCTTAACATCAAAAGAACTAAGACCTTGGCAACTGGTCCCATCACTTCCTGGCAAATAGAGGGAGAAGAAATGGAAGCAGTATCGGATATATTCTTGGGCTCAAATATCACTGCAGGTAGCAACTGTAGCCATGAAATTAAAAGATCCTTGCTCCTTGGAAGGAAAGATGCAGCAAATCTGGACAGCATACTAAGAAGCAGAGACATCACCTTGCTGACAAAGGTCCATATAGTCAAAGCTATGGTTTTTTCCAGTAGTAACATAGGACTATAAGGAAACCAAATGCTGCAGACTTGATGCTTTCTTGCTCTTTTTTGTTGTTTTTTTCCTGTACAATGGTGCCAACTTCTTTTCATAGTTCTTTAGGCACTCTGCCAGATCTAATCCCTTGTATCTATTCATTACTTTCACTTCATATTTATAAGGGATGTTATTTAGGTCATACCTACATGGACTGGTCTGATGTTTTCCTTACTTTCTTCAATTTAAGTGTGAATTTTGCAGTGAATTTTTGCTTATGATCTGAGCCACAGTCAGTTTCAGGTCCTATTTTAACTATTGTAAAGTTGCTAAAATTCTAGCTATAACTGTCTAAAATATCTAATGAGTGGTTGCCAATAAATTAGAAATTTTAGCAAGAGTTTAGACTTTTAAGCATTTATTAAGGAGAATAAGAATTTGGTGAAAAGAGAGAGAAAGAGGCCTAGATTCATCTGTCAAAGAAAGCCCGTGTCTCCTGCTCTGCTCCTCCCTGAGGTCCTTGCGAAAGAGTGTGAGAGAGCCAGCCTTGCCCCGTCTTCATCCCACAAGCCTCCTGTGGAACCGGGAACATCCCATCCACACGCACACACAGCTCCAAGCTAATTGGCTGGTAGCTTTGATCTACAGTACCCACAAGCAAACATTACTTCCTGACACCAAGGAACTGACTTTGCAAACCACATGGCTTGCCCTCAGAAGCCTTCTCCTGATCATGGCGGAGCTTTCCTACAGTAACTCTCCAGCAGATGGTGTTATTCCAATTGTTACACTATACAGAGCTTCTCTACCTTTGGAGGCAAAGTATATAATCAGTCTGATTTCTGTATTGACCCTCTGGTGATGTGCATGTGTAGAATCACCTTTTGTGTGTATGTGGTTTTTTAATGTATTTTTCCCAGACTTTTATTTTTTCCCCAATTACATGTAAAGATATTTTTTAGCATTTGCTTTTCTAAGATTTTGAGTTCCAATTCTTCTCCCACCCTCCATTCCGTCCCCCCACCCCAAAGCCAGAAAGCAATCTGATATAGGTTATATATTACAATCATGTTAAATATATTTGCACATTAGTCATGTTGTAAGAGAAGAGTCAGAACAAAAGGGGAAAAAACCACAAGAAAGAAGAAACAACAACAAAAAGTAACAACAAAAGTGAAAATAGTGTTTCAATCTTTTTTTTTTTTTAATTTTTTTTTTTTGGGTGGGGCAGTGGGAGTTAAGGCCCCAGGGTCACACAGCTAGTAAGTGTCAAGTGTCTGAGGCTGGATTTGAACTCAGGTCCTCCTGAATCCAGGGCTGGTGCTTTATCCACTGCACCACCTAGCTGCCCCTAGTGTTTCAATCTTAATTCAGACTCAGTTCTTTTTCTGAATGTGGAGAGCATTTTCCATCATGAGTCTTTTGCTGAGAAGAGCTAGGTCTATCACAGTTGATCATCACACAATGTTGTTGATACAGTGTACAATTTTCTCTTGGTTCTGCTTATTTCACTCAGCATCAATTCATGGAAATCTTTCCAGGTTTTTCTGAAATCTGCCTGTTTCTCATTTCTTATAGCACAATAGTATTCCATTACATACATATACCACAACTTGTTTAGCCATTCCCCAATTGATGGGGATCCCCTCAATTTCCAATTCTTAGCTACCACAAAAGAGATGTTAGAAATATTTTTATACATGTGGGTCCTTTTCCCTTTTTTTTATGATACCTTTGGGATATAGACCTAGTTAGTGGTACATATTATGGGTTGTTGAAAAAGAGTGCTTGCTATGACCAGTGAGTTATCTTGGCAAAACTCTGGTAGTCTTCACCTTGATTCATTTTGTGTTTCAAGGCCAAATTTGCCTGTTATTCCAATTATCTTCTGATTTCCTACTTGAGCATTCCAGTCCCCTATGATAAATGTGACATTTCTTTTTGTTGTTATTTCTAGAAGATGTTTTAGGTCTTAGTAAAACTGATTGACTTTGGCCCCTTTGGCCTTGGATTCAAACGAATATCATTCTATTATTTTTGAGATTATACTCCAGTACTTTCCTCATCCTTTTATTGACTATTAGGGTGACTCCATTTCTTCTAAGTGATTCTTGCCCAAAGTAGTATATGTAGTGATGATCTTAATTAAATTCACTAGCAAATCTTAAGGGTTAAGCAATTTGTTGTAGTTCAGTGGTTTTCAGTCAGGTCTGACTCTTTGTGACCCCATTTGGGGTTTTCTTGGCAGAAATACTAAAGTGGCCTGCCATTTCTTTCTCTAGCTCATTTTACAGATGAGGAAACTGAGGAAAACAGAGTTAAGTGACTTGCTTAGGATCAAAATTTGAACTCAGGAAGATTTATCTTCCTGAATACTGGCCTGACACTCTATCCACTAAGCCACCTAGCTGCTGTAATTGGTATAGATTGTAAATGCTACAGGAGTTCAAAGCCTGACAGTGAAATGATCTTTGAAAGACTGTTGAGAAGCCATTCATTTTGTTCTATTATTGTTCCTATTCCTGGAGCATCATCTTGATCTGTAGTAATCATTTTGATGTATGTTAGTCATTTTTCTATAACTAAGTCTATTCTTTTTGTTGTTTTTCCAGAGATTGTAACAGAGTTCCTTGAGAAATTATCTGAGAAGCTTTCTGAAAGGTTAGTTTTTACTTCACTTTGCAAAGGACATGTGTATTTATTATTATAAAATATTTAATTTATAACAAAAGAAAAAACTTAAATTATCTCTATGGAATTCTAGTATTGTCCTCAAAGCAAATATGTGGGAGAGGATGATTGCCCCTCTGCAAACTAAAACTTAGAAAGGTTCTCAAGTTCATAGTTTCTTTTAGTAACCCATTAAGGATATGTTATCATGAATTTGCTTAAAAGTTACTTGGAGTTTTGTTTTTCAGTTGCTTTACACAGTGTCTTTTATGTGGTAGGCACTCAGTAAATATTTGTCAAATTTAAGCTTTATTTTTAGCCTGTAATTCCTTGTTGTATTTACTATTTACTTTGTACAAAAGTATTTCTTTTTATTTGTCCTAAATCATAGCATCAGAGATTCCATAGGATTATAGATTATAAAGCTAGAAAGGACCTTTGAAGTTATCAAAGCCAGCCTCACATTTTACAAATGACAAAACTGAGGCTCATCGAGACTGACTCACATAGCTAATACCCTCTAAGCTAAGATATTTATGAATCCGGGTCCAGCACTCTATCCACATCATACCTCCTCTTAAATTACCCTATGTTTAGTTCTCTTTTGTGATTTAGTAAAATAATCTCTGTTCTTGATGTTACAGAGTTTCATAGAACTTAGAATTGGGAAGAACTGTAGCAATTATCTATCTGGTCTAGTTCTCTTACTTTACTGTTGAAACCAATTGAGGCCTGGAGAGGAAGAGATTTGTCCAAGGTCATTTTGATAGTAATACTTCACAGCCTTCATATTTATAGGCAGAATAGTCATAATCTTTTTTTTTAGTGAGGCAATTGGAATTAAGTGACTTGCGCAGGGTCACACAGCTGGTAAGTGTCAAGTGTCTGAGGCCAGATTTGAACTCAGGTCCTCCTGACTCCAGGGCCGGTGCTCTATCCACTGCGCCACCTAGCTGCCCCCATAATCTTTTAAATATGTTCACATATGACAGTTTCCTCATCTTTTTGATACTGTTAGTTACTCTTTACAGGACTGTGATTAGTCTTAGTATACTTTTCTTGAGGAACTGTGAATTCCATGTTTGGGTGCATTATGGTTTTGTCATAGAGAAATATAATGTTTTTTGTTTTATTTTTTATGATATTCAGCATTTTATTCTCCTTTTTGGTGAGAGTAACACATTAGAACAGTTTCTTTGTGACGTCTAAGTCTCTTAACTGGGTTATAATTGGTAGCTTAGAGCCTCTTATAATTTAGATTATTTTTCCCAAAATAGTAATATTGATTTATATTAACCTACACTGGAGCTCTTTCTCATACAATAAAGAGGTTGTGTTAATTTTGCTTTCATTTAAAAATTCATCTTAATTTATTTATCAGTGACTAAGTATTTTTCTCCTAATCATGTGTGTGTGTGTATATACATATGTGTGTGTATATTGTATATATCTCTGTGTATGTGTGTATCTTATCTTTTTGAGTTGACATATTTCCCAGCAACACTAGACTCAGAGCATGAAGGAGGACCTGAATGTGTCAAAAGATGAAGCTACCCCTGAGCTGACATAATTTCTTGTTGCACCCTAATTTGGACTCCCTATGTGTCCTTGGGACTATGTGTATAGCTAAATTAAAATCTCTCATTATGTGTGTGTGTATATATACAAAGAGAGATTTTAATTTAGCTAGACGCTTTTAAATTTCTAACTATATTTAAGATAATTATCTATGAATTTTTATGGGACTTTGAATTCCAAAAATGTTGAACATTCTTTTTTTTTTTTTTTTTTTTTGGTGAGGCAATTGGGGTTAAGTGACTTGCCTAGGGTCACACAGCTAGTAAGTGTCAAGTGTCTGAGGCCAGATTTGAACTCAGGTCCTCCTTACTCCAGGGCTGGTGCTCTATCCACTGCGCCACTGCCCCATTGTTGAACATTCTTAACCATTGCAAATTTGGAATCCTTCTGGTGATTTAAGAGGAAAAATTGTAGCTTAATTTAAAAATTATAATCCTTTTTTGTCATAGCATTTGAATTTCATCAATTAAAATTTATTTCAAGATTAGTCTTGGTCTTTTGTATGTTTTAGGTAGAGCAGAAAGGAATACTGTAAAGATGACTTATCAGTGGTTTCATATTTTTGCAATTCTTATTCTAATGTTTGTAATTTTACACAGGATCACTCTGGAAAGATGATTTTTAAGAATAAGGAAGGGGAGAGAATGGGGAAGAATTTTCATGGGTATTTTATTTTGTAGTGATTTCAATGTTTGGGAATTTGAAAGTAATTGCAACAGGATAGTTTCCTTGGTTAAGCAGTTACTTAAATCTTATCCTAACAGTTACTAATCATAAAATTGTCTTACAGAACTATAAATGATTTTGAGATGATGAAAAACATGAAAAAGAAACTAAATCCTCAAAATTCGGTAAGGTTTTTTTAATGGTGATATTATTATAATGTAAGCCAGTTACCATATTATAATTTAGCTTTAACAAGAATAGAAAGTTCCAGTCAGTATATGTGATCTGGCTTTTGGTATTTGAGTTTGGTGATTATTAAAGCTCTTGAAGGGATGTGACCTAGGTGCCTCTATCCGTGGCATTTTAAAAATGAATTTTTATTATTATCTTTATTTTTATATATCTTTATAAAGTATCTTTTATTTTTGCATTTCTTTACAATTTTTGTTTTCTTTATTTCTTTGTATTTTGTAACTGAGTCTATATAAATAATAAATTTGCTTTGGTAGATTGGGTCTTGCCTCCCAAATATTTTCCTCCTCATGAAATTACACAGAATTGTAGCTCTTAGGGAATGGGACATACATACACTTCAAAGATTATTTATCCAGGATTTTTTTTTTTCTCCTCTGAAAACTTTAGCTTAGTTCACTTAGAATTTGAATATATTCAAGCACATTTATTTGCCACTGTAAGTATGCCATCAATTGTAAGATATGAGTAGATTCTTAATGTTCTCTAATGTGACTGTGCTTCCAGTACCAGAAAATAATGTTCTATTTCAGCCTATCCCCTGAATCAAGGTTGGTAGACCATATGCCTGCATCTTCTTCAAACACGGAAGGACGTTAGTTAAATGAGTGTTAATGAGATAAGTCTATGAGGTTCTTGCCACCACCTTCTGACCTCACTGTATCTCATAATACTTTCAGGAAAATTGAATTACTGTGTGTGTGTGTGTGTGTGTGTGTACATATATATTTTTTTCTTTAGTAATTTGTAAGGCTTGATATCCTTGACCGATGATAGTAAAATGAGTAGATTCAGTTTCTGTCCTGTGTATTCTTTATATAAAATTTGTGTGTAACAGGTATGTGTTCCCATTATGAATTTCCCAAGTTTAGTTAGGTAATCAATTGGGAAGCATTGATGAAGTACTTTTTATATGACAGGAATACAAACAAAAATTAAACTGTCCCTAACATCAAAGGGCTGACAGGGAAATATACAAAGTGATTGTAAGATAAGTTCTGGTTGGAATGGTACTGGCTACTGGGGGGCTTCTTGTAAGAGCGTTTTGAAGGAAACAAGGGATTCCAAGAGGCAGAAGTAAAGTAGAAGTGCCTTCTAGACACTTTTCACAGCCAGTGCAAAAATATAAGAGAGGAATATTTAGAAGGCTGGTGTGGTTGTTCTGCAGGGACAGGGGAGTAATACAACTTAAGCTGTGAAAGGCAGACTGGGGACAGATGATGGGGGCCTTTAAGATCTAAATAGATGAACTTAGATTTGGTCCTAGAGATAATAGGGAGCCTTGGAGTTTATGAGCACAGAGGTGACATAGTTAGATCTGTGTTATTTATGACAACTTTTTATTTTTTGAGGGGCAGTGAGGGTTAAGTGACTTGCCTAGGGTCACACAGCTAGTAGGTGTCACGTGTTTGAGGCTGGATTTGAACTCAGGTCCTCCTGAATCCAGGGCTGGTGCTTTATCCACTGCGCCACCTAGCTGCCCTGATCTATTATTTATGAATACCTATGGCAACTTTGTGGAGGATGAATGAGAGTGGGGAGACAGGAAAAACCAATTTAGAGGCAATTGCAATAGTCTAGGCAAGAGGTGATGAGAGTATGTGCCAATTTGGTTGATGTGTGAATAGTGCAAAGGTGAGGGTAGGTAAAAAATATTGTGAGTTAAAAATGACAAGATTTAATTATTGCTAGTAAAACTTTAAGGTTTTCAAAGCACTTCAGATATTATCTCATTTTTATCTTCCAGTAACCCTGGAAAATAGGTGCTTTTATTATTCCCATTTTACAGATGAGGAAATTGAGGCAGAAACAAATCAAGTGACTTGCCCAGGGTCATGCAACTATGTGTGTCTGAAGCTCAATTTGAACTCAGGTCTTCCTGACTCCAGGTCCAGCTTCCCACTGCATACCATGAGCTAATTCATATTTGTCAAAAGATTGAACATAAGGGATGAAGGATAATGCCAAAGATGCAGAACTAGGTTGTTTGTATGTTCTTACCTTTTATAGATGTAGAGATGCTAAGAAGTGTGGGTTCTCTCCTACATTTGAGGAAAAGGTATTTATTTAAGTTATTGAAGCTACGTATAATAAAGGTGTTTCATTTTCACATAGTATTGTTGAAAAATTGAATCCTTCTATTTCAGACATTGATGCCTTGGGATCATCCTTATTACAGTGGTGCCATTCGTGCAGAGAGGTAAGTTTTTTGTATTTACGGCAATATCACGAAACACTACTTATTATTCAGTCTAATCTTCCCATCTGGAAGAACAAGGTTGGCATGGTGGTTCGGTCAACTTTTGTTGTTGTTATTATATTATGAAGAAAATACTTTATACACCATAAAATACAACATAAATGTGTCATAGTTATTTGCAAGCCTAAATGTAATAGTGACCACTGTAGAAATTGATATTTCACTTTATCTGTTAGGACAGATGACATTTATGTTCTCCCACACATTCTCCACATTGGGTATACTCAGTGTTCTGGACACCTTTCTATAGGGCCCTTTTCATCATTTGTATAGACTTGTATCATTTGGTCTACCCAGTGGTTATTCTCCACTCTTGCTACCTGGCCTATCCTTTTTCTGCTTAATGCATGTTTCTGATGTTGTCTTTTTAAGCAGCCTCATCTGTGCAGTCCTTGTTGGTTATGTTCCAGCTTATTCATGCATGCCACATTCTTCTGTTATTCTTTTTGCATGATCCACAACTGTTCTATGACTCCTTGCCTTATAGTATCACCAGAATAGTATTGATGTTTTAAAAAAAAAGTGCTCTAAAAACGAACTACTTTAGTTTTTATGACAAATAGCAAAAGACTATCTCTTTTGTTTCAGGGAGAAGGTTGGGGTCATTTATTTATTTATTTATTTTTTTTTGGTTTTTTTTTTTTTTTTTTAGTGAGGCAATTGGGGTTAAGTGACTTGCCCAGGGTCACACAGCTAGTAAGTGTTAAGTGTCTGAGGCCAGATTTGAACTCAGGTACTCCTGAATCCAGGGCCAGTGCTTTATCCACTGCGCCACCTAGCCGCCCCCAGGTTGGGGTCATTTAAAGTGCTATACAATTTCCTAGAGGCAATCCAGATAATTTTCTTCCTACCTCATTTTGGGCTCAGTTTTTCATTGTATATTTGCTTTGCCTATCCAGGACATAAGTATTGGCAGAGAAGCTGTTTCAGTATTTGGGTATTTCTGTCACCCAAATTCTGGGCCTAGTTTTTCATTGTGTTTCTTCAGTGCCTGTCCAAGGTACATATGTTGGTGGGTCAGCCTTGTGGGTATTTGAAAGAGAGAATGATACAAAACTTTTAGAAATAAATTTTGGGCCTTTTTATCTCTAAAAAGTAAAAAAGTACTTAAGAAAAGAACAATTTTTGAGCCATGTGCCTGCTCTCCTATCTCTATGAAATTTTCATGAGATTAATCTGCAAACACTGAGGACATTTGATGAGAATGTGAGAAGAGGCTTTTGTAAACAATATTTTATAATATATCTTTACAATAAAACAACTGACTGAAAGATAGAAAGACTACAAGATCCCGTTGGGCTTGTTTTTTGTCTACAAAGAAGTTTTTATTGTGATTGAGCAAAATGCTTTCTTAAAAGGTCTTCTCCAATAAGATGACTTCCATACTTTGTCAGAACATGTGAGATTAGTTGGAAAATCTGGGAAATTCTTTCTACTTTTCTTTGATAATTTACATTCAGTGAGGCATAATAGAGAGAAGTATGCCTTCCAGAGGAACTTCTGCTATCCTAGAAAATGTCTCACATGAAGTCCTTGTTGGAAGAGATGAAGTTACCTAGTTGTTTCTGTTTGTGGACATTGTGGTTATTACATGAAATTTTAAAATATTGAAGGGCCTCTTAAATGAAATTCATAGAAACTCAAAAGAATGAGTAGTAGCTAGTACAATGATAAAAGACTGGATTGGAGAAAGAGGACCTAGATTCAGATCATGGGTCTGCCATTTAATAGTTGAGTGTGGTCTTGGACGATCCATTTAATTTCTCTTGGTCTCAGTTTCCTTATCTGTGAAATTAAGGGGTTATATTCGGGTACCTTTAAAGTCTGCTCCACCTTTAAATGTATGATTCAATGGCTTAAATATCTATATAAGGAAAACCAACTGAAGGAAGAAGATCCATTTTTCAAGCCACCATTTACATTTGATTAGCACCTCATAGCAGGTTTATCAAAAATTTATGTAACGAAGGATTACAATTCAGAGATTGGAAAGAGTAATACCTTTGTTTAGTAGAGAGTGCTGGTTTGTTTTAATGTTTATTTGACATTTGTATGTCAACATAGATTCTTATTGAAATTAGTGTGGAAACAAGATTTTTTAAAATCATACTGACCCTCCAGAATTTCACTTATGAGAGTATTCTATGTGATGCCATTTTGCTTTATTCTTTTCTTTATTCCTTTTGCCATTTGTAATGAGGAGTGAAGAGACTTCCTTTTTCAGAGTGCTATTTGCTAAATTGGACAGTAGGCGGTGTTCTGAGATCATGTCTTGAATAGATCATTCACCCAGTTAATTGACATTCCTTGTGCTGTTTGCTATATCCATTATGTCATTGTTCTGAAAATCCAACTCTAATTCCAAGCTTGCTTCTCTCAATAGTAGCATTGTTTAGCTTTAAAGTAATAATATATCAGTCACATTTTTTATACTCAGGGCATAAGTTCAAAATCTCTAAGTATCTTTGTGCATACACATTTATCATTCCAATTTTAGTATATGTGCTGCTGAAGCGAGCACTGCATACACATTTACCAGAAAACCCTGAGGACAGATATCTATAATCTGTGTCTTTTTGTGTCTTATTTGGAAAAAGTAATTACAGAAGATATTAGATAATTTAGTGTTGATAAACACTGAATTCTGGAATACATTATAACTCTAAGAAACATCAGAATTTAGGATGTATGTTTTGTTGAAACAGATTTGATCCAGCTTATAGTACGCAACTATTTTTTTGATATTGGCACTTTAAGTAATTATAAAACTACTGAGCAATCTATAATAGTGTACAAAGTAATTGTGATTTCGGTTAGTGAAAGTTTCTCTTGCTTTTATGATTTGTTTGTTTGTTTTTGTGGGGCAGTGGGGGTTAAGTGACTTGCCCAGGGTCACACAGCTAGTAAGTGTCAAGTGTCTGAGGCTGGATTTGAACTCAGGTCCTCCTGAATCCAGGGCCGGTGCTCTATCCACTGCGACACCTAGCTGCCCGCTTTTATGACTTTAAAAATGTTCATTATAATAAAATAAAAATTACAGCTATAACTAAAACTAATTATAGGTTAGATATGTTTATTTTCTACATCAAGGGCTAATGTGGTATATAGTGACTCTGACCTTGAAAGGCCTAGGTTTAAGTCCTGTCTCTGACATATAACTGTGTAACCATGCACCAGTCACTTATGCTTTCAGTGCCCAAGGCAATTCTTTTAAGACTATAAATTACAAACCAGTAGCTGAAGTTCCCTCGACTTTGAGAGCTCCCCACCTATTCTGCCTAATTTGAAGTTTTACACAGTATCCTTATGCTTATGTATTGAATTTTGCCACTCCCCCCCAACAATATCTATGCACATTCCCTAGGTGAGAGCTTAGTAAATGTTTAACTATTTATATTCTCTTCATAGAGTAGGTATTTAATCAATTATTGAATTTAATTAAATTGAGTCTTATAGTAATGCTATGGTAAAATCTAAATACATTATACCTTGTACTTGGAATTTTTTCTTTTCCTTTTTCTTTTTTTTTTGGGGGGGGGGTTGTATTAAACCATGAATGCATATTACTTACAGCTCATTTTTTTCGTTTGTTTTGTTTTTGTTTTTTTAGTGAGGCAATTGGGGTTAAGTGACTTGCCCAGGGTCACACAGCTAGTAAGTGTTAAGTGTCTGAGGTCGGATTTGAACTCAGATACTCCTGACTTCAGGGCCGGTGCTCTATCCACTGCGCCACCTAGCTGCCCCTACAGCTCATTTTTAAAAGTATATGTTACACTTGATATGGTGGGACTAACACTCACTTGTTTCTGACTTCTTGCTGTCTTGTATATATTTTTCAAATGTTTCATTGATGTTTTTAAATTTTTTTGTTACATCACTATCAATTATAGTAACCTATTACATACATTACTTTGGGCACTTAATTATAGAGAAGCAGCTTGTAGTCGATAGAACATTGGACTTGAAGCTAGGAAAACCTAATTTTGAATCTTTCCTCAAACACCAACTGGTTGGCGGTGGTCAACGAACTTAATTCTGTGGGCCCAAATTACCTTTTCTGTACAATAAGGAAGTTGGATTCATTGATCTCCAACATGACTTCAAGCTTAGAAGTCTGTGATCCTTGGATCCTGTGATAAACTGCCTTGGATTGGTCACTGCTGTGAAATGTGTTAGCCCTGTCTTTCAAACTAGATTATCAACTGGAAGGCAGGGTTTTGGACTTACACTTCTCTCTTTCCAAGGTGACTATCACAATGCTAAAGCACCTAGTAAATATTCCGTAAATACTTGCTGATTAGTGATGTCCTGAGAGGCCTTGTGGTGTTCTAGAGAGAGCATGGATCTTGTGATCAGGAGAATTGGGTTTGAGACCCAGCTTTACTTATTGCTGACTGTATGAATGTGGGCTAGTCATTGAAACTTTGATTTTCTTGGAACCTTGGTTTTATAATATGCAAAAACTTATATCAACCTTCATAGCATCATTATGAGGAAAGCTCTTTGAAAATTGTTAAGCACTTCATAACTGATTTATTGTTGTGTATATTTCTTTGAAGTTGTATCTAACTTGAATCAATGCAAATTTTCTTTTATTTTTGGTGGGGCAATGAGGGTTAAGTGACTTGCCCAGGGTCTCGCAGCTAGTAAGTGTCAAGTGTCTGAGGTCAGATTTGAACTCAGGTCCTCCTGAATTCAGGACCGATGCTTTATCCATTGTGCCACCTAGCTGCCCCCTGCAAATTGTTTTGTTTTTGTTTTTTGGTGAGGCAATTGGGGTTAAGTGACTTGTCCAGGGTCACACAGCTAGTAAGTGTTAAGTGTCTGAGGCTGGATTTGAACTCAGGTGCTCCTGACTCCAGGGCTGATGCTCTATCCACTGTGCCACCTAGCAGCCCCTACAAATTGTTTTTTAAATGCATGGGGAAATTATGTTATTTAAAGCAATCCTTTACTGAACTTTTTAGAAGGAATCATCTCTTGTCATTTTTCTAAATCCAAATTTCATCTGTTATAATAGTTGAAAGTAAAGTATATTTTTAGAGCCCTTTACAGTTTTATAATTTTAGTAGTACTCTGTGTTTTAATGAAAGATATGCATTCGAATATTACTCTGTACTCAGACCTGAACTGAGGTTTGGTACATGTATAAATAATGGAATAAGTAATTAATTAAAAGCTCTTAATTTATTAGCATAGTAAATGAATCAAACTACAGAACTAGCACTACCCATATTGTTATTCTTTTAATTCTTCCAAGAGTTTATATAAAGCTGAGGTTTCAAAATATACCTTAGGAAGTTTAAAACTAGAATGATTAAATTTGATTGGGGAGAGTTCATTAAATAATGCTGATTGACAGCTTGGAAGGTATTGATAGTAGAGAAGAAAAAAATGTGAAATCCATTAGCTTGATTTTGGGAATACATTAGGGAAACAAAATAAAAACTTTTATATCTGCTTTAGATTTATCTACTCCTAGATGAAGACTGAAATGTGCTTTCTGACAAGTAATTTTAAATAGGAGGCCTTTTTTTGACTCGATTTTTTTCTTTTGTTTAACCCAAAGGACTTATTTCAACTGTCTTTCAGGTTTCTTGACTGCTCATTTAAAAACAAGGGGAAAAAGTTATTTTCATTAGAAATAGAACAAGGAGTTTTACATAGAATTGACAAAAGTATAGGCTTTTGTAATACATGAAAATGATCCAATTAGTAGCTGAAGTAAGAATTTTAAAGTGGTTAATTCTTCCTTTCACTTCTTGGTGTTATATATTTTGTGACAGTAGAATTAACTCTATAAGTTATGAAAACATTGTTATAGAAATTATTATTTTAATGTGACTGTAAAACGTTATGGAAGAAGCTAAATAATTAACAATATCCCATCACAAAATAGTAAAATCTATAGTTAATACAAGCCTGTAGAAAGCTTCGTAATAGTACCCAACTAAGTCCTATCATTCTTTTTTTGTTTTGTTTTGTTTTGTTTTGTTTTTTTGCAGGGCAATGAGGGTTAAGTGACTTGCCCAGGGTCACACAGCTAGTAAGTGTCAAGTGTCTGAGGCCGGATCTGAACTCAGGTACTCCTGAATCCAGGGCCGGTGCTTTACCACTGCCCTATCTAGCTGCCCCCAGTCCTATCATTCTAAGAGCATTTAGAGATAAATATGAAAGGAGAGTCTATCAATCAACAATGAAATACAGCTTGGTAGTGTAGCGAATAGACCACTGGGCCTGGAGTCAAGAAGACCTGAGATCATGTCTGGCCTCAAACACTTATTAGCTGTGTGTCCCTGGGTAAATCATCCAACCTTTTCCTGCCCCAGTTCCCTCATTTGTGAAATGGGAATAATAATAGCACCTACTGGGTGCAGCTAGGTGGCACAGTGGATAAAGCATCAGACCCGGATTCAGGAGGACCTGTGTTCAAATATGGCCTCAGACACTTGACACTTATTAGCTGTGTGACCCTGGGCCAGTCACTTAACCCTCATTGCCCCGCAAAAAACCCAAAATAAATAATAGTACCTACCTCTCAATGAGATAATATTTATAAAGTACTTTGCACACCTCAAGTGCTATATAAATCTTGGCTGCTATTATGATGATTGTTGTTTATCAAGCACCCCTTATGTGCCAGGTACTGTGATAGGCATTGGGAAAACAAATACAAAAGTGAGACAGTTTTTACCTTAAAGTTTACATTTTAATGGAGAACAACAAATAGAAAAGACTTGGAACAGATTTGGTAGTGTTTTTTTTTTTAATGTATAAGGTATTTTATTTTTTCCGTTACATGTAAAGATAGTTCTCAACTTTTGTTTATACAAGCTTTACAATTTCAGATTTTTTCTCCCTCCCTCCCCTCCCTCCCCCCTTCCCTAGACAGCAGGTAATCTGATATAGGTTATATCTATATATCTCTATACATATTGGAAAGTGTTTTTATAGTAGTCAGTTTTTATCATGTATGACAGTGGAATTTTCACTGTGATTTGAGAAAATGGAATCGGCCTTTAGGATTTTAAGTTAGTAAGGGCAATTGGGTCTGATCAAATCCACACAAAACAAAGTTTGCTGGTGGTGAAACAATTAAAAAAGTATTCAGCAGCCTATTGGCAAGATATTTTTACAAAGTAGGATTACTATGGATGTTATTTCATTTAAAGGCAATTGAGAAAAATTTTCAGCAACTATTGACATCTATATATGCTTAATCATCTTTGTAGATTCTTTATGAGAGTCGTCTATGCACATACCAAGGATTATTCTTATTGGATATAGAAGAAGATAGACTTTGCCCTAGCAAACCAGTTTTTTCATAGTCACATAATGGGCTAAAACATTTCAAGCCTGCATGATCTGTCTGTGGTTTGCTGATTTTTTTAAAAGAACCATTTTATTCCAGACTAAAGTATAGACTTATCTACCATACATAAGTTAAACCCCTTTTTTAGTGAATAAAAAATACACATTGTTCAGTATGAAATGTCAGATCGGCAACCAATTGAACCTGTCAATTGAAAGCCTCAAGAACACTGCAGATGCACAAAAAAGGGCCCAATTCAGGGCCCATTATTGAATTTGAGAAGGAAAGCGATTTGAATGAATCTAAAAAATTATACAATGCTTTCCATGATCTCATGATATCTTCCTGCCACAAATTCCTGTCCTTTCAATAACAGTATTCTTTTGCAGCCATGTGGTTCTGTATTATGGAATCCAGTGTCTGCTGATTGAAAATTGTGGATGGGGGCAGCTAGGTGGCACAGTGGATAAAGCGCCAGCCCTGGATTCAGGAGGACCTGAGTTCAAATGTGGCCACAGACACTTGACACTTACTAGCTGTGTGACCCTGGACAAGTCATTTAACCCCATTGCCTCGCAAAAAAACCCAAGCAAGTCCCCCTGCCAAAAAAAAAAAAAAGAAGAAAGAAAGAAGGAAAGAAAGGAAATTGTGAATAACCTGAAGGGTAATGGGAAGTTTTATTGTGGTATAAATAAACAGTGGGATGTCTCTCCCCCCCCCCCCCCTTTTCGGGGCAATGAGGGTTAAGTGACTTGCCAGGGTCTCGCAGCTAGTAAGTGTAAAGTGTCTGAGGTCAGATTTGAACTCAGGTCCTCCTGAATCCAGGACCAATGCTTTATCTACTGCGCCACCTAGCAGCCCTGGCATCTACTTTTACTCCACAAAAAAGGGGCACAAATAATATCTTTGTGAAAATATACTCAGATACTACTTTATCAAAGACTTGGGAATTCCCATCAGCATTTTAGGTTGCAGCCCATCTATGCCTGCTTATCCTTTGCAACTCTTGTCCATGTTCTTCCATGTTTCACAACAGGATGGGGTGGGAGGTAGTACATCCAATGTCCTATGACAGTCCTTCCTCACTTTCCCCTGATATCATGAGGGGACCAGTGGTAGTGCCTCATCATATGGCCAGACCATCTTCTCTTCCTGTTATACATTCCTTGTTGACTTCTTTCCTTCTATTTGTCTTCGAAGTTCTCTATTGGGTATTCGTTGTACCCTACTCCTTTCCACAATGTACTTTTCTGTTTCCCATTGTGTGATTTAAAAAAATTGGACCTGTGATTTCATCAGTGTAAAGAGCTCCCAGTAAAGAATTCCCTCTACCTATTCTGATAAACTTTTCTGTAACTTATAGTTTTAGAAAGTTGTCTAGGCTACTAAAAAGTTCAATGGCTTATCCAGGGCCATGGAGCCAGTATTTATCAGGGATGGGGCTTGAACTAACATCTTTCAATTCATATGTCTTAACCACATAGGAAGGTAGAATATCTGTATTGAAAAGATGCCCTTTGTTCCATGGGAAGCCTGGGGTTATTAAAGGAGCTTTACAGTTTTCTTGATCCTGCCTTTCCTTTTCCTATTCAACTTCAAGGCCCACTTGTCCTTCCTGTACTTTGTCCCAGATCTTTATACTGATGGACAAGCTCTAGGAGTTGTTCAAATGAAAGTCATTATCTGGGCAATAAGACTTTTTCATCCATTTGGTCTTTTCCTGGGTGGCTGATGAGGCCAAACTCTTTTGAGTAGTTATAGAAAGCTCTGTAATATTTCTAGGCTGGGTGTGACCAGGAGTAATATAATACACAAACAAGTGCATCTGGAATATATAAGATTTGGAACAAATTTGAGGAAGGTCTTCAAGTGGAGGTTGTATGATATTTGTTGGGAGTTTGTGGAGGAGATTCCTGCTTAGTATCCCCTGTTGGGCTAGATGATATCTACTGAAAAATAATCAAATTTTGACATTATATTTGTCTCTACTTCTCGAGTTTATTTCATTTAATAAATTCATTATGATTTGTTGAGTTTATTCTGAGACAACAGAATGTCAGCATTTCTTCTATGTTCCAACTTTAAGACAATCCATGTTTTCTCTTGAAACACTTTTTCTATATTGTTAGCTACTTTCTGAAATTTTAATGAATAATTATTGACCTTATTTGATCTCAGTAAAATCATTATTTTCTTATAGATTGACTGTTTAAAAGCCTAATTTTTTATGCCTTAATTTCTAGGTGCATCTTAATTTTCATGGATAAGTTGACTTCTAGGGACATGAGTGCTTCTAGGAAAGCTGAAGTTCTTAACTAACATTGATATTTTGTGAGCAAACACCATCATTCCTGACACATTTATAATCCTGATCATTTTATGTTCTCTTTTCTTTTTTATGCTAGTTTTCATCATTCAGTTTTGCTTGGAATGAATTTCCACAGGATCTGGATTTTATTTACTTTTCTATTGCATACCATCAGTGCTTTAGCAGAAAAACTCTCATTAAGTTCAATGTTGTCTCTACACTGGTATCACACCCATATGGAATAGAACTACTGCACGTGTGAAATCATTCAGAATAAAAACTCTTCCCTGATCTGAAGGAAATAATTATAGCCATCCCAGAATGACCAGCCCCTGGCTTCTGTGGTGGATTTAAGAGTATTGTTTGATCTGTGATGTTGAACATTGCCATATTTACAATGGATGTACAGGGAGTCAGGTTGTCTGGCTGTTTTAAGCTGTCCATTGTGGGGGGCTTCTATCTGTTTTTGATGCAGTCACCATACTACAGAGTCTAGATCTCAGTTTTAGTATTTTCCAGAGCTCAATTTTAATTTTTTTTGCATAAGGGTAACCAAGTTCTGAGAAAGTGATTTGTCCTTTGTATTAACAAATTATGCAAATTTATTATAATGGGAAATAGGTGTCAAATCTCATAAAACTGGAAGATCAGTCATACTGATGTGGCACATTGCTTTGTGTGTAGTAGACCCTCTAGATTCTCCCTCTACCATTATCACTCATTCAGTCAACATCACTAAATTGTGGTCTATGAATATTACCTACCTGGCCATTCTCTGTTCTTCCTTGGTTATTGCAGTGCTTGGTTGAGTCTTTCTTTCCTCCCCAACACCTGCCCTTATACTATGGAACTTTGACATACCTGTTGATAACTTCCTCAAACACTGTAACTTCCATGACCTCTACTCCACCTCAGCTGTACACATGGATGGTCATACCCTTGATCTTGTCATTCCCAAATACTCCATTTCCACTATGAAATTCCTTTATATGATCATAATTCATTTTCATAACATCTTTGCCTCTGCCTTATAACCCTCTAAGTCTATTCATCTTCTCCTTCACCTCTCAGTTCTTTTTTATTTAATTTTTTTTCTTTTGCAGGGCAAATGAGGGTTAAGTGACTTTCCCAGCATCACATAGCTAGTAAGTGTCAAGTGTCTGAGCTCAGATTCGAACTCAGGTCTTCCTGATACAGGGCTGTTGCTTTATCCACTGTACCACCTAGCTGCCCCTCCATTCTTTTTAAGGTTAATAGCCCTATACTGGCTACATTCTTTTTCCTCCCCCATTTTAACTACTTAATGAATTTGATTCTTCATTATCCTCTTCTCAAGTCCCTTGCCGCATATCCTATCAATGATTTTGCCTTCCAATCTCTAGCCTTGGCTTATCCCCATAATCTACTGCCTTTGCTCCTACTCATGTACTGCTAAACAAGGCAGGAGAAAATCATGAATCCATGTTAATTGGATCCATTATAAATTTGTTACATAATTGTACCTCCCTAATCTATTTGTTATCCTACTGACTACAGTGGCTTTTCAGTCAGTCAGTACACATTTATAAAGCACTTAATAAGTGCCACACACTTTTCTAAGCACTGGGAATACAAATGCAGGTAGAAAGACAGTAGTGTCCTCAAGGAGCTTATATTCTAATGGGGGAAGACATATAAAAAGAAGATTAAAAAGGGGAGAAGAAGGGACAGAAAGGTACCAGGTACTGAGGCATGGGTAAAGAAAGTCTATAGTGTAGCAGGGGAAGAATAAAATAATGACTGGCCTGTGTACCATCCTCAAATGGAGGTTTCTAGGGGGAGCTGTCCAATCAGAAGAAGATGCCAGAAAGGCAGAGGGGAGAGTACTTCCAATGTATGTATTCCATGTGAGGATTGATTTACAGACAAAGAGGTTTCTGGGGCATGGTAGAGGAAGTCTACTGTGGTAAAAGAGTATGAACCGAAAGACAAATGAGACCAAATCTTTTCATCTCTCCGCAACACCCTGATATCTGAATATTCCATGAGGTCCTACTCCTCTGACCCTCTTAGCTAAGAACCTTGTCTCATATTTTACTGAAAAATAATTAAGTTATTTACTGAGACTTCCTTCTCCCCCATCCTCATCTCACATCATATAGATGCCATCAGTCACTATCTACTCTCTCATCCCTGACTCACATGAAGATATGTCCCTTTTCCTTTCAGGCCCCAGACTCCAAGCAGAAGTGATCCCATCCTATGTTGTCCAGCAGATTGCCCTCTGTATCATTCCATCTTCATTCACTTATCTTCAGTTCTCTGTCCCTCCTGGCTAGCTTTTATACTGACTGAAAACATGTCAATTTCTTTCTCATCCTCAAAATCTCTTTCTTGACCTGTCCATCCTGGATAAGCTATTGTCTGATAACTTCCTTCCTTGTTGGTTAAACGTCCTTGAGAAGGCCATTTACAATAGGTGCCTACACTTTCCTTTCACTCTCTTCTTAATTGTCTGTACTCTGGCTTCTGACCTCTTCATTCAACTGAAAGCTACTTTTTCCAAAGTTGCTAGTACTTCTTATTTGCCAAATCTAATGGTCCTCTTCTCCGTCTTCATCCTCTTTGACCTCCCATTTTTCCTTTGTCACTGTCAATCACTATCTTTTTGTTGGTACTCTTTTCTCTCCGGTTTGCCATGATATTTCTTTATTCTCCTCTTGCCTGTACTCAGGACCCTACATCTCCTTTGTAGATCTTCATCTAGGCTAAACCCTTTCTAACTATGAGTGTTTCTCAGGCTCTGTCCTGGGCTACTATTTCTCCCTCTAACTATTTTAGTTGGTACTTTCTTCAGTTCTCAGTGGATTCAGTTGTCTCTGGATTCTCAGCACAACTATATTATCCTTTCCCCAAAATCTCCCTCTATCCAAACTTCCCTATTACTGTGGAGAGTACCCACCATCATCCCAATCATTCAGCTCACAGCTTACATATCATCCTTAACTCTCTCCCTCATCTCTCTTGCCAAATCCTGTTGATTCTACTTTATAACATCTCTCATATCGCCTCATACCCCTTCTGTTTTCTGATACTCCCACTACCCTGACTTAGGCCTTCATTACCTTGCTCTTGACTATTGCAAAGCCTTCTGCTTTGTCTCCCTGTCCTCATCTATCTCTATTTATCAAAGTGACCTCCCCTAATAGCAGGTCTATATGCACCTCCCTACATTCAAGTAAACTCCAGTGGCTCTCTTGCCTCCAGGATCAATATAAACTCCTCTGTCTTTATTTACTAGTAGTAATAACCCCTGACCTTCACATAATACTTTGGAAGTTTATGCAACTTAAACCATGTTTTATGGTGATTTCATCCTCACAACAATTCTGTGGGATAGGCCAAGGCCGTATTATTCTTATCCCCATATTACAGAAAAAGGAAGATAAAAACATAGAATACTGTATTTAAGAGTTTTATTTACTGTTGAACTCTTTGACTCGTTGTATATTTGAAGTAGAGGTTTGGAATATGCAGCCCAAAAAGCTAAATTTATTTATTTAAGGCTGTAGAACTATTTTGTAAGTGGCAGAAATAGGATCAAAACATAAATCTTCTGATTTTAAAAAATATGTATAGGCTAGAAATCGACTAAATGTAATAAATTAAAAATTTATAGAGTAATGTAAAGTGAAACTTGGATTTTAAAAATTAAATAGAATATGGGGATAGTGGACATAGTGAAGAAAGTGGTTAAAAATGTATGAGTTTTTGAAGACTGTTATGCTTAATATGAATCAACAATCTGATATAGCTGCCAAGAAAAGTAAGGCAGTCTTTGACTGGATTAATTTAAGTGTTCAGGTATTAATGAGGTGATAGTGGGTACGATATCCTGCCTTAGAATCCATCTGGGAAAATTGTCTTCACCTCTGGTACTTCAATTTAGAGATACTCTGCGAAGCTGGAGACTGTTCAGAGGGAGTCAGCTTGGATAATGAAGAGCGTTGAGACTAGTCTGGAGAAGGCAATACTTAGTGGAGGACATGGTAATTGTCTTCAAGTATTGGCATATTCGACTTGTTCAGTTTGACTGTAGCAGTCAGAATAGTGGCTTGATATTGCAAATAGGCAAATTTAAGTTTAATGCAAAGAAAAACTTGATAACAATTAAAGCTTTTCAAAAGTGGAATGGGCTGCCTTGGAGGTAGTGGGTTTTCCCTCCCTTGTGGCATCTGACAAAGGATTTCAGGTCACATTGTGGGATATGTTGTAGAAAAGATTCCCATTCAGGTATAGGTTAGACTAGAAGGCCTTTTCACTTCTGAGTTGTCTTTCATCTCTGATTCCAATTCTATTCCAGTGTAGTACTGCAGAAACTAATCTTCATGTGAAACAATATCTTTATGTAGAAGTAAAGGGTAGGGCAGCTAGGTGTACAGTGGATAGAGCACTGGCCCTGGAGTCAGGAGTACTTGAGTTCAAATCTAGCCTCAGACACTTGACACTTAGTAGCTGTGTGACCCTGGGCAGAAACACTTAACCCAGTTGCCTCACCCCCCCCCCCCAACCAAACCAGAACAAACAAACAAAAAAGAAGTAAAGGGTAAAGGGAGCTGACATCTCATGAACTCCTATGTAAACTGGATAAAGGAGGGTTGAAACACCTGTCCAACTACCGTGTTTATAGGCCCTCATCTCTCACACTTGAACTATGCAGTAGGCTGCTAGTGGGTTTGCTGGCTACAAGACTTGCCTACTCTAGTCCATACTCCATTCAGCTACTGGAGTGATTTTCTAAAGTGCAGTTTAACTATGTCACCCTCCTGTTCAGTAACTTCAGTAGCGTCCTTGTTGCCTCTAGGATCAAATCCAAAGTCCTCTGTTTGACATTCAGATCCTTTCATGACCTAGCCTGCATCCCTCTCCCGACCTTTCAGTCTTCTTACACTTAACTCCTCACTAGACATACTCTGTTTTTTTGTTTAGTGAGGCAATTTGGGGTTAAGTGACTTGCCCAGGGTCACACAGCTAATTAAGTATTAAGTGTCTGAGGCCGGATTTGAACTCAGGTACTCCTGACTCCAGGGCCGGTGCTGTATCCACTGCGCTATCTAGCTGCCCCCACTACATACTCTTTGATCCAGTAACACTGGCCGTCCTTGCTCTTCCCTCAAACAGGCACTCCATCTCTTGGCTTCAAAGCATTTTCACTGACTGTTCTTCATGCCCAAAATGCTCTTCCTCCTTCATCTCTGCCTACTGGCTTCCTTTAAAGCCCAATTAAAATCCTATGATCTACAGGGAACTTTCTTAATCCCTCTTTAATCTAGTGCTTTTCCTTTTAAATTACTATTTTACTTTATATGTAGGGTAGCAAGGGGGCACGATGTATAGAGTCCTGGGCCTTGAGTCAGGAGGACCTGAGTTCAAACTGGGCCCAGATACTCCTTTGACCCTGGGCAAATTCACTTAACCTGCTTGCCCTCAGTTTCTTCATTTGTAAAATGAGCAGGAAAAAGAAAATGGCAACTACTTCAGTATCTTTGCCAAGAAAACCCTAAATGAGGTCATGAAGAGTCACACACAACTAAGTGACTAAACAATAACAGATCCTGTATATAGCTTTTTTTTTTTTTTTTTTTTTGTTTACATTTCTTTTTGCTTGTTATCTTCCCCATTAGTTTGTGAACTCCTAAGGGCAGGAACTGTATTCTTTTGGTTTCCCCAGTGGTTAGTACAGTGCCTGGCATATAGTAGATGCTTAATCAATGTTCATTGATTGACAAAGCATACACATATACACATGTAGAATTTTTTTGTAGACATTCATTAGACTTAAGAGGGATGTAAGTAGGGATGGGAAAAGAGGGAAATGAGTTATAAGAGGAGGAGTAGGTTAGAGTAAGGAATAATCACAAGCAAAACAAACTTTGAAGGATTGCTCATAGAGAGTGATTAAAAAGAAAGTATAAGAATTAAAGATCAGAGTTTAGACTTAGTGAAGAGAGGAAATTCAAAAGAGTAGGAACAAATCATATATTAGTGGGAATCAGATTCCTTTTCTTTCTCTATCCTCTTAATCTTTGCAAAAAGGAGGACAGGATAAAAAGAGGAAAACTCTAATTATAATAAAGTGAAACATACAATTAATAGTCTTAACAATGAATGTGATTGGTATGTTTACCCATAAAATGGAGGTGGGTACCAGAATGGATTAGAAAGCATAATCCAACAATATGTTGTTTGTAAGAAGCATTCTCAAAACAAATGATTCACACAAAGTTAAATTGAGAGGCAAGAGCAGAATTTATTGTGTTTCAGCAATTATATAAAAAGGCAAAGTAATAAAGTGGGCAATCATATAAGAGTTAAGGGAAATTACCAAATTGCCAAAAGTTAAAAAAAAACACCAATTCACAACAAATAAAAAGAAAGAAAATAATTAGAAACTCATGTGATCAAATGTTAATAAAATTGGTAGCTGAAATGGATAAAAATTAAAAATGACAGATTAAGAAATAGAAAATTTAACCTCATAATAGAAAAGCAAATTGAATAGATCATAAATAAAGCCATAAAGATATAAATTACAGCACCAGATGGAATTCTATCAACAATTCCAATTTACATAAATTGTTTGCAAAAATAGAGAAGAAAGGGATGCTATAAACTCCTATGATACAGGTATTGTCTTGATGACTAAGCCAGGGAGAGACAAAAACCTATAGATGAATATCCCTAATGAATATGACTGCTAAAATGTTCACAAAGAGGTTATATGTTGAAATGATTACATACTATGACTTAGTTGGATTTATACTAAAGTTCAGTATAAGAAATTGTGTTCATAATGGACCACTGTAATGACAGAAACTATAAGAGCTATATGACTCTATTAACAAAATTCAACACCCCTTTATGTTAAACATGTAAAAAAAAAACCCAGAAGATTAAATGGAACATTCATTAATGTGGTAAATAGTATTTGTCTAAAAGCAAGAACTAACATTATATATTTGTAATGAAGAATCGCTTAAGATCATTCTAGTAAAATTAGAAATAAAACAAAGATGCGCTTTTATTTGATGTAATTCTAGAGATAGGAATGATAGCAATAAGACAAGAAAAAGAAATGGAAGGAAGAACATAGATAAAGAAAAAATAAGATTATAATTTTTTGCAGATGACTTTATGGTATATTTCAAGAATCCTTGAGAATCCATTAAAAATAAATTGAAAATATATTTTCAATAAAGTAGCAGGATATAAAATAAATCTACTGCCTTTCTGTATTCTACTAAAAGAATAATAAGAAGGTGTAGGAAAAAAATAATTTCTCTCAAAATACCTATAGAAAATATAAGCTATTTGGTAGTTGTTATATACAGTTCAAGATAGACGCAGAAATTATGCCAATTTAGCTATGAATTGAGCTATGAATTTTTACAGAAACAAAGATAGACCTAAATAATGGGAAGTATATTAATTGCTCTTGGGTAGACTTTGCCAATTTAAAAAAAGTTCTTCAAAAATTAATTTACAGATTAATTGCCACAGCAATAAAACTACCAAAGGATTACTTCATAGAACCAGAAAAAAAAGACAAAATTCATCAGGAAAAATAAAGTGTCAGGAATCTGAAAAGGAAATAATGAAAATATATTGTGAAGAAAGTTCTGCAACTAACATAATTCAAACTATACCACAAAGAAAGTAATCATCAAAACTGTTTAAGAAATAGAAGTCTATTAGTAAAACAGATCAGGTTGAGAATACTAAAAGCGATTGAACATAGTAACATGATATTTGATAAATGAAGACACCATCTCCTTGGAGGTTTGACAAAAACTGCTGTGTTTAAACATAATTTAAACATCTTACAGTAACCTTCAAATGGGCACAAGATCTAGGTACAAAAGTTCCTCTTCCAATCAAATTAAATGATAAAGGGAGGATATTTCACACCTGTGGAGAGGTAAAAAGTTCTTGACCAAATGAGATAGAGAAGATCCCCGAAGATAAAATGGACATTTTTTTATTTCATAAAATTAAAAAGTTTCTGTGCAAAATCAATTTTGCAGTAAATTTTTATGATAAAGGTATGATATCCAAAGTATATAGAGAATCAATAAGCAAGATTCATTCCCCAATGAACAAGTCATCAAAGATATGAAAAAACAGTTCTTAAAAGAGTTATCAGCAACTATATGAAAAAAATGCTTCAAATTACCAGTAACTAGAGGAATGCAAATTAAAATAACCGAGATGTCACCTTAGCTGTATCTATACATTAAATTGGCAAAAATGACAAATGGAAAATTTAATATAAAACTTATTAATTTTTGAAATTAAGTGTTGGAGTGACAGGGCAGATACACTAACACACTGTTGGTATAGCTGTGATATGGTCCAGCTATTCTAGAAAGCAGTTTGGTTTCATCCACCAAAATCATTAAACTGTACAAACCCTTTTGACCCACAGATACCACTATTAATATTCTCGAGTGATCAGAGACAGAGAGAAAGAATCCAGGTATATAAAAATGGTTATAACAATACTTTTTGTTATGGCAAAGAGTCAATAGTTGCTCCTTAGTTGGGAAATTAGTTGAACAGATTGTAGATTAATTAATGGAAATGTATTGTGCTATAAGAAACTTTGAAAAACTATTAAAAAAGATTCGATAATCCTGGAGAACTTGTATGAACTAATACCCGTGAAGTGTAATAGAATCAAATAAACAATATATACAGTGACAAACACAACTGTGAAAGACTTAAGAACTATAATAAATGCAATGACAAATTATGACTAGAAGACAGATTATGAATCATGCTTCCCTGTTTGTGAAGAAGTGGTAAATTATAATTGTCCAGAAAGACATACATTTTCAGACACAGCCAATGTGTGAAATTGTTTTTGGTGATGTTACTTAATGGGAGAAAGAGGTTTTTTTTTTTTCCTTTTTTTGAAGGGAGAAAGAATAAGTGGTATTCATTGTGATACTTTAAAAAAAGGAAAAGAAAGAAAAGAACATCAGTGAATCATTAAAAAGTAAATAGCAGGTAAGAAATGATGAACAAGCAGATTTCAGAGAAACCTGGAAGGACTTACAGGAACTGATGCTGAGTGAAATGAGCAGAACCAGGAGACCATTGTATACAGTATCAACAACATTGTGTATTGATCGACAGTGATGGACTTGACTCTTCTCAGCAATACAATGGTCCAAGATAGTTCCAAAGGACTCATGAGGGAAAATGCTTTCCAAATCCAGAAAGAAAAAAAAAAGAAAAAAGAACTATGGAATCTAGATGCTGATTGAACATACTATTTCTATTTTTCTGTTGTTTTTCTTGTTTGAGGTTTTTCCTTTTTGCTCTGATTCTTCTTGCATAGCATGACTAACGCAGAATTATGTTAATGTGATCGTACATATATAACCTATATCAGATTGCTAGCTGTCTGGTGTGAGAGGGGAGAGAGGGAGAAAAAATTGAAACTAGAAATCTTATAAAAACAAACGTATCTCTACATGTAACTGAAAAATAATAAATAATTTTATGAGAAAAGACTAAAATAAAAGTAAATAGAGAAGGAAATTCAGTAGCTGTACAAAGAACAAATTGTATAAAACAAGTTCAGAGTTTTGTATGTAAACTTTTTTGCTTTTCTGCATAATGAAACATTCCTTTTTGTTGATGTTTATTATATTCATGATAGAAAAAGACTTTAAAAAAAAGAAGCTATGGGACTTGTGGCTTCTTGTGGGGATCAATCCACCTCTTTATCCTAGTGAATTTCTTAATCACTGCCCTTCTGTAGTCTTGCTTTCTTCACACTGATACCATTAGTTGAACTTTGAAAATTTTCATAAGACTTCTTGTTGTGGTAGTTATTTATTTTTACTCCTAATAGCAAAGGTATAAGGAAGATAATAAGGATATCGTGGGATGGAGAGAGTGAGGAAGACCCAGTCTATAGTCAAGCTTCTTTTAGCAAGTAAATGTTTGAACATTGTCAAATCATTTGACTTGAAAGGGAGGGAAATGTTATTTCAGTCTTTAGCATTTAAAGACCTTTACAACCTGTATTTCCAACTTTCTTAGACATTACTCCCCATCATGTACTCTGTAGTTCAGCCAAACTGGCCATCCTTATTGTTCCTCCACACTGCATTTCATCTTTCATCTCTGGGCCTTTGCTTTGGATTTAAACAATTTAGTTTGTATAAGTCATATATTCATATGTTGACTACCCCAATAGAATGTTTGTAGCTTTTGGGCAGGGACTGGGACTGTTTCATTTTTGTCTTTCTGTCCCCAGTTCTTAGACTAGTGCCTGGCACATAGTAGGCACTTATTAAATGCTTGTTGATTGATTAATCTTGAACATTTCAGTTGAAAGTTCTTCGTTGGTGCTGGCAAGCAGTCTTATAGCATATATTATGTATATGATATAGAGAATTAACTTTCATAATTTTCCTGACAAATTCAGATTGACTTTGCTATTGTATAGCATGAGAAGATAGAAGAGTAAGTTACGTTTGGTCCTGGATAGTACAATATTTAGAACACTATCTACTCAGTGTGTGTTAATGAGAACAGTCCCAGGTTTATTAAGCAGTTGATTAGAATGTTTTGTTAGCCAAAGTTTCAGAAGCTCTGGTGGAACAAGACCAATGACAGTGGATCCTAAAAAAATATGTACTTTATTCCCAGTACTATATAATTGAAAGAAAGGTAAATACAGTTTCCCCAAACCACTCATTTCTTTTATCTTTGTATTACCTTTATTTAACTAGATTAAATAGTAGCTTTCTCTGTGTCTTTTAAGAATGATAGGATTTCCAGATGCCATCCAACTATAACATTTCAATTATGCTTAGACAATTGTTTCAAATGCCAAAAATTTTTTCTTTTTCCTTTGATAGAGTCTAAAATAGTTTCTTTGGCAGTATAGTCACATACTTTGCTCTTTTCCTCTCTGTAATTTGTTCTTAGTCCACACATGTCCTCTGTCAAGTCTTACTCATTCAGTAACGAGCCTCTCTATAAGCATTTGCCTTTGGTGGATGTGTTTTTTAGTCTACTTGTTATAACTTATTGAGTAGGATATGGTTAGACTAAAGACTATATTTACCTGCTATTTTATCCTATATTCATTGTTCACATTTAATCATATTTAACATTTGCAGTAAGACTTCTCTACTTTAGGTCAAAACTCTGCTCATCAAAATCAGTTTAGAATTAAACTAATCATCTCCTCCCTGCATAACCTTTCTATAGCAAAGTAGTTCCACTTACTTTATTTCTAGTAGTAGTAGTAGTAGTAGTAGTAGTAGTAGTAGTAGTAGTAGTAGTAGTCTCTTAATCTTTCAGGATTGAAAATTCAGAGCCATCTGTGATGCCCTGCTCTTACTTTCCATAGTCAATGAATTGCCAAGAAGCATTTTTGATTTCACCTCAGTAATCAAGTCAGTAAACATTTATTAAGCTCCTACTATGTTCCAGACATGGTACTAAGCATAGGGAATACAAATAAGAAAAAACATAGACAGACTGCCCAAAAGAGTTTACCAAAGCTGTTGTAATCTCTTCAGGATGAGTTTTCCTGCTGAGGAGGGTTTCCTAGGAGGCATGATAATGGAGTCCATCCAACAGTAGAGCTGAGAAAGAGTCCGGCTGCTCTTCCTTTCTCAGTTGAGGCTTTGGGACTTCTTTGCTCTAACCCTCCATCCCTTCAGTCAGATAGGAGGGAGGGTATTGGAAGAAGTGTGATGTAATTGCTGATGCAATCTCAAAGGATGATTTCCTGGTGAAGAGGGTTTCCTGGGAGCTAATGCCATCTCTACCAAAATCTTGACAACCTTTTTTTTCCTTACCCAGGAAGTGGTTTGCTGATCTTAGGAGTATGAGTTGCATGGGACAACAATATGTATTAGGCATGGGAGTTCTGATCTTAGGTGCGAGGAATGCATTCTCTAATGTTCTTTAATTGTTATCTTGGGAGTAGCAGCATATTTTGGACATATCCTCTTATATTTGAGAGTATTATTATATTTATATCCTCATATTTGAGACATATTAACATATACTGTCTTTGTACTCATGGAGGAAGGTGATAGCATGAGACTAGCTAGTCAATAGTGCTTTTCCTAGGGGCATGGATGAGGCACAAACTAGGCAGTATTTCATCTTTAGCACAGTATAGATGTATATTCTTATCATTATTTTTTGTTTTGTTTGGTTTTGGCGGGGCAATGAGGGTTAAGTGACTTGCCCAGGGTCACACAACTAGTAAGTTTCAAGTATCTGAGGCTGGATTTGAACTCAGATCCTCCTGAATCCAGGGCCGGTGCTCTATCCACTGCGCCACCTATTGCCCCTCATCATTATTTTGCAGAATTGCTTGTGGACTGTTTTTATTTGTCTCCAAGAAATATTTTCTTGATATCCTTAAGCATATTCATTAATAACCAATTTTTGAACATCTACTCCAAAGTACTACATTGTAGGTGCTAAGGATAAAATTATGTAGAAGACATGGCTTCTACCCTTCAGGGGCCTATTTGGATCAATACTAGTAGTAGTTGGCCATTATCGGTAATGTCCACAGAATTGACACTTCTCAAAAAAAGCAGTCTCTTAAATTGAGTATGATGAGATAAAGTGTCTCCTTTAAAAATATTTAACATGGGGCATCTAGGTGGCACAGTGGATAGAGCACTGGCCCTGGATTCAGGAGGACCTGAGTTCAAACCTGGCCTTAGACACTTGCCACTTACTAGCTGTGTGACCCTGGGCAAGTCACTTAACCCCAGTTGCCTCACAAAAAAACCAAAAACAAATATTTAATTTGATATCAGTCTTCATTATTTCAAGGTGTCATCTTTGCCTGAGTTCTGAAACAAAACAATAGCCTACTCCTTATGTACTTGGTCAGTTATGGGAATGTTTGGCATCATGCTAACTGCATATGGTTTTCATTTTTTTTTTCAGTTTCATGGAAAGAAGGGAATGTTATTCTGGTTTGAGTTGGAATGAATGGCTTCTGAGGTCTCTTCCAGCCCAGGGATTCTGTGATTCTGTGTGTTACACTTTACTTAAAATAAGTGTATCGTAAGGAGCAACTCACATAAATGTCAAACTTAAACAGCATTTAAAAATCTTGACACTTTAAATCCATGAATGCAATTTATCCTTTACTTTTTCTGATTGTTTGTATTCAAATGTGCAAAGCCAGGATTTTATAAAGGACCACATTTTCTATACTTTTACATCCTCAATTTCTAAGATAAAATCCTTTTTTTTTAAACCCTGGGTTGTTTATTAAATAGTGTCTGATGAGAATATATATTGCTATCTGCTTGGAGTTAGACAATAAATGTTTTTAGATTCTGATTTGCATAGTTATATATTAGGTTATCATCAGTGTACCTTTCTAGCTTTCAGAAAAATGAAACAAAGAGTGAGGTTAGTTGTCCTTAATAGGTCAAGACAAAGCTTCAATTATTTTTAATTTCAAACATTTTGATATTCTGCTTTTAAAAATAATCCTCAAAGGCTCCTTTGATCTCTTTTCTCTGTCTCTCCTCTCTCTTTCTCTCTCTCACACACAGACTCAGACACACACACACACACACACACACACACACACACACACACACAATTTAAAGCTCTGAAACAGTTAAGTATTATATAATTGTGGCATTATACAGCTAGTATATACTTCTGTCTCTTTATGATCTGTAGGTTAGACCTAACCAAAAATTTAAGTTAAGCTTGATGATTTTAAATTTTTTATATTTTCTGATCAAGTTAGTTCTTAGCAGATCATTTATTCATTCATTATTCATTATTTATTTATTTAGCAGGGCAATGAGGGTTAAGTGACTTGCCCAGGGTCACATAGTTAGTAAGTGTCAAGTGGTCCTGAGGTTGGATTTTGAACTCGGGTCTTCCTGAATCCAGGGCTGGTGCTTTATCCACTGTGCTACCTAGCTGCCCCCCGGATAAATTCTTGTTAAAATTTCTCCTGAATAGTTCTTTTAAATTCCTCTCCAATTTTGACAGAACTTCAAAATTTAACATAAAAGACTTTCAAATGTATGCAAGATTAAAAAAAAGAATAATTATTTGATATTTCTTCATTGCTGTTCCAGCTCTAGATCTATGTAAAACATGGGGGAGGCATGGCTAGATACCATTTTAGGCCTACTTACTATGCTATGCTCTGTCAGACCTCATATGGAGAACTGTTTTCAATTCTGAGAACCATATTTTTAAAAGGAAAGGTGGAGGTATGAAAGGAAGGAAAGCAAATAAGCATTTATTAAATACCTACTATGTGCCAGTTACTGTGCTAAGTGCTTTACAAATATCTCAACTAATCCTGAAAGGCATAGGTGCTGTAATTAGCCCCATTTTACAGTTGGGAAACTGGAGAGATCTTCATGACTCCAGACCCAATATTCTATCCACTGTTCTACCTAGCTGCCTAGGAATTGATCAGCTAGAAAGTATCTAGAAAGGACAAAGAATTGTAGAGTCTTAAATCTATGCTTTGTAAAGATAAATGGAAGCATTGGATTGTTTAAACCTGGGATGAGGGACATGATAGTTGTCTTCAAGTATTTAAAATGCTGTCATGCTTAAGATGGATTAGAATTATTCGTGTTGATGTAGGGAAGACCTATGGGGGAAAGTTGCAAGAGACCCATTTAAGTTTGATATCTTAAAAGCAACTTCCTAACAATTAAGATCTATTCAAAAGTGCAATAGGCTGACTTGAGAGGTAGTGAGTTCTCCCTTTGAACTCTTCAGGCAAAGTTGGGAGGCTATTTTCTGGTTATGTTGGGATAGAGACTGTTTTTCAGTTATGAGTTGTATTAGGTGGTCTCTGAGGGTGACTTAGGTGACCAGGAGAAAACTAATGTCTAGCATGAGGTTATGAGGGCACTGACCCAGGGTTTTGGCTGTACCAAGTCAGATGAAGCCATATACAAGTGATGTTATGAAGGTTGAATTGACAGGTCTTGGCAACAAATCGGATGTGGCGGTTGAGAGAAATTGAGGGGTTGAACATTACTTCTAGATTGTGAGCCTGAGTAACTGGGAAGGTGATATTGGAAACTTGGGAAGAGGGGAGAGTTTGGGGATAGTTTAGTTTTGCACTGGTTGATGATAAACTATCAGTTATCTAGTTCAGAAGTACAAAGAGCAGTTGGAAATTCCTCAGGAAAGAGATTAGGGCTAAATAAATAGATCTGAGAGCCATCAGCATGCAGGATGATAGCCTAATCCATGGAAGCTATTGAGATTACCAGCAAAATAGTATATAAAGAGAAAAGAGAGCTCAGGACAGAATTCTTGAAGGACACTCATAGTCAGTGTGATTTGGATGAAGATGCAACAAATGACACTGAGAGCAAACTCCTAAGAGGAGAAACTAACAGTTGTCCTGAAAACCCCGAAATAAGAGAGTAATAAGAGATGAGGCTGTGATCCACAGTGTGAGATGCTGCAGAGAGGTCAAGACGGTTGAGGATTGAGGAAAGGCCAATAAATTTGGCAATTAAAGTATCACTGATAACTTTTGATAACTTTGGAAAGAATAATTTCAGTTGAGTAATGAAGTCTGTAGAAAGTTAAGAGAATGAGAGGAAAATAAATGCAAGCACAGTTTGTAGATAGCCTTCTGGTGTGGGGGGTTAGGCATAAAAAGGAGGAGAGATGGGGATGATAGCGTGATTGCCTAGGGAGATGCACATAAGCATGGACTGATTCAGGTGAAGGTTTTCTGAGGATATGGAAAAACATGGGTGTGTAGGCAATAGAGAATCATCCAGTAGATAGGAGGAGATTGAGATAAATGAAGGAGAGTGAGCATGACAGAGGGAAAATCTACTGGAGAAATATGGTGGGGATGAAGATCAATTGGTCATAGTAGAACATGCATTATATGAAGTTAATATGTTCTAGTCAGTTGAAAAACATGATTTCCAGGAAATCAGTCTTATGATTGCCTTGGCATGGGGAAAGACCAGCCATCTCTTCAATGTGAGATGGGATTGTGTAATGATTGAATGACGCCACCTACTGGAGACTTACTATAGAAAAGCTTCGCACATGAAGTCAAGGTCTTTGAGGGCAAGACCAGGAGTCTTTTCTTTGGCGTCAGGAAGTGATGTTTTGCTGGTGGGAGGAGAAGGGGGGAGCCTGGTGCTCTGACTCTTGCTCTTTTTCCTGAGGAAGCTGGTGGAGAAGGGAGCTAGAAATGCACTCTCCCTTTAATAGATAGGAATCTAGGCCTTTCTTCTCTCTTTACAAGATCTTATTCTCCTTAATAAATGCTAAAAAGCCTAACTCTTGCTAAAGCTTAGAATTTATTGGCGACCACTCATTAGAGATTTTAGACAGAATAGCTAGAATTTTAGCCTTTAACAGATGGAAGAGGAGTTAGTGGCAGAAAGCATCTGAGTGATGTGAGATGAGGAGAAGAATGAGATAAGAGAAAGTTATTGGCAAATGGCCTCAATTTTATCAGTGAAATATGGGGCAAGAGTCTCAGCTAAGAGGATGGGGGAAGGAGAAACCATGGGAGGCTGAGGAGGAAGGAAAAGGTTTTGAAAAGGCACTATAGAGAGGGAGACAGTGAATTGATTATGGAGATATGAAAGCATTGCCTTCCTTCTGTGAGGACCCAACTGAGATTATCCAATATGAGTTTGTAGTTGATCCATGATTTTTCTCCTGATTCATTCAGAATTCATGAATAGCCAAAAAGACACCAGATGGTGAGAGTAATCTAAAACTAAGGCTTGGCAGGGCATGATTGGTGATAGGCTATGGGGACAGTATAGAGTTGAACTGGGGAAAGGAGAATGTAGCACATGGGTGGGGTGGGTGTGGGAGATAGGAAGTAGGAGGCTATGTTGGAGTTAAAAGTTGTTCTGAAGCCAGCTCAGACTGGCTTATAAAATCACATTGTTGGGGGCAGCTAGATGGCACAGTGAATAAAGCACTGGACCTGAGTTCAAATCCGGCCTCAGACACTTGACAGTTACTAGCTGTGTGATCTTGGGCAAGTCACTTAACCCTTATTGCCCTGCAAAAAAACTCCATAAAACCACAACAAAAATCCCATTGTTAAATTTTCAGCATGAGAATTTACACCTCAGAAATAGGCAAATGCTGTAATTGAGGGCTTGATTTATTCTTTTGTTGATTGTCTGGATTTAAGAAAGTGATGGAGAAAATGTTAATAATACAGATAAACTTAAAAGTGTGTCATGCCTCTCTTTATTTTAGATACATATATGTATATATGCATTATGGATACACACACACACACAGATGACTGGTTGTTAAACATTTACCAACACACCAGTTAGTAGAATAATTGGAGGTCATTGTTAGGATAAAGAACAGGATTTGGGGTTGCAAGACAGAGAGAGATGTGGGGTGACAACAGATTGTGATCAAATAAGGGAATTTCATGTTTTGTGAACATGGAAGTAAGGGTAAGATAAAAAATGTATTGTTATCTCTGTGTGTTGCTGATGTGAAACAGAGTAGTAGGTGATGGGAAATGAGTAAGTTGAAGAATGGGGAAGTTAGGGTAGTTGAGGGACTATCAGTATGTATGTCGAAGTCTCCTTGTATAAGGGTAAGAGTTGAAGAAGAAAGAAAGATTGCAAGTTAAGCATTGAATTCCAGGAGGAAAGGAGAGTTTTGTGGGGGATCAATAAAAGCTTCTAGAATCTTGATTGGGTGATAAATATGTATTGAGAGAGCATCAAAGAAGTTTTACTGAGTGATGAAGAAAGAGGAGAATCTGGAAGTGGTGATGGGGTATGGAAAGTAGAAATTTATAGAGGGTACTAGGTTTTTTTGCAAAAGATCCTCTTATACACTTTAAAAAACTTTTTGGTAGCTCTTCAAAAGTAAATAGCTCTTTTTTCTGAATAAAGGTGGCAGATTTGTAAATAAGGTTTCAAAAAATCATAAGGGTTGATTTCTTAGAAGTCATGTCTTTCAACTGAATATAGCATATTAACTTCAACAGAATGCATGTTAACATTTAAGATATCCTGGCAAATTCAGCATTTATACTACAGCTAGACGTGTGAGGCCTGGGATTGGGAGTCTTTGAGAGGATATTTTGAAGAAACTGAGGGTACTAGTAGAACTAAAGGTGTTCAGTTCAGTAGTGCAATTCTATTGTGCCTTTTCACACTTTATAGATTTTATAATTTATAAAAATAAAACATATTAACTTCATGATGAATTTAAAAATTATCTGCTAGGTTATAATATGGTCATCTTTTGAGTACACTGATATTTTAACTTTCTTTAACCGCTTTCTGATAAGATAACATTCTAAGATGTTATCTGAGTTTTTCTTTTTGTAAAATTGAACACAACTGTTTTTGAACCTCTTTTCTTCTTACAGGTATAATATTGAACCCAGTTTATATTGCCCGTTTTTCTCACTTGGTGCATGTATGGAAGGCCTGAACTTACTATTCCGTCAGCTCTTAGGGATCTCTCTCTATGTGGAAGCAGCCAGAAAAGGAGAGGTGTGTGTGAAGATGTTCGAAACTGGTAAGCTGCCCAGATAGGCTTAAGCTTAGTGTTTTCAGTTGCAAGCCTCTGGCCTGGTAGTTGGATTGGCAGCAGTGGCTGTAGCGCCTTCAGCTGTCTTCGCCTTGCCATGTTCTCTCTGGCCTGATTGCTGTTCTATCCTTGTAGCCTCACTGCCCTGGTTGTTTGTTTTTATTAATTTCCAAATCCTTGATCACAAACTTTATTTAATGTTGGGATCTGGTTAAAATTGTCCTCTGCTTTGCAGAGTATAAAAGAAAGTCCTCTGAAAAAAAAATGAGAAAACTAAAATATGTTTATAAATTCTAGATGTGGGAGAATCATTGCTTTATGTTCTTCATTATTTTTTAATCTTTCATTATGATGATTTTCAGGAATCATTAGAATATCTTATTACAAATCATCTTTGCTTCTCCCTTTCTCTCTATGGATTTTTAAAAAAAGATTTTTAAACCATTCTCTAATCTTGTAAAATTATACTCACTATATGGTACCCATTCAGGCACAGAGTGCAAAATTGTTGATCTGAGCTGGAAGTGAATCTCAGAGGCTGTTGGTCCAATATCCTAGTTTTACAAATGAGGAAACTGAGGTCTCAATTTAATACCCTCTGTGTTTATCAGTGTACTCAAAAGATAACCATATCATAACCTGTTAAGAGCTTATCACCAGACTTCTTTTTTAAAAATCTAGTGTTCATATTGCTTGAACTAGCATTTTTATGCCTCTCCCCTGATTCTTTGTAGTATTTATTTGCTCACTTCCCACCATGAATTCTATTTTACCTACTTTGACCCATTCATATTCATTCTGTATTTTTTTTTTATGGTTTAGCTAACCGTACCTAACTTGTTAAGAGTGGGAAGTGAGGGAGAGAATGAGAAATTTGAAGGAAGTGTCCTCAATAGTCACCAGAATTATATTCCTGAAGCTAATAAATTTCCTGGGTCATTTTGAAGGATATCTTTTAAAATAAAATAGGTGAGGGGGCAGCTAGGTGGCGCAGTGGATAAAGCACTGGCCCTGGATTCAGGAGGACCTGAGTTCAAATGTGACCTCAGACATTTGACACTTACTAGCTGTGTGACTTAGGGCAAGTCACTTAACCCCCATTGCCCCGTAAAAATCAACCAAACAATAAAACAAAACAGGTGAGCAAGATGGCTTCCACAAAGGAGAGAGAAGGCAGGATAGAGTTATCCTCCCCTCTTCCTTATGTCCATTCTTCTCCCTTCTCCTTCCCATGCAGGGTTAATGTAGAGGATTCTCCTCAGTGGTATAAGGTGGACATAGAAGTTATATTTGCTAACCATTGACCAACAATGTTAAAATTTTACTTGGGAAATTATAGCCACCTCCTAAGATTTGAAAAGAGCTGATAGGAGCACAACCTTCAAAAACTGCAGAACCATAGCCCCTCTACAATACGTAGTGAAGGGTAAGTATGTAAAAGAGAGTAGAGTATTTATAAATGACCACAAATAGGAGGGATGTCAAATCTTCTTATCTTCTGTTTCAAATCCCCAAGCCAAAAAAGTGTGTGTGTGTGTGTGTGTGTGTGTGTGTGTGTGTATGTGTGTGTGTTGAATAATAGAAGCAAAGGCTTCTATTTATTTTATTTTTATTTTTTAATTTTAATTAATTAATTTTTTTAAAGGCTTCCATTTATGACTATGCATTTCTAATGCATCCCTACTTGTGTAAGAAGCATTTGATGTAGTTTCAGATTCCTTCCTTCATTGTGATATTTGAAACTTCTTTCAGGCTGTGGTTCATGAAACTGAGGGACTTTTGGGATACATCTATTGTGACTTCTTTCAGCGAGCAGACAAACCACATCAGGTAATATGCTATTTAAAGGACTAGTTCTCTAAGAATTGACCAGCAGTAAGCTAGCAGCTATATGAGAGGTAAACCTCACTTAATGGAGTCATGATTTGTTGTTAAAGTAATAAACATTTTTATTTGAAGTTTTGGGTTCCAATTTTTATCCCTCCTTCCCTCTCTCCCCTCCCCCTCCCTGAGGTGGTAAGCAATCAGATATATAGGTTATACGTGTATGATTATGTAACACATTACCATGTTAGTCATTTTATATATGAAAACTCGAATAAAAGAAAAATGAAAGACATTGAAAAATAGCATGGTTCAGTCTGTGTTCCATCAATATCAGTTCTTTCTTTGGAGGTGGATAGTATGTTTCATCAATAGTTCTTTGGGATTATCTTAGATCATTGTATTGTTGAGAAGAGTTAAGTCTTTCACAGTTCTTCATCAAACAATATTGCTCTCTCTGTGCACAAAGTTCTCTTGGTTCTACTCTCTTCACTATACTTCAGTTCATACGAGTCTTTTCAGGCCTTTCTGAAGTCATCTTGCTTGTCATTTCTTATAGCACAATAATTGGAATCATGATTTTTAAGAAACATGATTCACAAAGTTAATTTAAAAATAGATAATTTAAATTAGGACTAAGAATAACTGGACTTTTAAAAATATTTCCCTTTAATCTAGGTACCAAATTTCATTGAAATCTTATTAAAAATTATAAAAAAAATATGTCCACTTGAAAAATTTTATGGCTATCAGTGTGTTTTCAAGGGTGTCTCTTGGTTTCTTTTGTAGAGTACCATACTTAGTCAAAATGTAGGCAGTTTCTGCAATAGTTGTTGCTGAACAACAAATGGAAATACTAGGGCAGCTGCGTGACGCAGTGGATAAAGCACCGGCCCTGGATTCAGGAGGACCTGAGTTCAAATCCTGCCTCAGACCCTTGACACTTACTAGCTGTGTGACCCTGGGCAAGTCACTTAACCCCAATTGCCTCACACACAAAAAAAAGGAATACTAAGCAGATAGATTAATGATAATGTCACTTTTAATTCATATAGCACTTTATACTTTTCAGAGCTCTTTAATTATTTCACTTGATCCTCATGACAACCTTGTAAAGTAGATGGGGCAAATCTTTTTGTTTTGTTTGTTCAGTTATTTCAGTCATGTCTAATTCTTTATGATGCCATTTGGAGTTTTCTTGGCAAAGGTACTGGAGTGGTTTGCTTTTTCCTTCTCCAGGTCATTTTGCAGATGAGGAAACTGAGGCAAACAGGGTTAAGTGACTCGTCCAGGATCACACAGCTTGTAAGTGTCTGAGGCCACATTTGAATTCAGGAGGATAAGTTTTTTTGACTCTAGGCCCAGTACTCTATCCACCACACCACTTTTCTTCCTGGGGCAAATATTATTGTCCCCATTTTTCAGATGAGGAAATTGAAGCTCATAGTGGTTAAGTGAATTATACAAGGTTATGAAGCTAGTTAGTAGTGGAACTGGAACTAGAAACCAGATCTTCTCTATACTACCTAAGAATTTCATGGTGGCATGCTTGCACAGATTCTGGATAATGGACAATGTGTGTGTGCTTTCCCAGTCACCAATGGGTTGAAGCACATCTGTGTGCTTTTTCAGCATAATCTTTTCAGCAGTGTTCTCAGACACCTTTAGTGAGGACAAAAATGTTATCAAGGTCAACTTGGTAAATTATTTAATTTGAATATACTATATACAAGCTAACACTAAAGTGGAGGGAGAGTTGCTACATGATTTTTTGTTTGTAAATGATTTTGTACTCAGTGGCTATATAGCCTCTGAGACTGAGATGCAACAAATCATACATTGATTCTCTGCTTTTTGTGGTAATTTTGGCCTAATGATTTACACTTAGAAAATAGAGGTTCTCCATTAGCCAGCACTGCACCATCCATACATGGAACCATCGGTTACAGCAAGTGGAGAATTTTTAAATGTTGTGGATAAGTTCACTTACCTTGACAGTATACCTTCTAGGTATGTATACATAGATAATGAGATTGATTCGTGCATTGGCAGAGCTAGCTCCGTGTTTGGGAGACTGCAAAGGAAAGTGTGTGAGAGAAGAGGTATTTGATTGCCTATTGAACTGAAGGTCTACAGAGTTGTGTTGACCTCATTGTTGTATGCTTGTGAAACCTGGACAGTTGACCAGCGCCAAGCCAGTCAACTGAAATGCTTCCATTTGAATTGTCTTAGGAAGATTCTGAAGATCACCTGGAAAGATAAGGTACCAGACACTGAGGTCTTTTCTCAAGGTGACATGCCAAGCATTCACACTGCTACAGAGAGCACAACTCTGATGGACTGGCCATGTTGTTTAAATGCCAAAAATGTTTGCCTAACAGATGTTTTTTATGGAGAACTCACACAAGGCACAAGGCTCACATGGTGATTAGGAGAATTGATAGAAGAACACTCTCAAGGTTTCTCTGAAGAACTTTGGAATTGATTGTGAGATGTGCCAGCATTGAAGGGGGCAAAGCAGAATTGAGATAGTTCAGAAGAAATATGAGATGTGCAACTTCGGAGACATCTTCCCTCCAAATGTTCACGTGAACTTTCCAAGCTTGTATTGGTATAATCAGCCACAGCTAGAAACACTGTATGTTGACTCTGACATTGTAATGGCATTTTGGTCCTTTTTGATCACAAAGGACAAACAACATCCCATTTAATATTATTTCCCCACTGTGGGAATCCTTGCTTTCTGTGGTTAATGCTAATTTAGACACCAGTATATCCAAATAAGAAGAAAATAACAGGCAAACCTTTATTGAATACTTTCAATAAGCAAGCTGTTTGCTTTGTTGTTGTTCATCAATTATGTCCAACTCCTTGTGACCCCCATTTGGTGTTTTCTTGGTAAAGATACTTGAGTGGTTTGCCATTTCTTTCTCACACTCCTTTTACATATGAGGAAATTGAGACTAACAAGGATAAGTGACTTGCCCAGGATCACACAGCTAGAATTTGAGGCCAGATTTGAACTAAGGAAGAGGAGACTTCCTGACTTCAGGACTGGCACTTTATCCACTGTGCCACCTAGCTACCTCAATAAAATAAGTTTCACAGATATGCATTTGATTTTTTTTAATTTGATTTTTTATTTTTTTTCAATCACATGTAAAGATATCTTTTGAATTCCAAATTTTTTCCCCACCCTCCCTTCCCTCCCCGCTTCTGAAGCCAGCAAGCAAAATTTGATATAGGTTATGCATTACAATCATGTTAAACATATTTCCACATTAATCAGAACAAAAGGAAAGAAAAAAATGCAAGAAAAAAATAAACAAGAACAAAAAAAGCAACAACAAAAGTGAAAATAGTATGCTTCGGCCTGCATTCAGACTCTATACTTCTTTTTCTGAATGTGGAGAATATTTTCCACCATAAGTCTTTTGGCATTGTCTTGGATCATTGCATTGCTAAGAAGAGCCAAGTCCATCACAGTTGATCATCACAAAATGTTGTTGATGCTGTGTACAATGTTCTCTTGGTTCTGCTCATTTCACTCAGCATCAATTTGTGTAAGTCCTTCCAGGTTTTTCTGGAATCCGCCTACTTATTTCTTATAGCACAATAGTATTCCATTACATTCATATACCACAACTTGTTCAGCCTTTCCCCAATTGATGGGCATCCCCTCAATTTCCAATTCTAAAAAATTTAATAGAAGGTAGGTATAATGAAATAGGCTAGATAATGACTAATAATTTGTTGGCATGTATGTTTATCTTAATTTTTCTATGGTATATTTGTATTTCAAACTACAATTCTCCTATTCGGAGTTTCAGAGAGTGTACTGGTGGCCAGTAGTGACTCAGATGTTTAACCGAGTCATCTTCTAAACTGTTTTTCTATTTGGGGGGAAAAAGCATTCTAGCAATTTACAAATTTAAAAATTCATTTTTTGAATATTTTTTCTGCTTATGTTTGGTTTTGTTTCCTTTACTTTCTAGGGAGCAGGAGCTGTGTTTTGTTTGTTTGTTTTTTTAACCAAAAGTCCTGGACACAGAGTAGGCATTCATATGGTTGTTAATTGAATTTAATATAGAAAAAAAAATATTTGCTAGCATTCATCATTGCTTTCTCATTCCTTTTAAGTATTAGGAATTTAAGAGGAATAAAACTTTTTTAAATGAAAACTACATAGTAAATAAAAAGGAAAAATCCAGTTAGGTTAAAAATGAAATTTTAAGCACTTAGCTTTGGTATAGTTTTATGTTGATAAATCCCTTTGACTTTTTGTTTTACCTTAACCTTGTTTCTTCCTTTTTGCTTTCTGCTTTATGAAGGACTGTCACTTTACAATCCGTGGGGGAAGATTAAAGGAAAATGGAGAATATCAGCTTCCTGTAGTAGTTCTTATGCTGAATCTTCCTCATTCAACAAAAAAATGCACCACCTTTATTAACTCCTGGAATGCTGGAGAATCTTTTTCATGAAATGGGACATGCCATGCATTCTATGCTGGGACGTACTCGTTATCAACATGTCACAGGTGAGATGTTAAGAGCACAGTATCATTTAATACTTATATTTTCAACCAGTTTTATTTGAAAAAGGAAGCCCTTATTTTAAAAAAAAAAATTTCATTTCATAGACCTTTGTGCTCATTTCATTGACCACATCTCATACTTTTTCATTTCTACTCTCATCTTTATAAATTTTTCTGCTTAACTTTCTTTTGCCTCTCCTAGCCACACAGCTTTGTGTATCACCCGTGTACTCTGTGCCCCCCTTTTTTTTTTTTTTGCAGGGCAATGAGGGTTAAGTGACTTGCCCAGGGTCACACAGCTAGTTAAGTGTCAAGTGTCTAAGGCCGGATTTGAACTCAGGCCCTCCTGAATCCAAGGCCAGTGCTTTATCCACTGTGCCACCTAGCTGCCCCCTGTGCCCCTTTTAATAGATAATACATGATGTTTTCATGGTGCATTATTCTTTTAAATGGTCTTTGCTTGTTTAAATATTCTTATTCATATTTAAGTGTGAATAAATGTGTATAACTGGGTCTATTAAAGGTTTTTTTAAGTTGGGTATATGGGGGGGAGAGAGAGAAAGTGTGTGTGTGTGTGTGTCTGTGTGTGTGTGTGTGTGTGTGTGTGTGTGTGTGTGTTTGTAGGGAAGGCCTCTAGCATCCTTGGTATACCCCCTGTGTTGTATGGGACAATATGGACAAGAGCCAAATGGGATTGGCAGGCATTGATGGGTTTTGATCTGCATTGTTGAAGAGAACTTCCAAACGGATGTGTAATCAAGTGTGTATATATTTATACAGACACACATACTCATACACAGGCATATGCTTTGGACTTGTGATTTCTTTGGGGGGATGGGAAAGGAGGATTCTCTATAAAGATCAGCTGATCAGATGCCTCTGGCAGCTTTAGGACATTTGCTTAGGTGCAGAGAAGTCAGGTAACTCACAATTGGTCCCCGAGCTACTGTATAGAAGCAGAGCTTGAACCTGAATCTTCCTAATTTCAAAGCCAGCCCCCACTGTGGCACTGTGCCAGTGAGAGTAAAATTAATATTAATAATTTCAACAAACTGACTGTTTGCATTTGAAAGTTTCAGATGCTTACTAAATTATCTTATTTGAGCCTAATGAGAGCATAGGTGTTTTCTTTAAAGTCTACTCAGAAAAGTGACTTGGTTGCTTTGTGCATCAGTTCCTTTATCTGTAAAATGGGAACAATGATATTTGAATTGCCTACTTCTCAGGGTTGTTTTGGAGCAAGTGTCTGGTAAACCTTAAAGAATGAGAATACATTATAATTCACTTCCCTAAATGTGCGTTAACAGAGAAGTAAAATGAGGCTCCGGGGAAATGGCCTGCCACTTGGGTTTCTCTCCTCTAACTTTTGGAATTGGGATTGACAGGAATGGGAGGTCCTAGGGGAAGCTCAGGCTTGCAGCTATGGTCTTGAACAAGTCCCTTCCCATTGGTTTTCTCCTTTATAAAATAAACTGGTCTCCAAGGTCTCTTCCAACTCTAAAGACTGGGTGACTTTATTCCCTTGCTGGTGAAGTCCTTCCCATCTCCAAGCTGTGGTTGTTGTCTCATTGTGGGTGGTAATTCCCCACCACTGGTAGATGGTGGTTCCCCACCAGTGGTAGATTGTAAACAGGTGGTCTCTGCCTTAAAAGGAGTCTAGAGGCAGAGGAACTTTTACTGATGAAAAAAGAAAACAAAAAACCAAGGGTGTGTTAAATTAAAATTACATTATTATAACATTTGCTTATTTTAAAGAAATATATAGTTACATTGATACTTTTCTCACTGGGCATTGACTTTTTTTAAAAAAGAAAGTTGGAACAATGTTGATTTACAAGGGAAGGAATAGAAACCTTTTTTCAGAATGTAATCCTGTGAATTTTAAGTGAAAATTTTTACTTTTATTGTAATAATGTCTCAATTTAGTATATTTAGTACATGGACAACTTGAGTGTAGACAAGTTTGCTTTTAGAGAGTGTGAGCAATTTTTTATAAGGTGCCTTACCCAGCTGTGCAAACGTTTTCTTTCACTTTTTGATTTGAAGTAAAATGCATAGGATTATAATAAAGTTTTTTGCCAATATGTGCCATAATTTCATAGAAGTAAAATATTGACTTAATGAATTAAAGCTTATAGTTCATCAGAAGTCCAAATAAAAGTATTAGAAGTTCTCATGTAAATAATATGTGTTAAATTATGCCAATTATTTTGTTTCAGGGACAAGGTGCCCCACTGATTTTGCTGAAGTTCCTTCTATTCTGATGGAATACTTTGCAAGTGATTATCGAGTGGTTAACCAGTTTGCAAAACATTATCAGACGGGCCAGGTAGGAAAAAAAAAATGTACTTGCTATGGCTCTTTGTTTTATAATTAAACTGGACTTTGGTAAAGTTATGTATTTCACAAAAGAAGTTAGTTGTTTTTTTTTCTTTTCACTCATATTAGGATGGAGGTAGAGAACTCTAACCATTTTGTGAGGAAAATCTACTTTTCATTTGCTGAAGGCCTATGCTCACCAATGTAGAATGTTAAAGGGAAGGTATATACTAAATCTTTGTATGGTGTGTGAGTGTACTCTTGTGCCTTCTGGAAATCCTAATATAATTAAGAGAGAAGGGAACAAAATAAGGAAGAGAGATTATGGTGATAACTGGCTTACAATGTTACTAGGAGATATACATTTATCAGTTAAGAACTCATAAATTAGGCTAATTTTTCCAGAATTTCTTGAATACACTGAAATAGCTATATCTGCCCAAAGTGGCTATTTAAATTGTGTACAATTTGTGATCTGTGAATTTCACCCTATCATTGTCTTCCACTATAATTGTGGTCCTGTGGGAAAAATACATTAAACTCTTCAGAGAGGAGAGTTTTGATCATTGCTATTATTACAATGTGCTCAACACTGTAGTACAAGTCTAGTCATTTGAGAATTTTTTAGTACTTTCCAACACTATAATTCCCCCATCACTTTTGTGCTTAGAGCCTTTCCCTCAGACCTTGTTGTCATAGTTCCTAAAATTTAGCTTCCCCTTTGTTTCCTCAGAGTATTTACAGTGCCTCATTGAACTGAGCTGAAATGTTTTATTTTGCTAGGTATCACTCTTCTGTAAATGATGTCTCATACCTACCTCACAGGGTTGTGATGATCAAACAAAATTTTTTTTATATATTTATGTATGTATGTTCATCAGAAGTCCAAATTCTTTCTCTCTCTCTCTCTCTCTCTCTCTCTCACACACACACACACACACACACACACACACACACACACACACACATATGCACGCACGTATGGATACACACATACACACATGTCAATCCAATTGCTTTTTATTATGGAAATTTCCTTCAGTATGAAAATTTCCTCCAGCTTGAAGGCTAAAATCCTATAAAGTAAATTAATTTACTTGATTGCACATAAAAGTAGTAATTAAAAGAGGAAAAAAATGCTTTAGCACTGTTGGAGTAATCAGTCAATAAGCATTTAGGTTCTCATTATGTCCCAGTCACTGTGCTAACTTCTTGGAAAACAGGTGAAACAATCTCTGCCTTCAGGGAGCTTACATTCTAAAGGAATACAGTTTGTGCATCAGTATATCCGTAACATATACAAATAAATACAATATAGTTTAGGGGGAGAGGACATTGTTAGCTACTAGGGATCAGGAAAACTTTCATTTAGAAGGTCATGCTTAACCTTAGTTTTCAAGGAAACCAGGAATTCCTAGTCAGATATGTGAGGAGAGAGTGTATTGCAGGCATAGGAGACAGTTGGCACAAAGACACAGAGATAGGAGAAGTGGCATCATGTGTTCAGAACAGTGAATTAGCCAATGTGACCAGATTGCGGAGTACATGGAGGGAAATAATGCCACTTAGTTGCCATGTCTCCATAGCTATAGGAATTAAATCTCAAGATGGTGAATTGATAATCCCAGAGTCACTGTCTGTGATCTTTGAAAAATTACAGTGTATGAAAAAGATGCTGGAAAACTATGAGCAAATATTTCAGTATTCCAAAGGAAGATTGTTTATCTTTGAGACAGACAAACTTGGTATCAGTCCAACAAAATCCCACAATAGCTTATTAAATGACTTTTTAGCATTTAAAAAACAGTGTTAAAATTTCATTGAGCCAGTGAGTTTCACTAAGAACATGTCATGGTAAACTATGATAATGTTTACCTTACATTGTTAGAATAGGGGGATGAAATAAACAAAGTGAATCTTGATTTCAGCAATATTTTACTAAATTTCCTGTGCTTTCCTTATGGATAGTAAAATGTGGATCAGTTGTTTGTATTCAGTAGATTCACAGATAGATGAGTTGCCATGTAAAAGAGTGTTGTTTCATGGATCAGCATTAGCCTAGATGGTGATATCTAATGGAATGTCACAGAGCACTTGACCTTGTTCTGTTCAGCTTTTTTTTCAATGATTTATATAGAAATACAGAAAGTATGCTTACCAGTTTAACATGGAACACAAAACTGGGAACAGTACCTAATACTGTAGATGACAGAATCAAAATTCAGTCATACTGACAGGTTTGAAACTAAAATATTGAATTTTATACCATTAAATGCAAAACCTTGCATTTAGATAAAAGAACTATAAGCTTGATTAAAATTAGCCAGTAGTATGAGGAGCATAGTAAGAAGGCTAACTCATTCTTAGACTACGTTCATAGAAAGATGATATCCAGGTAATGGAAAGTAATAGTCCCACTGTAGTTTGCACTACTCCAGTTATATCTTTGAGTATTCTGTTCAATCCTGTGTTTTAAGAAAAGTATTATTAGACTCCATTAAAGGCCTCATTTTACCTCATTTTGTGGTTGGAGTTACCTTGAGTTCACAAAGGCCACACCTATGAAGTATAATTTCTGGAAGACCCTACCAGGCTAGAAGGTCTAGCCCACTGGTAGACTCTGTCTATTGTCTGTGGGCTAGCCTAAATTCAAAAAGTTCATTAAGTTCATTAATGAGTTTGCCATAAAGTGAGAAATAATTTGCTCCTGCCAACTCTTGAAGATCATCTACTAACTTCTAAAGAAGTTGTAATCTGTTTTGGTGAATGTGATGGCCACACTGATAAAATTACAGATACTTTGGAATATTGTAATATTGGTAAACTAGAGAATGTCCAGAAGAGAGATTCCAAGATCATTTATGGCCTGGAAATGTTGTAATATAGGAAAGGCAAAAGAAACCGGATTTATTTTGACTGGAAAGAGAAGATTAAGATATATTTCAACGTTATTATGGGGAAGAAGGACCAAAGAGTAGAAATGGATTCAGATTTCACTTCAGCAAAAGAAAAAATTTAGAAGCAATTAGGGTCATTCTACAGTAGAGTGAGCCTCTAGTGCAGGTTCTAAGCTTTCCATCATTGGAAGTTTTTAGGCAGAAATTATATTATCTATCAGGGACATTATAGAACATATTCCTCTGTTGGGTAGGAGTTTAGATTAAATGACTTTTACAATTGGATGGGAACTTAGTGTCTGTGACTTTATTTCTTTTATATCTTCCAACATGCTTTGAATATAATATTATTAACTGATTGAACATGTAGCTTGTTTGACAAATAGCTGCTTTATACTATTTATCACCTAAACCTATGAACTCTAGATCATGTTACGGTTACAAAGCCACAATCTAAACTATGTCACGAGGAAGAGCTTTTAAACATTTCAACACAAATTTCAGTGAGTTGAGAAACAGCTCTATCTTGGCCAACATGAGGAGTTTTTAATCTTTTTGTGTGTATCATGAATTTCTTTGCTATAGGTAAAGCCTGTCGTCCCTTTTCAGAATAATGTTTTTAATAGCATAAAGGAAAATACATGGGCTTAATTGATAAAAACGTTATCAGAATATTTAAAAAGCAAGTTCATGATCTCAGGCTAAGAGACCCTGGCTTGGATAAAGGAACTGTCTGTTAGTACCGAGAAAAAGAAGAATAACATGAATATACATCCATATTGCAAATATTCCAATGTTACATTGGAACTGGCTTAAAGAGTTGTGAAAAAAGTATTAAATTACCAGTACGGTGTTGACTTTTCAAATATTGTTCCTTAAATTTACAGTCATGAACACTGTAGGAAATTGGCCTGAAAGAATATATATTGTGCTTCTGAAGATATTTATTTCACAAAACAAAACCATTTACATTTTGATAGATATTTTAGAATAGTGAAATTTTGACTTAAGGAAATTTTTATGTTTTTAGTAATGAATTTTTCTCTACTACTACTTTATAAGGATCTGATTTTCTGCCCTTGGGTTGTGAAATATAAGAAAGTTCTTTCTTGTGCTTTTATTGCTGAACTTTTCTGTGTTGCATCTTGCCAAAGATTTGGTTTTCTGCCTTTGGTTTGTGAAATTAGGCCCAAAGCTTATATTGCTTCTTAAGTTTAAATAACTTCAAGGTTACTTACAGGCTTGTTATGAATTTTCTCCTTTCGGTTTGTCTGAGAGGTTATGAATAGAAATTGGAGATAAAACTTGTGTTATGACTAGAACCAAATAAGTTTGGGCATGTTTATATAATTTTAGTAAATTTATCATACTGTAATTTTTAATGCCTCTTTTTTGTGTGTGGGCGCTTACTAGCAGCATGTGTTAAGTAAAAGTAGTGAAGATTATTAGGTATTTTATCACGTGCATTGTAATGTTTTCTAATTTTTTTAAATGTGTACTACCAAAATCTGACTTAATTCTTAGTTATGATTGCCTTACTGAGTCATTTGTTGGGTGGTCCCATTATACTTTAGTACTTCAAAAGTTCCTTTCATCTAAGAATCTCAAAACACTTAGTTTACTAATCTATAAAACATCCTTGGAAAACAGATATGTGTCAAGTAATGTTATGTTCATTTTGCAGATTGAGACACTGAGGCGATGTTCTGCTCAGCCAAACAAACCCACTGTGGCTTGGCAAAATTAAGTATTTTAGTTTTGTTGATAATCTGCCTGAACAACTGGCCAAGACAAACCAAGCTGACTGGTTTTGTCACACTGCAATCTAGTTGTTTTTCCCCATGTGGACATGGGCTTTGTTTTAGTTCATTTGCAATCACAGCATGCCAGTGTAGAAGTCAGGTTAAACAACAGGGCTACTGACTTCCAACTCAGACTCCATTCATATGAAATCCTGTGCTTCATGCCCTTACAGTGTTTTCATATTTGTATTTGCCTATGTCCCAACAAGTTTTACCTTAACTTCAACATGTTCCTTGGGAACGTCTGTGGTTGGAGTTCTTGGCTTTAGTAGGATTTGGAGAATTACCATACCTGGGATTTCTACCAGGGAATTTCTTAATGTTCAACCTACTAACAACCTTTTATATAATAAATTATGACTTTAATAGAGTATTCTTTAGAACAAAGTGCTTGGTTTGTAAGAATTTAATGCCAAATTTTCAACACTTTTAGATTGGACAACTGAAATTATAAAAGGAAGACTATGGTTATCAAGTTTACCTTTAGCTGAAACTTTGTAAATTAACCTTCATTGAGCCCAAGTAGGTTTTGCATTGATTTGGGGCAATGAAAAGTTTGCTAAAGTATTTGCTTCCTTTCATTTTAGTCATTTTCATGCAACCTTTCTCTCCATGGAAGAGGCTCTCTCCTCTTTCCTATTTTTTGTTTTGTAAGAATAAATAAGTTGTTCCAGTTACTACCCATTGCCTATGTTTACCTTGGAAAAAAGTAGACTGAAAAAGCACAACTACCTTTCCTTAGAAAATGAAATGGGATATGTTAGAGACTGTAATTTGAATTTCTCACAACTTGTAGGTGCAAATACATGATTATGTTGGCAGAACAAGTGATTAAATTCTGTGCCATCAGTTATAACTGAATGCTTTGAGTTAGGGAGACAGACTGAGTAAATAGAAACTTATACAGATAATTGCCTCTCAGTTTGTGAGTGATTGGAATAGAGGCATTCATAGCTTCCCTTAGTTACTGGCAGCAAATCACTATAGCTTTTCAGACTCATAGTTTACTCAGTTATATAAAAATGAGAATGATACTATTTTTTAACCTTTGCCTTCTAGGCCATTCTGATTATGTTTACATAAATGCTTAGGATTTTTTACAGTTGAGTGCTTTGGCAATCAATGGCATTTATTCAGTCCCTACTCTGGGCCATGCTTTGTGTTAGATATTTCAGATGGGAAAAAAGAGTATTATTATTGTTGCTACAGTTGGGGCAAAACAAATCCACTTTCACATCTCCAAATGTGTATTGAACATCTTGAACTGGACATCCTATAGACATCTTAAACTCAGAATGTCCAAAATTGAACTCATTGCCTTTTCCTCAAAATCCTTCCTTCATTCTGACTTCCTTCTTATTGTCAAGGGCACCATCCTTCTCTCCATCACCCAGGTTCACATCCTAGGTGTGAGCCTCACTTTTTCTCACCCTCACTGGATCAGAGAGTATGATATTTAAGGTGTAAGAAAACTACACCCCACCATTATTTTTCCTTTTGGAGTTATGAAGTCTTTTAAATTTCTTTTGACTACAGTGTTTAAATTTTAAAGACTGGCCAAATCTAGGACTATACTCAATTTTTTAGAATGTCATTCATGGGTGCAAACATTTTCTCTTGCTTTTCTTTATATTGTTTTTATTCTTCCTTTTCTTGTTGCTGGTGCATAATCCTGTGTGGTTATGACTGGAATTTCTTAGAACATGATTTCTCTCTATTCCTGGCTGTTTATGTTTTATTTTTGATGTGGGAGCTTTGTTGCCTGAAAGTCACATTTCTGGATCAATTAGATCTTGGATTTCTTTCTGATAGTGGCCTGTGTATTCCAGTAATTTTCCTCTTTCAATTTTTTTCCCATAATATTCTTCTAGGAGACTAATGATTTTTATTTTAACTTTTTGAGTTATGATATTTCTTATCATAGCATCGGATTTTTGAGTTTCATTTCCTCCATTTTTTACCTGGGTATCCACTGCTTTGCTAAGGTTTTCCTGCTTTCATTCTAAGCCCTAGATTTTCCTTTTGAATTTTTCATTAACTCTATTTCACTTCTTATCTTTTCCTTCCCTGCTATTAGTCCTTCCAACCGCTCTAACTCATTCTATTCTCTTTTCTCAGTTCCTAGTTATAGTTTTAAGAATTTTCTTGTTTTGGAGTTCACTTCACTTCATAGTATTGATTCATTTTTTTAGAAGATATTCTTTCTTTACTCATTACTTTATTTTGTCTGCTATTTATTTTTCCTAAAGGAGTTTCCTTTTACAATTTCTTTCCTTTCTGGTTTTTTTTTTTTTTGGTTTGGTTTTGTGTTTGTTTTTGTTTTTGTTTTTTTTTGCAGGGCAATGGGGCTTAAGTGACTTGCCCAAGGTCACACAGCTAGTAAGTGTCAAGTGTCGGAAGCTGGATTTGAACTCAGGAACTCCTGAATCCAGGGCCAGTGCTCTATCCACTGCACCACCTAGCTGCCCCTCCTTTCTGTTTTTTCTCCCGTTTTGTTAGTTTTTAGTTTATTTAGTGCAATTTTAGCCATTTCAGTGTGTTGAAGGACAAACTAGGCTTATATAAAACCTATCACTCTCTTTTCTCACAGATTTAAGAAAATCATCACCTCCTAGCAACTACCCACTAATCTCAATTTGCATTAAAGTTGACAACTTCAACTGTATATCGTCATTATTCTTCTCACATATAGGCAATAGCTCTAGAAGCATCCATTCAAGGGATTGATTAAACCTCGGAGGTTTGCTTAGTTAGGGCATCTAATCTGGAAAAAGAGTTAAGGTTCCAAATAGCTGGGAGTGAAAGCCTCAGAATAGTCTGGCTGTGTTCTGTGGGTGGATATCTAAGTAGGCAGGTGTTTGGCACTTGTATCTGACACCTAGCCATAGAGAAATGGGATTCAAGAAACAGTACTCTATAAGGCAAGACCCTTGTTGTTAGGGAACATCAGATACCAAGAGAATCAATGCAAAGCTCTTAGTAATTGGAAGCCAGGCATACAGGGTCAGGTAGGACAGGACCAAGAGGAAAAAACAAAAAAGCCTAACTTCCTGCTGTACCACTGGGGTAGTAAACTAAGGGAATCTTCTGTTTCTTCTGCCTGTGAGCCGGGTTGGTCACAAAGCCTAACGCAGGGTTAAATTTTCTAGTGGGGCATAACTGACCCCAGCTGAGGTTACTGGAGGTATTCAAAGCCAGGAGCCCTGTTGATCATCAAAGTAGCACTTCTTGTTTTTTGTTTGTTTTGTTTTTTAAATAAGGTTTTTAATGCTATTTTATCAGTGACTCAGATAAATGGATTGGGGGGTAGTTCATCCCAAACCCCTTTTCCTTTGCTTTTTTAATCTCAGGTAATAGAGATTCAAGTGGTACTATTTATGTTAGATTTGAAATGTTAAGACTTATGGTATGACATAACCATTTTATTTCATTTTATTCATTAAAGCACCACCAAAAGGTATCAAGATCAGGACCAGTCTTGTCTAGATAGGAAACTCCAGATGAAAGACTCAGTATCTGATGATCAATTCTTCTTAAAGTGAGCAAAAACATTTTCTAGAAGTGAGTGAATTGTCAAGCTTTGTGAAATATCACAGACAGAGAAAAACATGTTCATTTTATTCAAATTTTACTGAAGTGCCCTAGATCAGTTTCTCAAGATCTTTTACATGGAACCCCAGTGTTTTCCACAGTATGAGAGTATAGGTACTATGAAGACATTCTTATTCTAGCTGTATTTTCCCCTCTACAATACTAAATATGAAAATATATACATTAGCAACATTTACATGCAATAATATTTTCAGTATGAAAATAGCTTAATTTTCTGAATTTTTCTTTAAAGTTTCCTTGACATGCTTTTTATCCCATATATAGTCTATACTCTTTGAGTCCCCAGAACAACCATTATGCATTCTGTCAATATATTTCAAATCCTCACAATTTTCCTTGGCTACATAAGTTTGGGAAACATTGTTCTAAATGCTATCACGTAATTACCATGCCCACAATACACCTTTTTCTAAAATAGTGTGACTTAGGAGATAAACATCTATGGGGGGTTAAGGGTATTGCACAGTTTTGAACCTTGTCATCGCAAAGTATAAGACGCCACTCTTTTTCTTTTTTTTGTAAGGCAATTGGGGTTAAGTGACTTGCTCAGGGTCACACAGCTAGTAAGTGTCAAGTGTCTGAGGCCAGATTTGAACTCAGGTACTCCTGAATCCAAGGCTGGTGCTTTATCCACTGCTCCACCTAGCTGCCCCTAAGACACCACTCTTAAGAAGACATTTCCATATTTTTGTGGATCGGTGTTCAGGGTACTATATAAAATGACATAGAGTAAACAATATCCATCCATGAGCTCTATTTTCTAAACATTGATATATCTAGAAAAATACACACAGATAACAGAATAATATAGTAAGACCTGAGTTGATAATATTGTACCATAAACATGTTCAAAGTAAGTGCCTATTAATAGAAAGTCATGGTTCATAGAGAATAGTAGTAATGTGACTTCCATATCCAGATAGTGTGGTGATGACAACTTAAGCCTTCAGCTTTCTTATCTTTTATGATAAGATTTTGTGGTGAATGTTGGATTTCCAGGCCTATTTTAATGATGGGAAACTGTTTTGGTCATTAAGGATTACAGTCTTTAATCACAGAATGTTCAGCTTGAAAGAACCTTAGTCTAAACTTCCTCATGTTGCACATAAGGAAACTAGGGGCATGAGAGAGGGATAAATGACTTGTTTATGGTCATACAGCTTGTTACTGGTAGAGGCCAGAGTAGAACTCATGTTCTGACTCATTTTCTAGTATTATTTCCACTACATTATAGTGTTTTAGGATTCATGTGGACTGCTATGCTGGGGAAGCATCCGATTTTTCCAACTCTTAAATAACTAATTGTGAGACTACTTTTGAGGCCACAGAATTCATATTACTTTATAAAAAATCTTTTGTAAGTGAGAAAATGGCAGAACTATTTAAAAACAGTTAATATAGCAATGTGTCAATCATTAGTGAGGTATACATTTGGAAATCATTGGGTAGTAGTATTCCCTACCTTGGAACATGTACTTTAAGATTCAAGTAGAATCAAGTATAAGGCAGTTAGGTGGTGCAGTGGATATATTACTTTTCCTGGAGCCAGGAATACCCGAGTTCAAATTCGACCTCAGACACTTACTAGCTGTCTGACCCTGGACAAGTTGCTTAACCATGTTTGCCTCAGTTTCTTCATTTGTAAAATGAGCTGGAGAAGGAAATGGCAAACACTCCAGTATTTCTGTGAAGAAAACCCAAATGGGGTCACAAATAATTGGACATGACTGAAACAACACAACAAAATCTAGTGTACTATGTAACTAGGTGTTGAAAGGTAAGTAGATAACTGATACTACCCTAGGGTAGTAGGTCATTTTTGCCTGGCTTATGAGAATCTGTTGGGGTTATTAGAGTTTGGAGAGCCTTGGAAAAAGTTGGAGAAGGTCCTCAACCTTAGTGTTCTACTATTTAGTATTTCATCCCACTACCCTTGAATATAACTTCCAAGATGATGTGTTATAATAATGCTGGGATTTACTAGGAAATGTTATGAAATACAAAGAACACTGAATTTGAGAGACTTGATTTCAAATCCTAGGTCTGCTTCTTTTTAACTTGGTGACCTCAGGAGAGTTTTATCCTTTTCAGGCCTGTTTCCTTATCATTAGGAGGGGATTACATTCTAAAATCTGTAAGGCCTCTCCCAGCTCTCAATTTTTAAATTTTGTAACTTTAGTACAGTGTTTAGCTAAAGGAAGAATTTATGGGTAAAACCTGAGGTTCTCTGTGTACTTTGGCTAGCCTGGTTTCTCATTTGATACTGATGAGTGGAGTATTTGAAGAATAACCATGACCATCTTGATTAGGCCCAGGGATCAACCTCACCCATTTTAGGCTAGGCCACACATGCTGTTGATGTTATCTTCCTTCCCTAACAAAGGAGGTCCATTTGAGTCAGGGGCATTCATCCTCTCAAACCCATTTCTTTCTGGTTGGGTTCAATTGAGTTAGCCAGGACATGTTGGCTTATTTGAAGTCAACCATTTAATTTGTAGGACAGGAGATCAATGATAGTCTGGTGTGACTGTTTCCCTTGGAAAAAGAATGGGTGTTTAGGTATTCAGAGTACTGCCTTCTAGATCAATAGAGTACTATCACTGCCAGAATATTGGTACGTAAAATAAAACTATTTAGTTATACCTCTTTTTTTTTTTTTTTTTTTTTAGTGAGGCAATTGGGATTAAGTGACTTGCCCAGGGTCACACAGCTAGTAAGTGTTAAGTGTCTGAGGCCGGATTTGAACCCAGGTACTCCTGACTCCAGGGCCGGTGCTCTATCCACTGCGCCACCCAGCTGCCCCTATACCTCTTTTTTTAATGACTGGTGACTTTTTTGCTCTTTTATTGTTTCTAACTATAGAGTAACCTAGATAGGAGCCATGCCTTCTAAATGAACGTTATTATTCATTGCCCCAATTCAGAATCAATGTATTTATTTACTTTACTCAGCTTTCTCTTAGCATGGATCACATACTACATGTGGATGGTACAGACTTTTTTTTTTTAAACTCATAGCCTCAGGCTTTCCTTATGGTACCTTTCCCCTCCTAACAGTTAAAAACTTTAATATTATTTTTACTTTTATAGGAACTAGACACATGGCTATATCTGAAAGCTGTGTTGTATTAGTTTGGAATCACTTCAACACATCATAAAATATAAGTCTTAAGTTTAGGAGACTAATAAAAAACATCTGTGCTATCCTGTAGACATTACTGCTTTTGACATTATAGTATGAATTGGGTTATTTAGTTACCAAGACTAATTATAATTAGTAAAACCATATTTACAGAAGAATATGTTGACTGGTGAACAATATTTCTTACTTGAAGATAAATTTTAAATAGTAATATTCAAGATTTAGCCAGTAAACATTGTTCCTTTTCTTAACCCCTAGTTTACAAATAAACTAAAAAGGAAATGTTTTAAAAAAAGTTTCTGTAAAATTTAGGGTATTAGTGTTATTTTACAATGGGAGATATTCTCTATAGAATGAGAATAATAGTACATTTCGCAGTACATTTCCTAATTCCAGTGAATTACCCAAGAATTAAACTATGTAGAAATAGCCTATCTTTGTTTAACGTGAAAGATGCTCCCTCTACCATACAAAGGCGTTTGCCAACTTGCTTCCATGTAAAGGTAATATAGTAATTTATTAATTTGATATTTATTCCACCATATAGTAACCTCTTTGTCTTCTGAACTCTTTTATTAGTTACTTCACTACTCATTTGACCCTTATTCCCTGCCATGTATTATCAAATAATTTTTCATATATATAGGGTTTTCTACCCAGCCAAAGTTAAGGTGAGAGAGAAACCATGTTCTATACATTCCCTATAGTGTCCTGAAAATATGTTAGGTGATTATAATTGCATTCCTACACAGAATTTAAAAAAAATGTTTTCTTTATATTGTCTGCTTCAGATTAAGAATCAAGCAAATAAGAATTATACCTATTACAATTGTTTAACTGAGAAGCCTTTATAAGTAGACTCTGATGTTGTCAAAAGCTTTGGGTTTTTAAGGCAAGTCTTTTAAATATCTCCATGTGAAAATAGATGTGTTGATTTTAACTACTTTAAAATGGAGTGTGTTGATTTTGAATCCAGTGGAAGGATATCTCTAATGGATAACTAAGAGAAAAAGAGTCCTCAATCCAGTCTATTATGGTGCAATATAGAACAAGTATGAAAGAGAGACAGACATCTAGATGCCAACGATTGCTCCTAGTTCTGCCTGCTGGCTCTTTTCCCTCTTTTATATTCCAGCCCTTTCTCATACATGAAGATATGCATTTTCCAACCCTAAGTATTCTTCTCCTAGTTGCATATCCCAGTTCCTTCAGTGATCCATAGTCTCTTTACCACCCTGGTTATCTTCCACTGGAGCTGTTTCATTTTGTCAGTGTTCTTCCTAAAAAGAGTAGTCTAGAACTGAAGACAGTCATACACAGATGTGGGTCTGAGAAGAGGAGAGGATAGCATGACTATAATCTCTGTTAGTCTAGACACTGTTTCCATTAAAGCAGCCTAAGATTCCATTCCTTCATTGGCTACTATATCACACTGTTAAAGCATGAAATATTATCTAACCATAATCCCCATCTTTTATTTTTGCCATTATTTTGTAACCCAAATGTAGGGCTTTACCTTGAAATTTAAATACTTTTTGGTAGAGTTAATTATGGTATTGATGATAAATTGCCATCATCAAATTAACATTTTCCTATGACTCCTTTCCTATGTTCTTATGAATCCTTTTGAGCAGTCTCTAAAAATCAGTAAAGTTATTCTTTACACTGTCCTTTTATTTATTTGTGATATTCTCAGATTTATGTCACCCAATGCTGTGCCAAGACATGTAACTTCTGGTTTCTTCTAACAAATTTTCATTGTTTTGTCTATATCTTGAGGTGGCATTGGTGGTATTATTTATTTTTTCCCTCCTGTCCCTTCTCCATTACCTCACTTCCATATTATTACAGGTTGCCATCATTTATGTTTTTCTTCAAATTCTAGAATACCTTCCTGCAATTTTTACTTTATATCCTGTGAAAACATCAACAATTGACTTATCAGTCCTGTTTATTTCTTATTTTAAGCATATTGGCAAAATGATGTGAAATGTTAAATGCTAAATAATTGACATCAATAAACCTAGAACTTGTGTTTTGGAAGTTGTTGTTCAGTTGTTTCAGTTATGTATGTTTGACTCTTTGTGACCCCGTTTGGGGTTTTCTTGGTAAAGATACTGGAGTGGTTTGCTATTTCTTTCTCTAGCCCATTTTACAGATGAGGAACTACTGAGTGAGGCAAACAGAATTCTTTGACTTGCCCACAGTCACACTGAGCCACCTAGCTACTATACTTTGGAAGTATGTCTTCAACCTTGTTATCATGTCAAATGAATTATTTAAAAGTCAATTATTTTTAAAGTATAAAATTCCATTGTGCATACTAGATAAGCAAAATACACTTTCTCAAGTCAACAATTAATTTATTTTTGAAGAGGAAAATAATTTATTTAAGCAGTTTCAGCATAGAGAATAAATTTTCATTAGTTACATGAAAAAAGCCATAAACTATATTGGACCATAATCCCCAGCAAATACGCACTTCCATTCTTTCCAGTTGGAAAATAAGAGCTCATTGCTATAGTTATTGGAGATTTCAACAGCTCAGTTTCAAGTGTGACTGTCACTCCCAATTCTAACATTATTTGCTTGCATTTTGACATTTTAGTCCTACCACCACTGTATCTTTGTGCTTTAAAAAAAGAAGATAGTGTTTAAATCGGCTTCATAAATGAAAAAAGAACAATTCTATAATTATTCACCTTCGAGTTTGAAAATGAATTTTTTAAAAGTGTACCTGAATATATTAACTTCCATTTGACATATTGCCACTTATTGAAATTAAACAGAATGTCTTCAATCTTGTCACCTGAGTTATTTAAAAGTCATAATTATTTTTAAAGCACAAAATTCCATTATGTATTTTGTTTCATTTGATATATTTGTTAAATTCTGACTTACAAATATATGCAATTTACACAATACTTATGATATTTTTTTCAAGGCACTGCCAAAAAATATGGTGTCTCGACTCTGTGAATCCAAAAAGATCTGTGCTGCAGCTGATATGCAACTTCAGGTATGTCTTGTGTGTCTTTTTTCCATGGTTAATCCAAATAGTTATGAAAAATAAACATAAACCATAAGTTCTTGCCAATGCTGCACATTAGAATAATAATACTTGAAATTCTAAAACATTTCATCTGAATTCAAGGAACCTTACAAAATTGGCTTGTTCAGTTCTTACATTGTCCTTATAATGAAATGACAAGTAAAATTATTTTCATTTTCAGATTGAAAAACCAAAACTTATAAAAGACAATACCCCTAAATCATTTATTTTATCACTGGTAGGGATAAAAATCAAATCCCATGATTTATCCACTCAACTTTTTACCTATTTTTAAAAAATATTGTACTTGAAATTTAAACAAAAATTAACTTTATTTTCAGGCAGTAACCGATGCTAAACACAGGTGAAATTTGGAAATCATGTCTCCATGAAACCAGGTGTCTGGACACTTAAAATTTGAGAGATTTGATGAAGTTTCACTTTTATTTTTTATTTTTTAAAATAATAAATATTTTTATTTAAAGTTTTGAGTTCCAAATTTTATCTATCTTTCCTTCCCTCCCTCCCTGATGCTATAAGCAATCACATATAGGTTACATATGTACAGTTGTGTAAAACATTACCATGTTAGTCATTTTGTGCAAGAAAACTTGAATAAAATTGAAAAGTGAAAGAAAGTGAAAAATAGCATGCTTCAGTCTGTATTCAGTCAATATCAATTATTTCTTTGGAGGGATAGTATGCTTCATCATTATTCCTTTGGGATTGTCTTGGATCATTGTATTGCTGAGAAAAGTTAAGCCACTCACAATTCTTCATCAAGAATATTGCTGTCAAAAAAGAAAGAAAGAATATTGCTATCACTGCATACAACATTCTTCTGGTTCTACTCACTTCACTATATATCAGTTCATACAAGTCTTTTCAGGTTTTTATGAAATCATTCTGCTTGTCATTTCTTATAGCCCAATAATATTCCATCACCATCATATACAACTTGTTTAGCCATTCCCCAATTGATGGGCATTCCTTTGACTTCCTATTCTTAGCCACCACAAAAAGAGCTGCTATAAATATTTTTGTACAAATAGGTCTTTTTTTTCTTTTTGGGGATGTCTTTGGGATATAAACCTAGAAGTGGTATTGCTGGATCAAAGAGTATACACAGTTCTATAGCTCTTTGTGTGCATTGTTCCAAATCACCCTCCAGAATGATTGTATCTTTTCATAACTCTACCAGCAATGGATTAGCATCCCGGTTTCCCCACATCCTCTCCATCATCCAATAGTTTCCTTCTTTGTTATATTTGCCACTCTGATAGGTGTGAGGTGATACCTCAGAGTTGTTTTAATTTGCATTTCTCTGATCAATAGTGATCTAGAGAATTTTTTCATATAACTATAGATAGCTTTGATTTCTTTGTCTGAAAACTGCCTGTTCCTATCCTTGGATAGGAATCAATTGGGGAATTACTTGTATTTCTATAAATTTGACTCAGTTCTGTATATATTTGAGAAATGAGTCCTTTATCTGAGGTACTTCTTTCAAAAATTCTTTCTCACTTTTCTGCTTCCCTTATAATCTTGGTTATATTAATTTTGTTTGTGCAAAAACTTTAATTTTATATATTCAAAATGATCTCTTTTATATTTTTTTATTGCTCTCTATATCTTCTTTGGTCCTAAATTCTTCCTAAGTTCATAAATCTGACAGAAAAATGATTCCATGCTCTCTTAATTTGCTTATGGTGTCACCCTTTATGTGTAAATCATATACCCATTTTGACCATATTTTATTGTACAGTGTGAGAAACTATATTTAGTTTCTCCCATACTTTTTTCCAGTTTTCCCAGCAGTTTTTGTCAAATAGTGCTAGACTACTATAGTCATTTACTATAGTGTAATTTGTGCCTATTCTATTCCACTGATCCACCTCTCTATTTCTTAGCCAGTACCAGATTGGTGTTTTGTTTTTGTTTTTGTTTTTTTGTGAGGCAATTGGGGTCAAGCGACTTGCCCAGGGTCACACAGCTAGTAAGTGTCAAGTGTCTGAGGCCAGATTTGAATCCAGGTCCTCCTGACTCCAGAGCCGGTGCTCTATCCACAGCGCCACCTAGCTGCCCCCAGATTGTTTTGATAATTCCTGTTTTATAATACAGCTTGAGGTCTGGTACTGCTAGAAGTTTCACTTTTAATATGGAAGTCTGTTATCTAGGTATAGCTTCGGTGCCCTCATTTTAAAGGTTCCATCCTATGGCTCAAACATCTTTCTGAAGGTTCATATTTTCTCTCAGAGACCAGTCCCTAGAGCATAAAAATGGCATAAAGAAATCAACCCTGTTTCTGTTACATCTTAAATTTTATTTCAGAAATGAAAGTGTCTAAGATATGTAAAATAAGAATTAACACTCCTTTTTACTTTAGATTTCAACTTTTGTCTGTATCAGGTGTCCTTTACCTTTTTGTCTCATGAAGCCCATAGACTCCTTATCAAAACAATATTTTAATACATGAAATAAAATATATAAGTTATAAAGGAAATCAGTTATTATTGAAATACAGTTATCAAAATATTTTTAAAAACAAGTTCATAAACCTCAGATTTAAGGACCCCTGGTCTATATAGAAATAGTTTGAGTTAAAATAAAAATGAGTTTTTAAGGACGTTCAAATAGTTTAAAAATAAAAAGCATTTTATGACTGAACAATCTGTCTTTGCCATTATCCATCTGTGGGGATACTGTCTTTTCAAAGCCCACATTGTGGCTTTCTATTCCTGAACAAATGTTTTAATATTTTCTTTTAAAAAGGAAAACCATCCTAAAAAATATTTGCCAGCATATTTTATGCCCAGCTTTAGTATTACACAACAGAAGCTTGTATAGTGGAGCCAAAACAAAGTTGGGAAAGTAGTATTTCACATTTCTAAGGAGTGGGTTAGAAACAGATTAAGCATTATTGAAATTGTTAGCTTGCTAAAAAAAAAAAAAAAACAATGGCATTTTGCAGGCTTGTAGTCTCAAGATAGCATTTCCCTTCCAAATGCAGGCTTTCTATGGTATTGAATATATCATAAACTATTTAATATCCATGTCATACAGAATAGCTTTCTACCAACTTGAAGCATGTGTGTCTAATTTATGTTACAGGCCTAAGCTCTATACCTTTTTTGGGTGTTTATGTGCAATAGTATATAGTCTTCCTTCAGAAATGATACAATTTGCAGTTTTGAATGTATATAATTGTTGACATTAAAAATAATGTCTTTGTCCTTGTCATTTGGTCAGCTAAAATGTTTGAATCAGAGTTATTTTTTCAAGTACGGTATGTTTTCTGTTACTCGTTTACTTTCATTTGATGTATTTTTCAGTTCCTCACTCAAAAGCATAACTTGTTCATATATTTGTATATGAAAACTTTATACATAATTAATTATATTAAGATCATGTTTACATTTTGAATGTTTATTTACACCAGTGTGTTGAAGGTACTTGGGCAATATTGTGGGCTCACAGAAGTATTTAATCTTCCTGGGACCAACAAGGTAGTAGTCCTTGCCCTCAAAGGCCTGCTACACATTGCTCATTCTTACCTTCTAAACGTTTGTGACAAGAACACACAAAAATACAACACATTATAATAGATTGCACAGGTCTTGAAACTATTAAATGCATTGTAGCTACTATACGAATCAAGGACCAGCCCCAAAGAATTGTCTGTTTATAGTAAAGTTGAGCCATGGCTTCTCTGTGAAATTATTGAAAACTTCAGAAGAACCTGGGGTCCATGGTATTAGATGATTGTTCTCAGTTACATAATTGGCTGAGATTGGCTAGGTTCTCTGACTCCACATCCAATCCCACCACTTCATCTCATTATAGAAGAGGGAATCAAAAAGTTTGTACTGAAGTGCCAGCATTTCTATTTAGGAAATGTCTGCATTTCAGCTGGTGAAAGCTCAGATTGAGTTTAACCTATAATCCCATATCTAGATCAAGCCAGAAGTTAGGGGCTGTTTAGAATATCCAGACTAATCCCTTTTCCTTTCAAGTTAACAGCTGCACATTTTCTACAAATTCCAGATCTACCTAGGCTAGATAAGGGTCTCAGACACAACATTTTGTTGACAGAATTTCCTTTTAGAATACAGGATAGACTCTTGAAATTCTTTGCCTTGGTCAGTGCTACTCCGAGGTTTATAAGATATTTCAGCAAAAAGTCTAACCTCCTTTGTTCCGATTTTAAAGTGCAGTTTCAACAAAGCTCTAAAAGCATCAATGTTAATTTTCTTGGGAATGGACTTGCCCTTTTTCTACTCTTTAATTATGTTTTAATTACATATATCCTGTCCATACTTATATATTCAGAGGTGGTCATTTCCTTTCTGACCATCCAATTAAGCCAGAATTCTTTTAAGGAAAGTACCTGCTTCCCATGCAACTTTCTGATACTAAGTGTTATTGCTCTATTTGCCTTTCTTTGCAGTCTCTTCAACAACTACATCACAGTTCTTTGTCTGAAGACCAGACACTAGATTGCAATTTCTCTTTTGCCTCACTTTACTCTGTTAAGTCTTTTGTCACCTGAGTACATAGACACAGACCACATCAGTTGCCTCATTTTAAAAATACTAGAATTCCAGGAAGAAATTTTATAGGCTTTTCTATATCCCATAAGCTGTAGCTCTCTGTTTTCTCACACTTTCAACTACTTAAATGTTGGCAAACCTCCAATCTTGTGGTTTTAAACTTATTTTGACATATAGTATATAGGGAGATCTATATTCATAAGATTCAAGGTTTATAATGTATACAAATCCTAATCTTGAGAAGGCTGATAGTGTTACTTTAATTAACATAGTACTTATATTTAGCATGAATATATGCATTTATATTTGTGTAGGTATTTTCAATTGTTATTTATCCTTTTTAAAAATTCTGCTGTGTTTTATAATTTGGTAAACCACATCTTAAATGTCAAACTATATGCCAAAGCCAAATAGATGTTTTTCTCTTTCTAGGTCTTCTATGCAACTTTGGATCAAATCTACCATGGAAAGCATCCCTTAAAAAGGTCAACCACAGACATTTTAAAGGAAACACAGGAGAAATTTTATGGGCTCCCATATGTACCAAACACTGTGAGTGCTGGACTTTAATATTCTCTTTTAAAGGTTTGAAATTCTCTTTTTAGGACTTGAGCAGAGTGGGTAGGCTGTCATCACCTTCTGCCCACAAATCGTGAAATCCTTGGATTTCTGGTGGGAATTTTCACAACTGAGGACACTTCATGGAAAATGTATAGCTCATTTATAAAATTGACATCTTTAACATGTCCAAAACTTCATGACAGTTCTACAAAGTCTTTCTTTTCCCTCTAAGAATATGTTTGCTTGACTTCAAAGACTGTGATAGAAATTAATCACTGGAGTTAATTTATTTTTCCTTTCATTTCCATTCATTTATTCATGACAAGTAGCGAAAAAAGTAGTTCATTACTGATGAAAAGATGAATGGCCTGATAAAATCCTAATTATTGTTAGTAATAGTAAGGAATCTTTTTTTTTTTTTTTAACTATGCTGTCTGGCTTTTCCACCAATTAGTGGTGTGACTTTGGGTGAGTCTCTTAACCTCTTGGAAGGCCTCAGGTTGTTCATCTATAAAATGAGGGGTAGAACTAGAAAACCTTTTCCATCTAGGTCTTAGAGTCTGTTTGGTGCCATTGGGTATTGGAACAGGTTTTAGTAAACATGTTAGTAAAATTAGGGAATCAGCTATATACTAAATAGTGTTTCTTAGATGAGTAGATTCTGTCTTTGAAACACAACAGAAAATGTTTTATATCTACTTTGAATGTGGAATAACAAAGAGATTTCATTTTCATTGCATTCCTTGTCAAAAATTTTGATTGGCTTATCTGGCCCAAATGTAAGCTTACTATAGTCATATTGTTTACTTATTTCTGAGGTCTCCCCCCCCCCCCCCCAATGCTTTCTGTTTCTAGACCAAATGCTCTGAATACAGCAAATTCTGTATTGGTGGGAAAAACCAGTTCTATGTACAAATCAAGATGACATATAATCTAAGTGTTTGAAGGCTCAAATGCACTTTTGTGTATAGTTTTGAATAATAGTATATTGTGTCTGATATTCTGGGCATTCAGAAGACTTGAAACAAGATAATGAAACTGTACCCAAATCAAGAGAGTCCAGAAAGCTCTTGTGTTCTGTTAAGCAGCAACTGAGCTCAGCTGCACACACGCTCATTCCCTCTTCTTTTCTGTAGCTTATCTCTTGCCAAGGAGTATGCATAGATTTTGGATGAATACCCTGCTATGGGATACCCCACTCTAACTCTAACTCCCTCTTACAGGTTGAATCCCCCAGGGTTTGGCCACACCAATTTCAAAGTAGTTTGTGGGTTTGCACTGCTAAAACTGTATAGTTCATAGGTCTTCACCATAGCATTTTCTTTCAGTGGTCAAATCAACAAGCATTTATTAAGAGCCTAATATATTCCAGAAACTGTACTAAGCACTTGAGGCATTTACTTTAAAAGAGGCAAAAACAGTTCCATGTTCTCAAGGAATTCAGTCTAATGGAGAGATGCAAACAACTATATACAAACAAGATACATTACAAATTAGATATAATATCAGAGGGAAGACATTAGCATTAAACAATAGGGAATGGCTTCTTGTAGAAGGTGAGATTTTAAGTGAAACTTAAGCCAAGGGAAGGTGATGAGGGAAGGAATTCCAGGCATTGGAATGACTAGAGTCTGGGGGTGAAATATCTTGGGTGAGGAATAGGAAGGAGGGCAGTGTCAGTGGATTGCATAGGAGTACCTAATGAGAAGTAAAGTATAAGAGGATTAGAAGGGTAGGAAAGGGCCAGGTTATAAAGAACTCTAAAAGTCAAACTGAGGATTTTATATTTTATCTTGGAAGTGATAGGGAGCCACTGGAATTTATTGAGTAGGGGTGGGTGAGGGTGGTGGTGGTGGTATGGTCAGACCTGTGCTTTAAGAGCCCTTTGACAGTTGAGTTGAGAATGAACCAAAGTGGAGACAAACTTGAGGCAGGGATACCAACCAGTAGACTATTGTAATAGTTGAGGTGTGGCAGTGATGAGATCCTGCACCATGTGGTTGCAGTGTCAAGAAAGAAGGGGCACATACAAGAGAGGTAGGAATGACAAATGACTCTACAAAACTAGGCTCAATAAGCCTTGGCTATTGAATTTAATACAGGGGAGGGAGGCGTCAGAGATGAGAATCAAGAGTCATACCTAAGTTGCAAGCCTGTGGACAATTGAATGATTTAGTAATGAGAAAGTTTGGAAGAGAGGAGGGTTTGAGGGAAAGATACTAAGTCAGTTGTGGACATGTGAGTTTAAGATTTCTACAGAATATATAGCTGAGGTGTCCAACAAAGATGGAGATCACAACTCCAACTCTAGTTGGAGATTGTAAGTTAGTAAAGAGCCTTAGGAATGGATAAAAAGTTGAGAATCATCTGCATAGAAAAGATAATTGAATCCATAGGAGCTGATGAGACTACCAGTGACAGTAACTGACAAGCCTTCACAGGAAGAGAGCCAGGAAATAGCATGTCACAAAAACTTAGAGAATAGACAATATTCAAGAGGAAAAGGGTGATAAAGTATGAAATGCTGTACCACGTCAGGGATGACAATTGAGAAATAGCCATATATTTGATAAGAAGATATCACTACCCGCACCCACCCCTACTCAGATAAATTCCTAGGAGAGTAATAGCATTGTAGTGATAACAGAGGAGACTGCTTTCTTAAAGTACACAGGAGACAGGTGAAGAGGAAATCTGGTAGGGGAACAATGAAGTGGTGAACAAGGACATTATGGACATAACCTGGAGATACCTGCTAACAGGTAGATGCTTCTGTGGAACTATATCACAACATGAGAGATACATGAAAGGGGGAGAGTGGAGCAGGGAGTTAGAGTGAGTGAGTGATATGCTGGGGCAAATCAAGAGCTAGAGTTAGGTGAAGGTGACTTCTGTGGTCTCAGAAATAGAAGAGCTTACAAGAGAGTGGTGTGGAAGACGGGAAAGATTGAAAAGAGGAGGGCAGGGGGTGGCTCAATGGATAAAAGCACTGGCCTTGGATTTTCAGGAGGACCTGAGTTCAAATCCAGACCTCAGAAACTTGACCACTTACTAGCTGTGTGCATTGGGCAAATCACTTACCTTCATTACCCCACAAACACATAAACAAAACAAGATTGAAAAGAGGAAGAAAGGAAGTCAGCCTGACTTTGGAGGTGGAGAGATTCAGTGATGAGTGCTCTTTATGGGGAAGGACCGTACACAGGAATGGTCAGGGATTTGGTGCCTGAAATGTCTGCTTGTCCTGGAAGGGCTAGATTTGGAGCCCCTGGGTTCCTGGCACTGGCAGAGGCAGCTGGCACCTGGAAGAGTTGGAGAGCCTGGACCCCAGATGGAGACTTCCAGACAGAGTAGAAAAAAAAGGTCACTTAGAAAGGTACAGATGTGGACAATGGGAACCTGCACTACTGGGGAGCAGTGTCCTCTCTGACATTGTTCTGAGAGTTAGACACAATGGAAAGCGGGGGCCATGAGGTATGCTGTATGAGGCAATGGAGCAGAAAATGTCCACAGTGCAGAGCCTAGAATGGATACCTTGGAAAGCTCTGATTATTGAAGAATACAGAAAAAGGAAAGAGAACAGATGGGTATGGGTGTCATGGATCAGAGAATGAAGGTTTAGAGTAAAAAGAAAAAGAAGATTAAGCAAGTAAAGAAATCTTTTTTTTCTTAAAGCAGCATAGAAAATTAAATTTAAAAAAAACTATGTCAAAGACTAGCAAAAGGGGAAGACAGGAAAGGGAAACCTACCTGACTCAGAATAAAAAAGAGGGAGAAGAAATATAAACAAGTTAAAAGCAAGAAAGAGGAATTAATAAACAAAACCCCAAAGGGAAAGAGGTACACAAACAAGAGAGGGGATCAGGATTGAGAGGAAGAGAGCCAGTAGGGACAGGCCCATCTTAAAAGAAAAAGATTAAAGTAACTAAAAGAATATAATGCTTTGTTTACAGCAGAAGAGGGGAAAATCATAATTGAAACAGCCAATTTTAAATATAGATGGAAGAAAAATATGAATCTCTATCTTTAAATGTGAATGGGGCACTAGGTGGCGCATGGATAGAGCACTGGCCCTGGAGTCAGGAGTACCTGAGTTTCAAATCCGGCTCAGACACTTGACACTTACTAGCTGTGTGACCCTGGGCAAGTCACTTAACGCCCAAGTGCCAGACCAAAACAAAAGAAACAAACAAACAAATAAAACCCCACACATAAATGTGAATGGTTAAACAATACGGAAAATTTTTTAAAAGAGTGATATATTTGAAAAGGAAAAATCCTATAATCTATTTCTTACAAGAAACAAAATTTTAAAAATAAAGGCAAAGACAATCCCATAGACTATTGATGAAGCATACTATCTATGAGAGAAAGAACTGATATTGATTGAACACAGACTGTAGCATGTTATTTTTCACTTTATTTCTTTCACTTTTTCTTTATTTGAGTTTCTTATTCAAAATGACTAATATGGTAATGTTTTATATAATCCACACATGTTATAATCTATATCTGATTGCTCAACGCCTCAGGGAAGGGGGAGGGGAGGGCAGGAAGAATTTGGAACTCAAAACTTTAAATCAACTGTTATTAAAATAAAAAAATAAAAATAAAGACATACACAAAGTAAAACTGGATGGAAACCATATTAACTGCACAAGTGAATCAGAAAAGCAGGATTGCCATCATGTATTAGAGAAAGCAAAAATAAATATCTGTATGACTCTTGGGGGCTAGGGGCAAGGTGGATAAATGGGATATTATGGTGATGTAAAGAAACAGAAAACATCAACCAAAAAATGATTGTTTAATCAAAGAAGAAGTCACACACAGTGACACAAAGGATACAGGAAGGGAAAAAAAAAATCACTCATGAGGGTGGGATTTGTAATCAAAGAAAACTCCATGAAGACATGGCAGTGTATCAAGCCCTCAGTGGAGGAGAGAGAGGCAGAGAGAGAACATACCCTTTTCAGCATGCTATAGCAAATTCAAATGCACAGGAACAGGAGAATGTATGGTAGGTAGGTATTGGATAGAGCTTTAGTCCTGGAGTATGGAGAGACCTGAGTTCAAATCAGCTTCAGACATTCACTACTGTGTGATCATAAGCAAGTCACTTAAACCTCTGCCTCAGTTTCCTGTACTGTGAGATTGGTATAACAGTACCTGCCTCCTAGGATTGTTGTGAGGATCAAATGAGATGATCTTTGTAAAGCTCTTTGCAAACCTTAAAAGTGGTTATATATGAGCTCAGTCCAATCTGACTGGAGTGTAGAGTGGTGAAGTGGAGTATATAATGTGAAACAAGGCTAAAATCCAGGTTGGAGACATATTTTAAAGGGTCTTGAATATGAATCAAGAAATTTTTATTTGATTTACCATAGTTTAGTAGAGCACCACTGAGAACTTAGGGGCATGGCAGGGGTATGAGTTGTTACATTAGGAACATATTTCATAGTGGTATGAAGGTTGGGTTGGGCTGGAGAGACGGAAAACTGGTCCAGAGAATTGGACCACCATAGATGTGCTTGGAATGAACTAAGCCTCTGACTCTTCACTCCCTAAATCCATTTTCCCCCATCTATTTCCCACCCTATGGTACCCTCTCCCCCACCTTCTACTATTCCCCTGGAAATTCTATTAAGTGTTTGTCAGAGACTATCCTGTTATTCCATTTAGCATCCCTATGACTTCATTGATTAAAACACCCTTCTCTGGCTACCATTTCCTGTTTGTTGTCTCTGCCATTAAACCAAGCTTCTTGAGGGAGAGAATGTCTCTGCTTTTATATTCCACTCTCTAGCACTTACCACAGTGCTTGGCTCTGTTGTTAACTGCCTAAAAATGAATTTCATTCATTTATTCATTCACTGAATTACACTGTTAGAGTGAGAGTGGAGAGAGGGACAGATACATGTTGTAAAGGCAGACTTCATTGGGAAAAGCCATGAAACTCCAAGATTTTGATTCTGAGTGATTGAGAAAATATTAGTACCATCAGGAGTAATAGAGAAGCTAGGAAGAGATATTGGTTTGTAAGGAGAATTCTGAATTCTCCTGGATATGGTGAGCTTGAGGTATCAGTGAGATACCAAGTTATCCTTCCCAGAGGTTTAGGATGAGGTTAGAAAGGCAGGAAGACAAGTTAAACTATGTTTAACAAGTTAAACTATGGCTTCTTCACGAGCTTTATAGGTATCAGGCTATGCCCCTCAAGCATAATTTCTTAAATTTCTACATTTCCTGGGACATTCAGCATAGTTCTTCAATAGTTTGGAAAGAGAATTGATAGGAGACAGGATGAACTCTGGCTTCTAGAAACATTCAGCCAACAACCCCATCTCCAAGGACACTTCCTGATTGAAACAGCTCTTTCTTCTCTTTGGTTCAGAGGGGGTGTGTGTGTGTGTGTGTGTGTGTGTGTGTGTGTGTGTGTGTGTGTATCACAGTGAGATGAAAACTTTTGTTTTCAGCAGCCCCAGAGAAAATTTTACTTGAATTGAGTTGTAATTTATCTTAACTTATTTAAGATATTGGGCAGCTAGGTGCACAGTGGATAGATTGCTGGGCCTGGAGTCAGAAGACTTAACTTCTTGAGTTTAAATTTGGCCTCAGACACTTAATAGCAACATGACCCTGGGTAAGTGATTTACCCCTGTTATCTCGGTTTCCTCATCTGTAAAAATTAGCTTAGAGAATGAAATGGCAAACCACTCCAGTATTTTTGCCAAGAAAACCCCAAATGGGGTCATGAAGAGTCAGACATGACTGAAAAATGACAGAAAAACAACAATAAAAAGTGGTAATTAGTGCAGCCTTTATTTTAGAAACCTAATTCTTTGTAAAAAGTCCTTTGCTATGAAGACCTGAATATCCTAAATAATTTCTCTTGTCTATCTAAAAATTATAGACAATTTATTTTGTGTGGTGTTTTAAATGAAGAATTTTCACATCTTCAAATTTGACTTTTATTGCCATTTATCAGATGATCATAGAGTTGTAAATACTTACATTTTTGAAGCATGAGTAATGCATCTCTGAAATAATGTTAGAAAAGAACTTCTGACTATGAAGTTCAGCTTTCCTTTCTTCCATAGAGCATTCAAACTAAGCTGCTTGGGAAGAATTGGGTATCCTTCCTATTTTAATATTTTTTTTGGTAATGATAGTCACACTGTCAGAAGGAAGGCTTTTTGTTTGTTTTTTAAATGTTTTCCCTTAAATGGAAAACTGTCTTTGGCCTGGCGAAAGATTTCAATTATTTTTATGTTTTTGATGTTGCTAGGCAAATGTGAAATTAAACAAACCAATACTTATTTGTATTTATCTTCATCTTAAATACAAAGAGCATATGGTGCATATCTAGAAACACCTAAGTGGTTAATTGCATGTAAAATTCCTTTCCTCTTTGCCAGCATAAACAACCGATAAAATATTTACATTCTCTGTCATGCTAGATTTATTTATGACTTTGTAACTAAAACACAGAAGTGTTATAATTGAAACTTTAATCTTTTGATTGAGTCATTTTCTAAGAAATTTAAATAGTTTCAGTTTGTCTGACAGCTGCAGCTTAAGATTCATTGATTTAAAGCATGCGAAATTGTATCACTGCTTTGGTTTTGTTTTTATACTAAGTCCTTTAATTCCAGTCAACACGTTAGGTTTTTGTTTTCATTTTGAAGGCCAGTGTACTATATTTAAAAAGGAAAAAAATGGTTTGTCATCCTCCTCCTCTTCCTAGTTTATAACCACTTAGCCCTCTGGGGATTACAAAGGACCTTCACATATTGCAGAATGACAGAGATATTTTGGCATAATAGTAGTAAGTTTTCTTTATACCAGTAAAATTTCACCTTGTGACATACGAATCTTAGACTTTTTTTGTTTTTATTTTTTTTTAATTATTATTCCTTAAGTCAAACTCTATGCTTTTTGTATGTGAGGAATGCATAGAAAACTCAGAGTAATACGATTTGCTCTAGAACTTATTTGAGACTGAGTTTGCTGAAAAGTCACCAAATGGTCTTCCTTACAAATAATCTTCCTTACAAGGTTGTCCAGTTCCAGGGACCCTGAAAGCAACATTGTTGTTGTTTTGTTTGTCCTTCATTCTTTTGGGGGGGGGGGCAATGAGGGTTAAGTGACTTGCCCAGGGTCACACAGCTATAAGTGTCAAATGTCTGAGGCTGGATTTGAACTCAGGCCCTCCTGAATCCAGGACTGGTGCTTTATCCACTGTGCCACCTAGCTGCCCCCTTTGTCCTTCATTCTTGAAGAGGACCATGATATCAGGGTAATGTCATGATGTGCAACAAATTCGACTTAAGTGAGGAAGGTCTGTGCAAGGTCACCAACCTCACTGTCTCCTTCAGAGCTATCTGGGTCAGTGGCAAGATATATATCAGGACTGGAGATGTCCCTGGATGTTTACAGCAGTAGGGGTTAAGTGACTTGCTCAGGGTCACTGAGATTTGAACTAGATCCTCCCAACTTAAGGGCTAGTGCTCCATCCACTGTGCCACTTAGCTGCAACATTATGCCTTCAAGTCAGAAAACCTGGGTTCAAATCCAAGCTTTGCCACTTAATACCTATTTAATCATGTGCTCTTTACAAAATCTTGGGGTCTCATCTCCGTACAGTTTTTCTCATATATAAAAATGAGGAGAGCAATGCCTGTACTACCTCTCTCACTCAGCTGGTGTTTTAAAAGTGTTTGTGAGCCTTAAAATGATATGTAAATGTGGTGTTTTTCTTTTCTTTCTTCCTTCCTTCCTTCCTTCCTTCCTTCCTTCCTTCCTTCCTTCCTTCCTTCCTTCCTTCCTTCCTTCCTTCCTTGCTTGCTTTCTGCAAGGCAATGAGGGTTAAGTGACTTGCCTGGGGTCACACAGCTAGTGAGTGTTAAGTGTCTGAGGTTGGATTTGAGCTTAAGTCCTCTGAATCCAGGCCAGTGCTTTATTCACTGCACCACCTAGCTGTCTATTTCATTTCTTATCATCAGCCTACTAGAGTGGGGACAGCTAGGTAGCAAAGTGGATAGAGCACTAGCTCTGGAGTCAGGAGGATCTGAGTTCAAATTCAGCATCACACATTTACTAGATGTGTGATTCCCAGCAAGTCATTTAACCCTGAATGCCTTGTCCTGAGCCCAAAACCAACCAACCAAACAAAACCCCAGTAGTTTTTTCTCATCTATAAAATGAGGAGAACACCTGTACTAACTCCTTCACTTAGTTGGTTTTGTTAAAAGTGATTTGTGAGGGGCAGCTAGGTGGCTCAGTGGGTAAAGCACCGGCCCTGGATTCAGAAGTACCTGAGTTCAAATCCGGCCTCAGACACTTGACACTAGCTGTGTGACCCTGGGCAAGTCACTTAACCCTCATTGCCCCCCCCCCCACACACAAAAAGTGTTTTGTGAGCCTTAAAATACTATATAAGTGTGATATTATTTCACTTCTTAGCATCAGCCTGGTAGAGGGGAGAAGGTGCTAGACCTAGAGTTAGTTAGAGGACCTGGATTTGACTCCAAACTCTGTCATTTTTACTAGTGATGTGTTCTTATCTATAAAATGGTAATAATAATACCCTTATTATTTGCTTCTCAAGGTAGTTATGTGGAAAGTGTTTTACAAATCTTAAGTTACTGTATAAAAAAGCTGTTATTGTCAAGGAATTTGGAGTGTTTATACCATTATCTCTGTAGCTAAGTGGTGCAGTGGATAGAGAACTGGGCCTGGAGTCAGGAAAACTCATCTTGAGTTCAGATCTGGCCTCAGATGTGTGACCCTGAGCAAGTCACTTAACCCTGTTTACCTCAGTTTCCTCATTTGTAAAATGAACTGGAGAAATGACAAAGCATTCTAGTATCTTTGCCAAGAAAACCCCAATGGGTCATAAAGAATCAGACACTATTAAAAGGACTGGACAATCATTATCTCTATTTAAAGATACAATCCAGTCCTGAGATTCTCAATAACCCCTTCCCCTACTGCCCTCACTTCATTCCCAAATAGGATAACTCATTTAATGATAACAATTCTAACAGTTACCATCTGGTTACAACCCAGTTCTAAATAATCACACTGGAGACCACTTAAGAGCCTTACTCTGTATAAACTAGAGATGGGATGAATGCTATATTTATATTGGCTTCATTTCACAAATACTGCCCTTGATCCTTTATTTGAATTGCATAACAAGTGCTCTGTAGATACTGTAAATAGTCAAATGATGATTCCAGGTTCAGGAACCTTATTTCCAACTCTGGTGAGATTTCTTTATATTGCAGCATTAAAGCATTTTTAACACTGCAGAGGCCTCTTTAAAGGCAGAATTTTCATCAAAATACTATGAAATTTATGGGTAAAGGTAGTCCTGGAGATCACAGCTTCATCATCCTTATTGATGAGAAAACTAAGACCTCCCAGAATGAAATGATTTGTTCTAGGTCAAATTTTGTTGTTTAGTAATTCAGTCATGTCTGACTCTTCATGAACCTGTTGACCATACTGTCTGTGGCATTCTTTTTGGCAAAGATATGAAGTGGTTTGCCATTTCCTTCTCCAGTGTATTTAGGCAAACAGGCTAAGTGACTTGCTCGGGGTCACATAACTAGTAAGTAAGTGTCTAAGGTCAGATTTGAACTCAGATCTTACCAACTCCAAGCCCACCACTCTATCCATTGAACCACCTAGCTGCCCCCTTGAGGTCAAACAGCCAGTTATAATTATTTTCTGTGGAATAAATCTTTGACAAACTGTTCAACATTCATATATTTATGTTTAGATGGATGTTTTTAATCCTCTTATCTGTTAGAAGAATGTTTACATTTAGTAATATATCAAAGGGGCAGCTAAGTGGCACAGTGGATAAAGCACCAGCCCTGGATTCAGAAGGACCTGAGTTCAAATCTGGCCTCAGACACTTGACACTTAACTAGCTGTGTGACCCTGGGCAAGTCACTTAACCCTCATTGCCCTGCAAAAAAAAAATAATAATAATAATATATCGAAAGAATGAATAGAAATATGCCCTTTTAAAATATTAGTAGTCTTCACATATTGTGATCACTAAGATATGGAAGCCAGATTGATAATTGAAAATTACTCAAAAGTCAAAACTCCAAACTCTTGAAAGCAGCTCAGTTTTCATGTCTTCCTGTCTCTGTCAGAAGTTTAAGCATTAAAGAAGATTGTTAAGCCCATAGATTGGCGAATATCTAAATAAATTGCGGTGCATAAGTATAATGAAATATTGCTATACCATCTGTTTCAAACACTGAATATGAAGAATTCAGAGAAGCATGGAAAAAATTATATAAACTAAAAGGTGAAGTAAGCAGAACCAGGAAAATAGTATACTCAATAATTCTATAGTGTAAATGGATAGAGCAATAACAGCGCCACAAACTGAACAGTTTTGTGATTGTGATGACCAAGTTTGGCTCTGAAGGAACTATGGGAAATATGTGTCTTACTCTTTGTGAAGAAGTAGGGGACTATGGGTATGGAACATTGCATATGGTATGTTGGTCAGTTTTACTAAACTATTATTCTCTTTTATTCTTTGTTATGAGGGATGGCTCTCTTGTAGGGTAGGGAAGGACAGATCGTATTTGGAAATAAAAATGGTATAAAAAGAAAAGATCTTAATAAAAAAATTTAAAAGAAGATTTAGCATTTGGGGGGCTCTGGTAATGTTATAACTATAGCTATCTTGTGTTAGGCATGACCAGTACTGAAGCTACAATGTCTCCTGCATCATTAGCAGACCTCACAGTGTAGAGCTAGTTGCAGATAGTCCTTGAGGAAAAGGAACTTAACTGAGAACTTTCCAAGGTAAGTACTGACCCCATAAAAGCAGCAGTTTTGGCAGAGGATTATGGCAATCAAGAATAACTGTCTGGAGGACTTGGAAAGTGTTAGACTCAAGGGAACAAGGTCCATAATTTCATTGGTTGAAGGAACTTCCTAGACTAATGCAGATTTCCATCCCTCTGTGCTTTGGTTGACAGTGTTCATTAGTTGTTGTGATGAACAATTTACCATGGGACAGTCTTATTGGGATAAATTGTTTATAACCTAGCTCAGCAGGTTCTTAGATGACAGGCATACTAGTTATCAGTGAGCCCTTACCTAAAGCCTTTCTAGCTTTTATATAAGCTGCCAGAGCACGCGATTGTAAGGTCCCAGGGTCACCCTTATTACACAGTCCCAAGTATCTATATATTTAATTTATAAACCAAGGTACTATATTTTATTTTAATTTCATTACCACTACACTTATTTTTATATATTTAGTATATTTTTAGTGTTTAGTAATTTTAGTGTGTAAATTGGGAAAAGATCAAATGAAAATTAACAAATGATCCTGAAAGATAAAAAGATACTTAGAAAAAGAAAGGTGGAGCTGGTTTAAGAAAATGTATTCATGGGGGCAGCTAGATGGCACAGTGGATAGAGCACCGGCCCTGGAGTCAGGAGTACCTGAGTTCAAATCCGACCTCAGACACTTAACACTTACTAGCTGTGTGACCCTGGGCAAGTCACTTAACCCCAATTGCCCTGCAAACAAAACAAAGCAAAACAAAACAAAACAAAACAAAAAAACAAACAAGAAAATATATTCACGTGAGAAACAGTTCTTAACAGTGTTTAGTATGCCCCTTAAGCGAAGATTTGGGTTTGGTTTTGTTTTTCCAACAAAGGCATTGTCATTGTCTGTTCTCGGTGACTTGCCCGAACCACCAGGGGTCTACCTGAGAAAGTTGGCTAATTTCTTGTACCATAAGATTCTTTCTTTAACGTTATACTTGCATTCAAGTATAATACACCCAAACAGTTTGTCCTGGTACCATTTATACACCTATATCTATAAAGCATATATTCATTAATTGTAAAATAGAAGACCCAGCAAGTTATATTTCTTTTTCTTTTCTTTTCTTTCTTTTTTTTTTTTTTTACGGGGCAATGGGAGTTAAGTGACTTGCCCAGGGTCACACAGCTAGTAAGTGTCAAGTGAATGAGGCCGGATTTGAACTCAGGTACTCCTGACTCCAGGGCCAGTGCTCTATCCACTGCGCTACCTAGCTGCCCCCAAGTTATATTTCTTTAATAGTCATTATCTGAGGCAGCTAGGTAGCGCAGTGGATAGAGCACTGGCCCTGGAGTCAGGAGTACCTGAGTTCAAATCCGGCCTCATTCACTTGACACTTACTAGCTGTGTGACCCTGGGCAAGTCACTTAACTCCCATTGCCTCAAAAAAAAATAGTCATTATCTTCAGATTTAAAACTTGTGGATCATGCAATCGTTCTTGTTACCTGTGTATTTTTCTGTGTCTAACCGCAGCTTTGTATTAGTTTAATGAATGATAGAGAACTGTCTTAGAGCATTTAGAAAAGCCCAGACATTTAAAATCCAAACTCAAACAGTATTTGAAATGATTTGTACAATTATTGTAATAATTTTTTTCCACTTAAGCCAGAGTACAGTTTGAACAACCATTTCACAGTACTAATTCAAACAAATGAAAGCAATGAATGTCTATAAATCAAGTGATGGTTTATTTTTTTTAAGTATTTTATTATTTTCCGGTTACGTATAAGGATAGTTTTCAACATTTGTTTTCACAGGATTTTTAGTTCCAAATTTTTTTCTCCCATCCTTTCTTCCCTCCCTCCTCACCAAGATAGAAAGCAGTCTGATATAGGTTGTATCTGTAAAATCACATTAAACATAGTTCTACATTAGTCATCTTGTGAAAGAAGAATCAGAGCACAAGGGAAAAACCTCAAAAAAAGAAGGGAAAAAACCAGTCCAAAAGCAGAAACAGTATGGTTCAATCTGCATTCATAATTCACAGTTCTTTTTTCTGGAAGTTGAGAACATTTTCTATCATGAGTTCTTTGAAACTGTTTTGGATCATTGCACTGCTGGGAAGAGCCATGTTGTTGTTACTGTGTACAGTGTTCTCCTGGTTTAGCTCCTCTCAGTCAGCATCAGTTCATGTAAGTCCTTCCAGGTTTCTCTGAACTCCTCCTGCTCATCATTTCTTACAGCACAATAGTATTCCATTGCACTCATATACCACAACTTGTTTAGCCAACTGATGGGCATTCCCTTGATTTCCAATTCTTTGCCACCACAAAGAGAGCTTCTATAAATATTTTTGTTCATGTGGATCCTTTTCCTTTTTCTATGGTCTCTTTGGGATACAGACCTAGCAGTGGTACCACTGGGTCAAAGGGTGTGATCAGTCCCATAGCCCTTTGGGCATAGTTCCAAATTGCTCTCCAGAATGGTTGGATCAGTTCACAGCTCCACCAACAATGCATTAGTATTCCAATTTTTCCACAGCTTCTCCAACATTTATTATTTTCCTTTTTTTGTCATAGGTGGTACCTCAGAGTTGTTTTAATTTGCATTTCTCTGATCAATAGTGATTTAGAACATTTTTTCATATGGCAATAGATAGCTTTGACTTCTTCATCAGAAAACTGCCTGTTCATATCCTTTGACCATTTCTTAACTGGGGAATGACTTGGATTCTTATAAATTTGATTTAGTTCCCTATGTATTTTAGAAATGAGGCCTGTATCAGAAATACTGGCTGTAAAAATTGTTTCCCAGTTTTCTGCCTCCCTTCTAATTTTGGATGCATTGCTTCTGTTTGTACAAAACCTTTTAAATTTAATGTAATCAAAGTCTTCCATCTTGCATTTCATAATTTTCTCTATCTCTTGTTTGGACATAAATTGTTTTCCTCTCCATAGATCTGAGATATAAACTATTCTTTCCTCTCCTAATTTATCTATACTATCACCCTTTATGTCTAAATCTTGAACCCATTTTGACCTTATTTTAGTATAAGGTGTTAGATGTTGGTCTATGCCTAATTTCTGCCATACTATCTTCCAGTTTCCCCAGCAGTTTTTGTCAAATACTGAGTTTCTATCCCAGGAGCTGGATTCTTTGGGTTTATCAAACAGTAGATTACTATAGTCATTTACTACTGTGTCTCCTGTGCCTATCCTATTCCATTGATCCTCCACTCTATTTCTTAGCCAGTACCAAATAGTTTTGATGACTGCTGCTTTATAGTATAGGTTCAAATTTGGTACGGCTAAGCCCACCTGGCTGTGCATTTTTTTTTCATTAGTTCCCCTGATATTCTTGATTTTTTGTTTTTCCAGATGATTTTGTTATTATTTTTTATAACTCTATAAATAATTTTTAAGTAGTCTGATTGGTATGGCACTGAATAGGTAAATTAATTTAGGTAGAATTGTCATTTTTATTATATTAGCTCAGCCTATCCATGAGCAATTGATTTTTTCCAATTACATAGATCTCATTTTATTTGTGTGAAAAATGTTTTGTAATTGTGTTCATAGAGTTCCTGGGTTTGTCTTGACAGGTAGACTCCCAAGTATTTTATATTGTCTACCATTGCTTTAAATGAAATTTCTCTTTCTATCTCTTGCTGCTGGGCTTTGTTGGTCATGTATAGAAATACTGATGATTTATGTGAGTTTATTTTATATCCTGCTACTTTGCTAAAGTTGTTAATTGTTTCAAGCAGTTTTTTAGTTGATTCTTTAGGATTCTTTAAGTATACCATCATATCATCTGCAAAGAGTGAAAGTTTTGTTTCCTCCTTACCTATTCTAATCCCTTTAATTCCTTTTTCTTCTCTTATTGCTATAGCTAACATTTTTAGTACAATATTAAATACTAGAGGTAATAATGGTCATCCCTGTTTCACCCCTGATCTTATTGGGATTGCCTCTAACTTATCCCCGTTGCATATAATGTTTGCTGATGGCTTTAGGTAGATACTGCTTATTATTTTAAGGAAAGCTCCACTTATTCCAATGCTCTCTAGTGTTTTTAATAGGAATGTGAGAATCAGAGAGCCACCACCTTGTTGAGAAAGACATTGTGAGAACCAGGACAGCTCCACCCTGAGAAGAAAGCATGTGACTAGCGTTGGAACAGTTATATCTATCGATAGAAATGCCTGTAGGTCATGTCAATCAGTGCTACCAGCCAATTAGCTTGGAGTTGTGTGTGTGTGTGTAGGGACTATGCCTGGGTGGGTGACAGGGAGCTTTGGCTTGAGAGAACAGGAGATGGGCTTTTCCATTGGAGGTCTAAGTGAGGAGCAGCTGCAGGTGCAGAGAGCTAGGGACTTTTTTTTTTTCCAGTTGTTCTCTTTACTAACCCCTAATAAATTTTAATAAATACTTAATGCCCAAAGATTGGTGCTATATGTTTCTAATTTAAGGCAACCACTCGTTAGATTTTTAGACATCATAGTTAGATTTTAAGCTTCACAGGGATGAGTGTTGTATTTTTTCAAACGCTTTCTCTGCATCTGTTGAGATAATCATATGATTTGGGTTAGTTTTCTTATTGATGTGGTTCATTATATTAATAGTTTTTCTAATGTTGAACCAGTCTTGCATTCCTGGTATAAATCCCACCTGGTCACAGTGTATTATCCTGGTGATCACTTGCTGTAATCTCCTTGCTAATATCTTATTTAAGATTTTTGCATCAATATTCATTAGGGAAATTGGTCTGTGATTTTCTTTCTCTGTTTTGGCTCTGCCTGGTTTAGGTATCAACACCGTATTTGTGTCATAAAAGGAATTTGGTGGAACTCCTTCTTCACCTTTTTTTCCAAATAGTTTGTATAGTATTGGAATTAATTGATCTTTAAAAGTTTGGAACAATTCACTTGTAAACCCTTCTGGCCCTGGAGATTTTTTCTTAGGGAGTTCATTAATGGCTTGTTCAATTTCTTTTTCTAAAATGGGCCTATTTAAGGATTGTATTTCCTCTTCAGTTAACCTGGGCAATTTGTATTTTTGTAAATATTTGTCCATTTCATTTAGATTGTCAAATTTATTGGCATACAGTTGGGCAAAATAGCTCCTAATTATTGTTTTAATTTCCACTTCATTGGTGGTGAAATCACCCCTTTCATTTTGATACTGGTAATTTGGTTTTCTTCTTTTTTAAATCAAATTAACCAAAAGGTTTATTTATTTTATTGGTTTTTTCATAAAACCAACTCTTAGTTTTATTGATTAATCCTATAGTTTTCTTGCTTTCAATTTTATTAATTTCTCCTTTGATTTTCAGGATTTCTAATTTAGTATTTAGTTGGGGATTTTTAATTTGTTCTTTTTCTAGCTTTTTTAGTTGTATGCCCAATTCATTGATTTTCTCTTTCTTTTTTTTATTCATGTAAGCATTTAGAGATATAAAATGTCCCCTAAGCACTGCCTTGACTGCATCTCATAGGTTTTGGTATGTGGTCTCATTATTGTCAGTCTCGTGGATGAAGTTATTGATTATTTCTATGATTTGTTGTTTGACCCACTCATTCTTTAGGATGAGATTGTTTAGTTTCCAATTAATTTTCAGTCTACCTTTCCATGGCTCTTTATTAGATGTAATTTTTATTGCATCATGATCTGAGAAGGATGCATTTACTATTTCTGCCTTTCTACATTTACCTATGATGTTTTTGTGCCCTAATACATGGCCAATTTTTGAGTATGTGCAAGGTACCATTGAGAAAAAGGTATATTCTTTTCTATCCCCATTCAGTTTTCTCCAGATATCTATCATATTTAACTTTTTAAATATTCTATTCACCTCTTTAACTTCTGATTTATTTTGTGGTTAGATTTATCTAATTCTGAGAGGGAAAGGTTCAGATCACCCACTAGTATAGTTTTGCTATTCCCTCTTTTAACTTATTTAACTTTTCTCCTAAGAATTTTGATGCTATACCACTCGGTGCATACATGTTTAGTATTGATATTACTTTATTATCTATCATACTTTTTAGCAAGATGTAGTTTCCTTCCTTTTCTATTTTATTAGATCTATTTTTGCTTTTGCTTTGTCTGAGATAAGAATTGCTACCTCTGCTTTTTGATATCAGCTGAAGCATATGTTTTGCTCCAACCTTTTACCTTTACTCTGTGTGTATCTTTCTGCTTCAAACGTGTTCCTTGTAAACAACATATTGTAGGATTCTGATTTTTAATCCTTTCTGCTGTTTTCTTCCATTTTATGTGAGAGTTCATCCCATTCACATTCACAGTTAAGATTATTAACTGTTTATTCCCCTCCATCTTCTTCTCCCCTTTGTTTGTACTCTTTTTTTCCCCTTTTTTCACTCTCTTCCTCTTGACCAGTGTTTTGCTTCTGACCACTGACTCCCTTAATTTGCCCTCCCTTTTATTAGCTGCCCTTCTTTTTCTTGCCCCCTTTCCCTTTTCTGTCCTCCCTTCTATCAATACCACCCTTTTCCCCTTCCCCTTTTGTTTCTTTAAAGAGTAAGCTAAGTTCTTTTAGAATAAGGTTGAAACAATGCTCACCCTTACCTTCTTTCCCTCTATTGTAATGGGTTCTTTTTGTGCCTCTTTATATGATGTAATTAGCCCCATTCCACCTCCTTCCTCTCCTCTCCATTTTTTTTATGACTGTTTCATTTTATTTCCTTTTTGTTTGTTTTTTGATTTTTTTTTTTACAGGGCAATGGGGGTTAAGTGACTTGCCCAGGGTCACACAGCTAGTAAGTATCAAGTGCCTGAGGCCAGATTTGAACTCAGGTTCTACTGAATCCAAGGTGCCTGTGCTTTATTCACTGCACCACTTAGCTGCCCCCACTAGTCTTCTTTTATTCTGCCCCTTCAGTTTCTTTATATCATCACATCAAAGTCAATTTAATAACAATACCTTAATAGAGATACAGATCTCAAGAGTTAAAAGTATTATTCTCCCTCATAGGGATGCAAGCAGTTTAATATCATTGAACAATCTTTTCCCTCCCTTGTTTACCTCTTTATATTTCTCTTCAGTCTTTTATTTGGAGATCAAATTTTCTGTTCAGTTCTGGTCTTTTTTTTTTCCAGGAAGCCTTGGAAGTCCCCTATTTCATTGAATGTCTATCTTTTCCTCTGAAAGAGAATGCTCAGTTTTGCTGGGTAGTTGATTATGGGTTGTAATCCAAGCTCCTTTGCCTTCCTTCAAGTGAAAGTTTATATTTGTTCCATAACCACTTTTCTCAACTAGTTTTCCCTCTTAAAACATGGTGTAGTCATCTAAAAATTCAAACTGAACCTTTTTTAAAGGTGGGGTTTAGATGAGCATAGCAATAAAAAATATATTGAAAAGAATAAAATGCTTTCATGGTTGTGTTGATTATCCAGAAAAGTATAATGTCCAAATGAAGTAGGATAATTCTAGTTAACACTTAACTCCTTAATTGAAACAAGAGAAGTCAGATTTATGTATTGTTAATTAAGTAGGGATATTAGGAAAAAATGGATGTTGAGATCAGTATGGTAGATCATTTCATAGTCAAGCTAGGATTAGATATGGGCTTGAGGCTTTAGAAATTAAACCCTCACTCTGACTCTAATCATATTTCATTGCTAATTTTAAGAAGCCTTATTGTTAGGACTGTTTTTAAAATCTTTAATAACTTATTACAACTACTTTATTTTAGAAATAGGTTGTTGGGGGCAGCTAGGTGGCACAGTGGATAAAGAACCGGTCCTGGCTTCAGAAGGACCTGAGTTCAAATCTGGCCTCCGACACTTGACTCTTACTACCTTTGTGTGTGACCCTGGGCAAATCACTTAACCCTCATTGCCCTGGGGGGAAAAAAAAAGAAATAGATCATTGCTTTTCTTGTCACAGAGAGGTACAAACAATGGTTGGTATGTCACTCAGACTTATATACAATGGTTATTTGAATATTAAAACACTAACTGAGCTTCTTAAATATGAGAAAATCAGCTACGTAATGCCAGCAAGACCAGGAAAGTACATCATTTTGATAACACATTCTTTATAAATGTTTTCAGTTCAAGGCCACCGTCCCGTATTCAGAGTACTAATATATAAAGCTGTGTTGGCTCATTTTTTCCGCTGTGCTGTAGGTAAGAGGTGTCAAACATGTGTCTAGCAACACTGCCAATGGTGGCCCAAACCAGATTAAAATATAATTGGGAAATATTTAACAAAATAAGTTAAAATTCCATAAAATATAAATAATATTGAATTGTTGTAGATTAGTGGCCCCATTTTTATTTGCACCACTGCTATAGGTAACTCATCATATGAAGTCAGTATGCTTCAAAATTCCAAAGTATGAGCTTCAGGTACTTCTTGTTATTCAATCTTTTTTATTTTCTCCTAAATTATTCTCAGACTTTCTTGTCATAGAGCAAACGGTCATTAGTTTAAGTGTAGGTCATGTCATTAGATTTGTATTTACCTGTGCTTATAACTCACTCCTAAAACAACCCTCTTATAATTTAAGTCCCATGAAGACTTTGAGTTGCATAATAAAGGTTAAAAACTCATAATTATTTATTGAGGTGTATCACTTCCTCTCACTAGACTCATAGTTTCGTGAGGAATGTAGCCTTGTCTTATCTAAGTTTTATATCTGCACCTAACAATTCTTTTAATCAATGTTTGTTGAAATGAATTCATTGAATTAACAGTAGTGCCATTTTCTCTCCCAAACCATGGAATAGGTTTCTATAAATAAACGCATAATTTATAGGAACACTGGTTAATAGAATCACCTGCATATTGGAATTATTTGTATAATTTTCTATTTGGCTTCTCTGTCTATTCACACCAGTGATATTGAACTCTGGATTTTAGTAGCTAAATCTAATGGCCTTTTCTCAATCCTCATCCCTCTTGACTTTTCTGTGACCTATGGTACCCTTTTTTCCCCCCTAGATATTCTCTCTTCTCCAACATTTTGTTACACAGCCCATTCTTGGTTCTTTTTTTACCTACCTGTCTGACCAGTCTTTCTCAGGCTCTTTTGCTGGATGTTTATCAGATCATGCCCACTAATTATAGCTATTCTCTAAGAGTCTCTTCTTAGTCCTTTTCTCTTTTCACTTGGTGATCTCATCTGCTGCTTTGATCCACAGCATCTCCAACTGCCTATTGGATATCTTGAATAGGATCTTCAATTCAACTTGCCCAAAATGGAACTGGTTAACTTTTTCCCAAACCCTCCCCACTTTCCAACCTTCCTGTTGTAGTTATTACCACTAAGCCATTCAGGGTCACAACATAGGTATTATCCTTAACATTCTTTACTCTGTCAATCCCATGTCCAGTCTCTTGCCAAGTCCTGTTGATTCAACCTTCAGTGTAACATTTCTGACCCTTTCTAGCCTCTAACACTGCTACTCCCCTGGTTCAGACCCTAATCACCTCCATACCTATAGTATTGCAATCATCTGCTGATCAGCTTCTGTGTTTCAAGTTTTTCCCCACTCCAGTCCATCCTTTTTAGTAATACTTAGGTACTTTTAATACACTGTAACTGCATATTAAAAATGATCATGATACTTTTGGGTCTTTTTCCCAAAGAGATCATGGAAGGGGGAAAGGGACCCACATGTACAAAAATATTTATAGCTGCTCTTTACATGGTGGCAAGGAATTGGAAGTTGAGGGGGTGCCCATCAATTGGGGAATGGCTGGACAAGTTGTGGTATATGAATACAATGGAATACTATTGTGCTATAAGAAACGATGAGCAGGAGGAGTTCAGAGAAACCTGGAGGGTCTTGCGTGGGCTGATGATGAGTTAGATGAGCAGAACTAGAAGAACATTATACACAGTATCATCAACATTGAGTGTTGATCTACCGTGATGGACTATATTCTTCTCACCAATGCAATGGCACAGAAGAGTTCCAGGGAACTCGAGATGGAAGAGGATCTCCAAATCCGGGAAAAAAAAAAATGCAGAGTGTAGATGCTGAATGAACCATACTATTTCTTTTGTTTTTGATGCTGTTGTTTTTTTTTCTATTTTGAGGTTTTTCATCATTGCTCTGATTTTTTTCTCTTGTAACATGACTAATGCAGAAGTAGGATTAATGTTATTTTATATATATATATATATATATATAAAACCTATATCAGATTGCCTGCTGTCTAGGGGATGGGGGGAGGGAGGGGAGGGAGGGGAGGGAGGGAGAAAAATCTGAAATTGTAAAGCTTGTATAAACAAAAGTTGAGAACTATCTTTACATGTAACGGAAAAAAATAAAATACTTTATTAATTAAAAAAAATGATGGTGATGATTAATATTGTCTGACTTATTTGGTTACATTTGAAGTTGTTCAAGACTGCTTGGCTTTCTATAGATTTCAGCCAAAGTATTATAAGATTTCTTTTTCTTGCTAACCACAAATGGGGAAGGAGGGGGAACCCTGTTGCATGAGGAATTTTGGAAATTTTTCAGACAAGATAATCAGGCAAGATTGATGATATGTTGATAGAAAACAGGCAACTTTAATAATTTCATTGGATCAGTCACATACCTTATTTATGTTAGTTACACGGTACAAAATACAGGCAGTAACATGACCTGCAAATGACATATTATTGTAAGCCCTGGGCTACAGAATCTGTAGCTATTTAATAAACTTCTGGAATGTCTTCATGAAACTTATGGAAGAGGTTATTATATGTTCCTAGAGTTAAAGGTGTTTTAGCCATCTTTATTAACTTAGTTATATCTTACCAACAATATTGCCTTTAGAAAGATATATTTCCTAATTGTGTATGTCTAGCTTTTATGCCTTTTAGACAACTTTAAGGGAAAGTTAATAGGTAGGATTTTAAAATTAAATTGGAGACATCTTTCAGCACAGAAATTAGAAAATAAGTTTGAAATACAAGAGCTTTGCAATCTAAGGAAGTTGAGAAAGTACTATTTAAGTTATTATTAGGTGACTATTTTTTTCTAAACTAACTTAAGTTGTTATTCTTCCTTATATCAGAGATCATGAGTTACCAAACCAAAAAGGGGATATGAGGACTACTGACTTGTATTTTACTCTAATTTATAAATTTTATTTTTGCCTTCTTTCAAACATTAGAATAATTTCCCAGTTTACCCATACTTCTCTCTCCATGGAAATCTGCCTTATTACCAAAAAAAAAAAAAAAAGAAGAAGAAGAAGAAGCAGCAGCAGCAAAATCCAACTGAGGAAGTTGCAGTATTTGGAAAAGATATTCACCATTTCTTTTATTTTAAAATGTATGAATGTCATGATTTGACCTTGTGAATTCTTTTTTTTTTTAATTTTTAAAAATGTTTGGAAATATGTACAACTTTGATACAGTTTCTGTGACACTTCTTGTAAAACCTGTTACAATGTCTATCTAGAAGCACTTTTGAGAAGTTATGTGACCAGAAGCCAATTAAGCCTAATAGGTGTGATAAAATAATGGGATTTGGCAGACACCCAGGGGCCCCCACCTGAAGATTGATTAAATTAGGTGAGACTGAGAGACTGACTGAGAACCTACTTAAGATTGATTAAATTGAGACCACACCTCGCTGGCCATGAGTGGGGTGTTCTTCTCAGAGGCTGTGGACTACAGCATCAAGAGACCACCCTCAACCAATCAGCTTGAAGGACCTCCCCTTCCGGGGAGGGAGACAGGAAGTAGGAAGGTGAGGCTGGCTCGCTGGATTGGCCCTTTTTCGTCTGGGACTTTGGGTTGGTGAGGGAGAGGAGAGGAGAGGAGAGGAGAGGAGAGGAGAGGAGAGGAGAGGAGAGGAGAGGAGAGGAGAGGAGAGGAGAGGAGAGGAGAGGAGAGGAGAGGAGAGGAGAGGAGAGGAGAGGAGAGGAGAGGAGAGGAGAGGAGAGGAGAGGAGAGGAGAGGAGAGGAGAGGAGAGGAGAGGAGAGGAGAGGAGAGGAGAGGAGAGGAGAGGAGAGGAGAGGAGAGGAGAGGAGAGGAGAGGAGAGGAGAGGAGAGGAGAGGAGAGGAGAGGAGAGGAGAGGAGAGGAGAGGAGAGGAGAGGAGAGGAGAGGAGAGGAGAGGAGAGGAGAGGAGAGGAGAGGAGAGGAGAGGAGAGGAGAGGAGAGGAGAGGAGAGGAGAGGAGAGGAGAGGAGAGGAGAGGAGAGGAGAGGAGAGAGAGGAGAGGAGAGGAGAGGAGAGGAGAGGAGAGGAGAGGAGAGGAGAGGAGAGGAGAGGAGAGGAGAGGAGAGGAGAGGAGAGGAGAGGAGAGGAGAGGAGAGGAGAGGAGAGGAGAGGAGAGGAGAGGAGAGGAGAGGAGAGGAGAGGAGAGACCTCTTGCTGAATTTATCAGTAAATCTTAGCTAGTTTCCCCCCCAAACTGGGGGGGTGGGCAGCGCAGGTAAGGACACACATGAGATTTTAAACATCACATAGGCAATCTATGCCATCAAAGAGGAGAGGGGGTTCATTTAAGGGTGTTTTCCCTACTCTATGGTATTCAGATGGTGACAAAATATGATACAGTTTCATTCATCATCTTCTTCCTCATCCTCCTCTTCTTCCTCCTCTACCTTTTCTGGGTGACTTTAGCTGCCCCCTTTGCCCCATTGAACTTCCCTTTTGACTTATAATCCGTGGCATCCTTCTCATATTTCTTCTTCAGTTTGGCTGCCTTATTATTATAACGTTGCACTGTCACTCAGGTTGTTCCACATTTTGCCAAGCTTCTTTGCCACATCCCCAGTGCATATGCCAGGGTTTGTAGACTTGATCTTGGGATGAAATTCTGAACAGAACAAGGAGAAGCCAGATAGTGGCTGTTTGGTTGAGTTGGGATCCTTCTTCTTGCTACCTTTTGCTGGCCCATAGTCTTTCATTTCTCTATCATATTGTACCTTATCAGCTTTTGCCATCTCATCAAACTTGGATTTCTCTTTCCCCAACAGTCTTCCACCTCTCATAGCACTTTTTAGAAAACTCTGCAATTAACAGGAACCTCCTGATTCTTCTTCTTATGCTCTTCCTAGCAAGTGTGCACAAAGAAGGCATAAGCAGACATCTTGCCCTTTGGTTTCTTGGGGTTAGCTTTAGCCATGGTGAATTCTGTTTTGTTTACTAGTCTGGGCAGCGAAGGTCACGACTGACCTTGTGAATTCTTTTTTTGGGGGGTGGGGGGCGGGCAATGAGGGTTAAGTGACTTGCCCAGGGTCACACAGCTAGTAAGTGTCAAGTATCTGAGGCCTGCTTTGAACTCAGGTCCTCCTGACTCCAGGGCTGGTGCTTTATCCACTGCGTCACCTAGGTGCCCCCTAGGTAGCTTATTCTTTTAGGCTTTTCCTAGCATGGGAACTCTTCAGACAGATTCTGCCAATCTCAAAGTGTGCCCAGTTGAAAATCACCTATCTTTCATCCCAGAGAAGTTAGTCAATATTTTTTTTAAATGTTTAAATGTTTGTTCTAGGCACTGTGCTAAATATTGGGAATGCAAAGAGAGGAAAAAGTCATCAAGGAGAGAAAACATTTAAGAGAACTAAGTTCATACAAAATATATGCAGAGAAAATACAAGATAATCTTAGGGGGGAAGGCACTAGCCTACATAAGTTCAGAGAAGTTCATCACCAGAAAAACAGTTAACAGGTGATTCTCTGCCCCCCCCCTTGTCCGTAGAAACCTATAAAAGATCAAAAACACAAGCTGACCCTAAACTTTGTGACCAACTTCTGCTTCCATAGTATTATTGGCAAATTGCTAGGAATTACACTCCTGATAAACCATCTATAAACAGTAATTTAACTTTTGATATTCCTTGGAGGATGCTGTCTAAACTCTTATTTTGGTCATGGTTTTCAGGTAGTCCAATAATTTATCTGTTTTCTAGGTCAGCTGTTTTTCCAAGGAGATATTTCATATTTCCCTTTTTAAAAAATTCATTTGTATTTGCTTTACTGTGTCTTGGTTTCTCATAAAGTCACTAGCTTCCATTTGTTCAATCCTAATTCTTAGGCAATCATTTTCTTCAGAGAACTTTTGTACCTCCTTTTCCATTTGGCTTTTCAAGCTGTTGACTTTTTTTCTCATCACTCTCCTGCATTGCTCTCATTTCTCTTTCCATTCTTTCCTCCACCTCTCTAAGTCTTCCTTCCTTCTCTCCTACTTCCTCTTCAAAGTCTCTTTTGAGAGCTTCTATGACCTGAGACCAATTCATATTTTTCTTGGAAGCTTTGGATGTAGAGGCCCTGAGGTTGTTATCCTCTTCTGAGGATGCACCTGGATCTTTCTTGTCTCTAAAGAAACTTTCAACAATTCTCGACTTCCTTTGCTTGCTCATCTTGCCATCTTTTACTTGACTTTTAGTGGGGCTCTACTTCCAAGCTACAGTGTCCCAAGCTTCAGAGGGTCCCAGGTGTTTCAGTTTGAGGGAAGGCAGGTTTTTTTTCTCTCCTGGCCTGTTCTCTGGTCTGAAGATAACCTCAAGCCAACTTGCTAATTATCCAGCCAGCAGAATTATGTGTGCTGTGGTTCTTAGCTTCTCATGAGCCTGCACCCCCTCCCCGACCTGGGCTTCCTGCAGCTTAGGATTTCTTCCTGTTTCCCTGCTGGGGTGGGATAGCTGAATTCCTCCTTAGGTCCTGCAGACACCCCTGTATTCCCTCCCTCCCCCCAACAGCCGTTCAGCCCTCTCACCTGACCATAAGCTTAGTTCTAGAAGACACTGGTGCTGAAGCTGATTTGGAGGCTCGGGGGTAAGTTTCTCTGGTGCAGCATGCCTGGGGTCTGTGTTAGCGTGATTGTGGGGTTGGACTCTCCTCGCAGCCCAGCACTGCCCCCTTTAATCTGTCTATGAATGGAAAACAATCTCAGCCTGACTTTTTGTGGGTTTTACAACTCCAGGGCTTGTTTTATTGCTTTTGGGGGGTAATTGTGTCAGGAGCTCTCTGTGTTTAATGTCTTTCCTCCACCATCTTGGCTCTGCCCCTGCTTGATATTCCTAATATATATCCTTTGCCACATGATCAGTAAATTGACACATTATGGGAGGAACTCTATCAAATTTGCATTCTATATCCTAGCTATAAATGAAAGCATAAAATATAAGGAAGTTATAGTAGAATGGAAGGGTAGCTCATAGTTTATCCTTGTAGAGGTGAATTACAAAGTTGGCAGAGTTGCTTTCCCTATGCATTTGAAAGGCCTTGAAGTACTCATGATGACCATAAGCAGTCTACCACAGTGTGAACTGCTACTTACACATCATTATCTGCAGCATAAGCTGAAGAAATAGAAACAATTTCCTGAGGAATTTGACAAGATCATTAACACTAGGTCAGCATACACCTTGATAGTCTCAGAGACTTCAACCTTTCAGGGGAATACAACCAGGAACCATGTTAAAAACGCAATGTGTTGTTTGGAAATGAAAGATGCCAAAATGTTTGAAGACTGCTTTAAAAAATCTCATTCATATATTGTGTGTGTGTGTGTGTGTGTGTGTGTGTGTGTATACACAGACACACACACACACAAATACTTTTTAAAAGGAGTTGGAACAATCCAGACATGGACACTGATCAACATCATAAAAATGAAATCATCTGTGTTTTATTAACTCTCAGGAAACAAATGGTTACTGGCATAGTCCTTGTCAGTGTCTCTAAGTATGCTCAGTCATGTTGTTGGCAGAGTAGAACAGAGGTCAAAATAGATATCAAAACAGAAAAAAGAAGAGATATGAGAAGAAAGTGCTACTATTGCACCAGCTCTGACCTGACTTGGTTTAAGCAAGCTATGGACTCTGGAACATGGAGAATTGGAAATTTAAAAAGTTTAACCAATGCCAACTATTCATAACAATGGAAAAGCCAAAGGACCTTAGAAGAATCTCCTTTTCAAGCAAAGAGACATGGCAGCCAAGTTAGCTTTGACTGATAAGTTGTTTTGCAAAATACCAAAAGGGTAGCTGAGGCCTACAACTAGTACTGCATTACAAAACCACACAAAGCCATTGAGGCAGAAAATGAGCCTGCAGAGATCTTGGCTTGAGCTCTAATTCAGATCGTTCCACACACCTGCTTCTCAATAGCCTAGAGAAGCTCTTGATGGTGCTATATTGTCTTCTTGTCAGTCTGGTCCCCTCTGGTGGTCTGAGTTAGTCATAGGTGTCAATCATCTTATTTGAAGGCTTCCCGAAAGACTTTCCCAAGCAAAAATATTTCCTTTGCTGCTTCCCTGGTGGATCTGTGGGGTTGGCATGTTTATCTAAATTGTCCTGTTTTGTTGTTGTTATTTTTATGAAAATGTCCCTGGAAGAGAAAATTTTAATGTCACTATTAGTCATTAGTAGCATGAAGGAGATTCTTTTTGATGAGGGGAAGGAAAAATTTAAATAATGAAGAACAGAACTAGAAGGGTCACCCTCCATAATGTGAAGGGCACTTAAAGTGGGGGGAGGTTGATAGGAAGGTGACATGGACAAACATTACCTCATTCACAACCCAGCGTAACATTGTTTATTCTTTGTATTGTGCTAATTTTTTTCTCTTGATACTAGAATCTCTAGGTTTTTCTTCCTGTAATGACCAGTCAACAATAATTTATTAAATAGCTACTATGTGCCAAAGTGCTGGAGATAAAAAGAAAGATAAAACTATGGTCCCTGCCCTGAGGGAACTCATATTCCAAGTAGCACATTGTATGAAATTAGGTCCGGAACTTTAGGTGTTGGGAGATCCTTAGCCACATTAGTCCTGCCTTCTCTCAAAATATGTGCCAATTTAAGTAGAATGAGATCAGAAAAAAAATATATTTGCTAGTTTCTTCATAGATGTTCTTTTTTCTGTGTTGCATAGGACAAGCGTTTATATTTTTAGAATCTTCATCTACTTGGGATGTTTTGCTTTTAGCAAACCTATTCTCTTTACTGCCCATAATTGATAAAAATTAAGGCTAAAAACAAACTAAATAGATACTTTTTTGATGCTCCATTAGCCATATACCTGGCAAATGTATACCTGCTAACTGCACAAAGGGAAATTCTCAAGTTGTCAGGATGGTTTTTATTATTATTTTGAGTGCTCTCTTTAAGATAGTCTGTATACTTAGGCCTTTCTCTTAGAGAAGGTCCACTGATAAGCATCCATATCCTCTTTAATTTTAGTGATCTGGAGCTTTTGGAACTTACTAGTATTTGTGATACACAGAGAAAAGTCCCTAACACTTTTGGACAATTTCCACATTGTGTGGAGCACTGTTGCCTTTAGAAACAGAACATTGGCTTTCCTTGTCACTCCTTGAATAAGTATTTTCAGCTAAAATTAATTGTTTTCTAGCTTATTTTGCTATATATTTGAACAGACATGGTTATAATTAAGTAGGAGAACTGTAGGTGTTAAATGTAAACACAATAATGCTACATGAAAATTTGTTTTATGGGCTGAGTAATTTGAAATCAAGATGTATTTTTCAAACTGAGAACACAGAAACACAATACAGCTGTGGCTGAGCTTATTCCATATGAGAAGTAAATTCTCTCTTAATAGATTTTCCAAGTAGAGTTTTTAATTTTTGGCAAGGCAGTGATATTCAAGATTGAAAATCAATATTAACTAAACTAAAAATCAAGTTTCTGAGTTCACCATTAAAATTTGTCTGGAATTCTATGGATGTTTATTTTTTAGTAAAATTCCAGTATAGTCTTTTGTTAAGATTTGTAACCTAATCATAGGGAACAGTGCAAAGGAAAGGCACGGCAGCAAAAATCTCCCTCTCCCTCTTCTCCTCACTATCATCCTATCATAACTAACATTTATGCAACATCTACTACATTCCAGATAGGGTGCTAAGCACTTTGCAATTATTATCTTTTCTGCTCTTCACAAAAACCCTGGGAGATAGGTACTGTTATTATCTCCATATTACAAATGAGGAAACTGAGACCAACAGACATTAAGTGACTTGCCCGGGGGTCACACAGCTAGTAAGTGTCTGAGGCCCTATTTGAACTAAGGGTCTTCTGGACTGCAGGCCCAAGGCCATATTCACTGCTTCATCACTTAACTGCCCACAAAAAAAAAACAACAACAAAAACGGGTGTAAAAAAGCATTTCCATATTCATGACAGAGCACAAAAAGAGGATTCTATGTAAAACCCTAAGTGTCCATTTCATTCAACTTGTTTTTTTTTTTTAATTATATAATTCAACATGTTATTTTCAGAACAATCCTTCTTATCTGTGTGGCCTTCAGAATTACTTCCTGTTTTCCTCTCTACATTTTACATAATGTTGCTGTGCCCTCCCCCCTTGTAATCACTATTGCTAAACTAACCCCGATTTTAAAGTGTTATAATAGCCCCCTTTTTTGCATCACTATTGCTAAGCCAATCCCTCCTTAATTGTAGTGCTTTTTCTTTCCTAGTTATTTCCTACTTATCCTTTCTATAGCTTGTTTGTACATTTTGGTTTGCTCATTATTACTCTCATTAGATTGTGAGCTACTTGAGGACTCTGTATCTCCAGAGTTTAGCACAGTGCTTGGCATATTTATTAAATGTTTATTGACTGAGCCTCCCCAATTACAAATGAAGGGAAAGTGGGGGTGGAGGGAAACCTTGTGACAAATAAATACAGTTAACATGAATCTACACAGTGGCCATATTAAAAAAAAAGTGACATCTTTCAACATATTTCATCATATGTACTCCAGGGACATGATTGTTCATTCCACTGATTAGTATTCTTAAGTCTTTCAAAGTTAATTTTCTTTAAAACGTTATCTTTCTGTTCCAAACTGTGTATGTGTTCGTGCCTCCTTTGCCAATTTCAAATGAGTAAAATTCATCAGATTCCTATTCACCTTACTACTTTATATTTACTCTTCTTTTTCATCCCAGTTATGAGAAATTCATCATTTCTAACCTAGTGTATTATTTTGTTTCATTTTAATTTTTTTTTCAATTAGCAAACATTTATTTTCTCTACCATTTCTCCTCCACTCTGAGAAAAAAAACAAACTAAAAAAAAGCAAAAGCCTTGTAACACTTTTGCATAGTTAAGCAAAACAAAGTCTCAGAATTGGCCATGGCAAAAAAATTTAAGTCTCATTCTGCATATGGAGTTCATAAACTTGCTGTTGAGGTCAGTGCACTGGGTTTCTTGTCAACCAGGTTTACAACCTTAGTATTATTATCCTTGACTCTTCACTTTCTCACACTCTCCATATCCAGTGGATTGCTAAGTCCTGTTGATTCTACCTTTATAGTATCTCTTGTAAAAGCTGTAAATGTAAACATCTTTTCTCTGATATGGCCACTACCCTAGCACAGGCCCTTAATATCTCATGCCTGGACTATTGCCTACATATACCTCTCTGGTTGTTTTCCCTGCCTCAGGTTCCTCCCTAGTCCAGGCAGTTCTTTACTCAGCTGTCCAAGTGATCTTCCTAAATTGAGTTCTGACACTGTCCTCTACCTTTCTACTCAGGTTCTCATGCCTTATTCTCTTCCATATATTCTGTGATAATAGTGACACTGACCTCCTTGCTGTTCTTTGAACAGAAACTTCCATCTTCCACCTGGGCATTTTCTTGGACAATCCTCCATGCCTGAAATGCTTGCCTTCTTCGTTTCTATCTCCTGGCTTCTTTCAGGTCCCACCTAAAAAGTCTACTTTCAGTAAGAAGCCTTTAGAAGCCCTTTCTGGTCTCTCAATGCTAGAATCTTCCCTATAAGATTATGTCCAATTTATACTGAATATATCTTGTTTGTACATAGTTGTTTGCACATTGATTTCCCCATTAGACTGTGAGTTCTTGGAGGGCAGACTTTTTTTTGTTTGTTTGTTTCAATATCTCCAGCTCTTAGTATACTTCCTAGAATATAGTAGGTACTTAATAAATGCTTCTTAACATGACTTGACACTTTCAGGAAGTAAGTGGGTCATATTCTTTACAACCAATACTCCAAAATCATGGTTGTTCATTGTACTGATAGGAGGAATTAAGTTTTTCAAAGATGTTAATTTCTGTAAAGTTGTTACTGTGTAACTTGTTCTCCTAATTTTGCTCACATTGCTCTACACACTTTCTTCTCTTTCTTGAAATCATTTTTGATATATTGGCTGGCATTTTCTTTGATCTATTTTCTTCTAAACTGGGACTTTGTGTCAGGACCAAGCTGTGTTTCCTGCTGTGCTTTTGGTTGGGATGGTTGGGTCTGACCCGAGTTCCTGCACTGATCTCCACTTGCTAGGAGGGGAGAGAGGGGTGGCAGCTGAGGTCCAACTTGCTAGAGCCCACTCTAGACTTAGCAGTGAGGCAGAAATCCCACATCCCCTGAGATTTCCCCCCAAATTACTCCCAAATACCAATTGCATTCAGAAGAGCAAACACCTAGATCCTTCTATGACTTTTAAGTTTGAGTGTTCTTCAGGGCTTTGTCTGGTGTCTCAAGGAGAGAAAGTTAGCTCAGTTGTGGGCCTAAGCAACCTTCGTTTGAGGGCTTTAGTTGCTGTCCACAGCCATTGGCTTCTTCCTACTTCTGCTTCCTGACCTCCCAGAAGCTTTTTCACAGGAACCCAATGTCCTCATTGCCTTCTGGACACAGAGCTATGAAGGCTGCAGGTGTCCTGGCCGTTTGTCCTCATATTGGGAGGCCCCCCTGCACTGGTACTGGCTTTGCTGGAAGATTCCCTTTTCTTTGGCCCTCAGGTTTCTGCCTGCTTGATCTCTTCTGCAGTTCAGTGGTAGACTGAGTGGTAGACTTTCTGACGTTTCTCATTGGATTTCTTGATCATTATTCGGTTTGCTCTTTTTCTGAAGTAGGTATGTGGTAGCTATCTTGATGTAGCCATCTTGGTCAGAAGCAGGTATCTCAGGCTTTTTCTACATCTTTTAAGATAATTGTGTGGTTTAGGATATTTTTATTTGTATTGATTTTGATTGTTTTCCTAATGTTGAGCTATCCTTTCATCTGTTCTGTGTATTCCACTTGGTCATAACAAATGATTTTGTGAATAAATTACCATAGTGTTTTTTACCAAGATTTTGTTAAAAATTCCTGTATCTGTATTCTTTAGTGATATTGGATTATAATGGCTTTTTCCTTTGCTTAATTCTTTCCTGATTTAGGTATTAGGATTATATTTGTCTTGTAAAGATAGTTTAGCAGAATACAATATCAATTTTTATAAATAATTCATTTTAGTTACTCCTTAAATAAGCATTGATTACTCTTTAAAAGTTTGATAGAATTCTCCTGTAAATCCACCAGTACCTGGAATTCTGTAACACCCCCCCCACACACACACATTTTTAGTAGTTCCTTTAGAGCAGTCATTTTAAACTACTTATGTGTCATGCGCCCCTTTGGAATCTGGTGGAGCCTTGTGAGAATAATATTTGTTGCCTATATTCATAAAGGAAAGACTATATTTCAGTTATGTTAATGAAAATAATGTATTTTTCCTGTCCAAATACACAGACCCCACCTCCCAATCTAACTTGAATGCCAAGTTAAAAATTCTTGCTTTACAGCTAATTTTAGTTCTAGTTGGACTATGTAAGATCTCTCTTTTTAAAAAAATAATTTCTTTTGGTTTTTCTGTGATTTCCTCCTGTCCAATTTCTATTTTGTTGATTTGATTTTATACCTTTTTTTTCTTTTTTGGGGGGGGGCAGTGAGGGTTAAGTGACTTGCCGAGGGTCACACAGCTAGTAAGTGTCAAGTATCTGAGGCTGGATTTGAACTCGGATACTCCTGAATCCAAGGCTGGTGCTTTATCCACTGTGCCACCTAGCTGCCCGATTTTATACCTTTTTTAATGAGGTTTGCTAAGAGTTTATCAATTTTGTTAGGCTTTTCAAAGAACCAGCATTTAGTTTTGTTTATCAGTTCTGTTATCTTTTTCTAATTTATCTCTTCCTCTAATTTTCAAGATTTCATCTTCTGTACATTATAATCTGTTTTATCATACATTTATTTCATGATAGTTGCACATTTGTTTATATATCAGATTTCCAATGCTAGATTGTAATTGTAATTGTAGGTGAGATCATGTTTTAATTAACTTTGTATCTCCTCCACTGCAAAGCATGTTACTTTGCACAGAGAAGTTGTTTAATGAATGAATGAATTATAATACCTAGAGAGCATTTTTTAAAAAAGATTTGGAGACTTAGCCATAAAAACTAGATGGGATACTTACTTCTTTCTGCTCTGCTGTCTTACAGTGAGTTACACCAATTATTACAGGCACAGTTATCAACAAGTGGAATTTTATGAGCTTGCAGAACAAAGTGAGCCTGTTGTCTGCTTACGGTTTTGGTAGTTGAAGAAGCCTATAATCATGTATCAACGTGCTCTAGGCAAACCCTGCATGTAGCCCAAGCTGGCAGGCTAAAAATAAATATGGTAGCATATCTGCTAACCAATGTTATACTAGTAATCAAAAACCTATAAAAATGTATCAGCAAAGCGAGTGTATTTTTTTTATAGACAAAAAATGCTGTCCAATATCAGAGCAGACTTAAAGTCTTTGTAGCATGTGTACTATATAGTGTCTACTCTGGGTATTTATTATACCATGAACTTTTTATGGTAGACAGTAAACCAACCAATCAATAATACTAAGTGAGGGCCTTCAGTATGGGAGTAGAGATATTATGGGATTTAGAAAGTAAGTAAATGTGATCTCTATTCCTCAAGAAATTTACAATCCAGTCATGGCTTTTGAAAACATTGCTAGGAATGGACACAATATAGAATCTTGGAATCTTAGAGCTAGAAGGAATTTTTGAGTCCAACTTCCTTGTTTTTAGATGATGAAACTCGAGTTGAGAGAAGTAATTTACCTAAGATTCTCATAGCCAGTTAGTGGTAGAGCTTATCCTCAAACCCTGCCTTCTAACTCCTAGCTTATTTCACTTTCCACTATTAAAACACTGCCCATTGGGCATTAAAATTGTGTAGAATTAATAGAGATGACAAAAGAGGTCAGTATAGAGGGTCAAGGTGTAAGTAGCAATGCCTCAATGGCAGTTATATTGCTTTGGCTGGCTCCACCTGACCAAGAGAAGAACAATGATATGGAAATAGGACGTCTGTGAAGAAATGAGGAAAGGGCTTCCTGTTCTCTATAAAATTTTTGCCATTGATTTAAAGCAAAGATAATAACCCAAGGCAAGTCAGCCAGCATTTATTAAGTGTTTATTATAATGTGTCAGGTACCATACTAAGCACTTAGGATACAAATATAAGCCCCTCACCCTCAAGGAACTTCTAATCCAGTGGGGGAAGACAACACACAAGGGAACTTAAGAGTGGTGGGGAGGCCTGGGTGCTCCTCAGATGGTCTCAGGAGGAGCTCACCAGTGGGGGAAGTATACCATTAAAATTGCCTTCCTTACATAAGTAAGTGTTGTTGCCTTCTACAGGAAGAGTGATGAAGCTAAGTCACCTTGAAGGATTTTTTTTTTAGCACAAACCAAATATCATTCTTGAAGTGGGCCAATTTCTTCAGCTATCAGTCCCAAAGGTGTATTTTATAGTTGTATAAAGACAACGACGAGGGAATTTGAGTCAGTGCAGGAATTTGGACTAAATAACCTTTCAGGTGTCTTCTACTTTTGAGAGTCTTATTTACAATGTTGAGATTCTGGTGACTTTTTTTTTTTAACCAGAACCATGATTTCATCAGTATAGGGCATTCCCAGTGAAGATAATTTAGTGAAGACCTTTGTCTCTGGGGGGCAGATCAGGACCTTTTTGTGACATAGTCTTAGAATTATCTGGGGTCTTGAGATATTCCTTCTGTAGGTTCACACCAGGCAGTGTCAGGGGCAGGAGTTGAAGCCAGTTCTTTCTACTCTCCAGGATATCATGCTGTCTCCTCTAGTGAAAATAGAAGGAAAACAAAAGTCCTCTTTGGCCATCTTTTAGAACATGCTTTGGGACAGCTAGGTGGATCAGTGGATAAAGCACTGGCTCTGGATTCAGGAGGACCTAAGTTCAAATCTGGCCTCAGACACTTGACACTTACTAGCTGTGTGACCCTGGGCAAGTCACTTAACCCCAATTGCCTCACCAAAAAAAAAGTAGAAGAACATCATGCTTTTTTGTGAACCAGACCTGCAAATTGTGTCTAGAATGAAAGTTCAAAAACTTCTGTCCCACCAGTTGAGAGGAGAAAAATTCTACATATTATTAAATTATTATTATTCATGAGTGAAATAGTTAACATTTAGGTGGACTAACAATCTGTGTTATTAATAATAGCTTACAGTCATATGGTACCTTATGGGTTGGTAGCAGAGCGCTTAATTATCTCATCTGATCCTTACAGCAATCCCATGAGTAAATATTACAAGTATTCTTAACCCCATTTTTCAGATGAAGAAATCCAGAAAGACTTAATGGCAGTTATATTACTTTTGCTGATCTTATTTTAGAGAGCCTTATTTGAAGAAGAACAGACTTTTAAACTTTAATTCACTATAAATAAATTTCAAATCTTCTAAATGGTGGTATCATATGAATATAATTCATTTATCACAAGCTTAGGTATGTGGAAAGGTGTATAGTACAAAACCCAAATCTATAATTAAGCCCTAAGGCATAACAATGTGCATTCTGGGGGACTGTGCCTACCCTTGGTAGGTTATTAGGAAAAGACAACTGCCCTGACAATTCAACAGGTGGGCCTATCTCAGCATTACATAAACCCTAAAGTCTCTTACTGCAATTCTGAAAAGGTCTCATTTTTATTGCTCTGTTTATTTGGGACCTCAGCTACAGGCTTATGAATCTAAATCACTTTGAAATTTCATAGTACAAACCAAATGCAACTCTTGAAATGGGCCAGCTTTCAAGACAAAACAAAATGGTATTCAGCTCAAAACCAAACAAAATTAAAACTCCCCACACTGTGCTCCAGAGTCAGCCAAACTAATTTTGGCAGATTACCAAGGAAAAAAATTATGAAGAAGAGCCCTGAAACAAAGTGGTATGTTATAACACCAGAGATTTATAATCCAAGATACAGCTAACAGATGATTTGATTCTTTACTGATATAGTTAGCAAGAACTGTAAGTCATATGCCAGTTCAAAAAATAACATCAGTCCCAACTAAATAGCTGTGTGACAAATTTGCTAATGGTGCACAGATTTCAGATAATATTTGATACAATATAATTTCGGTACAACAAAAGAACTAGCGTAGCAACTTCAAGTCTGTTAAAATGGAGTTTTATCTGTGGTATTATCTAAGCTATTGGGTTGGCATTGTTGTTTGTCCCTCATTTCAACGAGAATCAGTATCGTCACCGGGTGATGTCTTGACTTGCATATGAATTGGATATAAGAGAGGCAGAGTTGTATGAAGCCATTTTTGAGTTCAGGGTTAAAAGTCATCTGGACCGTACCAGTGTTCAGAGGCTCTTCTTTTGCTCCTACCTCACCTGTAAAATGGTGATGATGGTACTTTCCTTACCAGCTGAGGCAGCCGGTAACTCAGTGAATAGAGCACCAGACCTAGAGTCAGGAAGACCTGATTTCAAATATGGCCCAAGACCTTAGTAGCTGTGTGATCCTGAGAAAATCATTTAACTTCTGTTTGTCTCTGTTTGCTCTAGTATAAAATGGAGATAATAATAGCATTTACTTTACAGGGTTGGTATAAGGATCAAATGATACAACATTTGTAAAATGCTTGGCACAATTCCTGGCTCATAGTATATACTGCTTATCCCTCCTCCCTCTTTACCTGCTTTACAAGGTTATGAGGAGAGAACTTGATAAAGCCCCAGATACATATGAGTTATTGCTCCCGTCACTCATGTTATGTATTGCCAACTGCAATTGCCACATAGTTATAAGTAGAAAGTGTGCTAGTCAAGCTCAAGACATGTTTGTTGGATTTAATTGTGTTTTTCTTATATATCCACCACTTCAAAGCCCCACATTGAACCATCTCCTCCTTGTGCTTGTCTCATGACACACTTAGTTGCAACCATTTCTCCAAGTCTGGGCAAATGACCAACCTCAGACACTTGGTACAAGACTCTAAGACATTGTCCATTCATGCTTTCCTATCGTGTACAACTGTTCCTTGATTTTTGACCATCCAAGACTCCATGCACATGTATCACAAGGAATCTACTGGAAGCCCTCCCCAAGATCTTTAGACATTGTGTAAATGCCAGCAGAGCATGTGGGGTGCCCATCCATAATCCTTCCCTGTCATTCTGGAATTGGCCTACTGTCTCTTAGATGATATTACCATCCTCTTTCAAGGAATATTTTCAGTTTTTTACTCTGACGATTGTTGTTAAGAATTATATTCTCAATGAGCAATTGTGAATGACTTAACTACTCTCAGCAATACAATGATCCAGCACAATCCCAAGGGACTAATGATGAAGCATACTATCCACTCCCAGAGGAAAAAGAACTGATGTTGATTGAACACAGACTTAAAAAAAAAAAGAGCACTTGTGGATTGTTCATACATAACCTATATCAGATTGGTTGCTGTCTTGTGGAACGGGGAGGAAAGGGAGGGAGGGAGAAAAATTCAGAACTCTAAATCTTATGAAAATGAATATTGAAAACTACCTTTGGGGGCAGCTAGGTGGCACAGTGGATAAAGCACCAGCACTGGATTCAGGAGTACCTGAGTTCAAATCCAGCCTCAGACACTTGACACTTACTAGCTGTGTGAACCTGGGCAAGTCACTTAACCTCCATTGCCCCGCAAAAAACAACAAAAACAAAAACAAACAAAAAAGAAAACTATCTTTACGTGTAACTGGAAAAAATAAAATAAATGTTACCCCCCCCCCCCAATTATATTCTCATTATCTAGGAATTATTTTGTGTTCAGTTCTAGGCATCACATTTTGGTGAAGATAAAGCAAGAGAGTATCTAGAGGAAGTTAACTAGGAATGTGAAGTACCTTGAACTCATACCAGTTCATTGAAGGAATTGGGAATGTTTAATATAGAGAAGAGCGTTGGGGAATCATGATAACTGTCTTCAAGTTTTTCAAAGGCTATACAGCACTTTATTTTTTAGGATACTATGTTCTAAGACTATGGTTAGACTTGTTTGACCGGACTTTAGAGGACATCACTAAGAACAGTGTTTGAAAATTGTAGAGGCCCAAATTTGGGCTTGATTTCTGGAAAAAAAACTTCCTAGGATAATGCAGCATTATTGGAAGAACAGCAATTTTTTAAAACTCTGATTATTTTGTTGTTTGTCATTACTGGTAACTGATCATTCCAAGGTGCCCATCAGGAGATACCAGTTCTTCTACAGATCTCTAGCCATACTTCCCCAAATTGTTGATGCTGTCTTGACCAGGCTTTACTTCCTAATCAAGAAATAGTAATGCCTTTGGGGTAGGTAGCATGAGTTTGGTTCTCTCCACATCACATAATAGATGAGGCCCAGAAAAGTAGTGTTTGGTATAGTCACGTGGCTCGACTCATAGGTAGCAGAGCCAGAACTACCAAAGCAAACACATGTCATATGACTCAAGTCCCATGATTTTCCTGTGGCACCATGTTATTTCCCCAATAGTTCTCTCTATATGGTGAAACCTAATTGGGTTTCTGTTCTTTTAGCCTCCAATTAGGAATTTGAGCTGAATAAATTTGAAGAGAATAAAGCAATCTTTACTCATACTACAGACAAAGAAGTTAGTTCTTTGTGCCATCATCTCAGGACATTAGAATTTGTCTCTTCCTAGAAAATTTCAATCCCAGATCACCACTTTTTATATGTTTGTAGTAACTCTGCTCTCTTTCACTTACTTTCTCTTAAGTTACGCTTTTTATATAATTATTTCAAAAGCAGAGGAAGTATGAGAATAAGAAGAATTGATCTACATGAGAAATGATTCATGTGGTAAATATTAAATGTTGAAACTATGTTAAGATAAATATTTTATCATTTTTCATAGACCCATGTTAAGGAGTGTAGATACTATCTAGTTTATATAAATAAACAGGCATGAAATAGAATTTTTCAGAATCATATAAAACCTTGAATTCACTTAGTCAAAAAAATGTAACCAGGAACATTTAGGAATCAAGAATTATCTGTGTAAAAGACCAAATTCTGTATTTACATGATATAAAAAATCTCTTAGAACTTAAAATGTTAAAAACATTAATTGTAATGATTGACTTTCCCCTCCAGGGTACCATTTAGAGTGGCAGTATTTGTTTGAGGTTTTTATTTAAATGCTTCCATTTTCTTTTTTAGTACATCATAATCTCAAACATAGTGCTGTTTTTCTTCTCTCCTTTGCAGGCTTGGCAATTGAGATTCAGTCACCTTGTAGGATATGGTGCCAAGTACTACTCCTACCTCATGTCAAGGGCTGTAGCCTCCATGGTTTGGAAAGAGTGTTTTATGCCGGACCCATTTAGCAGGTAAGAAAAAATGCATCAAGCGTCAATATCCTGAAGCTCACACTTTGGACAACCTTGATCATAAAGAATTAAGTCCCAAAAGTGGGAGTAAGTCTTCCTACTGACAGATAACTATTACAAGTCCCATGCAGTTCGTGGCATTTAAAAGGCAGAACTATTTTTAGGACGCTCTTGCTTATTTAAAGTGTGGTAGCTGATGAGAAGCAATAATACATACTGGCAGCAGAGCAAAGTGACATTTAAACAGCACATGAAAGAAACAGAAGAACCCAAAAAAAAAAAAAAAAGGCAGAACAAAACTCTATAAAAGTAGAGCTCTCTGCCTCATTCAGCACATGTAGCAGCAAATAGCTTTATGCACTTTAGTAGTCCTTAAGGAATCACCATGTTTGTACTGCATCATATGGCAGTTGATCCTAATAATACTCAGAGGTATCTATTGAAGATTAAATTACACCCAGGATACTTTATTTAGAATTTCCATCACAATATATTCTTAAGGAAAGAATTTTGCTCTTCAAAATATAAACTTCACTTTCTATGAAAAATTGACTTACCTCATTTTCTGGTTATAAATAAATAAGGAATTCCTATTTTATATAGGAAATTAAATTTCAGTGACTGTAGTGCTAACCAAAAAGAGGCTCAGTACCACTCTTTCAAAGCAAAATCCAACTTTTCTTCATAAAGTCATATACTGCCCTCCCTCTGCATCTTTTACACAATTTGGTGCCAGGGTACAATCGAAGACAGTGGATAGTAGTAACCCAGGCAACTTTATAGAGTTAACCCACAGAGCACTGAACTTGAGGTCAAGAGGCCTGGTTATGAAACCCATCTTTGACCTTTACTGCCTGTTTGAACTTGAGCAAGTTACTTAATACCTTACAGCCTTAGCTTCCTTATCTGTAAAATGGGGATAATAATACCAGCTAGTATTTACATAGCACTTTAACATTTGCAAAGCACTTTACAAATATTATTTCAATCCTCTCAGTAACCTGGGAGGTAGGTGATATCCTTCATTTTATAGATGGAAGGGAATGGAATAAGCATTTACTAATTACCTGTGCTGTACTAGGTACTGTGCTATGTGCTTTACAAATATCATTTCATTTGATCCTTTCAACAGCCCCATGAGGTAAGTGATACTAATATCCTCATATTATAGTTGAAGAAACTGAGGCAGACAGAGGTTAAATGACTTGCCTAGGGTCACATAGCTACTGTCTGAGGCCAGATTTGAATTCAGGTCTTCCTGACTCCAAGCGCAATATTCTCATCTACTGTGCCACCTGGCTCCCTATCTTAAGGATAATATTTTTAACTATTGCCATACTACATTATGCTGCTCTTCACATAACTGCACAATTTTATTTGTCAGTTTAGCACATTGCTATTTTGGATTCATAGGGAAAGAGCTATGTTACTGTTAAGCTTGGCCTTGTGGTTTACCAGGGTAGCTGGACAGATGACTACCTACAGTTTAGAAATGCTATCCAATTCCATTTTTCAGAAAATGCTGAAAAAATACCAGATAAAATAAACAGTAGGAAAAATATTTTCCTTTAATGATGAATATTGACCACCAGCTGATGAATTCTATTTAACCAAAACTTGTAATGTGCCTGGTTACAGTTGATCTTTTTTCCTCACACTGATGAAGTTCATAGCTCCTTAAAATATTGAAGTATAAGATAGGTTGCCAAGAGAGAAAGAGAAGGTAGTAACAAAAGAAGGGAAGGTTTCTTTAAGAAAACCTTTTTGCCTAAAATTGTTGTTCCCACTTTTAAGTACTCTCTCTAAACAGTCTTAAGGTTGCACCTGAAGAGAAATTGGGCACAGCAGCAGCATACCACAGCTATGGCCCAGTACCCAAACCATTGCTAAAATTCCTAATCTTGTTCTAAACTCAATTTAAAATACTACCTCTTCAATAAGACTTTTCCAGATTCAGCTGCTAATCCCTCCTCCCTACTCCTACCCATTGCTTTGTAGTTATTTTGTATAAATCTATCTGTGTACATGTTGTCTAAGCTTCCTTAGGGCAGGGTTAACTTATGTTTGTCCTTGTATCCTTATAGCTTGGCTTAGTGTCTGGCATATAGGTACTTAATAAATTCTTTGGGTTGATTGATTTAAAATGTTTTACCTGCTTGTTAAGTATTCCTTCCCAGAGGAATTTTCTGATCACCTGCAATAAACTATTCCCATGATTCCCTTAAGTGGAGGAAGAAAACGGAAAAAGGAGGAGGAGAAGGAGGAAACTTGGTAGTTTTCAAAACATTTTTTGTTTTGATTATCTCACCTAATTCTCACAATTTATCAGATAGGCTAGGGAGGCCAGGGGTTTGATCCTGTTACCCCCATTTACAGACAAGAAAAGTAGGGCTCAGAGAAGTATCAGAGCAAATATTGGTAGACTTGGGAATCAAATGGAAGTCTTCTGATTTCTAACCTAGGAATCTTTGTTCCCATTACATCACATTTTTTCTCAGATAATCCACAGCAACTTCAGATTGTATTTTCTTCCACATGTTATGACCCTTTATTCAAGTTAATTGACCAAAATATTTTTAATGCATTACATGAACTTGGTTTAACATAATGTTAAAATGTCTTCACGGTTTGGCACCAAATGTTTATTTTCTATAGTCTCTTTTGCAGACTGCAACCAGATGTTTTTCTTGTCTCATTTTGTTATTTTCAAAGCATTTAAAGCCATAATTTGACTACAAAAGATAAGCTTTTGGAGATGCAACTCAAAATAGCTGGGAGATATCCTTGTTCTATAAAATAGGTGGAAACAAAATTATCTAATCTAAAGAAAGTGACTACCAAAACATTGTTGACTCTTCTTCCATTTAATAGATACTATTCCTTTGCTGATAATTCCTCTATTTCTCTCTCTGATATGATTGCTTATGTACATGGTTATTAGCAGTGTCTAACTGCTTTTTTAATACATATATAACATGAATATGTGGTCTTATCAAAAATACAACATCCTAGCTAGCACATTTCAAGTTTTGTGTCCCAAGAGTCTTTATTGCCTCTGTTGCTCCCAAGGGTGTATAATTTAGGAGAATGGGCCATAAACTAGATAAAGTGAAGAACTGCATCCAGCAGCGCCAGAAGATGGTCTTGCAAGAGATTTAACTAGAAAAGGCACATGGAAGCTCAAACCCAACCGTCCTAGGTGCATCAGCAGCACTGACTCCAAATGTGTACCTGCTAAAAGCTTCCTCTTCTTTCTCCTCCTGTTTCCTCTATGCTGTAGCCTACTCTCCCTACTTTCAGGGCCCTGTCACTGCTGGAAATGTCCTCCTCCTTTATCTCAGACTCTCAGAATTCCCTGTTCTCTAGGGCAGAAGTTCTTAACTGGTTTTTGTTTTGGACCCCTGAGGCACGCTGGTTTAAACCTATGGACCTCTCTCAGAATAATGTTCTTAAGCATATAAAATGCAAAGGAGTTTCAAGAAAACTAATAGTGAAATGCTATTTTCAAGCTATTTAAAAAACAAAACAATTTCGTAGGACCCAGAGTAAGAACCTTCCTTTAAGGCTAATACTCAAGTGCTACCTTTTTCAACAGTCTTTTCCTTTTTCCCTTAATTGTTAGTGTTTATCCCCACCCCAACATTACTTTGTGTTTATCCTGTACGTATTTGGTATATATTTACCTTTGCATATGTCATTTTCCACAGTAAAACATAGCCCCTTGAGAGTAAGAACTGATTATTTTTTATATTTATGTTCCCTGGGTCTAGAACAATACCTGACATACAGTAGGCACTTAACAGATGATTGTTGAATTGTAACAATCTTGCCACATTCTGTACTTGGTATGTGACTTGGATAGAACTTTATGAGCAGGGGCCTTGGTTGGTTTTTTTTTGTTTTTGTTTTTTGTTTTTTGTTTTTTTTTGCGGGGCAATGGGGGTTAAGTGACTTGCCCAAGGTCACACAGCTAGTAAGTGTCACGGGTCTGAGGCCGGATTTGAACTCAGGAACTCCTGAATCCAGGGCCGGTGCTTTATCCACTGCGCCACCTAGCTGCCCCCAGGGGCCTTGTTTTACAAATCACCTAGCCTATAAGGATAGATAAGTGGTAAAATATTACAAGGAAAGTTTTGGTGTTAAAATTTTTTACTTGTTACTGTCGGCTGAGTTAGAAAAAATGTCAATTTGACAGACAAACACTTTTGAACAGGTAATTTAGGATTATTAGGTGTAGAGAAGAAAGACAACAGAGGCCATTCTGGTCCAGTCCCCTCATTCTGAACTTCAGGAAACATATACAAAGAGATTCACTGACTTACCAAAGTGAATCAAGCAGTCCAGCTTTGCATTTTCAACTTTATCATTCATAGTCCTTCCTCGCCTTCAAAATAAGATGATTATTGGCTTTCAAATGGGCCACATTTTTGTTAACCAGAAGAATTTCCATCTATAAGAATTCCATGAACTCAGATTTATTCATTTTTAAAAACTATATTATATTATATAGAGGTTTGTATGATACTGTATTCTTCCTTTTGATGGCTTGGCCTCCATTCTAGTCATAGTGTAGAGGGGACACTGTGTCCTTAAAGACTAATCAAGTGGAGCAGAAGTTCCTTCAAATGCCATCAAGCTAGAAAGGGTTCTGAGTACCTACAATTTTATTTCTTTTGGCCCAGGACCAGTGTAGCCAGGTTCAGGGAGGCTCATTACAAGAGGTTTGACCACCAGCTGGTGTATTTTTTGGCCGTAACAAATCATAAAAGCACTGACTAAGACATGGAAGGTTTGCAGTCTACATTGGTAGAATAATTAAAAGGCTATCATCAACTGAATATTATTAATAAATTATATTGCATAGCACACAAAATAATTTTTAATATGTATTGCATCTGGATCTATTTATTTTGATATAATTGAAAATCTGAATTGGATTTTTAGAAACAGGAAAGGAATGAAGGCAGGAATTGTCTCGGTGTCTCAGGGTATATATTACTGATATATCATTGTCAATTCAGTTGGGAAACTTGAGACAGCTGTGACTGGAAGCTGAACAGGTTGCAAACACAGGTGGCTGTAACCTTATCTGTCTGTTCCTCCAGGGCTATGGGGGAGCGCTATCGCAGGGAGATGCTGGCACATGGTGGTGGCAAAGAGCCCATGCTCATGGTTCAAGGTAAAACAAAATTAAGATTGTTTCATTTCCTTGATCTTTTCCTTTTTAAAATAGTTTATACATTTTGGCAAGCCATCAACACTTGTGATTATATAGGACTAAAAACTTTTAACCTATTCTTAGGTTACATCTTTCACTTAACCACTGTTTCAGAGCTGTTTGGCATCAGTAGGGTTTATACACAATTGGAATTGTGGAAGGGCTTTAATATAGAAAAAGAGGAGCGAAAGAAAGGTGAAGGAAGGAAGGAGAACAATATTCCATCAGTCAAAAGAATTAAGTTTTATTATTTATATTAGATTTTATCTAAAGGCAAAGCAAGATGTTATAATTCTTTTTAAAAATTAGAAAATTACAAAAATATATGAAGTATCTCATTGAGAGTGAATTTATAAATATGTTTGTAATTTACCCTGTACCACCATTATGAATATCTGTTTTCTTCACCCATTTTTTTTTCTAAAATTATTAATGATTTTGCTGGGTGCTTTACTCTTTATAATACAGACATTAGACTATATAAAAACCTAATCGAACTTTTTTCTCCCTTGGATTGAAAGAGGCATATTAGACTTATAAAGTGGATAGTTGTTAATAGGATTCATTTAGATGCTTAAAAAAACTCAAGTTTTTTCTTAATTTTACTAACATTATAGTAGGAAACTGCATTGGATTTTTGCACAATTATGCATCTATGACTGCCTCAGTGTAGCACTTCTCTATTTCCTCTCAGAAGTTTGCTACTGGGGGTCCATCCAATATGCTGAACCTTCCTGGCTTCCTACTGATATTACAAGGATATGAGTAGAGCACTTGCCATCTCTTGGGCTATTCACTGCCATCCCTTTCCTTCAGCATACAGGACCAGCACATTTTCCCTTCCCAGCATACATTTCCCTTATGATATCTTTTATTCCTGTTCTTCAAAATTCCTTATTAATAATATGGTACAGCACGCTCATACCTACCATATCTCTCTTCTTTGCCCTCTCTGTGATATCCATACTCAGTTCTTTGGAAACAGTTGTGTCCCGTGTCTTGTTGTCATACAACAAAATATACATACAGTTCTAAAAATGGTGATTTAGAATCCAGTGGTTCACACCTTGCTTGTTAAACAAAAAAGCTCTTTGTTTGCAATGTATTTTTATAGCAAAAGCCTTAATATTACATGTTTGTCAAAAATCCCTCAACACTAAATAATACTGTTTCCCCACTGGAAATTTAGAACATAATTAAAACTTCTTTTGGCATACTATAATGCCTGCTTTGACTTTAAATTTGCTATTTTTATAATAATACATCAAGAACTAAAGCTTCAGTCTTAAAAGTCTTATAAAACCCTTTAAAATGTTACTTAAAATAAGCTGTTATTGCCCTAATGTATTGTAAAATCTCTCACAATCATCGTTCTAAATGTCTTATTTGTCAATTATAGAAATTGCAATAAAATTGAAGCCACATTCCAACTTCATCTATATCTTTTCTAATCTGGGTACCATTCTAAAAATCTGTTTATAAATATACTGTCTTTTCTTCCATTACCATTCAGTTTTAGACTGTGAAATGAAGTTTAATTTATCATGGAGTGACTCTTGCAATTTTTTTTGTCTTTTTTCTCCCTGCCTCTCCCTCCTTGATCCCTTCCCCAAGGCATTATTAATTATAATGAATATTTAAGGTTCTGTGCCTTTTGACTCCCTAGAGACTTTTTTTTATTTGTTCACAGTTCACAAACCCTTATTCTTCACCTGTTGAAATCATGTCAGGCAGCTCTGAGAAAGTTATTTCAGTAGGTAAATTCTTACTTTGTTCCATTGAATTTGTTGTAGCATTTGTTGCACAGCATCAGAAATGAAGTTAACACATTCTCCAAGCCAAATAAGAAACAGCAACAGGCTGAGTTATATCTCTGTTGTAATCTTAACAATTGATGCTCATTTGTGTTTCTGCTTGTGTAAATAACATAAGCTCTCTGTTAACTCAGTATTTTCTCCTATAAAATGTTTTAAAAGTTTTACTATGGATAGAATAATTTAAAAAATAACTTTATCAACATCACTGAGCAAAATAATAACTTTTTGCATTTTTCCACCTTTTGGAGTGTCTTTTGCTACTTTTAATAAGTGAATTTTTTTTTTGATTTGCCAACTACCATTACTCCACCCCAGACCAAATTGCTTTATATGCAAATTATATGTATTTTCTAGCATTTGGCAATTTTGTGTGTGTGATGATTTGATAACTTCTGATTTGGTTATGTAATGATTGGAATGACAACACCCACTGGAGACTTACTATAGGAAAGCTCCTCCATGAGGAGAATGCCTCAGAGGGTAAGGCCATGTGGCTTTTCCTTGGTGTCAAGAAGTAACATTTGCGCATGGGTACTGTCCACCAAGGCTACCAGCCAATCAACTTGAGGAGCCTCCCATTGTCTGGGAGGGGATAGGAAGGAGGAAGGAGCACCTGTGCGGAGAGCTCTCTCTCTTTTTGGTTCCTGATTTGATGGTGGTGGTGACGGCAGAGGACTTCACAGGAAATTTGAGGAAAGATAGGAATGCCAGGCTGTTGGAATTCTGTTCTCAATCTTTCTCTTTCTATCTTTCAATAAACCCTTAAAAACCTAAACTCGTTTTATCAGTGATTTTAGTCAGTTTCCCCCAAAACTGGGGGAACATATTAGAACCCACATTTAGAATCTTAAATTACACAGTTATCCATTAGCACATGTATATGTGGCTTTTCCAGTCTATATAAGACTGCTGTAGCATGTTATAGTGGATTCCTTTCTCTCTTGCTATGTGATGCAGGTTACTTTAAACTCTCCTAGCTTTAGTTTTTTTCCCTGTAACATGAATTTAGTAATGATAATTAAAATTTTTATGAGGAATAGACACATGCTAATAAGTTAACATTTATGAAGTCCTTGATAGTTTACTAAGTGCTTTCATCACGACAGCTTTGTAAAATGAGTAGGAAATTGCTATTTTTATCTTTACTTTTATAGATTAGAAAACAGAAAGGTTGTTAGTTGACCAGAGTTGTTTAGCTAATAAATGGCAGAGCTCGGACTTGAACCCTGGGCTTCTGATTCCAAATAATTGGTCTTTCTGGTACAACATGCAGTCTAAATACTTGATACATACTGAATAGCAACAGCATCTGTCTATTCCTTTATTGCCACCTCCCTTGTCCCACCCTCAGAAATAGCTCTATCTGGCTCTTTCACTGTGAATACCTACTCCATAGTTAAACTTGCTTATCTTCTTAAACCTTTTCCTTTCCCACCCCCTCCATTTTCTGATTCTCACTGATACTTGGCTTCTTTCTGATTACATGGTCACCCTTCCATTACTGGTTGCACTTTCACTCATACCCTGTGACTTACTGGTCGTGGTGGGGGAATTAGAATACTCTTTGCTCCCCACAGTCCCTTCCAGACTGCCTTGCTACAACTAACTATCCCTAAGAAACCTCTCCTTTCTTGAGGTTCACTCAGACTTAATCAAGATTCTGGTTGCTTTTATCTGCTTATCTCCTTGAAATTGTCCTGTCTTCCTTAATGATTTCAGTGTTTGGCTCACAGTCTTTCTTTTGGCCCCAGTTGCTGCCTTCACACTAGGGGACTAAAACATATATATTAATACTCTCTCAAGTGCCTTAACTAGTTCCTTGATCTACTTGATTCCCATGGCCTATTCCTTGACAATACCTCAACTATATTTAGAGATACTCATAGGCTTGATGTTTGCCTTCTAATGATACACTTCTACTGTGAATTCCAAAATTCTTTTAATCATAATTTTTTTATCATTCTGTCTTTTCTTCTATTCCCACCTAACTCTTCTTCATCCTCGCTGTGACCTCCAGTCCCTCTTCTTACAAAGCTAGATTGGATAGAACACTGAACCTGGAGACAAGAAAACAAGTTGAAATCTAAGCTCAGATATTGCTAGCTGTGTGAACCTGGATAAGTCACTTAACGTCATCTTGTTCACTTGTTTTCAGTCATGTCCAACTCTTTGGGACTGCATTTGGGGTGTTCTTGGCAAAGATACTAGTAAGTGTCCGAGACCAGATTTGAAATCTCAAAGAAAAGTCTGTCTGACTTCAGGCCTAACACTCTATCCACCTAACTGTCCCACTTAACTTAATCTGCTTAAATTTCCTCAGTTGGAAAATGGGGAAAATAATAGCACTTACCATACAGGGTTATTGTGAGAATCAAATGAGATATGTGTAAAGTGCTTAGGATGGTACCTGGCACACAGTAGTACTTAAATATGCCCTTCCCTCTTTCCCAGGGCCATCACCTCAGCACTGGCTACGATCTCCTCCTTTACCTTTCTGAGCTCTTTGGTGAATCTCTTTAAGTCTACACTACCCTCTACACCAGTGCTGTCAAACTCAAATAGAAACAGATCTCTGTGAGCCCCTGGAGTTTTGGTACCTTTGCCAAACTCATGTCTCTTGCCCCTTTATCCTATCATACCTAACTTTCCCCTGTAACAGATTACTCCTACCATCATCCTCTTTTACTCCTATTCACGAGCTGCTGAAGAGAAAGAGAATATTGTGAAACATGCTAACTGGGACCACTATAAATTTATGTTACATAATCTCAACTAGTCCCTCATGGATGCAAGGCTGTCCTTTTGTACTGCCCTGATCAGTTCAACATCTCACTTAATACATTGGCTATGCCAGACTTTTATATCTCTCTTCAAACTTTGCATTATGCCCCTTCTCACATTGCTTCAATCAAAGATGTTGCCTTCTACCTAACTGAAAAAATTAAAGCCATTCACTGAGAGCTCGCTTTTCTGCCTTCCTGTTCATTTCATGTCACTCAGATTTCTCCCCCATTATTTTTTCCTTCACTCATCTCTTCGGAAGAGGTAGGCCTTTTTCTTGCCAAGGCAAGCCCCTCTACATATACCATTCATCCCATTCCATCTTGTCTTTTCCAGCAGATTGCCCCCTTTGTTCTCTCCATTCTCTAGCTAATCTCCAGACTCTCCCTATTTATTGGCTGCTTCCCTGCTGGCTAAAGACATGCCCATGTTTCTTCCATTCTTACAAAGCTCTCATTTTATCTGACCTTCCCTGCTAGTAACCGTCATGTTTCTTCCTTTGCTTAGCTAAAATCCTTGACAAAGCCCTCTATGATAAATGTCTTCACTTCCTCTACTCACTCTCCTAGACCCCCTGCAATCTGGCTTTTGAATTTATCATTAAACTGAAATTTCTTAGGTAGATGACACAGTATATAAAGCACTCTATCTAAAAGTCAGGAAGATCTGAGTTCAAATCCAGCCTCAGACACTTACTGGCTGAGTAACTTTGGGTAAGTCATTTAATCTCTGTTTGCCTTAGTTTCCTCAATTATAAAATGGGAATAAGAGCACCTACTTCATGGGGTGGTTGTGAGGATTAAATGAGATAATATTCATAATGTGCTTAGCACAATGCCTGACACATATGGGCTGCATAAATGTTTATTCCCTTCTCCTCTCTCTTCAGAAATTGTTCGTGATCTCTCAATGGTCAATTCCAATTGCCTTTTCTCAGGTCTCATCCCTCTCAATCTCTCTGCAAACCTTTGACATAGAATAATATCTTCTTCTGGATACTCTATACTCCTGTTTTTGTGACATTGCTCTTTCCTGGTTTTTCTTCTTATCTCTCAGCTTACTCCTTTTCAATCTGTTATTCCATTTTCATCCAATTTTCATTGAATAACTTTTGGTGTCTTCCAAGAGCCTGTCTTTGGCCCTTTTCCCTCTGTACTGTGTCACTTGGTGATCTCATCACTTCCCCTGGGCTTAATTATCATCTCCATACAGATGGTTCTCAGATGTATTTATCCAGCCCTAATCTTTCTCCTGACTTTGTCTCTCATTTACTATTAAGGGCACCACCATTCTCCCAGTCATTCTGGCTTATCCTTCATTATATCTATATGTCTATATCTATATCTATGTTTATGCATGTGCATATTTCTGCCTTGTTAAAATCTCTCTCTTCTCTGTCCCCTTCTCTCCACTCACACAAGCACCACTCTCGTGTAGATTCTCATCACCTGGACTGTCGCACTGCCCTTCTGGATGATTTCCCTGCCTTGTGTCTTTTGCCTACTCTGCCACATCCTTTACTCAGCTACCCCTCATCTCAGAAAAGCTCCCTGGTACCTCCAGGATGAAGTATGAAATCCTCTCTTTGGTTTTTTAAACCCTTTACAACCTGGCTTCTTCCTACCTCTTTAGTCTTCTTATACTTTCCTCTCCTACATGTTCTCTTTGATCCAGCAATATTAACTTTCTTGTTGTTCTTCTAACAGGAACTTCATCTCCAGACTCTATTCCTTTTCATTGGCTTTCCCCATGCTTAGAATCTTCTTCCTCCTTCCCACCCCCCTCCCTCACCCCAGCCCCAGTTTGCTGGGCTTCCTTTAAAATTTAGCTCAAATCCCACCTTCGACAACAAGCCATTCCTGGTTTCCTCCACTGCCTTCTCTCTAAGATTACCTCCCAACTTTATTCTTCAGGGTGTCCCAGAAGTCTTAGGGCAGTTTTAAACTATTAAAGTTATATATATTTTGTATATATGTAGGGTGTTTTTGTTTTAATTTCTTTGTCTTCCCATAACTTAACATAATACTTGGATGTTAGTATGGACTAAACGAATGCTTGTTCATAATGAGATGATAACGTGTAAGTACTTAAATGAAAAGTCAAAGTCAATTGACTTACTCAAAAAATAAATAGCTAAACAATGGTAGTTAAAGATTTGAATGGAATTTTAGAAAAGATGTGATATGGGCAGCTAGGTGGCACAGTGGATAAAGCACCAGCCCTGGATTCAGGAGGACCTGAGTTCAAATACAGCCTCAGACACTTGACACTTACTAGCTGTGTGACCCTGGGCAAGTCACCTAACCCTCATTGCCCCACCCCACCCCCCAAAAAAGAAAAGAAAACATATGATATGATAGATCCCTAGTCATTACTGATTAAGAATAGAAGAGAATATGCATATTTCTTAGCTGAGCATGGCAACATTACAAATGATTGACTATGTAGTAGGGCATAAGAACATGAGAAAATTTAAAAAAACAGAAATATTAAATGCAATTTTAACTGATCAAAAACATACTAAAAATTATAATCAATATTCTTTGAAAAAAGTGAATGTGAATAGAAAATAAATCATTTGATCTTATAGAATCAGTGGTCAAGGAACAAATCATAAAGACAGTATATCATTTCATCAAATAAAATGACAACAATAAAACAATATGTTGAAATTTGGGGGATATAGCCAAAGAAGTCCTCTTTCATCAACAAAAGAAAGAACAGATCAGTGAGTTAGGCATGCAACTAAAAAAGCAACAAATCAAAGACACCAAAATATAAATTCTGAAAAATCTGAAAATATAATAACAAAATTGAAAGCAAAAATAAAAACACCCCATTTAATTAATATATAGAAGCTTTAAAAAACTGATAAATTATATAAACCATTAGCTAATCTTCAGATATCAAAAATGAAAAAGAATTCTCAATAAATGTAGAAGAAATAAAAGCTATTTGAAAATTTTTATCTAATATACCTTGAAAACTTACAAAAAAGGAGGAATATTTACAAAAATATAGAATACCCAGGTTAACAGCATAAGAAACAGAAAATGCAAACAACTTGACTCTCAGAAAAAGAAATTGAACAGACCATAAATGAACTCTCAGAAAAAAATGACCAGATGTATTTAAAAGTGAATTCTATCAGACACTGAAAGAACAATTCTAACACCATACAGACTTTGCAAAAATAAGAAAAGAAAATCTGGCAATCTTTGCAATACCAGGGAGAGACTAAGCAGAGAAAGGAAATGAACGTTCTGGGAGATAAGAGATAGAGAGATATAGAGGGGTATAAGGTATTTCCAATATGTGAAGCTATTACATAAAAGTGAAAAGTAGGGTGGGAGAGGTTAAAGGAGGGATAAAGGTTTTGTAATCCAGAGGAAGTCAAGAACCCTGCAGAGGGTAGATAGAATAGATTCATGCATGGTAAGTGAACTTCTAGGGGAAGGGGGAAATGGGGATGGGCCATTCTATTCTAAAACAAAGGAGGTCCTAGGCACTGAGGGAAGTTTCAGGATGAAACTTGATTGAAGATGGTCTACTGATTCTTTATCTACTACTAATAAACATGGCCATGTCTCCCCATCCTTAAAAAACCCTCACTTGATTCTTCTAATTCTCATCCCATATCTCTTCTGCCTTTTTTGGTAAACTCCTTGAGAAGGCTGTCTACCATAGGTGCCTCTACTTTCTCTCCTCTTAACTCTATACTCTGGCTTCCAACTTCATTATTCAACCACAACTACTATTTCCAAAGTTACCAGTGATCTCTTAATTGTCAAATCCAATGGCCTTTTCTCAGTCCTCATCCTTTTTTATCTCTTTGCAGCTTTTGACAGTTGATCAACCTCTTTTCCTTTATCCTTTCTTCTCCTTAGTTTTTCAGGACCTGGGTCTCTCCTGCTTGTCTCTGAATCTTTACCCAGTTCATTCCAAGCAAGGGTGCTCTGCAAGGCTCTATCCTTGTTCCTCTTCTCTTCTTCCTCTATACTTCTTCATTTGATGATTTCATCAGTTCCCATGGATTTAATTGTCATCTTTATGCTGATGACTCTCAAATCGACCTATCTTGCTTGCCCAGTTTAAATTTTAATAGTCCCAAATACCTTGATCTGTCCCAATCCCATAACACTAAATAAATTTTTAAAAAAATATTATCAGCTCCTCGGGGGCAGGGATTATTTTTTGTTTTTAACTTAGTGGTTTATGTAATATAATCTAATGTAATGTAATACAATTTTGTATCCTGTGTGTAGCATTCATCTGTTAATAAACATACCTTGAAAGGAGCATGCATAGTATGGAAGAAAGAACACTGGAAGTAGATGGAATTAGAAAACAGGAATTCAAATAATTCCTTCTCATTAGGCTTTGTTTTTCTTCATCTGTTAAAGGAGATGAGCCCTAATAATATTTTGGGTTCTCTTATAGGACCATTATATGGATCTTATAGGATCATTCTATGAATAAATGCTTGTGTATTGGTTGAATATTTTAAAACTTTAAATGAGATGATAACAAAGGCCAGTTTAAGCTATAGATATGTTTTCAAGAAACAGTTATATACTGTGGAACAGACACTAGCCCAAGAGGTTTTCTGGACTTGAGAAGATATTTGGAGTGAATTTGTAATTCTCTGAGAATAGTAGGAGCCAAACAGAAAAAAATTGATTTTAAAGCCAAATAGTTTCTTTGTGCTTAAATGGGCTTTGCTGGGTGACCTTACGCAAGTCACTAAATCACCAAGGTTCTTGACAGTGTTAAAATCTATGACTTTTATCTTAGCTATTCTCCATGACATAAAGTTGTAAATTCATTCATCCTGGACCTTTTCTCAAGTTCAGAAAAGCTTTTGAGCCAGCTTGTGTCACCAAGCCCCAGTTATTTCTTATTTCGGAGCTATTCTATGTTGAGAAGCCCCCAGTGACAAGTCTCAACCTGCTTCTTGTCCTTATCAAAATGAAGCTTACTTGGGGCTCTTCTGCTATGATGCTTAATCTCAGAACAGGAAAAAATAAAACAAAACCCTTTTTCTTTCTTTAAAACAATTTTTATTTTTATTGACATATTTTTTTCTATATCACATTTATTTCCAAATAATCACTCCCCACCCCCTCAGAACTCTCCTTTATACCAAACCCCAAAATAAGAGAGGGAACAGTTTTGAGAATACTAATTAATTAGCATACTAATTGTCTGACATTATATGCCATGTTCAGTACAAAGAGTGGGGGAGTCGCATTTTCTCCCAGACCAAGCTTGGGCTATTATCATCACATAGTGTTCAGTTTTAAGAAATGTTTTTCTTATTGGTAATGCTCAAGAGAAAAACCCTAAGGAACGTGGCATTGTGCTCTGTGGATGATTCTGCCTCTGGCCAGGAAAATCTATCCCCATGCAACAGCTGTGGCATTTGGCTTTCAAACTCCAGATCTTCAAATTACTCAATAATTCTCTAATTTGCATTCATCTTACATCTAATTTTAACAGGTTTTTTAACAAGTATATTAAAAAAAAAAAAACTAAAGCAAACTCTAACAACCTGGATTGTTGCCAGACATTTTTTTTAAGGCATTTGGGGTTAAATGACTTGCCATAGTCACACAGCTATCTGTATCAAGCCAGATTTGAACTCAGGTCCTCCTGACTCCAGGGCCAGAGATCTATCCACTACTCCACCTAGCTGCCTTTCAGACACTTTTTAAAAGAACTAAATCTATTTTTTTTTTTCTGGACACCAGCAGCTTCTTAAAACATCTAGGGAATGAAAGGAAATAGAAGGGAACAAGCATTTTATTAAGTGCCATTAAGGCACTGTGTTAAGCACTTAAAAAATATTTACCCCACTTGATCCTCAAAACAACCCTGTGAGGTAGGTGCCATTATTGTCTCCATTTTCTAGTTGAGGAAGCTCAGGTTAAATGACTTACCCAGGGTCACATAGCCAGTAAATATCTGAGCCCTGGATTTGAACTCGGATCTTCTTGATTCTAGGCCCAGTTCTCTCAATACCAGGTTTTCTTCACAGGAAGTAAGGCATGTTCATTCTAGTTTATTTCAACAAATTTATTTAGCATATGCTATATATAAGACTATGTTAGGTCTACTGAGGACACAAGAATATAAAACAACTCAGACCCCGAACTTGAAGAGTCTATAGTCTAGAAGCTGGACATCAAGAAAGAAAAGGAATTAAAAATATAGATTAAGTATAATTTTATTTAAAATGTATATATATGGGTGTGTGGGTGGGTGTGTATATATTAGAGATTAAGTAGAGGAATAAATATTTTCTTCAATGAGTGAAGGATCACTGGAGAAATGGGATAGAAAAAGTGGCACCTGAAGTGGTTCTTGAAGAAAGGGAAGGATTTCCTTAGGCAGAGATGTTGAAGGAGTATGTCCAAGAGATGGGGTTTGATATGAGATGGTTCACAAAGGTAATGGAGAGAAGAATGACTTTAACAAATTGCTAAATAGCATGGTGGGGAGCTGAACATGTTTTAACTCACTTTAACATATATTTCATAACCTTGTATTTGTACAAGTCAGTCTGCTAGGTTCTATGACTACAAAAACAAAAATGAAATAGTCCTTGCCTTCGAGAAGCTTGGATTACTTGGAAATGTTTAACAGATGTTTCATAAAATTAGGGAAGTACATAAAGGAGAAATTAGAGGAAATGCTCTAGGAATATTTGAGAAGGAAGAGAACACAAACAGCCATGGAGACAAGGCTTTATGAATAGAATGAAAAATAAGGAAGGTCGATCATCTAAAATGCAGTAAGGAGAAGGGGATGACTTCCAAGTTTGAGGGTTTTGAGTAGAGAGGACTTGTACAAAGTCTAAACAGTAGGGAGAGAGCCAAGAGAAATTGGCTGCATAGAAGGATCTACTCCTTGAAGGAGCAAGACTGCCAGAGCAGGTGAGCTGAAGAGCACAGGTAAAGGCACTAGCCTTGGTAAGAAGGAGAGCTACCTCCCCCTTAGATACCAGAGGGATCAGAAGACAGTTGCCTTTTATGCACTTTATTATGGCAATTTTATCATTGGTCATCTATTAGGAAAGGAAAGTACAAACTCTAAACAAAACTGTTCATTCCCATTTCCTTTCCAAGCACATAGATTCCACCCTTATCACTCCTTGCCTATGCTACTCTAATAGCTTTCCAAGAGATCTCTCTGTTTTCCACTCCATCCTCTACATAGCTTCCAGATTCTAAAGTATAGGTCTGACCACAGCATTCCCCTATTCAAGAAGCTTTAAGCATTCCCTATTACCCCTACAATTAAAAAACAACAAAACCTTCCTTTGTCTGGCATTTGACGCCCTTCACAATCTGACTCCAACTAATCTTTCCAGACTGACTGTACATTATTCTCCTTAAATTCCTCACTTTTTAGCTACACTAGCCTCCTTGCTTAGCTTATATACCTTATTCTATCTCCTGTCTTTTTGCCTCTGCATAACCCATTTCCCTTGTCAACAATGCCTTCCCCATTACCTCTGCCTTGTAGAAACCATAGTTCTTATCAAAGTACAGCTGAAGTTCGCAGCTTAGAGGAAGTTTCTTCACCTCCCTAGTTGTTAGTTCTCTTTTCCCAATCCTGAAATTACTTTGTACTTTGAATTACTCAGCATATATTTGGTGTATGTTTACCAGTGTTCGTGTTTTCCCCCAATACAATCTAAGGTCTTTGATGGAAGGGACCATTTAATTCTGGTCTTTGTGTTCCTGGTTTTTAGCACTGTGCTTGATACATACTAGTCACTCAGTAAATTGAATTGAATATGAAAAATAGTTTTTTCTATTGGCTATAAGCCACATAGTTTTCAACTTTACCCATTCCAGGAGATAGGACAGAATGGGGATAGGTGGCTTTGTTCATTTCCATCACCACCATTTTTACCTTGGATTCAGCAGAATAGTAACAACATTGTACCCTAAATTAGTCTGGGTACAATGGGGTGTGTGCTGAATGAATTACAAACAAGCTGACCTAGAATCCAAATGGAACTGAGATGAACCTAAAACACTGAGAAACTCAGAATTGCTCCATCCACATAGAGGTCTCCTTGAATAGACCAAATGAATCTACCATTTTTGTCTTCTAGAATTGGACTCTCTTTAGTGTATAACTCGCTTTTTGTTTTAGAGCTGGTTTTTTACTTCAGGTTTAGGGAAATGGAAGCATCTTTGCTTGCTTTGTTTGCTTTTTACTTTTATGCCACATATAAACTCTGTCTTCTATTTAAGTTAGTTGTAGACTTGTCTTCATCTACAATGTAAATTTTTTGAAGTCAGAAACCATGACCTTTCTTCATGTACAGTGGCACCTTGCACTCATGTAATGTCAGCAAGGATTTTCTGTATTGAATTCAGTTGAATTTTTCATTTATGAGCCACACAATTTCATGTCGTTTTTCCTGATGTTAGAACTTCCCTAATTTCAATAGAATATCCTTTATCTTTTTTTGTATTTCCTTTAAAATTTTACAGTAAAACTATAGTGAGTTTTAAGACATATTTGGACATTGTGGTTCTGATTAAGACATTCCCTCCACAGCCAAATGAGTATGACACATTAGTTCACTTTTCTATTTATGCCTCTGGTTATGGCATTCCTTATGCTCTCACCCTTCAACCTTTGAACAAAGGATTTTATTGGGGAGGGGAAAGGTTAAAGTCCAAGATGTTAGCATTCCAAGAGGTCATTTTAAAATGTCAAGCAACTTTATTGCTAGGGCCTTTTCCTTTTTATTAAGGAAAGAAAAGTCTTTGTATTCAAAAGCAGTCAGTCAAGAAATAGTGCAAGAAATAACTTGTCAAAGTTTCAATTAAAACCAGTCATCAAGATAACAGCACTGAAAAAAATGCCTAAAGGAATAGTAACTAACAGAATTCTCAAGAATACACTGCCTTCTACTAAATTAACTTATTACCACCAAAGGCTAGACTGTCTCAAGTTCTTCCAGACAGTCATCATAATGCCACTTTACATCTCTGGAGAGCTTTATAGTTTTCAAAGCATGTTCAAATATCCCATGACTCTTTTTAGCTCCACTTTAGTGTTCTTATATGAACCCTCTCATAGTTAGTTATACTTTAGCTACTGTAATGGATCTCTGGTGTCATTGATGTGGGTAATGTGGCCAGTGATGCAGAACACAACTCACCTACACCATCTAGTCCTGTGTGCTTCTCATTCATATTTTCCTGTCATTTCTCCACGTAAGGTTCACATCTGCCCAATTTTCTTTGTATCTATGGACATTGTGTACATACCAGTAGAGTACGACAACTTGCCACCAGTTATTCCTTACTTTAACCACATTACATTAGAAACAAAAAGAGAGGAATTCGAGTTATTTAGTTAAATGTTGTTCAGTCATTTTCAGTTGGTTTGCCATTGCTTCTCCAGCTCATTTTATATATAAGGAAACTGAGGTAAAACAGGGTTAAGTGACTTGTCCAGGGTCACATAGCTAGCAGTTGGTGTCTGAGGTCAGATATGAATTCACAAAGAGATGTCTTCCTGCCTCCAAGCCCAGCCCTCTATCTACTGCGGTTGACTTATCTAATCACAAAAATATTCTCAGTCATTATACTCTTTTTTGATAACCCTTCATTCCTTTTCTTTCTCATCAGTCATTTTCTTTGGCTCTCTATATAATATTTTATAAAAGAAGGCATTCCCAACAGATAGCAATTTTTACTCTATGAAATAAATTTTATAACTATTTGTAGAATAATAATAAATAAAGATAACATGTAGTGTTGCTCTCTTTTAATGTTAAAATGGAAACATTTTAGGCAGTCGCTATCCGAAATTTAGAAATTAAGCAATAAAAAGATATTCAATATATTAAAAAGTTTACAATGTATAGATAGCAAATGTGTATAAGATATCTTGCAAAAAATTAAGTTTTACTTGCTACAACTAAAAGACTCCGAATGTTATATGTATCCTAATTAAATTCAACAAATACTTATTAAACACTTACTATGTGCCAGGCTGCTAGAGATACAAATGCAAAATTGAAACAGTTTCCTCTGGGAACTTTACATTTCCCCCCAAAAAGGTATTCCATTGTGATCTCAATATGAAGAGAGTACTAATAGCTCTGGAAATAAGAAGAACTTCAGGTAGGAGGTAGCCTCCAAGCTGTCCTTTGAAGGAAGCAAAGGATTCTCTCAGGGAGGTAGATGAGAAAAGGAGTAGATGCCTTCCAGATATGGAGGAATCACTCTGATCAGTTATGTGCAGAGTCACAGAGACGGGATATAATGTTGGGTACCAGAAAACAGAGCTTTTTGTTATTAATTTTTTTTTAAAACGAAAGGGAAGTTTTATACCCACACACGTGTACAGGGGACAGCTAGATGTCTCAGTGGATAGACTCAACAACAACAAAATATGTGTGCATTTTTTTTTTCAGTCATGTCCAACTCTTTGTGACCCCATTTGGTTGGTTTTTTTTGTGGGTTTTTTTTGGCAAAGATATTAGAGTGATTTGCCATTTCCTTCTGCTCATTTTACAAAGAAGGAACTGAGGCACACAGGGTTAAGTGACTTTCCCAGGGTCATATGGCTGGTGTCTGGGGCCAGATTTGAATTCATGAAGATAAGTCTTCTTGACTCTAGACCCAGCACTCTATCCACTGTACCACCTAGCTGCCCATATGTGCATACATGTGTATGCATGTGTGTATATGTATGATTATATGCATAGATGTGTCTTACACATGCACATTCATGTATGAAATATATACACCTTCCATAAACATGTATATACATACTTGTATATGCCTATATGTGAATATATATACATAGTATATAAGATCTTATTTCCCTATGCTTTATATATAACCATTCAAAATAGATAATATACATTTCAAATACTCATGATGATACAGCCAGGAAACATAATATCTCCCTGGTTACAAGTATCTGTAGATTTGAGCATGTTTGATTAAATAGCCTTTATCTTTCCTTCGTTTTAAAAGGTGTCATCAAAATCATACTCCATTTCTCACTGAAAGGATGGAGATGATATCAGAGGAGGATAAGGTCTGAATCCCTTTGCCAGCAAGAGCTGCTTTGAGCTCTTGACCACAGGATGATCTGGATCAACATAGACCTAGCCCATTGCTAAGATGTTCTCCCCTCTTTGGTACCTTATCATCTAGTCTCCAACCCAGGAACTCTTGAGCCAGAAGGAAGCTGTCAAGACTGTAAATGTCTATTAAACGAGTCATTGGCCTCTTCTTAGAAAAGAAAACATCAAGATAGAAGAAAACTGCCAGGGACTCAGCCAGGGACAAGGAGATTTTCCCAGTGTCATGCTTGTGTCCACCATTATTGCCAGAGGAGGAGAAATGGATATAAATCTCCTCCTTGTGCAAATCCAAAGGAAAGAAAGCATTTGTAGGTGAGCAGGGCCCCAAAGAGAGACAATTAACATTTTTTCAAACTTGCTTTAGAAAGAGTTCCTGAAAACTGATTTCTAAAAGAACCTCTACTCCTACAAGAACAAAACTCATAAGCCTTTTAAACAGATTTATAATTGTTTACTGATAGGGGGTCACACTCTGCCTATTTGCCCTTCATTTGTCCCTTCACATAACCAAATAATGAGAAAATTTAATGTCCTGGTGACCACATGTGTGTGTATATACACACATGTGTATATGTATGTGTATGTATTTGTGTATATATTTATATGTATATGGCCAAAACCTGAAATGTAGTTGTGAATTATCAATATTAAATGTTCAACATTAAAAATGCAATTCTCTTGTTCTCCCCATCAAATGTACTGCAGTCTACTGCCACTCCCCCAAAAATCTGTTTTCTATGAACAAGATACCAGGAGCAACGAAAAGCTGTCCAAAACTGAATTTCTTTCAAAGAAAAAAAAATTGTAGGATAACAACAAATGACCATTCTTAAAGGTGACATTGTTACACTTATCCCTGAACATAAGTTGTAAACTCTGTATAAGATCAAAGTTGTTTCTTTGAACACTTGTCCTACAACTGTTTCTTCCTGATCTGTTGGTTTTCATTGTTTCAACATTACCATCTTATTTTCCTGCACACAACTCCTTCCTTGATTTCCGCTTTGATTTGCATTTAATGCTTCATACTCTCTTCACTGACCTTTATGCATAATTCTGAGCCTTCATGACCTGAGACTTTGCCATTATAGTCTTTCCTGTCCCAACTGGATTAGCCCTACCAGGACCATATCCATGTAACCTGAAGCAGCATCATGGAGGATTTAATACTGCTGTCCCAAATCATTCTCTTTCCCCCAGCTACAGGGTATCTGTTAGCAGCATCCTACATGACCCAGGACCAGTAGTTCTGTGCTGATCATGCCAAGTCTTTCTTGTCTGGCAGCTTTGCTTTCTGGGCTCCCCCCATCTTCAGAGTAGCCTGATGAGTTAGTCATTCAGCAAGCATTTATTCAATTCCTTCTGTGTTGCACACTGTGGTTAACAGCTGCAAATACAAAGACAAAATTAAAATAGTCCCTGCCCTTAAATAGCTTACAGTCTCTTGAGGAAAATATATCCATAAATAGGCTTGTACAAAACAAATATGGGGGCAGCTAGCTGGCGCAGTGGATAGAGCACCGGCCCTGGATTCAGGAGGACCTGAGTTCAAATCCGGCCTCAGACACTTAACACTTACTAAATATGTGACCCTGGGCGAGTCACTTAACCCCAATTGCCTCAACCACACAGAAACAAAAAACAAAAACAAAACAACAAATATGAAGTGATTGGCAGAGAGGGAAGCTAGAAGGATCAGAAAAAGCGTCATGTATAAGGCAGTGTTTGAGCTTCATCTTGAAGGAAACTAGAAATTCTAGGAGGGAGAGGTGAGTGGGAGAGTATTCCAGGAATGGTGAACAGGCAGTGCAGAGATAAGGAGTTGGAGTATTATGTATGTGGGACCATAAAAAGACCAGTAAAGAGGAATAATGTGTAATAAGCTGGAAAGAGGAAGAGGCCAGGTTGTAAAGAACTTTAAATGCTCTAGATGAGTTTCTGTTTGATCTAAGTGATAATAAGGAGCCACTGGAGATTATGAAATAAGGGAGTGATATCATCAGACCTGCACTTCAGGAAAATTACTTTGGAATTTTGTGTAGGATGGATTGCAATGGATTTGGGGGAGAGGGAAGCTTGGGATGATTATTGAACATTCAGTTCTGAATCTTTAATGAGCAGTTGATGATGCTGGACTGGAGCTCTGTAGAGAGATTAGGGATGGATATATTTAGATCTGGAAGTCATCCACTTAGAGACAGTAATTAAATCCATGAGAACTAATGAGGTCAAGTGAAAGTATAGGAGACAAGGCCCAGGACAGAGCCTTAAGATTCACTCATAGTTAGGCCACTATGATATAAATGAGTAACAGGAAACAGAAGGAGCTATGGTGGAGATAGGATGAGAACCAAGAGAGAGCAGTGTCACAAAAAACCCAGAGAGGAACTCTAATACTCCACCACCTATGATGTCCTTGGTCTTCTTTTTAAAAAAAAAAAAGGACAAGGGGGCGGCTAGGTGGCGCAGTGGATAAAGCACCAGCCCTGGATTCAGGAGTTCCTGAGTTCAAATCCAGCCTTAGACACTTGACACTTACTAGCTGTGTGACCTTGGGCAAGTCACTTAACCCCTATTGCCCCGCAAAAACAAAACAAAACAAAACAAAATTTAAAAAAGGACAAACAACAACCCTTTCATGCAGCTCAATGGCTCCACCAACTTGGACAGGGGAAGGGATCAGTAGTAGAGTTCATAAGTAGGTTCTAGATCCTGGTCCAGGATTTACTTTAGAATTAGCCTGTGCTGATTTGAATTGTTGGAACAGATACAAGATGAGTTAGCCTGAAAAAAGATGGTGGTGATCCTGATAGGCTTCATTAAACACTACTTCTAACTATGAATACAAGCCCCTTCCCTTGATAACTTAGCTTGGAGAAACTCATACAGCTTGGACTAAAGTTGGCATCAACCCATCAGTCTTGGCATGTTACCAAGGAAGCATACTTATTATTGCGTGATACCAGGGTACTACTTGGCCAGTTACACATCAAACAGTAAATGAGGATGAGGAGGGGGATAGTGGTGGGGAAGATGAGATGCAATGGTTATGAAATGAGGGGACTGCCGCCCAAGGCTAGCACTCTTAAGACCCCCAAATATAAAGGCTAACATAGTCCCTGTCTTCAGGAAGAGACTATACACATAAGAGTGTGGTGACCAGGGAAGGGTCCTGAAAATTACTGAGTTGAACTTGAGGAAAGCAGATTAACATACCTTATTTAGGAACAATTGAGTTAATTTTATCCAGGTTTCAGAACTTGGGGAGTGGGGTAGGAGACAAGGCAGTTGGAGAGATTGTCAGGAAGGTTCCTGAGAAGTAGGGAGGGAAGTGAAGCATGGCTGGGATCTTCCTGAGATAGTGGGCCAAGAGAGATAGTCATTCATCCAGGCAGTGGGGCCTCACCACAGCAGCTCTGGAGAGCAAAGTGGCAAGGCCATTCTCTAGGCTATTATAAAAATGGCCAGGCAGGCCAAGAAATATCAGACTCATTAACTATCAGAGCTCTTCCCTGGACTTGGTGGAATGCAAAGGACAAGTACCAAAGGAGAGACTCTGGGAACCTGTTTCTAAATGGAGTGGGTGGCTGGGTGGGTGGTTTTCCTTATATTATTGTCCCACCAGTTAGACCCTGACTTCGACAGTGGTTCCCTTGTGGTGGAGAATGCTGGCTCCTACTACTCAGTCATAACTCTTTCCCATAAAGAAAATGAAACAGCATCACATAATCATCAGACTTAAGGTTCATAGATATACTCACCTTGTTCAGTATAATAAAGTAGGTGTAAGGTGTTGGCTTAAGCTCTTTTTGGTCACCTTACTCCTTTGAACCTGACCTGGGCCTGTTTTCCTGCTTGTTTTTTGCTGTCCTCTGTGGCCACAATGTCCACAGATAACACTTCTTTTTTTTTTTTTTTTTTTTTTTTTTTTTTTTTTTTTTTTGCAGGGCAATGGGGGTTAAGTGACTTGCCCAGGGTCACACAGCTAGTTAAGTGTCAAGTGTCTGAGGCCGGATTTGAACTCAGGTACTCCTGAATCCAGGGCCGGTGCTTTATCCACTGCGCCACCTAGCCACCCCCAAAAAAGAACTACATTTTCATCTTTTTTTTGCAGGGCAATGAGGGTTAAGTGACTTGCCCAGGGTCACACAGCTAGTTAAGTGTCAAGTGTCTGAGGCTGGATTTGAACTCGGGTCCTCCTGAATCCAAGGCCAGTGCTTTATCCACTGTGCCACCTAGCTGCCCCTCACAGATAACACTTCTTGCCTCATTTTCCATTTCATTCTTGCTATTCCATTAAGTGACATTTTGCCCTGTCCAATTTACATTTTGCTTTAGGCCTCTCCCAAACTAAGACATCCTCTCTGTGGACTTTCCCAGCTCCAACTGGGTGGGATGTTATTTGTACAGTATGGATATGCCAGCAGTCAGCTAGCAATAATTCCTGCCTGTCACCAAAGGACTAATTGACATTTGTGAAAAGAAAACTAAATAAACAGTCATTGTTTGAGATGACAAACTAGATTGATTTTCAGTGTTGTCAAAATGTGTGCTGAGTGACTTGAAAAGGAGGCATCATATCAAGGACATTTATGTTCTTTGAAATTGACAGGAAAAATATTTTAACTTCAGATACTTCCTTTTTCTTCCTTGGGGCTCAAAAAGACCTCAACAAAGTTTCTGAATCTTGGTATATAGTCTCCCCTCATCTTTTTGTTTTTATAGATGGTAAATGCAAGCTAAATAGTGTTGAAATGTTATCTTTATATTTAAAAGAAAAAACTTATTCTGCATTGGATTATCTGTGCAGAAGCTTCAATGAAAATCAGGAGTCTGATTTGGAGTGATTTTTTCCAAGTTGTTTACTTTGAAAATATACCCCTTTGCTTTTTTTTTTTAATGAAATATAATTTTCAAGGGTGTGGATAAACATTAACATATGATAAGTGATGCCTGCTGCCTCAGCCAATATCTATACCCCTGGGAGTGTTGCGGCCCAGGCACAAATAAATGCTGTAACATGCTCAGAGGATTTGTGCATTGTGCATAATCTGGTGTGTATCATTCCATCTATAAGTGAATCATGAGGATTCCTTCACTCTCCCCCCTCTGCCTCTCCATCTCCCCAAAATTTACCAGACATTTAAAGATAAAACCATTAGAAATATCATGTCAAATAAAACAGTGGAGTTAGAAGCAAATTATTGAGGTTAGGTTACATTTTTCTGCAAAATAGATGCACTTTTCACTACTTAATGTTATCTTTTCCCAGACCCCACCTTTTTCATTGTCTCAATTTCATGGAAAATTAAATCTGTATCTCCAGTTTCAACCACACTCAAAGATAAAAAGGCTCATTGTGTAGTGTAATTGGTTATAATGATTGGGTATTTTGACTCATTTTATAAATGTCTTCATGACAGAAGTATTTCCAAGTGTTTTGAGGACTAAAATATTTTTGGTACACAGAAAACAGATGTAGCATTTTGCAGTGGCCTTAGTTTTAAAATAACTATGATTGACACACACACACACACACACACACACACACACACACACACACACACACACACTTGTCTTGCCCAACGAGACATGATAGTGCTTCTATTTGGTTGACAGCATTTCAGTTTTCACCTTTAGCATGTCTGATATATGTTCAGTTCCCAACCACTCAATCCCATTCACCTTGGGTATCATTGATGCCTACCTCATTGCTGTTCACCATATTTGGTCCTAAATGTCCCTCTGTTTACCTAAGAACCCTCTTCATCACCTCAGAGATGCTCACAATTGATATTTTTTCTTTAAAATATTATTCAAGATTTTTGTTTTATCACCTCGTTTACTTCCAAATATATATATATATATATCTCCAACCTCCATCTCTGCCTCTATCCAATATTGCAAAAAATGTAAAAAGAAAAAAAAATTGGTTAAACCAATCAACTACATCTGGCAACATATGCATTATTCTACCCCTTATAGCCCACTTTTACAGAGATGGGAGGGAGTTGCATTTTTCTCAAATCTAGCATTTATAGAGGACTTTAGGGTTTGCCAAGTGCTTTGTAAATATTACCTCATTTTATCCTAAAAACAACCCTTGGGAAGTTAGTGCTCTTATTATCCTCATTTAAAGATGTCAAAACCGAGGCATTCAGATTAAGTGTCACACAGCTAGTAATTATAGGAGGTAGAAGTTGAACTCATGTCTTCCTGATAACAGGGCCAATACTCTGTCTCCTGGGCCACCTAAGTGCCTATGTATTAAGATTAATTTTTTTAATGCTATTGCTTAGTGCATATTGATATAGCTCAGTTTCTTTTGTTATTGTACTTTCTGTTTACATTGCTGTACTCATGTTCATGTTGTTTTCCCAGTTCTACTTACTTAGATTTGCATCAGTTCATATATGTCCTCCCATGTTTCTATAAATTCTCCATATTCACAATTTTACAGTATAATTAATTACATTCATGTGCCACAGCTTGTGTAGCCATTCTCCAGTTGATGGGCTTCTGCTTTGTTTTCAACTCTTTGTTACCACTCACACACAAAAAAAATTCTACTTTGTGTGTGTGTGTGTGTGTATATAAATGTTTGTCTATGGGAGCTTTCTTTCTTTGACTTTTAGGATTATATGCCTAGCAGTAGGATCCCTGGGTAAAAGATTTGTTTTTTCGTATCCTCTGAACAACTAGCCTTTGGAAAATGTCTCTTAATCTTACATGTTTGTGTTCATTTCCACTATATCCTACATATCAAACCCTTATCAGAGAAATCTGATTCAAAGACTTCTTCCCCCAGTCTACAACTTCTCTTCTTAGCTAATGTTCTTTTTTTAAGTTAAAGAAATCCATATGCTTTTCAATGTAATGCTCTTAATTTTTCAGGAAGTGGATATATATATATATATATATATATATTTACACATGTTTTATGACTTATAAAGCTCCAAGTCCATGAACTAACACCATAAGAAATTGGTGATATATATTAAACCAGACCCTCTTTCATATTTTTAAAATATTTTTTATTGATGCCTTTTTAAAATTCAACTGCCTTTTTCCAGTATACCACCCTGAACCATAAGGACCTTTCATCATAACTTTGAAAAACAGTTTAACAAAACCAACCAAGACAATGACTAGATCTGGTGACATATGCCCATAGTCCCTGACCTTTCTATTGCAAGGAGGGGAAATATGTTTGATCAGATGGAACCAATTACATTTGATCTGGATTCAACTGCTTCTTAGTGTTATTTTTATTTATATTACTGTAGTCATTGTATATCTTATTCTCCAAATTCTTTTTGCTCTGTAGACATTCATGATTGAATTCTTCATGCTCATTTTTTTTTCTTATGTAGGTCCTTTTTTGTTTTTTTTTCCTTCTTGGACAGGCAATGAGGGTTAAGTGACTTGCCCAGGATCACTGTCTGGGGGTAGCTAGATGGTGCAGTGGATAGAGCACTGGCCCTGGATTCAGGAGGACCTGAGTTCAAATCTCAGACACTTAACACTTACTAGCTGTGTGACCCTGGGCAAGTCACTTAACCCCAATTGCCCTGCAAAAAAAAAAAAGTATTAAGTGTCTGAGATTTGAACTCAGGTCCTTCTGAATCTAGGGCCAGTGCTTTATCCACCGCACCATCTAGCTGCCCTCGTAGGTCCTTTATTTTTAATAAGACTCTTAATACCAGGCCAAGGAATCACTCTATTAAATGAATTACAATTGTTAGAGTCATAGAAAATAGTTCTATAAAAGGGATCAGAAACAATGGCTACAAGTGGATTGAGAGAAAGGTTTTTTGTTTGTTTTTTTTAAGCAGTATTCTTTATTAACAGAAATCAATTGTCAGGGCTGGCCCTAGGCAAAATTATAATTTGGGTCAGATTTGTCCCCCTGTTTTTGCATTCCTCATCTCCAGCCCCGAGAACTAGTACCTAGAAATTTTATAGAGCTTCTGAGCACCCCTTTCCAGGCAGAATATTAATGGAATATTTTATTCCATACATTTTACCCTGAACCCTACATTAAAACTTACCATTTCTGTTTAGGTCCATTCTTATTTTCAAGTTATAACTAGGTAATCTGATAAACTAATGCAGACATAATTTTGTTAATTACTGGTAAAAAAAAAAAAAGAGTGGCCCTTGTTTCTAGAAGAAACTGGAGTCATCAAAAGAACTTATCAAAGCATTGCTTAACTGTGATTTACAGAACACTACAGTTTTCAAAATTAGGAAAGTTCAAAGGAGAAGTGGAATAAAAGATATCATCAGGGAAACACATAAAGGGAGAAAAGATAATCTGGTCATTTTGTTGTTTGGCCTTCATGCTCAAAGAGGACCAATGATATCATGGGACGATGTCTTTGACTTGTGAGTGAATTGGATTTAAGTGAGACAGAGCTGCTCAAAGTTGTTAGCTTCACTCTCTCCTCTAGAGTCATCAAAGTCCAGTGGCAAAACAAAAGTCAAGATGATTAGCAATGTCCTGGGATGTAGTGGATGGCTTTGGCCTTTCTCAATTCAGGTCTTTCCCAGGCCTCAGTTTGTCTGTGGCCTATGGTTAAGGGCAAAGGATACAGGTTAATAGCCTGAATGCTCCACAAGTACTTTTCAATTTAGCCTCCAGCACATTGGGCTAACCCCCTGTGTCTGACCTATAGAAGGATATAGATGAATGTTGCATAGAATGAGCAAACATTGGGGCAGCTAGATGGCGCAGTGGATAAGGCACTGGCCCTGGATTCAGGAGTACCTGAGTTCAAATCCGGCCTCCGACACTTAACACTTACTAGCTGTGTGACCCTGGGCAAGTCACTTAACCCCAACTGCCTCACCAAAAAAAAAAAAAAAAAAAGAATGAGCAAACATGGATGGATTGTGATCTGCATCACTGATAGGAACATGCAGATTAATAAGTGCACAAATTCATTTGAGCATATTAGTAATATATTTTGTTTCAATTATTATATGATTGTGTTATGCTATATATCTTCTTGTGGTTCAATTTATTTTTCCTTTGTGAATTTATATGCTATGCCATGTGGAGAATAAAAGTTTAATATTGGCATTGTTTTGTTATCTATAGTTGCTTTAAGCATAATTTAATTTCTATATTTATATTGTAAATTTTTGGTTTTTCTTTATTTGATAGAATAATTGACAGCTTTAAAAAAAAATCACCTAACACATATTAATTTTGATCTAGCCTAATTTTTATCCTTTGTATGTTTTTTGCTTTCTATATATGTTTCTTGTAAACAGTAGTGTGGAGTTTTATTTTCCACTCCATCACTTTCTTTAGTTTTATTTTTTTTTTAATGGGGCAATGAGGGTTAAGTGACTTGCCCAGGGTCACACAGCTAGTAAGTGTCAAGTGTCTGAGGCCAGATATGAACTCAGGTCCTCCTGAATCCAGGGCCAGTGCTTTATCCACTGCGCCACCTAGCTGTCCCCAGTTTAGTTTTATTGCAGTATTTAAACCATTCACATTTAAAATTCTGAGAGTTAGGCTTGTATTTTCCTCCATTTGTATTTCTAGTTTTGTTTTGTTTTCCCCCTTAATTAGGATTTTCTCCATTCTTTTAAAGTCAGTATTTTGTACTTATGATTAGCTTTGTTTACTCTACTTTAGGGCAACCCTTCTTCCACAGGGTCTTTTCTCCCACTTTTAACCCTTCAGTTTTGTCAACCCCTTCTCTAGTTTTAGAGTTTTACTTACATCATACATTTCTTTGTTTTATTATCTTATTCTTTTCACATTTCCCCCTTAGTTTTCCCTCTCAAGCAAGTGGTTAATTCACATTTGCCTTTCCTCTTCTGCCTTTCAACTTCTTTTGTTTTTAGAGTTTTTCTTCGCCTTTTTTTTTTTTTTTTTTAGTGAGGCAATTGGGGTTAAGTGACTTGCCCAGGGTCACACAGCTAGTAAGTGTGTGTTAAGTGTCTGAGGCCGAATTTGAACTCAGGTCCTCCTGACTCCAGGGCCGGTGCTCTATCCACTGTGCCACCTAGCTGCCCCTTCTTTGCCTTTTTTAAAAAAGGATTTCTTTATCTTCCTCTTTTTATTAATTCTCTTTCCTTTCTGTCCATTCTGAACTGTTTCTTTGATTCATGTTTTATTCATAGCTTATTTTATTTATTTTGTACTTCTATGTGTTCCTTGCGGATTGAAAGCTTCTAAAACACCTACCTTAAATTTCCTCTTCTAATTTTTATTTCCATTATAGATCTTTCCATTACCCTCCCCCTCCCCCCATTTTTTGTACCTCACTCTTAGTATCAATTCAAAGGGGAATTAATGAAGATAGAAGTACTGTGGCATGATAAAAATTCCTCCATATCTCAAATAGTGTGGTCCAATTCTACTCTTAACCCTCCCCATGATTATTTTATTCCCATTTGTCATGAAGTCACCCTTCTGGGACTATGCTCTCTAACCCTTCTGGATGCCACTTGCCTCAGAAGTTCCAATTTTCCTGCTCTTGAGGCTCGATGTTGTCCATAGAGCATAAGTCTCTGAGGAAGAGTTCTCCCTCATGTACTATCTCCCTGCATAAGATCCTCATCTCCCATTACCAAATATACCACTTCACCCATGGCAGTTCTTTTCAATTGGACAAAGTCTCCTTATTAAATTGAGACTACCTCTTTTTTTCTCTCCCTCCTTTTGCCACCTCTCCCATTCTCCTGTAGCCTCCTTTTTTTTTTTTTTAGGCGGGGCAGTGAGGGTTAAGTGACTTGCCCAGGGTCACACAGCTAGGGTCAAGTGTCTGAGGCTGGATTTGAATTCAGGTCCTCCTGAATCCAGGGCTGGTGCTTTATCCACTGTGCCACCTAGTTGCCCCTTGTAGCCTCCTTTTTAAGAGACTACTTAGAATAATATGCCCACAGACCTGTATTCCACCTTCCCTTTTTCCTTTTAGGTATCCTCCTTTTCTGTAATTTAGTGTCATAAAATACAGTGATTCATTTATAGGAATGTTTGTGAAGCTGGGTCTGTGGTATTTCAAACTTACTCCTCCACTGTCACTTCTATATCTTTAAATTCAACTTTTAAAAAATGTATTCCCTTATGTTCTTTTAGGAAAAAAAAAATTTCTTAATAGTTCCTCTTTTTTTTTTTTTACCAAGTCATTTGATATCTTTTTTCTTTCTAGTTTCTTTTAATAGCCTCCAGAAATTGGATAATTTATTTCCTTATTTATTTTTATTGTTATTTGTATTTACCTCTTGTGTTGTTGTTTGAAGTGTTTGCATGTCAGTAATCTGCTTGTATCTTTGAGTTTCTTGTTTGTGCTTTTGCCACAATCTTCAAAGTTTTCTCATTTATTGAATGACTATCTTTTTTCACTGATAATTAGGGTCAGGTTTGCAGAGTGAATATGTCTTTTTAGGTTGCATCTTGAGCGTCTTGCTTGTCAGAATGTATTATTACCTTCCCTTCTAGTGGGTTCAGAATAATCTTATATTATTTGAATTTACTTTCTTTTATATTTTAACTTTTCTAACCTGGTTGCTTACAGAATTTGTTGTTTGTCATTCGAATTGTTAAATTTAACCATTACATACATATTTGAGGATTCAAAGCAATTCAATTCAGTAAATGTTTCTTAAAACACTTATGTCTGCTGCGTTCCAAGTACTGTGCATTCAAATAAAGAAAAGAGACAGTCCTTGCTTTCAAGAAGCTTACAGTCTGATGGGGGAAATTACACACAAAAGAAAGATGAAAAGGGAAGTGGGGAAAGGGAAGTAAGAAGTTGTGTTTTCCCTGAAGTCAAAGCCCAGAAGAGCAGCTGATGCAAAATGGAGTTACCAGGAAGGTTGTGAGTTCTCCTTTGAAGAGGAAGGCTTTGGGAAGGATTCAGTACTCTGTCCTCCAGTCAGAGGGGAGAGGCAACTGAGAATGAGTTGAGAAAGTACAAACTATCAAAACCTGAGTCATTCTTTTGTTTTTTTAATTAATTAATTAAAGTTTTCAACATTTGTTTAGATAAGATTTCCAATTTCTAATTTTTCTCCCCCCCTCCCCTAGACAGCAGGTAATCTGATATAGGTTTTATATATATATACACATACATACATATATACATACATACATACACACACATATGTATGTATGTGTGTATATGTATATATATAATAACATTAAACATATTTCTACATTAGTCATGTCATACGAAAAGAATCAGAGCAAAAAGGAAAAACCTCAAAAAAGAAAAACAACAGCACCAAAAACAAAAGAAATAGTATGGTCCGATTAGCGTCCATATTCCAGTTCCTTTTTTTTTTCTTTTTTTTTTTTTTCTGGATTTGGAGAGCCTTTTCCATCATGAGTCCTTTGGAACTTTCTTGTACGGTTGGATTGGTGAGAAGAATCTAGTCCTTCACAGTTAATCAGCACACAATGCTTCTGGTTCTGCTCATCTCACTCATCATCAGCCCACACAAGTCCAACCTGAGTCATTCTTAATGGTGATAAGCTTATCCCAGGAGGGTAGGGGTTGCTGGATTGAGGACGACATACTGTTTAGTGGAGTTGATGCCCAGCAGAGCAGCTGATAGAAAATGGAGTGCTTTCTGTTTTCAGAAATTCTTGGCAGTTTTCTTGTATTATTTCTTACTTATTGTGTTTAGGTCTTTCGAATTGTCATTATAATTCTGGGAGGCCTCTGATCCTTAGGTTTTCTCTGCATATCCTGTTTTCCAGACCAAGGTATTTTGCTCGTATAGAAATCACATTGGGGGCAGCTAGGTAGCACAGTGGATAAAGCAAGCACCAGCCCTGGATTCAAAAGGACCTGAGTTCAGGGGCAGCTAGGTGGCACAGTGGATAGAGCACTGGCCCTGGATTCAGGAGGACCTGAGTTCAAATCCAGCCTCAGACACTTAACATTTACTGGCTCTGTGACCCTGGGCAAGTCACTTAACCCCAATTGCCTCAGGGGGGAGGGGAAGACCCGAGTTCAAATCCGACTTCTGACACTTGACACTCACTAGCTATATGACCTTAGGCAAGTCACTTAACCCTCATTACCCTGAAGAAAAAAAAAAAGAAATCTTGTTTGTTCTTTTAACATTATTATAACATTTTGCTTCTTTCTTTCAGCTTATGTTTCGACTTTGGGGTATGTTTGTATTCCCAAATACAATTCTCTCTTCTTACTGGCTTCTTTGGAGACAGCCCTGTAGATTCAACTTTTCCTATTCTATAAATGATTTCTACCATGCATGCCATTCTGCCCATTTATTCCCTTCTAATGTCTCTCAATACTCTGATTTTTCTCTTGGTCCATCCTGCTATGGTTCCATGCTTTTTGGGGAACCCACTGTCTTTTTTATATTTCATCAGACAGGTGCTGATTCAGTTTCCATTGTCTTGAAATATTTGTTTTGAGAAGTTTGTAATCTTTTAGTTGTTTTGGTATTTATCTTCCCTTTTAATTCTAATATCTTCTCTCTTGACTTAGCTACGTGTGCTCTAGGTTTTTTAATTAAATTTTCTTCTCTGTATTACCCTGTCTTCCACTTTCTTAATCTTCCCCTTTGATAATGTGATTTATCCTCAAGGCTGGATCCCAATGCTAGTTTAGCCTCCCTCCTCCCACATTAAGGAATTTTCACCAACCTTGGCCCTGGTCCCAAGGAGATTCTGAAGAGACAGGACTGGTCCACACATATGGTTACATCAGGCTTCAAGTAAAGGGAACTGGAATCCATCAGAACCAGTCCTGCCCAAGTTTTCACCTTTCTTTACTCCTCTGGCTATCCTGAGTTATCTTCCACAGCTTTTTATAGTGTTGGGTGAGGGGGAGAGTAAAGTTTGTATTCCAGGCAGAGCCTTGGGAGTTCCCAAATTAGATGCTGCTCCAGATAGAAGGAAAGTCCCCCCTCCCCAATTCCTCTATGTGGCAGGGCACAGTCAGTGTTCACTACATGTTGTAACAGGATGATTAAAAAAGGGCAAGGGAGGGGAATATGCCAAAAGAGACTGCAGTAGCTGGGAAATCCCTGAGCAGTTTCCTAAGTACAAGACCATGGGTTGATTTGCGTGTCCTACTAGAGTATAAAAGCTCACAGGGATTGAGTGCTGAGTAAGAGCCTTAAAGTTTGGTGTTTTTCACTGCCCATTCATAAAATTGCTATCTATTTGGGCTTCTCACTTACTTGTCCTGTGGGTATAGCTGTAATTGCTCTACCTTTAGCATATAATTCCACTTTTGGAGGGGGGCAGTTTGAAAGTATCAACAACAGAAACCCCACAAAAAGAGAAATAGAACAAAGCACAGTTGTGTGGATAAGCACCCATTTTATTTCTGCTCAGCAAGATAGACATGCATGCGTGGGGGAATCTCAAGAGAGACACCACACACACACACACTCACTAACTCAGGAAAGGGAGATATTTAAACAGCAGGTTCATAATTTTTACAGGGTACAGTTAAGATTTATATTTTAATTTTCCTGGTAAAGAGATGCCATCTATGCTGATAACAACAACAAACACTTGGGTTCCTCATTCTATTCTCAGTCTGACAGTTCAAGCTTTGAACATAAACAGGAGGACAAAGGCAAGCAGAGAGTTTGTAGATGAGCTGATTTAAGCTCAGACTGCTTCAGAGGGTCCACTCCTGGCCACTGCAATGGATTGTTGGTATGTCCTCACACAGTGCTCTGGTTATCTGGGTAATTGGAGGGCTTAAGCAAGTTAGAGTATTCCTTTTTTTTTTCCCCTACAAGAGTTAATGGAGACTGGAGAAAATTCTAGTCATGTATCCAGGCAGAGCTTCTGTAGCCTTAGGAGTTCCCAAATTAGATGCTGCCCCAGGTAGAAGGAAAGTCCCCCCTCCCCAATTCCTCTAGGTGGCAGGGCACAGTCAGTGTTCTATGACCCCCCCCCCCCCCATTTCAATTTTATGCCTTTTCACTCTGCCTTCCAAGATAACATGCTTTTTGAGAGTTACCCCCTATAGATCATGCTTGTTGTCAGCTTAATCAAAGAACCTTGGGGATTTTTTATTTGATCCTAAATATGAATTTAAAGTTTGTTTATAAACATACAAAGATAACATCTTTTAAAGCCCTTCAAATAATCTGATTACAGCCTAACTTTCCATGCTTATTACACATTACTCCTTTATTTACATACTCTCCATTCCAGCCAAACTGGCATACTTGTTCCTGAACTTACTCAGCATTCCATCTGACCCCTTTATGCCTTTGTGGGGGTCTGTTCTCCATGCTAGAAATGCACTTCCCCTTCACCTCTGCATCTCAGAATTTTCAACTTCAATGTTCATTGCAGGTGCTACTTCCTGAGGAAAGGTATATGTATGATATATCACCACCTCTTCCCCCCAGTAGAATGTCAACTCCTTGAGGACAAAGAACTGTTTTTTAATTTCTCTTTGTGTCTGCTGTATGTAGCACAATACCTTACACAAATTAGGTACTTTTTATACATACTTTTTAGGTTGAGATGGATCAGATTAGGTTAGATGATTTCATGCTAACAAATCTGAAAGATGATATCTCTTAAATAGAGCATCATAGCAAGTTGTTGTTTTTTGGTTTTTGGGGTTTTTTTAGTGAGGCAATTGGGGTTAAGTGTCTTACCCAGGGTCACACAGCTAGTAATTGCTAAATGTCTGAGGCCGGATTTGAACTCAGGTACTCCTGACTCCAGGGCCGGTGCTCTATCCACTGTGCCATCTAGCTGCCCCCATAGCAAGTTTTAATACCAGAACATCTTCTTTGTTGTGATAGAGTAGCATTTTTCTACTATATAAATGGTACAGTTATGACACTGAGTCCTGCGTTTGGAGTAGCTTCAGGATTACAACACAGTTTCAATACTACAATTAATAGCAACACAGAATAATAGCCAAGTAAATGAAATCTCTGGCTTGTTTAGTTATTTACCTAACTTAGACTTTGAAATAGCTCAGAGCTATTTGAAAGAATAAAATGGGAGAGAGCACCTGTGTTCTCAAAGTTAAGACCTCCCTTTCACAAATGTACTGATTTTTTTGAGAGGGCGTGTATGTGTTTAGTGTGTGGGTGTGTATATATGTTTATTTAAGAGAGACACTGAGCTTCAAAAGAAAAATGTTTTGTAATCCAGAGTGTAATTTTAAATGGATATTACTCAATCCCACAATGAAATTAAAATAAACTAATATATAAACAGAGAACATGTGTTTGTGTGTGTGTACACACACACACACACACACACACACACACACACACACACACACACACACACTCTGGATCAACATTAATGCCAGGAGGTCCAGATCTTCCATTTGACTTTCAGTTAGGAAACCCTAACTGGCAGACACCAGGAAATGACCTTACTTAAGGACAATAACTTAACCCAGTCTAGATAGGCTATGATAGTAAAGGTACCTTCGTGGGAAGGAATGTCATTTTCAGGCAGATAATATTTTCCCAATTATTACATGTGATTGAAAATAGTTGGTAACTATCTTTAATAAACGTATGGGTAACCTAGCATTCTAAGTAAGGGAAAAAACTTCAAAGAGATGAGCCATATAATTGCCTTAGGCTTGGGAGTGACACAGATCTGGAATGAGAATACTGATCTCATAAAATTCACTTAAGAGTTTTACATACTGCCAGGCTGGTCTTTGTAGATAAAAATTGAAATCAGTCTGATCTCAGTTTGGCATGTATAACTACTTTAACTTATAAAATACTCTAAAGATTTTAGATTTTGATGACGTTATTGTTCTTATTGGTAGCCATAACGGAGGGAATTCTGTAACCCAGAGTGAATCTAGGCAGATTGTAGGATTTTTTCAGGTGCAACCAACTCGATTATCTGTGAAGAGGGACTCTCTTATTTATCTGTTTGTATCCCCTGTGCTTATAGCACAGTGACTTGCATACAATAAATGATTAATGGGTTTTTTTTTTTTATTCACTCATCTATGGTAATGAAAGATGAGGACATCAAGTTATTTCGCTTCAGGGCCTGTTTCCTCATATGTAAAGGGAGGATGCTAATACTTGCCCTGCCTACCTCTCTGGACTGCTATCTGGATTGTAAATCATTTATAAGACATACGCATAAATTGTGATGTGTGATCATACCATTGGAGACTAGCACATTTTGAGTCTTTGGTTTCCAAAATCTTTGCTTCCCCCATTGCTCATAAAGGAGTAGGTCAGGAGCTTGAGCCAGAAGTTACAGAGGTGCATTCCTGAGAGCAAAGAGCCAGATAATAGAGTAGCAAGAAGTGGAACCAGGTAGGCCCCATGGAGGCTCATGTCCCACAGTCCCAGGTGCAGTTACAGTTTGTCCTAGATAGTGCTGCTGCTGCTGCTGCTGCTGCTGCTCAGACTCCCGCTAATCCCATCCAAACGCCTTATCTTGCTTTACCTCAGCCTTCTTTTGGCCCCTGGAGTCTTACCACAGTCATAAAATGTTCTTCCTCCTTATTTCATCAGCCTCTTGGAATCAGTACCTCCCTTTAAAGTTCACATTCTGACAAGAGATCTTTCCAGAGTCCCTCGTTTATTGGGCTCACCTGTCAAAAAAGTTTTTTTTTTTACATCTTTGTATTTTGTGAATCAGCTAGGTGACACAGTGGAGAAAGTGTCCAGTCTGGAGTGAGGAAGATCTGAATTCAGATATGGCCTCAAACATTTACTAGCTGTGTGACCTTGGGCAAGTCACTTAACCCCGTTTGCCTCAGTTTATTCATCTATAAAATGAACTGGAGAAGGAAATGGAAAATCACTCCAGTATCTCTGCCAGGAAAACCCAAAATAGGATCATGGAGAGTTGAACATGACTGAAAAACAAAAATGTACTTTGTATGAAGAGGCAAAATGGGCATAGGAGATAGAGAGCCTTTCTCAGAGTAGAAAGACCCAGGTTCAAGTCCTCCCTCAGATACTTACTAGCTTTCTGATTCTAGGCACATATTGCAGTCTACATTGGTAGAAGGAGTTTCCCAACCCAAGTTCCCTATATGAGTAAAACCATAAGTTTTGTCTAATAGTTTGTATATATTCCTTTTTTTCCTTTTTCTTTTTTTTTTTGCAAGAATGAGGGTTAAGTGACTTGCCCAGGGTCACACAGCTGGTAAGTGTCAAATGTCTGAGGCCAGATTTGAACTCAGGTCCTCCTGAATCCAGGACTAGTGCTTTATCCACTGCACCACCTAGCTGCCTCCAGTTTGTATATATTCATGTGTACACCTTGTTTCCTTCAATAGAATGCAGTAAATCTCCTTGAGGGCAAAGACTAGGGAATGAGAGGGTTTGTTTCTGTCTTCCCAGTTCCATACATCGTACCTAGCTCTTAACAAATGCTTGTTGAATTGAATCTTGTATGTATAAGATATCAAATGCCTGTCTTTTGGAGAAGTTGCTCAGCAGTTGCAGCCCCTTTGCTGAAGATCCTCCCCTCCCAGTGGTAATTGGACTAATTCACTTATTTAAACTATTCTTTTTTGTTGTTGTTGTTGTTTTGTTTTTTTGTTTTAGTGAGGCAATTGGGGTTAAGTGACTTGCCTAGGGCCACACAGCTAGTACATGTTAAGTGTCTGAAGTCGGATTTGAACTCAGGTACTCCTGACTCCAGGGCCGGTGCTCTATCCACTGCACCACCTAGCTGCCCCTTAGTTAAATTATTCTAAGTCTGAAGTTCAAGGACAATAAGGATGGTGATGAAAAAGGGGCTTTCTTTAAGGTTTTTTTCTTGAATATCTTTAAAATAGGATCAATTACTATTTCCAACATAGTTGCAATCAGAATCTGCATTCTTCTTTTTATACTGAAACTTACCTCCTTTAACCTTCCAAAGTTGCCCCCTTTTTTCTGGTATCCTAGTGCTTGGTGAACAAATCTCTTGAGTTGTCTGCCCCCTTCATGATTTTATCAATTTAGATCCTATTACTTGTCAGCTGTCTTTTTTCCTCCCAAACTTAAGAGGCCTAATTATTTTAGCTTGTTTTCATCCTGGAGCCATTCTAGCCTCTTGATCATATAGTTTAGTTCTGGCATTTTTCCAGCTCCATTAAGTTGTGACAACCAGAACTTCACATCATGTTACAGCTACCAGAAATACCTTGGTTTTGGATAAGGGTATGGTTATGCTTTCTGTTTTGTTTATAGTATCAGAATTCTATTTCATTGAATAAAACAGCAGTATAGATCTACCTTGCTAAGTGTAAGGGGCTAAAATTCTAGCTATACTGTCTAAAATATCTAATGAGTGGTCGCCATTAAATTAGAAGCTTTAGCAAGAGTTTAGACTTTTAAGCATTTATTATGGAGAATAATAATTTGATGAAGAGAGACAAAAAGGCCTAGACTCGGCTGTCTATCTCCGGGAGCTTGCATCTCCTGCTCCACTCTCCAAGAGATTCCTGATGAAAGAGAGAGAACCACACCTCCTTCATCCCACAAGCCTCCTGTGAAACTGGGAACATCCCATCCACTTGCACACAAAGCTCCAAGCTAATTGACTGGTAGCTTTGATAGACAGTACCCATGAGCAAATGTCACTTCCTGATGCCAAGGAAAAGCTGCATGGCTTGCCCTCAGACTCCTCCTCCTCATGGCAGAGCTTTCCTACAGTAACTCTCCAGCAGGTGGTGTCACTCCAATCGTTACATAAGTGTTGTAACTTCTACTTACCCAGTAAGAGACCTTAGAGATCACCTAATCTAACAGGTGGCTATCTCAGACCCTCCTTTTCCCCCTGTCCCCAATAAAAAAGTTGTCAATTCATCCTTGAACACTTCTGAGTGATAGGGAATGTACTGCTTAACAGATAGTCCATTCCATTGTGGGATAGTTGTAAAGATAACCTCCTTACAGATAAGCAAAGAATGGCTAGGTCTACCTTTGGAGTCAAAGAGAATAAATCTAATTCTTCCTCCACTTTGGCAGTTCTTTGAATATTTGAAGATAGCCATCATCTCCCATTGACTTCTCATCTTTAAACTAAATATCCCCTATTTTTTCCACTACTGATATGCTAGAGATGTTATCTACCAATACACAGAGGAAGCTGCATTTCATTCCGTAGTCATCTTAAGGTATCATCTTAATACAGTTCTGAATATCATGCCCATACAAATGGGTAATGAACATCTTTGGTGATGATGACACTACCCTTGACACTGGCTCATGATAGGCAAATTGAGCGACTAAATGAGTGAATAAAAGCAGAGAAATGTTCTTGATCTTTAAATTTATCATTTCAACTCAGCTTAATAGACACTTATTTAATACCAACTATGTGTAAGGCACACCTTTATATGAGGTGTCCCAAAAGTCTTAGTGCAGTTTTAAGCTATTAAAGCTTTATTAATGAATTTACTTAACAAATTTAAAATGAATTTATTTAACCCTTTTGGCATAAGTTTGAATATACAACTGAGGCAGTTGGAGTATGGCCCTGAATGAATCTCTAGAGCCTTAGGTAGTTTAGACCTCGTTTTGATCCTGCGTTTCACCAGATTTAATATAAAATCTTTAATAGAATTTAACTCTTTTAATATGAAGCTTTAATAGTAAAGCTTTAATAGCTTAAAACTGCATTAAAACTTTTGGGACATCCTGTATAATGTTTTCCTCATAACAACTTGTCAGGGTTAGTACTAGTGTTACTCTTCTTACTTTACAGATACGGAAACTAAAGCCCAAAAGTGATTTGTTGCTGTTAAACAACTAGTCACATATTGGAACTAGAATTTGGACTTGAACCAGTCTTTTCTTTCCAGGTTTCCTACTATAGCATCCATAAAGCTTTTAAAGTCAGTTTTCTCTTCTTATAAGCTCTTTAAAGCAAGGAATTTTGGTTGTTTTTGTTTTTTGTTCTGTTTTACCCTTTATATCGTTAGCACCCCATCCAGTATCTAGTAAGCTGCTTATTAGTCCTTACTTATTTGAATTGTCTCTGCTTTCATTATAGTTATTAGTATGATACCAGTGTTTACCTGAGCAGAGGTCACTGATCTGATTGAACCACTTCCATTTGGTTACCCAGGCAGAGTTCACTGTTAAATTTAGGACTTGAAATGGTGCTAGTTAAGGTATCAAAACAATTCCCTTTCTTCTGGAGAAGACCTGAAGCTATCTTATTTACTTAATTTTTTTCCTTTTAACCAAGTAGCAAATCAGTGGATAACATATTAATTTCCTAATTTTTCTAATCATAATAATATAGAAAGCTCTCTCTCACCTCAAGAACTGGTAAAACCTGGGGATAAGTCATAGTCAATATCAGGATCCAAGCAAGGAAGGTCTTACATACCTAAGATTCTAGAGATTGGTTCAGAGCCATACATATGACAGCTACCAAACACTGTGCCTCAGTTCTATATCCAAACCCGTACTCAAAAGGGTTAAATAAATTCATATTTACAAATGTGTTGCCACCTAAATGTGAGCCTTGTGAGAATATATACTGCAGAATTGCAGAGGGTAAAAGTAAAAGCCACAAGAAATGTGTTACCTCTATGGTTTACCTCATTCCTGAGTTGGAGAGAATATTTTCCTTGTGATAGCGCTGAAGTATGCATAGTTAGAAGACCCTTGAACATGTAAGGACTTCTGTAAGTGAAGCATTAGCAGAGATACCTGGAGGGCACTCAGAAAACATCTTAAGTACACATCTATTAGCTGCCAACCTTCAAGTTGAAGCCATAGCAAGAACCCTGCAGCAACAGCTTTGTTGAGCTCCTGCCGTCTGCCTGGCTCTGTACTGTGTCATCCAGGACACCCTCAACTCATGTTTTTCCAAAAGTACCCATCTGAATGTTGTCCTATTCCACATAGTTCTTGTTAATATTAGATCACACTCCTTTTCAACAAAGGCTTTTTCCTTTGTCTCCATCCTTCATGGCCAGTAGATATTGCTTTGTTGGCTACTTACAGAATGAACTCTGTAACACTGATTTAATTGGGAAGGTGCACTGGCATGAATGATGGTGATTTAAACAGTGTTTTATGACATACATAAAGAGAACTTTAAGAAGAGAATGAGAAAGTGCATGTGGCATTGGAAACCAGCTTGACACATTGAGGATCAGTTGATTCCCCAATTTAAAACAACAAAACAAAACAAAATAAAACTTCCTGAAAAGTGATTTGTCTTCCAAGGGGTCAAGTTCTTATATTCCCTTTTCTGTAACTTAATCTCTACTTTAGGTTGACAGACATTGCAAAGAAAGAGATGCCATATGGTATAGGTTGGAAAACCTACAGAAAGGCTTAAAATTCTTTGAATATAATCAATTGTTTTGGTCTTCCCTTGAACACTTGTCCTGGCCCCTCAGGGTTAGGAAAATTGGCATAATTTGAACAAAGTGTCCAGATTATAAAATGCGAATTCACAAAAACTTTTGATTAGTCCACTTACCACTGAGGTTAAATGTGGAGGAAAATGGAGGAAATCCTCTGTCTTCCCACTCCCTTGCTATTTATACTGTTCATTTCCCTGTATTAGGTAAATAAATAACCATCCTCATTTGTTATGGTATTTCCTTCTTTTGAGTTAGTATTTCAAGATAAGCATAGTATAGTTTTGCCTTTCTGTGTACATGCTATTAATAGTTTCTACATGTTTGCAAAGTAATTTTCTTCAGGTCTCTGGATTAAGGGTAGAGGGAGTTTCTTCCTATTTTTAATGATTTCCACAGTTGTGTCTTTTTTAAGCTCCATTCACTATGAAATCCGACATCTGCATAATTTCTGAATTTTTCTTCCAGAACAGAGTCTTTAGCCCATATTTAATAAATTTCCAAAGCCAAAAAGAACATTGTTAACAATTAAAAATCAGGGCCTACAACTCCTTTTGACCATGCTCCCACGTAAAAACCAACTTTGTTTTTCATATTTTTAATAGTCTGTAAGCATTGAGCTTTTCTTTTAATTCATGTACTGTCTTTAATTCACCAATTTCATGTTGATACTTGCAGAGCACATTTAAATCTAATTAAACTCAGAATACTGTAAGAATAGAGCAAAGACATTCTCCCAATTGCCTCAAGTCTTTTTTTTTTTTTTGTGGGGCAATGGGGGTTAAGTGACTTGCCCAGGGTCACACAGCTAGTAAGTGTCAAGTGTCTGAGGCCGGATTTGAACTCAGGTACTCCTGAATCCAGGGCTGGCGCTTTATCCACTGCGCCACCCAGCTGCCCCTTGGCACAAGTCTTGATGCCTTTTCTTGCTGGTTTGTTGTTGTTGTTGTTGTTGTTTGAACCATCATCTTCAACTACTATATTACATGCAGGATCACCTCTAACTGAACTGAGCAAGTTGGCTTTGGCCAGACTTTATTAAAAGGAGACAACAAAAGTATTTTTCTTTCATTGTGCCTACTATTATTATCATTCTTTGAGAAAAAGAAATGGTTTGAAGACATGTAAACTGGAGAAGGAGGTGTCTTAGGTGTGTCTGTGGAAGAGGGTAGGGTAAGGTCATATTTATATTGGTGGTTTGGTGAGCTGAAAAGGAGCCACTTCAAAGAAACACTAGGGTTATACTTAACAGTAAGGGTTAGCTCTGAATGAACTAGATTTAACTTATGAGAATTCCTGTAACTAGTCATTTCACCATAAAAATATTTCAGATATTAAAAGGAAGAAAAATGGGCCAACAAATTTATGTATCTTGTTATAGTACAACAGCTAAAGATAACTTATACCCTCATGCCCCCATTATGTTTTGTACAGAAAACATGTTTTTCTCTGTAAAAAGTATAATGTGCTATCTACCAATAACCGAAGCATTAAATTCCAGTCTTCTGACTTAATAGTCAGACTAAGTTTACCTGGTTGCGTATTGAATGGGTATATGTTAATTTACTATTTGTGCATTTATTTATTTTAATGAGAAAGCATTAAGTCATCAATGACAGCTGGTCTAGCATGGCTGGGATAGCAAATTTGCTTCCTTAGAACTTATTTGTACTGCAAGGAAATGGAATTCTAAATGTTAGTGTCCAGAATGAGTTTTCCAGTCAAGCTAGAGCCTAGATCAAAAGCAAGATGTTTGGAAAGCTCTAAAATCCAAATGGGATGGATGGTCTGCCTCAGGAGGTAGTGGGTTCCCTCACTTTTGAGGTCCTTTAACAAAAATGAGGTAAACGTTTTCATTAAAGTATTTTTCACATTTACTTAAAATTCTTATAAAATTTTGAGTACATGTTAGAGGAGCGAGTGGTAGGGTTTTTTTCCATAACAGTGTTGGATGCTCTATTATCCCATGAAGTCTAATACTAGTAAGAATGTTGTTTAAACCCTGAAGTATTCTTGGCCTTCTGGAATTTGGGGTGTGGCAACAAGGTTGGTTTCTTGATTCATTCTCTAAGGAATGAATGGAGTAAAATTAGAGAGAAAACAACACTCATCTTTTGTGAAGAAGCTTCCCTCCATCCACCCCCAATCAGTAAAATCTTTTCCCCATTCACACCTCACACAGCACTTTTTTTTTGAATCTCTCTCCTGTACTTATCATGAGTATCAAATAAAATATTTATAAAGAGCTTAGCACACTGCCTGGCACATGTTAGGTACTATTTAAAAGCTTAGTTCCCTTCTCTTTCTAGGTATTACTACGTATGGAAGCTAGCTATCTGTTTCCTCCCTATAGTCTAAGGTTCATGAGGGCAGGGAATGTGGCTTACTTGAATTTTGTATCTTTCCTATCACATAGCAAGATCCTAGCAAAAGATAATTATGGACTTTATTTAATTGAATTATTATTGGTGAATTGCAACCTAGAAGAAAGAAACTAATGATCCTGATATAACTTTTTAATGGAAGAATCAACGCTTAAATTCTGATAGGTATGAAATGTCATAAACTACGAATCCCAAACCTTGGCAAAATTAGTTGAAAAATCTACCAAATCTGTCTCCAAGTATATAGTAATTTCAGCACAGTACAATATTTCCAAATATAATAGTAATATCAGTAGAATACCAAGTTTGGGCCTTAGAGTATTCTTGCCAAAAATGCCAATCCAAATGTCAAAGTGAAAACCAAAAATAAAAGAAAAAGTAGTTGATAACCTTTCTGTATTCAAAGCAGATGGTGGTAGGGCAGCTAGGTGGCACAGTGGATAGAGCACCGGCCCTGGATTCAGGAGGACCTGAGTTCAAATCCGACCTCAGACACTTAACACTTACTAGCTGTGTGACCCTGGGCAAGTCACTTATCCCCAATTGCTTCACCAAAACAAATAAACAAACAAACAAAGCAGATGGTGGTGCATCTAATAGAGGGCTGGGCCTAGAGTCATGAAATCTTGAGTTCAAATATGGCTCCAGCTGCTTACTAGCTATGTGACCCTGGGCATCATTTTACCTCTGCCTCATTTTCCTCAAAATGTAAAATGGTGATTATAATAGTACCTACCTCACAGGGTTGGTGTGAGGATAAATGAGATAATATTTGTAAAAAGTGCTGAGCACATTGCCTAACACATAGTAGGCATCATATTAATGCTTATTCTCTTCCTTTTGCCCTTCTCCTTTAAAAAGTCTGGACAGTCTCTAAATTTAATCTGATATAATTTTTGTTAATATAATTTAGTTCCTAAAAATTTCATGATATTTTAACATAAATATATAAAAATATAGATTACCTAGTGAACATTTTCTCTTTCGTTTGCAGGTATGCTTCAGAAGTGTCCCTCCATTGAAGATTTTGTTGGTGCTCTTGTTTCAGACTTGGATATGGACTTTGAAACATATTTTATGGACTCTTGAACAATGTGGAAATGCCCAATTTACTTTCATACAAAATCATGTGCTTTAATGACTACATTGGAGATGGCATAGCTGTAAGAACTTGTTTCTTATTTTCAGTGTTCACTTATATTGCATAACAACTTCTGTAAACCCTTGCTAGAACTTGGAATAAATAATTTGTCCTATAATGAATAATGACACTGGCTTTCATCTTAATTAGAAAATTTCACAGACATACAGAAATATTAGTTTGTTTGAAGCCACTACTACATTATAAGAATAAATACAAATAATCTTTAAGCATGCAGCTGTTAAATTTAAGATGTGGGCATTTCCTTAGGCATATGTCTTTAGTACAATAGTGCTGTCCCATTGATCTTTAATTGTTTAAATTGGTGAGCTTAATTAATAACAAAACTTTTTAAATAGTGACTTAGACACAATTTAGTTCTCTGGAAGGATTACACATGCAATTTTCATAAAAGTTGACTAATCCATTGCACCATACATCTAAGAAGCACTCTTGAAAGTTCATTAATCACACAGCAACAAAGAAAATGAGTTGTGGTTTTAAAATCAAATGGAATGCTTTTTTTTTTTTGGTAATTTGGGTACATTAACTTAAGATTTGTATTTTCAAATATGTTAAAGAATGAACCAAGTCAGGAGGGTAACTTTAATACATAATTTCCTGTTGTTTATGTTAATAATTATCTTTTAATTATTGGTTCTCTTGGCTTTGAGAGGGCTCTGTAAATGAGCAGATGTTCAAAGAATAGAGTGTAGAATATGACTTCAATTTATTGTTTTAAAGTTGTAAAGTAGTTTATGCTGAAATTCAAAATTAAAGTACATTCTTGACAACTCAGAAGCTCACAGAAAGATTTTTCTTTTTTCTTTTTTTTTTTTTTTTGCGGGGCAATGGGGGTTAAGTGACTTGCCCAGGGTCACACAGCTAGTAAGTGTCAAGTGTCTGAGGCCAGATTTGAACTCAGGTACTCCTGAATCCAGGGCTGGTGCTCTAACCACTGCTCCACCTAGCTGCCCCCAAGATTTTTCAATGTAGACTTGAAGGAAGTGTAACAGTAATAATAAATATCATTTATATAGTGCTCTAGGACTTGCAAAGTGACATATTATTTCTTAAACCTCACAGCAACCTGGGAAAGTAAGTGCTATTATTATCTCCATTTTATACATGAGAAAACTGAAACAGAAGTGGTAACCTGTCCTGCAATGAGGCCATATTTGAACTCGGGTCTTTTCGACTCCAGGTCCAGGGCTCTATCTACTATGCCACCTAGCTGCCATTTAAGAAGGTCACTAAAAGTGCAAACAATGTGGATGTACACATGTGAAGATGCCACAGATGTTATATTAAGTCTTAATTAAACAGGAAGTGAGACTGACAAGATAACCTTTTATATCCTCTCACAAAATCAGTCTTAGAGTGAGCAAGCATCTCAGAGATCATCTAATCCAACCTATACATGATTTAGAAAGCTGTCTGCTATGGTTTTTTTGTTTGTTTTTTGTGGGGCAGTGAGGGTTGTGACTTGTTCAGGGTCATACAGCTAGTAAGTGTCAAGTGTCTGAGGCTGGATTTGAACTCAGGTACTCCTGAATCCAGGGCCGGTGCTTTATCCACTGTGGAGGCCAGTCAGACTGTACCTCAAGATCTCCAGTGAAGGGGAACCCAGTACATCTAAGGCAGCCTATTCCATACTTGGATCATCTCTTTGGGGAAGTTTTCTCTTTTTCCATTCCCTGCTCCCCATTCTCCTTTTGGGACTAAATAGAATAAATGTAATCTCTCTTCCACATGTTAGCCCTTCACAAACTTGGAACTATAGAATATTAATGCTATAAAAAATCAAGCAAAACAAGCCTAGTCCCTCTTCCACATTTAATAATTCCTTATGTATTTGAGAAAAGCAATCATGCCCCACTGGAAATCTTTTCCTCTCTAGGCCAAATATTACCAGGTCCTTCAACCAAGCCTTGGCTTAAATGGTCTCCAGTACTCACCTTTTGTAGTTATCATTCTGGGCACATTCCAGTTAGTCGGTGTCCTTTCTAAAATGTGGTCCTCAGAACTAAGCACTGTAAGAACTAAGATCTGGGTTCACTGAAAGTAGAGATTGTTTTATCTTTTGTCTTTGTATTCCCAGGGCCTAACAACAGTATCCAGCTCATAGTAGGCACTCAAATAAGTGATTGTTGATTAATTAATTGACTAGAGCACATCCCTTGTTCTTAGTTCTGGATATCATAACTCTATTAATGCAGCCTAAGAGCCCATTAATTGGGGGGGGGGGCAATGAGGGTTAAGTGACTTGCCCAGGGTCACACAGCTACTAAGTGTCAAGCGCCTGAGGCTGGATTTGAACTCAGGTCCTCCTGAATCCAGGGCTGGTGCTTTAGCCACTGTGCCACCTAGCTGCTCCCATGAGCCCATTAATTTTTTGGCTGCCATCTCACAGTTTTGATTCATATTGACCATGCAGTCCAGTGAAACCTCTAGGTCTGTTTCCTGTTAACGCTTATGTAGCCATACCATTCCCATATTCTACTTCTGCAATTGTTTTTCTTCACTCCAAGTGTATAACTTCCTGTCTATCCCTGGTAAATTTCATGCTCTTAAATTAAACTTTCAGTGTCTTTGGAGCCTGACTCTGTCAGCCAACATATTCATCCCAGCTTTGTATAAGCTGCAGTTTTGAGAAACATGCCATCTTTGCCTTCATCCAAGTCACTGAAAAAATATATATCAAATAGCACAAAACCAAGAAAAGATGCCCTGAAGCACTACACTAGAGATCATGGTCTAAGTTCACATTAATGAACCTTTGGGTTTGATTATTCAGCTACTTCTGAAGCCATCTAGCTTTACCATGGTCTGACCTATATCTCCATCTTGTTCACAAGGATAGCATAAGAGATTCTGTCAGGGACTTTCCTGAAATTCAGGTATATTCTATCAATCACATTCTCTTGATCTCCCATTCCAGTATCCCTATCACAAAAGGAAACAGGGTTGCTCAGACATAATTGGTAGTAGGTTGATATGTGGCCCAGTGATTTATTAAGTGCCTGCTATGTGCCAGGCACTGTGCTAAACTCTGGAGACAAGAAGAGCAAAAACCAGTCCCTGCTCTCAAGGTACAATCTAGTGGAGGAACGTAACACATAAAAAGAAGCTGAAAAAGGAGTAGGAGAGAAGAGGGAGGGTACCTGCATGGGGAGGGACACAATTAAGTCCTACAGTCAGTAGGAAATGATGAGGTGGTTGCCCTGAGCCCCCTCTTTAAATAGATCTGGGGAAAGCTTCCCAATGTCCACCCTCCACCCTCTCATATCAGAAGGAGAGAGAGGCCCAAGGGGCAGGGGATACTGAGGAAACATGAGTATCAAAGTTGATGTACCCTTGCAGGAAAATTAGTTTCTGGAGGTAGTAATGAAGTCCAAGTGAATAGCCAGGTGGGTATGAATACAGAACTACACCTGGAGTCAGGACAGCCTGAGTTCAAATCCAGCCTCAGACATTTTCTTTTTCTTTCTTTCTTTTTTTCCTTTTCTTTCTTTCTTTCTTTCTTTCTTTCTTTCTTTCTTTCTTTCTTTCTTTCTTTCTTTCTTTCTTTCTTTCTTTCTTTCCTTCCTTCCTTCCTTCCTTCCTTCCTTCCTTCCTTCCTTCCTTCCTTCCTTCCTTCCTTCCTTCCTTCCTTCCTTCCTTCCTTCTTTTTTTTCTCCCTTCCTCCCTCTTTCCTTCCCTCCTTCTCTCCCTGTAGGTTTTTTGATTGGATGGTTTTGTGAAAAAAAAACCAACCACCCTACTATTTTGCCAATTCAAACTGATTTTTCCCTCTGCTGGCTGTTGATATTTTATGAGGCGATGCTACTCAGAATCTTCCATCATCATTCTCTTTAAGATTTTACAAACAAGTTTATAATCTAAATCAGTTATGCCCTCTGGCTACTCTCCTCTTGGCAAGTAGATCAAGTGTTTGCTAACTAAGAAGATTTTTAGGCTATTTTGGTCTCCCTTTATGGCAATTGATCTACATCAGTTCAGGCCCCAGTTACTTTAATTACAAGTCACATGTCTTCCTCCTCTTCCTCCTCCTCCAGCTTCTTATTCATATTGGCCTTGACCTTCTAACAAGTCAGTGGTCTGTACACACACAACTAATTTAGGAATGACTACCATATCAGTAATGAGTTATTTCCTGTCCATTAATCCATAATCAACCTCAACTTTTGGTAAAGCACTTAGCATAATGCCTGGCACAAAGTCAGTGCCTGTATAAATATTATTATTATTACTTCCTTGGATTACAAGCCCAGTAGTAGAGTTTCTGAGTCAAAGAATATAGTGGGTTTAGTCATTTGTTTTTGCATAATTCCAAATTTATATGGACCACTTCACAATTCCATTAACAGGGCATCAACATGTCTGTCTCCCCACAGCCTCTCCAACATTGATTGCTCCCATTTTTTCATCAATTTTATCAATATGCCTGGTGTAAGGTGGAACCTAAGTATTGTTTTAATTCTCATTTCTCATGCTATTCATGATTTGGAATATTTTCACATGACCCTTTATGGTTTGCAATTATTCTTTTGTTCATATCCTTAGATCTTTTATCTATTAGAGCATAGCGTTTGGCCAAAAGCATGATGATTTGTGTCTGTTCCTTGTGTATCTTAAATATAAGACTCTTCTTGGTGATATTTGATGCAAATCTTTTCCCAACTTTATAATTTTTCTTCACATTCTACATGAATGGGTTTTACTTATGTAAAAATGAATGTTAATTTAATGTGGTCAAAGTTGTGTGCTTTTTGTGATTTCTTCTATTCTTCTACCTTACCTTGTGAAAGATACCTGATCTTATTCTCTTTTCTTTTTTTCTTTTTATGATATGACCTTTTTATCTTATAATTTTTTATGCAAGCAGCATATCCACTTTGAGCTTATAGGTACAAGTTGTTGGCTTGAGCCTGTGCTGTTGTTTTCTGGTTTTCCCATGAATTCTTGTCCAAAAGGGAGTCTTTTCCCCAATCATTTATATTTCTGTGTTTATCAAATAGCAGGCTGCTGTTTTTAGCTGTTTCTGTCTCTTGTTCATCTAGTAGCTAGTTTCTCTGATCTGCTGTTACCTAACTAATACTAAGTGATTTTGATGACTACTGCTTTAAAGATACTTACTTTTAGAGCACAACAGCTAGTAATTGTTGATGCATAACTGTTTTCATAACTGTTGATAGCATAGTAAAAATTATTTGTGGTAAAGATTAATATTGGAAGTTTTAGCTGAATCATTTGAGAAATTGCACATGCTACTGAAGCAGCTTTTGAAGGACCTCCCCTTTTGGGAGGAAAACTCGAGAACACAAAGAACTTCTGGGACATGAATTTAAAAGTGAGGGTGGGAACGGAAGTTGGTGTTCTCTGGCTGTTAAACTTAGCCATGGCAGCACGTGTGGGCAAGAGGAGTTCGGAAACACGTGGTTGGTGTTCGGCTTTGGGTGTGCTGGTTCGTGGCCTGGTGGGCAGTTTGGGATTCGGTGAGTTTTATAAAGAAAAATAGACTAAGTTTAGATCTTAGGCCATTCATCTGTATTTCTACTTCCCTATTTCCCTAATTGGTATCACCTTTTGTTGTTTAATTAATTCCCAAGCAATAAAAACTAATTCCTCACAGATTAAAGCTCAGAGGCTCCTTTTTCTTAGTGGTCTGGGAGATATATATAAAAGGGGAGTTTAATGCTCTATATATCCAATTTTGAATCTCACAGTAGGAAAAACACAATGGAATGGGAAAGTGTGCTGATCTGTGTTCTCAACCATGCATTAGGGAAGCTTGGATCATACAACCACCATTTCCCAGGTGGCAGCTTACTTGATCTGCAGACATAATATCAAAGAGGAATTAAAATAACTAACTTCTGGAAGGCAAAACTTCCAGAGCCTAGCCTCAAAAGTAAGGGAAAATACCAGAGCATTATAGCCCTGAAAGCTTCAGCAGAATGTCACTACCTAGGCAGAACACAATACACTAAAAGACCCAAGTGTAAAGAGAAGAGTATAAATGAGGTCCTTTAGGAGCAATGTGGCCCTACTAAGAAAAGGTAGAGGATGATAATGGACACACATGGACCAAACTGATGTGTCTTCCTCAGAGACCAAATAACTTGCTGAGCAAAGACCTTTGAGGACTCATAATAGCATAGAACTGAAAGCTTTGAGGCCTTTTGATAGTATTTATTCTAACCACCTCATTCCATGCATGAAGTTCATAGAGGTTTGATGTTGTTGTTCAAGTTGTTTCAGTTGTGTCTGACTATGGCTCCATTTGGTGTTTTCTTGGAAAAGATATAGGAGGAATTTGCCATTTCCTTCATCAGTTCATTTTACATATGAGGAAACTGAAGCAAACAGTTAAGTGACTTGCCCAGGATCACACAGCTTGGAAGTGTCTGAGGCCAGATTTGAACTTAGAAAGATGAGTCTTCCTGACTCCAGGGCTGGTACTCTATCCACTGCACCACTTAGCTGCTCTTGAAGAGGTTAAGACGTGCCCAAGAGGGGAGCAGCTAGCTAGCCTCAGACACTTACCAGCTGTGTGACCCTGGGCAAGTCACGTAACCCCCATTGCCCTGTCCCCCCCCCCAAAGACTATTGAGGGGGAACAAAAAAACAAGCAAACACCCTCAGAAGGCCTGGAACCTAGCTAGAAAGGAAGATCAATCAACAGTTACAGAGAGAAGAGATGATGATGTAGAAGGCTGTGAGAAGTGGGGGTGGGGAGGAGGGGCCAGCAGATATTTTTGAAGAAAGAATGTGTGTTGGAAGGAAACCAAAAGTGCCCACAATGCCTAAAAATGCACCAGCTGTCCTGGCTTTTCTATCGAATTGAGACAAAGAATGTCCAATCCCAAACCAAGATTGGAACAGAGTAAGGCCAAGGCTGCCTGATTCCCACAGACAGGCTTGTCAAATCACCCTGAGAGATCTGTTTTTCCTGAGGTAACCCTTCATGACATGGTAAACAATGGTGCATGTTCTGGGTTAATTTAATTTTTTTTTTTGGAGGGGGAGAGGGGGCAGGCTCTCCATTTTGTGTAAGGAACCCTAAGACTGAGCTTGTAGAATTACAGAATGATAGGCTCGGAAAGGACTTTCAGAGTTCATCCAGTCTCTCCCTGGCCCAGAGGCCGGGCCACACCCAAAACACCCAGACAGAGGAGCATCTCTTCTATTTTTAAAGACCTATGGAGAGGGATGCACTACGGTCTTCCCCTGCCCCCCCCCTTCTTCTGTTATCCAGTATTTAACACCCCTCAGTAATGGGAAATGCTTTCATCTGCCCCCTCACTGATGGGAAATGTTTCTGTGTGCCTAACCTAATCCCCCAGTGTACTTCCCTTCCATCCTTCCAAGAAGAATTCACTACTTATTTAGAAACCAGAAGCCTGTTCATTCTTTTCTACAGGTTGAATGATTCCATGTCTTCTCACTTGTTCTTCTAGGCCAGAGTGTTCCTCCTTCATTGTGGGTCTTTAGGCTGATAATGGAATTCTTTTTTCCTACAAGTTTTTCAACCAAATTTTTAAATTTTGTCCTCTTGTAAATCAGTAACTCTTTGACCTCTTTGAACTTTGGTTTCCTCCTCTATACATTGAGGGTAAATGATATTTGCACTGTTTACTTTACAGGATTGGTGGGGTAAGGTAAGGACTTTGCAAACTAGCAAACATTCTATCACTGGGAACTATTATAGTCATTTCTCAAGTTCATCTCTTCCAAGTTCTTCCCTAACTAGCAATAACCCAACACAGGGAAAGAGAGGGAGCTAAGCTTTTTCCTCTCAGATAACACTGGATCCCCATGCACAGCTCTCCTTTATCCCTAATCACAGGAGAAGGAAAAGGAAGGAAGGAAGGAAGGAAGGAAGGAAGGAAGGAAGGAAGGAAGGAAGGAAGGAAGGAAGGAAGGAAGGAAGGAAGGAAGGAAGGAAGGAAGGAAGGAAGGAGAAAGAAAGAAAGAAAGAAAGAAAGAAAGAAAGAAAGAAAGAAAGAAAGAAAGAAAGAAAGAAAGAAAGAAAGAAAGAAAGAAAGAAAGAAAGAAAGAAGGAAAGAAAGAAAGAAAGAAAGAAAGAAAGAAAGAAAGAAAGAAAGAAAGAAAGAAAGAAAGAAAGAAAGAAAGAAAGAAAGAAAGAAAGAAAGAAAGAAAGAGGGCAGCTATGTGGCACATTGGATAGAGCACCGGCCCTGGAGTCAGGAGTACCTGAGTTCAAATCTGGCCTCAGACACTTAACACTTACTACACTTACTAGCTGTGTGACCCTGGGCAAATCACTTAACCCCAATTGCCTCACAAAAACAAAAACAAGAAAGAAAGAAAAAGAAAGAAAGATCATCTTGAATTTCAGGTCTTCTATCCTTATATGAGGGGCAGCTAGGTAGTACAGTGGATAGAATGCCAGGCCTGGAGTCAAGAAGACCTGAGTTCAAATCTGGCCTTAGACACTTATTAGCTATGTGACTCTTGTCAAGTCACTTAACGACATTTGCCTTAGTTCCCTCATCTGTAAAATGAGCAGGAGAAGGAAATGGCAAACCATTCCAGTATCTTTGCCATGAAAACCCTCCAAAAAGGGGTCACAAAGAGTGGAACATTGAGGCAGATAGATGGCATAGTGGGTAAAGCACTGGCCCTGGATTCAGAAGTACCTGAGTTTAAATCTAGCCTCAGACATTTAACAATTACTAGCCGTGTGGCCCTAGGCAAGTCACTTAACCCCAATTGCTTCACACACAAAAAAATAAAAATAAAAAAATATATTTGATAACAAAGAGTGGAACACTATTGAAATGACTAAACAGCAAGAACAAGCCTTATATGAAAATCCTAAAGGCAATATTCCCCAAGAGATTTGGTTTTAGATATCTCTGTCCCTCAATTAGAGTGATCCTCTGTATTGGTGCGGGTTGATTCAAGATTTTTATCCATTTTTTTAAAAATTGCTAGTTTTGTAAGTATCTTAGGCTGGTTAATTCTCCAACATCTTCATTAAATAATTTTGCCTACTCATATTCCTCTCTCTTATAGCTACTCTGTCTCTTAGGCTGCTGCTTAAGTTATTACTTCCCTGATTCCTGTCATTCAGAACTACCCCCACCCATTGCACATCCCTTCCCCCAATTTTCACATTTATATTTAGCTTAGTCCTCCAATTTGCCTTCCCCTGTCTGCCTTAATACTAGCCCCTCCTACCAGGCCCTTTGGGAACCCTCCTTTCTTGATATGTTTCTAAATATTTCCCCTCTTTTCTCATAGAAACTCAAGCCTGGCTTGCCCCTGAGGACACCATACCTCCCACAACTACCATTGCCCTTCTTCACTATTTATTTATTTATAGGGTCAAAAGGAGTTCATGTACTCCTTGATCCTGGTGGCCACTTCCAAGTCTATGCCCTACCACTAGAAACAAGAAAATATCCTATTTAGAAGTTCATGCTATCTAATTATACCACCCACTCCCTCCTCACCACTGTGATTTACTAACCTCCAGAGTACTTTCCCACTTACCTCTGGGACCTAGTTCATAATCCTCCTCTTCTCTTCCATAATCCCTGATCTCCTCAATTGGAGGTCATTTCTCCCTTCTGGGTTCTCTCTTGACTCTGAAAGTCTTTGGATGTCAGTCAGAAGGCATTTGTTGAGTGCTTACTATGTGCCAAGGGGAATAGGAGTATTTGGGGAAAACTAGTACCTCTGGTATGAAAGTAGCTTTCCACCTTTGGTGTCTACCTGATCCACCCAACCCTCAGCTGTGACTCCCAGAAGCTGTACAATACACAGCAGCCACACCATGGAAAACCATTTGGGCAGGTAATCTAAACCAGGTTGAGAGTAACCAAGGGGTCTCAAACCCATTGGTGAGTTAGGGGAGTGTCTACCCCCCCCCAACATATGAAGACTTCCCCCCACAGAATGGGCAGATAAGAACAATTTGTTCTGACAGTCATAAAAGCATCTGAAGTGGGCTCTGTAGAGTGCTTAGAGCTTTGTTAGACATTGAAGATGCCAAGATCATTCACTGCATCCTGCACCATTGCCAGTTTTACTTTTGTCTTGCCACTGGACTCTGATAACTCTGGAAGAGAGGGTGAGGCTGATGACTTCACACAACTTTGTCTCACTTAAATCCAAGTTGTTGTTTTTTTTTTTTTGTGAGGCAATGGGGCTTAAGTGACTTGCCCAGGGTCACACAGCTAGTGAGTGTCAAGTGTCTGAGGCCGGATTTGAACTCAGGTCCTCCTGAATCTAGGGCCAGTGCTCTATCCACTGCGCCAACTAGCTGCCCCACCTATAGCATTTTACCATTTTTACCTACTTCAAAGTCCTGTGGCAACAGGCAGGTGATTAAGCAGCAGAGGCAGATATACTGGGAGCTGTAGTCACAATTCTGCACATAGACAGCCCAGGCCATAGGGTGATCTTTAGGAGCAATGGGTTTTGGCCACCCCCTGGGTGTCTGAGCAGTCCTTTTATTATTATTATTTTTTTTTTTTGAGCAGCCTTTTTAAAGGACCACACTGCTGAGGAAGGGGATGGAAAAAATGCCTCAAAAATTGTCTGCTTCACCCAAATCTGGCTTGCTTTCTATGGCGGGCAGGAATCCAACCTTGTGATCAAAACACACAAAAAAGGGTACAAAAACTTTTAAGAAGATGATTCCACTCACCAGAGGTCCATGAAATGTGTGCACACTTACGGACAACAAAAAAATCCAGTAGACTTGCAATAGCTGTTCTTGTGAGAGAACTCAGCAGATGTTGCATCCAAATAACAGCCCTGAGTGAAACAAGACTGGCAAATGAAGACCATCTTACCAAAGTCGGAACTGGATACACATTTTTCTAGAGTGGCCACAGCGATAGGTAGCACCATGAAGCTGGTGTAGGTTTTGCAATCAAAACTAATCTAGTCAAGGGCAGCTAGGTGGTGCAATGGATAAAGCACTGGCCTTGGATTCAGGAAGACCTGAGTTCAAATCCAGCCTCAGGCACTTGACACTTAACTAGCTGTGTGACCCTGGGCAAGTCACTTAACCCCCTCATTGCCCTGCAAAAAAAAGGGGGGGCAGCTAGGTGGCACAGTGGATAGAGCACCGGCCCTGGATTCAGGAGGACCTGAGTTCAAATCTCACCTCAGACACTTAACAATTACTAGCTGTGTGACCCTGGGCAAGTCACTTAACCTCAATCGCCTCACCAAAAACAAACAAACAAACAAACAAACAAACCTAATCTAGTCAAAAGCTTGTATAGTTCTGAAAAGGAGTGAATGATAGGCTCATGACAACATAATTGTAGGAAAACACTATGCCACCCTCATCAGTGCCTATGCTCCCACCATGATGAACTCTGATGAGGTCAAAGAAAAATTTTATGTAGATCTGGAGGCCCTCATCATCAATGTGCTGAAAGAGAATAAGCTTATAATTCTGGGTCAGAGAAAGCATAGACTGTCAAACATGGCAGGGAATCCTTGGGAGGAATGGAGTCAAACAGCAACAGTCACTTATTGCTCAAGACTTGTACATCTTGTGACCTCGTGACCAACGCAGTCTTCTGTTTAGCTAAACACAGTAAAACTTTGTCTCTTCTCCTTACAATAACATAGTCTATTAAACGCCAGTGTTTTCTGTTGAGGGCGCATCCACAGAGAGGATGTGAGAGTGATAAAGGCAAGGTGTAGCAGCAGAGTGCTGGACTGATCAAAGGCATCCCCTCCAAAGTAAACATTCACATATAACAAAAGCTGTGGCTCCAAGGCAAAATAACTACCAGAAGACTTAATGTGGACAGAAACTAGAACAGTTCATTGTTAATTTGGAGGAAAAACTGAACCAACACATTGGTTGGGAACAGTGGAACAGAAAAGGAGTGGGCAGCTTTCAGAGATTTGGTGCACAGCACTGCATTTGCTCATCTGGGTCAGAACACTTGCAAACATCAAAATTGGTTTGACAAAAATGATGGGGAAATTCAGAAGTTGCTAAATGAAAAATTAGAACTGCACAGGGTTTACTAACAGAATAGTCCCATTTGTCTCTAAAAAGACAGCATGTAACTCTATTAAAAGTAAAGTGTACAGGGGCAGCTAGATGGCGCAGTGCTTAAAGCAGTGGCCCTGGATTCAGTAGTACCTGAGTTCAAATCCGGCCTCAGACATTTGACACTTACTAGCTGTGTGACCCTGGGCAAGTCACTTAACCCCCATTGCCTGCCCCCCCCCCAAAAAAAAAGTAAAGTGTGCAGGCAGATTTCAGAAAAACCTGGAAAGACTTAAGTGGACTGATGCTGAGTGAAGTGAGCAGAACCAGGAGAACACTGTACACAGTAACAGCAACATAATGCGATGATCAACTGTGATAGATTTGGCTTTTCTCAGCAGTGCAATGATTCAAGACAATTTCAAAGCACTCATGATGGAAAATGTTCTTCAACATCCAGAAAAAAGAACTGTGATTCTTAATGCAGATTGAATTGTACTGTTTCTACTGTTTTGTTTTTTTCCTTTTTGAGGTTTTTCCCTTTTGTTCTGATTCTTTATACAACATGACTAATTCAGAAATGTTTAATGTGATTGTACATATTTAACCGATATCATACTGCTTTCTGTCTTGGGTAAGGAGGCAAGGGAGAGAGGGAGGATAATTTGGAACTAAAAATCTTATGAAAACAAATGTTCAAAACTAGTTTTACATGTAACTGGAAAATAATGAAATACTTTTATGATAAAAAAGTAAAGTGCAAGCAAAGCTTAGAGAGATGCAGGATTCTTGACTCAGTAAAAGGCAGATGAAATTCAATTTTTCACTGATATTAAAAATCCAAAGTACTTTTATGATTCCTGAAGGCTATTTATGTGGGCCAAAGGCCAATGGTACATTTCAGCTGCTCAGTGCTGATGGAGCCACATTGATTAGCAAGAAGGATATAATCCTAGAGAGATGGGCTGAACATTTCCATAGTGTTATCAACAGATTATCATCAACCAATGCTGAAGCCATTGATTATATACTTCAGATTAAAGTCAATCCCTCTCTAGCTGAACTTCTAACTGAAGAAGAGGTTTTGAATGTCATTAGGCTCCTTTTGTGCAGCAAAGCTCCTGGTGCTGGTTCTATTCCATTTGAGATTTACAAGGTGCGAGGGGCAGGGCGGGTCACTGCTCATACAAAAGCTGACTGAATTTTCTATGTTATATGATGATAGGAAGTTATTCCTCCTTAGTAGGAGGACTTAACAGTTCCTTCACCTGGAAGATGGCTATCTACCTGAGAGTCAGTGTGGCTTCAGAAAGATCTGAAGAATGGTCAATATGGTGTTGGCTGCCCAAAAACTCCAGGAGAAATGCCAGGAGCAGAAGAGACATCTGTACGCAATGTTCATTGATCGGATCAAGGCATGACTCAGTCATGATGGCTTGTGGATAATTATAGCAACATTTGGTTGCCCAGAGAAGTTCATCAGTCTTGTACATCTGTTTCATGATGGCATGCTTAAACAGGTTCTGAATAATGGATAGTTCTTATGCTTTCCCAGTCACCAATGGAATGGAGCAGGACTGTGTGCTTGCTCCCATGCTCTTTAGCATGATGTTTTTCAGTGATGTTGTTGGATGCCTTCATTGAGGACAAAAATGGCATCAAGGTCAGCCACCACATTGATGAGAAATTATTTAACTTGAAAAGGCTGTAAAACTAAAGTGGAGGGGGAGTTGATTCAAGACTTTTTGTTCATGGATGATTGTCCACTCAATGCAGCCTTTGAAGCTGAGATGCAACAAAGTATGGGTTGATCCTCTGCTGCTTGTGCTAATTTTGGCCTAACACCAAGAAAACAGAGGTTCTCCACCAGCCAGCATCACACCATCCATAAATGGAATCATTAGTTATAACAAATGGAGAGATTTTGAATACCATGAATATAAGTTCACTTACCTTGGCAGTGTACTTTCCAGGGAAGTCCACATAGATAGTGTTTGGGAGACTCCAAAAGAAAGTGTGGGAGAGAAGAGGTAGGTATTACACTGCCTGCCAAATTGAAGATCTACAGAGGAGTGTTGACCTTATTGTTGGATACCTGTGAAACCTGGACAGTATACCAACACCATGCCAGGAAACTGAATCACTTCCATTTAATTGTCTTAGAAAGATTCTGAAGATCACCTGGCAAGATAAGGTACCAGACACTGAGGTACTTTCTTGAGTTGAACTGCTAAGCATTCCAACTCTGCTGTAGAGAGTGCAAGGCCCTGCTATCCAAATGCCAAATGTATGTTTAACTAAAAGAGTATTTTACAGAGAAATTACACAAGGCAAATGTTCATATGGAGGTCAGAAGAAGCCAACAAGGACACTCTCAAGGTCTCTCTGAAGAACTTTGTAATTGATTGTGAGACATGGGAGACACTGACAGAAGACTGCCCAGCATGACATGCCTTCATCAAAGAAGATGCTGTGTTCTTTGAGTGAAGCAAAATTGCAGATGTCCAAATGTATAGATATCTCCATTCCAAACATTCATTTGTACTTTTTGTGCCCAACCTGTGGTAAAGCCTTCCAAGCTCGTATTGGTCTGAGCAGACATAAGCACATTACACCTTAACCCCAACATAGTGATGTCAATTTGGCACTCTTTAAGAATGAAGGACAACGGGGCAGCCAGGTGGCGCAGTGAATAAAGCACCGGCCCTGGATTCAGGAGTACCTGAGTTCAAATCCAGCCTCAGACACTTGACACTTACTAGCTATGTGACCCTGGGCAAGTCACTTAACCCCAATTGCTCTGCAAAAAAAAGAATGAAGGACAACAACCAACCAACCAACCATGATCCAAGCACTTGGGATAGAAAAAAAAAGACAAAAAACATCATGGTCCAGTCCTTCAAGGACCTCAAAGTCTAATGAGGGAGACAAGATACAAACAACTGTATAAATATAAGATATAAGATACAAACAATGTAAATGGGAGGTAATTTCAGAGGGAAGACACTAACATGGTGGGGGCAGAAGAAGGGGGGAGTTGACTTCTTCTTGTTGTCATTTGTCCTTCATTCTCAAAAAGGACCATGACATCAGGGTTATGTCATGACTTGCACTGAATTGGATTTAAGTGAGGAAGAGCTGTGCAAGGTCACCAAACCCATTCTCTCCTCCAGAGCCATCTGGGTCCAGTGGCAAGATATCTATCAGGACAACTGGGTATGGCCCTGGATGTTTAAAGCAATTGGGGTAAGAGACTTGCCCAGGGTCACACAGCTAAGTATGTCTGAGTTGAAATTTGAACTCAGGTCGTCTTGACTCAAGGGTCAGTGCGCTATCTACTGTGTCACCTAGCTGCCCCTAAATAAATTGACTTCTTACATTCAGTTTGTATTGTAGTTATTTATGTGCCTGACATAAGGACCTATGAGGCATCTGTCATACAGTGCTAGAGAACAGACTATAAACCAAAATAATCTGGGTTCAAACCCTGTCTCTGATATATGCTATTTGACTCGCAGCAGTTTACTTAACCTTTGAGTACTCTCATTGGTCTTCATCCCTCTCCAGGCTCCCCTCACTCTTGACTTTCTGGACTTTACTATATTTTACATAATTATAACTTCAAATAGCTCAGACCTGAATACATTTGACCACTTTACAATGAGACCTAACTGTAGGTGAATACTTTCTCCTGTATTTGGTCACATGGGAAAGGTGGATAGAGGTGTTGGCTATAGGAAAAATCTTTTTTATATTTAAAAGGCTAGATTTTCATTACATCTCTAATAAAATCCCTTACTTAACATCATCAGGATTTATTTACACATTTAACAATGTGTTTTATAAAAACATCACTTGGCATGTGTCTATTTTAAAAGTATTAAAATTTTAAACAGGCCACAATTAGTCAAATTAATTAAAATGAAATATTAGACATATATCCTTTGGTCTAACCTCTGGAATTACCTGTTTGTAGTTATTATCAGAGCTTGCCCAATAGGATGATAGAGATCCAGGTCTACCATATTTGGATACATGTCCCAAGTAGACAACAGAATACCCACAGTATCAGAGCAGGATAAGTTTTATTCATTCACGTGTTCATTTATTCATTTATAGACTTGAGTTGGAATAAACTTCAACAGTCATTTAGCTCAGAAGTCTTAAACCCAGAAGTGTTGTGGCCCCCAACACTCAAGAGAGACTAAACCAGATTAAAATGGAATGACCATATGCAGCCCTCAAGGATCCATTTCTCTTTGAGTCTGAAGCCACTGATCTATCCCAACACATACGTGAAGGAAAGTCTTCTCTTCAGTACAAGCAATATCTGTCTGCTTCACCATGCAGAGTGTTGGGGAAGCCACTACTTTTGGACATAGTTCCTTCCACTTTTGAACATCATTTAATTGTTGGGAAATTTTTCCTTATGTGAAGACTTAATTGGCCCTATAATTTCCACCTGTTGTTCCTTGTTCTGTCTTTTAGTACAAGGGAAGCTAGGTGGTGCAGTGTATAGAGCACTGGCCCTGGAATCAGGAGGACCTGAATTCAAATCTGGCCTCAGACACTTGACACTTACTAGCTATGTGACCCTGGGCAAGTCACTTAACCTTGTTTGCCTCAATCATCCAGGGCCATCTCCAGTCATCCTGATGTATATCTTGCCACTGGAGCCTGATGGCTCCAGAGGAGAGGGTGAGACTGGGGACTCTGCATAGCCCTTCCACACTTAAATCCAATTCACTGCAAATTATGTCATCATTTCCTGAAGTCACGGTCCTCTTTGAGAACAAAGAACAAACAAGAACAGTGCAGAATAAATCTGATCCCTCTTCCAAGTGACATAAAAATTTGTTTTAAATTCTGGTCCTTTTAACATATTTGCTAAAATGCTGTGCCTAGAACTGAAGAAAATACTCCAGATGTGTTCAAACCACAGAATATTATAATAGGATTATCACTTCCTTCTTTTTGGACCTTTATCCATTTCCGTGTGTGCGCGCGCGCGCGCGCGCGTGTGTGTGTGTGTGTGTGTGTGTGTGTGTTTCGTAGTACAGATCACAAAAGTAGCATTGAGGCAGGATATTGCAGTGAAGAAGGACTACACTTATCTGAATATGTTTTGGACATAGCCTTCTGCTAAAATCTGAATATCAGATAAATTTTAAATTTTCCTTTCTGACAACTTAATCTCTCAGAAGGCAAGAGTAAAAGGAGAGGAATGTCTGCTCTGGATTTAATTTTAATCAACAAGGAAGAACTGATTTTTGTGTTTGAGAATAATATAGCCAGGCAGCTAGGCAGTGGACTGGGTCTGGAGTCAGAAAGACTTGAGTTCAAATTCAGCCTCAGAAACTTAATTTTTGTCTGCCTCTCATTTCCTCATCTGGAAAATGGGGATAATAGCACCTACCTCCCAGGGTTGCTGTAAGGTTCAAATGAGATTAATATATGTAAAGTCCTTTGCAAACCTGAAAGTGCTGTACAAGTGCTTATTATCCCAGTGAATTAAGCCCTGGATTTGGAACCAGATGGCCTAAATTCAAATCCCAGCTCTACTCTTTGCTTACTAAGTGATTCCATGAATTTGCGCATTACTTTTCTTTCTGTAAATTAGGAGGTTCTACTAAAGGATCTCTAAACCTTCATCTGTAACATGATTCTAAATAGCATTTGAGCTAGGACTTCCAGGATTGGTAGAGTTTTCATAGGGCTAAGTCAGGGACAGGGACAAGGCAGGGCTTCCCAGATATAAGGAATGGTACAGGTATGTTGCAAAGAGAGAGGAACAAGAAGGAAAAGTATTCAGAAGGCAGCAAGAAGTCTAGTTTTATTGGAGCACTAGGAGGTTGCTAGGGAACAGTGGAAGATAAGGTTGATCTTTCCATTGACCATAAATGCACCACTTCCATGCTCATTAACTCTGAAATTCCCTTATCTAATCATAATCTGTTGTCATTCCAAGATCTCTTTGTCTTGAAACTGTTCTTTATCTTCACCTTGATGCCTTAGTTCTTTCCCAGACCATCAACTCTATACTATATTCTATTGCATTTCCCATGTTGCCCCCTTGGTGAATCATCTCAACTCTACGCTGTGCTCTTCTCTCGAGTCCCTTGCCCATTTATGCTATCACCAGTTTTGCCCTTTGAAGCCTCAGCCTTGGGTTACTCCTACTGTCTTTGCTCCTACTCATGTGCTATTGAAAGAAGCTACAGAAAATCATGAAAGTGCCTGGATCCACTACACATTTATGTTGCATAATCCCAATTGGGCACTCTCTATAGCAAGGCAATCCTTTTACACCTCACTAATCAGTTCATTATTCCATTCACCACAATCCCTTTTCCAAGTATTTTCATCCATTCTCAAACCTCCCAATGATTCCTCCACCCACCCACCCTTTCAGCTGAGAAGCTTGCCTCATATAAATGTCACCAAGAGTTCCTTTTTCTCCTTTCTTCCTCAGCTCACATTGCTCAGATTCCTTCTCCTCCTTCAACTCTGTCTCTCATGAAGAAAGCCAAGTCAAACCCCTCTACATGCACATGTGATCACATTCTACCACATGTTCCCTAAGAGATTGCTATTGTTCCCACTCCCTCACTTATCTTCAAACTCTCCTTGTCTAGTGACTACTCCCTGAATGCCTACAAGCATACCCATGTCTCCCTCTTCTCAAAATACCTTCACTTGGTCTGTCCATCTTTGCCAGCTATTGTCCTCTCTCCTCTTTCATGATGAGACATGGAACAATTACCCCATTCCTTGAGAAGGTCATCTATAACTGTTGCCTCCAATTCATTTTCTCTCACTTTTTAAGCCTGTAGTCTGGCTTCCAACCTCACCATTCAACTGAAACTGCTCTCTCCAAAGTTACCAATGATTTCCCTCCCTCCCCACTCCCTCTGCTGAAATGTATGTTTTAATTCAAGGTGAGTCTTGACAGTGATACACCCAGAAATTCTTATTTTGGATACTTACCAAAATAGTCACTTGGAAAACCGTCTTTTTGTGACAAAATATAGAAGGCTTGGTCACACTGAAATCCCTGAGAACTAGAGAGAAACACTATTGCAAACTCTAAGGCACAGGATAGCCATATTACAGGACCCCAGTCATTGTAATATTACGCATTGCAACTGTTACATAACAAGCTAGTGTAGCATAGAAATAAGATCTAACTTGGCCAACCAATAAGAGAGGGAGAAAGGAAGGAGGGGTTGGGGGTGGGAAGGTGAAATGAGAGGGAGAGAGATATGGAGGTGGGAAGGAAGAGACAGACATACAGACAGTCAGACAGAGCCCCCTCATGGTGTTTTATTTTAAGATACATTAAAACCAACAAAGGGGGCAGCTAGGTGGCGCAGTGGATAAAGCACCGGCACTGGATTCGAGAGTACCTGAGTTCAAACCTGGCCTCAGACACTTAACACTTACTAGCTGTGTGACCCTGGGCAAGTCACTTAACCCCAATTGCCTCACTAAAAAACAAAAACAAACAAAAAACTAACAAAGAAAATGTTTATAAATGGTTTAAAAGGAGAATAATATTTTCCCAGAACTTTTAAAAAATATATATATTTGCTTAATTTTGATGAATTTCCCCCAAAAATTTGCATTTCTTCAAAATGCAAAAGATTTCCATGATTACAATCCATGAAGAGTGGCATACTTAACTGGGGGATATCTGTAACAAATGTTATTACATGAAAAGACAGCATTAAGGTTTTGAGGTCACTTGTCAATATAACATCATCATAGCCTTACAACTTCCAACGTAGAAAAATAAAACAATGTACATTGGAACAGTGAAAGTTGCATGGCCCCAAACAAAAAGAAAACAGTTAATGTTGGTGTCCCCAACACAACCATTGCCAACAATGGATTTTGCATTGAGAAAATCTGATTCCCAGGACCAAGTGGCAGAAATATCAACAATCTGCTGGATTATATAAATAAAATAAGACTGTGAAGGCTAAGTTCATTTAAATGTTTTCTTGACTCCATGAGTTTATGTTTGTTTATATTGTTAATTATATTTAAATTAATCTCAGGCTACTCATTTTCTGATACTTATTTTATATACAATTACCAATGCTCTTTTTTTTTTTTGTGAGGCAATTGGAGTTAAGTGACTTGCCTAGGGTTACACAGCTAGTAAGTGTTAAGTGTCTGATGTCGGATTTGAACTCAGGTCCTCCTGACTCCAGAGCCAGTGTTCTATCCACTGCACCACCTAGCCACCCCTCAATGATCTCTTAATGGCCACATCTAATGTCCTTTTCTCATTCCTCATCCTTCCTGAACTCTCCACCCTCTTTGACACTATTAATCACAACTTCTCCTTAATACTTTCTTTTCTTTACATATTTGCACATGTATAACCTATATTTGATTGATTACTGCCTGAGGGAGGGAGAGGGGAGGGCAAGAAGGAGGGATAAAAATTGGAACTCAAAACTATCAATAAAAATGTTTATTATTTAAAAATTTAAAAAATACTTTCTTTTCTCTAAATTTTCATGACTGCTTTTTCCTAGTTCTCCTCCTTCATGTTTGGCCACTTCTCAGTCTCTTTTGCTGGATCATTATCCAGTTCTAAACATGGGAGTCCCCAAAAGTTCAGTCTCATCTTCTCCCTTTGTACTATTTTGTTAATAATCCCATCAATTCTCATGGATTCAATTATCTCTAGGAAAATGATTCTCAGATCTACATATCCAGCCCTAACCTCTCTCTCCTGATTTCCAGTCTCACATCTCTAACTGCCTATTAGACATCTTTAACTGGATGTCCCATTGTCACCTTACCTTCATCATGTCCAAAACTGAACTCATTACCTTCCCCACCCACCCCTTCCCCCCAAGCCCTCCCTTCTTCCCAGTTTTCCTATTAGTGTTTAGGGCACCACCATCCTCCCAGTCACCCAGGCTCACCACCTAGGTACCACCCTCTACTGCTTGGTCTTTCTCACCCTCCATATCCAATATGTTGCCAAGGCCTGTAGATTTCTCCTTGGTAACATCCCTCACATGTGTAGAGAGAGAGCTCTCTTATGATACTCCCACCACCCAGGCCTTTATCACCTCACACCTGGACTATTGCAATAGCCTGATGGTTGATCTCTCCACCTCCAGTCTCTTCCCAGTTCATTCCATCTTCTCACTGTCAAATATATCTTTCTAAAGTAAATATCTAATCATGTCACTCCCTTATTTAATAAACTCCAGTGGCTCCCTATTTTCACCAGGAACATATAAAATCGTTTGTTTTGGCTTTTAAAGACCTTTATGACCTGACCCTTTCCTACCTTCTTTTTTTTTTTCTTCAAATTTTTTTTCTTTTAATGGGGCAATGAGGGTTAAGTGACTTGCCCAGGGTCACACAGCTAGTAAGTGTCAAGTGTCTGAGGCTGGATTTGAACTCAGGTCCTCCTGAATCCAGGGCTGGTGCTTTATCCACTTTACCACCCAGCCGCTCCCTTTCCTACCTTTTCAGCCTTCTTATACTTTACTGTATGATCCACTGGTACTGACCTCCTTACTGTGACTTGAACAAAAGACTCTGTCCCCTGAGACTCCAGGCCTTTTCACTGACTATCCCTCATGCTCAGAATGTTCCCCCTCATCTTTACCTCCTGGCTTCCTTTAGGCCTCAGCTAAAACTCCACCTTCTACAAGGAATCTTTCCCAATCCCGCTTACCTTTAGTGACTTTACTCTGTGATTATTTCTAGTTTATCTGGTACATATCGTGTTTGTGCATAGTTGTCTGCATGTTGTCTCCCCCCTTAGACTGTAAGCTCCTTGAGGATAGGGACTGGGTTTTTTGCCTTTCTTTGTATCCCTAGTGCTTAACACAGTGCCTGGCATATAGCCATTTAATAAATGCTTGTCAGCTTGACTTGGAAAGGTAGGTTGAGAAATTAGGTTTATTCTGATATAGTCCTGTGATCCTGGACAATTAAACTCACACACCAACCTTACCCCCCACCCCACACACACATCAACCAGTGCTATTTCCTTCCAAGAGGAATCCTGTGGACCTATAATGAGCCTGGAGCTGGATTGAAATAGGACTAACCAAGGGGAGAAAAAATGTGAGTGAGTGAAGGCAAAGGATTGGGAGGTAGGCAAGAAAAGATTTACCTCATGGTAGGATTCCTGTGAATTCTATTACTGTGTTTAAAAAGCCCACAGCAGTATGCATGGGTCCCTTCAAAGAGACTTCTTCTTCATTGTGTATGACTTCCCAGGTATATTTTTCTAATCCCATTACTGGCAAGTTATACAATCCAAAAGATCAACTGGTAACTTGCCTTGGAAAGTTAAAAAGGAGGGGAAAAAAATGTGCAGCCAGAGGATTCCTCCCTGAAAATATGAAATGAGAGGAGAGGTTTAATAAGTAGTCTGTACAAGAAATTTGTAATTTATGGGATTCCAAAGCCTCCAGGTACAATTATGTTTCATTTCTGTATGACTGCGTCACCTGTACTGACTGTTTTAATCTCCCAAATGAAGAACAGAATGTGCTCATTCTCCAGACTGTCAGATTTGTGTGTTTTCTAAGTAGGCCTCATTGTCCCTTAGTTGCCAACCAATACCATGCTGTACAATAAAGGTCATTTTGAAGTGTTGGACAAGAAGATAGCTGTTTGTAACTAAGAGCAGGTTTTTAAATAAAGCCTTACAATAAAGGTCTGTGTCTTTGAAGATATGGTAAACCAAATTGCCTTATTGGGCATTATCTCTGGATGAGTGTGACGGGCATTTGGGAGTATGTCTGCAAATTCTGTGGAATTCTTGAGTACTTGTCTGCCCAAACAGTAGATTGATTTAGAGATGCTGTATCTTTAGGCCATCTTCTTTTTAATCTCAGGTTAGAAATCATTGTACTTAGCTGAGGGATGTTTCAATGAATCAGTCACTCAACAAAGAACTTAAAGACAGACTCAATCCCTCTAGAGATTTCCCACAAGTTGGATAAATCAAACAAATTCACATAAATCAAAGGAGAAAATGATCCAATTTTGAATTATAAATGGATGATTATCCCTCATATTAGATGATTTTCTATTAATTGTTACTCTTATTATTTTTTCCTATGGAGACTGAACATGAATGTATAGAGTTTATTTTGCAATCAAATAAAATAATACAGACGATAGCAATTGTGATGCTTGTACATTGCTCCCAAAAGGCAAATAGTTCATTACTTGTACATAGCTAAACTAATATTTCTTTCTTCTCAACTTGTTAAGATGTGTCTATTACTTAGGGTCTATGTGTTACTCAATCAAGAATCTATGGATAGGGGCAGCTAGGTGGCACAATGGATAGAGCACTGGCCCTGGATTCAGAAGGACCTGAGTTCAAATCTGACCTCAGACATTTGATACTTACTAGCCGTGTGACCCCAGGTAAATCACTTAACCCCAATTGCCTCACCAAAAAAAAAAAAGAATCCATGGATGGATACTTTCCCCAGTGACATTAGAGCAGAAACTCCCTAAGGACAGGGCCTATTTTTGCTTTCTTTGTTTCCTGAGTATTTAGCACAGTGACTGGCATGTAGTAAGAACTTAATCAATACTTATTGATTTATGTAGATATCAACTCCTTCTCTTTACATGTAGATTTATGTTGATGTTAATCCTTCCCATTTTCCTATGACTAGCAAAAATTCATCACTCAGTGGTCAGCCTTCTTATGAAAAGATTTGTTTTGTTTCGTTTTGTTTTTCAGGGCAATGAGGGTTAAGTGACTTGCCCAGGGTCACACAGCTAGGAAGTGTCAAGTATCTGAGGTCAGATTTGAACTCAAGTCCTCCTGAATCCAGGGCTGGTGCTTTAGCCACTGCGCCACCTCGCTGCCCTTATGAAAAGATTTGTAACTTAGCTATGCTAGTCCTGAAGTGATAAACAATCCACTGCCAGTCCTGTACTTGATGCATTTCTAGTTGGGGATGAGTTGCCAGAGCTTGTGCTCACTCTGCTGGTATAGTCCGTAGTCTTTGAAGACCCAGGGTCACAGCTCCACTACAATGGAAGCCCAAAGTAGGATGTTAGTGAGGTAAATTCAGTGTTTATAATGAATATAAATGGCAAAATGTGCCACAATTTTCATCATCCCCTCAACACATGTATACACACACACAAACACACACATACACACTCACTCACTCACTCGAAAAGAGAAAGAGTTCTAAGTAAAAGTGGTACATACCATACCATTTGTCATGGATAGAGCTTGGGCTGAGATGTTGAGTTTAGAATAATGCATGACATCAAGCTTCCCCACTGGGTATTTAGAACCACCTTAATAACTGACTGGTGGATCTGTGTAGAGGTCATTGTGTCCAAGACTCCACCCAATCCCCGTAGGGATGGATATGTTATACTTCCATTGACACCACAGAAACCACTCCCTCTTCTGCTATGATTCTGGATGGGTTGGTACAAGATGTTCCCAGGCTCTCAGAATTCTGCATGACTTGCTAGCTGTGCTTGCTATGGCGGTATCATGGAAAGAGTGGCCTGTTCATGACACACAGTGGTCACCACTACAATAATGTAAATGAAATTTTTGTCCCTAACTAAACCTATAAGGGCCAGTGGGAGTAGAGAAGTGAAGCCAGAATGAACCAGTATTTTACAAAACCATATAGACTCTCAGAATTAGAAGTGACCTTAGAGGTCAAGGATCCTCTTTACACCATTCCTCACAATTGGAACTTGAGCCTTTTCTTGAAGGCCTCTGTTGAGATGGAATCCACTGTGTCCCAGGGAAGCACACCCACCTTTTGGATAGCTTTAATTATTACCTTAATTTTTTTTTTCTTACATCAAGCCTGAGTCTGCTTCTCTGCAAATTCCCCTCATTACATCTAGTTCTGTCCTCTCGGGGCAAGGAGAACACATCTAATCCCTCTTCAACATAAATATCCTTCATGTACTTGAAGATTACTATGATGTCCCACCAAAATTTCCTTTGCCCTGATTCCTTCAACCAGTTCTTGTATGGCATGGTCTCGAGTCTGTTAACATTTTGGTTACCCTCTTCTAGAGATCCATTAGCTTGCCAATGTCCTCTCTAGAATGTAACATCCAGAATCGTACAAAGTACTCTAAATGTGGCCTAACCATGACAGAATACAGTGGCACTGTCACTTCAGTCTACACTCTTATCTGAGTTATGATATAAAATGCCTTTTAGTACCTATCATCTATCAATTAGCTGACATTTATTAAATGCCTACTCTATGTTCCCTCGAAGATTTTATGTTCTTTCAGGGAAGATATTATCTAGTTAAATGGAAATTTTTAGGGATGAAAGGATTAGCAGATAGAGCAATCAGGGAAGACTTCACATAGAAGGTGTTGTTGCTTAAGAGGTGGAGGTGAGCTGAAAGGCATTTCAGACATGGGGGATAAAGCTCAGAGAGAGGAAATGGAGATGGATATATTAGGAATAGCAAGGAAGCCCATAAATAAGGGAATTGTAGAAGTAGGATTTCTCTCTTCTCCCCTCCATTGACCAAGGCATCTGGCAGTGGAACTATCTCTTGCGAGGGCCAAAATTTGATATACAGAGCGTTATTTGGGTGACTCGCCTTAATATTGGGGTCCCGGAAATATGAGGGACCCTTTTAGATATTTCTCCCAGTCCAATCAGGAGCCTCTAAGCTTTAGTTCACAAAAGGATCAGATTTTATTACTTGGGAATTAAACAATAAAGGTGAAACTAATAAAAAATCAAAGATAAGGAAATAGGAAAATAGAAATACAGATTAATACTCTTAACTCTGAACTTAACCTATTCAAAACCCAGATCGTTTCTAATTTAGCTACTTCAAAGGAATTTAGGGGTTTCCATAATTAAACTCACCAAACAGCTGAACAGCCTGCCAGTCTAATGTTGCTTGCGTGCCACCAGGACAGCAGTCGCAGCATGGAGAGCGAACTAGCATTCCGGAAGTGACTCGAGAGCTAGCTTCCGGAAGTGCCCTCCAACCTCCCTTCAGGAAGCATTCAATCCTTTCTCCCCCAAAAGGGGAGGTCCTTCAAAAGCTGCCTATACCACAAATAATTTTTACCACACTGCCTAGGAGATGTCCCTCCACTTCTGGCCTCACGTATCCAGGTATTTGGATTGCATGTCTCTATACCCTCAACTATGCCTCTTTCAATCTGACTCTTCAAGTTGTGGAGGGACATCTCCCAGGCAGATAGTTCCACTGCCAGATGCCTTGGTCAATGGAGGGGAGAAGAGAGAAATCCTATTCCCCATCACCCTACTCCCAGACTCTCCTCCATAGGCAGCTCCTGGCCTTTACTACTACAAATTGCTGACTTCTCAAACTGCTGGTTGACTTGCTTTTTTATATAAACCCATGGGGCACATCTGTTACCTTTAACCAATGGCCATATGATCCTCTCAAGTTTATTAGGCATTTCTTCACACCTTGCTGTGAAGTTGTAAGAAAACTCCTTTATACCTTCATAATTCCTCTGGTTGCCATGCATATCAACTCAAGAACAAGACTGAAAAAGCCTGGATGGAGCCATTGAAGATAGTGACCTTCTCATTATTCCTCCCCAGCAAACAAAATTGTTGTACTGCCTGCATATGCCCCTTGCGGCCAACTACCAGGCTGCCTCCAAAGGAGAGAGTATGCGTCTATTTTGGATACAGATCCACAGAAGTTTGAGCTTTTTATGCCCACTACTTTTCTAATAACTAAGTTCATTATTAATTAAGACCATATCTATATTTATATCTATATCTATCTATCACAATACAGTAAACAGAAACCTGGGAAAGTTAGGGTTTTGCAGGCAGAAAATAATTCCAGTCTAAAGATCTACTTTAAGTTTGACACGGCACAGAATAACTAGGAAATCTGATATTCTTCCAGTTAATTTATCAATGTGGATGGCCTAGGGGATTACTTCAACTAAAAGTTGAAGACTTTTCAAGTCTTGGCTTTATCATCATAGCTTTAGAGTGGAGGGAATTAACCAAAATTGATAAACACATGAGAGTAAGCTAAAGAAAGCTCTTCAGGCAGCTAAAAGACATAGGCAACAGAAAGAGATGGGGGCGGGGGGGGGGGCGGGAGAACCACATAAATAAAAGTAACCAAAGAATTATAGATTAACAATGGTGAAGAACACAGTATTTGGATTGTGGTAGAATTGTGCTTTAGCCAAATGAGCCTTAAGGGACAGTGAATGAGCCAATCTAGGCCCAGACAGAGTTGGGATACATGCACTAAAATGCCAAGAAAATTTTCCAGTTGCAGCTTTATTCTAAATTAGCAAGACTGGGTTTGCTAATGAAATTATTTTCTGTGAAAATGCAGCTGAACCAAAAGGCACAGAGTTCAAGCTTAATGTACAAAATCCTGCTGATTATCAAACATATTTAAGGAGCTAAAAGCAAGCTTTGGATTCCCCCCTCCTCTCCCACTCTTAGCATGGTAGACTCGACATTTTCATACCATTTCTAATTTCAGCCTGGGACCTGGAAGAAGGCCATAAGTTGAATATAAGTGGCTGCTATCCCCTTTGCTCTTTGCCAAAGCAAGCTCTTGGCTCCCTTTTAAACTGAGCTAAAAGCTCCACTTTTCACTGAAGCCTTCTCTGACTATCCCCTTCACGTGCCACTCATTCCATTAGCTGCAGTTTCATAGGATCATAGATTTCAAGCTAGAAAAGAACCTCAAAAGTAATTTAGATCATATCTTCATTTTATAGGTGATGAAACTGAGCCCTAAAAAGTGAAGGGATTTCAGACTTGATGTCCCAGAGCTATCTCAACATTCATCATCATATCCCCTAAACCATCCCCTCTTTCAAATATCCCTCTTTTTGACCAAGGTACCACCATCCTTCCAGGCTCCCAGTTTTGTAACCAGCATCATCCTGGACTCCTGACTTTCCCTCACTCCATATATTCCATCAGTTGCCAAATCTTGCTATTTATACTGCCACAACAGCTCTTTTATATCCTATTCCTCCCCTCCTTTCACATACCTAAGCTACCACCTTAGGGCAGACCCTCATTACCTCTGTCCTAGGTGACACTGCAGCCTCCTACTTGATCTCCTTGACTCGTCTCTCCCCATTCCAAACCATCCTCCACACTGCTGACAAAGTAATTTTCCTAAACCACAGATTTGACCCTTGATTCCCCTATTAAATCAACTCCAGCTCTAGTACCACCTTCTCTATGAAGTCTTTTCCTGATCCTCTCAATTGCTAGTACCCTTCCTCCCAAACTATACTGTATTTAGCTATTTTGTATATGTTTGCGTTTATTCACTATATATTTACACACATATCTGTATATTGTATTTACAGATATACTAATAAATAAATAATATATATTTATATTTTTTTGTTGTTCAGTTGTGTCCAGCTCTTTGTGACTACATGGACTATATATAGCACACCAGGTCCTTCTGTCCTTCACTCTCTCAAGGTCTGTCCAAGCTCATGTTTGTTATTTCCATGACACTCTCTATTCATCTCATCCTCAGCTGTCCCCTTCTTTTGCCTTTGTTCTTTCCCAACATCAGGGTCTTTTCCAATGGGCCATTTTCTCATTATGTGGCCAAAGTGTTTAAGCTTCGGCTTCAGTATTTCATATTCAAGGGAAGAGTCTGAATTAATTTTCTTTAAGTATTGACTTTATTTGACCTCCTTGCTGTCCAAGGGACTCTCAAAAAATCTTTTCCAGCACCACAATTCAAAATTATTGATTCTGTGGCACTCAGCTTTCCTTATAATCCAACTCTTGTAGCTATACATTGCTACTGGAAAAACCATAGCTTTGACTATACATACCTTTCACAACAAGGTATGTGATGTCCCTGCTTTTTAGTATGCTGTCCAGATTTGCCATAGGTTTCCTTCCAAGGAGCAAGTGTTTCATGGCTGCAATTGTTGTCTGCAGTGATCTTTGAGCCTAGGAATATAAAAATCTGATGCTTCTTTCCATTTATTCTCCCTCTATTTGCCAGGAAGTGATGGGACCAGTTGCCAAGGTCTTAGTTTTTTTATGTTATGCTTCAAGACATCTTTTATGTTCTTCTCTTTCACCCTCATCAAGAGGCTTCTTAAGTCTTCTTCACTTTCTGCCATCAGGGTGGTATCGTCTACATATCTGAGATTGTTAATATTTCTCCTGAAAACATTAATTGCAGCTTTTGAGTCATCCAGCCTGGTATTTCACACAATGTACTCTGCATATAAATTAAATAAATAAGATAACATTGCATAGCTTTGTCATACTCCTTTTTCCACTCTTAGACCAATCAGTTGTTTCATATTCGGTTTTAACTGTTGCTTCTTGGTCCATGTACAGTTTCTTCAGGAGACAAGTTAGAGATCTGGTACTTCTGAAGTAGATTTTTTTTTTTTGGAACTCACTTGCTTTCTCCATAATCCAGTAAATGTTGGCAATTTGGTTTCTAGTTCCTTTGCCCTTGGTTCACATATTACTAAATCCTAACTTCCAGGAATCTTAAGTATAACTTTGCTGGCATATGAAATGAGTACAACTGTTCAATAATTTTAACATTCTTTGCATTGCCCTTCCTTGGAATTGTGATGTAAAGTTATCTTTTCCAATTCGTTGGCCACTGTTGAGTTTTCCAAATTTGCTGGCATATTGAATGCAGCACTTTAACAGCATCATCTTTTAGGATTTTAAATAGCTTAGCTAGAATTCCATCACCTCCACAAGCCTTACTGTTAGTAAGGTCCAATTGACTTCATTCTCCAGGATGTATGGCTCTAGATCAATGACCACACCATTGTGGTTATTGGTGATGTTAAGGTCTTTCTTGTATAGTTCTTCTGTGTATTCTTGGCACCTCTTCTTAATCTCATGTACTTCTGTTAAGTCCCTATCATTTTTGTCTTTTATCATGCCCATTTTTGCATGAAACAATCCCTTGGTAACTCTAACTTTCCTGAAGAGATCTCTTATCTTTCCCATTCCACTTTCTTCTATTTCTTTATAGTTGTTCATTTAAGAAAACTTTGTTTTATCTCCTTGCTAGTCTCTGGAATTCTGCATTCAGTTGAGTGTATATTTCCTTTTCTCTATTACCTTTTGCTTTCCATCTTTCCTCAAACTATTTGTAAAGCCTCATCAGACAGCAATTTTGCTTTCTAGCTCTTCTTTTTCTTTAGAATGTTTTTTTGTTGTTGCCTCCTGTACAATATTACCAACCTCTTTCCATAGTTCTTCAGTCACTCTATCTACCAGATCTTAATCCCTTAAGTCTATCACTTCCACTTCATATTCATAAGGGATGTTATTTGGGGTCATACCTATATGGGTCTGATGATTTTCCCTACCTTCTTCAATTTAAGTCTGAATTTTGCCTTAAGAAGCTCATGATCTGAGCCATAGTCAGTTCCAGGTATTTTTTAACTAACTATATAAAGTTTCTCCACCTTTGGCTACAAAAATATATAATCAATATGATTTTGATATTGTCCATGCATAGAGGTCCCCTTTTGGGTTTTTGAAAAAGTGTTTGGTATGACCAGTGAGGTTATCTTGACATAATTCTATTAGTCTCTCGCCTTGTTTCATTTGTACTCCAAGGCCAAAACTTGTCTGGTATTCCAATTATCTTTTGTTTTCCTAATTTAGCATTCTAATCCCCTATGATGAATGTGACATCTTGTGTGTGTGTGTGTGTGTGTGTGTGTGTGTGTTATTCCTAGAAGATGTTGTAGGCCTTCAAAGAATTAACCAATTTTGGCCTCTTTAGCATCAGTGGTTGGAGCATAGACTTGTATTACTGGAATGTTGAAATGGTTTGCTTTGGATTTGAACAGATATCATTTTGTCATTTTTGAGATTATACTTTTTTAAGATTATTATACTTTTTTGAGAAGATAGCTTTTTTATCCTTTTATTGACTGTGAAAACTACTTCATTTCTTCTAAGGGGATTCTTGCCCACAGTCGTATAATGATCACCCATTCCCATCTATTTAAGTTTACTAACACCCAAAATGTCAGTGTTTAATCTTTCCATCTCCTGTTTTGACACATCCAGTTTACCTTGGTTCATAGAGCTTCATCCCAGGTTCCTATGTACTATTTATCTTTATAGCATCATACTTTTCCTTTCACCACCAGATACATCCACAGCTGAGCTTCCTTTTGGCTTTAGCCTAGCCACTACTTCATTGGTATTGGAGTTACTTCTTGTTGTCCTCTGCTCTTCACCAGAAGCATGTTAGACGCTTTACAACCTGAGAGGCTCATCTTCTGGTGTCCTATCTTTCATCATTTTAATACTTTCCATGGGGTTTTCTTGGCAAAGATACTGGAGTGGTTTGCCATTTCCTTCTTCAGCTTATTTTACAGATGAGGAAACTGAGGCAAACAAGGGTTAAGTGACTTACCCAGGGTCACACAACTGCTAGTAAGTGTCTGAGATTGGATTTGGGCTCATGAAGAAGAGTCTTTCTGATTCCAAGCCTAGTGCTTCACAAACACACACAAACAAACACACACATACACACACACACTTTTTCTCATCCATTAGACTATAAGCACCTTTCCGGCAGGGAGTGTTTATATTCTTTGTTCTTGTGTTCCAAAAATGTACCTAACTCAGGGCCTGGCACATAGTAGGCATTTAATAAATGCTCGCTTAATTGATTGCTCAAGGCCACACAGGTAATAAGCATCAGCAGTAGAATTTTAACCCAGATTCTCTGACTCCAAACCCAGAACTCTTGCCACTGTTCCATTTACCCTATGGAGTATGCTGGCTTATTAGTCACTTAGTACAGAGGCACAGGTCTTTCTTCTTGTCTGCTCCCAAACACCCTGATTAGATTGGAAGTTCTTGAGGACAGGGCCTATCTCAGAGTAACTGAACTGGTCCAGAGAACCAGTGACTTATTAGGAGAGTGACCTGGAGTCAGTCACAGAAAGGCCTCTGTTACCTGGAGCTCATGATATTTGCAATACCTCTCAGCATTGTTACAAGGAAAGCACTTTACATGGCTATAAATCCCGATGTAAACATGAATTGTTGTTCTTTTGTAAACTTGTTGCATCCCAAAGGAAAGTACTCTAGCTCCACAGGTTACTTGGCCAAACAATGCCCCTGATTGACTCATGGCCTTCTCTCAGGGAAGCATGCACATCCCCCTGCCCACCCCCCTCCCAGCCAGAGAGGAGCCCCATTGTCTCTCAGACAGACCCGTGGGGGTGGGGTGGATGTTGCATCACACCAATGACATCTATCAAAGGGTTTGCCTTTGCAAACTTGCAGTCCTGGGGAACACAGAACAAACACTATCTTTCATGTGGTCTCTGGCAAAGCCTCAGCCTGTCAGGGAAGGGTTAGCAGGGAATGTGTGGGCAGAAACCAACGCTGTTGTTTGAACCAAAGTGGTAGAGTTTCCTGACCTTTGAGCAATATTTTTTCTTAACTGTTTCCCATTCTAACTACAGTTTTTCTCCTCCCAGAACATTTCATAGCTTTAGAGCTGTCAGGCCATTTGCTTAGAAGCTGCTAACCTGGCCAGTCTTCATTTAGAACTCTTGCACTTTTCTCTAAACTCACTTTCCCCAAACCTCTGCCTTTTAAGAGGTCTCCAAGAATTTCCAAACATCACTTGACAAAATAGCTTGTAACTTTTATGAAGCCTGAAAGAAAAAGCATTTCAGGAGAGGGCCTAGGGAAGTCCCATCAATCATGGGTGAAAACACTGAGACATTTATTGGACTGGAGACCCCGTCGTTATTTATTAACCTCTAGGGCCATTCCCCGTAGTTTAGGCAAAAGTCATTATGGGCATGTGGTAAGAGATCTCTTGCCCCAATCCTTGATAAAAACCCATTGCATAACCTTTTTCTGATTTGGAACTTTTAATCACAATTTTTTTCCCACAGCAAAAAGGCTGGTGAGTCTGGTTTTGGATTGCAAAGGGACTGGCACAGGGAAATGCCCTAGGGCAATATGTGGCATCAGGGTGAAGTGAGAATGTGGAAGAAAACTGGTCTGCTTATGTCATGGGTCCACGGCAGTGGGGTGCTAACTCTGATTCTTTCAGCAACCATTGTGTCTACTGTGACTTTCCTGTGCTAATGTTTTGATAGGTGCTGGGAGATTGTAATCCATTAGGGGAGGAGGAATAAGAGGTTAGGACATCACATACAACAGTTGGATGTGCTGCCCTACATTGTTCATGTCATAGGATGCTAAGTCCTTAACTTCCCTATCTGTGGAGAAGCAGCATTTGGGGATGTGTAAGATATGTGGGTGAATTCCCATGTCTTGGGCTAAGAAACCAACTGAGAATTCAGAACTAGGGAACTCATTGACCAAAAGGGAGATATTGCCACTTGTCTGCTTGTTGGGTGGTGACAAGGGTCCAGGGAAATGAGTGAGCTTCTGATGCCTGATGGGCAGGTAGCCTCCTTAGGGGTGACACTGGATCTCTATTCTGGGCCACTGTACATACCACATTATTTTCCCACTACACCCTGTTCCTGTCCCAGGCTAGTATCCTTGGTCACTACTTTAGAGCTTTGTCTCTATCATAGGATCATTGATAGAGCTATAAGGGACCCCAGAAATCAACTTGTTCAACTCACCACATTTACAAATGAGTAAGTGGAAGACCAGAGATTAAGTAACTTGCAAAGTTCATATCAGTAGGTGAAAGGAATTTCTTGGTTTACTCCATTATGAAGTGCTTGGCCCAATGGAGCTTACAGTGGAGTGGGAGGCGTTTTGTGAGGGGAATAATTTTGGAGTTAATTAGCCTTTATCATCCATTTGTCAATCTTTACTTTAATATGACAAAATTCTTGCTCTCCAGTTCCTTTACTTTCATCTTCCAAAATCCAGGACTAGAAGAGACTTTAGACATCATTCAGCTCAACTCCCTCATTTAACAAATAAAGAAACAGGTGACTTGCTCAAGGTCACACTGAGTAGAAGAGCCAGTATTGGAACCCATGTACCTCTGATTCCAAATCTAGTCCTCTCTCTCACTCTACTACTCTTCCTCTCAGGGAAGGCCCAAACCATTCCTGATTCTGGCCCATTTGTCCTGTCTTTAGCTACTTCCCAGCAACCTCTTGCCATGTTACTTTCTCAGACAGTCCCATACCTGACCTCACCCTTGTCCTGCTGGAGTGCATTGAGCTAGCAGCAACCCTCTTATAATATTCATCACTGCTTAACCAAATTTATTATTTAAATTTTTTCCCTCCATCTCTCCTCCAAAACCAATGCCTTCAGTGCCTTTGGCATTTTGGTTACTTTTCTTCCAGATCCCTGTAATTCATCAGACTCTTTCTGGTGTCAGAGAGCCCCAAAACTCCACATAAGGTCAGTGTGGTCTCCTTAGGCCTCATGAGAGAAGGGCTCTTGCTTCCATAGCCTATACTTGGTGCCTCAGCTATGCAATTGGAATTACATGGGTTTTGTGTGGTGGCTGCTGCTGTATCACATTGCAAGCTCATATATAATTTTCTGGCCCTCATTCATTCCCCCTAAGTATCTTTGACTGTATTTTCCAAATGTTCTATCTCCTTCCCATTTATTGCTGTTGTTTGGAATTCTTCTTCACCTCTGTATCATAGCTTGGATTTTCATGTTGGTTCTCACCTTATTTAACTGCACTTTACTTATCACCCCTCTTGGTACTTGGACCCCCTGTTCACTCTTGAGGGGGGTGGCTGACTTATTTAGTGAACAGCTGCCCTGCTCTCCTATCCTCCCTTTCTCCTTTCCTCTCCTCCCTCTTCTTGTCTCCTCTCCTCTCTTTCCTTCCCCTTCTCCTCTCCTCTCCTCCTGTTCTCATCTCCTCTCCTCACTTTCCTTACTCTCCTCATCCTCTCCTCCCCTTCTTCTCTCCTCTCTCCTCTCCTCCACTTTCCTTTTCTCCTCTCCTCTCCCCTGACAAGGAGTAGGGGAGTTAAGGAGGCCACGGAATATGGAGAATGCTAACCTCTCCTCATCTTTATAATATCATGCCACATCGAGAAGCTGAGCCATGACTAGATGTTTTTGCTCTTAGGGCAAGTGGCAGCTTGGTGGGATGGCTTGGCTTACCATGGGTGCAGCTGCCAAGGAGTGAAAGCACTCTCTGGGTCCCTAGGTTTCTAAGTTGTTGGAGATGAATAACACTTGGCCTAGATGAGTTGGCTTGCCTTGAAGGCAGGGCAGGTAGGAGGAGTGAGCCTTGCTAAAGTGATATTGTTGTTCAGTCTTTTTCAGTCGTGTCTGACTCTTCATGACCCTATTTGGGGTTTCCTTGGTACAGATACTGAAGTGGTTTGCCATTCCTTCTCTAGTTCATTTTACAGATAGGGAAACTGAGGCAAACAGGTTAAGTGACTTGCTCAGGGTCACACACCTAGTAAGTGTCTGAGGCCAGATTTGAACTTAGGGAGATGAGTCTTCCTGACTCCAGACCTGGCACTCTAGTCACGTTGTCACCCAGTCTGCTCAACAGTATTGTTGGTACTCCTCTAAATGTCTGATCCTGGGACAAAGCCTTGATTGTACTGCCCCTAGTTATGGTTCTGTTTAGGGTAAGCCTAATCCCATGATTGAAGCTGCTGTAAGGATTAGGTGAAAGGATCTGTATCTGTGTAGGGTTGCTTCACTAGGCATACTTGCTAAATTTGGAGTTAGAAAAACCCCAGTTCAAATCCAGTCTCAGATACTTACTAACTAGCCTGTTTGCTCATCTGTAAAAATGGGATATATAATGGCACCTACCTCACAGATTGTTTGTGAGGATAAAATGAGATAATATATACAAAGCACTTTGCAAACCTTAAAATGTGTTGTAAATATTATCTATTCTCCTAATAATATTCTTCCTAATATTAAGGATTTCAATATTCAGAATAGTGCCCAGTCATTTTCCATTCCTCACTAATGGCAACACAAGGTAAAAAGAGACTTAAATAATGGAGGAAGGGGAACACAAACTAGATTTAAAGAAATATTCCATAAAATAAGGATAATAAACATTAGGATAACTTTTTGAGTGAATCTTCTTCCTATACAGCCTTTAAAGATAATGAAGAGGGATTTGTCCATTCAAAAGAGTCATACCCACATCCCTTTTTCTAAGCTTCAATAAAAACATTTTAGTTCTATAAATCTATATTAAGTTTTTTTCCATGTAAAAGGTTTGCTGTTAGAATCTGGATTAATTAAGATATCCAGGTCTGATGGGACTGTTTATTAATACCCTTTGACCCAGTAATACCCTACTAGGTCTGTTCCCCAAAGAGATGATAGAAGAGGGAAAAAGAACCACATGTACAAAAATATTTATAGCGCTCCTCTTTATGGTGTGGTAAAGAATTGGAAATTGAGGGAATGCTATCCTATGGGGAATGGCTAAACAAGTTGTGGTAAATGAATGTAATGGAATACTATTGTGCTGTAAGAAATGAGGAGCAGGAGGATTTCAAAGAAACCTGGAAGGACTTACATGAACTGATGCTGAGTGAGATGAGCAGAACCAGAACATTGTACATAGTAACAGCAACATTGTGTGATGATCAACTGTGGTAGACTTGGCTCTTCTCAGCAGTGCAATGATCCAAATAATTTCAAAGTACTCATGATAGAAAATGTTCTCCACATCCAGAAAAAAGAACTGTGGATTCAGAATACAGATTGAACCATACGGTTCTACTTTGGGGCTGTTTTTTTTTCTTTTTTGAGGTTTTCCCCTTGTGTTCTGATTCTTCTTTCACAATATGACTAATGTAGAAATATATTTAATGTGATTGTACATATATAACCTATATCAGATTGCTTTTCTTCTTGGGGAGGGGGAGGGTGGGAGAAAAATTTGGAACTAAAAATCCTATAAAAACAAATGTTGAAAACTATCTTTACATGTAGCTGGAAAATAATAAAATACTTTAAAAAGAAAAAAAAGATATTCAGGCTCTGGCTCTTGAAATATAAAACAAAGACCTCATATGGAATCTTGTGAATCATCTCCTTTCTCTTTGTCTCAGTGGCCCTGTTTCCCCAGGACTGTGCTGTTTGGGGAGATGGTATTCACATTTCCCCCAGTCTCTAGCAATCACTTGATATCCTTATCAGAAGAGTTCTCTGTTACTCAACATGCTCTATCTCCCAGCTTCTCACTTCAATAATTGGTAAAGTTGATTCCTTGCTCTCAGACACCCTTCCCTCTACCTCTTCAAGTTTTAGGAACAACATTTGATACTTTAGCAAAGGACCACCTTTCCTTCGATTAATGGGATTGATGGAATGGGCTGGCCTTTTTTAGTCCTCCCTCTTCATGTTGCCTTGTCTGTCTCATAAACAAATCTAACTAAACCCATTTCCATGGTCATACGGATGCAGCAGTCTGTAGCTCAGTTCATATGTCCCAAAAGAGGTTCCTGAGGAACCTAAGATTAACTGACTTGTCCATGACTAATAAATCCCAAAGGTAGGATTTGAACCTAGGGCTTTCTGACTCCACAGTCAACATCTGTCCATGATACCATGCTGCCTCTGTCATAAAGAGTAAGAAAGGGGTCAAGTTGTCTCAGTGGGGTTGATCTGCAGGTAGGACTGGGCAGATTGCAGGCTACTTGTATTCCTTTGGTCTTTCAGGCTAAGGACAGGGGGAAGAGAAGGGGCATTGCCTGACCTTAGCCCAGCCTCTTTCTCTCTTCTATGTTAAAAGGCACAGTCCCGGTTAGTGAAGATGCCCTTCCCCACATGGGCTTGTTATGAAGATAGCTGGTATTTGTAAGGGGGCACTGAGCAAAAATACCAAACAAGCTATGTTATTCTTAGGTATCATAAATCCACCATCAGATAAACTGGAGTAACCAGTCCGACTTTTCCTTAAATAACCCAAGGCCTCTTGTGTTGCTGGCAATGATCTATGGAGAGAGAGGTTAGCTCAGCCTTCATTAGACTACAAGTGGTGCTGGCTGAGCACAAATTCCAGATCCTGTTAGGAGAGTCTACTTTTTTCCCAGATGATACAGAATCAACACTTTGAAAGGGTTGAAAATGACTGAGGTTCTTTAAAAAAGGAAAGTGTAAAGGCATACTATGGTACCAAGTTCAAATCCAAGCTATTCTAATTACTATGTGAGTGACATTAGGCAAATCATTGAACTTCTGTGGACCACCACCTCCTCATATGAAAAATGAGGGAGTGGAACTAGATGACATCTCAGTGCTATCCTTTTATGATCCACGCACCATTAAAAATGTCAAATGTGAGGAATATAAAGAGATACGGAATGATTTATCTCAAAGGGTGGAAAGCATTCAGCATTTTCTGTACTGATGGAGAGGAGATGTGAGGATAAAGCAAGGTCCCTGTTTTCATAGAGTTTCTAGTCGAATTGAGAGGCACAAACAATTCACTATGGGAAATAGTAAAAGATAAAGAGAAGACATTGATGAACCTCTCACTAGACTTTGTCCTACTCAAAGTGTTACATTTAGTTCTGGGTACCATATTTTAAGAAGGACAAAAATGATTATAAATGTGAAGTCATACTAAACATATTTCCATATTAGCCACATTGTAAATGAAAACAGAAAAAATAAAGCAAGAAAAATAAGGAAAGTTTTAACGATCTGTATTTAGAGTTCATCAGTTCTCTCTGAAAGTGGATCGCATTTTTCATCATGGGTCCTTTGGAATTGTCTTGGATCATTATCTTGATCAGAGTAGCTAATTCTTTCATAGTTAATTATCTTTACAATATTGCCGTTACTGTATACAATGCTCTAGTTTTGCTCACTTCACTTTGCTTCAGTTCATATGTCTCCCCAGGTTTTCCTGAAAACATTCTGCTCATCATTTCTTTCTTTTTTTTTTAAAGTGAGGCAATTGGGGTTAAGTGACTTGCCCAGGGTCACACAGCTAGTACGTGTTAAGTGTCTGAGGTCGGATTTGAACTCAGGTACTCCTGACTCCAGGGCCGGTGCTCTATCCACTGTGCCACCTAGCTGCCCCTTGCTCATCATTTCTTATAGCACAATAGTATTCTATCATAATCATATACCACAACTTGTTCAGCCATTCCTCAATTGATGGACAGCCCCTCAGTTTCTAATACTTTGCCACCACGAAAAGCTGCTATAAATATTTTTTAACTTTAGTTTTTTGTTTGTTTGTTTTTGCGGGGTGATGAGGGTTAAGTGACTTGCCCAGGGTCACACAGCTAGTGTGTTAAGTGTCTGAGGTTGGATTTGAACTCAGGTCCCGCTGAATCCAGAGTGGGTGGGTGCTTTATCCACTGCGCCATCTAGCAGCCCCCTAAATATTTTTGTATAAATAGGTCCTTTTCATTTTTCTTTGATCTGTTTGGGATACAGTAGTGGTATTATTGGGTCAAAGGGCATGTGAGTTTTATAGCTTTTTGCATGTTCAAATTCCGCCCAGAATGATTTAACTAGTTCACAATCACTGCCAACTATGGCATGAGTGTCATAATTTTCCCACTCCCTCAGGCATTTGTCATTTTCTTTATCTGTTCATTAGTTAGTCTGATAGGTGGAGGTATCAGAGTTTGTTTCAAGTTACATTTCTCTAATGAGTAGTGATTTAGAGTTATTTCTATGTGACTATTGATACTTTAATTTCTTCTTCTTTTTTTCTTTTGTGAGGCATTGGGTTAAGTGACTTGCCCAGGGTCACATAGCTTGGTCAGTGTCAATTATCTGAGGCTGGATTTGAACTTAGGTACTCCTGAATCCAGGGCCGGTGCTCTATCCACTGCACCACCTAGCTGCCCCTAATTTCTTCTTAATCTTTAAAATATTTAGTATTGATTGCTTCCCCAAATTACACGTAAAACAAATTTTTTAACACTATTTTATAAAATTTTTGAGATCCAAATTCTCTTCTTCCCTCTCTTCCCTCCCTCCTCAATGAGAAGGCAAGCAATTTGATATAGGTTATACACATGCAGTGTTGCAAAATATATTTCCATATTAGTCATGTTATGAAAGAAAACACAGACCCCCCAAAAAAACCAGCCCAAGAAAAAGTTTAAAAAGTATGCTTTAATAAGCATTCAAACTCCATCAGTTCTTTCTTTGGAGATGGATAGTATTTTTCTTCATAAATCTTTCAGAATTATCTTGGATCATTGTATTACTGACAATAGCTAAGTCATTCACAGCTGATCATTGTACAATATTGCTGTTACTATGTACAATGTTCTCCAGGTTTTGCTCTTTTCATTTTGAATCAGTTTGTGTAAGTCTTTCAGGTTTTTTCTGGAAGTGTCTTGTTTGTCATTTTTTTAAATAGCATAATAGTATTCCAGCGTAATCATATGACACAACTTTTTCAGCCATTTCCCAATTGAGAGGCAGATCCTCAAATTCCAATTTTTTTGCCACCACTAAAAGAACCACCATAAATAATTTTTGTACAAAAAAGTCCTTTTTCTTTTTGCTTTTTCTCTTTTGGGGATACAGACATAGTAGTGGGTAGGGTATTTCTGGTCAAAGGGTTTTGTAGCCCTTTGGGCACAATTCCAAATTGCTCTCCTAAATGATTTGAAACAGTTCAGAGCTCTTACCTATAGTGCATTAGTGTTTCAAATTTCCCACATTTCTAATCAATATTTGTCACTTTCTTCCTCTTCGGTAATATAACCAATTAGATAGGTATGGAGTGTGGTACTCAGAATTATTTTAATTTGCATTTCTCTAATCGTTAGTGATTTAGAGCAATTTTTTCATAAGGACATGAGAGCTTTACTTACTTCATCTGCAAACTGCATGGTTCATATCCTTTGACCCCTTTATCAGTAGGGTTTTAGGGAATGGCTCCTTATTTTATAATTTGACTCAATTTTCATATATTTGAGATATAAGGCCTTGCATGTATTTTACTATTTACTATTTCTCACCATCCTATTTTCGCCACTGTTCATTCTACTCTTTCTCCTTTCATCTTGTCCATCCTCAAAAGTGTTTTGCTTCTGACTATCACCTCTTCTAATCTACCCTCCCTTTTTTTGGCCTCTCTTCCTTCTCTTATCCAATTCCCCTCCTACTTTCCTGTAGTGTAAGATAGATATCTACACCCAACTGAGTGTTTATGTTGTTCCCTCTTTGAGCCAGATTTTGATGGGAGTAAGGTTTACGTGGTACCACCTCTCCCCCTTTCCCCCCCTCCACTGTGAAATCTCTTTTTATGTGCAGGAAACTTATTCCATTCTATTTCTCTCTTTCCCCTTCTCCCAGTGCATTCCTCTTTCTCACCCTTTAATTTTATATTTTAGATGATCATCCCATCATATTCAACTCACACTGTGGCCTCTGTATGTATACTCCTAACTGCCCCAATAATGAAAAAGTTCTAAGAAATTATAAGTTATCATATTCACATGTAGAATGTAACAGTTTAACCTTTTTGAATTTCTTATGGTTTCTCTTTTCTGTTTATCTTTTTATGCTTCTCTTGAACCTTGTATTATGAAAATCAAATGTTTCTATTCAGCTCTGGTCTTTTCATCATGGATGCTTGACATTCCTCTTCAATTGATGTTACATTTCTCTGGGTAGGTGATTCTTGGTTGTAATCCTTGCTCCCTTGCCTTTGGAATATCATATTCTAAGCCTCTCATCCTTTAATGTGGAAACTGCCAAAATTTTGTGCTATCCTGACTATGGCTCCATGGTATTTGAATTATTTCTTCTACTTGCTTGCAATATTTTCTCCTTGTCTTGGGAACTCTGGAGTTTGGCTATAATATTCCTGAGTGTTTTCATTGGGATCTTTCTCAGGAGATGATCAATGGATTCTTTCAATTTCTGTTTTACTCCCTGGTTTTAGACTATCAGGGCACTTTAGTTTCTTGAAAGATGATATCTAGGTTCTTCTTTCTTCATGGCTTTAGGGTAGTCAATAATCTTAAATTATTTATCCTGATCTATTTTCTGGGTTGGTTTGTGTTTCCAAAGAGATATTTCACACTTTCTTCTATTTTTCATTCTTTTAATATGTTTTATTGGGTTTTGATATCTCATAAAGTCATTAGCTTCCACTTGCCCATTCTAATTTTAAGAAATTACTTTGGGGAAGCTAGGTGGCACAGTAGATAAAGCACCTGGCCTCTGGTTCAGGAGGACCTGAGTTCAAATCTGGCCTCAGGACACTTGAAACTTACTAGCTGTGTGACCCTGGGCAAGTCACTTAACCCTTCATTGCCCCACCAAAAAAAGGAATTACTTTCTTCACTGAGCTTTTGTATCTCTCTCTCTCTTTTTTTTTTAATTTGGCCAATTCTACATTTTTTAAGGAGTACTTCAGTGAATTTTGTACATCTTTTCCCATGTGGTTAATTCTGCTTTTTAAGTTTTTCCTCTTCATTGGATTTTTGTGGTCTCTTTTACCAGTTAGCCTATTCTGTTTTTTTATGGTATTATTTTCTTTAGTATTTTTTCTGTGCTTCATTTACTAGATTTTCTTGAATCATTCTCTTTTCTTTTCTGGATTTTCCTCTACTTCTCTTATTTAATTTTTAAATCCATTTGAGCTTTTCTATGTGTTCTTTTTTGGGCCTGAGACGAATTCACATTTTAATTTGAGGCTTTGGATGTAGCAGTTTTGACTTCATTTATTTCTTCTGAGTTTGTGTTTTAATCATCCCAGTCACTATAGCAATTTTTATGTCAGGTTCTTTTTTTGTTATTTGCTCATTTCCCCAACCTATTTCTTAGCTTTTTAACCTAATGTAAAATCAGGATCTCTTCCTGGGTGGAGAGGACACTGTCCTAAACTTCAGGATCTTTATACAGTTGTTTTCATATTTTGTTCTGAGGGTTCTGTTAAATTTTCCATTTTTTCCAAGGTGATATGATCTAAGGAGAGATATTTTACTACTCTTCTGGCCTGTGCTATTGTCTATGAGTGACCACAATAATTTTTTTTCATCCTGGGATTGTGACCCAGAACTGTGACTAAGATCCATATTTGGGCAATGTAATAGAGTCCTGCCTCCAGTGCCAGCAAAGGGATCCCTGTAATCTCTTTCTGACCAGTTGTCTGACCCCCCTTAGTGTCTGTGGACTGAAATCTTCAGAAGCCACTTACTGCTGTGCTGATTCAAACATCCCCAAGATTACTGCTAGTTTGCTGGGTCTCAATCTGTTCTGGACTGTACCCCACTCTCATCTCTGTGAGACATATCTTTCCCATTGACCTTCAAAGTTGTCTTGTACTAGAAATTTGTTTTACCCCCATATTTTTGTTGGGTCCTGCCATTCCAGAAATCTTGAGGCATTATTTTAAATTGTTTGGAGGGGAATTTGAGAGAGTTCAGGCTAGTTTTGCCTTTTCTCCACCATATTGGCTTCTGCCTCTTTCTTCTTTCTTTTTTTTTTAAATCAATTAGCCTATGGTTTATCTATTTTATTGAGTTTTCCTCCCATAAAATTGATTCCTACTTTTATTTATTAGCTCAGTGTGTTATTTTTTTTTTTACTTCAATTTTACTAATCTCTCCTTTGTTCAGAATTTTCATTTTTGGTATTTAATTCAGGATTTTTAATTTGTTCTTTTTCTAGTTTTTCTTTTTTAGTTACATGCCCACTTCATTGATCTGTTCCTTTTTTTTTCTTTTATTGACAGATGCATTTAGAGATATAAATTTCCCCTTAAGTTCTGCTTTGGATGAATCCCACAAATGTTTCAGTGTATTTCCATGGTTTTCATTCTCTTTAATGAAAGTATTGATTCCCTATGATTTGTTGTTTGATATACTCATTCCTTAGGATTAAATTTGTTTCCAATTAATTTTCAATCTATATTTCCATAGTTCTTTTTAAGTATAATTTTATTGCATTATGGTCTGAAAGGGGGGCATTTAATATTTTTGCTTTTCTGCATTGATTGTGAGGTTTTTGTGGCCCTAATACATGGTCCAATTTTTGTGAAAGTCTATGTATAATTGAAGAGAAGGTTTACTTCTTTCTATTCCTATTCGGTTTTTTTTTCAGGGGTCTATCACATGTAACTTTTCTAAGATTCTATCATCTCTTTACTTCTTTCTTATTTATTTTTATGGTTAGATCTATTTAGCTCTGTGAGGGGAAAGTTGAGGTTCCCATACTAGTTTATAATTTTACTGTCTATCCCTCCTGTACTTCACTTAACTTTTCCTTTAAGATTTTGGTTGCTATGCTGTTTGGTGCATATATGTTTGGACTGATATTACTTCATTGTCTATAGTTTCTTTAGCAAGATGCAGTTTTTCTCCTTAAGTTTCCAGAGATTTTTACAAATATATCTCATTTGATCCTCACAACAACTGTTGGAGGTAGGTACTTTTATTATCTCCATTTGATAGATGAATAAATCAAGGCTGAAATTAAATGACTTTGTCTAAAGTCACAAGCTAGTAAGTATGTGAGGTTAGATTCAAACTCAAGTCTTCTTGACTCAAGTCATGCTCATTTTAGTGAACCATCTAGCTATGTATGTGTGTATATTTTATACATATGTATATATAGAGATATTCTATATATGCGTGTGTTACCTACCTATACATTATACACATAGTTATTTTCTGTATATAGTGAAAGTTAATATATGTATGTCATGCTTCTGATTTTACTTTCTTCTCTTTGTACTCCTATGTAGGATTTTTCCATATTTCTTCATATGCCTTATATTCTTCATTTTTAATGGTGAAAAAAATCATAAAACTTAGAGCTGGAAGGGATCTTAGAGATCATCTAATCCTCATTTGTCAAATGAATAACTGAGGCCCAGAGAAGAGATTTCATGATATGCCTAAGATCATATGCATAAATGTTCACATATATGTAAATGTAATATATGTGTGTTCTTGTTGTTCAATTGTTTTTAGTCATGTCCAACTCTTCATGACCCCATTTGGAGTTTTCTTGCAAAGATACTGGAGTGGGTCACACATTGTAAGTATCTAAGGCCAAATTTGAACCCATATATCCTGTTCTAGACCCAGCATTCTATCAGTGGCAACTGGAAACCACTGGAATTGATTGGGTAGGGGAGTCACATAGTCAGATCTGTGCTTAAAGAGTTGACTTTGGCACATACATATGTGCTTGTACATAAACACATATGTTGTATATGTGTGTCTAGGTGGCACAATGGATAGAGTGCTGGGCCTGGGGTCAGGAAGACTCATCTTCCTGAGTCAAATTGGCCTCAGACACTTACAATATGACCTTGGTCAAGTCACTTAATCCTGTTTCCCTCAGTTTTCCCCATCTGTAAAATGAGCTGGAGAAGGAAATGGCAAACCATTCCAGTATCTTTGCCAAGAAAACCCCAACTGGTCAAGAGAAGTCAGACACAACTGAAATGACTGACAAACAACACATAGTTGTTCTTACTCACTTCATATTTCTGCTGTATATGTTTATATTTGTCTGTGATGTCCCTTCCCCCAGTTAGCATGTAAGCTCCTTATAATAGGATCAAAGATTTAGAGCTAGAAGGGGCCTGAGGGACCATTGAGTCTACCCTCCCACCCCCATTTAGCAGATGAGGATGAAGAAAATATAGAGATTGCAAGTTACTAGCCTGGGGTCACTAGTGTCTGAGGAAGAATTCTAATTCAGGTATCCCTAACTCTAAGTCCAATATTCCATCACTGTGCCACCTACTCAATAGTCAATAAACATTTATTAAGCACCTACTGTGTGCCAGGGACTGTGCTAAGCTTTGAGGATACAAAGAAAAGGCAGAAGACCCTGTTCTCAAGGAGCTCCCAGGCTAACAGAGAGGACAACAGGCAAACAATTACATATAAACAAGATGTAAGTTTAATTGGAAATAATCATAAGGAATTTTAATTAGGACTTGAAGAGTTGTCTCATTCTTTCTACTTGAATCTTTATCACCTAGTAGTGCCTGGCACATAGTAGGTGCTTAATACCTTTTTGTTGATTGATTGGTTGTGATTTGGGGGTGAGTGGGTGAGGGAACTGGACCTATAATTTCTTTAGTATAAGGGCTTCTGGTGAAGAAACTCTTCCATTGCAGGTCGGCACTTGCTCTGTAATTTAGAGTTTCAGGAGCATACAAAGGTTAAGTGACTTGTCTAAGGTCCTACAACCAATATGTAAGTGTTGTGTGTATGTGGGTATGTGAGTATATACATAGAGGGAGAGAGAGGTATGGAAAAGGACAAAGAAAGAAGAAACCAAGTTAGGGTATTTTAGAGTTTGAAGAGTAAGACCATGTAAATGACAAGACTCAAGGTCTCAAAGTCAGTGGCACAGAGACAAGTTTTATTATTATTTGGATATATTCTTAAAATTACAAATACCTGGGCAGCTAGGTGGCGCAGTGGATAGAGCACTGGCCCTGGATTCAGGAGTACCTGAGTTCAAATCTGACCTCAGACACTTTACACTTATTAGCTGTGTGACTCTAGGCAAGTCACTTAACCCCAGTTGCCTCACTAAAAAAAAAAATACAAATGCCTCCCATGATTTGTTTTAAATTAATGTTATTCTTTTATAAAACATTTTTTTTGGGATGGATAATGAGGGTTAAGTGATTTGCCCAGGGTCACACAGTTGTAAGCGTCAAGTGTCTGAGGCTGGATTTGAACTCAGATCCTCCTGAATCCAGGGCCAGTGCTTTTATCCACTGCACCACCTAGCTGTCCTCATAAAACATTTTTAAAGGGTGAAGCTCTAGATTTCATAATCTGGAGACAGTTCCCTCGGCTTCACTCAGCTCCCTTCAACCTTATTGATAGTCTTTCTAATGAAAGTGAATTCCTCTCTGGTAAGAGCAGCAAAAGCAAAAATATCTGCCCAGGGTTAGGGTGGGGGAAGGAAGGGAAGGTGAGAGAAAAGGAGGCAATTTGGAGAAGCAATGACGGAAGCTTCTTGTAAATAACTGGCCTGCCAGAAGCCACAGAAAGGAGGACCCCAGTGTACCCTCTGTCACCTCCCACCTCTCTGAATACAAGGGCGTCATCCAAACTTTCTTCCTAATCCCATCATTCACCAGGGATGAGAAGAACAGCAGGATCAGCAGGCAAATCCATTCTCTATTATCCATCCTCCCGCCATTATGAGGCCAATGCCTCTGCTGCTTTGGGATGGCCAAAGGAGGTTTTGCCAACTTGTGTCTAAACTAAATATGGATTAAATTGCCCCCTGCCAGTACAGAGTGCCCATTGCGAGGCTTTGTTATGCCGTACACAAACCTGTTCTCTCTCTCTCTCTCTCTCTCTCTCTCTCTCTCTCTCTCTCTCTCTCACACACACACACACACTCACGGCTTTCACTAAGGCCTCTTTGTTTGAACTGAAAAATGAAGCAGTGTCTGCAAAGGAATGTTCTGCAGGTAGTAATCTAAACTTCAGTCCCCGGAGTCAAGGGAGAGGGAGGATTAATTGAACACACACAGGGGCTGTTGCTTGGAGAGACTTCATAGGAATGCAAACTTTAGGCCCTCAAAGCACCCACAACAAAGGAGGAATTCTTCCTATCTCCACCTCATGCTAAGGCGACTGGTATCAGCGGAATCACGCCCTGCTACCTGCTCAAAAGAGAGGGGCTGCCCCCACTTGAAGAGCACCACAAGAGTGGAAGGGCTCCAGGGCCTTTGTCAGCCAAGGCGGCCCAGGCTGCTGTTTGCTGCTGCTAATGAGATGTCACAGCTTACTTGGTGTTTGGGGCTGGGAGTGATAAGTGACACAATAGCGGCTTCTTTTTTTGCTTGGGGGTGATTTTCTAGGGCACTTGACTGACATTGGCATCTTTAACTCTTTGCAGGCAAGGAGGCTGGGAAGCCTACCCAAGAAACTCTCTGTTCTTACAAAAGGGAATTCCCCCGGGTCCCTTTTACACCTCCCCAAATATGTCAGTGTTCTCCCTCTAGACCTGAAGATTATGTATCTCAGCTGGAAAGAGCCCTGAAGTCATCTAATCTAAACAAAGTAGAAAACGAAGGCCCAGGGAGAAGTTAAGAGATTTGCCCAAAATGGTACAAAGTGATAAGAATCACAGTATTTGAACCCAGGACCTTTGACTTGTACTCTTTCATACCAACCTCTTGCCGCCTTGTATGCACCTTGTATTTTCTTATCTGTGCCTACATACATGTTGTATTTCTACCTCTCCCCCACTGAGCAGTAGAATGTAAGCCTCTTGAGGGTAGGGACTACTTAGTTTTCATTTTTGTATTTCAGCACCTTGTACATGGCAGACATTTAACCCGAACTATCAGGGAGTGGACAGATTCCAGAATGCTTGGCCCAGACTCCCCAGAGGTGTAGAACAGTATTGGTGGCAAAGATTCCAGAAACTTCTTCAGCAGGAGGGGGCCTGAGCACAGAACCAAAAACCCTGTTGGTTTTCTCATGTAGAAGTAGTGGGGGTGATAAGAGGAGTGGTATTGAAATAACAAGACTAGAGGTAGAGTCCCAGCTCTGATACTTACCAGTGGTGTGACCCTGAGCAAGTCATGTTTTTTCTGAGCCTCAGAGTTTTCATCTGTAAAAGGGTGTTAAAGTATTTCTATATCCTCACAGTAAACCTTAATACTTTATATGAGCATGGACTATTATTATTCTTTTTTGGGGGGAGGGGGCTGGGCAATGAGGGTTAAGTGGCTTGTCCATAGTCACACATCTAATAAGTGTCAAGTGGCTGAGGCCGAATTTGAACTCAGGTCCTCCTGAATCCAGGGCCAGTGCTTTATCCACTGCATCACCTAGCTGCCCCTGACTATTGTTATTCTTGGGTGTATCACAAATATATAGATGTAGATGTAGAAGTAGAAGTAGAAATATATATATATATATATATATATATATATATATATAGAGAGAGAGAGAGAGAGAGAGAGAGAGAGAGAGAGAGAGAGAGAGAGGGAGGGAGGGAGAGAGAGAGAGAGAGAGAGAGAGAGAGAGAGAGAGAGAGAGAGAGAGGAGAGAGAGAGAGAGGAGAGAGAGAGAGAGAGAGAGAGAGGAGAGAGAGAGAGAGAGAGAGAGAGAGAGAGAGAGAGAGAGAGAGAGAGAATTTTAAAATCTGGCTTCTAACCAAGCTTTGAATATCCTTGCAAAGGCTACTCCCCTTGGAGTGCTTCTAGAACTGAGGTTGGGTGTCCCTGTGGAGGCTGCTTCTCCTATGGTAGGTAGCAAGGAATGGAACTAGGGGGCTGAAGCAACCAGCTCAACTCCCCTTGATGGAACCCCTTGTTTCCTCAGTGTTGCTGATGGCTGCTAAGGTAGATCTGACCTTACCTTTTCTAACCAGTGGTGCTCCTTTCATGTCCATCTGATTAGGCAGCAAGAAAACAGGAGCACACCTTCAAGGTGCCTCTGGCCCGACACAGTAACTGGCTGTGGGAACCGACTAGAGCTGCCCAGACCCAGGTCAGCTTTCCCAGGGTGGGGAAAGCTTAGACTGTTGAGGTTCACTTACTACTACCTTCTCTGACCTCTCTCTGTAGGCCATATTTACAAGCCTTAAGTCCTGACCATCCAGATGCAGCCTGGCTCCTGCTTAAGGTACTTAGTCCTTTTCCTGGGGCATGTTGGAAAAAACCCAAAGTCCTGGAGTCAGGAACCATGGGACTCTATCTAACCCATCCTAGCGATGTGGCATGGGATAGTTGGTGAATCTATCAGACTGTCAGTTTCTTCATCTGTAAAATGGAGATAATAATACTCTTACTAACTTAAAGGCAGCTAGGTGGTTCAGTGGATAAAGCACTGGACCTGGAGTCAAGAAGAACTGAGTTCAAATCCTGCCTCAGATATTTACTAGTTGTGTGATCCCGGGTAAATCACTTTACTTCAGCCTTACTCAATTTCTTTATCTATAAAATGAAGATGAGAATAACACCTACCTTGAGAGATTGCTGAGAAGATAAAATGAGAACCTATTGATGAAGTGCTTCCCAAATCTCAAAACTCTAAATGCTAGATTTTATTATTATCACTCTCTTCTCAGGGTTGTCTGGGGGAGAATGTTGAGAAAAATCTTAAAATCTTGTAGAAATATTGGGGCAGCTAGGTGGCACAGTGGATAAAGCACTGGTCCTGGATTCAGGAGGACCTGAGTTCAAATCTGGATTCAAACACTTGACACTTACTAGCTGTGTGACCCTGGGCAAGTCACTTAACCCTCATTGTCCTGCAAAAAAAAAAATTGTAGAAATATGAATTATCATGGCTTGTTTTGCTTTGTTGTTCACAGTCTGAAGTGTTCTAGAATTACTGTCTAGTCTTTGGGTCAGCACTGTTAGCCATTGTTGTTGCAGCTGGATATTATTTTATGATTAAAAAACTGGATCATAAATAAATAATAAAATGAGATCTATCTGCATGTCTATCTATCCTTCAGCCTGTTTATCTCTATCTTCTTCTCTCTTTTCTTTCTGCCTCTCTACCTATCTCTGGCCTTCTCTGTCTATCAGTCTATTTATCTGCCCATCTCTCCATCTCTCTATCAATACCTGATAGAAAGAGGTAGTCAAATATAAGCAGGCCTATTATTTTTGCTCCCAGTTCTCTAAATATACCAAACTTTTTTTTTTTTTTTGGTGAGGCAATTGGGGTTAAGTGACTTGCCTAGGGTCACACAGCTAGTAAGTGTCTGAGGCTGGATTTGAACTCAGGTCCTCCTGATTCCAGGGCCAGTACTCTATCCACTGCACCACTTAGCTGCCCCCAAATATCCCAAACTTACAGAATTTCAGGTGTTTATTGAGGAAGAACCCACAAGCTTCTGAGGCAGCCACTTCTCCGGGGGAACCTTTAGTTATTAAGAAGTTCTTCTTTAAGGGAAGCTAAAATGGCCTTTTTGACATCTATCCATTTTTCCCAGTCCTGCTCTTTGGGACTGAGCAAAAGTCTGATTCCTCTTCTAGATGAGAGTCCTTCAAATACCTCAAATGAAGGAAGATCACATCCTTAGACTTCTCCCCACCCCAGACTAATCTCTTCCTCTGACTGTCAACCAGCTTCTCCGTCTCTGATCATGACTACCACACAACAGAAAGAAGTCAATGTCTACTTGGAAAACATCACCACTTCCTCCAGCTGATCTGAATCTGCCATGAACTTGAGGCTCTTCACTTCTCTTTACCTCTTCAGGCCTGATGTGGTCTGAGCAGACGGTTCAGTAGAGGTATCACCTATGTTTTTTCTTTACCATCTCTAGTTTCCCATAGTGAATTGCTCATGTGCTGTGTCACTCCACCAGTACCTAGCACAATGAATGCTCTGAATGAAGTGGGCATTTAATAGATGCTTACCGAATGGAGTGGAATTGAATTTCCCATAGTGCTGGGGAAATGAATATGGTTATACTGTATCCTATAACCAAGTATCTCCTGGGCCTGAACTCAGTAGCCTCTTCAGGATCGTGGGGGTTGGAGTGGTCAGGAGGGGTGCAGACAGCCATATCAATGGGTGCCCTTGACAAGGCTAGAAAGGAAAATAGAACAAGAAAAGAAACAGGAAGGGAGGGAGGGAGGAGAAATAAAGAAAATGGAAAGAGAAATATGGAAAGAAAGGGTGGAGATCTTAGGAGTGTCAGCCATATCAATCATTATTATTTCAGGTCTTGTTCAGTGGCCCCTGTGGCAGATGTTACCCTCTCCTCCCCCTTATCCTTCTTTGGGATCTGGTAAAATCCTGTTTGATTTAAGCTGTATTCCCCACCTGAGGGCTCATCTGACTACTTATCTTCTTTCCCTTCCCTTCCTCCAATCCAGGTGTTTTCCTAACCTGTTGAGGTAACCACCTAAAAAAAGGCATCACAACAAAGGGGAGCTGAGCCCAAATGGAAACTGCTCTAAACTAACAATTCCTCCCTGGTGATCAGTTTCTCCTCTATGATCATCACCAGTAGACCATAGATATAAATCAATTGTACTCTTGGAAAATGGGTCTTTCCCCTCAGGATTCAGGATTGGATTGGGATTTATTTCATCTTCTCTCAATAAATCAACTCCTTTTCCTGAATCATCCTTCTCTGTTGATGGCATTGTCATCCTCCCAGTCACTCCAGCTGGAAAACTTGGATTCTTTCCCTTTCCTGACACATCCAGGAGACGACTAATTGTCAAGATGCTACAGGGGCAGACTGTCTCCAAACCATCCATTTCCAGAGTCACTACCCTAGCTCAGGGGCGTCATTACTTCTTACTTTGGCTATATAGCATCTAAATTGTTCTCTTCACCTCCAGTCTCTCCTGGCATTCTGCTACCAGATTAATCTTTGTAAGACAGCTTTGAACACATTTCTTCCCTATTCAAAAATTCTTCCATATTACCTATGAAAGTGAGGGGTTAGAATGAATAAAGTACTAGACAGGGAGTCAGGAAAGACTGAGTTCAAATCTAGCCATGGGCAATTATGAGTTGCATGACCCTAGGAAAATCACTAATGCCTTTCTGCCTCAGTTTCCTCATTTGTAAAATGGGGATAATAATAGCACCAGGGTTGTTGTGAGGATAAAATGACGTAAGATTTATAAAGTGCTTTGTAAACCTTAAGGTATTATGTAAATACTAATTGTTATTATTAATTTTTATTACTAAATTAAGTCTCAACTCCTTATCTTGCCATTCAAGGATATCCAGCAAATTGGCCCCAATCTATCCTTCCAGATTTCTCCCACGCTATTTCCCTATAGGTACTCCATTGAGTTGGTTTTCAGTTGTTTCTGACTCTTTATGACCTCATTTGGGATCTTTTTGGAAAAGATACTGAAGCAATTTACTATTTTCTTTTCCAGCTTATTTTATGGATGAGGAAACTGAGGCAAAGATGGCTAAATGACTTGCGCAGGGTCACACAGCTAGGGAGTGTCTGAGGCTGGATTTGAACTCAGGTCTTCCTGACTCTGGGTGTCACCACCTAGAGAGGCCTTCTGTAAGTACTTTACACTGTAGCAATAGTGAGCCACTACTCACTGCATGCCTAACTTTCCCTCCTCCATTCCAAACCAATTCCAAAGCAACAAAGAATCAACTAATAATCATATTCAGGTATCTATATGTACCAGGTACCCTTCTCGGCACTAGGGTTACAGAATCAAAAAAATGAAACAACCTTTACTCCCAAGGAGCTTGTGTCTGTGTGTGTACATATATGCATATATTTTAAGAATTGCCAACTTTAATTTCTTATTTAAATTCCAACAGGAGAGACAACCTCAACATATTTAAAACATACATGGAGAATAAACACAAAATAAATATAAGACAGCTAGGTATAAGGTGGGTAGTAAGGGAAGGCATTAACAGTTGGGTGCATCATGTGCTTCTTGAGCCATGTCTTGGAAGAAAGCTAAAGATTCTATGAGCTGGAGGGGAGGAGGGAAGGCATTCTAGGCATGGGGCAGGGTGGGGGGGGGGGCAACTGGTGCAAAGGCATGGAGATGGGAAATTGAAGAATAGAAAGAAGGCCAATTTTTAAAAATTTTACGGAATAAAACAAGCATTCCTATGATATAGGATAATAAAAAAGATGATTGCATATGAAACTTCAAATCTATTATGCACAACTTACAAATACACGACAAAATTATTATGTAAATTTCTTTTTTCCCTTTTTTCTTCTCTCCCCTCCTCTGCCTAGAGATAGCTACCATTAGACACAAAGAGGTATAGATATGTAAAATTATTTTATACCTATTTCTATTTATCATTTTTTTCTCTGGATGCAGAAAATGTCTTTTTTCATGTCTTTTATAGTTAATTGAGGTATTTATAATAGACAAAAGTCATTCTTAAAACAATCCTGCTATTATGGCATACAATGTTCTCTTAGTTGCCTCAGTTTCCTCATCTGTAAAATGTGCTGGAGAAGGAAATGACAAAGCACTCTGGTATCTTTCCTAAGAAAACTCCAAATGGGGTCATGAAGTGTCAGACACAACTGAAAAATGACTGAATAACAAAATGATTATGGGCAAGCTGCTTAACCTCTCTGGGCCTCAGTGCCTCATTTATAAGATGAGGGGACTGGATTAGAAGGTTCCCTTCTACCTCTAAATTTATGATACTAGATAGGCCAGTTTGGCTGGAATAGAGAGTGTTTGAAGGGGAATAATTTGAAGAAGGAATGAAAAGTTAGGTGGGAGCCAGTCTGTAAATTGCTTTAAGTGCTAAACCAAGTAGTTTGTCCTTGATCCAAGGGAGCCACTGAAGATTCTTGAGCAGGCACTGCTATGGTCAATTTAGGTGGTACAGTGGGCCTGGAGTCAGGAAGACTCATCTTCATGAGTTCAAATCTGGCCTCAGACACTTACTAGTCATGTGACTCTGGGCAAATCACTTAAGCCTGTTTGCCTCAGTTTCCTCATCTATAAAATGAGTTGGAAAAGAAATGGCAAACCACTCCAGTATCTTTGCCAAGAAACCCCCAACTGGGGTCAGGAAGAGTCAGACATGACTGAAATGGCTGAACAACAACAATAACCATTTATTAAGAACTTGACATGTTCCAGGCTCTTTCCTCAGAGCTGAAGATGAATCAACAAACATTTATGAATCACCTACTATGTGGCAGCAGTTACTGACTAAGAGCTGGAAAAAGAAAAAAAAAACAGGAACAATCCCTGCACTCATGCTAACTGGGGAAACAATATGTACATATACAAGATAAATTCAGGATATGAAGTAACCTTAGAAACAGAGGCCTCCAGCAAAAGGTAGCATTTGAACTGAGTCTTTGAGGAAGCCAGAGATTCTATGGTGGAGGTGAGGGGGGAGGGAGGGCATTCTGGGCCAGGGGGACAGCTACGGCAAAGGGACAGAGAAGATAGCTAGTGTCACATGGGAAGAATAGAAAGTAGGCCAGGATGACTGGACCCTAATTCCTGGTTTCCAGGCCATGTTTTTCTCAGAGCAACCCTAGATGGTCAGGTCCACTTGGGTATGGCCCGGGGAGGGGGGGGGATCAAGATCTAGTTCAGAGAAGTTCTGGGAAGTTTGATATGTTTTCATCTTGAGGGGTTGGCTATGTGGGTGGGAAGCAGAGCTAGATCTGATCTGGAGGACAACCCAGAATGTCGGATCTTATTCTGTCTCTGGCACTAGGGTTTGGCCTTATGGAAGAATTTGTGAACTTATCTGGGGTCACCTCAGGATAAGACATCCTGACTCCTGACTGAAATTCCTTCTCCAGATCCCTCTAAGATTTTCTTCATTCAATTCCAACCACCCTGAAAGTGAAGATTTTGTTTGTTATTTACTCTAAGGGGTACCTTAAGGGGTCACTAGACTCCAGACACTTCTGAGGTACAACCTCAGCCTTTCCTAGAACCCGAGAACAGGAGTAGTCTGATAGTATCAGAATACACCCACCCATGTCCCCAACTTTGTGCTGCCCCATTCCTGGCACCATACCTCAGCATCCAAACTTCATTGGTAGGGAAATGAAGCTGAGAAGATGGGGGAGAAGACCTGTCTCTTATACCTTGTCCTTAATATCCTGCTAAGAGTTAAAGTTTGCCTAATGGGCTTTCTGGTAAACTCCCTGTCTCAGAGGTAAATTGAACCTTCTCCAGCTTACAGTCTTAATAAATAGCAACCACAGTAAATGATTCATCCTAATCTTTGCCTGGAGCCAGGTGATAAAAGAGGCTCACTAATGAAAAATGAAACCACTGAAGTGACAGCTTCTGCCATTCCCTCCTGGTGAGCTACCATCCTTCCCTTCACAACTGCTTCTGCCTCATACAAAGTGCCCATTTTCCCCAAACATCTCTTTTTTTCTGATGTTGCCATTGCTCTTGGCAGCACCACTATACACTTACTCTCCCATCTTTATCTTGGACTCGCCCATATCTACTCAGCTACCAAAATGCTGTCAATTCCACCTTGGATCGCTCTCTCTTTCTATCTCTCTGTCTCTGTCTCTCTGTTTCTGTCTCTGTCTCATCTCCCTCAATCAATCAATCAATAAATCAACAAACAATTATGGCTCATTACTCATCAAGCACAATGAAAGGCCCTCGCTGGTAAATATAAACTATAAAAGTGAGAAGCCTCCTGCCTTCAAAGAGCTTATATTCTACTGTTATCCTAGTGTAGGGGCTTATTATCATCCATCTGGATGATGACAGGGCAGCTAAGTGGCACAGCAGACAGAATGCCAGGCCTGGACTCAGGCAGGCTCATCTTCTTGAGTTCAAATCCAACCTCAGATACTTGCTAACTGTGTGACCCTGGGCAAGACACTTAATCCTCTTTGCCTTAGTTTCCTTATCTGTAGAATGAGTTGGAGAAGGAAATGGCAAACTACTCCAGTATCTTTGCCGCCAAATGGGGTCACAAAGGGTTGGGCATGACTGAGAACAACTGAATAACAGCAAAGATGATGACAATCACTTCTTCTCTCCCCTCTTCCCCCCCCCCCCCATGAAGGTTAAGTGACTTGCCCAGGGTCACATAGCTAGTAGGTGTCAAATGTCTGAGGCTGGATTTGAACTCAGGTCCTCCTGAATCCAAGGCTGGTGCTTTATCCACTTCACCTCCTAGCTGCCCCCAACAATCACTTCTTAATAGACCTTTTTACCTTCATTCTCTGCCTCCTTCAACCTAACATATATGCAACTACCAGTATATGCATAGATTTGGTCACATCACTCCTTTCCTCAAAACTCTTCAGTGACTCTCTATTTCCTATTTTGTAAAGTTAAAACTTCTTTGCCTGGCATTTGAAGCTCCCAATAGTATAGTACCACCCTATCTTTCCCATCTTATGTCGTAATACTAGCTTCATTTTCCAAATTCACTATGTGTTCTCTTCCCTCTGTGTCTTTCCTCATGTTATTTCTTGTCTCTAGAATTTCACACTCCCCCCATCTTCTTTCCTGCCTCTTTGCCTATTGAATTAAAAAAATTTTTTTAATTATTTATTTATTTTGTGAGGCAATTGGGGTTAAGTGACTTGCCCAGGGTCACACAGCTAGTAAGTGTTAAGTGTCTGAGGCTGGATTTGAACTCAGGTACTCCTAAATCCAGGGCTGGTGCTCTATCCACTGCGCCATCTAGCTGCCCATGCCTATTGAATTTTTGCTCATTCTTTTAAAATGTAACCATAAAACCTTCTCTGACCCTCCTGGTCAATTATGGCTTTATACTGTACTTAAAAAACAAACTCTAATGTACTTATGCAATATTATACACTCAAGTGATTAGTTTTGGTGTCAAATGTAATTTGATTAAAGCCATAAATTCAAACATAAATATGTGTACGGCACTGTGCCAGGTTATGAGGATCCAAAGACAAAAGACAAGTAGTTCTGGCCTTCTCCATCCTCATTGCTACCTCTTGGCTTCCCTGGCTGCCTTCAAGACTCCACTCAAACCCCACCTTTTACAGGAGCTCTTACCTGGGCTCCCCAGCTGCTGATACCTTTCCTCCTTCCATTAACACTTTGTCTATGTTGCATGCACCAAGTTATTTACATGTTGTCTCTATTAGAATGGGAGTTTGTCAGGTCATGGATCATGTTTCAGCCTTTCTTTTTATTCCCAGCTCTTAGTATAGTGCATGGTATGAACTAAGTGCTTAGTAACTGCTTGTTGAATGACTGACTGAGGGAGAGTGAAAACAATAGATCTTAAGTCTAAACTTGGAAGGAACCCAAGAGCCCATTTAGTCCAAAATCTTTATTTTGCAAATGAAAAACAACAACAACAATAACAACAACTACTACTGCTGTTGTTGCTGCTGCTGCTGCTACTACTACTACTATAAACTGAAGCACATGGAGGTAAAATGACTTGTCTATACTTGTACAGATAGTAAAAATCAGAAATGTGATTTCTTTTTTTTATTATTTAATTTAATTTAATTTTTAATTGTTTTGGTGAGGCATCTGGGGTTAAGTGACTTGCCCAGGGTCACACAGCTAGTAAGTGTCAAGGGTCTGAGGCCAGATTTGAACTCAGGTACTCCTGAATCCAGGGTCGGTGCTCTATCCACTGTGCCATCTAGCTGCCCCCAGAAATGTGATTTCAAGCCACATATGTAGATATTTCAGCACTCCCTGCAGGCAATCACTTAATACCACAAGTCCCTTATTCTTATTATGACCAGATTCTTCTTCTGGTGGTCATTATGGATGATCGTCATCATTGGTGGAGGTCAGTACTCAATAGGTAGAGTATCTAGCCTTTTACATACCTCTGATGCTTCAGTGGGCCTTCTCTCTTCTTTTTGTCATATTTTTCTACCCTTCCATCCTTGTGATTAGGTTAGATTAGGGTTAATCCTAATTATGTTGGGATTCTCTCCAGCCACTTCAGATTGTTTTTCCTTTTAAAACTATTATTTCATTTAAAAAAAAGTACTTCAGAACTAGTCATTAGATTACTGTCACCCTGGAAGGGGAGTCTCTGATAGAGTGTCCCACAAATGTGACCTTGTCCCTATGCTTTTCAAAAACTTTATCAATTCCAGGGAATATCATGGTTGAAGCAAAACTGGAAAGATGAAGTAATTTGATGGATGACAAGATGAGTATATACAAAGACCTCAACAGGTGATACTAGTGGTCTGAATGTAATAAAAGGAAACCTAATAGGGGTTCAAAAAATCAATGACACAATACATGCTAGGGGACATTATTCAGTGATCAGCAGAGGATTTTATATTCTATCCTAGAAGTAACAGGCAGCCAATGGAATTTATTGAGTGGGAGAATGACATTATCAGATCTACTTTCAAAGGAGATCACTTTGACAACTGAGGGAAAACTAGATTGGAGTGGGCAGAGATCTGAGTCAGGAAGACCAATTAGGAGACTAAGTATTATAAAACTTATTCCAGGTAAGAGGGCATGAGAACCTGAACTAAGGTGGTGGCTCTGTGAGTATAGAGAAGTGGCTGGATTCAAGAAATGTTGAGCAGATCTGGCAACTGATTGGATAAGTGGGGTAAAGAAGAATGGGGAGTTAAGGATAAAGTAAAGCTGGGAATGTGGGAGATGAAGGATGGTGATGATTTTAATAGAAATGAGGAAGTTTAGAAGGGGGTAAAATTTTGGGGGAAAGATAATGAGTTCTCTTTTGTCCATGTTGTATTTGAGATGTCTGTGGGTCAGAAATGTACCTTATATAAACTTTCTATCTCACTGCAAATCCAGCACATTGCTCTATTGTAGCAGGTATTCAATAAATATTGGTTGAAAATGAATAAATAATTTCTTGGTTTTTTTTTTTTTTTAGTGAGGCAATTGGTGTTAAGTGACTTGCCCAGGGTCACACAGCTAGTAAGTGTTAAATGTCTGAGGCCGGATTTGAACTCAGGTACTCCTGACTCGAGGGCCGGTTCTCTATCCACTTCGCCATCTAGCTGCCCCTAATAATTTCTTAACAAGATGGAGGTGCCCACCCCTAGAGATTACACTATCCCAGAATTTGAGAGTTGGAAATGACTTCAGTATCCATCCAACTATACATCAAAGTAATCCCTACTTTAACATAACTGATGAGTCCGGCCTCTGCTGGACTTGATTTAAAAAAGCAAGAGAAAAAATGAATTTCATCAACACTAGTTCCTCACACTGGAGAGAGGAGTATATTTTCTTACCTTTTCTTCAAAATGATGCTTGGTCATTCTAGTTACATAGTATTTAATTCCTTTTTTTTTCTGGTCATATTGTAGTTATCAATGAGTATTATTTTCCTGGTTCTGGTTGCTTCACTCTGCCTCAATTCATATAAATCTTCCCATATTTCTCTGAATCCATCAGAATCATTGCTCTTATGCTAAAATAATATTCAACTATATCCCCATATGATAATTTGTTTATCCATTCCAAATTGATGGGCATGCAAACCCCATGAGGGCAGAAGTTATGTTTTATTTGTGCTTTCTATTTTCCTCAGTGCTTATACCATAAAGGCAATACTTGTTAAGTCTTTGATAAATGAATGAATGAATTTATATATGTACATTCTAATAAGGTTGTGCCTGTCCTGTGATAAATCCTTCTAAGCTACTATTGGTCTGATAAGCCATAGTCAGACACAGTCTTCCTTGACTCCAACATAGTGATGTCATTTTGGTCCTTTTGGAGAATGAAGGACAACAACAAACCATTTTCTAGATACTGTGCTAAGTACTTTGTTTACAAATATCTCTTTTGATCCTCACAGCAGCCATATTAAGGTAATTGCTATTATTATCCTCATTTTAAAAGTTGAGGAAACTGAAGTAGAGGTTAAGTGACTTGCTCAGGGTCACACAGCCAGTAAATATCTTGAGGCCAGATCTGAACTCAGGTCTTCCTGACTCCAGGTTCAGAGATCTGTTCACTCTGTCACCAGCTGCATGATTAAAGCTGATTCTCCCATCCTGTCAAATGAAAATGATAAAACTTGTACAACCCACTTCATATCATTGTTGTGAGAAAAGTGCTTTGCAAATTGTAAAGTGACATATAAGAATCATTATTTTATTATTACATATTAATTATCTTCCAAGAGATTAAGAGACATTAGGGGAACTGAAATGAGTAAACATACAGATAATACATATCAAAATATGCTAAATGAATAAGATAGTAAATGTAATACTATCAGAAACAATAATCATTATACATTTATATAGCATTTACAGACCTCTCTGCTCAGAACAACCTTTTGAGGTAAGTAAAAAGTATTATTATTCCAGTTTTACAGATAAGGAAACTGAGACTCAAAGTAGTTGAATGATTTCCCTACGACAGGGAAAGATTAATGATACCTAGGGATATTAGGGATCATAGATTTTGAGTTGGAAGTGTCTTCTAAGACCACTAAATGCAACCCCTTTATTTTATAGATGAAGTACACAAAGATAAATGCATTGCCCAGGGTTACATAGATAATAAATGTCTCAGGTAGAATTTGAACTCAGTTAGAATTTGAATTTGTCTTTCTAATTCCAAGTCCAGTGTCCTATCCATTATGCTGTGCTGACTCTTAAGGGAACTACATTTGAGGTTCTACTTAAAGGTTGGGAAGGATATTAATAAACAAACATGGAGGAATGGGGAAAGGAAGGTCTACATTTGCTGCCTTTGTTCTATGGGGAAGGGCTAATGGAAATGCCCCTCCCTCCCCACACCTAGCCCTAGTTCTATGCATGCCTACAGGACAGGAAGTGGCAAAACATATTCAAGGAATTATGGGTACTCCATTTTGGCTCCAATGTAAATAGGTGGCAGGCAGAAGAAATGGGTTAGAAAGATAGTTTGGAACTATAGTGTAGAAGGCCTTGAATGAAGGCTAAGGAATTCTTACATTATTCAGTAGAAATTCTGAGCTGTGTCTCATTCAGGCCAATCCAGGCTCATAATTAAGATACGTAGTAAGATACTCTTGGACCATAGAATGACGTTAAAATCATTTTGACCAATAGCAAAAGATAAAAATGACATAATGCTTAAGATTAAAAAAAAAAGATAGTAATTCAGATAAAAATGGCTACTCCTCTAGCTTCCACATTTATGATGACAATTGGCTATCCTAGGTTAAATAGGCATTTCTTCAGGGCAAGTGGGAATTCCCCTAAAACCTTTACCAAAGCAGATGCATGTGTATATATATATATATATATATATATATATATATATATATATATATACAGGTATATGCATGCATACATACATACATACACTTGTATGCACATATGTATATATTTCTTTTTCTTTTTTCTTTTTTTTTTTTTTTTGGTGAGGCAGTGGAGGTTAAGTGACTTGCCCAGGGTCACACAGCTAGTAAGTGTCAAGTGTCTGAAGCCAGATTTGAACTCAGGTACTCCTGAATCCAGGGCTAGTGCTTTATCTACTGCGCCACCTAGCTGCCCCTTTCTTTTTCTTTAAAAGAAATTTTATTTTCTATTTAATGGTTACCAGGCTTTGTACGAATAAAGGTGCAGTGATAGGGTACTGGACCTGGACTCAGGAAGACTTGTGTTTGAATCCAGCCTCATACGCTTACTAGTTGTGGGACTCTGTGCCAGTTACTTCAAGCTTCAGGCTCCTCATCTGTAAAATGGAGGTGATAATGTACCTACCTTCCGTGGTAATAATCGTGAAGTGCTTAGCGCATTACCCGGCCCATAGTAAGTGCTATATAAATGTTATCTATTAGCTATCATTATTATTATCTTTACTGCTCTTACTAGCTTTACCACTTTTATTCTCATTCTCTTCTGACCAATCTTCCCACAAGATGGACAGTGATAGTTTGCACTCCACCCAAGTTTTACATAAATCAGTGTCTTTTCACTGACTGAACCCCATGCTCTCTTTCTCTTTCGTTTTGATTTCTAGGTTCCCGGTTTCCTCCAGATTAATGCCCCTGCCCAGGGAAATGCTGGAAACATCATCTTCTGTCTTGTTTGGGTCTCCCTAAAGGATTCTTAATTCCTTTGCAAGCACTCAGGCTTATAAGATACTGCAAAAAGGTTTTATTTAAATAGCAAAAAACACAGAAAAGACATATGTGAGTGCATACGGTCAAGAAAACTCCCCCATTCCCCTATCAGGAAAGTTCTCTGGGACACTAGAAATTCCAGCTTCTCTCTCTGTATCTATAGAGTTCAAATGACTAACAGTACCAGCAAAGGGGGATGTCCATGTTGCTCTACAGTGCATGTGGTTCCTGTCGTGTTGGTTACCCTTTCTTCACCCTAGCTCCCTGCTGAAGAGGTCTCATTCGGGGCTGTGTTTCTTTGCCTCTTTTTCTTTTTTTTTTCTTTTTTTCTTTTAATATTTTTTGGGGAGGAGCAGGGCAATGAGGGTTAAGTGACTTGCCCAGGGTCACACAGCTAATAAGTGTCAAGTGTCTGAGGCTGGATTTGAACTCAGGTCCTCCTGAATCCAAGGCCAGTGCTTTATCCACTGTGCCATCTATCTGCCCCCTCTTTGCCTCTTTTTCTCATGAAGGTTTGGTGTATGCAAGGTGGGAATGGGGGGAAGAGAGGCAGGGCCCATGTTTCTTGATCTGGTCTGACCCTACTTTTAAGTCCAAACAGTATACTTGCTCTAAACCTCTGTCTCCATTAAGCTTTCAGCACCTCCATTTGATACTTGTGAGTGTGGGCCATAGCAAATTCATGACTTTAGTGATGCAAGGACTGGCAAAGAGCAGCAGTTGATAGAAGAGTCTGGCTTGCATCGATCACAGCACAAGGCTCACTTTAAGCAAAAGCTACAGGTGGTGAAGGTGAAGAGGTAAAGCAAAAAATGGGTCAAAGTTGTACTACCAACTTTGGTTGAGTTACTGTCTAAGTCAAAGAGTTGTCTTCTCATAAATGCGGTGTGGAAAGGATTGATGGACATCTCTACCACGTGTAGACATGAAAATGGCAAACAATAGTAGTCACCTCAAAGAGAAAAGATCTGACAAAAACCAATGACCCCTGAGAAGTCTTTTCCCAGTTTGAGATCCATCGATTTCATGACTGGGAGCATCCCATTCATTGTTCTGATAGTGGGGACTATGGTTTGTGAGCTTGAGCCCGATTCCAAAATACACACAGCTGATATCCTCCAATGGTCAGCCCAGAGGGTGGGACATATGAATACCATGCCCTGGAAACCAACACCACCAGATTTGCTCCTGTGGTTATCATGGCCTGACTCTTCAAGGAATCCAGCAATTTTGAAGCTTCAATGAAATGTTGCCAGAGAGAAGAAGTGTGGTGAGCTGGAAATAGAGCTAACCTGGAGTAAGCAAGTCAAGTCAAGTCAAGAAGTATTTATTTAGCATTTTCCATGTGCCAGGCACTGTGCCAAGCACCAGGAACACAAAGAAAAGGGAAAAAATATTCCTTGCCTCAAAGAGCTTATATTCTAATAGGGGAGATGACATATAAATAACTATACAATTACACATACATACATATGATAAATTGGAGATAATTTCAAGGCTGGGACCTAGTGTTAAGGGTGATTGAGAAAGACTTCTTGCAGCTAAGACTTGAAGAAAGCCAGGAAAGTCAATAAATGGAGCTGAATAGGGAGAGAATTCAAGGCATTGGGGAGCAACCAATGAAAATACACAGCGTTGGGAAATAGTGTCATGTTCAAGGAATAGTGAGGAGGCCAGAGTCACTGGATTGTAGAGGACGGAAAAGGAAGCCGGATGGAAGATGACTAGAAAGGTAAGAAGGGGACGTGTTATGGAGGATGTTAAAAACCAAACAGAGGATTTTATACTTGCTCTTGTGGGGAGTAGGGGATCTACTGTGGTTTATTGAATGAGTGAGCGACATGACAAGGTCATACCTGTAATTTAGGAAGATCCCTTTGATAACTGAGTGTAGAATGGACTAGACTGGGGACAGACTTGACTTGAGGCAGGGAGACCAACCAGATGACAGAAGTCCAAGAGTGATGAGGGCCTGCATTAAGATGGTCACAGTGTCAGAGGGGAGAAGGGAGCTTATAGGCGATATCATAGTCATTCAAGTCAATAAGTATTTATGAATTATGCCAGGAACTGTGCTAAGTGCTGAGAACACAAATAAGAGACACTGTCCTCAAGGTGCTTACATTCTAATGGGGGGAATCAACACATAAACGGAAGCTGGCAACTGGAACTGGGCAGAGAGAGAAGAGACACTCAGCTCAAAGGACTGGTAAGGAAAGTCTGAGTGCAGTATAGAGAGGAATGGATACAACAGTTTGGCTATGGTGGGGTGGGAGGTCAAGATAGAAGACTTGGGGAGCATAAGTCTTGCCTCATACTGTCTGTGTGCCCCTTGACAAGTCATTTCAACTCATACAAGTTTCTGAGACTATGAATGGCAGAACAGTGGCTGAGCTGCATTGGTAGAGAGTTTCTCTTTTGGGGAGCTCCCTCCTCCAATTAAATCATCATGAATGTTTTTCCCTTCACTTCTTCCTCCTCCTTTTATCTCCTCTCCAGCTCCCCCAAATCCTTCCGGATTGAATGATCTGGGGAGAACTGGAATCAATTTTAAATCTTCAAATTCACGAAGTGGTCTCAAACACATGGCAACATTGACTGAGAGACCCAAAGCTCCCAACTCTGAAGCAGAGAGAGTGCCAAGACAGCATTTCAGGGCCTTTATTTATACCATCAACAAAGAACAGAGGCCTAAGAGAAAAATCCCTCTGCCGAGCTCTGCCCAGAGTTAACTTCAGCCCTAACCCACCCTACAGAACACAGCCATTCCAGCCTTAAGTAGGGATGACTGGTTAATGCCATGAGAAAGTTTCTTAAGTTCAGAGCTCAGTGTATACACTGACTAATAATTTGATTTCTAAACAGTGAAAGCTGCTTGTGGAGACCACCCGGGTTTCCACAGAAAAGCTGTCTGCCTACCTGACTGGTTCTGAAATGAAGGTTCCCTTAGCTGAGTTTCACGCCTTGGCTTGTTTCCCCTGCCTCAGAAAGCAGTCCAAAATGAAATAAATGTGGAGGTCGGGGCAGTTTGAGAAATGTTATGGTACAGCCTCTTCATGTTCTTGAACAGAGACTGAGTTCCCTGACTGTGGTCCAGTTGTGGCTAAATGGGCACCATCAGTAACTTATCAACTAATGTTGTTGTGAACCAAAGACCCTGTTCAGGGCAATTACAGAGCTCTATGATGGTCACCGGTCACCATATACTAAATCCCATCAAGAACAGTTAAGAATTAAGGATTTGCCTAGTTAAAAGCTCATGGGCCACCATTTGGTTTCAAAGTGGCAGAATGAACCACCATTTGAACTTCATGGTGTATCTAGGTGTCATCAATATAGAAATCAATCTATCAACAATTATTTCATTTGGGGGAGGGGGCGGGGCAATGAGGGTTAAGTGACTTGCCCAGGAGCACACAGCTAGTAAGTGTCAAGTATCTGAGGTCAGATTTGAACTCAGGTCCTCCTGAATCCAGGACCAGTGCTTTATCTACTGCTCTACCTAGCTGCCCCCACAACAAGTATTTCTTGAGCACCTTCTTTATGAACAACAATGATAATGAACATTTATATGGTACTTTAAATTTGCAGAATGCAAATTTCTTCATCTATAAGAACTATGAACCTATGATCTCATCTGAGCCTCACATGAATTCTATGAATTAGATACAGCAAATGTTGTTTAATTCTTGACACTGAGATCAGGAAACCAAGGCTCAGATGGATTAAATGACTTGCCCATAGTTAGACAGAGGCAGGATTGACCCAGGCCTTCCTAATTCCAATTCCATCACTTTTTTTCACTATATGCCTCCTTATGTGCCCAGCACTATGCCAAGGGCATCCAGGGATACACAGTCAGTACCACATAACACATGATTTCTGCTCTCAAAGGAATTGTCATTTGGTTGGAAAAAATGAAAACGTGAAATAGTTGGAGAATAATGGAATTCTAAATCTGTGGTGTTGGCCCTAAGTAAGAGGGAAACAGGTCAGAGTATGCTAGAGAAGGTAGAGAGAAGGCTTAGACTGGGCCTTGAAGAATGGGTACTTTTTAGTTACATACAAGGAAAGCACTGGGCATTACTAGTAGAGGAAGGATGTTTGGGGGAGGAGAGGAAGAGCACAGTAGGAGCAAAGGGCACAGAGAGAGGGAATGAATGTGTGTGTGTGTGTGTATTGGGGTTGGAAAACCACCTGACTGCCATCCCAGAGTAGTGCTGTAGAAGAGCAGCTCCTATGGAGCTAGAGAACTCAGGGTTCAACTCCTGAACTTGGGAAAACCACCAGACCCTTCACAATCCAATATGGCCCTGGCCAACCTCCTGACTTTATTTTCCATTGGTCACTTTCCCACATGCTTCATTCCAGTTCAACTCTTCTGTTTCTTGATCGTGTCTTTCATATTTCCTCTTTGCATTCAAATGGGTGCCAACATCCCCAGAATGCACTTTGTCTTCCTCCATTGATATCTTCTTTCCTCAAGCTCCAGTCCAGGTCCATCCTTCTGCCGTGAAGTCTTTCTTTCCTCATCCCTCCAATTTAAAGCACTTTCTCCCTTCCTATATTTTATAGCTCTTCCTTTAGACCACTCCTTTGCCATTATCTCATTTTATATTATTATCATTTTTTGTGTACATTATATATTATGCAGGGTGTCACAAATGTGCAGTTGTAAGTTGCTAAAGCTTAAAGTTGCACTAAGACTTTTAGGTTACTCTGTATTTTAAACATCTTGAGGGGAGGGATAATGTTGTTCTTCACATTTGTAATCCCAGTGTCTAACCTACTAGCTGTGTGACCCTGGGCAAGTCATTTAACCCTTTTGCCTCAGTTTCCTCATCTGTAAAATGAGTTGGAGAAAGAAATGGCAAACCAATTCAGCATCTTTGTAAAGAATACCCCAGAAGGGGTCAGAAAGAATCAAACACAACTGAAATGACTGAGCAGCAATAACATCCCCAGTGCCTAACAAGGTAATAGGTACTTAATAAATATTTCTTCAATTGATTAGAGAGCACCCTTGTGTAATTGTGGACACATAGCTGAACTGTAGAATACAGAATCCCACTTTACATGATTGTTGATTCTAAAAAAAGCATTTGATATGGTAGATAAAAATGCCAGGCAGGTGGATAGAGCACCGGCCCTGGATTCAGGAGGACCTGAGTTCAAATCCGGCCTCAGACAGAACACTTACTAGCTGTGTGACTCTAGGCAAGTCACTTAACCCCAGTTGCCTCACAAAAAAAAAAAATTTTTTTCTTTAAATAAATGACACCTTAAAGACTCTCCTAGAGTCCCTGATACATGTATCAAAATCATACAAGAGTCTTTTAAAGACATAACAACAGAGATAACTTTGATGACCCTGTGGTTATTGATATCTAGTGAAGCATACAATGGGGAGATATATATGCTTACCAAAGGTGTTGGCTACTGCTGTGGAGCAGGTTCAGGGGATTTCCCCATAGATAGTGAGGTCCTCTAGATATTCCTGTTTTGTACTGATTGTATAAAAGTCTAAAAAATTGCAAAGCTTCCTAAAGAGATCCATAAGCAGTCAAAAGTATTTGGCTTGGGGGCAGCTGGGTGGCGTAGTGGATAAGGCACTGGCCCTGGATTCAGGAGGACCTGAGTTCAAATCTGGCCTCAGACACTTGACACTTACTAGCTGTGTGACCCTAGGCAAGGCACTTAACCCTCACTGCCCCACCAAAAAAAAAAGAAAAGAAAAGAAAGAAAAAGTATTTGGCTTAACTATCCCTAGGAAAAACCAAATGGATGAATGGTACCTGTTAAGATTATGATATGAAGTTGGGAGGATAACCCACAAAACTCTTCTCTGTGCACAATGAGGTGTTCCCATTACTAAATAGAAACAGGAGTGTGAATTGAATTTCAGCTGAGAATTTGCAGAGATCTTTTTAATATTCTAAAGCTTCCCTCTGAAAAAAGGTCCATATTTTTAACAGTAATATTCTTCTCTCAATGTTGTATGGTTGTGAGTCATAATATGCTCCAATTTCTGGTGAACTAAAGTTGAGGTTCACTCAAAGGGCAGTGGCAATAGACGAATGTACATTGAAAATGACGAGTCATGAAGTGGTATGGGGTAAAGGATGCCATTGATCGAAGAGAATGATAAGAAAAAAGGGTGAAAAGGTCACATCACCAAAAGGATGGATAGTTCACATGCCCTACTGATAACCATCTGATGTTAAGAGAATTTGAGGAAGAGCCCTATCACTTCCAGTGGACCCCTGTGGCAGATTTATAGGAAACATTCCATGATGGACAGGTGTGAGCAGGAGGATATGATCTACAACATGGACAAGGGTATCCAAATTGGTGAGATCACAGATCCATTGTGGTCATGAAGAACACCCTTATTTCCTTTATAGCATGGGAAAAAATATCGGATCACGCTAAAATGCATGCATAGCGAAATGTAGAGAGTAATTGATTTGGAGTTGATACACTTGGATTTCAGAATTTACTCTCTATAAGCCTCAGTTTCTTTACTTGTAAAATAAAGGGTTTGGATGAGATGACTCCTATAGTCCCTTTCAAGCCTAAGTATATGAGTTTATGGACTTACAAATCTTCCCTTTTCCAGCTTTAAATATTATCATTCCATGAAATAACTTCTTAATTGGACACACAAATAAGAACAATTTAAGTAACAACTTTATTCACAAATAAAAAAGCATCACACAACTATTTATACAAGAAAACTATAATTTATAAAATTAAAAAAGTTTCATATGCAAAAAAAGCAATGATGCAACCTAAATTCATTCAAGCTGATGCCCTTAAAGTGGCAATGGACATTTTCTACTGGCACAGACCACAGTGCTTGACCTAAGCAACATAAACAATAGCAATTCAAAGTAGAAAAATCTATTTTTAAAAAAAATATGTACAATTTACATTAAGGGGGGAGGGGAAGGGGAATCCTGTGCTTTAATTCAGTGATCTCAATAGACACTTCATTCTTCTGAATGAATTTCATGCATAATGCTGTTACTTAGTAAATGTTTAACAACCAGCTCTCCAAAACAAAAAAGTATGCATGACACACTTTTAAGTTAAATCTGCATTATTAACATTTTTCCTGACACTTTATTAAGTTGAGACAACCAACAAGACAATAAATCAAGTCCTGATTTCCAGCATTTGCTGATTTTCAAGGTGTAAATGCTCACACTGGAAATTTAATAATCAGCTCTTGAGAACTGTGCAAGTTGGCTCCAGCACACTCACAATGCTTGAACCCAAATGCTCTCCCAGATTGTAAACTCCAACAGGCTACATGCCTTAAATCATGAATTATATGAGTTCCTTTGAATACACACCCTGAAAGGTCAGCTTGTTGACTACCATGCAACATTCCAACAATATCTTTAAGAATCTGAAGTGTGCACTGCATTTCTCTATTAACTAAGCTAAGAGAGTCAGCAGAACATTATTGTATGCTTCCTCAGCAGGTGTTAACAAAATGGCACTGAAACTCAAAGCATTTCTCCATTGATCAGAAATGATGTTTTGAGATCCAAGGCCAAAATCTCATTCACATCTTTGAGTGTTCTCTTGCAGGTGTCTGTCATTGAAGTCAGTAAGAGTTCTTCATATGGAAAAAAAAAATACTGAGAGGATCAAAGGGTGATTTAAAAAAAGGAAACAGTGCCACCACTCCTTTTCTTATAACAAAAGTAGAAGGATGTAGGGAGAAAAATATTGGATTGGGAGCCAGGAGCCCTGAGACCTGGTCTTGCCTATGTCACTAGCTAGCCATGTGACCTTGGACAAGTTATTTAAAGTCACTGGGCTGAGCTTCAGTTTCCTTACCTCTAAAATGAGAAGTTTGGATCTGGATAATTTCTAATGTTCTTTCTATCTCTAAATCTCTGAGTAGATGAAAAACCAATTGGAATCAATCACATGTGTGTATGAGTTACAGTAAATTCATACAGATGAATGCTGTTTCCTAATATTTCTTGGATACTTTCTATTTGTTGACCTAAATACAGTATGACTCACTTGTGGTGAGACTTTGATTATATTTTCAAAAGTATTTTTTAAAGATTCTGTGGAAAATGTCCATGAAAGGGGTTTTCCTGAAGATGATTTTCAAAAGGGTCAACAGTATTTACATGAGTAAAATGAGCTTAGACTTTTGACCCAATGATGAATTTCAGAATATCTCTACATATAGTCCTTTTAGCATGAAAACTAAGTTTCCTCTTATGGTTCTGCAGAATTTCTGTTAGCTCTTGGTTAGCAAAGTGTCTTGCAAAATAATACATACTGGAATTTCTTGTTAGTTACTATGTTTTTCTTAGTACTGTAACATACAAGATTGCTGTGATGCAAATATTTGACTTAATTGATAGTAATATTATATATACATATACATATATATATATTTTAAAAATATTTATTTATTTGTTAGTGAGGCAATTGGGGTTAAGTGACTTGCCCAGGGTCACACAGCTAGTAAGTGTTAAGTGTCTGAGGCCGGATTTGAACTCAGGTACTCCTGACTCCAGGGCCGGTGCTCTATCCACTGTGCCACCTAGCTGCCCCACATATACATATATATTTAAATTCAATTCTGTTTGTCCACGTGGTAGACATGGAAGATTATAGACTAGGAGAAACCACGTCATTTCCTTTTTCTGAGGTAATGAGATGGGAGAACAAATAAGACAAGCACACAAAGATGTACCTCAACCCCACATTGACTGGAGAGAGGCAAGAATACTTGTAAGAGGACACCTTATGTTTTCCACTATTGTCAAACCACAGTGTACAAAATGAGAGGGAAAAATATGCCTGAAAATATGGACTTTAAGAAGACTGGGGAATAAATGAATGTCAGCTTTCAACCTTATATACATAAAAGGACTGGGGGCGGGGAGAGGAAAGGGGCAATGCTGATGAGATAAAAACCAATGTTTAAAAAGTGCAAATGTGGCCAAGAGTTAAGAAGAATTAGTTAAAAGACACAGGGCAAGCCTGATTATCTAGGCTGTAGTAGTGAGACAGAGAGCCCTTTTTAACTACTCAGACAAAAGAAGAGGGAATGAACTCCAAAAACATGCCAGGCACATCTCCTTTTCACCCTGACAGGGCTATTTTTTCCCTAGCAAATCACTTCAGAGTTTCCAGTACACATCCAGGGGATAGAGTGAGTGCCTTTATGACTTTCCTATATGGTCCTATATTCAGTTAGTAATTATGATGGAGACAGGGAGAGGCTTTAATACCATAACATACTGGTACTGGTCAAGGGCCCCCTTCTAATGTAACTATGTACCACCAGCGTAAAATACCAAACTGTGAATTCTCTTCTGATTTCACTGTATTGTGGAGTTTTGCCAAAGGCTACTAACAGATTCTACACTCTCATGATGAATGGACCTCTATGTTACAGTTTATGAAGTCTTTGATACAAAATGCACTACTTTAATAAAAGCTCTTTATCCTAGCAATACTGTTTAACTATGTCATAGACATTTCTGAGCACTGGAAGATCAGCCTTGGAAACTGAGGTAACATAATTAAAAGCTTCCTCATCAATACATACATGTGTGTCTTGTCTTTTGTACACAAAGGTAATCCACTGCTAGTAAGGCATGTGTATTAAGTTAACTTGGGGGGGCAACAATGGTGATAAATTATGACCAAGAACATACATTTGTCAGCTACTTGGTTACCACTGGGGGTGTAGTCTATGTATGAGTTCTTCTATGTGAGAAGCTAACCAGTCTGGGCAGAGCCTCATTAGCACTCTAAGCACCTGGGCTAGGGATCTTAGACTACCAAAAAAGGACTTTTTTGCACAAGCAGAAGAACTCACTTTGGAATTCCTTCCACATCAAAACTAAACAATTTAAGCTTATGTCTAGTATGATGCCATTTACTGTCTGTTTTTTTCAAACAAAACATGGATGCCTCACATATGCCCCATCTTTTCAGTCTCATGCAGCCATTTGGCAGAGGAATATAAGTCCCAACTCAATTCTGTTTCCTGTTACATGGACATAATCTCCTTGGCTCCAAGATCAATCCTTTAGTCCTTTCATTCACTCATGTAGCAGGGAAACTGCTGGTTTGGAAGAGATGCAAAGTATCATGAATCTGCCATTAGTCTTTTCTCAAGTTATGCCCTGGGGTTTCAGCACCCAGCTGGTCTGGCTCAGACACAGTTGGCTGAAGGACTTGAAATGTGGCCAGTTCAATTCAGCTTCGTCAGAAACCATCCAAGGTCCAGACTGGGTTCGGTTCCCCAGTGTTAGCAGAGTGGCATTAGGGTTATGTACACTTCCATTCCTGGTAGAAAAGAGTCCTTTAGGCTTCCTAAAACCACAACAGAAGAAAAGACCATTTGTCAAATGCAAACCAAAGGAAACACAATGTAGATCAGAGACTTACGAAGAGCAATTGCATTTTCAAATGTCCCTTTTGCTCAAGTTTTGTGCTGGGGTCATATTGTATGAACAAAAGGACCTTCACTCGTTCTCTGATGTTGGATGATATAGTTTCAAACAGTGAGCAGTAGAGAAGGCTGGGAACAAAGTGGACATTTTCAGAGCTCCTAAAACACATCTAATGTTTGCAAACTCTAAACGTTAATAACAGTTAGAGACAGCAAATGATACAATAGCCATATTCCATAAATTCATTGAATCTCTAGTCTAATTGCTCAAGGTGGCAAAAACAACAACAAAAATAATAACAGCTAGCATCTATACAGTGCTTTCAGGTTTGCAAACAGCTTTACAAATATCATCTCATTTTATCTTCTCAATAACCTTGGGAGGGGGTGCTGTTATTATCCCCATTTTACAAGAGGAGGATACTGAGGCAGGCAGAAATGAAATGACTTGCTTAGGGTCACACAACTAATTATCTGAGGCAGGATTTGCCCTTGAGTCTTCCTGACTCTAGGTTCACCACTCTAACCTTGCTTCCTTAACCCACTATGCTGCTTAGTTGCTAAAATGCAAATAAGTGATACTTATCATTCCTGTATGTTGGACTCCTAAAGTATAAATAAGTTGCATTGGGGCAGAGTGGGGGAGAGAGGTTTATACTTTGCCTATTTTTCACAGAAATAGAAAGGAATCTATGTAAAATGCCTTGATTGATTTGCTAAAAGATACTGTAATCAATTAAGCAAAAGGAGAAAGTTTTCAGATAACTATGGGGAATGAAAAGACTTTTTTTTTCCCCAGTAGTCTCATGAGATTATGTACAATCAGCCTCTGACACATTTTTCTAGCAGGAAGGAACCTCTGACCTCTTGAGGGCAACTTGAGGAATAGGCACTTCAGGAGGAAAGAAAGCATTATGTTTGGCCCTCTCAAAATAGGATATTGACTTCCGGAAATCACAAAGCAAGGATACATTAGGCCAAAAGGAATAGCATATAAAAAAATAATAATAATGTGAATGAGCTGAATTAATGTAGTAAAACTACCTTAGTTCAGATGCTGCTAATCTGTGATGATTTAGATAAGACCTAGGCTGAAAATGACCTTTTGTTAATACCTATAAAGAGATTCGCCCAGCAAAACATTGTTGTGAACAAGAATGAAAGGGAAATAGAAATAGGTGCTTTCAAAGTGGTGGTTATCCCGAAAACATTTATTTTCTTAAGTAATTAAAGTTATTGACAGGGTAATTATAAGCCAGTCTTATTAAGATAAATTAAAAGATAAATGCTTATTAAGGTAAATCCTTAGAAGTATATACTAACAACACTGGTAGATTAAGTCACCATATGTATGTGAATTAATAAAAATAATAGCAAGCATTTATACGGGGATTTAAGGTTTACAACTGTCTTTACAATTATCATTTCACTTTATCCTTAGAAGAACCCTAGGAGTTAGGTGCTATTGTTATTTCCATTTTTCCATTTTAGAGATGAGGAAACTAAGACTGAAAAGAGTTAAGTGACTTGCCCAGTGTCTGAGGCAGGATTTGAATTTAGGCCTTCCTGATTCTAGGTCCGTGGCTCTCTCTACTCCACCACCTCTGAAAGTAATGGTTGTATTGGGAAGAAAAAAGAAAAGGTGAAATATTGCCTATAATTTAGATTTTTAATTGATTCATATGAATTCATAACTTTGATGACCAACAACCCTGACTTTCTCTAAAATTAGCCCAAATCAGTGAGACTTTACATCTTTAATATTTTCTAAAGCTGTGCTTTTATTGGTGGGGGCACTCCAAGCAAGGACACAAATGGTGACCCCATCCACACTTAATCAGATGATTTTTCTGGGTCTAAAGATGAGTCCCCTGGTTGTGATGAGCCTCTGGGCACTTCAGTGGACCTGGTCCTGAACGGGCCAATCTGTTATCAGGTCTCTTCCACCCAAGGCCTTTTCTGTTTGGTAAGACTTGCCTCTGGCCCTCTGCCAATGGCCTTACAGATCTCAGGGCCACCTTTCACTCCAGGATGAGGTCCTGGAGGAAGATCTTAGAGAAGGAACTTTCCTCTGCAATCAAATCCAGCCTCCAGTAATTTGGATTTTAGAGAGCTTTACCTGAGCTGGACTGAAGTATTACTAATACAAAGAGAAAACAGTTTGCCGAACATATTAACCACAGCTAGTAAGATTCCAAAGGGTACGCCTAGCCCTTAAATCTGAGGGAGTTATCTTTAAGGACTTTACTACAGTAATTGTTTGAATGCTAATGGGTATTATTAAATACAAATGAGGTATGGGTTTTTCTGGTCAGTAAGGCAAACTCATATATTCGAAATAATCCCATTGCCATATATTAGTGAGGTTTAACTTGTCCATATTCTTTTTTGGATTCTTCAAAAACAAATGTGTGATTTTGTAAGGCCTCTGAATCAAAATGAAAAAATGCAGATCTTCCTTAACGTGCTTTCCTTCCTATTACCCATCTATGCATCTCCTTTGTCAATCAAAAAGCATGTACTAATCAACAAATAGTAACAAGATGTTTCTGTTTGTAAGGTGTTATATAACTAAAACCTTAAGAGAATAGATGGGCCTGGAACAATATTGAGAAGACCAACAGACTTACACCTTCCTAGAGAAGAAATATTCTGGGAGACCTTTCTTTATCAGGCAACATGCCACAGTGGAACAGAATGCTAGACTTGGGATTGGGAAGACCTGGGCTGTAATCACATCTCAGACACTTGCTAGTTGTATAACCCTGGACAAATCAAGTAAAAACTCTTTGTGCCTCAGCTCCCTCATCTATAAAATGAAGGAATTGGACTAGAAGACTTGAGGCCTCTTCTAGCTTTAAATCTATGATCTTAGAATATTTACAAATTACATGTAAAAGGATTTTCAGTAATAATACAGATTACCTGACTAATATAACATTTATATATGAAATAATGTTATCATTACAATCATGTATGTTAGTGTTGAATGTTTTGTTGTCTAGAAGCAGCTAGGTGGAACAGAGAGCTAGATCTGAAATTAAGAAGATTTAAGTTTGAATTCAGCCTCAGATATTTACTGGCTTTGTCACTCTAGGCAAGTCATTTAACCTCTATTTCAGTTTCTTCAAATGTAAAATGGGGATAATAACAGCAAGCACCTACCTCAAAGTGTTGTTGTGATGATTAAATGAGATAATATTTGTAAACTGCTTAGCCCAGTGACTGGTACATAGTAGGCTTTTAATAAATGATTTTTTCTTTTCTTCCTTCTAGGTTTTGATAATTTATTTATTTTTTTTGCAGGCCAATGAGGGTTAAGTGACTTGTCCAAGATCATACAGCTAGTAAGTGTCAAGTGTCTGAGGCTGGATTTGAACTCAGGTCCTCCTGAATCCAGGGCCAGTGCTTTATCTACTTCGCCACCTAGCTGCCCAAGGAAGGGTAAATTAAAACAAAAAACACTGCCCCATTTATTGCATAGTCTAAGGGTAATATTATAAATTAATTTAAAAAAACCCTTCGCAATCACAAAGGCATGATAATTCTTCCATTCCACCACCAGGAAAATAACGTGAAAAAAAAATGACACAAGAAGCTCATATAGATAGGGCTTTTCACGGAAATATTTCTTTTCTGGAACCCTTATAGAACTAAGTCAAGGTTAGAATATGGAGAGTCCCCACCAATATTACATCAAGATATTTGATGAAAGGCCATGAGATAGTTGATAACTAATCATTTTATATACTGTCAACACACTTGGTTAAAACGAAAAAAAGCTTGGCTTAAGAGTTCTGTTGCTAGCATATACTTATTCTAATTATTCAGCCTCTCCCATAACAATGGTTGGCAACAAAGGGAATAACCAAAACCTGTCAATGGAAGAATCATAGACTGAGAGAATTTAGTACTGGGAGGGACTTTAGACAACATCTAGGTTAAACCCTTTATTTGAAAGCTGAAGGAACAGAGGCCCAAAGACTTGTTCCATACAATCAATTGGTTAAAAGATTCAATGTATTAAAGGTAATGTTAACAACTGAAAATTTGATCTGTGGAAACTGACAGAGATGCAAATAGTATTTTAGGTTTTAGAGAAATAGGGGATGTTAAAGACCTTCTAGGTCAATTATCTCATTTAACAGATGAGGAAATTGAGGCTAATTGACTTGTCAAAAGTCATACAGATAGTAAACAAAAGAGTCAGAATTCAAAGGTAGGTATTTTGATTTTAAGTACTCCTGATATTCCAAGATAGTATAGATGTTCAAATTTAATTTTCAAAGTATCATGACTCAGTATAAAAAGCCTGAGAAAATATTTCTTTAGTCAAATGAACATAAGCCACAAGGGGTCTGACTGTCTCTAAAAATGCATGTTAGATGGGATGGGAACTACTCCATCTTGCTGACCCTGTCTGATTATTATTTACTGCCCATTCTTCATAGCTGGCTTCTCTCAAAGCACACATTTGGTGAATACAGGGAAGGCATTATATGAACGGGCTCAAGCGACCACTGAGCCTCACTCAGAGAATTTGGGATGAACTCACTTTCTGGCCCCACTCCCTTCTCTGCCTCCCAGCTAGGGAAAGGGCACATCTGTTCTCTTCTACCAATGCATTGACCATTCAAAGACAAAAGTCCGCACTTTCTCCACCCACTAAAGAAACATATACACGTTATTCTAATTCATAAACTATTTTCATTCTGCAAACATTTGTTAAATGTCTTAAAAAATCAAAGACTTTTGATCCAGAAGAGATGTTAAGGGATCATCTAGTTTGGTTTACTCTTTTCAATATTTGTGTAGGGCCAAAAATTCTCATTGGAGTCTCCTGACAACGCCATGAAGCATGTCATGGAATCATTATCTCCATTTTACAAGGAAACCGAGACTCAGAAAGTTAAAGTGACTTGCCCAAGGTCATGGAGCTGCTAATGAGAGGAGTTGGGACTCAACTTCAAGCCTCCTGGACTCTAGTCCAAAAGTATTCTGTACTCAGTATTCTGCCCCAACCCTGAGGTTATGGAATATGTCATGAATTTTTATATATAGGAATTTAATATACTCAGAACACTTCCAGAAACCTGTTCCCATTATTATTATTATTATTTTTGAAAAAGAAACAGAATATTAAATTTCTCATCGATAGTACTCTGCGATCTGGGCAAACCCTATTCTCCAATAACTAACCTTGGACTAGCATTTCATTTCAAAGTTGATCTACTACATGCAGATGCTAAGTCAACACTGATATTAATCATCTTTTCTTACCTGGAGGGAATGTTGGGGGACCATGTCCATGGCATCCTCATTCTCTTGCTCCAGTTGGTTTCTAAAAGATAAAGTCTCCTGAGTTAGTGACGGGTCTGTTGGTGTGCTTTGTTGAGAACATTCAGTAGCTTCTGCCAAGTCTTCAGGATGAGACTGAAGTGGAACTGCTGTACCCACCCGGTCCTGGCTACTGTTTGAATCCAAAGTGGCTGAGTTTTCAGTTTCCAGGTTAAGCGAATTTCTTTCTCTTCCATTCAGTTCCAAGTAAGACTCAGAGAGAGAGAGTGTGTCGCTGCAAATGGGATTCTGCATGAGCGGCCAGGCATCTGAAAGCTCACCACAGGTAGAGTGGGGAATGGAACCAAAGAATGTTGGAAGCATTTCCCCCACTGAACTTGCATTCCTGAGAGGGCAACAAAGGGAAAGTAAAGTTAAATTTTAAAAGGAACATCAGAAAAACTGAATGGAGAAAACTTATTAAAGATTAATGTTCAGAGACATTACCAACTAGAACCTGTATGTGGTTCTCCCTGAATTGCAACTTTACTGCTGCCTGCTATTTTAATTTACTTACCTCACTAATTTAAGCTAAATTAGTTTATTTGCTTTCAAACCAGATCAGCTGACCAAATAAACATTTTTGAAATGCCTACTATGTGCTGTTTTTATTTGTCCTTTGTTCTTGAAGAGGACCATGACATCGGGGGTGATGACATGACTTGCAGTGAATTGGATTTAAGTGAGAGAAGGCTCTGCAAAGTCACCAATCTCACTCTCTCCTCTAGAGCCATCTGGGTCCAGTGGCAAGATATATATCAGCATGACTGGAGATGGCCCTGGATATTTAAGGCAATTGGGGTTAAGTGATTTGCCCAGGGTCATACAGCTAGTAAGTGTCTGAGGTCATATTTAAACTGAGGTCCTCCCTCAGGGGCAGTGCTTTATCTAATGCATGACCGAGCTGCCCCACTATGTGCTAGGCACTGTGCTAGGACCTAAGGATACACAGATGAAAATGAACAAGTCCCTGCCTCAAGGTGCTTATATTCTATTGGATATCCATAAAACCACCTAAACCAGGTAGTCATTGAAAAAGTCCATCTCCAGTAAAAATACATTTAGACTTAACTCAAAGCCTTGTATAGGGATTAAGTGTATTCAGTTGGCAGAAATAATAAAAGTCAAATGGAAACAGTACAAGTGGATGGTAAAGTATAAAGAGTGCTGGATTGTAAAGCAGCTCTAAGTGAATCTGCCTTCTTCAGGAATTTCCCAGAGGAGTAATCAGACACCTCATATGTGACTTCTCTTTTTAAGTTCAGCATTTGGAGACAGAGAGCTCTATTCTGGCATTTGTGAGTCAGTCAATTCATTGCTTGGCCTTGAAAACATGAAATGTCATGAATGCCCAAAGTTACCTTTCATGAAGGGTGGTCCTGGAGTGGAGGGCACAGCCATGAGTGCCACGATCCATGCTACAGGTCTCATCACAGCACAAGGAGGGAATCAAGTGAACTGGACCTGTGAAGAAGACAAGTGTTTTAAATAGGATCATGAGATTCCTTCAGGTAACTCCCATTGCAACATCCTTCAGTTCAGCAACTTGCCATGAATTTCTTAGGGCACTGGGGTTAGAACAGCAAAACCCACATAGTCTCTGCTGTCAAAAAGGTTGAAGGGGATTCAACATGTACACAGGAAAGTAATGTAATGATTGGAATGATGCCACCTACTGGAGACTTGCTGTGGGAAAGCTCCGCCATGAGGAAAATGCCTCAGAGGGCAAGGCCATGTGGCTGTTCCTTGGCGTCAGGAAGTGACGTTTGCTCATGGGTGCTGTCTATCAAGGCTACCAGCCAATCAACTTGAGGAGCCTCCTATTTTCTGGGAGGAGACAGGAAGGAGGAAAGAGGGCCTGCGTGGAGAGCTCTCACTTTTTTGGGTTCCTGACTTGATGGTGGTGGTGGCGGCAGAGGACTTCACAGGAAATTTGAGGAAAGATAGGAATGCCAGGCTGTTGGAATTCTGTTCTTAATCTTTTTCTTTCTATTTTTCAATAAATCCTTAAAAACCTAAACTCGTTTTATCAGTGATTTTAGTCAGTTTCCCCCAAAACTGGGGGAACAGATTAGAATCCACATTTAGAATCTTAAATTACACAGTTAATACAAAGGGTATACAGCATAATACAAAACAATTTCAAGAGGAAGAGAGGGCTAATAACTGGGAGCATCAAGAAAAGAAGCAAGGGATTCTATGTGGTGGAGGATTAGAAGGGAGTGCATCCCAGACATGGGGAGCCCTGTATACAAAGAAACAGTCACAAGAGATGAACTGTCATGTATGGAAAATAATCTTGCTCTTCTTAAAAAAAATTGGTTTTAGTTTGTCAGGGTTTTTTTCCCTCCCCTCCCCAACATCAGTTCAAAATGTATGTACATCCTTGAGTCTTTGTGTCAGCCAGACTAGGCTCCTCACTGTTCCCCACCCACAGGATGCCACCTCTTATTTCCCAGCCTTTGCGCGGGCTGGCTACTATGTTTGAAATATTCTTCCCTTTCCTGTCTTTTAGAACTCCTAGCTCCCTTCTAAGAATTGGGATTGCATTGGGATCACTAGCGCCTAGCGCAAAGCCTGGTACATAACAGGCCATTAATGAATGCTTCTTGGTTTATTGATTTCTTTGATTCTTACAACTGTAGTTAGCTTCTTTAAAATAACTTTAACCAGGGCAGCTAAGTGACACAGTGGATAGAGCACCCACCCTAGATTCAGGAGGACCTGAGTTCAAACCTGGCCTCAGACACTTAACACTTACTAGCTGTGTGACCCTGGGAAAGTCACTCAACCCCATTGAGAAAGAATGGTGCACCCAACTCAGATTGCCACCCACTAGTTCTTCAGTGGTTTACAAATGGTCTACAAATCAGAGCATTCAGAATAGGCAGCAGTTCTTAAAACTTTTTGGTCCCAAGAGTCTTTGGTATTCTTTTTTTAAAAAAATAATAAACATTTTTATTTAAAATTTTGCATTCCAAATTTTATCCTTCCTTTCCTCCCTCCCCTCATCCCAATCAAATATAGGTTATACATGTGCAACCCTTGGTATTCTTAATTCTTATGGGTTATCTCTATCAATGTTTATTGTATTAAAAATGGAAATATCTTAGTATTACTACGAAAACAGTTTTGACCTTGCAGGCTCCCCTGATAGTCTTAGAGATTCTCAGGGGCTCCCAGACTATACTTTGAGAACCACTGGTTAAGAGACAGGGACTTGGGGCAGCTAGATGGCGCAGTGGATAGAGCACTGGCCCTGGAGTCAGGAGTACCTGAGTTCAAATCCAGCCTCAGACACTTAACACTTACTAGCTGTGTGACCCTGGGCAAGTCACTTAACCCCAATTGCCTCACTAAAAAAAAAAAAAAAAAGACAGGGACTTAACCTGTGATATCATTTTTATAGGGAGCTTCCTGGTAAAGAAACTTCCCTTACCAATACAAGATTGTGTCTTCTCTGCACTTACAGTCTTAGAGAGTTGCCTAGCATGCTAAAAGGTGACATGATTTGCCCAGGGTCCTACAGTGACCACATGTCAAAGGTGGGACACGAACCCAGGTTTTCCTGGTTTTGAACCATCTCTCTATTCACCTTGCCTTTCTCCATCTAGAGTGTCTACCTGCATATATAATGTGTCATTGATATCATGAAATTCCAGAGTCCATCTGCCATTCATTCATTCATTCATTTATTCATCATATAAAAATTACTGAGCTCCTTGATACACACACATACACATATAGCTCATCACTATACCAGACACTACAGAGAATACAAAGATAAATAAAATCCCTAGCTTTATATGCAGCATGCTTTAATAAACTCAATGCCTTGTACTGAAGATAGACATATTTAATTTCCATTTGTGAGAAAATCCATAATCTTCTTGCAGGAAGAAATTAAAGTATTTAGGAAAATTAATTTTCTCACATTTTTAGCTTTATGCATATAGTTTTGTTGCATACAAGTATATTCTGTCGACTTTGTTCTCTGATGGACTTCGAACTGAGACCTTTTAGGTCTGTGCTTCACATTCTGAATCCTAGATGGGAGCCCATGAAAAGATTTTCCACTTGTTCCTCTGACAGGAGCAAAACTGTCAATCTTTGTAAAAACTCAAGATTCTTGAACTACCAGCCTCGTAGGTTATCCTCCTCATCATGTGAATAAGATTCTGGAGAATCATATCCTTTCTCTAGGATCCTTCTGGTTGCCTTGGTTTGGATGACTGATAGTCCATCAGTATGGTGATTAGAACTTTGGGGAGAAAACATTTTTGTATGAATATTTCTAAAAATCATTTGATTTCTTCAAGGTTTTCTGGGATGGAGGCCCATGTACACAATTCCTGGGTCTGAGGCCAAAAGATCTCACACATCAATTTAACTGTCAATGATTGAACTCCGAGAACTGCTTTATAGGGAAGGCAGGAAACAAACACTTGTCTAAACAGGCAGGGTGTCAGGTTGTTTAAGTGAAAGCTCCATTGACCCCAAGCAATGAAGATGAACTCACCCAGACATTCTAGGGTTTTAATGAGGTGGCAATTTTCTTTTACCACTTAGAATCAGAACCAAACCATCAGAGAGAAAGGAGGGATAATATGACAATACCCTTTTTAACTAGAAGACCAAGTAAAGCATCTCAATTCCTAGGTAAATGTGCCCAATTCTTTCTGTTCCCACTTCCTTTGGGCTACCCTTATTCCTCTAATATGTTTGTAATGAGGCCTTACTTACCACAAGTCTGTGCTGAATCTTGATGGCATTGACAACAAGTTCTGTGAGGATATTCATTAAGCTGAGCTCTGTCAAAACATGACAGCTCTGACCCATTGTACTGGATATCCTGTGATCTCATAGACCCTGTTGGTAAAGAGGGAAGAAGGAGAATGCATCAAGCTAACTCTTTGTTTCTGCACTTTCCTTTATGAAGCAGATATTAACATGAGAATGTGGAAAATTCCAAGCCAACCTTTTCAAGTTTTTTAAGAGGAGAGAGATCTAGCATTTTCAATGACTGGTAGGTTTAATCTTAAAATGAGATCACTAAACATGGAAAACCACTTGTCAAGAAATCCAAAAGTAGTAAGATGCTCAGGTTACAAAAAATTCCGAAGTTCATTTTTATCTAGTGGCATTAAGATGTTTCATACTTGTCAACATTTCTATAAAAATGCCACTCATTTCCTTCTGCACCTCCTCCTTCTCCCTGTCCTCGGGCCTCCCTGAGACTAAAAGACTATAGGGTTTATTTTCATTAATCTCCAATTACTTTAACAGTTCATTGGTTCTCATTTTAGGCAGGTTTCCTGTCAAACCCTTTAATGGCTCTGGTGATAATTCACTTCTCCAGTTTCTTACTTAGAAACAGAAATAGTGAGGGACTTACAGCGGGGCTTCTTCTCCATGAACTGCCTCTTACAGTAGATGACACAGAGGATGAGGAGGGCCAACAGAACGGTGGCAAGTGCGCTACAGATCACAGCCGCCAGAGCTGTGTCTCGAGGACTGGAGGTGGTAGACGGGATCTTCACAAGGTTCACTTTGGTTGTACCTGAAAGAGGCAGGAAAGACCATCAGCATTAATTATAACAAGTGGAACAAAGTTGGTGACTTGATAGTGAATAATCAATCATACTGCTGATCCTCTGTACTGGTCAGATCACATTTGGAACACTGGGGTCAGTCTTAGGCATCACATTTGAGGAAGGGCAATTAATGAGCTGGAGAACAACCAAATCAAAAGAGACCAAGTTGGCGAATGGCTTCAGGATGTTACCATATGAGAATTGGTTGAAGGAAACAGGGATCCTTAGCCTGAAGAAGACTCAGGGAAGGACACAACAGAGTGCTGGGAATAAAAAAACCTCAGTTCTAACCCCAGCTTGTCCCTTGCTATGCGACCTTGAACAAGTCATTTAATTTCTCTAGCCCTCACTTTCCTCATCTGTAAAAAGGGTATGTTGCAGGGGCAGCTAGGTGGTAGAGTGGATAAAGCACCAGCCCTGGATTCAGGAGGACCTGAGTTCAAATCTGGCCTCAGACACTTGACACTTAACTAGCTGTGTGACCTTGGGCAAGTCACTTAACCCCAATTGCCTCACCAAAAACAAACAAACAAATAAACAACAACCAAAAAAACCTAAATTAAATAAAATTTTAAAAGGGTATGTTGCATAAGAAAACTCTAAGTTCATAGCTCCATAGCTAAGGTCCTGATTCTATGAAGGGCTGCCATGCAGAAGAGGGGCTTTCTCTGAAGGATCTTCTCAGAGAGTGTGAGATTCTGAGATTAACCATTGTAAGCAATGTACGAATAAAAGGGAAGACTACTTATTTCCAAAGGCACGTCATATGCAATAAGTTTTTTAAAAAACCAGAAAAAAACCTTCCTGTCATATTTTGTAGGTTGTGCTGAAACACACATTTTAAAACCTCAGTAAAAAAGAAAATTCTTGGATTATTCCTGATCACATATGACATCTGAAAGATTCAAATATCCTCATGGCTATATTTGGTAAGTTGTAGGAATGTCTCCACCTGCTGAATTTTGGAGAAAAGATGGTCATAGCATAGAGTGGTCACCATAATAAAAGCCAAGTAAGCAACATTACCAAGTAAAAGAAACTGTTTCTAGTACAACTAAGGCATGTCCATATTCCTCCTTTAACTCTACCACATTCTACCACATATTATCCTTACCTATAGACAAGTCCTTCTTTTGCCTTACTGCTAGAACAGCTTGTCAATTCCTTGAGGAACAATGCATTAGACACCCAAACCATCCTGAACATAATTTTACATCACTTGCTGAATGAACTTTGGGTGGATATTTGAATGAAGGGAACATGCTTTATTATAAGGCACCTACTATGTGCCAGTCACTGTACTAAGCATTTTAAAAACATCTCATTTGATCCTCACAACAGCCCTGGGAGATAGGTACTACTATTATCCTCATTTTACATATGAGGAAACTGAGGCAAACAGAAGTTAAGGGACTAGCCCAAGATCACACAGCTAGAAAGTGTCTGAAGCTAAATTTGAACTCAGGCCTTCCTAACTCTAGATCCACTACTCTGTCTACTGTACCACCTAGTCACCTCTAGATAAATTTTTTTTTGGTAGGGCAGTGAGGGTTAAGTGACTTGCCCAGGGTCACACAGCTAGTGTCAAGTGTCTGAGGCTGGATTTGAGCTCAGGTCCTCCTGAATCCAAGGCCAGTGCTTTATCTACTGCACCACCTAGCTTCCCACCTCTTGATAATTTATGAGGAAACAGTACTAGCAGTAGGGATTAAGAAAGGTTTTAAGGGGGGCAGGTAGGTGGCACACTGAATAAAGCACCGGCCCTGGATTTAGGAGGACCTGAGTTCAAATCCGACCTCAGACACTTGACACTTACTAGCTGTATGACCCTGGGCAAGTCACTTAACTTTCATTGCTGGCCCCCCCCCCCCCCCCGGAAAGTGGCTTATGAAGAAGGCTGTGTTTGAATTGCATCTTGAAGAAACAAAGCAATTCTACAAATCAGAAATAAGGGTCAAATTCATTCTAGGCACAGGAGATGGTTTATGCAAAGTCCTAGAGATGAAGTGTCACATGTGAAGTTTATAAAGAGAAAGTGAGAGGTCAGTTGTCTGGTTGTACGGGAGTATGGGAAATGTATGGAATATGGGAGAAGGATATTGTACAATGATGTTGAAAAGACAGGTGAGGGCCAGGCTTTCAAGCCCAAACAGAAGAATTTACATTTGGGGAGCAACTGGTGGTGATTGAGTAGGGGAGTCACACCACCAGATTTATGCTTAAAGAAAATGCTTTGGCAACAGTGTGTGGGATGGACTGGGGTAGGGAGTAGCTTGGGGCAAGGAGACTCATTAGAAGGCTGTTGCAATAGTCCAGGTGAGAGGTGATGAGGGCTAAAGGAAGGCAGTGTGAAGAGAGAGAAGGTGTCATATCAGAGATGTAATGGGAGAAACAGCAAGATTCGGTGATTAGTTGTATGGCTTGAGTAAGAGTGGAGGTGGGGGAGAGGTCAAGAAAAATTCCTATTAGATCAAAGGATGGCCTTGCCTTTGAGTGAAGTAGGGAAGTTTGGAAGAAGGAAGGGTTTGGGGTAAGGGAGGAGATAATAAATTCTGGTTTGGACAGACTGAGTTTGAGATGTCCAGGCAATTAATAATGTGAGATCTGAACTCAGAGAAGGGATTGGGACTGGATATATAGAACTGTGAGTTATCTAAATAGACATGAAAATTAAGCCCACAGGAGCCATTTTAGAACCTGAATGTTCATTTACCAAGAGCTGATGTGTCTTAATGTGGCAGAAGGAACTAGATTGACAATGATTCCTAGAATAATTTGGACAAATCTGAAGTAGGTATCCAGTAACACCACTAACAAGTATTTTAAATAGCATTTACTTCTAAGTATGCCTGGTATTTACAAGTGTATTTTATCACTGAAAACCCTGTGGAGATATCATCATCAATTAAAAAAAAATCTTATTAAAACACTTATCTTTGTATGGTGCAAGCAGACATTGTCCCTAACCTCTTAGAGAGAGAAATCCATAACAGCTTATGTCAATGTGGACAAATGAATAAAAAGATACGTAAGCATTGTGGCAGCTGCACAAACATGGAAAACCAAATAACAACTAAAATATATATGCAATTAAAGCAAATTATGTTACAGGGTTGAAAGTGAACATGGAAATGTCAAAGTGGTACAGATGGTGCCAGGAAGACCCACCATCCTCTTTTCTGTTGTGTGAAAGTAAATTCTACTCGTATTAACTACCTTTAACTACGCATCTTCCTCAAGAAAATATGACATCTTAGAAATAGCTGGTTTGGGGGAATATAATTGGGCATTTTTTATATTGTTAGTTGCCAAACTCAAAGTCAGCTATCAATTATGTCCTAATGTGCCAGGTTCTGTGCTGGGCATCAAATACAAAAATGAGATGGTCTCTGGTCCCAAGGAGCTTATAATCTATGAGGCAAGACACAGTATTAACTATCATGTTAAGATCACTGATTGTCTGTAATAAATTCAGTAAGACTGAAATTAAGTGGAACATAATGGGGAATGGGAATGTTCTCATTGAATTTTCAGATTGATTATTAATTGCATAATGCTAGGGCCAAAAGGAACCTCAGATATCTAATTCCCTCATGCTACATATGAGAAAAGAGACAGCTAGGTGACACAATGGATAGAATGCTAGGCGTGGAGTTAGGAAGTCCTGAGTTCAAATCCAGCCTCAGATAATCACTAGTTATGTGATCCTGAGCAAATCACTTACCTCTTAATTCACTGGAGAAGGGAATGGCAAACCACTCCAGTATCTCTGCTAAGAAAATCCCATACAGGGTCTCAATGAGTCAGACATGACTGAACAACAAATGAAGAAACTGAGACTCAGAGAGGTTGTAATTGGCTCAGGGTCCTGGCTAGTTAGTAGTATTGATTCAGGGGTGAACAGAAAACCCTTTTTATTTCAATACTTGTTGGAAATCTTGGACTCAAACATTTATGAGTCTATTTTCTTTCTGAAGTAGAGTTTAATAAATACAATTTGATACTTCTTTCATGATTATTTTTGATATTTTAGATTTGTATAAAAATAAATTTTATTTATGCTTTTTGTTTTTACTTCACAGTCATTTTTGGATATACCCTCACTCACCCACTCAGTCAGTCTCATGTCATTACAAAGAAAATGAGTTATGCAACACCAACGGCCCCAGAGACTGCATGTGACAATGTATCAGCCTTATTATTTTGAACATTAATTATAACTGAAACATTCTTTCCACGTGGAGGGTATTCTTAAAATATTGGACTGAATGGGTGGTGACCTCAGAACACACCCAAAAAGCTGTTTCTTAAGATAAATCCTAAGTATCTGCTTGGATCTGTGGCATGAACTGCACAGGAAATAAAGTACTGGGACAGTGTGTGTATGTTTGTGTGTGTATATACACACATACACACACATATATGTATATATGGGCATATACATGTATGCATATGGAGATATAGACATATATACACATGCATGCACATGTATATGAGAGAGAGAGAGAGAGAGAGAGAGAGAGAGAGAGAGAGAGAGAGAGAGAGAGAGAGAGAGAGAGCGCCTGGGAGGACCTGAGTTCAAATTTGACCTCAGACATTTACTAGCTATGTGACCATGGGCAAATCACTTTACCCCTGTCTGCCCCTCTTGTAAAATGGGGATAGGGGCAGCTAGGTGGCGCAGTGGATAGAGCACTGGCCCTGCATTCAGGAGTACCTGAGTTCAAATCCGGCCTTAGACACTTAACACTTACTAGCTGTGTGACCCTGGGCAAGTCACTTAACCCCAATTGCCTCACTAAAAAAAAAAAATTAAAAAAAAATGGGGATAATATTAAGACCTAGTTTCCATGGTTGTCATGAAGCTCAAATGAGAAAATAATTGTAAAGCATTTAGCACAGTGCCTGGCACAAACTAAACACCATATAAATATTATCTGTCGTCGTTGTCATCATCATCAGTGGGTTGAGGATTGTGTTTATGCAGAATTCTGATTATCTGGTTATCTGCCAGTTTGTGTTAGTTGGATTCCAGTTGGTTTTAATCAGAATCCATTGGGAAATGGATTTGAAACCACTTCATATTTACAGCAAAAATCAAGCACTGTTTTCCTCATCTGTGGGTTTCTTCTATAATGAAACTGAGATTTCCAATTCTTTCACTCTAAGTGATACCACCCCCACACCTCTGCTAAGTTCCCTACCAGTATTTTATTGGGTATCTAAGATACCGCTAGTGATTTCTCCACCACCTCACCTCCAACCCCTCTATGATTTATTAGGGTTCTGATGGTGCTTTGGAGGAATGGGGTGTGTAAATTTGCACATCCTTTGTAAAGTTTTACCTTTACCACAAATGAAGTAATCTCTTTATTAAGCAGTAACTGAAGGCCCTGTGTTATGCTGAGCACTTTAGCAGAGGTTGTGGGGAGATATTTGTAAACAATAGATAGAGTTCATGCCCTTATAAATTCACTATCTAATAATCGGAGTGAGTGCACAAAAAATTATAAGTAACTGGCAAAATACATGCAAATCCCTGTATGTTCAATTCTTTGCACTTGGTACATGGAATTCAAAAGACTCAGAAATCCAAATAACAGATATGCCCCTCTCTCCGGCCAACTTCTCCCTTGCCCATAAAAAAAGTTCAGGCATGCCAACCGTATGTTTACCCTCACTCCCTTTTTTCCCCTGGCAACAAAGACAATCAAAACAAAATTGGAAAAATGTGACTTGAGGCAAACAAGGAGTGTGCTTGCCTAATACTGAGCTTTTGTGTGATGGTAATATCATTATGAGTGAAGGTCTCCACCTGTTGAAATCTTACCCATTCTTTAAGACCAAAGTGCTACATTCTCCATATCCTTAAAACACCATATAAAATGTGTTAGTTTAAAGGTTGGTCTGATTGCCCAAAGCAGAACTAAGTAATCACCGCATCGTAGGACCACAGATGTAGAGCCGAGAGAGGCCTTGGAGATTTTCTAGTTTAATTCCCGTATTTAACAGAATAGGAAACTGACACTCTGGCAGGCATCTTTTCCCAACGCTATGCTTTGTTCTTCATTATGAAGGATGACAAGTGCTCCAGGAGGAACCCTATGTCTGGACCTCCGCCTCTTTGGGTCCCTAGTTACTTCTGAAGCTTAACTGGGGCATTACCTGAATTGGGACCTTTCCTGATTCTCCTTGTTGTTCAGTCTTTCAGTCATATCCAACTCCTCATGACCTTATGGACCATAGCACACCAGGCTCTTCTATCCTCCACTATGTCCCCAAGTCTGTCCAACCTCATGTTCATTGCTTCCGCAAGAGATTCTTCTTCACCCCCAACCCAAATACTTCACACTTACATATGTGAATGTGTTATTTCTCTGCCCTCTCCTCTACAACTCCCAAAGAATTTAAGGTCTTTGTGGGAAAGAAATCTTTTTATTTGTCTCCCCAGAGCCAAACCTTGTACCTGGGAAATGGTAGCTATGCCTTACCTTCCCCCAAAGTTCCTTAAAGACAAAGACCATGTTTTATACATGTTTAAATCCTTCCCCCTCACTCCCCCACCCAAAACCTAGCTACACAGTATTTTGCATATGGAAGGTGATCAATAAATGTTTTCTCGGTTATGAAAGAATACTGCTATTATTTCAACCAATGATTAGCTTTGAGAACAGAAATGCAAACAAAATTTACAAATCTGAATTTTTTTCTCTTCTAAAGTTCTTTATCCTTTACATCTATTTCATATAAATTGCAATCAATTCTTTGGTTTTTAATGTTCTTCCAGCATAAAATTATATTTAATGAAAGTTTAAGGAAACCCAAAGCTGAATGAACCTATTTCTATTGACATTTTCAAGTGAAAAGTATTCATGTACAGTTCTTTACAATATCCAACGAGGCAAAGATAGAGTTTTTAGAGTGGAAGAAAGCCTTTTGTTAATCCACACTGGTTAAACAAAAATATCTCTGGTAACACTAAACATATGAAATCCAGATGTGCCACTAAAGAGCTGCCAATAAACAAAAGAGTTGAATTTTTTCAGTCGATTTGTACCAAGTGCCCTGACACTGGATAAATGTAAAATGAATGCCTTCCTCTTTTACTGCCTCTTCTCAAGAGTTTGGTCATAAAATTGGATTTTGTAGTTTAAGAACTTCTGGAAACTCTTTGCCTAAAATGATTTTTTGAGGGCTAGTCTATCTAAGTGTAACCATCCATGCATCAACAACAAATGTCTTATTATTGACATCAACGAATTGATAAATGGAAAGGAGTTTTCTGATTTTTTTTAATATAGAAAAAAGTCATTTTGTGTGGGGATTAGGTATCAACATCAAACTTTAACAGAGAGGGAAGAATTCACTAAATGTCTTCTATTATGACTAAGGAAACAAGCCTGCTATTCAGCTTAGAAGGGTAGCTAGGTGGCACCGTGGATAGAGTGCTGGGCCTGGAGTCAGAAAGACCTGAGATCAAATCTGGTCTCAGACACTAGCTGGACAAATCACTTAACCTTGCTGGCTTTAGTTTCCTCATTTGTAAAATGAGCTGGAGAAGGAAATGACAAACCACTCCAGATGGGGTGATGAAGAGTCATACATGACTGAAATGACTGGACAAAAAATTCAGCTTAAAACTAAACAATTTATGGGGGCAGCTAGGTGGCACAGTGGATAGAGCACTGGCCCTGGAGTCAGGAGGACCTGAGTTCAAAGCCTGCATCAGATACTTGACACTTACTAGCTGTGTGACCCTGGGCAAGTCACTTAATCCCAATTGCCTCACCCAAAAACAAAAACAAAAAAACTAAACAATTTATGACAGTACAATATCTGGCAGTGTGAAACCACAAACTATGATAAGAGAGGTAAACCCTAGCATTAGGTACTGGCAAATTGCCTGTCAGCGTTCATCATTTTAATAAGATTACCTAAAACAGGAAAAATACTCTTTTTAGAAAATGATTAAAGAATTTAGAAAGATATTAATAGTATTGGGATAGGGTGGTGGTGGTGGTGTTTAAAAGAACTAAAAAGGCATAGTCAGCGCAAAAAACTGGATTTAGTCAGAGGAACTGGGATTGAATCTCTACTCAGTTACTTACTGTGTAATCTTGCATAATCTTGAATGCTTCTTGTGTAATTTAATCTTTCTGTGTTTTAGCTTCCACATTGGTAAAATAGGGATGGGGTTAAGTTGGGAGATGGTGCTGGATTGGACAAAATACTTTCCAACCCTAAATCTATGATCGCATGCTAATTTCTAGCTCTAAAGCCTGTGATCCATTACCATCTTGACCCCATTTTTTTCTAACAACCCAAATAAATAATTTCCCTTTGTATCCTGATGTTTGCTGACAGGAGGTAAAGAGCCATCCTACACTGTGGTAAACACTGGAGATATTGTCTCCTAACATCTGTAATAGACAGTCAGTTGCATGTATGGCTAAGATCCAAGAGTTCATCATGTCAGACCACAGTTTTCAAATATGCTCCAAAGTGCTGACTTTGAAGCATTTGGTTTCCAAGTTAATGCCCTATAGTGTTTTTAGGTGGATTTTTTTAAACTTAGAACTTTTTTTTTAAGTGCAGCTATGCAAGTATCTTTTCATTTGTTTAAAAATCTTGCAACACTTGTTTATAAATACAGGACTTCAGAGCTTGATTTCTTCTTTTCAAGTATATTACTTTGACATAGTTATAATTACTGCCACTTTGATGGTTTAAATTTAAGTGAATCAACTCAGAGCCCTGAGGTAGTCTTCTATTTTCATTATTTTAACACTAAAAGTGAAGATCCAGACAGTTACTCTATTATGAGCAGAAACTCCCCAGTGAGTATGTTTAGATGTCTTTGATTTCCATTTGAACTTGAATATACTCATCATTCATTTCCTCTTTCAAAGTCTTTCTCTGGTGCTCCATCAGGACAAGGAGATGACCCTGACTTTTTGAAGACTGTTCCAGGGAAGTGTGCATGCTCTGACAAGTCCAACCAAGGGGCAAAGGCTTCAAGTCTGGGCTTGGTGACAGATTGTAGGTCTGTTGTCTCTGAGGGCCTGCCTGGCTCAGTTCAGAGAGATTCAACACCAAGTTGGCTGCAGAGCAATGAATTTTTCAGCCACAGAAACTCTCAAGGAGCAGCTAAGTTATAAAGGGGTTGTGACTGTGGTCACTGAAGAAAGCACCCATCTGATGAAACCATTGCTCTTTGAAGTATTAAATTTGCTCTCGTTTTATTATGCCTTACTTAAGGGTTGAACAGTTAGGTGGTGCAGTGGATAGAGCACTGGCTCTGGAGGCAGAAAAGCTCATCTTCCTGAGTTCAAATATTGCCTCAGACTTACTAGCTGTGTGACCCTGGGCAAGTCACTTAACCCCATTTGCTTCAGTTTCCTCATCTATAAAAATGAGCTAGAGAAGGAAATGGAAAACCACTTTGCTGAAAAATCTTTGCCAAAACCCCCAAATGGGGCCACAAAGGTTCAGACATGATTGAAATGACTGAACAACAACTTAATAAACTCAATAAACTGAGGCAGTATCCTTGGGGGGAAAATATCCCCATAAGATATGATTCAGAGAGATTAGTGAAAACACCTCCACCATGTGGAAGGTAACTTTAGGTTATTCACTATATTATAAACTGAACAAATGTTTGGATCCTTGAGATGTCTACCCAAGTCTGTATCAAGAGCCTCTATCATTCCATTTATCAATGGTATTTTTCTTAGGGCTGGTCTGATACTGCAACTAGTCTGTGTTGTGTCAACTAACTGCCAGATATGAAGGAGGAAGGATCTTAGAGTGGATTTGGTTCCAAAATTCTGTACTTTCTCTCTTCAATGGTGATACTATCATCAGCTGCAAGAGCTCCACTTCCATTTTCAAGAACTATAAAATTTCTCTGATTACAATCTTCTCTCATTCCATCTCTCTGTTACCCTTCCTATTATTAAACTTCTTTTTCTTTACTGGGACCTCTAACCTCTCCACCCTTCAGTACTTTCTCAGACATCACTCGTGCTCTGGCTACACTGTCCTCCCTTCCTAGTCACAACCCCTTAGTGAATCAGTTCAATTCTGTACTCTCCTTTATGCCAAGTGTCAAACACATGGCCCCATGAGGCCTGCTACAATACCAAGTATGGTCCAAACCAGATTAAAGTATCATTGGGAAATATTTAACAAAATAAAGAAAAACACAACAAAACATAAATAATATTTTTTAAACTATGTCAATCTGCCACCCACAGTGATACATAGGTGTGGATAAGTGACCCCTATTTCTATTTGAGTTTGATGCCCATGCTTTTATACTGAAATCCCTTGTTCCCTTGTATTCTCACCACCCACACCTTACCAAAGCCCAACCCTGGATCACTCCCCCATTCACTTCCTTTACTCCTATTCATATGGTGCTAAAAGGAACTGGATAGAAGTAACAACCATATTGACTAAGTTGCCTCCAAATTTATGTCATCTAATTTCAACTGGGCCCTCACTCCTGAAAGGCAATCCTTATATTTCTTTCTAGTTGGTTCTCTCTCTCTCTCTCTTTTTTCCGGGGCAATGTGGGTTAAGTGACTTGCCCAGGGTCACACATCTAGTAAGTGTCAACTGTCTGAGGCCAGATTTGAACTCAGGTCCTCCTGAATCCAGAGTCTGTGCTTTATCCATTGCACCACCTAGCTGCCCCCTCTAGTTGGTTCTCTATCCTACTCACTACAAGGACTATTCTAAACTGTTTCTCAGGCCTTCCATACAGTTCACTCCTCTATTTTCTCAATTGAGAAAATACTGTATCAAAAAAATTGAGGTCCTTCATAATGACTTCTCTCTTTTCTCCTTCTTCTCATCTTCCATCCCTTTGGCATTATCCTTCATGATCTTCCTTCCTATAATCTCTGTTGAAGGTGGCCCTTCTGTTTGCCAAGGTCAACACTTCTACATGAACCCTTGATCCCATCTCCTTCCACTTTCTCCAACAGTTTGCCCCCTCCCCCACTATGATTCCTTCACTTTCTAATTTTCAATCTCCCTATCTACTGGTTCCTTTCTTGCTGCCTACAAACATATCCAAGTCTCCCTAGCCTTAAAAAATAGTTTGTTATATACTGGCATTGTTACTAGCTTTTGTATCTTCTCTTTTCCCTTTTCTACTTAGACTCCTTAAGAAAAAAACACCTTTAATTGACGTCTCTAGTTCCTTTTTCTTCTTCTCTTCTAAATAGTCTATAATCAGTTTTCCTACCTCATCATTTAACTTAAAGTGCTTTCTCTGAGGTTACCGATGATGTCTTTTGTTTTGTTTTGGTTTTGTTTTTTAAATTTTTAGTGAGGCAATTGGGGTTAAGTGACTAGCCCAGGGTCACACAGCTAGTAAGTGTTAAGTGTCTGAGGCTGGATTTGAACTCAGGTACTCCTGACTCCAGGGCCAGTGCTCTATCCACTGTGCCACCTAGCTGCCCCACCAATAGGGCATATCTTAATAGGCATATCTATTTTTTGTCTTTATCCTTATACTTCTTGCCCATTCTCTTGCATTTAACACTATTGTCTACCATCTCCTTCTGCACATTTTCTCCTATCTCACTTTCATGACACAGCTCTCTCTTGGTTCCTCTCTTACCTTTCTGACCACTCCTCTGTGTCCTTTGCTAGATCTTCATTCTTCTGGATGCCTATGTAACTCTGGCTGTCCTTCAAGGCTACATCTTGGCCCTCTTCTCTTTTCTCTCCATACTCCCTTACTTAGGGACCTCATCCATTTCTATGGGTTTAATGATCTTATCTATGCAAGTGACTCTCAGATACACATATACAATAATATCATTTATGTAGTTCTTTATGGTTTGCAAACCACTTTACAAATATGTCCTTTCATCTTCACAACAACTCTTGGGAAGTACAGATGAGGAAACTGAGGCTGACAGAGGTTAAGTGACTTCCCTAGGGTCAAAAGTAAGTAAATGTCTGAGGCCATATTTGTTTTGTTTTGGTTTTGGGGGGCAATGAGGGTTAAGTGACTTGCCCAGGGTCAAACAGCTACTAAGTGTCAAGTGTCTGAGGCCAGATTTGAACTCAGGTCCTCCTGAATCCAAGGCCAATGCTTTATCCATTGTGCCATCTAGCTGCCCCCCCTGAGGCCATATTTGAAATCAAGTTTTCTTGACTCCAGGTGAAGCATTCCATCCACTGATCCACCTAGATGCCTAGTCTTATATCTAGCCATAGTCTCTCTTGTGAGACCCACATCCACATCACAAACTACCATTTGGACATTTAGAACTAGATACCTTATAGATACTTCAAACTCAATATAAAGAACTCCTTAATGTTTTGCATGACTACACATGTATAGCTTACATTGAATTGCTTGCTTTCTCGAAGGGGGGAGGTGAGGAGGAAGGGAGAGAATTTGGAATACAAAGTCTTAAAAATGGATGTTAAAAATTGTTTGTACATGTCATTGGGGAAAAATAAAATGCTAAAGAAGAATTCCTTATCATTTCTCCCAGAATCCATTACTTCTCTAAACTTACCTATTACAGTCAAAGGCACTGTTATCCTTTTAGTTACCCAGTTCACAATCTTAAAATCATCCTTGACTCTTCAATCACAAATCTGGTCTCAGACATTTACTAGCTGTGTGACACTGGGCAAATCACTTTACCTTCCTGTGTCTCCGTTTCCTTATCTCTAAAATGAAGGATCTGGCCTCAATGGCCTTCTAGTTATAAATCTATGATTTTGACCCTATGAGTAAAATGTGTAATATGCAAACAGATGTTAAAATGTAAAGTGTAAGTTTAATATGTAAAGAGATGTCACACAGCCAAGGATGTGTCTGGAAGATTTTATAAAGCCCAAATCCAGTTTTTTAAAAGGTTCACATTTTGAAGCAGAAATGCTAAAAGTTTGACATAAAACCTTTAATTTTATTTCTGAAAATTCACAATTCAACAAGCCTTTTTGGTATTTTTAAAATTTCTAGTAAATTTGGAATGTCTGACAGAATGCATCATTGTAAGAATTTTAGTTTCTGTCATGAATGACAAGATCTTAATCTTCCATTTCTACCTGACACATTATCTATTCTGTTAGAGAACCTTAACTAAAGTCAATAGTTTTAACTGACCCATTTTTTCAAAGAACAGCACATTGTAAAGTAAGGGAGATAAGGCATAATTCAAGTGTGGTAATTGACTAATAATAGGATACGTACAGACTGAACACTCCTGAAAATCAGTAGTTTAAAGATAAGAATGCAGTAGTGATACAGTTTATATAATAAAAGGGATAATTTCTACTTTTAATTAATTAGTAGTATCTCTTGAAAAGACAGAGGATACTTCTGCTTGTCTAAAACTGTTACTACACCACCAGCATATAATGGAGGGGTCTATATGGCAAACAACACAAAGAATGACAGCATGATAAATTCTTTCTGTATTGAAAACACATTCCATGAAGCTATCAGAACCAAGGGAATTCTGTCTTACAGAATACCAAATCATCCAGATGTTTTATCTATACGTGCCCAGCAACTGATTTTTTCTTTTTTTTTCTTTTTTTTCTTTTTTAGTGAGGCAATTGGGGTTAAGTGACTTGCCCAGGGTCACACAGCTAGTATTAAGTGTCTGAGGCCGGATTTGAACTCAGGTACTCCTGAATCCAGGGCCGGTGCTCTATCCCCTGCGCCATCTAGCTGCCCCCCAGCAACTGATTTTTAAGAAATGGAATTGACTCATTCTGCTTTGGTTTTGGTTTATCACACTTTAATACATATTAATCATTTTTCTCACTTCCCTTTGAAGGCGTATGGATTTGATTTCCAAAAGTTTGAGATAGAGGCATGCCTACATTGGCCCAATAAAGCATTCTTTAAAAATATCTCTACATGCTTACATCCAAATAGTCTGATTGTGTGATGATAGGAGGCTCACTACACTATTCTAGCAATTTCATACAGTTAATTTGTTTGACTTTTTTTTTTTTTGCGGGCAACAGGGGTTAAGTGACTTGGCCAGGGTCACACAGCTAGTAAGTGTCAAGTGTCTGAGGCCGGATTTGAACCCAGGTACTCCTGAATCCAGGGCCGGTGCTCTAATTTGTTTGACTTTTAAAAGCATAGTAAAAATATAGACTTCTCTGGGATATTACTTCAGTCAGTTAAAATTCTCTTAGCAATGGGCACCTGACATCATGTGATCATAGAGGAGCTTGGGAAACCAAAGGTTTTTGAATGAATGAGCACTGACTGCTCTTGAAATCTAGTCATTGAGTCTGATGTCTATCTCTATGTGATTTGACATTAAAAGTGGAAATGAAGAGGACAAAACATTAAGTTTCTCTCCAGATAAGGTTAGCTTCCACTTCTTCTAGACAAATGTGGTCTGTTATTATGATTACTAGTTTTTATTGATAGAGTACCTCACATGTAAAGACTCACAGGTCTTTACCAACATAATCCCTGTCTTCATATTAGCCCAGTGTGATTGACAATGGCATAGTGGAAAGAACACTGGACTTGGAGTCTGAGAACCTGTGTTTGCATATGGGGTCAGATGCTTGCTAGTAAGCGTGAGCCTCAGTTTACTCAACTATAGAAGGAGGTAATAATACTTGCACTACCTACCTTACAGAATTGTTAGAAGGGAAGTCCTATGTAAAACGTTATATACATGTGAGTTATTATTACTTTATACTTTAAAGGACTTGTGACTTTGATGGGACAATGTAGCAATGCAGATCCTAATCCTTTCATGCCTGAGTAGTAGTCTTCAAGAGTTGTTCTGACCAAAAAAATTGATCCCTTAAGTTGCTAATCTTTTGGTGATGAGCCTATCTTGTGGATTATATAAGTAGTGAGGAGTAAAGCCCAGTTTCAAACCCAGGTCTTCTAACTCCAACCCCAAGATCTTTTCCAATATATCACGACTTCTAGATAACTAGCTGCTTGTAGTCACCAGGACTTACAGGAATTTTGCTTTATTATTTTTATTTATTATCGCTATATTAGGCCACTGCTAAAAAAGGGGGGGGGGGCGGGATACTGGGGAAATCAAAATGACTTTGATTGCTATGTTTTCATCCTGTTAGGCAGGAAGCTCTGTGTCAGCATGGACTGTTTAATTTGAACTTTGTGGTTCCCCTAATGGCTACAGAGGTCTGTAGACAACAGGTTTTTAAGAAATGCTTGTGATGATGCAGTGGATAAAGTACCAGCCCTGGAGTCAGGAGTACCTGAGTTCAAAACCGGCCTCAGACACTTGACACTTACTAGCTGTGTGACCCTGGGCAAGTCACTTAACCCCCATTGCCCCGCAAAAAACAAACAAACAAACAAAAATGCTTGCATTGAATCAATTTTTTTGAATCATATTCATTTTGGTTATTAGGCACTTTTGCCATTATACAGGGCTAAAACTATGCTGCAGAAACATAATTAGCCATTTTTTTTAAAGAGAATGTGTACAGTTGATATAATCAATGGAAAAGCAAGAGAAATTATAGCATCTTCACTCTGACAACCTTCAGTCCACTTTCTTGGACAGCTGCATGGAATGCAGCAGAAGTTAGTACTATGATAAACAAGCATGGTCCTTTCTTAGGAGTCAAGGATCCCAGATAAAGGCTTGAGTTAAGTACTTAATAGTGTTAGGTGATGAACAAAATGAATTAAAAAAGCATTGAATTTGGAGAATTAGTAAGACTGGATTCATATCCCAATTCTTCTGCTTACTACCCATGTGACTTTGGCCAAATTCATCTCTATGAGCTTCAGTTCCCTTCTCGGTAAACTGAGTTTTGAATTAGATGGTCTTTAAAGTTCCCCTCCAGCTCCATGAGCCAGTGACCATGGCCCCTTGGTTGGATACAATCTAGGATAATGACATGTGGTTATTAAGGACAGTGAAAGGTAAAGAAGAGCACATAGAATTGTGCCTAAAACTTTGTCTTCTTTCCTCATAGATGTTAATTAATAAGTGTTTGGCTAATTGACTTGAATAAACTCAATACTTAAAGAATATGTAAATGATTGGTGCTGAGTAACAGGGGGTTCATGAGAGTTGTATCTCAGGGGAATTAAAGATGTAACTATTTAGTCAATATTTTTCCTAACCCTTTTCTATCTTTAGTTTCATTGTTGACATGAGCCAAAGAAAAGAAGATCATAAATCACAAGATCAAAGATCTAGAGCAAGAAGAGACCTTAGAAATCAATTAGTCCCACCCCCTTCATTTCTCAATAAGTAAAGTGAGGTCCAGAGAGGTTAAGCAACTTGCCTAATGTCACACAGGTAGTAAGTGGTAGAGCCAGAATTTGAACTCAGGTCTCATGACTCTAACTCCTCTCCCACATTGCCTCCCCACTATGAGGTATAATTTGCATATTTTATCTTATGAATAAACCAGTTTGATTTAGTTCAGTGAGATTGAGAGGCAACATGGTGGCAACTAAGGGGACAAGGACACTGGATAACCTTAGTTCAAATCCTGCCTCTGATATACATTGGATGTGTGACCGTGGCACATTACCTAACCCTGTTTTACTTCAAAGTATGTTCTAAGATTTTATATTGTAAGAGCTAGTGAAAATCTCTACTGTTAGAAGGAATTCCCCCACTAGGAATTTTCTACACAGATCTAGAAGAAAAGAAAACCCACACTAAACAAAAATGTACAGTCAGTGAAATTTAGATTAGCATCTTTAAAATTCTTATATGTAAAGAGGAAAAAAAAAAAGAGAAATTTAGGAGGTTGGTAGGGGAGTGGTGTTTAGTACATGGCTTATGAATGAAAAGTTCCCAGGACCTAAGGAAAATCTAATCTATGGAGGCAATATTTTCTACTATGTCTCTACTATTCTACTTCCTCTGTCCTTTATTCCTTATGTCATACACTTACAGCCTTTTAGATCCAACCCCTTTCTGATGAAGAAAGGAGGATCAGAGATCTGTTCTAGGTCATTCTTTTGTTCACAACTTAATACTGAATCGAAGTGAGTTTTTTAAATAAGAGGCCTCAAACATTTTTTATAGGGACACAAACAATTACCAAAATGATTATTAATTGTTTTTCTTCCCAGAACATAGTGGGATGGTATGCCAGTATTTTATTTTATTTTATTTTTTGGAATTAGGTACTTTCAGATTTTGGTCATAGTTGGAAAAGGATAAAAAGTATGAGAGTTATACCATCTTATTTCTCCCTTCACACCACCCTGGCACTTACATTTATCACTCTACCTCCCCAACCATAGTGAATCCTTAATAGAGGATCACTAAAAAAAATCCCTGCCCCCCACCCCTGCCAAAGTTCTATGTGGAATATGTAATAGGGGGTTTTAGAATTTACTGGAATCTTGGAGTTTGTACTTGAGAGGGACAAGTATCCCATCTCAGGCCACTTTACAAATATATTTAAATTAATTTTGTTTTGAGCATTTTAACTTTTAGGTGGTTACTGTTCGAGATACTGGGATACACAGTTAAGTGTTCTAGGATTAGGACTGAATTTCTAATCTAACCACTTAGTCATATGCTCATTATTCCCTATGATTGGTTGACCTTTGAAATTAATCCATAGACTATTCTGTTCTGACTCTAAAAGTAAATTTAACAACAGGACCTATATAATACTACAAAAGCAGTTGGATGGCTTAGTGGCCTTGGAGTTCGGAAGACCCGAGTTCAAATTTGACCTCAGACATTTAGTAGCCACATGACCCTGGGCTTAACTTCTGTATTAATCCACGAGAGAGTTTCATTGACTGATTTCCTGGCCAGTTTTTACCTCATTAGATTAGAGATAACCAAAATCAGTTACAACAGAATTCTAAGAAATCATATGGGATGTGGGAAATGTGTAAGAATTTAGGAAAAATAAGCTTTCTCTTCCCTTTGCTCAACTTTTTTCCCCCCACAATCAATCCACAAAAACACGGATTTACATGTATTTATATATCAAAGGATGTGAGCAAGCAGTTCTCAGAGGAAGAAATACAAGCTACCAAAAATGCTCTAAGTCACTAACAATTAGTGAAATGCAAATTAAAACAACAAATGTGAATTAAAACATCTCACACTAATCAGATTGGGAAAGAATATAAAAAAAGTAAAATTGCTTAAAAAAACCCCACCAATGTAGGCAGTATATTTCTATTTATTAATTCTGGCCTATAATGATAAATACTAAGTACAGTGTTCATTCCATTTCCATTATGCAAACCAAGTCCTTAATATTTTAACATGAAAAGTTTCCAATTTTGACCATTTATAACACTAAGAGAGAGAAAAGGGACCCATATGTCCAAGAAAGCAAGGTCTTTTAAGATTAAGATTAGTTAAGGCAGCAAAGAAGTGAAAACTAAAGGGATGCCTTTCAACTGGGGAACAGCTGAACAAACTGTGTCAAGTTAACATAAGAGAGTATGATTTCACTCAAAGAAATAATGATATGGACAGTTTCAGAGAAACCTGGGAAGACAAAAAGACTTGATGCAGAGGAAAGTGAGCAGAACCTAGAGAACGATTTATATAATAACAACAACACTGCTAAAAACAACTTTGAAAAACATTCCAATGCAATGATTAACCATGATTCCAAAGACTAATGCTACCCACTTCCCTACAGAGAAGAGATGGCCTCAAGGTGCATAAACTTTTAGACATGTTCAATGTGGGAATTTGATTTCCTTGGCTATGCATATTTGTTAAAATCTTGGTTGTGTTTTTTTTTTCCCTTCAAGGCAGGGAGATAAAAGGAAGAGAGAGTAGCACCCCAGTTGCCAAAATAAGAAAAGAAAAGAGAATGATTGAAGCAATTTAAATATGCACTAAAGAAAAAGGAGAAGCCAGAAGGAAACACAGATAAGTAGGATGGCTTTGAAATTTCTATGCTGAAATGAATGCATGCCTAAAAGGAAAATAAGTCATACATTAGAGAGATTCATGGTATAGTTCCATATACACGCCTCTTTTTTTTTTTTTTTTGGTTCTAATCTGCATATAAAACCATTCACTTTATTTGGTGCTTTTGGAGTTTAGAATTTTATATACACACATTTACTCACACACATACTTTCCTGCTTCTTTTGCATGATTTTACCTACCTAATTAGTGATATCTAGATGCTTCCCTTCTTAATAATGACTCACTGTACGTCTTACAGGCCACATAGGGTTCTTTTTTCTTGAAAGAGTGGATAAAGGGAAGACAGTAATAGCAATCTTCAAAGTGGGTAGTAGCTATTCCAAATAGGCAGGCTGTTCGATAGGCCTTTACTGAGAATACTGACTATATAACTGATGCCAGATAACTTTATATAAGCTGCAACCAAAAAACAGGGAGGAGAGGGAAAGTAAGACATTCCAATTTAAAAGAGGGGGGGGGGCAGCTAGGTGGCACAGTGAATAGAGCACTGGCTCTGGATTCAGGAGGACCTGAGTTCAAATCCGACCTAAGATACTTAACACTTACTAGCTGTGTGACCCTAGGCAAGTCACTTAACCCTAATTGCCTCACCAAAAAACAAAACAACAAGAAAGAAAGAGAGAGAGAGAGAGAGAGAGAGAGAGAGAGAGAGAGAAAGAAAGAGAGAAAGAGAGAAAGAGAGAAAGAGAGAAAGAAAGGAAGGAAGGAAGGAAGGAAGAAAGAAAGAAAGAAAGAAAGAAAGAAAGAAAGAAAGAAAGAAAGAAAGAAAGAAAGAAAGAAAGAAAGAAAGAAAGAAAGAAAGAAAGAAAGAAAGAAAGAAAGAAAGAAAGAAAAAGAAATTCTTTGGGGCACATCAAGGAACGTTCTCCTTGAGAAACTAAACCAGAGGACAGATAACGCCTGGAGAGATAAGCTGAACCAAATCGGACAGAGCTAGCTTCGGATTCCTACCCTTCATTCTGGTCTCCCTTACCCTGGGGAGATAAATTTGGGTGTGGCTGAGGCCTTTGCATTCTGAAGAGGGATCTGTAGCCACCCCTCACCCAATTCCCCCAGCTACCACCAGTGGGGGATGGTCCTCCCTCACTAAAGGAATTTTTCACAGGCAGATGGTCCACCCCCATCAGTCCTCTATAAAAGTACGAGGAGATTTGGTACCTCTGAGCCATGTGCTTTGTGCTAATCTCCCCATGAGAAGTCCAAGGATTTCTTTCATGGATTCCCTCCCCCCACCCTTCCCTTCCCTTGCTCCTAAATAAACTACCACCTTATTCTAACTACTTTTGTGTGCAAGAGGGTGTAATTCTTTAAAGAGGAACTCCCAAGAACCCCAACCCCTAACCCGCAGCAGTACCCCATTTTCCCCCCATTATGAAAGAAAGAAAGAGAGAGAAAGAAAGAAAGAGAGAGAGAAAGAAAGAAAAGAAAGAATTCTCTTAATGTTCTAAATTGGAAACTACATGTCAAAATATGAAGAAGCACCTGATTTTCATAACATGAATGAAATGAACACTATTTAGTACTTAACACTATAGGTTAAAATTATTAAATAGAAAATGCTGGCTATGTTTTTTGGTTTTTTTGGTTTTTAGCAAGATAAGGATTAGAAAAGCATTCCTTTCTAGTTCCAGGGTTATTTCATCTTTTTTGTTGTGAAAGTCTTCACAGGATGCATTGCTGATGTTTACTCACTTCTGATGCAATGAAGCTCCAAAAATTTGACACCAATAAACTAAAAAGGACATTTAAAAGAACCCCAGTATTATGGCCTCTTCAACATCTGTGCTGAGGGATGTGCTAGCTCAAAAAAATAGTTTTTGTGTATCCACTGGGACCAACAGACAAGACTGCCAGCTGGGAGTTAGAACAAAGATACGGAACTTGGGCTTTTGCCCTTCACATTTCGTACAGGCTCTCCTTAACCTTTTGAATACCAGAGCCAACCCTCACAGCTGCAATCTTTTATACTCTTGATGGACAAATGACCTTGCTGATAGTAATCCAGAGAGAGAATGAGGGTACTACCATTTTGTAGCAAAAACTTTGGGATACAAAAACTCTTAGGCTGACTATGAGATGATTTTTACTTACCTCAGAGAGTAATCACTGAATCTTTTATGACTTCTCATAAGATGATAACTCTACAATTACCATTATCTAACAGACTCTCTCTGAGAAAATAAGGCTTGGAGTTTGTCGTATGGATTTGCTACTTAATACCATATTTTTAAAGATGAGAGAAAAATTTAAATTCAAGTTTCATTCAGTTCCCTCTTATTTAAAATGAATGTTGCCCATTCAGGGAAGCTACCCTGCTGACTAAACCTTTGGTGGCAGCAAATGCTTTGGGAGGGACTTGAGGAAGCAAAAATCCCTTGAAGCATAGAACTTCAAGTATCTTCTTGATCTGCCCATTCTATGTCTAGCTTTGTCTAAAGTCACCTGGCTCTCATTCAGCTACTTTTTACTAAAGTGACCAGTCAGCTATGGGGGCGGAGGAAATGACTGCTTGATTCAGTAAAAGACAAACAAGCAAAATGAAGCAGACAGGTGTTCTGATTTCATTGAAGATTTGGTAGGGTCAGTTAGGAGCAGTGAATTGTGTGTATGTCAACACATTCAGCTCCCCCCTGCCCCCACCATGATCATAAGTTACCTTAGGTTCTGTTCCCTAAACTCAGACCATGTATGTCCCTTATACTTGGGCCTCTTTTGATTGGAGTCTGAATGTGTCCAAACCAGCCCATTAAGCCCACTATATAATGCTTCAGTTTCCCATTCTGTCCAGCCATACACCCAGGCCATCTCCTCATGTGTCTGCTAAAGAGTTTGTAAACATCCTGCTTTCCCCCTCTCAAGAACAAAATTCTTTCCCCCTATGTGTTGCCTTCCCTATTTAAGCTCCTATGTTAGTGGTTGTCTTAAAAATTGTATTTCTAGGGGGCAGTGAGGTGGCACAGCAGATAGAGCACTGGCTCTGGATTCAGGAGGACCTGAGTTCAAATCCAGCCACAGACACTTGACACTTGCTAGCTGTGTGATCCTGGGCAAGTCACTTAACCCCCATTGCCCCACAAAACAAAAACCAGCAAAAAAACCATTGTATTTCTAGCTCTCAGCTTAGTGCCTGGCACACTGTATGCTTTTTCATTTACTTATTCTGATAGGAAGGTTTGTTTGTTTGTTTTTAAGCATGGAAACAGGGTACAGACAGAGCAAATGGACTGGACCAAGAGAAAATGATTCAATATGCATATCCTATGTTATCTTAGTATATATAAACTTAGAGAGTCAATGGCTCTTTCCCACCATCTATTTAATTTCACTTTATTTCTCTAACATAGAAGCTAAAATTGTCTTTGGCTAGCTCAGGTATTTTTCAAATTTTCTGGGGGTCTATCGTAACAAAACAAATCCATGATACCATAACATCTGTGGGGTAAACTTCTGTAATGTTGAGCCTAAACTGATTGCATCCATATAGAATTAACAAGAATTGGTTAGTTCTGAAAGCTGCTTGTTAGTGATTCCCCAAGCAGTAGAGAGAAACGGATTGTAATATCTAGGTTTGGAGTTACAAAGGTTGTATTTGAGTCCTGCCTGTGAAGCTTGCTCTTTGTGTGACCTTGAGTAAGTCACTTTATCTCTCTAAATTTCAGCTTTTTTATCTGTGATATGGGGATTAGAATATCAACTTTTCAGAATCTATTGCCAGGCAAAGGCTTTGTAAACATTAAAGTATCATATGAATGAATTATAAAGCATTCTAGCAGTTGACATAAAAACCTAAGAAAACAGTGGGAATTATGCTTTTCAAAGCTTTTGAATATTTTGAACTAACAACTAACAATATTGGGGGGGGGGAACACCCAGTGTGTAGATAATTACATTTAAGAGTTACTTTCAGGGGCAGCTAGGTGGTGCAGTGGATAGAGCACCGGCCCTGGAGTCAGGAGTATCTGAGTTCAAATCTGGCCTCAGACACTTAACACTTACTAGCTGTGTGACCCTGGGCAAGTCCCTTAACCCCAATTGCCTCACTAAAAAAAAAAAAAAAAAGAGTTACTTTCCAATTCTAAATTTCTGCAAAAGGTATCTAAATGGCATTTAGTCCAGGTCTGTATTCATAGTAGGCATTCAATAAAATGCTTTTTGGGTGACCTGAATGAATGCTCATTACACATCTCAGTCTCAAGCATGAAAAAGTAAATGTAACTAGTCTTATTTGGTGGTGGTGAGGATTCCATATGGAGTCTAAGGAATTGATGACTTTCAATGATTATCAGATGTTTTAAGTCTCAAAATCACTTGTATTTTGCAAGAAAGTTTTTGTTGTTGTTGTTGTTAAGTTGTTTTCAGTCATGTCCAACCTTTTGTGACCCCTTTTGGGGTTTTCTTGGTAAAGATACTGGAGTGGTTTGCCATTTCCTTCTCCAGGTCATTTTATGGATAAGGAAACTGAGGCAAATAGGGTTAAATTATTTGCCCAGGGTCACACAACTAGGAAGTGTCTGAGGTTAGATTTGAAGTCAGGAAGATGAGTCTTCCTGACTCCAGGGCTGGAGCTCTATCTACTGTGTCACCTACCTGCCAAAGAAAGTTTTTAAAAGTCTAATAAAATTCATGCCATAGCCTTTTGAATTCTTGAAGAATAAATGAAATATCAATGGAACATGCTATCAAAGACAAAAACAATCTCCGAGGGGATTACATGACTAGAGCTTAGCTATGACTTTATGGTCCTGCAGATTTTACACAAAAACAACCTCTAAAGGTCACTAATCTTTAGTTAATGCTGAAGAAAATTCCTCTCGCGCTCTCTCTCTCTCTCTCTCTCTCTCTCTCTCTCTCTCTCTCTCTCTCTCTCTCTCTCTCTCTCACACACACACACACACACACACACACACACACACTGCACTTTTGTAATTCTAGAAGAAAAAAGTATTTGTCATATTTAGTTAGTAAATATGACAGATTGATTCATGATATATCTTGGATTGACACAAGGTCATAATGTTGGGTTTTTTTTTCTTTGTAGGGTTAAAAACACAAATGAAATATACAGTCTAAAAATACTTTAGCAGCATGGATGAATGGTTCTACCTCCTTTAAAGTTGACCTTAAGTATCCATCCTTTCTTTGTACAATCTCAAATTACACCTTCCTAATGCCTTCTTTTTCATTGTTTGGTCACACAGCTAAGTGTCTGAAGATGGATTTGAACTCACAAAGATGAGTCTTCCTGACTCTGGTCCAGCATTCTATCCACTGAATGTCTTTTCTACCTTACAAATTATTTTAATTTAATTTGATTATTTAATTTTATTGTTTTATGATTTTATGTTACAAATTATTTTCCAGGCAGGATAAGCCAATGACATTCCATTTCTGATTCCAAGCCTTTTAGTGTGTGGCTCTTACACATGCCTTCTTAGTTCTTCCACCACTCCTTTTCCTCCTTTAAAGTCTATCTCAAGTGCTAAGTCTTTTCACAAGTAAATGAAAGTGGAGATGAGGACGACCCCCACCATCAGGACACACAATCCAAACGATCCAAACCAATTCCTCTGAACCCATCATTTGCCTTAGAATGTGAACTCCTAGCCAGCAGGGGTCTTCTCTACCCTTCTTCTGTATAGTTCTAGGTACAGTGTAGGAGTTCAAATATTTCATAACCTGGGCTCTTTGCTCAGCTGTAAGGGAAAGAATAATCTTTAAAAGGTTCTGTTTCAACCCAGAAAAGGATATTTCTTGCCATTACTGGGTCTCCACTTGCAATATTTGTCTACTTCGTCACTGTTTGTATTTATTTATTATAACTGCTTAAAACAGGCAAACACAATTCATCCTTCCTTTTGTAAAATTCCACAATAACAGACTGGCTGGACTTCATTTTTCTTTTCTTTTTTCCAAACTTATGCTACTTCTCTATATGAAATATTTTAAATTCTGGGATGGCCTTTAATAAACTACAACCTGTTTCTTCATAAGTAAATATTTAAACCCGGTCACCGTTTTAAATGTCTACAACAGACAGAAGATAAAAGCCAGAGGAGTTAGATTTATAGCTAACTGGGTAATAATCAACTGTTGCTAGTTTTCCGAGGTCCTGATCAAAGTTTCAAAGCCTCACTATGAGCAAAGGAAGTTCATGCCCTCCTGCTAATGCTCCCAGGTAAACAAAAAACTTTCCAAAGCATCCCCCAGATACAAAGGATAATGTCAATTTACTGAGTTGAAACATTTAAACTTTTCCTTTTCATCTGTAACAGTCAAATAGAGTTAATGGCCTGCAAATATTTAGACTATTTCATATTAGAAGAAAAAGAAGAGCAGTTCAAAGAACGTGATGCAATTCTTTCATTCTTTGGAATTTCTGCAGGTTTCCCCAACAATGATGGTCAATAACGCTAAGAGGGGGATTACATGTTTCCGAAAAGTTAATGATCACAGACATTGGGAATTGAATTTAAAGTGCCCTTTCCTTCAAAAAGGAGGAAGGATTTAACACAGAGTTTTAAAACTCTGTGACTACATTTGAAATATCAATAACAGCACATATTTCAGAGGGAGGTTGTGAGAATCAAATGAGAGAATATCTATAAAGCATTTTGTAAATCTTAAAGCACTATGTAAATGTTTTTATTAATATTGTAATTATAATTATTATAGTTGACTTGGTGGCACAGCAGAAAAAGCATAGGAATTGGAGTCAAAAGACATGAATTCAAATCCAGCCTCAGACACTTACTATCTGTGCTTTTTAGTTGTGTGAGCCTGAGCAAGTCATCTAATCTCTGTCTGCCTCAGTTTCCTCATCTGTAAGATGTGGATAATAATAGTAGCTACTCCTCAGGGTTTTTATGAGGATAAAATGAGATAATATTTTTAAAGCATTTTACGAACCTTAAAGGGCTATATAAATGAGTGGTGGCAGTATGAGTAGAGAGGAGACAGATGTGAGAGGGGTTCTGGAAGACTTTGCAGCTGGATATATGAAGTGAGGGAAAGGGAGGAATCAAGGATGACTCCAGGGAGTGAACCCGGGAGACTAGACGTACAGTGGTTGCCTCAATATTAACAGGGAGTTTGGAAGAGAGATGGATTTTAGGGAAAAGGTAAAGTAATGAATGAAATATTTTAGGTACAATATAACCCATCCATGATGCTTGTTGATTCTTTGTTGCTCATTGTATCCTGTTTTTGTTTGTTCTTTGTTCTCAAAGAGGACCATGACATCACGGTTATGTCATGACTTGCAGTGAATTGGATTTAAGTGAGGGAGGGCTGTGAAAGGTTACCATCCTCACTCCTCCAGAGCTATCTGGCAAGATGTATATCAGGACAACTGGAGATGGCCCTGGATGTTTAAAGCAATTGGGGTTAAGTGACTTGCCTAGGTTCACACAGCTACTTAGTGTCTGAGGTGAGATTGGAACTCAGGTCGGCCCAACTTCAGGGCCAGTGCTCTATCTACTGCGCCACCTAGCTGCCCACCATTGTATCTTAGCAAAAACAAAAAGAAGGGGTGGTGGTGGTAAGGTTCTTTTTGTTTTTGTTTTTGTTTTTTTGTTTTGTTTTTTGGTTTTTTTTAGTGAGGCAATTGGGGTTAAGTGACTTGCCCAGGGTCACACAGCTAGTAAGTGTTAAGTGTCTGAGGCCGGATTTGAACTCAGGTACTCCTGACTCCAGGGCCGGTGCTCTATCCACTGTGCCACCTAGCTGCCCCAAGGTTCTTCTTCATTATCCACTGCTAATGAATGCAGCGCCTGCTCTGTTGAGGCCATGAAGTGATGATCTGAGGTCCTGTGTATACCCTGGGAGGCCAAGGTGAATTTATCTGTGCAGGTGCCTGGGTCACAGTTAAGTTATAAATGTTCTAGGAAACAGTGCTCAGAGAAAAAAGGGAGAAGCTGGGAGCTCGTAAAGCCATAAGATGCCAGTAAAGGAGAGGGTTTAGAGAAGAGAAGTGTTGGATAAAGGAAGAGATGGGGTTCATTTGGAGACAAGCTCTGTAATTGGCTGTGGTAAGGACTGTGAAATGTGACCTATCTTTTCACCTTCCAATTGAGTATTCCATGGGGTCATGCTATATCCCACTAGGAGGGCCTATTTCCTTGGTGGGGCCAAGACCAAATGGCTTTAGTCACATTAAGGTTAAATGAGCTGCTTTTAACTGAAAAAGGATCCTCTCTACCCAATAAGTAATTCCTTAAAGTAACACACAAACAGCAAAAACTTTAAGCTACAGAATCCTCATCAAAGTCAGTTCTACTTTATTAGTCCTTTAGTGTTGGTATCTTTCAATCCAACACAGAATAACTGACTTATAATTTGTCTATATATTTTTTTACATTTCCTAAATTTTCAACTTCAAACATCTCTATTTTTAGTAAGATGCCTCAAATGAAAAGCAACCCTTCCTTTCTTCAAATAAAAGAAGAAATATGTAAGAACAAAAATAACAGTAACAACAAACAGTCTTCCATTCTTAAAATGATTATACCAGTGTGAAAGACTTACTTAGGGTCATTGGTTCTCTCAGGCCACTTTCAGACCACCCTGGCCCTGTGGTAGTGAATTATACCTGGTTCACCACAGTAGCCAGAGATAACACACATGCCAATGTCTCTAGACATCTAAGTTATCTTAAGAACTCCTAAGCAGCCCTGCCTAAACAACAACCACAAAAATAAATAAAGAAAAGACATTTTTAAACTATAGATACTAGAAGGATCATTCATGTAAACCGGACATATCCCAACTACAAGTCTAAAACTGAGGAATATACAAAATGGGTTTGTTTCCTTTGCTGCCCACTGAAACTCTTTCACTTATCCCTTAGTGTCTATTTCATTTATCCCATATTGTATCCCTTTCACTTATCTTATAGGAAACTGTGAAGCCTAAAATTCTAGCTGTGATGTTTAAAATCTAATGTGTGGTTGCCTGACCTGACCTCAGTATGGAAGAGAAACTAGCTAAGATTTACTGATCAATTCAGCAAGAGTTTAGGCTTTAAAGAATTTATTAAAGAGTAAAGACAACACATGGGATTCCGTAACGCCAGAAAAGTCTATCTACTTTCCTCTCTTTTTCTCTGTCCGCCTTTTCTCTGTCTCCCACCAAGCCAAAGTCCTGAATGAAAAGAAGGACCCTCCTTTCCTAGCAGTCCATGTGAAGTTCCTCAGGGCAGAGCTCTGATTCTCACAGAAACCTTAAGGCAGTCAGTTATTATTAATGTTAATTGCATGCATGTCAGTTACTATTTTTCTTATTTAACATATGCACATTTTGGGGAACCATAATTTGCAACATTATTGTGAGTTATTATTAAACGTTACTAAGGCAAACTATCTTAAATAATTCATTTCCCCCTTTCCAGAGACTAGCAATATTGTTGGTCTTACCTTAACATATGCCTCTCTTTTAATTAAAAAAAAATGCTTGCTTTTTAATTGATTGCTTTTGTTCCTTAATTGAAATGAAGAATAGTACAGTCAACTCCCCCCTCCCCAAGATTATTACAGTCTCAAACTAAGGTTATTCATTCCCTGATGCAAAGAACTGTTAACTGTTTTCTGAAGTATTTGTTTAAAAGCTAGCATCTCTTCTACCTCCCACACATATGCTTTATCTTATTTCTTATCTTAAGATCACATGACTTGTTTTACAAAAGCCCCAAGAGGAAAGTAAACATCTAAATTAAACACACTTAAATAAGATCTGACTGTGAGAGACAGTTTTGAATTTTTTCAGAGCCTATTTTGTTTCACCACAGTCTGTACATGTGCCTAGAAAAAATGATATAAAAACTTCAGCAAAAAAACCCAGAGCAAATAGAGATTTTTTAGAAATCAAACCCATCTTAATGACTATACACATCATACCGACATTTAGGTTTACAGATACTTGTTCTTTCTTTTCCTTCTTAATACTCTTTCTTTTTATAATAGTTAATATTCATTAAAGAGAGGCCACCTGGAAGAATGCATGAAAGAACAGTCTTAGAAGATCTGGATTCTAATCCTGTAACTGACACATATTAAATATCTGACAGCAAGTCACTTAACCTCTCATTTCCCCCAGGTAATCCTCTAAGACTAGAAGCTGACAGCTCATCTACATCAGTAAAGGTGCTTTCCACTCTGGGAATTTCCTATTCTGAATGGAATTCACAGGTTCAGACTGCTCTATCCTCTAATGTTCCTCTCCCACTCCCTATCCACCCAAAATTCCCATTAGATAAAAGTGAAACCCTTCATGAACATGTTATAATAATACTACAGACTACTGTTCACAAGAAATGGGCTTTGGACTGTTTTTCCTAGGATTTGTACTGAGACAAATGCCTAAGGCAATTGAAAAGAGAAAATGACAAGTCTAAGTAGGAATCGCATCTACCACCTTAGCTTCATCATTTCACCAGGCTAATCAAAGGAGCTAAACAGTCAGACACCCTCTATGGTCTCATAGTGAGACTGAAGTAGCCTATATAGTTTTTTTGTTTTGTTTTGGTTTTGGGTTTTTTTGGCTAAGTGACTTGCCCAGGGTCACACAGCTAGTAAGTGTCAAGTGTCTGAGGTCGGATTTGAACTCAGGTACTCCTGAATTCAGGGCCAGTGCTTTATCCACTGCGCCACCTAGCTGCCCCCCGCCTATATAGTTTTTAATCTATGGAGTAGAGTGCTGGACTTGAAGCCAGGAAAATCTAGGTCCAAATTATTCTTTAGACTTACTGTTTTTCGTTTTTCAGTCGTATCCGACTCTTCATGAGCCCATTTGGAGTTTTCTTAAGACACTGGAATGGTTTGTGATTTCCATCTCCAGCTCATTTTACAGATGAGGAAAAGAGGCAAAAGAGTTGAGTGATTTGCCCAAGGTTGCATAACTAGTAAGTGTCTGAGGCCAGATTTGAACTCAGGAATAAGAGTCTTCTTGACTCCATGGCTGGCACTCTATCTCCTGTACCACCTAGCTGCCCCATTAAACTTACTTCCTGTGTGATTATTGGTAAGTTAACTATACCTCTTTGGGTCTCAATATCCCCACATGTAAGATGTGGCATTTGGATACCATGGCCTCTAAGGTCCCTTTGAGCTTTAAATCTACAAATTGTCTGGCTGGAAAAACTAGATGAGACCCCAAAATGAGGTCTCCCTGAAGAAAAAACAGCTGCCAGTTGCCAGCCTATATCCACAGCATAGAAATATTACAAATAGCATATCTGAATGGCAATAATAGAGAATCATTCCATGTGTAACGCCGATGTTAAAAGACTTGAATGGTTATCCTTACATTTTGGTGATTCCCTATGAGTACCATACTTGGGAAAAAAAAGTTTCACTGAATAAAGAGGACTTAACAGCATTGAAATAAACACTACAGGGAATATGGGTACACACCTCTGACATAGGCAAAACTGAAATATTGAAATTTACTCCACAGTAAATACTTAATGAAATACTTAATTTAGTGAATTGAATTGGTTTATTTGAGTTCTATGAAAGTTAACTTTACTGGATTTTCTGCCTTTCCTCACTGTTTTCTTCTCCTGTTTGATATACCATTGTGGTTTGTAAAATACATGGACTTCCTTTAGCATCTCTGCTGTTTTTTTATTTTGTTTTGTATATGCTTGTCACTTCCACTCATACATTCTGTTTATTTCTGTCATTGGATTCCACCAAGTCCTACAGTATATGAACTAAGCAACTAGAGAAAGCTACTTGTTATTCCACTGGAGAATTAATGGGAATAAAAATTAAAGGAAATTTTCATTTCCTCATTCATTCACCATTTATTAAGGTGTTCACTATATCCAAAGCATTGTACTCGACACTATAAACTGTCAAGAGTTAAAAGATAAATAATTGAAGAGAAAAAAAGATACATAAGACATGGTTTCCTGCCCCCCATGAAGTTTCCACTCTAGTATGTTTTATTCAGTAAAGTTGTCACCTTATTTTTCTTTAAATCTTAGACTAAGTATGAAAAAAACTATTTGATATTCACATTTTTACTGTTATAATTTAATCAGAAAACCATCCTTTTCATTCAAATATTTGATTTATAAAGATTTTATATTGTTTTATATGATTCTATAATATGTTGCGGTTAAAACTTTCATCCAAATAAACCTTTCTCCAATTCCTATCATAAAATTCAACACGTAAATATCTGATTTACATAAGTTAATTTCAAAAGCAACTTCCCATTAATATAGGCAGCCCTTATGTATACATATCTGCCATTCATGTGACTGTAGTTGAGATAGATTATGAAAGACAAACCAAGAAGCTGGAAAACTTTTTGTTTTAACAAAAAATACCTGTCCTGAATCAACAGTACTTTTCATGAATCAATAAACGATCAGGAAATTTGGAAGACGTGATATTACTCTCCCACATGTTCTATTCTTTTGTGAATGATGCATCTTAAAGAGGCACTTTGATTCCATTCACAAAAAGACAATTCAAAATCTATATCAAATACCAAACTCTAAAATAAGCCTTGGTCTTAGAATCAGAAGACCTGAGTTCAAGTTCTGGTCATGCCTCTCATTTAGCACAATTATTAAAATGTAAAGGAAAACTATGCAACCGAGATCTATACATTCATAATAATAGTTGATTTTATTTAGCTCTTTAAGGTTAGAAAAATGCCTCAAAATGCATTCTTTTTTGATCTTCCCAACAACTCTCTGAAGTTGGCATAATCAGTATTATCTCTACTTTACAGATGAGGAAACTGAGGCACAGAGAGATTAAGTGGCATACCTAAGGCCACACCAGTAGTAAGTGGCATAGACAGGATTCAAAGTCAGGTCTAAGCTCTGTGGACATGACAATAATATGATCATCAAGAGCCAGCAGGAGGGGAAAAAACCAAAGAGGTCACTGTAAGTAGGTGAACATCAAACCATAAAGTAAAAAAAAATTATCATTCAAGCTATGCCATATGATTTTCCCCAAAAGCTCTTTACATTTTATTGGCAGAGATCATCCTTGGTTTAGTTCTGGAAATATTCCTCAGATTAAACTCAAGATGGCATGTTTTTCTACTGCTTCCCAAGGACCATGAAATCTGTTAAACCTATAACCTTAGTTTAGGTGAACATTTTCTTTGAAAGGTCAATAACTAAGTAAATTGTCTCAATTATTCTTTTCTTATGTAAAGAGCTCTACGTATGGGGGTCAGCTAGGTGGCGCAGTAGATAAAGCACTGGCCCTGGATTCAGGAGAACCTGAGTTCAAATCTGGCCTCAGTCACTTGACACTAGCTGTCTGACCCTGGGCAAGTCACTTAACCCTCATTGCACCAACCAAAAAAAAAAAAAGAAAAGAAAAGAAAGAAAGAAAGAAAGAAAGAAAGAAAGAAAGAAAGAAAGAAAGAAAGAAAGAAAGAAAGAAAGAAAGAAAGAAAAAGAGCTCTACGTATGAGTCATTCAGGAACCATTGCGAACTCCCTTCATTTTAATTTTCAGTGTTATCAACCTGAGAAAGCCTTTTGGGACGAACCTTGACTTGTGCTGTACAGGGATCTGTGTTTTCCTCATAGGTGCTTTTATAAAAGACATCAGTCAGCATTTGGGATACTACATACAACTATGATTCCCCTTTACAAAGGGACATGTAATTTTCAGGTCAAGGTCTTCTTGGACTCTTCCTTTCCTTTCTTTTCTTCTGTTCTTTTCTTTTCTGTCCCCTCCCCTCCTCTCTTCTTGTCTCTTATCCTCTCCTCTTTTTCTCTCCCCCTTCCTCCATCCCTTTCTCTTTCTCTTCCCCCATAGTCCACTCTCTCTCTCTCTCTCTCTCTCTCTCTCTTTCAACCTGGACTGACTCACCCCTCTTTTTGACACCCTGTGAGCCTTTTGCTTCCAAGGGCTCAACATATTAGTGTCAGACTTAATGCAGACAACCAATTGGCTTTAGCCCTACTGTAACTCAAGGAGCAGGGATTACAGGTATGCACCAGCATACACAGCAACATTTCAATTTTTCAAAGGCTGTATCTGTATACGCATATCCACATGTATGTGGTTTGTGTAAGATATATATACAAAAAATAATACCCATAGAATATGGGTATTATGCATTATATATATCATATCATATATAACATATTATAATATCAATATAGAGATAGACCACAAATATCTTTGAACTTCTGATATTCATTCATGCTTAGCTAGAATTCTGACAGCAGGAATTTCCCTAGCTTGGGGCTTCTTGACCAGAGAACATTGCATTTAAATTAAATTTCTGGGGGCAGCTAGGTGGTGCAGTGGATAAAGCACCGGCCCTCAATTCAGGAGGACCTGAGTTCGAATCCAGCCAGACACTTGACACTTACTAGCTATATGACCTTGGGCAAGTCACTTAACCCTCATTGCCCTGCAATAAAATAAAATAAAATAAATTATTGGTAAAAAAATCAACTCTTTTCCAGCTGCAACCTAGATGATGTTTTCTATATACCAAATAAATAATAGCCACAGATAGCAGGCATAGATTATATTCCCTTTCTTTCCTTCTCTTTCCACTAATGAACTTTCTCATAGGGGTCATATCTTAAATTTCATTATGTATTAGATCAGAGTCAATTTGGTCTCTAATAGAAAATTTGGGAGATGTGATATTGCTCTCCAACACATTCTGTTCTCTTATGAATTATGCATTGTAAAGAGGTACTTTGATGCCATTTACATAGAGACTATTCGAAATCCCTATCAAATACAAAACTCTAGAATAAGCATGAGTTTTAGAATCAGAAGTTCTAGGCATGACACTTAATAGCTACATGACCTTTTGTAATGGTTGGAATGATGCCACCTGCTGGAGACTTACTGTAGGAAATCTCCGTCATGAGGAGAAGGTGTCTGAGGGCAAGCCATGTGGCTTTTCTTTGGTGTCAGGAAGTGATGTTTGATTGTGGGAGGAAGACGGGGAGAGGCTTGTTCTCTCACTCTCTTTTGCCAGGACTCTTGTGGAGAGCGGAGCAGGAGAACTGTAGCTCCCCGAGATAGACAGCTGAATCTAGGCCTTTCTCTCTCTCTTCACCAAATTCTTATTCTCCTTATTCTCCTCTTATTCTGCTAAATGTTTAAAAGTCTAACTCTTGCTAAAGCTTATAATTTATTGGTGACCATTCATTAGATATTTTAGACAGACTAGCTAGAATTTTAGCTCCTTACACTTTGGACCCTAGTTTCCCTCATTGTATTATGAATAGGGCAATACTAGATGGGTTAATAGGCAGTACTAGATGGGTTCTAAGAATCCTTCTAGCTCTGACATTCTTAAACTTGTGAACATGAAGGAAAAATGATATATATAATTTAATATATTATATAATTTATATATAATTATATAATATATAAAATTTTATATATCTATATCTATCTATCTATCTAAAACACACCTGATACAAAATATAGTCTTATACCCAGAGAAAATTAGGTGGCCTGATTTTCCTTGGGTATGAGACTATATTTTATAAAAAGTGGGGTAAATATGAAGAACTATGAAAGTCAGAAACTGTTCTCTTTTGGTTAGCTTTTTCATCATAATAAACAAGAGTGCACAAGATGTCGCTTTTTTCTTTGTACAAGATAATCCGAAATAATTAAAAGGCTACATTTTGTAAAATGCCCCCTAAAAAATGAAAACTGGCATCTGGCCTCATCTATTAAATATTACATTGCATTTTTTGTGTGTGTGTGAGGCAATTGGGGTTAAGTGACTTGGCCAAGGTCACACAGCTAGTAAGTGTCAAATGTCTGAGGCTGGATTTGAACTCAGGTCCTCCTGAATCCAGGGCCGGTGCTCTATCAGCCACCTAGCTGCCCCTGTTACATTGCTTTTTGGTGAATAATTCATTTTTATAAAGATCAGGAAAGAGGTCCTAAGACATAAAAGAGAGGGATTACAATAGAGTGAGGAGAGCAATGGTAATCAACAGTACTAGTAATCAAGAAGATCTGGGATCATATCTCAGCTCTGATATTTCCTACTTTTATGATGTTGACTCAGTTTTCCCATCTGCAAAATGGACATGATGCACTTACTGCTTACTCATGTGGTAATTGAAAGGAAAGTGTTAGGAAGCATTGTAAGGGCTGATAAATGTAAGTTTTCTTTTGAAAAATTATTATAAAAGGGTACACTAATACAGAACCTTAGAATAGATAGACATATTATCTAATTGTTGTATTACTATCTGAAAGTGAACTAGCCATAGATGAGTGGAATAAAACCTTTCTCTTGAATTCTTGCCTTTGATCAGGGCCAATGATTAGAATTCTTCTCTGGTTCTTAGTGGCCTTCCTGACTGCCAACAATGGAGCATCTTTTGCTCTCTTCAAATTCTGGCACCACATCTAAGAGCTATCATGGAATGCATACTTCAAGCACATTGGTATGCCTGTTTGGTGGCCCTCTCCCTGTCCTATTCACCACTGTGTTTTCTTTAAGGGCTAAAAACTTTTCTAAGAAGCTCCATTAAAATAACCCTTATTCTGTTAGAAAATGTCATTAGTTCAACAAATGAGAGTTGACTGGTGGTAAGCATAAAACAAAATATGAAGTATGAACAAAATACAAATATCTGGAAGTAATTGTGATTTTGTCAGTGTGGAGAACTCTCAGTATAGAAACTCTTCCAAGTGCAGGGTCTCATTTCAACAATGCAGATCACAATCCATCTATAATTTAATAAAGTTCTAGGAAGTTGTTTAAAGTGCACAGAGATTAAGTGACTTGTCCAGGATCACACATAAAGTATTAGAGGAAGAATCTAACCCAGGTCTTCCTAACTCCAAGCCTACTACACTATCTATTATACCATACTACCTCTCTTGAATGAAACATAATAGTAAAATAGCAATAATTTTCTTTAAGATTCTTATGAATTGGGGGCAGCTAGGTGGCACAGTGGATAGAGCACCGGCTCTGGAGTCAGGAGGACCTGAGTTCAAATCCGGCCTCAGACCCTTGACACTTACTAGCTGTGTGACCCTGGGCAAATCACTTAACCCCAATTGCCTCACCAAAAGAAAAAAAAAGATTCTTATGAATCCAGAAGTTTTGTTCCCTAAAACATCAACAAATGAGCATTAATATCCTGGTAGGGAGTTTGATAAAAGTTCATGCCCCCCACTAAGCTTCACAGTGAGAAAAATTTACTTCATTTCTCAACTAATGAAGCAAGCAAAAAGGTCAAGGAGAACTCTGGCCCTGTCTTAAGCAAATTCACTCACAGTGAGGCTCATATGGGGGTGGTGGATCTCCACAAGGTACACACTCCATGTCTTGAAAGCCAACGAGCTTTGTCTTCCTGTAAAATCTAGAAAAGGAAAGAGAATTAATTGTTATTGTCTCTTTCTCCTAAGCTAATGGATGTAACAACAGATTTCTGCTAGAAAATATCAGATGCTTCTATTACAATTACTTCTCTTACTAGTCCAAATAAAAACTAACTTAAACCTTAAAACATGATTATACCTCAAGTATTGAACCATCAAGAAAACACAGTTCTGACCACACTGTGGGATTTTTAATGGGCTTACTGAACATGCTTAGGTAGACTTCACACATTCTGAACCAATCCCAAACAGAAAAGGAAGAAAAACAAAGAAGCTAATGGCTCCTTGCCAAGCTGCTGTAATCCACACCAAACCCATTAGGAAGGAAACTCTTGTAATATTTAGAATTCAGGTGCCATTGTCCATAACATCAACTACAATGAAGTCAGAAGTACTACCTGATGAATTTGGACAATGTACCAAAAATATGCCTATTTAAATAAAGGTTAAAGTTACATGTGGGCCTAAGCTAGGTAAATAGCTTATCTAAACTGAGGCTTGTCAGTTTTCACTATGAAAATCAGACCAGTGTTTCACTCCTGCTTCTGGTTTTTTGGGGGAAGGCAGGGGGGTGCTACCATGAAATTTACTTCCTATGCCTCAATTTTACTGTCTAAAAACAGGATTAAGACCTATCACTTGCTTCAGAGATGTGGGAAAGTGAAAATGCTTTTTTAAAAAACTGAAAAAGCTTTGGATAAAAGCCACTATATAATTACCACCTGCCTCATGCATTAATGCTAGTTTGAAAAGGACATAATATTAAAAAATATTCATGTAATCAAACCATGAAACTACAGATAAACCCTTCACAGAAGCAAAACCCTATGGTTTAAGCAGGGAGAAGAATTAGCTAGAGAATTCTGGCTATCTTCATTGTCCTTTTTTTTTCTCAGACTATTCATTTGAGTTCTGTCCCCTTCCCTCTACTTTTCCTCAGCCTATCTATCACATTTGTTCCATAATTTCCAAAAAATACCTCCCAGTTATTCACCCTTCTCATCTGAAAAGCTTCTTCTTCCCTTCAGTCTGAGCCACCATATTCTCCACCTAGGGTTTCATATTACACATCTGCACTAAATTCTACCTTGATTTTTAAAATGGTAAAGATCCTACGTCTACATTTTGAAAGAGACACTCATGGCCATAGTCATAAGGAGCTCATCCTTAATTTAAGTCACTTTTTAAGAAGGTTGTATTTTTCCATAACCCTTCAATGAATATCTAAATAACAATATAGATAATAGAAAGGAATAACTAGTTGGAGAGAATGTGCATTGAGGAATGAAGATTCCCAAATGTCCAAATGGGAAATGATCTAGAATTCATATAACATGAGGAACAAAACTGGAAAGAAAGGGAGTCCCTATCAACTGGTGAATGACTGAACTAATTATGGCATATGAAGGTAATGGAATACTACAGTATCATAAAAATGACGAAGGGGAAGGTTTTGGAGAAACCTAGGAAGACTTGTATGAACTCATAAAGAGTAAAGTCAGCAGAACCAGGATAATAATTTATATAGTCACCACCTTGCAAAAACAAATGACTTTGAAAGATTGAAGAACTCTGATTAATGCAATGATCAACCATGATTCCAGAAGACTAATGATAAAGATACGTAATAACAGAGGTGATGGTTGAAATATTTAGAACAAGACATGATTTTAGATAAGGCCAATATGGAAATTTGGTTTTTTATTATGCATTTTTACAAAGGTTTTTTTTTTCTCCTTCCTTTTTTCCAATTGGATAGGAGGTGAGAGGACGAGAAAATAAATGCTTAATTGAAAAAAAATGTCAAAATAGGGAGAGAACCAGAGGTATTTAATCTAGGAAATGTGGGACACAGAGAGGCCATGATGGCCATCTTCAAATATCTGAAAGGATATAACACAGAATTTGGATTAAACTTGTTCTGTGTATCTCCAGAGAGTAGAACTAGGATAAATGTGAGGAGGGTACAGGTAGGAAAATTACCAAAAAGCTAACAAATACAGACTGTCAAAGTGAATGAATTGCCTCAAGATGTGGTGGTTCTCCTTCACTAGAGGTCTTTAAGTAAGGTCTGGATGACCACTTTTTAGAAACATGTTGAGTATGCATTTCTATTCAGGTACATAATGAACCACATGACTTCTGAGATAGCTTCCAATTCTAATTCTATGTTAACAAAGAATTAGTTTGAAATCGATGTTGTAATTGTAGAATTCTCCAGGTACATCAGAAAGAACATGGGGCTAGGAGTTTAGGAGATATGAATTGTGGACCTATCTCTGTTACAATCTATCATTTTGGTCATTTTTACTCCTCTGGCCTCAGTTTCTTATGTATAAAATGAACAGGTTAGATTAAATTCACTCCATCTCTAATATTTCATGAGTTTATAAGTCAGACTGAATTCATTCACTTTCAAGTCATGTGAGCTATGTAATAACTTCCAATTTCTGAGCTTTTGATTTTAGTAAAAATGGAAACATTGGGATAAATACAAACAAATTCAGGTCATGAAGCTTTGGACCTTGCCTTCAAATTGAACTCCACACAGTTAAGTTCAAATTAAGTTGATTAAGTGCCTACATATGCAAGGCACTATTCTTGGGTATTGAGAACACTAAGACAAAAAGGAAACAGATCATGCCCTCAGAAGGAGTTTATTGATAGGGCAAAGGGGGCATGTGTGGTAGAATACAACATGTAGCCAAGGAAGTAAATACAAAGTAATTTACAAATGGGACTAGAACAACCACCTCGTAGGATGAGGAAGGGCCTCCCCCAGGAGGTGGCACCTGAGTAGTGCTTTTGAGGAAGCTAAGGACTTCATAAGGTTAAATTGAGGAGCAAGAATATTCTGGACATGGAGCACAAAGTACAATAATTTAGCTATTAAAATGCAAAGGGAATAAATGACAAAGCACTGAAACGACAAACTCAACAAATCAAATCAACAAGTACTTATTGAGTACCTCATATATGCAAAGCACTGTTGGGGCCTCAAAGAAATATAAGACATGGACCCTCCATTCAAGGAACCTATAATCTAATTCACAGGGTCATGTTTAGAGGTGGAAAGGATCTCAGTCACCAAATTCAATGTCCTCATTTTATAGATGAAGGAACTGAGACCCAGAGAGGTAAAGTAACTTGCCCAAGGTCACAGATCCTCTGATTCCCAATCTAGCATTGTTTATACAATATTTTAATGACACAAAAAGATGACAAATAGTTTGAGTTCATATCAGCATATTGATTTAATAATTAATATAATGTTAAATAACCTGAGCAAATATTAATATAAACTTAATTAATATAGTAAATAATTCGAGTTGCATATTAATTTACTAATGAACATAATGCATAATTTAAGAGTCAATATTAGTGTATGAATTTGACAATATAATATTTAAGAATTAATATTGGTAAATATAAAATTGAGATTTTTTTAAAAGGAAGAAAGAATTTTTTAGAATGATGAAAAAACAGGAATATTTAACTTACCCTGGTAAACAGTCCCCACAAACAGCATCATTGGTGACAGAACAGTTAGCTTTCTGAAATCGGTTTACTAATGCACAATCCAGACAGGGTTTGCATTTCTGAAAGCCCCAGTCCTCCTTGAATCTGTGCGGCCTGCATGTCATGCACTGTGCATCCTCCCCATAACCAAAGCCACATTCCTGTGGGGATTAACAAGCAATAGAAAGCTATTCAGACATTGCAATCGTGAATGAGGAGGGACTGCTGGGATAAAATGAAGACCTAGTATAATAATTACTGAGGGTAGGCCTTCCTAGATACAAAAGCAGTTCTTTCAGCAAGTTCAAATGTGTCTTCCACTGCTAATAATCTCTCTTACTTCTAGAAGTATACTTAGGCATCCACTTTATTCAAGAAACCACTGAGTATTTGAATAATAAAGGGCTGCAAGGACTCCCACTGGTACATTATTACTAGCTTATGGTAGAATTATTGAGCTTTCTTGTTTTCTAATTAAACCAGTCATGTGAATGTTCAGATTCTAAAACGAATGGACTATTCAGTAATTCACTGGTAGAGGCATAAAAAAGTACTTTGATATTAGGGTTCATATCTTACATGAAGAAAGATAATGATGTAAAATTTCACATGAAATTTGCATGGTTATGAAAATAACCAAATATACAGGTAATGACTGAAAGGGTCACATATTTTTATTACCTAATGATATTTAGCAACTTAATAAGCTCAAATTTTATTTAATAAGGTATTCACATACTTCTTAAAATTACCCCAACTATGCAACCTATGATGAAAATATATTGTGAATAGCTTCTTAAAACTTCTGATTTGGATGCCAAGAAAAGTGTTTTACTTGTGCTACATATTATAATCTTAAGAGGTCCAAGGGTTGCAAGCTGGACCATTCTGAGAATGTGTCTATAGATATGTGGTCAATCTAAGGAGTGACAGGACTTTCAGTTAAATTCTTAAGGCCTTAGATTCTTTATCTGCAAAAATAAAGGGGGTGGGGTAGAGTTTGAAAATTCTATGATTCTATGTCACATATTTATCTTTTCACTAACTTTATGGAATTTGATATTATCTTAAATATTCTAAATCAAGTTATTACCTAAAATGAATTAATTTTAAAGCATCCATTAAGTGCTTACTACATGTCAAGCCCTGTGCTAAACCCTGGAAATATCAATACAAAGGCAAAGATGGTCCCTGTTCTCAAGAGAGTGACATTCTTACAGGGGAGACACCATACAGATAGCAGTGGTGGCCAGGAAATGATCATTTCATTTGGCAAGTTGGAGCAGTAGTTCTCAAATTTTTTCATCCCAGGATTCCTTTATATTAAGGACCCCAAAGAACTTTTGCTTTTGTGGGTTATATCTACCAATATTAACCATAAAAGAAATTAAAACTGACATTTAAAAATATTTATTAATTTCATTTAAAAACAGTAATAAGCTCATTACATTAACATAAATAAGATTCTTATGAAAATAATCATTTTTAAAACAAAAAAGTTTAGTGAGAAGAGTAGCATTTGAAAATTTTATTTTTGTCATCCTATTTTAAAAATAATATTAAACATTTTTATTTACAGTTTTGAATTCCAAATTCAATCCCTCTTTCCCTCTCTCCCCTTCTCCCTCCCTGAGGCAGTAAGCAATCAGCTATAGCTTATACATGTGCAATTATGTAAAACATTACCATATTAGTCATTTTGTATAAGAAAACTTGCATAAAAGAAAAAATGAAAGAAATTGAAAAATAGTATGCTTCAGTCTGTGTTTAATCAATATCAATTCTTTCTTTGGAGGTGGATAGTATGCTTTATCATTAGTCCTTTGGGATCATTTTGGATCATTATATTGCTAAAAATAGCTGTCATTCAATAGTTCTTCATCAAACAATATTGTTGTCACTGCACACAACATTCTTCTGGTTCTACTCCCTTCACTATACATCAGTTCATATAAGTCTTTCTGGAGTGATGCAAGGAAATCATGAAAAAAAGTCAACATCTTGGTAAAGGAGACACAAAAATATACTGAAGAAAATAACACTTTAAAAAACAGACTGGGCCAAATGTCAAAAGAGGTACAAAAAAACCAATGAGAAAAAGAATACTTTGAAAATCCAAATTGTCCATATGGAAAAGGAGGTACAAAAGCTCTCTGAAGAAAATAACTCCTTAAAAATTAGGATTGAGCAAATGGAAACTAATGACTTTATGAGAAATCAAGAAACAATAAGGCAAAGACAAAAGAAAGAAAAAGTATTAGGAAACATGAAATATCTCATTGGAAAAACAACTGAAATGGAAAATAGATCCAGGAGAGATCATTTGAAAATTGTTGGACTACCTGAAATGATGAAAAAAAATTGCCTAGATGTCATTTTCCAAGAAATTTTCAGGGAAAATTGCCCTGATCTTCTAGATCTAGAAGGTAAAATAGAAATTGAAAGAATCCACTGAATACCTCCTAAAAGAGATACCAAAATAAAAACTCCCAGGAACATTATAACCAAATTCCAGAGCTCTCAGGTCAAGGAGAAAATACTGTAAGCAGCTAGAAAGAAATAATTCAAGTATTATGGAGCCACATACAGGATAACACAAGATTTAATAGCTTCTACATTAAAGGATCAGAGGGCTTGGAATATGATATTCCAGAGGGCAAAGAAATTGGAATTACAACCAAGAATCCCCTACCCAGAAAAACTGTGTATAATCTTTCAGGGAAAAAATGATAATTCAATGAAAGAGAGGATTTTCAGGTATTCTTGATGAAAAGACCTGAGCTAAATAAAAAAATTTAACTTTTAAATACAAGACTCAAGAGAAGCGTAAAAAGGTAAACAGTGAAAAAAGAAATAATAAGGGATAGTAAAACATATGTCTTTCCAGGCCTTTCTGAAATCATCCTGTCATATTTTATAGCACAATAATATTCTATCACCATCATATACCACAGCTTGTTTAGCCATTCCCCAATTGATGGGAATTCTTTTGATTTCCCATTCTTAGCCCCCACAAAAAGAGCTGCTATAAATATTTTTGTACAAATAGGTATTTTTCTTTTTTTTGGAGATGTTTTTGGGATATAAACATAGCAGTGGCACTGCTGGATCAAAATGTATGCACAGTTTTATAGCCCTTTGGGCATAGTTCCAAATTGTTCCAGAATGATTTGATCTTTTCACAACTCCACAAACAGTGGATTAGTATCCCAGTTTTCCTATATCTCCTCAAACATCTAATATTTTCCTTTTTTGTTATATTTGCCACTCTGATAGGTGTGAGGGTGATACCTAGAGTTTTTTTCATTTGCATTTCTCTGAGCAATTGTTGTGATCATCTTTAATGTCTAGCTTATTATAAGACAGCTGGATTCTCGTCCGTTTCTGCATGTAATCTATTGTGATCTATTGTTTTATATTCTTTTAATATACAATATTTTGTTATAATATATTATCACATATAACATAACAATATATAATCTATATTATTATACATTGTTATTATATATTATATATTGTTTAAAGTATATGAAGAAAATACAGCGTCACCTCAATACATAGTTGGAAAGGGGTAGTTTTAGTATGGAAATAATATATTAATATTATTAGGAAAATAGTTTTTACCTGCACACCTCCTGAAAGGGTCTTAGGGACGCCCTGGGACAATAATTTGAGAACCACTGAGTTACAAAGATGGTAAAACAGAGTCACAGAAGAATAGGTTGACACCCCCTTTTATAGGAGAAAGCCATCTAGAGTAGGTATATTCTTCTTTCACTTTCCCCTTAGTCATCTGCAATCTGGCTTCAGACTTCATCATTCAATTAAAATAACAGATTGGGTCTCTCCCTACTCTAATCCACCTTTCCCTCAGCTATGAGGGAAGCCTATTCTAGTCCCTGTGGCTTCTAGTGCCTTCCTCTCAGAAGATTTTCTGATTACTCTCTGTATGTTCTTAGTTATTTCCATGTCAGTCTCCCTGTTAGAATATGAGCTTTTTGAGGGCAGGGATCATATCTTTCTCTGTATTCTAATTGCTTAGCAGAATATTTGGCACATAGTAACTGCTTGGAAATACTTCTTGACAATGGCATAGTTGATCATGCTTCTGAAGAAGAAAGCATAGGGAGTGGAGTGGGGATTGGAGCAAGGAAATAAGTGGTGGCCAGAACCAGGTATTGAACTAGTGGATGACTGAGGTAATGTACCAGTCAGGACAGTGGAGCCCCAGGCATTGGATAAAAGGGTTCAGAATGCATGGCATAACCTGAGTAAGGTAATTACCCTTTCTGTGCCCTAAGCAACAAATTTTGGAGCAAGTGTCAACAGGCAATGGTCAAGGGAGTTTCCTCACTGGGAGCTTCCTGTACTAAATAAAATCACAGTTCCAGTAAAAAAAAGAACAACAAAAAGAGTATATATAGAATGCCAAAATGGAGCACATTTGGACATGATGCATATCTTGGACTTAATTTCATTATAGGAAGATTATTTCAATCTAATTTTTATGGGAACCAGGATGATAATCTTATGAGACAAGCAACAGCTGAATGCTTCCTTTTCCTTAGATTTTTCACATCTCCCTCCTTTGCCTATTCACCACTACACCAAATGGTTCATTACTCCATTTTTTGTGTGTGTGTGTTCTCATGTCTGTTTTTTATACTTTGTCTACCTTCCCCATCAGCCTGCCAGGATTCTTATCTTGCTGCTTTCCTATGCTCTTCAGTAACAGTTCTTCATTCCCTTCTAAGCTGATGCTTCTAATCTGCTATATATATATTAGGAAATTATATTCTGTAAGGGGCTAAAATCCTAGCTATTCTGTCTAAAATCTAATGAGTGGTTGCCAATAAATTATAAGCTTTAGCAAGAGTTTAGACTTTTAAGCATTTATTAAGGAGAATAAGAATTTGGTGAAGAGAGAAAGAGGCCTAGATTCAGCTGTCTATCTCAGGGAGCCAATGTCTTCAGCTCCTCTCCCCACTGAGGTCCTTGCAAAAGAGAGTGAGAGAGCCACCCTTGTCCCTTCTTCATCCCACAAGCCTCCTGTCGAACTGGGAACATCCCATCCACATGCACACCCAGCTCCAAGCTAATTGGCTGGTAGCTTTGATCGATAGTACCCACAAGCAAATGTCACTTCCTGACACCAAGGAACTGACCTTGCAAACCATATGGCTTGCCCTCAGATGCCTTCTCTTCATGGCGGAGCTTTCCTACAGTAACTCTCCAGCAGGTGGCATCACTTCAATTGTTACAATACCCATGTTTCCAGTCTATGCTTGAATATACTCAATGAGCTCCCTTCAGCTTAATTCAACAAGTACTTATTAAACATCTGCTATGTGCCCAGCACTGTACTAGGTGCTGGGGATATATATATTTTTTTAATATTTTTGTTTAAAGTTTTGAGTTCCAAATTCTCTCTCCTTCCTCCTCCCTGGGGCAGTAAACAATCAGATAAAAGTTACACATGTGCAATTATGTAAAACATTTCCATATTAGTTATTTTGTATAAGAAGACTCAAATAAAAGAAAAAAATGGAAGAAAGTGAAAAATAGCAGGCTTCAGTCCATGTTCAAACAATATCAGTTCTTTTCTCTGGAGGCGGACAGTATGTTCTATCATTAGTCCTTTGGGATTGTCTTGGATCATTGTATTGCTGAGAATGTGTTGGGAATGTTGAAATATAAAAATGAAACAGTTTCTGCCCTCAAGGAGCTTACATTCTATCAGACGTTTGAAAGAAACAAGGGATTCTAAAGAGACAGAGATGCTTTCCAAAGGCATGGAGGATGGCTATCACAAAGGCACAGAGACTAGAGCTCTGGTGTTTTGTGTGATAGCAAGACAGTCAATATGCTTTCCCTGGGAATCGGTTCTGAAACTTCCATTTGAAGGTAAAGTTCATATTGACAGTAAATAGCTTTTGAATGAGGGTAGAAGGGATTCTCCTCAAAACAAAAATCTAGAATTTTTACCTAATTACTTTTGCTAATTAAACAATGGAGAAATAATGTTTGTAACTTTGGCCAGTTTTAAACTAGTCGAATTGTTTTTTTTTAAATTGAATGATTTCTAGATTTCTGAGACATGAATGTCTCACATTGGCCTTGACTTATCTGGATATTATCTTAACATTTCAAAAAGCTTAGTTTGCCTTTCTGTTGCCTTTTAGTGGATTTATTTTTCAGAGGCTAGGACAAGGGATGTTTGTACCCACTAATTTTTAGGGAGTATTTTAAAAAAACTTTCAAGAAGATGACACTGGAAGTCCATTGTAATTTAAAGTACCACCACCACCACACCGCTACCACTTTAAAAAACATCATCCAGCTGGCAGATCATAAAATTCTGGGAACTCTATGCAAGTGCCTGTTCAACCCAATCCCATAAATCTTGAAAAGACGAGGATTTCAGAGAAGTTGTTTCCAATTATCCAAAGAAGCAAATTATAGTGTGTAGGATATGATTGTTTGGGGCACAACAAAGAAAACTTATCAAAGCATTTAAAACTTACAGACTTGATCTGTCACATTTCTGATGCATCATAAACATCAGAGTCACTGTAATTACTTTAGATGTCTCTAATAAAGTAAACAGCATATAAATATTAAATTGCTTACAATATAAAAATTTAAAACACTCCAATGTCTTCTTTGATATAGTCTCATTAAATTAAGTAAAACTGTTGGTTAAAGGTGCTTTAAAATTCTTCACAGTAGAGTAAAAAATAGCTAGGAGATGTGAATCACAAGAGCAGAAGGGAAATACGTAGGAAAGCAGTATTTAAAAAATAGAGTACCAAAAGAAAAAAAAAGAGTGCAGTGTGTTCTACCCTTTAGACCAGAGGGGCTCATTCTAAATAGCATATCCATAATTTTTCCATATAAAATTAGCAGATAAGTAAGTGCAATTCTTGGAAATGGTTTCTTTCAAAATGTCATGATCTCCTTAAATGACCTCTCCCTTTTGGACTTCAGGTCACCATGTTGATGTTAGACTTCCAAAGGTAGTAAAACTTTTTAAGCAGAGTACAACCTAAAAATGCCTGGTATGAAACTCTGATTACATGATACCAAATCATCTATTTGTCTTTCACTGTTGACTGTTGTTTTGAATGAGAAAAACAGTAGGTTTTCTTAGTGACACATCAATTGTTCTGAAGAGTGATTTTCTGGACTGTTTCTGTGAAGCTGGGCTCATGGAATGAGCTCAATAATTCTTGGTAAAAGTGCTCTTATGCCAGCCCACTGTTGGCTTTTCTGTAAAATAATTTTATACTGACAGAGATGGACGACAGAACGTGATGCAGGGTTGGAGATGCAGGTTCTTAGTCATCCTATTCAGTCAGGTTTTCTATATATACATTTTCTCCTTCCCATCCTTCTTAGCTTCCTTCAAGACTCAGCTCAAATTTTGCCTTTGACAAGAGGTCTTTCCCATCTTTCTTTTCTGAAATTGTGTGCTATGTGTGTGTTTCTATATGTCTGTCTATCTATCTATCTATCACAGTTAGATAGCATAGTGGATAAAGTGCCAGCCCTGGATTCAGGGAGACCGGTTCAAATCTGGCCTCAGATACTTCCTACCTGTGGGACCTTGGGCAAGTCACTTATCCCTGTTTGCCTCAATTTCCTCATCTGTAAAATGAGCTGGAGAAGGGAATGGCAAACCACTCCAATATCTTTGTCAAGAAAACACTAACTGGGTCACAAAGAGTTGGATATGACTGAAATTATTCAACATTATCTATCTATCTATCTATCTATCTATCTATCTATCTATCTATCTATCTATCTATCTATCTATCTATCTATCTATTTATAATAAACATAGTTATTTACATGTTGTCTACCCCATTAGAATGTGAGCTAAATGAAGACAAAACCAGTGTTTTTACCTTTCTTTGTATCTATATCACTTATCAGCATTCCTGTCATGTAGTATGTGCTTATTAAATGCTTGTTGACTAACTTACTATGTCTATGAGCAGTTTCTATCTGACCTTGACATAGATTCAAGAGCTGGTGGGACCCAACTGCCTCATTATATTCTCAACCCCATAACCCCACCCACCCCTTGTAAGCCCCAGATGGTGAGCCTCCCACAGTAAAATCACTCATAAACCAGCCATAATCACCTTTTTGTCTTTTCTCCCTCCTCAAATCACATCTATTCAAACATTCTTATCTTGGATGAGGAAAATGAGGCACAGAGAGGGTAAGTAATTTGCTCAAGGACAGACAGGTAGCAAAAGTCAGTAGTTGAACTCAGGTCCTATGATTCCAAATTCAACGGAACAAGCATCGAGAGATGTACCTTCCATCTTTCACTGTAGATAAGGCTGAGGACTACCTGAAAGAACCTCACAAAGTATAAATAGTCTGTGGCCTGTCCTATAATTTTGAGACCAGTGAGTGGTCTAAAATGGTCTTTATTTATGCATGTCCTGAAATAAAGTTTGTTCATGAAATTCCAAAGTTAAGTGATCAATTTCACATTTGGAACTAGTAAGAATTTTTGTGGATAGATTTTAGAGTATCAAAATGAAAATTATAAATTAGATTCATGTCAGTGGTATTTAGAAATTGGCCCTCTTCCTTCCTTTAATAAAACAGCCCAAGGAGTTTTCTCAAGCTTCCAGTTTGTAAGATTCTGGAGTTGGGTTTTTTTTTTTATTGTTGCTATTGTTGTTTTTAGAAAAATTAAAAGCTGGAGCTTGTTAGTATTTGCCAAACATCATTCAGCTTCATCAAGTATAATTAAGCCTAAGTAAAATGAGCAACACTTTAATTAAATGGTGGGAATAAATAGCTTTTATGCCTACAAACTACATTAACATTTTCCCTGCATCTCTTCACATGAACTAAAGCTACCTCCAAGTGAAGAAGGAAACTGAAAAAACATGGAGATAGACACCCACCTATGTGGGAGAAGGAATGTTGTTGTTTATGAGAGTTAATTTTTCACATTAACAAAAGTCATCCCAATAATTGGTTAGAAAAGCTTACTTTGAAAACGGTGCCAAAGATTCAAAGCCCAACTGTTTCTAGTGGTTCATGCAAAAACTAGTTTCCTGATTTATGGCTGGGAGATGCTCATGTTAAAAGCACAGTGTTGGCACTTAAGACTTAAAATGGAATACTTGCTGAAGAGGCACAGTCATGGCTGGGCAAATTCTAGACAGTGAAAACTAAAAGTCTAATGTGGTTACTTTAAGAAAACAATATCATACTCTCCCACAAATCCCAAAGTTTTGTTTATTTTCTTGAATTGAATGGAAGCCCAATAGCTTCCTCAAATCTCTCCAACTCATTTGTGGAGAAAGTTGTACAAAATATACGTGTTGTTTATGGAACAATTTATACATCTTTTCATGTTCTTGATCTTCAGATAAACAGAATCATCAGATCTACTTTTACCAAAAAAGAAAAAAATTCCTAATTATTGGTTCTACAAATTATAATAAACTATAGGGCAGCTAGGTTGCATAATGAATAGAGCACTGGGCCTGGAGTCAGGAAGACTCCTTTTCCTGGGTTCAAATCTGGTCTCAGAAACTTACTAGTCATGGGACCCAGAGTAAATCACTTACCCCTGTTTGCCTCAGTATCTTCATCTGTAAAATGAGCTGGAGAAGGAAATGGCAAACAGGTCCAGTATCCTTGCCAAGAAAGACCCAAGTAGGATGATAAAGAGTCAAACACTACTGGAAAAACAACTCACACTACAAATAGGTGGGAGAAACATAGGTTTTATAAGGAATGCATTAAGTTGGACCTCACTGGGCCAAAATTCTGTAATATATTTTTCTGGTAACAATGGCAAATTACCTTTTTGGTTTTTTTTATGGTGTAGCCTTGTTATAATTTTTAAAACGCACCATCAAGTCTTTTGAATCTAGAAACCAGAAAGATTGCAGTGAACTAGCTTCTTAGAAAAAACTGATCTCAGGGGCAGCAAGGTGGAGCAGTGGATAGAGCACTGGCCCTGGATTCAGGAAGACCTGAGTTCAAATCTGGCCTCAGACACTTGACACTAGCTGTGTGATGCTGGACAAGTCACTTAACCCTCATTGCCCCACGCCAAAAACAAAAACAAAAACAAAAAACTGGTCTCTACAAGAGGGAGCTTAGTCTGTCAGTCAACAAGTACTTATTAATCACTGACTGTATTCTAGACCCTGTGCTAAACTCGGAGGATACAAAGAAAGGCAAAGAAGATAGAACCTGGAGTGAGAAAAACTGGGCTCTAATCGCATCTCTGACACTAACTAGCTGGATAACTCTAGACAAACCTCTTCCCTTATCTAAGTCTCAGTTCTACCCTCTATAAAATGGGCATAATGCTGGCACTGCCTATCTAAAATTGTTACTGTGAAGAAAGTGCTTTGTAAACCTTCAAGTGTTGTTTAAGTGAATTATGGTAACATGGTCTTTAAATATTAGGATATTTAATTGTGTAATTATTGTGATTTGGAAGTTCCATTTCTTGTCAATTACTGATTCTGAATTGTCATTGAGACAGTTTCTTGAGAAAAGGTCTTCAAGCAAGATGCATTATCAGAACCAGAAGCAGTTCCATTGAAATCACATCACCAAATAGTAGAATTAGGAAGAGTGCAAAGGCATACAGTGGTTGTAAAATTTTGGATTTCCTCCAGCTTGTGATCATCAAATGCCTAATCTAGGGATACAGCAAGGATTTTAAACCTGAGATAATTAAGCTTGGTGGTGGTTGTGTTTTCTAATCTGAGTATCAACATAATGGTTTTCTTTGTAATCCTATGTATTCTTATTTTATGTATTAAAAAAAAAATTATTCTGAGAAGGGGTCCAAAAGCTTCACCAGACTGCCAAGGGGGTTGAAGACACAGAAAAGGTTAGAAACCCCGAGTCTTTGGGGGGCATTTTAAGAGGTAGGGACTATAGTGAGAGATACTAAAGAAAATAAGAGAAAACTAGAAAATTCCAAAAGAGGGAGGAAATAATTTGCCCAAAGCAAAATGCTAAAGGAAGAAGCTATTGCAGGGCTTAACATGTTTCTCCAAGAAATCACCATTCAGCAAAACAAAAAGACCTCCGACCAATTTTGGGAGAACTTCAAGGTTTGCTAAGTGATAAAAGACACCTTTTGAACTCATACAACTATGCAAGGCAGAATATACATTCCTTAAAGTGCTTTTTTAATAATTTTAAAAAATGTATTAGAAATGCTAAAGATTAATGATTTAAGTAAGCAAAAAAAGTCATTTTGGAATCAGGAACTGCTGCTGAGGCTTCTTACTACCTAGTAATTGAAAGGAAATGAGAAGAGGTATGGGAAAAACCACTGACCATGAAGGGTAGTGGGATGCCAAAGCTCCCACTTCCTCCGGAGAAGGATGGTGTACTAGTAGCATTAAAAAAACAACAACACACAAACAAAAAAAAACCCCTTGCTACTGAGAACCTTACAGGCAGAGACCCAAGAGTAAGAGTTTAATCCTAGACACCTTGAAAGAAAATAAAGACTTGAAAAACTTCCAAAGAAAATAATAATTAGGAGTAATAAAACCACAGATGGAAAATTTTAAGTATACCTAGCTCTCACCTGCAATATGTTTATGACCTATCTTTAAGTTATACGCATAAACTTTGAATTAAAAATAATCAGAGTATAAGTCATTGTAAGCAGAAAAGATGTTACTATAGATAGAGAAACGTGGTTTAGGACAAGAAAATGAGGCAAAGAAAATAGCTTATTCTGTAAGCTTTCCACGTTGTCTGAAATGTGCTGTCTTTTTCATGTCAAAGTAGCTTTAGTTGTGGGGACCTCAGTAATTGGATCCAGTACTTCCACTTTCCCATAAATTACTTAAAGATGCTGCTGTTTACTGTACTTTTTAGATTCAAAACACTTAGCCTAACCATAATCTTAAGCTTCAATCGAAAAGTTAAAAGAGTTCTCTCTATTTGTACTTCATAAAAGGGAAACAAGAAGACCTCTCTTATAACTACATATTTAGTTTTCTAAGTAAAAATCTCCTTTAGAATATTATCCATGGAGTCATTTTTTAATCATAAATTTAAAAGATGTGCAGATGTTATAAAACTGCTAAGCAAATAAGACTTATTTTTTAGTAAGAGGACTTATCCTTTTAAATGTTTTCACCTACATAAAAATACTTATACTTTGCTTTCATAGGAAAGTCATATGTAGTGGTTAAACCCCTAATATGAGGAACAAAGAAGAAAAATGAAAAAAAAACATTAATTATAGTTGAGATTTTTCTTTCTTAGAGTGGTTAAGGAAAATCTTTTACCTTGATTTTAGCCAACTAGTAAATACAGATGTATTTTGCATTTTCTCAAGCATCTTTGAATTTCACAAGTTTTTCATTTAACACTAGGAAGTAAGGCTCACTCACCATCTTAATTTATTAAGAACAGAAACCAAGATAGAAAGTTAAATAATTACCCTTTGAAGAGCAAGCATGAAATAAAAATAATTTATGGATTCATGAATTACTTCAGCTTTGGCCTTTAACCTCGACACATACATTTTTATCGTTTAATACCAACAATAAAGCCCATGAAGTCTAACATTGATGACAAAACCCATAGAGACTCTTTAAAAAGAAATTTCTCTATGAAGTATAGCATTGTATCCTAAGGAACACATGATAATATGGAACATATTTATACATTCCCATGAAACCCAAGACTTGAATCTTTAAACTTATTACTGTTGTGACAAAATATGGAAAAACAAACCTTCTTCATCCAATTTATCTTGCTTCTTCCAAACAGAAAATGTTAGTAAATATTGTACATCTCTCTCTCTCTTTTTTTTTTTCTGTTTCATGGGCTGATATGGTTGAAACACTCATCACCTAGAGCTCAGCCTATGTTTAAAAGCCTCTCTGTACCTACTTATGCTGGTCTTTGGAAAGTAGATACAGTCTGTGACCTGCATCAGACTCAAAGCTTCTCCAGCCAGCATGGTAGGCCAGTTAGGGCTTGAACCCAGGATCCCTTCTTTGCCATAATGAAGCATTGAAGTAGAATTGTTATCTAGAAATATGACATTACAAAAGTCCCAAGATCCATAATGATTTCCCCTTTTGCAATTTCTACCCTAAAAATAAGCTTTAATTTTAAATAAAGGGAAACATTTAGCATGGATAAGTATGGGATTTAAATAAAATACAGAATTACAATTTTTCAAATGTGATTATTTTACTCAATAAAACAACTTTGATCTAATAAAAACACACTGGGATTTCAAAATTTCGTTGTACTTCTTTCTTTCTTTTTTTTTTTGGGTGGGGCAATGAGGGTTAAGTGACTTGCCCAGGGTCACATAGCTAGTAAGTGCCAAATGTCTGAGGCAGGATTTGAACTCAGGTCCTCCTAAATCCAGGGCTGGTGCTTTATCCAGTGTGCCACCTAGCTGCCCCAACTATTTCATTTTTTGATAATTTCCTATATTCCCCATTTAGTTAAAAATTTAACTTCTGTTAATCAGTCAATAAGCACTTATTATGTGCCTACTATATGCCAGGCACTGTGCTAAGCACTACAGGTACAAAGAAGGACAAAAGATAATCTCTGCTCTTGAGGAGCTCACAATCTAATGGAGGAGACAACATGAAAACCGCTGTGTACAAATAAGTTATACATAGGATAAGTAGGAATTAATCAAAAGGTACAGAGTATACTTTTAATGTTTTTTGTGATTTAATTTTTAAAATTTAGGCCATGCATACATTTTGAATTTATTGTGTAATATGGTATAACATTTTGGTTTAAACCTAATTTCTGCCAAAGTAGTTTCCAGTTTTCCCAGCAGTTCTTATAAAATAGGGTGTTCTAGATAATTTATTTTTGGGGGTGGGGTTGAACACTAGGTTATAGAGTTCAATTATTTCTGATTCTTCTTTGTCTATCCTGTTGTAATGATTTATGTTTTTATTTTTTTAACCATTACCAAATGGGATTGATAATTGAGGTGGAGGTTTGTTGGTCTGGAAGTGCTATTCCCCCTCCATTTCTGCCTGTTTTCATTATTTTCCTTGGTATTCTAGATCTTTTGTTACTCTAAATGAGCTTTGTTATTATTTTATCTAGTTCTACAAAGTACTCCTTAGGTAAGTTTGATGGGCATAGCACTAAGTTTGTAAATAAACTGGTTATATTGTCATTGTTATTCATCATAGCCCAGTGATAAGCACTGGACATAGATAAGAAGTTGTTCTTTATTACTTTTAGAAGCATTTTGTAATTGAAATTATACAGTTATTAGGTGTGATTTGGTAGAATGACTCCCAAATATTTTGTGTATTTTAAATACATTTTTGTACTTACAAAATACTTCTGTATTTTTTAGGCAGAATTTATGAAAATCTGATTCCCATCTTAATAATAGGAATTTAGAAGGAGAGAATGTTTTCCTGAGTAAGAGCTTAAGTAATAAGATTCTCAAGTCTTCCCTCCCTATCTGATAAAAACAAGGCAACTTCCAGATTAAATTTACTCTTCAACCTATGTATGTCTATATTTTACATATAAGCCACTTTACATACAAGAGCAAAATGTATATCTGAACACAAATGTTTAACAATAGAAGTTGAAAATTATCTGTTGAAATGCAACTAGATTTCACACAGAGTTCAAAGAACAGATAATTCAAAACCAAATGTAAAACACAGGATGTTTAAATCACTCTACTTATTTAACACACCAATTCCAAAGAATCTGCCTCCCATGAAACTACTAGTTCAATGCATAATTCTTTGTTTCCAGCTGTTTGTAGATCATTGATCAAAAATCTATGAATGACAAAACCAGTCTTTGAACAATGTCTAGCCTGTGGGTAGAGAGCACTTCTCTTTGGAGCAGGCAGACTTAGTAACTTTAAACAAAAGGAAAACTCTATTGTTTGTGCCTTTTTGAACAAGAAGACTTTGATGCTTTCTACAGCTCAAGAAGATACATCAATGACTTAAAAGCTCCCCAACAAGCAGTCAGTCTCCCAAAGTGTCAATGAAAAGGGAAACTAGGCTCCACCTTTCTTAAAATGCATCCAGGAAAATAGAGAACCAAAATTCTTTGTTGGTATATATTGTCCCTAAGTACTGTTACAATCTCAAAATGAGGCAAAAAAGCCCCATTTACCACTATTTTTGAACTCAATTTTAATAAAAAAATGACAGCAAAAATATTTCTTTTCAATGATACTATAAAACAGCTTGGGTGAGTTCAGATGACTTTTTTTTTAAAATAAAAATATGTTTACCTCCATCCAGTTTGGGTGGGAAGTACTTCTGAAGGAATTCTTCAATTCCATAAAAATGATAATCATTTACTATGTGTGGTTCATTGGTGAACTCTGTAGCTCACTCGAAGTAGAACATATATTATTTATTTCTCATCTACACTACTATCAAAAACATTCACCTTAGGAAAAAAGCTGACAATTATGTCACTGAATGTCAACGTTTCTCTTTATTTATTTTGAGTTTATTTTAAAGGTTGGGTTTTATAGCATGTCAACTAAATGTTACCTAAAAACATGACTTTTTAATCTCTCATAACTTTTGTTTGATGGAAGGGCCTAATTTGTGATCAAAATTGAACTAAAAAAAATCTTCCTCCAAAACATATCTTGTACATGTTTGATGCACACAGATTGGGAAAAAAACAACCAGCTTTTTTAAAGGCTGTGGTGTTTGTTTAAAGCAACACAATGAAGCAGGATAAAATGATCAGATTAATACAAATTTTCAGAAGACTTGCATATTGGGGAAAGAAAATTGAGCAAGAGTAAAAACATTTCACTATTATCTTATCATGTATGTAATAGATGTACCTTAGAAAGCTCCATTCCTGGGCCACATTGTTTGCAGGGGACACAATTTCCAGAGCGATCCCTAAATTCTTGCTGTCTACAATCTCCTGTTTCAGACATTATTCTATGTGGCTAAAAAAAAAATACAGAATATTCACAGTGAATTGTTAACAATGATACATCACACTAAAGTACCTTGAGTTCTTTGGAACAGAAAATTAAAATGAACAAAAAAAATCAATGTATTGTTCTAATAAAGCTGTCTGAAATAACTACTGTCACACCCAGAAATGCTAATTGAGAAAGAAATAAAGCTCATTTTCACTTTTTGAAAAGAGGCCAACTTCAGATGTGCTGAATAAGTCAATGAGCCTAATTCTTCTGGGTACTTGAAAGACCCTTCTTTCTCCTTAACACAGAGGAAGGAAAAGTTTCTCCCCTTGGAACCAAGTTTATTCAACTGCAGGGCAGAATCGCTGCTTTCCTCAGACAACTTTCTGACAATTTGGGTGAAAAGCAATATGTTATGTCCTTGAGGGCTCTGGCTGTAGCCTAAGAAGGTCTGTAGCCTAGAAAATGTCTAGGAAAGGAGTGGGCATTCAGAGAGAACCATTCTTCCCCCGCCCTGGGGTTTCATCGTTCTTCTGCTCGGTAAACTTCCAACTTAACAGTGGCCCATTCTCTCATCAGCAAGTAAGAGGTTACATTTACAAATATAATGAATTGGGATGGCCAGTTACACAGGATTTTGCAATCACTCATTAGAAATTTCCAAGTAGATTTAATGTGATTGCCATTTGTTTTGCAGGAACAAATTCAGTTCTTTTCCAAGTGGACTAAGTGTACATTTTACTGAGAACCAATGAAAGAACAATATATACTTGCCCTTATTGGTTTGGGTACTGGCTTTGGAAAATCATTTCTGAGAGTTATTGGATAAAAAGTTGAAATTTGTAAAGTGTTTTAAAGTTTGCAAAGTGCTTTACACATATGAGCCCATTTAAACCTCACAATAACCCTTTGAAGTAGGTGTGATTAATATGTCCTTTCCAAAGGTGAGGAAACTGAGGTTTGGAAAAGGTTAAGTGACTTGCCCAGGGTCCCACAGCTAGTAACTGTCTGAGGCCAGATAACCTCTCAGGTCTTCCTGACTCCAGCTCCAGCATTGCTCAATACTCCTGCCTGTTCTAGTTGGCAAAAAAAAAAAATTTTAAAACAGGTTTAGAAATATTTTGAGTTCTTCAAGAGAAAGATGGTATATAAATATGAAACTATAGTATCATCATTATTGAGTTCTCTTAAAATTTTATTGAGTTAAACTGTTTGGGGAAGGGAAGTCTTAAATTAAGATACTTTCTTGCAGTCAAGGCAATGAAGTTTCTATGCTATTTTCCAAAAGAGTCTCTTCAGGCTCTAAATCTATGTGATTAAAAATGATTTAACCCACATTTGAAGGGCTCAGGGAAAACCAGGGCAACCAAGGACTCATCTATGATATGGATTACCTTATATCACTTGTCCCCTGAAGGCTAATACTTATTTTTATATTTTTCCATTCCTTCTGTATCCCCCTGTCCCTCAATAAGCCACCTTATATTTAATAATACAGAGGACATTTCTTCAAATGTATTTAGCACAGAATCATGGATATTTGAAGAGGGCAAGGGCTGTCTCTGTCTACTTGTTTGGCACAATGCTTTACTCCAGTGCCAAGCATAGAAAGGCATTTAAGAGCTTTTAGGCAGAGGCCCATATAGCAAGGTAGGAACACCACTGGATTTGAAGTCATGTGATCTGAGTTCTTATCATGACCTTGCTCTTAAAACCTCTGTAATCTTGGGCAAGTCACTCTCCAGACCTCAGTCTCCTCACCTGTCAAGTAAGCTGTGTTGGCCAAGATCATCTTCCCAGTCTCTTCCAGCTCTCAATTCATAATCTTATGATGTGATTTTTGTCTAAGACCAGAGTGAGATATAGACATCTAAACTGAGATGAAAAAGGCTGTTTCAAAGACATTTAGAGAGAAAAATTCAACACAGCCTCCCTTCTGGACTACTTATGCTTAACAGCTTTACACAAATGTTCCGTGTCTACCTGAATTTCTCATTGTAGCTTAAGCCCCTTTCTTCATACTCAGTCCTCCATGGAGAACAGTTACTGTCCTCTGTATAATAACCCTTCATATATTCAAAGATCATTATTAATCTTTTCTTTATTATGTCTCCAGATGAAATAAATTTCAGTTCCTTTTAACTTCCCTCATAGGGCCTATTTTCCAACACTTTTAATCATCTTAATGGTTCTGCTTTGAACCCTTTCCAAGTATTCCACAAACCTTATAAGCCATGTAGTTGGGAACTGGAAATAATACTTTAGTCAGGAATGGTCTGACTCGTGCTGAGTATGGCACATTTCTATGAGCCACAAGATAATTTATCATTGTCATGGGGCTAGAATGTTGTTGCTCCAATTATTTGATTTCCTCTCTATTTCAAAGAAAAGAATTTAAATAATGCTTTCCAAAGTTGATTGGACATTTCTGTCCATTTTAGATTCATTAATTTGTACTAAGGAAGTAAAAAAGAAATTATTTGAAAGAAAAACAAAGGAGTCTGAGACAATTATAGAAAATACTCTGGGCCACATTAATTGTATTTCTTTCCTCACATCCAAATGAAAAAGTAGAATGAGGGATTTACTTACCAAATGTACTAGCAAAAATGCTATTGTGAATAATAGTTCTTTTGGTGATCTTTTAGATTCCATTTTTTTGATGAACTATCTTCCCAATCTGAAAACCAAAATTAAAGAAAATACATTTAAAATTTTAAACATGGATGGATTTACTTTGAATTTGCTATTTGAAATCCAACAAAGTACTTATATGGTTGTTATTCATTATTTAAGAGGAATCATATTTAAAAGTCAGCAAGAACAAATGACCAAAGTTTATTTTGAAAACACAACAGTGAAAAATTAATTTATCTTGCCCACAAATTTTATTTAAAACTCCAACAAGCTTTAACCTCCTTCATTTTCCATTTGAAATCACCACTGAGTGGAGTATAGTGCACACAGTGGACAATCACATCTCAAAGAGGGACAATGAAAACGACTACTGACTTCAAAGGCAATTCATTCCCCATGCAAGGATGAACTTAGGCTATGCCTCTGGGATGTCAGAACAATCAGTTAATGAAGTCAGTGGAGTCAAACAACCAGTCAATTCACTAGTGAGAAAAAGACAGTTGAACAACTTGTTTGACTTGTCCATTTGGACACAACCGTCAATGAGGTTAAATCTGTGAGTTTGGCATTTGTGAAATCTGATGCACACCAAAAGTATGTAAATTAAGTACAAATGAAAATTAAGGGAAAACAAGAATCATAGTGGATTTAGAGCTGAAAGGCACCTGAGAGATGATAAACCCAACCTTTTCATTTTACAGATGTGGAAATTAAGGGATACAAGAGGTTAAGTCATTAAGGCAGTTTTTGAAAAATTAGTAAACTGGGTAATTCAGAAAAAGAAAACTCAATCAAATTTTTTTCTTAAAGGGAAAGATTTTTTTCTCTGTCCCAAAATGCTTAAAATACTGTAATTTGCAAAGCCAATAAAATTAATTTTTCACATTTATACAGTGGCAAATGAAAAAGACATCTCCTTAAGAAAAAAATAATTGTTTAATGGATAGCTTCTAGGTGTGCATCCAGCTGCATTATTGAAAAGTGCGTTGAGAAAGCCCAGGGTTTCTTTGAAGCAGAGGCTTTTAAAACAAATAGATTCAAAAAATGTGATCTTGTATGTTAAAAAAAACAAAAAAACAAAGTCCACAGCCTCCTTCCAACTACCTTAAGCAAAACCTCCTCTCTAATTCTCTCCTTCCCCAAACAAGGCAAGTCACACTAGCATATAAAGAAAATCCAATCTTTTAGTTGTGGTTAGTTAGCCAGGGGGAGACCCATAAGACAGCACAAAAGAAGAGAAAAGGCAGAATCAAATTGGCTATTTTAACAAGTCAAATAGAATGAGATTATTTAGTTAACTGGTACTTTTTGATCAGAGGTTGAGGTCAATTTAAAATAATCTAGTACTTCACATAAGTGGCCTTTAGTAATTGTGTTCTGAAATGAATAGGCCACTCTACCTTCGAATCCAACACTTGAATCTATATGACTTAAATTAATGCTATAATTGTTTAATCACTCAATTCCCTTATATTTGTGAATACACAAACAAATAAAAAACAAATCACAATGCCTTAAAACTCTCCTTCATGATTATTTACATCTCTTTAGGATCACAGGATAACAGGATTATAGATAGAGATGGAAGGGACCTTGGAAGTCTAATATAACTTTTACAAGAAGGGGAAGGGGCAGCTAGGGGACTCAGTAGATAAAGCACTGGCCCTGGATTCAGGAGAACCTGAGTTCAAATCCAACCTCACTTACTATCTGTGTGACCCTGGGCAAGTCACTTAACTCTCATAGCCCCGCAAAACAAAAACAAAAACAAGAAGGGGAAACTGAAGCCCAAAGAGGTTGACTTGCTCAAAGTCACAAAAGTAAGCTAGCAGATCAAGGATCTGAACCCAGGGCTTCTGAATCCAAGCCAGGATTCCTTCCACTAACTCACATTGTTTAAACAAAAAAAGTACCAACAACAGTTAATGAAGTGATGAATTCTTAACAATTAAAAAATATCTGTCACTCTAATTTTGAACAATTCTTTTAAGAATAAAAATTTAGGGGCAGCTGGGTGGTGCAGTGGATAGAGCACCGACCCTGGATTCAGGAGGACCTGAGTTCAAATCTGGCCTCAGACACTTAACACTTATTAGCTGTGTGACCTTGGGCAAGTCACTTAACCCCAGTTGCTTCACCAAAAAACAACAACAAAAAAAGAATAAAATTTAAAATTTCTATATAAAGATCCTAATATCAAAAGACTGAATTTCATAGAATGAGAGAAAAGGATTAATAAAGATAATCAGTGACAGTCAGTTGAGCATCTACTTTACACTGGATTTATATGAGGAGTGGACAGACATCATCAGTTGGTGTGTGTGGGGTGGGACAGCCATGGAGGAGGGAATTGAAATACTAATAGTCATGAACATTTATATCCAGTTAAAAAACAACAACCTGGCTTTGGCCTTTCAACCCTTGAAACCTAATGGGAACAACAACAACAACACACACACACAACACATACACACATACACACTTACTCACTGAAATGATAGACTATCAGATCCAAAAATGATTATGCCTTTTATTTATTTATTTTTTGTCAGGGCAATGAGGTTAACAGGACAAAATAGTTTTTAAATACTGGGTCTCATAAGAAACATCCTCTCTTATTTCATTAACATGTGCCAAATTGGACCAAAATAAAGAGTTGAATAAAGAATTCAAAACTAGCTGTCTCATGTCTAACATTTTAAGGAGACATGCATTTCTCCCAAGAAAGAAAATCTTCTAGTAATAGCACTGGTGGTGGGAGGGAGGCAGGATGGGCAGGGGGGGAGCAAAGCAAAACCCCATTTGATTGTTCTCTGATTCCTTTACTACTGTACCACTCACTAACAATGTGATCTTGGGTAAAATCACTTAGTATCTCTATACCTCAGTTTCCTCTTCTTTAAAGAGAAGGGAGACAGCCTCACTTATCATCCCTAATTCACTAGATTATAGTGAGGATCAACAGAGATAATGCATGTGAAAGTATTCTGAAAATTGTAAAGTGCTCTACAAATGTGAGGTATTATTATTAGCAGCATTTGGCAACTGACCCGATAATTTCTATTCCCAAAGATCTAGGAAACAGAATAGAATCTCAAAGGTCACAGTGCTCACCTAAGATTCTAAGAATGAATTTTATTGAAATGACAGTGGGATGAAATGGGCTTTACCAGTTAACTAACTATGGGAGCTTGGATGAGTCACTCTACTTCCTTGTCCCTCAGTTTCCTCATATGTAAAATGAAGGGATTGGATTGGATTTTTCTATTCTGTCCTTTCTTGGATGAGATAGGTTTTTTAAAGGGGCATTTTAACAAATGCGTGTACATAATAGGAATAATTTAACTTTTTCATAAGATAGTCTAAAATCAAGGGACATTTTACAAGTAATTTAGCTATGATGAAGTGTCAGGAGTATGAACTTAAATTTCCTGGAATAAAATGAAATGCAGTATGAATTTCTTTGGCATTCAAAACAAGGGGAAAACTGGGCAAAAAAAAAAAGCCAAGCATTTTAAGTAATAATATTGAAAGTTTAAAATTAAGTAAAAAATTACATTTCAATTATCGAAATGCCATTTAACTGCTAGACATCTCTTTCTCAAAGACTTTTTTTTTAAGTGAGGCAATTGGGGTTAAGTGACTTGCCCAGGGTCACACAGCCAGTAAGTGTTATGTGTCTGAGGTCGGATTTGAACTCAGGTCCTCCTGACTCCAGGGCCGGTACTCTATCCACTGCGCCACCTAGCTGCCCCTCAAAGACTTTTAAACATAAATTTTTACATTGTTCAATCAGTGTTCAATCGATGACATCAAATATAAAGTTATTAAGAATGTCAGGCTCAAGAATGGTTGTGATTAGGGGCAGCTAGGTGGCGCAGTGGATAGAGCACCAGCCCTGGAGTCAGGAGGACCTGAGTTCAAATCCGGCCTCAGAAACTTAACACTTACTGGCTGGGTGATCCTGGGCAAGTCACTTAACCCCAATTGCCTCACCCCCCCCCCAAAATAGCTTTAAGAATGATTGTGATTGTGTGCAATCGGGCAGCTGGTTAGAAATGCAGCTGTGTGTATATACTCTGCTAATACAAATTCATCCTGTACAATACCCCCACCCATCAGTCTAAACTCTTTTTTTGAGGGGAGGGGACATAATAACCTTTGCTAGATGGTGCAGTGGATAGAGCACCAAGCTTGGAACAAAAAGACTCATCTTCATGAGTTCAAACCTGGCCTCAGACAGTTACTAGCCTATTTGCCTTAGTTTCTCATCTATAAAATGGACTTAGTTTCTCATCTGTAAAATGGACTGGAGAAGACTCCAGTATCTTTGCCCAGAAAACCCAAAAAAGGTGTCACAGAGTCCAACCTGACTGAAGCAACTCAACAATAACTTTTGTGCTGAACCAGTATCATTCATTGATGTGAGGGAGATGGGGTGGACTAATCTTAACAAGACAATTGTATTTAAGGAGCATGGACAGGTGAGACTGGCAGTACCAAAGACTGGTGGGGATCACACAAGCCCCAATTCCTTGTAACCCTGTGCACTTATTATTCCTTTATGACTGAGGAGTAGAGGAAGCAGTGAGTACTGTTGCTCCTTACCTTCCTGAAGCAGATCCTTCTGACCATGCTTTGTTGCTTCTGCCATATACTTGTCTGTCTGCAACTGTACTAAGCAACTACATCACAAAGAGGCCCACTGAGCATAACTAGAAGACTTTTAATTTACATATGCCAAAATATGATCATAATAGCAACAACTATCATTTATACGGTACTTTACCTATATTATCTTATTCAATCCTAACAACAACCCTGGGAGGTAGTTGCTATTATTATCCCTATTAACAAATAAGGAAACTGAGGTAGACAGAGAGGTTTAGGTCATTTACCCAGGATCATGGAGTTGGCATATGCGCAGCTAGATAGTCCTGGAGTCAGGAAGAAGAGTCTTCCTGAGTTCAAATGTGGCCTCAGACACTTAGTAGCTGTGTGACCTTGGGCAAGTCACTTAACTCTGTTTGCCTCAGTTTCCTCATGTGTAAAATGAGCTGGATAAGGAAATGGCAAACCACCCTAGTATCTTTGGGGTCACAAAGAATCAGAAAATAACTTAACAACACCAAATAGGATTGGTATGTGTTTGAAACAGAATTTGAACTTGGGTCTTACTGCCTTCCACAAGTGCTCTCAGCACTGTGCCACCTAGCTACCTATTAAATAAATCATCAAGGCTCACATCTTGATAAATGGGGCTGACAGTGCATCTATTTCTCATTTCCCCAGCTTCTAAATGGGAAAAACCCAAGACAGTTTTTAAAAAGGACACTCCAAGTCCCTTATCTAAATATACACATACTTGTAGTTACCCATGATGGGGTAAAAGGACTTAATATATGTTTATTGACTGACCCCCAACTTATGTGAAGAGCTAAACTGTTAAAAAGAGAGTAAGGGGGGCAGCTAGGTGGTGCAGTGGATAAAGCACCAGCCCTGGATTCAGGAGTACCTGAGTTCAAATCTAGCCTCAGACACTTGACACTTACTAGCTGTGTGACCCTGGGCAAGTCACTTAACCCCCATTGCCCCGCAAAAAAAAAAAAAGAGAGAGAGAGAGCAAAGATCTTGATGCTTAACATTTAAGTTTTTTATTTTGACAACAGTCTTTCCCTCTTAATCTTTGATTCCCTATTTCCAAGAACAAATTCTATGTACAATTTTGCCAAGAACCCACATTGTGAATCTTAAAAGAGTATTTCAAAACAGCCTAGATAATTTTTCAGAACACGTCATTTACTTTACTTTATTTTCCATACTTTATATCAAAACCACTTGATTTATTAGCCACTAGATGCAGCTCATGTTAGAGGTAACCATTTTCATGTAATAATCATATATTAACTTTATATAATGAAGCCATATTCATCCCTTACATTTTTCCAATATGCAATAACCTGAATTTAAAAAAAATCAACTTTAATGTAAACTGGCATGCTCACAATTTATAAAAAAGCAGGGTTGAGGTAAAGCCAGTGCTATAAATGCAGCCTTTAGTATTTTAATACCTAGACTGTAATCATAAATGGATTAAAAACAAATGTCAGTCCTAAATGTCAAGTGATGCAAAATGGATCATAAATATAGGGTACTCCTATCTTCGGGAGGGATTACAACCACTGGCATCTCCTATGGTCTCTACTCTTATATTTTAGCTTTCAATTTCACTCTATTCAGCTATAAAATGTCCTTGTGGCATTGTGTAACTGGCAAATCTGGGTGCAGCCTGGGAACTCTTATAGAGGTGTGCTGTATTACACATATTGATGTTGGCCTAGAGATGGAAATGATTTTCCTTTTTGCAATCATGAAATATTTTCTACAAGCTTTAAAAATGTCTGTTGCCAAATGCAATATCTTCAAACATCCAGAGTTCAAAAACATTAAGACCTAACATTAAGCTCCAAAAATTATGCCATTTTGGGGGGAAAAAAGTCAAATCAGTACAAGGTTTTTCAAGTCTAAACTCTCCTTCCTATTTTACTCCTCCCCCAAATGATGAATGAGTTTCACAGGTTAATGGGTGGATATCCTTTTTACACTATATGACACATTGATACTTTCAAAATTGTTGCCCAGTGATGATATATTCACTAAAATATCATAAGAATGTATGGACCTGCCTCATAGACCTGTTCCTCCTAAATTTGGAGCAAACATCAACTTGAATGTGAAAGGGGCTTTAAAAGACCACATTTCCCTTCTTTTGGAAGCAATTGGGCTCCTCCATCCTCCAAATATAGCTTTCTAAGCTATTCTTTTAAAATATATCCTGAGGAGATTACAATACCTTCTTTCATAACCCACTGCAGTCTTCGTTTCTCCAGGCTAAATACTCACCATTCCTTTCAGAACCTAGACAAGCTGATTGAGGAGCCCCTTAATAACATTCACTCAGGCTGATGAGTGTTCATGGTTCTTTGTTTCATCTCAGTGTTGGGGTATTTTTATCTCAGGTAGAAAAATCTTTTTTAAAGGCTATAGAGACCCACAGGCATACCTTTTAAGACTCACAGAACATAATGTGATTCCATTCAATTATCCTAATTTTTATTGTCAGCATCTCGGGAAGATAAGAGGCTGTGAATGAACTGTCATGGAAAAAATTTCATCAAACTGCCTGTTTTTGATTTTTGTCTTCAGCTTTGAAGTTGACTTTTAAGTCTCTAACTATTTAATAAAAATTGTCATCGGGCAAGCTTTTTTCAACTGGTTTTATAATGCAGGTCAATGCAGTTGGAAAACTGCTGAATTTGAAATCAGAACCCAGCTTCTCAATTACTGCCAGTGTGACCTTGGCACAGCTAGGAGGTACAGTGGCTAGAGTGCTGGGCCTGGAGTTGGGAAGACTCATCTTCCTGAGTTCAAATCTGGCTTCAGACACTTCCTAGCTGTGGGACCCTGGACAAGTCTTTTAACCATATTTGCCTCAGTTTCCTCATCTGTAAAATGAGGTGGAGAAGGAAATGGCAAACCACTCCAACATCTTTGCCAGGAAAGCCACAAATGGGGTCACAGAGTTGGACACAACTGAACAATAATAATAACAGGCTTGGGCATGTCACTTCTGTGTCCTGGCTCTCAGTTTCCCCACTTGTAAAAAAGAATTTGGACCAGATGACCTCTACAATTCCTTTTAGCTCTGAGTTTATGATCCTAAAATTGTCTTGTGAAATTCATTGACTTGGTATGTACACTTATTCTAGGTAGGCAAACTTTTTTTAATTTTAATTTTTTTTTTTTTGGTGAGGCAATTGGTGTTAAGTGACTTGCCCAGGGTCACACAGCTAGTAAATGTTAAGTGTCTGAGTCCGGATTTGAACTCAGGTCCTCCTGACTCCAGGGCTGGTGCTCTATCCACTTTGCCACCTAGCTACCCCGGCATACTTATTTAAAATGCATTAAATGAAAATAGAACATGAACTTTTTGCTACAGTTTTGAATGTTTTCCTCCAAGTATTTGTTCATTAGGTTTAGAATCAGTTAGTTTTTTTCAAGCATTAAAAAGGTAATTTGTTGGGGCAGCTGGGTGGTGCAGTGGATAGAGCATCAGCCCTGCAGTCAGGAGGACCTGAGTTCAAACTCGACCTCAGACACTTGACACTTACTGGCTGTGTGACCCTGGGCAAGTCACCTAACCCCAATTGCCTCACCAAAAAACAACAACAAAAAAGTAGTTTCTTATCAAATGATAAGGGGTATAGATTCATTCCTTTAAATAAATTTGAAAACGAAGAGTCAAATTCTACTTTAACCTTAAATCCACCTCCAATTCTATTCATGAGTATGAATGGAACTTTTTGCTTTTGATTAAGTGTTTACTCAGTAAATTCCAAGTTCCTGAAGTAGAATTATAACTGAGATAATTGTGGGCAATTAGTATGGGCAGTATGTGGCTGGTTTTGTTGCTGTTGTTTGTCCTTCATTCTCCAGGAGGACCAATGACTTCAGAAAGGTGATGTCTTGACTTGCAGTGAACTGGATTTAAGGGAGGCAGGGCTGTGCAAAGTCACCAAGCCTCACTTTCTCCTACTGAGCTACCTGGGTACAGTGGCAAGATATAGAGCAGGATGACTGGAAATGGCTCTGGATGCAGTAGAAGACCTTGGCCTTTTTAAGCAAAATTCTACAATCTATGTAAACTACAGATGATGATCATCTGAAGTGATCAGGCTATATGTATCTTTCTTTTTAAAGCCTCATGGATATGTAACCCTAGACAAATGTAAGACTAATTCAAATGTGGTCCTAATTCAAATCCCTAGTATAAGGGACCTTACCAGGTAAAAAAAAAAAAAAGCCAAGACAAATTTTCATGTTCTAAAATTCAGATTCAAGTGTAAGACTAATTTTAAATATCTACAAAACCTACTTTATGGCTCTTTAATTAAAGGAATAAATTACTTCTATGGTTATCCAGGAACATACAAACCAAATAAATCAGCTAGCACTTAGTATGGAAAGAAAATAATATAAATAAACACAAATTACGTACTCTATGGAAACAAAATAGTGAACAAGATATTTTCATTAAAGGAAAATTGCTACAAGAAACAGACCACTGTTGCACGTATAGTAATAATTTCACATTGTCCTTAAAGGCTAAGAAAAAAATAATTTTAAAAGAAGACAAATTTCACATTAAAGTGGAATTTGGGTCCCTAAAAATACTTTTTAGCATAACTAGGTGAATAAAATGCCAAGAATGGCCTTATAACATGCTCATAGCCTGCATTAATGATGACTGATTAAAGTCAAACTACACATGTCTTTCTGGAATTAGTTCAACAATGAATTGTGACATTAAGCAACCAAGTATTTTTTCTTCCGTCTCATGTGTGCTCATTCTTTTCCAGTCTATATCTCCCACTTATACACAGCATTTCATTTTTTAAAAATAGTTCTTCTCACCAAACTACTGATGGATAGTTTGTAGAAGGATGGCAGCTTTTGGTATTAGGACTCACTTACTGTCAATTGCCAAATCTAAATTCTACCTGAAAACTGGTCAGTAAATGATATATGAAACCTCACCTTCTTGAGAAGCATATAGAAATAAAGGAGCAACAAAAAATGCCTGAGGTATATCATTACCTGCACAGCATAAAAGATGCACAACATAAAAAATGTTGAAGAAAGCCTGTCCTAATCAATATAATCTGTTCCTTGCAAAAGTATCTGATTATGAAATAATTACATTAAAATTAATTCTTCAATTTATGCATATCCTGTTTAACAACAACAGTTGCTGTCAATATAGTGAAATCTTTTTTTCCTTGTTATTAACTTTTTTTTTTGGCAGGGCAATGAGGAGTATAGTGAAATCTTAATCGAGTAAGACTTACAAGAAAAAAGAATACATCTCAGTTAGCCAACATACATGTTTTAAGTGCCTACTGTGTCAATGTCCTAAGTGCTGAGGATATGTGAACTTTACACAAATATACTGCAATTAACAAAAACTGTATGGGGAGTTGGGGGAAGTGCTTAAAAATTTTACTTTTGTTCATGCAAAAAAAAGTGATCCCATTAAAGATTTCTTCCATTCTAAAAACAGGCAAGATTAATAGTGCCCCATAATCAAGACAGTCCACTCATTTCAACTCATCCAAACCTTTATTACCAAGGTCATAATTAACTCCACGTTATATTTATCTCCACAGAACATCACTGGCAAATGTAGAAGGACTTAAAAGTTGTGAGGATCAAACCTTCTTTCCTCCTTTAAACAGGAAAGAAAAGGCAACCACAAATCTGTTTAGCTCTCTCTACTACATCATTTTTTTTTACATTAAAGTCCTTCATAAATGTCAACCTTCAGCAGAAAGGATAGCATATGTTTATATAACATTTATGAGGCTTTTGAAAGCCCCTTCTACCTCCCCGGCTACGATTCTTTTCAGTAATTGCAGAGCCTAAACTTGTTGATATGAAAGGCTGTTTCCAGCTGCTAAAATCAGTAAGCAACTCAGCAGTCCTCCATCCTGGATGCCCATAGGAACAAGCACCCTGGCAGCTTTCGCTTGCAGTTATTTGGGGTTATTTCCTAGGTGGCCACTAACAAAACAGAAGCCACGCGTTTGGAGACAGACTAGGCAATATTAGCAACTTTTCTCTCTACCTCTCACCCAAATCTTGGAGCACTCAACAAGGTCCTTGGACAAGCCCATGATTTTGGAGAGTCAAAGTAGCCTTCCCTTCCAGAAGAGAATAAAGTATTCCCACTCCTCTCTCTCTGGCTCCGAAGTGCTTACTTGCCCTGCCAAACTTGGAATCCCGCAGTTTTCCCTCTTCCCTGAAAGGCTCAGCGATCCCTTGGCCTTCCTTGCTTCCCAAGGCGCCTGCCATGCAGTGCGCGCTCTATGTCTCTCCAAAGCCAGCCACGCTCACACCTTCCGGGGCACTGGATGCGCTCCCACCCCAGGCGATCGTAGATCAGCTCCCGCCCCTCACAAGCGGGACAGCCCCTCTTCTCTGGAATTGCCCGAGGGCGAGCAAGGTGCCGGGCAGAGCTGGGCAGCAGCCTAAGCGAGGCGCCCATCCTGGGGCAGCTCACCTTCTCCAGTTCCTCGGAGGCCGCTCCGGAGCGCACTTCTCCTCTCTTGGTTCCCTACTTCCCCTCCGAGGCCCGCCAGGGTCAAGCCCCACGCAGCTCGGCGCCAGGTTGAGCTGCTCTGGGCTAGAGGGCAGCGGGACTCGGCAATGGAAGAGGTGGCTGGTCCTGGGGGCTTGGCCCTGGCAGCTGCTCCTCGAGGCTATAGCCTCCGCACAGCGCCCTCCCGTAGCCCGGGCAACAGCAGCCGCCGAGCCACCGCCTCCGCCTCCCCAAGTCCTTTCTAGCCAGGCTCCCTCTGAGCAGCCCCGCCCTTCTCTCCTGTATTCTCCTGCCTCCTCCTCCTCATTTTTGCAGGCCCAGCCCTCTTCTCCTTCTTCCTAGTCAGCATTCTCTGGAGGGGCGCCGGCACCACTCGGCCGGCGCCCCCTTTCCGCCATCTGTGCGCCGCACCTGGCTATGTCCTACCTTGCTCCAACGTAACTAGCCGCTATCGGGGGTGCTAGCAGAAGCTCACCACCATGGCCACACTGAGGGGCGGTGAAACTCGTGCCCTCCTTCATCAGGGTCTTGGGGGGAGAGGGAGCAGCAATAGCTTCCCTCCTAGGATGCCTGAGAGGTACTGGAGTAGGTAACCAAGGCAGGAGGTAGTATCAGCAAGATTACTGTGTGCTTCTTGTGCTTTTTCTGGTGAGTAAAGGGGGAGAAAGGTTGTAGTGGGTGAGGGAAAGGAAGGGAACAAGCATTTATTAAGCACCTATTAAGTACCAGGCACTCTGCTAAGCCCTTTACAAACATCTCATTTGATCCTCACAGCAACCCTGGGAACTAGGTGAACCTCATTTTCTAGTTGAGGAAACAGAGGCAAACAGGTTAAGTGACTTGCTCAGAGTTACACAGCGAGTGTCTGAAGGGGGATTTGAACTCAGCTCTTGCTGACCACAAGGGCCCTATTCACTTCTGCCACCTAGCTGCCTAAGCAGAAGGCTTCTCTTTTGCTGTTGGCATTAAATTCAACAAATACATATTAAGTGCCCACTGTGTGCAAAAAACTTTTAGATACTGGGGGGAAATAAAAAGGTAAGGAAGAGCCCCTGCCCTCATGAAACTCATAATCTAATTGGGAATAACACACAAACACAAATAACTAAGTATGGTTAAAACAGCTCTTTCCCCAATATTTAGGCTACTCTTCCAAAAACTCCTCCGACTTTCCCTTGCTGGGCTTCCGATCTCACTACCCTGTGGCTCCTATCCTAGTAGCAAAAGGCCGTATATTGCATTTGGATATCCTTGGTTGAGGAAAGTCCCTACATGCAGCACCTATAGGCAGATGCGTGTGCCATGAAAGAGGGGTGGCACAGAAGGTCAAGGAGATCTCTGTTACCCACACTGTTTGTTTAAAAAATATCTTTGAAGATCTAGTATAAATGCATGGCACTTGAGGGTGATTGAAAGACATGTAAGATTAGCATCTCCTCCAGCAGCCAGGTGCTGCAGTGGATAGAGTGCAGATCCTGAAGTCAGGAAGACTCATCTTCCTGAGTTCAAATCTGATCTCAGCCACTTCCTAGCAGTGTGACCCTGGGCAAGTCTCTGAAACCTGTTACCTCAATTTCCTCAACTGTAAAATGAGCTGGAGAAAGAAATGAAATGGCAAACCACTTCAGTATCTTTGCCAAGAAAACCCCAAATGGGTTCATGAAGAGTCCAACTGAATAACAACAAGACTAGCATCAGAAGTTCTTAGATGGGGTATATGAACTTAGTGGATTTTTTTAATAACTGTATTTCAATAGACTTGGTTTCCTTTGTAGTTTTATGTATTTTGTTTTACGTATTTTCAAATATTCTTCTGAGAAGGTTTCACCAGAGTCCCAGAGGAGTGTAGCACACATGTACTCATTAAAACCCTTCAACTAGCTCCTTGCAGCTTGATGTGTGCTAGTCAAAGCCCTCCAGATCCATTTTAGGCTTTTTGAAGTCAAAGGCCATACCATATACTTCTTTACTTATGAAGCACATGACTCAACACATCCTGGCATGTTCTCCCTTCTCATCTCTGCCTCTTGGCATCCTTTGAGCCCCAGCTAAAATCCCACTTTCTACAGGAAGCCTTTTCCAGTCCTTCTCAATTTTAGTACTTTCCCTCTCTAGGTTAACAATTTATTCTGTAAAGAGTTTGCTTATACATAGTTGTCTGGATGTCGTCTCCCTCATTAGACTATGAATTCCTTGAAGACATGGTCTTTTGCTTTTCTTTGTATCTCAATGGCTTAGCACAGTGTCTGGTGCATAGTAGGCACTTAATAAATGTTTACTGACTGTCCAAATATTTGTTGATGGCTGGTTGACTGAATGAAGATGATGGCTTACTCCTACCATAAATGGAAATGGTGAAAGTTCAGAAGAGCCCTTCATAATGAATATGGCCTGTCACACAGATAGCAAAAGGGAGGTTTGAACCCATATCCTCTGACTCCAAAGTCACTGCTCTTTCCACTATACCATGCTGCCTCTCCTAAATGTATAGATTACTAAGAAATTTCAAATATGTAACCCATAGCTTAGAACTAGAGCTTCTTATTGTGGGGGACCTGAGTTCAACCTTGAAGATTTTTCAATAAGCATAATCAGTTTGCCTCTGAACCCTGGGGCTCAGAGACCATCTGATTTTGGCTAATTTCTAGCTTTCTACTATACTAACTCCTTTATAACAAGGAATCAAACATAGAACACATTTTTTAATTTGATCATGAAAACAGAGAGGACTTTTTACCCAAGTCCATAGTTAAAAAAGAGCAACCTCTTTAGTGAGTTCCATGTTCTCGAGGGAGCTACATCATGGCTCTAGTCTTACAGTGACACCCTATAGTTAAACTCTCCCCACTCCATCCCCCCAAAACACACACACACACACACACACACACACACACACACACACACACAAAGAACCCTCTCCAGACCTTCACAGTCTACATCACTCAAGTACCGGTTAAATACATTATCTATATTTGTTCTTCCACCGTGTGTCTATGTTGCCTCATGGCTCCAGCCCCTCCTGTGATCCTTGCATGAGTGATCTTTCTCCCTTGTTCCAGTTCAGTTCTAGCTCTGTTGTGAACCAGAAACTCCTCTGTTTAATCAAAAAACTCCTTTATTACTCCACTACTGCTAACTTGTGTTCCTATAGCAACAGATTTTGTCCAAGGACTCCTCACTTTTCCACTGCTTCTGCATTTACCATCTTCATCTGCTCCAAATACCTTACATTGCTGCTTCCATTATTCCCAAGTATTTCCCTTTCTTCTGGAAAATGTTACAGCCAGGGCCAATATGCCTTTGGTCTAGTTAACACAGCTCCATCCCCTTTGTTAGTCAAACATACGACTGCACCTGGTCTGTAAAGATAAAAGCCCCTGAGATAGTTATGAAGACCTTGGTTCTAAACCTTCACTCTTAGCTAAATTGAGTAAATTCCATTCAACTTTTCCCTGCCTCAGGGTACAAGTAATATGCCCCAATCAGCATCTTTCAAAAAAAAAAAAGAATCTCTTTAAAGTTGGGTTGAACCCGAAGTCTTTATTCACTTTTTCTTTTCTTTCTTTTTTTTTTTGGGGGGGGGGGTGTGAGACAATTGGGATTAAGTGATTTGCCCAGGGTCACACAGCTAGTGTCGTTTCTGAGGTTGGATTTAAACTCAGGTCCTCCTGAATCCAGGGCTGGTCCTTTATCTACTGTGCCACCTAGCTGCCCCGCTTTATTCACTTTTTCAATTTCCATCATCTCTCAATGCCCTAAATCCCAAGCCATGCAAATTACCCAGAGATTTGAAGAAGTCTGAGGAGAGCACCCGGAACCTCCTAAGTGAACGGGTAAAGCTGGCAGCCATTGCCATCAAGCTTGCCATAATGGCAGATGCCTACTTCCTTACTACCCATGACCTTATTTGATTCTTACAACAACCTTGTAAGAGAGGAAAGACATTGTTGCTTCCAGTTTAAAAATGAGAAAACTGAGTTTCAGGGTGGGCAGGTAACTTATCCAAAGTTATAATAATTGGACAAGCCTAGCCCAGATGCTAGGCCTTCTGATTCTGTCCTTTTTACCACATTCACTCTCCATTTTGGTCAGAGTAGTTAAATGGTCAAATATATTCAGGAAGGTTAGCTTGGCATAAATGTGAAGGATGGGTTAAGGAAGAAAATAAGAATTTAAGTGCCTAATCTGTGCCAGGTGCTAAAAGCTTTACAAATGTTACCAAATTTAATCTTCACAACAATCCTGACAGGTAGGTATTATTATTATTCCCATTTACAGTTGAAGAAACTGAGGCAGACAGAGAGAAAATGACTTCCCCAGAATCATATCATTTAATAAATATCTGAGGCCATTATTTGAACTCAGGTCTTTCTGACTCCAGCCCCAGTTCTCTATCCACTGCACCATCTAGATGATGGGAAACAAGTAGGGACAAGTTGACCAAGTAGAAGGTGATTGCAGTATTACAAGTAGGAGGTAATGAGGATCATAATTAAGTGTGGTAGCAGTGGAAATAGAGAGGAAGGGACAAATGCAAGGGATATAGCTCAGGCTGGATTAAAAATAAGTGAATAAGAGAAGTATGAGTCAAAGATAGCCCCAAGGTTGTAAACATGAAAGATTGGATGGATTAATGGTAATGCTACTGGTGAAGTCAGAAGGAGGTACCATTTTGAAGGAGAAAATAATAAGGTTGGTTTTTGGACATAGAGAAGTTGGGGTGTATTGGTGATAAAAATCAAGACAGAAAAGTTCTGTAGGCCACTGGAAGTGCAGATATGAAACTCAGGGAAATAAAAAATTTGCAGTCACATGCTTTGCCCTGTTCAGTCTGGTATCCTCCCTGTTCCAAACCATAAACAGACCATGATCATTTTTGCATCTGTACCTTTTGGTTCATACTTTCCTCTGCCAGAAATAAATCTTGGTCCTGCCTCCTCCAGGATTCCTCTCTGATTTTTCAGTTTCCATTGCTCTCTCTGTTCCCTGAATTACAATTGTATTTATAGTCATAGGCACAGTTGAGCAATTAGTGAAACTTAATTCTTTCAGATGTGCTCATTTTGTCTCTCCCTGGAAGACTGGAAGTTCCTGAGGGCAGGTTATGTCTCATATACTATCAAGTGCAATACCAGGCATATATAAAGAGGTGTTGAGTCAACACATTTTTTGTTCTTCAATCATTTCTGTAATGTCCAACTCCTTGTCACCCCATCTGAGATTTTCTTGGCAAAGCTAATGGAGTGTTTTGCCATTTCCTTCTTCGGCTCATTTTTACAGATGAGGAAACTGAGGAAAAATCATTGAGTGGCTTGCCCAGAGTCACACAACTAGGAAGTATCTGAGACCAGATTTGAACTCAGGAAGATGAGTCTTCCTAGCTCCATGCCTGGAGCTCTATTCACTGTGCTACCTAGCTGCCCCCAACACTTATAATGTAATTAAATTTAAGATAATTCATAACATGAAGTTACAATTTTTCTACATTATTTGAAACTCATAACAATAAAATACTTTCAAAGAAAAGAGCATTTTTGTGCTATGGACATGCCGTGTTATTTATGGCAGTACTTCTGTATCAAATTATCTTGCACATTATATATACATATAGCTTTTATTTAAATAGTGGTTTATGTATGTATATACACATATATGTTACGTAGATGATTTACCTACTGCATTCATTCTTTCAACAAACTATTAAATGTATTGTGCCACAATGAATAAAGCCCCAGGCCTGGAGTCAAGATGAGCTGAGTCCAAATTTGGCCTTAGACACTTACTAGCTGTGTGACCCTGGCCAAGTCACTTAACCCTGTTTGCCTCAGTTTCTTCAACTGTAAAACGAGGATGATAATAGCATTGATCTGGCATATTTGTTGTGAGGACCAATTGAGATAAGACTCATAGAGCACTTAGCACAGTGTCTGGCACATGGTTATTGCTATATGAATGTGAATCATCATTATCCTTATGATTATTATGCACCAATGACGTGCCAAGCACTGTGCTAAGGATTGGGAATAGAGAGGTAAAAATGAGATACTATCTATCCTAAAGTAGCTGGCATTCTAAAGGAAACAACCCATCCTCTTTATAAGTAAATGCAGAAGATGCACAAAGTAAATCCAAAGTGATCGAGGAGAGGCCTAGCAAATGGGGAAAATAGGAAAGGTTTGCTACAGGAGATGGACAGTAATTCTAAGAGGCAAAAACTAGGGAGAATGTTCCATAGGGCACAGCCTATGCACAGAATCTGGAGGGGAAATGTTGTCAGGGACTAACTACTAGGACAGTTTGGCTGGAATATCAAGTACCTGAGAGGTAATGATACTTAATAAGTGTGAAAGGATAGATTGGAGAAATACTATGACTGTAACCAATGCACTGGAGGCCAGACATATAACCAGGTACATATATGTGTGTATACACATGTGTATATGTACACATATATGTCCATACATGCATGATATTGAGGCTCTTCTGACATCATTACTTAACATATATGATTTCTGCTAAATGAAATTATGCAAAAAATGTGTCATAATTTAGAGCATAGTACTCAGAATCTGTTGTTGTTCAGTCATTTCAGTTGTGTCCAACTCTTTGTTTCCCCATTTGGGATTACTTGGCAAAGATACTGGAGGGGTTTGCTTTTTTCCTTCTCCAGCTCATTTTTACAGATGAGGAAACTGAGGCAAACAGGGTTAAATGATTTGCCCAGGGTCACACAGTAAGTGCCTGATGCCAGATTGGAAGTCAGGGAAATTAGTCTTCCTGACTGTAGGCCCAGCATTGTATACACTGCACTATCTAGCTGCTGAGATCTTATTCCCTTTTAAAACAAATCTTTGCCCCAAACAATTCCTGGATCATTAAATGCAGGTATCTTTTATATGAAAAGAAGTAAAACTCAGTCAGTTCTACTTTTTCCATGGTAGAGAGATTAGAAATTAGAAAAAGAGAGGCTGGAGTCACCTTTGGTTTGGAGATTTGAAAAGCTTCCAATGCTTCCTCCCTCATTCATCTCCCCTCTTTCTAATTCCTGTCTATTTAGAGGAAGGAGGGTAAAGTAGCAGCAGAAGTCTGTGCTATGAATGTGAACAGAGATTGTCCTCCCTGGAAGTACCAACTTCCTTTCAACTCTGATAAAACCAGTTTCTCCATGTTTCACTTTAGCTTGAATTCTTTCAAAATCACTTCTTTCCCTTACTATATCAGAATGCCTCTGGTGTGAATTTTGTGTTTTTGTGTCTTTGTGGATAAATGCCTGTGGCATCTTCATCTCATTTTGCCGGGCCTCTTCCCTGCTCAGAGGGGAAAGAATCAGGCCCACAGAATGACCTTGCCAAGGTATAGTTTTACTCTGAAAAAGAGGACAAGTAGATAGTTCTGTGATATTTGTTGAACCTCATTTTTGTCCTATACCTATCCTTTAGTTTATAGAGTTGCTAAAGGGCACTGAGAGATTGTCAAGAAGGTTTGTGCATGAACAAGAACTTGAACCCAGGCCTTCCTGAATCCTTGAGGTGAGCTCTCTGTCCACTATGCAACACTGTCTCTGGAGTCTGTGATATTCAAATACAACACACAAAACTATTATAAAAGAAGATTATTTAAAGGGAAGATCTGAACCAAGCTAATTTTTGAAAGGAAACTTACTGCCATTTTTAGTAATAAATAAAAAGGCTTTAATAAAAAAAGTTCTAGGTGATCCTTCATAAAAATCAAATACTAGTTATGGATTGACATGGGGTTGGTCAACTTTGGTTTTGCTTCTCAAAGGAAAAACTTCTTCTGGGTTTTCCTAATTCAGCCCCATGTCAGAATAATGCTGTTTTTATCTTTTAAAAAAGTTGTGTATAGGTCTTATAAATTAGAGTTAGTGAGCAAATTACCCATATTACTTTATCTGGCATTGGCAAGTACCTTAATACATTCCTTATCTGGAATATTTGCTTTTTCTGCTTAGGCATTTTGTTTTCAAGAAAGAAAAAAGTAAGAAAAGCTACTGGAAAGAATTCTTAGTAATGTGGAAAGTGATTTTTAAAAATTATAAGTATTTCTATATATGGAACAGATAACGAGATTTGTCCACAGATGTCTCACAATAATATCAATGGGAGTTTTTAGCACATACAGCCAAAGCTTTAAGCTAGTGTTAGACTGTCTGGGGAGCTCATTGGAAAGATTTAGGAAGACTCCAAATTCTCCTTAAAACAGAGAGTTGGCTAAATACAATTTCCCATTAGTGGCATTTAGAAAATTCACAAAAACTATTTTAAATGTGGTGATAAATCACCATAATGATAATATTTTTAGAAGGCATACTTTTGCTCATCTTGCTAATCCTACTAACTCGGTGTATCTGATACTCTCTGGTAGGAATGTAGAAACCAATTCATGTGGTAGAGATGCAAAAGAAGGATAGTTGAGAAGTAATTTGGAGTTACCGTGTTAATAGACAAAAGTGCTTGACATAGTTGTCTCAGTAGCAGAAAATGCACGCCAGAGGAAGTTGCTATCTTTATATCTCAAAGACTAACATTGTTCCCCAGCCGGCTACACAATACACTTGTTATAACAGTTGTTAGAAAGTTATGCTCCTGACTCTGCTATCTGGTACATTCACCACCACCACCACCACAGCACACAGCCAGGGCAATCTTTGAGTAGTTATTAATCACGGTGTACTTTTGTAACTGAGAATTGCTAGTTCATTGACATGGAAACCTATAATTAAAGCTCTAGCCAATTGTTCTTTTTTAAACATTGTGACTTGTTTAATTTCTCAGCCTAAGGCTGTGTCTATACAATGTCAGCAGTTATTTATTTAATTTAATTAATTCAGGTAAAATGGTTTGGGCGGTGGGGGTGGGAGATACATGAAAATTGCCTGATCTGGCCCTCCTGCCTGAATTAACCACATATTTGCCAACTCTCCCCCTCCCCCCCGCCATTTTTCCCCTGTGTAGACAGCTCAAGTTTGTTATAATGAGATTAGCCAAAGGATAAATCAGTAGTGAAACTGAATTAAAAGGGAAAAAAATGAACCGAGACACTCCCAAGGGCCAGAGCACAGTATGTTGATAGGCTACTTTCTCAATTGTCACTTCATAGTCCTTTCTTTGAGTTTTCTTTGTACCTTGGTACAGCAAGGCTGGAGCAGTTATTAAAAATTTTTTTAAAATGATGCTCTGGGAGGTCATGGTCATAATTTGTTTCATTGTTAGGAGAATAAAAATTTAAATACCTCTCCTGGCACCAGTAAAAGCAACAGTTAAGACTGGAAGATTAAATTCTTACTGACAGCCCTTTAAATCACAGTCAGCTTGGCATGGTCTTAAATAACCTCCACTGACAACTATCGAAGTAGGAAAATCAAACCTACAGTGCTAATTGCCCTCCTCCTAATATCAGGCAGCTGCTTTACAAAGGAATGCAAATTAATTGGTTTGGGGAAATTAATGATAGATGAAATCAGGCCTCATTAGGCCATACTTGTTTCATCAGAATGTCAGGGTAAATGGTAACTGGCCCTATCACCATTTAGTATTATCTTGGGTTTTTTCAGGCAACACAAAATAGAGTATTGTTATGTTAACTGAATATTCTGCCCAAATAAAACAAGGAGTGGGATGAGGGGAGACATTTTTAATGAATCAATGTAAAAAACACTGATCTCTCTATTATTTCATAGTGCCTTTTTGTGATTATGTTCAAAATGAAAAGATTTCACATATTTTGGTACTTAGTGAGCTGATAAGGTACTTGAGACTGTCTTGTTTTGTTAATAATTAACTTTCTCTTTTCAAATTCAGTTCATCTGCATAGGTTAGATCAGTGTACCTTAACTGAACTTTAAGTGAAACTCAAACATATTTTGCATGAAATCTTGAGTGTTGACATTCAGATAATTTTCATAAACAACTGGCAAATTTTAACTGACAGCAGCTATCACTGCATTTGAATACTAATTTGGCAATTAATAGAAAACATTTTTGAGTCTTCTTTTGAATGGGCCTTGATCTTTCAAAAGGGGTCATAATATCTGAAAAGAGCTTTCAACCAAGTTTAGGGCAACCTGGCTTCACTTAAAAAAGGGGAAAAAGCCATTTAATTTTACACATCAAAAGCATAAATAATTAATTTTTTTCAAAGATTCTCTGCAAAGTACAGGACATGTAGTTGCAGTGTTTATGTGTATATATACATATAAATGTTCACTTAAACATGTTTAACATTTATTATATATCTACATATACATATACATAAGCACACTTGATCAAAATACACAATTTATGCGAGATACTTAATTTACTCTTTTTGTGTAAGAAGGAACTCATTTGTTTTAGGTAAACTTCCCCCGCCTTTAAAAAAAAATCAAACATTGCAAATTATTTTTAAAAAACCTAAAACAAACAAAAATCTTTAAATCTACACACTTAATTTGCATCTGCATTTATCTACAAATTTAAAACTACATCTACTACCCGGGTGAGGTATTCTGCTGCTCCTGCTGCATGCTCAAGTTGTCTCAGCCTTTTACTTTGCCTAACTGGTCTAGTCTCTTCTGCTTACTTGCAACTAAATTTTTCACAGCAAATTGTGCAAACATCCCACTGCAACACAATGCTTGCTGCATAAATCAACTATTACATTTCCTCTGACACGCAGTTAGAAGGGTGGCGTTGCATTCGACAAGCAGATTCTGGCTCGAGAGGGTTAAAGTTATTCACCCATCCATACACACACTCGTAATAATAATAAATAATACAAATAATAAAAAGCCTGCAACAAGACTTAAAATGTAGTACCTGCAACGTGCTGAAATCTCTCCAGTCTCCGCCCTTTCGGTAATTTAGTTTCACACTGGCACTACTTCTGTACCAAATGCTTCTTCCTCCCCCAAAAATGTGTGTCAGCACAAGCCCGGACGAAACTCCAAATCCAGGAAAATAAAATTAACCGTGCAGATCAAAGGCAGAGGAGCACGGAGACCAAATGCCTGTAATCTGATCAGTGATCAGATGCCATTACATCAAAGGCAGTGCTAAATTGTTTTGGCTTTTTTTTTCTTTTTAACTGTATGTTAAAAAGAAAATTCTCTTTTCAGCAGGTAGTTACCTCCCGCCTTCTGGTCCTTAAATGGCTTTGTTAAGTGTTGCTCACTTTGGCTTCTTCCCTCGTTTCTGGGCCGGGAGAATGCAGAGGATTCCTCTCTGGCTCCCCCGAGTTGAGTGGCCGGATTTGTAGCTTTTTCAGTTCCCAAGCTGTGTTGTGGATTGTGTGTTGGGAGTTTTTCCTAGTGCCAGCGGGTTGTGCTTTATCCCTTTCATCTAGGCGAACTGCAGATCCCATGACATCATTCAACGCTGTGGGACTGGTAGGAGAGCTATAATTCAGCCTGTGGGGGAATACGGAGAGCTAGCGAGAGAGGAACAAGAGTTTGCAAGATTTCTAATCAGGTTAGTCCATTGTAACTAGCACAGGGCTCATTTCAAAGTTCCTGTTATCTGCTTCCTAGGGAGAAGGGAGAGAGAATACAGCCAGAGCTTTTATGTATGATAAGATCCCTGATAAGTGCCAAATAAGAGCATTTAAAACCTTATCTTTGACAAAAATCACTGTTCCCACAAGGACTAGGGTATCCGACATTCAGAACAATTTAATATAGCTGCCAAGCAATTATGAAAAATGCTTCCAAATCGCCAGATGGACTGGGTGAATGGCAACAATAGCAACCCAACTGAATGAGAAAGAGGTCTCTAAGAATTCAAGCAAATTATCCTCTTCTTGAAAGTCGAAATGGAAGAAACCCATTATCAATTAGAGAATGGCATTCAAAATTAAACCAGGGCTGTCTGAACAAGTAATTAAATCAGCAGACCAGAATCTCTTGAATTCTGTTCTCAGATCTACCACCAACTCACTGGGTGACCCTTGGCTGGGACTCAAGCTTGTCTTTGCCTTAGTTTCTGATTTTGTAAATTAGATCTAATAACACCTCCTTATACTCAGTGTTAATAGGCTTAATTCATTAATACTTGTTAACTATTTTAGGATTTTCACATGATATGTAAAGGCAAAGTACTTTCATGTATAATGATGGACCAAAAACATGTTTTCATTTGTCTTTCTGGGGGTGATGTTACAGTCACACATGGGTCAAAAATAATGTTGTTGTTGAGTCATGTCGGACTCTTCTTGGCCAAGATACTGGAATCTCCAGCTCTCTTTTTTTTACAGATGAGGAAATGCAGGCAAATGGGGTTAAGGGACTTGGTCAGAGTCACACAGCTAGTTCGAGTCTGAGGTCACTGTGCCACCTAGCTACATTTTAATACATTTATTTATTTAAATTTATTTATTTAGTGTCTTAAGATTTGCAAAACACTTCCCAAGTATTTCATTTTATCCTCCCAACTACTCTAAGTGTAGTGCTGTAATTATTCCCAGTTTTATAGATGAGGAAACTGAGGCAAGCAGGTTAAATGACTTGCCCAGGACACAGCTAAAAAGCATCTGAGGCAGGATTTGAACATAGATTTTCTGAGGGCTGGTCTTTCTGCCTACTGCACCACCTAGCTGACAGTTCTAAACTGCACCTGAAACTTTATAATCAGACACTAATTTAGTAAATGGAAAATTAAACTCAATACCATACTTTAGTCCAATTCTCCACTGCCAATATTGAAGGAGTATCTAGCCTGTACATTAAACCTTTCCCCTTTTGTTTCTTTCTCATAATCTGTGAACACAAACTCATGATGGCCTAATTTGACTTCTCATTGTGGTAAAATATGAAGTAAGACAAGAATCTAACTTTTATATGACTGTGTTTTCTTTTGTAACAGTACCAGGCAACAGCAAAATGTGGTTTAAGATCATAGGGTCATAGTCTGAGAACTGGAAGGGACCTTGGAGGTTATTTAGTTCAACTCCTTTATTTTACCAGTGAGGAATTAGAGACCAAGTGAGGTGGTTTATCCAAGTTTCTATCTACTTTTTTCCCCACTCATGTATGGAAGGGAAATTATTTTGGTTTGCAAAAGAAAAAAATCCAACTTTAAAAAAGTCATTAATGATATTTTTGCAATACTGAAATGGAAAAGTAGAATTCGATTCTTTAAGAGCAAGAACTATCCTTTGCCTTTCTTATTATCTCTAGGGTTTACCACAGTGCCTAGCACATAGTGAGTGCTGAATAAATGTTTGTTGACTGACTGCTTTTCCTCCCTCACAGATTAGATTTTTCCCTCATAGAATCTAGAAACAAAGAGATCTAGTTAAATCTTCTCTTTTGCAAATGAGGAAACTGAGTCCCAGATAGGTTAGGTGAATTGCCTACTGTCACATAGGTGTTAAGTAGTACAACTGGAATTCAAACTCAAGTCAACTGTCTCTAAATACTCTGACTTTTCTGCTCCTTTTACATGTTGATGTTCTCAATTTCCATAACTTTGAACAAAATTATCTTCATTTTCCTTTTTTAAATTGTTAGTATATTTTGTTTTTACATTGACTTCATTTCCAAATCTGTCACTCCTCCTCTCTTCCCTGGAAAGTCATCCCCCCCCCCTTTTTTTTTTTGTTTTTTTTTTGTTTTTTTTTGTTTGGGCAATGAGGGCTAAGTGACTTGCCCAGGGTCACACAGCTAGTAAGTTGTCAAGTGTCTGAGGCCGGATCTGAACTCAGGTCCTCCTGAATCCAGGGCCGGTGCTTTAATCCACTGAGCCACCTAGCTGCCCCCCCCACCTTTTTTAAAGTGAGTCAATTGGGGTTAAATGACTTTTCCAGGGTCACACAGCTAGTAAGTGTTAAGTGTCTGAGGCCGGATTTGAACTCAGGTACTCCTGACTCCAGGGCCGGTGCTCTATCCACTGTGCCACCTAGCTGCCCCGAGAGTCATCCCTTATAAGAAAAAAATTTTAAAGAGGGAAAGAAAAAACAAACAGTTGAGAAAAGCTAACCATGTCTCTCTACCTCAGAGAAAAAAGGAAATGGATACATTTTCTCTTCTCTTTTTTAGAGCCATATTTGATCAACATAATTACAAAGAAGCCAGTTTCTTTGTTGTTGTTGTTGTTATTGTCTCCAGTTATACTTTTACAGTCATTATGTATATAGTTTTCCTGGTTCTACTTACTTCATTTTGCATTTAGTTCATACAAATCTTCCTGTTCTCCTCTGTAGTCTTGATTTTTTCTTATGGGGCAGTAACATTCCATGGCATTTACATACCACATTTTTTTTTTAACCATTCCTGAATAAAGGGGCCTTCTACTTTGTTTCAATTCATTCCTTCTACCAAAAAATTTATTTTTTGGTGTGTGCAGAATCTATTATCTTCTGAGGCAATATGTCTAGTAGAGGATTTCTGGGTCAAATTGTATGCATTTTGGTCAAGTGCTTAGCATAATTCCAAATTACTTTCTAGAATGGTTGGGCCACTTAACAACTCCATCTGAAATGTATAAATGTTCCTGTTGAAACAAATTTTAATAGCATAACATAATTAAGATAATCAGATGTACAAATTGAAAAGTTATTGGATATCATCGGGTCCAATCCCTCCATGTTACAGATAAGGAAATTAAGACCCCGAAAGGGTAAATCACATCATAAGTAGCAAAGTCAGGATTCAAACCCATCTTCTGACTTCAAATTCAGTGCTATTTCTATTGCACTATATTGCCTTGATTGGTGCAGTATAATTTATTTCAAAGATACTTTGTTTTCCGACTTTGTTTTTATGATGCACCTATAACCATGTCCCAAGGATGTCTGCTCTGAAATGATTCAATGTATTAAATAGAAAGTCACACTACCTTCACCAAGCAATCTAGTCAGACTTCCCTATTGCCAGGCTGCTAAATAATTTCCAGGTGCAGTAGACCTTGCTATCTATCAAACTTTTTCCCTGGGATCCAACGAAATGTAGAACGTTCCACTCCTTCTACAAGCCACAAAACATATATCTGTATCTAGCTTAAGAAAATAGGGCTCTTGGGGCAGTTAGGTGGTGCATTGAATAAAGCACTGGCCCTGGATTCAGGAGGACCTGAGTTCAAATGGGGCCTCAGACACTTGACACTCACTAGCTGTGTGACCCTGGGCAAGTCACTTAACCCTCATTGCTCCACCCAAAAAAAGAAAATAGAAAATAGGGCTCTGCATGTAGTACTGAAACTCTCATACATTCACCACAAATTGAACACTATTATATTATTATAAGAGGCCTTGATGCCTAATATATAGAGTTACAGGCTGGGAGTCACGAGGACCTGAGTTCAAGGGATGCCTTTGATACACACTGGCTGAGTGACCTGGGCAAGGCATTTAAACTCTCAACTAGAAAATGCCTAGTGGGTGCCATCTGCTTGGGAGGAAATTCCTCATAGGGAGTTTGCTGTAACAATGAAATCTCTGGTATAAAATTTTAAAATATATATTGTATTTAAAAGGAATGACCATAATACCTATGAGCATCTCTGAAACTTTGGAAAAGAAGTTGAACCTTCAATACACTGTAGTTTTGTCAAAGCTACAAATAAAATTGAGTAGATGAACTCAGGATTCCTGAAGTTCCACCAAGAACAGTTAGCATTCTGAGAGCAGTGTTTTGAAAACAGGGACACAAATAAATCCTAGACATAGGCTGCTTCATCTTTGTGCACTCATATGCGCGCGCGTGCACACACACACACACACACACACACACAGAACCAGAGGGGAGAGAAAAGTATTTCAAGACATAATGAGAATCCCAGTATCATCTGTAATGTAAGAGTTTATTTTCAAAATAACTTGAAAAGCTGCTTAGCTTTTCTTTGTGAATGTGATATGACATTCACAGGGAGTGTAATCTTGGAGTTACTTTTCATGTACAACAATGGTTTGGTGCCTAATCCATCTGCCCTGAGTGGGCTAATACCCCTTGTAACTAATGACAAACATCTGCAAGATGATGGTAAAATTTAGAGTGATAATTTGTTGGCACAAAATTGAGTAGAACTAAAAGGCTGCAGGGCAGTTAGGTGGTTTACTGGATAGAGCACCGGCCCTGGAGTCAGGAGGACTTGAGTTCAAATTTGACTTCAGATACTTGACACTTACTAGCAGTGTGACCTTGGGCATGTCACTTAACCCCAATTGCCTCACAAAAACCCCCTAAGAAAGAAACAAACAAAAAACACAACTAAAAAGCTGTCTTATTATATATGCAGGAATTAAGTTTGTGATTGGGGCCTCATTAGTACCACATTCCTAGTCAGTTGAGCAGACCCATTGTTGGGATGCTACTGGTTTCATTGTTATTTTTGATTGGTGCGTTACAATAAAGATGACCTGGGGAAAAACTTGCCCCAAAGTACCTTAGATGAGCTAAATTCTGTTGGATAGTATGATGACAGGAACAACTTGTGTAGAGAATACAAAAAGTTCTCTTCTTTAAAAAATTGAGTTATAGCCTCAAATGGATTGCTTTCAATTCTCTGTTGCTATATAAAATTAACTTCTGTTTCTCCCTTCAATTTGTTGTGCTTTAGTTGTTGTACCTCCACTTTCTAGGTTAAGTTCTCTTCAGAATCTGGAACACACTTCTGCCACTTCTTTACTTTAACATGTTGTAGGTCATGTGAATTATGCTGACAATGAGTTATTGGCTCAGGTTGTATAAGTTGTTTTGGTACTGAGTTTCATTGATCATTAAACTCACTGTATCAACTTGTGATTAATATGAGGTCCTATTTCCCCTTGACTAAGGATATTTTATGGATTCCATGACAAAATATTTGTGTAACAGGAGACTGGCACATTTACAGAGTCTATCAGTGTTGGCTGATGCAACTTCCCCACGTGGCAGAGGCTGGAGAGTTTGTTTCAATGGGAGTCATGATGATGTATAATGAAGTACCTTGGGAAGATAGTGGAGCATGTGTAGAGATTCTGTAACTGGCTCTAGTTGGTAAACCTTGCAGTGAATATGAAGCTCTTTGATTGGCTATGGAGATATTCAACAAGGTCTGAGTCAGTCTTGCCTTGGTATCTTTGATATTTTGTTTGGTTCCTCCATCTTAGTGGCTGTTTTTGATTCCTTTATTCATGGCATTCAGTGGGGGATGATGCTGTAAGGGAAGAGGCCTCAGGCCTTCTCCCTCTGAAGCCATGTTGCTTTGTAAATATAGGCTTCACTTCTTGGTTGGCCTCAGAATTTGGTGGGTTTTTTTTCTTTCCCCATTTTAGGTGAAAGGAGAATGGGTTAAACAGCCACCATCACTTTGATGTCCAAGGATTGTAAAGCTAAAATTCTAGCTAGTCTGTCTAAAATATCTAATGAGTGATCGCCAATAAATTATAAGCTTTAGCAAGAGTTAAGCTCTTAAGCATTTATTAAGGAGAATAAGAATTTGGTAAAGAGAGAGAGAAATTCCTACATTCATCTATCTGTTAAAGGGAGAGTGCATTCCTAGCTTTGCTCTCCGCCAGAGTCCACAGCTCCCCCTTCTTCCTCCCACCAGCAAACTTCACTTCCTGATACCAAAGAAAAGAAACATGGTCTTGGCCTCAAAGACCTTCACCTCACGGCAGAGCTTTTCTACAGTAAGCCTCCAGTAGGTGGCATCAATGAAATCATTACAGGATCAAGGGAGTAACTTCACAACCCAGCCTAGTGGTAGCTGAGACAAGGACTCCAGCTATGCCATATTAAGATGTGAACTTGTTGGGACCAATGCTATATAAGAACTGGTCACTTTCTCCCACCAGACACTATGCCCTTGAGGTAACAGGTAATAACTTTTATTATTGCTATATCTCCAAAGTAAATTTTCCTTTATAAAGACTAATTTATATTAATTTATTAAATGGAGCTGGGGTGCTACCTACAGGCACCTAATAGTCAGGGGAACATAGCCAATTCGAGGGGTCACCTCAAGCCAGTGGTAAACGTGCCACAAAACCCTCAACATATCCTAGAACCTAAAGGGGACCTGTAGCTTGCCTGGCTCCATAGGGGAGAGGGTAGTCATATTGGAGAGAACTTGTTATACTTGCAGTGGTTGTTTTTAAACTTGCTGCATTGTTCAAACATTTTTTACTGAGATTAGGAGGACATTAGAGAGACTACCAGCATTTTATTAGGGAAGTAAAACTTGCATATACAGTTAATAGGATCATAGATTTGGAACTGGAAGGAGACTTACAGGCCTTCTAGAGGGACCAAACTCTCAACTGAGAGATAAGGAAACTGAGGAACAAAGAGGCTACATAACCTTAGAGACCCTGAGGTCCTTTGACTTTACACTAACAATGCGAAGTTTTACTTACTAAGCAACTCAGTGAGAAGCAGATTTTGGAGAACGTACACATGATAAGCTTTCCAAATTCCTAAGTTTCCAGACAATCTCAATTTTTATTCCCAGTTTTTATGAACTTTGTGGTCCTTGACAAGTCAAATGGGAATAACACTACATGAATCAGAAAATCAGATTTTAATTGCAAAGCTAGAAGGAACTTCAAGGTCATTTAGTCCAACCCTATACAAATCATGCATTCTAATTAGGATACCCACCTATGGGTTGTTGTGCCAAACTGGTCTTTGTAAAATACCTTATAAAGGAAATATATGCATATACAATGTGTATATATGCATACCATGCATATATGTGTAGACAGTCTATGTGTTGTAATACAATATACATCTACAGATATGTATATATCTATGTGTATGTATATACATACATATATGTATTATATATGAACATATATGCATACACACACTTGTGTTTTTTAAATTACTGTGTAAAACTGTGTTTTCTAAAATTACTGCTACTATTTATATTAATGGCTATTGTACCCATTTTGACAGTAAACACTTATTATTAACTAATATCATATATTAGTAAACTGTTGACCACATGGGAGTTAACAGAGGCAGGAGAAAAGCCCCAGAGCCATGTGCAGTCTCTCAGAGAGAGAGAGAGAGAACACATGGCCTCAAGGAGAGTTTGGAAGCCCTACAAACCTACACTGTCCTAAGAGGGAAAGTGCACACCAAGGGACAGCATACTGAGCCAAGGGAGCGGGTCCAGGAAGCCAACAGAAAGAACCAAGAATGAGCCAAGATGGCGACCATCGGATGTTCAAGGCTTTTATCCTCTTTTGATGGGGGGGGGGTGTCATTATACATTAATCAAAGCTAATTGGTTAGTATCATTCAATACCATTGGTTGACATGACTTGAGGGTGGTCCAAATTAAAATGAACTCTACCTCAAGACATCAGGGAAAAGAATGCAAAAGACCCTCACTTAAATCCATTATCTAGGTGTCATTTAATCCCATCAGTCCTTCAATGAGCTAGACAAAAGAATCTATCTCCATTTCTTTTGTTCCCTTGGGCTTGCCCCAAACCAGATTTGCTAAAGTTCTTGGGGGTTGGGGTGGGGGAGAAGTAACTGAAAATGATTTCTGGGTCCCCCCAAGAAATTCATAATTAATAATTATTTTCTCACACACTATATGTATGTTTGTGATTTTAACCACTTGGGTGAGCAACTACTCAGTTACTTGACCCATTTCAGTGATAAGGATCAGCCTGCTCACAGGCAGTTTGGGGGGTTATCCAGCATTTACCAAAGTAGTTCTATGTTTTACCCAATATAGGGGACTCTTTCAGAGAGTCAGCAGTCTCTATCCCCTAGCTCTTCAGTAAATGTGAATGGCAGCTACTTCTCTCATTAGTTAAGAGGATGTTATCAATTTGGATTCATCCAATTAAATTCTTGGCTGGAGCCTCCACCAAAGAAGGAAACAGCCCTCCACCCTTTATGTTTTGTTTCAATAGCCCCTAATCTTGGGAACATGATATAATGGCAAAGATCACACAATCATGGTTTGACTGGATATAGTTCTTTCCTCGTGACTGAAGAAGTAAAGGAAAATTTAAAAACAAATATATACTGTTCATATGAATATATGGATCACCTGGATTTGATGGAGGTACCTTGTTATCCAAAAGTATTTTTTGTGAAACCCTGGGTTAATAGAAACAAAATGTCCTTCAACTGAACTCCAAACCTGAACCCAGATAGCTAGCAGATAAAAGAGGAAAAAGTGACTTCTTTTTCCTCAGGATAAGTCCCTATCTTATGGTAACATTTGAGCATCCTCATCCTTGGGAAACCCTTTTTTTGGAATCCTGTAGTCTTATTGATGTGGTGGGCAGAATTTGGGGTCAAATCAATTGTGAGTCATCCCAAAAGAATTACAAGAATCAGTGACTCAGTTTCCCAAGTTTTATTGTGGTATTGTGAGTGACCACAGGGAGAGAACCAGAATAGTGGATAGGTGTCTCTCAAATAGTGAAAGAAAAGACAGTTATATTTATATTATGGATAAATTGATTATCGGTCTCATTATAATATTCTCCACCTTGGGGTGGTACAGGGGAGGGCTCATCCAAATTTGGAGTTCCTGGGGTCCTAAGCCAACCCCTGAGGTGGGTACCTTTTTCAGTGGATGTGTTTTGGGGGTTACATGTCATAAGGTGAATCTGGGGACAAATTTGGCCTTTTCTGCGCATGTCTCTTTCTGGTTCCCATGGCTAGTTTCAAAACACCTTCATTTTTCTTTTACTTCTAGTCTAAGTTTCTATAGGCTGTCAATTTCTTTATTGTTTTAGTTTTCAGGTCTCCATGGCCTAGCTCCCTCTGTTCCCATTATGGGTACTGATTTCTATTGGTAAGAGAACCTAGCATCCTGACTTCTAAGTAATCCATTAACTAGGATCTGAATCCCTCTTAGTGCTCATATCTGAATTAAAGCTTGGATCTTAGGTTTTTCTGTTAACCTCCTTTTTTGCCTCCTACATCATTATCATGATACCTCTGTATTTCCTCCATACTTCTTAAAACTGAAATTGTTAAACAGCTTTTTGCTTCTGGGTTGATTTCTGTATCATACTATTGAAACTGACAACACCCTGTAATCAGTGGACTAAAACCATATATACCCTCAGAAATGGGGAGCCCCCTGAGCTTCTCTCTTAGGAGAGGAGTCTACACATGATCATGTGTTATATTTCTTCTTGGGATAAAATATTAAATTGATATTATGTTAAAAAAATAAAAAATTTCTGTAGAATATTAAAATATAGTTTTTGTATCTGCCTATTTCCTACAAATAAATCAGAGAAATAATCTTTAATCTCTCCTACAAAATTAATAAACAGATCAGAGAAATTATAATATTTTGTATCTCCTACTAACCAGATCAGAGAACATGATATCCAAACCTGTCCTCCTATGAAACAGATAACAGACAGAAAAAACATAATATCTTCTTAGACATAATTCATATTCTGAAGCCAGTCTGCTCCTCATAAGTTATTCACGTTGGAAGCTAGGAAGTGTTCCCAGTGCTGACATAGGCAAATGTACCCTGCTCCCCCAGCCCTACCCTTACATATGATTTTCTCATTCAAAGCCTCCTGAAAGTGCCTGCATATTAGGGTTACTTAGGAACCAGAACCACTTCCCTGTGTCTCACCTTCTCAGTTGTAGGCAACAACTTCCAAATCTGCCCTCCCGCTGATTTTCTCAGTGTGGCAAACTCTGGCTACACTGTATGGGGCTCTGATTGATCCTTGATGTGTGTTTAGTAATAGTGAAAGCCATGCCTGCCAGACTCCTGGAACTGCCATTCCCTTTGTCTCTCTTTAAGTTCCCACTGTGGCTGCTGCTGTCTCATGTAATGTCTACTCTTGTGTAATTTTGATCCTTCCCTCCTTCCTTCCTTCTGTGAGATTTAGAATTAGATACAAGAACATTAAACACCCTTTTAACCTTTCCCCTATTTATCTCCCAGACCAGTAAGTGGAAGAAACCTCTGATCTTTAGTTAGAGCTTTTATTGTTTGAGAATTACAAGGTGGTGATGATTAGAGAGGTAGGAAAGTAGAAGTACAAACAAATAGTCTTAAATCTAAGCTTAGTCTATATTCTGTATAGAACTCACCAAAAACCCAAGGCCACCTTTGAGGCTGAGAGCCCCGTCAAGCACGTGCTGTTACAGAGAACTGGGCCGAGTCGCACCTCAGTTAGCATCCATGTGTGCAGCGCAACCAGCAGACAAGGAGAGCGGAAAGAGAGAGCTCACTTCCTTTCTCTCCTTGCCTTTTAAGCTTGCACCCCGGAAGTGGAGTGCCTAGCAGACAGAGGTGGAGTGCATAGCAGATGCACAGCCATTTGTCACGGTCTCCTCCCCGAAAGGGTGGTCCTTCAGTTTTCGCTAACCAACAGTTGAAAACTTTCACTTTTTTACCACACTTCCTTCCTTCCTTCCTTTGCTTCTCTCCCTCCCCCCCTCTCTCTCCCCCCTCCCTTCTAGTTTTTTGTTTGTTTGGTTGGTATTTTTGCACATGACCCAAAACATGGGGCCCACAACTCAAAATATGGGGCAGAGTTAGACCTTTTTCTTATTTCTAACTGAAGTTTATCCATAGGATTATTTATTCCCCTTTTCAAGGAATAACTCAGGAAGACAGTCTCTTGATTTAGGGGAGCTGATTATGAGGAAAGTAGAGTTTATTTTTCTTGCCTTATACCTTGAAATCATAAAGGATTTTTGTAACTGGAGAAACACACACTGTTCCTTAAACCATTTTTAGGCAGTTGAGTGGAACAGTAGATGGAGCATTGGACTTGGAGCCAAAAAAACAAACAAATAAACATGAGCTCTGTGACCCCATGGCAAGTCCCTTGACCTCTGTCTGCTTTAGTTTCCTCATCTGTAAAATGGGAGTGGAAATAACTCCTACTTCCCTGGGTTGTGGTGAGGTTATTTAAATAATTAAATTATTTAACTTAGCAAATCTTTAAGCCCAATATAAATGCTAGCTATTTTTATTATCCACTGGAGTACCCTAGGAGCTATGGGCAGAAGGAACACAGTAAAATTTAGACTTGGGATAAGAAAAAAACATCCTGATTAATAATGGTATAATGAATAGTCAATCTAGAATCAATGAACCAGGGTTCAAATCCCACTTTTGACACTCTGTGTATGACCTTAGGCAAGTAGCAACCTCTCTCACCTCTCTGGGTCTCCATTTCATTGTCCAGTACTAGATTGCTTCTAGGGGAAGCTAGGTGGTACAGTGGATAGAATGCTAGGCCTGGAGTCAGGAAGAGGAGTCTTCCTGAATCCAAATCTGGCCTCAGACACTTACTAGCTATGTGACCCTGGACACGTCACTTAACCGGGTTTGACTCAGTTTCCTCATTTGTGAAATGAGCTGGAGAAGGAAATGGCAAATCACTCCAGTATCTTTGCCAAGAAAACCCCAAATGGGGTCACGAAGAGTCAGACATAACTGAAAAATAACTGAACAACAATAACAACAAAGATAGCTTCTTTCATCTCTCTCAGTTCTTGCTCTTGCATCCTATGAAAAGTGGAATGTGCTGCCTCAAGAGGTTGTGGGGTTCCTCTCCTTAGAGGCACTCAAGCAAAGGTGGATATATACTGTATATAACAGAGGGGATTACTGTTCAGCTACATGTAGGACAAGATCTCTGAAGCCCCTTTCCAGTTTTAAGATTCTACGATTCCAGTTCATCACTTGTCTTTCTCTGCTCCTGCTTCCCTGAAGAAGGCAGGAAACAGAGATTCCTGCTAGTTTTCACATGCCTCCAGTTCCTTTGTAAGTAGATTATTTGAAACACCACATTTTCCCATGGAAAAGTTTTGCAAATGGTGGTTAGACTCCCAGTCCAACCCACAAAAAACAACCCAAAAAACCCACCCCCAAAACCAACCCCCAAAACCATTTCACCCATAATCTGCCAGAACTGTATTACTATTTGTCCTAACAATATTATTGACCCTATACATCATGTTCTTACTGACTAGAAAATCAACGTGACAATATGAACCAAAGCAATTTGTGGGATGGAAAATAAGACAAAAAAAGGAATACCCAATTAATCACATTCATGAAATGGGAGTACATGGGAAACCTTCAGAATAACCCCATTAATATATATCAGAAATATTTTTACTTCATTAGAAAGTTGAATCTGAAATAGCTAATTCTGAGCTACTTTGGGAAGTATTAACCTTAATTAAAATTATTTAAAGATGAAATCAATTGTTTAATTGAGGTAGCATGAAGTATATTGTTGATGTACAGTAAATAGCAGACAGAGGTAAAACAGAGCAGATATTTTGGAAAGAGTTATTTATAAAAACATATACAATTGTTTTAACTACAACTATTCTGCAAAAAAGAGATGATTAGATATGTGGTTGATCATTTATGATCAGCTTCTTATGAATAGGTTAAAGAGAATTTATGAAAATTACTTTCTGGTCATGTGGCATAGTAGAAAAAGAATTAGATCTGAAACTAGATTATGATGGGCAAGACACATAACATTTCAGATCCTCAGTTTCCTCACCTGTAATACAGGGATAATCACACATTTATTACTTACCCCCACTGGGTTGTTTTGAGTATTTAATGAGGTGACACATGTAAAAGAATTTGTACCACATAAATCTATGTTTACTGTGATTATTGTTGCTTTTTCTTCATTCTCATATAGTTTGATGGAGTTCAGATAGCAAATAGTCCTGAGACAGGTTATTATTCTGCTATTATTTTTATTAATGTTTAATATTCTGTGGATTGTTGTATAGATAGATAAAATGACTTTTTTCTAATTGAATAAGACTATACATTCATCTTCTGTAGGCTCACTGAAAGGATCCTCTGGAAAGTTCCAATAGCAGACAAGATGATGGGGATAATATGTACTCCATCTTGCTCCCAGATGGTTTTGATTTCTTCTGATTGGTCTTTATATTATGAAAGCTTTTCATTCCAGGCAGCTTGGAGATTATGAGCACTTGGAATGGTAGCCTCTATTGAAAATGTTCTTAAATTTTTATGGAGAAATGTTATCTATGGCCAATTGTGGGCAAAAGTTTTGATATGATAATGCTGTGGTTTCAGTGCACTTTAATTCTCATAGATATTTTGAGGTCTCTGTAAGGATGAGACTCAATTAAATCAATCAATCTAATACCCCACCCCATTTAAAGTGAGTGATAGGATGACATGCCCAGGTATACTATCAAGCAAGATAAAGTCTCAATCAATCAATAATTTTATATTCAGCATGGAAAGTACTTGGCTAAATTGGTATGATGTTGATAGAAATAAAGTCCAGATTGGTTGAAGGAACTTAGTCATGTTCTGTGGATCATATACAAGATAAATACTAGTTTATAATCAGAGTTATTTGAACTTCTGAGATAGGGGAGAGATATTTGAACAAGAGAAGAAAGAGCATTGCAGTAAAACTCTTTAGGACGTAAGTACCTCAACTTTGGCCACAGTATAGGCCTTCTTCTTTGGCCACAGCCTAGGTTTCCATCTCCCTATTTCTTGGATGGAGGAGAACCTTATGAGATGTAAAGGGTTCAGAGGATTTAAGATTTTCCATTGACATCCATCTAACTATTATTCTCCAGGATAGCAGAGACTGAAGACAATGTTAGCATCAGGAGCCAAGAATGGACAGTGTGATGTGAGAAGCCATATTGGTGGCATCTCAAGGAGCCCCTAGCAAAGAAGCCAAACCATGTCAAAGGGGAACATGCTGAGCACAACCATGAAGGGGACAAGAGGATTTTCAGCAATCAAGAAAAGCAAGCTACCATTTTCTCCATATATTCTCTAAACTTGGGCTCACTTCTTCCTAGACTCAATATGTACTTGTGGGAGAAGAGGCCCTACACTTTTGGGTAGAATGGTATATATCAATTGTTCTCACTACACCACTTTAGTAAGTACATTTTTCTAAAAGCTAATTGAATCTAGCTAACTAAACAAGATTAACCGATAATCATTGTGTGGAGCAAGGGAGCTGGGGTACCTGCAGAACTCATGAGTTATAGCATTGGAATGACCCAGTCTTACCTCTCAGGGCTACCCCTAGAGCCTTATGGGGATGCAATAGCTACTGTATGAACATCTTGTTGGCCTATGCCAGTGGAAGTTAGGAGAGTAAGTCTCACAATTTACTGATTAATAAATTTCTAATGTGCAATTCTAGTTAGTTTTCTTTCTTTGTTTCTTTCTTTGTTTCTTTCTTTTTCCCTTTTTTTTGTGGGACAATGAGGGTTAAGTGACTTGCCCAGGGTCACGCAGCTAGTAAGTGTCAAGTGTCTGAGGTTGGATTTGAACTCAGGTTATCCTGAATCCAGGACCAGTGCTTTATCCACTGCACCACCTAGCTGCCCCCCCAATGTACAATTCTAGATAGCATTTGTTTCCTACTAGGTATTTGATAGGTACTAAATTTTTGCCACTTGCAGGGATATATTGTGCAGTTTCTATCCTTTTTGCATAATTAGTATTGATCAGTATGTTCTGTAATTTCTAATAACATGCTCTTAAGTCACTCTTCTAATTCTGTAAACAGATTTGCATGGCCTAGCTATTTGTTCAACACTTCTTTGTTGACATATTTTTGATTGAGTTCATGTGAATGTTGCCCCTTGAGAGTTTATTGATTCCACTAACAGTAATAGCTAACATTTTAAAGTTTCCAAAGTGCTATATATATATATATATAATCTCATTTGGACTTCACAGGAAACCCCTTGAAGTAGGTGCTATTAAATGTTAAATGACTTGCCTGTGGTCATACATCTAATAAATCTCTGAGGAAAGATTTGAACTCAGGTTTTCCTGACACCATGGCCAGTGCTCTCTCCCGCATACCATGTAACTTTCACTCTATATTAGCCATTTCATAGGCTCCTTCTGGAGATAAAGCCATTTCAGTTACATTCAACAAATCTAATGGAACAAACCTATTGTGAGCCTTTATTATTGTTGTGTGAAGTTATATCTATTTGTTCTAGAAGGATTTCTATACATTTTTAACCTTTTTATCATGGTCTCTTCTTGTCACTTGTTCAAAGATTTTTGTTCCTATCAGTTCCTGATGTTTCGTGAACTTAATTTAGATAATTGAAAAACCTAGTTACTGCAGCAGGGGACAAATTAAGATCAAGAAACCTGACATAAAATACCAAATTATGAAAAACTTGTCTTTTTTAAAAAGCAATATAGATTCTTATTTTTGTTGTTCATTCATTTCTGACTCTTTGTGACCCCATTTGGGGTTTTCTTGGCAAAGATACCAGAGTGGTTTGCCTTTTCCTTCTCTAGCTCATTTTATAGATGAGGAAATTAAGTCAAACAGGGTTAAGTGACTTGCCCAGGGCTACACAGCTAGTAAATGTCTGATGCTGGATTTGATCCTAGATTTGCTTTACACCAGGCCAAGAGCTCTAGCCAATGTTCCTCCTCATTGCCCTAATATAGAATCTAAGAAGCACACATTTTCCACAGTATGTTGAGTTGAAAATTGATTTTATTTCAAGTTGTTACTAGAAGTACAAGCACTGCTTTTAGGCTAGGAAGCAGTGTAGTATAGTGGAAAGAGAGCAATACTTTGAATCAGGAAGACCTAAGGGCAAATTCTACCTCTGACATTATTCCTTTTATGACCAGGGTCAACTCACTTAACCACTCTGAGCTTCAGTTTCCTCATTTGTAAAATGGGGATAATGATAATGCATTTAAGGACTTAGCTCAGAGCTGTTATGGAATTCAAATAAAATAATCAGTGAGCTTTTATTAATTCTCTATTACATGCTAGGGACCAGGCATACAATGGCAAAAATGAAAGTCTGGACCATCAAAGAGCTTACATTCTAACAAGGGAAACTATATGTACATATATTAAACTGGTGCAGTGGATAGATCCCTGGGCCTAGAGTTAGGAAGACCTGAGTTCAAAGCTGACCTCAGACACTTACTAGCTTTGTGACCCTAGACAAGTCACTTTACCCTGTTTGCCTCAGTTTCCTAATCTGTAACATGAGCTGGAGAAGAAAATGGTAAAACACTCTATTATCCTTGCCAAGAAAACCCCAAATGAGGTCACAAAAAATCAGAAATGACTGAAACAATCAAACAATGCAAGATACATGAAAAATAAATAAAAGATCACTGGGAAAAGGACACTAACAGCTGGAGGGAATAAGGAAAGTCTCATGTAAAAAATGTTGCCTTAAATGAACTTTGAAGGAAACTCAGCATTATAAGAGATAAGCTAAGAAGGAAGTGCATTCCCATCATTGACAGGCACAGGTGACAACTTGTGCAAAAGCATAGATGTGGAAGATAGAGTGTCATGTGTGAGGAGCAGCAGGTAGGCCCTTTGAGTGACTAGATTTGTGAAGGGGATTCATGTATTATTGAGTTGGAAAGGTAGGATGGAGTCAGGCTATGAAGGGCTTTAAATACCAAGCTGAGGCATTTGTGTGTGATGACAAAACACTTTGCAATCCTTAAGATTTCTATAAGTACAGCTATTGCAACATATACAGATGTTTGTAAATATAAAGTTACAATTATAATTACAATATCTCAATATACTACAGCATATTGATATTAACATAACAGAATTGTGATACATAATTATAATACATTAATAAATATTGTAAGTATATATGTAATTATAAATTACCATTATAATTTATTCTTATTATTATAAATTGCACACAAATATACAAAATAAAAACACACATTTCCTCAAAATGTAAAATATGCCTTGGTTTTGAGCAACTCATTAATATTTCTAATGATAAATATTTGAGATTTTTGATCAAAATAATATTGCTCTTTTGTCACTTGATTGTAACAGTATAAAAATACAGTTTTTATTTTCTATAGATTGAACACCCTTTGCTATGACATCTTGAGGGGAATGGACCATTTTGATGATATCACCCCAATGTTTGTTTTTTCTTAATTTAGTTATGCACATGTATGTGTTTTTCCTGGGGAGAGTGGGACAATTTTATTTGTTTTGACTTTTTCTTTCATTTTTTCTCAGTAGGATAAGAGTATTTTGAGGACAGCTCATTTTTTTTCTGGAACTTTGCTGGGGGTCTTTCTAGCCTTTACAAACATTTCTCCTTCCAGTTTGGCCCTTCATTCACCTTTGTCTCCTGTGGAAGTTCAAAAGTATACAAAACTATAAATGCTAAACCACTTACTTTCATGTGAAGCTCAAAAGTCCTTTATCTGTGATGATGAAGTTCAATGGTGATATGTCCTGAAACCTTTATCACTATTAAGTATGAAAAAGAAGGACTCAGGTTTTTTTTTTGTTTGTTTTTCATTTTTTTTTTTTATCAGAGAAGGAAAAGATGATACAAGTCAGCTGGGACTTCACAGCTTTCTCAAAATAACTCCATGAATGCAGCCCAAAGAACATTTTCCAAAAAAAGTAAAATACTATCTTTGTGTTAAAGTGGTTATTGTTGTTGTTGTTTTTTGTTTTTGAAGAAGACCAATAACATCATGGTATGATGTCTTGATTTGGGTATGAATTCGATTTGTGAGGCAAAGTTTAGTAAAGTTTTCAGCCTCACGCCCTCTTACAGAGTCATTAAAGTACAGAGGCAAGACAAAATTCAGGATGACTGGTGATGGTCCAGGATGCAGTGGCATCTTTGATGTCTGACCAAGCTCTAAGTGCTTCACAGCACCAGTTTCAGGTGCTTTCATGCCCACTGGAACAAATTGTTTTCAATTGCCCATTCTACCAGAGGGGAGTTCTGCACATGCTTGGGGTAGGCATCCCCCTAACTCACCAACAAGTTTGAGATCTGTCAGTTACTCTCAACCTGTTTTAGCCCATTTGCCAAGATGATTTTACCAGGGTGTAGCAGCTGTGCATGCTGCAGCTTCTTGGGGCCACAGGTGAAAGTTGGGTGATAGGTGGACACTAAAGGTGACTGAAAAGCCCTGAAAAAGGCTTGGCAAGCTCTCACACCAGAGGTGCTAGTCCTCCCTGAATACCCCATTCACAGTTCTAAGAAATTTGATGAAAAGAACAACATATCCATAGATAGTTCCTTAAATCTGAGGTGATACATTCATTTCACAGAACTGTAGAATTACATAACTAGAAAGATTATTATGTTTATTTCCCTTGACTAGGCCTCCATTTGATCTGTCAGCATCCAGAAAGGAGTGCATCTGAATGATCCCAGACAAATGAGGAGCTGTCTCATTTTTATAGAACTCCAGAGAAGGTCTATAGTCTTTTTGAATAACATATTCTCATATTTAACAAGTTTCCCTCCCATGAATTCTTCTTTGATCTAACGAATATTCCAAGAGTAGCAACTTATGTCCATTTCCTCTTGTTCTGACTTCAGTGGAGATGGAGACTATCTGATGACCATCATCTCTGGAGTTTTGTTTGCTTAGGATGGACATAGAAAACATTATATCTCAAACTCCTATCCAGTGCATTAATTCCTTTTACAACCCCACTTGTAGCTGGTCATCCAATTTATACCAGAACATTCCAAAAAGTGGGAAATGAAGCATTGAAAATTGCATGGCATTCCATTTCTAATTTGCTACCAAATACCTTCCACCCATTGGTTCTGCCTTTTACTTGTGTGTATGTGAGGGGGTGGGGTAACTAATGATCAAGGCCTAGTTCTGGGAATATGCACAAGGGACTTTCCATAAGTGGGGTCTAGAGAGCTTACTTCTGGAAGTACATGATAGTGTACAGTGGAGGGACCTCCCTGAATCAGAGCATATGTTTCTTGTCGACTTACTGCATGGTCAAGCAAAAGCATTTAATTGGTTGCTAAGCCAAACAGAATACACATATTAAAAGTTTCTAACTAGCCGAATAACGCTCTTTTTCCTGGTGGTGATCAAGGCAGGACCTTCCGTAAGCCTTCAGGTAGGGAGAGTGGCAGCTACTTCACCCATCCATGCTTACTCATGTCTGGAATGACTTTGTGATCTTTCAGAAGAGAGCTGGGTGAGGAGATAGCAGCTCTAGGGAGTCTTGCTAAGTGATCACTTTGAAGACAACAATCCTCATTTGGATATAGATATTTTGGAATGTTGGTTTAAAAAGCAAACCTCTTTACTAAATCATGTACCTTATTGGGTCATTTAAAGTCTATGAAGAAGAGAAAAATAGCAATTGAATAAGGTTTGCAGTCTGCAATACTAAATAAAGTGAAAGACTTACAACCGAAATAGAAACACCTTTTACTTTGTGGATCCAGGATCAAACACTGCTTCGTATCTTTGTTTTGGTGATCATTCAAGCCAAAGTTTTGAGACTTTGTTATATTGTTAAGTAGTATCATGGTGAAGAATCAAAAGATACAAAATCCAATGCAAATAAGAGTTGATGCATACTTTTTTTTTTGGCTGGGCAATGAGGGTTAAGTGACTTGCCCAGGGTCACGCAGCTACTAAGTGTCAAGTGTCTGAGGCCGGATTTGAACTCAGGTACTTCTGAATCCAGGTCCAGTGCTTTATCCACTGCACCACCTAGCTGCCCCGATGCATACATTTTAAAGGCAGAGATGCTTTGCACACAGCATCAAGGTGCAGGGAAAGAGGTGAGGGATGTTGAGCAACCTTAAGAAAGCAGAACAAGTTTCTGGTTTGAAGCCAGTAGAAGGCTCAACAATTGGATCTCTCATGTCTGTTTGCTACAGGGTGGTTTATAATAAGAACAAGAAGGCAACAAAACAGACATCTACAGTCCGGATCCTCAAAAAGCCAGCAAATATTTCTGTGTCCTTAAAAGATATCACCAAATGTCTAAAGCTTGCAAAAGAAACCCTCCTGCATTTTACAACTTTGCTAAAGGCTTGAGATTCATAGCAGTAAAAATTGGCAGGAGTTACAAAAAATCAAATAAGACTTTCTATGACATACATACATATATATTTCATATGATTAGCTAGCTATAGATCAATTAAATAGTTGCCTCATTTAATTGATTTGTTTTTTAAAGACAGCTTTATACATTTGTGTATTATTTATATTTGTATAAATGTACCCTATTCTTCATATATTTGGGTATATAAAGTGCTTTTCTAGGAATAACCAATTATACAATTGCTTTTATAATGAAATCTGATTCAACTCCCATAATTTTCTTTTTATTTTTTTTACTCCCATAATTTTAAATTACAGCATCTATATCTAGAACAAACTGGCTATTTGTACATGGAAGAACATCTGACAGGTGTCCTGCCTAGTTGACAAAGTAGTGAGTTCTCTATTACTGGATGTATATAAGCAGAGTTAGGAATTTTGTGGAAAAGATTCATGTATCTAGAGTGGGGTATGAGTAAATTACCTTAAGAATCATTGGAAGGGGAGCAGCTAGGTGGCACAGTGGATAAAGCACCGGCCCTAGATTCAGGAGGACCTCAGTTCAAATCCAGCCTCAGACACTTGACACTTACTAGCTGTGTGACCCTGGGCAAGTCATTTAACCCTCATTGCCCTGCAAAAAAGTAAAAGAAAAAAGAAAAAAAAAAGAATCAATTGGAAGGGATCTTTGAGGCCCAGCCTAACCCCAAAAGGAACAACAGTAACAACAATAATAATTAATATTTACATAGTGCTTTAAGGTTTGCAAAACAAACCTTTACATATACAAATCTTACTGTAATGTTAAACATAAAGAGCTTAAAAATGCAGACTTTTGGAACACCCTGCATTGTGTATATATAATATTCCCTGCAAAGTTCCAGCCTCTTCTATCATTTACTTAAAGATGCAATGAAAAATTAAATATTTCCCTAGGCAGCCCCTTCTTTGGGGGAGCTCTGTTAGAAAGTATTTCCTGATATTAAATTGAAGTTCACTTACCTGTACCTTCCAGTCATTGTTCTTTGTCCTGCCCCTATGGGGCCAAGCTGACCAAGTCTAATCCCTCTTTTTTTTTTTTTTTAAGTCAGAGGGTGTTTTGCTTGTGTTTTTATTTCTTAGTGTTTAGTATAGTGTCTGGCACATAGTAGGTTCTTAATAAATGCTTGTTGAATACATATATGCATTCATGAATGAATAGTAATCCCTAGCATTTATATAACACTTTAATATTTACAAAGTACTTTACATACGATATCTCATTTGATCCTCCCAATAGCCCTCTGAGTGACATAGGTGCTATTCTCATTCCCATTTAACAGATAGGAAAACTGAGGAAAAATGAATGATTTAGCTGGCGTCTCACACCTAGTAATTTTCTGAGTAAGGATTCAAACTCTTGTTTTCCACACTGCAGATCTTACACTCACTGACAGGAAGCAATATTGTACTATTACATTAATAACTAATTTTCATCCCTCTTTCACATGAAGGCCCTTCTTGAAGTTGGTGTCCTTGACCTATTCAAATTTTTCTATTCTTCACTCTCCACTTTGTAATAATAAATTACAGGCAGGGGAAGCTAGGTGGCGCATTGGGTTAAGCACTGGCCCTGGATTCAGGAGGACCTGAGTTCAAATCCAGCCTCAGACACTTCACACTTACTAGCTGTGTGACCCTGGGCAAGTCACTTAACCCTCATTGCCCTGCAAAATAATAATAATAATAGTAATAATAATAATAACAACAATAATAATAATAGATTATAGGATTTAAGGTTAAACAAGACCTTGGAGGTCATCCAGTCCAATCCCTTTATTGTAAAAATTAGGAAACCAAGGCCCAGAGTTCCTTCAATGAATCCTGGTCTTCAAGGGTATATCTCCAGTCCTCTTACAATCCTGGTAACCCTCCCACAGATGCTCTCCAAGTCAATAATGTCCTTCCTAAAATATGGTTCCCAGGGCTTAACACAACATTACAGAAATAGTCTGACCAGGTGAGGGTTGCAGCAAGGCCACTGTTTCCCTTGTTCTGGGCACCAAGGCTATTAATGAGGCTCAAGACCAAATTATCTTCTTCTTCTTCTTCTTCTTCTTCTTCTTCTTCTTCTTCTTCTTCTTCTTCTTCTTCTTCTTCTTCTTCTTCTTCTTCTTTTTTTCGACTTCCCCGTTACAGATCCTTTTTGCATGCTCTCTAAGGCTCCTTCCACTTGAAGACTGTATAAGTCTATGTAGATGTTTCTAAAAAAAGAGTAATGAATGATTATATTGAATGAAAACTATCCTTTGGTTTGTTGCTGAAATTGCTATTTGTAGAACTTGGCTTTGTTTATGACAGTCTTTAGATTCATGTTTTCCCCCATGGCTTTGCTTAAATAAATCTGATTTATTTTAAATTACAGCAGGTAAAAAAGGACAGACTTTATATTTGGGCAGGGGAAAATGTATATGGGGACCTTCTGCTGCTCTGTCTTTTGTAAGTATCTGTGCAAAAGCCAAAAGATAGATCGAAATTTGGCAAGATCTATGCTTTGTGAGACTTGAAAGAAGATAGGTTTGATTTATTTTTTGGTGGTATTGCTATATGACATATTGCAGATCTGCAGGATGGAGAAATCCCATCCGAGTAGAGGAAGTTTCAGATGGAATCATGCTGTGCATTTGAGTTCCTAGGAGGCCTCCTATTGAAAGGATAGTCTACTTTTAAAAACTCCTCTATGACATCCCAAGTGACCATCTCCAAGAGAGAAAGGAAAAAGTGGAGGCATTCAGGTGTTTTTTTTTTCTGGTTTTTGTTTGTTTGGGGGGGTTTTGGTGGGGCAATGGGGGTTAAGTAATTTGCCCAGGGCCACACAGCTAGTAAATGCCAAGTATCTGAGGTCATATTTGAACTCAGGTCCTCCTGAATCCAGGGCCAGGGCTTTATCCACTGCACCACCCAGCTTCACCACCTAGCTTCCCTCCCCCCCCCCCAAACAAGGAAATTAGTAACTGGGCATACAAAGCATGCAGCTTAGCCATTTCTGTCTCTGTAAACTGCCCTTACTATTTTTGTTGCTGGAATACGCAGTACAGAGAAAATAGATAATAGATAGAGGCTTCTGCCAAGGCTTTTCTCCCTTTTCTCTTTATTTATTTAACCTTATGTTTCATATATTCAATGCTACCCATGTGTGATGTTTAAAACATGAAATATACTGCTGTATTATCTAACAATTGCATCTATATGCAAAGTTTTACATAATCAACAACACTAACAATGGGTTCCTTTATTTTGCTTTTTGAGGACAGCTTTGTGCACTGGTGGAAGGATTGCAAAATAAGAGGCTGTCTCCAAATGAAGTCCCTGAGAAAAAGATCTTTTATGTTGGAATTAGCATGGGATATTACACTAATTCCTCTCTAAAGAGCTGGCTTAAAGAAAGAAGTCTGGTGCAGTGATTTTATCAGAAAAGGTATCTAGAATCTTCCTTCCTTCCTTCCTTCCTTCCTTCCTTCCTTCCTTCCTTCCTTCCTTCCTTCCTTCCTTCCTTCCTTCCTTCCTTCCTTCCTTCCTTCCTTCCTTCCTTCTTTGTTTCTCCATTTCTGAGTCATTGGGAAAGTCTATGGAATTGGAGTAGACCGTTTCTAAGATCCTTCCCAGCTCTGATCCTAAGTAGAGATAAGCCGTTGGTTCAAACTGGAGTCACCTTTATTTACCCATCTATAAAATGAAGATGATATCCCTTGTCATATCTCTTAGCATAAAGTCAAATATTAATGAATAAATTATTTGAAAAGATTCATAGTTCTTTAGATAAAAGATACTCCCAAAGTGATAAATATTACTATTTTTATTATTGTATTGACTATTGTTCGTGTTTTATTTATTATTGCTGCTAGGGATAGGGACTAGACCTATGCATTAATTAGCATAAGGAACTCCTGGGGAAGAAACTCCTACTAATGAAAACTGGAATTTTCCTTGCAATTTGTAGGCTTAGAAAGTTGCCTAGAACACTGAGAGATTAAAAGAGTTGTCAAGAGTCACAGAGCCAGTTCTTGTTGTTTGTCCTTCATTCTCAAAGAGGATCATGACATCAGGGGTGATGTCATGACTTGCACTGAATTGGATTGAAGTGAAGGAGGGCTATGCAAGGTCATCAACCTTACTCTCTCCTCCAGAGCCATCTGGGTCCAGTGGAAAGATATACATCAGGACAATTGGAGATGGCCCCAGATGTTTAAGGCAATTGGGGATAAGTGACTTGCCCAGGGTCACACAGCCAGTCTGTCAGAAGAAGGACTTGAACCCAGCTCTGGCCTCCTATATGCCACACTGCCTCTCTGTTGCTATTACAATTAGTATTCTTGTAATAATGGTAGGAAAAATGATAACTCTAGTGAGTCAGCATGCCTCTCTAGCTGACAGGGTGCTGGTCTCTTATTTAAGGAAACTGACCTTCAGCTCCTGTCTCTGATACTGGTATAAATGAAACACGTAACTTAAACTCTTGGTTGTGTGGGTAGCTCTGTAAGATGACAAACTGCAGGAGACTTGCCCATCCCAATAGGGAGAGGGAATTCCCTACACCACTGGTGTTGAAATGAAATAAAATGGGGATCACTAATTTGTTAATGAGGATCCCAGGGGCTCCATAGTAACAATTTTAATTTATTATTTTTAGTTTATTTTGTTAACTATTTCCCAATTTTATTTTTAATCTGATTCAAGAACACTTGGGAGTATTGAGGCCTATATGAGGGCAGCTTGTTTGATACCCCTGTTCTACAACAATGACATCACAGTTCTCCACCAAAACACAAACTGTTTCATGCAAGAGTCAAATAAGTAAGGGATTTCAAAAGACAGGCAAACCTTATTCTCTAGGTGCACATTTCCAAAGATCTCACAGGCAGCCTAATCCTTTTGTCCAAGCTGAAGGATACAGTGAAGCGGAGTGGGTCTAAAATCACCCAGGAACCTTTAGTAAAGAGGAAGTAACTATCAAAACTTTAGGGAAAATAATAAATGTTGGAGAAATTGTGGAAAAATTGGAACACTAATGCATTGTTGGTGGAGCTGTGAACTGATCCAACCATTCTGAAGAGCAATTTGGAATTATGCCCAATGCGCTATAAAGCTGTGCATACCCTTTGACCCAACAATACCACTGTTGGGTCTTTTTCCCAAGGAGATCATAGAAAAGGGAAAAGGACCCACACGTTCAAAAATATTTATAGCTGCTCTTTTTGTGGTGGCAAGGAATTGGAAATTGAAGGGTTGCCCATCAATTGGGGAATGGCTGAACAAGTTGTGGTATATGAATGTAATGGAATTCTATTGTGCTTCAAGAAACAATGAGCAGGAGAAGTTCAGAGAAACCTGGAAGGACTTTCATGAGCTGATGATGAGTGAGATGAGCAGAACCAGAAGAACATTATACACAGTACCATCAACATTGTGTGTTGATAACTGTGATGGACTGGATTCTTCTCACCAATACAATGGTACAAGAGAGTTCCAGGGGACTCATGATGGAAAAGGCTCTCCAAATCCAGAAAAAAAAGAGAACTATGGAATATGGATGCTGATCGAACCATGCTATTTCTTTTGTTTTTGGTGCTGTTGTTTTTCTATTTTGAGATTTTTTCCTTATTGCTCTGATTCTTCTCTTATAGCATGACTGATGCAGAAATATGTTTAATGTTGTTATGTATGTGTATGTGTGTGTATATATATATTTATATATCCTATATTGAATTGCTTGCTGTCTAGGGGAGGTGGGGAGAGAGGGGAGGGAGAAGAATTTGAAATTGGAAATCTTATGTAAACAAATGCTGAAAGCTACCTCTACATGTAGCTGGAAAATAATAAAATACTTTTATTTTAAAAAATAACTTTAGGGAAATAAAAGGTTCAGAACAAGAAAATACATTTCAGATGTAACCTTCAGAGACTGTGGAACAAGAAACAATGTCTCAAAGAACTGTTAAGGCAATTCAACTTTAAAAATATTTCTGGTCAATGATGAGCAGGAGGAGTTCAGAGAAACCTGGAGGGTCTTGCATGAGCTGATGATGAGTGAGATGAGCAGAACCAGAAGAACATTGTACACAGTATCATCAACATTGAGTGTTGATCTACTGTGATGGACTATATTCTTCTCACCAATGGAATGGCACAAAAGAGTTCCAGGGAACTTGGGATGGAAGAGGATCTCCAAATCCAAGAAAAAAAAAAAAGAACTGCGGAGTATAGATGCTGAATGAACCATACTATTTCTTTTGTTTTTGATGCTGTTGTTTTTTTTCTATTTTGAGGTTTTTCATCATTGCGCTGATTTTTTCTCTTATAACATGACTAATGCAGAAATATGTTTAATGTTATTATGTGGATATATATATACATATGTATACATATACACACACACACACACACACATATATATGTGTGTGTGTATATATATATATATATATATATAAAACCTATATCAGATTACCTGCTATCTAGGGGAGGGGGGGAGGGAGGGGAGGGGAGGGAGGGAGAAAAATCTGAAATTGTAAAGCTTATATAAACAAAAGTTGAGAACTATCTTTACATGTAAGGGAAAAAATAAAATACTTTATTAATTAAAAAAAACCAAAGAAAACAAAAAAATATTTCTGGTCCATGAACCAATTAATTAATTTGATCTTAATACTTTGTCTCAGATTAAAGAATGGTGTAAACAATGAGATCTTTAGGAATAAAGCAGAACAAAGTCCAGTTGAAGTTGAAAGAACACAGATTTCTAAGAATGAGGGCTCATATGTAATTGTTTATATAAATATATTGAGCTAGATACCATAGAAAAGTGGTTTCCAAACTTTTCATTCTTGGGCCCTTTTACAATCTTAAAAAATTATTGAAGGGCAGCTAGGTGGCACAGTGGATAGAGCACTGACCCTGGAGTCAGGAGGACCTGAGTTCAAATCTGGCCTCAGACACTTAACACTTACTAGCTGTGTGACCCTGGGTAAGTCACTTAACCCCTATTGCCTCACCCCCCCCCCCCCAAAAAAAAAATATATATATATATTCAGGACCCAAAGAGCTTTTGTTTATGTAGGTTACATATATCAATGATTACCATATGAGAAATTAAAACTAATAATTTAAAATATTATTTCTTAATTTATTTAAAACAATTATAAATCAAGTTAATATAAATAGCATGTTTTATTCATGAAAAATAGCTATATTTTCCCAAACAAAAATATAGGAAGAATGGCATACTTCTACATGTTTTTGTAAATCTTTTTAATATCTGCTGCTATATTCAGTCTGTTATGATGTTATTTTGGCTCAAGCATATGAAGAAAACCCAGCCTCACACAGATCTGTTGTTGGGAAAGGGAGGAGTATTTAATAGGCAAATAATATCTTAGTATGATTATGAAAAGAATTTTCACGGGCACTCTGAAAGTGTCTTGGGGACTTTCAGGAATTTGCAGACTACACTTTGAGGACTTGCATCATAAACAGTAGATGCAGTGTAGGAAAGAGAGCAATAGGGCTACCCAAAAAGTTCATGAGAGAAAAAATCCAAGGAAGAAGAATCCTTGGCTCATAACCTCTTCATGTAATCTCAGAGTTGGAGGGGACCTCAGAGGCAATTTAATCCATCCAATTGAATGAAAATCTTCACTAAATTATATCTAGCAAGTGGCCTTTACTTGAAGACTTCCCAAGGAAGACTTAATTTTGGGTAGTTCTGTTAGGGAATTTTTTTTTTTTACACTGAACAGAAATCTGTTTTTCTGCAACTTCTAACCATCATTCCCAGTTCAGGCCTCTGGGGAGGAACAGTACAAGTCTAATCATTTCCCACCTGATAAGCCTTCAAAAACTTGAAGATAGCTATCAGATTCCCTTAAGTCTTCTCTTCTTGAAGTTAAACTGATGAGTTGCTTCAAACAATTAACCTATGGCTTATACTCAATCCCCTTTGCCATCCTGATTGCCCTTCTCTGGAGTCTTTATAGTTTGTTAATGACCTTAACATAACACTCCAAATGTGCTCTGACCAGGCAAGAGTCTAATGAAATGATCCAACAGTTTTACAGTGACTTTGAAAGTAGCCTAGGAGGGTATGAATTTTGGGGGTTGTTGTGTCTCACTGTTGACTTAAATTGAGCTTGCTGTACATTAACACCCCACTTCTTGGATATTTAAGATGTTATCTAATTGTCTATCCCCCATCTTGCCTGTAAAGTGGGTTTGTCTTATCATTAGTGTTAAGACTTTAACTTATACCCTATTCAGTTTCAAGTTGTTAGTATCTGTATTCAATTTAATGCTAATAGTCTTAGTCTATTTTTCTAACTTGTTAAGATTTGCTTGGATTCTATGACATTTAAAATCTAATGTGTGGTTGCCTTTTTTTCTGTCCCCAGTGTGGGGGAAAACTAGCTAGGATTTACTTATAAGTTAGAAGCCTTAGCACCAGTTTTTGGCATTAAGTATTTATTTAAGAGTAAAGCAAGAACACCTGGGTCAGAAAACCAAGAAAAAAACCTATCTATCCTATAGGAGAGATAAGGGTTCAACCTGGCCTCCTTCTTCTCTCTAGTCCTCCACCACAGGGATGTTCGGGAACCAAACAGAGATAGGAAACAGCCCTTCCTCTTCCTGCCTCCCTCCTCTGGAAGAGGCTGTCTTTCGACCCAATTGGTCAGCGTCACCCAAATCCCTTGGTTCACTGGACTTGAGGGTAGTCCCATTGTTGAGTTCAAAGTCCTTAGCTTCTGAGAACAATACCCTATTGAGGGCTGGCCAGGTGTGATTTCAATTTAATTAAGTTTAAGTAGGTTAATCAGCAAAGCCAAAATCTAACTTAATTCAATCAGTCTAGATTAATCTTCTCTGGTTAGGACCTTTGGGCATTGACAAAAAGCCCATTATATCTTACAATTCTTTGTATGACTCTGTCAGCTAGCATGCTAGCTTTCTTTGCCAGGTTTATATCATCTGCAAACTTGATAAGCAGGGTATCTGTGCTTTTCTCCAAGTCATCAATCCAAAGATTAATCATCACAGAACCAAGCACAGACCTCAGGGACCCAACATCAGAGACCTCATTCCAAGCTGACAGCTAACCATTAAAGACTACTATTTGGATCTGGTCATTCAACTAATTCTGAATCTATGTTCTTTTGTTATCCTCTAGACTACCCCTTCTCACCTTGTGTGGTAAAAACCAGAAGTTTTAGCTGAATCATTTGAGAGTTGAGTGCATGCTACTGAAGTGGCTTTTGAAGGATTGCCCTTTTGGGGAAGAGACCACGACAAACGGCCATGCGCCTGCTGCTGCCTGGAGAGCTGGCCAAGCATGTCGTGTCTGAGGGCACCAACTTCCAGGACACCAGTTTAAAAACTGAGGGAGGAACAGAAGTGAGCTCTTACTGTATTTTTAAACTTAGCTGTGGCGGCGCACACATGTGCTGGTTCTTAGCCTGGCAGGCATTTTGGGATTCGATGAGTTTTATAAAGGAATATAGACTAAGCTTAGATCTAAGATTATTCATTTGTATTTCTACTTTCCTATTTCTCTAACTGGTATCACCTTTTGTTGTCTAATTAATTCCCAAGCAATAAAAACTAATCCCTCACTGATTAAAGCTCAGAGGCTTTTTTTCTTAGTGGTTATGTGTGTGTGTGTGTGTGTGTGTGTGTGTGTGTGTATGTATGTGTATATATATATATATATATATATATATATATATATATATATGAAAAGTTAAAAGGGGGAGTTTAATGCTTGTATATCCAATTTTAAATCTCACACTTGCCTATGAAAATAGTATGCAAGGCTCTATGAATAAATGCTTATTGGAGTCTAGGAAATGAGATTACTCTGACAGGATCAGTTCATGTTGACAGCATGCTGACCTGTAGGGATTAAACATCCTGGGCAAGTCACTTCAAAAAAACCTCTTCTGTTTGCCTCAGTTTCCTCATCTGTAAAAATTGTTGTAAGGACCCAGAATTTTGAGTGATTAAAGGCAAACTCATTATTCCATAGTTTGCATACTTTTCTCTTTTCCCTTTATTGAACATCAGGACTTCATTTTCCTTCATCCAGTTCTACAGCAATTTCCCCTTTCTTTTCTTTTTTTTTTTTTTTGTAGGCAATGGGGGTTAAGTGACTTGCCCAGGGTCCCCTTTATTTTCAATCTTCCCAAAATCACAGATGGTGTTTCAGCCATCATGCCTTCAGTACCTCCCTATTGGCTACTAAGAACAGTTCAAAATCTTCTCCTGGCATTCAAAGCATTCTGGCACTGTGTATCCTTCTCCCTTTCTGGGCTCATTCCATTTTCCTTCCCTCCAAGTCCTCTACACTGGAGTCAAACTATCCCACTTTCTGCTCCTAAATACATTCTGGGCTCTCATGCCTCCATTCCTTTGCTTAGGCTATCCCTGTTCCTATAATGCCTTCTGTCCTCTATGCGCTCATGACATTTCCCCCTATCCTTTAGAGTTAAACTCAAATTTAACTTACTCCAAGAAACCTTCCATGGCCAGGTAGACCCTCGGCCCCAAGAATTGCTAATGAACTTCCTCTTCATACTTCATATTGAGTTTTGCTTTGCATCTCTGTAATGCATTTATCATGTAATAGTGTGCAGTATGGATTTGTGTTGATGTGTTAGTCTTCTACTAGATTGCAAACCATTTGTGGGCAGGGATTATGTCTAGTGTAAAAATTTTATCTGTCCCAATGCTTAGAAGTGTTGTATATAATAAATATTTGCTGCTTTGTTATTACTATTGTAGTATAACAAATAGAACTATTCCATTTGAAATATATTGGGGGTACCTGTCCCTGTTCTAAGTTGTTGGGGAACTTAGCTGGGGTTTCTAATATATTGGTATTTATAAATTAGAGGCTATTGCACCAGTTTTGGGCATTGAACATTTATTAAAGCATATTAAATGTTAGTAAAGAGAGAGCACATGGCTCCAGAATTCAGAATCCTTACACACCTAGAAAGAGAAGAGAGGGGAGCCATATGGTTGCCTCCTCCAGTGTCCCAGCCAAGAGAAATCATGAGAGAATGCAAGCTTCCTGTGGTCTGGAGGAGAGGAGGCCCTTACATACTGCTCAAAGCTAATTGGCTACCATCATTCAAATCTATTGGTTTACTGGACTTGAAGGTGCTCCATATTAAAATAAGCAGTCCTTGCTGAGGTCAGAGTCCAGAGGACAGACCCTCTGAGGGGAAAAGTCTTTCAGGTAGATCTGATTTTAATCTATTGTCTACTGAGTTTTTGAGTCAGTCTGATCTCCAACTCTACTGACCCTGGGCTGGCTCTGAGAAACCAGCCAGGACCCAAGTGTGGGGGGGTGTCCCTGGGACCCCCCCAAAATCCATTATTAATAATAATTTTCTCACACAACCACTATCGGGGCAATGTACCTACTTATTCATTATTGTTGTTGTTCAGTCATGCATGTCTGAATCTATGTGACCCCATGTCCATGGCATTTTATTGGCACAAATACTGGAATGGTTTGCCATTTCCTTCTCCAGTGTGCCCCCATTTTACAGATGGAACTGAGGCAAATAGGGGTTAAGAGATTTGCCCAGGGTCACACAGTTAATGAGTGTCTGAGGTCAGAATTGAACTCGGATCTTCCTGTCTCTAAAGGGCTCATTTACTCTGGACCCACACATGAGGATCAGACTGGGCTCAGTCTTAGAGGAGTCTGGCATCTAATAAAAGGGGTTAGGCTTCTTTTTTCATATTTTTGGGCACATTATGTCCTCTACCCTGGTGTCTTGTGGAAAACTTGCTTCAGGCTCAGATTTGGCTAGTATATAAAGTATCTCCAAAGTAGGGATTATAAAAGTCCTCAAGGTACAATATAAAATCATGTATGGGACAGATATTTATTTCTTAGATACAAAACAGTGGTTAAACACAAAACACAGGTACATATTAACAGAAAGTCTTAACTAAACTAAACAAGTGGCAGTACTACTGTTATACTCTACTCAGTATAAACCTCATTAAAATATAAAGCAATCAGCAGGGCTGTTGAATAGACATCATTATATTTCACCTCCTTCCTTACTCTTCAAATCCAAGTCTACTGGTGCTAGCCTAGAAGTTGGGCTCCCTTCCCTTGATGCTAGTCATCTTTTCTGATGCAGACACTTCCCCTCTTGATAATATCCAGTTCCATCCTATGAACCCACAGCCTTTGGCCCTGTAACTGTAGGGTGAAACCAAGCTTGGACACACTCATCTCAAAACCAATGTTTGGTCACTTCCTATTCAAGGAAAGGAAACACAAAATGAAAGAGGCAGCTGAGGTCCCAGGCTTAAGTTCATCTGATTGAATCTTCTTGTTCTCTCTGCCATATGAGAATAATTGCCTTATGGCCTGTGGTAGGGAAAAGGGTCCTATAACCTCCTTTATCCCCTTACAGAAAGTATAGTGAAAGAGTGCTGCTTGCCAAAAGGGAAAACTGAGAAAAGAGTTAAGGATGTACCACTGCTAGGTCTAAGACACCACCCCCCCCCCAAAGGAAAAGGACCTATTTGTATGAAAAATATTTATAGCAGCTAAGAATTGGAAATTGAAGGCATGTCCATCAATTAGAGAATGGCTGACCTAGTTGTGATATATGATTGTAATGGAATACTATTCTGGTATATGAAATGACAAGCAGGTTGATTTCAGAAAAACCTGGAAAGACTTACATGAACTGATAGTGAAGTGAATAGAAGCAGAAGAATGTTGTATTCAGTAACAACAATATTGTAGGATGAAGAAGTGTGAATAACTTAACTGTTCTCAGCAATACAATGATACAAGATAATCCTGAAGAACTAAAGATGAAGCATACTATCTATGTCCAGAGAAAGAACTGACATTGTTTGAATAAAGACTGAAACATGCTATTTTCTCTTTCTTTTTTATTCATTTTCTTTTATTTAATTCTTCTCATAGAAAATGAGTAAATACAGAAATGTTTTACATGATTGCACATATATAACCTATATCTGATTGCTTATCATCTTAGGGAGGGGGGAGGGGAAGGAGGGAAAGATAGAATTTGGAACTCAAAATGTCAAAAAAAATGATTTAACATGTAATTGGGGGAAAATAAAATATATTTTAAAAAAGAATCAAGGACATAATCACTCCCCTTTTTAAAGTTCACGGAGTGATTAGCTCTTCCCACTCTGTAGCCAATAAGGGCATTGGTTTGTCATCTCAATGTGCAAGTCTTTTAGGGCTGAGTCACATATAACCAGAAGTCAGAGACTGTTCACCTCCAAAGGACTCACATGCGGAGCCAGCAAACATGGATAGCCAGAAGCAGGGCTCTGTATGTGCCCTGTTTAACCCCCAGTTATATGGAGAGTCTCTTCAGGGATTGCTATGTTGCCCTCCCTCCTAATCCCTGCCCCTAGATCCCTTGATAGCCAATCTTTTGCTTGCAAGCTTCCTCATAGGTAGCTAGGCTGGCTACCTGTTGCTGGCCTGAACTTATTGACTTTCTAACTTGATAGCACCTGCCAACATTTATGCTCTGTTGGCACAGCCTCCCAGAACCCAAGGTCACCTTCAACCATAATAAGGAAGCAGTGTAGTTCTTTAGTAGCAGAACTAAGCATAATTTATAATTATGGAGAATGTGACAATTTGCTTAAGTGTTTTCACCTTCTAATTCACTTAATCCTCACAGAAGTCCTTGCATACAGGAAGTGCTTAATAAATGTTTGTTTACTTGCTAGGCAGGTGGAGCAGGTATCATTGCTCCCATTTTACAGATTAGAAAATTGTGACCCAGAAAATTTAAGTGACTTGCCCAATGTCACATAGGTAGAAATAAGCAGAGCCTAGGTGTTTGAATAAAAGTCTAGCAGTGCCCTTTCCATTATGCCAGACATAACAGAGCATAGTGATTTGTACACAGTAGACAATTAATGGTTGTCCAGTGAAGCATCTTTATGTAGTGAGAAAACCACCATTCTAAAGTAGAGTACTGAAGAGAATCTTTTCATTGAGGGTAATTTTCTAAAACTCGTTAGTCAGTGGTTAAGTTCTTAGAGACACAAAATCTTAAATTCAGAACATTGTGACAAAGGTAGAAGCACCAGGGAGCTCAGTTTCATTATAAGAAGTTATGCTTTTCTTTGAGACAGCAGGTTTTAGTGAGAAGAGTGCTGAACCTGGAGTGAGAATATCTGTTTGAAGCTGTTTAGCTGTGTGACCCTGGGCAAGTCACTTAATTTCTCTACACTTTGTTTCCCCTATCTAGAAAATGAGAAATGAGGCTAATGGTAATGCTTCGTCAATATGCACTTCATAAATGATGGTTGACTGATTGTCTAATGAAGTTGTTTGGAGGATCAAATAAAATGACACATTTAAACCCATTTCTAACTGTGAATTAATAGCTATTATCATTGTCACTGAAGTAGAATCCATACAAACCAAATAAAAATTGTCCTGAGATAGTCTTATGAAGAAAGGGCAACCACCAGTATTATTCATTGCTTAGGCAAATAATTTTTTAAGGATATGCAAAGTTAAATCACCTTTTAATTCTTGAAAGTAAAGGGTATCGGGGCAGTGCAGTGGATAAAGCACCAGTGCTGGAGTCAGGAGGACCTGAGTTCAAATGTGGCCTCAGACACTTGACACGTACTAGCTGTGTGACTCTGGGCAAGTCACTTAACCCTCATTGCCCTCCCCTCCAAAAAAAAGTAAAGAGTATTGCCATTGGATGTGGTTATTAGTGTCTAGAATAATTAATTTCATTATTAAACTACTCAGATGATGAATCAAAAGCATTTTGTAACAAAAAGTACCTAACTACCAGAAAATGTTTTTAACCACTCTGGTACAGTAAGGAGTCTGCCAGAGAGGGACTCAGGAAAACCAACCTCTAATTCCTGCTATGCCATAACCTGTGTCTCTTCTCTCATCTGAACCTCAGTTTGCCAATCTGTAAACTGAAGGAATGGGACTAGCTTGTCTAAGGTCATATTCAACTCTAAGAGTGTCTGATTCTTAGGTATAGGTAGCTGGTTAATTAACAAAAAGTACAATATTAACAAACATACACATAAGCGGCAAATATTTCCAAATTGCATTGTTATGTTAATATGTTAGCAATCATTTTAATATGTAATTAATCCATTTAATAATACATTGTGTTAAAAAAAAAAGGAATATTCTTTGTCCTTAGAGTCTTACCTTTTGAGACAGGCAGCTAGGTGGTGCAGTGGATAGAGTGTGGACCTGGAATTTAAATCTAGTCTCAGATATTTTCTAGATGTATGACCCTGGCCAATTCACTCAACCACTGTCTGCCTCAGTTTCCTCAGCTGTAAAATGGCAATACTAATAGCACCTACTTCCTAGTGTTATTGTGACAATAAAGTGAGATAATATTTGTAAAGTGCTTTGTAAATCTTAAAATGTTATTAAAATGTTGGCTATTATGATTTTCATCATCATTATTATTATAGAGATATTTTTTCTAACACAAAACTCACTATGAAACAGAAGCCGTATAAAGTAGGTACGTCATTTTTTGAGGACACAAGAGGTATAGGAGTAGCAGTATGGTCAAATATAGAGTTAGACTGATAGACACAAAAGGCAGCTAGAGAACAAGAGACTTGGACAGAAAGAAAGTTTCTACTGATTTTTTGACTGGTCTAATCATGTATGATATGTTCTTTTAAATAGCAGTAGTAATCTTTCTCAGAAAAAAAAAATTCTTGCTACTTAGGCTAAATGTTCCTTTCTTAACTGCCTCTTTTCTGTTCCCAGCTGTGTATCCTCCAAGCAGGCAAAATCAGGAACTCTCCTTCATTGGTGTTAACAGCTTTTAAATATTTGTAGACTCTTATCGGTACCCGTATATCCCCTCTCCATCATTACTTGGCCACCCTACACGACCAAGCTCTTTTGATCTTACTACTTAAGTCATTCCCTTTGATCACTATGGTGCCTGGGATCTGGACCCCCTCAAATATTTCAACTTACTCCTGTTATCAAATATTGTCCTGATATAAAAACAGAACACTCCAACTGGTCTCTGGAGAAGTGGATAGTAAGGAAAATGTTCCTTTACTGTTCCATGATGTAATTCCTTGGAGAATTTGACCCGATGTAAGACCTTTCTCTTGAGCTATTGCATCAAATTTCAGCGTGCTAGTTAGGTTGTTAGACCCTTTCACCCACCTAACAGGGTCAGCTTCATGAATGGAATGATTACAGAGAATCAGGAAGGGCTCTCTGTGCTTCTTCCATCCCTCATATTCTTCACCCCAACCTCCAGGCAAAGCCTTGTTTTTAGCTTTTGCTTGCAATTCCTTTGACTAGGGACAAAAACAAAAAGCAAACTTTATTCCAACATTTGCAGTTCTTCAGGGAGGACACATCTCCCATCTCTATTCATCTGTACTAGCTGGACCTCATTCCTGGAATGCTCTGCCCTCCTCAACTCCATCTCTTAATTTAACTATTTTCTCTCAAGACTCAGATCAAAGCCCACCTTCTGCAGTTCTTTCCCAGTTCCCCTAGCTGACAATTACTTCTCCCTTTAAAAATTAACTTCCACCAACTCTGAATACATTTCTATGTACCTAGTAATTTGTATTCTGTTTCTCTGGTTAGAATCTATCCTGAGGGCAGGGGCTTTTCCCCACTTTGCCTTTCTTTGTATTCTCTGGCATGTAGTAAGAATTTAACACTAACATGGTTTTCTTAAAATTCAAGTCCAATCATGTCACCTCCTTACTCAATAAGCTCCAGTAGCTCCCTATCACTTCCAGGAGCAAATATGGAATGCTCTATATTTAGAATGTTTACCATCCAATGCTCTTCATAACCTAGCCCCCTCCTACCTTTCCAGTCTTAGAACTTACTCCCTGACATGTACTCTTTGATCCAGTTACACTGGCCTTCTGGCTGTCCCATGAATAAGATACACCATCTCTCAACTTCCAGCATTTTCTCTATCTCCCATGCGAGGAATGTTCTCCTTACTCCACTCAGACTATTGATCTCACTGGCTTCCTGTAAGTCCCAACTAAAATCCCAACCTCTACCAGATGCCTTCCCTAACCCTTCTTAATTCTAGTGCCTTCCCTCTGTTAATTATTTACTGTTTCTCCTATATATAGCTTGCTTTTTATATATTTATTTGTATGTTGTCTCCCCCATTAGACTGTAAGCTCCTTGAGGGCAGGGATACTCTTTTACCTCCTTTTGTCTCCTCTATGCTTGGCACAGTGCCTGGTACATAGTAGGTGCTTTATGTTTTTATTGTTTAGTCACTTCAGTAACATCTGACTTTTCCTGACTCCATTTGGGGTTTTCTTGGCAAAGATACTGCACTGGTTTGCCATTTCCTTCTCCAGCTCATTTTACAGATAAGGAACTGAGGCAAACAGGGTTAAGTGACTTGCCCAGGGTCATATAGCTAGTAAGTGTCCGAGAATGGATTTGAACTCATGAAAATGAGTCTTTCTGGTTCCAAGCCCAGTTCCCTATGCACTGCACCATCTAACTGTCCCAATAGGTGCTTAATAAATGTTTATTGATTGATTTTCCCCAGTGTTATTTTGTAACATGTAGGCTCTATTTTATTCCATCTTTGTATTCTTTTGTATTGTTTTCCTATCATGCCTACTTTTCATATTGTCTTATAATTTCTCTTGCAAAATTTACTTCCTATTTCAAATCATTCCAGACAGCCTTCTCTCTTTCCCCCCTGTTTTACAGATACTCTTATCTGACACCTCCAAGATAATGTTGAGTGGTTCCTATGAGTGTGTTCTTCAGATTTAAATATTAACTTCACAGGCAACATTTTGTGTCTGGATGCCTAAAATTTAAACCTTTATCATCAGTAGCAGGAGCATGCTTAAGATCTTAATTGCACAGATAGTGATAAAAGAGAGTGAAACAATCTCAAAAGTAATTGTTTCTCAGCCAATGTAGAGCTTTGTAGATTAAAATCAGCCTCTAACTTAGACTCAGCAACACAGAGGAAATAGCCATTATAGACCACAGGTGCAATACTCAGCATGACTGACTTTTCAGAGCAGACACAGGGTTGGGGGGATTTTCAAGACTGAGAAATTTGTCTTTATTAAAAACTATTTACTAGCTGTGTGACCCCGGGCAAGTCACTTAACCCTCATTGCCCAGCCAAAAAAAAAAAAAACAAACTATTGAAAAAAACATCTGAGGAGTTTGGAGAAAAGAGTTTGTACTGTTTCACTCAGAGCCTTGATTGATACAGATCTCATAGGATCATGGATTTAGAACTGGGAGGGAATTTTGTGGCTGACCCCCTCATCTTACAGCTGAGATTCTGAGGCCCAGAGAGATTGTCACACAGGTAGTAAGTCCCAGATAGAGGAATTGAAACAATGTGCATCGGACTCTCATTTTGAGACACTTTGCAATGTAACAAAGTACCACCTTAAATCTCACTTTGTCCCCATTTCCAGGTGTCTGGTGAGAAGAGGAATATTCCACCACAAACATATCACTGTCCTTGAGGGAGCTCTCTGGGGCCAATCAGAACAAATTGAACACCTCTTCCGTTCTGTCAATGTGCCTTTAAAAAGTGCCTCTCAGCCCCCCCCCCCCCAAATAATTGCCTCTCCAAGTCAAATGCTGTACTCCAGATGTGGCCTAACTGGGGCAGAGTACAATGGCACTAAAATTCCCCTCATTTATTTAGTTCACTATATGTCTTTTAATGTTATTTAAGATCAAATTAACTTTGGAATTGTTGGCTTTACATAGGTCTTTTCTATGGAAGTGTTATGTAGGCAAGCCTCCCCCACTCTACATTTATGCAGGTAAGTTTTTGAACCCGTGTCAGATTGAACATTTATACAGCTTGCTAAGAGCTGGTTTCTGGCTAGTCTCTTTTCCTAAGTGTTGAGGAAATGATTAGTGGTGGGTAGAGGCACTTTTCATATGTGTAACCTAATTTTCCTCTATTCTTGCTATAATGGTTTTCATTTTTACATCCTTTTACTTCAGCAATGATTTCATTCTGGTTGAATTTTAACTGTATTGTGTTCATCAACCGTAACATTCATTTCCTCTCCTGCTTCTTCTGTGTGATCTTCTCTGTATTTGAGATGCTTCTCAGAACAGCGATCAAATGAAAAAAATTATTATTTCCCTCTTTCCCTCTTCCTGAAGTTGATGAAGCAAAGAGTTTTCTTAACTGTGTCCAAAGAATTGAATTTGCACAAAAAGACCAGAAACAAAAATATTTATCCTAAAGTATAAGTGCTTATGTTCTGGGTCTGGCTTGGATTTGTGACATACCTCAATCGCATGTTTCCAGAAATCTGCTTTATCCTGGCACAGTCATCACAAATATTTTCCGTCAGCTTCTATAAAAGTTCCTGGTCTAAGACATGGAGGTGTCTTCCGTACAGAGTTGGTTTACCTACATTGGTGATCCTCATTGCCCAAATACCTTTCTAAATGCTGACTGAATTTAATTTGTTTATACTGTCTAAAATTTGTATTAGTTCATTTGTGTTAAAACAAATTTTTAAAAAAGAAAAAATACATGTACTTCTGGGACCCAGTAAGGGGTTACTACATGGGCAGCGAAGTGGCGCAGTGGACAGAGTATGGAGCCTATAGTCAGGAAGACATCTTCTTGAGTTCAAATCTGGCTTCAGACACTAGCTGTGTGACCCTGGGCAAGTCATTTAACCCTGTTTGCCTCAGTTTTCTCATCAGTAAAATGAGGTGGAGAAGGAAATGGCAAACCACTCCAGTATCTTTATCAAGAAAACACCAAATGGGGTCACAAAGAGTCAGACACAACTGAAAAACAACCCAACAACAAGAAGGAGCTACTAGTCAATCAGACACTGACTCTACTACTCCCACTCCTTCCAGAGGGGACCCAGAATCCCTGATTCTCTTCAGACTTTAGACCCACTGTTACCTTCCCCCTGGTGATGAGCCACTACCCTCCAGGCTTCTCACTCTGAGGAGAAGACACTTCAATACACCCTAAGGACTACTGGGCTTTGCCATCCACAATGCAGTTCAACCTTCCTACCTGTGTTACCTATTTCAGTTTTAAGTTCCTTGAGAGGAGGATTGTCTTCTTTTTTTTTGTTTGTACCCTCCGTGCTTGGCACATAGTAAGCTCTTATTAATTTTTCCCTCATTCATTCAAAGACAAACTCTCAATTTTGGAGAGGTCTATACTCAAATTGAACTAGTATACCATTATTTTTAATGCCAAATGTTATCTTGAAAAAGAATACCTCCAGTGATGGCTACTTTTTGGAATTTATAACTTGTGGTTTTCCCAAAAGGAGATTGGCTTGGGTTCTAGTCATGACAGTCACCTACTATTTCTGGACCTTGGCTTTCTGACTTGTAAAGTGAAGATTGTGGTGAATTAAGTGATTTCTTTTTTGTTTGTTTGTTTCATTTTGGTGAGGCAATTGGGGTTAAGTGACTTGCCCAGGGTCACACAGCTAGTAAGTGTCAAGTATCTGAGGCCGGATGAATTAAGTGATTTCTAAAAAGTATTCTAGCTCTGTGATTCTATTTCCTCTATTATTTTATGATTCCATTCCATGTATAGTTTCAGTTATGTTGAAATTTCTGTGGACCTCATTTCCAAAAGGAGAACCAACTATACTTCAGGTGTAGATATGTAAAATGAAGGAACTGGTCAAAATCATCTCCAAATCATTTTACCTCCAAAAATTCCATGGTTAACAATATCCCAGATTTTTACATGATCTTAAATGGAAGTAGTTCCTATTTTATTCTTCAGATGTTTGTTGTACTCTACCACCATTGCCTCAACTTCTGAGAATAAAAAAAGAAAGCTCTCATGTGAAGCTCCATGCATTTCTTCTAGAGGTCACATAACTCATTCCCATTAGTAAGAATCTACTATATACAAGGCATTGGGCTAGATTTTTTTTTTTTTGGAGGGGGTTGCGATATGAAAACCCTTTTGGAGGTAGGTAGAATATAAAAGCCATTACATAATCACAATTTAGCTGTAGGTTCCACTCTTGTCATCTATTTTATATTACTGTGAAGCATAGATGAGCATAGAGAGTAAGCCAGGTGTGGCAGCAAACCCAGTGCATACTCATAATAATAATACTTGTACTGACAACACACATAAAGAAAATATTTCTTTTTACAGCCAATGGATCATCCCTTTTTTTCTGGGAAAAATCTTACTTTTCTAATGGTAACTGTCAACAATAGCTTAAGACATATCTGAGTTGGGACAGATATCAGAGGCCTTTTCATGTAATCCCCATCTGATCAGGAATCCTTTCTACATCTTGAACAAGTTCTCATTTAATCTCTGCTTAAAGATTGCCAAATTTCTCTCTCTCTCTCTCTCTCTCTCTTTCTCTCTCTAATTGGGGCTAAGTGACTTGGCCGAGGTCACATATTTAGCAAGTGTCTGAGGACGGATTTGAATTCAAGTCTTCCTGACTCCAGGGCCAGTGCTCTATCCACTGTGCCACCTGGCTGCTCCAAGAGCAATATTTAGAAGTCACAAGGAAGGAGATTTAAGTTTGATTGGGGCTGTTAGGTAGTGCAGTGGACAGAGCACTGGCCCTGAAGTCAGGAAGACCTGAGTTCAAATCTTCCCTCAGACACTTGGTAGCTGTGTGACCCTAGGTAAGTCACAACCCCAATTACCTTAAACATTCGGTGCCATCTCCAGCCATCCTGTTGTATATCTTGCTACTTGACCCAGATGGCTCTGGAGAAGTGAGTGAGATTGGTGACCTTGCTTAGCCCTCCCTTGCTTAAATCCAGTTCACTGAAAGTCATGATATCACCTCCTGATGTCATGGTTCTCTTTGAGAAGGAAGGGCAAAAATCTGTTGCCCTTAGTTCTCCCCACTCAGGTCCAGTTGAAGAAAATGGAATTGCTTTCCTATGTGACATGAGTTCTCTTGTGTCTAGGCTAAATGGTTTCAATTCCTTCAGCATATCCTCAAGTGACAATGTCCATTTACCCTTCTGTTTGCTCTTGGAAAAGGCCATTGAATGTCCTTTCTATAGTGTGACCCCTTAATATGGTAGAGTTGGAAGGAATTGACCAAGTCAGAGGTTTTCAAACATTTTTGTTCACTGCAGAATATTCTTTACTATGAGGAATCCCAAAACACCAAATGTTTACATTGGCAACACTACAGGAGAATCCGGAAATTTTCACATGCATACTTTCCCTTCAATAAGAACAGTCATTTTTGTTGACTTTTTTGCAATTTCAAGATCTAATGTGTTTTGAGATTAATAGATATATGCAATAGGAAAGTTTTATTTAACTTGTGTTTACCTATTTTATATATAGGTAAGTAAAATATATAAAACAAAATGTTTCTGAATATCCTTTTATCTGCAATGGTGTAACATGCAAAATTTTGTGGTCTACATAGTATCACATGATATATATTTTGAGAATCACTATTCTAGTCCAAACAATACTGGAAATAGTAATTATTTACAGCCTTGTCTGGCTAGATGACTTCTAATTTCACCAACAATCCTAAGTTCTTCCATATCTGGTATGGTGTAGAGATAATTCTTTATATCCTAAAGTATTTGTCTTCTTGGGAATTTATTTCTCCTTCATCCAACCTAGCAATAGTTTACAGAGTGAAAAAATAGGCAGTGATTGACATAATGGGAGAGTATAACTATATATGCCTTTAAATCTTTTGGGAAACATAAAGTTTAACCCTAAATGTGGATTACTATTTGCCCTGAGTTAGAGAGCTTTTAATATCTCTTTACAGAATCTCATTCTTGCCCTCCTACTGTGCTGAGCAGGTTAAAACATGCTTAGATAAACTCACTTGGGAGAATTTCAAGTTTAATGTCTTCATTGTGAACTCTGCAATTTAAGTCATAATGGATAGATATAATACATCTTGGTTGTAATGACGACTGTAGCTATCAAATTAAATGATATACTCTAGACTATTATGGTTTCTTTTAAGCCTGAAAACTTAGGGAAAGATAAAAATGAATGCCTCCTTCAAGTCAGCTCAAGAAACAAGATGGGAGTAAAAAGGGGAGATGACAAATTCAAATGTCTAAAGTTATATTCTTCAGAGATGCCCTTGAATTATCTGCTGTTTGCAAAACACTCTCTAAAGCTACAGAGAGAGCAATATATGACAGGCAGAAATTTACCAAATATTGAGATTTAAAGAATCATCTCTACACAAATTTAATTATCTGGAGAATCATAATAAGGCTATTAGTGGCATGGAGTCATCTAGCTGGTCAAGATTTCAACTTTATGTCTACTATGTACAGCTTATTTATTTGTAAAGTATAGATTAAATTTAACCCAGCCATAACCAGACTACCCTGATTGGCAATGTCCTTTTCTATATTTTGGTCTTCTCTCTTCTATTCATTTTTATAATTAGTTTTCAATTATGATATTCTTTTCTTTTGTTTATTTTTGTATCACTGTCACTTGTGACAATTGGAGTGACACCACCTTCTGGAGAGTTACTGTAGGAAAGCTCTGCCATGAGGAGAAGCCTTCTGAGGGCAAGCCATGTGGCTTGGAAGGTCAGTTCCTTGGCTTCAGGAAATGACATTTGATGTTTCCAGTTTAGACAGGAGGCTTCTGGGAGGAGGAAGGAAGCATTGCGTCTTTTTTTGTTCCTGACCTCGCCATGGCAGGTCGGATGATGGGGGTCTCTTAGAAATAGTTAGATTTTTACCTTTCTCTCTGATTATTAGATCCTAATGCTCTACAATCTTTCTCATGCCTCAAACAGAAACCTTCCCTTCTAACAAATAAATATAATCAAGCAAAACAAACTCATACATTGGTCTGAAAATGCAGGTCTCATTCCAGACCCAAAGGATATCACCATTCTGCAAAGAGCTGGGAACATCCTTCATTTGGAGTCATAATTGGTCATTGCATTGATCAAAGTTCTCGCTTTTCAAAATTATTTCTTTTTATCATAGTCATTTTAGGAATTATTCAAGTTAGGCTTGCTTCTCTGTAGTGCAATAATATTTCATTGTATTCATATACCATCTTTTTTTGGCTTCTTCTCAGTGTCTCAGTCATTACATTTGATCTTACCAGATTGTTTTCCAGAATGGGTGGACCCATTCAGCACTCCACCAAAAGTGTATTAGCATATCTGTCTTCCCATATTCTTTCCAGAAATTGTTGTTTTTCTATTTGTTGTTGTTGTCATAGTTGTTGTCATCTTCATCAATTTGCTGGGTGTGAGATGAAATGTCAGTTTTTAAAATTTGCATTTCTCTTCTTATTAGTGGCTTTACAGGATTATTTTCATATATTTGCTGATATCTTGCATTTATTCCTTTGAGAACTTCCTGTTCCATATTGTTTAACCATTTATCTTTTGGGAGATGATTATTTGTTAACCTTGAAGACCAAGAAACTTCATTAGAACTAATCTAAAATCTCTTTAGCTGTAATTTAAATTATTTTCTTTAATTTTTATTATAGTCATTAAAAAATTGGTTATGTTCTTCAATACTTAAAAACAGATGCTAAACCAGGATGACTTCCTTTCCTTTCCTTTCCTTTCCTTTCCTTTCCTTTCCTTTCCTTTCCTTTCCTTTCCTTTCCTTTCCTTTCCTTTCCTTTCCTTTCCTTTCCTTTCCTTTCCTTTCCTTTCCTTTCCTTTCCTTTCCTTTCCTTTCCTTTCCTTTCCTTTCCTTTCCTTTCCTTTCCTTTCCTTTCCTTTCCTTTCCTTTCCTTTCCTTTCCTTTCCTTTCCTTTCCTTTCCTTTCCTTTCCTTTCCTTTCCTTTCCTTTCCTTTCCTTTCCTTTCCTTTCCTTTCCTTTCCTTTCCTTTCCTTTCCTTTCCTTTCCTTTCCTTTCCTTTCCTTTCCTTTCCTTTCCTTTCCTTTCCTTTCCTCTTCTCTCCTCCCCTCTCCTCTCCTTCTCTTTCCTTCCTTTCCTTTCTCTCCTCTCTACGTTCTCTCCTTCATTCCTTCCCTCCTCTCTCCTCCCTTTCTTTTCCCTTTTCTTCCCTTCCCTTCCCCATTACCTGAAGACCAGGTGCGTCACATTTCACCTCTCCCCCAGGGTTCTAGTCTTTTAAAGGAGTTTTGGGGTATCTAGTCTCTGCCATTGGCTCAAGCCTTCATCAGTGATATCCTCCCAATTTTAGGGATCCCTTATACCCCAGTTCCATTTAACCACTTAAGTCAGATTACCTCTTACAAAGGAATATTTACTTTAAAGGCATAGAAAGAACAAGTATACAAATATCCCCCTCAATACCTGGGGGGCATAATTCTCCCTTATACCATTTCAGTCTCTGGGGAGCAGAGGTGGATTAGGTTCACAGCTTAAATTAGTTCCTTTATAGCACAGTCCCACTAAATTCCAAGTCCAAAATATCCCTGGGCTTGCATCTCACACCTAGGCTTCTCTGAGTTTACTGGAAGCAACATCTGGCCTGGGCTTCTGCCTCCAAGGTAAACATGGCCTCCTACCACCTGCGCCCGGAACTGAAAAGTTCAAATGAAACAGATCCAAACTTGAAACCTATTTCTCTGAGCCACATGGCCTAAAGTGGAGGAGGGGCAGGGAAGGTAGGTCTTTTCCTCTGTCAAGTTTAGTTCATGGAACCCCAATGCTTCCTGAAAGAGAGTGAGTGTATCAGTCAGGTAGGTTAAAAGATGCAATTTGTTTTGGCTACATGCAACCAATGGAAAGAACTTGTTCTAACCCATGTGGTGGCAGAATGAAGGATGTCTTCTCCTAGAAGCCTGTCCCAGCTATCTCACACCTGGGTGCCTCCATCTTAGGGGATTTGGCCATGTGCAGTAAATCCCCCTTACATTTTTTAAAACTGTATTTATTTATTTATTTAGAAGTTTTCCCCACCTTACATGTAAAAACAAATTTTAACAGATTTTTAAAGCTTTGTGTTCCAAATTCTCATCCTTCCTCCCTATTCCCCACTTAAGAACTCAAGCAATTCAATATAAGTTATACATTTTCAGTGGTGTAAAGCATAGCAGACAAAAAAACTTTAGAAAAAAGGAACTAACAACAACAACAACAAATGTACTTCCATCTGTATTCAGGTACCATCAGTTCTTTCATCTTACAATATTGCTGTTATTTTGTATACAGTACATTTTACTTTGTATCAGCTCATATAAGTCTTTCCAGGTTTTTCTGACAGCATTCTGCTCATCTTTTTTTTCTTTTCTATTTTATAGTAAACTACATTTATATAGTACTTTAAAGGGAGATTTCCTTACAAAATACCCATGAGGTTGATTATTGCAACAACAATAATAGCTAATATTTATATAGCACCTTATACCTGACAAAGAATTTTCTTCACAATAGCCCAGCAAAGTAAGCACCATCGTTGTTGTTGTCATCATCATCCTTGTCCTACATTGCTCTTGCCTCTGCTTCAAATTTTTCCCCAGTTACTATTGCTGTTTCCTTCCATCCTATTCCCTCCCCATGATATTTACTGTATTTTCTATTTTCTTTTACCCTATCCCTCCTCAAAAGTGTTTTGCTTCTGACTGTCCCTCCCCCAATCTGTCTTCCCTTCCTTCACCCCTCCCCCCTTATCCCCTTCCCCTCCCACTTCCCCACAAGGCAAGACATATTACTGTACCCACTTGAGTGTGTATGTTATTTCCTCTTTGAGTCAATTCTGATGCAAGTAAGGCTCATTTACTCTCCTACTCCTCTCCCATCTTTCCTTCCACCCCATAAGCTTTTTCTTGCTTCTTTTATGTGTGATACTTTGCCCCATCCCACCTCTCCCTTTCCTTTTCTCCCAGTGTAATCCTCTCACTCCTTAATTTTATTTTAAATATGTCATCATGGGGCAGCTAGGTGACACAGTGGACAAAGCACCATCCCTGGACCCAGGAGGACCCAAGCCCAAATCCGGGCTCAGACATAAGACACTCTTCAACTGTGTGACCCTGGGCATGCCCCCCTACCCTGACTGCCGCCCCCCCAATGATAAACAAACAATAAATGCCTTACAGATATTATCCCTTCATCAACATTTTTTTACTTTAGATGAAACAATCCCAACTGATGTTTCCTCTTCTAGGAGACTTTCCTTATCCCCCTAATTAGTGTTCTTTTTGTCTTCAAATTATGTTGCACTTATTTATCTTGAAATCAGAGATTTAAAAAAAATTGTCTTTCTATTTTCTGTACCTTACATAGTACTTAACATTAGTAGGTGCTTAATAAATGCTTGCTGAATGGATGGATGAATAAATGAATGCAGAATAAAAAAATCTTCCCTATTGTTGTTGTTGTTCAGTCATATCTGACTATGACCCTATTTGGGGACTTCTTGGCAAAGATACTGGAGTAGCTTGCTATTTCCTTCTCCCTCTCATTTTACTGATGAGGAAACTGAGGCAAACAGGGTTAAGTGACTTGCCCAGGGTCACACAGCTAGTAAATGTCTGAGGCCAGATTTCAACTTATGATGAAGTCTTTCTGACTCAGTGTCCTGTATTCTATCCACTATACCACCTTGCTGTCAAACACCTTCCTTATGTGTTGTTTAAAAATCTAAATGTGGGTTCTAATCTGTCCCCCCCAGTTTTTGGGGGAAACTGGCTAAAATCACTGATAAATTCACCAAGAGTTTAGGCTTTTAAGGGTTTATTAAAAGACATGAGATAATAAAGAGAGAAAGATTGAGAACAGATTTCTTGTAGCATGGAAATCCTAGCCTTCCCAACCTCCCACCTGAAGTCCTGCCACCAAGCCAATGTCTTGAACCGAAAGAGGAAGTAGGCCCTCAGCCAGCATCTGCTTCCTACTTCGTGTTCTCCTCCCAGAAATGGGAGGCTCCTCAAGTTGATTGGCTGGTAACTTTGATAGACAGTACCCACAAGCAAACATCACTTCCTGATGCCAAGGAACTTGACCACATGGCTTGCTCTCAGATGCCTTCTCCTCATGGCGGAGCTTTCCTACAGTAACTCTCCAGCGGGCAGCGTCACTCCAATCATTATATCTACCTCTATTTTAATCCATTAAGTTAGAAACTAAAAGGAGTTTATTAAAATCATCTAATCTAAACTTCTCATTTTTTTCAGATGAAACTCATGAAATAATAGATTCAATTTAATCACCAAAGAATCATTGGTAAATAGTGGTTTTGAAAATAGCACAAAGCGTCTTCTAAATACAAGATGTTTTATTATCGCTACTAACAAAGTTAATTATCTATTAAGAATTTCCTAATGACATCTATGGGACATCAAGTTCCAGGTCAGCTGGAGATTCAAGAAAGCACAGTAACTGCCTTTTACATTGTGCTTTAGGGTTTGTGAAACACTTCCCTTGTATTGTTTCATTTGAGTTTCCTGCCATTCCTATGAGGGTAGATGCTAATAGTTTTGATACTGACTTTTTTATGGAAAAAGTGACATCCTGGTCAATCTGAGAGCAACTATCTGGTGTAGGATTCAAATTCAGGTCTTTGTGACTCAGTTCAGCCTTTGTAGGTCAAGTATGTTTTATCTCCATTTTATAGATAAGGAAACTCAGAGGGAGACCATTTAAGTCATTTGTCCAAGGTCAAAGAGATAATAAACAGCAGAGGCAAGACCCAAACCCAAGGTTTTTCAAGTCTAGCACTCTCCATGCTGGGTTCATTCGGGATATTTTAGTAAAAATAATTCTGTTTTATTTCTATTAAAATTATGATAATGAGGCTTAATTATTCTGAGTTCTGTTTACTTTTAGTTTGAAAATTCATACAGTCTGCAAATCTGAATGAAAGTTAAATCAGCCTACTTACACTGTACCTGAGTGATTCTCACCACCCTGTTGTAGACATTTCTTCATAATTATTATATATTATTATTCCATTTTTAAAAATTATTATTATTATTAGTGCTAACATTTATATAGCACCCACTATTTAAAGTGGATTAAGTGCTGGGCTTAGAGTCAGGAGGACCTGAGTTCAAATATGACCTCAGACACTTACTTAGCTGTATGACCCTGGGCAAGTCACTTAACTCAGCCTCATTTTTCTCATCTATAAAATGAGCTGGAGAAGGAGGAGGCAAACCACTCCAGTATCCCTGCCAAGAAAGCCTCAAAATGCAGTCACAGAGAGCTGAAACGACTGAACAACAATGACACCTATGTGCCAGGAACTGTGCTTTAGAAATATTAGCTCATTTGATTCTCAAAACAACACTGCCAACTTGGTGCTATTATTTTCTCCATTTTATGATTGAGGAAAACAAGAAAAATAGAGCTTAGATGACTTGCCCAAGGTCACACAGCTCATGTGTTTTCTGAAGCTGGATTTGAACTGACTCAAGGTCCAGGGCTCTATCCAGCTACTTTAGAATAGTGATGAAACTAGAATTCATCTGCAATATCTATGGGGACAAGGATGGGATATTGTTCGGTAGTTAACTCTGGGAATGCTCAGAGGTCACATGCAGTGAACATTCCCAGTTAAGTCCCTTTCTCTGTTAAAGTAAGCTAACATTTTAGCATGGAATAAACTGTTATATGTTAATGTGGATAGCAGTCTCTTCAAGACAGAACTGATTCCTTTGGAGAAGGCATTTCATGCAAATAAGCCTTTCTATTTCATTGCTTTGAGGAGAGATTTCGGTACCAATTATTTAGAATTTTCAAATGATGTGACAGTCTATGGTTCCTTCTTATAGCTCATCAAACTCTTATTTTCCAGATAACCACTCAAGGCCTGACTTTTAAAAGCCCAAGATTACTCAGGCTATTTTGTTTTGCATGTGGAAATTTCCTATTATCAACAGCAGCCTGTCTTGCACTTTCCCTAAGTAGAGTAGAATACTTGGATGGGATAGTCACCTGATAGTGTCATTCATATAATTAGCAATGTATGTAGCAATGTGTGTAGCAATGTATGGGGCCAATCGCTTCATTGTGGTACCATATAGGAGGAAGAATGTGGACTAGAAGCAGAGAGGGATTTGAATGAATCTGGGAGTAGTTCATTTACCTATCAAGTACCTTAGTCTTTTATTTAGCATATTTCTTGTTCCCACCAGATATAAAAACTAGCATATTGTATGAAATATGGGGCAGCTAGGTGGTACAGTGGATTGAGTGCTGGGCCTAGAACCAAGAAGACTCATCTGGAGGTCAAATCCAGTCTCAGACACTTACTAGCTGTGTGATCCTGTTTGCCTTAGTTTCTTCATCTATAAAATGAGCTGGAGGAGGAGAGGGTAAACTACTCCAGTATCTTTATCAAGAAAACCCTAAATAGGGTCATGAAGAGTTGTACATGACTGAAAATGACTGAATAACAATACACACATGGATATGTACATATGTATCATATGTGTGTATGTGTATACACATACACATACATATGCACACACACATATACACACATACACATACACACATATTTTTGCATATATAGATAGATGGATGTATAGGAACAAACAGTCAAATAAGTAGACAACTAGCTAGCTAACTAAACATAGATTACAAACAGAATGCCAAAAGATATCCAGAGCCTGGAATGTTGAGTTAAAGCTAATAAGGTGAAAGCCCATAAGAATAAATATAAAGTAATCCACTTGGGTATAAAAAATTCAACTGTACTAATACTGTTATGAAACAGACTTGAGGGTTTTGGCTCGCTGAAAGCTTCCTCTCAGGTACAACTGATTTATTTAGATGATTTCAAGGGAAGGGAATCGTCCAACTCTGAAATTCTGTAGCTTTATGTTTCCCAAATATTTCTTGCCTGTGTGTGGCCTCCACTTTGTTCTATTTTGACATGTTGTTTCCTAGTGAATATCACTCACACAGTCATTCTACAAGCTCAAGGATTTCTGGACTAGGTGCAGCAAGAGAATTATCCCATATAATTTACCCAAAAAGTGTCTTTAATCAAAATGATGGCAAATTGCAGAAAAGCCAGTACATCAAAGTAATGCAAAAGATTAGACAGTAAATGGAATAATTACACATTAAAAGAGAGTTTTATAAACCTGAGGCTGAATTTTGTTTTCATGACAATGGAGGAATTAATATTACTGGCTAATATGGAGTTCTGAGAAAGATTCTCCACATGGTCTTTCCCATTTTTCTTAAGTTTCAACTTAATCCCCATAGGTTCCCTCTGAGCAAAGAGTGTTTACAATGCAGTGTTGTTAGCAAATATGAAGTGATTTTCTGGAATCCTCTATGAAGTACAATAACTGATTTTATTTAGAGGAGAACGAAGTGTTTTCAAACCTAACTGAAAAAAAAAATGAAGCATTTATACATTAATGGCTCCAGGGGCCTGACTAGGATCAATGGATAAGTTACAAAGAGGTAAAATTTCCTTGATGTGGGAGAAAAACAGTCTTTTTTTTTTTAAATCTTATTTTCCCCCAATTACAAGTATAAACAATTTTAACATTCATTTTTTAAAAAAGTTTTGAGTTCCAAATTCTATCCCTCTCCTCCCTACTCCTTTAGACAATAAGCAATCTGATATAGGTTATACATGTGCAATCATGTAAAACATATTTCCTTATTAGTCATTTTGTGGAAGGAAACTCAAGGAAAGAAAGAAGGAAAAAAGAAAGAAACAAAGAAGCAAAGAAACAAAAGAGTGAGGGAGGGATGAAAGAAAGGAAGAAAGAAGGAAAGAAAGAGAAAGAAGGAAGGAGGGAAGAAAAGAAGGAAGAAAGAGAAAAATAATATTCTTTAGCCTGTATTCACACACCATTAGTTCTTTCTCTGGAGGTGGATAGCATTTTTCATCATGATTGTCTTTGGGATTGTCTTGGATCATTGTATCGCAGGGAAGAGCTGTAATTCACAGTCATTAATCATGCAATGTTGCTATTATTGTGTACAATGTTCTCCTGGTTCTGCTCACTTCACTCTGCATCAGTTCATGTAAATCTTTCAAGGTTTTTCTCAAGTCATCCTGCTCACCAGGAGAAAAAAATAATTCTTAACATTAACATTATTATCCAGAGGTATAATGGGTGACCTTGGGTGGCAGGGGGTTCCCTTTTACTACAGGTCTTCTGGTAAAGGTGGATGACTACTTGTTGATGATAAATATCAAGAGGATTCTTGTTCAGTTACAAGTAGAACTCCTTGGCTTCTGAACTGGTCCCTGCCAACTCAGAGATTCTGTAGTACTGGAAAGGGAGCATTGTTCAGTGTGTAAAATCTGCTCATTGCCCTTGTGATCAACTGTCTGTGTTCTTCTCTAGGGCACCATAGCATCGAATTAAAGGAGGAAGAAACCTTTGTATCATCATGGGTCTTTTCCTTTTTCATTTTGATATATGAGTTCATGTCATCACCATAGATGAATGAAAGAATGAAGTAGCATTGACTAAGCTGGGGATAAAAAAAAGAAGAGAGAGAGAGAGAGCAAGACGATCTCAGCCCACAAAGTGCTTACTTTCTAATAGGGAAAGACAGAATGCAGGGTGTCCCAAAAGTCTTGCTGCAGTTTTAAGTTTCAATTTATTTTAAAATAAGCAATAGTATTTATTTTAGCTTCAATAGTTTCAAAAGTTATTTAAGCTAAAAAAACTGTGCCAAGACTTTTGGGATACTCTGATTTATAGGGTAGTGATGGCCATGGAGGGGTTTTGGTAAGGAGTTACTGGAATGGTGAATAGATTCCTAAGGGAAATGAATGGCAGACTCATTCTAGGAAGGGTTGGGGTTGATTTTATTACTGTTCCCAGAGCTAGGGTAAGGAGGAGGGAGAGGGGTGCAAACACGGGAACATGGCATGAAGAAGGCTATTGAGTAATATGGGGGATCACTTTAATTAGTTTTAAGAAAAATTTATTAAACACCCAACTTCCTGTTACTCTGGGCCAGAGGCTGTACAATCTATAGTGCCTGCCCTCCAAGAGCTTTCAGCTTGAAATAATGACAATAGGTAGAATTTATCTAGCATTCATTGTGCCCCAGTCATTGTGCTTTGCAAATATCATCTCATTTGATCCTCACAACAACCCTGGGAGGTGGGTGTTATTATTAACTCATCTTACAGGTGAGGAAACTAAGACAAAAGAGGTTAAGTGGACAGCTAGGTAGCTCAGTGGATAGAGCTCTGGGCCTGGAGTCAAAAAGATCTAAATTCAAATCCAACCTCCCACACTCAGCTGTGTGACCCTGGGCAAATCACTTAATCACTGCTTGCCTTAATCCACTGGAGAAGGAAACGGCAAAATACTCCAGTGTTTTTGTCAAGAAAACCTATGAAGGTCATGAAGAGTTAGACATGACTGAACAATCCCCTGGAGCATTATACCCACTGATAGAATATGACTGTAAGACTGCACCTATTTAGTGGGCAGATAGGTGGCTTGGTGCAAAAAATACTGGACCTGGAGTCAGAAAGACCAAAGTTCAAATCTGACTTCAGACACTACCATGTGACTCTGGGAAAGTCACTTCACTTCTCTCTGCATGAACTGGAAAAGGAAATAGCAAAACACTCCAGTATCTTTGCCAAGGAAACCCCATGGACAGTATTAAAATGCTAAAAGATATAACATTGTAAGACAAACCCCTCAGGTTAAAAGGTCCTGGTGTGTTGTGATCTACAGGGTCACAAAGAATCCAACATGACTGAAAAACCAAACAACAATAACAGTGACACCAAAATACAATATAGATGTGAACTAAGAGCAGGTATATGACTAATAATAGGCTTATAGAGAACTGATCCTTTTAATTGGTTCCAGAAAAAATACTCAGCTGGAAATTCACACTTATTTGTGCTTTAACTGAGTACCTCCCCAACAACAATCTTGTGAGGTTAATAGCCTCAGTATTGTCTCCATTTTACCGATAAGGGAAATAAGGTTAAGTGATTTGCTCTGGGTCATACCAGAAAGTGAATATAGGAATCAGGATTAGAATCCAGGTCTTTCCTGACACCAAGGTCTGTGCTTTTGACACTTCATCATGGGATGGGGTGTATGGGATGTTAAGGGAGGACTAGTACCTCTGGCGTGAGGGCTTGCTAAGAACTTTTCAGGGCTGCTCATCCACCTTTCAAGTCTACCTGACACCCCACTCTCACCTATTGCTCCAAGATTCTGTAGCCTATGCCGTGGCCACACCCCAGTAAAACCTTCTCAGTAGATGGGCTAAACAGGTTGAGAGTAACTCACAGGCCTCAAAATCATTGGTGAGTTAGGGGGATGTTTACCTCATGTGAAGACTTCCTCAAGTGGAATAGGTGGATGAAAACAATCTGTTCCAATGACCATGAAGAAGGCTGGAGCACTTAGAGCTTGATCAGATTGATATTGAGACACCAAGATCATCCACTGCATACTAGGCCATCACCCATTATCTTTGCTTTTTTACCACTGGACTTTGATGACTGAAAGACAGAGTGACAACTTTGAAGACAACTCTTCAGAAAGACAACAAAGACAACTTTGTGCAACTCTGCCTCACTTAAATCCAATTCATGCACAAGTCAACACATCACCTCATGATGTCATCGGTCCTCTTGGAAAAACGAAGGACAAACAACAACAATAACATGAGATGCTCTCAAGATATTATAGAGGAAGGTGAGTGTCTTGAGGGTAGTGTAGTAAAACACAGGGAGCTTAAATTCTATGATGCTAAGGTACCAGTAGTAGGACTAGAAACTTTGAGTTCTGGCCCCAAGGCTGGGTTGAGTTTAGCAAAGAGGCTGGAGGGTTGCTAATGAAATAACTCCTATGGAAATAAAAGGGGAAGAAGAGGAGGCAGACTTAACTATGGGTGGTACAAAACTCAGGGAGGGGTGGAAAAGATCTGATAACAAACATACCAGGTCAAAGAAATGAGGAAGGTTGGTCCTGGCTATAAGGGATGTATCCTCCAGACTTAGAAGCCAGGGGAGCTGTAGGAAGAGGGCACAGGGCTCAGTGAAAAAGGAAGAAGAAATAGAGCTTGCAGAGAGTGCTAGGTGACTAGATGCTCAGCAAATGCCGGGTTCAGTTGGGGCCGCCCTGGGGAACAGGAGGAAGATAAAGTGAACTGGAGTAGCATTATGGTTGGGAAAACTGGGCCAGTCTCCTCTGATCAGAGTAGAATGAATGCTGGTACCAGTGTATGAACCATAGAATCAAAGAATGTTAGAACTGGAAGTTATCTTAGAAATCATAACTCTCATTGAAATTGAAGCTCAAAGGTGACTGACTTGCTCATGGTTACACATAGTGGCCTAGAGCAGACCATCTGTCCCTCTCACATCTGTCATGCATCACAGCCCACCCCATTTTTTGATCTTTCATTTCACTTTTCCTGCCCCTCCAAGTCATGGTTGATTAAAATATTGTAGCTTGTTTATGTTCACTTTTTGTGTGACCTCTTCATCCCACTGGGGCTCAGTTTCCTCATCTTAAAGCAAAGGGATTGAACTAGGTGACTTCAAAGATCCCTTCCTACTTTTATGATCCTGTGGGCACACATCTCTTTGGGCTGTAGTTGTTTCTGTTGCAGGGGTGGTCAGGGAAACTCCTGTTCTGCTGGGCGGAGGCACCGGCAGAACAGGGGTTTGTGGACAACCCCTTGCATTTGTAATTTTAATGTGTCCCAAATTGATCAAAAACACAGATCTCTACTTTGAGAGGGATCTTCAGAAATAAGTCCAGTCTTGGTTTTTCCCTATCCCTTGTCTCTCTTCTCCGATGATCTGGAGATAGCTCTAGAAGGAAATAATAGCACTTGTTTTTCTTCCGGTCCTTCCTTCTGCCTTGAGAAATCAGCAAGTCGTCGGCACCAGAGAAGGAGTCAGTGGTCATTAGGTCCTAGAAGTGGGATTCCTTACCTTGTTTTCCATGTTAAGATCTGGTTTCCCCTTGATAATATAATTTATATGAAGAATGTTTAGGCTTATGGGGGCTCTAAACCAGGTCATATGAGACTCATGTCCTCCTTGGAGGAGATGGGTATATTTTGTGTCAAAAGGGAGGCAGAATAGTACAGGGGAAAGATCATGGACTCTAGGTTCAGATCTTGCCTCTGATGCATACTACCTGTGTGACTCTGAGAATCAGTTAGATTCCCCCAGTTTCTTCATCAGTAAAATGAGGAGATTGGACTAGCTGGCCTCTGGGGTCCCTTCTATTGCTAAGTCTATGATATAAAGAGAAAAAAGAGGGGTCCTGTAGAATCTCAGAGTCATAGAATGTTTGAAGTGTTAAGTCACCCTAGAACTCATCTTGGGGGCAGCTAGTTAGTGCAGTGGATAAAGCACCGGCCCTGGATTTAAAAGGACCTGAGTTCAAATTTGACCTCAGACACTTGACACTTACTAGCTGTGTGACCTTGGGCAAGTCAGTTAACCCTCATTGCCCTGAAAAAAAAAAGAGCTCTTTTAGTCCAACTTCCTTTCCTCGTAGAGGAGAAAACTGTAGCCCAAGAGGGAAAGTGATTTACACCAAGTCACAAAGCTAGCAGCAGGAAATGAAAATATTTGAAGGGCTGCCTTGTGGGAGAGGGATCAGGTTTATTCTCTTGGCTCCAGAAGGTAAATATGGTCAGAAGGTGGAATTGAAGGGAATGGTCCAAAAAATGAAATGGGGCTTCTTTGTGGAAGATGCAAGCACAGGCTAGATGAGCACTTGCAGGGGGGACGTTACCGAGAGGACTGAACTAGCCCCAGCCACTGTCCAGCTCTCAGATTCTGTGATTCACAGAATCAATTATTATCTGTGTTATAGATCATATGATCATAGATTCATGGACTTACAGCCAGAAAGGAACTTAGAGGCCACATAATCTAACCCCTTTGTTTTTCAGAAGAGCAAACTGAGGCCCAGAGAGGGTAAATGACATGCTTCAAAATCACACGGTCAGGACTCAAACGCAAGTATTTTGACCAGGCAAATGAGTAGATGAGGCCCAGAGAATGTAAATGGCTTTCTTTGGGCACAAGACTGGTAGATGGTGGAACGAGGACTAGACCGTAGGTCTCCTGCCTTCCATCACAGTAATTGCCCTTTGTATTGTGCCTAACTGCCTCCCTCTCAGTGCTAAGACGACATTCTGACGTTGACACATTTATTTAATGTACTTCACTTTTCCGTGTTTACCAAGTGATGGCCGTGACCCAGTTTTTGCATTTTTGATTCCAGTCTTCAAGGGCTGTCATCTTGGTTTCTCTGCCTGAAGGAGCCAAAACAAACAAAAATGCTCTTCAGCAAGCCACTTCAGGGTTTGCTGGAATCTGGGCTCCCAAGAGGACTTGAAAAGATCACTGCCCATGGCAACTATGTCAATGTGCTTTAATTGGTATTGTGCTTAAACTGCTGAAAATCAGTCAACAAAATCCAGCCCCTGCTTGCTTGGAATGGAGTAGGGGCTCTTAAAGAGAAAGGAGCACCCTTCTGTGAGTCATCCAGCTTTAAATAAATCTGTGAACTCGGTCCCACTCTTCAAGCTACTGAGTTTCATGAAGCAGTTGAATGCCCACCCTGGAGGTTCAAATGTTCAAATCTCATGGAGCCGGTGAGAATTTCCAAGAACGACAAACTAAGCTCCAGCCCCAACAAGCCCACGGGCTCCTGGTCAGGCTGCTTGGAATTCTGTCTTTTCCCACTGCACTTTTGCAAAGGCCGGTTTCCCCATGCTTGGCTTGTTTCCTCTTGAAATCCTTGGCTCCATTTAGGACTCGGCTCAGGTGCCATCTCGTGCATGGGACCTTTCCTGATCTATTTAGTTGTTGGTATAAACACACACACACACACACACACATACACAGAGTCGTAAGCTTTCATATTACACTGACTTTTTGCTGTAAATCTTGTATCACTTCAGGAGACTGCAGCATACTTTGTTTTTTATCTTTGAATGCCTAGCACCTGGGACAGGTAGGTGGCAGACTGGATAGAACACTGGGACTAAAGTCAGGAAAACCCAAGTTCAAATCCAACTGCAAACAGTTACTAGCTGTATGTCCTCAGCAAGTCACTTAACCTGTCTGCCTCAGTTTCCACATGTATTTATATGAGCTGGAGAAGGAAATGGCAAACCACTCAGGAATCTTTGCCAAGAAAGCCTCCAGTGGGTTCACAAAGAGTCTGACACCACTGAACAACAACATCTATATAAAAATACACATACATATATAAAATATACACATATGTGTATATTTAATGTGTATATATGTATATATGCATACATAGATATATGAAAGACACAATATATTGCAGATGTGTAATAAATGCTTATTGAATGAATGACAAAGAAATGAACACATTCTGTGGTACATTTTTTTTTTGCAGGATAATGGGGGTTAAGTGACTTGCCCAGGGTCACACAGCTAATACGTGTCAAATGTCTGAGGTTGGATTTTAACTCAGGTACTCTTGAATCCACGGCTGGTGCTTTATCCACTGCGCCAGCTAGCCACTCCACTGTGGTACATTTTTATGTATATATACACATATACCTAGTGTGCAAAATGAGGATTGATTGTCCATTTGATGGATTTCTTTAACAAATTTGGTGGGAAAAAAGTGTGTGCCTAGACTAAGCAATGACAAAGACAAGATAAAAACAACAGTGATTTTACAACGCACTCTACATATATTTCAACTGAGCATTGCAATAACCCTGTGAAGCAGGAATACACTATATGTGTTCCTCTCCCCATTTTACAAATCAGAACACAGAAATTAAGTGACTTGCGCATTCTAACAAAACTAAAAGAGGATAGTAAATACTAATATTTTCAAATATGATAGTCAAAGGATTTCGGGGCTAAAACTTTTCTGAGGACGTATTTCCAAATGTAAACAAAGTAAGTGGGAAAATGTGATTCAATACACCTATATTTACTTTGCATGCAACTTTTATCAGGGTTGCAAAATGAACCTGAATTTGCATTCTAGAGATAGAAGATTTTTAAGGACAATTAATTGTGGATGATGGTTCCTCATTTGTCCAGAATTAGGTTGGACATTTTTTCTAGAAATTGAGCATAGAGAGGCAATGCATTTCAAATTTAGGGTGTAACCTGGAGGGGGAAAAAAGCTCAATGATGGAAATTAGGTGATTAGACAAAGAGAGCATAGAACAAATTTGCCCTGAGAGGAGCACTGGGGATGGGCAGGAATGTAGCAAAAGATAAGAGAAGTGATGTAGCCTAGGGAAACTTGAGTAGAAGACTTTGATATAGAAAGTAAAGCTTTTGGCTGAGATCCTTAATAGAGTGAGGTCATTTGGGATCTATGTAAAATAACTGAGCATATCTTGGATTACCACAAGGAGGAAGGACTTTTGGCTATTCTCACCTTGGAGTGATACTATGATGACAGCAACTACAGAAACAAATGAGTCTATTTTCACTGCATCTTCCTACTTCTGGGATTTAAGTGACACTATTTTTACTTCTCTGGAATGCATTTGTTCCCATTCACACTTCAAGTATTCAGTTCAACAGACATTTCTTAAGTAGTGACTGTGTGCCAAGAATCATGCTAAATTCTGGGGAAACAAAGATAAAATACAAACTAGTCCCTTCAAAGAGATTATGTTCTATTGGGGGTGGTGGAGGGATACAACTCAAGTTAGTAAATGCAAATCAAATAAAAGCAATACAAGGTCATTTCAAAAGGGAGTGAGCTTTAATACCAGAGGGAATGAAGAAAGGTCTCTATGTAGGTTATGGCATCTGTAATGGGTTTGGAAGGAAGCTAGGGATTCTGATGTGGAAGTGAGGAGCAGGTACATTCTTTTTTTTTTTTTTTGGTGAGGCAATTAGGGTTAAGTGACTTGCCCAGGGTCACACAGCTAGTAAGTGTCAAGGATCTGAGGCTGGGTTTGAACTCGGGTCCTCCTGAATTTAGGGCTGGTGCTGTATCCACTGTACCACCTAACTGCCCCCGAGCAGATACATTCTTACTTCTGTCCCCGTGTTTCCACTCTCCTGCCTCCCACTGGGAACTGCCTCCTAAAAATCTTCATTTGAAGAAGCACACCAGCCATATTTAGTTCAAGATCAGCTCTGCTGGGGCAGCTAGATGGCGCAATGGATAGAGCACCGGCCCTGGAGTCAGGAGTACCTGAGTTCAAATCCGGCCTCAGACACTTAAGACTTACTAGCTGTGTGACCCTGGGCAAGTCACTTAATCCCAATTGCCTCACTAAAAAAACAAACAAACAACAAGATCAGCTCTGCTCCTTACTCTTTTCTATGTTGCCCCTCAAGATTGCCACCACCCCCCAGATACCTTTTATGTGATATCTTTCCCCATTAGAATGTAAACTCTTTGAGGGTAAGGCCATCTTTCTTTTTGCCTTTAATTGTATTCCAAGTGGTTACTTAGCACAGTGGGTGGCTCATAGTAAGGGACTGATAAATGCTTTATTGAACCTAATCCAATCTCTACATTCCAATTATAGGCAAGCACTTGTAGAAAGGCAAGTAGATATTAGAAGATGGAATATTGTCTATGAGGGCAAACTGGTTTGATTAGAAAGTAAGACACATGAAGAACAGTATGAAATGTAACTGGGAAGACAAGTGAAAGACAGATTGTAGAGAGCTTTAAATTATAGGTTGGGAAATTTGTATTTTATCCTGTCCTTCAACAGGAAAGCATTTGAATATGTGTGTAGTAGAGAGGTCTATTTCAGTAACAAGACAGCTAGGTAGTATAGCACCTAGTGTACTGGAAATAGTGTCAGGAAGACTCATGTTTGTGAGTTTAAATTTGGCTTCACACATTTACTAGCTGTGTGACCCTGGGCAGGTCACTTAACCCTGTTTGCCTCAGTTTCCTCATCTGTAAAATGGGCTTTAGATGGCAAACCACTACAGTATCTTTGCTAAGAAAACCTGAAATGGGGTCACAAAGTCAGAGATGACTGAAACTGAATATTTTAGTAACATCAATTTGACTGTATGGAGAATAGATTTCAGAGATAAAAGGCAAGGAGACCAATCAAGAAGGTATTGTAACAGTCTAGGAAAGAGGAGATAAGGGCTTGAACTAGGATAGATATTGTACAACTGAAGAGGAGATGGATAAAAGAGATTCTTTGGGGATAGAAACAATAAGGCTTAGGAAATGATTGGTTATTGGGGTTGAGAAAGAGGGAATAATAATAATAAGGATAATTCCAATTTATGAGCTTGAGTGACTAGGAGGCTGGTGGTACCACCAAAAGAAATGGAGAAGTTTGGAAAAGGTTTTTTTTTTTGGGGGGGGGATATAATGAATATGTGATTTCACTGATGTGGGTATGCCCTCTTGAAGTTCAGATACCAATCCCTTTATGCCTGCAGAAATGGTTTTATGAGTAGCTGTGGTTGAGAAAATTCAGCTGCTAGAGGCCAACCCTTTGATTGTGAGATTCCCCAAATTTAGCTAGACTGGTCCTCTAAGTTCAAATGTCTAGACTATTGCCAGGTCTGTACTTGAAGCCTTTTCAGCCTGGTAAGACCTGCTGAGGCTTGTGTCCTGTTGGCTTGGTCTTTGAGAATGCAGAGCCATCTCCTTGCCACAATGAAGCATCTGGAGGATGTCAGTAGGAAGATATGACTGCAGTTATTAATTCAGGAACTTCTCAGAACTCTAGAAACTATCCCTCCTATGGGCTTCAAATATTCTTTCTATGCAGCTGACTCCCAGATCTTTGTTTCTAATCCGACTCCATTGGGCAGTCCTATTGACACTTCAAATTGTAAGTATCCAATGCTAAGCTTGTCTTTCCATAAAGATGTATTCCTCCTAAAGATCTCACTATTTCTATCATTGACATGTTATGGGCCCAGAGCACCCCAGAAGTTCTTTGGGGGGTATATCAAGGAACCTTCTCCTTGAGAAGTTAAACCAAAGGACAGACACACTTAAAGAGATAAGTAGAACCACATTGGACTGAGCTAGCTCTGGGACCCCCTACCCTTCATTCCAGTCTCCTCTACCCCTGGAAAGATAAGATTAGGTGTGACTGCTGCCTTTGTGTCCTGAGGAGAGAGATGGCTTGAGAGATCTGCAGCCACCCCTCACCCAACTCCCCCAGCCACCACCAGTGGGGTCCTCCCTTACTAAGGGAACTTTCCACAGTCAGATGGTGACCCCCATCAATCCTCTAAAAAAGTATCTGCCTGTCTCCTACTCGAAGAGATTGGTATCTCAGAGCCACGCTCTGTGCCATGCCTTTCTCCCTATGAGAAGTCCAAGGACTTCTCTCTTGGTTTCCCTTCCCTTCCCCTTCCTCTAAATAAACTACTATCTTATTCTAACTGCTATTGTGTGCAAGAGTGTGTAATTCTTTAAAGAGGAATTCCTAAGGACCCCAAACCCCTACCCCTTTCCCTAACCCCCTACCCCATTTTCCCTACAACAGACACCATCATGCTTGCAAACTGTCATTTATTTTCAACTCTTTTCTCTTTCATTCATATCTATCCATTACTAAGATTTGTTGATTCTACCTGTAGACTTTTGTAAAACATAACCTCATAGGGGCAGCTAGGGGGTGCAGTGGATAGAGTGCTGGCCCTGGATTCAGGAGCACCTGAGTTCAAATCTGGCCTCAGACACTTACTAGCTATGTGACCCTGGGCAAGTCACTTAACCCCAATTGCCTCACCAAAAAACCAAACCACACACACACACACACACACACACACACACACACACACACACACACACACACACACACACAAACCCATAACCTTATAACACAAGTTTTAGGATGTATTCTCTCCAGCCTACTGCCCAAATCATTTTTTGTACCATTGCCTCATGAAGAGATCTGATGTTACTCCTCTGCTCAGAAATGTCCAGGGGCTCCATATTGCCAACTCACAGTGTTTACTTTCTTTCAACTAATGCTTACAGCCTTCCACAATCTAGTGCAAATTGGTCTAAATGGATTTATCTCATGATGTTTATTACTCTCCATGCATACTGCTTTAGCCAAACTGAACTACTCACTGTAGCCTATAGAGACTACCACACTTTATTGCCTTTGTATCTATGATCAGAATCCCCTCTATCTATCTATCTTCTTTAAAGCCACCTCTTCCAAGAAGTTTTCTTTGATTCTCCTCAGTTGGCAATAACTCTTCCCCTTCAAGCTAAAGACTTTATGTAACACTTTGCTTAGTTCTTTTCTGATGCACTTGAAATGTATTATTGTGTTTCATATTCATCTTTTTATGTCACTTAATTTCAAGGGGATGGTGAGTTCATCCAACACTAGAGGGCAAATATGTAAGACTAAAAGTTATTCTCTAATAAATAAGTGGTCAAAAGATATGAATAGGAAGTTTTCAAATGAAGATACACAACTCATCAACAATTACATGGAAAATGCTCTAAATAATTAATAAGAGAAATGCAAATTAAACATTTCTAAACTTCCCCTCCCACCCATTTGATTAGCCAATATTACAAAAGATGAAAATAGTAATTGCTGGAGGGTATGTGGGAGGATAGGCACACTAATATAGGCCACACATGGTGGGCATGTTAATTGGTCCAAGTTATTCTGGAAAGCAATTTGGAACTATGGACAAAAAGTCATTAAATAGATACCTTTTTGTGAATGCCTTTTGACAAAGTGTTATTGCTACTAGGTATATACCCAGTTCCTCTAAGCAGGGCTTAAGCTTCATATATCTTAGTTTAGAGCCACATTAGCATAATCATTCTTTATATAAATTATGTAATCAAAGGGAAAAATGAGTTAGGGATCCTGCTCCTGAGACTTGATAATCATTGACTCTCTGGTACCAACATCTTGCTGAATCCTTAAGGTCTACTAGTCAGAAGAAAATCAAGTCCTATTATTTCCTTCTAGAGTTACCTCCCATGTAAGAGCTACCTCCAGACCATGGGAAAAGAAGGACAAAGGATAGATAATAGCCAAGACGTATTTTTTTTCCCCTGAAGATCCCTCTTAAATTGAAGATCTGTGTTTTTGATCAATTTGGGACAAATTTAAATTACAAATATAAGGGGTCATCAACAAACCCCTGATCTGCTGGTGTTCCCACCCAGCAAAGTAGTTCCCCAGACCACCTCTGCAACATAAATAATTTTACAACCCCAAAATATCTGTATCAATTTAATATATATATAATATAATATATATGCTAGATATCATATTTTCATTGTAAAAAATTACTGCTATTTTTTCCAAGTTAATGGTTTGACTTTTACTTATGATTACATCGATTTTGCTTTTGCAAAAGTCTTTTATTTTTATTTTTTGAAAGCAATCTCCGTTAAATGAATTGCCCAGGGTCACACGGTTAGTAAATGTCTGAGGCTGGATTTGAACTTAGGTTCCTTCAATTCCAGGACTGGTGCTCTAACCATTGCACCACCTTGCTCTCTACATTTTTAAAAAAAATAAAATTGTCCATTGTATCTTCTATGGTAACTGTTATTCCTTGTTCAGTTAAGGATGATTCCCCTTAGCCACAATTTTGAAAGGTATCTCTTTCCACCCAAGGTATTTTCTATTCACAAATCTCCTTGGTAAATGAAATTCCCACTGGCGCATCACAAGAGTTCAGAGTATCCAATGTAAAGGGAGCATGTGATGAACATGCAGGATGACATAAGACTAGATACCATTTCCAGGTGGTCACACTTCCCTCTTGCTTGATTTCATAGATATGCATTTAATTTTTGTTCCATCCCTTTTATATCCATGTAGGTGGAGGGGAGTTCTCTCTTTGGAAATATAGTCCCACCAAGGCAACCAGAAAAAGGAGGGAGACATGAGTCTCATGGCATTTCCTCAACTTCTTTCTTCATGTACAAGCTCAGATTCCCATTTAAATTCTATACTGTGGCTTCCTTAGTGAATTTCAGAGTCCCAGATATATTTGGCTGTGCTTGCTCTTGGGGCTCTATAGTTAGTCATGGATGTTGTGATCATATTTCTGTGTCCTAGACTACAGGTTTCATGAGGCAAGGGGCTGTATCTTCTTTTTTTTTTATGTATGAGGTATTTTATTTTTTCCATTACATGTAAAGATAGTTCTCAACTTTTGTTTATACATGCTTTATAATTTCAGATTTTTCTCCCTCCCACCCCTCCCTCCCCCCTCCCCTAGACAGCAGGTAATCTGATATAGGTTATATCTATATATCTCTATACATATAGATATAGATATAGATATACACACATATATATATACACATAATAACATTAATCCTATTTCTGCATTAATCCTGTTACAAGAGAAAGAATCCGAGCAGTGATGCAAAACCTCAAAATAGAAAGAAAAAAAACCCAACAGCACCCAAAACAAAAGAAATAATATGGTTCAATCAGCATCTATACTCCACAGTTCTTTCTTTCTTTTTTTTCCTTGGATTTGGAGATCCTCTTCTATCATGAGTTCCCTGGAACTCTTCTGTACCATTGCATTGGTGAGAAGAATATAGTCCATCACAGTAGGTCAACACTCAATGTTGATGATACTGTGTACAATGTTCTTCTGGTTCTGCTCATCTCACTCATCATCAGCTCACATAAGACCCTCCAGGTTTCTCTGAACTCTTCCTGCTCATCATTTCTTACAGCACAATAGTATTCCATTGTATTCATATACCACAACTTGTCCAGCCATTCCCCAATTGATGGGCACCCCCTCAACTTCCAATTCCTTGCTACCACGTAAAGAGCAGCTATAAATATTTTTGTACATGTGGGTCCCATTCCCCCTTCCATGATTTCTTTGGGCAAAAGACCTAAAAGTGGGATTGCTGGGTCAAAGGGTATGCACAGCTTTATCGCCCTTTGGGCATAATTCCAAATTGCTCTCCAGAATGGTTGGATCAGCTCGCAGCTCCACCAACAATGCATTAGTGTTCCAACTTTCCCACAGCCTCTCCAACATTTATTATCTTCCCTTTTTGTCATTTTAGCCAATCTGATAGGTGTCAGGTGGTACCTCAGAGTTGTTTTAATTTGCATCTCTCTAATCATTAGAGATTTAGAGCATTTTTTCATATGGGAATAGATAGCTTTGGTTTCTTCATCAGAAAACTGCCTGTTCATATCCTTTGACCATTTCTCAATTGGGGAATGACTTGGATTCTTATAACTTTGATTTAATTCCCTATATATTTTAGAGATGAGGCCTTTATCAGAAGCACTGGCCTCAAAAATTGTTTCCCAGCTTTCTGCCTCCCTTCCAATTTTGGATGCATTGCTTCTCTTTGTACAAAACCTTTTTAATTTAATGTAATCAAAATCATCCATTTTGCATTTTATAATATTCTCTGTCTCTTGTTTGGTCAAAAACTGTCCTCCTTTCCAAAGATCTGAAAGATAGACTGTTCCTTTCTCTCCTAATTTACCTATGGTATCACCTCTTACGTCTAAATCATGTATCCATTTTGACCTTATTTTAATATAAAGTTTAAGGGGTCAGTCTATGCCTAATTTCTGCCATACTATCTTCCAGTTTTCCCAGCAGTTTTTGTCAAATACTGAGTTCCTATTCCAGAAGCTGGAGTCTTTGGGTTTATCAAACACTACATTACTAGTGTCATTTACTACTGCATTTCCTGAGCCTAGCCTATTCCATTGATCTACCACTCTATTTTTTAGCCAGTACCAGATAGTTTTGATGACTGCCGCTTTATAGTAAAGCTCCAGGTTTGGTACCACTAACCCACCTTCCTGTGAATTTTTTTTCATTATTTCCCTGGATATTCTTGATTTTTTGTTTTTCCAGATGAATTTTGTTATTATTTTTTCTAGCTGTATAAAATAATTTTTAGGTAGTCTGATTGGTATGGCACTGAATAAGTAAATTAATTTAGGCAGTATTGTCATTTTTACTATATTAGCTCTGCCTATCCATGAGCAATTGATATCTTTCCAATTATTTAGATCTGATTTGATTTGTGTGAAGAGTGTTTGGTAGTTGTGTTCATAGAGTTCCTGGGTTTGTCTTGGCAAGTAGACTCCCAAGTATTTTATATTATCTACCATTACTTTAAATGGAATTTCTCTTTCTATCTCTTGCTGCTGCACTTTGTTGGTCATGTATAGAAATGCTGATGATTTATGTGGATTTATTTTATATCCTGCTACTTTGCTAAAGTTGTTAATTGTTTCAAGTAATTTTTGACTTGATTCTCGAGGATTCCTTAAGTATACCATCATATCATCTGCAAAGAGTGATAGTTTTGTTTCCTCCTTGCCTATTCTAATTCCTTTAATTCCCTTCTCTTCTCTGATTGCTAAAGCTAACATTTCTAGAACAATATTAAATAATAGGGGTGATAATGGACATCCCTGTTTCACCCCTGATCTTATTGGGAAGGCCTCTAATTTATCTCCATTGCATATAATACTTGCTGATGGCTTTAGGTAGATACTGTTTATTATTCTAAGGAAAGCTCCCCCTATTCCTAAACTCTCTAGTGTTTTTATTAGGAATGGGTGCTGTACTTTGTCAAAAGCTTTCTCTGCATCTATTGAGATAATCATATGATTTGGGTTGGTTTTCTTATTGATGTGGTTGATTATGTTAATAGTTTTCCTAATGTTGAACCAGCCCTGCATTCCTGGTATAAATCCCACCTGGTCATAGTGTATTATCCTGGTGATCACTTGCTGTAATCTCCTTGCTAATATCTTATTTAAGATTTTAGCATCAATATTCATTAGGGAGATTGGTCTATAATTTTCTTTCTCTGTTTTTGCTTTGCCTGGTTTTGGTATCACCACCATATTTATGTCATAAAACGAATTTGGTAGAACTCCTTCTTCCCCTATTTTTCCAAATAATTTGTATAATATTGGAATTAATTGTTCTTTAAATGTTTGGTAAAATTCACCCGTAAACCCATCTGGCCCTGGGGATTTTTTCTTAGGGAGTTCATTAATAGCTTGTTCAATTTCTTTTTCTAATATGGGTTTATTTAAGGATTTTATTTCCTCTTCAGTTAACCTGGGCAGTTTGTATCTTTGTAAATATTCATCCATTTCATTTAGATTGTCAAATTTATTGGCATACAGTTGGGCAAAATATTTCCTAATTATTGCTTTAATTTCCACTTCATTGGTGGTAACATCACCCTTTTCATTTTTGATACTGGTAATTTGGTTTTCTTCTTTCTTTTTTTTAATCAAATTAACCAATATTTTATCTATTTTATTGGTTTTTTCATAAAACCAGCTCTTAGTTTTATTGATTAATTCTATAGTTTTTTTGCTTTCAATCTTATTAATTTCTCCTTTAATTTTCAGGATCTCTAATTTAGTGTCTAATTGGGGATTTCTAATTTGTTCTTGTTCTAACTTTTTAAGTTGCATGCCCAATTCATTAATCTCCTCTTTCTCTTTTTTATTCATGTAAGCATTTAGAGCTATAAATTTTCCCCTAAGCACTGCTTTGGCTGCATCCCATAGATTTTGGTATGTTGTTTCATTATTGTCATTCTCTTGGATAAAGTTATTGATTGTTTCTATGATTTCTTGTTTGGCCCATTCATTCTTTAGAATGAAATTATTTAGTTTCCAATTGATTTTCATTCTACTTTTCCCTGGCTCTTTCTTACATGTAATTTTTATTGCATCATGATCTGAGAAGGATGCATTTACTATTTCTGCCTTTCTACATTTGACTATGATGTTTTTGTGCCCTAATACATGGTCAATTTTTGAAAATGTGCCATGTACTGCTGAGAAAAAGGTATATTCCTTTCTATCCCCATTCAATTTTCTCCAGACATCTATCATGTCTAACTTTTCTAGTAATCTATTCACCTCTTTCACTTCTTTCTTATTTATTTTTTGGCTAGATTTATCTAATTCTGAGAGGGGGAGATTCAGATCCCCCACTAGTATAGTATTACTATCTAATTCCTCTTGTAACTCATTTAACTTCTCTTCTAAGAACTTGGATGCTATACCACTTGGCGCATACATATTTAATATTGATATTACTTCATTATCTATAGTACCTTTAAGTAAGATGTAATTTCCTTCCTTAACTCTTTTAATGAGATCTATTTTTGCCTGCACTTTGTCTGAGATAAGGATTGCTACCCCTGCCTTTTTTACTTTAGCTGAGGCATAATATATTCTGCTCCAGCCTTTTACCTTTACTCTGTGTGTATCTCTCTGCTTCAAATGTGTTTCTTGTAAACAGCATATTGTAGGGTTCTGGTTTTTAATCCACTCTGCAATTCGCTTCCGTTTTATAGCAGAGTTCATCCCATTCACATTCACAGTTATTATTACTGTCTATTCCCCTCCATTCTATTTACCCCCTTTGTACTTTCCCCCCCTTCTTTCACCCTATTCCTCCTCACCGACGTTTTACTTCTTACCCCTGCCTCCCCCGATCTGCCCTCCCTTTTTATCACCCCCCTCTCTTTTCTTTACCCTTTTCTCCCTTGCTTTTGTCCTCCCTTCTATCAGTCCCCCCCTTTCCCTTCCCCTTTTGTTTCCCTAAAGAATGAGTTAAGTTTCTTTATCCCAATGAACGTATATGTTATTCCCTCTTTGAGTCAAATCTAATGAGAATAGGGTTGAAACCATGTTCCCCCCTCCTTTCTTTCCCTCTATTGTAATAGGTTTTTTTCCACCTCTTCATATGATATAATTCATCCCATTCCACCTCCCCTTTCCTCTCCTCCCCATAGACTCCCTTTTTATCCCCTTAATTCTTTTGTATCATCACATCAAAGACAATTTATATTTATACCCTCTATATAAAGTCCTTCTCTCTGCCCAAATACATTTACAGTTCTTAAGAGTTATGAGTATTATCTTCCTGTGTAGAGATATAAACAGTTTAACCTAATAGGGTAACTTTTTTTCCCCCTCTGTTTACCTTTTTAAACTTCTCTTGAGTCTTGTATGTTGAGATCAAATTTTCTATTCAGTTCTGGTCTTTTCACCAGGAAAGATTGAAAGTCCCCAATGTCATTAAATGTCCATCTTTTCCCCTGAAAGAAAATGCACATTTTTTCTGGGTAATAGATTCTCGGCTGCAATCCAAGCTCCTTTGCTTTCCGGAATATCATATTCCAAGCCTTGCGGTCCTTTAATGTTGAAGCTGCCAGGTCCTGAGCAATCCTGACTGTGGCTCCATGATATTTAAATTGCTTCTTTCTGGCTGCTTGGAGTATTTTCTCCTTCACCTGATAATTCTGGAATTTGGCTACAATATTCCTTGGAGTTTTCCTTCTGGGGTCTCTTTCAGGAGGTGATCGGTGGATTCTTTCAATGATGATTTTATCCTCTGATTTTATGATATCAGGGCAGTTCTCCTTAATAATTTCCTGGAATATGGTGTCTAGATTCTTTTTCTGGTCATGGCTTTCAGGCAGTCCAATGATTCTCAAATTGTCTCTCCTCGATCTGTTTTCCAGATCAGTTGTCTTTCCAATGAGGTATTTCACATTTTCTTCTATTTTTTCATTTTTTTAATTCTGCTTGACTGATTCTTGGTGTCTCATGGATTCCTTATCTTCCAACTGTCCCACTTTAATTTTTAAGGCATTGTTTTCTTCAGTGAGATTATGCACCTTTTTTTCCATTTGGCTAAGTGAATTTTTTAAGGTATTGTTTTCTTCAGTGAGATTATGCACCTTTTTTTCCATTTGGCCAAGTGAATTTTTTAAGGTATTGTTTTCTTCAGTGAGATTATGCAGCTTTTTTTCCATTTGGCCAAATGAATTTTTTAAGGCTTTGTTTTCTTCAGCTTCCTTTTCCAAGCTGCTGATTCTTTTTTCATAGTTTTTTTGTTTTGCTTTCATTTCTCTCCCCATTTTTTCTTCTACCTCTTGCAATTGATTTTTAAAATCCTTTTTGAGCTCTTCCAGGAAGGCTTTTTGTTCTTGCGACCAATTCACCTTCCCTTGTGAGGCTTCAGATGTAGCCAATTTGAGGCTATTGTCCTCATCTGAGTTTGTGTTGGCTTCTTCCCTATTGATACAGAAGCTCTCAATGGAGAGGGCTCTTTTTTGCTTCTTACTCATTATTGCAGCCTATTTATTTATTCTTTAAGTTGAGGTCTGCTCTGGGGGCACCAGGGTCCCTGTTTTGGGCTTCTTGTGCAGGGGTATAGGTGCTGTGTGACTGGGCTTTTACTCTGAGGCCTTTATGGTGTGTGGAGTTCCCCCGCCCTGCACTTCCTGTCTGATTGTGCTTGGCCAGCCAGGCGCCAGACCCCGGCGTCTGATCCTGCTGTTCGTGGCCCTCTTGGCCGGTGCAGGTAGGTTTTTCCACTGTCCTTCTTGGCCACCAGATTTTTGAACCAGGTTCCGGGAGCTTCAGTTGTTCGGCTGTGGCCCGCAGCTCCTGCTGACTTGCCCCGACCCCCTCGGCGCTGGGTTGCTGCCCTGCGCTGGGCCTCCCTTTTGCCCAAGTCAGACCGACCTTTTCCTGAAGTCTTCTAAATTATCTCTGGTTGGAGGACTGTGTCTCTCTGTCTCTTTGCAGGTTCTGTAGTTTCAGAATCCGTCCAGAGGCTTGATTTAATGTTCGTTTTGAGGGAACAGAAGGAGAGCTCAGGCAGCTTGCTGCTTCCTCTCCGCCATCTTGGCTCCGCCCCCGGGGCTGTATCTTCTAAACTTTCTATCATTGCTTGGACCTGACATAGTGTTCTCTACACAAGCAGTACTTCATACATAGGTTGTTGAATTGACTTCGAGTAATGATAGATGCCATCATTTCCCTGGAAAAGAAAAACCCACCAGTTATCTTTTGATAACCTAATGATTTCCTTATTACAATAGAAGGTTTGTGCTACCTGTTGGCAAGAAAATTTCATTGCATGTATTGCTGAGAGACAATCTATAGCTCATATTTAAATTCATGGAGAATAGAGCATTGGAAAGATCTAAGTTTAACCTTTTACACTGAAAACTTGTAATGACTACATCTTTTTATTTTTATTTATATTTGTTTATTTATTTATATTTACGGGGAAATGGGGGTTAAGTGACTTGCCCAAGGTCACACAGCTAGTAAGTGTCAAGTGTCTGAGGTCGGATTTGAACTCAGGTACACTTGAATCCAGGGCCAGTGCTTTATCCACTGTGCCACCTAGCCACCCCCGACTACATCTTTTAAAATATTTTATTTTTATTACATGTACAATTAATTGCTAACATTTGGATTTTTTTTTTAAATTTTGAGTTCCAAATTCCCTCCCTCCCTTGTGTCATTGAGAAGGCAAGCGATTTGATATGGGTTATACATGTGCAGAATGACCACATCTAAATGATAATCAGTTCTCTATTACCACCTTGTTAACATGTTTACAACTGCAATGGGCAATAGGAACAAGTTATTTCTTTCTCTAAGTGTCATAATGATATGAAATGATTATTCTGGATTGTTTGTGGGAAAGTGAATCTTATTTCCAGTTTCAATGAAATTCTGGCTAGTGCACCTGATTTCTGAATGAAACACATATAATCACATTTTACAGAAAAGCATATTTCAACCTAAAAATTCAGGAGATCATCCAGTGGAAGGTGCCACCAGGATAGAGAAGTGCCTTCAGTTCTTGTCTATGAGGATCAGTTGATGTTGAGCCTGGAAAAGAGAAGACTCAGGCAGAACATGACAGCAGTCCTCCAGTGTCTTAAAGAATGTCTGGTTGAAGAGGCATTAGACCTGATATGTTTGGCCCTAGCAAATAGAACCAGGAGCATCAGTGGAAATTGGAAAAAAAGGGAAATTTAGGTGCAATATCAGGAAAACTTCCTAATAATTTAAGTTATCCACAAATGGAATAGGGCCCATTGCTAAGTAGTGAATTCCTCTTATTGGAGGTCTTCAAGCAAAACTAAATGATCATTTTTCAAGTATATCATAGTGGGGATTGGACTAGATGGTTTCTGGGTTCTTTTTGAACTCTAAAATCCTGTGATTCTGTGAAAGGCATCTCAGCAAAACATTTTGCCAGGAGATATGAATCTTGTAGCTACACAACTCTATTAGAACTAATTGCAGGGAGTCATAGGCTGCAACAGTGTAGTGGGAATCGTTGATTTGGGTTGTCTAGTCCTGGCTTTGATGATAAATACACAAATTAAAATTTTATTTTTTCCTCCTCTTCCTCTCTTTCCTCCTCCTTCTCCTCTTCCTCTTCCTGTTGCTCTTCTTCTTCTTCTTCTTCTTCTTCTTCTTCTTCTTCTTCTTTTTCTTCTTCCTATTCCCCTTCCCCATTTTCCTGAAATACTTTTTTCTTACCTTGGCCTCATAGACTCCCTAATTTCCTTCAAAGTTCATGTTCTATATGAAGCCTTTTTTGATTCCACTCCCCTCACACTCTTAGTCTCTTCTGCTCTCCCCATTACCTTATATTAATTTTGTACACATTTATAATCCCACATATTGTCTCTGCAGATATAATGTAAATTCCTTGAGGTAGGGTCTGTTTCATTTTGTGTTTATATCCCCAGAGATTAGCATAGTGCTTGGTATGTAGTAAGCACTTAATAAATGCTTATTGATTAATTAAGTGGTATTGGGCAAGTAATTTCATTTCTCTAATTGCGATTTAGACCTAGAAGGGAATGTAGAGATCATCAAGTCCAACCCTTTTACTTTACAGGTGAGGACACTGAGGAAGGCCTAGAGGGATAAGTAACTTGGCCAAGGCCAAACAGATGGTAAATAGCAGGGCTAAGATTCAAATCTTGGTCTTCCAATTCAACTCTAAATCCAGTGTTTAAACACAACAGTCATATCCTTTTCACTTGTTTCACTAGTAAGATGAGGGGCTTGGACTAAGTATTATGTAAGGTCCTTCTGCACTTAAAAGTCTGTGATTCTCTTTATTCTGAAAAGGATTGAAGGGTTTTTGAGTCAGAATGCCATAAATAACTAAATAACTAACTAACTAACTAACTAAATAACCCTACTATCTGTCCTGCTGGCCTTACACAGTCATGAAGATCAAATGAAATAATGAATTGAAAGCATACATACTGTAAAGTTGCAGATGACAATACTTCCAAAACCTCTGATTTCATCTGTATAGGTACTGCTCACATGGAAACAAACCAGAATCCCTCCATCCCTGAGTGTTGTTGATCAGTCACTTCAGTCATGTCCAAACCTTTGTGACCCCATTTGGGGTTTTCTTGTCAGAGATACTGCCATTTCCTTCTCCAGCTCATTTTACAGATGAGCTAAAAATAGGTAAGTGACTTGTCCAAGGTCACACAGCTAAGTGTGTGAGGCCAGATTTGAACTCAATGAATTCTTGATTCTAAGCCCAGTGCTCTATCCATTGGACCACCTAGCTCTAATAGAGCTTCATAAAAAAATTATAATAAAAGTACCTAGTGGAGTGGGAGCAGAAATGGATTCCAAGCCAGGACTGCATAGTCTCTGAATAGAGGAATGTTCCCAATAGCCCCAGTATGGTTATGGTACTACTGCTTGGTGGATTCATTGTAGTGGGGCCCACACTTTTCAGGTGGTCTCTTTTTTTTTTTTTTTTTTAGTGAGGCAATTGGGGTTAAGTGACTTGCCCAGGGTCACGCAGCTAGTAAGTGTTAAGTGTCTGAGGCTGGATGTGAACTCAGGTACTCCTGAATCCAGGGCCAGTGCTCTATCCACTGTGCCACCTAGCTGCCCCCAGGTGGTCTCTTAAATGTCTTGACTAATGTACTTATGATAGAACAGCCTGCTCTGATGGATAGAGTGCTAAGTTTTCAGTCAGATAGATTTAGGTTCAAAACTTTTCCTCTGACACTTAAAAGATGAGTAACCTTGGACAAGTCACTTAACACTGTGCCTCAGGCAACTCTCTAGGACTTAATTACTGTCTTGGAAGGGTTACAATTTGTTGGTATAGGAATGTTCCACATCACAAGCTCTCCCCATTGGCAAATAGTAAATCCTTTGAGCATTTGTATCATATTCCTTGTAAACATATGCCTATTCATGACAAATACTATTTCAAATCCTGGACACACACACAAAAAAGTAAAAGATACAACAACTATTCTACCGTTTTTTGCAAATGAAGAAACTAAGGCAGATAAAGATTAAATATCTTGCCTAAGATTACATAACTAATAGGGTCTGAGATCAGATTTGAACTCAGATCCTCTTAATTACCAGGCCTGGGCTTGCTTGACTATTCTACTTAGCTACCTAAATCAAAGCCATCACCATCTCCTTTCTCATCTTACCTGCTCCTGGCCAAAGAAATCAAGTATTCAACTTCTAAAAATGAACTCTGAGGGAGAGGTAGATAAGACAGTTTGAATTCACAAAGAATTGTCAAAATGTCTAAATTTAGAACCTTTATTAATGATGATATGCCAACAAGGACATCCAGATGAGAAGACTTAGTTTGAAGAACTAGAGTCTGTCTGAAAACCCTAAGAGATGCATTTTGGGAGTGAGTTTGATTTATGCCAAACAAGTTGCTGATTTATCCCTTCTCTCCAAATTTCACTTTTATTTGTTTGTTTTTTTGTTTTGGGTTTTTTTTTTTTTTTTTGGTGAGGCAACTGGGGTCAAGTGACTTGCCCAGGGTCACACAGCTTGTAAGCCTTAGGTGTCTGAAGCCAGATTTGAACCTAGGTCCTCCTGACTCCAGGGCCAGTGTTCTATCCACTGCTCCGCCTAGCTGCCCCCAAATTTCACTTTTAGCTGACAAAGAGCTGACTCAGATTTTTCTGTTAGATAGAAAATAATGAGTCATTCTTTTCCCCTTATCTTGGGGGAGGGGAAGAAGACTGGGCCAGTGGGACTCTCCCTGGGCTTTATCACTCTTTCTTCCTCCAAGTTCTTAGATAGTGAAAACTGACAACTGTAAAGCCTCTGGGTAAGTGAGAAAGCCAGAGTGATCTCTATTGTTCTCAGCTGACTCCGAATCCTATATAACTTAGAAGGTCGGGATGCTTTTGTCAGGAATGAACTCTTGTCTTTCCAAACAAACCTCACTACATATTTGTGGCACAGTCTCAGTCCGCATCAGAGATCCCTGCCTGGGGATTTCATCTGCTTCTGCATGCCCAGCCTTGGATGATTATTACAGAAGGTAGAAGCAATTTAAGGCATCTTGCCTGAAGCTCTGCCCAGATTACCGTGCCATAAAATTGTATTACAAAATGCACACATGTTTTCTTTGTGCCACTCTAATACTTGTTATGGTCCAGGCTTAGAGGTAGGGCTGTGATTATAATATGCCCTTGTCTGATTGTGCTTATAGTTTAGATTTCTAAAAAAGAGCTGGCTGCAGAAAGAGTGAGACCATATGGTCCTTGCTACAGGGGAAAAGGTTTTCTTTTCTCTTTATTTTGAAAAGAATAAATGCAATCCTGGGTAAATTATTGAAGCTCTCATTATTGGATTTGGAAACTTGGAACATGTATTTGTCTCTAAAGGGTTTTGCTATTATCAACTAGCAATATTAACTCTAGTGCATCCAGTGCACATACAGTAAACACAGTGCTTGAATGCAAATTGGCCTTATCTTTTTTCCCCAGGTGCTCAGATATCATAAATAAAAGAGGTAAGCATTTTGTAAAAATAGAAAATGCAATGAGATGTCTGATGATTGAGTCAAGAATTAGGGGGCAGCAAGGTGGTGCAGTGGATAAAGCACTGGCCTTGGATTCAGGAGGACCTGAGTTCAAATCTGACTTCAGACATTTGATAGCTGTGTGACCCTGGGAAAGTCACTTAACCCTCATTGCCCTGCAAAAAAACCAAAAAAACAAAACCAAAAAAGACAAACAAGAATTAAGTCAATGACACAGGTTTTGTCTCTATTGGATGGAAACATTTTATTTTGCACAGTCAAGTTTTTTTTTTTTAAGGTACTATATCTTCATTTTGCCATGCTACTGGAGTTCTCTTCTCAGTCCAATGGCAAGAAAAGAGATTCTTTTAAAAGTTCCTACTGCTTGGAATATATATTTAGATAATTTACCTAACAAATAGCCACTTTGGACCTGAATTGCCCACAGTATCACAGAATTTCATGTTCATCCATACCTCAAAGAGAATTCCCTTTATGCCATCCTGGAAAATGGCCCTCCAGCCTTTGCTTTGAAGACCTCCAAGTGAGGAGGAACCCACTACATAGGGAATGACTTACTATTTTATATTGTTTTTGTTTTTGGTTTTTTTTTGTGGGGCAATTGGGATTAAGTGACTTGCCCAGGGTCACACAGCTAGTAAGTGTTAAGTGTCTGAGGCTGGATTTGAACTCAGGTACTCCTGAATCCAGGGCCAGTGCTCTATCCACTGCGCCATCTAGCTGCCCCACTATTTTATATTTAACAGGAGAATTTGAGTCAGCGATTTGTTGGCTAAAAGTTTAGCCAAATTTAAAAAGAAGACAGAAGCAAGTGAGTTATCTGTTTTGTGTAATCAAACTATTTCCCAAATTTTTAACTCTTAGCAAAGATTTAAGACTGATTCAAATACTACTCTATGGCTAAAGAGGATGTTCTGATTTTCCAAAGCCTGGACACAGATAAAGATGGACTCTACCTGTTTGGAGCTTTTTCTTTAAAGCAATTAAATTCAAAACCTGAACCTTTTGCAACTGATATTCTGTTGCATCTATTTCTGCCTTGTGAGACTAAGTGGAACATATTTCTTTACTGCTTGACTGCTTTTCAAATACTTGAAGAAAACCATCATGTTCTCTCTGACTCTTGTCTTCACCAGGCTTTGACCAAGACATTTAATCTCCACTTCCCTTTGTGCTGGCTACCATAGGTTACTCTTTCCTTCAATGATTGTGATTAGAGGTTTTTCTGATCGGATGGGTGATATCTGTATTTTACACGAAGCTGTGATTTTCTCCATTTATATTCTCCTTGTACTTTAACAAGACATCTCCTGTGGGGGAGACTGATTGGTTAGACAGAGCAGGTGCTACTAAAATCAATACTAGGACGTGGTTATCCACATAAGGTAGTGATCTTTGAAGATCACAGTCTGAACTTTGACCCCCCAGCCTCTACAATGTGTATCTTTGGTTTCAAGGAGATGGAAACCAAAAATATAGGGATGGAACCATAAAATCCCAAACTGCCATAAGAACCATCTCCCTTCCACCCTCCCCACCCCCCAAACCAATTCCAAGTGCAGGTTCTAGTCATAGTTAATTATGTTTTCTTCTCAGATGGATCAGTATAATAGGCTTCTAGAGGTTCCCTGCCTTCAGGCTGTCCCCTCTCCAGTTCATTCTTCACACAACTTCCAAAATAAGCTTTCTAAGGCATAGGCTTGATCAAATCAAGTTACTTCCCTGCTCAAATTTTTGTTCCTTCCAATGGTCTATGAAGCAAAGTCCCATTACTGAGCCTTTGCTTGAAGTCTTTCTATCTTGGTAGCATTTGTCCATCTTGGGCTTTTCTGGAATACATTTGGAGGATAAATCAATCGATAAACATTTATTAAGTGCTTCTTGTTGTTAAGATGTTTCAGTTGTGTCTGATTCTTCGTGTCCCGACTTGGGTTTTTTTTTTGTTGTTGTTTGTTTGTTTTTTGCGGGACAATGAGGGTTAAATGACTTGCACAGGGTCACACAGCTAGTAAGTATCAAGTGTCTAAGGCCGGATTTGAACTCAGGTCCTCCTGAATCCAGGGCTGGTGCTTTTTCCACTGCACCACCTAGCTGCCCCCCCCACCCCAATTTGGGGTTTTCTTGGCAAAGATATTTCCTTCTGCACCTCATTTTACAGATGAGGAAACTGAGGCAAACAGGGTTTAATGATTTGCCCAGGGTCACATAGCTACCAAGTATCTGAAGCCACATTTGAACTCAGTCTTCCTGACTCCAGGCCTGGTCCTCTATCCACTGTGTCACCTAGCTGCCTCTATTAAATGCTTACCATCTTCTAAATGCTGGGTATACAATGGAAGGCACAAAACACAAAAACAGTTCTTGCCTTCAGGGAGTTTACATACCAATTAGAGACATGTAAAGAAATAGGTACATTGGTAGGAGTAGGAGGAAGGTAACCTGAGAGGGAAAGACTGAGACTGGGAGACCCTGGAAGGCTGCCTGAAGAAGGTGGTGTTTGAGCTAAGTCTTGAAAGAAGCTAGAAAAAAAAGAAAGAAGCTAGAGATTTTAAGGAACAGAGCTGAGGAGGAGAGTACTACAGGCATGGGAGATGCTGCTGTTGTTTCTCTTTTTTTCTTGAAGAGGACCATGACAGATGTCATGACTTGCACTGAATTGGATTTAAGTGAGGGAAGGTTGTGCAAGGTCACTGTGATAAAATAATGGAATTTGGCAGATGTCTAGAGGCCCCACCTGATTGATTTAGTATTGTTTGAATTGGGTGAGAATGAGAAACTGACAAAGTACCTACTTGGGGATGATTAGATGGAGGCCACACCTGGCCGGCCCTGAGTGATGTGTTGGTGTACTACTGACATCATCAGGGTACCACTCTCAGCCAACCAGCTTCAAGGACCTCCCCTTTGGCAGAGGGAGAAAGAAAGTAGGAAGGGGAACTCTGAGGAGCTCTCTCTTTTCCTTTTGGTGAGCTTCGGGAGCATACTGGAGAGGGACTCTACAGCTGACTCTCATTGAAAAAACTACAGACCCCAGGTGGTGAGTGGAAGTGAGGCCAGCTCTTTGAGCTAGCTGAGCTGGAAGCAAGTTTGGCATTTGAGTCAGTCTTTGCTAGAGCCAGGGAACCTCTTCCCCTATTCCCTTGCCCCTGGCTTTATTAACTTCACCTTTGTTGTAAATTTTGTTTCCATTAATAAAACTTGGTTTGTTTGTGGAAAAGAGGCTGTTAATCTCCTTTCTTATTAGCCTGGGAGAAATAACTAAAAAATTTAGTTTGGAAGGGAGGAAACTTTAGACCCAGAGGTCTCTCGTTATTTTCTGAACCCCAATATTATGGTGAGCCACCCAATTAAATCTCCCCATAATAAATTTGGCCCTTACATCACCAACCTCACTCTCTCCTCCAGAGCCATCTAGGTCCAGTGGCAAGATCAGGATGACTGGAGATGACCCTGTATGTTTGAGGAAATCAGTATTAAATGACTTGCCCAGGGTTACACAACTAGTAAGTGTCAAGTGTCTGAAGCCAGATTTGAACTCAGGTCATCCTGACTCGAGATCCAGTGCTCTGTCCACTGGGCTACCTGGGAGACAGCCATAACAAAGGCTCAGAGATGGGATGTAGGATGTTGTGTGTGAGGTCAGTATTGCTGCACTGTGATGTATAGAGAAAAGGAGAGTAAGGTGTGAGAAAAAGATTGACCTCTTAATTCCACTGTAGGATCTATTCATGACTTTATGTGGTGCAGGGGTAGGGTATTAGACCTGGAATCTGAAAGACCTGAATTCAGATCCTGCCTCAGACACTTATTAGCTGTGTGATCCTGGGTAAGTCATTTAATTTCTAACTGCTTTAGTTTCCTTACAAGTAAAATAGGGGTAATAATAATAGCACCCATACATCAGGGTTGTTGTGAAGATCAAATGAAATAATATTTGTAAAAGTGCTTTGCAAACCTTTAAGCTCCATATGAATGCTGGCTACGACTGCAATGACTTTTACCATGCCATAGCAGCTTTCTGCTATTGGAAGTTTACTCGGTCTCTGTGGCCTTTTCTTCTGATGAGTCAGTTCTTTCTGGAGCCTCCATCTTAAGGATGGCCCCAGGCCAGCCATGCTCACTCCTTCATTTCTGTCCCTGCCTTACACCTGACTCTCCAGACTTCTTCTTCCACCACCCCCCATGAGGGAACCTTCTCTCCCTTTTCCTATTCCCTTTCAGCTTCCTTTTACGCATTGCCTTTCTTCATGGGAACATAAGCAAGATCCTGAGGTGCTGGAACTGTCTTTCTTTTTGCTTATATTTGTATTCTTAACACTTAGCACAGTGTCTGGCACATAGTGAGCACTTAATAAATGCTTGTTGACTCATGAGGAGCCTTAACTGCAAAACAGAGGACTTGATATTTGATTCTAAAGGTAAGTTTGGCTGGAACCAAGGTGGTGGAGTATCAGGAAGAAATTTAGCCAAACTCCCAACCACAACTCTTCCACAAAGATCTGGAAAACACATCAGACCAAATCCTGATTGGGAAATCTAAGAGAAAAAAATAAACCACAGTGAGTCATTTTTCCAACCCAGGTCAGCCCAGACAGAGAAGTCTGCAGACAGGGTAAGTGGGGATCTAACCAGGAATAGCTGGCTGCATAGTGCATTCCAGTGCACTGAGAACCTGTATACCAGGGCAAGAGAAGGTTCTAAATTCAGCAAAGAGGGGCTCGAGTTTGTTCAGGGTTCAAGAATAAGAGCAGACTGATAGCTCTGTTGCTCACTACCCAGTTCCAGGCCATAGATGTAAAGTGGATTCAGGAGGGGATCTACACAGAGGGGTGGATTGAAGGGCAGTCATGGGTGGCAAATTGTATACTGAATAAGAAACAAGGAAATTGTATACTGTGCAAGGAATAAGTAAGTTGTATACTGTTAAGGGCTAAAATTCTAGCTAAACTGTCTAAAATATCTAATGAGTGGTCGCCAATCAATTACAAGCTTTAGCAAGAGTTAGAGTTTTAAGCATTTATTAAGGAGAATAAGAATTTGGTAAAGAGAGAGAGAAAGGCCTAGATTCCTATCTATTAAAGGGAGAGCACATTTCCAGCTCCCTTCTCCACCAGAGTCCAGAGGAAAAGAGCGCGAGACTGAGCGCCAGTCTCTTCCTTCCTCCTCCCACTAGTCCGCGTCACTTCCTGACTCCTGAAGAAAAGACTCCTGGTCTTGCCCTCAAAGACCTTCCCTTCATGGGCAGAACTCTTCTACAGTAAGTATCCAGCAGGTGGCGTTATTCCAATCGTTACAGTCCCCCCTGTTGTTCCTCAAGAAACAAAATGTTTCCTTGACGGAACAGTAAAAAGAATATAATAACTATTGCTAACTAATAATATGTGAACAACAATATAGAAAAGGAAGAGAGGAAAGTTTTGTCCAGAGGGGCGATTTTTTTTTTTTTTTGTCCTCATGAACCGACGCTTTGACATTAGTCTTGCAAAGGGAGGGCCTCTGCAGAGAATACACGTTACAGATGGTGTATATTATAACAGAAAGAGAAAAAAACAACAAAAACAACAAATCAAAACTGTTCATTTAAAGTCTCTGAAAGCCTTTTCTCAGATGTCCTCTAGGTGTAGTCGTGGAATGGAAGTCTTTTCAGGGGTTGATGTGTGGATGCTGGTAATCAGCCAGGAAATTTCCTACAAAATTGAGCTTAACACAACTTTAAAATAGCTTTGTCAATAATAAAATCAAACAATGAAAGTTCTCAAAAACATGTCTAAGGGAATACAGAATCTTAGTTGTTACACATGAAACATATAATAAAACAAAAATTGAACCATTCTTTAAAATTATAATATTACTATAGTCCCCCCCTTATGGAGGGTAATTGAGAAGACAATTGCTACGATATTAATTATTAAAAATAATTTTTATCTTTGTTTCATCACTTTTTGCATCATCTGCCTAATTATCCTCATGCCACTATGAGAAATTAAAAAATCTAATATAATTGGTAACAGGTGTCAAGGCCAAATTCAACACTGTATTTATCATGACACCTGAGATAATTATGGGGGTTACCATAAAAGAACAGAGAAATGATGGGATATGAGCATTCCCACACTTGAGCAATATGTACTGCCCATACAGTATGCCAGGTCTAAAATAGGTGGATGGAATATATGTCCATGCCACCGAACATATTGGAGGAAACTGAGTCAGACTTAATCAGATGCATGGGATTGAGATGTCCATGGCATCAGGCATATAGGAGGGAGCATAGAAGCCAGGTGTAGGAGCGAGATGGGTGGGATGAATACTTCCAGCCATCTGTACAATATTGTGGGGAAAAATAAAATAAAATATTAAACCAAGAGAATCCAACCTCAACATTTGTCAAAAGCCGTTCCCTCGGCCATACCTTGACTTCATGCATGTCTCCCCTCATGTGACAGTTCAGTGTCTGCTCTTGCATGTATTCCTCTTGTGATTGGATGGCATCTTGGCCAACTGGCATCTGATAACTCAGAATAAAGGTAATTAGTGTCTTAAATGATAAGTTCCCATAATCCAAGTCTCATATGGATTTAAAAATTGAGGATAATAAATGATTGCAAAAAATGTGAATACATCTTGACTCAGAACACAATATATAATTATGCAACAATTTCAAATAATACCCCTTTTTTTTACTTAGTATACAATTACTTTTGTGAAAAATCAGAACATATTTAAATACAAGTTAAAGCACAACAGAATCTCAAAGAAAACTTTTTTTGAAAAAAAAAGAAAACTTTTACAAATGTTCCCCCCCTTTTTTTTTTTTTGGAATGTGTTTATCAAAAATAATACTTCTAGAATCAATTTACACTTGCCATGGCAAACAATTTGCCAGGGAAATGCTTTAAAGAGTTTGATCAAATAATCAGTTGAGAAAAAAAAATAACAAAAACAAACAACTCAGAACATGGGAGCACAATACTCCTAGAATTAACATTGTATTATGAAATCAAAACCATCTTGCAATGTTTCAAAATTAGATAGACAAATGAATAGAAGAAAATACACATGGAACAATAAAATACAGTGAAATTCAAACTAAGGAAATCTAAATGAATATGAACTTAATATCAATAAGAGTATTATAAAATATAAACTTGATCACATGACTATAAAAAGCTTTTACAAATATTCTCCTTGTTTTAGAAACTAAGTATAAGACAATCTCAAAAGCATGAAAATCTCTATGAAAATAAACCCATACCATTAATTTCAAAATGTATATATAATAGCACAGAAATCCTATGTAACCTCTGAACTGATACTATTACTCTGAGTGAATTCAGAACACTTTTGATTCCGATATCTAAAATCCCCAATACTCATATCAATACCTTGCTGCTTACGTCTACATTTCTGTAAAATATATATGCTTCCATGGCAAAAGAAGCGGAGTCTTGAACTATGGTGATGATTGTCATTCTTATTCAGCTTAAGTTTTTCTTCTTTAACCCCTCTATATTGTCTGTCAGTCTTTTCACCATACAAATGCTTTATAAGATTACTAATTAAAGACAAAAGCAGGTTAGCAAAATTATGAACAAAACGAGCATATCTGGAATTTAAAGGGTTTTCTAAGGTTGTCTCAGAAGCACAGCCAGGCTGGGGAAGGGCTGAGCCTGAAGCTGCAAATGTAGTTAGAGAAAGTTGAGCATGCGCATTAGATCTTTGGACTTCCCGGGCAGGGGAAGCAAAGGGCTTGGCCATGGGGGGAGTAGAGGGTGGGGTCTGGAGAGGAGGGGAGGGACCAGCACAATTTGAATCAGACTTGATTTTGAACTCAGGCCTGGATTCCTCTTCCCCCACTTTGCCTCCAGGTGCTAGGGGATTAAAAACTTCTAGAGGGTGGGTCATTGCCTCCAGGCATGCAAAATTAGAGCAACAATTAGTGTTAGAATTGGGAAAAGCTGCAGGAATCTCTTCAGATTTCTCTGAAAAAGCATGGTTGGGAGAGGGAGAGATATTTCCTTGTGTGAGTAAGTTGCTGGCTCTTTTAACAAAAATAAAAAGAAAAATAGAAAATCCACAAAAACAAAGCATTAACATGATCTTATCTCCCATTTGTCTGGTTAAACAGACCAAAATCAAAAATAGGGTAATTAGGGAGTTTAAAAGGTCCATTTGAAAAAATTTAAAGGAAAACACAGCCAGTGCGCCAGTACTTAGCAATTTAAAGGGTAGGGGAAATTTCTTACCCAACCAGAAGATCAGAAGACTGAGGTTCAGCTTTCCTCTTCGTGGTCAGCCATCTGTTAAGGGCTAAAATTCTAGCTAAACTGTCTAAAATATCTAATGAGTGGTCGCCAATCAATTACAAGCTTTAGCAAGAGTTAGAGTTTTAAGCATTTATTAAGGAGAATAAGAATTTGGTAAAGAGAGAGAGAAAGGCCTAGATTCCTATCTATTAAAGGGAGAGCACATTTCCAGCTCCCTTCTCCACCAGAGTCCAGAGGAAAAGAGCGCGAGACTGAGCGCCAGTCTCTTCCTTCCTCCTCCCACTAGTCCGCGTCACTTCCTGACTCCTGAAGAAAAGACTCCTGGTCTTGCCCTCAAAGACCTTCCCTTCATGGGCAGAACTCTTCTACAGTAAGTATCCAGCAGGTGGCGTTATTCCAATCGTTACAATACTGAACAAGGAATAAGAAGGAAGCAGATGCTATTTGGCTAGGATCTCAGGATCAGAGTTTCACTTCTAGCTTCCAATCCAGTCTGAAACCTGCAGTGGGATAATTAGTACAGGAATCCCAGACCAGAGAGGAATCTCAGTTGTGTCATTCTGTGATATGTATTTCTAACAGTTATATAAGTATTATGGAAAACGGTGCTTTCTGGGTATTGGATCTACCCACTGCGCCATCTAGCTGCCCCACTATTTTATATTTAACAGGAGAATTTGAGTGGCTGAAATATTTAACTACTAGAAATCTTTTGGAACTCTAAACAGACAAACAATAAGCCTGTTGCTCAGACTCAAACCCAAATCATGAATTTGTAGAGCTCATCCCAGTAGGGCAGAAATCAGATTTCATCCTGGACTGAATCACTTTGGGAGTACTGAAAACTTTCAGGCTCCCCACTTGATAGGTCTACGATAGCTAAGAATAACACAATGCTCAATACTCCAAGAAAGCAACAGCAGGGATATCCTAGACATTCCTTTCAGAAGTGTATAAAGCTGGCCCCTAACAAAAGTCCAAAGTCAGGAAGCAGGCTGGAAGAATGAACAAATATAAAGAATCCCACCATAAAAATTATTATGGTGACAGGGATGCTCAAGACACAAACTCAGAAGAAGATTTCAAAACATCTACAATCAAAGCCTCAAAGAAAGACAAAGTTTGGGTACAAGTTCAACTAGAGTTCCTGTAAGAGAAGAAATAAAGATTTTTTTTGTTTTTTAGAAATAATGTTTTTAAAAGAATTTAAAATGTTTTTATAAATTAAATGTAAGCACTAGAGAAAAATTGGAAAAGAAATGTAAACTATAGAAGAAAGGATTGGGAAGGGATTTAGCAACTTGGTATAAGAGGTACAAAACCATTCTCAAGCAAAAAATTCTCTGAAAATTTGAATGAACCAAATAGAAACCAATGTCTCTGTGAGACTATAAACATATTTTAAAAAGTCAAAAGATTGAAAAAATAGAAGAAAAAGTGAGATATCTCATAGAACAAACTAGTGACCTGGAAAACAGATAAAGGAGAGATAATTTAAGAATCATTGAACTAATTGAAAGCCCTGATTAAAAAAAAAAGAACCCAGATAAGATATTTTAAGAAATAAAAGAAAACTTTCTAGATTTCTTAGAATCAGAAAGCAAAGAGGAAATAGAAAGAATCCACTGGTCACCTTCTGAAAGAAACTCTACAATGAAAACTCCTAGGAACAGTATAGCCAAAATCCAGAATTTCCAAGCCAAAGAAAATATATTGTAACCAGTCAGAAAGAAAGACTTCAAGTACTAAGGATCCCCAATCAGGATCACACATGAATTAGCAACCACTGATATAAAAGAGCAGAGAACTTGGAATATGCTATTCCAAAGGCATAGGATATAGAGTTATAACCAAGAATAACTTAACCAGAAAAAACTTGGTATTCTCTTTCAGGAGAAAAATGGAACTTTAATAAAATAGAAATTCTTCCAATCATTCCCAGTGAAAAGTCCAGAGCTGTGTAGAAACTTTGAATTATAAATACAATGGTCAAGAGAAAAATAAAAAGAAGTACCCCACAATCAGGGAATGGTTGAACAAGTTATGGTAGGTAGGATAGAATACTATTTTTCTGTAAGAAATAATGAATGGGGATGATTTCAGAGAAACTTGCAAAGACTTGTATGACCTGATAGAGAATGAAATGAGCAGAACCAGGAGAATACTTTATATAATAAAAACAATATTAGGGCAGCTAGGTGGCATAGCATGGAAGAAAAACAACTGGATCAGTTCTGTTGCAGTGCCAATTACATAATGGGGGTGGCTTGAAGTTTTATTTATACCTGTCTGACCACACACATAGTCAATGTAGAAATTTGTTTTGCTGGACTATTGATTTATTACAAGGGGTTTGCTTTTCTTTCTTTTTCATTTGGTATGGGTGAAGGAGTTGAGAGAGAGGGAAGATGGATTTAAATTACTTAAAAACTTCTAAAGGTAACAGGGAGCATAAAGTTTTTGGGTGAGAAAGAGGGGGGAATACAGCCTATGCTTTAGGGAAATTACTTTAGCAGGATCACCTTAGGGTGGAAAAAGGATTGAAGTGGGAAAAAACATAAGGTAGATATGCCAATTAGAAGACTATTGTGGGGCAGCTAGGTGGCACAGTGGATAAAGCACTGGCCCTGGATTCAGGAGTACCTGAGTTCAAATCTGGCCTCTGACACTTGACACTTAATAGCTGTGTGACCCCGGGCAAGTCACTTAACCCTCATTGCCCCCCACAAAACAAAACAGAAAAAATAAAGAAAAGAAAAAATACAACAAGCTAAAACTTTTAGATTATTAAGAACTAGATGAACATGAAATTATATTTTATGAATATATTTATGTTCCACTGGGAAAAGACAACACCCAAACAGAGATGAAAAGCAATGAGGTAGGCCAGTACCCTTTGGACACATGATGTTAAAGTCTGGAAAATCAGAAGCAGAACTAGGATGGGAATGAAGGTTGGCCAGCATGGGCCCCTTCTCAAAATGGAGGTACTGGAAGAAACTCAGGAATGGAAGAAGAAGGATTGTCATGATAAAGGGACATTCGAAGTTGAGAACACCACAGGTGATGAGGGAGAAAGTTGCTGGGGGCACTGCAAGGTTAGGTGTCACAGGGCAGCTAGGTGGTACAGTGGATAAAGCACCAATTCTGGATTCAGGAGGACCTGTGTTCAAATCTGGCCTCAGACACTTGACACTTACTAGCTAAGTGACCCTGGGAAGTCACTTAACCCTCATTACCCTGCAAAAAAATAAAATAAAATAAAAGATTAGATGTCACATAACCAGTAGGCATCAGGGGCAGGACTCAAAGGCCACTCTTCTTTACTTGGAGCCTAATCTTCCCACCATACCACACTGCCTCTGTTACGGCACAATATAACAGAACCACAAAAGTGCAAACCTAGAAGTTGGCCAGAATTATGAGCAAGATCTTGGCCACTTTGAAAGCTGAAGGTTTAATAAGTATCTGATACAAAATTGGACAGATGAAGTCTTTAAGTCTATCATTTCTTGCAGTATAATCTCTGTGTAATTTGTTGTTGAGCTCTTGGGTCTTGGAAACTTGCCCAGGAAGCTATTTCAAGTAGCTTTTCTCTGTTGTAATGGGTTGTAATATCTCTGAAAAAAGTCGAGTTGCTACCTTGGGAATATCTACATTTATTGGAAAAGCCCAGCAAGGCTCAGATCCTTTGCTTTGAATGTCTGTAGTATCTCATCATGCAAGGGGTTGTCCAGTCGTTTCCATGGTGTCAGTTGATATGCTTCCTCTCTGAGTGCTCTTCCTGACTAAAGTGGAGGCAAACTCTTTTTATCTGTCTCCCCCTCTTTTTTTTTTCTGGCAAAGCACTGAGACTCCTGCAGTAAATCCAAACAGATGGGGAGTAGAATATCCCACCAGTTGTCTCAGGGCCAGCTTCTTGGCCGTATAATTTGTTTTTTTGTTTTGTTGCCTTATAGCAAGCCAGTGTCCTTTCTGTTCTTTTTGACTTGGGATTCTAGTTTTCTCTCGGTACAGATGTTTTTTTGCCAGCCACACTAGTGATGAGTTTTCCCTCCTAACAACTTTCTTCAGAGTTGCCTCTCTAGTCTGTGGTAAGACACCAGGAACACACATCCCCTTTAGATTGTTCCTCCACTAAGGAGAATTTCCTAATTCTTCTTCCTCAAGGAGCAAGGTCAAAAATTTTTAGACTTTCTAGGGACCCAGCTAATCTACTTCTTGTAATCAGAAATAAATTAGAGAATAATCAACATTGGCCTCAGCTCCAACACCACACCTGATTATACTGGAGCAGGTTCATTGCTTACCAGGGACAGAAATAAACAATCTATGGCATTATTTGTTCTTGTGTGAAATAATTTGTGGTTAGACACAGCAGACACCAGCTTGCCTAAAATAATATGTATTTGCATAAGATGTTCATCAGAGATTTTTTTGAAATTGACTCATTAAATCTGTTAAAGGAAGTACGTCTCAACGATTTTCTTCTTGTACCTTGGCTTTTCCCCCATAAGCTACTGTATTTTAAATGTTTTTTATTCTTCCACTGTCATTTTTGACATTATTAATTCAGGGTATTGTCAATGGCTGTGGGCCAGGCACCAGGGCTGGGTGGAATGACCCCAGGCTTCCGAGCATCGGTCATTTGTCAGGAAAGTCAATCTTACCCTCTAGCTCCTGAGGGGGCAACTGGATTTATAACAGTTTGTCAGGTGTCTAGTGGTGGTCCAAGTGGTGGTCCTCACTGAATTGATGGATGCCTTTAAATTCACCTACCCAACCTTCAGTGCCTCAATAAGTGAACTACTGAGAATATAAGGTAGGAAGGAAGAGAATGACTTGAGGTAAGATACATAGTGTGTGAATGAAGCTCTTTGCTAGATGAAAGAACTGAGCTGTTAAAATTGTTCCTTGGGTCATTATGTGTCTTCTGTCCAATCATCATTCTAGAGATAGTATACAGTGAAGGAGGTCCCAATTTCCATACTCCCATAGGTACACTTCTGATTAGTTCTTCCTATAACCCAAAGGATGAGGGATCTCAGGGAAAGCCCAATAATTTATTCATCCAACAAGCTTTTATTAAACCCCCTCTGTGTGCCAGAAAGTGGGAAGACTATGGCTATGAATATAAGCAAATTTATTGTTAGTAATTTGGTTGTAAATATTGTCAGTAGCTCAAATTATTCTGTGGGCAGCATGAAGACACCCTGGACTCCACAGCCTTGTTCTCCATACAGTTGCTGTCATTGGAAAAGGACAGTCACAACTGATAAGCCCAAGGGGGATTAAAGACACAAACAGGGGCAGCTAGGTGGCACAGTGGATAGAGCACTGGCCCTGGATTCAGGAGGACCTGAGTTCAAATCCAGCCTTAGACACTTAACACTTACTAGCTGTGTGACCCTGGGCAAGTCGCTTAACTCCAATTGCCCCGCAAAAAAAAAAAAAAAAAGACACAAACAGTGATTAAAACAGCCAGAACTCAGGCTCTCATCAGCTTCTATCTCTACTACAGGAAGTTAATCAGGGATTAGGAGATCTCTCTTCCTTTGGTGATCAGATCAGTCATGGCACCTCCAATGCTTGTATCTTACCCAAATAAGTCTCTTCGTTTGTATCTTATATGCTCAGTAGACCACTACTTGAGACATTGAAGGTGTGGTGACTTGCAGGCATCCATCAATTCTGTGAGGACCATTTAGAAGTAGGTCTTGGACCACCACCAGACACCTGATGAACTGGTCCATATCCAGTTTCCCCCTCAGTAACTAGAGGATAGAACTGCCTTTCCTGGCAAACAACCCATGATGAGAAGCCCATGGTCATTCTACCCAACCCCAAACATTTGGAACCCGACCTTTCCCAGGTTGCTGAGAAGTTACCACAAAGTGAGTCCTCTGTGTGAATATCTATTATGAGGAAGCCCATGGAGAATTGTTTAGTCAGAAGAAAGTCTTCCCAACACCACTGAGCATCCTCCCTCCCCCAACCCCCAACTCTTTCTCATGTGTGGTTGTGTTCTTCCTTCTGGGCTTGGTTTTCCAGGACTACTGTGAGGTAACTATATCTTGTTTTTGTATTCCAGGGAGAGTGTATTTCTATTCCCTGGGAGGGAGAGCATTTAACTGTGTTTTTCAAGGGCCATTTGCCATTGAACCTTTTGCTAGAGACCAATGTTCACAGAGGCAATTCTAAAACCGTCTCCCCCACTGTCATACCACATAGACTTCACCCTCTCATGGCCACCAACGAAGAATACTTGGGAGCAAAAGTGTGTGGATTTAGTGTCGACTGCTTTGTGAAAACCTTGGAGGTCCTTCTCCCTTACTTTAGCACTTAAGGATATGCTTTGAATGATTAATGTTGTCAGAAGTCTCATCACAGAATAAGCGAGGTATGACTGTGCTACTGAAAACTACGGAATGCAAGCTATGATTGTTGATTAATAATTCTTTTGTAGAGGATGCAGCTGCATTTGTTGTTTAGTCATTTTTCAGTCCCGTCTGACTTTCCATTATCCCATTTGGGATTTTCTTGGCAGAGATACTGGGGTAGTTTGCCTTTTCCTTCTCCAGCTCATTTTTTACAGATGAGGAAACTGAGGCAAACAGGGTTAAGTGACTTGCCCAGGGTCATATAGCTAGTAAATGTCTGAGGCCACATTGAAACTCAGGCCTTCCTGACTCCAGGCCCAGTGCTCTATCTGCTGTGCTACCTAGCTGCCCCAACCTGCAGACTTTGCACCAAATGAAAAACATGGAGTTCTTAATATTGTTCAACTCTCCCTCAATTATCTCCCTCTTCTCTTTTCACAAGCTATTATCCCATATTCCTGGGCAGCTAGATGGTGCAGTGGATAGAGCACTGGCACTGGAGTCAGGAGGACCTGGATTCAAATCCAGCCTCAGACACTTGACACTACTAGCTGTGAAATCATGGGCAAGTCACTTAACCCCAATTGCCTCAAACATCCGGGGCCATCTCTAGTTGTCCTGATGTATATCTTGCCACTGGACCCAGATGGCTCTGGAGGAGAGAGGGTGGCTGGTAACTTTGCACAGCCCTCCTTCCCCCTCACTTAAGCCTAATTCACTGCAAGTCACGACATCACCTCCCGATATCATGGTCCTGTATATCCTAATCCATACATTCGTTTTTATTTCTCCCTCAGTGAGACCGTTTAGGTTGATCTCCCTTTTGAATTGCCATAGCGTCTACTTAGGAGGACTTGTGCAGTGCTCTGGCTCAGTTTAGTGGACAGATTGGAGCATTTAGAGAGCCTTGCCATCAGTAAGGAACCTGCACTTAGATTCTGCACAGGACATCTGGCATGACCCTAGCTAACACCTTAGATGAACAGGTCCTCTTCTTTGATGTCAGTGTGCAGCAGATCATTGAACAAAATTATTTGCTCTGTAATCATAGAATTCTATTAAATTTTAATGTATGCTCTCAATGTTTGAAGAGTTTTTAAGACTGTCTTTTGTTTTACTAGGCAAAATCCTTTTAAAAACAATAAAAAGGACACAATACAAGCTTATATTTTCTATGCCTTATACGCCATACAGATAGATGTCTCCCACGTCTAGAATTTAGTTCCTTCTCATGTCCATCTCTTAGAAATCCTGGTTTCCTTAAAAGTATTTTTCTCTCAATTGTTAGTACTCTCTCCCTCTTAATATTACTTTGTATATACTGTGTGTTTACTTACCTGTTTGTAATGGGGCATGTTACATGTGAATATGTTGTATCCTCTCTTCACCCTGAATAGAATGTAAACTCCTTGAAGGCAAGGGCAGGGATCATTTTATTTTTCACTTTTCATCCCCAGTATCTAGGATATAGTGACTTTTGGGGGAGGGCAGGGCAATGAGGGATAAGTGACTTGCCCAGGGTCACACAGCTAGTAAAGTGTCAAGTGTCTGAGGTCAGATTTGAACTCAAGTCCTCCTGAATTCAAGGCCAGTGCTTTATCCACTGTACCACCTAGCTGCCCCCTAGTAACTTCCTTTTTTTTTTTTTTTTTGGTGAGGCAATTGGGGTTAAGTGACTTGTCCAGTGTCACACAACTAGTAAGTGTTAAGTGTCTGAGGCCGGATTTGAACTCAGGTCCTACTGACTTCAGGGCCAGTGCTCTATCCACTGCACCACCTAGCTGCCCCCCGCCCCAATAACTTCTTAATAAATGTTACTGTTATTATTTGGTCTTCCCTGGAAACCTTCAGCTCTTGGCTCATCTTGGATTTGGGAGGATAGTAGTAATCAATAATTGACCATTTCTTCTCAGTCATTTTTTCCTTTTTTTTTTTTTTTTGTAAAAGCGCCATCCATCATTCCTCCCCCTGCCTTTTCTTTTGGAATTTTTCCCTTTTTGAGATAACTTGAATATTTTTCCTTAATGTTTTTTAAATTGTGTTTATTCCAAAACACAAATGCATATATGTGTATGTATACACGCACATACACACACAAAACACCCCTGACCCACATATAAATAAATAAATAAATGAAATTTGATTAGGTCCATTTGTTCTCAATTATGTCATCAGAGCCTTCAGCCTTTCTTCACATTGAATAATGAAGTGGTTAATTCCAAAGTGGGGTGATTTCACTATTGTTGCCAATAAAATTCTATCACTATCAAATCCTGGCAGATCTGTTATATTTTGTGTTTGCATATTGTCCTCATTTTGGTTTCAACTACAAATGTTCTCAGGATGGTTTGGTTGAGCTGGATCTCACGCCAACCTCTGTGCAATCTTGTTTTCTCGACAGCTTTCTGACCTTTTGTGAGATACTTCTCATAATCTTTGATCATCCTCCCCAGTAATGTTTTGCAGATGAGTTTGTACTCTAAGCTGGTGTTGCCTTTGGCGCTATGTTTCTCTGCTTGGCAAAGAGATCAAGTATTTGCTGGCTAAAACAGTTTGGGTGCTCTTTTGGCCTCTTTTGTGGTAACTTTTACATTAGCTAAATTTCTTTAGGAAGTGGTGATGGAGTCAAGATCTTTACTTTTCCCATATTTTGGAGTTGATGGCTTGTTTAAACAAGTTGAATTGGAACTTCTGTAATTGCGTGCAATGTATTCTCATCTTTATCCTTTCTTCTACGTTGATATTTACTTTGGCCTTTGGGCTCCCTGGTCTATGATCTGTCTGCATGCAAGCAGCTAATTCTGGAATGACTGATACATCTTTAGCCAGTCATTTCTTGTCTTTTACAATAGAGTTGATTTCCATTTCTTCTTATGCTTAGTGCTTACCACATTTTGTACCTTTCTCCTTTCTGATGAAAATATTCTTATTGTACAGGCATGAGACATCTAAGTGGTCTTCTAGAGTTTGATTTTTAAAATTTCTTTATTTTGAACTGTTTTCAACTTTTTTTTTTGCTATCCTCTTCTGTGAGGATCCACTTTTGCATTGAGTATCAAGGTATATGTTGACTTAGTTGGGAGGATTTTGTAAAATTCCTTATGGAGTTTGGATTTCTGTATTTCTTTATCCTCTGTGTCAGATGTCAGTGATAAGCCATAATTATCTTCATGGTGGTCTATTTGTTTATGCCCTGGTGTTTTTTGTTATCTTTCAAGGCACAGTGAAACCAACTCTGCCAAGTCCTTTTTTTTTTTTTTTTTTTTTTTGCTTATTTCTTCTAAAAATGGGAATGTCATTATGAGTGTGATTTAGTTCCTCCAGCGGTGTGTCAATACACAGAATCCCAGAATTTCAGAGTTGGAAGGAACCTCATCAATCATCTCTTCCAACCCACTTGGATACCCATCATGACCAGTGATCATTCAGCTTCCACTTAAAGATCTCTAGAGACAGGAAATTCAATACCTTCTAATTGTTAGGAAGCTTTTCTGATAAAGTGTACCTTCCTCTTAGTCCTTTCCTTAGGACCAAATGGCACAAGTCTTTCCTTGGGACCAAACAAGATAAGCTTTTAAGAACTTAAAGACAGTTATGTCCCCACTGGGTCATATCTATTCCAGACTCAGCATCCTACATTCCTTCAAAGAATCCTCATATGACATAGACTTGAGTCCCTTCAATATTCTGTCTTTTTTCCACAGGGTCATTCTCCAGCTTATTGATGTCTTTCCTAAAATGAAGTGCCTGGAACTGAACACAGATTCTTGTGATCTGATCAGGATAATTTCCTTATTCCTAGAGGAAAACTCTCTCTCTCTCTCTCTCTCTCTCTCTCTCTCTCTCTCTCTCTCTCTCTCTCTCTCTCTCTCTCTCTCTCTCTTTCATCTCTTCTTATTACTCTGACCATTGCTTGTCAATCTCCTTTGCTTAATTATCCTTCTGTCCACTAATCAGGAGCTTGTACTTATGTCAGAGTGTACTCATAGTCCTGGATATGGTGGGTAGATTCTGTTTGGCCTTCAGTTCAGTGGCTGAGACCAGACTCTACCTTCTTCTGGGATTATCTGGGCTTGTCTTCTGCTGTGGTTTTGGGGGAGGCTGCATGGATGCTGGCCTGGCTCTACCTCTTGCTATGGATGCAGCTCCTGGCTCATCTTTTCTAGATGATGTTCTGGTCTCATCTACTGTGGGATTGAGCTATTTTGGATTTTACTTTCTACTTATCCTAGTTTTCCTCCACTATGTACTTCTAGCAGAGTCTAGCTGGTGTTTGTGTGTTTGTGTGTGTGTGTAGGGCTTTATAGTTCATCTTCTTTGACTTTCTTAAACATTGTTCCTTCTGGTGCATTTTTAAAGCCTTACTGAGTTGTTTGTGAAGGTTCTGCACTTCTCCAAACCCCAATGCAGGCTTCTAGTCTGAAGTTTCTTAAACTGTGGTTTGTGATCTGATATGGGGTTGCATAACTAAAAATGGGAGTCAACAGTAAAAGGTTACTTATACCTATTTTATATACCTATATACCAAGCAAGGGTCACATAAAAATTTCTCAGGTGAAAAGGGGTCTCAATTGGAAAAAGTTTAAGAAACTCTGTTCTAGGCCACCTTCCCACATTTCCTTCTTTCTTTTCTTTTTTGAAAATCAGGCCATCTGCCTGTCTCCAATTGTGTAGCACCTCTTCCATTTGCCCTGAATTTTTAAAGATCATGGATGGTGGTTTAGTGCTCATATCTACAAATTCTTTCAGCATCCTGGAATGTAATTTGTTTGGGTTTGATGAATCATTTAAGGTATTTAGCTTTAGGAAAGTACCATTTAAGGTAACAGCTAAGTTATTTTAGGTTTCCATTCCTTGTTAATCATAATTATTCTATAAATACTATTCTAGAAATATTTTTTCTCAAAAAAGAAAACAGTAAGTAGTTTTCTTCTTTCTTGCATCCATTACTATTGTAAGGTTACAGGTACAGGTAGTTTTCCTCTATACAGATACACAATTGTAAGATATACAATTTCCTAAGTATATCTTAGGAAATTGAGGTAAAAAGACAGGTGGGTGGGCATATCATGCTCATTTGCTTCCTTCTCATATGTACAGGTATAAGCTGTTTGTCTGGATCTCTTTAAAGGTACCAGGAAATGCTACCAGCCTCTTGGTGTCTTCCTGGATCTCGCTCTCATCCTATTTAGTTTAGTGTTAAGAATATTTTTTAAAAACTTTATTAACAAACATTTATATCTCTTCCTCATCCCTGATGTAGGATATGGGAAAGAAAAAGAAGACCCTTGTCACAACTATGCATAGTCATGCAAAATAAATTTCACATTATCCAAAAATACTTGTCTCAGTTTGCATTTCACCTCTCTGTTAGAAGATGGGTAGCGTGCTCCCTTCCCAGTTCTCTGGAATCACTTTCACATGCTTTCTTTCTTTTCTTTTTTTAAAAAAAATATATTTATTTTTGTTACATTTGAGTTCCATGTTGTTTCCCTCTCTTCTTCCCAACCCAGCACAAGAGAAGGCCAACATTTGATGCAGATTTATTTGTGAAACTATACAATACATAGTTCTATATGTCAATTCTCGCTCTGTAGGCAGATAGCATCCTCCTTCTTAGGTCCTTTGTAGTTGATTTGATTATTCAGATAACTCAGAAGAGCTTATTCATTCACATTTATTCTTCAAATGTTGCTGTTACTGTATATAATATTCTCCCGGTTTCTGCCCATTTCAATTTGCATCAGTTCACATGAGTCTTTCCAGGTTTTTCTGAGAGGATCCTGATCGGCATTTCTTATAACACAATAGTATTCCATCACAATCAGATACAACAACTTGTTAAGACATTCCCTAATTGATGACTATCCCCTAAATTTCCAATTCTTTTTTTAGCATGATGTTTTCAGCAATGTTGTTGGATGCCTTCAGTGAGGACAAAAACAGCATTAAGGTCAGTTACTGCATTGATGGAAATTATTTAACTTGAAAAGGCTACAAGCCAAGACTAAAGTGGAAGGAGAGTTTGATGTGGGACTTTTTGTTTGCAGATGATTATATATTTAACATAACCTCAGAGGCTGAGACACAACAGAGTATGGATTTATTCTCTACCGGTTGTGCTAATATTGGCCCAGCAATTAACACCAAAAAAACACAGGTTCTCCACTGGCCAGCACCACAAATCCACATGTAGAACTCTCAGTTATAGCAACATGCCAGGAAACTGAATGTATTCCATTTGAATTGTCTTAGGAAGATTCTGAAGATCACCTGGCAAGATAAGATACTAGACACTGAGGTCCTTTATCAAGCTTAAACTGCTAAACATTCAAATTCTACTGCAGAGAGCAACTCCAATGGGCTGTTCAAATGTCAAATGCATGTTTGCCTAAAAGACTATTTTATGGAGAATTCACACAACACAAGTGCTTACATGGAGGTCAGAAGAAGCAATACAAGGACACTTTCAAAGTCTCTTTGAACAACTCTGGAATTGATTGTGTGACATGAAAGACCATGGCATGGAACTGCCCGGCATGGCATGCCTGAATCCAAGAAGGTGTTGTGCTCTATAAATAAAATAGAATTGCGATAGCTCAAAAGAAATGTGAGATGTGCAAATTTAGAGATATCACTACTCCACACGTTCATATGGACTATTTGTGCCTACGGTAGAGCCTTCAGAGCTCTCACTGGTTTGATTGGCCATAGTTGGACACACTATACCTTGACCTCAATGTTGTGATATCATTTTGATGCTCTTCAAGAATAAAAGACAACAACCAACCATACACTCTCTCTCTGTTTCTAACCTGACTTCATAAAGAGAATATTTGTTTTCATTTAGGAACTAAGTTGAGAAACTTTCTATTTAATTCACTATAAACCAGCCAGATTTGTTTTTCTTCATTTTCTTATTAGGCAATTTGTGACTTTAACAAAGTCATGAATGGGTGATTATTTAAAGAACTTTTTTAAAAAGTTGCACAAGGAGAAGAAAGATAGAAAGGACAACTGAAGGACTGGGTGAGGGACAAGTTTGGAAGGCCAAAGCGGGATTGTCAGTGACAGCAGCAGATGCCTGGAAATGAGCTATCCTGAATGTTTGCATTCCAGGACTTGTTCTGATGCCAGGATGGTTACCATGTATACAATTGCTCTTCTGAAAAACAGGAAAAAGAATGTCTGCATGCCCTAGGCTAATGAATATGCCCAGGAGAGCACCAAGCTCCTATTACTTTGGATTTCTCTCAGAGGTTCAAGGACAAAGAAATACATCTGAAACCTTCAAGAGCAAGGAGTATTATTCTTTTGCAACCAAAAAACAAAGAAAAAAGAAACTTACAGGAAGAATCACTGTGAACACTAATTGAATCCTAATCTTTCTTGAATTTTGTTTTATTTCTTCATAAATGTCATCAACAAAGCTTCAGATATTATATTTGAACTGTATTAATTGCTTAATTTCTAAGAAATAGAATTGCTTCAAAAGATACTTTTCTTAAAGTTAGGGCCTTTTTCTCCTAAAGAACTTCATCTTTTCAAAGTAGGTTGAGATCAGTCTACCCATTTCATATATTACCCCAGCTCTTAACGCAGCTCCCAGAACATAGTAGGCCCTTAGTGTTTATTGCTGTTCAGTTATTTCACTTGTGTCCAAATCTACATGACCCTATTTGGGGTTTTCTTGGCAAAGATACTGGAGTGGTTTGCCATTTCCTTCTTTAGCTCATTTTATAGATGAGGAAATGAGGCAAACAGGGTTAAGTGGCTTATTCAGGGTACAGTTAAAGTGGGAACATTTTTGTGTCTAGGCAATCTATATATGAAAAATTTCCCATGATGTCTGAAGCAAAATGAAGCCTACATTAAAAAACATCATATAGTGAGGGGGTCGAATTGGAGCTCACTCCATGGAGTATGCTTGAAGATGGACCATTGTGGGAGAAGGGGACAATCTCATGGAGTATGTCCAATGGTGAGCTTGTGATCTGGCTGCTTTTGATGGAATGAGTGCTTTGGCCTCTTGTTTAATCTGGGGCTTCTGACTGGTACTTGTGTGTCACCTCTACCCTTTGACATGGGGCTGTGTCAAAGAGGGTAGGCCACTCAGTAAACTTTTGAAAATACATTTGTTTTTTTTTTCATTAAATATTTCCCAATTAACACATAAAACATTTAAACATTCATTTTTTAAAATGTTGAGTTCCAAATTCTCTCCCCCCCTCCAGCCCCTCTCCCACCCCTTGAGAAGGCAAGCAATATGGTATTAATTAAACATATGAAGTCATGCAAAACATATTTTCAGGAAATTTAAAAGGGAGAGACAACGTCTGTCATTCTCTTTTCCCTCTTTCCTAAATATATGGCTTGGGAATTTAGGTAGCACTTTCTTGGAGTTCCTGTGTTGGTAGGAGAGCATGAGTGAAGCTTTAGCTTTGGAAATTGCTTATACATGGTAGCTAGAGCATATGATCATTTAGGTGAGCTTGAATTGGCAGCTCTAGCTGCCTGGCATTTCTCCTCAGCACAGGTGACCAAATGGTGATCCTGAGACAGATATTTCCAGCCTTGGTGGCTACCTTGGGAATTCAGGAGTCTGGGAGTTCCTGGATTCCTCAGTTGGAGCTGACTGGCATCAACATGAGTTTTCTGCAATTATACCCTTCTTGGAGAAGATGACTACCTAAAGGAGGAAGTTTCCAAGCCTTGTCCTGGCTTGCAAAAGGCATGGACCTTGAGGGAGTTTGGACAATACAGAACTGAGATGAAGATGGAATGTCTATTTAACAATCCTTCAAAGTATCTCAATTTTTAAAGTTCTAAGTATCAATACCCTAAGAGAGTATAAGAGGAATTGTGGATAACTACTTTATATTTTAATTCTTTTTTGATGTGTGATTATGAGAATTTTATTTTTTAAACATTTCTATGGTGGTAGATGAAATAATTGCCTGTTTTATCTGACCTTTGGACATTGAGCACCCTTATGATAGAGACTTTTATAATCTCTTTTGGAAGATTCTATCCATGAGCTATACCTAAACTTTATGCAATTTTCCCTAAGACTCTGAAGGACAGGGTAAGAAGAGGGTGTAAAAAACTCTAGGGACATTAAGAAAGAAACAAAACAAAGCAAAGTTGGTTGGAGGTTAGAGGCCAGGCTCTGATACTGAACTTGGTCTTTGTGAATCTAGAAGTGGCACCTCTTAGCAGGAGAGGATATCCCTAGCTCTCCTTGACCATTGGGTGGCTATTACAACTATAAATGTAAATCCAAATACAATAATAATAATAATAATAACAATAATGATAGTAATACAGTATAATAAGGTATCAGAGAATTGAACTGTCCATCAGAGAAAGTTGAATGAATATCTATAATGATGAGAGTTTAGATCCTGTGAAATATCAAAGAAGTAACAGTAATAATAATAAAGACAATACTAGTTCAGATTTATAAAACAACCTGTGGTTTACAAATTTTTTTTTCCACAACAACCCCATGAAGTAGGCAATATAATGAGAGACATGAATGCAATTTTGCTAAATTATTCACCAATAATACACTCATTTTGGCCTTCTCTAGGCCAGTCAAACAACATGATGCCAGTAGATCTGAGTCCTTCATGGCTGGCTACTACCCAACAGCAATTATTGACTGAGCAGCAGTAGGCTTTCAAATATATTCATTTGTTCAGCTTCTTGTTTTATCCAAGTATTATTGCTAACTTCAGTTCTCTTTCCAAATGACAGGGTAATGTTTTAACCTGCTAATCAGTAGCATTGACTTCATGAAATTACTCTAGGCCTTTCTTTTCAAAATTATAGAAATAACACAGGGGAAAGAATGATTAAGTCATCTCATTTTTCCCCTGGGGGGACAACATGGGGTTTTCCCCTAAAATATACTTTCATGTTCTCTTTCAAACCGAACTTTGAGGATCTGGACAATAAACACGTTGAGGTAGAGTGAATATGAGCTTCTTGCATGTTTGCTATAATTTCCTTCCTTCAACCGCCTTTCCTACTACTGTTAATTCTAGGTGTCTGTTCCCAGAAAATATACATATGCATATATACATGTACATGTATACTTACATACACACACACACACACACACACACACACACACATATATATTCCCCACACCCCCTGGAAATAGTGACCAAGATTAGTGAGCAGATGGCAGTGAGAACCACAAGTATCTTCAATACCTCAAACACTCTTCCTTGATGCTATTTGCAAATCTAGGTTCCATGAACCTCTGACCTTCAACTCCTATGGAACTGATACAGAGGAAGAGAGGTAGTTTCTAAAAGGTTAAACTGAGCCCACTGCAGCAATGGAGAAGGCACATGGGAAAGATCTGTGTTAATTCCCGTCTTTACATTTGAAATATTTGGTTAAAAGGGCTTGGCCCCAATGCTGGTGTATTCCTACTTTGTTCCTTCATGTTTAGAAATGCTGTAAGAATTATGTGTCTACTTGGCAATGTAGAACTATTAATATTAATTATTATTATTATTACCATTAATGATAGCACTTTCTTTTTTATAGGCAGTCCATGTCTGAAAGCCTCTAGCTACCTAACAAAACAAAATTGAAAACAACCCACACAATCACTAGCAACCTTCTGCTAGGATATGTTGGTTACTAAATCAACAAATCTTGTATTCATGTGGTTTTATTTCCTAATAAACCACGTTACTGGAAATCCCTAAAGTTTTTTTTTTCTGTAATCATAGGCCATAGTCTCTCTTCTGGTGCCATATTGAATTTTCTCATATCTTTGGCCTGTCTCTTCAAGAAAGCTGTGTCATAAGGCTTAAAATAATAGCATATAGATAGTTACTTTGGCAGTGGTCTTATATAAACAGATGGATACAGCTGATAACATTAACGACTTTACATGTCATCTCATTTTTCCAGTTCTCTTGCTTCCCTGAAAATTATATCTGTTTGATATCTCTTAACCCATGGCAACCACTTACACAGCTGTACTCAGTGTTGTTTGTGAGATTGTCAGTTGCTTTTTCTACATCATCCTGTTCTATTTTGGTTGTGGTATGGACTTTGAGCTATGCTTGATTGAGCTGCTACATCCAACAAGCCAGGAATGGAAGCTTGTAAAAAAGAGAGCCACTTGGGAGATAGAGCCTCAACATGTGTGGGGGCAGAAAAGGAAATTTGCTGACTTGTTCAGTTATACAGCCATTATAAGAAGGACAAAGTTAGACAGTTTTTTTTTTGGTTTGTTTGTTTGTGTGGTTTTTTTTTAGACAGTCTTATATACCAAGAATTGTTTTTTGGTATCAGTGAGTTTGAATTTTAAAAGCGTGAATTATTTCTCTTAAAAACACATACACAAAGTCAATCATAAATCAGAAAATGTTAGTCCTAGAACAAATTTTAGGGACTAATGGTCCAACCTGCTCATTTGGTAGTTAAGGAAACTGAGGTCCAGCAAAATAAAGGCAAAGTAGAACATGCCCAGGTTTTATAGTGACAGTGAATTAGTACCTTCAGAATGACAGTGAAGTACAATAACTTTCCAAATAATTCCCTCAAAACCAAACCAATTTTTTTTTTACCACAATTATCTGGATATATTAGATAAAACATTGTTTTGGTCTCAATATCTAGCAAAATAATCTAGTTTATATCACTTCTCATGTGTAGACATGGTCATGTGTTTCTGTCCTTACACCAATTTATGTGGAAATTAGACTATGTACTTAGGTACAGGTACAGAGACCAGTTTGCAAATATGCTCTCCAATCCCCATTAATTCTAGTGCCTTCCCTCTGTTGATTATTTCATCTTTATTATTGATTCTGTATATAGCTTGTTGGTATATGGTTATTTACATGTTGTTTCTCCCATTAGATTGTGAGATCCTTGAGGACAAGGTCTGTCTTTTACCTTTCTTTGTATCACTGGTGCTTAGTACAGTGCCTGCTACATAGCAGGTGTTTAATAAATGATTATTGAATCATTGACTATTAGAAGGTCACTGTCAAGAATTTAGGGTTTGAAATTTTGTCTTTAATGATTTAGGAAAACAGAGATGGACAACAGAACTGGAACCTATTCTCTAAGGTGTTCTTTTTTAAAAAAAATCCTGCTTATCTTAAAGCACATCCAATAAAATAAATGATTTTGAGTGATCTTTTTGTTTTTTGGTGAGGCAATTGGGATTAAGTGACTTGCCCAGGGTCACACAGCTAGTAAGTGTTAAGTGTCTGAGGTCAAATTTGAACTCAGGTCCTCCTGAATCCAGGGCTGGTGCTTTATCCACTGCGCCGCCTAGCTGCCCCTTTGAGTGATCTTAAATAAAGCATGCCCCCAAGATCTTAGCATAGTTTTAAGCTTTAGTACTTTTAAGCTACTGAAGCTTAAAACTGTGCTAAGATTTTTGGTACATTCTTCATTTCCCCACATTTAGCAAGGGCTAGTTCCTATATATAGACAAGAAAACAAGGTTCTTAAGGGCTGCAGCTGTTTCATTTTTGTCCTTGTATTCCAGTACTTAGCACAGAGCCTGGTACACAGTAGGCATCTTGCAGATGCTTATTGACTGATGGAAACAAATTTCTCTGTCCTGAATTCTCATTTCCAAACTGGACTGGATGTACTATAAATTACCTTTCAACTAAACAACCCTCTGATGCTATTTCGTATGGTTCAAGCTATAGTATGGTTGGCTTCTTCACAAAAAGGCAGATGAACTCCAGCATATATATATATATATATATATATATATATATATATATATATATATATATATATATATATTCTTTTCTTTTCTTCTTTTTGGTGAGGCAATTGGGATTGTGACTTGCCCAGGGTTACACAGCTAGTAAGTGTTAAGTGTCTGAGGTCAAATTTGAACTCAGGTCCTCCTGAATCCAGGGCTGGTGCTCTATCCACTGTGCCACCTAGCTGCCCCTCTAGCATATATATTAATAATAATAATAGCTAACATGTACACATGTACCAGGAACTGTGCTAAACACTTAACAAATATTATTAATATTGTCTCATTTGATGCTCATAACAATCCAGAGAGGTAGGTACTATTATTATCCCAATTTTACAGTAGAGGAAATTGAGGCAAAAAGAAGTTAAGTGATTTACCCAGGGTCATACAACTAGGAAATCAGGTTTTCCTGACTTTACATCCGGCAATTTCATCAGTGTGCCACTTGTCTACTTGTGTGTCAGAGATGGTGGTTGAACCCAGGTGTTCCTGGCTTCCTTTCCAATAGGTCAACATTTATCCTAAGATATCTACCCACTTTGCCAACATTTAGAGATACTTATAGAAAATCAAAATTATTTTCATTTCCATGTCTAGGACTGGATTTGAACTCAGGTCTTCCTGATTTTAGGTCCAATGCACTTACTGTGACATATAGATATATATATATTTAAATAATAGAAATACTTCAATGGATCAATAATCTCCTAGATAGGGACACTATCTCCCTTGGTGCAAATCACATCCATGCCTTCTCATTCAAGGTGATTTTTGTATTTATCCTTAGATCCTTTGTAAAGGATTGAGTGAGAGAGTGAGAAGAGACTGCCTCAAAGTATCTTTATATTTTCTCAGTACCAGTGCAGTCTTCTAGGTGCCTCTCTGTTGTCCCTCACTGTTGTACTGAAAATTTTTAAAATGACCATCAGTACCTTCTGACTTTTTTGTGCAGAAGTGGGGTGGTGGAAAAAGGGGTAATGACAACATAAGAATAACAGTTTTAGTTCATCTATCTATCTATCTATCTATCTATCTATCTATCTATCTATCTATCTATCTATCTATCTATCATCTATCTATCTATCCATCCATCTATCTATCTATCTATCTTTCTATTGTCTATCAATCAATCATATATCTAGCTATCATTTATCTATGTATGCAGCTAAGTGACACAGTGGATAGAGCATGGGACTTAGAGTCAAAAAGAGGTGAGTTTGAATACTGCCTCAGACACTTACCAGCTGTTGATCCTGGGTAAGTCGATTACTCTGTTACACAGTTTCTTTTTGTTTTTTTTTTAGTGAGGCAATTGGGGTTAAGTGACTTGCCCAGGGTCACACAGCTAGTAAGTGTTAAGTGTCTGAGGCTGGATTTGAACTCAGGTACTCCTGATTCTAGGGCCAGTGCTCTATCCACTGCGACACCTAGCTGCCCCCTGTTACACAGTTTCTTGATCTGTAAAATTTGCTTCCCAGGGTTATTGCAAAGATCAAAGGAGATAACATATAAAGTGCTTCACAAACCTTCTATAAATTCTAGCTATGAATGTGAAATTTGTGTACAGTGACCAACAAATTGACACAATAGCAACATAGTATAATAAATGCTTAACAATAAATCATTTGGTGTCTAACTTTTGGTTTTCTAGGCCACTTTCATACTAATAATCTCATTTTATTCTTATAACGTGCTGAGGAAGAACAGAGATTGTAGCTGTTTGAGAAATGACAAGACTAAAGCAAAGAGAAATTAAGGTGTTGTTCCGTTGTTTTTCAGTTGAGTCTGACTATTTGTGACCCTATTTGGGGTTTTGTTGGCAAAGATACTGAAGTGGTTTGCCATTTCCTTCTCCAGCTCATTTTACAGATGAGAAAACTGAGGTAAATAGGGTTAAATGACTTGACCAAGGTCACTTGTTAGTAAGTGAGTGAGGTCAGATTTGAACTCAGGAAGCTGAGACTTTCTGACTCCAGGCCCAGTGTTCTATTTACTTTCTTGGCCCATACACAGATGGAGACAGAATTTAGAGCTGTGAGGGACTTTAGTAATCACCTGGTCTAAACTCCTTGTTTTATAAATAAGAAAATGGAGTCCCAAAGAAGTCATATGATTCCCCAAGGCCATTCCCTAACTTCATTTCCACTGTTTTCCAACAAACTATACTGGGAGGGTAGGTATTGGACCCATGGTTTCATTGATATAGGGAACTCTTAGATGAGGATACAGGTTGCCACCTTCTCCTCAGCTTAATTAATCATTGATTTAATAAATTAAATTAACTTATGAATTGTTATATTCATTAATTATTTAGTAAGACTTAATGTATTTTTTTTTTTGGTGAGGCAATTGGGGTTAAGTAACTTGCCTAAGGTCACACAGCTAGTAAGTGTTAAGTGTCCGAGGCCGGATTTGAACCCAGGTACTCCTGAATCCAGGGCCAGTGCTCTATCCACTGTGCCATCTAGCTGCCCCCAACACTTAATGTATTAATGACATATTAATAATCTATTGATTTAATTAATTACTAATAATTTAATTTATTAAAGACTTGCCTAGTGTACTACCAACAATACTGGCTCTGTGAAAAACCATGGATTCTAATAATGACATCAGTTTTACCAGGGCTTTGGCTTTTTGCTACTAAACCATTTTGTTTCAGAATAGCAGAGTATTCTGACTCTCAGGTTTTGGTCTTCCCACTGAATCATAAATAGATTATACACCAAAGAGGTAAAGAATGGTCAACACATTAATTAGGGGCTATGTTTATGAAGGGCAATCATTAATTAGCTTAAGTAAGTCCTTATTCTTTGATTATAATTATGCTATATAGAAATACTAAATGAGGCTGGAATCCTGATACTTGAAACATGGGACATTTAAAGGCAAGGCTAGGGCCTAGATCTGTCATTTCATTAGTATAGGGAACTCCTAGGCAAGGAAATACCCTTTACCAATCCAACCTTGTTTTGCTTCTGATAGTCTTAGAGAGTTACCTAGAACCCAGAGTCACACAGCCAGAAGCACCACCACCAAACAAACTACCACCACCACCAAACAACAAGCCTCTACCACCACTACCACTAGCACCACCAAACACCAAACCACTACCACCACCACCCAAACAACAAACAACAACCCCGACCAACAACAACAACAACCAACAACAAGAAGAAGCTGCTTCAAGGCTCACAAAGTGCTTTACAAATATCTCATTTTATTCTCACAATAACCCTGGGAGGAAGGTGCTATTATTATCCTCACTTTACAGATGAGGAAAGTGAGGTAGGTACAGGTTAAATGACTTGTTCAGAGTTGTGCACCTAAGGTATTGTCTGAGTGGTGACTTGAACTCAGGTTTGCCTGACTTGGGGTCCAACAATTTCTCCTGTGTATCACTTTTCTCTTGATGTGCCACAGGTGGTACCTGAAACCCAGGTGTTCTTGACTTTCTCTTCAATATGTCAACATCTATCCTAGACTCTCTACCCACTTTGCCAGCTTTTAGAGGTAATTATGAAAACTCAAACCCATTTTCATTTCTGACAAGTACAAGAACCTAGCACAGGGGCTCCCAATAGGTTGTGATTGATTGTCCATTTGATCTCAAAGCCAGCGAGATGAGGAGGTGGTTTGGCTAGATGCCAGCTAGTTGGTGTGCTGTATCATCAGCACTCCCACTTTCACCATCACCTAAGTGGTAAGTAGAGGCCTGTAGAAAAGTCATGGGCGGTACTCCATCAAGCAAAGATGTTCAGTCCCTGCTCCAGTTAGTCATCAGAACCTTGGCACAGTCAGAGCTTTGACAACAGAAGTGTAAACAACCACAACAGCACCTGTGCCTATTGTTCTTTCTGACTGACCATCTAAATTCGGATTTGTTTGTGATTTCATATATGTGGAAATAGATTTACAGCCACAGTTTTTGTGACACAAGGCTTTGCAGTTAATGCACAGTATGGTGAATCCAGGGAAGGGTCAGCACAGCAGCAGTTACAAAAGTCTATGCTATGATTCCAGGTGCAGCAGAACTTACTTCATTGAGTGTATAGCTCAGGCTTCTCTGTGTGTACTCAGTGCTGCATCCCTGACTGAAAAAGGGAGTGTTACTGATGAGAAACCTGCCTGGTTCTCTGTTCAAAAGATTATGTCTATGGCAAAGGCTGCCAAATGGGGATTACCATCAGAGTCAAGTGAGGAAGTTCTCAGGAATCCATTAGCAAGATGGAAGGTTCCTGAGTGGAGATTTGCTCTATTTGGTAGCTTTTTGTTCTAATAAAAGCATTGCTCATTCATTTGCCTTCAAATGAAGATCACACACACACACACACACACACACACACACACACATAGAGAAAGAGATAGAGATAGAGACAGAGAGACACAAACAGAAAGACAAGGACAGAGACAGAGAGAGGCACAGAGAGACAGAGACAAAGGAGCAGAGTCACACAGAATCAGAGACACAGAGAGACAGACAGGGAGAGATAGAGACACACAGAGGCACACATACAGAGAGAGAGGAGAAGGAGCAGGAGGAGGTGTAGGAAGAGGAAGAGGAGAAAAAAGAAGAGGAAGAGGAAGGAAGAAGAGGAGGAAAAGGAGATTATAGGATTTAGAGGAAGAAGAGATCTTAGAGACCATCTAGTCTCTGTTTATTTTATAGTTGGAGAAAGGCAAGCACAGAGACATAACATGACTCATTCCAGATCACATAGAAAACAAGCATTATAATCAGGACTCAAAACCAGGCCTTTTTACTTCAGATCTGTGCTACTTCCACCAGGCAGCACTGCCTGGATATCAATGCCTTGTTAATTCAGGGTGTGCTGGAGCCAGTTTGGATCAGCTTCTGAGACCTGATTGTTAAAGTGTTCAGTGTGAGCGTTTATACCTTGGAAATCACAAATGCCATTGTAGATCAAGTTTTGATGAATTGTCCTGTTGATTGTCTAGACCTAAAAAAGTGGTGGAAAAATGTACCTAGTATAGATTAAATAAGAGTGTGTCCTGAGTACATTCTTTTCTCTGGAGAGCTGGTTGTTAAACACTTAACCAGCGTATCCCTTTGGACTGGAAAGAATAGAAGAAAAATGGATAATAGGCAAAATTGGAGTTAAATAATAGTTCATTTTCTGTCATTGGTTATCACTGTATCATCTCCTTCTTATTTAAGTCGCCTCTCCTTTCTCTGAACTCTCCAATCTGCTCTCCCCAAAACCAGGGCACATGACAGACTATTTCTGGCTTTTGTCTCTTTATCTATGGTGAACTCTAAAATAGAATGATTGGTTCCCTTTAATGTTTCCATCCTTTCTACCCAGCAACTAACACCTCCTTGTTGAGACTCAGATCAAATGTTTCCTCCACCTTTTTAAGGGAGGGAGGGAGGAAACACATATATCTTAAGCACCTATTACTGTGCTAAGTGCTTTACAAACATAATTTCATTTGATGGATGAAAGAAAAGGATGAAAATATCAATAATCATTGAGGAGGCAGTTAGCTGGTACAGTGGAGGGCTTGGAGTCAAGAACATTTGAATTAAAATACATCCTCATATACTTACTAGCTTCGTGACTAGGCAAAAAAACCCCACAACCCCTCTGTTTGCCTCAGTTTCCCCATTTGTAAAATGGGGAAAATAATAGCACCTACTTCCCAGGGTTTTTGTAAGGACCAAATGAAAGAATATTGATAAAGTTCTTTGCACAGCTTAAAGTGCTATATAACTTCTAGTAAGTATTATAGCAATTATTATTAGCTGTTGTGGTGTTAGCAGAGATAGAGTCAACCTATTTTCCCCATCTAATTCAAGATTTCCTCACATGAACGCAGCTTCTTATTATATAATGCTCTCTCTTTTGCCCCTGCTTATACGCTACTCCTTTTTTTATTAATAAAGTATTTTATTTTTTTTCCGTTACATGTAAAGATACTTCTCAACCTTTGTTTATACAAGCTTTACAATTTCAGATTTTTCTCCCTCCCTCCCCTCCCTCCCCCCCTCCCCTAGACAGCAGGTAATCTGATATAGGTTATATATATATGTATGTATGTATGTATGTATGTATGTATACACATAATAACATTAATCCTATTTCTGCATTAGTCATGTTATAAGAGAAAAAATATCAGAGCAATGATGGAAAATCTCAAAATAGAAAAAAAACAACAGCATCAAAAACAAAAGAAATAGTATGGTTCATTCAGCATCTATACTCCACAGTTCTTTTTTTTTTTTCCTGGATTTGGAGATCCTCTTCCATCACAAGTTCCCTGGAACTCTTCTGTGCCATTGCATTGGTGAGAAGAATATAGTCCATCACAGTAGATCAACACTCAATGTTGATGTTACTGTGTACAATGTTCTTCTAGTTCTGCTTATCTCACTCATCATCATACGCTATTCCTTTTGAAGTTCAGCTACACATATCCTCTTAACAAGCCTTACTGAGATCTATGGGCTTAAAGTTAATAACAATAGCTAACATTTATGTAGCATTTACTGTGTCCCAGGCACTCTGCTAAGCACTTTACAATTATCACCATATTTGATTCTCTCACAAAAACCCTGGAAAATAAGTGCTCTCATTATCCCTTCTTTAAAGATGAGGAAACTGAGGCAAACAGAGGTTCATTGACTTGTCCAGGGTCACACAACTAGTAAGTATTTAAGGAGAGAGTTGAACTCAGGTGCTCGTGATTCTAGGCCCAGCTCTAGCCACTGCATCACCTAACTAGCTACCTTTCAGGAGGCTCTCCAGTACACCTCACATGTTTCCTGTGCTTTGTGTACAAGGTGTCTTAATAGGTTCAGGTCACTTTTAAGCTTTAATAAGTTCAAAATTGTAGTTGTGACAAAATCCCCCCAAATGTTGAAAGGTTAATTAATTAAAAAAAAAACAACCTGATGTTTTATATTGAAATTCCACATATCCACAGCATCTCTCCAGTCAATTTTTGAACAATTTTTCCTCAGTTGCTTCTCAGTGATTGGAAGGATTTGTAATCTTAGACTTAATATCATCTAAAGACTGAGATTTCAATGAGAACATGACAGTTTCAATTTCACCCCACAAGAGAAAGTCTAATGTAGATATATCTAGTACCTGAGGTGGCCAAGAAAGAGAACTGACTCTTCCCATCAACTGGTCTGAGAAAATGTCATACAGAAAGTGGCAGACATGCATTAAAATGTAAGTGAAAAATTTATTATTCAGGGGGCAGGTAGGTGGTGTAGTGGATAAAGCACTGGCCTTGGATTCAGGAGGACCTGAGTTCAAATCCAGCCTCAGACACTTGACACTTACTAGCTGTGTGACCTTGGGCAAGTCACTTAACACTCATTGCCCCACAAAAATGAAAAAAAAATTATTATTCAAAATTCACATAGCTAAATGAGAGTAAAGGGAATTAAAATAATTAACCTTTCAAATAATCCTTCTGAAAGTTGGTTGCATTTAAACTTCTGCCCTTAACTAAACCTAAAACTGCATTAAGGCTTTTGGGACACTCTGTATTTGTTTATAAAGACACTGGACACCAAGGATTAATTGCTGACTCCTTTCTTGAATTTTTCTACCATGCATTTCTGGGCCTCTTGATTGCTATTGCACTACTATCTGAATAGTAATTACCCTTACACATTCATACCTCAAAGATATTGCAGATTTGGTTCTAGATCACTGAAATGAAGAAGGTTGTATGAATTTTTTGGTTTCCCAGTGCATTTAAAAGTTATGCTTATACTGTGCTATAGTCTATTAAGAGTGCAGTAGTATTATGTCTTAAAAACCATGCATATACCTTAATTAAAAATACTTTATCACTAAAAAAAATGCTAACCACCTTCTGAGCCTTCAGTGAGTCTCAATCTTTTTGCTGGTGGAGGGTGTTGCCTCAGGGTTGATGGCTGATGACTAATCAGGGTGGTAGTTGCTGCAAGTTTGGGTGGCTGTGGCAATTTCTCAAAATATGACAACAATGAAGTTTGCTGCATCAATTGGCTCTTCCTTTCCCTTGAACACTTAGAGGCCATTGTAGGGTTATTAATTGTTCTAATTTCAATCTTGTTAAGTCTCAGGGAATAAGAAGGCCTGAGGAGAGGGAGAGAGATGTGAAGCAGTCAGGATATACAACAATTATCCAGTAAGTTTGTTGTCTTATATGGTGGTGGTTTGTAGTGTCCCAACACAATTAAAATAGTAACATCAAAGATCATGGATCACAGATCACCATAACAGATAATAATGAAAAAGTTTGAAATATCCTGAGAATTACCAAAATGTGACACGGAGACATCAATTGAGCACATGCTATTGGAAAAATGGCAGATTTGCTCGATGCAGGGTTGCCACAAACCTATAATTTGTAAAAAAAAAAAAAATAACAAAACAACACAATATCTGTGTTTGGGGCAAACTGCCTCAGTTTATCCAAATAACTCGAGGAGACCACCAAGTCAAGCAGAGACAGATTTATTACATTCCTGCAGGAATGGGCAAACTCAATGACTGAGTCGCAATAGCTAATACATGCCTTGATCTTTTCATAGGAATGTTGGTCAGAGGGGAAGTCCCCACACACACTAGGGCAAGCTCACAATCTAACATCCAATCCTGTCTCACCCAGGGTGCGTGTTTAGCTCGTGATCAATGTATGGAGACATGCATATATGTTCCAGGAACAAGGGGGGAAAGGGGAGGGGGAATAAGGTCAAACTGAAGGAAGAGGGACGGGGGAGTGACAGTCAGATGTTTCAGATCTCACAGTTCCCACTGACTCCCTTCTCCCGGCCCCTATCTCTAAAGATATTCAACTTGAATAACAGGAAGAGTCACTCAGGTGTTTCAGCATTGTTTTGTAGTCGTGTTAATTTTAGAAGGATGACAGGGTTAAAATTTATCTTCGGCTATGTTGGGAAATCAAAGAAATCAAATAAAGAATAAAAGAATAATCCATTGTTGGGACCCTAGGGTCAAGGGGATTCTGCTCTGAGAAAAAGAGACATGTCACTTAACATCTGGTCTCAACTTAATTGCCACATCCTGTGCCGAGCCTTGTCCTTTCTTCTTGAGTCCCAATATTGAATTGGTGGGCAAACTCCCCAACCCACTCAACAGGGACTGGGGTTCTGACACATAATGGATTCCAGATAAAACTAATATGTAGCTGACAAGTGGGGAGACTGAGCAGAAGTAAAAATACTGTTAGTTGGCAATAGAACTTAAAGGAGACAGTGAGAATTTGACAAGCAATAAACTTTTAAACTTGCTATACTGGGGAGGGGCTGGGTATCTTCCATACCCCATCCTCAGAGTTCAATCTGACTCAAATCCATAATCATCTCATACATCTGTAAAACACAATAAAATGAGGTATGCCTGTAGTACCTACCTCATTGACAATGGGCACTTTTATCCTTCCAATTTCCTTTTCAGTTTTGAATAGAATTTTATTTTCCAAATATATATATAAAAACACATTTTAACATCATTTTTTAAAAACTTTGTGTTTCAACTTCTCTTCCTCCCTCCATTCCCACCACCCCCATCCACAAGAAATCAAGCAATTCAAAATAAGTTATACATGAGTAGTCATGGAAAAATTCCCATATTAGCTAGTTGTGAGAGAAAATAGTAAAAAAAAACCCCAAAACTTCAGATTAAGGAATTGTCAGAGGAAAAGAAAAAAATTTTTTTAAATGTGTTTCCATCTGTTTTCAGATACTATCAGTTCTTTCTCTGCAGATGGGCTGCAATCTTCATAAGTCCTTCAGGGTTATATTGGATCATTGCCTTGCTGAAAATAACCACATGCTTCCCAGCAGATCATCCCCTACTATTGTTGTTCTTTTGTATACAGTACATTTCACTCTGCTTCAGTTCATGTAAGTCCAGGTTTTTCTGATAGTATCTTGTTCATCATAACCTGTATATAGTATAGAGCAAGGGAGAGGATAGTCAGAAGTAAAACACTTTTGAGGAGGAATAGGTAAAAAGAAGATAGAGTGAATGTCATGGGAATCGAGTGGGATGGAAGGAAATAGTTATGATGATTGATTATAATGGCAAAACGTATGGTACCTAATTTGCTGGGCTTTTATGAAAAAATTCTCTGTCAAGCTTAAGATCTTTTTCAGTTTAAAAGCCATTTCAATCAGATTTTTAAAATTCCAGAGAAAACATTTCTTGCCTTCCCTTGTTAGGTGTGTACCGTCCCTAGCTAGGAAACCATTGATCCTATGCTTTAAGATGTGATATAGATAGTAAAGGGGTGTCGATGGAAATCAGCCCATTTTACCTCTCTCCGACGGGTTGCTCAAACACCTTTTGGGGTTGTCTTTCCCACAGGAGGATCGGGATCTCCACTCTGGAGGCCACTGACAGAGGAGAAATAGCTCCTTCCCCTTCTTACGGTCTAGACCCCTCCTCTTCCAGAAAAATCCTCATAGATCACTTAGCTCCTAGGGTGCAATTGTCCTTCTTCCCTCTCTCTCTGTAACATCTTGTACCCTCTAGCCTCCTGACACTCTGCATCTTCAGATGTCTTTTCTTCTTTGTTTCATTATCTCTGTCTCTGTCCCTGTGTTCCTCTATCTTTGTCTCTCTCCGTTTGTCTCTCTGTCTTTCTGTCTGTCTGTCTCTGTCTCTCTCCACTTTATTCTCCTGATAACCTGGAGAGTAGAAATGCTACTTTACTTTCTCTTCTGTGGGGGGGGGGGAGGGAGGGAAGGGGGGGATGGTGGAGAACAACTGGTCCTTTGATCATAGATAATAGTCACTTTGCTGTGGCAGAAAGACAAACGTTGCAAATTCTCTTCAGGTCACTACAAAATGTGACCATTTGCTCTAAGTAATATTCTCAGTCTTGTTGTTGCTAGCATACCCAATTGTAGGTATTCAATAAATGTTTATTAGTTGGTTGGGGGACAGCCTCTTCCATTCCTCCCTTCCTTCACAGAAAAAGGAGGCAAAAGGTGCCATCTTCTTGAAGTTGGGGGGGGGCACATCTGTTTATGACTTTTTAGTGTTGATTTGAGTTGAGCCATATAAACAAGCTGTCTGGGAGGGGCTGGATAGAGAAAAGTCAAAGCCAAACTGGCTGAAATTATTCCCTTAATTGCTCATCTTACTTCTGAACCACCACATTTCTCATTGCTTTGTGCCTTTAGATGGAAAGCAGTGTACAGCTGTTCAGAATCCAGTCCAGGGGAAAGACTGTGAAACAAAGCTGGGAGACACATGCACGAAGGCCCTCTTCTGTATTCAGGAAACAAGGGTGCCAGATGTGCTCTAACAAGCTCCATCTTTGTGGATGAGAAACCAAAGGACAGTATAAACTGCCTGTGAAAACCAATTCATCACTTCCAATCAGAGATGATGGATTCTCCAACAGGCTCCTGTTTAGAAAAGTGAGATCGGAGTTTGCACTAAAGACACTATTTCTCTAGTGATCAGGGCCATCCCTAAGCAAAATTATTAAACAGGTGAGGCTTGTCTTTGGTGCTGCCTCTTCTTTTGTTTGATATTTTCCTTCCCACTATGCCCTTTTCCCAGGTGCCTGGAGTTTTCATGCTGATACTAAGATTTTAGTGGCAATTTGTTATTCTCCTTCCCTCCCCATTTCTCTCCTTCCCTCCCCATTTCTCTCCTTCCCTCCCCATTTCTCTCCTCCCCTCAAGAAGCCTTTCCATTTTAATTCAGGATAGACAGTTCACGGTGGAGGAGATAATTTAAGGTTGAGTCTCTAGAACCAGATGGGAATTTTGCAGTCATTTAGTTCACACACCCCTTCCCTTATTTTATAGATGGAGATACTGAACTTAAGAGAAATAAATGAATTTGCCTAAGTTCACATAGATATTAAGTGGTAGAGTAGAGATTCAAATTCAGGTCCAAGGACTTTTCAAAGTTCAGGGCTCTAAGTTCAACACACTTCCCATTACATTATGCTTGGTCTTAAAGTCTAACAAGTCATGCCATGTAGATTGTTGCCTATCTTGTCTATCCACAAGGTTAGCACTACTAACTGGTCTTATTCTGGTTGGTGAGAGTTCACCATCTCTAGGTGTCCTCAGTCCCACCACAATGTATATCTTCCTGATGTGATGATATGATTTTGACCCTTTCCCACCTGCCTGAAGTCCTGTGCTCCTGACGAGTGAGAGTTCACCAAATCAAAGCATCCTGAGACCAAACCACAATGGGCTGAAGCCATTTTTCTGCCAGGTAGGGGTGCAACCAGCTCCCATCATTTCTCAACCCTACTTTCCAATTCTTGCTCAAATCAACACTATCATTCTTGGAAAGGCTATAGTCAATTGCCCTTTGACTCCACTCAGTAACCCAAGTGTCCCGGGTGACTAGACCAATCTACATATTGTCTTCCTCTATTACAATGTCAGGTCCTTTGCATTTTTGTCCCCAATGTATCACATAGTTCCTGGCACTCTTTAAGCCTCCATAAATGCATTTGCATTCATTCATTCAATAGGAGACTCATAGCTGCAGGAATTTAAAGGATTGATTGTTTATGCAGAATGTTAGCTATTCACTTGATCTGCTACCAAATATTAAACCCTTGTTAGGGGGTTCATTTTATAATGGCCTTCAGAGTTGAATTGTCTATAACAGATTGAATAGAAACAGTGACTTGGATAATATGAAAGATAAATGAAAAACTGCAGCTAAAAGTGTGTAAACTTGACACATGAATATAGTAAATCCTTCAATGAGTCTTCACAGTCTCCAAGGGGGAGCAAAGAGACTAAGACCTTTCTTATGCAAACGAACTTTTGTGGCATTTGTTTTATTGTATTAGGACAGCCTCAGGAATAACAAACAGAAGCCTTTATCTGAGACTCTCAAGTACAGAATGCTACTTTGGAAGTTGTTTGTATCTGGACTAAAAGATGTGCCTATGATAACGAGGACCCTAAGACACTGGTCCAAGACACGGGCAACAATTTTTGAAATTAGAGTAAGTCATGCAAAATGTGTCTACACAAGTAACATAAAATAAACCTCAGGCCAGTAGCAAGAAATGTGCCCTAGGATACTTTTGAGGAAGGGAGCAGGACGTTGTCATTAGTTTTGGAAAGTTCTCAGCTAGGGGGAAATGTTCACATGTCATCCGGTAGCTGCCCTGTTTGAACTAATTACTCTTTTTTTTTTTTTTAGTGAGGCAATTGGGGTTAAGTGACTTGCCCAGGGTCACACAGCTAGTAAGTGTTAAGTGTCTGAGGCTGGATTTGAACTCAGGTACTCCTGACTCCAGGGCTGGTGCTCTATCCACTGCGCCACCTAGCTGCCCCCTTTAACTAGTTACTCTTGCTAACTTGGTCCAGAGGTTATCTGTTTCTAAACTGATAAAGACTGCAGTGCTACCAGTGCCTCCTAACTATCTGGGAGGGAGCTAGTCCAGCTCCTTCATTTTGTAGGTGAGGAATCTGAGGCCTAGAGAGGTACTATGACTTGCTCAGGGTCACATGGATAGTAGATGGTGGTTAAACCCAGGTTCTCTACCTTTGAAATCAGCACCATGGTGCCTTCTTCGTGACAGATATTCTAGTTTTACTGGGGTCCTAAAATCATGGGATTTTCTAATATCATCCTACCCACCCACCATTATATGCTACCAAAACGAGGTATAGAAAAGATATACAAGATATGCAAAACTGCTCACTTTTGGAAATATTAAGTAGAACATTAAAATATATATATATATATATATATATATATATATATATATATATATATATATATTTTTTTTTTTATCATCACAAAGCTATTTCAGGAAGTCCAGCCAGCATGTGATGTTATTTCATGGTACAGTGAGGCCCTCTTGTGTCTGAAAACTGTAGAACAGATCATTTATGAGCAACAGCGTCCCTGTGAAAGTCCCTGAACTACCACAAGATGAGTGCTAATGGAACTTCAGAGGAGGGAAAATTATGGAAAAATGCCAGCTCACCCAGAAAGTCCCTTATAATATTCATGTGTTGTTTTTTTTTTTAAGAAAAGAATTTTAACTTTTAAGATACTTTCCCCTAACCTTTGGACTCTATGGTAATAGCTAGCATTTATAAAGTACATTAAGCTTTGCAAAGTGCTTTACAAATATTTCATTTGATCCTTACAACAACCCTGGGAGATAGGTGCTATTATTGTCCTCCACATTTTAGGATGAGGAAACTGAGGCAGGTAGTGGTTAAGTGACTTGTCCAGGGTCACATAGCCAGTAAGTATCTGAGGGTAGATTTGAACTCATGTTTTCCTGATTGAAATTCAGCATTCCTTTCACCAAACCACCTATCTGATTCTCAGAGATCATATGCCTTTTTTTCCCCAGCCAGTAAGTGTCAAGTGTCTGAGGCTGGATTTGAACTCAGGTCCTCCTGAATCTAGGGCCAGGGCTTTATCTACTGCACCACCTAAGCTGCCCCTGATCATATGCTTTTGAAGAGGCGATACTCTGCATCATGGAGTGTCAACCAATCAACACATTAGGTACCCACTGCTTTCAGGGCATAACAGGTAGTACACAAATAACTGCTGTTAACTCTCTGACCTCAGAAGTCTTTGTTCTGGAATGCCCAGGTCACCATATCCCATCAATTTCATATCTGAGAATGCTAAAACCATACAGACTTTTAAAAGTCTGGGTCTCTCCATCTGTCCCAGACTGGGAAGCCAGGGAAGCCAGGAGGCAGAGGTAAGGAGGGGACAGCCAGTGTAGATGAAAGGAGTCAGGAGATAGACGCTATAATGTGAAGAGCAACAAGAAGACCAGAGATCCTAGATCATAGTCTCTGTGGAGGGAAGTAGAAAGTAAGAAGATAAGAAATGTTAGAAGGGACCAGGTTGTGAAGGGTTTTAAAATATAAACAGAAAATTTTCTATTTGATCCTGGGAGTCATAGGGAGTCATTGTAGTTGGGGCACAATATGGTCAGACCTCTACTATAGAAAAACCAATTCAGTAGCTGAGTTGAAGATGGATTAGAGTGGGGAAAGACTTAAGGAAGTGAGAATGCCACCAAGTTATTATGCAGTAGTCCAAGCATGAGGTGATGACACCATGGACCAGGGTGATGCACTATGTGGGTGGAGAGAAGTAGATATATAGGAAAGACATTATGAAGGTGGAAATGACAACGTTTGGTAACAGATTGAGTGTGTGGGATGAGTGTGAATGGGGAGTGGACAATGACCCTGAGGTTGGCTGTCTGGAGGCCTGGGAGGATGATAGTGTCATTGATAGTAATAGTGAAGTTCAGAAGAGGGGAAAATAATGAGTTCTATTTTGGATGTGTTGAGTTTGAGCTGTTTATGGAACATGTAATTTGAGATATCTAAGGGGCAGTTGGTGATGTCAGTCTGTAGCTCAGAAGAAAGACTAGAGTTGACTATCTAAATTTGGGGATCATTTGCATAAAGATGATAATTGAATTCATGGAAACCAAACACTAAGTATTGCACCTCTGAAGCCCCAGAACCTAGCAGAAGCACTCAGCCAATGTTGACAGCTAATCCTGGCAAGGACAGGAAAATCCCATAAAATTCAGAAACTTTCCAAGAGAGAAAAGGGACAGTGGGTTGTGAGTTGGAGATTTTTTTCCCCTTCTGGGTGGCCACACTTTTTCACTTTTGGAGTGCTTGTGATAGATGTAACTAAGACGAATGTCACATAAACCAATAAGACTCCGAATAGCAACCCAATGATGTGATTGTTCAACATTTAACAGTTACTGACTCATTTGGCGACCAGTGCCTCATTCATTCATTTTATAGCTGCATCGATTTCAACAGAGAAGACTGAGAATTTCCCATCACTCTATCCCTGAACTACTTTTGTTAATCAATCAGTCAACAATTCCTTATTAAGCACTTGTTAGATGCCAGGCACAAAGCAGGTGCTAGGGATACAAGCTCAAAGAATGAAACAATCCCTGCTCACAAGGAGCTTACATTCTCCCCACCCCCCACCCACCCCTGTAATACAACATTTACTAGAGCAAGCAAAAGGTAATGCACAGCTGAAAGAAATCTTCACAAGCATCACAAATTCTGGTAGTTCTGGATACTTTTATATACATGATGAAAACAAATCATTTTAGAAGATTATTGTGGTAAAATTGTTTTTAAAAGGTGATATACAATGAAATCAGATTTTTTTAAATTGCTGAGGTTTAGTTTTAATTCAGAAACATCTTAGACCTGGGGAACAATCTCCAGAATACTTCCTAATCAGTGGTTCTGGGCAAAGCTTGTCAAGGCCAGCTTCCTGAGCTCTCTGAGGATTCCTGGATGAGAAGACAAAGTACAGCTTCCCAAATGACACAGCTCACCTACAATCACATCAGAAAGGTAGGAGTTTTAGGGGGCAGCTAGGTGACACAGTGGATAAAGCACTAACCCTGGAGTCAGGAGGACCCGAGTTCAAATCCAGCCTCAGACACTTGATACTTACTTGCTGTGTGACCCTGGGCAAGTGACTTAACCCTCACTGTCCCATGACAACAACAACAAAAAAGGTAGGAGTTTTGTGCCTGCCTGGGGGCAATTTGCAGAATCCAAAACTAATAATGCAGAGAGTCTGTCCACTTCACACTAACACTTGTCTGGCTACTGGAAAAGAGGAAAAAATCTGTCAGGATTTGAATAAGAAACAAAACAAAATAAAACCACAGAGCACAGATCTATACTCTACAGTTAGCTATCGGGACAACCTGAACAGGCACTTCAGTAGGATTTCAGGAGCAGACTTATAGATATCTAACTGCTCCTAAGTCTTTGAAAACATACCCAAAGTTCCATCCTAGACAGAACCCTCTAGAGCTAGAGGCTAGAGCCCCGCTAAAACAAGAGGGTTAAATACACAGTAAGGACCAGAGCAGCTTCAAATGAAGCTTAAGAAAAGGGAGAAGCATTCTTATTCCTAGGCCAATCAAGCAGAAACATTATGCCCTGTGAAAAAGGCAGCAAAGAAATCTGCCCAGTGTAATGACCCCACCAAGCCTCCCTAAGCCACCAGTCCTGTGAAGATGCTTTATCCTATAAAAAGTTGGAAGTTTTATGAGGATCTTCTAGAGAGAGAAAGGCCATTAAGACCCTAAAATTCTGGAGTTGTGAGTTGACTTGGTCATGAATATCTCCTGCATGTGTTCTTCACTCTTCCCCAAGCCTGGATTCTATTTGTGGGAAGTGTGCTTTTGGTGTTGGAGAAAATGCTTTGTAACTACTGTTCTTGCTATGTACAGTGCCAGGTATATAGTAGGCATTTTTTTTTTTTGCTGGGCAATGGGGGTTAAGTGACTTGCCCAGGGTCACACAGCTAGTAAGTCAAGTGTCTGAGACCGGATTTGAACTCAGGTACTCCTGAATCCAAGGCCAGTGCTTTATCCACTGCGCCACCTAGCTGCCCCTATAGTAGGCATTTAATAAACATTTATTGACTGATTCAAGTAATGACATTTAGCCTTTGCTAAAGAACTGAAATTATTAGCTGAAGATTAAAGGGAAGCATACTGGTGGGGGCTCATGAGTGAGGATTTAGGCTAGCCATCCACAGCATTATCCCTAAAAGCTAGGAATGGTCATAGCTATATGTTTCTATGGCCCCAAGCTGTCAGTGGCAATATGAGTTGAGCAAGTCAGTCTCAAGGGGGCATTAGTAACAAAACTGCTATATTTGTTTGTGTTTCCTTCTGTCCTTTTTTTTTTCTTTTCTTTCTTTCTTTTTTTTTGGTTGGGCAATGAGGGTTAAGTGACTTGCTCAAGGTCACACAGCTAGTAAGTGTCAAGTGTTTGAGGCTGGATTTGAACTCAGGTCCTCCTGAATCCAGGACCCAGTGCTTTATCCACTAGGATTGGTGCTTTATCCACTTCCTTCAGTCCTTTTTGTTTTTGGTTCATAGAGATGCCATTGCCTTCTGATTTCTACAGTTTCCCCTGAAAATATAGAATCACAGGGATAACATCAATCTATTTTTTTATATCCTTTATATAAGAAATACCTTCTTAGACCAAGCAATGACCCCCTAATTCCATGTTACAGAAAAAGTCTTGTCTGTTGTTTTGTTGTCTGTGTGGCCATTAAAATGAACTTTATAAGAGCAATGGGTGGAGCAGATGATATTCTCTGTTCTGATAAACAGTTTGTAGTTGTAAAAGTCATTTAATCTCATGCCCTTCCCTCTCACCCTTTCCTTTCTTTCAGTTGGCTCAGAGCAACGTGGGTTTTTTTCATATTTAGTGGTAGGGGGCAGCTAGGTGGCATAGTAGATAAAGCACCGGCCCTGGATTCAGGAGGACCTGAGTTCAAATCCGACCTCAGACACTTGACACTGACTAGCTGTGTGACCCTGGGCAAGTCACTTAACCCTCATTGCCCTACAAAACAAAACATATTTAGTGGTAGGCACATTCTTTTCCATGCAATATTATCAAATGGATTTTCAAATGGGAATTTTAATCCTTCTTTAGTAGTTGTGATTTTTTATCAACAGTGAGAAAATTAGAGGACATAAGCTATCTGAGGGCAAGAACTGTGATAGTCCATCTTCTTTGATGGTGCCCAGCAGAGTGTCATAGGCAGGAATTCAAGAAATATTTTATGGTAATGGCAGAAATGTTTGTGAAGGTCTATGGCCTAGAAAAGGTAAAGTAGAGCAGGGAAGCAATGCTATTTGAAAAATGACGGATGCTTTCCTCTTTGTGCCCTTGTAGCCACCTCCTCCAAGAAGCAGTAATGATCATGACTTCTAAGGGAAGGTAATGATCCTCCTGTAGAATAGCTTGTGCCCTAGAAGTATACAATATTCCTTATGTCATGAATTTTTTCCTCTCTTAAGTGAATGATGGGGAACTGAAGCCAGGGCCCAGAGGGTATTGGGCATTTGAATACTTGTCTTTGAAGTGAACTGTGCTATTAACCTGTAAGACCAAGGGAAGTGTTAGCCAGAGGTTGTGGTCCTGGGACCTCCATATTGTGAGCTGCAATGCCATGAGACCAGTCAAAGCTGAGAAAGACAGGGCATAGTGGTAACATCTCAGTTCATGAAGAGTTAGAGACAAGAGGTTCTAATTTTTTTCTTTTTTTTTTTTTTTTAGTGAGGCAATTGGGGTTAAGTGACTTGCCCAGGGTCACACAGCTAGTAAGTGTTAAGTGTCTGAGGCCGGATTTGAACTCAGGTACTCCTGACTCCAGGGCCGGTGCTCTATCCACTGCGCCACCTAGCTGCCCCCTAATTTCTTTTAAAAGAGAAAAGGCCTAATTTATCAGAATGACTATAGGTTACCAAACAAGTCATGACCTGAGACAGGAAGCATTCTTTTATTCTGAGAGAATGAGTTAGCAATGTGGCAGTGATGGAAACCAAAGGACATATAGAAAAGTGGAACAAGGTGAGGCAGGAATTCAAGACACCAGATGTCCAGCTGGGCTTCAGCTTATAGAAGTAGCACACAATTGGATTTGCACATCCTTGGGGACCGTATTGGCATCCTTTTGAGACCTCATCCTTCCTTGTTGCTCTGAACAAGTTTCAACTGTGGATGGCTTCTGGCTCCTGCTAACATTTCCCCACATGGGAAACAGATGTACTTGAGCGGTGACTTGATGTAATCTTTACATTTTAATATTTCCAGAGGGCAGAGGGAAGAGATCATTACTGGCTGGTTGTTGAATTCTATCTTTTTTCTCATCCCACCTCAAACCCTTCTTTATGTCACAGGAAATGGTACAGTTCTGAGATGGCCACATTATGCCAAGGTATCATGAGAGTTTGCTAGATCTTATGGAGAGAGGTATTCTGAACTGGTATAGAAGAGGATACAGTCCAGATTCACTCTATTTTGAAAAAAAAGGTGACACTTAACACTTACTAGCTGTGTGACCCTGGGCAAGTCACTTAACCCCCATTGTCCCGCAAAAAAACCAAAACAAAACAAAAAATTCTATGTAACAAAAAAGGTGAGGATTATAGTCACAAAATTTTAGCGGTCCAAGAGAACTCAGACATTATATAGCGTAATTCACTTAATTTACAGATGAAGAAATTGAGGTCCAGAGAAGCTAAGAGACTTGCTGATAGTCATGTAGCTTAATCAGTGGCAGAGCTGGAACTAGAAAGTTCTGTGCAGTTTTCTTTTTTTACTACACAATACTTTTTGCTTCTCAAGTAAAATTATTGAAATGTTTTCCTCACACAGATTTATGCGACTATATTTACTTATTTTTCCTCTCCAGAACTGTGATTTCATTAGAGCAGTTATTAAGTGCTTAATATGTGTCAAGCACTAAATACTGGGAATTTAAAAACAACTAAGCAAGATGGTCCCTGCCTTGAAAGAGCTTACATTCTAATTAGGAGTGAGGAGACAGTACATAAAGGGGAACTGGAAAGTGAAAGGGTTGGGGGTAAGGCTTGGTATAGAGATGGATGGGAAGTGGTGGACAGGTCTGGTTCCAGGCAAGATAAGCAAAGCTTACATTTCAGAGCCAGGAGTCTCAGGGAGTAGTGTCCTTATCAATTCATTTACAGCTTATACTAGGGCAGCCAGGTGATGCAGTGGATAGAGTGCCCGGCCTGGAGTCAGAAAGACCTGAGTTTAAATCTGGACTCAGACACTTACTAGCTGTGTGATGCTGGGCAAGTCACTTAACCCTGCTTGCCTCAGTTTCCTCATCTGTAAAATGAGCTGGAGAAGGAAATGGCAAACGAATCCAGTATCTTTGCCAAGAAAAACTCAAATAGGGTCATGAAGAGTTGGACATGTCTGAACAACAATAAAACAGCCTATACTGTGACCTGTTGTCTTGAGCACTGAGAAGTTGCCCTGTGTCATGCTGCTAGGCTGTGTGAAGCTAGATTCAAATCCAGGCTTTTCAGACTGAGGCTTACCCTCTCTCACCTAGGTTATTCTGCTTCTCGGGGTGCTCAGGCTTTAAAATTAAGTTTAATATTTCTCTACAGATTAAGTACAATCCTTGTGGAACATTATTCTCTTCTCATTCCTACAAGTCCAGGAGTAAAACTGGCAAACATGTATGTGGTGGGGGAGTATATACATAGAGACACATGAATATACCCTTTTAAATATACCCACATAGTGCAAATGCAGCTGTTCTGAATTTTCTTAGTCCAAAATCCAATAGAACTCCCAGCTCAAAAGTTTAGGCCAGTTCTAAATGTAGAGTCCCAAATGCCTGGGTAGCTTCTAAAATTGGAAAATGAACTTTCCCTCTCCTGTTAGGGAGAACATTCTTCCCTTTAGACATTTTTTCCAGTGCCTTACTTTTGTTTTTCTATATTCCAGACCTCTTGAACTTGTTTCAACCAGCTGGCTCCAGGGGAGGAGGACCTGCGAGATGGTGATGATTTCAAAATTTCAGAATGAGGCTTGACAGGGCCAAAGGCCAAGTGGTATATTTCTACAGGGAAAGCAGCACCATTTAAGGATTACTCACTGGTAAAAGCGTAGCAGAGTCATCCCAGATACAAACTGAGCATGATCCCACAAAGTATTGTGGAAAAGACAATGATAAGGTTCTGGCAAAAGCAGTATGACTGTACCTGGTGGCCATGGGGGAACAGTCTTCGGATTGAAAGGGGGATTCTAGCCACATCTATGAACACAATCCTGGGATAGGGACTGTGAGTTCATCAGTCAGATGTGACTTCTTCTCCTTGATAGCAGGAACTATTATAGAGGGGATCCCTGCTTCAGGCGATAGAGCACTGTGCTTGGAGTCAGGGAGACCTGAGTTCAAATACAGCCTTAGACACTTACTAGCTGTGTAACCCTGGGAAAATCATTTACCCTCTGTTTGTCTCAGTTTCCCTCAACTGTAAAATAGAGATAATAACAGCACCTACCTTGCAGGATTATTGTGAGGATCTAATGAGATATTTGCAAAGTACTTACAAGATGCCTAGCACATAGTAGGCAACTAGTAAATGCTTGTTCCCAGGTTCTACTTTAGGGAGGATTAGATCAGATTCCCTCTATGATTCTTTCCAACTCAGAATATTTATCATTCTATCATTCTGATGCAGTAGCCATTCTTATTTGTTAGGTAGAGGAGAGTCACCAAAATAATGTGAAGACTCCAATTTAAATCTTCCACTAGCCTGTCACACAGCCTGAAATATCACCAAATGATTGGGTTCTGTTGTTTAAGGTACTGATCACTTGCCAAGTACAAATCTCTTGGGAAGTGTTTTCCAAACCTTAAAGCACTGCAAAAATGTGATTTACTACTCTGCATTAATACACTAGCTGATAGACCCAAATTTGATAGTAGTAATTGGCTTAATGGATCTTTTCCAAGAATGTTGGGACAAATCTAGTAAGATGAAATGTAATATGGATAAATGTTAAATCTGACACGGGTTCAAAAACTTACCTGCATAAATGTAGAGTGGGAGAGGCTTGCCTACATAACACTTCCCATAGAAAAGACCCATGTAAAGCCAACAATTCCAAAGTTAATTTGATCTTAAATAACATTAAGAGACATATGGTGAACTAAATAAATGAGGGGAATTTTAGTACTATTGTACTCTGCCCCAGTTAGGTCATATCTGGAGTACAGCATTTGAACTGGAGAGGCAATTTTGGGGGGGGGAGCGAGAGGCACTTTTTAAAGGCACATTGACAAAATGGAAGAGGGATTCAATTTGTTCTGATTGGCCCCAGAAAGCAGAATGGATGGAAGATGCAGAGGGAAAGGACAAACTTTCTCAATTAGAGCTGTCATGAGGTGCAATGGGCAAGGGAGTAGTGGGTTCTCCTTCATTCTAGGACTTCAGGTAGACTCTGGATGAGCCCTTGTTGAAGATGCTATAGAAGGGATTCCTGTAGAGGCATGAGTTGGAATAGATAATATCTGAGGTTTCCACCTTTGAAATTCTGTGAATACTATATACTCCTCAGCGCAGCCATAAGTCATATCAAGATTGAGGTGGGGTTTTTTGTTGTTTTTTAATTATCTCATTTTAAACTTGCATTAGGTTTAAGACCACTAACTCCACTGGACCTTCTTCATATGACATGCTTTCTAGCTGCATTTTCTCAATACTGTATTTCTGCATTGATTTTAAAAGTTTTTATTTGATTTTTTAAAAAATATTTTATTTTTTCCAATTACATGCCAAAACAATTTAAAAAATTCATTTGAAAAAATTTTGAGTTCCAAATTCTAACTCCTCTTCCAATCCTCCCCCTCACTGAAAAAATAAGCAATTTGATATAGCAATTTGTATTTGTAAAAGTAAGAAATTTGCATATATACATGTGTAGTCATGCAAAACCTATTTCCACATTAGTTATTCTATAAAAGAAAACACAGATGTTAAAAATAGCAAAACACCAAAAACAACCCAAGAAAAAGAAAGTAAAATAAATTTTATTTGGTCTACATTCAGACTCCATCAGTTCTTTCTCTGGAGGTGGGTAGCATTTTTCATCATGGGTCCTTCAGCATTATCTTGGGTCATTATATTGCTTAGAATAGCTAATTCATTCACAGTTGATCATCATATAATAATGTTACTGTGTAAGCTGTTTTAGTTCTGCTCACATCACTCTGAATCAATTTATGTAAGTCTCTTTCTAGATTTTTTCTGAGAGAGATGCTGTTCATTATTTCTCATATCACAATAGTATTTCATCACAACCATATACCACAACTTGTTCAGCCATCCCTTAATTGATGGGCATCCCCTCAATTTCCAAGAGCTGCTATAAACATTTTTGTACATTTAGGTCCTTTTCCTTGTTTCAAAAAGCTCTTTGGAATATAGACCTAGTGGTGGCATATAATTTTTTTTAGCCCTTGGCCATAGCTCCAAATTGCTCTCCAGAATAGTTAGATCAGTTCACAACTCCACCAAAGGTGCTTTAGTGTACCAATTTTCCCACATCTTCTCCAACATTTGTCATTTTCTTTTTCTGCCATATTAGTCAATCTGATAGGTGTGAGGTGGTGTTGTTTTAATCTGTATTTCTCTAATCAAGAGTAATTTAGAGGGGGCAGCTAGATGGCGCAGTGGTTAGAGCACTGGCCCTGGATTCAGGAGTACCTGAGTTCAAATCTGGCCTCAGACACTTGACACTTACTAGCTGTGTGACCCTGGGCAAGTCACTTAACCCCCATTGCCTGCCCCCCCCCCAAAAAAAAAGGAAAAAAAAGAGTAATTTAGAGCATGTTGTATATGACTATAAATAACTTTAATTTCTTCCTCTGAAAACTGCCTGTTCTTATCCTTTGACCATTTATTAATTGGGGAATAACTTATATTCTTATAAATCTGACTCATTTCTCTATATATCTGAAAGTGAGGCCTTTATCATAGAAACTTGCTATACATTTTTTTCAGTTATGAGTACTGTGTATTTCCCTCCATCCTGTTTTTTCCTCTTGTTTATCCTTTTCTCTCTCTCCTTTCACCCTGTCCCTCCTCAAAAGTGTTTTACTTCTGACCACTGCCTCCTCCAGTCCACTGTCAATTCTCCCTTATTCCCTCCCCCCCTTATTCCCTCCTCCTCCTACTTCCCTGCAAGGTAAGTTAGATTTCTATTCTCAATGGATTGTGTATGTTTTTACCTCTTTGAGCCAATTCTATTGAGAGTTAAGGTTCAAGTGCTGTCTGTCACTTCACTTCCCCATATTCTCCTTCACTGTAAAAGCTCTTTCACACCTCTTTTATGTGAGATAATTTACCCAATTCTACTTCTCCCTTCCCTCATCTCCCAATGCATCCCTCTTTCTCACTCAATTTTTTCAGATTTTATCCCATAATAGTTAACCCGCACCCATGCCCTCTGTGGTTTCTTACTGATAAAGTTCTTAGGAGTTGCAAGTATCATCTTCCCACATAGGAATGCGAGCAGTTTCACTTCATTGAGTCCCTTATGATTTTTTTTCCTGTTTACCTTTTTATGTTTTTCTTGAATATTGTATTTGAAAGTCAAAATTTCTATTTAGCACTGATCTTTTCATCATGAATGCTTGAAAATCTTCTATTTCATTAAATATTTATTTCCCCCCCTGAGGACTATACTCAGTTTTGCTGGGTTGGTGTTTCTTGGTTAGAATCCTAACTCCTTTGCCCTTTGGAATATCATATTGCAAGTCCTTTAATGTGGAAGCTGCTAAATCTTGTGTTATCCCGATTGTATCGCCATGATATTTGAATTGTTTCTTTCTGGCTGCTTGCTTTCTCCTAGACTTTAGATCTCTTAAATTTGTCTATAATATCCCTGGGACTTTTTATTTTGAGATCTCTTTCAGGAGGTGATTGATGGATTCCTTCCATTTCTATTTTACCCTTTTGTTCTAGAATATCAGGACAGTTTTCCTTGATAATTTCTTGAAAGTTGAAGCCTAGACTCTTTTTTTGATCATGGCTTTAAGGTAGTCCAATAATTCTTAAATTATCTATCCTGGATATGTTTTCCAGGTCTATTGTTTTTGCAATAAGATATTTCACATTTTCTTCTATTTTCCCATTCTTTTGATTTTGTTTGATTGATTTGTTGGGGGGGGCAATGAGGGTTAAGTGACTTGCACAGGATCACACAGCTAGAAAGTCTCAAGTGTCTGAGGCCAAATTTGAACTCAAGTCCTCCTGAATCCAGGGCTGGTGCTTTATCCACTGCGCCACCTAGCTGCCCCTGTTTGATTGATTCTTGATGTCTCACAGAGTAATTAGCTGACATTTGTCCAATTCTAACTTTTAAGGAATAATTTTCTTTAATGAATTTTTGCACATTCCCCCCCCCCACCACCTTTAGTCAATTCTGCTCCCCCAGTGTCTGTTGAAAAAAACTCCTCTGCACTCACATGACCTCCACCCTACTTAAAGCTCTTATTACTCCCATCTGGATTATTGCAATGGCTTCCTAATTAATCATCCTGCTTCAACTGTCTCCCTTCTTCCATCCATTCTCCCTACATCTATGAAAGTCATATTCCTAAAGTACAATGTGGCAATGAGCACTCTCCTTCTCAAAAAAAAAATATCCAGTGGCTCTCTATTGCCTCTTGGATAAAATAAAATTCCTTGTTTGGCAATTTAAGTCCTTCAGAATCTGTCTCCAGACTACATTTTTAGACTTATTAAACATTACTCTCCTTCATACATTCTACAACTCTCCAAATCAATTTTTTTTTGCTCTTCTTCAAATGCAGCATTCAATTTCCAGTCTCCATACAGTTGCACAGGGTGTTCCCCATGCCTGAAATGCCCTCTCTTTTCTTAGCATTGTGGGGGCCAAATTTAATATATGGAGAGTTAATTGGGTGGTTTGCTGAAATATTGGGGTCCCGGAAGTAATGAGGGACCTCTAGGTTCAAAGCTCCCTCCCCTCCGAACTGCCTTTTTAGATATTTCTCCCAGACCAATAAGAAAGGAGCCTAACAGCCTCTGCTCTTCAAATGAATCAGGTTTTATTAAGGAGAATAAAGTAAACAGCAAAGATGAAATTAATAAAATCAAATACAAGGGAATAGGGGGAAAAGAAATATGGATAATCCTCCTAGCTCTAACCTAAATCTATACAAAAGAGCAGAGTTCATATTTAACTCACCACCTGGGGCTTGTAGCTTCAATGGAAGGAATAGCTTACAGCCAGGCCTGAAGGATTCGTCTGCCACTGCTGCTGCCGCTCAAGCCACAGGGAGGAGAGAGAGAACTCCAGAAGAGCAGCCAGCTCCCATCAGTAAGCATTTACTCTTCCTTCCCCAAAAGGGGAGGTCCTTCAAAACTGCTTGTGGAGAATGGTTTCTCCTTCTGACATCAGCAGCATATGCCACTTCAGGGCAGGCCAGGTGTGGCTCATCCAAACAGACAGCCAAATTCCAATAATCTTAGCACAGCAGCCCTCTCTCCTTTCGAGCTCAGCTCAAGTGCTGCTTCATCCATGAGCTCCTGTCTGATCTCTCTATAAAGTAAGATTACTTTAAATATGTTGTCTTTACTTACAGCAATAGATCTAGAGCTGGAAGGAACCTTATTATTTTTTTGTTTGTTTTTGTGAGGCAATGTTAAGTGACTTGCTCAGGGCCACATACCTAGTAAGTGTCGAGTGTCTGAGGCTGGATTTGAACTCAGGTCCTCCTGAATCCAGGGCCGGTGCTTTATCCAGTGTCACCTAGCTGCCCTGGAAGGTACCTTAGAGGTCATCCCGTCTAACTTCCTAAATTTACAGATGAGAAAATTTAGTCCCAGAAAGAAGTGATTGGCCTATGGTCACAGGTTGAGAGACAGAGGTAGGATTACCCAAGCTAATGCTTGGTACCTCTTCACCTTCTATGTAAATGTTTTTCAGTTGACAGAAAGCAAGCCCCTTGAGGGCAGAGGACTGTTTCTTTTTTCTTTGTATCCCAGCACCTAGCATAGTACTGGGCATATAATAGGTACTTAATAAAGGCTTGTTGATAGACAGATCTGTAAAGATTTAGACAGGAGCTATATTTGCATTATATTTTGAGATTTCTCTGGAGCTATTCAGGGTAGGGATGAAGGGATATAATTTTGGTGGTTGGTCCTAAAGATTCATTCAATCATTCAACAAACATTTATTAAGTGCTTACTATGTCCTGTGCCTGGCAATATTCAGCCTTGTCCATGTAAACCCAGGTTCCAGGACAGGTCTATATTTCTTTTTATATCAATGTACTTTGGAAAAGTGAGATGTAAATCTATCCATCAAGTATTTACCAAGCACCAACTATGTTCCAGACACTGTTCTTGGCACAAGCGAGTCAAGACAAACATAAAACAGGCCCTGTTCTCAAGAAGCTTACATTCTATTTTGGGAGAAAATATGTACATTTATAAGAATATCTAATATGTAACAAGAAATAAATACTAGATAATTTGATGGGGGTCAGGGGAGGGGATAAGGAAAGGCAACCTGTAAGGGTGTTATTGAGAAGAATGGCAGTAAGCATATAGAGAATAACAAGACAGAGATGAAAGTGCCCTTAGAGATTACTGAATCCACTCCCTCCCCCGAAGGTTTTCTTTACAGATGAGGAAACTGAGGGCAAGAGATGTTAAGTGGCTTGCAAAGAGAGAATAACATGATGTTTAGAAATTTCACTATGTCAAAGGTCCATAGTTTCTCAATCCATAGAAATAGCAAATGCATCACACTAAAATCTAGCTCATGCATTAGGAAAAATGCTCTAAGTTTATTTGTTGAACCAATGGCACTATGGGAAATGTGAAAGTGACTTTCTAAAGTGAGTATAAACTCAGATCTGCTACTGCTATTTAAATAGATACATACCACTTTCACGGCTGCAAGAAAAATATTATCTGTGAATGGACCAAAAGGCATTCCAGAATTCAAAGGGACACTTTTGTCTCCAGATGTCATTCCTGATTAATGGGAAACAGGTGGTATAATAGGACTGAATAGACACTCATCTGTCTTGGATGGTTTAGATTTTAAGATTCCCTAAAGAGGTGGGGGAGGGGACAGTCTTTGATGACCTCTCAAGGTTCCCTGGGGTTTATGAAAATCCTTTCTATCTGGAGTCTCCCAGGGCTGCGTATTTTCCCCTTTTCTACATTTGAGGAATTAGCAAATAGGTTATATAAGGTAAATTCTGTGTTCCTTTTAAAAGAAGCTGTCACATGGAATTGATTATAATTAATTCTACATTTGCCTTCCAAATTCCATTTTTAAAAGTGTGTCATGTTGTTGAAAAAAATTTGCTTTAAATAGAAACATGGAAAATTTTAGACCATAAAAAAGGTTTAACTTTTTTCTTGGGAAAGCCATATTATTTCCATTTTTTCTAAATGAAAAAAATAGATTATTGGCATTAATTTTTTTCTTTCATCTTAGATAACAGGAAAAGTCAAGCATTATATGTGTTATAAGCACTGACTTGGAATCCAAAGACCTGGATTTGAATTCTGTTCTTCCATTTAAGGCATTGTGACCTGGGCCTTTTAATTTGTTCTCTCTGGGGTTTTAAATTAGGGGTTCTTAACCTGGGCTCCACTGACAACAGTGAGAAAATTACATCTTTATTTTTTACTAACCTTTAGTTTCCTTTGTGTCCTGGGGAAATAGGTGGTGTGCGGGTCCTTAGGTATGCCTCTTTAAAGAATTATGCCTTCTTGCACACAAATCCAATTAGAAAAAAAGTAACCTTTTATTTAGGTGTTAGAGAAAGGAAACCAAGAGAGAAGTCAAACTTCTCTTTAGGTGAGATAGTTTCAGAGACATGGTTCCCTGGGATACCTATCTCATTGAACAGAAGAAAGGCCATAGCTTTTATTTATTTATTTTTGTTTTGTTTTATGGGCAGGGCAGGGAGGGTTAAGTGACTTGCCCAGGGTCACACAACTAGTAAGTGTCAAGTGTCTGAGGCTGGATTTGAACTCAGGTCCTCCTGAATCCAGGGCTGGTACTTTATCCACTATGCCACCTAGCTGCCCCCCATAGCTTTTATAGATGGTAGATGGGGTGATCACCTGAGGGTGGAATGTCCCTTATTGGGCAATGGGGTGGGAGAAGTCTGGTGAGGGGCAGTTGTTCTGATTTCTGGAGCTCTCTCTGTTCCCTTGGCGCCACTCAGGCAGCAGGCATGCCTAATGGGCTTCTCTCTCTTGCTGTGTTTGTCCTTCCGTTTGGAGAATTACCCCAGACCTGTGTCCTTTAGTTTAGCTGGCCAGTTTAAACTTTAATAGTCCCTAATTTCCAACCCCATAACACTTTGTAATCCTGTGCATGTAAAATTATTCTGACTAGGGATTCATGGCACTTATAAAGTGGTTTAGAATCCTCAAACCAGATGATCTTTCTACAGTAGCTAGGTGGGGTAGTGAATAGAGTGTCAGTCCTGGGATCAGGAAGACATGAATTTAAATAAGCCTCAAACACTTACTCACTGTGACTCTGGGCAAATTGCTTAAGGCTCTGTCTGCCTCAAATTCCTCACTTTTAAAATGGGTATTGTTAAGGGCTAAAATTCTAGCTAAACTGTCTAAAATATCTAATGAGTAGTCGCCAATAAATTATAAGCTTTAGCAAGAGTTAGACTTTTAAGCATTTATTAAGGAGAATAAGAGTTTGGTAAAGAAAGAAGAAAAGGCCTAGATTCCTGTCTATTAAAGGGAGAGCACATTTCTAGCTCCCCTCTCCACCAGCATCCTCAGGAAAGGAGCCTGAGACCGAGCGCCAGTCTCTTCCTTCCTCCTCCCACTAGCCCGCGTCACTTCCTGACGCCAAAGAAAAGACTCCTGGTCTTGCCCTCAAAGACCTTCACTTCATGGGCGGAACTCTTCTACAGTAAGTCTCCAGCAGGTGGCGTCATTCCAATCGTTACAGTATAATAATAGCACCTACACCCAGTGTTGTTGCAAGGATCAAAATAAAACAATATTTGTAAACCTTATTATCTTTATTAATATTATTTTTGCAATCTTTTCCAATTGTCACATCATGTGATTCTGTTGAACACTGACAAAAAACAAAGTTAACATAGTACACATTGTAGTATAGTAATTTTTGTCATTAGAAACAATAGAAATGTTGACCCACTGTTAGAGATTTCCTGTGCAGTTTAGAGCTTGTTTTTTTAATTGCTGTAGGAAGCTCTCTGTGAGGAACTCCTATTGATCCAGATTAGTGCCTTTTCCTGCAATTCATCTTGGGGATTTTTCTAGAGCATGGAGAGTATGTACGTCTCACACACACACACACACACATTCCCCACTGCAAAAATTTTAAATTTCATTTCCAATGTTTAAGAGCTCCTATTATAGCAGCTAATGTAACTGTGTCACATTGCCTTTATAAAGAGTATAATAGTTTATGTTTCTGATACACAAAGTGCTATGAAAAATAGAATTTGCATGAGAACTTTAATCTCAAATTTTCTTGAATGTATTTATTTATTTTCATATTGTCTACCTAATTAGTATGTTGGCTCTATCAGGGCAGGGACAATATTTATATTTTTGCCTTTCTTTGTATTTCCAGTGTATAGCACAGTGCCTGGCTCCTAATAAACAAACACTTAATAAATGCTTGTTTATTGATTGGTCAAAAGGTTAAATGACATCTTCAGAGTAACACAACTACTATGTGTCAGAGGCAGGATTTGAACACCGTTCTTCCTGATTTTGAGGCTAGGTCTTTATCTACCATACCATATCAATTCTCATGTTTTAGAAATAAGGGTCAGAATTTGGGATTTATAGTCTGAATTCCACAAAATCTACAATAATGCTTCACAGTGGAGTGCAAGGGATGCTGGGTTATGGGAATCTTTGTCAATGGTGTGAATACTGTGGAATATTCTACCATAACAGAGAAGTTTTCAATATAGTCCAGGTAACAGACTATTTCTACTTTCCAATGACTAACCTAAGCAAAAATAGGAGGCCTTATCACCACTAGGCTGGCTTCTTGGAGATGAATTCGCTGGCAACCCATGAGAGATCATGGTATAGTGGAAAAAGGAATGAACTTGGATTTGTAACTTTTAACAAGCACCTAGTTGCCTTTGATGAATTGAAGTCATCTTGGCCAGAGTAATGACATCCTTGGTACTGAAAAATCTGATGGATGTAATTGCTAAATCACTGTCTGTGGTGTTTGAAAGATCATGAAAAATGGAAGTTCTCTAAGTACTATAAGACTGAAGAAGTGCAAATTTTCCAATTTTCAAAAAGATTAAAAGAACAGTCTATAACCTATGGCCAGTAAGCTTGACTTCAATTTTTGGGAAGATTCTCAAAAGGATTATTAAAAAGATGGTTATTGAACAATTAGGAAGGAAAGCAGTGCTTATAAGGAGCCAATATCACTTCACCAAGCACAAATTATGCCATATGCGTTTGTTGATGTTTATCAAATTCATAATAATAAAAAAGAAAATTCAAAGAATACATACATGCACACAAAGGAATAGCTCATAGCTGACTAACTTAGTTCCCATTTTGATGGAATTACTAAACTGGTTTAACAGAGAATGTATAGATACAGTTTATCTGGATTTTAGTAATGCATCTTTTAAAATTTTTTTTTCTTTTGGGCTGGGCAATTGGGGTTAATTGACTTTCCCAGGGTCACACAGCTAGTAAGTCAAGTGTCTGAGGCTGGATTTGATCTCAGGTCCTCCTGAATCCAGGGCTGGTGCTCTATCCACCTAGCTGCCCCCAGCAATGCATCTTTTTTTTTTTTTTGGTTAGGCAATTGGGGTTAAGTGACTTGCCCAGGGTCACACAGCTAGTAAGTGTTAAGTGTCTGAGGCCGAATTTGAACTCAGGTCCTCCTGAATCCAGGGCCAGTGCTCTATCCACTGTGCCACCTAGCTGCCCCCCCCAGCAATGCATCTTAAAAAGCATTTCATACTATTCTGATTTTTTAAAAAAGATAGAGATGTGGTCTAAATCATAATGCAATTAGATATATTTGGAATGGGTAGTTAATGGTTTGATCTCAACCAGACAGGAGGTCTCCAGTATAGTGCTCCAGGGATCTGAGCTTGACCCTATGCTACTTAACATTTTATCATTCAACCAATGGTTGAAGACACAGATGGGATGCACATTGGATTTAAAAATGATATTGTTGAATATTAAATATAGTTTTCATACCCATCATCCTACAAAAATAATAAACAGATCAGAGAAATCAATAATATCTCCTACAATTTGTTCACCCAGATCAGAGAAGGCTATTTCTGCCTCTCCTACTAGAAGTAGGTACCTCACAGAAACCAGATCAGAAAATGGATAGGAAAAACATAACAATTAATTTTGTCCCTAGAAGAAAGAACCATGATCATATTAGAGACTCCCCTCCTCAGAAGGGAGCTCCAAGAGCCTGTCCTTCTAAGGGTTTTAAAGGGTTTTTTTGTCCACTGATTACAGGGTGTCGTCAGTTTCAATAGTATGATACAAAAATCAACCCAGAAGCAAAAAGCAATTTAACAATTTCAGTTATAACAAGTATGGAGGAAATACTGAAGCATCATGATTAGATTACAGGATTATAAAAAAAGAGTTTGGCAAGGATGCCCAGATTTCCCCATAAGATAGGGACTTACTATCCTGAAGGAAAAGAAGTCACTAGGTAGGGTCTTTTATCTGCTAGCTATCTGGGTTCAGTATGGAGTTCAGGTGAAGGACATTTTGCTCCTATTAACGCAAGGTTTCATAAAAAATACTTTTGGATAAGAAGGCACCTCCATCAAATCCAGGTGATCTATATTAACAATATAAATCTGGGAGGTATAGTTAACATACTAAGAGCTTTTAATTTAAAAATATTTTAGGTTACTTGAGCATTGGGCTGAATCTAATAAGGTAAAAATCAATAGGGATAAATTCCCTCCCCCCTAAATAATCATCTTTACAAGTATGGGGGGGGAGGCATGGTTAGACAGCAGTTTGTATGAAAAAGAACTGGGGGTTTTAGTGGACTGCTAGCTCAATGAGTCAGCAGCTTGATGAAAGAGGCCATGAGGCAAATGTAGTCTTGGGCTGCATTCAGGGAGGTATAGCTTCCAGGAATCAAGAGGGGAATCGTTTCTCTCTATGCTTTGCCCTGCTTATACTACAGACTGTGTTCAGCTCCAGAAACCACAGTTTAGAAGGACAATGATAAGTTGGAGAGCATCCAGAGAAGGGCAAGCAAAACACTGAAGGGTTTTAAATTCCATATCATATAAACATCAGCTGAAGGAATTGGGTTGTTAACTCTCTGGAGTGTTGTGAGGCTCCAATGAGACAATGGGTATAAATCACTACATAAATGCCAGTTATTCTTATTAGCCTACACTCATCGGCCCTCCACTCTGGCGATGACTTCATTCCCCCAGACTTCTATTATATTCTTGCTGAGTTCAAGCAATGTTTTTAAAACCATACAAGGCTGTACTGAGAAATGTTTAACAACTAACCCAAAGGAAAAAAACAACGAATGGAGACTTTTAAGTTTAATCTGCACTATTTATGTTTTCCCAAGTCTAAAAATAAACACTCAAATAAGCCCTGATTTATAGTGATTGCCAATTTCTGAGGGGCAAATTCTTATGCTGACAATTTAACAATAGGCTTTCACAAGTTAGTTCTGATTGGTGATCAAGTTAATGATGAAAAGAAACTATCAATCAAAGTTTTATTTTCCTAATGTCATTAGGAAATATTTATCAGTTTTTAGTAGATTTGGGTAGCTCCTTTCAAAATCTGAGGGACATACATCATTAGTAGTTTAGCAAGTTTGTGGGACATACAGGTTATTGGCAGGTTATACCACTAAAGTCCTTATCTTACAAAAAAAGTACTTAAGTACTTAGTCATGAAATGTACCTTTAAAATAAAAAGGATTTGCTCATTTTAAGTTAACATACTTATTCCCATTATAGGCCTGGAAAGTGTGGTTAGGCTCTTTAGCTGGGATCCTCTGGCTTTCTGTATTCTCACCCTGGAGATCTGAGGACAATCACTTGAAACTTAAGCTTGGCTTATGTCTAGGTCTTCCCAAAAGTAGAATAATATAGTCAATGTACAATATAGTGCTGGTATAGGATATCTATCTACTTCCACATAAAAAAATGCTTAAATCACAAAATATTGACAACTCATTGATAAAGACATAAACATTAAGCAGTAACATAACTACTCTCATACTTTTCTGGCAGGTTGATACATTTTAAAAAGAGACATTTTTGTCAGATTGCTGAATAAGCATTTTACCTTTATCTTGACACTGCACTATGTGAATGAAGGAGCTTCTGAAAACCGCCCTTAATTCAATAAATATACTTTTTATATATGCAATTAGTTCTGAAAGTAAAGGTGAATTATTATTAAAACACCTTTAAAACACAAAAGCTGGCATATATCACCTGTGTTAAAATTCTTTACCCCTATATTTATCTTGCCCCCTTTGTACAGAACTGAAGTCTTGGGCCACAATACTGTTTAGGTTACACTGAGCCTTTGGAAGTCAAAAAGAAAACAAATTAAATAGCTGATTTAGGCTTGGAAGAGACCTTACAGATCAACTCCAACCCCTTTATTTTACATATGAGGATACTGAGATACAGCAAGGGGAAGTATCCTGCTAAAACTCGCACAGCTAGTCTGTGGTAAATCTGGAAGAGCTCTTAATTTTCAGTCCAATGCCATTTTTTTTTTTCTAAGAGGCATTACTGTTTAATTATCATGTTCTTTAAACAACTCTCTTACGAGCAGGAAAAAGAAAGATATGATGATTTTGGAGGTTTTTAAAAAATAAAATAGTTAGAAACCTTTCAATCCCTTTCATCTATCTACTCCTTTATACAAAAGAAATACAGATTTATTAAAAAGACTGTATTATTGCATAAAGCTAAGAGGCTTGCCCAACAAATAATGGAATGCCCAGGCTGAAGAAATCCACTGTTAGCCTAACGTTTTCTGATTGAGTTTTTTGATGCAACCCTCAGGGGATTGTGTATGGACCAATTTACCACTCTTTCTACAAATAAGAACAGAGACAGCTCAAATTTTAGCACAAAGAGGAAAAACTTTCCCCTCCTTGTTCATCTTAATATCACAAAGTAGAAACAAATTATTTCATAGGATCATAGATTTAGAGACGAAAAGGACCTCTGAGGCCATCCCTTCCATTTTACGGATGAGAAAACTGAACTTGAGAAGGGTTAAGTGACTTTCTGGCTCATACAGTAAGTAAATGTCTGAGGCAGGACTAGAATTCAGGTATTTGTGATGACAAGTCCAACAATTTATCCACTTCATCATGAAGCCTCTTTGTTGAAGAGAATTGAATCCTGGAAAGATAGCTCAGTGGAGGGGCAGCTACATGGTGCAGTGGATAGAGCACCGGCCCTGGAGTCAGGTAGTACCTGAGTTCAAATCCGGCCTCAGACACTTAATACTTACTAGCTGTGTGACCCTGGGCAAGTCACTTAACCCCAATTGCCTTACTAAAAAAAAAAAAAAAAAGATAGCTCAGTGGGCATACCATTTTCTGCCTCTGTGCATTCAGTTAGGCCATCCTCATGATTAGAAAGAATTCTTTCCTGATCCCTGCCTTCAGACTGATTATTTCATTCTTTGTTCAGGTATCCCTTTCTGTGCTTAGCTTTCCATGATACTATCAGAGCTAATAGTGTTCTGTACTTTACATTTTCTTCTGAGCACTGTCTGGATCTGCCCCTTGGACTTTGTACCATACTTTTCTGTGTGCCTCTTATATCCACATAACCACTCCCCACATCTCCTAGGAGAATGTTACCTTCTTAGGGGCCTCAGTTTTTTTTTTTTGTCTCTGAAACTCCAGTACTTTTCACATAGTAGTCACTTTATAAATGTTTGTCAGCCACTCAACTTGCATTTATTAAGTACCTGCTATGTGCTATGTACTGTGCTAAAGCACTGGCAATTTAAAGAGAAGCAAAAAAACCAGCCAGTCTGCTCTCAAGGAGCTCACAGTTTAATAGAACTGAATCAAAGATGACTTCCATATTTTCTTAAACAATCTTTGACATGCTTATAAAACGGAAAGAGTCAGTAATGGTGCTTCACCCCCAGCCTTTTAAAGAGTCAGTCATGTTTCATAAGCTTGATGATTCTTTGTAATATAATAATAGCTGACATTTATGTAGTGCCTTATGGCTTACTAAATATACCACATAGGATATCTTTTTTGAGCCTTGCAACAATCAGTGATAATACAATTTGTTTTGTTATTCCTTTTTATGCAAGTTGAGAGAGGTTAAGTGACTTGCCCATGATTTCATGGCTTGTATCAGAGCTGGGATTTGAAGTCAGGTTTTCCTGCCTCCAAGGTAATTACTCTTTGTCAGGTTATTTGTGATTATCTCCTTAACATATGCACCATCTAAAAAAATGCTATGGTAGCTCATAGAAAGTAATAATCACCAACATCTTCAGGATGACAGGTGAAAAAGTAGACCATAAACACTAAGGAATTTCACTGTCCTCAGTCATTGGAAAGATCCTGGCCAGAATCTTTTGGCACTGGCTTTCACAGTTTGATGTAACGAGTCCATCTATTCCTATAATATATATTCATCACTTCATCAGCTTTATTAAACATTCCACATCATCAGTAGGCCTGAATTCTGAAAATCCCTAAATAAACTTGTTTGCTTAGAGATCTCCAAGATCCTCAGATTTCTCCATTTTCCCATGACAGAGTACTCTGGAGTTGGCATTGAGTCACTGACATTTTCTATCAACAAATACATGGCGAAGGGTATTAAAAAGTATATTGCACTCTATTTGATGTAACTATATTTAGGAATATAACAATAGCAAAACCCCTGGGAGTTGGTGTTAGAATATAGTTCCATTTTGTAGGAAAACTTTGGACACATTGGAAATGTGCAAGATAGATTTGAAGGATGGAAAAGGAATACATACCTCCCCACCATGTATTAAGTGCCTGTTATGTGCTAGGCACTGACATATGATCTAGAAATATAAATAGAAAAGTTATATCATCCTTGCCCTTGAGGAACTTATATTCTAAATAGAGTAAGACTAATGGTAGGAAGACCAGTTGGGTGGTTATTGCAGTAATCTGTGTGAGAGGTAGTAAGGCTTGTACTTGCACTGTGGTAATCATGGTGAAAGATGTGAGAGACATTGCACAGGTGATATCATGTTACTCTTCCATAGGAGTGACATGGTTAAGTTGGTGTCTCAAGCAAGATTAATATGGCAAAGGTATGCAGGATAGAGTAGATTGGGGAAGAGACCAGAGAAAAAGAAAACAATTAGAAAGTTTTTGGATTGGACTGGGCATGACAGAGGGATTTAAAAGGAAGTCTGAGATGTAAGAGACAATGTGAAAGAAGACTGTAAAAGAGGATGAAGGAGAGAGGGGACTCTGAGGGACAGATTTTAGTGGCTAGGAAAAAGATGACTATAAACTTGAATTTTCCAGTCCAACAGATAGTAAATGTTATCCAAAGTTGCTTAGTCAAGTACCCAGGAAATGGAGCATATAGATGGTTGTGTGGAAAGAGACTGGGACCTAGAATCTGGAATCCTGGGCTTAAGTCTGTTTTACCAGGCAAGTCACTTCATCTTTCTGTAAGTATGACAATTCTGTTTCCTCACTATAAAATAGGCAGGTTGGACTATATTAATCCCCAAACTTCATTTTAATTCTAACACCTAGTAGTCTGTGAAGGTAGAGGGTGTCTCAAAAGTCTTAGTGCCATTTTAAGCTTTAATAGCTCAAATACCTTGTATTTACAAGCTTCAATACACTTTACTTGCATAAACTGACTTGGAAATAATCATGATTTAATTTTCAGGGTTGGAATACCAACCAGTCTGACAATGACTGACATGAGACTCATAGTTGTAGTACCTTCATAAAAGCTCTATATTACTCAAGATCATCAATGATTTCTGCTACCTCTGCACTATGGTAACAAATCATGTACTGCCACGAAAAGAAGGAAATTGACCCAAGAAGACCAGCATATCCTTTAGGAAACCTTCCTTCCTTCTTTCCTTCCTTCCTTCTTTCTTTCTTCCTTCCTTCCTTTCTTTTTGTGATTGATTTGTTGGGGGGGGGCAATGAGGGTCAAGTGACTTGCCCAGGGTCACACAGCTAGTAAGTGTCAAGTGTCTGAGGCCAGATTTGAACTCAGGTCCTCCTGAATCCAAGGCCAGTGCTTTATCCACTGATCCACCTAGCTACGCCAAGGCAATTACTTTTAGACCAGAAAGGGACAATCTGGAAAATGATCTACTTCTGTGTACTCCCTGGAACACCTGTTGGTATGTCTATAACATAAACATCTTCAAAAGACAGCACTTTGTAGTCAAAAGTGAACAGAATTCTGAGTTAAGAAACCTGGGGTCTAGTCTTGGATTTACCACTCACTAGCTGCGTGGCCTTGGGCAAATAAATTCACCCTCAGCTTCTTTTCACTTATCTGTAACATGATATGGTTGGTCTAGGTTACGTCTTAGGTGCCTTGTAGCTCTGACATTCCTATGGCTTCTAAGTTATGAGTCCAAGAAGCTGAAAGGGCCCCAAAGAATGGCATGCAAATATAAATCATTAGACCTATAATCCATCCTATAGTCATAGTGTGGATAAGCTACAAAGTTAGGAAAAGACCCAATTTCTTCCACCAAAGAGCTTATAGTCTAATAGGGAGATATGAACATATGCAGATCACACTAATATAAAAGAATACATACTAGGTACAGTAGAGTATACACCACTCTCTCAGAGACAGGCCTGCTATCATGGCCTACCAGGGTTCTGGGGTACTCTGAGGTTTGCAGGGATGTCTTCTCTCAACTGCCATTGGCTCAAGCCCCCACTGGCTTGTTCCCCTTTTCCCATTTTTAGGGGCCCAATGAGTAATTCCCTAGTTCCATTTAACCATTTAGTATGAGGTAGATTTTATAAAGGGGTACTATGTTTACTTCCCAGATATGGCAGGAACAAATGCACATGTATTTCCTGCCCTCTTCTCCAACCCCATACCTTGGGGATACCTCAATCTCTCAGTCTCTAAGGAGAGCAGGCTCATCTTAGCTCAGTTCCTACATAATATTGGTTCAACTGAGTTCATGTCCAGGATGCAGGATGAATCTTTCTGCCAGTTTGGAGCCACCCAGGTTACTGTTAATGATCACCTCTTGTTCCCTGGGTTATCAAGGCTGCACTGTCTGAGAAACCTTGCTTTGGTTTTTGCTCCCATATTGCTATGGCCTCTTCTTCTGAACTTTGGAAATATCTAAGGTCTGAGATTTCCCTCCTTTCACCAGATGCCATGAGTTTAGTCACAGAGGTGCTCCAAAAGTGAGGGAAAGATGGTTCTTGAAGATGTCAGGCCTTTGCGAATGTTGATCAAAGAACCCTCTCTTCAGCATGTAACTAACTAGTCGACCAGAATTAGTTATAGAATGTCTATGCATGATACACTCTTTCCAAGGAACTTCACTTTTGTATCATTATTCTCCTGGAATCAGCTCCTTAGTATCTTCCACATAAAAAGATGTCATCTCAGGTGGTCTGGAAATACCCCAGAGCTTCATTACAGGTACATTAAGAAAGGACCAAACAAAACGCAGCATCAGGTCTGAGAAGGAAAAGGACATTACTATCTTGGGAGATAAGAGAAGGTTTCCTGGAGAAAGTGGGACTTGAGTATTTATTGGGATTATTTGGATTACATAATATATAATTATATAATGTGATACAACATACCACACTATTATTATGTGAGTATAATAATATATCATAATTATATGTATTTTATAAGATTGGGTAGGATCTCAATAAGTAAGAAGAGAAGGGAGGATAAGGAAAGAAGGAAGGAGAATACAGAGAGCATGACCTTCAATAATCCATTTTATTAATTACAAAACAAGCATCTCTCCAGCTAATAGGGGCACTGTGCTTTTTTGGGATATAAGGGTACCTGGTAAGCAGTCTTGTCTAATGTTTATTGGATGAATGAATGCCTATGTTTGCCATTAAAGAGGAAGTAGGAAAGAGCTAGTAACTAATAAAAATCAATTTGACAAATTAAAAAAAAATCAATTGGAACTTTTCTAAATGGCATAGGCTATTAGGGCTCAGGACTCAGTAATTAAGATGTGAAAAGTCTGAAGTTCATTATTATAGTGAGCTACAGAAACAAGAAGAGGATAATTTTAGCTTTAGGCAGAAAAGCAATTCCTTGTACAGCAGAATGGTGATGGCCTTTATCAGCATGTCCTTAGGATGACTGTGCTAACATCCCATTCAGTTGCATGTTCCTCAGCACTAGAAGAACATTCTGTGCTTGAACAGAAAGGAAGAGATTTTGAATAATGAAAATTGAAATAGAATATTTCAAAATATTGAAAGAGAATGAATACAGGTCAGCTGCACATTAAGACATGAGAATTAAGTTGGCTTTATGATCCCGAGAGAAACCTGTGTACTGACTCAAATAAATTGTACAAGCACTTTTAAATACATATTCAGATGAGCACTGTACTGACTGTGGTGAAGATGTTAGAGCATCTCCCAAAGCTTAGCGTTGTTTCCAATCTTAGCAGAGACATGGATACTTACTAAGCAAATATTTCTATCTGGTAAGTATCACTGTTTTTGTTTGTTTGTTTGTTATTGGTGGGGCAATGAGGGTTAAGTGACTTGCCCAGGGTCACACAGCTAGTAAGTGTCAAGTGTCTGAGGTCAGATTTGAACTCAGGTCCTCCAGAATCCAGGGCCAGTGCTTTATTCACTGTGCCACCTAGTTGCCCCCCACTGTTTTGTTTTTCTTTCTCTCTCTTCTCCCCCCTCCAAAGTTTAAACTATCTGAGCTCATTATAGTCTTAGAATTATGACATATTAGTACAGTGCTGAGGTTGTTAGGACTGAAATATTTTGCCTCCTGGAATTTCTGCTGTATTTACTTTATGTATGTTATGAATCTACTTATTTGTATGTATCTCTCCACAGGAGAATGGAAACTATTTCCATTTTATTTTATTTTGTGTCTCCCCAGCACCGAGTACAATATTCCAATAATTATCTAATTGTGACACAGTAACACAGATGATACCCCATCCATGCCAGCCTGTCCTGAGCCACTCTTCTCCATGTCCTTTCAGAAGTTCCCCACAGGGATCCACACAATCTTCTGGGGGCCTTCCTTACTTATTCCTAACATTGAAAGGATGACATGGAACCCTTGGGATTTCCAGTTATCCTTTCCTCTTGCCACATTACCAGGCTATTTTATTTTATCACATGTATGTAGAGGAGGTTGAATTGGCCTATATGGACCATTCCAAGGACTGGGGACCCGGAGCTTTCCTGGAAACTTCTGCTGGACTACAGGGACATAATGTCTCAACATTTGGATATGTCAGAGTTGGCTCAGCTCTGAAAGACATAGGAGTTTTGAAATGATGATAAGATCTCATTGTCAGCTGAGCCAGAGAAACAGATGACTTAATGGAACTTTTAAATGAAGAGACAGCTTCATCACTTTGCTTTGATTCTCCCATGTGACAATTAGTGAGCCATACCTCTAGATTCCCCATGAAAGAGGTTGGGGAGTGGGCTAAGTTCTGTACGCTAATTTCATGGATGCTCCCACATAGAACATGGATTTAACTAGGTAAGTGTCAGCCTTGTCCTCTGATTGCCTTTTGTTTTCTGTTTCCTTCCTGAATAGGTGATCAAACTTCATTCCCAAGGTAGATGGAAGCCAGGGCAATGACATGGGGGTTAGGCCAACTAGCTATCAGGATGGACACACCTAAGTAGGGGAAGATTAAATTCTATAGCAAGAAAGTCAGTTAGGCATGGCTACCACCTGAAGAGACAGAGGTCAAGACTATTCCACTGACTCTCATAAAGTTTTCACCACCCCCAAAGGGAAATTCCCATAATTAGGTGGTTATCCCATCTGTTCCCCCACTGTTCTTCCTCTATAAAGTCTTTGGCCTCCCTTCTGGTGGAGGAGAAACATGTCTTCATAGAATCATGTCTCTGAACCATTTTCTCCCCTTGGGGGAAGTCTTTGACTTCCTCCTTTGTCACTTCTTCTAGTGCCCAAATAAAGGACTATTTTATTCTAATTCAATTGTGTGTGAGATGGTATAATTCTTTAAAGAAAAATACATAAGAATCCTCACCACCTGTTTCCCTGTAACAGAGAAGAATATCTAACACCTTTGATCTGTTTTTAAAATAAAAATATTTTTATTTAAAGTATTGAATTTCAAATTTTATCCTTCCTTCCCTCCATTCTCTCCCTCCTCCCTGAGGTGGTAAGCAATCAGAAATAAGTTATGCATGTGCAGTTATGTAAAACACTGCTATATTAGTCATTTTGAATAAGAAAATTACTAAAAGAAAAAAATCAAAGTGAAAAATAGCATGCACCAGTCTGTGTTCAATCAATAATTTCTTTGGAGGTGGATAGTATGCTTCATCATTAATTCTTTGGGGTTGTTTTAGATCATTGTATTGTTGAGAATAGTTGTCATTCACAGTTCTTCATGAAACAATATTACTGTCACTGTGCACAATTTTCTTTTAGTTCTGCTTACCTCATTATATATTAGTTCATACAAGTCTTTCCAGGCCTTTCTGAAGTCATCCTGCTTGTCATTTCTTATAGCCCAATAATATTCCATTACCATCACATACCACAGTTTTTATAGCTATTCCCCATTGATGGGCATTCTTTTTTTTTTTTGCGGGGCAATGAAGATTAAGTGACCTGCCCAGGGTCACACAGCTTGTGTCAAGTGTCTGAATCCAGATTTGAACTCAGGTCCTCCTGAATCCAGGGCCAGTGCTTTATCCACTGTGCCACCTAACTGCCCCCGATGGGCATTCTTTTGATTTCCAATTCTTAGCCATCACAAAAAGAGCTGCTACAAATATTTTTGTACAAATAGGTCTTTTTCTTTTTTGAGATGTCTTTGGTATATAAACTTAGCAGCGGTATTGCTGGATCAAAGGGTATGCACAGTTCTAGAGCCCTTTGGGCATAGTTCCAAATGGTTCTCCAGAATCATTGGATCTTTTCACAACTCCACCAACAGTGGATTAGCATCCCAGTTTTCCAAGATTCCCTCCAATATCCAATATTTTCCTTTTTTGTTATATTTGCCACTCTGATAGGTGTGAAGTGATACTTCGGAGTTGTTTTATTTTGAATTGATCAATAGTGATCTGGAGAATTTTTTCATATATCATAGATAGCTTTGATTCCTTTGCCTGAAAACTGCTTGATCATATCCTTTGACCATTTATCAATTGGGGGATGACTTGCATTTTTATAAATTTGACTCAGTTCTCTATATATTTGAGAAATGAGGCCCTTATCAGAGATATTGTTTCAAAAATTCTTTCCCAGTTTTCTGCTTCCCAGATAATCTTGGTTACATTAGTTTTGTTTGTGCAAAAGCTTTTAAATTTTATATAATCAAAATGATCTCTTTTACATTTTGTATTGCTCTCTATATCTTTTTTGGTCCTAAATTCTTCTTCCATCTGACAAATAAACTATTCCATGCTCTCTCTTTTTTTTGAATTATACATGTGTAGTTATGTAAAACATTTCCACATTAGTCAGGTTGTGAAAGAAAATAGGCAAAAGAAAGGTTAGAAAAAGGAACTAACAAAAAAATTATGCTTCAATCTATATTCAGATACTAATAGTTCTTTCTCTGTATATGGATTGCATTTTTCATAAGTCTTTGAGAGTTGTCTTGGGTTACTGTATTGAAGAAAATAACTACATCATTCAGAGCAGATCATCTTATGATATTGCTGCTGTTTTGTATACAGTACATCTCACTTTGCATCAGCTTATATAAGTCTTTCCAGATTTTCTGATAACGTCCTGTTCATCATTTTTAAAAAATACTAAACTACATTTATACAGTACTTTAAAGAGAGAATTCCTTACAATAAACCCATGAGGTTTATTTATAATAGATAACATTTATATGTACCTTATATCTGACAAGGAATTTTCTTTATAATAGCCCAGCAAAGTAAGTACCATACATTTTATCCTCCTCCTCCTCCTCATCTTACATTGCTCTTTCCTCTGCTTCAATTTTTTTTCACATTTACTATTGCTAACTGTGTTTCCCTCCATCCTATTCTCTTCACATGGTATTTACTCTATTTTCTATCTTCTTTCACCCTATCCCTCTTCAAAAGTGTTTTGCTTATGGCTGCTCCCCCCCCCCCATCTGCCCTCCCTTCTTTCATCCTTCCCTCCTTATCCCCTTTCCCTCCTACTTTCCTGCAGGGTAAGATAGATTACTATGCCAAATTGAGTGTGTATGTTATTCCCTCTTTGAGCCAATTCTGATGAAAGTAAGGCTCACTCACTCCCCCACATCTCTCCTATCTTCCCCTCTACTATATAAGCTTTTTATTGCTTCTTTTATGTGAGATACTTTACCCTATTGCGCCTCTCCCTTTCTTTTTCTCCCAGTGTATTCCTCTCACCCCTTAATTTTATTTTTTTAAAGATATCATCCCTTCATACTCAACTCACACCTGTGCCTTCTGTCTCAATATATTTCATTCAGTTCCCCTAATAATGAGAACGTTCTTGTGAGTTACAGGTGTCATCTTTTCATATAAGAATGTAAAGACTTTAAGCTTTTAATATCCCTTATGATTTCATTTTTCTGTTTACCTTTTTATGTTTCTCTAGGGTCTTGTATTTGAAAGTCAAATTTTCTATTTAGCTCAGGTATTTTCATCATGAATGCCTGAAAGTCCTCTGTCTCATACCCATTTTTTCCCCTGAAAGATTATACTCAGTTTTGCTGAGTAGGTGATTCTTGGTTGTAATTCCAGTTCCTTTGCCCTTTGGAATATCATATTCTAAGCCGTGTGATCCTTTAATGTAGAAGCTACTGGATCTTGTGTTATCCTGACTGTGGCTCCACCATACTTGAATTCTTTCCTTCTGGCTGCTTGCAATATTTTCTCCTTGACCTGGGAGTTCTGGAATTTGGTTATAATATTCCTGGAAGTTTTCCTTTTGGGATCTCTTTCAGGAGGTGATCAGTGGATTCTTTTAATTTCTATTTTACCTTTGGAGGGGTCCTGGGGAGAGAACTTAGGGAAGTCACTGCCTTTCTTCTGCCATCTTGGCTCCACCCCTCTAGATTCTTTCCATGCTCTCTCTCTCTCTCTCTCTCTGGGGCAATGAGGGTCAAGTGACTTGCCCAGGGTCACAGAGCTAGTAAGTGTCAAGTATCTGAGGCCAGATTAGAACTCAGGTCCTCCTGAATCCAGGGCTGGTGCTTTATCCATTGGGCCACCTAGCCACCCCTCCCCCCATGCTCTCTTAATTTGCTTTTGGCATCACCCTTTATGTATAAATCATGTACCCATTTTGACCTTATTTTAGTGTACGGTGTGAAATGTTGCTCTATGCCTAGTTTCAGCCATAATACATTCCATTTTTCCCCGCAGTTTTTGTCAAATAATGTAACTCCTTTGATCTTTAAGAAGGTGACAAATAATGAGAGGATTGGCCCCATTTTGCCCAGAAGAGGACTGGGAATTGTTTGAACAATCCAGAGCTGAGATATATTAAAATGCCTAATCGGCAGTTTTTTGAATTGCTTTGTGTTCCAATCCTAAGTATCAGGTTCCCAGAATATTTTAACAGTATTTAAAAGTCCTTACTCCATCCTCTTTTAAGTCATTCTGTCAATGATGGTTCTGGTTCTTTTATATTTACCAGTTTTTTCCTGAAATTAAAAAAATACTGTAAAAATAAAATACCTGTCCCATACTTGATTTGTATTATGTATTAAGTACCTTTTAACTTCCCTTTTTGAGTAGATTCAGAAATAAGCTCAAAACCTAATTTTAAAATAATTTGTTCCACAGGATTGGGTAGGGTTAAAAGAAGTAAAGAACATAAGAAAAGGGAGCCTAGCCCTTCTGTTATTAGAGACCAACATCCCCCAAAATTGAGTAGAGAGGCTACTTAGGAAAATGGATTGGTCAAATGGCCCAACCCTTTGCACCCAGTAGAATCTCTAAGACATCTACTTTCTTGGTTAGAGTTTATGTTTCATATTTCTTTGGTGACATCCTTCATTTTGGTTCTTCTTCAGTTTCTTATTTGTTTTGTGTTCCAGATTGATCACATATACCATGTGTCTCACCGTTGTTCTAGGATCCTCAGTTTTAATTCACTAGAGAACATAGTGTTTATTGTACTTGTATGCATAGAATACCACAAGTAATAATAACAATATCATAATAGCTATCATTTATATCATTCTTATAATTGAGAAAACTGAGGCAGATAGAAGTTAAGTTACTTAGGGTCACATAGCTCTAGGACCAGATTTGATTGCAGGTCTTCTCAACTTCAGGTCCAGTGCTTTAAACTCTTATTTCTGGGCTGTTTCAAATAATTAAAGGACCTATGTGATCTATTCCTCTCCAGACTACATTCCTGGACTTCCTTCATCATGCCCCAAGAATTTCGTCTTCCTGAAAACTCACTCTACCCCCTGGAATTCACACATTGGAAGAATTCTCCATCCCTGTGACTTTTCTCTCTGACTGAACTCCCCCCAGAACCTCCATTTCGATATCACCAACCACATATTCATTTCTGTCCAGACTGTACTTCTGTATTTCTATTACCATGCAGCACCCCCAACACTAACCAGTTACCTTAGTTATCTCTTAGTTATTTATTTAGTTATTCTTAGTTAGTTATTAGTTATCTCCTCTTTTTCCCTGCTTTCATCTCCCTTTTATGTGTTGTCTTTCCATATTAGAATGTAAGATCCTTGAGGGCAAGGCTAGTCTTTCTTTTTGCTTGCATTTGTATTTCCAGTGCTTAGAACAGTTCCTGGAATACAGTGTTTAATAAATGCTTACTGACTGACTATCCCAAACTATCCTTTCCAACCTCCTTAGCATTCTTTATCTACTTGTTTTTTCCTGTGTGAATAGCTATGGCAAACTCTTTTGATCATTTGATGCCTTATACAGGAATCTCTACTACATGGCATTTAGAATACTAATTCCATTGGTCTGGACTTGGCATTTCATCAATGTGAAGAATTTGGGGCATGGAAATTCCTTATACCAATGCAGATTGACAACTTATTATAGTTTTAGGTAGTAGTCTAAGACACTAAGAAAACAAATCATTTCCTTACAGTCAAATAATTAGTAGGTGTTAGAGGCAGCATTGGAACTCAGGTCTTCCAGAATGTAAGGCTGATTCTCTATCTACTACAGTGATAAATTATGCTCCAAATATTTTTATATAGCTAGGGGAGTAGATATATAGTTATTATTGTTTTCCTCTTTGCTTTGTTGCAGTATTAATAAGGTCCTAAGTTTTTTCCACATTGTTCTTCAGATACCTTGTGACTCACTCCCTCGGTGCCTTCTCACTTGTATCATAGGAAGTACAGATCTCCTTCATATACACTTATTTTCATGTGGGTGTTTTTCTACCTTTGTTTTCTCTTGTGTTATTTCTCCCACTTACATGAGGATATCAAGTTTCTAAACTAACAAAATCCTACTGTAGAAGAGTTTACAGCAAAATTTTCAATTATTTTGGTTCATCTCAGTTAATTTGCACACCACTGTATACAAAATGAGTTTCATTTTTTGAAACGTTATTTGGTACTTAACATGTCTAGAGTCTTTAGATTCTTTTTTTTCAAATAAAATATTCATGATGTACATAAGTAAGGTTTTTGTGTAGTCTACACATCTTTGATCTTTCTCATTCTTTCTTCTAGGTTCATATTTTCCAATGTATCTTGGACTACCATCATCTATTCATACCTTTGCACTGTAGTCACTGAATATTAAAATATACGGTGGTGGCATTTTTAGGGTCTTAAAGAATTCTTCAACAATTCCTCTACAACAGATATTGAGGCATAAACTAAAATTATTTTCATGGTGGACTTTTGGAAAATATTTATCATGAACAAGGAGATACCAGATGACCAAATGTCCCATGGAATGTTTTTTCTTGTTGCCTTTGGATATGCAATAAAGCAAATTTGCCAACTTCTTTATTTGTCCCTCTAGGGAGAACCTGTGATTCATCTTTTCATTCAATTGCAATTTCTCACTTTCTTCTGGTTTGATGAATATCAAACATGTTATGATTCACTTCCTCCAAAAGTGTGTGTACTTATTAGTTAAGGAACTCATGTTTAGAGTACCAATAGATAAGCTTCAGTCTGTGGATGACTTAAAAACTGTATAACTCTTAGTACCCTCTGCTCCCTTTTCCACTATTATGCTATTCTCCCTGAAGAAATGGGAGTAGGCCTCATGGGATTGAAAGTCATATTGTGTTTTTATTTTCTAACATTGAGGATCTACACCTGGGCTGAGTGGGTTTGGGTACTATACTACTCCCTTCTCCACCAAGTAGACTCTGCTCTGAACTGAGGCATTTTGTTGAATCACATTTAGTCCTGGGGCGGGGGGGGGAGAGGGGAGGGAGTGCTGTCTTCTGAAAAAAGGGGCTAGGCTCCTCGTTTTCATACCCTTTACCTCAGTAAGTGATCATCCCAGAACCCTAGGGAAAATTTTACTTATAGCTGTGGCTCATATCTAGGCTTTCCCCAAAAAGAGGAAGTAAAAATGAATCTGGTATGGAACAGACAAATTACTTCTACACACAAAAGAAATGCTAAACATAGAAGACTAATAGAATATATTAATACAACTGTTTAAATTTGATTTATTACCTTAAAACTACTATTACAGGGCAGCTAGGTGGAGCAGTGGATAGAGCTCTGGCCCTGGAGTCAGGAGTACCTGAGTTCAAATCCGGCCTCGGACACTTAACACTTACTAGCTGTGTGACCCTGGGCAAGTCACTTAACCCCAATTGCCTCACTAAAATAAAAAAAAATTAAAAAAAAAACTACTATTACAAACAATCTTCTGGGAGCCTGAAACTTAAGCTTCATCAGAAGATAAACCCATTTTCAGGACTGTTAGTCATTTTGTATTTTATCTTGGCTCTGCATTACTCTTAAAACTCCTGGTTTATATTTCTTAGCAAAACTTGCCAGGCATGAATCAATCTTTTTATCATAGACATCCTCTCCAAGAGTGCTGGAGACTCCTCCCCTGCTACTATTTAGCTCTGACCTGCTAGAACCTCTAGGCCTCTCAAACTCACAGGGTTGCCCCTAAACTTGGGCACATTGATCTAAAGAGTGGTAATCATTTGCCTAATTTCAGGAATGAAGACACAAGCATAAAAGGAAGCCAGCATTCAAGGTGAAATTTCAGGATTCCCCATACCCTAGCTGCCACATGGACAGAGTTGCCATCATGCTGGAGTTGACAAAGTTGAGTCTTTCACCCAGCCCTTCACTAGAAGTTTCTTAGCTACAGTGATTACCACCCTGAGAGATAAAGGAAGAGAGGTCAAGCCAAAAGCTGTCTTACTTCTTTTGACTCACACAGAATTCGGCCCCTGTTTTATTGTTATAGAATCATGGAGGTGCAAGAGAACACAGATGGGTTACCAAACCAAATGCAAAATCCTATAAATGGTGAGTTATCACATGGCCAAAAGCAGGCCCCAAAGTTTTCATGTGGTTGATGGGAACCAGGAGGGGCAACTCTCGGCATGTTCCAGAGGATGGCTCCTATAGGACAATTCAACTTTGTTACATTTTGTTTCACCAAAGAATTTATTGACAAGGGCTTAGTCTATTGGTGATGAATTATTCCTTCCTAGATTTGTCCTTGAAGAGCAGAACTCAGGCCTTTTGAACATGGTAGAATCTTCTGGAGCTTTCCTTCTTCTGGCACTGTCTTTTGGAAGCTAAGGTCAGTTCCAAGTCACAATGAGGTACTGGAGGAGGACGCTCCCTGCCACCTAGTAGATAACTGCTTATAGAATTATTTAACAGAAATCTGAATATTGTTATCCCTTTGTAGGCTGGATCTAAGAGTGGAGCAATATTGGTTGAAGGAAAAGAGCATGTTTAACCTGGAGAAGAGAACATTCAGTGGGAAAATGATAGCTGTTTTTAACTATTCAAAAGTCTGTTCTGGAGGAGAGAGTTAAACTTGTTCTGTTTGGTCTCAGAGAGTAGAACAAGGAGCAATGGGGGGATGTTACAAAAGGGAAAAGTTGGTTCATGTAGATAAAGCTTCCTAATGATCAGGAGCTGTCCAGAAGTGGTGATCTTAGAAAGTGGTGAGTTTACCATCCTCGGTGGCCATCAGATGGAAGCTGGAAGACTACCTGTCAGGTATGGTAGAGTAGTGGGTATTTTTGTGTATGGGATGGACTAGTTGGCTTCTGAGATCCCTTCCAACTCTCACAGTTGTAGGATTCTGAGAACATGACTTGAACTTTGAAGTCCAAGTTACTTTTCCTGTTCTTTCTTTCTTTCTTTCTTTCTTTCTTTCTTTCTTTCTTTCTTTCTTTCTTTCTTTCTCTCTCTCTCTTTCTTTCTTTCTTCCTCTTTCTTTCTTTCTTTCTTTCTTTCTTTCTTTCTTTCTCTCTTTCTTTCTTTCTTTCTTTCTTTCGTTCTTTCTTTCTTTCTTTCGTCCTCTTTCTTTCTTCTCTCTCTCTCTCTCTCTCTCCCTTTCTTCCTTCCTTCCTTTTGCAGGGCAATCAGGGTTAAGTGACTTGCCCAGGGTCACACAGCTAGTAAGTGTCCTGTCTGAGGCTGGATTTGAACTCAGGTCCTCCTGAATCCAGGGCTAGTGCTTTATCTACTGTGCTACATAGCTGCTCCCTTCCTGTACTTCTAAAATGATAGCCTTCCCCCCAAAAGGTTAAGGTAATCAGGAAGCTTTCCAAATTAAGGGTACTCATGCCCTAGGTTTCTGAATGGAAAATATCTTAAGTTCCACTCTTAAACAGTCAAATCAGTTTAAAATTTCAGAACCAAATCTCACAAGCCTTGTAACTATATAGATAAATGAGTGAAATTTGTCATACAAAATATTAAAGCTGAGTGGCAATAATGCATCATTCAAAACACAAGTGGATATACAGAAAGAAGTAGGCATTATGCTTGGAGTGAACAAAGGCTTTTTATCAACTGAGGAAGTCATATGTATATACATAGATAGAGGTGTATATGTATATGTACATATACATACATATATGTCTGTGTATCTATATATCTATATATATACATATCAAGAGGGACAAGGAAAGCCAATCTGATAAGGTTTTCAGGCAGCTCGTATATGAAACAGCAGCCAGATGAACTTGAAATTGGAAAGGAAAAGAGAATCACAGCCCTCAATTACTGAAAGCAGACCAGAAGGAAAAGCAAGTGTTAGTGCCTGAAAAATCCCCAATAGAGGTATTTTTCTTAGTCAGCTTTTGATGGGCTTCAGGGAGGGTGGCCCTGATTAATACTTTGCTACATCTTTAAAAGAAGGCAATAGAAAGAAAGGCAATGGAAATTCCCTAGACTCTTGGACCTTGTTACATCATTAGGAATTCTGCCTTGAACCAGGAAACAGTAGATTCCTTCCTTGTGGCTTTAATTCATTACCCAGAAGTTTGAAGTTTCCTGGAATTCTTAAGAAAAATGTCAATTCCACAGTAGTAAATTACTTTAGTAATGTACTGCTTAATAAACCCAAAGACTCCAGGTTCTGGGATAGGAAGTCATTATTAGACAAGAACTTCTGGGAAAACTGGAAGATAGTATGGCAGAAACTAGGTATAGACCAACATCTTACACCTTATACTAAAAGAAGGTTAAAATGGGTACATAATTTAGACATAAAAGGTGATACCATAGGTATATTAGGAGAGGAAGGAATAGTTTACCTCCCAGATTTATAGAAAGGAGAACAATTTATGACCAAACAAGAGATAGAGAATATTATGAAATGCAAAATGGATGATTTTGATTACATTAAATTAAAAAGGTTTTGTACAAACAGAAGCAACACATCCAAAATGAGAAGGGAGGCAGAAAGCTCAGAAATAATTTTTATAGCCAGTATTTCTGATAAAGGCCACATTTCTAAAATATATATCAAGAACTTAATCAAATTTATAAGAATCCAAGTCAAGTCATTCCCCAATTGAGAAATGGTCAAAGGATATTAACAGGAAGTTTTCTGATGAAATCAAAGCTATCTATTCCCATGTGAAAAAATGCTCTAAATCACTATTGATTAGAGAGATGCAAATTAAAATAACTTTGAGGTGCCACCTCACACCTATCAGATTGGCTAATATGACAAAAAGGAAAATAATAAATGTTGGGGAAGCTGTGGAAAAATTGGAACATTAATGCATTGTTGGTGGAGCTGTGAACTGATCCAACCATTCTGGAGAGTAATTTGGAATTATGCCCAAAGGGCTATGAAGCTGTGCATACCTTTTGGCCCAGCAATACCAATATTAGGTCTTTTCCCCAAAGAGATCATAGAAAAGGGAAAAGGACCCACATGTACAAAAATACTTCTAGCTACTCTTTTTGTGGTGGCAAGGAATTAGAAATTGAGGGGATGCCCATCAACTGGGGTATGGCTGAACAAGTTGTGGTATATGAATGTAATGGGATACTATTGTGCTGTAAGAAACGATGAGCAGGCAGATTTTAGAGAAACCTGGAAGGACTTACATGAACTGATGCTGGGTGAGATGAGCAGAACCAGGAGAACATTATACATAATATCGACAACATTGTGTGTTGATCAACTGTGATAGACTTGACTCTTCTCAGCAATACAATGCTCCAAGATAGTTCCAAAGGACTCATGATGGAAAATGCTATCCAAATTCAGAAAAGAGAACTGTGGCATCTAGATGCAGGTTGAACCATACTATTTCTATTTTTTTTGTTGTTTTTCTTTTTTTTGTTTTTCCCTTTTGCTCTAATTCTTCTTTCACAACATGACAAATGCAGAAATATGTTTGATGTGATTGTACATATATAACCTATATCAGATTGCTTGCTGTCTTGGGGAGGAAGGAGGGCGAAAAATTTGAAACTAGAAATCTTATAAAAACAAATGTTTAAAACTATCTCTACATGTAACTAGAAAATAAGAAAATACTTTTATGATAAAAAACATTGAAGGGCAAAAAAAAGAAAAAGAAAAATGCCAACTCTCTTGGAAATATCTTTCTAACACCCAATTTTAAACTAATATTCTATTGTGGATTGCATTTTACAAGGAGAAATAAGACCATGCAAAGAGGAATATAATACAAAGTAGTTTTGGTGGCAGCTGAGATCAGGGCAGACCAGCAATGTGAGGACATTGGAATTGAGCCTTGAAGAAAGAAAAGGAATATGAAAGAAGAAGATAGTAGCGAAAGGACATTCTTGGCATGACGATAAAGGAATTAATCAACCAACAATCATTAAATAAGCATTTACTATGTGCTAGGCACTCTGCAAGCCCTGGGGATAAAAAAAATAGTCCCTGTCTTTAATAAACTTGAATTCTAGTGGAAACGATTAGTGGGAGGGACAATGTGTATAAATCAGAATTTACAAGATAAATACAAAATAGATAGAAGATAACCTTGCGGGGAGTGATACTGGCAGCTGGTAAGTGGATGAGGAAACCAAGAAAGACTTCCTAGAGAAGGTGGCTTTTGAGTAGAGTCCTAAATGAAGTCCAAGATTCTAAGAATTGGAAGTTGGGAGAGTATTCCAGGAGAAGACATAGATAGTACAAAGGCATAGAGATGGAAAATAGAGTGTTGTGTGTGAGGACCAGCAAGAAGACTAGCACAGCTGGATGGTAGATTATGTATAGAGGAGTAAAGCAAAAGGAAGTTAGAAAGGTAGCAAAGATTGTGAAAACTTTTAAATGTCAAATGAAGGACTGTATATTTGATGCTGGGGAAATTGGAAGCTATTGGAGTTTATTGAGTAGGAAGAGGGGTGTGACATAGTCAGATTTATACTTTAGGAAAACTTTGGCAGCTGAGTGGAGCACTGAATGAGAGCCTTGAGTTAGGGAGATCAACTAGATGACTGTTGCAACAGTCCAGGCAAGAGATAATAAGGGCCTGAACTAGGCCGTAGCTTGTGTGAGTAAAGATAAGGGAATATATATGAGAGATGTGAAAGTAGAAACAAGATCTGGAAATGGATTGCATGTTTAAGATAAGTGATAGTGAGGAACTGAGAATGACACTTGTGTTGAGAGCCAGTGCCTGGAAGGATGGTGGTGCCCTCATTTGTAATAAGGAAGTTCAAAAGAGAAAAGGGTTTTAGGGAAAAGATAATGTGTTCTGTTTTGGACTTGTTGAACCTGAGATATGTATGAGACATCTGGTTTGGAATGTCCAATAACAATTGGTGATTCTTTGAGCATCAGAGCTCAGAAGAGAGGTTAGGGCTAGATCAATATATCTGGGAATCAGGAGGCTGCAGTAGGGATGCTATTGTTGACATTCTATCAACACTGTTTCCCACACCTTCATTTATAGGGGGCCATAGAGATCTAGTGTGTAGCTCCTTAAAAAAAAGATCGTCCACTTTTTGTACAATTCCTGGAAAGTGCTCTGAGAAAAAATGTAATGTCCTGTAGAAATATGTTAATTATTCTTTTATTTGCCAGCATTTGAAGGCTCTATCTACACACTGGGGATTCTGGGGAGGGGAAGAGGATTTTAGCGAACATCAGAACTGGAAGGGATCTATTCCAATTCCTTACAGATAAGGAACCTGAGGTCCCGGGTAATTAGTGACATAATTGGAAAAATATCTTATGTTTCCATAATATTCCTGCCCAGGTATCTTTGCTTCCTTCTAAATATTTTATTGTGTACAAAATGTGTTGCAGGTCTTTGAATGACAAGAAGTATGAATTCTTTCTTGTTCATCTTAATATCATTATAAAATGAAACCAGTAATAATGGCTAGGTTTTTCAAAGGCTAAATTTATACCTTTACTGAATTCTACCTCCAGAGTTTCACTATGGTGCGCATTGGGTCTCTGAAAGTTGGGTCAGAGTAGAGCCAGCTCTGGCAAGTCTTGGCAAAGTGGATAGGCTGTGAATCTGGGCCCAGTGATGGATGAGATCTAAGGCCAGCCTAGAGATATTTGGAAAGCTCAGTACCAGAAGGCTGGCTACCAAATTGGGAAGGTTTTGGCCACCACAACTCATTTAGACTATCTCCAAAGTTAAAAAAGATCTGTGACTTGTATTGAACCAACGTTCATGAAAAATCCAAATATTTAAGCATTCAAGGAAGAAAGTAAAAAGTTGGCAAATCAGAAAAGGAATAAGTGCCTTATGAGAACAGAGAGTTAGCCCTTAGAGCAGGGCTTCTTAACCTTGGGCTTAAAAACTTGGTTTTAAAAAATTTTAATAATTATATTTTGATAAAATTGTTTTCCTTGGTAATCTTATGTAATATATTTTATGCATTTGCAAACATTACTCTGAAGAAGTCCACAGGCTTCACCAGACTAGTCGCACAAGGGGTCCATGACACAAAAAATGGTCAAGAACCCCTGCGATTAGAGATAATCTACGATTTACAGATGAAAAAACTGAGGTCCAGTTTTGCTCAGTCATGAAATCAACTGAGGTAATATTCTTTCTTTTGCTGTAAAATGTGATGCTAACATGTTTGTAAAAGCTGTTTCCCATCATGCTTAAGAAAACAAAACAATATTAGGCTGGTATGCAGATGAGAAACCAAAAGTGAAAGCCACTAACCTGTTTCCTTTTGTGACTTCAGTAAAACAGGAAAAATAAACCTACATCAGACATGAAGAAATAAAAAAGGATAAGAGATGTTGTTGGAAAAGAGAAACTCAGCAGAATTCTAAAGTACTGTAAATCCAGTCACATACATGCATACATACAGACACACACAACTGACTTATTAATGCCCTTTGGTTTTGAGATCATATCTGTAACGTGGAGAGTATAAAAATGCATCTAAAATTTCATTGAACATGCCCCTTTATCTAAGCCCCAGTACTGCATTTTGCAGCATTGTTTAAACCTAAGACTGGTGCTAGTCGTATCTCTTTAAAAAAAAAAATCCTGCTAGAGGGAGCTAATTCCTCTGCTGCATTGAACTTGGTTAGATGCACAGAGCTGCAGCAGTAATCACGCATCTCACTCAGAAATCTGCTGATGTTACATCCTCATGCGTCAATGATCAGTGTTTGCAGGTCCAAATGGATTAAAATGAAAATCGGCAAAGCAGCGGGGTAAGGCAGCTAACGGAGAAAGGACTGAATCTCTCCGTGTGGTCAGTCATCTTATTCTTTGAGGGTCTTGTCGGTAAGCAGGTCAGTCAGTCACTGCAGGTTGTGGGAGCTGTTGTTAGTAGTTATCTCAATTATGACAGTGGATATTGTCTTATGGAGAATCATCTTGTCTTTGATATGGAGCGAAGCTGTCAAGAGTGTTTCATTTAAATAAGCTCCTTGGGCCATGTGCCTTCAAGGCTGGGGGTGAGGGGAGAGTTGGCAGCTGCAGTGTCTTACTAGACAGATTAATGGGGTAAAGATGTCGGTGCTAGTTAGCTCGGGAGTCTGCGATTCTTTGTTACAATGTTCCATTAGAAATCTCGGGGCACTGCTGCAGTACAGTGCATATGGAAAGCTAGGGTTATGGATTCCATAAAGCAGCCCCTGATTTGAGATTCCGATTTGGCTTTATAGTAACTGACATTTTTAAATGTCACTTATTTCAACTTAACTGAGTAGGGTGGCAAAATTTGTGCATAGATTAAGATAAAGATGTAGATTTATGTGGGTAGATAAATATGCTACTTCCTTGGTTTTTCATTTTAATCTCTTGTTTTTGAAAGTTGAGAAAAGCTTACATTATATATACATTGCCCTCTGTGTTTATATGAACAGAGCTGCATTAGCATTTAATAGATAGCGAAAGGACCTGTACTGTCACTGGAATGGGGAACTCCCAGGTGGAAGAAAATTGCCTCAACCAACAATGCAGGTCATCACCTTCTTTGAAACTTACAGCTTTAAGTGACTTGTCTAGAGCAGTGGTGTCAAACTTGAATGGAAATAGGGGACCATATACAAGTCACTCTGCAGGCCACATATTGAGTCAGAAAACCAAATATTAATGTTATCTATGTTTTATTATACTTTAAATTCTATTTTGTTTACTATTTCCCAATTTTATTTTAATCAGGTTAAGGGCTGTACTTGGGAATTTTGTGGTCCACATGTGGTCAGCAGACCATGTGTGTTTGACATCTCTAGTCTAGAGCACTGAGACTTAAATGATTTGCTCCAGGTTAAAAAATCAGTTTGTAGGGCAGCTAGGTGGTTCAGTGGATAAAGCACTGGCCCTGGATTCAGGAGGACCTGAGTTCAAATCCGTATCAGACACTTTACACTTACTAGCTGTGTGACCTTGGGCAAGTCATTTAATCCTCATTGCCTGGTTAAAAAAGAAAAGAAAATATCAGTTTGTATCACAGGTGGAACTTGCACTCAAATTTTCCTGGAGTCAAGGCCAATGTTCTATTTATTATGACCCATTGTCTCTCATATTACAATAGAAAATTTAATTATAATTGATATATTATTTTTCCCTGAAAGTGTATAGATCAACAAATACCGTGGCATAGCAGATAAAGAATGAATTTTGGAGTCAGGAAGATTCAAATCATGTCTTTGATGTATACCTACCTAGATATGGGACCCTGGGCAAATCACTCATCCTTCAAAGTCCCAAGAAACTCTCTAATACAGTTAGCAACAGTACAGTTATACACCTAAATCTGGGGATGTCTCCACACCAATGAAATTACAAGCTTAGACCTTTTCACCCCTCCTTGCATAAAATATATAGATCAAAATAATTTTTATTTTATTACCATGTTATATTCTATATTTAAACTAAACTTTCTATTGTCACAATTTTAAGAGACTTGTGCCTTGTGTCTGTCTTCCTTCCTTCCTTCCTTCCTTCCTTTCTTACTCATAATACCCTCCATTTTTATATTATCTTTCCTGGTTTTTAGCTCATTTCTTTCCTGCTGGATCCAGGGGCTCAAATTTTTCTCTGCCTCTCTAAAATAAATCACGACATTTTTTTCATCCCTCAGTTCTTTGTATCATGCTCAGTCAATTGAAAATATTTTATTTGAGCAACTATAATGTGTTAGGCACGGTACTACACTCTGAAAGGCATACAAAAATTCAAATATAGTCTCTATCCTCAAGGATTTTACAATGTAGTAGAAGGTGACATATAGAGATAACTACATTACAAAATAGAATCTAAGAGAATGAAAGAGAAAAGCACATACAAAATATGAAAATTCTGAAGAGATACACATAATATCCAGTTAGGATACCATAGAAAGTTTTATGAAGGAGGTGACATCTGATTTACATATTGAAAGATAGTATTTCAATCGATGGAAATCTAGAGGAAAGGCTTCAGATGCAGGGGATAGCATGAGCAAAGGTATGGAGGTGGGAAACCGTGGGACATGTTTGAGGAATAGTAATACTATTTGGGTAGATTATATGTAGTGGGAGTAGTGGGAACTAAGGCTGGAAAGAGAAATTTGGGCCATATTGTGGAGGGCTTTAAGTATCAGGCTAAGACTGTTGTATTTTCCATGGCAGGTAATAAAGAAAGATGTTTGAGCAGCAGAGTGATGTATGCTTTAGGTAAATGAATATGGCTACCATTTGAAAGACTTTGGGTAGGGAAACTAGTTAGCATATTGTTACTGTGGTCCAAGTCAGAGGTAATCAGAGTATGAAACAGAGTAGTATTAGTTGTGACAAGAAAGGAGGAGATGGATTTCAGAGATATTTCAGAGGAGAAATGGACAGAATTGATGTGTTTGGACATTGGAAGTAATGGTAGGAAAGTTTCCAAAGCTGTATGAGTAGAGGTTTATTTGCGCTATTGGCAAAGATGGGAATACCCTAAAACTTTTTTTTTTAGGATGGAGATAAGTATGTTGAATATGAAGATAGAACATGCTGAGTTTGGGAGCTGAATATGATGTAGCAGAAAGAACACTGGACCTGGAATTAGAAGACTTTGATTCAAATCCTTGATCTGATGATTATTGATCATGGGAGAATAATTTAATCTCTTTGAGCCTGTAGCCTCATCTATAAAATGCAAGTTTTGTCGTGCACACATACCCCTTCCCCACATATCATAGATGAGGAAAATAAGGATCAAAGGGGTTAAATTATTCAGATGAAAAGCATACAGAGAGAAAACCAAAAAAGGTCAAGGCCAGAACCTTGGGGAATGCCTGAATTTTAGGGAATGCAAAGAAGAGACTCAACGGAGAAATGCTCATAGAGGTAGGAAGGGGAAGGTTTCAAGAAGCATGGGTTGGGATGTAGTATCAGAAGATTCAGAGAGAAGGACAACTGAGAAAAGATCTTTGGATTTCAAGGTTAAAATTACCTTCAAGAGAGCAGTTTTAGTTGATTTGGTTGGAGCAGAACATAAAACAAGGTATTGTAAAGTGTGAGGGAGAAGCAGAAACTCTAAGTGCCGACTACTCTTTCAAAAAGCACATTTGTGAAAGGAAGGAGAAAAGCAGAGTGGTAGTCTGATGGAATTGCAGGTTGCCTCAAATATTTACTAGCTGGCTGACCTTGGGCAAATCACTTAACTGCTGTCTGCTTTGGGAGGAGTATTTGATAATATTTACAAAGCACTCAGTGCCTGGTATAATGTTGGTGCTATATAAATGCTAGTTATTATTATTATTATTATTATTATTGTGGTCAAAGAAGAGCTTTTATCTTCTTTGGGAGCTAGAGACATGGGTGTGTTTGCAAGAAAGGAACCAGTTGATAGGGAGGGATTAAGAATTTAAGAGAAAGGGAAATCATAGATTTAGATCTAGAGGGATCTTTAGAGGTCATCAAGTTCAACCCCTTCATTTTATAGATGAAGAAACTGAGGTTCTGAGGAAGGCAGTGGGAAGGGGATGGAAAGGCTGGAAATTGTAGTCAAAGAGGGGGGCTTCAGAGTTCAGTTTCTTTGAGATGAATTATAGCAGTGATGTCTAAAGTTGGTTGGAGAGAGAGGTCACTGGAGCTGAGGCATGAGGCCTGAGTATTAAGAGTTTCGGTTCGGGCATGAAATTGCTAAAAAACGAGGGCAGGGGCAAAGTAGAGGAGAAGATGAGCCACATGCTGAAGTAATTGAAGGGAGATAGTTGGGCAATATCTTGGAAGTTGGAAAGAATACCAGCTGATATTTTTATAGTTAATTATGATGTGACTAGGAAGAAGGTGAATATATTACATAGGTATTGTTGGGGATTCATCCCAGTGGTCCCTGGATAGTTGTCCAGGGCTCTTCCAGCCAGATCTTGCTTTACCCTCTTTCAACCTCTTCCTGACCCAATCCTTCCACTCTCTACTTCCAGTGAAGTGGTATAGGATGGATCTTCTGAAGTTACATTTCCAGCCTGCGATTCCTGGGAATGGTGGCCTGGAGAGCCAGTGAGGCCTTTTCCCTCTAATGTTCTAGCACTTATCCAATTCAAGAGTTTACCTGAATCCCAAGGGTTAAAGGAGGGGATGGTACATTGGAAAGAATCCTCCAAGAATGTGGAGTCAAAGTATCTGAGTTCAACAAAAACAGATGTGTGAGGTCTGAGGAGAAAAGTTAATGTGAAGGTATTTGTGTTCTAGACCATCCTTCTTTCAGAGTTGAGGAAAATGAGCCCCACAGAAGTTAAGTGGCTTTGTAGGGCTCATTTTTCCCAACTGTAAAAGGAGAGGGATAGTCTAGAACACCCACACAGTCAGTCATTTTTAACTCTAAGTCTAGGATCCTTTCATTCCACAAAAGCCTCCACATAATCTTTTCTCCTCAGACCTCACACATTTTTAAAAATAATTTTTCTCTCTAATGCATTTATGGGATGTTTTGCATTATAATGAATATGCTATGTTCCCCATAATTGTAAACTCCATCTGGGCAGGGATAGACAGTGTCTTATGCAATTGACACAAAGGTGATAATTGATGGCGTGAACACAGAAAGGGAAACTTACCACACTTAAGAACATATGTGAACTAGGGGGCAGTTAAGTGATGCAGTGTATAGAGTACTAGCCCTGGATTCAGGAGAACCTGAGTTCAAATCTGACCTCAGACACTTGACACTTACTAGCTGTGTGACCTTGGGCAAATCACTTAACCCTCATTGCCCCAGAAAAAAAGAACATATGTGAATTAAAGAAAGGCAGTTTCCCAGTCACTTCTACTTCACCATTATGTTAGTGCCAAAATTAAATTTAAAAATGGTACTGACTGCTGCTTAAATGTTGGCCATATGAACTACAGGAGTTACAAAGGGCAGCATGGTTTAGTGGAGAGAATCCTAAATTTGGATTCAAGTCCTGGCTCTGGTACCTATTGCTTACCAGGTGGCATAGTCGAAAGACTACTGGAATTGGAGTCAAGACCTCCGTTCATGTCCTGTGGCAGATATTGACTGTGTAAGCCTGGGCAAGCCATTTCATCTCTCTCAGTCTCAGTTTCCTTATTTGTAAAATGAAGATAATGATATAACCTACTTCACAGTGTCTTCCCTCTAAGATTACTCCCAATTTATCCTCTATAAATTTTGTTGGTTCATTATTGTTTACATATTGTCTACCCCCTTTAGACTGTGAACTCCTTAAGAACAGGGGCTGGCTTTTTTGCCTTTCTTTATGTCTCTAGCACTTAGAACATGGTAGGTGGTTAATAAATGGTAGTTGACTAACTGATGATCAAATGAGATATTAACCTCAGTGGCACAGTGAATAGAGTGCTGGCCCTGGATTTCAGAGGATATAAGTTTAAATTTGACCTCAGACACTTACTAGCTGTGTGACCATGGGCTTAATCCTATTTGCCTCAATTGCCTCATCTGTAAAATGAGCTGGAGAAGGAAATGGCAAGCCACTCCAGTATTTCTGTCGAGAAAATCCCAAATGGAGTCTCAGAGAGTTGGACAGAACTGAAAAATGTCTGAATATAAACATGAAAAACTTGTAAACCCCAAAATACTATATAAATATAATATAAATACTATATAAATGCTTGTTGTTGTCATCATCATTATAATCATCATCCTTATTAGGGACAGAGAAGAGCTTCCCCCCTTGGACCTTTGGTAAATCACTTCCCTGATCTCTAGTCCTCAGTTTCCTCTTTTAATTAAACAACTCAATTTGATTCAATAAATGTATTCAGTGCCTACTTTGTGCAAATTACTATTCTAGGCATTGTGACTACAAAGACAAAATGGAAATATTCCTTGCCCTCAAAAAGCTTGCATTCTACTAAGGAGAATAAACAGAAACAAAAATTTAAATACAAAGAAATACAAAGTAACTTAAAGAGGAAGAGAACTGATAACTGGGGAATCAGGAAAGGTTTCAAGTAAGAGATGATCCTGGAGCCATGCTTGAAAGGTAGCTAGGAATTCTATAGGAAGGAGGTGAGGAAGGAACATGTTTTAGCCATGGAGAGATCACCTGTGCAAATGTATACAAGCAGGAGAATAAATGTCACATATTGGAAACATCTAGCATTTATAAATGGAGCAAAGGGTGGGGATAGATGCTATTGTTGGCCTAGTAGATTTCTCAGGCTCTTTCCAGTTCTATATCTATGAAACTGCTGCTCCAATGTTGTTACAGAAGAGTTTTGATGCAGGGTTAAAGAGAAGTTCTCTTTGAACATGCCTAATGTAATACCTTGCACAATTTTACTTTTGACCAAAAAAAAATTGGGGGGTTGGGGTGGAGCAATGAGGGTTAAGTGACTTGCCCAGGATCACACAGCTAATTCAAAGACCAGTGTCTGAGGCTGGATTTGAACTCAGATCCTCCTGAATCCAGGGCAGGTGCTTTATAGACTGTGCCACCTAGCTGCCCCCTACAAATATATTATGATTAAAGTAGTTATGTCAGCTTTCCTAAGCTTACATTGAAGGGTCAAGTTGAAGGTCAAATTGCTTCTTCCATGGCTATTCTGATCTTAGAAACCAGATGGTTTCTTATTATACTAATTATACTTCCACTACATTGTCTAATGCTCCCTAATGAAGTAGATGATTAAGGGCAAGTCACTTTAATGGCTCTGGGCCTCTGTTTCATCATCTGTAAAATGATGGAATAGGATGGACTAAATCACGTTCTTCTATATTTTTTGGTCATGATTTGAAATCTAGTGTTTGGGTTCCATAAATTTAATTACACAAGTTAACACTCACTTTCATTTAAAGTTACTAATTGATCCAAGACTGCTAATATGACAGTGTAGAGCAGTTAGTCAATATGAAGGTGGTTGGGTTCTACCATTCTTCTAATTCATGGGTGCTATCTAATCAGGCTAAAAAAGACCAAGTGAACAACAATTTAGTAACAACCTCAGGTCAAGTCCTGAGGTAAACTTCCTAAAGTTAGGTGTGCTACCTTTGGTTTGTGGGCTATATGTTGGATGCTTGGGGCTTAGATAATAATTAAGTAGTATCATTTGGGACATATTGAATCTAGAGTCTTCATGAGCACCATCTATCTGTATTTTGAAACTGACTATGCCATGTCAATTCTGGGCATTAGAGGAAATGCTATATGGTTCCCTGTACATCATAATGTGTTTCTGTACTGAATTTTATGCAACATGATATCAGTTGCTTTTCTGAGATCATATATGTCAAAACTTAAAATGGAACCTGGGCTTAATTTAAGATGTACTAAACCCTGCAGTTAAAGAATCAAGTATACATTCTTCTCCACCCTTGACCTTTTCACATTCTTGCCACCTTTTCCTAATGTTCATTCCCTGGATTACCCTCCCTGTTGTCCTTCTCCCCTTCTGCTCTCCAGCATCTGGAAAAAGTCTACCCATCTTGCTGACTTGGTTCACTACATATTTGTGTTATTTTAATTCAACTGGGCCCTCACTATTGTACAGAAATCCTTTGACTCTTCCTTGATTGAATCCCTATTCCACTTCTTCCATCAATTATTCAAACCTTTTCTTTTCTTCTTAGACCTCCAAGACAATTTCTCTCCCTGCCCCCTTTCCCACACTTATCACTTCACAACTCAAAACCCAGACTTCTCCCCCCTGACCTCTGTATCTGAGGAAGAGATGGCTCTTCTTCCCAAGGTCAACCCTTCTACTTATTTCCCTTGATCCCATTCCCTGCTCTATGAGCACTTCTCACCAATCTCTACCCCCCTTTTCTTTTTTCTTTTCCCCTCTTTTTCTTTCTATTCCTTTGCTTCCCCCCTCTCCTCTATCTTTTGTCTTTCATTCCGCATAGACACATTCAGATCTACCTCCTCATTGAAAAAAAGACCTTGACCCTGCCATCCCATCCCCTTGTATATATCCTCCCTTTTACTATCAAATTCCTAGAAAGAATCATCAATACTTCTTTGCTTACTTTTTCACTATTCACATTACAATTCTTTGCAACCTGTGTTCTGCATGGTCTGGGACCAAATATCCTCATTTTCAACCCAGCAATTTTTCTGCTCTGCCTCTGAAGGGATATCTCCACTCTCCCTCTCCTTTTTACTCCTTTCTTTGAGAATTATAATCAAATCAATAATGTTATTGCCTCTGGAAAATAAGTGTCACTTGACTGCCCTATAATTCTACTGTCTATCTGTCTTTATCACCATAACTCCCTCCCCTGGCATTTACTCCCATATGTGTTGTCTCATCTAAGTTTTTTGATTGCAGGGACCCTTTTGCTTTTGTTTTTGTATTCTCAGCATATTGTTCAGCACATAGCAAGTGTTTAATAAAGCTTTTGATTTATTCATTCTTAATTATTCATTCAGTGGAATTATTAAAGTCATTTGCATGAGTTTCACATGTATGAATTATATACTTTCTAAAAAGAGTTCATCCTTTGATAGTATCTTCTTATAGTGTGATAGGTTTTCTGAAGGTGCAGGGTTTAATATTTTATATAATTTAAAAAGAGAATATTCTTCACAATAGAACTAAGGATTGTAATCAGTGATTTTTTTTCAATAGTTGTTGCCAGTTTGGGGACATGATCTACTTTTGTCCTCTAATTCTAATGCATGTAATATAAAAATCAAAATGAATTGATTTTTCTCTGTTTTCCATTAATCAGCTGAACATAAGCCCTTCGCATTTTGGCTCTAGCCCAACTAGCCTTCTTGCTATTCCTCAAACTTGGCACTCCATCTCTTACCATCATGTTTTCGTACACATAGTATTCTGCGTGGACTCACTCCTCACCCTTGCCTCTTAGAATTTTCACTCTTCTTCAAAGTTTTTGTTTGCTTATTTTGAAACGTTCATCTTTTGGGGGTTGGGGGTGGGGCAATGAGGGTTAAGTGACTTGCCCAGGATCACACAGCTAGTTCAAGGCCAGTGTCTGAGGCTGGATTTTAACTCAGGTCCTCCTGAATCTAGGGCCAGTGCTTTATCCACTGCACCTTTAGTTGCCCCCATCTTATTTTTTATTCTGAGCAAAATGAATATTTCCTTATGCATGGTAGAATAGGAAAGGATTATACATGAAACTTGCAGATTTCAATTACATAGAGCTTTCTTTTCTTTTTTAAAAGTATTTTATTATTTTCCAGTTACATATTACATATAAGGATAGTTTTCAACATTTGTTTTCACAGGATTTTTAGTTCCAAATTTTTTTCTTCCCCCCTTCTCTCCCTCTTCCGCAATACGAAAAGCGGTCTGATACAGGTTATATATGTACAATCACATTAAACATATTTCTACATTAGTCATCTTGTGAAAGAAGAATCAGAGCACAAAGGACAAACCTCAAACAAGAAGGAAAAAAAAAAACAGTCCAAAAGTAGAAACAGTATGGTTCAATCTGCATTCATAATTCACAGTTCTTTTTTCTGGATGTTGAGAACATTTTCTATTATGAGTTCTTTGAAACTGTTTTGGATCGTTGCACTGCTGAGAAGAGCCAAGTCTATCTCCATTGTTCATCATACAATGTTGCTGTTACCGTGTACAATGTTCTCCTGGTTCTGCTTCTCAGTCGCTTGCTTTTCTTTTTAAGTACATACATAATAAATTCAACATGTAACTTTCAAAGCTGTACTGCTGGTCTGTGATTCCTTCTGGTCTTCTCATCTGCCTTTTGGAGGCTAGGAGAATCTTATCCCAGACATTCTCTGATAGATTCCAGCTTTCTTCAACATTCAACTCAGGGGTCAGTTCATAAGGGAAGCCCTTTAGGATGCCCCTAGTTATTAGGGCTCTCTCCCTCTTTTCACTGTCTTTCACTTATTCAATATTTTGATTTCATTAAATAAATAATTATAAGCACCTACTGCAAGAATGACCCAGTGCTAGGTTATGGGTACATAAAGACAAAAACAAAACAAGGACTTTAGATTCTGTGGGGGAGATATACACAAATACATAAAGATTTTCAAGAAATAGAGAGTACTAGCTGGGTGGAAAAGGATCAGAGAATGCTTCATGTAAGCTTACGTGGTAATGCCTCTGCTATGCTTTGAAGGAAGCCAGGACTGTTTTTTCAAGAAAAGAGTGTGTTCCAGGGATGAGAGGATCATTATCTGTGCTCAGGCAAAGAGAGAGGGATGGAATGTTTCATATAAGAAACTTCTAGCAGGCCAGGATAACTGGATTGGAAAAGTATAGGAATTGTAGTAATATGAAAGTTCAAGACAGGACATATAGGTAGGACATATTTTAAGGGCTTTAAATGACAGGCTGATGATTTCATACTCTAGAGGCTATATGAAGCCAGTGATGATTTTTGAGTAGGGGAACAATATGATCAAATCTTAAAAAAAATTAGTTTGGAAGGCTCAATGTGTATGTTGGTGTGTATGTGTGTGTGTGTGTGTGTGTGTGTGTAGGGAATTAAAAGGGACAGAAACTAAAAACATAAGGACCAATTAGAAAGATAATGCAAGGCTAAGTGAGCAAAATGGATATGAGAGATTTTGTAGAAATAGAAATGATGATGTTTGACAACTTACTATATATAGAGGGAGAGGGAAGAGCCAAGGATGACTCTAAGATTGCAGATTTGGTGACTGGGAGGGTGGTGATGCTCTCAAGAGAAAGAGGAAATTTAGGAGGAAGGATATGTTTGGGTTGGAAATATGAATTACATTTTCGATATGTCAAAGTTGAGATACCCATGGAGCAACTGGGTACGTAATACTGTAGTTCAAGAGATAGATTAGGACTAGATGTGTATATTTAGGATATATTTGCATAAAAGTGATCATTGAACCCATGACAACTAATGAGATCACCAGGAGAGGGAAGCTAGAGTAAAGACAGAAGAACCTTTGAAGATGCCCCCAATTAGTGGACAGAAGGATAATTCAGCAAAGGATATTGAGAAGGAATGGTCAGAGTAGTAAGAAGAGACGCAAGAGAGATAGAGAGATAGAGATAGAGATAGAGAGAGACAGAGAGGGAGACAGAGACAGAGAGAGACACAGAGACAGAGACAGAGAGCAGTGTCAGGAAGACCAAGTGAGAAGAGAGTATCCAGGAGGAAAGCGATGGTCTTCCTAAATAGCTGACAGATTACGTCACCCTCCTACTCATTCAACTCTTGTTGCTCCCTGTCACTTCCAGGATCAAGTATGAAATCCTTTGTTTGCTTTTGCATAGTTGTTTATGTGTTGTCTCTCCTGTCAAATTGTGAGTTCCCAGAAGGCAGGGGCTATCTTTGTTTGCTTTTTTTTTTTTTTTTTTTTAGTGAGGCAATTGGGGGTAAGTGACTTGCCCAGGGTCACACAGCTAGTAAGTGTTAAGTGTCTGAGGCCGGATTTGAACTCAGGTACTCCTGACTCCAGGGCTGGCGCTCTATCCACTGCGCCACCTAGCCGCCCCTTTGTTTGCTTTTTGAAAAAATCCCCAGCAGTTAGCATAGTGACTAGAACATGGGAGGTGCTTAATAAATTTTTATTGATTGGTTGGTTGACAGTGTAATAAAACTCAGAAATCAGCAGCATAAAGACTAAGAAAAGGCCATTGTATTTATCATGGCCATTACTATGGTAACCTTGAAGTCAGTACATGTTGTATCCTCCCAATATACTGTACACTTCTTGGGCAAGAGGGATGTTTCTTATTTTGTCTTTGTATACCCAGTGAATAGCATTGTACTTTGTACATGCTAGATACTTACTTAACTTAATAAATGGTTATTGAAGGGTTGTTTCATGTGTACCTTGGTATTACTAATCAGAGGACAAAATTATCTGTGTGGTAGCATCTATCAAAGAATTGTGTATGCCCCTTAACATATGTATGGGACCCATCATATTGTAGGAGAGTTTTTAAGATTTCATTTTGCTTTAGAGAGTCAAATACTTTTTTTTTTTTTGTAATTGACAAACAATAAACAAGGAGATGTTTTCTCTTCACCTTTCATTCAATTGTGTGATGAATTTGGAAATTACTCAAATTAAAGTGAGTTGGGTCTTTTGGAATCATTTAAAACTAGTTTTTCCAATTTAATTTTAAATATGGATATAATTTTGTTAGATTTAAAAGAAAACTTTGCATCCTATATATGCAAAGACCAGAATTTACATTTAGATATTCATTAATGTTATGGCTATATATTCTTTATGCTTATATACACTTAGCCAAAGAATAGATGTCAAATAGTGGTCACATTGGCACTGACCTTGTCCCTTCCAATAAAATAATTTATCCTTCAACTCTATAGTTGCTGTTAGGAACATTTGCAATGTTTGCTACTTTTTTTTTGCTTATTGATTGATAGAATCTGATTTTTATCCTTTTTGCAAAGATTCCCTTTTTTAACCAAATTATTTTTTTTGCTGACTCATTTTATTGACATTGAGAAGGACATAATGAATATACAGCAAATAAACCGTCCTTTCTTTTGTAATGTAGACATTCAATGATATATTCTCACCCTGCTGCAGGACATTTTGCTGTGGAAAGATGTATTTTGCAAATAGGAACTACATTATGAAGTTATACTGAAATGCTAGTGCTCCATACTTAGAATTGTTCATCAAAGATATGGAGAAAGTATGCTCCATTTTCATGGCATTTCTAAAATGCAATTATGCTTTTCCTCTGAATAGTAAATTTGCTTTTCACTTTTCTTTATAGATACTTTCTTATCTGGAACAAATTATTTTGTATTCCATATATTGTTTTAGAGACAAACTAAATTTTTTTTAGTTCTTAGATTCTGCTATAAAACAACCATTTTAGTTCATAAAAAGGTCATCTGAAAAAATAAAAACAAAGGACATTGTATTTGAGAGGCAAGTGTAGAACCAAGAGCTTTAAACTTGACATCAGAAGATCCAAGTCCTTTTAGGATCCACTACTTACTGATCATATGGCCTTAGGAAAGTCACTTGGCTTACTGACTTACCTCAAACACTCAATTCTCTCATTTGTAAAATGGTAATAATAATTGCCCTGCCTTCCTTATAGGATTATTGTGAAAATTAAATGAGATATAATGTATATAAAAATACCTTGAAAAGGTAAAGTGCTTTAGTAATATAAGATGTTCTTGTTATCAACTGCTAGTTTTTTGCCCATTAACACAACCTCATAAAGTCTTTTCGAAGTTTATCCTGATTAGTTTAGTACCTGGAAATATATGGTATTATCTGCAAACTTGAAGATTTCACTGTCTTAGGCCCTCCATATTCTCTCAACTTGGTCAGTTCTTCAGCAAATTTGGGTTGAATGATCATCCCATTACAGATATTACTCAATCTCATTTCTAGCCTTAGTCTACTTCCTCAGTTTCAGTCCTGTATTATTAATTATCTATTGAACATTTCAGACTGGATGTCCTGTAGGCATCTCAAACATATCATGTCCAAAACAGAACTCATTATTTTTCTTCTCCAAATCACCTCTTTGCTGAACTTCCCTGTTTATGTAAAAATATGTCTATGGGCCTTTGTTTCTGACTTGATGGCTACAGATCATTATGTATGAAGTGGAAACACCTCCTAACAGTTGACAGATGCCAAACAGGATAAAACATGTAAAGAGATGCCTAGTTCAGAGTCCTGGATTTGGAGTCAGAAGGGCAAGATTTAAATTTGAGTGCTGTGAAATTCGGTAAGTCACTTCATTGTCTTGAGCCTTGGTTTCCTCATCTGTCGACATGACTGAAACAACACAACAACAAAAAAGGAGGGAGTTGAACAAGATGATCCTGAGGTTTCCTTCTGTTTGTAAATGACTGAGTCCTCTAAGAACACACATAGAAGAATGTGCAATTGGATTTTGGAACACAGGAGATACATTTTTCTTTTTTCTTTTTTTTTAAATCATAAAAGCATTTTATTATTTTCCAGTTACATGTAAAGATACTTTCCAACATTTGTTTTGTTTTTGTTTTTGTTTTAGTGAGGCAGTTGGGGCCAAGTGACTTGCCCAGGGTCACACAGCTAGTAAGTGTAGTAAGTGTTAAGTGTCTGAGGCTGGACCTGAACTCAGGCACTCCTGACTCCAGGGCCGGTGCTCTATCCACTGCGCCACCTAGCTGCCCCTCAACATTTGTTTTTATAAGATTGTGAGTTCCAAATTTTTTCTCCCTCTCTCTCTTTCTTCCCTCCCCCTTCCCCAAGACAGAAAGAAATCTGATATAGGTTATATATGTACAATCACATTAAACATATTTCTGCATTAGTCATGTTGTAAAAGAAGAATCAGAAAAAAGTGAAAAACCTCAAAAAAGAAAAAAATGCCCAACAAAAAAGTAGAAACAGTATGTTTCAATCTGCATTCAGATTCCGCAGTTTTTTTTTTTTTTTTTCTGGATGTGGAGTGCTTTTCTATCATGAGTCTTTTGGAATTGTCTTGGATCATTGTATTGCTGAGAAGAGCTAAGTCTATCACAGTGATACATTTTTCTTTTTAAAAAAGATAGATATAGCTAGATGAGTACTTGTAGGCTGAGATATGAGAAAGACTAATTCCATGTTGCTTGGCAGCCTTGCACAGCATCAGGCAGTTTATAATTAGAAAGTCTCTGGAGCTGAGGGGTAATACTGTATATTGGGGGGAATGACTTTTCATTGCCCTTCTGTTCACTTCTCTCCTTTGCTCTTTCTTGTTTTCTCTTCCAGGATCACGGAACTCATCTAACAAAGCAGATATCAGAAAAGAAATAATGACACACATCTGTACTCTATCCTTGCTGAGATGAGAGGGAGTAAGAATAGAACAAATTTAAAATTGCCTTTTTTCACCTTGTAAAAGGAACCCAGAAGAGTGCAGAAGATGAACAAATATTTGGTGCGAGGAAATTCAAGACCTCCTAATTACTGAGTGGTAGTTCATCTCAATGACTTCTGGGAGGGGTGAAAGGAGAAAGATATAATTCAAGAAAGTGATCATCATCATCAGAGTGGAGATACAGAATGTAAGAATAAGCACAACCATGTTTTCTGACATCAGATAATGAATAATCCCTAACAAAAGGATTTTCACTGGTCAGAGAGAGCTGGACTTTTGGTGTGCACAGAGCAGAGTAGAAGAAAGGAAAACATAAACTGTGTTTTAGTAGAAAAATATTTCATGAGAAGAAATAATGGAGACCAAGGATAATATCAGGTAAATGACCTATTATAATGCATATATATGTTATAAACTACTTCAATTATAGCGAAATTTCAATTTACTGATTATATATCTATTACATAGCTTATAGTATATTATAATGTATAATCATATACATTATATACTGTACTCTATACTATATGACATAGCCATATATTAAATAGCCAGATTACATAGATTATATGTAGCTATCACATAGCTATATAAAATTGCAAATTGAAACACTTTGGAGGAAAAAGCAAAACCAAAGTTTAGCAAACAGATACTTTAATTAAAAAAGTATAAACTTAAAATCTAAAGGGCTACTTTTTTTTTATAAGCCGTTTGTAATAATTCTGGAGTTTTTGTTTGCTGTCTAATAGGTCTACATAGTGGAGTAGGAAATATGATGGACAGGAAACAAATAATAACTCACATTTATAATATATTATTTATATGATTTGTATCAGGAAACTTGGTCATTGTGAAGCCTCACTGTTTTGTTACTTAGTTTCCCCTGAATTTTTTTCTCTATAAAGGTAATATGCTGCCAGTATTTCTTGCCTATTCACTGCTATGAGGGGATATTGTGAGGATAAATTAGATAGCCACTTAAATACTTAGATCCATATAAAATGTAAAATGAATGATTTTTAAACAGGGAATAAGCCTTCCCATACAGCACCATTCATACTATGTGTCAATCTCATTTTGACACCTCATAGGTGACAATCTTGCTTTTCAACAGATAAAATGGCTCAAGTTTATTTACAAGTCTGTGGCTTTCAGCCTAAACAGAACATTTTACTTTTTTCTGCTGTGTTTTAAGAAACTAACTTTATTCATAACTTGTCCTCTAATGTAATGTCTTCAAGAAAAAATAGAGCAAAATTCCCTTTTGAAGACTGTTTTGCTGAATATTAGTTCCTGAATGTCTCTAAAAAAAGAATACAGTACGTTTTTCTCTGTTCAGTATTTGAGTGACATGCAAGGTCCCAGAGCTATTAATAACCTCAGCTAGAATTTACAGAAACTGTCCTATAGCCAAATAATTTGTGAGTTGAAAAGATTTTTTCCAATTAAAAAAAAATCAAAGAAATGACTTCCATTCTTCTTTTTACTACCTAAAAGGAAGTCAATGGAGATAATTATCTTTAGGTATCCTTAACTGTGGACTTTTCCATCTGGAAAACTAGATTTTATTTTGTAACTCATCCATAATAAGGTAATCTTATCCATAAGGTATGGTGTATCAAGATGTCATCATCGTCAATCTTCCTGAGCAGTAACTCACAAAACAGTAAACATAAATGAATAATGTCCGGGATACAGTGCCAAGACGGCTTCTATCTAAACTCCTTTGACTAAAATGTGAATAATGAGATAATAATAATAATAATAATAATAACATTTATATAACTTTTTAAAAGCTTGTAACCTGTGAGGTAAGTGCTATATTATTATCCCTATTTTATATATGAAGAAACTGAGGCAGAGGCATGTTAAGTGACTTGCCCAAAATAACACAGTAAGTATCTGAAGAGGGTTTTGAACCCATGGCTTTCTGATTCCAAGTCTAATACCTTTATCCACTGTCAAGCTGCTTCTCCATACAAGGAAAAATGATATTACTACTTCTGCATGTATGGGTCCAAACAATGACTTTTTTCAAGGTGTAATGCACGAATGCTGGACTTGGAGTCAAGAAAACCTGAATTCAATTTCTGCATCAGATTCTTCTTAGCTGTGTGACCCTGGGCAAATCACTTAGCCTCTCTTTTCCTCAACTGTAAAATGGGGATAAAAATAACACCTACTTCCCAGGGTTGTTGTGAGGATCAAATTAGATAACATACGTAAAGCTCTGCAAACTACTATTTCTTGTGTTTATGATTTCTGTTAATGGCTTACCTACATAATTATGTGAAAGTTTATAAAGTGCTTTACAAATATGATCTCATTTTATTCTCACAACCCTGGGATATAGTACGATTAGTATTCCTATTTTACAGATGAGGAAATTGAGTCAGAGGTTGAGTGACTTGCCCAACACCACACAGATAGTAAGTATCTGAGGCTCGATTTGAACTCAGATCTTCCTGACTCTAAGTCTAGACCTCTCTCTACTGCACTACTTTGCTGACTCTAAGTGGAAAGGAGGTAGTGTGGTACAGTGGAAAGGCACTCAGTGGGAATCACTTCTCTTGGTCCTACCACTAACTAACTAGCAATGTCTTTGGAATAAATGTTTAAGTATAAAACAAGGGGTTTGGATCTAACATGATCTCTTAGAAGGGGGGTCCTCAAACTTTTGTTTTGTCATAGGTTCAGTAGTGTGCTTTTAAATGTTTAAAACAAGTTCTCTAAACACCAAAGTGTATTTACAACACACTTTTAAGTTAAGTCCTAGTTATTAGCATTTTTTCCATTAAGCAACATTAATCACTTCCTTAAGTTTAGAGAACCAACAAAACAATAAACTAAGTCCTGGTTTATAGTGTCTGCTGATTTCCAAGGGGGTAAATGCTCACACTAAAATTTTGCCAATTCTCCTGGTCCTGGATCCAACATACCCCTTGCACTCCTTTTGCAGACTGGTGAATCTTATAAACCTTTTCTCTGAATAAAAGTTTTAAATGCATAAAATGAAAAAATATGTGTGACCCTGGGCAAATCACTTAACTCTCAGTGCTTGGCAAAACAAAAAACAAAACAAAACAAAACGGAATAACTAGTTCTCATTGGCCATATCTCATTGGCCATACACACACACATGCAATGGGAATTATATTAAAAAATAGGATTACAAAAGGAAACCAATTATACTAAAATAGTTATCAAAATATTTTTTTAAAAACGAGTTCAGGGGGCAGCTAGGTGGTGCAGTGGATAGAGCACTGGCCCTGGAGTCAGGAGGACCTGAGTTCAAATCCGACCTCAGACACTTAACACTTACTAGCTGTGTGACCCTGGGCAAATCACTTAACCCCAATTGCCTCGCTTAAAAAACAAACAACTTCATATAAGCCCTTGCCTTATATGAAGATGATGGCTCCCTCCTAGCTCCAGGAGTCTATATGACATCTAATATACATGATGTTTTTTAAAAAAATTAGTTTAGTCTTGAGAAATCCTTTTCTTAAATTATTTACCAATTATTTCTTAGTTCATATTAGACTAGTTTTTTCTTTCTTCTTATACTTCCCCCTACTGAATTTCATTGTGTTTATTTATGACTGCTTCCCTAATATGTCTGAGATAATTTTGAATTTTAATCCTGATTTCCAAAGTGTTAGTTATCTTCCTCTCCCAAATTGTAGCCATTTCTAAATTTAGGATCATGGGATCCTACTTAATGAACAGTCTCTTTTCCATTAGAGTCAATGATAAGGATGTGAAATGGATTAGCATTACTAGCACTTGTTTGAATTTACAAAGGATCTGTAGTCCAGGAAATGGACTTTTTTCAACATTTGGAGATATATGAGAAAATATTTTAAATGGGGAATTCCTGAAAGTATTTTTTCCATCTTGACTTTGATTAACCAGTAAAGTGTTACTTGTAAGCAATTTTGTAGCTCAAGCAATCAGTGCTCAGATGAAAGTCATTAGTTCACACCTGTGGAAAATATAAGCAGTAGGGTAATATGACATCACTGAGCAAGATGATGTGACATCTGACACTATGTAGGTTGACACACCAACTGCTTGCACTTGAATACACACATATGTATATAGGGGAGAGAGAGAATTTCCCAAGTTGATAGTAACTTCATTAAGTATGCAAGGTGAATGATTTATTCTGTATAACTCAACAACATACGTTTTTGGTGTGATAACATGAAATTACAACATCTGCAAGGTGCTATAAATTTGGAACAACATATGTATATGTATGTGTATGTGTATGTGTTGTGTAGATGTGCAATATATACACATATACATATATAACAATATATGTGTCTATAAATGAGTCTCTTTTTATATATAAATATGTATGCTCATATGTGTGTATATCTGCATGGGTGTGTATACACATATATGTGTATGTATGCATATGTATATGTAATATATACATACGCACATTTATGTAATTGAAAAAGGTCTGACAGAAGCCACCCAGCTGAATCTGTGACCAAATTGAGCTTTTAGGCTCAATCCATGTCTGCATGGCATTGAAAGTCATGCTCTGTCCAGGCTAGTGTTTGCTCCAATCTGGAGGGTTCTGTCCAAGACAGAGTCCATTCAGCACTGTTCAGAAATAGTCCTGGACTGAAATGAACTTTCTGAACTCAACCTGAAACTGATCCCAGAACATGTAAAGTGGAGATACTCAAGGAGCATGATATCTGGGGTAGGGCACTTAATTCTGAATAAATTATGAAGGGTCTGGCCATTTCTATGTTATAGTTATATAACTATATTTAAATACCATGTGCAGGTGACCCTTTCTTATTAAAAATAATTTTTAAGAGTCTATGATACTAGACTAACAGTCAACTTTGGAATTTCATTCAGACATATTAGGGAAGCAGTCATAAATAAACACAATGAAATTTGGACTTCTTAGGTTTATATTAGGATTATAGACTTAACACTCAAAGGGATCTTAAAGATCATCTAATGAAGAAATTGAGGCATTAAGTGGTTATGATGTATTTAAACTCATATAATAAGTGGTTAATGTCAGAGATACCGATACAAAAATCTGATTACCTTATTTAATCTTCAATGGAAAGTGAAAAAGGCCATACTGTACACATGGGGCGAAATATTTTGGTAAAATAAATGGAAAAATTCTGTTATTACTTTCCCATGTTCCAAAAGAGATCACTGAAATGGGTATTATTCATGCTCTTGATCTGTAAATCATAGCTCACATTTACTTAGCACTTTGTGGCTTTCAGAAACCTTTCTTCACAGTAATCCTGGGAAGGAGATGGTTTGAGTATTATAATCCCCATTATACAGATAAGTAAATAGAAAATCAGATGTGATTTGCCCGTGATCACAAAGCTAATAAATCCAGAGATAGGCCTTAAACTCAGGTCTGCTGCCTCTCTGCCTTCTTTTATAGACCTGTTCTTTATTTAGCTGGCTGTTTACCCTTCCATTATAAGAGAGTAGGAAATTGCTTGTATTGCAGCTTTGACAAATGCTTTTTTTAAAAAGGTTATTTATTTTAGGCTTTTAACCTTAGTTCTGAATCTGTCACCAGAGCTTTGCATAACTAAAATAAAAAGTCAAGAATTTCTTTAATTCTCAGGAGGGATTTTATTTCACTCAAACCAAAATGCTTTTTATGTAGTATTAATTGAACAAACATTAACCATTGACTATGCAGCTCTTATGTGCAAGAGTGTTGTTCTAGGTGCACAGTAACTACAAAAGTGAACATGACACAATCTCTAACCTCAGGAAACATAATTAGCCAGGAATGTATCATTTTGGCTGCTTCCCAAGATTCCATTTCTTTCCAAATTATTTCTACATTAGTATACCTTTTTCCTCTTTCAATTTGAAAACATATTCTTTCCCAAGTTAGTGGTATCAACTTTATTTGCAAGGTGAATGATTTATTCTATATAACTCAACAACAAATGTCTATGGTGTGATAACACAAAATTACAACATCCGAAAGGTGCTTATAAATTCAGAACAATTAATTGAATAAATGTTGGAAAAAATGGATTTTAAAGTACTTCTAAGGGTTCTAATGGCAAAATCAGAAGTGGTAGTGATAAAATTCTGTTTTATTTGTTCCCAATAAGCAAGTTGTATCTTTGTAGAGACTTCATTTGACACTGGCTTGAGGTACTTTGAAATGCCCTCTGGACAGTAAGTCTTAACTTAAAGTTAAGATCTCCGAGATAGGAGGTAGCACACATACACATATATGAGGTGTTTGTGTGTATCTGCTGATACATTCTTGAATTGTTTACATGACCATACATGCTTAATTTTTCAATTAAAAAGTTAAAGAATTCATCAAATTTAATTTAAAGTTAAGCACTTTCTATGTACAAGGTATTACAACCAAAGCATCTTCAGATCATCAGTCAAGAAGGGATCTCTGAGTCTGACAGATACAGAAACCCAGGATTTGCCCAAGGACAACCAGGTAGTGTCAGAAGTAGGATTTGAACTCACATCTTCTGACTTGAGAGCCACTATCCTATGCTATCAATGCTATAGATTTATGTGATGCTATATTAAAAGTTATCATCTATGATAAAATACTTTAAGCCAAATCCCTACCTTTCACTCATTCATTCATTCGTTCACAAATCATTTATTAAGCATCTACAATGTTTGAGGCACCATGCTAGTCTCTTAGGATACAAAGAAAGACAAAAACAAAACAGACTCAGTACCTAAGGAGATTATTCTACTGGGAACACAGCAGATAAATAACTACAAACAAAAACAGATGCAATGTAATTTATTGGATGACGAATGCTAACAACTGGTGTGTGTGTGTGTGTGTGTGTGTGTGTATCAGGAAAGACCTTATCCAGGAAATAGCAGCTGAACCTTCATAGTAGCTTGGGATTCCAAGGGGCTGAGGGGAAGATGGGCATTCTGGGCATTGGGAATAGCCCATGCACAAGAAAAGTGATAAAAAAATGGAATGTGGAGAGTAGAGAAGAAGAAGTAGCCCAGTTTGATTAGAATGTGCAGGAAAGGGACTAATGTGAAATAAAACTGGAAAAGTAGACCAGAGCTAGGTTGCGAAGGGTTTTAAATGCCAAACAGAGCAAGCTGTATTTTATATTAGAGCCATAGGGAACCACTGAGGATTCTTAACTAGTTAGGCTTTGTTGTTAACATGCAGAAAGGTAAACCTTTTCATCTCTCCTCAAAACCGTCATGGTTCCTTCCCCCTCATATTCTCAGCTGACATCCTTGCCTCCTATTTTACCAAAAAATTGAGGCCATTCACCAAGAGCTCCCTCTTCTTCCTTACTCCTAATCTATCATTTACATGCTTTCTGTCACTATCTCCTTCACCTATATTTCACATGAAGAGGTGGCCCTATTCATTACCAAGTCAGACCCTTCTACCTACACAACCTACCCCATTCCTACATCTTCTCCAACATATTGCTCCTTCTGTTATCCCTATTGTCTCACTTTGTCTCTACTTGTCTACTGGCTTCTTTCCTACTACCAACGAGCATACCCATATTTCCCCTATCCTCAAAAAGAAAAATCCTCACTTGAGCTTTCCCTCCTGCCATCACCTTATATCTCTTTGCCCTTTGTGGCTAAACTTGTACCATTTCATCTCCTCTTACTCCCTACAATCCAGCTTCTGATCTCATCATTCCACCAAAACTTCTTTCTCCAAAGATACTAGTGATCTCCTAATTGCCAAAACTAATGACCTTTTCTCAATCCTCCTTCTTGACCTCTTTGCACCCTTTGACTGTTGATCACCTTCTTCTCCTTGATACTGTCTTCTCTCTAGGTTTTTGGGACATCAGTATCTCCTGGTTCTCTTGATACCTATCTGACTGCATGTTCTCAGATCATCCAGATCCTGCCAACTAATTGTGGTTGTCCCACAGGGCTCCGTCCTGGGCCCTCTTCTCTTCTCTTCTCTTCTCTTCTCTTCTCTTCTCTTCTCTTCTCTTCTCTTCTCTTCTCTTCTCTTCTCTTCTCTTCTCTTCTCTTCTCTTCTCTTCTCTTCTCTTCTCTTCTCTTCTCTTCTCTTCTCTTCTCTTCTCTTCTCTTCTCTTCTCTTCTCCTCTCCTCTCCTCTCCTCTCCTCTCCTCTCCTCTCCTCTCCTCTCCTCTCCTCTCCTCTCCTCTCCTCTCCTCTCCTCTCCTCTCCTCTCCTCTCCTCTCCTCTCCTCTCCTCTCCTCTCCTCTCCTCTCCTCTCCTCTCCTCTCCTCTCCTCTCCTCTCCTCTCCTCTCCTCTCCTCTCCTCTCCTCTCCTCTTCTCCCTCCATACCACATCATTTGGTGAGTTCATCAGCTCTTATTGATTTAATCGTCATTACTATTCTGATAATTCTCAAATCTACTTTGTTAGTCCTAACTTCTTTGCTTAATCCTAGTCTCCCACTGTCTTTTAGATACCTCAAATTGGATGTCCAATAGATGTCTTAAATTTAACATGTCCAAAACTGAACTTACCATCTTTCTCCCTTTCCAAAGTTTTGAGGGTACCATTATCCTCCTACTCCCTTATGTTGGCAACCTAGGTACCATCTTTGTCTCCTCTCTGTCTGCCACCCCTCCCCCCATATCTAATCTGTTGCCAAAGCCTGTTGATTTTATCTTTGCAACATCTCTCAAATATGGTACAGTATGTCCCCTTTTCTCCACTGATACTGGCCCTCATCACTTCACACCTGGACTGTTGCAGTAGCCTGCTGGTTGGTCTGCCTGACTCATCTCTTCCCTCTCTAATCCATCCTCCGTTCAGTTTTCCAAGTGATTTTCCTAAAGTACTAGTCTGACCATGTCAATCCCACATTCACTAGATTTCAGTGGCTTCCTATCATCTCCAGGATCAAATATGAACTCCTCTGTTTTGATTCAAAACCCTTCATAACCTATCCCACTTTTCCAGCTTTCTAGTCTTCCCACCCCTCTTCCCTTTGAGACAGTGACATTGACCTCCTCACTGTTTCTCAAACAAGACACTCCATCTCCTGATTGGGCATTTTCTCTGCCTATTCCCCATGCTTGGAATGCTCTTCCTCCTCACTTCCATGTACTGACATCCCTGTATTCCTTTAAGTCCCATCAAAATCCTACTTTCTACAGGAAGCCTTTCTCAATCCCTCTTAATTCTAGTGTCTTCCCTCTATTAATTTTTTCCCATTTATTATGTACATAACTTGTTTGTACATAGTAGATTGTGAGCTCCTTGAGGGCAGGGATTGTCTTTTAACTTTCTTTGTATCCCCAATGCTTAGCATGGTGCCTGACATATAGAGTAGGCACTTAATAAATGCTTATTGACTTGACTGGCTGATAATTTTTGTGGATTTATTTTATATCCTGCTTCTTTACTGGTTTACTTTATTAGTTGGATTTCTAGCATTCTGTAAGTAAAGCATCCTATAATTTACAAAAAGTGATAATTTTGTTTAGTCTTTGCCTATTCTTATTCTCTTAATTATTAAAATTTCTTTCTTCTCAACTTTCTTCTCTTCCTTGCCTCAACCAGTTTTAGTTATCAAGAGCATTTTTGTTTCATAGAGAGTTTACTAGAAAGCTTTCTTTCCTTATTTTTGAAAAAAGTAACTTTGAAAAAAAGTTACTTTGGAATTAATTGTCATTTTAATGTTAGAATTTACTTGTATATCTACCTGGTCTTAGGGCTTTTTTTTCTTGGGTTTTCCTTTATGACTTATTCAATTTCTTTTTCTGACATTGGACTATTTGAAATTTCTATTTATCTCAGTATTTTATATTTTTGTAAATATTCATTCATTTCATTTATCACTTTTTTGACAAATAATTGGGAAATGGTTTTTAATAGTTTTTCTTCATGTTTTAATTAAAAAAAATTTTTAATAATGTCAATTTAGTTTTATGCTTTTGGTATCGACTTAGCCACCAGTTTATTTATTTTGAGTGTTTAAAACTGGGTTTTTGGGGCAGCTAGGTGGTGCAGTGGATAAAGCACCAGCCCTGGATTCAGGAGGACCTGAGTTCAAATGTGGCCTCAGACACTTGACACTTAGTAGCTGTGTGACCCTGGTTAAGTCACTTAACCCTCATTGCCCCGCTAAAAAAACAAAACAAAGCAAACCAAAACCAAAACCAAAACAAACAAACAAAAAAACCAAAGCAAAAAAACTCCAAAAAACCAAAACCCAACCCCTGGATTTTAAAGGTTTTTTTGCTTAGTAATATTCCTTCCCTAACTCTACCTTTTCTCTTAAATCCTCTTCCCATCTATTGGCCTTCAGCTACTAACCTATTAAATTTAATTATTTCTACACCAAATTCCATGTGTATTGCATATATTCAATTCTCTTTTGTCCAATTTAGAAAAGATTTAGGTTCATGAGATACTCTTCCTCTCACCCTTTTTTTTTGTATATTTTTCACAATTTCACAATTAAGAGAAATAAGTTCCTCAACTTTTCTTCCTCATTTCTTCCCTACTATCTTCTTCCCCTTCCCATTACTTTCTTTTTTAAAACTTAGAAAACAAAACCAAACTACACCCAAACCCTATCTTTGTTTTTTGTAAATACTTTTTTGACCTTTAAAGGCAATGGTATTCTGAGTCCCTTCAGACTCCTCATTAGCTAGCTAGCAAGTTAGAACATTTATTAAGTATTTACTATGTTCCAGATACAAGCAAGGAGTTTACATTCTAATTGGGAAATATAACACATAAAAGGGACGTGGAAAGGGAGCAGAGTGGTAAACTGTGAACTCTTTGAGAGCAGGGATTAGTTTTTGCCTTTCTTTGTATCCTGAGCATTTAGCCCAGTGCTTAATAAATGCTTGTTAATTGACTGGTAGATTTGAGAATATATAGCATAGAAATGTCCAGGAAATGTGAATCTTGGGATAATGTAGAGATGGATGGAAAGTACTTCCTCATTGTTCAGCACCTTTCAATTGCTCAAATGTACTTACCTTATTAGGTTTCTCACATCCTGTATATCCCTTTCAAAGATTCTATCTAGCTTTAGACTATTCATCAAGGACCGTCAAGGTAAACTTGAAAACCTTTTATTAAAGTTCAATTTTTGCCTCTGTAGGATTATTTCAACATTTCAGGATAACGTATTGGTATTATTCTCAGTTGTAAGCCTTGATCTTTTGTCTTTTAGAATACTGTATTCTAGATTTTCTCTTCAGTATAGTAGTTGCTGTTAAGTTATGTGATCCGGACATGGTTCCTTTGTATTTTAATTCTTTCTTTTTAGGTGCTTGCTGTATGTTTTCTTTGACTTGGAAAGTCTGGTTTTTGTCTATGATATTTCTAGCTATTTTCATTTCAGGGTTTTCTTTTAGGAGTTAATTGATAGATTCTATTTTTACTTTGCCTTCTGGCTTTAATAGATTTGGGCAGTTTTCTTTTCTGATTTATTGAGATATAGTTTTCAGGTTTTTTTTTTAAATTTGATCATGGTTTTCGGGGTGTAAAGATTCTTAAAAATCTCTTCTTCACCCATTTTCCAGGTCAGTTGGTTTGGATAGTATGCTTTTCTAATTTTTCAATCTCTTAATTTTGGTCTAACATTTTATATTGTCTTATAAAATCTCAAGGGCAGCTAGGTGGTGCAGTGGATAAAGCACTGGCCCTGAAGTTGGGAGGACCTGAGTTCAAATCTTACCTCAGACACTAGCTGAATGACCCTGGGCAAGTCACTTAACCCCAATTGCCTTATACATCTGGGGCCATCTCCAGTTATCCTGATGTATATCTTACCACTGAACTCAGATGGGGCTTAAACAGCACTTTAAAAAATTCAATTCAGTGAAAGTCATGATCTTCTTTCACCCCAATGTCATGGTCTTCTTCAAGAAGGAAGAACAAACAACAGTGAAATCATGGAGTTGTGTTTGCTCCATTTTATATTTTTAAGGAGTCTACCATTTGGGTCAGATTATTTTTTAACTTCTGTTCTAAAGAATTTATTCTTATTCTGCTTTTTTACAACTGTTTTATTTTATTCTCTTACTTCATTATTTCTAGATCCTTTTGTAGTTCTTGTGGAGAAGTTATTTTTTTTTTTTAGTTTCTGCTTGTGTTTGTTGAGCAGTTTTTCTCTTTTTCTGGGTTTACCTTTTGTGTTTCTCTTAATCCATATTATTTCTTCATTTTGTTTGGTGTTTTCTCCTCTTTGTTCATATATTCATCCTGAATTCAGGTTTCTGGGGGAAGATCATGAATTCTATTTTGGTCATGTTAAGTTTTTGATGCCTACGAGACCTCCATTAGGCACCTTTGATGTAGGATTGCTGTGTAAGAGAGATAAGGACTGGATATAAAGTTTTGGGAGTCATCTGCATAGAGAAATAATGAAGAGAGAACAGAAAGAGAAAACAGAAGAGGGCCCAGGATTCCTACATTTAAGATGTGAGCCGTGGATGTTAATCCAGCAAAGAAGACTATAAAAGAAATCAGACAGATAGGAAGGAAACCAGACTAGCAGTATTGTAAAACCCAGGAAGGATAGAATATTCAAGAAGAGGAATGATCAGTCATTTCAAAACTACAGAGAAATTAAGAAGGAGAACCAAGAAAAAACTTGTCGCTTTAGCAATTAATAGATCATTAGTAACCCTGAAGAGAGTATTTTCAGTCAAGTGATGACATCAAAAGTCAAACTGCAAGGGGATGTTGTTGTTTGTCTTTCATTCTTGAAGAGGACCATGACATGTGGAGGTCATGGCATGACTTGCAGTTAATTGGATTCAAGTGAGGGAGGACTGTGCAAGGTCACCAACCTCCCTCTCTCCTCTAGAGCCATCTGGGTCCAGTGGCAAGATATACGTCATGATAACTGGAGATGGCCCTGTATGTTTAAGGCAGTGGGGTTAAGTGATTTGCCCAGAGGCACACAGCTAGTAAGTACCTGAGGGGAGATTTGAACTCAGGTCTTCCTGACTTTAAGACCAGTGCTCTATCCACTGTGCTACCTAGCTGCCCCTGCAAGGGGATAAGAAATAAGAAAAATGGCAGCAGAGACAATGAGTGCAAAAGGCTTTTAAAAATGCATTTGGTTATGAAAGGAACCCATTCTACAGTATCTCCAAATTGTGGTCATTCAATAACCTTTCTCTGAAGACTTCTAATTAAGAAAATCCCCTCTTCCTTATCATTCCATGTTTGGATAATGATAGCTAATTGTTAGTGTTTACTTATATTAAACCACAATCTGATACTTTGCAATTTCCATTCATTGCTCTTAATTTTGCCCTATACGCCACATAACACAACCTGAATCATTCTTTCTCAAGAAAATCCTTTAAATACAAGAAGAAAGCTGTCATTTCTACTCTAAGTCTTCTCCAGACTAAACATCCTTAGTTCCTTCAACTAATCCCCATATAGTATGATGTTAAGACCCTTCCCCATCCTGGTCAAATTTCTCTAGACTCTATCCTATTTATTAATGTCCTTCCTAAACTCTGGTGCCCATTCCAGATAAGGGTTGATCTTTGCAGAATACAGTTGTGCTATCTTCTCACTGATTCTAGATACTATGCTTCTTTTAATCCATCCCAAGATTATATTAGCCCTTTTAACTGCTACATCACACTGCGAGGTCCTATAACTGATTCTGAATATTCATTTCCTACAATATTCTTTTAAAATAATTTCTATATACAAAAAATCCATGTCATATTGTTGACTCATATTAGGCGTAGAGTTCTTAAAATCCCCACACTGTCTTCAGATGAGTTATCTTGATATACCTCTACTATCTTGCACTTATGATGTAGATTTTTTTTTACTCCTGGTGTATATATTTATTGGTATCGATTTTTATTCTATTATAGTCCAATGAACAATCTAACATGCCAAGCTAGTTTTGGATATTGACTTATACAACTTTTTTCATGTGTAAATTACATAAGTCTATCCTTGTCCAATCCATCTATATGTTTGGTGAGACATACCTTGATCCAGGTCATTGATAAAGAATGTTAAATGGCACAGGGCCAAGGATAAGTTTTCTGGCCTAGAGACCTCCCCTCAAGTTGATTCAGAAACATTAATAATTAACTACTCTTTGGAACTGGTTATTAAACAAGTTCTAAGTCTACCTGAGCTATGGTCTTGTCCCCATCTCTTCATCTTTTTCTCAAGGATGATAAAAGAGAATTGATTAGATGCTTTACTGAGCTTTAAATAAGTTTTATCTACACATCTTGGATCTTCCAATCTTGCAACCTCGTAAAAAAGGAAATTAAGGTAGTCTGGCCTGATGAAGACATGATTATTAGTGATCATGACTTCCCACTCATAAACCATGCCTTTTATAATATGCTCTAGAATTTTGTCAGAAATCAAAGTCAAACTCAACAACTTATGGTTTGAAGACTTCACTCTTCCCATTTTGATACAATGCTTATTCTTGTTGATCTCTGCTTCCTTTTCTAGATGGTCATTATATATCTACTTAATAATATAGTCTAGAATTTTGCCGAGAATTGAAGATCACCAGCCTAACACCTCCTAGAAGAGCCATGTCATCTTCCTAGCATACTGTCTTGCACACATAATTTTTTTTTTTTTGGAGAAGTATCAAAGGCCTTTATTTATACATTCACTCTCAAATGGGCCAGCTCCCTAATGGAAATGGCCACACATAATGTTTTTTTAATGGATTGGAATTAAATTAGAAATAAAAGTCAGTTTGGGTGAAAGTAAGGTTCCTAATCATGATCCTGTATTTCAGATACTAGTAAACAATGACAATATATACCCTTTATTTAGTCTCATTAAATTGTGAATGAACATCAGTAAATTATCTTGGACTATCAAAGATATGTCCCTAGAAGGTCACCTTCCCCATCTTAGAGAATGGATATTGCATTTTATATGCATGGGTACAAAAATAAATCCTTAGAAGCTTCTGCTTTAAATTTCCTTTCCTGTGATTTCCAGAATCTGTGCATGGAAAATTAGGGTTGGAAGGGACCTTATAGGTTAGCTCATATAATCAACCTTTCATTACTTGTAAGACAATCATGAATACAATGACCCTGGAAATTATTTTTTTCAGTGATGAAGAAATCATTACCTCCTTAAACAGTCCATTCTACATATAGGTAACATATTTAGGAAATCTGTCATTACCTCTATCTGACATTTGCATTGCTTAAATTTCTACTCATTTGCCCCATTTCTACCCTCAAGTGTTAAGCAAAATTAAGTCCTTCAAATACATGAAGACAATATTTCCTGTTCTTTCAAATAATCTTTGAATGACATTGTTTCAAGTCCATTCTTTATTTTTGTGGTTCTCCAATGGATGGGCTTCAGGGTGTCAATATCATCACTAAAATGCCTCCAGAACTTAACACAATCCCTTAGCTATGGACTGATCAGACTAGTTTAAACTATCAATTTCCACATTCTGTTCTCTTTTTCTAAGGTCACATTATCTTTTTGTTTTTTTACTGCCACAACACATTGTTAGTTTCTGCTCCAATTAATTGGGGTCATATTCATGGCATTTGAATTTATTCTCTGTAAAAATATTTCAAAATAATGTATATAGGGAAAACCACTCGGTATCTGTGAAAACTTATTGGGTGAGAAATTAAAAAAATTATGGACACATAGGTTCATGGAACCTATTCAAATATACCTCTCTGCCTTCTTTGTTGTGGTGAGAGAATGTGATTTGATGTGTTGGTTTTGCTGAATTGCTTCCTTTCTTTTTCTTTCTTTTTTTATTCTTTGTTATGAAGGATGGCTCATTGGGTAGGAGGTGAGGGATATATTTAGGAATTAAAGTGATGTAAAACCAAAATATATTTATGTAATTCTAACTACCCTGGTCCTCACTGACTGAAGAGCAGCTATGTGACATTTTACCCTTTCCCCAAGGGTCATCTAGTACCCTTATAGTGACTAGGGGACTATCTAGGCTTTCTGTAAATGGCTCCAGCTTCTCCTGATGGTGTTCTCCTAAAGGCAGAAAGTGAATCCTCTGTACCCTATTTCCATTTAGCCACTAATAGTTAGATTAGCATCATTAACTTAAAAGGCATATTAACAAATATACAAATTTACCTCCCAACACAAGAGGCTTAATCCCTGGCCCTCATACCACCTCTGTCTTGCATCCATCCATTTTATCCACTAGACGATTACTCATGTTTGGGACTTTGTTACATCTCAAAAAGCTTCTAACAGTTCCCTAGAGAGGCATCATGATGGGTCAAAACACTGGATTTGGAGTCAGAGGACTGTTCTGAATTCTAGCTCTGCCACTTGTCATCTGTGCTACTTTGATGAAATCATTTACCCACTCGGCCTTAGTTTCTTCATTACAAGTAGTACCTCTTCTATTCTCCCTTCCCAAATCAACACTCAAGTTGAAGAGGATATTCTTTGGGTCTGTATTCCTAAAAATATAGCTTATAAACCTTGGCAAATAGCCACTACCAGGGCAAATAGGAATGGAGTTGGGGGTGGGGAGAGAATCCCTTCTACCAACCCCTCCCCCAAAGGTTCAGGATTCATATTCTACAAATCTGCAATCTGACCTCAACTCATTACAAACTTTAATAAGTCACCTTTTAAAGGTCACTATGGGTGTGGATATCTTTTGCTAGCCAATAACAAACTGCCTCTCTAATTCCCCCAGGTACAATTTCACACTAAAGGGATACCAGAATGTTAATTTTTTTTTTTTGCGGGGCAATGGGGGTTAAGTGACTTGCCCAGGGTCACACAGCTAGCAAGTGTCAAGTGTCTGAGGCCAGATTTGAACTCAGGTACTCCTGAATCCAGGGCCGGTGCTTTATCTGCTGCGCAACCTAGCTGCCCCAGAATGTTAATATTTTAATATATCAATAACAAATCTGTTACTTGTTCCTTTGCTTTCTGTGAATTCATCTAACATTTTATCAGTAGTTATCAGGGATTATAATTTTAAATTAGCAGTTTTGGGGAAAGAAAAGTTCACTCCCTTAAAATTTCAGTTATGGTCAGAGACCATGTCCCCTGCCTCCCCCATGACATATAAAATGAGATGGTTGGACTAGACACCCACTAAGTTCCCTTCCTGCTCTAAATATATGATTTTATGAAAAATGGGGATTTCTCTCCCTCTTCCCCAGTAAAACATGGACTTTATTTAACAAGTTTTTTTTACTTTGAAAGGCTGTAATGCCAAAATGTTTAGGTGAATCATATATACTTGAATCTCTATTTCTTAAATGACAACTGAAATATCTATTAGTCATACCAGTCAAACTATTGAAAAAAAAGTTTTGTTTCTTATAGATCCATTATTTTTCTTAAAAAAACAAACAAAAACTCCATTTACTTATTTCTACACAGCAATCTCCCGTCTGCTAAAGAAAGCACTCATGTTTTGCAGAATGGTGGATGCCTGCCAAACTTCGCAATTGTTCCACAAGCCTGAAAATATGTGTAGTCATTTTGAAACCTTCTGTTATTCAAGACAACTCTGCAGAATGCTCCCTCTTTGTTACACAGTGACCAACAACATGGGACTTTATTCATCCCATATCCACAGCTCTGTGATTTTGTGCACACAGATTCTATGATTCTAAGTTTGTATAACGTTAGCTCTACAGAAATCCCTATATTGTAAAATAATTAAAATCTTTAAAATGATAATATTCCTATTTTAAAATTAGAATACTAGAATTTTTGGGAAAAGTTAATAAAGAACACATATAATGAACACATAATATATAACATATGGTACATTTTACACATAAAACATGGAATATATAATATATGCATACAATTATATATACATAAATAATATATAGGTATACTTTATGAAAGTAAATAATATATTTTCAGTTTGACAACACTTCTCTTATATGAGAAAAAATATATTACAAAACTACATTCTGACATGACTTCTGATGATAACAGTTTCAAACATTAATTTACCTACTCCATGGGCCTACAGATTTTATCTGAGATTCTCCCTTAAACAAACAAATAAGACCTAGACAATAAATAAATCCCACATCAAATAGCAGAAAGTTAGTTTTTAGTCAACTACTTAGAGAAGTCTGCTTATTGGTGTACCTCATTTCTCTGTATTTATGTAATTCCAACTATATTACCCTCTGGGTCTCAGTTTCTCTATCACTAGTAGTATCTCTTCTATTCTGCCTCCCCAAATCAGCACTCAGATTTTCTGGTTGGGTCAAGGAGTGTCTAGTTTCAAGTTCAAGGGTATTATCTAGGTCTGTATTGCTAAAATCATAGCTTATAAACCTTGGCAAATAGCTACCACTGGGGCAAATGGGACACATATATACTGAACTAATTTGTACACATTCTACATTTCCTTTACTCAGCATATAAAATATTATTTCCTATTATTTTTCATGTAGGCATCCCAAGCAAAGTGCTGATTTCTCACCATTCATTTTACATTCTGTGTTTTGTTATATCGTCTGTGTGATTTTTAGGCAGAATAAAATGTTGTGTTCAATTTAGCAGTTTCCATACTACACATGGGGACTAGAACAGAAATTTAAAAGTAAACCTGGGGGACAGCCAGGTGGTGCAGTGGATAAAGCACTGGCCCTGATTTCAAATCCAGCCTCAGACACTCTACACTTATTAGCTGGGCACGTCACTTAACCCTCATTGCACTGCAAAAAAAAGTAGTTTGGAGATGCTAGGTGGTGCAGTGGATAGAGCACTGGCCCTGGAGTCAGGAGGACCTGTGTTCAAATCCAGCCTCAGACACTTAACACTTACTAGGTGTGTGACCCTGGGCAAGTCACTTAACCCCAATTACCTCACCAAAAAAAAAGTAAGCCTGTAAAGAAGGATGTCTCTAAGGCCTGCCTAATGCATCTCCTCACATTCAAATTCTACATTCAGTACATATTTCAAATACCTACTAAATGGATGGTATTGTGACAGGTACAGAAGATCCAAAGGTTCAGGGATCTAAATAACACAGGACTTCTTCTCAAGGAGCTCACAGTATTATGATGAGGAAGGACAACTACACAAATAGTTATAATATAGGGGAGAGGGAGCACATCTCTGTTACATATTTATCATTTATTATATTGTATCATAGTATTGTGTATAGTGAGAAGACAGGATTCATTGTAAGGACCCAGATGTTGGGAAAGGTTGAAGGAAAAAGGAGAAGGGCATGGCAGAGGATGAAATGGATAGATAGTGTCATAGAAGCAATGAACATGAGCTTGCACAGAATTTAGGATATCTTGGAGGGTAGAAGGGCCTGGCACACTGTGGTCCATGGGGTCACGAAGGAAGAGTTGGACATGACTGACGAATGAACAAAAGCAATAACAATGACATATCCTCTTCCTGGATACTAAACTCCATGAAATCAGAGACCATTCCCTTTCTAAATTTTGTCCCTCTTCTAGAAGGTTGTACAGTGTTCTATTAAGTAGTATTAAGTAGGCACTTAATCCTTTGTTTAACTGAATGTGTTGGATAGGTGGCTGCCTATGTGGGATGATTTCACAGAATATCAATCTGTGCTAGGGGCAGGGCTTGAATCAATTGACCAGTCAAACAGCATTTATTAAATCTCTGCTATGTGCCAGGTACTTTGTTAAACTGAATGAGAGCTCATGCCTTCAAAGAGCAGGCCTTCCTGATTCAGAAGCTGGCTCTTTATCTATTAAGAGGCATTGCTTTGCTCCTTCCAAAATCTGCCTCTGCAACTTTGCCATCTATCTCCAGATGTGGTATTCTAACTTCTAAGCCTGCCCCCTACACCAATTCATTGCTCTCCCTTTCCCCTACCCATCCCTTCACATCCAGTGGAATGCAAACTTGAAGACAGGAACAGCTTCAGTTTTTGTTTTTGTATCCCCAGCCAAGCACAGGGCCTTTGCTTCTTTCAAAATCTTGCTTGGGACTGGACCCTGGATGGTGGAATTGCAGCAAGTGGCATGAAACTGGGAAAAGGGTTATGAGGAAGAAGGTGGAAATGTTCAGAGCAGTCAGGTATTTTTTTTTTTAAAGAAGAAAGACATGAGATAAGAGAAGTTGGCCAGAAGAAAAGCAGAAAGGAGAACAAGGAATAAGTAGATGAAAAGGTGTTGTTGATGATTTTTTTAAAGGAAAGAAATATGTTCTTCAGTCTTATAGAAAGTCTTTCCTTTGATTCCTTTTCCATCATGTTTAGTCAGTCAACAAGCATTAATTTTTTAAGCTCAGACTATATGACAGGCACTGTACCAAATGCTGATGATTCAAAGAAAGGTAAAAAGAAACCCAACCAACCAAGCAGTCCTTGCTCTCAAAATGTACACAGTTTAATGAGGGAGACAACATAGAAAGGACTAGATAAACAGGATAAATACATATACACACATATGTTCACACATTATAAAGGCTAAAATGAAGATAATCTCAGAGGGAAGTCACTAAGATTAAGAAGGACTAGGAAAGGCTTCTTATAGAAGGTGGGTGTTTAGCTGAGGCTGGAAGAAAAGCAGGGAAACCGGAAAACCAAAATGAAGAGGGAGAGAGCCAGGAATGAGGGATAGTCAGTGAAAATGCACAGTCCAGAGATAGGAATGTCATGTGTTCAAATTTTAGCAAGGATGACCATGTCATTGTATCAGAGTATTTGGTTGGGGGGCGGGGAGAGGGAGAGTATTTTGTTGTTTGTCCTTTGTCTCAAAGAGGACCATGGCATTGCGATGATGTCATGACCTGCACTAATTGGATTTAAATGAGGGTGGGCTGTGCAAAGTCACCAACCTCACTCTCTTCTCCAGAGTCATCTGGGTCCAGTGGACTGGATATACATCAGAAAGACTAGAGATGGCTCCTGATGTTTAAGGCCATTGGGGTTAAGTGACTTGCTCAGCGTCCCATGGCTAATAAGTGTCTGAGGTGAGATTTGAACTCAGGTCCTCCTGAGAACCTGACGTCAAGGCCAGTGCTCTATCCATTGTGTCACCTAGCTGCCCTGCAAGGGGATAAGAAGTAAGAAGAGAAGAAGTAGAGACAATGAGTGTAAAAGGGTTTTTTTTTTAATAAATTTGGTTATGAAAGGAACCCACTCTACAGTATATCCGAATTATGATCATTCAGTAGCCTTTGTTTGAAGACTTTTAATTAAGAAAATGCCCTCTCCCTGACCGTTCCATGTTTGGATAATGATAGTTAATTGTTAATAAGATGACTGGAGATGGCCCTGGACGTCTAAGGAAATTGGGGGTAAGTGACTTACCCAAGGTCACATAGATAGTAAGTGAGGTGAGGTTTGAACTCAGGTTCTCCCAAATTTGGGGCCAGTGCTCTAACCACTGTACCACCTAGCTGCCCCAGAAGGAACATGAGGTGTAAGAAGACAGAATAGACAAGGTTATGGGTGGGAGTGGGGGGTGGGGTGGGAGGGAGAAAATCTAAACAGCAGATTTTATACAAAAGATGTAAAGAAGATAGAAATAACAGGAGATGATGATTAATTGGATGTGGGGAATAAGAGAGAGTGAGATGTCAGAGACTACACCTGGGATGGGAGCTTGGATAAGTAGGAGGATGGCAGCTGGGAGAGATATGCTTGATGAAGTTTCTTGGGGTGCCTTTTTCATGGCTTTCCTTGCTATTGTGAATGGGAATCCTGCTCTACTAATTTGAATGCTTCCATTCTTTAAAAAAATACTTTAAGGAATGTACTCCCAATGTTAGAAAATTAAGTTTTATATACACACTCTATTAAAGCTTTCGAAATGATATATCATTATTTTTTAAATGTAAAGGACATGTAGGAATCATGTGTAGTATCAATATTTGTATAACATGTCTAATACTATGTGAAAAAGGCAATAGAAATGTGAGGATATGGTTAAATTCTGCTTTTCTTAAGCAAGAATACTTAGGAGGAATACATTTAATACTGGAATTACTGTATAAGCATGACTAGATTCAAGGGCAGTCACTTAGTTGATTTTGCCAAAACAGTCATTAAATAGTTTAGATTTTTTGGCAACTGAAACAACCATTTCTCATTAAAATGAGCAATAGGTTCAAAAGAGTGATGTAAAGTTTTTCTAATAGCTATTTTTTGTCATTTTATAGCAGTTTGGGGAATTCATATTGCTCCCATTAAAAGTAGAAAAAGCAGGGCATGCTAATTCAGTCACATTACATCATCTCCCCAGCTATATTCAATATAACTAAAAATAAAATACATACCAACTGAGTTGCTTGAAGGGAGGTTTGTCATTTACTTAGTTTAATGGGTCAATGTGAAAAAGCAATAGATTTAGACCAGAACTCCTCCTATGGCACCTTCCCTGATATGTGGAAACACATTCAAGTTTCCCTAACCTTAAAAAATCTTAACTTGATTCAGCCATTCTCTTATACTGTGTTTTGTTTTGTTTTGTTTTTTGAGGCAACCCAGGTTAAGTGACTTGCCGGGGGCCACATAGCAGGATTTGGACTCAGGTCCTCCTGACTCCAGGGCTGTTAGTCTATCCATTGTGTCATCTAGCTGCCCCATTCTCTTATCAATTGCAGTATTTCTGTTCTTTTTAACAGACAAACTGTTAAGAAAAAAGATATCTACACTCACTATTAATTCTCCAAGTCATTTGACTACCAACCTTGCCACTTGACTGAAATTTTCTGGGAGGTTACTACCCATCTCTTAGTTGCTATATCAGGTAACCTTTTGTGAGTACTCATTCTTTTTGACTTTGGCATAATTCAACACTGTTGCCCACTCCTTTGGATATTCTCTTAGCTTCAGTGATAGTGTTGTCTCTTAGTTCTCCTACCTTGTTGTTTCTTTTGCTATATCATCATCCATGGTTCCCCTGGCTTCCCGTACCCACTTTTCCATTGGTGTCCCCTCCCCCCTACTCCCCCCACCTAAGATTCTGGTCAGGGTTATCTTCTCTCTGTCTTAACATCTCATGAGATAAATTATCACCTCTATGCTCTGACTATAAAATCTATATGTTTAGGTCTCATTTGTCTCTTGACTTTTAGCTGAACCTATAGCACTAGCTGCCAGCTACCTAATTAATCTTCCTAAAGTACAAGTCTGATTGTGTTTCTTCCTAATATTTATAGAATAAAATTGCTACAGTGGAATCTAGGTAAATATATATCTATAGCATTTCCTTGCTCTACTAGACAATAACTATGTTAAACACAACACAACACAACAAAACCAACCTTAGTCTTCCATGTATGAAACAGAACTCATTCTTCACTCCAGCCCTCTCTCCCCTTCCTTATTTGCCTATTTTGGTCAAGGGCTCTACCATTCTTCCAGACCCCCAGGTTTGCAACCTGAGTGTCATCCTCTTCACTCTTCCTTACTCTACTCACCTTTCCCCCTACCCTGCACCATAGCAAATCAGTTTTTGATTTTTGTTGATTCCATCTCTTCAGTATCTTCCACTTATTCCCTTTTCTTTGCCCTACAATTATACCAGCTACCTGAACAACTACAATAGCTTGATTATTGATACCTGCTCCATGATCCAGTTTCTCTCCTCTCTAAAGCATCTTCCACATAGCTTTCCAGGTATGCAGTAGGGGGAATTTCTAGATGGCCCTTGAGGTTCCTTCCAGATCCCAAATTCAGCAATTCTGTGATCTAAGGAGGAAGCAAAAAGAGATAGATAAAACAGCAATTTTTCCCTGGGAAATTCAGATTCCTGAAATTGAGAAATGGATTGGGGATGCTTATCCTAACCTATCAGCATGATCCTGAACCCTCTCTTAGTAACACACTTTTGAAATGAATGCATGTATATTACATATGTTATATATAAAAATGCATATATAATGAAATGCATATATGTTTTATATATATACATATGTGTATACACACACACATATATTACACTCCTTCTGCTAAAGTACTATTTTAATGTCTCTTGTGGAATGATAGTGACCCTCAGTTCTCAAAGGCTATGCCAGAAAAGTGCAAGCTTTGGCAAGTTAAGACCAAGCTAGAAACACTTTGAATATGGGCCTGGCAAAGGGTATGTGTTTGTTGTTGGAGAACCAGCCTGGCTTATTTTGGAAAGACTTATTACCAGAAACTTGGCCACCAAGAGTTATTTTCTTTTGGCCAGAACAAGTCAGAAGTATCCTCTATTAAGGGACAAAGGAATTTAGATACACACCAACAAAGTGAGTATTCACACTGATGAAATAATAGGTATTTTATTATTAAATTTGTCAATCATTTCTCCACTATCAGATGTAAGCTCTTTGAAGAACAAGAGCTTTAAACGTATGCTCTAAAAGGTAGGTGAATGCATATACATACATAATGGTAACTTTAGGGGTACAGGAAGTTAAGTCAAAAGAGAAAAACAGGAAGAACATCTGAGTATCAATCAACATGACAGCTTCAGCACCTCAGTCCCTCTGCAAATTTCTCTAATAGTCTTCCTTCTTTTCCTTCCTCTCCCTTTCTCTTCCCTTCCCTTCTCTTCTGTTCACCTCCCTCCTCCCTTTCCTCTCTTTTTTCTGCACCAGGTGATGTTAACTTTTTGAGTGTGTCATAGGCCCTTTTGGCAGTCTGGTGAAGGCTACTGAACCCTCACAATAATGTTAAGTGCACACAATGAATTGCATAGCATTGCAAAGGAAATTAATAATATCGCAATTCATTTATTAAAAAAAGATAATAGACCCCAGGTTATGAACCTTTCCCTTCTCTTTGACTTGGTGACATCATGAACTCCCACAGGTTTCATTATCATCTCCATGAAGTCTCCTATATCTATCTATCTAGATCTATCCATCATCTATCTATCTATCTATCTATCTATCTATCTATCTATCTATCTATCTATCTATCTATCTATCCATCCAGTCCTAGCCTCTCTCCTGAGCTCTAGGTCAGGATCACCAATTGGACAACTGGACAACTCAAACTGGTTATTCTATAGGCATCTCAAACACAAGTGTTCAGAATAGAACTAATTTTCCTTTTCTCTAGACCCAGCCTTCCTTTTTTCTGTCAAGGGCACCATCATCCTTTCAGTAACCGAGGTTTGATTCTCCACTTCTTATTGCCACTCAGTCCACATAGCCAATCAATTGATATATCTTGTTAGTTCAACCTCTACAACTTCTCTTGCATCCTTACCCTTTTGTCTATCTATATAGCCCCCATCACAGATAAGACCTTTGTTATCTCTCCCCTGGACTATTGTAATAGATTTCTAATTGGTCTGCCTGATTAGTCTTCCCATCCCTTTCCTATTACCCATGGTCCACACAGTTTTATCATTTTTGTTACACCAAAGTGATTTTCCCTAAACACAGGTGTGACCATGTCACTCTCCTACTCAGCAAATTATAACGGTTCCTTTAGGAGCAAATATGCCTCTTCTGTTTTCATTTATAACACTGTACAACTTGATCCCAATCTACCTTTCCAACTTGATTACACATTGTTCCTCTTCTTGTACTCCAGTCTAGTCAACTTGGCATTCTTGTTTGTTTGTTTTTTGCAAGGCAATTCAGGTTAAGTGACTTGCCCAGGATCACACAGCTAGTGTCAAGTGTCTGAGGCTGGATTTGAACTCAGGTCCTCCTGAATCCAGGACTGGTGCTTTATCTACTGTACCACCTAGCTGCAATCTAACTAAGTTTATAATTTTTAAAATCAAAGAAGTAACCACTAAGGTAGATTCTCACTTTATACAGAATAAAGAAGACAGATCCTTGCATTCTAGAGAAACTAGATAAACAGTTATGGAAACAAAACCATATTTTCTCAAAGGCTTTAAACTTTGCAATTTTGCTAGAATTTTTTATACCCTCTATTCTTGCCTCTTGGGTAGGAGTCCAGAGCAGACACTGTAGATCCAAGTAACTAACTACTGTATAACATGGATTGTTCTTGCCCCGGTCTCCCAGGGTTGAGTCTATCACATTTTACCTCTAACATTTTATCACAGTTCTTTGGTGCCATGAAGTGGCTAGATAGTCTATTTGTACACCATTGGCTCGAGGTCCCAATGGCTGTTTGACTTTTTAGGAACATGATGACTACTACCCAAGTTCCATAGAGCCATTTAATATCTGATTAGCTATTATGAAGGAATAGCTGCTTCAGCAATATAACAGGAATATAATATAATTATATTGAACATTTTCCCAATCATCTGGGAGCATAATCACTCCTACTGGATGTGGTAGAAAGGAAATTAGGCTCACATCTTAGTTCAGTCCCTATAGAGCATTACTTTCACCAAGTTCAATTCCAAAGCCAGCACTGATGGCTTCTACTGGGCTGGAATTTAGATCCATGCTTGAGGCATCATTGCTGGCTGCAATATCCAGCCTGGATTCCTGGACTGTTGGATCTGCATGGCTTGCACTCACAGGCTAGATCAGAGAGACTCCATTCTCTTTCTTGAACAGAAAAAAATGAACAAAAAGGCCACAGACCCAGGCCTATTTCTGAATCGCATGACCTAAGTTAGGAGTAGGGGTGAGGGGAAGAAGACCTCAAACCCTTCCCACCCTTCCCTTATAGTGGGAGTGGAGTCCTTCATTGTCAAATGAAAATACAGCAAAAATCAAAGGCCCTGGCCATTGCTGAGTCAGGCTGTTCTGGCTAGACAGGCCATGAAAAAAAGCTTCTTCCAAACACATGGTAGGCCCATGTAGAAAGTTACACATGCTCCTGTCCTCCAAATCCCCAAAAGCAGACCCCAAGCATCTTCTTTGTGTGTCACCATCTTAGGTGAAACAAACATGCACCAACCCCCCATTACAAGTCCAAAAGGAATTGAATTAAACAAACATTTAAGTGCCTACTATGTGCAAGCCATTGTGATATGATATTTAAAGATTAAAACAAAGAAGTCTCTACCTTCAGGAAACATGCATTCTATTGGAGGTGGCAAGACAGAAATGCAGTACGTACACAGATAATTATCATACAAATGAGGAATAAGAGAGTACTAACAGCAAGGGATATGCAGGAAGGCAAAACAGATTTTTACCCATTTACATAGCCTGATCTCTAACTGAGCACTGAATCTCTTTAGTTTTTGTTAGACACATGTAAAGTTCTAGTTTCTATAACTTTGTATTTTTTTAAGGCTACAAAGTTTCTGAGAAGGGTGCAGAGGAGATAGAATGTTATAAAGTTTAGATGGGAGAGGAAATGTTGACTTCAGGTAGCAGCCTAATTTGGCTAGATTATAGAATACATGAAGGGGAATTAGTATGAAAAGGATAGAAAGGTAAACTGGAAACAGATTGTGGAAGGCCTTAAACACTAAGCTGAGTAATTTATATTTTACTTGCATTATATTTTTCATATTTCAATGCTTTCCTTGATTTCTGTTTTTGCTTTGTTTTGTTGGTATGAGGAAACCACTAAAAATTTTCAAACAGGGAAATGACCTGAACTGTTTGTGCCTTATGATGAACATAGGGAAAGGAATGAGTTTAACAAATGCTTTAAAAATTAAATTAAAATTTCCATTCCAAATCCTCTCCTTCCCCTACCTATTTGTTGTTGAGTCATTTTAGTCATGCCCAACTCTTTGTGACCCCATTTGGAAAGCAAATAAAATCTATTATAAATATATTTCTAATTAGCCCAAAAAATAAAAATAAAGAAAATATGCTTTAATGTGTATTAGCTCTCTATCTGGATGTGGGTAGCATGTTTCATCACGAGTCTATTTGAACTGTAGTTGATCATTGTGCTGATTAGAGTTGCTAAGTCATTCAAAGTTGATTATATTTACAATATTGTTGTTATTGTATATATTATAGTGATTTTTCTGACTTCACTTTGTATCAGTTCATATATTTTTCCATGTTTTTCTGAAACCAGACCCTTCATCGTTTCTTATATCACAACAGAATTCCATCACAATTAATGCTCTTTAAAAATTTTCCCTGTATTTTTCATCTCTGCCTCGAGCTGAGAAGCAGGGAGAAAAAAAAAAAAGAGAACAAAGACAAGAGGCACAAAGGAGAAGATGTTAGGATAAGAGTAGGAAGTGAGGAAAGAGAGGGACCTGGCTATAGAAAGAGAAGTAGGGTAGCAAAGAAGATGGTAAAGAAAGTAAATAAGGATAGACAGAAAATAAGAGCCATTAAAGAAAATGAGAGAGAGGGATAAGATGAAGCCTGTTGTCGATATATTAAAATGTTGATCATAACAGCATACATGAAGCTTTTTTAAAACAAAAGTATCCCTTATAATAGTATTGCAGATTAAAGCTTTCAGATAAAAAATATTTCAGATTGAGGGAAAGTGTATATATAAATGGCAAGGATTGCATATTTTTAGATGATAGGGCCTCAGAAACTAAGTGCTTTGCCTGAAATTTTTAAAGGATTTGACAGGTGGAAGGAATCTCAGTGGTCTTCTTGTGTAACCCATAAATGATAGGAATCCCTGTGTAAAAGTGGAGATACCCTCCAAGAGACTTCCATGGAGGGGGGAACCCACATTTCTAAAAGCAATCTTCCCACTACTGGACAGCTCTAATTGTTTGGAAGTTTTTCCTCATATCAAGTCCAAATTTGCCCCTTTGTTATATCTATCCATTGTTCCTAGATCTCTCCTCTGCTCATTAAATAAAACTAGTCAAATCTCTCTTCTACATGACAGTTCTTCAAATACCAGAAGACAGCTATCATGTCCCCCCCCCCCCCCCACCTCATTCCCCTTCCACCACCTGTCCATTTTCTTAGGTTGGTTTCATTCCCTACTTTTTTTTTAACCTCTGAAGAATGCTGATCTTCATACTAGAGATGAAATTTTTACTACCTAGAAGATTCTTCCTAGAGATTCTTCAGTAAAAATACAGCTACTCCTACCCCCTCTGTTCCTACACAGAGATTCTGGGCAGTCATATTGGAAGATGAGTACTACTTACAGATGCCAGGGACTTCCTAAGATTTTCCTTGAAATGCCGTTTTATCCAGTGGTTTTCCACACCAAATTGAATACCTCTCAAGGAATAGCTAAAATTTAAATAGCACTGTATAGTTTACAAAGTGCTTTTATTTTTTCACATTCTGTGAGTAGGTAGTATAAATATTGTTACCTCATTTTACAATTTGGAAGCTTTTGATTTGTCCATGGTTATACGTTTGATTATTGGCAAAGCCAAAATGACAGTAAAATTGCTGTTTACAAGTTTGTGTTCTTTATAGAACAATTCTGTCTTTCAGGGGAAGTGATGCCAGGCACAAGGGATTTATAGCTGACAGGCATGTTCTGAGAGCATTACATACCCTAGACCAGCAACATGGGGAGGGTAGCTTCTTGTTATATAGTTCTTAGAAACTGCTCCTGGATGGAAATTGTATCCTATGTGAATCAGTTTCAGTGATTGTCTTGGTGAAGGATATTTATATGACAATGATGATGATAACAGGGATTATAATAATAGCATTTATGTAGCATTTCAAAGTTCACAAAATACTTTACATACATTATTTTAGTTGATCCTCACAACAGCCTTGTGAGGTAGGTACTACTATTTTGGTATTTTTTTTTATTTGGTACTACTATTCCTCGTTTTGCACTTGAGGAAGCTGAGGCACAGAGAAGTTAAGTGATTCACCTTGGGTCACACATCTAGGAAGTATCTGAAACAGGATTCAAACTCTGCTCTTCCTGGTACCCACCAGCATCTGCAATAAATCTCTGCTAGTTTATCTTCTGACTGACCTTCACATCAGAGCTGCATATTCTTCTCCTGTTGAGTGTTACACCTTTCTTTACCCACCTTCTGCAATATTCATGGTTAGTACTTTTCTATTATTTTATATTTACAAAGGAGAGCCTGAAATATATTTTTTTCTATGTTTTAATTCTGTATAATTTTTTCCTTGGAAAAGACAAGGGGATTAGAGATCATAGGTTTATGGTTGGAAGAGATTTTGGGGGTCATTTAGTTGAACTCTACAATTTTTTTTTTTTTGGTGTGAGGCAATTGGGGTTAAGTGACTTGCTTAGGGTCACACAGCTAGTAAGTGTTAAGTGTCTGAAGCTGGATTTGAACTCAGGTCCTCCTGAATCCAAGGCTGGTGCTCTATCCACTTCGCCACCTAGCTGCCCCTGAACTCTACAATTTTACAGATGAGGGAACTGCAGCCGCTGAGGGTCCAAATGACATGCCCAAGGTCACAAAACTAGCAAATAGTAGAACCAAGATCCAGACCTGTGTCTTCTACCTTTAAATGTGGTGCCCTTTTCACTACACAATACTAACTAACACTAGAGGATAGTTTTCTAGTATTATGTTCAATTGGGTACAACCCCTCCAGTGATACCCTGTCCTTTTCTACTGGGGGCCTTTTTCTCATTCTCCAGATATTTTGCCTAAGGAATACTTTTTAGGCAGCTAGGTTGGTGTAGTAGATAAAGTGCTGGGCATGGAAGTCAGGAAGATTTATTTCTCTGACCTCAGACACTCAGTAGCTGTGTGATCCTGGGCTATTGTCTTAGTCAGTTCCACTGTTAAATGAGCTGGAGAAGGAAATGACAAACCAAGAAAACCCCAAATGGGTCATGAAGAGACTGTCACTAGTGAATACCAAAAATCACTTTTTGTCTGCATAGTTCTTGGACCTAAGCAAACACACTTGTCCAATTTCAACATTTAAGAACAAGATTCAAAGATAGGGAACTCCAGAGCAGGGACTATCTTCTATCATTCTTCCGATTCCAAGGCTTAGCTCAGTGCCTGGCACATAGTAGGAGCTTAATAAAGGCTGGTTGACCGACGGTATGTTGAGCTCTACAAAGTAAAGTGCTTCTTCTGCATTGTGGTATAGATTTCAAGCATTAAGAGGCGTGTAGCCAGCCTTCTTGCTGGTCTTTACTGAGAAGGTTAGGTCTTCAGAGAGAGGTCATTTTCATGGCTTGTTTTGTAAAGAAGCATAATTTGATGCCACTTGAAGGGGTGGTGGTGATGAACCGTTGAAGAGTTTCAGATTGGGGGGGGTGGCCCCTGAGCAGGGCGTGGGGGAGCAGGTTCTGAATTTGTGTTATAAAGTTGTGTAAGGCGTGGCAGGGGCACACACACAGAGGCCCGGGGTGTTGGGGGGGGTGGGTGGGCAAGAACCCACTCTAACCAGACCTGACTACGAGTTTTTGATTCTGCGGAACGGGGAGGGGAGGGGCGGAGCAAGGAAGAGGGGGCGGGGCAGAGAGGAGGGGGCGAGGCGCGCTCGGGAGCCCGCGGGGAGGCAGCCGCCAGAGCGCGCGCCGCGGGTCTTCTGGACTAACGGTTTCGGGCCTGGCGCGCGCGCGCGCTTCCTCAAGACGCTCCCTCCCCGGGGCGCGTGCCTAGTTCCCGAGGGCGGGGTGGGAGGATGAGGGCGCGCGCGCCGGCGCCGGCGCCGTTTCCTCCCCTTCCATTTCTACCTCTGAGGCTGGGGCGGTGGGCTCGGCGTGGGCCAGGCCGGGCCATGTGAGGGGGCGCGCGGGCGGGATGCGGACTCCCTTTCTGTATTCGGCTTGCTCGCTGGGGGCCTCCCCTGGGCGGGGTCTTGCCTGGACCGCGGGGAAAGCGGCGGCGGCGGCAGTAGCAGTAGCAGCAGCGGGGACCAGACTGTCTGCCACCCTGAGCCAAGGAGGGAGGGGCAGCTGAGGCCGTGGCTGGAACCTCCCACCCTCCAGTTACCCCAAGTCTCCCTTCCCCCAGCCGCCTAATCCGTCCGGGCCTTCTTTCACCGTGACCGATTCGGTGACGGCTCGTCATGGAAGACAGGTAAATCTTCCACCTGGCTCGTGTCCCATCCCACCCTGCGCCTGGTGGTCCCAGATCCCGGGGTGGGGCCTGGGGTCCCCGAAGAGCGCTCCGGACCCCACGTGGGTCAGCACTCCTTCCCCTGAAGCCTAGCCTGGCGCCGCGCGGTCCGCCCGCCCTGGCTCAATGGTCCTCTTTGTGTTCCGCCCAGGTTAGCGCGAGTGACCATCCTCCACGGCTGCGTGGGCTGTAAGACGTACGAGGTGCCGCCCCCCACTACGGTCCGTGAAGTCAAGGAGCTGGTCTACCGTGACACCGACTTTCCGGCATCCGAGCAACAGTTGTGGCACTGCGGTCGGGAGGTAACTTTTACAACTTTGTTACTTTCTTATTTGACGATCAGATGACAGCACATGATCTTGCAGTAACACGCATAGATAACGTTTTGTAAATGCAGAATGCTCTATTTAAACTTAATCTTGATTGGTCCTAAACCTGAGCATCTAGAATTCATCTCATAAAAAGTACTAGTGAAGAAGAATCTAAGCAGTCGACAGGAGCAGCAACAACAAATAAAGTGCCTACGGTGTGCCTTGGCATTGTGCTAAGTGCTGGGGACTCGGAGAGGCAATAAAAGCCCCTGTTCTCAGAGACTCCTTTGGTTTTAGGGGAATAAATAAGTAGGGTGGATAATTAGACACATCCTGGAAACAATGGTTTGTGAAACACTTAAAGATAAGTTTGTACCAATTATATTACTCTAAACCCTTAAAAAGTTTACCTGATATTTTTGTTTTTGTAGGTATCCTAATCTCTCCCCTCTAATAATCCCACCCTTCATCAAGAAAAGAATGGCCCCATTACTATGAAGTTTCACTTCCTGTGATTAAGACTTTTCAGAATGCTTCTCAATTTCAGTGTACTTAGAGGTTTTTTTTTTTTTTTTGGTTGGAGGTACAGTCATTAGAGTGGCATAATTTTTGCTCATATTCTAATCTTGCTGTTTTAATCATCAAATAATATATATTTACTTTTTTTTTTTTTGGTAAGAGGTTTTTTCCTAACATTTTCAGTCAGGAGAGGCAGGTTGGTGCAGTGGATGCAGAGCTGGCCTAGAAATCAGGAAGAGCTGACTTCAAGTCCTACATCTAACACATTATCTGCATTATTGTGGATAAATAAGCTAATCTCTCAGTGCCCCAGGAAACCCCTCTAAGACCATATATGTTATAGTTTGAGGTCTGTATTGGTGGAAGGAGTTTCTGCACCAGGAATTTTCTACACCAGTGAAATCAAGGGACCTGATTAAAAAGAAAAATCAGAGCTGTTGATCTAAGATTTCTGACACCCAGGGTGTTCAGACAAAAAGTCTTCTCAACTTTTGAAGACAAATTCAGTTGAGTATGGTGGACAAGAGACCATATTGAGGGAGGGACCCTGGTTTTCATGCCTTGATTATGTCCATGTCTTCAACTTTCCCTTTATGGGAATAAAATGGAATTTACAACTTCATTTGTTTTAGAAACTTGAGCTAATTTATTGCAATAGTAAATGTAATAATTTGAATATGTTTTATATGCCAACAATAACTGACACATATAAGTGGTTTTAATATTAGCAAATTATTTAAAATATATTATTTAGAGGATCATAGATTTAGAAGTAGAAGGGACCTTAATGTCTTCCTAGTCCAATCCTCCCATTTTATGAATGAGGAAGCTGATGCCTGTGGAGGTTAATGATTTGCTAAAGTTTGCCGAAGCATTAGAGAATTAGAGCATAGATTCTCTGTTTCTAGAGCCAGTGCTCTTTCCACTGTACCGTGAAATACTGATTCTACTATGCTGTGAAGTCAGTCCTATAGACATTTTGTCCATTTCAGCAGATGAGAAAAGCATGGTCAGAGAAGTTCAATGACTGGTTTTGTTCTTTTGGGAGAGTTAGAAGCATGTAGCAAGGAAGAAAATTTAAGTCTGATAAAAAGAAAAAACTCCCTGATAATTAGAGCTATTCAAGAGTAAAATGGGTTGACTTGAAGTAATGGGATCTCCTGGAGGTCTTCAGTCAGAGGTTTAATTAAAACTTTTCCAGAGTTTTGATTCTTTTTTTGGTATATGAGGTGCCTTCCATTCCTGAAATTTTGTAATTTTATTACCTGTCCATAGTTATACTACTCTTAATGTAAATGTCAAAGAAAGTCAAGTCTCCTGTCTTCATTCAGGTCTATTTCACTACTACATTGCATTTTTCTTTTTTTCTTTTTTTGTGGGACAATGAGGGTTAAGTGACTTGCCCAGGGTCACATAGCTAGTAAGTGCCAAGTGTCTGAGGCTGGATTTGAACTCAGGTCCTCCTGAATCCAGGGCCAGTGCTTTATGCACTGTGCCACCTAGCTTCCCCTACATTGTATTTTAAATGAAAAACACTTGGACATTTTCAAAATGAGATTTCTATTAACTTTGAAGGGATTATACTAGAAAATAAACTTGCAATAAATGTCACTTACTCCTAACCATATTCATTATTTAGACATAATTAAAAAAAATTCCCTAAGTGGATCAATTATCTCATCAATGTTGATACTTCTTGTACCTGTGCAGATTGCATTTATCCATCATGTATGATTCTTGTCATTGTCCCTCTGCATATCCTTCATAAAGGGCCTGCCCATTACTATAGGAGACCTTTCTGTGGTCCTTTTAATATTTTGTGAATATCAGAGGATACTTAGTTTGCCTATAAGTTTTTCTTCACTTCTTTTTCTGGGCACACATGCCCTTGATAATATATTTTAAATTTCTTCAATACAAATGAGCGGTATTGATATTCTTCAGTCACCATGTCTTTCTATTGCCCTTTGGACTAATTGAAATTTTGAAAACATTACAGAAGGGAAAAAACCATAATACAGGTATTTGTTTTAAAATAGAAGCTTGTTAATATAAATTTCAAATGTGTGAATCCTATAGGGAAACGTTTTTGAAGTGGGCAACTAATGCCTGTTTTCTCCAGCATCAATGCTCAAAGCTCAGGGGTCAGACACTTTATATGTCACTTCTCCCACCCCCAAAACTGCCAACTGCTACCTATAATGCAGGCAATTTAGGCTAATTAAATCAGCAGGGGACCCTGAGAGAAAGACAGGAGGTAACCTGTGTCAAGTGAGTGAAATCACTTCCATTTTGACCAGCCATCACCTCCCCAAACACTCCCTGTTCCTGCAACCATATTTCAGGTAGGTATACATTTTAGAAAGGAGTCCCACCATCCTTGCCATAACCAATACCAATTCTTACCCCCCAATTCAATGACTAATTCTGGTTTACCTTTGCAGCATCTCTCAATTATGCTTCTTTTTCTCCTCAAAGGCCCTCATCTCCTTGTGCCTGGACGACTGTAGCAGTCTACTGGTTGTTTTCCCTGCTTCAAATCTCCCCAACTCCAATTTGATTTTGACTCAATTATCAAAGTAATCTTCCCAAAGAACAGGTCTCACTATGTTACTCCCTCTCCCTGATCTCCTTCCTTCCACTATTTAGTAAACTTCAGTAACTCCCTTTTACCTTGAAGATCAAATATAAAACCTCTTTGGCTTTTGAAGCTTTTTATAACTTTATTACCTTTTTAGTCTTTCTATACTTTATTCTGCTCCTCGTTCTCTATAGTCCTGTGACACAGGCCTCTTTGTTATTCATTGCACATCACTCCGTCTTCCAATTTTTTTCATCTTCATTGGTTGTCCCCCATACATAGAATTCTTTCAACCCTCACTTATACCTCTTGGTTTCTGTGGCTTTATTCAAATGTAAGCTGAAGTCCTACCTTCTACCAGAAGACTTTCTTGGTCCCCTTTAATGCTAGCACCTTCCTTCTGAGATAATTTTTAATTTATCCTGTATACATCTTGCATATGTATATAGTTATGTGTTTTCACCCCCATTAGAATATTAACTCCTTGAGAGCAGGGTTTTTTCTTTCTTTTTATTCCCAGTGCCTTGCACAGGGCCTGGCACATAGTAATCACTTAATAAATGCATTGTTCAAATAGGATTTGTTATAATGATATTTATAATGTAGTTTGGGATTTTAATAGGATTTAGCCTGTAATTTGGTGAGATTTTCAGTGTGCCTGTATATAATGTAAGCTTAATGTGAAGTATTTCTAGCCCAGAATACCAAAGGTATACAACTTAAAAAAATGGTTCCCTGAGTGATACCTATGACCTCAACAATATGGGTAAGTTATAGAAGTATAAATCTTTTCTCATTTTTATCCCATTAGATTATTGTCTATGTCTTCTCATAGGCAGAGACAGGATGGTTTAATGGAAAGAACTATGGGAGTCAAGAGAAACCTGGGCTCATGCCATATCTGACAATATCTATGTGATCACCATCAAGTCACTTATTATAAGTTTCAGTTTCCTTGGTTTTTTAGTTGCAAATCTTCATTGGTAGAAGTTTCTTCAAAAGGAATTGCCTATAGCAATGAAGTCATAGGTCAGGACCAAAAAAATCTGCAGTAATTATCTGAGTTGTGAGGATCATATGAGAAATGTATAGAAAATTCTTTGCAGATATTAAAGTGTTGTATAAATGTCAGTTATTATTGCTAATAATAATTTTCCATACATAATCTATCCAATGCTCTGGGAGTCCTCCTCAATGTCTTTTTTCATTTTGTGGCTTTTGGTACATGCTAACTCTCCTTCTGTTATTCCTTGCTCTAGCTATATGCCTGGCCCATATCCTTTTCCAGTCATACATTTTCTCAAGTCAAGTTGATTAGCATTTATTAAGCATCTGCTGTGTGCCAGGGACTGTGCTAAGGGTTGTGGATTTAAAGAGAGGTAAAAATAGTCTCACGTCTCAAAGAAATCACAATCTAATGGGAGAGACAACATGTAAGCAATTATATACTTACAACCCATATGCAGGATAAATTGAAGATAATCTTAGGGGGAAGGCACTGGCATTAAGGGGGAATTTAGAAAGACTTGTTGAACTCGTGGGATTTTAGCTGAGGCAGCTAGGTGGCATTGTGACCTGGGCCTGGAGTCAGGAAGACTTGAGTTCAAGTTTGTCCTATGGCACTTACTAGCTGTGTTATCTTGGGCAAGTTGTGTAACCTCTGTTTGACTGAGTTTACTCAACTGTAAAATGGGGATCATAATGACACCTATTTGTAAAGTGCTTAGCACACTGTATGACATATAGTAGGTGCTTAATAAATACTTATTTCTTCCCTTCCATCTGTCTGTTCATCCTCGTCCTTCAGTCCTTCCTGCCTTCCATGAAGTAGAGATGAGGAGGGAGAGAATCCAGGCATAAGAGACAAGATAGTGGAAAATGGAAAATCAGGGGATGGAGTTTTCTGTGAGAGCAACAAAAAAGTCAGTGTCACTGGATCATAGAATAAATACATGGGGTGAGGAAATAAGGTGGAAGACTGGAAAAGTAGGAAGAAGGCAGGTTATGAAGAGCTTTGAACACCAAATAGAGGATTTTATATTTGCTCCTAGAGGTGATAGGGAGCCATTGGAGTTTAGTGAATAGGTGGGGCAATATCATCAGACCTATGCTTTAAGAAAATCCTTTTTTTTTTTTTTCCGGGGCAATGGGGGTTAAGTGACTTGCCCAGGGTCACACAGCTAGTAAGTGTCAAGTGTCTGAGGCTGGATTTGAACTCAGGTACTCCTGAATCCAGGGCCGGTGCTTTACCACTGCGCCACCTAGCCGCCCCAAGAAAATACTTTTGATGGAGAGAATGAACTGGAGTGAAGATAGACTGAGGTAGAGACACCAATCAGCAGACTTTTTCAGTAGGCTAGGGGTGAGGTGATGAGGGCCTGCACTAGGATCATGGCAATGTCAGAGGAGGGAAAGATTCATATGAGAGGTGTTGTGAAGGTCGAATAATTTGAATTGGCAACTGATTGGATACAGGGGGCAAAAGAGTGAGGAGTTGAAATTGATTTCTAGGTTGGGAGCCTGTGAAGAAGCAGAATTTGTGGAGGTTAGAGGGAAAGATAATGAGTTCAGTTTTGGTTGTGTTAGGGTTTAAGATGTCTTCAGGACATCCAGTTCAAGATGTCCAATAGGCAATTGGAGATTTGAAACAAGTTCAGGAGAGATGTGAGGGCTGGATAAATAGATCTGAGAATTTTTTGCATAGAGATGGTAATTGAATTCATGGGAGCTGATGAGATCACCAAGTGAAATCAAATAGAGGGAGAAGAGAAGATGACCTAGGAAAAAAGCTTTGAGAAATATCAATGGTTAGTCATTATTATCTGGCAGGAGATTCAGCAAAGGAGACTGAAAAGTGGTCAGACCAGAAGGAGAAGAATCATAATAGAATAGTGTCACTGAATTGTAGAGAAGAGGTTATCAAGAAGAGGTAATTGACAGTGTCAAAAGCTGCAAAGAGGTCAAGAAGCTAGAGGATTGAGAAAAGGCCATTGGATTATGCAAATAAAGAGGGCATTGGTAACTTTATGGAGAGCAGTTTTCGAGTGAATAAATGATGAGGTTAGAAGCCAAATAATTGAGAGTGAGAGGCAAGGAAGTAGAGGCATTGATTATAGTCACAAAAGGGAAGATAGATACGAGACAGTTGTTAGTGGTGATGGACAGTTCAAGTGAGAGTTTTTTGAGGATTGGGGAGATAGGAGCATGTTTGTAGATTAAGTAGGGAAGCAGCCAGTAGACATGGAGAGATTGAACATAAGTGAGAAAGTGGAGCTGATAGAAGGAGCCATCTGCTGAAGAAGACAGAATGGAATGCGATCATTTCCTTCTTCCTTCCTTCCTTTCTTTCTTCCTTCCTTTCTTTCTTCCTTCCTTCCTTTCTTCCTTCCTTCCTTCCTTTCTTCCTTTCTTTCTTTCTTTCTTTCTTTCTTTCTTTCTTTCTTTCTTTCTTTCTTTCTTTCTTTCTTTCTTTCTTTCTTTCTTTCTTTCCTTCCTTCTTTCCTTCCTTCCTTCCTTCCTTCCTTCCTTCCTTCCTTCCTTCCTTCCTTCCTTCCTTCCTTCCTTCCTTCCTTCCTTCCTTCCTTCCTTCCTTCCTTCCTTCCTTCCTTCCTTCCTTCCTTCCTTCCTTCCTTCCTTCCTTCCTTCTTTCTTTCTTTCTTTCTTTCTTTCTTTCTTTCTTTCTTTCTTTCTTTCTTTCTTTCTTTCTTTCTTTCTTTCTTTCGCGGGGCAGTGGGGGTTAAGTGACTTGCCCAGGGTCACACAGCTAGTAAGTGTCAAATGTCTGAGTGAGGCTGGATTTGAACTCAGGTCCTCCTGAATCCAGGGCCAGTGCTTTATCCACTGCGCCACCTAGCTGCCCCCACAATCATTTCTGCATGTAGAGAGAGGTTTGCCTTGGCAAGGGGAAGGGCCACCTGTTCATGTGAGAAAGGTTCAAGGGAGGAGACAGTGACAGAAAGCATCTATGTGATGTGAGAAAATATATTTGATGTACTGCACCCAAGACTTCTTACCTCTGCAAAGGAGTGAGGTAGTGTGTCTCCTCATATCTTTTCTTTGGGACTGTGATTATTCTTTTTAATTTTGCATCAATCTTTTGATTATTTTGTGGTTCTTTGAATTTACATTGTTGTAGCTATTATATATATATTATCTTCTTAGCTCTACTTATTTTAATCCTGCATCAAAATTTATAAATGTTTCCATATTTTTCAGTATTTGTCATCTTCCTCATTTCTTATGGCATGGTAATATTCCATTACATTCATGTACTAAAATTTGTTTAGCCATTACCCAAACAATGGGCACTTTGTTTCCAGCTTGCTGCCACAAAAAAGTGCTATAGATATTTTCATATATATGATGACTTTCTTCTTATCATTGGTTTCCTTGGGGTATTAACTTAGTAGTAGACTGACTCTTTTGGTCAAAGAGTATGGATATTTTAATCACTTTATTAGCACAATTCCAAATTGCTTTCCAAATGGTTGTACCAATTCCCATTTCCACATACAATGTACTAGTGTACCTGTCTTACAACTACATTGACTATTCCCATTCTTTGTAGTTTTGCTAATTTGCTGGGTGGGAGGTAAACCTCAGAGTTGTTTTGATTTGCTTTTCTCTTATTACTAGTGATTTGGAGCATTCTTGCATATGGCTTTTTAATAGTTTGGAATTCTTTTGAGAATTATTTGTTCATTTCCTTTCACCACTTAGCTCTTGGGGAATGCATTTGAATGAATTAAATGAACGGAAAAATAAAAGCATTTATTAAAGGCATACAATGCACTAAGCACTAGGCTGGAGATACAAGTAAAAAAAATAATGTAGTCCTTACTCTCAAGGAGCTCACATTCTTATTGAAAAAAACCACACCACCCTTATTAAAGTGCTTAGTATGTGCAAAACATGTATACACAGTAAGGCAGACAGTCTCTGCTTTCAAGGAGCTCATATTCTAATGGGAAAGACAACATAGACAAAAGATTTCAACTGCAAGTCAGATGGAAGAGTCTCATGGTCCTTGGGATGCAGTGGCAAAGCAGATGTTAGTGCTTCTTCTTTAATGTAATTTTCATTTGTAAAATTTCTGATGTTGAACCATTTGACAGTACCAAGGGCTTTCGTAGCAACAAATTTGTTTTTTGTGTTGTCAGTAGCTGTGGCTGTATTATCTGCTGGAGTAATCGGCATTTCTCCAATTGGTTGGTTCCCCAGGATGATGCCTGTGGTCAGGGCCTGAAAACATTGTCATTCCAAAAGCTATTGGATTCAGCACCCTGAACTATTTCCATTGGAGTCTGAGGGGAGATAGTGGTCAAGGTGATCGTTATGGTTTGACTTGCCTGACACATGCAGACTCCTGTTTCTCACTCAGGGTGCCAGCTAGACTGGCTTGCTTACCCTGTTGGGGTAATTGGTGAGGATGACTGGCTTATTCTCTGCAGAAGTTGCTTTAATTGATGATGGTTGGCTATAAGGACAGGCCTAGAAGCAGGACCAGTCATCTGGGGTTGCTGCTTCTCCCATGGCCCTTGCATTTATTTGCTTCTTGGCAGTAAGTGGCAGCACTTACTATCTGTAGTAATAAGGAAGTTATGGGTCTATTTCTGGTCTTCTAGGTGGTCTTTTAGTTGTCTATATATCTTGAATGCCAAACCTTATCTGAAAAATTTGATAGAAAGATTTTTTTCCCCATTTGCCTCTACTTACCCTAATTTTGTTTGTCAAAAGCTTTGCATTTTGTGTAATCAGTTATCTACTTTTATCTTTTATATTAACCTTTATCCCTTGTTTTTTAATATATTTTTTGCTGTGAAAGGTATGATATTTGCTTTTCTTCTAATTTTTTATATTACGATTTTTAATGTTAAGGCCACGTATCCATTTTGAATTTATGGTGGAAGATGATGTAAATGTTGGTCTAAGCCTAATTTCTACCAGAGTTTATCCCAGTTTTCCCAGCAGTTTTTGTGAAATAGGGAATTCTTTTGTAAGTAATTTATGTTTTCTTATTTATTAAATACTGGCAAATTATTTTCTATAGCAGACCACATATTTAGTTGCAAAATTAGCTGAAAGCTATTAAGAATATAAGATCCTGGGGCAGCTAGGTGGTGCAGTGGATAGAGCACCAGCCCTGGATTCAGGAGGACCTGAGTTCAAATCTGGCTTCAGATACTTAACACTTCCTAGCTGTGTGACCCTAGGCAAGTCACTTAACCCCAATTGCCTCACCCCCCCAAATTAGAATATAAGATCCTACTGTTTTTGTTATTTTGTTGATTGTGAAAAAAATTGACTCAGTAGAGCAAAACATAATGTTGAAGACTCAATTCCAACAAGTTTTCTAAAAAGCTTATATTTAGATACTATAAAATTTCTTGCTTATATCCAAAAACCCCTTTATCATTATCATATTAACATCAAATGAGACATAAAACAAGGAGACTTGTACTTTGCAAAGATGTTCACTATTGTTATCAAGGATGTCCATTGTAGAATCCAGATGAAAGAGACATTTTCTATAGATAGTGAATTCCTCTAGATGCTCAATTTTGTAGATGATATACAGTTATCCCTTCCACATTGTGGGGGTTAGGGTTGCAGTGCCGTGTTGATCTGGAAAATCTGCATAAAATTTTTTTGGCACTCCCTTCATACCAGAGAAGTCTGATTTTTTTTCTTTTATGGAGTGTTTGTAGTACCTAATTGTAAAATTTGGGTTAAGTGTTTTTCTGTGTCTTTTTCTCACTTTCAGGTGTCATTTGTGGCTTCCACAAAACTCCTCCAAAATTCCCATCTAATTTCTTATGCTGACCTGCTACATGTCAAAACAGCAATGGGGAAAGTTGCACTGTGGAAGGGATAACTGTCATGATAATTGTGAAAGGGCTACAGAATACTCTAAGGCCTATTCATGACCACCAAAAATATTCACTCAAAATCCACGTGGGAGAAATGATATTGCCTAAGAAAGCCTATTCAAACTGATATCCCTTTGGATGGGCAACCTATTGAGTTATTTCATCATTACGTATTACTTAGTCTGTCATTGCAGATGGACAGTGAACTAGGTTCGTTATTAAGTAGAAGAAGCAGAGAGGGCTAAATTGTTTTTGGGAAATCAAGTAGCACTTTCAAAGACCCCAAGTTCTTACCAGATAAAAAATTGTCTCTTAAACATAATCCTTCCAAAATGCTATATGGCTGTGAATCATGGAAACACCACAGTCTCTGAAGAATTAAAATTCAATGTGACTCAAAGGGCATTGGAGAGCTATATGGCATAAATTAAATGCAAATATTGCAAATGATTTTATATTTTAGAAGTGGTCTAAAAGATACAGGAAATATGCGATCTGGAAAAGAGGTAGGCTAGTTATGGAATTAGAATGAAAGATAACAGAACTGTTCAGGTGCAGTCTGCTACTCACAAAATGATAGAGGAAATGATAGAGGAAAGCCTTCAGCATGTCAGGTAGATCCTTTATGAAGGCCATATAGGAGGCTTTTGTAAGAATTTGTGGGAGTATATGAAAGTCAGACAATTAAGGAAATTTCAGGTTGTGATTTGTACAATTAGAGAACCTATATCAATAATATCATGGATCCACTGAAATACTATATGGGGGGCGGCTAGGTGGCGCAGTGGATAGAGTACCGGCCCTGGAGTCAGGAGTACCTGAGTTCAGGTCTGGTCTCAGACACTTAACACTTGCTGGCTGTGTGACGCTGGGCAAGTCACTTAACCCCAATTGCCTCACTTAAAAAAAAAGAAAAGAAAAAGAAATACTACGTGGGAGGGAGAATGTACAATGCATTTTAGAAAAATTTCCAAAACATTTTTAAAAAGTTCAAGTTTTGAAACTTAAGATTTCTGAATAAATTACTTCCTTGGATTTCTTATTTCCTTCATGATACTGGATAGCTCAGCCATTATTGTTTATTGAAAACTTTTGAATTTATATGATTAAGGAATACATTACATATATTCTTTTTCCTTTTTTCAGTTATCTGACTGGATCAAGATTGGAGACCTTCTAACTTATAAAAATTGTGATCTCTTTCTAAACCTTCAATCAAAAGGCTTAAAAGGAGGAGGTATATTGTTGATTTTTAGAAGGGTGTGAAGTTTTTATTGTTGCAAAATGATTTCATGTGATAGAGAATAAGAGAATATTATTAAATAGTGATGGCTTGAGAGAACATAAGGAAAGAGTAGTTAACGAGGATGAATGAGTTAATTTAAAGTAAGCAATTGTATGAACAGCGAGTAATGTGGCTGCCCTCAATAATGGGCAGAAAAATTTTAGAGAGATTAATGGATGGTAAATCATTGTACAATAATAAATATGTAGAAAACTAGCAGCATGGTTTTCATGTTTTTTAGAACACATTTTTCTTGTTTTATCTTCAAATATAACTGTCCTGTACATCTCAGAATATGCCTTTCTCTTAACCTGATTGAATCTATCTACTAAGCAAACCTAATCAGAAATTTTTGAGCAGGCAGAAAACTAGGTGTGATACAATGATACAGCAAGTGAAATTGTAATGTATAATTAATTAAAATAGCTGGACGAGAGCTACTACTAAGAATAAAAGAGAACTGATTGATCTAGTTTACTTTTAGTAACAGTGATACTAATTAAGTAATGTAATGCATATTTATTTTCAAAAGAAACTCATTTTTTATATTTGAACTAAATACTTCTACGCTGCTCTTTAATGAAATCATGGAGCATTTAAAAAAGTTATAATAAACTTATTTCATAAAATCCTTTTAAACTTCAATTATTTGATGGAATTTAATTTTTGTTCTTTTTTTTTTTTAAGTGAGGCAATTGGGATTAAGTGACTTGCCCAGGGTCACACAGCTAGTAAGTGTGTGTTAAGTGTCTGAGGCCGGATTTGAACTCAGGTACTCCTGACTCCAATGCCGGTGCTTTATCCACTGCACCACCTAGCTGCCCCGAATTTAATTTTTGTAAAGGGATGGATATAGTTCAGTTATTAAACAATGAATACTTTTAAAGGTTTAAATTGTATAGATACATCAAATTTTGGAACAAAATTACACCTTAGGGAATAAGTGGGTAGGTACCAAGATGCAAAAAAGTAACACAGACTTGTTTTGTGCTTTTAGGTCGATTTGGTCAAACAACTCCACCTCTTGTTGATTTTCTTAAGGACATTTTAAGAAGGTATCCAGAAGGAGGACAGATTCTTAAGGTATGGTTTGTGTTAGAAAAACTGAGTTTATGAGAGTATTTTGATCATTCATTTAACTTCAAATCTCATTTTTGAAAGGGACTTCAGAAATCATCGAGTCCAGTGTATGCCTGAACAGACATCTCTTCTAAGAAATCCTTGTCAAGGGGATACCTGGCTTGAAGACCACTAGTGATAGGGAAACCAAATCTCCTCAGGCAGCCCTTTGTTGAACAGCTCTAATTGGTAAAAGAAATCTTACCATGCACTGAAATTAAATATGCCTCTTTGAAACCCATTTTTCCTAGTTTTGCCTCTTTTGGAACACACAAAGCAAGTCTGATTCCTGTTCTATTTGATTATGCTTCACATAAATGAAGAGAGTTATTAGATCTCCACCCTTTTCCCTCATACCCAAGTTTTCTTTTTTGGAGATTAAGTATCCTTAGTATCTTTGACTAATTCTGGCATGGTATCCAGTTTCCTCACTATTTTGGTTGACTTTTAGACACCAGTTTGTCAATGTCCTTCATAAAATGTCATGTCCAGAATTGAAGTCAGTACTTTATTCTTCCCTAGTGATACAATATTCAAAGAGGAACTGTCATCTCCTTAGTTGTAAACAATATGCTTCTTATTGTGCATCTTCGAGGCAGCTGGTTGCACAGTGGGTAGAGAACTGAACTTGTAGTAAGGAAGACCTGAATCTATATCCATCCTTAGACTTACTAGTTGTGTGACCTGTGGCAAGTCATGTAACCTCTGTTTGTCTCAGTTTCCTCAAATGTAAGATGTAGATAATAATAGTACCTACCTTACAGGGTTGTTGTAAGGGTCAAATGAGATATTATTTGTAAAAAGAGTTTATTACAGTTCCTGGCTCATAGTAGGTGCTATATAAATCCTGATCCCCTTCTTTTTCTTTATGAAGCTTAATATCATATGGCTTTTTTGTTTTCTGTGTCATACTCTTGACTCATTTGCAGTACACTAAACTGCCAGATCTTTTTATGATACTATTACTTAGCTATGTCTCTCCCAAACTGCTTTTATTCAGTTTTTTTAAAAAAAATCCAAACGTAGGACTTCATTTTTCTCTATAAATCTCATTACACTTATCTTTCTAACCTATTGAGATTTTTCTGAGCCTGTTGTCAAACATGTTAGCTCTCCTTTCTACATTTATATCATTTTAAAATTTTATAAGCATTTTTTCTTTGCTTTTATTCAAGTGGTTGTTAAACAGCATAAGGTTAAGGACATCTCTCTGGGACACTTTAACTATAAATTTGCCAGGTTAGCTTTGATTCAGTGATTCACACTTTATGTGGGATCATTGAAAGTGCTTATAAAGGAATTGTTCTCTCACCTAGCCCACTTTTTTCTATCTTGTCCAAAAGGATAGTATGAGTGACTTTGTCAGATACTTTGATGAAATTCAGTTATACCACAGCTGTAGGATTCTCTTGATCTAATCACCATGTCAAATAAGAAAATGTTGGCATGACCTGGTTAGGATGAAGTCAGGTTGGCTCCTGGGGAATCAATATCTTCTGTTTTCTAGGAATTGAAATTATGATCACTGGTCTATAGTTTTAAGACTATTGCTTTTGGGGGCAACTAGGTGGTGCAGTGGATAAAGCACCTGCCCTGGATTCAAGAGGACCTGAGTTCAAATCTGGCCTCAGGCACTTGACACTTAGTAACTGTGTGACCCTAGGCAAGTCACTTAACCCTCATTGCCCTGCAAAACAAAACAAAACCAAAACCAAAAAAGAGGAGGAAAAAACCCCAACCAACCAACCAAACAAAAATACCCCCCAAAGACTATTGCTTTCTTTTTTGGGCAAATGGGTACATTTGCCCATTTTTACACTTATGGCTCCTTTCTTGTTTGGTTTTCAAAGTTTATTGTTAGTGTTTGGCCTGTTTTGGCCTGTTGACTTGAAATTCAGTTTTGGCCTGTTGACTTGAAATTACTTAGGTTAGCCAGAGTGATTCTTCACATCACTTCACTTTTCTAGAGTTTATAGGGTAATGGAATTACAGGTCTAGAGCTGGAAGGCATGTCAGAGCCATTAAGACTGTGATAGGTGGCACTTAGTCTCAGTAGAATTGAATGGACCAATGCCTAAAATAAATGATCAATAATTAATTGTATATTGGCTTTGAAAATACAGTAAGTTGCAAGATGGGCATCAAATGTCTATTTGTGAAATAAAGTTATTTTGGGTATATTTTTATGGTTAGGAATTAATTCAGAATGCAGAAGATGCTGGGGCCACAGAAGTTAAATTTTTATATGATGAAACTCAATATGGAAAGGAGTCTCTCTGGTCAAAAGATATGGAGCAATATCAGGGTAAGTAGAGTTGGTATGGGCCAATTTTTGTTCTTTTATAAATAACACGTTGTATTTCATTTCTGCTCTCATTCAGCAGTGTTGAATAACTATAATTATCTAGCTCTCTTGCCAACTGTTAAAGCGGTGCCTTCAGATGATGTTAAAAAAAGAGTCTTGAAGCTCAGCTTTATACAGTGTTCTTATATACACATCTTAATCTAAACAAGGCAAAGGAATGTAATGATATCTTTCTCCTGAAGTCCATACGTGTATTTCTTTTTTTCTTTTTATAATCATAAAAGTATTTTATTATTTTCTAGTTACATGTAGAGATAGTTTTCAACATTTGTTTTTATAAGATTTCTAGTTTCAAATTTTTCTCCCTTCCTCCCCTCCCTCCCCAAGACAGCAAGCAATCTGATATAGGTTATATATGTACAATCACATTAAACATATTTCTGCATTAGTCATGCTGTGAAAAAAGAATCAGAGCAAAAGGGAAAAACCTCAAAAATGAAAAACAAAAAAAGTAGAAATAGTATGGTTCAATCTGCATCCAGATTCCACAGTTCTTTTTTTTCTGGATTTGGAGAGCATTTTCTATCATGAGTCCTTTGGAACTATCACAGTTGATCAACGCATAATGTTGTTGATACCTACATATGATGTTTAACATTTCTTGTTTGGGGGCTGTATGTAGGAGGATGATAAGGATACAAAAGTGAAGAAAGAATTCCTTATTGAAGATATTTCTCCTCTCTTTGGAGAATTAAAGTTCTTAGGCCTTTAAGTATTCAAGTGCCTAAAAGGAAATTTTTTAAAAAGTCACATCAATTTTGAGTCCTAAAGTCAGTGAAATTATTTTAAATGCCTGTGAAAATTTTTCAAGGAATAAAGAAGGACTCAGGTCAAACTCGTGGATAGCTATATTAAGAGATATTTGCTACCCTCAAAAGTCTTTTAAAGAAGCTTTTCTAAATGCCTATGAAGACAAAATTATTATTAAATGTTAAATATTTATTATAGTTAACTTTGTGATATGATAGACATAGATTTTATGTTATAGGTACATTTTATGATATATATTTATAATCATTGTATATCTTGGTAGGGGGTACAATGGGTAGAGTGCTGGGCTTGGAGTTAGAAAGACCTGAGTTAGGCTTGGAGTTAGGAAGACCCCTGACTCAGATACTATTTGTGTAGCCTTTTATAAGTCAATTAGCCTCTCTGAGATTCTGTTTCCTTATTTATAAAAGTGGGGAGGTTTGGACAGAGTGGCTTGTATGGTTCCTTTCAGCTTTAAATCTGTGGGTCTATGTGATTCTCCCCTCTCCCTTTTTGCTACTTTATAGGACTTGAAGCCTAGCTATATTACTTTAAATCTTATAATTATTTGAGAGACAGTGTAGTATATGTCTGGCTTCAGAGTCAGATTGACTTTGGTTCAAGTCCTTCCTAAGACAGGATGGCCCCAATTTCATATATTCTATCTAGTTTTCATCATATGCCACCGAAATGTTCTAGAAATGGAGGATAAAACCATAAATCACAAAAGATATAAAATCATAGACTGATTAAACATTTTCATAACTTAGAAAAGAAATCCTATATTAATAAGTCATTATATGTCTTTTAGCTAGCTGTGTATTCCAGATGTCTTCATGTGTTGTGTTTAATGTTGATGACTTGGCTCAGGACTGGTACACTATGGTCAGTATTGTAGGGGGCAGCTAGGTGGCCCAGTAGATAAAGCACTGGCCCTGTATTCAGAAGGACCTGAGTTCAAATTAAGCCTCAGACACTTGACACTAGCTGGGTGACCCTGGGCAAGTCACTTAACCCCCATAGCCCCACAAAAAACAGAAAAAAAACTATTACAATAGTTATCAGTGTATATGTTTTACCTCTCTTATTAAAGTATAATTTCCTTGAGGGTAGGGAGCCTTGTTTCCTGTATTTTTGTACCTCCCCCTGACTTAGTACAATGCATTATACATAGTATATGCTTAGTAAAGATTAGTTGAATAAAGTTTCTTGTTGGCCTGTAGGTTCCCTTAATTAAGCCAAAGAAGTAATTTCTTTTATTTGTGTTTTGAGCTTGTTATTATTGTTTGTGGGAAATATCTGAATGATAACTCCAAAGCAAAATAATCTATATTACTGGATACACATTAAATCTAATTGAATTAAGCATAATTTCCCCTGTTTCTGGTTTTACATGCAGTGGGTAATTGAAATTATCTTATACAAAAGAGAATAAGGTTAGAGAATGTCTTTAGGAAGGAGTTGTAAATTGAAATTTGAAAACCTCAGTTTTCTAATATGTAAAGATAAAGGGGTTGGACTAGAAGATCTTTTAAATTTCTTTTGAGCTCTGGTTCCTATGAAAAACCTTATGGATTTATTTGTTCAGATATGCCATTTAAGCTGATAATACTTCTATGAACAAATCTAATCCTTTTCCAAATGGGTTTTTACAAATGATATTGTGGAGAAAATCAGAGGCTACCTGTAGTTTGGGATATCTTTGATTCTCATGACTTTAGCTATTGATACTTAACAGCTAGAATTCATACATCCTGTTTATATTGCTCACAAAAGTCAGTGAATTCACCAACTGTAGTCACTGAAAAATAGTTTTTGCTGTGCAACTCCTTAGGAACATGTCAAGTATATAGGACTTGTAGTTATGCTCTTCAGAAAATATTGTGTGGCATTGGCTCTTTCTTCCTCTCACTTCTGTTAATGTTCTGAAGTAGGATTAATATTAGCTAGTTTTGTGTTTATGTTCAGTACCATTTACTTTTCAAAATTATGTGTTTGAATAACAGCATTTTATAATATTCAGATGCAAAGATAAAGAGAAATGGTAAGTTCTGTTTTGTATTTTCACATCAATCCATCTAATTATGTATTTTTTGAGCCCTGGTACAGAAAACATTTTAGAAACTAAAGTATTCTATAATTGTGAATTATTAGATAATTTGGTATCTTATATTTGAGTTATGAGGATAATAATTGATTTTATAAATCTGATATATGGTATCAATGCTTTAAATGCTCCATATACATTTTTAATAGAAAAACTTTCAAATTTTTGAATATGAGCTACACTCCATCTTGCCATTTCTACTAGATGTTTTGTAGACAAAATTTAATATTATTAATTCTTTTACTCTTTCTAATTAATGTTCTTCAGTAATAATTGTTTCTTAGATATGGAAGGGAAATTAGGAGTCATCTACTTGAAATCTCTGTAAGCCACATTTATTCTTATTCTTCTATGATTTTAAGATTTGTATCAGGAAAGAAATGCCATTTTGCCTCTCTAAAGCTAATCATAGATGTGAGGCTCTTTTAAAATTTAACAAACTATTCATTCTCTTGAAGGTGTATTCCTTTTTTTCCCACCATGGATTGAGTGTAGTTACGTGAACAGTGTGTTTAGTAAACTCACTCAAGTTGATAGCAAATTGCCAAAATTACTTTTAGCACTGAGCATTTTTTCATTATGATTTAATCATTCTTTTTTATGAAAAATAGTTCCCCAAATATCACATGCCTACACAGCAATCATGTCTCTTCTGAAAAAATATTAGGCATTAAACTAATTCAGAACTGATACTGTCATATTTGGGATATTAAAGCAGTGTAGTTTTTTTTTTCGAAAGGGACTTTTGAGAGATGTAACATGGTGTAGTAGTCAGGCCCAGAGCTTGTTTTAGTTGGTACTGAGCTCTTAACATTATAGTGTGGTTTGGGGTAAGTCATTCCAGCTGAGGAGGCTTGATTCCTTATTTCTGAAATGGCTAGATTGGTTCAGATGACTTCTAAGTTTCCTTTTAGCTATAATTTTTGTGACTGTGATTTATGTGTTTAGAAACATGTTTATGTTTTCTTATTACTTTTTAGCTTTTGACTTTTAAAAATTGACACAGAAGAAAATTACTACCTCTTTCTCAAAAGTATAATTTTTGTGTACCCTGTTATCTTAAGGAGATAAAAATAAAATACTACATCAAATTTGAACTCAGAGATGTGACTATTAATTGATGAAATTTTAAAAGACACAAACGTATTGAGATTTGTCAGTTAAAAAGGAGTATTGTCTATCCCCTTTCAAAAATGTCACCCTTAGCGGTTATATACTTATTTTAATGATGATTGTGAAGTTCAAAAATATTTTTGGAACTTTTGCACTTCATCCTTGAATTCTGTTTGTGAGCTGTTACAGAAGTGATATCTGTTGTATAGGCTAGGTTAGTTTATCCTTAAAACAAGTTGAAACTGACATTGATACTTAATTGGCCCAGGGCACTAAGGCTCAGGCTATTGACTTAGTTTTCTGGTGGCCTAAATGCAAAACAACAACAACAACAACAAAGTATATGAGGAGTCAGCTGCACCTTTCTCAGGTTTCTGACTGGTAGACCAACAATATCAACTCAGAGGAAAGGAAGTTATACCTAAATGAATCAATGCCATAGCCTTGCTAAATATCCTTTCCTTGCTTTGGCTAAATAAACCTACTTTTGTTAACTGATAGGTGTTCTGTGAGTGTCTCATTTCATTCTAATTTTTAAATGGTACAACCAATACAAGCCTAATTCATCCTGGCCTGCAACATCAGCCAAACAAGAAAATTCTTAAGATTCAGCTGATTCCCCCACGCCCTCCACTGATTAAATTTCATTCTGATTTGTATTTTTAAGACAAATAATTTGTCCTCAAAATGCAAAAATTTGCCACTCAGATAGGATATTTTAAAAAATTGGAAAATTGAAGGCCATTCCAAAGAAGTTCTCATTTAAAAATCTGACAGATTTTAGGTGCTTACTTAAGGAATGAACTATGTTAGGTACATACGATACCTAGATGAAAAACAAAACAGTTTTTGCTTTTAAGGAGCTTGTAATGTAATGGGATAGAACACATGCATTTGTGAAGTAGAATATGATCTCATAGGTAGAGGGATTATCCAAAATTTTTTTGAACAATCAGAACAGTTTGGAAATAGAAAGCTTTCTAAGCTTTTTGTGAAATGTTTTGAATGAAATTGCCTTCATTTTTTTTTTTTTTGCAGGGCAATGAGGGTTAAGTGACTTGCCCAGGGTCACACAGCTAGTGTTACGTGTCTGAGGTCAAATTTGAACTCAGGTCCTCCTGAATCCTGGGCTGGTGCTTTATTAGTGCACTGCGCCACCTAGCTGCCCCCCCTTAATTTTTGATATATAAGTTCTATTATGTTTTTTTCCCCCAGGGCAGTTGGGATTAAGTGACTTGCCCAGGGTCATACAGCTAGTAAGTGTTTAGTGTCTGAGGCTGGATTTTAACTCAGGTCCTCCTGAATCCAGGGCCGGTGCTCTATCCACTGTGCCACCTAGCTGTCCCTAGTTCTATTATGTTTAAAAAAAACTATCAATCCAGTTATTTTATCATTACATGTGATATAAAAATCAAGGTAAATTAGGGGGTGATTATGTGCAATGCCAATGGGTTCTTCATTGTCTAGTATTTGTTTTAATCTCCAAGTAATGGGCTCCTAATGCATTTAAAATAATCAATTTACAAAAAAAGTAATTATAATTTTAGGAAGATAGTTCATAAAGCAAAGTATACTTACAATTAACTTTTAGTTATTTAATTTCTTGACATCTAAATACGTTTTTCTTTCATTCTTTTCTCAATTTCTGTTACCATTATCTTTTTGTGATATAAATAAGTTTTCAGGGCAGCTAGGTGGCGCAGTGGATAAAGCACTGGCCCTGGATTCAGGAGGACCTGAGTTCAAATCCAACCTCAGACACTTGACACTTACTAGCTGTGTGACCCTGGGCAAGTCACTTAACCCTTATTGCCCCACCCCACCCCCCAAAATAATAGTTTTCAATTTTATTAGAAAAGCAAACAAAGTTTTAATGAAATCTTTTATATTGCCTCACCAAAAGGACAGTTGTGGGCAGACAAGAACCTCTAATAGAACCAAGTATTCTGAGTTTTATTCTCTTTGAATATTCTTTTTTCTGTCCCTTTGATTTATAGGGTCTGCACTTTATGTGTACAATAATGCAGTTTTTACTCCTGAGGATTGGCATGGCATTCAGGAAATAGCAAGGAGCAGGAAAAAGGATGATCCCCTAAAAGTTGGAAGATTTGGGATTGGGTTTAATTCAGTTTATCATATAACAGGTATGGATTTGGCTTCTTTGAGTCACTTACTAAAAGCTGTTTTAGCCTAAATACTAAACTTTATATTTTGACTTTACAGTTGTTCAGTTTAGGCCACAATAACTATGCTTTGATTGTAATTAAAAGTTGATGTTTTACTTGCTAACTTTCATGAAGTTTGTAAAGTTTTTAACCCCTAGCTATTAATTAGGTTTGAGGTTGGCTGTGTGGGGGTGCAGTTTTGGAATGATGAAGAGGTGTCAAACTTGGTCACCTGGAATCAGATTACCAAACCAGATTAAAATGTAATTGGGAAATATTTAACAAAATAAATAAAAATATAACACCACACAGATGATGTTAATTTGTGGTTTTCTAAGTCAGTATGTGGCCTGTAGAGATCTCTTTCTTACTTTGAAACCACTGGTATAATGTATTAATTTTTAATGTACATACTAATTTTTTTACTATTATAATTTTTTTCTGACAAGTATAAGTAATCATAAAAGTCTTGGAAAGAATAACCTAAGCCTATTTTGAATCAAAGGGAAAAATCTTCGTGGGATGGGTCTATGGAAAGTTTCCAGAGAATGTGGGCTTCTAAGGATTTGTATTAGAGAAGAGGGATCCCAAGAGGGTAAAGAGTACCATGTAAGAAAGGGAAATGAACATAGTGTTGTACAATAGGGCATGTGTATATATATGGAAAATGATTCAACTTGTACATTGGAGAGAGAGCTAAGGACCAAATCAATTGATCAGAAGATTCTGAAAGTTGGACTAAAGAATTTGGACTTGTTTTTAGTAAGTAGTAAGAAGCAATTGGCTATTCATTTCCTTATATAGTAATTTAGTAGATATTTCTCAGTTTTCATAGATGAAATTTGTAGCATTCATTTTGGTTATTATGCCTCCAGGTGGTTGACCTGTGTGCTTGAGGGAAGTTGTGAGCATTTATGAAAAGTTTGATATATTCAGGAAATGAATTATTGCTTTCATTTTATCAAAGTTTTACTATTTACTTATATAAACAGTGACCATCAGTGTCTCAGATTTTCAGGGATAGGCCTTATTTAAAATAGTCTATTCATTGTCCCTAGAAACTATTAACATACTTTGGAAATCAGTGAGAAAAGGAATAAGAAAAGAAAAGGAAAGAAAAGGACAGAAGGGGAGGGAAAGGGAGAATGCTAATTCTGAGAATTGTTTTATAATTGTTGCTTTCTTATAATTAACAAATTAGATATTGATTTCAGTCACTTTATACATACTAAATTCAGAATTATTCACATCTTTTTGCATTTTTCTTTATAGATGTTCCTTGTATCTTTAGTGGTGACCAGATTGGAATGTTAGACCCTCATCAAACACTTTTTGGTCCCCATGAATCGGGACAGTGTTGGAATCTAAAAGATGACAGTAAAGAAATTAGTGAATTTTCAGACCAGTTTGCACCATTTGTTGGTGTTTTTGGAAGCACCAAGGAAACTTTCTTAAATGGCCACTTTCCTGGAACTTTTTTCCGTTTCCCTCTTCGCTTACAGCCTTCACAGCTGAGTAGTAATCTGTACAACAAGCAAAAGGTTCTTGAGTTGTTCGACTCCTTCAGGGCAGATGCAGATACAGTGCTTCTCTTTCTGAAAAGTGTACAGGATGTCTCCTTACATGTTCGAGAAGCTGATGGAACAGAGAAACTGGTATTTAGGGTAACAGCTAGTGAGAATAAAGCACTGAAACATGAGCGACCCAATTCCATCAAAATATTAGGAACGGCTATAAGTAATTACTGTAAAAAGGTTCCAAGCAATAGCATTACATGTGTAACATATCATATAAATATAGTTTTAGAAGATGAGAGTACTAAAGATGCACAAAAATCATCTTGGTTGGTGTGTAACAGCGTAGGTGGTCGAGGAATTTGCAATGAACTTGATTGTTTGGCCGATGACTTGAAATTTGTCCCAACCATTGGCATAGCTATGTCTTTATCGAGCAGTGAAGAAGAAACAGGAGCAATATCTGATTTCTCAGGAAAAGCATTTTGTTTTCTTCCTTTACCACCTGGTGAGGAAAGTAAAACAGGTCTCCCAGTTCACATTAGTGGGTTCTTTGGTCTCACTGACAACCGTAGAAGTATAAAATGGAGAGAGCTGGATCAGTGGCGAGATCCAGCAGCTTTATGGAATGAACTTCTTATTATGAATGTTGTCCCAAAAGCATATACCACTCTCGTCTTGGATTCTGTAAAACGGCTGGAGACTGAAAAAAATTCAGATTTTCCCTTGTCTGTTGATATTATCTATAAGCTTTGGCCTGAAATGAACAAAGTTAAAGTACACTGGCAACCAATTATAGAACCTCTCTTTAAAGAGCTCTTTCAGAATGCAGTTATTTATTCAATCGGTAATCACTGGATAAAGTTGGAGCAGGCATATTTCTCAGAACTAGATGAAAGCTTGGAATACACAAAAGCTGTGCTCAACTACCTCCAGAGCTCAGGGAAACAGATTGTCAAGGTACCAGAAAATATTTCTAATGCAGTTCAGCTTACAGCTTCTAGTGCTAAACCTGTGAAGAAAGTGACTCCTGCTTTAGTACGGCAGCTGTTGAAGAAACATGGACACTCAGGCACTGCTGCTGAAAAGTTGCATCTTTTAGAATTTGTGCTCTCAGATGCAGCTTATCATGAACTGCTTGGGTTGGACCTTCTCCCTTTACAGAATGGAAATTTTATTCCCTTTTCTTCATCTGTATCAGATCAAGATGTAATTTATATTACCTCAGAAGATTATCCAAGGTATAATTTATACTATTACAGTAATTTTGTCTTCAGTTTTCCATACCAGTTTCAAGTGTTATTCTTGGGAATACTTTGTAGAGAGAATAAAGAAGCCCATACTTTTATGTTTTAAAATTATGGATATCCATTCTCTTTTTGAGATTAGCTTTTAATACAGAATTGCTAAGAGTTAGAACTATATGTATAAAGTTTTGGTATAACTTAGAGTTTTTATCATTTGACTTCAAATTGATATTTAAGAAATAAAATTTTTGATAATTTGAATAGGAAAGTGTTAATAATCTTACTTTTAGGGGACTGAAATGCTTCTTAAATTGGGTATGGTTCATGCTATTTATATATTTTAAAGCAGCTATAGCTATTTTTTTAGCCAATGTGATTTAATCAGTACATAAAAATTTTTCTAAAATACTTGGTAGCCTTGATAAACTTTTTTTTAACTTGCATGAAATTATGAAATTGGATTTATTTATTCTGTGGACTTTTGAAAATTATAATAATTTGCCTCTCTTTTCCTTTGGCTTATTTTAGGTCCCTTTTCCCAGGTCTTGAAGGAAGAATTATTTTAGATGACTTGAAACCCCCAATTCTAGCTTCCTTAAAGGAAGCTTCTCAGACTCGAGGTATGCTAATATTCTGCTGTTTAAAGTAAACTTGATTGGAATACTGTATAATTAATTTTTCTAGTTTCCATATTTCATATTTCATTGTTACAATATTTCAAGAGAAATTTGCAGAAGTAGCTTGACATTCCATAAAAATAAATAATTGGGCAAAGAGGTCTCAATTATGGAGGTTTTTTTTTCCCACCAACAATATGTGACTGGAGTCTGGGAGAGAGTTGAGGGTTATACAAATAGATCAGAAATGTATCGTATCATATAGAAATGATAATTTAAACCATGGAAGCTGATAATAGCACCAAGTGAGATAATACATATAGAGAGAAGAGAGTCCAGGATTGAGCACTGGTGAACACCCATGCTTTGCCATTGTTATCTGGAAAATGATCCAGCAAAGGAGATAGAGAAGAGTTTTCATACAGGTAAAAGGTAACCCAAAGAGAGAGCAGTGTCATGAAAACCTAGATAGAAGAGAATATCAAGAAGATGGTGAATGACAGTGGCAGACTGCAGAGAATTCAAAAAGTATGAGAATTGAGAAAAAGGCCATTATATTTTCCAATTAGGAGTTCCTTAGTAACTTTAGAGAGAACAGTTTCAGTTGAATGATGTGTTTAGAAGCCAGAGTGTAAAGAGTTAAGAAGAACATGACAGGAAAGGATGGGGGAAGGGGAAATCTGTTGTAGACAGGCCTTTTCAAGAAGTTTAGTCATAAATGGGAAGAGAAATACAAGATGATAGCTGGGAGGGATGTGATGGATAGATTAATTGAGGATGAGGGAATCATGGCTGTGTTTGTAAGTAATAGGGAAGTAACTGGTAGGTAATGATTGAAGATTAGTGAGACAGTAAGGGAGGATAGAGGAGGAAATCTGGACAAGACAGGATAGAGTAGGTTCATTTGTACATAGAGAAAGATTAACTTTGGCATAGAGAAGGGACACTTCATGTCAAATAGCAGTAAAGGAGGAGATAGTGGAAGCTGAGGAATATGAGAAGATTAGGAATAATAGAGAAGAGGGAGATTTTGATGAATAGGCTCATTTTTTTCAGTAAAATATTAGGCAGTGTTCTTAAATGGAAGGGTGGGTTAGAATGAGTGAGAGGTTGCAAGAGATGAAATGATTTGGATGAAACTCACTTTGGTAAGTGGGATTATGAAATGATTATGAGAATGTAAAAAGATTACCTTGTTGCAGTGCCCCAGTTTAGATTCTGTAATGTAAACTTGTAGTGGTTTCATGATTTTATTCAGTTTTGTTCAACAACATATAAGTAGGAAGTGGATGCAAAGGCAGTGGATACAAAGGAGTGATACAAAGCTGGAATTTTAAAAGGTAAGATCTTCGATAGTATAAAGGGGCAAGGAAATTGAAAGAAGACGACAGTTTAGAATTGGCTTACCAAGAGGTCAAAATGGATAAGGGAGAGGAGAATAGGAGGAAGATGCTTAAGTTTAGTGTATAATAGTACTAAAAATGCCTAAACACTGCTTATGTTACTCCCTAATAATTTTCATTATGTTGGTGGGTCATCCAGATAAATAGATAGCAATAAATATCTTCATTTGATATATAGAATTAAATTTAAAATGATTCCATTTTCTGTCCTTTTTATTTTCCTCATAAGTAAAATGAGAACTTGGATTAGTTGCTTTCTGAGGTCCTTCCAGCTTAAAGATTCTGTGATTTTTGGATGTATACAAAGCACATCTATGCTTTTCACATAGTAGATATAACTGATAAGATATCCAAATATTTTTGTTTTTATCATGTTTGTGTGAAAAATCATCCTTTTCTAAGAGTGAATTTGATTATATTCTAGCTCAACAACTTCTCTGGGGATATTCAGGTAGGCTTATTGATTGAACATTGTGTAAGTTGAAGCCTGGTGTTTGTTTGCTTTTGGATATTTCCTCATTCTTGAAGCTGTCAGAAATTAAATTTATTGCCAGATTATTGGTGATATCTTTAAAAATTTGTATGTTTTTTAAAACAGACATGAGCATATAGTAATTCAAGTATTCTTTGTTCTAAATACCAGCATAAAAATTCAAATTACTAATTTGGTTATGTATGAAGGAACTAATTCATTGACCTTATATTTAAGATATACTTAGCCTGAAATAGATCATGTGTTGAATTGTAGTGCCTAATGCGACTATAGTCTGATTCCAATAGACATAATTTCCCAGAGCAAAGAGACAAAAGACCTGGGAATAGTGTGTGTGTGTGTGTGTGTGTGTGTGTGTGTGTGATCTAGGGAATACTATAGGTGAAATTTTTATGCTGTGGGCTAGGGTAGTATAGACCATAGAAGAAAGATGCTAAATTTTTGGTGTATGGCTGCAGAATAAAAGTCTTAGATGGACACCCCTTCATCCATAATTTGTGAATTTATTTTCTATGTGAACACATTGATTTTTTTTACAAGAAAATCAATGAGAAACTAGGACTTAGTGCTTTATAAAAATTGACTTTGTTCAATTGTATCTAATTACATAAGGTAGGGAATACTGATATTAGGGCTAGATTAGAAATTAGCATGTCCAAAATGCTTATTGACTAATATAGTTTAAATGCAGGCATTATTAAATTTGTTTTCAAGCTTTTACTGAAAGTGAAAATAGAATAAATACTATGATTATATAAATTCTAGCCAAAGGCTTTTTTTTTTTTTGCAAGGCAATTAGGGTTAAGTGACTTGTCCAGGGTCACACAGCTGATAAGTGTTAAGTGTCTGAGGTCAGATTTGAACTCAGGTCCTCTTGAGTCCAGGGCCAGTGCTCCATCCACTGTGCCACCTAGCTGCCCCTAGCCAAAGACTTTTAACAGTGAAAATTTAATTTGATACAGATGGTGAAAGCATCAATGATAATTTTAACTGTCAGTGGTTTGTCTAGGAGCTGTGAACTCAAGCAGTTATGAATAAGTCATTAGCAGAATTATAGAACAATAACAATAGTGACATTTATAGTATTGAGAACCACAACATTTATACTCTTGAGTTTATTATTTTGTAGCTTACTGTCCTGCATTAAGGGATTTGCTAAGATGTTCATATTTGTGCTTCTGAGTTTTCTTTGAAACTAATGAGGTTGTAGAATATTAGTTTGCTTTTTGGGAAGATAGGGCTCAACCGGAAACTTAATGAGATGTCATAAGCTTTTACCAAATTTGTGTGGGGAAAAAAATCAAATACTTCATTTTAAAAAAGTATTATCATTGGACTGTTATAAAACATTAGATTACAGCTGCCATTGCAGCTTTAATCACCTCAGTGATTTAAAGATGTGTGATTTTCTCAATTCAGGTCCTTTAATTTTTAATTTTAGTAGAGTGTCTTTAAGATGCAAGGAAAAACTCTCTAATAATGAGAGCTATATCCAAAAAATGGACAGAACTCCCTCAGAATACAAGAGTAGAAAGATTTCTGGCTTATGAATATGAATTCATAAAATATGAATTCATATCCTGCCTCTGATACTTATTATTTATGTAACCTTAGACTCTCCATGGGATTCAGTTTCTTCATTTGTGGAATGAAAGGGTTGGAATAGGTAGCCTCTGAGATCCTTTCCAACTCCAAGTCTATGATCTTATGAGCCTGTGCAGGTAGTGGTTTTCCCCTAATTGGAGGTCTTAAGTCAGAAGCTGAATGACTATATGATTTCAGAGTTACTGTGGCCAAATAATTCATCACTCTGTGAGATACTTAGGTATTGGGTTAACCTGTTTAGGTTCGTGGATGACATATGTAGTGATTACTGGGCCCCTTGGGCTTTTCCAGGTATTTTTTAAATAACTCTCTTTTAATTATTTTTTTTTAAGTGGGGCAGTGAAGGTTAAGTGACTTGCCCAGGGTAACACAGCTACTGTCAAGTGCCTGAGGCCGGATTTGAACTTAGGTCCTCCTGAATCCAGGGCCAGTGCTTTATCCACTGCGCCACCTAGCTGCCCCCTCCAGGACATACATACATACACACACACTCACACACACACACACACACACACACCACATATTTATTAAGGAAAGAAATCCTCTGGTTTGAGCTGGTTTTAATCAATTCCTTTGACAGTCTGGTGAAGTCTATACACCTACCCCCAAAAGAATTAAAAAAAATTTTTTTTTTAAGTGAGGCAATTGGGGTTAAGTGACTTGCCCAGGGTCACACAGCTAGTGTTAAGTGTCTGAGGCCGGATTTGAACTCAGGTACTCCTGACTCCCAGGCCGGTGCTCTATCCACTGTGCCACCTAGTCGCCTCCCAAAAGAATTTTTTAAATAATTGAAGGAAATGCTAAGTTTTAATTCAAGTTTAGTGAAAATAAAGTTGTGGGGTTTTTTGTTTTGTTTTGTTTTGTTTTTGCTATTTAAATTCATGGATCTCCTGATACCTGTCCACAGGATCATTGGATCCCAGTAAAACCCTATTTTAGACACATGAGAAAACATCTTATCTCTCAATTTCCTATAAACATATTCTCCAGGGAAATTTTGTTGCTTTTGTTAACAGTCATTACTAGAAATTATTGATGGTATATAATTGTTAAGGCCATGGAAAACCTTAATGGCATATAAATTTGAGATATTCTGTGTTGATAACACTGAATAACTAGAATTATTTTTGAGGAAAAAAATAATTAAATGTTCTTGTATGCAGGTACTTATATCCAAAGTATGAAAATACTTTCCTCTGTATAAACAGTTTTGTTGTTATAAAAATCAAATAACTTAAACTTGGTAAGGATTCAAAGCAATAAAACAAAGAAGAAATCAGCACTTCAAATTTGCCCAAGGTAGATGCTTATTAGGTTTGTGCCTCAATGACTTCCCTTTTTTTCTCTAGTGTGGTTTTACTTAAGCATGGTTGGTGTGTTAGCTAGTTGCATGTTGTTTGTGTTTGTGTTATAAATTGATATTTTATTCATATCAGTACTTACAATTTGCATATAACTTAGTATATATTTTATAGATTAGTGGAGTCCATATAAAAGTATTAAACGTGATTGCTGGATGAACATTACACCTAACCATTATAAATTGTAACATACATACAAGAATCAGGGTGTTTGGGGTTTTTTTTTTTGTATCTGTCAAAGATTTTGATTTGTATAGTATGTTTCCTGATGATAGTCTGTAGACTCACTTCAAAATTTCTTTCAATGATTTTGTCACAGAAAATTACTTGAATTAAAAATAACAGAATAGAATGATACTGTTTTATAGAAAATACATTGATGAATTATCTTTTTTAAAAAGAAAATTGTATTAATGGTTCTGATTTAGAAGTAACCATGTAAAAAAGATTCTGACTTTTCAATCTAATTTCAATTCATTTCTGTTTTTGTTTTTGTTTTTGTTTTTTTTTTTTTGGTGGGGCAATGGGGGTTAAGTGACTTGCCCAGGGTCACACAGCTAGTAAGTGTCAAGTGTCTGAGGCTGGATTTGAACTCAGGTCCTCCTGAATCCAGGGCCAGCACTTTAACCACTGCGCCATCTAGCTGCCCCCTCAATTCATTTCTAAATGTCATTTTTAATATTTCAAAAGAATGATCAACTGTAAGAAAAGATTTAAACAGAAAAGTATTACTTTCTCATATCATGGTAATTCCTTTTATTTTGTGCCATGATTAATTGTTATAGGTCATATTGTTTTGGATTTTCAACATTCATGAATAGTCTGGTTTTCTACTTCAAGCTTCCATCGTTTTATTCCAGCTTTGTCTTATTTTGTGTTTTGATATTTTGAAGATATAACTGTCACTAAGAAATAATACTTAAATAACAATATTTTAAAAGAAATATTCTATTAGAGTACTATTTTTGGTTCAGACTGAGAGTCATGGATCCATTATATGCTTTTATAATTTTACTCAGTATTACTGAGTTTTAAATTAAATACTATGCTATTGAATATAAAAGTATTTGGAACATAACTGTTAATACCATTCTATAGGAGCCAAAATGCTGACATATTTCTGCCAGAATTTTTTTTTTTTAAACACAGCAAGGCTGTGTAACTCTTTGAAAAATAACTTTTAAAAAATTAGTTGTAACTCTTCATGCTTTTAAGACTCTAAAAAGCTTTCTCTTCTCCTGAGTTGGAAGTTATGGAAATAGATTTCTCAAACATTCTATGTTCCCCAGCTTCTTTTATAACAGTATTCTATAATGTTTTCCAACATTTATTCAGAATTCAGTTATAGGCTTGACATTTTTCACAGCAGTACTACTAAATTGCTTAGAACATTGCTTCTCAATGCCTTTGTAAACATTGATTTTAATTTTCTCATCTGTAAAACAAAACAAAAAGCTTCTGAAAGCATTTGAAGTTTGTATTTTCATTAAAGGTATGATTACTTTTTTGCAGCTTAATATATCACTTTGTATTTAAAAATTTTTGTTGATGCCTTTTCCCCCATTAAAGCAATTTCTTGAGACATCTTTAACACATCACTCAAATCAGCAGATAAAATGACCACATCTGAAATATGCAACATTTCACACATTTAGACCTTAGAGACTCCTACTCTCCAGCAGGAGGAAGTATAATTTCATCACTTAATCTCCAGGATGAAGATTTTAAAAATGGTTTTTATTGGAATCTTTTATTTTTACATCACTTTCATTTCCCATTATAACTCAAACGAAGATTGCTCAGGCAATAGTACTTTTTAAAAAGGAGATTTCTAGAGATAAATAGTATTTCTTAATAATTATGTTATCTTAATGCATTGGTGAAATATTTTCTTTCTTCCTTCCTTCCTTCCTTCCTTCCTTCCTTCCTTCCTTCCTTCCTTCCTTCCTTCCTTCCTTCCTTCCTTCCTTCCTTCCTTCCTTCCTTCCTTCCTTCCTTCCTTCCTTCCTTTCTTTCTTTCTTTCTTTCTTTCTTTCTTTCTTTCTTTCTTTCTTTCTTTCTTTCTTTCTTTCTTTCTTTCTTTCTTGTGGTGAGGCAATTGAGGTTAAGTGACTTGCCCAGGGTCATACAGCTATTATTAAGTGTCTGGCCGGATTTGAACTCAGGTCCTCCTGAATCCAGGGCTGGTGCTCTAGAAATATTTTCTTAATTTTGTCTTAATCTTTTTTCTTTATGCTTCATTTCTTTTTATTAGGATTATATTAAAAACACCAATATATTTTGAGGTTAAATAGGTAGGCATTCTAAATTAGACACTTTGAATCTGGGCCTCAGTAACTATTGAAATCAATAGTTCTAGATGGAGTATGATACAGTTTAAAAAATACTGACTAGGAGGGAGGAAACCCAAATTCTGGTTTTACTGTTCTACTCTGTGACCTTCCTGAAGTTTAAAAAATTTTAAAATCTTTTTGACTCTGTTTTCTCATTTGTAAAAATGAGGGAGTTCAACTATATACCTATTTGCTCAATGATGTCATGCATTTGAGGCATAATGAAACAAAATTGATTCTTAAGGTATTTTAGAATTGGACAAAATATTCGATATGTTTTTGATTATTGTCTGAGGCTTTTTTATTAAAAGATTTGCCTTTTGATGAAAAAAAATTTACCTGTAGGCACAAAACGGTCCAAATGTTTTTCGTAGTTTCCAGTTTTTGGCTCTTACTGATACAATGACTACCTAGATAGACAAAACACACTCAGACAAAACTTAAGCACAAAGGGGTTTTAAATATATTGAAATTATTTTGGAAGTGGTAGTAAAAATGTAATATAATTAGATGTTTTAATAGATATGAGCTTGGCAAAAGATTATGCAAATGAACCATTTAGAAAGTATCTACAATTTAAATGCAAATGTTCCCATAAAGATACTATCTATATTTTTCCTGATGCTTTTTTATTTTTTTTGATGAGGCAATTGGGGTTAAGTGACTTGCCCAGGGTCACACAGCTAGTAAGTGTCAAGGGTCTGAGGCTGGATTTGAAACTCCAGGTACTCCTGAATCCAGGGCCGATGCTCTATCCACTGTACCACCAAGCTGCCCCCTCCTGATGCTTTTTAAATAAATGTAATATACATTAAAAACATGTATTTTTACAAAGGTTATTTGCCTGAAGGGCTAAAAGTTTGAATTACAGTAATATACCTTAGGAAGTATAATCTTCTATAGTATAATTTAGAAAGTATCTTTATATGTACGGTTGTATATATTTAAAGCCCCAAGGGCAGGGGCTTTTTTTTTTCAAAAGTTAGGACATATGTATGTGTTTGGAAATACCCAATGTGTACATAAACATATACACATGTGTATTCAGACATATATATTTATATATACACGTGGGTACACACATATGCACATAATTTGATCTAATTATTCAGAAATAGGTTTTTAGTTAAACTATTTATATATGCACATATATAACAAATACATATGTAACATAATGAGAATATAAGGCCAGAAACCCTTAGAGTTTTATATCTATTCACAAATAACATTATTGTTAAATATAATTTACAGGAAGACCCTGCACTCAACTGCAGCTTCTGAACCCGGAACGATTTGCACGTCTTATTAAGAAGTAATGAATGCATTTTGGCTGGCAGAGAACTGGTAGTTTCAGTGGCATCCATTTGCTGAAGACAGTGATCATCCATCTCTTTCATGGCTGAAGATGGTCTGGAAGAATCTCTATATACATTTTTCAGAGGATTTGTCTCTCTTTGATGAAATGCCACTTATCCCTAAGACTACATTGGAGAAAAGTCAGACATTTGTGGAACTCATTAGACTCAGGATCCCATCACCAGTTATTTTAGATGATGAATCTGAAGCACAGCTTCCAGAATTTTTAGCAGACATTGTACAAAAGCTTGGCGGGCATTGTCCTTAAAAAACTAGATCCTTCTATGCAACATCCTCTTATTAAAAAATATGTACATTCCACATTACCAAGTGCTGTTTTGCAGATAATGGAGAAGATGTCATTGCAGAAACTGTGTAATCAAGTAGCTTCATTGCTTCCAACACATAAAGATTGCTCTGAGGAAAGTCTTAGCTAGTTTTACTGATATAAATGAAAAGGAAAAAAGAATCATTCAGGAATTGACAATATTTAAAAGAATTAATCATTCATCTAGTCAAGGGATTTCCTCTTTTACAAACTGAAAGGTTGTAAAGTGTTACATCATACTGCTAAACTTCCACCAGATCTGAGACTTTCCATTCCAGTAATTGATAACAGTGATGAAGCTACCATACGTTTGGCAAATATGTTGAAAGTAGAGCAGCTAAAAAGCACTGGTTGCTTAAAGTTTATTTTAAAAAGATATTGAAAATGGTTTTATTCTCATGAAGAAACAACACAGCTTATGATATGGATTCTTGAAAATCTGTCCTCTCTGAAAAATGAGAATCCACATGTAATTGATTGGGTAAATGCCATTAAAATTTATATCAGATTTCACAGGGACACGTTTCAGCCAAGTGAACTCTTTGATTCTGATATTGCTATAACTACAGGATTTGTTTCCATGCTAGAAGAAGAAATCTCCTTTCCACCTAGCATTTTTACCTCTTCAGACATTCTTCATTCTTTGAGACAGATTGGATTAAAAAATGAAACCAATCTCAAAGAAAAAGATATCATACAAGTGGCAAAAAAAATTGAAGAATTACAAGTTAGTTCTAGTCCAAATCTGGATACCTTTTAAAGAAAGCTAAATACTCTCTTAATGATTTTGAAACAAAAATCATACTCTGTTACAGTCATCTGAAGCAAAAGCAACACTGAAGAAGATAAAGTGGGGTTCCAACATGTAAAGAAAGGCCTCCAAATTATCCAGGATCTTTAATCTGGAAAGGAGACCTTTGTAATCTTTGTTCACCACCAGAAATGTGTGACATATCTCATGCTACCTTAGTTGGTTCATCAGTTCCTCTTGTTGAAAGTATCATGCAAATTTGGAAAAAAACTCTTGGCATATTCACAAAACCTAGCATAATGCAGTCTTAAAAACACTTTAAGATTGTTGTTGATTGGATAGTTCAAAAACCTTTAGTGATGAAGACTATTACCAGTTCAACATATTTTGCTTGAAATTATGGATTCATGCATGATCATTAGATGAAGGCAAAGAATCTTTTAAAGCTCTGAAGTTTCCATGGGTTCTGGACAGGTAAAAAACTTCTGTCCCCTGGCTCAGGCAGTAATAAAACCAATACATGACCTTGAAACTTCAACCTTATTTGTATAGTGTACCCTAAAACACTAATGGCAAAATTCCACCAGCTTTTTAAGGCCTGTGGTTCAATAGAAGAACTGACATCAGACCATATTTCCATGGTTATTCAGAAGGTATATCTTAAAAGTGATCAAGAACTTAGTGAAGAAGAAAGCAAACAAAATCTTCATCTTATGCTGAATATTATTCGATGAGTGTATAGCAATCAGATTCCAGCAAGCCTCAATACACCAGTTCCAATTCACTATAGCAAGAATCCTTCAAAACTTATGATGAAACCAATTCATGAATGCTGTTACTGTGATATTAAAGTTGATGACCTTAATGACTTACTGGAAGAATTCTGTGGAACCAATCAATTTGGTTCATGAAGACATTACCCAATGAAAACTGCAGAATGGTTAAAAGTTCCATGCCTTAGTACAAGGTTGATCAATCCTGAAAATATGGGGTGTTGAACAGTCAGGACAGAGAGAACCACTTACTGTAAGAATTAAAAACATTTTAGAAGGAATATCCTTCAGTTTCAGATATTTTTAAGGAGTTACTTCAAAATGCTGATGATGCAAATGCAACAGAATGCAATTTCATGATTGATATGAGAAGAAACATGGATATAGAGAGAATCTTCTAGACCCAGGGATGGAGCCTGCCATGGACCTGCTCTGTGGTCATATAACAATTCTGAATTCTCTGATTCAGACTTTATAAACATAACTAGATTAGGAGAATCTTTAAAAAAGAGGAGAGGTTGATAAAGTTGGAAAATTTGGTCTTGGCTTTAATTCAGTGTACATATCACTGACATTCCTATCATTATGAGTCGAGAGTTCATGATAATGTTCGATCCAAATATAAACCACCTAAGTAAACATATTAAAGATAAATCTAACCCTGGCATCAAAATTAATTGGAGTAAGCAACAAAAAAGACTTAGGAAATTTCCTAATCAGTTCAAGCCATTTATAGATGTATTTGGCTGTCAATTACCACTAACTGTAGAAGCACCTTACAGTTACAAAGGAACTCTTTTCCGACTTTCATTTAGAACACAACATGAAGCTAAATTGAGTGAAGTCAGTAGTACTTGCTATAATACAGCAGACATTTACTCCCTTGTGGATGAATTTAGCCTCTGTGGACATAGGCTTATCCTCTTCACTCAGAATGTCAATACCATGTTTTTGAAGTACTTGAAAATTGAAGAAACCAATCCTGGTTTAGCACAAGATATAATTGTCATTAAAAAAACCATTTGTTCCTCCAAAGCATTAAATGTACCTATTGTAAGTGTTTTAAAAGAAGCTGCTAAGCTCATGAAGACTTGCAGTAGCAGTAACAAAAAACCTCCCATGGATATACCAAAGTCATCTTGCATATTACAAATCACAGTTGAAGAATTTCGCCATGTGTTCAGAAGAATTGCTGATTTGCAGTCACCACTTTTTAGGGGTCCAGATGATGATCCAGCTGCATTATTTGAAATGGCAAAATCAGGACAGGCTAAAAGGCCATCTGAAGAGCTACCACAGAAAACAGTGGATTCTACTACGTGGCTAATATGTACCTGCATGGATACTGGAGAGGCTTTAAAATTTTCCCTAAATGAAAGTGGAAGAAGGCTTGGGCTTGTCCCCTGTGGTGCAGTAGGAGTCTTATTTTCTGAAGCTCAAGACCAAAAATGGACTGTGAAACAACATGTTGGTGAAGTTTTCTGCTATTTACCTCTGAGAATAAAAACAGGGTTGCCAGTTCACATCAATGGTTGTTTTGCTGTTACTTCAAATAGGAAAGAAATATGGAAGACAGATACAAAAGGAAGATGGAACAATATATTCATGAGACATGTTATTGTTAAAGCCTACCTAGAAGCACTTAGTGTTTTACGAGAATTAGCCATAAATGGAGAACTAATTGATTATACTTATTATGCAGTGTGGCCTGATCCTGATTTAGTTCATGATGATTTTTCTGTGATATGCCAAGGTTTTTATGAAGATATAGCTCATGGGAAAGGTAAAGAAGTGTCTAGAGTCTTCTCTGATGGATCTATGTGGGTTTCTATGAAGAATGTGAGATTTTTAGATGATTGTATACTTAAAAGATCAGACATTGGTCCTGCTGCTTTCAAGATATTTTTAAAATACCTTAAGAAAACTGGATCAAAGAATCTCTGTGCTGTTGAACTTCCTTCTTCAGTAAAATTGGGATTTGAAGAAGCAGGTTGCAAACAGATACTACTAGAGAACACATTTTCTGAGAGACAATTTTTTTCAGAAGTATTTTTCCCCAATATACAAGAAATTGAAGCAGAACTTCGGGATCCTTTAATGTATTTTGTTTTAAATGAAAAGGTTGAGGAATTCTCTGGGATTCTTCGTGTAACTCCATGTGTTCCTTGCTCTTTAGAGGGCCATCCTTTAGTTTTGCCTTCAAGGTTGATCCATCCTGAAGGACGAGTTGCAAAATTATTTGAAACTAAAGATGGACGATTTCCTTATGGGTCCACCCAGGATTATCTTAATCCCATTATCTTGATTAAACTTGTTCAATTAGGAATGGCAAAGGATGATATATTATGGGATGACATGCTAGAACGTGCAGAGTCAGTAGCTGAAATTAATAAAAGGGACCATGCTGCTGCTTGCCTGAGAAGTAGCATCTTATTGAATCTTATTGATGAAAAACTAAAAATCAGGGATCCTAGAGCAAAAGAATTTTCTGCAAAATATCAAACAATCCCTTTCCTCCCATTTCTAACAAAACCGGCAGGTTTCTCTCTGGAGTGGAAAGGTAACAGTTTTAAACCTGAAACTATGTTTGCAGCAACTGATCTTTATACCGCTGACTACCAAGATATAGTTTGTCTTTTACAACCAATTCTTAATGAAAATTCTCATTCTTTTAAAGGTTGTGGTTCAATGTCATTGGCTGTTAAAGAGTTTTTGGGGTTACTTAAGAAGCCAACAGTTGATTTAGTTATTAACCAATTAAAAGAGGTTGCAAAATCACTTGATGGAATTACATTGTATCAGGAAAATATCACCAATGCTTGCTACAAATACCTTCATGAGGCAATGCTACAAAATGAAACCACAAAGATAGCAATCATTGAACAGCTTAAAACCTTATAATTTCATTTTGGTTGAGAATGCTTATGTTGAACCAGAAAAAGTGTTCATTTCATTTGAACTTTGATGCTGCATCCTTATCTTGTATCAGTTGCCAAATAAATATAAAAATAATTTCCGTGAACTCTTTGAAAGCATAGGTGTGAGACCTTCCTTTACAGTTGAAGATTTTGCTCTTGTTTTGGAATCAGTAAAATCAGGAGAGAGGGACAAAACAAATAACTGAAGCAACTTTCAGCTTTGCAGACGAATTATTAGTGAAGGAATATGGAGTCTTATTAGAGAAAAGAATCAAGAATTTTGTGAGAAAAAGTATGGCAAATACTGTTACCAGACACCAAATCTTGCTCTTTTGGCTGCTGAATCATTGTGTTACAATGATTGTCCCTGGATAAAAGTAAAAGATACCACTGTAAAATACTGTCATGCTGATATCCTAGGGAAGTAGCTGTAAAACTTGGAGGCAGTTCCAAAGCGACATTAAGCTTTAGAAAGATATGCATCCAATATCTGTTTTACCAACACTTGGAACTGAATTTGGACAGAAAGAAAAACTGAGCAGTAGGATTAAAAGTATTCTTAATGCTTATCCTTCAGAAAAAGAAATGTTGAAAGAGCTCCTTCAAATGCCGACGATGCTAAAGCCACAGAAATCTGTTTTGTTTTTGACCCAAGACAACATCCAGTTGATAGAATATATGATGATAAGTGGGCACCTTTACAAGGGCCAGCACCTTTGTGTGTTATAACAACCAACCATTTACTGAAGATGATGGTTAGAGGAAATCAAAACCTTGGAAAGGTACAAAAGAAGGAAATCCTTGTAAAACTGGACAATATGGAATAGGATCAATTCTGTATATCACATTACTGACTGTCCTTCTTTTATTTCTGGGTAAGACATACTCTGTATCTTATGATCCTCATGCAAGATATGCACCAGGAGCTACATCAGATAGCCCTGGACGCATGTTTAGGGATTTAGACTCAGATTTCAGAACACAGTTCTCAGATGTTCTAGATCTCTATTTAGGTGATCATTTTAAACTGACAATTGCACAATGTTTAGATTTCCACTTCGTAATGGAGAAATGGCCAAAGTTTCAGAAATTTCCTCTGTCCCTTCATCAGACAGAATGGTTCAGAACCTTTTGGATAAATTGCGTTCAGATGGGGCAGAACTTCTTTGTTTCTTAATCATATGGAAAAATTTCTATTTGTGAAATAGAAAAGTCAACAGGTGCACCTAAATGTACTGTATTCAGTACAAGGCAAAATAACTGATGGAGACAGGTTAAAACGGAAACAATTTCATGCATCTGTAATCGACAGTGTTTACAAAAAAGAAGCAGCTGAAAGATATACCAGTTCAACAAATTACATATACCCATGGATACTGAAGACTCTGAAGGTAACCTGACTACGTGGCTAATTTGTAACAGATCAGGATTTTCAAGCATGGACAAGTTTCTAAGAGTGTTATTTCAGCTCATAAGAATCAGGATATTACTCTTTTCCCCCGTGGTGGAGTAGCAGCTTGCATCACTCCATAATTACAAGAAACCCCATAGAGCCTTCTGCTTTTTACCACTCTCTTTAGAAACAGGGCTACCTTTTCATGTAAATGGACACTTTGCTTTAGACTCAGCAAGACGAAATTTGTGGCGGGATGATAATGGAGTTGGTGTTCGAAGTGACTGGAATAATAGTTTGATGACTGCCTTAATAGCACCAGCATATGTTGAACTACTGATTCAATTAAAAAAGCGCTATTTCCCAGGTACTGATCCCACAATGTCAATTTTACAAAACACAGCTATTCATGTTGTAAAAGGACACTTTAAAAAAGTTTCTGTCATTTTTCCCTGTCAACAGACTTGACCTACAACCAGACTTATATTGCCTGGTGGAAAGACTTTACAGTTGTATTCACGAAGATCAGAAACGCTTATTACCTGTGGTAAGGGCTCCAAATATTGATGGCTCAGATTTACATTCTGCAGTTATCATCACTTGGGTTAACATGTCTACTTCAAACAAAAACCAAACCATTTTTTGACAATTTGCTTCAGGATGAATTACAACACCTTAAAAATGTGGAGTACACATCACAACACGTAAGACTATAGCAGAAATGTTTATAGACTGAAGCATTTACTTTTAGAAATTGGATTCAACTTGATATATAACTGTGATGAAACTGCCAATCTCTACCACTGTCTCATAGATGCAGAAATTCCCTGCTAGCTATGTAACTCCTGCTGATGTACGGTCATTTTTTGATGACCATTTTCCTCTCCCTGACACTAATTTCCACATTGGAAATTGCCTTGCCGTCTTCAGCAGACTATTTAAAGCTGTTTCACAGTTTAAAGCTTTTGGTAGACTATTGCTTTAAGGACGCAGAAGAAAATGAGATGGTAGTTGAGGGACTGCCACTTCATATTACAGTTGATAGTGTTTTAACAAATTTTTGATGCAAAACGTTCCCAAATTTCTTACAAACATATCATGAATTGATACCCTTCCCGCAAGGATTTGTTTATGAATACATTGTATTTTGAGGTACAGCAATATTCTTGTTGACCAGCAAAGTTGCAAAAGTTTCTTGACATTACCAGTTTTGTGATTTGTTATCCTCTGTTAACCACGTTGAATATAAAACCCAAAAGTTGTACAAGTGGAAAGAAAATTTTGCAAGTGAGTCATGGCTTAAAAACACATGGAATTTTATTAGTGAATCTGCTAAATGTGAAAGAGATCAAGAAGAATAAACCAACTTTTGACATTGTTGTTGACACATTAAGGATTGGGCTCTCCTTCCAGGAACTAAATTTAAGTTTCAACCAGTCAGCTCGTTGTTCCAGAGGGGGATGTTCTATTGCCTCTAAGTCTTACTGCATATTGCTGTTTTTCAAATGCCCAGAGTGATAAAGTTTTCCATGCTTTAATGAAAGCTGGTTGTATTCAGCTTGCTTCTAAACAAAATTTGTTCCAAAGACAATGTGATTGTTCCTCTGCTGTCAGCTCACACAGCAAATATAGATAATCCTACAAGCATTTTGTAAGCCATACATTATATGGTCCAGACCTCACATTTAGAACTGAAAAATTCGCAGAACATGCTTTTGAGGCCCTCTCTTGATGTATTTTAATAGTAATTTAAGTCACTTGATGTCTCAGGATGACATTTAAAATCTTAAAATCACTTCCATGTATAAATCTATCAGTGGCGATACATGAGCATTGCAAAATTTGGAACATGTTACTGTACTTACAAACAACTATCCCTTCAGCTGAAGTGGAAAATGGACACTATCTTCATCATCTGCATTTCTTGAGGAAAAAATACATTTGAAAGAATTATATGAAGTGCTTGGTTGTGTCCTGTAGATGATCTTGAAGTATATTTGAAACACCTTTTACCAAAGATGAAAATCTTTCTCTATGATGCAAAATTAGAACATCTAATTTACTTGAAGAACCAGATTATCTAGCATTGAAGAATCATCAGAGATAAAGGAACAACTTTTTGAAAAGTTGGAAAGTCTTTTGATAATTCATGATGCAAGTAATCGTTTAAAGCTGCAAAACCTTTTTTTATGACAGAATGTGAGAGTTTTTGAAGTTATGCTTCCAGAAAAATTATTCATACTAAGGATTCTTTAAAAAATTGGAGCATCTCACTAAACCCAAGAACCAAGCTTCATTCTTAACATCATGGGTAATGTCTCTTAAGAAACATTGGACTCAAATATATCCTTTCTCAACAGCAGTTACTACAATTTGCTAAGGAAGTAAGCATGAGAGCTAATACAGAAAACCTGGTCTAAAGAAACACTGCAAAACACAGTTGATGTCCTTCTTTATCATATATTTCAAGAACGAACAGATTTACTCTCTGGAAATTTTTGAAAGAATTATCCTAGTACCTTTCTTATGTCCTGAACGTGCTCCTGCAGATTTATTAGATTTCACCCTCAATATCAAGAGGTAAATGGAACCCTTCCTCTTATACGGTTCAATGGAGCACAGGTAAATCCTAAATTCAAACAGTCAGATGTCTTGCAGCTGTTGGTGGACCCTCCTGTCCAGTTCTTCGGAGAAGCAACACCTTTGAGTATCAAAGAACAAGAAGGCAGTACTCTTGGTTCACAGGAACAACTTGAACAAGTTTTGATTAGTCAATGTTAATTTAGATCCTCCTCTTGATAAAGTCATTCATAATTGCAGAAATATATGTAACCTAACAACTTTGGATGAAGAGATGGTCAAACTAGAGCTAAGGTGTTACGGAGTATTTATGAATTTCTCAGTGCAGAAAAAAAAGAGTTCCGCTTTCAACTTCGAGGAGTTGCTTTTGTTATGGTAGAAGATGGTTGGAAGCTTTCTAAAACCTGAGGAAGTAGTGATAAATCTAGAATATGAATCTGATTTTTAAACCCTATTTATACTAAACCTGCCTTTAGAAATTGGCACCTTTCATCAGTATTCAAGCATTTAGGTACTGAGATGTTATTCTCAACTAAGCAGTATGTTGCGGTGCTGAGCCGCATATCAAGAATTCTGAAGGAAAACAATTAGATCTAACGAACTGGCACAGTTAAGAGAGTTGTTTCTGGACTGTTCAGAGTCTCTCAAAATGATTCAGTCAAGGTTAGAAATGATCTTGAGAATGTGCGAGATCTTGCACCTGTATCTTCCAAGTCAAGATGCAGGTTGGTAAGTCAAGCATCTTAGTTTTGATGATGCACCACATTATAAAAGCAGAATACAGGGACCTATTGGGGTTCAAATGCTTGTTGATCAGAGCCAGTGTTATTTGGGAAAAGACCATGGTTTTCATACCAAGTTGATAATGCTCTTTCCTCAGAAATCAGGCCTCGTCTACTGAGTAGTATTCTTGAAGAACAATTAGATGAAGAAACACCAAAAATTTGTCAGTTTGGAGCATTATGTCTCTCTCAAGGAAGATTGCAATTACTCTTATCTTCAGAACAGTTCATTACTGGACTCATAGAATTATGAAGCACGAAAATGACAATGCTTTCTTGGCTAATGAAGAGAAGGCCATTAGGCTTTGCAAAGCTCTTCGAGAAGGACTAAAAGTTTCATGCTTGAGAAGCTGCAAACAACATTAAGAGTTAAAGGATTTAATCCTATTCCCCATACGCCAAAGTGAGACATTTGCTTTTTTAAAACGTTATGGCAATGCAGTAATTTTACTCTATATACAACATTCAGACAGTAAAAGACATAAATTTCCTGTTAGCATTAGCAATGACACTCAATCAGCAACTGACAATTTGATTTCAGACACTCCTATTTAATCTGCCATGTTAGGCTGCAATGACATCTATAGAATCAGTGAGAAACTTGACAGTTTAGGAGTGAACTATGACTCATCAGAACCATCAAACTTTGAACTTCCTATGCCCGGCACTCCAATACCTGCCGAAATCCAATATACTCTACTTATGGATCCAATGAATGTTTTTTATTCCAGGAGAATATGTTGGATATCTTGTTGATGCGGAAGGTCGCGGGATATCTATGGATCTACCCACACAACATATACATATGCAATTATTGTACAAGAAGTTGAAAGGGAAGATGCTGATAACTCTAGCTTCTAGGAAAAATTTATCAAATTGATATTGGATACAGTGAATATAAATAGTAAGCTCCCTTGACTTGTATAAATTTTCCAGGCCTGATGAAAGCTCTCAAAGTAGGGACAGTGCACCTTTACCCCAACCAGCCCTACTGAATTTCCTGTCCTGGACTTCGAAGTATACCACACATTTCTACTCTGGAAAAGAGAGCATAAGACATCATCTTCAAAAACACCATTCACCCAAAAAGATTAAGGTAAATACTTTGCCAGAAATATGAGAGAAGTGACATCAGTAGTAGAACAAGCATGGAAGCTTCCAGAGTCTGAAAGGAAAAAGATTATTAGACGGTTATATTTGAAATGGCATCCAGACAAAAACCCAGAGAATCATGATATGGCTAATGAAGTTTTTAAGCATTTACAGAATTGAAATCAGTTAGATTAGAGAAACAGGCTTTTATAGATCAAAATACAGATAGAACATCAAGGAGAACATTTTCAACAGCTTCTAGATTTCAGTCAGATAAATATTCATTTCAACGTTTTATACTTCATGGAATCAAGAAGCAACAAGTCATAAATCAGAAAGGCAACAACAAAACAAAGAAAAGGGTCCATCTTCTTCAGGGGCAGTCTTAATTCTCAACGGTTTTTTTTGTTCCACCCACTTTTAAGACTGTAGGTAATCCAGTTGGAGGCACGGAGGTGGTTAATGCAAGCTCGAGCAACTTTTTCTGCTGCGAAAGACCTTCATAAAATGCTAATGAATGGGTATGTTTTAAATGCTACTTATCCACTAAATAGCTTTGATTGCTGCTGACTATGCAGTAAGGGGAAAAATCCAGATAAAGATGTGAAGCAACTGCACTTGCACAAAAAATAGAGGAATATAGTCAACAACTTGAAGGACTTACAAATGATGTTCATACTTTGGAAGCTTATGGTGTGGATAGTTTAAAAACCAGGTACCCTGATTTACTCCCTTTCCCTCAAATACCAAATGATAGGTTCACTTCTGAAGTTGCTATGAGGTGTGATGGAATGCACTGCTTGTATCATAATCAAACTTGAAAACTTTATACAACAGAAGGTATGAAGTTATTAAAGGGAACAATTTTTAATAGAGCTAAATGTTGAACATGATGAATGGAAACATTCATTTGGCCATCATATTTCTGTGGGCTGAATTACCTTTTATCCAGGAGTTTTTGAAGTATAGCTACACAGAGGTGATACTAACTTTGGATGACCATTAACATGAATTCCAACAAAAACTCCGAGCCTAATAGAAAATTATTTTTACAAAATTATAGGAAAGTGAGTTACATAATTGTTAAATGTATGTGTGAGTGGTTAAAATGTCCTGTTATTGAACTGCACTTTATATAACCAAAGCTTAGCAGTGTGTTAGAGAAGGTCTTTATATCTTTGTTTCTTGTTAGGATGAATTTTGTTTATTCCAACAGGGTATAATTGTTTTAAGGAATTAATGTAACACTGGACATATCACTGAGCTAAACAAATTAGGGGAAGTTTGTCTCTGGAGTGAAGATTTCTTTCCACATTTTTATTTGAGTGGACTTTTTTTGACCCATTGTTCTCTCATCAGCTGGCTCTGATTATGAATTTGTTCTCATTTTATATCCTAATAATATTCAGTACATTTGAATTGGTACAGTATTTTAATTATCAATCTTACTTGATTATGCATTCATAGTACTTATAAAAGTGTACCCAGTGCACTTTATGCTTTAATTTAAAAAGATTTTTTTAATGTTTTTGTTTACAAGTCTTCCTATTAAAGATTTCATGTGTACTAGCCCAAATTGGTGGTGGCAGTTTATTAGCAGATGTTGATAATGTTTTTGAAAAACTGATCACCAAAATAGAATTTTGAAGACTTATATGGCTATGAACATATTCTTTTCCTAAACATAATTTGTATAACGTGGGTATGCAGGTTGCAATTTTTTTGTCTCATATGTCTAATGGTGCTGCAATATAATGTTCTATTTTTTGTCTTTCACTATGACACTTCGTGATCTTTGGGGACTTAGTTAACATTTCAGATATTGCAAGATTGTAATATCCTTGATGATGCCATGTAATTAATTTAGTACTTTTTAAAAAATAGGAATTATTATTTGGAAGTTCCTCCCCCCCCCATATCTGATGTTTAATATTTATCATGTCCAAATGTAACATATTTATTTACTTGTTAGCACAATGAAAGTTGTAAAATTTTTTTGAGAATGTAAAAAAGAGTTCCGTGATAATGAGTTTACACAAGTGCAGTACTGAAAACTAACTCTTGCAATCCAAAAGAAAAATATACTTAATATAGGACTTATGCAATTAAGGGCTTAGGAATGTGTTGAAACATTTTCACTATTATTGGTAACAAAAAGAATGTTAGCTTCTTGAAAAATGTATTGCTTCTGAATGTGAAGCCATGTAATTATTTCTGCTGTTATATTAAGTGCCATAATTTTAATAAATGCAAACATGTACATACAAAGAAAAATTAATTGCAATTTTGGGTTTTTGAGGAGACCTTTTATAGTTTTGAAATCAAGCTTTACTTTTGTACATTTCCAGCTTGTAATGGATAAACTATAAGGAGGGGGGGATTTTTCCTAAAATTTGAAAGTGGAGATTTTGTTTTGGGCTTGGATTTTTAAAAAAAAAATTGGTTTGAAGGATAAGTCTAGCATAGGACTTAAGCACATAGTAAATGTATTACTAAGTTTACTGAGGTTTTTTTTTTAGTGAGGCAATTGGGGTTAAGTGACTTGCCCAGGGTCACACAGTAAGTGTTAAGTGTCTGAGGCTGGATTTGAACTCAGGTACTCCTGAACTCCAGGGCCCGGTGCTCTATCTAACTGCTGAGTTATTTTTATACTTATTTTGAGACTAGTTTTTTGTTGGCCAGGTTTCTTGAGATGAGATTCTTTTTCACATTTGATTAACTCTTCCTTAGACAGTAAATAGTACATACTCAGAGCCAAGATGGACTAGATAAAGAAAGAGTGCTGGATTCTAATATTGACTTGGAGAGTAAGATACTTAATCTAACTGAAACTTGTATCTTTATCTTTTAAAATCAGTATAATACTTTTGCAATCTACTTCACTATGTTGTGAATAAGGGTTTTATAAACCTTAAAATGCTATATATTTCTGTCACTTTTATTGGTATTAATATAGACAGAGGTAGTGTGGTTTATTAGCTAGAGACCCAGCTCAAAGTGAGGATGGCCTGGATTCAAGTCCTGCCTTCGACACATACTGGCTATATGAGCCTGGGCAAGTCATTTTGCTTTTTAGTACTCTAGGCAATTCTCCAAACTATAAGTTGCAGAGAAAGTGCCAAGTTTGATTGGCAGAGAAAGTTTCCTCCATTTAGATCTCCTTATAGTAAAATATAGGTTTAGGCTCTGACTCTATGTTGGTTGGATCTGCCAAAGTTTGTGCTCTGAGAACTCAGCTTCTTGCTGCAATTGGCATTTTGGAAGTTGAGGGAATTAAAATTCTTCACCTCTCCTGTTAATGAACTGAGATTCTTATTAATTAACAAATTTGTATCAAATGTGTTAAATATATTCACTATGGATTATAAGTTTGTTTTTGTTTTAGACAATTTTAATGACAAATGGAAAAGACTGGCTGGTTAAGAGAAATGTTTAGAAAAGCAGCGTCCTTTCAGATGCAAGTTTTTGAAGCAGGAGAGAAAGTCATCATTACCAGGATTCTTTTTTCTTTACAATATATGTTTTTAGAAAATATGAGGAAAAAAGAAATCTTCAGGGCAAATATTTGGTTACAAGTCACAAAGGGTGATAATAAGCTATGATTATAGAGTAGAAAGAATCTGGTCTAGAAGACCTATGTTCTAGCCTTATTTATACCTAACATTTTGTTACCTTGGGTTGAGACGACTCCACCTCTGTTTTCATTATTTGTATCTAATATAGTAACTGATTAAAATACTTTTAAAATTTCTGCATACATTAATATTTGTCATTTATTTTCCTTTTTACAGACAAATAGTGAAGACTCAGGCAAATTACTTGTCAATGTCAAACAGCTACTAAGTTCAGAAATGCATTTCAACTCCAGTCTTTCTGAATCCAAGTCCATTCTATCCACTATTCACTAGCACTTTATGATTTACTAAATGCCCTCATTTGATTTTCCCAGCAAGTTGGTGTGAGACCATTATAACTACTTTACAAATGAGGAAATACAGCTCATTTAATGATACTGTGATCATATAGCTAGTATCAGAAATGGATTTGAATACTAATCTTTGTACTTGAAGTCAAGTAAGCATTTATTAAGCACTTTCTTTGTGACAGGCACTGTTAGTCCTTGAAGACACAGAAAAATGAAAATCTGGCCTCAAGTACCTTATATCCCATCGTGAGGAGGAGGTGGAAGAGGGTGGAGGAATAGCACATATATACAATATATATATACATATATATTTATATGTATGTATGTATGGTGGATACAAATCATGCAAAGATAATTTTGGGGGTGGTGGTGGAGGAGACACTAGCAGCTGGTTTTGATTGGGATGATTCTTATGTAGGAAGTGGTATTTGAAAGAAGTATGATTCTAAGAAGTGGAGGCAAATAGAAATACATTCCAGCATGGGGATAACATTCAAAAGGCATAAACAAGAAATGGGACTGTTATGTATGAAGGATAGCAAATAGGTTAGTTTGGATAATAGAGTATGTGAAGAAGACTAATGAGAGAAAGTGGGGTTGGAAAGACTTTGAATGTTAAGCAGAAGAATGCATTTCATTCTAGAGACAATGGAAAATCATTTGTTTGGAAGATGGATTTGAGAGGCAAGAGTACTTAAGGTAAGGAGATCATTTATAAAGTTATTTCAATAAATCAGGTCATCAGATGAGGAGAACTAGAACTATGGTGGTAGTGGTGTGAGGAAACACGTGGATGGATGTGAGAAAGTAGAATCAACAAGATTTGGCAACTGTCTTGTGGTTTGATAGCTATGGAAATGAAAAAGAGAGAATTAAGCATGAATCTTAGGTTATTACCATCAGTGATAAGAGTTGTACTTTTAAAATAGGGCAATTGGTAAGGGTTATTAGATTTTTTTTTGGAGGGAGCTAATGAATTATATTTTGGATAAGCTGTGTTTGAGATGTCTGCAGGATATCCATTTGGAATTCGCCAATATGCAGTTGGTAACATGGATGGGAACTCAGTAGAGAAAAGGTCTGGATATATAGGCCTGGAAACATTTGCAAAGATGATAATTGATGTTGTAGGAGGTGATGAGATCATCAAAAGAAAGCACAAAAGAAAGGAAGAAGGTGGACCCTTGGGGGTGAGCAATGAATGATGAACCAGCAAAGGAGACTAAGGAAAGGTCAGACAGGTAGGAGAATTTCTGCAAGAGAGACCATTTTCAAGAAAACCTAGATATTCAGTTTTGAATATCTATGAGAAATGGCCAACATTGTTAAATGCTACAGAGAGGTCAGGAATACAATGAGAAAAGAAAGGCCTTTTGGTTTTCAGGCCCCTACTTGTTTTTGTAGGGCTTGTGAGCTAAAATTTTTTTTACATCTTTAAATAAAGTTTTTTAAGTGTTTAAAATATAAAAAACATTCTTAACTCATGGTCTATATAAAAACAACCTATGTGGGCTGGATTTGAACTCTCAAGCTGTAGTTTGCCACTTCTCTAAACTATACTGATTCTGCAAAATGAGGGAACCTGTCTCAGATAACAACGGTAGGCCTTTCAGATATTAAAGTCATGTATTGGAGATCGGAGAGGATATGTAGTGGGCTTTTATCTCACCCTTGTTACTATTTACCTCCCACCTTTTCCTTCTATAACCTGCCCCATTATTTTCACCATTGGGGTACAGGTGAACCTAGAAAGGATAGCTAATACTTTTCATGATATAGAAGGAAGAATAAAACATCTTTGATAGATTATAATGATGAGCCATTTCAAAGTAGATGAAATTTAGTAGAAATAAATATAAACTTCACTTAGGTTTTAAAAAATTAGCTACGTACAAGTTCAGGTTGGGACAGCTTGGAGGACTTAGTGCTCTTAAGAGTCAACAGTGTTGATCAACACATAATGTTGGATGATACTGTGTACAATTGATTCTTTTCAGCTATACAATGGTATAAGATGGTTCCAAAGGACTCATGATGGAAAAGGCTCTCCAAATCCAGAAAAAAAGAACTGTGGAATATAGATGCAGATTGAACCATACTATTTCTTTGTTTTTTGGTGATGTTTTTCTTTTTTGAGGTTTTTCCTTTTTTGGTCTGATTCTTCTCTTATAACAGGATTAATGCAGAATGTTTAATGCTATTGTACATATATAACCTATAACAGATTACTTGCTGTCTTGAGGAGGGGGGACATAGGGGAGGGAGGGAAAAAAATTTGAAACTAGAAAATCTTATAAAAACAAATGTTGAAACTATCTCTACATGTAACTGGAAAATAATAAAATACTTTCATAAATAAATAAATAAATAAAAAGAGTCCAAAGTGTTAATAGCCAAGAAAGCTGTTAATTAATTAATTGATAGAGACATATTGTCTTATTATGAAGGAATCCTTCTTTGTATCACTCTAGTCATACTGCATCTGGAATATGTTTGGTTCTAGGCACCACAATTCCAGAAGGGCATAAACAAGCTTAACCACATTCAGAGGACAGTTACTAGTATCAGAGGTCCTTGAACCCTTTCACAAGGATTTGTGAAAAGAACTCTTCAGGAGAAGAGAAGATTTAAAGAGGATGAGAACTCTGTCTTCAGGTGATTTAAAATTTAAAGGATTGTGTGGGAAGAGGATTCATATTTATTCTATTTGTCCTTTTGAGGGTGGATTAAGTCAATGGGTTTCAGAGGAATACATTTCAATATGATAGGAGGATAAGCTCTGAACAATAAGACCTGTTAATTAATGAAATGAGCTGCCTCAGGAAAGTAACATGCTCTTTTTGGGGGGGGGGGGCAGGGCAATTGGGGTTGTGACTTGCCCAGGGTCACACAGCTAGTAAGTGTTAAGTGTCTGAGGCCAGGTTTGAACTCAGGTCCTCCTGAATCCAGGGCCGGTGTTCCTTTCACTGCACCACCTACCTGCCCCAGTAACATGCTTTTAATTACTGGAGTCTTCAAGAAGAGCCAGATGACCACTTATAGAATGCTTCAAATGTGGGTTTTGACCAAATGACTAATGAAATCCTTTCTGAGTAACAATATGATCTTGAAATTGTTGGTTAGGGAGTGTAGAGGGGGAAAGAAAGACACAAATACTATGTGAATTCTTCCCCTGTAAGGGGCTGAAACTCTGATACTGAATTCTATTATCCACTATCATGTTCTCCCTCTGCACTTATTCCCATTTCCCAACCACCAATTTTCGGATAGGGACCACGAGAACACAAGCTGATAAAGTGTGGGAATCTACATATTTTAAAATCTATAGGTATTTTATCAGTGTTTTCAGCATTAAGGGCTATTAGAATAATTATTTGGGGGCAGCTAGATGGCGCAGTGGTTAAAGCACTGGCCCTGGATTCAGGAGTACCTGAGTTCAAATCCGGCCGTAGACACTTGACACTTACTAGCTGTGTGACCGTGGAAAAGTCACTTAACCCCCATTGCCTAAAAAAAATAATAATAATATATTTAAGTTTACAATATGATTTGACAAATGATTCATAGAGCTTTAGATCTTCATATATTGGTCTCCTGATCTACAGTTCTGAATTACCAATTGTCTTTTGGACATCTTGAACTTGATGTTCTGTAGACAGCTCAAACATTACCCATAAAACCACCCCTCTTCCCAGGTCCCTTATTACTATCACACTTACCATTTTCCTAGTCACCTAAGCTACTAAATTCAGTGTTATCCTCTTCTAATAACTCTCACCCCATTTATCCAATTTCTTGCCAAATCTGGTCATTTCTATTTTCAAAACTCTCTAGTATATATATTTTTTCTCCACTCATGCAGCTACCACCCTCATTCAGGTTCTCATCACCTCCTGTCTTGTCTATGACATAACTTTCTGATTGGTCTCCCTACCTCAAGTCTCCTCCATAAGTTGGCCCCTCCCTTCCTTTCCAGTCTACTTCCACTCCTCTCCTCCATACATTCCATGATCCAGTTAACCTCATAAAGCACTCTATCTCCATGCTTTTGCATTGGCTGTCTTCATGCCTGAAATGTTCTTCCTGCTTCCATCATTTTCCTGACTTTTAGATCTCATTTTCTGCAAAAGTCCTTCTCCAGTCCCACACCCAGTGCTAGTGCCTTCTTCTCTGAGATAATTTTGATCTACTCTGTATGTATCTTGTCTTCTTTTTTTAAGTGCTTAACAAAGTGTTTAGCATATAGTAGGTGCTAAATAAATGCTTGTTGACTATGTTATCATTAGCCCTTCTACCTGCCCCTCCAAAAAAATCAAATTTAGTTAATAGCTAACAGTTTCTTGGGACCAGCATCAATTTATGGACTCAGAACTTCTTCAGGAGAAGTATAAGTACTCAGTTCCATAGGAACCTGAGGGTTCAGGTAGGAAATCAAACATGCCTTACCAAGGCTTTGTCACCTGAAGGAGCCTTCTTAGTTTTTGCCTTGCTTTGGAGCACTGAGTACTTTTATATTTCAAAATATAATATTTCTATTATACTTAAGCATTTCAATAAATTTGTTATTTTCTTATTGTGGGTATGTCCCTCTAGCAAGGCAGAACACAGACTCCTCTATACTGTAGTTGGCTGTCTCATGAACTGCTATTCAAAATATATTCACCTGTTAGAAACCTTTTGGTGGGGAGTGTCTCAGTTTATGTAGGTTTTTTGGAAAGCTGATTCATAGTTTATTCCTCTAGAGTAAAGAAAACAACACTGAATCTTGGATTAGCAACCAGCTTTAGAATCTAGATTTGCCAATTTTGCTGACCTGTATGGACCATGGCTTCATAACTTAACCCCCTCTGAACCTTAGGTTCTTGTATAAAACATAGTCAGGACTAGATGACCTCTATGTCTATTGTAGCTCTAAATGTTACTTATCTGATGAATTGTGGTGGAAAATTTCCCACAGGTTCTGTAAAGTGTTTTAGAGCATGGTCAGACATCAAAGATACCAAGGTCAGTCCACTGCATCCCCTGCACTGGTCAGTAGTCTTGACTTTGTCCTGCTACTGAACTCCGATGACTCTGGAAAAGAATGTGAGGCTGATGACTGTACAGCTCTGCTCACTTTAATCAATTGATGAGCAAATCGACACATAGCCCTGTGATGTCATTGGTCCTCTTCTAAAACAAGGGATGAACAACAACAACAGTGTTCAGAGGCCAGGTCACTTCCATACCATGAAGCATTAAAACACTGTTCTGAGGGCAATGGTCAAGTGTGCTAGGTTATCCAATGAATTACCAATTTAAAAATGCAACTAAAATGCATAGAACTCTAATTTTTATTTACTCTCACTGATGCTTTTTTGCTAAACAACAAAACTGGACTTATACATATTGACTTGTTGAATATAATGGGAAATAGGAATATTATTGAAGCTGTTAGTGGCATTGGCCCAGCTGTAGGGAATTGTACAATTTTGGTTTGTTTAGGGCTCATAAACGATAATAAGGAGCTTAATGTTTATTTTTTTTTTTTTTACAGCTTGAGGGAAGAAAATGTCTCTTTAAAAAGTGCATATAAACAACTTCTTTGGAGGCCTATTATAAAATATTTCAATTGGTTTCTAACCAACACTATTCAGTTTCCATAGTACTATGGAAGGTTCGGTACTACACAAAAGCCCTGCTGGGGTTGTGCCCCTAAACACATCTCATGCCTGCTCTTCCATCACTGGGCTCTGAGAAATGTGACTCCAAAGTGAGAAGGCCTTCCATATATAATTAAATGTGTTCACTGCATGCACAGAAGACAACATACTTAACACTTAGAGATGTGTAAATAATCTGCTTTGCTCATGTACAGCAAATAAACTCAATCTGAATGTGTTAAAAAATCTCAAGAAAAATAGGATTCCTGGTGAAGTCTGATCCACTTTTTTTTGGGGGTGGGGGATAGGATTCAGAGATAGCACACTTAGAGATTTAATTGACTTTAAGAAAACACATGTATAGGAAAGACATTTTCTAATCCCATTTTGTAGTTACCCCAAACACTTTCTTTTTTTGGAAGTTAAACCCATATTTCCCCAAACACTATAGTTTGGAATATAATGACAATCTAAAATTCTGGTCTGGTGAGGGGTGGTATATCACGCGGTTGATTAGAGATTTGGGAAAGTCTGAAACAAAATAAAGGACCCCACAATATGAAGGAAAGATAGAGGATGTGAAGGGATAGACTGTGTCAAATATACAGTATGTGGGAGAGACACTATGTGTGGCAGGGTATATTTATATGTATATGTGGGTATATAGTCACACTCTTAGGTATACATATGTATATATGTTATACACATAACAACTAAGGTTGTGACTATATGTGTGTGTGTACACACACATATACACACACATACATATAAATATAATCTGTACCCTGTCTCACATATATCATATATTTGACACAGTATCTCTCTATCTATATATACATATACATCCATCCATCCATACACACATTTTACACATATACATAAACACCTAAGGGTGTGAATGGAGAAGATGGAAATTATATGTGTGTCAGAATCTGTGTGTATGTATGTGTATGTGTGTGAAAGAGAAACAGAAGTAAAGAGAGAAACAGATTGAGGAGGGAAGGGGAGAAGGTGGGGGTAAAGGTGAGGGAGAGGGAGAAGATTAGGACAAAAAAGAGGAGAGAGGGAAAATGAGAGACACAAATTGGGTTTGAAGGGTGGGAGGTGAGACATGGTGGTAGGAATGGAATAAATGGAGTGAGGTGAATGTGGATCTGTCTATGGAGGGTATATCCCTTTCCTGTCAAGTTGATGGAATTTGAGTGTTTTTCTTGAGCAGAGTTAATCTTCTATAAGCTTTGATTTGGTTTCCCAGTGATATCTCCCTTTCTCCTCTGGCTCCCTGCCTCAGCCCATCCCTGTTATCTCCTCCTCCCCTTCTCCTACAACATACCCCTCCCTTCCTGGGGGGAATGTGGGTAAAATAATGTAATTTGGCAGACTGATTGGAGATGGGCCCACACCTGGCCTGCCCTTATGCTGCTGATGTCAGTAGAGGAAGCACTCTCCACAGGCAATTTGAAGGGACCGCCCTTTTGGGAGAGGGAGAGTAAACACCTGCTGAGGGGAGCTCAGACTCCCTTTCTAGTCAGTGATCTGTAGGAATGGATGAGAGAGAGAGATTTTTTCCTGGCTGTTTGTCCTGTGGGCCCTGGCTGCATAGCTGTTTCCTATTGAAGCTATGGATCCCTGGTGGTGAGTTAATACGCTAGCCTGGCTCTTTGAAATTAGTTGAGCTGGAAGTGAGTTTGGGGATTGTATAGGCTTTTGTTAGAGTTAGGGGGATTATCCATTTTTCTTTTCCCCTACTCCCTTGTCTTTGATTTTATTAATTTCACCTTTGCTGTGTATTTTATTCCCATTAATAAAACCTGATTTGTTTGTGGAAAAGAGGCTGTTAAGCTCCTTTCTTATTGGCCTGGGAGAACTATCTAAAAAGGCAGTTTGGAGGGAAGGAAGTTTTGGACCTAGAGGTCCCTCGTTTTCTGGACCCCAATATCTCGGGCAAGCCACCCAATTAACTCCTTACATATTAAATTTGGCCCCAACAGTTTGGTAGCTACCTTCTCTCTTCAACCCAACCACAGATGTTTTCTCATGAACATTTTGTTTACATCTTGTGGAACACTAGATTCAGCAAAATAAAGAATGGAAAATGATAAATTAGATATATGTTTAGTATAGATCTTTAGAAATGAATTCCACACAGTGATGTACCATTTCATTGTGTATTTACAAGTATTCAGAGAAGGGGGAAAACAAGGAAATATTCACAATTCACTCTTCATTCTAATGGAAATTAAACAGTTCAATGTTGCAAAGAAATTCTTTTCATTTTTCTTAAATGTATCCTTTGGCTCAAGTCTTGACGCCACCTCTAGAACACAGAGTTTCAGCCATACTTTTTTTTTTGTGGGACAATGGGGGTTAAGTGACTTGACCAGGGTCACACAGCTAGTAAGTGTCAAGTGTCTGAGGCCGGATTTCAACTCAGGTACTCCTGAATCCAGGGCCGGTGCTTTATCCACTGTGCCACCTAGCTGCCCCCATCCATACACTTTCACTGGCAGTTATTCTGAGTTCAGTTAAAAAAGTTCGAGTGTGTGTGTGTGTGTGTGTGTGTGTGTGTGTGTGTGTGTGTGTGTGTGTATGTGTCCGTGCTTCATAAAGTCCCAGAGGCAGGATACACATTCCAGCTCTGAAGCCTCATAATCCAGGATAATTATTTATTGAGAATTGTCAAGCTCACAGAGATGTGCCTTGACAACTCGATGACATGTTCAGGTGCTCTTTTGACAGACACTACTGTTTTCTTGACAGGTGGAACCCACTCCAGCCACTGACAGGTAAAGCTTTCCATCTGGGCACACACAGATTTCATAGAGTCTCTGAGAGCTGCCAGAGTGTCCCCGAGTCCCCTGAACCAATTTAGGCAGACACACGGTGGCAGCATCCAACACAAGCTGTATGCGAGGAAAACAACAGATGTGAGAGTTAGAGTAACGGTGAAACAAACGTAGTCATAGTAAAATGAAATGAATGTGTAAAAGGAGGAGATTGTAATTTGATGAGCAATTTTTAAACATCTATTAAAGCCCAGCTATGTGCCAGGAACTGTGCTAAGCCCTGGGAATACAACACAAAGATTTTAGTTGCCACCACTTCCCCCAAGGAATACTAGTAAGTATTGGGCTTGAATCTAGTAAAATAATACTCTGTTAAACTGATTTCTACTCAGCTCTATCTTCTGTCTCTTTCATATCCAGGAGGGAATTAAAACTTTTTCTTCCTCTATTCTGTTAGATGAAACTTTCCTTTGCCCATTTAGCTCAGCCAGTTTTTAAAATTATCCATTCAGCTCCTTCTTGCAACACCTGATGATGTTAGCATCATAGTGACTAAGGAAGGTCTGCTTTTGTCCAACCTCCTGTGGGTTTGTAGGAGATGAAAAGCAGAGTTGCTACAGCTGTTCATACAGGGCTCTACTGGGCTCCTTGAATAGGGAAGAAAGTGCATATTTGGAGTAGTTACACGGAGTAGGATTATTTCACATACTATCCTCAGGATGCATGTGGTAGACAACACTCCCAAAGGCAGCTGAACCAGATTAAATTGTAATTGGGAAATACTTAACAAAATTAATGAAAAATACAATAGGACAAAGATAATTTTAACATATGGTTTTCTAAGTCAATTTGCAGCCCTCAGGGATCCTTATGCCTGGTTTAGTAGCCTTCATTTCTATTTGAGTTTGACACCACTGCTATAGAGAGAAGCTCCCAATGTCCTCAATAAATCCAAACACACCCATGTAAGCAAGGCTCTGAGAGTCAGCCTTCTGAAGCACAGTTCTCAGTTCAGAAAACTTTACTGGGAACAACAGAATTCAGTGCTTAGTTATACAAGTACAAGAAATACTTCCAGTGGAATAAAAATATTTTAAAGTGAAACAGATTGTAAAATGCATTTTTCAGGCACATTGGCATTAGTAGGACTCTGCCTTGTATTTCTTCTAATTAGGGTCATATGTAAGTAGGAAGCACAGTGGAGGCTTTGATTAGTAATTACACACTTCTAGTACACATAGGTGCCTGATAAATGCTTTTTGCTAACAACAATGATGAGAATTAGAAAAATGTAATTTTCTCAAGGTAATCTTTGAATTTCATTGTTTCTAAGTATAATACAAACACTTTTGTTTTAAAATTTTTTCCCACCAGCAAAGTGGAGAAGGATTGGGATTGGGATTCAGGAAAACTAGACTGGAGAATCACTCTACATTTTCCCTACTGTCACAGCCTCTGTTTTTCTATTTGTAAAGTAGGGGAAAATAACATTTGTACCAACTCTGTCGAAGGGTGGTCATGGGGAAAGTGCTTTGTAAATTTAGTATATTGCAAATGTAGACTGTTATTGTTATTACTATTATCATATAGGATGATGGAACTGGAAAGGAATTCAAAAGATCTTATTGGGGGCAGGATGAATGGTCAAGTGCTTAAAAATTTGCAAAGTGTTTTACAAATATCTCATTTTATTCTCACAACAATCCTGGGAGGTAGAAGCTTTTAAACACATTCCACAGATGAAGAAACCAAGGCAGACAGAAGTTAATGAATTTTTTGATTCCTGTGTTTTATATTTTCTTAGCCATCTGTAAACTTGCCAGATTGTAAACTCCATGAGGGTAAGAATGCTGGTGTGGTGGAAATAGTGCTGAAGTTGGGATGTGATTCCAGATTCTTAGTATATTTACTGGCTAGGCATCTAACCTTTCTAACTTTCAGTTCCCTTAACAATAAAGTGGGGATGATAATAGTTACACTATCTATGTCAGGGAGTTGTGAAGAAAGAACTTCTTAGATGTCAAAGTGTACATTATTAAAATATTTGATTTCCACTAGTGCCTAGCACAGAGGGTTCTATATACAGTTGGTGCTTAAGACGTGGCTACAGAATGAATCACTCACTATTTTCCAGAATACTCTGGGGATAATAATGAAGAGTGTTCAGGCAGATCAGTAAGAGGGCCCTCCTGGGTATATTTAGAGTGTGTCTATTCCTTCATCTCCCAGAATAAAAGAGCATGTTATTAAATTGATTGTAATGAAAGCTTAATGGTTCCAGCCCATTCTTTCTCTGATTTGCTATTCCTTCCCATATTTAATACCTTGAGTTGTGTAATGATTTACTTTGCAAAATGCTTTTATATGCATCATTGCACTTGAAGAGAAGTTGGATTGATATTTGATAGAAGAGGATATGGAGACTCTGAAAGGTTAACTGATTTTCCTAGTTTTACCCACAGGCTGGGGGGATGGGTGGTAGCTAGGTGGCACAGCAGAGAGATTGCCAAGCTTGGAGTCAAGAAGACTCATCTTCCTGAGTTCAAATCTGACCACCACAGGCACTTAGTAGCTGGGTAATCCTGGGCAAATCACTGATTGTCTCAGTTTCCTCATCTGTAAAATGAGCTAGAGAAGGAAATGGCAAACTACTCCAGTGTCTTTGCCAAGAAAACTCCAAATGGGGTTACAAAGAGTTGGACACAATTAAATAATGACTGAAGAACAACAAAACCTACAGATTAATGGCAGAGAGAGGGAGCATGTAACAGTGAATAGAGATTAGCCTCAAAGTGAGGAAGGCCTGGGTTCAAGTTTTAACTCTGACATACTGTATGACCCTGAGCAAGTCACTAACCCCTCAGTGCCCAGGCAACATTTAAAAACTCTAAACTGTATAGTTTTTTTTCTATTCAATCTGCATTAGTTGAAGAAGTTCTTCACTGGGCACCCCCTATACTGAAGAAATCACAGGTTTGACAAAAAACACACACACATGCATTGAGAGACATGTCTAGAGACAGGACATGTGTGAGGATTTATACATGCATGACATTTTCCTCCTTTACCTGACTTATTGATAAACATGTTCACCATCACAGACCCAAGGAACAGATTCCTCAGGCACTCCATTAGCCACACTGCTTTAAGTTGACAACGACATATGAATGACTAATTTTGGGGCTCACTCATTCAAAAAATTCCAATAACATGCTTTGTTAAATTTTCCTGATTACATATAGCTCAGAACTATGGCTAAGATATTAAGAAAATTGGCCCAGAAAGTCAGGTCAACTCAAATAAGAAGGAATTTAAAAAGGATAAAAGTAAATAAAGTTCTATACTTGAGTTCAAAAAGCCAGCTTTATAAATACCAGATATTGGGAGTGGGACTTGTTTAAAAACATTTCCTCTGCACAAGATCTGGCTGTTTTAGTGTCCTTCAAAGTCAGACTGAGTTGACAGTTTGGCCCAGCAACTGAAGAGGACACTGTACAATTCCCTTAGGCCTGGGGCTCTTTTCTTTTTGTCTTTGTATATTAGTGCCAGTGCAGTGCCTGGTACATAGGAGGCACTTAATTTATATTTGTTTTGGCTGATTGAAACAAGCTAATATTATGTTAGGGCATACTGAGAGTTCTAGTGGTCAGAATGAAGGAGAAAATAATTTTACATTATTCTACCCTGATGAGACATCATCTAGGATATTGTATGAGGGAAAGACATAGACAGTATGCAGTGTGTCCATAAAATGCTTCTGGGATTGTTGCAGGGATAGAGAATATGCCTTTAGGGAATAATGGAAAGAATTGGGAATGTTTAGCTTAGGGAAAAGGTTGATTTGAAGAGATATGATAGGTGTCCTTAAGTGTTTAAAGGGCTCTCATATGGAAGAGGGATTAGCCTTGTTCAGTTGGGCCCCATGAGGCAAAACTCTTTGCCTGGATGACTCCTAGACAGGCAGGCCTAATGTATATCCAGCTTTAGTCTCTCTTCTGAGTCCCAATTCTGCATCACTAACTGTATAACAAATATTTTCAATTAGCTATCCTGTAGACATCTCACACTCAACATAAACTCTAGAACAGAATTCACCATCTTTCTCCCTAAATTGACCCCTCTTCAACGCCATCCTTCTAGGCACCTGGGTTTATAACCTTGGAGTTATAATCAACTTCTCCCTCCTCTTCCCCTACATATTAGATTATTTTGAAAGTTTTGTTGATTTGATCTTCTTAATATCTATAGTACAGATCCCCTCTTTTCTAATTGTATAGATACTGCTCTAGTTCAGCCCCTCAACTCTTACCTAGACTACTGCCACAGCCTCCAAGTTGGTCTCCCTCCCTCAAGTCTCTCTCCTCTACAATCCCTTTTCCAGAAAGCTGTCAAAGTTGATCTTTCTAAACCACAGGTCTGACCATGTCACTCTTTTGCTCACCAAACTCTGTGCTTTGATTTTTCATGCCCCTCACAACTTGGTTCTAACCTATATCTGAAGTGTTATGTTATTCTCCTTTATGAACCCATCTTATTGCTGTTCTTTGCACAAGATATTACATTTTTCAGCCCTATGACTTCACACAAGCTGTGTACTACCCTAAGAATGCATAATTCACAGAATTCCTAATGTCTGCTGGAGCTCAGCTTAAGTACCATCTCCTACATGAGACTATCGTTTTCTTTTCTCTTACTCCTAACTGTTGGTGCCTCTCCCCTCCCCAAATGCCTGATGTTTATTTTGTACATTGCAAATGTACATATAGTTTCCCCTGCTAGAATGCAAATTTGTCAGGAGTGGGGACTACTTCATTTGACTGAACAACTGACTGTAATTGCAAAAAAGGCCTCTTAAGACTTGATGTAAAGAGGAACTTCTTTATGCTGAGACTTGTCCAAAAGATGAATGGGTCATTTAATAATGGAATGGATTAGAATTATTTAAATAGTGGCTGGATGATCTTTTGTAGATATTGTAACAGGTATTCTTTTTAAGGCTCTGAACCTGACTCCATGGCCTCTGGAGTCCTTTCCAACTCTTGGAATCTATACAATAATTACATTTATATACTTGTCATTGTGAGATCAACAAATCTACTTTTTTTTTAAATGAAGTGAATTATCATTAATAGCAGCTAAAAATCATCATTGCATTTTTTAAGTTGTTAAGCTGTCAATTCCACAAATATTTATTAAGTACCTATTATATGAACTGAATTGTGCTAGGTACCCATGGTATAAAGACAGATAAAGCTCTGCTTCTATTTTTTTGTGGAGCAATCAGGATCAAGTGACTTGCCCAGGGTCACACAGCTAGTAAATGTCAAGTGTCTGAGGCTGGATTTGAACTCAGGTCCTTCTGAATCCAGGGCTGGTACTTTATCCACGGTGCCACTTAGCTGCCCCCTCTGCTTCTATTCTTAAGGAGATTGCAGTCTATTAGAGCAAGAAGACAAATACACAGAAAAATATAATACAAGTTATTATACAATAAGCTCATGGGATGGATATGAATGATTCATGGAAGAAGTTATCACACAGCTGGTAGACCATAGAAAAGCTTTATGTCAGGGGTGTCCCTTTAATTGAATTTTAAAGAAAGGGAAAGATTTCATTAGGTAGAGATGTGGGAGGATATCCTTTCATGGGTATGAGATGGTGTATGCGAAGGCAGAGAGATGGGAAAGAGCGAGAAAAATTGAGGAACAAGAAATAAATCCGTTTTGGTTAGAATTTAGAGTTCATGAGGAGGAGTCTATAATAATAATAGAAAGGTAAGTTATCAAATTGTTGCATTAAGATGATTATGTCGGGGCGGCTAGGTGGCGCAGTGCATAGAGCACCGGCCCTGGATTCAGGAGGACCTGTGTTCAAATCCGGCCTCAGACACTTAACACTTACTAGCTGTGTGACTCTGGGAAAGTCACTTAACCCCAACTGCCTCACCAAAAAAAAAAAAAAAAGATGATTATGTCATGTCTACTCTCAACATCACTTCCTCTAGTTAATTTTTAGTTATTTTCCTTATGAAACAACTCACAAAGTTAATCCGCTAACCCAAGAAGGTTGTTTCTGCTTTGACTGTAACCTAAATGGAAGTGGTCCCCATATATAATAGAAGGCTGCTTTATTTAGCTTACCATGCCATCACTACTGTGTAATTTGATGTCCATTTGAGAGAGAGCTTCAATCTTCCCAGAATTTGCTTTAATATGGACCCCTCTTGGTGCATCCATACTTAGGCTCCTCGTGGGGGATTCTAGCCTGGAAGTAGAAAAGGGGGGTACTGAGCCAAAGACTCATCAAATGAAATAAAACAACATTCCAGCAACATTTATTTTAGTGGGAAATCAATATAACCCTTAGCCTGTAAGGTACAATTTAAAAGGGATCAGGCACCTGGAAAATAGATAAAAGGACATATTCACAGGTAGCGCTGTGAGTCAAGTGTTCTAGTTTTCTTTTTCATTATGGAGACATGAACTAGCAATTAGGTTAAGAGAAGTTTTCTAAAGGCCATACTCAGTTTGAAGACTTACTGTTGAAAGAGCACAATGCCCCTATAAATACCATTTGTTATACCTTGTTTGGTGGGAGGAACCACATACCCCTGAGACTGATCAAAAGGCCCACTTATGTTTCCTATTTAGGGTTTCAAGCTCTTGTTGTTACTAGCACCATTGGCATGGGGGCAATCACAATGCTTGTGCCCCCTCCTGCTTGTTAGCTCTGGAGCCGGAGTCTATTTCTTCCTAGTCCTTTAACCATCACCCTCCACCCCCTTCCAAAGCAGGACAAGAGTCTGGCAGCCTTTATGACTTGGCCCATTCTCTGTGGTCCCTTTCCTCCCTGATGGACAGGGTGGTCAGGTCACTACTAGTATTGCTGCTGTGCTCTCACTCTATGGTAAGAACAGTACTTAACAATCTGAAGGGGGCTCTTCACAGCAAGGCCAGGTACAGATAGGATTAAATGACTATGGCACTGGTTGAGTCAGGAGGGAACCTCCTGATACAATGTATAGGATGCTGAATATGGAAAGGTTCTCATATCCATGTCATTTCCACTGTATAAGACTTTACAGCACAAGTTTTTAACTTGGTGTTGTTTTTTTTCCAACATTCTGATATCTGTATTTCAGTACAATTGGTTTCCTTTGTGAACTTCTGTATTTTATTTTATGCATTTAAAACTTTATTCAGAAAAGGGGTCCATAGACTACCTCAGACTTCCTAATGGCCCAAGGCACAAAAAAGGATAAGAACTCTAACTCAGGATCAATGATCTCTTATTCAATACCTTGGAAAAGCTTTGGAAAACCCTTTGCTTTTGGTTGCTTACATTCAAACAAAACCAGATGTAGATCCAGTAGCAGAGGAAATTAGTCCCCAGGAGGCTCAATACTGAGACTCCTCACAAATCGCATGTGTGTACATGCACACTCACACATACATAGCAGGTTTACTAACAGTTTAATATCACAGACTCCTGAAACATCAACATTTCTCATATATTTAAAGAGTATTAAAATCAAATATGTTTTATTTCTACAAAACAATATTTCAGCATAAAATTCACCTTGGTTGTTCTTGCATATACACAACATAAAACATCCTTTCCAGTAATGATACATAGATCATAAATAAACTCCCTGTAAGACAGAGAGTAAGATTGAAGTATGTAAATGCAGGCTGCCCAAGGGGAACTTTCAGAATTAGTGTCTATCAAGCAGTGAAAACACATGGTACAGTCTTATTTTAATATCGAATAATGCCACATTATTCCATTCCTTTGGCATATGAAAACAGATAAAAAAGGTCATCTGGGAACACTCTTGTAAAAATGTTCTTAGTTAAAATGCAAAGCCATGTTTGGAAAGAAAGACAGATCTTCAAGAAAACCAAGGAACATATCAGATGTTCATTTCAGCATAAGAGTTGCTGCTTCTCAGTTTTAGATAATTCTCTGTTTGGATAGTTTTTAGCTGGCAGGAATTACAGAGCCAGATGCACAGGCCAGATCACTTTGGAAGAATACACAGCCAGATGCAGACATCGTAAATTTATTTGAGTTGGTTTTAGATTTTTAATGAGATAGTGTTTACTTTGAAATTGTGCTCTCAATTTACCCCAAATCCTTGTAGTCCTCTGGGATTGAAATAAAAATGGGCATGTTAGAGATGCAGCAAAGGCAAACATTAAATAAACCCCTTAGATCAATCATACATAGGCCAGCACATGGGAATTCCTGCATTGCATTGCCACAAGATGGTGCAATGTGACCACCTGAAATCTGTTTCAACTCCTAGTCTGCCATCTCAGGGGTTTGAGAAACAGAAACTTTCACAATTTAGCTCCAGCATTGTCACTTTCATAATAAGGGAAGGGAAAGGGGCAGCAGAAGGAAAGGTTAGGGACAAAGGGAGAAAGAAATTGAAAAATTGAAAAAAAAATCATGTAAAGTTGTTGTGTGTGGTGGCTCAATTGGGCTTTTCTTGGCAAAGATACTGGAGTGAGGGACAGCGAGGTGGCGCAGTGGATAGAGCACTGGCCCTGGAGTCAGGAGGATCTGAGTTCAAATATAACCTCAGAAACTTAACACTTACTAGCTATGTGACCCTGGGAAAGTCGCTTATCCCCAGTTGCCTCACTTAAAAAAAAAAAAGATACTGGAGTGGTTTGTCATTTCCTTCTCCAGCTCATTTTACAGATGAGGAAACTGAGGCAAACAGTCTTGCTCAGAGACACATAGACAGGAAATATCTCAGGCCAGATTTGAACTTACAAAGAGGAGTCTTCCTGACACCAGGCCTCACACTCACTCTATCCACTGTGCCACCTACCTGAGTCAGCAAATCATTTATTTAAACACTTTAAAAAGTTGCCACATGCTCCCTGAACCTAAGTTTCCTCACTGAAATATTGTGGAGCCTGGAAAAGAGGGTCTCTGAGGTCCTATCAAGCTTTGGATCTAGATTTTGGTCCTTGTAAAATGATTCAATGACTGCTATTCTGAAAAGAATTGATTATAATGATAATAGTTAACATTGGCAATAATGCTTTTGTTTTGTTTTGTTTTGTTTTTTGTTTTTTTGGTAGGCAATTGGGGTTAAGTGACTTGCCCAGGGTCACACAGCCAGTAAGTGTCTGAGGCCGGATTTGAACTCAGGTACTCCTGAATCCAGGGCCGGTGCTTTATCCACTTCGTCGTCTAGCTGCCGCTAGCAATAATGCTTTAAGATTTGCACAGTGCTTCTTGTATGTTAACTTATTTGACCCTCACAGGATCCCTGTGAGGTAGCTGTTATTATTATCCCCATTTTACAGAGGAGGAAATAGGGCTGACCAGAGCAAATAAGTACCTTGCCCAAGATCCCCCAGCTAATGTCTGAGGCAGGATTCAAACCTGGGTCTATATACTCTACTACCCAGCTGGACCAAAATAAATATTTGTGCTCTTTGATTATTTTCACAGTCAAATCATAGTGATCATAAATTTGAAGTAACTGTAATATCCCTTCTTCCCTCTCAAAGTTCTCAAACTTTTCTCTGAGAAGCCAAGTCACAGCTAAGGCAGCTGTCACATTTGGGCTGGTGGAGATGGTGTTAAAATTCTACAATGAGACCACTCACTTTTTTTTTTTTTTTGGTTAGGCAATTGGGGTTAAGTGACTTACCCAGGGTCACACAGCTAGTAAGTGTTAAGTGTCTGAGGCTGGATTTGAACTCAGTTCCTCCCGACTCCAAGGCCGGTGCTCTATCCACTGCACCACCTAGATGCCCACTCACTTCTTTTTAATAGGATATATATGTACATGCCTGTGTTGTTGTTGTTTGTTTTTCCACATCAAAGAGGACTATGACATCAGGAGGTGATATTGAATTCGATTTAAGTGAGGGAGGGCTGTGAAAAGTCACTTGCCTTGCTTTCTCCTCCAGAGTCATCTGGGTCCAGTGGCAAGATTATATATCAGGACAACTGGAGATGGTCCCAGATGTTTGAGGCAATTGGGGTGAAATGACTTGTCCATGATCATACAGTTAATAGTATCAAGTGTTTGAGGCCAGATTTGAACTCAGGTCTTCCTGACTCCAGGGCCAGTGCTCTGTCCACTGCCCCACCTAGCTGCTTGTTGTTGGCAATGAGAAATTAGGTGACTTGCCTAGGGTCACACCTTCATTCACTTACTGGCTGTGTGGCCCTGAGAAAATAACTTAATCCTATTTGCCTCAGTTTCCTCATATGTAAAATGAGCTGGAGAAGAAAATGACAAGCTACTTCAATAACTGCTAAGAAATGGGTGTCACGAAGTGTTGGATATGGTTAAATGACCAAACAACAACAAATTTCTAGTAGTAATAATCTGGTCCCAAATTGCCATCATAAATTACTCCATTCACAAAAAAAAATAATTTGAAGCTCAGACTTTTTTTTTCAGATCTTTTGTCAACATTATAGACTGAGTACATGTGAGTGTCACCCATGTAGGGCCTTTGTATTCCATTTTTGGATCTTATCCATTTTATAGACTCTATTTAGAGGTTATCCAATTTTGGTTACATCTGAAAATCCAATAGAGTATACCTGTCATTAGATTTTACTATGGTTCTGTGAAGTGATGTTTGCTTCTCAAAAAAAGTATTTCTCTAAGTTTCTGACCTGTTTATCATGTCTTCTAGAAATGCCTATCAGTCATTTTCCTCCTTTTGGGTAAAAATATATTGATCTTCCTTTTGTTGTCTTTGGGTGATAATCCTTGTGTTTTCTTAATATTGTACAGATTTTTGTTAGAATACGTTTCAAATGTGTTATGGTCCATTTTATAATTCCTGAAAATATATACTGAGACTGGATTGCATGGATGTTAATTGTCATATATATATATATATATATATATATATATATATATATATATATATATATATATATATACATATATATATATATATATATATATTCTACCTATTCAATTTTGATTTCGGGAGGCCAATAAGACTCAACATATTCAGATATAGAGCTCTTCAATATCTTTATTTTTGATTTGTCTTGTCTGGAGTAGACCAAAGTATTTACAATTGAGGTTCATAGGAACCTCAAAGGCTATCTAGTCAAACTTTCTCATTTTATAGATGAAGAAACTGAGGCCCAGGAGGGTACCTTGGGAAGTGTGCCTTGGGAAATAACTTTCATAGCATCATAAAGCAGCAAGAATCATTATTCCTGGATTTAAGCACAAATACTTCAGTCTGTCTTTCCTTAGTATCCATTAAGAATTTTACTGAGTCCCAATGACATTTTGATACAACTAGAGAAAAATTTCATGAAATAAAGGAGTTTAATAATGTTTTTTTTTTGGTGGAATCATATAGTTTGATGTCATCCATGTAAATCAAATGGTTAATAAAGTGTTTGGTTGGAAAATCTTTTTAATTGCTTTTGAAGTTAAACAATTCTATTTAGGAGATGTGGTAATGGTTTTAGGGATATCTATATTTTTATTATTCATGTAGGAGGTGAAGTTAAGGGCATAAATAGAAAGATGACTTTTATTAACAAGATATACCTTGACCATGGAGGCAAGAGGAAAGAATGAAAGACTGGTGATATTGAGAAGTTTTGAAATATGGAAAAGGAGGGTTTAGGGAATCTCATCTTGGATGCCCTGAATTTCTTCAGTAAGGTAGGCTAGATTATGCACTATGAATGTGGGGGCTGGACATAAAAAAGTGGGGTTTAAATAATCGGCAAGTTTCAAAATAGTCATTTTGGGTAATAACAGGAAATCAATGGTAGCTGCAAAGAAAGATTCCTAAGCTGTAGTCATAGCCCAGCCAGTGTTATCACTATTTTAGAGTGGAAGGAATCAGCATGACTTTTTCTATTCGGGAACCTTGAAGTAAAAAGAGAACAATTAAATAGTGGGGACTATGAAAGGTTGAGGTTTCATCAGTTGGAGATAACAGGTCAGGGAAACACGAACTGTTAGATCAGTGGCTAGTGAAGCAACCTTCTTACAAAGACCTTTATTTTAACAAAGATTATATTGCAGTGTGATGAGTAAAACTATATGTGGTGGCCCTATTACTGTCTCAAGTGTAGGGAAAATTAGCTGGGGTTTCTAATATATCTACTTAGAAATTAGAAGCTTTAGCACCAGTTTTGGGCATTAAGCATTTATTAAAGCATACCAATTATTAGGAAAAAGAGAACACCTGGGTCAGAAAGTTAAGAAAAGGCCTATCTAGCCTAGAGCTGCAGTCTGGCCTTCTTCTTCCTTTTCCAAGTCCTCTACCACAAGCCTGTCAGAGCCAAACTGAGAGTTGAAGCTTCCTCTGTGTCTGAAGGAGAGGCGGTTCTTACACACTGCTTCAAGGTAATTGGCAAGCATCACTCAAATCCATTGGTTCACTGGACATGAGGGTGGTCCATGAGCAGAATGTGCTGAGGTCAGAGGTTCAGAGAACACACCCCCTGAGGGCCAGGCTCTCAGGTAGGTATGCTTTCAATCAAGTCAACTGCAAGTAAGTCAATCAGCAAAGTCAATCCAATCAATCTTAATATAATCATCTGGAGGGGGGGGTGGCGGCGCTCTGGGAGTTCTAAAACCCATTATTTTCTCACAGCAGTTAAAATAAAAATCATATTGTCCAATGTATATTTCTCTTATGATAATGATGTTAGCCTTAGAATAGGTTCTAAAGTAGTTTTTCAAAAGCTTTAGCAATGAAGAAACAACTTTTTTTTAATCCTTTTTCTCCCAAAGGAGAAAAAAAGAAGCATTAGAAAAGAGGGAAATAGATAGTATTGTTATTCTATGCATATACCAGTGATCACAGCATAGTCTTCTCTTTCAGTAGACTAGGATGTCAGATTGATTTAGGAGAATTATAAACTTTCTATAAAACCTAATGACTGCAGCTGTGTAACATTGCCTTGATCATGTTGAAGTAGAAAGGAAAGGAGTCTTGGGGGCAAATGATGGAGTTATCATTGATTAATAATACAAGAGGGGAAAACCTCATATAGTTTGACATACATCATAGATTTTGGGAAAGCAGATTCCAGACATTTCATCGAAAGTGTAGCTAGAATCCAATGTCTTATTGTGAGGAGGATACAAGCCTAAGGGGAATAGGAAGATCTTAGGAATGAAATTGTGATAAGACAAAGAGAAATCATTCAAATGAGGAAGAAAAGGGTTGCTGCCTAAAGAGACTGATGTGAGTGCTCAGGGAACTCATCAACTAACTCAGATGGAAAAAGACATGTATAGAAGATGGAAGCAGGGTGAATTCAAAAAAGGGATGCTGTCCTGTAAGAATCGCATCTGAAGCCTTAGAACTTGAAATGGGCTGAGGCTGATAACGAATGTTAAAGACCACAAAGATTCCTCCCACCACACCTAAATGCATATTGAAGGCAAGAGAAGGGTCCAAGAAGGGATAGGATCATTGTCTTGTATATATGAGGTGTGATAAATGAGAATTATAAAATGGCTGCATGACTTAAATTTATTTTGATCTGTTTTTTATTTTTCCAAGAAAAATAATCTTTGGACCGAGAATGATAGAAGAAAAATGATTAGCAGAGAGTAGAAACCCATAATAGGTGAGGAGACAGAGCACCTAACCTTCCCCAGTAAGTCAAAGTCACCAGGTAGGAACAACTATATATTAGGGTACTGAAAGGTTGGCAGATAGGATTGCTGGTTCACTGTAAGTGATCTTTATCTTTAAATTTAATTTTTTAAATTCTGAATTTAACACCCCACAGAGAACATTCTATACAACCCCCCACACAAAATTATAAATCTGTTCTATACAGCTTGTTTTTTTATTTGTAGTACATAACTTTGAACTATTATTTCCCTTTTTTAAGGAGAAAGACAGGACAAAAAAAGGAGAAAAATGAAAGGAAAGGGGCAAGAAGAGAAGAGGAATGAAGAGAGGAAAGAGAAGGGAGAAGAAGGAAGGGAGAAGGAAAAAGGAGAAAGAAAGACATATGGAGGAGAGAATCATTTTCAGAGCTGTCCTGGTTTTTTGTTTCATTCTGAAATTCTTTCTTTTCTGCACATTAAAAATGTTTCAAACTCTCTTTTTTTCTTTTCTTTTTTTTTTGGGGGGGAATCCTATCATTAGCCCTCTCCTCTCTCCCAAATCTCCTTTCTACCCAATAAGGAAATGTATAATCTTTGATTCAAATAAGCATAATCAATCAAAACAAGTCGAAATATTTTCTACCTTGAGTTCACCACCTCTCTCTCCTTGGTAGGTAACCTTAGTTAATCAGTACTCTGTAGTTCTGCTTGGTCATTACATTGATCATTGTTCTGGTCTTTCACTTGTTTTCTTCACAATGTTGTTACTGTATAGATTATCCTCCTGGTTCTGTTCACTTTTCTCCATACAAGTTCATTTCTAGTTTCTCTGAAATGGTCCCTTTCATCATATCTTACAGCACAATAAACTTTCATATACTAAAATATGTTCACAGTTATTCTCCAATTGATTCTTACTAATTTGGAGTAAATGTTTGCTGTGGTGAAAATTATGGACTCGGGGAAAAAATGATCACTCAATCTTAGTGTCTCTGGTAGAGAGAAAGATGAAAGGCAGAAATACATTAACCTGCACCCTGTATTTTGAGAAAGTATTTTCTTAAGGTTTAGAGGAGGGATCCCATGAGCTAAAATTCTATTGGAGAATCAGTCCAAGAGGTATAAGAAGTTCTCAAAAGTGAAATTCTGACAATATAAAGGGACAGAATTCCAATGAGGAAGAAAAAGGAGTTGTTTAAAGATATTGTGGTTGCACATGGGACTCAATTAACTTTTATTTTAAAGATGTACAAAAATTAGAGGCAAGGGTAGATAAGAGAGGAAAACAAAAGAATGGCATGGTCTTTTTTTTTTTTTTTTTGCAGGGCAATGGGGGTTAAGTGACTTGACCAGAGTCACACAGCTAGTAAGTGTCAAGTGTCTGAGGCTGGATTTGAACTTAGGTACTCCTGAATCCAGGGCCAGTGCTCTATCCACTGTGCCACCTAGCTGCCCCAGGCATGGTCTTTTAAGAGTGTGATTAGTATTAAGATCAGAATGTGTTGAGTTTGGTGAGGAAAGATAATAACAAGAGATAGGGTTTGTTGTTAAACAGGAGGATAAAAGAACATACTCAGGGTGGATAGAAAGATAACTCATGGTATCATCTCGATTGTTATCAACTCAATTATTAACTTCTTTCTACAGTATGGCCCAAAAGTTATGAAGGGGTTTCAATATTGAATAACTCCTTTATTTTTTTGTGTTTAATTTACAATACCATAGCATCATATGCAAAATATGTAGGAAATGAATTTACATTGTGTGAAAAATCAAATCTTGGAAATGGTGAAAAATAAAGAAAAATAACTGCCCTTGATGAATTCAAGCCATTATGTCGATATGAATTACATTTTTAGTAAATGAAATTATATTTTCGGAACTGGCAGATGTAGTTGTGAAGTCACTGTAAAATGACTGTTAAGTCAGTGATTTTTGAAAGATTATGGATAATGAGAAACATACAACAGGCACATGTCTTAATTTTTTTTTTTTTTGGCAGGGCAATGAGGGTTAAGTGACTTGCCCAGGGTCACACAGCTAGTAACTGTCAAGTGTCTGAGGCCGGATTTGAACTCAGGTCCTCCTCAATCCAAGGCCAGTGCTTTATCCACTATGCCACCTAGCTTCCCCCCTTGATTTTTTTTTTAAGGACAGTGCATTTGATTGTGATTCCTAGCAAAATTCTAGAACATACTAGTAAGATAGGATTCCTGAACACCTAGAAAAGAATGTGGTAATCCCAGAACAACCAGCATAGCTTCATCAAGAATGGATCATTCTGGGGGGCAGCTAGGTGGTACAGTGGATAAAGCATCGGCCCTGGATTCAGGAGTACCTGAGTTCAAATCCAGCCTCAGACACTTGACACTTATTAGCTGTGTGACCCTGGGCAAGTCACTTAACCCCCATTACCCTGCAAAAAAAATAAGAATGGATCATTCTGGTCTAATTTTATTTCATATTTTGCCAATCATATCAGACTTACATATCAGAGAAATTCTAGGATATAGGTTACCTAGATTTTGGAAAAGCATTTCATAAAAGTCTTTCTGGTGATGCCTTTAGAGAAACAGGAGAGAGTTGGGCTAGTTGAGTAGGTACATTTGGACTTGGTTGAATGGCTGGATTAAAAAAGTAGTCATTAATGGTCTGCTGTTGGTTCAGAAGGAGGTCTCCAGAGCAATGCTACATTGATTTGTGCTTGGTCTTATGCTATTGAACATTTTTTTATTAATAATTCTGATAAAGGCATGTATGGCATGCTTATTAAACCTGCAAATGTCTGGAAGCTAGAAAGGATACCAACTACACTAGATAACAAAGAAGTAAAAAAAAAAAGATTTTGAGCATTGGGTGAATTGAAAATAAATTACTAAATTTAATAGTAAAAATGTATAGTCTTATAATAACTTGGGTTGGAATAGGTGGCCACTGAGGTCCATTTCACACTTGAAGTTCTCACTTATATTATGGTTCTATACTCTGTTACAACATTTTTATGTTCTGTTAATATTCTCAAACCACTTTTTATCATTGCAATCTTTTAAGTTAGGTAGTAAGAACACAAGTATTATTATCCCCCTTTTAAAGATGAGGCTAATGGGATTTGGCAAAGTTCTCAAACTTTCCGTAGTCACATGGGTAGGAAGTATCAGATTTGGGTTTCAAACTTGGTCTCCTAATCCAAATTCTTTCTAATAAACCTTTATACCTTTTTTGTAGTACCTGCCAGAGCCTGAGCATTCCTAACATAGTCTTAGAGAATACGTGGTCACCCCACGTCAGGGTAAGGCAATAGAGAGGGACGTTTTAGGTTGCTAAAAATTGGAATATAGTAGTTTTTGCTATTTGTGAAGCTATATTCATGCTTACTTTAAAATAAATATACTCAGCTCCTTCCTTTAGTATTATCTTGTGAACATTTCACCCTCTATCTAGTGGAAAAGATGAGATGTTGTTTTCTTTAAGGCTCAGTATTTCTCAGGGATGCTCAATTTTCTGCTTCATCCATGAAACCAATGCTAAAAGACAATAAAGATCCCCAGCAGGTGGTAGCCCACATTTCCAGGCTCTTATCCCTTCACTTCATCCCACAGAGCTATATTTGGCTCTTACTGATCCATGTTAAGAGTGAAGCTGGGTTTGCAAATAACTTTTGCATGCAGTCAACCAATCAACAAACATTTTGTGAGCACCTGTGATGCTCAAAGTTTGATGTTCTGTCTAATAATCCAGGCATTAACGGAAGAATTCCAGGGGATGGGGGAGGGTTAGCCATGGAATGGGAAGAAAATGACAGCTTAGAAAGAATCAGCCTGGATGTGGGCAGGCATTGAAGGATGAGGAGGAAAAGAGAATCCTTAGTCTTTGGGACTCTGAATTTTGTTTTGTTTTGAGTTGGTTCAACTTTATTAGAAGCAAAGTCTTTTGAGGCCATTTTACCAGGAGTTCCCTAAGGAAGGGAAGAGTTCACAAGTGCCATGCATGTGCACGCAGACACACACCCACTCCCCAAATCAAAGCAAACTCCCCCTAAACCTGTCTCTCTTTCTCCTCCCCCCACATATTCAGACTTGCACACATACACACATACACCCAATAATGCAGTCATTCACAGTTTCACATAGAATCCTATCCACACACAGACATCTCTGTGACAACAATCACTTATGAAATCATAAGCATATAGATATTCATGAGTAGAATAGGCCAGATGGAAGATAGGAACAGAAATCAAGTACATAGCTAGACATATGCAGTCATACATGTGCAAACTCACTATCAAGACCCTCACACATCCCTCCCTCATTCCTTGAACTAGATTTTCCCAATCCCAGAAGACCACATTTTTCTCTTAGATGTTCCTGTTTGGCACAGGTTGGGGCACAGGGGAAAAAATGATCCTGCTGAATCATCACATATTCCTGAGTATGATTTTCCTGCCCCTGGTTCTAGCTCCAGAGGGAACTGAGTGGAGGGAGGGAATGGTGATGGAAAGCTGTTGCCTGTGGAGATCTAAGTCCTGGGGACCCTAAAAGACTTCATGTTATCAAATAATTAAATAAAAACATATTACTTAAAAATACAATAGGAAAACTTGAAACAATTATTACCCGATCGGGTTCACAGAAATAGGGAAGACAGAGTAAGGCCAGTTTGGGAGTGACTGTGATGAGTTCAGTTTTAGACAGACATCAGGCATTAGAAACTGTAGGACTGTAACTAGGGTGAGCTATCTAGGCTGGAGGTAGAGATTTGGAAGTTATCTTCATAGAAGCAGTCAACTAAAACTATGGCAGTGGATGCAATATCTGCAAATAGTAGGTGCTTACTAGATGCTTGTTGAATTGAATTTAAGAACCAGAACATAGTCAGAAGTGGAACAGATTAGATGGGAGACAGTATCAAAGAGAGACCAGGAATGGGGAAGAACAGGCAACAGGAAAAATACTTAGCATCAAGTAATAGCAGGAACAGGAAAGTAGTCAGCATCTGGGAAGTCTGGCAGTGGGCACAGATCCTAACTAGTAAACAGAATAGTGCCACTGAAGGCTGTAAGTAGGCATTAGATACCATTAGGTGGGTAGTGGGGAGAAGGAAGTACCTGCTAGGATCTGAAACAACCCTAGCAGCACTGTTCATTTCCTATCAGCCCCATTAGATTATAAACTCTATGAGGGTAGGCATTATTTCTTATTTACCTCTTTCTTTCCCATAGAATCTAACATAGTGCCTTGTAGAGATTGGAAATGAGGTGGTTTTTGAACGAAGGAAACAAAACAAATGGCTAATGAAGTTGGACAAGAAAAAACAATTAAGTTTTGTGTTAGCCAAGGGCAGAGTTTCAGAGAGGTTTTCTAATGTTGTAGAAAGGGTTAAAGATTAAGAAATTACTTTAGATTATAAAGTCATTAGTGACTTTGGAGAGAGCAGTCTAATTGGTTGCTGGAGTCTGAATCTCAGAATATAGTAGAGAAGAAAATGTACTCAAAGGATATTTAGCCTTGCCCAGCCCATACTTGACAGGGAGTAAAATAGTTTTTGCCTGAAGACCTCTAGTGGGGGAGGGGTAGATAAAAATTCCCCCTCTTTGCAATAAACCTTAATTGACTTTTTTTCAATTGCTATTCCTTTCTCCTAGTTTTGCCTTCTATGGTAAAGCAGAATAAGTTTAATCTACCTCATGTGGAAGCCCCTCAAATATTTGAAGAAAACTATCACGGGTCCTCTAAGTCCTCCCTACTCCAAGGTAAATATATCTGGTTTCTTTCATTGATCTCCATCTGGCATGATCTAAACACTCTAATCCCCAAGGCTGGCTCTGGAGTGAACAGCTGTGTGAACTGTAGATAGTTCATCACTGATGCAAAGCCCTCTTGTGAAAGTGATTCTGTCTCAGGCTAGCCCAGTAGTTCTGAAGCAGAAACTGACACCCTGCACCTGTTCTCCGCCCCCCCCCCTCTAAAGGGTATCCCACATGTCTTAGTGGAGTTAAGCATCAAAGCTTAAAACTCCACTAAGACATGTGGGGTATTTTATTTATATTTTTATGTATATACACACATCACATTATATGTACATATATTCACATATACATATAAAATATATACACATAAACATATATTTTAATATGTGTATATTAACCTCTTTTCACTTGAACTATTCTAGCCTTCACTAAAAGAAATTTGAACTAAATATAGGATATTTAAGGTCAAACTTGATCCGAATCAGATAAAAGAACAGCTTCAGTTCTTCTACATTTCCTACTGACACACTAAGGATGTCTAAAGCTTTTCTAGGTCTTCTTTATGTTGTCATATTTTTAGTTTTAATAGCCAAATGTTTAACCCACCTTATTTCTTTATATGAGGAAGGTTAAATATTTCATTCTCAACTAGTGGAAATCAAAGATTCTTTGAACAATGTCACAAAAATGTATTTAACCACATATCTAATAAAGTGATCATCTTTTATATCACATATCTAGATCACATGCTAGTATTTTTTCCTATAATAGCTTTTATGACTACTGTTACTTTTAAAATGAAAAGTATGTACAAAAGACTCAGAAATTGGCTGACTTACTGCTGTCGTCGAATTAAAATCAAGAATAAAGGTTATTAAATTATTTTCCAAAACTTGTTCATGTTCATTTTAAAATTAAGTTAATAAAGTATAATTAGCCAATTACTTAAATAGATATACTCTTTTTGTTAACTTCTTTATGTTAACTTAAGGATCATTAAAATAAATATAATTGTCAGACAAATAAATATAGTTTAAGATTAATTTTAAATTTAAGAGAATACCAGTTTTAAGAAGTCTTATAGAAGATGAAGAAATACAGATTGGTATTGTAATCCGTGACCCGCAATTGAAATTCTTGTTTTATACAGATTAGATTCAGTCTTTGGGACTATTCACAAATCACCCTCTCCTTGATTGATATGCCCTAATCAGAGCCTTTCCCTGAGAAAGTCAGAATTTGGATTATTTTTCTCCTACCTAGATCCTCTCCTGAGAACATCATAAAATAGCTTGTGCCGAGAAAAGGCCTCCAGTTCCTATGTACTCAGTCTATCAACATATATTAAATATAGGACAAGATTTATTTCACCAATGGAAAGCATCAAGTACTTGTTCTTGTGTTGATAATTAGTCAAGACAATTCTTCTTCCTTTCTGAATGAACTCAAGTTCTCCCAAAGATCCATGCAATCATTTAGACTTGTAAGATTGAGACCCTATCAAAAAAGGAAACAATTGGGGAGTCTTTGGAGAGTTGATTCCCTTCCAACTTGTAGTACCAATGGAAGTCAAGGTCTGGGTTTGCTCCTTCACAGAGTGTCTCTATTTGGCTAGTACCACAGGATTCTTCCTCTTGCCTTAGTTTAAGAACTCAGAGTTACCTGGGAACTCTTGTTCTTTTCTCCAGGTACTCAACATTGTTCAAGAACTTTTCCTCATATATCTGGGAGACAGTCCAGAAGCTTCTCTCTAGGAATTCTTTAGTGATTTTGTCATTGCCTTTCTATGGCTGCCACCTCCAGACCCCAGAGATTCCCTGGGCCTCTCTCCCATCTGAATCTCCAGGTTTTTGTCTCTGGCCATTGTCTCTATGGTTGTGTCTGTTCCCTTTTAAGATTTAATTCCAAGGGCTACCAACTCAGTTCTTCATGTGGGACAATATTACTCATTGCAAGGTTACTCAGTCACAAATCCAACTTGGAGAACCACTGAAGTCTCAAATGTACTGTTTTTTGTTGTGTTGTGTTGTGTTTTTTGGGTTTTTTTTGCGGGGCAATGAGGGTTAAATGATTTGCCCAGGGTCACACAGCTGGAAAGTGTCAAGTGTCTGAGGCCGGATTTGAACTGAGGTACTCCTGAATCCAGGGTCAGTGTTTAATCTACTGCGCCACCTAGCTGTCCCCTCAAATGTACTGTTAATGTTTATTCCCTGAATTTGGAATACATCTTCAACAAAGGCCTCATCATTTCATCTTGTTAATCTTTATGGCACTCTCCTGGACAGTGTCTATAAGACAGAAGAGCCTAATTTTTAGGTTGATGTTGGATAGGAAATTTTTATTTCTTTGTAAAGCAAATAAGGTAAATGCTGTATGACCATTCCAGTTTTGGGAAAAGGCTAGATATTAATAATATGTCACTTTCTACCTTTCAAAGAATTACTAAGCAATCGAATACATTTAGACCCCAAACTATGCTAAATAAAATTTAGCATTTCTCTTTTTCTTTCTTCTTCTTCTTCTTCTTTTTTTTTTTTTTGCAGGGCAATTGGGGTTAAGTGACTTGCCCAGGGTCACACAGCTTGTAAGTGTCAAGTGTCTGAGGCTGGATTTGAACTCAGGTCCTCCTGAATCCAGGGCCGGTGCTTTATCCACTGCGCCATCTAGCTGCCCCCAAAATTTAGCATTTCTAATTACTTTTTGGAAATTCCTCAGTTAGATAAAACACTAGTTCAAGCTTTTATTAATCCTCCTGAGGGAGAAGTGACATGCTATGAAAAATGTATATTTTCATAATCTATTATACAAAATATATACTTATTAGTTGCCAGCACAGTTATTCTTGATATTTTATCTTTTCCTGGTTTTCAACTGAAAAAAAATCCCTTTAATTTTCTAATCTGTGAATAAAGGTGTGATGGGGATGAAGGAGTGATTTGTTTTAAAGCTCAAGAGGTTTTCCTGTTTGGCAACATTGGCCCATTGTGTGGGCTTTGATGATACTGACACAAAATCATTTTTGCCAAGTTGTATTTTTGCAGCAATTGACAAAAATAAAGTTAATAGAGATGGCAGGTCCCAGTGAATTCCTGTTACTAGGACACTAGATGATGTATTTACAATAAGTATAGATTCATGATTAGAATTATATGTTCAGTGTTTTGCAAGCCTTAAAATGCTGAATAAATGGTAGCCATTATTATTGCTATTTTTTGCATCATTATCTTATTCTTGTCTTTCTCAATAAGGTCCAGATAGAAATAATCCTGGGACAAATTTCTTTCCTGCTGTTAATCTTCTATATTTAATGTTTTGTGTATTTCTGCACAGGTTGATGAAATAATTGATTTTTGTAGTTGAATAAAAGCATTATGATATAAACTCATGCCCTGTAGGCTAGCTCTCAGTATTTTGAAATCAACATGTAGCTTGGTGATTATGAATATTTGAGATGATTAAGAACACTATTCTCACATGTTTATAAATAGATATTATATCCAGGCAATTGTAGGTAACAGTCTGATCTGGGATAATGGTGCAGTTCTACTACAGTTTATTGATTGAATTCTCCAGGATATTTTGAGAGATCTGCATTTGTATTGTGGAAATGAGATTACCATTCTTTTTATTATTTATTTATTTATTTTTTGAGATTATCATTCTATGGAAGATAGCAAACTTCTGATGTGTAATTCTAGTCAACAGGTCAAGTATACTGTAGGTGCTAAATTTTGGCAATCTATCCTTACTGGCTCCACCATTTCTTTGCATAATCTAGATTGATCACTGAGTTTGGGCTGCTTAAAGATAACTTTTCTCTAGTTTTTTTGGGCAATGATTTCATCCTGAATTACAATTTTTAAAAGGTCAATTTACACAAACAAATTGGCATCACTCAGTCATTTATAGTATGCTTCTTTGTCTATTACATTGTTGGCTAAATTCATGCACCTTTCACTTATGCAGAGCATTTTGATTCCAGTCTTGAAAAATTATTTCACAGGCTCATCTGGTGATTTTTACTTACATTTGACAAGTCTAATTTGTCTTTACTATGGCTTTGTGAAGTATTTTCTGATCTGTTCCTATAGATTTGTGACCTATTTGTCATGCGCTCTAAGGATTTTATTTACCATCTTCCTAATTTTTAGCTGCCTTAGGGAGATGGATTTTATCTTTTGTTAGTATTGTATAGGATTTTGTTAGGGTACTTTCTAAATCGGTTACAGTCCATTTGATAATTCCTGGAAGCATACATTAAGGTCAGTATTGGATAGGTGTTAATTGCCTTAAACACATTTTTATATTTCAGGATGGCAATAAGTCTCTTAACATATTCAACTATAGCTTTCTCCTTTATATCTTTATTTCAGTATGTCTTGCTTAGAGGAAATCAAGGTATTTGTAGGTATTGTCTTCATCCATTGGTTCCATATGACTTTCAGATTCAAAATCAAAGCCTTCATTCCCTTTTTGCCACATACATAAGTCCAAATGACATTCTGATATCATTGGAGAAAGATTCCATGAGAGTAAAGAGAGAGGTACCCAGGCTACAGGGACATCATGAGGTCCTACCCAAGGAAGTGCAGGGGGTAGGAAATGGAGAATAGCTGGCATGGGAGCTCTTTTTAAAGGGAGATGTTGGGAGGAGGTTTTTTTGGGGGCTGGTTCTTCATACTTATGAGTGAATACTAATGCTCTTATAATTTCACAGGAGTATGATGAGTTTCAGTCCTGATGATGAGGTTCCTAGGGGCATGATAGAGTTCATTCTAAAGAAGTGCATCCAGGTGGGAAATGAAACTAGATAATATTCCCTGTCAAGAATTAGTTGTTATTTGAGGTTTTTATGACCCCATCTTTTGGCTAGAATTTTAAAAAACCCAGCGCATGCATTGGCCTGGGGCTCAGGTGCAGAGCCTTCACAAACAACACAGTGCTCCACCCACTGGTTGTAGCCATCAGCATGGCACTGGCACCTCATGTCATCACCACTCCACGAAGCCTACATGGGCCTGGCAAATTTATAATGACTGGAAGCCCAGTGAAGGCAGTCATGTGACTCAGCCAGAGCTGCCAGCCAATTGGCTTGGGGCTGTGTGTGGCCAGTCTGGGGTCTGCTGGGAAGAAGAAGGGAGGAGTTTTGCCATTCTAGCTTGAAGCTAAAAGGCGACAGGATGCAGCTGTGTGTTCTCAGCTGATTCCTGGGCAGTGGTGTTATTCAGGTTGTGCGATTTCCCTTCCCCCATTTTATTTCCTTTCCCTTAATTCTACTGATCTTGCTTGTGTTTTTAAGTTCATTCTTTTAATAAATCCTGTTCTGTTTTTGAGGGAAGCTGTTGGTCTTCCCTGCCCCAATATTGCTGCGAGCTGCCTAGCTAACACTCCCGAATTAAAAATTGGTCCCTAAATTCCCAACTAGATGGTATGTTCCTTGAGGATAGGCCTTGTGTCATTTACTTATTTTGTATCTATCATCTACAACATCTAGTATGAAGCTATGCATTGAATAGACCCTTTGATTCATAAAGTATTTATTCAATAAGTATTTATTACTATGTTTAGAACATTGAGAAAGGTGCTAAGACCTAAATAAATTAGACAAAATCTCTACCTTCAAGTAGTTTACAATTTACTAAGATTTATGCAACCTAAAAAATCTACAGGGCCACCTTAGACTTGAAAACAAGTCATAAAGTTCTTTAAGGAATGAACAAAATTGCCATCACAAAACTAGTAATGTTGATATTAGAAGAGAAATTAAGAGGTCATCTGGTTATAACCAGGAGAAATGTATAGAATTATCAGGGAGACATATTTAGGCTTGATTTGTGGAAAATTTATGAAAAATATTTGTCTGTCTACAATGGGGATCTAGAGGAGTATGATCTGTTCCCAAATTTTAGACATATGCCTTTTCAATGAAGTCAGATTGCCTCAGCTTTGTTGACAGCCATATCATGCTATTGACTCCTATTAACTTTGAAATCTATTGAACCTCCAGATCTTTTTCATATACACTATGATCTATTTATGCTTCTCATTCCATACTCATGCACTTTGTTTTTTAAACTTATGTGTAGAAATTCACATTTATACCCATTCAATTTCATCGTCTTTGATTTAGTACATCGTTCTAGCCTGTTGGGATCTGTCATCCAATATGTTGGCTATCTCTCCAAGCTTCGTGCCATCTATGTACTTGATAAATATGCCACTTATACTTTTACACACATTACTAATGAAGTAAAGTATGCATTTTCAGGCACATTACTAATAAAAATATTAAAACCATCCAAGGAGAGAACCCTGAATTACTCTACCTGAGAATGCCTTCCAAGTTGATATCAATTCTTTAGTGATTTCTCTTTGTGTTTGGCCTTTTAACCGATTCAGAATTCACTTAACTATACCATCTTATAACCTCTAGATCTTGGTACCAAGCACAATATGAGACTGTTGAATTCTTTGCTGAATTCCTGGTAAATTATGCTTATGGCATTTTCCTTATCTAGAAAGTCTATCAAAAAAGTCTAGTCTAAAAACTCTATCAAAAAAGAAAATGAGCTTAGTTTGGAGTAACCTGGTTCTAACTAAACCATACTGGTGTTCTGTGATTATGGCTTTGCTTTCAAGTTGATCATAAGCTTTAATATTGTGTTCTAGAATTCTGCCAGGATTAGGAGTCATGCCCTATTGTTTGTACTTTCCTCATCTCATCTTTTTTTGAAAATCACGATATTTTCCCTTTCTCAGGCCTGTGGTACATCTCCTATTCTCATAATTTTTTTAAAGACCACTGACACAGAACCCACAATTGTCCTTTGTTTCAAGTTTCTGGGATTTAGTTCATCTAGGCTAGCGGTATAAAGATCTATGTGGCATCACAGATATATACTCCTAATATCTTTTTTTTATCTTGTATTTCAACTTTTAAACATTTTTTCTGTCATTTTTAGTCCAATGATCATTCTAATTAAGAAAAAAAGACAAAATATTTAAAAATAATTGGTTTAACAACAATAACTTATAAGCTGTAGTACTTTCTGGCAATTTTCATAGACACGGTATTCATTTTAATGGGTGCTTAAAGGTATTCAGGGAGGACTAGCACCTGTGATATGAGGGCTTGCTGAGTCCTTTCCAGGGTTGCTCATCCACCTTTGGTGTCTACTTGCCACCCAACTCTCACCTTTGGCTCCAAGAAGTTGTAGCCTGCACAGACACACACTCGTAAAACTCTCTTGGCAAATGAAGTAAATCAGGTTGAGGGTAACCTGGCAGGCCTCAGACTTGTCAGTGAATTAGGGGGATGTCTACCCCCAAACATTTGAAGAGTGAATGAGAACAATTTGTTCCAATTGCCATGAAGGCAGCTGATATAGGCACTATGGAGTACTCAGAGCTTGGTCATATATAGAAGGCACCAATTCATTCACTACATCCTTGGTCATCACCAATCATTCTGACTTTTGTCTTGCCACTGGACTTCAATGACTGGAAGAAAGAGTGAGGGTGATGACTTTGTGCAATTCTGTCTCACTTCAATCCAATTCATGCGTAAGTCAAGAATCAACTGTTATGTCATTGATCCTCTTTGAAAATGAAGGATGAACAACATCCCTTCTAATTATGAAGACTGTAACCCATCTACTATGCCAGCTCATTTTCTACTATTCTCTTCCATGTCCTCTGAAAAGTTCACCAAGAGGGTCCCACTGATATTCTGGAAGCAGACTACATACTTTCCTGACATTGCAATGTGACAAGGAACCGTGTTGGTATTCATATCTGGCATTCATTTTGACTTCTGGGTTATGTGGCCAAACATTTTTGCCAGTCCCAATTAACTCTAAATCCTGGAAAAGTAGCCTATGAGTTGATAGGTACTTATATTTTCTTCATCACCTTTTTGGCATTAATTAGATTATAGATTTTCCCCCCATGACTTTGAACTTTTATTTTCCCCTTATGTATTTTATTCTTCAGATACTGTGAATATCTATCCTTCAGTGTCCTCATCATTATTTCACCTCCAATATGGACCTTCTCTGTGTAAACTTGCTCTAGTTAAACTGCTTTTACTATCTGTGTTTTTTCAATTTCATTTCTTCCTACTCTCTATGTCTGTGACTGTGATGTGCAGTCTTTGTTAGAGAAAATATTTTGTTATAAAATATTTACAGATGTTTTCTATATTTTGTTTATTGTCCTGCTTTCATCCCTAAACACTACCGCAATGACTTTGCTTAATTTGGAGTTTCACAAAGTTTAAAAAAACGTTTCTCCTCCTCTACTGTTTCTTAATATTTTATGAGATGATACAACTTAAAAGCTTCCACCATTTTTTGCCATAGAATTTTATAAACACATTTGTATTTAAACTGGTGTTGCCCTTGGCTTCCATATAATTTCACCTGGGAAGTTGAAAGCCAAGTGTTTGCAGACTAAACTAGAGGAGTTTTCTCATCCTTTGGGTCTCTTAATAATGGCAGCTGGTTTAAATTGTTTAAACCTAGAGATGAAATACTTATACTATTTCCCACTTTTGGCAACCCATCAATAACTTGTTTAAATAAGTAAGGTTGGATTATTTCACTTACAATATATTTTTCTTCTAACACTATTAATTCTGACCTTTGCTCTTATAAATTGATGATCTCACTTTATATATAAGGCTAATCCAGAAGTGACTTCAGTATCAGTAATGAATCTCTTTTGTTGAAATAGAATAAATTTCACTTTCTGTGATCTTATTCAGTGCATCCATTCCTTTATTTTGGTGAGGCAATTGGGGTTAAGTGACTTTCCCAGGGTCACACAGCTAGTAAGTGTCTGAGACCAAATTTGAACTCAGGTCCTCCTGAATCCAGGGCTGGTCCTCTATACACTGTGCCACCTAGCTGCCCAGTACATCCATTTCTTTTTTCTTTCTTTCTTTCTTTCTTTCTTTCTTTCTTTCTTTCTTTCTTTCTTTCTTTCTTTCTTTCTTTCTTTCTTTCTTTCTTTCTTTCTTTCTTTCTTTCTTTCTTTCTTTCTTTTTGTGGGGCAATGGGGTTAAGTGACTTGCCCAGGTTCACACAGCTGGTAAGCGTCAAGTGTCTGAGGCCAGATTTGAACTCAGGTATTCTTGAATCCAGGGCCGGTACTTTATCCACTGCGCCACCTAGCTGCCCTTAGTGCATCCATTTCTAAGGCTTTCCAATTCTTCTATCAAATAAAGTAATCATGATGTATAATCACGAGGCCTCTATGTCTGCAAGTCTTTTGCCTCCCTCATTCTTCATTCCTGTAATCATATTTTCCAACATATTTTTTATGTCCTCTCATATTTCAACTTTTGCATTTAAGTCATCAGATATCAAAATATGTATTGATTTAATTTGGTGGGTTTTACTGAGTTCATAGAATTTTTCTTTCTTTTTCTTGTACATACATCACAATTATTTTTGTTGTGGTCCTTTTTTGTAAATTCTTCCTGTGAACATTGCAATATAAGATGATGAAATGTTCCATAAATTGATGTTTCTTATTGCCTTTGTATGTAGAAGAAAACCAACTTCTTCAATTCCTTTATTGCTTTTTCAAGGAGGACCTTTGAGTTATTCTGTCATTTAACTCCAACTTTCTTCTCTTTCTTGTTTTCATGTAAAGTAAAAATGTCAAGATTGACATGATTTGTGTCCTTTAATGGTATATCTATTTGTTGGTCATTGGATAAGGATCTCCAATTTAGAGTATGAATAATTATTAATGTATATGGGGTCTATTAAAAAGGTGATATTTAGGTTCATTTCTTCCTTTTCTACCACTCTGTCACTGTTGCTGCAGAAGTGGAAGGGTTATTTACTATTTTTTCTTATTTATTTCAAGGTTTGGCATAGCCAGATAATTTATTACCAAGTGGCTAGGTTAACAGTTATACATTTTTCCATATTTAACTACGATTGTCTATGGAAAACAGATATAACCTTTTTCTGGGACCATGCTTAAAGCCTTTTTCACAATGGTATCACCATCTAGGGATTGGAGTCCATTGATAGCTTTTGAGAACCTAGAATCACCTCTATTCTTTGTTGAGGTCTTGCAGTAGGATTTGAAAGAGAAAACACAAACAAAATACAAGTTGAGTATTTCTGGCTTTTCCCCATCTGCCACAAGATGTGGTCCTCTTATCTCTCTTTCCTCCATAGAGTTAAAAACAGTTCTTTCTGTTGTTCTTACAAAAATGAGTGCCAGCTCATTCTAAAGCTTTAGTGCTACTAACATTTTCCATGTAGGATCATGCTATATACTTTTGCTATTCTCATTTGTTGCTTCCCCTTGTTTCCATCTTCTAAACATTCATCCATTTTTTTATTTATCTATTTATTCATTTATTCATATATTCATTCATTTGTTCATTCATTCATTCATTTATTTATTCACCCATTTAGTCATTCATTCATTCATTCATTTAGCCATTCATTCACTTATTTATTGATTTATTTGCTTGCTTATTTACTTTTTTTTAGTGAGGCAATTGGGGTTAAGTGACTTGCCCAGGGTCACACAGCTAGTAAGTGTTAAGTGTCTGAGGCCGGATTTGAACTCAGGTACTCCTGACTCCAGGGCCGGTGCTCTATCCACTGCGCCACCTAGCTGCCCTGCTTATTTACTTTTTATTTACTTATTCATTCACTCATCTATCTATCTATCAATCTATCTATTTATTTTTGTGCGACAATGGGGGTTAAGTGACTTGCCCAGGGTCACACAGCTTGTAAGTGTCAAGTGTCTGAGGGCAGATTTGAGCTCAGGTACTCCTGAATCCAGGGCCAGTGCTTTATCCACTGTGCCACCTAGCTGCTCCGTAAACATTACTTCTAAGATTTAATTTCTCTTTTTCAGACATGTATTTCTCTCTTTTTTCTTTTGGTGAGGCAATTGGGGTTAAGTGACTTGCCCGGGGTCACACAGCTAGTAAGTGTGAAGTGTCCGAGGTCAGATCTGAACTCAGGTCCTCCTGAATCCAGGGCCGGTGCTCTATCCACTGTGCCACCTAGATGCCCCTAAACATTACTTAAAAAAATCTAAATTATTATTATTATTATTATTATTTTTTGCGGGGCAATGGGGGTTAAGTGACTTGCCCAGGGTCACACAGCTAGTAAGTGTCAAGTGTCTGAGGCCGGATTTGAACTCAGGTCCTTCTGAATCCATGGCCAGTGCTTTATCCACTGCACCACCTAGCTGCCCCAAAATCTAAATAATTTGATGAATTTCATGTATTTTTCTCTTTAGACAGCTCTGCCTTTTCTTTTTTGTTGGAATTATTTCTCGTCGTTCTTCACATAAAAGAGGACCTTTTTCTTGAAGATTTCCCATTCCTTTCAGACTCACTTACTCTACTGACTTTTAAGCCATAGTTTCATACTTAACTCTTTCTCTGAGTCTTTTCACATTTGCTTTACTAAAATCTATAGTACATATCAAACTATATCCAGCTGTTTTCTCCTTTACCATCATGCTCTAAAATGGAGTATTCACTTTCCCCTAAGGTATTTGTCATTTCTACATCAGCAACTGGTTCTTCCTTGATGGTTGAAATTAGAGTAGCCATTCATCTCATCTCTTCCTCTAATGTTTGAAAGATGAAATAACCATTAAGGCAAGCTAATAGTTTATTAAGCTGTTTGGCAGAGATTTTCAGCTAAAATCCAAGTTCATAAAGTGTGTCATCACTGCCACAGACAGTATACTTCTAAGTATTTTAGTCACATATACAGGTGAAGAGCTGGGTTTTCTATGCATGTGGAAAATGCAGATATTAAGTGTATTCATTGAACTATTTAAGAAAGTACTTGTCTTTTTAACTTTATTTCAAAAAGAATAGTTAGGTTCTAAATACATTAAGTTAAGCTTACATTTACATGCCAGAAATAATAATGGGAAACCCTTTAAATTGACAGAAGCACATACTTCTGTTAATGAAATGAGTGCCTAAGCTCTTTGGACCCTGTCCCCTCAATTTACTGTCTCCTCTTTCTGTGGGGAGGGGGTAGAAGGATTGTCCAGAGTACTCCAAATTCTTAACTGAGAACCATACCCTTAGTACACCTCACTCTGTAAGTTTGCTATTGCAGCAATTCCTGCAGGTCAACAGCTTTCATTCTTTTCTTATTTTTTAGAAGCACCTCTCTCTTTAGGAAATAGAAACTTCTGAAACTTAGATTTTGGCAGAATATGATGGGCCATACTATCTTTTCTTTAGTAATTGAATCTAGCAGTAATAGTAAAACAATAAACCAATTCTATAAGTGATCTGAATTAAATGCTAGGTAATTTCCTAGTTCTAGTTCTATTTAGCAAAATAATTTCAACATTAACCAATTATTTTGTAATTTCCAGTAATTGACTACCCATTAAATATTTTATCAGGCAAAACACCAAGCAACATACTTATGGGGCTAGCAAGCAACTGAACCGAAGCAACCTTTATCATTAGTTAATTATTTAAGGTAGTGTGAAAGAATTTTCTGAGATAGTTTCTTTATTTTCAATACTTTTTGAATTTATCATGAGGAAATAGTTTGGCCACATTAGGCAAGGGCAATATGGACCTTGAGTTGTTCTAATAAACACTGAGTGTAACATCCTCAGCATAGTCTTCCTTGGCTTTTAGAAACTGAATCAGTTCAATGATGAGTTAGATGAGCAGAACCAGAAGAACATCATACACAGTATCATCATCATTATGTGTTGATCAACTGTGATAGACTGGATTCTTCTCACCAATACAATGGTACAAGAAAGTTCCAGGGGACTCATGATGGAAAAGGCTCTCCAAATCCAGAAAAAAAAAGAACTGTGGAATATGGATGCTGATTGAACCATACTATTTCTTTTCTTTTTGGTTCTGTTGTTTTTCTATTTTGAGGTTTTTCCTTATTGCTCTGATTCTTCTCTTATAGCATGACTGATGCAGAAATATGTTTAATGTTGTTTTGTATATGTATGTGTATATATATGTGTGTATATATATCTATATAGGGAGGAGGGGAGGGAGGGGAGGGAGGGAGAAAAATTTGAAATTGGAAATCTTATATAAACAAATGCTGAAAACTATCTCTACATGTAACTGGAAAATAATAAAATACTTTTATTTTTTTAATAAAGAAATTGAATCAGTTCCATCTTGAATGACATTTACTATTTTCTTATTTTACCTATTCACTTGTATGTTTCTAGTTATTCAAAATATCCCAAGGAAATATTCTTATTCAGTTGTTCAGTTATGTCTAATTCTTTGTGACCCTGTGGACCATAGCGTGCTAGGCCCTTCTGTCTTTCGCTATTTCCCAATGTCTGTCCAAGCTCATGTTCATTGCTTCCATGAGACTATCTATCCATCTCATCCTCTGCTATCCCTTCTCCTTTTGCTTTCAGTATTTCCTGGCGTGGGAATCTTTTCCATTGAGTCCTGTTTTCTCGTTATGTGGCCAAAGTATTTAAGCTTTAGCTTTACTATTTGTTTTCCAAATGAATAGTCAGAGTTAATTTGTTTAAGTATTGATTAACTTGATCTCCTTGCTGTCCAAGGAACTCTCAAAAGACTTCTCTAGCACCACAATTTGAAAGCATTGATTCTATGGTATTCAGCTTTCCTTATAGCACAACTCTCACAGCCATGCACTATGCCTGGAAAAACCATAGCTTTGACTATATGGCATGGACCTTTGTCAGCAAGGAGATACCTCTGATGTGCAAACTGACCAGACACAATAATTAAATCTATTGACATACAACGAAAAGACAAATTTGAACATCTTTAAACATTAAATATGCAATCTATTCTCCTTTTAAAATAGTTTATTATTTTTGTACAATTTGGCATTGAATTAATAAGATTTTGGCATATATATTAAGCATACCTTTGACAAATTGTCAGTTTTTTCCAAGTCTAACCTTATTTGTCCCATGTTTTAGTCCATGACTTTTCAATGGTATTTAAGTCAGGTGAGTTGCCAGATCATTGAAACATGTTTATCTCCATCTCTTAAATATATTTATTAACTTGTTGTGTCATATTATGTGATCTAAGGTCTTGTTGCACTATTTCATCTTTATTCATTTGGGAATTTCTATGGCTTCAGAACAATTTTGCTTCTCAATATATCAATGTATTTATCAGAGCTTATCATTGCCTCAATAGATACAAGACTTCTCGGCCCATTGGAAGTAATAAAACCTCAATATATTTTGGGGTATATATTTTATAGTAAAATGAAAATGCCCAGTACTTACCAGGTTCAATAGCTTTCCTTATGACAATGGTTTTGGTACAGCTTTGAATAAAAAGTGAGTTTCTTCAGTAAAAATTATTTTCCCCCATGCCCCTGAAACAGTCCTCTAATATTTGTATTGTCTTGGCTATGAAAACTGTATTTGCTTCATAATAATGGTTAGCAACTCCCTTTTAAAAATTGATCTTTCCATTATTCTCCCAAAGTCAAGAAACCTACTCCATACTCCAGAGGAATCAATAGAAATCCTTCCAGCCACCAGGTCCCCTTGCAGGTCTTGGCTTGTTTTCATAGGATTAATTAGACTGTTTTGTAGCACTTGTTTATCATTTTTGTATTGTTTTTGTTTGAACCACACTTTCCTTTGTACTTTGGTGAAGCTGTTCCTGTTTCATTGTGGACTTGAATGATCCTCAAAGTCATTGATTTCTACATAACAACAGCCAGTATAATATCTCTACCAATAATTGAAGAATCCTCTTAAAGAGTGACATGTTTTGTACATTTTCTTGGAATAAAATCCCCTTTTGCGAACCAGGGTATTAAAAACACAACAAAAAAGAGCAATAAAATATGTGCGCATAGTATGAAAACTAATTAAAGTTTTTATTCAGGAGAGAACAATTCAATTTCGTTTCATCTGGTCAAGCACAGGTGTTCTGAGTCAGCAGAAGCATTGCATATGACCATTGCTATCATGCAATGAAAACCATTCCAAAGTTATTGCTTTTTCCAAGTCGTTTTCCCCATCACTCCAGGAAGTCTAGGGAGTAGCTATTTCCCTCCACATCACTGGTTGGTTGTCATGGTGTGCATCTAGAATCAACCCCTAGAATAAAAGTGTTTCAGAATTTGTCGATAAATATTTTGAGGGCTCTGTGATCTCATGGCTATGCATCAGTGCATATCAGTGCATCTGTGCATACAAACTTCAATTCTTTCATATTCATAGGATCATAGAAAAGGAACTGGGAGGAACCTTGGAGATCATTTAGTCTAAAGTTCTCACTTTATGGATGAGAAAACTCACAGATGAGAGAATTTAAGTATCCAGGACTGCATAGCTGCTAAATGTTTGTCGTTTCATTCTTTGTGAGTCTTGCCCATATTTTTCCATAAATTCTCCAATGACAGACTACCCAATATTCCATTCTGGAGGCCTTCTTCTGATATTCTTAATATGTTGTTATTCTATACTGTCACTAAATGACCAGTCTACCTTCTTTTGATGATCATATATATCTTCCATGATATTATTTACACCACTTATTCCATGCAAGTCAACATCAGAAACATGCCAATCAACATCCACCATGTATCTTTGTAGCTTTTCTTTGGGTTGCTTGAAAATTTGATTCATCTGAGATTATTGAGGTCTATAATCTGCAGCCATACAGCTTTACCAGGAGGATATCTTTGTTAAAAAGATATTTTAAAAGCTAGGACCAGTTTGAGGTCACTGAAAGTGCTATACAGTACTTCAAATGTCTTTTTATCCTCCTATTAACATTTGGGTCCAACTTCTTATCCAACTGTGCAGCCTGTCTACTTGAAGGCCATAAAGTTATTCACAGAGTCATATGGTACATTCTTTTCACTTTTTTCTAGACTGGATGAATAAACCAGTTTCTTGTGTGACCCTACATTTTAAGTTACAAAATGATTGACAAGCTGTAAATTATTTTTGATCCTCAAAAACAGCCCTTTAGGGGCAGAGCCAAGATGGTGGAGAGAAGCTAGGAACTTTCCTGAGCTTTCCCATATTTCCCTCAAAAACAACATTAAATCAAGCCTCTAAACAGATTCTGGAACTACAGAACCTACAAAAAGGGAGACAATATCCTGCTTCATGAGATACTTTAGAAGACTTCAGAAAATGTCTGTCTCACTTGGGTGAAAGGGGAAGGCAGCTCAGCACTACTCATCCCAGCTGGCAGCTCACCTCACCAAAGCTCGGGCTCAGTGGGCAGTTCTCTCAGCATAGGTCGACTCAGTGGGCAGCTCAACACTGTTGCAACTTGACACAGCTGAGAGTGGGGCAGCTGAGAGTGGGACAGCTGAGAGCAATAAGAAGCTTGCAACCATTACCCCTGTGCCCCAGGAGCAGACTTCAACTTGATAAGTTTAAAAATAGCCTACAACATGAGCAAGAAACAAAAAAGGACCCTTACCATTGATAACTTCTATGGTGAAAGGGAAGACCAAAACACAGATGAGTTGGTCAAAATGCACACAAGTGAAGACTCAAAAAGGAAGATGATCTTGTTTCAAGACCAAAAAGCCTTCTTTGATGAGCTCAAAAAGGCTTTTAAAAACCAAATAAGAGAGGCAGAAGAAAAAATGGAAAAAGAAATAAGAGAAATGAGAGTTATACTGCAAAAAGAAGCACAAAAAATGACTGAGGAAAACAATTCCTTAAAAAATACAATTGGCCAAATGAGAAAAAAAATTTGGCCAAACACAAAAAGAACTGCAAAAACTTACTGTGGAAAATAAGGCCTTAAAATTAAAATTGGGCAGATGGAAGCTGATAACTCCATGAGACAACAAGAATCTGACGAGCAGAATCAAAAGACTGAAAAAATAGAAGAAAATGTGAAATACCTCATTGGAAAAACAACTTACCTGGAAAATAGATCCAGGAGGGATAATCTGAGAATTATTGGACTACCTGAAAGCCATGATCAAGAAAAGAGTTTAGGCACCATATTCGAGGAAAGTATTAAGGAGAACTGCCCTGAAATTGTAGAATCAGAGGATAAAATCATCATTTAAAGAATCCACCTAACACCTCCTGAAAGAGACCCCGAAAGGAACACTTCAAGGAATATTGTAGCCAAACTCCAGAATTATCAGGTGAAGGAGAAAATACTACAAGCAGTCAGAAAGAAACCATTTAAATACCATGAAGCCACAGTCAGGACTGTACAGGACCTGGCAGCTTCAACATTAAAGGATCACAGGGCTTGGAATATGATATACAGGAAGGCAAAGGGGCTTGGATTACAACCTATGATCAACTACCCAGAAAAAGTGATCGTTCTCTTTCAGAGGAAAAGATGGACATTCAATGAACTGGAGGACTTTCAAGGCTTCCTGAGGAAAAGACCAGAAATGAACAGAAAATTTGATCTCCAAATACAAGACTCTAGAGAAATATAAAGAGGTAAACAAGGGGGAGGAAAGGGCCATTCAATGATGTTAAACTGCTTGAGTCCATATGAGGGAGGATAATACTTTCTTGAGATCTGTATCTCAGTAAAGGTATTGTTATTAAATCAACTTTGACGTGATGATATAAAGAAACTTAAGGGGCAGAATAAAAGAAGACTAGGGGGAGAAGAGGAAGGGGGAGGTGGAAGGGGGTTAAATATATCATAAGAAGAGGCACAGAAAGAACTCATTACAACAGAGGGAAAGAAGGGAGGGGTGGGCATTGTTGCAACCTTACTCTCATCAGATTTCGCTCAGGGAGGGAATAAAATACACTGCCATTTGTATAAAGAAACTTAGCTTACTCTTTAAGGAAACAAAAGGGGAAGGGGAAAAAGGGTGGTATTAATAGAAGAGAGGGCACAAGTGGGGGAAAAAGTGGCAAGAAGAAGAAGGGCAGCTGATAAAAGGGAGGGCAGATTGAGGGAGGCAGTGGTCAGAAGCAAAACATTGGTCAAGTGGAATAGGGGGAAAGAAGGGAAAAAAGAATACAAAGGGTAAAAGAAGATGGAGGGAAATAAACAGTTAATAATTGTAACTGTGAATGTGAATGAGATGAACTCTCCCATAAAATGGAAGCAAATTTCAGAGTGGATTAAAACCCAGAATCCTACAATATGCTGTTTACAAGAAACACATTTGAAGCAGAGAGATACACACAGAGTAAAGGTAAAAGATTGGAGCAGAATATATTATGCTTCAGCTAAAGTAAAAAAAGCAGGGGTAGCAATCCTTATCTCAGACAAAGCAAAGGCAAAAATAGATCTAATGAAAAGAGTTAAGGAAGGAAACTACATCTTGGTAAAAGGTACTATAGATAATGAAGTAATATCAATATTAAACTTGTATGCGCCAAGTGGTATAGTATCCAAATTCTTAGAGGAGAAGTTAAATGACTTACAAGAGGAAATAGTAATACCATAATAGGAGGGGATCTGAATCTTCCCCTCTCAGAATTAGATACATTTATCCACAAAATAAATAAGAAAGAAGTAAAAGAGATGAATAGAATACTAGAAAAATTAGATATGATAGATGTCTGGAGAAAATTGAATGGGGATAGAAAGGAATATACCTTTTTCTCAGAAGTACATGGCGCATTTTCAAAAACTGACCATGTATTAGGGCACAAAACATCATAGTCAAATGTAGAAAGGCAGAAATAGTAAATGCATCCTTCTCAGATCATGATGCAATAAAAATTACATGTAATAAAGAGCCATGGAAAGGTAGACTGAAAATCAGTTGGAAACTAAATAATTTCATTCTAAAGAATGAGTGGGTCAAACAACAAATCATAGAAACAATCAATAACTTTATCCAAGAGAATGACAATAATGAAACAACATACCAAAATCTATGGGATGCAGCCAAAGCAGTGCTTAGGGGAAATTTTATAGCTCTAACTGCTTACATGAAGAAAAAAGATAAAGAGGAGGTCAATGAATTGGGCATGTAACTTAAAAAGCTAGAAAAAGAACAAATTAGAAATCCCCAATTAAATACTAAATTAGAAATCCTGAAAATTAAAGGAGAAATTAATAAAATTGAAAGCAAGAAAGATAAAGAATTAATAAAACTTAGAGCTGGTTTTATGAAAAAAAACCAAACCCCAATAAAATAGATAAACCACTGGTTAATTTGATTCTAAAAAGAAAGAAGAAAACCAAATTACCAGTATCAAAAATGAAAGGGCTGATCGTACCACCAATGAAGTGGAAAGTAAAGCAATAATTAGGAACTATTTTGCCCAACTGTATGCCAATAAATTTAACAATTTAAATGAAATGGATAAATATTTACAAAAATACAAACTGCCTAGGTTAACTGAAGAGGAAATAAAATCCTTAAATAAGCCCATATTAGAAAAAGAAATTGAACAAGCCATTAATGAACTCCCTAAGAAAAAATCCCCAGGGCCAGATGGCTTTACAGGTGAATTCTACCAAACATTTAAAGAACAATTAATTCCAATATTATACAAATTATTTGGAAAAATAGGTGAAGAAATTCTACCAAATTCATTTTATGACACAAATATGGTGGTGATACCAAAACCAGGCAGAGCAAAAACAGAGAAAGAAAATTATAGACCAATTTCCCTAATGAATATTGATGCTAAAATCTTAAATAAGATATTAGCAAGGAGATTACAGCAAGTGATCACCAGGATAATACACTATGACCAGGTGGGATTTATACCAGGAATGCAGGGCTGGTTCAACATTAGGAAAACTATTAACATAATCAACCACATCAATAAGAAAACCAACCCAAATCATATGATTATCTCAATAGATGCAGAGAAAACTTTTGACAAAATACAGCACCCATTCCTAATAAAAACATGAGAGAGCTTAGGAATAGGTGGAGTTTTCCTTAAAAAAAAAATAAGCAGTATCTCCCTAAAACCATCAGCAAGCATTTTATGTAATGGAGATAAGTTAGAGACCTTCCCACTAAGATCAGGGGTGAAACAGGGATGTCCATTATCACCTCTATTATTCAATATTGTACTAGAAATGTTAGCTTTAGCAGTTAGAGAAGAAAAAGGAATTAAAGGAATTAGAATAGGCAAGGAGGAAACAAAACTGTCACTCATGATATGATATGATATGATGCCATACTTAGAGAATCCTAGAGAATCAACTCAAAAATTACTTGAAACAATTAACAACTTTAGCAAAGTAGCAGGATATAAAATAAATCCACATAAATCATCAGCATTTCTATACATGATCAACAAAGTCCAGCAGCAAGAGATAGAAAGAGAAATTCCATTTAAAGTAGTGGTAGATAATATAAAATATTTGGGAGTCTACTTGCCAAGACAAACCCAGGAACTCTATGAACACAATTACAAAACACTTTTCACACAAATCAAATCAGATATAAATAATTGGAAAGATATCAATTGCTCATAGATAGGCTGAGACAATTCTACCTGAAATTAATGTACTTATTCAGTGCTATACCAATCAGACTACCTAAAAATCATTTCATAGAGCTAGAAAAAATAATAACAAAATTCATCTGGAAAAACAAAAATCAAGAATATCCAGGGAAATAATGAAAAAAAATTCACAGGCAGTTTTCTTATGAAGAAATCAAATCTATTTTTTGATATGTGAAAAATGCTCTAAATCACTATTGATTAGAGAGATGCAAATTAAAATAACTCTGAGGTACCACCTGACACCTATCAGTTTGACTAATATGACAAAAAAGGAAAATAATAAATGTTGGAGAAGCTGTGGAAAAATTGGAACACTAATGCATTGTTGGTGGAGCGGTGAACTGATCTAACCATTCTGGAGAACAATTTGGAATTATGCCCAAAGGGCTATAAAGCTGTGCATACCCTTTGACCCAGCAATACCACTTTTGGGTCTTTTTCCCAAAGAGATCATAAAAAAGGGAAAAGGACCCACATGTACAAAAATATTTCTAGCTGCTCTTTTTGTGGTGGCAAGGAATTGGAAATTGTGGGGATGTCCATCAATTGGGAATGGCTGAACAAGTTGTGGTATATGTGGTATATATATGTATGTGCTATATATGTGGTAATGCAATTCTCTTGTTCTGTAAGAAATGATGAGCAGGAGGAGTTCAGAGAAACCTGGAAAGACTTGTATGAACTGATGATGAGTGAGATGAGCAGAACCAGAAGAACATTATACACAGTATCATCAACATTACATGTTGATCAACTGTGGTAGACTACATTCTTCTCACTAATCCAATGGTACAAGAAAGTTCCAAAGGACTCATGATGGAAAAGGCTCTCCAAATCCAGAAAAAAAAGAACTGTGGAATATGGATGCTGATTGGACCATACTATTTATTTTGTTTTTGGTGCTGTTGGTTTTCTGTTTTGAGGTTTTTCTTTTTTGCTCTGATTCTTCTCTTATAACATGACTAATGCAGAAATATATTTAATGTTATTATGTATATATAACCTATATCAGATTACCTGCTATCTGGGACAGGGAGGGAGGGTAGGGAGGGAGAAAAAAAATAAAAAACAACAACCAAAAAAACCAACAAAAAACCAGCCCTTTAATTTGGTAGGGATTGTACTTGCAGTACTCTTTGCATTAATAGGTCTGTCAACTAGAAGTTAAATACCTACTACATACCATGTACTGTGTTTAGTACTGTGGATACAAAGAAAGGCAAAGGATAGTAGTCCCTGCTCTCTAGGAACTTATAGTCTAATGGGGAAGACAATGTGCAAACAATGTGTACAAATAAGATGAAATATACAGGATAAAACTGAGGGTAGTCTCAGTACCAAGGAAGATACCACGATTAAGGAGAACTGGAAAAGGCTTCTTGCAGAAGATGGGATTTTAGCTGAGATTTGAAGGGAGTCTGGAAAGTTAAGAATAAGAGGAAGAAGAGCATTCCAGGCATGGAGGACAGCCAGTGAAAACACAAAAAATGGAGAGGAGTATTGTGTGTGAGGATCAGCAAGGTAGCTGGTATCATTAGGTCATAGAGTATAGGGAGGAGAGAGAGTTAAGGTATAAGAAGACTGTATCTGCCACACCTAGCACAGTGTCTGGTATATAGTAGGCGCCTGATAAATACTTTTTGGTTAACAATTATCCTTATTTTTTCATAAGAGAAAATGGAAGCTCAGAAAGGTTCATTGTACCTGCTTATGGTCAGAGACCTGAGAAATGTAGTTATAATTTCAATTTAAGTCTTCTGACTTTCCCTATGATGATGACTCTCTTGCCAATAGATGCTGAAATCTCTAGGAATCTGCTTATAATTTCTGTGACCCCAAACTTGTCTCCTGAAGTACTATAATTATAAGTTGTGCTTGGAACTTATTAGCATTATAGAACCTTCCAGAGCTTATGCTACATTGGCATTAACTGCTGAAAAGCTAGAGTTACCTGTATCCTATAATGAAGTACTGGGGTAGAATTTTGTGGAGGGCAGAATCCTAGAATTAGAATTAATCCCTTCGTCCTATGGACAGAGATAACATCTTCTTTGTACTTCTCTCATATGCGATTTTGTATTGTAGCCATTGTCATACCAGTCTTACCTCCTCTATTAGCCAGTATTGACCAGACTAACCTTAATTTATTTTTCTTATAATCCTTGGTTCCTATGTCAAAAAGTCTCACATATAACATACATATTTGGTGAATGAATGAAGGGACATCTTGTCCACCCTACTGCTAAGTCAAGGATCCTATCTAAATCATCATTTACAAATGATCAACAAGCCCCTGCCTGAACACTTCCATTGACAGGGAACTCATTATCTCATGGGAGTAGCTCATTCTTTTTTTGGATCATAACAACTGAAATTAGAGTCTTTTTTAACCTTTTAAATTCTCACTGGACTCTCAGTTAAGAAAAATGTCTTTCTTAACAAATGACCATCTGATAACAATGTATAAGACTTAGAAACTACTGTTCATTACAACCTTGCTCCATCCCAATGCCCTATATTCATTCCCTCCCCCATATAAAACAAAGTACAAAACTGGTACTGGTATTTCAGCATGTTCTACATTTTGACATAGCTAATACAAGAGTGCTAAGAAATTAAAAATACATATATAGGCTGACTGGAAAACCTAAAAAGGGTTGAATATTAAGCACAAGCCATTTCATCTTTTTAAGCCCTGATGTTTTAATCTTTGTGATGCACCTGTTTCAATATTTATTTTTGTCCTCCCTTTTGTGTTTAACATCCTACGGAGTAGCTTTCTTCTTAGTGTCTTATAAATATGAAATAGTCACCCCAGATGTGACATACTGAAGATAGTGACTAAAAATGGATAGTTATACTTAGCATTTTTGAAGGGGGAGTATAGAATGTAACCTTAAAAATAAAAATAAGTACCCCAAATTTATCAGATCAACCTCATTTCTACTCATCTCTTGTTATAATTGCTTTGGATAAGTAGGCACATGGCTATCTCCATGACTGCTTGATGTTCTCCCTGACATTCAACTACATTAGCAGGTGTCAGTTTGTGGGCTGATTGTATCTAGTGTCGATTTTGGTTTGAATATTTTTTCTTCACCATGCAAGGTTTTTAGTTGCCACTAGGTGGAAGCTGATAAAACAAGTACAAATAAATAAACAAGTGAAAAATTATAGAGTACCCATGCTAAGAATATAGAAAAATAGCTCTTAAAAAACAACAACCAAACAACCTTTACAAACTTAAATCCTAAATAAAACCAATTAATATATGAGAAGATTCACATGGTAAAAGCAACAAATGAACCTAATTCTCAGTAAGATATTTCATTGCCTTTTATTATTAAAAAATATTGCCTGGGGATTCTTGAGTTTTAAGTACTTCACAATGTCTATAGGATTGATATAAAGACTTTCTCCTCTTGGAATGTATTCCAGGGGGCAGCTAGGTGGTGCACTGGATAAAGCATCAGTCTTGGATTCAGAAGGACCTGAGTTTAAATATGACCTCAGACACTTGACACTCACTAGCTGTGTGACCCTGAGCAAGTCACTTAACCCTCATTGCCCCCTCCCCCCGAAAAATGTACTCCATATTTAACTTGCCTTTCTTAGAACCTACCAACAGCCTTGACTTTTAGTCTTGGTCCTGGCATTTGGTCCTCAGTATGTTGTGATTTACTGAAGGTTATGTCACCTAACTCCTCATTCATTATAGTTGGTAAATATTTATTGAGTACCTACTATGTGATAGACACTATGCTAAGTGTTGGAGATGCAATATAAAGTCTTTGCCCTTAAGGAGCTGACTCACATTCACATAGTGCATTAGATGTACAGAATAGTCTCCCTGCAACAACCTTGTGACATAGATAGTGCAATATCCCATTTTATAGATGAGAAAACTAAATCTTAGGGAAGTTAAGCAATTTGCCCATGGACACATGGCTATGAAATTTCAGAGCCAGTACTTGAACAGTTGAGTTTTATGATCTTACGTCCTCTTTAATTTGTTCTCCTGGTGAATCACATAAATAATTAATAATTTAACCATTAATTAATTAATCGATCAATAATTAACATTAAAATAATTACATAATAAAATAAAATAATTTTCCCCCAAGAGCTACATAAATAATTAACTCTCAATGAACTAAATATTTGATTTTCAGTAAATTATAGCATTCAGCTAAATTCCTTTATAAATTTTCTTTTGTGGAGAATTAGAATTTTGTGGAAAATTATCTTTTAACTTTTCAAAATATTCTTCATTAAGTATTGGAATTATTACAGTTCCATAGCAGAAGTAAAACATGGTATAATGGAAAAGAAAATGGATTTGAAATCCAAAGATATATGTTTGAATCTCAGCTTTGCTCTTTACTATATATATAATCTTGGGCAAGATTCTCTCTGTCTCAATTTTCTCTTCTGTAAAATTATGGGTTTGTACTAGACCCTTGAAGACCTAAATCCTATGCTTCTCCCAGAAGCTTATATAATCCAATGTCTCTATATTTGCTGGTGTTCAGTATTTAGCCATGATATTTATACACATCTGTTTGCCCATCTGTTCCCTTCCTTGATGAATCCTTGCCCAACAGGGTGATATAACTTTCATTGTATTAGGGAAGAGAGAGTGCTCTGTAACTCCAGCTGTCTCTCTGACCCTCTATTGTAATCACCAGTAAGTACATATAGGTGGTCTTGTCCTTAGATGTTTGTCCATCAATCATGACTCCTTGGGGGTCAAGTGTAACAGCTGCATTATAGACTTTCCATTTAGTAGAGTCAATTGACCTGGTATTTAACCAAATGCATAGCAAAGTGGAAAACTATTTCTTGGAGTTTTGCTGAAACTTAAAGTTCATACTAAATGAATTATTTAATATCTATGCTTTTTACCAATGTCAGCATGTAATTATTATGATTCAATATTTCTAACAAATTATTTTTAAGAACTTTGGTTATTAATGGATAATATCACATAGATTCATTCTGCCAAACCCCCAATTTCTAACATTTTAAACTTTTGTGCATTACTGAAATCTAGCTGTTATGAGGTCACAGTAAAACAGAGAGGGAGAAGACCCAGGAATAAAAATGTTGTTGAGCTTTTGGGGACTAGTCATTCCCTTGGTGAATGCCAATGTGATGAAATCACTTTAAATTTATGTTTAAAGAACTTGTTAAGGTCTCTGTTTTTTAAAAAAATCTTTTCCAAAATGTAATATTCAGTGGTGAATAAGAAAATATCCTTTAAAATTCATTTCTGTGGTTATTTCTTGAAAAGGAAGGTCATGAAAGTTTCAGGGGAAATTATAGCAATTGTTAAAAGGATCATTTAATGCAAATTTCAACTAACATTTTTATATCAGATATAACATGTTTGGAAACTCTTTTTAAAGAGAAAATAGAAAGGTACCTTCTTCTGAACAGCACAGTCAACACAATGATTCTCCCTCCCCTCCCCAGCCCCTTTTCTTGTTTCCCAAACATAGAGGTGCTCTGTATCTTTCCCCATGTGAAGGAATAAGAACGAAGAATATTAGGAGACGAATTATCTAAGGAGAGGCCACAGAATCATCCTGCTCTATCCTCAATCAATTAGTCAACAAGGATTTCTTAAACTCCCATGTGTCAGCCACTGTGCTTGGTGCTGGGGATTCAAAGAAAAGTAAAAGAAAATTCCTTCTTTCAAGGAGCTCAGAGTCTAATAAGGAGTGTTTCCCCTTCCTACTGATTGAGAGACAGTGAAACTAGGAGCAAGAACTGAGTGTTAAGGTTTGGAAAAGTACTGGCCAAAGAAGAAAATCTGTGTGTGTTAGAGGGCTCCCTTGAGAAGGGTTACCCAATACTCATGAGAAGAAAGCACTTTTCATACCAAATTGGTTTAAAGTTATAGACTTCTGGGATACAGTTATATCTAAAAGAAAGATTCAGGATCTATTAGAAAAAAATCAGATATAGTGATGAGTAAGATAATAGTAAGCTATAATTAATAAGATGATATAATTTTACAATTGGAAGAGAGATTGGAAATCATCTTCCTCACCCTCCTACTTGACAACAAATTCTTTATACAATTCTGGCACACAGATATCCAGTTTTTGCTTTCATAGTACCAGTGAAAAGGCATTTATTATCTCCTTTCCCACTCATAAATGGCTCTATTTATTAGAAATCATCTCCTTATGAAGAGGTGATTGTCTACTTCTTTGTGATATCTACTTCTTTGTAAATTCTACCCAAAGGTATAAACTCCTTAAAGGTAAAGATTTTTGTTTGCATTTGTACTTTCAGCCTTAGTAACTACCAGGCACACAGTAAGTGTTTAATAAAAGCTTATTGACTTGGTCTGGCTTTATAGTATCACATAAAACAAGTTTATTTTCCCTTCCATACTACAACCCTGAAAATATTTGAGGACAAGTATCATGTCTTCCCTTGCTGTTCCTTTCTCCAGGATACATATACCTACTCTCTTTCATTGCTGCTCATTTTAAATGGTTTTTCATCACCCCATACCACTCTGGAGACATTCCATTGTTTGCCAATGTTCCTGTTACAGTGTGAATTCTAGAATTGGAAACAAAAATGCTCTCTAAGGCCCCTTCCCGGCCTCAAATTCTGTAATTCTATACTAGGAAAACTGGACAGCTTCCTAGCTCCTCTTGAGTCAATTAGATTAGATTAAAATGTTGATAAGTACTGTGCTAGGGACTGGAAATAGAGGTGAAAGAATGATTTAGCCCTTCCTCTCAAGAAGGTTATAGCCTAATAGAAAAACATGAGGTGCACAAGTAAGTGAGATTTATGAGAAACAGAGGGGCTAGGCATGAAGGAAGAAAGATGTGGGTTAAGTCCTGTCCCTCATACATACCTGCTGTGTGGCCCCTGTGGGGCAAGTCACTTAATTTTTCAATGCACCAAACAACTGTCTAAAACTACAAATTACAGAGCAAGTGCTTTTCTGAATTGGTAGAGGGAGTATCCACACTGATACCTCAAACCAATGAAATCCCAGGTCCAGTTAAGAGAAGAAACAAACAAAACCAAGGTAGAATGGTTTAAGGATGAATGAGAGATCTAGGCAAAGGGCTCTAAGGCCCTAAGGAGAGAGAATCACTTTCAGCTGATGAGATCTGGGAAAACTTAAAGGAATTGTTAGAATGTGTTTCTAGGGCTTGAATGAAGAGAACAAGTTTAACAAGGAAAGATTGGTAGGCACTTTGTTCTAGCTGCAAGGAACAACTATGACCATGAACCAGTCATTTAATCTCTCTCAACATCAGTTTCCTCATCTGTAAAATCAGTGGTTTGAACTTGATGACTTATAAGATCTATCTGTGATCTCTAGGATTCAGCAGATGCTTGTATAGCTTTCAGTTAATGGTATGACTGTAAAGATGAGGTCAGCTACAGAAATTTATTTGTAAAAGGCTACCTGTTCTTTCCTTATACTTTGTTGAAGTATATCTTTGATAAAAACATAGATCATTCTCATGAACATTTGTAGAGATGAGAAGGGTAGGCATATGAGTTGGTACTGATACTGTGATTAATAATATTCATGATTTTGTTTCTAATTGCCATCTTCCTTACTTTCAGAGACCTTGAAATTTTGATCCCTTTTCCTTCAATGCTCTCAAAGTGGTGTCCTCTGTAGGATGAACATCTTCTGTGCATACTTAGTCTGATCTTATGGTCTTTTTAAGGTGCCACATTATATTTCTCATATAGAGCATCATGGTCTGATGTGTTCGAATCTAAATTCTACTTCAATGGATAATGAAAGTAGAGGACTATAGGAATCCTGGCAGCTATGTTCCATTGTTTCCAGTGCTTAGCACAATGTATGGTACATAGTAGGTGCTCAATAAATGTTTATTGATTGATCGATTGATTGCCTGTTTTCTTCTTTCCACTTTCTTCCATAAGTGCTCTTTAAATAATCTGCCAAACTTTCAGCAGATGCATTTTCCCCTTTTGCTACATTTTTGCTGTTTTGTGAAGTGACTCTGCCTATAATCTTCTATCTTTTTCCTTCTCTAACGTTTTCAAATGTCTGAATATTCCAAAATGGTGTTGCCCTAGACTGCCATGTCTCCCTACTTGGCAAGGAGATTAATGTTTCCTGGTTGAAGCAATTTCTGGGCTCTTTGGCTATTGTGGCAACTGCATTATATCCATTAAACCTCATTAGGGAATGATTATGATCAGAGTCAATGCTTTTTTCTCTCCACGTTACTCTCTTTTGGGCATCACTCACATGTGTGAATAGATTAAGTTGGTGCCACTGTGCATACATTGTCTTGACCTTTGCTCTAGTTTGTCAGTAGTCTAAAACCACATATATTATCTATATATTATACATAAATATGTGCATATATAGGTGTGTATATGTACATATATACATACACATATACATATATATGTGTGTATATATATATATATGCCTCCAGCAGATTTGAAAATGAGTTGCACATTGATAACCAGATTTTCCATTTGTTAAAATAGAACTAATTTGATTTTTGTCATGTTGCTTGATGTTAAGAAAGTCTTTAGACTTTCTTTTTTAAGAAATATTTTTCTTGATGTCTTTTTATCATATACATTTCAAACTAGATCTCTCCTCCTTCCCTACCCAGTGAACCATCCCTTGTAAAGAAAAACAATAAAAGGGGAAAAACAGTTCAGCATAATCAATTGACACATTGACCATGTATACCATATTTCCAGTATTCTACATCTATATTCCCCAACCTCTGCATTGAAGAGAGGAAGGTGCATTTTTTCAACTCTACTTTTGGGCCAAGTTTGGTTATTATAACAACATAGTATTAAGTTTTGTTTTGTTTAAGTCATTTATATTGTTGTAGCTTTTATGTATATTGCTTTCCTGGCTTTCCTAATTTCTCCTTAAATCAGTTCGTGCAAAACTTTTCATGTCTCTCTAAATTCATTCATTGTTTCTTATGGTATAGTAATATTCCATTAAATTCACATATTAAAATTGTTTAGCGATTCCTTAGTCAATGAGCACCTATTTTGTTTCCCCTTTTTATTAAATGTCCTGCTATGAATACATTGGTATATATAGGACCTTTCTTTCTGTCTTTGGCCCATTTAGTGTATATACCTCTCACTGGGATCTCTGGGTTAAAAGGTATGGCCATTTTCAGCTCATTTTTTAAAAAGCATAATTTCAAACTTTCCTAAAGTAGTATATCTTTTCTTTTGGTCTTTTTCAGGACAATGAAGGTTAAGTGACTTGCCCAGGGTCACACAGCTAAATGTCAAGTGTCTGAGGTCGAATTTGAACTCAGGTCCTCTTGAATCCAGGGCCGGTGATTTATCCACTGTGCCACCTAGCTGCCCCAAATTTATTTATTTATTTATTGCGGAGCAACAAGGGTTAAGTGACTTGCCTAGGGTCACACAGATAGTAAGTGTCAAATGTCTGAGGCTGGATTTGAACTCAGGTCCTCCTGAATCCAGGACCAGTGCTTTATCCACTGTACCACCTAGCTGCCCCCGCTAACTCTTTTCTTAAAGAATATATTTAAGAATATATAGTTGTTGTTCTTCTAAAAAAATCAACAAACCTTTGACTTCTTTTGTTTCTTTATCCTGAACCATATTTTTCAATATTACTGTCACCATTCTTCATCATGTACACCTTTGCACTGAAGTCACCAAGTATGAACATACGGAATTTTCTATCATTTCTTCCTCCAAAATAGATATTGGTGTATGAACTGCAGTTATCTTCATGGTGTCTATTTGCTTATGTTCACCATGAGGGGAGGTAAGATGGCTAAACAACCTATTCTGGTTACCTTTGCACACATGAAGAAAGCAACTCTGCCAGTTTTTTTCTTCATCAAGGGGAACCTGTGAATTATGTGCCCATTTAACTTTAATATCTGCATGTTGTCTTGTTTAAATTATAGTGAGATTATCAATAATGATATGTTTCAGTGCCAATATACTACTTGTTTATTATTTTGAATGTCACGCCTAGAGTATCCAGTTAAATATGTGTGTGAATATGTATGTATATATGCATGCATGTATGTATACACCCATAGAGTGGTTATTAGTACTCTTTCTGTCCCTTTTTTGTCCCTCTACAATTTTCACTATTGAAGTAGTAGGCTGCATATGGCTATGGGACTTTTTTGTCCCCTGTGTTTCATGTGTTGCCATGGCCATAGGATTTTTAACTTAGAGGTTACCCCACTGGTAATAATAAAGAAAATACCTAGCATTTACATAGTTCTTTAAGTTTTGGAAAGAACTATATTTTATCTCATTTGATTCTTACAATAACCCTGTGAGGTAGGTGCCATTATTTTCTCTATTTTACAGATAAAGAAACAAAGGCTGAGAGAGATTAAATGACTTGGCTCAGATCACACAGCTAATCAAGGTTTGAAGAAGGATTTGCATTTAGGTCTTCTTGACTCCAAGCCAACACTTACCCACTGTGCTACCTAACTGTCTCACAGTAAGCCATTCTATACTTAACAAGGCTGGTCCTTGGATAGTAGATGGTCTGTCACTGGGAGCTGTACTTAAAGTGTTTCAAATTATGGAAAATGCTATAGAGCCGATCAACTGGTCTATCTTTCAAGAAATCACTTCTATACTGCAATTAGCCTTCATAGGGAGAGTTCTATAGAAGTACTCTATATGTATATTATTTAAACTTAACATTTGATAATATTGATACATTATTCAGCTCTCTTTATGTAAACCACCTAGGAAGATCATTGATGTACACTTTTTATCTTGAGTAGACATCGCTTACCTGTGCTGCCTAATAGAAGCTACTATTCATGAATACTATGGGTTCCCAAATTCTAAAGGGCTGGAGAAATGAAAGTTTATGTACCCAGAGCTTAACACAGTGCCTAGTACATAGCAGACATTTTATAAACATTTAATGAATTGGAAGTCAAGGCCTCATTGGCTATTGGGGTAGCTGGGACAGCTTGGTATAAATCAATGAGGCTATGGCCACCAATATAGGAGAGCTAGGATATAACTGAGAAGAACATTCTAAGGCTATTTTACAGCTTTATTCATTGGCTTAAGCCTTGATGCTACTGATTATTTAACATGCTGATTACTCAAATGTTTCTAGACCATGATTATCCCTTTAAGTCCTATTGGAAGTGGTAAATTATCTGCAAAGTGTTGTTTTTCTTAAATGTTTTTCAGGGAAGTTGCTTTTTGACACATCTTCCTGGAAAATGACTGGAGAAAACAGAATTTTAATCTCCTACTTTTGCTACATTATTTTTCCATTATTTTTTTTTAAAATAGGAAGGTATGGGGGGGAATGCTACAGAAGTGAAATGTTACATGCATTTTCAGGTGAGATTGCTGTATTATTAGTTTTAGTTAACTGTAACTTAACTATTCTACTTTACCGCTCACAAATTGGGAGTATTTGTAAAGGTTTGTAAAATAAAAATAAATCACGTCAAAATTTAAAGTAAAAAAAAAGAATTTGAAATGACTCTACAGAATGCTTCAATATAATTTAGATTAGAGAGCATGTTTTGGATTATTAAGTTATAGCAGAAGAAGAATGTCAGATATGAAATCTTCAAAAGCCATGTACTCTATATTGTACCTGAAAAAGAAGTCTACCCATACATCTCAAGAGAACTGTTTATTTACTCCCAAAGACTTTCAATGAAGGCAAACTCAGAGAGCCCCAGGGAGGTTTGAATACTGATTGCTGTATTCCAAGTCCAGAATGCTAACTATTATACCATGGAACTATTCCAAATGCATAATCTCCCAACATTTTCATTAACTCTGTAGTATTTTCATTTCCCACTGTTTTACACCTTTCACTCAATCAATAGACATTTATTAAGTGCTTACTATGTGCCAAGCATTTGTGCTACATATTGGAGAGGGAAAAGATATTGTCTGATCTCAAGGAGCTTACAATCTAATAGGGGAGACAATGAATAAACAAATATATACAAAGCAAGCTATACGCAGTTTAAATAGGAAATAATTAGTAGAGGGAAGGCACTAGAATTAGGACATGTGGAAAGCTTCCAGCAAGAGATAAGATTTTAGTTGGGGCTCAAAAGGAAGCTAAGGAGGTCAGTAGGTGGATTTAGTAGTAAAGGACTAAGTCAACACTAGTTATATCTGAAATAATTATTAATTTTGGATGCCATACTCTTCAAAACAAATTATTCTTGAGAGGGAATTGGGTATTTGGGTAGGTGATTTAGTTTAGGTTATTCAGGATTTTAAAGAGACAATTAGATGGCTCATTGGATAGAGTACTGGGCCTGGAGTCAGGAAGACCAGAGTTAAAATCTGGCCTCAGATACTTACTAGCTGTGTGACCTTGGGCAAGTCAGTTAACCTCTGTTTGCCTTAATCCACTAGACAAGGAAATGGCAAACTACTCATGTACCTTTGCCAAGAAAACCTCACAGATAGTACTGGCATATTATGCTTCACAAGATCACAAAGAATCAGACACAACTGAACAACAGAAACGATATTAGGAATTATTATTATGATGATGATAATACATTAATGACCTATGGTTTTGTAGAGAGAGAATGCCTTGCATAGAAACTTATTCCCCTAGAATAGGAATCTAACTCATGTTGTATTAGGAAGGCTGTTGGCCAGGGTATCAAGAGATAAATTTATAAGCCAGTATCAACAGTGTCTAGTGTGACTTTGGATAAGTCATTATTAAATCTATTTCCTAATCTGTCAAATGGGGATAATCATATATGTATAATTCTCACAGGTATGTAGTGAGGAAAGTACTGTGTGAACAGTAAAAACACTATTAATAAGTGGATAGAGCACCGGCCCTGGAGTCAGGTGGACCTGAGTTCAAATCTGGCCTCCGACACTTGACACTTACTAGCTGTGTGACCCTGGACAAGTCACTTAACCCCAATTGCCTCAACAAAAACAAAAACAAAAACCAAAACCAAAACCCATGAATAGAAGCTATTAAAACATTTTTGTACTTAAATTGAAATATGTAGAAATTCTTTGTATTTCATATGTTAATAAGACCTATTAAACATAGATATGATACTTTTTTCTTGGCACAAAAGTATATCATCAATGTTGGGGAATTCTGGTATATAAAATTGATATAAATAGCAGGGATGAATTATAGATATATCTATATGTAGATTCAGATATATGGATCTTTATCTAAGAGATATATGAATCTTTATCTAACAGAGGATTTAATTTTAGAATAATATTTGATGAAAACAAATTTCAATATGGCCAAATATTGTTGGTTATAGAGATATTTGAAAGCTGTAGTGGGATCACTAACACAGAATTAAAGTAGCAAAATGTTTAATGGACTAGTATATTAAGTTTTAGATTATTTATATGACATAATTTCATTTATCCCTTTGGAATGATACCATTCTTGGAATGTGTCAGATAGTAAAGCAAGCCATGGGCATGGAAATGTACATGAGGATTATATACATTTTCCTGTTCTAAAAATTATTACATCTTGGAGGTTATTGAGAATATTTAAATGTATACCTGCCATTAATCTTCTGGACTCACATTATGGTCAGACCTCTTCCTCTGATCTACATGACAAGAGACTTCATAGTTAGAATTCTTGGAAATCGTATCACATGCAAATATTATTTGGATCGCTTTGGTTTCCATACTTTTGTGAGGTGCTGAAGGAACTGAGTTTCTCTTAGAAGTGGTGGGAGTTTAGTGAATCAGTGTTCAAAGTCATTTTTTAATCTCTCTCTCTTTTCTGTGTGAAATCTCAGAGGCATGTCAAGGACATCATTCACTATTTATACATGTTGGTTATCACTGGCTCCTCTTATCATTTGCTTTTCCTAGGCCTAGGTACAATCTTATCTTTTAATATTTGCTGCCTTTGCTTCTAAATTTCGAATAATTATTTCAGATAGCAACTCATCATCACAGACCTAAACAAAAACTACCATCTATTTGTTATTGTTATGGTTGTTGAATCATGGCAGTTACAAATATGGATAAACATTTGTGATAGTGGCATGTCTTAGATATTGTAATGATTGGAATGATGCTACCTACTGGAGACTTGCTGTGGGAAAGCTCCACCATGAGGAAAATGCCTCAGAGGCATTGTGGCTTTTCCTTGGCGTCAGGAAATGACGTTTGCTCATGGGTGCTGTCTATCAAGGCTACCAGCCAATCAACTTGAGGAGCCTCCTATGGTCTGGGAGGAGACAGGAAGGAGGAGAGGGAGCCTGCAGCAGAGAGCGCTGGGCCTTTTGGCTTCCTGACTTGATGGTGGTGGCGGCAGAGCACTTCACAGGAAATTTGAGGAAAGATAGGAATGCCAGGCTGTTAGAATTCTGTTCTCAATCTTTTTCTTTCTATTTTCCAATAAACCCTTAAAAACCTAAACTCGTTTTATCAGTGATTTTTAGTCAGTTTCCCCCAAACTGGGGGAACAGATTAGAATCCACATTTAGAATCTTAAATTACACAATATGAATAAGGAATCAAGACATATAGCATGAGGACAAATCTAATTTCGGAGTTTGTACTTTCTCTTACTCAAGAAATATTTGTTTTAAATGATTCATTATTATTCCATTTATATTTAAAGGAAATGGTGGGGGGCATAGCTAACATGTTAAATGAAGGAATCATGATCCAAAATCTTCTGGTATGATCAGCTAAGTCTATAGAGATAAATATAAAATCATGTATTTAGGTTTAAAAAATCAATTTCAGGGCAGCTTAGGTGGCGTAGTGGACAAAGCACCAGTCCTGGATTCAGGAGGACCTGAGTTCAAATGTGGCCTCAGACATGTGACACTTACTACCTATGTGACCCTGGGCAATTTACTTAACCCTCAATAAACAAACAAACAAACAAACAAGAATCAATTGCATAAGCATAAGTTGGGGAAAATGTGATTAAATAGCAGTTTATGTGCAAAAGACCTTGGATTGTAAGATCAATTAGTGAATAGAGTGATATGGGAACCAAATAAAGCAATAATTGGACTGCAGAAATTAAAAATACATAGGTGCAAAACAACATTTGTTGTAATATGCCACGTAAAGACCATATTTAGAGTTCAGTCAGAGGCAGTTTGTTTGGTTACATAAACAAACTGAAATACAACGTAAACAAACTGAAATACATTCAGGGATAGCAACTTGGATAATAAAGTGATGTGAATGCATACATTAGGAAGATCAGCTGCAGAATATGGGGTGTTTAGCTTGGGGGAGGAACAATGGGACATGATCACTATCCGTCAATGACTGAAAGACTACCATAGAGAAGAAGGCTTCTGCTTGGCTCCAGAGGACAGAACTAGGCATTGAAGATCTCAGCTCTTAGCAATTAGAGGTGTTCTCAAATAGAATGAGCTACCTCACAATAAACTGACTGGTATATTAGGGGATGGAGAGTTAAAGTAATTATCAAGCATTTACCGTGTGCACTTTACTACGGATACAAATACAAATAAGCGAGATGGTCTCTGCCTTCTAGGAACTTGTATTCTAATGGGGAAGATAGCCCATGAGGGATATTGGAAAGGGGCAAGCAGGAATGCCCCATGACTTGGCAAGATAAGAACAACTATTACAACTGACAGATTTGGGGGCAGAAATCTAGGTTGAGATGGAAGGGTTAGTAAAAGAAAGGCCAGAGAGCAGACAGCATCATGTGGAGATGGCAGTGTTATTCCTCATTACTATCAGTCTTCAAGAATAGGCTAAAATTACTTATCAGGGATACTCTGGAAGGGGTTCGTGCTTCAGATGTGGGTATTAGACTAAATGGCCTCTGAAATGTTTCCATAGATCTAAGAATCTATGTGTCAGCTTACAATAAATTTATGCATATTCTTATCATACCCACAGAATAGGACTAAAGTCTAACTTGGATGCTCTAATGTGGCATAGTGGTGAGCTTGGGTTCTTTCTTTTTTTTTTTTTTTTTTGGTGGGGCAATGAGGGTTAAGTGACTTGCCCAGGGTCACACAGCTAGTAAGTGTTAAGCGTCTGAGGCCGGATTTGAACTCAGGTACTCCTGAATCCAGGGCTGGTGCTTTAGCCACTGCGCCACCTAGCTGTCCCCTAAGTTGGGTTCTTAAAGACTAAGTGCCAGTCCTTACCAAGATGGAAAGGCCTCAGGCATAGCCTTGGTGATGGAATGCATATCTGTCATTTAGGAACCAGTATATGTAAGTTTAGAAAGATTCACCATTATCAGATTGTTATTATTTATACTACTACTAATAACCTTCACAACAACCCTGGAAGGTAGGTGCTATTACTATTCTCATTTTATAGATGAGGTAACTGAGGCAAATAGCAGTTAAGTGAATTGCCTAAGGTCCAACATGTAGGAAGTGTCCGAGGCTGTTGTATTTGAACTCAGCTTTTCTTGAGTCCAAGCCCAACTCTATCCATTGTGCCATCTTGCTGTCTCATGAAGATGTCCTACTAAGTAATTTGTGTGGGTGAAGGGCATAATAATAATAATAATAATAACTAATATTTATATAGCACTTACTATATGCCAGGCATAGTGCATGTATTATATTAAACATGTATAAGGCACACATGCCTTATAATTATTATCTCATTTGATCCTTAAAACAACTCTGCAAGGTAGGTGCTATTATTATCCTCATTTTACAGATGAGGAAATGGAGGGGGTTACAAACAGGAGTTAAGTGACTTGCCCAGGGTCACACAGCTAGTAAGTATCTAAGGCCAAATTTGAACTCATGTCTTTCTGACACCAGGCCAGGTGCTCTATCCACTGCACCATCTAGCTGCCTTATGTAGACATTCTTTTGAGTAACATGTGTGGGTAAAGGGAGTAGCCACAAAGATGAAATCACAGTCAATGAAGTATATACGTATATATTTGTTCTGCTTTGCTTTAGCCCTGTAACCTCAGCCTGTATTCTTTGACTCACAAATCAAGTAATGCATTTAGGTTTCTATTTTTTTCTTTTAGTTTCTATGTGCTCTTCAAATGTCCTTGGAGAAAGTGCTCCCTGATACAACTCATTGCCCATTTTAATGCCTGTGCAGTGTTTTCCTGATGTTCCAGGAATATAGTGCAGTTCCCAAATTACTAAAGTTTATTTCCGCAGAATGCCACAGGGAGAAATTAACTTTCACACTGGCCTGTTTTTCAGATAAAATAAATGGCTATAAATATACGATTAACAAGTGAGGTATTCAATTAACCTAACATAACTTGCATAACCACATCTCAAGTTGGAAGTATTTATTTTCCACTTATTGCAGTTTATAGTGTCTATCCTCCTTGAATCTGAACTCTGCAACCACAACGATTCATGCAGATGGGCAAATAGTACAGTTACTTATGACTTAGTTTGCTTGCCTTAACTTCAGCAGTTCTCCAAGTCAGCCACCTTACATGATGACAATGCCTTCACTTAGTTCAGAAATTCAGACATTCAGACATCATAGCAGTGAATAAAACGACAGAAAAGGATTCCTTTGTGATGTGTAAATTTCCTTTTGCTTACTAGCAAATTATCTAATCATCTAATTAAATATTCAGTTCAGATCTTTTGATTGATAAAAGTAAGGGTATAGGAGGAAGGTAGGTGGTGCAGTGGATAAAGCACCGGCCCTGGATTCAGGAAGACCTGCGTTTAAATTCGGCCTCACACACTTGAGCTGTGTGACCCTGGGCAAGTTACTTAACCCTCATTGCCCCACAGAACAAGACAAAACAAACAAAAAGCAAGGGTATAAAACATAGGATGTATATTAATATTCTTTATATGCACATTCAAATATGGATGTTAAAAACCCAGCCTTTATTTATTTATTTTTAGCTAATAGGAAGTTTCAGTATTTTAGTATTCTCCTTCCTCCTCCTCCTCCTCCTCCTCCTCCTCCTCCTCCTTCTTCCTTTGGTCACTTAAGCACAGAAAAGGCTAAATATTTTAGAGAACGGGATAGAAAGAACTAAAAAGGAACTTTCAACTCTAAGATTGACAATCGTGATGCAAAATGATAAGCAAAGTTCCTTAAATGGAGGCCTTGGTGATGACCTCAATTTTATAATGTGCTGACTCTCAAGGTAATTAAAAAAAGACAGAGTTCTCAGTGAATATGATTGAATCTGGCATGTCACAGATGCTTCTAGCACAGCTATCTCTTCCAAATGACTTTAATTATCCTATAATACAACATAGTATGCCATAAATTTTTACTATATTACAGTGACACTTTGCTCCTTTCTAAAGTTTAGGGTCCATTAGCATTCTTACTGTGCCCCACTGTCTTACAAAAGTCTAGCAGATGCCTTTAAATTCCCTATGGATTTAAACAGGTCATGCACATTTTCAAAGAAGAAGGAAACTTTTTTTTTTTGTACTAAAGGGTAGGCAAGAATAATTTGTATGAATTTAAAGGCTATCAGAGTATGAAGTGGAACAGTGTCTAGCAGAATGGCGTATCATGCTTCTGGAAGGAATAGTGCTAGACTGCCCTTTCCCTTTAATGCACTTCTATGGGATCGTGCTTTGGTTGAATAAAATTTGACTCAGCAAATATTAATTAAGTATTTCCTATGTTGAGTCCCACTTTTTTCTTGGCCTTGAAGGATAGGTAGATGAATAAGACAGGCTTGCTGTTATGGAACTTTAAAATGTGTATGTAGGGATACATCACGTACTCAAATAACCATCATGTGAACTGAAACATAAGTATATATGAGAGGATCAAAGTGGTATTTATAATTCTTCCCCTTTGGGACTGAGTGATATAATTCAAGGGTAGATATTTAAAGTCAATCAGGATATTTGAGAAGGGAAAATGATCATGCCTTCCCCAAGGTACCAAATAACAATAAAGATTTATATATACTTATATACATCCATGTTGACCTTCCCATTAGACTACAATATTCTTGAGCACAAGCAATGCTACCTTTTTGTCGCTGTATCACTAGCAAAGATACAAGCCTTGCTATATAGTAGCTACATAAAAAAGGCTCATTGATTAAGTCAGAAGGCAATGATTCTGGTCCTGCTCCTGATATACTCAGTTTGAGCTATACAAATGGCAAATGGGCTGCCTTCACAGGTAGTCGGTTCCTCCTTACTTGGTATTTTCCAAATAAAATTTGGATAACCTCTTTTTGGGTGTATTGTAGAGGTAGGACCATGTGGCCACTAAGGCCTCCGCCGCCCCCCCCCCCCGCCTATTTCTGCAATTCTGGGCTTGTGACCTTGGACAAGTTACTAGGTTTTCTCATTTTTAAATAAGGGGTTTGAATTGGAGTTGTTCTCTAAGGTCCTTTATTCCTTTAACATTCACGATCCTATATGTCTCTCTCAGAAAATGGCAAAAAAAGAGGCTATATTAGAAGAATGAGCATATTACCCATAAAATTTTTCTAAATTTTCTAATTTGTCTACAAAACACTTTTGGGCTTTGGGTTATGGGATACAACTGTGACAAAGAAGGATCAAGGACATTTTCAAGCAAAGCAGGGGAAATTAAGCTTGATTTCATACTGAAAAGTTGCCACATGGACCAAATATTTTTGATGCACACCATAATAGTACTGAGCTGCTATTGGTCAAGGAAATCATAGGATTCTAACTAAAAGAGATAACAGTGATCATTTAGTCCAACTCATTCACCAAATATATGACTTTAGTAACTCAGCTGAGGTCAAAATGCTAGTAAGTGGAAGAATTAAGACTTCAGGCTAGGTTCTCAGTCTTCAGTCAGTGATCTTTCCCTTTAAATAACTGCATAGTTTTCTGGCAACAGGTGCTTGCAAGTCTGCTTACAGTAACCCTATTCCTATCCAACTAGGTGACTTGGAAATCTCCTAGGCTAGCTTTTTAAAGGGTTTAACATTGTTCATGGGTAAGATGATGTTTCTGCCCTCAGTTCATATGATCTTCCACTCCAGCTTGCCTTCCCCAAGTTTGCCTATAGTTGTGTCTTTTATGTATAGCTAGACTTTTGCTCATTATTCCATTTTTCTCATTACTTCTGCCCAGCCCCTCCTGTTCCCTGCTGCTTCAATAAAGCATACTGATAACACCCATTCTTGTTAGTGTGCTTTACTTCTACCATATGCAGTGTTTTCTTTCTTTCCCTTCTTCAGACTCAGGGAAAAGGACACCTTCCTTCCTCCTCCCATCCTCAGGTAATTATCACTAGCATCAAAACTTGCTCACCTGATTTTTATCTATTCACATTGAATGGAACCACATGGTTCCCTGGAACACAATTTGGAAAAATGTTGTTTTACAATTTCATTTTTAGTGTGAGGAATATACAAATGAGAAATGATTCCACCATTTTGAAAGGTGTATTAGATTAGAGCAACTAAAAATGCAGATTTGTGGCATAAACTTGTCTGAGTTTCTGAAATGTCCAAGTACAATTCAGCCCTAAAAGTAAGAGAAAGATTAACTGTATGTAAGATGTCAGGTGTAGCAGTGATAGGAATGCAAGCCACATCTATGGCTCTGTAGAGTTCCAGCTTTACTTTCTCGCTCCTAATGAATGTAAAGTGGATTCATTGTAAAAAGATGACAGTCATTTCATCATGGATGGTAGCGATGGCCAGGAAGAGAGAGAAGTGCCATATTTGGAGTAGATATGTGCTATTTTCCATTTTCACTGCAGTGATCATGACTTCTTTCTGTCTTCCTGATGCTCACTGAACAAAATGGAGCATCATTGATCTCCATTCTTATTATGAAAAGCTGCTCCCATTAATGGGGAAAAAAAACTAAATGAGGGAAATCTCCATTTTGCCCAGTGTTCTATCTCTTGGGATAGAACAATTTACTGAAGATACTTTTCCAAGTGAAACAGCTGCTAAATCTTATTTGTGTGATACTTAGAAATCTGAAGGGGAAAATGAAGATAAACAAATGGAAAGGATCAGTAAACAGATAATACTGCAGTTGTGAGCCCGAGTTTCCTTAGCATTTCAGAATGGTGGTGAAAAAACTAAATGCCAGAAGATACAATATTAAAAGCATTTGGAAAAAGAGCCTAGTAAAAGATAAAACTCATTACTAATTAGGAGTTATGTTTTTGCCTCTCAAAACTGACTGGCAAAAGAGAAAGAAAAATAAAACCTAGTTTTCATGGACATGGATAATAATTATTCATATTCAACATATCTGAAAGAACAAAAGGAGAGAAACTCTCTTAGAAGTTCCATGAACCCAATTCATTATGAACCCCAATTATATTTGAAAGCATGAATAAAGGCCTAGTTGTGAAATTGAAATTGAGTTTCATACAGATCTCATTGATGAAATCTCCTAATTTCCAGGGAAGAAATAGAATTTCAAGAAGATAAAACAGAACAGTCATTACTATGCCCAAATAGTCAAGCATGAACTGAAGAAAGATTCTTCAGCTGCTAAGGTTTAACTTTTTGTTTGTTTGTTTTCCCCCCCAGCCAACCAGAGGGGAGAATGATGTTTGAGTGCTCAGACCCAGGGCACAGTGATGATTCATGAACAAACTTTCTGGAGAGAAGACAATGATCCACCACATCTTGCTTAGAATGAATCTGGAGGACATTTATCTTCTGATCCAGTGGTAAGAACTCCCCAGAAGAACTTTGGAGGCTGAACTCCTCCAGGGAAACAATACATGGTGCCATTGGCCTTATCCAAGCTTAGTAAAATTCCCAAAGGCTGGAGATGCAGTTCATAGAAAACTGCAAAAATATAAGTTATAGATATGGGTCATTAAAATTATGATCTGAAAATCAATAATTGCATGATTGTATTTTAGAGTTTTCTCATATGTCTCAACAATTCAACTTAGTAAGAATAATGTAGTATAATAACACTTTGAAAGAGGCCCAATGGAAGCTCTGAGAATGGGAGTTATTAGAGTTAATAATTTGGTTGCCACACACACACAAAAAAAACTTAACAAAAATCTGAAGGTCACACCCTTCCTTCTCTTTGAACTTAAATCATAAAATGCTATCCATGTTTTTGGTTATTGCTTAGGGCTGGCAGCAATAAAAATGATTTATTCTGACCAATGGAGATTTATGCTCATAAAGCCTATTTAAACAAATCTAAGAAAATTATTTAGCTTGGATTTATATTTGTTGTGGCAGAATTAATCTAAATAAATAATTCTATATGTTTAGTGTGCATGGCTTATGAAGACTACGTACTGACCATTTGAGTAGCCAAGATTGGTACTTCTGGGTTCAGTGCCTCAAAACAATGTGGTTTGAAGCAGTGCATCATTCTCATTCAGTCTTCAATGGAGGATTGATTTTGCCACTGGAAATCTATATCTCATTTAATGACTATGTACAGAACGGGCAACTAAGTGGAATGGTGGATAGAGTGCTGTGACTGGAGTCCAAAAGACATACCTTCCTGAGTTCAAATCTGGCCTCAGAAACTTACTAGCTGTGTGACCCTGGGCAGGTCACTTAGCCCTGTTTGCATCAGTTTCCTCATCTGTAAAATGAATTGTAGAGGAAATGACAAAGCACTCCAGTATCTTTTCCAAGAAAATGAGGTCATGAAGAGTCAGACAGGACTGAAAACTACTTAACAACAACACAGAATGTTAGTGTTGACTATGAACAGAAGCTAGCGGCCTTATTTCTCAGAGGAAAAATAACATCTTTAGATGAAAATCCTCATTAATAACAAACAATTTTTCCATAGTGATTTAAGCTTTGAAATGAATTTTTATACATTATTTTATTTGGTCTTTACAACAACTGTCTAAGGTAAGTGCTACTGTTGTCCTCATTTTATAGAAAAAAGAAACTAATGCTCAGAGCAGTTATGGGAATTGCCCAGGTCAAACAGTAACCATCTGAAGCATGATTTCAACTTTAGATTTGCCTAACTCAAAGTTCAAAGCTCTTTCTTTGTACCTTCACTTTATGAGGACCATTAGAAAGAATATTAACTATTTTTTAAAAGCTCGTTATTGTTTTAAGCTTACTAAACCACATTGAGTGGCTATGATGTAAAAATAAATTACATCATCTCAGTGAAACTTTAAACTCAGAAATGGTTAGGAATACTGGACAGAGCAACAAAAAATTCAATCCAACTAGACAAATATTTAAATGCTTACCATGTGCTGGACTATGCTAGATGCTAGGGATTCAGAAAAGAAAACTGAAATAGCCACCAGCCTCAAGGACCTTACATTCCACTGGGGAAGACAAGACATTGAAAGAATAAATACAAAGCTATACAAGTTAGAGAAGGTCTCTAATGGGGGTTTTGGTGACTATTATACAAGCCAGTGCTTTGTCACTATAAATTGTAGTGTGAGGGGGCAGTTAGGTGGCTCAGTGGATAGAGCACTGGCCCTGGAGTCAGGAGTACCTGAGCCTCAGACACTTAACACTTACTAGCTGTGTGACCCTGGGCAAGTCACTTAACCCCAATTGCCTCACTAAAAAAAAAAAAAATTGTAGTGTGAGAGAGTCATCAAGACATGACATACGTTTTCCTTCATAAAGGTAGATACACAATACCACATTTTCTCATAACATTCCTTATGTTCCCATCATAAGGTGGCACTGTTGTGGAGCAGAATGATCACTCACTAGTTTTGGATTTGGAGGACCTGAGATCAGATCCCAGTTCTAACCATTTAGCTTCATCAATCAGGTCACTTGAAGGAGGTAGAAGAAACTTCAGAATTTGTCTAGTTTAATGCATCCCTAATCAGGAATCCTTTTCCCATATCCCTGAAGATAGCCCTTTTCTTCTGGGGCAATGAGGGTTAAGTGACTTGCCCAGGGTCACATAGCTAGTAAGTGTCAAGTGTCTGAGGCTGCATTAGAACTCAGGTCCTCCTGAATCCAGGGCCGGTGCTTTATCCACTGTGCCACGTAGTTGTTCTCCTGAAGATAGCCCTTTAAGCAGAGGCAGAAATATCTCCATTGGTCAAAATCTCTACCTCTCAGATTCCTATCAAGGATTTGAATTTAATTACAAAATTATTTTGCATATGCTTTATATGTTCATTGAATTGATTTACTTGTTTCCATGCTAGATATTTTTCTTATATGGAGCTGAAATCTGTCTCTTTGTAGCTTTCTTCCATTATTTCTAGCAATGGAGCAAGGCTCTTTGGATCTAATAGCAAAAACTGAGTCCCTCTTTCCCGTGATAGCCATTTCAAATACGGTATTTTTATGGGGCAATGAGAGTTAAGTGACTTGTCCAGGGTCACACATCTAGTAAGTGTCAAGTGTCTGAGGCTGGATTTGAACTCAGGTCCTCCTAAAACCAGGGCAAATGCCTTATCCACTGTACTGCCTAGATGCCCCCACCCCCATTTAAAATACTTTGAAAACAGTTATCAATACTCTCCAACTCCCCCCAGCTTCCCTTCCTTTTAAACATTACCAAATCCTTCCACCAATCCTCAATGAGTATCCATTGCCAAAGTACAGCCCAGGTACCGCAAGGAGTCCCTGAGATCTTTGTAGGGGATAACTATGAAGTCAAAACAATCATTATAATAATATTAAGATGTTTTGATTTCCAACATGATAAATGTTGTTAGTTGTAAGCTACACAAACAAAGCTCTTTGGGAGGTACTCAATAACATTTAAGCTGATAAAGGGATATCAAAAGCAAAATACTTGAGAACTGCTCTTACAGAGTATGGTCTCAAGTATCTTCAACATCTTTGTCACCCTCTCATGAATGTGCTTTGACTTGTCTATTTCTTCCTAAGATTCGATCCCCTGAACTGAATGTAATAATAAGAATGACAATAGCTAACATTTATATGGTTCTTTAATGTTTGTACAAGGAGATATATCATCTCTTTTTATCCTAATAACAACTGTGTGAAGTCACTCCTATTATTACTCTTATTGTATATACGATAAAACTAAGGTTGAGAGGTTAAGTGACTTGCCCAGGGTCACAAAACTAATTAAGTGTCTGAGGCAGCATGTGAACTTGGGTCTTCTTGACTCTGTCGATCACTCCATCCACCTTTCTCTCTTTCTTTCTTTCTTTCTTTCTTTCTTTCTTTCTTTCTTTCTTTCTTTCTTTCTTTCTTCCTTCCTTCCTTCCTTCCTTCCTTCCTTCCTTCCTTCCTTCCTTCCTTCCTTCCTTCCTTCCTTCCTTCCTTCCTTCCTTCCTTCCTTCCTTCCTTCCTTCCTTCCTTCCTTCCTTCCTTCCCTCCTTCCTTTTCTTTTCTTTTCTTTCCTTTTGCTCATCATTAATCTTAATCTTGACAGATGAATCCCATTTGTCTAGCCTTTTGAAATCTTTTTGAATTCCAATTCTCTCAAGTTTTGTGTTGGCTATCCCAACCAAATGTATTTCCCCTGATGATCTGACAAACATGCTATCTATACCACCCCTCAGGTACATGGTGAATAGAAGAGGGTTCTGGTCATCCATCCATAGCCCAAGAGGATTTGTCTAAAGACTTCTGTTCTGTGTGGCCTTGACCCATTAAGACCACGACTCTGGCCAGTCAGTTCTGAATCTACCTCACTCTAGTGTCATCTTTGCCAATATCTTTTCCATAAATGGAGCCTTTGTAAAAAAATATTGCTGAAATTTGGGGCAGCTAGGTCACGCAGTGGATAAAGCACCAGCCCTGGATTCAGGAGGACCTGAGTTCAAATCCAGTCTCAGACCTTTGACACTTACTAGCTGTGTGACCCTGGGCAAGTCACTTAACCCTCCCTGCCATCCCCAATAAAATCTTGCTGAAATTCAAGCATCCTATGCCCAGAGTATTCCCCTCAATTTCACAGGAAAATATCTCTGAGGTCCCCACTAACTCTAAAACCTATGGTCTTAGATGATTAGTTTGGATTTAACTTTCTATGTATCTACCTTAAATAAATGGTACTATTCTTTCTTTCTAAGGGGCCATTACATAAATTAAGATAGATGAAGGATATATCAAGCCTTTGTCTGGTGAAATCAGCATCTCTCCTCTCTCTTCAGCTGCAATGGGCTCCTGGTAACATTAACATTTGGAAAGACTGGGGAAAAGGGCTGGGGGCTGGGAGGTGGTGGATTGGTGAATTTTGTTTTTGTAGGGGAAGCAGGGGAGCTTTGTGCATTAATTTAAATGAGAAAATTTAGTATTTCCTTCCCCCCCTTCCCCGCTGTCAGGCAGGTCTTGATCTCAATCACCCCCTTTTACAGCCTGGGCTGCTACTCCCAAGCTATTTTGAGCGGGTCTCCCTCCCTTTGTGATTTTGGCCACATCACATTGTGAGGGAGAGGGAGATCACTTACAGGGGAGAAAAAATGGAGGAGGAAATGCACGAACCCAAACCTTGACATGCTCAGTGAGAGGAGGAAGGAAGCAGAAACAGCAGCAATAGCAGCAGCAGTAGCAGCTCTGAATGATCAGTTTTGTTTTTTTGCTTGGGGTAGCGCTTTGGTGTCTCTATGCTGGCACTCAGTCTTGTCCATGTTTGAGAAAACTGGTTTGCCTGGGGGGCTGTCCTCCCAGTTCCCACTTCTAGGGACCTGCCTTGTCTAGGAGAGGGTGCAGATAGAACTTGAACTCGCCGGCCTGGCCGTCCCTTCTGAGGTTTGTTCCTCTGGGACAGCAGGAATACGCTCTTGAAGGAGTACCAGATATGCATGCCTCTGACAATGGATGAGCAATCTTGGGGCAGAGACAAGATGGAGGAGGAAAGGCTGTGACTCTTGTGCTTCCTACAAACCTGTCCACATACTTCCAAAAATAATGCCATAAGACAACTCCTGAAGCAGCATAACCCCCAAAAGAACAGAGTGAGACTACTTTCTAGCTAAAGATGGCTTAATTAGGTGACTGTGATCATCTGCTGTTCAGGGTGAGAGAGGAGCTCAGCTCGTAGCACAGATCCAGTCCTAGGCAGGCCATGCCTCCAGAGCCTCAGAATCTTCAGTGCCAGTGGCTTCTCCTGAAACTTGGCTCACAGACCTGGTAAGGGGGTCCAGTGGTTGGCCGGGGGGGGGGGGGAGGGTGGGGACTAGATGCAGTCTCTGATAGAGCTAAGGCAGAGGGCCCATATTCTGAACCAGTAAGTAGACTCAAGTGGCAGCAGCCCACTGGGGAAGGGGCACAGGCATGCCAAACTTCTGACCATAGAGAATCAGATTTCAATCAGACTTCTGCTTCCAGGTTAAAGGAAAAGCAGGCCATGGTTACTTACAGGCCAGGTGGGCTGAAAACGAGCCTAATCATACTCCCTGGGACCTCCTGTAGTCAGTGCATCCTGGAAGCAGCACTACACATTAAGAAGGAGTTAAAAGCCAAGAAATAGGTGGTTAAGATGAGAAGGCAGAGAAATCAGTAGACCATTAAAAGCTTCTTTGGTGGCAAGGTAGATCAAAATACACCCTCAGAAGAAGATAATAACAAAGTCAAAGCCCCTATATCCAAAGCTTCCAAGAAAAATATGAATTGATTTCAGGCCATGGAAGCACTAGAAAATGACTTTGAAGAGAAAGTAAGAGAAGTAGAGGGAAAAGTTGGAGAGGTAGAGGAAATGACTTTATGAGATATCAAGACTCAATACAGCAAATCCAAATGAATAAAAAAATAGAGGACAAAAAAAATAGAGGACAATATGAAATATCTCCTTGGAAAAACAGCTGACCTGGAAAATAGATCCAGGAAAGATAATTTGAAAAGCACTGGACTACCTGAAAACCATGACCAAAATAAGAGCTTAGACATTATATTTCAAGAAATTGTTATGGAAAATTGCCCTGATATTCTAGAAGCAGAAGGTATAATAGAAATTGAAAGAATCCACTGGTCACCTCCAGAAACAGATCCCAAAAGGAAAACTTCCAGGCATATTATAACCAAATTCCAGAGATCCCAGGTCAAGGAGAAAATATTGCAATGAGCTAGAAAAAAGGAATTAAAATACTGTGGAGCTACATTCAGGATAACACAAGATCTAGCAGCTTCTACATTAAAGGACTAGAGGGCATGGAATATGATATTCCAGATGGCAAAGGAACTGCAACTACAACCAAGGATTACCTACCCAGCAAAACTGAGTATAATCTTTCAGGGAAAAAATGGTACTTCAATGAAAAAGAGGATTTTCAGGCATTTGTGATGAAAAGAATTGAACTGAATAGAAAATTTGACTTTCAAATACAAGACCCTAGAGAAGCATAGAAAGATAAACATGAAAAAGAAATCATGAGGTATATTAAAAGGTTAAATTTATTATATTCCTACATGGGAAAATCATACTTCTAACTCCTAAGAACTTTCTTAGTATTAGGGCAGCTGAAAGGAATATACTTAAGACAGCAGGCACAGGTGTGAATTGAATATGAAGGCATGATATCTGTAAAGCATTTATTTTTTGTTTATCTTAATTTTTTGTGGGACAGGCAGGGTGAGGTGGCTTATGTCTGGGTCTGGATTTGGACTCAGGGCCTCCTGGGTCCAGGGCTGGTGCTTTGTCCACTGTGTCACCTAGATGACCCATGATGACATCTTTAAAATAAAGTTAAGGGGTAAGAAGAATGCACTGGAAGAAAGGGAAAGGGAGAGGTGGAAGGTGGTAAAGTAGCTCACATAAAAGAAAACAAGGAAAAGCTTATGCAGTGGAGGGGAAGATGGGGAAGGAATGGGGGAGTGAGTGAGCTTTACTCTCATCAAAATTGGCTCAAAGAGGGAATAACATACATACTCAAGTGGGTATAGTAATATATTTTGCCCTGAGAGAAAGTGGGAGGGAAAGGGGATAAGGAAGGGGAGAGGCAAAGGAAGGGAGGACAGATTGGGGGAGGGCACAGTGAAAAGCAAAACACTTTTGAGGAGGGATAGGGTGAAAGAAGATAGAAAATAGAGTAAATATCAAGGTGGGGAATAAGATGGAGGTTAATATAGTTAGCAATAGTAACTGTGAATAAAGACATGAAAATATATCAAACTGTTCAGGCTGAGCTTGGTTTTTTTGGTATAAAATGCAAAATGTGTGGAAGCAAAATATTTGGTGAAATGAATGATTATGCTTATAGTTGTTGAAGCACAAACTGTCCATTTAAAATAGACACAGATAGGTAAAGCAAAACTTTGAAGTACCTAGCATTATCTTGTTTCTCTATGGATGTCAGAACTCTGCTGGTAAAGAGCCATTTACCACCTGATAATTCCACACCCAAAGATTTTATCTAAGTATACACCATAATATGCAGCCAAGTCAATTCCAAACATTCTCTTTAATCACATCTGCTTTCTGGAGTCTATATTGCAGAATAAATACTCACACTAGACTTCTAGTTTATATGCTCCCCCTTCCTTCCTTCCTTCCTTCCTTCCTTCCTTCCTTCCTTCCTTCCTTCCTTCCTTCCTTCCTTCCTTCCTTCCTTCCTTCCTTCCTTCCTTCCTTCCTTCCTTCCTTCTTTCCTTCCTTCCTTCTTTCCTTCCTTCCTTCCTTCCTTCCTTCCTTCCTTCCTTCCTTCCTTCCTTCCTTCCTTCCTTCCTTCCTTCCTTCCTTCCTTCCTTCCTTCCTTCCTTCCTTCCTTCCTTCCTTCCTTCCTTTCTTTTTTGGAGGCAGGAAGGTTATTGATGTCTGCTGAATTTCAGTGGGCTATGATAGAAAATTCATTAAAAACTAATAATAAAAATAATGATAAAAAACAGTACAAAGTCATTAATGACTAGCAACTCATTTTAGAGCATCTGTGACCATGTGTATTGTCTTGAAGATCTACTTATTTTTATAGTGATATTCTTACCTGAGGTCTTGAAATGGGTCTGCTCTGACAAGTGGTGTTTCTACTGAGTGCTCAAAAAGAGCTCCTTCAGGCCCTAAATGAAAGCAAGAGACTTTGTTAAAATGATGTAATAAACAGTGCATTAATATAAATGTTATATTTTAAGGCATGCCACCATGATCTTCAAAGAATAATAATTGTGGATTATCCAAATGGCAATATATGTAGAGGAAATTCGTTTATAGAAATGAAATCATGATAGTAATTCAAGATCAAGTCATTGACACTGGGGATTACTGAAGGATTATCTTTTTTTTTAATTTAATTAATTTATTTTTTGTGAGGCAATTGGGGTTAAGTGACTTGCCCAGAGTCACACAGCTAGTAAGTGTTAAGTGTCTGAGGCCGGATTTGAACTCAGGTCCTCCTGAATCCAGGGCCGGAGCTCTACCCACTGCACCATCTAGCTGCCCCTGAAGCATTATCTTTAATTAGTTCAGGGTTATTGAACAAAGTAGATTACACCAGAAGATGGCAAAACTATGCAATACATTAGTGTAGTCTACACACATTTTGCACCTACCAAATACTAGATTTGTGGCTAGAATTATACATCATAAACTAACAGATGAAAGCCCTGTAAATATAACCTCAAAACATTCTTGATAATTAAATAAGTTGTAGTTGAATTGGAGCATCACCCCAAACAACTTCTCCATAAAAATGAAAGACTATTTTAATAGATGTAATCATACTAAATATTCCTAATGAGAGTTTGATGTAGAATGGGAAGATTTCAAAAGGGAGGTCTAGAAGGAGAAATAAAAACCATCTGGCAATAGGATGAGGTATATATCATCTCCATGATCATATCTATTACAATATCCTGAGAATATTTTCAGTGAGTCTACAGAAGATGAATTTATATACCAATACTTTTGCAAAAGCATTAATTTTATCCACCTGTGTGATGCTCCATAGAACATAAAAAATTTTTTAAAAAATTTAGCAAGATAATGACTTATTCTAGAACTGTTTCTATATGAAACCTTTTAAAAAGTTGAAAAGAGTGATATTAATAATGATTATAATGATAATAATATCACTGAATACTCATAATCTCCAAACTTCATGCAATGAAAATCTCATCTCTCCTTTCTTTTCTGCTCCCAGTAGAATGTACATTCATTTAGGGTAAGAATTGTGGATTTTTTTTTTGCCTTTCTTTGTATCCCTATTACTTAGTACAGTATCTAGCATGTAGTAAGTACCTAATAAATACTTGTTAACTGACTGACTACTGGAGTTGTATTTAAGATATTTTCAATTAACCTCTAGAAGATGAGCTTACATTCCAAGCGTTTAATTGCAAATAAGCAATCAGCTTATTCAACTGCACAACTCTTTGTCCAGCATTCAACTTTAACGAGCATTAGGAACATAATAATCAGTCACAGGACTGTTTCTATTAGGACTCCAATGAATTGAGAATGAGAAGAATGAGAAAAGTTAAGAATAATAATAACACTAACTGTAGCTCACATTTCCATTTGTGTTTTAAGGTTTTCAAAGAACTTTGAATACATCATTTTATTTGATCATGGATATAAGTGTGTTAGAACACTTTGCCAATAATGACCCTTGCTGAAGAAGTGGTATAAAAGCCACTATCCAGGAAGTATATGATTGGAAGAGTAAGTGAGAGAGTCATTTAGCAAAGATTAAGATGTAAAGACAAGGGATACACTGGTATTCACAAAAATAGACCTCCAGAATGTTTTTCATTAAGATCCTCTATGTATGATTTATAAAATTATTTGGACAAGATTCACAAGAGATGATAAGGCAGGGATGAACAATGATGTCATATGTAAAGCAAAAGGGAGTCTTTACAGTGATGAGAGAAAGGATCCATATAAGATTAAATATTTTAATTCATATATCAAAGCACATTAATATTTTAACGTTATTGAGAGTGGGGGTTAAGTGAGATGAATTCCAAATAGCTTGCATCTTTCTTCCATTATACAACATCTTCTCCATTAAAAAAAACAAACAAACCAACCCTTTTTTATTTTCTAAGGTTATATTTGCTTCCCTCTCTGGATTTGCTTTTGCATCTCTTAGCTTTGCTTATTTCACCTTAATGATTTTATTAATTTATCAGATATTCATTTATTTACGTAGTAAAAATGCTAATATTCGCACATCCCCTACTTAGTCCAATAATCAGTTTCCCTAAAACAAGTTAACTGTGAGAGTAGGATAACATGCCAGGAGAAAATAGAGAGGGGAAACTGAAGAACAGAGAAAAAGAGGAGATCTGAAGAATAGGAAAAAAGATAGAAATATGATAGAAAAAATTGTAGCTCCTCTCCCCATCACTACACCTATTCCTATTTTCTTCCTACCAGATCATGCCTCCTGGAGCTGTAAGTTTATTTGCAACTGTAGCTATTAAAGGTATGCAATGCATCTTTTTTTTTTTTTTGGGTGAGGCAATTGGGTTTAAGTGACTTGCCCAGGGTTACACAGCTAATAAGTGTTAAGTGTCTGAGGTCGGATTTGAACTCAGGTCCTCCTGAATTCAGGGCCGGTACTTTATCCACTGCACCACCTAGCTGCCCCCTGCAATGCGTCTAAGGGTGAAAAGTACAATATTAAGTCTCCAAAGGAAAGCCCAAATAAATCTTATTAGAACTGAAACAAAAAGCAGGGAGATGGGGCATGCCCATATACTACATAAAGAAGCTGAATATATAGCTCCAAATATCCATATCCATCAGACATACTTTGGATGTTTACTGCATCTTATTTATAAAATTGTATATTAAGTTATTTTTGTTCCAAAGCAATAAAGAACTGAAAATTTATTGAAAAACATCAAAAGATGTCTCTTAAATTAAGTCTGTGAAACTATATGCATAGTCTAAAATATCTGGTTATGTGTTGAGTAATTTTTCCCCCAGGGGCATAGAGATTGCTCATGGGAAAATCTCTAACAATGAAGATCAGCAACTTCAATTTATGGTGCCACAGAGTTGCCGTTGACACTGAAAAGTAAAGTGAGCTTCCTGGGGTCACATGTAGTAGAATTTGAACCCAGGTATTCCTCTTTTTCTGCCTCTCACACCAGCTCTTTATCTTTTACTTATTCTACTCACATATTATGTTACTTATATTAAAAAATTATTTTAATAATATAATGTAGTAATATAATACAATATAATATATGCTATAATAATATATAAAATAATTATAATAATGCTTATTATAAAGCACAAACACAACTTATTATCCATTGCATTATATTAAAATGGTTATTGGATTCAGTGATCAATCAATGAAGTATTTATTAAGAGCCTGCTATGTGCCAGGTAATATGCCCTGGACACCAGGGTGATAAAGACCCAAATGAAAAAGCCCTGGCTTTCAAGGAGCTTACATTCAATTGGGGGCAGATACCATCTATGTAAACAGACATAGAAAAAGATGAATGAAGCATAAGGCAGTATGGGGATGGAGGGTATTGGCAGTTAGAGGATCCAGAAAAGCTTCATATAATAATAATAATAATAATAATAATAATAATAGTGCCAATACTCATTCACATGTATATACCACTTTAAGGTTTACAAAATGTTTCATATATGTTAACTCACTTGGTCCACATATGTCTCTTAGAGGCAGTTGTTACTGTTATCCCCATTTTACAGATGAGGAAAATTGCATAGAGTGTTTTTTGTTTGTTTTGGTTTTTTTGTGGGGCAATGGGGGTTAAATGACTTGCCCAGGGTCACACAGCTAGTAAGTGTCAAGTGTCTGAGGCTGGATTTGAACTCAGGTACTCCTGAATCCAGAGCCAGTGCTTTATCCACTGCATCACCTAGCTGTCCCATGGCATAGAGTTTAAATGACTTCCCTTGGGTCACAAAACTAAGGGACATATCAGAGGTTCGATTTGAACTCATGTCTTCCTGATTATGAGTCCTGAGCTCTATCCACTATGGTGTTGAGGTGAGTTTTAAGGATGTAAGGGATTCTAAAAGAAGTTGAGGTGGAAGCATGATACTGACAGACCAGTGAAAAAGCATGGACCCCTGAGATAAGAGTTTTGTGTGTGAGGAATAGAAAGTAGGCCTTTTTGGTTCGATTGTAGAGTATGGGCAGGACAGTCATGTGTAGGCAGGCTGGAAAGGTAGGCTGGGGTCAGGTTGTGAAAGACTTTTGAAGTCAAGCAGATACATTTATCCTTTGTTCTACAGGCAATGAGGAGTTACTGAAATGTATTGAGTAGGGGAGTGGGATGGTCAGATCTATACTTAAGGAAAACCCTTTTAGCAGCTGTGGGTAGATTCGAGTGGGAGGAGGTTTGAGGCAGGCAAACCAATTAGGAGGCCATTCTAATAGTCTAGGAAAGCAGTAATACGGTGCTGAACTAAGGTGCTGGGTGTGCAAGTGGAGAGAAGAGGTTGTTGCAACAGATATTTTGTAGATATAAGATTTAGCAAATGATTGGCTACTCAGGGTGAAGGAGGATGAGGAGTTAAGAATAATACCCAGATTGTGAATTTAGGAGAATGGTGGTACCTTCATCAGTAATACAGAATTTGGAAGAAGTGTGGGTTTTAGGGGAAAGATAATAAGTTCTGTTTTGAATTTGATGAGTTTGAGATGTCTTTGGGGCATCTGGTTGGATATGTCTGATACACATTTGATGATGTGCCAGACATTTGGGTGATGTGGGACATATTTGGCCATGGAACACTTTTAGATGTCTTCTCTGATTCAGATTGAAACTCATACTGTATAGTTTTCATCTAAGTACTGCCAACATATTACATTTATTGAACATATTACATTTCATGCAGCACTGTTACAGGCACAAATACTTCTCTAGTGTGAAACAATTAGGATGAGCCCTTAAATTACAAAGCTATACTCCCTAAACATGATATCTACCACAAAGTAGGCTTATCTATTGTGCATTTTTGCGCAATTTTATCTTACTGCCTTTATATAAACATATAACATGGTAGCTGAGATAAAAATAATTAACTCATTTGGTCCTTTCCACCCTAGTCCTGAAATAAACTACTTTGGTAAACCCAGCCAAAGAGACAATGTATTCCAATTGCTCAAGCAGATTACAATTTTTATTGGAGCACCAGCTGTTCTGTTGCTTTTTTTTTTCCATGATACCTTAGATCATTGTAAAAGTGCTACCCACAATATTTTACAGAGAAAAGGGTTTCATACTGATTTTCTAAATACATGTCAATTACTTTGCATCTAATTATAACACAGTGTATATCATAGAACCATTTGATTATTTTAATGTTGTACTCGCAAATAGAGAGAAAGTCTTAAGACTGAAGATGTATTGTTACATAAATCCTGCAATTGTGTTTGGTCACAAAAGCTCTAAATATCCAAGTTGTCCAAGCCTGTATACATAATTGCCATTCACACTTAAAGTAAAAATTGCTCAAAGACTGTTGGTGCATCATAGCTGAGCATGATTAAAATGCTTTTGGAATTTTTTATAATTTCATAATAATGATTATTAGTTCCAAAGGTAATTAAATTTTTGTTAGGCTTGAGTATCATACTCAAATATTTCCCATCCCAGATACTGGGAAATACAATCAGTTTTAACACCTGCTCAATGTTGAAAATGGGAAATATTATTTGAAATGTCTTATAGCACATAATCAAAAGCATGATTGATATAGAAAAAATAAATGAGGACCAAATGGAGTTAGATTTTGATCTAATTAGGTAAGCCACACATTTAAGATACTGTGTAATGTATACTAGTTAGAAAAGAAAGGTATTATAAGAAATACATGTAAAAACTGATAGAACTTAAAATTCATCAGACAAATTTTTAAGATTATATGATCAATGGGATGTGCTGGAAACACAAATATGAGCATTCAATGTTGGGTTCAGATTTTAGCTCTGCCATTTACTGGGTGGGTTACCATAAGCCATTTAAACTCTACAAACTTCAGCTGCCTCCTCTGTAAAATTAGGCTCATAATACTTTATCTCACTAGGTTGTAGTTTTGAACATGTGAGATAAGAGATATGGAAAGTACTTTGAAATCAAATACCATTATCATTATTAGTAGCACATCTCTTACTTTATTAGAACCATTTTCCCTCCTCCCCCCAGAGGCAGCAAGGTATATAGTAGGAAGAGTTTTGGGACTGGAGTGAGGAAATCCTTAGTTCAAATCCAGACATTTACTAGCTGCATGACAATGGAAAAGTCACTTAACCTTTTTTTGCCTCAATTTCCTCAAATGTGAAATAGGGATCATAATAGCACCTACCCTCCAGGGTTGTGAATATGTAATTAAATAATATTTGTAAAGTGCTTAGTATGGTGTTTGAAACATAGTAGTCACTTAATAAAAGTTTCCTCCTGTTCTCCCTTCCTTTTCTCCCTTCCACCCACCCACCCTACCTCCCACCAACCTTCCCTTCCTTCCTTCCTTCCTCCCTCTTCCTTCTAACACAGGTAAGATCAATGATAAACACTATTTAAGAAAATGAATACATGTGCAGTACAATTAGAATAATATATATATGTTTATAGATAGATATAGATTGATATTTATAGATATAGATATAGATATTGAGATATAGATATAGATGTAGATATAGATATGCAGCAACAGACAGGACAGGGTGGCCAAAACATTTGGGGAGTGAAACAAAATAGAATTAGAATAGAGTGAAAGAGAAATGGAAAATGCATCGGAGCTGTTGAGGGGCAGCAGCCGTGAGCTACTACTCTTCCTAACGATTTTAGCTTTAGAATTTCATGGAGTTTAAAATGTCTACCAGTCATATTTTGTAGATAGATGAAGCCGTCAATTTTGCTTTCTACTCTAACTGGTTTACTCAATATTCATTAACTATGTTGACTATGCATCTGCCTCAGTTTTGGCAGGGGATGCTCTGATTCATGGGCCATTATATTGATGCCTGTCTTTGCCCTCCTCCTGCCTCTTTCTGAACCTAGGTTTTAAGAAAGCTTTGTCTTTTTCTGCATCTCAACCTTTCAAACATTATTTTGAACATAACATAGTATGATGTGACACAACATAACATAATGATCATAAAGCACATCTGTATGTTTATTTCCCTATAATATAAAGCTTATTTCACCTAGATAAGAACCCTATCTCCTGTTCATTAAAAAAAAAATAGTGTGGCTGATTAGCTCCCTAAACTCAACCTCTGATTGAATTCACTGATAACAAAGAGTTCATCAAAGAAAAATCAATGACAATCAGCTTTATAGCAATTTATCAGTTAAAATCCATGTCAGGAACTGAGGAATAGTTGTTGTGCAGAGGGACTCGCAGTAGGTAAATTAGCAATTCTTTTCAACAGTTCACTTGGCCAGTACTTTCAATCAAGTAAAAAGTTTGGCATGTAGGTGGCACTTTCCCTTCCAGACAATAATTCAATTTAAGGTGCTAGAACACTGATGATTCAAAGACAAAAACAAAATAGTTCCTGCCTGTAGGGAGCTGGTAGTCTACTGGAGGATATAACATGCACACAAATAAATAAATGAATGGTGATATGAAGAGTACTAACAAAGAACAGACCAGGAAAATTGGATCTTGAAGGAAGATAAGAATACAGAGGCAGAGCTGGGGAAAGGAGGCATTATAAGCACTGAGACACTGGCAGGAGATGTGTATGTTGGGATTGAAGAATAGCTAGCAGTTTGGTTTGGCTGAGGAAATAGTGTGGATAAAGGGGAGTGATGTACAATAAAATTGGAAAAATAGATTTCATTATGGAGGTCCCTTAAATGCCAAGTTATAGGGTTTTATTTCATTCCAGAATCAAGAGTGAGCCACAGAAGGTTTTTACAAAAGGGAGAGTAATGTGGTAGGAAACCTATCTTTAAAAGATGATTCAGTTATGTAAAGGACTCATTTGAGAGTGGAGAGCCTAGAAGTAGAAACCATGTAGGAGACTATCTTACTTCAGGGATAAACACAAGGGAAAAGGATAAATAGTATACTACAATAATAATAATAATAATAAGATTGGTTATATAATACCACAAATATGTACATATAGTGTATATAAAACAGGAATTCAAAAAATAGCACTACTGTTTTGCAGGGCTGAAAAGATCTTGTGATTTTGTTGTTTATTTGTTCATTTGTGTCCAACTCTTCATGACCCCCTGAATGCCAGGTACTTCTATGCTTCACTATTTCCTGAAATCTGTCCAAGTTCATGTCTGCTGCTTCCATTGACACTATCTATCTCATCCTCTTCCAGCCTCTTTTCCTCTTGACTTTAATCTTTTCCAAAGTAGGGTCTTTTCCAATTAGGCCTCTCTTCTCATTATGTAGCCAAAGTACTAAAACTTCTGCTTCAGTATTTGTCCTTCCAATGAGTGTTGTTGTTCAGTTGCATCCAACTCTTTGTGACCCCAGTTGGAGGTTTTCATACACAGATCTTGGAATGGTTTGCCATTTACTTCTTTAGTTCATTTTACGGATGAGGAAACTGAGGCAAAACAGGGTTAAGGGACTTCCCCAGGGTCACGCTATTAAGAGTAGGATGCCAACTTACTCTATCCATTACGCTACCTAGCTGCTCCTTCCAATGAGTAGCCTGAGTTAATTTCTTTAAGTATCAACTAATTTGATCTCCTTGCTGTCAAAGGTACCCTCAAAAGTCTTCTCCAACACCACAATTCAAAAGCATCAATTCCAAGGTGCTCAGCTTTCTTTCTAATCCAACACTCACAGTCATATATTACTACTGGAAAATCCATGGTTCAACTCTATGGATCTTTGTTGGCAAGGTGATGTCTCTACTTTTTAGTATGCTGTCTAAATTTGCTGCAGGTATCTTTTCAAGGAGCAAGCACCTTTTAATTCCATGGCTGCAATCACTATCCGAAGTGATATTTGAGCCCAAGAATATAAAATCTGACACTGCTTCCATTTCTTCTCTCTCTATTTGCCAGGAAGTGATGGGACTAGTTGCATCATCTTAGTTTTTTTAACTTTTGTTTTTACAATTATTTATTTAATAGGATTAGGCTATAAGGGCCAATTCTACAGAGCCTGGTTTTCTCCTCTTATCCATCAAGCCATCAATTAAAAAGTATTCACCCTTCTAAATACTTGCAAATAGTTTAGCACATGATTTAGTCAATAATGCTTTACCTATAAAAGCCAAGTGATAGGATGTTTGCTCATTTGCCTTCTTTCTCCATTTGATAAAGTGAGGAAAATATAATATAATATATCCATCAAAAATGATACGCAAAGGGGGCAGCTAGGTGGCACAGTGAATAAAGCACTGGCCCTGGATTCAGGAGTACCTGAGTTCAAATCCGGCCTCAGACACTTGACACTTTCTAGCTGTGTGACCTTGGGCAAGTCACTTAACCCCCATTGCCCCACCAAAAAAAAATTATACACATGGTGAGTGGTGGGAGAGGTAACCTCAAGGAAGATGGAGTGTGACACTGAAGAAGAGCAGTATTAAAGGAAATACAGGTCCCCAGGAACCACTTTTCTATGCATTGAACCTTAGATGCATTTGACTACTTTGAAGTTAACTGTCTCTTCTGCATTATGTTTCAAGCAATTCTGAACATACTCTTCCTTATCATGTTCCAGGACATCTAAGACCTTGCCATATTTTTGGTTAGTCCATGGCCTCCTAGCAAGATTTTTGTAGTTTCTTTTTCCTCCTGCTGTTTCCTTGATTCCCAGTCCCTGGTGACATGGGTTTCACATATTATTTAGCTCATGTTCAACACTTTCTAATTAGCTTGACTTTCTCTTGAGAGCTATTTTGCTGATCTCAGAGAAGACCTTAAACTACCTTTTCTTCCTCACATCCACTATTATTTTATCTTCACATTTCTAGAGAAGGAAGAGAAAAACCAGGGGAAAGTATATATTACAAGAGGTTACTTTTAATCTGTGAAAAATTCCATGTCTATCTTCAAGTCAATACAACTATCTCTTGGGAACTAAATCACTAGTTACTCACTTAAATCCTTCTTCCAGTTGGCTACAATGGGAAAGTTATTTTACATGGAGTAGCTAAAAGTTATGCTTTAACCAGGATACTAATTCCCAGGCTGTTTGGTTTTTTTGTTTGTTTATTTGTTTGTTTTAAAGCTAGCCACTTTTTACCAAAGACTTTATAAAAGGAGTCACATTGTTCTCCTATCTGAACATTTTAACAAGTTTGAACATAACAGCCTTTTGTTTTTGTTTTTTTATCTTTAGTGTTCACTGAGGCACATATAGTACAGAGAATGACTAGACTTGCAATTTCATTGGTACTGGGAACTCCCAGGTGAAGAAATTTCATCTTCCAATGGATATGGGCACCTTCTCTTTAATTTATAGTCTTAGAGAGCTGCCTAGGGCACAGAGATGTTAAGTGATTTGTCAAAGATTATGTAGCCGGTTATATGTCAGAGGGCAACCAGGTGGTACAGCAGATAGAGTACCAGACCTGGAGTCAGGAAGATGTGAGTTCAAATATGGCTTCTGACACTTACCAGCTATGTGACACTGGGCAAGTCACTTAACTCTGTTTGCCACAAGTTTCCTCATCTGTAAAATGGCCTGGAGAAGGAAATAGCAAACTATTCCAGTATCTCTGTCAAGGAAACCCCCTCAAAAGAGATCATGAAGAATTAGACATGACTGAAAAAATGACTAAACAACAAATTTGTCAGTTTTGAGACTTGAACACAGATCTTCTGAGCTTTGAAGCTGGCTTTCTATATTCAGTATAGTTTGTTCCTTCTAAAAAATAACTTTTTTATTTTATTTTTTAAAATTTTTTGGTGTGAGACAATTGGGGTTAAGTGACTCACCCAGGGTCACACAGCTAGTAAGTGTTAAGTGTCTGAGGCTGGATTTGAACTCAAGTCCTCCTGAATCCAGGGTCCCTGCTCTATCCACTGTGCCATCTAGCTGCTCCTTTAAAGAATAACTTTTAAACAATGTCATGCTGTACTTTCTTCATATATCTAAAGCTCCTTCAAGAATTATGGAAATCTTATTCTTTTCATATCAGATTTTGAATCTTGTTCACATTCTGAGCTTACCCATTATAAACACCTTCAAAGCAGTGGACCTGAGTTTAACTAATTTAATACTTATTTCTTATTTGCTCTAGGTGCTTTGTAACAGGCTATGGCTTTATGCCAATCTCTCTTAACACCTTATGCAATGACATGAATGTTAACTACTCAAAAACATTTGACGAAAATGATGATACTATATATAATATACACAGCATTTGTCAGATATCACACTATTAGCCTTATAAAGATAGAAATCAGTCTTTGGTGAAAGAAAACAACTTCCCTTCAGCAGTAGATTATTTAAGGGAACACTGAAGAATTTGTGCAATTTATTACAAAATATCTAGAAGTGTAAAGCACTCAAAAGTTACTTTGGTTTAGGTTTCATAAATTCAAGAACATTTCTGTAGGTTTCGTGCTTGTACAGCTCACAGAGGATTTACTGGTCTCTGGGAAGGCTTTTGGCAGAAGCTCTAATGTTTGTCACATAATCAAACTTTAAATCAACAGAGAGTTTATGCTTTTGAAAGGCCATAACTTCCCGAGTTAACTGCTATAGCTTTATCTTTGTTATTTAGAATAATACTTAGACCTATGAGAGGCAATTCCTGACATCATTACTTTAGTTTAGTTTCTTCTAGTTGTTATTCTGGATGATTTAAACATTCTTTCAGTTTGAGGTCTTCGCATATTCTTAAGATTAAGCTTCTGGGGTATTTTTTTGCTTGTTAACCTAAATTAAACTCTAGTATAAATTAAATAAGACAACATATTTAATAATGAGTGTATTTCAGAGGGAAAAAACAAATGTAAATATAAAGGCAGGTTTAATGAAGCTGGGAAATAATTTGGGACTGTTTATTGATATGTAAACAATATGGGCTCATAGAGCCACAGGCAACACATGCTGTTGTGAAATATGGCTTCCTGAAAGGTATTTTCTTCTTGGTAAGCTGTTTAAGTTGCAAAGCCAAGCAAACCCTCTAAGAGAAATCTGAATTATAAGTTATTCTAAAGCAAGATTCCAACTAAGAACTCCAGATGTGGAAAATGGCCATTTGTAAATCATTAGATTTTAGATGTATAGGGAAAAGTAGAACTTATAGACTACCATTTCTCTTCCTGCCATTCATGCCCGTGTTTTTATGGATAAAATACTTCATAAGTCTGGATGCAATTCTGTCTTTTTGTTTTTGAAGATGATGTTCTTAGTAGTGATCATTCATCTGTGGAGCAGAATGGTGCAGCAGAAAGAATACTGGCTCTGGAATTGGAGGGCCTGGGTTCAAATCTCATCTCTAACAATTATTAACTCTGTGATCTTGGACAATTAACTTACCATCCTTTATAACAATAATGATAATAATAGCTAATACTTTGATGGCACTTTAAGGTTTGTAGAGTGTTTTACAAATATTATCTCATTTGATCCTCAAAACAAGCCTGATGCTGTTATTATCTTCATTTTACAGATGAAGAAACTGAGGCTGGCAGGTTAAGTAACTTAGGTAGCAAGTGTCTAAGGCCAGATTTAAACTTAGGTCTTCCTGAGTGCAGGTGCAACACTCTATCCACTACAGCACCTAGCTCCCCAGGCTTCAATTTCCTCATCTCTAAAATAAGAGGTTAGGCTAGATGGTTTCTGTGGTTCTCCCTTTCCAGATCTAGAAGCAATCCCCTCAATTACAAACTTATGTTCCCCTGACCTGAAAGGTCACTATAGCTACCAGTGCTTTCCACAGTGAACCCATATGGAATCTGTACCCTGATTAACATTTATAGTCCCTTACCAAAGAGTTTGACATAGTTTGCAACTTTTCTTTTTAATATTGTGGTTGGGTTAAAGTTTGTTTAAACAAAGCAAGTCTATTCCTCATAACTATAACCTAAGCCTGTCAGCTACATGTTTTTGTTTTTTTTTCTCCTAGGCACTGACATGCTTCATTACTAGACAATGTGTTTCAATGAATTCTTTTTTTAGTGTGTGTGTGGCAATTGGGGTTAAGTGACTTGCCTAGGATCACACAGCTAGTAAGTGTTAAGTGTCTGAGGCCAGATTTGAACTCAGGTCCTCCTGACTCCAGGGCCAGTGCTCTATACACTGTGCCACCTAGATGCCCCTCAATGAATTCTTAATGAGTTTGCTTGGCTCTTTAGGATATTGAAAAAAAAAAACCCAACAACAACAGAAAACAAGCGTAAAAGGGCAACCTGGAAGGTGAAGGTTCTGGAATCTATGTCAAATTGAAGTCATTGGAAATATTTAGCCTGGAGAAGAGTTGAGTTTTGCTCCATATTTAATTTGCTTATGAGACAGCTGCATAGACATGGGATTCTATTTCTGGCTTCTATGGTAGAAGGTCATAGGATGAGTGGGAGAATAAAATCATGAACTGAATTAATAAGAATAAAGTTATTAGATAGGAGATTTGGAAGGACTTAGACTAATGAATTTGGTTAGAGGTTGAATTTTGGGTAAGATAAATTTGGAAAAATTCAAGAGAAATTGAAAAAAGAAATTGAAGAACAATTTCTAGACCCAGAAACTGGATTATATTCTGAGAGACAAGATAAGCAGGATCAAAGAAAATGAGAGAGACCATAAAAGGACTATGGAGGATTAAGGAGGATTACTGAGTAGAATTTGATGGTATTGTTCTTTGTCTTTCCTTCTGAAGAAGACCATGAGATCAGAGTCACTTGCACTAAATTGGATATCAGGAGATGGCCCCAGATGTTTAAGGCAATTGGGGTTAAGTGACTTGCCCAGGGTCACAGAGCTCGTAAGTGTCTGAGACCACTTCTAGTTGTCTTTATAGATATCTTGCCGCTGGATCCAAATGGCTCTGGAAGAGAGAGTGAAGTTGGTGACCTTGCACAGCCCTCTCTCACTTAAATCCAATTCAGTGCAAGTCATGGCATCACCCTGATGTCATGGTCCTTTTTGAGAAAGGGAGGACAAACAACAATAACTTGATGGTATAGACTCAAGAAGGAGGAAATGATGATGGCTAAGGCAAGGCAAATAAGAAAAGGTAAGTGGTACAATTAGAAAGTCAAGCAAATTTATAGAGTAGATTGGTGAATGGGGAAAATTGGTAAAATGTCAGGTGATTGGGGTAGCAAAGAATTGGAAAGTGAGGGGACACCCATCAATTGGGGGATGGTTAAACAAGTTGTGGTATATGAATGCAATGGAATACTATTGCACTGTAAGAAATGATAAGCAGATGGATTTCAGAAAAACCTGGGAAGACTTACATGAATTGATGCTGAGTGACATGAGCAGAACCAAGAGAACATTGTATACAGTATCAACAACATTGTGTGATGATCAACTGTGATAGACTTAACTCTTTTCAACAAAACAATGATCCAAGACAATGGCAAAAGACACATGGTGGAAAATGCTCTCCACATTCATAAAAAGAACTATAGAATCTGAATGCAGATTGAAGCATGCTATTTTCACTTTTGTTGTTGTTCATTCTTTCTTGCATTTTTCCCTTTTGTCTTGATTCTTCTCTTACAACATGATTAATGTGGGAAAATGTTTAACATGATTGCAATGCATAACCTATAACAGATTGTTTGCTGGCTTTGGAATGGAGGAGGGAAGAGAGGGTGGGAGAAAAATTTAGAAATCAAAAATATCTTTACATGTAATTCAAAAAAATTTTAAAAATAAAATTAAATAATTTTTAAAAATCAGGTGATTGACTTATGGCTGAAAAAAGTGGGTCTATCTGTGACTTAGTTGTTGAAACAATGGAAAGGAAGTTGAGTTGGATTGTCAGGTTAAGAAGTATGATAAGATGATTATCTGCCAAAGCTCTTCCTCTCCCAACCTCACTGTGTTGGTTAAGCTACCTTTTCTCCCACCTCAAAGGAAAGGAATATAGCCCATAGACTTGATTGGCCTAGGGGAATAAAGATTCAAGTCATAGTGTTGTAGCTTTCTGCACTTAAGGGCATAAGAGACTCTTTAGATTTAGTAGATGTTTAAGACATCACATCTTGTCCAGATTTATTTCTATATTGGAGAATGGAGGGCACTTTTATCTGAACTTTTATCTGCAGTATTCCTTCTGTCCTATGACTAAGTCACCTCTTTTTGTTAACTGTTAAATGACCTACGAGTGACTCATTTTATTTTTCTATTAATACTAAACTACCAGGGTATCAGATTGAATCAGTTCTCATTTTTTAACAAGAGGTAAGAAAACTAAGAAACTTTAACCAAATGTTAGGATTGAGGTATAAACCTTATTTTCAAATAAAAAAGTCTTGGAAGAAACTTACATGATTGAAGTGCTGGTTCCTCTTTTTGTTAGTTTCTTCCCAGAGTCTTTATCTCCCTCTTGTCAGGGACCTGATGAAAGTTTGGAATAGCATCTCTTCTCTCTCTCTCTCTCTCTTTTTTTTGTTTGTTTGTTTGCAGGGCAATGGAGGTTAAGTGACTTGCCCAGGGTCACATGGCCAGTAAGTGTCAAGTGTCTAAGACCAGATTTGAACTCAGGAACTCCTGAATCCAGGGCTGGTGCTTTATCCACTGTGCCACCTAGCTGCCCCCTCTACCTAGCTGCCCCCATCACTTTTCTCTTGAAGCCAGAAGCTAGGAGACCAGGATCTCTCTCATCCCTAGCTCTGACCAACATTGACCCATGAGGAGACTCAAAGCACCAAGTAATCAATTTCCACCAATGAAGAAAGAAATATGCAAAAGTTCCTGTGAGCCAAAGGTTACACATCTATAAACATTTTTCAGAAATAAGACTGAAAATCTCGACCATTGTAGAGACTAGGGGAAACTGTGCAGTTCTTTGCATTGCGTGTGTGGTGCTTGTCTTTCTGATACAGTGGAGTGACTGTTATCTATATTCTAGGTAAGAGGCTGATTTCCCTCTATAATAGAAAGCAAAAGGACTTGAGAGTGCCTATTCACACTCTAGCTTGTTAGAGAGAAGGAAAGGTTGTAAAAAAAAACAAACCTGAAGTGAGGCTTCAATAGGGGAAACAGGAAATCTGAGGTGGGGGAGAGGAAGCGTGACCCTTAGTAAAATAATGGAGAATGGAAGAATATTATACAGAGGGGACAGGAAAAGAAAACAACAGGTATAAAATTTGAAGAAGCTACATGCCCATCTAAGAATAATATTGTAGAATTACAGAATCTATTAAATGAGCAGTCATCTAGTAAGAGATACATGAAGAATATAAGATAAGTAATTCATAGTAGAAATATTCCCTGTATAGAAGTGCTGGGGCAGCTATTTGCCAATTTGATAACAAAAAGTCTATTGTCCATAACATGTCTCTAAGACCTAACAGAGAACCTCCCAAGACTTTTCAAAATGGAGGATAATTACCTACTTCTTGTGGTTCATAAATGACACATCCTCAAGAAACCTGAAAAGTGTTCCTAGCAATTCTGAATGTTTACATGCTATTAAAAATAAAAAGAGATAAGTAAATGGGGGTAGGGAGTGTGGTTTTGTTGTTGTTATTCAGTCATTTCAGTTGCATCCAACTCAGAGAGCCCCATTTAGGGTTTTCTTGGTAAAGATACCGGAGTGGTTTCCTGTTTCCTTATTCCAACCATTTTATAGATGAGTAAACTGAGGAAAACAGGGTTAAGTGACTTGCCCAGGGTCACAGCTAGTCACAGCTGTCTGAGGCCAGATTTGAACTCATGAAGATGAGTCTTCCTTCCTCTAGGCCTAGAACTTTATCCACTGTGCCACCTAGCTACCATGGAGTATGGTAGTATATGTATTAAGAATGCACACTTATGTGAAAAAATCCAGGAATCAAAGATAAGGGTGAAGGGGACCCATGTCAGACAGTGAAAGAAGGTTGAAACAAGTGATTTTGTCAATGGATTATACTGCATACCTCCTAGGTAGGAAAAGGAAATAGAATTTTGGAAAACAGATAACTAGTCTGGCACAGAAGCATGATATAATAAAGATAGAGAACTTCAATCATCCAGACAAAGAGGAGTTAATAATTTCATCACTTGGTTTAGCGCTAATTTTATTCTTCAAAATAGAGGAACCATCAAGGGGAAATTCTATTCTTAATCTGATCATGGCTAATAGATAGAAACTGGTTGCTGGAATAGAAATGATGGTAATCTTGGAGGGAAGTAATCACTCTTTCCTATAGTTATACAGAGGAGAGAAAATCCAAGCATGTCTGTCATGCTCCAGAGATGTAGCACAAGCAAATTTCAAAGAATTTAGAGAAAAGATAGGGTTCCATAGAGAAAATACAACATGGAAATTCAACCCAGAGGGGTTGGGAGATACTCAAGACTAAAATTCTGAAGACACAAAAGTCCAGTGATGAGGGAAAAAGATTTTTATCTGAAGACACCAATGTGAATGCAATAGGAACTTACCAACCAAACTGCATTTTTAAAAAAGCAATGCACAGAAGGTAGAAGCAAGGCCAAGTTACAGATGATGAATATAATAACCTGTTATGATCCTGTAATAATAGTGTGAGGGATGCTAAAGATTAGAATGAGCTGAGGCTGGCAAAGGAAGTTAAAGACAACAAAAAGGAGAAAAAAAGAGGATCAAAGAAAGGATGGCATATTTTCTTCAGTTTGATGGGACAATGACAACTGATGATCAATATTAAGCAGAACTAATCAATTCAAAGCCTTTCCAGCTTGAAAGAACTTCCAGACCTTGTGATCATTTGCCTAGCCTTTAAGAACTCAGAATGACTTCTATGTCATAAGGTAACAGAGTAAGACTAATAGAAAGTTAATCCATACATAACTTGATTGTCTATTACTTAAATGGCAGAATTGGCATTAGCTTCTAGTTTTGTGTTCCTATTAAAAATTTTAGATTGTACCTAAGTAGGGTTTACCTGTTGCAGGATGTTATACAACTTCAATCTCTTTCAGATTGACCATTTGTTATAAATTGATATTGGGCAGCTAGGTGGTGCAAATCATGCCTCAGACAGGCCTCAGATACTTAATAGCTGTGTGACCCTGGGCAAGTCACTCACCCCTGTTTGTCTCAGTTTCTTCATCTATAAAATGAGCTGGAGAAGGAAATGGCAAACCATCCAACATCTCCTCCAAGAAAACCCTAAATGGGATCTTGAAGAATAAGATATGATTGAAAAATGACAAAGTGATAATAAAATACAAATTACTTTATAATCTTGTAAGTGCAATTCAATGCTGATTTTCATGATATTTTCTGCTAAATTGGAGAAAATTTCCAGATTTACAAAATGTACTGTGATGTTAGTTTTTAGGTTCCCTCTTTCATACTAGGATAGGATCTCTCCTCATTGTCTAGCACATACTAGGTGCTTAATAAATATTTGTTGAATCAAAATGCATGTTAGCAAAAGGAAAGGTAGAATTCAAATGGACTATCATGACATCTTGCTTCCTTTCATGAAATGATTGTGAAGAGGGGGGAGGAGAGAGAGAGAGAGAGACACACACACACACACACACACACAGAGAGAGAGAGAGAGAGAGAGAGAGAGAGAGAGAGAGAGAGAGAGAGAGAGAGAGAGAGAGAGAGAGAGAGAGCGAGCAGGACAGCGAGGGCAAGAGCCAGGGCAAGAGAGGGTGAGAGTTTCCTCTGTTCTTTGCCAGTTTCTCTAAACCTATGGCTCATGGAAAAGGATGGGTAAGGAAAAAGCACCAGTTTTCCTTCTCAAGTGCCATATGGCTAAGTGGACACCTTACACCTTCTTTTCTCTTTTCTCCATTTATCTGGTAATATCTTTGCCAGGTCTGTTGTTCCTGCTGAGACAGAGACAGACACTTCAGTGTGTGGGTAATGGGCAAGAAACATGGAGGAAAGGTACAATAATCTCTTGTAATCCCAGTAAATCCTTAGATGGAGTGGTTCCTGCCCAATTGCTCCTTCTGTAAAGAGTTATTTATTCTAATAATAAAAGAGGGATACTACTCCTATAGGGCCTACCTTCAAAAAATAAGGCAATTATTTTTAATTTGGAAAATGTCTGTTTGAAAATTTCTTATGGACTCAAGCCTCTACTCTATGTTAGGAAATAACTGCTTTTACAGGACATAAAGGAAAAAAGTCTCCCATTACTTCCTTCTCATGTCTGCATTGATTAGATGTAGATGTAGATGTACATTTTTACATGTGTGTATGTATATGCATGTATATATGTACACACACACACACACACACACACACATATATATATATATATGCTTCCTTTAAGGAAAATATTTCTATTGAATAAGAGAAAGGTATAGAAAAGTGCTGGGGCAGTGGTGCAGGGATTCTTAGACTTAGATGGGACTTCAGTGGTGACCCAGTCCAATATATACCTTTAAAAGAATCTACTATTCATATACCTGAAGGGTAACCAGGTGTGTTCTGGAGTCAGCTTGAACCAGCTCTGGAAAGCTAGTTGTTAAATTTCCAGTGTGAGCATTTACACCTCAGAAAATCAGAGCTTGATTTATTGTTTTGTTGATTGTCTAGACTTCAGAAAGTGATGGTGAATATGTTAACAATTTAGATTAAATTGAAAAGTGTGTTGTGTGTACTTTTTTTTTTCCTGGAGAGCTGGTTGTTAAATATTTATCAGCACTTCCCTGAGAGGAACCCATTACTTCCTCAGACAGACTATTCTACTCTAAGAAAAAAAAAATTATTTTATTTTATTTTTATGATTTTGGCAGACATCAATAAACACCAACATTTTCCTATACATATAACAGAAAAAGAAGACTGCATATGAAATTGTAAATCTACATGACATAAAACTTGTACTTCTTTGGTTTTTTTTTGTACATTTCAAATTTAGTCATTTTAACATTGCTCTGCTAATCTGTATCCCATTCTGAAATCCTGCTATCTTACTGATAAAGACAAGTATGAATAGAATAGTTTTACATATATATTTATATACATACATAAAAATATATACATATTTGTCTCTAGAGTGGGTGAGAGGAGAGAAGAAAAAAGGGAAAAGTTACAAGATAACTATTATATTTAAAAGGAATAGCAAGTTGTATATATTTGCAATTTTATGTACAATCATCCTTTTTCTATTCTATTATGTTCTGGAAATGTTTATCTTAATTTCAGAATAAAATAAATAATTTTTTAAAATAAAAAATTCATTGATGCCTTTTCCTGTTTCTAATTTGTCTGGCTAATCAACTTAATTTTTGTTTGTTTGTTTTTTCTGAAAGCATCCTGCTCATAATTTTATTTTTTATAGTAAACTACATTTATATAGTACTTTAAAGAGAGATTTCCTTACAATACACCCATGAGGTTGATTACTGTAACAACAATAATAGCTAACATTTATATAGTACCTTATACTTGAAAAAGAATTTTCTTCACAATAGCCCAGCAAAGTAAGTACCACAACCACCACCACCACCATCACCACCATCATCCTCATCTTAAATTGTTCTTGCCTCTGCTTCAAATTTTTCCTCAGTTATTATTGCTGTTTCCATCCATCTTATTTGCTCCCCATGATATTTACTCTATTTTTTATCTTCTTTTACCCTATCTCTCCTCAAAACTGTTATGCTTCTGACTGCCCTTCCTCCATCTTCCCTCCCTTCCTTCACCCTTCCCCCCTTCCCCCCTTTCCCTTCCCCTCCCACTTCCCAAAACTCAAGATATATTACTATACCCACTTGAGTGTGAATGTTATTCCCTCTTTGAGCCAATTCTGATGAGAGTAATGCTCATTCACTCCCTTGCTCCTCCCCCATCTTCCGCTACACTCCATAAGCTTTTTCTTGCTTCTTTTATGTGAGAAATTTTACCCCATTCCACTTCTCCCTTTCCCATTCTCTCTCTCTTTCTCTTTCTTTTGTGGGGGCAATTGGGGTTAAGTGACTTGCCCAGGGTCACACAGCTAAGTGTCTGAGGCCAGATTTGAACTCAGGTCCTCCTGAATCCAGGGCTGGTGCTCTATCCACTGCACCGCTGAGCTGCCCCCCCCTTTCCCATTCTCTCAGTGTAATCCTCTCACCCCTTAATTTTATTTTAAAGATGTCATCGAGGCAGCTAGGTGGCACAGTGGATAAAGTGCCGACCCTTGATTCAGGAGGACCTGAGTTCAAATCAGGCCTCATACTTGATACTTACTAGCTTTGTGACCTTGGGCAAGTTACTTAACCATCATTTCCCTACACCGCCCCCCCCCCCCCAAAAAAAGATGTCATCATAGGTGACACAGCGGACAAAGCACCCACCTTGGACCCAGGAGGACCCAAGCCCAAATCTGGCCTCAGACATAAGACACTGCTCAACTGTGTGACCCTAGGCATGGCGCCCCGCCCCCTTCCCACCCTGACTGCTCCACAAAAAAAGTATAAACAAAAAATAAATGCTTTACAAATATCATCCCTTCATATTCAATTCCCACCTGTGCCCTCTTTCCAGATTTATTCCTTTCAGGGGCCCTAATACTGAGAAAGTTCTTATGAGTTAGAAGTATGATCTTCCCATGTAGGAATGTAGACAGTTTAACCTTTTAACATTCCTCATGATTTCTTTTTTCCGTTTACCTTTGTATGCGAAAGTCAAATTTTCTATTCAATGCAGGTGTTTTCGTCATGAATGCCTGAAAGTCCTCTTTTTCATTGAAGTCACATTTTTCCCTTGAAAGATTATACTCAGTTTTGCTGGGTAGGTGATTCTTGGTTTGTAATCCCAATGCCTTTCCCTCCAGAATATTGTATTTAATGTCCTCCAGTCCTTAAATGTAGAAGCTACTAGATCTTATTTGCTCTTTAACCTAGAAACAGAATTCTGTTTCACTATGGCTACTAACTTTGGCCATGCCTACACCCCTCCCCTACCTGGGCTGCCACTCAAGAATTCTTCCTGGTTCTGAGCATGGGCAAAACCACAGAATTCCACCTCAATGCTAGCGCAGACCTCTCTCATCTCCCCTGGCCAACTGCTTGACCCTCTCACCAGACTGTGAGCTGAGTTCCAGAAGTAGCTGAGGCTATAGCAGATTCAGAGTCTCCGGGAGGTCTCTATCTGGCATGGCCTGGGGCTGGATCTGTATTGGTGGGGCCCAGTTCTGGGTTCCACTCCCACCCTGGTACAACAGACTTTTCCTGCTGACCTACTAAGCTGTTGTTAGCTGGAAAATAATCTCACTCCATCCTTTTGTGGGTTCTGTTGCTCCAGGAATTGTTTTATGGCATTATTTGGAAATTTTTGTCATGATCGTCTGGGGATCACTGACCCTGGATTCAGGAGGACCTGAGTTCAAATCCAACCTCAGACACTTGACACTTACTAGCTGTGTGAACTGGGCAAGTCACTTAACCCTCATTGCCCTGACCCCCCAAAAAAGAGTTTAAACAGAACCTTCAAAAAATTTAGAGGTAATTCCAGTTATGAAGAAGAAGAAAAAGAAACACCAATATTAAAACTAATCACTGAGATTTTTCTCATCTGCCTTAAACACAGTAAGTGGGTAGAAGTGTGACTTGCTTTTGCAAACAACATGCAAGGTTCAGTGGAATGCCCTATAGTTTCCACCCCCCCACCCCGCAAATATCACAAACCTGTTACTCGAAGTTTATCTGTACCAACCACAACTTCCTTTTCATCAACTGTAAACAGAGGCCGGCCATCTTTGGAGTTGATCTGGAATTGTTGACTGTGGACTTCTACCATTTTGGGACCTGAAGAATATATTACAATATTTAATTAGTAAATACACAGATGCAATGACATTTTGAGCATTTACAGAAGCCAGATTCGACAGCCAATTCCAAAATATTTGAAATTTAATTGTCCTCACTGGCCATTCAGTGTACACTGATTTTGCTAAGGTCCAAGCCTTTTTGGGTAATTATAATTTCTAAATAGAAAGACAAAATATGGTTCAGTTTGAATCCTTGATGAAAATACTAATGTATTAGCAATTTATTTTTTTTCCAGTTTGTCATGTCTTGCAAGAGAAAAAAAAAGATACTTCCTTCTATTTAGTATTATTAGAGATTGGAGAGGCACAGTGGAGAGGGTGCTAGGTCTGAAGTCAGAAAGAACTGAGTTCAAATTTGATCTTAGACACTTTTTAGCTAGGTGACTCTGGGTAAATTACTTAAACACTGTCAGTTTCAGTTTCCTTATCTGTAGAATAGGGTAATAATACCTCCCAGTGTTGTTGTGTATAAAACGAGATAGTTTTTAAAGTGTGTTGTAAACCTTAAAGTCTATTGTTATTGTTGTTGTTGTTGTTATTATTATTAGTAGTAGTAGTAGTAGTCATAGCAGTAGCAGTAGCAGCAGCAGCAACAGGAGCAGCAACAGCAGCAATAGCAGCAACAGCAGCAACAGCAGCAACAGCAGAAGCATTACTATTTGGAAGATTTTACCTTCTGGAATGTCAATTTTAAGCTTGTGCCTGAAGTGACAATGGATAATGAGTAAGAAGAGAGCTATCCTAGATTCTAACCTGGTCATCTAAAGGAACAAGGGGAAAAGTCTGTTCCCTTCTGGTCCTCTCCCAATTTTACCCAGTACTTTATGATTATGTATTAATATGAAGGAATTTTTTTTGTAAGGCAATTGGGGTTAAGTAACTTGCTCAGGGTCACACAGCTAGTAAGTGTTAAGTGTCTGAGCCCAGATTTGAACTCAGGTCCTCCTGCATCCAGGGCCTGTGCTTTATCCACTGCGCCAACTAGCTACCCCGAAGGAAATTTTTCAAATTATTCTGAAGTTATTTTCAAGAATCTGAGGCAGCACCACTCATGAAGTATTTTATATATTTGTAAATGGAGGTTATAATTATTTTTGGACTTAACCAGTGATGTTTTTGTCTTCATAAATGATAACTATCTTTAAACTAGAAAGGGTAGGATAAGTATCATTAAGAGGGAATTGAAGCCTGAGATAAGAAAGGATATTAAAAGGGTACCATGCTACTTTAATTGAATTCAAGTCTCTAGGTCTGTTAAGAGGCTCCAGGTATCAGAATGTTTAATGATGTCTTACTCCCCCTTCTGGCACCATCCAGAATAACAGGCTTCAGAGAAAAGAGAAATAATGGGTTACGTAACTAAATTAAGAGGCTTCTCCTCTCCTGCCACCTCCATGCTGATAATGGTTTAATCTGACTTAGAACTTAGCATATGAAAGGTACAATTTTGCCTCCAGTGCTTAGGAGGGGATGAGGAACAGTTTCTAGAGATTCTACACAGAAATCTCTAGCTAGAAATATTAGTTCCTTGGTCATGATCCTGGATAAGTTGACTAACCTCTCTGGGCCTCAAGTTTCCTCATCTGTAAAATGGACGGACCAGACTGGATGGCCTATGAGGTTCTTTCCAGCTCCAGATTTATTACAAACATGAAGAACAAAGAATTTTAGCACAGATTTTTATCATTTTGTCCTCTTTAACAATCCTTTGAGCAGAGCAGGTATTATAATCCTCATATCATAGATGAAGAATGGGAGATTCAAGGAGGTTAGACACCCTAATAGTAAGCAGCAGAACTAAGATTCAAGTTCTTGGTGTTTTGACTACCAATCCAATGGATTTTTTACTTCAATTTTATTTTATATTCAGTTCTGAATTTTCTCCCTCCTTCTTCCCCTTTCTCTGCCCATTGAGAAGGCAAGATAAATAAAACCCATTGCAAATATTTATAGTCATGCAAAACAAATTCCTGCATTAGTCATGTCCAAAAAAAGAAAGAAAGAAAGAAAACAAAGAAAACAAAATATGCTTCAGTCTGTACTCTGACTCCATCACCTCCTTATCTGGAAGTAGAGAGAATGTTTCATCATGAGTTTTGTTTTTTTTTTTGTATTGTGGTCAGTCATTGTGTTTATCAGGTATTAAGACTTTTTAAATTTAATTTTTATTACATTTTGAGTTTCAAACTGTCTCCTTCCCTTGAAACAGACACATATGTAAAACTATGCTATGCAATCTTCTATTTATCAGTTCTTTTTTCTGTAGGTGGATAGTATCTTCTTTAATAGGTCCTTTGTAGTTTATGAGTATTTATAATAGTAAGAATAGTTTCATCATTCACTATTATTCTTAAAACAATATGGTTGTTACTATATACAATATTCTCTTGTTTCTTTTCATTTTACTCTTCATTATTATCATGCAAGTCTCTCCATGTTTTTAAAAATCAACTTGCTCATTATTTCTTATAGCACAATCTTATGCCATCACCACCACATACCACAACTTATTTAGCCATTCCTCAATTTGTGGTTATCCCCTCCATTTCCAGTTCTTTGCTACTGTAAAGAGAGCTGCTATAAATATTTTAGAATATATACATTCTTTCCCTTTCCTCTAATTGCCCTGGAAACAGACCTAAGAAGGATATTGCTGGGTCAAAAGATATACACAGCCTTATAACTCTTTGAGCATAATTTCAGATTTCTCTCAAAAATGGTTAGATCTATTTACAATTCCACCAACAGTGTATTAGTATCCCAATTTTTCCACATCCCCTCTAACATTTGTCATTCCCCCCTTGTATCATTTTAGCCAGTCTGTTAGGTGTGTGATATCTCAAAATTGTTTTAATTTGAATTTCTCTAATTAATAATGATTTAAAGCATTTTCATGTGATTATATATAACTTTGATTTCTTCAGTCAAAAAGTGCCTTGAGGAGACTTCCAGGAACCAAGATGGCAGAGGAAAGGTAGCAACCTCTTGGAGCTCCCCACACAAATCACTACAACAAAATCTCCAAATAATGCCATAAGAATTCCTGGAGCATGAGAACCCATAAAAGGATGGGGTGAAATAATTTTCCAGCCAAAGACAGCTTAGAAGTTCAGCAAGAAAGGTCTGTTGTATTAGGGTGGGAGTAGAGCCCACACCCAGGCCCCACCAACACAGATCCAGCCCCAGGCAGGTGGCACCAGAGAAAGAGACCTCCAGAGTTGCTGAATTGGCTGCAGCTGTGGCTACTTCTGAAACTCAGGTCACAGTCTGGTGAGAGGGCAGAGCAGCTGGCCAGGGGGAGATTACTAGGGTAATTGCTGGCACTGAGATGGAATTTGATTGTCTTGCACATGTTGGTAACCAGGAAGCAGTCTTGAGTGGCAGGCCCAGGTGGGGGAGGGGCACAGGCATGCCCAAAGCTAGCAACCATAGTGAGACAGAATTCCATTTCTAGGTTAAAGAACAAGCAAGCATGGAGCTCTTTACAGTCCAGAGCACAGGCCAGGGGAGAAAAGAAGCTGCCTCTCTTTAAATCATACTACCATGAAACCCCTGAAGCTTGGGACAGTTTGTCCTCGGGCAGGGCCCCCTTTAAGAAGGAGTTAAAAATCAAGATATAGGCTAGCAAAATGATCAGACAGAAAAAAGATGTGGACCATTGAAAGTTTCTTTGGTGATAAGGAAGATCAAAATACACCCTTACAAGAAGATAACAAAGTCAAAGCTCCTACATTCAAAGCTTCCCAGAAAAACATGAATTGGTCTCAGGCCATGGAAGTGCTCAAAAAGGACTTTGAAGGTAAAGTAAGTGAGGTAGAGGAAAAAATGGAAAGAGATATGAGAGTGATGCAGGAAAGTCATGAAAAAAATTTCAAAAACTTGAAAAACCAAATAGAAAAGCACTCTGAAGAAATTAATTGCTTAAAAATTAGAATTGAATAAATGGAAACTAATGTCTTTATGAGAAATCAAGAAACAATAAAGCAAATTCAAATGAATGAAAAAACAGAGGGCAATGTGAAATATCTCCTTGAAAAGCAGCTGACCTGGAAAATAGATACAGGAAAGATAACTTGAAAATTATTGGACTATCTGAAAACCATGATAAAAAAAGAGCTTAGACATCATCTTCCAAGAGATTGTGTGGGAAAATTGCCCTGATGTTCTAGAAGCAGAAGGTAAAATAGAAATTGAAAGAATCTACTGATCACCTCTGGAAAGAAATCACAAAAGGAAAAGTACCAGGAATATATAACCAAATTCAAGAGCTACCAGGTCAAGAAGAAAATATTTCAAGCAGCCAGAAAGAAACAATTCAAGTCCTATGGAACCACAGTCAGGATAACACAAGATCTAACAGCTTCTACATTAAAAGACTGGAGAGCATGGAATGTGATATTCTGGAGGGAAAGGAGCTGGAATTACAACTAAGAATCACCTACCCAGCAAAACTAAGTGTAATTGTTTAGGGGAAAAATGGGACTTCAGTGAAAAAATAAGGACTTTCAGGAATTCATGATGAAAACACCTGAATTGAATAGAAAATTTTACTTTCAAATGCAAGACCCTAGAGAAGCATACAAAGGTAAACAGGAAAAAGAAATTATGAGGGATGTTAAAAGGTTAAACTGTTTACATTCCTACATGGGAAGATCATACTTCCAACTCATAAGAACTTTCTCAGTATTAGGACAGCTGAAAGAATAAATCTGGACAAAGGGCAAAGGTGTGAACTGAATATGAAGGGATGATAACTGTAAAGCATTTATTTTTTGTTTATCTTTTTTTTGTGGGGCAGTCAGTGTTGGGGAGGCATGCCCAGGGCCATGCAGTTGAAGAGTGTCTTATGTCTGAGGCCAGATTTGGGCTTGGGTCTCCTGGGTCCAGGTGGGTGCTTTGTCCACTGTGTCACCTAGCTTCCCCATGATGACATCTTTAAAATAAAATTAAGGGGTGAGATGATTGCACTGAGAGAATGGGAAAGGGAGAGGTGGAAGGGGGTAAAGTATCTCACAAAAAAGAAGCAAGAAAAAGCTTATGGAGTGTAGGGGAAGATGGGAAAGGAGCAGGGGAATGAATGAGCCTTACTCTCATCAGAATTGACTCAAAGAGGGAATAACATACACACTAAAGTGTGTATAGTAATGTATCTTGCGCTGTGAGAAGTGGGAGGGGAAGGGGATAAGGGGGGAGGGGGTGAAGGAAGGGAGGACAAATTGGGGAGGGGCAGTGAGAAGCAAAACACTTTTGAGGAGGGAAAGGGTAAAAGAAGATAGAAAATAGAGTTAATAGCATGGTAAGTGAATAGGATGGAGGGAAATACAGTTAGTAATAGTAATTGGGAAAAATTTGAAGCACAGTCAAGAGTAATGCAAGATGATGATGGTAGTACTTACTTTGCAGGGCTATTGTGAAGAAAATTCTTCGTCAGATATAAGGTACTATAAAAATGTTAGCTATTATTGTTGTTACAGTAATCAACCTCCTGGGTGTTTTGTAAGGAAATCTCCATTTAAAGTACTATATGAATATATTTTACTATTAAAACAAAAAAAAGATGAGCAGGATGCTATCAAAAAACCTGCGAAGAATTACATGAGCTGATGTAAAGTGAAATGTACTGTACTCAAAATAATAGCAATATTGTAAGATGATCTGCTTTGAATGACTTAGTTATTTTCAGCAATGCAATAATCCAAGGCAACTCTGAAGGACTTATGAAAAACACATTCCATCTACAGAGAAAGAACTGATGGTACCTGAAAACAGATGGAAGTATATTTTGTTGTTGTTGTTAGTTCCTTTTTCTAAAGTTTTTTTTTTGTCTGCTGTTTTGCATGACTGCATGTTGATAGCTTATATTGAATTGCTTGAGTTCTTAAGTGGGGGAATAGGAAGGAACACAAAGTTTTAAAAATAGATGTTAAAATTTGTTCTTGCATGTAGGGTGTGGGGGAAATTCGAAATAAAATAAATAAATAAAAAAAATTAAAAACCCAATGCCTTCTATCTCTTGTTTATTCATAATTTTTCCTATCCATGTGTCTGATAGTTAATATGTTCCATGTTTTAATTTACTTATGCTATCTCCCTTTAGGTCTAGGTCATGTATCCATTTTGACATTATCTTGGTAAATGGTATAAGATATTTGTCTATACCCAATTTCTTCCAGACTGCTCTTTAGTTTTCCCAACAATTTTTCTCAAATAGTGAATTCTTATCCCACAAGTTACTGTCTTTCAAAGCTGATTATCTTCACATTATCTTTTTTGTCATCTTAGTCAATTATATGGCTGTGAGGTATTACCTCATAGTTATTCTTTACTTCTTGTGAACCTGTGATTTCACTTTCTTCCCTCCTCAGATTCAAGTTCAGTTAGTCATTTCAACTCTACACTATCTTCTGCTCTTGAATTCCTTCCCCTTGTCCTATTGCTGTTCTTCTTTTGACAAATCTCAGTCCAGATTCCATTATCTACCTCCTCCATTTCTACTGACCAGCTGCTGAACAAATATAAAGGAAGAGTCTGTTGGCCAGTCTCCTTGCCAAAAGTCCATCCCTCTTAGAGGTCATCCTTCACTCAGCTGTCAAAGTCATCTTCCTAAAGTGTAGATCTGATCATCTCCCTACTCAGTAAATTCTAATGGCTTCCTGTCATATATAGAATGGAATATAATACCCTCTGTTTGGCATACAAAGTCTTCTTATACCTTAAATTCTCCAAGTACTCTGAAATCCAGTGACAATAACCTGCTTGCTTAGCACCAGGCACTCCATCACTCTAGTACATATATTTATGTTGGCTGTCCCTCATACCCGGAATTTTCTCTCACCCCATCTTAGTCTCCTGGTTTCCTTAGCTTCCTCCAATTCTTAGTTAAAATCCTACTTTATATAGAAAGTCTTTCTTAATCTCCCTAATCCTAGTGCCTTTCTTCTATTGATTATTTCCCATTTATCCTGCATATAGCTTGTTGTACATAATTATTTTCATGTTGTCTTCTGCAGTCAACTGTGAGTTCCTTGAGAGCACGGACACTCTTTTGCTTTTACATCCCTACCACTTAGCAAAGTACCTAATGTATAGTAGGTACTTTGTAAATGTCTATTGATTGACACCCATGCTGACTGTATGTATTATGTTATCCAACCTCAACTGGGCCCACACTGCACCAAAGCAATTCTTTTAATCCTCCCAAAGTGATTCCTTATCTTACTCTCTACATAAACTATTACAAACTTTCTCTTCTTTTCTTAAACGTTTTCCCTGAAAACAGCCAATGTAATGTTAGGTAGAAATGCCATGTCCAGAATGAGGAAAATGATACCCTTTTCTGAATATATGAAGAGAATTACTTTCAGTTCTGAACACCATAATTTAGGAAGGACACTCATAACAGTGTTTGTCTGGAGGACAATGATCAGAAAAGTCAGTGTTCTTAAAAGAGTGTCTAATAAAGACTGATTGTGGGAATAAGTATGCTTGGAGCAAAGAAAACTCCAGAAACACATGAAAGCTATCTTACAAAATATGATAGGGATAGGGACTAGGGATTGGATCAATGATTTCATTGGTGTAGGGGACTGCCAGATGAGGAAATTCCTATTACCAATTCATGTTAGAACTTTCTTTGCAACTTAAGCGTCTCAGAGAGCTGAGTTGAGCAGTGTTGTCAAACTCAGATACAAAGGGGGACCACTAAACTGTACATAAGTCTCCCTGACTCAGCAAATTGACTTAGGAAGCCACATATTAACATCATCTATGTTCCATTGTGTTTTTATTTATTTTGTTAAATATTTCCCAGTTACACTCAGGAGTGTTGCTGGTTGCATTGTGGCCAGCTGGCAGTGTGTTTGACACCTCTACTCTAGAGCATTGAGAGGTTAAGCAAGTCATACAGCAAGCTTATGTCAAAGGCAAGATTTGAGCTCCAGTCTTCTTGGCTTTGAGACCAACTCTTTATTCATTATGCCAAGCTGTCTTTCACAGAATATGAAGGGTTTCTAAAGAGCTGAGGAAACAGTAATTTTCTGTGCTGCTTCATAGGATCTCCCCAATATTAAATTTGACCCTTATACACCAGCACTGATTTTGAAACTGGATGGATAGGAAGAGTTCAATAAATACTAAAGCTATCTCTGTATGACCTTATTTTGTTAACTTTTACTTACTTTTTTAACCTTTTCTTCAGGGACTCTAATTCTTGATCCAAAGTTCAATATTATCAGAATGCAATAGAATAAGCACTGGGTTGTTGATAAGGAAAGCTAGGTTTCTAGTTAAGATCCTAACACTTATTAGCTGTGTGACTTTGAGCAAGTAACTGAACTCTACACGTTGGATGTTTTAAAATAGTCATTTAATTTTTTAAATTCCTCATCTGAAAATTAAGGAATTTGGAATAGATCTCTGAGGGAGGACCCTTCCATTTCAAGTATCTTATGATTAGCACTTAGCACAGTACCTGGCATATAGTAGGCATTTAATAAATGTTTATTGATTTATTGTTTACTTAAGAAAAACATAGACAAGCAGTTATTTGGCCAAAACAATTCTCAGCATCTGGCTTGATTTTCATTTGAGGGCCCAAATCATATTTTTTGGAGGGGGGGAGAGAAGAGGGTATTAGTTTGATATAATAAAGTCCTTCTTATTGTACTTTATGCATTTTCTAACTACATACTTGCCTATTCACTTTCCTTACATTGGTTTTTTCTCTTCCTCTGGAATAAACTTTTATTCCATGTAACTCTGTGTTTTCACATGAGGATTCCTATTTTGAACATGGGCTTGTGTCTGCCAAGGTTGCTGCTCAAATTCTGATTAATAATAGTTGAGCAATAATTTTTTCAGAGTTCCATTTGCTTTTTTACTTAGAAAAGCTATCTGTGGACAGTAAAATGCCAAGGGCAACTTTCCACATCAGCAGCACCAGACACCAATAGGAAGCCCTCAGGTGGAATGCTCCAATAATTACTGGGTTGGGCTAGAAACTTTGGCCCTGGAGAGGGTTAAGAAATTCTGGATCTTACCCTGTTGCCCACCTAGAACCAGGATCACCTGTGCAAAACAATTTTCAGAAAATGAAAGGCAGAGTAGGGCAGGCTGAAAGACCTCTGTATTATCTCTCACATCTTCATTGCATCCAGTCAAGGTCATCATCATTGTTATCATCATTCCCAAAACGGGGTGTTGGGATGGGTGTCCCTTCTTACTCACTTCATCTTCACCCTCATCATCAGGCACTGGAACTGGCTTCAATGCTTTCGAGATTACCCCTTTAAACAAGCAGTCTTCATCACCATCTGTGAAACTCGTGTTCTGGTATCCATGGCTAGGTTTGAGGGTAGCTACTGGTTCTGTAATGTTTCCATCTGTGCCATTTACAATTGCTCCTTGGAGGCTCTGATTATGGCATCAGGACATTTCTCTTCATCTTTCAGGGGAGGCTTAAGTTCTCCCCTTGAATGTTCCAGCTCCATTGACAATGGGTCCTCTTCCTTGTGGCTTACAGCCTGACTGGTTCTTGGCTTCAAAGTTTTTTCATTCTCCTGTCTCTGGGTATCTGGCTCTGTCAACTTAACCCCAAACATCTTCTGACAGACTGTTTTTTTTTTTGACATTTCATCTTGTTATCAACATATCTTCCTTCACACTCAGGTTCCCAAACCACAGCATCTTGAAGAACTGGTGGCATGGGTGGAATTGAAGTTGAAGGCCCTCAAATACCTTGGAATGGAATGCCAACTGACTGACCCTCAAGGAAGAGCTTCATTAGGCACTTCCAAATTTTTCTCTGCCTCTGAAACTCCATCTCTATGGTGCCTTTCCTCTCTTTTCTCCATCTCATTTTGTGCCTCAAAGGCCTTAGGTAGTGGGCTCTCTAGCTTTTCCTCCAGCTCTACTGGTTTAGCTGTGTACTTGAATTCCTCCCAATATAGGGTTCTAAGATCTGGTGTTGGAATGGTGGGACCAAGAGCTCCTGAGGTGCTTTCTGAGGCTGCTCTTCTTTTTCTTTGCTGCTGCTCTCCTGTTCTTGAATCAACAGAAGTGTCATCAGCTTGACAGTATTCATGACAGTGCTCAGAATGGTCCTGCCATCATAGGACTTTTCCAGCTCAAATTCTCCTCTTTGGAATTGGAAAACTTGGTCTATGATCTTCTTTACCTTCTCTGAAAGGTCTAGTGCTTCTGATGCATTATCATTTTCTTGTGTTTTCTGTGTTTCTAGCTCCTGAATCCACTGCTCATAGTAGACTGTAAGGTTATTGATTTTCTCTACACCTTGAGACTGCTCCCGTATAGAAGGATGAGAAAAGGATTCAAAATGTAGCAAAGGAAAGTGAAGTTAATTTTTTTCTTATTTCTGCATTAGTCACGTTATGAAAGAAGAATCAGAAAAAAGGGGAAAACCTCAAAAAAGAAGAAAAAGAAGAAAAATTAGAAACAATATGGTTCAATTTGCATCCAGAACCCACAGTTCTTTTTTCTGGATATGGAGAACATTTTCCATCATGAGTTCTTTGGAACTGTCTTGGGTCATCACACTGCTAAGAAGAGCCAAGTCTATCAAAGTTGATCATCACAAAATGTTGTTGAAACTGTGTACAATGTTCTCCTGGTTCTGCTTATCTCACACTTCATCAGTTCATTTAAATACTTCCAGGTTTCTCTGAAATCCGACTGCTCATCATTTCTTACAGCACAATAGTATTCCATTACATTCATATAACACAACTTGTTCAGCCATTCCCCAGTTGATGGCCATTCCCTTAATTTCCAATTCTTTGTCAACACAAAGAGAGCTGCTATAAATATTTTTGTACATGTGGCTCCTTTTCCCTTTTTTTATGATCTCTTTGGGAAAAAGACCTAATAGTGGTATTGCTGAGTCAAAGGGCAGGCACAGCTTTATAGCCCTTTGGGAGTAGTTCCAAATTGCTCTCAAGAATGGCTAGAAACTGAAGTTAAAAATAAGGGAAAATGTCTGTGGATTCATTTATCTAAGAAGTCTGAATTATCTTCCTCATTGGACATTCACAAAAATATTTCTTAGATGCATTACGTTAAATTTGCAAGAGGCATGACCCTGAAGTTTGTCTACACCTATTATTTTTTAATCAAGGTCTAATTGCAGAATTGTCAGCAGAGAAAAGCTTTAGAAGCACAGCATTTTTGTTTAGGCTATAGACATATTTCTACAAAGCAACATAAAATAATAGGAGGAAGATAATTTTGAAAATTTTTCAAGGGTTTTGTTAGGAATTTATAAGAATTTCATACTATAATAGAAACAGCTCATCTTTATTTTACAAAACAGAATTTATTACTTAAAATATATTTATTCATTGTAACTTCATTGAAATATAAATATTAATTTTTACATTAGCACAAGTTCAAATTATGTTTTTCCCTAGATGATAAGTTCTTCATCAAAGAAATAGTTAATCCCCCCTAAATAATTCAGAGGAATTTGTAATTATTCTTTGTACTTACTTAATGTTCCTTAGGGGCAGCTAGGTGGTACAGTGGATAAAGCACTGGTCCTGGATTCAGAAGGGCCTGAGTTCAAATGTGGCCTCAGACACTTGATACTTACTAGTTGTTTGACCCTGGGCAAGTGACTTAACCCTCATTGCCCCACAAAAAAGAAAGAAAAATAAAAAATAAAATAAAAAAGAAGTAAATTTCACTTTTTATCTTTGATATAAGGAAAAAAAAAACTTCATAGGGTAAAATGTGCTGTTTTAAATGAACGCCTTATGGGACAAATAAAGAAACATTAATGATTTTATGATGTTATTAATTAAGTCAAGTTTATGAAACTGGTTTCAGGGATTTCCTTGTAAAAATGCCATCAAACTCTTTCTTATATATATCATGCCTCATTAACACTCTTTTCTGCCTATTATGTCTTTAATGAAAAAAATGCCATCAATTGAAAATGAAATGCCACAACATTGATTAAAGAAACTCACCAAGCTGTTAGAAATGGTCTAGCATTCCATAGCAGCCATTTGTAGATGATGTGTACTAATTGCTAACTACAAGGAAATTCACAAATTAATACAACACTAGTTTTGCCCAAATGACTTGTTAGTTTTATTAAACTAATGCATACAAAGGGACAGAATGTTGCAGGAGATAGAGGTGGCCTTAGAGTCAGGAAGACAAGGATACAAGGCTTGGCTATGACATGTAAGTTGCTGTGTGACCATGAGAAAATTGCTTAACTTCTCGGTGCTCCAGGAAACTATCTAAGATTGTAAATTACAGAGCAAGTTGATATGCTCTCACGGAGGGAATTCTTACACTGAGAGTTTCCCAATAAACTACATCACAGGTCTGGATCCTAAAGCCACAAACATGCATACATGCATACATGCATACATACGTACACACATTTATGTATATGATAGACCTGTCTAGTAGAGATCATGTGTTATAGTGGAACTGGAGTTGTGTTAAAGAAGAAATGGGTTTTTGCCTCCAACTTGGATAGTAACTGGATTTGGGATCATTTATTATACATGGGGTTTGGATATGGTAGCTTTTAAAAAGTTCTTTAAAAAGTTACATCCAGGGGGCAGCTAGATGGCTCAGTGGATAGAGCACCTGCCCTGGAGTCAGGAGTACCTGAGTTCAAATCCGGCCTCAGACACTTAACACTTACTAGCTGTGTGCCCAGAATAGCAAGGAGGCCAATATTTTTGGATGTGTGTGTGTGTGTGTGTGTGTGTGTGTGTGTGTGCGCGCGTGTGTGTGGGAAAGGGATATAAGAAGACTGAAAAGGTAGGAGGGGGCAAGCTTTGAGTGACAGAGAATTTTATTTTACATCCTGGAGGTGATAGGGAGCCACTGAAGTTTATTGAATGGGGGGCGGGGTTGATGTGGTCAGACCTATGGTTTAAGAAGCTCAATTTGACAGCCGAGTAGAAGTTGGACTGGGATGAGAAAAGACTTGATGCAGGGAGTTGAAAATGTTGTTTCAATAGTCCTAGAGTACTGTGATAAGAGTTTGGACCAGAGTGATGTCAGTGCCAGAGGAGAGTAAAAATGCATATTTGAGAGATGTTAGGAAGATATAATCGACAAGACTGGACAATAAATTGAATGAGGAAGGGTGGAAAGAGTGAGGAGCAGAGGATGGCACCTAGTGGGTAATTGGAGGATGGCTGTATTCTCCTTAGTAATTGGAAAGTTAGGAAGATTAGAGGGCTTTGAGGATGTGTGAACAAAATGAGTTCAGTTTCAGACATGTCGAGATTTTGATGTCTATGACATATTCATTTTGAGATATTTAAGAGGCAGCTGGAAGTGCGAGAGTAGAAATCAAGAGAGAGGTTGGGGTGGATAAATAGATCTGGGAATCATAAAAATAAAGGAAGGAAAGAAGAATTTATAAAATAGCAATCGACTGTGTGCCAGGCATTGTGCTAAATATTACAAATATTATCTCATTTGATTGTCACAACAACCCTGGAAGGCAAGGGCAATTATTATCTCCATTTTACAGTGGAGCAAACTGAGGTAAAGAGAGGTTATGTGATATGCCAGGGGTCAGATGCCTAATAAGTGTCGGAGATCAAATTGGAAATCAGGTCTTCCTGATTCCCAATCTAGCACTCTATCCACTATGTCACCCAAATGTCACTTAATTGAATCCATGGGAGCTGAGGAGATCACTAAATTAAAGCGTATAGCAGGAAAAGAAAAAATGGCCCAGGACAGAGCCTTGAGGTTATGATTTGGATGACCGGGAAAGGATACAGTAATAGAGCAGTCAGTCATGTAGGAGGAAAAATGGCAAACTGGAGAGACAAGAGTACCAAAAAGAAGATGGTGATCAACAGTGTTAAAGGCTTCAGAGAGGTCAAGATGGATAAGGATTGAGAAAAGTCCATGAGATGTGACATTTAAAGGAGAAGTAGATTTTTCATGCATGGTGAAGAAATGGGTGGGTGGAATTAAAGCTTTTCAGGCTTCAGGAATACCAACAGCAAAAGCAGAGAAGCCAGAACGTTCATCAGATGTATGAAGGGATGATAAACAGTCTAGTTTGACTTGTGTAAACTATTTAAAAGATAACAGTATTATTTAACAATGTTTACTTTAAGAAGTATTGACCAATGCATAATTTCTCACTTTCTGGAAATACATTTTCATGCTACATTTACAACAACACTAAAAATCAATTTCATTCCAGGGTATGGTATGCTGCTTAATTCATTACATTATGAAAATTCCATAAGCAGAAAAGGCACTTTTTAACGGGGGAAACTGATACAAAAGAGATTTCATGAGTTATACTAAGGAATTACATATTAAAGAACCAGTCATGTATTCCAATTCAGTTCACTAAACACTAAATTCCTACTGTGTGTCAAGCATTTTCAAAGTACATCTCAGGTTGAGACATCGTTAAAATCAAATGAACTATTCACACAGCAAGTTAAATTAGTTACCAAAGTAGAAATGGATCAACTCATGAAGACTTGGGTCCCTTCGAGACTTAAATCATTAATCTTATGACATGGCCAAACAGGGAATTTTGGCACTTTAAATAAAGCACCCCATTTGGCTTTTTCTACAGTTTGTAAATAGAGTGCTTTATTTAGTTTGTGCAGGCATGGCTGTGTTAGGAAGTAGAGAAATGGATGTAGAAAACAAAAGAAACCCAGAAAATAATTAAGTGCATTTGTTTCCAAAATCATCATGTCATAACATTTTATATTCATCTATTATCTACTTCAGTGAGCTTTTCTCATAGGATAACAGAATTAATTAATCTAACATTTGGAAAAGAGATTTTATGATCACAAAAGATTTCAAAATTAAGGTCAAAATTATGTGTCCGGGCAAGCACAGTGAAAAGTTCTAGTACTGCATCAATATTAAATAGTTAATTCCTGCTCTGGTTGGGAATCTTTTGGCATAGCATTTGGAAACCTCATCCTGTCGACCCACTCCCTTCCCCAAACCCTACCATGCAGATAATTAGACCAAGCTAGATCCTTGCCCTTTAAAAACTAAATAAATACAACTATAAAAACATGATGAATAAGTAGAGACTTCTCAGGATATTAACACACATGCTATTTTAAAGTAAATATGAATAAGGGGGAGAGAGAGAGAGAGAGAGAGAGAGAGAGAGAGAGAGAGAGAGAGAGAGAGAGAGAGAGAGAGAGAGGAGTTTTTGCATTATGGCATTATTTTCCTAATGCAAGAAAACTGCATTAAGAAATTGAGATAATCTGTAATAACTATTTTATGAATAATGTTTAAAAACCATCTATAGCTTATAGCTATATTTCTCTATGCCAAATGACAAGCAGTGATTAAAGGGTGCTTAGTTAAATCTTCATAGGGCTAACCCATATTTTAAGGGGAATGAAAGATGTTCAGATGCTCATGCACACATGTTCTGAAATATAAAAGCCTAGTTTATGCACCTGCTGACATAATTATCATTAGCCATAAAGTTTCACCTAAAGAGATTTGCTATAATTCTAGGTACTGGCCCAACTTTGAATGAAACATTTGTTTCTCTCTTGGTAGTTATAAATGTCCAGTCTTTTCTAAACAGGTCTGGGAATAATTAGTCCTTGTGGTTAATTCATATGCAGCTAAATAACTGCAGTATAAATTTGAAATAGTATTGTAGAAATTAAACTATCACGGAAATATAAGGAGCAGCAGACCAGAAACAGCAATAAACAACCTAAAGTTCAGGATTTATTCTTTGATTGCTTCTTTTATTCCTCAGTAGTAGTCCAAAGTTATATCATAATTCATGATTTTGACCATACTTTATTTTGAAGGACACCTCTCCAATACAGCATAGGACAGTCATTATATAAATAAAGCGCTGGGCCTGGAGTGAGGAAGATCTGAGTTCAAATCTGACCTCAGACTAGCTGTGTGACTCTGAGCAAGGTACTTAAACCTGTTTGTCTCAGTTTCCTTACCTGCAAAATGAGGATAATACTAACACCTACCTCCCAGATCTGTTGTGAGAATCAAATGAGATAATAATTGTACAACACTTAGCACAGTGCCTGACACCCAGTAAGTGCTATACAAATGTTAGTTACTGCTGCTGCTGCTGCTGTTGCTGCTGCTACACCACCACCACCACCACCACTACTACTTTTAGCTTCTTTTTTTTGTGAGGCAATCGGGGTTAAGTGACTTGCCCAGGGTCACACAGTTGGTAAGTGTCAAGTGTCTGAGGCTAGATTTGAACTCAGGTCCTCCTGAATCCAGGGCCTGTGCTCTATCCACTGAGCCACCTAGCTGCCCCACAACTACTACTTTTTTTTAAAAAAAAGATCAATAAAGCAAAAAGACTGAGCTCTGTCTCTAAGTAGCTGTGTGACCTTGGATTAATATCCAAACCTTTTTAAGCCTCTTTTTCCCATCTTCTATAAAACGATCGAATTGAACAAGATGACCTCTGAGGTCCATCATGGATTTGGTGACCTAATCACTGTATCTGTCATAAGGGCCATAGCAGTTGCAGGGACTTCAGAAGAGACTGGAGGGTAGAACTGGTTGCAGGTAACCAAGCATAAAGTTAATTATGGCCAAAGAACCTCAGGGAGAAGCAAACTGAGATGAGTCTCTCTCTCATTTAACCCCCTGTTCCAGCATTGAACTCTTGCAGCATGAACCCTGGTTCTCTCCTCTGGTCAGCCTCTTCGCAGACCCTGGAATGAACCTGTATTTGTTTCTACTTCTGTTCCACATACCACCCTCTTACCCCTGAACCATTCAGGCTCAATAACACATCTTCCTAGTCTCTCATCTCTAATCCATCTTTCACATAGCCAAATTGATATTCAAAAGCACAAATCTGACTGACTGATTCTTTTGATCCCCCAAATGATCAATTTATTTATTTGTGTAACTGTCAGGTATGAAAATAATTATTCTTTTGTCATGAGACACTACATATATGCCAGGAAACTTAACCAAAAGTTTTGTTGATTTAAAAAAGATATTGCATTAAAAGCTTTACCAAAAAAAAAAAAAAAAGCTTTACCAAATACCAGTAACAAATTAGACCCTTATCAAACAGCATAGCTGAAGGAGTAAGGTAGCCTATAATTTTATTTGCCCTTCAAAGTCCCTTCCACCTATAAGTTTATGCTTCTAGTTGAAGTTTTAGACTATTATAAAGGTTGAGTTCATTATAAAAAAAACCCACCTTTTTAAAGCTTTAAAGCAAGCCAGAGTAATTTGTTGAAAAGGATCATGGAGTGTAACTGGTTTTAAATTGAAAGAGCATATATTTTTATATAATCTAAGCACTGATGGAAAAAAAATCTGGTACTAATGAATTAATTCTTGTCCCAAATGAAATATTATCCTTATTAAAATAGTAATTTTTGTGGTTGTTTTTTTCAGTTGTTTAGTTGTTTCTGACTCTTTGTAACCTCATGGATCATAGCATGCCAAGCCCTTCTCTCCTCCACTATCTCTGGAAGTGTGTCCAAGTTCATGTTCATCGCTTCCATGACATTATCTATCCATCTCATCCTCTGTTGTCTTCTTTTCCTTTTAACTTAAATCTTTCCCAACATCAGGGTCTTTTCCAATGAGTCCCATCTTCTCATTGTGTGGCCAAAGTATTTAAGCTTTAGCTTCAGTATTTGACCTTCCAGTGAGTTGCCTGAATTCATTTCTTTTAAGTATTGAATGATTTGACCTCTTTGTTGTCCAAGGGACTTTCAAAATTCTTCTCCAGTACCACAATTCAAAAACGTCAATTCTAAGGCATGCAGCTTTCCCTGTAATCTAATTCTCACAGCCATACATTACTGCTGGAAAAACTAAAGCTTTGATTACATGGACCTATGTTAGCAAGGTGATGTCCAGATTGGCCATATCTTTCCTTCCAAGGAGCAAGCATCTTTTAATTTCTTGGCTGCAGTTGTCTGTCATTTGATCTTTGAGCCCAAAATTATAAAACTGAATACTGCTTCCATTTCTTCTCCCCTATTTTCTAGCAAGTGATGGGACCAGTTGCCACCAGCAAATGGAATTTGAAGCCCATCGAATGTGAGACAGGCTTTCAAAAACTCAAATCACTTGATGATCTCATTCATGTAGATATAATCTCCAGTGTTGACTGCAGCCCATCCATGCTACGGATCTCTCTGCAATCATGTTCCCTGATAAGTCTGCCAATATATAGTCGGTCTTCCTTTATTTCTCCCAGTGTTACAAAGATATGGGAATAGGGCACTGTGCAAAATTTGATTACATTTAGTTTTATAAGAAAAAACTTGCACATAAAAGTGAAAGGGCTTCCTTTATTTGACAGGGGTGTTTTTGCAAGAAATGACTATAAACATGATATGTCCCAATTTCAGCATGGCATTTGACAGAGTTTTTCCTAATATCCTCATGGGCAAGATGAAATGATATGGGCTAAACAATATTACAGTGGCTGGATGATGAACGGATCAAAGTTAGATTGAAGGAGGTCTCTTGTGGCATGCCTGTAGAGTTCTGTCTTCAGTGCAGTTATATTTAATATTTTTATCAATGACATGGATGAAAATAATAATGACATGTTTATCAAATCTGAGGAGGACACAAAGCTGGAAAGGATAATATTAGGTTGGAAATATCTGTATATGCTGGAAATATGGGCTTTCTAACAAAATGAATTTGAATAGGAATGAATAAAAGTCTTGTACTTTGGTTTAAAATATCAAGTACAAAAGCATAGGATGGGAATAGAGGTATGAATCAGCCTTGACAGCAGTTCATGTGACTTATGGGCTACAGTTACAAGAAAATTAAAAAAAATCAATAGCATGAAATGGTAACCCTAAAAGCCACATTAATCTTAGACTATATTAATAAAAGTGGGGCAGCTAGGTGGCAGGGGTAGAGCACCAGCCCTGGATTCAGGAGGACCTTTTTTCAAATATGGCCTCAGACACTTCACACTTACTAGCTGTGTGACCCTGGGCAAGTCATTTAACCCCAATTCCCTCACCAAAAAAAAAAGTATAGTGTTCAGATCATTCACTCAACAAACATTTATCAAAGGCATTGGGGATATAACAATGAGAAAATCATTGAGAGGGGATGATAAGGAAAGGTAACAAGATATACACTGGTAAGTAGAATAAAAAGTGAGATGAGATGGTGCCAAATACAAGATCATGATAAAGTACTCATAGTAAACTTGAGGACAGAAAGAGTATTTATATTTTGGAAGGTCAGGAGAAGTTTCATGGTGGAGGCAGAACCTGGCTTGAGCTTTGAAGGCAAACCTAAGAGTCAGAAGTGAGGACTGACAGAGATAACATTTTTGAGTTCATGGAGTGCATGTTGTGTTTGGGAAATGCTGAATTTTGGCATATAGTTACTAGTTCAGTTTGGCTGCAATATACCTAGTACATCATGGAAAGAAGCATTATAAAAATTATGCTGGAAAGGTAGAGTGGAAGCAAATGCTAGGATAAAGAGTTTGTATTTTATTTTATTGGCACTGGGGAGTCACTGGAGACTTGGAGTAGGGCAATAATATGATAAGACTAATACCTTCACCTGGGGTCTGTGAACTTCTAATTAATTAATGTATTTCAATATAAGTGGCTTCCTTTGAAATCCTACCTATTTTATCTTTTGCATTTAGAAACACTATTTTGTTGAGGGTTCCATAGGCATCACCAGACTGGCTGAATTGATAATTAATTGATGAAATCATGAAATGGGAGCAGGCAACCCCTGTTCTTTGGGTAATGTAAGGGCTTAAAATTCTAGCTATGATGTCTAAAATCTAATGAGTGGTCACCTTAAATTAGAAAACATATAGCACCAATCTTTGGGCATTAAGTATTTATTAAAGGGGGCAGCTAGGTGGTACAGTGGATAGAGCACCAGCCCTGGATACAGGAGGAACTGAGTTCATATCCGGCCTCAGGCACTTAACACTTACTAGCTGTGTGATCCTGGGCAAGTCCCTTAATCCCAATTGCCTCACCAAAAAAAAAAAAAAGTATTTATTAAAGTATATTAGGGGTTAGTAAAGAGAAACACATGGAGAAAGTATGAAATTTGTCTGCTCTCCCTATCCTGCCTGTTTCTGCTGCCAAGCCCCCATCTAGGAATGAAAAGACCTTGCTCCTAAGTGGCTTCTCCCAGAAGCCTCCTAAAACAGGAAACAGGGCCATCCACATACACGGCTACAAGCTAATTGGATGGTAACACTGATTGACAGGACCCATGGGTGACAGACATGACGTTGATCTGACCTGACGTTGATCAGATCCCGACGTTGATCTGACCTTCAAAACCCCAGAAAGGTCACTTCCAGATGCCAAAGTCACATGATTTCTTTTCAGGCCAGAGCTCACAATGTCCCTCCCACCAGGGGGTGTCATTCTAATTCTCACAGTAATTTGCCAGGAATGTCCATGATGGCAGTGGGAAATGGGCTATAATCACACTTTAATAGGGCACAGAGGGTATGGGGGCAAATGGCATAGAAAATACAGAGACACGTCACAAAAAAGGAGGGTAGTACAGAGGCAAATGGTGTGAGTTTTGGGAGATAGGGTGATGAAGGAAGGCAGGCAGCAGTGGGGAAGGACATGGGGAGGGGGGAGAGGCACAGATAATCACTCACAACCTTGTATTAAAGTCGGTTGCACTTGGCAGTATGGTCCCAGATGGAGATGGAGTTCAGGAGGAAGGAGTTTGAGGTTTCATTTTTGGGGGTGTGGGGTGAATGGACTAACTCTTATCTGTGCCTGGTGGGGGATAGTTCATTAACATATTCTCATCTTCTCAAACTTGTTGGTAAAGCTGTAAAGTTAACATACCATGTCATCTCAGAGTTATGATCACCATTTGGTGAACTGCTGGTCTTACCAAGGATATCTGGAACTCATCTGAGTTTTACATATCATAGGACAAAAACTCTGACCAAAAAGCTTAGATGGCTTCCCCTGATTCAGTAAATATTACCAGGATGAGATTTTTGGTTATATATATTACCAGTTTTACATTATGCTCCTTTCATCTTTGAGATGGTTTGTACATAACTTCTAGGTTCCCTTTTCCAATACTACTTTAATACTATTGCCACTTTACACTGGCTACTTCTAAACTTGGCATACTGACAAGAAGAGAGGGGATGGGTGGGTGTCAGAGGGATCAGAACAAGATATTATTTTAACATGCTGGCAAAGGGGTCCATGACACAAAATAAAGGTTAAGAACCCCTGCCTTAGGAAGATTACTTTAGCAGCTTTAGAGAGGAGGGTTTGGAAGAGGGAAGGCTGAAGGGATAGGGACAAGTTAGTAGGTTAGTAGTTCAGGAAAGATATGGGGACTGAATACAGATGGGGGACATGTGAATTGGAGAGAAAGAGTTGAAAGGGCAAGATATTTTGGAGGCACAAAGAATTGTCCTGGAAATGGTCTGGATTTGTGGGTTGGGTTCCCCCCCCCCATTTCTCCCTTAACACCCTGAGGCACTGAGGCAGTATGGTAGTGCTGGATTTGATATTCAAGAGAGATGTAGGTTTGGGGGCATATACCAATATTATCACAGGATTTCTGTGAGGATGGAATGAAATCATGTAGGTGAGACAATGTTAAAAAACGTGCTTTGTAAATATTAGTGCACTATATAAATAAATGTCAACTATTACCATTGGCACATAGTAGGTATTTTGTAAATCTCTGATTTACTTTTATGTTTTATGCAACAATAATTTTGGAGCTAGAAAGGGACTTAGAGATCATCTGTTCTAAGCCCTCATTTTACAGATGAGGAAACTAAGGACCAGACATATTATGTTAAATTAAATTTCTGACAAGTGATCATTTGAAAGTCCCTAGGGAAGGGGAATTCATTGACTCCCGAGACAGCTCAGATTTTGTAGATAATTCTAATTGTGGGAAAGCATTTCCTCACATTTAGGCAGAATTTACCTTTTGGCAAACTTCATCCATTGTTCCTGTTTCTATTCACTGGAGCCAATCAGAAAAAGTCAAATCCCTCTTCCTTGAGAATGGCTATTATTTCTACCTCAAGTCATATTTTCTCCAGGTCAGCCAGCCCTTTATAGCATGGTATATGATCCATATTAGAAAATAGCTGATAATAAATTACTAATTCAAATTTTATACACATATAATTACTTTGCTGAACTTATAACTCTTTTGAAATTTATAGTTACATTATCTATTTTCTAATTATACAACCATATTTTAGATATATGTCAGGGAAGAAAAACTAATCTCTTGCTGATAATGTTAAAATATATGCAACAAAAATGACATGTTAAATTCCACAGCTCTAAAGTGATGTATACCCTTCTATTATCTTTAAAGAATAAACATGCTACAGGTTTTAGAAATTGTACATAAAGGCATCATGGTATGGTGGATAAAGAGCCATCCTTGGAATTAGGAATACCTGGGTTCAAGTCCTACCTTTGAGACATACTGTTTGTATCACCCTGGGCAAGTCCCTTAACCTCTCAGTATTTGAGGCAACTCCCTCTAATCTGTAGAAAATGCTCCAGCAAACACTAGTAAAAGGAAATTCCTCAGTTTGGAATTTCCTATTTCAAAGAAAGCACAAGCCCAGTCCCTACCTTTATCTCTGTTCCTATAGTAGTCATGAGAGATTTTCTCTTAAGTGTTTACCTAATGCCAGATCTCTAACACTGGTTTGAAGGCATTCCTGATATGTTTTTTGCATGTATGCAAATATGTCCAGATCTCTTCCTAGTCTTGACCTCATTCTCAAGTTCCAGATATCTTTACCTGAATTTCTTACCAGCTCCACAAGTCCCCAAAGAAGATGATTTACCATCTTTCTGCCCCTGTGTCCCCAAGTTTGTTTCTCATTATTCACCATTTCACTCACTGGTTCCACCATTCATACTGTCTCCCATGTTCATGACCTTGGAGTTATCTTAGATTCTTCTTTTGTCCTTTGACACTTATTAACCAGAGATAATGTCTTCCCATGTTTCTTTAAAACCATCTCCATCATCATTTCTTACAGAAAAATAACATTCCATAATATTCACATCCCATAATTTGTTCAGCCCCAATTGATGGGCACCCCCACCCCCTTAGTTTTCAGTTCTTTATTACTGCAAAGAACTGATATATTTTTGTACATATGGGTCCTTTCCTGTGTTATCTCTTACACCCATTTTATACTTTCTATCACCATCCTCACCACCCTGACACAGACCTTATTAATGGACATTCCAAGTTTACCAGTTATATAGAATAAATGTAATGAGAGAGAATCATTGAAATCTGTGACACCTTCATGACATATACTCTGTGGTTGCATCCTTCATATAACCAGCATAGGATTGTGTGTGTGTGTGGGAATAACTGCTTTTTCCCTTAAACCACACTTGAAATTCCCTCCATCTTAGGTTCGCTCTTACTTCATCTTTTCACTAGGTTTCCCACCCTTCTGAGCTTCATTTTTCAGCACGCAGAGAAGTGTTAAGCTATGTGGCTCAACTTCTTCCTTGAATTTCATAGAACCCAAAGTGTTTCATTAAGAAAGGAAAATAGTTCAGACTGTTTATTATTTTTATTATAAAAAAGTTTATAAATTCACACACATATATGTGTAAGTATATGCGGAATACATATAGATAATTAATAAAAAAATTAATAAATTAATAAAAAAGTAGTAAGCTTCAAAGTAGGTTGGGAGAGAGGGCACTTGTAGTTGGGTAGATTAGAGAAGACTTCATGAAAATCATTGTACTTGAGCTTCATATTGAAGAAAAATAAGAAATCTATGCAATTAAGATGGGGAGGGGGGCAGTTAGGTGGCACAGTGGATAGAACACCGGCCCTGGAGTCAGGAGTACCTGAGTTCAAATCTGGGCTCAGACACTAAACACACACTTGCTAGCTGTGTGACCCTGGGCAAGTCACTTAACCCCAATTGCCTCACTAAAAAAATTAAAAAAAAAAAAGATGGGGAGGGAGAACATTTTAGGCATCTCAGATGACCAATCAAAAAGACATGGAGATGAGATTTAATGTCATGTGAGGGACAGAGAGAAGACCAACTTGGATGGATCACAGAGTACAGGTTGAGATGTAACCAATATTAAGGCTGGTAAGATATCTTATAAAGAGCTTTAAAATCTAAAATAGGTTTATCTTATGGCTGTAAAAGCTACAGATAAGTTTATTTATTGTTTTAAAGGAAATAGGGAACCATAAGAATTTACTGAGTAAGAGAGTAACATAGTCAGATCTGTTCTTAAAGAAAAACATTTTGCAATGAAGAAGCTTTTATAATAATCAAGGCAAGTGGTGATGAGGGCCTGAACTAAGGTGGTACCTGTGTAAGTAGATAGAAGGAATCAGATGAAGTTATGTTGTGGAGTTAGAAATGATGCAATTTTTCAATTTATTGGCTATGTGAGGCAACAGAGAGTAGGGCATTGAGGATAATGTCCCTCCATTCCAGAGACCTTCTAGCAGACCTGAATGGCGACTTATTAGGGATGCTGTGGAGGATTCCTGTTCAGGTGTGGCTTGGGCTAGATAACCTCTGAGGACCTTTCCATTCTGAGATTCTGTGCGGCAGGGTCAGAAAAAATTTAAAAGGGTTTGGAACAACATCAGAAATAAATCTAAAGTATAATATGGTTTAAAAACAATATTGAATTATTTATATTTTTGGAAGATACCAGATAAATTGATTACTAGATCAGGTCCAGATATTATTCCCTTTGATTGACAATCATTATAAAACTTCCTGATTGGGGCAGCTAGATGGCACAGTAGATAGAGCACCGGCCCTGGACTCAAGAGGACCTGAGTTCAAATCCAGCTTCAGACACTTGACACTTACTAGCTGTGTGACCCTGGGCAAGTCACTTAACCCCAAATGCCGCCCCCAACACATACACAAAGAAAAAAAAGAAAACTTCTGGGTACAATGGGCTCTTCACAGTAAATTATAAAACTCAAAACAGTAGAGTCACTTTGAATATTAAAAAGTCGACATAGTATTTTAAATTTCATAAAAAGAACAGTGCATCACCACACGTATTTCCCTAGTTTCCAAAAAAACCCCAACAGCCAAAAAACTCTTTAATTCTGATTTTAAAATTGTCAGTGCTGAAACAAACTGCCAACAAATTGCTTGTCTGTGTTATTGGTACAGGTCTAGCTTGTTGTATTTATGTAGCTTTTGTGAGAGTAAAAATACAGAGATAAGCTTTACTAATTGCTTACTTTCTCCTCCACCAATATTTATTTTGCTGGGATTTTTTTTCTTCTGCTGTCCCCTTTCTTCAACTAATGACCCCTGATGGTTTCCTTTATTCTTGAGCTATAGTGTCTTGGAAATTGTTATTCAAAAGTATTCATTCCATTAGTTCTGTATAAATAACCTTGAGCTCTTTAAGAGAGCAGCAGGTAAGGAATATTGTTTAAGTTCAAATGTTCATTATATATATATAAATATATATTTAAATAGTAATATAAATATCCAAATAATATATATTCAAATATTCATTATATATATATATATATATATTAATTGTCATGATTAAACACAAAACTTACCAACTTTTAATCTGCCTGTGACCTCTCCTTCGGAATTTCGAGCATTGACAGTCACATTTTGTGTAGATTGTAGAAGTAGAGATGAATCCTAAAACAAAGGTTTACAGAATTAATAAAACTGATGGAATTTTAAATTATGACAGAGTGATTTATATACAGAAATCTCTCCATATCCACATTCCTGAAACCTGCTTATATAGCTTTTGGAAAAACAGAAGTGGAAGAAAGGTTAAGATGAATGAACTGCTTCTTCAAAAATGATAATAATCCTATAGGTCTGTGATATCTATGAGGGTTTGCTACTTACAATGTGCCTGGAATGGTTGTAGGATACAGATTAATACCAAATGCAAGCAAATTTTGGTGATGCCTTCTTTTCCTTCCAGAGGAGTCTAAAGGTCAGATTTACATTTTTAATGACTGTTCTTGATTATTTTGAAAACTGAAAGTACTTTTTCTGTAAAACCTCAGTTCCTTTCCTAGAAACTGTGAATGTTTCAAAATGCAAAGTTTGTATTTAATTTTTTCCCCCAAAGTTTGTGTTTGACACAGTTTTGTATGTGTGTGTGTGTGTGTGTGTGTGTGTGTGTGTGTATGTGTAAGGGGGACTGGGGTGATTTCTGGTTTAGAAATTCACATTGGAATGGGCCCTGAAGTAGCTGTATGAGCCCTAAAGTATTTCTAGAATGTGACATTTCAATCTTGACGGCTCATTTTTATGATGGCTCACTTGCTTATATGTATCAACAATCAAATGGATTTTTTTTTTAGGTTTGGGTTATTAAAGTCAGGCAGTACTGTAACTCTTCTAGAAGAAAGTCACATATTTGCCTAGGGGCCCATCATATCTGGTATTTTTATTCTAGAGGGGAACAGGTAGCAACCTGCTACCCTTGAAAAATCCACCTATTGGTCTGGCTTTATGAAAAATGTGCTTATGGAGATTTTTCTAATTTTATAATGGCCTATATAGAGCAAATGATTATATACGCCTGATGACAAAATCTCAGAATCTTATAATACCATCAGAATGGAATATATCTAACTAGGTACATAGTATTTTGATAATAAAGTTAGTGATGTGATCAGAATTAGAATCATTTAGAGTTAGAAGGGACCCTTTGTGGCAATCTAGTCCAACCTGTACCTGAACAAGAATGTTCCCTACCACATTCTGAACAAGTATTCATCTATCCTTCACTTAAAGACCTTAGGTGGGCTAAAATAGAATCAACCAATCAATCAACAAGCATTTATTAAGTGCCTACTATGTGCTAGACAGTGAGAATAAGATAAATAGTTCTGGAATGAGAGGATCTTGGTTTAAACCCCACTTCTGGGACTTATTATTTGTGTGTCTTTGGATAAGTCATCTAACCTCTGAGGGCTTCAGTTTTCTCAAATGTAAAATGAAGGAATTAACTTGATGACCTTTCAGGTCTATTCTAGCTATAATCTTATGGTGCCAAGAACAAAAATAAAGTAGATCCTGTTTTCAAGAAATTTACATTCTATCATGGGACACAACACACATATACAAGTAAATATAAAATATATAAATAGACAAAGTAATTTTGGGGTGGGGGAAATATTAGCTAGGAGATTGGGAAAGACTTTAGGGAAGAGTTGACACTATAGTTGAGCTTTGAATGAAACTAGAGATTCATTCAGAAGCAGAGGAATTACACTCCATGGTGGAGACAGAAAAAAAAAACACAGGACAAAAGCAGAAAGATAAGGAATAGAATGTCATATTTGAGAAATAGCAAATAGGCTGGTATAGATGCAATACATAGTTCCTAAGAGTGTGTAATAAACCTGGAAAGCTATATGGGACCTAAATAGTGAAGTCCTTTAAAAGGCAAAAAGAAGACAGTAGTTCTATTTAAATGATAGTGGTAGGGACTGTCCTTCATTCTGTTTAATATTTCTTACCATGGCTTCTCTCGACATTGGACTCTACTGAATCCTCTCTGACTGATCCTTCTCAGGTCCCATCATAGGCTTTGTATTCTCTTCCTCAGTTCTCCATGCACCTGTAAACATGTGTTCACCAAGCCTTGGTCCTTGGTTCTTTTATATTCTTACTATATTTCTACCTTGTTGTGATTCTAATTCACTCTCATGACTTTGATTATTTCTATTAGAATGATTTCCTGAAAAATATTTTAAGCCCCAACACTTTCCCAGAGCTCCAGTCTTATATTTCCACCCATCTTCTATATGTTTCTATCTCTGGCACCTAAAACTCAGCATATAACAAACTGAACTCAGCATATTTTCCTGAGAATTGTCCTTTCCACTAACCTCTATTTTTGTTGCTTCTGTGTAACCCACAATGTTCAATATGTTGTTACTTTCTGTAGTTTCTACCTTTATAATAGTTCTCAGTTCTATACCTTTTTTTATACTACCACCACAACCTCTCTTGTTTAGGTTATCACCATTAACTGCAATTTTAAGAGCCTCCTAACTGGTTTCCTCTTACACCAATCTCTTCTCTTTCTAATTTATCCATGTTCTCCTCTTTTCAGTCAATTCCTCCACTGAGAAACTGTCAGTGGCTCACTGCTGCCTATCGAAGATTCAATTCTGTCATCAGACATTCAAGACCTCAATAGTTTGGTGCAGACCTACTTTTCTAGCTATAAGATCAAATTGTTTTACTTCACATAATCTAGTTAAATTCTACTCATCCTACTTTATTCTTGTCCCAACCTTTCCAACTTCCTTGTCCTTTCTTATGCTATTCTCTAGCCTGATCCCTCAAAGATTAGGTGAGAGGCCATTATCCTTGAGGAAGCATACCATGATCTCTGCCTCTTTACAGGATTCCTCCCTCTTGAAGCTTCACATAATATTTTGGAACTTTCCTTTAATCGTATAACATTTTCCCTTGGATCGATCACAACTTTGGGTACATGCCTTATAAGATTCTTCTATCAGATTCCACATAGACTCTGAGGGAAGGGGATATGTCATATTCTCAGCATTTAGTCCTATGATTTAAACACAATAAGAGCTTATTAAATGTTTACTGACTTTATATATACTAGGAGTACTATGGGCAGAGTGATCAGTGAGACATGTATTGGCATACTTTTGTTATAAATGTGCTTTTCTCATAAACCAGAATTATTTATTGGAATAGTTAATGGAGATATAAGAATCTAGTATAATAAAATTTATTAAAACAGTTAAAAAGAAACATTAAACAAGACACATTTTAATAATGCTTACAGTATACAAGGAATCATGGGGATACTGTTGGTCCTAGTCAGGAGACATTGCACCCATCTCTATAAACTACTAGTTGTGTGACTTTGTGTGTCATTTACCCTCTTAGGTCTAGCTTCCTCATCTATAAATGAGAAGGTTGGAATAGGTACTCTCCACATTGCTTTCTATCCCCAGCTTCCTATGATTTTTTAGAATAAAGTAACTTTAACTATTATTAATCACTACTTAATATAATTTTCCCCCAGGGTTTAATAATAATACTTCCTGAGTCCATGATTTCATTTATATTCCACTTGCATACATTGTAATTATTATTTAACTTGATAGAAAGAGGTGAAACATTTTTAAGAGCTTACTATATGCTAGGCACTGGTGCTATACCCAGGGAACACAAATACAAGCAAAAATTGAAAAAAAAAAAAAAAAAGAAACTCCCTTACCTACATAAAAAAAGGTGCTGGAAGGCAGAGGGTGGGAGAAGGCAGAAGCAGACATGAATGGACTGAGAACCTCCTTCAATGGTGATTCTGAACAGTTTGCCAATCAGAGGTAGGGGCTGTAGGGGCCGAGGTGTCTCCAGGGCAAGAAGGTGCCTGGATGGTTTTTGCAGGTTATTGTGGCCAAATAATGCATTACTCTGTGACCAACCATATAGTGAACACCTTCAAACTTTACAGTCTTGGTCCCAGGACTTAAGAAACAAATTCTCCCCTGGCCTATACTCAAAGCCTGTTTAACTTGTTAAAATCTGTTAAAGCTTTGTGCTCAACTTTTGTAGTTTTTGAAGACTCAGAGCCACCTCCCAACCACATGAAGGAGTTGAACCTCAGTAGAAGAATAGGAAAAGAAAGAAAACCCTGCATATTTACAAAATACTTTAAGCTTTAAAATATTTACTTGGTGCACTTTACTTTTTTTAGTACCTTCAAACTTCTGAAGTGCTTTATGTACATTAGCTATTGTGAGCCACAAAAGAAGCCTGTAAGATAGTTATGAGCTACAGACATTATTCCCATTTTGCAGATGATAAAAATTAAGATCTAAGAGATTCAGAAAGGTTGAATCATCTCTGGGTACACAGATAGTAAGAGTGAGAGGTAAATGTGGAATAATTTTGGGGAGGCACCATAGAGGACTGTGGCGGACAATGATGAAAAGGAATACATAGGAGAAAACTTATACAAAGGCACAAAGATATGACTCAGAATTTTGTTTGTGGAGGACAGCAATAAAGACAGTTTGGCTGGAATACACCTAAATGTGAAAACTGTCTGGAAAGATAAACTGATAAGAAAGGCTTTAAATATTCCCAGAAGGAATTTGTATTTTATCCTAGGTGGAATAGGGAGTCAATGAAGATTGTTTAAAGGGGAGTGACATTTTCATATCTGTGCTTTAGGAAAGCAAATTTGACACCTCTGTGGAGGAGAGATTGTTGAGGAAGAAAGTGGAAGCAAAGAGTACTAATTTGGGAGCCATTACTATAGTGAAGTTGAAAGGTCATGAGACTATGACCTCAGTGAGTAGTCAGTGAATGGAGAGAAGAGGATGGTTGTTGGGGAAGCAGAAAAAAAAAAGACTCTGTAACCAATTGAGTGAAGAAAGTGAAGAGTCCAGGAAGACTCAGGTTTTGAATAAAGGTGATGAAGTATGGAGCTTCCCTCTTCAAACATAGGTAAGTCTGGAAGAAGGATGGGTTCTGTGAGAAAAAGAATTAATTCTATTTTGGATATGCTGAATAGACAGTATGTGGACATGGTTTCTGTAATTTACGTGAGAGACTAGGGTGTGACAATTTACTGCCATATTGATTCATTCAGAATCCTTGGGATTCTAATTTGTAAATGACCTCACCCTAGACACTTGGGGCAGTGAAGTGATCCAGTGGATAGAGCACTGGACCTAGAGTCAGGAAGACCTGAGTTCAAATCCAGTCTTAGATACTTACTAGCTGTGTGGCCCTGAGCAAGTAAATCATTTAACCCTGTTTGACTCAGTTTCCTCATTTGTAAAAGTAGCTGGAGAAAGAAATGGCAAACTATTCCAATATCTTTGCCAAGAAAACCCCAAATGGGGCCACAGAGTCAGAGACAACTGAACAACAAGAAAAACAAAACCCTAGACCAAAGCACCTTTTCCCTCTTCATTACTTACTTTTCCTTCATATCGATCCGTCAGTACTTTCCCTATCCAATGCTACCCTTCCTTTCTATTTTTTGTCCTGTGTAAATTTCATTCCATTTCTTTTTTCTTTCATTTCATTTTCTTTCTTTCTTTTTTTTTTAACAAATTGCCTTTTGTATATTTATCTATCTCTGAATACAATGTATATTCTTATTACAATGTTAACTATTTAAGGGCTAGAGATGCTTATTTTTATATTTGTATATCCAGAGCCTAGCACAGTGCCTGGCACATAACAGGCATTTAATAAATGCTTATTAACTGATCAATATGTATATTTGGGAATCTTGTGCAATAGGTTGATAATTGAATCATAGCATCTTTTGATAAAGCAACAAAATAAGAGTGTGTATATATATATGTATGTGTATAGTTGTACATGTATAACTATACACATACATGTATATATGTTAGGTAGTGGGACATTGATGATATTTCAGCAAATAAGACTAAGAGGGAGAATTAGCAGACAATAACATCGCAAAAACCCAGGAAAGAATTTTCTAGCAGGAGAGGGAAGTCAACAGCATCAAAAGTCCAGAGTTCAAGAAAGATGAAAATGAGGAAAAGGTCACTGAATTTAGTAATTAAGAGATCATTGTTTACCTTAGAGAAAGCAGTTTCAGTTGAGTGATAAGATAGAAAGTCATAATGGAATGGAGAAGTGAGAGAAAGGAGAGGAAGTGAAGACAAAAGGCTTGATCTATGTTCTTCTAGATCATACTGTTAGCATTCATCTCCCTGTGTGTTTTATCTCCCTAACTCAATGATAAGCTTCTACATCCTTGTATCTGAAACTGCCCCTAGCAAAGTGCCCTCTATAAGTATTCCATATTCAGGGAACAGTGGAGGAAAGAAAGGAAGAAGAAATGAAAGTAAGGGTTCTGCTAAAGCGGGGCTAATTGCTCTTCAACAAAATGCTTCCATTTCCTTTCTTTTAGGGGTCTGGAGTTACAAATGCAAGCTATGCCAAAATACAAATTTTGAAGTCACATTTAAGTAAAACATAAGATTTTAAACAGATTATAAAGTGATTTATTCATAAATGATTTCCCCCAAGTTTTAAAGTACTGTTTGACTTTATAAATAAGGATTTGACCTGCTGATATTTGCAGACAGTGTAAAGTTTGTTCCTTTGAATATGCAGTAACCATAGTGATTCTTGGGCAGTGTTAGACCAATTCTTTTGCATAATATTCATTTGATATGTAAAATACTTCCTGGTACTGCTTATTTTTTATAGGAACATATTTTGTCTTTCCAATTTGACTGTAAGCTTTTTAAGGGGAAGTTTTTCATCTCCTATATCTATAAATTCACTATGAGAGTATACACACTTAATACTTGATTTCTGCCTTACCTTTTTTCAATCAAGGATCTTTGTCAAGAAAAAACATTTTTGAACACATACCCCTTAATTTATGCATACTTACAAATTTACATACATATACTACCATGCTGTTAATTATATACATTTTAGAACTCATATAAAAATAGAAGTTAAAAAGGATGAAATAAAGATGAAATTATATTTGATCCTCAAGTCAACAGGGAGCTACTGGAATTTACTGAAGGGGATTAACATGGTCAGGCTCACACTTTAGGAAAATCATTTTGCCAGTTGTATGGAAAATGGATTGAAGAGGGGAGAGACTTGAAACCAGAAGATCACACTTAAGACACTATTTCAATTTTAAGTAATAAGGGCTTGAAAGAAGGTAGGGGCTATATGAGTAGAGAGAATGAGGCAGTTGTGAGAGTTGGAGAAGTAGAAGTGCTAAGATTTAGGAAGTAATTATTCAATCAATTGGATATGTGTGGTGAGAGAGATTGAGGAGTCAAAGATGACACTGAAGTTATGGATCTGGGTGACTGGAGGATGATGGTTCTCTCAAAAGAAATAGGGAAGTTCAGGGAAGAATAAGGTTTGTGGAAATGACAATGGAATGAGAATGATGATGCAAGTCCCAATCCATTCATGCCTATACCTCACTTTGTCCAGCCCAAAATTAAAATGAAGGAGGGACATGAAGCTCTTACTACTGGTCACTGCTCTGGGGCACAGAGTCTGCTCTTCTAGGCATGCCTGCAGGAGCCATAAGATGATTTAGGAAAAGAGGGCTACAGGGAGTATAGAATATTCCCAAAGGATCTGTTGTTGTAGTTGTCCAGGCATGGGTCTTATACTGGACTCAGAAGAAGGGAGGTTGGGAGCTTACATGGAGGGAAAGAAAGGGCAGCATGGGATATGTTGGGCAGTAAGGGTTGGTGCAGTGGCTTTAAAGACAAATCCCATAACTGGCTATCATGGGGAGGTTGGTTGATCATGAGCCTCTTAAGGTCAGGACATTGGCATTGGGTCACAGAGCCCCCCTGTCTCCTACTTTGGCAATGCTTGCCCTAGATTGCTCAGCAATCTTCTCTACATTCCTGACAAACTGGATTATTCTGCTCCTATGAAATATACATGGCTCTATACATATCTTTACTTCCACAATCTTAGAGCCATCTTTGCCCCTGAGAGAAGCTGCTGAGTTGAAGAGAATGAACCAGGACACCATGAAGTTTCTAAACAGTTGAAGAATTGGCCTCCAAAGACCTTAATAACTCGACCCTTTCCACTCTTCCAATTTTTCATATACCTTATTCTCTTCCACATTTCTGTTTCTGTGACACTGGACTCCTTGCTATTTCTCACACTAGATGCTTCCTCTTCTGACTGTTTTTGCCAGCTAGTCCCTTGTGCCTGCAATGCTCTTCCTTCTCATCTCCATCTCCTAGATTCCCTAATCTCAGTTAAAGTCCCACCTTCTACAAGAAACACCAATCTACCTTAATCTTACTGAATCCCTCTGAGACTACCTCCAATTTACCCTGAATATATCTTGTTTGTACATAGGTGTTTGCATACTGTCTCACCCATTAGACTGTGAGGTACTTGAGAGCAGGGGCTGAGTCTTCCTTTTCTTTCTACCCCCAGCACTTAGCGTAGTGCCCAGAACATAGTAAGTGCTTAATGAATGCTAGCTAACTGATTGGGTGACTATTGCTGAGGCAATGGCAGAGGGGTGGTGGTGGTGCTAGGAGTTGAAAGTGTAGCCAAGGAAGAAGGCAGTATGCCCAGGACAAGTCTGCTACTGTCCCCAGGGGAGTAAGTGTTAAATATGCAGCCCTGATGCAAATTTCCAGCTCCTTTGCCCCAGTTGCAACATGAAATGATGTCTTTCCCTATCATTCCCTATCTTTAAAGCCTACGTTATCGAGTACTTGAAACCTTCCCTGATATTCCCATTTGGTAAAGACCTTTTAGACTTTGTTTTGCAATGTTCTAATGCTCTTATCATATAATAATTTGTTATAGCCATTATATGTGTTATAGTTACTTGTCTTTTCCCCCTGTAAGACTTCATAAGGGCAGGGACCCTGTATTATTTTATAGATCTTTCATTTCACCTAGCACCGAGCACAGAATTTTTCAAAGAGAAGTTTTTTAATAAGTGTTGAAATAATGAAAAGATGGATAGCCATGGAAATGACTGATTTGTGAGTGGCTAAGAACAAAAGAAGTTAGCTTTTAAGTACTGCTCTTTTGCTTTCTTCCAAAGTCTGCAATAACTCTTGAATATATCCAAACAACTGAATGTCCTTTTCTGTGATAGATATACTTGAGCTGAGGATATTGGGCTAGCCTATCCTGGAGATACAGAAGCATTTCCTATGGGTCTCTTGGTTAAATTTTTTTAAAAAATTGCACTTTTTTCCCAGTGGCCAGTGGAGGGCATTGTCCCAAACGTCTTAGTGGAGTTTTCAGCTTTAGTAGCAGTTTTAAACTTTAATAGCTTAAAATCCCACTAAGACATTTGAGACAAGCTGTACTGAATGGCAGCTGCAAGGAAATTTAGTCTAATAGCCTGACATCAAAGAACAATACCCAGCCAATTGTGGAGATAGCTCAACCTTGGAAGTACATAATTGGCTATGGAAGATCTAATCATTTAAACATATTCCTAATAAAAAGTTATGATGGACAAAGTTAAGAGATTATGAAAATTCCTATCTGCCCAGCAAAATAATTTGTATCCTTCCCAGAAGGGGCCTCAATTCTATGATTATAAGTGCTATTTGGAGAAAATCATGCAGATAAATATAGCAAAAATATATTTTTTGCCTTTTTTTCCTGGGAACTTCAGGCAAAAGAATCAGATCTAGATTTTCAGGTGTGACATAGACAGCACTGCTCAAAAACCTAGGATCACTAGCAAATTTATGTTATAATCAGACTCTTGCTTCACCTCATGGACTCAATAAGACAGTATTTATCTAAATACTATAATCAGAGCCATACCTCCAAATTCATGGGGGTATATATATATATATATATATATATATATATATATATATATATATATATATATATATATATATACACACACACACACACATGTATACATGTATATATTAAAAGTAAAGATAAACACGAATATGTTTATATTCGTGTTTATCTTTACTTTTAAAGTATTCATTTCATTTTTCACCTGCTTTAGAAAGATAAGCAAATTCTTCCAATTATGGGTCAGGGTGTCCATATTGCTCTTGAACCTTATTTGTAAATTCTAATGCCTTTACCTGGGAGTTAGGAAATCTCAGCTAATGCATACTTTAAATAGAAATCATAGCCAAATCCAGCATGGGATTTATAAGCTTAAATATTGTTCAGAACTCAACATTCTTCTGCAAAAGGTGCCCATTCTTGACTTGAACTTCATTTCTGGAGCATCAGATTGTTTGGTTATATATATATATATATATATATGTATATATATGTGTATATATATGTGTATATATATGTATATATATATACACACACACACATATACATACACACACACACACATATATATATATACATATACACATACACACATACATATATATATTGGAACTCAATAAATGGGTTAATAAAGATAATCTATTTAAAAGGGGTGCTACCCCAGTAAAAAGGTTTAGAGTGATTTAGAAAATAATAATGGCTGTCCATACTTAGTGGTCCAGATAGAAAGCAAATATCTTCTGGGAGAATAAATTATTTCTATTCTTGAGTTACAAGAAATTAAGACATATTACTCACCCAGTCATTTTTAAGGGTTAGTGTGTTATCAGTTGTTCAGTGGCTAGAGTATCACACTGAATTATATTTACAATGAAAAAAAAAAGCTTTCATCCAAGCAATTTAGCTGAAGACATTATCTGTAAAATTTTTTCAAATGTGTAAGGTAATGCTTTCAGTAATTTAATGGAAAATTGCTTCCCAAGTTCTTCCTGTGAAGAATACATATAACTAATATATAAATGTACACCAAAATTACATGGCACAATAGTCTATTATTATTTTCTGAATCCTAAAATAATTGGAAAGCCTTTTTAATTATAACATACCATATAGATACTTAGTGAAATAATTATAATGATCAAAATAATATTGTAGTTTATGCACTGAATTAGATATTTCAAAAATGCAACATAAAATATTTTTCAACTCTTACACAAAACCACAGTGTGGTTTTACTTAGAATACTGTTAGAGGTTTTGAGTCCAGCATCTTAAGAAGGATATAATACAGATGCAAAAGTACCAGAGAAAGATGATTAAAGTGAGCATAGGAATGGAGAACTTTCTATATGAAGATTAAAAAGCTAATGTAGTGGGGGTCTGGCACATAACACAGACCCCAAAAGCTTGCTTAGTTGCTATAACTTCTCTACATGGAAGATACTTTGAAGCTTGTTTTCAGGAGAATTGTAATTGATGACACTTGAAGGAGTTGGTTTGGAAAGACTGAAACAGGTATGGAAATTCTACACCTGTTTCTGGTTAGCTACATTAGGGTAAAGAGTCTCTTTAATGAGCTTTTACATTCATAAAGGCCTACTAAGACCAGTCACCTCTTTTTTTCCCCTCTCTTACTTGCTCTTGTGGCATATCAGTAGCTCAACACTTACAGTGTATGGTGAAAGAACATTCTATAAAGGGAGAGGACTTAGGACCTTCTTCCCTCTGAGACAGCAGAAATTGACTTTGGCATTGGACTTTTCATTTATTCTTTTTAATGCCAGGTAAAAGGAGTGAAGTCCCTGTCCCTAGGAATTTAGAAAGATTGTGAAAGTGAGTCATAGGAATTAGGAAGTTGGAATACAGGCTAGATTTTACAGTCAGCATAGCACTGATGATTGCCTATGGAAGATCTAATCATTTAAACATATTTCTAATAAAAACTTACTATGTACAAAGTTAAGAGATTATGAAAAATTCATATCTGAAAAACAAAATGAGAATTTGTAACCTTTCTATAGTAGGCTTCAACTCTATGAGTATAAGTGCTGTCTGGAGGAAATTATCCAGATAAATATAGAAAAATCCATGTTTGTCTTTTCTCTGGAAACTTTAGACAAAAGAGTCAGATCTAGATTTCAGGTGTGTCATAGACATTCCTTATTCCTGGGAATAAGGAGTAATCTTTGGGACCCCATCCTAGTAGTAGCTGATACAAGGACTAATCCTGCAGATTTTGCCTTTGGATGTGTACTTAGTAGAAGTGATGTTGTGTAGGAATTGAACTAATTTTTGAGCCTACTCCCTCAAAAGACAGGCTGCTGGTGAAGTGGATAGAGCACTGGGACTGGATTAGGAACACCTGAATGCAAATTTGGCCTCAGACACTTACCAGCTGTGAGACCCTGAGCAAGTCACTTAATTTCTATTTGCTTTAGTTTACTCAACTTTAAAATGGTGATAATAACAGCAACTATGTTACAGGGTTGTCAGGATCAAATGAGATCATATTTGTAAAAGCACTAAATGCAGTGCCTAGTGTTATATAAACACTCATTCTCTTCTCTTCCTCACCTTTCCCAGTGACCAGGAGAGAGTATGCACTTTGATTTTGGGGGGGCAAATGGGGGAATGTTGTAAATTTTTTTGCTATTTCTTTTAAGTGATTGTTTAAATTTTTATTTTAAGTAGCTAATTAATTTTATTAGAGTATTGCCATTTATTCTTGCCATTTCTTTTAAGTAAATATTCCTTTATAAAATCTGGTGGATATAAAGTGGTTGAATCTAATTGGGATGTTAATTACAAGCCTCTAACAAAGGGGAAATCCAGCTGGTGGGAGCTCAAAATGATTCCTGTAGAGAAGTGAGAAACTCTAACCTGACAGGTTACTCTACAACCCTGAGGGAAGAGAGGGTCATAACATTCTTTACTACTCTAGCAATCTTCAGTGCCTCAGATAAATGAAGTCAGTAGGGAATATGATCAAAGTGTATACAATAATGAAGGCTCATACCATAATTATTTACCAAATATTTCAGTATGGCAAGGAGTAGACTCCAAAGAACCTTCCAAACAACTAAGAAGAGAAACTTAATGTAGTAGGGATACATTGGAGCAGTTGTCAGTCCATGCAGTCGTATAGGTGGGGCTCAAATTGATTTTTAAAAGCATTTAGAGAAATTCATGAATGAACAAACTGCAGCTCAGGAAGGAAGGCTGGAGATATCTCAACCTTTTAAGGACAACCAGACCTTGCTAAGAAAAATTCCCTTCGTGCCTCTTTCTGAATGAAATAATGGGATAAAAGGGTTATTGCTCTGACCTGGGACAGAATTCTTAACGCTCTTTTGTTCTTCTCTATTACAGAAAATACAACACCTATTTGGGGCACTGAGACTGAAAAGTAACGTTTTCCAAAAATTTGCTTAGTACTATGATATCATTGCTTCCTAAGTTAAATTCGTGGCTGTTTCTCCATTATATCCTTGAAAAGTATACATCTTCAGGTTTTGTGGGGAGAAACCTCTCTCCTCCTTTTGTTTTCAGGTTAGGAACATGCCTGTTGAATGCAAGAATCACAGAGAAGATAGTGCAGATGCCCGAGGTCAGGTTTTTAGTGTTTCCCTAAAGTCACACAATGTTATAGAGGGCAGTGAAGAACTAACAAAAGGTACCACAGGCACACTTAGCTCCTTCACAGTGCTTGACTTCAATGGGACAGAACAAGGAAGGATTGTTATTTATGTATTCCCCAAGCATCCTAGCCTCATAGAATACAGATATTCGCCCTCACCTTTCTTTTTTTATTTCATTCCATCATAACCAGAATTCTTTGGACCATCCCAGGTCCTTACCCCTTCCTTGTGAGGTCTTAGAAAAATAATTCTTTATCCAGTGGTACCACCCTGACAGGAGACAGAAAAATTTAAAGCAGCTTTTCCTACAGAGCAGTTAAAAGGACAATGTGATGAATGAATTAGTGGGAAAAAACATTTATTAATTTCTGACTATGTATGAGGCATTCGGCTAAGCACTGAGGATAAAAATTAAAATAAACAAACAAAACAAAAAAACAGTCCCTGATCTCAAGGAACTTCCCTCTTAATTAGGAAAGATAACACATGAGAGTTCAGTTAGCAGAGTAGATGTAAAGGCCCCAAGGGTACGGATACAAAGCATACAGCAAGGCCTGAGAGACCTTAGGATGAATCAGGGGTCTGCCCCACAGAAGTAGCCCACCACTATTGAGAAGAAGGGAGTGAGTCTACAGGTCAGAGTGAAGAGGGAGTCTAGGTTTTTTCTGGCAGGGCTGGATATAGGGGATCAGTGTCCAGCTAAGAGGGGTAGGAGGAAGTGTCAATGATAGGAAGGTTGGTAGTGGGTAAAGTGGTAAGAATATTGTTCTTTTGGGGTGCCAATATTAGCTAGGGTCCTATTAGTGCCCAAGAAGTTGCATTAATCTGATGCCCAGTAAAATAAAGGGTGGCAGAATTTCTTCCCCTTCTAGCCAGTGGGTCAGAACACTGGATTGACCCTTCTGAGAATATGACCAAGGGCCAATTTTTACTGAGTTTTAGAGAGAGAAGCATTATTACTTGAGTTTGGCTTTTTCAGTCCTATGAGGATGCTACATTTATAGACTCCATGTATGCCTAAGAGCAAGCTTGTCTGAAATACTCTTTGCTCTTCTTACTCCTTTATGCCCTAGGATATTTCACAGGACTCATCATTCAAGGATAATATGGGTCTAACATCCTTCTTGTGTATCACAAAATCAGAGTTCTGAAATTCAAAAGGCTTCCTGGGTCACAAAAAAAGGGCAAAAAAGAAACTCCTAAAAGGTGAAGTAATAACTTCTAGAAACTCCTGAACATGATTTGTGTCCACTGGTCTCTATTCCTTTCTTACTCAGCATTTATCTGTTCAGGTTGTACTATATCAACATGGAAATGTTGATAAATTGTTTTTATAATGTTCTTAGGTCACCTTAAGTATGAGTTTTTTTCATTCTCCAACTCTAAAGCAAGCTTTTCCTATTTGTTTTATCTCCTCTGAGATTAAAGTGTAGGGCTCTGGTGATACTGGTTGTACAAAAAATTCTTGATAATTTATGACTATGGGTCAGTCATTAGTCAGCTGGCATTTATTAATGTAGGGACGAATTTTTAAATTAATTCTTTACATTAAGTACTTACTCTGTGCCAAGCACTGTGCTAAATTCTGGAGATACAAAGAAATGCAAAAAACTCCCTCCCCGCAAACCTAGTCCCTGATTTTAAGGATCTCACAATCTAATGGGAGAGACAACATAGGTACTCCTGACTCTCACAGGGAAGGCACAAAGATTAAGAGGACCTGGCAAAGGTTTATTGTAGAAAGATGGACTTTAGCTGAGACTTGAAGGAAGCCAGGGAAGGCAGGAAGTGAAGATGAGGAGGGAGAGCTTTCTAGACATAGCAGACAAGCCAGTGAAAATGATGGAGACAGAATGTTGTGCGGGAGGAATGAGAAGGGGCCGGCCAGTGTTGCTGGGTCAGAGCATGTAGAAAAGAGTAAAGGGTAAGAATGGAAAGAGAATAAGGAGCAAGACTATGAAGGGCTTTGAAGGCCCAAAAGAGGATTTTTCTATTAGATCGTGGAGATAATAGGGAGTCAATGTAGTTGACTGAATGGAAGGGTGGGGGCAATAAGGTTTGACTTGAGGCAAAGAAACCAACTTTCCAATGGATAACCAGCTCTTCTCAATGGTTCTTTACTAAGACAGAAAGATGGGAGAAAGGTACAAAGTGTTTTGTTCAATTACTTGGAAAAAGGTGTTTTTTTTTTCTTTTTAAACCTACACAGTTCCTTTTCTAGAGATATCATAGAGGGCAGCATGGGGCCTGTTTATTTTTTAAAGGCATACATTTTAAAGACAAAACTTGAGCAGCTTCCCAGGGTACCCTCTGGCAGTACAAACTTCCTGAAGGTCACTACATAAATTACAAGGTTACCAAACAAGGCTGAACACTATAGCAGACCTTACATTGCCTCTGTAGTCACAGGCTATCCCAGGATAGGGCTAGGTGGTGGATAGTTAAGATTTTTACTTAAAAAATAATCTGATGTGATTTAAAGACCTCATATTACATTTTGTGTTCATTATGTTACAGGAAGAAAAACAGAAACATATAATGGAGGCATTATACTTTACTGTACAGTAATTTAATTTTATGATTGGCTATCCTGGAGGTAGAGTTAAATGCCATGGAGATAAATGAAGATTATATTGAGGAAGATATGCTTTTAAAGTCCTACTGTACTCTATTAACATAACCATTCAGTACTGATGTTTAATCTACTGATAGAGGGTCCTATTTAACCTTAATATTCTATAATTAGTGAAGAATACCCTACTGTGAAAAAGATTTCTTTTTAAGCTTCTCAGACAATTTGGAATGCTTTCCAAATCACTTGAATTTAAATTGCTTTGCAATAGTGGATAGAAGCTTAAATTATTTGTGATTGAGGTTTTCATTTCGGGTCTAAATTACAGTGACCACCAAATTCAGATTCTGAAGTACAGGAAAATTGGGTTCATTTACTGTCTAAATGCAGTTGCTAGAGATTAGTTCCATAACCAAACTCCCAAGCATTTTTAGACAATCTAACAAGGTTTTGTGTACATACGCTCTATGAAGTGTCCTCTATAACATGATGAATTTCTACACTTAATAAAGTTTCCATTTGATTTTGCTTGCTGCATATTGCTTTAAGCATTTTGTTCTTTACTTACCAGCCTGGAGTGAATTTCTTTGGCATATAGTGGGAATAAAAATTCAGACTCCCCTTCCAGACGGAGGCCATCTTTTGTAACACGCAAGTGCCCCATTCCAGTCTGTCAAAAAAGGAGATATTTTTATTTTTGTTTTTATTTTTCATCACTATTCATTTCTCAAATTATGAAATTAATCTCATTTCTATTTTTCTCTTTTTACAACCTATGTAGTGAAGATAACTGAGTAAAGGAACAACTCTGCTTTCTCTAATCCCCAGGCATTATGCCTTCCTGGTGTCTATATCTAAGACATAATGGAGAGACTGCCAAGACTTATCAGATTTTCTGCCTTTTACCTATATCTGCTGATTCATGTGGAAGTAGAATGTTTAATCAGAAGAAACATGTACTATATTTCTAGCTTTACGATGAAATGAAAAGACCATTTGAGGGAAATGTGGAGCCACAAATGGTCTTTTCATTTCATCCTCCAGCTAAAAGTCATAACGTTGTAAAAGAAAGGAAAACAGTATGTGAAAAGGTAACATCATGTGTTAAAGAATGAGATTCGGGTTTCTGGACCATGAATTGTGATGTATCAAAAAGAGGAGCTCATAGCATGGGATGGAATGTATCACATAGAGATCAGGAAAAATATGTGTGGTGAGAGACCTATCAAATAGATCAAGAAGTCTAATTTAGTCTGAAGTATGAGAGGGGAGAGGGAGAACATTTCCTCACTGAACTATAAAGAAAAGCAGATTGGCAGAAGTAACAGAAAAATCTGGCCTTATAAGCAGGAAGACTGGTATCAAGTCCTGCTTCTGTCCCATGCTAATTGTTTTACCCTGGGCAAGTCACTTAACCTCCCAGTGCCTCAGGAAACTCTTCAAGAATAGAAGTGGCTGGAGTACATGGTAGAAATTGTTTCATCATGGGGAAGGCACCAGTGAAATCACAGATGTGGAATAAAACAAACAAAATAAGTATTGCACTCCAGAAGACAACAGGCTTGACACAAAACAATGGTGGAAGGATTGCCTAGTAATCATCATAAGAAAACTGGAAAGAGGGTTCAAAGGACTTTTATATCTATATACTAATATGTAATTTGGGGTAATAAATGAAATAAATTTGAAACTTTAGCACAAGGAGACAAATCTGAGGCATCAACAAGACTTGAGATGAGACTCATGCCTGGAAAAAGGCAACAGAAAGGTTTGCCTTATAAGTAAGCTGATTTAAGATACAGTAGAAAGAATAGCAGAGTGAATGATCTGCCACATAGGTAGACACCAATTACTAGACTATTGGTATGTACCATATAATAAGTCAATTTTGAACAAAACAGTACCATGGCATATGATATTAGTACACTTAGAGGTATAAAATTTCCAATCCATTTGACTCATCCCAATGTACAACTTTTAATCATACCTTACATCTCCAGACCATGCAACGCTTAGGGACCTACAAATGCTACAGATTCAGATCAGGGAGATACTTTGAAATTCATTAAGGCTTGGTACCAATTTAGAAGGTTCAGATGCTGATTTTTTGGGGGGATTCATAAAAAAGTCATTCAACTGTGGAAGGACTTTGGAGATTAATTTCTGTGGGAAGAGAAAAGTCTCCAGTGTCCTCCTATATAGAAAAAGAAGAGTCTTTCAATGATGGAAAAATGAATCCCATATATGTATGGGATTCATTTTTCCATCATATATGTGTGTATGTATATATCTCTATATCCATCTCCCTCTCCCTCTCTATTTCTATCTTTAGTACTTATTAAAGGAAAGACTGTCAGAACATGGAGTTGTGTACTGGGAATATGGGGTTAGGAGTAGAAGTGGGCACATGATTTGAGCTAGATGAGAGAGATGGAGAGAGCTCTTGCTGCCAATAGGACCACCATTTAAATCAAAATCAGGGTTTTAAACTGAAAGATTTCTCCCTCAAGGCTGAAAGGAGAGAGACTGTGGGATCTCATTTGCTGGGAAGCATATCAAGATGTTTCTCTACCACCCTCCTTCCCTCTTCCTTTTTTCTCTTTCCCTTCTCAAGGACAATGAAGGCTTGCTCCAAAGGTTTCCTATTTTTTAAAGTTATGTTTATGCCATATGTTTTAATTAGCACCAATGTTGGCTAGATTAATGATGGATCCCAATTATTGTTGGTTGTAATACCTCATTATTTATAAAAATGCTACTCTCATTTAGCTTAATCCAACCTTTGCTATGTAGGTATGTCCTGTTCAGACACTTCGTCTCTTGCTCCCAGGCATGCCATTTCCTCTAGATACTGCCCTCACCTCCCTTTCTAAAAAGAGATTTCTCTGCACATGCATGGGTAGGAAAATAATGCTTAGTACAATGTGATTTAACAGTAATCATCTAAAAGCTATTTTTAAAGACAGAGACCTGGATCAAGTCTTGTCCCATATTGGGAGATTTATTAAAATAGGAAATTGATATAATTAAGTTACTCTCTCATTTTGTTCCTGAGCCCCAAGTCAGGAGGAAAGAAGAACTAACTCCTTCTATCCTGACATTTAGACAGAGACCATCTTCTCTGTCAATTTATTTATCTCTTATACTCTGCCAGTCACAGTTGTACTTTTCTCTTTCTCCCCTTTACAAATAATGAAGCGCCTTCCTAGAAAAGTAAGGATCAATGCTTTAACTAGTTCGTATTGCAACTAATTTAAGCAGAAGGTCTAACTTTAAAGAAAAATAAAAGTTTAGAACAAGAACTCATTCTCTCTAGTAGGGGAAGAGAGAGAACACATAAGAAAAAGGAGGAGGGGGGCAGCTAGGTGGTGCAGTGGATAAAGCAATGGCCCTGGATTCAAGAGGACCTGAGTTCAAATCCGACCTCAGACACTTGACACTTACTAGCGGTGAGACCCTGGGCAAGTCACTTAACCCTCATTGCCCTACTAAAATAAATGAATGAATGAATGAATGAATAAATAAATAAAATTAAAAATTAACAAAAATAAAGGCCTGGTTTAAAAAAAAAGAAAAAAGAAAAAGGAAGAGCTGGGAAAGCAATACCATCCTCCTCTTCTTCCTCTTGCTCCTCCTCAATAAACTTGATTAGTCACAGTCTCTCCTTTCAGGGGAATGGGGGTGGGTTGGGGCAAAAGTTTAGACCTTTAGTTGCAATGGTGGGAATAGCCACAGCAGCAAGTACTCTGTCTCCATTTCCTTGGCTCAAATTATGTGCTCTGGTCTTCCTTCCAACTCTGTATCCCAAGTGCACATATCCTTTTTTCCTTGGATGAGAGGAAACAATGCTGTCTGTCTGAGACTCTTTCCCAGAACCTTATCAAACTAGGTACTGAAGATTTTTCTCTGCCTCTCAGAAATCCATCTGCAAAACACTGCTACCCAACAAAGATTTTAACAAACACTTATCATATGCTTTCTACTCATTTGTTCTAGGACACTGCCGTGTCTCTTTCAGTCTGCTCAAAATGTGTCTCAGAAGAAATTAGTTCATCCCCACAATGTATTTTAACTCCAATACCAATCTGCCTTCCTTAATTCAATCCAACTCATTCAATTGAATTCAACAACCATTTATTAAAGCTCCATTTTTAGGCAAGGCACTCTTCTGGGTCAGCCTGAGAACAGAGAGTTCTTACTAGTGTGGAAATTTATTTTGATTTGAGGACCCTACCTTTGGGCTGCGATTAGAAAGCCTTAGGCCCTCAAGTTTTTTTTCTCTATGTGGGAGGGGCTGGTGCCCCTCCCCTTCCACTTCAGCTGAGCCAAGCAGGGAAAGCCCCATGGGCTGTATGAGATGCTGGGTCAGACACCTGGGGGGAAAAGCTCCAGCTCCCTCTGCCTGAGCAGATCTATCTGAGAGATCCTGGGCTCATCCAGGCTGGCCTCTAGCATAGCCCATGCAAAGGTCCCTGGGTGCACAGCAGGGGGCACGGGCCCCTGGAGCCTGGCGGTGTGGTACGCATGAGAGGCTCTAGCGTCCCCCATCACCCGCAGCCCTAGTGTGGCTGGCAAATTAGCTTGGTGTATGTGGGGGCACAGGGAGCCCCGAGGTTTGAGTGGAGAGAAGGAAGATATATAAACTGGAGAGTTAGACATGGAAGAGGGGAACGGACAGAAAGAGGGGCGCCAGAGGACTAGGAGGCTGGGGAGACACTGGAGCACTAGGAGGAATGGACAGAAAGGGGCTGACAAGATTAAGGAGGACTCTGGAGACTAGAGACCCTGAGAGTTGGTGAGAAAGGGACGCTAGAGAGGTAAGAGAGTAGTAAGGGGCGGCGGAATAATGGACCAGACGGATAGAACAGGAGACAGAGCAAGGGGTGGTGGAGAGCACAGAAGCGGTTAGCACAGGGTACAGGTTGGAGAAAGCAAAGCCTAAGAGAACAGAAAGTCTGGAGCACTAAGAGACAGGGGAAGGAGAAAAAGCTAAGAGCAAGAAGGGACAGAGGCTGATATGGAGCAGGGGGGCTTTTCAGTGAGGGGAATGCTAGAAGAAGATCTGTTGATATACAGGAGGAGGCTAAAAAAGTTCCAGGTGCAGCAGGTGGAAAGAAGCGCACTGGAATGCAGTCAGGTTGTACATTTTATTTCCCTGTATTCTTAATTTTAAATTGTATCTCATAAATAAGCCCTCTGCTGTTAAAATGGAAGAGGCTTCTTAATTTTTTGCTTTTCAATTTTGGGAGTGGAGCAGTGTGGTGGAACTTTATAAATAGCCCATATTAAATTAATAGCAGTCAAATAACCAGTCAACAGTCCCAGATTAAGTACCCCAGTCAGATTAGGCCCTCCAAATTAGCCTTAGTCAGTTAAAATATTTTCACACTAGGACATCTCCAAAGTAAGCCCCCTGGCTGTCCTCGCCTGGATTCTCCCTCCTTTTCAACAAATCAACATGTACCATCTAGACTTTAGGATATGCTGTTCTTTCTAGGATGTTTCTCATTCACAGAAACCATGGTACCAATATTTTTCTTTTCTGCCTCATACAGAGGTTGTTCACCAATCGCATAATTTATATGCTATTATCAGTCCCATTTCTCCAAATGGTAAAAGTTTTATGAAATTCTCTTAAAAGAATTTTGAGGGGCAGCTAGGTGGTGCAGTGGATAGAGCACTGACCCTGGAATCAGGAGTACCTGAGTTCAAATCCAGCCTCAGACACTTAACACTTACTAGCTGTGTGACCCTGGGCAAGTCACTTAACCCCAATTGCCTCACTAAAAAAAAAAAATTGAGATCTATACCTCAGCTAGTATTTTAAAATGCCAACTGTGTTCTAGAAAGTACACTAGATTGTGTGGATGGAATATTAAGATAGGGAAAATATATTTCCTATCTTCAAGTAACTTATAGTTTAGGACAGTAAAGATGAAATGTCCACAGAACACTTTATAGAGAAGTATAGTCTTTGATGAATCTGCAATTTAATCTCTGGGGGTACTACTTTCACTAATGCAGACTGGATCCTTCCATACCTTCTCATCTTGTGCAGTTCTTGTCCGTATCTTTCCTGAAATCTTCCATAGAGGATCCGAATAACACACTATAGACCTTCCTCTGATTCTTTTAAGATCTCAGGAGTACCAACATGGTATTCATACTCACTATTACTATGTAACCAGGCCACTTCTTTCCCTAGCCATTTGTGTCTTTCATAACACATCATATTATCCTTAGTAATATGCACCAACCTACTTGTGATATACCAAGATTCATACATCTATGTAAAACTCTGGAAGACTAATTGTACTTTTGTAGCAGCAAGCAGTTTGGGCACTGTACAATTTTTCCAATGTCATATGGTTCATTATCTCACTCCATCTCAGGTTCCATTTGCACTATCTATTCAAAACAAAGGGGCAATAAGTTGGTGAAATGCATAGAGGACTGGGATTGGAATCAGGAAGACTCAATCTCCTGAGTTCAAACCCAGCCTCAGACATTTACTAGCTCTATGAACCTAGGCAAGTCATTTAATACTCTTTGCCTCAATTTCCTCATCTGTAAGATGACCTGGAAAAGGAAATGGCAAACCGCTCTAGTATCTTTGTCAAGAAAACCCCAAATGGGGTCACAGAGTCAGACATGACTGAAACATCTGAATTCCAATGACAATTCAAGACTTACTTGTTGATGAAATTACTTGAGCAACCTACTGTTCCACTGCATTTCTGGCCAATATATTTTTCATCCACTTAATTTTTTAGTGTAGATGGTTATACCAATTTTTTTTCCACATTGCTATGCATTTCATGAAGGTGCTTTGTAGTATTGATTAAATTAGCAGTATTATCTATGAATTTGAACATTTGGAGACTCTTGTCATCAGTGAGGAATCCCTTTGTTTGACCTCTGTTCAGGATCTTACTCATGGCACAGATAAACACTTTAGCTGAGAATATTTCACTGTTTTATACCTGTTTTAATGCCTGTGCACATAGTAGGTGTTTAATAAATGTTTATTGATCAATCGATTGATTCAACATTACTACATTATTGAAGAAGATTTTCTCTGTAGTTTTATTCTATTTTAAAGTATTTTTTTAAAAAAAACAAACTTATGAGTGTGGAAGCCACCATGCTTAAAAAAGAGATTTCAGGTTGCATTTTGCACAATCAACTCAATGCTTTTTGAAAATCAATAAACAATAGAAATAATGGCATCATATATTTTTTATAACTCTCAGTTGATGATATAAATAAAAAGATGTGTTCTGACATAGCCTGTTTGTTCCCAGGATACCAGGGACATCCCAGATACATGCATACAACATTCTTATTTACATTTTCTAGAGAAGAATAAGTAACCATATGGTTCAACATTTGCTGATATATTATCACATTGTTTTTTAAACGAAAAAAAGGTCATTGATAATTGCATGCCTTAGAATTATGTCACAGCATTGATTTTGGTTGTATTAATTTAATCAGATCTAACCATTCTTTTTGAATACACCTGAAGTGCTAATGTTTCTCATATAAAACAGTACTAGGTTCTTATTACTAATTTTAAAAAAAAGATCATTATAAAAATTGGTAGATCTGTGCTCTTTTATATGTAATTGTTGCCAAGTTCTCTTCAGGTTCCTTTCCCTGTTCCTTTTCATTGTTTTGTGAAGGCATACTACTCACAAGCTTTTATCTTCCTCCAGGATATTTTGAAAATGACCTTGTATTCTAAACTAATGTCCTTGATTCCTATGTTTCTGGGTGAGGGAGGGAATTTCGAGGGTGGAGTGCCTTTGACCTGCCTGTGGCAATCATTTTGTATTAGATAAAATTCTCTATGAAATAAATAATTTAACCTTTTCTTCATCCTGAACCCCCTTTTTCAGAACAGATATTTCACTTGAACATGTAAAATTGGAGCTGTTATAATTGCATGCAGTATCTGCTTTATATTTTTATTCCTCTAATTTATTTACTTTGACCTTTGCTCTAACTAGTCAATTACCTTGCATAATTCAAATAACTAATTCTTAAATAAGGATTTATACTTTTTAATAGTCATTTCTTTCTTTTAAGATATAGTCATTTTCATATGCTCCAAATGAGGAACTTTTTCTTCCATTATATACTGGCATCTTCTCTACAGCTTAGAGTTGCCCTGGGTTCAGAGAGGGGAGGGTACTTTTTAAAATTTTTTACTCTTTCTTTCCTTTGAATCCTCCCTTCATCTTCTCTATAACACTGTAGTTCATTTTTCCCATGATTATTCCTTTATATTTTCTGCCCTTCCTTCTTACACAATTTTCTATCCATTCCTTGTCCCTGTCTCCTCTGTTGTGCTTAATGCATTTACATACTTAAATCTGTGTGTATGTGTGTCCAATTGAAATTGTATTCAATATTCTTGTTCAGATGATAGAAGTCTATTGAATGCCCATTCCTCATACCCTTTCTTTTATGACTATACATTCTTCAACTTATGCACTTCCATGTTGCAATAGTGATTTATTTTCGCTTTTTCCTATGAATGGTTCCCTATCCCTCCCATTTTCAAAATGTTCTTCTACTACTATTAAAAGAAAAAAATCCACATTTTTACCTTTTCTTTATGACTCATAACGTTAACAGGGCTCTGGGAAGACACCTATTTTTTATCACGTTGTTAATATGTAAAAAATTCATCCTCATATATTCCCTTATACACATACTTCAATAAATTTCTCTTGGTGCCACAATATACATACATACACACACACACAAATACACACACACACACACACACACACACACACACATGCATATCCTAACTTAGTCAAAATAGACTGTGATTTCTGCACTCCAGGAATTCCTCTTAATGATATAGATTACAAAACTAATTGTTTAGAGAACCAAATATTTACAATTTACTTTAAAAACATTAGTGGAGATATACTATGATATGGCTCCATTTTGTTTACAATGTATGTATTGTATGGCTCTATTTTGCTTTAATTCAGAGACCATTTATACAGTGGCTCTATCAGATTCTCCTTAAAGTCTCTTATAACATCAAAAATTCTAGCATTTTACCATTAGTTTTTTAAAAAATATTTTATACTTTTTAGTGTGCATTCTGTGAACTACACATCTATTTTTCTTTAGAAAGGATATTATATTTATTTGGATTAGTTAACCAAAGTTTAACTTAAAATTTTTCTTAATTAATACATTAGGACCATACTGTATCTAAAATTTATTCAAGGTATCCATATAAGTATAAAATTTACTGTTAGAATGTATTATAATTTTTTTTATCTTTGCCTAATTAATAGTTCTTTTATCCCTCTAATTCAGAGAAGTACCAGTAGAACTGCTTGATAAGAACATTCTGATTCCTTTCCAGAGCACATTGTAATTGTGATGATATGCCCAAAGTTGTTGGTATGATTTCATAGATTCATAAAATATCATTATTACCCACATGAATTTCTCAAAAATAAGTTTTATGGATGAATTCTGCACAGTATTATCTCTCCAGGGACAAATAAGAAGATATAACTAACTATTATATCACTAAATTAATGATTCAGTTTTAAGCTCAGTGTTCACCACACATCTATAATTCTGTATCTGCTGAAAATGAGATTCAAATTGCAAAAAGTTTTAATTTTTTTGTAATTGTTCTAATTAAATTTCCACATGTAGTTTCTCTCTTCCACTCCAATTTATTAATGATTTATGGCAATGGCCCTGGTATTCATATACCAGGAGTAGGGCATAAACTCTGACAAGTTCTACCAAACTAGAAAGTTTTCAAAGTATTGATCTACCTATGGATCATTTCATGTATGAGGAAAAACATCACTAAATAAGGAGAGTCTTATTGCTAGAGGACTGTCCACCAGGAGATGAATTTTAGGGCAACACTAAAATGTTTCTTAGTGTATTTTATCTTCATTCTACTTCTGCAGTGATAGTGGTAGAGTGGTGGAATAGGAAGCAGTGGTTGGTATTCCAAATGTAAGCTATTTGTCCAGTGACATAAAATAATAGAGGAATTGAACATACCGACATTCTTGCTATAAATGAAACAAAAAAGTCACAAAATAGTTGCAGTAAAATGAAAAGATGGGTGTCAGATTCTCCTCAAAGAGAAAAAGAAATAGTTTGGAGTTTGGGGTTTATCATGTACTCCAAAGCAACAACAGTCCAGTAGGAGTAGCATGCTCCTTTCTCTCCACTATGAATTCTTCGCCACCAATCCTCAGCAATGCCCTCCCCTTTGAGGTTCACTCCTGCAAAGGAAAAGTCCTTGTTGCTTTCATCTCCTGACCTCTAAGACATTTTTCACAAGGAGCTCAGTGCCTGGCTCATAGTTTTCCTCTCCACCCCACCCTGCAGATTTTAATATTCTATTCATATTGATGTTTCTGCAAACACTCTGCATTTCCTATTCATCAACTTCCTCAACTCCCACTACCTAAGCTTGTTTCTATTAAGTGTTTTATTAAAAACTTAATATTAAACACAACTGCCAACTAAATTTGTTTAGTAATTACATTTAAATGATTTAATTTAAATAATTTCTCAGTTATTTCCTGTAAATGCCCAGCAAGATTCTTTTTTTTCCATATCCATTCATTTAACTGTTTACATGGAATGACTTAAACCTTCATTATAGCTCAGCTACCCATGGGACTTATTACCCTTATAACTCACTATTACTCAAAACAATTCAATCTCCATGATTCTGAACTCTGAAATTCCCTTTCTAATGGAATGGGGACAGGAATCTGCTGGTAAATGTTTAACAGTAGGCTTCTCCCCTTCCCCTCCAAAAAAAAAGTATAAATGACACACTTTTAGGTTTAATCTGCATTATTACATTTTCTATATCACTTTCTTAGGTCTAGACAGGTAGTATCAACCACACAAATAGCAAGAGGAGGCCACCAAAGTGTACGTAAGCATCCTTATATGCTGCATATTGACAGTTTAAAAATGTGTTACTGTATTTGATTTATTTTGTTAAATATTTCCAATGACATTTTAATCTGCTTTGGGCCACCCCTCAGAGTCTTGTGGACCACATGCAGCTTGTGTGTTTGACACCTCTGGTCTAGACAATCATAAAAACAATAAATCAATTTCCAATTTCTGAGGTATAAATCAGCTCTTGGGAGCTGCTTCAAGATGCCTCCAGTATACCCCCAGCTTTGTGTAAGGGTGAGGATGGTGGTGGGAGTAATGGGCAGACATCATTCTCAGCTGATGTAATCCCTGACATGGAAGAAACTGGAGAGCCTGCTTTGGAAAGGTACAGTGACATGCCATGGAAGTACCTTGTAGAGATTTGGAACCTGGGTAAATGTGCCCAAACTAGTTCTGGTCTGCTAGCCATGTGATAGAGAGGACTCTTTTTGAGTGGCTGCAATGAGGGAAGTAGGGATAAATTCAAAAGGCACTGGTTCTCTAGATAGAATCCTCCTGGTCTGATTCTTTCCTTCTTGGCTGTGTTCTGGTGAGAAGGGAGACAAAATGCTGGCAGGGAGGGTCCTTGAGTCCTTTCCATTCAAGGTCCGCTTGTGGCCTGTGAGTATAGACCTTGGTACTTGGCCTTGGCATTTGCTCTATCCAGTTTGAGGTAAAGGAGATTGGAGAGAGATATGGCTCTGTGAGCTTCAGGAGGTAAGGAAGGCAAGTCCCTGGGAATTTTGAGAGTAGAGTTCATGCCGGATTCTGTAACTAGCCAGTTTAGCATCAGAGCAGAGTTGTTACTTAATAAATGCTATATAATTCATTGATCTAGGACAGAGAATGGGGGTTTGCTTTTAGAAGTTATGCAGGAGGGAACAGCTAGGTGGCGCTGTGGATAAAGCACCGGCCCTGGATTCAGGAGGACCCGAGTTCAAATATGGCCTCAGACACTTGACACTAGCTGTGTGACCCTGGGCAAGTCACTTAACCCTCATTACCTCGCCAAAAAAACCCAAATCAAACCAAACCAAACCGAAACAAAACCAAACCTTGTGCAGTCAGGAGAAAGTTTGAAAGGGTCACTGTGGACCCTTTAAACTGTCACGTTAGAGATCGTCAATCAGGAAAGAATAATAGAAGTGCCATGAAAGCCTAAAACTGAAGAGACTTTTGAGATACCCTGAATTGCCTCCTTGCTTTACCAAGAAAATAGTGGTAATTTGTCATGAGTTTCTTCATCCCTCCTACTCTGCAGCTCAGAATTTTTTTGTATCTTTATAAACTTCTAACTTCTGTAGTGTCTAAGGAAGTAACTCTTCTTCTCAAGGCTAATTTTCCAATTTTGCCCTTGATTAGTTCTCTTCCTATTGCTTATCTCTTCTCTGACTTTAGTTGTCTACCATTCCCTCTCTAATCTTCATTTATCCCTTTCTAATGGCACCTTCCTGGTTGCCTACAAACATGACAAGGTTTTCCCTAATCTTTTTTTTTGGTAAGGCAATTGGGGTTAAGTGACTTGCCCAGGGTCACACAGATAGTAAGTGTCAAGTGTCAGGCCAGATTTGAACTCAGGTACTCCTGAATCCAGGGCCGGTGCTTTATCCACTGTGCCACCTATCTCCCTCGTCCTAATCTTTAAATAATTAAACAAAAAACCTTAACTTTACCCTGCTGTCTTTTCAAGCTAGAGTCTCATACTTATTCTCCCTTTCATCTCAGTGTCATCCACCCTCCCTGCTACTACTTCCTAGCCACCCACTGCAATCTTGCTTTCAGCAACCCCTACAGAAATTGTGCTAAGGGTCAGCAATTTTTGCTTAACTGATAAATCCACTGGCCCTTTTCACAGTTTTGAACTTTAGAGAGCTTTTGGTATCACTGACTAACATTTTGCCAAGATATTCAGACTTTTGGTTTCATTCCACATTATTCCTCTTCTGCCAAACTGCACACTATTAACTGTTCCCAAGACTCAACATTCCATTTATGCAAGAGGTGCCTCCCCTTCCACTCCTTGCCTAGAATACCTCTGAATCCTTATCTGCCTTCAAATTTCAGCTCCTAAGCTGCTACTTCCTTTGGGAAAGCCTACTTTCATTTTTCTTTTTAAAACAAACAAAAAACCTTCAAATTACCTTGTCTTTGCTCATCACTGAATCCGTTATAACCTCCAGTAGAATCCAAGTTCTGTGAGAGCAAAGATGATTTCCCTCTTTCCTTTACCTCTATTACAGAGCCATATATAGTGAAAGTACATCATAATATTGAATTTTATTAAATAGTGAAAGAGCCAGGACTCAGTTTTAGACTGGTGCAGTGGAAAGGCAAAGGATTTGAGTTCAAATCTCAGTTCTGCAACTTACTATCTATATTACCTCAGGGAAATCACTGAACCTTTCTGGTACTCAGGTTCCTCATTTATAAAATAAAGGCTTTGGACTAGATGAGCTCCAAAGTTTAGCTCTAGATTTAGGATCCTATGATTACAGGATCATAAATAGTTAGAAGCAGGTAGGTGGCACAGTGGTTAGAGTGCTCAATCTTGACTCTGGAAGACTTGAATTCAAATCCTGCCTCAAGCACTTACTAGCCATGTGATCCTGGGAAAGTCGTTTCACCTCTGCCTCAGTTTCCTCAACTGTAAAATTGGGATAAGAACACTTACCTTCCAGGGTTGTTTTGAGTATCTAATGAGACAAGATTTATAAAGTGCTTAGCACAGTGCCTGATACATAGTAGTCACTTAATGTTTGTTTCCTTCTTTTCTTCCTTTGACTGATTTTTAAGACTTGGAAGCATCTGCTTTGATAAAATAGTAAGATAGAAGAAATATATGGGGGTAGCTAGGTGGCACAGTGGATAGAATACTGGCTATGGAATCAGGAGGACCTGAGTTCAAATCCAGCCTCAGACATTTGACACTTACTAGCTCTGTGACCCTGGGCAAATCACTTAACCATGGTTGCCTCACCAAAAACAAACAAATACATGAGCAAACAAACAAACAAATAGATAAATAAAAGAAATATATGTCCCTGGTGAAAGTCATAAGAAGGGAAGACTGATCTTACTATTATCTAAGGAAAACATTCGATGTATTGGTAATAATCATGATATGGGTATAACCTTGATTCCAAAGCCTTAATTGAAAGAGGGTTAGAAATTATGGTGATACATTTAGACTAAAAATATATTTCTACCTGTAAATTTTAAAGGAAGGGGGCTTTAAAGAAAGCCTTTGCCTCACTGATTGGAAAATTCAAGTGATCAAATAGCTGAAGCTCATTACTTTTTGTCATAAATATTCCTGGAATAATCCCAAGTTAAGAAATTCTTATAAAAAGACTGCCTTGACACCCTTCACTTTTTGTTAGCTCCAAGAGGGGTAACCAGAGCTGGGTGCTCCTTAGTCATGAGGTTCCTTCTGATGGCTTAGTTTACTAATCACACCAGGCACAGCTCAAGGCTTTTAGCTATCAGGAAAGAATGCTATAAACAGGCCATAATGCTCCCACTGGGAGGCTAACTAAAGTGTTGAAGGAATTTTTAACATTCTCAAAAACTTTAACCTTGCATTAATTTTAAAGTAAGAAATGTTTAAAGCTTTTGTTTATCAGAACAGAACTGCCCTTTCCTTTGGCTCCATTTTGAGATGTTTATTGCTAAGGTACGTTACAACTGGTTACACGCAGTTTATTTTACACCAAAGTTTCTTTTGTGCCACAAAATGTCACATTTGATATAACTGATCATGACATTTTCTAGCAATGCTACATTAGCTTAGATAATTTGGCTGGGCTATTACAAAAAAAAAGAAAAGAAAAAGAAGATAGAAGAAAAGAGGAACCAAAAAAAGTAAATTAAAGTTAATATTATTTTGAAGTTCATCACTGATACAGGAAATGTCTATTTTAAGACATAATTTTAGTTTGTGTGAACGTTGGCCAATTGCCTCAAGACCCCATAGCAGAAAACTGTGGCAGCATCTGAGTGCAATGAGACTTGGTTTGTCTCTCTAATGGGATGGAAGACAACCTATGAGGATCATACTGTGACATATTAAACCAATGAAGCTGTCTAGCAGATGTCTGAGGTTCCAGTTTACCTATTTCTCCTACTAAGTGATAATAGTGAAACCAACAAATTTGAACTCCATTATCACAGTACCCTGTGTACTGTGAGAGAAGTCATAAAGATGAAATCTTAAAACAGTAGCTAACCCTTGACAAATGTATATGTCTATATTGTTCAGTCATTTGGTTGAATCTGATTCTTTCATGATCCCTATGGACCATAGCATAGCAATGCTGTCCATGGAGTTTTCTTGGCAAAGATACTGGAGTGGTTAGCCATTTCCTTCTCCAGAGGCAAACAAAGGTTAAGTGACTTTTCCAGGGTTGCACAACTAGTTAGTGTCAGAGGTTGGATTTGAACTCAAGTCTTCCTGACTCCAGGCCTGATGCTCTATCCATTGAGCCAACTAGCTGCCTCTTATGTATATACACATGATTTTCAATATATTTAAAAGTGGGAGTGATTACAAGAAGATATGAAGACCAAGTTATCTGTTTACCTACTTTCTAATCTTTATAAAACTTTCATGAGAATGATTGAAATACACATAGATGGTATCCTTGATGAAAATATAAGACGAGAACAGGCTGGCTTTCTTGGATGATTTTTTATTCCAGAGAACTTCTTTATAGACACAGTCACAAGTGAATGAAAAATTGGTTGGTTGGTGTTTGTTCTTTGCTCTTGAAGAGAACCATGAGAAATGTGATGACCTTCAGTGAATTTGATTTAAGTGAGGAAGGGCTGTGCAAATTTACCAGCCTCACTCTCTCCTCCAGAGCCATCTGGGTCCAATGGCAAGATATACATTTGGAAGACTGGAGATGGTCCTAAATGAGACATATAGAGGTGAGAAGATATGAAGTGTTTTCTTGTAATCTAATTACAAAGGTAAAGACTCTGAAGAGCAAAACACAACTTTATTTATTTTTTTAAGCTCTTTCCTTGATCATGGTTTTCAGGTAGACCAATAATTTTCAGATTATCTCTCCTGGACCTATTTTCCAGGTCAGTAGTTTTTCCCAGAAGATATTTCACATTGCCCTCTATTTTTTATTCATTTGGATTTGCTTTATTGTGTCTTGGTTTCTTATAAAGCCACTAGCTTCCATTTGTTCAATCCTAATTCTTAGGCAATTATTTTCATCAGAGGGCTTTTGTACCTCCTTTTCCATTTGGCCAATTTGACTTTTCAAGCTGTTGACTTTTTTCTCATATCTTTCTTGCACTACCCTCATTTCTCCTTCCATTTTTTCCTCCACCTCGCTAACTTTATCTTCAAAGTCCTTTCTGAGTGCCTCTATGGCCTGAGACCAATTCATATTTCTCTTGGAAGCTTTAGATATAGGAGCCCTGGCACTGACATCTTCCTCTGAGGGTGCACTTCAATCTTCCTTGTCACTGAAGAAACTTTCTATGGTCCTCACCTTTCTCTGTCTGCTCATCTTGCCTTTCGTTTACTTGACTTTTAGCTCCTTAAAGTGGGGCACTGTTTCCAGGCTGCAGTATCCCAAGCTTCAGAAGTCCCAGGTGGTATGATTTAAGGAGGATCAGGTTCTTCAATCGCCTGCCCTTGTCCCTGGTCCACAGATGACCCCAGACCAACTTGCTAATCAACCAGCTTTGTGTGTTGTGGTTGTCAGCTTTGACCAGCCTGTGCCCCTCCCCTACCTGGGCCACTGCTACTCAAGCCCACTTCTTGGTTCCCAGGAGGGGTGAAAAATCTATGTTCTGCCTCAGCACCAGCATAGACCCCTGTAGTCTCCCCCTGCTAAGAGCTCAGCCCTCTCACCAGACTGTGAGCTTAGTTCTAGATGACAGTGGTGCTTCAGCTGATTCAGAGGCTCTGGGGGTCTCTTTCTCTGGTGAGGCCTTCCTGGGACTGGATTTGTGTCAGGGTGACTGTGTGGTTGGGCTCCACTCCTGTCTCAGCACAGCAGCTCCCTCCTTCAGACCTTCCAAGCCATTCTTAGTTAGAAGATGATTTCAGCACATTCTGCTGTGGGTTTTGCTACTCCAGGCATTGTCCTATGGCATTATTTAGATGTTTTTTGGAGTGATTATGTCATGAATTCGAGAGCTCACTGCCTTTCCTCTAACATTTTGGCTCTGCCCCCAAAATACAACTTTAAAGTCTCTCCTCCTTTGGGACAAGGTATATCCCATATCTATATCTATATCTATATCTATATCTATATCTATATCTATATCTATATCTACACACACACACACACACATATATATTTGTGAAGGCCATAGATTTTTTTGATGTAACAATAAGAAATGAATTTGTTCTTGGGTACTCTGGCTTTTAATATCAAATGAGCCTAAAGCATGGAAACAAATGCTCCTAGAAGATGATCACTAGCATCACGTAAGACATTTTGCACAAAGTGCAAGTAAGAAAGAGATTCTGCATGGGTGATTATGATACAAATGTTTCTACTTACAGACTGCATTGTGCAGTCTCATCTTTAGTTCTTAAGTCCAAACGGATGACTTTAATTCAAATCCATGTTTACTCAAAAATAATGATTCCTGAGGAATACATACAAGAAAAACAAAGTGGTTGAGAAATATATATTACTCATAACATGATGTATATTTGTTTAAGTTAGCCTATTTGTGCCAATATATCATTGCAGAAAGATAAGCCACAGTCCAGAAATAAATAGGAAGATAAGATGGAGTTAAGTAAAATCTAGTAAACTGTAGAGTACTTTTGATGGTCCCCATGATGCAAATATCCATTAAAAATAAAAAATTATCTCAGTTATTCCATATAACTTAAAGCTCTGGAATTGTTTTTATAGTTCACATAGGTCAGAAGAATAAAAATTATAGATGATTTAAGGGACCAATGCAAAGAAGCATAGTGATTATGAATTAGCCAGAGTTCATTGTCAGAAATAATGAAAGCTTGAACAGTGATGTACAAAGGAAATCATTGCACACAGGTATGATCAGAAAGCGTTCATCCAATTGCATGATGAGGGAGAGGGGCAATGGAGTGTTATTAAAAGAATCATAGGAAAACCACCTGTATGTAAATAAGAGATTGGATGGAAGGTTTATGCAAAACATGGAAAAAAATCATACAGGCTGAAAAAGAATGGAGGTACAACCTACCCTATATACTAGTAGAGGGAAGACCTGCCCAAAGTAAAGCAGGAAAACATAGACTAAGAATTATGATAGAAGCAGTAATAGTTAAGGAATACAGAGTTTCATGTTATTCAAAACATGCTCTAGCAGTTATGACTGATAGATTTTTAAATTAATCAAACACAACATATATAATAATAATAGCATTTATATAGCACTTTAAGGTTTTCAAAGTGCTTGACAAATATACCTTTTAATCCTCACAACAACCTTTGGAGGTAGGTGCCCACTTTACAGAACAGGAAAGTGGCTGAAAGATGAAGGGACTTGCCCAGCTTCACAAAGCCAGATATACTATAGACATATCATGAATATAAATACTAGAAATAGCCAAAGAAATTGTTGCTAAGATATTTTTGGAATTCTTCTTGTAGAATATCTTCAACTTTGGCAAATCTTTGTTCTTAATAATTCAGTCCAAGAATTTATTGAACTCCAACACTGTGCAAGGTTCTAAATTAGGTTCTAAGGATTTTATTGGAGGGAAGGTGGGGATTATTTTCCTTTTTTGTTTTCAATGAGGTAGGGGAATGTGGGAAGGAAAGGGAGAGCTAGAGGTAGGGCTCACTCCCTCCCAAATGAAAACAATACAGAAGGAAGGCCAGAAAGAGTTGCAGACAAGTGGAACAGCTTTGAGTGTTACCTGTTTATTATGTATTTTGAAAGAATACTAAGACTTCCTGTTGTGAAAAATTTTAAGTCACAGTATTAGATTAAAAAAAAACCCCTAAGTCTCCAAGCCCCCCCAAAAAAAGTTTATTGATAGAAGGATCCTGTTTCACAATAAAGCTGGTCTCAGGTCTATGACCCAAAGACCCTGAGTCTCAGGATTAATGGATATTACGATGACTCCTTCCACAATTTTACACAATCCAAGTGGTATATATACAATAAGTAGGAAATGGAAAGAAAGAAACCATCAGTAAGATATCAGCATAGTCACTTGCCATCCTATATACTCTACTTAAAATAGCCCTGTTACTAAGTAACAGGCTCATAACATAGGAAGTGATCTATTGGAATGCATCTTTGCCATCTTGGACAAAGCTTCTCTTGCCCCATTCCTCTGAGTTGTTTTCTACTGTCAAGGCTTTCCACCATATTGCTTTAAGCATGACTTTTCAACTTCTCAGAAGCTCTAATTGGTCCCTTTCAGACCAGAAGTCACTAGTTTAGGTATCTGACCTTTATTGGTATCTATACATAACCACAATTGGAAGTCAAATAGATGGATTCTAGGTAAGTGGTAGAGTAGACAAGTTGACAATATAGCATTTGCATTGGCTCCTGTCAATGTCTATCTTACTTCATTGTCATTTGCTTAAGCTACTAGAGAATATCTAAATATGATAAACCACAGTTTGTAGTCTATAAACTGATTAGTACTACTGTTAAATCACTTGTATCTAAGGGATAGGGAATATCACATTCTATAATAGAGATTTAGAGTTTTATCTTCAATCCCTTATTTTCCACAATGTATTTGGAAATGCTCATTTTATTTGGTGAGTTAAAAATAAAATAAAATTGAACTTAAAAAAATTAAAAGGAAAAAAAAGAAAATTTTAAAATAAAAGAAATGGTTATGGGAGATGAAAATTTAAGTTCTGGCAACAGTAATTAGCTCTGTTTGGCTGAATTGTAGAATGCATTAAGGAGAGTAATTCACAATAATAAATCAAAAAGTGAGTCTTTGAAAGCCTTTAAATATTAAGTTGAGAGAAGTTTGTATTTTATCCTAGAGGCAATAGGGAACCATTCAAGGTAATTGATCAGGGGAGTGACAAGGTCAAGCTTGTATTTTTGGAAGATGATTTTTTTGTAGTTGTGTGGAGGATTCTTTGAAGAGAAAAGGGTCCTCTACCTTAGGGCTTCTTAAACTTTTTCCACCTGTGACCCCTCTTCACCCTAGAAATTTTTACATGATCCCAAGTATATAAGTATATCAAATAGATACACAAATCAAACATTTACTGCTAAATTTTTTTACAAACCCTACATTCAGTTATGTGACCCCACATGGGACCCACAGTTTAAGAAGCTTTGCTCTAGATGGTCCAACTCCGTTCTCTGCTGCCAGGGGTCACAGTTCTTGAAGCTGCTTCCTCCCTTGGGTGACTCTGCCTCAGTGTCTGCCTGGAGTGGGCTCCCCACTGGATTCAGTCTCTTCTGTAGATACAACAGGTCCCCTTCAAAGCTATCTGGACAATGGTGGGAAGAAGAGAGATAAATTCCCTTGTCCTGTCAGTTCCCAGGAGTCTCCTTCACAGTCAGCTCCTGATTTATAATCTCTCTCACTCTCAAACTGCTGAAATTCATATCAGGTTTAGCTATTTACAGCCTCCAGGGATGTGGTTAATGTGTTTGCTCAGCCAATTGTTCTGTCTTGACTCAATCAGAAGTATTCACACTACATAAAAGGATCACAGGGTGTTACACCTTATTAACACATTAAAATCTCTTCTTGTGTGACTATAATCTGTGACTATAACAACTGAGCTGAGTGGAAGGGTTGGGGTGTGGGGGATCACATTCCTCTTCTCTTATATGTAATATATATTTTAAAGTATACAGTGAGGTTTCTTACCCTGAAGTCTTTAATCTTGCTTTTTAAAATATTTTGATAAATATATTTTAGTGTAACTAATTTCCTTGATAATTCTATGTATTTGATGTATTTAAAAAATTTATTCTGAGAAAGGTTAGAGAATCTTTACCAGACTGCCAAAGGGTTCCACAACATAAGAATCTTAAGAAATTCTGGAATAAAATGTGGTATCACAGAACCAGCCCTGGACTTGAATGTGCTAGTAAATATTTAACAAATGGCTTTCCAGGGGAAAAAAAAGGGCTATCACTTTTAAGTATAATCTGTATCACAAACATTTTCTCCATCACTATCTTAGTCTGGTCAATCAACAAAACCACAAATTAACATTTGCAGTGTTTGCTAATTTCCAAGGTGTAACTACATTGAAAATTTAACAACCAGCTCTAATAGGTTCAAGAAAGCCTGCATTTGACATGTGGCTCTAACCCTTATAAACTATGGATTAGTTACTTATGAGTTTCAGTCTGAAAAGAGGAAAGATTATTTATAATAATGATCTCATAGGGTTGTTTTGCAAAAAAATTACTTTGAAAACCTTAAAGAAAGATATAAATAAAAATTATCGTTACTTTCCAGACACTGGAGAGGTTAAATGATTTGCTCAGGTCACACAGAGTTTATAAGAAATCTGGGAGTAGAAATGAGGTCACCAAATATCCGGTTTCATACCTTCAGCCTAACTTGTCTATATGAGGGTTACTGGATGGAAACCAAGGTATTCTATAAGCCATAAATGCTGACAGTCCATTTCTTTTTCTGTTTCATTTGGTAGTAACTAGAAAAACCAAGCGGTAAGATATCTTTCTGTATATCTCTCCTCCTCTATTAACTCTCCTTGAAATCTGGGTTATAACCAAGATCATTAGTTTTTGAATTGTTTTAGTCATTTTCTACTCTCTGTGACCTAATTTGGGATTCTCTTGGCAAAGATATTGGCATAGTTTGCTAATTGTTTTTCCAGATCATTTTACAGATGAGGAAACTGATGCAAACAGGGTTAAGTAATTTATCTGGAGTCAAACACTTAGTAAGTGTCAAGTGTCTGAGGCTGGATTTGAACTCAGATCCTCCTGAATCCAGAGTCAGCACTTTATCCACTGTGCCACCTAGCTGCCCCTCCCCAATCAAGCTATAATAATTTTTTGGTTTAAAAACTAAAAAAAAAAATCTTTATGATTCCTTAAAATGCTTTAAATATAGTTCTAGCAATTATTTTCTGAACATTTGTGAAAATTAAGTTATAGATGTGGGTAGTAAAGGTAAAACTTAATAAACCATATTTAATAGAAAATGACATTTCATTTCATCCACGAAATATGTATCTTAAAAAAAGAAACAAAATGTTGCTTTTTATACCACGATGTCTAAAATAAGAATACACGAATGGCTGAATATAATTAAAAGCCATTTTAGAAAAATTAGAAAAATCTCTAAATAATCAAGTCCTGATCTATAAAAAGAAGGGGGTTTGAATACGCCAGTGTTTTCAAACTCAAATAGGAGAAACCCATCTCTGGGAGCTTCTTATTGATTTAGAAAATGACAAATGAACACTATCTAGGTTTTATTGTATTTTTCTTTATTTTGTTAAATATTTCCCAATTATATTTTAATCTTGTTGGGCAGTCCTCAGTGGGCTTCAGTTTGATTCCTTTGGCCTAGATGATTGCTAAGCTGTTTTAACTTTAAATTTTTGAAGAATTTTGCTTCATACATTTATCCTGCTTAATTACTGTTATTCTTATACTTTCTGAAAAAAATACATTAGTCTTAAATTTTCTCACTGAATTTAAAAAATCTGTCATTTGTTAAGGGCTAAAATTCTAGCTAGTCTATCTAAAATATCTAATGAGTGGTCGCCAATAAATTATAAGCTTTAGCAAGAGTTAGACTTTTAAGCATTTATTAAGGAGAATAAGAATTTGGTAAAGAGAGAGAGAAAGACCTAGATTTCTATCTATTAAAGGGAGAGCACATTTTTAGCTCCCTTCTCCGCCAGCGTCCTCAGGAAAAAGCGCGAGACTGAGCGCCCGTCTCTTCCTTGCTCCCCCCACTAGTCCGCGTTACTTCCTGACACCAAAGAAAAGACTCCTGGTCTTGCCCTCAAAGACCTTCGCTTCATGGGCAGAACTCTTCTACAGTAAGTCTCCAGCAGGTGGCATCATTCCAATTGTTACAGTCCCCCCTGTTGTTCCTCAAGAAACAAAATGTTTCCTTGACGGAAGAGTAAAAAGAATATAATAACTATTGCTAACTAATAATATGTGAACAACAATATAGAAAAGGAAGAGAGGAAAGTTTTGTCCAGAGGGGCGATTTTTTTTTTTGTCCTCATGAACCGACGCTTTGACATTAGTCTTGCAAAGGGAGGGCCTCTGCAGAGAATACATGTTACAGATGGTGTATATTATAACAGAAAGAGAAAAAAACCAACAAAAACAACAAATCAAAACTGTTCATTTAAAGTCTCTGAAAGTCTTTTCTCAGATGTCCTCTAGGTGTAATGGTGGAATGGAAGTCTTTTCAGGGGTTGATGTGTGGATGCTGGTAATCAGCCAGGAAAATTTCCTACAAAATTGAGCTTAACACAACTTTAAAATAGCTTTATCAATAATCAAATCAAACAATGAAAGTTCTCAAAAACATGTCTAAGGGAATTCAGAATCTTAGTTGTTACACATGAAACATGTAATAAAACAAAATTGAAACATTCTTTAAAATTATAATATTACTATAGTCCCCCCCTTATGGAGGGTAATTGAGAAGACAATTGCTGTGATATTAATTTTTAAAAATAATTTTTATCTTTGTTTCATCACTTTTTGCATCATCTGCCTAATTATCCTCATGCCATTATGAGAAATTAAAAAATCTAATGTAATTGGTAACAGGTGTCAAGGCCAAATTCAACACTGTATTTATCATGACACCTGAGATAATTATGGGGGTTACCATAAAAGAACAGAGAAATGATGGGATATGAGCATTCCCACACTTGAGCAATATGTACTGCCCATGCAGTATGCCAGGCTTAAAATAGGTGGATGGAATATATGTCCATGCCACCGAACATATTGGAGGAAACTGAGTCAGACTTAATCAGATGCATGGGATTGAGATGTCCATGGCATCAGGCATATAGGAGGGAGCATAGAAGCCAGGTGTAGGAGCGAGATGGGTGGGATGAATACTTCCAGCCATCTGTACAATATTGTGAGCAAAAATAAAATAAAATATTAAACCAAGAGAATCCAACCTCAACATTTGTCAAAAGCCGTTCCCTTGGCCATACCTTGACTTCATGCATGTCTCCCCTCATGTGACAGTTCAGTGTCTGCTCTTGCATGTATTCCTCTTGTGATTGGATGGCATCTTGGCCAACTGGCATCTGATAACTCAGAATAAAGGCAATTAATGTCTTAAATGATAAGTTCCCATAATCCAAGTCTCATATGGATTTAAAAATTGAGGATAATAAATGATTGCAAAAAATGTGAATACATCTTGACTCAGAACACAATATATAATTATGCAACAATTTCAAATAATACCCCTTTTTTTAACTTAGTGTACAATTACTTTTTTGAAAAATCTGAACATATTTAAATACAAGTTAAAGCACAACACAATCTCAAAGAAAACTTTTACAAATGTTCCCCTCTTTTTTTTTTTTTTTTTGGAATATGCTTATCAAAAATAATACTTCTAGAATCAATTTACACTTGCCATGGCAAACAATTTGCCAGGGAAATGCTTTAAAGAGTTTGATCAAATAATCAGTTGAGAAAAAATAACAAAAACAAACAACTCAGAATATGGGAGCACAATACTCCTAGAATTAACATTGTATAATAAAATCAAAACCATCTTGCAATGTTTCAAAATTAGATAGGCAAATGAATAGAAGAAAATACACATGGAACAATAAAATACAGTGAAATTCAAACTAAGGAAATCTAAATGAATATGAACTTAATATCAATAAGAGTATTATAAAATATAAACTTGATCACATGACTATAAAAAGCTTTTACAAATATTCTCCTTGTTTTAGAAACTAAGTATAAGACACAATCTCAAAAGCATGAAAATCTCTATGAAAATAAACCCATACCATTAATTTCAAAATGTATATATAATAGCACAGAAATCCTATGTAACCTCTGAACTGATACTATTACTCTGAGTGAATTCAGAACACTTTTGATTCCGGTATCTAAAATCCCCAATACTCATATCAATACCTTGCTGCTTACTTCTACATTTCTGTAAAATATATACCCTTCCATGGCAAAAGAAGCAGAGTCTTGAACTATGTTGATTGTCATTCTTATTCAGCTTAAGTTTTTCTTCTTTAACCCCTCTATATTGTCTGTCGGGCTTTTCACCATACAAATGCTTTATAAGATTACTAATTAAAGACAAAAGCAGGTTAGCAAAATTATGAACAAATCGAGCATATCTGGAATTTAAAGAGTTTTCTAAGGTTGTCTCAGAAGCACAGCCAGGCTGGGGAAGGGCTGAACCTAAAGCTGCAAATGCAGGTAGAGAAAGCTGCACATGCGCATCAGATCTCTGGACTTCCCAGGCAGGGGAAGCAATGGGCTTGGCCATGGGAGGAGTAGAGGGTGGGGTTTGGAGAGGAGGGGAGGGACCAGCACAATTTGAATCAGACTTGATTTTGAACTCAGGCCTGGATTCCTCTTCCCCCACTTTGCCTCCAGGTGCTAGGGGATTAAAAGCTTCTAGAGGGTGGGTCATTGCCTCCAGGCATGAAAAATTAGAGCAACAATTAGTGTTAGAACTGGGAAAAGCTGCAGGAATCTCTTCAGGTTTCTCTGAAAAAGCATGGTTGGGAGAGGGAGAGATAGTTCCTTGTGTGAGTAAGTTGCTGGCTCTTTTAACAAAAATAAAAAGAAAAACAGAAAATCCACAAAAACAAAGCATTAACATGATCTTATCTCCCATTTGTCTGGTTAAACAGACTAAAATCAAAAATAGGGTAATTAGGGAGTTTAAAAGGTCCATTTGAAAAAATTTAAGGGGAAAACACAGCCAGTACGCCAGTACTTAGTTAAAGGGAGACGGAGGGGAAATTTCTTACCCAACCAGAAGATCAGAAGACTGAGGTTTAGCTTATCCCTTCGTGGTCGCCATCTGTTAAGGGCTAAAATTCTAGCTAGTCTATCTAAAATATCTAATGAGTGGTCGCCAATAAATTATAAGCTTTAGCAAGAGTTAGACTTTTAAGCATTTATTAAGGAGAATAAGAATTTGGTAAAGAGAGAGAGAAAGACCTAGATTTCTATCTATTAAAGGGAGAGCACATTTTTAGCTCCCTTCTCCGCCAGCGTCCTCAGGAAAAAGTGCGAGACTGAGCGCCCGTCTCTTCCTTGCTGCCCCCACTAGTCCGCGTTACTTCCTGACACCAAAGAAAAGACTCCTGGTCTTGCCCTCAAAGACCTTCGCTTCATGGGCAGAACTCTTCTACAGTAAGTCTCCAGCAGGTGGCGTCATTCCAATCGTTACACATTGTTCCTTTTATGCTTGTAACAACCCAATTAAATACTAATCACAATTATTTATCATCATATTGTCTAGTTACCACACTAAACCATAAATGATTTCCAAACATTAAATATGGCTTGCTCATATACTACTTTTTCCTCACTTGAATGTATTAGATTGAACACATTTTATGATCTCCCAGAAAGTTTCCCATCTATGAATTTATATTGATATATACACATTCACACATGAACCTGAAACTTAATACTGTATAATATTAATGGCCAGGCTTGTTTCTGAAGAAAAGATAAGAAAATGTTTGTTATCCCTTGTCTGCAGAGGTGGGGGACTATAGGTGTAAAAGACTTGCATATACTGTCAGACTCGGTTGTGTTAGTATTTAGTTATGTTGAATTAATTTTTTCTTTTTATTTCTGTCTTTATTTTATTATTATTATTTTTTTTTAGCGAGGCAATTGGGGTTAAGTGACTTGACGAGGGTCACACAGCTAGTAAGTGTTAAGTGTCTGAGGCTGGATTTGAACTCAGGTACTCCTGACTCCAGGGCCAGTGCTGTATCCACTGCACCACCTAGCTTCCCCTCTGTCTTTATTTTTGTTATAATGGATGGCTTGGCCAGGCATGGTGATAAATGCCTGTAGTACCAGCTGAGTCTGGAATTTGGGAAGTCTGGGTTGTAATAGGGCTAAAACCCATCGTTTCTGCACTAAATCCAGCATTAACATTGTGATTCTGGGGCAGTTAGGTAGCGCAGTGGATAAAGCACCGGCCCTGGAGTCAGGAGTACCTGAGTTCAAATCCGGCCTCAGACACTTAACACTTACCAGCTGTGTGACCCTCGTCAAGTCACTTAACCCCAATTGCCTCGCTAAAAAAAAATAATAATAATAAAATAAAGACAGAAATAAAAAGAAAAAATTAATTCAACATAACTAAATACTAACACAACCGAGTCTGACAGTATATGCAAGTCTTTTACACCTATAGTCCCCCACCTCTGCAGACAAGGGATAACAAACATTTTCTTATCTTTTCTTCAGAAACAAGCCTGGCCATTAATATTATACAGTATTAAGTTTCAGGTTCATGTGTGAATGTGTATATATCAATATAAATTCATAGATGGGAAACTTTCTGGGAGATCATAAAATGTGTTCAATCTAATACATTCAAGTGAGGAAAAAGTAGTATATGAGCAAGCCATATTTAATGTTTGGAAATCATTTATGGTTTAGTGTGGTAACTAGACAATATGATGATAAATAATTGTGATTAGTATTTAATTGGGTTGTTACAAGCATAAAAGGAACAATGACAGATTAATTAATTAATTAATTAACTTGCTGTGTGACCCTGGGCAAGTCACTTAACCCCAATTGCCTCACTAAAAAAAAAAATTAATAATAATTAAAAAAATACACATTGTGATTCTGCAGGAGTGGGGGTGGGGCTGGAGGTGGAGGTGTTGTTGTTATTGTTGTTCAGTAGTTTTCAGTTGTGTCCAACTCTTCATGACCCCATGACCCCATTTGGAGTTTTCTTGGTAAAGATATTGGAGTGAGTGGTTTGCCACTTCCTTATCCTGCTCATTTTACAGATGAGGAAACTGAGGCAAACAGGGTTAAGTGGCTTGCTGAGGTTCATAGTTAGTAAATGTCTGAGGCCAGATTTGAACCCAGGAAGATGTCTTCCTAACTTCAGGCTAGGCGTTCTATCCAGTGCACCCTCTAGTTAGCTGCCTACCAGACTCCCTAAGCAGAGGCAAATGAGACCCAATTTGGAAAAAGAGTAGGTCACAAAGATTCAGTGTTTATCAGCAGTGAGGCTGGGTCCATGAATAGCTCCTGTACATCTATCCTGGGCAAGATAGAAAGATCCTGTCTCCAAAAAAAATTCATATAAAAATTTATACATAATATTATATACTCATCTATCTATCTATCTATCTATCTATCTATCTATCTATCTATCTATCTATCTATCTATCTATCTATCTATCTACCTATCTATCCAAAGCTTGCTGGGGGAGTGAAGGGCTATATTTTAAAAAAGAAAATGAGTCTACAATGAGTCTTAGTACAAGGTTGCCAACCACCAAGCAAGTACAAATAGAATTATAGAATAGCCAAATGTAAAAGCTCAATTAGAGTAAGATTAAGGTTATATATACTCCTATAAAACATAAGCAGAAATAGAAACAGCTTCAGGCTTAGCAGAGAGCAGTTGTAATCATAAACTTAAGGCCAATCTTTATATGTGTACAATGCAGAAAAGACTACTTGAGCTTATTTTTTTTCCCCTAGCCTTATGTGATTAGTGATCACTGTTCCTAGTTTTATATTCTGAAACATGGTCAGTGGTTCCATTTTCAAATAGATAATGATATAAGTAAATTATACAAATGACAGTTTAGAAAATTGGCCAACTCAATTTAACAAGAGAAGTAAAGTATTGCTGTCCCAAATGGTAGTCCTCAGATGAATGCCTATAGATAATCAATGTCAATCCAAATTAAGACCTTTCTGCCAAGAGAAGGAAGACAGCTTTTAGTAATTTAAAAGGGAAACAATCAATTATAAAACATAGGATGTACAAGAGGCTCTCCTAACAAACCTTGCTTTATAACAGCAAAATTTCCATCATATATTCTGGAACTAATTTCATCCTGCCTACAGGACAGTGTTTTTCTGGTTACTGCTGTTGCAACTTGGAATCATTCTCTCATGTAGGTTTCTATGATTAATCACATTTAGAGCATAACCTCCAGGCTTAAGGAGAATTCACAATTTTTTTAAAGAAAATATTTGTCCTTGTCCCTTATTCTGGTTCTAAAGTGCCCAGAATGAATCCCAGAGAACTGTGAAGGAAAACCCTTCTTCCCTCCCTCCAAATTATATCCATGAAAATTATGTGCTGTGTGAAAGTTATTATTATTAATATTATTTTTCAATTTAATGAGGCTTATTTAAGGATTGATCAATGCTTGATTTAGGTAGAGAATTTTTCCACTTGCTATCTAAGCTGAGCTCAGCCACTAGTATCTTTCAATAGGAGAAGACATTCAGGAAGTATTTATTAAGTTTGGTTGAGGTATCTGAGTAGTACAGTAGATAGAGCACTGGATTTGGCATCAGGAAGATCCTGGGCAAGTCATGGAACCTCCGGCTACACTGTGATCTTCTAGAGAGCAGATACTGTCTTTTACCTTTCTTTGTATCCCTAGTGTTTAGCACAGTGCCTGACACAGTGGCGCTTAATAGATGTTTATTTACTGACTGGGATGACAACCTTTGTCTACTTCAGTTCCTTCACCCAGAAAATGAGAATAATAGCAGGATTGTCCTCCCAGAGTTGTGAGGATAAAATAAAGTAATATTTGTAAAGCACTTTGTAAGTCTCCACAGGCTATATAAATGCTATGATGATGATGAGCCTACTATGTAGAAAACACTGTGCTAAAGTACATATAAGCTTGATATAGGTAGATATAAAGTAGATAAAACTAGATATATAGTATATATAAGTAGATAAAGCTTGGACCATGTCATCATGGAGTTTACAGTCTAGTAGAGGGATAAGAGAAACCTAATATTAAATAACAGTTTAGAGAGAGGTCTATAGGGCAAGGCTACTATCATTGTGGGGAAATTGGGTTGAAGGCAGACTTTAACATGGATATTGGGTTAGGATCCAATCAACAAAAATAATAAGGTGAGGATACTTTGGGCAGCAGTGCTCAAAGTATTGTCAATGAACAAAGAGAGTACTACAGTTAAACTTAAAAGTACACAGGATATAGAGGGATAATAACAATTGAAAAGGCTGGAAAGGTAGGTTGAGTCAGATTATTTGAGAAACTGGCAGTGAAACCACACAAAGATATTTTAGCATTAACTTCCTAACACCCCTACCCATCATTTTTGAATACAGCCAAGAAGGAAGTAAGCCAAAGGTGAAATGATCAAGAAAGGTCTCTTTTCCCTTATCCTCTCTTGAGAAATTCATATATTTATAATAAAATGAGTGATATTATGGGCCTTTGCTTTTTGAAAGAAATGACAGATGGTGAAAGTAATATAGCTTGCCAGTAAATATGAATAATTGTAGCATTCAGGAGAACTAAGTTTGGTATAACATATAGGCCAACTGTAAAATGCATGTTATTATATGTTAATATGTATAAAGGTACAAACAATGTATATCCATACATATTTAAGGTACAGTCCTATGCAGATGGCATGGTTAACAGTAATTGAAGTAGTTGGAAAATTTTCATCTTTGCTTTTCATCTTGGTGGCTCATATGGACTTCCGGGGGTGTTATCAGGCTTTTCTATTAAAGAGAAGCCAAGAGCACTTCCCAGGGCAGCCTTTTATGTAAAAAGTTATCTATGTGGTGGGTGTGACTCCATGGCAAGGAAGGCCATTGCTCCAAAACAGCTTCTCTACTGCTGTCTCTATTCCCTTCTTAGCAATGCAGCCTTTTATGTTAAGCAGCAGAGGCAGTGTGGCACTGAGGGGCCCTGGAAACAGGAAGACTTAGGCTCAAAACCTACAACAGAAACCTACTGGTTGTGTGACTGTGGGCAAGTCATTTAACTTTTAAGTGCTCTAGTCCCAAGATTCTTAAACTGTGGGTCGAGACCCTATATGGCGTCACGTAACTGAATGTGGGGGTCACAAAAAATTTGGCAACAATAAAAGATTATGTATACCTGTTTATAAATATTTTTATATATATGTATACACACACATATATGTATGTATATATGTATAACTATTTATATGTATACCCAGGGTCACATAAAAATTTCTTGGGTCAAAAGGGGTCACATGTGGAAAAAGTTTTAGAAGCTCTGCTCTGGTCCACTCTCTAAGACCATATGAAACAGAGAAGGTGCTGACCTATATTGTTAGAAAGAGTTTTCTCAGAATGCTGGGAGTTCCCCATGTTGATGAGATCACAAGTTTAGTTCCTGAATCAAACCCTGCTCTCTTCCTGTCCTTTTCTTTTAAAATATTAAGTGGTTCTGGAGATGGATGAGTGGTGGTAACATCCCCTGTCTTAGTGTGAAGAACTTAACTTCTCGTGGATGGGGTCTGAGCATGGGTCATTTTCTTAATGGGAAAATGACTGCAGAATGGGGCAGCAGCATGCGCTGAATATGAATTTCACCTACTTTGCAGTTGTTGCTCTGCAAATTGCATCTCTACTCCTTAGTAGGAACATATTCTCCTCCATTGAACTCTGAAGTTTTCTATTGTCTGTTCATTTTATAATAGTAGTCATTCAGTTCTGTATTAGGCATAGTGAAAAAAAAACAACAAACCAGGACATAGACATAGGGAGGAAAAAAATGCCCCCCCCCATGCCCTCCCCTCCACTCTTAAAAGAGTGAAGGATAAATCTTTACAGTTTCTTACAAATTCTTCAAGGCCTTTCCCTCTAAAAGTTTATAATAGCTCAGTATCTTTTTAAAATTCAGATAACCAAGTTGCTTTTAGGATTTCAGGGTCATAGATTAAGAGCAAGAAGGGAAAAAAAGAAGGAAAATAGCATTATTTAACTGCCTACTATGTGCCAGGCACTGTGCTAAGCACTTTACAAATATGTCATTTGAGCCTTAAAATAATCCTGGGAAATAGATGATATTATTATCATTATTTCACATTTGAGGAAACCAAAGCAAACAAAGGTTTAGTGACTTGCCAATGTCCCACAGCTAGTGTCTGAGACTGAATGTGTATGCCGTTCTTCCTTAACTCCAGGCTCAGGGCTCTATCCACCACTTATGGTCATTTATTCTACTACATTTGAGGAAACTAAGACCTGACAGATAAAGCAATTTGCTCAACTTATTCAGATAGCTAGTATCTGAACCTAGGTCTTTTTACTATAAAGGCCATGTTGACTCCCCAAATACTGCACTGTGACTTTTGGGGCCAGGTTTCCACAGTCAAAGCAGAGGAGGATAAATGCCAATATCTGGATAGATCATGGGCTAGGATCCCAGAATCATAGATCTGGAGATGGAAAAGATTTGAGAAGCCATGAAGTCTAAACATCTCATTTTACAGATAAGGAAACAGAGGCACCAAAAGTATAAATGGCTTCCTCAGGGTCACAGAGATAGCATTTATGGTAGGATATGAAATCATATCTTTATGATTCCAAACCCAGCTTTCTTTCCACTATATCTAATCTTCCCCAAACCCCAACTAATCCTGTATTATTTAATTCAATGGAACTTCAACCATTTTTTCTTCAGAATACTGGACAGATGGTCACTAGAATTATATATCTAAAATCTAGAGAAATGAAAACAACACCCTCCAATCCTGAAACTATAACTAAACCAAAACTACCCAGAGCAAAAGGTCACTTGGAATTAAGAGTTGTTGATGAAACAATGTGAAATTTGTGCAGAAGGAACTGATATGATCTAAGTGAAAGTGAGATCATTCACCAGGGCACCAGGAAAAAGCCAAATTAGCTCTCCTCAAGTGAAAGATATGTTAATAAGCAGAGTTTTCTTCAGGGCAGAGAAAGTAGGACAATCAGCCTAGCCTCTGGGGGTCTAGTGTACAGGAAGAAAGAAGGGAAGCTGCAGATGAGGGAGAAATACTTGGCTCAGGGTTGTTTCTGGAAATAAATCATATGAACTACAGAAAAAGATATAATAGATTATATTTTATGATACTTCAAAAAGCATTGAGTTACTAAAATAATACCCCTCACATGTAACCAAGGCAAGGCAGATGGGACTTCCTCTTTATCTCTTTTTTTTTTGGGGGGGGGGGGTGTTGAGGCAATTGGGGTTAAGTGATTTGCCCAGGATCACACAGCTAGTGTTAAGTGTTTGAGGCCGGATTTGAACTCAGGTACTCCTGAATCCAGGGCTCCATCTAGCTGCCCCATCCTCTTTATCTCTTAAAGCTCCTCATCCCATGTCTACCCACGCCCCTCCCCTCTTTCACTGTCACCCTTCTTGAGCCCTTGATTTTCATCCTAACCATTTTGATAAATTATTGCTGAATTGAATTTTTTTTATTTAAATTTTTTTTCCTGACGTGAATTTAATGTCAGGATTTCTTCTACTCTTTGGCATTTTCAAAAGTCCCTGGTGTTTGTTTTAATCTTGTTACACCTGTATGCAAGTTTTGTGGGAGGAGCAATTCATACTATGAATTGTTCAAGGTTCCCTTAAGACAACCTTGGTAAATAAACAAATTTTAGGGAAGGAATTGTAGGGGAGGGTGACTCTATATGTGGGTAGGCATACACATATGTTTATACATGTGTATATATGCATGTATGTGTGTGTGAGCAAAATTAGATGTGAGAAATAAAGGCAAAAATACAAACTAGGTTTCTTAATGCTCTGTTCAGTTGTTTTTCAGTTATATCTGACTCTTCGTGGCCTCATTTGGGGTTTTCTTGACAAAGGTACTGGAGCACTTTTGCCATTTCCTTGTCTAGCTCATTTTACAAGTGAGGAAACTGAAGCAAACCTTTAAGTAACTTACAGCTAGTAAGTGTCTGAGGCCAAATGTGAATTCAGGAAGATTAGTCTTCCTGACTCCAGGCCTAGAGTTCTATCCACTGCTCAACCTAGCTGCTTTCTTAATGCTTTCACAGCCATATAGACTGACTGCTGCAAAATAGGTTATCTAAACTCTAAGTTACATTAAACTTTGTTCCATGCAAGGAGGTCAGGCTCTATAAGTATATGTAAAGGAGAGGGTTCCCTCAGTTGATGTAATCACAGACCTTTAAGAGTATAATTATAAGGTGTTAATAAGATCAGCCCACTGAAGGGATGTATCAATATCAATGTAAACACCTCTTTGACTGAGTTAAGAAAGGAATAAATTGGATGGCTGAGGCTAAGCCCTGAGGCACTCCAGGCAGAAGGAGAAAGGGAGGTGGGAAGGGAATTCTCTCCTAGGTTCACCTTTTCCTTCAGCCATGCAGCTTAGAAGGGGACCCAATGGATCCTATTGAATGTATGCACCATATTGTGACACCAAATATATCCATGGATTCTCTTAAGATAATATCAAAGAATCATAAGCCCTTACTATATTAACATATTTTAATATTGATATATTATATTGAATATATTACATATAACATATATATATATATATATATATTATGGAACAAGCTAGGCTGTCATGTTTGAGTTATTTGTGCTTATACATCAGTATTCTAATGGAAGCCTAAAAGGATATATAGCATTTAACTAGAAAGTTCTTATTATAAACTCTTTGTACAGGAACTTACTCTCTTCATTGCTTTGTAATGGGCTCAGCTTCTTGATTTTTAGCTTTTGGTGATAGGCATATGTTAGAGTTAATTAAATTTTTGGGGGGGGGAATTTAGCCATCTAATTAAGATAGAGACACCTACAAATGCCTTTCCATTAAGGTTTTTTTTTTTAAGCATTTATGTTCCATGGATTGCTGCATTTATTTCTAAGCCAGATAAACTGATAATAACCAGATAGAGAGGACTGGTCATCCAAAAGAAAGAAAAGCTTCAAAGAGCATGAAACTAGGTAACTGAGAGCCAGGATGTGGAGAGGGGCATGAAGACTCTACAAGGAGAGAGGGAAGTTTCAGGCCCTACAGTACCAGGAATTGTGAGCTAACTTGGCCATTTGTGTATTTCTTTCTTTCTTTCTTTCTTTCTTTCTTTCTTTCTTTCTTTCTTTCTTTCTTTCTTTCTTTCTTTCTTTCTTTCTTTCTTTCTTTCTTTCTTTCTTTCTTTCTTTCTTTCTTTCTTCCTTCCTTCCTTCCTTCCTTCCTTCCTTCCTTCCTTCCTTCCTTCCTTCCTTCCTTCCTTCCTTCCTTCCTTCCTTTCTTTCTTTCTTTCTTCCTTCCTTCCTTCCTTTCTTTCTTTCATTCTCTATTTATCTATCTGTTATTTACTTATTTATTTATTTCATTCATTCATTTATCTATTTATTTATTTATCTATTGATTGATTGATTGGTGAGGCAGTTGGAGTTAAGTGATTTGTCCAGGATCACACAGCTAGTAAGTTGGCAAGTGCTGAGGCCTAATTTGAACTCAGGTGCTCCTGACTCCAGGGCCGGTGCTCTATCCACTGTACCATCTAGCTCACTACTAATGTATTCTAAGTTTGAAGACACTTTTCTCTCACTGGTGTTGTGCCCATTGATGGGAGGGTACAGTCCAGGTTTATTAGAGGAATGTTTTGTACAATGCCTTTGCTAAAAGTTGATCATGTATTGTGAGATGAGATTGTGATGGAACACTATTGTGCTGTAAGAAAGGATAAGCAGGATGCTATCAGAAAAACCAGGAAAGACGTACACGAGCTGATACAAAGTGAAACGTTTTATATACAAAATAAGAGCAATATTGTAAGATGATCTGCTGTGAATGACTTAGTTATTTTCAGCAATGCAGTGATCCAAGAAAACTCTGAAGGATTTATGAAAAATGCAATCCATCTACAGAAAAAGGACTGATGATATCTGAATACAGATTGAAGCATAATTTTTTTTAGTTCCTTTTTTCTAAAGTTTTTTTTTGTCTGTTTAATGAGGAGATGGTTTGCATGACTACATATGTATAACATATTGAATTGCTTGAATTCTTAAGGTGGGGGAGGGAGGGAGGAAAAGAATGTGGCGCACAAAGTTTTAAAAATGGATGTTAAAATTTGTTTTTACATGTAATTTGGGAAAATAAAATTATAAATAAAAATAAATAAATAAAAGTTGATCGTGTTTTTTGCCTGATTGTTAATGGGAACATATAGGAGTAGCCACCAAAAGTGTTACCTCTAGAATGTGAGATAGAAGTAACCATTTTATAGATCAAGCCTGTAAATGATAATAACTAATAAGTAGACCAGAGAAAGTATATAAAGACAGAGACATATAAAACTACGTTTCAGAACATTTGAATAGGATCATAGATTTAGGGCTAGGAGGGACCTTAGAATCCATCTTGGTCCTTTTTACAGATGAGGGAACTGAGGTGCAGCTAGGGTAGTGACTTGCTAGAGGTCACAGATATAGTAAGCAAAAGAGAAAGTATTTGAATGCAGGTCCTCTGACCCCGAAACCAATGGTCTTTTCACTGTACCTGGAGGCCTTGATAACATACTCAATAATTATACATAAAACAAAAATCATAAAGGCAGAAAATTTTAAAAAGAATAATAGGGATGTAAGAGTTATAAAAAAATCATCTAAGTATGGTCTGGTTTTACTTTGTTCAATTCAGCAAAAATAATATAAAAACAACTGTGTATCGAAATATCTTCAATATTTAACTAACTTAGAAACTTTTATTCCTCATTTAGTATTTGGTAATTTAAATCCATCCATAGCATTCAGAGTGAACAAATGAATAGGAAATTAATTTTTTTATCTTATAACCCTCTGCTCAAAATTTCAATTATTTGAATATTATCACTTGACAATTCTGACTCATAATTTTAAGGGTGGAGAGGAACTAAGTCCATAGTTCTATTAAAAGGTGGAATGATTGCTATCCTTTAGAGAAAAAACAGATGGATAGCTTTCTTCCTGCCTTCTTGCCCCATCCCCAGATAATTTTGGAAAGCTCATCAGTACCATGATATGCCAAGGCAACTGGGTTGACTACCTTCTGACAGAATATTAATTATATCTGAAATTGTAGCTCTCTGCTCTATTCTTCCCTTCTGGGCATTATATAGGGCTCAACAATAAACTGTGTCACTGAGAAAGAAAAATCCTATTTCCATCTCACAACTATAGCTCCTGTATGAGCTGTAGTTTATTATCATTATCATAAATGTTTATTGAGCACCTGGTAGATACAAAACACTAGAGATGCAAAAATAGTATGACAAAGTTTGTGTGAAGTTTTTAATTGAGTTGGGAAGGGAGAATCTGTTTCAGTTGGTCAGGTCATCATGGTGTCTTCTCCCCTTTACAGTGCTGATTCAATTCAAAGCAAATCCAATAATCTCACAATTTTAGAACTGGAAGACACCCAAAGGGCCTCTAAACCAACTAAAACCTGTACACTAATCCCCTCTAAAATGTATATGGATATTTATCCTTTGCTTGAGGACCTCTAGTCATTTTCCTAAACTCTTGTAGCCCTTATTTCTGTAACATTTATTTGGTACTTTGTACTATTAGTTGTCTTTTTGCATATAATTTCCCTAATAAGATTGTAAGTTGCTTGAGGAAAAGTGTCCTCTACCTCTTTGTAATTGATTAGTAGAGTGCCCCAAAAAAGATGCTCAACATGCATAAATAAATGAGCACAAAAGATGACTGATTGACCAAAAGCAAAATCGCTTTAGTTTTTTTGTTATTTTTTTTAATAATCAAATTAAATTTGCTTAGCCCAAAAGGGAATTTAACAGCCCTTACCCTTGATACATATTAATAATTTCTCACTATTCCTTGCTCTGGATTATAGATTAAATTGAACCCTCAGGTTTTTTTTGTTTGTTTTTGTGGGTTTTTTTACCTGCAAGTATTCCAATAACCATTCTTAACTTGCTTGATGCTTTTGCTCTATCAGTTCTGGTAGTTTTACAATCATCTCTCATTTCTTGCTGGAATGCTAGTAACAATTTAAGACATATCAAATGATACCCTGCTGTTCCATGGTTCATAAAACATTTTTCTCAGAAACAAGAAGGATGTTTTCATCAACGACTGCTTAAAAATGTTTTTAGTTTTGTCTTCCAAGATCACCCTCCTAGTTAAACTGAAAAAGTTTATTACTGACACTGTATTTCTGTAAAATGTATATTTAGTTTCCTAGTGATCTTTATTGTCCATACATACAGAAGGAAAAGAGTGAGCTACTGTAAACTCTCTGAGGAAAGCCCTCCAGGAGATTATATAGAGTAATGATGGGGGTTAGGGAACAGTCAGTCTATGATTCATCTATTACTTTGTTTCACAGGGGGACTAACTTCATCTCTTTGCTGGCTGATTTAAGTGCCCTTGGCTTTTTTCTTCATGTTACAGAAAATTACAACATATGTATATACATACAACATAATGTATGCTTTATCTGTGATTTTATGTAACCAATTTAAACACTATGATTTACTGGACCAATTTAAACATCATACAAATGAATCTTGAAGAAAATTTGAGGGTAAATTTCCACTTTGCTTCAAAGAAGCAACATCAGAACATGGATATTCTTAATTTGGATGAGTGGAAAGAAATCATCTTATCATTTCACTGTGGAAATACATATTCCTTAAGATAATGGAATAGATTAGTTCCTGAAAATTCTACTATTAAATTGATTAAGCAAATCCCATTTTTCTCTTGACTCTACTATAAAACCATAAGTGTTTTCCTGGGGGGAAATTGTCCCTAAATGAAATAAAGTCAGATTTAAAAATGGAGAAAATTCTTTTAAAAATCTGACATTTAAAGGGAAATGGTGACTTAATAAAGCAATAATAATAATATACTAAATTTTAGAAATAAAGCCTTACTATACAATGCAAGGGAAAATATAGTGAGATACCATCAGCTCATAATTAAAGCTTACTCTGTTTCATATTTTCCCACTAGAGATTTATCATTGTGTAAAGACATAGCAATTAAGTTGCTTTTCATCAGTCTCAAATTATTTTAACACTTTGAACTTTATATCTAAACTGATTAAAACCCCCACCTCCCCCACCCCTTACCAGTTGAATTTGCTGGCCTCTTTCCAGACTCCTTTGCCTACTAATAATTATACAGCTTCCTTTGATAAGAGGAAATAGCAGAACTATGACTAAGCACTGAGCTAAACAATCCTTGCTTAGCAATGGAATCTCCCTCCAGGGTCATAGAATCATGGACTGTTCTCAAGAGTAGGACAAGTAGTCAATCTAATTGAATTTGCATTGGAAGGGGGGTAATCCCTTGAGCTTTGGCACCATCCTGCCCCTGAGTGGCCCCACTCCCTCTGGAGGGGCCGGGAGGGCGTTGCTCTCCTCTTCAGCAGGGATATTTGTGAGCACCTTAGTGTAGGGAGATTGCAAATTATTGTCCAGAGCAACATTCTCCATGGAGCCTTTACTCCTGGATCACCTTATAAGCAGTTGGGAGGGGCAGGTTTCTGGTCTCATTTTCTATAAACTGCCAACAGGTCTCTCCCCCCTCCTCCTTCCTCACTGGATTCAAGCCAGTAAAAGCTCTCAATTCTGAATCCAGTGTCTTCATCTTCCCCTGCTGCTCCCTGAATCTCTACCACCTCAGCTTCTGTGCACTCAGTTTTCCCAGAGCTTATCTAGACATCTCCTTCCCCTCACCCAGCAATGGCAGAGAATGATGTGGTCAATGAACTCCTGGATTATGAAGATGATGAAGTGGAGACAGCAGCTGGGGGGGATGGAGCTGAGACCCCTGCAAAGAAAGATGTGAAAGGTTCCTATGTTTCCATACACAGCTCTGCCTTCTGTGACTTTCTACTTAAGCCAGAGTTGCTCCGGCCCATTGTAGATTGTGACTTTGAGCATCCATCTGAAGTATAGCATGAGTGTATTCCTCAGGCCATCTTGGGAATGGATGTCTTATGCCAGGCAAAGTCAGGCATGGGAAAAACAGCTGTGTTTATGTTGGCCATGCTGCAGCAGCTGGAGCCAGTCACTGGCCAGGTTTCTGTGCTGGTGATGTGTCATACTCGAGAACCGGCCTTTCAGATCAGCAAGGAGTATGAACACTTCTCCAAATACATGCCTAATGTCAAGGTGGGGGTGTTATTTGGTGGTCTGTCAATAAAAAAAGATGAGGAGGTGCTGAAGAAGAACTGTCCACACATTGTTGTGGGGACCCCAGGAGGTATCTTAGCGTTGGCCTGAAATAAGAGTCTCAATCTTAAACACATTAAACATTTTATCTTGGATGAGTGTGACAAAATGCTCGACATGCGTCGGGATGTCCAGGAAATTTTCCGCATGACCCACCATGAGAAGCAGGTCATGATGTTCAATGCCACTCTGAGCAAAGAGATCCGCCCTGTCTGCCACAAGTTCATGCAAGACCTAATGAAGATCTTCGTGGATGATGAGATGAAGCTGACGCTGCATGGGCTGCAGCAGTACTACATGAAGCTGAAGGACAATGAGAAGAACTGAAAACTCTTCGACCTCCTGGACGTTTTGGAGTTCAACCAGGTATTGATCTTCATGAAATCTGTGCAGCGCTGCATTGCCCTGGCCCAGCTTCTAGTGGAACAGAACTTCCGAGCCATTGCTATCCATCATAGTGTGGTGGAATTTATTAATTTGATCATTGACAATGCTATGCTAAGGTTTAGTAAAAATACAGCAATTCAAACAGTTAAAGAAGAGAATCCAACTTTCTATACCAGAGTCCAGAATCCAGTTTTTCCAGACCAGAATCCAGAGCAGAGTCCAGAATCCAGTTTTCCAGACCAGAATCCAGTTTCCTCCTGATGACATCTTACCACTTCAAGAAGACAAGAGAACTCAGAGACTTTATATGTTTTGTTAGTTTTTTACTATCTCCTTTCTGTTATAATATACACTATCTGTAACATGTACTCTCTGCAGAGGCTCTCCCTTTGCAAGACTAATGTCAAAGCGTCAGTTCATGAGGACAAAAAAAAAATCGCCCCTCTGGATAAAACTTTCCTCTCTTCCTTTTCTACATTGTTGTTCACATATTATTAGTTAACAATAGTTACTATATTCTTTTTACTGTTCCATCAAGGAAATATTTTCTTTCTTGAGGAACAAAAGGGGGGAATGTGGTAAAAAGTTTTAACAGTCGGTTAGATAATGGAGAGACACCAGTTTTTGGGTTTTTTTAGGACCACCCTTTTGGGGAGGAGACCAACAGCATTGCCTGCTGAGCACTCGACTTCTGACTTCCGGGGTGCGAGCTTAAAAGGCAAGGAGAGAATGGAAGTGGGAGCTTTTTCCTGCTCCGCTGGTCTCCTGGCTGCGCTGCACAGACAGATGCGGACTAGAGTTTGACTCGGCCCGGTTCTCGGTTAACAGCATGCGCTTGACTCGGTCTCTATCCCCAAAAGTGGCCTTGGGTTTTGGTGAGTTTTATACAGAATATAGACTAAGCCTAGACTTAAGACGATTTGTATTGTATTTCTACTTTCCTATCCTTCTAATCAACATCACCTTGTGACTACCATACAATAAAGGCTCTATCTAGAAAACCAGAAGCTTCTTCCATTTACTAGTCTGGGAGATAAATTAAGGGAAAGGTTAAGTAGGGGAGATTTATGATCTAATATCCAATTTTAATCTCACAATAGGATGCCCCAAGAGGAGAGGTTGTCCCAGTATCAGTAGTTCAAGGATTTCCAGCGTTGTTTCCTTGTGGCTACTAACTTGTTTGGCCAGGGCATGGATATTGAATGAGTAACTATCACCTTTTTATGGGATAATTATGGATTTGAGTCAGATTAAACTCTGAGGATGGAGTCTGAAATATACCCAGCCCCACACCCAGTATAGTTAGTGTCTCGCTTTGCCTATGAGATAATGGACTTGGATCAGGTCTGTAAACTCTGAGGATGGGGTCTGAAAGATATCCAGTCCCCCAGTAAGTTTTATTGCTTGTCAAGTTCTACCACTTAGCATTATTTGCTTTACTTCTGCTTATTCTCCCCACTTGTCAGCTACATCTTAGTTTTATGGCCTGTAATAAAAGGTTTGTCTTCAGTCTATCTGGAATCCATCACATGTTAGAGCCCCAGTCCCTGTCATGAATCAATTGCAGTCAGATAAGGGAGTGATTCCTACCTCCCCTTTTTCTTTGACATAACTATACATGTCTCCATATATGAATCATGAGACAGGACTGGATGTTAGATCGTGAGCTCATTCTTTGCATGTGAAGGTTTCCCCCCCTCCTCAAAATTACTATAAAAACCTAAAAGTTTGGGCCTATCATTGCAGACACAAATTTGTCATTGAGTTTTCCCTTTCTCGTGAGAATGAAATAAATCTTTCTCTGATTGACTTGGTGGTTTCCTCAAGTTATTTGGGTAAACTGAGGCAGTTTGTCCCAAACAGCCTTCAACTATGACATGCTAGATGACTCAGATACCTATTTACACAGGGTGGCTAGGGCAGGCTGGTTTGGTACAAATGGTTTGACCTTCACATTTGTATCAGATGAAAATGATGCCAAAAACCTCAATGATGTCCAGGATCACTTCAAGGTCAAAATCAGTGAACTGCCTGATGAGATAGACATTGAGCAGACTCGGTAGAGGCCTTGGCCTATCCTTGGAGTATGATACCCTCTCCCTCCCCAGGAGCTGAACACTTGGGTGCAGGGGTGAAGGAGACACTACTGTCACCTACCCCCAGCCTCCCGTTCCACAGCCCTGTTCATGTCATTCCCCAAACTGCCTTACTGATTTGCCCTGTTGGATTTTTTTTTAACGAAACTAAAAATGAAACAAAAAAGCAAAAAAAAAAAAAAAAAAAGGAACATCTCTGCCTGAAGTTCTTCAGAGACAGGGAACCATTGTCTTTTGAGCCAGGACACACCACTTTTGAATAATAGTTAATAAGAGTTTTATTTTATTGTTTAAAAATGATATCAAGGCTCAATTTACCTTATTCCAACATGGAACCAATGCTCTTAGTCTCTTAGTTTTGTTCTATGAGGAAAATAGAAAATGTCTTTTACATGGTAATTTATAAAATATTTGGAGAAGATAATCATGTCCTCCTTACATCTTTTCTGGGGTAAATATCATTAGTTCTTTGGATGGACCCTCATATGACATGTTTCCGAGTGCTCCCATCTCTGTTACCATCATTCACTATTTCATTCTCATTTTTCAAGGTTCATCCTAAACTCTATGCTGTATGTGGTGACAGAGATTTTCCTGCTTAACACTGAATTGCCAGGTAGCTGAAATTTTCTTTTAAAAACACTTCTGCACCAAAAACAAAAGAAATAGTATGGTTCATTCAGCATCTTTACTCCACAGTTATTTTTTTTTTTCTTGGATTTGGAGATCCTCTTCCATCATGAGTTCCCTGGAACTCTTCTGTACCATTGCATTGGTGAGAAGAATATAGTCCATCACAGTAGATCAACACTCAATGTTGATGATACTGTGTACAATGTTCTGCTGGTTCTGCTCATCTCACTCATCATCAGCTCATGCAAGACCATCCAGGTTTCTCTGAACTCCTCCTGCTCATCATTTCTTACAGCACAATAGTATTCCATTGTATTCATATACCACAACTTGTCCAGCCATTCCCCAATTGATGGGGACCCCCTCAACTTCCAATTCCTTGCCACCACGTAAAGAGCAGCTATAAAATATTTTTGTACATGTGGGTCCCTTTCCCCCTTCCATGTTATTATGTATATATAGATATAACCTATATCAGATTACTTGATATCTAGGGGAGGGGGGAGGGAGTGGAGGGAGGGAGAAAAATCTGAAATTGTAAAGCTTGTATAAACAAAAGATGAGAACTATCTTTACATGTAACAGAAAAAAAATAAAATACTTTATTAATTAAAAAAAACCACTTCTGGCTCTAAGTCACATCATTATGTACAGGTTTTTATTTTTTTTTCCCCTCTCCTTTCCTGATACTCTATGTATTTAATTACTTTATCAATTGCCATTGGATTAGTGCAGTTAGGTTATATGATCTTGGCTGGCTGTAGACCTTCTTAGGAATTAATTACATGGATTTTTTTATTTTCAAGTAAATGGGACAGTGAGGATTGGCTGGAGTAGTTTTTTTGTTTGTTTGCTTTTAATCTTCAATTTTAACATTTCTTTCATCATTTTATTTAGTCTAGAAAATAAAAAGTAATAAATCAAGTCATGATCTGTAGCATTTGTAAGTTTCCAATGTCTAAATGCTCATAGCTAATTTTTTTTTTCAGTGCAACATTTATTTTATTTTTTCCAGTTACACGCAAAGGTAGTCTTCAACATTCATTTTCAAAAGATTTAGAGTTACAAATTTATCTCCCTCCCTCCCTTTCCTCCCCCCACTACAAGACAGCAACCATTCTGATATAAGTTATATATGTTCAAGCCACAAGTGCTCTTTTTATCAGTTCTTGCTACGAGGGTGGATAGTATGTTTTGTCATTAGTCCCTTAGGATTGTCTTGGATCATTGTATTGCCAAGAGTAGTTAAGTCATTCACAATTGCTTATCAAACAATACTGCTGTCACTATGCACAGTGTCCTCCCAGTTCTGCTCACTACACCATACATCAGTTCATATGAGTCTTTCTAGGCTTTTCTGGGATCATCCTATTTGTCATTTCATATAGCACAATACCATTCCACTACAATCATATACTACAGCTTCTTCAGTCATTCCACAGTTGATGGACATTCTCTTGATTCCCAATTCTTAGCCACCATAAAGAGTTGCTATAAATATTTTTTGTACAATTTCCCACACTATTCTCTTTTTCACTATTACTATTAACTGTTTCCCTCCACCCTATTCCCTTCCCCATGATATTTATCCTATTATCTATCTTCATTCACCCTATCCCTCTTCAAAAGGAATTTCCTTCTTTCTGTCCCCTCCCTGAATCTGCCCTCCCTTCTTTTGTCCCTCTCTCTTTATCCCCTTCCCCTTCTATTTTCCTGCAGGGTTAGATTACTCCACTCAATTGAGTGTGTATGTGATTCCCTCCTTGAGCCAATTCTGATGAGATTGAGGTCTTTGAACCAATACTGATGAGTGTTAGGCTCATTTACTGCCATTATTAAATCTATTAAATCGATTACTCCACCCAATTGGGAGTGTGTGTTAATCCCTCCTTGAGGCAATGCTGCTGATGAGATTAAGGTCTTTGAGCCTATTCTGATGAATGTAAAATTAATTTACTTCCCTACTCCTCCCCCATTTCCTCCCCAACTCCATAAACCCTTTCCTGTTTCTTTCATGGGGGATTTCACCCCATGCTACCTCTGCCCTTCCCCCTCCCCCAGTGCATTCCTCTCACCCCTTAATTTTACCCTAAAGATGTCATCATGGGGCAGCTAGGTGACAGTGGACAAAGCATCCACCCTGGACCCAGGGGGACCCCAGCCAAAACCCAGCCTCAGAAACAAGACAGTAACCCACTGTATGACCCCAGGTATGTCCCCCAACTCCAATTTTTCATGGTTCTCTGGGGTCTTGTATTTTATCTGCTACTCTTCTAAATAGAAAAATTTTACATGACCTTACAACTGCATAGAACTTTAAAAGTTGAGTTTTTAATATATACAATAGAAATATTTCCAATAAAAATTGAAAATCTAAATACTTTTTGATTTTGATTTGGTACAAAAAAAATAATAAAATAAAAATCAGGGGCAGCTAGGTGGCACAGTGGATAAAGCACTGACCCTGGATTCCAGAGGACCTAAGTTCAAATCCAGCTACAGACACTTGACACTAGCTGTGTGGCCCTGGGCAAGTAACTTAAAAAAAAAAAGAAAAAAAGAAAAGCATACTGCTCTCTACACCGCAACACTACCTCACTGCCTTTATATCTATAGTATTCTTCTAAGATGTCAGATTAGTAATATATTATTTTCCAATGAAAAAAGGAAATAAGGGTTATTGGGCATGACCTGTCCTTCATGAGGGATGCCTGCTCTTTGTCATCATTACCTCCTTCCCTAAATGTTCATTATTTAAAAAAAAATCTGTACAAGAATTTTTCAAGCAACAAGCTTACTGGCAATGGTTTTGGGTGAGTCTCTTCCCTTTTTTGCTAAAACCAGGACAGCCCTTGCCTTTCTCTAACTTTTTGGTGCTTTTCACATTCTCTACAACCTTTTCAATATCATAGCCAGGAACTTGGCAATCAGGGCAATCAGTTTTTGTTTTTGTTTTTTTTTAGTACTCAGTGGTGTCATTCATTACTATCAGCCAAGTGGCTTGCATGAGATCAACTCCTCATTAATTGATTTGTATTATGTTTATTCTAGTCATTCCCTTCACAGAGAAAACAAAAACAAAATGTCAACTGAGAACCTTTGCTTTCTCTTTGTCATCAGTTCACACTATCCCATCCGCATGAAATATGCTATTGTGTTTAGAAAGCTACAAAGGTACTCCATCACCCCTCACATAACTAATCTGTTTCTTCTGAAAAAACACATTTTACTGAAAATTGGGCTGCAGTCAGAAGTGACATGGACTCTAGTCCCACCTCTGAGACTTATTAGTTCTACAGTTCTAGGTAAGTCATATCCTCCCTGAGCTAGTTATTATGTAACTAAAATATACTCGTATATTTATATTACAGTCATGTCACAACTCAAAATTCTCAATGATACTTATGAGGCTGAATTTACTATTTTGCTTTTCTTTCTCTAATTTACCTACTAATTATTTATACTTTGCATATTTCTATATAGACATATGAAACAATGCATTTTATTTCTGACCCTTCCTTAGATACTGTTTCTTAAGAATTGTTTGCCCTTTTTTTCTGATATTCTCCTTGTTTCCCATCTCTTTTCCACTTTCAATTTAAAGACCTCCTTGTCAGATTCACAAGTTTCTAAGCAAATATATTTTTACCAGACCTTGCTAGATATATTTTATCCTTGGATAAAAGCTAATAATTTTCCTTCCATAAAGGTTCAGAAATTCAAATCTTATACTCAGATATTAACCATCTCCTCTGGTCAAACGAGACAGGTAGGTAGAACAGTGGATAGAGTGTTGGACTTGGAGTCAGGAAGACCTGAGTTCAAATTTCACCCTAGACACTTACTATTTTTGCAACTCTGGATAAGTCATTTAATCTCTGCCAGCTTCAGTATTCTCATCTACAAAATGAAGATAATATCACTCCATCACAGGGTTGGTGTGAAGATCAAATGAAATAACACCTGTAAAGAACTTTGTAAAATTTAAAATACTATATAAAAGCTAACTATTATTATTTCCCCAAAACTGGTTCTTCACTTGACAATAGTAATAATGAAAATGTCAACTATGTTATTGAAGTCTTCAGTTTCTTGGCTAGTTTTTTTTGTTTTATTTGTTTGTTTGTTTGATGGGACATGCAGTTGCCTAGAAACTATTATCTGATAACAATGAGCAAGTTAAGAACTCAGGCTTGGGCTAACTATTTTCTTCCAGCATAATTGAAATAAAAATTAATAGCTTGTGTTCTTATTAGGTGTGCCTTAGCAACAAATTCAATTTTAAACTAAGCAAATATTGATGAAATACTTACTACAAGAATCTCATTCCAGTACTTGAACACTTTAAATTTTTATGAAATGTTATTTTATATTGATTTAACCAGTAGAATTGAAGCTCTTAGAGGGCAGGGTTGTTTAATTTTTGTATTTGAGTCTCTAACACTTTGCATAGTGCCATGAAAAAAAATAAATGCATAAACAACACTTGCCAAAATTAATTAATCTGAAATTTCTTTCCCTGTAGCTTCCATCAAGTAATACTAGTTCTATCATCTGGGACCAACTATAACAAATCTAATAATCCCTCTTCCATATTATTCTAATTCAAATAAAGTAGGCACATTATTCTCACTAAATCATCTCTTTAACAAATCTGAATGTGACATTTTCTAAGCCCTTAAATATTCTGGTCACCTTCCTTTGGACATGCTTCCTATTGTCAGTGTCACTATCAAGATCCAATCCCTAGAACTAAACTTGATCACCATGTGCCTTAATCATTGGCTCATTTATGATGTTTTATAATGTAGATGCTTATGTATCCATTATCTCTGGCTCTTTAAGGAGAGGGAATATTAAACTTTGTATCCTGCAAAGCATCTAACATGGTAAGTGTTTAATAAACATTTGTTGAATATTATTTAGTAGACTTCCATCATTCATAGTGTGTCATATTCAGTGGAAAGCTAATTCAGGACAGGCTGTGGAAGAATGACAAAACACAGAAAGGCAAGTATCATGCAAATTAATTTGAAGAGGGAGAGAGCAAGAAAAACTGGGAGAAGTAAAGGGGAGACTTCATAGAACTGGTAACATTTGTTAATATGAATATATGGATCACCTGGATTTGATGGAGGTTCCTTTTTATTAAAAATATTTTTTATGAAACCCTGGATTAATAGGATTAATAGGTACAAAATGTCCGTCAACTGAACTCCAAACTCAACCCAGACAGCTAGCAGATAAAAGACCCTACCTAGTGACTTCTCTTCCTCAGGATATTAAGTCCCTATCTTATGGTGACATCTGGGCATTCTCATTCTTGTCAAATCCTGTAATCTTATCATGATGCCTCTGTTACATCCATTCTTGTTACAGTATTTGCCTTGGGTTTATTTGTATCATGCTAATGAAGTTATTCTGTAACCTGTGTGCAAAGAAACCTTAAAAACCCTTAGAATGAAGGGGTCTCTGAGCTCCCTTCTGAGGAGGAGGGTCTCCAACATGATCATGCTATATTTCTTCTTGGGACAAAAATAAATTGTTGTGCTTTTCCTATCCATTCTCTGATCTGGTTTCTGTGAGGTCCTTACTTCTGGTAAGAGAGGGAGAAACAGCCTTCTCTGATCTGGATGAACAAATTGTAGGACATATTATTGATGTCTCTGATCTGTTTCTTCTTTTTGTAGGAGAATGGGTATGAAAACTATATTTAATTTTTCAACACATTTCAGCTGAGATTTGAAAGAAGATAAGTATTCTGAAGGTCAGAAAGAAAGAAGGAATGAATTCCTAGCACAGGGAATTGCTTGTGAGAATGAAAGATATGTGAGATGCAAAATCAAGAGTTCAAGAGGGCTTCTAATTCATTTTGGCTAGGGTCAAACCTCTGCATTGAAATCATGTGGGAAAAAATAGTCTGGAAATATAGGTCAGATCCAGATTGTGTAAGGTACTAGTAGTATCAAATACAGACAGAAATGGATCTCCAAGTGCCATATTGACATTATGTTGTATTATATTTTTGTTTGTTTTATTAAATGCTTCTGAATTACATTTTAATCTGATTGGGAGTGTTGTGGGAGGGGGTAGTTTAATACTTCTGGTGTAAAGCCTTAAATGTCAATGTGCTGAATTTGGTTTTTATGTAGAGATAGTATGTATGGGAGAAGTTGGGGAGTCATTGAAGATTTGTGAGCATGAGAGAAACATGATTTGAACTGTGCCTTAGGAAAATTATTTTAGCAGGATAGTCTGGAGGGCAGACATATTGAAAGCAGGGAGATTACATATGAGGCTATTTCTTTTTCATTCTTTTTTATAGTATTTAATTTTATTTTTTCCAATTACATGTGAAGATAGTTTTCAACATTCATTTTTATAAGATTTTGAGTTCCAAATTGTTCTCCCTCCCTCCCCTCCCTCCCCTCCCTGCTCCTGAATCCAGCAAGTAATGCAACATAGGTCATACATTATAATCATGTTAAATATATTTCCACATTAGTCATTTTGTTAGAGAAGAGGCTATTTCAATAGTTGAGGGAAAATTGGTGGTGAAAGTCTATAATAAGATTATGACCTTTTGAATAGAGACAGGAGACATGTTATGGATGCAGAATTGACAATCCTTGGTATCTCATTGGATATACAAATAATGAAGAGTGAGGAAACAAAGATGACTGAAGTTACAAAGCTGGGTGGACTTGGTTGACAGTGGTTCTCTCAACAAAAGTCAGGTTTAAAAGAGCTGGATTATGGAGAGCTATGTTTTAGATATATTTGTAGTAGATCCACATGAAATGTCAAATGGGCAGTTATAACAGGATATATAGATTGAGGCAACCTCTGGGTAAAAATGATGATTATAAACTTTCATTAGTTTAATGAACACCAAAAATAAAGGCAAGTGACAGAACTTTAGGGGTCACCTATGCTTAGTTGTAGGAGATATATTATGATGCAGCAAAGGAGAATGAAGGAAGAATAGTTAAACATATGAGAACCATTTTTATTGATTATGCCTACCTATCTTCTTCAAGCAAAACTGGCATCTTTTAATATGATTAATGTCACCTTATCAATAAGAATCTTTGTACTGGTCTTAGAATAGAATCAGATATACACAATTTGGAAACTGTTTACATTTTTTCTGGCAAGCTGCAATGTAAAACATTAGGATATAGTCCAATTACAAATTCAAACATATGCTATGGCAACTTTTTCTATGTTAAAAACATCATCATCTCATTTATATCATTCAGGATTCATGACAACAAATCTTCCTCAAACCCATAAGGAAATTATTCATTCATTATATACCAAAATGATGCCATTATTTTAGGTTGCCATGTAATTCTTTTAACCTGTCCTTAACCTATAAATCATGCATAGACAGAAAGAATAAATGACATTGTAGTTAATTTTAAAATTGCTTATGACACATACACTGAAAAATATGTGAAATACTTTATTCCTAATTGACATTAAATGGATTTTCCAAAAAATGTTTATTGACATTTAAAAGGTTCAATTTTCCTTAACTACAGCCAATGACTTATGGAAATCCCCAAAGAAATGAAACTAATTCACTGTGATAAAGTATCTATTATTAGAGGCATAATGGATTTAGTACTGGCTTTGGAGTCTAGAAGCTCTGAGTTTGAATCCCATCTTTTATACTTACTAGCAGAATGACTAAGGGCAAGTCACTCCTCAGTTTTCTCATATGTAAGGGCAAGTCACTTAACCCCAATTGCCTCAACAACAACAACAAAAACTTTATGAGAGATGTATGAAGAAAAAAAATCAGGCAGTTATATAGCAAGAATGAGGGATGAGCAATTCATAGCTGTCATGTTCAATCGGCCTTAATACAAAATGCCAGTTTGATAAAGATTCCAGCATGCCAGGATGCCCTTGAAGACAGTTTACAGGTAGACGTGGACAAGTGTCTCACTTGATAAAAGAGTATGGAAAGAAGACAGACTGGGATGAGGTCACATATTAATGGATAATAGACCTAGAAATGGGAGTTCAGAGCCATCTGTCCCAACCCATTTTATAGAGGAAGAAACTGAGGCTCAGGGAGGTTGGGGGGGGGAGCAGTATCACAAAGGTCTAAGTTAATTCTTCATTGCTAAAGTGATTTATTGATAAATGAATTTACAATGTCATTATTTAATAATAAGAAGGCAGCAATCATCTTCTGGAGAGTTATACAAGTAAGAAAATACATTCAATGTTGAAAGCTATCTCTGCACCTAACTAGAAAATTAAAAAAAAAAACTTTTAAGATAAAAAAATACATTCCAAAGAGGTTAATTCACTTAGACAAATCTGTGGTTTTGTGAACATCTCCATTTGCAATGTCAAGAAATAGGAAGCTTTTATGAATTCTAGTGGATATGTATGACCAGCTGAATTTTTCTGTAATGTCTGATTTTTTCTCAGGCTTCTCCAGTTTCATTCAAGTTTCAATTAAAATCTCACCCTCTAAAGGAATCCTTTACTGATCTGTCTTAGTTCTAGTGCCTTCTTCTGTTGATTATTTCCAATTTATCCTGAATAAAGCTTATTTGTACAAAATAGTGGTCTTAGGGTGGGAGTTGCCAATTAGAAGAAGAGTGCCCTGAGGCATAGATTTCTCACAGTGGCAAATGTGACTGTTGAGGGGAAGGAGACAAATGACAAAGTCCAAGCATGAGTGAGGTAGGATCCTTCTTAAAATGGTGGTTGCAGGGAGGCAGCGACCAATCAGGAGAAGATGGTTCTAGGTAAGATGATTTTTCTGGGAGGCCGGATAACAGGCAAGGAAGAAGGGAAGGATGAGTCCGGAAATAGAGTTTAGGCACACTTTTTAATGTTTTGTGTGGGGATATATAACCTTCCATCTTCATCCTCCATAGTGACTGGCAAACCAATTTGTATTCTACAGTAGTGTTGCCCTGGAGTCTCATATCTATGCATATGAACACACTTTAAATTCCACCTTCTTAATACATCAGTCACAGGGATTTTTGTACACCTATATATTGTTAAACATTTTAGAAGTTTTTTTTTTAAATATCATATAGTAGACATTTTTGAGTATTTTTTTTCCTAGAAGGAAATCCTAGTGTGTATTAAATATGTATGTATGTTGAGATAAAAACATATATACCCATATATATGTATATATATATATATAATTTTCTTTAAATTTAATGCCCTTTAGATCCAAAGTGCTACGCATTTTCAAACTGAATTATAAATTAGAGAAAATAAAATTGGTAGTTTCCATATTTGATTTATTAAACAATCTAGGATTTTAAAAAATGTGCAATATGGCACTTAAAAAGGTAGATACTGGGGCAGCTAGGTGGCGCAGTGGATAGAGCACCGGCCCTGGAGTCAGGAGTACCTGAGTTCAAATCCGATCTCAGACACTTAACACTTACTAGCTGTGTGACCCTGGGCAAGTCGCTTAACCCCAATTGCCTCACTAAAAAAAAAAAAAAGGTAGATACAGTTCCAAAGAAAAGCATATTAAGTTTGTTTTTTTTTCTCTAGGAATATTACCTTCCTTAGCAGGCATATTCATAATATTTATACTACTTCCCTACCATCCCTCCTAATTACCTAATAATCTAACAAGATGACTAGAACATAATCATAACTAAAATAAAACACTTTATATGTATTTCCTTACTTTATTATCACAATAATACAGTAAAGTAGGTGCTATTATCATCTCCATTTATAGAAGAGGAAAGTAAGGCTAAGAGGTCAGGTGACTTGCCCTGGGTCACAGAGCTAGTAAATGTCTGAGAAAGAATTTGAACTCAGGTTTTTATTATTCCAAGTCTGACACCATATTTACTAAACCATGTTATTGTCTCAAGGACACATAAATTCCTATCTGTAAGTCTACATCATATGCTAACTCCAATAGGAAGCCTTCCTTGACCCCTTTAGTCTATAATGATCTTTCTCCCCGGATCTCACATAATGTTTCATTTTGCAACATTGTAATGGACTTATTATATAACTTTGTATTTAGCTGTTTTTATGTCTTATACTTCTGCTAGACAAAAAAATTACCTGAGGGTAGGGATTGAGTCTTATCTAAACTTTTTATCTTCTCTAACACCTAATCCAGTGATCTGTACACATTAGGTATCTAATCATTGAATAAATTGAATGAATGAATAAAAAAAGAAGGATAAATGATACTGAAGAATCCCTTCCTTAAAACCTCTCCTTTTCTTGGTTCAATTTTCTTCTTTATGAAGCAACAGTCCCTATACTAAATCCAACTTCAATATCTCATCATACGGTGAAAGTGATTATTGAGTTTGCAAAGGCTATGCCAATGGAGTGTAAATTCTGCCAGGTCACACCAACATTATTGAGTAGGAACTTGTCATGAGCTTAGTTCATGAGAGATTCAATACCAGAAGTTTGGCCAGAGGTAGGGAGAATTTTTTTTTTTTTGATGTAACAATCCATGAATACCATCTATTAAGGCATGGGAGCATTGTCTTATGCTGGTAAAAGTGTATGCAAACCAAGGAAACCACAGATCTTTTGAAGTATTGGTATAAAGATAATATTAAATATAGCACTTGTGTGTAATATGAATCTCTATAATTGGCACTGTTACATGACTATTAATGAATGAAATGCATTCTATGAGAGATATCTACTTCATAAACAACATTAAGCCTACAATATATAATATGCCTTCAAAGAAATAACCTGCTATGAAAGCTTTTTGGTAGAGTTGAATATGTTTGACTCTGTCTTGTAGACATTGACCTTCTCTTGAAAAGCTAAAAGAAGAACAAATACATTAAAGAATAGTGGGAGTGGGGGCAGCTGGATGGCGCAGTGGATAGAGCACCGGCCCTAGATTCAGGAGGACCTGAGTTCAAATCCGGCCTCAGACACTTGACACTTACTAGCTGTGTGACCCTGGGCAAGTCACTTAACCCCAATTGCCTTACTAAAAAAAAAAAAAAAAAAAAAGAATAGTGGGAGTAAAATCCATCAAGTCTTTGGATCACCTGAAACAGTATTTAACTTAAATGCAATCTTCATATGTCATTAAAGCAAAGTGATTTATTTTGTAGCAGATGAAGTTTTCTAAACATTACATTTTAGTATTAATCATCTTGAAAGTTATTAAAATATGGTGGACATATCTGAATATATGTGATTGAAGATTTTTTAAAATAGTTTTTTAAAAGGATAGAAAATAAGTTGGTATACTGGGAAAGGTAGAAAAGCAAAGCATGGATGTATGCTTGACATAGTTGAACTCAAAACAAATAATTTAGAAAACAAGCTATTTTAAAATAGATCTCATACATTCAAAACCTTTTCTCGACCACAATTTCTGGAAATCAGAAGTCTTAAATACAAAAATAGAGAAGGAGGAAGTTTTAACAGAAGCATGTGACTATGCACCCATCCTGTGGCTAGGCAAAATTTAAACTTAAAGGTGGAGGGCAGCATCCCTACTGTAGAATTTTGAAGGTAGGAAACTTACTTTGTATGTCACTTCTCTTTCTCTTTTCCTCTTCTCTCTCCCTATTCTCATTCTTTGTTCTTTCCTTTTTTCTGTCTCCTAAAAATGCTGAGTATCTTCATTCTAGTCCTTGAAGGGGAAGGATCAAAGGAATTGGCCAAGGTAGTGGTTCAATCAGTTTCAGTGGTCAAGTATTCACTTGTTAAACAAAGTGTATGCACCAGCTTTTGGTGTATTAGGACTTTTACCATCTTCTATAAATGTATGGCCAACTTTCTCTCCTTGAGTTGAGGCACACTTTTCTCCTTGGCAGCTTTAGCAAGAGCATTCTGCCTCTTAGGCAAGAGATTAACATAACCTAGACTTGATTGATGTAACAAGATCAGAAGTATCATTGAGTGAACAAATTATTGAACCTTATGTAAAAGGAGGAGGAGATATTGATGCTGCAACCTAAATATACTTCCCATGAGTATTTTCATTAACTTTTGAGCAAATTACCACTTTAATTCCTCTAAGACCATTTTGATCCATACAACTTATAGCCATATAGGGACACAGAGGAATTATTGAAAGCATTGTTCAATTTCTCAAATTGGATTCAGCTAAATTTGATGTGAGGCAGCTAGGTGAAGCAGTAGATAAAGTGCTGGGTCTGAAATCAGGAAGATTTCAAATCTGGCCTAATATAATTACTAGCTATGTGACTATATTCAGTCACTTAACTCTGCCTCAATTTCCTCATCTGTAAAATGAACTAGAAAAGGAAATGGCTAAGTACTTCAGCATCTTTTCCAAGAAAACTTCAAATGGGGTCATGAAGAGTTGGGCTTGACTGGAACAATGAACAACAACAAATTTTGCTGTTTCTCTTCAGTTTTGAGCCAGAATCTCTATAGTTCTTGCCCAAAATACATTTAAGGATAGAGTGACTTAGAGAATCTCAAACTTAGGAAGGACCTTGGAGGTCATATTGTCAAACCTGTATCTGAACAGGAATTCTCTCTATGACAACCGTGACAATTGGTTACAACATCCCCATTTCATTACTTCTGTTAATGGGGAACCCACAACCCTTTGAAGCAACAACCCTCCCCCCCCCCTTTGGATCCACTCTGACTGTCAGGAAGGGTTCTTGGTTCTGCCTTTTTGTAATTTCCAATCTATTGGTCTTAGTTGGACCCCTGGAGCCAGGCAGAACAAGACTAATTCCTCTTCTAAAATATTTTTGTTTTCAGTCGTTTCTGTTGTATCTGACTCTTCTTGACCCCATTTGCGATTTTTCTTGGCAATCTGGTGTCAGATTTGAACTCAGGAAGATGAGTCTTCCTGATTTAAGGCCCACCACTATATGGACTATGCCACCTAGCTGCCTCCCCTTCTACAAGATAGAACTATGAAAACTTAAAAATATCTATTGTGTCCTCTCTGAATTTCCTTTCCTTCAAGTGTTTCTCATATGACATGGTCTTTAATTCCCTTACCACTTTCATAATTTTCAACTAGACTGCTTCATTCTGTCAATATCCTATGAAATGGGGGACAGAATGACTCTCTTAATTCAGCCTGATGTAGCAATGTTAACTCTTTTTGAGAGGTAAGGGAGAGTTGCCATGTTGTAATGTTGACTTGATGGGTTGTCCATAAAGTGTATGTCACAATCTGTGAAATATATTTCTTTCATCCATTTTGTTTTTCCTATATGCATAGCTAGGCTAATCTCTTTTTAATGACTATGGATCTCATTTACATTTGTAGAACTATTGTGTAAGTAGGGAAATCCTCTTCTATTTTAAATATGTACAAGAATTTTTGTCAAATGTCTCTGGTGTTCATAGAGCTCCTTGCTTAATGCAGTAATGTTTAATAAGGCTCCAAAAATAGGCTGAAGAGCTTTAAATGCCAAACAGCAGTGATTATGCATGATAGCTATCATGTTTCCTTAATATTATTTTCTCCAAGGAAAATATTCCCTCCCTTCTAAGATACAAAAGTAACTGATTCAAATTTATATAAAAAGAAGATATTATCTAATTAATAAATGGTTTAAGGTTATGAACAGAAAGATCTTAAAGGAAGAAATTTATGTTATATTACAGACACCTAAAAAGATGCTTCAAATCACTACTAATTAGAAAAATGCATATTAAAACAATTCTAAAATTCTATCTCATATCCATCTGAGTGTCAAAGATGATAAAAAGGGAAAATTATAAATGTTGGAACAGCTGTGGGAAAATAGGTGCATTTATGCACTGTTGGTAGATAAGTGACATGTTCTCCAATGACATATGAGAATTATATACAACCATTCTGGAAAGCTTTTTGGAATTATACACAACAAAAAGTTATTAAAAAATGTGTATCTTGACTCAGCTCCATCACTGTTAGATCTATACCTAAAAGAGATCAAAGAGAGAAAAAGGCCCAATTTGTACAAAAATGTTTATAGCAGCTCTTTTTTTGTGGGGGAAAAACTGAAAACTAAGCTATGTTCATCAACTGGGGAATGGCTGAATAAATTATGCTATTTGAATGTGATAAGGTACTATTTTGCCAAAAGAAATGAGGAACTAAATGATTTTTAAAAATGAACAGAGTAAAGTGAACAGAATCAGAAGAACAATCCATACTATGATACATTTTAATAAACTAATGAATAATAAAATGAACAGAACCAGGAGAATGGTTTATACAATAAGAATATTGAAAAAAAAACCCAACAACTTTAAAAGCTACAAGAACTATTATCAAATTAATGACTCATGATTCCCGAAGACCAATAATGAAACATGGTATACTGTTAAGCATTTCAGAGAGGTGATGGGTTTAGGGTATGGAACATTTTATATATATATATATATATATATATATATACACATACACATGTATTATGTATGTATGTATACATGTATAGATATACAGACACATATAGTACACATATACATATGGATGTATTTGTGTATATAGACATATGCACATACCAATATGATCTAATAAACATTCATTAATTGCCTACTATGTAGCAGACACTGTGTTAAGTTCTGGGGATACACTTAATAAAAAGAAAGATAAACTCTGCCCTCTAAGAGCTTACAATCTAAAGGGAGAGATGATATATTGGGAGAGGCAGTAAAGGAGGAAGAGGAGCAGGGCACAAAGGGGAACCCAGTTTGGGAGCATCTTTTTCTGTGGAGCTGAAATTAGGCAGGGCAGTGGATACAAGCATGGAGTGAGCTAAAAAGTCTAGTTTCTGACCTCTGTAAAGGAAGGCATATAGAGGAGTTTGGTATTCTGCCCTCTAGCCCTCCAATGAGAGATGAGAGGAAACATGAGTTAGCAGCAGGGTAATCAGTTTAGAAATGATGAGCTTTTCCTGGGAGGGGTAACTTGTTGTGTTGAAATCAATCTGAGCAGCAGATGCAGTGTGACATGAATATATATATTCATGAATATATCCATATATATATATGTATATGAATATACCTATCTGTGTATGTGTATATATGCATGTGTGCATGTATGCGGCCACTGAGGGAGTTTGTTTTGCTTGAATTGACTATGCATGTTTGTTATGAGAAATTTATTTTTTATTTTTTTAACAGGATGAAGGGAGAAGAGAAAAAAAAATTATTTGTTGTTCAGTCATCTTCCAGTGACATTTGACTCTTTGTCATTTAGAGTTTTCTTTGCAAAGATACTGGAGGGCTTTGCCATTTTCTTCCCCAGATCATTTCATAGAAAAGGAAACCAAGGCAAATAGGTTCAAGTGACTTGCCCAGGGTCACATAGCTAATAAGTGTCTGAGGCCAGATTTAAACTCATGAAGATGAGTCTTTTTAACTCCACACCTGGCACTTTATTCACTGTCCCACTTAGCTGTCCAGAAAAAAAAATAGATTTCTGTTAAATTTTAAAGGGAAAGAGATAAGGGGGAGCTATAGATGTGAAATATTAAGTGCTCTTTAAGTGAGATAATTCATTAGTTTAACAACTATTTTACTTTGTTACAAGAGACATTTCATGAAATAGGAGTAATTAAAAATGTAAAATAAAGACCAAAAACATTAATGAAACTTTAAAAATTAAAAAAAATATCTTGGCCAAAGGAGAAAAAGGAAAATATTAGCAATTCCTTTCATAGATTATATTGTATAGTATTTACCAAAATTTCCCCCTGAAATTTCATGACAACATAATGAAATTTTCTTCTCCAATGAATCTTGAGACACCACACTATCTCTATTTCACTGCTACCTCATTCCTGAATTGTCATCACAGTTTTCTGAGGGTCTTTTCTGCCTCTCCACTTTATTATGCAGGATTAGATATACTGATCCTAGACTCATTTTAGAAATGTCACTTTCATTATGTCATTCCTCTGCTAAAACAACAATAACAAGATCAACAGTGAAAACTCTTCAATGACTCCTTATTTTTTATTTCATCAAATTTAATCCCCTCTGCTTGACTTTCAAGTCCTAGCTCTACTTATCCAAACATTTATTTACCACTGTTCTGTAACAAATGCTGAATTCTAGAAATCCCTTCTCTCCCTGACCTTCCAATGTTTCCACCTGCTAATCCATAGATTTAGATAATTCCTAAGATGAGAGGCAACCTCATGTAGTGGAAAGAATACTGAATTTGGAATTATGTTCCTAAAGTTACCAAACTATACATATGCTTTCACCCAGATATAGCACAATTTAGGTCTCAAATAGATCAAAGATAGAAGAAAAGCATTTGTGTATAAAAATATTCATAGCAGTTATTTTCATTGTAGCCCCAAATTGGAAACTAAGGCATCCCAGTATCAGGGTTAATGGAATATTGGAGTTAAAATAAAAAAAGACTTGAATCCAAATGCTACTTTAAAAGCTTATTAGCAGGGGAAGCTAGGTGGTGCAGTGGATAGAGCACCGGCTCTGGATTCAGGAGGACCTGAGTTCAAATCCGAACTCAGACACTTGACACTTACTAGCTGTGTGGCCCTGGGCAAGTCACTTGACCCTAATTGCCTCATCAAAAAAAAAAAAAGAAGCTTATTAGCTGTGTTATCCCAAACAAGTTACTTAACTTCTATTTGTTTTCAGCTTCCTCATCTATGGAATGAGAATAATAATAATAACAGCATTTACCTTCCAGGGTTGTGTGAGGATCAAATGAGATAATATTTGTAAATCACTTTGCAAACCTTAAAACATTAGATAAATGTAGCTGTTATTGTTGTTATGATGAGAATGCAGTGGCTAAACCAATTATGGTATGGGAATGGAATGTTGTCATAAGAAATGAAAAAATGGACAGTTTCAGAGGAAATTGGGAAAATCCCTATGAATTGATGCAGAACAAAGTGAGGAGAAGGACAAGAGAAACTTATATGACAACATTCTTGAGAAAAGGAACTTTGAAAGCTTTAGAATGCTAATCAGACCAATGATAAAACAGAAGCCTAAAGGACTAAAGAGGGAGCACATCAACCATCCCCTGAGAGAGATGATGGACTTATATAAGACATACATTTTTGAACATGGTCAATGTAGGAATATATTTCGCTGAACTATTTATATTTGTTAGGAGGATTTTATTTTTGTTTTTTTTTTTTCAACTGGGAAGATACTGAGAAAAAGAGAATAAATGCTTGTAAAATAAATAAAAATGGCATGGGACAGTACCAGATCTCAAACTGTATTATAAAATGGTAATTATCAAAAGAATCTGGTACTGGCTAAGAAATAGAAAGGTGCATTAGTGGAATAGAATAGGTACAAATGCCATTGTTGTAAATGACTCTAGTAATCTAGTACATGATAAACCCAAATGTTTGGAACAAAAACTCATTATTTGACAAAAACTGCTGGAAAAACTGGAAAACAGTATAGAAGAAACTATGTATAGACCAACATCTTACACGGTATACCAAAATAAGGTAAAAATGGGTACATGATTTACACAAAAAGGATGATACCATAGACAAATTAAGGGAGTATGAAATAATTTACCTGTCAGATTTATGGACAGATGAAGAATTTAGGACCAGAGAAGATATAAAGAGTAAAACAAAATGTAAAATAGATAATTTTGATTGTATAAAATTAAAAAAGTTTTTGCGCAAACACAAACCTAATGTAACAAAGATTACAAGGAAGCAGAAAATTGGGAAGGCATTTATCCCTGTTAAAAGCCTCATTTCTCAAATATATAGAGAACTGAGTCAAATTTATAAAAAACTCAAGTCATTCTCCAATTGATAAATCATCAAAGGATATGAACAGTAAGTTTTCAGACAAAGAAATCAAAGCTATAATCATATGAAAAATACTCTATATCACTATTGGTCAGAGAAATGCAAATTAAAAGAACTCTGAAGTATCACCTCACACCTATCAGAGTACCAAATATAACAAAAATGGAAAATATTGAATGTTGGAGGGGAAAACTGGGATGCTAATCCACTGTTGGTGGAGTTGTAAAAAGATCCAACCATCCTGGAGAGCAATTTGGAACTATGCCCAAATGGCTCTAGAACTGTGCATACGCTTTGATCCAGCAATACCACTGCTAGGTTTATATCCCAAAGATATCCCCCAAAAGAGAAAAAGACCTATTTATACAAAAATATTTGTAGCAGCTCTTTTTGTGTTGTCTAAGAATTAGAAATCAAAGGAATGTCCATCAATTGGGGAATGACTAAGCAAATTGTGGTATATGATAGTGATAGAATGTTATTGTGCTATAAGAAATGACAAGCAGAATGATTTCAGAAAGGTCTGGAAAGACTTATATGAACTGATGTATAGTAAAGTAAGTAGAACCAAGAGAACATTGTGCACAGAGACAGCAATATTGTTTGATGAAGAATTGTGAATGACTTAACTATGCTAAACAATAAAATAATCCAAGATAATCCCAAAGGACTATTGATGAAACATGCTTTCCACCTCCTAAGAAAGAACTGATATTGATGAAACACAGACTGAAACATGCTATTTTTCACTTTCTTTCATTTTTTTCTTTTATTCAAGTTTTCATATACAAAGTGAGTAATATGATAATGTTTTACATAATCATACATGTAAAACCTATATCTGATTGTTTACTGCCTCAGGGAGGGAGAGTGGAGGGAGGGAAGGAAGGATAAAATTGCAATTCAAAACTATAAATAAAAATGTTTATTACTTTAAAAAAATTTAAAATGCAATTAAAAAAAGAGGACATGGGAGCAATAGAAAAAAATAAAGTGTTAGCTTTGGAGTCAGATAACTTTTGTGCCTTGGCTTCCCCATTTGTAAAATGAGTAGGTTGCTGTAGGACAACCTTATCATTATTGATAAGATCCCTTCCATCTCATATCTCATTAAATATTCTTTGATTAATTATGAGAATTCTCTAGGTATTTCCATACCACCATCAATGTGTAAATCAATAACATTGTTTCATCCATGGAGTCTCTGGGACTTGTGAATCAATTTTTTTTTCAAAAGAGGGGATGGGCTTTGATAGTGGCAGAGTCTGCAATGTAACTGTGCTGCTACTCTTAATCACTAGAGGAAATTGAATATTAAAATTAGTATACCTCATAAATAATCTGGAAGAGGTAGAAAACAGTAAACTCTTCAATATTCTTGTGGAAATTAAGCTCCAATGGCTAATGAAATCCCAAACTGATAGAAGAAAACTGCAGGAAGATCTAACACTGCTGAGGCTTTGCAGAAAAATGGCAGTTCAGCTTTAGGGTAAGCAAATAGAATGACTCCAGGGGAAAATAACCCAAATAATGCTTATAGTTATCAATATCCATTCCTTTAACTATTACATGATAGCTCAGGGCAAGGATAGAAAAAACATCATCCACTTCCCTGAAGACAACAAGCAAATTTGCTACTATAGCCCCCAAAGTTTAGCATTACAAACACAAAAGAAAGCTTAATAGTACCTGATAAAAGAAATACGGTATACTTGTACTGATCATCTTATCTTTTTCTGGTCACTGCTCCCTAAGTACATTATCATAAAGATGGAAAAAGATATAGAGGAGGGCAATTCGACAATGAGAAGGAATTTAGTGTAGTGTAGTGTCTAGAATATGAGGCAATACTCTTGTATCTCATTTGAGTTTGTGACAATTTTTGGTATTGAATTTTAAGAAAGGACATTGGCAAACTGGACTTGTATCCCAGAGGAAGGCCTCTAGGATGGTGAATAGGTAAAATCATGGTATGTGAAGATCTTGTTTAACTTGGAGAAGATAAAATTTGGGGTGGTTCACAATTTTATTCTTCAAGTATTTATTTGAAGGATAGTCATATGGAAGAGTAAATTAATTTTATTTGTCCCCAGAGAGCCAGACAAAACAAGATGAATTAAAGATATGGAGAGGAAAATGAAGGCTCAATGTAAAGAGTCCTTGGCAATGTCTAAAAGTAGAATGGGCTATGGCTGAAGATTTTTGATAGCTACTTGCCAGGGATATTGCAATGGGAATTTGGATTTTAGGAAGAGAGTAGATTACGTTCTTTAATGTCCTTATAGAAACTCTTTCTATGAGTCTATGCTTCTAGGAAGGAGTTTCCATATAAGGACATATTCATGATGAGAATTATTTAGTTTGGAAAGGTGAAGACTGAGAAAGGAGAGAGTCACAAATTAATTGATTAATAGATGGTTAAAACTACAAAGAGTCTTAGGGATGATTTAGTAAATCAGTATCCTCCACTCTTAGGCTGTATTTTACAGTAGAGGAAACTGAGATCCCAGAGAGATGAAATGACTTTCCCCTTTAACACACAGCTTGTTTGCTAGAGGATGCTTGAGCAGTTCTTCTGACTACTAGTTCAATGTTCTTTCTACTGTGCCACACACAGAAGATGTAGTGTGTATAAAAAAAATGAAATAAAAATATATCTGTGAAGGAAAACCAAGAACTTTGAAAAATTCCACAAACCCAAGTTTATTAGAATTAATTATAAGGTAATGCTTGAAACTTGAATGAACTTCAATTTTGTAAGCACATGAAATGTATTATGCTAAGGGGTTTAAAATTTAAAGAGATTTGTATTTTAAATTGCATTTACAAAATCAATGGATGACATAGTGGTGATGTTTTAGTAAAAGCCAGGGCATATACCTAAAGTTTTGAGGTCAAGGGTATAGAAGGCAATGATAAAGTACTACAAAATACCCCTTGTTAGTCAGTCAACAAGTATTTATTAAATGCTTACTATGTTGCCACTTTTAAGGAACACAATATTGAGTCACACAGAACTTGGTATTATCTTAAGTAATGTAAGAATGTATATACTAAGAATCTACTTAGCTATGGAACTTTTACAAAAATTTACTAAGTATAAATTTTTTCACACTATTTTTCTCCACCTGCCAAAATTTTATTTGGTAGCAAGATTGGGAAGCTTCTATCAAGCTGGAAAAAGTTCAGGCTTGGGTCCAGAGATGAAATACATATTTGTTCTCTGAGGCCCAGCCAAGCTTAGTCTGAAGGGGTTTATATTACCAGAAAACTGGGCACTAGATAATGCCATTTTTCTTGAACACAGTAACTCATGAAAATCATATACAAAGGTACAGAGGAATTAAAGTATGCATTGGTGGAGAGTGTTTCCATATGTTAAAAACCACAGATCCAGGACATATTTAGAGTATATTTCCATACCTTTCTCAGAACATTTACAATATAGTATATTGTATTATAGTTATTTTTATACATGTTATCTTTCTACCAGATCACATTTTTTTTAAGAACAAGGACTATGTTTTATTTGTATTTGTGCCTTCCACAGCACTTAGCATAAAACCATTAAAATGCGATATATTTACTGAAAGTATAATCGCTAGATTTGTATTCTACTTTTAAATGTTTTAAAGTACTTTTAACATCATCTCCTTTAATCTTCATAACAGTTTTCCTTTTAGAGTATGTAGTATTACCATCATTTGACAGATGAAAATAGAGAGATATAAATAGGTTAAATAATCTGCCCAAGGTTACCCAGAGAGGGGCAGCACAAGGTCTGAAACCCAGGTCTTATCACTTAATTAGTAACATTTGAAACTTGTCAGATCAATGTCCTTTGCTACTTTTTTACCAGAGAAGAAATTAAATTCATTTCCTAGGTCACTAGGGAAATAATTTTTAAAAACAGAATTAAATTCCTAACTACCAAGTCTTTAATCTGGACATAAGCTAATAAAAGGCTATTTCTTTTCTTAAGGTTAAGGTGCTATCTGGAAATAGGTAACCTTCTGCCATAATCATTATTTTTTTCCTCTGAACTAAAAATAATTTTCTAGAGTAACTGGATTTGTTCTTTAATTCATTACCCAATACTTCAGTGATACTGGGAGCAGAGGTCACACAGGCAGTACATTTTTTGGCATCAAAGCAGGAACATCAGGATCAGCAGCATGAGTAGACTATATTGAGTCAATTATTCCATACTGTTTTATGTAACCAACAACTGAGCCTTACAGCAAGATTGATTCTTCCCCTTTCCTTTGTGTATGTTGTTGGATAGAACAGAAAAATGGTTTTAAAAAACTACTTATTTCTTACAGAAAACTCTCAAAAACAATAATTTTAAATTCAATTCTTTTATGCTTTCAGTATGTGTTATTTAGATCGATTTCTTCAAGTCATTTCCTAACTTAAAGGCATTCCAGAGACTCATAAAGTACACAAAGAGTATTTGTTATGAATTCATGCAGCAACAAAGGTATGTAGTGGATCTAGATGAAAACCTATCCACCTCATTCAATATAGTATATTTGGATTCGTAGTCAGCAAAACTGTTTTTGATTCCCATTTCTGCAAGTTTAGAGCCGTGTGTTTGTGAACAAGTTGGCCTCTGATCCTTGGTATTTTAATCTGTAATAATACTACTTTTATAATCTATCATAGAGCTGTTGTGAGCAAAGCATCTCTGTGCAGCCTTTGACATTGTTGACCACCCTCAAAAACATATTCAATGAACATTTATTAAGCACCCATCATGGGGCAGATACAATATTAAGGAATGGGGACACAAATATGAAAAAAGAGACTACCCTCAAGAGGTTTAGAGTCTAATGGGGTATGGGGGAAAAACAACACATAAAAGCAAGCTGAAGTGATGGCAGGGAAGTATCTGACATGGGGCCATGGTGGAAAAGTCCCAAAGTAGTATAGTTAGGAGAAAGACAAGAGGTCTGAGCTGTGCTTTCTCCTTAAATGGAAGTTTTGGAGTTGATGGTTCCTCCACTCTCCAATCAGAGGGGCAGAGGAAAATAATGAAATCAAATACCAAGGCTCTTTGTGGGGTCTTGCAGGATGATGAAGTTTTCATCATAATGAACTTCCTGAGGCATGGAGAAGTAAGAAATATCCCAATGTAATCCTAAACAGCCAGAAATAAGCAATCATCCTCTTCTTCAAATGCTCTTCCCTCTAGGTTTTTGTAACTGTTTTCTCTCCTGGTTCTTTTTCCACCTCTCTGAATACTTCTCATTCACTGTTGCTGGATCCTCATCCAAGGCATGTCCATTAATTGTGTGTACCCCCCAAAGTTCTGTTCTGAGCCCTTTTCTCTTCTTATTCTATAGTGTTACTTGATGATCTCATCAGTTCCCATACAGTCAGCTGTCATCTCTATGCAGATGATTCTCATTTATTTGTCCATCCCTAACTCTGCTGACCTCCAATCCTACATATCCAGGTATCTACTGGGCATCTCATTTTTTCATGGATATATTAATATTACACAAATTGAACTCATTATCTTTCCCTTCAAACCCTTCCCTCTTCTTAACTTTCCAATTACTATAGAGGGCACAGCCATCTACTCGTTCATCCAGACTTGCAATGTAGGTATCATTTTCAATTCCTCATTCAACTCCACTATAGTCAATTGGTTGACAAGCCCTGTTGTTTCTACCATCTCAATGCAAGTCATAGATACTCCCTCATTTCTTCTTACACTTAAAAGGAAAATCAATGCCTTGCTGAAAAATTGATAATAAATAATAATGGCACAATTAGCAGTTCAGCAGATTTGATTTCATATAGATTATAAGGATATATTCAGCCATTTATTTCTACATAATAATATTGGTAGTACCTTCATAGGAACACAGCCTATCATGTGAAATAGAATCCTATACCTGAACAGAACAAGAAGCATCTCACGTTAAAAATTTAAAATTTAATATCTGGCTCAAATTTCATGTTTCTTGACTCTACTGGTGAATCAGTCACTTCTTGGCCACAAAAGTTCATTTTACTCCACTGTCAAGAAGAATATGAATGTATTTGAATATAGAAATAGGAATGAAAAAGTATGAATAAAGTCTAAGTGGACCAACTAGTTGGGATTGGCCTTGTCTTCAAAAGTGAGTTTTTCATGAGCATCTTTGAGGCAAAAAACAAACAAACAAACAAACTGGAATATATTAAGGAAATACTGTTTGTTGGTAGGAAGGAAGAGAGTATTTAATTTGCATGTGAGCTACCATAAATGTTTTTTCATAAAGTACCTTCCTGTAATATGATCCAGTTCCACTAAAGCCAAATAATGTTCCCAGTATACTGTCATGAGCACTGTATCTCTTATATTAAAAGCTTAAGCTGTGGTACTATTCTTGTCAACAAACATTAGTGTGAAATGGGATTCTGCTGCACTTGAAATGGCATTATTATCTTCCTAGCATAGATGTGGTCTTAGTAACATCTCATCTAACAGAGAAAACACAGTTAAGTAGCTATATGATCTTATTTTTTGTGACCTCGCTCAACCAGGAATATCATAAATCAGGATTTTCAATTTATTTTTCACCATGGAAAACATTGATATAATGCTTTAATAAGAGAGAAGATAAAATATCTGAAAAGCAATGCCAAGTGGATTATATCACTTGTAAGGGGGAAAAAGGTCAGAATGCCTTTTTCCTTTTTAATCATAATTTATACTATTGTGAAAAACAAATGGAAACTAGAGAGTTTATTTTTAAGGGAATCAATATAAGGTCATTAAAATGTCATTACACTATGTATCAAGTAGTTGACAAAAGAGAGGACAGTAGGAAATGGGAATTGAAATTTTTGTTTTTGTTTCTATAAATATTTCTACAACTAGTACAGTATATGTGAAAGCCTTCAGAATCAGAAGATCTCTTCTATACCTGGGCCATCAGCTATTCTGAATTTTTATAGGTATTAGGTCAAGATCTAGAAGAGCAACTGCCTATCAGATAAAAGTCCATGACTTTTATTTCTTGTTTTTTTTTCTTCCCCTTTCCCCCTCTTTATATAATAAGAAGTATTCCTTTGGGCCCAAAGCCACCTTTTCTGTAGTGCCAGTTGTCAGCAAATCACCAATCCCCATGGAAACAACCTGGACCAAGCCTAGAGTAAGCCAAGAGAAAGCACAAACTATGCTGGAAAGTGATCACCCCTACTAGGAGGCACCTCATTGCTATTTAGTGGCATCTGTACAGTGCCAGACTGCAGAGAAGGAGGGAAACAACACATGTTCATGTAAACAAGTATTTGAAAAACATGTTTTCAACATGGTGGCTAGAAACATGATGAAAGAAGTAGTGGTTTTGGGGCAGCTAGGTGGTGCAGTGGATAAAGCACCGGCCCTGGATTCAGGAAGACTTGAGTTCAAATCCGGCTTCAGACACTTGACACTTTCTAGCTGTGTGACCCTAGGCAAGTCACTTAACCCTTATTGCCCAGCAAAACAAAACAAACAAAAAAACCCCCAAGCCCCCCCAAAACAAAAGTAGTTTTCTTGGGAATATTTTAGTCTAGAACTTCCCAAAACAATTTGGTCACTGAATAAGAAGGGGCTTGCAATATACTGATACAATTGCCAAAATTCTGATCCAAGGGGTCTGGGTCTATAAATTATCCTTTGAATTAAGGGAAAGTTGGGAAGTTTTGGAGTAAAACAGAGGGAACTGAACCTATTATTATGCTAAAAAATTGTAACCCTTATGTATTTTTTTAAGATGTGACCTCTTGCTAATTGCTAGAGAGAAAATATTGTTAGCATCAATTTTTTTCTCCGACAGAATATCTATTGGTGTCATATGAAATACTAAGATTTCACTTCAAAAATGGAAATGATTTTATTGGTGGACATGACATTAAAGAAGAGGTATAGTACCATCTGCTTTGTGGCTGCAGCTTATGGACCTTTCTATCTGACTTGTAGCTGAAACCTCCCATATGTGTTGTATTCCCCATTAGAATGTAAGCTCCTGGAAAGCAGGCATTGTCTTATTTTTTTTATTATTTGCATCCCCAGTGCTTACTTAGAACAGCACTTTTCAAATAGTAGGTGCTTAATAAATATTTCATTCATTGACATACCTCTCATGATACATTTTTATCCAGAAAACCTACAAACTCTTTTATCATTAACACTTTTAAAAAACTTTGTCTTTTCCTTATTTGTTTTTTATTAAAACTAATGTCACAACATGGCAATTTTAAAAGTCTATTCAATTCTAAAGTATTATAAAAATGTGACTTACTACATATGCATCACCATTGGCATTATAAAATATAAGGGATGGAATCAAGGACAATGGCAGAAGAGCTGGCTATTGCAAAAAAAAAAAGCTACATCCTTGTTTGGGAGTGAAATAATGGAAGAAAATGGAGGAAGAGGTTGAGAACATGAGGCTAAAATGTGGATAAGAAGGAACTTGAAACAGGTAAAGTATAGGGTGTTTCTCCCTTTTGAGAGGAATGAGGGAGGGAAGGAGAAGTATAGGTGGTTTGAGAAGAGAAGTTTAGAACAGATACTGTGGTGACTTCAATAGTAAATCAGGAGAAGAGTGAGTATTGGCACATATTGGTGATGGCCTGGTTTAGTTTAATTAACATAAATAATGTTTAGTGAACTTAGCTTGGTCCTGTGGCTTCTTCCAGCAGTGCTCAGCAGAATATGAAGGGGGGGGGCGGGAGTGGATGCAGTAAACCAATGTTTGGATTTGGAAATAAACAACTATTTGGGAAAGGAATTCAATGGAAGTAGATGGTGTAAACTTACAATTTCTTAGCTACAGGGTCAAGATTTCATGAGAGAAAGTTTGGCATGGCGAAGGAAATCACAGAGATGTGAAATGAGTTTAGGTTCTGACAAATGCAGAGAGTTTAGCTTTTAGATTGAGAGATTTTGGCTACATTAGTGGAAATATTGAATCCAGAGGAAGGGATGTGATAGTCCCACTGTATTCTCTCTCTCTTTCTCAGGCTAGATCTGAATTATTCTGTCCACTTTTAGGCGCTATATATATATGAATTATTCTGTCCACTTTTGGGTTATATATATATATATATATATATATATATATACATATATACACACACACACACACACACACACACACACACACACACACACACACACACACACCGCTAGTAAGTGTCAAGTATCTGAGACCGAATTTGAACTCAGGTCCTCCTTAATCCAGGGCTGGTGCTTTATCCACCATGCCACCTAGATGCCCTCAAGGCACCATATTTTAAAAGAGACATTGGCAAGCTAGACTTTGTCCATGAAAGTGTCATTTGGATGGTGAGAGGATTTACCATGAACTGGAAATATTTAGCTTGGATAGGAGAATGCTTAGTAGGAAAGAAATAAATGAAATCCAATTTTTAAATATTTGCCTTATGAAAGAGACATTAGGCTTATTCTGATTGACCCCAAAGGGTGGAGCTAGTACCAAGAGGATGGAAGTTACAAGGAGGCAGCTTTCATTTGATAATAAGAGAAAAGTCCCAAATATTAGGTGTTTTTAATAGTTTGCTTTGGGGGCTTGTGAGTTGTCCAACACTGGAGGTATTCAAGTAGTACCTGGATGATTATGCCTTGGTGATGCTGACAGAATTCAAGATTTGGGTAATGATTCACTTAGATATCTTCTGAGAATCCTTTTGACTCAGAGATCAAATGACAGAATCAAGATTGGAAATGACTCTTGCAGGTTGGAAAAAAAAATGAGTCAAAAGCAAGACCATAAAATTTAATACTATTCAAGGTCCTGAATTTAAGATTTTTCTTACAATGATATCTTTAAGTAAACGATTGAGAGCTTTCATATGGATAGCTATTCATTTTCAAATGAATAAAAATGAAATAAAAAATGAATAAAAAGGGACTAGAGTGTTTAGTTGACTATAAATGTGTTATAATCCAGCAATGCAACTTGGCCACCAGAAAAAAAAGAATCTACAGTCTTAGAACATCTAATAAGAAAAATGACTGGAGGGTTTATAGCAAGGTTTATATGTGGCTATATAATCTAGTGCTCTTCTTTAATACTCATGTCTTTTCCTTTGCTTATCTGAAAATGTTTAATAAATACTAAGTAAAGATTACTTTGTTCCTTTCACATAATTCCTTCTTGGAATTCATTAATTCATACAGTTTTGATTCCACATAGATAATGCCTAGTTTTGTATCTCTACTCTAGCCCTCCTTTTGCCCCAGCTACAATGTCTTTTTTTTTTTTTTTTTTAGTGAGGCAATTGGGGTTAAGTGACTTGCCCAGGGTCACACAGCTAGTAAATGTTAAGTGTCTGAGGCCGGATTTGAACTCAGGTACTACTGATTCCAGGGCTGATGCTCTATCCACTGCACCATCTAGCTGCCCCCAATGTCTTTTATCAGATTCTAAATAAGACATTATATTCTCTCCCAAAGTCTTTTCCCTTTCTTGTTTTCCTATTATCATAGTTGGCAATAACACTGTCTGGTTGGCATCCTGAGTACATAACCTTGGCGTCATCTTGGTGCTTCTCTCTCCATCAATCATATTCAGTGATTATCCAAAGCCTGCCAATTTTTTAGCTATATTATTTTCTATAAACTGTCTTCTACTGTTTCTATCTTGTACACTGTACAGAAATAGCCTTGCAATTGGCATTCCTTCCTCTAGACTCTCTCTGATCCATTCTATGAATTGAAGCAAAATATATTCTCTCCAAGCATAATCTTATCATAAATTCATTATATTAGAACCTTTTAAAAATTTCCACAGCTTCACACTATTCCACACTTCACAGCTATTCACAAGATTCTGTCCTTTTACATCACCTCTTAGCTAACTGACCTTCTCTCCCCCTTTTACTTCAGCTTATGATCTCTGCTCTAATTAGAAGCTATTCATCATCTCAACTATACTATTACTCTTTTCTAGAAGACCACCTTACAGTTCTTTGATCACCTCAAACCCTTCTCTTGCTTTTACAAATGTTTTACCATATTTAGGAAGCCTTTTCAGATCAACTCCACCTACTACTCCAATAAATCATGTGCTGGGGTATTTTGGATTTATTATGGCACTGGAGTAGGCAGAACTCTCCACTTGGATATACAGGTTGACTTGGCCAAAGGCCCTTCATTGGAAAGGAAGCATCTGTGAAAATTGGTAGCAAATTAACAGAAGTGGAAGGAGAATACAATAAGAATACTTACTTTATTATTTTTTTAAACCTTAATCTTTTGGATTATGTGAGTTAAATTTTTATTTCTTTCACATATCATGACAAAGAAAGGTATGATTGTTATGCTTATGCTAACTTCAAATGTGCTATTAAACTTATCCTAGTATTAACTGTCCTACAGTAAGAGACCTTACAAACTCCTGGGATCATGCTGCAGATATGCAATGCTATTTCACTGTTGAAAAGCATCACATACCCTTCCATGGCAAAATGAACAAAGTGCTTAATAGATATTTATTGAATGAATAAACGAGTTTACATTCTGTCACTTTAGCTGCTAGGTATTTATTGATAATTAACTATCTCCTTCAGAATGTAGGCTACTTAAGGGTGGGACTCATATCTTTGACTTCTCACACAACTTTCCATGATGCCTCATATACATAACTAAGTATTGGCAAGTTGACTTACCAAATTTAATATGTAATATAACTCAAGACTGTCAACAGCTCCAGGGCCAGAATAATACCAAGATACTTCACATAAACATGGTTAACTATTTCTGAAAAATTATATAGTATTTTATCCATAGGTTCTTATAAACACAGAGAATTCAATCATTAGTCTAGTCAACAAAAAGACTAGTCAAGTCTAGTCAAATAAACATAACTGACATTTTACAAAGCGTGCACAAGTTTGCAACATGCTTTATGTCTGTTATTTCATTTTATTCTTATAACAATTCTACAACATAGCTGCTAAAAGCATTATTATTCCCATTTCATAGGTGAGGAAATAGAATAAGAGGCCTTGAATACCTTGATCAGTGAGTCAGTCAAGTAGCATTTACTAAAGCACTTACTAAGTACTAGGAGGACTATGTGCTAAGTATAAGCAGTTAGGAGGTATCAGGAGCAATTTGAAACTAAGTATTTTCTCACTCTAAACCCAGTATGTTATCCATGATACCACTATGTCTTAAATGTTTGGCCATTTTCTGCTATTTTAAATATAGTTTGTGCCCCATCAATTTTGAGGCTAAGAATGGCAATTACATTATCTTTTTTTTTTTTTAGTGAGGCAATTGGGGTTAAGTGACTTGCCCAGGGTCACACAGCTAGTAAGTGTTAAGTGTCTGAGGCCGGATTTGAACTCAGGTACTCCTGACTCCAGGGCCGGTGCTCTATCCACTGCTCCACCTAGCTGCCCCTACATTATCTTTTGATCTTCATTTTCCCCTTAAAGAGAAAAATTGGGATCAGAAGTATTCAAAACTATTCAAATAAGCAGCTAAATTTAACCAAACATTTAGAGATTTTTTTCTCTGTAACATACTGAACATTCATATCTGGGAATTGCATTTTATACATGTGAGACACCTTCACTAAAATCCCACTTTGATGCCTCATCATCGTTGGATGCAGCTAAAAACAAACAAATAAGCATCTATTCATCTTATTCTATGTGTAAAATGATATTCTTTATACTGTGGTCTCCTATAAATAAAGATATAAATAAATATAAGAACTGATTTCTCCTATCAAGGATCTTAAAATCTTGTTGAACAGAAAGGGGTGAGGGGCATTGTAGATGTGGAAAATGTCATCAGCATAAGTGTAGATGTGGGAAAGTTAAATGTGCACTTGGGGCATATAGAGTAAAATAGTTTGGCTGGAATAGAGGTTTTCTATGCAGACAGAACAAGAGAAGTTGGAAAATTTGTAGCTGAAAATGTTCTAGATTTTCATGGATTCTAATATCTGTTAGACTATAATGGTATTTGAAATACTTTTTAATATATGAAACATGAACATTTATTGTACCATAATAAAATAGTAAGATTTTAATATATTTTAAAAAATAAACGATATACTAGATGTATCCTTGGGCAACTAAGTAGCTCAGAAGATAGAATGCCCAGTCTGGAATTCAGAAGACCTGAGTTCAAATGTGACCTCAGACACTAGCTATATGACTCTGGGTAAATCACTTAATCCTGTTTGCCTCATTTTCCTCATCTGTAAAATGAGCTGGAGAGGAAATGACAAACCACTGTAGTATGTTTGTCAATAAAACCCCAAACTGGGCCACAAAGAATCAGACCCAACTGAAATGACCGAACAAAAAAAATGTATCCCAATTTCTTAAAAGCTCCAGAGGATTTTAATGGTATCATAATAAAATACTAGTGAGCTCTCAACAGTTGGTGAAGTTAAAATTATTAAAGATATTTTAACACTACTAAAATTACAAGTATTTTAAGTATTATAAACTTCAATATTCATGCTTAAGAAAGAATAATATCCATGTTAGCTAATAAAATAATTTCTTAAAGTAAACGTTCCTGTTTGATAGACAATACGCAGACAGATTATGTCATAAATATATCTGTAAAACTATGTGGTTTGTTATACTTATACATGAATGAAGTAAAATATTTCATAGTATAAAAGTCATGTTACATAATTTTCTCCATAATGTGCCTTAGAAATATTTTAGGTTTTGGAAATATAATAATTATCTGAAAAAAATTATAAGCATTTTAATTGATAATCTATCTAAAATGAAAATTCTCATAATTAAAAGAGTACCAGTGCTGACCAACTATGTCATGAGCTATGTTGGACTACATATCATTTAGAAAGCTTTTTTTTTTCTTTTTCAGGGCAGTGAAGATTAAGTGACTTGCCCAGGGTCACACAGCTAATAAGTGTCAAGTGTCTGAGGCTGGATTTTAACTCAGGTCCTCCTGAATCCAGGGCCAGGGCTTTATCCACTGTGCTACCTAGCTGTCCCCAAGCTTTTTTCAGAATTATTAATCCTGACAAGAAAAGTCCCCCAAAGAGTATGTTATAATCATGCACGATTGATGTACATTTCTAATATCTAATGAATTTTCTGTTTGTGGCGATGGATAGACACTGAAATAAGTGAGTATAGGAGGGAATGACATATACACTGGAAAGGTCTAGAAAGATGAAAGTCTCACAGAATTTATGTGGCCAACTTTTATTCACTATTTCACTGTTGCTGATTTTTTTTTTTTTTTTTTTTTTTGCGGGGCAATGGGGGTTAAGTGACTTGCCCAGGGTCACACGGCTAGTAAATGTCAAGTGTCTGAGGCCGGATTTGAACTCAGGTACTCCTGAATCCAGAGTCGGTGCTTTATCCACTGCACCACCTAGCCGCCCCCTGCTGAATTTTTTTAACCTCCCTTCATTGAATTGTAGACTTGTAGCTGGAAAAAAGGAACCTTAAATGCCATTCAGGATAAATACCTTGCTTTCATAATTGATCATAGAATCCTAGAGCCTTATAAAAATGTATACTAATTTACAACCTTATTTTATAGATGACAAAAACATAGAAGCCCAACAGAAGTGAAGTCACTTGTTCAACTTACATAGCTCATAAGTGACTAATGAGACTCATCTTGTCTGATTCTTCAACTTTGCTCTTTCCATTATACTAAAGTGTCTTCCCCAAAATATTACCGTTGTTTATCTTTTATCTAAATAAATTCCCAAGAAGGGAGGTTGCTAAGGCTTTTTGTCTTAGTTCTAAATTAAAGAATTAAGTGGAGACCTCTCCCCCACAGCCAATTTCTGATTCCCTACCAACTGAAACAATTGAGTTATCTTCAAGGGGGCTGGCAGTGCTGTGGAAAGAGTGAGATGTCTGGTGTAGGAGCTCTTCCTCAGGTTTAAATCCTGACTCTAACATTTCATAAAGTATCTAAACTTGGGCAAGTCACCTCACTTTTCTAAAATTCTATTTACTCATAATTGGGTAAAGACTGAAAAAAAATGAGCAGTGTTTGAAATTAATGGAGTTTCATTGGGCCATAAGAAATGAGGAATATGAGAGATTCACAGAAAGATGTAGAGACATAACGACTGATATGGAAAGAAGTTAGCAGAATCAGGAGAATAATTTACTTTATGGCTACAATAATACGAGGAGAATCAATTTTAAAAGTTGCCCTCCCCTCTTTATGATGAAAGTAGTGTCCAATCATGACTTCAAAAGCCTTAGAGTCTCATTATATAAGTTAGCATAGTGCTTGGGACATGGTAGGGCCTTAATAAATGTTAGCTGTGTGTAAAAAATAGTGAAAAGCAGGGGCAGCTAGGTGGTGCAGTGCATAAAGCACCGGCCCTGGATTTAGGAGGATCTGAGTTCTAATCCGACCTCAAACACTTGACATTTACTAGCTCTGTAACCCTGGGCAAGTCACTTCACCTTAATTGCTCTGAAAAAACAAAAACAACAACAAAAATAGCAAAAAGGCCAGTTTGACAAGGTCATTGAATGTGGGAAGGGAAGAAATATATAATGAGGCTGGAAAGGTACCTTCCGTTCTTTGGTAGAGGTGTGACGAATCAGATACACAGGGGATGTATCAGAATGTGGAGAAACAGGGCAGATTAATGATGGACTAGAGATACAGAAACAGACATATTCACAAACATGAGAATATGTAGATTTGTTTTGTTTTTTGATTATACATTTATTATAAAATAGTCCTATGAGAGAGCAAGGGCAAGGGAAAGGTTGGTGGAAAAAAGTTATATAAAATGAAATTAGTTCTACATAAATGGTGAGTAAACAAATTAAGGTGATTGTATTGGTATTTATTTGAAATTTATAAAAATTTAGAAAGGAAGATAGACTAGATGATATTTTAGGTCCTTTATAACTCTGTTTCTCTGAAATTATTACAAAGGCAATCCATCTTGGATTTCTGCATTCTGAAACATCCTCCATGCAGCTGCCACTGTGATTTTTTATTTTCTTTATTCTCTGTGATTTACTTTAAGATTTATTGAGGGGCAGCTAAATGGTGCAGTGGATAGAGCACCGGCCCTGGATTCAGGAGTACCTGAGTTCAAATCCAGCCTCAGACACTTAACACTTGCTAGCTGTGTGACCTTGGGCAAGTCACTTAACCCCAATTGCTCCGCAAAAAAAAAAAATGTATTGAGATTTATACTTTGTGTATATCTTTATGTATTTACATATTGTCACCCCCAATAGAATGTAAGCTTTATGAAGACAGGGGCTTTTTATGTATCCCTAGTGCTAAGCATAGTTCCTGCTTTTTGATTGACAGTCCAGATCATCCCTCTATTCAATAAACGCCAGGGGCTCTATCTTCTTTTTTTTTTTTTTTTTTTTTTTTTTTTTTTTGCAGGCAACGGGGGTAAAGTGACTTGCCTACGGTCACATAGCCAGTAAGTGTCAAGTGTCTGAGGCCGGATTTGAACTCAGGTACTCCTGAATCCAGGGCCGGTGCTTAACCACTGCGCCATCTAGCTGCCCCCGGGGCTCTATCTTCTGGGAAAAAATAATATGAAATCCTTTTATTGGGACTTAAAGTCTGCTCCAACTAACCTTTCTAGCCCCATTATACATTTCTCCCCTTTTTACACTCTATGACCTTGTCAAAATGGCCTTTTAGCTATTTTTTACACATAGTTAGCTAGCATTTATTAAGTCCTTACTACATCCAAAGCACTATGCTAAGTGCCTGACTTAGACAAAACAACAACAGTCCTTGCTCTTGAGTTCACAGTGTAATGGAGGAGATAATTGGTAAATAATTATCATACAGGATAAATTGGTAAGAATTAACAAGATGAAGGCAGCAGGATTAAGGAAAACTAGGAAGGGCTTCTTGCAGAAAAAGGAGACTTCAGTTGAGACTTAAAGGATGCCAGGGAGACCAGGAGGCAGAGATGAGGGAAGGCATTCCAGGCTGAGGGACAGTCAGTATAAATGCTCCAGGTCCATCCATCTCTCATCTCTGTTCCTTCACATAGGGAAAGGAATGCTCTTCTTCCTTACTACATAAGATCAAGATTGAGAGATAGAAGGAAGCTCAGTAGACTTTAATTCCATCCCCCATCAGAGAGAGAATAAGAGATTTGTCTTAGGTCATACAGTGGGTAGATATATAAAGTTGGATTTGAAACCAGGTCATCCTGTCTTAAAGTCTCCTGCTTCCTTTAAGAGAGTGTTCAAGGACCACATCCTACACAAGACTTTCTTTCAGCTGCTGGTTTCCTCTCTCCCTCCTTTTTATTTATTCTTTCTCTATTTAGATATGTATATGTTGTTGCATCTCCTTGAGAGTAAGGATTGATTCCTAGTCCCTAGTGCCTAATGAAACACCTGGCACCTAGTAGGTGTTTAAGAAATGCTTACTGGTCACTTGATTTAGCTCTTAATCTTGATTCCTTCGATCTTGCTCAGAGACTATTACTGCTTCTGAAAAAAATGTAAAATTATCTGGGGCCTTTGAACACATTTACACATAAATAAATTTCTGTGTAACATAATGTTTTCCATAACCAGGCAATTTTAGGTTTTAATGCTAAATATTGGTATATTGCTTTGCTTATTTATTGCTTTAAAATAAAACTGCTCAAACAAATTTAACTTCAGGGGTTTTATGAAGTTTATTCTTTTGATCTAATCTCACTAAAGTCATAGGCATGAAACTGCAACAAAATGTATTTTCCTCTTCCCTACTTCAAGGATCTATAATTTTGCTCATGTTGCTGCCCTGTCCTTTCTCCTGCTATCCGCATAGATCACGGCCTCTTTGAAACTCTGTAGATGGTATTTGAGAGTGGCCGTGGCCCAATAGTCCGTCACCATGCAGCCAACTTTGGGATTAGCATCTCTGAACTTTAGTTTTGATAGTACTTGGGGACACAGACAAACATGAAATAATGTCTAACCTCCAGTGTCTCCTCCTTGAAACCCTTCTAACTTTTTAGGACTTGCTGAACCTTCTTTTCAACTGACACAAAGACTCAAAAACCCAAGCTCTTTGCCACATCATCTTGAGACCTCAAAATGGAACTTTAGTAGGGGATTTAAACAATGATAACTACTAATAATTTTTAAATGAGGTCATAAGTACCCCATCTTAACATGCTACAAATATGAAATAGAAGCCATTTCAGGGAAAGCTATTAGAACTCAAACTAAAATTTATCTTGAAGTATTTTGTTTCCATTGAGGAAAATGCCATATACTTAGGAAGACAAATTCAAATCTGGCCTTGCATACTTGCTAGCTATGTGACCATGGAAAAGTCAATTAACTTCTGCCTGCCTCAGTTTCCTCATCTGTAAATGGGAATAACAATAGTATCTACATATTGTGAGGATAAAGACAGATAATATTTACAAATTTCCTTGAAAAACCTTAAAGCACCATATAAATGATAATTATGTTATTGTCATTATCACTTATTATTATTCCAACTTCCTCTCTAAATGTCAAACTGGCCAAAACAACTGGCCAATGCACAGAGGAAAATATAAATTCAGGACTTAGGACAGATTTTAAAATGTCTAGGTTTTATTTTTTCTTGGAGTTCAACTTGCCCCTATTTTTTTAGTGTCAATATTTTATACAGATCCATCTGCTACTTTTCTTTTTAAAAAATATTTCTATATCCACTGATTTTTTCTATTTGTCGTGTTCTCAAATACTCTGACTGTTATTGTCTCCTGCTTTTAACTCTATAATTTTGAATGTTTTCCTGATCCCCTTTCCATTTTCCAAATTACATTGTGATTATGACAATGGGAGAAATTATGATAGACCATGAGGTAAAGGCTGACAGTGTTGCTTTGGGCTCCAGACAAAGTAGCCTCAGTTAAACCTATTTATCCTAACTAAACTTGTAATCACCCAGTGGCCACACAGCAGGTGGGCAAGCCAGGCTGCAGTGGGGCCAAAAATCAGAAGCCCTAAAAAATGCCTATCTATTTTATTTTAATTTTTATTGTGTGGGGCAGCTAGGTGGTGCAGTGGATAAAGCACCGGCCATGGAGTCAGGAGTACCTGAGTTCAAATCCGGCCTCAGACACTTAACACTTACTAGCCGTGTGACCCTGGACAAGTAACTTAACCTCAACTGCCTCACTAAAAAATACATAAAAAAAATTAATTAATTAATTAATTTAAAAAATTTTATTGTGTATAGATAATAATAATAGTAAGTACTACCATTTATATAATCCCTTAACATTGGGAAAGAGCTTGACAATTATTATTTCATTTTGTGCTTACAACAACACTGAGGGTTGGTACTACTATTATCCCCATTTTACAGAAGAGAGAACTGAGGCAAAGAGAGGTTAAGTGACTTGCCCAGGGTCACAAGTATCTGAATCTGGAATAGAACTCAGGACTTCCTGACCTCAGGTCCAATGATCTACCTAAAGTATCACTTTACTGCCTCATGTTTTAAAGTTAGAATAATTATAAAATGTTTTTATTTATTGTGATTCCTCATGTGTTCATGAAGTGAATTGGTTTATGAGTGAATCACATCTAGAGGAGAAGAAAAAAAAGTAAAATTTTATCCAAGAGCCTTTATCTCTTGACTCCAGGTACAGTCACTAGCTGTCTCCCCATTCATGTAATGTTGTTCCCTCTTATCTCAGCCTCCTGACTTCCCATAAGTTCCAGCTAAAATTTACCTTATCTCATCTTTCCTGTTCCTCTTTAGTTTTATTGTCTTGCCTCTGTTCACTATTTTCAATTTATCCTTCGGATTGTATATAGTGGTTTGTATATTGTCTCTTTTGTTTTGTTTGTTTTTGTTTTTTTGCAGGGCAATGAGGGTTAAGTGACTTGCCCAGGGTCACCCAGCTAGTAAGTGTCAAGTATCTGAGGTCGGATTTGAACTCAGGTCCTCCTGAATCCAGGACCAGTGCTTTATCCACTGGGCCACTTAGCTGCCCCCTGTATGTTGTCTCTTTCCTTAGACTGTGAGTTCTTTGCAAGCAGAGGTTATATTTTGCCTTTCTTTTTATTCCCAGGGCTTGCCACAGTGCCTGGCACATAGAAGGTGTTTAGTAAATGTATATCTAATACTTGGCTTTTATGACTAACAGAAGAAAATGTGTCATAATAGAAAGAGCACACTATTTGAGTTCAAGACCTCACTTTTAACACTTTAATATGGTAGGGAAAACACTGGTTTTGTAATGAAAGAAGCCATCCATGTTCAAATCCTTGCTTTATTTACCATGTAAGTAACATTAGGCAAGTTACTTCACATTTCTGGGTCTCAGTTTACTGATCTATAAAAGGAATGACTAGATATTTAGGTCTCTTTTGGCTTTAGACCCTATGATCCTCAATAGTACAGTGATTAGTAAACTCAAGAACTAGGAGAAAGACAACCTATTGAGCAGCTAGCTATTGGGGAAAATGGAAAATAGTTGTTGTAGATATTAGGTTTAGATCTGCATCCTTCATGGCAACCAACTCCAAGTGATTCCAACCAAACTGTAAAAGATTATGTTTTAAAATAAGTATAGGGAACAAAAAGGAAGTACCTTGCAGAAGAATGGATATGGGAAATTCCTATACAAACAAGGAGGTATGGTAATTGTAAAGGTTAAAATAAAGAATTGTGATTAGGTAAAAAACTAATATGCCTAGAATAAAGAGAGAAACTGAGAGGGGGGAAATCTTTTCATCAAATACCTCTGAGAAAAGTCTGCAATTCAATCTATAGGAAGTTGACAAACACTCATAAAACCTAGAGCCATTCCCCTATAAATAAGTGGCCAGAGAATATTAACAACATCCAAAGGAAGAATTTTATATTGTCAAAGAACCATGTGAAAGAATTCCAAATTACAAGAGAAATATCAATTAAATCAGAGGTTTCACATTATACCTAGAAAACATGCAAAGTGACCAAGGATGGAAATAGTCAATTTTGGAGGGCCTACAATCAAATGGACTCACTAGTACACTGGTGATGGAGCTGTGAATTGATCCAAACATTTTGGAAAAAAAGTTTGTAATAAAAAAGTTACAAAATTGTTCATATCCTTTGTCCCAGAGATTCTACTACTGCTCACATAATGAACATGAGGTTCAAGACAGAAAGGCCCCATATATATAGCAAATTCTCCTAGCAACACTATTCATAGTAGTAAAACACTCATTTGGGAAGTGGCTGAAAAGAATTGTGATAATGAATGAGACAGAATATTAATGTAATGTAAAAAATTACAGATAGGGCACAGTTAGGTGGTGCAGTGGATAAAGCACTGGCCCTGGATTCAGGAGGACCTGAGTTCAAATCCGACCTCAGACATTTGATACTTACTAGCTGTGTGACCCTGGGCAAGTAACTTAACCCTCATTGCCCCGGAAAAATAAAATAAAATAAAATAAAATAACAGATAAGGAATTTAATATGGAAAAATTTATGAATTGGTATACAGTGAAGTAAGAAGAATCAGGAGAATAGTATGTACAATCACTGCACTAAATAAAAATAACATTAATGGGACATGAACTCTGATAAACTGTAAATGACTGTGGTCTCTAAGGAATGATGATAAAAAACACTTCCCTCTTCTTGAAAGGGAAGTATGAGACTAAGGGAGTATGCATATTTTGTCCCCATTTTTGATTTTGTTTTACTGTTTTAGTTTGCTACAAGGGAAGTTATAGGGTAGGTCATGGAATATGTACAAAAGGTATCAATAACACTAAACAGAATTATGTAAATTAATAAATAAAACACAAGCCTTTGTTTAATAGGCATCCTTGGGCAAATGACTTCAAATCTCTCATTTTATTTACATCAGAAAATTATTGTGAGGAAAGTCCTATGTAAAACTTAAAACAGCAAAGAAATCTAAGTTATCATTACAGATTATTATTATTCTCACCAAGAGAGTCCTACTTTGATACTGCATTGTGATATGAAGATGAAACTAGGCTCTCAAAAGCAATGCCAATAGAGCCACAAGGTTTGGTAAATCTTATTAAAGCTTGGAATGGGGTGAATGTGGGTTCAGTGACAGATGCCTATTGCCAGAGGACCATCCCAGGTAAATTAAGAGAGCTTCATCATCTGGATTACCATAGCAACTGACAAAAAGCTTCTGTAAATTAACAATTAGCAAAGAAGTTGAGATGTACATTGGTAGAAAGTAACACCCAGTGAAATCAATTATCCTTAAAATATCGAAGTATAAAATTATTATTAGTAATAATAATGATAATAATACGTGAACTAAATCATAGTTTAGGGCCTTAAATTATTAGGTTTCTCTGAAAAAATGAAGCAGTCTGGCAAACCATTATCTGTATGGGAGACATCAAATACAATACTTAACTTGGCCAGAAAAAAAATAAAACAGCAGGTTGCCATATTTTATTTAGGGTTTTATACTCTCCATTGTATACTGCCTTTGTTCCTGTTTTGCTTCTTCTTCTTACGATTAGTGCAAGGACAGGAAAAAATGAATCAAACGTCTAAGGTTATGAGGTCTTTCCCAAAATTGAGATTAACTGTTAAACCAGTGGTGGAGCCACCCTACTCAACATGTAACAGTTAATGAGAGAAGACAACGAACACCAAACCTCTTTCTGCTGATATTTCTTTTTTTTTCAAATACACTAATGGCAAGACATGCCTTGGGACACTCAGGGAAAAGAAAAATGAATCCACCATTTAGCAACTGCTTATACCTGAAATGGAGTAATCTCCTTCACTGGTGTTAGCAACATTTTGGGAGAATACTAGGAATAGGCCTTGGGTTATTTCCCCCCATTAATTGCTGCAGGTTGGCAGGATGGGTTTTACTGCTGACATAATATATTGCTAATCTCAATTTTAGAAAAAGATTTTATAGTCTCAAAATTATTTACATACTAAAAAAGGGAACATAAAACATATAATATATACATGTCTGATATCTATATTGCAACTCCTGAGATCAAGATAAATAGTTAGAACTTGAATGATATTAATGAAAGACAAGAGTCAAGCTAATTTGTGTTTTTCTTATAAAAATCCATTTGTCTTGTTACCAAATCATAGAAAATAGGTTAGAAACAAATTACCTTAGTTATGATATTAAAACTCCTTCTATATTTAAGCTACTATTTTATTCAAATATTATACAAGTTTTAATGTATATGCTATAGCATAGGGTTATTTAGGCTTTTTTGAAGTTATATACATATTTAAAAAGCTGTGTGAATTCTCTTTGGACTTTTGGGACTTTATTAGCTAAATCAGTTTTAAAATCTTGGATTGTGGAAAACCACTGATTAGAAATTAGAATTAAGAAAGTGAGCAGGTAACAACATCTAAAGGCAAATGAATTCTGAAAAATTAAGAGCAATTAAAAACATGCTTTCTAAAAAAAACTGGAAAAATATAGCAAAGAGGCAAGGCTGAAATATCCTTGAAACATAACTGTTTCAATCAACTAGAAAAGCCATCAGCACAGAAACTACTACCTTAAAAGATAATGACTTACAGGAGATATAAAAAAGTCTATAGTTAATTCATAGTGAGATCAAAACTCCAAAAAATGAAATGTTATATGTATAGTTCCAGGGGAACTGGAAAGTACTTACCAAAGTGGGAAAGAATAAACCTAGTACATAGATGTTAGCATACATACAACACTGGAGAAGTGCTGGTCAAGGAAAAAAAAAGTTTCACAAGAAGTGGAAAAAGAAATGGGAAATTAACGAAGGCACTTACTGGAGAAAACCACATGACTTTAAGAATCCAAATCGTCAGAGCAAAATTCACAACTAGGATGATGAGCAGAAGAAGGACAAACAGGTAGAGGCAGCGCTTCCTCCAGCCATAAATGCCAATTTTGTAGACATACTGGTTCTCTGGCCTCTCTAGGCTCGTGCCTTGTGTTGTGGTAGTGTACTGTTCACGTACCATCTGCTACAAAAGAAGAAAAAGCTCTTATTAGTTATTCCCACAAAGATAATAAAGAGAATGCTATAAGATGCCAACAAATGTTAAAATCATTGCATTTTATTAAAATAAATAAAGCATCAAATGGTGTTTGTATTTGTAGTGTAATTTTATTTTCTAAAATAGAGAATTTACCATGATGCCATTATGAGAAAGAGGTTTTACTATAAGTTAATACTAAATAGTATTACAGTTATCACATATTTCTAAAAAAATAAATGATTAAACACGTTACATGTTTCTATGCATCCTTGACAAAGGTTACAAAGCCAATAAATAATGGAGCCAAGATTTAATTTTAAATTTAATTCTTGTTATATTCTTGCTAAGACACAAAACAATTTCTTTTATCATGGAAGATGCTAAAATAGCAAATCTAATACTGGCCTACAATAATTATTCTATCTTTTTTTTTTCCAAATGAAATAGGAGGAAACAATCAACTGGTAACAGAAAGCAAATATGCAATTAACTGGCCTTTTTTACTTTTTATCTGAATCCCATTTTAAATCTTCACATAAAATGTGAAGTCAACTCTAAAAGCCACATTTATATTTTAAAGCTAGTTTCTTCCTGGAATAATAAAATGGATTTCAGATCTCAGTAGTGTCCATATTCCTTCCAATAAGGGAGAACTCAGTCTCTATGACTGCCCATTCTGAGGGACTCTTGTCCATGTCTTCCCATAACTTCACCAAAGAAGTTCCACATGACATGCTGGGCACCACTGTTACTTTCTCCTGACATCATAAGATCACCAGTGTCAGACAAAGACTAGTCACCAATTATCCTCCACTTTATGCATATGACCAGATCATTTTTTTTGTTTATATATTCCCTTGATGGGGCAGCTAGGTGGCAGAGTGGATAGAGCACCAGCCCTAGAGTCAGGAGGACCTGAGTTCAAATCTGACCTCAGACACTTGACACTTACTAGCTGTGTGACCCTGGGCAAGTTACTTAACCCCAATTGCCTTACCAAAGGGAAAAAAAAAAGATAAATATATTCCCTTGATGACATTCTTTTCTTCCATTCTTCATAGTTCCTTATTTGCTGTTATAGGCTTATAGTTGTTGCAGGCTGCTCACACCCACCCATTGCCCTCTGAGTGATAACCTATTTTTAATTATTCTGCAACTATAGTATTTTGTGACATATAGCAAAATTGGTTGAACATTAATAAAACCTGTGTGAATTATTATTTGCCTCATGGCCAGGGGAGGTAAAAATCTGTAGACAGAGATACCTGGAAGAGAAGCGTTTATAATTGATGTAATAATAAAAGTGGCTAGGTGGCACAGTGGATAGAGTGCGGGGCCTAGAATCGGGAAGACATGAGTTCAAATTCGGTACACATTTTTGATGTAAAGAAGGGATTCTAGTCTGAATGCGGACCAGAGCATACTTTTTTCACTTTTGTTGTTTTTTTTTGTTATTGTTTTTCTTTATTTTTTCTTGTGTTTTTTTCCCTTCCTTTTGTTCTGATTAATGTGGAAACGTTTAACATGATTGTAATGTATAACTTATATCAAGTTACTTACTGGCTTCAGGAGTGGGGAGGGAAGGAGGGTGGGAGAAAAATTTGAAATTCACAAAATATCTTTACATGTAATTGAGAAAAATTAAAACAAATAATTTTTAAAAATAGATAAGAGGAAAAAAAGAAGGGATTCTAAGAGGCTAGGATGGGATGGGGGTACAGACAGCCAGTAGAAATAGAGTGTTATGATTGAGGAACAAGGAGAAAGTTAGTTTGGCTGTATGACAGGGTATGGGGAGGGAATGATATATATAATAAGTTTGGAAAGGTAGACTGAGGTCAGATTGTGAAGGGCTTTAAGGGCTAAACATGAGGGCCTAAATTTTATCCTACAGAGAGTAGAGATATGAGTGAGATTGCCAGACTTGCATTTTTTGGAAAATACCTTTGAGAAATGTTAAGAGGATAGATTGGGCAGCTTGATCATTATTAGTAAATAGAGTTCTGGGCCTGGATTCAGGCAGATTCATCTTCCTGAGTACAAATCTGACCTCAGACACTAACTCTGTGACCCTGGACAAATCATTTAAGCCTGTTTGCCTTAGTTTCCTCATCTTTAAAGTGAGCAAAAGAAGGAAATGGCAACAATTCCAGTATCTTTACCAAGAAAACCCCAAATGGGATCACAAAGACTTGGACACAAGTGAAAATTACTGAACAAGAAGAAGATAGATTAGCGGGAAGGAGCTGGGACAGAGTGATCAATTGGGAGGTTTTTGTAGAAGTCCAGAGAAGAGGTGATGCAGTCATTAGTGAAAATGTTGGCCATATAAGTGTACAAGAGACATTGTGGAGATAAAAATGATAAGATTTGATGACTATATATGTGGGATGAGTTAGAATGAGGAGTCAAGGATGATGCCAAGTTTGTGAACTAGGGTGACTGGAAGAATTGGTACCTTCTACATGAAGCCTGTCTGGATACCCTCAGTTGTTAGTACTCTCTCCCCTCAAAAAATTTACCTTATATTTATTTTGTATCTCCTTATTTATATGTATGTTGTCTATCCAGGTATGACCTAAACTCCTTGAGAACAGAAACTATTTCGGTTTTTTCCTTGTCCCCTAGGACAAGGGGTTCTTGACATGAATTTGCTTTAAAAAATGGTAGTTTTTTTGTAGTGTTATGAACTTTGTATTATGCATTTAAAATATTGTTTTGAGGAGAGGGTCCATGGGATTAACCAGACTGCCAAATAGATCCTTGACACAAAAATTGGTTAAGAAGCTGTGGCCTAGATGCTCACAGGTTGATTATCAGAAACAGCATAATATGAGATGACCAAACATGAGAAGAAATTGTATTTCCTATAGCTCTGGAATACACACAAAAAAATCAATTGTTTTACCAGTCTATTTATTTGACTCTCCAAGGAGAACATGTTAAGTCATCTTTCCCACAACTTCTGCCTTTTTATAGGTTTCATGTATAACATGAATGTTAAGATAAATATGATTCAATTCCTCCAATAGCACTCTTCTCTTATTTAGTTACTTGACAAGGACCTCAACCGTACAGTGCCAACAGCTAAGTTAAAGTACATTAACAATCTTAAAATCTAGTGATTCTTGGCACAATCTACCGTTTTTCCCCTTGTCACTGATACTGAAGAAGTGGAAAAGGGCTATTTTGTATTTTACTTTGTTTCATGACCAATTCATTATCAGTTAGCCAGACTACAGTTGGAGTTTTTCTTTACTTAGCTGGGTTAGTGGCCCTTGGAAAGCAGACTTTGGCTGTTACCAAGACTAATGAAATATTTCTACCATAGTTAATGCTGTCATAATTTTAATTCTATTTCCAAAGCCTGAAAGAATCCTCCACATCATGAGAAGACAATAGAGAAGAAACTTTGCAGAGAAATCTCCAGAGCACAATTGGTTAAAGTATCAAATCTCCCTCTACTTCCTCCCTTTCCAATAGAGAGATGGCAGCCTAGACCATTCATTAAAGCTCAAATTAATTCTGTATAAGAACAAATTAAGTTGTTTAACAATAACAACAGTTGGCAACATCTGTTTCAACTCCACTGATTCAAAGGAGTAAAATGCATTGAACAAATGTTTGGAAATAATCCATGTGCTATTTATTAGTTAGGTGATTCCATTCCAGAAGCAGAATGAATTGGAAATGACATGAGATCCACTTTTCCTACAATTTAATATCCACAATTAAGACTTCCTCAAGACAAACTTAATTGAATACAATTCAATTCACAGAGGATTCACAGTGGTTTTGATTTTGCTCCTGGGAATAAGATCAATGTGCCCAGCACACTCAATTTTACAAACCACAATTAAATTATATTATTACTGAACTGCTGAATTTAGTCAAACTCATTTTAAAAATCTTTGTAAGATTCTTGCAATTACCCTCTATTTACATTAAGCAGTTATGAATCCTGAAGGATTAGAAATAATACATACAAATGTACATCCTGAATATGTATCGAATTTTCTCCCACATTGATGTTTATGGAAATAACCAAAATTTCAACTACTTACCAGACTTTATTTTATATCTTTTCCTAACAATTACTGCTGCCTGTGCACAAATGAATATGTGAAATGATAGGATTTTAGGGATATAATTCAATGAGTTTCTCAGTCAGAATAGGTGATTTAACAATGTCAATCAGATGAAGAGCTATTGTATTGGTGTCAATAACCATTTTCTCCCTCCTCAAAGAAGCACTGAAAATAGGCCTGCACCACAACAGGGACATTGTGATTCAACATTGTCAATATCTGATTATAAAAGCAGTGAATCATTAACAAGGTATAGTGTGAAATCTCCTCCTCTGAAGACAATCGTGGATAGGATATATAATTATATATTTGGGGATGGTTTAAAAGAAATCCTGTTTAAATAAAAGGCAATGATCTAGGACTTTGTGAAGTTTCTTTATAGCTCAATGTGTCACCTTTATAATTTTCTGAAACTCTAATTAAAAATGCTGCTATTCTTGAATCCCCCTATTGGAAGAGGATTGAAGCCACCTGATATAAGCTGTGCTTGACCAAGAATCCTCTCTTCATCATACCTGACAAGTAACCTTCTAGGTTTAATAATATTTAATTTTTCCCCAATTAAGTGTTAAAACAATTTAAAAACAGTTTTTAAAAAAGTTTTGAATTCTAAATTCTATCCCTCCTTGTTCCTTGAGAAGGTAATCACTCTGATATAGGTTATATGTGTGCAATCATGTAAAACATTTCTATATTAGTCATTTTGTACAAGAATACTTGAAAGGAAGAAAGGAAGAAAGGAAGCAAGGAAGAAAAGAAAGTAGGAAGGAAGAAAAAGTGAAAAACAGTATGTTTCAGTCTATTCACAAAATATCAGTTCTTTCTCTGAAGTTGGTTGGAATGCCTCATCATTAGTCCTTTAGGATTGTCTTTGATCATTATATTGCTGAGAATAGCTTATTCACAATTTTTCATCATGCAATATTGCTGTTACTATGTACAACATTCTCCTGGTTCTGCTCACTTAACTTTGTATCAGTTCATGCAAGTCTTTCCATATTTTTCTGAAATCACCCTGCTTGTCATTTCTTATAGCACAGTGATATTCCATCATAATCATATACTATAGCTTGTTCAACCATTACCCAATAGATGAGCATCCCTTTGATTTCCAATTTTTAGCCACCACAAAAAGAGCTGCTATAAATTTTTTTGTACAAATAGATCATTCAGGCCCTCCCCCTTTTATCTCTTTGGGATACAGGCTTCCAGACTTTTCGTCAAGAGCCTCAAGTGAAGGGGACCATGTCCTGAGGCAGTCTAATCCATTTTTTTTGGTGAGTCAATTGGGGTAAAGTGACTTGCTCTGGGTCACACAGCTAGTAAGTGTCAAGTGTCTGAGGTCGGATTTGAACTTGAATTTGAATTTGAATCTTCCCAAATCCAGAGCCAGTGCTTTATCCACTGAGGCACCTAGCTGCCCCCCTGGGCCTCTCTTTACATCGATAATAATTTCTTTATCTGCTTTGGGTATTTCACATGAAAACCTCAGGGTTTTTGGACAGATTTCTATTTAGCTCTGTCTCTCCCAAACTGTATTTCACTTTATGAACTAAACCATAAGACTTTATCCTTATCCCTATGAAATGTCAATTTCAACCAGTGTCCTAGCCTGTCAATATCTTTTTGAATCCTTCCCAGATTGGTATCACCTACAAATTTTCTAAGCATCATCTATGCACTTATTCAAATCATTGATAACTATATTAGCACAGGGCCAAACACAGGTCATTGAAGCACTCTCCTAGAGACCTCCTTCCAGATGGCACTGAACCACTAATGCAACCTTTGAAGTATTTTCTTTCAATCAGAATTCAGTTGTTATGCTTTATTAAGAAAGCCTTGCTTCAGGTTTTTCTTATACTCCAATGCTAATATTTTGAACTGATATCTATGTTATAAAAACCTGTCTTTAGTATCTGAATCAATTATGAATCTTTATAACTTCTCTGATGCTGACTGCCTTGCTACCAACAATCCTCAGCTTCTGGCCCTTCCTTGATCCACTGCCAGTCTGTTAGTCTCAGGGCACTGTAACCTAAAAGGCTACAGCTGGTGCCAAGAAAGCCCCACATCTTGCCCATATGTAGAGCTGTGATCCTATCCCCAGGCAGAGATATGTTGAACAGAACATGGAATATCCACATCTATGAAAAACTCTAGTCTGAAAATTCTCATGGGTAGAATCCATAGAGACATTATACAATTTGAGAGATCAGATGAGTATGAGAGCAAAGATATATTTCTTAAATGATTCATACTTCTTTAGGATTATCCATCCATAATTTTTGGATGGCTACATCATAACCAATTCCTATTCTTCATCAGAGTGCACTAGACTTTGTACCTAAAGTCAAAGAGATCCAGCTTCTCCAGGACCTGAGCTGCTGACAAGAGCTCATCCTAGGTATAGAGACAGAAGTAGGGAATACATTTCAGAAAGACAAGACAGTAACCCCATGGATTAGAAGTAGAGGAATGAAAAGGTTAGAAAAGGGGCTGTTTGAATAGGACTGATTAATTCTTAATCTTGTGCCAGAATAATTGAATAAAGTAAGATCATGAACTTATTATGTATCTAAATAATATAGAAAATTCTCTTCTAATATATCAAGAGTATTTGTTCAATAGAGTGGATTATAACTGCCCTGCAATAGACATATAAGGGATCAGATTTCTGCCAGAGAAAAGAAAATTATGGAAAATTGGCCCCATTTTGTAGGAAGAACTTTTTCTGTAGGATGGGGATAAGAGTGGAAATGGGCATGAGGGTTAGGATTAATATCTAATGAAGTCCTTGTGAGAAAGGCTTTCAGAGAATTCTTATGACAACTGAACCATTCCACTTGAGCAGATATTAATTTATTCTGTTTATCTCATTTATAATACTTTCATTTAGGATGGATTTGATTCAACACAGGTCACTCATGACTTAAGTTGAGCCCCAAAGATTCGATTTAATTTTTTTCTCTAAAACTTTATTTTGGTATTTTGTAACTTGAATGCATATTTTTAATAAGTTAAATACATGAATGTTTAACTTTTAGAAAGGTCCCACTTTTTATTTTAGAACAGTGATGTATACTGGTATGTTTAAAGACCAGGAGTTCAAGAAATCACTATATCTGACTTTAGGCCTCTGGGTAAGCAACTATGGTTATTACTATGTAGGTAATTTTTATTTTACATACTCAAGACCAGATTTGAATAATAATACATTTATGTACTAAAGCAAAGCTTACATAATCACTCATTTAATTTCCCAAAGACTTTACTTCTCACTAATTAAATATTTTAATTATGGATATCTTGGAGGTACTTTTGCCATGCTATGTATTAGTAGGACACTACCATCTCAAAAGTAGACCTTTGAAATGCTTAATTTAAATTATGAAAGGACAGAGAGGTTATGAATATTTTTCTTTTATGAAGCATATGGAATTATTTTAACAAGATAGACCTATCTCTTTCATCAAATCTATTTTATCAAAAGTTTAGGTAAATGAATTCAGCCAAATCAACTTCAGGAATTTAAAATATTGGGCTCTTAACATGGTACCATGTTATGCTCCTTTCCCTGCTTATTTTTTCTTTTTTAAATCCCAAAAGAAAGATATAATGTCTTGGATTTTTTGTTTTGTTTTTGTTTTTGTTTTTTGTGAGGCAATGAGGGTTAAGTCACTTGCCCATGGTCACACAGCTAGTAATGTGTCAAGTGACTGAGGCCAGATTTGAACTCAGGTCCTCCTGCATCCAGGGCCACTGCTTTATCCACTGTGCTACCTAGCTGCCCCACTAATGTCTTGTTTTTTAATGAATATATTTTAGGCTTTAAATATATTACATGAAAGAAAGAAAGCATTGCTCTGACACACAGCAGCTATTGCTATTAATTCATAACAAATAGTATTTGTAGAAAAATTAAATGGATTCTTTGGGGTTCCATTTAAATCATAACTGTAAATCTATTTGATTTAAATCAAATCTACCCTAGATAAAGAGACATCTTACTTATATAGGTTTTGATAAGTAATATATTAGTTTTATATAGCACTTGGTTATAAATTATTTAACACCTATGATCTTATTTGATTCTCTCAACAACCTAACGAAGCAGGTAGAACCAATATCATTATCCTTATTCTACAAATGAAGAAATTGAGTTTTCCAGATGTTTAGTGACTTCACCAGAGTGACCAGGGGAAATCTCAGTCCCTGGTTTTCTTGAATTTTATACCAATAGGTTCTTTCATTAGCAAAAATATATTTCTAAAATGGTTCATGTCTAGCAATGAAATTTATCATAATTTGTACCATAGAATTCAGTAGCATAGATTTTAAGCTGGAAGGGGCCTTAGAAGTCAATGAGTCCAACCCCTTCCTTTGCACATGAGGGAAATGAGGCAGAGATAGGTTAAGTGACTTGTCTAGGAAACTGAAGGTGGACTTAAATTTAGGTTTTCCTGCTACCAACCACTATTTCTTTATTAAAAGTTTGCTCTGATTTCTCTTCATGTTTTGGGGTGGGGGGAAATGAATTCTGGATTCTCAAAGGCCATGTCAACAAAGTTTTGGCTGAACCTACAACAAAATGGAAAGGCTAAGTAGGGTTCAGTTAGAGACTATATGCCCATTATCTGTAAACCTGGCTAGATACACTCAGAAATGCTTGCCAGGTTGGCTGTAGGTGGTTTTTGTTTTTGTTTTTTGACTGCTTAAACCAAATGTCAAAGATTATATACTGAGTCATAGATGGATTCCAACCTATGTCAGTGGAGGGAGTACCTTTTTTTTTTTAAAACAGGTCAATGAGGGTTAAGTGACTTGCCCAGGGTCACATAGCTAGTAAGTGTCAGATGTCTGAGGTCAGATTTGAACTCAGGTCCTTCTGAATCCAGGGCTGGTGCTTTATCCACTGTGCCACCTAGCTGCCCCCAGGAGTACCATTTCTTGATTCCTAGATGATGCTCTCATAGCCAATTCCTTGTCCTCAGCACTTAGCACCTGATCCTGTATCGGATGCCCTTAATACTAACAAGACAATTGTGTGGGACTGTTAGCTGCTACACTTATCTATTTACAATACTTTTATATGAGGGTAACATCAGTATAAATATCATACCACTAACAAATTACTATGTCAAAATACTATTTATTTTATTTTATTTATTTGAGCAGAACCAATATTTTCATGGGTAAAGGGAACTTCCAGTGAAGAAGATTAGCACCTGCTTTATAATGCAGTTTTAGAGAGTTGCCTAGGCTTTGATAAATCTTCATTGAATACATCATATAATTGAAAGAAACCTTTCTTTATCCAAAAATAGAATGATGAGTTACTTCAGGAAGGAGAGGGTGTCTTCCCCCTGGACATTTTTTGTTTTGTTTTGTTTTGTTTTGTTATTTTTTTGATCTTTTTTTCCCCTGGACATTTTCAAGCACAATCTGAATGAATACTTATATGGTGGGGTAGAAGGAATTCTGGTTCAGGTATAGGTTGGACCATTTAGAACCATTCAAAATGAACCAGAGTTTCAGTTCCCTTTCGAAGAGGCAAGACCATAGGCTAGGCGAAAATTCTATTTAGTACATGAAATACAGATGTATTAAAAGATGTAAAAAGAAGTAAAAGATGTAAGGATGTAAAAAAGTATGATAAGATTTATATTGGCTCATCGAGCTAAAAAATGGAAGGGATCTAAGAGACTCTCTAGTTTGACTTCCTCATTTTGCAGATGGGGAAACTGAAGTCCAGGAGAATTGAATGAGTTGCCTGAGGTCATGGGGTAGTAATCCTCAAGGCAAGTCCTCTGACTCCAGAGCCAGAGCTCTATGCATATTGTTATTGCTCAGTCATCTTCTTGGTCATGTCTGATTCTTCACGACCTTGTTTGGGGCTTTCTTGGCAAAGATATTGGAGTGGTTTACTATTTGCTTCTCCAGTTCATTTTATAGATGAGGAAACTGAGGCAAACAGTCACTTCGTGAGTTGCCCAATGTTAGTAATTGCCTGAGACCGATTTGAACTCATGAAGATGAGTCCTCCTGACTCCAGGGCTGGCACTCTATCCACTGCACCACCTAGCTGCCCAGCCATGCTGCCTCCTAACTACTATAAGAATACTAGTGTCTCCCATATATAATAGGAAAGGTTTTTTTGAATGTCATAGAATCTCAGAGTTGGGTCTTATGACATTAAGTGTCCTGTGACAAAATTATCAATGTATTTTGGCATGAGAATTGGCATGAAATGTAAAACTTTGGCAAATACCACTCTAGACTATCCATTTTGTCCTTGATTAAGCATTTTCCAGCAGTGTCTGCTATGTCAAATGACAATGTATGTATTGGACAATCAATGTCTTTGAAAGTTTTCTATAGTAAGAAATATTAGTTATAGAAGCTGACTTTTTAAAAGCAAACTTTATCATAAACTTTAAAAATAGATTTGTTTTAAAATTCTTTTTTTTTTTTTTTTTGCAGGCAATGGGGGTTAAGTGACTTGCCCAGGGTCACACAGCTAGTAAGTGTCAAGTGTCTGAGGCCGGATTTGAACTCAGGTCCTCCTGAATCCAGGGCCGGTGCTTAACCACTGCGCCATCTAGCTGCCCCTGTTTTAAAATTCTTGAGTCAAGAAAAGGTCAGTTTTATTCCAAAGAATCTGTAGTTTACAGAGATAAAAATGTGGTTGGATGTTTAAGTCACGAAAATGAACTAATAAATCCCTTCAAGACAATTAATGGTGCATGAAGAGGAATAACCAAATTAGAATGATAGGTTTCAGTTCTAACCACCTAGAGTATTTATCATACTATCATTAGTGTAAACATGTACTCAAAGTTTGCTTCTGGAGAGAAACCAGAACTCTCAGTCCAGTCTGTAGTGAAAGTTCTCATTTGTGTTGAAAAAGAATATTCTGAAAAGGAACAGATGAATAAACAACATCAGAACATATGGTCCTTTGAACTGACCAGAATAAACCATTTTAGACTTTCATCTATTACTTCTGATGACACAAAAACTTATGACAATGTATTATACATAGTAGGACCTAAATGTTTAATCTGTAAAAGTGAAATGAATTGATGGCCCAATTCTAGGATCCTTAGGAGGAAAAAAAAAAAAAAAAGCTTTGGTTCTGGAGTCAGAGGACCTGAGCTTAAATCCCAACCTCTCATGTTTAATAGCTGTGTGAACTTTGGTAAATCACTTCAACATTCTGGGTCTTAGTTTCTTCATCTGTAAAGTGAGGAGATTGGACTTAGATGGTCTCTGAGGTCCCTTCTATTCTCTAAATCTATGATCCTATAGAAGACAGCAGAGGGGGTAGCAGTGACATGGGTGGTGGATTAGTTACTTAAACTGCACAGTGGACTGAGTTAGAATTCCTAACATTTCGTAAGTTTATTTTATCACCCTTATATCATATTTTGAAATGTGAAAAGTCAGGATAGGTCAAGGGCTAGACCATTCTTAACATAATTCTATTTGTGAACTACAGGAGAAAAGAAAACAATTTCGATATGACTTCTTGTTACTTTTCTAGTCCAATAATTTCATTTTATCTTTGAAGAAACTAAAGGCCAGAAAGGATAAGTGATGCAAAAGGTAAGTGACAGTGGTATTATTTGAATCCAGCTCCTCTGCCTCCAAATCCAGGCCTGTTTTAGGTTATAGAACTTTAGAGTTAAAACAGAACCATGGGATCATCTAGTTCAATCCTATTATATATAGTTGAGGACAATAAAAGGTAAGCAAATTTCCAAAGGTCACATAACTAGTTAGTTCTTGCACATCAACCTCACAGTGTTTTAATTTTTTTAGATTAAACATAACCTTAATTAGGAAAAAATAATTTAGTTTCATTTCCTTTTAACTCAGAATAACTTCCTAGAAATGATGGTAAAGGAGAGCTTAAATATAATTAAAAAAATATATAGCATTCGATATGACACCTGCCTTGGACTCTATTCAGAGGTATGGGGGCAATCATCACCCCCCCCCCAATTTGTTATTACTGTCTTTTAAAATAATTAATTTTAATACAAATAATAATAATACTTCGAGGACCGATGATTTCACTAGGGTGGGTACTCCTGACACTGACCCAGATCATAATCATGTGAAGACAATAAATGGTCTTTGAGAATTGCTGTGTCTGAAAAATTCATCGCCCAGGAGCCAACCTGGTTAAGAGCCTGGCCAAACATAGCTAGGAAGAGTCCCCAGAAAATATGACTCAACCTTTTATTGCTTTAGGTTCACTACATTAGCACAGCCTTCAAGCACCCAGGCCACTTTCACAGAATGAGGAGATGTCATAGTAAGATATTAGTGGAGAATAGAAGTAACTCAAATGTATGTAGGGCATTAAAGTTACTCTCTATCCTAGTTTTCAGGTGATGAAACTGAAGCTCAAAGACTTTAAGTGGGAGACAAGGCAGGACAGTTGGAAAATCACTGTACTTAGGTCACAAGATCTGGTTTCAATCTAAACTCCTCTTCCTCCCCAACCATCCCTACCCTTTTACTATCTTTTATAAATTTTGGCAAATCATTTAATCTCTCTGGGCCTTAGCTTCCTTATTTGTAAAATGAGATGTTTGGATTATCTAATATCTAAAGGCTCTTTAAAGCTCTAAAGGTATGTCTTTCTGTGATTTGCCCAAGCTCACGAAAGTAATTATCTGACCTGGGTCTATAATTCCAGTTTCTTGACTCTAAGACCAGTGCTTTTCCAACAATGCTATGTTACTGCTAGGAAAATCTAAGAATAGTAGAGCTAGAAAAGACCTTAGTTAGTTATATGCTCCAACCTACAATTCAATGTGTAAAAAGTAGGAAATGACAGTGGAGAGATGTTTGAGGTTATTACATAGATACAACCAATGAAACTTACTTGTATCATCTCTATCTTTTCTATTCTTAGCAATCAATTTAAACACTAGGAATTAACAGAGGGTAATGGGTTTAAAATTAATCAGTGTGGCATAAACATGTTATAACCCTCCAAAGATATTATTATTCTGAAGAACCATCTAACTTCTATTGATGTGAAATGTTTTCGGGGGTCTAAAACCTAACACATTTCTGTTGGAGTTACGTTTCATACCCCTCAAAAATTTATAATTATTCTATACATGCAAGTTCTGCTGACTTCAATGGGAACTCCATGAACAGATGGAGGAAAGAGTTGGGCCCTTTACTTTTTAATGATGCAAAGAGAACAAATAGTATGGAAAGTGATAGATTTATACATTATTTTCTATACCCTTTTATTGCTGTAATAATATGATTGATGAATATGCCATAATTCATTGGTTGAAACTTCTTTCATTTCACATCTCATCAACCAAGCATGCTACTCCATTTTCTAGCATGATTGTTAATTCATAAGTGCTTCGTGTTTGAACAGTTCATTTTATAGCTCAAGATCATATAATGTTCCACATTCAAAAAAAAAATTGAACTGATTTGGATTTGGGGAGAGAGATTAATAGTCAGTGAAGCACAGTTTCATACTTTTGCTTTTCTACTCAAATATCTCAGCCAACTGATATTTTGGTTAATATGCATCATTATGGTTTTAAAAGGGTGAGAGAGAGAGAGACTTCTCTGTCTAGGGCAAATAACCTATCCATCTTTTATTCCTAGACAATTGTTATTATAACAATCACAACTCACAATTATATAGTAGATTAAGATTTTATAAGCCTTGAGAACCTACTGCCTGTGAGTTAGGCAGTACAAAACTTATCTACAGTTTATAATGGGGGAAACTGAGGCTCAGAGGAGTTGAGTGACTTGCTCATGGGCAAAAAGCTGGGGAGTTTTGAAGCCAGTATTCCAAAGCAGGGTTCCTAATGCCAAGCAGGCACTCTTTTCAGTATATCACTCTTAACTCTCAAGTCTTTTTGCAAGGGGACAAAGACCACACATATATATTTAATGAGGCTTATTCATTTTTATTCAGAAAAGAATAATATTACTATAGGTGAAATCTGATCTGATCAATCCAGTTGAAATTCTATTCAAATTGATTATCTGCTATTAGGAGTGCTATACTTAAGAGCCTGTGGGCAAATTGAGTTTTGCAAAGAAGCCTTTTGATAAAGGTCACTAGGAACACTGCTACTTCACACCTTTGTGAAGAGAAAAGAGACCAGATGGGAGAGGTTTGAGTGACTTTCTTCTCTCAGAAAGTGATGGGAGGAACACAAGGGATTTTTGCATGTCTGAGGAGAGAGAGCAAAAGGAAGAAACTAAACTAGAGGAATGTGGAAATGATAAGACCTCTTTTAGGTTAAAAGAGAGGCAGAGCCTGCACTTAACTCAGGGAGGAGACAGAGTTAGTTCTCCATGAGGAAAAGAGAATAGTGGAGGCATGGAATTCTGGATGTGAGAGAGAGGAGGTCAATTTCCTCACTTTACAAATGTGTATCAAAGACAGAGAGTTTCAGTGACTTTTGCAATGTCACACAGCTAGTATGTAAAACCTGCGAACTGATAGATAAGCTAATAAGTATTTTAAGCAAGAATCATAGAAGTTGAAGATAAACGCCTTTGGTACCAAGTTAACTTTGAGGGCAAATTGATAAAATTATAATGACATTAAGTCATTTTATGCTAAACCCATCCCATGAGGTAGACAGACCAGTGTTATCTCCATTGTACTAGTGAGGTAACTGAAGCTTGGATAGGTTAAGACATTTCTACACAACTAGTATTGAGCAGAACTGACAAGATGGTCTAGGTCTTCTAAACCCAACTCCATTGCTATCTTTTCACACTACACCTTGATGGATTAGTATTTAAAAAAAATAAAGCATGCCTTTTAAAGGAGGATTAAATGGGTTGGCAGAGACTATAAATGCTATGGGAGTTTAGAGAAGAGGGAGAATAATAAAGTCTATAACATGAGAGTCTTCAGAGTGGAACCTGAAGGAGAGAGAGAATTTGGATAAGCAGGGGTGAGAAGTCAGCATTATAGATGAGGGGTAAAACATGATTGAAGGCATGAAAATAGGAATGACCATAGCAGGTTCTAAGTACAGGAAGAGAATCTGCCCAATTGAAAAAATCTTTGGGGTAGAAAGAGAGATAAAAAAAAAGTCCTCTGGAAAATAATGTGGGAACTGAATACTATAGGGGTGGAAAGCCAAACAGAGAATTTGGGATTTGTTGTAACAGGAATTAAGGAGTGAGAAATTTGGGGCAGGGGAATTGTATCAGAGAAAAATGGTGTTAAAAAAAGTGAGTTCTACAGCAAGATGTGGGATGAGGAAGATGAGGGATGAGGACCTGGAAGGAGGAAGACAATGGTGTCAGGGAAGACAGCTTGAAGACTGAGAGGAAGAAATGAATGGTGGCATTAAAACAATCAACAGGACTTGGCTGATTATGGGATATGGGAAAGAATTTTGTCATGCCTTGCATTGTTCACTCATTTAATATAGTTAGACTTGTCTTCACAATTAAATTTTAAACAACTTGAGGTAAAGAACTAGGTCTTATAGTTTATCTGTATTCCCATAACCCCTTGTACAGTGCTGAACAGTAGAAACTACTCAATATGTATAATAAACTGAGTTTCTAATGAAGGTTTGAGAAGCTTCCCAGAGGTAATTATAGGTTAGCATTATTGATGAAGCTCACTTTGCTCCCTCTTACTTCTATTCTTATATTATTTTGATCTGTGATTAATAAACTAGCAAGTATTTATTAAGTACCTACTATGTGCCAAGGATTAGGGAGACAAAAGCAAACATGCAGCAGTCCTTGCCCTCATGAAGCTCATCAGAGTAGGTAACAAAGATATATATATATAAATATGTATATATATAAATAAAATACATACAGCAGTTTTGGAAGGAGGGCACTAGCAGCCAGGGCACATGCAAAGAGTTAGCTCTCCATGAGGAAAAGAAAATAATGGAGGCATGAAATTCTGGAGGTGAGAGAGAAGAGGTCAATTCCCTCATTTTCAAATGTGAATCAAAGGTTCAGAGAGTTTCAATGACTTACCCAGTGTCACACAGCTAGTAAGTAAAACCTGCCCACTGATAGATAAGATAATAATAAGCACTTTGAGTAATAAGCAAAGAAGCTGAAGATAAATTACTTTGGTACCAAGTTAAGGCTTCATGTACAAGGTGCAGCTGGAGCTGAGGGTTGATAAAAGGGGTTCGATGAAGCAGGAAGAGTACATGCTGGAATTAGGTTCAGACAATGCAAAAGCATGGAAATGGGAAGTGGATTGTCATGTGTGAATTACAGCAAAAACACGTTTGAGTAGACCTATAGAGTTTGGAAAAGAGAGTAATGGATGATGAGACTAGAAAGTGTGGTAAAATAATGGAATTTAGTAGTTGCCCAGGGGTCCAACTTGATTGACTTAGTAGTGTTTGAATTGGGTGTGAATGAGAAACCACTAAGTACCCACTTAAGGTGATTAGATCTTGAGCCACACCCGGCCCACCCTGTCAGACCTTAGTCTAAATTTAGCCAACCCTGAGAAGGAGTGTCCTCAGAGGCTGTGGACTGCATAGTCAACAGAGAACCAGTCTCAGCCATGGCTACTTGAAGGACCTCCCCTTTGGGGGAGGAAGAAAAGGTAGAAAAGAGGACCCCAACAGGAAGTAAGAGACTCTCACACACTTTCTCTCCCTCTGGCTTTGGAGCTGATTAGAGACCGGCTGCTGACTCCCATAGAAACTATGCACCCCTGGTGGTGAGTTAAGTCCAGCCAGCCCTTTGAATTAGCTGAGCGAGTTTGGAGATCGTATAGGTTTTTGTTAGAGCCAGTGAGATTATCCATTTTCCTCTTTCCCTATTCCTTTGTCTTTGACTTTATTAATAATATTTCGCCTTTGCTGTGCATTTTATTCCCATTAATAAAACCTGATTCGTTTGTGGAAAAAAGGCTGTTAAGCTCCTTTCTTATTGGCCTGGGAGAAATATCTAAAAAGGTAGTTCAGAGGGGAGTAAGTTTTGGACCTAGAGGTCCCTTATTATTTTCTGAACCCCAACATTACAGTGAACCACCCAATTAACTTTCCACATATTAAATTTGGCCCCTAGAAAAGATAGGATGAGACCAAGTTTTGAAGAACTTCAAAAATAGAGGAATATATACATACATATATACATACACATGGATTTATATGTATGTTCATGCATACACATAAAGCACACATACATACACACACACACACACACACACACACACACACACACACACTCTTTACTAGAGGGAATAGAAAGCCAATGGAGTTTATTGAGTAGAAGAGTAACATGAGATATTTAAGGAAATGCCTTGGCAGTTATGTGGTTCATGTATTAGAGAGGAAAGAGAGGAGTTCAGGGAGACAAACCTGTGACAAAGGCTGTGATTTGTTTACTTAGGGAATTAGATAAAAGATGATTAATGTAATTAAGTGGCATAAGAGTGATAACTACAAATTTATTGAAAACTGACTGATCTCCACCCAGTCCCCCTACCCATGCAAATGAATTTCCTGGGGCTAACCAATCTTTGTCAATTCCAGACCCTAGATTAATTTATGGACCTTCCCCCAAGTAAACCATCCCCTCCCAATGATTCCTCACCTTACTCCCTGGACTTATTATGTTATTATGTAAAAGGATCCATTTACATTAAGTAGTTTTTATTGAGAGTTAAGTAGTTTCTATACCTGACTCTAGAGCAATCTTTTACTTCCCTTTTTCTGTTAGCCCATATAAACAGAGCTACAATTCCTCTGCCCCATTAAAGACCTTATTTTCTCCTATATTGATTGTTTCCTTATTTTCCAAGTTAACAAGAGTCATAAAAACAATTAAAAACAAAATATGTGGGACCTCTTATCCACTCAGCCCCCAGATTTTCCCCATTGTTCCCAAATCTTCTCCCATACAACTTGAATAACAGCATTTTCTAGAACACACATTTTCTTTTCCTTCTGAGATGAAAGAAAAAAATTTACTTCTTTCTGCTCAGGTTGATCTACATTGAATAGCTTCAGTGGGGTCCTCAGAGTCTTTGATAAGCCCAATTCAAATTCAGAACAGGGGAATAGGGAGGCAGAGTATTTGGAAGAGTTTGTAAACCTCTTATTAAAGCCAAGGACACTGGGAAAGAAAATTAAGTTTAAGCTTCTGCCATGGGCAACACTATCCTTCTAGTCACTCAGACTTGTAACCTTAGAATCAATTTTTCCCCATTCCAAATAATCACTTGCTAATTCTACATTGATAATAGCTCTTGAATGCTAGGATGCTAGGGGTGGAATTGAGAACTAGGTCTGTATTCAGGAAGATCTGAGTTCAAATTCAGATTCAGATCATTATTAGGGATATAACACTGGACAAGTCCTCTTTCTGCCTCTTTTTTCTTTTGTAAAAGGGGTAATAACAGCATTGTCCTCCCAGTATTGCTGTGAGGAGCAGATGAGACAACATATGTAAAACACACTAAAAACCTTAAGGTGCTATATCACCTGTAGCTTTTATTATGTAAGGAAAAGTTGTATGTATATAACCTATTTAAGGTTTGCAAAGTACTATCTTTATCTTATTGGATAGGAGGGGGCACCTAATTTTGGTTAGGAGAAGAAAAGACATTTTGATGTAAAATGCATAGAAATAAAGTAGTTTTGAATAAGCCTTTGAGAGAAATATGTATGAAGAGGCAAAATGAGAATAAAGTGACCTGAATATACCAGGTTTAATCCAACTGAAGCACCACCTCGAGTAATTCAGTTGGGATATTTAGTGAGGGAAGAGTTTTTTAGTACTAGTGAGTAGAGCTGAAGCTTAAGAGACATTCATTCTGACTGAGGCAACTGAAGGAACAATCTAAAATTGTTCTGGGAAGGAATTCAATTAAATTTAAACCACCCAAAATGTATAAAGTCCCTACTTCCTACCTACTCCCTCTGTCCCCCCTCCCCCAGTCCCCACAGCTTTTCAGGTTGCTGACGGAAGATAGAGAAAGCAAATATGGCATTTTTATGGAGTGAGGACAACATTGGGGTGAAGGCTTATTTTCACAGAAGAAAAAAGAAAATATCTCTGGCCTAGTCAAGCTAATGGAAGTTTGACCAGATTGAAAAGACACACAATTTTAGAGGGCATATCTCAACTGAGGCTATTGAAGGTAATAACAGTCTGAAAGGGAATTTAAGAAAAATTATAGCAATATGGTATCTAAAGAATAAGAAAAAAACCAGCATGCCTTTGGCACACTGTGGGGATCCTGTATAGAGAGAGGACTTATAGAAAGATACAGACACAAACTGTATAGGTAGAGAGCATAAGGATGTTGGTGATCCCCACTGAGGGGAGGAGGCAAGTAGATGAAATCACTTACCCACTGAAGAACTGAAATGAGTCATGAGCAGAGCATAAATAACTTTGGGTTTGGAGCACATTTCGAATAAAAGAAATTTCATTAGCTTAGCAAAGGCTGAGAAGAGAGGTGAGTTGGTGAACATAATCAGCCCTTATGGATACTGTCACAATCCTGTCAACATAATGATAGGAAATCAGCAACTGAATCAGAGTAACACCGGCTTAGAGGAATATGATTTTAAAGGAAATGGGTTTTCTTGGTTTGTTTGTTTTTTGCTGGGCAAGGAGGATTAAGTGACTTGCCCAGGGTCAAACAGCTAGTAAGTGTCAAGTGTCTTGAGGCTGGATTTGAACTCAGGTCCTCCTGAATCCAGGGCCAGTGCTTTATCCACTGCACCATCTAGCTGCCCCAAGGAAATGTATTTTTAAGAAACTGGTTTAAAGAAGTTGTGAAGAGTTATCAGAGATTTGTCTGAATGTTCTTTTCTGAGTCACTATAATGTTTCATCCTAATTTCAATTCTTTATTTCTTAGTATTATTAATTTACAAATACTTTTCTTACCTTTTAAATATCCTATTTCTAATTCATGCTTTTTTTGGCATATTGTTTAAAATAGCATTAAACACCTGCTAGGGCTTGGTGGAAGGGAGGCCAGGGATGTGTGTGTTATAATAGTCTTTTGGCAATAGGGAGTCCCTCCTGGGAGGACATAGGGTTCCCCTGTTGAGCTTTGCTTTCTGTGGATGGGCTCACAGCACCTTGCTCCTGTGTAGGTGACACCTAGTATATGTCTAAAGGGAGGCCCATGGGCCAGCCACAGCCTTTGGGGAAAACAAGACTTTAATGAGTTTGATTGTTGAGAATGATATGTAAAACCCTGGGAGTCAGATCATTGCAAAACTTTATTGGCAAAAGAAAAAAAGGAAAAGGGAGAAGAGGACCTAGTACACAATTCAGACACATACACATTGCCATACGGTATAACTCACATAAGGGCCACACTCTCTAGGGGAGCAAAGAGAATGCTCCTAGGTAACCTCCTGAAAGTGGGCTATTCATTCTCTGATTTTTGGTGACCACCGGGAGCTGGCTGCTTTGCATGTCAGGGTTCAAAGCATAAAGGGGATTTGGGGGGTACACAGGTGCAGGGAGAAAAATAAGCTAATGGTAGGAATGAGAATATTTTTGGATACACAGGGCAGTAACCTTAACAAATATTATTGCCAGTAATTTTCCATGAATAGATTCTGTAAATTATGGCCTCCTTTAAGGGAATACTGTCCTGGGGGTATCAAAGATACAAAGTCTAGTCTTATAACAATGTGTGTTAAAAACGTTTCTTGCTCTAATACCCCGAAACACTCTCCCCATACCTAGTCAGTATACATAGTAAGTTTATAAGCAACAATATAAAGAAAGGGGCAATAGCAGGAAGTAAGATTGCAAATGGATAACTGGAAGTCACATACAAACAATCCCAAAGATCAAAGGAACAAAATTTACAAATTGTTTCATATATTAACCTAAATTCACAGCCTTGTAATATGTGCTGAATCAGAGGAAGCCATACAGGTGCTGCTATTTGGGCCTTTTGGTCCAATAATGTGCAAATACCAAACAATAAAAATTGGAGGGCAGCTAGATGACACAGTGGATAGAATGCCTGGTCTGGAGTCAGGAAGACTCATTATTCTGAGTTCAAATATGGACTCAGACATTTACTAGTTGTGTTATCCTAGGCAAGTCATTTAATGCTGTTTGCCTCAGTGTTCTTATCTGTAAAATGAGTTGGAGAAGGAAATGACAAACCACTCTAGTATCTTTGCCAAGAAAACCCCAAAAGAGGTCCAAAGATTTGGAAACAACTGAAAAACAACTGAATATTGTCAAATGGTGCTAATAATTTGGAGATGATGTGGACATGTTAACTGTAAAGTTTTACTGTTCCCCAACTGAGAAATGGTGAAAGGATATGAACAGACAGTTTTCTTTTTTTTTCCTTTTTTTCTTTTTTGTGTGGGACAATGAGGGTTAAGTGACTTGCCCAGGGTCACACAGCTAGTAAGTGTCAAGTGTCTGAGGCTGGATTTGAACTCAGGTCCCCCTGAATCCAGGGCTGGTGTTTTATCCACTGTCCCACCTAGCTGCCCCCAGGCAGTTTTCTGAGGAAGAAATCAAAGCTATCTATTGAGACATGAAAAAATGCTCTAAATTACTATTCATCAGAGAAATGCAAATTAAAACAGGTACCACCTCATACCTATCAGATTGGCTAATATGACAAAAAAAAAAGAAAAATAATAAATGTTGCAGAAGCTGTGGAAAAATTGGAACACTAATGCATTGTTGGTGGAGCTTTGAACTGATCTAACCATTCTGGAGAACAATTTGGAACTATGCCCAAAGGGCTATGGGACTGTTCATACCCTCTGATGCAGTGGTACCACAGCTAGGTCTGTATCCCAAAGAGATCACAGAAGAAGGAAAAGGACCCACATGTACAAAAAAATATTTATAGCAGCTCTCTTTGTGGTGGCAAAGAATTGGAAATCAAGGGAATGCCCATCAATTGGGGGATGGCTAAACAAGTTGTGGTATATGAATGTAATGGAATACTATTGTGCTGTAAGAAACTACGAGCAGGAGGAGTTCAGAGAAACCTGGAAGGGCTTACATGAACTGATACTGACTGAGAGGAGCAGAACCAGGAGAGCATTGTACAAAGTAACAGTAACACTGTGTGATGAACAATAGTGATAGACTAGACTCTTCTCAGCAATGCAATGATCCAAAACAGTTTCAAAGAACTCATGATAGAAAATGTTCTCAACATCCAGAAACAAGAACTGTGGATTATGAATGCAGATTGAACCATACTGTTTCTACTTTTGGTCTGTTTTTTTTTTCTCCTTATTTTTTGAGTTTTTTCCCTTGTGCTCTTATTCTTCTTTCACAAGATGACTAATACTGAAATGTGTTTATAATGTGACTGTATATATAGAACCTATATCAGATTGCTTTCTGTTTTGGAGAAGAGGGAGGGAAGGGAGGATGGGAGAAAAATTTGGAACTAAAAATCCTATATAAACAAATGTTGAAAATTATCCTTATATGTAACTGAAAAATAATAAAATACTCTTATTTATTAAAAAAAGTTTTACTGGCAACTTTAAAGTGGATTTTACGTGTTAATGAACTAACCAACTGCAAGGGGGAACAGACAACAGTTAGCCTGTTTCCCTGATCAACCCTATAAAACTCCTGTCCCCTGAAGACTCTTCCATTTTCTTGGGATACATGCTGCTGAGTGCTCTCAGCTCTAAACCTTGGTTACATGACTGATACTCTCTGTCTCTACCTTCCCCATCCCCTGGCCCCATGCCATCTACCTCTGTGCTCTGTTTTCTGCTTGTCTCTGTACTTTCTGTGCTTTTTGTCCTTGTACACTCTGTGTCTAATTTAAGTGTGACTGCTGCCCTGTTTCTCGCTGCCAGTTGTGGCCTTTCCTGGAAAGTACTCAAAGAATCAGGCATGCCTGCCCTCCCATTTCATAATTTCATAAATTAATTATCAGTACACCATCCCACATTCTCTAAGCCATAGCCTTCCTTGAGGGGAGACTGTCATGGTGGTGTCAAGACCATTGAGCCTAGTGTGCAATAGTCTCAATTATAGTTGCCAAAGCTTAGCTCACAATTTCATTAGCCCTTATAAGAGTTAAGATGAAAGAATTTGTCAGGCATATATTAAATGTCTACTGCATGAAAGTCACTGTGTTGAGGTATCAGGGTTACAATATGAACAACTACCTAGTCCCTGAATTCAAGGAAATTACAGTCTATAAGGTAGATTGGAGAATGGGACATGAATACAAGTTAGTATAATTCCAGGTAGAATGTACCAGGATAAGAAATTTTAGCAAAAAAAAAAAAAACCCAAACAGTAGAAAACTATGAAAATAGATTACTTTTGGCAGGGGTAGGTGCTTGGGGACAGCAGATCAGAGATCTTCATGGAAAAAGCTGGCACCTAATATGAGCATTGAAGGAAAAGAAATAGTTTAACAGGAAGAGATGAGGAGGGAATGTTGGGAATGCCTATCCTGCACAAACACATTGAAGTGGAAAAAGACAGGACTAGGTTGGGGAATAATTAGTCATCGAGTATTTCCAGAAAGAGATAATGAAAGGGAGTAATGTATAATACATTAGGGATCTTAATAAGGAAAAGACTGTGGGAATTCCTTCAAGGTTAAGGAGCACGTATTTTAACCCTATAGCCAACAGAGAATTGCTGAAGGCTTTTGAGAGGGGGAATGAAACGTTCAGATCCATACATAATCATGATTCTGTATGATTTAAATTTACAGTATATGTTTGGAAATGGATAAGTGGGTACAAACGATAAATGAAAGAGTGGGATCCAGGATTTTCCATCTGGAGCTCTGACAAGAAATTTATGGATTATATAGGCTTACAGATGTAAGGAGAATAACTGCACATAAATGCATGTGGGAGTGTAATGTCTGTAGTAATAAAATGGTGCACTTCACAGCAATTATAAGGTTGGCTGGCTTAGATATAAATTGTATAAGCCCATTGATAATAAAATAGTGTTGTTCAAAGGGGTTATATTAATAGATAGAATTATCGGCTCCATGGAACTTGTAATTCTTGTGACAGAAAATTGGCACAATTCACCAATAAGTGTCAGGAAACACCTATCATAAGAGATATAAACAATTTGTGTAGTAGTTAGATGAACCTTCAAAATTCTAGAATTCCAGCTGCTATCAGAATGTGTTATAACCCCATGAACTATATCATAGAAATGTCTTTTTGTGTGTGTTCGTGTAGTATTCATAAGTTTCAGGATACTCATAAAATAACTTATGACACCATTAAAGAGTCCATTGGAAGCCCTGCAGTTTAAAAAATTCATTTTAAGTAACTGAATAATTAATGACTTAATTTGGAGAAATTTGTTTTGGACTCATTTTTAGTAAAGAATATAAAATCAAATTTATCCTGTACCTTTGCAATGGCTCCCTGAATAACCTACATCAACCAAAAATAATTTTGGAATACATTTGTTTGTCCAGGTATAAAATAAATTAAATAAAAAATGATCTGATTGATATTCCTTTAAAGAATCCCAGATGACCAGGAAAGTTTTCAGGAAAAGGTAAGTTTCTTTGATTTTTACAGTATAAAATTGATACAATAATGATATTAGGAATTCAGTGTTCTTTCATTTTGCAGAATATGCATTTTAGCCTGGCACTATGCCCATGGCAAACTATAGTATTAATCTAATCAATCACCATATTTACTATTGTACACTGCTGCCAACAATAATATAAAATTATAAATGCTTTTTTTTTTTAAGTGGGGCAGTGAGGGTTAAGTGACTTGCCCAGGGTCACACAGCTAGTAAGTGTCAAATGTCTGAGGCTGGATTTGAACGCAGGTACTCCTGAATCCAGGGCCGGTGCTTTATCTACTGCGCCACCTAGCTGCCCCAATAATATAAAATTAAAACAAAGAAGCAGGTTGTTAAACTTTCTGCTTTGTCAGAGGTAGAGGTGAGCACTTAAAGATTAGTAATTTACCTTCTGACATTAAAAATGATAATTTGGGCTAGCTTATAGTCTATCATGTAGGACAAAATGATTTTTACACTACCCATAAACCTTGAAGACTGTATGATATGGTTATAGTCCCCCTTTAAAAATAATCTTTCCATTGATATTTTGTGAAATGGGCACAAAACATGTAATAATATCACCACATTACAAATAAATATATAAATTATGTTATTCTTGCCATATAAAGAGGACCCTATGGACTACTGTAATACACCTTGAGGTTTTTCTAGACCCATGAAGGAATCGTGCTGTCCACCCAATACTCTTGCTTGGTCCTCTTTGTGATGAGTGAAAATGATACGCCAAACAGTTGAGTGGCTTTGAATCATAGAATCTCAGGTTCTGAAGGAATCTCATCTAGTCTATTTCATAGCTGAGTAAGAACCCTCTCCATAATGTTTCATTCTATTTTGGCAGCTCTCATGAGGAAATTTATTATATATAAGTTGAAATCATTCATTATTCTCATTTTGCACTCTGGTACCAAGGAAAAGTCTTTCCTTTTTTGTGATCATCCTTAAAATACTAAAGAGAACAATTACTTCCCCTTTTCTGAAAAAAAAAGTTATTCCTTTACCAGATCAACTAACCACAGTTTCCTCAGATAAAATTAATCTAACTGTATTTTTATTCACTTATTAGTCTCACTTTCATCTTTATTGACTCAAGCCTGTCAATCCTCCATACCTTCAATGATTTGTGACCACAATGATGTGCATAGTCCCTCCCATGATGCAGACAGTGACCCAACCTACCTAATCTGTGTGTCTTGTTTCTGTAACCCCTCAGACCCATTCTAGGGGGTTTATCTAACGTACTGGTGACATTTTTCATGTTCTTTTTTTTTTCTGAGGCAATTGGGGTTAAGTGACTTGCCAAGGGTCACACAGTTAGTAAGTGTTAAGTGTCTGAGGCTGAATTTGAACCCAGGTCCTCCTGAATCCAGGGCCCATGCTCTATCCACTGTGCCACCTAGCTGCCTCAATTTTTCATATTCTTTTAACACTGAGTGGATACCAATGGGTCATGTAGGTTGTTCATCAGATATCTTTAGCTCTTTGTGTTGTCTTTAAGTTTTGGTCATACATTTCTCTGATAATGTCATTTGTGATACTTTTTCAGTGTAATTTCTCATTTGCTATGTGTTACACCTGGTTCACACTCATAGTGTTCTTCTTGATCGCCCTTTGAGTAATTTTGTAACTTTGTTTCTTCCAAGTCTGTCACGTACCATGGTTTCTAGCCATACAACGTCAGTGGAAGAATGAGTATTAAAATATGGATATATGAAATATATATTTATATGTATATATACACACCTCTGTCCCTGGAAAAGGTTGAGGGTAGCAAAAGATTTGTGCAATTTCCAAAAGTAATCCAGCCTACTTTCCTCCTTCAGTTCAATTATGAGCTCAGCTCACCTTCTGTTTACAAGGTTTGTCCAAGATTTATGTGCTGATATACAAAAGTTCCATAAATTGCTCATTTATCTGCATATCATGTATGGGTATCATGTTAATTTCTTCCAGTTAGTTTTTAATGTGTGGATAGTTTGTTGGAACTCTTTTGCATGATTATTAATCTAATTTATGATACTTTGCCATGTTCTGAGTTTTGAGAGGTGATGGAATCATAATGAGAAATTGAAGTTGGTAGTGGCAGTAGGAGTACAGAGAAACATTTTAGTAATATTTGTAGGCTAGTTAACATTACTTATTTTTCATGAGTTCTATGAGAATTGATGCTAGAAGATGGACATTTCTCCATTAAACTGAAATGTAGTGGAAAAGAAGAAACACAAATCTTAAAGTCAGATGATTGGGGTTTGAATTCTGGCTATGATACTTTTGTTACCTGTGGGATCCTGGGTTTCAGTTTCCATATCTGGAAAAAATAATAACAACATCTGTACTACATAGACATTAGTGTTTTTGTAGAAAGCTTTCTATTAGGGGGCAGCTAGGTGGCACAGTGGATAAAGCACCGGCCCTGGATTCAGGAGGACCTGAGTTCAAATCCTACCTCAGACACTTGACACTTACTAGCTGTGTGACCCATGGCAAGTCACTTAACACTCATTGTCCAGCCCCCTCCCAAGAAAAAAAGGGGAAAAAATGAAGTAAAATTTAGAAAAAAGAAAGAAAACTGTAGAGGACCATTGGCATAATGGAAAGAGCACTAAATTGTGGTAGAGGAAATCGCAGTTCTTGCTATTACCTGCTACTATAATATTAGTTGCATGAACTTAGACATGTCACATATCTAAGCTTCAACTTCTTTGCATGAAAAATGGGCAAGTTTGATTTTCTAGGGTCCCTACCAGTAGCAAAATCTTTTTATTTATCATTTAAAAATATTTATGGTTCTAATAAGAGCAGTTGGAAAAAACAAAGTTCAAAACAAATGAAAAAAATGGCAAAAGAATTTGTTTTATCTGAGATTCAAATTTAATAGAAATGTAAATTTGCAAAAAATGATGCTGTATTTTGATGATGTTTTAGGAAGGAATAATGCCACAGTTTTAGTCCATTTATTCTATTTTATTACTTGTGTTTAAATCAGAATATCTCAATTTATTATACCACTAATATTATCTATTGAAACTGCCAAATAGCATTTTTATAGTGACTACTAAAAGGTTCATGTATTATTGATGTTTTATGTATTTTTCCATGTATAATCATGTACTTTTGTTGAAAATTTTATGTGGTCTCACTGAGATAGTATTATTTTGGTATTAATTTCTCTAAACATATCAAAAAAAGATACACATTTATTGCTCTTTTGCATTCTACTAGAATATTTCCCTAACATATTATGATTAAATTAGAGTAATAACACTTCTTCTTTATGACTTACTCATTTGCAATGTTTTGAGATTTATTTTCTAGTATAGTTTTACCCCCACTGTTAAGACTGGATAGAATAACTAGTGATGAGAATATTATTCTTCTGGTAGTTTTAAATCTATGACCTTACTTCAGAATGGGTGTACATTGTTCTAGGAAATCCATATAAGCATTTATGTTTAATTTCTATCCTTCCTGAAAACAAATTGTCAGATAAACAGGAATGTAGGCTTCATGCTGAAGAAGGAACTGTTGGATTGGGTGGTGGGATAGTGGTGGTCCAAAGCCATTCTAATTATTTTTTTCACTCACCTTTAACACTTGTGTCAAGAGAGTTTTCTAAATTCTCCTATGATTCTGAAAGCTTTTATAACATATAAAATTAGAACAGAAAAGTTATGGGGATAATTTTAGCACTGTATAACTAACTGGGTATGGTGGTTCAATGGCATTGCTATTTGCTATTTTGGCTTGAATTAACTTCTCTTTACTCTTTTCCACTCATTCTCATAGCAGCCTTTGTACCCTTGCTTAGAGCCCAAGGAAGTATTCTTAACCTTTTGGGGGTCATTGACTCATTTAACAGTCTGGTGAAGTCAGTGGACCTTTACTGAGAATGATGTTTTTGAGTGTATAAAATAAAATAGAATTACAAATTAAACCAATTACATTAAAGTACTATTATTGACTCTATTCATGGTGCCCAGGTTAAGAACTCCTGGGTCCAATAGAACACTGTCAAAACTTTGTATTTGGTCTCTGTAGTTTAAACATCTCTCACAAAAATAAATCTTCCTAAGGCACCGGTCTGATCATATCATTCCCTCCTCATAAAGTTTAGGTAGTTCCCACTGCTTCTTTTCTTTTCTTTTCTTTTCTTTTCTTTTCTTTTCTTTTCTTTTCTTTTCTTTTCTTTTCTTTTCTTGGCAATGAGGGTTAAGTGGCTTGCTCAAGGTCACACAGCTAGTAAGTGTTAAGTGTCTAAGACTAGATTTGAACTCAGACCCTCCTGAATCTAGGGCCAGTGCTTTATACACTGTGCCACCTAGCTGACACCCCCTCCCCACACACACTGTTTCTTTTATAATGAATGAAAAAGTATTATAAAATACTTGCTATGTTCCAGGCACTGTGGTGAGCCAGCACATAGAGTTGGAAGGGGTGTGAGACAGCCTGCTTTGGAAATTGTGAGGAAGTACATGTTGGCCTGAGTTCCTGGCAAGATTAATCAAAGGCTCCCCTATCAGAACCTGAGATCCATGTTCTAGTGGAAGGAGGATGAGGAAGATGTAATGGAGTAGAGCCAACATGGCTTGGAAACATCCAGGAAATTTTTCCTTAGCCTTGCATTTAGACCCTGCATGATCCAGCTTCAACTTGACTTTCCAGGATTGTCACATTATAGCTAGGTAGAATGCAGACTGTTGGCAGTTCATTCCCCAATCTCTATGTTTTGCAATGTTTTGCACAGGTTCTACCCCCCATGTATTTCACTTCTCTCTTTTCTTAGAATCATCAACTTTCTTTAAAGCTCTACTTTTTTTTTCCTTCTTTTTTTTTCTCTTTTCTTGGCAATGAGGGTTAAGTGACTTGTCCAGGGTCACACAGCTAGGAAGTGTCAAGTGTCTGAGGCTGGATTTGAACTCAGGTCCTCCTGAATCCAGGGCTGGTGCTTTATCCACTGCACCACCTAGCTGCCCTTAAAGCTGTACTTTCTATGTGATACCTCTCCAGATCCCCGAAGTTGTCAATGCCCCTTCCTTTTGTAATGAATGGGTGTCTGGCTCATGTGTAGACCCCATTCAGCTTGCTAAAATGGTGCCATCTACATGGAGAACAATAGGCAGCTGATTTGAGGAAAAGCCTGGAGCATACATAAACATTCTGCACTGGCCTACCTTTAGGGTTGAGAAGAGCCTTTTTCTATGCATTGCTTACACAGAAATGTCAATCTTCAATGTGGCCAAAGTCAACACCAGCCATAGTATTGCTTGCATTTGTATCTTGGGGAATGAGATGACTTCCTTATTAGTAGCTTGTGTGACCACGTAGTAAAAGGGAAGGGCATTAGGACCCTTTGGTCCCAAGAAAGAGGCTTGGGTCTTTGATCTTTCCATTTGTTCTTTTCTATTCTAGGTATAGGTACTGGAGTCTCCAATCTGGCCAGGAGTGTAAGCCATGGGGATCTGGGAGTCTGGGAACCTAGCCCGGATGTTATGGTTAGTCCAGCAACTGACATTCCAAGAATCAAGAGTCTGGGACTTCAGCCCAACAGAAGCAATTAGTGATTTGATGTGAAATTGGAACTTTGGATGTGAACTTGGGGGGACTAATGCTATGTAGGACCTGAGCTGAATTGTTGGCCCAATCTTTTACCTAAGACCAAGGTGGCATAGGGGGAATTATACCCTGAGGTACTGGGAAACATTTCTTTCTGCTTGTTTTTGCTGTACTTTTGAAGTAAATTTCCCTTTGTTAAAACTATCCAATGTTACTTGCTTAAATGGAACTGGAGTGCTAATTCCTCATATTCTAAAATACATGGAACAACCAGTGGAGGTGAACTAATGCAGAGAAAAGAGATAATCCCCAGCCTCATCGTGGCACCTATGAATCCTGAAAGAGAGATGTAATAGGTGTGTTACATCTATTTGCTGGAGAGAGGGGCAGGGTCAATTTAAATACCTTATTTTTGTATATCTGTATATATGTTGTATCCTCCCAAATGAATAGAAGTTCCTTGAAAGCAAGAACTGTTTGTTTACTTTTAAATTTTTTGTGTCACCTTGTACAGTGTCTTTTACTATTCATAGTGGGCTTTTAATACGTGTTTACTAAATTAGAAATAGCCAGAGTATGTTGATATTTTTCAGTAATGTCTAATTCTTTGTGACTCCATTTGGGGTTTTCTTGGCAAAGACACTAGAGTGTTTTGCCATTTTCTTCTCCAATTCATTTTACAGTTGAGAAAACTGAGGCAAACAGGGTGAAGTGACTTGTCCTGAGTTACACAGGGAACAAGTGTCTGAGGCCAGATTTGAACTGAAGTCTTCCTGACTCCAGGCCCAGCACTCTATTTACTGTGCCATATAGCCATAAAGCCACAGTATGGTGGTTAATAAAGCTTTTATAATATAAATTAGGTTTCCAAATGATCTATATGGGACTTCTCCATGATTATTAGTTAGATGAACTGTAACTCATATTGAATTAGTACTAAAATATTTTTCTGGCTTTTAAGAACATTTGTTTTCAAATAAATATAAGGGAAATTAATCAGGGAGTTCCTGATTAATTTGCTGAACTTCCCAATCAACTTGATAAGATCACAGTCTTTGTTTTGGAGGCCTCTAAGAGTGTAGGTAAGACCATGAGAGTATAATTCCCATGAGAAAGTAGGCAAGCCCACCAGTCCCTTACTGACAGGCAACTCGAGATGGCTGTTGACTGAGGTACTAGGGGATGGACTCTTATTGGAGAACTATCCCTATTCCTCAACCATATGAGTGAGTTAATAGACCAGCCTATGCTTGTGACACTAGATCATGTATGTTCAAAAGCTAGATCAATGCATAGAGATGAGATCTGAAATTTGTGACCAGGGAAAATGTTCTTCAGTTGTTTTTTAGTCATTCTTGACTCTTTGTGACTCCATTTGGGGTTTTCTTGGAAGAGATACTGGAGTGGGTAGCCATTTTCTCCTCCAGTTTATTTTATAGATGAGGAAACTGAGGCAAACAAGCTAAATGACTTGCCTAGATAGTGTCTGAGGCCAAATTTGAATTCAGGAAAATGAGTCAGCCTGACTCTAGGTCCCACACTTGAGCCATTGTACCACCTAGTGGTTCCTATGGTAAACATGACATACAAGGATAGGTTAGAAAACTAGGGATCTGGCACATAAGTGCTTTAAAATTCTCTTCTCTTCTCTCTTCTCTCTTCTCTCTGTCTCTCTCTCTCTCATCTTTTTCTCTATCATTATTTGAAAAGCCACCACACAGGAAAAGAATTAGACTTGTTTTTCTTGTTTCCAATAGATAAAATTTGGAGCAATGACTGAAAGTTGCACACTGGCAATTTTAACTTAATGTCAAAGAAAATGCAACCCCAAAGTAGAATGTGCTGCCTTAGAAGATAGTGGATTCCTCCATTTGGAAATCTTTAGGTAGAAGTTGAATGATCACTTGTTAGGAATACTGTAGAAGAGATCATTCAACAGTCATAGGTTGGACTTGAAGGTCTCGGAGGTCCTTTTCAAGTCTTAGTTCTTGTAATATATCATTATTTTTGTTTAATTAGTTTTGTTTTTTTAGGTTTGAGGATTTAGTACCAGATATGTCAATTAACAAAATAAATCTCCAGTTATGTCTTTTAAAATAAGTCAATGACATTCTTTTTATTAAAAACACACACATAATTAAGAAGAATGTTAAAAATAGAAAACTATTTTAAATTCATCACCTGTGCTAGGCCTTAAAATGGTAAAGCTTAAAAGAGAGTTAAAAAGAAAAAAAAGGGTTCCTGAGGTAAACATAATTATAGGTCTTATCAAATATGGTTTATATGCAATCCTCCTTTGCTTTGACAGTACATTAATAAAGTCTCACAGTGTTTCATCAACACAAGATACATTTCTACCTTTATCATCATTTTTCTTTTCAGGGTTTGAATTTGATTACTAAAATTTCTTTCAAATTACTTTTTGCCAAAAATACACATAATGTAGTACAATATATGGACAGTAAAATTCTATGTTTTAGCAAGATAAACACTTTTTAGAATATTTATAATTTTACTGCACTTGATGGTAAAATCTAAAATAATAAGTCAACAAAATAAACTAAAGAGGAAAGAGTTTTCCTAAGGGGGAACCCCAAAATCAGAATCTTCTTAGGGTGCTGAGAATGATGGTGGTGGAGGATACTGAGGCTATTATGTTACCATCCTGGATTATTAAAGGTATTCAGCCTCCCAGTGTAGCACTCATGAAAAGAATGTTCTCAAATTTGTGTGTGTATGAGGCAATTGGGGTTAAGTGACTTGCCCAGGGTCACACAGCTAGTAAGTGTTAAGTGTCTGAGGCCAGAGTTGAACTCAGGTCCTCCTGAATCCAGGGCTGGTGCTCTATCCACTGCACCACCTAGCTGCCCCAAAAATGTTCTCTTACTAGAGAAGACTATGAGCAACCGGATATGGAAGGAGCCTTGAGACTATTGAATGATCTGGTGCTATTTGGGGGGGGGGGCGTAAGGAGGAACGGAAATTAAGAGAATAAGAAACGTAAATTCTGAATTTTTTCATCTCTTCTCTTAGGATACTAAGTAGAAAGGAAAGCAGTACAGCTTAATGGGGGATTATGTAGGAGTAAAGGAAGGCTATAACTATTATCTTCCCTGCCATCATAATAAAACTATTCTAACCTTATATCTATTTTTCTTCCTTCCCTTTGGATGTGTGCTCCTTGAAGTTAAATTTTAATCTTTAATATTATTTTAATCTTTCTATGTCTATAGCATGGCCATGATAAGAGTATGTGATGAATATTTATTGACCTTTGTATTGAATATGTATATATTGCTTCACTCTTCTACTTGCTGCGGGCCTAAAATCCCTGAAAGAAATCCTAACCCACACAGCCATGTATTAAATTGTTTGGTTTAACATGGGACATTTGTAACATGTATTGTTCTTGTTTCCCTACATTAAAATGATACATTTTAGCAGATGGAGAGAGTAGTAAAAGGAGACTATGGGGATGGAGGAATGGTAATGGGATAGAAATGATGGAATGGAGAATAAAAGCCCATTTCTTAAAGGTACTCTTTCTATTGGTGGCTAGGGAGAACCCAAGGCTTTGAATATGAAGATAGAAACCTGAAAGCTGCTCCCTATCCCTTGTTAAAAAGTCACTGTAGGGGCAGCTAGGTGGCGCAGTGGATAAAGCACTGGTCCTGGATTTAGGAGTACCTGAGTTCAAATCCGGCCTCAGACACTTGACACTTACTAGCTGTGTGACCCTGGGCAAGTCACTTAACCCTCATTGCCCCGCAAAAAAAAAAAAAAGTCACTGTAGACAAATGATGGAGGCTTGTGGGAGTGTTTATCATTCTTCAAGTTACAGCTCAAGCATCACCTCTTCTTTTAGTCTCCCTGAATCTTTTTTGTCCTTAAACACATCTAAGAAAGTCTTATTGCCCCTATTAGTATGCAAGCTAATTTTTAAAAAAGGACTTAGTCCTAATTAGACTTATTTGCCCCCTAATGCCTCACACAATGCCTTGTCCATGCTAAGGAATTGATAACTATTTGTTAAATAAATGGAAAATCTTATCCATGGTCCTTAGGTTTTCTCTTCCCCACCATAAAACTTTAGCTATGATACTGCCATGAGAGAAGGGGCTTGGGTGATAAGCGGAGAATCCTGGTTAGTTATGCAGGAGTTATGTTTTAAGGACCATGGGATATGCAAAGTATATTCACTTGCATGAGCTAGGCACCGAGAAGTTTTTGGTTAGGTATCCATGTTCGTGTTTGACTTAATCTACTTGAAAAAAAAAAAAAATATATATATATATATATGCATTAAGGTCACCACAGACCTATAGTTTTACTTCAAAGAAGGCTTATAGCTACTCTAGTAGATCTAAGAAAAGAAAAAATGGTTTAGGCCATAGCTCAAAGAAGCACACAGACTTTCTTATAAGGATGACTAATAGGAATAAGACTCCCCAGATCCTTGAGACTGCTTACATACATCATGTAGAACCCTACTCCCCTATCCATAGCTATATTCTATTGCTACAGAATAATAGCAGACAAGTCTATAATCACCAGCAGGACTTCCTACTTAGTAATTCAACACATATTTATTAAGTCCCTTTTTTGTGTAAGTATACTGATGGCAATATGTGTGTGTATGTGTAGGTATGTAGGTATGTAGGTGGGAGTAATCATGGAAGGCTGTATAGAAGAGGTGGCACCTGAAGAGAGTCTTGACAAATTATAAGGAATCTGAAAGTCAGAAATGGGAGGAGGGGTAAATTTAGTTTTAACAAACATTTATTAGTTATCTACTGTGTGCAAGGTACAGTGATAGGTGCTATGATTCTTGGCATCAGGAGTGATATCAGAAAAGTAGGATTCAACTTATGGCTCTGACCACCCTGAAGGAATTCTGAGTAGAGCCATGGGGCAGATTGTTAAATTCTTTGCAGTAGCAAAGCAAATGTTGATTTAAAAATAGCTAGAAAGTGGGGGTAGAGTGGCTCATGGTCTGGCCAGACAAATGTCTACAGACTCTGGTCTTATAGGTTGATCAAAGTAGGTTGGGTTCCCATAGTAATAGGGAAGTGAAGCTTGGTTAATGTACCCACCATCAACTAGGTCAGTTCTGCCTATCACTGCAGTGATGAATGGATTATCTTTCTCAATAAAAATTAAGCTGCATTGGGATTAGAGAGGGGGCAGGACAGTCTGTGAATTCACTGAGGATGGGGTGCTGTTTAGAGTCTGAGGAAGTTTGGCTTCATGTGTGAAGAAGAGTTATCTAAGGCTAGAAAGATAGATTGGAGCCAGATTGTGGAGGGCCTTAAATGTCAGGCTAAAGAGGTTATATTTTATATTATATATTAGGTAACATATAATATGTTTTAAGTTATGTCATAATATACTATATATCATATATTACATTATATATTTTATGTTAGAAACTATGGGGGCCCGTTGCAAGGCATTTCACAAAATATAGGACTCATTCCTATTAAAAACACTAGAGAACACAGGAATAAAAGGAGCTTACTTTAAAATGATAAGTACTATTTATCTAAAACCATCAGCAAGCATTATCTGTAATGGGGATAAGCTCAAAGCCTTCCCAATTCAAGGTGCGAAGCAAGGATGCCTATTATCACCTCTATTATTTAATATTGTACTAGAAATGTTAGCTTCAGCAATAAGAGAAGAAAACAAAATTAAAGGAACAAAACTATCACTTGTTGCAGATTATATGATGTTATACTTAGAAAATCCTAGGGAATCAATTAAAATGCTACTTGAAATTATTAACAACTTTAGCAAAGTTTCAGGATACAAAACAAACCCACATAAATCATCAGCATTTCTATATATCACCAACAAAGTCCAGCAACAACAGACAGAAAGAGAAATTCTATTTAAAATAACTGTGGCCAATATAAAATACCTCCCAAGAGAAACACAGCAATTATATAACCAGAACAACAAAACAGTTTTTACAGAAATAAAGTCAGATTTAATAATTGAAAAAAATATTAATTGCTCATGGTAGGCAGAGCCAATATAATAAAAAACACAATCCTCCCTAAGTTTATTTATTTAGTGCTATACTGATAAAACAAACAAAATATTTTATAGATCTAGGAAAAATAATAACAAAATTCAGCTGGAAAAACAAAAGTTCAAGGATATCATGGGGATTAATGGAAAAAAATATGAAAGAAGGTGGTTTAGCAGTACCAGATCTCAAACTGTATCATAAAGTAGTAATTATCAAAACAATCTGGTACTGGCTAAGAAATAGAGAGGTGGACCAGTGCAATAGAATAGGTACAAATTACATGATTGTAAATGACTATAGTAATCTAGTATATGATAATCCCAAAGATCCAAGCTTTTAGAACAAAAACTCATAATTTGACAAAAACTGCTGGGAAAACTGGAAAACCATCTGGCAGAAACTAGGTAATAGACCAACACTTCACACCTAGATAAACTTAAAATGGGTACCTGATTTACATATAAAGGAAAATGCCATAAACAAATTAAGAGAGCATGGAATACTTTATCTGTCAGATTTATGGACAGAGGACAAATTTAGGACCAAAGAAGACAAAAAGGGTAAAACAAAATATAAAATATATCATTTTGATTATATAAAATTAAAAAGTTTTTGCACAAACAAAACTAATGTAACCAAGATTACAAGGGAAGCAGAAAACTGGGAAAGCAATTTTGAAACAAATATCTCTGATAAAGGCCTAATTTCTTAAATATAGAGAGAACTGAGTCAAATTTATAAAAAAACAAGTCATTTCCCAATTGATAAGTGGTTAAATGATATGAACAGGCAGTTTTCAGACAATAGAAATCAAAACTATCTATAATCATATGAAAATACATTCTAGATCACTATTGATCAGAGAAATGCAGATTAAAACAACTCTGAGTTATCACCTTGTGTTAAAATAATGGAATTTGGTAGATACCCAGGGGTCTGACTTGATTGATTTAGTAATGTTTTAATTGGGTGTGAATGAGGAACTACTGGGTGCCCACTTAGAGGTGATTAGATCTTGAATTTGAATTTGGCCAGCCCTGAGAAGGAATATTCTCAGAGGCTGTTGACTTCTGCATCTGCAGGAGACTGCTCTCAGCCAATCAACTTGAAGAGCCTCCCATTTCTGGGAGATGGACACGAAGTAAGAAGTGGATGCTGGTGGAGGGCTTCTTCCTCTTTTTGGTTCGAGACATCAGCTTGGTGGCAGGACTTCACATGAGCAGTTAGGAAGGCTAGGATTTCCATGCTATAAGGAATCTGTTCTCAATCTTTCTCTTTACTATCTTATATCTTTTAATAAACTCTTAAGAGCCTAAACTCTTAGTGAATGTATCAGTGATTTTAGCCAGTTTTCCCTCAAAACTGGGGGGGGGGCAGATTAGAAGCCACATTTAGATTTTTAAATAACACAACCTCACACCTATCAAAGTGGCAAATATAAGGAAAATGGAAAATATTGGATGTTGCAGGGGATGTGGGAAGGTTGGGATGTGAATCCACTGATGGTGGAGTTGTGAAAAGATCCAACCATTCTGGAGAGCACATTGGAACTATGCCCAAAGGGCTATAGAACTGTGCCTACCCTTTGATCCAACAATACCACTGCTAGTTTTATATCCCAAAGAATCCCCCAGAAGAGAAAAAGACCTATTTGCACAAAAAGATTTCTAGCAACTCTTTTTGTGGTGGCTAGGATTTGGAAATCAAAGGAATGCCCATCAATTGGGGAATGGCTAAATAAGCTATGGTATATGATGGTGATGGAATATTATTGTATTATAAGAAATGACAAGTAGGATGATTTCAGAAAGGTCCCGAAAGACTTGTATGAACTGATGTATAGTAAGAGAGCAGAACCAAGAGAACATTGTGCACAGAGACAGCAATATTGTTTGATGAAGAACTATGAATAACTTGACTATTCTCAACAATACAATGATCCAAGACAATCCCAAAGGACTACTGATGAGACTTACTATCCACCTTCAAAGAAAGAACTAATATTGATGGAACACAGACTGAAGCATGCTATTTTTCACTTTCATTTGTTCTTTTATTCAAGTTTTCATATACAAATTGACTTATAAAGTTTTATATAATCACACATGTATAACCTATATCTGATTGCTTACCACCTCAGGGAGGAGTGAGGGGAGGGAGGGAAGAAGGGATAAAAACCTATAAATAAAAATGTTTATTACTTAAAAATTTTTAATTTAATTTAAAAAGTAAAGTTATTAAGTATGGGAATAACATTGTAAGACCTATATGTTAACAAGACTTCTTTTAAACATTTGAAATGTAAAGAGGAAAAATATTTAGTTGGAAGTACCAAAAGGATATCCAATTATAGCAAGTAATTTGACAGAGAGGACTACAGTTCAATAGAGAAATGAAGGTCAGATATATGGACTTTGCGAGTTGTTAGCAAAGAGGTGATGTTCAAACTCCTAGTATCTGATGAGATCACCAAGAGAAACAAACATAGCAGAAAAAGAAGAGGACCAAGATCTTAACTGGTGATTACCTACACATGGGATGATCCAAAAAGGGAGACTGAAAAGGAACAGTAAGACTGGTAAGAAGAGAAGGAGATAGCAATGTTACAGAAACGAAAGGAGGTGAAATTATGAAAGGGGGAGGGGAGTATTAGTATCAAACATTGCATAAAACTCAAATAGGTTGAGGAATGAGAAAAGCCATTGGATGCAGAAATTGGGAAATCACTGGTAACTTGAGATAGTGGTTAAACTAGAGTGGGGAGGATGCCTTGAGTCAACTTTGAAATAAAGACCATGATTTTGCGTCCAACCCTCTAGGGATGTGGAGCAGACTGAAAGACTAGCAAGAGGAAAAGTGATGTCTTCTTAATTGACTAAGGAAGGCTAGATGCACCCTAAGTGCCTTGGGGGCAGAGGCTTATTTTGTATTGTTTAGTTTTGTTACTCTATCCCCAGCACCTAGCAAAGTTCCTAGCAAGAGTCTGTGCATAATAAATGTTTATTGAGTTGAAAGAAGCACATGAGACTTCTCTTTTGGAGGAATTTTCCTACTCTTTTTTTTCCCTCTGGGGGTAGATCAGTAGTAATTTATCTTGCTAAAACTCTCTATCAGGCATAGCAGAGAACAAATGCAACTCTTTCCTTATTTCTCTCTTGCTTTCAAAAAGGCTTAACTGAAACTCATTCTGTCTCTTTTTTCTCCTCTGTTCAGGATGGAGCTGGTAGGCTCTATGACCTTGTCAAATAAACCAGTCCCAGAAGGCTCTAGTAAAGACACAGATTAGGAATTTAATTCTATCCTTTGTGCTTTGTGTGTTTCTATCTTTGGGGGTATTATTAAGAATTATATCCTCAATTTATAGATATCACTTTTGATAGATTTGATATTTGTATTGAGTTAGAAATTCCCTTAAAAGTCCACAGATTATTCCTCTAAAGCTATAATACAGGAACTTTTCATCCTATCCTATTCATATCATCCTAAGAAAATTGTTGGGGGAGGTATATGGTACAGTGGATAGAGCACAGGGCTTGGAATCAGGAAGACTCATCTTCCTGAGTTCAAATCTAGTACTTATTACAGTATACTTATTAGGCGTGTGACCCTGTGCAAGTCACTTAATCCTTTTTGACTCAGCTCCTCATTTGTAAAATGAGCTGGAGAAGGAAATGGCAAACCACTCCCATATCTTTGCCAAGAAAACCCCAGATGGGGTCACAGAGAGTCAGACCTGACTGAAAAACAACTGAACAGCAACAAACAACAAAAGGAAATACTTCCCTTGTTCCTATCTTCTAATAAACTTCAGGTCACTGTCTTGTTTTCTTAAGGTATTAAATTATTGGTTCACATTCTTCCTCTCTATATCAACCCTTACCTCATATATGGGGATTCCAAAATTCACATTTATGTCCCTTCAAACATCCTAGCTTCCCAGTTTGTCAGTGTCCTTAACTTCTGCTAACTCTATCTCCATTCTACCTCAGAAATCCATAGGGGTGGTTATACCTTATACTTTACTTTGAACCAAAATTGTTTTGCCTCTATTATTTTGAACTTTGCATCCCTCTTTTTAATAACGATTTCCTGTTCTCAGACCTTTCCCACTGCCTCTCTTTTACTAAATCTCTTCTTTATCCTCATAAAAACTTCCATGTCTTCCTTTCTCCCTTGAGGAAAGTCATTTCTGTCTTATTAAGATTCCAATAAACACAGTGATACATAAGGCCTTTTGAAAAGAACCCAAGAGTTGCTGTCTCTCACAGGGAGTAAATTAAGCCCCCAATTTCCTTCTTGAAGCAGTGTGTGTATGTGCATATGTGTGTCTGTGTACACACACACATATACACATCCAACTCTCATTGATAACAGATGGCAAAGAATGCATACATCTTGTTCTTAATGGATAGCAGATAATGCTGAGACCAATATTCAATTACAAAATTAAACCCAAGACTTGCTCATATTTGGTCTTCTGTCATTAAACACTACATGCAAGCACTACTTCCACAGGGTAGAAATTTCCCAAAAGCATACTTGCTGTGCTGCATTGCCTCTCCAAACATCCGAAATGGCCAGAGAGCCAAAGGTTCACATTCTCTTAGGTTTTCTCTGTCCAAACTCTATCCCTCTTTTCTCCCATGGACTGATATTTAGACACTTCTAATGGAAGCTCTTGGCTCCTGGAAGGTACACCGTCCTTAGGGAGAAAAGTATGTGTGTTCTGGGGATAATAAAATTTAAAGCACACACACGGGACAGAACCTGGATTTATCTTCCTTCTTTGCAGAAGTCAAAGACTATGAATATGGAACACTGTATACAACATTTTGCTTGCTTGATGTTTATTGAGTTTTCATGGACTGATTTTCCCTCCTCTGTTATCCTTTGTTATAGAGGATTACTCTCTTGGGATGGGTAATGACAAATTGAGTAAATGAGAAACAAAAATAATGTAAAAACTAACTATTCATTTTTTAAAAGTCAGGAGTAAATTTTATTTGAAGTGGAAGAGATTCATGTGGTATGCCATAATGATAATGTGGTGCTGGTACTGTTCCAGGGGACCTTGAGAACAGTAGCTCTTAGTCCATTGCTATAATTTCTTTCTGCTAGTAGGGATACTTGAAACAACAGACCACAGGCAAATCTATGCTTTCTGAGTATAAGCCCCTGGTTCTTTCTGACTAGGCCACCCATATGATAATTGCAAGTAGAAAGGATAGCTTGGATCAAGATCCAACATGATGGTGGCTGACATGATGGCTCTTTTCAATTCATAAAAGACTCCCTCTTGTTCTCTTCCTGAGTGAACAACTTTCTTCTTTAAATCTTGGCTGGATGGTTAGTGAGGAGTACCCTAAAATGAGTCATTTATGAAGATTGGCTTTATCTAGTAACTACTGAAAAGTCTTTATTCTTCACTATCTTGCTTCTTACCTCACATCTAGGCAGAAAATGTGTTTCTAAAGCTACCAATTTTTTTTTAAGTCACCAAATATTTTGGTCTTTCCTCAGTTCTCATATTAACTGACCTCTGTACAGCATTTGATAACATTGATCTCTCTTACCTCCTGGATGCTGTCTTTTCACTGGGGTTTACCAGCATTATTCTCTCCTTATCCTCATTCTCTGGAGCTGACTGTTCTTCCTAAGTTTCCTTTGCTGGCTCATCATCCATATCACTTACCTTGTTTCTGTATCCTTAAGGTTCTGCCCTGAGACTTAGACTTTTCACTTTCTTTACTTTCTCACTTAGTGACTTCATCATCAGCTCCCACCTTAATTCAAACTCCTATTACCTCTTACTTCAACTATCACAAGGGACTACTAGTTCCTTCTGCCACAATTCTTTTATCACTTCAAATCATGCTCCACAGAGTTCTCAAAATGATTTTCCATAAAAGCAAGTATGACCATGTTACTCCCCAACCAAGAACATTCACTAGCTATCTATTACCTCTAAGATACAATATAAATTCCTTGGTTTGTCTTTTAAAATTCTTCACAACCCAATCTACATTTCTAGATTCCTCTTCATCACTCCCATTTCCACATTTACAATCCAACTAAACTGAACTTCTCTCTGTTACACACTGCATTCCAACTCTTGTCTCTGTGCCTTTTTAGTGTCCGTCCCCCATGTCTGGAATGCACTCCCTCCTTGCTTCGATTCTCCAAACTACCTAGTATTTATTTTGTATATATTCCATATATAATTAACAAATTTCTATATTGCCTCCCCAAATGCAACGTAGGCTCCTTGACAGGGGGAACTGTTTAATTTTATAGTTTGTATCCTTAGCATCTACTATAGTTCTTTGACACATAATAGACATAATAAATGTTGCTGATTGATGGGTTATGTGATGACTACCAATTCCAAATGACTTCCACTATTATGACCATGCATAATTAAATAAACTCCAGCTGGGTTTGATGGAAGGCATATGTCTACTGTTTGTTTCTAGAGAAACTGAGTTAATATGCCACTCCATTGCTATAAATGTTCCTGCATCTATTGGGGAGATACCATGATTACTGTTTATATATGCCACAACAAACTTGTCAAGGAAGTCTACAGGAAGGTTGGAGAGTGGGCAAGTGCAAGAGTAGGAGGGAGGGTTTTCTGATCATGTAACTCACCTGCTCAAAAATCTTAAGTGGTCCCCTTCTTCACACTGACTCTAATATAAAATATTAACTACTTAGCCTAATATTTAAAGAGCCCCATAATCTGACTCCATCTCACCTTTCCTGATTCCTTATCATTCATCCTTATGAAAACAAACTGCTCATATATGACATCCAGTCCTACTGAGTCTATTTTTTCACACAGACTGTCCATTATGTCTAGAATGCACTCTCCCCTTACAACCCCCCCCATGCAAAATCCTAGGTTCTTTCAAGATTGAACTCAGACATTTCCTCCTTTATGAAGTTATTCCTTATCCCATAAGTTCATAGTGACCTATCCTTCCAAAATCTACAATAAGATCTTAGATTTAGAGCCAGAAGCAACCTCAGAAGCTATCTAATCCACACCCCCCATTTTATGGATTGGAAATTGAGGAAAAGGAAGGTTAAGTTACCTAGGACCACACAGGTAGTATCAGAGGGTGGATGTGAACCCAGGTGCTTTGACTTTCAGAGCAATGTAGCAGAAACATGCATATACATCATATTTATCATAGAATGTATGATCTTTAAGAGCAGAGACTATTTCTTTTTTGTTTTGTTTTGTTTTGTATCCTTACATATAGATTCTTAATAAGTGTTTTCTAAATCAAAGTCAAATAACATCATGTATTTGAAATGCATATTGCATATTCAAAATGGCTACAAAATGCATAAAATACTTGTTAGTCAATCTACCAAGGCATATACAATATATCATAACATATATGGATAAAATAACAAAATGTTCCTTAAAGGAATAAAAAAATACTGGAAAAAAACCTAGAAGAATATTCAGTGTTCACAGTTGGGCTACTCCAATAAAATTAGAATGATGATTCTATCTAAATTAACTTATAAATTTGGTGTTGTACTGATCAAACCATCAAGTCTATAATTTAAAGGATTAGACACAAAATAATAAAAATGCATTTTAAAAAAATCAAACGAGGGGGCAGCTAGGTGGTGCAGTGGATAAAGCACCAGCCCTGGATTCAGGAGGACCCAAGTTCAAATCTGACCTCACACACTTGACACTTACTAGCTACGTGACCAGTCACTTAACCCTCACAGCCCTAGGGGGAAAAAATGAAATGAGCTGGATTCTTAAGGGTAAATAAGGAAACATAGGAATAAAGAGAGAATCCAACTTTCAGTGCTATAATATGTTATATTTTAAGCTGGTAGCAAACATCAAAACTATTTGGTACTAGTTAAAAATAGAAAAGGAGATCAAAGGAACAGACAGATTAAACAAGGAAGAATCAGAAAAAAGTGAATTCAATAAACATAAATTACCAGTGGAAGAACTTTTTATTTGTAAAGAATTGCTGGGAAAAGTAGAAAGTGTTTTGACAGAAATTAAGTTTTTGACCCACATATTAACCAAATACCATAATAAATTCAAAATTGATATGTGGACTAAATATTAAAGTCACACCATAAATTTTTTTGAACAGAAGCATATCAAGTACCTTTCTCTGCTCTGGCTGATGGGGGAAGGAAAAGGATAGACTTCTTATCCAAACAACAGTCAGAGGTGGTCAAAGTAGATAGTATTCATTTATAGTGAAGAATATGTCAAATAATTATATGATTTCATGAAGTTGAAAAGCTTTTGAAAGAACAAAATCACCACAACTAAGATGCAAAGGAAAGCTTTAGATTGCACCAAATATCTTTCTATTTAGTATATGATACTGAAGGTATATATACAGAACTACCTATCAATCAATCAATCAATTAACAAGCATTTATTGTTTAGTATGTGTTGAGTAATTGTATCATGTGCTTGAGATACAAAGAAAGGAAAAAACAATAATTATCCTCAAAAAACTTAAATTCCAATGGGGAATGCAACAAATAAATAGCTATATACAAATAAATACAGTGAAGATCGAAGTAGCACAAATATATAAAACCAAAAGCAACTGCCAAATTGATAAGTAGTTTAAAGATATGAGCAGTTAAGAGTGATAAATTATTAACAGTCATATGAAAGACTGCTCCAAACCACTAATAAGAGAAATGCTCGTCAAAATAACTGTATTTTCTCTTCACAACCAGAAAATTTGCAAAAATGGCACAAGTCCAAGTTGTAAGGGCTTATGAAAAGACAGACACATTTATGCACTGTTCATGGAATTGTGAATTGGTCTAATAACTTTGAAAAACAATTTAGAATCATGTTAAGAAATGACTAAACTGTCCATGCTCTTTAATTGAGAGATCCCACTGCAGTGGGGACAAAAGGCAATCAAAGAGAGAAATGTCTCAATTGTTTATGGTTCCTTAGAGATATTCTTCCTGCAGAATAGTCTCTGACTACACTGGGAAAAAGTGGGTTGTTGGGTCTATTGAAAAATATCCCACCATGGGTCAGAGATGCTGAATCTGGGGGTACTGAAGTTCCCTATATGCATAGATTCAGCCTCCTATTTCAACTCCCTATTCCTGTATCTGGGGTCTTATAGGAATCCTCCATAGAGCCCAGGACTTATTCCTTCAACCACTTTTGATCTTCTAAATTCTGAGCTACACCCCTAACTCAATTAAAGATCACTGGGAAGTAGCATTTTGATATTTGGGGCTTTAGTTCCTCATTAAGATCTCAATTAAATATTTTGATTAGAATTTTTTTTCCTGCCAATACAAGATTGCCCACAACTGTTAGAACTCATTAGTACAATCAACAAGGGATGGGTTCTATTGCTGTATTCTCATGATCATGGAATGCACATTGTGGGAGCAATGAACAAACCAGGAGATGCCCAGGATTTTATAAATATACCAGCTGTTTTTTTTTTTCCATGAAAGTCACAACTCAGGTTGGTACAGCCTCTATCAAATCCCCTATAATGAATGACATTTTTGCTAGGTCATAGGCAAATGGAAATGGTTGCATTTCAAATGCTGATTCCTAGCACCCCAGGAACAACAGGTTCTTTCACTGCTCTCTCTCTCTCTCTGTCTCTCTGTCTCTCTGTTTCTGTCTCTGTCTCTGTCTCTCTGTCTCTCTGTCTCTGTCTCTCTCTCTCTCTCTCTCTCTGTCTCTCAATTAGCAGGAAAATAATGAATGCAACTGTTGGTGGATACTGGCCAGATGTGGTCAAATGAACCAGATAAGACTGGTTCATATACACATAGTCACTGACTTCCTCTTATGCAAATGTATTTGCTGTACAATATTTTCTTGCAGGGGGTTTTAACATGGGGCCTGGGGACTTTTTAAAAAAATAGTTTGATGACTATATTTTAATATAAATGACTGCCTTTGGAATTTTACGAACTTTTAAAACATTATCCTGAGAAAGGGACTATAGGCTTCTCCAGACTATGAGAGGGATCCATTACAGAAAATATATTAATAGCCCCTCTTCTAAAGTAATGGGAGAGAGCAGCTCTTCCTCTGGAAGGTGGGTAATAAAGAAAGGGCCTTAAACTGCTGTTGCATTTGCAATTCCTAGGGGAAGGAAAGCACCTTGTTCAGGCCTTGTCACACATGCATCAGGCTACTAAGTCTGAATAACTTTAATAGCACAGATAGGTAAAGGCCTTTTAAGGTTTACAAGTCACTTTCTTGATAGCACTCTTTCATTATCAGTATATACACTGAATAGGGATGCACCAAGATCCTATGCTGACCCCTGGAGAAAGAGTATGTGATAACTGGATGATACTCTGCACTGGGCAACCCAGAGGCACCTTGTAGATGCCCAAAGGAGCCAATTGCAACCATCTCCATAAGGAGGAAGAGAATGGCTATAAAAGTATAAAAGTAGGAAACATAATCCTAAACACTCCTTACCAGGTTCACAGCCAACTTGTTCCCAGTGCCAAACAGGGAAGTACAGACGACTAGAGGGGAGTGTGCAGTTTACCACTTCTGCACCCTACATAATAACCCCTACTTTCATTCCTCAACCCTGGGATGGTACTGGCTGCAGGCACATCTTCCACACCCTCAGATCCCTGCTTGCTAGGCTATTAGCCATATGTTTCCCTTCTGGTCGTAGCATGACTTTGCTGCGATGGCTTCTTGAAAACAATGTAGGGGATTCAATATCTAAATACTTGTTGTACTCAGTGCTACTTTTTATTTGCCCTTTAAAAAGCAAACAAATCCAATAACTCACAAAACTTTTCTATCCCTTCCCTACTTTGAACACTGATACAATGACTGATAGCTTAAAAATTTCTTTGTGTCTCTTTTTTGCTCATTTTTATGCAAAATTTTTCTAAGAAACTAAGCATACTATCTTAAGTTAAATATTTTGAAAGAAATACAGCAATTTTCTTAGGTCTTGTTTTACTAGTAAGCTACTTCAAGCAGCTGGCAATGATTATCAAGCCAGCTGAGTTATACTTTCCCTTGTTAGGGTTGTCTATGAATTCTCTTACAAACTCGGGCTCTCCAATGACCACATTCCATATTTTTTAAAAATGTAGAGAAAGAAACTATTTTCTAGGCAGAAGTTTTACAAATTTCAACATTTTCCCCATCTTCCTTTGCTGCTAGAAGAAAATGTCAGGCTGTTATTTTGGTTTTTGACTTGATAGATTGAGCTGTACACACTCTTTTGTTTAGGTTACTAGGGGGACACTTTCTCCTTTTCCATCCTGAGAACAGATGGGAAGTATTTTACTTTCTTTTTCTATGGAGCTTCCTGCCGGTAAATATGTATAATGTCCCCAGTAGATTTATCCTGATAATTTCCTACATTAAAATAAACATCTTATCCATGAAAAGAAGGAGGGGAAAATAAGCTTCAACAGGATAAACAATGATAATAGAATTAAAAGTGGAAAGAGTAAGGATTAATCTTTAATGTAGGAAAGTTATAGAAAGGATATTAGCAACACCAAATAAAAGCGTGATAGCTATATTCTACAAAATGAAATTATCTGTTACTTAGGATATTTTAGAAGTCCATGCTTATATTAAAGTATTCATAATACATTGCAAAATCTGTGATACCACCCTGCTGATTTAAAAACAGTGGATATTAAAATGAAATTATTACAGAGGATTACTACCAGGTGATTAGTATAATTAAATGTTCTCAATCTTTAGTTCAGAAAAAACCAAAAGAAATAGAATTTTGTTTTTATGTAATACATTACAAACTTCTCCATATTAAAAACCTAAGGCAAAACTTACTAAACAGATACTTGATCACTTACCTTATATATGTTAAAAAGCACACAGATGAAATAACTACAACCAACTTGATTTCAAACAAAGAAAGAATGTCTGAAACTTTTCCACTCCTTTCAAAATTGGAGTAGAAGGTATTTTAGGTCCCGCCCCAGCTATCATTGGAAGAAAGTACACTCACATATTTGGCCATGTCTTACATTTCATCCCCTACTATTGGCAACAGACACATCTAATTTTACTCAGTGACATAAACAGCTCTCACCACACTTGAAATTGTTTAGGCACCACTTCCAACACACGGCTTTAACTGTGCCAATAAAAAGAAAAATAGCATTCCTATAAAATCAACTTGTAATCCCTCAATTGTGCTGAGAGAAGGATAATCTTACATAACCTTCAAAATAATCTTCAATCCAAATGGAAAAAAAGACTAATTTTTCCCCATTTATAGAGACACAGATGACCAAATGTTATGAAATATAACTTCAAAGTAATATGCAGAAGTTTAGAAGTTGTGACTTTTTGATGTGGCTAGGGGATACAGTAGATAGAGTGCTGAATCTGGTGTCAGGAAGACCTGAATTTGAATCCAGCCTCAGATACTTATTACCATTTAACCTTTGCCTGCCTCAGTTTCCTCCTCTGTAAATTAGGGATAATAATAGCACCTATCTTCCCAGGTTGTGTGAGGATTAAATAAGATAATAATTATAATATGATTTGCTAAAGTGTTATTTTTATAGTTTGATAGTTACATAAATACTAATTATCATTATGAAAAAATATTTCCTACTTATTTTTATTTCAACAAAACTGAATATTATCATAGGATAATTGCCTTATGAAAATGCTTAAAATCTGCTGACAAATAATTTGCTTTATGTCTCCTTCAAATCAAAATTACTAATGTTTGAGGGAGAAAACTTTTAAAATTATATCTACCATTATTGGTAATAGTGAAAAGAAAATTATGCATATTAAGACACAGATGGTTCTTTTATAGTTAATAAAAAAGATTTTTGTTCAGCATTTGAATTCTAAATAACAAGTTATCCTAGTGAGTTTCTAAGGAAATTAGTTTTTAAAAATAATGAAAAAGAATAACAATTTTATGATAAATTGTAAAAAAAATGCCTAAATGCCAAATCTAGGGAGATTCTTTATTCCTAATCTTTTATTATGGATGAAATCTGTTTCATTTGTTGCTTACATAAAATAATATTTAAAAACAATGCAATGAAAATCCATGGTTTGTATCTGCACTTCATTTTACTTTTCAAAATGTTTCCTATTTTCTTTATCTAACCACACTACACAGTGCTGTGAAAGTTGATGCTTCTGTCACCCAACAACTGTAGGCCATAAATTTAGGACTGACACAGGCTCAACTAATCATAATGTTACAAGACATTTCATACCTTTATGAATTCTCTATCATTAATTCTTTATCATCTCACTGGTATTTAGTAACATACAAAAATCAAGTCACTATTATGATATAATCACTAATATTTTAAAAAATGGAAATGAAATATTTCCAAAACCAAAGCTGTTTCTATATAATTCATTGCTTATGAAAGATTAAAATGTGATATTTATTTTTTATATCTGCCTTACACATGGAAATTGTGAAAATGCTAGTTTAATATGCTGGTTAAATAAACTTTCATGCATTATAAAGGCTTCATGAATACAAGAATTTTTCAGTAACTAAAGTGACATTTATAAAACTACATATATCATATTTATAACACAGTCACCATAACATTTCTCTGCATTATAGGTTTATTTTATATTGTTAACATGTCAATCCATTTAATATCATTGATATCTGTTTTGATATTGCAATAGTTTCTGTTTCTTTGAATCACTTTGAGAAATGATGTTTTGATTCCATTAACTGGCTTTTGGCATCTCTAGACAGCTTCTTTCATATTCAACTCAAAACTTACATTAGACATAGTTATAGTCATAGGATTCTAGTCCTATAAAGAAGTGGATCCATCATTCAGTTTAAATTGTAAATCTCTTGTTTGGTTTAAGTGTTATATGGATGAAAGTGTCTGATTACTTTTTATAATGCTACTTTACTGAATTAGCATAACCATAATTTATAGGATTGTTGACTCCAAGCTTTGCTGGGGTATCTGGAACTTTCAAATGTAGGAGAGCTTAAATGGGTATTGTATATAAATAGTACAATCCAGGGAACACATTCAAATTTCCTCTAAAGACCCAAAAGAGAAATAGCCACTGATCCCTCCAAAAGGTCAGCTTCAATGACTCAGTCATCTCTCCATAATTATCCCACACTGAGTAAACAGAGCTAGTGTGATTGCCACATACCCAAAGGTGTGTCCTGTAGAGAAAAGAAATAATAATGAATTGCAATTTGAATTCTAACATCCGTCATGGCTCACCCTGGGTTAAGGAGCAGGTAGTCAACAATAAAAATTTTAAGAAGGAATGACAAAAATTTAGAATTCATTGAATAGGTAAAATCAACCTCCTGAAATACTGTAGAAGGTGAAAAGCCAGGGAAGAGAATGCAAAATTAATCAACCAACAAACTATGATCCACATGCTATGCTAACTTCCTGGGATACAAATTCAAAAATTAAACAGACCCTGCCTTCAAGGAACTTAAATTCTATGAGGGGAAATAATATATACACAAGTAAGTATTAAACAAATATATATAAATTAAACAAAATAATTTGGGGTACTGTGGCTAGAGATATACTTGTTATTTGGGAATTGTCACAGACTAGACAAGACTATGATGGTAACCCAAGGTTGGAGATTAGTAGTGCAGGACTGGCAAGGGAGAACAAAGATGGGGAGTGGGGTTTCAAGAGATTCAGGAATAGAAGAAAGAACAACTCTGATTACTGATCACTGAGGTTATACTTTAGCATAATTTAAAATTTTCCATTTCCAAGGTCTTGGGCTCTTATTGGGCTATAATCTTTTGTCCTAACACCTTGGCTAACCTTTTCAACACCTTCTCCCCTTTTCCCTAGTCCATCACTCCTCTTCTGGATTGGCCTTCCTCTCCATCCAGGTCAAGGCAAATCAGAGATTGAATAGTAATCAATAAGCAAACAAAGAAAAAAAATGGGGGGGGGGTGCCTCTGGCAGAATCTTTCAGTTGCCAATCTAAACTCTACTGTTATTTGTTCTTCTGTCCAGTTACTGTCTGATTAATATGGAAAAAATAGAATCTCACATTATGAGAAAAATTCCATTTCATTACACTGATTAAATTGTGGCCAGCTAGTGAGGGAAGGAGGGAGGATTTAAGCAAGACTATCTTAGCATCCCTGTCATAGAGCTTAGAAATAGGGGGAGAAGCCTAAAATTGTGCGCTCTGGTGGCTATCAGGGAAACTGCAGCCTGTTAGGAAACATTCCTATGTAAAGGAAAAGAACCTTGGAAAATAAATGGTAAAAGTGGGCCAGAGAGGCAATAGTAGCAATGGTGTACTTCAACTATCCAACATCTGGTAGAACACCCTCTGAAACTAAAAAAAATCAATGAATAATTGCTTGGCTTTCCTGAAAAATTCATTTGTTAAAAGGGAGAAGTAGCAATGAGGGCAATTGCTATTGTAACCTAATTTAGACCAATAAAGAAGACTGATTTCTTTTTAATTTTTATTATTTTTTTAGTGAGGCAATTGGGGTTAAATGACTTGCCCAGGGTCACACAGCTAGTAAGTGTTAAATGTCTGAGGGCAGATTTGAACTCAGGTAGTCCTGACTTCAGGGCCGGTGCTCTATCCACTGTGCCCCCAAGAAGACTGATTTCTTTTTGTTGTTGTTGTTGTTGGTTTTTTTTAGTGAAGCAATTGGGGTTAAGTGACTTGCCCAGGGTCACACAACTAGTAAGTGTTAAGTGTCTGAGGCTGGATTTGAACTCAGGTACTCCTCAGTCCAGGGCCGGTGCTCTATCCACTGCACCACCTAGCTGCCCCGAAGACTGATTTCTTAAAGAAAAAATGGCAAAACCCTTGAAAGCATATAATTAATCCATCTGAGAAGTTGGAGAGAAAAGTTGGGCATAATTTCACATATACATTAAATCTGGAAATAACAGATTTCAGAGTTCAGAAAACATAAAGTCAGCTGCCCATTACCTATAAGCTTTTAAAGAGAAGTCAGCAAAAGAGGGATGGTAGAGGGACGGGAATTATCATTTATATGACTCCTACTATGTACTAAGCACCTTCTACAAATATTATCTCATTTGATCCTCCCAAAAATCTTTGGAAGTACATACTATTATTACCCCCATGTTACAGATTAAGAAACTGAGGTAAACAGAAGTTATGTGACTGTCTGAGGCTATATTTGAACTCAGGTCTTTCTGACTCCAGGTGCAGAACTCCATTCCCTGTACTACTAGCTGCTAGGAGACTCAAAATAAGGTAATTCTAACAAAACAAGTACAAATTCCAAAGAGGAAGAGGGTTCCAAAGAGGAAGAAAGGAGAAAGCTGCCTAAAGAAACTCATAGCTGCTTATGGAACTCTCTGACCATTTGAGATTTTTTAAGACATGGATAAAAATGAAAGCAAAGGCAGATCAAGAGAGAATGGATGCCAAAGAATGGCAAAAACCTACATTAAATAGTCAGGACAGTAAGTCTCAGATGAGTTTGTGCTGCTGCTGAATGTTAATGAAAACATCATTTCTTAGCTATGTTGGGGGAAGAGGAAAGAAAAGAAAGAGTAGAACTGGTGCTTACGTGGAGGAGATAATACTAATAGATGATGGAAAGATGAAACAACTATTCAACTTTCATTTTTCTAAGGAGGATGATGTTCAGACTAGAAAGGAAAGAAAAAAAAAGATGTTTAGAAGTATGAGACTTCTAAGAGCATTTGGTTGCTCTTAAGTCACTGGGGTGGATAAATATCATAGGGTTCTGAAAGAGCTGTTAGATATGATGGCTGAACTATCAAGAATCTTTGAAAATCTGGGCAGAAATCAAACTATGCCATAAGAGTAAAGAAAAGTAGATGTTATCCCACTTTGCAAAAAAGGGTAGTGGTTAGTGTCTCCAAGCTATAGCTTCATTTCTGGCAAATTTCTGGAAGATATTATGAAAAGGGATAATTTTTAATGTATTAAATAAGTAAAATGGTGATAAATGAAAACTAGCAAGACTTCATAAAGAAAAAGTCATACCAGAAACTAGGCATAGACCAATATCTTATACCTTATACAAAAATAAGGTCAAAATGGGTACATGATTTAGACATAAAGGGTGATACCATAGGCAAATTAGGAGAGGAAGGAATAGTTTACTTCTCAGATCTATGGAGAGAAGAACAAGAGATAGAGAATATTATGAAATGCAAAATGGATCATTTTGATTACATTAAATTAAAAAGGTTTTGTACAAACAGAAGCAATGCAGCCAAGATGAGAAGGAAAGAAGAAAGCTGGGAAACTTTTTACAGTCAGTATTTCTGATAAAGGCCTTGTTTCTAAAATATATGGGCAACTAAATCATATTTATAAGAATATAAATCATTGCCCAATTGAGAAATGGTAAAAAAATATGAATAGGCAGTTTTCTTATGAAGAAATCAAAGCTATCTATTGACATATGAAAAATGCTCTAAATCACTATTGATTAGAGAAATGCAAATTAAAACAACTCTGAGGTACCACCTCACACCTATCAGATTGGATAATATTACAAAAAAGGAAAATAATAAATGTTGGAGAAGCTGTGGAAAAAATTGTAACACTAATGCATTGTTGGTGGAGTTGTGAACTGATCCAGCTATTCTGGAGAGCAATTTGCAACTTTGCCCAAAGGGCTTTGGGGCTATACATACATACCCTTTGACTCAGTAATACCACTACTAGGTCTGTATCCCAAAGAGATCATCAAAAATGAAAAGGACCCACATGTACAAAAATATTTATAGCAGTTCTCTTTGTGGTGGCAAAGAAATAAAAATTGAGGGGATGCCCATAAATTGGGGAATGGCTGAACAAGTTGTGGTATATGAATGTAATGGAATATTATTGCACTATAAGAAATAATGAGGGGGCAGCTAGGTGGTGCAATGGATAAGGCACTAGCCTTGGATTCAGGAGGACCTGAGTTCAAACCCACCTCAGACACTTACTAGCTGTGTGACCCTGGGCAAGTCACTTAAACCCCATTGCCCTGCACAAAAAAAAAACAAAACAAAAAAACAAAACAAAACCCAAGAAATAATGAGCAGGTAGATTTCAGAAAAACTTGGAAAGATTTAAATGGACTGATGCTGAGTGAAGTGAGCAGAACTAGGAGAACATTCTACACAGTAACAGCAACATTGTGTGAGGATCAGCTGCAATAGACTTTGCTCCTTTCATAAATACAATGATCTAAGATAATTTTAAAGGACTCATGATGGAAAATGCTCTCCACATCCAGAAAAAAAGAACTGTGGAATCTGAATGCAGATTGAACTATACTATTTCTACTCTTTTTTGTTTTTTCTTTTCTTTTTTGAAGTTTTCCCTTTTTGTTCTGATTTTTCTTTCACAACATGACTAATGCAGAAATATGTTTAGTGTGATTGTACATATATAAAAAATAAAAAAAGAAAAGGTGATGCCAGGAAAATCTTATTTCCTTTTACAAAACGAAATTAGATATATCGATCATGAGATTACTGTAAAGACAATACAACTGAATTTTTTGGAGGGGGAGAAGGCTATCTAGTCCAATCCACAGATGAATAAGAATCCCATCTATATATCCAACAAACTCTTATCCAGACTCTGTTTCAAGACTTCTAGCAATAGGAAACCTACAACCACCTGAAGCAGCACATTCTGTTTCCGAATAGTGAATTATTAGAATATTTTCTTTACATAAAGCCTAAGACTACATGTTAACTTTAACATGCTGGTCGTTGTTATTCCCTTTCAGAGAAAGAAGAAAAAGTCTTATCAAGTCTATTCCTGGGGCAGCTAGGTGGTACAGTGGATAGAGCACTGGCCCTGGAGTCAGAAGGACTTGACGTCAAATATAGCTTCAGACATTTACTAGCTGTGTGACCCTGGGCAAGTCACTTAACCCCAACTGGCTAAAAAAAAGTCAAATCCTGTATTGCCCTTGAAATACTTGAGAGATATAATGTTTGGAATGATCTAGGCCTAGGGTATTATGTTCTTTATCAGGCACATATAGATGACTATTGATCAATTCTGGGTATCACATTTTAGGAAGGACATTGACAAATTGAAATATGACTAGAAAAAGGTGGTCAGGATGGTAAGGGAGGAGCTAGAGATAATACCATACAAAAAATCAGTTGGAAAAAAACCTCAACATTAACCTAGAGATGAGACCATATAGGTGATAGCATGATTTCTGCTTTCAAGTATTTGTAAGTCATCCAGTAGACAAGGGATCCAGTTTATTGTTTGGCTCCAATGGATGGAAGTTGTCGAGAAGCAATTTAAGCTTAAAATAAGGGAAAACTTTTTTTTTTTTAATTTAGAACTGGCCCAAAGAAAAATGGGCTGCCTAGGGTGGTCATGGATTGTTCTTCATAAGGAATCTTTAAGGAGAGACTGCATGACTATCTTGGAGGAGATGTCATAAAAGGATTTCATCTTAAGTTACAGATTGAAATAGATAACCTCTCAAGTACCTTTCAATTCTGATATCTTGTGATTTTGTGAAAATAAGAAAGGACTGAAGTTTCATCTGCCATCCTGAAAATTGACAAAGATGACAAACTACAGAAAGAGTCAATGTTCAAGAGGTAGTGCAAAGACAGTCACAGTTAACAAAGTTTGGTGGAGCTGTGAATCAGTACCATTGTCCAAGAAGATAATTTGGAAAGAGAAGAGGAAGAAGGCTAGAAAAAAATCACAGGCAAGCAAGACAGCTTCAAATGCTACAGGTTTAATTTAGTAGGCTAAAAGGAAAAGCAAACTGTACATAATAGAATTCTACAGACATTTAAAATTACCCTTTTTCTGTAAAAAGGTAGCCATTTTGTATTTTAGTTTTTTATTTATACACATAAATATACATAGATATATATATTTCAAAAGAAAACTATTTGGATTATATAAGAAAAATGACTAAACTACTCATAACCTTTGACCCAGTGATGAATCCCAAAGAAGTAAAAAACAGAAAGGTCTAGTATATATGGAAATATTCAAAGTAGTATTTTTATGGTAGAAAAAAGGGAGAAACAAAGTTGGTATTCATCAGATGGCAAATTGTTAAAAACTTTATTCATGAATTTTAATGAATATGTTGCAGCCCATCCAGCTGCACTCCTCTGAACTTCAACATGTCCTCCAGAATCTCATCATCCTACAAGATCACATCAACTCAAAACTCATACCTCTTCAGTAGCCCCTGTTCCTGGGGCCCTTCTCTTCCTCTGATTGAAGAGAGAGAAGGGTAAGCAGTGGAGACCTCCTTCCAGATCCTCCATTCAAGGAGGATCATCAAATCTCACCATATTTTATCTTGACACACAGAGAGAACTTTTCACTCATCCCTACTTTTTAGCTTTGTGTGTGTGTGTGTGTGTGTGTGTGTGTGTGTGTGTGTGTGTGTGTGTGATTTTCCTCTTTTGTTTTCCTTTGCTCTTCCAGTGCTTAGCAGTTTGGCATAGAAGGCATTTAATTAATGGTTTTTGACTGACTGTGTAGTAAGAAATGATGAAAACAAGAAATTCAGACAAACAGAAAATATATTTAATTGATACAGAGTGAAATAAATAGTACTGGAAGAATAGTATACTCGATGCCAATAATATAACTGTAAAATCACTGAATTCTGAGTAATTGAAAAAACAAAAATGGTCCTAGAGAATAAATATTGAAGTGTAACATCTTCTTCTAACAAATAAATGAGGAACTATAGAATTTTATTACTCTGCATACAATGACAGTGTAGTGAGGTTGAATTAGCTTATTATTATTAGTGGACTTCATAGATTATGAGACTCTCTAGAACATCCAGTTTTTTTTATAACACTGGGTCAATTACATAAAGCCCCAGAAAACCATAGGACCTCCTAAATGAGATCCATAATTGCTAAAGAGTTTAGCCTTATATACATTCAAGAAAAGCTGAATATCTCAATGAAGATCACCTATTATTTACATCATGGTACATGGACAAGTCTACAAAGCTAGTGGATCAGTACATATATCTTGGGGAGATACTGCAGATTCTGGTCATACAATGAAAAAATAGGAATGAAGTGGGTTGTACAGCATGTGGGAAATTTTCCCATGCTTTCATGGACTTTCAACTTCTCCCTGAAACAAGAGACCAAATTTATGAACAAATATTCTTCAGATGATACTATAGATCTGTAAATCATAGAATACTGCCATCTCCAAGTGTAAAGAATTAACTGTTATTTGAGGTTTTTATGCCTTGGTGAGCACTGGCCTGGGGCTCCACAAACCTAATGGTGCTCCACCCACTGGTTGTAGCCATTGCCAGGGCTCTGGCACCTCACGTCATCACCACTCGCCAATGCCTACAGGGGCCTGGCAAAATTGTAATGATTGGAAACCTAGTGAGGGCAGTCATGTGACTGTCAGAGAGGCCATCCCATTGGCTGGGACTCTGTGGAGTGTTTCTAGGTTTGGGGGAGGAGAATTGGGCATTCTAGGTGGAAGCTGGAAAACGACAGGTGTTCTACTGTGCATTTTCAGCTGATTCCTGGATGGTGGTATTTTTCAGGTATTATAATTTCCTTTTCCCCATTTTATTTCCTTTCCCTTGATCCTACTGATCCTGTTTGTGTTTTGTTTTAAGTTCGTTCTTGTTAAAATAAATCTTGTTCTGTTTTGAGGGAGACTGCCGGTTTCCTTCCTTGCCCCAATATTGCGGTGAGCCGCTTAGCTAGCACTCCCCAATTAAAAATTGGTCCCCACACAAGCAATCTAGATGGTGAGCTAAAAGGCAATGGAGAGATACATAGTAAGTGTAAATAGGTTACAGCATGTTACTAACAGTTAATTATGTGCAAAAATTGGTGTAAAAGATGTCTTCAAACATAAGACTGAAAAAAGATGTGAGCCACCTATATAATGAGAGTAATCATATTCAAACAATGACAAGAGACCTAAGGGAAAGCCTATTTCATGTTGAGTGGATGTAGTGAAAAAGACTTAAGGATTATATGGACACGAGTCAGACAGGACGAGGAGCCATGAATAGTGATAGGCCTTGATGGGGGAAAGGACAGAGAACCCACATCAATAATATCACAGACAATTTAAATATTAAATTATAAGCTATATGCGGTTAATAAAGGAATTTTATACTCAATTATCTTGTAGAATTCAAAATCTTCTTGCAAAGTGAATTTTCACTCCATTATCTGTTTCATAAAACTGATTTTTTTTTTGGTGGGGCAATGAGGGTTAAGTGACTTGCCCAAGGTCACACAGCTAGTAAGTATCAAATGTCTGAGGGTGGATTTGAACTCAGGTCCTCCTGAATCCAAGGCCAGTGCTTTATCCACTGCACCACCTAGCTGCCCCATAAAACTGAATTTTAATATATTGGATTTACTTTATTAAAGCAGACCATATCTGTATATTGGTTTCTCTCTGTCTCTGTCACTCTCTCTCTCTACACACATATTGTGTAGTTAAATTCTCCCTTTCATTACTACCACCAAACACTATTTTCTACATACCTAAGATAAACATAGACATCTTCTCACTTCATACCTATAAACTTCTTTTTAAAATTTTGTTGAATTTCCATTCTATTTTAAAATTGTTATCATTTACAAACTTCTTTTACCTTTAACTTTTTATCCTCATGGAAACTAGGTTCTTCCTTGAAGATAATGCATCCCCCTCTGCTGCCTCTTCCCTTACAGACCTCAATTCCTATTCTCTCTGACTCAATAGAAGATAACTTTGGCTCTGCTTTCTCTTATGATTCTAGGACAATTCTCTTATGACTCTAGGACAATTACTCTTTTAATGCTTCTTATCACTTAAAGTTTACATTAACTACATGCTTATCAAATCACTGTAACTATTGTCTAACCTCAAATTGGATACACATCCATATCCCCAGAAGACACTTGGACCCAGTTCATACTTTCTCTCTCTACCCATATTGACTCAAAAAATTTAACATCCACGCTGACTCTCTCAGATCATTTAACTGCACAGATCTCAATAACCAATCCACAAAATTCATGCACAAATGAGGTCATACCATCAGGCTCATCACATGAAATATCTGCATCTCTGAAATCTTGAATTGAATTTAAATTCTTCTCTACCTCATGTCTTCCCTTTCCTTACTTCCACCTGTTTTATTTTCCAGATTCCACTAAAATAGTTGTCTGAACTCACAGACATCATATGATTATTGGAAAATTTCTAGTACATTAGCACACTTCATTCTGGTCCCACTTGATCCAGATAGGATCTTATGGTCAATCGGTTTAACTCTGACCTCACTGACTCCTAGTTACACTCACCCCATTAAATTTGTCATCACCCTTGTGTCAATATCTCACCCTGGATCATTGCCAACAACTGCTTTCTCCATTCCTATATTCAGACCAAAGTAAATCATATAACCATGATGACATAGAACCTGTGACTCTCAAACCATAAGTAGTTTTTCTATGCTGGTCAAAACTATTATAATTTATTCCTAACATACTCCCAGTCATAGTTATTTCAAAGCTCCTCTGCCCTCCTTAAGCCCAATGTTTTGCTTCTATAACTGACACAGCAGATGACCTTATTTCTTATTCAAATGAGAAAACTAAGGCTCATCTCTGCCACCTAGCTGCCCCCCCCATCCCATTTCATTTTAAAAATGCATTATGCCATGACAGAAAGCACGTATGTCTTAGAAGCAGAAGACCTGGATTTGAGTTCCAGCTGCAACACCAACTTTATCATTGAGTAACAGTCATTTACAATGTCTGAGTCTATTTTCTCATTTGAAAAACAGAAGAACTAATTTCACTGTGGGGATTAAAGCCCTGTGCAGCTTTAATGGATCTATAAATGTGCTTTGTGAAATGGTATGACATAATGAGGACAGGGCTAAAGTTAGAATAAGGAATGCCTGAGGTTGAACCCTGACTCTGACACATACGAGCTGTGTGAGGATGGAAAAATTACTTCACCTCTCAATATCCCCAGACAACCTTCCTAATACTCTTTGTTAAGTGAGTGGCTGCTCTGGACCTGGGGAGGGAGTTCACATATTATTGTATGATCCTTGCATGGAAGAAATAACAGAACCACTCTCTCCTCTAAAAGAATAGCTGCTTCCCACACTCAAGGCAAATTCTGATAATTGTGTCTTTGACCTTATAACCTCATGTGTCTCTTCCAAAATCTTTCAATTATCTTTTCTCTCCTAAATCTTTAATTAATTTCTTTCATTTCACTAGCTCTTTCCCATTTGTCTTCAAGTATGCATCAATAATCCTTATCTTGAAAAAAACTACACTTGACCCTCATGGTCCCTCCATTTTTCTCTTTCCTTTCACTGCCAAACTTTTCAGAAGAATGGTCTCCATCTAGTTCCATTTCTCTACCCATTCTTTCCTGAACTTTTTGCAATCTGGCTTGTCTCCACTACTTTTCAGAAACAGTGCTCTTGAAAGTCATAAATGACAAAATCACAATCCAATAGTCCTTTGCTGACTCTCATTCTCCTTGACCTCATTTGCAGAATTTGATGCTACTGATATGAGAGAGACAGAGACAAACAGACACAGAAGGAAACAGACTACTTTCTATTTGACTTCTGTGACAATGCACTACCCTGTTTCTCCCATCTATATCTATATCTATATCCATATCCATATCTATATCTATCTATCTTCTGTGTCTCCTTTACTGATTACTTTTTCTTTTTCCATCCCCCTAAGGTTCTGCCCATAGAGTCTTCTCTTATGATTTCAACTATCACCTCTACATGGATGATTCTCAAACAATCTTACTAATCTTTGTACACATATGGTGTGTATATACATATATATATATATATATATATACACACACACATATATATATACATACATACATATATATATATATATATATATACATACATATATACATACACCAATGGATATTCACTTCCTACATTCGGAGACCATTTCATTGAAAGTTTTTTATATTTGTCTTCCAGAGCCATATTGATGGGAATGGAGAAGAGTAAGAGACCTGAAAAAGTTGGGTCAGTTTCATTTGAGCTTTTGGAAGAGGGTAAGGAAGGACTGTCCTCAGGCATGATTTGGAAGTAGAGCAAATTTGTTGTTAGTGTTTTCACATTTCCCTTTCAGCCTCCTGCCTTCTTCCAGTCTCCTGAAGCCCATTCTTTTCTACTCCCTAAGGAAGCCAATAACTTTATTCTGGCCTATGGCTGTCTATCCAAAGGCTGTAGTTCAGCACATCATACAAGGCCCATCATCTGTGGACCATCTCCCTGGTCCAATATTAAATTCTCAGTCTTTGCTTTTTAACAAGTCCACTAAGATTTAATATCCAACCTAAACCCATTAGGTCTGTTTATTAAGCAGACTACATAACCTGCATGACCTAAACTACATAGTCTTTAGCTGATTAGTTGTAAACAAATTCAAGGATGAAATTATGTAGTATATGCCAAAATCTGTATCATTACAGATGGCTATTGTTTCAAAAGTTGGATAGACTACAAATGTGTCCGTCCCCATCCCATAGAGAGGAGTCGGAAATTATAGATCAGTGAATTTCACTTAGATCCAGTGAGACTTGATGGAAAGGACCAAATCATTAGGCATATGCAGATGTAACCTATTGAAAAACATAGATATTAGAATTATCAGTGTGTATAAACACATATGTGTAGCTAGTAGATATAATCTTTGACCAAATTGTAGAATTTTAAAATTTTTGACAGGTCTGTGGTTTCATCAGAAAGTATTCTCTCTAGTGATGCCAATAATAATCTCTTTATGCATTTTCTCCATTGCAAATCTTATATTTTTTTTCTATACATCTATCCATCACAGAAAATCTATTAAAAGAGCTGAAGTCCTTCCTATTGTTCATTTAGCATATTGGGGGCATCAATACAATGCCCAGGCTATAATATTTCATTCCCTACATGACTGCTTTGCCACCTTTTCTAAATGTCCATAACTATGATAACTTTTATGACAGACCTTGCATGCAAATCAACATCATCAGCATGGCAACCTCTGATCATATAAAATCATTATCTTTCTGTTATCCTCTGAGTTATCTGTAATTTTGATTCTTTTGAAATTAAGGCGATTTATATCCACATATTATCACCAGGAAGATGTTAAAGAAATGATCTTTTTTGGGTAGCAAGCAGATTGATTTTCAAATACAAGACTCAAGGGAAGCATAAAGAGGTAAATATGAAAGAGAACTCAGAAGGGATTCAATGAACTGTTTGCATTCTTACATGAGAATATGATACTTGTAATGCCTAAGAACTTTATAATTATTAGGGCAATTATAAGTAGTATATATAAACAAAGGACACAGGTATGAGTTGATTATGAAGAGATATCAAAAATTAAATTAAGGAATGAAAAAGAGGGATGCATTGGGATAAGGGGAAAGGAGAGATTGAATGGGGTAAATTATTTCACATCAAAGAGGTATGAAAGAGGTTTTATAGGGAAGGGAAAGATGGGGGGGTATGGCAGGCAATGCTTGACCCTTACTCTTATCAGAATTGGCTCAAAGACAGAATAACATACACACTCAGATGGGTAGCTGGGTATCAAAATATATCTCACTCTCTAGGGAAGTAGGATAGGAGGGGAATAAATGAAGGCAGAGTCATAGAAAGCAGTGTGGGTTGGGGGAGTTGGTAGCCAGAGCAAAACACTTGTGAGAAAGGACAGGGTGAAAGGAGAGAGAAAGAAGGATGAATGGGGTAAGGAAATAGGACAAAAACTGGTAAGAAAACTGGAAATCAGCTTGGCATAAACTAGGTATAGACCAACATCTTACACTGTATACTAAGATAAGGTCAACAGGGTACATGATTTAGATATAGTGATACCATAAACAAATTAGGGGAACATGGAATATATTACCTCAGATCTATGGATAAGGGAAGAATTTATGACTAAACAAGAGATAGACAGCATTACAAGATGTAAAATGGAAAATTTTGATTACATTAAATTAAAAAGATTTCACACAAACAAAACCAACACAGCCAAGATTAAAAGGAAAGTGAAAAACTGGGGAAACTTTTTACAGCAAGTTTCTCTGATAAAGGCCTCATTTCTCAAACATAGAGAACTGAGTCAAATTTCTAAGAGTATGAGTCATTCCCCAGTTAATAAATGGTCAAAGGATATGAACAGGCAATATTCAGTTGATGAAATCAAAGGTATTTATAGACATATGGAAAATGATCTAAAACTATTGATTGGAGAAATGCAAATTAAAATAATTCTGAAGTGCCAACTCATACCTGTCATATTGGTAATATGACAGATAAGGAAAATGATGAATGTTAGAAGAGATGTGGGAAATGTGGGACATTAAAGCACTATTCTTGGAACTGTGAACAGATCCAATCATTCTGGAGAGCTATTTGGAACTATGCGCAAAGGGCATAAAACCATGTATACTTTTTAACCAAGCAATACCACTACTAGGTTTGTATCCCAAAGAGATTAGAAAAAAGACATATATGTGCAAAAATATTTATAGCCTCTCTTTTTTGGTGGCTAAGAATTGGAAACTGAAGGGATGCCCATCAGTTGGGGAATGGTTGAACAAGTTGTGGTATATGATAGTGATGGAATACTTTGTGCTATAAGAAATGCTAGGGGACAGCTAGGTGGTGCAGTGGATAAAGTACTGGCCCTGGATTGAGGAGGACCTGAGTTCAAATACTACCTCAGACACTTGACAGTTACCAGCTGTATGACCCTGGTCAAGTTACTTAACCCTCATTGCCCTGCAAAAACCAAAACAACAAAAAAAGAAAGGATGAACAGTATACTTTCAGAAAAACCTCAAAAGACTTACTTGAACTGATGCAAAGTGAAATGAACAGAACCAGAACAATGTACACACTACTAGGAATATTGCAGTGATCAGCTGTGAATTGCTTAGCTCTTCTCAGCAATACAATGATCCAAGACAATTCCAAAGGACTTATGATGAAAAAATGTTATCCATCTCCAGTATGCTTTTTAAAACTTTATCTTTTATTCTGTGTTTTCTTTCACAATGTGAATAATGTGGAAATTTTTTTTGCATGACTACACATGTAAAACCTTTATCAGATTGTTTGCCTTCTCAAGAAGGCAAGGAGGGAAGAAAAGAGAGAATTTGGTACTCAAAATTAAAATATGGATGTTAAAAATTGTTTTTGGAATTCCAATTGAAATTCCAATTTGGAATGTCCATTTGTAATAGGAAAAATATTTAAGACTAGAAAACGTATTCTCTTCATTACTCTAAGCTTAAAGCCTTAGTCATCTTTGAGTCCTTCTTTTCCCTCATCCTACTCAGGCACCAACTTCATATCTTTTAAATTTATATAATTTCCATTGCTACTTCCAGTGCCCTAGTAGAAGCACTTACTCTCTTGAGACTGTTAGAGGCTCCTAACATCTCTTCCTGTCTCTAGTCTTTCCTTTAAATAGTTAATTGTATATCTTGTCACATATTAATCTGTTTAATCACTTTTACCAAGTTACTCCTTGAAGAAAAATTCCAACAACACACTGTTATTTAAATAATGAAGTGAAGTCCAAATTTCTTGAATGCATACCTGAAATGGACAACATATCTACTTATTTAAATTCTTCCTTTCATTCAGGGTTTAATTTTGTTACCCTCTCTCTGCACCCTATAACTAAAAATAATCCAGTCCTCCTCAAATCCTCCATGCCAATTCTTAAAACCTCTGCTATTCACTTAAGTTCAAAATTATAAGTATAATCATTTGTGTACATGTTTTATCTGCCCCACTCTAATTAATGGTTAAAGCTCTTTGAAGGTAGGGGCGATTCCATTTTCCTTTTGTATCTTAGTGCTCAGGAAGGTAGGAAACAAGTATTTATCAAGTGTCTAATATGTGTCAAGCTCTGTACTAAGTACTTTTCAAATATTATCTCCTTTGATCCTCATAACAACCCTACAAGGTGGGTATTATTATTACCTCCATTTTACAGTTGGAGAAACTGGGTGATTTGCCCAGGGTCGAAAAACTAGCAAGTACTCAGGTCTTCTTGAATCCAGCTCCAGCACTCTATATAAACTAGTTGCCTCTAGTTTAGCATGGTGTCTTAGACATTTTGGTAGGCTTTGGGGGATCCAAAACTCTGATTTCAATGGTGTATGGAACTCCTTACAAGGAAACTTCTTCATGGGAACGGAATTCTTAGTGTGGAAACTACCTTCTCCAATGCAAATAAGCTTCTTAACATATAGTCAAGTAACTTGCTCATGGTCACACAGCTAGTGTGCTTGAGAGAAAGCCAAGGATCACAGATTTAGTGCTAGAAGGGATTTTAGAGGTTATCTAGCCCAACATTCTTATTTTACAGATGAAGAAACTAAAAAGCCCATAGGAGTTCAGTAATATGTTCAAGGTCACATAAGTAGTAAAATTCTGACTACGGATCTATTGTTCTTTTTTATGATTATGTAAAACATTACCATATTAGTAATTTTGTACAAGAAAACTTGAATAAAAGAAAAAAATGAAAGATAGTGAAAACTAGCATGCTTCATTCTGTGTTCCATCAGTATCAGTTCTTTCCTTGGAGGTGGATAGTATGTTTCATTAATAGTCCTTTGGGATTGTCTTGGATCACTATATTGTTGAGAATAGTTCCACTATTCTCACTAGTCATTCACAGTTCTTCATCCAACAATATTGCTGTCTCTGTGCACAATGTTCTCTTGCTTCTGCTCACTTCATTATATATCACTTAATATAAGTCTTTCCAGGCCTTTCTGAAATTATCCTTCTTGTCATTTCTTATATAGTACAATAATATTCAATCATCATCATATACCACTGCTTATTTAGCCATGCCCCAATTGATGGGCATTCCTTTGATTTAGTATTCTTAGCCACAAAAAAAGAGCTTCTAGAAATATTTTAGTACAAATAGCTATTTTTCTCTTTTTGGGGGGATATCTTTGGGATATTAACCTAGCAGTGGTATTGCTGGGTTAAAGGGAATGAATGCACAGTTCTATAGCTCTTTGGACATAGTTCCAAATTGCTCTCCAGAATGGTTGGATCTTTTCACAACTCCACCAACAGTGGATTAGCATCCCAACTTTCCCACATCCCTTGCAAAATACAATATTTAGCATTTTTTAAAATATTTGCCACTCTTATAGAAGTGAGATGATACCTCAGAATTGCTTTAATTCGCATTTCTCTGATCAATATGGATGTAGAGCATTTTTCACATGATTATAGATAGCTTTGATTTCTTTGTCTGAAACCTGCCTGTTCATATCTTTTGATCATTTCTCAATTGGGGAATAACTTGTATTTTTATAAATTTGACTCAGTTCTCTATATATTTGAGAAATGAGGCCATTATCAGAAATATTTGTTTCAAAAATTCTTTCCCAGTTTTCTGCTTCCCTTATAATCTTGTTTACATTAGTTTTTTTGTGCAAAAACTTTAATTTTACGTAATCAAAATGATCTATTTTACATTTTGTTTTACTGTATATCTTTGGTCCTAAATTATTCCTCTGCCCATAAATGTTACAGATAAACAATTCCATGCTCTCTTAATTTGTTTAAGGTATCATCATTTATGTGTAAATCATGTACCCATTTTGACCTTATTTTAGTATACAGTGTGAGATGTTGGTCTATACTTAGTTTCTGCCATACTATTTTCCAGTTTTCCCAGCAGTTTTTGTTTCAAAATCTTACATCTTTGCGTTTATCATATACTAGATTATTATAGTCATTCAATACAGTGTAATTTGTATGTACCTATTCTATTTCCTAGTGTTCTTTTCCATCTTACCATGGTGCATTTAACATATAAGAGGCAATACCTGAACATTGGTTTTCCTGATTCAAAGGAAGCTTTTTTGTTTGTTTGTTTGTCTACTATTCCATACTGCCCATCTCCTTGGACATAGTAAATACTGAACAAAATATCTGTTGACAAATGTGAATTTCACTGAACTCCATAATCACATCTAACTTGCCTCCTCAGCCTTGTCTACCACCATTCTATGTTAATTAATTATGCCACCCAAATTAGTCTACTCACAATCATTAGAAGACATTGTGTTTTGCTCATGACATTCTGAACACCTCAATTGTCCTCCCCCACTTCCATCTATAATAACACATCACATTTATATAGCACTGTAGCAGTAATTAATATAAACCACATATTATGCAGCTTGATATTATTTTGCCTGTCATATATGCTATCTGAAAAGATTCTATATGGATATGTATGTGGATATATATATATATATAGTACATGTGTGTATGTAGTGAATGTCTATTAGTGTACCTTTAATTATAAGGTTAATTTTATTGATCTGTTCTCTTTGAAAAATTTCACTTGTAAAGTGTAATAAAAATCACACCTGGGAAGCCAAATATTCATTCCAGGGAGCATTCTGCTGTTGTCAATACATAGCAAATGTGTATTTAATTTTCCCAATTAGCTCTTGCAAATAAAGTTCCACAATGGACTGCCTTCAAATCTACTCCAAAAGCCTTTGAAAAAATTGGCCAAAATGCTGTATTTCTTCTAGGCGAACAGCTCTGAAACTGCATGCAAAGTATCTGAGGGTGTTTTGAAGAAAAGTACTATTATATGTCAATTTCAATTTATACCTAGCTACCAGTCTTTAGCTAGAAAGCTGACTGGGGTTGATCATAATAGATTATGGCAAGGTTGGTGTAAGATATTCCCACATGCCTTTTGTCATTATGCAATCTCAGAGGTTTCATTTCTTCAGAATTCAGCCAAGGGATCTCCCTGACACGGAGAGTTTTCTAGCTTTTCTGTATTGTAAAACCCTGCTTTTGCCTTAAATTGGTTCCTTTTCTCTCCTTGAGGTTGGTATATCTTAAGTTCTTGGGATATAGTGATTTTCTGGGACTTTCTTCTCTTTTCTCCCTCTAGTTGAAAAGACATAAAACTCTCACATATTCACTAATGGATATGTCATTGAATGAGAGAGCTAAGATCTGTTCCATTCTGCCCAGCTGCAAGGACCCAGCCTGCCTCTTAATGTAAGAACCAGAGGCTTATAGAGTGACTATGTTAACAAGGGTTGCTGAAGAAAAGCTTCATCCATCTCCACTCTTCTCTGAGAAAGGTTTTATCTGTCACTATAATGCATCTGAAGGGCTAAAAAAGACAATGTAGGCTTGTGAATTTACACCCAAATTACTGCAGGTAACCTTTTAATTAAGCTCTTTTTACTATAAACCTGTGAGTAGTCTGTGTTTAGCCTTCCATGAGAACCGTTAATCAATTTAACAGTTTGTAGGTAAGACAGGGAGTTCCAACAGCAACAACAACAACAATTTATATGGTGTTTTGCATTTGATCCTCAATAAGCTTGTGAGGTAGGTGCTATTACTCTCCCCCCACCCCACTTCTCTTTTACAAATGAGGAAACTAAGTTAAGGGACTTGTCTCTGGTCATTGTTTATAGCCTAGGAACAGCTGTGCCAGCCTTGCCCACAGACAGAATGGGAACAATTCTCAGACACCATTCAAAGGAATAGAAATCATGAGAACACAACAGTTTTCTGAGTACATGCCCCAGGGTCCTGACTACCAGATCCATCTTGCCTGCCATGACCATAAGCCTCCCCTAAATTGTCCCTTACTTTATCTTTATATGCAATCTCAATTTTTCCAAGATACTATAGCATCTGAGGCCCAAGTGCCAACACAGTAAGTTAGCTTCCCTGAACCTGTTCCCAGGAGTGGCATAGCACAAGAGCAGTGTCCCTGGTCAACATCCAGCCCAGGCAGCAAGTCATTCCTCAAGGGCTGTCTCACTTTCACACTGAGCTGTGCTCATTTGTTTCTGCTAAGATGACAATCAGGATGGAATTATAAAGTATATATCATAAAGTTTTTATTTGCAATATTGTATGATATTTTTGTCAGTTATTTTGTTTCTCCATTGAATTGACTTGTAAGCACGTTTAAAAGCTTTCTACTACAATTTTTATAATTTATTCTTGATTAATTTTTGTTTGCATCTATTTTCTTATCCTTCCTTCCTTCCTTCCTTCCATTAAGCATCAGGACCATAGGCACTTAATATAACATTTTTTCCTAGACAGAATTCATATTTGATTTACATGATTTTAATTCTAGCACTCCAAAATAGCCTTTCAAAACTTATCATAACATAATAGAGAAATTTGTGACCACTGAGCCCAATTCCCTGCTTTTATAGATAAAGAAACTGACTTGATCAAGATGACACTGCTGTTTGCTTTGGAAGAGGACCAATGACATCACAAAGGTGATGTGGTAACATGTGACATGTGAATTTACATGAAGCAGAGTTGGACAAAATCATCATCCTCATTCTCTCTTCCAGAATCACTGAACTCCAGTTGTACAAATCAAGACTGGTGATGGCCTATGATTCAGTGGATGACCTGGTGTCTTCAATGGTTGACCAAGATCTAAGCACTCCACAGTGCCTGCTGCAGCTGCCTCTATGGTTGCCAGAACAAATTGATCTCATCTGCCCATTTTGCCAGGGAAAGTCTTCACATGCTTAGAGTAGACAACTCCATAATTCACTGAGAGGTCTGAGGCCTATTGGTTACCCTTAATCTGGTTTAGTGCATCTGCCAAGATGGCTTTACCAGGTTTTGGATGTTGAGCATGCTACAGATTCTTAGAACCACAGGTGAGAGTTGGTAGACACCAAAGTCTACCCAAGTCTACCTACCAAAGACTAAGAATGTCTACATAGGTAGACTTGGTGGGCAAGAAGCCCTGAAAAGGGTTTGGCAATCCCTCATACCAGAGGTGCTAGTCTTCACTGAATGCCCCACACAAATCATTGATAATAATGATCTGAGAAAGGTTTCATTGTGAGGCAGCTGCCTTTGAAGCCTACTTCTACATGAATAATGTTCAGCTATATAAATCATATTGCTCCTTTAATAAATTAAATATTGAAGAAAGAAAATATACTGCTATTATTTTCTAAATAAAATGTTCACCTAGTGAATCACTATTATTTAGTGCCATCCTAAACATCAAGATTTTTCTCTACAAATAAAAACATTTGAATCGGTGACTTACATTTCTAAATGGAGCAAATGTTTCTTTATTGAGCCATTTTAAAATATAAACATTTTCTGTGGGGCTGTTAAAGACTGTTAGGCATTTAAAGTTTTTTTTATGCTTCCATTACTTTTAAAGATGGTAACATTTGGATAAAACATTTGGTTATTAATATGTAACATTCTGTGAAAATTTCCTCTGAATATGAGGCCAAATAAATCAAGGCTTGCTAAGAAAAGGTTTTCCAAAGTTTCTTCCTATATTAAAGTCCCAGGTGCAAATGCAGATGCAGACTATTTTTCATCAAAATGTAATATGCATGTTTAGGATTTTAAATGAGTTTAGAAATTAGATATTTCAGTGACTTTTATTTCTGAAGAATTTTAAAACAATTATATTTTCAGCTCACTGTGCAGCAGCATTTTAATGCAAGAAAATTATTACAGTTATATCTAAAGAGAAGAAATTTACATATGGAATGAATTATGAATGTAAAAAAGTCTCCTTCAAATTAGCAACTGGAATAAGGCCATAATTTATTCAATGTTTTAAAGTATTAAAGTCACTATTAAATGGTTATATGGCAAAGTATTTAGAATATTGGACTTTGGAATAAGGAAGAAGAGAGTTCAAATCTTACTTCAGATATTTACTAGTTGTGTAACCCTAAGCAAGTGACTTACCCCCTCTCAGTCTTAGTTTCATATTATATGGGGATAGCAATAGTGCTGTCTTACAGGATTGTTATGAGGAATAATTGAGATAATATATGTAGAATGCTTTGGAAAAAAATTAAAGTTTTATATATATATATAATTATTATTATTCTACCAATTCTCAATTTGTAGAAAGCATTTGTATTTATGGTCATTAATACAACAGTCTGTATTGGAAAACTACTATACAACCATGGAACTATAATAATGTACTATTCTAGTTATATATACCATAGTATATGCTAGACTATAAAACCACCATAGGAAGACTACTATGATAAAGATACATGGTTTGATAAAGATTACATGGAAAATTGTCTGTTTGTTGCTGAGAAATTAGTTGTTTCTACAAAAAGAGTCCAGAGAAAACACTCTGCCATATAACTTCTGGCAAAACCAAAACCAAAATAAAAACAAAACCCCCCAAAGCACATATTCTTTAGTCATAAAGTCTTAATCTTGAGCCTTGGAGGAACATGTGCATAATTTATCAGAGAAATCAAACCATCAAAAGCATTTATTAAGTGTATACTAGGTGCCAGTCACTGAAAATACAAATACAAAAATGAAAAATGTCTGACTTTAAAAACAACAACAACAACTTACATTCTATTGGCAAGAGACAGCATATTCACAAATGATTGAATATAGAGCAACCACAACATAAACAAAAAAGTGAAAGGGGGGGAATTGATTTGATTTAATAATAAAGAGTTTATTTGTGACTTTAGAAAATGATTTACAGTATGTATGTATGTGTCACTAGGTAAGGTCTACCTTCTTAAAGGAGGTGACACTTGAGCCAAAGCTGGAAGGGAACCAGGGTTTCCAAGAGGTGGGAAGAGTCAAATTGGGAGCCTTCCAGGCATGGGGGATAGATTGTGCAAAACATGGATGCCACTTTGGCTGGAGGGTAGAGTGTGTGACAGAGAGTAATGTATCATCAGCCTAGAAATATGGGCCAGAGCCAAACTGTGAAGGGCTTTCAATGACAGAGGAGTTTCTACATTATTGTAGCAACAATAAGGAGCCACTGGATCTTACTGAGCACAGTAGCAAAACAGTTAGGACTGCTTTAGGAGCATAATTCTGGAAGCTTTGGGGAAGATGGGGTGGTAAGGAGGAGATGGGATGCAGAGATCTATTTCAGTAGTCCTGGTGAAAGGTGGCCGTGGTGTGTGAAGAGGTGGCAATGGATGTGAGAGTTTGAGAAGGGAAAAGGCAACAGGACTTGGCAACTGATTGGATATAAGGGATAAATGAAAGTGAAGAGTTAAGAATGACTCATATTGTGATTCATACTGTCCTGGGAGACTGAATGAATGGTGGTGTTCTAGACAGAAATAGAGAAGAGTGTGGCATATATTTTGATATGTTGAGTTTGAGATGTTTATGGATTATCTAGGTAAAGATGTCAGGCAGGCAGCTAGAGATGTAAGACTGGATCTCAGAAAAGATCTGGGCCAGATTTAGAGATCTGGATGTCATTAAGATGTAGAGGAGAGGACAAGGAAGAGAGAGGGAGAGAAAGGGTGAAGAGAAGAAACAGGAGAAGAAAGGGAAGGGACTCAGGATAAGACCTGAGATACACCAATACATAGGAGGTAGGATATGGATGATGGTCTTGCAAAGGAGAATGGGAAAGATCAGTCAGACAGGTAGGAAGAGGACAGATCATCTAGAAAGAGCTGATGGTCAGCAGTTTCAAATGCTACACAGAGCTCACAATGGATGAAGACAGAGAAAAGATCATTAGATATAATGATAAAAAGATCATTTGTGGCATTGGAAAAAAACATTTTCAGTTGAGTAATGGATACAGTTGCTAAGGGTTAAGAATTTAGTAACAAAATAGAGACAGTGAGTACGAACAGCTTCTTCTAGGAGTTTGACTGAAAAAGGGAGGAAAAAATTCAAAATGATAGCTCAAGGAAATGCTAAGGAGAGGGGAAAATGTTAAGCTTTGAAGAAATCTGTGTATGTCCACAGACAGGGAAGAAGTAGTGGGCAAAGAGAGGGAGAATGGGGAATGACTGAAGGAGAAATCCCCCAGAGAAGATAGTCGGGTGCAAGGATAACAGTAGAGGAGTTGATGCTGGTAAGGAGAACAGTCATTTCATTCTCAAAAAACAAAAACAAAAACAAAAAAACAGAAAATATGCAAAGCAAGCATTCAGCAAAGGGAAAGGACAAGAGGAAAGAAAAAAGAAAGGAAGAAAGAAAAAGAAAGAAAGAGAAAGAAAGAAAGAATAAAGAGGGGGCAGCTAGGTGGTGTAGTGGATAAAGCACTGGCCCTGGATTCAGGAGGACCTGAGTTCAAATCTGACCTCAGACACTTGACAGTTACTAGCTGTGTGACCCTGGGCAAGTCACTTAACCCTCACTGCCTGAAAGAAAGGAAGGAAGGAAGGAAGGAAGGAAGGAAGGAAGGAAGGAAGAAAGAAAGAAAAGAAACAAAATATAAAGGCTACCCTATCACTAACACAGATCAATTTCTCCAGCTTCCTCTTTCTTTTTAGTCGTGATCCTAATTCTATATTAGATGGTAAAATAAAGAAAGGTCTTTGGGGTTTAATTAATCCTTATAATTATAGTTGTGTAGTCCTGCTCTTCTTTATATCCTAAACAATACATTACAAATGGCTGACATCCAATAAATAATTGCTGAATTTTTAATCTAATTGTTTTCACTTTTTGCTGATCCCATTAGTCTTTGGAGGCAAATTATTGTTTTATCCTTTCATCTTTACAAATGGGATATTGTTTTTCTTTAATATCATATATTTAGATGAATGAAGGAATAGTCACTTTTAATATCTGGAAATTAAGTTTATATAGGCATGTGGAAGTATACAGTTTTCCTTCTGGAAAAACATGAAGCATATTTTAGTCTTGTTCAAGTCTATGCACAGTTCATTGTTTATTTACAGAAATAAAATGTGTGCGTATGTGTGTATGTGATCGGCTTCTCATTTTTTGGGGGGATGTCATAGTCATTCACACAAAATTATTTGAACAGACTTTATCTAACAAAAATAGTAGTAATAATGCTTGACTTCTAAAGGGATGGTGAGGAAAAAGTTAAATAGTCACAGGTTTTTAGTCTCTCTTTATATACCTTATTTTACAAGTACTTGAAATGTCTTCCAAGGATGTTTAGCAAGGTTTTTTCCTAGTTATGAATCCCAGAGTTGTAGTTTACTGGTGGCAGCATTAATTGTTCAGCTTTCTTCTTATTCCTCCCCTTTAGCTATAGGCTTTTGGAATCTTATAGTTCTTGTTAGCTATTATAGAATCACAGAATTTAAGCCAAAGGAGGCCTTTGAGGCCGGATCTCTCCCAACAAGTGTTTTCCATCTCTTTATTATCTCAAATTTATCCTGTATATAGTTTAGTTGTATATAGTTGTTTGCATCTTGTCTCCCCATTAGACTGTGAGCCCTTGAGAGTAAAAGGCTTTCTTTTGCCTTTCTTTTAATCTTCAGTATTTAGCATAGTGCCTCAAGCATAGCAGTCACTTAATAAATGTTTATTGACTGACAAGTGTTTTCATTTTATTTTTAGTGTATATACTACACAGTATTTTATATTGGCTATTTTCAAAATAAAATATTATATTTGAAATGCTCACCAATGCCCAAAGAACAGTCAAATCCAATCTACAAATATTTTAGCATTGAAAATTTCCAAATGGAAACCACAAATTTTTAAAATTAAAATACTAAATTTTTGATTACTCTCAACTTTACAAATATGAACAATCATGGACATTTTAAAATGTATGTATACATACACAAATGTACAAATACACACACATACATAAATATGCACACATATAAACTGCATATATGCACACAACAGAAAAAAGGATTGTATATGAAATCACAAATTTAATCACATATGGCTTATGTTTTTTAAGTAGATACTCAATTTAGCACATTAGTTACAAAGCTGTCTTGCTTGTCTGTGTTGCTCTCTGAACCTCCTTGTGATCTCTTTTGTGCATCTTCTTTAAATGCTTGCTGCTCTTATATCTTCCTTTTGATTAAAAAAAAAACCATCACTTTCACTATTCCCACTCTATCTCCAATTACTCTCCTCAAAAAACACTTTCTTTAAAAGAGTTAGCATAATTAAACAAAACAGATCCAAATCCTGGTAATGTCCAAAATTATGTCTTATTCTGCGTCTCTATCAAGAAGTAAGAAACATACTTGATTATTTTCCTCTAGATTTCTGACTGGTCACTGTATTAATCAAAGATTTTAAGTCTTTCAAAGTTGCTTTTCTCCAATGTCTGTATGGCCTCGGAGACATATTAGCTATGTGAACCTGGGCAAGTCACTTAACTGTGTTTGCCTCCGTTTTTTTCTCTGTGAAATGAGATAGAAAAGGCAAAGGCAAACCACTACAGTATCTTTGTCAAAAATCCCCAAAGGGGTCCAAATACTTGGACATGACTGAAATGACTGCACAACAACAAACAACAATACAGAATGTGGTAGACCTGGATTGTCAGTAGGTCGTGTCAAAAAGGTTTGGAGATTTAAACTGACCAAAATCTTACAGTAGGCCAAGGTTATAAGAGTTAATATAAAGTTCATCAGCATTATTATTAGTATAATGTTTAGATAACATAAAGGAATACCTCAATGTACTTTATAATAACTATTCTATAGATAGTACTATATTTAATTCTATACATTATAGTTTAAGAGTGACACTAATAAATAACGGTGTTCACAGAAGAGGCTGACCAGGATAGTTAAGAAGTATAAAAAAATGGGCTTCTTGGTCATGTGATGAACAAGACGGAAGACTAAACAAATCCCTAACATATTCATTCAGAACCAGACAATCGAGACAAGCAGACCCATGAATTTACAACAGAATTAATTCTGATTCCTATATAATCTCTTTCCCATCCTGACCCCAACATTCCTGCCACCACACACACTGGGCTGGTATACTGCTCATCCAGATGACTGAGGAACCAAGGGAAGTAGAGCAGGATGCCAGAATTAGGCTGGAGTTTCTAACACACTTGAAGGAAAGAGGCCTGAAATCCACATGAGGCCAGTTCTGAGCCCCTCAGAAGTCACTTAGGATTTTCATTCAAAGGGAAGGAGTTAGGAAGTAGGAATATAAGGAAAAGAGACTGAAAGTACCAAACATTTCAGGAAGAACAAAACTCAAAGCTCTTGAACATAAGTAGATAAACCAACAAGGAAGATATAAATAACAGAAGAAATATGGTCTTCAGATCAACTAGCTTCATCCAAACATCTCTACATAAGTATTGTATAATAAAAGAAAATGAATGGATACCTGATGAGGAAGAAGTTATGGATTATTAGTACAGCAGTATGATTTCAAATGTTTTAGTAGAGAAATAAGAATTGTGAAAGTAGGATTTATGATCTAGAGAGCAGAAATAATCAAGAGAATAGAAAAAACAAACAAACCTGACTTCACAATGGCAAACCTCACCAAAGAAACAAATGAAAGAACAAATGATTGGGGAGGCCAATACACAGAAATGAAGGAGAATCTAAAAAGAAGCAAAAAGCAATAACATTAAAAGAAAGAATGATTTCTATACAAGCAAAACATATTGATCTCAAAAACAGGATGTGGAGAGACAATTTTAGGATTATAGGTTTTCAAGAAGAACATGACAAGTCAAAAGACCTAAATAACCACCATGATAGAAATTATACAAGACTGCTCAGAAAAAAAGTGTTAACTGAAAGACTCTATAGATTGCTTCCAAAAAACAAAAGAAAATAAGACATAAAACTGGGCTGCAAATTCTAAGCTACATAGGGGTCAAATTGAATAATTCCAATGACAAACAACAAATCCTGCAAGTGACCAGAAGAAAAACTTTCAAATATAAAGTGAAGTGAATTTGAATAACACAAGACTATTCTGTATCCACCAGAAAGAAAAAGAAGGAATAAAACATTTTCCAAAGAGCAAAGGGCTCAAGTTGCAACCCAGAGAGAAATAACTTGCAATGCAAAGTTTAACTATTAATAAAAATATGTATATCAAAAAAGAGACATTTAAAGAATTTCTACCAAGAAGATCAGATGTGAACAGATTATTTTCTTTGAAAATGCCTCAGACAACAGAAAAATAGGAAAAGTAAACAGAATAACTAAGGCAGAAATAGATAAAGAAATATAGAAGCTATGTCAGAATAGAAAATAATGAAAGCATTGGGAATATTTAACATGGAGAAGAAAAAACTAATAAAACAATAAAAATCACTTAAGTTTCTATAGTGTTTACATTTATAAAGCTTTATCTCATTCAAACATCTTGGAAGATTGATAGGTTAGCAAGTGAGAAACAAAGTATTTTACTAACTTTAAAGCAATATAGAAATGCTACCTATTAACTATATCATTAGCCTTATTTTTACAGATGAGAAAATGGATACTCAGAGAGATTAAATGACTTATCGAAACCTATTCATACCATCTTTCCAAACTATATACAGTAATGAATAAACTCTCTCAGCTCCAATAAATTCCATAACATATTCTGAATAGTGAGGATTTCAGTTCAATTCAATAATCATTTACTGAGCACATATTATATTCAAGATGATGTGCTAGGAGATTGGAATATAGAGACAAATACTAATATACTCCTTCCTCAAAGAACTGATATTCTCCTGAAGGGACTTTCATTTTTACTTCATGTTAAGAAGAACTTGAATTTTTAGATATTTCATTTAAAGGAAGTTTTAAGAGTTCTAGGGCTAGATACAAAACAGAACAATGTCTTTTATAAACATGAACATCTGAAGGACCCTGCTAACAATAGAGAATGCTTGGGGGCGGCTAGGTGGCGCAGTGGATAAAGCACTGGCCCTGGATTCAGGAGTACCTGAGTTCAAATCCGGCCTCAGACACTTGACACTTACTAGCTGTGTGACCCTGGGCAAGTCACTTAACCCCCATTGCCCCGCAAAAAAAAAAACCAAACAAAAAACAAAACCAAAACCAAAAAAAAAACAACAATAGAGAATGCTTCTTCCATTTGGACTCTGCACTGGACATCCTTTATGACAACAGTGAACATCTGTTGGGGGAGTTATAGACTTCTGTATGTTCCATTCTTCACTTGAGAATAATAATCAAACAGTTCATCATAGTTTTTTATGTTCCTTCATCTTTCATGGAATATTGTATAATTTTGAAATATGCAGATAATACACCCTGTTGGAGGAAAGAGTTTTAAAGGTGATATTTTGCTCTACTAAATTAATTTTTTAGTCAACAATCAATAAGAACAGTGGACCTTCTAAATACTTTTTCAACTTACCGAGTACGCTTTCAGCAAAGTATATGACTATGGGGTTGTAGTAAAATTACTGCAGAAAATTATTTGGAAAGTTTGTTCTAATCTCATGAAGGATGCATTTGATGAATTGCAGCATATTTTTATAAAGCACTATAGAGGTCAAGAAGCAGGCAGGTTGTCTGTATTATTACCATAATAATATTTTTCCACAGTAATAACATCTTTGATTTTTTCCCAAGTAGTTATCCTCTCCTCTTACGTGAATTGATTGCTCAAAACCTTTTAAATGGTGTCACCTTCAGCTTCCTTTGAGTATACTTAGTCTGCTTTACTTTTTTATTTTATGATTTCTACTTCTTGAAGCACACTGGGGACTGTAATGTTAGAGCCTAAGTGTTATGGATTGATTCTCTTTGATGGTGAAAATAATTTGTTCTAGAAATCTTTGGAAATCATTTCCACTTTTTATCTGTTGTCTCCCTCCCAACTTTCATCTTTTAAAACTCTTTAGATGATATAGCTTAGTTGGATCTCTCATCAAACTTTATGTAAACTGGTTCCCCCTTCACTACTTCTCTCTTTCTATGAGAGAATATTGTTTATAACTTCCCATTCTCCAACCCCATCAGATCTTAAAAATGAAATTTTATTATAAATCAGTGTCATTTGCTTGGAAATGAGATCAAGTTTGCTGGTTAAGGCCTTTTCTGGCCTTTGTTGTCCTCCTTGATGTAGATTTATATCAGGTCAACTTCCTTAGGTGATAATTTGTACCTGACTATTCTTTTATTCATTCTCAATTCCTTGTTTTTCATTGCATTTAGCCTTTTTTTTTAACATTTTCAGCATCTATAGCTTTCCCAAGTAATATTTCATAGTAGACTACATCTTTGCCATCATCCAATTGACTGAAATGTAGAGAATACAAGATAATACAAGATCCCAATTTTAATAGCTATTTATCTTTTTGTTTTGGTTTTCACATTGCCTGACTTTCTTCCTGAATCATTCATCCTCCTATTTCCCAGAGTGCTATCCCTTATAACAAAGTTGTTTTTTTTTTTTAATGAAGAAAAAAATTGGTGAAATAGATCAATGCATTGAAAAAGATCTGGCATTACATGCAGTGTCCCACAGCTGTTGATGTCCACTTTCACAAAAGATAAGGAGTAAATAGAGTATGTATTCAGAGCCTTTGGGGCTAAGACTAGGCTTTATAATTTCACAACCATAATCAGCTTCAATTCTTTTGTATTTAGTGTTCTTTCCACTGACATTGTATAGTCACTGTGTTCTGCTTACTTCATTTTGCATCAGTTTAATTAGAGATTTTCTATGCTTCTTTGTAATAATAATATTCTTTATGACTTACAGCACAATAATATTCCAATATATTCATGTACAGTACTCTACTTAGCAATTCCCTAATCAATGAGAATGCACTTTATTTTTGGTATAGTCAATTTTACTATAACACCTGTTTTGAAAATGTGAATTTGATTCAACACAATTGCTATCATTAGGAAACAATCTCAGCGTAAGTCTAATTGCACATTTGTCCATGAGAAATGATGAGGAAGAAATCAGTACCACTTCACAGTAACTCAGGCTGTAACTTTTCTGATGGCCATTTCCACAAGCAAACTTTAGGTCTTTTTCCAAGTTTCATATTTATTATGTATCTTTTGGTGCAGTAGGAGGTGTGGGCAGAGGGAAGCTGGTCCCAATCTAAGAACTACCGCCCACTCTCAATCTTGGAGTCACAAAGCTGGGGATTACACTGAGGTTACCCTCTCATGCACGTCCTTTGAATTTGACAGTCTAGGCCTTTTGGGAACTGATATAGGGCAGGTAACAATCTGAGGCCATAGACATTGACATCATTTGTTGTAGTATTTAGGTATTTTAAAATCATTTAACATGAATGAAACTGTGCTACCCATGTTATTAGGTTTCTATTAGTTTTTAGGAGAGCTGAGTCATACAGTGGATAGAGTCTGAATTTCTGGAGTTAGGAAGTTCTGAGTTCAAATCTGGACTCAGACACTTACTAGATGATTGATCCTGGGGAGAACACTTAACACTGTTTGCCTCAGTTTCCTCATCTGTAAAATGAGCCGGAGAAGGACATGGCAAACCACTCTAGTATCTTTGCCAAGAAATCCCAAATGAGGTCACAAAGAGTTGGACCTGACTGAAATGACTAAACAACAACACCAACAAATCGCTTTTTTTATGTGTCCCTGAATTATTAAGTTTTTGAGTGTTATACCCCTAACCCCATTTCTTTTATAAGCCTTGTAGTTTTTACTGTGCAATTTTGTGCATGATTTTTAGAAGCATGATTAGCTGAATTGATTGTACTCTAATATTGCAAAAATGATGGTATAAATATTTTGGTGTATATGGAGACTTTCTTTTTATCAATATTCTCTATGGGTCATGTGCCTAACAGTGAAATCTCTGGATTAAAGGTTATGGATATCTGAGCCACTTTGTTTACTTTATTCCAAATTTTGTTTTAGCCTGATCATACAATTTCACAGATCTATCAATAATGTATCAGAGTATTTGTTTTTTCACAATCTCTTTACCATTGAATAGTCACACCTTTCATCATCTTCATTAATTTACTGAGTATAAAAAAAGATTTCTCAGTGTTGTTATAATTGGCATTTCTCTTACTTTTAGTGATTTGGATCATTCTTTTAGTATGTAAGATTTATTCCTATCTTTTGATCATATATATATGTTTTTTCTGTTAGTTACCTATTTATCTTGAAAATCTACCCTTATCTAAAAATATATAAACCCTTATCTGAGAAATTTGATACAAATATCTTTTTTACCATTTATGCAAAAGTTTTTCAAATTTTAACAAAAATTATTTATTAAAGCCTTGCAAAAACCTCCATCCCTTGTTTCCTTAAGAATTCATCTTCTACCCCTAGCTGTGAAAGTTACATGATATGCTTCTGTTCTAATTTTTATGATGTGATTTTTTATTTTCTATTTTTTTCCCATTACATGTAAAGATAGTTCTAAAATTTTGTTTATACAAGCTTTCCAATTTCAGATTTTTCTCCCTCCCTCCCCTCCCTCCCCCCTCCCCTGGACAGCAGGTAATCTGATTGATAGAGGTTACACACACACACACACACACACACACACACACACACACACACACACACACACACATATACACACACACATAATAACATTGAACATATTTCTGCATTAGTCATATTATAAGAGAAAAATCAGAGTAATGACAAAAAACCCCAAAAGAGAAAAACAACAGCACCAAAAACAAAAGAAATAGTATGGTTCATTCAGCATCTGTACTCCACAGTTTCCCCCCCAGCCCCGGATTTGGAGATCCTCTTCTATCATGAGTTCACTCTTCTGTACCATTGCATTGGTGAGAAGAATATAGTCCATCACAGTAGATCAACACTCAATGTTGATGATACTGTGTATAATGTTCTTCTGGTTCTTCTCATCTCACTCATCATCAGCCCACACAAGACCCTCCAGGTTTCTCTGAACTCCTCCTGCTCATCATTTCTTACAGAACAATAGTATTCCATTGTATTCATATACCACAACTTGTCCAGCCATTCCCCAATTGATGGGCATCCCCTCAACTTCCAATTCCTTGCCACCACATAAAGAGCAGCTATAAATATTTTTATACATGTGGGTCCCTCTCCCCTTTCCATGATCTCTCTGGAAAAAGACCCAAAAGTGGTATTTCTGGGTCAAAGGGTATGCACAGCTTTATCGCCCTTTGGGGATAATTCCAAATTGCTCTCCAGAATGGTTGGATCAGTTCACAGCTCCACCAACAATGCATTAGTGTTCCAATTTTTCCAAAGCTTCTCCAACATTTATTATTTTCCTTTCTTGTCATTTTAGCCAATTTGATAGGTGTCACGTGGTACCTCAGAGTTGTTTTAATTTGCATCTCTCTAATCATTAGAGATTTAGAGCATTTTTTTCATATGGGAATAGATAGCTTTGGTTTCTTCATCAGAAAACTGCCTGTTCATATCCTATGACCATTTCTCAATTGGGGAATGACTTGGATTCTGGTAAATTTGATTTAGTTCCCTATACATTTTAGAAATGAGGCCTTTATCAGAAGTACTGGCCATAAAAATTGTTTCCCAGCTTTCTTCCTCCCTTCTAATTTTGGATGCATTGCTTCTGTTTGTAGAAAAAAATTTAATTTAATGTAATCAAAATCATCCATTTTGCATCTTATAATATTCTCTATCTCTTGTTTGGTCATAAACTGTTTTCCTTTCCAAAGATCTGAAAGGTAGACTATTCCTTTCTCTCCTAATTTTCCTATGGTATCACCTCTTAGGTCTAAATCATGTATCCATTTTGACCTTATTTTAGTATAAGGTGTCAGATGTTGGTCTATGCCTAATTTCTGCCATACTATCTTCCAGTTTTCCCAGCAGTTTTGTCAAATACTGAGTTCCTATCCCAGAAGCTAGAGTCTTTGGGTTTATCAAACACTACATTACTAGTATCATTTACTACTGTGTTTCCTGTGCCTAGCCTATTCCATTGATCCTCCATTCTATTTCTTAGCCAGTACCAGATAGTTTTTTTTTTAACTTTTTTTTTTTTTAGTGAGGCAATTGGGGTTAAGTGACTTGCCCAGGGTCACACAGCTAGTAAGTGTTAAGTGTCTGAGGCCGGACTTGAACTCAGGTCCTCCTGACTCCAGGGCCGGTGCTCTATCCACTGCGCCACCTAGGTGCCCCAGTACCAGATAGTTTTGATGACTACCGCTTTATAGTAGAGGTTCAGATTTGGTATAGCTAACCCACCTTCCTGTGCATTTTTTTTTCATTATTTCCCTTAATATTCTTGACTTTTTTTTTCAGATGAAATTTGTTATTATTTTTTCTAGCTCTATAAAATAATTTTTAGGTAGTCTGATTGGTATGGCACTGAATAAGTAAATTAATTTAAGTAGTATTGTCATTTTTACTATATTAGCTTGGCCTATCCATGAGCAATTGATATCTCTCCAATTATTTAGATCTGATTTGATTTGTGTGAAGAATGTTTGGTAGTTGTGTTCATAGAGTTCCTGGGTTTGTCTTGGCAAGTAGACTCCCAAGTGTTTTATATTATCTACCATTACTTTAAATGGAATTTCTCTTTTTGTCTTTGTTGGTCATGTATAGAAATGCTGATGATTTATGTGGATTTATTTTATATCCTGCTACTTTGCTAAAGTTGTTAATTGTTTCCAGTAATTTTTGAGGTGATTCTTTAGGATTCTTTAAGTATACAATCATATCATCTGCAAAGAGTGATAGTTTTGTTTCCTCCTTGCCCATTCTAATTCCTTTAATTCCTTTTTCTTCTCTGATTGCTAAAGCTAACATTTCTAGTACAATATTAAATAATAGGGGTTATAATGGACATCCCTGTTTCACCCCTGATCTTATTTAGAAAGCCTCTAATTTATCTCCATTGCATATAATGCTTGCTGATGGTTTTAGGTAGATACTGTTTATTATTTTAAGGAAAGCTCCACCTATTCCTAAACTCTCTAGTGTTTTTATTAGGAATGGGTACTGTATTTTGTCAAAAGCTTTCTCTGCATCTATTGAGATAATCATATGATTTTGGTTGGTTTTCTTATTGATGTGGTTGATTATGTTAATAGTTTTCCTAATGTTGAACCAGCCCTGCATTCCTGGTATAAATCCCACCTGGTCATAGTGTATTATCCTGGTGATCACTTGCTGTAATCTTCTTGCTAATATCTTATTTAAGATTTTAGCATCAATATTCATTAGGGAAATTGGTCTATAATTTTCTTTCTCTGTTTTTGCTTTGCCTGGTTTTGGTATCACTACCATATTTGTGTCATAAAATGAATTTGGTAGAACTCCTTCTTCACCTATTTTTCCAAATAATTTGTATAATATTGGAATTAATTGTTCTGTAAATGTTTGGTAGAATTCACCTGTAAACCCATCTGGCCCTGGGGATTTTTTCTTAGGGAGTTCATTAATGGCTTGTTCAATTTCTTTTCCTAATATGGGTTTATTTAAGGATTTTATTTCCTCTTCAGTTAACCTGGGCAGTTTACAAAAATACAAACTGCCCAGGATAACTGAAGAGGAAATGGTGTGATTTTTAATATTCATGTGACATATATATTTAGAATATATTGCGGAATATGGGGCAAGATCTAAGCTTAACTTCTGCTAGGCTGCTTTCCAGTTTTTATAATAGCTGTTATAAAATAGAGAATTATTTCTTAAGAAATTTGTTGTCTAGTTTATTGAACACTGGTTCATTGAGACTTCATTATTTCTGATTCTTCCTCATCTATTCCATTCCATTCTATTTAACAATTTTAAACAAGTATCAAATGTTTTTGATGATTGATGCTTTATACTACATTTTAGGTTTGCAAGTCCTATCCTCCCTTCATCCCTATCTTTTTTTTATCATTTTCCTTAAACTAGTTCCCTAAATATTTTGTTCTTCAAAATGAATTATATTTTTATTTTATCAAGTTCTATAAAAGAAGCCCAAAAAACTCCCAAGCATTGTTGAACCAGATTAATATTTAATTGGTAAATGTTTTAAAAAAATAAAAATAAAATTTAATATAGATGATGTTAACATGTGGTTTTCTAAGTCAATATGTAATCTCTCAGAGATGCATTTCTATTAGAGTTTACACCATTGCTAAAATATCTCTTTGGTAATTTGATTGTTACAGCATTAAAACTGTAAATTACCTCTGGCATTCTTGCCATTTTTATTATATTGTCATTGCCCAGTCAGGAATATTAAATTATTCCTCCAGCTATTTATATTACTTTATTCTTTTAAAGAAGCATTTTGATAAACATTTTTTAAAGTTTTGCATTTCAAATTCTAGCCCTCCTTTTCTGAAAGGTGGTAATCAATTATGTATAGATTGTACATGTGGAATTATGTGAAACATTTTCATATTAGTCATTTTGTATAAGAAGACTAGAATAAAAGAAAAAGAAAGAAAGTAAAAATAGTACTCTAATCTGCATTCAGTCAATACCAGTTCTGTCTCTGGAGGTGAATAGTATACTTCATCATTAGTTCTTTGAGATTGCCTTGGATCATTATATTGCTGAGAATAGCAAAGTCATTCACAGTACTTCACTGAACAATATTGCTGTTACTGTGTATAACATTTTCTTGGTTCTGCTCACTTCACTATACATCAGTTCATGTAAGTCTTTCCAGTTTTTTCTGAAAACATCCTGCTTGTCATTTCTTATAGCACAATAATATTCCAATACAACCATATACCACAGCTTGCTTAGCCATTCCCCAATTGATGGGCATTCTTTTGATTTCCAATTCCTAGCCTCCACAAAAAGAGCTGCTATGAATATTTTTGTACAAATAGGTCCCTTTCTTTTTATTTATCAGTACCTTCTTTGTTTATGTGCAAATGGTGTTCCTCATTGGAAATGAGTCTAAGCAATTCATAAAATTCACCCTCATGGGAGTTCTACTGGGAAATACCAGCAAGAACAAAACTTTTCCTACGAGTTACAGTTACTTTCTGTATTTGAAAGTAGTACCACCAATATTTTCTTTTTTTGTCCTTTTCTTAAAGAAGCATTTTTAATGGAAACTTTACAAGTATTGAGTGTGCTTTGGTTGATTGGATTGGATTGATTTTATGACTTGTAGACATTTTGAATCAAATGCCCCTTTATGTTATTGCCTCTTGCAGAGTTCTTCCTTTATTTAGGAGATTAAGCACTGGGAAATTGCAAAGCCACTTAGATAAGATCTAATATCACTATAAAGAGTTAAACATAACCATAAATTAAATAAAACAAACCCAAATGGATGAAAAATTCCCATTATCTGGACTATGAGAGTAATGAACACTCTTTCTTTAGAATACATACATACATGTATGTGTGGGTGTATGTGTCTGTGTATATGTATATATACAGACACATACACCACTATCTGTCTGTAAAATATCCTCAATAAACATTGCAAAAGCAATAAAATAGACAGAAATTTTTTAACATTCATTTGAAAAATTTTAGCTTCCAATTCTCTCCCTTTCTAGCCTGTCCCCAATCCATTGAGAAAACAAACAGTATGATGCCTATTATACATATTAAGTTATGAAAAACATATTTTCACATTAGCCGTGTTGCAAAAAAGCAAGAAAAATGAAGAAAATGACAAAAATAAGTTTCAATCTGCATTCAGAGTTTATCAGTTTTCTCTCTGGAGGTAGCAAGCATTTTTCATCATGAATCCTTTGGAATTGCTGTGCATGATAGCACTGATCAGAGTAGCTAAGTCTTTCACAGTAAAACATTATTCTAATACTGAATTTAATGTGTACAAAGCTCCCCTGGTTCCGCTCATTTCACTTTGTATCAGTTCATATAAGTCTTCCCAAATTTTTCAGAAACCATCCCCCTTGTCATTTTTCTAGCTCAAAAATATTACATCACAGTCATATACCTCAACTTGTTCAATTGTTTCCCATTTGATGGGCATCCTCTAAACTTTCAATTCTTTGCCATCAAAAAAAGAGCTGCTATAAACATTTTTTCTAACATATAGGTCATTTTCCTTTTCCTTTGATCTTAAGATACAGACCTAGTAGTGGTATTGCTGGGTCAAAGGGTATACACAGTTTTATTGCCCTTTGGCCCATAGTTCTAAATTCTTCTCCAGAATGGTTGTAGTTCACAACTCTACTAATAATGCAATAAGGTATCTATTTTTCCACATTCCCATCAGCATTTGTCATTTTCCTTTCCTGTGGAATTAATGCCAATCTTATATCTGTGAGGTATTAGAGTTGTTTTAATTTGCATTTCTCTAATCAATAATGACTTAGAGCATTATATCATATGACTATCAATAGCTTATATTTTTTTATGAGGGGCAATGAGGGCCAAGCGACTTGCCCAGGGTCACACAGCCAGCAAGCGTCAAGTGTCTGAGGCTGGACCTGAACTCAGGTCCTCCTGAATCCAGGGCTGGTGCTTTTTTCATTGGGCCAACCAGCTGCCCCAATAACTTTGATTTCTTCTGAAAACTGCCTATTCATAACTTTGACCATTTAGCAACTGAACAACAATATTTTCCCATATTTATTATGCTCCTTATTTGCCTGGTTTAAACTATTCAGGATATATAGAGGTATGAAGATCTCATTCATTTCTGCAGTCCTTTGACATCTTAATAGTTCATCTGAGCAATATTTTCCAACGTATTTTTTTTCATTCAATTACTTGAGATTCACCTTTGCAATGAAGGCACTTAGTGTTTATGTTCATTTAATTTAGAGGGGTCTTAATATTTTTGGTGACATTTCTCTATTTCCTCCCTCCCTGTGATAGATGTTGCCATATAGGCTGTGATTGTCTCCATGGGGATCTTTTTTAAATAATTATTCATCATATGCATTGCAATACAAGATGAACAATTGTCCCAGTACACGATTCTTCCTCTTGCCTCCAGACATACAATAAAACCAATTTCACTGAGTCTTTTGTTTGCCTCTCTGAGAATTGAGGAGTCATTTTTGCATTCTCTTCTTTTGTCTTATTTTAAAATGCTGATGATACTATGACACTATTATCATGATTCAGTTCCTGTAGTCATATGTTCACTGGACAGTTTTCTCACATTTAGAGTACCAACAGTCAAGTCAATGTTTAAAAGCTCTCTGAAAATCAGGGAATTCTTTGCATCCTTGTGTACCCTTCATGCAACTGTCCCTGTAGAAGCAAAGGAGCTCCTATAGGAATAAGGACTATTTTATATTTTTCTTTGTTTCATAGATTATTACAGCTTAGGAATTCACTGGCTAGTAATCAGTCATTTGGTGATGATTTTCTCCATAGTTAGCCAAGGTAGTCCTTGGAAAGTAGACATGGTCTCTGGCCAAGACCTATGGAGCTACCATTTATATAGCACTTTAAGCTTGGCAAAAGGCTTTACAAATAGTACTTCATTTTATCTTCATTACAATCCTGGAAGGTAGGTGATAGATATTATTATCACCATTTTACAGATGAGAAAACTGAGACACTGAGAGATTTAAATGACTTGCCTAGGGTCGCATAGTGTCTGAGGTAGGATCTGAACACAGGTCATCCTGACTGCAGGTCTAGTCTTCTCTCTGCTTTGTTACTATTAAGCCTCGCAATAGTGCTGTGGAGATTCAATTCAATCGAGACATGTATTAAATATCTATTATGGGCAAGGAAAGGCAGCTAGGTGGCACAGTGGATAAAGTGCTGGGCCTGGAGTCAAGAAGACTCCTCTTATTGAGTTCAAATATGGCCCCAGACACTTAATAGCTGTGTGACCCTGGACAAGATGCTTAAGCCTGTTTGCCTCCATTGCCTCTTGTATAAAATGAGTTGGAGAAGGAAATGGCAAACCACTCCAGTATCTTTGCCAAGAAAGGCCCAAATACGATCACAAAAAGTTAGACATGAATGAAAAACAACTGACTGAATAGGCAAAGGGTAGCATCAAGAGATGAAGTAAAGGGTTAGTGAAAACAATTAGTAGCAATATCTCTTTGAGACAGCAAGGAAGGGGGAATCAGATACCTGATGATGTTAATAAAAAGTTTGGAGGAAAGGGACTGAGTAAGTTTCCAGTAGATAGCCTCAATATTTTAAGTGAATTAGGAAGTTAAGATGTTATAGGAGAAGTGTGGCTAATATGGTTGGGTGCTCGAAGAGAAAAGAAAAGGTTTGGAATTGACATTATGAGGGATGATCCAGCAAGTCAGTAAGAACTAAGCACAAGGACTGCCAAACTCAATGACAGCCCAGTTGCTATACACCATAAATTTTTAGTGTATGAAATCTACTCCTTTTTGTGATTTTCTCATTGACATAATTTCAGCACTTATAAACTAAGTGAAGCACATTGGTTCCTAGGATTTTTGTATATAAAATACTGTTGCCTCATTTTTGAATAGCAGTAAAACTGAAGGATGATTCTTACTTGACAAGATGTTTTCACTCAGCTGAATATGCTTAATATTTTCATAGTATGATAAATTTAGTGAAACATTATTACCCATAGAAAGAAAATACAGCTTTATAGTTTTATATTATATGTTTTACACAAGAATTTTGAGATTCTTTACATTTAACATTAACTAATTCATCTTAAAATCCTGCTGTCAGAAAAGAGTTGAAGTAAAGCAGCTCTGTTTAGGCTGGTGGACTGCATTAGTCTGAGAGATTAAACTGTCTATTTCCGAGCACGAAGTGGCTGCAGGGAGAAGTCAAGCAGGGATCAAGATGATGAAACTGTAGTTTCCCATCTCCTATGTCAAATCTTTAGTGTATGGACTTCACTGTTTTGTTTATTGGTTTGTTTGTTTAAAGAGAATGCCCTGAACAATAAGTTAACATTCAGTTGTAAGCAGAAACACATATTCCAAGCTCAAATGTGGTTGGGTTTTTTTTGAACTATCCATTTCTGCTTTTCTTTATTTGTAAAGATAATTGAGATTTGACTATGCAGTAAAATCTGATAATTTTAACTGAATGCTTTACCATAAAACTGAGTCACAAGTTTCCTGGCCATCTCTATACCATACTGCCTCCTTATTTCCCTCAAATGGGGACATAGACTACAAACTCTGAAATTCCTGAGCTCTGATAGGCTAGCTTTTGATTCATCTTACTCCTAACGAGGCTTCCATGCCACTTCCCAGTCATCTCCACACTATGCTGTCCCTTCCCTTTTTCTAGCTCCCTTTAATGTGTTGTCTTTCATCATTAGAATTCAAGCCCTTTTGGGGGCAGTTTTGCTGGCTTATATTTGAATCTATAGCATTTAAGAAAGTACCTGTCCGTTTATAAATGTTTATTAAATTCTCTATTTATTGATCTATCTATAAACTGAATTATCCCAGAAAGGGATTGTGAGGAATGATATTCAAAGATTGTACCAATTAATAAATGTTGACTGAATGTTTGTGAAGAGTTTACAATTTGTTAGGAAAATAAGATGAAGACACAAATAGCTATAAAAACAAGAAAGAATACAGTTAATGCCAGAAGAGGGACTCAACAAGGAGAGGGATAACTTTTAGCTGTTGGGGAGGAAGATGAAGAGGTCAAGAGGGGATATTAGTGAAGGTAGCAGCATTCCAGTTACTTGTTCTTCCTTTTTCATTTCTGACTCTTGGAATCCTTACTTTTCTTCAAGACAGTTAAATTGCAATCTCCCAGATAAGGACTTTTCTAACACCACCCTTAAGTCAGTCAGTTAATAAATATTTGTGAAGAGATTACTATGTGCCTAGTCCTGTGGTAAGGACTAGAGATACAAATACAAATACAAATAAAAATGGCCTCTTCCCTCAAGGAACTTAAAATCTAATGGGGGAAGGCAACACATAAAAAGGAAGCTAAAAAGAGGGAGGGCAAGGTGGAGAAGTCCAGTGAAGTCCAAAAGCAGTGCAGCTAATGGGAAATGAGGTGTTTACTGTTCTGTGTCCCCTGCTTACATGGAGGTTTTTAGAGCTCATGGTTCTGCCATCCATGCAGAGAATTTAATTAAGTAGGGCAGAGAGTACTGATGAGATATGAGTACCAAGGTTGATTTGATTTTTTAGATTGATGAGATTTCCAAAGGTTAGCAGACATCTCCAAGTAAATTTTTATTTTTGTTATTGTTGTTCAGTTGTTTTTCAGTTATGTCTAATTCTTCATGAACCCATTTGGGGCTTTCTTGGCAAAGATAATGCTGTGGTTTGCCCATTTCCTTTTCTAGCTAATTTTAAAGATAAGGAAAGTGAGACAAACAGGATTAAGTGACTTACCCAGGGTCACACAGCTAGTAAGTGTCCGAGGCCAGATTTGAATTCACAAAGTTTTCCTTTCTTCAGGTCCCACACTGGATCCACAACACCACAAAGTTGCCCTAATGTTTTACTTAATTTTTACATATTTTTATTCAATATGGGTTGTTTCCTCCTAGAATAAAATAAGTTTCGTGGAGATTAGGACTTTTTCACGTATGTCTCTTTTATCCTCAGAGTATAACATAGTACCTGGACCATGGTAGGCATGTGGTAAGTATGTATTGAATTGAAGATAGAGTACCCATGGAAGAGATTTGAAGGTTAGAAGACTGTTGCAAAAATTCAGGCAATCAATCAACAAACTTTTTTTTTTTTTTTTGGTGAGGGAATTGGGGTTAAGTGACTTGCCCAGGGTCACACAGCTAGTAAGTGTTAAATGTCTAAGGCCGAATTTGAACTCAGGTCGTCCTGAATCCAGGGCTGGTGCTCTATCCACTGCACCACCTAGCTGCCCCCTCAACAAACATTTCTCATGCACTTATTATGTGCCAGATACTGTGTTAATCACTTGGGATACAAAGACCAAAATGAAACAGTACTTATCCCTTAAGGAGCTTACATTCTAACAAGGAATATAATATGGTCACATATGAGCATATATATAATAGATATGAAGTGAATATTAAGGTAGGAAGGGGGCAGGAGAAAGAAAGGTGTGAGCTAGGGTTATTAGCAGTAGAAAAAGATAGAAGGTGGCATATGTGAAAGTGACTAAAGAGGTAGAATCCAAAGGGTTTGTCAACTGATTGGTGATAGCAACAAAGGTATAAGAGGAAGATTATTTCTAGTTTTGATTCAATCGCTCTCTGCATAATTGTCTTGAATTGTTTTTTTTATTTTATCAGCCTTTCAGCATGTTATTAGTAAGTTAATATTTTTAAATCATGTTATCAATTATTTTAAAATTTTATATTGTTTTAGAATTTAAATTACTGAAACACAAACAGTATTTTTAGCAATATGCAGCTCAAAGTTTACCATAAGCCTCACGGGAAACAAATAAAAGACTTAATAATTATATTAACATTTTATATTAAAAAATATATACATATAAAACAGTTTCCCAGAGAAATTTTCAGTTTCAGGCAAAAATGAAGGTTTATTTTTAGATATTTAAAAATATTTTTTTTCACACAGTATATTAATTAAGACTTGATACAGGTAAAAGAAAGGAGGTAAGAACAATTCTCTTTTCAAACTAGCCAGGCCAACTAAAACAACTATTTCAGTCCTTCATTATTCACTCATATAGCCCCATACATAATTTGAGATCAAAAAAGATAAAAAGAAGATACATTGGTAAGATGGGATAGATTGTGAAATATAATATCATTTGCATTTGTTCATGGGAAATGGAATAATATTATATTATAGTCCTTAACAAAAAAGGGTGGGGAGCCTGGCCTGTGTCCCATATACTACATATTAAATCTTGATTAAAAAATTCAAACACATAAATATATGTATGGGAATAAATGTTACATATGCATGTGCACATATATGTATATGTACACACATATATACATACATATATGTTTGGATGCATATATACACACTTGAATAGAGGGAAAGAGAAGGAGAAGGAGGGAGGGAGGTAGAGAGAGAAAGAGAGGGAGGGAGGGAGAGAGAGAGAGAGAGAGAGAGAGAGAGAGAGAAGGAGAGAGAGAAGAATGCTGATCATGAGATGTATTCTATTGCCTCCTTAATACCACTCTCTAGGGAAGCAGGTACCAACTAACAATACTTAATGGTTCTATTGATTCATTCTGCAAAGTATATTTCATGCTATTGCCAAAATATTTCTTAATGCATTGATCTGGTCAAATTACCTAACTTTCTTGATTGACTCCCTACCTCCTAAAAGGTAAAGCTCAAATTCCTTTGCTTAGCTTTCAAATCTTTCTACAAACTCTGTTTCCAGTTACATATCATATTATTTGACATACACATACATGTACATGTGAATGTATATAAATTTATATTCATAGATATTTATATACGTATATCTTATATACACATATGAATGTGTATGTGTACACACACACTTCTTTTCTGGAACCAAATTGGACAACATCCTGCCCTTTAAATGCGAGCTGTATTCTTGTATAGTCTTGATTTTGCTCAGGTCATTCCCTATGCGTGAGACACTTACAACCTCCTGCATGTCGATTAAATTCCTACAATCTTTTAAAACCCACTTAAATGTCATCCCCTCCAGGAAGACTTTCCTAATTATCCTAATTTGAAGCAACCTCCCCAACCTTCTACACTTTGAACTTCACATATCCATAGTATATAATGTTACATGAGAAATATATAAGCCAGTTCTGAAACAAAGTGCTATCTGAGTTTCTATTTCATCTACCATTAAGACTGAAGTACATACATGATATGACTATGATATGGTATTGGCAGCTAGGTGGTGCACTGGATAGAGCACTGGTGCTGAATTTGAGAAGACAGGAGCTCAAATCTCACCTCAGACACTTACTAGCTGTGTGACCCTGGGCAAGTCACTTAACCCCAATTACCTTAAAATATCCAGGGCCAGAGGCAGCTAGATGGTGCAGTGGATAAAGCACTGGCCCTAGATTCAGAAGGACCTGGGTTCAAACCCATTCTCAGACACTTGACACTAACTAGCTGTGTGACCCTGGGCAAGTCACTTAACTCCAATTGCCTCACCAAAAAAAAAAAAACAAAAAAAAACCCCAAAAAACAAAACAAAACAAAAATATCAAGGGCCAGCCAAGATGGCAGAGAGAATCCAGGAAGTTGCCTGAACTCTCCCAAGTTTTCCTCAAAAACAACATTAAATCAAGCCTCTAAATGGATTCTAAAACTACAGAACCTACAAAAAGACAGAGAGACGCAATCTTCCAACCTGAGATAATTTAGAAGACTTCAGGAAATATTGTTCTCACTCAAGCAAAAGGGGAATACAGTGCAACTCAGACAGCCCAGCACAACATGGAAGGGGTCTGGGCAAGTCAGCAGGAAGCTCTTGGCCACAGCAGAGCAACTGAGGTCCCTTGATCCTGGCTCAGCAAGCTGGTGGCAGAGCTGGCCAGTAGTGAGATCCACCAGTGCCAGCTGGAGGGCCACCCACAGGATAGGCATGACTCGGCCTGGCCATCCCAGCACCTGGAGCAAGCACAGGGAGCAAGTCCAGGGTGGGAAGAAATATACATGCCATAAAGGCCTCAGAGTAGAAAGCCAGTGACATAGCCCCTACACCCCAGCCCAAGAAGCTTGAAACACTCACCCTTGAGCACCAGGAGTAGACCTCAACTTTAAAAAAATATGCTGCTAAATGAGTAAAAAACAAAAAAAAAAGAGCTCTTACCATTGAGCGCTTCTGTGTTGACAGGGAAGAGCTAAACGCAAACTCAGATGAGGACAATATTCTCAAATTGCCTACGTGTGAAGCCTCAAGAGGGAAGATGAATTGGTCTCAAGACCAAAAGGCCTTCTTGGAAGAGCTCAAACAGGATCTTAAAAATCAATTGAGGGGCAGCTAGGTGGTACACTGGGTAGAGCACTGGCCCTGGAGTCAGGAGGACCTGAGTTCAAATCTGACCTCAGACACTTAACACTTACTATCTGTGTGACCTTTGGCAAGTCACTTAACCCCAATTGCCTCACCAAAAATTAAATAAATAAATAATTGAAAAAAAATCAATTGAGAGGGGCAGCTAGGTGGTGCACTGGATAGAGCACTGGCCCTGGATTCAGGAGTACCTGAGGTCAAAATCGGCTTCGGACACTTGACACTTACTAGCTGTGTGATCCCAGGCAAGTCACTTAACCCCCACTGCCCTGCAAAAAAACATCAATTGAGAGAGGTAGAAGAAAAAATAGGGAGAAAGATGAAAACGACACAAGAAAATTATGAAAAAAGAATCAGCAGCTTGGAAAAGGAAGCACAAAGATTAACTGAAGAAAACGATTCCTTAAAAAATTCATTTGGCCAAATGGAAAAGGAGGTGCAAAAGCTTACTGAAGAAAACAATGCCATAAAAATTCAAATTGGACAGATGGAAGCTAATGACTCCATGAGACACCAGGAATCAGTCAAACAGAATCAAAAGAATGAAAAAATAGAAGAAAATGTGAAATACCTCCTTGGAAAGACAACTGCCCTGGAAAATAAATTTAGGAGAGGCAATTTTTTTTTTTGCAGGGGGGCTGGGCAATGAGGGTTAAGTGACTTGCCCAGGGTCACACAGCTTGTAAGGGTCAAGTATCTGAGGCCGGATTTGAACTCAGGTCTTCTTGAATCCAGGGCTGGTACTTTATCCACTGTACCACCTAGTTGCCTCCCAGGAGAGACAATTTGAGAATTATTGGACAGCCTGAAAGCCATGATCAGAAAAAGAGTCAAGACACCATATCCTGATATTAAAGAATCAGAGGATAAAATCATCATTGAAAGAATCCACCAATAACCTCCTGAAAGAGACCCCAAAATGAAAACTCCAAGGAATGTTGTAGCCAAATTCCAGAATTATTAGGTAAAGGAGAAAGCACACCAAGCAGCCAGAAAGAAGCAATTTAAATATCATGGAGCCACAGTCAGGATTGCACAGGACCTGGCAATTTCACCATTAAAGGATTGCAAGGGAAGGCAAAGGAGCTTGGATTGCAACCAAGGATGAACTACCCAGCAAAACTGAACATTCTCTTTCAGGGGAAAAGATGGATATTCAATGAAATAGGGGGACTTTCAAGGTTTCCTGATGAAAAGACCAGAACTGAATAGGAAATTCAGTCTTAACATACAAGACTCAAGAGAAGTTTAAAAAGGTAAACCATTGAAAAAAAGTTATTCAATAAGGTTTAACTGTTTACATCCCTACATGGGAAGATAATACTTATAACCCTTGAGAACTGTATATCTATTTATGCAGACAGAAGGAATATACACAGAGGGTATAAATATAAATTGTCTTTGATGTGATGATATAAAGAAAATTAAGGACTGAAAAAAAGGAGTTTATGGGGACAAGAGGAAAGGGGAGGTAGAATGAGGTTAATTACATCATATGAAGAGGTGCAAAAATCCTATTACAATCGAGGGGAAGAAGGGAGGGGTAAACGTTATTTCAACCATACTCTCATCAGATTTGGTTCAAAGAGGGAATAACATACGTTCATTTGGATAAAAAAATTATCTTATTCTTTAGGGAAGTAAAAGGGTAAGGGGAAAAAGGGGACTGATAGAAGGGCGGGCAGAAGTGGGGGGAAATGGGTAAAGAAAAGAGAGGGGGCTGATAAAAGGGAGAGCAGATTGGGGGAGACAGGAGAAAGAAGCAAAATGTTGGTGAAGAGGAATAGGGTGAAAGAAGGGGAAAAAAGGACAAAGTGGGTAAATAGAATGGAGGGAAATAGACAGTTAGTAATAACTGTGAATGTGAATGGGATGAACTCTGCCATAAAATGGAAGTGAATAGCAGAGTAGATTAAAAACCAGAATCCTACAATATGCTGTTTACAAGAAACACATTTGAAGCAGAGAGATACACACAGAGTAAAGGTAAAAGGTTGGAGCATAATATATTATGCTTCAGCTGAAGTGAAAAAAGCAGGGGTAGCAATCCCAATCTCAGACAAAGCAAAGGCAAAAATAGATCTAATTAAAAGAGATAAGGAAGGAAACTACATCTTGCTAAAAGATACTATAGATAATGAAATAATATTAATACTAAACATGTGTGCACCAAGTGGTATAACATCCAAATTCTTAGAGAATTTAAATGAGCTATAAGAGGAAGTAGACAGCAAAACTATACTAGGGGGGATCTGAATCTTCCCCTCTCAGAATCAGATAAATCTAGCCACAAAATAAATAAGAAAGAAGTTAAAGAGGTGAATAGAATGTTAGAAAAGTTAGATATGATAGCTATCTGGAGAAAATTGAATGGGAATAGAAAGGGATATACCATTTTCTCAGCAGTACACGGCAGATATTAAAAAAAAAAACAAACCCTGACCATCTATTAGGACACAAAAACCTCACAGTCAAATGTAGAAAGGCAGAACTAGTAAATGCATACTTCTCAGATCATGATGCAATAAAAATTACATGTAATAAAGAGCCATGGAAAGGTAGACTGAAAATTAATTGGTAACTAAATAATCTCATTCTAAAGAATGAATGGGTCAAACAACAAATCATAGAAACAATCAATAACTTCATCCAAGAGAATGACAATAATGAGACAACATACCAAAACCTATGGGATGTAGCTAAAGCAGTACTTAGGGGAAATTTTATATCTCTAAATGCTTACATGAATAAAAAAGAGAAAGAGGAGATCAATGAATTGGGCATGCAACTAAAAAAGCTAGAAAAAGAACAAATTAAAATCCCCAACTAAATACTAAATAGGAAATCCTGAAAATCAAAGGAGAAATTAATAAAATTGAAAGCAGGAAAACTATAGAAATAATCAATAAAACTAAGAGCTGGTTTTAAGAAAAAAACAATAAAATAAATAAACCATTGGTTAATTTGATTAAAAAAAAAGAAAGAAGAAAACCAAATTACCAGTATCAAAAATGAAAGGGGTGATTTTACCACAAAGAAGTGGAAATTAAAGCAACGATTAGGAATTATTTTGCCCAACTGTGTGGCAATAAATTTGACAATCTAAGTATAATGCATAAATATTTACAAAAATACAAATTGCCCAAGTTAAATGAAGAGGAAATAAAATCCTTAAATAACCTCATATTTGAAAAAGAAATTGAACAAGCCAGTAATGAACACCCTAAGAAAAAAACCTCCAGGGCCAGATAGTTTTACAAGTGAATTCTACCAAATATTTAAAGACCAATTAATTCTAATACTATACAAATTATTTGGAAAAATAGGTGAAGAAGGAGTTCTACCAAATTCCTTTTATGACACAAATATGGTGTTGATACCAAAACCAGGCAAACCAAAAACAGAGAAAGAAAATTACAGGTCAATTTCCCTAATGAATATTGATGCAAAAATCTTAAATAAGATATTAGCAAGGAGATTACAGCAAGTGATCACCAGGATAATACACTATGACCAGGTGGGATTTATACTAGGAATGCAGGGCTGGTTCAACATTAGGAAAAGTATCAACATAATCAACCACATCAATAAGAAAACTCACTAAAATCATATGATTATCTCAATAGATGCAGAGAAAGCTTTTGACAAAATACAGTACCCATTACTAATAAAAACACTAGAGAATAAAGGAATAGGTGAAGCTTTCCTAAAAAAAATAAGCAGTATCTACCTAAAACCATCAGCAAGCATTATATGTAATGGAAATAAGTTACAGGCCTTCCCACTAAGATCAGGGGTGAAACAGGGATGTCTATTATCACCTCTATTATTTAATATTGTACTAGAAATGTTAGCTATAGCAATAAGAGAAGAAAAAGGAATTAAAGGAATTAGAATAGGCAAGGAAGAAACAAAATTTTCACTCTGCAGATGATATAATGGTATATTTAGAGAATCCTAGAGAGTCAACTAAAAAAAAATTACTTGAAACAATTAACAACTTTCACAAAGTTGCAGGATATAAAATAAATCCATATAAATTATCAGCATTTCTATGCATGACCAACAAAGTCCAGTAGCAGAAGATAGAAAGAGAAATTCCACGTAAAGTACTTGGGAATCTACCTGCCAAGACAACCCCAGGAACTCTATGAACACAATTACAAAACACTTTTCACACATATAAAATCAGATCTATGTAATTGGAAAAATAGCAGTTGCTCATGGATAGGCAAAGCTAATATAATAAAATGACAATTCTACCTAAATTAATTTACTTATTCAGTGCCATACCAATCAGACTACCTAAAAATTATTTTATGGAGTTTGAAAAAATAATAACAACATTCATCTTGAAAAACAAAAGGTCAAGAATATCAAGAAACTAATGACAAAAAATGCACAGGAAGGTGGGCTAATCATACCAAATCTGAAGCTTTACTATAAAGCAGCAGTCATCAAAACTATTTGGTACTGGCTAAGAAACAGAGTGGTAGATCAATGGAATAGGTTAGGCACAGGAGACAGTAGTAAATTACTTTAGTAATGTACTGTTTGATAAACCCAAAGACTTCAGCTTCTGGGATAGGAACTCAATATTTGATAAAAACTGCTGCAAAAACTGGAGGATCATATGGCAGAAACTAGGCATAGAACAATGTCTTATAGCTTATACTAAAATAAGATCAAAATGGGTACATGATTTAGACATAAAAGGTCATACCATAGGTAAATTAGGAGAGGAAGGAATAGTTTACCTTTCAGATTTATGGAATGGAGAACAGTTTATGACCAAACAAGAGACAGAGAATATTATGAAATGCAAAATGGATGATTTTGATTACATTACATTTAAAAGTTTTTGTACAAACTGAAGCAATGCATCCAAAATTAAAAGAGAGGCAGAAAGCTGGGAAACAATTTTTATAGCCATTATTGGGAACTAAATCTAATTTATAAGAATCCAAGTCATTCCCCAATTGAGAAATGGTCAAAGGACATTTAACAGTCAGTTTTCTTATCAGATTGGGTAATTTTACAATAAAGGAAAATAATAAATGTTGGAGAAACTGTGGAAAAATTAGTCCACTAATGCATTGTTGGTGGAGCTGTGAACTGATCCAGCCTTTTTGGAGAGCAATTTGGAATTACGCCCACAAGGCTATAAAACTGTGCATACCCTTTGACTCAGCAATACCATTATTAGGTCTTTTTCCCAAAGAAATCATAAAAAAGGGAAAAGGATCCACTTTATAGCTGCTCTTTTTGTGGTGGCAAGGAATTGGAAATTGACCAGTTGCCCATCAAATGGGGAATGGCTGAAAACGTGGTATGTAAATGTAATGGAATACTATTAGGCTATAAGAAATGATGAGCAGGTAGATTTTAGAGAAACATGGAAGGACTTACATGAACTAATGCTGACTGAGAGGAGCAGAACCAGGAGAACATTGTACACAGTATTAACAACATTGTCTGTTGATCAACTGTGATATACTTGACTCTTCTCAGCAATGCAATGGTCCAAGATAGTTCCAAAGGACTCATGATGGAAAATGCTCTCCAAATCCAGAAAAGTAAGAACTGTGGAATCTAGATGCAGATTGAACCATACTATTTCTATTATTTTTTTCTTTTTTGAGCTTTTTCCTTTTTGCTCTGATTCTTCTTTCACAGCATGACTAATACAGAAATATGTTTAATGTAATTGTACGTATATAACCTATATCTGTTTGCTTGCTGTCTTGGTGAGGGGGGAAGAAGGGGAGTGAGGGAGAAAAACTGAAACTAGAAATCTTATAGAATCAAATGATGAAAACTATCTCTACATGTAACTGGAAAATAATAAAATACTTTTATGAAAAACAAACAACATCCTGCCCATCTCCACTCCTGATATATATCTTGCTACTGGACCCACATGACTCTGGAGAAGAGAGTGAGGTTGGTGACCTTGCATATCCCTCCCTCATTTGAATCCAACTCATTGCACGTCATGACATCACCCTCCTGTCATGGCCCTCTTTGAAAACAAAAGAGAAACAACAACAATATGTTGTTTCATCATTATATTGGTGACACTATATTCTTGTTGGTTATACCAGAGGAGCATAATCTTTTGTAGTTTAACCATATGGGAGAAGCTCTGAGTACAATATCAACAATAAAAAAATGAGAATCACTCTAGCTAAAAAGAGGTCAATTAGTGGTAAATTATTTGCCAAGGCAACACATGAAATTTAGAACAATATAAAATGGCCTCAGTCTTATTTAGAGCCCTTCAGTTTCTACAGTGATGGTGGCAGAAAGGAGATGAGAGATGAATCCCAAAGTTTTTGGGCAACCTGTATCATGGATAGTAGTTGATAATCTAAAGGTGTGATCCTTATCTAATGACTAATAAGTCAATTTATCATTGGAATTGAACCATGCCGATCTTGACATGCTCAGTATATATTAAACCAGAAGATAAAAGGATGCTATAATACATGGAAGGTGGTTAGCAAATTCTATTTAGAAAGGCATTTGGGGCTACCTGCTCATCTTTAATTGGAGTACTCATAATAAATATTTGCAGAAAAACTTAAATGAAAAATTGCAACATTATGATTTTTAAATTTATTTTTTATTTACAATATTCTTTGTAAAGAATGAAAAGATAGAGAAATTTTACAGAAGGACTCAATGATATTTTCCAACTTAAAGCATTACATATTTTGATATTTAGTGAATTCATTATAAAGGTCTTCACAAAAGATGGCAATGAAAAATATGTGGGAAATATATTCCTAGATTAAGTGATGAGAGAGGCCCATAGAATACACAGAAATCTCATCTAAATCATAAATACTTTTAAAAAAAAGAGAGATTTGTGAGGTGCTGGGCAGGGTGAACATCAAATATAGTTTTAAAATGAAATTGGTTACATTTTCATAGATAGCAAGTGATTTATTACTGATGTGGGAATCATTCCTGAATCAGCTGTCTTTATACTGTCAGACTACTCATCAAAATTAATATAAAACTAAAAGGATAAAAATGAAAAAAAGATGGCAAGTAGCTTAAAAAAACATATCCTGGCCTATTTAATTAAATTATTGGTATTAAAAATGTGAAGAGAATGGAGGAATGAATATCTACAATTGTAACAATTTCTTTGAGACATATAACTGATGTAAATCAATTGTCATAAGGAGATCAAAAAAACCTAGAAACTTCTTCATTCAGTATCCACCTAATCTTTTTGACAAGTAGAGAGATACAGAATCCATTTTCAATATAGGTTTAGAATATGAATTTGCAAAATCTTATAGAGAGGGTGAATGTTTTAACCACTTCAACTCTGTAATTCAATATTATAAAATATTTTTTAAAATGTTACATTTCAAGCCTATTTCCCCTACTCTAGGATTTTTGTTTTTGTTGTTGAGTTTTTCTTCAGTCATGCCTGACTCTTCATGACCCCAGTTTGGGCTTTCTTAGCAAAAACAGTGGTTTGTCATTTCCTTCTCTAGCTCATTTTACAGATGAGGTTATGTGAGTTGCCTAGGGTGACATGGCTACTAAGTGTCTGAGGAGGAACCTTCCTGAGTCTAGGCTGCACATGATCCACTACTCCACCTGGCTGCCCCACTTCAGGATTACTTAGGCTAACTATATCACAAATTGGAGCTTTATTTATATTATCTTTCTTCTGAACAATTACTAAAATTCAAACAAAAAAACCTTTTACACAGTAAAAGATGTTTTACTATGTAATAAAAGAAAACTTCTATAGATATTCACCAATTTAAATACTGCCCTTTTGTTATATTGAATTCAGCTTCCTTTTGTGTCTTGTCTTCTACCAGGAAGCTGTAAGCTCCCTGGGGGCAAGGACTGTCTGTTTTGCGTGTATCTTTACCCTTAGAGCTTGAAAAGTTTCTTGCACATAGCAGGCACGTAACATATGTTCACTATTTCTAAACTGGCTTTCTTTAAAAAAAGAGAGAAAAAGATGGTTCTCTAAGGAAGGAAATCTCCCTCAATAATGAAGGCTTTTGAATTTTTATATTAAAAAATTCTGATTTAAATAGTAATAATATTTAAGCTGACAGTAATGATATTCAAAACAAGTTGCAGGAATTACTCACCTACTGAGATAGTTTTGATACAATCCTGAAAACACAATGATATATGATTCAGTAAAGATTACAATATGAGGGGCGTCAAGTTGTTTGATGAATTTCTTTCTTGAAGAGATAGAAAAGAAAACCCCAAATTATAGGGACAGTGTTGTATAATGGGAAAAGTATTGAATTTGGAGTCAGAAGACCTAGGTTAAGTCCCCAATTCTGATATTTAATACTATTGTGAAAATGGGCAACATTGAACATCTCTTGGTTTCAATTTTCCTGATCTATAAAATGAAGTCAATAATATTTGCATCACTTCCATCAAAGGGTTGTAGTGAAGGATGTTTTCTCAACTCTAAATACATACATTGACATGAATTATAGATTATACTAGTCTATGCATTCTGAAAGGGAAAGAAACTTTTAGAAATTCTATATACTCCTATAATTCCTAGTACAATATCTCACAAATAATAGTTAATTAAATACTTTTGAAGGAATGTATGTCAAAAGTACTTTTGTAAGTCAATTATTTGGAAAGTGGAATGCATTTTCCCATAAACATAATATTATAAATGGTGGTTATGTTGCTAGGCTAGTCATCAAATGCTTATTGAATAATTATGTATCTAAATTACTCTAAATTTGCAATTAAATACAACTAAAGAATGAAAATTCAGCTTTCCACAAAAAGCAATGGATTTTTAGTGTGAGGATAGAGATTCGAATCCTAACTCTGGCACTTATTATCTACCTGGTTGATCTCAGATAAATCACTTCCTCTCTTTAGGTCTCAGTTTCTTTATATGTAAAATGACAGGGTTCAGAATAGATGAAATGTTGAGTCCTTTTCAGTTCTAGATCTAGGAGTCTAGGAAGCTAGGTGCCTATGACTCTCTGGATAAAGCATCTAAAATAATACCTACCTCCCAGTATTGTGAGGATTAATGGTGTAAAGTGCTTTGTAAACACTTAATGTTAAATTAAATTCCAGCTATTTTTATTATTAATAATTCCCTACAAAACACCATCAACTAAGCCTCTACTGGAAAGAAAGTAGAATCAACCCATCACTTCTGGAGTCAACCTGTTCTACTTTTGGACAAATCTAACCATTAGAATCCCCACCCCCTTACATTAATCAATGAACAAGTATTTATAAAACTCCTGCTATGTGTCAGGCACCTTGAACCTAAACCTGCTTCTGAAAATTACATATAATGTTTCTAGTTCTGCCCTTTGGGGAAAAGCAGAAGCCTCATTCCTCTTTTATTTGATTGCCTTTAAAATACTCAGAAGACCATTATAATCTTTATGCCTACACATTTGGTCTTCTCTTTTTCAAGCTAAACTTCTCCAGTTGTTTCAAATGATTCTCAAGTGACAAGATCTCTAGTCATCTCATCACTGAGTCAGCCCTTTTATGAATGTGTTTCAGATTGTCATTGTCCTTCCTAAAATGTGATATACAGAGCAGAACATGATATACTAAATGTCTCAATGAAGCTTAAGTTTGCAATAGTTTTGATCATTGCTACATCATACTGCTGACTCAGATTGATATTTCAGTCCACTGAAGCCTTTAGGTCCTTCCCTAGGTAATATTTTCTATCGATGCATCCACCTATTCTATGTTTGTGAGATTTGTTTTTTAAAAACAAATGTAAAATTATTTTATTACATTTAATTTTATTAGATGCTTTTCATTATTCTAGTCTGTTCAGACCTTTTTAGATTCTGAATGCTAACCAATGTAGACTATCCCTTCCAGCCTTCTATGTTTTCAAGCAGGTTAGGGATAAAATGAAAATTAATTACCAGAAGGCCTTTTTTTTTTTTGTCAAGTTTCTTTTTGGCAATCTGGTGAAGTCTATGCACCTATTTCAGAATAATCTCTTTAAATAATGGAAGCAAATGCTAAATATCAGTTAGTGAAAAAATGTAATTTTCCCCATTTATGTTCATGGACTCCTTGAAATCTATCCATGAACCCTCATGGACATGTTTAAGAATTCCTGCCCTAAACGTTTCCTTCCGGGTTAGCATCGAATAAATTATGACTACTGTTTGGTTCTAGCCATTGAAACAGTTCCAAATACATCTAATCATAGTATCACCTAAGACCATATCTCTTTATGTTGTCCACAAGGATACTATGAAAAACCTGAGCAAAGCTTTGTTGAAAGGTCTAGTTATCTGTCAAGAAAGAAAATTAGTTTAATCTGACATGACCTAGTCTTCCTTAAGTCACATTAACTTTTAATGACCATTTCTTACCTTTCAAAAAGTTACAAACCAGCCCTTTGATTTTCCCAGGAAAATTATAATTCTAGACTTTTGTTGGGAATTGAAGACAAGGTTAACAGCCTATTATTTCTCAGTCACATGCTTAATCTCTCTGTCTCTCTCCAAAACTGAAACTTCACTTGCCTTTCTCTTGTAAGATGGTACCTTTCTTCTTTTCCACAATCTTTAAAAAAAAATCACTGAAAGTGGGGCATCACTCATGGCTGTCTTCCTTCAGTAACTTAGAATATATTTCTTCCAAGCTTGGTGACTTCAACTTATTGAGGGCAATTAATTCTTCTAGCATTATACCAATTAGTCTATAATGATCTTATCCTTGCCAATCCACAGACCATTCTCCTTAAAAGAGAAACCAGAAGAACATATACGTTGAATAGTTGCTATACACCTATCTTTTGATCCTCCTCTTGTCTCCAATATTGCTAAAGAGAAAACAAAACTACTCTTTATTGATACCTTTAGCTTTAATGCTTAGAAATAGCTAAATATGAGCTTTTAATGTTCCTAACACTATTGTTTAAAGCAGAAGATCTAAACCTAGGGTCTATGAACTTAAAAAACATTTTGAAAACTGCATTTCAAAATAATTGGTTTCCTTTGCAACCCTATGTATTTTATTTTACTCATTTAAAATATTATTTTGAGAAGTGGTCCATAAGCTTCCCCAGATTGCTATAGTGGTATATGACACAAGAAATTTCAGAACCCCTGCTTCAAAGTAATGTGGAACCTTTTAATATTATTCTTATTTACCTGTTCTTGTTTCCATCTTCTACACAAATCTTTTTTAAAAGTCTGAGTTTGTCAATGACTTCCCTATGCATCCAAATTGTTCTTGTTGGGGAATTACCCATTTGCTTTTTCTTTGGAACCATACTGTATGTGGATGCAGAATTTCGTTGTTGATAGCTTTCCATTCATAGCTTTCTAATTTCCCCTTGCAGAATATTAGGATTCTACTATGAATCTTTTAAAATCTACTCTTCCCAAATCTGTGGTGCCTAAATTACTATACTTTTCATCATTTCTATTTTAGTAGCCAGTTGTTCCTTGTAACAGGTCCATAAAAGCAGCTCCTTTTATTGATTTTAAGAATGAAATCATCACTAAAGAAAGTCACACATTTTTCAGCTCCATTGCAATTATAAACTCTTTATAGATAACTACAAAATCTGTGCATATAGACCAAGTGCTTCTGAGCTTAATCCAAACCCAGAAACTCTAATTAGTCATACATACTCAGATATTCCATGAGTACCTCAAACTCAACATATCTGAAAGAGAGATCACCATCTTCCTCCTTAAAGCTGTACCTCCGCCTAACTTCTTATTCCTACTGATGGCACCACTATCTTTCACTTACCCAGTCTAGAATCCTTATTCATCTTTGATTTTTCTCTGTGCCTCCCCCTCAATATCCAGTTGTTAATTGCTGTCAGTTCTAACTCCAAAGTATCTCATTTTCCTCTTCACTTATATTGTCAGCCCCCAGTTTAGGCCCTTATTGTTTACATCTTTTCTATGTCTTTTTAAAAATTCCAGTTGGTCAATAAATTCTGATAATTCAGACTAGATACCAATTTGTTTGCATTTGTATCTTGCTATCTAAAAGGTATAATCACTGCTTGGCTGGACTATTCAAATAACTTCTTAATTGGTCTCGCCACTTTTAGCTTTCCCTTTTTAAAATTCCATACACCATATAGCTGCCAATATAAATTTTTTAATAATATCCAAGTCAAACTATATGATTCTCCTCCTCAAGCACCTTCAGTTACTCCCTATTACCTTAAAATTTAAATATTAATTTCTTACCTTAACATTTAAGTTTTTCCCCAATATGGCTACAATGTACCTTTCAGATTTATTTCATACTTTCCCCCTTGATGTACTCTTATGTTCCAGTTAAGCTGGACTAGAAGCTTTTCTCTGATCTCATTATGTACACTGCCACCTCAGTGTATTTCTATTGGCCATTCCCCTATCATACACGTCTGCTCTTCTTTCAAAACTCAGGTCAGGCACCAAGTCCTCCATAAAGCCTTTTCTGATTCTCACTGTCCCTCAGGCAAAAGTATTCTTGTCAAATTTTCCTAGAACACTGACTGAATTTTTCCTTGTATCTCTAAAACAGTCTGCACTGTATCATGCAATAAAGATTAGGAAGTATGAAAAGAGGAGTCCTGGGCGGTTATCAGGGGGGACTTGTTTTTGAATCCTGCCTCTGACCCTTACTTGTTGTGTGACTATGGGAAAAAATCTTTAAAATTCATGAACTTGTGAAATGGAGATAACAACTGTATTAATTAACTCACAGGATTGTTCTGAGGCTCAAATGAGATAATACTCATCACACTGTAACCTGTTATATCAACCAACAAGCCACTGTCCCAGGTACTAAATATATATCAGCTATTATGTGGATTGGCATATGTCATAAGCATTTTCCCACCACAAGCTCCCCCACCCCTGTCCCTCACACACTATTTCAAGTTTTGCGAGATTAGGATTTATATGAAATTTCATCTCAGTTGCTAGGATGATGTCTTGTACTTAGTAGATTCTAAATAATTCACTCCAATTCAGTCAACATTTATTAATCTTGGATGTTGTTGCTGGAAGACAATCATGTTAATTAGGGGAGACTTTTATGGATATTCTGATAGGGACTTCTGGGCATTTTCAAGGGCTTCATAGGTTAATGGCACACTGATTCTTTCTTATGTCTGATTCCACTTAAAAACTTAAAGCTTTCCTTTTTTCCTTGGTACAGATATATTGCTAGAACTTGTCTTACCAAGACTGTGTGATTGTTTTCTGGTTCATAAATGGAATGAAGAGAGGAGCAAAGAGAGAAACAGAATTTCCTGAGGTAGCTCAGAAGGATTTGGAAGACAGGCAAAAAGCAGCAAGGGATGTATGTGTACAAGTGAGATAAAGCTTATCTGAAGTGAAATTAACTAATCTGTCAGAGGTGAAAGATAGAGGGAAAATATGGGGTGGGGGAAGGAACACTGTGTATACATTATTATCCCTGAGAAGGAAGAAATAAAGTGGTTGTGAAAAGGATATTGGACTATATAATTCTCACCCTGGCCACCAAGTGGTGCCACTGGCCCAGGAGAGCTTGGTTGTTGACTGACTTGGGGGATTGTGGTGGTCAGCAGGGCAGGAGATGGAGAGGAGAGGGAGATTTTATACAACTGGGCTTTCAAAAGAATGGAATATTCACAAATCAAGTGCTAGTCACTAACAAATATAAACAAATATCAACTGGCAGAATTCATCTCACAGCTTTAAAATTTAGCATTCTCCCAGGAATACCTTTATTGTGGTCATTGTTTAGCATGACTGCAAACATGACCCAGTCTTTTTGATATTTCGGCCTGTGTGTTGCTTAGTTAGTTCTGTTCGGCTTTACCAATATTGTTTAGTTTTGTTCTAATATCTCATTTGGGTTTTCAATTTTGTTGCTGTTGTTGTATCATTTTGTATCATACATTTTTACTGTTCTTGTTACCAGTAATGATATTAAGTGTCACAGAAAACAAGATTATACACTAGTAGTTTTTCATTTGACTATCCTAAAATTGACATGGAATTTTCAGTACTTTTTCCATTAAAGTTTTTAATTCTTCGTTTAGTCCTGTTCTCTATGACAGGCCATTTAAAATATTATACACACACACGTGTACATGTACATACACATATATACATACTTACATACATACACACATACATACATACATACATACATACAGACACACACACATACCCTCATCAATCAGGGTCCTGGTACACAGGGATTTATGCTTTCCCAGTTTCTTACAATTATGATTTTTCTATCACTTTGTCACAAAATTTCTTTGGACTTCTTACCAAATCTAAATATACTTAAAATGAACACTGAACTTAATTTGTGCAATTTGGAAAATTGGTCAATTAAGAAATTTGCCTGTCATTAAACAAAAGTATAGTTCCTCATTGTTAATCACCTCACTGTATATAATATAAACAGAAAATAAATGACAAAAAAACCCTTGAACTTGACTGTACAGTAATAGCAGCCTGAGTTTCTACAACTTAAAATTAATATTGCCTTTGATGCCATTTCTTACAGTTTCAAATAATGCTTTTCCAGATAAACTATTGGATATTAACAAATTGTAACTGTTCATTAATCCCAAAGCAGAATACAAATATTAGACCACACAACCAAATTGAATGTTAGTCATGCACATCTGAAAGAAATCATCCTTTGGTAGCTTGATCAAAACACCTTCAAAGTCATAAGAAAGTGTGAATGTACTTTCTTATTAGTAATTTTAAGCAGCCTTTCCCAGTAATTAATCAAATATTCCCATAAAATAGCATCTTATTTCCCATTTTCTCAAGCATGTTTAAAGACATTTAAATTTTTACTTTTTTTGTAAAATGTGGTCTTTTGAATAAAAATTACAAAAAACCCCTTATTTTTGATAGCCCCTTATATAATAAATATGTTTTATTTTCTTGGTGTACCATTAATTACTACCTTTTAGTCCATGGGTGTATGACTTTATATGCTACCTTGTAAAGCTCACTTTTTCTGAAATAAGAAGACCTGGATTCACATCTTTTCTTTATTATTCACTATGTTTGGGACATTAGGGAGGTCACACCCACCTCAGTTTGGGGTCTCAATTTTCTCATGTGAGAATAATGGGAGTGTAGGACTACATGACATCTGTTTTCCCTTACACTTCTAGATGTATATTCCTATGATCCCAATCCATATAAGGTTTTTTGTAAACTTAGAGCATTAGATAAATGCCTGTAGTTAATATTATTATCTTTATAATGTATAGAATACATACCACATGCCTAAAGCATGGCATCAAAGTTATCAATAACTCATAAAACAGAATTCCTAAATATACTTTACTATTGTGATGTATGTTATACTGAACATTCTTATTAAAGAACAAAAGATATGATTTTTAAAGATTAAGAGTACTTCAAAACCAACAATAAGAATGAATTATTCACATATAAAGTTGTCAAAACCTCAATTCTAGTTCACTTTGACTTACACACTCATTTTACATAGGTGGATAATTAACGTTTGCCTTAATATCAGAGTCAAAAGAAAATGTTAACACATTAGCCCAAAAACCAGAACTAAAACTACAGGAAAAATCTCAGGTCACAGTTTGAAACCAACCAGATTCTGACAGATTGTACTCAACCTAAAAGAATATTCAAAGAAGCAACCACATATGAAAGATTACCTTTTGTTTTAGAAAAAAATACTGTCATTTCTGTTGCATCTATCTATAATGAGTTTGTTTTCTTCTTTATTAAAAACTAATATTAAAATACTTTACACATACAGCTTCCCTATTATGGTCTGCATGTACAGCACACAGCATTTCTTTATAAATTCTTGTTTCACTACTTCACTGAAAAACTTTAAGTATACCATAAAGTAATTTACCTTTAGTGATAAAAGTATTTCTTAATAAATGTTTAAATCTGCCTTGTTTACCTTTCTATCAACAGAGACAAAATGTAAACATATAATTACCAAGCAGGAAAAAAAAATCTCATTTTTAAAAGCAAAGTTAATTAAGGAAAATGTACATGACCAAGTACTGATCATAATAAAGATGAAATTAGTTCCTCTACTTAATATTCTAAGGGAGCTTTCCTTTTCACTACAAAATACCAGAAACACATTGCAGAACTTTCAACTCACTTGTTTTCTCTTTGGTGCCAGGTATTCCCTCTACCCAAATGTTATAAAAATTCGTCAGCAGCTCAGATAGTGGTCAATGAAACGGTCAGGATAGAGTTTAGAGTAAATCAGTGTTCAGCAAACAAACCAAAGACACACATCCTTGTAAAGGAGATATCTACTTAGCTTTAAATCCATTTACTAGCTCATTTCCCAAATCGTTATAAATCTTTGCCCCCCAGGAATGAAAATAAGATGCCTTAACTACATTTTAAAATCCCTCAAGTGAATGAGAATGATGAATAGCCACGGGGCAGAGGAAAGGAAACAGATGCAAGCAGAGGTGGAGGGTAGACTTTGAAGATGGGGTGGGGAAAGGAGGCGGGACGGGGATTGGTTGAGGGATGCTGCTTAGGGGTTGGTGGGGGAAACTTGGAGACCAGTAGCTTGGTGTGGGAGGGGGGGGGCGTGCAAAGGTGGTAGGAAGAAGAGAGAGGTCAGGTCTGAGAAAGAAGGGAGGAGGCAATAGTGTGGGGAATTGGGGACTGGAGGGAGGTGGTGGATAGCAGCTATTCTCTTCACCTGAAGCACTTCTCGGGGTCCTGGAGAGGAATCATTCACTGCATCTCGCTTCATTCCAGATGGGATCAGACACCCATTCGGCTGCGCAAAGCTTCATTCAGTTCCTTTTAGCACCTTCTCCAGCCGGGGCTCTCGCCTCCCCTTGCGGAGCCCCAGTTTTCCACTCAGTGATCACGGAAGCAGCTCCAGCCCTCGGAGGCGGGAGAGAAGCTCCAGTCCCCGGCGTGGGAGCAGCTCCCCAGAGCCTGGGCTCCCCACATTCCCCCTACAGCTAGGGTGCACACCTCGGTTCTCTCTTCCGCGGGCGCAGCGTGGGGAGGGTTAGTGTCCTTCGAGGAAGTTGGACGAGCTACTAGGATGGGGGGCCGCGCGCCCTCACCGGGCGCACTAAGTGCGTCTTAGCACTGCTCTGGAGCATCCCGCCCTTCGCAGCCGGGAGCTCCGCCAGCGGGACTGACACCTGTGCCCACAGCCCCGGGCTGCCGAGGGTTGCCTCCCCGGGCTGCCGAGGGTTGCCTCCCCAGCTGAGCGGAGCACTCCCATCTCGCCGCGCCGCGCCACTAGCTGGCGCGCGCAGGTCCTCCTTCCGCCACCCACTAGCCACTTTTGCCACGCGCGCCTGCCTCCCCCCAGCCTTTCACGCCCTCTACCCACCACGCACGCTCGCGTTCCCGCGCACATTCCAGCCTTCTTCCCAATGCATATGTACGCGCGCGCGCATTCACGTTTCACACACACACACACACACACACACACACACGCACAGACGTTGCAAGCCTTAGTTTTTTCATTTCTGGGACCCCGCCGTTTGGAGCTTCCTTTGTCGGTGTTCTGTTCCCTAGCAGCGGGAGAGCCAATCCTTGGTACTAGCCATCATCACCCCCAGTGCCTCCGCAGGCCAAATTGCCCTACAGCTTTGCAGTCTCTTTTCCCACTCAGTTCCTAGTCCTAGGTAGGAGTGGACTACTTCATTTTACTATACTGTGCAGTGGACCACTTGTTAGGTTCCCACATTCTTTTTGTGGGGTCTTTTAGAATGTGGAGCTAAACCTATTCCCAAGAACATGGTGGGTCTCTCAAGCAGCTTGTAGGTTCCTTGTTGAGATTTTTCTGAACATTAAGGACAGCATTCGGCCACCAGGAGTCAGCCCACCCGTTTTGCAGGAGCCTCCCTCCAGCCATCTCTGCCTCTGGCTAACTGCAAGTGAGTTATGCTTATCAGAAGATAAGACGATAAGACCTCACTTCAGATCCACTCAAAATTCATTAATACTAAATGCTTAATGTTTGTTTGGAAGCGACTTTATTACTCCTCTCCTAGGCCCCTTCAGCCACCCTGAACAGCTTTTTTTAGTTCTATGTCTCAGATGACTGACCAGCTCTAAAAAAGCTAGAGAGAAAACTTTTCTTTAAATAACTTTCTACTGGATTTTTAAATTATTTTAGGGTAATAAGAATACTTTTACATTTGTTGTTAATTTCACAGGTAAGAAAGCTGAAGCATACAAGTGGCTTTTTTGAAATGTCATAGATTGGGATAATTGCTGTTAGATACATTCTCAAATCTTAGGACACAGTGTTCCTCTAAAACAATCATTTTCAAAGGTATAGGTCAGAAGGGGAGGGGAAGGGAAAATAATAAAATAAAAGTTCCCCAGAACAGTCAGATACAAAGAGTCATTAAATACTTGTCTGCCTTCAGGGATGTTTCAGGCACTTTACAAAGTGATTTGACCAGTTCTCAAAGGATTTGCGATGACAGGCAACACTGATGTGGGTTGACATCAAGGACACGAAGAACATGCTTTTCAATATGTCTCCCAAGTAGTATAAAAGTAATTATGAATTATAAGATTAAGCAAATATGTATTCCTAATAATAATGATGAAATTATAATAATGTATCAATCACGAATATTGCTTCATGAACATTAATTCTTCCTAGTAACCGGGGTTTAAATTAAAAGCTCATGAGAAGCATTACTTTTGCTTTGGTGGGCTCAGGAGGAAAAGACAGGCAAATGTATCATTTACAGGCATAATAAGAAAGGATCTATTATTTTCAATGATCATTGAGTATGAACAAGAGTTTTTGGTTTTTTTTTTTTTTTAAACAGCATCCTGGTTGTGTTCAAAATAATGAAAATACTCTCCAGGGAGCAGATGTATCCCAGAAAACCATATAATACTCAAGGTTACCTTCTCTACAAACCAATCCCCCCTTTCTGAATAGCCTGGCCTTTGCAGAAGAGTAAATTGTGTTAACCTGTTGTTGTTCAGTCATGTCTAATTCTTAGTGACCCTGTTTAGGGTTTTCTTGCCAAAGATATTGGAGTGGTTTGCCATTTCCTTCTCCAACTCATTTTACAGATGAGGAAACTAAGTCAAAGAAGGTTAAGTGACTTGCCCAGGGTCACACAGCTAATAAATGAGTCCAGATTTGAACTGAAGAAGATGAATCTTCCTGACTCCAGGTTTGGCACTCTATCCACTGCACCACCTAGCTACCCAACTACTATAGACTAACTTGATTAAAGTACTAGTGTAATGGCCCACACAGGTGTGAAAGTGATTGTCAATTTTTCAAGGCTTTACCAGCAGAGTATAAGCTCTAAGTAGGTACTACCAAGGTGTAAAGGTGTTGAGGTTGGGCTCAGTAACAGACTGAGCCATCCAATGATCAGCCTATGTGTGTTTAAGGCTGACTGCCATGTGATTAGTTTTTCTCCTAAATTTACTTTCTTTTTTTTTTTTTTTGCAGGGCAATGAGGGTTAATTGAGTTGCCCAGGGTCACACAGTGTTTGAGGCTGGATTTGAACTCAGGTCCTCCTGAATCCAAGGCCAGTGCTTTATCCACTGTGCCACCTAGCCGCCCCCCCTAAATTTACTTTCTAAAGCTAGATAAGTTGAAATCTTCATGGAAATCAAATAAAGCACTTTGCATAGTAGTAGTAGTAGTAGTAGTAGTAGTAGTAGTAGTAGTAGTAGTAGTAGTAGTAGTAGTAGTAGTAGTAGTAGTAGCAGTAGTAGCAGTAGTAGTAGTAAATAAAAAAGGAAAAAGAGAGGAGGTGAAGGAGGAAGGAGAAATAAAAGAGAGAAGTAAATTGTAGGATGCCACTGATTTCAATGTGTGAGATGGAGGGAGGTGTCCATTTCACAAGCAGTGTGGTATATACAGAGCTATGATTATAAGACTTAGCTTAGGGACTGAGTCAAAGATTTGGAGTTGACATCTTCCTTTGAAAGGGATTTCCAAAAGGGGTCGTATGGATATTTCCACATCCTCGGGTGGAGATGGTTATATTAAGCACTTATATATTCTTGACAATAATGGTGAAATTATAATATGACATCCATCAAGAACAGTACTTAATGAACATAAATTCTTCCTTTCAACCAGGGCTTAAATCAAAGGTGTATGACAAGCTCTCTGGCTCATAACAAAAACCCAGCAACACCTCAGAAGTTTATTAGTCTTCATTCTCCTCTTTCCCTTAGAGCCCATACCCATCTGGAATTTGGCAGGAATAATAAGGGCAAAGGTAGAAGGGAAGAGAATAAGCATTTATATAGCAGTGCTAGGCACTGTGCTAAGCACTTTCCAAATGTGAACTCCTTTGGTCTCCATAACAGCTCTATGAGGTAGGTGTTGTTATTATTCCCATTTTATAGTTGAGGAAACTGAGATAAAGAGAGATTAAATGACTTGCCCAGGGTTACACTGCTAGTAAGTGTCTCAGGTCAGATTTGAATTCAGGACATCCTGACTCCTGGCCTCACATTCTATCCCCAGTGCTGTCTTCAAGCTGTAGACACAAAGATTCCAGGTAGACACTGATATTGCCTCTGAAAGGTTTTACATTTTCTGATAATAAGATAGCTATGTTTACATACAGGGTTGCTAAAGTATAATGTCAGTGTTCTTTCAACAACATTTATTAAGAGCTTATTATATGTACTGTTATCTGTACTATTTTGTGCTAGAGGCTGGGGAAATAAGGGGTAAAAAGGCTTCTAATAGGTTATTTAATTCATTAAATGGGAGACAACTTCTGGAAGACTTCATGGAGGAGGTAGCCTTGGATCTTGGGTCTTGAATATGGATTTCAATCTATATAAATGTAGATGGATGACATTCTAGGGCATGAGAGATGGTCTATGTGAGTTCATGAGGGTCAGTTCAAAATCAGAAAATGGCTATTATTGGTCCAATTTGGCTGGAACATAGACATCATAAAGAGGAGCAGAGTAAAATAGGACTGAAAAGGTAAAGTTTTGTGAACTGCATCAGATAATATCCTTCGATGCCAGGTTAAATATTTTATTTTTAGGGGCAGCTAGGTGGCGCAGTAGATAGAACACCAGCCCTAGAGTCAGGAGTACCTGGGTTCAAATACGGCCTCAGACACTTAACACTTACTAGCTGTGTGACCCTGGGCAAGTCACTTAATCCCAATTGCCTCACTAAAAAAAAAAAAAAAAGATTTTATTTGTAATATGAGAGGCAGCTATAACATGATTGATAAAAAGCTGGCCTTATAGCCAACAAAACCTGTTTTCAAATGTTATTTTGGACACATGGAGGCTGTGTGGTCTTCGGTAAGTCATTTAATTCTCAATTTTCTAAGTACAACTCCAAGATTATAAGTAAATTGTAGAGGAAATTTCTTCTTTCTCCCCTGAGTGTTTTCGTATAATAATGAAAACTCAGATTCATTTCTTACTCCTTATCTTATTTTAGAGGCAATGAGGAGTCAGTGAATGTACTCAGTGGAGTGGCCCATGTTTTGGGAAGCTTAGATAGGAATATGAAAAATGGATTTAGATATGGAAGACATTGGACACAGAGAGACCTTTTAAGAGGCCATTACAATAGTCCATGCTAGAAATTATAAGGGCATGAATTAGGTTACTGGTATATGAATGGAAAGAAGATCAGAGTCATAAGAGATTCTGGAAGTAGAATTAACAGGACATGACAATTAATTGGATATGGGTCTGAGCAAAGGGATGATTTTTAAAAACAAATTATCTTCAAATTATGTTTCTGAAGGACTAAAAAAATGTTAAGATCAAACGAAATAAGGAAATGAGATAAAAGAACAGATTTAGGGAGCAAGGTAATGGGAGTGATTTTTGATAGATTGATTTTGAAATGAGGAGAGCAAGACATTTAGGGGTTCAGGAGGGACTAGAACTCAGGGAAGAGGTTGGGGAAAAGTATAGATTTAGACATATATGTCATATCCCCATGTAGAATGTAAGCCCCTTAAATGTAGAGACTGCTTTAATTTTGTCTTTGTAGCCCCTGATTTCATATGCTGGGAGTCTTTACACTACAGTTTAGTGGAAAGAAAGGTATATTTGGAATGAGGAATTGTTTTGTTGTTATTTTTCAGTCATTTCAGTTGTGTCTGGCTTTTTGTGACCCCGTTTGTGATTTTCTTGGCAAAGATACTGGAGTGGCTTTCCATTCTTTCTCTGGCTCATTTTACATATGAGGAACTGAGGAAAACAGGGTTAAGTGACTTGCCCAGAGTCACACAGCTAGTATGTGTCTGAGACTGGATTTGAACTTGGGAAGAAAAGTCTTCCTGACTCTCGGCCCATCACTCTATCCACTGAGTAACCTAATTGCCTCTAGAATGAGAGAATCTGAATCCAAATCCTAGCTTTTTCACTGTGTGATTTTGAACAACTCATATAACTTTTCTGGGCCTCAGTATCCTTATCTGAAAGGAGAGGTGATTGGACTAGGTGATTTCTAAGGTCCCTTTCAGATCTATAAGCTATGATCCCATAAATGCTAGGTTCTTAATAAACTGTGGGGACCAATTTTTAATTGGGGAGTGTTAGCTAAGCGGCTTGCTGCAATATTGGGGCAAGGAAGGAGACCGGCAGCCTCCCTCAAAACAGAACAGGATTTATTTAAACAAGAATGAACTTAAAAAACACACACACACACACACACACACACACACACACACACACACACAAACAGGATCAGTAGGATCAAGGGAAAGGAAATAAAATGGGGAAAGGGAAAATATAGAATCTGAAAAATACCACTGCCCAGGAATCTGCTAAGAATACACAGCAGAGCTCCTGTCGCCTTCCAGCTTCCAGCTAGAATGGCGACTTCTCCCCATTCCCAGAAACCTCACACAGCCCCCAACCAATTGTCTGGCTGCTCTGACAGTCACATGACTGCCCTAACTAGGCTTCCAATCATTATAATATTGCCAGGCTCATGTAGGCGTCAGTGAGTGGTGATGACTTGAGGTGCCAGTGCCATGGCAACGGCTACAACCAGTGGGTGGAGCACCGTGTGGTTTGTGGAGCCCCAGGCCAGTGCATGCCAAGGCATAAAAACCTCAAATAACAATTAATTCTTTACAAAATATATGTTAAATTCACAAAAGGGTTATCATTGAACTTGGGGTATGAAATTATGTGAGATTCAGCATTTCTGTTAGTGTTTTGTTACTTTGACATTCTATTATTTGCATGCTACAATAATTTCTAGAATGGGGTTAACCCAGAGGAGTTGTAGCAATAAAGTACCGTCATATTGAAGACTTACTTGTCCTGTGCCAGTTTCACTGATCCTGACACAACAAAGATCTCACCCCTCCAAGCTACTGTAAAATTAAAAATAAAAAAAAAGTAAAGTAGCATCCTGGCATTTGACAGTCTAAGAATGTTTTCAGGGCCTGATGGGCACTTATTAGTCCATAGTTATTATTGCTATCCCTCCATGTAGTCTTACATTGTATCTTTTTGAACCAAGTTTAGATTATTGTGTGAGCATGTGTTTACATACAGGAGTTATAGCCTCAGATGTGTCTATATGCAATGTAATAAAAATTATCAATCTCGTTGTGATAATAGTTAATAATTATATAGCACTTTCTTTTTCAAGGCACTTGAAATACATTATCCTCATACCACCCTGTAAAATAGGTGCTAATATTCTTCCCATTTTACAGATAGGGAACCATGCCCAGTGTCACACCAGCTAATGTGTCTAAGGTAGGATTTGAATTCAGGTTTTCTTGATTCTAACTCTAAACATGGCACCACATGGCTGAGTAAAATTTTATTCTAAGAAATTTTAGTTGAGCATAAAAGTGTAGTGGAGAGTTTTTCAGAAGACCTGCCTTCCCTACTGCAAGTTAGCCATAAGAGTTTCAGTCATTCACTGAAATTTGGAAAACCTCTTTTCCCTCAACTGTAAACTGAGGCAGTTGGGCCAGATCAAGGGCATCCAGGGTATTTTTTAAATAGTGCATCACATGATTCCATATTCTACCCACTCTGGACTACTAGACCTACCTCAATCTCATCTTTCCCTTTTCCCATATGTATATGCCTCATAATTGGACTATCCTCTCAATAAACTTTTTCTATTGAAATCTTTCTCTTTTCAGAACTAAGCTCACTTCCTCTATGAAGCTTTTCCCTGATTTCCTCAGCTGTAAGAGATTTAATTGTTCTAATTGTACTTTGTGATTTGCTCTTCTCATATTCAATTATTTGTTTTAAAATTTGATTAAATTTGGTTTTAAAATTCAACAAATTTATTTTTTCTCCCACTTTATCCCCCATTATTATAAACAAAAACAAATTCTTATAACAAATATGTATAGTGGAATAAAACATATTTTGGTTTTGGTCATTTTTAATAAGGGTTTTTGTTAATCTGTCTTTCCTAATATTCCCTTCCACATTTAACAAATAAAAATAAAATCCTTCTCTATATATGCATATATATATATATATGCATATATATATATATATGTATATATATATATATATATATATATAAACACACAGACACACACACACATACATATATACTACATAGTTCAGGAAAACAAATTCCCACATTAGACATGTCCAGAAAAAAAAAAGTCTCTGTATTTTAAATTCATGGTCTCTTTGTCACGATGTGAGTAGAATGTTCCATTTTCATTCTTTTGAATTCATGCTTTGTCATTTTGTTGATTAGAGCTCTAAAGTATTTCAAAATTGTTTTTCTCTATAATGTTGTCATTGTATAAATTGTTCTCACTTTCTCTATCAGTTCATAAAGATTTTCTGAAGCTTTCCATTTCATCATTTTTATGGAATAATAATTCATTATATTCATATATCACAATTTGTTCAACAGAATTTGTTCAGCCATTCCCCAATAGGAAGATCTCTCCTTATGTTCAGATTTTTGGCTAATATATATGTATATATAACATATTATTTTTATATGTATTAATATTCCTGTTTCATATTCTAGGTAAATTTATATAACATCAATATAGTATTCATTATATGTATATGCATATATGCATGTATGGATATATGTGTATTTTACATATACATATATGTATATATGTGCATGTGTATACTTTGTAACTTTCTGGTTATAGTTTAAAATTTCATTACAGAATGACTGGACCAATTCATTAGTTTACCAACAATATACTAGTTTTCTTGTGTGCTTACAGATGCTCCAATATTTGTAATTTCCCCCTTTTATCATTTTTTTGCAAGTTTGATAAATGTGAGGTGGAAATACAAAGTTGCTTTAATTTGTTTTTCTCTAATTATTAATGACAGAGTAAACTGAAATTCATACATCATAATAATGACTGTTAGCTTATATTCCTTGCTTTGAAAGCTGCTTGTTCATATATTTGACCATTTGGGTGTGTGCGTTATTCCCATCTTGAGTCCCCTCTGATGAGGTTAAGGTCTTTGAGCTAATTCTGTGTTCTAATTTTTTCTTCCTCCCTCCTCAACTCTCCCTATGAAATCAAGCAATTCAATATATGTCGTACATGTGCTGTTATGCAGAACGTCTTCACCTTTCTCAAAAGTGTTTTGCTTTTTGCAGCTCCCTCCCCTAAACTTCCCTTCCTTCCTTCCCCTCTTCTTCCTCCCCCTCCCCCCATCTCCTATCCCTTCCACTCTTCCTCAGGGCAAAAATACATTAGTATACCCACTTGAGTATGTATGTTATTCCCTCCCTGAGCCAATTCCAGTGATAGCAAGGTTCACTCACTCCCCATCTCCTTCCCCCTATTCCCCTACCCTCCTCCATAAGCTTTTTTCTTGCTTCCTTCATGTGAGCTACCTCTCCCCTTCCTCCTCCCCCAGTCCATTCCTCCTACCACTAAACCCTATTTTAAAGATGTCATCATGGGTTAGTTAGGTGGCACAGTAGACAAAGCACCAGCCCTGGGTCCGGGAGGCCCAGAGCCCAAATCTGGCCCCAGACATAAGACAACCCACCATGTTTGCTCCACAAAGAACAAGGATACACAAAATATAAATGCTTTATAATTACCATCCCTTCATATTCAGTTCAGACCTATGTCCCCTGTGTATTCTTTACTGAAAAAGTTCTTATGAGTTTGAAGTATTATTTTCTCATGTATGAATGTAAATGGTTTAACCTTTTAATGTCCCTTGTGGTTTCTTTTTCCTGTTTACCTTTTTATGATTTTCCAGGGTCTTGTATTTGAAAGTCAAATTTTCTATTCAGTTCAGGTCTTTTCATCACAAATGCCTGAAAGTCCTCTTTTTCATTGAAGTCCCATTTTTTCCTCTGAAAGATTATATTCAGTTTTGCTAGGTACATGATTCTTGGCTGTAGTCCCAGTTCCTTTGCCCTCTGGAATATCATATTCCATGCCCTCCGGTCCTTTAATGTAGATTCTGCTAGATCTTGTTTTATCCTTATTGGAGCACCACAGTATTTGAATTCCCTTTTTCTAGCTGCTTGCAATATTTTCTCCTTGACCTGGGAGTTCTGGAACTTGGCTATAATATTCCTGGAGGTTTTCCTTTTGGGATCCCTTTCAGGAGGTGATGAGTGGATTCTTTGAATTTCTATTTTACCTTCTGCTTCTAGAATATCAGGGCAATTTTCCCTGACAGTTTCTTGGAAGATGATGTCTAAACTCTTATTTTGGTCATGTTTTTTAGGTAGTCCAATGATTTAAAAATTATCTCTCCTGGATTTAATTTCCAGGTCAGCTGTTTTTCCAAGGAGATATTTCACATTGCCCTCTATTTTTTCATTCAATTGGATTTGCTTTACCTTGTTTTGATTTCTCGTAAGGTCACTAGCTTCCATTCGTTCAATCCTAATTCTTAGGCAATTATTTTCATCAGATAGCTTCTTTATCTCATTTTCCATTTGACCTTTCAAACTGTTGACTTTTTTCTCATGACTCTCCTGTATTGTTCTCATTTCTCTTTCCATTCTTTTCTCCCTCTCTCTACATCTTCCTTCTATCTCTCCTACTTTCTCTTCAAAGTCCCTTTTGAGAGCTTCCATGGCCTGAGACCAGTTCATATTTTTCTTGGAAGCTTTGGATGTAGGTGCCCTGTGGTTGATTTCCTCTTCTGAGGGTGTACCTTGATCTTCCTTGTCACTGAAGAAACTTTCTATAGTTCTGAACTTTCTTTTCTTGCTCATCTTTTACTTGACTTTTAGTTCCCCACTGGGGGGCCCTGCTTCTTGGCTATACTACTGTACCCAGCTTCAGAGAGTCTCAGGTGTTTTGTCTTGAGGGAGGGCAGGTTTTTCTCTTGCCTGGCCTGTTCTCTGGTCTGACAATAACCTCAAGCCAACTTGCTAGTTAATCAGCCAGCAGAGCACTGTGGTGGTTCTTACCTCTGATGAGCCTGTGCCTGTCCCTCACCTGGGCCTCCCACTGCTCAGGATTTCTTCATGGTTCCCCACTGGGGTGGGACAGCCAAATTCTTCCCTAGGTCCCACTGATACCCCTGCATTTTCCCCCAGACAGCCATTCAGCCCTCTTACCTGACCACAAGCTCTGTTCCAGAAGGTACTGGTGCTGCGGCTGATTCAGAAGCTTGTGGGTGAAATTCCTCTGGTATAGCATCCCCAGGGTCTCTGTTGGCACGATTGTGGTGTTGGCCTTTACTCGCAGCCCAGAAAGGCCCCTTTTAATCTATCTATAGCTGAAAAATAATCTCAGCCTATATTTTTGTGGGTTTTTCTGCTCCAGGGGTCCTTTTATTGCTGTTTTGGTGGTAATTGTATCAGGAGCTCTGTGCATTTAATGTCTTTCCTCCACCATCTTGGCTCTGCCCCAGAGCTATTCGTTTTCAAAGATATGGATTTATATCCAGAATTCTATAATAAAAAACTAAATTGTTTGCATTGTTTAAAGTCTAAGAAATAATTTTATCTCAACTACAAAACCTTCAAATTTGTTGTTCTATTTAATTTTTGCCAGTTCACCTATAGATTGTTCAGGAATTTGATTTTCACCCTTACTCAAGAATATATAGTAAAGACCCTAGATACATCTATTTTTCTTGTATATGATTACTATCATATTTTAGATTACTTGAAGGATAGAACTATCAAAATGTACTAATGTAATGACATATTTTATAAGTTCAATAAATGCAATAAACAAAATTAAAAAAAGAAAATTACCCCATTTTTGTCATAGGTAACATAATAGAGGTACTGAAAGATATTTACACACTTCTTGGTCAAACTTTTTTTCAGCAAAGTGTTTGTTAGTCTCTCCCTACTTTCCTAGTGAACAAATAATATTCTGAACTTGTTGAATGAGTGGATTCAAAGAATGCCATGTTGATGTCAACTTGGAGAGAAATCTCTAATAGAAATGTATCCTTGGTCCTATACTATTAATATTTTTATGAATGATGTGGCTAAAATATCATATTTCCAAATTCACCATTCAATTCACTAAAGAATTATTTAAGCATCTAAGATCTACAAGATATTGTTTTACACACAGATAACAACAGTCAGCATGGTATAGCTAACACAATGGATGATAAGAATCATGATATTAATGTATCTGGATAGGCTAGAACATTATATCAACTCCAATAAGATGATTTTAATAAGAATAAACATAAAGTCTTACATATGGTTTCAAAATTTCAGAACTTTAATTGCTTAATTAAGAAATACCTCAGATTTCTGCTTATCTGAGAAAGATCTAAGAGTTTTAGTGATGGATTTCAACTACAAAATATTTCAGGAGTATGATATATTGTCCCCGCAAAAAAAAGACAATGTGATGTTAGGTTATATCAAAAGAATAATGTCTGGAACAAGGAACATGTTAATCATACTTAATTCTGTCCTGGTCAGATGACATATCTATTATTTTGTTTGGTTTTGGGGAACTTCATTTTCTGAGAATTGATAAACTGAAGAGTGTCTAAAGAAAGGTGAACAGGATGATGAAGAGCCTTAAGTTGATATTATATGAGAAGCATTTGAAGGATCCAGAGCTGTTAGTTTGAAGAATATTAACGTATACATAGAGGGGAACTAATGGTTTTCTTCAAGTGTTTGAAACTCTGACATGTATGAAAGCAATTAGATTTTTGTTTGGCCTTCGAGGACAGAAATAAGAAAAAGTCAGAAGTTTCAGAGGATCAAATATAGGTTTTAGGGAAGGAAAAAAAAACCTTTCTAACTGTTTAAACCATTCAAAATTGGAATGGAAGACCTCAGGAGGAAATGGGTTCCCTGTAAATAGATTTCTTCAAGTTAAGTCTGGATGGCCACTTAAGCAAAGTTGCCAAAAGGATCCTTAGGTTGGTCCAAGTTTGTGTTAAATGGCCTCTGAGGTACCTACCAAGTCTGAGTTTCTTTGGTTATTTTAGCAATTACTTTTTCATAATCATCAGTGAAATAATTGGGCAATCCATAGATGTTTCTTCATGATTTCATATGTCATCATTAACTAGAGTTGATTTTCACAGACCACATGGCCTTCTCTTTCCCATGATGCATGTTTCTAGCACTTTTAAAATAAGATTCTCCAGAAATCATAATACATCATACTTGCCTTTTTATTTCCTGATTAATAACACATTTGTTACCTCATTTTAACATTAGAATATCTCCAGGACGTAGTACAAGATTTGCCCAAGGTCATACAGTTTCTTACAGAGCTGTAGCCTCTGGATTCATTCATATACCTTCCCCCCTCTCAATGTATTTCTTATTCCATTTTTCTTCACTTTAAACCCATTCTGGTAAAAATAAAAGTTAATAAACCAAATTCTCCTGCTGCCTAAACTACATCATAGGCATAAGACAGTTTGAGAAACTACATTAACTTTTTTGCAGGAGGTAGAATTATATTCAGAGTTGGAAGGGTTACAATAGGCTATTTAATCCAGCCCTTTCCTGAAGCATGAATACTGTCAACAGCTCCAACAGGTTGTCATATATTATCTTCTAAAAGACCTCCTGTGATGAGAAACTCATTAACTTCCAAGGCAGTCCATTTTATATTTTGACTTATAATTACTAGGAAAATTTTCCTTATGTATTAAAATAAATTCTACCTCTCTGTAATCTTCATTCTTATTCTATGATCTAGGACCAAAGAAAATTAATCTGATTCAACTTTGATATAACAAAACCTCATATAGTTAAAGAAAGCACTCATGGGTGTGAGCAAGCTACAACATATCGCCAATAGGGAACTGTGAAGAAGAATGGGAATAAAGGATAGGAGATTCTATGATGGAAAGAGAATATGAAATGGTGCATAGAGAGCGTGAGAGAGACAGATGGGTAATCAGAATACTCCACTAGTACCTTGTGATGTTGGGAGAAAGCAGTGAAGGCCTCTATCATGTTGGATCTTCTGGAGGAAACTTTTGGCAGCACATGGAGGAGAATTTCATAGGATGGGTAGGCATGGATAGATTGAGTTCTGAAACATTGGAAGGAATTCAAGAATCAATGAGATCGGGGGCGGAGTCAAGATGGCAGAGGAAAGACAGACAGTAAGCTCTCGAACTCATGCCACAATTGCTCCAAAAAACAACCAAATAATGCCATAGGACAATGCCTGGAGCAGCAAGATCCACAGAAGAATGTGCTGAAATCATCTAAGAACGGCTTGGAAGGTCAGAAGGATGGAGCTGCTGTGCTGAGACAGGAGTGGAGCCCAACCCCACAGTCACCCTGACACAGATCCAGTCCTAGGAAGGCCTCACCAGGGAAGGAGAACACCAGAGCCTCTGATTCAGCTGCAGCGCCAGTGTCGTCTGGAACTAAGCTCATAGTATGGTGAGAGGGCTGAGCCCTGGGCAGGGGGGAGACTACAGGGGTCTGTGCTGGTGCTGAGACAGAACTGGGATTTTTCACCCCTGCTGGGAACCAGGAGGTAGGCTTGAGTAGCAGTGACCCAGGTGGGGGAGGGGCACAGGCTGGTCCAAGCTGACAACCACAACACACAAAGCTGTTTGACTAGCAAGTTGGTCTGGGGTCATCTACAAACCAGGGAACAGGCCAGGTGAGTGAAGAACCTGATTCTCCTTAAATCATACCACCTGGGACTTTTGAAGCTTGGGATACTGTAGCCTAGTAACAGTGTCCCACTTTAAGGAGCTAAAAGTCAAGTAAAAGAAAGACAAGTTGAACAGACAGAAAAAGGTGAGGACCATAAAAAGTTTCTTCAGTGATATGGAAGACTGAGGTGCACCCTCAGAGGAGATGGCAACATCAGGGCCCCCATATCTAAAGCTTCCAAGAATCCATGAGATTGCAGATTTATTTGAGGTAAAATCTCAGAGTTGTTTTTGATTTGCATTTTTCCTATAATTATTGGTTTAGAGCAAGCCTTCATATGGTTGCTAATAGTTTATTATTCTTTTGAGAACCATTTGCTTATATCCATTGACAACTTAACTTTGAAGAATAGTTCTTAGTGTTGTACATTTATGTTAATTCCATATAGATCTTGGATTTCAGATCCCTATCTGAAGTACTATGTGTGTGTAGATACATGATAGATAGATAGATAAAAGGATAGAAAGATAGATTCCAGATTAATACTTTCTCTTCTTATCCTATTTATATTGACTTTGATCACAAAGGTTTTCATTTTTGTGTAATCAAGATTTTCTACTTTATCTTGTATGATCTCCTATATACTTTATTCAGTTAAGAATTCTCCCTCCAGTTATAGGTGTAAAAAGTACTTGATGTAGTTATCATTAAATTGTATACTATTGATCTTTTTTTTGTGTGTATCAATTTTGAGCTTAATGAAGTATATTTTGTTAGATTTGGGTATAAAGCAACTGTTGCCATGTGCTTTCCATGTTTTTCAATTCAATGAATGCCTAAGAAATGTAGTTGGTGTGAGAGTTTTGGAAAGGAGTGGTATTTTTAAAATTTTTGCTCCAAAAAAAGATATAAACATAAGTCTAGGTTTTATTTGGGAGAAACCTGTGGGAACTAAGATATTTCACTCCAAAAAGGAGAGCTGATTCACTCTGTATATTTTGGGGGCAGTGGTGTCAAACTCAAATAGAAATGGGGGCCACTAATTCATTTGTAAGGATCCCTGGGGGCCACATATTGACTTAGTTTTTTTTTTCCACTTAGTTTTAAAATGTGCTATTACCTATGTTGTATTGTATATTCATTTATTTTGTTAATATTTCACAGGTACATTTTAATTTTGTCTGGACCACACTTGGCACAATTGCCTGTGTTTGACATTTCTGTACTGGGTTATAATTTCATCTGTAGAATTTTGATTTCTGTTTGCTATCTGCTTTAATAAATGGGTTTACTCACTAGTTACTATTTGCGATGACCTTTTGAGTGACTAGCATTTGGTGAGAAAGAATCAAGCCTTTGGATATAAGAATAGGTTTATTTCCAGAGAATGACCAGAGAAGTTAATAGCTTGTTTTTGAAACTACAAAAATTCATGCCCCTAGACTAGCCATATTTAGGGGGAAAATAAATATAATTATACTTTGGTATTCCTCTTTTCTAAGAGAACAGAGTGGAAAAGATCTTAGTCCATTTTCCTGCTCTCTTCTAGGCAGGAATAAAAGTTGCTCTTCGAGAGGAGTGGACAAGAATACATAGATATCTATAAAAGCCTTCTGATGCACTGATAACTGTGGATATAAAAATCAGTAAGCCCCAGAAAATATAGTTTGAAATCTGGAAGGTATATTTCTTCATTTATCACCTATTTTCTTTATCTTTTATCTTGAGATTCTAGACCTATATTCTTCTTCTTTTTTCCATTTAGAATTTTATTTTCCAAATTACTTGTGAAAACAAATTTTGACATCAGTTTTTTAAAACTTTGTGTCACAACTTCTCTTCCTCCCTCCCTTCCCAAGCCCAACCCCCAAGAACTCAAGCAATTCAATCTAAGTTATACATGAGTAGTCATGGAAAATATCTCCACATTAGCCAGGTTGTGAGAGAAAACAGATAAAAATAAAATTTCAGATTAAGTTGCTTCCATCTGTTTTCAGATGCCATCAGTTTTTTCTCTGTAGATGGATTGCAATTTTCATAAGTCCTTCAGAGTTATATTGGCATTGCTGTAAATAATCACTTGCTTCCCAGCTGATCATCCCATACTATTGCTGTTCTTTTGTAGACAGTACATTTCATTCTTTTTCAGTTCATGTAGGTCTTTCCAGGTTTTTCTGATAGCATCCTGTTCATTATAAATTTTATATAGTACTTTAAAAATGACAAATAATTTTCTTCACAATAGCCCAGCAAAGTAGGTACCATGCATTTTGCCATTATAGTCAATCATCATAACTGTTTCCCTCCATCTTATTCCCTTCCCATGACATTCACTCTATTTTCCATCTTCTTTTAACCTATTCTTCCTCAAAAGTGTTTTGCTTCTGACTGCCCCCTACCCACTCTGCCCTCCCTTCCTTCACCCTTTCCTCCTTATCCTCTTCCCCTCATACTTTCCTATAGGGTTAAATAGATTACTCCTCCCAATTGGGTGTGTATGTTATTTCCTCCTGAGCCCACTCTGATGAGATTAAGGCTGTTGTGCTAAATCTGTGTTCTAACATTTTTCTTCCTCCCTCCCTTCTCAACCCTCCCTATGAAATCAAGCAATTCAATATAAGTCATACAGGTGCAGTTATGCAGAACATCTTCACCTATTTTACTTTTTACTGTTCCCTCCCACAATATGTCCTTCCTTCCTTCCTTCCCCTCTCCTCCCCCTCCCCATCTCCTTTAACTGCTACTTTCCCTCAGGGCAAAATATATTACTATACCCACTTAAGTATATATGTTATTCCCTCTTTGAGCCAATTCTGATGATAGTAAGGTTCACTCACTCCCCCACTTCTTCTCCCTCTTCCCCTCCCCTCCATAAGGTTTTTCTTGTTTCTTTTATGAAATCTACTTTTCCATAGTCTAACTCTCCCTTGCCCTTTCTTCCATTGCATCCCTCTTACCCCTTAACTTTATTTTAAAGATGTCATCATGGGTTAGCTAGGTGGCACAGTGGACAAAGCACCAGCCCTGAATCTAGGAGGTCCCAAGCCCAAATCCAGACCCAGACATTAGCCACCCCACCCTGTCTGCAGCATGAAAAAACAAAGATAAGCAAAAAATAAATACTTTAAAGATATCATCCCTTCATATTCATTTCAGAGCTGTGATCACTGCCCAAGTGTATTCCTTTCACCTGCCCTAATACTGAGAAAATGCTTATGGATTAGAAGTATTATCTTTCAATGAAGGAATGTAAACAGTTTAATCTTTTAGTATCTCTCATGATTTCTTTTTCCTGTTTACCATTTTATGCTTCTCTAGGGTCTTGTATTTCAAAGTCAAATTTTCTATTCAGTTCAGGTCTTTTCATCACAAATGCCTGAAAGTCCTCTTTTTCATTGAAGTCCCATTTTTTTCCTCTGAAAGATTATATTCAGTTTTGCAGGGTAGGTGGTTCTTGGCGATAATCCCAGTTCCTTTGCCCTCTGGTATACCATATTTCATAGCCTCCAATGCTGTAATGTAGAAGCTGCTAGATGCTGTGCTATCCTGACTGTGGTTCCACAGTACTTGAATTGTTTCTTTGTAGCTCCTTGCAATATTTTCTCCTTGACCTGGGATCTCTGGAATTTGGCTACAATATTCCTGGAGGTTTTCCTTTTGGGATCTCTTTCAGGAGGTGATGAGTGGATTCTTTCAATTTCTATTTTACCTTCTGCTTCTAGAATATCAGGGCAATTTTCCCTGACAATTTCTTGGAAGATGATGTCTAAACTCTCATTTTGGTCAAGGTTTTCAGGTAGTCCAATGCTTTTCAAATGATCTCTCCTGGATCTATTTTCTAGGTCAGCAAGGAGATATTTCATATTGCCCTCTGTTTTTTTATTCATTTGGATTTGCTTTACTGTGCCTTAGTTTCTCATAAAGTCACTAGCTTCCTTTTGTTCTATCCTAATTCTCAGGCAATTATTTTCTTCTGAGAGCTTTTGTATCTTCTTTTCCATTTGGCTTTTCAAGCTGTTGACTTTTTTCTCATCACTCTCCTGCATCTTTCTCATTTTTCTTTCTATTCTTTCCTCCACTTCTCTGAATCTTCCTTCTATCTCTCCTACTTTCTCTTCAAAGGCCCTTTTGAGCACTTCCATGGCCTGAGACCAATTCATATTTTTCTTGGAAGCTTTGTATGTAGGGGACCTGAGGTTGTTATCCTCTTCTGAGGGTTCACTTCAATCTTCCTTGTTGCTAAAGTAACTTTCTATAGTTCTCAACTTTCTTTGTTTTCTCATCTTGTAGTCTTTTACTTGCCTTTTAACTCCCTCTTACAGTGGGGCCCTACTTCCAAGTTACACTGTCCCAAGCTTCAGAGGGTCCCCGGTGTTTTGTTTTGAAGGATGCCAGGTTTTTCTCTTGCCTGGCCTGTTCTCTGGTTAAAAGATGAACTCAAGCCAACTTGCTAATTAACCAGCCAGCAGGCCTTTGTGTGCTGTGGTGGTTCTTAGCTCTGATTAGCCTGTGCCCCTTCCCTACCTGGGCCTCCTGCTATTCAAGATTTCTTTCCACTGGGGTGGGATAGCCAAATTCCTCCTTAGATCCTGCAGACACCCTGTATTTTCCCTCCTGTCCATCCACTCAGCCCTCTCACCCAACCACAAATGTAGTTCTAGAAGATGCAGGTGCTGCAAGTGATTCAGAGGCTTAGCGGTAAGTTCCTCTAGCATAGCATGTCTGGGGTCTGTGTTGGCATGATATTAGGGTTGGACTCTTCCCACAGCCCAACATGGCCTCCTTTAAGCTGTATTTGTTTTTGTGGGGCAATGAGAGTTATGTGAATTGCCCATGGCCACACAGCTAGTAAATGTCAAGTGTCTGAGCCTGGATTTGAACTCAGGTCCTCCTGAATCCAGGGCCAGTGCTTTATCCACTGTGCCACCTAGCTGCCCTCTAAACTGTCTTTTGACCTATATTCTTCTAAGTGAATTGAGTTATAATTTAGTCTACCTCTACATACTATGCCAGTACTCCCTTAGTAAATTAACTGATAAAGCTGGAAAGTAATTTAGGACATAGCTATATTTGTATTATGGGGCAGCTTGGTAGTGCAATGAATATAGCACCAGACCAGGAGTCATGAAGATTTGAATTTAAATTTATCCTGTTTCTTACCGTGTGACCCTGGGCTAGTCTCAATCCTTATTTGTCTCAGTTATTCATTTTGAAATGGGAACACACTGGAAAAGGAAATGGTGAAGCACTCCAATATTTTTCTCAAGGAAACCCCATGGATTTGTTGATGGGGTCATAGAGAGTCATACACAATTTAATGTCTTAAAAAAAATCTTTATATTGTAGAGATGTTTCTCAATCATAAACAATGTGTTCCAATTATTTTATCATTCTCTATTGCTTTAAAGAGTTTCCTATAATTGTATTTATATGTCTTCAGTCTACCTTTTATAGATTGACTCCCAGATAATTAATGATTTCTGTAGTTATTTGGAATGAAATTTCCCTTTCCTTCTTTTCCTGTGACATTGTTATTACCATATGAAAATACTCATTATTTTTGTCAATTAATTTTATCCTGTCATTACTAAAGCTATTATCTCAATTATTTTGATTGATTCTCTAGGTTTATTAAGTAAACCATCATGTCATCTGTAAGTTAGATTAATTTTTTTTCTTCCTTGCCAGTGCTTGTGATTGAAATTCTTTCTTTTGTCTTCTTGCATTTCTTAGTGTTTCTAGAACTATGACAAACAATTTTGGGAATAGGAAGCATCTTTGCTTTACACCAGTCTCTACGAGGAATGCTTCTAGTGTTTTCCCATTGTAAATAACACTAAGGTTTTGGTTTTATATTTGTCCTTTTATCATATTTTTAAGTGACCTTCTATGTCAATGTGTCCTGGGTTTTTATCATAAATGAGTGTTGTAATTTTTCAAAGTCCTTTTTCTGCATTGATTTACATGCCTAGGTAGTAGTAGTAATTATTGTTGTTGTTTCCTTATTCTTAATATGATGCCATTGTTTGTCCAATACTGAATCCCTCATGCTTCTGTTTTATTAATTCAACTATGTCAGAGTAAATCTTTTTTGAATATATTATTGTATTCTTTTTTTTCTAGGAGTTTCCCCTTGCAATATTCAATTACTTGTGTATATATAGACACACACATACACACATATACATATACATATATAAAATATAAATGTGCAACATAACATTGTATATGTATATAATATACATATATGATATAAATGTATACCATAATACTATATATGCATATATATATAATGTCATGTTACACATTTACCTTTTTGTTTTTTCTTTTCACTAAATTTGTTCAGTTCTGATTGATGAACATATATATGTATATGTGTGTGTGTGTGTGTGTGTATGTATCATAAAAGTCCCTTAAATTATTCAGTTACTATATAGGCCTTTTTATAATTGTTAGCTTTTCTTATTTAAAAAGAATATTTACCATGACATTTAGTGCACATGTTTTGTTTTGCTATTGTTTCATTTTCTACATCTTTAAGCATAATATAGTTTTCTAGTTTATCCCTCTTCATGATTCACATATTTATTTAACTTCATATGAGAGCATAATTTCAATTCTTGCTTTTTAAAGAACCACTTAAAGTATATAAATTTTGATCCTAGAATCACATTTGTTCCAAAATAATTTCATTCTTGAGTGCCTTACATTTCTATTTAACTCACTTTTGTTGCCAAATATACTGTGAATTACTTCTACAAAAGAAATTAAGTTTAATTACATCCAGTAAACATTTCTTAAATGCCTACTGTGTGCAAGATACTGTTTTGAGATACAAATAATAAAAACAAACTAGTTTCTGCACTCAATAAATTACTAACTAGGTGAAAAAATGTAGAATAGCTAAGGCATGTATACAAATAGTTATACAAAAAACTAGAATATATATTAGTACAGATTAAAATTTGAACAGAGTTGTATAAATAGTTCTAAGAAAGAGAAATCATTTCTAACTCTTAAGAGAATCAGGGAATGTTTCATAAGAGATGGCACCTGAGTTGTAAAGGAAGACTGATTTCAAAAGGCAGAGATTCACTGATTAGTTCATTCATTGAATAAACATGTACTGAGTACTACTGATCACAGAGAACTGTGCTTGGAGGTGAGAGTGTCAATTATTATGTTTACAGAAGGCATAGTCCTTGCCTTCATGGTGCTCATATCCTGAAATTAGGGGATAAGAAACAACTTTAGGTAACTATGATAACTAATATAACATGAGGAGGATATCAGATAATTGCAAATGAAATGCTGTGTGAGGACCAGGGCAAATAAGGAAGGCTTTATGGAAAAAGTAGCATTTTTGTTGGGCTTTAAAAAAGTGACTAAATAGTCAAAAGTTGAAGAAAAGGAGGAAGAACATTCTAGGCATAAATATCTCATGAGAAAAGCACAGAGGTAAAGTGTCCACCTTGTGTTTGGGAAACAGAGAGAAGTACAGCTTGGCCAGAAAGTAGCGTAAGTGGAAAGGAATATAGGAAAAGGATAGAAAGGTAGGGGTTTTTGGAGTTTGGACACCCTTTAATATAAATCAAATGAGTTTGAGTTTGGTACACAATCAGCAGTTATTGAAGATATTTGAATAGAGACAAGATATACCAAAATCTTTGCATAAGAAAAGTTATTATGAGAGTAGTATAAAAGATAAATGGGAAGTTATCCAGGAAGTAAAGCCAGGAAGACTTTAAGATACCCTAAGTAGGTGATAATGAAACCTATATTGAATTTATAATAATTAGACTCCCATTGGGAATTATATCATTAAATTCTGGCTTCTTATTTTTATCTTCATGACTTTTTCCACAGTAGGAAAACATATCTTTTAATCGTTTTATAGCCATCATTTACAATTTTTCAAGTTATAGCCTTTGGCCCCATATCATTCTAGATCATTAAATCTTACTGCATATTTAAGCTAATCAATGCTCAATATCATTATGGTATTTCTTATTACAAGGTCAATTTACTAGAGCAAATGGTGTCTTGAACTGTAGTTCAAGATTATCCACCTCAGGCCCATTTTCCTCTATTTTCTTCATATTATGCATCTCTCCCTTCTCTTTACTATCTTTCTTTATTTCATGTCCCCTTTACACTTATTTCCTTTTCTGCTTTTACCTCTCTATCCCTTCCTTCCTTCCTTCCTTCCTTCCTTCCTTCCTTCCTTCCTTCCTTCCTTCCTTCCTTCCTTCCTTCCTTCCTTCCTTCCTTCCTCCCTTTATCTCTCTCTATTGTTTTCTCCCTCTTTACTTTCCCATCTCTACCATGATGTGCCAGACTTTATGCTAAAGAAAGGGAAAAGACAGTTTCTATTTTCAAGGACTTTACTGCCTAAGTTCATTGATTAACAGCCTCCTGCTAAATTCAGTGGCCTTTTTAACATTCTTATCCTCCTTGACCTTTTTTTTTTTTGTGTGTGTTTGATATTGTGAGCCATTCCTTCTTCACACTCTCTCAGCTCAACTAAACATGTTTCCTTTTTGTTAGCAGTCAATAAATCACAAAAATAAAAAAAAATGGCCTATACTCTATCTGTCATAGTTGGTGCTGCTAGATGTTCTTGCTTAATTGTTTTTAGGAAGTATATTTTGTAGGATGGATATGTATGGGTGTTTGTCAAGTGTTGTGTTAAAACTCATCAGCTGAAAACAAATAAACAAAAAAGGGATTATTACTGATATTTGAGAGAGCATTTTCAGTAGAGCTGCAAGGCTGGGAGCTTAATTTTAGAGGATTCAAAAGTAAACTTCACTCTGTCACCTTCACTACAACTATCTGTACCCTCAACATTCTTGACTAGGGACAGAAGAGCCACCACTACCTTCTGATCTAGTGGACAGAAACATTAACCAAATGTCCATTCTTTTCTAAACACATCACTATATGCCTTTGACAACACCACTCACAGTGGGGAGCGGCTGTAAATTTACCATTTCTTTATTTTTAAGTGTATAGTATTTATAGAACTGATGGAGAATCTCTGTTTTATCCCTACACTGTCACATAGCCTCATTGGACCTTGTCCCATGTAGTACATGGTTCCAGAACTTTGGGAAGAACTTTATGATGAATTATATTACACAAATTTCTGTGAGAGTCTGTGGTTAAAGTGAATATGGGATGCCCCATTCTTCACATCTCTACATTAAGTACCCCTTTGTGGTCGTGTGTGGTGGCTGTATGATTCTCCCTTTTTCCCCAATTCAAAGCAGTTGCAGATATCCTCTGACTGCTTCCTTTTGCTTGTGATGACTCCTTTAATTGGCTGCTGAGCAGGAAGAACTCAGTGGATGTAATTAAGGTTCAATTTATTTTGGCTGACTTAAAGTATAAACACTCAGTGCTTGGTTGGGGAGAGAGGAGTCAGTGAGGTTAGAGGAGATGACTTCCACCCCAACTGGGCCACAAGTCATGAAGTTATAGCCTCTCTTCACAGCTCTGACCTTATAGTGAAATGTTCAAGAAGCCCAGAAGTCTCTTAATCTCTTGTAACCATTTGACTCAGGCCACTTCCAACATATATGCCTTCTTCATTCCTATTGAAGAATTAGCTACTGAATACTGATGGAGGAAGTCACACAACAATGGTGACTGTGGCTCCTTAAAGAAATATACAATTTTTCCTTCAAGAATCCCTCCCCCAGAGATTTTGGATTCTATTTTTTTACTATTTTAAAGAGAGAGGAAAATAATTTAGGGAAGTTAAAATCTTTTCATATTTAGAGTCTGTGTGAGAAATTTAGGAGGGACAAATAATACTATCATTCTTGAGATGACCGATGGTTAACTGCTTTTGAAGAAAAGAATTATGAGAGACTTGGACAGTTAACTGTCTTGGAAAGATTTTAATAGCCATTCATGGGGAAGAAATTTGAAGGTAAATTCTTTGGGGAAACTGAGGAAGTTTAAGGTTTTTTTTTTTTATTCCTAGTGAGAATTTTATCAGTCTCTCAACAAAGAATTACTATGGGCCAGGAAATAAGGACTGGGGATGCAAAGAAAAAGCAAAAATAATCCTTACCTTAAAGGAAGACAACAAACATAAATAGGTACATATACAATTCATACAGAATAGATGAAAAGTAACATAGAGGAATACACTAGAAGGAGGTATAAAAAAAGATCTCTTGCACAGAAAGTGGCATTTAAGTTCTCTTGAAGGAAGTCTGGGATTCTAAGAGGCAGAGATAAGGATAGACAGAATTCTAGGTATTGGGGATAAGGGGTATTATAGGCAAGGAATGGCAAATAGGCCAGTGTGGTTGGGCCACTGAGTCTTTGGAAGGGAGTAAGATATAAATTTGGAAAGATAGAATGGGATTATATTGTGAAGAGTTTTAAATGACAGAGGAGATTACATTTGATCTTGGAGGTAATAGGAAGCCATTGGATTTAATCAGATTTATGCTTTAGGAAAATAACTTTGGCATCTGAGTAAAGAATGGGTTGGATTAGGGAGAAATTAGAGAGAGCAAGAGCGAGAGCGAGAGCGAGAGCGAGAGCGAGAGCGAGAGCGAGAGAGCGAGAGAGCGAGAGAGCGAGAGAGCGAGAGAGAGAGAGAGAGAGAGAGAGAGAGAGAGAGAGAGAGAACGAGAACAATTAGCAGGCTGTTATAAAGTCCAGGATAGTTGATATGATCTAGGGAGGTAACTGAGTAAAGAGAAAGAAATATACTCCTAAAGGTGAAAAGATTTGGTAACTGATTATATGTATGGGGTGAGTAAGGGATTAAGAAAGAAAATGAAATTGTAATCCTTGGTAATTGGGAGGATAGCAGTGTTGTGGATAGTAATAAGGAAGTTTTTAGGGAAAAGGTCAGTTTTTTTGGGGGAAAAATATTCAGTTGTGGTTTGGGAATATTGAGTTTGAAATGCCTATATAAAATCCAGCTGGAAGTTGAACAGAGTTAAATTTTATTCTGTGGAGAAGAGCAGTTAACTGCCATCCTTAGGGGAATTTTGTAAAATGTTATTCTGAGAAGAATTGAGTTAACCACATTTTGAAGAGAATTGATTTGTTAGGCTGTAGTTTCAGTGATTTGGAGGAGCTGGCAGATTTTGATGAATGAGAGAAATTCTAGTCAGCACATTCTTTCCTCTGCTTTCTCAGACCACAGAGATGATCTTGGCTGTGATCACCAACTTGACTGATACATTGTTTAAATATTCTTCTGTTTTTGTCTTATTACACATATGAGCAGTGATGTGCATTTAAACTTATGAGTTTGGCAGTTGAAAGTGAAAAGGAAATAATTTCTGAGAAGAGATAAAAAGGTGAATGGATAAAGCATTTTTATTAGCTACTTGTTAGTTCTCCTGGGGTGTGGTTTGAGCTAATTCCTAAACTAACTCATTAATTAATGAGGGAGATCCTGCATTTTAAGTAATTTGTGAATTGATACCCCTAAATTACCTTTGAAACCCGTTAAAAGAAAGAATAAGGCAAGAAATCAGTAGCATACTGAGGGGCTAGGGGTTTAATGTGCTTATCTTGTGTTCACTACACACTAACACATCCTCAGCAGGTTGTTGCATATGAATTAACAAAAAGCCTACTATACATATTATCTAATTTCAACTTGGTCTATTGCCTTTTTTTTAATATCCAGTGCTTGGGGCAATACCTAGTACATATTAAGTACTTAATAAATGTTTATCAATTAATTAAGTGGATGTGAGACTAGAGGATGGAAGAGAGGACAGGGCTGGACAAGTAAATTTGAAAGTAATCTTCATAGAATTGATAATTGAAATAGTGGAAACTTATGAGATCACTACATAACATAGCATATAAGGAGCAGATATGGCCCAAGATGGAACCTTGGGAAACCCCAATTGTTAGTAGGAGTGAAGTGGATGAAGATCTACCAAAGGAGACAGAAAAGGAGTGGTCAGATAGGCTGGAGGAGAACCAGGGAAGAGCTGTGCTAAAAAACAAAAACAAACGAAAACAAATGACCAAAAAAAATCCAAAAAAACTTAGAAGAGATTGCCAAGGAGAAGATGATGTTAATGGCTAAAGAGATAAAGATATCTGAAGATTGAGCAAAGGTCATTAGATCTGGCAATTAAGAAATCATTTATAACTTTGGAGAGAGCAGAAGCCAGAATTCAGAGTTAAGAATAGAGTAAGTGGAAAGGGAGAGGAAGCACCTATTCCAACCATTTGTGTTTCTCTCTCTTCAAGGGTATTCCATCTTGACCAGATTTGGGAGGGGGGGGCAGGGCAATGAGTGTTAAGTGACTTGTCCAGGGTCACACAGCTAGTAAGTGTTAAATCTCTGAGGCTGGATTTGAACTCAAATCCTCCTGAATCCAGGGTCGGTGCTTTGTCCAGTGTGCCACCTAGCTGCTCCCTGACCATGTTCTCTTTCAATAAATTATATTGCATCCTAATTCATCAAGAAAATTATGAGTCCATCATGAGTTCCCTTAATTACTCCATTCCATAGGCTCAAAATTCTCTTAATTTAATCCACCTTCACCAGTTAAATTCCCGTCTCAGATAATAAATTCTGCTCTGAGCATGCTGAGTCTGTACATATTTAAACTGTCTAAGTACCTCCAGTTGAAAATGAACAATAGGAAGTTGGTGATGGGGGAACGTATCCTAGGTGTTATACTCCTTGAGTTTTGCTATTATTTCTATACCATCACTTGGCAACCATCAATCAGCAACCTCTTCCTTTGATCTTTAGTCCATTCACCTTCAGCATCTGTTCCAAGTCCTTGTAGCAATCATGTACCAGCTACATTTTACTCTCTTTCGCATTTCAAGGAGTAACTTATATAATAACTCAGGGCTCCATCATCTTTTTAATTATCCGAGTTTGCAACCTCAGAGTGCTTATGCTAAACTCTTCTATCTCCTTCATTCCTACTTTTAATCATTTGCTAAGTCTCAAGGATTCTACTTCAGTAGCATCTTTCATATTCTTCGCCTTTTTATTGGCTCACAGTGCTACTTCCCTAAATCAGGCCTCTAGAAAATCAAATTGGTTTCCAAATTGGTCAGCTTGCCTGAAGTCCCGCCCCTTCTTTAATCCATTCTTCCTTTAGCTGCTAAATGAAATTCCTAAAAGCACAGGTCTTACCATAACAACCACCTACTCAAAAAAAAATAAATTAATAGATCTTTGTTAACTCTAGGCTAAAATACACATTCTCTTTTTGACATTCAAATTCTTCAAAAGGGGGCAGCTAGGTGGCGCAGTAGATAAAGCACCGGCCCTGGTTTCAGGAGGACTTGAGTTCAAATATGACCTCAGACACTTGACACTTACTAGCTGTGTGACCCTGGGCAAATCACTTAACCCTCACTATCCTGAAAAAAAAATTCTTCTCAGTTTACCTTTTCAGGAGTGTTGAACTTGTGCCAGTCCATTCACCTCCCCAGAGTAATGAACCACATGCCTAGACTGGCAGAAATTTTTTTAAGGGAAAGGTTAAGTAGGGTAGATTTATGATCTAATATCCAATTTTAGTCTCACAGTTTTTGTATACTCTATGATCTAGTCCAAATGACTGTTCATAACATTCTATTTACTATCTTCATTCTTTTTCAAAGGCTGCCCCACCCCCCTCATGCCTGACATCCTGTATTCCTTCCTTACCTTTATTTCAAGGGAACTTTAGCATTCTTCAAGTCTCTGCTCAAATACGACTTCCTATAGGAATCCCAGCCTAATCTTCAAAGTTACTAGTGCTTCTTCCTCTCCACCCCTCCACTCCCCCTCTCCCCGCCACCATCAATTAAAAAACAAACCCAACTTTGTGTTTACTTTGTTTATAGTTTATATGTACTTACCTATAGATGTGTTATTTTTGCCTAGTAGAATGTAACCTCCTTGAAGGCAGGAGATATCGTTTCATTTAAATTTTTTTTGTTTCTCTACTGCCTGGTATAAATATTTGTTGCAAATATGAGCTCCTCTTCCTAGCCCATTACTTTGGGGAATCTGAGAGAAGCTGGAAGGCTTCAAGTTTTAGATCTACCATTTTCTAGCCATGTGCCTTTGGGAAAGACCTCACCTTTCTGGTGAAATTTCTTATGTCTATAGAATGTTTTTTCCCCTTTTTTGGAAGGTAATCAGGTTTAAGGGACTTGACTAAGGTCACACAGATAGGAAGAATCTGAGACTGTATTTGAACTCAGGTCCTTCTGACTCTAGGGCTAGTGCTCTATCCACTGTACCACCTACCTGCCCCTGTCTAATGAGCATGTTGAACCGGATGATCTCCAATATCTCCTATAGGTCTAACATTGAATAAAATAGATTTTGAATACCTGCTGAACATTGTATGAATGAGTGTGGGGGATAAAAATATTTATAATGGATAATTTCTGCCCTCAAGGAAATTATGTTACAGTTAGGAAGATATGATATAAAGAGATGAAAAGAGAAGCAGTACAGTACAATGGGGGGAAACACAACAATATTGGTTTTTGAGTCAGAGCATCTATGTTCAAATCTTGTCTCTTTCTTTTATTTCCTATGTGACCATGATCAGGTCACTTAATCTCTCTCAGCCTCAGTTTTCTCATCTGTAAAACCAAAGAATTGGACTGGAAGGAATCTAAGGTCCCTCCCATAACTACATCTATGATCCTAGATATGAAATATTTAAATAAAATGTAAAGTCAATCATAAAATAGATATTACAAGGCAATGCTTGACATTGTCAAGAAAATTATGTTGGTAATAATTTCAAAAAAATTCAGAGGAGGTTGGGGGCAGTGTGGGTTGGGAAAATAAGAAAAAAAAGTATTAAGGAAGAAGTTAAGATTTAATCATGATAATAATTGACAGTTTGTAGCGCTCTAAGATTTGTGAAGAACTTTACATATATCACTAAGGGTATCATCCCCATTTTATAGATGGGGAAACTCAAGCTCATATAGAGTTTAAATGATTTGCTCATGGTCATACAACTAGTCTCAATTTAAATTCAGTTATTCTTGCCTCTAAATGCAGTATTCAGTGTGGGTATGATGTGAATGGGAAGAAAGGAGAAGGGAGGCCATTCTCCATGTCTGGAAAAGCATGGAAGCAGGAAAATCCAAGCAAACCCTAGGAACAAAGAGCAGACCAGTCAGACTGGAACATGGGGTGAATGGGGCAAATTTATTTCAGAGACAGTCAGAAAGGTTGTTGGATTCAGAAAACTACTGTTGGATTCAGAAAAGGCTCGAATGGCAATCTAACTAGTGCAAACAGGTGTGCAATGAGGAACTGTGGAAAGTTTTGAAAAAAAGGATTTGATATGATCAAAGCTGTATTTGGAGAAACTGGAAATGGAGGTGGGGATGGGGTACAGGGGCCAGTTAGAAGGCTCAAGAAATAGTCCAGGTGTGAACTGATAAGGGCCTGAACTAGGGTGGTGTGACATTAGGGATGGAAAACAAGGGATAGATAGGAGCTATTGAAATCAGTTCAGGGACTTAAAAATTTATATATTTCACGGCCTTCTAGGTTTCAGCTGGAAGTATCAGCAATGCATACTGAAACTTTTCTTCAGCACTCTTTTCTGAATTTTGAGGGATTTTCCCATTCTTGATTACTTATTTTGTAAGAATCATATTCAGTAACATTGTGAATGACAAAATCAGCATTTATAAATTGAAAAATCAAAGTGATCATAGACATTTTTTTCAACAATTTTTATTTAATATATTAACTGGATTCTTAAAATCACTGTGCTTCCTAATCTCTGTCCTAGAGTTTATATACTATACTTCCTGTGAAATAGCTATGGCCTCGAAGTAAGTAGCAGATCTTAATAGACATGAACAGATATTAGATCCAAACCAACAGAGAATAGGAACAGAGAGTTGATTGACATTGATTTTATTCAACGGTCTATATAAATTTAGCACTTTGACTTACGACAATTTTGATTGGACCTTACAATCAAATTATTTTCTATAGTAAAGAAAAGCAATTTGCTTTGGCAGATTTCTTGTTTTAGCAAAAAATTTCATCTATTCAGTTATAAGTGAAAATCTACTGTAACCATATGCTTCATTTTCAAAGTGTTCAGTTTGAATATGACCATAGAATATATGTAGTTGGGATGAGGTCTAAAGGATGATGAATTTGGGGTCAAAAGAACTGCAATCCACTCTCAGCTTTGGCCCTTAGTACTTGTGTGACCTTGGGTAAGTCACAACTTCAGTGATCCTGAATTCCTAATTCCACAACAAGGGCATTGGAATTAGCTCCTAAAATCCCTTTTTGCTCTAAAGCTATGAGCTATGAACAACAATCCTTTTTCTTTTTTCTTTCTTTTTTTTTAGTGAGGCTATTGGGGTTAAGTGACTTGCTCAGCATCACACAGCTAGTAAGTGTCAAGTGTCTGAGGCTGGATTTGAACACAGGTCCTCCTGAGTCCAGGGCCAGTGCTTTATCCACTGTGCCACCTAGCTTGCCCAACAACATTCCTTTTCAAGGTACAGAGAGTAAGAAAGTTCTGGCTCCAACAACTAATATGCATACATGTATGTGTATATGTATGTATACATGAATATACCTATGCATATATATGTGTATGGCATATATATAACATGCAGATGTGTATGTGTGTATATCTATGCATATACATATATACATATTAGCATATACACACACACACACACATATATATATATATATATTCTCATACATAAACACCTATACATTTATAAAAGTTATTTGGAAATTGCTGATTTGAAATTTCTAATGCATTTCCCCATAAAAACCAAAATTACATAGGATGGCTAGGTTCGGAGGCCAGGTAACCAATATCTACTCAACACAGAATGTATCTGGATTATAAATTTAATGATACTATGGAAAATAATGGTAATGTGTGATAGTTTCTATGGCAAAATGCATGAAAGTTCCAGGTATCCTGTTCTTTTTCACCTTCCATCCTGACAATGAGATTGGTATTTCTCCCAATTCTAGAGCTAGGTCTTCTTGGTGTTTCTTGGTTTGTCCTCACTGTAAATCACTTCTTTTTTAATAATAAAGTATTTTATTTATTTTTTTCCTGTTACATGTAAAGATAGTTCTCAACTTTTGTTCATGCAGGCTTTCCAGTATCAGATTTTTCTCCCTCCCTCCCCCCTCCCCTAGACAGCAGGTAATCTGATATAGGTCATACATACACACACACACACACACACACACACACACACACTAGCAATAAACAAATTTTTGCATTAGTCATGTTATAAGAGAAAAATCAAAACAATGAGGAAAAACCTCAAAATAGACAAACAACAACAGCACCAAAAACAAAAGAAATAGTATGGTTCATTCAGCATCTATACTCCACAGTTCTTTTTTTTTTTCTGGATTTGAAGATCCTCTTCCATCATGGGTTCCCTGGAACTCTTCTGTACCATTGCATTGGTAAGAAAAATGTAGTCCATCACAGTAGATCAACACACAATGTTGATGATACTGTGTACAATGTTCTTCTGGTTCTCATCTCACTCATCATCAGCCCACACAAGACCCTCCAGGTTTTTCTGAACTCCTCCTGCTCATCATTTCTTACAGCACAATAGTATTCCATTGTATTCATATACCACAACTTGTCCAGCCATTCCCCAATTGATGGGGAACTTCCAATTCCTTGCCAGCACATAAAGAGCAACTATAAATATTTTTGTACATGTGGCTCCTTTTCCCTTTTCTAAGATCTCTTTGGGAAAAAGACCCAAAAGGGGCATTTCTGGGTCCAAGGGGATGCACAGCTTTATAGCCCTTTGGGGATAATTCCAAATTGCTCTCCAGAATGGTTGGATCAGTTCACAGCTCCACCAACAATGCATTAGTGTTCCAATTTTTCCACAGTTTCTGCAACATTTATTATTTTCTTTTTTTGACATTTTAGCCAATCTGATAGGTGTCACGTGGTACCTCAGAGTTGTTTTAATTTACATCTCTCTAATCATTAGAGATTTAGAGCATTTTTTCATATGGGAATAGATAGCTTTGGTTTCTTCATCAGAAAACTGCCTGTTAACATCCTTTGACCATTTCTCAGTTAGGGAATGACTTGGTTTCTTATAAATTTGATTTAGTTCCCTATATATTTTAGAAATGAGGCCTTTATCAGAAATACTGGCCATAAAAATTGCTTCCCAGCTTTCCTCCTCCCTTCTAATTTTGGATGCATTGCTTCTGTTTGTAGAAAAAAATTTAATTTAATGTAATCAAAATCATCCATTTTGCATTTTATGATATTCTCTATCTCTTGTTTGGTAATAAACTGTTTTCCTTTCCAAAGGTCTGAAAGGTAGACTATTCCTTCCTCTCCTAATTTACCTATGGTATCACCTCTTATGTCTAAATCATGTATCCATTTTGACCTTATTTTAGTATAAGGTGTCAGATGTTGGTCTATGCCTAATTTCTGCCATACTATCTTCCAGTTTTCCCAGCAGTTTTTGTCAAATACTTAGTTCCTATCCCAAAAACTGGAGTCTTTGGATTTATCAAACACTACATTACTAGTATCATTTACTACTGTGTTTCCTGTGCCTAGCCTATTCCATTGGTCCTCCATTCTATTTCTTAGCCAGTACCAGATAGTTTTGATGACTGCTACTTTATTGTAAAGCTCCAGGTTTGGTATAGCTAACCCACCTTCCTGTGCATTTTTTTCATTATTTCCCTTAATATTCTTGACTTTTTTTTCCAGATGAAATTTGTTATTATTTTTTCTAGCTCTATAAAATAATTTTTAGGTAGTCTGATTGGTATGGCACTGAATAAGTAAATTACTTTAGGTAGAATTGTCATTTTTACTATATTAGCTCTGCCTATCCTTGAGCAATTGATATCTTTCCAATTATTTAGATCTGATTTGATTTGTGTGAACAGTTTTTGGTAATTGTGTTCATAGAGTTCCTGGGTTTGTCTTGGCAAGTAGTCTCCCAAGTATTTTATATTATCTACTGTTACTTTAAATGGAATTTCTCTTTCTATCTCTTGCTGCTGGACTTTGTTGGTCATGTATAGAAATGCTGATGATTTATGTGGATTTATTTTATATCCTGCTACTTTGCTAAATTGTTAATTGTTTCAAGTAATTTTTGAGTTGATTCTCTAGGATTCCTTAAGTATACCACCATATTATCTGCAAAAAGTGATAGTTTTGTTTCCTCCTTGCCTATCCTAATTCCTTTAATTCCTTTTTCTTCTCTGATTGCTAAAGCTAACATTTCTAGTACAATATTAAATAATAGGGGTGATAATGGCCATCCCTGTTTCACCCCTGATCTTATTTAGAAAGCCTCTAATTTATCTCCATTGCATATAATGCTTGCTGATGGTTTTAGGTAGATACTGTTTATTATTTTAAGGAAAACTCCACCTATTCCTAAGCTCTCTAGTGTTTTTATTAGGAATGGGTACTGTATTTTGTCAAAAGCTTTCTCTGCATCTATTGAGATAATCATATGATTTGGGTTGGTTTTCTTATTGATGTGGTTGATTATGTTAATAGTTTTCCTAATGTTGAACCAGCCCTGAATTCCTGGTATAAATCCCACCTGGTCATAGTGTATTATCCTGGTGATCACTTGCTGTAATCTCCTTTCTGATATCTTATTTAAGATTTTTGCATCAATATTCATTAGGGAAATTGGTCTATAATTTTCTTTCTCTGTTTTTGCTTTGCCTGGTTTTGGTATCACCACCATATTTGTGTCATAAAACAAATTTGGTAGAACTCCTTCTTCACCTATTTTTCCAAGTAATTTGTATAATATTGGAATTCATTATTCTTTAAATGCTTGGTAAAATTTCCCTTAAGCCCACCTGGCTCTGGGATTTTTTCTTAGGAGTTCTTAACATACAAGACTCAAGAGAAGTTTAAAAAGGTAAACAGAGGGTAGGACTTTACACAGAGGGTATAAATATAAATTATCTTTGATGTGATGATACATAGAAAAATAAGGGGTTGAAAAAGGAGTCTATGCAGAGGAGAGGAAAGGGGAGGTGGAATGGGGTGAATTACATCACATGAAGAGGTGAAAAAAAACCTCTTACAGCAGAGGGAAAGAAAGGAGGGGGGAATATGGTTTCAACCCTATTCTCATTAGATTTGACTCAAAGAGGGAATAACATATACGTTCATTGGGATAAAGAAACTTAGCCCATTCTTTAGGGAAGTAAAAGGGGAAGGGAAAGGGGGGCACTGATAGAAGGGAGGACAAAAGCAAGGGAGAAAAGGTTAAAGAAAAGGGAGGGGGGTGATAAAAATGGAGGCCAGATTGGGGGAGTCAGAGGTAAGTAGCAAAACGTCAGTGAGTAGGAATAGGATGAAAGACAGGGGAAAAGTACAAAGGGGGTAAATAGAATGGAGGGGAATAGACAGTTAATAATAATAACTGTGAATGTGAATGGGATGAACTCTGCTATAAAACGGAAGCAAATTGCAGAGTGGATTAAAAACCAGAATCCTACAATATGCTGTTTACAAGAAACACATTTGAAGCAGAGAGATACACACAAAGTAAAGCTAAAAGGCTGGAGCAGAATATATTATGCTTCAGCTAAAGTAAAAAAAAAGCAGGGGTAGCAACCCTTATCTCAGACAAAGCACAGGCAAAAATAGGTCTCATTAAAAGAGATAAGGAAGGAAACTACATCTTGCTAAAAGGTACTATAGATAATGAAGTAATATCAATATTAAATATGTATGTGCCAAGTGGTATAACATCCAAATTCTTAGAGAAGAAGTTAGATGAGTTCAAGAGGAATTAGTCAGTAATACTATACTAGTGGGGGATCTGAATCTCCCCCTCTCAGAATTAGATAAATCTAGCCAAAAAACAAATAAGAAAGAAATGAAAGCGGTGAATAGATTACTAGAAAAGTTAGACATGATAGATATCTGGAGAAAATTGAATGGGGATAGAAAGGAATATACCTTTTTCTCAGCAGTACATAGCACATTTTCAAAAATCAACCATGTATTAGGGCACAAAAACATCCTAGTCAAATGTAGAAAGGCAGAAATAGTAAATGCATCCTTCTCAGATCATGATGCAATAAAAATTACATGTAAGAAAGAGCCAGGGAAAAGTAGAATAAAAATCAATTGGAAACTAAATAATTTCATTCTAAAGAATGAATGGGTCATTCTTTACAACAAATCATAGAAACAATCAATAACTATATCCACGAGAATGACAATAGTGAGACAACATACCAAAATGCAGCCAAAGCAGTGCTTAGGGGAAATTTATAGCTCTAAATGCTTACATGAATAAAAAAGAGAAAGAGGAGATTAATGAATTGGGCATGCAACTTAAAAAGCTAGAAAAAGAACAAATTAGAAATCCCCAATTAGATACTAAACTAGAGATCCTGAAAATTAAAGGAGAAATTAATAAGATTGAAAGCAAGAAAGCTATAGAATTAATCAATAAAACCAAGATCTGGTTTTATGGGAAAACCAATAAAATAGATAAAATATTGGTTAATTTGATTAAAAAAAGAAAGAAGAAAACCAAATTACCAGTATCAAAAATGAAAAGGGTGATGTTACTGCCAATGAAGTGGAAATTAAATCAATAATTAGGAATTATTTTGTCCAACTGTATGCCAATAAATTTGACAATCTAAATGAAATGGATGAATATTTACAAAAATACAAACTGCCCAGGTTAACTGAAGAGGAAATAAAATCCTTAAGTAGATCACTTCTTCATTTGTATTCTTTAGCTCTGGGGAAGCTAGGTGGTGCAGTAGATAGAACACTGGTCCTTGAGTTTGGAATACCTGAGTCTAAATCTAACCTTAGACAATTACTAGCTTTGTGACCCTTAGCAAGTCACAACCCTGTTTGCCTTAGTTTTATCATTTGTAAAATGAGCTGGAGAAGGTAATGACAAACAACTTCAGTATCTTTTCCAAGAGAACCCCAAATGGGGATACAACAAGTCAGAAATGACTGAAAAATGACTGAACAATAAAATTCTTTAGAGACCCATGCAAAACCTCTGTATATCTTTTCTTAACACTTCTCTGCTTACTGACTCACAGCCCCACACCTGGAATATTGAGATTCTACTGGATAAACCAACTCCATACTTGCAATCATGCCGGCCAGAATATGAACAAAGCTTCCTTGTCACAATGCATGACAATAATAGAGCAGATAATACAAAAAGGGAATGATTCAAAACCAGATTTTTATGATGTTTCAATTCACAGTCTCCAAATTAGTGCCTCCTAATGTAACCCTTATGATGTGCTCTTCTGAGTCTGTGAAGCGTACCCATGCAAATGAGATAAAATTTGTAAAAAGTATTTAGTACATGGGCAGCTAGGTGGTGCAGTGGATAGAGCACTAGCTCTGGAGTCAGGAGTACCTGAGTTCAAATCCGGCCTCAGACACTTAACACTTACTAGCTGTGTGACCCTAGGCAAGTCACTTAACCCCAATTGCCTCACTTAAAAAAAAAAGTATTTAGCACAGTGCCTAGCACATAGTAGATGCTTTATAAATGCTTTTTCCCTTCCCTTTCCCTCTTTCCATGGTCATAGACTTTAATAACTTTTTCTAACCATAGCTGTTCTTCTGTGTTAACTGTTTCCTCTAAAGCCATCTCTTCTTGATGATCCACTCTGTCCCAAGGAGGTCTCCTTTTCCTGGCATCTTCCCGCTTTTGTAATTTTTCTTTGACCTGGTGCAGTGTGAAGTCCTGTAATGTTTAATCTTATAATCTTAGTAAACTTGACACCAATATGTCACATCACCTCGTTATGAAATGGCGTATTGTTAGTTATAATGTTGAAATACAACTTGTAATCTTGCCTGTTTGAAAAATAATGTCAACTTTCATGAAAATAGTTGTCATCTATTAAGAAATCACCTTATCTCTTGTTTTTTGACCTTTTACCAACACTGATTCATATCTCTTACACTTATTAACATCTTTTTAAAAAGTGATTAGAGGGGGCAGCTAGGTGGCGCAGTGGATAGAGCACTGGCCCTGGATTTAGGAGGACCTGAGTTCAAATACAGCCTCAGACCCTTGACACTTACTAGTTTTTTGACCCTGGGCAATTCATTTAATCCTGATTGCCTCACCAAAAAAAAATAAATAATTAGAGCATAAGGTTTTGACATACTCATTCCTGGAATATCTAGGAAGCTTGACAGCTGCTTACCACTTCTATTGGTTACACCTACTTCATTCTTGAAGCTGGTGTCCTATTCTCTTGGTTAAAATCCCTTGCCTAGGTTCTGACCTGTTTTTGAGAGGAGTTTCTAGACTGGGTTCCCAGCTTTACTGTGTATGTACTTACCTTGACTCTTCATTCTTCACTATCCTAGACTGAATTCCTGATCCCTGCCTTAGCTATTTTCCCAGACCTGAACTCTCTTATCAGCCTGAACTGAAAGTATTTATTTGGCCCATCCTGCCTGAGCTTAAACAGACGGCTAAGTGGTATAGTGGATAAAGTGCTAGACTTGCTAGACTGGGTTATTTTTAAATTTTTTTTAGACTGGATTATTTTTTAACTGTATGACACTGGGCAAATCATTCAACCTCTAAGTGCCTTGGTTTCCTCAGCTGTAAAATGGTGAATAATAATAGCACTTACCTTTCAGAGTTATTATGAAGATAAAATGGGGTAGTATTTGTAAAGTGCTTTGCAAACCTTAAAGCATTTTATAAATGGTAGTTGTTGTTATGTTGATTACTGATTCGCTTTTTATATACTCTACCAGCCACAGTCCTGTAGATCTCCTTCCTGTCTACTTCTGCTTTCTCCCCCTCTATCCTTTAATAGCCAGTTCTTAGCCAGGCTGCTCGTAATTTGCCATTTTAACACCATTACCTTATAGGAAATAACCAAATCCAAAGATAGCCCTGCAATTTATTATTTTACATGCCACACCATTATAGCATGGCATATTATAATAGTTATGATTTGGAAATTCAATCTAATGTTGCAGGTTTGTAAAAATTAGGACACTAAGGGGGAACAGAAATTATCTCTTAAGAATCTAGATGTGCTGTCCTGGATAGTATGCAGAATACAGAAATACTATTTCAACAAATTGTACTCTTGATCTCAAAAGTTCCTTCTAATTCTGACATTCTATGATTCCTCTAGGAGTTTAATACAAAAAACAAATCATAAGGTGTGAAAACATATGGTACCAGTGTACAATATGCTGAGAGATAATGTTTAGCAAGAGCATAATCAATCACATTGAGGGAGACCAAGAAATACCTGAAAGCTTGATAGTGGTAATTTAAATATTAGCCGCTACAGTGCATTTTCATCTGATAACTGTTTCAGTTCTTTGCAGGCCTTTTCCCTAGTGTCCTATTTTTTAAACTTGCAATAATAACATTAAGGTTCAATCACTGACATAATATGCAATATTATTCCAAGCAAAATTCTCAAGACAGTTTTATTTTTTAATTTTTTCTGGAAGAATGAATGCCTTACATTTTAATTGTCTCAGGTCTTGCCATCCCATTTGGTCTATTCTATAACTATTCATTGCTTAGTTGGAGATACTTTTCTGGGAGATTACCTTCACTTTTTCTCTCCCCTCAATCCTCTGCTTCAAGTACTGTGGATGGTTTTATACTGTACTCATTCATGCAGGAATTCACCTAATAGTTTCACAGGGAAACTGATCATTAGTTGATTGACTGGAGCTTGATTGCCTGTGGATGGCACTGAAAGAAGTACTTATTTCAATTTAAAAAAAAAGAAAAAGGAAAGAACTTGCAAGAACAGAAAGGAAGGCTGCTATATCTGCTTGCAGAGATTCAGAGTAAAATTTTTTTATTGCTGCAGGGCAACCTTACTATTTAAGAACCTAAGTATCAGCTTCAGCATGTAACTCTGGAAATGTAAGTAATGTGGATATACTGTTTTATGATTAAGGTAAATAGAAACCAATAACCATGCAAAGAACTGCATTTCTAGCCTTTTAATTCAGTACAATTAAATGCCCACATATTAAGGGCTTACTCTGTGCAAGGGCCTGGGGATGGTAAGTTGAAAAACATATTTGGCCCACCCTGCCTTTTTCAGCTTGCTTATACTCTAAAAAAAATTAAAACCCACATTTTTTGTTATATATCTAACAAAAAAAAATCTACTAAAATTTGTTACAACCATGTGACAAACCCTGAGGTAAGAGAGCAAAGCTGCCAGGACATTATTATCTTTGGTTTCTTTAGAAGTGATTGCTCTTGTAAGAAAAAAATGTGTCTTTCCCATGGTGTCAGTGGTAATTTGGCACATGAAGATCAGGGAGAGGAATAGAAGAAGGAAGACAAAATGTGTCCAGGGAAATTACAACAGCCCATCTAACTGCTGCCTTGCTTTGTGTGTTTGTCAAATGAAAAATGTAGTAAAGATGAGGTGTTTTTATTCTTCAATATAAAACCTTTCCAAATTAGCATAATTCTTGTAATTTGTGAGGCAATTGGGGTTAAGTGACTTGCCCAGTGTCACATAGCTAGTAAGTGTCAAGTGTCTGAGGCTGGATTTAATCCCAGATCCTCCTGACTCCAGGGCCAGTGCTCTATCCACTGTGCCACCTAGCTGCCCCATATTTTTTGATATTTTACCTAAGAGGAGCCCCTTTTCTGGTAGAGGATTCTGCTATCAAAGACAGTATCCACTTCTTCCTTTCACCGAAGGCTACTGTACCTCACCCGACCCCTGTGGATCAAAGTAGAGATTCTCTTCTATTCATTCTACCAGTGGTCTGAAATATTCAAATGCTTCAAAGGAAGTAAGATTTCAGTGGTGTTGGTTCTTTTTCCAATAATGTGGTCCATAACCTCTCCATGTTTTTGAAAAATATCTTCATTGGTTTCTTCGCAAAATTATTTACTACTTTACCTGGTCTCCAACAGAATTGTCCTTGAATAGTAGACATGTAGTCTATGGGGGTCATCCTCAAAGTCTTTCTTATCTGAAAAGACTTTTCAAAGCTCAGGCTCTTCTGAAATAGGCTTCAAGAAAAAAGGGGGTCAGTACCATACCATGATGAGGTGCTATGATGTTGCACTTGAGTGGGAGTTTGACATGTTAATCTTAAAAGAAAGATAATATATATATTTCTATCTGTATGTACATTTGTGTAGGGAAGGGTTGTTTGAAGAATACCAGGAAGAATGAGAAAACAGCGTGAGAGCTTAGAGCAGCCTTTAGTGAATCAAAGCTGCCGAATCTAGATAGATTATATTCTGACCTTAATATAATTTCTGAGACACTGTGGGTTTTTCTTTTTACAAAATCTATTTATAAAACTGTTTATAGAGCTGTAGACAGGTAAATGTTGTATTTTTTCAAGAATGCAAAAGGATAGCATCTTCAATATTTAAATTGATGAACTTGACTTTGATTCACAACTATAAAATGTATTATAAAAAAGATGTTTTATAGATGTGTGTGTGTGTGTGTGTGTGTGTGTGGCAATTGGGGTTAAGTGATTTGCCCAGGGTCACACAGCTAGTAAGTGTTAAGTGTCTGAGGTCAGATTTGAACTCAGGTCCTCCTGACTCCAGGGCCGGTACTCTATCTACTGCACCACCTAGCTGCCTCTTGTTTTATAGACATTTTAAAGGGAAATGGTGTTCTCTAAGGGCCATCATGGATTGATCATAAGTGGTTTATTATTATTTGAGAATTATTTAGTCTCATGATTATACATATATGACCTATGTCAGATTGCTTGCTGTCTTGGGGAGGGGAAAAGAGAAGGGAGGAAGAAAAATCTGAAATTCAAAATCTTTCAAAAATGAATATTGAAAACTATCTTTACATGTAATTGGCGGGGGGAGCTAGGTGGCGGAGTGGATAGAGCACTGGCCCTGGATTCAGAAGGATCTGAGTTCAAATCTGGCCTCAGACCCATGACACTTACTAGCTGTGTGACCCTAGGCAAGTCACTTAACCCCAATTGCCTCACCAAAAAAAACCAAAAAACAAACAAACAAAAAAACCCCATGTAACTGGGAAAAATAAAAAGAATATTAAGAGCACCATTTAGTCAGTCAGCCTTAAGTAGCTTTTATAAAGAAGTATTTACTAATGTTACACAATAAATACAGCTGGAACATAACATCTCCTCTCCTTCCCCAAATTCTGTGACATACTCCTTTACAAATACTTGCTGGGTCCAGGAAAAGTGAATTTCAAGCTTAGACAGCACATGTGGCAAAGGGGTAACTCACAACTCCTGCTTCCTGGAAATCCTTATCACTCTTATTCATGCATTGTTTAAGAAGTTGAACTTAAGCATGATGAACCTGGGTCATCTGTCTTTGACCAGATTTAGACAATTCTATTAGATAATTTAAGGATATGGTTAGGATATCAATGGAAAGATGGGAGGTCCGAAGTATTTTGGATCTTTTGAAATGTTCAAAGTCTTCCTCCAGCCAAAAGGTAATTTTGAGGTGGAGGAGACCTGACCAGGGCTGAAACAAAGGTATCCCCTCCCAAGGTAACTTCTGCTATGGGATGTACTAACAGGTTGCATTTGCTCCATTTTCTAGCAAAGCAAACCCTTTTCAGATATATTGATAATTTATAGATGATATAATCTGTAACTTCTTTGTTCACAATAACCGACAGTGGTAGGAATATGGGAACTAACTTAAGGCTTCCCAGTTCCACTTGTGTCCTTGCCCAAAACAGATCTTGTGCTATTCAGTATGTTTAATCAATCACTTCTATACAGGAATGAATGATATGATTATACAATTTTCCAATTGTATTAAGCTTGCCGGGATAGCTAACCCTTTGGTCAACACAGACAAGATGCTATCTCTGCATACCTAATTGTAAGAGCTGTAATACTTTCCTGAAGGAAGAGAAGTATACACTTGTGGTAGTGTCACCAGCAGAGACAATGACAGTAGCTATAACAGATTGGTAAGCTAGAGCTTTCAAGTGTCAAATTGGAGTAAAAGATTGGTGGATCTGGGAGTGAAGAGAGACAGGGACAGAGACACAGAGGGACAGAGACAGAGATAGAGAGATGCAGAAATAGAGATGCATACATACATACAGACAAACAGATTATATGTGTCATATGAACCTAGAAGCAGCATTAGCAGTGATGGAACACCACAAGGGAATAAAAAATTAGTCCTAGTGCTTGATTCAAGGGAACTTGATTCAAGAAGCAAGAGTACAGAAATGAGGAACAAATAAGGCATAGAATCACAATTTGGAAGGATGAATATGTACCATGTGCATTACTTACTTGTACGGTAGTTCATATGGCTTATACATATCTTGGAGGAAGAGCCTCAACTTGAGTAATTCCAAGTTCATAGGCAGACGCTTGGCCTAGGGAGACACTATGACTCTAGAGTCAGAAGACTTGGGTTTAAATACTGCCTCTGGCAATTACTATATTTCTAACCTTGGGCAAGCCACTTACCTTACCTTAGTCACTTAAGAGGAGGTTAGACTATGCTCCTTGGATTTGAGTTCCTTCTAGTTCTATATCTATGATCCTATTATTTGTGGGGTAGTGTATTAAGTCAGAAATGAATGCATATGTTCCTGGGGAAAATGTGATTCCCCAAATGGGTGGTGAATGGAGAGGCCTGATTTTTTATTTTAATGACTACATGTATTCTTGGAAGTGATAATTTTAGCTATAATGATTATATGTATCCTTGGAGGGGGTAGGTCCCACAAGAGGATAATTTTTTTATCCCGTCTGTGGTATGTCTCCTTCATTTGCTTTTGGTGTGTGTAATAACATTATTTTATGTTCCAGGGTTATTACCTGATTTCTTGCAAAGAAACTGAAGAATCCAATATAATGCAATATAGGTTAATAAACATTTATTAATTGCCTACTATGTGTCAGGCACTTTGCTGAGTGTTGGGGATGATAAAAACAAAGGCAGTATCTACCCTCAAGGAGCTTAGAATCTCATGGTGTTCTTTCCCCACACACATAAGGAGGGAAGAAAACAAGGTTGGAGGGGGAGGAAACAGGGGATACCAGAAGGTACCCAAATTGGGCATAGCATATTCTGTGGAGTTGAAACTAGCAGAGCAACAGATGCAGAGTGGAGAGAATACTACACAAGATCTAGAAATAACCTGTATTTAAATGTCCCCCAGGGTTGGGAACACAAGCCATGGAAATTATTAAATTTTTTTTTTGGGGGGGGCCTTTGGACCTTTATTTCTGGTCTAATTCTGGTGACTCAAGGTGTTTTTTTGGTTTTTTGTTTTTGTTTTTGCTTTGAATAGAATTTTATTTTCCAAAATCTATATAAAAACAAATTTTAACATCAATTTTTAAAAACTTTGTGTTCCAACATTTCTTCCTCCCTCCATTCCCAACTCCCCCCCCACAAGAACTCAAACAATTCAAAATAAGTTATACATGAGTAGTCATGGAAAAATTCCCATATTAGCTAATTGTGAGAGAAAACACTCACCCCCCCCCCAACTTCAGATTAAGGAATTGTCAAAGAGGAAAAGAAAAAAAAAGTATTAAAAAATGTGTTTCCATCTGTTTTCTCTGCAGATGGGCTGCAATCTTCATAAGTCCCTCAGGGTTATATTGGATCATTGCCTTGCTGAAAATAACCACATGCTTCCCAGCAGATTATCGCCCACTATTGCTGTTATTTTGTATACAGTACATTTCACTCTGCCTCAGTTCATGTAGGTCTTTCCAGGTTTTTCTGATAGTATCCTTTTCATCATAACCTGTATATAGTACCTTAAGCTTGACAGATAATTTTAGCCCAGCAAAGTAGGTAATGTACATTTTGCCATTATAATCAATCATCATAACTATTTCCCTCCATCCCACTCCCTTCCCATGACATTTACTCTATCTTCTTTTCACATATTCCTCTTGAACTGAATACGAAGGGATGATATATATAAAGCATTTATGTTTTGTTCTTTGTGGGGCAGACAGGGTGGGGTGTCTTATGTCTGGGGCTGGATTTGGGCTGGGGGCCTCCTGGCTTCAGGGCTGGTGCTTTGTCCACTGTGCCACCTAATTAACCCATGATGACATCTTTAAAGTGGGGTTGACGTGTAGGAGGAATAGACTGGGGGAGGGAGAAGGTGAGAGATGGTTTGGGGAGAGGTAGTTCACATGAAAGAAACAAGAAAATAGCTTATGGAGGGGAGGAGAAGAGGGGGAAAGAGTTGGGGAGTGAGTGAACCTTAATATCATCAGAATTGGCTCGAAGAAGGACTAACATACATACTCAAGTAGGTATAGTAATATATTTTTGCCCTGAGGGAGGGGAGGGATATGAAGTGGGGGGGGGGGAGAAGGGAAGGAGGGAAGGGCAGATTGTGGGAGAGAGCAGTAAAAAGCAAACACTTTCAAGGAAGATGAATATGTTCTGCATTATTACACAAGTATGACATATTGAATTGCTTGATCTAATGGGGAAGGTTGAGGAGGGAGGGAAGAAGAAAAATGTAGAACACAGAATTAGCTCAGGGGCCTTGATCTCATTGGAGTGGGCTCATGAAGGGAATAGCATTCATAAGCAATTGGGAGGAGTAATCCCTTTAACCCTGTAGGAAAATAGGAGGGGAGGAGGATAAGGAAGTAAGGGTGAAAAAAGGGAGTGCAGAGCAGGGGAGAGGATAGTCATAAGTAAAACACTTTTGAGGAGAAATGACTAAATATTGAGAATCTTATAAGATTAATCCCAGTTAGTGGTAATTTAGAGATGTTTCAGCCATGGTTTATGTTCATATTAATAATATAAGAGATTGACTATTGTAATATCACATCCCTATATTCTTTTTACCATTTTCTCCCTACATGTTACATGATTTTTTAATAATGATAACCCTTTAGATAAGAAGAGAAGTTAGATTATGGGAAAAAGAATATGACTTCTCTAGTTGGGCAACTATATATTTTTTAACCTTAAGTGAATCATTTTTGTAATTTTGAATTTTAAAATATTTTCCTGAAATTCTATATCTGGGGTGGAGCCAAGATGGCAGAGAAAGACATTAAACACACAGAGCTCCTGATACAATGACACCCAAAATAGCAATAAAAGAAAGGATGGAGCAGCAAAATCCACAAAAAGACAGGCTTAGAAGGAGGTGTGCTGGGCTGTAGGCAGAGTCCAACCTGCAATCATGCCAACACAGACCCCAGGCATGCCACACCAGAGGAACTTGCCCGATCCCCCAAATCAGCTACAGCACCTGCATCTTCTAGAACTAAGCTTGATGTTTGGTGAGAGGGCTGAATGGCTTGCCAGGGGGAAAATACAGAGGTGTCTGCAGGACCTAATGAGGAATTCTGCTCTCCCACCCCAGTGGGGAACCAGGAAGAAATCTTGAGCAGCAGGAGGCCCAGGTTGGGGAAGGGGCCCAGGCTCATCAGAGCTAAGAACCACCACAGCACACAAAGTCCTGCTGGCTGGTTAATTAGCAAGTTGGCTTGAGGTCATTTTTGGACCAGAGAATAGGCCAAACAAGAGAAAAACCTGGCATCCTTTAAACCAAACACTGGGGACCCTCTGAAGCTTGGGACAGTGTAACTTGGAAGTAGGGCCCCACTGTAAGAAGGAGTTAAAAGGCAAGTAAAAGACTACAAGATGAAAAAGCAAAGAAAGTTGAGAACTACAGAAAGTTTCTTTAGCAACAAGGAAGATCAAAGTGAACCCTCAGAAGAGGATAACAACCTCAGGTCCCCTACATACAAAGCTTCCAAGAAAAATATGAATTGGTCTCAGGCCATGGAAGTGCTCAAAAGGGCCTTTGAAGAGAAAGTAGGAGAGATAGAAGGAAGATTCAGAGAAGTGGAGGAAAGAATGGAAAAAGAAATGAGAAAGATGCAGGAGAGTGATGAGAAAAAAGTCAACAGCTTGAAAAGCCAAATGGAAAAGGAGATACAAAAGCTCTTAAAAGAAAATAATTGCCTAAGAATTAAGATTGAACAAATGGAAGCTAGTGACTTTATGAGAAACTAAGGCACAGTAAAGCAACTCCAAATGAATAAAAAACCAGAGGGTAATATGAAATATTTCCTTGGAAAAACTGCTGACCTGGAAAATAGATCCAGGAAAGATCATTTGAAAAGCATTGGACTACATGAAAACCATGACCAAAATGAGAGCTTAGACATCATCTTCCAAGAAATTGTCAGGGAAAATTGCCCTGATATTCTATTTCTTTTCTTTTCTTTTCTTTTCTTTTTGTGTGTGAGGAAATTGGGGTTAAGTGACTTGCCCAGGGTCACACAGCTAGTAATTGTTAAGTGTCTGAGGTTGGATTTGAACTCACGTCCTCCTGAATCCAGGGCCAGTGCTCTATCCACTGTGTCATCTAGCTGCCCCTTCCCTGATATTCTGGAAGCATAAGATAAAATAGAAATTGAAAGAATCCACTCATCACCTCCTGAAAGGGATCCCAAAAGGAAAATCTCCAGGAATATTATAGCCAAATTCCAGAACTCCCAGGTGTAACGATTGGAATAACGCCACCTGCTGGATACTAACTGTAGAAGAGTTCTGCCCATGAAGCGAAGGTCTTTGAGGGCAAGACCAGGAGTCTTTGGTATCAGGAAGTGACGCGGACTAGTGGGAGGAGGAAGGAGGAGACGGAGGCTCTCTTCCTTTTGGACTCTGGCGGAGAGAGGAGCTAGAAATGTGCTCTCCCTTTAATAGATAGGAATCTAGGCCTTTCTTTTTCTTTACCAAATTCTTATTCTCCTTAATAAATGCTTAAAAGCCTAACTCTTGCTAAAGCTTATAATTTATTGGCGACCACTCATTAAATAGTTTAGACAGTTTAGCTAGAATTTTAGCCCTTAACACAGGTCAAGGAGAAAATACTGCAAGCAGCTAGAAAAAAGGAATCCAAATACTGTGGAGCTCCAATAATGATAAAGCAAGATCTAGCAGCTTCTACATTAAAGAACCAGAGAGCATGGGATATGATATTCCAGAGGGCAACGGAACTGGGATTATCGCCAAGAACCACCTACCCAGCAAAACTGAATATAATCTTTCAGAGGAAAAAATGGGACTTCAATGAAAAAGAGGACTTTCAGGCATTTGTGATGAAAAGACCTGAACTGAATAGAAAATCTGACTTTGAAATACAAGACCCTAGAGAAGCATAAAATGGTAAACAGGAAAAAGAAATCATGAGAGATACTAAAAGATTAAACTGTTTACATTCCTTCATGGAAAGATAATACTTCTAACTCATAAGAATTTTCTCAGTATTAGGGCAGTTGAAAGGAATACACGTGGGCAGAGATCACAGCTCTGAACTGAATATGAAGGGATGATATCTGTAAAGCATTTATTTTTTGCTTATCATTGTTTTTTCATGCTGCAGACAGGGCGGGGTGGCTAATGTCTGGGTCTGGATTTGGGCTTGGGCCCTCCGGGGTTCAGGGCTGGTGCTTTGTCCACTGTGCCACCTAGCTAACCCATGATGACATCTTTAAAATAAAGTTATGGGGTAAGAGGGATACACTGGAAGAAAGGGCAAGGGAGAGTTAGACTAGGAAAAAGTAGATTCCATAAAAGAAACAAGAAAAACCTTATGGAGAGGAGGGGAAGAGGGAGAAGGAGTGGGAGAGTGAGTGAACCTTACTATCATCAGAATTGGCTCAAAGAGGGAATACCATACATACTCAAGTGGGTATAGTAATATATTTTGCCCTGAGGGTAAGTGGGAGGGGAAGGAGATAAGGAGGTTGGAGAAGAGGGGAAGGAAGGAAGGAAGGAAGGAAGGAAGGAAGGAAGGAAGGAAGGAAGGAAGGAAGGAAGGAAGGACGGACAGATTGGGGGAGGGAGTAGTAAAAAGCAAAACAGGTGAAGATGTTCTGTATACCTGCACATGTATGACTTATTTTGAATTACTTGATTTCATAGGGATGGCTGAGGAGGGACGGAAGAAGAAAATTGAGAACACAGAATTAGCTGAAAGACCTTAATCTCTTCTGAGTTGGTTCAAGGAGAGAATAGCATACACACCCAATTGGGAGAAGTAATCTATTTAACCCTGGAAGAAAGTAGGAGGAAAAGGAGGGAAGGGTGAAAGAAGGGAGGGAAGAATGGGGGAGGGGGCAGTCAGAAGCAAAACACTTTTGAGGAAGAATAGGTTAAAAGAAGATGGAAAATAGAGTGAATGTCATGGGAAGGGAATAGGATAGAGGGAAACAGTTATGATGATTGACTATAATGGCAAAATGCATGGTACCTACTTTACTGGGATGTTTTCCATGACTACTCATGGAAAGTTATACTCATGTATAACTTAGATTGAATTGCTTGCGTTCTTGGGGGTTGGGATTGGGAAGGGAGGGAGGAAGAGAAGTTGGAACACAAAGTTATAAAAAATTGATGTCAAAATTTGTTTTTACATGTAATTTGGAAAATAAAATTCTAAAGAGAAAAAAATATTTTCCTTCTCTCTCTCTCTTTTTTTTTTGCAAGGCAATGAGGGGTTAAGTGACTTGCCCACGGTCACACAGCTAGTAAGTGTCAAGTGTCTGAGGCCAGATTTGAACTCAGGTACTCCTGAATTCAAGGACCATTGCTTTATCCACTGTGCCACCTGGCTGCCCCTATTTTCCTTCTCAATGTCACATTCACAGAAAATGAAGTGGAAGTGGAGCCCCATATATTGCAATACTTTAATAAAATAAAATCTGTGATTTTATCATGTAGGGACTCTCTCCAGTAGTACAGGTCACAATTTTGATAAAATATGGGTTTCGGCAGATACTCAAAGGCCCACTTGGAGATTAATCTAAACTGATTGAATTAAGTGAGACTTTGCTGATTAGCCTACTTAAAGTTAATTAGATTGGGTTTTTTTTGTTTCTTTTGTTTTGTTTTTTTGCAGGGCAATGAGGGTTAAGTGACTTGCCCATGGTCACATAGCTAGTTAAGTGTCAAGTGTCTCAGCCCGGATTTGAACTCAGGGAGTCCTGAATCCAGGTCCAGTGCTTTATCCACTGCGCCACCTCCTGTCCCCCTAAAGTTAATTAGATTGTAACCACACCTGGCTGGCCCTTAAGAAGGTATTGTTCTCAGAAGCTAAGGACATTGAACTTAACAAGAGACCGCCTTCAAGTCCACTGAACCAATGGATTTGAATGAGACTATCCAATCAACTTAAAGCAGTGTGTAAGGACTGCCTCTGTTCCAGACCTATAAAAAACTTCTACACTCACTTTGAGTAGGAGTTCATGGTTGAAGCAGGCTTGTGGCAGAGGACTTGAGGAAGAACCAGACCAGGCTGGAACTCTAGGCTACATAGGCCTTTTCTTAATTTCAAATGTTCTTTTTTTCTAATACCTAGTATGCTTTAATAAATGCTTAATGCCCAAAGCATGGTGCTAAAGCTTCTAATTTAAGGTGACCACACACTTTTTAGGCATCACTGTCAGATTTTAAACATCACACAATCCTTTTGTAACTTGCTTGACAGTTTCTGAGAGGTGTTATTGCCAAAAAGTCTTCACCCAATAGCCAAATTTACTAGGATAATTTAACTAGGCACAAACAACAGTCACACAGTCCTTGAGGAGTACACAATTGAAGTTTTTCCATCTTGGTTGGACCTACAAGAGGTAGCATATTTTTAAAAAAAGTAATACTAATAAAGATTCATTGATGCTTTTTGTATATTGCTATCAATTCTCCAAAAAATACAATACTTCCTTTGATTGAATCTTCCCTTGTAACAAATAGGTACAGTTAAGCAAAACAAATAAAAAATTGGCTAAACCTCAATATATCTGCCTCATTCCACATCTATAGTCCATTACCTGTTTTCTAGGAGGTAAGAGTTATACTTGAATGTCAGTCCTCTGAGGACACTTGGCCATCACTTTGATAAGATTTCAGAAATCCTTAAAATTCGTTTTCCTTATTGTGGTTATTTTATATATCATTCACATTCTTTCCTTGGATCTACTTAATTCACTCTGCATTACTTCTCATGTCTTCTCAAATGTCTATGAAATTTTTATATTCATAATTTCTTATGCTATAATAATATTCCAGCACATTTTTGTGCTAAAACATTTTTCAGCCATTTCCCCACTGAGAAGCACTCACTTTGCTTCTAAGTGTTTGCTACCATATAAATGCTGCTATAAAATATTTTCTGATTGATAAGTACTTTTACCTCCTTGGAGTATATATGCCTAGTAGAGGAGTTGTTGGAGCAAATTACATTTTAGTGACCTTTGTGGTATAATTCCAAATTTTCTTCCTGAATGTTTGAATTAATTTATAACTTGATAACAGTGTGTTAATATGCAATGTTTAGCATCTTAATCTTTTATAACATTTTACAGTCTGACATGTATAAAATAAAAAAAAATAAAGTTGTCTTATTTATTTCGGTGTTAAAGAATTGGAGTATTCTTTTAATTCCCTATATGAAACCTTGAATATGCATATTTGCTGCAATATTTTCCCCTTCAAAATACTTCTTATCTTGTTTTAGCTGTATGGATTTTGTTCATGCAAATATATATTTTCAATTTCTTGTAATTAAAATTAACCATTTCTTTGTTTTTTTCATCATCATTATCCTTTGTTTGGCTAGGTGTTTTTTCCTGATGCAGTGTTGTTCAGGGTTCCTCTTCCTATACTTCTCTAATGTTTTTATATGACCTATTTTTATGGTTAGGTGATGTATCCATGTGCAGTTTATTGTGGCATATGGTATAAAATGTTGGCCTAAATCTATTATCCTACCAAATCAACTTTCTAATTTTTCCAGTAGTTTCATTGGGTAGGATATTCTTGCCCTGGTAGTTGCTGTACTTGGGTTTATTGAGTAGTAGGCAAGTATTTTATTGTTTCTGAATCTTCCTTCCAGCATCTCTGTTCCACAGTGCAACTTTGCTATTCTCAGCAAGTTACAAGTCTTTTTTTTTTATGATTTTTAAAAATTTATTGCATAGTTTGAGATCTGGTGACAGTAATCCCCCTTCATATTTCTAACCTATTTTCATTTCCTTTCTTGAGATTCTTGACCTTTTGCCCTGCCAGAGAAAATTTTCTACTATTTTTTCTAGTTATATAAAATAACTACTTAGTAATTGGATTTTTATGGAACTAAACTTGTAAATTAATTTAGGGAGTATCACAATTGTTATTATATTTGCACTCTACACATAGCCTTCATAATCTCAGGGTCACATATACAACAGGCTGAAATATTAGAGGCAGGCTTTAATGTAGAATGAATTACAAAGTGGTAACAAAATACAAACAGGGGTTCAATTAATTTTGTTCAGGCTCAATTTTTGCATCCAAATAGAGGAGCATGCTAGGGATAAAGAATGAAGTTTCTGATTATGTTTATGATGAAGCCTTAAAATTAGAAAAAAAATCTAATGAAAATTCTAGTCCTCTTAATATCTCTGTTAGAATCAGTTGGGGGAAACATTTATTTGACCAGTTCCTAGGAAGGTTCAAATATCATTTGAGTACCTATGAAGATGACTTAATTAAATTCTCATTGAATTTTATAACTATGAAAATAATATTTCATCTTTTCTCCTAGAACTGGTTTTCCTACTAAAATAATTTTGCCACTTCTTATTTACCTAAAAACATACTTTCCTATTATGAAAAATAATTTAGATGTTTCTTCACTAAAATGCAATGTCTTCTTTCTCCCTTCCTATGGAAGAGCTAACTTTATAACCCCTATTTCTAGAACAATACCTGAAAAAAATTAGTTCTGATGTCATGTCAGACCTTCCTTAATTTAAATATGACATTATTCTAATTTATAGGCTAAAATTGAGACAAAGAAATTAATAATTTTTTTCAGGACAAGATCTATAGCCAGGCACTGAATGGATAGTTTTTTGTGGTTAATATGTTCCTTCATTTGAAGTGGAGTAGGCTTACTATTAATTGGTTTTTACAAAGATTAAACAATTGATTTCCCAAAGATGAGGTAAAATATGCCAGATTTTAGGAGAAAGAATAGGATTTTGTAAGTCTGGAGAAAGTTATCTTAGTATATCTTTGCATAATAGTCTTCTATCACATTTTATTCCTTGCCTATGCTATACTTCTTTCACCTTGTACATAAGAACCTGCGTTGTTTAAAATCTAAATTGTGGGTTCTAATCTGCACCCCCCAGTTTTTTGGGGGGAAGCTGGTTAAAATCACTGATAAATTCAGAAAGAGTTTAGGTTTTAAGGATTTATTAAAATATATTATAAGTTAGTGAAGAGAGAGAGAGAGAGAGAGAGAGAGAGAGAGAGAGAGAGAGAGAGAGAGAGAGAGAGATTGAGAACACATTCCTTATAGTATGGAAATCCTAGCTTGGATCTATTCAGTATAGCCAGAGCAAAAAACAAAACAAAACAAACTTCCTTTCCTAGCAGCCCATGTGAAAATCTGCCACCAAGCTGATGTCTGAACAAAAAGGCAGGGGAGGAGGGGAGCCCTCCAGTTCTCTGTCTCCTGCCACACCAGTTCCTCAATGAAAAGAGACTGCTTCAGCCAGCAAGCCTCCACTTCCTAGTTCCTGTCTCCCTCCACAAAAGGGGAGGCCCTTCAAGCTGATTGGTTGAGAGTGATCTCTTGCTGATGTCAGTAGTACATCACCTCTGAGAACAACACATTACTTAGGCCCAGCCAGGTGTGGTCTCCATCCAATCACCCTTAAGTAGGTACTTAGTTTCTTAGTCTCACCAAATTCAAACAATTCTAAATCAATCCCCAGGTGGGACCCCTGGGTATGTGCCAAATCCCATTATTTTATCACAAACCTGAACCCTAGATTTTGGGAGGAGATATTTCAAAGAGTTCAGTGGACTAAAAGACTTCTGGGAAAGTCAGTTCAAGATGTTTGAGAGACCAATGTGGATGCACTGGGAGCTCACCAGACACATTATATTTGAAGAAGAAATGTAGAGAATACCAAGTAAGGCTAAGGGCCAGGAGCTGAATACAAGAGGGTTGCAGAGTATTGTAAACATTGTGTTAGGAATGTGAATGCTCAGAATTAGCTGAGACTGGTGAAGAGTCCAAGAACAAAAACAAAAAAAGGGTTTTGTTTTAAAAGATGTAAATATAAGACCTTTCATGGCATGGATGGGAGTGATCATTACTGACAACAAGGTAAAGCTGCTAAATTCTTATTTGGTTTCTATTTTCTCTGCAAAGGAGAATAAACTTTACCCAAGGAAACCTCAGAATGAAAACATTTTCAACAAGGAATTGATACCCACAATAAGTGAGAAAATAGGAAGAGAGCATCTATATGCTCTCAGTGTATTAAAGTCTCCTAATTTAGATTAACTACATTCTTGGGTCCTGAAAGGACTAGAAGTTGTGATTGAGGAATCATTGTAAAAGATATTTGAAAGGCTATGTTAAACAGAAGTAATGCAAGACCGTAGATGGAAAAAAATTCCAATTTTCAAAAAAAGGAAGAGAAGAGAATCTGCAAACAATAGGTCAGTGAGTTTAACCTTGATTACTGGTAAAATTCTATGATGGATCATCAAAGATTGATTAGGAACAACCAGCAGGACATCATCAAAAACAGATCTATCTGCATTTCATTTTTTGACCATACTGTGGATATTATTAATCTGGGTTTTAATAAACCATTTGATAAAATACCTCATGATATCCTTTTGGAGAAGATGGAGGAATACAGATTAAATTATAATTTAATCAGATAGATTTAGATTTTTTTTTGATGGTCAGATTCAAGGAGCATATTTTTAAATGGTTCAATGTTAGCAGGATATAATTTCTCCAAATTCTATCCCATCTCCAGGGAAACAATGGAATGATTTCCTTTGCCTTTAGTTCTCTTAACCTGAGGGAGGGTGGTTGAGAGAAAAATAAATATTTATTCATGGAAAAATAAAACTTTTAAAAGATAAAGGCATGGGTAGTATTTTTATCAAATGTGTAGATGACAACAAGAGGGGAGAAATAGTGTATGGATGGTAGTGGTTTTTTTTTGTTGTTGTTGTTTTTGTTTTTGTTTTTTGTTTTGTTTTTTGCAGGGCAATGGGGGTTAAGTGACTTGCCCAGGGTCACACAGCCAGTAAGTGTCAAGTGTCTGAGGCTGGATTTGAACTCAGGAACTCCTGAATCCAGGGCCAGTGCTCCATCCACTGCGCCACCTAGCCGCCCCCGATGGTAGTGTTTTTACACTGGATGGTAGTATAAAGTTTCCAAAGGATATGGATAGACTACAGCAGTCAGCCATCTAATAAATCCACTAAGAATTAATATAAAATCTTAAATGTAGCTATAAAATGAGCTTCAAAAATATAAAATATAAGGTGGGGGAAGTATAAACAGAAAGTAATTTCTTTGCAAAAAAGATGTGGGGATTTTATTGGACTTCAAGCTCAATATCAGTCAGCAGTATGATGTGGCAGTCAAAAAATATGATTTGGATTTCCATTAATAGGGATATTACTTCCAAGAATAAGGAGACATTCATACCTTTGTATGCCATCTTATTCAGAGTTCATCTGGATCTGAGTTTTTTCTTTTTTTTCTGGGGGGGTTGGTGCACGGCAGGGCAATGAAGGTTAAGTGACTTGCCCAGGGTCACAGCTAGTAAGTGTCAAGTGTCTGAGGCCTGATTTGAATTCAGGTCCTCCAGCACCTGCCCTGAATTGTGGAGGACCTGAATTCAAATCAGGCCTCAGACACTTGACACTTACTAGCTGTGTGACCCTGAGCAAGTCACTTAACCCTCATTGCCCTGCAAAAAAAAAAAAACCCAAACAAACAAAACCCAAACCAAACAAACAAAAACACAAAAACAACAAACAAACAAGAACCCCAGAAATGTGGAACTGAATTTTGAACTCAAAATTCATAAAAAAAAAAGAAAGAAAAAGAATGTTAAAATTAAAACAGAGTTCATCTGGAGTCCAGTTTTGGGAACCACTATTCAAGAAAGATATTGATATAACCCTGAAAGTTTTCAGAGAGGGGCAATCATGATGTCCATGTCAAATCAGGATAGGTTTAAGGGATTGAGATACTTAGTCTGAAGAAGAAAAGATGACTGAGGAAGGACAAGATAGCTATCTTCAAATATTGGAAGGGTCATTGTGGGAAGGAGGATTATTACACTCATTCCACATGACCCTAGAGAACATAAAGAGGAGCATCAGGTTGGAATTGCAAAGATGCTAACTTAGGTTTGATATCATGACAAACATTAACATTTAGAATTGTCCAAAACTAGAATGGGTTACCTGGAGAGGTGGTGGGTTCCTCTGCCTTGGAGATCTTCAAGTAGTGGCTCCATGACAACTTGTCAGGTATATTATGGTGATGATTTCTTTCATTTATGGGTTGGACTAGATGGCCTCTGAGGTGTCCTTCAACTCTTGAATTCTATGATTATGCTAACAATAGTTCAGGTCAGTTTTACAGAGGGTTTTCCTCAATATGAGCAAGGATTGCTCTTCATGTCCAAATAGAAACATGTTAATTATGAATTGAAAGCAACACAAGGAGGAATTATGAATAAGAGACTGGATTTTTTTCTTCAGAAAACTTGGGTATGTGAGGGCTTGGGAAAGATATTCAAATGATTCCATTTTCACTTTTCTTTTCTGCACAATGAGGGAGCTATAGTAGGCTTTCTCAAGGTCCCTTCTATGTCGAATTCTACATATTGTGCTGGTAGCGGGAAACAGTTTGCTCTGGACTTTCTGGGTTTTTTTAGTTGAAGTGATTAACCAATAAAGTACAGAAAAAAGAGAATTTTCTCTTTTCTGTTTCAGGGACTTGGAAAATAGGTTGCTAACACTCTTCTAACTGCAAATGAGAAAATAATCACATTTACAAAGCAATAATCAAGTGGGAGATGGAGATGATAATAATGCTAAATAACATCATCTTTCACTTACCAATTGTTTTTAATATTGTATTTTATGAAAGCCAATTATCCTAAGGAATTTTGATGAAGTTCTGGATAAAACCTTGTTATAGAGTAAAAATAAATTAAAACTTTTGGGGAAAAGTTATTTAGTAAATTATTGCTTGAAAAATGAAAAAAAAAGGTTACTAAAAAGGTGGTTTCTAGCTCTGAGGAATTAGGAAATGGGATAGATTTTTAATCAGCATGCATTTTTCTAATAATTAGGAAGAAGAGAGAGATGTCCAAATTATTACAAAGGATAGGCATACTCCATGAAATTACAAAAGCTCCAAACTGATGATTCAAATAAGATATTGATTGTGGAAATTGAGAAATAATAAAGGCAAATATATTGACTTCATCACCATTTCTTACATTTTAGCTAATGTAAAGATACTTCCTGAACAAGTTTAGGTCAAATGAACCCAGAAACCACTTTAGTCAGCAAACATATGAATTCCCTCCCAAGTAAAGAAACAAATTTTAGTAGCCAAAGGAAGCACAGGTTTGGAATATAAACTTATTTGCAAAACATTGCAGAGGAAGGCTGGTGGACAGTTATAAGAAGGGATACTTTACAAAACAGGAAAAAGCAGTGGAAGTTTACTGAAAGTTTTGCATCAGAAATAATAAGCCAAATCATGCCAAGGACATCTATAGATAAAAGCAGACATCAAGTAGATGAAAAGGGGAACAGATTTGTCAGCATTTCTACAATACTCTATTCTCCTTATTGAAGACTATGTATCTAATATGTTTGAACAGAAACACATTGGTACTCAATATGTGGAATATGTGGAGATGGCACCTTTGAAAGGAGAAGAATGTCAGGACTCCCCCATGTAAATACAGAAACAAATCCATTCTAGATGTGAAATTTTAAAAGCACTGAATAATGTTCAAGATATATCAAGAATAAATGATATAATAGAACTAGAAAAATTCACAGATGCTCATGTTAACAACAACAACAGTGATCTAGAAATCTTGAGGCACTATTGGCCCATATGGTTACTTTCACATATGTAAAGTAGAACCCTTCATGAGCATGAGATACATACATACATATATATATACATACATATACATACACACACACACACACACACACACACACACACACACATATATATATATATATATATATATATAAAATGGATAGCCTTAATAAAATAAGCAGGCTTTGGTGGAGAGTATTTTTCAACCAATTGTATCTTCCCATTCAGATTTAACTAGAATGAGTGTGGAAAACAATTTTCTTATAGAAAAAAAGAAAAGATCTTGCTGTATTAAAAAAAAGTTATCTGACTCAGTGGAGGAAAATAGCTCCCCTCTTACAAGACCTTTGGGCATATGTTAAAATCAAAATCATATAATTAGGATAAAATTCCTTGACATATGGGGCAATAGAGATAACAATTTAATCTATCTATAGAATATATAGAGGGCAGCTAGGCAGCGCAGTGGATGAAGCATCAGCTATGGTTTCAGGAAGACCTGAGTTCAAATTCAGCCTCAGACATTTGACATGTATTAGTTGTGTGACTCTGGGAGAGTCACTTAACCGTCAATGCCCAGCAAAAAAAAAAAAAGAAAAGAAAAGAAAAGAAAAGAAAAGGATATTTACATCAAACTAGGCATAAGGAAAGGAGATTTATCTTCTCCAGAGATATTTATGTTTTTCATAAAGTCCAAAGTAATAGCTAACATTTGTATAGTGCTTAGTATGTATTGGGCACTGTGCTAATTGCTTTACAATTATTATCTTATATGATCCTTACAAAAACCCTGGGAGGTAGGTGCTCTTATTATCCCCATTTTACAATTGAGGAAACTGAGGCAGATAGAAATTGTGTGACTTGCTTAGGATCATACAACTTGTAAGCATCTGAGGATGAATTTGAAATAAGTTCTTCCTGACTTCAGGCCCAAGGCTCAATCAACTGTACCAACCACTTGCCCTAATTAGAGAGTGATTCCCTATAAATCATGGGATGTTAACCATTTTTTTTTTGTCTCATGGATCTCTTTAGCACTTCTGGTAAGGCCTATGGACCCATAGTTATAAAAATGTTTTAAAATATATAAAGAGGATTGCAAAGGAATCCTATTACAATTAAATATTGTATTTTTTGTTTGTCAGTTATCTTTCAGTTGTATCCAACTCTTTGTGACCCCATTTGGGGTTTTCCTGGCAAAGATCACTGAAATGGTTTGTTATTTCCTTATCTAGATAATTTTCTAGATGAGGAAACTGAAGCAAACAGAGTTAAATGACTTGCCCAAGGTCACACAGCTGGTATCTGAGTCCAGATTTGAATTTAAGAATATGGATTTTCCTGGCTACAAACCAAGAACTTTATCCACTGTGACTAGTTATCAGAATATATTTTTAGAAAATATGTGTTTATGGGCCACAGTTTAAGAATCCTTGTTAAAAGGGGAAGCTTGGTGGTGCAGTGGATAAAGCACTGGCCCTGAATTCAGGAGTACCTGAGTTCAAGTTCGGCCTCAGACACTCGACACTTACTAGCTGTGTGACCCTGGGCAAGTCATTTAACCCCCATTGCTCTGCAAAAAAAAAAAAAAAATCCTTGCTAAAGATGATGAAGCTCTTTAGTGTTTTCGCTTGTGGATTATATACTGATTCTAACAGACTATAGACCACTACAGACTCCGTCAATCAATAATCTTTTATTAAGTGCCTACTGTGTATCAAACACAGAATATCCTTAATAAGAACCTCAGCCACTCAAAAGATACCAGCTTAACACTTCACAGAAGAAAAATGAAATGGATGAAAAAGTGCCTGCTACCTAATCATGCAGTTGAATGGACAGCCCACTGACTTAGTCCATTGGATCATGTATGTCCAATTTCTCAGGCATTTCTCAGACAATGAATTAAGTTGAAGAAATAACCAGCATACCTTTACAGTCATCACTTTTATTTCTCCATTTCAAATACCATACATTTGGGACAAATTGGACTTCTCTGATTGACTTCTTTGCCATGCCCCAGGAACCCAGGAAGCTCCCTGTTGGGAATACCTTATGATCTTATAAGATCTCATCAGTCTTGGAAATCTTCCTCATCACTCCTTTCTGCTTCACTGATTGGAGAGTAAGGCCATCAACTCCAAACCCTCCATTTAAAGAGAAAGTTAAGCTCAAACATTTCCTTATTTCTCACTGGCTTCAATATTCAGGACTTTGAGTTTTGATTTTTTTTTTTACTTCTTCACCATGCCCCAAGTCAGGTACCTTCTCCTCCTGCCTCCCTCTCCCCCCCCCCTTTTCAGTTTCCTTTTGTATGCTGTCTTGTTGTCTTAGCCCAGTAGATTGTAAACTACTTGAGGGCAGGGACTTTCTTTTTTTCTATTTGTATGGCCAGCATTTAGCACTGTGCTTGGAACACTGTGGGTGCTTCATACCTATTGATCAGTTGATTACTATTTTACCCTAACCTGATTCTGCTTTCTGCCTTGTACATTTGGGTTCTTTTGCACAATCTCCCAACATGCTTGGAAAGTACTTCTTCCTTTCAGAATCCTTATCTTCTTTCAAGGCAACATTTTCATGACATTTCCTCTCTGAAGCTTTACCTGGTCTTCACATTTATTAATGCTCTCTATCTTTTCACATTGATCATCTAAAGTACATGTTTGATCCCCTAGTGGAGTTGTTATTGTTGTTTGTCCTTCTTTCTCAAAGAGGATCATGACATCTGGTAATGATAGATGATGTCATGATTTGCAGTGAATTAGATTTAAGTGAAGGAGGGCTGTGCAAGGCCACCAAACTCACTTTCTCCTCCAGAGCCATCTGGGTCCAGTGGCAAGATATTATATCAGGATGACTGGAGATGCACCCTGGATGTTTTAAAGCAATTGGAGTTAAGTAACTTGCCAAAAGAGTCACACAGCTAGTAATTGTCCAAAGTGAGATTTTAACTCAGGTCCTCCCAACTTCAGGTCCAGTGCTCTAGCCATTGTGCACCCCAGCTATCCTCCCTTCTTGAAGACAGGGGTTATGTCATTTTGCTTTAACATTTTCAGTGCCCAGTACATTGGTATTGATTTAGGTTATATTTTGAAAATTGTGCAGTGCTTTTTAACAATTCTAAGCTGATCTCATAATATAAAGTCTTATCTTGGAGACATCATCACAAACTTGGTGATATGCTGTGGCTGCAAACCATGAAACATCAAATATCCAAGGAATTAAAATTATGGACAAACTGATGAGTAATGAATGAAAATGAGCATACTGAAATAAATAGCCTCCACCATGTTACCAGTGATATACACACAGGACCTGACTCTTAATCCTTTCCTTTAAAAAATGGTATTTTTATTTCTTCCAATTACATGTAAAGACAATTTTAAACATTCATTATTTTTTTTAATTCCAGTTTTCCTCCCCTATTCTTTCCCCCTCCCTAAAAAGGTAAGAGTTTTAAATAGTTTTTATATGTATGATCATGTAAAATATATTTTCATATTTGTCATGTTATGAAATAAGAAACAGACCAGAAGAAAAAAATGAAAAAGATAAAGTGAAAATAGTAAGCTACTAATTGCATTCAGACTTCATCAGTTCTTTCTTTGCATGTGGGTAGCATTTTCCATCATAAGTCCTTCAGAATTGTCTTGAATCATTTTATTGCTGAGAATAAATTATTCATAGTTGATCATTGTTCTGCCCATTTTAATTTGCATCAGTTCATGTAAATACTTCTGGTTTGTCTGATCTTCCTGCTCATCATTTCTTACAGCATAATAGTATGCCCTTATATCCATAAACCACAACTTGTTTAACCATTCTTCGATTGATGGACATCCCTTCAATTTCCAATTCTTTGTCACCATAAAAAGAGCTGTTATAAATAGTTTTGTACACTTGGGTCCTTTTCCCTTTTTTTTTTAAATCATCTCTTTGGGACACTGATCTAGTAGTGGTATTGCTGGATCAAATGGTATGCACAATTTAATTGCCTTTTGGCTATAGTTCCAAATTGCTCTCCGGAATGGTTGGATCAGTTCACAACTCCAACCGTGCATTATTGTCTTAATTTTCCCACTTCCTCTCCAAAATTTATCATTTTCCCTTTTTTCTCATATTAAGCAATCTGATAGGTATGATGTGGTACCTCAGAGTTGTTTTAATTTGTATTTCTTTTATAAATAGTGATTTAGAACATTTTTCATATGATTATAGGTAGCATTGATTTCTTCTGAAAACTGCCTATTCATATTTGTGAGAAAATGGGTAGTTGTCTCCTCTTAATGAGGATATAACAGTCAATCATACTCCTCCTGAGTTTTTTTCAGGACAAAGATCTCAGATCCCCTCCTCCCCCTCTGGCTAACAAAAATCACATGGTTCAAGGAGCCCTGGTCTCAATAAGGTCCCCTCCAGAGTTGTGTCCATATAAGGAAGAACTGCTTAGGGATGGGAATACTGCATTCTGATTAGCTAGTTTTTGTACATAGATTGTATCCCTTGAGTAATTGGATGAATGATGAAAAAGGGGAGGGTCCAATCGCATTCAGGACTAGGGTTTAAAACAGGACCTGTGAGCCCCCTTTCTTGGCACCCATTAGCTATGCACTAGAGTGCCTCCTCCTCACAAGAACGAAATAAATGATCCTTTGTCACATCGCTGCTGAGTTCCTGAGAATTATTGAGAAGAGGATTGCTTTCCCTCACAATATTGTTTATCCATTTATGGATTGGGAAATAGCTTTTATTTTTATAAATTTGACTTGGTTCTCTATATATTTGAGAAATGCCTTTATCAGACATACTTGCTATAAAAATTGTTTCTCAGCTTTCTGTTTTCCTTCTAATCTTGGTTGCATTGATTTTGTTTCTGTAAAACCTTTTTATTTTATATAATCAAAATTATCCAGTTTATATCTCATGATACTCTCTATATCTTGTTTGGTCAAAAATTCTTCCCTTCTTTCTAGATCTGACAGATAAACTATTCCTTGATCTTCTAATTTGCTTATGGTATCATCCTTTATGTCTAAATCATATGCCTATTTTGACTTTAACTTGGTCTATTGTGTAACATGTTTAACTATACCTAGTGTCTATCAGACTATTTTCCACTTTTCCCAGCAGTATTTGCCAAATTCAATCCTTTCTTAGACACTGTCAGTCATGACTATTGAAATGTATCTGTGCATATGTGTGGCATGGATAGCAGTCTAATCTTAAATCTTACCCCCTTTCCTCCCTCCAAAGGACAGTACAATGTAGGTATAGCTAGATGGTGCAATGGATAGAATGCTGGGCCTGTAGTTGAGAAAACCAGAGTACAAATCCAGCCTCAGACATTTTTTAGCTGTGTGATCTTGGGCAAGTCACTTAATTTGTTTGCCTCAGTCTCCGTAACTATAAAATGGGAGTAATAACAGCACCTACCTTCCAAGGTTGGTGTAAAGACAAAATAGACAGTGTTTACAAAGCACTTTGCCAAGTCCTTGGCACACAGTAGGCCTTATATAAATGCTTATTTCCTCCCCTTCTTCTCTGTCCTGATGTATGGCTTGCTGAGATGAGAAGGAGGAGGAGAAGAAGGAGGAAGAAGAAAGTACTTCTAGCAACCTAACAGGGGAGAATCAGGAAGGATCTAGGTCTTCTTTGTCTTAGTAATCTCTCCTTTTGGGCAGCTAGATGACACAATGGATACAGCTCTGGCCCTGAAGTTGGGAGAACCTGAGTTCAAATCTTACCTCAGGCACTTACTAGCTGTGTGGCCCTGGGCAAGTCACTTAACTTCAATTGCCTTAAAAATATCCAGAGCCTTGGGGCAGCTAGGTGGTGCAGTGGATAAAGAATGACCCTGGATTCAGGAGGACCTGAGTTTAAATCTGGCCTCAGACACTTGACACTTACTAGCTGTGTGACCTTGGGCAAGTCACTTAACCCTCATTGCCCCACAAATATATACACATATCCAGAACCAGCTCCGTCATTCTGATATATATCTTGCCACTGGACCCAGATGCCTCTGGAGGAGAAAGTGGGGTTGGTGACCTTGCACAGCCCTCTTTCAATTAAATGCAATTCAGTGCAAATTATGACATCACCTTGATGTCATGGTCCTCTTTGAGAATGAAGAACAAACAACAACCATCTGTCCTTCTATATCCAAGAGTAGTATTTGTTATATGATCTAGTAGGTAGTAGTATCTAGCATTATTTCTATATATCACTTCAAACTTTTATAGTCTAGGGACTCTGAATCAATATACTTTCCCTGATCTCTGTTGGTGACAGAGTAGGATGTAGCATATTCAGTTTAGGTCCCTTCTATCAAACACAAGTAATACAAAAAAGCAGCATGTTATATCAGATAAATACTATACCTCTTTATCAAAGTAATAAAAATGGAAACCAGGGAAGTTTTCTAGATTAAAATAGACTAAAGAATATTCAACCAAAAAGAAGCTCTTTGGTCTCATGAGAATGAAGTAACATCTCAGTTCAACTCCAGAGAGAGAATTATTTCATTGAAGAGAAATGTCTTATCACTCTCTGGGATTTTAAACACTGAAAGTCTAGGGGTATGATCAAGTCAGCTCCTCACAAGTCTGTAGCTCTGAAGACTCCCAGTAACCAATTTAAAGTTTGAGCTTGCCTCTCTCAACCACTTCTCTTCATGTTCTCCAATCATCTCCATATATACCATCTATAGGTATATACACATGTATACATATATATATGCATTTATGTATACATTATACACATATATCTGGGATTTGCAAGGGAGTAATGCATATCCTATAAAGTGTGAAATTAGAGAGAATAAACAAAGTGAATTTACCGAATTCATCTACAATGTAGCTCCCCATAAAAAAATACCAGTTTTCTGAACCTCTAAATACTGTCTAGTCAGAACCTTTCATCGTTTCCTTATGCATTTTCATAAATTCTATGCTTTCTATTAGGATTTTTCTTTTGGCTAATGAAAAAGGAAGTTATGTATCTTGTCATGTAATTTACAAATACTTATTGCATTCTGTTCTCAGGAAATGTTCAGACTCCAAGTTCCTAATTTCTTTTTTTTTTCTTCTCTGTTCCTCCTCATTCACCTAATATCACTGACTCATACCCTGTATAAGAATCATTCAAAGAAGGAAACAATTTTGTGTGGAATGATGGCTGACAATCTAGGAGGGCTGCTAGCTCTCCTTGCTAGTCTACTATGGCACCTCCAAGGTGTAGTTTCATCCATAGAAGCACACATGACAAATAGTTGGCAAGAAAATCTGCTTTGTGTGTAGTAGTAATTACTGAATGTTGTATAAGTTAGGATGGGCTCATTCTTCTAAAATGTTTTCTGGCTATGCTCCATTTAATGGTGTGAACATAGACTTAGTTATTTGTGTTTAGGAAAATATATGTGAAAATTCAGAGGGACCTGAAAGCAAAAAATAGCAAGGGTATGCTAGTCATTTTATATTCTTCTATTTGCCTGTGAGTTACAAATGCTAGAAGAGAGACTTAGATTTCAGCCTGGCTGTGAAATGGCTTTTCATAGTGTATTAGTCTATACTGTAATAAGTATTATGCTTGGATGATTTGGAAGACTTAGAGGCTATTAAAGAAAGGCAAAGGAAAGGCTATGTAGGAAAGGTAAAATAAAGGATTAACATATCTGAGTGACTCTGGCAAAACAATGAAAATAACAATAACTTTGAAACTGGAGTAAAGGAAATGAGGTTTTTTTGTTGGAAATATACAAATTATCCATCTATGCTAACCAATTTTATTTAAAGTGATCAACTTTCCCTTTATCTTTATAGATATGATCATTGTAGATAATATATTAATTAGAGAAGAGGAAAGAGGATAAACATTTAATAAGTGCCTAAAATGTCCCAGCCCATACTAAATGCATTTTACATATTTCTTTTTTTTAACATATAAGGTATTTTATTTTTTCCCTTACATGTAAAGTTAGTTCTCAACTTTTGTTTATACAAGCTTTACAATTTCAGATTTTTCTCCCTCCCTTCCCTCCCTCCCCCCTCCCCTAGATGGCAGGTAATCTGATATAGGTTATATCTATATATCTATATACATAGACATATATATACACATAATAACATTAATCCTATTTCTGCATTAATCCTGTTATAAGAGAAAAAATCAGAGCAGTAATGCAAAAACTCAAAATAGAAAAAAAAAACAACAGCACCCAAAACAAAAGAAATAGTATGGGTCAATCAGCATCTATACTCCACGGTTCTTTTTTTATTTTTTCTTGGATTTGGCGATCCTCTTCTATCACGAGTTCCCTGGAACTCTTCTGTGCCATTGCATTGGTGAGAAGAATATAGTCCATCACAGTAGATCAACACTCAATGTTGATGATACTGTGTACAATGTTCTTCTGGTTCTGCTCATCTCACTCATCATCAGCTCACGTAAGACCCTCCAGGTTTCTCTGAACTCCTCCTGCTCATCATTTCTTACAGCACAATAGTATTCCATTGTATTCATATACCACAACTTGTCCAGCCATTCCCCAATTGATGGGCACCCCCTCAACTTCCAATTCCTTGCTACTACATAAAGAGCAACTATAAATATTTTTGTACATGTGGGTCCCTTTCCCCTTTCCATGATTTCTTTGGGAAAAAGACCTAAAAGTGGAATTGCTGGGTCAAAGGGTATGCACAGCTTTATCGCCCTTTGGGCATAATTCCAAATTGCTCTCCAGAATGGTTGGATCAGCTCGCAGCTCCACCAACAATGAATTAGTGTTCCAATTTTCCCACAGCTTCTCCAACATTTATTATTTTCCTTTTTTGTCATTTTAGCCAATCTGATAGGTGTCAGGTGGTACCTCAGAGTTGTTTTAATTTGCATCTCTCTAATCATTAGAGATTTAGAGCATTTTTTCATGTGGGAATAGATAGCTTTGGTTTCTTCATCAGAAAACTGCCTGTTCATATCCTTTGACCATTTCTCAATTGGGGAATGACTTGGATTCTTATAAATTTGATTTAGTTCCCTATATATTTTAGAGATGAGGCCTTTATCAGAAATTCTGGCCTCAAAAATTGTTTCCCAGCTTTCTGTCTCCCTTCTAATTTTGGATGCATTGCTTCTGTTTGTACAAAAGTTTTTAAATTTAATGTAATCAAAATCATCCACTTTGCATTTTATAATATACTCTATCTCTTGTTTGGTCAAAAACTGTTTTCCTTTCCAAAGATCTGATAGGTAGACTATTCCTTTCTCTCCTAATTTACCTAAGGTATCACCCCTTATGTCTAAATCATGTATCCATTTTGACCTTATTTTAGTATAAGGTGTAAGATGTTGGTCTATGCCTAATTTCTGCCATACTATCTTCCAGTTTTCCCAGCAGTTTTTGTCAAATACTGAGTTCCTATCCCAGAAGCTGGAGTCTTTGGGTTTATCAAACACTATATTACTAGTGTCATTTACTACTGCATTTCCTGAGCCTAGCCTATTCCATTGATCTACAACTCTATTTTTTAGCCAGTACCATATAGTTTTGATGACTGCTACTTTATTGTAAAGCTCCAGGTTTGGTACTGCTAATCCACCTTCCTTTGAATTTTTTTTCATTATTTCCCTGGATATTCTTGATTTTTTGTTTTTCCAGATGAATTTTGTTATTATTTTTTCTAGCTGTATAAAATAATTTTTAGGTAGTCTGATTGGTATGGCACTGAATAAGTAAATTAATTTAGGCAGTATTGTCATTTTTACTATATTAGCTCTGCCTATCCACGAGCAATTGAGATCTTTCCAATTATTTAGATCTGATTTGATTTGTGTGAAGAGTGTTTGGTAGTTGTGTTCATAGAGTTCCTGGGTTTGTCTTGGCAAGTAGACTCCCAAGTATTTTATATTATCTACCATTACTTTAAATGGAATTTCTCTTTCTATCTCTTGCTGCTGGACTTTGTTGGTCATGTATAGAAATGCTGATGATTTATGTGGATTTATTTTATTTCCTGCTACTTTGCTAAAGTTGTTAATTGTTTCAAGTAATTTTTGAGTTGATTCTCTAGGATTCTTTAAGTATACCATCATATCATCTGCAAAGAGTGATAGTTTTGTTTTCTCCTTGCCTATCCTAATTCCTTTAATTCCTTTCTCTTCTCTGATTGCTAAAGCTAACATTTCTAGGACAATATTAAATAATAGGGGTGATAATGGACATCCCTGTTTCACCCCTGATCTTATTGGGAAGGCCTCTAATTTATCTCCATTGTATATAATACTTGCTGATGGCTTTAGGTAGATACTGTTTATTATTCTAAGGAAAGCTCCACCTATTCCTAAACTCTCTAGTGTTTTTATTAGGAATGGGTGTTGTATTTTGTCAAAAGCTTTCTCTGCATCTATTGAGATAATCATATGATTTTGGTTGGTTTTCTTATTGATGTGGTTGATTATGTTAATAGTTTTCCTAATGTTGAACCAGCCCTGCATTCCTGGTATAAATCCCACCTGGTCATAGTGTATTATCCTGGTGATCACTTGCTGTAATCTCCTTGCTAATATCTTATTTAAGATTTTTGCATCAATATTCATTAGGGAAATTGGTCTATAATTTTCTTTCTCTGTTTTTGCTTTGCCTGGTTTTGGTATCACCACGATATTTGTGTCATAAAACGAATTTGGTAGAACTCCTTCTTCACCTATTTTTCCAAATAATTTGTATAATATTGGAATTAATTGTTCTTTAAATGTTTGGTAAAATTCACCCGTAAACCCATCTGGCCCTGGGGATTTTTTCTTAGGGAGTTCATTAATGGCTTGTTCAATTTCTTTTTCTAATATGGGTTTATTTAAGGATTTTATTTCTTCTTCAGTTAACCCGGGCAGTTTGTATTTTTGTAAATATTCATCCATTTCATTTAGATTGTCAAATTTATTGGCATACAGTTGGGCAAAATAATTCCTAATTATTGATTTAATTTCCACTTCATTGGTGGTAACATCAGCCTTTTCATTTTTGATACTGGTAATTTGGTTTTCTTCTTTCTTTTTTTTAATCAAATTAACCAATATTTTATCTATTTTATTGGTTTTTTCATAAAACCAGCTCTTAGTTTTATTGATTAATTCTATAGTTTTTTTTGCTTTCAATCTTATTAATTTCTCCTTTAATTTTCAGGATCTCTAATTTAGTGTCTAATTGGGGATTTCTAATTTGTTCTTTTTCTAGCTTTTTAAGTTGCATGCCCAATTCATTAATCCCCTCTTTCTCTTTTTTATTCACATTATACATATTTCTTAAAAGCATAGGTATTCACAGTACATAGATAAATGCTATGTAACAAAATAGAAATGAACCTGCTTTCAATGAAGTGCATATCTTAAGCAAATGTTATACTGATTTTAGCTAGGTCTAAAATTTACGTGGCTAAAAGGTACAGAGAATTGAGATAGCATTAATATTTTGTTAAGCATTTTATGTGCTGTGTTTACATGTGATATAAGTGAAATGACCATTATGGATACATCTCTGATGATTGTGTTGCCATAAACTTGAACATAGTTGAACATAGTTGAACAGGCATTCCTGCTACAAGTGCTGGGTGTGCCCATGTGCCTGGGCATACTGACCCATGCGCTAAGCATGTCTAGGCTTTGTGGTTTGATAGAATCTTTCTATTCTATTACTGTGCAGGAAGACAACAAAAATAGATGTGCCAAAACTAAATAGGTCATGTCTCAAAACAAATTTTTGCATTTTGTATTTCTCTGTATGCATTTTCAATTTTTATTTCCTAAACTCACCTTTATGAGGAGTGTGGCAAAGGGGAACAAATGAGACATCTTGTAAATTAATTCCAAATCTTCTGTCTCATTGTTTCTAATTCTGCTAAGCAGACCAAATCTAATCACTCTTCCACATGACATCCTTTCAAATATGTCAAGATAGCTATATGCTACCCTTTAGTCTTCTTCAGGCTAAAAATTCCTAGTTCCTATAATCAATTGTTATAGTGCTGTCTCTGGCCATCTTACCATACTGGCTTTCTTCCTTTGTACTCATTCTATGTTTTCATCATCCTTATTAAAATGTGTTACTTAGAACAAAACACAATAATTCAGATGAAGTATGCTCAGGGGAGAGAGTATGGCAGAAATATCATTTCTGATACATGTCTCTTATTGCAACCCATCCAAGACTGTTGAGGTTTAATGAGTTTGTATTCTACTAATATCTCCACATTTTCATATGAACAGTTGTCCAGCTACAATCACTTAGTTTGTATTTAGGGAATCTTGGGGTTTGGGGAACCTACGCAGAGGATTTTATAATTATTCCTATTGAATTCCATATTATTAGCAATGCCTAAACATTTGGATGTGACTCTGACTTTTGAGTTTGACTTAATCATATAACATATTAGGTAGATCTACAAGCTTTGTTGTGATCTACAAATCTAATGAAGAAACTATTTTTTTTTCATCCTTATCATTGACTTCCTTCATGATAGCTCAAGCCTCTTTCTGGATGCAGCCTTTCCCAGTCCTTCTTAATACTAGTGTCTTCCCTCTGATACTAGACTCATTTTATCATATATATGTATATGTGTTTATATGTATACACACAGACACACACACACACACACACACACATATATATATATATATACATACACATATATAAAATGTCCTTTGAACATAGCCATTTGCATGTTGTCACTCCTATTAGATTGTAAGCTCCTTAAGGACATGGTCTGTCTTTTACCTTTCTTTGTATTCCCACCATTTAGCAGGTGCTTGATGCATAGTAGACACTTAATAAATATCTATTGACTTGGCTTGAATTGATAAAAAGGTTGAAAAGCTAAAGCCAGGGATAGATTTGATCCATTATTCTTTGGATCTGGTCATTGACCTAAGCATCCATGCCAATTTTCCTCATCTTACTTGCAAAAATATCATGAAAGACTTTGTCCAAGAGCCTAGAAATGGGGTAAAAGATGTTGCAGTTGTGTTTGCACTAGATTGTCTGCAAGTTGGTCATTGAGTTGGCATTAGTATCAGTAGTTTGATATAACACCTGAGGGTCTGTTTGCCTTTGATTTAGCAATTGGATTTAATTTTCCCAGTTGGGAATAATTTGCTTGTTATATCTTATATTAGAGACAAAAAGAGCCCTAATCTTGTGCAGGTATCAAATCAATTTTATTCATTGCTTATGGTTTACTTATTATTTAGCCATACAGTATTTTTTGTGGGGCAATGAGGGTTAGATGACTTGCCCAGGTTCACACAGATAGTAAGTGTCAAGTGTCTGAGGCTGGATTTGAACTCAGGTCCTTCTGAATCCAGGGCTGGTGCTTTATCCACTGCGCCATCTAGCTGCCCCCATACAGTCTTTTACAATATTTTTGTGTTGTTAAAATTTCATGTTGCAAAAGAAAATATATACACAAACAAGAAACTTAAAGAAAGTTTAAAAAAAAAGTATGCTTCAATCTGCACTTAGTTTCTCAGTTCTCTCTCTGGAGGTGGATAGAATTTTTCATCATGGGTTCTTTATAATCATATGGTCTTAATTGTACATTAAAAAAGTTTAAGTTGTTTTCTCCTTGATTTGTTTTTCTTTCTTAAAACTTGTTGGTATTGAAAAAAAACTAGTTACCATATGTCAAACTGTCAATTACCACCCTTTACGTGAACTTATAACTTACATAATTATCCCTTTTAACTTGAACTTTATGTAATTGTTAATCTTAAAACATTGAGGCAACCATTCCTCATTCTGCAAATTGGTCCAAGCATGAAAGTAATTTGACTTCTTGTGGCCATTTTAGTCTTTCCTGATTTAATTAGCAAAGTACATTTTAATAGAGGAAAATTTAGTCCATCATTTCAAAAAATTAAAATCTTCATGTTTAAGAATTAATTACCTTGAAATCACTTTATAATTAATGGTTACCATTTTAATATAATAACTACACAAAACATAAAAAGTTACTTGGCTCTTAAGTGTCTCTTGAAAATTTTAGTTATGAGATCTGTCAGTACTGACATCTTAATTTCATTCCACTCTTCAGCTGATGCATTTATTTTTATGTAATTATGAGCTGTCAAAAGTCTCTTCATAACAACAGATTTCATTTGCTTCATTGAAATTAATGAAATCCATGTGCATGAGTGAATTTCATAGATATATTTAAATTCAGTACCTGAAATTCATACATCTAATGGCACATGATATTCTAATGCATAGCGGCTTATGGGTGAAAAGAAAATCATGGAATTACAAAATCATGGGGTTGGACAGCACCTTAAGGGGTCATTTAGTGTATTTTATTACTTTTAGGCATTTTACATTTAGATCCTCTTAGACTGATGACAAGCATATATAGGTCATTCTTAAAGGCCGGAGGGAAGGAAACTAACATTTTCAGTAACCTGGCCAATTGTCTCCTGACACTCCCAGAAAATTCTTTCTTTGTAAATTTAAAGCCATTTACTTTTGTCCTGTCCCCAGGGGAGGTAGGGAGCAGCTGGTTCTATTTTCCATCTAATAATCCTTCATCTTCTTGAAGATGGATGGTGTTCCCCCCTCACTTCATGTCCAGTTTGTAGTACCCCTTTATGTATCTTTTTGTTCATGAATTCTTTATTATAAAAATATAATTTTTTCCAGTCCTTTGCACCATGCCACATCTTTTTAAAATTGGGTATATGTGAAATGTCCAACCAGGAAAATCAGTTGGTTAGTTTTTTGACAATTAACAGCCAAGGGGGTTCCTAAGCATTTTCTTCTTCTTTTAAAAAAATAATTCCTGAGTATGTTACACTGAAAGGATCACTTTTTTTCAAAATAAGAAGTCCTGAGTTCAAGTCTTAGTTCTGATCATCACTAGCTGCCTGACTCTGGGAAAGGTACTTGACTCCTCTGTAAATCAGTTTCCTCATCTCTAAAATGGGTATCAAAATGCTTGTTTTCTTTGGGAGGAGAATGAATCATAAGCCTTAAAGCATCATAAACATGTGAGTTATTATTGTTTTTATTATATAAACTGCCTAAACTCCATGAGTTTCAGATTCCTTCACCAGTTGTTATTTGTGAAGAGTTTTTTTAAATAATATCACATTTTCATACTGAAAGGATAGTTTAAAAGCTTCATTACCTTTTGATGATGAAATAAAAATTTGATGAACAAAGCTGATGATTTTTGCACAAACTTCTGATTTGTTAGTTCATATTTGCATTCTGATGCTCTTTGCTGGTTTTCTAAGGGAAATGGGAAAATGATCATATCTTCTAAAATGAAAGAGTTAGCACTTTCAAGATGTGAGAAAAATAGGGAATGTGTTTCAACCTCACAGTCCACTGATTTGGATGTTAATGACAACCAAATGTTTTAGAGATTTTCTGGCCACCAGTGAGTTTTCCTCTCCATACAAACTTCAGGATGGGTAAAATCATTTATAACAAACAGGGTACTAGAATGATGTAACTGTCATAATATAAGAATGACACAGGCAGACTTTGTACTTAACCTCAAGGGATAGGCAATACTTCTGAGGAGAAATTTAAAGCCTTATTTTTGGGATTTCCTTCTTTTTTTAAAAGATTTGACTGATCTTTATCAGAACAGAACAGTTAGAATTGGAAAGGATCTTAGAAATTGTGTAATTCAATCCTTTCATTTTAAATTTAAGGAAATTAAGAGATAAAATAACTTGCCTAAGGTCACACAGTTGGTCAGTAGCTGGGCCAGGATTTAAAGCCAGGCCCTTTGAATCCAAATCCAGTACCCCTTGCAAGCATGCCATATTGCCAGCTAAGCTTTCTGTATATTTTTCAAAATTTATCAGTTCTTCCTGAAGCCAAGATATGAAAACAATCAAATTGAAGTGAATTGATGACTGGAAATAAGTTTGGAGTACAGTAGGAGACTATCCAATGGTGGAATTAACAAATAAAACGTGGCTTCCAGCAATAGAAAATTAGAAAAAGAATGAGGAAAAAGGGAGACACAAGAGTTGAACCATTCTTTTTTGAACTTAGGTGTATTATTCTAATACTTGTTCCAGCTGGTGAAATAGGCAAAGAAATGAAATCATGAGGAAGGCGACATAAGACTCATAGAAAGAGTCTTGAACCTGGAATCAGGAGGGCTGGGTTCTAGACTTGCCTGCGCTGATTGCTGTAGGACCTTAGATAAGGCACACAGAGAGAGGAGGCAGCACATGCCAAGCAAGTCAAATTCTTGCCACCACCTTGACCACCTTTTCCCTTCTGATCCAGGCAGAGACAGGTCAGCAGCCTGAGACCATGATTCCTAGGGTATAGCTGTCCCTTCCCCACTCTTATTCTCTGAACAAAACCACCTGTACTTCCAGCCTGACCCCCAGAGAACATCACTGAGGGAAGCAACTCTTGTGGATATGTGACCTATTAGTCCTGCAGGTGTTACACCCCCAAACTTCTCAGTGGATCTAGGTATTGAAGATCTAGCAAAGAAAGTTCTTACCAGCAAAGTTCTTGGTACTGTCTAGTTCAATATCAGAAATTTATATGGTTTTTGTTCATGTAAATGACACTAAAGACTATGAATTACCTTCTGCTTTGCTATTGTTGCTTAAGGACTGTTTATTTGATTTGCAATTTTAATCTATCTATCATCTATGTATCTATGTATTTATCTATTTATCTATCTATCTTTCTATCTATTGTTTCTTCTAATTAGAATGGAAGCTTCTTAAGACCAAGGACTTTCTTACTTTTCCATCTGCATCTGTCCCCAGTGCTTGGTACAGACCTTTTCACAAATTAAGCACATAACAAGTGCTGTTCATTCATTTTTCCTTTTTCCTAAACATAAAACTAAGACATTACGTGACATCTTAGAGATTTCTTCCAAACTGAGCAGGCTGTGATCATGTAAAGTTTTACAGCTTACAGAGGGAAATGAACTCCTATGAAATGAATTTTACTTATTGAAAATATTAGAGTCATATCTAGGAATATTTTTACCTTGGGGCAAAAAACAGGTAAGTGAAGCAAGAATTAAGGAGTAATATCCATAATTTCTCAATGAATAAGGATCACATCAAGGATTTGAACCTGAATTCTTTGATTCTAGTTCTTTCCACTAAATTACACTATCATAATTTACTAAAGCTCAACAGTGAAGTGACTTGCTTGGGGGTCTGACAAAGGATGACAACTGTCCCCAAGTATTTGAAGGTTTGTCACATAGAAGAGCAAACAGAGTTATTTTGCTTGGTCGCAGAGGTCAGAACCAGGAACTATGGATAGATGTTGAAGGGAGGCATATTTAGTTTTGAAGTAAGAACCTTCTGACAATTAGAGATATTCTAAAATGTCATAGGCTGGATCCAGAGGTAATGGGTTTGTTCTGACTGCATATCTTCAAGTGGCTCCTGGATTTGTTTTGTCAGGTATGTGATAAAAGGAATTCTTGTCCCAGTATGGGTTGGGTTAGGTAGCTTCTGAGGTTTCTTCTAATTCAGAGATTCTGTGGTAACCTCAACATGGTGTTCAGCCATTAGAGAAGGATGTCAACAGAAAAACAGATGGGGAACTTTCCAAGGGGGGATCAAATAACCTAACAATAAGAAGTTAATGCTAGGGAGGGGTAGAGGTGTGACTGAGGGGACAGGCACAAGGGACTATTGGACTGTGGGTACAGTCTCCCTGGAAGAGGGACCAGTACAACTCTTACTCGATAGGGGTTAGAGATAAGAGGAAAGCATCCTCCTAAAGGAATACTATAGCAACAGCAGGTGAGATGGTGAAAAGGCACAGAGATGACAGTCATCATCCAGAAAGTGGTTTCTGTGGTTGATACCATTATGATAGTTCCTCTCGAGGTAGAAGCATACTTTTTTTTTTTTTAGTGAGGCAATTGGGATTAAGTGACTTGCCCAGAGTCACACAGCTAGTAAGTGTTAAGTGTCTGAGGTTGGATTTGAACTCACGTCCTCCTGAATCCAGGGCCAGTGCTCTATCCTCTACACCACCTAGCCGCCCGAAGCGTTCTTTTACAATGTCCATGGCTCATGGCAAAGCCCTGCTTGTCCTGTTCTAGTTATATTAGAATGTTAAGAAACCACAAGAAAAAAAAAGCTAGTTATTTTCCATTGCAAGTTTTCAGGTGAAACCATTTTCGTCAGAACTGTAAATGGCAGGTATTGTGTCTGGGTCAAGTGATACAAAACATATTCAATGAAAGTGGCATTAAATATGTCTTCAGAACAACACTAGTAGAATAGGGGTGGGGGGCACAGGGACAGCTGGGGAGATGGAACAAAATGAAGTCATGTCAGTGGAATAGTGGCTTATTCAGGGCAAGAGAGAAGAGGAGGAGATACATATTCTGATAGCTTCCTATTTTACCCAATTTTTCTTGCTTTATAAATGCTAAACTTATGTGTTTCTACATTCCTAAAAGACTGCAGGTTTTTTCAGGGCTCTTTAAATTTCACTGGCATGAGATCTCTGATATCTGTACAATCAAGTAATAACCACTCCTTGAAATTTTATGACTAACATCATTGAATCACAACCAGATGTTTTTTGTCTCTTTATTTAACACTATCAGTATGTATTCACTGCTTTTTAAAAATACGTTTCCATATAATTTCATTGTATGCTAGGTGTTCAATCCTCCATGATTGCAAATATGCAAAACTCTGTCTTCACTATGTTTAGAAAACATTGTAATGAATCAAGATTTATTTTCTAAATATTAAGGGAGGGACAGTTGTTTGTTCTCTTGGATCATATATGTTCCATTGGGGTTTGGTTCTACTATGTGATCTCCATTGTCTTTGATGGTGCAAAATCTGAAGACTTAGTGAATCTTGGAATTTGGATTAATTCAATTATTCAATTCAATCCAACAAAAATTTATTAAAATGGCAACTTCCTTTCTGCCTATAATTTAGTCCAGAGTCCCTTTGTTCTTAAAAACTCACTTCAACCTGCTTCCTCTCAAGTTATCATTTTATAATTCTACTTTTCATTGCCCAAGTCCTAGAAAAACGTACCTATTCTCATGACCTTGATTTCCTCACCTGCTCTGCACTTCTTAACCCCTTGCTATTTAATTTCTGTCCCTGCCACTTGACTTAAACTATTATCTCCAGGGTGACTAATGAGCTCTTAACTGCTAAATCTAATGTTTTTTTCTTTGTTCTCAATTTTCTTGACCTCTCTATTGACACCATTGTTCAACACTTCAACCACTTCCCTTCCCCTGGGTTTTCTGAAGTTTCTCTTTTCTAATTATTCTCTCTCTATTACCCTTCCTTTTAAATGTCTTTTTATTTATTGTTGTTTATATTACAGTCTTATGTGTGGGTGTACATTACTTTCCCCTTCAACCCATCTCATCCTTCACTTCCCCATTTCTGTCAAGTACATCATTATCTTTCTAGATGGGTTCCCAACCTTGGGATCATCTTCACCTGTTTTGCTTTACCCCCTCCACCCTCTTTTCCATTTAGTTGCTATGTTTGCTTCTCTCACATCTATTCTACTCACATGGATACCTCTCTAGTTCAGACCGTCCTTATATCTCAACTGCAGGACTGTGATAACTTCTTAATTGGTTCCATTTTCAAGACTCTCTTCCTTTCCAATCTGGTCTTCACATAGCCATAGAATTGCTGTTCTTAAAATATTGCTCTAACCAATTCCTCTGCTCCAGGAACTTCAGTGGCTCCCTACCACATTCACTTTGTGAAAGATACAATTGTCTATTGGCCTTTAAAAGGCTTTCACAGTCTGACCTTCCCCCAAAGCTAGGCTTTCTACCCTACGTTTATATAACTATCTTTAAAAAAAAATTATTTATTTATTTAAGTTTTCATTATTTGTTTAGATAAGATTTCAAATTTCAAATTTTTCTCTCTTCTTCCTCCCTTCCCTAGATAGCTGGTAATGTGATATATAATAACATTAAACATTTCTGCATTAGTCATATTATATGAGAAGAATCAGAGCAAAAAGGAAAAACCTAAAAAAAGAAAAAAAAAGAAATAGTATGATCCAATCAGCGTCCATATTCCACAGTTACTTTTTTTTTCTGGATTCCTTTGGAACTTTCTTGGATTGGTGAGAAGCATCTAGTCTATCACAGCTGATGAACATACAATGTTGATGATACTGTGCACAATGTTCTCCTGGTTCTGATCATCTCACTCATCATCAGTCCATGCAAGTCCCCCCATGTTTCTCTGAACTCCTCCTCCTGCTCATCATTTCTTACAGCAAATTAGTATTCCATTGCATTCATATACCACAACTTGTTCAGCCATTCCCCAATTGATGGGCATCCCCTCAACTTCCAATTCCTGGCCACCACAAAAAGAGCAGCTATAAATATTTTTGTGCACATGGGTCCTTTCCCCTTTTCCATGATCTCTTTGGGGAAAAGACCAAAAAGTGGCATTGCTGGGTCAAAGGGGATGCACAACTTTATAGCCCTTTGGGCATAATTCCAAATTGCTCTCCAGAATGGTTGGATCAGTTCACAGCTGCACCAACAATGCATTAGTGTTCCAATTTTCCCAAAGCTCCAACATTTATTATTTTCTTTTTTTGTCATTTTAGCCAATCTGATAGGTGTCAGGTGTTATCTCAGAGTTGTTTTAATTTGCATCTCTCTAATCATTAGTGATTTAGAGCATTTTTTCTTATGGGAATAGATAGCTTTGATATCTTCATCAGAAAACTGCCTGTTCATATCCTTTGACCATTTCTCAAGTAAGGAATGACTTGGGTTCTTATAAATTTGATTTAGTTCCCTATATATTTTAGAAATGAGGCCTTTATCAGAAATACTGGCCATAAAAATTGTTTCCCAGCTGTCTGCTTCCCTTCTGATTTTGGATGCATTGCTTCTGTTTGAACAAAAACTTTTCTAATTTAATGTAATCAAAATCATCCATTTTGCATTTCATAATATTCCCTCTCTCTTGTTTAGTCATAAACTGTTATCCTTTCCAAAGATCTGAAAGGTAAACTATTCCTTCTCCTAATTTAGCTATTGTATCAGCTCTTATGTCTAAGTCATGTACCCATTTTGACCTTATTTTAGTATAAGGTGTCAGATGTTGGTCTATGCCTAATTTCTGCCATACTACCTTCCAGTTTTCTCAGCAGTTTTTGTTAAATACTGAATTCCTATCCCAGAAGCTGGGGTCTTTGGGTTTATCAAACAGTATATTACTAATGTCATTTACTATTGTGTCTCCTGTGCCTGCTGCTTTATTGAAGAGTTCCAGGTTTGGTGCAGCTAACCCACCTTCCTGTGCATTTTTTTCATTATTCCCCTTGATATTCTTGACTTTTGTCCAGATGAATTTTGTTATTATTTTTTCTAGCCCTATAAAATAATTTTTAGGTAGTCTGATTGGTATGGCACTGAATAAGTACATTAATTTTAGGTAGAGTTGTCATTTTTCTTATATTTGCTCATCCTATCCATGAGCAATTGATATCTTTCCAATTATTTATATCTTATTTGATTTGTGTGAAATGTGTTTTGTAATTGTGTTCATAGGGTTCCTGGGGTTGTCTTTGCAAGTAGACTCCCAAATATTTTATATTATCTACCACTACTTTAAATGGAATTTCTCTTTCTGTCTCTTGCTGCTGGACTTTGTTGGTCATGTATAGAAATGCTGATGATTTATGTGGATTTATTTTATATCCTGCTACTTTGCTAAAGTTGTTCATTGTTTCAAGTAATTTTTGAGTTGATTCTCTAGGAATCTCTAAGTATACCATCATATCATCTGCAAAGAGTAATAGTTTTTTTCCTCCTTGCCTATTCTAATTCCTTTAATTCCTTTTTCTTCTCTGATTGCTAAATCTAACATTTCTAGTACAATATTAAATAATAGGGGTGATAATGGACATCCCTGTTTCACCCCTGATCTTAGTGGGAAGGCCTCTAACTTATCTCCATTACATATAATGCTTCCTGATGGTTTTAGGTAGATACTGCTTATTATTTTAAGGAAAACTCCACCTATTCCTAAGCTCTCTAGTGTTTTTATTAGGAATTGGTGCTGTATCTTGTCAAAAGCTTTCTCTGCATCTATTGAGATAATCATATGATTTGGGTTAGTTTTCTTATTGATGTGGTTGATTATGTTAATAGTTTTCCTAATGTTGAACCAGCCCTGCATTCCTGGTATAAATCCCACCTGGTCATAGTCTATTATCCTGGTGATCACTTGCTGTTATCTTCTTGCTAAATTCGTATTTAAGATTTTAGCATCAATATCCATTAGGGAAATTGGTCTATAATTTTCTTTCTCTGTTTTTGGTTTGCCTGGTTTTGGTATCACCACCATATTTGTGTCATAAAATGAATTTGGTAAAACTCCTTCTTCACCTATTTTTCCAAATAATTTGTATAATATTGGAATTAATTGTTCTTTAAATGTTTGGTAGAATTCACCTGTAAACCCATCTGGCCTTGGGGATTTTTTCTTAGGGAGTTCATTAATGGCTTGTTCAATTTCTTTTTCTAATATGGGCTTATTCATATAACTATCTTAATGCACTGGATTTTCCAGGCAAGCTTAACTATTTCCTCTTTCCTGGATATTCCATCCAGTTTTCCACCTTTGTGCTTTTGCATAGGCTGGCTCCAGTTATAGCAATGCTCTTCCTCCTGACCTCTACCTCTGAGAAGCACTGTTCCTATTGAAACCCAACATGAGGCCTTTCCTAATTGTCTTAGGTGTTAGCATTCTCCCACTTCATGTGAAATTACTTTGCATATTTTCTGTATAAACTTATTTGCCCATATTTCCCCTTGGGAAATGAGAACTTCTTGAGGGCAGAATTTTTCTTTGTCTTTCGATATAGCACCTAGCACAGAGTTGGTTGTTTAGTAGACACTTACCAAATATTTGTTGAATTGAGTTGAATTGAATTGAATTGAATCAAAGTTATAAAATCAAAGTAACCTTTGGAGAAGGGCAAGTGGAGGGAACTCCAGAAATATCTATTCATGCTTACCTGTGACATATGTAGACAAACTCATGTGGATACAAATAACAAATATAGTCAATGCACACACCATCCCTTACATATAGATTAAATTTTTGCAAATAAAACAATGTGGCTTATGGAAAACATTTGTGAAACTACTCTAAAGTAGTTCACCTTCAGCAGGCTCAAGTCCCATAGCCACGTAGGAGTTGTATACACCTTTTGATCCTTGTTATAAAAGAAAACAGACAACACAAGGAATCAGTGCTAAATGGAAGGATAATTCATGTATTCTACTTGGAGAGGCAAATAAAGTACTTAGTGAATTTGATTTTGTCGTGTATTCAAAGGAAACATGAAAAATAATTTCATAGGTCACAATTTTTTAAAATTTCAGTGTTGAAGATGAGCATTTACAAAAAGACCACAATGAAGATAATTGTAGCTTATGTGACAACATCTGTGGCAGAGGATAAGAAAGTAGAGGAATTTTATGAAGAACTTGAAAAAACCTTACAAATTAAATCAACATATATTTCAATACTTGATGAGTTTGCTACAAAAGTGGGTGTGGGGAAAGATGTAAAAAAAGTTAGAAAACATGATCCAGGAATCATAAATAAGCAGATTTTAAAATACAAGAAGGCTTGTGGAGATAGATTGTAAACAGTTTCTACCATAAGTGAGTTGTGAGCACTGAACAAAGTGTGGTATGTACTTATATTATATTATATCATATTATATTATATGTTTAACATAATTATATATAACTATATATGTATGTATGTATATATATACATACATATATATACATATATATATATATATATGACCATAGATTTAGAACTAGAAAGGATTCTAGAGATTATCCTACTGCATCATTCCTCTTTATATAAAGGAGGAAATTGAGATCAAGGGACTTAAGATAATTTAGCCAAGAACACATAGGTCAGTAAGTCAGTCACCAAGCATTTAATAAATGCTTACTACATGTTGGGCACTGTGATAAGTTCTGGGGATACAAAGAGAAACCTAGCACCAACACAAGTGCTTTTTTTCCTTTAAGGAGTTCCCTTCTAATGGGGAGACGATAGGCAAGTAACTATGTACATATAAGATAAATTACAGATTAATCTCAGAGGGAAGCAGAAGTGAGGGGGAGCATAGGAAAGACTTCTTATAAATGGGAGGATTTGAGATTATTCTTGAAGGAAACTAGAGAAAAAATAGGTGGAGGTAAATGGGGGGGAAATTCCTGGCATGGCGAACAGTTAGTCATTCAGTCACTGAAAAGTGACAGAATGAGGACATAGTGTTGTGGGCAAGGATTAACAAGTTTGGTATCACTAGACCATAGATCATGAGGTGGGAAGAGAAGACTAGAAAGATGGGAGGGAGCCAGGTTATGAAGAATGCAAAGTGGTACAGTCTGGACTATAACCTCTAGTTTGAAATCTAATGATCTTTCCACTGTACCATATTTAAAAGTAGTTAACAATGTGAGTCATTTTTTGAGTTGGTTATCTGTATACAGACTACTCACTTGTCAGAGTAACAATACAAATCAATACATAGTTTTGTAAGAAGAGGAAAAAAAGAAGGAAATGTGTGCAATTGATGCAGTTAAATAACCAGCTGATGCCAAAGCATAGAGGATCTCTTGTGCTGAGCCCAAATGGGAGAGAGATTTTTTTGTTTGTAGATAGTAATGTCCTTGGGAAGCTTCTTTTTACAGATGACATTTTATTGATTAGCTCAGGGCCTGTAATATTGAAGAATCTCATAAATGAGATCTTCTTCACGTTGTTTGTCCTTTGTTCTTGAAGAGGAGCAATGACACCACTAGGGTGATGTGTTAAATAGAGCCTTAATTGTGTTTTTTTTTTTGAAGGGGCAATGAGGGTTAAGTGACTTGCCCAGGGTCACACAGCTAGTAAGTGTCAAGTGTCTGAGACCAGATTTGAACTCAGGTACTCCTGAATCTAGGGCCAGTGCTTTATCCACTTCACCATCTAGGTGCCCCTTGAGCCTGAATTGTTTTTAAGTGAGGCAGAGCTGCCTTGATCAAACGAATTTGGTCTAATTATCAACATAGGAAAAACTAAATAGATGATTTTTATATACAATTAAACTAACATAATAATAATAGTAATAATAATAATAATAATAATTACAACCACCACATCACAACAACAACTAACATTTATATAATACTTACTATGTGTCAGGCACTATGCTAAGTGTTTTACAATTATTGTCTCATTTGATCTAGAGAGCTATTTCAATATCTGGACAGACTCTGCAGTGAGATAAAAAACCAGACCCAGAATTGAGCAGAAGTTAGAGAGTACATTGGGTTGCCTGTGGAAAATTGTTTGGTGCTTTCAATGGCTCCTAGAACTTCTCCTAGAAACAAAGACCTAACTGAAATCTATACTCTCATTGAAGGAGAATGAGTACAAGGCATGGAAAGGAGAGTTATATGATGAGCATGAATAGGAGGCAATATATTACCAATTAAGAATTTTGCAGAAGTGATGTAAAAGATGCTACAGAGATGTGTATGCCTAGAAAAGAAGGCTGGCCCATAATGTGATGAGAGGAAGAAATCATTGAGTTATGTTTAGGGGCTGTACTGGTATTTACATAATACCACAAAACCCTTAGGAATTTCCACCCTTGTCTCCAGTCCATTGATTGGGTGAACCCCTTTTGGAAGATTTATAGGAGTCCATGAATAGAGTCTCAGAGAACTAACAGTAATGTACAGATTGCCATCTGCTCCATTGGTGGGCATACTCATGCCAAAGACACCACAATTTTATGACACTATCAGAGTGAATAAGTCTTACATGAGTTAAAAAAACAAACAAAACAAAACTTCTCATGTACAAGACAGGGAAGGTTTTCCTGGATATGAAAGAGAGTCATAGAAGAGTCAAGTTCTTAACAGAATTCAAGGTCAACAAGAGTCCTCCATTTGATAAGACACAAAAGAAGGCTAATTAAACTAGGCTGTAAATCCATTATGTAAAACTTGCTATTCCTTTTAAATATGTAATAAATTATCATGCAACTTTCTTTTTCCCCTTTTTTCTCCCCTCTCCCACCAAGAGATGCAAAGATAACTACCAGTAGACACACAACTATGTATGTGTGTGTATGCATACACACATACACCATTCTATACACGCTTCTATTTATCATCCCTTTTCTAAGTTTTAATAATGCAGGCCAAAACTTTGCAACTTGCAGTCTATAGTACTGAGAGAAGAGGTTGAGTTTCCCAAGAGTAATGTGTCAGAGGCAGTATTTGAACCCAGGTCTTCCTGATTCCAAGGTCAGTTCTCTATACATTATTACACCATTCTGCCTCTACCAATTAAAACTAACCATAAAGTAGAACCATTTGCTTTAAGAAAATCTTTATTCCTGAGTATTTTAAAGCAAAGGTCAGGTGACCAATGGCCAAGGTTGTTAATGAGGAGATGCTTGTTTAGCTATGGGTTGAACTAGTATGATCTTAGAGGCCTTTTTCTAGCCTTAGCTGTTGTGATTCTGAATATTTGGTAAAATTCTATCTGAAAGCATACCATGCTAATTCTTGCAACTACAAAGAGTTAATCTAATGTATAAAAATGCCTTAAGTCTATCAATGTGCCTATGCAGGACTATAAAATTCAGTTTTCTCTGTGGGCTTTGACTTATATTGTTACATGAGCAGCTGAAAACCTTTAAGGCAGACCCAGTTGTCACCTGCATGAACAAAAATTTCAGGCGCGTTGTAAAGTTTCCTCTGTTCCTCAAAATACATCCCCTTCTTAGCTTGATGATGCCTGAAATTCTATCATTAGGAATTCATTCCTTTGGCTTAAGTATTTTTCTCCTGTTAGAATTCAAATACCCCCCGGGAAAGGTAACGCATTAAGTCTTATTAGTTAATTATATCTCAGGGGGGAATAAGTTGATAGATCCTTTCCTGAAGCTAGGTTTGGATGTCAGGGGAGTAGGAAGAACACATTGTCCCTGAGCACTGAAGGGAGGAAGAGATTGGGCACCACTCAGAAGGCAAAAGGAAGAAAAAGTGAAGCCTTGGAGGTGCATAAAAGGAAATTTTCTTATTGTGCATTCTGCAACCGCGCCCCCCCCCCCCCCCCCCCCCCCCCCCCCCCCCCCCCCGCCCCTTTAGTCCTTGTTATGTAGTTCAGGTTCACAGCTTGGGACCTAAAAATTCCATCTGGTTTACAAACCAAGTTGAATGGATTTTCTGGTCTACATCTGGCTCATTGTTGGCAGAGAGACATGACCTTAATCTCAGGGAGCAAATTTGCATTAGAAAATTCTCTCTCATTATATTCATTACTGTTAATGGGGTCTATTCATCTGTATTAGGGAACATTAGAACAATGAGTAGCCTCTGATATATACATGAGATTTGTTACTCAGTAGCATATGATTCTCATTCATGATTTTATTTCTATATGAAGCATGCTATTAGGTATAATATCACTTTATGCATTCTTTTAAGTGATTTGTTTAGATTTTAAACAGTAGCCTAATAAAACTGAAATCTGCCCACAATGTGGTATTTCATTTGAATGCTTCCTAAGAGAGATGCCATGAAAAATATTTTGAGGAATTTATTTTCCTTGCCTGGATTTATATCTTGTTAAGGATTAAATTCTCTATGAAAAGAAACAGATAGAAATCATACTTTGCCTTCAAAATATTGTCTTCAAGGTTCTTCTATGCCATAATTTCATTATCGAGAACAACAAAATTATATTTTGCAGTCAGAAAGCTGATTAAAGATGAACATCTCAAGAGGTAGCCCATAACAGTGGCTAAAACACTAGATGGGAGTCAGGAGGCCTGGGTTTGTGAGTCTAGGCAGGTTAGTGTAATTCTCAGGGCCTAGGTTTCCCGTGTAAATTGACCAGTTGTAGCAGATGATTCCTAAGGTTCTGTCAGCTCCACCTCTCATTCTGTATGGATCTCTGAATCCTCAAACTGAGTCAGAGACCACTCTTGGTAATTACTAAAATGCTAAAGAGAAACTATTCTTTTCTTTTCTTTTCTTTTTTCCTTTTTTTTAGACAATCAGAGTTAAGTGACTTGCCCAGAGTCACACAGCTAGTAAGTACCTGAGGCAGGATTTGAATTCAGGTCCTCCTGACTACAGGGCCAGTGCTCTATCCCAGGGCTTCTTAAATTTTTCCACTGCTGAACCCTTTTCCCTACGGTATATAGGTGTATAAAATAGACATACACAACCTTTAACTGTTGCCAAATTTTTGCTATCTCCACGTTCATATAGCTCACCACTGGACCCAGATGGCCCTGGAGGAGAGAGTGAGATTGGTGATCTTGCACAGTACTCCCTCACTTAAATCCAATTTAGTGCAAGTCCTGACACAACCTTAGAGTTGTGGTAAGATTATTGGAATTTGGCTGACTGAATGGAATGAGCCACACCTGGCCTGCCCTGAGTACGTGCTGCTGATGTCAGCAGGAGAAACCACACTCTCCACAGGCAGTTCTGAAGGACCTCCCCTTTTGGGGGAGGGAGAATAAATGCTCGCTGAGGGGAGTTCAGTCTCTTCCAGACTGACTCTCTTTCAGGTGGTGTGAGCTACAGCAGGGGAGAGAAAGAGGTTCTTTCTTAGCTGTTTTGTCCTGTGGGCCCTGGCTGCAAAGCTGTTTTTCCACTAAAGCTATGGACCCCAGGTGGTAAGTTAACAAATGAGCCCTGCTCTTTTGAATTAGCTGAACTGGAAGCGAGTTTGGGGACTGTATAGACTTAGGTTAGAGTTAGGAAGATTATCCATATTTCTTTTTCCCTTTTCCCTTGTCTTTGATTTTATTAATTTCATCTTTGCTCTTTATTTAATTCCCATTAATAAAACCTGATTCATTTGTGGAAAAGAGGCTGTTAGGCTCCTTTCTTATTGGCCTTGGAGAAATATCTAAAAAGGCAGTTTGGAGGGGAGGGAGCTTTGGACCTAGAGGTACCTCATTATTGCCAGGACCCCAATATTATAGTGAGTCACTCAACTCTCCATATATTAAATTTGGCCCTCACAGAATCCCTCTAGAACATTGCATATCTGAATAAGAAGTCCCTTTACAACATACTGCAAAAGGACATACAGTCTTTGCCTGAAGACCTCTAAGGAAGGGGAGCCCTCTACTTTGCAAAGTAGTCCATTATACTACTAAAATTAAATTTTAATTAAAGTAAATGCACTGATGTAGAGCATTTTTCACATGGCTACAGATGGTTTTGATTTTTTTCATCTGAAAATTTCCTATTGTACAAAAATCTAATAATTCATGTACCAATGAGATAATTAATGATTATACAAATCATTTGGATTTGTTAGAACTCCCTCATTTTCCAGAGGAGCTGTATGAACACCTGTCCTAGCATATTGAAAATCCTTTTCAGTGACAGAGATTGAGCCTGGCAGGTTGTTTAAGTAGTAAAACCTGAGGGCAATAAAGACAAACAGGTCTTGAAGCAGATCTTGAGCCATTTGGGAATTTATGGTCTTTAGAGGAACATCCTTATCTTCACACCAAGCTTCTGAACATAGAGAATCAGATTTCAATTAGACTTCTGTTTCTCAGACAAAGAGAAAGTGGGCTGTCCTGACTTACAGGCCAGGAAGTCTGAGAATAAGTCCAATCACCTCCAGGGCCAAGCTGTACCTCAGAATAGTGTGTCCTGGAAGCAGCGCTACACTTTAAGAAGGAGGTAAAAGCCAAGAAATAGGCAGTCATGATGAATAAGAAGAGAAAACAGCAGACCATCGAAAACTTCTCTGGGGGCAAGGTAGACCAGAATATACCCTCAGAAGATAATAATAAAGTTCCAGTATCCAAAGCTTCAAAAATAAAAATATGAATTGGTCTAAGGCTATGGAAGTGCTCAAAAAAAAACAGAAATCAAGAGAGATAGAGGGAAGATTTAGAGAGGTAGAAGAAAATATGGAAAGAGAAATGAGAACATTGCAAGGAAGTCATGAGAAAAAAGTCAACAACTTGAAAAGCCAAATGCAAAAGGAGATACAAAAGCTCTCTGAAGAAAATAATTGCCTAATGTGAGATTTAAAATTGGATATTAGATCATAAATCTCCCCTCTTTAACCTTTCCCTTAATTTATCTCCCAGACTAGTAAATGGAAGAAGCTTCTGGTTTTCTAGTTAGAGCTTTTATTGTATGGTAGTCACAAGGTGATGTTGATTAGAAGGATAGGAAAGTAGAAATACAATACAAATTGTCTTAAGTCTAAGCTTAGTCTATATTCCATATAAAACTCACCAAAAGCCTAAGGCCACCTTTGGGGAGAGAGAGAGAGACCGTGTCAAGCACGTGCTGCTGCTTACCGCGAGCCAGGCCCAGTTGAACTCTCGTCATGTGCAGCGCAGTCAGGAGACCAGCAGAGCAGGAAAAAGTTCCTACTTCCATTCTCTCCTTGCCTTTTAAGCTCACACCCTGGAAGTGGAGTGCTAACAGGCAGTCTGACGTGCGCAGCAGGCAGACTGGCATGCGTAGCTCATGCCATTGGTCTCCTCCCCAAAAGGGTGGTCCTTCAAAAACTGGCGTCTTTCAGTTATCCTAACCGACTGTTAAAAAACTTTCATATTTTTTTTTACCACACTAAGAATTAGGATTGAACAAATTGAAGCTAGTGACTTTATGAGAAACCAAGACACAGTAAAGCAAAACCAAATGAATAAAAAAGAGAGGGCAATATGAAATATCTCCTGGGAAAAACAGCTGACCTGGAAAATAGATCCAGGAGAGATCATTTGAAAACCATGATCAAGGAAAGAGCTTACACATCATTTCCCAAGAAATTCCCCTGGAATATTGCCCTGATATTCTAGAAGCAGAAGGTAAAATAGATATTGAAAGAATCCACCTATAACCTCCTGAAAGAGATCCCAAAAGGAAAACTTCCAGGAATATTATAGCCAAATTCCATAGTTCTCAGGTCAAGGAGGAAATATTGCAAGCAGCTAGAAAATAGGAATTCAAATACTGTGGAGCCACAAGTCAGGATAACACAAGATCTAGCAGCTTCTATATTAAAAGACTGGAGGGAATGAAATATGACATTCAGGAGGGCAAAGGAACTTAGACTATAACCAAGCATCACCTACCCAGCAAAACTGTGTATACTCATTCAGAGGAAAAAGTGGGACTTCAATGAAAATGAGGACTTACAGGCATTTATTTTTAATGTTTTGAATAGAATTTTATTTTCCAAAATATATGTAAAACCAAATTTTAACATCAATTTTAAAAAAAAACTTTGTGTTCCAACTACTCTTCCTCCCTCCATTCCCACCCTCCATCCACAAGAACTCAAGCAATTCAAAATAAGTTGTACATGGGTAGTCATGGAAAACATTCCCATATTAGCTAGTTGTGAGAGAAAACAGTCAAAAAATCCCAAAATTTCAAATTAAGAAATTGTCAAAGAGGAAAAGAAAAAAATGTGTTTCCATCTGTTTTCGGATACTATCAGTTCTTTCTCTGCTGATGGGCAGCGATCTTCATAAGTTCTTAAGGGTTATATTGGATCATTGCCTTGCTGAAAATAACCACATGCTTCCCAAAAGATCATCCCACACTATTGCTATTATTTTGTTTACAATACATTTCACTCTGATTCAGTTCATGTATGTCTTTCCAGGTTTTTCTGATAGTATCCTGTTCATCATAACCTGTATATAGTACCTTAAGCTTGACAGAGAATTTTCTTCATAATAGTCCAGCAAAGTAGGCACCATATGTTTTGCCATTATAATCAATCATCATAACTATTTCCCTCCATCCTACTCCCTTCCCATGACATTTACTCTATCTTGATTTTACCTATTCCTCTTCAGAGGTATTTTACTTCTGACTATCCTCTCCTCTGCTCTGCAATTTTCACCCTTCCTTCCTTATCCTCCTCCCGTCCTACTTTCTTGCAGGGTTAAATAGGTTACTACTCCCAATTGGGTATGAATGCTATTCCATCCATGAGCCCACTCCAATGAGATCAAGGTCCCTGAGCTAATTCTGTGTTCTACATTTTTCTTCCTCCCTCCCTCCTCAACCCTTCCTATGAGATCAAGCAATTCAATATGTCATACTTGTGCAGTAATGCAGAACATCTTCATCTTCCTTGAAAGTGTTTTGCTTTTTACTATGCTCCCCCAATCTTCCCTTCTCTCCCCGCCCCCATATCTCCCTCCCCTCCCTCAGGGCAAAAATATATTACTGTACCTACTTGAGTATGTAGGTTAGTCCTTCTTTGAGCCAATTCTGATGATATTAAACTTCACTCACTCCCCAACTCCTTCCCCCTCTTCTCTTCCCCTGCATAAGCTTTTTTCTTATTTCCTTCATGTGAACTGCCTCTCCCCAGACCATCTCTCCCCTTCTCCCTCCCCCAGTACATTCCTCCTACACCTCAACCCTATTTTAAAGATGTGATCATGGGTTAGTTAGGTGGCTCAGTGGACAAAGCATCAGCCCTGGACCCAGGAGGCCCCATGACCAAATCTGGCCCCAGACATAAGACACCCCACCCTTTCTGGCCCACAAAGAACAAAACATAATCAGACTTCTGTCTTCCATGAATTCCTTACTGAGATAGTTCTTATGAGTTTGAAATATTATCTTCCCATGTAGGAATCTAAACAGTTTGATCTTTTAATATCCCTCATGAAGTCTTTTTCCTGTTTACCTTTTTATGCTTCTCCAGGGTCTTGTATTTGAAAGTCAAATTTTCTGTTCAGTTCAGGTCTTTTCATCACAAATGCCTGAAAGACTTCTTTCTCATTGAAATCCCATTTTTTCCTCTGAAAGATTATACAAAGTTTTTCTGGGTACATGATTCCTGGCTGTAGTCCCAGTTCCTTTGCCCTCTGGAATATCATTTTCCATGCTCTCTGGTCCTTTAATGTAGAAGCTGCTAGATTTTGCTTTATCCTTATGCAAGCTCCACAGTATTTAAATTCCTTTTTTCTAGATGCTTGTAATATTTTCTCCTTGACCTGGGAGTTATGGAATTTGGCTATAATATTCATGGAGGTTTTCCTTTTGGGATCTCTTTCAGGAGGTGATTGGTGGATTCTTTTGATTTCTATTTTAACTTCTGCTTCTAGAATATTAGGGCAATTTCCCCTCACAATCTCTTGTAGGATGGTGTCTAAGCTTTTGTTTTGGTCGTGGTTTTCAGGTAGTACAATGATTTTCAAATTATCTCTCCTAGATTTATTTTCCAGGTCAGCTGTTTTTCCAAGAAGATATTTCACACTGCCCTCAATTTTTTCATTCAATTGTATTTGCTTTACTGTGTCTTGGCTTCTCATAAGGTCACTAGCTTCCATTTGTTCAATCCTAATTCTTAGGCAGTTATTTTCATCAGACAGTTTTTTTTAAGTGAGACAATTGGGGATAAGTGACTTGCCCAGGGTCACACAGCTAGTAAGTGTTAAGTGTGTGAGGCCAGATTTGAACTCAGGTACTCCTGACTCCAGGGCCGGTGCTCTATCCACTGTGCCACCTAGCTGCCCCTAATCAGACAGTTTTTTAAATCTCCTTTTCCATTTGGCTTTTCAAATGATTGACTTTTTCTCATGACTCTCCTGCATCTCTCTCATTTCCCTTTCCATTCTTTCCTCCCTTTCTCTACATCTTCTATTTCTCCTACTTTCTCTTCAAAGTCCCTTTTGAGAGCTTCCATGGCCTGAGACCAGTTCAAATTATTCTTAGAAGCTTTGGATGTTGAAGATTTGACCCTGTTGTTATCTTCTTCTTCTTCTTAGATTGTATTGTGGTCTACCTTACCCCCAAAGAAGTTTTCAATGGTCTGCTTTCTCTGCCTACTCATCCTGGCTTAGTATTTCCTGGCTTTTAACTCCTTAAAGTGTGGTGCTGCTTCCAGGACACACTGTTTGAGCTACAGCATGGCTCAGTATGATTGGGCTTCTTCTCAACCTGCCTGGCCTTGCTTTTATTTGGTTTTAGCCTCTCCACTGGGTGGTGGGGTGGGGGTGGGCGTGGGGGTGGGGGTGGGGCTGCTTCTCAGCTCCATACCAGTTCCCAGCTTCAGAGGGTCCCAGGTGTTTTGGTTTGAGGGGGGTAGGTTTTAATCTCACCTGTCCTGTTCCCTGGTCCGGAGATAACCCCAAGCCTACTTACTAAACAACCACCAGCGAAGCTTTCTGTGGTGTGGTTCCCAACTTCAACGAGCCTACTCCCCTGCTCCCCTCTCCCACTTGGGCCTCCCTCCACTCAGGATTTCTTCCTGGTTCCCTGCTGTGGTGGACAGTTGAAACTTTCCCCCCAGTCTACTGGTACCCCTTCACTTACCACCCTCACCCCGCCGACCACCCATTCAACCTGACCACGCGCTCGGTTTCAGAGGACATCAGTGTTGCAGCCGATTCAGAGCACTGGGGCAAATTCCTCAGGTGGGTTTCTGGTGTATTGCCCTGATTGCGGGGTTAGGCTTTATTCATGGCCCACCATGGCCCCCTGAAATCTATCTATAGCTGGAGAAAACTCTCAGCCCATATTTTTGTGTGATTTTCTGCTCCAATGCTTCCTTTATTGCTATTTTGGGGGTGATTGTATTAAGAGCTCTGTGCATTTAATGTCTTTCCTCTGCCATCTTGGTGCCACCCTTGACTTCCAGGCATTCATGATGAAAAGACCTGAATTTAATGGAAAATTTGACTTTCAAATACAAGACCCTAGAGAAACATAAAAATGTAAACAAGAAAAAGAAATCATGAGGGACTTTAAAAGGGTAAACTGTTTACATTCCTAAATGAGAAGATAATACTTCCAACTCATAAGAACTTTCTCAGTATTAGGGCAGCTGAATGGAATATACTTTGACAGAAGGCACAGGTGTGAATTGAAAATGAAGGGATGCTATCTGTAAAGTATTTATCCTTGTGTTTTGTGGTGCAATCAGGGTTGGGTAGCTTAGGTGTGGGGCTGGATTTGGGCTTGGGGGCTCCCAGGTCCAGGATGGGTGCTTTGTCCACTGTGTCACCTAGCTGACCCATGATGATATCTTTAAAATAAAGTTAAGGGATAAGAGGAAAGCACTGGAAGAAAGGGAAAGGGAGAAGTGGAAGGATCTAAAGTAGCTCACATAAAATAAACAAGTAAAAGCTTATGGAGTGGAGGGGAGGAGTGGGGGAGTTAGTGACCCTTACTATCATCAGAATTGGCTCAAAGAGGGAATAACATAAAGACTCAAGTGGGTATAGTAGTATATTTTGCCCTGAGGGAAAGTCGTAGGTGAAGGCGAAAAGGAGGAGGAGAGGTGAAGAAAGGGAGGGCAGATTGGTTAAGGGGGCAAGGGGGCAGTAATAAGCAAAATATTTTTGAGGAGGAATAGGGTGAAGGAAGATAGAAAATAGAGTAAATATCAAGGGGAGGGAATAGGATGGAGGGCAATACATTTAGCAATAGTAACTGTGAAAGAAATGATTTGCAGGATGCTATCAGAAGGATGTATGAAAAATGCAAACCATCAACAGAGGAAGAACCGATGGTATTTGAATAAAGATCAAAGTATAATTTTATTTGTTCATCTTTCTAAAGTTATTCTATTTTCTTTCACAACTTGACTAATGTGAAGATATTTGGCATAACTGCACATGCTTGTCTTATATGGAATTGCATGATTCCATAGGGAGGGGTGAGGATAGAGGGAAGAAGAAAATTTAGAACACAAAGTTTTAAAAAATCATTGTGAAGAGATGATGAGCAGGCAGATTTCAGAGAAACCTGGAAGGACTTACAGTAACTGATGCTGAGTGAGATGAGCAGAACCAGTAGAATATTGTACACAGTATCAAAAACATTGTGTGTTGATCAACTGTGATAGACTTGACTCTTCTTAGCAATACAATTGTCCAAGATTGTTTCAAAGGACTCATGATGGAAAATGCTCTCTAAATCCAGAAAAATGAACTGTGGCATCTAGATGCAGGTCCAACCATACTATTTCTCCTTTTTTGTTTTTGTTTTTTGAGGTTTTTCCCCTTTGCTCTGATTCTTCTTTCACAGCATGACTAATGCAGAAATATGTTTGTTGTGATTTTACATATATAACCTAAAAAAAGGAGTACATTTAAGACTTTTAATTTCTTTCTCTGAGTGTTGATTATGTCCTTTTTTTCTTCCATTTATCTAGGCATTTTACATGTTTGTAAATATCCATTTCACTTATGTTGTTAGTTTTATTGACACATAATTGGATGAACTAGTTTCTACTAACATTTTATTTCTTCCTCATCCATTACACTAATAAATGGTTTCAATTTTCAAGAGTTTTCCCCCTATATACTCCCTAAATCTGCCTCTGTAACTTTCATTTGCCCTGGAAAAAGAAAAAGGGAAAAAGTCATTTAAATTGTATATTAATAAACTTAGAAGGTGATATGATGAAGTAGAAAGGGCACTGGGTTTATAAAAAGGATATATGTTTGCTAGTTCTATGGAGATAATTGTGATAGTGTATCCTTCAGTCTTTTCTAGGCTAAATATACCTAATTCCCTCAATCATTTCATCTTATAGTATGTGTAATAGAAGACTGGATAATTGGGGCCCAGTAAACTCTGCGTGATGACAACTCATGTGAGTGCATTTTACATTTCTTTGGAAGAAGAAATTGTATAAGCCTTTGAAGTGGGGAGCTGCTCCCTTTACCTCCCTCTCCCCTCCATGTGCTGTTGAATACATAGCTCTTTTGGGTCTTCTATTTCTGATTTGTTAATTCTTGATCCTAAATAAATGATTATTGGAGACAGAATGAATTTGTGTTAATTTTGAAAGGCTGAAGGAGCCAGTAGAGCTCTGGCAATTGGAATCCATATGAGCCTGCTATAACCATAGCAGTGAGCCTGTAGAGGACCTAGTTCTAAGGAGCAACCTACTTGTTTCAGCCTAGCAGTGAATTCACCTGGCTGCTGATACTGTGCTCTGATGAAAGCAAGAGAACTACTTCTCTTTGGTTTTGTCATACCCAGAAGTGAACATAGTTTGAAACATGGTGTGTAGCTAACAATTTAAGTTTGAGGCCTCTATCCCCAGGGACTCAGATTGTAGGGAGAGTGTGTTCTGCTTTAGGAATGTTTTTGTATTTTGGTTCTTGCTGCATTTTTTTGTGTGTGGGGGCAATGAGGGTTAAGTGACTTGCCCAGGGTCACACAGCTAGAAGTACTTGACACTTAATGTCTGAGGCCAGATTTGAACAAAGGTCCTCCTGAATCCAAGGTTGGTTCTTTATCCACTGTGCCACCTAGCTGCCCCCGTCTTGCTGTATCTTTTCATTAAATATCCTGTTGTAAAATCTAATTGATATTAATTGGTTAAATTGATATTGGGACACTAATGACTCATTAGATAATATTGAGGATATGGTAACTGGTCTATTGATATTGAGAGCAATACACTGGAGGGGGGCTAGAGATGAATAGCATTAGAATTATTCCACAGTCCCTTTGGGGTATCTCTATTACCTAGAGGGGAGATTGGGCCGTAACCTTGCTCTGGAGATCTGCCCTGATAATTGGAGTGTGGTTTGGGAATGTAAGTATAGTGCCTTGCTACACATGGTTTTGAATCCTGTATAGTGTCTCCTTGATATAATCTTGCTTTTCTATACTTTTAAAATAATATGTGACTGAGAACTGAATAACATAATACAAACATGTTTTCATCATTGCACAGTACATCAAGATTACTACCTCCCAAACACCAATTCATTACTGGTACAGCTGTGAACTAATCCAAACATTCTGGAGAGCAATTTGGAACTATGTCCAAAAGGCTGAGCATACTCTTTGATCCAGTAATAGTGTACAACTAGGTTGTATCCCAAAGAGATAAAGGGAAAAAAAGGGGAGGTAGGGTAGGGGAGAATCTGTCTGGATAAAAAGCAAAACAAAAACAAAAAACCCAAAACATTTGTAGTAGTTCTTTTTGTGGTGACAAAGAATTGGAAGTTGAGGGGATGCCCATCAATTGGGGAATTGTTGAAGAAGTTGTGATATATAATTGTAATGGAATACTATTGTGTGATAAAAAATGATGAACAGGCAGATTTCAGAAAAACCTAGAAAGACTTACATCAACTGGTGCAAAGTGAAGTGAGCAGAACCAGGACAACATCATGCACAGTAAAAGCATTGTACAATGATGAACAATAAATGACTTAACTTTTTTCAGTAATGCAATGATTTAAAACAATTCATAAGGACTAATGATGAAAATGCGATACACCTCTAGAAAAAGAACTGATGTATTCTGAATAGAGATAGAAGCATACTTTTAAAACTTACTTTATTTCTTAAAACTTTATTTTTATTGGTTTTTTTGAAGGTGGAGCTGTGTGTTTTTTCACAACATGATTAATAAGAACTTTTCTTTGCATAACTGAGCATGTATAACCTATATAAAATCGCTTCCCTTCTCAATAAAGGGAAAAGGGAGAGAGGGAGGGAGAGGATTTGGAACTCAAAATTTAAAAAAAAGAAATGTTAAAATTTTTACATGTAATTGGAAAAAATAAAATATTTTTAAAAGATTACTACTTCCATATAAGAATAAGAAAAATTTTTCTTTTAATGAAGACTAATATTGAATTAATATTTTTGGTTATGAAGTCACAATAAACTCATATTTAGCTTGTAGTCAACTAAAACTTATGAATTTTCTTTCACAAGTTCTGCTTTTATCCCCTTATATGATATTCTTCAACTATTGAAGTTTAGGTGTTACACATTTATGTGCTATGCTCTTGGGCTACCATAAACTGACGTGAGTTATATACATAAAAATGTAGTCAAGGGGATTGAAAGCAGCTAAGAATGAAATACTTAGCCACTAGATGGCAATGTACTCAAGGTCCTTTTCTAGTACATACCCCTCATCCCCAACAATCTTTAACTGACAAATCCCCTCTGGGCTTCAGAAGATGATCAAAGCCTCAGCCACCCTTCCAGCAAGAACAAGACTCAGCCTGCTTTCCTCTCTGAATGGTCGTAATGACTTCAGCATTTGACTCTAGAGCTCTGCCTAAACCCTTACTGTCCTTAGTTCTAGTTTAGGAGATGAAATGTTCAACTATGGGAATCATTATGACTGAGTGGTTCTCATCTATTCCATTCCCCCTTTACCTATGAAATTATATACTTTCCCACAGAGGCAGATGTACATCATAGAACTACAATATAGCTTTATAGGACATAAAATAAAATGAAAAAGGAAAATATATAAATTCTTCTCTCACATAGAGATAGTTAACTGTAATTAACAATTATAATCCTATGGGGAGTGAGGAGGGGCAAGGCCATTTCTGGTGACAGTTGCAGAATTTGCTTAGTCAGGTCTCCTCTACATATCATTTCCCAGGCCCATGGTATCTTTGCAGAAACAGAAAAACATGATAAATTCTCCTGGGTTTTCAATGAATCAATGACTCTATCAATTGACAAACTCATACAGGATTAAGCATGTGCTCTACTAGGTGCATGGATACAAAGAGAAAAACAAAATATTACCTGTCCTCGGGGAGTTTACATTCTATGAGGGAAAAAGAAGGTACAGTTATTAGTAGATGCAAAGTATATAAAAGGTAAGTAAAAAGACATTTCAATTGGGTACCAGCAACTGGGGGAAATAGGAAAGGCCTCATGTAGTTTGTGACATGAACTGAGCTTTGAGGAAAGCTAAGTTCTCTAAGAGTCAGAGGTGAGGAGGGAAAGAATTCTAGGCATGGAAGACAGCCAAAGCAGAGACAACAAGGCAGGAGATGGAACAATATGTGCAAGGATAGAACAAGTAAGCCAGTTTGGCTGGAGGATGATAGGAATAATGTGAAATCAACCTGAAAGGTAGATTGAAGACACGAGAAGGGCTTTAAATGCCATTACAGAGATGTTTGGATTTTACTATAGAACTAGTGACAACTTTTTGAGCAGAACACTGATATTGTGTTTTGGTGACACTGGATCTTTTTAAGTAGAGCACTGATACTGTGTTTTAGGAATATCACTTATATAGATCCGTGGGGGATGATTTCAAGACGAGGGAAATCTTTAGTTAGAGAGACTAACTATTAAGCTCTTGCAATAGTCCTGGTGAGAAGTGAAAAGGGGCTGAACTAGGGTGACAGTCATCTAAGGGGAAAGCAAAGGAAAAGTTATTGAGGTCAAAGCAACAAAAGTTGGCAACTGATTGGATATGGAAAATGAGGGAGAGTGAAGAATCAAGCAGCAATCCAAAGAGGCTTTACACATCAAACTTTTATAGAAATGGGGCCAGCCTCCCCTCCCAATCATTAACTGATTTCCAGTCACTGGCAAAACAGCTTAGTTGAGGCAGCAAGGTCCGACTGAGGAAGATATAGGAGCCAGCACCTCTCTGACTTCAATGGAGACAGCCCAGAACCCTGAAACCAAGAACCATGCAATAGCATTGTTTCTAGCACAGTGCTGGTACCCATCATCATAGAAAGCACTTGCAGGGACCCTGGCAACTATTTCTACAGATACCATAGTTGCAGCTACTGAAGATCCAGATTCAGTTCGGACTACCACAGTCCTTGGCCATATTGAATGGTTCAAAAGATTTTATCCATGGAGATGCCATTAAAGAAGAGACAGTATCACCTGCTTTGCTGCTGTACTTGAAGGATCATGGGACCTTTCCATCTAACTTGCAACTGAAACTTTTCATATGTGTTATCTCCTAATTAGAATGTGAGGTCTGTGAGAGCAGAAATTGACTTTTCTTTTGTACCCTGCACTTAGCGGTGTTTTAAATACACATGTTGTTGTTCAGTTGTTTTTCACTTGTGTCTGACTCTTCATGACCCTATTTTTTGTGACGGGGTTAAGTGACTTGTCCAGGGTCGCACAGCTAGTCAGTGTCTGGGGCCATAATTGAACTCAAGAAAATGAGTATTTCTGACTCCAGGCCTGGCACTTTCTCTCTACAACGCCACCTAGCTGCCCTTAAAGACAAAGTAAGCATTTAAAAAATGCTTTTTTTCAATTTGTTGACTCAGACAAATTAGTAACCCTTACTGTTCCTAAATTTCTTCATCTGAAGAGTAATAGGCTTTGATCTATCACCTATGCAGTCATTCTATGTAATCAGTTAGGTCTCTTCCAGTCCTAATGTTTTATGTTTGAATCAATCTAGGTTTCAACATCTTGCCAAAATTGAAGTACTCTGTATTTGCAGTCTTCCCCTACTGGTAACACTTTTCTTTATCTGAATACATTTGGATATGCAAGTTCACCACTGTGGGGAAATTCCAGGAATGAAACTTCTTCCACTGATACAGATTGCCTAGTGATCCATAATTTATATTTTTTGGGAGTTGCCTTGGGGCATTGTGAGTTGAAGTGATTTTGTTCACAGTCACAAAGTCATTTTGTGTCAGAAGCAGGACTTGAATACAGATCTCCTTAACTCCAAGGTTGGCTTTGTATTCACACTATACTACCATATTCCACATGTGTGCACATATACACATATATGTATATATAGTATATGTGCGTATTTACTTAGATATATGTATATGTGTATGTGTAACTACAAAGACACATTCATCCATACAGAATGTTTTGTTTCTTTTTTTCTTTGAAATATTTGAGGCTCATGTTATCTTTAAAAGTCACCAATAGGTTTTGAGTTTAGGAAGCTTCCAACTCATAATATATTCATGCTTGGTATGTGAGAATGCATAGATCAAATCTGCTCTGCTTGCTGAATTTCAATAGGGGATTTGTCAGTGTTTGGCCAAGTAATAGCTAATACCTAGTGAGATAGTCCAATGTCATGACTTTTTGTTGACATTTTATCACTTCTCTGTAAAGTTACTAGGTCATTTCCATTTTTTTTTTTGGTTTTTCACCATTCATTCAACAAATAATTATACAATACCTACTATGTGCTAATCAGTCTATATTATTATTCTAAGTGTACACTTGAAATAATAAATGAATAAAACATGTTGGAGAACATATTAATATTTAAAAGAATACTGAATAAATCAGAGAAATAATCTTTCCTGCAAATATTTTAAAAAATAAATTCTTAAATATGATTCCCTGCCTTCCATTACTCTAGATGGAGACAGAAGTATAGAACTAGCCTACTGTCTTCTATGGTCAGGATCATAGTAATAAGGTTTCAGTAAATGATACTTGCTCTTTTAGATAAGGGAGAGTATCATTTACTGATACCTTATTGCTATGATCCTGACCCATTTACATTTTTAGATTACTTCAAAATATTTCTTTGAAAGCAATAATACATTAAGATTTTCTTAGGGATAGTAGTTCTTTTTCCCAATTTAAAAAAAAATGTAAGCTTCATTTTAGTCCTCCACTTGAGGTAAGCAGAGAACAGAATAGAATTATCCGGGGGCAGCTAGATGGCGAAGTGGATAAAGGCACCTGCCTTGGATTCAGGAGTACCTGAGTTCAAATCCGGCCTCAGACACTTGACACTAACTAGCTGTGTGACCGTGGGCAAGTCACTTAACCCCCGTTGCCCCGCAAAAAAACCCCAAACAAACAAACCCCCCCCAAAAATAGAATTATCCTTTAATAAAAGGAGAAATAGATTACTTGAGAGATTAGATAGGCAACAATAGTGGTAGACCCTGGTCTCTTATTTTTTCCTTATGCAATTCTATGATAGCTTGTGAAAATATATTTTATGTGACTGCAATTATATTAAATGATGGAAAGTGAAGTTTCTGAATTTTTTGAAATAGAAATCACTGAACACAGAGAAGTATGTAATCAGAATTTTGGACTGATCTTAGAAGACAGCCAAACACTATTTCAAGTTGCCATGGCAAAGCCTACTTAATTGCTATTGTTACTCATGAAGAGGGGCGTCCAGATCCTTCCAAAAAGGAGTTTTTATGGCAATAATAGAACTGGAAACCCTGACCGATAAATTTTGCCCCCAGTGAAGGACTATATACTTATGAGAGAGGATTAAATCTGGCCATTACTGGGAAATGGGACTCCTGGGGTGTTATTGCTCAACTGAGAGGCATTTCAAATTTTTACTGATGTACAAACTTTTTATTTCTTTGAATTTATAACATATAAATTGGACGCTTCCTTTTCTTTCTCCTTCTCTCATCCTGTTCCCCAATACTCATCCACTTCCTATTTCCTCTTGAGACTATAGTCAGCAAGTCAAGCCAACAAGCTCCCACTATGTGCTAGACCTTGGGCTTAGTCTTGGGAATAAAAGAAAGGGAAAACAAACCACTTGCCTTCAAGGAGCTCACTATCTACTGGAAGAGGCAACATGCATGCAAACACCTAGGTACAAAAAAGATATACAGAATAAAATTCAAGAAATCTCAGAGAAAAGACACTAGTATCGAAGGGGACTGACAAAGGTTTCTTGTACGAGAGGGTATAAATGTCCAAAGTAAAGAATTTTTATAAGGTAAAGAATTTAGATATTTTACTAATTTAGAAAATATTTATTTCTATCAGCACTGATAAATGATATGTCACTACAAACGTTTTTAACTGCTTCCACATTGATTTAGATGTAGTCATACAACATTTTCATACTATCATTTAAACAAACTAAATGAGCCACATTGTTCATATGGATTGGGTCAGCAGATACCTTTTATTTATAGTAGTGCTGATGCCTCAGCAGCTTTTTATACTATTTGTAAAACTTAGATGAAACTTCACCAGTACTGGCATGACTGTTACAGCATTGTTAGATGAGTTAAACAAAATACCTGTTTGAAGATATCTTTTGCTAGTGCTTTTGGCTATGTGCCTCCAAGACATTTTGATTGAAATCAGGGCACAATTGCAAAAATAATAGGAATTGGATAGAACTTCAAAGTTTACAAAACTTTTTCTTCATAACAACCCTATTAGTCAGGAAGTGCTGTTATTAGTTCCATTTTATAGATAAGGAAACAGAGGACCAGGTAGAATTAGTTGCTCAAGGTCATAGTAAGGTCAAGTAAATGTCAGAGTCTAAACTCAAACCCAGATCTCCTGATTTTTGGTTTTATTCTCTCCAATATATCATTCAACAAGAGGGCAAGTCTAAAGAAGTATTAAAGGATAAATAGCAAATCACTTTAGATGAAGAAAAACAAAAAGAACAGTAAGTGACACTTTGGAATTTTTATTTCTTAAACAGTGCTATGGGTGGTGTTATTTGTCATTGTCAAATGCTTTCAATAAGGACAAACAGGGCATCAAGTCAGGTACTGCACTGAAGGTAAATTTATTAAAAGAATAGGTTACAGAAGATAAAGTGATGATACAATTTCAATATGCTGCATTCACTTCAGTGCAGAGCCCATATTTTATATTTCTTTCATACCTCTCACAGTGCCTAGAAGAGTGCTGGGTACCTGGAAGCTGGCCATTTAATTCTTGTTGGTTGGCAAACTGTTTCCGTAGGATCAAGACAGATGCTTATTCAAGGGGACTGACATATTTCAGTCCAATTCTACTTAATAGGGACATAGCATGGTGTCCCTCAAAGGATACTGAACTTGGTGTCAGTTTAGTTCTGCCTTGTATGACTTTGGGTAAGTAACTTAACCTCCTTGGTATTCAGCTTCCTTATCTGTAAAATGAGTATATTGGATTATATCAGTGGTAATTGAACATTTTTTATCCTATTGTTTGCTGGGATTGGAGGGGTGGGGGAAAGTTTGTGTGATATTTTCCTCCCTTAATGGTATATGCATAGATTCTGTGGCTTGGTTTAGGTTTTACTTGTGATTTGGTGATCAGAAGGGAGAAGGGAACATTTACACAGCTATGGGAGGTGGGTAGATAGGCATATGTAGGGAGGAATGTCCTGATAGTTTCTGGGGAAAATGTATGAAGGACATGTTTTTAAGTATAATCTTCATAATTTTTAAAGTATTTTATTATTTTCGAGTCATATATAAGGGTAATTTTCAACATTTGTTTTAACAGGATTTTTAGTTCCAAATTTTTTTCCCACCCTCCCTTCCCACCCTCCTCCCCAAGTCGGAAAGCAGTCTGATATAGGTCATTTATGTGCAATCACATTAAACATATTTCTACATTAGTCATCTTGTGAAAGAAGAATCAGAGCACAAGGGGAAAACTTAAAAAAAAGAAGGGAAAAAAAACAGTCCAAAACTAGAAACATTATAATTCAATCTGCATTCATAATTCACAGTTCTTTTTTCTGTATGTTGAGAAATTTCTTACCATGAGTTCTTTGAAACTGTTTTGGATTGTTGCACTGCTGAGAAGAGCCAAGTCTTTCACCATTGTTCATAACACAATGTGGCTGTTACTGTGTACAATGTTGTCCTGGTTTTGCTCCTCTCATTCAGCATCAGTTCATGTAAGTCTTTCCAGGTTTTTCTGAACTCCTCCTGTTCATTGTTTCTTACAGCACAATAGTATTCCATTACTTTCATATACCACAATGTGTTTAGCCATTTCCCACTTGATGGGCATACCCTCGATTTCCAATTCTTTGCTACCACAGAAAAGAGCTGCTATAAATATTTTTGTACATCTGGGTCCTTTCCCCTTTTTTATAAACTCTTTGGGAAAATGACCTAATGGTAGTATTGCTGGGCCAAAGGGGATGCACAGCTTTATAGCCCTTTGAGCATAATTACAAATTGCTCTCCAGAATGGTTGGATCAGTTCACAGCTCCACCAACAATGCATTAGTGTTCCAATTTTCCCACAGCTTCTCCAACATTTATTATTTTTCTTTTTTGTCATATTAGCTAATCTGATAGGTATCAGATTGTACCTCAGAGTTGTTTTTATTTGCATTTCTCTAATCACTAGTGATTTAGAACATTTTTTCATATGGCAATATTTAGCTTTGGTTTCTTCATCAGAGAATTGCCTGTTCATATCCTTTGACCATTTTTCAATTGGGGAATGGCTTGGATTCTTATAAATTTGATTTAGTTCCCTATATATTGTAGAAATGAGGACTTTATCAGAAATACTGGCTGTAAAAATTGTTTCCCAGCTTTCTGCTTCCCTTCTAATTTTGGCTACATTGCTTTTGTTTGTACAAAACCTTTTTAATTTAATGTAATCAAAATCATCCATTTGGCATTTCATACTATTCTCTATCTCTTGTTTGGTCATAAACTGTTCTCCTTTCCAAAGATCTGAAAGGTAAACTATTCCTTTCTCTCCTAATTTACCTATGGTATCACCTCTTTTGTCTAAATCATGTACCAATTTTGACCTTATTTTAGTATAAGGTGTAAGATGTTGCTCTATGCCTAGTTTCTGCCATACTATCTTTGAGTTTTCGAAGCAGTTTTTGTCAAATACTGAGTTCCTATCCCAGAAGCTGTAGTCTTTGGGTTTATCAAACAGTGCATTACTATAGTAATTTACTACTGTGTCTCCTGTGCCTAACCTATTCCATTCATCCACTATTCTAATTATTTTTTCTTTCTTTCTTTTTTTTTTTGCACCACTCTATTTCTTAGTCAGTACCAAATAGTTTTGATGACTGCTGCTTTATAGTATAGCTTCAAATTTGGTATGGCTAGCCCACCTTCCTGTGCATTTTTTCATTAATTCCCTTGATATTCTTGACCTTTTGTTTTTCCAGATGAATTTTGTTATTACTTTTTCTAACTCTATAAAGTATTTTAGGTAATCTGATTGGTATGGCACTGAATAGCTAAATTAATTTATGTAGAATTTTAATTTTTTTATATTATCTTGGCCTATCCATGAGCAATTGATATTTTTCCAATTACATTGATCTGATTTTATTTGTGTGAAAAGTGTTTTGTAATTCTGTTCATAGAGATCCTAGGTTTGTCTTGGTAGGTAGACTCCCAAGCATTTTATACAGTCTACTGTTACTTTAAATGGAATTTCTCTTTCTATCTCTTGCTGCTGAGCTTTGTTGGTCATGTTTAGAAATGCTGGTGATTTATGTGGGTTTATTTTATATCCTCCAACTTTGCTAAAGTTGTTAATTGTTTTAAACAGTTTTTTAGATGATTCTTTAGTTTCTCTAACTATACTATTATGTCATCTGCAAAGAGTGATAGTTTTGTTTCCTCCTTGCCTATTCTAATTCCTTTAATTCCTTTTTCTTCTCTTATTGCTAGAGCTAACATTTCTAGTACAATATTAAATAATAGAACTCCTTCTTCACCTATTTTCCAAATAGTTTTTATAGTTTTGGAATTAATTGTTCTTTAAATGTTTGGTAGAATTCACTTGTAAACCCATCTGGCCCTGGAGATTTTTTCTTAGGGACTTCATTGATGACTTGTTCAATTTCTTTTTCTAAAATGGGCCTATTTATGGATTTTATTTCCTTTTCAGTTAATCTAGGTAATTTGTATTTTTTGTAAATATTCAGCTATTTCTTTTAGATTGTCAAATTTATTGGCATACACTTGGAAAAAATAGCTTCTAATTATTGCTTTAATTTCCAGTTCATTGGTGGTGAAATCACCCCTTTCATTTTTGATACTGGAAATTTGGTTTTCTTCTTTCTTTTTTTTTAATCAAATGAATCACAGATTTATCTATTTTATTGTTTTTTTCATAAAACTAGATCTTAGTTTTATTGATTAATTCTATACTTTACTTGCTTTCAATTTTAAGAATTTCTCCTTTGCTTTTTCAGTATTTCTAATTTAATATTTAATTGGGGATTTAATTATTTTCTTTTTCTAGCTTTTTTAGTTGTATGCCCAATTCTTTGATCTCTTCTTTCTCTTTTTTATTCATGCTAGCATTTAGAGATATAAAATTTCCCCTAAGCACTGCTTTGGCTGCATCCCATAGGTTTTGGTATGTTGTCTCATTTTTGTAATTCTCTTGGATGAAGTTATTGATTGTTTCTATGATTTGTTGTTTGACCCACTCATTCTTTTGGATGAGATTGTTTAGTTTCCAATTGATTTTCAGTCTACCTTTCCATGGCTCTTTTTTTTTTTTAGTGAGGCAATTGTGGTTAAGTGACTTGCCCAGGGTCATACAGCTAGTAAGTGTTATGTATCTGAGGCCGGATTTGAACTCAGGTACTCCTGACTCCAGGGCCAGTGCTCTATCCACTGCACCACCCCATGGTTCTTTATTACATATAATTTTTGTTGCACCATGATGTGAGAAGGATGCACCTACTATTTCTGCCTTACTACATTTGACTATGATGTTTTTGTGCCCTAATACATGGTCAATTTTTGAGTGTGTGCAATGTACTACTGAGAAAAAGGTATATTCCTTTCTATCCCCATTCAGTTTTCTCCAGATATTTATCATATCCAACTTTTCTAAATTCTATTCACCTCTTTAACTTCTTTCTTATTTATTTTGTGGTTAGATTTATATAATTCTTAGAGGGGAAGTTTCAGATCCCCACTAATATAGTTTTGCTGTCTGTTTCCTTTTTTTTTTTTTTTTTTTAGTGAGGCAATTGGGGTTAAGTGACTTGCCTAGGGTCACACAGCTAGTAAGTGTTAAGTGTCTGAGGCCGGATTTGAACTCAGGTACTCCTGACTCCAGGGCTGGTGCTCTATCCACTGTGCCATCTAGCTGCCCCTTGTCTATTTCCTCTTGTAACTCATTTAACTTCCCCCCTAAGAATTTGTATGCTCTACCACTTGGTGTATACATTTTTAGTATTGATATTACTTCATTATCTATCATATTTTTAGCAAGATATAGTTTCCTTCCTTATCTCTTTTAATTAGATCTATTTTTGCCTTTGCTTTGTCTGAGATAAGAATTGTTACCCCTGCTTTTTTGACTTCACCTGAAACGTAATATATTCTGCTCCAACCTTTTACCTTTACTCTGTATGTGTCTCTCTGCTTCAAATATGGTTCTTGTAAACAACATATTGTAGATTCTGATTTTTAATCCTTTCTGTTATTTGCTTCTGTTTTCTGGGAGAGTTCATCCCATTCACATTCACTGTTAAGATTAGTATCTGTTTATTTCCCTCCATACTCTTTTCCCCTTTCTTCTCTTTTTTCCCTTCTTTCACCCTATTTGTCTTGACCAGTGTTTTGCTTCTGACCACTGACTCCCTCAATCTGCCCTCGCTTTTATCAGTTGTCCTTCCTCCTTTTCTTGCCTCTCCCCCCTGCGTGTGCCCTCCCTTCTATCAATACCACCTTTCCCACCTTCCCCTTTTCTTTCCTTAAAGAGTAAGATAAGTTCCTTTATACAAATGGGAGTGTATTTTATTCCCTCCCTGAACCAAATCTGATGAGAGTAAGGTTGAAGTAATGCCCACCCCTCCCTTCTTTCCCTCTATTGTAATGGGTTCTTTTTGTGCCTCTTCATATTATGTAATTAACCACATTCTACCTCCCCCTACTTCTCATCACCCTAGTCTTCTTTTATTCTTCCCCTTAAGTTTCTTTATTTCATCACATAAAAGTCAATTTAATAATAATACCTTAACAGAATTACAATTCCTAAAAGTTAAAATATTATCCTCCCTCATCGGGATGCAAGTAGTTTGACATCATTGAACAACCTTCCTCCCCCCACCCCCCAACCTCCCCTTTTTTACCTCTTTATATTTCTCTTGAGTCTTGTATTTGGAGGTCAAATTTTCTGTTCAGTTCTGCTCTTTTTCTCAGGAAGCCTTGGAAGTCCCCTATTTCATTGAATGTCCATCTTTTCCTCTGAAAGAAAATGATCAGTTTTTCTGGGTAGTTGATTATGGGTTGTAACTCAAGCTCCTTTGCCTTCCTGAATATTATATTCCAAGCCCTGTGATCCTTTAATGTTGAAGCTGCTAGGTACTGTGCAATCCTGACTGTGAATCCATGATATTTAAATGGTTTCTTTCTGGCTGCTTGGAGTATTTTCTCCACCTGATACTTCTGGAGTTTGGCTACAATATTCCTTGAAGTTTTCCTTTTGGGGTCTCTTTCAGGAGGTGATTGGTAGATTCTTTCAATGATGATTTTATCCTCTGATTCTACAATTTCAGGGAAGTTCTCCTTGATAATTTCCTGGAATATGGTGCTTGGACTCTTTTCTTAGTCTTGGCTTTCAGGTACTCCAATAATTCTCAGATTATTTCTCCTGGATCTATTTTCCAGGTCATTTGTTTTTCCAATGAGGTATTTTACATTTTCTCCTATTTTTCAGTCTTTTGTTTCTTCTTGACAGATTATTGGTGTCTTATGGAGTTATAAGTTTCCATATGCTTGATTTTATTTTCCTCAGTAAGTTTTTGCACCTCTTTTTCCATTTGGCCATTTTTTCCTCTCATTTGGCCAATTGTATTTTTTTAAAGAATTGTTTTTCTCAGTCAATTTTTATTTCTTTTTGCAGTGTAACTCTCATTTTCCCCCCATTTTTTTCTTCAACCTCTCTCATTTGGTTTTTAAAAGCCTTCTCAAAGAAGGCTTTTTGGTCTTGAGACAAGATCATCTTCCCACTTGAGTCTTCACCTGTAAGTATTTTGACAACCTCACCTGAGTTTTAGTTTTGGTCTTCCCTTTCACCATAGAAGCAGTCAATGGTAAGGGTCCCTTTTGTTTCTTGTTCATGTTGTAGCCTATTTTTAAACTTATAAATTTGAAGTCTGCTCCTGGAGCATAATGTTCACTGTTGCAAGCTTCTTACTGCTCTCATATGCCCCACTTTCACCTGCCCTACTCTCAGCTGCGTCGAGTTGCAGCAGTGTCAACCTGCCAACAGAACTGACCTGTGCTGAGCTGAGCTGCCCACTGAGCCTGGCTATGCTGAGTTGCCCTGCCAGCTGAGCTGAGCAGTGCTGAGCTGCCCTGCCCTTTCACCCAGGTGAGACAGACCTTTCCTACAGTCTTCTATATTATCTCAAGTAGTAGGATTGTTTCTCTCTGTCTTTTTGTAGGTTCTGTAGTTCCAGAATCTGTTTAGAGGCTTGATTTAATATTGTTTTTGAGGGAAACATGGGAAAGCTCAGGCAACTTCCTGATTTCTTTCCTCCATCTTGGCTCTGCCCCTGGAACTCTATAATCTGAATTATTAATATTTTCTTCATTACCATCAATATTTTCTTCTTATACCATCAATACAATAACAAAACAAGCCAGGATTTGTAATATCTGCTAATTTCTGTGGGATAAATGTACATCTAGTAGATAGATCCTGGGTAATCCACTCAACCCTGTTTGCCTCAGTTTCATCATCTGTAAAATGAGCTAGAGAAGGAAATGGTAAACCATTCTAGTATCTTTGCCAAGAAAATCCCAAGTGAGGTCATGGAATGTCAAACATGCCTAAAAGTACTGAACAACAAAAATGCACACATTGTTAACAATTTTGAACTGACTCCAGCACATCCCTGTCATGGGAAAAGCGCAGGTAGGGTAGAAAAGGTAGTGTTGGAGACAAGCCTCATGTTTGGCTGTTCCTAGGAGGGTGGAATGATACCTGTATGTCCACCTTCTGATTGGTTGATCACACATTCTTTGAAGTCAAACCATGACCCCCTAGTTGTTCTTTGTCCTTACTTTGGAGACCGCTGTATTAAATGCCCTTTAAATTCCTTTTAGTTCTCAGTCTATAATGTTATAACTTCTTAAAATAGGAATAGGGATAGCTAATGGCACAGTGGATAGAATCCTGGACCTGGAGTTTGAATCCCTCTGCAGACATTTAATATCTATGTGACCTGGGGCTAGTCACTTAAGCTCTTTCTGTTCCAATTTTCTTATGGATAATATGAAGATAATAATAGCATTTACATTCCAGCGTTGTTGTGAGGAAAAAATTTAAAGTGCTCTGCAAACATTAAAATTCTATATAAATGCTAGATATTATTAGTTACAGACTTAGTAATGTTGTATGGTGTGAGAAAGATTGAAGCTTAGAGATTTCAAAAATGTACAAGCCAGTTTAATATAAAGGTAGAATGTGTAGACTAAACAACCTCAGTATATTTTTGAGAAAAGACTTTTTAATAATGTCCATTAATCAAACACAGAGAATTGTAAAAGTGAATACATTAAGAGTTATGTAATTGATCTTCAAACTTGGTTACCACAAAGTATCTTCCTTGACAGAGAAGGTTAATGCAGCTTCCCAATTGTATTCTCTGTCTCTGTCTTTTTGTCTGTGTCTTTCTGTCTCTTTCTGTCTCTCTCTCTCTCTCTCTCTCTCTCTCTCTCTCTCTCTCGACACACACACACACACACACACACACACACACACACACACACACACACACACACTTTTTTTCCTGGAGAATCTAAGGTTGTTAAAGATTTCTGGAGAATGTAATAAATCTGTACTTATTGGTTCCACTACAAACTTTATTTATCTATTTAATATTCATTCATTTATTTATTTAATTGTTTATTCATTCATTTGCTTATCTATTTGTTTATTTATTTATTTATTTGTTCATTTGTTCATCTATTTATTTGTTTGTTTAATTCCTTCTGTGGGGCAATGAATGTTAAATGACTTGCCCAGGGTCACACAGCTAGTAAGTGTCAAGTGTTTGAGGCCTGATTTGAACTCAGGTTCTCCTCAATCCAGGGCTGGTGCTTTATCCACTGTACCACCTAGCTGCCTCTCCACTACAAATTTTTACTATTTAACTTAGGTAAGGTTATTGTTTATCATCAGGAAAAGAGATGAGGAAATTGTCAATGTTTTCAATATATTTATTCCCCAGTGGAGGGTGCCTCCCACCACAGTTTTGTAAAAAGTTTCTTCAGTGCTTTCTCTGTTAAATCCAATATTTGGGGAACAACTGAGTGGGTCTCCTGGGACCAGGAATATAGATAGATGGGTTGTGAATTTATAAGTACTACAAGTCAAGAAGGTCAAGATTCAAGTTCAAGAGAAACTAGCTAAAATAGAGGGTAACAGGGATCCCATAGTTCCAGAAAAGGGAGAAAATAGAATGGAAGAGTGGAAAGACCAGTGGATTTTTAAGTTAGAGGACCTGGGTTCATCATTTTGGCTTTGCCACTTATCTGTGTGAATTTAGCATTTAACTTTTCTTTGTCCCAGTTTCCCCATCTGTAAAATAAAGGGGGTGGGACTACATGCTCTCTAACATCCCTGCCATCTTCAAATTGGGCACCTAAGAATACACTGTTAGGGAAGCTGATAAAATCAGAGATTAATTATTTTGGCTGAGAATCTGATAAAGACAAATTCAGATATTCTGGCTTATAGGTTGAAGACAAGAAGTTATCTAGAACCTAACTGAGGGGGCAATGTAATATGCACAAAAAGGACCAGCATTACTAATAGAGCTTGGCATGGGAAGGCAGACATGCTAATTGATTGTTGATGGAGTTATTAATTATTTCAACCAGGCTAGAAAATGGTTTAGAATTATGCAAGAAAAGTTACAAAAGTTTTTATACTCTGACCAGAAATTCTCCTATTTGGACAATATAGCAAGGAGATCATAGACAGAAAAAAGGGAATCCATCTATTCAAATATATTTATTGCAGCATGATTTGTAATAACAAAAAGCTGGAAAGGAAGCCAGTTCAAATTCAACCTCAGAGACTTTCTATGAACCTAGGTAAGCCATTTAACCTCTATTTCCCTCAGTTTCCTCAACTTTATAATGAGCATAATAACAACACATACCTCACAGGGTTGTAAGATTGTGTAAAATGCTCAGCACAGTGCCTGGCACATAGTAGGTGCTATATAAATGTTTATTTCCTTTTCTTCTCCCCTCCCCCTAACTTTCTAGTTTTATTTCAGGTAACTTTCTCTCATACACTATTCATTTTAGTAAACCAGTGAGTTAATCTTCATATACAATATTCTATCTCCCATTTCTATGCCTTTGCAAACATGGGCCCTGAAATCTGGAATTCACACATACTTTAGATCCTCCTGGTAGAATCCCTAGCTTTCTTCAAAGAACAGCCCAGGTGTCACCTGTCTCATATTCTTAGTTATTAGTACTATCTCCTTCTTGAAATGAAAATCATTTTGTATGTACTTTGTATTCACTTACTTGTGTCAATACATGTTGTATGTCCTAGAAGAATGTAAGCTCTTTGAAGGCAGCAACTTGAAATAGAATGAAATTTTTTGTCTTTTTATATCTAGCACTTATCACAGTGTCTTGTATATATAGCAGACATTTAAATGTATATTTTATTGTTTTACATTACTATCAATAACTGACATAATATCTTATAATACATGCATATATTGCATGATATCGAACATTGTAGAATATATGAATATATTATATAATATTGCATGTGCATGTTATACATGCATATATCACCTAATGTATACATGTATAATGATATAATACTTTATGCTTTGCATCCATTATTCATTTGGTAATTACATTTCTATGTGGTAAATATCGAAGGAATCATTATTCCCTTGCTCATGTAGATGAAATTGAGACTCACAGAGAATAGATGACTGACATTTTGGGGGGTGGGTTGTTATTTAGTTGTGTCTGACACTTTCTGATCCCATTTGGGGTTTTCTTGGCAAAGACACTAGAGTGTTTTGCCATTTCCTTCTCCAGTTCATTTTACAGCTGAGGCAAATAGGGTTAAGTGACTTACCTGGGGTCACATAGTTAGTAGGTCCTAAGGTAAGATTTGAACTCAGGTCCTACTGACTCCAGGCCCCATGTGCCACTTAACTTCCCTTACCCATGGTTTAACAGCTAATAAGTTTCAGAGGGGGAGATAAAAACACTAGTTTATCCTATTGCAGTGTTTTGGAAGCACTCTAAAAATATTTGTAAGGAATTGTTAAAAAAATGGCCAGGAGAAAACAAGGGGAGTGGACTAGTCAGTTTTGCTTCTGTCCTTACAGAATCTATGGCTGTGGCTGTTCTCATATGATTGTTTCTAAAGAGGGTAGTGAGAGACAAAGGCCATGAAGGTTCAAAACAAATTTAATTTAGAAGATCAGCCCCTAGGCAAAATAAGAAGGCTGCAAAGGATCATAAGCTGAACTTTTTAGGTGCAGAAAGAATTAATAGTTTTTAGCCCTAGAATGGAATATTTCTTCTGTGTTTTATTTAATAGAGAGAATCACAAGTCATTATAGCCCATGGCATAATAAGGTCTGCAAATATAGTGTTTCTAGATTTTAAAGACTTTTAATTCATATATAAGTTGACATTTAGTTGAGAAGCATTTATTAAATGCCTGCTCTGTTCCAGGAATTGTGCTTAGCACTGGGGATTTAAAAAAATCAACACAAAACTAAACTAAAAGATATTCTTTGTCCTTGAGTAACTCATCATCTAGTGGGAGATATAGCATGTATGCAAACAAATATATACATAAACCAAAGACAGTATAACTAGGAAATTATTAACTGAAGGAAGACAATAAAATTAAGAGAGATTGGGAAAAGCTTCCTGTAGAAGGTGGGATTTAGTTGGGACTTGAAAGAAGCTAAGGAAGCCAGTAGGTGGAGATTAGGAGAGAGAGTATCTCAGGCTTTAGAGGCAGCCAGAGAAAGTGCCCAGAACTGAGAGATGGAGTGTCTTATGCTTAGAATAGCAAGGAGGTCAGTGTCACTGGATTAAAGTGGGGAGTAAGGTATAAGATGTTCAGGAAGATAGGAAAGGGCTAGATTATGAAGGGGTTTGAATACTAAACAGAAGATTTTGTATTTGATCTTGGAGGTGATAGGGAGTCATTGTATTTTATTAAATAAAGGGTTGGCATAGTTGGACTGGAGCTTTAGGGAAGTAACTTGAGTAGCAAATGGAGGAGGGACTGGAGTAACAAAAGACTTGTGGTAGGCAGGCCAATCCCCAAGCTAATGCAGTAGTTCAGGCATGAAGTGATGAGGGCGTGTATCAAGGTAGTGCTTTCCATCATAAATACATATACATATATATATATATGTATATCCATGTATGGATATACATATACATACATACATATATATATGTATATATATATGGATGCACATGTATCATTTATCCATTCACTCATCCATGTATCTGCTATCTATCTGTCTATGTACACATGCCATATAGAATAAAATATCCACTGAAGATCCATTTTAAACTGGCTCTTCTAAGAAAGAAAGCTTTTTAATTTGAGGATTTTTTTGTGATTTGAGATGACTAAGCATTCTGCTGCAAACTATCAACATCTACCTTCCCTCACCCCACCCCTAATGTGTAATATATCAGGGGAAATTGTTGGGCCAATTTGTTTGTTGTAATCATCTTTGGGAGACTTCAAAGGACCTTGACCATAAAATATGAAGCAAGAAAACAGACAGCTATGGTCAGATTGGAATTAGATTATACTAGAAAAGTAGTTCTCTTCCAGTTCTAAATTTCTGATACTATAATTCTATAATAAAATAGCTATACCTTGAGTCTTTACTTGTTCAATAGCCACTTCCATTGAGCCTTCTGTACTGGAGCTACTTACTTCACCCTTCAAATGACCTAAATGATCAATCCGATAACCTTATCCCAATCTTCATTCTCTTTGAGCTATTTGAAGTACTTTATAATATTAATTGACCTATTTATCCTGAGATTTTTTTCTTTCTTTGTCTTCTGGTCTACTATCCTTATTCTCCTACCTCTTAATTGGTCTTCCTCTAACTCTTTCTCTGTCTTAACTTTCTCTATTCTCTTTCTGCTCTCTAAATTTAAAAATCATCCAACATTCACTCCTTTGCCCTCTTCAATTCTTTCTTTCTCTCCTTCTATTTTTTGGTGAGGCAATTGGGGATAAGTGATTTGCCTAGGGTTACACAGCTAGTAAGTGTCAAGTAAATGAGGTCCACCAGGGAGTTGTTCACTTATAAGTGGACAACTTCACTTATCTTGGCAGCATACTTTCTAAGGATGTACACAGTGATAATAAGGTTGATACACACATTGCTAGAGCTAGCTCAGTGTTTGGGAGGCTCCAAAAGAAAGTGTGGGAGAGAAGAGCTATTTGATTACAAAACTGAAGGTTGTGAGGTTTGTTGTTGTCCTTCATTCTCAAAAAGTACCAAAATGACATCACTATGTTAGAGTCAAGTTACAATGTGTCTGGCTGTGGCTGATCGGTCCCATACAAGCTTGGAATGTTATATACCACAGGTCAGGCACAAATATACCATGGGAACAATTGTAGTGGATTCTCATTGTTGTATGCCTGTGAAACTTTGACAGTATATCAGTGCCATGCTAGGAAACTGAATTGCTTCTATTTGAACTATCTTCGGAAGATTCTGAAGATCACCTGGCAGGGTAAGGTACCAGACACTGAGGTCCTTGCTTGGACTAAACTAGCAAGCAATGAAATTCTACTGCATAGAGGACAAGTCCTATGAACTGGCCATGTTGTTTGAATGCCAAATGTATGCTTTCCTAAAGTACTGTTTTACACAGAATTCATACAAAGCAAGCACTCACATTGTGGTCAGAAAAAGTGATACAAGGACCCTCTTAAGGTCTTTTTGAAGAGCTTTGAAATCTCTTTTGAGACATAGGGGACACTGGCACAGGATCCCCCAACATGGCATGACCCCATCAGAGAAGGTGCTGTGCTCTATAAGCAAAGCACAACTGAAGTAACTCAAAAGAAATAAGAGATGTGCAAATTTAGAGAATTCACCCCATTTGTTCCCATGGAGTATTTTGCCTGACCTGTGGTATATACCATTCCAAGGTCGTATTGGTCTGATCAGCTTCAGTCAGATACATTGTAATTTGACTCTAAGATAGTGATGTCCTATTTGAGCATGAAGGACAACAACTAACCAACTAGAAAGGCAACCTCTTGAGTATAGGATCTGCAGTGTCTAAATAGCTCATGATTATAACAGAGGCCAAAGTCGGATACTTTGCTCACTCATATTACCAGCTGCATGGTCCTGTTGCTCTCCAGCTTTGGGTACAACACATATGATTATCTTCCTCTTGGAACCTAGTACCACCTAAGCACTCTCACTTATTTTATTAGACATTTGAATCCCTGAATTTTCCATTCTTTCATAGCTCTTCTATTAGTCTTCAATCATTTAAAAAAGTATTGTTATTTAAAATTTCACTTGTATTTGTCATTCCTCTTTAACTAGATTATATGTTCCTTGGGTACAGGGACTATGCTATATTCTTCCTTGTATCTTTCCACAGGCCTTTGCACACTAATTTGTGCAAAGTAGGTATCCATGCATTTAAAATCTGATTTGAATTAAGTTACATAGAGGAAAGAAGAAATTATATTAGGAGCATAGAGAGTCAGGAACAAGTGGCTTCATGATTCAAGGCTAGAAGTGAGCAACATCAGACATGCAGAGTGCTTAGTAACATTCATTTCTGTACAATCTTCTGTTATCATGCTCTCCCACTGCTCAGAAATCTTCAATGGCTCCTAATTGAAGACATGACTTAGATTGAACTCCTAACACTTTGTTTATAGTTCTTTTTGGCACTAAACTTAAACTTCTTTTAGGCATTAAATGTAACTGCCAAAAAGGAGAGTTCCTAGAAGCATTCATTTCTTCAGGATCTTCTCTGATCACATTTTTCCACTGCTCAGAAATCTTCAATGACCCTTCTCTGCTTCCCCCTACTCCATTGCCTACAGATTAAGGTCACAACTCCTTAAGTTGGCATTTGAGGCCCTTCCCAGTCTATTCGCTATCATCCATACAAAATTCCACATTTTTATCTATTCAAATTCTACTCCTTTTAAGTTTTCTAATTCTACCTTCTCCTTCCACTGTCCTCTCCAGATGGCAATGCTCACTGACTTTGTCTAAACACTTTGCTCGTAATTTTTGAAATACCCAACCATATTCTAGTTTGTAAAATTGAGAATCGTTGCTAATTGGTGTTAGAGTTACTCCAAATATCTAGAATTAAAATAATAACAATAAGCAGTGTGTGTGTGGATATATAGATATACAGATAGATAGATTAATAGATGGTAGATATATAGAAAGATAAGAGGTGCAGTTAGGTGGTGCAGTGGATAGAGCACCAGCCCTGGAGTCAGGGGGACCTGAGTTCAAATCTGGCCTCAGACACTTAACACTTACTAGCTGTGTGACCCTAGACGAGTCACTTAACCCCAATTGCCTCACAAAGAGAGAGAGAGAGAGAGAGAGAGAGAGAGAGAGAGAGAGAGAGAGAGAGAGAGATTGATTGATTTATATGATTTAGGAATCAATCAACAAATATTTATTTCATATCCACTTAGTGCAAAAGCATAATGTTAAGAGCTGGGGAAGCACAGAAAAAAATTAAATTATCTATGCCTTCAAGGAACTCAATTTGATATTCTAGGCAATATGTGCATACTCATTTAATACTTTTTAAAAGTGGATTTGGGGATGATGTTGTGAGAACTCTGCTCAGTGGGCAAGAAGGGAAAAAGAGTCAGGGTCATGAAAAATCCATTAATGCACTGCTTGACTATAGCCCTGCATGTCCCCTAAGCAGGCAAGGAATAAAAAAAACAAAGTCAAAATAGAAAAAGAGTTCAAAACTTTTAAAAAAATGTAATGAGTTATTAAATAAGCCTGTCTGGAGTTTAAAATCAAATGACTTATTTCTAAAACAAAATGCTCCACTACCTTGTCATGGATATGAAATAAATACGACCATACAAATCTCCATCTCTATTGTGCGCGCTCTCTCTCTCTCTCTCTCTCTCTCTCTCTCCCCCCTTCCTCCCTCCCTCCCTCCCTCTCTCTTTCATCTTTCTCTATTTCTACCTAGTTTTATATCTATCTATCTACACTGCCTCTTGTTATTATTTTAACTCCAGATATTTGTGGAAACTCTCTCTAACACAGATTAGCAACTTTTCTCAAATGTGCAAATTAGAATATGGTTGGGTCTTTCAAAAATTATGAGCAAAGTATTATGAGTTTAGACAAAGGCAGTGAGAATTGCCATCTGGAGAGGAGAGTGAAAGAAGGAGGTAGAATTAGGAAGCTTGAAAGAAGGGGTAGAATTTCAATAGATAAAAATGTGGAATTTTGTTTTGATGATAGTGAGTAGACTGTGAAGGGCCTCAAATGGCAACCTAAGGAGCTGTGACTTTAATCTTTAGGATACATACATACATACATACATACCTACCTACATACATACCTACATACATACATACCTACATACCTACATACATACATATATATATACATATATGTGTGTGTGTGTACGTGTGTGTACCTACACATGCTTCTTATCTTCTCCCATTAAATTTTAAGTTCCTTGAGAATCAGGATTATTTTTTCTTCATTTTGTATAGGATAAATTTTTAATAATCAATAGAGGGAAGGCACTAAAATTTAGAGGGATTGATAAAGGCTTCTGCAAGAGGGTGAAATTTTAGCTGGGACTTGAAGGAAATCAGGGAACCAGGAGACAGAGAAGAGGAAGAGCATTTTACTGGAAGAATTTCCAGTAAAAATTCCTAGATTCAGGAGAGAAAGGTAGTAAACTTGAGGCATGGAGTTCCAATTTGGGAGTTATTGAAATAATCTGGGTAAGAGGTAATGAAAGCCATCCCAGTTCCCCCCAACACATAGTAGATATTTAATGAATTATTGTTGATTGATTTATTGTCTGAGGATAAACTTGTCTTAGCTCAGAGAATCTAATTTCCAGGGTGTCGACTCCCAGGAAATGACTTTCTTTGCCAATTGAAGCTAATGAAATGTACAACAATGCATAACAGACACCAATCTACACTTCAGCCCTTTCTACTTTCACAGTGATAATGAGTGAGAGGCAGAACCTGGGGCAGGAGGATAAGACTCTAACTGCTTTTAGCCTGCAAACATTAACTCTTGGTATGTTTAAAGGAATATCTTTGTCTAGTGACCAATAACTTGCCACACTCTTGGGCATAAAGGTAAAGTTGTAGCAAATTGAAAAAAAATTGTGGATTCTCCTTGTAGTAGTGAATAAAGGAATTGGGAAACTTGGTTTCATTGTGTATCTAGACGTAGCAGGAACTATTATTTGACTTGGTCATCTGCCATAGTGGTACCCACCATAAGCATAATTAAACAGACCACCAGGAAGATAATTACAGTTTGTATGACAACAGCTGTTGTTTCAGATTAAGTAGAGAAATTTTATGAAATTCTACAAAAGATAAAATCTTCTTTTGTCAACACATGTCCTTGAGAATAGGGAATGATCCATTTCTACTTCAAAGTAAAGATGTGGGAATTCAGAAGACATTAAAATATGGTTTGATTTTAGGAAATGAAAGAGGTAAATAACTTATATGCAGAAGCCTTGTATGCATTCTTTCTTCAATTAGAAAGTCCTGAATACAGTTAACCCCAAATATTTTAATGAAATCAACTATATATGATATACATATATAAATATATGTGTATATACACACATATGTGTACATACATACACATCATATTGGTATTTAGGTGTTTGTGTATGCCAATACATCATATTGGGATGTGCATGTATCCCTCTGTATATTGCATATACATTTATATACATATGGTTAGGTATGTATGCACGTATGCACCCATATACTTACATACTCATATGCATACATATATGGGTATATATACACATATACATGCACTGTATGTATATATGATCTAGACCTGTGATTTCTTTAGTACAGGGAATTCTTAGGGCTGAAACTCCTGTAAGTACAGATTGGCAACATTTTTTTAATTTATGGTTTTAGAGAGTTGCTTGGAAAACTGCAAGGTTAAATGATAAGTCCAAGTCATGCAGTTAGTATCCATTCAAGGCAGTACCTGAACCTAGGTAGTTCTGACTTACTATGCCAAGATGCTTTTCCAGCTATATCATTTGAATCTTAAAACAACTTACTACATATCAGCTAGTTGTCTGTGTGGAGTCAGATCATTGACTGTTTAGATCAAAAGTAAAAGTCAACACCAAAGCAGAAGAATTAAAATGAAAAGAAATGCCATATAGTAACGACAACTCCAGCTTGACCTGTTTGAGTTAAATGGTTTAGCACATAGAGCACAGAATGAAGAATCAAGAAGACCTGAATTTGAAGACTGCTTCAGATGCTAACTAGTTATGTGACCTTGAGACAACTACTTACCCTCTCTGTGACTGTTTTTTCATTTGCAAAATGGGATAATAACACCTACCTTTTAGTGTTATTGTGAGGATCAAATGAGTTAAAATATGTGAAATGCTTTGCAAACTTTAAAACACTATACAAATAATATTGTTGCTATAATTAACAAAATATTAAACTCAAAAATGGGAAATTCACAATAACTGTAAATATTTCTTAAGGAAATGTAATGCTGTAAATGAACTAGCTGCTACAACGAGACCTCAAGAACTCTTAAATCATGTCATCCAGCTTAATCTCCTTGGCAACTGGAGAGACAAAGCAGTAAAGGGCAGCACTGGTTTTCTAGTCCAGACTCCTTTGCAAAATATTACGGAAGAGGATGACAGGAAAGTATGGGCAGCCTGCTTTTAGAAACCGTGAAAACCAGTTAAGTAAAAGCCAACTGATGAGATTACATATTGATCTAAGTAATGAGTTGTCAGAATAATTGACACTGATACCAATGAAGTGTAGAATTTCATAAACCCAAGATCTATAATTGGATGCTGCTGCCCAATCTTCTGTATAGATGGCTGACAAAGACCTGACAAAGACCTGAACCCTGACCTAAAGTCACTTCCTGAATAATTGAGTCACTTCCTGAATAACTGCTTTGCTTTGGCTCTTGAGATCTGGTAGAATTGCAGGGAACTAAAAGATAACATGAATGTACTTCTCTTGCAGAAAGCGTGTGTAACAGTAACATTCTGGCTTCAACATCTCAAAGCCATGCCCACTTAAAGCAGAAGTTACTGGGAAGTTTGGGGACATTCCAAAAGGCTTTGGGTAAGATTATTAGTATTTAGTCATAAGTTCTGAGTTATCATTTGATATTACAGTAAATCCCAATGCTAGAGATTACTGATGATCACAGGATCATAGATTTAGAGCTGGAAGGGAACTTATAACTACTCATTTTACAGATAAAGAAACAGGTCAAAAATGTTCAGAGACTTCCCCAAGACCTCATAGGTCCCCATTAAAACATGGGTCCTCTGACTATACATCTAGCATTCTTTTGGCTACAGTCTGCTGGTGGACACCATAATTATGCCTCCTTGTTTGTATACTTCAGTACTTTGAAATGTCTGACTCTAATTGTGAAGTACTTGAAGCAAAGAAAATGGATTTAAGGTCAACATAAGCTTTGCTGTCTTTTGTAATGATGAATTATTTATTTAAATCTTATGAGTAGATTGTATTCCTTAGAAATAAGGCTATAAGCTGGTGACGTGGAAAAGCTGTTGAATTGAATTCATGTTCTTTCCTTTAAAAAAGCTCATTTGAATGGTTGTTTTTATTATTTTAATCAACTAACCTATATTGAAATGCAAAGTCTAAAAAATGATTCACATAGAACCAAATTTTAGGAATGGAATGGGATCTCAGCAGTCATTTAACCCAATTAATTTAATATAGAAAATTCATAGTCAGATTTCTCAACATCTGTGTGAAAGTAGGCCATGCATAAATGTGATAGTAAGATTATTTCTGACAGCAGCAGAAGAGAAAAAGCTCGAAATGGGATTTCAGACATGTATGTGTATATATTAAAATACAGGGATAGATAATGGGAGGAGTAATATATCTGGAGGACCTGGAATATGAGAGGAAGCATGAAGACTTCTGGACCTGGAGACAAGAAATAATCTGGGTTTGAGGCCTACCTGTGACATTAGCTGGACAATAATAGGAAAGTTATCTGTAAAATGGGAATAGTACAACCTATTGCACCTTTCTCTTAGAGTTATTGTGAATATAAAGTAAGTTAATTTATCTAATAGAATTTTTAAAGCTGAAGGTGCTACATAGTATTATGAGATTTAGAACAATGAGGAATCTTAGAGTTCATTCAATTTAACTCAGTCTCTTGAAATTTAGTCTCATTTATTGAAGTTGATTATGTTTTCCATTCCTTTGGTCATTTCAGGTGTGCTTGACTCTTTGTGACCCCATTTGAGATTTTCTTGGCAGAGATACTGGAGTGGTTTGTCATTTTCTTTTCTAGTTAATTTTACAGATGAGAACTCTGAGGCAAACAGGGTAAAGTGACTTGCCCAGGGTCAAACAGCAAGTAAGTGTCTGAGGCTGGATTTGAACTCAGAAAGATGAGTTTTTCTGACTCCAGGCCTGGCACTGTATCCACTGTGCCACCCAGGGTGGTAGGTAGATACTAGGAGCTCACACACCTTTTGATTGATGATTTCTTAATGGGTCCATGAAAGTTAGAAATAAAAATTTTGGTATCTCAATTCCATAGCTCTTCCTTGCTTAAATGATGTATAGAATTTTTTTTTTGTTTAAAATATTTTGGCTGCTTAAGGAAACATAATTACATTTAGGAATGGAATGTTTTAAAATAATACAAGGGGAAAATATAGCCTTCAGAGAAGATGTGAAAAATGCTCCCAAATACTATACTTAGGATGGTTTATGAAATTAAAATATCACAAGTGAAAACATAATTTAATGTCCTGGTGTTTTAATTCTCTTCCTCAGCCTTTTTTCTTACTATATAGGTTGAAATCCTTATAATTTAAACAATTTCATCATATTTTTTCCTGAGCTCCAAACTGACTTACTGCTTTAAACTTCATATCCAAGCTAAATATTCTTTCGTAATTTTTTTCTTTTCTTGAGTTTACTTTCTTTTTTTCCAGATAATTTCCCATGCCATGCCATAAAATACTCAATGAGCTAAACAATGTAATACCAAATTGTATTTTATAAGAGTTCAAGAGAAACAAAATAAAACATCAATGCTAGGGATGTTGGTGAAACCTTCATAGAAGAGTTGGGCATTGAGCTGGTCATTGAAAAATGGGTAGTTTCCTAATGAGCAGAAAGGAGATAAAAAGCATTCCAGGAAAAGGATTATAATTAAGTCTATATCATTTGAATGACTGAAAAGAGACTATATATTTGAGAAATTTCTAGTCATTTAGTGGCCCTATCCATGGTTATCTATGGGTCATTTAGCCGAACTAGCAGTTAAGTAAATTAACTGAAATATGTCATCAGTCCTCTGCTAAAATCCCATTCAAATGACTGATCATGATATTGCTGTTATTTTGAGTATTGACACAGGATAAAACCCTATAGTCTTTGAAGAAGTGAAGTTGGGCACCACCAAACACCTCATGGCACATATGAAGGAGATGTAAATTACAAATAAGAAATCAAGAAGAATTATAAAGGAAGTTATCAAATAAATACATGATAGAAAAAGAAGATCGGGCAGTCATGTGGCATGAGGGATAACTGATAGATAGTCTGATGTTCCATTGGTATCCTCCTTATATCAAGATAACTTTAGGATAGTGATGAATACATTGGGTCAACTCCCTTTAGTGACCCTTTTGGAGCACAAGGACCTTTTGGCATGACATGAGGACATGAACAGGATCGTTAGGCATGGATAGAGTGTAACCTAGATCAGTGGTGTCAAATGAGATCTGTAATACTCCCAAGTATTCCCTGAAGGAGATAAAAATGTTGTGATTTAGTGGACCCTATTCCTATTTGAGTTTGATACCAACTAATATTTATCACCAAATGAAATGCCAACATTAGTCAGGTCATTAAACATTAGAGTAATAGACCATAACACTAGCACATTTTGTTTTACTCTACTTGAATGGAAGGAAAGAATGGCACATAAAACTCATTCTGAACTATTTATATTTAAGAAAAGGGAATGCTATTGGTGTCTGCTGGGAAATATTGTTGCCAGTCATACCTAATATACCTGAAAGTAGCTATCATTAGATCGGCCTATATTGCTTAATCTGTTCAATCTAATGCCTTATTTAACAGATTCTCAGTGCCTTCAGCAAGATCTGTTTCCATATAAAACTGTATTCATTGCAATTCCAGGAACTGAACATGAAGCAGGCTACTCACCTCCTGAAAGAAGCGAGATAGTTCAGAATGTGACATATATATATGTGTGTGTGTGTAATCTATGTGTGTGTGTGTGTGTATATATATGTGTGTGTGTATATATATACTTCTGTACTATCTATAATTATATTATAGATAATGCAGGAATACACACACACACACACATATATATACATACACATGTACACATACATACATGCACACACACGCACACATATATCTGTATATATTTGGTCATAGATAATACAGGAATTTGTTTTGTTTGACTATAAATGAAGAATTGTTTTAAAAATTCTTTCCATTTTTAAGGTGGGGGAGATTAGAGGGAGAGGAAATAGCCAGGTGTTTTTATTAATTGATGAAATAAAATTAAAATTAAAAAAAATATATAGATTCATTAAATCTGGCAAAGTGTTCTTTATTATTGGATGATACCTGATTGCCAGAGATTACTAATAATACAGAAAGCAGGGGAGACCACACAGTCAAACTGGAGACAAGTCAATTATGGTGAAAGTAAGATAGTGGTATAAGTGTTTCACTGACTTTCCCACCCAGCTGAACTCCTTAGGACTTCTCCATTATGGTTTCAGGAACCTCATTATCCCTCCAGATCAAATCAGGCTTGGTACTCTCAGCTCATCAGTATCATCTCCCCCTCTGATTGGTGGTTCAGAGGGGTTTGAAGAGCTCTTAAAAGAACTTCTTTTAAAGAAGGCACCCAGGCCAGCCATCTTTTCATTACCAACCTTTGAACTTTTCCATCCTGTTCCTAACCCCGTCTCATTTTTCATTTTCATTTTTTGCATTGCATTTCCCCCATTATATTTTAATCTTTCTGAGAACAGGGAATATCTTTTTTTTTCTTTGTATTTGTACCTCTACCACTTAGCACAGTGTTTGGCACACAATAAGTACTTAATTGACTGACTGAATTCACTTAGGAATTTTTATCTTAAATTTGGAAATCTATCATCTAACTTAAAAAAAATTATTATTTTGGTGGGGCAATGAGCCTTAAGTGACTTGCCCAAGGTCACACAGCTAGTAAGTGTCAAGTGTCTGAGGCTGGATTTGAACTCAGGTCTTCCTGAATCCAGGGCCATTGCTTTATCTACTGCACCACGTAACTGCCCCAAACTTTCTATCTTATTACCTTATCCTCTAAGCTTCTTTAGGGCAAGGGCTAAATGATCTTTCATTTTTGCATCAGAGCCATCTGTCAAAATGCACTGCACAAAATTAGGGCTTAAAAAATATTTGTTAAGTTCAACAACTAATTATTAATAATTCAATGAAATTTAATCAAGGTATAGTTTACTTGAATTATTTGTGGCTGTTAGTTTTTAGATTATTCCATGATATAACATGCAGCTAGTTTTCATTTTTAGTAATAATGTTACTGATGAGTTTGTTGGCCATGCTGCTAGATCTTCCTAGAGATGTCATGAGATTTAGATGCTTTTCTTTTACAGTTGAAGTAGTCATGTGGAAGTTCCTAATTGTACCTGGGACTTGCATTATTTATTTGATGGGAAAAGGCCAGATGTGTTCGAATAGTTTAAATAATTTGCATTCCTTACCAGATGTGACTCTATTAAATTACTAGCTCAAAGTAATAAATATGCTGCTGTTGTGTATTCTCCTTCATTAAAATCTATCTCTAGGCAATTTATCACTATTAATTTGTGCCTCTTTTTTTCCTCTAAAAGTGGCCAGACTTTTTTTTTGGCAAAGTAATTCAGCCTCCCTGCTGCCTGTAGAGTACTGTGCAGCTGGTGACTCTTTTGTAGACATCCCTTATTCCTGGCTAGGAAAGTAAGATTTCTTTGTTTCTAAATGCTTTTAAAATAATCTTTTATTAAAATCAAAATTTCCCATTAAATGTTAGAGTACCTATTTAGTGCATTTTGCTAAAAACTGAAAGGTACCTATTAAAATTAAATGCTGACACCCAGATTCATTTCATTTTGGCTTTAATTTCACCTTTTTCTGTCAAAAATATAATTTCTTCTTATTTTCAAAAAATCATTACCTTTAGTTTGCTTTGGAACTCAGTTTCTCATTGGAACATTCTTTTGGTCACACTGATTGACTCTATTTGTCTTTTTTTTCATAATTAGAAAAAAAGGCCAGCATTTAATAGTGGATTTTAAAGAAAGCAGAACAATATACTACTGCTCAACCCTTTGCAAAGTCCATAACTGAGACCAAGGTTGACTACATTGACATTTTAGGTTGCATGGGTTTCATAATTATGACTGGAGCCTTCCCCATGGTAGCGAATGTGTAGAGGGGAGTGGAGAAGGGATTTCATCTAGAACATTGAAGGGCAGATCATTGTTCAAGTGCGAGGGAAGAGTCAAACTATTACAAACAGGATCTTGGTGGGGGTCGGGGGGAGGGAAGCTAGGTAATATCTGCAGTAGAAGCCAAGGACTTTAGGACTAGCAATAAAGGATCTGAAAGGCCTGATTGTTTTAACATATTGCCTTACTAGGATGTGTCAGGAAATAAAAATCAGCTAAAAGTGACCCCCAAAACATTAATGTAGCTTAGAATAAAAATTATTGCTTAGATTTCTGAAGCTTCAGTGAGTCCTAGAATACTAATTTAGGTAGCCTTGATTTCATAACATCAGTCTTGATGATGGCCAAACATGCTGAAAGGTAGCGTATGTTCCAAAAAGCTCTGGTACTTCTTAAGCTGAACTTCATACTGTGAAAGACTATCTACAGGAAATCACTTATCTAGCTAGTTTTAATTCCTGCAAAGTTAGAAAACTGGGAACTTTTAAAGTTAATTCACACCTACATATCAATTTTCTCTACATGTTAGCAAAAATAGGTATTGCAAAGGTTCTTAAATTGTGACCTGGAGATTCTTCTTGGTGCTCAGAGCCCTTTCAAGGGGTGTGTGCTATCAGAATTATAATTAATAATAATTATGAATAATAATACTTTAATTTTCAAAACTGTAGCTATCAATGGATACAATACACATAAACAAAATATTTTTTGGATCCTCATTAATGTTTAAGATTATAAACAATTCCAGAGATTAAAATATTTGAGAATTACTTAGGTATCTCTTACCTTTATTGAAACAATAAACCATGCATTCATTTATTAATGTGCTACATTTGAACAGTAACTCAGAAAATTATGTCAGTATGTGGATTATTGTCAAGAGGTGGTGTTAGGATGGCTCTAAGGTTGTGACTCTAAGTGAGTCAGAGAATGTTCATACCCTCAAAAAAGCTAGGGTAGTTTAGTAAAGGATAGGGTTTAGAATAAAACAAATTGAGATGTTCAAAAGTTATTTCATGATGCAATAGTGGAATTCAGGAGGGAAGTTAGGATTGGATAGATATATCTGGGAATTATTTGCATAGAAGTGACAACAGAATGGAACAGATGAAATCACCAGTCAAGGCATTATAGAGGGAGAAGAAGAGAAGGCTTAGGGAGATACCCACAGTTAGTGGGAGTAACCTGAATGAAGATTTAGTGAAAGAGTTTGAGAAGAAATGATCATATTGGATCAGAAAAGAATCAGGAAAATGCCTAGTGAACAGAAAATATTCAGGAGGAGATGGTGATGAAGAAAGTCAAGGAGGATGAGGAATGCGAAAAGACCAGTATATTTTTCACTTGGGAAATCACTGGTGACTTTAGATTGGGTTGATTCAGTTGATTATGTGGTTAGAAGTCAGATTGTATAAGGTTTAGATGTGAGGAAGGAGAGAGGAAGGAGAGGTATCTTGTGTAGATGACTTTTTAAAAGATTTTAGCCAAGAATTGGAGGAGAGATAGCAGATGATGATGAAGATGTTTGGAGCCAACATGATATTTTGTTTTATTGTACTTTGATTTAGTTTTTTGGAGATTGAGTGGTTAGATTTGGGATTGCATTCGTAGGCAGCAGAGTAAGAGCCAAGTACATCCCTGTTCCATCATGGATAATGTAATTGGTACAGACACATGTGTATCCTTATTAAAGGGAGATTAATGTATCCAACAAATATTGGGAGAAAATGTCCTGGATGAAGAAAATGTATGGTTCTTTGATTGGTGTTTATACATGTACATTAGGAGGTTCTAGGTACTAGCATTGCTCTGCATTATATTCATATTATCTTATGGGATATACATTATTGGTTTACATAGTCTCAACAATACAATATTTAATGTCATGGAGGTGGGAGGCTGATGGAAACAGGATGAAGGAAGAGTGTGTGTCATTAAGCAGATGCATAGATTCTGCTGCTAACTCTGGAAATCTGAAAGAAATGCTAAAAAAGAGGAAGAGGGAGAGAATCGATCAACTTTTGGTGTGTCAAAATCCACTCCAGTGAGGTGCCAAAGAAAGATTGGTCTGTGAAAAATCCAGGAGAGTAAATGGGAACCTGAGGTGAGTCAAACTAGAATTCAAGAGGAGAATGAAATCCCACAGCTGTAAGTGGGAGAAAGGAATAAGCAGTGAAATTTGAAATGCAATACATTAGCTTGGCATCAGGGAAAATACACTGTATTGGGTTGTAGTATGCACTGTGGAAATGATGGTTTGATTTTACATGTCCTCACCTCCAAGAGAGGATTCTTTTATGGGTGGAGTATACTGTCCAGCCTGCTTCTAGCCCTCCTCTCAGTATTGCCTTAGTCCTAGATAGGAAGAAAGAGGGTCTGGTCATTACAAAAATACACAGTGCTGTCATTGGGATTAATATATTGTCACATTCTTTTATGCAGTCTGTCAGCCTAAATCAACCCTTCTCTTCTGCATTATCATGGCAGGAGGCAGGGTAATAAGAAACCAAATCTGACTTTTTTGAATCAAGAACATAGTCATGGGAAGCAGCTCCCCAAATATACACCAATTATTTTACAGGTCTTCAAATAAGCATGGAATATACTTTTCACAAGTCAATCTATCATTGAACCCTCAATGTAATAGTGTTTGAAACTATCAACTAGTTTACTCTTTTCTTTTTGAATCCTCTGGCATTTCTTTCAGTTTGGGGGGGTTATTATCATAATCGATACAACTACCAAATGATGATCTTTCTCTGTCCTGCCTGTATTACTCTCACACTATATCATTTAAAAATTTTAATGGATAGTCTGTGTAAAGTCTTAATGTTTAGCTCATAAGAAAAAAAAGTGAACTAGAATCACAATATCATAGATCTAAAGGCAGCAAGGAACTGAGAGGTCATGAGTCCAATCTACTCATTTTACTAATGAGGAAAGTGAAGCATAGAAAAATTATGAGACTTGTCGATGGTCACTCAATTATGAAGTGTCTAGAGTCAGGTTTAACTTCAGGTCTTCTTAATTACAAGTGGAGTGCTATATCCACTAGGGCATGTTGCCTCAAGGACATTGTAATGTTTTAACCCATAGACCACCAATTCCCAGAGCTAGAACTAGTCTGCCTTTATGCCAAATAGAATGAAGAACCATAAGTTGTTCAATATTGTAATGGAACTACTATCTATTATAAAAAGAAAAAGAAACTGAAGGAATAATAATAAGCAATAAGGAAACAAAACTATCATACTTTGAAGGTGATATGATAATATATTTAGAGAACTCTAGAGGACCAATTAAAAAACTCGTTGAAACAATTAACATCTTGAGTAAAGTTGCAGGATATAAAATAAATCCACATAAGTCATCAGCATTTTATATACTACAAACAAAACCTACTAGCAAGACATAAAAAGAGAAATTCCATTGAAAATAACAGCAGACACTATAGAATACTTGGAGTGTACCTGCCAAGAAAAAATCCTGGGACTATATGAACGCAATTTTAAAACACTTTTCATGCAAATAAAAACAGATCTAAACAATTAGAGAAATATTTATTGCTTGTGGGTAGGCTGAGCCAATGTAATAAATATGACAATTCTACCTAAGTTAATTTACTTATTCACTGCCGTGCCAATAATTATTTTATAGAACTAAAAAGTAACAAAATTCATCTGAAAGAACAAAAGGTCAAGAATATTGTGAAAATCAATGAAAAAGTCATTAAGAAAGAAGATCTAGTAGTTTCAGATTTCAAATTATATTGCAAAATGGTAATCATCAAAACTCGGGCACTAGGTAAGAAATAGGGTGGTAGATCAGTGGAATAGATTAGGTACACAATACAAAGTAGCAAGTGAACAAAGTAATTTAGTGTTTGAGAAGCCCAGAGATCCAAGCTCAATATTTGACAAAAATTGCTAGGAAGACTCAAAAGCAGTTTGGCAGAAACTAAAAGATGTACCCAAATTCATATTTTAACCCTCCAATCCTTTAAGGCTAAAACTGCTAGGTTCTGTGTAATCCTGACTGTGACTACTTGATATTTAAATTGTTTCTTTCTGGCTGCTTCCAGTATTTCTCCTTCACCTGATAATTCTGGACTTTGATTATAATATTCCTTGGGGTTTTCATTTTAGGGTTTCTTTCAGGAGGTGATTGTCAAATTCTTTCAGTGACTATTTTACACTCTGTTTCTAAGATATCAGGGCAGTTCTCCTTGATAATTTCCTGAAATATTTTGTCCAGGCTCTTTTTTTAATCATAACTTTCATATAGTCCAATAATTTTTTAAAATTTATTTTTTTTAGTCCAATAATTCTTAAGTTGTCTCCACTGGATCTATTTTCCAGGTCAGTTGTTTTTTTGATGAGACATTTTACATTTTATTCTATTTTGACATTCTCTTGATTCTGTTTGACTTATTTCTGATGTCTCATAGAGTCATTGTTTTCTATTGGCCTAATTCTAATTTTAAGGACTATATTCTTCAGTTAGCTTTTTCATCTCCTTTTCCATTTGATCAATTCTAATTTTTTTTTAATGTATGAGGTATTTTATTTTTTCCGTTACATGTAAAGATAGTTCTCAACTTTTGTTTATACATGCTTTACAATTTCAGATTTTTCTCCCTCCCTCCCCTCCCTCCCCCCTTCCCTAGACAGCAGGTAATCTGATATAGGTTATATCTCTATATCTCTATACATATACATATAGATAGATAGATATACACACACACATATATATATATATATACACATAATAACATTAATCCTATTTCTGCATTAATCCTGTTATAAGAGAAAGAATCAGAGCAGTGATGCAAAACCTCAAAATAGAAAAAAAAAAACAGCACCCAAAACAAAAGAAATAATATGGTTCAATCAGCATCTATACTCCACAGTTCTTTCTTTCTTTTTTTTCTTGGATTTGGAGATCCTCTTCTATCATGAGTTCCCTGGAACTCTTCTGTACCATTGCATTGGTGAGAAGAATATAGTCCATCACAGTAGGTCAACCCTCAATGTTGATGATACTGTGTACAATGTTCTTCTGGTTCTGCTCATCTCACTCATCATCAGCTCACGTAAGACCCTCCAGGTTTCTCTGAACTCTTCCTGCTCATCATTTCTTACAGCACAATAGTATTCCATTGTATTCATATACCACAACTTGTCCAGCCATTCCCCAATTGATGGGCACCCCCTCAACTTCCAATTCCTTGCTACCATGTAAAGAACAGCTATAAATATTTTTGTACATGTGGGTCCCTTTCCCCCTTCCATGATTTCTTTGGGCAAAAGACCTAAAAGTGGGATTGCTGGGTCAAAGGGTATGCACAGCTTTATCGCCCTTTGGGCATAATTCCAAATTGCTCTTCAGAATGGTTGGATCAGCTCGCAGCTCCACCAACAATGCATTAGTGTTCCAATTTTCCCACAGCCTCTCCAACATTTATTATCTTCCGTTTTTGTCATTTTAGCCAATCTGATAGGTGTCAGGTGGTACCTCAGAGTTGTTTTAATTTGCATCTCTCTAATCATTAGAGATTTAGAGCATTTTTTCATATGGGAATAGATAGCTTTGGTTTCTTCATCAGAAAACTGCCTGTTCATATCCTTTGACCATTTCTCAATTGGGGAATGACTTGGATTCTTATAAATTTGATTTAATTCCCTATATATTTTAGAGATGAGGCCTTTATCAGAAATTCTGGCCTCAAAAATTGTTTCCCAGCTTTCTGCCTCCCTTCCAATTTTGGATGCATTGCTTCTGTTTGTACAAAAATTTTTTAATTTAATATAATCAAAATCATCCATTTTGCATTTTATAATATACTCTATCTCTTGTTTGGTCAAAAACTGTTTTCCTTTCCAAAGATCTGATAGGTACACTATTCCTTTCTCTCCTAATTTACCTATGGTATCACCTCTTATGTCTAAATCATGTATCCATTTTGACCTTATTTTAGTATAAGGTGTAAGATGTTGGTCTATGCCTAATTTCTGCCATACTATCTTCCAGTTTTCCCAGCAGTTTTTGTCAAATACTGAGTTCCTATCCCAGAAGCTGGAGTCTTTGTGTTTATCAAACACTATATTACTAGTGTCATTTACTACTGCATTTCCTGAGCCTAGCCTATTCCACTGATCTACCACTTTATTTTTTAGCCAGTACCAGATAGTTTTGATGACTGCCGCTTTATAGTAAAGCTCCAGGTTTGGTACCGCTAACCCACCTTCCTGTGAATTTTTTTTCATTATTTCCCTGGATATTCTTGATTTTTTGTTTTTCCAGATGAATTTTGTTATTATTTTTTCTAGCTGTATAAAATAATTTTTAGGTAGTCTGATTGGTATGGCACTGAATAAGTAAATTAATTTAGGCAGTATTGTCATTTTTACTATATTAGCTCTGCCTATCCATGAGCAATTGATATCTTTCCAATTATTTAGATCTGATTTGATTTGTGTGAAGAGTGTTTGGTAGTTGTGTTCATAGAGTTCCTGGGTTTGTCTTGGCAAGTAGACTCCCAAGTATTTTATATTCTCTACCATTACTTTAAATGGAATTTCTCTTTCTATCTCTTGCTGCTGGACTTTGTTGGTCATGTATAGAAATGCTGATGATTTATGTGGATTTATTTTATATCCTGCTACTTTGCTAAAGTTGTTAATTGTTTCAAGTAATTTTTGACTTGATTCTCGAGGATTCCTTAAGTATACCATCATATCATCTGCAAAGAGTGATAGTTTTGTTTTCTCCTTGCCTATTCTAATTCCTTTAATTCCTTTCTCTTCTCTGATTGCTAAAGCTAACATTTCTAGAACAATATTAAATAATAGGGGTGATAATGGACATCCCTGTTTCACACCTGATCTTATTGGGAAGGCCTCTAATTTATCTCCATTGTATATAATACTTGCTGATGGCTTTAGGTAGATACTGTTTATTATTCTAAGGAAAGCTCCTCCTATTCCTAAACTCTCTAGTGTTTTTATTAGGAATGGATGTTGTATTTTGTCAAAAGCTTTCTCTGCATCTATTGAGATAATCATATGATTTTGGTTGGTTTTCTTATTAATGTGGTTGATTATGTTAATAGTTTTCCTAATGTTGAACCAGCCCTGCATTCCTGGTATAAATCCCACCTGGTCATAATGTATTATCCTGGTGATCACTTGTTGTAATCTCCTTGCTAATATCTTATTTAAGATTTTAGCATCAATATTCATTATGGAAATTGCTCTATAATTTTCTTTCTCTGTTTTTGCTTTGCCTGGTTTTGGTATCACCACCATATTTGTGTCATAAAACGAATTTGGTAGAACTCCTTCTTCACCTATTTTTCCAAATAATTTGTATAATATTGGAATTAATTGTTCTTTAAATGTTTGGTAAAATTCACCCGTAAACCCATCTGGCCCTGGGGATTTTTTCTTAGGGAGTTCATTAATAGCATGTTCAATTTCTTTTTCTAATATGGGTTTATTTAAGGATTTTATTTCCTCTTCACTTAACCTGGGCAGTTTGTATTTTTGTAAATATTCATCCATTTCATTTAGATTGTCAAATTTATTGGCATACAGTTGGGCAAAATAATTCCTAATTATTGATTTAATTTCCACTTCATTGGTGGTAACATCACCCTTTTCATTTTTGATACTGGTAATTTGGTTTTCTTCTTTCTTTTTTTTAATCAAATTAACCAATATTTTATCTATTTTATTGGTTTTTTTCATAAAACCAGCTCTTAGTTTTATTGATTAATTCTATAGTTTTTTTGCTTTCAATCTTATTAATTTCTCCTTTAATTTTCAGGATCTCTAATTTAGTGTCTAATTGGGGATTTCTAATTGTTCTTTTTCTAACTTTTTAAGTTGCATGCCCAATTCATTAATCTCCTCTTTCTCTTTTTTATTCATGTAAGCATTTAGAGCTATAAATTTTCCCCTAAGCACTGCTTTGGCTGCATCCCATAGATTTTGGTATGTTGTCTCATTATTGTCATTCTCTTGGATAAAGTTATTGATTGTTTCTATGATTTCTTGTTTGGCCCATTCATTCTTTAGAATGAAATTATTTAGTTTCCAATTGATTTTCATTCTACTTTTCCCTGGCTCTTTCCTACATGTAATTTTTATTGCATCATGATCTGAGAAGGATGCATTTACTATTTCTGCCTTTCTACATTTGACTATGATGTTTTTGTGCCCTAATACATGGTCAATTTTTGAAAATGTGCCATGTACTGCTGAGAAAAAGGTATATTCCTTTCTATCCCCATTCAATTTTCTCCAGACATCTATCATGTCTAACTTTTCTAGTAATCTATTCACCTCTTTCACTTCTTTCTTATTTATTTTTTGGCTAGATTTATCTACTTCTGAGAGGGGAAGATTCAGATCCCCCACTAGTATAGTATTACTATCTAATTCCTCTTGTAACTCATTTAACTTCTCCTCTAAGAACTTGGATGCTATACCACTTGGCGCATACATATTTAATATTGATATTACTTCATTATCTATAGTACCTTTAAGTAAGATATAATTTCCTTCCTTATCTCTTTTAATGAGATCTATTTTTGCCTGCACTTTGTCTGAGATAAGGATTGCTACCCCTGCCTTTTTTACTTTAGCTGAGGCATAATATATTCTGCTCCAGCCTTTTACCTTTACTCTGTGTGTATCTCTCTGCTTCAAATGTGTTTCTTGTAAACAGCATATTGTAGGGTTCTGGTTTTTAATCCACTCTGCAATTCGCTTCCGTTTTATAGCAGAGTTCATCACATTCACATTCACAGTTATTATTACTGACTGTCTATTCCCCTCCATTCTATTTACCCCCTTTGTACTTTTCCCCCCTTCTTTCACCCTATTCCTCCTCACCGACGTTTTACTTCTTACCCCTGCCTCCCCTGATCTGCCCTCCCTTTTTATCACCCCCCTCTCTTTTCTTTACCCTTTTCTCCCTTGCTTTTGTCCTCCCTTCTATCAGTCCCCCCCCTTTCCCTTCCCCTTTTGTTTCCCTAAAGAATGAGTTAAGTTTCTTTATCCCAACGAACGTATATGTTATTCCCTCTTTGAGTCAAATCTAATGAGAATAGGGTTGAAACCATATTCCCCCCTCCTTTCTTTCCCTCTATTGTAATAGGTTTTTTTCCACCTCTTCATATGATATAATTCATCCCATTCCACCTCCCCTTTCCTCTCCTCCACATAGACTCCCCTTTTTTCCCCTTAATTCTTTTGTATCATCACATCAAAGACAATTTATATTTATACCCTCTATATAAAGTCCTTCTCTCTGCCCAAATACATTTACAGTTCTTAAGAGTTATGATTATTATCTTCCTGTGTAAGGATGTAAACAGTTTAACCTAATAGGGTAACTTTTTTTTTCCCCTTTGTTTACCTTTTTAAATTTCTCTTGAGTCTTGTATGTTGAGATCAAATTTTCTATTCAGTTCTGGTCTTTTCACCAGGAAAGATTGAAAGTCCCCAATGTCATTAAATGTCCATCTTTTCCCCTGAAAGAAAATGCACATTTTTGCTGGGTAATAGATTCTCGGCTGCAATCCAAGCTCCTTTGCCTTCCGGAATATCATATTCCAAGCCTTTCGGTCCTTTAATGTTGAAGCTGCCAGGTCCTGAGCAATCCTGACTGTGGCTCTATGATATTTAAATTGCTTCTTTCTGGCTGCTTGGAGTATTTTCTCCTTCACCTGATAATTCTGGAATTTGGCTACAATATTCCTTGGAGTTTTCCTTTTGGGGTCTCTTTCAGGAGGTGATCTGTGGATTCTTTCAATGATGATTTTATCCTCTGATTCTATGATATCAGGGCAGTTCTCCTTAATAATTTCCTGGAATATGGTGTCTAGATTCTTTTTCTGGTCATGGCTTTCAGGCAGTCCAATGATTCTCAAATTGTCTCTCCTCGATCTGTTTTCCAGATCAGTTGTCTTTCCAATGAGGTATTTCACATTTTCTTCTATTTTTTCATTTTTTTTTTTATTCTGCTTGACTGATTCTTGGTGTCTCATGGATTCCTTATCTTCCAACTGTCCCACTTTAATTTTTAAGGCATTGTTTTCTTCAGTGAGATTATGCACCTTTTTTTCCATTTGGCTAAGTGAATTTTTTAAGGTATTGTTTTCTTCAGTGAGATTATGTAGCTTTTTTTCCATTTGGCCAAATGAATTTTTTAAGGCTTTGTTTTCTTCAGCTTCCTTTTCCAAGCTGCTGATTCTTTTTTCATAGTTTTTTTGTTTTGCTTTCATTTCTCTCCCCATTTTTTCTTCTACCTCTTGCAATTAATTTTTAAAATCCTTTTTGAGCTCTTCCAGGAAGGCTTTTTGTTCTTGCGACCAATTCACCTTCCCTTGTGAGGCTTCAGATGTAGCCAATTTGAGGCTATTGTCCTCATCTGAGTTTGTGTTGGCTTCTTCCCTATTGATACAGAAGCTCTCAATGGAGAGGGCCCTTTTTTGCTTCTTACTCATTATTGCAGCTTATTTATTTATTCTTTAAGTTGAGGTCTGCTTTGGGGTTTTGGGCTTCTTGTGCAGGTGTATAGGTGCTGTGTGATTGGGCTTTTACTCTGAGGCCTTTATGGTGTGTGGAGATCCCCTGCCCTGCACTTCCTGTCTGATTGTGCTCGGCCAGCCAGGCGCCAGACCCTGGTGTCTGATCCCACTGTTCGTGGCCCTCTCGGCCGGTGCAGGAGGTTTTTCCACTTTCCTTCTTGGCCACCAGATTTTTGAACCGGGTTCTGGGAGCCTCAATTGTTCGGCTGTGGCCCGCAGCTCCTGCTGACTTGCCCCAACCCCCTCGGCGCTGGGTTGCTGCCCTGCGCTGGGCCTCCCTTTTGCCCGAGTCAGACCGACCTTTTCCTGAAGTCTTCTAAATGATCTCTGGTTGGAGGACTGTGTCTCTCTGTCTCTTTGCAGGTTCTGTAGTTTCAGAATCCGTCCAGAGGCTTGATTTAATGTTCTTTTTGAGGGAACAGAAGGAGAGCTCAGGCAGCTTGCTGCTTCCTCTCCACCATATTCTCAATTCTAATTTTTAATGAGGTGCTTTCTTCAGTGGATTTTCCCCCCATTTGGTTAAATGTATTTTCAAGGAATTATTTTCCTCAGCCATTTTTTGTTCCTCTTTTTTCAAGCTATTGATTCTGTTGCATAGCTTTGATTCTTTTCCAATTTTTTCTTCTACTTCAATTACTTGATTTTTTTTTCAATCCATTTTGAGCCCTTCCAAAATTGATTTTTGGTCTTCAAATCAGTTCATCTTCACCTTTGAGGTTTCACATGTAGGCATTTCACCAGGGTTGTCTTCTGCATTTGTGTTTTGGTCTTTATTGTTGCCATAATAGTTTTCTACTGTGAGGGTTCTTTTTTGTTTCTTACTCATATTTTAGCTTATTTTGTAACTTTTACATTTTAGTTCTGTTCCTGGGTCACAGGAGGCACTGTTTCAAGCTTCTTGTGCTGGGGGTTAAGGGCCTAATTTATGGCTTTTTGCTCTGAGACCTCAGCGGCCCATGGTGGCTTGCTCACTACACTGGAGTGGTCCAGCCTAGTAGCACCTGTTGTATAGCAGATAACCCAGTTGTTAGATCCCCTTATGCATTGAGGTTGGGGGGTAAGCAGGACTTACAACTGGGCCTGCTGTGTCACTAGCCTTCTGAGCCCAGAACCAGGGTCCTCAGCTGCTGATCTGTGCTGTGCCTAAGATACTTCTGCTGGCTTGCTCAGACACCCTCTGCACTGCACTGTCCTCCCCTTTCACACAGGTGAGACAGATATTTTCTGAAGTCCTTTTAAGTTATCTTAAGCCAGAAGATTGTTTCACTCCACCTTTTTGTAGGTTCTACAGCTCCAGGATCTGTTTAGAGGCTTGATTTAATGTTATTTCCCAGTGAAATTTGGGAGAGCTCAGGAAACTTCCTGGCTTCTCTTTGCCATCTTGGCTCCACCCTCCTCTCAAGTCATGTTTAAAAATTTTTTTGGAAAAAAATTCTTAATTTTTCATCATTTACGAGGTTTGATTTTTCACACATAATGTAATTTCATTTTCTATATACTGTCTATGATGCTATGCTATTGTAAATTAAAATTAAAAAATAAAGGGGTTAGTAAATATTGAAACTGCTTCATGACTTTTGGCCCACCCTGTAGGTATGTACTGATATTGCACACCCTATACCAAGATAAAATCAAAATGGATAAATGATTTAGATATAAATGGTAATATTATAAACAAACTGAGGGATTAAAAATGTATCTGTCAGATCTATGGTTAAGGGAGTTCATGACCAAAGGAGAGAGAGAGGAAATCACAGAAAGTAAAATGGATAATTTTGATTACATGAAATTCAAAAGTTTTTGCACAAACAGGACAAATGCAGCCAAAATTAGAAGGACAATGGCAAGCTGAGAAAAAGTTTTTGCAGCAAGTTTTTCTGATAACAGCCTCATTTCTCAAACACATGGGGCACTGAGCCAAATTTATAAAAATAAGAGCCATTTCCCAATTGATAAATGGTCAAATCTTATGAAAATATAGTTTTCAAAGGAAGAAATCAAAGCTATCACAGGAAAAATGCTCTAAATAGCTACTGATTTGTGAAATGTAAATTATAACAACTCTGAGGTACTACTTTATGCCTCCCTACGAGATTGGCTAACATTACAGAAAAGGAGAATTATAAATGTGAGAAAATTGGGACATGAATGGATTGTTGCTGGAATTGCAAATTAACCCAAGCATTCTGGGGACAAGTTTGGAATGATGCCCAAAGGGCTATAAAATTTTGTATACCTTTGGACCAATATCCCAAGGAGATCAAAGAAAAGGAGAAAGTGACCTATTTGTACAAAATATTTAAAGCATCTCTTTGTGGTGGCAAAGAATTAGAAATCAAGGAGATGCCCATCAATTAGAGAATGGCTGAACAAGTTGTGGTATATGATAGTGATGGAATGCTATTGTACTATAAGAAATTGACAATCACGATAATTTCAAAAAAATATCTGAGAATACATACAGGAACTCATGCAAAGTGAAGTGAGCAGAAGTAGGAGGGCATTGTATACTATAACAGCAATATTACAAAAATGATCAACTGTGAAAGATTTGACAACTCTGATCAAGACAATGGACCAAGACAATTCCAGAAGACTAATGTAGGTAGCTGGGTGTGCAAAGAACACTGAGTTGGGAAACAGAAACATTCCTTTTCCTGATTTCAAATATGACTTCAGACACTTATGAGCTGTGTGACCCTGGGTAACTCATTTAACCCTGTTTGCCTCTGTTCCTCATCTGAAAAATGATCTGGAGAATGAAATGGCAAAGCACTCCAGTATCTTTTCCAAACAAACCAAAAACCCAAATGGTGTCACAAAGAGTTGGACACATCTAAAATATGACTACAACAATAACATGAGGAAAAATTCTATCTTTTTTTGCAACATGGCTAAAAGGAAATATGTTTTGTATGACTTCACATGTATAATCAAAGTCAAATTGCTTACTTTCTCAGGGAGAGGGAGGGGTGGAGAAATAATTTGGAACTCAAAATTTAAAAAAAATTGTTAAATAAATTTATCTGTAATTTGGAAATATCTAATGAAATAAAATACTTCAAGTAAAATAATCTGTATTCAGATGAGCTGTAAGACAACTAGTATAAAAGATAAATTCTCAAATCAGTAGAAATTTAAAGAATTATGAACCAGTATTATAAACACAGGGTGAGTCCAGCAGAGAGTAGGGAAATTCTCTCATTAATATGTGGGCATGTACTAACCTTTCCATAGCTCCTATTTCACTGGAAATTTTTTCTGGCATGTCAACAAGGCTTAAATTTACCTCATTCTGGGATAGGGCACTTGAATTTCCTTTGTAAAACTACACTGTGATTGAGAAGCTGTACAATGAATTTACTGGTATGCTCAATGATGTAGCTAAGCATTTTACAATGTTCTTGTTCCAGCATCATGGATATTCTTTTCACAACATTGTCACAGTTAGAATTATTTTTCCCCAACTGTGTAGATAGTAACACTGAGAGGGATTCTTCAGTGTTGCAAGCTATTTTAATGTTTGTGTAGGAAGTGAAATAAAACATGAAAGTGATGACTTTTCTTGATGTGTAAAAAAAAAAAAAGCATAGGCCTCTTCATGGGACCATACATATATGTTCATGCTGCTTGTTTTTGGACACATCTCTGGATTGTAGTAAAATGTGCTATGTCAAAACTAAGAAACTCTTTTTTTTCTGTAGCCCTATATTATATTGGCTGGAGGCCAACAGGAAAGGGAAAATTTGTGGAGGCTTTGTTGATCTAGAGCCTTGTTGTTCACTGGCAATGATGGGAATGGGGCAGGGAGAGGAGAATGGAAGAGGGAAGATGCTGGTTACAAGCTAGCTCAGCCCTGCTTCTTCAGCATTGAACTTATGCTAAATTTCTTTACTTGTGTGGGATTTACTTGCTTGAATTAGGATCCATGAGGAAATATTGCTGAATTGGAGAGAGGCAAAGGTAGATATAATTCTAATTTGCAAAAGGAAAGAAAGATCTTTTAACTATAGGCTAATGACCTTTGCTTCTGTCATTAAAAAAAAAAAAACCTCTACAACATTTTATTAAAAGAATATTTGCATTTTTAGATAAAAATATCAAAGCTATCTATAGTCATATAAAATGTTCTAAATCACTATTAATTAGAGAAATGAAATTTTAAAAAGTATAAGATACCACCTCACACCAAAGGAAAAGATTGAATGTTGGACAGGATGTGGAAAAACTGGGATACTAATCCACTGTTGGTGGAATTGTGAACTGATCCAACCATTCTGGAGAGCAATGTGGAACTATGCCTAAAGGGCTATAAAACTGTATAAAACCCTTTGATTCATCAATACTACTGCAAGGTTTATACCCCCAAAGACATCCAAAGGACCTGTATGTATAAAATTATTTATAACAGCTCTTTTTGTGGTGCCTACGAATTAGAAATCAAAGAAATGTCTATCAATTGGGGAATAACTAAACAAGCTGTGGTTTATGATTGTAATGTTATGTTATTGTGCTATAAGAAATGACAAGCAGGATGATTTCAGAAAAAAACTTGGAAAGATTTACATGAACTGATGTATAGTGAAGTGAACTGAACAAGGAGAACATTGTGCACAGTTGCAGCAATATTTTTCAGTCAAGGAATGTGAATGAGCTATTTTCAGCAATATAATAATACAAGACAATCCTAAAGGGCTAATGATGAAGCATACTATCTACCTCCACAGAAAGAACAGATATTGATTGAACACAGACTAAAGCATGCTGTTTTTCACTTTCATTTTTTATTTTATTTGAGTTTTCTTATGCAGAATGACTAATATGGAAATGTTCTACATAATTGCACATGTATATCCTATATCTAATTTCTTAAAGTCTTAGGGAGGGAGTAGGGAAGGGAGGGAGGGAAGGATAGCATTAGGAATTCAAAAGTGTAAATAAAAATGTTTAACAATGGTAATAGACTAGGCTCTTTTCAGCAGTGCAAAGATTCAAAACACTTTCAAAGAATTTGTGATAGAAAATATTCTCAACATCAAGAAAAAAGAACTGTGAATTATGAATGCAGATTGAACCATTCTGTTTCTACTTTTGGACTAGTTTTTTTCCTTCTTGTTTGATGTTTTTCCTTTGTGCTCTGATTCTTCTTTCACAAGATGACTAATGTAGAACTATGTTTAATGTGATTGTATATATACAACATATATCAGACTATTTTCCATCTTGGGGAGGAGGGAGGAAAGAGGGGGAGAATTTGGAACTAAAAATCCTGTGAAAACAAATGTTGAAAATTATCCTTATATGTTAATATGTAACTAGAAAATAATAAAATACTAAAAAATTTAGAAAAATATTTAAATAGGAAAAAAAGATATTTTTGAACATATTTGACAGTCATCCAATTTGTTAGCTATTCCTCACATGTTTTATCACCTGAAAATATGATGAATTAGCTATGTTTTTATGTAAGTTGTTAGTAAAAATGTGAAAGTACATGACCAAGCACAGATCCTTGAGATACTTCACTAGATATCTCTTACAATATAGTATCGTGGCATTAACAGCCACCGTTAGAATATAACCATCCTAACTGTTCAGAATCTAATTGTATCATCATCTAATCCATATCTCTCCATTTTTTCCACAAGTATAATATGAAATATTTTATCATTCTAGTAAAAGTTTATAAATATAATGGATTCACCACACTGATAGATTGACTTTTTCATTGCAGGTTACTAAACTAATAGATAAGAAAAGACTCTTTGATTTCAGCAGGTCATTTCACCAAAACTTAAATAGTTTGGGCAGCAGGTTGAGTTGTAGGCTAGATTATAGAATAATTATATGCATCTAGATTTGCTCAAATTTCTCAACCCCAAGAATGGATTTAACTTCATGGAGGTATCCGAGTATTCTAGTGCTCAGTCTTTGACTCTATTCTGTTCAACATTCTAAACAATAACATAGATGGGTGTAGAGATGACAGGCTTCTATAACTGGCATGTAAAATAAACCTTAGAGCAACAGCTACCACATTAGAGTCTAGGATTAGGATCCCAAAATACCATGACAGATTAGATATGACAAATATAATAATTTGTAACTTAATATGAAGAAGTGTAAAATCTTTTCACCCTTGGTTTAAAAAAAAATCAACTGTACAAACATAAGTCAGGGGATATTTGGCTAAATGGCAGTTTAAGTGAAAAATGACTAGGGGATTCATCCAACTACAAAAACCAATATAAGTTTAAAAGTCAAAAGAGCTCAAGTAATCTTAAATTACCTTAATAGAATCAGAGCATCCAGACTGCTGGGGCGATAGTCCCTTTGTGGTCTGCCTTGATCAGATAATATCTCAAAACCTAATTTCTGTTCTGGGTAGCACATTTTAGAAAGTATATTGCCAATCTGGAGCATGTCCGGAGCATAACCAGAATGATGAAGGAAGAAGGCACTAGTGTGGCCCCATTCTCTCCCACCCCTCTGCACCTCAGATGTCACTGAAACTCTCTTATATGCTTTGTATATATGTGTTATTCCCCCCAATAGACTGTCCTGTGTTCCTTAGGTCAGGGACTGTCTCATTTTTATTATTTTATTTTCAGCACCTAATACCATGCCTGGCAGATGGTAGATGCTTAATGAATTCTTGTTGATTGCAAGAGTGATTGTAGAAGAAATTGTAGATTGTAGAAGTGTGGATAAGAGAAGACAGGGAGGATGTGATTACTACCTTCAAGTATTTTAATGACTGTTACATGGAGGAGGGATTAGTCATGTTTTCAGAGGTCTCAGAGGGACCAGGACAGGAGTTTCCTAGAATACAAGAACCAGGAACAATGAGTGTAGGTTTCAGAGAAACAGAATTCACTTTGGTTTAAAGAATTCTTTCCCAACACCAGTGTTATCTAAAAGTGGAAAATGTCATATTAAAAATAGTGGAGGTCCTAGAGTAATTACTATTCTTGCAATAATCCTTTGATGTGGTAAGTACATGAATTATTATCAGCCTCATTGACTCCAAACGAGGATCTAAGAGGTTGGCTTGCTCTGGGTCTCCCAGGTAATATGTATTAGACTCAGGATTCAAACTAATGTCTTATCTGATGTTGAGTGTAGAACTTTTCCATCATACAACATAGCTTTCTATCAGAAGAAGTATTCAATAAGAGGCTGAAGACTTTACAGGGGGAAGACACAGGGTTAATTGGGTATGCGTTAAGACTAGATGACCTGGGGGCAGCTAGGTGGCACAGTGTATAAAGCATTGGTCCTGGATTCAGGAGGACATGAGTTCAAATCTGGCCTCAGACACTTGACAATTACTAGTTGTGTGACCCTGGGCAAGTCACCTAACCTGCATCGCCCCTCCCCCCCCCAAAAAAAGACTAGATAAATTCTGAGTTTCCTTCCAAGTTTAAGAGTCTAATATTCTATGAATCAAAGGTTTTAGAAGAATCTATCAATTCAACTTTAGGAATTCTTTAGGGACTTAGGAGCATGCAAGCACTGAGCAATCAGTCAGCTCCTGCTGAAGTATCTGAAAAACACTAGCTATCCCTTGGGATCCAGGAGCTAGGGGATAGGAAGAAGATTTCAAAGGTTCTTCTCATAATTGGAATGAATTGCACTTTTCCTTCAAAGGTAGACTTCATCTTTCTACTGAATATTTTATATTCTCCACTCCCTCCCTCCCTACTGGCATGCTTTTAAAGGGAAAAAGGGAGGCAGAATTGAGTACTTAAGCAGGCCTTGAAAACTACCACAAAAACAAAAGAAAGCAAAAACAAAACCAAGCATTGCTTTTTCTGAAGGGAGATCCTTAAAAATGTTGCCATTGGGGATGAAACTTAGAGACATTTTTTTTCCTAGCATTGGCACAAAATGTACACTAAAATGGGTACAGATATTAAAGAAAAGACAAGATCTACTTAGTACTTTGACCATGAAAAAATCATCTTATGTAAATACAAGTATCTAGAATGAATTGAAGATATAGTGGTTAACAGAATCGACAATAACCTATTGGGCACACTTACAAATGGCCATTAACTATAGGCAATGAATTGCATTGTTCCAGGTAGACTTCTCTGCATAAGAAAATGCAATGTTTGTCACATAAAATATTAATCAAATTTGAAATATAATTTTGGGTGGAGTGGGAGAAGTTGTATTTTTAACCATGTAAGAGCAAGAACAAATAGAAAATGAAATCCTCAAAATACATAATGAAACATATATTTTTAGACATAGCAAAAGTGTGGTTTGTTTTGTTTGGTAATAGTCATTTGTTATAAGCATTTTTTTCTTTTTAAATTTGGAGGTGTGGATTAGAGGGAAAAGTTTTGCTACCCATAGTACTTCCAAAAAGGAAAAAAAAAAAGGAAAATGGTGTCCTTGAAGCCTTTTTAAAAATATATAAAAGAGACTTTCAATAGGAAACACAGACAAGCAGGACAACTTTGAAAATAACATGTTAAAATCATTATACAATTTTAAAAATAAGCTATATATAATATGTATGATTTTACATGTATTCTTTTTTGTTTTCTACTTTATGTGAGGAAATCATTTTTTTTTCTTTGTTATATTCAGAACATAAAAAATCAAAAAAGAAAAAGAAACTGAGAGTCCTTGAAATCATCTCACAGATTTATAATTATATTAATATTAGCTTATTCCCCTAAAGAAGAAATTGCATATAATGGGTAAAGAGCCAAATAAATCTTAATTGCATATTTTCTGAAATGATCTAAAAATGAATTTTAATAATGGACTTTCTCATTTAAAAAGGACATCAGAGGTCATCTAGAATAACCCTGCAGTAAAATAAGAATCCCTTCAACAAAATTTTCAGTAACTGGATAATAATAATCCAACCTGATCCAAATAATCCAACCTGAGCTTGAACCTTGATAGTGGTGAAGAATGTAATATCACCAGAAAGCACATTTCTTTTTTCTCATAGCTCTATTTGTTAGGATATTATTTCTAATATTAAACCACAAATCATCCTAATAACTTTCATTCTTTAGCTTAGTTTTGTCCTTTGGAATAATGTTCTCTTTGAGTCCATTCCTCTTTTCCAAACATAACTACAAGCTCTTAGAAAGCTATGGCTACATCTTAAGCACATCCCCCACCCCAAAGCCTTTGCATGCAAGAGTAGTCAATAACCATTTGTTGATAGTAATGATCCATAGGAGATATTTATTTTTCAAGAGCTGGATTTTCAAATATTTAGATTTCCCTTTATTAATGCATATTTGTGAGTCATTCATAATTTATAATGTGAGTTACCTGGGACACTGAGAAGTTAAGTGATTAGTCAAGAGAACTTAGCTTCAAACCATCCTGATACTAAGTTTAGTTCTTTATTCATTGTGACACCTTGCCCCTCAAAACTCTTAGTTCCATTTCATTGCTAGATTTTCCAACTGGCTCAGTAAGTACCTCTTTGATTAAAAAAAGTATCTAAGTAAATCAAAGTCCAACTTATTTTATACAAAAGTTCATATTATTTTAAAGACTTTGGACAGAGACAATGAGCCAAATCCTTTCCAAGGCCTAAATTATTTTACTACTAGTTGTGTAACTGTGTGAATGTTGCACTAGCTTTGTGACCACTTGCCATCTCTGAACCTCCTCAGATATCTTCTCTATCAAATAGAGTCAGTGATTTCTATGGTTCTTGCCCCACCACATTGTCATGGGACTCAAATGAGGCAATATATTTCAAATGCTTTACACACCTCTATAAGGGTGAGCTATTATTATCATCAGCTTGCCAGAGAGTAATAGTTGCCAAGTAGATTGGAGTTCATTATTTCTTTTTCTTCTTCCTTTTTTTTTGAGTTCATTATTTCTTAAAATATAATCAAATTACTAGCTCATCATATTTTTAAAATTTCTCCATTTCAAATAGGTTGTCAAAACTGCTTGTTAGAATATCATCTGACAATTGTCTTATAATCTTAGTGTAGATTATCTTTCAAATAGATGTTCTCTAAAATGCTTTCCATAAAATGATTACCCAAATGGGAAAATGTTAATTTTCTAATAGATAGTTCTGACAATTTCATAATGGTATGGTCTTTTAAAATCAAAATTATATATATACATTTATAATGAGAGTATAACATAGAATTGACTTTATATTGGTTAATATCTAGCAATTGTATTTGCCTCATAGTCCAACAACCCCATTATATTATTTGTATGTTACTTCTGTCATTTTTATTTCATTTTCTATCTAAATAGTTAATTACAATTTATTCAGTTATCTGTGGATACCTTATCAGTAACATCTTATGTTAAGAATTTGAGCATTGCTGGTTCCGCTTAAATATTTATTTTATTGACTTCTCAAATCCCTTTATTTATTTAGATGATAGCCTTTGGGGTGACATATTTGAGACCCTCTCCCCTATCCCAAGAGTTCTAAAAATGGTCAACTCAGATTAGATTGGTGCTTTACATAGTTCTGAAAAACAAGATTCCTGCCCCCGTCCTCCCTGCAACATTCACTGGATTGCATAAAGGAGTTGAGCAAAATAGGATAGGATAAAGAAACTAAACAGATTTTAGTGATTACTGAATGCCATTATGGAGTTTTATTATTTTTAAGTGAATTCCTAGGATTCTGGATATGATAATCCTAAAATATAAATGCAATTTTAGAGATAAATTTAAATGAATTTTAGATATCTTCACTTAAAGTGTCTTCAAGTTTTGATAGTTACCTATGATTCAGGATATGATTCTCCACTATGTGAATCTAGAAAGATCTGTCTTGTAGTCTCATTCCAGTTGTATTGCCTAATAGATAAGGTATTGGAAGAACAGTTCAAATTCCACTCCTGAAACTTACTAGTTATGCCACTCAACACCAAGCATTTAATTTCTACGTGCCTCAGGCAACTTTCCTAGTATTTATTTATTATGTCATAGACACTGTGAGCTGCATTGGTCAAGGCTACTTCTACACTGGGAATTCCCTACATTGATGAATTTAAAGTTCCTTCATCTATTTGTATAATCCAAGAGTCAGCAATCACTGAGAAAACCGGACCATAATAACCAAACTCTCAGGAGATTTTCTTGTGGTAAGCAGAATATCAATGGATTTATTTATAGGTTATAATGAATATGGTACATAGGTCCATATCGGACATAGTTCAGAATATAATAATTGAGGAATTAAATGAAAGAAATGTCATGAAGGATATATCATTGGAGAATTATATCACCAAAGGAGTTCCAAAATATGGGCTTATACCAAGAGAGAAAGGGATAGATGGCCTGAGTGCCCCATTTGTCTCCTGTCAACGTCAGAACATGAGAAAGACCCCAAGCACAAAAGCTGCCCACCTTATGATACATTTATGGGAGGACATGGAAGAGAGTCATGCAAGAAAGGCAGGGATGGATGAGCTATCTGTTGGAGAGAATACACATTTTGATGAAATCACATTCGGCTATTAGAGTATAATTTATCCAAACTGATATTAGGCTTTTCCCTAAAACAAAGACTCAAGATTTTATGCATTATAAATTTATACATGTATTTCATACATATATTCATATATTTATATGTATGTATGTATATGCACACACATATACATATGTGTATGCCTATGTGTATATGTAAACATGCATATGTGTATATGTGGGTGTTATTCATACACAAGTTTTCTGGTGATGCTATATGATCATAAATCATGGAATATTATAGTTTGTAGAGTTTTATATGTGCTTTCTCACTTGATCCTGTGAGGCAGGTATTATTATCAATATTTTACAGATAAATAAATTTAAGCACAGAGAAGATAAGTGACTTGTTTAGGGTAAAGTGGCCAGTAACTATCCATGCAACATCAACCCTAAGCTTCATCCTGAGGCCCGACCTCATTGGATATACATACTGTGGAAGATTTATGGGAGGACACTCATAGGAGGAGCACAAGATGAGATGAATAAGTTATGAAATGTATCATTGGCAGGAGTGTCCTCTTCGATGAGATAAAGGATCCTTTGAAGAATCTGAAGTTGTTACTAAACCATAACCAATGTTCAACCATAACCAGTATTTTGGAAATAAACATTTTTCCAACTACTTTTAAAATTTTTATTTATTTATTCATTTATTTTTTTATTTATTTTTTGCAGGGTAATGAGGGTTAAGTGACTTGCCCAGGGTCACACAGCTAATAAGTGGCAAGTGTCTGGGCTGGATTTGAACTCAGGTCCTCCTGAATCTAGGGCCGTTGCTTTATCCTCTGTGACACTTAGCTGCCCCTCCAATTACTTTTTAAAACACTTTTTAACATTCTTTAAAAAATTTTTGAGTTCCAAATTCTCTCCCTTACGTTTTCCCCCCACATTGAAAAGACAAGCAATTTTATATAGTAAACCATAATCATTGTTGCTTGCTATCCTCCAACTAGCAATTTTCATTTTAAATTATAAGGCATATGAAAACTGATGAGGTGATTGTGAATAAATGGATCTCATCTCTCTGTCTTCCTCTTTCTGAGGTCCTTGTACCATGTTAATATCCTCTCTTTTGCCCCCTACTCCTAGTGCTAATAACTGTCCAATTGCTTCCTGGCTTCTCAGAGCCCACTAACTGCCAATATCTGTTTCTTTAAAATTGCTGATTAGAGGAAAGGAAGGAAATGTAGAGAAAGGAGTCACTCAAGATTTCAAAACCTCGATTTCAGTGGTTCCACAATGTTAGCTCTGGATCAATTTGTCATTTGCTTAAGTTTCATATAGCTCAGGATCATAAAAAAATCATCATAATTATTACCTCTCACAAAGACCAAAGAGCTCAACTTTGGGCCCCTTTTTCTGGTTTTATCAATAACCATCATTGTTATCTTAGTTGTCCTCACTTTCTTCTTCATCAACATCATAATCATTATCATTCTCCAAAGAAAGTGGGCAACTTGGTACTTCATTGGATTTGGTGGATGAGGGAAGGAATAACCCAATCAAAAATGCCTGCAGGATTGAGAACTTTAGGGCTTGGTGATGCCTACAATTACAGTAAAAGCAGGCAGTGAGGAGGTTTTAAGGGAAGAAGGAAAGAGGCTTAGTTTATACTAAAGTTAGTGTTAGGTGGTGACAGGACAAGCAACTAAAATGTTAGTAAATCTTTGAGTATCATAATGCCAAGAACAAATGCTAATTTATGATAACAACAACTGGAAGTAGATTTGAGAATTCTATCATTGATGGAAATGCAATAGCTTGGTAATGTCAAAGGCTTAAAATAAAATCACTTTAGGCTGGAATTGGATGTATTGGATAAAAGAGGTATTGTGACCTCAAATAAGGCAGAATATTTATAAAGAAAAGAAAACAGAAATGTCATGCTCTCTGAAAGGGCCTTAGTGAAAAAAGGATGCCTGTCCTAAGTATAATTTCATTGAATTCTGACAAAGATTTATATTATTTTAGCTCAGAAAGATTTCACTACTAATCATTTGAAATAAAAGCCCTAGAACTATGGATTATGATTTCTCAGCACGATCTGCTCTGCTGAAGGGTAGGCTTATTGGAAATGTCCTTGTCAAGATATCCTTTCCTGACTTGTATATAGGCTTGGCGAAAATTCTGAATATGAAAAAACACCTCATAACTTTATTCCACATTCATTTCTAGCCTAAACCAGAGCTTTTGGAAAGTTGGAAAGAGACCGAATTTCTAGAGATTATTTTTCATCTTTCAGTTGGATGTCAAAACACTGAAATGCCAGAAAGATATAACTTGTAAGAGATCTATCCTGTCCTTGTTCATTTTTGCAAGGAACCCACAAAATCCCTATTTTCCTTTAGGATTCTCAGGTCCTATTCTTATTACCTGTGTCAAGGTCTTGAACCTATATCACCAGGAAATAGGATACGGGAGTCGAAATAACATTTATTTTCTCATATCCAGAAAAAAGAGAACATCAAAATATATTTCACAAAAACCAGCAGCAGTATGCCAAAAAGACATAGATATTCAATTCCACAAACATTTATTGAATTGCAATATATGTATACATATTGCAATATAGATAGGATGTGACATTTCTTATCTAGATCTTACCATGATGAATATTACACTGTGATTTTCAAACTATTTTTCTTTCAACAAAATATAAATAGCACTCCCTTTCTAAAACACCATTATTTTTACTGTCTAATCATTTCTACCCAATGCACATTTCACTGTGTTAGAGACAGGTGTCTTGACTTGTTCTGTTCCACCCCCAGCATTGTTATTTGATAGGGCACTTCAGTTGAAACAAAAATAGATTTGAGATACCTTTATGTACACAAAGATTTACTTTAACTCTTTTTTTTCCCCAGGAAGCAATGTGGCAGAATTGACAGTACTAAATTTAGGGCCAAAAAAAACCAGTATTGAGTCCCAGGTTCACTACTTTCTAGCTATATGTCTCTGGACGAATCGCTTAAGCTCCCTGAACCTCAGTTATCTCATATGTAAAGTGGGGATAACAATTTTCTCATTACTTTTCCCAGAGGCTTATTGTGAGAATCCAGTAGAATAATGTATGTGAAACATTGTTACTATAAACTTCTATATAAATTTAGGCTATTATTATACTTTATGGCCTTCAAAGCAGTTAGATCTGAAAGGTCATAAACGCAAATTATCTTCTTCATTTCTAAACAAAGCAATATAATACTGTTGCCTAAGGTATGGCTGATTTACTTTTATAAGGGAACTTAAATATCATTTGAAGAATAATATAAAATATGTATAAAAAGCACATTTATCAAGAAGCCAAAAACTACAAATTAACAGAATATAGTGGAACTATACCCTGCTCCCACTCTGGAAACTGTGTTCCTATGAATGTAGTTGATTATTAGTCTTTCTGGTTGCTGTGTCATACTCTTGACTCCTTTTTTAATCTTGAAGGCTACTAACATCTCTAAATCTCTTTCATAATAATTGCTGTCTTACTTTGATTTGCCCTGCCTCTTTCCTGTCTTTGTATAATTGAATTATTTTTAGTTAAATGTAGACTTTACTTTTGTTGCAATTAAATTTTAGCTTCTTAGATTTGAGCCATCATTCTAGCCTCAATATTGATCATCCACTAGTTTTCTCAGGATCCTGGAGGATCCAGTCAGGCCTGGGGGGCACTAGGTGATACAGTGAATAGAACACTAAGTCTGGCATCAGGAAGACTCATTTTCCTGAATTCAAAACTAACCTCAGACACTAGCTGTGTGACCTTAAGCAAGTCACTTGATTCTGTTTGTCTCTGTTTCCTCATCTGTAAAAATGAACCGGATAAGAAAATGACAAAGTATTCTAGTATCTTTAACAACAAAACCCCAGATGGAGTCATCAGAGCTGAACAATACTGAACAAGAACAACAGACCTAGAGGCCTTGTGAGCTTGGTGACTACAGATTAGATACATGCTGATTGGCTCAGTATTTACTACTTGCCTTTCTAAATGCCAATAAACCTTCCCTTTACTAATGCATTATGGAATTTTACCAAGCCCACTCACTGGTCTATAGTTGATAGAGTATATTGTTTTTACAATTTAAAAAGTGGGAAAAAACATGTTCATCTCTAATCCTGTGGCACTTACTCCCATTATTCCAAGTTTTTTCAAAACTCAGAAATCATATCCACCAGTTGCTTCAGGATTCTGAAATTTCAGCTCAATCAGTCTTGGTGAGCTTGAAGACTAGAGCTGAACTTTATCTGAGTCAATTAAATTAAGTCAGAAATAGCAATTTCTGTATAGAGTTCAATAAGAAGTAAAACCCTGACCCAAAGTGAAGGACTCTACATCAGCTGAGACATATAACTAAATCTCAGAAAATTGAGATTTGACTGCCAAATGACCTAGTCTGGATCTTCAATACCTCTTGTAAGAAACTAAATCGGGGGCAGCTAGGTGGCACAGTAGATAAAACACTGGCCCTGGATTCAGGAAGACCTGAGTTCAAATCTGGCCTCAGACACTTGACATTTACTAGCTGTGTGACCCTGGGAAAGTCACTTAAACATCATTGCCCCACCAACAAAAAAAGAAAGAAAGAAACTAAATCAGCAAGTCATCCTTCTGATCCAAAGAAATTCTGTAGTTGACATCATCCCTTTGATTATAGGAATAACCCTTATACTTCAGCTCCCCAGCCTGGCAACATGCAAGGATTTGGCACTAAAATTTTACACCTTTGTTCTATTTTACTAGTCACTATAGCTAGGAAAATGCAGTGTGTTTTAGGATGATGGTTTGGGTTCTCTTGTATGCCTTAGGATAAAGCTAATGGCTTTAATTGTAATACATTTACTCAGAGCACCAAATTAATATTCTCTATCTCAATCTTTCCATTTCTTCAAGTTGAAAGATAAAGAATGTTTCATAAAAAAGTAGTCAGAATAAGGTAAAATCCTGAACTGTCCTTTTTATAAGGACTGAAAACCTCCACTTCTTGCTAATCTAAAATAGAAGGAAAGAAATGAAAATAAAAGAAAGAGGAAGAGGGGCTCAAGAGCTAAAGATATAAATAAACACTTGGGAGAAGTAAAATGAAAATCCTTTTGAACTTCTGACATGTCCAGAGCTACTCTGGAAAGATAAATGAGTAACATTATCTGTGTGAAGGTGATTTCACAACCATGGAGTTGGGAATGCATTATTTTATGATCAGTAGAACTCTGAGCAGTTTTTGCCACTCATAGTATGTGTGCTTGTAGCTACCTTTTGTCATTTCTTCTCTCCCTGTGCCTTACCCTAATCCTTTTCTTTCTCCCTCAGTTTCTTCACAGGCACCAATCCCTCCTCTAGTTATACTCTCTTGGCTCTCCAATCTCCATTCCTTGGTGACCAGTTGAACTCTACACTATATACTACCCTCGAATATTTTGCTCTTTGTATGATGGCCCATCATTCTTTGTCTAACTTGGTGGCAGAGTGGATAGAACACTGGCCCTGAAGTTGGGAGAACCTGAGTTCAAATCTCACCTCTGACACTTATTAGCTGTGTGACCTGTGGTAAGTCATAACCCCAATTGCCTTAAACATCCGGGGCCATCTCCAGTCAACCTGATATATATATATATATATATATATATATATATATATATATATATATATATATATATATATATATATATCTTGCCACAGGACCCAGATGACTATGGAGGAGAGATTGAAGTGGGTGACATTCTGTAGCCCTTGCTCTCAAATCCAATTCAGTTCAAATTATGACATCACCCTGCAGCCTTGTCCTCTTTGAGGATGAAGGACAAACAACAACAACCCTGGTTTACTCTTAGCATCCACTGTCTTTGCTTCTACCACTTTGTTGCATTGTCATGTTTATTGAGTCGACTACAAATTGGTAGTATCTAATCCCAACCAGGCCTTCAGGATACCAAGTCAATCTTTCTATTCCTTTTCACTATATTCTTTTTTCCCCATTCACCACAGAAGCTATTCCAAATCTTTTCTCTTTTTAAACCTCTATATCACCCCTTCCCTCTGTTCTCTCAGCTGATACCTCACTTCATACTTCACTGAAAAAAACTGAGACTCTTCACTGCAAGTTTTCTCTTTTTCCCCTTCTCATTTCACAACCCCCAACACTACCCCTCAACATCTTCTCTTTACAATAGCCTGATGAAAAGGTCTTCCTTCTTCTTGACAAAGAAAACACCATGACATAAATCCTTGATCTCCTTCCTTCTTTTCTTCACCAGCAGATTGCTCCCATTATCATCTGCTCTCTCTAATATTTGACCTCTCCCTAACTGTTCCTTCCTTGCTATCTACAAGCCTGACCATATCTCTCCCATCTATAAAAGTTAGCTAATTGTCCCTTATCTCCCCTCTCCTTCTTATGTAAACTATACTCAAGGTTTCTATTTCCTCTCCTTTTTCTTCTAAACCCTCTGGAATTTGATTTCTGATCTCATTATTCAATTGAAACAACTCTCTCCAAAGGTTTCTTAATTGCCCAATCCAGTGGCCTTTTTCTTAAATCTCATCCTTCCTGATCTTTCTCTAATATGTGAGACTGTAATTTCATGATATTACTTTTCTTTCTTTCTTTTTTTTTTGTTGAGGCAATTGGGGTTAAGTGACTTGTCTAGGGTCCCACAGCTAGTAAGTGTCAAGTCTCTGAGGCCGGATTTGAACTCAAGTCTTCCTGAATTAAGGGCTGGTGCTTTATCCACTGTGTCACCTAACTGACCCCCAACCCCAAGGTATTACTTTCTATTAGTTCTCCTCCGATGAGGCTGTTCATTTTCATTCTCCTTTCCTAGAAAAATACTTTTTTTCAGCTGTGTGGATGATGGCTAGGAGTGGGTAGAGATTCAAGGCAAGGATATCTCTTGGGGGCTATTTCAATTATCCAGTGGAGAGAAGATGAAACTCTGGTCTAGGATAGTGGCTGTGTGAATGAAGAGAATGGGACATATACTAGATCTTGAGGTGGGAATGACAAGATTTGTCAACTGCTTGAATATGTGAGATGAAACATAATGAAGAGAGCCAACAATATTACTAAGAATGCTAATTTGGGTGAATGGGAGAATAATAGTGCTTTTGAGAGTATAAGAGAGTTCCAAAGAAGACTTCATTTTGGGGTAAAAGATAACAAGTTCTTTTTTGGACATGTTCAATTTGAAATACCTATGGAATATCCAGTATGAAATAAATTTAGCACAGAAAACCATCTTCAAACAGATAGAGCCTTGAGTATATGAATTGTTTTATTTCTTTGTAGATACACCTAGCAGAGTATTCTGCACAGTGTAGGTATATTAAAAATGAACATTGGTGGTAGAATGGAAGAAATATCCAGAAGCCAGTGACCATTTAATGGATTTTTTTGGGGGGGGTGGTGGTGAGGCAATTGCGGTTAAGTGACTTGCCCAGGGCCACACAACTAGTAAGTATCAAGGGTCTGAGGCCGGATTTGAACTCAGGTCCTCCTGAATCCAGGGCCAGTGCTCTATCCACTCTGCCACCCAGCTGCCCCCATTTAATTGTAAATGATATCTGTATGTTGATGCCGACCTGTTTTAATTTTCAGGTAGATGTCAAGCATTTAATTCATGATTAAGAAAAAAAAACACCACTACCACCACCACCACCACCACCACCACTTGTCTTTGTGATAACTCTTTCAAGCAACTCCAATTAGTTTAAAATGCAACAGCTCAAATATTAACCTCCTCAATGTCTTTCATGATCTTTTTTCATGCTCTACTCTGGTTGTTTAGTTAGTTACCTGCTGACATTTAGAATAGCAAATTAGTAGCTATTTTTAAAGGCTGACAAAGACATTTCTCTTTTATAAGGAATATTTAAAAGACCTGAGGTTACAGTAAATTATTTTTACTATTTTGCTTTGAATGATACCAAGTCAGTAATTTTGACGTTCGATATTACTGCTGTTGCATAAATATAGATTTGATGACTACTGAAATATAGTGTAAGTATGCAATAAAGAGAGGCATTTGGTAATGAAAGTGTGTTTGGCAGAGAATCATAGATATGATTCAGAAAAGGATGGAAAATAGGACCTATGGGGAAAAATAGAATAACATAATATAAAGGCATTGAAACCATGTCTATTGGACAGGGGAATGATTTCATAGGATGACATTAACATGATCTATTTGTACCTGAAATATTATATACAGTTCTAGATGTCACTTTAAGAAGGACATGATGGCATTAGCAAAGGTCAAGAAAAATATTATTTTTATTTAAAGATAGGCAAATATATAGTACTCCATAATCTGGAAGGAAAAATGTTGAAAGGGCATATGATTTTTTTAAAGCTTTAGTTCTTGGGTGCACTCAGGGACTTGCACAGTGGACCTCCAAGACATTTACCCTGGGCTAAAGGTATTTTTTTGGTCCATATCCACTTAAAACCATAGCTCACATACCCCCACTGACTTGTTTGCTTTTGCTAGTGAGTCAAAGGACACAATTATGTCAAAACAAATAATTTAATGAAAGAGCATAGTTAAGAGAAGAAGCAATAACAGAAGGCTAGAGAGCATCTTTCCCCTCTCTAAATTACAAAAAAACTATTCCCTTTTCTCCTTGTACCACATAATATCTCCATATAACAGTCCGTTTTTTATATATGTAAATGTTTCCCTTGCTTTTGTGATTTTATCTGTGTAGGTTGTTCCTGATAGGTCTGCTCCTTGGTAATCTCAATAGGCATGAAGTTGCTGCAAGATTTGCAATTTTTGCTAGATATGTGGGCCTGTATGTTGTCTCTACTGGTCATCACTCCCTACTGCTTTTTTTGTTTTGTTTTGTTTTTTGTTTTTGTTTTTGAGGGGCAATGGGGGTTAAGTGACTTGTCCAGGGTCACACAGCTAGTAAGTATCAAGTGTCTGAGGCCGGATTTGAACTCAGGTCCTCCTGAATCCAGGGCCTATGCTTTATCCACTGAGCCACCTAGCCGCCCCTCCCTACTGCTTTTGCATGGGTACTCCTCAACGTTGCTCCTTTTGTCTTTTGGTCCCTGCTAGTCACTGCCAGATGCTGTTACACTGAAAGTAAGGTTGTGGGGGTTCCCTCTGATTTCAGATTCTCTCCTAACATATGCAGGTCATAGTCTGTGCCATTGCTTTTAGCTTAAACTCCAGAGCCCTTTTAGCAAAAGAAAACCTTAATGTACCTAATCAGTAGACTGGTGAATAACTTACCAGATCTTCTACTATAATGGAGACCCTTCTGTTTCTCAGGCCTTTATCTAGAATGGGTGTTTATTTTACAAAAGAAGATTTTTTGAACCCAGGTGCTAGATTCTTTGGAACACAGAGCCAGATCCTTCTCAGGCAATTCATGTCTTTGAGATTGTCTACTTTTAAAAACCCATATTTCCTTTATTTCCTTTTTTTGGGACAATGAGGGTTAAATGACTTGCCCAGGGTCCCACAGCTAGTAAGTTTCAACTCGGGTCCTCCTGAATCCAGGGCTGGTGCATTATCTACTGTGCCACCTAGCTGCCCCCAAAACCCATGTTTCCTGATCAATGAGGGCAGAGTTTTTTGTTTGCTTTTGTTTTTGTTTTGTTTTGTTAATCAGTAGCTTCACTCTAACATAGGCTTAGAAATCACTTGTGACGGTGATTAATTTCTGATTGCTAAATTGCATATCAGTATCATATGTGACGTTTTGTACTTTTTTCTTTTCTTTCTTTCTTTCTTTTTTTTTTTTGCAGGGCAATGAGGGTTAAGTGACTTGCTCAGGTCCCAGGGTCACACAGTTAAACGTGTCAAGTGTCTGAGGCCAGATTTGAACTCAAGTCTTCCTGAATCCAGGACCAGTGCCCTATCTACTGTGCCACTTAGCTGCCACCCCATCTGTGACCTTTCCATGTGTGTCATGAACCCCTCTGGAAATCTTGTGAAGGCTAGGTACCCTTTCTCAGAATTAACTTTTTAAATGTATAAAATAAAACATGTAGGATTACCAAGTTAAAGAATTATCCTGAAGTAGTAATCAAAATATATCTTTAAAAAGTTTGCATCCAGGCTAAAAAAATCCTGAAGTAGAGGTTATGCTTCTGGTAAATAGCCAAGGGTCATTATGCGCCCCCCCCCCAAGTGTCTCAACTTCTTGTTGTTATTGTTTTTTGTCCCTCATTCTATAAGAGGATCTTGATGTCAGGGTGATATCATGACTTGCACTGAATTGGATTTAAGTGAGGGAGGGCTGTACAAGGTCAACAACCTCCCTTTCTCCTCCAGAGCCAGCTGGTGCCAGTAGCAAGATATATAAGGATGACTGGAGAGGGCCTTGGATTTTTTTTTAAGCAATTAGGCTTAAATGACTTGCCCAGAGTTACATAGCTAGTAAGTGTCTGAGGTGAGATTTGAACTCATGTCCTTCCAGCTTCATCCAGCCAGACTGACAAAGGGATACATGAGACACAATAAAGTTAAGAATTCTTCCTGTAAACATAGTAACAAAATAGAATGGTGGGCCAAATCTACTGAGTTGAAGCTTAAAAGGGATAAAGGTAAAATCCTATTCAGTAATAGTTTTTAAGCATGTCTTGGTTATAAATGGCAGCTTTGTCTCCTCATCCACCATCTCCAACTTCCTACTAGCCTCTTTCCCTACCTTTCATTTATGTGGGTAAAAGACTCTTCTCCAGAACATTCTGGATGAATGGCTCTACAACCTTTATGTATTGGCCTCCAATGAAAAGGGTTATTCCTTCTAAAAGCAGGCCATCCAATTTTGGTCTAGCTCTAGTTTTTAAAATCATTTTTTCCCCTTCATAAAAACTAAATTTACCTCTCCAACTTGAACTCATTACTACTAATTCCACCCTTTAGGTCCAAACAAAGCAAGTTTACTCCTTCTAAGTACCATCAGTTCAAATAATTGAAGATAGCCATCATGTCTTGCCTAATTCTTCTCTTCTACAGGCCTTCCAATTCATACAGCGTAGACTTGAGACCCTTGGCATTGATTCCTTTCTTTTGCATGATATCTACCTTGCTAATCCCTTTCTTAAAATGGGAAATCTAGAAATGAACACAGCACTCTTGATAGGGGCTGACCAGGGTAGGATCCAGCAGGGCTAACTAACAGAAATACTATAAATGTAAGCTATTTTCCATAAAAGGAGAATTTTAGTCATAATACCTTCTGAATAGTTGAGGGATTTTCACTGATCCTTTCATGACACATAATAATAAAATATACAATAATTTTTAAAAGGTCCTTATAGAGTGGTTCAGAAGAATGCCTTTAGGATATGAGTATCCTGATTAAGAAAATTGTGTTTCTCATTGTCTAGTCAAAGAATATTCCATCAGTATTTTTCTGGATACAAAATTGGTAGCTAATAATTGCCCCTTAAAAGTTAAAATATGTGGCAATTATAGTTAATGGATGCAATAATACCCACTAAAAGGTGGTCTATTGCTCTCTAAAGAGGTTTTCCTTTTTCTTTCTTTCTTTTTTTTTTTTGGCAGCTTTCTAGCAACCTGCAGATATTATAACACTGTTTTAAGCTTCAGGACACTATCAAAGGTATTCCCAATACTGTGTAATGTTATTTACTTCATGCCTGCCTGAAAGATGATTTTCTTTATATGAACGACATTTTTTTTATTTACCGATTCAAGCTGTTATGAATTGATATAGGAAAAAATATGTCTGTAGCTTTTAAAATTCAAACATATTGGCTGGCTGGACATCATTTGTTCCTTGATAACCATTTAGGAATATAATTGGTTTTTTTTTTTCTTCTCTGAGAACACAAGAAGGACAAAAAAACCTTCTGACTTCTTTCAGACAATCTAGCTTATATAGACTCCAATTTTGCATTGACCTGATACATTTCTAAAATAGAGCCATAGATCAGGGCTTTATAGACCAATATTACAGAGTTTGCCAGTTTCAGAAATGTTGTCACTTTTGATACAGATCTTGTTTTCCTTATAATTTTTTTATATAAACTCTCACAATCATGGAGATTCAATATGCTAAAAAATGAAATGTGCCGGTGCTTCTAATTTTTAAATAAATATAATTTGACAATTCAGACAGCCACATAAACATTCATGGGGCTTTTTACAATGAATATGATAACATCATGGAAATAATAAGAAGGGAAAAAAAAGAAAGGAAAGGTCTCCAGTACTTTCAAGGTTATGTTAAGAAAACACTGAACATAAATCCTTAAATGAAACTCCTTTATCACAATCTTCTTTCAGAGGAGTTTTGAGAGGGAAGAATGAACTGGATGAAGTGAGACCTAAATCAGATATTCCTAATAAAAATAGTCAAGTCCATGATAATTTGATATGCTTGTGGATTTACCGAACCTGGACACTGGCATGAGGTAATAACTGATGACGATGGAATTGCTATTATTTGGTTAATGCAAAACTTAATAAGTTAGGGCCTAGTTTCAATTTTGCCTTTAAGCTTATTTACCAAATTATTTAGTAATTTAGTAAGTATTATTTAGTAACTTTTTCTACATTAAGAACTTGTACATAGAAGGAAATATGTGTGTACATTGACAGTAGGGAAGGGAATTAATTCTATAATTCAAGTAGTATAAAAATGTTTATGATTTCTGAAGAGATTTCTAGAAGAAGAAAAAGGAATGATGGCAAAATTTGACCAGTGAAATGATGGTAATTGCTTCCTTTCATGTTCTACCTTTTCTTTTACTTCTGAGGTAACACATTTCTCTGAACTTCAGCTGTAAGTTGAAAGAATTAGACTAGATAATTTCCAAATGTCCAAGATCTTTTTTATTTTGTGGGGTAATAAGGGTTAAGTTATTTACCCAGGGTCACACAGCTAGTACATGTCAACTGTCTGAGGCCAAATTTTAACTCGGGTATTCCTGACTCCAGGGCCAGTGCTCTATCCACTGCACCAGCAATACTCTTTTAGGACCATAGAAAATTTCATTAGTGACAAGGAAGACAGAGGTATACCCTCAGAAGAGGATAACAACATCAGAGCTATCCTCCAAAGTTTTCAAGAAAAACATAAATTGGTCTCAGGCCATAGAGGCTCTCAAAAAGGACTTTAAAGATAAAGTAAGAGAGGTGGAGGAAAAAATGGAAAGAGGAATAAGAGTGATGCAGGAGGGTCATGGAAAAAAAAGTCAACAGCTTGAAAAGCCAAATTGGCCAAATGGAAAAGGAAGTACAAAAGCTCTCTGAAGAAAAACATTGTTTAAAAATTAGGATTGAGCAAATAGAAGCTAATTACTTTAAAAGAAATCAAGACACAATAAAACAAATCCAAATGAATAAAAAATTGAGGGCAATGTGAAATAGCTCCCGGGAAAAACAGCTGACCTGGAAAATAGATCCAGGAGAGGTAATGTGAAAATTATTGGACTACCTAAAAAACATGATCAAGGAAAGAGCTTAGACATCATCTTATAGGAAATTGTCAGGGAAAATTACCCTGATATTCTAGAAACAGAAGGTAAAATAGAAATTGAAATAATCTACCAATATCCTCCTGAAAGAGATCCCAAAATGAAAACTCCCAGCAATATTATAGCCAAATTCCAGAGCTCCCAGGTCAAGGAGAAAATATTGCAAGTCCCCAAAAAGAAACAACTCAAGTACTGTAGAGCCACAGGCAGGATAGCACAAGATCTAGCAGCTTCTACATTAAAGGATCAGAGGGCCTGGGATATGATATTCTGGAGGACAAAGGAGTTAGGATTACAACCAAGAATCAGCTACCCAGTAAAACTGAGTATAATCTTTCAGGGGGAAAATGGGACTTCAATGAAAAAGAGGACATTCATGTATTTGTGATGAAAAGACCTGAACTGAATAGAAAATTTGACTTTCAAATGCAAGACCTTAGAGAAGCACAAAAAGGTAAACAGGAAAAAGAAATTAAGAGGAATGATGATTGGATGAAGCGGAGGATTTATTGATGAGGACTGATTGATGATTACAAGGATTGATTGATGAAAATGAGGATTGATTCTTGAGGAGGTTTGTTGAGGATGATGATGAGGATTTACGAATGATGATTGATTGATGATGCTGATGACAAAACATATGGTACTTACTTTACTGGGCTATTGTGAAGAAAATTCTGTGTCAGGTATAAGGTACTATATAAGTCTTATCTATTACTGTTGTTGTGATAATCAACCTCATGGGTTTATTGTAAGAAAATCCCTCTTTAATGTACTATTTAAATGTATTTTACTATAAAAAAAAAAAGATGAGCAGGATGCTATCAGGAAAACCTGCAAAGACCTACATGAGCTGTTGCAAAGTGAAATGTACTGTATAAAAATAACAGAAATATCATAAGATGTAAAAGAAATAAAATGTATAGAGAATTGTCCAAAATAAAAACCAAATGAGAGAGGTAGAAGAAAAAATGGGAAAAGAAATGAGAGAAATGTAAGTTACACTGGAAAAAGACGCACAAAAATTGACTGAAGAAAAACAATTCCTTAAAAAATACAATTGGCCAAATGGGGAAAAAATTGGTCAAATGGTAAAGGAGGTGGAAAAGCTTACTGAAAAAAATAAAGCCTTGAAAACTAAAATTGGGCAGGTGGAAGCTAATGACTCCATGACACACTAGGAATCAGTCAAACAGAATCAAAAAAATGAAAAAAAAAAGAAGAAAATTTGAAATACCTTATTGGAAAGACAATTGACCTGGAAAATATATCCAGGATTGATAATCTAAAAATTATTGGACTACCAGAAAGCCATGATCAGGAAAAGAATCTTGACACCATATTCCAGTTAATTATCAAGGAGAACTGCCCTGATATTATAGAATCAGAAAAAATGATCATTAAAAGAATCCACTGATCACCTCCTGAAAGAAACCCCAAAAGGAAAGCTCCAAGGACTATTTCAGCCAAATTCCAGAATTATCAGGTGAAGGAGAAAATACCACAAGAAGCCAGAAAGAAACAATTTAAATATCATGGAGTCACAGTCAGGATTACACAGAACCTGGCAGCTTCAAAATTAAAGGATCAGAAGGCTTGGAATATTATATTCTGGAAGGCAAAGGAGCTTGGATTACAACCAAGAATCAACTACCCAGCAGAATTGCGCATTATCTTTCAGGGGAAAAGATGGAAATTCAATGAAGTAGGGGGGACTTCCAAGGTTTCTCCTTTTTGGGTGACTTCAAAATTTATTGAAGAAAAGACCAATACTGAACAGAACATTTGGTCTTCAAATACAAGACTCAAGAGAATTATAAAATTTTAAGCAGGGGAAAAAAGTAATTCATTAAGGTTAAACTGTTTATGTCCCTATGAGGGAACATAATACTTTTAACTCTTGAGATCTATATCTCTATTAGGGTATAGTTACTAAATAGACTCTGATGTGATGATATAAAGAAACAAGGGTCAGGATAAAAGGAGAATGAAGGGAGGAGAGTGAAGGGGAAATGGGTGGTACTGATAGAAGGGAGGACAGGAGCAGGGGAAGAAAGGGAAAAGAAAAGGAAAGGCAGCTGATAAAAGGGAGGGCAGATTGAGGGAGGCAGTGGTCAGAAGTAAAACACTGGTGGGGAGGAATAGGGTGAAAGAAGAAAACAGAGTACAAACAAAGGGATGAACTGTCTCCTAAAAGGGAAGCAAAGAGCAGAGTGGATTAAAAACCAGAATCCCACAATATGTGGTTTACAAGAAACACATTTGAAGCAGAGAGATACACACAGGGTACATGTAAGGGGCTGGAATAGAATCTACTATGCTTCAGCTGAAGAGAAGAAAGCAGGGGTAGCAATCCTTATCTCAGACAAAGCAAAAGCAAAAATAGATCTAATTAAAAGAGATAAGGAAGGAAACTATAACTTGCTAGAAGGTACAATAGATAATGAAGTAATATCAATACTAAAACACTTAGCAGAGTGACTAGGAGGTGCTTAATGAATACTTGTTTGCTTCCTTTACTCTTTCCCTGGTTGACCACAAATTTGTACTGCTCTTGCAAACATCCACAACCTATATTCCCTTCTTCTTAAAAGCCTATATTCACCTAAAAGTAAACAGACAAAAATATGACTTTGACTTTTTATGGTCAATATGAAAAAGTTCTAGCTTTCAATTAATGTGTGTGTTTGTGTGTGTGTGTGTGTGTGTGTGTAAGGATCTATTTAGAGTTAGAGTCCTTTATTGTCATATACCTGTTGTCTTTTTTTCAATCATTCACCAACCAGCAGGTGGTGGGAGATGTTCATTGTTACTAGTGTCACACAGTTATTTAAATTATTATAGTTTTGAACTTGAAGATTGTTTCTCTGAATTATTTCTGGTAACAAAAACCTTAGTGAAGCCGGATAATTTTTTTTTGTATTTTATTTATTTATTTTTTCCATTACATGTAAATATAGTTCTCAACTTTTATTTATACAAGCTTTCCAATTTCTGATTTTTTCCCCTCCCTCCCCCTCCCCTAGACAGCAGGTAATCTGATATAGGTTTTATATATATATATATATATATATATATATATATATAATAACATTAAACATATTTCTGCATTAGTCATGTTATAAGAGAAAAATCAGAGCAATGACAAAAAACCTCAAAATAGAAAAACAACAGCACCAAAAAACAAAAGAAATAGTATGGTTCATTTAGCATTTATACTCTACAATTCTTTTTTTTCCTGGATGTGGAGATCTTCCTCCATCATGAGTTCCCTGGAACCCTTCTGTAGCATTTCATTGGTGAGAAGAATATAGTCCATCACAGTAGGTCAACACACAATGTTGATGATACTGTGTACAGTGTTCTGGTTCTGCTCATCTCACTCATCATCAGTCCACGCAAGACCCTCCACGTTTCTCTGAACTCCTCCTGTTCATCATTTCTTACAGCACAATAGTATTCCATTACATTCATATAACACAGCTTGTCTAGCCATTCCCCAATTGATAGGCATCCCCTCAACTTCCAATTCCTTGCTACTACATAAAGAGCAGCTATAAATATCTTTGTACATGAGGGTCCTTCTCCCCTTTCCATGATCTCTTTGGGAAAAAGACCCAAAACTTGTATTGCTTGGTCAAAGGGTATACACGGCTTCACAACCCTTTGGGCATAATTCCAAATTGCTCTCCAGAATGGTTGGATCAGTTCACAGCTCCACCAACAATGCATTAGTGTTCCAATTTTTCCACAGCTTCTCCAACATTTATTATTTTCCTTTTTTGCCATTTTAGCCAATCTAATAGTTATCAGGTAGTACCTCAACATTGTTTTAATTTGCATCTCTCTAATCATTAGTGATTTAGAGCATTTTTTCATATGGGAATAGATAGCTTTGATTTCTTCATCAGAAAACTGCCTGTTCATATCCTTTGACCATTTCTCAATTGGGGAATGACTTGGATTCTTATAAATTTGCTTTGAAACTGGATAATTTTTAAACAGGTAATTTTTAAAAATTGCCTTTTTTTGCTTTGTTTTGCTCAAAAAACTATCAATCAAAAATATAGTATGTTGGGCAGCTAGGTGGTGCAGTGGATAGAGCACCGGCCCTGGAGTTAGTAGTACCTGATTTCAAATCTGGCCTCAGTCACTTGGCACTTACTGGCTGTGTGTGTGACCCTGGGCAAGTCACTTAACCCCAACTGCCCCCCCCAAATATAGTATGTCTAACCCCCTCCCAAGTCCCACCACAAAAGGGAAATTGATTATCTACCAGGAAAAAAAGAAAAGATTTCTCTTTGTCTAGAGATATTAAAATTATTACCCATGTGACTTTGTACCGTCCATCAGCTGGCTTGTTTTGGAGGATAGAAGGACAAAACTGAGGTAATCCCTGCCCATAAGGAAATTATATTCTAATGGAAGGAAGTAGATACAAAATATTGCCTCTCCTGTGCTTAGCACAGTGCCTGGCTCAAGGCAGATGTTTAATAAATGCTATCTGACTGACCAGAAATCTGTAAATCAGTCTAACTATGTGATGGCATTTTAGTGGAAAGTTTTGAAATGGTGAACAAAACTCAAGTGAGGGATCTTAAACTTCTAGTGACAACATTTGTGAGTAAAGTCATGTTATAGTAGACACATCCTTCTTAGTAGCGAAAATAGTATTGATTTAACTATTGTTCTCAAAGTAAAAATAAGGGGTTGAAGAAGCGGGGTTTGTGCATAGCTGAAGGTCAGATGGCAAGGTGCCCAGTCTAGCTAGATAGGACATAATGTCCTATTGGAAGATAGGATGGATATAAAGCATCCTCTGGTGCCAGCTATATAAAATGTTGTGGGTGACGTTTTTCTTAGGCCAATTAGGTAGGCTGAATTGAAGGTTAGGATCCTAAAGTATCCCTGGGGAGGGGATATAGAAGCTGGTTGTTCATACAATCATTATTCCTCATGGCAAGGCACTTAAAATCTCTAGAACTCAGTTTCCTCATATGTAAAATTAGGGGGTGGGCAAGCTGAACTCTATAAACTCAGTAACTCCCTATCACCTATAGAATTATAAACTCTTCCATTTGACATTCAAAATCCTTTAAGGTCTGACTGTAACTTACCATTAGGACAATTTACTGGCTTAACAACTTACCTCCAGTCTTTTTAAAGTATTACTTTCATTTACACACTCTATGGTCCACCCATAATAGTCTCCATACTATTCCTGACATGACACTATCTTGTCTCTGTGTCTTTGCATTGGCTATCTCTTTACCTAGAATTTACTCCTTTTTACTGTTACCTCTTAGAATCCCTTTTATTCCTGCAAGACTCTCCTCAAGTGCCAGCTTCTGCAGGAGGACTTTCCTGATTGGCTACTAGTGCTATTATATTTGCCCTACCCTAAATAGCCTTTTATCTTTTTTATATATACCTATGCATATATGTATCTGTTTGTTTCCCTCACAGAATATAAGCTTCTTGAGGGTAGGAGCTATTTCATTTTGTATCTATTTACTTACAGTAGATAGGGCATTGTGAAAGACTTTAGGTGAAAACACAAGGTGAACAAAGGATCTCTCCTGGTTTGAATCTAACATTCCCCATACTTCTTTAAATCATCCATTTTACTGGTGCCCTTTGTTCTTTCCATTTTTATTTGTAAATATTTTGGTTTTTTAAAATAACCTGTAATATTTTCCTTTTAAAAAATTTTGAGTTTTAAATTATCTTCCTCTTTTCTTCCTCTCATTGAGGAGGCAAGCAATTTGATATAGGTTATACATGTACAGTCAAACCATACTTATATATTAATCACACTGTGAAAGAAAACAGAAGAAAAAACCAAACCAAACCAAACCCAAGAAAAATAAAGTAAAAAAAAAAATATGCCATGATTTGCATTCAGTCTCCACCAGTTCTTTCTCTGGAGGTTGATAGCATTTTTCATTATATGACCTAGAGAATTGTTTTGGATTATTGTGTTGCTGAGAAAGTTCTCATTCACAGTTGATCATAACACAAAATTCCTGTTACTGTGTAGACTCTTTTCTTGGTTCTCCACACTTGACTTTGTATCAGTTCATGTAAGTATTTCCATATTTTTCTGAAAGCATCTTGCTCATCATTTCTTATAGCATGATAGTATTCTATCACAATCATATCTCACAACTTGTTCAGCCATTCCCAAACTGAGGGCATCACTTTTATTTCCATTTTTTTTTAGTGAGGCAATTGGGGTTAAGTGACTTGCCCAGGGTCACATAGCTAGTAAGCGTTAAGTGTCTTGAGGCTGGATTTGAACTTAGGTACTCCTGAATCCAGGGCCGGTGCTCTATCCACTGCGCCAACTAGCTGCCCCATTTCCAATTATTTTTTATCATGGAAAAATTGATACGAATATTTTTATACAAAGAGGATCTTTTCCTTTTCCCCTTTAAAAAATCTCATTGGAATAATACAGATGTTGTAGTGGTCTCATTGTGTCAAAGAATATGTATGGTTTATAGCACTGTGGGATAGTGCCAACTTGCTTTTTAGAATGGATGGATCAGTTCATGATTCTATCATCAATGTTTTAATGTCCCAATTTTTCCATATCTCCACCAATATTTGTCATTTAAATTTTCTGTAATGTTACCTAAACATATAGGTGTAAAGTGGTAAGTCAGTTATTTTAACTTAATTTAATTCTCTATTCAATAGTTATTTAGAAAATTTTTATATGACTATTGATACTTTGATTTCTTCATCTAAAAACTGCCCACTCATATCCTTTGACCACTTATCAATTGAGGAATAACTGGTAATATTAAATTTGTCTCAGTTATCTATATATTTGAGAAATGAGGCCTTTATCAGAGAAATATGCTACAAAATTTTTTTCAGTTATGATTACTAAGTGTGTATTTCCCTCAATCCTACTTCTCTCCCCCACCCTCACCTATCTTTCTCTCTTTCTTTTTTCATCCTGTTCCTCCAAAAGTTTTTTGCTTCTGACTACCATCTCTCCCAATCCCCTCCCTTTTTACAACATCCCCTTCTTTTGTCCCACTCTCCTCCGATTTCCATGTAGAGTATGATAGATTTCTATACCCAACAGAGTGTCTATATTATTCCCCTTTTGAGTCAATTCTAATGAGAATAAGGGTCAAGATTTTTTCACCCCTATCTTCCCCTCTACTGTACAAGCTCTTTAGTATCTCTTTCATGTGAGATAAATTAGTCTATTTTACCTCTTTCTTACCAGTTCTGCCAATTTACTCTTCTTTCTTACCCCTTAATTTTGTTTTTTAGATATCATCCCTTCATAGTCAACTCATATCTGTGCCATGTATTTATGTATAATTCTTTTAACTGCCCTAATAATGATAAAGTTCTCAGGAGTATCCTGATTGTGATTTCACAATATTTAAAATTTTCTTTTTGTCTGCTTGCAATATTTTCTCCTTGACCTGTGAAGTCTGAAATTTGGCTATAATATTTCTTGTAGTTTTCATTTTGGGCATTCTTTCAGGTGATGATTGGTAGATTCTAATTTCTATTTTATCCTCTGGTTGTAGGATATCAAGTCAGTTTTCCTTGATAATGTCTTAAAAAATGATGTCTAGGCTATTTTATTTTTCATGACTTTCAAGTAGTATAATAATTCTTAAATTATTTCTCCTTGATTTATTTTCCAGGTCACTTGTTTTTTAATGTGATAGTCTGCATTTTCTTCTATTTTTTCATTCTTTTGATTTTGTTTTATTGTTTCTTGATGTGTCATAGTCATTACCTTCTACTTCTACAATACTAATTTTTAAGGAATTATTTTCTTTAGCAAGTTTTTATACCTCCTTTTCCATTTGGCCAATTCAACTTTTCAAGAAGTTCTTTTCTTTGGGAACTTGTTGAATATTTTTTTTTCCATCTGGCCAATTTTGCTTTTTAAGGACTTCTCTTCAGTGGATTTTTGTTCCTCTTTTAACATTTGACCTATTTTAAGGTGTTATTTTTCAGTATTTTTGTGCCTCCTTTACCAAGTTGTTGACTCCTTTTTTTCATCATTTTTTTGCATCACTATAATTTCTTTTCTTATTTTTTCCTCAACCTCTGTTATTATTTTAAGCACTTACAGGAATTCTTTTCTGGCTTGAGACCAATTCACATTTTTCTTTGAGGATTTGGATGTAGCAGTTTTGACTTTGTTCTCTTTTGATGTGGTGTTCTGTTCTTCTTTGTAACCACAGATACTATCTATGTTCAGATTTTGTTGTTGTTGTTGTTGTTTGCTCATTTTCCCAGCCTAGTTGACATTTAACTTTATGTTAAAGTTGGGCTTTGTTCTGTAGGGACCAATTTTTAATTGGGGAGTGTCAGCTAGGCAGCTCGCTGCAATATTGGGGCAAGGAAGGAGACCAACAGCCTCCCTCAAAACAGAGCAGAATTTATTTAACAAGAACGAACTTAAAATAAACACAAATAGGATCAGTAGGATTAAAGTAAAGGAAATAAAATGGTGAAAGGGAAATTATACAACCTGAACAACACCACCACCCAGGAATCAGCTGAGAACACACAGCAGCATCCTGTCACCTTCCAGCTACCAGCTAGAGTGGCAAAAAAACCTCCCTTCTTCCCAGCAGAGCCCAGGCTGACCACACACAGCCCCCAGTCAATTGGCTGGCCACTCTGACAGTCACACGGATGCCCTCACTGGGCTTCCAATCATTATAATTTTGCCAGGCCCATATAGGCATCGGTGAGTGGTGATGATGTGAGGTGCCAGCACCATGGCGATGGCTACAACCAGTGGGTGGAGCACTGTGTGGTTTGCAGAGCCCAGGCCAGTGAGCGTGCTGAGGTTATTTTTTTTAATTCTAGCCAAAAGATGGGGTCATAAAAACCTCAAATAACAATTAATTCTTTACAGATCCCAGGGTGGAGGCAGCACTGTCCCAAGCTTCAGGATTTCTGTGCAGCTGTTTTCAGAGCTAGTTCTGGGAATATCTAAGTTTTAAGTTCTTCAAAGGTGTTATGATATAAAAAGAAGTTGTAGTCATTGCTTTCCTGGCCTGAGCTTTGGTTTCTGAGTGATCACAAACATACTTTTCTGCCCTGGAATTGTTATGAGGTTCCCTGCTTCCTTGTGGCTGCAAGATGTAGTGTTCTGGTGTTTCTCCTCACCCAGGGACTGTGACCTAAGTCAATGAAACAGAGTTCTGCACACAGTTCCAACAAAAGTTCCCCTGTATTATTTTTCTGATCAGTTGTCTGATTCCCTTATCATCTGTGGGCTGAGAGCTCCAGGAGTTACAGCTTCTGATTCAGTTACTCTCAAGGCCTGCAGTTGCCTTTCTGGGCCTTCACTAGACTGTGCTCCATTCTCACTCCAGAGAGACGGATGTTTCCTCCTTCCCAAGTTGTCTTGGGCTAAACAATTATATGACTCTATTCTTTCGTTGCTACTGCTACTCCAGAATTTGTTTTGAGGAATTATTTAAAATTGTTTGGAGGAGAATTTGGGAGAAATCAAGTTAAGCCTTGCTTTTATACTGGCATCTTGGTGCCTTTTAAAAAAAATAATATTGTCATTTCTTGATAAATCTTTCCTCAAATTTGTGCCTTTCCCTGTAACAAAGAAAAACTATGAACCAAAAATGACCAACATAGAGGTCATGTCTGATATCATAGGTGATATTCTTACTTGGTAGTCCCCCAATTCACTGACAAGAGGAGGGAATCATGTTTTATTATATGTTCTCTAAGGGCATTATCATCTATTTCATTTTTTAGAATTGGAGTTGTTTTTGCTGCCTCTATCAGGTGAAGCTCATTATGTCCACTTTTATTACCATGCTGCTAACTTAAGCCTTGATTGATACCACCTACCTCAGTTTCCTCTCCCCTCTGATTGGAGGACTGGAGGGTGGCATGCCAACTCCTCTCCATGTCTTCCGTTATAGAGGGCATAAACTGGACTTCTCAGTGCACTACATTTTGCATTTGCTACTCTGTTTGGTTTCAACTCCACAAAACAAGGTGCACCCCCCTCCCCATGGGGAACACTGGTGTCCTGACCCTCTCCCCACTTTCCTACCTCTTTTTGTGTGTTGTTTCCCCCCATTAGATTGTAAGCTCCTTGAGGAAAGGGGTTATCTTTCTTGTGATTAATCCTATCCTCAGTGCTTAGCAGAGGGCCCAACACAATAAATATTTATTGAATTGCATAGACACATGTCTATATAGACATATATACACATACACATCTACCCACATACATATATAATAATATTCATAAAAAGCTTTTCACAATGTCTAGCATATAGCAAACACTATATAAATGCTAACTATATTGTTATTACAATAATGAGAAGAGTAAATTCTACATATAATTGTTTATTATATATGTACATAATCATACATATATAATTACATATGGTTATATACACAGTATGTACATTTATGTCCTGATTTCACTCTGCCCAAGTACAAATATTACTATGGTTCCCTGAATTCCTTATATGTGTTGTTTCTAACAACACAATAATGTTCCATTATCTTCATATACCACTTTTTTTCAGGTACCTCCTAATTAGTGGGTATCTACTTTTCATCCAGTTTTTTGCTTCCACAAGAGTGCTGCTATTAATATTTTGTTAATTATTGCAAAAATTTTTTAAAACATTAACATCATTGGGGTATGTACTCAGTTGTGGTATCGATTCCTGGATCCAAGGGTAAACAATTTAGCTATTTTCTCACATAATTTCAAGTTGTTTTCTAGAATTGTTGGACCAATTCACATCTCCACAAACAATGTATTAATGTCTTCCCATAGACCTTCAAATTGTTCCAATTTTTGTCATCTTCACAAATTTTCAAATTGCAAAATTCTAATTCATTGTCTCTGGAAAAAACCTACATGTATTTCAACATAGATATCCCATCCTTGATAGCTGTCTCTTTCTTAGGATTATTATTCCCCAGTTCCTTCAATAAATTGTCATAGGACATGATTTTGAGATCATAATCCTGGTCACCTTCCTCAGGGTACTCTCCAGTTTGTCACTTCTTTCCTGAAATGTTTCCTAAAAATTTCACCAAAACTTCTGGTGGCTTACCACGAATTTCCAGCCATACCTTCTGGACTTGAAACCCCTTTTTCCTACTTTGAAATCAGAAAAAAATCCTTTAAAATAACAGAGTAAGTTTTATTTTCTTTCCTCATTTAAATTCTAAGTATCTGATTAGTTAAAAGACTTATTAGATCATTGTAGTAGGTTTTATGGCATAGAAAAGAAACATCAAAGGCGATTTGCTTCTAGATTTTTCATTGGAGGATATGATGCCTTTCTTAAAAATTGTGATTAATGAAGTTTCTCCAAAGGATCTAGGAACCATATCTTTTCAATATTTTGGTATGCCCACATTCATTTTCAGTTTTAAATATTTATGGCTATTTTTCATTGGTTTACAATAAAATATAAAGATGAACATGTTGCCAATCTTGTCCCACCACCCAGTGCTGTACCTTTTGCTGTTACTGACTCCTTGTCACCCATACTGGTTCTGTCTTATTCCACAAATCATTATTGGCACCATCCTATATCAATTGTTATCATCATGCTGGTCCTGACTTGCCACTCTTCCTGATAGTCCAAAATAAAGAAGCTACCCATATCTACAAATCCATTGGAAGCTTCTGCATCTTACTGTTGTCCCATAATTTCTTTCTGGTTATATTCAACCTGGACCTGTGCCAGGGAATTATAGCCAGTAGCAGATACTGAGAAAAGTTTTGATGGAATCTCATTAATTTTGGAGTTCTCTCTCATGTTTGGTAAGGCTTCTCTGTCTATGTCTTCTCATAACTTTGCCACATGGTATAGTGGAATGAATTCTGAGTCAGAGGGGACATGGACTTAATCCTGTCTAATATTTACTAGCTGTTTGGCACTGGAAAATCCACATCCCCTTTGGAAGTCTCAGATACTTAAACTATATGGAAAAAAGGAGAAGAATAGGGTAATTCATACTCTACCTGCCTTAGGATTGTTGTGAGAAAAGTGCTTGTAAATCTTGAAACTTAATAAAGGTGAGCTATTATTTTATTCACATATTAAGTATTTCCTCCACAAATTCCTATTTCAGTGCCTCATGATGTTGGTAGTGACACTAGATTCTCAAAGGTTATGCAAGAAAAGTGAAGGCTCAGGCAAGTTCTGAAAGACTTGAGTTAGGGAAACCAAATAAGAAGTTATTCCAACCATCCAGAAGACAGGTGATAAAGGTCTGAACTCAGTTGACAATTATGAGAATAGAGAGAATGATATGAGAGGTGTTGTAGGGGTAGAAATGAAAATATCTGTCAATTGATTGGAAATGTGGGGTAAATAAGAATGAGAAGATGAGGATAAAACTAAGGTAATGAATCTTGATGATTGGAAGGACAGTGGCATCCTAGACAGAAATAGGGACCTTAACAAGCCATGAATGAGATTTTAGTGAAAGACAATGAGTTCTGTTTTTGGACGTGTTGGGCACTGAGGCTTAGACAGATTAAATGAGCTTAATCCAAGTAGCACATTGGCTTTCTGTTAGTTGTATCTTGCTTTCATCACATAAATTGCCCATCTTTTTTTTGTTCAAATATTTCTTTTACAATGGTTCTATTTAAATTCCTCTTTTTAATTTAATTAAGCATATTCACATTGTCTTCCTGATGCTACCAATTTTTAATTAATTGGAGATAGTAGCATTATGCCACTGTCAGCCATATACCAACACTGGTAAAATGCTGATATTGAAAGATGAACCTGTGTTGAAGGGAGACACACAGGACTAGGGAGGGGGCATTTTGTAGCTATTTTTTGCTTGTTTTGGCCATAGCCAAAGAATTTGCCACAATCTGTTGAGTCTACCAGTAATGCAAGGTTCTGCTACTTACTGCCTGTGTTACCCTTGAATCTGTGATCCTCTTTATAACTTAGCAAAACTGATCCTTGGAAATCTGACAGTCTGTTACTAAGACTATACACAAAGCCTTTTCAGCATAGAACAAACACTGAAAACGTTTTTTGATCTCATCTATTTGGGAATTCTTTCAAATCACACAGATTGCAATCCACCCATGCCTTCTCAGTCAGTGTAACTATTGCCAATATTCTTCCAAAGTATTCCATAGAGGATCCAATCAATGAGCTGGAAACTTTTCCCCTTTCTCTCAACATTGTGAGGGTACCAAAGCAGCACTTTGGCTACCTCCTCACTTCGACCTCTTAGAGTCCGTTGTTTCATTCAAGTGGCATCTTATTTTCCAGGGGTTCTTAATCCTTTTCCTGTGTATGATGAACACATTTGGCAGTCTCATGAAAACTATGGATTACTCCTTCTCCAAATAATGTTTTTAAATAAATAATTTATGTAGGATTACAAAGTAAGTGAATTACATCAAAACAGTTATCAAGATGAAAAGCTAAAAAAACATTCAAACATAAATTCACAGATTCCAGATTAAGAACTACTATTCTAAATGAATCCTTTCCTAATCTCTTCAGCTGCTAGTAGTGTGCTCCCTTCCAAAATTACCTTGTATTTATTTTGTTTCTATTTACCCACTTCCTACTATCCTCACTTAATACCACATTTACTTTAAAGTTGCTGAGTACAGGTTAATTTAATTTGCAGGCTCTTATCAAGCTTTTATATGAATTGTGTCTTTTTATTTATTTTCAATAGATGTTGGTACATAAACTTTAATAATTTTCATAGTTATTTTGTTCAAATACTGATTATAAGTACAATAAGTATTGACCAGATGCCCCATAAACTCATGTCTTATTGATTTAGATGCACCGATATCTTCCCCTTCAGAATGTGTGCTTCTTAAATCCCTTTTGAGGAGGGATAGGGTGAAAGAAGATAGATAATAGAGTAAATATCATGGGGAAGGGAATAGGATAGAGGGAAACAGTTAACAATAGTAACTGTGAAAAATACAAAAGGAAAAAATGTGCAAAAATATTTATAGCAACTCTTTGTGGTGGCTAAGAATTGGAAATCAAAGGAATGCCCATTAATTGGGGAATGACTAAACAAGCTGTGGCATATTATTGTAATGGGATATTCTTATGCTATAAGAAATGACAAGGAGAAAAACCTTGAAAGACTCATGAACTGATGTATAGTGAAGTGAGCATAACCAGTAGAACATTGTGCACAGTGACAGCATTATTGTTCTACGAGCAATTGTGAATGACTTAACTACTCACAGCAATACAATGATCCAAGACAATCCCAAAGGACTAATGATGAAGCTTACTATACACCTCTAAAGAAAGAATTGATATTGATTGAACACAGAATGAAGCATGCTATTTTGTGCTTTCTTTTTCTTTTACTTGAGTCTTTTTTATATAAAATGACCAATATGGTAATATTTTACAGAATTGCACATGTATAACCTATATCTGATTGCTTACCACCTCAGAGAAGGAGAAGGGTAGGGAGGGAGGGAATGAGAGAGGGATAGAATTTGGAACTCAAAACTTTAAATAAATAAATGAATTTTTAATAAAAGAATGTGTGCTTCTTGGGGTCAGAAACAATTTTATTTTAAGTTTTTGCCTTTCCTTGTATCCATAGCACTCAGCACATTGCCTGACACATAGTAGGTACTTAATAAATTTATGTTGACTAATTGACTACACAATAAAATCAATTTAGCACCTTATCTATGAAGAAACTGTGAGCCATTCTTCCATTTAGCCTAAATTTCCTTTTGTCTTTTGGTTTCATTTATAACCAGAATGTCAAGATTACTATGCTTTATTTTCTCTAGTACGTCCATGAGCTGATCATTAGAACATAGTCTGCCATTTAGAGTACTAAAGGCTAAGTCAGTGTTTATAAATGACCTAAAACCTGTGACTTTTGGGACCCTCGTCTCCCCTTTATGCCACTCTGTTCTGTTATTGTAAAAGAGGCAGGTGACCACATAGAACCAAAGACCTTTTATTTGTTTTCTTCATTGGTTACCATGGCCAAAGAGTACATGTAGAGTGTTCATGGGAGTATTGGTGAAGAGCCTCTCCATCCTTAGCTAGACTTGTCCTTAGAAAACATACATTGTCTACTGCCATATCCACACATGAAGACTTCCTGGCATGATAGACTTTGCCAGCATTTCATTGTTCTCACATAACCTTTAAAGACCCAAGATCACCTCCAAACCAAAATGAATCATGGAAGTAGGAGTCTATGAGGAACATTTAACATGTATCTAATATTAGCTCAGAATTGTTAAATGTTTTAAGATTTACAAAGCATTTTCCATATAACCACTTAAAGGTGGACAGTACATATCCCAGGATCCTCCCCATCTTTTCTTTTCTTTCTTGGATAAATGAGGAAGCTGATGCTTGTAGAGGTGAAATGATTTGCCCAGGGTTTGCTCACCCAGCTAGTAAATATAAGTTAGTATTCATTTCCAAGGCTCTCCAAACTTCAGGTCCAGCCTTCATTCCATTGACATTAGAAATGGCTACATTATCAAGCACCTATTATATTCCAAGTGTACAGAATTTCATTAGTATTTATACTTTCCTTACCAGGACAGACCCCAAGCCCTCCAATGTTTTTCTTGTCCTTTGAAATTCTTGTGCAAAGTTGCATGAAAATTATCCATTGAGCATCCACTCAAAGGGCCAGAATCCTTGTTCTTTAATATGTCAGGTAAAGCAAAGTACCACTAAATCTCAGAGACACAATGCCGAATGAGTTTTTTTTTTCTATAAAGTGTTTATTAGCAGAAAAATCTCTTGTGAAGACTTTCTATTTAATTGCTTTTCAGATTGCTGTCAGCGAGAAACCATTTTGACAATAATAAAATGAAGGCAAGGAAACTGCTTGGAGCCTGGAGCTGTGCTGGGTCTCACAGTCATATCTTAAACTCCAAGAATAGAAAAATTAAGGAGTGAGAAAGAACAACAATAATCACACTGATTGTCTTCAATTTTCCACTACTTTTTATCCTATGTATATCATGATATGTTGGATTGTTGGCTATAATTTCCCAGCATGTCTTGTATTTTGAAACTGCCTCATTTGGGTGTTTTATTTTGGAGAGGAAAATGCAAGAAAAAATTTTAAAATACTTTTTCGTGGAAGAATAATATATAAATATGCCCATATATGTATATTTCATATGCTTCTCATTTTAACTGACTGCATTAAAAAATTAAGGTATTTTGCTGGTCCGAAGCATAGTCTGGGACAGGCTGGTAAATATAGCATTACAGAACTAACTGCAGCTGGTGCTCCCAGTACCATCAGCCTGAGAGAATTTCTCCCACTGGCCAAGTTGGAACTTGATGTAATTTATCTAAAGATGGCTAGAAATAACACTTTGCAACATAATGGAGAAGGGTAGGGAATAGCTTCTGGGAAACCATAAATCACACTAAAACAAAGGGAAAAAGATCTTGCTGAAAGTCATTTGCACATGTGGGGGGCCTCAGATCCATTGCTCCAATAAGAAAGAACAAGAAAGAATAAGAGAACTGGGAGAAAATATCTGTGGTTGGCCCAAGTTTCCATTTGCAAAAGGTGACCATTTTAGTGATCTGAACGCTTTTTGCAATATTATGTGCTTTCAAGTTGCTAATTTTATGGCCTTTAGAAGCAGCATAGATCACTAGATTGAGAAGGGGAATAGGGGTCAGAAGCCAGTCTAGCACTTGAATTTAAGCATTTGATGTTAAGTGCTCTAGTCCTCAGTTTCTTCATCTGTAAGATGGAGATGATAACTGCTACTCTAGCTCAAGAATAGACTGAGTATCAAAGGAAAGCATCCACGTGAAACTATTTAAAAGGTTGAGAACACTTACAGAAATACTAGGAATCATCTAGGAGGCATGTTTTCTTTCACACACAGCAGTAGTATTAAAAGACTAGTGTTTTTTCACAGATAATTTCAGCTCTTTTGCTGAAATTTGGCTGTGAAAAAAAAGAACCATTCAGTTATTTCCATTTTAATCTGAAAAGCAAAGACAAAAATGCCTTAGCCCTAAGGGATTTTTGCACCAGTTACAGGCAAAGTTATCTTTTTCCTCTCCACTCCCATGGCCATCACCCTGGTTTAACCTCTCTCTACCTTTCACCTCAACTATTGCATAATCTCCTAACTGGTCTTTCTATTTCTATCTCTACCTTCCCCACCTTCATTCTTTACTGCATTGCTATATTATATTCATTTTCCTAAAATGAGATGATTGCAATATTACTTTTCTGCTAAAATGGAAACACAAAGGAAAGACAAGGAAAAGGAAAGGAAAGGAAGGAAAGGAAAGAAGATGAAATAAAATAAATTATTTATTGTCTTTCTTTTTTGTGAAGTCCCAAATCCCTAATTTAGCTTTGAAGACACTCCAAAACTTGACTTCAACTTATTTTGCAAGTCTAATAACACAATGGCATGGGGATTAAGATAAATCAGAGGAAGTTTCTCCTGTGAGGAGCAAAACCAAAGATGGCCAGATAACAGGACAGACATATGGAGGAATCAAGGGATTATTAAAGTTTAGATTGACCAACTACATATCAGGACAGACACACCTAAGAAGTAAGGGGAGATAAAATTCTATAGCAGGAACGTCAATTAGGTGTGGTTACTATCTGACCAGAAGTGGGAGACCAAGATAACCCCAAAAGTCAGGACCATCATTTCAAAAAAAAAAATCCCCTTGACTTTCAGGAATATGACAGGCATCCAAGTTTTCCCCACCTCACCCCAAAAGGGGAGTTTACAGTTTTCAAGTGGACACCCCATCTATCCTGTATGAAAGGTTCTGCCTTCCTTCTGCTATTGGAGGAGAAAGTTTGTAAGCTCTCCTCCTTTTGATGAAAAGTCTTCTACTTCCCTCTCTGTAACCTATTGTATCACCAAAAATAACAACCAACCAAACAAACAAGCAAACAAACAAACAAAAAAACCACACACAACATTTAAATTCTAATTGGGCTGTGTATCAGAGTGTAATTCTTTATTGAGGAATACCTAAGGACCCCCAAATTTCGCCCATGACACACAATATTCCCTTTCATGTGCCCAATTCTCCAAACAAATTGTAATACTCCTCACTATTCAAACATGTACTAAGATTTTCCTCTTCAGTTGCTTTGTTTGATAACCCCCCACTTTCTCTATCTTAAATGCCCTCCAGTCTGTGTTCACCCAGTTACTGGTTGAAATACTATTCATCCTGCAAGCCAAAGCTTGGATGTTTCTTCTTCCATGAAACCTCCCTTGATCCCTTCCAGTGAGAACTGAGCCCCTCTTTTGAACTATCATCAATCAATTTAAAAACATTTAAACACCTACTTTATACCAGGATGCAGCTAGGTGGCACAGTGAGCTTGGAATAAGGAAGTCTCACTTTCTTGAGTTCAAATCTGGACTATGATTCTTACCAGTTGTGTGACCCTGAGCATAACAGAAGGAACATGGTACATTTGAGTGAAATAGACAAGTGTGAAAGAGGGGAGTGTTTTCCAGGAAAGATAATGCATTGTTTTGTTCATGTTGAATTAAAGATGTTTACAGGACATCCAATATATCCTCTTATGGTGCTTTGCATTTTTCCTGTGTTCATATGACTATAGTTTGTGTTTATAGTAATTCGTGTATGTATTTTATTCTTTATATTAGATTGTAAACTCCTTGAGGACAAGAATTATAACATTTGTCTCTATAGTTCCCTAATAATATGGCTTCCTTTCCTTTTTTCTTACTATTCCAATTCTCCAGATACCTTTTTTCTGGCCACCGTTGATAAACAATGCTCCTGTAACTCTTTTCTTCTTTTGGGGGTGAAGGGCAAGGAAGGAGGGGTTGGTCTTTGACTTAGTAATTTCCTCTACAGACACATTCACTTTTTTACCTCAAACTTTTCCTTTATCCCTATGTTTGGTGTTCTCATTCAATGTTTATTTACCTGATTATGCCTCCAATAGTAGCTTTATGCACCGTTCATTCTTACCATTGTGAAAGCTGAAAGGGACCCCAAAGTAAAGATATAATACCCTGCAGACAAGATATTTATCTCAGTGAAGCAATGTTGTTTCTAAGAGCTATGTGGTTGTGTCTATTAGGTTGATTAGTTTTCTTCAGGAAATCACAGTTCTTTGAGGCTATTGGTGTCTATGATAAATAAAATTCCACATTATTACTTGAGAAAGCAATATATTATTATAGTGAGACTGACAGCTTATAACCCTTTTGTGAGTAGAATACCCCACAGTCTGAACTAATGTTCAACCTGCCAGATGTTTCGACATCTTATCATACTGATGCACTCCTTTAGTTGAGACTGATAATCTCTTAATAATAATAGCTAACATTTTTATACAGCACTCCATATGACTAGTTACTGACAAAGCTCATGCTTTAAACCAGTGCATAGAATCATAAGGTCATAGATTTAGACCAAGGTGGTGGCTTTGAGGATTGTCTAACTCTCTCAGATGTCCTGATTCCTAGACAGGTAGGTATTCTTTTCAGTTCCCATGGTGCCTCTCTAGACATTACTTAAAACTCTTAAGCATTTCTGAGGAATTCAGTGAATACTAAAGCTCAGGGTTCGTTTGTTTGTTTTTGTTTTGTCATTTTTTAAAGCAATAATGAAATACTTTGAATCTTTTCACTTATATGTCTTTTTCAAGTTTAACAATGTTTTTCAAAAACAGCAATTCCTAAGAATTATTACCTGAAATGGTGGCTAATTAAAGCATTGAAAATTCCATTAATCTAAACATTTATTGAGTGTTTTACTTATATTCTACCATATTATATTATGTTCCTTGACCAGACATGGAAGATAACCTAAAAGAGCAAAAGAAAAATTCATGGTTTATATAAACAATCTACAGCATATGGATGATTTATCCACGAGAAATGGTATAAAAGTAATTTCTGAGAACACATTTAACCGAAAAAGGAGATAGGTCCACCAGCTAGTGAAAATGAAGGGTGGCGGCTGTGCGCAGCAGAGAGGTGGAGCCGGGCTCGATGTGCCCGCCCATCCCACCACAGCATCAGCCTTTCCCCCTGCCCCGCCGCCCGTCCGTCTTCGTTGGGCGGGTCTTCGGAGGGCGCCGGCATGGGAGTCGACATCCTCCATTACAAGGCCTGGAATTTCCGGTGCAAGGAGCCTAAGAGCCAGGACATCTACCTGCAGCTGTTGGTGAAGCTCTGCCGGTTCCTGGCCCATAGAACCAACTCGACTTTCAACAGGGTTATGCTGAAAAGGCTGTTCATGAGCTACATCAACTGGTTCCCCCTGTCCCTCTCCCGAATGATCAGGAAGATGAAGCTGCCGGGCAGGGAAAACAGGACAGCTTTGGTTGTTGGGACTGTGACCGATGATGCGGGGATCCAGGATGTCCACAAGCTGAAGTTGTGTGCTCCTAGTGTTACTAGCAATGCCTGGAATCGCATCCTCAAGGCTGGTGGGAAGATCCTTACCTTTGACCAGTTGGCCATGAGCTCACCCAAGGGCAAGGGCACTGTTCTGCTGTCTGGTCCCCGGAAGGGACGCGAGGTATACAGGCATTTTGGGAAAGCACCCGGCACACTCCACAGCCACGCCAAACCATAGGTACGATCCAAGGGCCGAAAGTTTGAGCATGCCAGGGGCTGCCGTGCCAGCCTAGGCTACAAAAACTAATTCCCATCCTCCTTATTACATTAAAGATTTTTGGACGAAAAAAATAAATGTGCGATACCAGATAGACGGCCTGAGTGGTGCATTAATATATACCAAATAGTGAAAGATATTGAGTTAGGCTCCCAGGGTAATGGGGAGGAATTTTTATTTTTTATTTTTTTGCGGGGCAATGCGGGTTAAGTGACTTGCCCAGGGTCACACAGCTAGTAAGTGTCAAGTGTCTGAGGTCGGATTTGAACTCAGGTACTCCTGAATCCAGGGCCGGTGCTCTATCCACTGCGCCACCTAGCCTCCCCATGGGGAGGATTTTTAAAAATACTGAAAAGAGTTGCCTAGGATGATGAGGAGATTTGTGATTAGTAACAGTAGAATGAAAGTTCCCTGAGGACAAAGTTAGTTTTATTTTGTTCTTGGTTATCCCCTAGATCTAGTACAGTGACAGTATTAGCACAAGACCTTGAATTGATTGGGTGTTTACTAAATGTCTTTAATTGAATTGACTTAAGTGATTATTCACCTTAGAAGAATCAAGTTATGATGTATTAAAATATATTAAATTCGTGACATAGCTGTATGTGGGAGTTCTTTATGAATGGGGCCCCAGATTGAGTTAGGGATAATTAAAATGAAAGTAACTAGGTACCCAGGAGATGTTCTGGATATGTTCTAAGATGAAGTAATTCTCTCAAATGCTTCTATGATGTGGTGGTACCTTGATTCTTGGGTGCCTGATGTTGTGGTGCTGGTGGTGACGATGACAATACTGATGGTGGTGGTAGTGGTGGTGGTGGTGGTGATGATATAAGAGCACTGAACTTGGAATAAGAAAGACCTGAGTTAACATTCTGCCTCAACCCTTCTCTCTTTTCCTTTGGCCCAGACAGTGGCAGCATGGGTTAGTGTCGTGGTCTGTATACAGCTAGAAAGCTCCACAGCCACAGAAGAGACCAAAAGTGGCATGACAAACAATACAAGTAAGATCATTTGGGTACTGCCTTGAAGGCTAACTCATTAGGAGGAGCATCTCACAAAAAAGGGATTGTCTTGGAGAAAGTTGGTGTTGAAGCCAGGCAGCCCATTCTGCCATCAGGAAGTGTGTGAGAGTTCAGCTGATTAAGAATGGCAAAAGGGGCAGCTAGGTGGCACAGTGGATAGAGCACCAACCCTGGAGTCAGGAGTACCTGAGTTCAAATCCAGCCTCAGACACTTAACGCTTACTAGCTGTGTGACCCTGGGCAAGTCACTTAACCCCAATTGCCTCACTAAAAACGAAATAAAACAAAACAAAAAGAATGGCAAAAAAAATCACCACTTTTGTTCCTAATGATGGTTGCTCGAACTTTATTGAGGAAAATGAAGAAATTTTGGTTGCTGGATTTGGTTGAAAACATGCTGTTGGTAATTTTCCTGGAGTCTGCTTCAAGGTTGTAAAAGTTGCAAACATTTCTCTCCTGGCCTTGTTCAAAGACAAGAAGGAAAGACCAAGATCATAAAAATTGTATGGTGTCTTTTTCATAATAAACAATTTTCATGCAAAAACCAATTCTACCTCAAACACTTATTAATTGTGTAACTTTGAGCAAGTCACAATTTCCCTCAACCTGAGTTTCCTCATCTGCAAAACGGGATGGTGATTTATCTCACAAATCAAGTGAGATAATATGTATGTATGATATATGTATAATATTTATGTTTCTCTTAAAACACTATGCAAGCATGAGTTCTCATCATCATCACTATTATTATTGTTATCATTATTATTATATGACAGAAGAGGATAGTCTGCCTTGGAGTCAGGAAGACCCAGGTTCAAGTCTTGCCTTTGAAGGTAAAAGTTGTGTGATACTGGGTAAGTCACTTAACTACTAAGTACTCCAAGCAAATTTCTAAATTTAGAAATTGTCAAATAGTTTCTGATATGCATTGGTGGACAGTTTCCTCGTGAGTTGTCCTCTACATCAATGAAATCACACGTCTTGACCAAAATAATTAATATTGATAATATTAGTAATGACAACAATAACAATGCCTTAATTATGCAATGATTCATAATTTCTTCATTAGAAGTGCTCCTTTCAGGGGGCAGCTAGATGGCACAGTGGATAAAGCACTGACTCTGCATTCAGGAGGACCTGAGTTCAAATCCAGCCTCAGACACTTTACACATACTAGCTGAGTGACCCTCGACAAGTCACAACCCTCACTGCCCTGCAAAAATAAAATTTAAAAATAAAAGGGGCAGCTAGATGGCACAGTGGATAGAGCACCAGCCCTGGATTCAGGAGTACCAGAGTTCAAATCCAGACTCAGACACTTAACACATACTAGCTGTGTGACCCTGGGCAAGTCACAACCCAAATTGCCTCACAAAAACAAAAAACAAAACAAAGCAAAACAAAAAAAGAGAGCAAGGGGCAGCTAGGTGGCACAGTGGATAGAGCACCAGCCCTGGAGTCAGGAGTACCTGAGTTCAAATCCGACCTCAGACACTTAACACTTACTAGCTGTGTGACCCTGGGCAAGTCACTTAACCCCAATTGCCTCACTAAAAAAAAAAAAAACAACAAAAAACAAAAAAAAAAGGAGTGCTCTTTTCTCCAGAAGCATAAAGTACCTCTGTGTGCCTTGGTAGGTGGTCATTGCAAATCACTATGCATGAAAAAGTTCATGTTCTCCTATTTTTGGTAACGGAGCCTTTTTGGACTTAGTTCATAGTCTCATAGATTCAGAGTTCAGCCCTCTTGTTTTATAGAAGAGTAAACTGAGACCCATAGAAATGACTTGCTAAAAGTCACCTTTGTAGTAAGTAGTACTAGGATCTTCTGACACCAAATCCAGCATTTTTTCTATTATACCATGATGCCCCTTTAGACTCTAAGAAAACAGATCTACAGACTTTCCAATTTGATAAGCCTTTCAGACTTTGATCTTGCAAAGGCACAGTCTTTCAGAAACCAGAGGCATCTAGATATCAAGATGGAAGGAATGGTAACTCATATTTGATGCTATAAAGGTTTAAAAGCTCTTCTCTCCAAACAACTGCCTTTGAGTTCAACATTCTATTTTCCCCAATTCCTAATAGTCTTGTTGACAAAATCTGGTCTCTGCACCTTTAAATACTCACTTCACAGCTTGTTGTTAATTGCTCTTGGACTGGCTTAGCACTCCTTTGCAACAGCCACAGGGCCCTTTATCCTTCAGTTTATCCTGTTGATATCTTTGTGCGTCAACTGGGACTACTTTTGATCAGGATTTGGAATTAAACCCTGGGCCACTGGGTAGTAATCCTGAAAGTAGCTCAAGCTCTTACAAGTTATATGAAGTACCAAGGGCTTTAAAACTTAGGGGATTTTTGCATCAATCCCTGTAGGTTTGTTTCATGGTCCATAATTTCAGGGACTAGAATGATCATCTTTTAAAGATTATTTTGCTGTAGGTTATCTTTTTTCATTTTCATTTATGGCATGGAATCAGAGCCATAGAATCACAGAATGAGAGCCCAAACAATGGCAAGGCAGAATGCCTGGGGCACAACATGAAGGTGAACACAACGAGGGACACTGAAATATTCTTACGATACCTATTTTTAATGGCAGAAAGTTCTGTTCTGTTCTCCATGAGTAAGTATTTGTTTTGTCAAGTCCTAGTTACACTGAAGGCTGAAAGTTTCCAAGAGATAAGAAGGGCGGGCCTGAGTGAAGTTCGAAAGACTTCTTGTTCCATAAATGCCTAGTCCCACCTCACCATAGGACAGAGATGGAATTAAGGGACAATTAGAGTATTGAAAGGGACCTTAGAGGTTATTACATTTTACTAATGAGGAAACCAAACCCTAGATAATCTGGTACTCGCCCTAGGTCTCATAGCTAGTTAGTAGAGATTGCTTTATTTTATGTTTTTCAATTTTCCCATGTTTATTTATTTTTTATTTATTTGTTTTTCTTTTTTTTCCTTTTTCTTTTTTCCCATGTTTATTGACATTATTTTTACCTCATGACTGTTCTTCCTTCTCTTCCTTTTCTAATATTTCTAGTTTGTCCTTGCCATATGGATGTCTTTGGGAATGAAGTGATTGTGTACTCCAAGGAGAAGGAGAATTATTGTGAGTTTCTAGGTAATGAAGACAAAGAAGAATTAAGGGGAGATCTCCCACCTGTTCTTAGGCTTTAAACTGGATTGGATAGAAAACATTTTTCATCTTTGTCATTCTCATCTTTGCCTTGACCATACTAGATATACTGCATATCTGTTGAATAAGCTAAATTGGATTGTGTCAATGCCTTACATACAATGGAGGAGTTTCCTCATCTGTAAAATGAGAGGGTTGATCAAAATGGCCTCTGAGATCCGTTCCATTTCGAGAGCCTATAGAGATGAAATGTAAATTTAGAGAGACTTCTAACTTTTCCTTAGCACTTTACAAACACAGAAATGGATGCTGAGATTTTTAAGGAAGTCAGTGGAAATGTCAGCACTTTCTCTAAGAGAACTCCAAAATCAACCCTTTTCTATAATATTGAATGTAATTGGTTACCTAGCATTGGGACCAATGAATGTTCACATGGCTGTGAAAGAAAAATATACCAGAAAACTCTGATTTAGTCTCAGGGACCTGAGAAGGCCCTACAGGGAGGCAGCTGTGGAGGCTGTCCAGTCGGAAAAGATGTATCTCCCTGTGTTCCAGGAAATTATAGCAACAACCTAATCTAAGCTCTTATGGCCTTTATAGGGCCAAGAACGGAGAAGTGCTACTGGCTGGCAAAGGCTTGTTAGGAGCCTAACTCCCCAGGTGTCAGTTTCAGACTTAATCTGAGTTGGTAAGGGTCAGGTAATAAACCAGTTTGGCTTTGCTAGCTCAACATAGTGATATGTTAGTTTCATTGTTTAAAAATAAAGCTTCAGTTTAGGCAAATGGAAAATTTGATTAGTTTATTTTTATGAGATGACTTGATGATAAGAAATCATCCAAAGGGTACTTATCCTTAGAATCATAACAACTTAAAAATAGTTTTTATTAATATCTTTTATACATTGCTAGATTTATCCCTGTATTTCTCCCCCTTTTTCTTCTCAGAAAACAAACCGTTATCAAAAAAGATTTTAAAGAGAAAAAAATCAACAAAACCAATTGATTCAGGGAGAAATATGTAATATTCCATACTCACAAACCCCTTCAGTCTCTGCAAAGAAGTAGGAGGAAGAAGAACCATAGCAGCTTAATATCTCTCAACCAATTCTTGATTAACTTGCAAGGTTTTGCCTAGAAAACCTTCCTCTATGTGGTAACAGACTGATGATGTTCCATTGACAACAGCTTCTGCCAAATCGCTGAATCCATTGAAATTCTGTTTCATCTATTGGTAGGTAGGTGGTGCAGTGAATAGAGCACTGGCCCTGAATTTGGGAGGACCTGAGTTCAGATCTCACTTCAGACACTATCTGTGACCCTGGGCAAGTCACTTAACCTCAATTGTCTTAAATATCTGGAGTTATCTCCAGTCATCCTGGGCAAGTCATGAATGACATCATCCCAATGTCATGGTCCTCTTGGAGAAAGAAGGACAAACAACCACATTTCATCTATTACTGTCTAGTTTATCAGAGGTGTCCCTGAAGCTCCTCTCCTTCAGCTTTTAAAGCTCATAAGATGGATCTTTCCTACTTTGGCAGTATTCTTACACCTTACTCCCCTTCATATACTCTGTGATCCAGTAACTACTCCATCTCCCAACTCCATATATATATTTTTTTTTTTTTTTTTTTTTGGTGAGGCAACTGGGGTTAAGTGACTTGCCCAGGGTCCAACTCCATATTTTTTAATGGTTGTCTCCCTTGTCTGGAATTCTCTTCCTCTTCCATCTCAGTCTCCTGACTTCCCTAGCTTCCTTCAGGTTCAAGTGTGTTCTGTTTTTTTTTTTTTTCCTTGTCACCCTTAAAATAGTGCCTCTCCTCCAGGATTAGCTGCAGTTTATCACATATGTATTTTATTTGTACATAGCTTTTTGCATGTTGTCTCCTCCCCCATTAGACTGTGGGCTCCTTGAGAATAGGGACTGGTTTTTTTGGTCTTTCTTTGTATTTATAGATGCTCTTTGACCTTTCAACATTTCTGCTGCTGTACCCTTTCATCCTAACAAGTTAGTGGAAGCAACTTTCTGTAGGATTCTCCCAACAGGCTTCTGTAAATAGCAAACCAAAAGGAAATGGCAAAGGTATAGTTTAAGTCCTACTCCATATCTGAGTACTAAACAATAACTGACAAGGTAAAATAAATGTGTTTCAAACAACATTAAGTGGTATAGTAGATAGAGTGTTGGGCCTGGAGTTAGGAAGTCCTTAATCTTAGACACTTACCAGCTGTGTGACCCTGGGCAAGTCACTTAACCTCTTTTGCTTCAGTTCCTTCGAGGGTTGTTATAAGGATCAAGTGAGATAATAATTCTAAAATACTTTTCACAATGCCTGACACATAATAGGTACTATTATAAATGTTACTTATTATTATTATTACTAGCAATATCATAATAATAAAAGTACAATAAAACACTTCAATGTTTGCAAAGTACTTTCCACATAATACCTCATCAGCAAATGAAGACAGTACAAAAATCAAATACAATTTCTCTCTCCTAATAAGACTAAGGAAAAGAGTGCACAAAGCCACAATGTCCTTTGATAAAAAAACAAAATATAAAAAAATATATATTTTTGGATTATGTACTTTTATGATTTATGCTCTTGATAAAACATGCCATATAGTTTTATAAACATAATGGTGCATGTTTTGAGAATAAATTTTAATTTTAACCATGAAGGGATCAATAAATAATAAACATTTATTAAGTACCCTCTACCTCCTGGGGGCAGATTATTATGATGCATAGGAAGAGGATAATTGATGGATACTTGTAATGTATCAGATGCTACAATTAGAAAGCTAACCCTGGGGGCTAGAATCAAATCTAGGTACTGTATCCAGCAGAGAGAAAAAAATGTAGTAGCACAATGGGAGAATTCTGCCACCATATTTTGCTTTTCTGATTGTTTCTGTTGATTTATTACTAATTTCTTCGATTTTGCGTCAGCTACTGGATCTTCCCTTAATGGCTCCTAGAAATAAAGTTCCTGCCTGAATAGCAGGATACACACACACACACACACGTACAAATGTACCTATATGTATATATGTGTATGTGTATTATGTGTATATATACACACATATGCATATGCAGACACATAAGCATACCCATATATCTATGTATATGTATATCATTCATAATAGCTATGGTAATTTTGTTACATTAATAGATAAGCAAGAGTTAGGAGAGTATGTGTAGCAAGGGGAACAATGAATGGTAAATCTCTAGACCTGCCTGGTAATCCAGGCAGTTGTCACAGAGGTCCTGGGGCTTGGCTAATTATAGAAGGATGGGGCATATTTGAAGATATTAACTCCAGTTCTCAGGTAGGTCAACTCTGCCCCAAGGATCACTTTAATGTCAAATAGATTATCTTTCCCAGGGTAGGAATCTTCTGAAGCATCTTTAGCTTACATTTTAAAATTAAACATTTAAACATTTACAACTTAACTCAGGTCTTGAGGGGTTTGTTCAGTGGAGTGATTAATGATGGAATCTTCAGGTCCTAGTCAAACTGATGGAAAAGACATTGGAGGATGGGAAGGATCTTTGGTATTTCTTAAAACACGTGGGATTTTGACACCCTACAGATGGTACTGGGGCTAGATTGTCAATGATAGCAAAAAAGTGAACTGCAAGTGGGCTTAGAAAAATAAGATCACCGATCTGATACTCTTTCTTAATTTCTCCATTCATGTGAACAGCCCCATGAATCTTCTAGCCCTGGAAAACTCCAAAGATTAGCAGGCTAGAAGACTCCAAAACATCCTTGACAATTTTCTCCCTTACTCTACCCCAACCCCAGAACAGTTGCTAAGTCTTGTGTATTGTACCTCAAAGATATCTCACATGTGTCTCCTAGATAAGAATTGGAGAGTTAATATCTTCAAACAGGCTCCATCCTTCTATAACCAGCCAAGTCCCAGGACTCTACAAACAATTGCCTGGATCATCAGGCAGGACCAGATATTTACTGTTTGTCCCCTTGCTTTCATAATCCAAGACCCAACCTTAATTACCTTTGGGTACACTATTTTAATGGTTCCCTAACTCATCTCCTTCCCTGTATGTACCCCTTTCACTAATCCAGCTTTCATAAAGCTTCCAAAATAATCTTCCAGATACTTGGACCTGATATTGTTACTCCTTTACTCAAAAAGCTTCAGTGAGGGGTAACTAGGTGGCGCAGTGGATAGAGCACCAGCCCTGGATTCAGGTGTACCTGAGTTCAAATTTTACCTCAGACCCTTGACACTTACTAGCTGTGTGACCCTGGGCAAGTCACTTAACCCCAATTGCCTCAATAAAATTAAAAAAAAAAAAGCATCGATGACTCTCACCTATCCTTTCAATTTTATCATCACACTGTTTCATTTTATGTATGTTGTGCTACAAGAAAAAAGGGGAGGGGCAGGGGGAAGTCAGCTTCCGTTTCCCCTCTAGGCATCTGATTTTCTGCATGAATTTCAATATCATGCCTTTATGTATCTATATTCATCCCCTACTCCCACTTTTTACCTCCTTTTTGAGCATTGCTGTGACTCAACCTGTGTGTCCTTGAGTCCTGTGTGTCCTTAAGCACTATCAATCTGTGTGTCCTTGAGTAAGTAACTTAAGCACTCTCAGCCTGTTTCTTCATCTGTAACATGAGAGGTTGGACTATTTGAACTCTGGGATTCCTTCTGAGCACTAGGCCTCTAATTCCCGATTGGTAGAGTCTTTGAAGGCTTATGATAGGCTGGATGGAAGCAGGGTCTCTTTTGGGATATGATGAGGTGTTAGATAATTAAGACTTTTCTACTTAGTCTAATACAGTGCCTCGTACATATTAGTTACTTAATAAATGTTTGTTGAATTGATTTAATAATAACTCACTTTTTTTAATACCTTAAGGTTTCTGAATCACTTTCCTCACATTTAACGAATTGAGTACATTATGCAATGTGAATTAGTCGATAAAATCCTGACCCTGTATTCAGATGACTGGGTTTACAGCCCAGCTACACCATTTATAATCCACGAGATCTTGGGCAAATTACTTAAATTGTTTAGGTTTTAGTATTCTAATGTGGAAAAGGAAGGGATTTGACAGAATAGCTTCACCTTCCCCTGCTGCACCTAGTATCCTATTTTATAAATTAGGACACTGAGAGGTTTCATAAGTTGCTGGGACACACAGGTGTTGGAGCTGGCATTCTAGCCCCAAATCACATGCCTAGTAAACATCTTTGGGAAAATTTGAACTCAACTCTCGATCCCAGGATCAGTACTTCCTTTTACATTAACTTGTTTAAATGTTCTTCTGTCACTCTTCAAATGAATTTGGGAACAGGGTATCTTGGGTACCAAGAGAATTTACAGAGTAGCAAACTACTTAAACAAAACAAAGCAAACAGACACCAAAAACTAGTGCAGGGAGTTATCACATTGAGCAGAGTTATGACCTTAAGGGGGTAACAGCCAAAGAAAAACAAGAACCCAACTGGTTTGTCTCTAATTAAGTTTTGTCTGAGGCCAGCTGGGAAGTACAGTTGCCTGCTCACTTGTAAAAGGGAAGTGGTCTTGAAGGTTGATTCTTGGGAGAAGATGCAGAAATCCAAATAAAGGAAAAAATAAGTCCTTATGACATCAAACCCTCCTACTATAATGCAATGCCTTTGGGACCAAATGAGTGCCCTGGTCCTAGGGCAGCTGCCAAACAGAAGGCTTCCTGACTGTGCTCAAAGGCATAAGCATTTATTAAGTACCAATTATGAGTAGAACACTGGACAAGGGAAAGGGGAAATTCAAGATGAAATTCTTTATTTTCTACTTCTCCATAAACCCTAAAATGACTTATATTTCTTTTCACCAATGGTCTCTAAACTTCTTGAGTGTCAGAGAACGTAAAAATCTTAATTCAAATAGAAATCTTGTTGGGGCAGTGAGGTGGTGGAGTGGATAAAGACTGACCCTGGATTCAGGAGGACCTGAGTTCAAATCCAGCCTAAGATACTTGACACTTACTAACTGTGTGACTCTGGGCAAGTCACTTAGCCCTCATTGACCTGCAGAAAACCAAACAGAAAAAAAACAACAAAAGAAAACTTATCCTAGTATCTTTTCCCCAGTGACACTAGTATCTCAATGCAATATGTTTATATTTTATCACTTCCATATCAGCCTCTTGAGATTCCCTTCTTCAACCCACCAGGGTAAGGGCAAGAGCTATGCATATTTCCCACAGAGGTGCACTGATACCTTTAGGCTGTAACTGAAGGCTTTAATTACACCTCTGTGACTAGAAAATATTGCTATGCTTCCCTGAGTGTTTAGACCATAGAAAGAGACTTAAGATATGGTAAGAGGTAGTTAAGCATAGCTAAATATTATATGTGAAAGGAGGCAGAATCATTTAGAGATTACATGTTTAAGCCACTGCAAAGAGCTCCTATTTCTTTAGGCAAACTTCGGTGCTCAGAGGATGCCTTTATTGCTAAATGACTTTGGTTTCTGCACTGAGAGATGGTGTTACAGATGAATACATTTCAGCTTGAAGCTCTTTTCTGTGTGAATTAGAAGCATTTAGGGTTAACTCCTACCAGTCAATTTTTTGGATACTAGCATTTTTTCCCCTGTGATGGCAGAAAAGATAGAAAAATGATCATTCAACTCAAAGAGAGAAGCAGGGTTCCTTTGCAATAAGTATTCATTCTCCTTTGGTCAAGAAGACCTGATGGAAACCCTCTAAGCACATGAAGGCTTGAAAGGGCTTTCAGGACTATCTAGGAATCAGAAAATTCAAGTGTTCTTCCATTTCATGATGTCTCAGGAATCTTGATAAGATGTTAGAAATCCAGACCTTAAAAGAGCACCAAACTGCTTTGCCATCACTCCTGAATTATCTCGCATTTTCCTCTCTTCAATAAAAGATTGAATGCATATCACCTCTTGAATTCTGACCAGTGCCACATTCTGACATGAATTTTTACTGTAAGCATGCTATCGATATATTTTTTGCTTTAGTCTTACCTCTGTTATTACTCTGCTGGTGGGTCTACCTGTCTCAATTCTTTCCTCCCACCAGCTAGCATAAAATAGTCATATGATTTCTGGTTGAAGACCCTTCAGTGAGGGGAACCCACTACCTCATTAGGCAACACTTTCCACCTTTGGAGAGTTGTAATTGTTAGCAAGTCGTTCCTAACATTAATCCTACATTCATCTCTTTGAAACTTCTACCCACTGGTTTTAGTCCTTCTCTCTGGGACCAAAGAGATATCTATATGATAACCCCTCTGATTCATAAAATAAACTATTGCATCCCTACTGAAACTTCTCTCAGGCTATAAACATTCCTATTTCCTTTAGTTAATCTCTATATGGTAGAGCCAGGCAGTGGATAGAGTATTTGCCCTGGAGTCAAGAGGACCTGAGTTCAAATCTCACCTCAGACACTTAGTAGCTGTGTGACTCTGGGCAAGTCACTTAATCCCAATTACCTTAAACATCTAGAGCCATTGCCAGTTGTCCTGATACTTATCTTGCCACTGGACCCAGATGTCTCTGGAGGAGAGAGTGAAGTTGGTGACTTTACACAGCCCTCCCTCACTTAAATCCAATTCAGTGCAAGTCATGACATCACCATGATGCCATGATTCTCTTTGAGAAGGAAGGAAAAACAACAACAACATCAATATGGTAGAGCCTCAAAGTCTTTCACTATTCTGAATACTCTCCTCTAGACATTCCCTAGCCTATCAATGCTCTTTCTGAATTGGGACACCCAGAAGTGGTGGATACAAATGTAGTCTGACAAGGACAGGGTACATTTGAGCTATCACCTCATTATCCTTGGAAGCTATAACAATCTTGAACCTAATTTTCCCTCAGGGTTTTACTCTGCATTTTCTATTCTTTCATAGCTAAAGTCCTAGGAAAACTATCTACACCTGGGAACCTTCTCTTCTTTTCTTGCTCACTTCTTAACTCTTTTTAACATGTCTTCAATTCTCAGATAAAAATAAATATTTGAATTTAAAGGTAAGAATTTTCTGTCTGTTTCCCATATTTGATATTATATAATGGAAAGAGGACTCTACCTAAAATCAAATGTTTCACTGAAGAGGAACATGTGTACAATGAAAGTGGATACACAAACGAAGAACGGTACTTTTCATCTTCCTTCTAACATAAATAGAATCAGAGTAAAAATCTAATACCTAATTATCAGAATTTCTAAAGAATTCAGTTTCTCTTTTAGCTCAGTCAAATGAAAATTCTTTCTCTTTATTAGGCTCTCTTTAGTTTTTTGCATTGTGGACTATTCTTTCCTTCTGGATACTATCTCCTTTCTAGAATTTTGTTATACCACTTTTTATTTGATCTCTGACTTCTCTTCTTCAAGCCCCTTACAGCATCACCAATCACATTCAAATCCCTAAGTGTGGGTGTATCTCAAATCTCTATCCTGTTTTTTTTTCTTCTTTCTTGTACCTTCTCAGTGACAACAACACTAAACATAGGTTCAATTGTCATCTCAGTATGGATGATTCTCATGTATGTGTGTGTATCCTCTCCAAGTCTTGAACTCTGTTCTCAAATAACCAACATCTCACCATCTTTTCTGCAAAATATTTTGCTAGAGTCTAGGTAAACTTTTGTGCATTTTTGGCTGTAAGTCTTGGGTATCATAAATTCAATATATCCCAATCAGAACTCATTCATTTCCTCCATAAATCTATCATTTCTTACCAACTTCTCAATTTTTGTTGAGGTCACAACCATCCAGAAACTAAAGACAGCTCATTATGAGTAGAAATTATTTCATTAATTTCATCTGTATCACCAGTACCTAGTATAGTATGTGTTTTCACACACTTACATATACTCAAAGAGTTTATATTCTTTGGGGAAAATGTCTATATACACATATACAGTAAACTCTATATGTATATGTATACATACATATATATATGTATATATGTGTGTGTGTATATATATATATGTATATGTATATATATATACATATACATATACATATATAATATAGTTTTACTAAGTCCAGCCTATCTATTACACATAATTTATTTTGCCTTATTCAAGCCATTAATAAAAATATCCAGTAGCACAGATTAGGCTAAGCATAGATTTTACTGGCACTATACTGGAAATACTGAATCATTAACAATTAAACTTTGGCCATTCAACCTGGTTCAAATCTAATTATGGTACCATAGAGCCCACCTATCATCATGTTTTCTACAAGATGCTTTGTTAAAATTTAGATAAACTGGGGACAGCTGGGTAGCTCAATGGATAAAGCACCAGCCCTGGAATCAGGAGAACCTGAGTTCAAATCTGACCTCAGACACTTGACACTTACTAGCTGTGTGACCCTGGGCAAGTTACTTAGCCCCCATTGCCCCACAAAAAAAAAAAGAAAAGAAAAAGAAAAAAGAAAAAATAGGTAAACTATATTTGTAGCATTTCCCTAATCTTCCTATTCAGTATCTCTGTCCAAAATGAATATAAGATTACTCCAATATCCTTAACATCCTTTGTCCTGTTCTAGATGGAATCATATTGTTTCTTTATAATACTATTTTTTTTCCTTTTCTAGGTAATCATTAACCATTTCTTTAAACATGAATGCTAGAACTTTTCAAGCAATTGAAGCCAACATCACTGGACATAAGTTTGTAGGCTCTACCCTTTGCCCATTTTTGAAAACTGGAATAACATGTGCCTTTCTCTCATAATGTGGGATCTGTCCTGTTTTCCATATTCTCTCAAATATCATTGATAACAGCTGATAAATCACATTCACCAGTTCTTTTTGAGGATCTCATTCATCTGAGGCAGCTCATTTATATTCATTAAGTTTAATTAATTAACTAATTATATCTAGTTACCCCAAGTCCAGACAATGGTTCTCATTACACAGGGCTATTTACCCTAGCCATATTGCCATTTGCTTCCCTCTCTTCCCAAACCCTACTTTCCATCTTTTTTTCTTGGACATGGTAATTAAAGTAAATTTTTGGTGGGGCGGGACAATGGGGGTTTAGTGACTTGCCCAGGGTTACACAGCTGGTAAATGTCAAGTGTTTGAGGTTGGATTTGAACTCAGGTCCTCCTGAATCCAGGGCCAGTGCTTTATCCACTTCGCCACCTAGCTGCCCCTCATTGGACGTGGTAATTAAATGAAAATACCATAAACTTCTGGAAAGGGCATGTCAGTTGACTGCCCTATGGATCAACTTATCATTCTTGTGATTCCCAAGTCCAAAACTCTGTTTCTTGGACACTCTCACTCCCATGCTATGTGCATTACTTCTTTTTATTAGCATGTAAGCTGCTTGAGAGCCGATTGTCTTGTTTTTTTCTATGGGTGACCCCATACCCGGCAAATGTTAAGGTGACTCTGGCAGATGGCTAGATGTAGGATGTAGCATAATCTTATCTGGTGTCAAGTTGCTATAATGGACTATGAATTTGTTCTTACTTATAACTTGACATAAAATTACCATAGAGACAAATCAAGACACTATTACCTATTCTACTTTGGGCAGAGAAAGAGAACTCCAGAGTTCCAGCATATGTCTTGAAAAATGAAATCTCTTATCATGCTATATCGTGCCTTTGGCCCTGACTTATGTTTTAATACCTAAACACCTTATCTATTTTCTACCACTCATTCAGACTCATAACTTCAATGTTATCCTTGACTACTTATTCTCACTTACCCCATACTTCTCATCTATATCCTAAACATGTTGTTACTGTTTTCACGCTGTCTCATTTGCCTACTTATTCAGCCACAACACTAGTTCAGGCAATCATCTTATCTCTCTCATACTATTTCAAAAGCCTCCTAAACAATATCCCTGCTTCAAGTCTCTCCTCATTCAAATCTTTTCTCCCCTACATTTTTTTTCTTTATAAAAAGTATTTTATTATTTTCCAGTTACATGTAAGGGTAGTTTTCAAAATTTGTTTTCACAGGATTTATAGTTCTGAATTTTTCTCCCACCCTACCTTCCCTCCCAAGATAGAAAGCAATCTGACATAGATTATATATGTAAAATCACATTAAACATACTTATGCATTAGTCATATTGTGAAAGCAGAATCAGAGCACAAGGGAAAAACCTCAAAAAAGAAGGAAGAAAAAACCAGCTCCAAAGTAGAAAGAGTATGATTCAATATGCATTAATAGTTCGCAGTTTTGTTTTTTTTTTTTTCTGGATGTTGAGAACATTTTCTATCATGAGTTCTTTGAAATTGTTTTGGATTATTTCACTGCTGAGAAGGGCCTAGTCTATCACAGTTGATTAACACACAATGTTGCTGTTACTATGTACAATGTTCTCCTGGTTCTACTCCTCTCAGTCAGCATCAGTTCAAGTAAGTCTTTCTAGGTGTCTTTGAACTCCTCCTGCTCATTCTTTCTTACAGCACAATAGTATTCCATTAAATTGGGTAATTTAAGATTCTAAATGTGGGTTCTAATCTGTTCCCCCAGTTTTGGGGGAAACTGACTAAAATCACTGATAAAAACGAGTTTAGATTTTTAAGGGTTTATTGAAAGGTAGAAAGAGAAAGATTGGGAACAGAATTCCAACAGCCTGGCAATCCTATCTTTCCTCAATTTTCCTGTGAAGTCCTCTGCCGCCACCAGCACCACCATAAAGTCAGGAACCAAAAAGAGACAGACCTCTCCGAGTAGGCCCTCCTTCCTGCTTCCTTTCCCCTCCCAGGAAATGGGAGGCTCCGCAAGTTGATTGGCTAGTAGCCTTGGTGGACAGTACCCATGCGCAAACGTTACTTCCTGACGCCAATGAAAAGCTGCATGGCCTTGCCCTCTGAGGCATTCTCCTCGTGGTGGACCTTTCCTATAGTAAGTCTCCAGTAGGTGGCGTCATTCCAATCATTACAACATTCATATACCACAACTTGTTTAGCCATTTCCCAATTGATGGAAATTCCCTAACTTCCAATTCTTTGCCATGACAAAGAGAGCTTCTATAAATATTTTGTACATGTGGGTCCTTTTCCATCTTCTATGATCTCTTTGGGATACAGACCTAGCAGTGGTACCTCCTGTCCACTTTTAAAAAGATCACCCTACATTGTTGGTCTGCCCAATAAGCTGCATGTGAAAAGGCATAGAAAATGCATTGGAAGAGGGATTCAGGATCCAGAAAGATCCAAACAGCCTAGAATCATGAACTCAAGCTAATTAGATTGAAATTCAGTAATATTTCATATTAAACATTTATATATGAGGTTAACAATGAGGAACAAATGTTCATAAAACAGGCATGGCTAAAAAAAACTCATGGGAAAAGATATGAGAGTTTTATTGAACATTTACATTTTATATTAATATGAAATGGCATGAAGTGGCACCAGAAAATGAATGGGGACATAGACTTCATCAGTAGAGGTAGAGTGTCCAGAATGAGGAAGCTGTTAGTCCTATTATACTTGGCCATGGTAAGCTATATAAGATTGATTGAAAGAATGCTTAGCTTGGGGAAGATAAGCTCTAGAGGGGTTTAGAACAATTATCTTCAAATATCTGAAGGACTGTCAATTGACAAAGGTGGGGTGAACTTATTCTGACTGACCCCAAAGGGCCAATAGGATCTTAAAAAACCTATCAGTTTTCATCCCACTGGTACAGCCTTTAAGTATTACCTCTCAAAACCACAATGAAGCATCAGGATAGGACTTGAGGAGTAGAGAAAGGGCAAGCTAATTTGGAAATGCTAACTTGAATTGAATTTGGGTAGTCATTGCTAAATCTAAAGAAATATTTAAATATAAAAGACATGAATAATTGAAGAACAATTATTTAAACCAAAAAGCATAAAGCTGAAAACAATATATTAATTGTGTTACTTTCCTACAAAATGCCAAGGAAATTTTATTTCTTATTAAATAGAGAGAAAAAGATTTTAAAGTTAACAATAGTGTATGAAAATAGAATAATTAGGGTAATTAGAAAAGTTATAGCCCAGAAAAGTACTTTTTCAGTAAATATATTGAAAGGAAAATTAAGTATTTAATGATCCACTGGCATGGAAACAGTTTGGCATGTATTGTTTTATTTAAAAAATGATATGCTGATGAAAATGGTAACTGATATCAAGTAAATTCATTGTTTTGAAGACATTTTTGGCTAGAGATATTTTTAAATGTCAATCAAATGTTCATTATGGGGGCCATTTGAAGAGTGGGGGAGGGGGGGAGTGAACCTTAAATTAAATAGAGGACTTTGCTGATGAATATTCTTGATGAAAAGACCAGAGCTAAATAGGAACTTTGAAATGTAAACCTAAGACTCAAGAAAAAAAACCTTTCAATGTAAATTCATTTGAGGAATTAGAAAGATCTCCATAATGATGAGTCAGTCAGTCAATAAATATTCATTAATATCTACTATGTGCCAGGTACTGTGCAAAGCTCTTAGGGATACAGAAGGAGGCAAAAGACAGTCACTGCCCTCAGAAGGTCAAAAGTTTTAATAGGGGAAGAAGAATCAAGTATCTCTTTAGAACTGAAATGTCTTCAAAAAGTGTTCAGGGAGAATTGAAAAAAAAAAACAAGGGACTGGGTAGTGGATTGATTTTATTATAAGGGCTTTAAGAGCTACAAGAAAAGGGAAGGCAAGAGAAATACATTAGTGAAGAAAGGAGGAATTAGGAAGTAGAATTTAGTATTTGTTATAATTGGGGTATTAAGGAGAAGAGTACACAAATATGGAAGGAAGGGCAGATATCACATGAACAAGAAATAGAATGTTTGAACACATAAATATATCTACGTATGCAGAACTTTTAGGCTAAGAAATGACAAAAAGAAATGATTCCTGAGATACCTGGGAAATATGAAGTGACATAGAGCAAAGTTAGTATAATCAAGAGAATAATGTATCCAATGAGAACAACATCTTAAAGGAAAACAACTTTGGAAGACTTAAAATCTTTGATTAAAGCAATGAATAACATTACTCCAGATGACCTATGATGGAGAATGTTACCCACCTGATAGACTGGTAAAAGGTTGAAGGTATGAAAAAAAATCTATTTGAACATGGCCACTGTTGTAGAATTTTTTTGTTTGATTCTCCTTAGGTGTTGCATGTTTTTTTTTTTTACTTCTGTTTTTTTTTTTTTTTAATTAGGAGGAGATGGTTAATCCAAAGAGAAAAAAAAAGAAGAAAAAAAAAATGAGATCCTTCGAAATATTTTTTAAAAGTACAAAAAGAACTCCCAAAGGGAGCATAGTCAAGCAAAGCAGTTTTAAAGTAACAGGTTGAATTTATCATATAGATTTTTTAAAAAGCAAACTATGAAATAGAGATCCATGGTCTCATATGAAATTCTTTTTTGGCTTTTATTTCTTTAAAAGGAAATGCTAATTTTTTTTTAGATTTTGTTAAATGCAGAATTAAAAAATATTTATTGATTCCTTTAAATTCATAACAATTTTTTAAAAAATCAAACATAGTTTGATGTCAACTTGAAAAAGAAGGTTTTCATCAGTTTCCCCAGAGGTCTTTGCTTGACACTATTTATTTTTTTTTAATAAGCTGCTTTTCAAATAAGCAGATGATGCAAAGGTGAGAGAAATAGTTAAACAATGAATGAAAGAATCAGGAATCAAAGAGCTCCTGGCAAGCTAGACTGCTATACCTAATTGAAAAATATGAAATTTAATTGAAATTAATGCAAAACTTATACTTAGTTGCAAAAATCAGCTTCATAAATACAAGATAGGTGGGTGATACAGGCCTAGAAATAAGCTTGTCTAAAAAGAGCTGGGTGGACTGAAATTTCAGTATGAGTCAAATGTAAAAATGAAGTAAAAAAAAAAAAGAATGAAGCATCAGTTGGAAAAACTTACAAGAGATGAGAACTGGGGAAGTGATAACTCCACTCTACATTAACCTGATCTAACCACATCCTGAGCATTGTGGTCAAGCTTGCAGGTGTGCATTAGAGGTGCTTAAATGCTGTAGCCAATTGTTAAATTTTCAAGGGGGGACATTTACACCTTAGAAAAAGGCAAATGCAGGGGCAGCTAGATGGCACAGGGGATTCAGGAGGGCCTGAGTTCAAATCCAGTCTCAGACACTTGACACTAGCTTTGTGAGCCTGGGGAAGTCACTTAACCCTCATTGCCCTGCAAAAAAAAGAAAAGAAAAGAAAAGAAAAGAAAAGAAAAGAAAAGAAAAGAAAAGAAAAGAAAAGAAAAGAAAAAGAAAAAAAGAAAATGCTATAAATCAGAACTTATGTTGTTTTGTTGATTGTTTAGACTTAAAAAAGAGATGAAAGAAAATGTCAGTCATGGAGATCGAACTTAAATGTATGTATATATATATTTTTTTCTGGAGGCCCACTTAAACATTTACTAGCAATCTCCTGTGAGTATCCATTTTAGGAGTGATACAAGGACCATAACATTAAAGCTGAAAGGAAGATGAGGGGCCATTGATTTCAGCCCCTAATTTTATAGATAAAGATGTTTAGGTATAGAAAATTTAAGGTTTTTACCTAGGGTCACTTAGTATCTGAAGTAAGATTTGGACATTTGTTCTCCTGGCTTCCAATACAGTGCCCCACTTACTATGCCAGCCTGGCTCTCAAGACAATGGTTAAGTTAGATAGCATCCAGAATGTCAACCAGGATGGAGAAATGTCTAGAGTTCATGGCTTAGGAGGATAGGGTTATAGAATTCAGGATGATTAATCAGTAAAAGAAAAGAAGACAGGATGATTGCTGTCTACAACCATACATAGTGTTGTCACCTGGAAGAAAGATTATAGTTGCTCTATTTGGTTTCAATGGTCAGAGCTATGAGCAATGAGTGGAAATTGTAAAGAGGCAAAACATAGGTTTAGTATTAGGAAAAAACAACCCTCAAAACTTTCAAACAAAGATGTTAAAAAGGCTACCTTGGGAGGCAGTAGACTGCTCAGCACTTTTCAGAAATGGATGGATAACAGATCAGTATATTGTAGGAGTCATGTTTGTTTGTTGTTCAATTGTGCCCAACTCTTTGTGACCCCATTTGAGTTTTACCTATCAAAGATACTAGAGGGGTTTGCCATTTCTTTCTTTAGATTATTTTACAGATGAGGAAACTGAGGAAGACAGGGTTAAGTGACTTGACCAGGGTAAAACAAATAATATCTGAGGCCACATATGAACTCAGGAAGACTCATCTTCTAGGAGAATGTGATGGGATTTATTCAGATCTTAAGGTACTTACTTTGCCCATTGTAAACTGAGAACTATCATTGATTCCCAGTTTAGATATTTATTAGTTTCCCTATAGAAATCATCTCAGAAACATAATCATTTTGGTGTACCTCATGATCATGGCTACATATTCATGATGTGTAGTACTGCAGTACTTATCCAGATAATACAATAACAATGAATTAGAAAAATTTGGGCAATTTAAAAAATGGCTTGAATAAATCACTGCTTTGTTTTCCTTTTCATAAGCATGTTTGTGGAGACATAGGCCTGTTGACAAAGTCTTTGACTCAACTTTAAATAAGAACAGAAAATGTTGCCAATAATGGTCATGTGGATTACTACAACCTGTGAGTTAGGCAAGCTTCCAATAACTGTCACAGTATGTCCAAAAATTGATGAAGTAAATCAGCTTCACCTGAGACCTCATCAGCCAAACCTGACATTTTGGTACCTGAGCAGCATTATTTAATGTGCTTCTTCTTTTTATGAAGTGAGCTACAAGTGTTAGGACAACTCATAAGTACAACATGCTGTGAAAGTTGCAAAAGAAATTAAATGAACTTGTTTGAAAAAATAATTAATTAGGCCATAAAACCGTCCCCAGCTTGTTGAGCTAAAGACATGAGTTGGCATTGTTCCTAAAACAGAAGTGGCCAGACCAGTGAAGGATGAAACAGTATATCTTCCACATTATTTTTGAAAGGATGAATCTATTTTCTGTTGATTTTGGCACTGGCTAATTTATTGATTCATTTCAGTAGAAGATATACACTATAGCTGGGCTGTAACAGCATTGGGATATTAGGGGGAAATATTCTACATGAGGACACCTGGGACACAGACAAGAATTCATTTTTCACAGTATCTTGCCTTTGGGGTACCCATAATGATTGCAACCCTATTGCCTCTAAGCAAAATAGGGATATATGAATGGATATAATGCTTTCTTGATGTTTTAATTAAATTATTGGGGTGCTGACTGTTTCTAGCTAAATTATTGGTGGGGCAGACTGGCTTTTTCTAAAATATTGCTACTTATAAATTAATGGCTATTGTACTCATTTAGGCAGAAAATATTATTAAAGTATATTAAATATTAATAATGTGAGAATTGGCACACTACCCCTGCTGAGAAAGACATTGTGGGAACCAGGGCAGCTCCTCCCTGAGGAGAAAGAATGTGACTTAGTGTCCTGAATGTCAGATTGGTGTGTCAATCAGTGCTACCAACCAATTAGCTTGGAGCTGTGTGTAAGAATGGCCCGGCTTCTGGTGTCAGAGGGGTATTCTGGGAGAAGCCGCTCAGAAGCCAGTCTTTTCATTTCCAGACTTTGGCTTGAAGGCAGGGACAGTCAGAATAGGGAGAACTTCACATGGGCTGCTAGGAAAGTGTGATGAAATAATGGGATTTAGCAGATACTCAAAGACCCACCTGGAGATTAATCTATACTGATTGAATCAAGTGAGAGTGATTGACTGCTGATTAAGCCTACTTCAAGTTAATTGGAATGTAATCACACCTGGCTATCCCTTAAGATGGTATTATTCTCAGAAACTAGACTGTGAACTCAACTTGAGAACACCTTCAAAGCCAATGGATTTGGATGACGACAACCAATCACCTTGAAGCAGTGTGTAAGGACTGCCTCTGTTCCAGATCTATAAAAAGCTTCCACAAACAGCTTGCTGGTGTGTTCCTGATTAAAGCAGGCTCCTGGAGGAGGATTTCAGGAAGAACCCAACCAGGCTGGAACTCTAGGCTAGACTGGAGCTGAAGCTTCTGATTTAAGGCGACCGCAGTTTAGATTTTTTTTTTTCCTCTCTGGCTATACTGAATAGATCCAAACTAGGGTTTTCCTCTCTCACTCTCATCACTAACTTCTAATACACTTTAATATATAGTTAAAAGGCTAAACTCTTGCTAAAGCTTCTAATTTAAGGTGATCACTCATTAGATCTTAGACATCACAGCTAGAATTCTAGACCTTACAATAAAGAATATTGACCATGTGGCAGTTAAAACAAGCTGAAAACTCCCCAGCACCATGTTGTCTCTAAGAGAGCATATGGTCCCAAACAGAGTTCAGAAAGCCCTACATTACCTACTCTGGTCTAAGAGAAGAGTGCTCACCAACCAGATAGCCTTCTGAGCCTAGAGCAGGAGCCAAGAAGAATTGCATTCACCTCATGGTCTGTCCTTCTTTGGATAGGGGCAGCTCCTTACACACTGATTAAAGCTAATTGGATAGCATCATTCAATTCTATAGGTTAACATGACCTGAGGGTGGTTTATATTAAAATGAGCTCTACAATAATGACATCAGGGTCTAATGGGAGACCAATCCCCTATGGACAAAGTCAAAGTCCAGATAGGTGCTGGTTTTAATCCCCTCAGTTCACTGAACTAGACATAAAAGTGTCTATTCTCCACCTCTATTGTACACCCAGCACACCCTGTACTTCCTGCACAGGATTAGAGCTTCCTTCTAAAAATTGACCTCTGAAATGGAGAGAAGTAGCAAGCCAATCAAATACTGGTTCCCTCCTGGGTCCCTCCCCTTACCCCCCAAAAAAATCCATTATTAATAATTATTTTCTCACATTGCACAGCCTTTCTTGATATCAACGTTCCTGGAAAATCTAAAACATATTATACTCTGCTATCCTTTATTATTCCTGAGACCCCATTAATCCAGATTTAAGATGAGGTTATACTATGAGTCACTAACCTAATTCAATAGAAAAAAAAAGATTAGGTTCTGGGTAGATGCCATGATCACCTTGATAGTTAAGCTACTTCATTCTGCTGAGCAGAAGGGCTGAGCTTGTCTCAGAGATTAGACAATTTTCCATTCCCCATCTCTGACTTCTTATGTGGGACCTCCTAACACACTAGACTAAGGATCACTGTGAATTACCCAATCAGAATTGGATCTAATTCTGCCGATCCTACTAGAATACTCTGCCTTTTCTCTAAGCTTGCTATAATTCTTGGAACTCCAGTTATGTGACCTTGACACTTGAAATGGTTTCCCACAGGAATGAACAGAATATGCTTAATTACATAAAATGCTTTACTGTTGGTGAAGGAACAATGAAAGCAAAGAGTAAATTAATAATAAAACACCTGCCTTATTGTTGCAAACTCTCAGCTTTTCCTAGACTCCATTGTCTTTCAGGCATTATGCTGGCTACTCTTGAGTGTGGTTTTTCTAGGTTTGTTTAGTCCTCTGTGGCTACTCCTCCTGAGAGTGGCCAAAGAAAATTAGGAAACACAACATTCTATAATTGATATTTGATTCATGTTTCCAGGAGAAGCAGTCCTTAGATGGAGGCTCAGGAACTCTGGACTCAGATCTCAGGAATTATAAAACTGAAGCTACAGAGAAGTAATGCCTTACTGTTTCTTGTCCTGTCACTGTTGGGAATCTCTGAATGCTTTTCATCAGGACTATAGTCAGAGGACTTAGGTCTCTGATACTACCTGCAGGATCCTGGATAAATCATTTAGTCCTTAGTAAAGTAAAGATGTGGATTTAGATGGATTCTAGCTCTATAGTGAAAAACTTCCAGCTCTAGATCTGCCATGATGATTCTATGATGACAAGTCTAGTACTTTAGACGATATGCTAGCATTCAATCACATAGGATTGTTGGAGGAACAATTGAAATATTCTCTACATAAGTGGTTTGTAAATTATAAACCACTATGCAAATATAAAGTGAATGGCATAGAATGTTAGCCAGAAAACTTAAGCAAATTAGTAATCACTGAAAAAAGATGAAGGAGATTGACCCCTAAAATTCACTGCCACAGTAAAAATTAATAGAGCAAAATTAAAAAATGCAAAATTTGAAGAACAGATCTCTAACATAAAAAGAAAATATTTGCCCTAAAAAACAGGACTCCAAGACATATTCAAAAAATCACTAGATTCACATAAAAATGGGATGAAAGAAAAATCTGAATATGTATTTCAATGAATCTTAAAAGAAAATTATCCAGATGTAATTAAAGCAAAGTTCAGGTTAATAGAATTCACAGGACATTAACAAAGAGAAACTAAAGTTTAAAACATTCGGATATATAGGGGCAAAATTCCAGAATTCTCAAGTGGAATAGAAACTTTTAAGAGTATCAAGAAACTAAACAAATAACAACACAGGGGCACATAACACCATCAAGAGAAGAACAACAAAGGTCAGAATATGATCTGCCAAACAACAAATAAAAATTAACTATATCTAAAATTGAAAATAATCCTACTTAGGAAATTAACTTTTATCAAAAATTGATGACTTTAAAGCATTATTTTTGTGAAAACGAGAGCAGAAATTGTCTTTGAAATGCAATATAGTAGAGAAAACCAAAAAAATGAAAATTAAATAAGTTTGAATAAGTTAAAGGGCTAGGAGGTGATATAGTGCTAACATAATGAAAGGGGGAAACATTTCTCAGGAATATCAGCTTTTCTATACACTAAGAAAAGAGAGATAACCTTTGAGAGTGGATATAGAAAATAGATGCACTCTATGGGAATGAGGGAAAGGGAAGAAGAGACTTAGTATTAATGAAATTATGCATAGATGGTGACAGTTCAAACATAAACATGTTTTTTGAGAGGACTGAGAGCTCATGAATTTCACCTTATTTGTGTTGGGCAAGGGAAGACTATCATTGTTGCTGTTGTAGGTGGTGGTGTTATTTTACCCTATAGGTCATGCTTTCATTCTATCTTAAAAAATGCCACTAATCATGGGATAATTGATTTAATTGGTCATTATTTCCTCTACAATTTTTGTTTTCTTTTCTTTAAGTTGTTCAGGGGCATTGCAAACTGAATATTCTGATGATAGATTTTTTCTTTCCATGTATGCCTCATATGTGTTTTTAAATGTAACATATATCATAATCAAGCTCAGATTTGCGGGTTATGTCATTTAAGTTGGATCTTGATCACTTTTCCTTTTCAGAATATACTATACTGGGGCAGCTAGGTGGTGCAGTGGATAAGGTGCCAGTCCTGAATTCAGGAGTACCTGAGTTCAAATCTGGCCTCAGACACTTGAAATTTACTAGCTGTGTGACCCTGGGCAAGTCACTTAACTCTCATTGCCCTGGAAAACAACAACAACCACAACAAAACCCCCAGAATATACTATACTATTCCTTTGATATTCCTTATAGTGGCAGGAAAAATGTTTTAAAATTTCTGTTCTTTTTATATACAAAAGTCTTCTCCCTGAATACTTGTAAAACTTGTGTTCTTTTTTGCCATCAGAATTGCTAAATTCAACCTCTATGTATCTTGACATTTGAAGTGTGTGTGTGTGTGTGTGTGTGTGTGGTCGTGCGTTCTTAGATGTGATTTGTGAATCTCTAAATTGATTTTGTTGTCTATTTTAAAAAGTTCTGGCCAGATTTCTTTATTATTTTCTGCATTATTATATTTAGATTTTAAAAAAGATTTTGTGTTTTACTTATTAGAGAGGATCCTTGTCTCTTGGTAACCTATCTTAAAAGTGTATCACTTTGGCTTGCATAGAATTCTTGTGATCTTTTGATGTTTTGCATTTTGCTTCTTATTCATTTAATTTTTTAGTTTATTATCAAAATAGTTGGGAGAAGGGTCATAGATAGGGATGTACATACCATAAATCATTTCTTTTCTTAATGAAAATGCCACAAGCTATTTGGTGTCTTCAGAAAGTGCCTATAATCTTAAAAAAAGGTTAATTCCATTTTCATTTAACTTGTGTGTTTCTGTTGTATAAACAACATTTATGTAACAAAATGGATTAGGTTATACCTAAATATCACTAAAACATATTTAAAACATTTTTTAGGGAAAAGATTCAAAATTTTTCTTTCCTTGGAGTGAAATGAACTTATTGTTTTTCTACTGTGATTATTTAGCTACAGGATTCTGCTCTGAACATTGTATAATATGTCATTCTTAAGAAATAAATCTTGACTATTCTCTGCAATTTAGAAGAACAATTAGAACATTAATATCCTTAAATTTATACTTTTCTTCTCAAAGGCAATTACTTGATTAAAAGAAGCCTTATACCTTGGTAGTTAATTTTCAGTAAATGAAACTGATAAAATTTGTTCCCAAGGAAGAAAATAAAATCTTGGGAAATTCAAATTTATTTATGAAATAAAAATCTACTTAAATTATTTTTATTAAGAGGCAATGTGGGATGGGGCCAAGATGGTGGAGAGAAGCCAGTAAGATGCCTGAGCTCTCCCAAACTTCCCTTAAAAACAACTTTAAATCAAGCCTTTAAACAGATTCTGAAACTACAGAACCTACAAAAAGAAAGAGGATCACAATCATCCAAATGGAGATAATTTAAATGACTTCAGGAAACGTCAGTCTCACTTGGGCAGGGGAGAAGCACAGCACACCTCAGCATAGCATAGCATGGAGGGGGTCAGGCAAGTCAGCAGGAAGCAACCAAGGCCCTTTGATCCTGGTTTGGCAAGCTAGTGGTGCAATGGGCCAGTGGTGAGATACACCAGCACCAGCTGAGAGGGCAGGATTCCAGCTAGGGGGCTATACACAGGATGGGTACGACCAGGACTGGCCATTCCAGATCAATATGAGGAAGAAAGCCCAGGGCAGGGAAAAATCTGCAAGCCATAGAGGCCTCAGAGCAGAAAGCCAGCAAGACAGCCCCTATCTCCCAGCACAAGAAGCTTGAAACAGTGACCCTGGTGCCCAAGGAGTGGACCTCAACTTAAAAAAAATAATAATAATAATAAGCTGCAATATGAGCAAGAAACACAAAAGAGTTCTTAACAATGAGAGCTTCTGTATCACCAGGGAAGAGACAAACACAAACTCAGATGAGGACAATACTCTTAAATTGCCTACATGTGAAGCCTCAAGAGGGAAGTTGAATTGGTCTCAAGAACAAAAAGCCTTCTTGGAAGAACTCAAAAAGGATTTTAAAAATCAATTGAGAGAAGTAGAAGAAAAAATGGGGAGAGAAATTAAAGGAACACAAGAAAATTATGAAAAAAGAATCAGCAGCTTAGAAAAGGAAGCACAAAGAATCAGAAGCTTGGAAAACAAAGCAAAACGATTGACTGAAGAAAACAATTCCTTAAAAAATTAATCTGGCCAAATGGAAAAGGAGGTACATAATCTGACTGAAGAAAACAATGCCTTAAAAATTCAAATTGGACAGCTGGAAGCTCAGGATTCCATGAGACACCAGGAATCAGTCAAAAAAAATCAAAAGAATGAAAAAATAGAAGAAAATGTGAAATACTTCATTGGAAAGACAACTGACCTGGAAAACAGATCCAGGAGAGACAATTTGAGAATCATTGGACTGCCTGAAAGCCATGATCAGAAAAAGAGTCTAGACACCATATTCCAGGAAATTATCCAGGAGAACTGCCCTAATATTATAGAATCAGAGGATAAAATCATCATTGAAAGAATCCATCGACCACCTTCTGAAAGAGTCCTAAAAGGAAAACTCTAAGGAATATTGTAGCAAATTCCAGAATTACCAGGTGAAGGAGAAAATACTCCAAGTAGCCAAAAATAAGCAATTTAAGTATCATGGAGCCACAATCAGGATTGCTCAGGACCTGGCAACTTCAACATTAAATGATGGCAAGGCATGGGATATGATATTCCAGAAGGCAAAAGAGCTTGGATAGAAGCCAAGAATCTATTACCCAGCAAAACTGATCATTCTCTTTCAGGGGAAAAGATGGACATTCAATAAAATAGGGGACTTTCAAGGTTTCCTGATGAAAAGAGCAGAAATGAATAGAAAATTTGATCTTAACATATAAGACTCAAGAGAAGTTTAAAAAGGTAAACAAGAGGAAAAAATATTCAATAAGGTTAAACTGTTTACAATCCTACACAGGAAAATAATACCTTTAACTCTTGATAACTGTGTACACACACACACACACACACACACACACACACACATATATATATATATATATATATATTTGGGCAGACAGAAGGATTATACACAGAGGGTATAAATATGAATTGTCTGATGTGATGGTATAAAGAAAATTAATTGGTTAAAAAGTAGTTTATGGGGAGAAGTGGAAAGGGGAGGTGGAATGGGGTGAATTACATTATATGAAGAGGTACAAAAATCTATTACAATAAAGGGAAATGAGGGAGGGGGGAACAATGTTTCAACCTTACTCTCACTAGATTTGATTCAAAGAGGGAATAACATATACGTTCATTTGCATACAGAAACAGAATATTCTTTAGGGAAGTAAAAGGGAAAGGGGAAAAACTGGGACTAATAGAGGGGAGGACAGAAGCAGGGAAGAAAAGGGTAAAGAAAAGGGAGGGGTGCTGATAAAAGGGAGGGCATATTGGGGGAGACAGGGGTAAAAAGCAAATCATTGGTGAGGAGGAATTGGGTGAAAGAAGGGGGGAATAAAAAGGGGATAAATAGAATGTAGAGAAATAGACAGCTAGTAATAATAATAACTGTGAATATGAATGGGGTGAACTCTGCCTTAAAATGGAAGCGAATAGCAGAGTGGATTAAAAACCAGAATCCTACAATATGTTGTTTATAAGAAACAAATTTGAAGCAGAGAGATACACACAGAGTAAAGGTAAAAGGTTGGAGTAGAATATATTAGGCTTCAGCTGAAGTAAAAAAAGCAGGGGGAGCAATCCTTATCTCAGACAAAGCAAAGGCAAAAATAGATCTAATTAAAAGAGATGAGGAAGGAAACTACATCTTGCTAAAAGGTACTATATAAAATGAAGACATATCAATACTTAACATGTATGTGCCAAGTGGTTAAAACATTCAATTTCTGAGAGTTGAAGTTATATGAGTTACAAGAGGAAATAGACAGCAAAACTATACCAGTGGGGGATCTGAATCTTCCCCTCTCAGAATTAGGTAAATCTAGCCACAAAATAAATAAGAAGTTATAGAGGTGAATGGAATGTTTGAAAGTTAGATATGATAGAGGTTTGGAGAAAACTGAATGGGGATAGAAAGGAAAATACCTTTTTCTCAGCAGTACACGGCACATATTTAAAAAGTGACCATGTATTAGGGCACAAAAACATCACAGTCAAATGTAGAAAGGCAGAAATAGTAAATGCTTCCTTCTCAGATCACGATGCAATAAAAGTTACCTGTAATAAAGAGCAATGGAAAGGTAGACTGAAAATTAATTGGAAACGAAATAATTTCATTCTAAAGAATGAGTGGGTCAAACAACAAATCATAGAAACAATCAATAATTTCATCCAAGACAATGACAATAATGAGACAACATACCAAAATCTATGTGATGCAACCAAAGCAGTGCTTAGGGGAAATTTTATATCTGTAACTGCTTACATCAATAAAAAAGAGAAAGAGGAAGGACATCAATAAATTGGGCATGCAACTAAAAAAGCTAGAAAAAAAACAAATTAAAAATCCCCAATTAAATACTAAATTAGAAATCCTGAAAATGAAAGGAGAAATTAATGAAATTGAAAGCAAGAAAACTATAAAAATAATCAATAAAACTAAGAGCAAGTTTTATGAAAAAAAAACCAAGAACATAGATAAACCACTGGTTAATTTGATTTAAAAAAAAGAGAAGAAAATCAAATTACCAGTATCAAAAATGAAAGGGGTGATCTTACCACCAATGAAGTGGAAATTAAAGCAATAAGTAGGAACTATTTTGCCCAAATGTATGCCAATAAATTTGACAATCTAAATGAAATGGACAAATATTTACAAAAATACAAACTGCCCAGATTAACTGAAGGGGAAATAAAATCCTTAAATAAGCCCATATCAGAAAAAGAAATTGAACAAGCCATTAATGAACTCCTTAAGAAAAAATCTCCAGGGCCAGATGGGTTTTCAAGTGAATTCTACCAAACATTTAAAGAACAATTAATTCTAATATTATTCAAATTATTTGGAAAAATAGGTGAAGAAGGAGTTCTGCCAAATTCCTTTTATGACACAAATATGGTATTGATACCAAAACCAGGTAGAGCAAAAACAGAGAAGAAAATTATAGACCAGTTTCCCTAATGAATATTGATGCAAAAATCTTAAATAAGATATTAACAATGAGATTACAGCAAGTGATCACCAGGATAATACACTGTGACCAGGTGGGCTTTTTACCAGGAATGCAGGGCTGGTTCAGCATTGGGAAAACTATTAACATAATCAACCACATCAATAAGAAAACTAACTCAAATCATATGATTATCTCAATAGATGCAGAGAAAGCTTTTCACAAAGTATAGCATCCATTCCTAATGAAAACTCTAGAGAGCTTAGGAATAGGTAGAGTTTTCCTTAAAATAATAATTAGTATCTACCTAAAACCATCAACAAGCATTATATGTAATGGAGATAAGTTTGAGGCATTCCCAATAAGATCAGGGGTGAAACAGGGATATCCATTATCACCTCTATTTTTTAATATTGTACTAGAAATGTTAGCTTTAGCAATCAAAGAAGAAAAAGGAATTAAAGGAACTAGAATAGGCAAGGAGGAAACAAAACTATCACTCTTTGCAGATGATATGATGGTATACTTAAGAGAATCCTAGAGAATCAACTCAAAAATTACTTGAAACAATTAACAACTTTAGCAAAGTAGCAGGATATAAAATAAATCCACATAAACCATCAGCATTTTTATTCATGACCAACAAAGTCCAGCAGCAAGAGATAGAAAGAGAAATTCCATTTAAAGTACCAGTATTATTCCTTATCCAAGAGAGTTCCTTATACCAATTAAATCACATGCCCAGTTCCTAACCATATTCCTACTTATCTATTATCAAAGTAAAAGGGTTACTTCAGATTTAAAGAGCCTTTTCCATCATGAGTCCTTCGGAACTCTCTTGTACTGTTGTATTGCTGAGAAGAGTCAAGTCTATCACAGTTGATCAACACATAATGTTGATGATGCTGTGTACAATGTTCTCCTGTTCTGTTTAAATCCAGAAAAAAAAGAACTGTGGAATATGGAAGCAGATTGAACCATACTATTTCTTTTGGTTTAGGTGCTGTTGTTTTTCTTTTTTGAGGTTTTCCCTTTTTACTCTGATTCTTCTCTTATAACATGACTAATGCAGAAATATGTTTAATATTATTGTACGTATATAACCTATATCAGATTACTTGCTGTCTTGGTGAGGTGGGGAGGGAGCAGAGGGAGGGGAAAAATTGAAATTAGAAACCTAATAAAAACAAATGTTGATAACTATCTCTACATGTAACTAAAAAATAATAAAATACTTTTATAATAAAAAAAATAAAAAGAGGCACTGTGAAATAGTGGATAGACAACTACCCTCAAAGCCAGAAAGAGCTGGGTTAAAGTCTGGCATCTAAGAAATACTGACTTTGTGGCCCTGGGAAAGTAATTAACTCTGGCCATCTTTTTAAGACTATTAAGTTACAGAGAAAGTGCTGATCTGCACTGGGGGAGGAAATTTCCTTATCCAAGAGAGTTCCTTATACCAATTAAATCACATGCCCAGTTCCTAACCATATTCCTACTTATCTCTTATCAAAGCAAAAGGGTTTCCTAAATAAAGATAAAACTCTTAGAAGGAGGAAGGTTGTCAGGAATATAATTAATTAATTTTCATTTTTTTCTTTCTTGCTTCAACTATTGGCTACCTTACAACTAGTTAGTTTCTGTCAAGCATAAACAAATACCAGTAGATTCAATGATTGTGCCTATGCTGATCCTTTGTTCTTAGATCTAGTTTTTTAACTGATTTCTTCTGTTTTGCAGGGCTCATGTTAGCATACTGACATTTTGGTTTTTTAGTCTGATAATGTAAATTTTTAAAATTACAATGATTTATTAAATGATTAGATGAGTATGACAAGAATCTACTAATATGATGATTATTGATGTACACAAGACATTTTGAGAGCTTTCAATAAAACAAATTGCTATATCATGACTCTGCATTCTCTACTGGAGAAATTTGACTTTTATTAATTGCATTATGTGTAAAATACTTTTTTCCAGTTATAAAACTATAAAGAGTGGGATTTTTGTTTGTTTGTTTGTTTGTTTAGAAAACTGAACTGTGGTGATAAAGGCCCATGAGAATGAAAATGCAGGCAAATTGTAGGAACTTGCAGCTGAGTCAGGAAACCTGTGAAATATTCATTGGTCACAGGCTGAATTCGTTACACTAGTGCTGAAAGTGCCCGAGGCCAGAAATAGGAAATTGATTGGAAGTCCCATAGGGAGTATGGGCCTTGAACAGAAAAGAGGTTTAGTTTGTTGCATGTCCTTGCAAAGCCCAGGGCTATGGCATCTAGGCTACAGATAGCAGTAATCTAAGCCTTGAGGCCAGTGTCCACATGGATTTAGAAAGGACCAGGTAACCCATATGATAATCTAGGGCAATAGGTGAAGAAGTGAATCTTTAGCTATAGGAAAGAACCTGACATAACAATCATTGAATTACTTTCTATAAAACCAACCAGGACAAAAGGAATAAGAGGTTTGAATTTCCAAGAGCCAAAGTTACCAAATCCTGTAGGACGGTGAGGGAGATGAGTTTCAGAACTGTGAAGATGGCCAAAAACTGAGGGAAGAGTCTTTGCTGAATACAAAATATTTTATGTGGTATAGGTTCCAGCAACTGGAGAGGAAACTAGGAAAATGCAAAAGATGTTGAAAATTCTGACAGCATCGGCAATATTAATCAACTTCTGTTCAAAAACATAAGATATACTCTAGAATCCAACCCAGAAAAGATATGCCTTATAACTTTGGTGATGATAATTGGAAAAAGTATGTTAGTTACTATGTAAATAACAACTAAGAAAGAGCCATGGAAAATCAGGATTAGCTTGGAAGAGAATTACAGCTCTTCTCTATTTGCATAAAGCCTACTTTAATGTGAAACCCCTCCCCAAGAAAAGCTACCCCAGGTTCAAGGCATTATGCATATCAGAATATACTTAAAACTATAGCTCATGGTGGCAGCTAGGTGGCACAGTGGATAAAGCACCAGCCCTGGATTCAGGAGGACCTGAGTTCAAATATGGCCTCAGACACTTGACACTTACTAGCTGTGTGACCCTGGGCAAGTCGCTTAAGCCTCACTGCCATGCCAAAAAACAAAGAAAAAAACTATAGCTCATGAGCCCCAACAGACATGCTTACATGTACCAGTAAAGCCAAAGGAAACGATGACTTAAACTAAGGCATTTAATCCAACAACATATTAAGAAAAAAAAAAAAGAACTAGAGTTGGTGACCCCTTGCATACACATAGTTTGCTCTTCCACAGATTATCACATACCTAGTGGGGAGTACTTATATGCAGAGCATATATGTGACCGTAGACAACACATGAGAACATGCATTCAGGGGTTATTTGTTGAAGGAACAAGAAAGAGAACCTGTGTGGCCAGAGCATATCAGTAGAGAGCACATATGGAAGAAACACACATACCCAGTTGAGTCATAGCTCATAGCTCATACCATCATATTGCTTTCTCTTGTTGTCTGCCAATCTCCTGTCTTCTTTAGATAATTTTTTTGTTTGTTTGTTTTTGGGTTGGTTTTTTTTGGTCAGGCAATTGGGGTTAAGCGACTTGACTAGGGTCACACAGCTAGTAAGTGTTAAGTGTCTGAGTCCAGATTTGAACTCATGTCCTCCTGACTCCAGGGCTGGTGCTCTATCCACTGTGCCACCTAGCTGCCCCCTAGATAGTTTTTTTTCTTTATCTCAAACACACAACCTTCTCAACTCCTCAATCTACTCAATTTCCATGGTCTACATTCCACTTACACACAGAGATGAAAAGAGATTCCTCCATTACAAAAAATATTTCTGTATATTAGCTCTGAAATTGCTTTATTTGATGATAACCTTTTCTTATTCCATCTCCCTTCATGCCTAAGGAAACAGAGGTTCCCTGGCAGCCCAAATCTCACTGTACATATGTGTTTACCATCAGTTACAGCAAATGGAGACATTTTGAATTCTTCGGCTAAGTTCATTGACCTTGGCAGCATACTTTCCAAGGCTGCACACATAGATGATGAAGTTGATGTAGGCATTGTTAGAGCTAGCTCATCATTTGGGAAGCTACAAAAGAAAGTGTAGGAGAGAAGAGGTATCAGTCCACCTACCTGTGAAATCTGAACAGTCGACCAGGGCCATGCCAGAAAATTGAACTACTTCCATTTGAATTGTCTTGGGAAGATTCTGAAGATCACCTGTCAAGATAAAGTACTGGACACTGAGGTTCTTTCTTGAGCTGAATGGGCCAAGCATCTACTGCAGAGAGTGCAACTTCAATGGGCTAGCCATGTTGTTAGAATACCAAACATATGTTTGCCTAAAAGCCTAATTTATGGAGAACTTAGACAAGGTAAATGTTCACATGGAGGTCAGGAGAAGTGATAAAAAACACTCTCAATGTCTCTCTGAATAACTTTGGTATTAATTACGAGGCATGGGTAACACTGGCAAAGGAAAACTCAATATGACATGGCTGCATCAAAGAAGGGGCTATGCTCTATGACTAAAGCAGATTTATAGTAGCTCAAAAGAAATGTGTGATGAGCAAATTTGAAGACATCTCTGTCCTAAATGTTCAGATCATTTGTGCTTAACCTATGGGGGACCCTTTTGAGCTTAGCCAAAGTTGGATAGACTATCCCTTGATGCTGACATCATGATGCCAGATTGGTTCTCTTCAAGAATAAAGGGCAACAAGGTGACTCCAATGCTATTTGCTTTCACTAATCCTTCTACCCTTCAGTCTTTCCCACATCATCACTTTTGAAGTGGCTCCACTTTTCTCCTTTCCCCATCTTCAAATATTGTTGAATTAGTTCAACTGCACATTATCTTTTATATTCTACAAAACTGTTACATGATTTTAATGGGATCCCCACTATAGCAAGGCAATTCTATACATCTCCTTAATAGATTCAGTCTCCAAACTATTCACAATAGCTATTCCATATATTTTCCTTTCTCCTCAGGACGCCCATAGCATCTTTTCTCATTCCTCTTACCTCAAACTTCACTGAAAAAATGAAGACATTTGAGGAGAGCTGTTGCTTTTTTTGAATTTCTCATCTTATGTTATTAGAATGTCTTCCCTCAGTATCTCCTCATTTACCCATGTCTCTAATGAAAGGGTGGTCTTCCTTCTAAGGCAAATACCTCTAAATGTATCCTTGATTCAATCCCTTTTAGGCTTCTCCAGAATGTTATCTCTTCTTTATTTCCAACTCTAATTTTCAATGTCATGCTTTCTATTGACTCTTTCCCTATTGCCTTCAAAGAAGGCTAAGTCTACTCCATGCCCTGCCCCCCTAAAAGAACCATATCATCACCATCACAAACATAGCCAAATGAAAACAAAACAAAACCCTCTCGCTCACTCCTACTATCCCTCCTAACTACCATGCTATATATTTCCTATCCTCAGCTAAACTCCATGAAAAAGCTGTCTATAATCAGGCCTTATACTTCCACCCCTTTTACTTGCTTCTAATCCTTGTTATCTGGATTCCAATTTTATCATTCAACTGAAAATGCTATTTCCAAAGTCATCAATGATCTCTTTTTTCCCATTTAATTAGAATTTTATTTTCCCCCATTTACATGCAAAATAATTTTAACATATTTTTAAAGCTTTGTGTTCCAAATTCTCTTCCTCCCTCCCTCCCCACTCCACTTAAGAAAGCAAGCAATTCAATATAAGTTATACATTTGATGTCATGCAAAACATTTCCATATTAGCCATGTTGTGAAATAAAACAAAAACATGACTCAAGAAAAATAAAGTTAAATAATCCTTCATTTTGTATTGAGATGCCATCATGCCATCAGTTCTTTCTCTGAGGATGGACAGAATTTTTAATTATAAATTGTTCAGAGTTGTCTTGGATCATTGCATTACTGAGAATAGCCAAGCACTTTACAGCTAACCATATTACACTATTGTTGTTACTTCATATACAGTACATCTCACTTTGCATTAGCTCATGTAAGTCTTTCCATGTTTTTCTGAGAGCATCCTGCTTATCATTTCACAGTTACTATTGCTAACTGAATTTCCCTCCATCCTATTCCCTCACCATGTCATTTACTTTATTCTCTATCTATTTCCACCCTTTCCCTCTTCAAAGGTGTTTTCCTTCTGACCGAAACCTTCCCCAATCTGCCTTCCTTTCTATCATTCCCCAACCCCATTTCCTTCCTACTTTCCTGCAGGGTAAGATAGATTACTATGCCCAATTAAGTGTGCATGTTATTCCCTCTTCAAGTCAGTTCTGATGAGAGTAAGGTTCACTCACTCCCCAGCACCTCCCCATCTTACCCTACACTCCATAAGATTTTTCTTTCTTCTTTTATGTGAAATAATTTAACCTATTCCACCTCTCCCTTTTGCTTGCTCCAAGTGCATTCTTCTCTTACCCCTTCATTTTACTTTTTTAAGGATATCATCCCTTCATATTGAACTCACACCTGTGCCCTCCATCTAACTATACTCCATCCAGGTTTGCTAAAAATGAAAAAGTTCTTCTGAGTTACAAGTATCATCTTCCCATTTAGGAATTTAAACAGTTTAAGGTTTTAATGTCCCTTATGGTTTCTTTTACCTGTTTACTGTTTTATGCCTCTCTAGAGTCTTGTATTTGAAAGGCAAAATTTCTATTTAGCTCAGGTCTTTTTATCAAGAATTCCTGAAAGTCCTCTCTTTCATTGAATTCCTATTTTTTACCCTTAAGGATTATACGAAGTTTTGTTGGGTATGTGATTCTTGGTTGTAATTCTAGTTTCTTTGCCTTTTCGATTATCATATTCAAAGCCCTCATATCATTTAATATAGAAGCTGCTAAATCATGTGGCTCCACAATGCTTTAATTGTTTCTTTTAAATGCTTACAATATTTTTCCTTTACATGGGAACACTGGAATTTGGCTATAATATTCCTGGGAGTTTTCATTTTAGGATCTCTTTCAGGAGGTGATCATAGATTCTTTCAATTTCTACTTTACCTTCTGGTTCTAGAATATCAGGGAAATTTTCTCTGATAATTCCTTGGAAGATGGCTCTAGCAAAGACTTACTCAAACCCCAAACTTGCTTCCTACTCAGCTAGCTCAAAGAGCTGGCTTCATTTCCACAACACAAACTCACCACCACCTGGAATCCATAGTTACAATGAGAGTCAGCTGTGCAGTCTATCCTTGCTTTGCTCTGAAGTTCAAACACCACACAGCTTTTCTCTCTCCTCTTTTTGCCTCTCCCACAGGAAAGGGGGGTTCTTAGCCATGCTGAGTCTCCAATTGGTTCAATATACCCCCCCACACACAGGCTGTCCCCATTATAATTTGGCCAGGCCCATGTGGGCATAGGGGAACTACTAGGGGAGGCTTAGATTGTTAGTTTGATACTTTGACTCAATAAATGTATTCTTTGGGGCAGCTAGGTGGCGTAGTGGATAGAGCACCGGCCCTGGAGTCAGGAGTACCTGAGTTCAAATCCGGCCTCAGACACCTAACACTTACTGGCTGTGTGGCTCTGGGCAAGTCACTTAACCCCAATTGCCTCACTAATAAATAAATAAATGTATTCTATAATCTCTTCAAGTACACACCCATCTTATCTTGGGCTTTTCAAGATTACATCTTTTCAGTCTGACCATAATGAAGCAAAGATATGGTCATGGTAACCCCAAATCACAATTAATTCCTTACACTTTAGTCGTCTTCTGGCCAATTTTTTTGACCCCCTTACCATCTGTAGCCTGAGTTCCAAAAGCAGTTGCTGCTGATGATGATTAAGAGACTCCTAAGGGCTGCTCCTGGTTAGCTCTGGCTGTGGCTTTGGCTGTGGCTCTGGTTGGGTCTGTGCTGGTGTGGCCTGTGCTGGTCTGTGCTCTGCTGCTCCCACCCAGGTAAAACAGACCTTTCCTGCTGACCCAAGTTGTTTTTTTCTGGAAAATTATTTCATCCTGTCTTTTTGTGGGTTCTGCTGCTCCAGGAATTGTCTTATGGCATTATTTGAAGGTATATGGAGGGGTCTTGGGGAGAGCTCAGGCAAGTCACTGCTTTTCCTACCAATGATCTCTCTTTTTTTTTATGTATAAGGTATTTTATTTTTTCTGTAAAAATATGGAACGCTTCACTAATTTGCGTGTCATCCTTGCGCAGGGGCCATGCTAATCTTCTCTGTATCATTCCAATTTTAGTATATGTGCTGCCAAATCGAGCCCAATGATCTCTTAATCAACAAATTTCATGGCCTCTTCTCAAATCTCATCCTTATTAGTCATTCTCCATTCTTCATTAATCATGGCCACACTCCTCCTGTGAATAATCTCTCCTTTCTAGGTGCTCAGTCACATTGCTCTGTCCTGATTCTGCTCCTTTTTTCTGACCACTCCTTTTCAGTTTCTTTTACTGGATTTTCATCTAGGTCGTGTGCAATAGATTTAGGTGTTCTCTAAGGCTCTGTACAAGGCCCTCTTCTCCCTCTTACCATCTTCCTTGTTGTTCTCATCAAATTTCATGGGTCAAATTATCATCTCTATGAAGATCATTCCCAGACCTATATATCCAGGCTTAACCTTTCTCCTTAGTTCTAGGCTTCTATCACCAACTACATTTTGAATATCTGGAACTAGATATCTTGTAGTCATCTCAAATTCAACATGTCAAAAATAGAATGGATTATATTTTCCCCTGAACTCACCAGTCTTCCAAATGTTTTTATTACTTTTGAGGGAACCATTGTACTCCATCATCCAGGTTTATTATAACCTTAGTGTTATTCTCAATTGCTCTCACAATCCACATACCAAATTTGTTGCCAAATCTTGTCATTTCTACCATCACAGCATCTCTTGTCTTTGTCCCCTTCTCTGCACTCCCACAGTGATCACTCTAGTGTAGACTCATATAACCCCATGCCTGGACTATTGCAATAGCTTTTTGGTTGACCTCCCTATTTAAAGTCCTTCCCCTATCTAGTTCATCCTCCACTTTCTGTGTGTATTTCTACAATATTTCGAACTTCCATGGTCTCCACTTTCCTTCTGTCATTAAGCAATAAACTATGTTTGCAAGCTCTCCCTACCATTTTTTTAAACGACTCTCTCTATCTCTGTCTGTCTGTCTGTCTGTCTGTCTCTGTGTCTCTGTCTCTGTCTCTCTTCCTAGACTGGATTTCATGGACCTCACCTCAACTTTGTTTTCTCATCCTTCAAATTTTCCACAAGGAAGCCACCTAATGTCCTGGAATTTTCTCATTTTTTCTGACATAACAGGGGTGACGATGGGTAACTGACCCTGTTATGCCTTGCATGTGTGACCATGCCATCTCCTTTTCCTATTGAAAATTTCCTCGATGACATCTTTTAATCGCATAACTCATCTGCTTTAACAGTAGTATTACTATAATTCCAATTAAATTAAATTAAGCCAGCTCTAAGATGGGGTACATTAGGTAAACAACATGCCACAAGGAAAAATAGAATTTCAGATTCAAAACTGATTCATATGTCCATTTTAAAAATTGAGTTGATAGCTTTCTTTAAATTAATCATATAACTGTTGTAGAATTACTCTAGAAATCAGACAATTCCATATCAGTAGACATTTCTTGACCCAAGTAATACCAATACCTTGCATGAAATGAAATTTAGCAACTGAGATATGACTTGGAAAAAACCCAAGTAAACAAAACCTTTAGCCAATAGCATCATTAATATATTACCAAAGAAACAAAAAAGCATTAAGATAAGAAGGAGACCTTGAGGGAATACTTCAAAGATATGAGCAGATGCAGATCACTGCTCTTTACAAAATAGTTATTTTACTTCAATGTGATAAATAATCTCTGAACCATTCTAAGGCTAACCAATGACAAGTAGCTACATTTATTCACTTGGAATTATCAGTCCTCTGAAAGAATCTTCCAGGCTTAAAGAAAAATTCATCCAAAGAAGTGTTAAAGGAAGAACACTGTCATTAGTCACCTTATATCTAGGCTTATGTAGTATGGGGAGAATAAATCCAGAATGTTGCTAGCGATGCTATATGTCACAAATAGATAATTTTGCCGGCACACTGATTTTCTCCAGACTTCTTGCAGCTACCAGGATAATGGAATTTTAATGATGATTGGCCATATCCTAATGTCATCAGCTCCTAATGGGGACACTGAAATAATTCCCCCATCCATAGGAAGCCTATCAATCAACTTGGAGAAATCAAATACTTTAGATGAGAGAGAGAAAGAAGGGTTTCAGCAGCAAAGTCAGGAGATATCTTTGGGGAATATAGATGTCTCCATTCCCTGTATTTAGTTTTAGGAGATTTAAAATAAATCCATAGCCATTGAAATGTAGATATTTTACTAGAGGAGTAAGTAGAAGAATTAATATGAGCTGCATGGATATAATTGGTTTCACTATAAGCACAGGGTAGGGGGATAACCACCGCAGAAAGATAAAATACTTAGATAGTTAAAAGAAAGAAGTAGGTTTTGGAAGAACTTGAGAATTTTCATGATTGGTAGCACCTTTTTTTCAGAAATTAAAAACCAACTGTAAGATTAATTTAATTATTTACTAGTTTTTTGAGGAAATAGAAAGGTTTAGAAGTTGCAAAACATATGATGCTGTAGGAAGAAGAAGAAGTAATTTCCTAAGCTTCTTAGAACAAGAAAACTATGTGCTGCATGGAACTTGTATGTTGTCAATCTCCTGTCAGCTACTGGGTTTAGTGTGCTAGAAGATGACAGCCACATTTAGCTTTCTGTTCATACTTAGTATTATCAATTCTTTTAAAATTATTGACTACAAAATCCTACCCACCAGGAATCATGAATGTTTGACTTATATGACATTGTAAACATATGTATATAGCAATAATTCAATGATCAAATATGGCCAGGGACTAAGACAATATGGACAGTTCAAGGTTAATGTGAAAAAAAGTGTAACTTAGAAAACTGCAAAATCCTAAAACCATGTGAGCTATTTAAATCTGACCCATAATTGATATTAACTCTAAAAGTACCACCATATTTTGTGTTAGCCTTTTTTAAATGGAAATCATCCTAAAATGTATTCAATAGCTATCTACTTAGCAAATATGGCATATTCAACATAATTTAAACCTTTGCTTGCTGACTCAGGTCCAACACTGATAATTTCTTGCATTTTGCAATAGACAGTGTGAGATGCTGCAATGAGAACGTATTGACTCAAAAGCATGCTCTATAATTTGCTTTCTTGAGTAAAGCCAATTCATCAGCTTGTTTCCCTTCCTTTTTTCCATTTTCACAAAAGTGAAGGGAGAGCATGCAGCTGTATAAGTTGTCCTGGCTAAAGAAATATGGCTATTTATCTGACAAAACGATGATTGAACAATGGTAACACAAAATCTCAAAATCAGAAGTATCTCCAAGCGTTATCAACTACAACCCATGTTGTTGTTATAGTTTTTATTTTTGAATTATTTCAGTCATGGCAGACTCTTCTGTGACACAATTTGGGGTTTTCTTGGCAAAGGAAATGGGACAGCTTGCCATTTCCTTTTCCATTCCATTTTAAAGGTGAGAAATTGAGGCTGGCTTGGCCAGGCTCATACATCTAGTAAGTGTTTTGAGTCCAGATTTGAAATAAAGATGTCTGTCTGATTCCAAGCCCAGTGCTCCGTCCACTGTGCTGCCTAACTAAAATAACCCATACCTTAAAAAAAAATCTCCTTACTAACATACTGAACAAGTTGGTACTTAGCTTTTGCTTGAAGACCTTCCATAAGGGAAAAAACACCACAGGGGGAAGTTTCCAAATTTTACTTTTGGTGAAATTTTGTCTAGATGTTCTTTTACTCTAAATCAAGCTTAAGCTTGTGCCTCTACAATTTCCATTCATAGATCCTAGTTCTCCTCTCTGGGGTAAAGAAAAACAAGTTTTTACTCTATAACCCTTCAAATACATGATGTCCCCAAAATCTGAATGTACTTGTAAGCTTTAGCTTCACAAAAGCACTCAGACTTCTGGGACAACCTTGTATTTTGTAAACTTTAGCTAAAGGTTAGAAACACACTAAGGCTTGTATCTACTGTGCCACCTAGCTGCCCTGCTAGAATAATTTTAAATAAAATCTGGGGGCAGCTAGGTGGCACAGTAGATAAAACACTGGTCCTGGATTCAGGAGGACCTGAGTTCAAATCAGGCCTCAGACACTTGACACTTACTAGCTGTGTGACCCTGGGCAAGTCACTTAACCCTCATTTCCCCGCAAAAAAACCCAAAAAACAAAAAACTCTGCTTCTTCACTTTGCATATCCAATCAGTTGCTAAACCTTGTGGCTTATGTATTGTGACATGCTTTATTTCACATTATTCTTTTCCATCTCTAACTGCCACATTTCCAGACCATCTCTTCATTGCCTCCACAAAATGATTCTTTAATAGTTGTTTTCTTGTGTTTTTTTAATTTATGCATTTTATTTGGACTTGTATTAAGCCTGTGTGCAAGTAAAGCTCCTCCCTTCTTCCAACTATGGGCTCATCTCACTGAACTCCCAGGAGACCATTACAAAGCCTTTGTTCATATCTGTGTTGCAGGGAGGGAAAGGAGGGGACCTTCATTGTTATGCCAATTAAGGAAAGGGATGACAAGTATTAAGGAAGAAAATACAAAACTTTTCTTTTAAAGGATTATACAATTTACATGTAAGTAATAGTATTTCCTCCCCACCACCACCCCTTTGGCTGGATTTATGTAATTAGTTCTTTTGTGGTTTGTTTGATTTTGTAGAGCAGGCCAGCATTCATAGAATAAAGCAATTCTGAAACAAAGAATTATATAATTTGTCTAAGGACTATTTTAAAGAAAAATGTACAGAATCCTGAAGATACACTGAAGAATTTTGGGGATGTTTGCCTCATACATATATAAACTGCTTGTGACATTTATCATTTCAGTTTTTAAATCCTGAATCAAGAGCCAAAAATAAATCCATGGCAGTTTCTTTTTTTTTTTTTGGACAATTATAATGCTATGTTGCTGTTATTCAGTCATTTCAGTTGTGTGTGACCCCATTTGGGGTTTTCTTGGCAAAATACTAGAATGGTTCGCTATTTCCTTTCTCTGGCTCATTTTTATAGAAGTGGAAACTGAGGCAAACAGAATTAAGTCACATAACTAGCAGGTGTCTAAGGATGGATTTGAACTCAGGATGATGAATCTTCGCGACACCAGGCCAGGCACTTATCCACTGCACCACTATTTGCCTTATCATGCCATACTCTTTGACAAAACAAAACAAAAAAACAGAAACAACCATGTCTGCTGGAAGGTAGACAGGGAGGTCAGGGTATCACCTCCAATTCAGACAGAAGTCTCCAAAAAAGTTCTCTACCATTTGGGGGGTTTTGGGGGCTTCAATGAGCAGCCCAGGGTGCACTCAGGTACTACAGGGGCTCATTGCAGAGAGTAGATCCCAGATCTTCTCCATGTTATCCCAAGTCTCAACAATATCATGTTCAGTGAGGGTACTTTAGGGGCCATGATACCTCTCATTCCCCATGGCTTTCCAGACTGTACTCATTGTCACATCCTGATGCAGAGGGTACCCAACAATGGAAAGGAAAAGAGTCCAAGGGTAATCATCTCCTGAAGAGTCAGTTTTGCACAAGTCACCCAGGGCTATTGTCAACAATGAGGGCAACATTATGGTCTGGGACAAACTTTGAGGAGACAAATGTAAGCCCTTAAGACAGAGGGGAAGATAGTGCTGCATCTGAAGGCAGGATAGAAGGATAGTGCACTCTGGGCAGAGGAGATCACAGGTACTTTGCATTAATATTTTTTTCAATGGCTTTAAATCAGTAACCACACCATCATAGTTATCAGTGATGTTAAGATTTTTCTTGTATAGTTCTTCTCTATATCTTGCTACCTCTTTTTAATATCTGCTACTTCTGTTAAATCCCAACCATTTTTTGTCTTTTATCATGCCCATTTTTGCATGAGACATCTTTGATATCTCCAATTATCTTTACGAGATCTCTGTCTTTCCATTCTTTTGTTTTCTTCTATTTATTTGCATTGCTCACTTAAGAAAAGCTTATCTCTTTTTGCTATTCTCTGGAATTCTGTGTTCAGTTAGGTATTTCCATTTTTCTTTTCCCTTTTGCTTTCCTTCTTTCCTCAGCTATTTGTAAAGTCTCTTGAGACAGCCAGTTTGCTTTTGTTTTCTTTTCTTCTTTTTCTTTGGGATGTTTTTTGTTACTACCTCCTGTACAAGATTATAACTGCTATCCATAGTTCTTCAGACACTCTATCTATAAGATCTAATCCATTAAATCTGTGCAACACCTCCACTTCATATTCATAAGGGATGTTTTTTAGGTCACAGCTATATGGTTTGATGGTTTTCCCTATTTTCTTCAACATAGGTCTGAATTTTGCAATAATATTCTCATGATCTGACCCACAGTCAGTTCCACATTTGTTTATAGATCTCCTCCACCCTTAGCTACAAAGTATATAATCAATCTGATTTCAATACTGACCATCTGGTGATTTACATTTGTAGAGTTACCGTTTGGGCTGTGGAAAAAGAGAGTATGCTATGATCAGAGAACTATCTCGACAAAACTGTATTAGTCTCTGCCCTGGTTCATTTTGTACTCCAAAGCCAAACTTGCCTGTTATTCCAATTATCTTTTGATTTCCTACTTTAGCATTCCAATCCCCTATAATGAATATGACAATTTAAACAATGTTTTTTTCTTGAAGAAGTTGTAGGTCTTCATAAATCCGATTGAATTTGTCCTCTTCAGCATCAGTGGTTGGAGCACAGACTTATATCACTGTGATGTTGAACAGTTTGCCTTGGATTCCCACAGCTATCAGTCTGTCATCTTTGAGATTATACTAGAGTACTTTTAGCACCCCTTTACTGACTATGAGGGATATTCTATTTCTTCTATATATAGTGATCACCTGAATTAAATTCCCCCATTCCTATCCATTTAAATTCATTGATACCCAAGACATTGGTGTTTAAACTTTCTTTCCATCTTCATTTTGGCTATATCCAGTTCAACAACAGACGTTCCTTTTGTCACCTGACACATCTGCAGCTGAGCTTCCTTTTGGCTTTGGCCTAGCTGTTTCTTTTTCTTTGGAGCTATAGTTATCTTCCTTTCTTCCCCAGTAACCTGTTGAACACTTTCTAAACTTAAGGGCTCATCTTATGGTACATTTCATTTATCATTTTAATCTTGTCCATGGCATTTTCTTGGCAAAGATATTAGAGTGATTTGCCATTTCCTTCTCCAGCGGATCACCTTTTTGTCAGAACTCTCCACTACAACCTTTCCATTTTGGGTAACCCTGCATAGCATAGCTCATAGTTTCATTGAGATGTACAAGCGCCTCTGCCACAACAAAGCAGTGATCCATGAGGGAAAATTTATGGGTATAATATGATTTTTGTTGTTTTTGTTATTAATATGGTCACTTATACTAATCATTTTCCTAATATTGAGTCAGCCCTGCATTCCTGTATATCTTTGTGATATACTGCTGTAATCATCTTGTATTTTTTTGTTTTTGTATTTGTTTTTGTGGCAGGGCAATGAGGGTTAAATGGCTTGCCCAGGGTCACACAGCTAGTAAGTGTCAAGTGTCTGAGGTCAAATTTGAACTCAGGTTCTCCTGAATCCAGGGCTGGTGCTTTATCCACTGTGCCAATTAGTTGCCCCAATCATCTTGTATTTTATTCAAATAAATTGTATTAATATTAAGGAAATGGGATTATGATTTTCTTTCTGTTTTTCCTCTTCATTTAAGTTTCAAAATCATATTTGAGTCATAAAAGGAATTTGGAAGGACTCTTTCTTACCTATGTTTTCCAAGTAGTTTATATAGTATTGGGACTAATTTTCTTAAATGTTTATTGAGATTCACTTGTGAGGGCAGCTAGGTGGTGCAGTGGATAAAGCACTGACCCTGGATTCAGAAGTATCTGGCCTCAGACACTTGACCCTTACTTGCTGTGTGACCTTGGGGAACCCACAAAAACAAACAAAAGAAATTCACTAGTGAATACATCTGGTCATGGGGATTTTTTTTTCCTTAGGGAGTTCATTGATGGATTGTTAAATTTCTTTTTCTATGATAGGATCATTTAACTATTTCATTTTCTCTTCTGTTAATCTAGGCAGTTTTTATTTTTTCTAAATATTCATCCATTTCCTTTAGATTGCTAGTTTTATTGGCCTACAGTTAGGGAAAATAACTCCTAATACTTGCTTTAATTTCATCTTTACTGTTGGTACATTCACCCTTTTCATTTTTGACATGTGATTTAAATTTCTTTTTAAAAATCAAATTAACCAATTATTTATTTATTTTATTGTTTTTTCATAAAAGCAGCTCTAAATTTTATTAGCTTTATAGGGTTTTTTTACTTTTAATTTTATTAACATCAGGATTTTCAGGATTTTTATTTTGGCATTTAAATGGGCTTTTAGCTATCTTTCTGTCTCTACTATCTCTCATCCAATTCATATAACATACTGATGCCACAACAATTTTCTTAAAGAACAGATCTGATCGTATCATCAGTCAATCTAAAAGCATTTCATTAGCTTCCCATTACTTGTTGATTAAAGTAAAAACTCCTCAACTTGGCATTCAAGGCAAAAGCTTTGCAAGATGGCATCAACCTAGGTTACCAGATTAATCATTTCTTAGTATGTTACAAATATTTAATACTCCAATCAAACTGCTTTATTGTAGATTTCTGGAACCTACCCTTTAGGAACTTTCCCACCTCTGGCCTTTGCTGATGTTGCACTCTCTAACTTCAATTCCCTTTTACAGCATCTCTCGCTGTCAAAATCCTATCCATCTATCTTCTTACAGAGAAGATAATGGGTGGACAGCCAGAAAAAATCATAGATAAGGGCTGCTTTAATGGCTACAGTTGAGTTTATGAAATAATAAAAAGAAAGCTGAACATTATAAAATATATCCAATTTTAAAAGTTTATTAAAAACAACTATTTAACAAAGCTTTCTCAGATACCCCCCCACCATCTCACCCCCTGCTGCAAATCTGGATGTGATCTCTTACTAGATAATGCTTTCAGTCACCCATCCTCATGTGAACTGCTTTTCCCTAACTGTAATCAAACCAATGTTCCATTGCTTTCGGAAAGGAGTGTTAATGGCCACCCCTATGGCTCTATTCACCATAGGATTTTCCTGCCTACCAAAGTGTCTCTCTGTATCTCTTTGTCTATGTTTCTTCTTCCATACACACATACATATATACACATACACACATATGTAGTCTTCTTCATGATAATGTAAACTCCTTGAAGGCAGGAGCAATTTTGTTTTTATATTTGTATTCCTAGCACTCAGCAAAATAGATAGTATATAGTAAATACCTTATATTATTAATTCATGCATTCTTTCAGTCACTTATTCATTACTCTTTGTTATATTAGGTTTTTGGGTCATTAATCATATTCTATTTGATACTTGATTTATTTATCTCATCTCTCATATCCCTATTCACTTGTGAACCTTGTAAGATTAGGAACTATCTATTTTTTGTGAATGCTTGTGTTTCCTGAAGCATACAGCTCAGTGTCTAGCATTTAGTCAAAGCTCAATAGATATTTGATTAATTGAATTGAATTGAATTCTACTTTATAATAAATATTATTATAGTAGAAGTTTAATATATTTTGTAGAGGCAATTTGTTTCGGGAAAAAATATGGAATAGCAAAGTATAGAACTTGGTGTCAGGAAGAGGATGGTAAAATGCTACTTCTGATATTTCTTAGTTATGTTTTCATGCATGGTCAAGTCACAACCTCTTTGATTCTCAGTTTCCCCATCTATAAAATTGGCATAATGATAACTTAGTAAATCATAGAGTTAATGTCATGCTCAAATGAGATAAAGCACATAAAGCATTTTGAAAAATTTATAGCCTAATCGAATATAATTTATTATTATTGTTATGATTATTAATGCATGGATATTATTTCCATAAATGTCACTGGCACAATACACTACAACTTTCCATAACAGAACCTGTATGTGTATGACTATGGCTTGTATGATTTGTAAATAATATCAATTAACAAAACTCTTTAAGAACAGTCAGGGTTCCTTTTTTCTTTTTTTCATATATTTTTGTTATACCCTAAATTCTGAACTGTCTCCCTCCCTCCCCACCCCACACTATAGAATACTGCCATTTGTCACAGATACATCTGTGTGTATGTATATGTGTGTGTGTATGTGTGTGTGTGTGTGTGTGTGTGTGTGTGTGTGTGTGTGAGAGAGAGAGAGAGAGAGAGAGAGAGAGAGAGAGAGAAAGAGAGAAAGAGAGAGAGAAGTGTAAAATCATACTATGCATACTTCTTTTTATTAGGTAGATAGCATCTTCCTTCATAGGACCTTTGTAGTTGATTTGAATATATACAATAAAATAACTTAGTCATTAAGTTATTTTTCAAATAATTTTGCTCTTACTATATATATAGTGTTCTCATAGTTCTACTCATTTCACTTTTCATTATTTAATACAAGTCTTTCTCTGTATTTCTAAAATTAACCTGCTCAACATTTCTTACAGCACAACTATTCAGGGTTTAATAATCAAATCAAAATTTCCTTTTCTACTAAGAAGGATATGATGACCTACTGGCTCTTCACAATTTTTCATTTATATGTCTCTTCTGCTCTCCATTCACATAGCCACTATCCTGGTATAGGCTTGTATCACATCATTCCTGGATTACTGAAATAAACCTTTTGGTTAATCTCCATGCTTCAAGTATGTCCTATATCTTAGAATCATGTCAAGGAGTTTCTTCTTTAACTAAGGCCTTGACTCTCTTCTAGCAGGAGATTGCTGTCAAACTTATAAAGAATAAGCAGAATATTTGCACCTCACCATTTCATTAACTCTTTTTATTTTTTGCAGGGCAATGGGGGTTAAGTGAATTGTCCAGGGTCACACAGCTAGTAAGTGTCAAGTGTCTGAGGTCAGATTTGAACTCAGGTACTCCTGACTCCAGGGCCGGTGCTTTATCCACTGCGCCACCCAGCCGCCCCCATTTCATTAACTCTTTAAAAATAATTAATACTGATAGTGAGCAGTCCCCAAATTCCACAAGATCCCTGAGAAGGTTCATCAACTGTACCAAAGACTGAAATACCATCAAGAAACTAAACCTGAAAATAATTTGCCAGTGCAAGATTAGGTTTTTTGATTTCATTTCTGAGTTCTGAGGAGGCCAATATATGTCTTTAAATGGCCTAATTATTCCTTTCATGAGCCTAACTTTCATTATCACTAATGGAAAAGTAATATGGAGGGGGTGGGGGCACTCTGGGGGAAGGAAGGCAAACCCAAGATCCATGTGTGGTAAGGAAGCAATGTTTTTCTTTCATGCTCTGAGTGAGCCTGTGATTTGATAACCTTTTAAGCCTGTGAGAAAATTGGCTGCACTGGCAATACTCTCTAGGCTGTTTGTGATGATCCATGTAATTTTTAAGTGCTAAGTATATTATCGACCCTTAATTTTACATGGTTGTTAACCACCAAATGACCTTGATCATGGTCGATGATGAAAAGAATAGTCAGGATAGAAACATAACACTGAAATTTGGATAGGTTGTAAACTAAATTTCTGAGAACAAGTTCAATAAGGAAAAAAAGAAAGAGGGAGAGCAACAGCACTGAATACCAAGGTTGGGCTTCTCTTTAAAAGTGCATGGACCAAAGAATCTACAGAGACTTAATTAGAAAAAAAAGGGAAGGAAGGGAGCCAAGCATTACTATATCTCAAAATATAATACAAAGCAGTATTTATCAAAGCAATTTGATGATGGTTAAGAAATAGGGAAATCAATCAGTAGAATAGATTAGATGTATCATATAGAGAATGAAATGAGCAATGAAGCAAAGCATTCAACAAACCCAAAGAATTTGGCTACTGGGTAAATACTTAATATTATACAAAAAATAAAATAAATTGCCAGGAAAAGTGGGAAGCAGTCTGGCAGAAATTAGGTATAGACCAACATCTCACACCATAAGAAAAGATGAGTTCCAAAGAATATGACAAACATAAAGGGTGATATCATAAGCAAATTAGAGGAGTAAGGAAGAAATTACCTTTAGGATTTGTAAATAGGGCAATAGTTCATGACCAAACAAGGTACAGAGAGAAAAATCAAAGAGGGTGAAATAGAAAATTTGGTTATGTAAAATGAGAAAATTTTTTTTAACCAATAAAGTCAATCTAGTTAAAATTAGAAAAGAAACAGGAAACTGGTGGGAAAAAAATTTGCAGTGTTTCTCTCATAAACATCTCATTTTCAAGATATGTAATAAACTGATTAAAATTTATAAGAACAATAGCCATTCCCCCAATAGATAAATAATGAAGGCATAAGTATAGTTAACTAATTAAAGTTAATAGGTATTTCAAAGAAAGAAAGTCAAACTACAAGAACTAAGCTCCAAATTACTAATAATCAGGGAAAGGCAAAATAAAACTCTAAAATCCATCTGTGAGATTGAAACAAATGGCAGAAAAGGGAAGATTACAGTTGTTGGGGTGTGGGGGCAGGAGCTGCAGGAAGACAGACACAGTAATAACCCTGTTTCTGGAGCTGTTAATTAGAATAGTCATTTTGAAAAGCAATTTGTACTCTGCCTCCCAAATCACTAAATACTACATATAAACTCTTTGATCACTACTATGCCTGTAACCCAAAGAGATTAAAGAAAGGAAAAAGAGCCACATGTATAAATATATTCATAGCAGAGAACTGGAAATAAAAGGGGTACTCTTCTATTGGGAAATGGCTAAAGAAAGTATAATTTATGAATTTAATGGAATATATTGACTCACAAAAATAGTAAAAGAGAAAGCATTTGAACTGATAAACTGATGCAGTGATGTGAACAGAACCAGGAGAATAATTTGTAAAATAAGACCATAACATAACAAAACAAAACAAAACCTAGCAAACTTTCAAAAACTTGAGAACTTTGATCAATGCAATAACCAACTATAGTTCTAAAAGACAGATAAAGAATGCTTACAGAAAATGAAATAAATTTGAGAGTACAAACCAAATGTGAAGATAATAATACAAGGCCAGGTAACACATGCCTTTAATCTCTTATATAATGGAGGCTGAGGCTGGTAGAGAACCTGAGCTCTGGAATTGTAAGTTTCATTAGGGCTCAAGCTAATGGGGTATTTTCACTATGTCCTGTACTCACATGGTGAGCCTCTTCTGGCTTTCCCCTCCAAGTAGGCTACCAAGCTCCCTGAGGAGGGATGAACTGGCCGAGGTTAGAAACAGAGCAGGTCAAAGGTTCTATGAGAATCAATAGTGGAATTATCCCATTACTTTAAAACCATATAAAAGAAGAGCACCCAATCTCAAAATAAAATAAATTATATTGAAATAGTTCACATCAAAGAACAAAAAGAAATCCAGAAAGCTCTCCAAACAAGCAGGGCAGCCTTGAGAGCTACAGATTTAATTTATATGCTTAAAAGGAAAGCAAGGTGTATGGACGTTTCTGCAGTTTCCTGTACAATCCTTTTTCTGTTCTACCAAGTGTAACCCTGGGGTCACTGTATTACTGTCATCACTGTGTTGATGAGGAAGATTTCAAAAGACCCCAATGACTATTGTAATTGTCTTTGCTAAAACTCTAACAATGGCCTACAAATTTAGGGAAAGGTCACTCCTGAGTAGCTCCCAGGTCCATCCAACTTCCTCGTGCCATGAATAGAGGGACACCAGGAATAGAAATAGAAGGACATATGGTTATGAGAAATAAGACTGGATCAATCAGATGTAATTAACAGAATGAAAGGACAAATAGAAATGGCATTCATACTGTGAGAAAATAATTACTAATAATGGATTTTTTTTTGGGGGGGACCCAGGAGGGACCCAGTCTTTGTTTGATTTTCTTCCCCCCATTCCCTCTCCCTGCCCAAACAGGAAGCTCTCATCCTGTGCAAAGAGTACAATAGACGTAGGGAATAGACTTAAAACACATCTATCTGAATATGCCTATGCCCCACAGGAGATCTGTCTTTTACTACACCCTAATGTCATCATGGTACAACTCATTCTATTATGGACCACCCTCAAGTCAAGGCAATCAGCAGAATTGTATGATTCTGACCAATTAGCTTTGATCAGTGTGTAAGAAGTTGCCTCTATCAGAAGGAGGAAAGGCTCTGGACCACAGGGGGCTTGCTCTCTTGTTTCCTGGGACTCTCTTGAACTCACCACTTGCCCTCTTAACTCAATATGCTGTGTATGTAATTGTTTAGACCTGTAAGCCTGGGACTAGTGAGGAAGTCAGGGAAATGTCACACAGTCAATTATTTACTAATATTTAATATACTTTAATAATAAATGCTTACCGCCTAAACTGATACAATTTATAAGTAGCAATAATTTAGCTAACTCCAGCCTAGTACCCCAATAATTTAGTAAAAACAATACTCATCTGAAACTGTTTGGGGAAAGAAGAGGAATGAGGACCACATTTCTGTTTATCTCTCAGTATTCCAACCACCTGAGTGAGTTCCTGACATTAAAAATTAAAACAAAACCAAAACCACAGTTTATTACTTCCTACTTATTGTTTTACATTTTGGCTCTCATGATCTCCCTGAGAAGCTTTGCTATCTATCTAGAGGTAAATGGCTAAAGTTAACCAAAGAGTTTGCAATTTCAGATGAGGCCTTTGAGAAGTGACTAAATATACCACCTTCTCTTTGAAATTTGGGATATACCAAAAGTAGATCATTATCAGTGGTAGCTCCCTCCAAACTTCACTGACCTGATGCCAGATCAGAGGTAGGAATAATCAAGTCAGGCTGGCAGTCGTGTTATCTTTTGTTGGCAGTGGGCTGGGTTGTTTCCTTCCCTAAAGGGGACTATCTTGTTTTGAATGTCTCAGTTTTGGTCCTGGCTATGCTACTTATTAGCTGTGAGAACTCGAGCAATTCAGTTACAGTAACTAGACTGCAGTTTCCCCATTCAGAAAATGAGGTTGTTCAACTAGATTCTTTCTAATGTCCCTGGTATTTCTAACATTCTATGAGGTACTTGGGAACTTGATGAGGAACTCCCTATGCCCTCCTACGTCCTCAGATTCTCAACCCTGCTTGGTACTGACCTTTGTAGTTGGGAGAGGAAAAGCCTCCTGATAGTACTTACTCAGAATCAGGCCCAGATATTCTCATCAGCTGATTCCCAAAGGGAGCTGAGAAGAGCGAAATCACACCCTTCCTTGTACCTTCTGTCCATGAACATGCAAAATGAATATGGTCCTGCCCAGATATTCCTGCTCTCCCAGAACACAGCCATGCAAAATGAAACCCTAGTATTCTAAATTCCTCAGACAAGCTATCTCCTAATGCCTGAAATGCTGGATTTTCTCATCCCCACTTTTAATATCTTTGCTTTCTTTAAGGCTCAGCTCATAAAACACAGACTTGAAGCCTTCCTTGATCCAGTTCCCCCTCCCAGAACCATTTAGAACTGTTTTTCTCTTCCTATTAGTTTGTATTTATTTATCTAGGCATACATTGTATACTCCTAATCTATCTGAGTAGCTAGGTGGCATAGTGAATTTAATACATTTAATAAAACCCCATTTGCCTCAGTTTCCTCATTTGTAAAATGAGCTGGAGAAGGAAATGGAGAACTAGTATCTTTGCCAAGAAAACCCCAAATGGGGTCATGAAGACTGACTATATATATGTGTGTCTGTGTATATATGTATATATATATATATATACACATATATATATTATAAATATAATTTATGTATATATGTACCTCCTTGGTATCTAGCACTAATAAATATAAAAACAATATCCACCTCTCGAGGTTATCATGAATATCAATAGGATAACATATGTAAATTATTTAGTGAATCCTAAAGTTCTATATATTAGTTATTATAATAATTTTAGAACTGCATTTAATAATTGTTTAATTAAATTGATTATAAATATACAAACAGGGATGAAATTCTTAGTGTAAATTCTAAGTCTGTCACATGCTCATGACAGCACTCTCTCTCCAAGTAGATATCTTAGAGTGTTTGCTTCTAAGACAATCATGAGGATGTTGAGGGAAGTGACGTGAAGAGACAGTGAAGCAAGTGTAGACGTTCTCTAAGTGGTTCTGATGGGTTGTCCACATGGTAGAGAGGAGGTTCTTTAAATGGGTATGGAGACATTCAAAAAGTTCTGTTTCAACTCTAACCTTTTTGCCCCATTCACTTTTGCCTTTATTTGATAACTCCTTAGATCACAGAATCTGGTGAGTAGCCATCTGGTAAGGGGAAAGGCTTAAGGGCCTTCTCTTGAAGTCACAGAAGCAGGTCTTGATCCTTGGCCTTTTCATTTGTTTCCATTCTAGGTGAAAGGAGTGGAGCCTCCTGACCCAGTGGATTAGAAAGTTTGTCAAGAGGGCCCTCTTGTGCTGGCATTCCAGAATTAGAGTCTAGGTTGGGGGCTGCAGCCAGAACTGCATTCTTTGATGCTACCAAAAGTGCTGACTCCTCTGATCTTTCAAAGCTTCCAAGGTAGAGATTCCACTCCCTCCACCTAGAATAGAAAAGAACCAACAAAAAGACCAAGGATTGAGGCCTATTTCTTAGTAACACAAAGGACAAAAGGCACTAAGGTCTTTCACTCTATCGCATAGTGTGAAGCAAAGAGGAAATAACTAAAACTCACAGGCATTTTTAAATGTCTATACAGCCAATCAAAGAGTCCACTCTGCACTCTTAGCTGAACAGGACCAGTTGCAGAATTCTACAATGCTTTGCTGTTTCGTGATCTCTTAGAAGCAAACTCCTAGCCTCTTCTTGTGAAAAAACATGGTGTCAATGGTTCTATGCATGTGCCAGATTTCCATTATATAACATTACCATGAGTAATAGGGTTTCCTTTGATCTTAGACACTATCTAGATTTACATTTTAAAAAATTTTTAAAATTTTTTTGCTGGGCAATGAGGGTTAAGTGACTTGCCCAGGGTCACACAGCTAGTAAGTGTCAAGTGTCTGAAGCTGGATTTGCACTTAGGTATTCCTGAATCCAGGGCTGGTGCTTTATCCAGTGTGCCACCTAGCTGCCCTCTAGATTTAATTTATAAATAATACACCTCAAAAGTGTTACATGTTTGCTCTGGCTTCTCTGGAACTAAAACGGTTGGTCTGAGAATCAGAAAATATTATTCCAATCTTAAATAGGCCTGCTATTAATCACTGGAACTAAGAAGGGATTATTAACACTTTCTGTGACAATGATTTAACCAAAGACAAACCTTGTGCATCCTATTCCTATTTCTCATTCTCCACACTATTATATCAACAGAAAGGTGGGGCTGCCTACCAGCTGAAACTTCACCCAGAACTATGGCTTCCCTCCCCACCTCCAAAGATGGCAGAATTTCACTTCCTTCAATGGTGCCAAACTTAAGTCTTAGAGGCTTTGAAACTCCCAGGCCATATTTCTTCCTAGAGATGTTCCCTTGCCAATAGATATCATTTGATTTAAAGGTGGACCTGGAATTAGAAAATATATGAGCTGAAGTCATGACACTGAAGCTTACTATAAGATCCTACCTGACCATGGGAAAATAACTTGCTTTCTATTTCAGTTTCATCATCTGTAGAACAGGGATAAAATATTTGTATTAATATTCAAAATGCCTTTTGTGATGATCAGAAGGAAATAATGCTTTTAAAGTGGTTTGTAAATATCAACGATAATTATTGCATTGGTTTGGACCTATGTCTGCCTCCCATGACCAGAGCCATAACTCAGCTAGACCAGCAGAGGTTTGACTAGAATCGCTAAAATTTATAGGGAGGGTGTGTGTGTGTGTGTGTGTATGTGTGTGTGTGTGTGTGTGTATGTGTGTATGTGTGTATGTGTTGGGAAATTTAAAATACTGATTTTTAAAAGACCATGTATTTGAAAATTTAGTTTCATTTACATTTTGATAGTGCCTTTGCTCCTTCACTGTTGTAGAAGCATCTTAGTTTGGCACCTACTTATCAAGAATGAATCATTCAGTTAGAAACTGAGTAGATGTAACTGTTCCTTCCTCTAGCAAAAACATTTGGTGAGTTCTTCTCCATCTTGGCCCTGCTCTGTTCACTCTCAGGAAGTGGCCTCACCAGTAACAGTCTCGGGGTGACCTGGAGTTTCTCTTCACTGGGCCTGGTAGCTTTACATCTCTATGAGGTGGTGAATTGTGCCCCTACATCTCCATTCAACTGAATTTGTCTGAATTACTTTGTGTACTGTTTTCACATCATGAATTACAGAGTTGAGTGAAGGGCAGATTCTGTGCTGATTTTCTCAGGGTCCAAAATCATTACTTACATCTGCAATATTTCTTGTACCTAATAAAAACTTTCCCCCCACCACACCAAATACAGGAAGGAATGCTAACCTAAATAACATGTTAGGTTTTTACGTTGAACACTCAAGCATTTGTAGTCAACCCCCTCCTTTTCCAGGTAAGGAAAAGAATCAGATTGGTTAAATTACTTTCCCAAGGTCATATAGATTATGAGCTTTACAGGTGGCATTTGGACCCAGCCCCTTTGTCTCCAAAGTCAATGTTTTTTTTTACTATCATGTTTTTCAAAAGTTGTGGTTAACAACAACAACAACAACAACAACAACAATCCTCACCTTAAGAACAATATAGTTAATAACTTCTCTAAATGTAGGTACACTGATCTGTAGACAACTGATAGGGTATCTCTAGACCTATATGAAAACTCATTTCAGTATGTGCTTTAGTGACCCAAAGGGCTTCTTTCATACCATGATGAGCTACAGGAGTAGGACCTTATTGGAAAGTTTCATTTTTCTTTTACCCTTCATTTTTATCTATTTCTTAAAGTAGGCTTAAGGGAATCAAGTTGGCAAAACATGGTTCTAGTACCAACGGCCTTAAAAGTAAGGAATCTGCATTTTAAAAAAATACAAGATTTTACAATGTAGGATTTTTATAATTTCTGACTCAGTTTCCTCTCCAATAGTCCAGATTAATGAGACTTTATTTAATTTCATCAACAAAGAGCTCTGAATCCATTGTTTCTATACAGAAGCTTTACAATTTCAAAAAGGTTTAGTAGAAATAACAGCAAATTAACTAAGAGGGGATGATTCTTTGTAACCTTGATAGTGAGTCCAGCATGCAAAAGGGAAAGTCCTCTCATCATCATTACTGGCTTGCTTGCATTGCATTTTAAAGAAATTACCTAATCGAGTAAATTCAGGAAGAACCTAATGGGGAAAGCAATAGGGGAATCCTGTGCATTTAAAAAAACCACAGCAGCATTAACAATAACAACTAACAAGAGTTACAACCAAACTCCTTAACATCTCTCTCCTTCTTTTCAAAAAGAATTTTCTGTAATGATGATTCTTTCCCCAACTTGTTATCATGCAACTTTACTTCATTAAACTCACCAACACGCCTATAGACAAAGCAAAGCCAGTCTGGAATAGACAGGGAAGAGATACTCTCTTTAATTCTCCCCAGCGAAGAAGATTGTTCCATTATTACAATTCTCTAATGTGATTGCAATATTTTATGTCATGTTAAATTTATCTGTGCATATCTGATCTCATCTAATATAAACTTCAGGGTAAAAGTCAAGCCTTACTTATTTCTGTGTCTTTTGTACTGCTTTCCATAATGCCTTCAGTTGAATTGGGAATGGCTGGTAGGTGATGTGGGACAGGGTTATTTTTTCTACCTTCTCTAAAATTTGTAGTCTTAGCTTCCAGGGATACTGAGACCAGACGTGAATTGCCCAGGGTCTGAATGGCAATATGCTTTAAAGGTGCAACTTGAACCAAGGTCTTCTTGAACTACAGACTGGTTCTACACCTACTAACTATAGTTGCCTGTCATGCATATTAAGTGCTTAATGTTTGTTGAATTGAAATTACATTATAGACTTACCTTGTATTTTTGGCAATGTAGGCTACTTGTCTAAAATGAGGCAGATACTAGAACTCACAGGTTTGTCTTCAGAGGGATCATAGATTTTGATCTAGAAGGTGTCCAACATCTTCATTTGAAAAATAGGAAACTGAGGTTTTAACAGGTTAAATGACAGTGCCAATAGTCGTACAGCTTATAAGGATCTGACGTAGAATGTAAACTTGTGTTGTTTTGACCCTTGACTCATCACTCTCTCCACTGAACTAACTAGCTATCTTTGAATGGAACAATGATGACTACTACTCCCTTAAGGGTTCAAGGGATAACCCTAAAGGGTTGGAATTTCCAGGTATTTTTATTTATAAGCTCCCATATGGTACACTCAATATTATCAATCTGGAACTGTATTGCCTTTTATAAAAGGGTATCACAGACAGAGTAGTTACAAAAACATTCCCTTCAACCTGGGTAGATACTTCCCTCGGCACAAACAAGATCTCTGGAGATGGTGGGTTCACAGTTAGAGTATAATAGTAGCATCACATGTGTAAAGAATGTTTGTAATAAAGGGACCGCTGATAGTTCTGTTAAGCTTGACCCTCCCCTCTCAAAATACTCATTCATCTGTGATCAGGAAATGTGAAATAGACAGCTTTTTTATAAGTATTTTATTGGCTCTAGGTAGTTATGATTAGAAGTAGGAGAATGCACATGTAGTTGAGTCCTATTTTCCCTAATACCACACTTCATAGTCAGTAAGACACATTCTCCCATTCATATCTTGCTTATAAGTAATCTTCATCCATCTTTACATGTTGCTTAAGCGTTAGTAACAACTTTCACACCTTTGTTGTTCACCATCATTATAAACTGATTGCCTTTTATAGTCCTGTACCATATCCAACATAAAATCTGGAGGATGGGAGAAAGGGAGTGTTATCCTCCATCATCTTGTTAATGATCCAATGATTTCCTTATATTAGCAATTCTATTCATCTTCTGGTTTGCTCACCTTGGTCTCGAGTGCTTTGACATTCTTGTGTCCATCTTGGTGGCTAGGTCTCTTGTTGTAAACTGTTGAATCCTGCTATGTTACCTTCTTAATGATATGCTATATTTCCATTCATCTAGTTTTAATCTACTGGCACTCATGTATCCTTGCTTCTCATATCCCTACCCTCAATATCTCAGGAAAATGTGATCTTCTAAAATGTAGGAACTATTTTTTTTATTCCAAGAATTTAGGAGGGGACTTTCCACATGGGTAATGCTTAGTAAATATTTATTGATTTTTGTTGAACAGTGCTTGTTGGGTAATCTACAGTTTTCAGTTCTCTGATCTCAGTTGTGTCTGTATAGACACATGGAAATAATTTTAGTTCTGATTGTCAAATTCTTCACATTAGTAATTCCAAATCATCTCTCTTCAAGACACCTAAAGCTAGCTATTTCTCCAGCACTACAATCAAAAGATCTTGCCATCTATGCTCCCTATACCCTTCAACAGTGATTTCATCAGTTCCCATGCATTCAAGTATCATTAGAAAGCAGAATGCCTCAAAATCTAATCTTTTTCCTGGACTTGTCATGCATCATATCTCCATTTGGATTACTTTAGACATCTTAACTCACCTTGTCATAAATAGAACTCATAATCTTCTTTCCTAAATCTGATATTCCACTAAACTTTCTTATTTTTGTTAAAAGTACCATCATTCTTCTAGTTGCCTGGTTTAATTACCTTGGAGTAATAATAATAAACTCTTTTTATCTCCCTCTCCCTGCATACCCAATCAGCTGCCAAATCTTGTTAACTCTACATTCATTGTGTCTATTGTATCTGTCATCTCTCCACTCACAAAGCAACCACTGCTCTAGCTGAAGTCCTAATCACCTCTCATCTGGATCACAGCAATAATTTCCCAGTGGGTCTCTCGGATTCCTGGCTCTATTGTTCTTTTGACTTTCCAATCCAACTACTGCAGTTTTGCTAGACTTTGCATCTGATGATGCCACTTCGCTGCTCAAGAATCTTTAGTACTTCGCAATTTACTTTATGGCAAAATGTCACAATCAAACTATAGCCTACCTTTCCAGGCTTATTTCACATCACTCCCTTTTATATATTCTATGTTCCTGCCAAATTATCCTAGTTGAAGTGTGCCCAAAACAGCATTTTTTCTTACATCTCCATGCTTTCACAAGTTATCCTCAATACCTATAATTACTCTTGTTTTACCTTGTCTGCTAGAATCCCTACTTTCCTTCAAGGCTCAATTGACAGAATCCCTATTATATGAAATCTTTCTTGATTCTCCCTTGTGGTTAAGTCTGCCTTCCTTCTCAATGGATGCTATATTGACTCATCAGTTTTATTTTATATTTTCTCCAAAAAAATAAAAAAACTTCCTCAAGGTGTTAGCCACCCCCTACCCCCTACGTGATGTATCCACTAGATTCAAACTCATATATAATGAATGCTTTCTTCAAGAAGGGATTCTAATGGTGCTAAACATGGTTTAACATTATTTTTAAAATGATGTACCTGGGGCAGCTAGGTGTTGCAGTGGATAAAGCACCAGCCCTGGATTCAGGAGGACCTGAGTTCAAATCCAACCTCAGACACTTGGCACTTACTAACTGTGTGACCCTGTGCAAGGCAAGTCACTTAACCCCCACTGCCCTGCAAAAATAAAAATTACTTAACAGACAGAAAACAATGGGTGAAATGTAATAGACTAGAAACTTCCCCTGGAGCCTGGAAGAGGAATAAGAGATGTACATCTCACATGCCCCACTGGTATCCATGCAATAGCAAAAGAATGAAACGAAGGCTCGCAGCACCTTAGCTGGGCCTCCTTTGAAGGATTTATGTGAAGACACAGTTAAATTATGGGACTGAAAAGGCAAAGATGGGTCACTATATGTACTATTGACAATGAACACACACAAATAAGCTCACCTGTCCATCAAAGCTACAATATATCCCAGTGTCCATTGTTATAAGAGAAGCCAAGTTCCAGGAATTGTTGGTATCTTCAGGTATAAATAGAAATGATTCAAGATCCACATAAAGTGAGAGAAGGGCTCAAATGGAGAGAAGCACACAAGTTCTGGGTTTTTAAAATGTTGCACAGGGGGCAGCTAGGTGGTGCAGTGGATAAAGCACTGGCCCTGGATTCAGGAGTATCTAAGTTCAAATCTAACCTCAAACACTTGACACTTACTAGCTGTGTGAACCTGGGCAAGTCACTTAACCCCCATTGCCCTGCAAAAAATAAATAAATAAATTTAGAAAAATGTTGCACAAATTGAAGGTTCTATGATTTAAACATAAAGGGTGATACCATAGGCAAATTAGGAAAAGAAGGAATAGTTTACTTGTCAGATCTATGGGAGAAGGGAAGAACTGATGATGAAAGATGAGATAGATAACATTATGAAATTTTAAAATGCCTCATTTTGATTACCTTACTTTTTTTTTTGGTTTTGTTTTGGTGAGGCAATTGGGGTTAAGTGACTTGCCCAGGGTCACACAGCTAGTAAGTGTTAAGTGTCTGAGGCCAGATTTGAACTCAAGTCCTCCAGACTCCAGGGCCAGTGCTCTATCCACTGCGCCATCTAGTTGCCCCTTACATTACATTTTTTTTTAAAAATTGTACAAACAAAACCAATGCAACCAAGATTAGAAGGATAGCCAAAAGCTGGGAAATATTATTTACAGCCAGTGTTTCTGATAAAGGCCTCATTTCTAAAATATATAGAGAACTTAATCAAAGTTTTAAGAATACAAGTCATTTTCCAATTGAGAAATGGTCAAAGATTGTGAATAGATAGTTTTCAGATGACAAAATTGAAGCTATCAAAAGCCACATGAATGAAATGTTCTCAATCATTACTGATTAGAGAAATGCAAATTAAAACTACTCCAAGGTACCACCTCACACCTATCCAATTGGCTAATATGACAAAAAAAGGAAAATCATAAATGTTGGAGAAGATGTGGGAAAATTGCAATACTAATGCATTGTTGGTGAACTTGTGAACTGATCCAACCATTCTGGAAAGCAATTTAGAACCATGTCCAAAAGTCTATATAACTATGCATATCCATTGACCCGGCAATACCACTTCTAGGTTGATATCCCAAAGAGATCACAAAAAAGGGAAAAGGGCTCACATGTACAAAAAATATTTATTGATGTTATTTTTGTGCTGGCACAGAATTGGAAATTCAGGGGATGCTCATCAACTGGGGAATGGCTAAACAAGTTGTGGTATATGAATATAGTGGATTACTATTTTTCAGTAAGAAATCATGAGCAGGAAGATTTCAGAAAAACCTAGAAAGACTTATATGAAGTGATGCTGAATTAAATGACCAGGATCAAGAGAACATTGTGCACAGTAACAACATTGTATGATGACCATCTGTGATAGACAGTTCTTCTCAACAAATACAATGATACATAAAATGCTCTCCAAATCAAGAAAAAAAAGAACTGTTGAATCTGGATGCAGGTTGAACCATACTATTTCTATTTTTTGTTGTTGTTGTTTTTCTTTTTTGAGGTTTTTCCTTTTTACTCTGATTCTTCTCTCATTACATGACTAATGCAGAATTTTTTTTGATGTGATTGTGTATCCTATATCAGATTGCTTGCTGTCTTGGGGAGGGGGGATGGAGAAAAATTCAAAACTAAAAATATTATAAAAACAAATGTTGAAAATTAAAAAAGAAATAAATTTTTTAAAAGCACAAACAATACAATGATCCAAGAAAATGCCAAAAGACTTATGATAGAAAATTCTCTTCACATCCATAAAAAGAACTATGATGTCTGAATTCAGATCAAAACAGTATTTTCACTTTTGTTGTTGTTTATTCTTTTTTTTGCAGGGCAATGATGGTTAAGTGACTTGCCCAGGGTCACACAACTAGTAAGTGTTAAGTGTCTGAGGCCAGATTTGAACTCAGATCCTCCTAAATCCAGGGCCAGTGCTTTATCCACTGAACCACCTAGCTGCCCCAATTTATTCTTTCTGGTGTTTTTATTTCCTTTTGTTCTGATTTTTCTCTCACAACATAACTAATGTGGAAATATGTTTAACATCATTGTAATGTATAACCTATATTAAATTGCTTGCTGGCTTTGGGAGGGGAGAGGGCAGGGAGGAAAGGAGAATAATTTGGGACTCAAAAACTTACAAAAATGAATGTTGTAAACTATCTTTACATGTAATTGGAAAAAATAAAATTTAAAAATTCAATAAAACAAATGGAAGGTGCTGTAAAAAGAAACAATCAACTACTGGTGTGGGGGTGGGGTTGTGGGGGCCTGCAGTAGGGAGAACGGAAGTCTCTAGGAATAGCTGTCAAAACTTTGTAGTTTTTGCCAGACCAAATTTTCAGTAATATATGGGGACATTCCTTTTTCTACTTTACCCAAAAACAAACAAACAAACAAACAAAACACACTAAAAAAAACCTATTCCATGGATTAAAAAGCATATAGCAAGATGTTCAGCTGTAGTGATTTAGGTTGTTTCTTTGTAATGTCAAAACAACAAGATGAAAAATGAAAATAGCTTTATTTTTCCATACTTGTAAAACATCAGGTTTAGCTGATTCTTTGTCATTGAATTCATTTCAAAGTACACCAAAAAATCTTCAGTGATTGAATTGACAAATTGTTCTGACATAATGTAGACAAAGCTTCAGTATTAATCGAAAAATAATTACAAAAAAGATGAAGATTTTACTTACAAAATGTGAATATTATATCTAAGGCCAGCAGCCATTTAACATCTCTATGGCTCAGTTTTCTCATTATCTAAATGGGAATAACAATATAAACCTTTTCTACTTCACAGAGGTATTGTGAATCTAAAATGAGATAATACATATGAAAAATTAAGTGTGCTGCACCAACTGTAAGATAGTATTATTCAATGAAATGGCTGTGAGAACTCTGCTGATTAAAGAACTACATGAGAGTATATAAGATGACATTAGAATGCAATAGTAAATATTTTATTTTCTGTATGAATAATCACAAGAAGCAACATAGTGCAGTGCATAGAATGTTGAGTTTAAAGTCAGAAAGGCATTAGTTGGAATCCTGACTTGGACAATGTGACCCTAAGTAACTCATTTGACCTTTCATACCTCAGACAACTCATTAGAATTACTTACTAAGCCAAAAACAGATCACAGTCTGTTTTGCCACAGGGAGTTCCCACACTGATCTTAGTAACATGAACAAAAGTGACTTTCTTTTTACGTGAAAATAGATCTTAAGATGATTCAGAATCATATTTTACATATACACCTGTGAGAAAACAATGGGATTTGGCAGATACTCAAAGGTCCTCCTGGAGATTAATCTAAACTGATTGAATAAAGTGAGAGTGATTGACTTTGCTGATTAGCCTGCTTCAAGTTAATTAGATTGTAACCACACCTGGCTGGCCCTTAAGGAGGTATTGTTCTCAGAAGCTAAGGACTGTGAACTCAACTCGAAACCACCTTTAAGTCCAGTGAACAATTGGATTTGGATGATGCCTAACAATCAGCTTGAAGCAGTGTATGAGGACTGCCTTTGCTCCAGACCTATAAAATGCTTCCACACTCAGTTTGAGAGGAGTTCATGGTTGAAGCAAGCTCATGGTGGAGAACTTGAGAAAGACCCAGACCAGGCTGGAACTCTAGGCTGGATAGGCCTTTTCTTAACTCCACATGTTCTTTTTTTTCTCTAATTCATAATAAATGCTTAATGCCCAAAGATTGGTGCTAAAGCTTCTAATTTAAGGAGACCAGTCATTAGATTTTAGACATCATTGCTAGAATTTTAGCCCCTTACACACATAAATGATATATATGTATATACACATATATACAAACAGTAAACTGACAAGACGAAACAAATTTGCCGTCTATAGAGCATGTGTCCTGAGTACCTTACTGTATGGCAGCGAAACATGGACTACGTACACTAGACAAGAGAAGAAGCTTAACAGCTTCCACATGTGCTGCCTTCTACGCATCCTTAGCATATCTTTGTTAGATAGGATCACCAACACAGAAGTGCTCCAACATGTGGAACTTCCGAGCATCTACACGCTACTGAAACAGAGACGACTGCACTGGCTTGGTCGTGTGCTCCGCATACAAGATGGGCGCATTCCTAAAGACCTACTCTATGGTGAGTTAACCTCAGGCCAAAGACCTGCTGGAGCCACAGCTTTGCTACAGAGATGTATGCAAGTGAGACTTGAGGGCTCTGGGAATAGACACAGGCAGGTGGGAGGAGATGGCCAAGGACCATGCCTGATGGTGTACAGTACTCAGGAGCATCTTGCACGCAGCTGAGATGGGTCTCTAAGCTCTGGAGGAAGAAAAACGAATGAGACACAGGAACCCACGGGCAACAGAGAGTGTAGTTTTCAGATGTCCTCATTGTAGCAGGAGCTGTGGCTCCTGTATCAGACTGCACAGTCACACTGTGGCCTGCAGCTCTTCAGGGCATTGATCCATGGTTGCCTGCGACTGGCGGAAGCCTACTACTATGTATATTTCTATATGTATGTGTGCATATATATATATATATAATTTTATTTTAATTGTTTTTCATTTTTAACTCATGCTGGCTAATCTGAATGTCACCCTTGTGTTTGAAATTTGAGCTACTCTAATGAAGTTTCCAGAAAATAATATTGTCAATTTTTTTTTTTTGGAGGGGCAATGAGAGTTAAGTGACTTGCCCAGGGTCAGATAGTTAGTAAGTATCAAGTGTCTGAGGCCAGATTTGAACTCGGGTCCTCCTGAATCCAGGACCAGTGCTTTATCCACTGTGCTACCTAGCTGCCCCCAAATGTTCTTGAAGAACATTAAATTCACTTAAAACTGAGTGAAACAATGAGAGAAAGATTCAGTTGTTCTGAAATACCACAATAGCATGGGAAAAATAAATCACAAATTGCATATAACCTTTTTGTAGTAATATTTATGTAAAAAAAAAATACTTCCATTAGCCAGACAGAGTGAAGGGAACAAATGAAACAGTCTTGTCTGGTTAGGCAGGTCATAGCCTCAGCTGTGCATGGGTTCCTCCCCACCCCCATCTCTTTGTTTAAAATGAGTTGTGCATATTCATTCATTTACTTCTTCTCAGACTCTTTTAAAGCTTCAGAGTGAGTTTTCTATTTGCATATTCTCTTTCTGCTAATGAGTTAATTGAACTGTTGGTCCCCTTCTCAAGCTCTCCTAAAGTCAAAGTACATACTGTAAGGGATAACTTAAAATATGGCACTAGCTACTTTCCTCATTAAAATTAACTAGTACATTTTCTTTTTTGTCGTCTCCAGGGTGGATGTAGAAATATAACCATGTAATTACTGGTTTTCATTATTATTGTAAATATGCTGTTCCCTCCATATTAAATTACTTGTTTTATAAGTTCTCCTGCTGCTGCCATGCTTCAAAAATCTAGATGGAAATGTCTTCAGAAGTTTATAGCAAATTTAGGCTTTTATACCTTTGGACCTGTGTTATTATTACTAGTCTCATAGGAAATGGGTATGGATTAAATAAAGATTGTAAAGTGATTTTAAAATCAATACAATATTGATTTTAATATTTACAGATACTAATACTCTCATAATCATATCACTATGGCTACAAAACAACCCTGCAGATTCATAAAACTTTCTTATTACTTATAAATGGATTTGAACATGTGAAACTAAACCCTATTTTCTTCTCAGAATCTGTGATTCCTCCTAATGTCTCCATTTGTGTTAATGCCATGACCATTTTAACAGGCACCCAGACATAAATTCTTGGGGTTACTTTTTTTCCCCAACTATTTGTCACCAAGTTTAGTCAATTCTGCCTTCCTCATTCTTTTTTTTTTTTTAATTCAACCCATCCCTTCTGGAGATGGATTTCCCACCATTTCAATCCATTTTACATGAATTATTATAATCATATTAGCCTCTCCTTATTCATGTGCCACCCCACCTGGTCAAAACCCTTAGGTGGTTACCTAGCAAATAAACAGCAAAACTCAAACTTTTTAGACTGGCATTCAGGGTCCTCTATGATCTGTCTCTAATGATATAGGACCATATTAGCCTAACCTTGCTTCCATGACTTCCCTGATATTGTTCTTCCACCCCGACTCCTTCCCATGAAACCTGATTGGCCCCAGCTTTTCTAATGCAGGGACATAAAATGTACTTGTCCCATGAAGTCAGGGCCTCTCAGACTATGCAAGTCACTATGTCCTAAAGACTTACTTAGATGTTTACTTAGATTCTTTTCCAGATTGAGGCAGAGGTGTGGGGGTAGGGGTGTCTTGTCCAGATAATAAAAGAACAACTGTATCCCTGTTGCAAACCTGATTGGCTAAGGGTTCAGTGACTTGTGAGTGCCTCATTTAGTTTCAATATCAAACTTGAACTACGAGGGTGTTGGAACCATGACTATAACATCAACCAAAGTTTTCAGCATTATTATTTCATACCATTGCCATCCATCTAATCTTCCATCCTGTCAAAATACCCTACTCAGTGTTTCTTTTTTTTTAGTGTTTCTTAAATTCATTCCTTCCTCTGCCCTTCTGTCTGCTCAGAAAAATCTCATATGCCTGGAATATATTCTTTCTCCCATCTTTGTCTGTTAACACATCTTTTGGTGGTAGTCCTAGTAGGCTATGTCATAGATTTTACTTTTCTCCAAGACAATTTGAACAAAAGTGTCATTGAATAATTATACATAATTATTCACAAAGTGGTTGCTGTATTGTGTCTCCAAATAAAGATGAGGTTGTCAAAAATATTTTTAAAAAGAGATTACTTTATTGGTTTCAATGGAGGGAGGGGAACATATTTATTTCCTATGAACAGTAGTGCTGCTCTAATAATTCCATTCTTTAAATATGAAGCAAACCTGTATAAGTGCATTCTCTCTCTCTCTCTCTCTCTCTCTCTCTCTCTCTCTCTCTCTCTCTCTCTCTCTCTGTCTCTCTCTCTCTCTCTATCTCTATCTATCTCTCTCTCTCTCTCTCTCTGTTTCTCTGTCTCCATATATGTATATGTGTATAGCTATAGCTATGTTATAAGGGGCATGGAGAGTCGTTTGGAAGTGACAGAGATGAAGAAAAATAAAGGCAATAAAAAACTGTGTGCTTAAGGGAGAACAGGAAGAAGGCTGAAGCCTATGATTAAACAGAGGCATGCTCAGATCTACATGTTACCAATAATAATATGTGCATGAGAAATTGCATAAAATATATCATTAAAGACATGAATGACTGGAAAAGAAATATGTTGTATATAGCACTGATGAGAGAGTCAGCTGAAATATTGATACTTCTGAGTGAGGAAAAGAACCACAACAATAATATAATGGGTGGGTGTTCAGTAGAAGATTATGGACATATATGAATAAGAATTGTGTTGCATGAAGAGGCTTAGAGAAGTTCTCTCATTAAAAGAGCTTTTCTTTCATCCATAGTACTTCTTCCTTTGTCAGTGTATATTGCTTCTACACCTTAATAAATAGATGAATTGGATATGAGGTACTCTGAGAAAAACTGTAAACCACCTATCAGATAACATTCTGATGATGAGCTTCTCTGAGTTTAGCCAGACTTGTCTTAAGACCCACAGAGACAGCAATATTGTTTGATAAAGACAACACTCACTGTATTCAAATACTTCCAGCTTGAGAGGCACCTTTAGAAAATCCAGGGTCTCTTCCATGCCAATAACAAATCTGAGAAGAATTCTTTACTTTAGCATTCAAAGTCCTTTCCAATCTAATACTCCCTCAACCTTCCATACTTCAGCATACATTTCTAGCCTTCTATTTTCTATACTTCAGACTCTATCTGCTGGCTCTGAGAATTTTTATTAACTGTCTCTCATGCATGGACCATTTTCCCTTTTCATCTCCATCTTCTAGCTTTCTTGACTTCCTTCAATTTTTAGTTAAATCCTTACCTTCTCCATAAGTCTTTTCTAGTCCTCCTTAATAAGTGTCTTCCCTCTGAGATTACACCCAATTTATCCTGTATATATGTTTGTATTTAGTCATTTGAATGTTATCTCCATTAGACCATGAGTTCCTTGAGATCAGGGACTGTTTGTTTTCTGCCTTTTTTTGGATTGCCAGTGCTTAATACAATTTCTGACACATAATAGATGATTAATAAATGCTAGTTGACTGACTGAATTATTTATATACAGTATTTCTTAAATGCATTGATTTTGGTTGTGAAAAAGTTTTATAAATGTATATAATCAAAATTGTATTTTGTATTTTATAATCGCTTCAATTGCTTACTTGATTAAGGTGTCTTCTCCTGCCATAGTTTTCTTATATTCTTCTCTATTCTTTTTTTAAAAAGCCAACAGCTTAAACCATTTCAGATTATGAGCTCTAAATAGATCCATGGCCTAAAAATAAAAGGCCATAGCTTTTTAAAAAAGAATAGAGAAGAATATAAGAAAACTATGGCAGAAGAAGACAAGATTTGCAAAAGAAATTAAATTCTAAACTTAACCCAGATACAATGAGTAATTTGCAGGAAAGGTAAATTTCCAAACTTAACTCTGAGACAAGTGAAGCATGACTTAGGCAGTTACAAAAATGTCAGCAGCATGAAATCAGTAACAAAATAAAATCAATTTTATCTTCTCAATTGTCTGGGTCTTACCTAACCTGTTCTACTGTTTAACTTTTCTGATTCTTAACAAATGGCATATAGTTTCAGTAGCTTCTTTTTTATAATATAGTTTTCAATCTCTTAATATGAGCACCATTCTTTCTTCCCCTCCCTTCCTCTCCCTCTCCCTCTCCCCCTCTCTTTTGCCTGTCATCCCCCTCCTTCCCCCTCCCCTTCTTTCCTTGACCTTCCTTCTCACCTGCACTCATATTCTCCAAATATGATTTTTATTATCAAGGTAAATATATTTCAATAAGTTTGTATTGATAGAAATACAAAAACAAAATAGTACTTTTGTTTAAGAAGTTTACAACCTGCTGTGGGGGAGAGATGAGACATATCTTCACATTAGTAAATACAAAGTACATGCAAAGTGTTTTTTGAGGTGGGGTTAGAGTTTGACAAACACAATTAACTGAGAACTGACTGACTTCATAGCCTCTGTTTGTTTTGTAGATCTCCCAAACTCTCCCCTCCAATGAGTCCTGAGCTTTCTTTTTATACATTTACTTGTTATGTAAAACAGCTTATTTTATGAAACTATTTGATACTTAATCAACCAAAATGTAGTCTCAACACTCTTAGCTGGTGAAACCTCTGAGGTAATTTTCCTTTCCAAAGGAAATCTCTTGACTCTCTCTGTTCTGGAACCCCATATAAACTCTGTCCCCAGTTCCCATCTTTGGGTACTCCTAGAACTTGCTATGGCAGTATCATGAGTTATAATTCCTTTGCCCTAATTAAAGACCTTTATTTTGATATATAGATTGTTTTATTAATTTTCAGGTTAACAACTTCTAACAACTTGAAGTATCAGGATTTCAGACAATCAAAAAGTACTTAAACATAAATTAACTGCAGACAACTGTATTAGACCAAGTATTGTCCCCTATATCCCTTTACATATAAAGACACACACACACACATCACTGGCCCAGTATATGAGCTGAGACTTCAAGGAAAATAGTGATTTCTAAAAGTTGAGTTGAAGGGAAAGAACATTCCAGGCATGTGATACACTGGGGAAGACAGCTGCTTCAAACATCCAGAGGTGGGTAATAGAGTGTCATATAAAGGGAAAAGTAAGCTGAAAATCGACATGCAATTCTTGAAAAAGATATGTACATAGTCAGTGCCATGATTTTGTTCCATCCATACCACATCATGCTTTTATGCCAGGCAAGTAAGGAAACCCCTCATTTGTTTCTTCCTTCTATTCAGATGATTCACAGTGAATTTCAATTCAATGACAATATCACTTCTGTTTGTGTCTCTATTGAGGCATTTTTATGAAAATGTTTTTTTTTTTTACCTAAAAACCCTCTACTATATTTCGATTTTCTGCTGCTTTCTAATATTTGTATAACTTTCTTTTATATACAGAGTGTCCCAAAAGTCTTAGTGCTACTAAAGCTTAAATTTTCCTTTTCTATTCTGGGAAGTCTTCTTATGAATCAGGTATATCCTTATAAAGCTATGTTGAAAAAGAAAATCAAGATATTCAGCCTGGGGAAGATGCATAAAGGACATGATAACTGTCTCTAAGTATATGAAGGGTTATCATGTGCAGGAAGGAAGAGATGGGTTCTGTTTAACCACAGGATGTGGAACCAAGAACAATGAGTGTTATTTCTCAAAGAGGAAAATTTAGGCTTGATATCAGGAAAACACTTCCTAACAATTAGAACTGTACTAGTATTTATTGGGCAGTTTCAAGATGGAGTGGATTCCCTCTCCTTGGAGATCTTCAAGCTAAGACTCTGGCCATGTAGTTGGTATTTTACAGTTAGGATTCTTTTCTGTAGTGGTTGGTTTAGATGGCTGCTATGTTTACTTATTAATCTTAAAATATAGGATCCTGACATCTTCAACTGTTACTGCCTTCCCTTGCTAACTACCTTGTATTTAGTGACTTTATATTTATTTTGTATTTATTCTGTGTATACACATACATATATACATATACAAGTTGCTTCCCCAACAAAATGAAAGTTTACTGAGAGTAGAGATTTTTCCTTTTCTTTGTATCCATACCACCTAGGATAGCAGTTGGCATGTAGTAGGTATTTAATGCATGCTTACTGAATGATTCAAACTAGCTATATGAAATCCATTAAATTAGAAAAGTGGGGGGCAGCTAGGTGGCTCAGCGGGTAAAGCACTGTCTCTGCATTCAGGAGGACCTGAGTTCAAACCTGGTCTTTTACCCTTGACACTTAATAGCTATGTGACCCTGGGCAAGTCACTTAACCATCACTGCCCCACCAAAAAATAAAATAAAATAAATTAGAAAAGCCTTATTGTCATCTATGATTCCATTGGCTTTCTCCCTGTGAGCAAAAAGGGAGTGTAACCGGATTCTCCTTCCCCTTGATTATGTTATTCAAGAGACTGGATGAGTGACAAACAGTTCATCCAGAGAACAAACCAAGGACCAATATAGGAAAGAAGGATGGAGATGGATGCAGAAATATAGTGATATCATGGAGGAAACAGCTTAAAGAATAGGGTCTGTTTGTACCATAGAAGAATGTTGGCTATGGGCTAAAGAAAAAAATAATCCATTAATGAGATGTGTCACTCTTTTTCAATATCTATTCTCTACCCATGTACCTCACCATTATTGTAATATATAGTTATAGCTCACAGTCTCATGTTGATGGGAAATACTTCTGGAACAGTGTGCTCCAGACTTTTAGAGGGATATTTTGTAATGACTGTTTTTACCTTGCTGTGGAAGCTTAATGAATATTCCTTTTTTAAAACTTGCTTGAAGTCTCAATGGGAAGCATTGTAAGGACCCATGTACAACAGTATTCAAAGCTCCAGACCTCCAGAGTTACTCTTAGAACCTTGATCAGAGTAGGAATCAATTGCCCTCTGAGGAACCAGGCTGCTCATGCAAGTAGAATTAGAGGTAATGGCCTCAGAGGGATTGTTATATGGAGGAAAAAAAATGTTAATGGCTTACTTACTTGACATAAATTGATGAATGAATGGAAAAACATTTATTGGGTAATTACTATTTTCCAGAAACTGTGATAATCCCTCAGGATACAAAAACAAACAAGGAAGACAGTCCTCATAGAACTTACATTCCAAAAGGGAAAGATAGGGCATATAGGGGAGTGGTGGACAGGGAGGAGGAACATCAAAAGAATGGGGAGTGGAATCTCAGAGAAAATTTTTAACATTACCATTCAGTTGGTCAGTCTTTCTGTTGATTTATCTGTCAATTGACAGATATCAAGCACACATAAGTGAGATATAGCTATATACATACATATGTGAATATATGTATATATGTCATTTTACATAATTGGTTGAATGTTGCCTTTCCCATTAGACTGCAAGCTCTTTGAGAATAGTTTTTGTTTTGTTTTGTCTTTTTTTAAAAATTCCTTTCTTTGTATTCCCAATTTTTTGTGTGATGCCTGGCACATATATAGGAAGGATAATGTTGATTTTATTGATACTCTTGGAGCTAGAGATGGAAGAGGAGATGAGGATGTGGAGATGTCCTGGAAACAGTGAGGAATTATTCTTGAAACCAGAAAGAATCCCAGTGCTAACCAGTCAGAACCCAGGATGAGAGGAGTGGGAGCCTAAAGTCCTACATATAAAAGTTCAGAATTAGGCTGTGTTCAGGAGACTAAAAACAACCAAGGCATTAGGTTCATTCAATCAAATAACCAATTCATTGAAAATGTGGATTAAATTGTTTTCCAGATGTTTCACTAAATTTAGCAAGCATTTGATCCACAATGGCCCATTCAATAGCCATGTATAAGGCACTTCCAAACTCTGCCTCTCTTAAGCATCCTCCATTTCAAATTGAAAAGAACAAGACAGCCAATCAAAATTAGTTTCCATACACTTTATGCTAATCAAAGAGGGATCTGTTTTTAGAATTAAAATATAAAGTTCATAAAATTCAAATTCCTAATGAAAATTATTTCCACTGAGAAAAGCATTCAAAATTATTTCCCCTAGGCTACTCTGGAAAATCTTGTCAGTGTGAACAATTGCATCTATTTACATTTATAGGAGACTATTTCTTCACTCATGATAGCATAATCACAAATAGATTCTTTAGATTTATCAAAATGATTTATCTTTATTTAATCTTGGGGAGAGTTAACTGCCTTCAGGCCCACTGAAATGTATGATGAACCAGGAATGGAAGAAAAATCAAGGTAGTAGCCTGATTGCTGTGATCCAGGTGGAGATCATAATGGATAGGTAAACAATATTAATGGGCTACCAGTTTTTAGACATATTTTCAAGCTGCAACTAGTGGTTTTGAGCAAAGGAATCTGAAAGGAAATAAAACATGTAGAATTTGACTTGAAAAGTACTTTTAATACAAATTATAGCTTGGAAGCCATTTGGAGGGCTAATTATTCTTGTACTTCCACCAATTAAACAGAGAATTAATTAATCCATTATTGAAATTTTGTCACAGCTTGGTCATTTTTTTTATTCATTCCATTTTTAATTCTTGTATTGGAATCAAATCACTTAGCCATTGTCACGTGTGTTTCTAGATTAAATTGTCACAGGCTTGGATCTTGACCAGTAAGTCTGACTTGAGTAAAAACACATTTATCTAAAGACCTCACCACCTGTTTTTGTTTTATTTTGTTTTGTTTTTAGAAGCAAATGTGACTACTACAAGATCAACATATTGCAGAACCTCAGAAGTGAAATTAGAGATTCTGTTCTCTGTCTGAAAACTTCCTGCAAAATTAGAATCTTAGGAAATTTTTTTGTTATCTAATAATATGCAATATTTTGTTTGTTTTGCTTTGTTTTGTTTTAACATAATACACCTGCCTCTGACATCGAATCTTTATGACTCAAATCAATATTCCCAAACCAACAAGAGACAGCAAATTGTAACAATCTGCTACAAGACTTCTAATAGTAACTCATATTTATAGAGGACTGTAACATTTTAACAGGGGCTTTCCTCATAACAACCTTGTGAAGAAATAGTTCAATTGACATCATGTCTTTTTTTATGGAGAAAGAAATGGAGGCTTGAATTGGTAGTGTGACTTACCCAAGGTCAAAAATCTAATATGTCCAAACCAAGATTCTAACTCAGTTCCCCTGACTTTCAAGTCCTCACTACACACCCCAATGATATTGCTAGTTTTCATAGTTTTAATTACAAACAACAAAAATGTGAATTAACATTAACATAGTCCTTTTTGTTTTCACCTCTGTTAACAATGTTATAAATAATAATAAATATCATATGTAAGCTCATATAACCCTCACTGCTATGAGCTTGTGAAGTAGTGTTAACTGCTGAGCCTGAGCACTCAGGCCAATCCCCTTCTAGTGCACGTTTGATATTGAAATGAAACGGGACACTTGCAAGTCATTTACTATTTAGTAAAAGGAGATTTATTTGTTATTGTGGGAGAATAGATAGATGTGGAGGACATTTTAAGCTGACTTAGCTGAGCAAAACTTCCGTGTAAGGGAATTGCCATCCTGGTACTGCAACCAAACATCAGAGCAGAGCTAGATTCCCTTGCAGCTGTTTTGTACTTAGGTGACCAGGAGATGATGTCAACAGCATGAACCTTTAGTATCCTGAGACAATTGAGTCTCAATGATGCTTTTAGTCCCTTTTAAGGAAAGTATGACTATCTTACATGGGTGGTAAGGGGTTAAGATAGTGATCCTATCATAAGTAGGTATTATAGGTTTTATTATCTCCACTATAAAAATGAGGAAATTGAAACCCAGAGGTTTTCATTTCCTAGTTATATATTTTTATTTGAAATATTCAGACTCTAAATCCAATACTTTCTGTATGATACTTTTGTCTCATTAAGTACATTTACAAAGTTTTGTGAAGAATTTAATCGTTATTTTATGATATCTTCACTGGTTAAGTATTTACAAAAAAATGACATAGACTCACTAATGTAAACTGCTGTGCTGTGATACTTCCAGTGGTAAGATCAGTGGCTATGGAATCAGAGAATTTAGGTTCAAATCCCACTTCTATAGCTTGTCAGTTGTTATTTGGGCACCCCACACTTCTCTTTATATACTTCCCCCCTTCCCTTTGTGGAGGGCCCTGTTCTTCATATATCTAGAAATTTCATGCTTTCCTTATCAAAATTTGCTTTCTTGTGGATTAGGATGGTGCACACCTGTAAACCCTACTACCTGGGAGGCAATAGCTGGCTGATCTCTACAATTTATGAGTTTTGAATAGCAGCAGGCTAGACTGATCAGGTACCTGAAGAGGGTTCAGCAAGAATGTGGTGAGTCTCTGGGTTCCCAGGACTACAAGGTTCTTCAAAAAGAGGTTAACCAGGCCAGATCAATGAGATCAGGAGACCCAGTTTTAAAACAAATAGACTTCTTACAGTGTAGCCCAGATGGGGGAGTAGAGAAAGCACTCAGCCAAGCTCTCCAAAACATTTTTCTCTAAATACCTTTAAAGTAACAAGTCAAATCAAATCTAGCATGGAAGAGCCCAGAAAATGTCAAAGCAAGACATTCTTCCAGTGCAAGACAACTTAGGAGGTTGAAAAGAGAGATCTGTGACATGTGGGGGTAGAAGCTGGCCATGAGTAAAACATGAGTAGTGAGACTAAATAGTGGTGACAGAAGCAGCAGCTTCAGAAGCTTTCAGTCAAGAGACAGTAATGGCGGTTGGAAATTGATCAGAAAGAGATTACAAGGCACTCCTGAGCTATCACTGGATGTGGGACCAGATCTTGTAGAGCAGCTTTATTACCTATATCTACTCCTGGGTAATAGTTCAAGGGCTGAGAGGAACACTTTTGGTCAAAAGGAAGCAAGAGTCCTGCGGGGCAGTATTGCTTTTGGTCACAATGGTTCAGAGGCCCTTCCTGGGTAAGAACCAGAGTAAAGAGCAACAGTAATCACATCTTTCCCCAGATCACACTACTTTGGAAGCAGAAAAACACTTGAAAACTCTCAGAACTACCTCTGAAAAAAAGTGTGAAAAAGCCTAACGCTTAAGATAGTAGTACTCCTTCCTGCCATGCCAGGAACAAAGCTCAACTTTAATACAAATTTCAAAATCAAGAAATGGGTTAGAAAAATAGGCAAATGACAACAAAAAGAACCTGACTACATAAAGCTACAATGGTTACAGAAAAGACCAATATACAAACTGAGAAGAATATAAATTCAAACAAGTCATAAGTGAAGAGATAATTTTTAAAGTAATAAACAAACATTTTTATTTGTAGTTTGGCATTGCAATTTTAATCCTTCCTTCCTTCTCTCCCCTATCCCCTCACTGAGCTGATAAACAATCAGATATGGGCTATCCATGTATGATTATGTAAAATATTACCATATCAATAATTTTGTATGAGAAAATGAATAAAAAAAAAGAAAGTGAAAAATAACATGCTTCAGTCTGTGTTCCATCGATATCAGTTCCTTCTTTGGAGGTGGATAGTATGTTTCATCAAAAGTCCTTTGGTATTTTCTTGGGTCATTTATGTTTTTTAGAATATTCAAATCATTCACAGTTTTCCATCAAACAATATTGCTGTCTCTGTGTACAATGTTCTCTTGCTTCTGCTCATTTCACTATATATCATCAGTTCATACAAGTCTTTCCAGACCTTTCTGAAATCATGCTGCTTGCCATTTCTTATAGCACAATAATATTGTATCACCATCATATGCCACAGTTGGTTTAGCCATTCCCCACTTGATGGGCATTCCTTTGATTTCCAAGTCTTAGCCACCACAAAAAGATCTGCTATAAACATTTTTATACAAATAGGCCTTTTTCTCTTTCTTGGAGATGTTTGGGGAGTATAAACCTAGCAGTGGTATTTTTGGATCAAAGAGTATGCACAGTTCTATAGCCCTTTGGGCATAGTTACAAATTGTTCTCCAGAATGGTTTGATATGCAAAAAGATAATTTTTTCCTTTAGAATTTTATTTTCCATATTACAAGGAAAAGGAAATTTTAACATTGATTTTTAAAACTTTGTGCTCCACATTCTTTTCCTCCCTTCATCTACACCCCCCCTTAAGAATTCCAGCAATTCAATATAAGTTATACATGTGTAGTCATGCAAAACATTTCCTCATTAGTCAGATTGTAAAAGAAAACAGAAAAACACTTTAGAAAAAGGAACTAAGAAAAAAAATATGCTTCAATCTGTATGCAGACATCTTCAGTTCTTTCTCTGGAGATGGATTGCTTTTTTCCTAAGTCCTTCAGAGTTGTCTTGGATCATTGAATTGCTGAAAATAGCCAAGTCATTCACAGCAGATCATCTTACAATATTGCTGTTATTTTGTATACAGTACATTTCACTTTGCATCAGTTTGTGTATGTTTTTCAGGTTTTTCTGACAGCATCCTTCTCATCATTTCTTATAACATAACAATGTTTCATCATACTCTCATCCCACAATTTGGTCAGCTATTCCCCAATTTATGGGCATCTCCCCAATTTCAAATTCAAATCTTTTTTTTTTTGTAAAATCTATTTTAGGATATCAACCTAGTAGTTGGATTACTAAGTCCAAGAGTATGCATGGTTCCATAGCCCTTTAGCCATACTTCCAAACTGCTCTACAGAATGTTTGAAACAGTTTACGACTTTCCTGGGAATGTATTAATGTCTCATTTTCCCCATCTCCCCTACAACATTTGTTATTTTCTTTTGCTGTCCTATTATCCAATCAAACAGGTATGAAGTTGTACCCAGAATTGTTTTGACCTGAATCTCTCCAATCAATAATGAGTTAGAGCATTTTTATATGGCTATAGGTGGCTTTAATTATGTCATCTGAACACTTCATGTTATTTGATCCTCTATCAATTGTGGAATGGCTTTTATTTTTAACAAATTTGATTCAGTTCTCTATGTGTTTGAGAACTGAGGCCTATAAGACAAATTTGATTCAAAATTTTTAACAGTTACTATTGCTAACTGTATTTCCCTCCAATGTATTCCCTCCCCTTGATATTTACTCTATTTTCTATATTCTTTCACCCTATACCACCTCAAAAGTGTTTTGCTTCTGACTGCCCCTTCCCCCAATCTGTCCTCCCTTCTTTCACCCCTCTATCCTTATCCCTTTCCTCTCCTTTCCTGCAGCGTAAAATAGATTATGACACACAATTGAGGGTATATGTTATTCCCTCTTTGAGCCAATTCTGATGAGAGTAAGGCTCCCTAACTCCACCACATCTTCCCCATCTTCCCCTCCATTCCATAAGCTTTTTATTGCATCTTTTATGTCACCTACATTACCACATTCCACCTCTCCCTTTCTTGAGTATATTCCTCTCACCCCTTAATTTTATTTTTTAAAAAATATCATCCCTAAATATTCAACTCACACCTATACTACATTCAGCTGCCCTAATAATGAGAAAATTCTTATGAGTTACAAGTATCATCTTCTCATGTAGGAGTATAAACCATTTAACCTTTTAATATCCCTTATCATTTTTTTCTGTTTCCCTAGGGTCTTATATTTGAAAGTCACATTTTCTATTCAGCTCAGGGCTTTTCATCAAAAATACCTGAAAGTCCTCTCTTTCACTGAATTCTCATTTTTGCCCCTGAAAGATTATACACAGTTTTGCTGATTAGATGACTTTTGGGTGGTAATCCAAGTTCCTTTGCCCTCCAGAATATCATATTCTATGACCTCTGATCCTTTAATGCAGAAACTGCTAGATCTTGTGTTTTCCAGACTGTGGCTCCACAATGCTTGAATAGTTTCTTTCTGGATGCTTACAATATTTTCTCCTTGACCTGGGAGTTCTGGAATTTGACCATAATATTCCTGGAAGTTTTCATTTTGGGATCTCTTTCAGGAGGTGATTGATGGATTCTTTAAATTTCTATTTTACTTTCTGCTTATAGAATATCATAGCAATTTTCCCTGAAAATTCCTTGAAAGATGATGTCTAAGCTCTTTTTTTTGATCATGGCTTTCAGGTACTCCAATAATTTTCAAATTATCTCTACTAGATCTATTTTTTAGGTCAGTTGTTTTTCCAAGGAAGAATTTCACATTGCCTTCTATTTTTTTATTCTTCTGCTTTTGCTTTATTGTGTCTTGATTTCTTATAAAGTCATTAGTTTCCATTTGCTCAATTCTAACTCTTAAGCAATTATTTTCTTCAGAGAGCTTTTTTTTCTCCTTTTCCATTTGTCTTTTCAAGCTGTTGACTTTTTTCATAACCCTCCTGAATTTCTCTTTACATTTTTTCCTCTACCTCTCTTACCTTATCTTCAAAGTCCTTTTTGAGTGCTTCCATGGCCTGAAACCAATTCATATTTTTCTTGGAAGCTTTGGATGTAGGAGATCTGACTTTATTGTCTTCTTCTTAGGGTGTATTTTGGTCTTCCTCATCACCAAAGAAACTTTCTAGGGTCAGAATTTTTTTTCTGTTTGCTCATTTTCCCAGCCTATTTCTTGACTTTTAACTGCTTCTTAAATTGGGACACTGCTTCCAGGGAACACTGTCCCAAGCTTCAGGGAGTCTCATGTGGTATGATTTAAGGAGAGGCATATTCACCACTCCCCTGGCTTGTGCTCTGGTCTGCAAGCAGCCAGACTATTTTCTTATCCTCTGCCCTAGAAGAGAATCCTGTTCCACTGTGGCTATAAGCTCTGGCATGCCTGTGCCTTTCCCCAACCTGTGCCTCCACTCAAGACCACCACCTGGATCCTAGCTTGGGCAAAACAGAGTCCTGCCTCAGCACCAAAAGAGACTTCTGTAATCTGCCACTGGCCAACCACTTGACCCTTTTACCATCTATAGGCTGTGTTCCAGAAGCAGCTGTCACTGAAGGTGATTCTATGGCTCCTGTGGAGTGGCCTGCCTGTGCCTAGATCTGTGTGGCACAGTCTTTATGGAGCACAACAGATCTTTCTCCCCAACCTTCAAAGCCATTTTTGGCTGGAAAATTATTTTACCCTGTCCTTTTGAGGGTTCTGCTGCTCCTGGAATTATCTTATGGCATTATTTGAAGGTATTTGGAGAGTTCCAGGGGAGAACTCAGGGAAGTCACTACCTTTCTTGGCTCTGCTCTCTGCAAAGCAACAATTTATTTTTGTGGGGCAATGGGGGTTAAGTGACTTGCCCAGGGTCACCCAGCTAGTAAGTGTCAAGTGTCTGAGGCCAGATTTGAACTCAGGCACTCCTGAATCCAGGGCTGGTGCTTTATCTACTGCAAAGAGACAATTTAAGAATTATTGGATAGCTGAATTCATGATCAAAAAGCCTAGACATCATATTCAAGAAATAATCAAGGAAAACTGACTCAATATCCTAGAAGCAGAGAGTAAAATAGAAATTGAACAAATCTAGAAATTATCACCTGAAAGAGATCACCAAAGAGAACTTCCAGGAATATCAAAGCCAAGTTCAAGAGTTCTCGGGTCAAAAGGAAAATACTACAAGTAGGCAGAAAAATTCAGATACCATGCAACCACAGTCAGGATCACATAAGACTTAGTAGCTACCATGTTAAAGCAACAGAGGGCTTGGAATATGATATTGCTGATAGCAAAAGAGCTAGGATTATAGCCAAGAATAACCTACCCAGCAAAAAAGGGTATAATTTTTTGAGGGGAAAATGGATAAAAAAACAAAAAATAAATGGAGCCTTTCTTAAAATAATAAGTAAAATGTACCTAAAACCAAGAGTAAACATTACCTGTAATGGGCATAAACTTGAAATCTTCCCAATAAGTTTAGGGTGAAGCAAGAATGTCCATTATCACCACTATTATTCAATTTTGTCCTAATAATGCTAGTTAGAACAATGATACAAGAAAACAAAACTGAAAGAATAAAAAATAGGCAAGGAATTAACAAAATAAACATTATTTGCATATGATACAACAGTAGACTTAGGGAACTCTCTATATAATTATATATCACATATAAAATAAAATATTAAAAAGAATTAACTAAAATAATTGAAATATTTAATAGCTTTAGTAATGTTACAGGATATAAAATAAAACATAAATCCCCATCAGCAAGAGATAGGAAGAGGAATTTCATTAAAAAAAAAACTGAAGACAACATAAAATATTTAAGAATTTACCTGCCAGGACAAGCCTAGAGACCATATGAACACAATTACAAAACATTTTTTCACACAAATAAAAACAGATCTTAACAGTTGGAGAAATATTAATTGCTCATGGGTAGGCCAAGCCAATATAATAAAAATGACAATTTTCTCTAAGTTAATTTACTTATTCAGTGCATACCAACTTAACTTTCAGATAATTATTTCATGAAACTAGAAAAATAATAACAAAATTCATCTGGAAGAATGAAAGATCAAGAACATTTAGGAAATCAATGAAAAAATGTGAAAGAAGTTGGCTTAGAAGTTTCAGATTTTGAACTATATTACAAAGTGGTTATCATGAAAATTATCTGGTACTGGCTAGGAAATAGAATTGAATACATTAGTGGAATAGATTAGGTAGCCAGTTTATAGTAGTAAATGGCCATAATAATCTACTGTTTGATAAACCCAAAGATTCATGCTTTTAGGGTAAGAACGCAATATTTGACAAAAATTTCTGGGAAAAAAGGAAAGTAGTTTATAGGCATAGACCAACAACTCACACTGTATAGGAAAAAGTCAAAATGGATAAATGGTTTAGACGTAAAGGGTGTTATCATAAGTAAATTATGGGAATAAGAAAAAAAATGTGCCTATAAGATTTATGAATAAGAGTTTGTGACCAAAGAAGAGATAGAAAGGATCATAGGAAGTAAAATGGATATTTTTGACTTGTGAGAAAATAATTATTAATAATGAATTTCTTTGGGGTCCAGGGACAAAGTTTTAGTTGGCTATCTCCCCCTCACTCCCACTTCAGAAAGCTCAGTTTTTAAGAAAGTTCTAATCTCTTTTTTGGGACCAGCCTCAGGGTACAATAGAGGTGGAGAACAGACTCTTTTGTCTAGTTTGGTGAACTGAGGGGATTATACCAAGCCTACATAATGGACTTTGCCTTAAGCACCTTGGAGGGAGAGTCTTTTTGCACACTTCCACCTGATGTCATTGTAGAGATCATTTTAATATGGACCACTCCCAGGTCATATCAACCAATGGAATTGAATAATGCTAGCCAATTATCTTTTGATCAGTGCGTAGTGACCCACCTCTATCAAAAGAGGATAAAAGCCAAAACTACTCAAGGCTCCAGTAGGATCACCATCTTGGTATGTACTCTTGGCTTGGCAAGGCTGTTAGGCCATGTGCTCTCTTAGAAACAATAAGGTGATAAGGGTTTTTCTGATTTTGTTAAATGCCACGTGGTCAATAGTTTTCTAATACTTAATATTAATTAATAATAAATGATTACTGCCAGAACAGGTGTGATAGCTATTAATATGTAAATAGAAACATTTTTGAAAAACCAAGCCTAGCCCCAAATAATTAAAAAAAAAACAAACACAGATTACATGAAATTAAAATTGCATTAAGAAAAATTAAAATTTCATAAACAAGACCAATGTAGCCAAAATTAGAAGGGAACTGAGAAACTGGGAAGGATGTTTACAGTAAATTTCTCTGATAAAGGCCTCATTTTTCAAATAGATAAGGCACTGATCCAAAATTATCAAAATGGGAGACATTTAACAGTTGATAAATGGCCAAAGTATATGAATAGGCAGCTTTCAGAAGAAATGAAAATTATAGTCACATGATAAAATATACAAAGTCACTATTGATTGTAGAAATGCAAATTAAAGCAACTCTGAGATACCACCTCACACCTATCAGACTGGCTAACATGACAGAAAAGGAAAATGACAAATTCTGGAGGGGGTGTGGAGAAATTGGGACACTATATACTGTTGACACAATTGTTAACTGGTCCAAGTATTCTGGAGAAAAATTTGGAACTATGACCAAAGGGCTATAAACTGTACATATTCTTTGATTTGGCAATACCACTACTAGGTCTCTATCCAAAAGAGTTTAAAGAAAAATGTTTACAGCAGCTCTTTTTATGGTGGCAAAAATTTTAAAATTGAGAGGTTGCTCATCAATTGGGAATGGTTGAACAAGTTATGGTATTTGATTTTGATGGTATGTTATTATGCTATAAAGAATGATGTGCAAGATGATTTCAGAAAAACTTGGGAAGAAATATGAACTGATGCAAAGTGAAGTGACCAGAAGCAGGAGAACATTGTACACAGTAACAGGAATAATCGACTGTGAAAGACTGTTTCAAGTGGAATTTAACAATGGAAAAACTGAGGCAATTCTCTGTGTAAGATAACAATTTATTAAGAGGGCATCAAACCTATTAATAAAGGTATCTCTGGCCCACCTCCATTTGTGTCAAAAGACCCTGGGTGAGGACTTATAAAGCCTTTTAAACCTTGGTATATTTTCCTTCTGATTTGCCCAGGGTCTCAGAGCTAGTAAGTATCAAGTGTCTGAGGCTAGATTTGAACTCAAGTATTCCTGAATCTAGGACCAGTGCTTTATTCACCGTGCCACCTACCTGCCCCCAAGATTTGTGGACATTTTAATGAGGAGGTGGGTTGAGTTCTCAGCTCCTCCCTCTTATTTCATTGTAGGGGGGAGCAGTACTAATCAACAAGTAAAAGGATCAGTCTGAAGCTAAGAAACGTGGGCTGGCCTTTAGATGTGGCTAATTACAACTTTCTCTGATACTGAAGGAATTTTGCTACTTCATGAGACTTTGCTTTCTCTAGCAATCTTTGCTAGAAAAACATAAGCCATCTCAATCTGGATCTCTCTGGTTTGGTCTCCCCTATGCATACCCTGTCATCTCTAACTTTATTTAGAAAAAACAAGGACAAAAGAGTCATCTCCTGGGGAAGGCCTAGCTCAAGGTAGCTTTTTGTGCTTATTTGGTAAACAGAAGCAAGGGACTAGCCCAAGCTGGTTAATGAGCAGATTCTTTGGGGATTCAGAGTAATCACCTTACTTGATCACTCCCTTTAGAAATAGCCTGCCCTTTAGAAATGGGTTCTGTCAGGATGAGGAAAAAAGTGGATCACAGAAAAATATTAGTTGTTAAAGAATATTGATTTTAATATTAATAATTAATTTAATAAATAACAAATTTTCCTCAAGATTTAGATATTCGGATCGAGAAAATTATCTGAGACAATTCCAAAGGACTCATGATGAAGAATGTTATCCATCTCTAGAGAGAGGACTGAGGAACTCTGAATGCTGATTGAAGTATACTTTTTTAACATTATTTTTCTCTTCTGTGTTTTCTTTTACAACATGGCTAATATAGAAATATATTTAAGCATAATTTCACATGTATAACTGATATCAAATTGCTTGACTTCCAAAATAGGATGAGGATAAGGCAAGAGGGAGAAAATTTATAATTCAAAAAATTTTAAATTAAATAAAAACTTTTTAACATGTAATTAGGAAATATTTAATGAAATAAAATAAATAAATTAAATAAATAAAAACAAATTGAAAGTTTGAAAGAAATAAAACAAACAATAACATTTTTCTCTCAGGAGAGAAAAGTCGTTCATTTGCAAGACTTACATGAAGTATGAGGTTAACTAGATTTTCTCTCCCAAGGAACATTTAATACTTCTAAGAAAATAAAACAATAAGTCAAAAGGATGAATATCCAATTAGGGTATTCCATATAGGCCTCATCTATGTATAATGTGGAGGTGTTTTGTTTTGTTTTGTTTTGTTTTGTTTTGTTTTGTTTTTTGGCAAAGACAACTTTAGGCAGCTACTTATTCTGTCTACACATATTCCTGAACTTGGCTAGTAATGGCCAATTGATATGGAATCAAAGAATCAGGGATCAACAATATAAACAAGGTCCAGAATTTTAACAAGGGCCTTGCTCAGGAATCTACACTGAAATCTTCCTTGGAACCTCTCTTGGGAACTTGACAAGTAGTCTTCTAGCTTCTGCTTTGGGAATTACAAAAATGGGGAATTCACTAACTCCCAAGGTGACCCATAAGACTTTTGAATAACTTCATTTACTAGGACCTTTTCCCTATACAGCCTACTCATTCTTGGGTTACAGGACAGAAAGAACCAGGAACAGGCTAAGTGACTTACCTAAGGTCATACAACCTGTATCTATCTGTCAGAAACTGGACTTGAACCTAGGTCTTCATACCTCAGAGGACAGCTCTCTACTATACTATGAATCCTGTTAGAGCCGGAAAGGACTATCAATGTCACCTGTTGTAATTGACTCATTTTTACACAGGTAGTTTCTCCAAGGAAATTGAAACAAAGAAAGTTGGAGATTTGACCAAGTTAGTAAATCTTGGATCAAGTAACAAAAATGATATCAAAACCCAATTCCTTCATTTCAGACACCTTCAAATTTAGAGCGTAGGTATCTATAACTTCTCTCACTGTCACACTGATCTACTGTCATTATATAGTTAATTTAACTTGCCTTCCCTACATGCTTTTGCACAAGTTGCTCCTCTCTCTCTCTCTCTCTCTCTCTCTCTCTCTCTCTCTCTCTCTCTCTCTCTCTCTCTCTCTCTTTCTCTCTCTCTCTCTCTCTCTCTCTCTCTCTCTCTCTCTCTCTCTCTCTCTCTCTCTCTCTCTCTCTCTCTCTCTCTCTCTCTCCAGAAGAATGATTCCTTTACTATGAAGGAGCCCAGCTTTATTCCTATCTTCTTTCTGAAGTCTTCCTCAATCAGTTCAGACCACAGGAATTTGCTATCTCCTCTGTACTCCCTTAGTACTTCAGGATTATTCGACTCATAATGATACTTGCTTTACAAATCATATTTTCTTGTTCTTTTTCCCTTCTAAGTTTCTTCATGTTGTGAATCATATCTGGTCCTTTGTAGTCCTCACAAACCTCAAAATAGGTTCTCAGCTGATTGATTACTTAACCTATCCATTTTGACTAGAAAATGAAATTGCACATTCACTTGATTTTTTCATTTCTCATACCAGATTCCTACTGTGTTATCAGTGATAGTTACCCAGTCTAAACAACCTATGCCTTTCTAATTTCTTTTGTAGCATCCCCCTAGGGATATTCCCTCAATTTATATGACTAATCCAGACTCAAGGGGTGTAGCTTATATTCCTAAAGTAATAATTCATGGACCCTTGGGGGCAGCTAGGTGGCTCAGTGGATAAAACACAGGCCCTGGATTCAGGAAGACCTGAGTTTAAATCTAGCCTCAGACACGTGACACTTACTAGCTGTGTGACTCTGGGCAAGTCACTTAACCCTCATTGCCCCACCAAAAAAACCCAAAACCAAAACAAACAATAATTCATGAATCCTGATGATGGGTTTATCTTTAATGTTCAACTAGTCAACAATGTTCAAGGCAAAGGCTTTTATTGAAATGACATAGTAATAAACAAAATACTTTCCCCTACAAAACTAGGGTACTCTACCCTAAAAAACAAACAAAAAAATGAAAATCTGTGAGAAAATCTATTAGATCCTTTTGTAGCAGTTTATGGAAAACTCAGTGTTTTATTCAAATATAAATGAACCTATTCTCTCCCCCCCCCCCCAATCCGGACTGTCTTCCCCTACTACTCCACACCCTATACCATTGCTTGGCAAACCCCAGCATCAAGTGGGGGAAGCTGATGCATGGAGAATGCAGAAGTAGAAAGGCACACATGGAGGGAGAATATGTGGTCATTGTGCATGGGTATCATGAGAGGCCACTTGTACATCTAATGCTGAAATGCTCCTGAAGTCCTCATACTCCTCTTTTTGGGAGTGAAATGTCTCTCTGAGATGATTTCCTCTGCTATGTGACTTGCTCTACAGGGCGCTATGTTTTATCTTGCCTGGAGCAAATGATTATGATGTTTGTCCATGTTACCCATCATTACCAGCTTTGCCTCAGCTTGTCTAAAGTACTTCTGTCTTCCAGAAAAAAAAAATGAAACCAACAGAAGTCTCCACTTTGGGACCTGTGATGCATGCACTGAGAAAGGTTCCAACTCCAGATGCAACTCTCTTGGCTTTTGTTTTTTTGCTTCTTTGATTCAACTTCTCATCTAGATCACTGCTCCCATGAGCAAGATGCTATTGCTAATAGGTAGAATGAAAAGAAACATTCTGCCTCTTTTTCTTCACCTTGCCATAAACAGAAAGAGCAGGAAAGAATTCTTTTTTTTCCCTTGGGGAAAAAATCTTTGAGTAAGGTCAGCTTGCTTGCTATCTAAGCTAAGAGTATATGGCTGATCTCCCCGAATCTTTGGAAGTTTCTGGTGTTTGTCAGGTGTCCCTATCTAGTGGCCTACACACTGTACTTACAGCAAGCTGCCTGAAAAACTTCACACATTTTTGCCTGGTTTTGGGAAAGTTCATTAATTTAACCAAGAACTGTTCTAGCTTCTTTGCACTATTAAACTTCAGGCCTTGCATGACCTTTAACTAATTTGTGCTTGAATTACTTCTAAAATTGTAATGAGAATTAGAGATTTTTAAGATACCTGGTTTTAGAAGACTCTAGTGTAAAATGAAGCAAGTCATCACTTTTCTGAGGAGTCATAATGGATCTCACTCCCTAATCCACCAGAGTAACTGCTCAAATCTAGATCACATTGTAGTTGGGAGGAAGCAGCTACTTATGTGAATTTGAGCATGTCATTTTGACTCAGACTCAGTTTATTTCTCTTCAAATGAAGGAGCTGTATGAGATGATTTCTAAGATTCTTTAAAACTCGAAAGTCCCTTATCCTGTCACACATGCACAAAAATAGAACACTAGATCCTAACTATAATTCATAATAGAACAGAAGTAATAGAGCGTTCCAAAATGCAGTTGGGGTTGGGAGAGAGATTGAATGTTTCTGTTTTTGTAGATGAGGAAAGACTTCATGGAGGAGTTGTTATGAAAACTAGACCTGGGGGGGGGGGCCCAGCTAGGTGGTACAGTGGATAAAGCACTGGTCCTGGATTCAGGAGGACCTGAGTTCAAATCCAGCCTCAGACACTTGACACTAACTGTGTGATCTCTGGGCAAGTCACTTAACCCCCATTGCCCTGCAAAACAAAAACAAAAACAAAAACAAAAACAAAAACCAAAACCAAAAAACTAGACCTTGAAGGTTGGGAAGGAGTTAAAAGGGCAAAGACAGGGAGGTAAAGTCATTAGGGTATGGCATAAAAATCACACAGGCACCAAAATACCTAATGCATCTTTATCAAGATGATCTTCAAAATGCTTTTTCTGATGTCTATTGACAATTTTCAGATCCTTATATTAAAGGGATTGGTCTCTGAGAACTTAATTCATAGATAACTTGGATAACCTGAGTTTTAAAAAGCATATGTTGGCCTAGGTGTTTTTCGTGTCAATATCCTTTTCTGCATCTTGGCCTTGACTTGTGGATGCTTCAATTTATTTTGCTGAAAGTTATTGCCATTTTATCATGGGCCTAAAACCGTATCACTGTAATAAATCAACTCCTAGGTATTTCTATTTGTTAAACTACACTTAATCTCTCTAACAAAAGTGGACTTAAGGTCAACTCATGGGCTAATGGTACTTTTTAAATGATTATTGTTCAGTGTTTTCTAGGTTAAAAAAAAAATCAGTGACTCCTTATTGTTAGAGCTTTAAGTCTTTTGACTTTGTCCACCTATAGTTGCTGGCAAGTTTAAAGAGCCTATTACAAATAATGGTCCTGTAGTCTAAGGAGGAAAAAAAAAGTCATGGGTTCTTGGAAGTGCTTAAACCATAAGGATGTAGTTGTAGGCAAGGATTTGTACAGGTCTCATTGGTCATGCTCCTTTTCTTAGATGATGAATATTGCTGAGCTGTGTCGATTTTTCTGGTATCTATTCAGTGTAATTTCAGTAAGCGCACATTTTGCACCATTGTTCAGGAGGAAGTAGCCACTGGTGGTTACAATGCTAGATCTAAAGACAGGAGACCTGGGTTCAAATTCTAGTTCTACAGGGCAGCTAAGTGGCACAGTGGATAAAGCACCCAGTCTTGGATTCAGGAGGATCTGTGTTCACATCTGGCCTCAGACACTTGACACTTACTAGCTGTGTGACCCTGGGCAAGTCACTTAACCCTCATTGTCCCACAAAAAAACAAAAAGCAAACAAAAACAAACAAAAATTCTGGCTTTAATATTTGTTCTGTAGACAATTAAATGAATGTCACTTAATCTATGGCTCTCAGGTTGTTATGAGGAAAGTGCTTGATGGTCCTCAAAATATTATGTATATGAGTATTATTTCTGCTATTACCAGCAGCATCCTTATCTTCATCCTCATCATTATCATGGGGTGACAGGAATTAATTCAGTATTACCTAGACATAGGATAGTGGGCTGGGAGTGAGGAAGACCCCAGTTTCAATCCTTTCTTAGATATTTATTAGCTATGTTACACTAATGCAAATGAGAAAATGGATATAAAGCATTTTGCAAAACTTAAAAATGCTTAAAAAAAACTTAAAGTGCTATATAAATTCTGATATTACTACTACTACTACTACCAGCAGCAGTTGTTTTTATTATTCACTTACAGTCACTAGGCCTCGGTTCTGGTGATGATGTCACTTCCTGAGCCTTTTACTATACTACTGATGTGCTGAAGCAACATTTGAAAAGCAATATAGAGATGTACTAGTAAATTTTTAACAACTGGCTCTCTGTGGGGAAAACTGGGGAAAATGTTTAACTCTGAATCACTGGAAAAATATTTTTAGTTTAATCTGAATTGTTAACAGTTTAAATCTAGACAATCAATAAAACAATGTATCAAACTCATTTGTAGTGATTCCTGGTTTATGAGATGTTAATGCTCACAGGAAAAGTTTATCAATTGACTGTGTTTTGTTTGTTTTTTTGTTTGTTTTGTTTTGTTTTGACTCTCAAAGGCCAGTTAGTGTTGGCTAGAACATATTTCGAGTCAATATGCAAATCACTATCAGTATTATTTTTTTTTCCATTTGTAAAAGGATTATAATGGTACCACCTCACCAGATTGTTTTGATGATCAAATGATATAACATGCAAAGCATTTTGCAAACCTTAAAGTACTATATAAATTCTATTATTTTATTATCATGGATACAAAATAAACAGCTAAAACATTGGTAGATATAATACCTCTCCAAAGAAAATCATTCACTTTATAGTCATATACTATAAGCAGTCAGTTTTCTGTTGGAAAAAAAAATGGTTATGCCTTATTTTTATAAAAACCTAATACAAACAGTCTAAACTTTCTGCTGTTCGGTTGTTTTCAGTTGTGTTCAGCTCTTTGTGACCCCATTTGGGGTTTTCTTGGTAAAGGAAGGCAAATAGGGTAAAATGAATTGCCTGGGATTATACAAGTAGTAAGTGTCTGAAGTCAAATTTGAAAATAGGAAGATGAGTCTTCCTGACTCCAGGTCCAGCCCTCTATTTACTTTGCCACCCAGGTCTTCTTACCAAACTTATTAAATGGTATATTGGAGAGGATTTCCTCAAAAGATGCTCTACATTTTTGCAAAATAATTAACTTCGGTTTCTAATAGCAAGTATCTAAAATGTAATTTGAGTGACAGAAATTTGACTTTCATATCACTTTTTAATTGTATTTTTTTTTGGTGAGGCAATTGGGGTTAAGTGACTTGCCCAGGGTCACACAGCTAGTAAGTGTCAAGCGTCTGAGGCCAGATTTTAACTCAGGTCCTCCTGAATCCAGGGCTGGACTCTATCCACTGTGTCACCTATCTGCCCCTTTCATATAACTTTTTAAGAACCCATTGATCACATAAAGAAAAATAGACTTATATCATAACTTGTTCTTTCCTAAATAATTTTAATTCCATGGATTTTAATTAAACAAACATTTCATGAATACATGCTATATGTATTGTGTGTTTTTAAAATTTTTCTTCTATATATCCTGCCCCATCATCTCATCTGATCTTAGATAAATGAAAGTTGGCATGTTCAAAATAAAACTTATATTCTCCTACAAACAATATCTACTACTACAACAACAACCAAAAATATGGAACAGTAACAAACAAAAACCCAATCATGCTCTCCTTTGGATTTCCATATTTCCCAATGGCTAGTTCAGTCACTCAGGTTCTTAACCTTGGTGCCATTCTTCACTTCCTAGTCTTTACACCTATATTAAGTTAGTTTAGCAGCCTTCCTACTTCTAAACCCACAATGCTTCTTGCATCAATCCCCTTCTTTGCCACCACCCTAGTTCCAGGCCTTCTTTACTTCTTACTGGTTCTACTGTAATAGCCTCTTAACTGAACCCCCTGTTTCACATATCTCTCTGCTCCAATCTGTCCTTTAAACTGTTGCCAAAATAATTTTCCTAAATTAAACTAAAGTCTAAGTACCTATAATTGCTACTCATTGGCCTGGGGCTAAACAAAAATCAGTTCTTGCTTTATGTGTAAATTCTTTATGTAAATTCCTTCTTTGATGTTACAACAATTCAAATATTTGAAGATAGCTATCTTTTCTTCACTCAGTTTAGCACTCCTCTTTCTTCCACTGATCTTCATATGACATGGTTTCAAGTCCCATCTACAAATAGTTTCACTTGTCTTTGGAGGTATGGCTTATTTATGTCACTTTCAAAATGGGATAACTCAGAGGTGAATACTACATTCTAGATGTGGTCTGAGCAAAGTTGAGTACGTTATAGTGTATATGTAGTTTATATATAATGTGTGTTATAGTGTATATATGGTGTCTGTATATATAGAGAGTATACATTATAGTGAATATATAGGGTATATATAGTTTGATATAACCTATACTCTTGAGATGTTCAGCCTGATGAAGTAAAGACTTATGGTGGAAATAATATCTATTTCCACTAGTTGAAGGACTGTCATGGCAAAAAGGAATTAGATTCATTTTGTTTATCTCCAGTAGGCAGAACTAAGAACAATGGATAGAAGTTGCATGGAGGGAAATTTTGACTTGATGTCAGAAAAAGATTTCCTAACAATTTGATAATAATGGAATTGGATGTCTTGTGCAGCAATGGATCCCCTCTCATTGAAGATCTCTAAGCAGAGGTTGCATGATTACTTCTCAGAAATGTTTAGAATTTTTTTCAACTAACAAGCACATATTTTCTCTACCCACCACTTCTGTCACTATGTCCTCCTCCGAGCAAAAACAAAACCCTTGTAACCAATATGCAGAGTCAAGCAAAATGTATGCCTCATTCTGCATATTTAGTTCAATACCTCTCTGTTAGAAATATTTTTCAGGTATTTCTTTTTCAGTTGACCTGAAGAATATTCTTGAGTTGGTCAAATGGTCCCTGATTTCACTTCAAGCTCTGGTACTCTATACGTTTTTTGATTCAGTGAGTATAAGTCCATTTTCTATGAAAGACTGAAGACCGTCAAGCTATCTAGTCATATTTTCTTTTTCTTTTTTTGCAGGGCAATGAGGGTTAAGTGACTTGCCCAGGGTCACACAGCTATTGTCAAGTGTCTGAGGCTGGATTTGAACTCAGGTTCTCCTGAATCCAGGGCCAGTGCTTTATATACTGTGCCACCTAGCTGCCCCCTGGTCATATTTTCTTTATCCAATACTAGTGCAATTGATTTTTTTGCAGGTCACTGAGGGTGATAGAATCATTAGATTGCTAGATTATAATAATGCTAAAAACAAAATATACCTACCTTTTAATACAGCATTCAACAATTGACACACATGCCTTCTTTATGAATAAAATGAAAAGATATGATCTAGATTATAGAGTTCAAAATCCTTTTATATCTTTGCTGTTATCTGATGTATTAGATACCCCCTCACACTTGTTTTGTGCCATTTGCAAATTTGAAAAGTGTATATTGTTACTCTTCATCAACATCCTTGATCAAAATTATTGAATATAATGGAAACAAAAACCCTGTGGCAAGCTACTAGAGATTACTCTCAAAGTTGACTCCCATCGATAAATAAACACTCTTTGTATACCTTTGCATTTAATTTATTGCATATAAAACAAATCATCTTATTATTTAATTTATGACAAAATCTCTATAGTCATAAAGAATAGAAAATATGAGCTTTGCAAATCTAAAAACTAATCAAAGTATTCCAGATAGAACAATAAGTAAAAATCAGTTAGATTTTCTAATCCATATTTCAAAAGCCTCATAATTAATTTATCATCTCCATGACTTTGAAGCATGTAAAGTTGTGCCTTGAAATACTGGAATGGGAGAAGCCAGCCATTGCATAAGGAACATTATGGGTAAGGTGGGTGGGTTCTAAGGCAAAAAGGATGTTGCCCATTCAATTCTTTAGCTTTGTGATCTAGAAGTAGACCAGGGTAACCTTCACCTCTTCCAACTTTGGAAGAAAAATGAGAAGAATCAAATCATTAAGAATGACTCATACTCAAAATACAAGATTACTAATAGTATATTTATAAATAGAAACATACAAAAAGGAATAATGAGACTAGTGGCACCAAGTAGCATAATGATAATAACAGGAAATACCCAGAAGACTCAGCTTCCTAGAAATTAGTATGGCATGGTATAAATTGGCTTAGAATTTAATTTACTATTTAAAAAATATATACAATATATAAGTCAAGAAGCTTCAATGAATTTTCTACTCAAATTATGGGTTTCTACTTGCTCAGTCCATGTTCTCACCATATGTTCACATTCATGTTTATTATTTCTTTAAGCCCTATCATTCTGACTTCTGTCCTACAATTTCATTGAAACTGTGTCTTCTAAAATCACACATGATCTCTCCGGAGACTATGCTTTATAAGATTTTAAGGAATGTATCATAGTAATTCTTTATATCGTTGAATCCAGCACTATTCCATACATATAGAAGAATTTCATCAAATGTTTGTTGAATTTTAATTTATTTATTTCTGTTTTGGATATTTCTTGATCTCTAAGGAACACTAGACATTATTGGAAAGAGCACAGATCTTAGAACAGAGGATATTTGGGTTTAAGTTGCAGTTCTGAAATTTAGGAATTATGTGATATATAGACACATCACTTTAACTCTGAGTATCAGTTTTCTTATATCCTATATGTAGCTAATGATATACTATATGCAGCTCTTATAAAGAAAACATTTTTTTGTAAATCTTAAAGTATCATATACTGTGAACTTTTTCTTGCTAGTCATATTATTATATTTGTTATTATTGTTGGTGATGTTATTACTATTAGTGCTACTATATGGTCATGTTCCACATGATTCTCTGATTATTTTTCCATGTGTGCATTATTAACTCTTCCTTTTGCTGTCATATACTTGTACATCATTACCTCAATATTCAATTCTTAATCACTAATTTGCATTCATAGAGAACTCATTTCCCATAACGTTTCTCCATATCTTGTATAGTGCCATGGCCAAAGAAGAGTTCTGCTTTTGATTGAAGCATGAGGTATCCAATGGTGCCAGCTTAAGCTTCTGATCCACAGGACATGAAAAGATGACATCCCAACAGCCTAGATAAATTTCAAAGAGGCTTTGCTTTTAAGTGAGGAGTATTTGGAGCTATCCATAGCTCTGAAGGATTAACATTCAAGACTACAATAACACAACTAGCATTCACATAGTGCTTTAAGATTTTCAAAGCACTTTACAAACATCTCATTTTCTTATCACAGAAATCCTGAGAGGTAGGTGACATTACTATCCCCATTTTATAGATGATAAAACTAAAGTGGACATAGATGAAATTACTTGAATGGGGTCACACAGCTAATGAATATCTGAACTATATTTGAACTGAGGTCTTCTTGACTTTGGGTCCAGCTCTCTACTCACTGTGCTGTTTAGTTACATCTAGCACTGTGGCAAGACCAGAAACTGTGGAGTAGACATAATTGGAAATCCCTCCATGGTTATAGAGAAGCACAGAGGAAAAAAATTAAAAATATAGTTTGTGTGGAAGATGGAGTTTTAAAATAATTATTGGAGTTATTTGTTTTGTGAGTTATTAGAAAAAGAGTAGGGGGTACAGCTAGGTGGTGTAGTGGATAAAGTACTTGCCCTGGATTCAGGCGTACCTGAGTTCAAATCCAGCCTCAGACACTTGGCATTAACTAGCTGGGTGACCCTGGGCAAGTTACTTAACCCCCATTGCCCCGCAAAACAAAACATAAGAAAACAAAACAAAAACCAGAAAAAGAGTAGTATCTAGTGTGATCATGAAGCCGAGTGAATGAGTCAGTGGCTTATCCAAATGTCATGGTTTTGGGGTATGGAGAAGGCAGCATGTGGAAACAGTAACCTCCCTCCTTCCCCACACAAATCTATAAACTTTGGGAAACCTGTGTTTTACTGAGTTTAAGGTTCTCTGGAGCCCACCCTGGGTGATTCTAATATTTGGAGAACTGTAATGACCAAGTCTTGGCAGTTATAGGTATCTGAGTAACATAGTTTTGTGGTCTCTCTAGCCTCTACAAGAGAAAACAGAACATTTGAAGGGCCAAAGGACCCAGAATCTGAGTGTGAGCATAATAATTGATAAATAGACAGCAATTGGGAGTGTGGAATGTGGTCTTTCAGTCCTCGCTCATTGAGGGACTAGAAACTCCTCTTTGGTCTTGAAGAGCCAAGATTGCTTATTAATCTTTGGTTGATGAATATATGAGTCAGAGACAAACCTAGTGAAACCTAGATGAGAAGTGTGTATTAATTCCAGAGGAAAAGATGAAGAAATATGATTTAAGATTCAGATACAGGAGAAAATGCAGAGTTTGTGGTTCCAAAAAAGTTTAAAACAATTGACAATACTTGTAGGCTGTTAAGTGCTCTGTATATGGTTATACCTGAGTTAGAAAAGGTCAGTTCCACAAATAAGGTTTATTTAAATGTACTGGACAGAGGGGCAGCTAGGTGGCGTAGTGGATAAATCACTGGCCCTGGATTCCGGACCACCTGAGTTCAAATCCAGCCTGAGACTCTTGACATTTAATAGCTGTGTGACCCTAGGCAAGTCACTTAATGCTCATTTCCCATCAAAAACCAAAACAAACAAAAAAACCCCCCAAAAATACTTGACAATTCTGCCTGTAGAATAACATGGGGGAAATAGCTATCTATAAAGTATAGCAGGCATTCCTAAGGCATTATATTTTTTTAAAAGAAAATGACATATTAGAACACATCCATAAGAAGATTTCCAGAGCGGGTAGCTAGGTGGCACAGTGTATAAAGCACAGGCCCTGGATTCAGGTGGACCTGAGTTCAAATCCAGCCTCAGACACTTGGCACATTTACTAGTTGTGTGACCTTGGGCAGGTCATTTAACCCTTATTTCCCCACCAAAATAAAAAAAGAGGAAGAAGAAAACCAGGATGATGAGATTTAAAACCAAGACAAATGACTTTAAGAAATCCCTAATCAATAAACTGTTTCATTATCAGTTTATTTTCTATAGAGATGTTGCTTAGAATCTTCTTTCAAACTCACCTCTTTTATTTCTCTATTGACTCCATCTCTTCTAATGACTTGTAGTGATCCTCCAGGGTTCAAACTGGCTTATTAAAAAAGTACTTACACAGTATGTCCATAAAAGCTACCAGTAGATTTTATTTTCCTGCTCTCTCCCTATAGAGATAAGAAAGATGAGGTAGACAAAGAGATCAAGCATTATGAAACTCTATAATGAGTATCTTTAGTTTCATGATTCCATTTTCCTACCTCTTGTTATGATGTTGACCTTAAACCTAGAGCTCTAAGTTCCCTTCTGCCTTTTAGACATACTCTCTTCCTTTGCCAAAACTATAGGCTGTCCAGAAACTTGTCATTTAGTTACAGAATCTGACTTTTTTCTCTCTGCATTATCCCCATTCATCTGGATGGGCTAGAACCCAGATCATAGCCAAACTATCTATTGCAGGTATTCATTCTGAGACCTCATGTCAATGCTGAACTTTAGATTCCCGTCTTAAATAGCAAGGAATTTTATCCTTGAATTCATTCAAATCACTTTTTCACCTCTCCCTCCTTATTCACAGTTATATTTCTCTTTCTCTATATCTCTCATAAAAAGGTAAGATCTCCCCAAATTCCAATCTTCCCCACACATGATATCATTAATAAGGTCTAAAATGTCTAAACTGACATAAGGATTCCATAGCTCTTCACACTCATCTAATCTGACCCTCATAATAGAGCTATCAGGTAGGTAGTGTTGGCAGGTATCACCCCATTTTGTAAAGGAGGACCTGTGGCACAGAGAAGTTAAGTGAGTTGCTCCTGGTCAGCTAGGGGAAACAAGAACCAATCCCCGATCTGTTCTGCCTCCAAGCTTAGTACTCTTTTCACTAAAACACACTGCTTCCTGCATATAACCATTTTCTTCTGTGCTAGAATCCTTAGGCCCTTTCTCTATTCAATTATTTTTTGTTGTTGGTTTTGTTGTTCAACATATTTATTGAACACTTGTGTAATTGTCAATGTTCAGTTAATGAACAATTTTTAAAAAAGTAATAAACATTTTTGGGCTCCAATTATTATCCCCCTCTCCTTTCCTCCTCCCCCCTCCCTGAGGCAGTAAGCAATTAGATATGGGTTATACATGTAAAATTATGTAAAACATTATGATATTGGTCATTTTATACAAGAAAGCTTAAATAAAAGAAAAATGAAAGAGGGGGCAGCTAGGTGGCACAGTGGATAAAGCACTGGCCCTGGAGTCAGGAGTACCTGAGTTCAAATCTGGCCTCAGACACTTGACACTTACTAGTTGTATGACCCTGGGCAAGTCACTTAACCCCCATTGCCCCACAAAAAAAAAAAAAAGAAAGAAAGAAAAATGAAAGAAAGGAGAAAATAGCATACTTCAGTCTTTGTTCCATCAATATAAGTTTTTTTCTTTGGAGGTTGATAGTATGTTTCATCAATAATCCTTTGGGATTTTCTTTGGTCATTGTATTGTTGCGAATATTTAATTCAGTCACAGTTCTTCAATCTATATTGCTGTCTCTGTGCACAATGTTCTCTTAGTTCTTCTCACTTCACTAAACATCATTTCATACATGTCTTTCCAGGCCTTTCTGAAGTAATCCTGCTTGTCATTTTTTATGGGACAATAATGTTCCATCACCATCATATACCCTGTTTGTTTAACCATTCCCCAGTCGATGGGCATTCCTTTGGTTCCCAATACTTAGCCACCACAAAAAGAGCTGCTAGAACTGTTCTTGTACAAATAGGTCTTTTTTTCTCTTTTTGGGGATGTCTTTTGGCTATAAGCCTAGCATTGGTATTGCTGGATCAAAGGGCATGCACAGTTCTATAGCCCTTTGGGCATACTTCCAAATTGCTCTCCAGAATGGCTCTATCTTTTCACAACTCCACCAACAGTTGATTAGCATCCCAGCTTTCCCAAATCCCCCTGACATCCAATGTTTTCCATTTTTGTTATATTTGCCACTCTAAGTGTGAGGTGATACCTCAGAGTTGTTTTAATTTGCATTTCTCTGATCAATAGTGATCCAGAACATTTTTCATATGATTATAGATAGCTTTGATTTCTTTGTCTGAAACCTGCCTGGTCATATTCTTTAACCATTTATCAATTGGGGGATGACTTGTATGTTTATAAATTTGACTCAATTCTCTATATATTTGAGAAATGAGACCTTTAGCAGAGATATTTGTTTCAAAAATACTTTCCCAGTTTTATGTTTCCCTTGTAATCTTGGTTACATTAGTTTTGTTTGTGCAAAATTTTTAAAATTTTATTTACTCAAAATAATATATTTTACATTTTGTTTTACTCTCTATATCATCTTTGGTCCTAAATTCTTCCTCTTCCCATATATCTGACAGATAAATTATTCCATACTCTCTTAAATTGCTTATGGTATCATAGTTTTTGTGTAAACCATGTACCCATTTTCCCCTTATTTTAGTATACAATATGAGATGTTTGTCTATACCTAGTTTCTGCCATACTGTTTTCCAGTGTTCCCACCAGGTTTTGTCAAATAATGAGTTTTTGTTCCAATAGCTTGGATCTTTGGGTTTATCATATACTAGATTGCTTTAGTCATTTGCTATAATGTAATTTGCACCGATTCTATTTCACTGATTCACCTCTCTATTTCTTAGCCAGTACCAGATTGTTTTGATAATTACCACTTTATAATACAATTTGATATCTGGTACTGCTAGACAACTTTTTCATATTTTTTCATTGATTCCCATGATATCTTTGAACTTTTGTTATTCCCGATGAATTAAAAAAAATTTTCTAGCTCTATAAAATATTTTTGATAGTTTGATTGGTAAAACACTAAATAAATAAATAAACTTCAGTATGACTGTCATTTTTATTATATTGACTCAGCCTACCCATGAGCAATTAATATTTTTCCAACTGTTTAGATCTGACGTGTGAAAAGTGCTTTGTAGTTCTGGTCATATAGCTCCTATGTTTATCTTGGCAGGTATTTTATATTGACCATATTTTATATTGGTCACAGTTATTTTATTTTATTTTATTTTTGTTTGTTTTTTTATTGCAGGGCAGTAGGGGTTAAGTGACTTGCCCAGGGTCACACAGCTAGTAAGTGTCAAGTGTCTGAGGCCGAATTTGAACTCAGGTACTCCTGAATCCAGGGCTGGTGCTTTATCCACTGTGCCACCTCGCTTCCCCAAGTCACAGTTATTTTAAAAGGAATTTCTCTATTGTTTTTGGACGTTGTTGGTAATATATAGATGCTGATGATTTATGTGGGTTTATTTTGTATCCTGCAACTTTGCTAAAGTCATTCATATTAACAAGTAGTTTTTTAATTGTTTCTCTAGGATTTTCTAAGTATAGCATCATGTCATCTGTAAAATATGATAGCATCATTTCATTACCTATTCTAATTCCTTTAATTTCCCTTTCTTCCCTTATTGCTATATCTAACATTTATAGTCTATTGAGACAATCATATGATTTCTACTGTTTTTGTTGTTTATATGGTCAGTTATGCTGATAGTTTTCCTAATATTAAAGTAGCCTTGAATCCCTGGTATAAACTTCACCTGGTTATAGTGTATGATCCTTGTGATATATTGCTATAATCTTTTTGCTAGTATTTTATTTAAAATTTTTGCAACAATATTCATTAGCAAGATTGGTCTATAATTTTCTTTTTCTGTTTTGGCTCTGTCTGGTTTGGGTACCAGCATCATATTTGTCTCACAAAAGGAGTTTGGCAGGACTTCTTCACATATTTTTTCAAATAGTTTATGTAGTATTGGAGTTAATTGTTCTTTAAATGTTTGGTAGAATTCAGTTGTGAATCCATCTGGTTCTAGGAATTTTTTTTCTTCGGAAGTTCAATGATGGTTTGTTCAATTTCTTTTTCTAAAGTTGGGTTATTTAAATATTTTATTTATTCTTCTGTTAATCTGGGTAATTTATATTTTGTAGATAAGAACTTCATTGGCTGTATCTCATAAATTTTAAATGTTGTCTCATCATTTTCATTTTCTTTAATGAAATCATTGATTATTTCTATGATTTGTTCTTCGAACCACCTACTTTTTATGATCATATTTTTAATTCCAGCTGATTTTTAATCTCTCTTTTAATTTTCTATTATTAAATGTAATTTTTATTGCATTATGATCTAAAAAGGATGTGTTTGCTAATTCTCCTTTTCTCCATCTGGTTGTAAGGTTTTTATGCCCTAATACACAGTCAATTTTTGTGTAGGTCTCATGTACTGCCGAGAAGAAGGTATATTCCTTTCTATTCTTATTAAATTTTCTCCAGAGATCTATCATATCTAACTTTTCAAAAATTTTATTAATTTTCTTAAGTTCTTTCTTATTTATTTTTTGGTTAGGTTTATCTAGTTTTGAGAGAGCAAATTTAAGATCCTCCATTAGGATAGTTTTATTATCTATTTCCTCCTATAACTCATTAAACTTATCTTTCAAAAATTTCAGTGCCATACCATTTGATGCATATATGTCAAGTATTGATATGACTTCATTATCTATGGTACCTTTCCATAAGACATAGTTTCCTTCTTTATCTCTTTTGACTATATCTATTTTTGCTTCTGATTTGTCTGAAATCATTATTGCCACCTCTACTTTCTTTGCTTCAACAGAAGCATAATAGATTCTATTCCAGCCCCTAGCAGGTACCCTATGTGTAAGTCTCTGCTTCAAATGTATTTATTGTAAACAATTTATTGTAGGATATTGTCTTTTAATCCATTCTGTTATCTGCTTCCATTTAATGGGTGAGTTCATGCAATTCACATTTATAGTTATGATGGATAATTGTTTATTTCTCTTCATGCTATTTTCCACCTCTTTATCCCCACCACTCTTACTCCCCATCCTTTCCCTCCTCACAAGTGTTTTACTTATGATCCCTGCCTTCCCCAATATCAGTTCCCCTCCCCCTTCTATTATGCCCATCCCTTTTTTAAACTTTTTTATAGCAGGTGCTTAGCCAAGATGGCAGAGGAAAGGCAGTGACTTCCCTGAGCTCTCTCCAGGACCCCTCCAAATACCTTCAAATAATGCCATAGGACAATTCCTAGAGCAGGAGAAGACACAAAAGGATGAGCTGAGATAATTTTCCTGCCAAAGATGACTTAGAAGGTCATCAGGAAAAGTCTGTTGTACTGGGGTGAGGGTGGAATCCAAACCTGTATAGGCCACACCAGCACAGATTCATCCCCAGGCAAATCGCTCAGAGAAATAGGCCTTGGGAGACTTGGAATCAATGGCAGCAGCAGCTACTTCTGGAACTCAGCTCATGGATGGTTAGGGGGTTGAGCAGTGGTCTAAGGGAAGATTACAGGAGTCTCTGCTGATTCTGAGGTGGGACTCTGTTGTTTTGCCTGCCCTCAGACCTAGGAAGCAGTCTTTGGAAGCTACTCAGGCAAGGGAGGGGCCTAGGCACACCAGAGCTTGCAGCCATAGTGAAACAAGATTCTGTTCTGGGTTAAAGGGCAAGCAGTCCTATGGTTGGTTGCAGACCAAAGCAAAGGCCAGGGGAGGGGTGAATGTGCCTCTCATTAAATCATAGCACCTTGGACCCCCTAAAGCTTGGGACAGTGCCTCCTGGAAGCAGTTCCCCACTTTAAGAACCAAAGTCAAGAAATAAGCTAGAAAAATGATCAAACAGAAAAAAGAATGCTGACCTTAATAAGTTTCCATGGTAACAAGGAAGGTCAAGGTCCATCCTCAGAAGGGACTAGCAAGGGTAGGGCTCTTACATCCAAAGCTTCTAATAAAAATACGAATTGGTTTTAGGCCATAGAAAAGCTCAAAAAGACTTTGAAGATAAAGTAAGAGAGATAGAGGAAAAAATGGAAAGAGAAATGAGAGAGATGGAGGAAAGTCATGAAAATAAAGTCAACAGTTTGAAAAGCCAAATTGGCCAAATGGAAAAGGAGTTACAAAAGTCTCTGAAGAAAATAATTGCTCAAAAATTAGAATTGAGCAAATGGAAGCTAATGACTTTATGAGAAATCAAGACACAATAAAGCAAACCCAAATGAATGAAAAAATAGAGGGCAATGTGAAATATCTCCTGGGAAAAACAGCTGACCTGGAAAATAGATACAAAAGAGAGAATTCAAAAATTATTGAACTACCTGAAAACAATGATAAAAAAAGAGCTAAGGGGAAGCTAGGTGGCACAGTAAATGGAGCACTGGCCCTGGATTCAGGAGGACCTGAGCTCAAATCTGGCTTCAGACACATAACACTTACTAGCTGTGTAGCTGTGTGACCTTGGGCAAGTCACTTAAACCCAACTGCTTCACCAAAAAAACAAAAAACAACAAACAAAAAGAGCTAAGACATCATCTTCCGTGAAATTGTCAGGGAAAATTTCCCTGATTTTCTAGAAGCAGAAAGTAAAATAGAATTTTTTTTAAAAAATCCACTGATCACCTCCTGAAAAAGATCCCCAAACAAAATTTGTGGCCAAATTCCAGAGTTCCTAGGTCAAAGAGAAATTATTGCAAGCATCCAGAAAGAAACAATTCAAATATTGTGGAGGCACAGTTAAGATAGCACAAGATCTAGCAGCTTCTACATTAAAGGATCAGAGGCATGTAATATAATATTTTGGAGGGCAAAGGAACTGGAATTACAATGAAGAATAACCTACCCAGCAAAACTGAGTATAAACATTCAGGGGAAAAATTGGAATTCAATGAAAGAGAGTACTTTCAGGCATTTTTGATAAAAAGCCCTGAGCCGAATAGAAAATTTGACTTTCAAATAAAAGACCCTAGAGACGCATAAAAAGGTAAATAGGAAAAAGAAATCATGAGGGAAATTGAAATGTTAAGCTGTTTACATTCCTATATGGGAAGATAATACTTGTAAGTCATAAGAACTTTCTCATTATTAGGGCAACTGAATGGAGTATATTTAGCCAAAGAGCAAAGGTGTGAGTTGAATATAAAGGGATGAGAAAATTAAGGGGTGAAAGGAATGTACTGGGAGAAAGGGAAAGAGAGAGGTGGAATGGCATAAAGTAGCTCACATAAGAGAAGCAAGAGAAAGCTTTTAAAGTGGAGGGGAAGATGGGGCAGATGTAGGGGAGTGAGTGAGCCTTATTCTCATCAAAATTGGTTCAAAGAGGGAATAACATACACCCTCAATTAGGTATGGTAATCTATCTTGCCCTGTGGGAAAATGGGAGGAGAAGGGCATAAGGGGGGAGGGGTGAAAGAAGGGAAGGCATGTTGGGGAGGATGCAGTCAAATGGAAACCACTTTTGAGGAGGTATTTGGTGAAAGAAGATACAAAATAAGGTAAATATCAAGGGGAGGGAATAGGATGGAGGGAAATACAATTAGCAATAATAATTGTGAAAAAAAATTTGAAGCAAGTTTGTCTCATAGACCTCAGTTCTCAAACACATAGAGAACTGAATCAAGTTTCTGAAAATGAGAGCCATTTCCCAATTGATTGTAATAAAATAATGGGATGTGGCAGACTCCCAGGGGTCCCACCCGAGGATTGATTAGGAATTGTTTGATTTGGGTGAGACCGAGAAACTAAATGTGTGCCTAGTTATGGGTGATTGGATGGAGACCACACCTGACTGGCCCTGAGTGACGTGTTGTTTTCAGAGTCTGTGGACTACTGATGTCAGGAGAAGACTATTTTCAACCATTTAGCTTGAAGGACCTCCCCTTTTGTGGAGAGAGAGAGGAACTAGGAAGTAGAGATTAGCTCATTGAATCTCTCTTTTCATTGAGTAACTGGCATGGCAAGAGACAGAGAGCAGGAGGGTCCCCCTTTTCACCCAGTACTTTGGCATGGTGAGGGACTTCATGTGGGCTGCTAAGAAAGGAAGTTACTTTTTCTCTCTGGCTATACCTAATAGCTCTAAACTAGGATTTTCCATGCTATAATGAATCTGTTCTCAATCTCTCTCTTCACTAATTTCTAATATGCTTTAATAAATACCTAAAAGCCTAAATTCTTGCTGAATTTATCAGTGATTTTAGCCAGTTTCCCCCCCAAAAAAAACTGGGGGTCAGATTAGAACTCACATTTAGATTTCAAACATCACATGATAGAAGATTAAAAGTCATGAAGTTTTCTGGTGAAATAATCTAAGCCACGTATAGCCATATGAAAAAAAATGCTCTAACTCATTATTGTTTGGATAGATTCAGGCCAAAACAATTAGGCTACTACCTCATACCTATTGGATTGGAATAGTACAGCAGAGGAAAATGACAAATGTGGGTGATATAAGGAAAATGAGACATTAATACAGTCTCTTGGTAAAGTTGTAAACTGATTCAAACATTCTGTAGAACAATTTGGAACTATGGCCAAAGGGCTATAAAACCATGCATACTCTTTGACCTAGGAATACCACTACTAGGTTAGTATCCTAAAAGATAAAAAAATTGAATTCAAAATTCAGGTGATGCCCATCAATTGAGGAATGGTTAGACAAATTTTGGGATGAGATTTAGATGGAACATGATTGTGCTGTGGGAAATGATGAGTAGGATGCTATCAGAAAAACCTGGAACGACTTACAGGAGGTTATGCAAAGTGAAATGTACTGTATGCAAAATAACAGTAATATTGTAAGATGATCTGCTGTGAATGATGATTATTTCCAGCAATGCAATGAACTAGGACAACTCTGAAGGACTTATGACAAATGCAATCCACCTACAGAGAAAGAACTGATGGTATTGTTTTTTATTTGCTTTCTTTCGCAAACTAATGTGGAGGGGTGGCTAGGTGGTGCAGTGGATAAAGCACCGGCCCTGGAGTCAGGAGAACCTGAGTTCAAATCTGGCCTCAGACACTTGACACTTACTAGCTGAGTGACCTTGGGCAAGTCACTTAACCCCCATTGCCCCCCCCCAAAAAAAGAAAAAAAAACCCTAATGTTGAAATGTTTTGCATGACTACACATGTATAACTTATATTGAATTCAGATCCTCCTATATGCCCGTGCATACCCTTTGACACAGCAATGCCACTACTATGTCTGTGTCCCAAAGAGATCACAGGAAAAAGAAAAGGATCCATTTATACAAAAATATTTATAGTGGCAAAGAATATGAAATTCAGGGGATGACCATCAATTGTGGAATGACTGAAAAAGTTGTGGTATATGAATTTAAAGGAATACTATTGTTCTATTAAAAATGATGAGCAGGGGCAGCTAGGTGGATCAGTGGATAGAGCACCAGCCCTGAAGTCAGGAGTACCTGAGTTCAAATCTGGCCTCAGACACTTAACACTTACTAGCTGTGTGACCCTGGGCAAGTCACTTAACCCCAATTGCCTCACTAAAAATTCTTTTTCATGGTTTGCTTGCATTACTTTTATTTCTTTCCCCAATTTTTTTATACTTCTCTAATTTGCTTTTCTTTTGGGGGTAGGGTAGGGGGATGGGTAGTGAGGGTTAAGTGACATGCCCAAGGTCACACAGCTAGTAAGGGTCAAGTGACTGAGGCTGCATTTGAACTCAGGTCCTCCTGAATCCAGGGCCAGTGCTCTATCCACTGCACCACCTAGCTGCCCCTGATTTGCTTTTTTTTAGTAATAAAATTTCTATTGTTAAAACACAGCTAAGTGGCCCCAGAATTGTTGGGCTGATTTTATTATTACTCAATCTTAATAACAAGACATACAGTACACAGTGGTTTTAAGGAACCCTAGGTTTACAGAATTATGAAAAATACAAAGCAAGCTGTGATAAGCGTTTAGTAGAGGCTGAAAAGTAAACCTGGAGAGCATGTAATATATCTTAATACTGGTATGACGGCAGTAGCAGCTTTATAAATCTATGTATTTGCATACACTTATATAGTTATCAGGTGCATATAGAACCTTCCCTCTGAATACCTATGATAGAATTCGTTCATTTGTTTAGTAACTAAAGAGGTAGAACAGTATTCATCCTTTGTGAATTTTCAAGTTATCTATAAAATAAATACAGTACATAGAGCTATCGCAAACTTCATTTATGCCTTGTTAAACACCATTTTGTAATAAGAAATGAACTGTTTTCTCCATGAACATTCCCTTAGTTCTTTTTTTTTTTTTTTTTTAGTGAGGCAATTGTGGTTAAGTAACTTGCCCAGGGTCACACAGCTAGTTAAGTATTAAGTGTCTGAGGCCGGATTTGAACTCAGGTACTCCTGACTCCAGGCCCGGTGCTCTATCCACTGCGCCATCTAGCTGCCCCTTATTCCCTTAGTTCTTGACTTTTACCAGAGAAGCCAATGGGTTTTGTTTTTTTAATCTACATTTCATTTTTTACACGTCTTACTGTCACTTCTGTATTTATCCATTGTGAGTTTTAAGACACCTTCATGTGTATCTCTAAAATATGATTGTCTAGAAAGGGCCTAGGTTAAATAGACAGCCTCAGAGCTCATATGGGGATTTTCTAGGGCCATTGTACTTTGACCAAGATTTGAATATTACTAGATATTTTAGGAAACTCCCTAAACTAGATTTTTGGCTTAGGAACTTTCCAAGCAACCCATATTTGTCTCACATTTCAGCTTTTCCCAGAAATATAGTAAGCTTACTGAGGTTTTGTAACCCTGTGGTTCGTCCCCCTGGTCCTCATTGATTTATTGACTGCTGTCCTCATTCTTAGGGTAGCATATGAGTTTCTTAAACAGCCCCAGACCTGGTTTTGGCTTAATAACAGCTCCTTCTGCTCTACAGTTAGAAGCAGAAGAAAGAGCACCTTGTGTCTAGAGCTAACTATAGATCTCATGCAGCCCTTGAGTGGACGCACAGCAGAAGAAGCATGGTCCCTATTAGTGCCATCAGTGAAAGTTAACTTTGGCTTCTTGAATATGGAATATGAAAAGAGACTGCGAGGGCATGATGGTGAGCTAGAAATGGCCACAAAAGATAGTGGAAAGTGTGTTTTATACATTTTTTAAAAAAAATTTTGGTGGGGCAATGAGGGTAAGTGATTTGCCCAGGGTCACACAGCCAGAAAGTGTCAAGGGTCTGAGGCCACATTTTGAACTCTGGTCCTCCTGCATCCAGGGCTGGTAACTTATCCACTGTGCCATCCAGCTTCCCCTGTGTTTTCTACATTTTAAGGCCATCAGGCTCCCATCTCTTACTTGTTTGAATACAGATAGGTAGGGCTACAAACCTTATTATCTATTTATTTGTTGGGTGGCAAATGTCCCAATTACAAATGACTGTTCTTAAAATGAATGGCATCGAAGTCATTCACTCAAAATAATCTATCATGCCAAATTAGAGAGAGGATGTGACAGATATTTAGTTAAGCTTGATCATCTAGACAACCAATATCTTATTTGGACATGTTTACCAATTAAAACAAGGGGACAACATTTGGATTTATATTTTTTGCTGTGTAGACACACAGTAGATGAATTATGAGTTTCTGGAATCCTTCAAAATGATTATTTGATTACATCTATTTAATATTCATCTTCAACATTATCCATCAGTGAGATCAATGTTGCTCATCAAAGCTGTTTGCAGAACATAATGGAGCTTGGGATGGGCTCTTTGGATGAGCTAGCTGAAACTTTCTCTTTAAGGCCTTGGTCATGATTGGGGTCAATCCTGTTCCATTTTCCATATTTTCCATATTTTCTTTATTGATAAGAGGGGTTCCTCCTGGGCTCCTATCTATGTCAACTTTCCTAAGAAGTCTTCTTAGATCCATTTGGCCTTTGCTGGGAGTGATGATCACATTTGTGACATTGATGGAAATTTGGACTGAGGTTTCAGGGAGATACTGTGAAGATCAGAGACTGTAACCAGTGGTTTTCATTCCTTCAGTGATGACAGACTCTTATTGCTATTAATAGAACTCTGTGTCTTCTTTAACTTCACAGTGAGCAGATCTTTAACAGTTATATGCATGGGCACATCTTGTTTTAATGGTGTAGCCTGAAGCATTTTGGTAGGATCAGATTTTTTGAGCAACAAAGGTGCTGAGCTGAGTGGCAGAGGCAGAGGAGGTGGAGGTGGAGGCAGTGGTGGTGGTGGAGGAGGAGGAAGAACCACAGGCTGCAGTGTCACAGGCGGAAGTATAGATACTGATTCTCTAATAGTGGCTTGGGTTTGAGCAATGTCCTCTGGCAGTTGAGCCCTCAGGTGACATGTTTTATGCCAATCCAAGCAAGAGGAATGCTCTGAGGCAGGGGTCTGAGAGATCTTCAGTGCTTCCTGGAGCTTGGAGAATTCATTTTCCAGCTTGTCAACCTGCTGTCTGATCAGGCGCAGTTCCCGGAAGTAGATAAGGGATGGAAATAGATGGTCTTTCAACATCTCTAAATTCTTTGTAATCCTGCTCTGGCAACACGAATAGAAAGACCACACCTTCTTTGCTAGGAATTTCATTGGATTTTTTTATGCTGGAAAATGTGATGCTCCAGGCTAATGTTGGCCAGTTTTGGCCACAACCTGTGTTTGTGGGAGGGGCATCTATCATCCTTTCACGTGGAGGTAGAGTTGTAGATGAAAGAGAGGAAGGAGGAAGAATAGATGGAATAGACGCAGAGGGATTAGCTTTTCTTTTTTTGAATAACATTTTGGATCTAACTCTTAACTTCCTTCTTCTCTGGTACTTGTGCTTGGTCATTTTTTAGTATAAGAGCCCCGGGAGGTAAAAAGAGTCTGGGCAATGTCCTCTGTGCCTGCAGCATCTAGGAGAATTCAAAATTAAACCCTTGGCTTGGACGGGCCAATCAGAGCCATCATCTCTACTTAATTAACCCTCGTGGGGGAAAGAAGAGCCTGATTTGCTTTTTAAAGTCATTTTTAAGCTCTTCCAGGAATTCCTTTCTTTTGCCTGAGACCAATTTACATTTTTCTTTGAAACTTCACCTGTAGCCAATTTGTTACTATTGCCCTTCTCTTTGTTTATGCCTTGATTTTCCCTATGATTGTAGTAACTGTCAACAGTCAAGTTTTGTTGTTGTTGTTGTTTGTTTGGTTTTTTTGTTTGTTTGTTTTGCTCACTTTTGTGCTTGATGTTTTTATGAGAAAGTTGGGCTCTATTCCTGCCCTGTCCCACGTTTTTGTGCTGAGATTCTGGGTCTTACAGATGACTTTCACTTGGCCTAAGGGCTTAACTACCTGTTTTTTCGGTGGAGTAAACTTCCCTTCTGATTGGTATTGGTGGGGTAGTCCTCCTTTTTAGCCACCCCTAAGTGTGGACTGGCCTTCTCCTGGTGTGGTGTCCTGGTGCTGGGTTGTAAAAGTTAATAAAGTCTTTTTGGTGGCTGGCCATTGAGGAGTGGTCTTGTTGTTGGTCTGCCCTAGGGATAATCCCCTGCTCCTGGATTGCTCTGTTAGCAGGGTCTCTCTGTTAGGCCCCGGAGGAGTAATTTTGTTGCCTGTATGCCCAAGAGTGGGGCCCCTGCTATGGGAACTGGGAACTTCTTGTTGACCAGTCATGGGCAGGGATTAACTACTTGTCAGCAGTGGGGTCAAAGCCTCTCTGGCAGTCCATTCTAGCTGTGGGTGCCTGGTGAGGGTCCTTGCTATGCTTCCTAGACTGCTCACTTGCCTGGGGAGCTTCTGATTTACAGGTGGGTGGGGCCTCACTGTTGATTTGCCTCAGGCTAAGAGGCCTTTTTTTAGGCCCCCTACTGTGAGCCCTGAAGCTGCTGCTCCTCCTGGACCTCATTACCCTTCTACCCAGGTAAGACAGACATTTCCTGCCAGGCTGGTAGGGCTATTTCCCTGTTCCTGGAATGATTTAGAGGCAGTTTTATATTGGTTTGGAGGGGAAATTTGTGAGAGCTATAGAGAGTTGCTTCCTCATTTAGCCATTGTGACACCTGAAGTCTCTTTATTTAATTTGATAAAAATAAAGTATTGTGGGGAGTTGACAAACTTCCATTCATTGACTTTTGTCTTTACTTTTTGAGCTTGTGTTGGGATTAGCTTTATTTCTATAAGTAATTGGTGAATAGCCCTTTCTCATGCTAAACTGGTATAACAACTGATAGTACATTTAGAGTGATATGTGTATATATGTATATATATATATTTGGGGGGGGGCGCGGTAATGAAAGTTAAGTGAATTAACCAAGGTCACACAGTTAGTAAGTATAAAGTATCTGAGGCCAGATTTGTACTCAGGTCCTGCTGAATCCAGGGCTTTATCCACTGTACCACCTAGGTGCCTGAAAGACATAATTTTTAACTGGTTCTGGTCAGCATCTTTACTTGATTATGTTTCTAGAACTGAAGTGTGTTCAAAAGGCAATAGTTCAAAATAACTCATTCATTCTCTTTCGTTTGACTTCTTGTCTGGCTCTTTTCCAGTGAAAAATAGGACAATGCTATAAGGGGAGAGGCCTTAGGCCATTTCCATTTGAGGATATGTGGCCTGTGAACACAGATATACCTTGGTTCTTTGTCTTAGCATTTTGAATTCATTCTAGGTTAAAGAGACTAGAGACAATTATGACCTTGTGAGCTTTGAGAAATCAGAAGATCAAACTCTTTGTAGTCCAGTATATGAGTCTATGCTTGGTTGGGCATCCAGAACAACATCAAGGCCCTGAGGTAAGGAATGCCCTTCAGGTTTAAGCCATTTGGTAGCTGAGAGTGAAGAATCATCCAGAACTGATGCCATTTTTAGATCTAAATTAGTTGGCACCAATGCTTTATAGAAATGCTTTAAGTCTGAGTCTACTCTTTTTGAGGACTGAGGTAGTATTGTTGCAAATATGCCTCCCTAGTGTTTGGAGAAAAATGTTTGTTAATTCTGACTTTGTTACAACTTTGAAGTAAATGATCCTTTGGAAAAGCTAATTGATGTTAATTGGTTAGATGGTAGGGGGGCATTAATCATTGACAGCTAACATCAAAAGAGAACATACCAGAATTAGGGATTGAGTCAATAACATTAGAGGTGAGATCCTCAACCCTCAGGGATACCTCTAGGTCCCTGGAAGACATGGAACCAGTCTTATTTTGGGAGAATGGGGATGGAGTAATTGCTACACAGAAAGTGGTTTATTTCTCTTAGCACTATGGTCCTAGCAATGAAGTGAAATATAATATTGGCTTAAAGTGTAAAAAGCAGAACATTTTTTCAGATGTTCATTTTAAAAATTTTGAGTTCCAAATTGTCTCCTTTCCTCCAGCTCCTCCCCTTCACATTGAGAAGACAAATAATGATACCTATTATATTCTATATCAAAACCAGAACATTTTCAATATTTTAAAAATAGTTTTGTTTTCTGAAAGTTAAGAGATGAAGAAAATTAAAAGCCAAAAGGCTGTTGAATTTATAAATTAAAATAAAAGTTTGTTTTTAGTTTAAAAATGAATAAGCAACTATAAGTAACTTGATTTTTGAAAGACAGGAAAATAAAATATCAAAAATGAAAATAAAGCAAAGTGTAAAAAGATAAAATAATATTAATAATAATTTTGAGCTGATTTAATTGGCTTTCATGTTGCTTACCAACTGACAAACTTAAACTTAGATGTCCCATAGAAGGATTTGGGTTGACAAATTCCATAATTAAAAATGAATTATGCTTAATATATTTTAACAGACAAAAATAAAATCTGAAAATAATGATTAATACTCAAAATTAGCCAGTAAACTAAGATGTAAAATTAGGTTGATTCCAGAAACTGGCAATTAGTAGTGAAATATGGGAAGTTAAACATATTATCCAGCCAGAGGGGAAAAACTACTGGGGCTTTCTTGAGAAAAAATTGCTAAAGATAAAATGTTTTTCTTTTTACTGATTTTCCTCTAGTGGTGTGGGGATGGGGAAGGGGGGAAGGAGAGAAAATAGATTTCTGTTAATTGAAAGAAAACACTTAAATATTGAGAGATTGGGGAAGGAATACAGGTATGGAATGTTGAATGAACTTTTAGTTTAACTTTGACACAAAAAAGCACTCACTGGATAGGGGGTAATTTGAAATTTGTTGCAATGTAAAAGCAAAACACATTAATAAATCATCTTTTTAAATATATAAGAAATTATATTAATGATGAATTCAGAGAACACCTGGGATAAAATAATCAGAACCAAGTACAATTTATACTGTAATGCATTATAAAGACAAACACGTTGTAAAACTTAAGAATTCTGATTAATATGATGACCAACTGTGGTTCCAGAGGACTAATGGTGACACTTGTTACTTGTCTCATTGTGGAGAAATAATGGACTCAGGGAGCAGAATGAGACATAAATGTTTTGGAGAACTCCAGTTTAGGAATTTGCTTTGTTTGATTTTGTATATTTGTTAACATGATTTTTCTTGTCTTTCATTTGGATGGGAAATGAAGCAAAGAGAAGAAATACATTTTATTAATATAAAAAATAGAATTTGATTTTTAAAAAATCAATGTCTTTCCCTTATTGCTATCCTCATATATTTGGATTCCCAGCTTCTTTCCAGTCTGAATTAGCACTTGTAAAGTCTTAGTCAACCTACAAATATGGGAAGAGATGGTATATGCCTCTTTCAGCCTAAGATTTCCTTCACTTGAACTCTTAGTGGTCCTATCTAGGGATTTTGGAGTTCGTTTACCATGTGAAAAAAAGGAAAAGGCAAAAAAAAATCCAGAAAGACTTGATGAGATGATACAGCATGTCCATTTAAAGGCTAGGGAGTGGACATGGTTGTTAGGCTCTCTGCTTATAAAAATCCTATTGATAGGAGGGTATGGGATAGTATAGTGCAATCAATAGCTTGGTTTTGCAGTCAGAGGTTCAACTGGGAGCTCTACTACTTACTAGCTTGCTGACCTACAGCAAATGATATAACTTCTTTGGGACTTTCTTTTCCTCATATCTTTGTTTTCCCATTCATTCATCTTTGGCCTCCTCACTGCATCCCATCTAGGTACATTGCTTTTGACTTGGTGTTCACTTATGCATATACCCTTGGATTTTGCATTTGGATTTTCATATTTTAAGTTCCTTCTTGCATCTCTGCTTACTGTCCTTGAGCTCCCATGACAACAGTAATTCTTTACAAGAACTCCTTATTAACTCTTGCCCTCCAGCTATACTTGATGTATCTCCCATAAGAATAAAAGGGGGAAAAGTGTACAGAAGCAATCTCTAGTTAATAATATTGACTTTGAAACATGACTTCTGAGAAGAGCATGTACTTAAGCATTATATTGATGGCCCATGTAATTTGTTAGTAAGAGGCCCAGGAGGATGTAGATTGGAGTCACCCCTTCAGAAGTTCTATCATATTTGATAAAGAACCTTAACTATAACATATCTTATAAGAAGTCTGTTTGAAGACTTGGGGTAGAGAAGAATAATAAATGAACCCATTTGAGGGTAATGTTTTTAAAAAATAATATCTCCCCCAATTACATTTTAAAACAATTTTTAACATTTCTTCTGTTTTTTTTTTTGTTTTGTTTTTTTTTTTGTGGGGCAATGGCGGTTAAGTGACTTGCCCAGGGTCACACAGCTAGTAAGTGTCAAGTGTCTGAGGCCAGATTTGAACTCAGGTACTCCTGAATCCAGGGCTGGTGCTCTATCCACTGCGCCACCTAAATGCCCCCCCACCAATTTTTAACATTTCTTAAAAGTTTTGAGTTCCAAATTTTATCCCTCCTTCCCCTCCTCCTCCTTGAGATAGCTAACAATATGATATAGGTTATACATGTGTATTCATGTAAAACTTATGTCCATATTAATAATTTTGCGTAAGAATTGAACAAAGAAAGTGAAAAATATTATGCTTCAGTCTGTATTCAAATAATATTAATTTTTTTCTCTGGGCCATCAATATAATGGTTAAGTACATGCTCTTCTCAGAAGTCATGTTTCAAAGCATTTTTCATCATGACTCTTTTGGAATTGTCTTGAATCATTGTATTGCTGTGAATAGCTATCATTCACATTTCTTCATTGTGCAATATTGCTGTTATTGTGTACAATATTCTCCTGGTTGTGCTCACTTCAATCTGTATCAGTTCTTTTAAGTTCAAGTTTTTTTCTGAACTCATCTGCTTGTCTTTTCCCTATAGCATGATAATATTACATTACAATCATATACCACAACTTGTTCAGCCATTCCCCAATTCATGGGCATCCTTTGGGGGTTACTTTTGAGGCAATCTATTCCACTTACTGATAGCTCTAATTGTTAGTATTTTTCTGTTAGCAGAGAGCAAATCTAAATTTGCTTCATTGGAACTGCTACCCATTTTTCCTTGTTCTGCTCTTTGGGGCCAAACAGTATAAGCTTAATTATTCTTTAATGCTACAGCCTTTCAGATACTTAAAGATGAGTTATTATGTTTCCCCTTGATTATTCTGATGCTGGTTGATTAAAGCATACTTTTAAAACTTTATTTTTTCTTCTGCATGTATGTGTTTTCTTTTGCAAAATGACTAATATGGAAATATAATTTCCATAACTTCACATCTATAATCAATATATCACCTTCTTAAGAGGAGATAGAGAATTTAAAGTTCAAAATTTTTTAAACAAAATGTTAAAAATTTTAACATGCAATTTGGAAATATTATATATAAATAACCCTATATACCTGAACTCATTTCCATAAGCAAAAATTGCCCATTGGTGGATGGATAGATACTATAGCTCTAGTGGAAACATCCCTCCTTGCCTGCTTACCATGGAAGAGTAATAGGTTGGTAGAATGTAAAATAGTGATATAGATAGTACAGCCTCATACAATAATGGTGATAGTATCCACCCCTCTATCCTTCAAGTAATATCTCCATGTATTCTGGGGTATAGAGAGGATTTTGAAGGAAAATAAAATTCTAAGAGATAGAGGCAAGCATGAAGAGTAATAAGAAGACCAGTTTGTGGGGACTATAAATCTTGTGAAGAGGAGTTATGTACAATAAAACTAGAAAGGTAGGTTCAAGTCAGAATGTAAAGTCCTTTGAATGCCAGAGTGTATATTAAAACTTACAAGCAATAATGAGTCACTGTAGTTTATTCAGTGGGGTAGGGTCAGACTTGAACTTTACGCAGCTTTATGGAAAAGACATTAGAGTAGAAAGGGATTTGAAACAAGGTTACCAATGCGCTGGTAATTTCAGGAGTCCAGGCAAGAGGTGATAAGAGATTGCTCATGACTGTTTGATTATAAAGAAGGGGGACAGATGTAGAAGATCTTGTGGAGTTAGAAATGAGAAGATTTCTCAATTGATTTTAATATATGGGTTGAGAAAGAGTGAGAAGTCAAGGCTGACTTGATTTCACATCTGAGTAATTGAAAGGGTGATGTTATCCTTGTCAAAAATAGAAAATATCAAAAGAGGGGCATTTTTAGTAGAAACATAATGGGTTCAGTTTTGGACAAGTTGAATTTTTATGCTCATAGAATATCAAGTTCAAAATACATAATAGACAGTATATGATGCAGGACTGTACCTCATAAGAGAGAGCATGACTGAATATCTAGAATATAATTTTAAAAATATAAGTGTTCTGATAAGGAAAGAGAGAGAGAGGGAGGGGTGGGGGAGAGAGGGGGAGAGGAGAGGAGAGTCTAAGATATAATATCTTGGGGAATAGCCACAATTAAAGGACTGATGTTAATGATGAGACAGTAAAAGAGAATGAGAAAAAGCAGTCAGACAGGGAGGAGAAGAAATAAAAGATTAGTGTCATGGGAACCTGTGAAGGAAAGAGTATCCAGGAGAAGAGGGTCTTAAAGAGTGTCAAATGTCATAAAGAGATCAAGAAGGATAAAGACTGAGAAAAGGTAATTAGATCTGGCAATGGAGAAATCACTGGTAAAATGGGAGAGAACAATTTCATTTTAGTGCGGAGGTCAAAAGTTAGACTGCAAAGGATTTAGAAGGCCTTAGTCACCTGAGGGTGGGAGTATAGGAGTATAGTCTTGGTTTCAGGTGTGGGAAGAGCACTTGCATCAGCACTCTAAGATAAATCCATACAGGTGCAAGGAATATAAGGACAGGGAGGTGACACCCAAAATGGAATTAAGGAGAAATAATTAAGAAGGAAGTACTCACTAGGAATCAGGTAGGGCACTTGAAGAGTTAGAGAAATTGTCCTGTTGGGCTGATCCTCACAGGAAAAATGCTTTGTGTCCCATAAATATGGGCAAATAGAACATCCTGGAACTTTACCACATTATATGCTAATGTATTCTCTAAATGAACAAAGGAGGTTAACATGGTGGACCTCTGCTAAGGGAATATCTATATAGAATCTACTTTAGAGCAGGTATTGTGCTAAGCAAGTAACAATTATTATCTGATTTGATCCTCACAATAACCTTGGGGAAAAGGTGCTATTATTGTGCTTATTTTACTGATGAGAAAACTGAGGCAAAGAGAGGTTTGAGTGACTTGGTAAGAATCACACAGCTAATAAATCTGAGGCCATATTTAAATTCAGGTTGAAAACTTCAGGTCTTCCTGACTCCAGTCCCTATGTTCTATCCACTGTGTCACCTAGCTCTCTAATGAATGTAAATTAGTAATAAATGGATAAATTAATGCAATGATGTAAATGTACTAATAAAATAATGAACAAATGAATATAAAAGATATTACTATGAATGAAACAATAAATGTCATAGAGAGAAGCTTGGGGAGACATATATGAACTGATAATGTGAAATAAACAAAACCAGGCAAAAATAAACCTGATGACTATGAAAACGTAAATGGAAAGAATTACAATGAGAAAAGTGAAAATAAATGTCACCAAATTACAATGACCAAACTGGCTATAGAAAAGAGATATGAGAGGACACCTCCTCCATTTCTTTGCAGAGGAGGGGAGGAAGCACTTTGTGGAACACTGCAATGATATCAGATTTTTTTTAAAAGTTAGTTTTGCTGAACTAATACTTGTTTTCTTATGAGGAAATGTTCATTTGGAAAGGGTAGAGGAAGGGAAATGGTAGAAAATATAGGTAATATAAAATAAAAAAAAATTTATTTTTAAACACTGGACATTTATTAAGAAGAAAAGGGTTTATCTGACAGCCCCAATTCCTGGTAAGAGTGCCCTGCTATCTCCAAAAAAGAAGTTGTGTCTGTATATTGATGATGGTAGACAAATGAAATAATTGTCTCAAGTGGCTGCCCACTATAACTCATTTTTAACTCTTGGAAAGGTTATAGGGAACATCTATTTCTAGCAAAATGAATTGACAACGAACTCACGCTATTGCGAGAGTGTTGACTAGTAATGAAAGGAAGAGATTTGTACACTATGCACTTGCATTGCCCAATGCCCCTGCAACCTTTCAGCATTTCATTAATGATGTTCCTACTGACCTTCTGGATCAATTTGTTATTGTGTGCCTTGATGACATTTTGATATTTTCACACCACAAGTAGGATAAAGTCTCTTGTTAACCTGGTTGTGCAGCACCACAATTTGTACCAATGATAGAGAAACAGTACATGTTCTGTCAGCCCCAGGGTTTTTGGGGGATTCATTTTAGGACCGTACAGATCCAGGAGATGTGGAATCTATATGAGATGGGGTTGAATCCCCTGGAGAAAAGAGCTTGCAGAACTTCTTAAACTAATTGTTATTAGCATCTTATGGCAAGGAACTCAAAATTCACAGACAGAGCTCCTCTTTTAGATTTTATGAAGGAGACTACTTCCCACTGGGGATTAGAACAATGGGAGAAACAGGTTTATTGACTACAGCTTTAAAACAACATGAAAAGAATTGCAAGGGAAGAAACATTTTACTTATTCTTTATCCCACTTAATCTCTGTTGAAAAATGATATTTTAATGCTTAATTAATGACAGTAAAGGTAGTTCTAGAGATGTGACAGCATGATTGAAGACAACCCCTTGTGATTCTCCAAGGGTTAAATATCTATCTAAAAATAATTATTTGTTGACATGAACGTCTGTTGCAGATGGTTTTAAGAAGCTACAGTTTACAACCAAATCTTGGAGGTTATGCCAGAATAAGAGATTGGAGTTTATTTCTCAAAAAAGTATTTATATGTCTATGTATACATATATAAAACATACATACATACCATATGCCTAACCCTTAACAACTGAGCTTAGTCCCTCAGAACTAGAGAAGTCCCAGAAGTAATAATCATTATTTCAAGTAAACACAGCACTTGATATCATATGCTAAATAGATTTGTATATATTAAATGCATGAAATTAGGCTGTCACTTAAAATATATGCATATACTGTTTTTTTCATTTTTCCCAATTGCTTCAAACATGTGTGTTTCATTTCTCCAACCAGGTTAGATTCTCCTTGAGGACAAAACTGTGCCGTCTATTGTTTTTCTCCCAAAATATTTAGGGTAACACTGGGCAACCAAGGAATCATTCATTCAGTGCTTGCTAAATTGATTCAGGGAAGATTTAACAAATATGCATTTATAAAATTACAAAATTAATTTTAAACATCTCATTAAATCAGAACTTTAAAATTTAACAATATATTAAGTAATCAACAAATGAAAAATATTAACTCAAATGCTGCGAGAGAATAAGATGACAGAGAGGCATGAGGAGATGACAGAGGTGCACTGAGGAGAAAAATAAGTTCCACAGAAGGGGATGATGGTGTCCTTCTTCTGTGCTCAAACAGTAGTGGCAGTACATATTCCACCTCCTACCCCCACCCCATTCACGGTCTCAAAGACATAGCCAGTGAAGTTGAACCTGTCGTATAAGATGGATCATTCTATTTATCATCTCTAGGAAGCTTCCTTTTCCAACATATCAATTTTGCTTTGCTGACACATCAGAAAGACCTGAGGGGGAAAATTCTGCTAAAGTTTTGACTTTTCCCCTCAAGTTCCATTACTATGGCAAATCACAGACACTCAATAAATACTTCTTGGCTTCTTGGCTATGACAATAAAGACTAAATTCAAAGCTGAAGGCTAAAGATTCTTATAGCTTGGTTGTTGGATTTTTTAGCTCAAGAATAGGCACAAAGATTTTTCTAAGAGCCACACTCAGCAAAATGTAATCCTTATGATGGTGACTATTATATATAAGTGTATAATTCACTTATGTATATATAGTTGCTATTGTCTATTATCATCATTCAAAGATTAACAATTATTATTAATTGTTATAATAAAGGTTGTAATTTCTTAATCTTTGTCTTTCATCCACTATATATTCCAGTATATTCCAGTGTAGTATAGCAAAGAGAGAACAAGATTTGGTGACATAATAGTAGTGTTCTAGGCTAATCTCTGCTGGGTCTAGGCACTCCCATAGTCACATAGTACATTGACCAAGTCACTTCATACCTGTAAAGGCTCGATTTTCTCTGCTTTAAACAAGAGGTGGATTAAAATCCAATGACAGGGGCAGCTAGGTGGCACAGTGGATAGAGCACCGGCCCTGGAGTCAGGAGGACCTGAGTTCAAATCCGACCTCAGACACTTAACACTTACTAGCTGTGTGACCCTGGGCAAGTCACTTAACCCCAATTGCCTCACCAAAAAAAAAAAAAAAAATCCAATGACAGCCCTTTTAAGGCCTAACATTCTATGACAGGTTCATCTCTTTTATTTATTTATTTTTAATTTAAAACGTCATTTTATACCCAACTTTGTGAAGTAGATAGAGCATTATTAGCCATATCATACAGATAATGAAACCCAATTTAAGTGACTTACCCATAAGTGCTAAAGTCCTAATTTGAAAGGAGGAGGGACTAGCATCCCTAAGGGCTTACCTTCCAAATATATGCATGGCTTACCCATGAGCGTAGCTATAGAAATTTCATAGGAGAGCTTCCCTTTCATTTGAAAGTGGCCATGTCTTTTTAAAAATTTTTTTAAAAAAATAATAATTTCCCCCAGGTTACATGTGAAAACAAAATTTCACACTGATATTGTAAAACTTTGGTCTCCAAATTCTCTTCCTCCCTTCCCCCTTGTCCCTCCCTAAGAAATCAAGCAATTCAATATAAGTTATACATGTGTAGTCATGCAAAACATCTCCACATTAGTTAGGTTGCGAAAGAAAACAGATAATATAATTTTAGAAAGAGGAAGTAACAAAAATTATACTTCAATCTGTACTCAGATACCATTAATTCTTTCTCTGTTGATGGTTTGCATTTTTGTATGTCCTTCTGATAGCATCCTGCACATAATTTCTTTTACAGTTACTATTGCTGACTGTGTTACCCTCCATCCTATTCCCTCCCCTTGATATTTACTCTATTTTCTGTCCTCTTTCCTCAAAAGTGTTTTCCTTTTTACTGCCCCCTCCCCGAATATGCCCTCCCTTTTTCACCTCTCCTCCCTTATCCCCTTCCCCTCCCACTTTACCTCAGGGCAAGATATATTACTAACCACTTGAATTTGTTTGTTATTCTGGTGACAGTAAGGCTCACTCACTCCCCTGCTCCTTCCCCATCTTACCCTCCACTCCATGAGCTTTTTCTTCTTCCTTTTATGTGAGCTACTTTACCCCATTCCACCTCTCCCTTTCCCTTTTATCCAGTACATTCTTCTCACCCCTTAATTTTATTTTAAAGATGCCATCATGGGGCAGCTAGGTGACACAGAGGACAAAGCACCAGCCCTGGATCCAGGAGGCCCTGAGCCCAAATCTGGTCCCAGACAAAAGCCAACCCACCCTGCCTTCTCAACAAAAAAAGGATAAACAAAAAATAAATGCTTTATAGATATCATCCCTTCATATTCACTTCACACCTGTGCCCTCTGTCTAAGTATATTCCATTCAGCTGCTCTAATACAGAGAAAGTTCTTATGAATTAGAAGTATCATCTTCCCATGTAGGAATGTAAACAGTTCAATCTTTTAACATCCCCCATGATTTCTTTTCTATGCTTCTGTAGGGTCGTGTATTTGAAAGTCAAATTTACTATTCAGTTAAGGTCTTTTCATCATGAATGCCTGGAAGTCCTCTTTTTCATTGAAATCCCATTTTCCCCCCAGAAAGATTATATTCACTTTTGCTGGGTAGGTGATTTTTAGTTGTAATCCCAGTTTCTTTGCCCTCTGGAATATAGTATTCCATGCATGCTCTCTGATGCTTTAATGTTAAAGCTGCTAAATCTTGAATTATCTTAACTGTAGCTCCACAGTATTTGAATTCCTTTTTTTAGTTACTTGCAATATTTTCTCCATGACCTAGGATCTCTGGAATTTAGCTATAATATTCCTGGAATTTTTCCTTTTGGGATCTCTTTCAGGAGGTGATGGGTGGATTCTTTCAATTTCTGTTTTATCTTCTGCTTCTAGAATATCAGGGCAATTTTCCCTGACAATTTCTTGGAAGATGATGTTTTAGCTCTTTTTTTGTGCATAATTTTCAGGTAGTCTAAAAATTCTTAAATTATCTCTCCTGGATTTATTTTCCAGGTGAGCTATTTTTCCAAAGAGATATTTCACATGCCGTCCATTTTTTTCATTCATTTGGATTTGCTTTATTGTGTCATGATTTCTCATAAAGTCATTAGCTTCTATTTTCTCAATCCTAATTTTTAAGCAATTATTTTCTTCAGAGAGCTTCTGTATCTCCTTTTCCATTTGGCCAATTTGGCTTTTCAAGCTGTTGACTTTTTTTCATTACCCTCCTGAATCACTCTCATTTCTCTTTCCATTTTTCCTATACCTCTTACTTTTCCCTTTACCTCTCTTACTTTATCTTCAAAGTCCTTTTTGAGCACTTCTATGGCCTGAGTCCAATCCATATATTTCTTGGAAGCTTTGGATATAGCATCTTTGACTTTGTTATCTTCTTCTGAGGGTGTCTTTTGATCTACATTGTCACCAAAGAAACTTTTGATGGTCTGCACCTTTTTCTGCCTATTCATTATCCTAGCCTATTTATTGGCTTTTACCTCCTTCTTAAAGTGGGACACTGTTTCCAGGGTGCAATGTCCCAAGATTCTGGGATTCCCAGGTGGTACAATTTAAGGAGAGGCATATACTATACTTCCAAGGCCTGTGGTCTGGTCTGTAAGTAACCACAGGCCTACTTGCTCTTTAACCTGGGAGCAGAAGACTGGTTCATTGTGGTTGCAAGCTTGGTGTGCCTGTGCCCCTTCCCCACTGGCCGTTGCTACTCAAGTCTACTTCCTGGATCTGAACACAGGCAACATAACTGTGCTTCACCTCATCTTCAGCAAATACCTCTGCTATTTTCCCATGGCCCACTGATGGACTCCCTCACTGGTCTGTGAGCAGAGTTCCAGAAGTAGCCACTAATACTGATGATTCCAAGGCTGTGTAGGCAAAGCCTCCTTGTGGTTGTTTTTGCATGGCATGGTTGTACTCCCCTCTCACCCTGGTACAGCAGACCTTCCCTCACACCTTTTTAAGCCATCTTTGCCTAGAAAATAATCTCACTGTTCTTTTGTAGGTTCTGCTGCGCCAGGAATTTTCTTATGACATTATTTGGAGGTATGTGGATGGATCTTGTGGGGATCTTTGAAAGTTACAGTCTTTCCTCCTCCATCTTGACTCCACCAGGTTCATCTCTTTTAAACTAGATTCAAGTAGGAGAGAAGTACAAACAAGAATGTACTGTGCATTGGAGCCATCTCCAACTAGTTCAGGAGAGTCAACATTAACTTTTCAGTGTATTTACATGCCAGAAATCAGCAAATGCTCCAACTCAGGGCTACATTTATTCTTTTGTTGATTGTCTAATGATAAGAAAGAGATAGATAAAATGAAAATAATGCCGACTAAACTTAAAAGTATGTTTTGCATATATTTTCCCCAGAGAGATTATTAAATATTTACCAGAATACTTCTGAGTACAAGTTGCGACAATGTAGGAAGATATAATAGACCTGGTCTCACTCACATTAGTCTTGTAGTTTGGGTTAGAGATTGGAAAGATATGATACACTATTAGATCTAACAGTCAATGAAATTAAGCTTACTTATCCTTAGTAAGTAAAGGTTATTCAGAGCAGATAAAGGATATACAATAATTATGCATCATTGACTTGATCGAGCATATTATCCCTGCACAAAATTTTAAAATAAAAGTTTGTCTTTTGGTCAAATGAGATGGTGCATGTTAAGCAAATTTTGATCTGCACATTGGTATCTGGGGACCCCAGCTTTCTCTTTCTTCTGTGAAGCCCCTTTAGTTCACATACACAGCACCATTATGTTCTGACCATCATCTATCATGCTCTAAGGAAAGAAAAGCAACTCATCCACAATAGGACTTATATGATATTTTCTTTTCCATGGAGTACTTACTACTTACTAAGGTGGGGGTGGGGATGGAAAGTAACAAAGCATTTATTATATACCTCCAATGTGCCAGGAAATGTGCCAAGTGCTTTACAAATATTATCTCAACTGATCCTCACAAAAACCCTGTGATTTAGTGGCTATTATTAAGTCAAAGGGATAAATCTCTGATTATGTACTATTAAGCAAGCTCTTTCCCTTTCAAGTTGTCTGCAAGCAATTGTTCACTGTGTACAATGTGAACTTGGTCACATGCTGCTGTTCAATGCTGGAGAAAATCATAAAACCATGCTGATTATGTTCACTACAAATTTGTTACCCCAGTTGGTTTCTAACTGGAGTCTGTCAGTTGGTTAATAGATATTTATTAAGTTCTAACTATATGCCAGGTACTGTTCTAGTTACTGAGGTTAAACATATGAAAAAAAAATCATTTCTTCTATGAGCTTATAATCCAATAAAGAAAACAACAACAACAACAACAAAATACACACACACAAAGGGGTGGATACCAGTGGCATGATGAATACCTCTAAAGGAGCATTTATGGAAAATGAAGAGATAGCTGACCTGAGCAGCTATCCTTAAATGAAGGCCTCTTTGCTTTTATCAGAGAAGCAAATGATGCTGAGGTGAAGCATGTGCATCAAGGCTGTAGCAATCTAGTAGGAAGATAAGGTTCCTGGAGGCAATCATTTACACCTTTTTAATCAAATCAAGAAGTATTATAAGTAGTATATCCTCTACCTCAACTAGTAGGAAGTATTGAAAATTGAAATAGAAAAAAAAGGGGAAAATGACAAATATCCAAATGACTTTTAATTAATTGTGGCCAAGAAGGATAATACATTTTTTTTTAAAAATCATGTACTTATTTTTTTTTTGGCAGGGCAATGGGGGTTAAGTGACTTACCCAGGGTCACACAGCTAATAAGTGTCAAGGGTGTGAGGCCAGAATTGAACTCAGGTACTCCTGAATCCAGGGCCAGCGCTTTATCCACTGTGCCACCTAGCCGCCCCCTAAAAATCATGTACTTATAAAGCATATTGAATAAATGAAGGAATGAATAAAAACGATTTTACTAAGGACTTAACTATGTACAAAGCAATATTTTCAGTACCAGGACACAAATAGAAAAATAAACCTGAAATTAAATGGAGAGACAGTCCGTGATTCCATTCTAATTAGGTGAAAAGACAAATATAAAGTTTCATCTGCAAGTCAAATGGAAAGGTCTCACCATCATTATGGTGCAATGGAAAAAACATATGATGATGTGTTATTTTAATGTTATTTTTACATTATAATATGACAATTAATTCCACTAGTAAAATCATGTTGGTTTATGATGAAACATTTAACAGTGCCAAGGACTTTGTTAGCAAGAACTTTCTTTTCTGGGCCATCAGTTGCTGTGGCTGCAGTACCTAAAGAAGCAGTTGGCATGGGGGTTTTCTTAGAGGGATGAAAGTTGCTGGGTTTGGGTTCAAAGTAGGACATAATGGTGTTAGGGGTGGCATTGTCACTCCCTTGGTCTTGGAGCCTAGCTCTCTGTCAGTGGCTGTTGTTGGTGGCACTGGTGAGGACAAGGAATGTAGGCTTCTTCTCCAAACTTTGAAATTGTGGGTACTATATAAATATTATCCAGGATTAGTATTCTATAGTAACTTTACCTTTGTCTCCTGTCAATTCCTTTCCTATTTCTGGAAACAAATACTATAGCAAATCTTAGTGGAACACTCGCTATCCCTTGAAAATTTCTGAACAATAAAAGAAAAATGGGTAGAGAAAATCCATAAATTGGATAACTAGTCCCTGAATAACTAGAAAATAGTTATAAAATATTCAGTCCAACAGACATTTAAAACAACTCTACTATGTTTGTTGAATGAAGTTGAAAATGTATTGACTTTGTTTGAAATTTCATTTTTATTCCAAATTTAACTAACACCCAAAAAATCATTTACATATACAAAGTAGTATAGAAGAGAATCTTTTTGAGGATTCAGTAGACCATGGATCTCCATCATGAATTGCTTGCTTTAAAAATATTTAATAAATTCAACATGTAATTTTCTTTTTTTAATTTTTTTTATTAATGTATTTTTTTTCCCATTACATGTAAGGATAGTTCTCAACTTTTATTTATACAAGCTTTTCAATTTCAGATTTTTCTCCCTCCCTCCCCTCCCCCTTCCCCTCAACAGCAGGTAATCTGATATAGGTTATATATATATATATATATATATATATATACACACACACACATATATACATATATATACATAATAACATTAAACATATTTCTGCATTAGTCATGTTATAAGAGAAAAATCAGAGCAATGATGAAAAACCTCAAAATAGAAAAACAACAGCACCAAAAACAAAAGAAATAGTATGGTCCATCCAGCATCTATACTCCACAGTTTTTGTTTTGTTTTGTTTTGTTTTGTTTTGTTTTGTTTTGTTTTCCCTGGATTTGGAGATCCTCTTCTATCATGAGTTCCCTGGAACCCTTCTGTACCATTGCATTGGTGAGAAGAATATAGTCCATCACGGTAGATCAACACACAATGTTGATGATACTGTGTACAATGTTCTTCTAGTTCTGCTCATCTCACTCATCATCAGCCCACGCAAGACCCTCCAGGTTTCTCTGAACTCCTTCTACTCATCATTTCTCACAGCACAATAGTATTCCATTGTATTCATATACCACAGCTTGTCCAGCCATTCCCCAGTTGATGGGCATCCCCTCAACTTCCAATTCCTTGCCACCACATACAGGGAAGCTATAAATATTTTTGTACATGTGGGTCCCTCTCCCCTTTCCATGATCTCTTTGGGAAAAATACCCAAAAGTGGTATTGCTGGATCAAAGGGTATGCACAGTTTTATAGCCCTCCACAGGAGGCAGAACCAAGATGGTGGAGAGGAATCAGCAAGCTGCCTGAGCTCTCCCCTCTGTTCCCTCAAAAAGAACATTAAATCAAGCCTCTGGATGGATTCTGAAACTAAAGAACCTGCAAAGAGACAGAGAGACACAGTCTTCCAACCAGAGATAATTTAGAAGACTTCATGAAAAGGTCAGTCTGACTTGGGCAAAAAGGAGGCACAGCACAGGGCAGCAGCCCAGGGCTGAGGGGGTTGGGGCAAGTCAGCAGGAAGCTGTGGGCCACAGCCGAACAACTGAGGCCCCTGGAACCTGCCTCAAAATTCTGGTGGCCCAGTGGGACAGTGTAAAAACCTACCTTCACCAGCCAAGAGGGAAAGTTGCCAGCTGTAGGGCAACGAACAGCACAGGCGCGACCAGGCACACTGACCTAGCGTGCTCCGACAGGAAGTGAAGGGGGAAAACTGCACACACTATAAAAAGCCAGTCACACAGCACCTATACCCCTGCACAAGAAGCCCCAAATAGGGACCCTGGTGCCCACAGAGCAGACCTCAGCTTCAAAAATAAATAAATAAGCTTCAATAATGAGTAAGAAGCAAAAAAGAGCCCTCTCAAATGAGAGCTTCTGTATCAATAGGGAAGAAGCAAAGACAAACTCAGATGAGGACAGTACCCTCAAATTGCCTACATGTGAAGCCTAACAAGGGAAGGTGAATTGGTCTTAAGAACAAAAAGGCTTCCTGGAAGAGCTCAAAAAGGATTTTAAAAAGCAATAGAGAGAGGTAGAAGAAAAAATGGGGAGAGAAATGAAAGCAAAACAAGAAAACTATGAAAAAAGAATCAGCAGCTTGGAAAAGGAAGCACAAAGATCGACTGCAGAAAACAATTCCTTAAAAAATTCATTTGGCCAAATAGAAAAAATGTGCATAATCTCACTGAAGAAAATAATGCCTTAAAAATTCATTTGGCCAAATGGAAAAAAGGTGCATAATCTCACTGAAGAAAACAATGCCTTAAAAATTAAAATTGGACAGTTGGAAGATAAGGAATCCATGAGACACAAGGAATCAGTCAGGCAGAATCAAAAGAATGAAAAAATAGAAGAAAATGTGAAATACCTCATTGGAAAGACAACTGATCTGGAAAACAGGTCTAGGAGAGACGATTTGAGAATCATTGGACTGCCTGAAAGCCATGACCAGAAAAGGAATCTAGACACCATACTCCAGGAAATTATTAAGGAGAACTTCACTGATATCATAGAATCAGAGGATAAAATCATCATTGAAAGAATCCACCGATCACTTCCTGAAAGAGACCCCAAAAGGAAAATTCCAAGGAATATTGTGGCCAAATTCCAGAATCATCAGGTGAAGGAGAAAATACTCCAAGCAGCCAGAAAGAAGCAATTTAAATATCATGGAGTCACAGTCAGGATTGTGCAGGACCTGGCAGCTTCAACATTAAAGTATCACAAGGCTTGGAATATGATATTCCGGAAGGCAAAGGAACTTGGATTGCAGCCAAGAATCTATTACCCAACAAAACTGAGCATTCTCTTTCAGGGGAAAAGATGGACATTCAATGACACTGGGGACTTCCAATCTTTCCTGATGAAAAGACCAGAAGTGAATAGAAAATTCGATCTTAACATACAAGACTCAAGAGAAGTTTAAAAAGGTAAACAGAGGGGAAAAAAAAGGTTCCTCAATTAGGTTAAACTGTTTATATCCCTACATGGGAAGATAACACTCATAACTCTTAAGAATTGTAAATGTATTTGGGCAGAGAGAAGGACTTTACACAGAGGGTATAAATATAAATGGTCTTTGATGTGATGATACAAAAAAAATTAAGCGGTTAAAAGGGAGTCTATGGGGAGGAGAGGAAAGGGGAGGTGGAATGGGGTGAATTATATCATATGAAGAGGGGAAAATAAAACCTACTACAATAGAGGGAAAGAAAGGAGGGGGGAACATGGTTTCAACCCTACTCTCATTAGATTTGATTCAAAGCGGGAATAACATACGTTCATTGACTTAAAGAAACTTAGCTCATTCTTTAGTGAAGCAAAAGTGGAAGGGAAAGGGGGGAACTGATAAAAGGGAGGACAAAAGCAAGGGAGAAAAGGGTAAAGAAAAGAGAGGGGGGTGATAAAAAGGGAGGGCAGATCGGGGGAGGCAGGGGTAAGAAATAAAATGTTGGTGAGGAGGAATAGGGTGAAAGAAGGGGGGAAAAGTCCAAAGGGGGTAAATAGAATGGAGGAGAATAGACAGTCAGTAATAATAACTGAATGTGAATGGGATGAACTCTGCTATAAAACGAAAGCGAATTGCAGAGTTGATTAAAAACATGTAATTTTCAAAGCTTTCCTGCTTGTTTTTGTTTTCTTCTAAACTTCTGTTTTGTTTTGGACACTTAAAATGCTTCAATGAACCTTTTCTTGATTTTTTTCTGCTCTTTTTTGACTTCCTTTACAACCTGTCTTTCTAGTTCCATAACTTTTAGAATCTCAAGCATACATTTTTATTCCTTTTGAAATAGTTGATTTATTTAGCTATAACAGAAATTTATTATTCCTTAGATTAGTAGATGATGTTTTCTCTAATACCATTGTGATTTTATAAATTGTTCTTATGTTTCTTCTCACTTCACTTTGTATCAATTCATATGTCTTCCCAGGTTTTTCTGAAACCGTATCCTTCATTATTCCTTACAGCACAATACTATCCCACTGCATTTATATACCATCAACTGTGTAGTTATTCTTCACTTGATGAGCATCCCCTCATTTTCTAATTTTTTATTACCATCAATAGATGCCCTTTCTTTCATTCATTCTCCATCATCTTTTTTTCCAGTTGTCTCCTTTTCCTTTTGTCTCCTGGGACAGGACATCACCTGGAATTTCTTTTCCTTTAATTTTTTACTTCTTTAGCCTGTTGAGGAGGTATAGGAGAGGGAGTCAGGTCAAAACCATTTTTTTTATTTGGAAATTTGGAAAGTATAGCTTCCTGTTCCTTCAGATTTGGATTTTAAAAAACAAATCCTAAGTAAGCTACTCACCAGAACACTAAAAACTGATCCCAAAGAGCTACCTACCATAAGCTGTTTCTTATAACAAACTAAAAAATCTACTGTGTCTGGCTATTGTTTCAGACACCCTGATTGATTCTTTGAAGGAGCAATGACTGGGCCTGGAGGGACACACATATCTTTCCAGGGTCAGGTTGCTTGAAAAAAGTGAGGCATCAAAGAGATTTATTTTTTAAAGCAGCTGAATAGATAAGTGGAAGGGGAGTTAAGGACTCTGGGTTATAACTCCATATCATTTTTTGACATCAAGGACTTTTAAGATAAGAGTAGGACTCATGATGGGTCGGACAGAGGTTTACTATTAACCTTTCTTAACATAGATTAATATTATTACCAAGGTACTGTCATCAGGCTAGAATCATGAGTTTTGTTTCACTATCTATAGCCTTTCAAAATTTCCCTATCCCTCAATTAAGTGCCACTGAGGTATCATCAGTGAACACCACTAAAATCTGATTGTCTCTAATGGGATTTCAGAGTCAATGATAGTGCATCTGTGTAATTCCTGAGGAAATAGTTGCTGGTTTAAACTCATTATTGTCAAGGACTATTGACCAATTAGCTCCAATTCAAACTAATTGTGTAACACAGAAACTTAAGCTTTCCTGGATGGATAATGAACTAAGGCTCTTCATGGGATACAAAAGCAAATCAGAACCCAGCTGGTTATTTACAAGCTGAAGCCAATTTTCAGATATGAAGAGAGAAACTTTAGCCATAGCAGCAAGCTATGTCTTGAAGTAAAATGAACTTTTCCCTCATTCTACCTTTGGACAACTCTAATTGTGAAGAAGTTTTTCTTTGTATTGGGGCACAGTTGCTACTTGTGACTTTAGTACATTAATTCTATTTTTAAAGGCTCTGCCCAAATTTTGTGTTAAGTATATCCAAATACGAAGTGGGAAAACTTTTAGACAAACTACAGTATTTCTATTTTGCATGATAAAAATTCAACCCCATAACACTCTCTCTCTCTCTCTCTCTCTCTCTCTCTCTCTCTCTCTCTCTCTCTCTGTCTCTCTCTCTCTGTCTCTGTCTCTCTCTCTCTCTCTCTCTCTCTCTCTCTCCCTCCCTCCAACCCTCCCTCCCTTCCTTCCTTGTTTCCTTTCCTTCCTTCCTTTCCTCCTCCTTTCATTTCTGATCATCTTTCCTCCTTTACTCCTTCCTGTTTTCCTTTTCTTTTGCCAGTGAGACAGTAGTAGGAAATTAAGTCTTTGGAATTAAAATATTAGCAATAATTTGTTATCAAATTTAGATTTACTTCATCCCTAAACCATACTCAGGGCAGCAAGGTGACCCAATGGACAGAATACCTGGCCTAGAGTCAGGAAGACTCATGTTCCTGAATTTAAATCTGGCCTCAGACACTTAATAGCAGTGTGATACTTGGCAAGTTACTTAACCCGGTTTACATCAGTTTCCTCATCTGTAAAATCATATGGAGTAGGAAATAGCAAACCACCCCAGTACCTTTGTCAAGATAACCCCCAATGGAGTCATGAAGAGTTTCACACAACCAAAATGATTCAACAACAAATGCCTAGCTTTCCAAGCAGATAACCCTATGATGACCCTATTGAGACACGGTAAAGTGAGTCAGAATTAACCAAAAGACCACAACATAATGAATAGCTATTATACTTTCAAGGAAAGTGAACCAAAAATCTGCAACAAATACAGTGATACAATAAATTCCAAGGTTTCCCCAGAGATCATGGAACAAAACTCTAATACGAAACTCTGAAACAGATCAAAAGGGAAATAAAACTATTAAAAGATGAAATCATGGTTAGAATTATGTTGAAAATTAGAGTTCTTAAAGCCAATTCAAATGAGATAAACAAGAGTAGACTTTAGAACATATGGTAGGTAATTTTTTCAAAGTAGCAGAAAATAATAGAAGCAACTGACCATTTGATAGAAGAGAAGGAAATAGAATTGCTTTGAAAGTACAAATCAATTTTCTGCAAGCCAAAGGCATAACTGACCCTTAAGAATACACTTGCAGAGAAAATGTTAAGATCAGGGCTCTCCAAGATAAATAATTATAAAAAATTAAAAGACCTGAATATCGGACTGCAAGGAAAAGAAATATCCCTCACTCCAAATATCTAGTAGATTTAATGACATATCACAAATTACTAATTTGCATAATCCGATTACCAACAGAGAAAAGAAAATGTAGGTAGGGATTAAATTTTGATTTCAAATGATAATTTTTTTTCTAAGCATTCAGGAGAAAGGCCTTTAGCAAGGGGGAGAATGCATTTGAACATGAATATGTTACTCTGAATAAATGAGATGTAAAGAGATCAGGATCTACTCCTACTACATACTAATGTTTTTGTCTTGCTTACCTTGTACCATGCACTGTTCTAAACACTTTATGATCAATATCTCTTTGATCCTCAAAACAACCCTGGGAGTTAAGTGCTATTATCATCCCTATTTTACCGATAAAGAGACTGAGGCAAAGACCAGTTGAGTTACTTGCTCAGGGTCACACATCAAGTAAGTATCAGAGGATGAATTTGAACTTAGGTCTTTCTGATACTTCAGGTCCATGCTCTCTATTCATTGTGCCACGTAGATACTCCATGATACTCCACTTTGTCCAAAGGACAAAGGAAATGGAGGCACTTTATAAAATAGCACACCTCTGCTCATATTAGCATTACCTTCTAAATATATGGAAAGGGGAAATTTAATGACCAAACAAAGGATGGAGAAAAAGTGGACTGTTTTGATGACATAAACTTAAAGTGATTTTGCATAAACAAAATGAATGCAATTGAGCCAGGATGTAGCTAATTGGAGAAAAAAATGACACAAGTGTCACTGATAATAATTATTTCCAAACATATAAAGAACTCAAATTTATAAGAACAAAAGCTATTCTCCAATTAATAAATGGTAAGCAAGTAAAATGCTCTAATTTTTATTTCCCTAAACAGTGTTTTTCCAGACAAGTATTTTATTATTTTCCAGTTACATGTAGGGATAGTTTTCAACATTTGTTTTTATAAGATTCCTACTTTCAAATTTTTCTCCCTCCATCCCCTCTCCCCAAGACAGCAAATAATCTGATATAGGTTATATATGTACAGTCACATTAAGCATATTTCTGCATTAGTCATGCTGTGAAAAAAGAATCGGAGCAAAAAGGAAAAACCTCAAAAAAGAAAAACAAAAAATATAGAGATAGTATGGTTCAATCTTCATCTAGATTCCATCGTTCTTTTTTCTTTTTTTTCTGTATTTGGAGAGCATTTTCCATCATGAGTCCTTTGAACGTTTCTTGGACCACTGTATTACTGAGAAGAGTCAAGTCCATCACAGTTTATCAACACACAATGTTGTTGATACTGTGTACAATGTTCCCCTGGTTCTGCCCACTTCACTCAGCATCAGTTCCTATAAGTCCTTCCAGGATTCTCTGAAATCCGCCTGCTCATCATTTCTTGTAGCACAATAGTATTCCGTTACATTCATATAACACAACTTGTTTAGCCATTCCCCAATTGATGGGCATTCCCTCAATTTCCAATTCCTTGCCACCACAAAAAGAGCAGCTATAATTATTTTTGTACAAGTGGGTCCTTTTCCCTTTTTTATAATCTCTTGGGGGAAAGATCTAGTAATGGTATTGCTGGGCCAAAGGGTATGCACAGATTTATAGCCCTTTGGGCATAATTCCAAATTGGTCTCCAGAATGGTTGGATCAGTTCACAGCTCCACCAAAAATGTATTAGTGTTCCAATTTTTCCACAGCTTCTCCAACATTTATTATTTTCCTTTTTTGTCATATTAGCCAATCTGATAGGTGTCAGAGATGGTGAATCAGAGTTGTTTTAATTTGCATTTCTCTAATCAATTCTATTGATTTTTTTTTGGTTGGGACAATGAGGGTTAAGTGAGTTGCCCAGGGTCACACAGCTAGCAAGTCAAGTGTCTGAGGCCCAATTTGGACTAGGTCCTCCTGAATCTGGGCCGGTTCTTTATCCACTGCTCCACCTAGCTGTCCCCTCAATTGATTTTAAAATCCTTTTTGAGCTCTTCCAAGAAGGATTTTTGGTCTTGAGATCAATTTATTTTCTCTCTTGAGGCTTCACATGTAGGTGATTTGAGAGTATTGTCCTCATCTGAGTTTCTGTTTTGCTCTTCCCTGTCCACACAGATGCTCTCAATGGTAAGAGCCTTCTTCTTTTTCTTGCTCATATTGCAGCTTATTTTTTTAAAGTTGATGTCTTCTCCTGGGGCACAAGGGTCACTTTTTCAAGCTTCTTGTGCTGGGAGAAAGGGGCTGTGTCACTGGATTTCTACTCTGAAGCCTCTATAGCTTGTGGATTTCTCACTCCCCTGGGCTTCCCTTCACTTGCCCCAGGCACTGGGATGGCCAGGCCTGGTTGCTCCTATGCTGTGGGTGGCCCTCCAGCTGGCAGCCTGGCCTTTCCACTGGTGCTGGTGCACCTGCTGTGCTACCAGCTTGCTGAGCCAGGAGCAGGGAGCCTCAGTTGCTCTGCTGTGCCCAAGAGCTTCCTGTTGACTTGCCCAGACCCCCTCCATGTTGTGTAGTGCTATAAGCTGCTTTCCCCTTTTGCCCAAGTGAGACCAACCTTTCTTGAAGTCTTCTAAATTATCTCAAGTTGGAAGATTGTGTTTCTCTGTCTTTTTGTAGTTTCTGTAGTTTTAGAATCCATTTAGAAGATTGATTTAATGTTTTTGAGGGAAACTTGGGAGAGTTCAGGCAACTTCCTGGCTTCTCTCTGCCATCTTGGCTCCACCCAGCAACAGTGTTTTTTTTTTAATTAATATTCATAGTTCCTTTATCTGTTTTGGCAGGTAGGGTCCCAAATCTTTTATATATTTTGTATTTATTTTAAGTTGGATTTCTCCTTTCCTTTTCTTCCTGCTGAGTTGTTTTGTTTATTTGTTTTTTCAGCATTCTACAGAAATGCTGAGGATTTATATGGATTCATTTTATATACAGAAATTTGACTGATGTTATTGTTTCAATTAATTTTAGTTAACTATCCAGGATGCTCTAAGTATACTACCACATCATCTCCAAAAGAAGTGATGATTTTGATTTTTCTTTGTGTATTTTTGTATTCCTTCAACCCCCTCCTTTTTATTGCTAGAACTAGCAATTTTAGCACTGTTATTAAATATTAAGGCTAATAACAGAATCTTTGCATTACTTCTTATCATACTGAAAAGGTTTTTAATCTAATTCAGTAAAGTTTTGGCTTTTAGCTTCAGAGCCATACTACTTAATATATTAAAGAAAGGTTCAAGGTAGTTTTCAGATGAAGAAATTAAAGCTATCTATAATTATATGAAATAAATATTCTAAATCACTATTGATTAGAGAAATGCAAATTAAAATAATCCTGGGGTACCACCTCACACCTATCAGATTGGCTAATATGACAAAAAAGGAAAATAATAAATGTTGAAGATGTGGGAAAATTGGAACACTAATGCACTGTTGGTGGAGATGTGATTTGATCCAACAATTCTTGAGAACAATTTGGTATATGCCCAAAGGGCTATAAAACTGTGCATACTCTTTGACCTGGAAATACCACTATTAGGTATGTATCCCCAAGAGGTCATTAAAAAGGGAAAAGAATCCACACGTACAAAAATATTTATAGCAGTTCTTTTTGTGGTGGCAAAGAATTAGAAACTAAGGGAATGACCATCAGTTGTGGAATGGCTGAAGGAGGTGTGGTATATGAATGTAATGGAAAATTATTGTGCTATAAACAATGATGAGCAGTCTGATTTCAGAAAAAACTGGAAAGAATTACATGAACTGATGTTGGCTGAACTGAGCAGAAAGATAAAAAACATTATACACAATTACAGCAACATTGTACAATGATCAGTTATGATAGACTTAGCTCTTTTCAGCAGTATGATGATTCAAGACATTTTCAGAAGACTCATGATGGAAAATGCTATCCACATCCAGAGAAAGGACTATGGAGTCTGAATGCAGATGGAGGCATACTATTTTCACTTTTTTTCTTTCTCATAGTTTTCCCCTTTTGTTCTGTTTTTTTTTCATAACATGACTAATGTGGAAATATGTTTAATATGATTGTACATGTAGAACCTATGTAAGATTGCTTTCTGTCTTGGGAAAGAGGGAGGGAAAGGCGGGAAAGAGAATAATTTGGAACTCAAAATCTTACAAAAAATGAATGTTGAAAATGACCTTTAGGGGCAGCTATGTGGCACAGAGGATGGAGCACCAGCCCTGAATTCAGGAGGATCCGGGTTCAAATCCGGCCTCAGACACTTAGGATGTACTAGCTGTGTGACCCTGGGCAAGTCACTTAACCCTACTTGCCCCGCAAAAAAAAAAAATGACCTTTACATGTAATTGGGAACTATAAAATATTATTAAGTAAAAAAAGAAAGATTCATTTTTTCATGTCTTTTAATGAAATGGCTATAAAAGCTTTGTGAGGTTTTTTAGATGAGGCAATTGGGGTTAAGTGACTTGCACAGGGTCACACAGCTAGTTAGTGTTAAGCATCTGAGGCTGGATTTGACATCAGGTCCTCCTGACTCTAGGGCCCACGCTCTATCTACTGCACCACTTAGCTGCCCAGGTTTTATAAGTTTTTAACAATTTTTTTATGAGCCTATTAATATACTCATACTATTTTTGGTCTTGTTATTTATATGTTATATTATATTTATAACTTTCACTAAGACTGAATCAGCTTTACATTGCTGACATAAATTCTATATAGCCATAGTGTATAATCTTTGTCATATGTTGCTGCTACCTCTTTGCTCATATTTTATTTAACATTTTTTAATTTATATCTATCATGGATGTTCGTCTATGATTTTCCTCCTCTGATTTGACTCTCCATGGTTTGAGTACCAGAACCATATTAATATAAAAGAAGGAATTCATTTGAATCCATTATCTTTCTTTTTTGCAGTTTATGTAATATTATAATTAATAATTCTTGAGACTTTTAATGAAATTCACATCCAATTTCTTTTCCTTTTTGGGAATTTCTTTCTTTCTATTTCTCCTTCATAGTAGTGTCTTTTCATTGAGATTAGCTCCAGTTTATCTTCTCTATATCTCTTTTTCCCATATATATTTGCAAGTATGTATGTAGTTCTTTGCATGTTATTTCTACCATTAAACTGTAAGCTGCTTTTTATGTACTCTGACTTTATCAATTTGTCTGGTTAATAAATGCTTGTTGCATTGACTTGTTGACTTCATTTATGGTTTATTCAATTTCTGTTGTTGTCCAGATTGGGTTACTCAAAATTTTAATTTGTTGTTCTATTAATCTGGGCATTTTTACATGTTTATAAATATCTATCCATTTAATTTAAGTTGTTGGTTTTACTGGCATATAATTGGGGAAAATAGTTTTTATTTTTTTATTTCTTATTCATTTGTAGGGAATTTTCCTTTTTAATTTTTTATATTGGTAATTTTATTTTCCTATATATTAAAAATCATAGTAGCTATCAATATATTTTATTGTTTTTTAAAAGCTCTTAGTTTTATTTATAAATTCCCTGTTTTTGCTTGCAAATATATTAATTTCTTCTTTGATTTTTATAATTTCTCTTTTGGCCACAATCTATTGGGAGGAATCTTTTGGTTTTATAGTTTCTTTTTTTTATTATAAGTATAAGATCAGTATTCACTGATCTTTCTCTCTTTTGCTAATGAGTTTACAGATTTAAAATTTCCCCTAAGGACTGTTTTGGTTGCATCTTACAAATTTTGGTGTGGTGTCTCAGTGTTGTAATCATATTTGAAAATATTGCTTATCTTTTAAAAAAATTCATCCTTTGACTCATTGATATGGTTAAGTAAGATATTTAGTGCTTTAAAAAATCATTTCTTCTATGATCCTTAATTAAAAACAGTAATTTTGTTCCCTTGTTAATAAAGGATGGGTGTAACATTTCTGTTTTTCTCCATTTCTTTGTGAGATTTTTATGCCTTTATACATGTAAGGTGACATACAGAGCTGAGAAATATACATACCAGCTTCTATTCTTATTTAGTAATCAACAGAAAAATTTTATCTAGCTTTTCAGAAATTTTATTTAATTATTGAACTTTGTTTTTTTGTTGTTAGATTTTTCCATGTCTGAAATAGGTCCCTAATTATTATAGTTTCACAATATATTTCTCATGATAAGTCATTTATCTTTTCCTTTGAGAATTTAGTTGCTATGCTTTCAGTGCATATAGTTAAAATGTTGATATAAATTCAGTGTCTGGATCATTTGTGTTTAATGTAGTTTCCCTGTTTATGTCTTTTAGTCAAATCTATGTTTTTTTCCTGTTTCCTTGATGAGATCATGAGTGCTACTTTGAATTTTTGTGCTCTCCCTAGGGAAAAGAGATTTTGCTTCAGCCCCTTATTTCAATTGCGTGAGACTATGCTTCAGGTATGTTTCTTGTAAATAGCATATTGCTGGATTTTACTTTTCAATCCATTCTTCTACTCTCTTCCATTTTATGGGTGAGTTCACCTCATTCATGTCCACAGTTATAATAAATGTGTATTTCCCTCCAACCTGTTCTTATACCCTCTTCCCTTGTCCTCTATCAACACTTTATAAGGAGAGAGTGGTGAGAGAAAACTGTGCTTACCTATATTATTCATATAGTCTTTATGCCTTGCTTTCTTTTCTTCATCTCACTAATACCACAATCACAGGTTCTGGCCTTTTCTTCTTTTTTCGAATACCTCTTCTGGATCCTCAATCTGAGGTTAGGGTTTGTTTTTCTTATGAAAATTCTTCCTTTACTCTATTATCCCTCTTATTCTCCCTCTCTTCTTCCCCTTAGTCTTCTTTCCCTGTTGAGTTGAATGTGTTTTTACACTCAAATATGTATATATTCTACCCTCCTTTGGTCAGTTAACATGATAGTAAAGTTCAAATATCATCTACTTTCTCTACACACTCCTTCTTATATGTATCACCTTTTAATTATAAACTCCAATTATATAAAATAAGTTTGACCTCTTTCCCTCCTTTATTCCTAGTGTTTTTTATTTCCTTTCCTTCCTTTAAAAAAATTATCTTCAATTAAGATTATCAACATATAATACAACTACTCTTAAGCTGCATACCTCATGTAGCTCATTTTGTAATCTTTGATGACATTATCTTTCTGAGATATTTTATATCCCCCATTAGAATTTGAACACTTCATCTTTGTATACTTCCTTCTGATTGATTAGACACATTAATTTATCTTTTTATCTCACAGCTTCAGTGTTTTTATTTCCAGGTTTCTACTCATCTATGCTCTTTTCATAAAGAATGCATAAAAGTACATTTTTTTTTTCCCTTCAAGGTCCATTTCCCCCATTTTTGAGGTTTATACTTGATTTTTTGTTGTATATGTTATTTGTCATTGTTAGTCTGCATATTTTCCTTTATGGAATAAAATATTTTAAGAATTGTACTCATTTATAGTGGTAGCTGCCAAATCTTTTGTGATCCTTATTGTGGCTCCTCAGAATTTAAACTCTTTATTTTTTGATTCTTGCAGTGTTCCCTGTACTGCCTTGCCCTCCCCTCCCTTCTGCTGCCTTCCTCTATCCTCCCCTCCCATTCCCTTCCCTGGACTTGTCACTTCAGTGTTTCTTTTAGGAGGTGATAGACTGATTCCTGCTTTCTTAACTTTGTCCTTTGTTTCTAGTAGATCCGCATAAAAAAATCAACTAGAATTCCACAGACAATAGGGTAAAAGAACAATAGCAAAGTCAGTAGTAGTGAAGTTAAACAAGGCCTTATCATCAGAGTACTACCAAAGAAAAACCAGGGGGCAAGTGTAGCCAGCAGGTTTCTCTGAGTGGATGGAGTAAAAGCATAGAATTCCCTTAAGGAAGCCCCAGAGTAGTTGTAAATCCATACTGGTGCCCCAGAAGCAACTTTGACCAGTGGAAGTGAAGCTTCTGTAATACAAACTACAAGGCTCCTAGGTCCCCATTCTGAGACATCCTAGAGGGCATTTAAGAACCAGTACTCTGAATTTCAAAGATCCAAGGAAGCCTGAACCCAGGAGATGGAGGCTAGTACAGAAATGCAGAAATGCAGGGTTGACCAGGCAGTTTATTACCCCACCCTAAATCTCAGCAGGAGTTGAAAATGGTCTAGGCACAAATCCCTAATTTAGCAACTAAATCTTAGAGTCAATATAGAGAAATATGAATAACTCTCTAAAATCTCTAAGTAAAACCTTAAGGAAAAATTATTTTCCACATGGACTAGAAGAATACCTACACGAAATAAAGAGAAAAAAGAGAAATAAAATCTCTTGAGGAAAGAATTGCAAGCTGAATATATAGCTTAGAAGGAACATGGTAAACATTATCTAAGAAGTGAACTCCCTGAAAACTAAAATATATAAGAATCAATCTCTATGATAGATCAAGAAATATAACCTACAATTCAAAAGACTGAAAAAAATTGAAGAAATTATTAAAATGTTTGATACCTAAAACAAATGATCTGGAAAAAAAAAGGTCAAGAAAACCATCATTTAAAAAAAGATTCAGGACACTATATTTCAAAAAATCTAAACTGAAAACTGGCTCAATCTATTAGAACCAGAAATCAAAGCATCCTCAAAGGAACTATAAGGGGAAAAGATCCAGGAATATCATAGCCAAAATCTAAAGTTTCTATATAATATTGATATCATTTGTCTTTATGTCTCCCTGTGTGTGTATATGTATATATAAATGTATGTATATATATATATATGTGTGTGTGTGTGTGTATATGTGTGAGTGTGTATGTATGTATGTATATATGTGTGTATTTATGTAGGTATGCACATAGACACAAAAACTTCAAGCTTCCAGAAAGAAGCTATTGATGTACCAAGATATTATAGTTGGGATGACAAAGGACCTTAGCTTCTACCAAAAAAATAGGGGAGATCTTGGAATAAAATAATCCAAAAGGAAAAAAAAAGTATAGACTTACAATCAAGAATAAAATTTTGAGTGAAACTGAGCATAATCGTACAGGGGAAAATGAATTTTTTAATGGAATAGAAGAATTGTAAGCATTTCTGATAAAAAGACCAGAGCAGAGTAGTAACTTTGACAAGCAAATATAAGAGTCCAGAGAAAGGAAGAAGATAAATCTATTTGATTAATTGGGAGGGAGCTATGATGATGTAGAGTCAACATACAAAGAGGTGAGTAGAAACAAATATATCCCTTTAGATCCGTAACATCTTCAAATTTTATTTGGGGCTTAATTAAAAAAAAAAAAACAAGCCCTGGGCATGGATTGGTTCTGTTCTGAGGTTTAAAGAGGGGAAAAAAGAAGAGAGATAAATGAATACACTAGTATAAAAAGAAGGAAAAAAGGAGTAGGACTTGCTATTTCTCACAATTTCAGTGTGTGAGAAGAGTATATCAACATGGAAGAAAGGGTGGGGGGCAGAACAGAAATAAAAGCCCAGTTTACTGAAATTAACATATGAAATTTGAACTCAAGCAGTTACACACAAACACACACACACATAAATACACCCAAAGACTGGTGTAAAAATACATCAGTCACAACAGGAAAACAGAGAAGGATAGAGGGATGGTGGGGGTTGAGGTGGAGTATTAGGAAGCACCACTGGGATACCAGCTAGGGAGGGAATTGTCTTAAGCCAAGCAAACCTGCTTATCCTTAGGGAAGGGAAGGGGAGAAGAGGAGAGAAGAGCAGAGGAGAAGAGATGGGAAGGAAGGGAAGGGGAGGGGAGGAAAGTTGTAATATAATCCTTTAAGTAGGTAATATTCCACTGAGGGAATAAAAATGTGAAGAAACAAGTGAAACAAATATGCACATGATAATTTGAAGACAAAGAGAGGACTAACAATTAAATGAATTGAGGAATGGTTCTTATTAGGAAATAAAGCATGGACTAACCTTTGAAGGAAATTAGGGATTCTAAGTGCTGGGATAAGGAGAACATGCATATCAGAGGAAGGGAACAGACTGTGTAAAAGCACAGATACAGGAGTCATATAGTTAGATTGTATTTTAGATAGATTATTTGGGGAAGGATGGATGGATTGGAGGAAAGAGAGACTGGAAATAGATAGTTCAATTAGAAAACTGATCTAATATTCCAGGCAAGTAGAGATGAGATGTCTTATAGCTAATTTTATTTTTTTTAATTAAAAAAAATTCAAACACCCTCCCCCCCAAAAGTATTTCTATGTATGTGGCAGAACATAAAGAGAGGGTTGCTTTATAAAACCAGAAATCTTCATTTTGTAATACTTGCTTTTTTTCAAAGTGTATAATAAATTCTAGTATTACTTCCAAACCTATCTTGATTGTGTTTCCTTTTGAACTACCTTCTATTGTCTTTTCCTGTTTTTTAAAATGACATTTCTATGACCTTTTTAGCATCCACATTGCTAATTTCATCTTCCTTTTCTAAATCACACAGCTGCCAATAATTTTTATCATAAAAGTATTTTATTATTCTCTAGTTACATGTAGAGATAGTTTCCAACATTTTTTTTAATTTTTAATTTTTATTTTTTAGGGGAATTGGAATAGTTTATTTATTTATTTAGAATTTCCCCAAAGTTACATATAAATAAAATAATTTCTTTCACATTGATTTTTAAACAACATTTATTTTTATAAGATTTTTTAGTTCCAAATTTTTCTCCTTCCCTCCTCCCCAAGACAGCAAGTAATCTGATATAGGTTATATATGTACAATCACATTAAACATATTTCCGCATTAGTCATGTTGTGAAAGAAGAAGCATAACAAAAGGGAAAAACCTCAAAAATGAAAAACAAAAAAAAATGTAGAAGTGGTATGGTTCAAATTGCATCCAGATTACACAGTTCTTTTTTCGGGATGTGGAGAGAATTTTCCATCATGAAATCTTTGGAATTATCTTCACATCCCCACATTTGAAAGAAAGAAAGAAAGAAAGAAAGAAAGAAAGAAAGAAAGAAAGAAAGAAAGAAAGAAAGAAAGAAAGAAAGAAAGAACCCTAAAAAAACAAACAAAATAAGCATAGTCCATTAAACTACAGACACAGTGCCCATGTCAAAAAACAAAACAAACAAACAAAAAAAGATGTTTATACACCTTAAGTCAATCATCTCTCTGCAGGAGATGTTTTGTTTGCTTGTTTTGTTTTGTTTTGTATAATATTCGGGTAATAATTGAATTGCCTGTAAAACATGTTACAAATAACTGGAGGTTTGAATTCACAACAGTTTTCTTTTGCACCAGCAGTTTAGCAATTGCTAGAAAAGATAATACATCTTAGGCTTTATGAATAAATAAATATATTCATTTATTATGTAAAAAACATATAAATATGTTCATGAAGTCACATATAAATTGTTCCATACACTTTTATCTACTACTTTATATTTTTTCTATTTTAGTATTTTTATTATTTTCCAGTACATATAAGGATAGTTTTCAATGTTTGTTTTCATAGGATTTTTATTTCCAAATTGTTTCTCACATCCTCCCTTCCCTTCCTTCTCCCCAAGACAGAAAGCAATCTAATATAGGTTATATATGTGCAATCATGTTAAAGATGTTTCTGCATTAGTCATATTGTGAAACAAGAGTCAGAGCACAAAGGAAAAACCTTAATGAAGAAGGGAAAAAAACAACAGCCCCAAACTAGAAATAGTATGGTTCAATCTGCATTCATAAACCAGGTTTTTTTATGTTTGTTTTTTTTTTTTCTGGATGTTGAGAACATTTTGTATCATGAAGTTCTTTGAAACTGTTTTGGGTCATTGCATTGCTGAGAAGAGCCAAATGTATCACCACTGTTTATCACACAATGTTGCTGTTAACTGTGTACAATGTTATACTGGTTCTGCTCTTCTCAGTCTCTCAGTCAGCATCTGTTCATATAAGTCCTTCCAGATTTCTCTGAACTCCTCCTGCTCATCATTACTTTTCACATTGATTTTTTAAAAATTGTGTTCTAAATTTTCTTCCTTCTGTACTCTTCCCTCCCTATGAAATCCAGCAGTTCAATATAAGTCATACGTGTGCAGTTATGTTAAACATCTTCTCATTAGTCAGTCTACTTTTCCCCAGTCTACTTCTCCCTTTCCCTTTCTTCAAGTGCATTCTTCTTACCCTTTAACTTTATTTTGAAGATGTCATCATGGGTCAGCTAGTTGACACAGTGGACAAAGCACCAGCCCTGTACCCAGGAGGCCCCAAACCCATATCTGGCTCCAGACATAAATAAGCCACCCCACACTGCCTACCCCACACTGCCTACCCCACACAAAAAGGATAAACAAATAACAAATGCTTTACAGATATCATCCCTTCATATTCAGTTCTGACCTGTGCCCTCTAAGTATATTGCGTTCAGCTGCCCTAATACTGAGCAAGTTCTTATGAGATAGAAGTATCATCTTCTCATGTAGAAAGGTAAACAATTTAATCTTTTAATATCCCTCATGATTTCTTTTTCCTATTTACCTTTTTATGCTTCTCTAGGTTCTTATAATTGAAAGTCAAATTTTCTATTCAGTTCAGGTCTTTTCATCATGAATGCCTGAAAGTCCTCTTTTTCGTTGAAGTTCAATTTTTCCCCTGAAAGATTATACTCAGTTTTTCTGGGTATGTAATTTTTGGCTGTAGTCCCAGTTCCTTTGCCCTCTAGAATATCATATTCCATGTTCTCTGGTCCTTTAATGTAAATGCTGCTAGATCTTATCTTATCCTGACTGTAGCTCCACAGTATTTGAATTCCTTTCTTTCTAGCTGCTTGCAATATTTTCTCCTTGACCTGGGAACTCTGGAATTTGACTATAATATTCCTGGAAGTTTTCCTTTTAGGATCTCTTTCAGGAGGTGATTGGTGGATTCTTTCAATTTCTATTTTACCTTCTGCTTCTAGAATATCAGGGCAATTTTACCTGATAATTTCTTGGAAGATGATATCTCAACTCTTATTTTGGTCATGGTTTTCAGGTAGTCCCATGATTTTCAAATGATCTCTCATGGATCTATTTTCCAGGTCAGCTGTTTTTCCAAGGAGATATTTCATATTGCCTTCTATTTTTTTTTTATTCATTTGGATTTACTATACTGTGTCTTGGTTTCTCTTAAAGTCACAAGCTTTCATTTGTTCAATCCTAATTATTAGGCAATTATTTTCTTCAGAGAGTTTTTGTATCTCCTTCCCCATTTGGCTTTTCAAGCTGTTGACTTTTTCTCATGACTCTCCTGAATCACTCTCATTTCTCTTTTCATTCTTTACACATCTCTCTAAATCTTCCTTCTATCTCCCCTGCTTTCTCTTCAAAGTGCCTTTTGAGTGCTTCCATGGACTGAGACCAATTCATATTTTTCTTGGAAGCTTTAGATGTTGGAGCTTTGACTTTGTTATTATCTTCTTCTGAGGGTGTATACTGGTCTACCCCTCCCTCAAAGAAGCTGTCTATTGTCTGCTGTTTTCTTTGCCTACTCATCTCAACCTGGAAGCAAATGTCTGATTGAAATCTGATTCTCTATGGTTGGAAGCTTGGCATGCCTGTGCCCCCCCCCGACCCTGCACTGTCTATCACCACCCGATTGGCACACTGGTTCAGAACAAGGGTGCTTCACCCCAACTCCAGCCAGGACTATAGCCACTTCACTCCAGCCAACTGCTAAAGCCTCTCATGGGTCCTTGAGCTGAGCCTCAGAAAAAGCCTCTGACCCGGTCTGTTCCTGGTTGGGTCCAGACCATGTGCTGAGTTCTTCTCTCAGCCTGATCAGCAGGTGATCCTAGTTGCTGTCTTTGGCTGGAAAATAGTCCCAACCTGTTTTTATGTGTGTTAGGCTGCTCTGTTTTTTTTTTCTTTTAATGGCATTATTTGAGAGTGAGTGAATGGGTTTATTTGGAGCTTGCAGGAATCACAGCCTCTCCTCCGCCATCTTGGCTCTATCCCGCTACTACTTTATATTAACCAAATATCTCTGTAATAATTTTTCTTCATTTCTTACTACAAAATAATATATTATATCCATTACATACACCACAACTTGTTCAGTTACCCCTCAGTTGATAGGTGTCCCCTTAGAGAAAAAAAGTAGAGAGAAATGTATAATGAAGAACTAAATAGAGTGTGATGAAGTGGCCAAATTCAGACAGTAAGTACTACAGAGAGTAAGGAGGATTGGCTCAGCAGAGCTAAACAGTATCTCAGTACCTCCAAAAATTACCACAGCTTATAGAATGTGTTTAATGAATCCAAGGCTTTCAAATGAATTAATTACTTCAGGTGTTATCTGACTAGCAAATAGTATGAGATGATTATTTCTCTTCATCCTGAGAACTCTATATTTATTCGTGAAGCCTAAAATGACATTGGACGGATAGGTGGTACAGTGGATAGGGTACTGGGTCTGGAGTAAGGAAGACTCATCTTCCTGAGTTCAAATCTAGCTTCACGTACTTACTAGCTGTGTGACCCTGGGCAAGTCACTTAACTTTGTTTGCCTCAGTTTCCTCATCTGTAAAATGAGTTGGAAATGACAAACCAGACTAGTATCTTCCAAGAAAATTCCACATGAAGTGACAGAGTTATGACATAACTCAAGAACAAGATTTTTTTTAGGAGTTTTACTATAATTCTGGTGCAAGGGAAACCTGTTGTCAATTCAAACCTCTGTTTCTATGACACTGTCAAAGCAGATTCTCTTTGAACTTGTCCAATTTCTTTTAGAACTGACAGGAAAACATGTCCTCTGTAAATTAAATCTTGTTTTCAGTCCCTTATTTCATTAGTAAAAATGTAAACATTGATTGTTTTCTATGATACTGTGTATACTATCTCATATTACTGTAATGCTCTGCCCCTTCATCTTTTTCTTCTTAGTTTATTTGACTTCTTTTAAGTCTCCTCTAAAGGACACTTTCTCCCTGCCATCTCCACACCAATCCCTCACATATGCTAGAAACTTTCCTTCTCAGATTACCTTGCATCTCTATGTCTTGTATATACCTATTGTAATTATATACATGTTGTCTCTTGTATTAAGATTTAAGCCCATTCTGATATGCATCTCAGAAGAGACTGATTTGAATTTCAAAGGATGAATAGAGGCCTTTGGGAAAATTCATGAATTTCTCAAATATTTTTTCCACAATGAAACTATTTATAACTGTTCTGTGTAAGCCAAATGTGAAGTAAAGGAAGTTATGTCATGCTAGCACATAATTTTGTTAAAAAAAATCATGCCCCCAAATCATTATTCCTTTTTCTAAAAAAGTTTTAATGTATAGTTTCAATTAAAACCTATATGTTCTTAAATACAAGATATACTTAATTTAACAATTTTTAGTTCAGTTTTTAAGATAAAATTGCACTCTAGAATTTTCCTCATTATTTATTATGGAATGTTGTTGCCCATTTTAACTGGTTCATTTTAAGTGTACTTTTTCTAATAGTAATTGTCCATGAACATTAAAGGCTTCTTGTTTTTCATAGAAAATATTGGCATGGAATATAAATACAAAGGAAACTTAGAAAAGTTTTAACCCAAATTTCTCATTCTATAGATCAGGAAACTAAGGCACAGAGATATTCCATGGTTTGCCTAAAGTCACATAGATAGTAGAGCCAAACTGTAAATTGAACATAGTTCATTTTTTAAATCTAGATTTAAAATAAATAAGTAAATCTAGTTCTCTTTATAATGTGCTAGACTACCCTATGCATTATTTGTTCAGTTGTTTCAGTCAAGTCTCACTTTTCATGACCTCTTTTGGGGTCATGGTTTGCCATTTCCTCTCCAGCTCATTTTATGGATGAGGAAACTGAGGCAAACAGGGTTAAGTAACTTGCCTGGGATTACATTGCTAGTATGTGTTTGAGGCTAGATTTGAACTCAGGAAGATGAGTCATCCTGAATCCAGGCCTGGCACCCTATTTCAGCACCTAGACTACCTATTTGAACTTGTTAGGGAAATGAAGCCAACTAAAAGTAAGTTTGATCTTGGAAAAGAAGGAAAAAGATATTGTTCCTATCTCCCTATGAGAATTATGAGGTTCATTGCAGGAAGACAGAGAAAGAGAGAGAGAGAGAGAGAGAGAGAGAGAGAGAGAGAGAGAGAGAGAGAGAGAGAGAGAGAGAGAGAGAGAAAGCTGAAACCCGAAACCCTAGGGATGAAAGAGGAAGGTAGAGGAAAGATTTTTGATAAACTGTCTCCTGCTCTGCCACTGGCAAGTAGTTGCTCATACCTTTAATTTAACTCTTAGTCTATTTTGGCTAAAAAATTTCTTTCAAGAAATTTCTGCCACAGGAGTAATTGCTCTGTTTTAGTAGAAAGAAAGAAAAAATGAGTCATGGAGAGAAGAATGTATGTGAGGAAAATATTCTTCCTGATTTTCTTCGAAAAAGATTATAGAGAGGTACCATGTGTAGAGGGGAGGACATATTTGAATAAATAAATTATAGTTAATTGTCTTGGATCCAGGAAGTAGCCAAAAAGTCATGAGTATGAGTGTACATTAGCCTTGATAATCTCTAAATCACTGAGAAATAAAATTCAATTGATAATGTCAGGGAAATGAAGCCAACTAGAGTCACTATAGGGAAATAAAGTTTAATTAAATGCCGTATTAAAGTTAACATGTACTCTACTGAAAAGCTGTCCCTGAATAAATGCCACACAACATTTGCTCCTCACTATGTTCAAACACTTTATTTTTGAAAGGCGACTCATTAACCTGGGAGGATTCTGGATTAATGAAAGTTCATGGCCTCTTGCCAGCTCTGAGTTCTTTGTAGGTTAAATCTAACACCCTTAATCCTTTCTACTTTCAGTCCTGCAAAGAGGATAAGTTTAAGTTACCCAGAACTTCTTGTCCAGAAGTAGTTTCTACCTCAGAATGTTTCTTAGAACAGTGTATAGGAAACAAATGCCTTTTCTGCTCTGATATTATAGTTTCTAATTCTCTTAGACTACCTATGGAGACCCAGTGAGATATGAAGGAAAGCATTCTTGATCTGGAGTCAGGAGACTTCAGCTTGAATTTCAGCTCTGATACATGGTACCTATATGGAAATGGAAAAGTGAATTTACCACTTTATTCCTTGTTTTTCTCACCTGTAAAATAGGAATTGTAATAATGCTAACCTTAACTCATAGGGTTGTCAAAGAAAAAGTACATTATAAAACTGCAAAGCACAATATCATTGTGAGCCATCATGGTGCAATGGACAAATTCAGAGGCAGAGAAATGTGATTTGAATCATGGTCCTATGTGATATGAAGCAAATCACTGAACCACTCTGGGCTTTCAATTCTTCATCTGTTAAGTAAGAAAAGTGAAAGCCAAACTCTAATTGTTGTTCCAGCTCCAACTAGATCCCATTACCTGAGTGTCTTATAGTTGTGTTCATATCTTTCCTAGGTTTGTCTTTGCAGGTAAACTATCAAGTATTTTATATTGTCTACAGTTATTTTTAAGTGGAATTTCTCTATCTCCTGCTTCTGGACTTTGTGGTAATATATAGAAATGCTGATGATTTATTTAGGTTTATTTTGTATCCTGCAACTTTTCTAAAGTTGTTAATAATTTCAAGTAGATTTTAGTTGATTCTCTAGGACTTTCTAAGTATAACATATCATCTGCAGTGAGTTTTGTTTCTTCCTTGCCTGTTCTAATCCCTTTACTTTTTTCCTTCCCTTATTGCTATAGCTAATATTTCTAGTACAATATTCCATAATAGAGGTGATAATGGGCATCCTTGCTGGGAAGGCTTCTAACTTATGTCCATTACAGATAATGCTCATTGATGGTTTGGGATAAATATCATTTATTTTAAGGTAAGTTCCATTTATTCATATGCTCTTTAGTGTTTTAATAGGAATGGGTTCTGTATTTTGTCAAAGGATTTTTCTGCTTCCATTGAAATAATCATATGAATTCTGTTGGTTTTGCTTTGATGCAGTCAATTATGATAATAGTTTTCCTAATATTAAACCAGTTTTACATTCTTAGTATATATCCCACCTGGTCATAGTATATGAACCTTGTGAATTTTAAAACTTTAAAAAATGTTGAGTTCCAAATTTGTTCCCTTTCTTTTCTCCCTTTCATTTAGAAGATAAACAATTTGTTATAGGTTATACATATGCAGTCATACAAAACATATTTCCATATTAGTTTTGCTGTGAAAGACAATACAGACCAAAAACAAACAAACAAAAAAGAAAACAAAAAATAGTTTTCTTCTATCTGTATTCAGACTCCATTGGTTTCTCTGGAAATGCATAACAATTTTCTCCATAAGTCCTTTGAAATTGTTGTGGATCATTGCATAACTGAATGACATTCATAGTTCATCACTTAACATCGCCGTTACTATGTACAATGTTTTGGTTCTGCTCATTTCACTTTGCATCAGTTCATGTAATTCTTTTCACATTTTTCTGAGAGTATCCTACTTTTCATATTTTTTAGTACAATAGTATTCCCTCACAATCATAAATCACAATTAATTCAGCTATTCCTCAATTGATGGACATCCCTTCAATTTCCAATTCTTTGCTACCACTATAATAGCTGTTATAAATATTTTTGTACATATAGGTCCTTTTCCTTTTCCTTTTTGTTTTATCTCTCTGAGATACAGACCTAGTAGTAGCTTTGCTGGGTTAAGATGTATTAATAGTTTTATAGACCTTTTGGCATGGTTACAAATTGTTCTCCAGAATGGCTGAATCAGTCCACAACTACACCAACCATTCTTTAATGTCTCAATTTGTCCATATCCCCTCCAATATTTGCCATTTTCTTTTTTTTTGTCATATTATGTAATCTGATAGGTATGGAGTGATATCTCTGAGTTATTTTAATTTGCATTTCTTTAATCAATAATGATATAAAGCTAAATGTATTTCTTTTTCACATACTATTTTCTACAATTACATGTTAAAACAATTTTCAAAATTTGTTTTTAAGTTTTGACCCTACCTTCCTTCCTCCACACAGTAAGTAATCTGATATGTTATACATGTACACTCATATAAAATATTATTACAGATAAATGAATTTATTTTTTTGATAAATGCATTTCTTTAAAAAGGTTTATTGATGTCTCTAATTTTTATATCACAGGTATCTATCTCCACTTACATGTAAATCATTTCTCCCACCCAACTATTCCGTTCAACAGGTGAACCCCCTCTTGAAACAAAGATAGGTAATATAGTGATTATATCTGAAAATGTATGCAACAGTCTGCCTCTCTAGTCCTTCATCTTTCACCTGTATTTAATTTTGTGTTCTACAGGATCATTGGTTTTTCAATGACTCAGAATTTAGGTTTTTTTTAGTGTTCTTTTTATTTATATTGTTACAGCCATCAAGCATATAATTTTTCAAATCCTATTAATTTCATTCTTAATCACATTATAGAAATCTTCCCATTTCCTCCCAATTTATCATATTCATTATTTATTATTATACAATAATCTCTCATTTCATTCACATGCAACTCACCCCCACCCCCAGCCATCCTGATTCAAAAGAAATTCCCTTTGTTTCAAGTCACTTGCTATTGTAAAAAAGTCTATTACAAATATTTGTTATCTTTTGGAACTTTCCTTCTGTTGTTGACCTCATTCAGGTCTATTTATGATAGTGGAATCACCAGGTAATAGGGTATAAAAAGATGAGTGGCTGCCTCCCCCTTATTATAAATTTTCCAAATTAACCAAACTAATTTAGGGGCTCCTCAATAATTGCTGCTGCTGATGATAAACAGCAGCAAACATTTAAATAGTGCTTACTTACTCTTTGCAAATTACTATCCTAAGGGTTTTTAAAATAGGATCTCATTTGATTATCACAAGAACCCTGGGAGGTTAGCTTACCCATTTCTCTACAGCTACTCCAACATGACTGTTTTCATTTTTTGTTGTTTTGTAAAGTGTGATAAGTAACCTTATTGAAGTTTTCATTGCCATTTCTCTTACTAATTAGTAGCATGCTTTCATTTGATTATTATTTTTTCTTCTTTCCTCTTTATTTAGAATGTTTATTTTCCCTAATTAAGTGTAAAAATAAATTTTGACATCAATTTTTTAAAACTTTGTGTACCAAATTCGCTTCCTCCTTCCCTCCCCATCCCTACCCCTGCCCAAGAACTCAAGCAATTCAGTATATTATACATGAGTAGTCATGTAAAATATGTCCACAGTAGCCAGGTTATGAAAGCAAACAGACAAAAACAAAACATAAGATAAAGGAACTAACAAAAATGCTTCAATTTATATTTAGATACCATCAGTTCTTTCTCTGTAAATGGATTGCATTTTTCTTTTCTTTTCTTTCTTTTTTTTTTTTTTTAGTGAGGCAATTGGGGTTAAGTGACTTGCCCAGGGTCACACAGCTAGTGAGTGTTAAGTGTCTGAGGCCGGATTTGAATTTAGGTCCTCCTGACTCCAGGGCTGGTGCTTCATCCACTGCGCCACCTAGCTGCCCCTTTTCTTTTTTTCTTAAACTGATTTATTTATTTTTATTTTGAATTTCAATTGAATCCAATACTAATTTCTTTTTTTTGTTCTGCATTATTCATGTTGTGAAAGAAAAATCAGAACACAAGGGAAAAACTTCAAAAAAGAAAAATATCCAAAAAGTAGAAAAAGTAAGGTTCATCTGAATTCAGAATCCTCAGTTCTTTTTTTGGATTTGGAGAACATCTTCCATCATGAGTTGTTTGGAATTGTCTTGGATCATTGTGCTGATGAGAAGAGCCAAGTCTATCACAGTTGGTCATCACACAATATTGCTGCTACCGTGTACAAAGTTCCCCTGGTTCTGCTTACTTCAATCTGCATCAGTCCACTTAAGTCTTTCCATGTTTTTCTGAAATCTACCTGCTTATCATCCCTTACAGCACAATAGTATTTCATTACATTCATATACTACAATTTGTTGAGCCATTCCCCAAATGATGGGCATTCCCTTGATCTCCAACACTTTGCCACATCAAAGAGAGCTGCTATAAATATTTTTGTACCTATCTGTCCTTTTCCCTTTTCTATGATCTCTTTGGGATAAGACCTAGTAATAGGAATATCATTTTCACAAACCTGATCACTTAAATTCTATTTAATCTGCCAAAATTGCATTTGCTCCTTTCACATGTACTAGTTTTGTACGAGCCTTTTCCTTCCCTTCCATGTACTTAAGATAGAAGAATATTAGTGTCTGGATATAATTTTTTCCCCACAATTACTATTGTTAACTGTTTCTCTCTATCCTATTACCTTCCCATGATATTTACTTTATTTTCTATCTTCTTTTATCCTATCCCTCCTCAAAAATGTTTTGCTTCTGACTATCCTCTCCCCAGCTCTGCTCTACCTTCTTTCACCCCGTCCCTGCTTATCCCCTTCTCCTCCTACTTTCTTGCAGGGTTGGATAGATTATTCCACCCAATCGAGAGTATATTTTTTTCCATCCTTGAGCCAGCTTTAGTGAGATTAAAGTCTTTCAGCTAATTCTAATGAGTGTAAGGCTCATTCACTTCCCTAATCCTCCCCCATCTCTCCCCTCAACTCTCTAAGCCCTTTCCTGCTTCTTTCATGTGAGATTTCACCCCATTCTGCCTCTCCCCTTTCCCCTCCTCCAATGCATTTCTCTCCCCCCTCAAGTTTACCTTAAAGATGTCATCATGGGGCAGCTAGGTGACACAGTGGACAAAGCACCAGCCCTGGACCCAGGAGGATCTGAGCCCAAATCCAGCCTCACATACAAGACACTCACCAACCCCGACCATCCCCCCAAAAAAGAAAAGATTAAAAAATGCTTTACTGATATCATTCCTTTATAATGAATTCTCACTTGTGTACTCTATCTAAATTTATTCCTATCATCTGCCCTAATTCTCAGAAAGCTCTTATGATTTAGACATATCTTCCCATTTAAGAATGTAAACATTTTAACCTTTTAATGTCTCTCATGATTTCTTTTCCCTATTTATCTTTTTATGCTTCTCTAGGGTCTTGCATTTGAAAGTCAAGTTTTCTATTTAGTTCAGGCCTTTTCATCACAAATACCTGAAAGTCCTCTTTTTCATCGAAGTCCCATTTTTTCACCCGAAATGTTATATTCAGATTTTCTGAGTAGGTGGTTTTTGGTTGTAGTCCAAATTCCCTTGCTTTCTGGAATATCATATTCCATGACCTCCTATTCTTTAATTTAGAAGCTGCTAGATATTGTGCTATACTGACTGTGGCTCCACAGTACTTGAATTGTTTCTTTCTGACTGCTTGCAATTATTTTCTCCTTGACCTGGGAGCTCTTGAATTTGGCTATAATATTGCTGGAAATTTTCCTTTTGGGATCTCTTTCAAGAGGTGATCGGTGGAATCTTTCAATTTCTATTTTACCTTCTGCTTCTAGAATATCAGGGCAATTTTCCCTGACAATCTCTTGGAAGATGATGTCTAAACTCTTATTTTGGTCGTGGCTTTCAGGTGGTCCAATAATTTTCAAATTACCTTTCCTGGAACTATTTTCCAGGATATCAGTTTTTCCAAGAAGATATTTCACATTGCCCTCTATTTTTTATGAATTTGGATTTGCTTTATTGTGCCTTGGTTTCTCATAAAGTTGCTAGCTTCTGTTTGTTCAATCCTAATTCTTTGGCAATTATTTTCTTCAGAGAACTTTTGTATCTCCTTTTCCATTTGGCTTTTCAAGCTGTTGACTTTTTTCTCAATACTTTTCCACATCACTCTCATTTCTCGTTCCATTTTTTCCTCTTCCTCTCTCATTTTGTCTTCATAGTCCTTTTGGAGAGCCTCTTTGGCCTGAGACCAATTCATTTTTTTTTCTTGGAAGCTTTGGATGTAGGAGCCCTGATGTTCCTTTCTTCTTCTGAGGGTGCTCTTCAATATTTTTGCTAAAGGAACTTTCTATGGTTTTCAACTTTATCTGCTTGTTCATCTTGCTAATCTTTTACTTGAGTTTTAACTCTTTCTTACAGTGTGGCCCTACTTCCAAGCTATACTGTCCCACACTTCAAGGGGTCCCAGGTGTTTCAATTTAAGGAAGGGCAGGTATTTCACTTACCTGGCCTGTTTTCTGGTCTGTAGATAATCTCAGGGCAAATTGATAATTAATCAGTCAGCAAAATTTTCTGTGGTGTGGTTGTTAGCTCTGACAGAGCCTTCTCCCCTCCCCTACCTGGGCCTCTGCCTCTCAAGATTTCTTCCTGGTGCCCTGCTGAATTCATTCTCAGTTCCCACAGATACAACTGTATTCTCCCCACTGGCCAGCAGTTCAGCCCTCTCACCCAACTGTGATCTTAGTTTCAAAAGACCTGTACTGCAACTGATTTGGAGGCTTTGGGGTAAGTTTCTCTGGCACAACCTGCCTGGGGCTGGATCTCTGTCAGCACAATCGTGAGGTTGGACTCCACTCCCAGCTAGGTACTTCCTCTTGCTGAACTTCTAAGGAGTCTTTCACTGGAATATCTAAGCCTATCTTTTTGTGTGTTCTGCTACTCCAGGTGTTGTCTTATGACTGTCTTTGGAGCTTTTTGGAGTAATTGTGTCAGGAGTTCTGAATGATTATTGCCTTTCCTCCACCATCTTGGCTCCACCTCCACATTGCATTTTTCATAAGTCCTACAGAGTTGTCTTGGATCACTGCATTGTTGAAAATAACCAAGTCATTCACAGCAGATCATCTTACAATATTGCTGTTATTTTGTACATAGTACATTTCACTTTGCATCAGTTTATGTAGGTCTTTCCAGGTTTTCCTGACAGCATCCTTCTCATCAATTTTTTATAGTAAACTACATTTATATAGTACTTTAAAGAGAGATTTCCTTATGATAAACCCATGAGATTGATTGTTATAAAAATAGTAATAGATAACATTTATATAATACCTTATACCTGACAAAGAATTTTCTTCACAATAGCCCAGCAAAGTAAGTACTGTGATTCATCATCATCATCATCATCAATCCTCTTCCACCGCATCACTCAGTTCTCATCTTAATCCAATCATCATCAGTTCATTAATCAATCATCATGTACCTCATCATCTTACATTCCTCTTGCCTCTGGTTCAAATATTTTTTCACAGATACTATTGCTGTTTCCCTCCATACTATTCCCTCACCATGATATCTGCTCTATTTTCTATCTCCTTTCTCCCTATACCTCCTCAAAAGTATTTTGCTTCTGACTGTCCCCTACCCCAATCTGCGCTCCCTTCTTTTACTACTTCCCCCTTATCCTGTTCCCCTCCTACTTTCCTGAAGGAATAGATAGATTACTCTACCTAATTGAGTGTGTATAGTATTCCCTTGTTTAGCCAATTCTGATGAGAATAAGGCTCAGTCACTCCCCTGCACATCCCCCATCTTCCCCTCCACTCTATCAGCTTTTTCTTACTTCTTTTATGTGATATACTTTAACCCCTTCCACCTTTCCCTTTCCCTTTCTCCCAGAGCACATCTCCCTCACCCGTTAATTTCACTGAAAAAAGAATTATTACTTTATATTCATCTCCCACCTGTGTTCTCTGTCTAAATATACTCCATACACCTGTCCTAATAATGAGAAAGTTTTATGAGTTACAAGAATCATCTTCTCATGTAGTAATGGAAACAGTTTAACCTTTTAATATCCCTTAAGATTCCTTTTTACCTTTTTATGCTTCTTTAGAGTCTTGTATTTGAAAGCTAAATTTTCTTTCAGCTCAGGTCTTTCCATCACAAATGTCTGAAAATCATCTCTTTCTTTTTTATTTTAAATTAATAAGGTATTTTGTTTTTTTCCCGTCCCATGTAAAGATAGTTCTCAACTTTTGTTTATACAAGCTTTACAATTTCAGATTTTTCTCCCTCCTCCCTCCCCTAGACAGCAGGTAATCTGATATAGGTTATATATACACATAATAACATTAAACATATTTCTGCATTAGTCATGTTATAAGAGAAAAATCAGAGCAATGACAAAAACCTCAAAATAGAAAAACAACAGCACCAAAAACAAAAGAAATAGTATGGTTCATTCAGAATCTATACTCCACAGTTCTTTTTTTTCCTAGATTTGGAGATCCTCTTCTATCATGAGTTCCCTGGAACTCTTCTGTACCATTGCATTGGTGAGAATAGTATAGTCCATCACAGTAGAACAACACTCAGTGTTGAAGATACTGTGTACAATGTTCTTCTGGTTCTGCTCATCTCACTCATCATCAGCAAGACCCACCAGGTTTCTCTGAACTCCTCCTGCTCATTGTTTCTTACAGCACAATAGTATTCCATTGTATTCATATGCCACAACTTGTCCAGCCATTCCCCAATTGATGGGCATCCCTCAACTTCCAATTCCTTGCCGCCATGTAAAGAGCAGCTATAAATATAATTGTATATGTGGGTCCCTTTCCCCTTTCCATGATTTCATTGGGCAAAAGACCCCAAAGTGGTATTGCTGGGTCAAAGGGCATGCACAGCTTTATTGCCCTTTGGGCATAATTCCAAATTGCTCTCCAGAATGGTTGGATCAGTTCACAGCTCCACCAACAATGCATTAGTGTTCCAATTTTTCCACAGCTTCTCCAACATTTATTATTTTCCTTTTTTGTAATTTTAGCCAATCTGATAGGTGTCAGGTGGTACCTCAGAGTTGTTTTAATTTGCATCTCTCTAATCATTAGAGATTTAGAGCATTTTTCATATGGGAATAGATAGCTTTGGTTTCTTCATCAGAAAACTGCCTGTTCATATCCTTTGACCATTTCTCAATTGGGGAATGACTTGGATTCTCATAAATTTGATTTAGTTCCCTATTTGTTTTTGAAATGAGGCCTTTATCAGAAGTACTGGCCATAAAAATTGTTTCCCAGCTTTCTGCCTCCCTTCTAATTTTGGATGCATTGCTCCTGTTTGTACAATTTTTTTAAAATTTAATGTAATCAAAATCATCCATTTTGCATTTTATAATATTCTCTATCTCTTGTTTGGTCATAAACTGTTTTCCTTTCCAAAGATCTGATAGGTATACTATTCCTTTCTCTCCTAATTTACCTATGGTATCACCTCTTATGTCTAAATCATGTATCCATTTTGACCTTATTTTAGTATAAGGTGTAAGATGTTGGTCTAAGCCTAATTTCTGCTATACTATCTTCTGGTTTTCCCAGCAGTTTTGTCAAATACTGAGTTCCTATCACAGAAGCTGGAGTCTTTGGGTTTATCAAACACTACATTACTAGTGTCATTTACTACTGCATTTTCTGTGCCTAGCCTATTCCATTGATCCTCCACTCTATTTCTTAGCCAGTACCAGATAGTTTTGATGACTGCCACTTTATAGTAAAACTCCAGGTTTTGGTACTGCTAATCCACCTTCCTGTGAAATTCTTCATTATTTTCCTGGATATTCTTGATTGTTTTTCCAGATGAATTTTGTTATTATTTTTTCTAGCTCTATAAAATAAGTTTTAGGTAGTCTGATTGGTATGTCACTGAATAAGTAAATTAATTTAGCTAATATTGTCATTTGTACTATATTAGCTCTGCATATTCATGAGCAATTGATATCTTTCCAATTATTTAGATCTGATTTGTTTTGTGTGAAGAGTGTTTGGTAGTCGTGTTCATAGAGTTCCTGGGTTTGTCTTGGCAAGTAGACTCCCAAGTATTTTATATTATCTACTATTACTTGAAATGTAATTTCTCTTTCTATCTCTAGCTGCTGGACTTTGTTGGTCATGTATAGAAATGCTAATGATTTATGTGGATTTATTTTATATCCTGCTACTTTGCTAGAGTTGTTAATTGTTTCAAGTAATTTTTGAGTTGATTCTCTAGGATTCTCTAAGTATACCATCATATCATCTGCAAAGAGTGATAGTTTTGTTTCCTCCTTGCCTATTCTAATTCCTTTAATTCCTTTTTCTTCTTTGATCACTAAAGCTAACATTTCTAGGACAATATTAAATAATAGCGTTGATAATGGACATCCCTGTTTCACCCCTGATCTTATTGGGAAGGTGTCTAATTTATCTCCATTGCATATAATACTTGCTGATGGTTTTAGGTAGATACTGTTTATTATTTTAAGGAAAGCTCCACCTGTTCCTAAACTCTCTAGTGTCTTTATTAGGAATGGGTACTGTATTTTGTCAAAAGCTTTCTCTCCATCTATTGAGACAATCATATAATTTTGGCTGGTTTTCTTATTGATGTGGTTGATTATCTTAATAGTTTTCCTAATGTTGAACCACCCCTGCATTCCTGGTATAAATCCCAAATGGTCATAGTGTATTATCCTGGTGATCACTTGCTGTAATCTCCTTGCTAATATCTTATTTAAGATTTTAGCATCAATATTCATTAGGGAAACTGGTCTATAATTTTCTTTCTCTGTTTTTGCTTTGCCTGGTTTTGGTATCACCACCATATTTGTGTCATAAAATGAATTTGGTAGAACTCCTTCTTCACCTATTTTTCCAAATAATTTGTATAATATTGGAATTAATTGTTCTTTAAATGTTTGGTAAAATTCACCTGTAAACCCATCTGGCCCTGTGGATTTTTTCTTAGGGAGTTCATTAATGGCTTGTTCAATTTTTTTTCTAATATGGGTTTATTTAAGGATTTTATTTCCTCTTCAGTTAACCTGGGCAGTTTGTATTTTTGTAAATATTCATCCATTTCATTTAGATTGTCAAATTTATTGGCATATAGTTGGGCAAAATAATTCCTAATTATTGATTTAATTTCCACCTCATTGGTGGTAACATCACCCTTTTCATTTTTGATACTGGTAATTTGTTTTTTTTCTTTCTTTTTCTTAATCAAATTAACCAATATTTTATCTATTTTATAGGTTTTTTCATAAAACATCTCTTAGTTTTATTGATTAATTCTATATTTTTTTTGCTTTCAATCTTATTAATTTCTCCTTTAATTTTCAGGATCTCTAGTATCTAATTGGGGATTTCTAATTTGTTCTTTTTCTAGCTTTTTAAATTACATGCCCAATTCATTAATCTACCCCTTCTCTTTTTTATTCATGTAAGCATTTAGAGCTATAAATTTTCCCCTAAGCACTGCTTTGGCTGCATCCCATAGATTTTGGTATGTTGTCTCATTATTGTCATTCTCTTGGATATAGTTATTTATTATTTCTATGAACTTTTGCTTGGCCCATTCATTATTTAGAATGATATTATTTAGTTTCCAATTGATTTTCATTCTACTTTTCCCTGGCTCTTTCTTACATGTAATTTTTATTGTATCATGACCTGAGAAGGATGTATTTACTATTTCTGCCTTTCTACATTTGACTGTGATGTTTTTGTACCCTAATACAGGGTCAGTTTTTGAAAATGTGCCATGTACTGCTGAGAAAAAGGTATATTCCTTTCTATCCCCATTCAATTTTCTCCAGACATCTATCGTGTCTAACTTTTCTAGTAATCTATTCACCTCTTTCACTTCTTTCTTATTTATTTTTTGGCTAGATTTATATAATTCTGAGAGGGGGAGATTCAGATTCCCCACTAGTATAGTATTACTGTCTAATTCCTCTTGTAACTCATTTAACTTCTCTAAGAACTTGGATGCTATACTACTTGGTGAATACATATTTAATATTCATATTACTTCATTATCTATAGCACCTTTTAGGAAGATGTAATTTCCTTCCTTATCTCTTTTAATAAGATCTATTTTTGCCTGTGCTTCTTCTGAGATAAGGATTGCTATCCCTGTTTTTTTTACTTTAGCTGAAGCATAATATATTCTGCTCCAGCCTTTTACCTTTACTCTATGTGTATCTCTCTGCTTCAAATGTGTTTCTTGTAAACAGCATATTGTAGGATTCTGGTTTTTAATCCACTCTGCAATTCGCTTCCGTTTTATAGCAGAGTTCATCCCATTCACATTCACAGTTATTATTACTGACTGTCTATTCCTCTCCATTCTAGTTACCCCCTTTGTACTTTTCCCCCTTCTTTCACCCTATTCCTCCTTACCCACGTCTTACTTTTTACCCCTGCCTCCCCAAATTTTCCCTACCTTTTTATCAGCCACATCTCTTTTCTTTACCCTTTTCTCCCTTGCTTTTGTCCTCCCTTCTATCAGTCCCCCCTTTCCCTTCTCCTTTTGCTTCCCTAAAGAATGAGCTAAGTTTCTTTATCCCAAAGAACATATATGTTATTCCCTCTTTGAATCAAATCTAATGAGAGTAGGGTTGAAACAATGTTCACCCCTCCTTTTTTTCCCTCTATTGTAATAGGTTTTTTTTTCACCTCTTCATATGATATAATTCATCCCATTCTACCTCCCCTTTCCTCTCCTCCCCATAGACTCTCTTTTTAACCCCTTAATTTTTTTTTGTATCATCACATCAAGGACAATTTATATTTATAACCTCTGTGTAAAGTCCTTCTCTCTGCCCAAATACATTTACAGTTTTTAAGAGTTATGAGTATTATCTTCCCATGTAGGGATATAAACAGTTTAACGTAATTGAGTAAACTTTTTTTTTCCCTCTGTTTACCTTTTTAAACTTCTCTTGAGTCTTGTATGGTAAGATCGAATTTTCTATTCACTTCTGGTCTTTTCATCAGGAAAGATTGGAAGACCCCAATGTCATTAAATGTCCATCTTTTCCCCTGAAAGAGAATGCTCAGTTTTGCTGGGTAATAAATTCTTGGCTGCAATCCAAGCTCCTTTGCCTTCCAGAATATCATATTCCAAGCCTTGCGATCCTTTAATGTTGAAGCTGCCAGGTCCTGCACAATCCTGAATGTGACTCCATGATATTTAAATTGCTTCTTTCTGGCTGCTTGGAGTATTTTCTCCTTCACCTGATAATTCTGGAATTTGGCTCCAATATTCCTTGGAGTTTTCCTTTTGGGGTCTCTTTCAGGAGGTGATCGGTGGATTCTTTCAATGATGATTTTATCCTCTGATTCTATGATATCAGGGCAGTTCTCCTTAATAATTTCCTGGAGAATGGTGTCTAGATTCTTTTTCTGGTCATGGCTTTCAGGCAGTCCAATGATTCTCAAATTGTCTCTCCTGGATCTGTTTTCCAGATCAGTTGTCTTTCCAATGAGGAATTTCACATTTTCTTCTATTTTTTCATTCTTTTGATTCTGCTTGACTGATTCCTGGTGTCTCATGGATTCCTTATCTTCCAACTGTCCAATTTTAATTTTTAAGGCATTGTTTTCTTCAGTGAGATTATGTACCTTTCTTTGATTTGGCCATATGAATTTCTTAAGGCATTGTTTTCTTCAGTGAAATTATGGACTTTTTTTTCCATTTGGCCAGTCAGTCTTTGTGCTTCCTTTGTGCTTTCCTTCCTTTGGGCTGCTGATTCTTTTTTCATAGTTTGCTTGTTTTGCTTTCATTTCTCTCCCCATTTTTTCTTCTACCTCTCTCAATTGATTTTTTAAATCCTTTTTGAGCTCTTCCAGGAAGACTTTTTGTTCTTGAGACCAATTCACCTTCCCTCGTGAGGCTTCACATATAGGTAATTTGAGGGTATTGTCCTCTTCTGAGTTTGTGTTGGCTTCTTCCCTATTTATACAGAAGCTCTCAATAGAGAGGGCTCTTTTTTGCTTCTTACTCATTATTGCAGCTTATTTATTTATTTTTTAAGTTGAGGTCTTCTCTGTGGGCACCAGGGTCCCTGTCTTGGGCTTCTTGTGCAGGGGTATAGGTGCTGTGTGACCAGCTTTTTACTCTGAGGCCTTTATAGTGTGTGCAGTTCACCCTACCCCCCTGCACTTCCTGTCTGAGCCAGCTTGGTCAGGTGCCTGATCCCACCTGTGCTGTTTGTGGCCCTACAGCTGGCAACTTGCCCTCTCAGCTGGTGCAGGTAGGTTTTTCCACTGTCCTTCTTGGCCACCAGGTTTTGAGCCAGGTTCCAGGGGCCTCAATTGTTCAGCTGTGGCCCACAGCTGCTGCTGACTTGCCCCGACCCCCTTGGCACTGGGCTGCTGCCCTGCGCTCAGCCTCCCTTTTGCCGGAGTCAGACCGACCTTTTCCTGAAGTCTTCTAAATTATCTCTGTTTGGAAGACTGTGTCTATCTGTCTCTTGCAGGTTCTGTAGTTTCAGAATCCGTCCAGAGGCTTGATTAAATGTTCTATTTGAGGGAACAGAAGGAGAGCTCAGGCAGCTTGCTGCTTCCTCTCCGCCATCTTGGCTCTGCTTCCAAGTCCTCTCTTTCATTGAAATGCCATTTCCCCCCTGAAAGATTAAAATCAGTTTTGCTGGGAATGTGATTCTTGGTTGTAATTCCAATTTTTTGCCCTCCAGAATATCATATTCCAATCCCTCTGATCCTTTAATGTAGGAACTGCTAGATCTTGTGCTATCCTGTCTGGCTCCACAGTACTTGAATTGTTTCTTTTTAGCTGCTTGCAATAGTTTCTCCTTGACCTGGGATCTCTGAAATTTGACTGTAATATTCCTGGAAGTTTTCCTTTTGGGAACTCTTTCAGGAAGTGATTGGTAGATTCTTTCAATTTCTATTTTACCTTCTGCTTCTAGAATATCAAGGCAATTTTCCCTGAAAATTTCTTGGAAGATGGTGTCTAGGCTCTTTTTGATCATGGCTTTCAAGTACTCCAATAATTTTCAAATGATCTGTCCTGGATCTATTTTGCAGTTCAGTTGTTTTTCCAAGGAGATATTTTACATCACCCTCTCTCTTTTTTCATTCTTTTGGTTTTACCTAATTGTGTCTTGATTTTTCATAAATTCATTAGCTTCCAGTTCCTTAATCCTAATTCTCATGCAATTATTTTCTTCTGAGAGATTTTGTATCTCCTTTTCTATTTGGCTTTTCAAGCTTTTGACTTTTTTTTTCATGACCCTCCTGCATCACTCTCATTTCTCTTTTCATTTTTTCCTATAGCTCTCTTACCTCATCTTCAAAGTCCTTTTTGAGTTCTTCTATGGCATGAGACCAATTCATAATTTTCTTGGAAGCATTGACCTTGTTTCCTTCTTCTGAGAGTTTTTTCTGTGAGGCAATTGGGGTCAAGTTACTTAACTAGGGTAACACAGCCAGTAAGTGTTAAGTGTCTGAGGCCAGACTTGAACTCGGGTCCTCCTGACTCCAGGGTCAGTGCTAAATCCACTGTGCCACCTAGCTGCCCTGAGGGTGTGTTTTGATGTTCCTTGTCACCAAAGAAACTTTCTACTGTCTGAATTTTTTCTGTCTGCTCCTTTTGCCAGCATATTTCTTGACTTCTAAATCCGTCTTAAAGTGGGGCATTATATCCAGGGCACACTGTCCAAAGCTTCATGGGGTCCTAGGTGGTAGTACAATTTAAGGAGATGTATGCTTTCCACTCTCCTGGCCTGTGCTCTGGTCTAAGTAACCACAGGCCTTCTTGCTCTTTAACCCGGGAACACACTTCTGTTTTACTGTGGCTGGAAGCTCTGGTGTGCCTCTGTCCCTCCCCAACCTGTCTCACCACTCAAGACTGCTTCCTGATTCTGAGCATGGGCAGCACAACAGACCTCTGCTTCAGCATCAGCAGAGACAACTACAACCTACTCCTGACCACCTGCTTGACCCCCTCAGTGGTCTGTGATCTGAGTTCCAGAAGTAGCCACTTCCTCAGCTGATTCCAAGCCTCTGGTGGCCTAATGCTCTGGGGCTAGGGCTGTGTCTGTGTAGTGTGGCCTGGATCTGCACTCCACTCTCACCATCGTACAATAGACCTCTCCTGCTGAACTTCTAAGCCATCTTTGGCTGGAAAATGATCTCAATCCATCCTTTAGTGGATTCTGTTGCTCCAGGAATCGTCTTATGGCAGTATTTGAAGGGATTTGGAGGGATTTGTGGGAGAGTTTTGAGGAGTCACTGCCTGTCCTCCACCTTCTTGACTCTGCCCAGGAAGTCCTTTCCTATGATTACTGACAGTATATCATTAAAACTCTTAATAACATTTAACCACTTAGAATGTCTTTTAGTCCTATAAACTTGTCGTAACTCCCCATGCTTTAGATATAAACATTTTAACAATGATAATTGAAGCATTTTTCTCTTTTCAACAGTTTTTCTTATCCTGATGATATTTTATTCATCTTTATTCTTTCAAATTTTACATGGTTAAAAACTGTTATGTTTATAATTTTCTCTATCTCTAATTGTATTAAGAATTCTCTTTTTTACCTAAATAAATGTGAAGAGTGCTCTGTTTTCTGCTCTCATTTTTGTTATGACTTTTTTATATTCAGACCCCACATTTATCTTATATTTATTGTCAAATATAATCTAAAATATTGGTTTAGTACTATTTTCTGTTAAATTGCTTTCCAGTTTTCTCAGTAATTCTTGTTAGAGAGTCCTTACCACTGCAATTTATGTTCTTGTCTTCAGAGTCAAACACTAGGTTACTGTTTTTCATTGCTTCTTTTTTTTCTTTTACTGGTCTATCCTACTTAACTAAAAGAAGTATATAGTTTGAAATATAGTAAAGTAATGCCACAGCCGTTCCAGATAATTAGTATTATTTCCCTAGAGATTGTAGACATTTTGTTCCTTCAAATTAATGTTAATTCTTTTTTTATCATATTGGAAAGGCCCAACTGCAAGCACTGAATATCTATCCAAGTATTTTTCATATTTTATTTCTAAAAAGAGTACTTTGTAAACATTATAGAAATATTATGTGTGTCCTTAGAGTTTAGCATCAAGATATTTTATATATATTTTGGGCTCTTTTTAAAAAAAATTTCACTAAAATATATTTCTGAAATTAATCATTTAGTTTCTTTACTGATTGTAGTTCTCTAAATAATCCTTCATTCTATCTTTAAATTAAGGTACTTTTGTTCCCTCTTTTCCAATATTCATGTTTTAATTTCTTATTCTTAGCTTAATGTTAGAGGTAGTATTTTGAGAATTAGATGATGGGTACAGAAGGTATCCTTGCTTTACCTCTGTTTCTACTAGTGAGGTTTCCAATTTTTCTCAATTATAAATTGTGATAGGTCATGTATATATATATATATATATATATATATATATATATATGTGTGTGTGTGTGTGTATGTGTGTGTATGTATGTATGTATATATGTATATCACACATATGTATATACATACATACATATATATATTCATATTAGATGTATATATTCATGGTAAAATAGGCCTTTCATTCTTTTTTCTTTTCTTCCTTCCTTCCTTTCTTCCTTCTGAATTAATGAATAAAATACCTAATTAAAAGTTATTTTTTACTTTTTTAGCAATAATAATCATATTTTTGTGGTATTTCTTTTTTATCTTATTATGTTGATTATTTGTCCTAATATTGATGTAGTCTTCCATCCATTGAATGAATCCCATGTGCTTATAATGAATTATTTTTTCATATATTGCTGAAGACTCCTTTTTTAGTTGCTATTTAATATTTTGCATCAATATTCATTCGTATAGATATTTACTTTTTCATGTCCTCTTTAAATCTTCCATAGAGGATCTCCTCAATGTAATGGAGGCCTTCCTCTCAACCTTTTCACATTTTTTGGTCACTAATGCTACATGTAGCTCTAGCTTCTATTCCTCTTTATATATAGCACACCACCCCCTTTTCCCCTATCAAATATTTCTGAGTCATTACTGTTATGCTGCTTTATATCTATTGGTAATATGGTATTGATGAAGTGTCACAGTCTTTCTGTTGCCCTTTGTATTACCTGAAATTTTGATTCCACAGTGATTTAGTATTTCATAATTTGTATCCAAATAACATCAGAAGGATAATATTGTTTTAAAAAAAATCATGTGTGTATGTATGTGCATGTGTAGAAGAGGAAAAATCTTGGGATTCTTAAATACCCTATGTATTTCCCAAATATAATTCAGAAATCATGCTATATGTCAAGATCATATGGTCTGAAATTATATTATGAGAAAATAATTTCTTTTGAATAAGTCATTGTGGGTCACTCTAAGAACAACAGATTTGTAAACAAAAAGCATGCAAATTGTATACCATTAATTTGTCCATTGATAATTGTGCTAGAAGCAATAAGACTTGGAAAAGAAAAAAAATATTTTGCAGAAATAAAATGGCATGGTTTTATTGGAGGTTTGAGAAATGGATGGAGATTAAGAACATGAAGTATTTCTTAGGAAGATCTGAGTGATGTTTTACAATTATGGCTTCTGCACACACATAGAGTGTTTGAGGGCCAAACAAGCATGACAATAGGAGAGTGTGTCTAAGAGGTTTAAGGATATTGAACAGGACACAGAGATAGCACTCTTAACACATTTTGCTGATGTCATGATTTTTTTGGGGGGCTGTCTTGCTCAGATGAAATAAAATATGCTAGGGCGGCTAGGTGGTGCAGTGGATAGAGCACCGGTCCTGGAATGAGGAGGACCTGAGTTCAAATCTAGTCTTAAACACAAGACACTTAATAGCTATGTGACCCTGGGCATGTGACTTTACCTCAATTGCCTCACAAAAACAAGCAAACAAAAAAAGCAGAAAAGAAATGGAATATGCATCCAAATGAGTACAATAAAAACAAAAACAAATACATAGAGAAATAAAGAACTATAAATTTAAAAATAAATTAACCTTTAGGTCAATAAATGACTCTAGGTGATCAGTGAAGAAGAGACCCTGTAATAATGAAGCATGGACAAGCATAGTGGGAAAAAAAAGTTTTATAGGAAGTAATTGATAGACATGGGAATCATTAAATGTCAATGATAGGAAAGCACTATAAAATGGAAGGAATTAATGGAAAAAGTAGATAAAGAATGTATGATTCATTACTGGCTCTAGTCTCAATGTGAGCATTGTCTGCCACTTAAAATCTCTATGCTTCAGATGCCTCCTGTTTAAAATAAGAGTGATTTATGAGATTATCTGTATGGTCTCCAAAAGCCCTAAATTTCTATGATTCTCTAGGTAGTCTTCTGATGTTCTACCTTATCATTCAGCTTTTGGCTACACAATAATGAAAACAAAGACACTGGATTTAATAAAACAGAAAGAGAAAGATTACTCTTACCATCCAAGTGCATAATGCTTTTGTTTGATACATTTAATGATGGAGAAATGAACAAGAGAACAAAAAGACTGAGTAGGCAAGGAGAGAAGAATAGAACACGCTACTCTAATTATATCTTCCACTGAAAGAGAGCAGATGTTCATTGAGAAGCCCCTAATGGTCGATGCTATTTACTATGCTGTGGCTCAGAACATGACAGCATGTGTTCTCTTTCAGAATTGAACTCTTATGAAAAGAGATGGTAGTCATCAATTTTTTTGTGATTATTGTGCCTAGAATCCACTAGCAGTGCCATGAGGGATCTAGACAGAAGATCCCAGTAAGTCTTTTCCTCTCCTGATCTAGGAGTCACACATCACTCTTGAGATGTTTCTGCCTGTTTTTAAATTTGGATGCCAATTGTACTACCCAGAGGCTCCTAAATATGCCCATCAGCTTTCAAACAATGTTCTTAAGACATCAGCACACAATTTGTTTTGTGAGCCATGCAAATGTTGAGGACCCAGGGGACTTTCAAACAGTAATATAGCCAGACTTTAGGTTTTAGAAGGAAAGTGAAATGGGAGTCAGACAAATGGTACATGTTCCTTTTAAAACTAATAACCAAAGTCTATTTTATGGAAAATAAGAAATATTGTGGTTATGTGCTAATAAAATCCATAACACTCTTTATTTGTTCACAAAAGAAAGAGATTACTTGGTATAAAATGGAGGACATGTGAGGCTGGGGAATTGCTTCAGGGTAAATGTGAAGTTTTTTAAAAAATCATTTAAACAAGACTCCATAATGAAGATACATGAAAAATTGAAAAGGGGATAAGCAGAAGAAGCAAACAGTATCAAATAAGCCCCAGGTCCCTCTGGTACTGAATAAAAGTAATGTACTAATCCAGAAAAGAGAGCTAGGGTCTCTATACCATACATAGCTGACAAGAAAGACTTACCATGGAAATGGAATAGAGATGTCCTTGTTCTGCTTGGTTTAGTAAAAGAAGCAGTGGTCTAAACAGAAAAAGAAATATTTGTGACACTGACTCACCTATATTATAGAGACCTATATTTTCAAAGTGCATTCTTCATGGGAGGAACATGATATTTCATACTGGTTCTAAAGAGAATCAGATTCTGAACTAAATCAGGGCATGACTTCATTTTCATGAATGGTGTAAATCTCATAACTCACTCTAACATGGTCATGAAGGAGAACTGCGAAACATATTTAGGCTTCTATTTATTAGTTCAATAAAAACATGGGCTCCCCAACTTTTGGAATATAATCGGGTGATTATTTTTCCTTTTGATCTATGAAGTTTTACCAGAAATGAATATTACTGATATAATTAAAATGTGCCTACTTGGTTCCCATCTGCCATGTCCCGACATCATATTTAAATAGAACTCTATTAATTTATTCATTCATCCATCCATCCATCCATCCATTCATTTGTACATTCATTCATTCAACAGTTGGCAGGCCCCTTGGTTTAGTCAAAAATGGAGCACTAGATTTGGAATCAGGTACTCCTGGGTTTGAGTCCCAGCACTAGCTTTGTAAACTTTATGGGCTAATCACTTAAATCCTCTAAGCCTTATTTTCCCCATTTATAAAATGGGCATAATAATGCATGCACAATCTTCCTCAAAGGGTTGCAGTGAGTAAAGCACTTTGCATATCCATGAGGCATAAGTATTTATGAGTGAGTGTTATTAATAAATCGTTATTAAGTACTATGAACATCCAATGCACTATGCTAGGCCCTGGAGAAAGTTTAAAAAACAGATAAGTAAGATTTTTCTCCTTGTCCTTGGGGAACTTGAAATCTAGTAGGGGATAGAGAAATACAAAAATTAATATAATACAAATTAATGTTCCCTAAATATTTAAGGAATAAAATGAGATCACATGAAAGAGATCATTTTAGGTGGGAATTGTCGAGAAACATTTTTTTAAGTCCGACGGAAGAACAAAAATAACAAAGTTTCCAGGCTGAAGCAAATAGGTTTATTGAGAGAGGGTTAGTCCCTCAACAAAACCGTTTATCCAGGCGTTGGACCTGAAAGACCCAGAATCACAAAATTCATGGGTTTATATACCCTTCCAAAGTTACACTTGTACAGTATTATATCATTAGTTACATTTCTGAAATTAAAACATATTCTTAGGAAATATAAGGAACTATCTAAATGACTATAAATGACAGCATTATGATAACAATAGGGTGGATCATTGTTAGGCCACTGGTCAACAGCGTGAACTCTTATAGGCACTCATGATGATTAAAATATAGTATTGCTGACTACTAGATCTTGTGATATTACCTAATGCTTGTCATTGGAAAATTAAGAAATATGGGGAAAGACTTAACCTTTTAACCTTACGCAATCTATATGAAATAGAATAAATCACAATTTTTTTAGTTAATATATTGATTATTATCTTAATCAAATCACTTATAACTATAGTAAATCTCTTATAACTAAGGGATGGGGAAAATCTCACTCACAGCATGGATCCACGAAAGCCTCATAAATGAAGTAGCATTTGACCTGGATAGAATATCAATAGGCAGAGATGGGAGATGGGGAGAAATTTTTAGGTTTGTCAGCCAGCATGGCTATTTGACTAAAATGTAGATTTTGTGAGGAAGAAGAGTAGGATATATGATTTGAAAGGAAGATTTAAGTTAGAGTGCAGAGTACTTTGCCTAAGAAACTATTGAAAGATTTTGAGTAGTTGAATAATATAGTGAGAATTGTGCATTAATAAATTATTCTGGATTGACTGAAATATTTATAGTAGTACTTTTTGTGGTAGCAATAAACTAGAAACAAAGTAAATGTCCAGCAATTGGGCAAAGGCAAAACAAATTATGTTGCATTTATATAATGAAATATTATTGTGCTCTAAAAAATAATGTTATATATATATTTACATATATATATATATGGTGAATATAAAGACAGAAATATTCACATTAATTGATGCAGAGTTAAATCAGCAGAGCCATAAAATAATATATGTATACAAAGACTACAACAATGGAAATAAAACAAAAACTGCAAAGCAAATGAAAGTGAATGTTGCAAAATTACCAGAATAAGCATAGCTCCAAAGAAAATATTTGAGAAGACACCTCCTTGGACACTTGCAGAGTCAGAGATCCATATGAGTGGAAGATCACATATATTTTGATGTGTTTTTTTGGTGTATTGACCAATTTTACTGTTAGTTTTTTTTCTCTTCTTTCTCTTGTTTCTTCTTTTAATTCTTTTTTCCTTTTTACAATATGGGATGATTCTTTAGGAAGGGGAAGAGGGAGAGATACAAGAATATATTTGGGTGATGTAAAAACAAAAAAAATCAATATAATTTTATTTTAATAAGACTAAACTTACATCAGTTTGTAAAATGGATTAGACATGAGATACTAAGTGAATGAAAGAATGACAAAACATTGATTGAGCTCTTTCTGTGTGCTATGTACTGTGCTAAACCCTGGAGATACAGTCAATTTTGCTATAAGACAACATATTAGTTCCTAAAAATCAGTGCACTATGCAAATTCATGTAATAAAAATGACAGGACTTATGGAAAAAAATAGATCACCAATGACATGTGAAAAAAGTCAGGAAACTAATGAAAATTGTAACAGTTTGATATATATTAAATGGTTAATAAATACATAAATACTATAATACCAATAGTGTCTTTGGTCTTGGGATGGTACTCACCTAGTTCCCACATGACCAGACTGGTAAAAGCTAGTAATAACTGAAGGAGGGCTGCCTCAATAGATCTTAGTCATTGTAGAAGGTTGGAGAGAGGGCAAGAACAGATCAGCCCTCCTCAGCCCACAGCTCCTTCTGCAGCAGATGATCTACAGTAAATATGGTACATTATCTTTTGGAACTTCATCTTAAATTCTCTCCTACTCTTTCCATCTACTCCCACACATTGAAACCTGGCTTACCCCTGTTGACACAGCTTCCCTTAGCCACCCTTTTGAAAATTCACTGCACCTTCACTCATTTTCCTTGGCTTACTGTTTGAAACAAGGGAGTTGGAATACTCCTTTCTCCCTATTGCTACTTCTAGGTTCTTCCCCTTTGCACCTTCATTCAATAAGCTCTCTTTCTTTTTATGCTAATCATATCTAGCTCCTAATCAAAATCCTGGTAGCTATTACCTACAGACCCCTAGGTCACTTCACTTTGTTTCTTAGTGAGTTCAGTATCTGGCTTATCATTTTTCTTTCCTCCCCAATTCCTGCCCTCATACAGGGGTACTTCATTAAATATTGATTCTCTCTCAAGTATTCTAACCACTGAGTTCCTCAAAATACTCATCTCTTATACACCAAGATGGTCATACCTTTTATCTTGCCATCACCCACAAGTGTGTGGGAAGGTGGGTGGTACAGTGGATAGAGAGCACTGGCTCTGAAGTTGGGAAGACCTGAGTTTAAATCTCACATCAGACACTTTCTAGCAATGCAACTCTGGGCAAGTCACTTAACCCCAATTTCCTAAAACATCTGGGGCCACCTCCAGTGATCCTGATGTATATCTCACCACTAGACTCAGATGGCTCTGGAGGAGTGTGAGCTTGGAGACCTTGCATAGCCCTCCCTCACTTAAATCCAATTTAGTGCAAGGCATGACATGACCTTGAAGTCATGGTCCTCTTTGAGAATGTAGGAAAAACAACAACCACCCACACACATACCACTTTAAAGTTCAAGAATTCTGAAATTCCTTTATCCAACCATAATTCATTGGCTTTTCTCTTTGCCTTCTCTGAAGCCTTTTACACCATTTTTCATTGTCTCCTTGATAATCTCTTCTCACTAGGTTTTTGAGACAATACTTTCCTGATTTTCCTCCTACATATCTGACCATTCCTTCTCTGATTCCTTTGCTGGATCCTCCACCAGATCATGTCCTCTAGCCATAGTTGTCACTCAGGGCTCTATCCTGGGTTCTCTCCTCTCCTCTCCTCTCCTCTCCTCTCCTCTCCTCTCCTCTCCTCTCCTCTCCTCTCCTCTCCTCTCCTCTCCTCTCCTCTCCTCTCCTCTCCTCTCCTCTCCTCTCCTCTCCTCTCCTCTCCTCTCCTCTCCTCTCCTCTCCTCTCCTCTCCTCTCCTCTCCCCTTCCCTTCCCTTCCCTTCCCTTCTGTCTATAATTCTTCACTTGGTGATCTCTTCATTTCCCATGGATTGAATTGCTATCTTTATCCTGAGTATTCACAAATATTTCCTGCTCCAATATCTCTGCTAACCTTCAATATTATATCATTAATTGCCTTGCAGACACCTCAAACTGGATATTCAGTGGATATGTTAAACTCACTATAACCAATATTCCCCCTATTCCCATCTGGCTCTTACTTTCCCTTTTACTATTTTTGAGGCAATTGGGTTTAAGTGACTTACCTAGGGTCACACAGCTAGTAAATGTCTGAGGCCAGATTTTAACTTAGGTCCTCCTGATTGCAGGGCTGGTGCCCTATCCCAGGGCTTCTTAAACTTTTTCCACTTGTGACCCCCTCTTGCCTGATAATTTTTTACACAATGCCAGCTATATATAACTTTTTACTATTGCCAAATTTTTCATGACTGCCACATCCATTTATGTGACCTCCGTATGGGTTCACTACCCACAGTTTAAGAAGAATTGGTCCACCCACTGTGCTAACTGGCTGTACCCCCTATTATCATTAAGGCCAACACTATTCTCCCAGGCCCTCAGTCTCACAACCTCAGACTCATGCTAGATGCCTCCTTGACATCTAAGCTATTTCCATGGCCTGTCCATTTCACCTCTACAACTTCCATCAAATATGCCCCTTCCTGTCCATAAGTCCTCCCCTTCCATCTCTCTTTTATGTCTTCCTCCATTAGAATGCAAGCCCTTTGAGTGGAGGTACTTTCTCATTTGGTTGTATTTGTATCTTCAACACAACATAGTACCTAATACATTGCAAGTGTTTAAAAATATTCTCTCTCTCTCTCTCTCTCTCTCTCTCTCTCTCTCTCTCTCTCTCTCTCTCTGTCCCTCCAGAAAATTTAAGATTGGAGTTGAGGAAAAAAGTGAATTCAATTTAAGGCACTGTATTTTTGTGATTCAAAGACCAAAACAAAACAAAAAACCAAATACGTAGTCTATGACCTCAAAGATCATATATTTTTATTGTAGGTCTTTTTGTTTACTCATTTTTCAGTTATGTCCAACTCCTTGTTATCCTTTTTGAAGTTTTCTTTGCAAAGGTACTACAGTGGTTTGTGATTTACTTACCCAGCTCATTTTATAGATGAGGAAACAGAGGCAAACAGGGTTAAGTGACTTGCCCAGGATAATACAGCTAGTGTCTAAGGCCAGATTTTAACTTAGGAAGTATGATTATTCCAGACTCCAGGCTGAGCACTTCATCTACTGTGCAACCTAGCTGCCAGTAGGGAAATATATATGTGTGTATATTGTTTTGTATTGTATTATATTGTTATATTGTATTGCATTATATTATACTCATATCATATAATAATATATCATTATATTATATATACACATGTGTATATATGTATGCATAAGTACATACACAAATACATATGTGTAAGTTCATACATGTGTATTGTATACATGCATGTTTATGTATATACACATGCATATGTACATGCATATGTGTGTATATATATGCATCTGTGTATGTACAACTCTATGTATATCTGTATATATAAATATATATGTATACAGACAAGATCATTTGAGGGGAGAAAAAAACTATGTGTACATGGGGTGGAGGTTAGGAAAGGCTTCACTTTGGCAAAGGCACATGAGTTGAACCTTGAAGTAAAATGAGAGGCAGAAATAAGGAAGAAGTGATGAAATTGGAGATATCTTGTATATACAGATGGGAGTTAGAATTTCATATTTAAGGAAGAGCTAATGTAGTTTAGAAGGAAGGTAGACTAAATGACAATGGATAATTTGAAATAATGCTCAAAGTTAAATTGATGATAAAATGTAGAGGGCATTGAATGATAGACTAAGGGATTTGCATTTTATGCTAGAGGATGTAGGGTTTTGTACTGGGAGGTAATATTGTCAGACTTATGCCTTAGGAAACTTTTAGCAACTGTGTGGAAGATGGATGGGGAGAGGGGGACTAATGGCAGAGAGACCTATTTAGACACTTTTATAATCATCTAGAAGTAAGGTGATAAGTAACAGAATCAGTAATGTAGCTATATGAATAGAGAGAAAGCAAGGTAGACAAGGGATTTGGTGTTAAATTGAAAGGACTTAGAAGCTGATTAGATTTGGGCATGAGACACATGGAACAGTCAAAGATAATACTGAGGTTAGGGACCTAGGTGGCTGTAAGCATGGTTGGGTCCTCAAGAGACAGAGTCATAACACCCGTGTTACCTCTTCTTCAATGAGGTCCCATAAAAGTTACCCCAGGTTGGAGGTACTGAGTAGTTCACCATTCACTAAAAATTGTATATCTCATGATCTACCATGGATATGTTGAATTTTGTCAGCTGTACAGTGGACAAATTAGTTTATAATAAATGGCATTTGCCTAAATGACTCCTACATCAGTGGGGAAAGGACACAAAAAAAGAATATCAAGGACCAGGAAATATGGAGTACACACATAAAGGAAATATATACAGTCAGCTAATATGTATCGAAAGGGCATGTATAAAGAACCCACATGACAAGTGTATATACATAGGAACAAATGCATGGTGCCTGGGGAAATGCATGATGGTCACCTCTAAAGTTTCTGCTTGATGTATTGTCTCTCTTGATCATTTCAGCAAAACCTATGGTCCCTGATTTTATATCTGGTTGCCTCTTTGAGGTTTCACTATTGAGTGAATGCTGTTGTCTCTATGTTGTGGTGACTGGGGGGCCTATTCCCAATAAAGGCAACATGAGCTCTCAGTCCAAACTAGATCCATTAACTTGTAAACAAACAAATAAAACACCTCATATTTTAAGACTTGTTAGCTTGCCTAATCAAAAGGAGAGCTGTGACTACTCTTGGGATGAGGCATAGTCAGATTCTGAATTACCCAAATCACTTCAGAAATAAGTCCAAGCATGACCATTTTAGGACAGAGCCTCTAGCACTTTTGAAAAATATTTTTATTTAAATGTTTATTGATTGATTACTTGTGCCTGGTGCTAATTCAATCAATCAAAAAAAAAAAACCAAAACACACAAAAAACCCTACAAACTTTGAGAAGTGACCACACACATTTAGTTTTACCCATCACAACACCTTAATTAATGTGTTTGGCGTAGTGCTAAAAACTGGGGATACAAAGGAAGCAAAAGACAGCCCCTGACCTCAAGGAGCTAACATTTTAATGGCCATAATAATGATTTGAAATCCATAGTTCTGACAACTATCTGACATGGTTAGAAAATTCCTTGTAATTCCTGTTTAATCCTTAAAAGCCATCCTTTATCCCTCCATAAAAGAAAAGTTTTCAGGGATTCTAACACCCCACCACGCTAAACCTGACAAGAGGAAGCTTTGTATTGATTTGGGCGAAAGCCCACTTTAAACTTGTGATCATCTTTGTTTGCCATAAACAAAAGGAAAGCAAAGAAGGCATGGTTATTGTCCTCCTGCCACCTGGTCCACAGCCCTGACCTTATTATGTATATTTATCAGTGACAAGAACAAATATGGCTTTTGTGTAGCATTAAGGTCATCACATAACTATCTCCCTACTCTAGGAAGCACAGAGGAAGTGGAGTTTGGTATCTGTGAAAGAGCAATCACACACAGGAAGGGAAAAAAAATCAGGAAAGGGCATTGTCCTGGAATTCAAAGGAGGACAGAATATCTAGCAGGAGATGGTAATAAATGCTATCAAGGAGATGAAGAGATCAAGGCAGAGATGTAAGAGAGGCAGATTTAGTATTTTTACACCCATCATTGCATTTTATCTTATCAAGGATTAATAGGAAAAATATTTCTTTATTATACATGTTTAACATTTTCTCACCATAAAACCAACACAATTTCCATAAAACTACTACCAATGTCTTATTTTTCTTGATTGATTGATTGATTGATAATTTTTGTGGGGCAATGAGGGTTAAGTGACTTGACCTGTGCCACACAGCTAGTAAGTGTCAAGTGTCTGAGGCTGGGTTTGAACTCATGTCCTCCTGAATCCAGGGCCAGTGCTTTATCCACTGCACCACCTAGCTGCCCCCTATCAATGTCTTATTAAATACAATATATTCAAATGGCCATTACTTTCTTTTTCTGATCCTCTTCCTTTTTTCTTTTTGGAACTATATAATATATACTACATGTATTTTAAAATGTTTTCTGTTTGTGCTTCCTTCTGAACATTTTTTTGTCTGGTTCATATAAGAATAAGGTTCATCTGAAGCTCATTTCCTCCACGCTTCTACTTCCTTTCCTCTCCTCCCTCCATTTTAGGATCAGAAAATTTATTTTTCTTTCAGTTATTCCCTATCAGATACTATATTTCAGATAAGAGTGAATTACATCTGAGGTTCACTCTCATTACCTCTGTCTCTATGTGTGCATATATGCATGTATGTGTGGGTATGCATACACATGGACACATACTTCTCCTGCATGTCAATTTTGAGAAATAGCATGTTATTTCTATACTAGTGTAAATCATTCCTTCTTGTTTTCCTTCTCCTTTAATACTTACACTGAGCTATTGAACTTTAATGATCTTTCTTTTTACTCCCTCAAATACCTTTTGGAGCCAATGAAATTCTAAAGGGACCCTTGTTTCATCTTCCTTAGAATGTTAGCCCTATACCATCATACAGTTCAATCTAATTGCTAACATAAACTTATCTTTCTAAGTTTCTCTGGACTCCTGTGTTTATATTTTAAAATTCCAAATCAGCTCCTATCTTTTCATCAGAAAGTGATTAAAATTCCTTAATTCCACTAAAGGTCCATTTTCCTCTCAAAGTATTATATTCAGCCCTGTAAGATAAGTTATTATTAGTTATAAATTGAACTCTTTTGCTTTTTTGAATATTATATTCTAAGCTATTCCTATCATTTTTAGTTTAGACCTGAACTCTCCAGGTCTGAATCTGGTCACTGCTGTGCTGGGTACGAAGTTATCTGCTAGTGCTTTAACACTGTCTAGGTCCTTATTTAGGGACTTTCTAACCATCCTGAGGTCTTAGTGGGGTGGCTCTACTCTTGCTTTCTAAGGAAACATGGTCTAGCACAGTGAGTGGCACATATTAGGTGCTTAATAAATGCTTGTTGATGACTTGATTTGATCACCCCTTTAGTCATACTCCTCATGTCTTTTTTTTCTAATAGGAATTTCCTCATTCTCCGCATGTTATTAGAAATTTTGAGAAATAAATCTCAGCTGTTACTGCATGATCACCAAGGTGATTACCACAACTTCCTACATCTTACATGTTAGATTTATCATTTCTACTGGACCACTTCACTCTTGCCCATGCCTGAAATATCCTCCTTGGCTTCCTTTAAGTCCCAGCTAAAATCCCATCTTCTATAGGAAGCCTTTCCTCTTAATTCCAGTACTTTCCTTCTTTAATTATTTCCTATATATCCTGTGCATACGTTGTTCTGGATATATTTATTTTTATCTTGTTTTCTCCATTAGACTATAATTAGATTATAATCTCCTTTAGGGCAAGGGCTATCTTTTCGTATCCCCTGTGCTTAACCCAGTGCCTGACCTGCAGTAGGCTCTTAAGCATTTATTAAATGAATGAATGGGAAAGAAGGGACTAATCATATTTTCAACAATAAATACATGTATAAGGATCCTTTATTTTTTTTTCTTACACACTAATCCTGAGTATTTGACTTCACAGATGACATTCTATCGTAATCCCTTTTCCTGAGATGTAGTTGAAATCTCTTAACAATTACCCTTCTCATTGTATATCTGGAACATCTGATGCACATGAATATATTTAAATTCTAATAATTACTTTGGTGGAGAGCAAATACACTCTCTAGTATGTTCCTTTTTGTTCCTTAACTGAGACTCACGATTACACATATTCTGACCTGGAGTTAAATCTTTAAACATATATATGTTCTGTTTAATACTTCCACCAATGTATGGCTTTCTTGTGCTAATGGCCAATCTTTAGAACATCAAATTCAATCCCTTCATGGATAAGGTTACCCTCTTGTCCTTGATCTTTGGCACAATATATATTTTTTTCCTTTTCTCAGCACTACACTACATAGGCTGCACTAGTTTATTGTTAATTTTTATATTATTCATAACTAATGACCTTACCTTAAGCTATATTACTCATATGTATGCTTTCAATTAGTGTTTAATGTTTCCTTTCCTTTTCCCTAACCTCCCTCATTTCAGATTATTTTTTCTATTTTAGACTATGTTATTTCCCCTTTCCTCTATTCCTACTTCTTGTACTTTAGTTCCAATTACAGTGGGCCTCATTCTATTATCCTCCATTTTTCCTTTCTTCTATTTTTCTAGTGACCTAAGACCATGGTATTTTTCCTGAACCAACACTATATCATTTCCTTTCCTCAACAGGCACTATTTCCTTCTCCTCATTTTCCGGTTTGACTTCTACCTTTTTTCTAACACTGAGTTTAACTGCCATTTTTGTTTTTATCTACTTAAACATCTTCAGTTTCCTCAGCTTATTTTCATATGGCTTCTTCTCAAGGCCCTTCATCATTCTGTTTGTTATCTGGAAACTATCCAGTTCATCAATGCCCTTCCTAACATGTGGTACCCAGTTCCTATTCTGAGGTCCTTTTTCTGCTTTCTTTTGTCCCAGAAATCTTGTTTCTTTATTTTCCTCAATCTTTTCTAAAGATTTCATTCATTTTTCTTTTTTTCCTTTTCTTCATGGTATGGATTTTACTAATTAAGGGCTTCTTAACTTTTTTCTGTATCATGAATCCTTGTGTTAATAAATCCAGTGAATCCTATGGCGCCCATCTTAAAATACTTTTAAAAACATCATAATTGAAGGAAATGTTAAATTTCAGTTAGAGGTTAGTAAAAATAAAGTATTTTTGTCCATACATTTTCATATACCCTTCTGAAATGTATCCATAGGCCCCTTTGCTCTATTTAAAATATCATTAGTGTTATCTTTTGCTTTTTTTACCCATCTAACAATAAAGAAAAAAATGATCACTATATAAAGAATGTCTGAAAATATGGTTAATGTATCATACCCATGGACCTCCCATTTCTGCATAGGTGTGGAGTAAGAGTGTCTTCTCACTTCTTCTTTGGGGCTGTACTTACTCTTTGTAATTTTACAAGATTCATAGCTAATTGTTTTGTTGTTCTTTGCCTTTTATATTGTTATGGTCATTTATACTGCTTTTATCACTCTGTTTACTTCGCTCTACATCAGATCATGTCTGCATCATACACATCATAGCAGGCTCATATTCCCTTACATTCATATACCACAATTTGTTCCACAGACTCTTTGTTAAAGATCCCCAGAATTAGGTAGACTCAGAAGGGCCACTGCAGTCTGAAATTCTAATATTTGCTAGTACCCTTGTTGCTTCCCCTATTCAGTTTGGTTGATAAGATTCAATTCGTGACTTCCCTTCTGTTCTGTGTCTTGGAAGCTGATTCAGTCATGCATTTTGCACTAAAATGCTCTTAGTTCTCACAGGTATATCTCCCTTGTCAAAATGTTAAGCATACTTCCTCCTCACTTTTATTTACTTATTTATTTTTTACAATGGGCACAGCAGTGTTTTTCTCCTACACACCTAAAACATTGTCCTTGAGAAACACTATTCTCTAATAATTTCTTTGGCTCCATCCACAGTATGTCTTTGGTTGTTCTCTCTACCAGCAATAATGAAAACCACCTGGAAGATAATTAAAATTCCAACAGTATATATCCCTTTTAACACATTTCTAACTGTTAACACATGACAAAGTCTCTAACCGGATAAATATTTTTCCTATAGTCTTTGTTTCATTCCTGAATAGAATGAAAAATGAATAGGGCCTTTGGTCCACCTAAGCTAAGTAGAATTACCTAAAGAATTCCTCCAGCATTTCTGCCCTCTGTTTTCTGGATGCTTTCTGCCAAATAAATTCAATTTCTCTTCTAATCTGAAGCTTCCATCCAAGTCTTTACTTCCAAGGTTTTGCATGGCTGCAATCACTCCCTTTAGGATCATCTCAATTGAAATGACAATTAGAGTCTCCATTTCATCTTTCAAGGCAGGGCAGCTGTTGTATTCAGTCTATCCCTGGTAGAGCAGATCCTACCCGCTAATGTTCATTTGAAGGGATATTTCCATTATCTTCCTTACCTAATAGAAGTAATACACATTCTTTTCTCTCACCTATTTACCTCGCCTATCTGCCTTATTAGGGAAAAAAAATTAGCAAACCAACTGCTTTCTTTTCTTAGTATGCTCCAGTCTTCATATTTTCTCCCATTCCTCCATTTTGTTTCATTATCTATTGGCCAGTCAACAAATTATTAAACACTTAACTATGTGCCAAGTACTGGGGATATAAAGCAAGATAAAAACAAAGTCCCTGCTCCTGGGAAGCTCACATTCTAGTGGAGGATGCTATATGCAAAAAGTTGTGGGTGTACAAGGCATAGACAGCTTAAATGAGAGGTAATCTCAGAGAGAAGATACTAGTAGCATGTGTGTCTGTGTGTGTCTGTGTATGTGCAGTGGGTGGGGGTGGGGTGGGGCAAAGATACCAAATGGCCTCTTTCCAAAGATGGAATTTTTGTTGAGTCCTGAATGAAACCTGAAGACAGAGGAGATGAAGAAGAGTATTCTAGGCATGACAAATAACCAGTTGAAAAACTTGGAGTCAGGGTATGGAGCATTTTGTTTGGGGAATGCAGTTCACAGAAGGTCACTGTTGCTGAATTAGGGAATACGACAAGAAGAATAAGGTTTAAGATTAGTGAAAAGGTTGTCAGGCACTTTCAAAGTACTGATTGGCAGTCAAGACCTAGCATTCTGTTGATCCAGCTGCATTGCTCAATCACAGGGCTGCTCTTAGGGTGCATGGGCCACTGGGCAAATATTTGTTGCAGGATACCACAATTTGATGTGAAAACATTATAAAATTCATGAACTCATGTGAAGCATACTTATTTTTATGAGCTTTGCCTTCTTATAAGAAGTATTGTGATTTAAAACAGTGCGATATGAAGTTGAAATGACTATCTAAATTTGGATCACTATTGTCGTCCATTTGGCCACTTGATTTATCATCTTGTGAGTAGTCTCAGGCATCATCATCAGTAGTCAAGATTACTATATTAGTCTCCTTATTGGTCTCCCTGTATCCAGCTCTTCCCTTCTTCAGAAAGCAGCTGCCTTCATATTCTTCTCTCTCTTTTTTTTTCTGAGGTAACTGGGGTAAAGTAACATGCCCAAGGACACAAAACTACTAAGTGTCTGAGGCCATATTTGAACTCAGGTCCTTCTGACTTCAGGGTCAGTGCTTTCTCCACTGTGCTACCTAGCTGACCCTGCATTGATATTCTTAATTTTTTTAATTAAAAAAATTTGGGCAGTACAATGAGGGTTAAGTGACTTGCCTAGGGTCACACAGCTAGTAAGTGTCAAGTGTTTGAGGCCAGATTTGAACTCAGGTCCTCCTGAATCCAGGGCCAGTACTTTATCCATTGTGCCACCTATCTCCCCCCCCATTCATATTCTTTTTTTGGGGGGTAGGGCAATGAGGGTTAAGTGATTTGCCCAGGGTCACACAGGTAGCAAGTGTCAAGTGCATTCATATTCTTAAAGTATAGGACTCACTAAGTCATTCTGTTCTTCAAGAAGCTTCAGTGGTTTTCTACCAGGTTTACTATCAAATATAAATTTCTCTTTTGGGCAATTAAAGCCCTTCACAATTTGGTTCCAGCCTATCTTTCTAGGCTGGTTAAATGTTGTTCATGCATAACATTCCGTCTTCTCTCTCTGACTTTGCACAGGCTTTCTCTGATGCCTGCAATTCTCTCCTTCCTTATCTCTACCTCTTGAACACTTAGTGCCCTTCAAGCCTCAGCTTGAGCTCCCTCAAGAGACTGTTACTGATTCCCCCTAGTTGTTAACCTCGCTCCAAATCATTGTTTATTTATTTTAAATATAACTCATATTTGCTTGTCTGTGAACACATAGCCACCCTCTAGTAAAATATCTGATTCTTGAGTACAGGAACTGTTTTACTTTAAAATTAGTATTTCCCTCCAGAACCTAGGACAGCACCTGAAGCTTTTTTTTTCTTCAGTTGTGTCTGACACTTTGTAACCCCATTTGGCATTTTCTTTGCAAATATGCTGTAATGGTTTGCCTTTGCTTTCTTCAGCTCATTTTACAGGTGAGTAAACTGAGGGAAATAAGATTAAAAGTCACTTGCCCAGGGTCACACAGCTAGTAAGTATCTGAGGCTGGATTTGAAGTCAGGAAGATGTCTTCCTGATTTGAGGCCTGACACTCTATCCACTATGCCACCTAGTTATCTGAGATATTGTAGGCTTTTAATATATGCTTATTGTTTAGGACTTGAAACTACAGACATAAAGATACAGTTCCTGATCTCATGGGGACTGCACACAAATAATTATATTACAGAATACTTTAAGTGTAAGGATAAGATGCAAAGCACTTAAAACAAATTTAATTCGGGGGAAAAAAAAACACATAGCCAGAGGATCAGGGAAGAGGTGTCACCTAAGCAGGGATAAAAGAAAGGTGGTAGGAAACTCATGATTCCTAGTTTAGGTGAATGGATCCTGCCTTTCTGCCTGTGAAAAGCTTAGCCAGGCAGTTGTGAAGTCTCTTACTCCTACTTTTTGGAGAATGAGTAAGTTAGTTTTATATGAGCTGGGTCTTCCAAAGTGTCTTGACCACTGTGGGACAGGCCTTGAATAGGAGTCTAGCTTGCTAAGATTTTAGGGTGGTACTGCTCATTTAGTTCTTTCACCAGATTCTGTGTAGTGTGGGCCCACCATCCTTTGACAGTTCTCCATGATTCCCACTATTCCCTAACAATCCTCCATGATGCTTAGTATCCTCTGACAATCCTTCATGGTCTCTACCATCCTGTGACAATCCTCTATTGTCCCCACCTCTTGTTGAAATATTGCCATTGGCAAAAGCTTCCTATTTCCTCTCAGTGGCAATTTTGATTGCTTTCTTTCCAACATATATGCACCATTTGGTGAATGGTTATGTATAATTGCCTAAAATTCTCTCATATACTGTACACACATTTCCATGGAACCTCAGAGACAGAAGGAAGTTGACAGACCACTTGTTCTAACCCCTTTGTTTTTACAAAAGAGAAAGTTAAGTCCTGGAAAGCTGAGATATGTTACTAAAGTCACACATAAGCAGTAATCATGCCCAAATCTTTTGACTCCAAAACCAAGTTTCTTTATTTAAATATATATATGTATATATTCATAATTTTCCCATTTGCATATCAAAACATTTTTAAAAGTTCATTTTAAAAAATTTTGAGTTCCAAATTTTCTCCCTCCTTCTCTTTCCCCATCCTTGAGATAGTAAGCAATTTGATATAGGTTTATATATGCAATCAAGCAAAACATATTTCCATATTAGTCATCTTGTGAAAGAAAACACAGACAAAAAATGAAGTAAAAATAGGTTGCTTTGATCTGTATTCATGCTCCATCAGTTTTTTTTCCTCCAGAGGTATATAGCATTTTTCATCATGAGTTCTTTGGAATTGTCTTGGATCATTGTATTGCTGCAACAAGCAACATGAAACTCAAACAAAGGGAAGGTAGAAAGAAGAGGAAAAAGATGAAATTTCATATCAGCCTTTTGAACTCTGGATTGTGCTTCAAGCCACAACCTCAATCCCATTAATTCCATGAAATTTTCAATGATCATTCAGCCAGAAACTATATTTTCCTCTTCTTGCATTCCAATAGTAGTTTTTAAAATGCCATTTATATGCATTTATCTTGTTCTGTCCAATTCTCTGGTTACTTACATTCATGTCATTTTTCTGTATAGATTGGGATGTAAACTCCCACAGTCCAGACTGGAACCAGTTCTTATATATCATAGAAAGCCACCATTTCTCCCTAACTCTCATTGCTTAGCACTGTGCTTTGCCCCTGGAAGATGCTTACCAAATATTTGTTGAATAAATGAATAGTAGCCCTATTGCCTAGTTTGCATTAGACCCTGAAATTTATCCTGAATCTTCCTTGACCATTTTTAGTGCCTCGTTAGGTGGACTAGAGCTTATTTTCATGGCTAGATGATTGTATCTGCAAAGGTAATTAATAGTGAGTCAGATAAAAATCATTAATTGCATAAAATGAAACATTTGTCAATGTAAATTATTTAAATTAGTATCTGAAGAATCATTTTGCACACTTAAGTTGAAGTTTTAGTGGGTATAAAAGTAGACCACTAAATGATCCATAGGATTACCTTCTGGGATATTTTATCTAAATGCTCAGTCTCTTGAAAGTGTGAAATAAGGATGGCAATAACATAGACTGATATATTTTCCATTAGTATTATAAATGTTTAAGGAGTTTTCTTAATAGTTTCTGCTCTGTACATGAAATTTTGAATTAGTTTCTTATTCTCACACTATTAATTGTCTCTTCATAATCTTTCATTAGTAGATAAATGAAATCTTCATTCTTTTTCAAATGCTTGTTTTTTTGTTTTTTGGTTTTTGGTTTTTTTTTACAATGCACCTATTTCCCCCACTCCTCTTCAGGTCCCTTTTAAATGCTGTTTTCCCCATTAGAAGGTAAGCTCCTCAAGGGCAGGGACTGTCTTGTATTTATATTCTCAGGGCTCAGCACAGGGCCTGGCACAAACTAAGCACAAAATAAATGCTTATTGACTTGACTGGTAGAAAATAACACTACCTCAGATTTTTACTTCACAAAAATTTTACTGACAATACCTTTACAAGGCATTCAGTATCATTTTTCCTATCCCTTTTATACAAATGGGGAAGTTGAAGTTCACAGAAGAGACTTTTTCTCGAACCCACGTATAGAGATATTCACTGGTAGCAATATTACCATTGATTTTACTCATGTCTTAAATCCTAGGTTTGCTTGTATTGCCTCTGCTTGTTCTTCTTCCTAACAGACAAAGCAGCATATTCAGAAATACAGCATTTAGATATACAGAGCCTGATCAGCTTACCTGATCAATCTGTGGCTCCCACCGGGTATAATGGTATTGGAGGGCATTGGGATATGATTCCTCCAGGCCTAGTAAGCAGGTAGGGTGTACTGCCTCTGGACTTACTTAGTACTCCAATGGATTCCTGTTATATTTATGATTCAATATAAAATTCTCTTTTTGGTTTCTAAAGCCCTTTACAACTTGACCTATCTTTCCAGCTTTCTTCAACCTAACTCCTCTCTAGGATTCTATGATGCAGAAACATTGTTCTTTTTTCTATTATTGCACAGAATACAACATCTCAAGACTCCATGCCTTTCTCTTACTTATTCCACACACCTGGAATCTTCTCTTTCCTTGTCTCTACATTCTGCCTTCCTTCAAGTTTCAGCCCAAATCCTATCTTCTACAAGAGGCCTTTCCCAGTCCTTCTCAATACCAGTACCTTCCCTCTGAGATTATCTCCCATTTATACTGATCTGTCTGATATCATCTATCTATCTATGTTTAAATCTTGTCTTTCCCATTTGAATGTGAGATCCTTGGAAACAAGGATTATCTTTGTCTTTACTTGTTCTCCTCCATGTATCTCACCATGAGGCAGCTAGGTGGCACAGTGCATAGAGAGCACTGGCCCTGAAATTGGGAGGACCTCAGTTCAAATGTCACCTCAGACACTTACTAGCTGCATGACTCTTGGAAAATAATTCCATTTGCCTTAAATATTGGTACTGAAGGAGAGAGTGATCTTGTTGACTTTGCACAATCCTCCCTAACTTAAATCCAATTCACTGCAAGCCATGCCATCACCTCTGATATCAAGGTCCTCTTCAAGAACAAAGGACAAACAACAAAAAGTTCAATCCCACCATAGTGTCTGGCACATAATAAGTGCTTAATAAATACTTGTTCACTAATACTCTCTCAAGGTTCCTAAAATCAAGGCTTAAAACTCATAGGTCAATAAATCAATCAAGAAGCATTTATTGGGTACCTTTTATGTCCCCACCACTGTGATGGGCACTGGGAATTAAAGACAAATAATGAAACAGTTCCTTGCCTTAAAGAACTTATACTCTCTAGGGGGAAACATGTACATCAATGATACAAAAGTGCATACAACATAAAAAAGTAATTTGGCATGGGGAGGTAGGTGCAGATCAAGCTTTGCACTCAATGATTTTAATTTGCACTAACATTCTTTATTTTCTCATTCTGCACACTCACTCTATAACTTTCTTCATTATCCATTGGGTCACTCTCTACCACAATCCTTTTCAAATACAGAATCATAGACTGAACCAGAAGAAACATTGGAGGCTATTTAGCTCAATCGCCTCATTATACAGCTGGGGAAACTGGTTCAGAGAGTTTAAGGAAATTATTTGAGGTCATACAAGAATAGTGGGTATTAGAGCCAGAATTTGAACCCAGGTCCCCTAACCCTAAACCTAGCACTTTTCTTACTTTGCCACACTGTTAGAATAAAGATCTTTAAGGATAAAAGTGGCTTTGGTAAGAACATTGTGAAGATAAGTACTTCTGTCATTAGTTATGGGTCAAAGATTACTCTTTATTTATCCATTTATCTATCTTTTTATTCATTTATTTTTAGTGAGGCAATTGGGGTTAAGTGACTTGCCCAAGGTCACACAGTTAGTAAGTGTCTTAGGCTGATTTGAACTCAGGTCCTCCTGACTCCAGGGCCGGTTCTCTATCCACTGCACTACCTAGCTGCCCCAAAGATTACTATTTAAACAGTGATCTTTTTTAAGATGACTTTGGGGTTAGGATTTTGGTTACTGCTGTAAAACATCTTAAAGCAAACTTTTTCAGACTTAAGTGTTCCAGCATTATCATATTTTCCAAGACAACTTCCTAGAAGACTCTCAGATTAGTTCTAAGAGAAAGTGGTACATCTTGGATTACCCTTTAGATAACCATTAAGTGAGTGATGGGCATCTTGGTTTTCACTGAAGAGCAGAAATGAACTATTTAGTTCAGATCACCCCCACCCATAAGCTAGAAACACAATAACATTAAATCACTGGAAAGGCCTATGAGTTGTCATATGATCATTTTAAACCCTTATAGTTTTCAAATAAATATTGTACAGCATTATAGAAGTTTAGTACTTGTTTTTTTTTTTCTAATGAAGAAAATAAGAATTCAGATGTAAGATTTGCAGAGCACTTTTCTGAAAACAAATCTCTTAAGTAGTTAGTAATGGAAGTATCATTAGTCTTAAATTTTTGTATCAGATCAGGAATACTCTTCACAACATTCCCAATACATGGTCCTTCCCTACAATGCTGAGCTGTCCTGATATAAAATGGATTAAGGAGATCCAGGGGTCTCCTACAGAGGAATAGGAGGCAAGATATAGCTTGATGTAAAATGAATGGTCTAAATCCAGAGGGCAACCTCTTCATGGACCACTGTGATTTCTCTCTCCTCATTCTGCAGCCCAAAATGATGGTGCATAAGATTTCCTGGTTGTATCCTTAATTGCCTCTGCCCCAAACCCCCTCCCAGGTGTATCCTTGTTTGTCCTATCCCATTCTTAGGTCTCTTAGTTTTGACATTAGGGCTTTCCTTGTGTTGGCTAACATGGGGCTACAATACCTACCGACTTATTTTATCATCATTGGCTGGTCTGCCTTTTCTGTGAAAGGCTATTAGTGTCCACAAAAACACTTCAATTCAATTAGATGAAATTCAATTCAGTGCAATGCAACACAATTCAATAAATACTTATCGAGTGCTTAGTTTATGGAGGATATGTAGGGATACAAGAAAAAAAATGCAACAAAAACAAAGGTGAAATAGACCCTGCCCTCAAGGAGCTTGTATCTTATTAAGGAAGATGAATCAGCACACAAACAATGTGGTACAAAGTAAATTGGGAAGAAAGAGATGTATAGCAACTGAAGGAATCAGAGAGGTTTTCTACAAGAGGTGGCATCTGTGCTCAGCCCTGAAGGAAGATAGGATTTTGAGATGGGGAGAGAGGAGAGAGTGCATTCCAGGCATGAGGAATGGCTTGTGCACAGAAACAAGATATTCCATTTTGAGTTCAAGTGTGGATAGGAAAGGAGAGGAACAAGAAGCAGGGAAACCCTATTGGAAGCTATTACACTTAGCCGGCTGTGGTGATGAACTACATCTGTATGAGTGGAGAGGAGAAAGATACACAAATTGAATTGTCTTATTAAAAGAATGTTTTGTAAGCATTATAAAGTTATGAAAGATCATTAAGGTATGGCGTCAGCAAGATGAGTTCTTGAGAGATTAACCTAATTTCCTTTTTGTAAAATATTAGTGGATTATTAGATCAGAAGAATTCTGTAGACATAGTGCATACCTATTGTCATGCAAAGCAGTTGACAAAGTCATTAATGCTATAATTTTAGGCAAGACAAGGAGATGTGAGCTAAGATAAAGTACAATTAGGTAAATTCAAAATTAGGTTGAGGGGCAGCTAGGTGGCTCAGTGGATAAAGCACCGGCCCTGGAGTCAGGAGTACCTGAGTTCAAATCCAGCCTTAACAGAAGTCACATAGCAGAAATGAACTATTTAGTTCAGATCACCCCCCACCCATAAGCTAGAAATACAATAACATTAAATCACTGGAAAGGCCTATGTGACTTTGGGCAAGTCACTTAACCCCAATTGCCTCACTAAAAAAACCAACCAAACAAACAAAATTAGGTTGAATAAGTGATTCCAGAGAATAGTCATTGAGGGTTTCTTGCCAGTTTGGAGGGTGGTCTTTACTCAAGAATCCCCAAGCCCTGTCCTTGGCCCTATGTACTAAAACATTTAATCTAGCTCTTGGATAAAGAGTTAAGAAGGAATGCCTATCAAATGGGAAGATGATACAAGTATGAGGGATAATGATGTTGAACAACAGAATCAATATTCAAAATGGAATGGTTGGGCTACAAAAATGAGCTACATCTAAAAACATGAAATTTAATAGAGATAAAATACAATATAAGTTCAAAATGTAAAAACTTCATCAGTGAAAGAAAAGTGTTTAGATAAAGTTATATAAAATACAGGTTTTGCAGGGATCACATATCAAGGACAAAGTTGAGGGAGTACTCCTGTTATTTCATTGTTATTTCTGTTATTTCATCCGGGAACTCATAATGAGGACACATTTTTCATTAGTATAGGTCTTTACCTGAACTTCAACTTATAGTGTTAGAATTTTGGGGGGGACATTGAAGGGAAGAACGGAGAGAATAAGAATTTATATAGCACCTACTAAGTGTCAGGCACTCTCCTAAGCATTTTTACCAATATTATGTCATTTGATCTTCACAACCCTGCAAGCTAGGTGATATTATTGTGTCTACTTTTACAGATGAGGAAATTGAGGCAAACAGGGGCTAAGTGACCTGCTCAGGGTCACACATTGTCTATTGTCTAACTCTGGATTTGAATTCAGGTCTTCTTGATTCTAAGCCAAGTGCTTTGTCCACTACAGTACCTAGCTGCTTCAAGGGCAAGTATCTTGCCCAGTGTCTGCTGATGTGTCAGAAGAAGTACTTGCAACCAGGTTTTCTTCACTCTAAGACTAGCTTTAATATACTTTAGCAGTGTAAAATGGCAGCCAGAAGAGCAAATATGTTCTTAATTTACATAAAAAACTAATTTACATAAAAAACTAGAATGAGTGCTGCTCATACTGTAATGTGCTGATTCAACCATATAGGGAGTATTGTTTTCAGTTCTGGTCTGCCACTTTTTACAAAGTACACTGAATTACTGGTTACTACTATTCCATTGGAATGTAAGCACCTTGAATTCAGAAATGCTTTTTGTTTTTTCTTTATGTCTCCAGGACTTAGCACAGTGTGTGTCACATACAAACAAACACTCAACGAGTGATTGGTTGATGGGCCAGCAATGAAATGAACCTAGCTTTGTTTGGAGGTTCATTACAAGATGAGTTTGTTTTTGTTTTGGGGGGGTTTTAAGCAAAATTATGTGATGATCAACTGTGATAGACTGAGATCTTCTCAGCAATACAATGATCCAAGGCAATTACAATGGACTCATGATAGAAAATGCTTTACGCATCCTGAAAAAAGAACTGTGGAATCTGAATGCAGATTGAACCATGCTGTTTCTACTTTTTTTCCTTTCTGAGGTTTTTCAATTTTATTTCGATTCTTCTTTCACAGCATGACTAATGCAAAAATATGTTTAATGTGATTGTGCAAGTATAATCTATATCAGATTGCTGTCTGTCTTGGGGAGAAGGGAGGGAAGGGAAGGAGGGAGAAAAGTTGTTAGTTTTTTTAAATAACCCCCTTTCTTTTGTAAAGAAAAATTATTCAATTGTTATTTTAATTTATAATATACAGAATTACTCTTAAATAAATCTTTTTATTAGCTACCATTTGGCATTATTGGGACCAATAAATAAAGCAATCCTAAAAAGTATTGAAAATTTATTTTTCTTCCCTGTTCTATTCTGAGTAACTCTTCGAAAAGCAAATACATAGTTTAGGGGGTTCAGGAAGAGATGGGTGGTTCTTTGTAAATTTGTGGAGAAGAATGTTTATCTTTGGCATCCTCAGCATGCTTTTGATCTACCCTTTTCTTTCATCTTTCTCTTCCTTCATTTGATCAGTTTTCATACTGTGACCTTGCTATCATCTGTCAAAAGGTGCTACCAGAAAGGTCAAGGTGTCATTGAAAACCTTGTAAGATTTAAGTCAATATCTTATGTCTTCATGTTTCATTTATACCTCAAGCCCTTAGTTCAGGCCAGGTCTCTAGTGTTCTTCTCCAGAACTCTCTGCTTGGCCATGCCCTATGTATTCACATAGTCAGTTAGTCAACACGCATTTATTAATAGGAGAAGGTTAATACTTGTCAAACACTGAAGTATGTTTTGGGGATATAAAAAAGACAAAAAACAATCCCTGCCTTCAAGTATTTTATACTCTAATGTGGGAGACGACATTTAATTAGTTACAGACAAGATGTATACAAAACAAATGGATAATAATTTGAGAAAGGAAGATATTCGTGGTTGGGAAAAGATGAGGAAAGCCCTTACCCAGAAGTTGGGATTTGAACTGAGTCTTGAGGGAAACTAGAGAAACTAAGAGGCAGAGGTGATGAGCAAAAAAAAAAAAAAATTCTAGGCATTGAAGGTGGCAAAAAGCTGAGTAAGGTAGCCAGTGTGGCAAATAACAGAATCAAGACATTAAAATTTCTCAGCTAGATTAAATGGTGGATTGTAAACAGCAAGAGGAAATTTATCAGGCTAGATTTATGAGGGCCAAACTTAAAGTTGTTCATGTTGTGTAATTCTTCATATATGTGTGTGTGTTTGTATATAGATATGTGTATATGTATGTATGCATGTATTCAAGCTATTATTCATTCATTTATTCATCTTATTAGTATTCTGTTATGATTAAGATGTTAAATACTTAATAGTATTCTTCCCAAACACATGTAAATATAGTTTTCAATATTCATTTTTGGAAGATAGCGAGTTCTAAATTTTTCTCCCTCCATCATCCCTAAGAGAGCAAGCAATCTGAAATAGGTTATACAGTACAATCATGTTAAACATATTTCCACATTAGGCATGTTATGGAAAAAGAATCAGAACAAAAGAGAAAAGTAGGAAAAACAAAAAAGTGAAAATAGTATGCTTTCATCTATATTCAGATCCTACAGTTCTTTTTCTGGTTATGGAGAATGTTTTCCATCATGAGTCTTGGAATTGTCTTGGATCATTGCATTACTGAGAAGAGCTAAGTCTATCATAGTTGATCATTACGCAATGTTACTTTTACTGTGCACAATGTTTCCTGGCTATGCTCACTTCACTCAGTATCAGTTCCTGTAAGTCTTTCCAGGTTCTTCTGAAATCATTTCTTACAGCACAATAGTATTCTATTACATTCATATATCACAATTTCTTCAGTGATTCCCCAATTGATGGGCATCCCCTCAATTTCTAATTCTTTGCCACCATAAAAAGAGCATCTATAATTATTTTTGTACATGTGGGTCCTTTTCCTTTTCTTAGGATCTCTTTGGGATATAGAACTAGTAGTGGTATTGCTGCATCAAAGGGTATGCACGTCATACATTTTTGGGCATGATTCAAAATTATTCTCCAGAATGTTTAGATCAATTTATGACTCCACCAACAGTACATTAGTGTTCCAATTTTCCCATACCTTCTCCAACATTTATCATTTACCTTTTCTGTTATATTATATCTGATAGATGTGAGGTATTTTGATTTTTATTTCTCTAATCAATAGGGGTGTAGACCATTTTTTTCATGTGACTATGGATATCTTTAATTTCTTCATTTGAAAACTGCCTGTTCATATCCATTGACCATTTATCAATTGGGGTAGGACTTGAATTCTTATAAATTTGACTCATTTCTCTACATATTTGAGAAGTGAGGTCTTTATCAGAAGCACTGCTTGTAAAAATATTTCCCGATATTTTACTTTCATTCTAATCTTGTTTGTATTGGTTTTATTTGGGCAATTTAAAAAAAATTTACTGTAATCAAAATGATACATTTTGCATTTCATAATGTTTTTTATCACTTTTTAAGTAATACCTTCTTCTCCTTTCCAGAGATCTCACAGGTAAACAATGACTTCTTCTCCTAATTTGCCTGTGGCATCACCATTTATTTCTAAATCATGTACGTTTTGACCTTATTTTGGTATACGGTGTAAGATGTTGGCCAAATAATGAATTCTTATTCCAGGAATTGGAGTCTTTGTATTTATCAAACAGTAGATTACTATAGTCATTTACTATTGTGTCTTGTGTACCTAACCTATTCCACTGATCTACCACTCTATTTCTTAGCCAGCACCAAATAGTTTTGATGATGGCTACTTTATAATATAGTTTTAGATCTGGTATGGCTAGGCTAACTTCCTTTGCATGCTTTTTTTTTTTCATAAATTCCCTCGATATTCTTTTGTTCTTCCATATGAATCTTGTTACTATTTTTCTAGTTATAGGCAATAAGTTTTTGGCAGTTTGATTGGTATGGTAGTGAATAAGTAAATTGATTTTGGTAGAATTGTCATTTTTATTATATTAGCTCAGCCTAATCATGAGGAATTGATATTTATCCAGTTGTTTAAATCTGATTTTACTTTTGTGAAAAGTGTTTCATAATTGTGTTCAAATAATTCCTGGGTTTGTCTTGCCAAGTAGACTCCCAGATATTTTATATTGTCCATAGTTACTTGAAAAGAAATTTCTCTTTCTATCCCTTATCTCTGGGCTCTGTTGGAAATATATAGAAATGCTGGTGATTTCTGTGAGTTTGTGTCAGACTCTGTAATTTTCCTAAACTTGTTAATTGTTTCAAGTAGTTTTTTTGTTGTTGATTCACTAGGGTTCTTTTCATTGCTTATTCTAATTCCTTTAACTTCTTTTTCTTCTCTTATTGCTAAGACTAACATTTCTAGAACAATATTGAATATCAATGATGATAATGGGTATCCTCGTTTCACCCCTAATCTTATTGGAAATGCTTCTAGCTTATATCCATTACAAATAATTTTTGCTGATAGTTTTAGATAGGTACTCCTTATCATATTAAGGAAAAGTCAATTTATTTCTTTGGTCTCTAGTGTTTTAATAGAAATTTGTTTCATATGTTATCAAAAGCCTTTTCTGAATCTATTTGAGATAATCATATGATTTCTGTTAGTTTTGTTATTGATGTGGTCGATTATGCTGATAGTTTTCCTAATAATGAACCAAACCTGCATTCCCGGTATAAATCCCATCTGGTTGTAGTGTATTATGCTGGTGGTGAATTTCTTTAATCTCTTTGCTAATATTTTATTTAAAATTTTTGCATCAATACTCATTAGGGAAATTTGTTTGTAGTTTTCTTTCTCTGTTTTGGCTCTGCTTGGTTTAAGTATCAGCACCATATTTTTCTCATAAAGGGATGTTGGTAGGACTCATTTTTTGCCTATTTTTCCAAATAGTTTATCAAGTTTAGGAATTAATTGTTCTTTAAATGTTTGATAGAATTCACTTGTAGGGGCAGCTAAGTGGTGCAGTGGTTAAAGTACTGGCACTGGATTCAGGAGAACCTGAGTTCAAATCCGGCCTCAGACATTTGACACTTACTGGCTGTCACCTAACCCTAATTGCCTCACCTCAAAAAAAAAAAAGAAAGAAAAAAGAATTCACTTGTGAATCCATCTGGCCCTGGAAATTTTTTCTTAGGCCAATTTCATTTTCTAAAAATGAACTATTTAAGGATTTTGTTTTCTCTTTTATTAATCTGGGCAATTTATATTTTTATAAATATTCATCTATTTCATTTAATTTGCCAAATTTATTGGCATATAGTTGAGTAAAATACATCCTATTTACTGTTTTAATTTCCTTGTCTTTGGTGGTGAATTTACATTTTTTTTTTTTTAGTGAGGCAATTGGGGTTAAGTGACTTGCCCAGAGTCACATCTATTAAGTGTCAAGTGTCTGAAGTCAGATTTGAACTCAGGTCCTCCTGAATCCAGGGCTGGTGCTCTATCCACTGCACCACCTTGCTGCCCCAAATTTACCCTTTTCATTTGTTTTTGGTTTTTGGTTTTGTTTTTTTGTGGGGCAACGGGGGTTAAGTGACTTGCCCAGGGTCACACAGCTAGTAAGTGTCAAGTGTCTGAGGCCGGATTTGAACACAAGTCCTCCTGAATCTAGGGCCGGTGCTTTATCCACTGTGCTACCTAGCCGCCCCCCCCCTCCCCTTTTCATTTTTGATACAGGTAATTTGTTTTTCTTCTTTCTTCTTGTTTAAAACAAATTCACCAAAGGTTTATCTATTTTATTTTTTTTTCTTAAAATCAGATCTTAGTTTTATTTATTTGTTCAGTAGTTTTCTTACTTTCCATTTTTGTTTTGGTTTGTTTTTTTTGGGGGGGGGGCAATGGAGATTAAGTGACTTGCCCAGGGTCACATAGCTAGTAAGCACTGTGAGAAAATAATGCAGTTTGGGGACTTCCAGAGGCCCCTGCTCAAGGGCCAAACCCAGAGAGCCTTCCCTGAATTTTTAAGACCCGCCCAAAGTCAGTCAAGTTGGACCTTGGACTGTGAATACAGACAATAGAGATTAAAACCACACCTACCTGAGGGCAGCTAGGTGGTGCAGTGGATAAAGCACCGGCCCTGAATTCAGGAGTTCCTGAGTTCAAATCTGGCCTCAGACACTTGACACTTACTAGCTGTGTGACCCTGGGCAAGTCACTTAACCCCCATTCCCCCCCCCAAAAAAAAAAAACACACCTACCTGAAAGCTTTTCCCTTCAGAGGGTCTGCCCTCCACACTCTGACCTCTGACCTCAGCACATACAGCTCATGGACCACCCTCAATGCTAGTAAGCCAGTAGATTTAAATGATGCTAGCCAATTAATTTGAACCAGTGTGTAAGGGCCACCTCTTTTTCACCCTGTGGAGAGTTTATGCTCACACATGCACAGACACTTCCTCTTAGCTTGAGACTCAGAGGAGGTGGCCTTGCCTTGCTCTCTCTCTCTCTCTAGGTACCTAGGGCTTCCAAACTTTCAGGAGCCATGTCTTCTCTCTTTACTGATATTTAATATACTTTAATAAATGATTAAGGCCCAAAACTGGTGCTAAAGCCTCTAATTTATAAGTAGAAATATATTAGAAACTCCAGCTAAGTCCCCTAAAACTTGAGACACAGATAGGCAACCCCATATAATTTTAAATGTCAGTGTCAAGTGTCTGAGGCTGGATTTGAACTCAGGTCCTCCTGAATCCAGGGCTGTTACTTTATCTACTGTGCCACCTAGTTACCCCTGCTTTCCATTTTATTAATCTCTCCTTTTTTGAGCTCTTCCAAGAAGGCTTTTTGGGCTTGAGACCAATTCATAGTCCTCTTTGAGGCTTCACATGTAGTCACTTGAACATTGTGCTCTTCTGAGTTTATTTTGATCTTCCCTATTGCCATAGTGACTTTCCATTGTCAGGATTCCTCCCCCACTTTTTCTCTTCTTTATTTTTTAGCCTATTTTGTTATTATTAAAGTTAAGCTTTGCTCCTGGAGCACAAGCTGTATTGTCACAAGCTTCTTGCACTGGAGGCAAAGGGCTTGTTCACTGGCTTTCTGTGCCTCAGCCTCTGAAGGTCATGGCTTATCCACTGTGTTGTTTGGACTGGCCTAGTCATGCCTCTTGTGCCCAGTTCCTTGGCTGGCAATTTGCCTTCTCTGCTGGGGTTAAAGGCCTCATGGCTGGCCTGCAATGCCACTAGCCTTTTGGGGCAGGACCAAGGGACTTCACTTGCTGATCTTTGCAGTGGCTAAGTACCTCTCTGATAGCTAGCCCAGACATCACCTGTACTGGGCTGTATTCTCCTTCTATCTAAGTAAGACAGACCTTTACTGAAGTCCCTCTTAATTATCTTCAACTGGGAAATTGTTTCACCATCTTTTTGTGGGTTCTGTCACACCAGAATCCATTTAGAGGCTTGTTTCTGAGGGAAACTGTGAAGACCTCAGGCAACTTCCTGGCTTCTCTCTGCCATCTTGACTTTACCCCTCATATAGCATAATTATAAAAGGAATTAAGCAAATCATGGAAAATCTGATTTGATAGTAAGATGTAACCTAATGACATGGAGGTTTAAATTGACCATGGTTCACTTGAGCCAATAGCTTGATGTGCCTGCCAAAAAATAGATATCATCTTAGGCTAGGAATACATACACAGATACATATATGTGTGTAGATATGTTTATGTGTATATATGAGAATATTTATGTATATATATATGTGTGTATACAAATAAATACACACATGAGTGTATTGCATGTATGTATGTATGTATGTGTGTGTGTAATATGCATGTATCCAAGTTTGAAAATAAAATAGTCTCCCTATATTCTGTCATGTTCAGACTACACTTGGGATACTGTACTGAATGCTAGGCACCCATTTAAAGTAGGATTTTGGTAAATCATCCTGACTGCATATCTCCCATCTCTTTTCCTGTGGTAAAAAAGGAAATCAAATGTGCTCTATTTCTTCTCTCTTGGTGTTTTGATCTGAGGGAAAAGAATCCTGAACTATCTTGCTAACACTAAGGGTGAATCTACAGAGAGCCACTGGTTTTTTATTAGGGATCTGCAAAAGCAAAAATATTTTCTAGGGAAATCATTTTTTTGGAAGGGGTAGACCTATCCATATGCTGGAATCATACCTTTGGATTGTCAAGCCTGAGTAAACAGTCTGATGTGTATCAGATAATTGCTGTATTCACAGTCATCCATTGCTTTCCCAAAGATCTTCCCTGAGGGTGTTAGGCATATATGTCAATCAAATTTAGCCACTGGTTAAGCAGATGGCTAGGAGCCTAGACCAAAGTTAAAAAGAAAAAAATAAATTTTCAGAAAAGATTGTCTGCCTTACAGTTCATTCTAAAGAATTCAATGGACATCATATTTGGGGTTTCCTAATAACCAGTTGCTGACTTAACCATTTAAAATTTTTTCTCAAATGCTCTTTGAGGGTTTATGGAGACACAGATTAAGAATTTAGGGTTATCCTAGGAAGGAAGGTAGCATTTTTCTTCTGTTGATTGATGTAATATCTGAGAAAAGGCAATTTACTGTTCTTTAAATAAAAATTGCTTTATTATTTATTTTCTTTGCAAGCTATTGCAATACCCAATGGTCATTATTAACAATAAAAAGATGGCTCAGAAAACCATTTGATTTTTTTGTCAATATATTTTACAGACATAAAAATATTAGTAGTGTAGTGGTCAGATTTTAATTGGGGAATGTTAGTTAGGTGGTTTGCTGCAATATTGGGGCAAGGAAGGAGATTAATAGCCTCTTTCAAAAACAGAACAGTATTTATTAACAAGAATGAATTTAAAAACACAAGTAAGATTAGTAGAATTAGGGGAAAGGAAAAGAAAAAGAAATCAGGGAAGGAAAATAATATGACACCCAGGGCTCAGCAGAACATATGGCTGCGACCTGTCCCTTTCCAGCTACAATGCCAGAATGGCGAATCTCCTCCCTTCTCCTTACCAGCAACCCCCTCTCTCACAGGAAACAGGGCGGTCACACACACACACACACACACACACACACACACACACACACACACACACACACACACCCTGAACCTAATTGGCTAGCAGCCCTGATTGACAGAATTAATAGACGGTTATAGAATGACCAGCCTCCCAGCTTCTGCACACTGAAGGTCACCTGACTGCCCTCACCTGACTTCCCATCATTATAATTTGGCCAGGCCCACATAGGTGTTGGTGTGAGGTGGGTGGAGCACTTTGCAGGCACAAAGTTGAGATGCCTGAGCCCTGGCCAGGGTGTGCACTGGGTCTTCTAAATCATGATTAATTCTTTACAGTAGTTATGCTCTAATTGTATGCATTATCTGAGAAACTATCTGATAACCAGTTGAATTCTAGAGAGCTAGTCTTGGAGTCATGAGTACTTGGTTCAAGTCCTGTCTCTGACACTATTGTTGAGAGCCTGGGCAAGCCTCTTGAGCTCTCATTGTCCCTTGGAACTCTATAAGACTCTAAGTTGTAGAAAAGATGCTGATCTTCATTAGTGGAGGAAATTTCCACACTAGAATTTCCTTATATAACCTTCCTTCTCCTCTACTTCTCATAATATGTAAGTCCCTTGCAATTCAAGAAAAAAAAACATAGTCTGCTCTTAAGAGGCTATACTCTCCTTTAAGCTGTTAAAGATTTAAAATTCACCAAGATGTAAAGGGTGTCCAACCTTTATAATATCAAGTGGATTGTCACAGCAGCAAGGCAATTCCTTTAAAGATCCCTTATCAATTCAATTCCTCAGCTATCACATTGATTATCCAAACCTTTTCATTCCTCCTCTGGTCTCCCCTGGCTTCCCTTCCCTTTCCCACTTTTAGCTGAGGACCATGACTCATATACTTCAGTAGGAAAAAAAAGATTGTTGAACAAGAATTTCCTATTTTCCCTTCGTTGTCATGTCACCTCACTCAGAAGACTTTCCTTACTTTCTTCTCCCTCACCCTCTATTTGCAGGAAGATTTGAGCCTTCTCCTTGGCAAGGCAATGCATCCTCAATCACACCCCAACCTGTCTTTTTCAACAGATTGTCCTTCTGTCATCCCTGCTTTCTTATTAATCTCTCGTCTGTTGACCACTTCTCTGTTGCCTACAAACAATTCCAAGTTTCCATGATCCTTAAAAACAAACAAACAAATAACATATCCCCACTCATTGTGACCATCTCTACTACCTCTTTTCCTATATCTTTGCTCCCCTTTCTGGGCTCAATTTCTTGAGAAAGCCATTTATAATCAATTCCTTCATTTCTTCTCATCCCACTATCTTCTAAACGCTAAGGGCAGTCTGATTTCCTATCCCATCATTCAAGTGAAACTGCTTTTTCCAAAGTTTGTGATGATCTCTTTTATATATTTATTCATTTAGAATTTTATTTTTCCAAATTAAATGCAAAACCAAATTTTGACATCAATTTTTAAAAACTTTGTGTTCCAACTTTGCTTCCTCCCTCCCTTCCCACCCCCCTACAAGAACTCAAGCAATTCAATATAAGTTACACATGAGTAGTCATGCAAAACATATCCACATTAAGGAACTATCAAAATTACGCTTCAATCTGTTTTCAGAAACCATCAATTCTTTTTCTGTAGATGGATCGCAAGTTTTTCAGGGTTATCTTGGATAATCACACTGCTGAAAATAAGCAAGTCATTCACAGCAGATCATCTTATACTATTACTGTTATTTTATATACAGTACATTTTACTCTGCCTCAGTTCCTGTAGGTCTTTTCAGGTTTTTCTGATATCATCCTGCTCATTTTTTTGTTTCCAATAAAGTAACTAACAAAAATATATGTTTTAATCTGTATTCAAATACCATCAGTTCTCTCTGTAGATGGATTGTATTTTAATAAGGCCTTCAGAGTTGTCTTGTATATTGTATTGCTGAAAATAAGAGGCATTCACAGCAGATCAACTCAGCATCATCAACCAATCATCAATCAGTAATCATCCATCAATCCCCATCATCATCCTCAGTCAATCCTCATCACTGTCAGTTAATCCTCATCTTCTTCATTCAATCCTCCTCATCATAAATCAGTCCTCATTATCAATCCTCATCTTCCTCCAATCATCTTCAATCCATCAATCAGTCCATCATCATCATCAATCATCATCTTACATTACTCTTGCCTCAGCATCAAACATTTTTTTACAATTACTATTGTTAACTATTTCCATCCATTCTTTTCCCTTCCCATGATATTTACTCTATTTTCTATCTTCTTTTCCCCTATCCCTCCTCAAAAGTGTTTTGCTTCTGACTGCTTACTTCCCCACTGTGCCCTCCCCTCTTTCACACTTCCCTTCTTATCCCCTTCCCCTCCTCCTTTCCTGGAGTGTTAGATAGATTACTCCACTCAATTGAGTTTGTATGCTATTCCCTCCTTGATCCAATTCTGATGAGATTAAGGCCTTTGAGCTAATTCTGATGAGGGTAAGACTCATTCATTTCCCTGCTCCTTCCCTATCTCTCCCCCTTCCCTATCTCTCCCCCCCACTGCATAAGCCCTTTCCTGCTTCTTTCATGTGAGATTTCACCCCATTCTACCTCTCCCCTTTCCCCTCCCCTAGAGATTTCCTCTCCCCCATCAATTTTACCCTAAAGATGTCATCATGGGGCAGCTAGGTGACACAGAGGACAAGCACCTGCCCTGGACCCAGGAGAACTCAAGCCCAAATCCAGCCTCAGACACAAGACACTCACCTACCCTGACAGCCACCTCCCCAAAATTAAAAAAAAAGATAAAAAATTAATGCTTTACACATATCTTCCCTTCATAATCAATTCCTAACTTTGCCCTTTCTCTAAATTTATTCCTATCATCTGCCCTAATACTCAGAAAGCTCTTATGATTTAGACATATCATCTTCCCAAGTGGGAATGTAAACAGTTTAAACTTTTAATATCTCTCATGATATATTTTTCCTGTTTACCTTTTTATGCTTCTCTAGGGTCTTGTATTTGAAAATAAGAGAGTCATTCACAGCTTATCAACTCATCATCACTAATCAATCATCAATCAATCACCATCAATCAATCCTCATCATCATTCTCAGTCAATTCTTATCACTGTCACTCAGTCCTCATCTTCTTCATTCAATCTTCATCATCATCATGATCTCATTTTCTATTCTCATCAAATTTTCTATTCAGTTCGGGTCTTTTCATCATGAATACCTGGAAGTCATCTTTTTGCCCTCTGGAATATTATATTCTATGCCCTCCTATTCTTTAATTGAGAAGCTGCTAGATCCTGTGCTATCCTGACTGCAGCTCCACAGTATTTGAATTCCTTCTTTCTATCTGCTTGCAATATTTTCTCCTTGACCTGGGAGTTCTGGAATTTGGCTATGATATTCCTGGAAGTTTTCCTTCTGGGATCTCTTTCAGGATGTGATTGGTGGATTCTTTCAATTTCTATTTTATCTTCTGCTTCTAGAGTATCAAGGCAATTTTACCTGACAATCTCTTGGAGGATGGTGTCTAAGCTCTTATTTTGATCATGGTTTTCAGGTAGTCAAATGATTTTCAAATTTTCTCTCTTGGATCTATTTTCTAGGTCAGTGGTTTTTCCAAAAAGATATTTCACATTGCTCTCTTTTAAAAAAAAAATCATGGATTTGTTTTGTTGTATCTTGGTTACTCATAAAGTCACTAGCTTTCATTTGTTCATTCCTAATTTGTAGACAGTTTTTTTCAGAGAGCTTTTGTATCTACTTTTCCATTTAGCTTTTCAAACTGTTGACTTTTTTCTCATGACTCTCCTGCATCACTCTCATTTCTTTTTCCATTTTTTCCTGTACCTCTCTTATTTTATCTTCAAAATCCCTTTTGAGCACCTTTATTGCCTGAGATCAATTCATATTTTTCTTGGAAGCTTTGTATGTAGGAGCCCTGATGATTCTATCCTCTTCTGAGGGTGCATCTCAATCTTCCTTGTCACTAAAGAAACTTTCTATAGTTTGTAACTTTCCATGCTTATTCATCTTGCCAATCTTTTACTTGACTTTTAACTCCTTCTCAACATGGGGCCCTGCTTCCAGGCTCTACTGTCCCAAGCTTCAGGAGGTCCAAGGTCATATGATTTAAGGAGAGCAGGTTCTTCACTTGCTGGCCTATGCTCTGTTCTGTAAATAACTTCAGGCCAACTTGCTAATCAACCAGGCAACAAAATTTTAATTGCTGAGGTTGTTGGCTCTGACAGAACCTGCACCCCTTCCCCACCTGGGCCTCTTCTGCTCAAGATTTCTTCCTGGTTCCCTGCTGGGGTAGGACAACTGAATTCCTCCTCAATTCCCACAGACACCCCTGTATTCTCCCTCCCTCTGATCCCCCAGCCAGTCGTTCATCCCTCTCACCAGACCATGAGCTTAGTTCCAGAAGATGATGGTGCTGCAGCTGATTTGTAGGCTTGGGGGTAAGTTTCTCTGGTACAGACTGCCTGGGACTGGGTCTGTCATTGTGATTGTGGGGTTGTAGTATACTCCTAGCCTGCTCAGCAGCCCTTTCCTGCTGAACCTGCAATCTAGTTTTGGCTGGAAAATGATCTCAGTCCATTTTCTTGCTACAGATGTTGTCCTATTGCTGTTTTTTAGAGTAATTGTGTCAGGAGCTTGATCGATTAATGCCTTTCTTCTGCCATCTTTGTTCTGCCCCACCAATGATCTCTTAATTACCAACTCTAATCAACTTTTCTCAGTTGTCATCCTTCTTGACCTCCCTGTTTCCTTTGTCACTGATGATTGCCTTCTTCTCCTTGATAATCTCTCCTCTTTGGGTTTTCACAACACTGCTCTCTCATTTTCTTACTTGTGTTAAAGTGCCTCAGTCTCCTTTGCGACATTTTACACTAGGTCATTCCCATTAACTGTGGGTGTCCTCCAATCAATTTTCCATCTATGCTTTCTAGCTTAGTGGCTTCTCTAGTTCCCATGGGTTCAATAATCATCTCTAGGCAGATAATTCTCAGATCTTTTGATCCAACCCTGACTTTCCATAGGTTGTCCCTCAGTGCCTGGAATGTATTCCCTCTTCACTTCTGCCTCTTGCCTGTTCAGCACAAGGTATGACAAATAGTAAGTGATTAATAAATACTTATTCCCTTTCCCCATTCCCTTCCTTGTTTATCCTAGTTTCCATCAAACTTCAGCTCAAAATTCCACCTTCTGAAAGAGACCTTTCTTGCTTCCCCTTTCCTCTTTCCCTTGGGTATTACCTCCCATTTATATTATATATGTTTTCTATAGATAGAGCATATATACACATGTGTGTGTATATACATATATACATAGGCACACGTGTGTATATATACATATACATTTATGCTGTATAGCATATACACACACATATATCATATAGTCTATGGTTAGTATAGAGTATATATAGTATACACATGGTATATATAGGATATATAACACGTACATATGTGTACATATTACATACATTGTGGATGTATACATGCATGTACACAATGTGTGTGTTTCTCTCCATGTGTGTAACCATGGATACATGCACACATACATACATAGTATACATGGAAATGGAAGGTAATCCCAGAGGAAAGGGGGGAGGGGAAGAAAGAAAGGTCTCTTTCAGAAGCTGTGTTTTGAGCTGTTTTGAAAGAAGGTAAGGTAGACAGAGAAAGGAAAAAGGAAGGGAGTAAGCACGTATTAATCACTTACTATACACATATATATTTGTTTGCATTTCGTCCCCAACACTGAGTTCACTCAGGGTAGGGATGATATTTAGTGTTTCTTTTGATCCCCAGTATTTATGGTAGTACCTGTCAAATAACATAATAAATAGTTCATAAATGATTATTGTTGATTGAAAACAGTTGTTGACCAGCCTTGGTAGAAGAATTTTCATTGTTGAGAGTTCCTCGCATCTGTGAAATTACAGGATCAGACCTTAACAACTATCCAATTAAAAAAAAATCTGTATTTTATAAATCACAAGAGAATTTGGAAGTAGTAATGCCTTTACATGCAGGGTGTACTTATTCATTCTACAAAAAGGTGTGTTGGCTTATTTATTATACTGAGTCACACTGCATATTTCATCAGAGCTAAATAAAGCTCCTAGTGGCAATGTTTGGTAAATGTATGGGTTGGGGTACCTCTTGTACCAGCTTCCTCTCCTCCATGGTACCTCAGGGAGCCTTGGCCCAGAGGTCTAAAACCACTGCTCTTAAAAATAGCCAAATACATTCATTTCTTTTGAATCTGAAACTATACATTCCTGAGGGTCATGACAAATGAGAATAGAATAAATGAAATAATTAACAACACTACAGGGAGTTTATTTTTGCTTCTATAAGCAGAAAGATTTCTCTGGGGGGCATAGGCCAAATCTCAGCTGAAACTACTATATGGCAACAGCTTCACAATAGAGAATGCAATAAGAATGTATTACAATGAAAAGAATATTGCTCCAAGAGACAGTGTTAATCTCTTTTCTCCTAATTATGAAATGACTCCACGGCAGGTCCATTGAACTCTCTTGACTTCAGATTCTTTATGTAAAATGAGGATGATAATGTCTTACTTCCCCAAAGACAAATGTCACAGGAAGGTAATTTACTCTAGGTCCCTTCTAGCTCTAGGATTTTATATCACAGATGTAGCTAGGTAGGACAACTAAGGCTTTGTCACAGAGTGCTAAAATCCAGGACACATGCTTTTTCTTTGTAGCCCAGACCCTCATTTCCTTGAGAGTTATACTTTGTAGTTCTCTACTGATTTGCATCTCTATATATCACCCAGCACCAAGGATGTGCTGAAGCCATCTTGCCCTATTTCTAGAGATCCAACTGTTAATTTTTTTATTAAGATTATTCAAAACTTGCAAACTGTGAAACACTATAATTTTGGCCTTGATTTATTGTTTTGTTGAGTTCTAGACTTATTAAAATGATGAAGAAATGTCAATAATGCAGATTAAACTTAAAATTTTGTTTTGCACACATTTTTTTTCTTTCTTTCTTTTTTTTGGAAAGCAGTTTGTTAAACAATAAGCAACCCATTTCTGTCAGATTCCCTCCCTAAATTCACTCCCAGTGTATGTTCTCTATACTGCCTTTTCCAAGGGATTGCCTTCCCCACTCACGATCATAGGGGTATGTTTTGGCTTTCTTGACTGTGGACTACTTCTTCTCCTATCAAGACTGTACCACTGGGGCAGCTAGGTGGTGCAGTGGATAAAGCACCAACCCTGGATTCAGGAGGACCTGAGTTTAAATCCGGCCTCAGACACTTGACACTTACTAGCTGTGCTACCCTGGGCAAATCACCAAACCCCCATTGCCTCACCAAAAAAAAAAAAAAAAAAGACTGTACCACTAATTGGACCATCTCTGCATCATTATCCTCACTTTATAACTGTTTCTGCCCATGTTAAAAGACATCCTATTTATAGATCTGATACTCGCTACAGCAAATTTAATACCATTTGTTCTGTTATTTTGAAGCACATCTACCTTCATGTTTTTGTTTCCAGAAAATTACTGTATCTCCTTGGAGAATTTTGTGTGAGTCAAAGTATCTTAGCATTCTGTACATTCAAACCCCACCAAGATTGACTAGGAGCTAACATTCTGGAGACAGTGAAAAGTACATTACTCAGGACAAAACTATCATCCATTTAAGGAAGATTTATCTGGTGAATGGCAGTCTGAAGTGGATGATTTCCTATGATTTTCCTCTAATACAACACAATTTTCTTTTAACACCAGTAAGATGATGCTCCCCTCTTTCTCTTTCTCTGTTTTGTTTGATCGTGTGTGATAGTGCCTCTCTCTTGTTGTTCAAACTCTAACAGGGAAATGAAAGTTCTGGCCAGATATGGCTCGAGTTGCCAGTTTTTTTTTATTGTGTTGAGCTAGCAGGCTATGTGTAGAGAGGAAGTTGTAATTGTAACACAAGGGAGCACAAAAATGGCAGGGACTGGGGGAGCTATTTGTGCCCCAGTGAGAAATAAAGTATGAAGTATAGAGGCCATGATGATTAAGTTACCCAGTCCAACCTTCTTCCTGTGAAGTTAGGGATTTCTCCTGGAAAAAAAGAAGGTAATTGGAAACAGATGTATGTCCCAACACAAAAGTGTTTACTGCATGCAGAAAATAGCTGAGAATGTATGAAGCTGAAGAGGCTCAACAAAGCAATTTCTAACCAATTAATGTCGGGTAAATAAGAGAGGTTTTGATTTGTTACTAGGACAAGGAGAAGAGCCTGTAGAAGCTTGAGCTTACCTCTGTCAGCAGCAACCACAAGAGGAGAAAAGAAGTTGGCTAAGGATTTTGGCGGTCCCATTCTTCATTTTTATGTACCTATGGGTAGACGTGTATTTCCAGTTTCTTAAGCTTTGTTACCTTTACAGTAGTGCCTGTTGGGGTCTGTAAATCTCAAGTTTAGAAAACATTTCCCTTTCACCTTTCTTCCTTAAATCTGCAGATAAACATTCTTTCTCTCCCATATGGTTCATACTGAAAGCTTATAATTATACCATTTGTAGCAAAAGGAGACTTACAAGATATTTTCCAATTGTTATGGAACCAAATGCTATATTCTCACACAGGAAATTTCTCCCCAGAGTAAAAGTGGTAACAGTTATAAATCACATATAATTAGGCAAGTATTCCCTGCCATATTCAGTGTAAAAAATGAATAAAGTGGAATGTGATAGATGTTTATTTCAAATGTGTGTTTTCCCCTTAGCTTAAAGTTTGCTTTTTAACTCCTTTGCCTGAATTTTTGCTATCTTTGGGAGGCATATATAATTGATCTTTAACTGTTTTTGCAAAGGAATAAATTTGCTAAGGACGAAGACTTTTCTATTTCATTGTTTACAGCCAATACATATCCATTGGTAATTTTAGGAAATGGTCTTGGTTTCAAGGGTAAGTGATTTGTCCAGGGTCAGACAGTCAGTTTGTGTCAGAAGTCTTCTGGACTTTGAGACTAGCTTTCTATTAAGTAAGATAGATTTCAACATTAGAGGGATTTCCAAATGTACAACCATGATAAATAAAAAAGCTTGAATATCATACTACAAGAGATAACACAAGAAAACTTCCCAGAAGTTTCAAATATTGCCAATAAAAATGTTAAGTGATTGAGTCTACATTTCACTAAAAGAGGGAAAAAAACCAAGCTTGACATTCAAAGGCTTGTTGTGGTTAAATTTCAAACTTTCAATGTAAAACAACAAATATTATGAGCAGCCAACAGAAAGGCCTTCCTTCATCTATGATTGTAAGCATTTTGCATAAGCCAAGATGATTCTGAAACCATAACAAATCAAAATAAAGATGAAAACAAAGTATTCCAAAAAAAAGCAAAGAACATTAAGGTGCATTCCTAAATAACATATCCTGCTTCCAAAGGAATCATGATGGAAAAATACTCTCTACATCTAGGAAAAAATAATTATGGAATCTGGATGCAGATTGGATCATACTGTTGCTGCTTTTTTTTGGAGGTTTTTCCCTTTTGTTCTGATTCTTCTTTTACAACATGACAAATGCAGAACTATGCATAATGTGATTTTACATATATAACCAATATCAGATTGCTTTCTGTCTTGGGGAGGGGAAGGGAAGGCAGAGAAGGAGAAAGATTTGGAACTCAAAATTTTATAAAAACAAACATTGAAAACTGTCTTTGCATGCTGCTGGAAAATAACAAAATACTTTTATGATTAAAAAATATCTTATAAAGTTGACCCTGTCCCAAGTGAAAAATGATGAACCTTCAACAAAAGAGGGCATTTGAGTTCTTGAAAAAAGAAACCAGTTATAAGACAAGCACTTGACTTAAAAAAAACACACCCAACAATCTGAGAAAGAAAAGAAAATAGATGCCATTTTAAGAAAAGATTAGATAATGAAATAAATGCTCTCGTGTTTCTAGGCTATAAAAGAAAAAAACCTGTGTGTGAGCAGAGGAGAAAACATAATTTCTTCAGTATCTATTAAAGCTTACAGAGTCTTGAGAAAGAAGGATAAAACCAGTGGAAAGGAAGGCTTGAGGTTTGTGCATGGAGAAGGGATGTTAAGCTATTATTACCTCAGAAAGAGAAACCAAACACTCTTTAGAGAAATACAGTAAGACTTAAATAACAGGAGGGATATTTATTTGCTCATGGTTGTGCTGTGCCAATATAATAAAAATTATGATACTAACTAAATTAATGTATAGATTTAGTGTTATAACAATCAAACTACCAAGGGGTTACCTTGAGAGAGGTACAGAAAATTAGAGCATAATTCATTTTGAAGAATAAAAGGTCTAGAATCTTAATGAAAACAGCGAAAAAATAAGTAGGAATGAAGGGAATATAGTGCTCGCAGACCTCAAACTATATTGTAGAACAGAAATCATCAAAACTATTTGGTACCAGTTAAAAATAGAAAAGGACATCAGAGGAATAAAGCAGAAAAACATATGTTAGAAAGAATCAAATCTTAGGAACCCAGGGTTCCATTAAACTAAAACATAAAGGACTTAGGAGAATCCTCCTTAAAAGAAATGCTATAGAAATTGGAAAAAAAGTTTGGTAGAAAATAGGGTTAGATGAGCATCTTATAATTTCATAATTTTCCAAATGGATTTGCAATCTAAATATGAAAGTTCACATTTTATAAATAATGTTGAAAAATCAAAGCCAGGACCTTTCACAATTATGGCAAAGGGGAATATTCTAAAGAAACAGTGAATATAGGAAGCTATCAAAGGTAAGAATAGATCGTTTTTGGAATTTAAAAGGGAAACAGCAAGGTACAGTTGTAAATTTGCTGGATTTGTAGTCAGGTTACTTGGGGTTAAATCCTGGAAATGCCACTTATCTATCTCTATGACCTTGGGTAAGTCAAGAAAAGGCTAGGCCTCACTTTCCACTTCTGTAAAATGAAGGGCTTTTGCTAGATGCTCTGTAATATCCCTTCCAACTCTAAATTTCATAGGACTTGATTATATAAATTTTTTTTTCAGAAAAAATACAATCAGAATAAGAAAGGAATTTGTCAATCAGGAAAGAAATGAGTTTTGCAGTAAGTATTATAAATTTTTTATATAAACAATATGAAGGCAATCAGCACAAATACATAAGAACAAGGGCTAGTGGTGGTTGCATACATCTCATCTCTGCTGCCCTAGGCTATGGCTGCAGGGTCCCTTGAGACTGAGAATTCAGAGCTGCAGTTGGCTGGGCTGATCAGGCTTCTGCAGTAAGTCAGACATCAGACATTTGGGAAAAGGAGGGGCAAACCAGTCCAGGTTGGAATTGGAGGAGATAGACCTTCTATGCTGTTCCTAAAAGGGATGAGTGGTCTCTCCACTCTAAGCCTGGGTTAGATAAGGAGACCCAGGCTCAAAAACAGAGAAAGAAAGAAAAACAAATGTAGTACAAATAAGAAGAAATGCCTGGGCTGGATGGAAGGAGAATATGATAGCTATCTTCACACATTTAAAGGGCTGATATACTTGACAGGCATTAGACTTGCTCGATTTCAGCCCAGAGAACAGGAGCAAATGCATGGAAGTTATAATGAGATAGGTTTCAGCCTGAGGTCAGTAAAAAAAAAAAAAAAAGATCCTAACAATTAGAAGAATCCCAAGGTGGAATGGGCTTCCTTGAGAGATATCAGTGGAATAAATCACAAAAGCATATATTAGAAGAATCAATCTTAGGAACCCAGGGTTTCATTAAGCTAAAGACAATTAGAAGTATCCCAAAGTGGAATGGGATTCCTTGAGAGACATCAGTGGAAGACCCCTGGTCTTCACTCAGAGGCTGGATGAGATTGACATATTAAAGAAGGGATTCCTTTTTGAGTACAGGTTGGAGTAAATGGAAACTGAGCTCCCTTTCAAATCTCACATTCTATGATTCTGTCATAGTTCAAGGATATAAACAAAGAACTAGAAAGAATTGTATTTCTAATTTCCCCAAAGAATGGCAAATTATTACCAATCAAGAAAAGTCGCTCCAGATCATTGCTAATGAGAGGAATGCAATGTGAAACAACTCTGAAGTTTTTTTCATTATAATGATAAAATATCATATCAACATCATAAAGGGGCATGGCATCATGACTGGAGTCAGATTTGAAGCCTGGAAGGCTTGCGTGCAATTTCTGCTTTTGTCATTAATGGGTTCAATAATTGGATAACAGCAAGAATCTAAGCTCACATAATTTACTGTTAGTCAAGTTCTTGTCCCTTTAGTCATCCCCACCTTTTCACCTTGCCTCTCCTGATAGCTAACTATTACTAACAAGCACTATTATAACCATTGTGTATACAAGGACACAAATCCAGATGGGTTACGTAGGTGGCCTCACAATATCATGGATAGGATGTGGCTGGGAATCAAGTCCAGGCTCTTATAGCAAATCATGCTTTCTTTACAGTAAATTAATGTTTTATATAGTCAACTTCTTCATAAGTATAGTAGTTTCTTAATGAATCATTGAGATCAAGCAGTAGATATCCAAGTTTAATGCATTTGTAAAAACTCATTTTATTAGGAGGGGTGTGCTAGAATCAGCTTTGATAAACTCAAGAGAGCTATTTGTTAAATTTCCAGGATTATCATTTATACCTCACAAACTGGCAAACACTACAAATTAGGGCTTGATTTCTTGTTTTGTTGTTGACTTAAGAAAGTCATAGAGAAGATGTTACTAATGTTGATTGGGGCAGCTAGGTGGTACAGTGGATAAAGCACTGGCCCTGGAATCAGGAGGACCTGAGTTCAAATCTGGGCTCAGACACTTGACACTTACTAGCTGTGTGACCCTGGTCAAGTCACAACCCTCATTGCCCTGCAAAAAACAAATAAACAACAATAATGCTGATTAAACTTTCTTCTTTATAATGTTTTCCCCACTTAACATGTATAGATAATTTTAACATTCATTTTTTAAAAATTGAGTTCCAAATTTTCTCCCTTCCTAAGATGCTAAGCAATTATCTATATAATATATATGTATATATATGTATATATGTGTATGTGTGTATATGTATGTATATGTGTGTATTGTGTTGTTTAAAATCTAAACTGTGGGTTCTAATCTGTCCACACCCCCAGTTTTGGGGGGTAAGCTGGCTAAAATCACTGATAAATTCAGCAAGACTTTAGACTTTTAAGGATTTATTAAAATATATTATAATTTAGTGAAGAGAGAGATTGAGAACAGTTTCCTTATAGCATGGAAATCCTAGCTTGGATCTTTTCGGTATAGCCAGAGACAAAGAAACCTTCATTTCCTAGAAGCCCACGTGAAATCCCTCACTACACCAAAAGTCCTGGATAATCAGGGGGACCCTCCTTTTTATCCTCCTCTGCCACCATGCTAGTTCCTCTATGAAAAAAGAACGCTTTGGCCAGTGAGCCTCCACTTCCTAGTTCCCGTCTCCCTTCCTGAAAAGGGGAGGTCCTTCAAGCTGATTGGTTAAGAGTGGCTTCTTGCTGATGTCAGTAGTACACTACCTCTGAGAACAGCATGTCACTCAGGGCCAACCAGGTATGGTCTCCATCCAATCACCCTTAAGTAGGTACTTAGTTTCTCAGTCTCAAACAATTCAAACAATTCTAAATCAATCCTCAGGTGGGACCCCTGGGTGTCTGCCAATTCCCATTATTTTATCACAGTATACACACACACACACACACACACACACACACACACACACACACACACACACATATATATATATATATATATATATATATGTAATCATGCAAAACATATTTCCATATTAGTCATGTTGTGAAAGAAGAAACAGACCAAAAGGAAAAAAAAAAAACAAAGAAAAAATGACAGTATACTTCAAATTGCATTCAGACTCCATCAGTTTTGTCTGGAGGTGGACAGCATTTTTTCATCATGAGTCCTTTGGAATTGTCTTAAATCATTGTATTTCTGAGAAAAGTTGTCTTTCACAGTTGATCGTTGTATAATACTGCTGTTACTGTGCATGGTGTTCTCTTGGTTCTAATGACAATTAAACTTAAAAGCATGCCTGGTATATATTATATTTACATACATATCACATATTTGCATACATATATTTATATGCATATGATATATAAATATTTATGAGCACACATTTGCCCCTGGACCAAATATATTTGTTCTGTCTTCAGACTATTTACCCACTAGTATAGGGGGCTCAGTGGATAGAGTACGGGGCCTAGAGTCAGGAAATTCATCTTAATGAGTTCAAATCCAGCCTCAGACACTTACTGTGTGATCCTGAGCGAGTCATTTAACCCTCTTTGCCTCAGTTCCTGATCTGTAAAATGAGTTGGAGAAGTGAATGGGCAAACAACTTCAGTATCTCTTCCAAGAAAACTCCAAATGGGCTTACAGAGATCTGGACACAACTAAAAAAATGACAACAGTGATGACTGCATTGACCGCTGCTTCTAGTCTAGATACTACCTTCTGCCTTTGACCCCTTTGTTTAGCATCTTCAATTCATGGCCATGGACTTCAATTTTTAATCACAATCCTATGCTAATGTAGTAGGAACAGTCTTCTCAGCTCCCTTCACCAGGAAATCAGCACCATCTCATTTCAAGTACTATCCCCAACCCCATCTCAGAACAGCAAGACAGGAGGGGCAAAGGGAAGCAGTTTATCTCATGGAATTTTTTTTTTTTGAGGCAAATTGTAAAACACTATATAAATGTTTTTATTACTATTACTTTATGCTTTGTTATTGCTACCAAAGTGAAGAAGCTCGCCATCTGCTGGTGACATGCTCAATATGCAGATACTGCTCTTTTCCTCTGCAAATTATCTTTTATGAATTTTTGAGGCTGTACCTTATATCTCTTTTGTAGAATAGAAGTACCTTGATGGCAGGGAATTTTCATTTTTTTTTCTTTGTATGCACAGTGCCTTGGACAGTGTGGCCTTTGTGGCTTGATAGTGTTGGACTTAGAGTAGGTCAGGAAGATGGGTTCAAATGCTTACTAAATTGTATGATGATGGAGAAGACCTTATTCTCTCTCAACCTGACTTTCCTCACTTATAAAATAATGATAATAATAGCACTCATCTTAAAGACTTTCTGTGAGGATCAAATGAGGTCATACATGTAATATTCTTTACAAATCTTAAGGTACTATGTGAGTTATTTAATAATAATATTAAATAATTTTATTTATGTGAGTTATTATTACATACAAGTTATCATAATAATATGAGTTGTTATTAAGTCATATAGTGGATACCTAATAGTATTTTTAAATGGAATTCATTACTTGCTCCCTCAAGTATAGTGAACTAGAAGTTTTGACCCAGTAGTAAAGTTAGCTAATGAGGCAATATTAATCCAAGCACACTCAACTATACCCTCAAAGAATCACTCAGTCTTGTTTCTTTACTATTAATCTTCTCCATCTTTCCATCTAAAGTCCTTCACTGTATTCTGATTGCTTCTTCTCACCATACACTTTAAACATTTTGACATTAGATTCAAATATGTTCCTAAAAAAAATGTTCCTGATATTATTCTAAGACTTTAGCTTTGTATCTAAAAACCTAGACTGCCTTTCCATTTCCTATAGTCTCAGGCACTTTTTTCTCATCACATCAAACTGCCATTTCATTTCTTTCTATGCTGCCCCTTGTAATGTGAGTCCTAAAACATCAGACAGACTAATAGTGTTCATATGTAACATAAACATGTGTTTCAATAACAAATTCATTTTTTGCTACTAAGGATCATTTTGTCATACATTACTATAATTCTTATCAATAGTAGATAAATTTTCCACAATCATAAAGTCAATCTGTAGAAACCACAACAACAGACAATATACCTGCTCAAAATTTCTTTGCTCTATGTAATTTTGCTTTAAATTCTATTAAAAAAAAACAATGCTCTTCTTATGGGCTGTAGGAATTGTATGACCAGTGAAAATGACTATCCCATTATTAGCACTTCTGAGCTTACCTGTCCGGGCACAAGACCATCAGGGACATAATAAAAAAAAATTGGCCAGAAAAACATCATGCTAATACTGAAAAATCAGTTTATGGGAAACTATTTACTGTGTTAATAATTAGGACCAAGTTTGATCCCCAGATAAAGAATAGAAAATGTACTTCCTTGCCTTCTTTGCTAAGATGGAAGACCAATGGATATGGAACTCTGCATATGCTGTCAGATATGGTTGATGTGTTGGTTGCTTTTACTGCATTGCTTTTCCCTGAAACTCCCCTCCCCACCTTGTTTTTATTTCTTCATTAAAAGTAATAGTGGCACAGTGGATAGAGCACCGGCTCTGGATTCAGGAGGACCTGAGTTCAAATCCGGCCTCAGACACTTAACACTTACTAGCTGTGTGACCCTGGGCAAGTCACTTAACCCCAGTTGCCTCACCAAAAAAAAAAAAAGTAATAGTTTACTTGGTAGAGAAGGAAAAAAGTCATATACAGAAATGAAGGTGATATTAAAATAAAGTATGTTGGGGGCAGCTAGGTGGCACAGTGGATAAAGCACCGGCCCTAGATTCAGGAGGATCTGAGTTCAAATCCAGTCTCAGACACTTGATACTTACTAGCTGTGTGACTCTGTGCAAGTCACTTAACCCTCATTGCCCTGCAAAAATTAAAAAAAAAATAAAGTATGTTAACATTTTTTTTTTAAAAGAGCTCCATTGAGTTTGTTGCTTTGTAGAATGAGGAAGCAGAGAAGTTTCTGAGAACTAGCGAATTTCAGTGCTGGAAGGGACACTAGAAGCTACTAGTTAAATCCACCTCTGAAAAAAAAAGCATTTGTTTTCCAGCTTAGGTATCTAGTGGTTATTTAATCTATGCATTAAGTTGCCCAGTGAATGGAAACCACATCATATCCAAACGTCGTCCATTCTACTTTTGGATAGCTTTAATGCTAGGAAGGATTTTTTGTTTGCTTTTCCTTTTGGTAAGTCAAAATGTCTCTCTATGGGACTTCTATCCATTGCCCTTATATTAGGGCATATTGATAGCTTGCATGTAGATAGTGCTCCAAGGATTGTTTGCAAAGTGTTTTACAAATATTAACTAAATTTATAGGTCAGACAGAGTGGGCTTACCCTCTTTCCAAATTGTTCTCTTCTCCAGGTGAAATATCCCCCTCCTTTGGTTAGTTATCAGGGTTGATAGAACCATGAGATTGTTTCTATCTCTGAAATCCAGTGATTCTGTGTTACTTCTGCATTTTAGATTCTGTATTTACATTGTTAGTGGCACAGTGGATAGAGTGTGGGGCCTGGAGTCAAGAAGACTCATCTTCCTGAGTTCAAATCTGGCCTGAGACACTTGTTAGCTATGTGAACCTGGACAAGTCACTTAACCCTGTTTGCCTCATTTTTCTCATTTGTAAAATGATCTTGTGAGATTTAAAATTGGATATTAGATCATAAATCTCCCCTACTTAACCTTTCCCTTAATTTATCTCCCAGACTAGTAAATGGAAGAAGCTTTTGGTTTTCTAGATAGACCTTTTATTGTTATGGTAGTCACTAGGTGATGTTGATTAGAAGGATAGGAAAGTAGAAACACGATACAAATAGTCTTAAGTCTAAGCTTAGTCTATATTCCTTATAAAAACTCACCAAAACCGAAGGCCACTTTTGGAGAGAGAGAGAGACCGTCTGTGCAGCGCAGTCAGGAGACCAGCAGAGCAGGAAAAAGCCCCACTTCCGTTCTCTCCTTGCCTTTTAAGCTCGCACCCTGGAAGTGGAGTGCTAGCAGGCAGTCTGACGTGCGCAGCAGGCGGACTGGCGTATGTAGCTCATGCCGTTGGTCTCCTCCCCAAAAGGGTGTTCCTTCAAAAACTGGCGTCTTTCAGTTATCCTAACCTACTGTTAAAAAACTTTCATATTTTTTACCACAATCTGGAGAAGGAAATGACAAACCACAGAAGCATCTTTGTCAAGAAAAGTCCAAATGGGGTCACAAAGAGTTGGACACAAGTGAAATTATTTGGTCATATACTTCAGGGCATATATGAATGTATATGTATACATACATATATACATGTGTGTTTAGGTATTTTAGTGACCTTCTACTTTAATTCTTTGAAGTCTGTGGTATTACATGATTTTTACCAATACAGCATAAATAAAATAATTATTTTGGTCATATGTCAAAAATGGTAGGTGAACTTAGGTCTTCCTTACTCTAAGGCCAGTTCTATATTACTTATGCCATGCTGTCTCTCATAACCCGAAGAATATTGGGTTTAGTAAAAGAAAAATGATTTTAAAAGAGGCATTTTAAAAGATTCCTCTATAAATGTAATCTTTATTTTAGGGAGAAGATTGGGGTGATTCAAAACACCATGCAAAATTTCAAATGCAATCCAGTCTACTTACTACCTTCTATGAAAGACTGGGCCCATGGGAGATGCCCAGCACAGAAGCTAAAAACAAGAGGGATTCTTTCCAAATAGTGAGTCCTTCAGCTGCTCCTGTTTGTGGATGAAAGTTTGTTAATTACATCAAGTGCCAGAATTTTGTCAAGTGTAGAATTAAGATGATGATAAAATGAAAAGAACTTATATTTACTCAGTCAAAAAGTCAGACAGCCTTTTGGAATCTTCCTTATTAAGGAAGCCAAAGAAGCTGAGCAAGGCAGTGACCATTGCTTATTGTCTTGAGGACAACTGGCAGGAAAAAGTAAGAAGAACTGTATTATTTTCTGAAAGGCTGGCCCGTTCTACTGTTTTATTGAGCTGAACATTGAACATTTAGGAAGGCAGGAGAGATGGTGAGCCAGGATTTTTGTTGTTGTTGTTGTTGTTGTTATTGTTGTTTTTTTTTATTTTGGGAGCATGTGTGTGTGTGTGTGTGTGTGTGTGTGTGTGTGTGTGTGTGTGTGTGTGAACAGTGAAGCTTCTGGGATCTGATGTTTCTCAGTGGCTTTCTCTGGCTATCTGTTTCTTTGTGGTAATTTAACATTTCTAAGACTCAGTTTCCATATCTATAAAAAAGGGAATAATAATTATATGAATGAAATAATATAGGTAAAAGCACATTGTGAACCTTAAAGCCCTACATAAATCTTAAGTGTCATCATTATCATCATCGTCATCACCACTACCACCATCATCATCAACATCATTTCCTGGGGAAGATGTGTGCTAGGCTGTGCTGTCAATTGACTAAGGGCTCATTCATAGACAATGTGGAAGTCTTTGGTGGTAATTTATCAATACAACAATATTAATGAAACGTCCTTGACAATACTCTCTGAGCTTTTCAATCTTATTTTGGATGTCCTTGTATCATATTCATGGATAATTTGTTATAGTTGGCACCAAATTCTTAGTGAATCAGCTGGATTCTTAATTGATGCAATATCTTGGCTTCCTGTAGGTATAACCAAAATCTCCAAAGGAAATTCATAATTATCACTTGTAATTTATATCTCTAGAGCTCCTGTTATGTTAACTGAAATTCATGAGTTAAAATGAAATTTTGAGTGATTTTTCATGAGTTGAGACAAAAGATCAAATGCAGTGGTATATATAAATATCTATATGTATATAGATACATATAGATATATATATGAAATTATATATAAATATCAAGTGATCATATGATTAAAATAAAATTGGAAAAGACATATTATTTGTCTCAATGACATCTTGGACAGAAAGGGGAAATGGGAACTTTTTTGACTTTTTGAGTTAATCATCATTTTAATTGAAATATAATCATGTTAGCCCTGATTCCCAAATCCTTAATTTACATCACAAGTGCTTTGTATGCCAGATCAGCAATAAGCCAAGAACATTAAAGTGTTAAATTTCAGTGACCCCTGTTCCGGTCTCAACACAATCAATAGAAATCATTGTTATTTACAGTACTTTAATGATCCAGTCAATGCTCTGAAAAATGACTTCATTTCTGTCATCTTCCCATGAAGAAGAAAATAAATGAACTCTTCAGAATCATCGCTTTAATGACAGCCCCACAATTCATACATTTTAAATAAAGTCCCTAATTGGCTGTCTGTGAAGTAAAAAGTGCATTGGTACACTGAATGGCTAAATGTGGCAATTACAATATTTCTTATTCTTTGCCAATCTAAAATTAATGAAAAACCTTTCTTGCTATGACCTTGACAATGGTGCAGCAACCTTTTTAAATCCTCAGAGGTTGTTAAATTTTCCCATGTGAAAAAGTGATGTAAAGAACTTGCTGTTGAACATTTTTAATTAATCACTAGAAGGAAACTCCAAGACAGGAGAGAAATCTGAAAGTCATTGATCAGATATCTTTAGGGACGAGAGCGTAAAAAAGTATTGGCTAGTTCTTAATGATCAGGTTTCCCAGTCTGTCTACTTTTTGCGTTAGTGGGTAGCCATTTTTAGTTTTCAAAGTTTCTAGAAGGAAAGGGTGTATTTGGAGTTGCCACCTCTGATTGGCACAAACAATGTTTCCTTATATTTTTAGGAAAGAGGAGAAAAATTTTAAAATTTGACAATTCTAGTTTAAATCATGGTTTCTATCTGTAAAGAAGTCCTGAAGATTCTTTTAGGATGTGAGCAATTCACTGAATCTGATAGTTTTCAATGTTATATACCAGGTTAATAAAATTTAATTAATTGCTCAATGATTTGAAAATGTGTAGGGGATTATAATTTCTAAATGATCCAACAGTGTGATATGACAGCCTTCAAAGCTAATGCCATTTTAACCTGTATTATTAGCAGCATGCTATCAAGGAGTGTGAAGATACAGTTCTGAACACTATGCTATACCTAGCACAGCACTATGTCCAAGTCAAAAGACACATTTGGATTGCTGCATTTGGTTTGGGGTGACACATTTTAAGGAAGACATTTATAAGCTATAGAACAACCAGAGCAGGGTGATTAGAGGTGAGGGTTCTTGAGATCATACTATTATGAAGGCCAGGCCATGGAACCAAAGATATTTAACTCAGAGAAGATATGGAGGAAAGAAAAGAAAGGTGTCCAAAGTATGTTGAGATTTCATTATGAAGACACAGACTTAAAATGTAGGAAGAAGAGTGTTGGTAAAGCATATCGGCAACTAGCAAAGGTTAGTGTTTGTGTACACTTGAAACAATCAAAAGAGCTTTAAAATGAAAAGGGGGTGGGGAGAATGATTACTTCCTGTATTCACTATGTTGAATTATTTTCTTCTATAATTTCCACAAAGCTAGATATCATAAATAATAAACATAATGTAAAAAGAAGGATATTAATAGATATGTACCAAAGCTCACAAAAGATAAAAAAAAATTCTAAGAAATGAGTTAATAATAAGACCCATGGTCTCAAATATTTATACACAAATTCACCAAGTATATAAAACCAACAGGATGAACTATATATCCAAAAGGAAGGAGAAAAAAAATCACCTAATTAGTATCAACAGGGCATGGCAGGGCCAGATCCATGAAAGAAATATAATTCTGGAAGCGATTGTCCAAAAGAAACACAATAGAAAAAATAATGAGCCAGGGGAGTGGTGGAGTATACAATTTATTAAGATTATATGTGCAGGTGGCAGCTAGGTGGCACAGTGGATGAAGCACCAGCTCTGGATTCAGGAGGACCTGAGTTCAAATCCGGTCTCAGACACTTGACACTTACTAGCTGTGTGACCTTGGGCAAGTCATGTAACCTTCATCACCTTGACAAACAAACAAACAAAAAGAATAAAGAATATATGTGGTGGCAGCTAGGTGGCACAGCGGATAGAGCACTGGCCCTGGAGTCAGGAGGACCTTAGTTCAAATCCAGCCTCAGACACTTAACACTTACTAGCTGTGTGACCCTAGGCAAGTCACTTAACTCCAATTGCCACACACACACACACACACACACACACACACACACACACACACACATTAAAAAAAAATCAAATATATGTGTATGTAAGGAAGTATAGTTATAACAAATATGCTCTGGTTCTCTCTCCCAGCATTAAATAAGCTTCATATCTTGGAGTTCTAGCATATTATGAAGGATTTACAGTGTATCCTCTCCAACAGTAGCTTGATCTCCAAATGTCTATGTTTCCCCAGTTGTTGGAGGTCTGACATTTAGGTAGCTCTTACAAAATGACATGTTCTTAAAAGATAGCATTAACAAACATACAAACTCTTTCCTCAATACCTCTGGGCATGTACTCTTTCCTGTACTACCTCAAAGTCTATGGGAGTAGCATCAAAACTTAGGTCATTTACTACATAGCATTAGCCCTACCATGTTCACATTCAAAGCTGGCATCACTGCTGGAAAATTTCTCATTTCAGCTTTTAATGACATGAGTCTGGAAGGTAATTCCCAAAAATCATTACTTGATAATTGGGTCATTAATGTTGACCTATCTGGATTTTGACTCTTGAATTACTGTGGCTTACTCTCTCTTATGGTTGGAGACTCCATTCTTTGTGAATGAAATAGAATGAACAAAAAATCCAAGGGCCTAGATCCCATTTCTTAGGGACTGCTTGGCCTCAGAAGGGATGAAAGACCTAAGGGCATTCTTCTTATTGCATGGTCCTTCACTGGACAATTTGAGTGAGTCACTGAGCTCCCTTAGAAATGAATAAAACAAAAACATAATATAACTCAAAGATGACTAATGCCTTTTTGAAGTTTCTAAGCATTCTGTTTACACAGCTAAGCAAGAGTAGATATTCTCAAACACAGGGTTAGATAACTGGAACCAGCTACAGAATGCCCACATATATTCCACAGTTTCTCCAAGGTACTCTTACACATCAGTATGATTTTTCCTAGAAGACACATGTGGGTGGAGTTTGCACATATGTGAGACTGCCATTACAAAGGAAATGAGAGGAAAAGCATGGTGAAGGGAATGTAGACAAAATTCAGTAAAAGAAGAATCAGAAGCAATTTTTCTATTGGCAATAAACATAGAACTCTTACAACAAGAAGATGAAGAATGCAAGAAACATCACAGGTAGCATAGAGGCATCACATAGCAATGACTTGGGACTTCAGATATATGCTAGAGCTTTTCCTACAAAACAACAACAAAAGAATAGTCACTCATTTTTAATTGCCTTAATAACAAATCGGTCTTTCACAAGGAGGACCCAACAGGTGGAATATCTGTTTGGGATTTGGTTTTTGCTGACAAGAATTGATATAAACAAACTTTGGGGGAGGGGTAGGGTGTGACCACTAGATCTTAGAATTTGTGAGAGAGGAGAGGAAAATAAGCCCATTTTGACATTGTATTCTAGATTTTTGAGCAAACATGTTTCACAGTCTCCTTGCTAAGTATAAGCTATCAAAATTTATATTCCTTTGAACAGAGATTCTACATGTAACAGTATGACTCTCCACATGGACAGAGGGATAAGAGGAAGAGGAAGGGGGAAATAGTAGCATTCCCCAGAAGGCAGCTACTACTATACATAGATTGTTGTTCATTCTTTGCTCTAGAAGAGAACCAATATCATCAAGAGGGCAATATCTTGATTTATAAGTGAATTGGATTTAAGTGAGGCAGAGCTGTACAAAGTCATTAGTCTCACTCTCTCTTCCAGAGTCATCAGAGTCCAGTGGGAAGACATAGGTCAAGATAACTGGTGATAACTTAGTGACGATCAAGTAACTTTTCCCTTGTGATGGTGGGACCTTGATCATAGATGATATAGAAAAAGGTTGAGTTTTACATTATCATTTTGCTTTCTGTTTTCATTGCCAAAGAAAATAATCTTTGAACCAGAAAGAGCAGAACAAAAATGATTAAAAGGATGTAGATATCTGAGGTAAGGGTAATACTGAATTAAGATTGAAACTAGGGGGCAGCTATGTGGCACAGTGGATAAAGCACTGGCCCTGGATTCAGGAGGACCTGAGTTCAAATGCAGCCTCAGTCACTTGACCCTTACTAGCTATGTGACCCTGGGCAGGTCACTTACACCTCATCGCCCTGCCCAAAAACAAAAACAAAAAACAAGAGAGAGAAAGAGAGAGAGAGAGAGAGAAAATAGCCACTTTTAATGTGTTCAGATGACCAGGTCCATATGTAGTATGTCCTTAAATAGTGAAAAAGCTGGAAATTGTACTTGCTGAATGACTGTTAATGTGTTTTGAAAGATAGAGAATATCACATGACTGGAAAAGAGAAAATTCTTATTTGGTCCACCACTCACCACTGTCCACCTCCTTTGGTCAAGGAAAGAGAATGATGTGTGCAATCTCTAGACCAGTAAGTCTGATTTTGATTCCTGGTAACAATGGATAGTTATTAAATTTTTTTAAAAGGAAGAACGATTGCATATTAGCCATATTGGCTTCAGAAGCAAGAGGAAAATTATTTTCTTTAAAAAAAAAACCCACACGTTTACTAGAACACTATTGCTTTAGTTTGTCTAGATTATGAGTAAACATTTGACAAAACTTTCCATGCTACTCTTGTGGAGAAAATGAAAGGATATTGCCTTTACAATAATACCATAAGACAGACACTGAACTTGTTAAATGATTGGCTGGATCCAAAAAATAGTTATGAATTGTTATACAGCAATTTTGAAGAAGGTCTTTTGTGGAGTTGCTCAGGGACTGGTGTGTGGCTCCATGCTGTTTAGCATTCTTAGAGGTCCTTTGACTCATGGTTTATACAACATGATGACTGAATCTATAGTTGGCACAAAATAAAGGGAGATGAATAATTTGCTGAATGACAGTTGAAACTTGGAAAGATCTCAACAATCCAATTAAATTTAAGCGGTATGAATATAAAAATCTTAGACTTGGGATCAAAAAATCAACTGCACGAGTAAAAAAATGGGAGATGACTAGAAGACCTTCTGAAAAAAATATCTGGAGATTTTTAAAAGACTTCAAGATCAATGAGTCATCAGCATTATATCATAGTTAATTAGCTAATGCAGTTGTAACCATAAATGAGTATTCAATACTAATTAGAGAAATGATAATATTGATGATATTTGTCATCATCAGACCACAATGAATGTCCTGTTAAGAAAAAGCTCTTTGAAAGTGAGAACTATTTTTTTTTTTGGGTGAGGCAATTGGGCTTAAGTGACTTGCCCAGGGTCACACAGCTAGTAAGTGTGAAGTGTCTGAGGCCGCATTTGAACTCAGGTCCCCTGAATCCAGGGCCAGTGCTCTATCTACTGTGCCACCTAGCTGCCCCTGAGAACTATTCTTTAAAAATTTATTTTGGTTTAATTTATGTAATAAAAGAAGCATTTCTATAACTGTTCAACAACAACAAAATAGATGATTGTATGTGAAACTGAAAATCCATATACAACTTGCTTTAACTTTTAAATATATAATAAATTTATCATGTAAATTTCTCTTTTTCCTTCCCTCCCCTGACCCCATCCTAGACCTGGCTAACATTAGGAAGAAATATGTATATGGATGTAAAATCATTCTATACATACTTCTATTTATGACTTCCTTCTGTGAACATAGATGGTGTCTTATTTCATATGTCCTTTGTAGCTAATTTGGGTATTCATAATATTCAAAATTACTTAGTCACTCAAAGTTGTTCATAAAATAATATTGTTACTGTATACAATGTTCTCTTGGTCATGCTCATTTTACTCTTCATTATTTCATGTAAATATACCCATGTTTTTTCTAAGATGATTGAGTTCATAATTTCTTTTTTTGTTGGTAAAATTTGAAGTTTATTGCATCTTTAGATTTTCTTTATATACTCTTCTTCTGTATCACAGAGTTGAAAACCAGGTAACCAACACTGTTTTACTTCCCTCTGTTTAGCTTATTTTTCTTCTTCAAAGTTGGTTGTCTTCTTCTTCTTTGACTTTTCAAACTCCTGGTTTTCATAGGTATAGAGCAAGTAAAAGGTTATAAATGGGGGAGTGTGTCCCACAGAATGGAATCCTGTGTCCTGCGTAACATTTTCAGAATGCCCTTCATGAAGTAGCTGGGAAAGATTTTCTGCTTGAACGTGGAAAGGCTGTAGGAAATGATGTGCCTCACCCAGATCAGGTTCTCGAACTTGCGATCCATCTTCAAGGTGCCTTTGGTCCCTGTTTCAGGACACTTCACCCTCTAAAAGCTAAGGCTCCTTCCTCCAGACCCTTGTATTTCTTGGGCAAGAAAAGTTCATCATTTCTTATAGCAAAGTAATATTCCATGACAATCATATACCACAACTTGTTTGGCCAGTCTCCAATTGACAGGCATCTCCTCAATTTCCAGTTCTCTTCCACCACAAAGAAAGCTGCTATAAACATTTTAGAACATATATGTTCTTTTCCTTTTTTCTTAATCATCTTTTGAAATAGATCTAGTAGTGGTATTGCAGGGTCAAAGGGTATAGGCAGGTTAATAACTCTTGGGGCATAATTTCAGATTGCTCTTCAAAAGTATGGGAACAGATCACAATTCCACCAATAATGAATGTGTCCCAATTTTTTCACATCTCCTCCAACATTTTTCACTTTCCCCTTCAATCATTTTAGCCAATCAGATAGGTATAAAATGATATCTCAAGGTTGTTTTATTTTGCATTTTTTAATCAATATTTTTTGGGGGGGGGGGGGCAATGGGAGCTAAGTGACTTGCCCAGTATCACACAGCTAGTAAGTGTCAAGTGTCTGAGGCCAGATTTGAACTCAGGTCCTCCTGAATCCAGGGCCGGTGCTTTATCCACTGCACCACCTAGCTGCCCCCAATCAACAATTATTTAGAGCATTTTTCATGACTTTAAATTGTTTATGTTTCTTTCTCTGATATAATTTACAGCAGCAAATAAATGTAGTAACATTGTTGAACTATTTTGCTTTTCTATTTTTTTTTTCTGTTTGCCATATCTCTCAGTTTAAGGGACATAGTCATTTTAAAAATTGAAATGAATTGAATGAAAGACCTAGGGATTATTCTGTTGAAGAAAATGAGCATGGTTAGCTGGGAGATGACTTTGGGGAGGACATGATAGCTGTCTTTAAGCATCTGAAGAACTGACGTGAAAGAAAGATTAGATTTGTTCTACTTAACCCAAGATAGTAGGACCAGGCATAAAGAATTAAAGTTTAAAAGGGGAAAATGAGGGATTGATATAAGGAACACTCAGACCCTTGCCTAAGTAGAATGCACTGTATTAGAGAGGCAATGAACTTCCCTAACTTGAAGCAAGGTTGCATAACTATTTTCAATTTTCTAATTTTTATTTTTAATTATGTGTTTTTTATTTTTAATTTTGTATTCTTTTTATATATAAGTTGGGCTAGAGGTCACTTCCAACACTGAGATTCTGTGATGTAGGCTGGTCCCAGAGGACAGAAATAGGATCAACTTATTGAAGTCCCAAAGGAGCAGATTTAGGTTTCTTGTGGGGAGAAACTCCCTAACAGTTCAAACTGTCCCAACTTGAAATGGGCTGCCCTTGAGTTTTACAGAAAAGCCCAAATTTCCATTTGGTGGGCCTATGCAGTTATTCATCTATCAGTTGAATTAGATGGTATCTGAGATCCCTTTTATTATTGAAATTCCATGATTGTAACTACCAATTTGGTTGTTGCTTTACTTCTTTTTATTTATTTATTTGTTTGTTTGTTTGTTTGTTTGTTTGTTTATTGATTGATTGATTTTGCAGGGCAATTAGGGTTAAGTGACTTGCCCAGGGCCACACAGCTAGTGAGTGTTAAGTGTCTGAGGCTGGATTTAAACTCAGGTCATCCTGAATCCAGGGCCAGTGGTTTATCCACTGTGCCATCTAGCTACCCTTATTTAATTTAATTTAATTTATTACTTTATTCATTCATTCATCTACTTTTTATTTATTTATTTGTTTTGGTTTACTACTTAAGGGTAATTGGTTTAGCAAAGGGAGATAATTACACAGTTTATCTTAAAAAATAATATTTACTGGGCAGCTAGGTGGAGTAGTGGATAGAGCACTGGCCCTGGATTCAGAAGTACCTGAGTTCAAATCTGGCCTCAGACACTTGACACTTACTAGCTGTGTGACCCTGGGCAAGTCACTTAACCCCCATTGCCCCCCCCCAAATAATATTTACTGTTGATACTTTCATATTCACTAAGAATTTAAATTACTCCACTTCCTCCTGAAAAATAAATTAACTTTTTAGACCTCTGAAGTGGGTGTAGGGTACCTATTCTTATATATCAAGTTCTGTGGACTTTTACTAACATCTACTTTGCTACTCCCAGCTTCTAATTTCTTTGATTTGGGATGGCAATTTAGTTTTCCTTTCCCCACTCACCCTGTCCTGCTCTCTCACTTATCCCTGATGGTTTATTGTAACCTCTGCCTTCATGTCCACCAATTGTCCAAATAAGTCTGCATATTAACCCTGTAAATAAGTGATACTATCTTCATCTTGGCATCCTGCCAAGAAATACTGTCATCCTCATTTATTTAGTGCATTACTGCAAAACCTGAAATGAATCACAGCATAATCGTAGTGCTAAATGACACCCATGTGGCCTGGAAAACTTAATATGCCTCCAAGTTACTCTCTTGGAAGTAATGGAGGCACTGGGAGTGTCAAGCTCAACAACTTTAAATTTTCCAATTTTCTTTACTGTCAAGGTTATATTTGATAGTGTAGGTTGTTAATTAACCAACACATTTTTATTAAAAATGCCAATTATCATAATATAATATACCAATCTAAATTGTAATGAGGTTTATTAACATGCAACTTATGGTTCTGTTTTTCCCAAGAGTATGAAATATTATGTGTGAATAAATAAATCCTGCCCAGGGTTGAATATCATTTATTACAAGGAAATAGACAGTGGAAAAGGTTAATGAAATCCTAATGTTTAAGCAAATTTGAACTGAAAATGAATTATTTTAAAACAAAAGATAATACAAAGATTGAATTGATATTGTCCATTCAACATTTGATAATGGCTAACTGAAAACTTATATACTTTTTGCAAAATCACAGGGAAAGCATCCACCATTTTTATTGCCTCTAGTTGGAATTGATCTCTCCCTCTGAATGGACTCAGAACTTTGTAATTTCCTTAGTTATTTATATTCTATTTTGCATCATAGTTATGCATGTCCCTTATATCTTCTCTACTACATTAATGGTTCCTTAAGGACAGGAACTATCTAATTTATCTTTGTGTAGAAGACTTCCTATAGCAGATGGTTTATAACTGTGTGCTGAACGAATAAATGAATGAATGAATGAATGAATGAATGAATGAATGAATGAATGAATGAAAATATGTGGACTGTCCACTTTAAATATGCTATAGGCTAATATTTTTTTCTGGATTCTCTCTCTTTTCCCTCATGGAAAAAAGGTGTTTCTATGGTCTTGAATGTCTTACCAGTGGAGCAGAAGTTTTGATATGTTTAGAAAAGTTGGGAAGGCTTCCATTATAGGTCTGGCAGTGAATGATTTCCCACCAGTTTAACTACATGGAGAGAATCATCCTAATAGTAAAAAGTTGAACACCAGAGGTGAAGCCAAGAAAGCTGAGTGAAGCCTGGAAGCTGCTTGACATCTCCCAAATTCCCTCAGGAGCAACATTAAATTAAGCCTCTCAATGGATTCTGGAGCTGCAAAACCTACAAAAACCTGGAGCAAAACAATCTTCAGGCTTGGGATAACCTAGAAGGTCTTCAGGAAAGGTCTGCCTCACCTGGGAAAAAGGGGAGCACAGCTCAGTGCAGAGAGTGTTTGAGCAAGCCAGCAAAAGGGTCCTAGCCACGGTAGATATAGGTAGCTGATAACCCTTGGCCCTAAGTCAGGAAGCTAGTGGCATAGCAGGCCAGTTGTGAGGCCCCATGACCCAAAAAATAAGGTAATCTGCCATCTGAGGTATCTGCTATCCAACAGGCCCAACTAGGCTGGGCCACCCCAGTGCATTGTAAACATCTGAGGCCTAAGAGCAGAAAGCCAGTGACTCAGCCCCTGACCCCCAGCAAAAGAAACTTGGGACAGTGGACACTGTACCCCAGGAGCAGAACTCAACTTTAAAAGGCATGAAAGAGGTTAAAATATGAATGACAAACAAAAAATAACCTTCACCATAAAAAATTACTATGGTGATAGGGAGGATCAAAACATAAACTTAGGGGAGGACAATAATATCAAAATGCTTATACATGAAGCCTTAAATGGGAAGAGGAATTGGTATCAAGACCAAAAAACCCTCTTGGAAGAGCTCAAAAAGGTTGTTATAAACCAAGTAAGAGAGCTAGAAAAATAATTGGGCAAAGAAATGAGAGTTAAGCAAGAGAAGAAAGACAATAGCTTCAAAAAAAGAAAATAATGCACTTACTAGCTGTGTGACTCTGGGCAAGTCACTTAACCTTTATTGCCTTACAACAAAAAATATAATAATGCCTTAAAAATACAATTGGGCAAATGGAAAAGGAGATCCAAAAACTGGCTGGGGAAAACAATTCCTTAAGAATCAGAATTGGGCAGATGGAACCTAACAACTCAATGACACAACATGAAGAAATAAAGGAGAATCAAAAAGAATATAAAAGTAGAAAATATAAAATGCTTCCTCAGGAAAACAACAGACCTGGAAAATAGATCCAAGAGGGACAAATTAAGAACTACTTGAGGACAATGATAAAAAAAAAAAAGAAGAGCATGGACAGCATATTTTTATGAGACTATCAAGAACTGCCCCAATGTCTTAGAATGGGAAGAAAAAATAGCCATTTAAAGAATATATTTATCAACTCCTGAAAGAAACCCCAAAAGGAAAACTCCAAGGAATATGAGAGCCAAATTCCTGAATTATCACATAAGATGTATGACAAATATACTGCTATCAGCCAGAAAGAAACAATTTAAATGTCAAGGAGGGACAATCAGAATCACACAGGACCAGGCAGCTTCAACACTAAAGGATCAGAGGGCTTGGAATATGATATTCTAGAGGGCAAAGGAACTTGCATTACAACCAATAATGTACTACCCAGAAAATTAAGCAAAATTTTTCAGGGGAAAGAGGGGCATCCAATGAAATAGGAGATATTAAAACTTTCCTAATGACAAGCTATTACTTTTTGCAGATGATATGATGGCATACTTAGGGAATTCTAAAGAATCAACTGAAAAACTACTTGAAACAATTAACAACTTTAGCAAATTAGCAAAGTTGCAGGATATAAAATAAATCCACACAAATCATCAGCATTTCTATACATGACCAACAAAGTCCAGCAGCTAGAGATAGAAAGAGAAATTCCATTTCAAGTAATAGGAGATAATATAAAATACTTGGGAGTCTACCTGCCAAGACAAACCCAGGAAATCTATGAACACAATTTCAAAACACTTCTCATGCAAATAATATCAGATCTAAATAATTGGAAAAATATAAATTGCTCATGGATAGACCAAGTTAATATAATAAAAATGACAATTCTATGTAAATTAATTTACTTATTCAGTGCTATACCAATCAGATTACCTAACAATTATTTTAGAGTTAGAAAAAAATAATAAAATTCATCTGGAAGAACAAAAGGTCAAGAATATCAAGGGAACTAATTTTTTTAAATGCACAGGAAAGTGGGCTAGCCATATCAAATCTGAAACTTTATTATAAAGAGGCAGTACTTAGTACTGGCTAAGGAATAGAGTGGTAGATCAATGGAATAGGTTAGGCACAGAAGACACAGTAGTAAATGACTATCACAATCTACTTACTGTTTGATAAACCCAAAGACTCCAGCTTCTGGGATAGGAAGTGAATATTTGACAAAAACTGCTGGAAAAGCTGAAAGATAGTAGGGCAGAAACTAGGCATAGACCAACATCTTAAACCATATACTAAAATAAGGTCAAAATGGATACATGATTTAGACATAAAGGATGATACCATGGGTAAATTAGGAAAGGAAGGAGTAATTTACCTCTCAGATCTATGGGGAAGAAAACAAATTTATGTCTGAATAAGAGACAGAGAATTTTATGACATGCAAAATGGATGATTTTGATCATATTAAATTTAAAAGTTTTTGTGCAAACAGAAGCCATGCAGATAAAATTAGAAGGGAGGCAGAAAGCTGGGAAACAATTTTTTATAGCCAGTGTTTTTGATAGAGGCCTCATTTCTAAAATATACAGAGAACTAAATCAAATTGATAAGAATGCAAGTCATCTGGAGAGCAATTTGGAATTATGCCCAAAGGGCGATAAAGCTGTGCATACCCTTTGACCCAGCAATCCCACTTTTAGGTCTTTTGCCCAAAGAAATCATGGAAGGGGGAAAGGGACCCACATGTACAAAAATATTTATAGCTGCTCTTTATGTGGTAGCAAGGAATTGGAAGTTGAGGGGGTACCCATCAATTGGGGAATGGCTGGACAAGTTGTGGTATATGAATACAATGGAATACTATTGTGCTGTAAGAAATGATGAGCAGGAAGAGTTCAGAGAAACCTGGAGGGTCTTACGTGAGCTGATGATGAGTGAGATGAGCAGAACCAGAAGAACATTGTACACAGTATCATCAACATTGAGTGTTGACCTACTGTGATGGACTATATTCTTCTCACCAATGCAATGGTACAGAAGAGTTCCAGGGAACCCATGATAGAAGAGGATCTCCAAATCCAAGAAAAAAAAAGAAAGAAAGAAAGAACTGTGGAGTATAGATGCTGATTGAACCATATTATTTCTTTTGTTTTGGGTGCTGTTGTTTTTTTTTTCTATTTTGAGGTTTTGCATCACTGCTCTGATTCTTTCTCTTGTAATAGGATTAATGCAGAAATAGGATTAATGTTATTATGTGTATATATATGTGTGTGTATATATATATCTATATGTATATATATATATATGTATATGTATAGAGATATATAGATATAACCTATATCAGATTACCTGCTGTCTAGGGGAGGCGGGAGGGAGGGGAGGGAGGGAGAAAAATCTGAAATTGTAAAGCATGTATAAAAAAAAGTTGAGAACTATCTTTACATGTAACGGAAAAAATAAAATATCTCATAAAAAAAATAAAGGGGGAAAAAAACCCTTAAAAAAAAAAAAAGAATGCAAGTCATTGCCCAATTGAGAAAGGGTCAAAGGATATTAGCAGGTCATTTTCAGATGAAGAAATCAAAGCTATCTATTGCCATATGAAAAAAAATGCTCTAAATCAGTAGTGATTAGAGAAATGAAAATTAAAACAACTCTTAGGTGCCACCTCACACCTATCAGATTGGTTAATATGACAATAAAGGAAAATAACAATTTTTGGAGAAGCTGTGGAAAAATTGGAACACTAATGCATAGTTGGTGGAGCTGTGAATTTATTCAACCATTCTGGAGAGCAATTTGGAAGTATGTCAAAAGGAACTATGGTTCTATGAATACCCTTTGACCCAGTAATACCACTACTAAGTCTGGATCCCAAAGAGATCATAAAAAAGGGAAAAGGACCCACACATACAAAAAGAATTTTAGCAACTCTCTTTGTGGTGGCAAAGAATTGGAAATTGAGGGAATGCCTAGTAATTGGGGAATTTCTAAACAAATTGTAGTATATTAATGTAATGGAATACTATTGTGCTGTAAGAAATGATGAGCAGGCAGATTTCAGAAAAAACTTGGAAAGCCCTAAGTGGACTGATGCTGAGTGAACTGAGCAGAAAAAAGAGAACATTGTATACAGTAATAACAACATTGTCTAATGATCAACTGTAATCGACTTAGCTTTTCTGAGCAGTGCAATAATTCAAGACAATTGCAAAGAACTCATGATTGAAAATGTTCTCCACATCCAGAAAAAAAGAACTGTGAATTTTGAATGCAGATTGAACCAAATTATCTCTATTTTTGTGGTTTTTTCTTTTTTTTGAGGTTTTTCTCTTTTGTTCTAATTCTTCTTTCACAACATTTCTAATGCAGAAATATGTTTCATGTGATTGTACATATATAACCTATATTGGATTGCTTTTTGTCTTGAGGAGAGGGGAGGGAAGAGACAAAAATGCGAAACTAAAAATCTTATGAAAACAAATCTTGAAAACTATTTTTATATGTAACTGGAAAATAATGCAATACTTTTATGATTTAAACAAAAGAAATAGTGGTGGAGCAGTGGAGTAGGTTAGGCACACAAAACACAGTAGTGAATGAATATAACAATTTCCTGTTTGATAAACCCAAAGCCTTTAGCCTCCAGGATAAGAACTCACTATTTGAGAAAAACTGATGGGAAAACTAGAAAATAGTATAGTAGAAACTAAGCCTAGACCATCATCTTACAGTGTACAACAAAGTAGAGTCAAAATGGGTCCATGACCTAGACATAAAGGATGGTATTGTAGACAAATCAGAAAAAAGAGGAATAGTTTACTTGTTAGGTCTATGTGGTGGGGAAAAATTTATGACCCAAGATAAGATAGAGATAACATTTTGATTACATTAAATTAAAAAGGGTTTGTACAAACAAAACCAATACAAACAAGATTAGAAGGAAAGCAGAAAGCTGGGAAACAATTTTCACAGCCAGTGTTTCTGATAAAGGCCTCTTATCTAAAACATATAAGAATACAAGTAATTCCTCAATTAAGAAATGGTCAAAGGATATGAACAGGCAGTTTACCGATAAAGAAATTAAAACTATCTGTAGCCAAATTAAAAAAAATATGTTCTTAATCACTACTAAGAAGAGAAATGCAAATTAAAACTCCCTTTAGGTAGCACCTCATACCTATCCAATTGGCTAATATGACAAAAACGGAAAATGATAAATGTTGGAGGAGATGCATAAAAATTGGAACACTATTGCACTGTTGGTAGAGTTGTGAAATGATCCAACCATTCTGGAGAGCAATTTGGAACCATGCCCAAAGGCCTATAAAACTGTGCATGCCGTTTGATCCGGCAATAGCACTGCTAGGTCTATATCCCAAAGGGATCATAAAAAGGGAAAAGGGCCCATATGTACAAAAAATATTTATAGCTGCTCTTTTTTTGTGGCAAGGAATCCAAAATTGGGGGGATTCCTATCAGTTGGGGAATGGCTAGACAAGTCGTGGTATATAAACATAATGGAATATTTTTGTGCTATAAGAAGCAATAAGAGTGGAGCCAAGATGGTGGAGGAGAGGCTGTGACTCCCTCAAGCTCCAGATAAACCTGTCCATTCACTCCCAAATAATGCCATAAAAAAATTCAAACAAAACAACCCAGAGGAGCCTAACTAACACAAGAACAGAGTGAGACTATTTTCCATTGAAAGACAGCAATTGGAATCACCTGCTGATTTGGCTGAGAGAGGAGCTCAGCGTGTGGGCCAGGACCCAGCCAGGAACAGACAGTGCTTCCAGCACCTCAGAGTCTTCAGAGCCAGCAGCTTCTTCTGAGAAAAGTGAAATGTGAAAAATGTGAAAAGTAATGATGAGCAGGAAGAGTTCAGAGAAACTTGGAAGGACTTACATGAACTGATGCTGACTGAGAGGAGCAGAACCAGGAGATCATTGTATACATTAACATCAACATTGTGTGATGAACGATGGTGATAGACTTCACTCTTTTTAGCAATGGGATGGTCCAAAATAATTTCAAAGAATTTCATAATTGAAAATGTTCTCCACATTCAGAAAAAAGAACTGTGGTTTGTGAATACAGATTGAACCATACTGTTTCTACTTTGGGGCTGTTTTATCCCTTCTTTTTGCCATTTTTCCCTTGTGCTCTGACTCACAATATGACCAATGCAGAAATATGCTTAATGTGATTATACATATATAACCTAAAAAAAAAAGAAAGAAACAACAAGCAGGCAGATTTCAGAAAATCCTAGAATGACTCACATGAATTGATGCTGAGTGAAATGACCAGAAAAAAGAGAACATTGTACACCATATCAACTACATTGTGTGATCATCAACTCTTCTCAGCAATACAATGATCCAAGACAATCACAGAAGACTCATGAAAGAAAATGCTGGTCACAAACAGAAAAAAAGAAATATGTAGTCTGAATGCAGATTGAAACATAATTTTGTTATTCTTGTTGTTTTTTCTTGCATTTATTTTTCTTTTGTTCTGACTCTTCTCTTATAACATGAATAATGTGGAAATATGTTTAACATGATTGTAATGTAAAACCTATATTAGATTGCTAGCTGCCTTTGGTAGAGTGGAGGAAAGGGAGGGTGGGAGAAACATTTGGAACTCAAAATCTTTCAAAAGTGAATATTGAAAGCTAACTTTACATGTAATTTGAAAAAAAAAGGTCTGATAAAATGAAAAAAAAAGAAAGTTGGCCACCAGGTGATAATTCCCGTCCCCCCTCACCCCATGGTCACAGCAAATCATTAAACTGTATACTGAGGAGTTAAGGCCTACAGTGGTTGAGGAAAGATTCACACAGATGAAATCATAGATCTCTGGAAGCACTGTATAGACTCCTTTATTGACATATAATTATATATGGTCTCTGTTGTTTGTAAAAATCTGGTTTTCTTTAATTTATACGGCAGTTTCATTCATTCAATAGTCATAAACCAGACTGCACAAGTGTACTGACTTTACAAATGACTGGAAATTTATCTTTGGTGATAATAAGCAAGGAAAACTCTAGGTATCTTGTGAGAGCTCAGTTACAATAATTGTCAAAATCTACATAGAACTTTGCTGTCAGAAAGCATTTTACAAAAATAATCTTTCCCAATCCTCATATCCACCCTATGAGATAGGTCACAAAAACGACTTATCAAAGATCACACAGTAGAAAAAATGGTATTCTAACATTGGGATTCTTATCTAACAATGGCATTCTCTTTACTAGGTAGGACTCTTTCTGTAGCTTCACACAGATGTTGTTGTTTTGGGGGTGTGTAGATTTTTTTAAGTTCATGTTTCTATTATGTATAATATACAATTGGAAAACTTCAAGGTATTTAATAAAATTTTAATTACTTGAGGGAAAATCTATTTTTTTACTAATTTTTTGGCCAATTGCCTTTTAGGTTTTATTCTCCTACTCCTGTGCTTCCTGTCTTTGAGTCTTGTTCACCTAGCACACTACCAGGTACATAATAATAGCTGGCATTTGTATAGCAAAGCCCTTTACATGTTATCTCATTTGTTCCTCACAACAAGCCTGAAGGGAGATGCGATTATTATTATCTACTTCTACAGTTGAGGAAACATGCTCATAGAGGTTGAGACTTCCCCAGGGTCAGACAGTTAGTAATTGTCTAAGACTGGATTTGAATGCAAGTCTTAATAATTTCAAATCCACCTATCAATGTAGCTGCCTCAACAGATAGACATTTAGTAGATACTTAATAAATCCTTGTTGGTGGGTTGATAAATTAAATTTTTAAAAACAGTACAAATAGTGACAAAGAAATAGAAACTGAGGAGATGCCTGTCAACTTGGGAATAGCTGAATAATTTGCAGTGTATAGTTGTGATGGAATACTTATGTGCTATAAGAAATGATAAGCACAACGATTTTAGCAAAACATGGAGTTGTATGAAACAAAGAGAGAAATGATCAGAACCAAAAGAACGGTGTATACAATAACAGCAATATTGTTTTAAGAATAGTTTTGAGTAAGTTATTCTATTATTAATACCCAAATTAACTATAAAGAACATATTAAGAAAGACCCTTGGGGTGGCTAGGTGGTGCAGTGGATAAGCACCGGCCCTGGATTCAGGAGTACCTGAGTTCAAATCCGGCCTCAGACACTTGACACTTACTAGCTGTGTGACCCTGGGCAAGTCACTTAACCCTCATTGCCCGGAAAAAAAAAAAAAACCCTATTTGCATCCAGAGAAAGAACTGATAAATGGAAGTACATATAGAAGACAGATGATAGATATAGCTGATTGTTAGATATTGATATTAACATATATATGTATATATATATATATATGTGTATACATACATATATATATATATATATATATATATATATATATATATATATATATATATATATACACACACACACACACACACAATTATTCGTGTCTAATTTTAGCCATCTCTAGGGTCGGGTAGAAAAGGAAAAAAAAGAAAAAAGAAATTTACATGATAATTGTGTTGTGTATTTGAAAGGAATAGCAAGTTGTGCATAGTAACTTTGCAGTTTCATGTATAATCATCTTTTTATTATACTTTGTTATGGAAATGTTTGTTTTATTCCATAAATTAAAAATATAATTAAAAAAGAAAAAAAAAACATGGGCACACAGAGCAGGTCTGCAACATAGGTTTAGGTGTTTTCTGCAAATGCAGCTCACTGTGATTTTTCTGTTGGTAGCCACAGGTACTTACACAATATGTCTGGACATAAATCTACCAAAAATTAAGCATCTATCTGCCAATCTGTCTTTGCATTTCTATGCCTTCCTCTTCCCTTCTTGAAAACAGCTTAATCCAGAAAGCTTACAAATGATGTAATATATGACTTTATTGAAGAAAAAAGCAAAAAAAACCCCAAACCACCTATGTACAAAAGATATAGGCAAAGGCAGGCAATAGATTATCACAGTGCTTTAGAAATATGGTCAAATTAGGTTTTTGGCAAACATATTATAAATCTACCACAAAAGTGTGAAATACAAGTAATTTTTGTTCATTTATTTGTGAAAAATGACTTCTTTGCTGGTGAGAAAAGCTAAGAACAACAAATAATAAAGATTTTGTATAGCTCTGTTTTTGTAAACATCTGATTGGAGGGCTGGTGAGTGGAGCACTAACTCCACTGAACTTTTCCTGAATAGAGGGCAGAAACTACACTTTGCAGCTCACTCCACTTCCCATCTGCATTTCTGCTTGGTTTCAAATCCATGAAACATGATGTTTCCATGCCAGATACTTTCTGTTGTCTTCCCCTTCCAGTTTTATTTTGTGTGCCATATTCTCTCGTTAGATTGTAAGCTCCTCAAGGTTAGGGACCTTCCTTCCTTCCCTCCTTCCCTCCTTCCTTCCTTCCCTCCCTCCCTCCTTCCTTCCTTCCTTCCTTCCTTCCTTCCTTCCTTCCTTCCTTCCTTCCTTCCTTCCTTCCTTCCTTCCTTCCTTCCTTCCTTCCTTCCTTCCTTCCTTCCTTCCTTCCTTCCTTCCTTCCTTCCTTCCTTCCTTCCTTCCTTCCTTCCTTCCTTCCTTCCTTTCTTTCTTTCTTTCTTTCTTTCTTTCTTTCTTTCTTTCTTTCTTTCTTTCTTTCTTTCTTCCTTTCTTTCTTCCTTTCTTTCTTCCTTTCTTTCTTCCTTTCTTTCTTCCTTTCTTTCTTCTTGTATCCTCAACATTTAACACAGTACCTGTCCCAGAGTAGGTACTTAATAAACCTTTATTGAATTGAATTGGTTAGGGAAAGAGGTGGTTGAGTGAAGGTCCTAGGACTTCCCCTTGCAGCAGATGCAACAAAGGTAACTGATGGTGATGAGAAAGCAATTAGTTACCTCCTATTTTGCTTCTGTTTTCCAAGGAGAATAATATTTTGACTGGAAAAAATAGAAAACTCTAATAGGAATTTGGTACAAAAGATAAATTAGGAAATAGTAAGTAGGTCCCTATCCTACCTTAATTAGATCAAGTCACATGGCCCAGATGAACTACCTACTAAGGTGATGTCCAGGACTACAGTAGTGATAATCCTGCTGCTACACACTCTCTGATACTACTTAAACCTTGAATATTGTGTCCATTTCTAGGTAACATATTTTGGCAAGATCCTAGGTAACCAGGATGGGGAATGACTTTGATGTAATATAATTTAAGAATGTCTGCTTTTTACATAGAAGATTGGACCTTTTCTATTTAGCTTCAGAGGGTAGAACAAGTTACAGTAGGTAGAAGTTGTGAAAAGGAAAACAGATTTGATGTAAGGAAAATCTTCCCAATAATTAGAGGCTTTCTTAAGGTATCCTATTTTGGAGTTCTTCCAGCAACAGCTGAAACATTCCATTCAATTCAATAAACATTTATTATGCAGCTACTTGGTGCCAGGCACTGTCTTAAGCCCTGGGGACACAAGACAAAGAAAGACAGCCCCTGCTCTCAAGGAGTTTATAATCTAATGGGGGAAGATAATACACAAAAGCAAGATGGAAAGGTGGATTGGAGTAACCAGGTAGCACTTTGCACGGGGGCATCATATTCCTTGGAATTCAAAGCAAGTTGAACTACATATGGAAAGTGTTGTTTTAGTGGAAGAATAGAGATCTTGTCCTTGACAAAGGAAATCTTTCGCAGGAATTTTGTGCTTCATCCTCCAGCCCTCCAGCTCCACAATCAGAGGAGAGATGAGGCTGAAGGAGTTTGGAAGATATTGAAAAAATGTGAATCAAACAATATGATGATGAGAATTCAGGTTATCAACTTTTCCCTGAATCATGTTCCTTGGAGTTCAAGCCAAGCAGAGAAGATAAAGGAAAGTTTAACATTAGCTGGAGGGTCCAGATCCAGATCCATCCCTCTATAAGGGAAAGCTTTAAAATGACCCCTTGTCAGGTATATTGTTGATAGAATTCTCATTCAATTACATTTTGGACTAGATGGCCTATGAGGTCCCCTCTAATTGTGATATCCTATCATTTCTTTTTTTTTTAATGAATCGCCATTTCCTTTATTTGTACAAAATAGTGAATAACCACACCCAGACTGAGAAAAAATGGTGATTTAGGATTTAAATAAGTCCTTCTGTCCTTAAGCATCTATTTTGAAGTCTTGAGACTAGCAGTCTTAGCACCAGTATCTTTGAGTTTGGACTTAGCAGGCTTAGCAGCCTTGGAATCACTGGGCTTTGTGGCCTTGGGATCAAACATAGTTGCCTTGGCATTGGACTTGCTGAACTTAGTGTCAGACTTGGTGGTCTTGGCAGCCTTGGGATCAGACTTGGTGGCCTTGGGGCCAGATTTAGTAGCCTTTGGATCAGACTTACTGACCTTGGCATCATACTTGGTGATCTTGGGGTCAATGATTCTGACAACATTAGAGTCAGACTTCGTGATCCTGGGCCTGGGCATTTGGTGCTGACCCTAAGGCCTGGATACTTGTTGTCCATTTTGTGGCCAGCACCTCAGACACTGGCCTTGGGGATGTTGGGCCTGAGAAGCTTAGAGACCTTGGTGCTCAGGGCCTTGATGGCCTCTGATCTTGCCTTGATGGCTTTGGCATTGTTGGCCTGCATATTCTTAAGCCCCTTCTTGTTGTGTTTCTTATCAAAGCACTTCTCGGAAACTTGGGGACAATCCCTTTCAGAGACTTGTATCTCTGTGATGTAAGTCTCTTGATGGCATTTCTGTGCCATTTTCTCAATTGGTTGTGGGTGGTGTGGTTCTTAGACTTAGCCATCTTTACATTGAAGCATGTGCTAGCAGGCACTCCACTGACTGGAAGAGGCTGAAAGCATGCATGGTGGGGGGGGGGAGGCGGGGAGCTAGATAGAGACAGAGAGAACTATCATTTCTTTAGCTCCTATTATGTATGAAAACTATCATAATTACAATGGACATAGAAGAAACAGTCCATTTCCTCCAGGACTTTGTAATTTAAAGGAACAAGTATGAAAGATACAATTTAGAAAATCCATCAGAGACATGGACTGAAACATGTCAATGTATCCATTACAAAACTTATGAATATAGAAATGTGGGTATTGCTTGATCCATCAGAGTAATGACCAAAATCATATAAGAATCATTTGGAAAGGTGATTGTCCATCAACATATTGAATGAGAAAATAAGCTATAACTTGGTTTGGAGCAGCATAAGCATATATTTCCAGACATATTGAATTTTGTGAGATAAGAGTTGCTAAGGGGTATCCTAAGATTCATTTGAGAGACAAATCAGGTAGGTCATAGTGGAGCCCAGAACATGAGTGAGAACGAGGTATAACATACATCTATTCATTTTAGTTTTGTGTTTTTCAGGTAGTTACAGAAGGTATTCATACTATCAATAATAATATATCACCATCTCAATCATTTAATTTATTGGTTGGAAGTCTGCTTTTTCCTATGATACTTCAGAACTCATGGTCATTTTTACATATCCCAGAATCCAAATTCATAAACTCACAACTCGGAAACTTCTTTTCTACTCTTTGAAAACTTGAAAGGCAGAAACCAGTGAGGTTTCCATAGAACCTGTTTCCTGAATGATACTTTGATTGTCATGATGGATGGCACCACAAAATCACTGAAAGGAATCTGAAGTACTGGATATAAGAAAAGAAGACCTAGATCCCAGCTTTAGAAACTCATTTTAGGCCATTAACAGGCCCAAGTGATTGTGCCCCCAGGAAATTTATATCAAGCTTGTCTGTTGATGCCAAAGTGCAGGGGAAGATGGGAAAAGTGAAATAAGAAGAAAATAATTGATGAGGGTTTTATATGGTCTTGATTAGAAGGGAAGTGGATTCAAGAGGCACTTGGGAGCCATTGTAGTCTTCTGAGAAAAGGATAGAAGTGATAAGAAAAAAGACCTTTGAAAAAGATTTTCACTGTCCAGAATAGAATGGGTTTGAGGGAAAAGAATATGGAGACAGGGAAGTATTAAAGTCCTTTAACGTTGTTTGACTTCTAAGTAGCAGTAGGGTCTTGCCTAGAGTTATGACCACAGGAATGGAGGGGGGAAATGGCTGAACAAGAGAAATGGCATAAAGAAGAATTCGGCAGAATATGGTCATTGACCGGATGTCCTAAAGAAAGTGTCAAATATAAGTTCAAGTCAAATATGACTTCACACACTAACTTGTATCAGAGGAGAGAAAAGAAACAACTCAGTCTTAAACACCTCAAATATGAGGTATACAGCTTGGCATCCAGGTAAGACTTTATTGTCAAAAGATTGAAGAAAAACTGAGAGGTCAGAGATGTAAAAGCTACAGTGTGTGTTTTATAACAACGCTGCTCTTTGTCCATAATGCTACTTACTCAAGCTGGTGAAAATCACAAAACTAGGCTGCCTGAGACCACTGCAAATATATGCTATATAATATGAACTGGGTTCCTACCATGTTACTACAGTCTTTTTATATCTCCCTAATTAACTTATAATCCTACTCAGCAATGTGGCATTTCCAACCAATTTTCTCCTTCTTCATACCTCCCATGCCAGTCTTGCCTCCATTCTCTCAGGTAGGAACCTTGCATCATATTTCACTAAAAAATTGACACCATTCACTGAGTTCTCTGTCTGTTCTTCTATTGTCCTCAATGCATATAATCAAAATACCTTTTGTAATTATTTTCTCCTTTATTCCTGTCTCACATGAAAAAGTGACCATTCTCCTTGACAAGACCAACCTTCCTTCATGCACAGGTGATCTCATTCCATCTCATCTTCTGCAGCAGGTTGTCTTTCTATCTACACTCTTGTACTTATATTGAATATCTTCCTTTCTATTGGTTGTTTTCTCCCCTACTGCCTACAGGTAAGGGGGCAGCTGAGTGGCACAGTCCAGATAGAGCACTAGCCCTGAAGTTGGGAGGACCTGAGTTCAAATCTCACCTCAGATACTTACTAGCTGTGTGACCCTGGGCAAGTCACAACTCCAATTGCCTCAAAAACCTCCAGGACTATCTCCAGTTTTCCTGATACATATCTTGCCACTGGACCCAGATGGGAGGAGAGAGTGAGGTTGGTGGCTTGCACAGCCCACCCTCACTTAAAAAATTCAATTCATGACATCACCCCAATGTCATGGTCCTCTTCAAAAATAAGGGACCAACAACAGCCTACAAGTAATCAATATTTCCACAAGCCTCAAAAATATTCATTTGATCCCATTCACCACCACCCCCACTGGTTATTGTTCCATGTCTCTCGTCCCTTCTGTGGCTAAACTCTTAGAGAATCATCTCTACAATCAATTCCCTCACTTCTTTTCCTCTCATTCTCTTAAATCACTGCAGTCTGGCTTTCTACTTCATCATTCAACTGAAACTCCTCCCTCCAAAGTTATCAACAATCTCTTAATTTACAAATCTAATAACTTTTCCTCAATCCTTACTTCTGACTTCTCTTCAGACTTTGACACTGTCAATCATCCCTTTTCTTTAGGTATCTATGACTACTTTATTTGGATTCTCTTCTCACCTTTATGACCAGTCCTCTCTTTTAAGTGAATTTTCATTCAGTTCATTGGGCCCCATTCTCATTTCCTTTTATAGTATTTCATATGGGGATCTCATCATCTCTCAAAGATTTAATAGTCATATTTATTCTAACAATTTTCAGATCTAATTATCCAGCACTAACCTCTGACCTTTTATATCCTGGAGACATCTTAAACTCAGCACATCCAAAACTGAACTCATTATCTTGTCCTATAAATGCTTCTCCACCCTCCAATTCTGAATTCTTCCATTAGTGTTAAGGGCACCACCATCTAGGTGTTATTCTTCACTCTTCACTCTCTCACCTTCCCCACATAATATCCAATCTATTGCCAAATCTTGACAATTTTGCCTTCATAATATATCTCATACATTTGCTCTTTGCTCTCACACTGCCACCACCCTGGAATAGACCCTCATCACTTAATGTTTGGACTAATGTATAAGATTTTAGATTGGTCTTCTTGTCTCAAGTCTCTGCCTACTTCAGTCCATCCTCTATGTGGGCTGTCAAAGTATTCTTCCTAAAGTACAAGTCTGACCCTGTCACCTCTTTGTTCAATGAATTCTACTGGCTCCCTATCATTTCAAGGATAAAATAGAAAATCTTCTCTTAGCTGTTCAAGGACCTTCATAACCTAGACCCTTCCTACCATTCAGTCTTTGTATATGCTTTACCCTATACCCTATTATCCAGGGCATTGGGCTTTTTTCTGCTTCTCACATAAGACACACCATTTTCTGACTCCAAGCATTTTCATTGACTGTCCCTCTTATCTGGAATTCTCTCTCTCTCTTCTTCACCTCCTACATTCTCTGACTTCCTTCAAGTCCTGGCTGAAGTCCTGTCTTCTACAAGATTACTTCCCCATTCCTTCTTAATGCTCATGCCTTCCTTCATTGAACTTAGCTGGTACAGATCTTATTTGCATGTTGACATTTGCCTGTTGTCTCTCCCATTAGACTATGAGCTCCTTGAGAAAAGAGGTTATTCTTTGCCTTTTTTGTATTGCCAGTACTTCACGCAATGCCAGACACAAAATGGCCACTTAGTAAATAATTACTGACCAGCTGACTCAGAGCTCTAATTTTTTTTCAGTTATCAGCATTGGTGAAGTTAATGTGTCATTAGGGTGAATCCCTTTAAACCTGATCTTGTCACACAGTTAACATGTACAGAAGCCATTTTCAAAGACTGAGCAACTTAGATAAAAAATATATACACACTATTTTAGAAATCATGTAGAATGTTTGAAGAAAATGCAACTTGGCACCACTATCCTAATTTAAATTATCATTTAAAATTAAGAAAGAGACCTTTTAAAATCCTGACCCTGAAGGTCCACCCTCCCATACATATATATTAGATTATAAATTGGTTCCTTTCCTGGGACCCAATGGAATGAATGGTCATGATATCATGATGTACAGCATCTTTGACCCCCAAATCAACATGATGAAAAACTGGAAACCGAGAATGAGTTTAAATATATTTATTCATAGCTATTGTTGGAAAGAGAGTAGAGATAAGTATTCTAGCCAACATGGATGCCTGAACAGAAGGTAGACCATCCAGGTCCTACATATCGTGGCAAAACCCTGAAGTTCATACCAGAACAAATAATATCAAGAAATTCAGAGTGTTAATATATGGCCCACTGGGTCATATTCTTGGTTTAGTGGTCTCTGTTTCTATTTGAGTTTTATACTGCTGGTCTAAATGATCATTTTTTTAGTATGTTATAGTGAGGATTCTTTTTAAGGTCTAGGTTAGAATAGATGACTACTGAGTCCCTTTATACCTCTAAAATTTTATGATTCTGCATTATACTATAAATCATATGCTATGCTAAGACACTGCTAGGTAACAGAGATACTTTCAAGACAGGGCAAACAGCCTGTGCAGAGACAGAGAAATGGGAGACAGATTGCCATGTCTGATAATAGCTAACATTTATGCAGTGCTTTAAGGTTTACAAAGCAATTTACAAATGTTATTTCATATGATCCTTCTCATAATCTCCATTTTATAAGAAACTGAGGCAAACAGAGGTTAAGTGATTTGCCCAGGGTCACAGCTAGTAATTGTCTGAGGCTGGATCTGAGGTCCTCCTGATTTCATAACCACCACTCTATCTACTGAGAAACCCAGCTACCCTACTCTACAGGGAAAAGCAAGTAGTATAGTTTGAGTACATGAAAATGAATGATGAGAAATTAGTCTGAAAAAAATAAGGAACTGGTCATTTCTAATTGGCTTGCTCATTTATCAACAATATTAGGTATGCTTTAAAAAATTTTCTTTTAGATTCTATATGCCACAGCCTGGAAGTGTCCAGTCTACATATGAGCCTGGTCACACTCAAATTTGCCTGGAGCTTTGAATTGCTCCATTTTCCAACCTGGGTTCATCTATCTAACCTTAGGCAATCTAGTAGATCTCTTTTTTCCTCTTCCCTTTCTCTCTCTGAGTCTTCAGTGGTTCACCATAGTCAGGTAAAACTTAGTTTGGACATGATTATTTGATTGGTTTAGCCCATTGTTCCTCAAAATCCCTGAGCTTAAGAGATCCTCCCACCACAGCCTCCTCAATATCAGGAAATACAGGAAAGTGCCACCCTGCAAATGCTTGTTTTATATTATTTGGAATGGCATTTCTTATGTATATGAACACGGGACATATACAAGCACATACTCTCTATTTGCAACATATACAACACATATAAGCATACACTTGTATGTATGCATATGTATATATTCCTATATAAATACATGTGTATTATTTGTATATATGTGTATATACGCATGAATGTATTTGTGTATATGTCTATGTATTAATGTATATATTCATTTATGTGTAGAATACAGACATAGAGCCAAAATACATGTCTTTGTATTAATGTGTATATATATATATATATATTCATATAAGTATACATATATGTATGAGTGTGTATATACCATTAATATAAATACATTCTTTTGCACTTTAACTTGGACAATTTAGGTCAGAGGTGTTACTTCTATTGTAAAGGAATCACAATATCCCTAGCAACAGCTGCTACAGATGCATTAGGAAGTGATTTCAGTTCCTAAAGCTCAATGGGTTTAGCCCTCATCAACTAGCACACCAGCCCATATATTTTTTCTCTTGTGAAATTAGTTTTTTCTATCTCATTATTCTGCCAAAATTATTTTCATAATATCTATATTTTTCTGTGATTCATTTAATGGTGGTGCCATTCCTTTGGATTATTATATGAATCCTTGAGGTATGGAAATGTTTCAACTCTTGAATCATCAAAATTGTCAAGGTAATTAATGTGTGTGTGTTTGTGTGTGTTCAATGTTTGAGAACACTTCCCACTGGTAAAATGATCTCATAATTCTAAAGACAGAGGGATTAAGTATATTCTTCTTGATCCCAGAGAACCATACAAAAACAAATATTTGCATTTTGGAGCAGGGAGTAGACTGGGGATTATAATGGCAGAGAGGTAGATTTTTGTCCAATATAAGGAAAAACTTACAAACAATTAGTGTTGTCACAAAAAATAAATAAAATGAAAGAGATGCCTCTTGTAGTAGAGCAGGAATTCTTGAACTTAAAAAAAATTAATTATTTCAATCTGATCGATTTCCTTTATAATACTATTTTATTTTGTGAGTTTAAAAATATTCTTCTGAGAAGTTCATAGGTTTCACTTGATTGTCAAAGGGAGCCATAATACAAAAGATGTTAAGAACATCTGAAATAGGAGGCAGCTAGGTGGTGCAGTGGATAAAAGCACCAGCCCTGGATTCAGGAGGACCTGAGTTCAAATGCAGCCTCAGACATTTGACATGTACTAGCTGTGTGACCCTGATCAAGTCACTTAACCCTCATTGCCTCGCAAAAAACAAACAACCCCCCCCAAAACAAAAAAACCCAAACCAAACCAAAAAAGCAAACAAAACAAAATGAAAAACAAAACAAAATCCAAAACATCTGAAATAGATGTTACTAAGACACTTGATGTTGTCACAGAGAAGCTGAATGAATGGATGTCTAAGATGATGTACAAGAGATTTATGCTTAAGTTTGAGTTGGGCAGTATGACTCCTGAGGACCATTCCAACTCAGGGATTCAATTACATGATTTAGGGAGACCTTTTCAAAAAGCATCATGGATAAAGAGATACCCTTAGAGCTAGGAAGATGATGTCTTCCTTCCATCACATATTACCCATGTGAATCTGGACACAGAAGATAGATTGCTAGGCCTGAGCCCAGGAAGACCTGAGTTCATATCTTGTTAAGATACTTAAAAGAGCTCTGTGACCCTAGGCAAGTCACTTATTCTCTGCCTCAGTTTCCTTAATTGTATGGTGAGAATAATAATAGCACCTACCTCCTAGGGTTGTTGTGAGGATTACATGAGATAATAATTGTAAAATGCTTAACACAGTGCTTGAAACTTAAATGTTTGTTTTCTTCCTTCCTTACACCAATAAATGCCCATCCAAATCCCATGCTGTATTGGAAAGCTTAAATCATTTTTTAAATTGAAAAAGGATTTTAAGTATGTTTTGTTTTTGACATTCAGCTACACACAGTTAACTTTCAGAGGGGTAAAGTTGTATTAAATGGATTTCAAAAATTTTACATTAATCAAACACACTGGTATTATACCAAATGTGTGCCATGAAACAGATGCAGGGTAATAGACACAGCTGTTAGACTGAAGATCATGTTTGAGCATTTAAAAAAATAAAAAAAAACAAAACCCACACCCATCAATTCAATGGGGGATGGGACCAGTGTATGTAAAACAAAGATAAAGCCTCAGTACTACAATGGATCCTTCTTCATAACTTCTCTTATCTGTCAGGAAGTAAATATTGGAAGGAATGATCATTTGTCAGGTGTTATCCTAGGTAATAACAGGCATTTTTATTATGCTTTGGTATGGTTTTAAGGTATGAGTGGATCAACATAAGATGTAATTATTCAATGTCTATGCCAGATCTAATAAGTATTAATGATTACTAATGTGGATTTTAAAATTATATGGAGTTGCCCTATAATTGTCCCAAGTTTTAAGGAAAATATTGCTACTTAGAAATTAGAGGTTACTGCACCAATTTGGGGACATTAAGCATTTATTAAAGCATATTGAATATCAGTAAAGATAGAGTACATGGTTCAGAAAATTAAGAAAGAGAGATAGTTGGGAGCGAAAGTGGGATGTGTCTGCTGCCTCCAAGTTCTAAAACCAAGAGAGAGAAGAGCAAGTATAAGCTTGCTGAGGTCTGGAAGAGAGCCCACCCCTTCCATACTGCTTAAAACTAATTGCCTAGCATCATTCAAATCTATTGATTTACTGGACTTGAGGGTGGTTCGGCACTGTATGTGCTGATGTCAGAGTATGGAGGCCTGGGGCAGGGTGAGGGGAGAAAGCCTTCAGGTAGGCGTGGTTTTGAGTGAAGCAAATTCTATTGCCTGTATTCACAGTCCAAAGGCCAACTACATGTCCTTTGAAATTCTTCTGACTCTAATTTGGCCTTAAGAAAGGTCTGGCCAGGCTCTCTGGGTCTCATAGAACCCCATTATTTTCTCACACTAACAGTTTACAGAACATTTTCATAATATTAATGATAACTGGTAATTACATAATTCTTTAATGTTTGCCAACAATCTTATAGGGAAGGGAAGGAGAAAAGCAATTATTAAGTGCCTACTATGTGTCAGGCACTGTGCTAAGCCCTTTCCAGACACTCATTTGATCTTTGCAAAAACCCTATGATGTAGGAACTATAATTATTATTAACCTCATTTTATAGGTAAAGAATCAGTTGGTAAAGTGTTACAGTCAGGATTCAAACTCATTGACTGATTGACTTCATTAACTTAGCCTTTGAAATTAATCAACAATCCATTGCCACATTTTTCATTAGTATATACAACATAAAAGGTTTTTGTGTTCAGTGTTGGAAATACAAGTACAAAGAATGAAGCAGTTCCTACTTGGGGGAAGCTTACATTCTGATGGAAAAGGCAAGGACAAGAAAAAAATTATGTGTTTATGTATGTATATATGTGTATGTGAGTAAACATATGTATATATGTATATATACTGTAAGGGCCAAATTTAATATGAGGAAAGTTAATTGGGCAGCTCGCCATAATAACAGATTAACAGCCTCTTTCAGAAAACACAAAACAGGGTTTATTGATGGGAACACATTTAAAAATACAAGTAAGGTTAATAAAATAGGGATAAAGAATAAAGGAATAGGAGAAGGAAATTATAAGACCTGCAGTCACACCACTGCCTGTGCTCAGCCCCATCTCTCTCCCTCTGTCACACCAGAATGAATAATCTCTTCTCTTCTCCTTCTCAGAAAACCCACGCCCAACTGGAAAACCCCAGGCCTTCTGCACACAGCCCTAAGCTAATTGGTTGGCAGCTCTGATTGACAGAATTAACAGGCAGCTGTAGAACTGCCAGCCTCCCCAGCTTCTGCATGCCAAAAGTCACCTGACTACCCTCACCTCACCAGGCTTCCAATCATTATAAATTGGCCAGGCCCACGTAGGTGTCAGCACGTGGTGATGACTGAGCTGCAGCGCCCTGGTGATGGCCACAGCCAGTGGGTAGAGCACCATGCTGGCACGGAGGTGGCAGTGCCTGAGGCTTGCCAGGGTGTGCCCGAGCTTCTAATTTTAGCCAAAGATGGGGTCATAGAAACCTCAAATCAAAATTAATTCTTTACAATATACAATAATATACATATGTAGACTCACATTATATGTGTGTGTGTATACATATAAATATATATACACATAGAAATGTATGTGTATACACATATAGAAAACACAGCAGAAATACAGTGAATACCTATCAGTATATGCAAAGTAGTTAAATCCTAGGCAGTCAGGAAGAGGAGAAAACTAGCAGTTAGGGGGAATCAGGATCTTTCTCTGGAAGATGCATCTTAAGGAAGAAATACACTCTAAGACAAAGGTAAGGGAGGAGTGCATTCCAAGGGTGTGGAATGGCCAGTGAAAATACACAGAGGTATGAGATAGAAGGTTTCTCTTTGAGGAAGGGATGACAGTTCAGACTGCAAATTATAGGGAAGGAAGAAATGTCCAAGGAGGCAGGAAAGAGAGGTTGTAATGCAATAACTTCCTTTCTAGGATTCTATCATCTCTTTAAGGAATTTACAGTCTTAGGTGGGGGGACTAGTAAGAGATCAATTAAAATCGACCTCTCTCTCTCCTCTCTCTCTCTCTATATATATATACACATATACACACACATATATACATACATATATATATATGTGTACATATATATTATATATATATATGTATGAAATATGTAAAATGAGTGACATAGATAATAAGGGTCAGAGGCATTTAGAGCAAAGGGGATTCACCATGGCCTGGGATGAAAACACCTAAGTTTTTCCAGGAAAGAAAGAAATGTCTTAGAAAGTATGATAAAACTGTATTAAAATGTAGCAGCACAATGACTGAGGAGTCAGAGTGTCAAGTGGGACATTGATAAGAATCTCTCAAGTTATTTGGTGATTTTTATTAATTTTGCAAGCAATGCTAGCCATGCTATTTTCATTATAGATCCAAAACAGGGAGGGAGAGCTAACACCATAGTTGACAGTAAGGATTCCAAACACACTTGACAAGTTAGAACACTGGAATAAATCTGGTAAATTGAATTAATAAGGACAAATTTAAAGCCTTTCAGTTGGCTACAAATGAGTGTTCAAAACATAACATGGGGAAGATACAGCGAGGATGTCATCTGTCTGAAAAAAAAAGATCTCAGGATTGTTAATATCCTTTTAAAAAACTGTTCTAAAGCATCTGAGAGAGTTATGAATACAATTTTAGGGTGTGTGAAGCAAGGCATCATGTCCAGAGGTAGTGACCTAACTATCTCACTGTACTATTCCCAAGTTAGACCATATTTGCAGTATTGTATTCAGTACTGGCCACCACATTTTAGACAGGAAATCATCCGGAGGACAATGACATTGTGCCACATATGTTTTTGTCAAAAGAACTGGAGATACTTAGCTTGAAAAAGAGAAGATTGAAGGGGTACATGCTATGCTTTCAAGTATTTGAGGGGCAGCCATTCAGAAGAAGGGTTAGATTTTTTTTCTTCTTGATCCCAGATGACAGAATGAATGACTATAGATTGGAATTACCAAGTATCAAAATTTTGTGTCAAAGGAAATTGAGGGGGGCCAGCTAGGTGGCACAGTGTATAAAGCACTAGCCTTGGATAAAGGAGGACCTGAGTTCAAATCCAACATCAGACACTTGACACTTACTAGCTGTGTGACTTTGGGAAAGTCACTTAACCCTCATTGCCCTGCAAAACAAAAACAAAACAAAACAAAAACAAAAACAAAGAAAATTGAGGTAAGTAAAAATGTTCTCAAAATAGAATTTATAAAATGTGGAATGGGGGGTTGCCATTGAGGGGGCCGTGTTCCCTCTCAATAAATATCTTGAAGCAATGGCTGTATGATCAGTTACTAGGTCTCTATCCTTTAAGGTCTCTTTTAACTTTGAGAGTTTGTTTTTCAATGATTCATTGATTTATAATTTATGGACTCCACTCCCATTCTGACCTGTACTCAAAATAACAACAACAAAAACAAACAAACAAAAAAACACACTTAGATTTTGTCTTATTTGTCTTTTTGTTTTTGTCTTTCTATTACTAACAATTTCCAAAGGTAATTGACAAGAGTTCAGTTAACAAATCCAACAATTCTGGTTCAGGGCTCTGAGACACTATATCTCTGACCCTTATGACCTGAATTAATCTCTGTCATTTAAGCATACTCTTACTATCCCTCTAATTTACGTAGCTTGGAAATCAAATTCTAATGAGGCCTATATATACTGCTTTTGGTTTTTGTTCTAATGCAAATATTTTTAATTTGGTATAGGAATCACAAACAAAATAAGAGTTGACTTCTCTTTTCCAGGCTAAACCAATTCATTCAATGAATTTTTGTACAACAGTCTCTGGTCCCCTCATAATACCTCATGCTTTTATCAGAACATGTTTTAGTTTACAACTTTCCTTAACAGAATGTGACGTCCATTGGTGAACTTAATACTTAAGTTATGTAACCTGACAAGGAAAAAGTACATTGGGCATATTATTTCTTTTATTCTGGAAAACTTGAGACAAAATGCTACATTAATAGAAAAAAAAGTTGCATTTAGAATAAGGATCATGGTTCAATGTGTAATGATTGGAATGATGCCACCTGTTGGAGAGCTACTGTAGGAAAGCTCCAACATGAGGAGAAGGTGCCTGAGGGCAAGACATGTGACTTTTCTTTGGCATCAGGAAGTGATGGTTTGCTTGCGGGAGGAAGAAGGGGTGAGGTTGGGGCTCTTTCTCTCTTTTGCCAGGACATTGGTGGAGAGTGGAGCAAGAAATGAGCTCTCCCTTTAATAGATAGATGAATCTAGGCCTTTCTCCCTCTCTTCACCAAATTCTTATTCTCCTTAATAAATGATTAAAAGTCTAACTCTTGCTAAAGCTTATAATTTATTGGCAACCACTCATTAGATATTTTAGACAGACTAGCTAGAATTTTAGCCCCTTACAAATGGAAAGATCACAGGATTATGAGGTTAGAAAACATGTGTTCAAGCCCCACCTCTGGCTCTTATTTACTGTTACCTTTAGCAAGTCATTTTATGTGTCCGGTCTGTATTCCACCTCCTTAAATTGACAATAGTTGTTTCTAGACATTATCTAAGATCTTCTACCTCTAATTTTGTGATCCTATAACTATACTAATTTAACCTATGATTGTACATATTTTAATTTCCAAGTCATATTATTCTTCATTAAGCTTTTTGTCCAGTCATACCTCCAACTTCTTTCAGAGGAACAATGTTTTAGCCCTATACCCTCTGCTTTGTGCTTGGGTATTTGAATTTATGAAATAAAGTATGGAGTTTTAAACTGAATTTTATATCATTCAGTTCCACCCATTATTTTACCTACCCAAGATCATTTGGTATGTTATGTTATTAGCCCTTGGTTGCAGTGTTATGTCAAGTTCTGTTTTGAAAGGCATGCTATTTGTATCAATGTTATTTATAAAAGGACTAAATAGCAGAAGGTCTCAGGACAGAATTTTAAGATACACCATTAGAGACCTTACTCCAAGGGCATTGACTCCGCTTTGAGTTTTGTCATTCAACCAATTCTGAATCCAAAGATCATTCTGCTATGTAGGGACAAAAAGAAGAAAAATGAGAAGACATAATTCTGTCTTCACTATCATTTAGAACCATCCTACCCATATTAAGTAGTCTATCCTTTCTTTGATATTTACATTCTTTCTAGCTAGGCTTTTTTAAAAATGACATTTTATTTCCCATAGTATTTATTGACAATCTTTGATCCTTTTAAGCTTTCAAATTACAGATGTTAATATGAATATATGGATCACCTGGATTTGATGGAAGTACCTTATTATCCAAATGGATTTTATGAGACCTTGGAAAATGCCCTATGGCTAAAACACCAGGCTGAACCCAGATAGCTAGCAGATAAGTCCCTATTTACTAACTTCTCTCCCCAAGAAAGTAAAGAAATCAAAATGTCCCTTTTGACTAAACTTCAACTAAGGAGTCCCCATTTGCTATCTTCTTTCCCCAAAGAGTAAATAGAACAAATATGTAACATTGTTGTCCTTGGTAAACCCTTGCTGTTTCTTTAAGCTGCTTGTTAGAATATCTGTTTTTTTTTAATTATTTTATTTTTATTTTATTTTTTTTTGGTGAGACAATTGGGGATAAGTGACTTGCCCAGGGTCACACAGCTAGTAAGTATCTGAGGCTGGATTTGAACTCAGGTACTCCTGAATCCAGGGCTGGTGCTTATCCACTGCACCATCTAGCTGCCCTAGAATATCTGTTTTAGGTTAATTTGAATCATGCTAATAAAACTGACATCACCCTGTAACCAGTGAGCAAGACACCTTAAATATTAAATATAAAATGTTAAATTGATATTATGTTTTTCTGTCTGTCTCTGATCTGTTTCATAGGAGGACAGGTATCATATTCTCTGATCTGGTCTTAGAGGAGATATTATAAGATATAATTTCTCTGATCTGTTTAGTCTCTGATCTGTTTGTAGGAGACAGGCAGATACAAAAATTATATTTTAATATTGAATACAGACAATATTTTTTACAGGATCATGCTCTTTTTGTTATTACCACAATTATTTGTCTTTGGTTCTTATTAATGCTATTTTACTTCTGGTTTATATATCCTTCACATTTTAAATAAAATATTTTAGGTATGGATTCTTTCCCACCAAATTTCAATGATGCTTATGAAGTTAAACTTAACTTCTTGAATTAAAATATTTAATTTGTTTTTGTGAGAAGATAATTATTAGTAATGAGTATCTTGGGGGGCCCAGATCAGTTTCAGTCCCTTTCTCCTTACCCCCCTTCCCCTCACTTCAGAAAGTTCAATTTTTGAGAAAGTTTTAAGCTTATTCAGGGCCAGCCCAAGGGTACAACAGAGATGGAGACTGATTTTTTTGTTCAGCTAAGAGGATTTATGGAATTAAACCCCATCTAAAGACTACACTTCATACTTTGCCCCCAAGGGTCCCTCCCATTAGGTCATTACATCACAATGTCATTATAGAACTTATTTTAATTTGGACCACCCTCAAGTCACATCAACCAATGAAATTGAATGATGCTAACCAAATAGCTTTGATCAATGTATAATAATGTGCCTCTATCAAAAGAGGATAGAGGGACAGAGCCAAGATGGCAGAATAGAAGCTGGGAGTCAAACAAGCTCCAGATATACTCATGTGCTCACTCCCAAATAATGCCATTAAAAAATAAACAAAGAATAACAGAGCAGCCTAAAGCACATAAGAACAGAGCAAGACTATTTTTCAGCAAAAGATGGCAATTGTGAACACCTGCTGATCGGACTGAGTAGCTCAGCACATGGTCCAGACCCATCCAGGAACAGACAGTGCTTCCAGTGCCTGGGAGTCTTCCATGCCAGTGGTTTCTTCTGAAGCTTGCTTGCAGACTGGTGAGGAGGCTCAGTGGTAGGCCGGCGGTGAAGTGGCTGTAGTCTCTGCTGGAGTTGGGGCAAAGCACCCTTGTTCTGAACCACTGGGCTGAATCAATTAGTTGTGGCCCAGTGGGGGAGGGGCACAGGTACATGAAACTTCAGATCATAGAGAATCAAATTTCAATCAGATTCCTGTTTCTGGGTCAAAGAGAAAGCAGCCGTGTTTACTTGCAGGCTGTGAAGAAGCCCAATCACCACCTGGGCCATGCTATAGCTTGGAACAGTGTGTCCTGGAAGGAGCACTACACCTTAAGAAGGAGTTAAAAGCCAAGAAATAGGCAGCCAGGATGAGCAGGCAGCAGACAATCAAAAACTTCTTTGAGGGAAAGGTAGACCAGAATACACCCTCAGAAGAAGATAATAACAAAGTCAAAGCTCCAACAGCCAAAGCTTCCAAGAAAAATATGAATTGGTCTTAGGCCATGGAAGCACTCAAAAAAGACTTTGAAGAGAAAGTAGGAGAGATGGAAAGAAGCTTTAGAGAGATAGAGGGAAGAATGGAATGAGAAATGAGAACAATGCAGGAGAGCCATGAGAAAAAAGTCAACAGTTTGAAAAGTCAAATGGGAAAGGAGATAGAAAAGTTCTCTCACGAAAATAATTGCCTAAGAATTAGGATTTAACAAATGAAAGCTAGTGACTTTATGAGAAACCAAGACACAATAAAGCAAATCCAATTGAATTAAAAAAAAAAACACAGAGGGCAATATGAAATATCTCCTTGGTAAAACAGCTGACCTGGAAAATAGATCCAGGAGAGATAATTTGAAAATCATTGGACTACCTGAAAACCATGACCAAAAAAAAGAGCCTAGACATCATTTTCCAAGAAATTATATGGGAAAATTGCCCTGATATTCTAGAAGAAGAAGGTAAAATAGAAATTGAAAGAATCCACTGATCACCTCCTGAAAGAGATCCCAAAAGGAAATCCTCCAGGAATATTATATCAAAATTCCAGATATGCCAGGTCAAGGAGAAAATATTGCAAGCAGCTAGAAAGAAGGAATTCAAATATTGTGGAGCTACAATAAGGATAAAACAAGATCTAGCAGCATTTATATTAAAGGACTGGAGGGCATGGAATATGTTATTCCAGAGGGCAAAGGAACTGAGACTACAGCCAAGAATCATGTATCCAGCAAAAGTGAGTAAAATTTTTCAGGGGAAAAAATGGGACTTCAATGAAAAAGAGGACTTTCAGGTATTCATGATGACAAGACGACCTGAACTGAATAGAAAATCTGACTTTCAAATGCAAGACACTAGAGAAGCAGAAAAAAGTAAATGGGAAAAAGAAATCATGAGGGATATTAAAATATTAAACAGTTTACATTCCTACATAGGAAGATAATTCTCTTAACTTATAAGATCTTTCTCAGTATTAGGGCAGCTGAAAGGAATATATTTAGATAGAGGGAATGGGTGTGAATTGAATATAAAGGGATGATATCTGCAAAGCATTTATTTTTTGTTTATCCTTCTTTTTTTCTGTGGGACAGGCAGGGTGGGGAGGCTTATGTCTGGGGCCAGATGTGGGCTTTGGGCCTCCTGGGTCCAGGGCTGGTGCTTTGTCCACTGTGTCACCTAGCTGACCCATGATGACATCTTCAAAATAAAGTTCAGTGGTAAGAGGAATTTACTGGAAGAAAGCGAAAGGGAGAAGCAGATTGGGAAAAAGCAGTTCATATAAAAGAAAAAAGAAAAATCTTATGGGGTAGAGGTGAAGATGGGGAAAGAGCAGGGGCATGAATGAGCCTAAATCTCATCACAATTGGCTCAAAAAGAGAATAACATACACATTCAAGAGGGTGTAGTAACATATCTTGCCCAGTGGGAAAGTGGGAAGGGAAGGGGATGGGGGAGGAGGGAGATGCAATGGAAGGAATAGCAGAGTGGGAGAGGGGGCAGTAAAAAGCAAAACACTTTTGAGGAGGGATAGGGCGATGGAAGATAGATAATAGTGTAAATATCAAAGGGAAGGAATCAGATGCAGGGTAATAGCAATATTTTCAAGTAATGGTGAACAGGATGCTATCAGAAGCATGTATGAAAAATACAAACCATCAACAGAGACAGAACTGATGGTATCTGAATACAGATTGAAGTATAATTTTATTTGCTAGTGCCTCTTTCTAAAGGTATTTTGTCTATTTTCTTTCACAACCTGACTAATGAGAAGATATTTTGCATAACTGCACATGTATGACATATTGAATTGCTGGATTTCATAGGGAGGGATGGGGAGTGTGATATTGAAAATCTAATGTGGGTCATAACCTCCCCCCCCAGTTATTTTTTGGGGGGAAATGGCTAAAATTAATGATAAATTCAGCAAGAGTTTAGGCTTTTAAGTATTTATTAAAGTGTATTAGAAGTTAGTGAAGAGAGATAGCATGGAAAACCCTAGCTTAGATCTATGTTGGATAGCCAGAGAGAAAATCACCCTTTACCTCACAGCCCACATGAAGTTCTGCCACCACAAGCCACTTCCGGAATGAAAAGAGGGACCCTCCCTTTTTCTCTCTCTGAAAAGATCCAGCAAGTGAGCCTCACCTTCCTATTTCCTGTCTCCCTCCCTGAAAGAGGAAGGCCTTTAAGCTGATTGATTGAGGGTGGTCTCCTGTTGATGTTATAGTCCACAGCCTTTGAGAGCAACACCCCATTCATGGTCAGCCAGGTGTGGTCTTGATTTAATCATTCTTAAGTAGGTTCTCAGTCAGTTTCTCAGTCTCACCCAATTCAATCAATTCTAAATAAATCATCAGGTGGGGCCACTGGGAGTCTGCCAAATCCCATTATTTTATCACAGGAAGGAGGGGAAAAGAAAGTTTAGAACACAAAGTTATAAAAAATCAATGTGAAAAGTAATGATGAGCAGGAGGAGTTCAGAGAAACCTGGAAAGGACTTACATGAACTGATACTGACTGAGATTAGCAGAACCAGGAGAACAATGTATATAGTAACAGCAACATTGTGTGATGAACAATGGTGATAGATTTGGCTCTTTTTAGCAATGCAGTGGTCCAAAACAATTTCAAAGAACTTCATAATAGAAAATGTTCTCAACGTCCCGAAAAAATAACTTTGGTTTATGAATGCAGATTGAACCATACTGTTTCTACTTTGGGGCTATATTTTTTGTTGTTGTTCTTTTTTGAGGTTTTTCCCCTGTGCTATGACTCTTCTGTCACAATATGACTAATGTAGAAATATGTTTGGTGTGACTGCACATATATAATGTATATTAGATTGCTCTCTGTCTTGGGGAGGAGGGAGGGGAGGGAGGCTGGGAGAAAAATTTTGGAACTGAAAATCCTATGAAAACAAATGTTGAAAACTATCCTTATATGTAGCTGGAAAATAATAAAATACTGAACAAAAACAACAACAACAACAAAAGAGGATAAAAGCCTCGGCAAACTATACCAGTATCTTTCCCAAGAAACCCCACAATGGGGTCATAAAGAGTGTACAGACTGAATAACTACAACTGAACTGATTATTTGGAACTGGATGACTTGGAGCCATCATATACTTTTTTGTTTGTTTTTTTTTGTTTTTGGTGGGGCAATGGGGGTTAAGTGACTTGCCCAGGGTCACACAGCTAGTGTCAAGTGTCTGAGGCCGGATTTGAACTCAGGTACTCCTGAATCCAGGGCCAGTGCTTTATCCACTGCACCACCTAGCTGCCCCCTCATCATATACTTTTACCAAATAATTTCAAAATCTTTTTCTTCATACTTCCTGAAAGCAAGTCCCTCAGCCTTTGCTATTCCTGCTGATATATCTTGTGAACATTTTTTATGATGAACAGCTATGAAAGTTGCCTGATTTTCTCACCTATTAACTAGCGTAAGGGTTCAGTTTATATTGGTTCCTTAATTAGATTTGTTTTTCATATGATTTGTTTTCCATAGCATCACTTCAGTTTGTTCAGTTTTCTTTGACCCACAATTATCAAATTACTACTAACAGATTCACACAGCTAGTGGACACAGGGTATAGAGTGCTATATATGGAAGCAGGAAGATCTGAGTTCAAATCCTGCCTCAGACATTATTTATATGAGCCTGGGTATATATGACAACCTCTGTGTGCATCAGTTTCCTCATCTGAAAAATTAGCATAGTAATATTAATAACTATCTTCCATGGTTATTATGAGGATAAAATGAGATATTTTTAAATCACTCTGCAAACCTTAAAGTGCTTTATAAAATACTATTGTTATTACCAAGCCTTAATGGAAACAGAAGCTAATATTTTCCCCCCTTTGAGGAGTTTCAAATTGAGATGTAGTTACTGCAAATACTTGATTTTTAAAAATGCTATTGTCTACCCTTTGTCTCAGTAAAACTTTAGAAACTACCACTTGTTTTCTTTGGTTTTAGTGCCACTGTCTAGTTACCATAAAAGGAAATTAACAGTCATTATATAAATTATCCAAGTACATAGTAGTGGTAAGTTGTTGTGCTTACTGATGAATCCACCTCTAAATAATAATAAGTATTTCTATTATATTTTAAAAATAATAAACCAGTCTGAAAACGTGATCTGATTTGTATCTTACACCAACCAAATGTGGTAGGCTAACAAAACCCTATGATGTTTTATTAACTACATTTTTTAGACATAGGAAAGAAGGAAGGAAGGAAGGAAGGAAGGAAGGAAGGAAGGAAGGAAGGAAGGAAGGAAGGAAGGATTTTTGAAGTGCTTATACTGTGTAAAATACTGTCCTAAGTGCTGGGGAGACACACACACACACACACACACACACACACGACAACCCCTTCTCTCAAGGAGCTGCACTTACATTTATTTTTAAATTTTTTTTTTTGGCGGGGCAATGAGGGTTAAGTGACTTGCCCAGGGTCAAACACCTAGTAAGTGCCAAGTTTCTGAGACCAGTTTTTGAACTCATGTCCTCCTGAATCCAGGGCTGGTGCTTTATCCACTGTACCACCTTGCTGTCCCTGCCACACTTATGTTTTAAAAAGGAGAAGGAAGGTACATTTGGAAAATGTGTATGGGAAAACTTAGGATAAGAAATGAGATGGTTTGTCCATGGATGTACAGCTGGCAAGCATCAGAGGCAGGATTCTGACTCTTAGTCTATTACTACAGACCTGGTGCCATGCTTCCCCTAGAAGACCCTAAAATGTTCAGTACCCTTTTGTGTAACCCACGCTATCTTTATAACGTAAATGAGTAGTTTGAAAATTATTTCTAGGGTCAATCCCTTTTAGCTTTAATAATCTAAGATCCTAGCACTTGATAAACTAATAAATTATTAAGCAGCTAAGCAGTAACAGAGGTTGGATTTAAATTGAGATCTCTGAACTATCCCATTTTCTAGGCATGGGACCTGTTTTAACCTGTCTTGTTTAAAGATTGATCAAGCATAGATTTCTCTCTTTCTCTCTCTCTTTTTTAAATGGCACTGCATTCTCTTGATACTTCAATCAGTTTAGGGAGCCAGCTTTTCAAATGCCCTTATTTTGTTCTGTATTTTTAATATAGGGGCCCATAAGCCTAACGCTGTTATTGTAAATTAGGGAAAGTCATGTCCTAGATGGTGTGAAGGGTTAGAATGCTTCCCTTGATGCATTTACTTTAGAGTATGTCTATTGTATCTCAGAAATTCAATACCCATTGTCTGAACAGTTCTAAAATTCAGCTTAATGAATTTCTTAGAGTAAATCTGAAATGTTTCGCCATCTGCCTACTCATTACTTTTATGTATTTAAATAGATTAAATAATTGATTTTAGTCAGATTTGGATCTTACAGCCCATCGAGACATTTTTCGTTAAAGTTTAGTCTGTTAGTCTTGAACAATTAAATTCCTCATTAGTTTTCCAAGGGACAGTTGACATTAAGGAATTAGTTAGTAATTATAATTTTATTGCCCATGTTATTGCTGTGTAATGTTCATTTGGAGAGGAGCTCAATGTCCTGCTTAAGCATATTGCATTTAAATTATCCTTTTTATTCCATTCTGAGAAGCATTTGCATGATGAGGAATGGATGAAAACTAATGATTTCCAAGGGAGTTCTGGGACTACCCTTGGGCGAGAGAATCGAAGGCCAATTTGGGACTGAGGAGTCAAGAAAGTTGCTCATGACTGCCTGGGTAAAAAGTACTTTCCTTGGAGGTATATCCCTTCTGGCAGCAAAGCTCTGGATAAAAAGAAAATGGGGAATTAGGCCATATGTTGGACAGAATTGGTACCCTAATTGTAGGTCTGTTGCCATTCTTATGCTTTAGTTACAGGCACAACTCAGTAGGAAACCATTTCCTTAGAGAGTGTGGGTGAAAGTATGTATCCAAGCATTTTATTCATTAAATCTTGGAGGAAAATTGCTTAGTCTGTTTCTCTACTAGAAGAGAAAATGGTTGGGGCAAGTTAATAGGTTCTGGTGAATGGAAAGTTGACCTAACATTCCAGAGGTGGGAGATCAAGAATCTTCTGAGAGATCATTTAAAATAAACAACCAGGAACTATTTTTTAATGTCTCCTATGTGCCTGGCACTGTGCCAGGTGCCATATAGGATGCAGGTGAAGTATAAGACATCATCCCTTTCCTCAAAGAGTTTGCAATCTCTCTAGAGAATTAATACTAATACACATGAAGAGATTTATGAGTAATTACATAATACAACTGGACGGGATTTACTCTAAGCATAATTAGCATTCAGATAAGGGAGGGATGGATTTGTGTCTAGAGTAATGAGGTAAGAGTCAAAGCTGGAAGAGACCATATAATTATACTTCTTATCACAGGTGAATAAACTAAAGTCATATAGCTAGTGAGTTGCTGAGTTGACAGTAGAACCCAAGATATCTTCTTCCTTATCCAGTGTCCTTTCTACTACAGTGAACTATCTTCCTTTTGAATTTTGTAAAGAATTAATTGTTATTTGAGGTTTATATGCCTCGTCGCGCACTGGCCTGGGGCTCCGCAAACTGCCAGGGCTCTGGCACCTCACGTCATCACCACTCACCAATGCCTACATGGGCCTGGCAAAATTATAATGTTTGGAAGCCTAGTGAGGGCAGTCATGTGACTGTCAAAGTGGCCATCCCATTGGCTGGGACTGTGTGGGGTGTTTCTAGGTTTGGGGGAGGAGAATTGGGTGTTCTAGGTGGAAGCTGGAGAGCAACAGGTGTTCTGCTGCATGTTTTCAGTCGATTCCTGGGCGGTGGTATTTTTCAGGTATTATAATTTCCCTTTCCCCATTTTTATTTCCTTTCCCTTGATCCTACTGATCCTGTTTGTGTGTGTGTTTTTTTTTAAGTTCGTTCTTGTTAAAATAAATCTTGTTCTGTTTTGAGGGAGGCTGCCGTTTTCCTTCCTAGCCCCAATATTGCTTCGAGCCGCTTAGCTAGCACTCCCCAATTAAAAATTGGTCCCCACAATTTGGAGAATTGGAGAGGGAGGATAAAAGGTATTCCAAGAGGACAAAGAGTATGAATAAAAGCAAAAGCCAGCAAAAGGCAGGAACTTAATCAAGTTGGAGAATTTCTAAAAGAGAACATGGGGAAATGCATTTGGGTAGGTAGTGGTTGTTTTTTTTCCTTTGTTCTCGAAGAGGACCATGACATCAGGAGGTGATGTCATGACCTGCAGTGAATTAGATTTAAATTAGGAAAGGCTTTGCAATGTCACCAGTCTCACTTTCTACTCCAGAGCCATCTGAATCTAGGGGCAAGATATAGAACAAAATGACTGGAGATGGCCCTGGATGCAGTGGAAGACCTTGGCCTTTTCAAGCTGAGGTCTTTCCCAGGTAGGTAGTAGGGAAAAAATTATAAAGGGTATGAAAATTCATGTGTGATATGGTAGACTAAATAGGGAGCCATTGAAGATTCTTGAGCAGGAAAGTGATGTAATGTAGTTAGCATTTTTTTGGCAGATTAGTCTGGCAGTCATATTCAAATAAATGAGATCTAGGGAAAATAGAAGCAAGGTGGGTATTCTAATAATTTAGTTGTAGGATGATAAGGACTTGGAGGAAGGTGGTAGCAGTATAAGAAAAGATAAAATCTGAAAAGTGTTTGAAAGAAATTACAGGCTTGAAATGACTGAGGTGTTCTTGTGTGTGTGGGGGGGTATATACATACAAGTAAAACTGTCAGAGCTATACTCAAACACATCACATGCTATCACATAGGAAAGCTTCATAGGTGGTCCTTTGCAGGTTTATAAATTCAGGAAAGTGACATTTCATTAAAATATTTTCAAAGTTCTTTATATGTCCAAATATTAATCATGACTTTCATTGGACCTTTGAAGAGAACAGAAACTAGAATCCCTGGTTTTGCCTGACAATCAATAGACGGGCTTCCATTGATTCGCTTTAGACCATGGAAATTGTGAAGTACAATCTCTCTTTTCAGTCATTTTGGAAAGAAATTTGATGAAAAAGCAGGTTCACATGGTGTCCTTCAATAAGCTGCCCTAGTCCAGGCCTGACAATAGGCAATGCTGATGGCACTTCAGATTGCTTCCAATTGATAGCTCTAATTTGAGGTGCTCGCTGAGATTTGTCATGGACATTTCTACAGCTGGGGCCCAGCCTCCAGGGAAGCAGACAAATTTCATGATTAAGTCTCTGGGTCTGCACACAGGAGAAAAGAAATGATGCCCTGAAGTCAGACATTGGGAGTGAGGTAGGGTGAGGCATGGTCTTTAGAGACCAAAGCCATTAGAATCTGTAACAAGTAGGGTTGGCTATGGCTATATCAATTACAGAAAATAGTTATAGAGCTGAAAAGGCCCTCATAGGTCACCTACTCCTAGTCATTTTAGAGTTGAGAAAACTGAGGCACAACTAAGTGACCTTCCAAGATATATCTATAGCAATCACTTGGCTAACTAAACTGAAGTATTGTGTTGGCTATATCCTCTTGGTCATTAGGCATGGCTTGACATCCTCACTATTACACAAAAGCAATATCACTCATTGACCCGAGCTATATTCCAGTATTGTGCCAAAGAGTAAATCCAAATTAACCTCTGAAAAGTGAGACATCAGCTATAGCTTGGGCCCAAAGAAAAGACGGAGAAACTAGTAGAAAATTTAAATCAGAAAAGAGTTTTTAATTGTTCCAGTTGAACTCCATACCTAGTGCTAGCATTTTTTCTACATAATTTCTGACAGGTGGTCATCCAGGCTGTACTTGAGCATGCCCAGTTAGTAGGGACTTGCCATCTGATTAGGTAATTTATTTCATCTTTGGGCAGCTCTAATTGTTAGGTATTATCTGTAGAAGCACAATTTCTGTGAAAACTGAAAAATAGAATGGAAGGAAAAGATATCTGGAATATAGGAGAGTTTATTAATGATAGAATAAAGATTCCAGAGAAAACGATAAAAGGGGAGAGATAAGGACAATAGGGATTAAACTAAATGGAGATAGAGCTAAAACGTATTGGGATGAGTATGGAGCACTAACAGGGAAAATAAACTGTTATCTTGGCAGAAATCACCTTTGAGTCAGAAATTAAGAAAACAGAAGGTGAGAATTTTTGAGCTTTAGCACAAAGAAAATTCCAGATCATCAAATATGTAGCCAATCAGAGGAGGAGATAGGAAAGTGTTTTGTTTTGATAAAGGTGATAGGATAGTTTGTCTAATGAAAAGATCACTAGTCCTGGGCAGTGTTCCTTAATTTTATTCCGCACATCCTTTCAACATGTTTCCAATGAGGGGGCAAAGCTAAATACAGATAGAGCAAAGTTGGTTGCACTGGCAGCCCCTCCCCACACCATTTTTGGACCCTTGGTTGTGATGGACACTTGAAGTCATAGCTTTCTCATATAGATATAATGGGACTCCTATTAAAATCAACAACTCCATGTTTCCAGCACTTACCACATCCAACAGTCTGATGATAACTTTGGAATTCAAAGTGGGGTCATTTTTTTTGTCATGACTAGATCTTTGTGAGGGCAGTGAATTGGTGCAATGGATAGAGTTTACAGCCTGGATTCAGGCCAATCTGAGTTCAAAACTGGCCTGCGACACTTACTAGCTATTCGATGCTGGGCAAGTCACTTAACCTTGTTTGTCTTGGTTCCTCTTCTGTAAAATGAGCTATAGAAGGAAATGGCACACTCCTCCACTATCTTAGCCAAGAAAACCCCAAATCGGGTCATAAAGAATCAGACATGAATGAAATGACTGAACGACAACCACAATAGCACATCTTTGTGAATGTGTTGCTGGCTTCTAGTGATCACCTTTTTCCTTAGTCCACAAATCAACTGCTTAAGGATCCATTTAGAATTTTGTGAAACTAGTCCAATTTTCGAAGATGCTTTTTGGATCCATTTTTGAAAACTAAGATAACATTTGCCTATCTGCAGACTTCTGGACCCTTTTTTGATCCTCATTTCTCAAGTGTTTCTAATGATTTTTCCTCAAGCCCTTTGACCTTGGAGGTCAGCTTAAATCTGAAGCACACAATATTGTTGGCCTCTCATGAAGAAACACATACATAATCCATGCCCTGCAGGGAACTAGAAGAGATTTGTGCATGTTTATGGTTGCCAGAAATTAAGATGAATTACAGTCCTTTGTGACTTCTCCCTGGAAATTCTCTCCACAAACTGCCATGGCAGTTTTTTGTTTCTGTTCTCATTCTCAAAGCTTCTGGAAGAGGTTGCTTTTATATTTACCTAGCCAAACCTTCCCTACTGGTTTTGGAATGTCAGCAATTAACCAAGTGTCAAGCATTGCAGTAATCCCTAGCCCTACTCTCTCACACAGCACCTGACAGAAGCCTCTGACAGGAGCTCCCAGCAGAATCCCCCACCTCTCTGAGTCTGCAGTATCGACTAATACCTTGTTCTTCTGACTCCCTGGTTATCCTGCTGATCCTGGCTTTTGTTGGTCCTCTCACACCAGACTTTGAGTAAAAGTGCAAAATAGCAGTCCCTGATATCTGTGAAACTACTGAGAATCCTGATGATATTTCTTTTGCATGAATTCATCCTTCCTTCAGCAACTTTAGCCCCATTTTTCTTGTACAGTTCTCCACAGAGATGGAAAACTGCTGCCATCATTTGCTATATGATAATCCTTCAGATCTACTATTTGCACATTCACCCTTCCAGGTCAAATCAGCCTTAGAAGTTAACATTAAATGATTCATAGAATCATGTTTTATAAATTAAAAAAGATATTTTATAGTTTATCTGGTCCAAATCTATCATTTTAGAGAAGAAGATTTTTAAAAAGGTATCGTGAGGGGCAGCTGGGTAGTAGAGTGGGTGAAGCACCTGCCCTGGATTCAGGAGGACCTGAGCTCAAATTTGGCCTCAGACACTTGATACTTATGAGCTGTGTGACCCTGGGCAAGTCACTTAACTCTCATTGCCCTCCCCTCCACCAAAAAAGTTATAGAGAATTGAATTGAGTCACTGAAGGTCACGCAGATAATTCTGTGCTGGAATTGGGACACAAACCCAGGACTTCTGACTCCAAATCCAGAACTCTTTTTGCTCCATCATGATGCTCATGTTATCTGCCATGTTGCCCATGTTAATGCCATAGACCCATGTTCAGATTCAATCCTGGTAATTTTCTCCAACTAGTGCACATATGGTCACAGGTGTCAGCACCAGCTGATGCTTATTTGCCTTTCATGGGTGGGGTGGGCTTAAAAAACAGATGGCTCTTAGCAGCCCCTGTATAAGCAACATTATTTTGCTTCTGGTGTGCTGCATGGAATCCATCTCTGCCCTGTTGAGTTTTCAATATTTCCAAGGCCCTCACTGGGCTAATTGGCTGATGAGCCTGGTTTGATACTTTCTCATTGCTTTATACCTGAGTTCCCATTCTATTTATTTTAAAATAAATTATATCAATATCTTTTGGTTTTATATCACTACATTTACTAACATATTGCTTTCTGCTTCAAAGGGAGCCATCCCTCATAATGAAGAAAAGTAAAGAAACACATTTAGAAAAAAATAACACATCAAAAAGTCTGAGACCATAGGCATTGTTGCTCCACCTCGGAAAGGAAGAAGAGGCTTTATACCCAAGACTGGTCATTATAATATTATTATAATATTATTGCATTTGGTTGTAACAACAACAACAACTAGCATTTAGGTTTTCAAAGCACTTTTCTGAACTTATTTGTATTGCTCTTTTGTTCCTTTTATTTACATTGTTTCAATAATTGTATACATTGTTTTCTTCCTTCTACTTTATTCATCATTCATCAAATCATACAATTCTTTTTATTCTTCTCTACATTTATCATATTTACTCATTGAATTCATGTATCACTAATTGTTGAGCCATTCCCTAATTGATGAGTATCTACTTTATTTTCTAGTTTTTGCTACCTCAAAAAGTACTGATGTAAAGATTTCAGTGCTTATGAGAACATTCTTTTGGCACCCCCCTCTTTGATTACATGCATAACAATCTTCCCATTCTATTTAGATAAATTCTTGATAAAAATCCTTACTTGGTAAATATTTTTTTGCTCCTCACTTGGTATCTCTCACTGCAGTGCCCTTCTCTGCTATCTTGTATAAGCTATTTACTGGGTCATGACTCAGATTGTTGATACCTTTTTCTTCCTGCTGTTGCTTGGTCAGGTCATTACAATAGAAGCTGTAGCCATGTTTACAAAGTAGTGATTTTGATTTGGGTGCAATTAAAGATTAATCTTGTCAGGTGGAACATTTAGTTTGAAAGGTGCAAAAATCGTCTGCTCATGCATGTAAAAATCTATCTTTAGTCTCTTGTTTATTCTGAGAAGGGAGAAGAAATCCATTGAGAAGGCTCTTTTCCACATACTCTGAACAAATTTTATTTGAGGAGCTTAGAGACTACTAGTGGGAGTCCGGTACTATATCATCATTCTCCGGCTACTCTGGCTTCATGGAAATTCCAGGGAAGTACAAGTTACTAAGTTTGTTGCTAATGTTTTTCAATAAACATAATTAGTCTTCATCTTTCTGCAGAGGAAAAGAGAAGGATTTGCTAAATATCATCATTTGCCTACTTACCCTAAGCTAGGTTTTCTAAAAAGTTGCTGGCTCAGTGGCAGGTTCTCTTCCTAGTGTAGCCTGGTCAGACATATTGTGTCTGGGGACAAAGAGAGTGGAGATTGCAGAGAGTCTAATATATACTTAGCTACAAAGCCTTTTCTTGAAAAACTCTAGTAGATAAACCAATACAGGAAATCCCAGGGGTCAATTCATTTTCTTTTTCTGGCTATCTTTTATTTTTAATCTCATTTTCATTTCTGAACATATATTCTTATCCCACTCATACTCAGTGAGTTGTCCCTTGGATACAAAAATAATAAAAAAAAAATGTTTAGCAAAACTAACCAACCTATCAGCTGAATCTGGCAGTATATGCAATGTTTCACACTTATAGCTCCCTACCTATGGATACTAATTTCGCAAATATTTCTTAAGCACCTACTATATGCAGGCACTGTGCTAGGGATACAAAGATGAAAAATGAGAAATCCCCTGGCCTCAAGGAGTTTAAAAGCTAATGATGCAATAAATCACAGGCAGCCAGAAGAGCTCAATGGTTTCCACTAGCAGAAAGAATTACTAAGGGCCAGTAACCTGAATGATCTTCCAGAAATCATAAATTGTTAGAAAAATGCAAGATTATCAGTTTGTATCTTCAGTGAGTTTAGTTACTCAACATAATAGGTTACTACCTATTATGTGCCAGGCAGGGAGAATACAAATATACAAATGAGAGTATCGGCCCTTAAGGCAATTACATTCTTTTAGGGGAAGAAAATATGTACACAGATGAATACATTCAAGAGATATAGAAAAGAAATACAAAGTGATTAGGGGGTTAGACAGTAGAAACTGAAGGAGCCACAAGAGGCCAATGGAAGAAAATGGTACATAAACTGAGCCTTGAAGAGAGGTATGAGTTCTGAGGAGGGAGGAGGGAGAACATCTAATAATTAAATGCTTATGCATACAGTGCCAAGCACACAGGCTTTAAATGAAAATTTATTGACCTTAGGGTTTAGGGTACTAGAAAAAGTGTTATAAATGTGATTAAAATGTTATAATTTTTCAGTACCTTTTAAAAAATAATGATGATTGTTGCTGACCAGGGGTCTAAACCCAATCTTGTCATTTTATTAGTCTCAAGATCTACAAACATGCTGTATAAGATTTTAGTTCCCTTTTTTCTGTTCTCACTCAAGTTCCACATTCATAATGATAGGGACTTAGATCAATTTTACTGGGTAAAAGGGAAGGAATAGAAAAGGTTGGAAAGTGGAAATTTTTGCCTTAGTAATAGCAGCAATCATATTTTAAATTGAACTTCTCCTAACAAGGTAGTATTGTTTATAAAAGTCCACACAAATCCACAGTATAAGCAGAGTTTATGGAAATGTGTTTAGTAACATGCTAACACTTTCATGTACCTGGATGTAGCTGATATAAAAATCCTGCTTTGTATATATCTACTAGTGATGATACTTTACTTTTCCATAGTCCTTTTTCTTTTTAAATATATATTCCTATTTTTGCATATATAAATATATATGTTCATGTACATTATCTTGTTTGGCAATTAAACACCTTTGAACAATAATGAATTAAAAGGGAATGGAATGGACTTTTTTTAGGGAAGCAGACTGAATGAGTACCTCTTTAACTTCTTTTGATTCTTAGGTCGCAGGGTGGTAGGGTTTTTGCTGTTGTTTTGTTTCTGGGCTTGCTGTCCCTATCAAGTTTGAAGTCGTCAGGTTGATTAGATCCCAGGACCAGAATGCCAAGTATAGAGGCATATGTTGTTGTCACAGCAAGCACAAGTTCCTTCCTAGGAACCTGCTGTCTTGGATGTGAAGCTCCCTCCTGGACACAGCTTCAAAAACAGCAGAATATCTGGGTCCTCTAGTGTATACAAGCCTTTTTACAGTGACCTTTTATTTGAGGAAGTCTCTACTTTTCCCTCATCCTAATCTTTGCTCCAATTTGTTAAGAGAACATCTTTCAAACACAGAGCAGCAACTATTGGGAATGGAGCCCTGAGAGGTTTGGTACAGGTTGTATATTCTGTTCCTAGCAAGGTTTTTTCCATCTTGCAATTTTTCCAGGGGTGGCAGTAAAGCAGCCTTTGGGACATAATTTATCAATTAAAGGAAACTGAAGCAAAATCCACTTCCTAAAGCTGTACTTTTTCCCTTTTATTTTTTTTTTCCTGATGAAATATGTGTTATTTGAATACCTGGAGATGAGTAGATGTGTTTAACTTTCATGGTTAATGATCTCTTTGTTTCTGCTTTTAATCCCTAACTCTGCAACTAATGGACTAAAATTACTCTGATGTAGGAGAAGCCATTTAGAACTTTTTTTTTAGGCCACAGAAAGCTAATGGTGTTCTAAGATTCACATTTAAGGGTTATCTTTTCTATGGACTATAGACACCATCATGTTAGCCACTTCCTATTTTGAAAATAGAAGTTAATCCAGTCAGAGTAGTATTGGTGTTTATGGCTTCACAATGAAAGCTCACCTAGATGGGGGGGGGGGAACCAAACCAAACCAAAACAACTTCCTGGTCTGTTTCCTCATCTATCAAAATAAGATAGTTATACTAGATAATCTCTAACATCCAGTCTGGACAATTATACTCTATTCAAGAGAGTTTTAACCCTTTTGTGTGTCATGAAGATGTTTGATATTCTGGTAAAGTTTATAGATCCATTCTCAGAATAATGTTTTTAAGTGCTTAAAATACAAAGGAAATCATTACAAAGGAAATCAAGGCCTAGTGAAAATAAAAATATCTATTTTCCATTCCAAGTTCATGGATATTCTAAGATAGTTCCAAAGGACTCTTGATGGAAAATGCTCTCTAAATCCAGAAAAAGAACTGTAGAATTTAGATGCATATTGAACCATACTATTTCATCTCTTGTTTTTTTTTTTTTTTTTTTTGCGGGGCAATGGGGGTTAAGTGACTTGCCCAGGGTCACACAGCTAGTAAGTGTCAAGTGTCTGAGGCTGGATTTGAACTCAGGTCCTCCTGAATCCAGGGCCCATGTTTTATCCACTGGGCCACCTAGCCGCCCCTCAACTCTTTTTTTTTGATTGTTTGTTTTTTCTTTTTTGAGTTTTTTCCCTTTTGCTCTGATTCTTCTTTCAAAGCATGACTAATGCAGAAATATGTTTAATGTGATTGTACATATATAACCTATATCAGATTGCTTGCTGTGTTGGGGAGTGTGGAGAATGGGGAGAGTGGTGAGGAGGGAGAAAAATTTGGAAATAGAAATCTTATAAAGACAAATATTGAAAACTATCTCTATATGTAACTAGAAAATAATAAAATATTTTTACAATAAGAAACAAGTTCATGGACATCTTGAAATATATCTACAGATGTCTTGGGGAATCTGAACCCCAATTTTAGAATTCCTGCTTTAATGGAAATATACCTCAATTTGGTTTCAGGAGGTCTAACATGATTCCAGTACTTAGTAGGCTTCTGCCAGTCGCAGACAACCATGGATCAGTGCATTGAAGAGCCACAGGCCACAGTGTGACTGTGCAGTCTGATAAGGGAGCCACAGCTCCTGTCGCAACAAGAACTTTGGAAAACTACACTCACTGTTGCCTGAGGGTTCCTGCGTCTCATTCATTTTTCTTCCTCCTGAGCTTGGAGGCCCACCTCAGCTGCATGCAAGCTGCTCCTGAGCACTGAACTCCATCGGCGTAGTCCTTGGCCATCTCCTCCCAGCTGCCAATGTCTGTTCCCAGAGCCCTCAAGTCTTGCTTGCATACATCTCTGTAGTGAAGCTGTGGCTCCAGCAGGTCTTTGGCTTGAGGCTAACTCGCCATAGAGTAGGTCTTTAGGAATGCGCCCATCTTTCATGTGGTGCATATGACTGAGCCAGCGCAGCTGTCTTTGTATCAGTAGTGTGTAGATGCTTGTAAGTTGTGCTCGTTGGAGCACTTGGGTGTTGGTGATCCTATCTGACCAAGATATGTCAAGGATGCACCGAAGGCAGTGCATGTGGAAGCCGTTGAGCTTCTTCTCTTATTTAGTGTATGTAGTCCATGTTTCACTGCCATATAGTAAGGTACTCAGGATGCATGCTCTATAGACGACAAATTTGGTTCGTCTTGTCAGTTTACTGTTTGCCCAGACACCCTTGGCAAGCTTAGACATGTTTGAAGTAGCTTTCCCAATCCTCTGATTGATCTCAGAATCAAGTGACAAATTGTCACTGACAATAGAGCCAAGATATAATAATTGGCTTACGACATTCAACTGGTAGCTACCGATGTGTATCAATGGAGGTGACATTGGTTAATTGCTTAATCTTTCTGAACCTCAATTCTTTCTATAAAATAAGGAGACTAGTCACACTACGTCCCTTCCCAGATCAATGCATTTCCACATGGAAGGATTTGTGTAGATTACTGAAATTATGAGATATACCATTAAGGATTGCCCGAGATAGTGGAGAATTCTGACAAAAGGTGATTCACTAGCGAAGGAAATGGTACATATCCCAGTATCTTTGCCAAACTATGCACAGTGTTAAAATGAAAAAAAAAAGATATGACACCAAAAGATAAGCATCTCAGGTGAGAAGGTGTCTAACATGCTACTAGGGAAAAGCAAAGAACAGTTACAAGTAGCTCGAGAATGAATGAAATGGCTAGGCCAAAGCTAAAGGGAAGCAGAGATGCAGATGTGTCTGGTGACAAAAGGAAAGTCAGATTTCATATTCTTGAGATCACTGCAGATGGTGACTATAGCCATGAAATTAAAAGATGTTTGCTCCTTGGAAAGAAAGCTGTGAAAAATCTGGACAGCATACTAAAAAGCAGAGACATCGCCTTGCCAACAAAGGTGCTTATAGTCAAAGCTATGGTTTTTCCAGTAGTAATATAAGACTGTAAGATTTGGACTGTGAGGACAACTGAGTGCCATAGAATTGACACTTTCAAATTGTGCTGCTAGAGAAGACTTTTTTTTTTTATTTGTTTTTTGGGTTTGTTTTTTTGTGCAGGGCAATGAGGGTTAAGTGACTTCCCTAGGGTCACGCAGCTAGGAAGTGTCAAGTGTCTGAGGCTGGATTTAAGCACAGGTCCTCCTGAATCCAGGGCCAGTGCTTTATACACTGCACCACCTAGCTGCCCAATATGTTTGGATTATAAAGCTTTTTTTTTGAGCGGAGCAATGAGGGTTAAGTGACTTGCCCAGGGTCACACAGCTAGTAAGTGTCAAGTGTCTGAGGCTGGATTTGAACTCAGGTCCTCCTGAATCCTGGGCCAGTGCTTTATACACTGCACCACCTAGCTGCCCTCTAGAGAAGACTTTTGAGAGTCCCTTGGACAGCACAGACAAATAATGAAACTTAAATGCTTTGACCACATAATGAGACTACAGGATTCATTGGAAAAGACCCTGATTTTGGGAAAGATTGAAGGCAAAAGGAGAAGGGGACAACAGAGGTTAAGATGGATAGATAGTGTCATAGAAGCAATTAGCAGGAGCTTAGACAGGCTTTGGAAGATAGTGGAGGACAGAAGGGTCTGATGTTCTATGGTCCATGGGGTTGGACACCGCTGAATGATCAAACAACAACCATCACCACCTACATCATTAGGTTGTTGGGAGGAAAGTGTCCTGGATACTCTAAAGCAGGATATAAATCTGAACCATTATTCTGGTACTAACATTCTATAATTCTTTTAGAATCAGGTTAACTGTAGCAAGGAGCTAAGAACTGTGTGTATAGGCTGGGTAAAATATAAAGTACTCAAAGGCTACTCAGCCCTCTTTTGGTCTGCCATCCATTTTCAACTACCTTTCATTTCCTACTCTCTCAGGCACTTGCTATTGAACCAAGGAAAAGAATGGGCAAGAGTAGGGTGAGGTACAGCAAAGTTTGGAGAAAACTTGATGTGCAAAGAGCAGGTGAGACATTGGAGATTCCAAATCTAGTCCTATGTTGCCTTCCTTCTGAGATTAACTCCCATTTATCCTGTATCTATCTTGTATATACATAGATGCTTGTATGGGAGTCTCAATTAGAATGTGAGCCCCTTGAGTCCAGGGATTCTCTTGAGTACTTAACAAGTACCTAATAGTAATCAACTTGTGCTTGTTGGCTGTCTTATGTCTTTGGGAAAGTCACTTAGACATTTCTTTCTTCATGTGTAAGATTCTTCTCTTGTTGATCATTGTACATTCCCTCATTTCTCTCATAAAGCTCTGCTCATAGTAGGTCTTAACTAATGTTGACTGAATTGGATTTCTAAACTACTCACATTTCCTTTAAGCATTAAAATTCTGTTATTCTAACACCAGCTGAGTCTTTCCTTCCCATTTCCTGGGCACTTCTCACCTTTAAATCATAAATCATAGATTGTTGGGGACCTTAGCTATCACTTAGTCTAAACACCTAATTTTACAAATAAAGCATGAAGGGAAGAAAATAAAGGGGCTGTATTTACAGTCACAGTGCAACATGTTGGCATAGCATGGCAGGGATCTAAAACTTCTGCCTCAAGTTCTGATCCACTTCACAAAAATAATTTCAGATTTCCTGGAACCTTATTTCTGCTTTCCAAGGTGGTGAAGTGGCCCATTTGGTGACCTCATCCATGATATTGTTCCCTTGTCCTTGGTAGTAGCTTCCCTCAATGATGATTATGGCCTGGACATATTGATTGTGTTCTGGAGAACTCTCCTATTCCTGGGTGTTTTGGATCTCAATGTCCTGTGCTCTCTCTTGGGTCTGAGTGGAAGGTGATATCAAGGCAGTGGCAGTGTTTTGAATAAAAAAAACATGTTGCCTCATATTTTTCCATTAGGAGGCTTTGCTACTCCATTGATAGCATAGATGAAAAATGAGTCATTTCCTCACTTATAGGAAAAGACATCTCAGCTGACAGGGCAATACCCCAGTTTTCTGAAGCAAACCCATCACTCCTTAGTACTGGCTTCTTTCCAAACTTGACCATTGGATCTCCAGTAGTTCTTTTCACTTTTTGAAATGCACAAGTGCAAAGTTGATTGTTTCCATCTCTGATACTCATTCCACCTAAGAGCAGAGAGGAATAAACACAGGAGGGATAGAAGAAATACAAATAAATTAATTAGAATGCTCTTCTAATGATGTAAGTAAAAAGTGATGAGGGCCTGAACTACAGTGTTGGTTGTGTAGAGTGGAGACTCATATGAGAAATGTTGGGAAGGTAATAGTAACAAGAGTTGCCAACAGATTGGATCTTTGAAGTAAGGATGACTGAAGAGTTAAAGATAACACCAAGGTTGCAAGCCTGGTTGACTGGAAAGATCTAACAATTCAATAGAGAGGAGATTTGGGGGCCAGAGATGACAAATTATGCTTTGGATCTTTTTTGGACAAATGAAAGCAAGTTGGGATGTTATATCAAGTCCTTTGACTGGTACGATGTAATCTCTTGAGTTGAATCACAGAATACCTTCAAAGGAAAAAAAAGATTCCACTTAGGTCATTTAGTCCAACGCCATTCTCACTTTAGTGTTGAAATTACTGAACTATGTAGACTTGCAATAACTAATCCATATCCATACAGGTAATAAACTAGGTTATGGTTGGAATCCAGGACCTCTGATTCCAAAATTCATTTTCACAACAATGGGGTTTGGTTGCATTTTCAGTCACTAGGTGGCGCAGTGGATAAAGCATTGGCCCCGGATTCAGGAGTACCTGAGTTCAAATCTGGCCTCAGACACTTTGACACTTACTAGCTGTGTGACCCTGGGCAAGTCACTTAACCCCCATTGCCCTGCAAAAATAAATAGATAGATAGATAGATAGATAGATAGATAGATAGATAGATAGATAGATAAATTCAGAACTGCTATCTCTCCTTTATTCTTGGGAAGAAGTTGAATTCCAAAGGAGAAGGAAATGTTACTTTCTATGAGAAAGCACAGGAAGCCTTCTCCTGGTAAGCTTCTTTGCCCACAGTAGAGATCTAAGCACCTGGAATAAACCTCAATGAAATCATAATTCACCATTATGTTGCTTTCTTCACAGATCCAATGAGGTAGGTAGCAAAATAATACATTTATACTTTTTAAAGTTAGTAAACAGACTCAGAGTATTGAGGGACTTGCTCATTGTCACACCAATATTTCCACTACATAACAGAAGAATATTATTTGGTAGGTGGCTTATTATTAAATTTGTGGATATGTGGAAAAGTCATAATCATCAGTCAATTTCCTCTAGAGTGTCCAGGGAAAAGTGTGGAGAAAAGAGGACACTTTTTTTTTTAATACTTCATCCAGTGACTGAAAGTGACAATGGAGAACACTCAAGATGCTCAAGATAGGGTGTTTTTGAAACTGTGGAAGACTGTGGGCTATTAAAAGAAGATATTTATCTGATTTTCTTGCTTTGGAACATATGATGCCTATTGATTTTTTATTTTCTTTTAATAAAGTTATCGACTTATATAACATTTTAAAATTAATGCATATTTTCTTTTTACATATATTTTCTTATTTCACTTTCACAACAGCTTTGTGAGGTAGGAAAGAGAGATTAAGAGATTAAGTGATTTGTCCAGGGTCACACAGCTATTAAGTATCTGAGGCAGGATTCAAACTCAGTTTCTCCTGAGATCAGACCCAGAATCCTATGCCACCTATTAGGATTCTGGGTAAGAAGTTGGCACCGGACTTTTATACAATGTAGAGATTTTTCTTTGCTATTTGAGTTGATGCTCCAGCCCCTAGAATTGTAACAAGGAGATCAAAGGACTTGTGGCAATGCTGCCAGTGTCAGAAATGGGATTTAAACCCAGGTTTCTCTAGACACTAGATCTAGCATTTGTTTCACTATATTGTGATAAATTCATCAAACATTTATTTGATGATTACTGATTACAAGGTCCTTAGAAATATTTAAATTAAAATGACAGAACCCATTTCCTCAAGGAGTAATTTCTACAAAGGGTGGGAATGGGAGAGGAGAATCTTTATTGCTTAATATTCCCAAGGTATAGAGGCCTTATTAAGGCATTTTTCTGTTCAAGAGGCATTAATGTGATTTACCCTCACCCCAGCAAAATATTAAATCTTTGCAGTGAGGGATGGTTTTATTTTTATTTCTAAGGTATAGAAAAGTTTTCTGTTGAATAGTAGATACTTTGTAAAAGTTTATGGGATGCTAGTTAAACTCTAGGTGGCACAGTGCAGTGTTGGATATGGAGTAAGGAAGATATGAGTCCAATTTGGTCTCAGGAATTTCCCGTTATAAAATCCTGGACAAATCACTTAGCCTCACTCAGATTCAGGTTCTTCATCTATAAAATGGAAGTAATAATACCTATCCTAAAGTGTTGTCACTTGAGATAACATATATAAAATGCTTTGATAATCTTGAGTTTATTCTATAAATGTTTGTTGAATTGAATTGAATTGATGTGCTTTATAATCTTCTGAGAGTCAGCATCCAGTGCTTTCTTTCTCACACTCAGGGCTGGAAAAGACATGGGGAAGAGAAGCAATAGGTGTTTGAGAAATGTATGATTACAGAGAACATTTTACCAATGAGTTAGCATGAGGATCTAGAATTTTCAGAGACTAATTCCAAGTTCATTTTTATGAAATGAGATCTGAACTTCATATAGTCTCTAATTCTCAGTCATTTTTGACAACTCCTGTGGCAATCTGGTATTTGGGAAAGCATACAGTAGGCCCTGGAAGACCAAGGTTTTCAGCAGGATAGAGATGACTTTATTTCTATTTGTAGACTACTGGGTGAGCCTGGGCAAATGTTTTTGACATCTGTTTATGCCTCAGGTTTCTCATTTGCCCTTGTCCCTTGCTACCTCATAGGAAAGAGAAGGTTAATGAGATCATGTCTGCTTTTATACCTTTTAAAAAGGAGTGTTATGGTGAAAAGAATATAAGTTGCTTTTATTTTTAGACTTAGAAAACTCTAGAGCATAATATTTTCAACAGTTTGCCTAGTTCTAAAATGAAGATAAATTAACTCATCAATTAGAAAACTATCTTTTCCCTAAGAATATAAAAAAGACATACTTATAAGTAAAAACAAAAACCCAATTTTCACTCCCCCAAAGGTGAAAATATCATGGTAAAAAATAACTGTAACACCTTTTCTGTAATATGGCCTAACTCACATTTATGGGTTGGGTCTTTTGAGGAGCAAATAACAAAAATACCAATAATACTTATACAATATTTTAAAGTTTGCAAAGGATTTTAATATATTTTATGTCACTATTCCATGCTGAAGTTTTCTGTGGGTTTGTAATTCTAAAACTATATCTCATGAGCCTGTAACACTATGTTCACCTTTAATTATTGCCAGTTGATACAATTAGCTCAAAACAAAGACATTTATGAAAATGGAATGGTATGAAGAATAGTAATAACTCCGCCCCCTGCCAGAAATCTCAGGTGTACTTTCTTGATTCCCACCCTCAGGAACACCCACTTTTCCAAGGGCATGTAAACTGTCAGCCTACCACAATGAGGGGTCTTTGGCATTTGAGAGTATCACTGACCTTTTATTAATAAAATGATAGCATTATTAGTAAAATGATCAGTTTCCCAGAAATTATGAGTCTCAAACTTTGTAAATGTCACATATTTCCACACTTGGCAAGAAAATCAAGTGGCTGCTTAATTGAGTTAGATTTGACATTCCATAGGCACTTCCTTGTGGGAATCAATTTTTGTTAATTAAAGTTAGTTAATTAAAGTTATTTAAAAACATATTGATAATCTGCATCAATGTCTGTCCCTTTACCTATCTTGTCATGCATGTTATGGCCTCAATTTTTTACCTCTTACTTCTTAGAATACTTGTTTTGCTATGAGGTTTAAGACAGGTATTCTCCTGTGAATTTTTCCTTGATCTCCCTAACTTGTTAGTTTTTTCTCCCTCAGCAAAATACCTAATATCATATTTATGTGTTTTTTCTCCCTCAACAGAAAGGAAGCTTCTTGAATCTTTATTTTATTGTTGTATTTGTATTCCTAAGACCTTCTACACAGGCGTTTGATGCAGCTAGGTGGGGCAATAGATGGAACACTTGATTTGGAATTAAGAAACCCTACCTTAAAGTTCATTTAGTCTGGGGCAGCTAGATGGCACAGTGGTTAAAGCACCGGCCCTGGATTCAGGAGTACCTGAGTTCAAATCCGGCCTCAGACACTTGACACTTACTAGCTGTGTGACCCTGGGCAAGTCACTTAACCCCAATTGCCTCACAAAAAAAAAAAAAAGACCACTTAGTCCAACTCTCTAATTTTACAGATGAGAATATTGAGGCTCAGAGAAGTTGTACACCATGCTGCAGGTCACACAACTATTATGTTGTGGATTTGACACGAACCCAAGTCTCTTGACATCCATACTAGCACTCTATCTGATGCATTCTCATGATTGGGATATATACTGACAAGCTGGAGTGAATTCAGAGTGGAGATGTTAAGCTGGCGAGTGTACTCTTTTTTTTTTTTTTTGCAGGCAATAGGGGTTAAGTGACTTGCTCAGGGTCACAGAGCTAGTAATTGTCAAGTGTCTGAGGCCAGATTTGAACTCAGGTCCTCCTGAATCCAGGGCTGGTACTTTAACCACTGTGCCATCTAGCTGCCCCAGTGAGTGTACTCTTGACTATATCATAAGAGGTTCAACTAAAGGGACTGGATGTATTTAAAGAAGAGTTGATTTAATGGGAATATGGAAGCTTTCTTTGAATATTTGAAGGGTTGTAAGATGCATGAGAAAAGTATAATGGATCTACTAAACCAGAGAGAACAGAACAAAAGCCAAAGGGGGAAAGCCATTGGGAGGCATATTTTGGCTCAATTCAAGGACAATCTTTCTCATTATTAGAGCAGTCCAAAGAAAGCGAAAGGGAGAGGTGAATTCTAAGTTACTTGAAGCCTTAAATTAAAGAATGAATAGACAATTTTCAGAATTGTTGCAGAGAACATTGATGTCTTAAATAGATTAAAAATTGATTGGATTTGAGATTTCATTGATGTATGGAACTTCTAGGTAAAGGAAGTCTCTCTATGAACCAAAATCAGCACCTTTTTTAGAACTAATAATCTTAGAGTTGCCAGAGTACTAAGGAGTTAATTTAGTAACAAAACAAACATTTTTTTAAAGTGGCACGTAATGTGCCAAATGCTAGGGATACAAAGATAGACATAAGACAACCCCTGATCTCAAAGAACTCACAGTCTAATGGGAGAGACAAAATGCAAACAATGGTATGAAAGCCAGGAAATGGAGATGAGGAAAAGAATTCCAGGCATGGGGAGAACCAATGAAGGTGTCCAGAGTTAGAAGATGAAGTGTCTTGTAGGAAGAATAGCAAGGAGCCCTTTGCCAGTGGATCACAAAGTATGTGGGGATGAATACTGATTCTAAGTAGGGTTATAAGAGAGACAATTTACTATTTCATGCCAGTAACTAAGGCAGGTGTTCTTAATGTGCTTTGTGTTCATGGATGCCTTTTTTAGTACAGGTTATGAAATGATTAGAATGTGAAACAGAGAATTATATACTTGATCCTGGAGGTGATGGGGAACCACCAAAGTTTGATGAATATGTGATGGGGTGTGATCCTATCTGTTTCAATCAATCTGTAAATAAAATTGCTGAAATTTTGAGGATGAGGTGATGTTTTCTTTTAGGGGCATTCCAAATACTAAAGTTTCCTTATATGGTTGGGAACAACAAGCCAGAGAAATGAGAGTTACTCTCAAACTATACCTTGGGTCCTTTGTTTATAGGGGTGAGGTGGAAATCTTGGTGAGAGAGCCTCTAACACACGGGATTCTTTATTACTAGGTGAGTCATGATATTGGCAAGTTATATTTCTTTCTTCTGAATTTTTCTGGGAAAGAGAATATTATGTATAAATGAAGAGACAAAGAAGAAAGGACTCCATGAGGGCAATTGGCATAATGATCAGAGAGCACAGTCTGGATCTTACAGAATCACCACCAACAGTTTCTTCCATCTGTGCAGGTTAACACATTTTTAACGAGTATCACAAAATCTCATCTTTAACTGTGCCCAGAACTGTTCTGAAAATCAATTTAATGAAAACAGTCAATTAGTAAGTCTTTTCTCTTTCTATTTTTTAGAGAATGCTAATTGCTACTAAAGCATATTATAGATTCACACACCCTAAAAAGACATAGGGAATATATTGAGAGGCTTCTCTGCTGGAGGGAATTTTACATAAGGCAGAGCCACAGCATTTAAATATTTTTTTCATAAGATTTTGTAAATAATGCAAATGAAGAAACACAAAAACAGATGGCATAATGGTTCATTTTTTGTGCACTGCAACACTTTTCATAAATCTAGTATGTAAATATATATGCATATAATACATATATGCATATATTTTTTCTAATAGCTTAAAACTGCACCAAGATTTTTTAGACACTCTGTATGTGTGTGTCAGATATACATGAGTGTATTTGTGTATCGACCCTTTGTAGGACTTAGCATTTTCTGTTTTGCCCGGCTCCAGGGATATTAGCTTTCTGTTAAGTCCATTTCTCCATACTACCTAAATAAAACTCTGATTCTAAGTAGGTTTATAAGAGTGACAAATTTATTATTTCATGCCAGTAATTGAGGCAGGTGTTCTTAATGCACTTTGTGTTCATGGGTGCCTCTTGTAGTCCAGTGAAGCCTATGAATCTCTTCTCAGAATCATGTTTTTGAGTAATTGAAGGAAGTGCTAAATTTTAGTTAGTGGTTAATAAAAATAGAAATGTATTTTCCCCATTTTCAAGTCCAGAGATATCCTGAAATCTTACCTGAGTGCACCTTGAGTATCTATGGACCATGGATGAAGAACCCTTGCACTAGAGCAGGTGTCAAAAGCATAACCATCTGGCTTCCTTCTGGTCTAGAACACTCCCAAATAAAATTGGAAATATTTAACAAGATAAAAAGATAATGTAATATAGATAATGTTAATATGTAATTTTCTAAGTCAACATTGAGATTATTTTTAAAATTCTGAGAGACATAGTTTCTGGGCAATTTAGTAATTTTATTAATAAGACCAGCACTTTATTTAAAAAAAAAAAGGATCATCATTTGGCTGTCTCAGACCAATGACCCCTAATGGCAGTGGGCTCAAAATTTATAGAACCTTAGAAGAGTAGGTGTTCCTGAGGGGTGGTAATCAACTTTGATTGTTTAACACAATGGGAGGTAGGTTATATTAAAATGAGGATCTTGGGGTATGTGATTTGTAACCCAAATATTGGTCAAAGAATCATCAATTTCCATATCAGCATCTGACAAAAGGGAGGATCCATATTTTCTTAGACTTGTCTGGACAACCACAATGAACAGGAAGTTACCCATTAGCCTAAAACTAGAATTTCTTTTACTGTCCAGTTAGATCTTGGCCTGGGTAAATCTTTAAGTGTGATTTGCTACATTGGTTGGTTTCTGAATGAGGAAATAGAAAAGGGAAAATCCTTGGTCCTAAGTCAGTAATTAGTTATTAAATACTAAAACAAAATAATAATTTTCCACAATATGCAGCCACAGGAATCTTTATGTAGGTTTAATAATCCTATTTCTATTTGAGTTTGATACTATTTCATCAGTGAACCACAAGTGTATACCTGCTTTACACAGTAAATGTGTGGCTGAAAAGTAAGAGACAAAATTTTATTGCTAGAAAGTACCTTGGAGATCATCTAATTAAACCCCCTCATTTTACAGAGAAGGAAACTGAGGTCCAGAGAGATGCATGAGATCATAGGAGCTTATATTTATGCAAAAGAACTTAGAGGATAATTAATACAACTCTTTTATTTTGTAGATGAGGTAATTGAGGCACAGAAAGGTCAAGTGACTTGCCTAATTGTGTTTTGTTTGTTTGTTTTGTCAATTAAACATCCTTAGGAAATATTGATCTTAGTGATCTACAAGTGATCTAAGTTTTCTCAGGCAGAAAATGGCAATTAGGATTTGAACTGCCACCCTCCGCTTCCCAATTCCATGTAGCTGATTTACAGGAAGCTTCACAGAATATTAGTGGTGGTGTTCATTGCCCTTTCCCTTATAGCTCAGTTTGTATGTAAATTATTTTTTGTTCTGCAAATTAAATTACATCTTACATCCAATAGTGGTTTTGTTTTCTTTTTTTAAAGAAGCCCTTTGAATTACTTTGAAGAACAAAGGGCATGGTAGAATATGGTCTCTCTCTTTTTTTAAATAGCAAAGAAACTCATTTAGACAAATCATAGGAAAACAAGTACCCGTGAAGATAAAGATAGGAGACAACACAGACAACCAGACAACGCAGAGTGAGGGAGCTTTCCCATTGGGAATGAGGTAATTCAGTTTAAGGAAGAATGTCTTGTATCTGACCCAAGGGGAAACACTCTGAAGTCTCTAGCAGGGCAAGCTGGGAATAGCGACATGGCAGAAACTGCCCACTATTCTCATGTCTTTCCAGAGTTTTGTTCCCTTCTGTGATCTTAAGTGGGATTGGCTCTTTCTATCTTCTTTCTCAAAGCTGGAAACTAGAAGCACCAAAAAGATAATTTGTCAAAGGGGGATTGGCAAAACACTGACACTCTTTTTGCCTCTCACCACCTCTACACAGTTGCCAGAACATAGCTCTTAATAAAAGCTCTTGGATTGATAGATTTTTGAAAAGAAGTGAATAACTGTTTTGTTCTTATTCAAGTTTAGATTTTCACTTATAAGAGATGAGGTTCTTTGGAACTACAGAAAAATGAGGGATTTGGGGGTTAAATTATCAGTGTGAGCATTTATACCTCAGAAGTTGGCAGCTTTTGATTTATTAATGTCGAATGTCCAAACTTAAGAGAGTGATGGCTGAAAATGTAAATAATTCAGATTAAATTTAAGTGTGTTGTGGGTATATTTTTGTTTGTTTTGCTTTTGAGAGAGAGCTGGTCGTGAAACATTTACCAGAACATCCATATCTAGATTTTAATCTTAACTCTGATACTTACTACATGTATGACCTAGAGCAAGTCGCTTTACATTAAAGAAGGTGTCTTTCAGTTCTAACTCCATGATATGATCTTTGGAAAATAAAATACACGTGTGCTGCTGAAGTGTTCAAACACAGACCCAAAAATCTTTAAATAGAGGATCCATGTTATAGGGTAGACTGTAGATTAGATACCTGTGTCATGGGGGGATTATGGGCCCCGGTCACCCCAACAATTCTCTGGGGGGTTCAAGGAACCTTTTCCTTGAAACCTCAGGGGTTTTCCCTTGAAATCAAGTAGGCCTCTCCTTGAACACAATCAAGGACACACACACCCACCTAACGGAGATAAGCGGCACAGATTGAACTGAGCATGCTCCAGGACCATCACCCCACATTCCAGTCCTCCTAAGCATCTGGATGAGGTAATCCAGGAGAAGACCACCTGGAACCGCCCATCAGCAGACTGCTTAGACCCATCAGGACAAAGTTGACACCCACCACCAGATCTCTCAGGAGGGATTCTTCCTACCACAGCGCAACACGGGAAGACCACCAGCCCCTCACCCAATAAGTGACTCTTACCCACCCCCCATCTAAACCCTATAAAATGGCACCCCACAAGTCAGTTGGGGGGAAAGCGTTTTGTTCTGGCAAAACCTTCCTCCCGGCCGGTTTCTCTTGTACCCCAATAAACCTGTTCTCTTATTCCTGATTAGGTCTTGTGCGAGAGTGTAATTCTTTACAGAGGAATCCTAAGGACCCACGTGCTTTCTCCTACCGGTTTCCCCATATCACCTGACTAGATGGTTTCTGAGGTTCTTCCTACCTCTTAGATTTGTGAAGTTAGTTAATTCACAGTGATGAAACTGCAGAACAAGAATAGGGAAAACCGCACCACTCAGCAGATATTCTTTCTTATTTTAATAATCAGTTTTAATAATTCAAATAATTTCCTTAATCAATTAAGGGAATGTTTAGAACCTGCCTCAAATTCTCATAGCTCCCATCCAAATTGCCTCTGCCAGTTTGAGGCTGATATAAGTTGGTAGACAACTTTATTTAAAACAAATATAACAAGATGAAAAGGTTCTGATTAAAAAAAAAACACAAAACATTCAATATCCCTCAACTCCTGGGGGCGAGGGAACAAAAGAACTGATAAAAGCTGGGAGGACAGTGCTGAGAGTGAGATAGTCTATTTCTACAGAGTAGGGGGTCATTTTCCTCAGTGGGGGGGAAGGGGCATTTGCTGCTCTAGTACATTTCCTGCTGAGCTGGATGACTAATGCAGTAATGGCTGCCTGCTGGAGGCTCGGATAAACACCTCCAATCAATCAGACCTGGCCACTTCTTGGAGCTTTTCTCTTGGTGGCAAAAGGATGTTCTTTCTTTCTTTCTTTCTTTTAAGGAGACCCTGGTGTAATTTAAAAACAAAAATGATTTGCAAATCAGAGCTGTTTAAAGTGAAATCACAGAAGAGCTTATTTTCTTCAAGGCTTCAGAGATAATAGGATGCTGCTAATTGTTTTTTTTCCCCTTTCTTTCTTGCTTCAATGACTTCATTTGCTGGGACCTGCTTCATTCCCAGTGAGTGTTGACAATACTGATTGGGTGGATGCTTGGTGGTTTGCAGAAAAACAGCTACTGTACTTCACTTTAATTTCCTAACTTTATACCATCCTCAGGAACAAGCTTTCTCAGGTTTGCATACAGAAGGTAGTCATATCTGGCACCTTAGCAATAGTGTGAATGCACACACAATCCCCGCCCACCCCAGAACAGTTAGTGACATATGGTAGAAATGTCATTCCATTTCCAGAGATTACAGAAGCAGGTAACGAATACAGTTTAATGTACAATAACAGTTTGCCTTAGAAGCTGGATAGCTCAGTTGGCTAGAGAGCTAATGAGGCCAAGGAAGACAGGTTCAATCCCTGTGGGGGCCAGTTCATAAAAGTCTCTTTGTTCTATAACTACACATCATACCTTTAATATCAACCACAGTTTCAGAAACCTGAGCCACTGGTCACCAGGGGAACTGGCTGAGAGAGAGTAGAAGGCTTAGCTCCAATCGGAGAGCCCTGCTGGAAACCACTCAGAAGATAAAGTCTTCCTAGGGTAGGTTAGTAGTACCAGCTTTGTATATGAAGGTTAAAACCCTATATGGTAACTTTTTCTTTAAAAATTCAAAGGGTATATTTTAATTCCTCTTCTCACATGCCTAAGCTCTTCTTACCCTTTTGCTTCTGAAAAAATAATAAGTCACAGAAGGACATCCTAAAAGTGATTGAAGCTATAAGCATTGTGAGAACCATGATACACTTGAAAGAGTGCTGAATAAAAGGTCCTGGGTTCAAATTCCATTTTAGCTCTTTATTACTTATGTGACCTTGGACAAATCAGCATCTCTTGGCCTCAGTTTCCTCATCTTTAAAAAGAGGGAATTAGATTAGATGCATAATTTACTATAACATGTCTTTAAACTATCCCCTGCTGCACTCCCCCACCCCCTGCCCTGTATCATACATTCCACACCAGATTAGTGATTAGGCATCATGGGTTCTGTAGAGCCTATATTATGAAATAATACTCTGGTCCTGTTAGGTCATGGAGATGTAGTGGGCTTTGGTGGTAGACATTTGCAGGTTCAATTTTGTACTACTTACTGTATATCTATATGGTGCAAAAACTCAGGCAGGCTCTCACTGCTACTTAGTGAGTGAGCCTTCTTTTTATTCTAATTATGTCCCTGCAATTATCTCAAACATTTTCACTGTTTCTTAAGCCCATGACTTTACCAACCAGCTTCCACATTTACAGGAGGTAACAGCTTCCATTTTACCCCCTGAAACTATTGAGGATATCTTGATGGGAATTTCCTCATTTATACCAAAAAACTTAGCATAACCTTACTGTTTCCTCCTAGCTCAGTGGGTGAAGTCTTCTTTGTGGTTGTTTAGTTAATTCGGTCTTGTCCAACTCTTCCAGACCCCATTTTAGGAGTTTTCTTGAAAGAAATACTTGAGTGGTTTGAAATTTCCTTCCCCAGCTCATTTTACAGTGTTAAGTGAGTTATCCAGGGTCATACAGCTAGTAACTATCTGAGAAGTCTCCTTGGTTCATGTAAATTTAATCCCTTCTGATACCTTCAGCAATCATACTCTCTCATTCTCTTATTCATTCTACTTCATTTGTTACATCACTCATTCTTTCTCATTGTTCATTCTTTCTTATTCATTCTCCTTTTATTTTCTGTCGATCTCCATTATTTCTCCTCCTCCTCCTCCTCCTCCTCCTCCTCCTCCTCCTTCTTCTTCTTCTTCTTCTTCTTCTTCTTCTTCTTCTTCTTCTTCTTCTTCTTCTTCTTCTTCTTCTTCTTCTTCTTCTTCTTCTTCTTCTCCTTCTTCTTCTTCTTCTCCTCCTCCTCCTCCTCCTCCTCCTCCTCCTCCTCCTCCTCCTCCTCCTCCTCCTCCTCCTCCTCCTCCTCCTCCTCCTCCTCCTCCTCCTCCTCCTCCTCCTCCTCCTCCTCCTCCTCCTCCTCCTCCTCCTCCTCCTCCTCCTCCTTCTTCTTCTTCTTCTTCTTCTTCTTCTTCTTCTTCTTCTTCTTCTTCTTCTTCTTCTTCTTCTCCTCCTTCTCCTCCTCGTCCATACCCTATTCTTTTCTATCTGCAGACATGTTCATGTCTCCCCAGATCTATAAAAAGCCCTTCTTTTGACTCTTGTACCTTATTCTGTCTCTCTCCTCCTTACAACTCTATTCTTAAAGCTTCCCATACCCATTGTCTGCCCTTCCTCCCCATTCACTCTTTCCTTAGCCACTTGCAATTTGCCTTCTACCCCATGAAACTCACCATCCTCTCTATTCCCTCTGAAGCCAATCCAAAGAAGATTTTTATTTCCACTTGCTGGGATTGATGTAATTCCCTTCTACTGGGTATTCCTAGTTCCACTCTTATCCTACTTCATACATATACTAGACTAATCTTTTGTCAAATATTTGGTCGCTTCACTATTTACACAAGCATCTTTAGCAGTTCCCTTTTGCCTATCAAAAATTAAAGTTCTGGGAGGACCTGAGTTCAAATCTGGCCTCAGACACTTGACACTTACTAGTTGGGTGACCCTGGGTAAGTCACTTAACCCCCATTGCCCTGCAAAAAAAAAATCAAATTTCGTTTCCTGCCATTCACAATAAGCTACAAGCTGCTATAACACTCTACATTTTAATCCTTTTTGTCATAGTATTTCCTTCCATGTATTTAACACTCTCAAATATATGCTGCTATACTTCCCTTGATGTACTCTCCCCATCCCCAAAACCTTTGACTTTTCTCCAATAGGGCTTCATATTACAATTTGCTTATATATCTATAAAGCATTTATCAAGTATTACTTTGCAAAACCCCAAATGGTTTCACAAAGACTTAGACACAACTGAAATGATAACAACAAAAAGTAAATGTCATATTCCTTACTAGACTTTAAGTTCTGTAGGGGCAGGGACCATATGTTATTTGAAATTTGAATTACCCATAGTGTAAAGCATGATTCTTTGCATACAACATTTTTTCTTTTAATTTATTTTATTTTTAATTTATTCAATAAAACAAGCACTTCCATAACATAGTATAATAAAAATGATTAGTGGACATGGAACTGTAAATCTACTATGAAAATCTTGCTATTCCTTTTAAATATACAACAAAATTATCAAGTAAATTTCTTCTTCCTTTCCCAGTATTGCTATAATTAGATACAAATATGTATATGTAAAATTATTCCACACATACATCTATTTATCAGTCTTTCTCTGAATGCGCATGGCATCTTTCTTCATATGTCCTTTATGGTTAATTAGGGTATTTACGATAAACAAAAAAATTTATTTGCTCAAAGGCATTCTTTTTTAAAAATTTTTTTAAAATTTTTATTTTACATATAAGGTATTTTATTTTTTCCGTTACATGTAAAGATAGTTCTCAACTTTTGTTTATACAAGCTTTACAACCCCAGATTTTTCTCCCTCCGTCCCCTCCCTCCCCCCTCTCCTAGACAGCAGGTAATCTGATATAGGTTACATTTATATATCTATATATCTATATACATATAGATATAGATATCTACACACACACACATATATATACACATAATAACATTAATCCTATTTCTGCATTAGTCCTGTTACAAGAGAAAAAATCAGAGCAATGATGAAAAACCTCAAAATAGGAAAAAAAAAACAGCACCAAAAACAAAAGAAATAGTATGGTTCATTCAGCATCTATACTCTACAGTTCTTCTTTTTTTTTTTTTCTTGGATTTGGAGATCCTCTTCTATCATGAGTTCCCTGGAACTCTTCTGTACCATTGCATTGGTGAGAAGAATATAGTCCATCACAGTAGATCAACACTCAATGTTGATGATACTGTATACAGTGTTCTTCTGGTTCTGCTCATCTCACTCATCATCAGGCCACGTAAGATCCTCCAGGTTTCTCTGAACTCCTCCTGCTCATCATTTCTTACAGCACAATAGTATTCCATTGTATTCATATACCACAACTTGTCCAGCCATTCCCCAATTGATGGGCACCCCCTCAACTTCCAATTCCTAGCTACCATGTAAAGAGCAGCTATAAATATTTTTGTACATGTGGGTCCCTTTCCCCTTTACATGATTTCTTTGGGAAAAAGACCTAAAAGTGGTATTGCTGGGTCAAAGGGTATGCACTCAAAGGCATTCTTAAAACAATATTGTTACTGCATACAATGTCCTCTTGGTTCTCTTCATTTTACTCTTCATTATTTTGTGCAAGTCTTTCCATGTTTTTTCTAAAGTCACTGAGCTCATCATTTCTTATAGCACAGTAGTATTCCACTACAATCATATGCCACAACTTGTTTAGCCATTCCCTAATTGATGGGCACCCCTGCAATTTCCATTTCTTTGCCACCACAAAGAGAGCTGCTATACATATTTTAGAACATTTAGGTTTTTCCCTTTTCCCCAATCATCTTTGGAAATAGATCGAATGGTATTTTTACTGGGTCAAAGGGTATAGGTAGTATAATAACTATTTGGATGTTTTAAAAATTGAATTGGAAGGGGCAGCTAGGTGGTGCAATGGATAGAGCACCTGCCCTGGATTCAGGAGGACCTGAGTTCAAATCTGGCCTCAGATGCTTAACACTTACTAGCTGTGTGACCCTTGCCATGTCACTTAACTCCAACTGCTCTGCAAAAGAAAAAAAAATGAATTGGATAAGATATGGAAATGAAAAGTCTGGAACCAAATCATGCCAGAATTATTTAGAATTTGAATATCAATTGAAAAAATAACTCATTTATTTTAGGTTCTTGTTCAGTCTTTTCAATCATATACAATTCTTTGTGACCCAATTTGGAGTTTTCTTGGCAAAGATACAGGAGTGGTTTGCCATTTCCCTTTCCAGTTCATGTTACAGATGAGGAAACTGAGGAAAACAGTGTTAAGTGACTTATCCATGGTCACACAGATAGTGTCTGAGGCCAGAATTGAACTCAAGAAGATGAGTCTTCTTAATTTCAGGCCCTGAATTCTATCCACTTGGCTGCCCTAATCTTAGCTTACTTTATTGACTTTTAAGTCTAACATTACTATGACATTGGTAAAAAGGTTAGTAAAATCCAAAATTTTGGTCAGCTGTTATATTTGATTTATTCAGAAAGTGTGAGTGGGAAGGAAACTTAGAGCATAATAAATCTAATTATATCACGTTAGAAATGAAAGATGTGAAGCCCAGAAAGGTCAAATCAGAGCTGTGCCTGAGAGTTCATGGATTTGCCTAAAGTCATTGAAACTTAAAATGCATAAAATTTATGTCAGTGGAGCTTCCTGCCCTGCCCTGTTCCTTCCCTTTAGTAGTCTATTCATTGTCAGCCTTTGGTGTGCTGGAGTATTTTGATATGGTAAACATGTGAGGGTCCTACTCTCACCCACAGTTGATTTGAAGGCATATCTCATATGGCTTGCTTCACATAACAATATTGTTAATAACAATAGCTTTGGGTCAAGTAACAACTTCTGTGTGGCAGACCCAGGAGGAGAGGCTGTTTTCTGATTCACTAACTAATGTGCTTCCTATTTTCCCATGCGTTCTCTTATACTGATTTTGATACTTCTTTATATACTTAGGTTTCATGGTAAGTCATCTATGGATCATCCCACTTTTATGGTTTCTCATCATTTGTCACTCTTTGCAAAGTTTTTCAGTAAATATTTCATAGTGAATCCAAACAGTGTGCTATCCTTTGGTTCTCTTAATACTAGGGGCAGAAATTTAGCTTTCAAGCTGTCCTCATATTATAGTTTGTTTATATACCTTTTCTGGATATACAAGTCAAGTTTTCAAAAAGCATTTATTAGGCATCTATTGTGTTCCAAGCACTGTTCTAAGAGCTGGGGATACAAAAGAAGGCAAAAAAAATAGTCCCTACTCTCAAAGACCACATAGTCTAATAGGGGAAACAATATACAAACAGATCTATAGAGGACAAATTGGAGATAACCAACAGAGGATTTTTTTTTTGTAGAAGGTGAGATTCTAGCAGAACCTTGAAAGAAGCCCTGAGGTAGAGAAGAACAAGAGCATTCCAGGTACCAGGAACAATCAGAGAAAGATATTCTGACTCAAGAGAATTGTTAAGAAAGGAGCAGAAATGGAGAGGGGAAACTGAGCCAGGTGATATTCCTTGAGAATATAGGGAGAAGGACTTTATATGAATAGATGATATCAACTGGGATCTGTATTGGTTAAGAAATTTGGATAGATTGAACTACAAAAATAAGAGGTTGCTGAGTGAGGGTTTCAGGGAGAGAATATGGAAATGGTAATGGGAAGCAAGGAGTATTCCTATACCTCTTCTGGGAGTAGTGTGAGATGATTGTAAACAGAACTACAAAGAGGTCAGTGTCATTGGATCATGCAGAACATGCTAGAGGTGGTCAAGGTATAAACAAGACTATAAAGGTAGGAAGGGTCCAGGTTGCAAAGAGCTTTAAAAGTCAAAGAGGAAACATTATATTTGAACCTGGAGTCTTCTCTAGTGGTTTTTCCAACACTGTTGATAATATGTTCTAGATTTCTTACTTAGTGCCCCTTTCCCTGCTGAGAACATAGTGCGGAGCATGGCAAGGGTGGCACTCTGTTGAGATCACTGCAAGAGTGGAGCTAGTTGGGGCAGCTAGATGGCGCAGTGGATAGAGCACTGGCCCTGGATTCAGGAGTACCTGAGTTCAAATCCGGCCTCAGACACTTGACACTTACTAGCTGTGTGACCCTGGGCAAGTCACTTAACCCCAATTGCCCCGAAAAAAAAAAAGAAAAAAAAAAGAGTGGAGCTAGTTGACACCACTGCATGCCACTGCGTGGCAGATGCAGCCAAAATGATCTGAGGCACCATTGTGAGCTGGAGCTTTCTACTTAGCTTTGTCATAAGCAGGGCTGCTCTTAGGCACTGTTATCCTGGTTGGACTCATCCTCAGAGCTAGCAAATTCACATTACCTCTTGTTTTCCCACCTGAAGTGATGTTGAATCTTGAATCTTTACCGAACTCCTTCCATGTCCAACATCAATACTTTGGCTGCACCTGCTTTAGGACCCCTCCCAAGCTTCAGTGAGCTTCAATTATGCTCCAGTTCTGCCTTATAACTTCCAGGATTAAATATAAATTCCTGTTTGGCTTCTAAAGTCCTCAAAAACCTGATCCCTTCCCAACTTTCTGAACATTTTCCACTGCCCTCTTCCCTCAGCCCTGAATTTAACAATACAGAAACACTGGCCTCCTTGTAGTTCCTCACACAAGATATTATATCTCACTACTTGAAGCATTTTCTTGTTTTTTGTTTGTTTTGTTTTCGTTTGTTTGTTTTATGGGGCAATGAGGGTTAAGTGACTTGCCCAGGGTCACACAGCTAGGAAATGTCAAGTGCCTGAGGCTGGATTTGAACTCAGTTCATCCTGAATCCAGGGCCAGTGCTTTATCCACTGCACCACCTAGCTGCCACAGCTCAGAGCATTTTCACTGGCTATTGTTTATACTTGGATCCATTTTCTTCTCTTCATTCTGGCTTCCCTGGTTTCCTTCATATCTTAGCTGACCTGGGAAAGTTCCCAGCTTAAAAAAACCAAGGTCTCCCACTGCATCCTGGGCCATGACTACTCCTAACCTAAGTCTTGCCATTGGACTCAGATAACTTTGGAGGATAGAGGCTGATGACCTTGCCCAGCTCTGCCTCATTTAAATCAATTAACTTGCAAGACAAGGCATCACCCTCCTGATGTCACTGGCCCTCTTTGATAAGAAGGATGAACAACAATCTGTGAATAGTAGTAACTGCCCCCTGGGGATATCAATGCTGCTGCTGCTGCTGCTGCCCCTCCTCCTCCTCCCCCCTACTCTTCCTCCTTTTTTTCTCCCTCTGCCCACATAGTGAGTCATATCCTTACATGGGGCTACTCTTTCCGAAGGAATACAATTTTTGATCACTTATACTTTGAAAGGTATCTTGAGGTTTGGGAGCTACATTTTTTTCTTCCTTATTTTTTTATCCTATCATTTTTTTCAAAAAGCTAAGATAATTAACTCGTTTGTCTCATGTATTTTCATTTATGACTTCTTGAAATACAACTCTAAAAAAACAGGCTTTGAAAAAGACTATTGTGATTCAACTGGAGCTACTTGACTCTGCCTTTAAACCCAAATCACTCTGGCTTTTACTGATTGGCCAATAATAAGTCTGAGTCCAACACTGACTGGCTCATTTTTGGGGGGTGTTGATGGCTCAGAGTAAGTGTAAATAGCAATTGTTTCTGTTCTGGCCAGAAACTCTGGGATCTTCCTCTCCCAGAGTGATTCTTTTGTGAAGGCAAACTAGGCCATCTTTTGTCTCAATTCTTACCTAGCCTTTCATCACTGAATGGACATTGCCTCAGACAAACTGAGACCTGGGAAAAACTTTAGCTTAGACAGGTCAAGGTCTCCCACTGCATCCTTGGCCATAACCAGTCATCTTGACTTATGTCTTGCTACTGGACCTCAATGACTCCAGAGGAAAAGTGAGGCTGATGACCTTACACAGTTCTGCTTCATTTCAATCCAATTCCCTTGCAAGTCAAGATATCACTCTCCTGACATCATTGGTCCTCTTTGAGAACAGAGGATAAACAACAACAATAATCACATCTCAGCTATAGTTCAACCTTCTTCTGAAAGAAGTCTTTTCTAGACTTCTTTAATCTTAGTTCATTTCCCCTGAAATTATCTCCAAGTTATTCTGTATATATCTTTTCTGTATATAGTTGTTTCTCCCATTAGACTCTCAGCAACTTGAGACGGACTAGTTTGTTTTTGTATTATTAGTGCTTAGCACAGTGCTTGGCATCAAGTAGATGCTTGATTAAATGCTTATTGACTTGACCTGACTTCCTCTTCCTGTGTACCCTTGGAAATTCTTATTTCAAAATTTTAAAACTTCTCTTAATTTTAGACCTCTTCCTCTCCTGCTGTTTCCATCGTCTGGTATACCACAGAGACCTGGCTTACCCCAGGTGACATTGCATCCCTGACCATCATTCCCAGGATTGGCTAAACCTTTTCTAGTACTCCTTGGCAGTAGTCCCATGACCATTTCCAGACTCTCTCCATGAAAAAATCACTCAGCAACCTCTTTTTCATTAATTCTCTCCAGATTTATCATCTAATCCAGATCCTAATGGCTGTCATCTACCAGGGCAGATGTCATTCATTCTCCCTATATTCTGAAGGAAAAGTACCCGGCTCATGGTTTCCTTCTCAATTGCAGCTGCTTTCTTTTTATTAGGGCAAATCAACATACATACCGGTATTCCCTCACCCAGGTTAGCCTCTCTTTCTCATTCTCAACTCTCTTCTTCTTCTTCTTTTTCTTCTTCATCATCATCATCATCATCAACAACAACAACAATTTATGTCATATACTATATGCCAGGCACTGTGCTAAGCATTTTACAAGTATTTTATCCTCACAACAACACTTGAAGATAGGTGGTATTATCCCCACATAACAGATGAGCGAGGTTAAATGACTGAGGAAATAGGTAGTGGTCTCCTCTCAATAAGGATATAACTGGTACCATTCAAATTATACTCCTCCAGACCTGTTTAAGGACAAAGGTCTCAGTCCCCCTTCCTTCCTGTAAGGAATTAATTGTGATTTGAAGTTTTTATAACCCTATCTTTGCTTTATTATGGTCAGACTGAAAAAAAATTGTAAGCTTGGGTGTGTACTTTGGGAGATAATTGAACAAACAAGAAGAACTTTGACCACAGGGAACATTTATTGAAACTATGTAACTAAGCCTTCCCTCTAATAGCTTCCCCATACCCACATGGGTCTGGCCAGAATATAATGGGGACAGCCCATGCAGGTGTGCTAAGCCAATTGAAGACTCAGTATGGCTAAGAACCGCCCCTCCCCTTCCTGTGGGGGAGTCAGTTAGATTCAGTTGGATACAGTTAAAAAGGTGGTTAGAGAAGGGATTCTGAGGGAGACAGGGAAGGTGGACAATTAGAGGAGTGTGGGTGTTTGACCTTCAGACAACACAGAAGAGACTACAGTTAATAGCTACAGATTTGGGGTATTGGTGAGTTTGTGGGTTTTTTTTAGGCAGAGCTAGTTCTTTGTAGCTAACTGTGCTTGAGGCAGGTTCAGGTGCCTGGGGCCCTTTTACCCCAGAGATTTATACATTGTTTATACATTGTTTCTAGTTCTATTAATCTCACTTGTGTGATTCAGATGTTGTTTTAAATTTGTTCTCATTAATAAACCTGTTTTGTTTTTGAAAGAGGCTATTTCTTTACTTAGCTCAATATTAAGTCAAGCCACCCAATTAACTCTTCCCATACTAAATTTGGCCCTTACACTCCCCTCAGACAAACAGGTTACTTGGTTCAAGTAGCCCTGAGCTGGTCTCAATGAGGTCCTCTTCTGGGCTGTACCCATATAAGGGAAGATTGTGTCACCTTCCCCATTGGCTGAGAATCCAAAGAATAAGTATGGAAATTAGAGTTAAGAATACTGCATTCTGGTTAACTAGCTTTCAAGGTAGATCATAACCCTTAAGTAATTGGCCACTGATGAACAAGGGTATGGTCCATTTTGTGTTCGGCCTAGGGATTAAAATGGGGCCTGCAGCCCCATGCTTTGCACTTGCTGGCTGTAGCACTTCAAGTCATTCTTATAAGAATGAAAATAAATGAACTTTTGACATATTGGCCCTGTGTTCCAGGGAATTATTGAGCAGAGGTCATTTTCCTCTTAGTGATTTTTCTAGTCACAGAGCTAGTAAATATCTGAGGCCATATTTGAATTCAGGACCTCCTCATTCTAGGCCCAGCACTCTCTCTCCACCCTGCCACTTAAACCATGAACAGGAATACTCAAACCCTTTAGCTCATTTTTACTTATTAGTGTTCTATTACCATGATCAAGAACACTGAAATTCCTTTATTTTATCATTGCCCATTATGCCATTTCTCTCTGTTTTATTCCTTATAAACCTATTTTATCCTTACTGTGATGTCCAATCCCTCCACCCTTGAGTATTTTCTCAAGCTATTTTCTGTGCTCTTCTTTTCCTTCCATTCCATTCTCATCCCTACAGTTAATGTGGGAACCAATTTTTACTTGGGGAATGTTAGCTAAGAGGCTTGCCACAATATTGGGGAAAGGAAGGAGACCGGCAGCCTCCCTCAAAACAGAGTAGGATTTATTTGACAAGAATGAACTTAAAAAAACAAAAACAAAAACAAACCACAAACAGGATCAGTAGGATCAAGGGAAAGGAAATAAAATGGGGAAAAGGGAAATTATGCAGTCTGAATAACACCACTGCCCAGGAATCAGCTGAGAACACACAGCAGCGTCCTGTCACCTTCCAGCTTCAAGCTAGAATGGCAAATCCCCTCCCTTCTTCCCAATAGACCCCAGACAGCCCCCAGCCAATTGGCTGGCCACTCTGACAGTCACATGACTGCCCTCCCTAGGCTTCCAATCATTATAATATTGCCAGGCCCATGTAGGCATCAGTGAGTGGTGATGATGTGAGGCGCCAGCGCCATGGCTACGGCTACAACCAGTGGGAGGAGCACCATGCCATTTGCAGAGCCCCAGAGGCCAGTGCATGCTGAGGTTTTTTTTTTTTTTAAATACTAGCCAAAAGATGGGGTCATCAAAACCTCAAATAACAATTAATTCTTTACAGTTAACCACTTCAACTCAACAAAATCTTCTAATCTCAAATTATTTGCCCCTTGTCCTATTATTTCTAATGCCCTGTCAACCACTCCCCTCCCCCCAAAACAAACAAACAAACAAACAAACAAACAAACAAACAACTGGATTACTTTCTCCATCTGTCTCCTTACCAAGCTCAACTCATTCCCCAAACTGTTTAACCTTTATGGCAATATTGTTCCATGTAGCTACCTTCCTTCACCCTCTGTCCTGTACTTTCTAGTCCTCTCTTATGGGTGGTCTTCTTCTATTAAAATATAAGCTTCTTGCGATTAAATATGGTCTTATTTCTTATATTTTTATCTTCTATATTTATTTCAATACCTTGAACATAATGAGAGTTTAATAAATGCTTTTGATATGTTATTATCTTCAACTCATGTTCATATGATGCTTTCCTTGGAGGCAGTGACACAACTATACCGACTGGGTACATCAAAAATTAATGTTATCTAATGCTAAATAGGTCTGAACTTGCCTTAAGGTACTCCTTTTAGTCATTATTAATTGACTCTAGCCAGTGATGTAAAATTCAGATAGAAATGGTCTACTTCTTTATGGGACACAAATTTTCTTAGAAAACAATATATTACCATTACCATTACTTATTTTTTTTAAATATTTGTTTTGTCAAATACTTCCAAATTACATTTTAATCTAGTTCAGACTACATTAGGCAGCATTGCAGGTAGCATATTTGACACTTCTGTATTCTAGCCTATTCCCCGTAGCAGCTATTTCAGGTATTTTTTCCTCAATGCTCCCATACCACTCCCTTTACACACCCTAAGAGCTGACTTTCATTTTTACTTTTATAAGAAAAGAGAGGCCATTTGTTGTGAACTCTCTCCTTCCTTTTTCTACAACTAAAACCCCCTTTATATCAACCACAAGTCTATCCTTTATTCATTCTCTGATGAATGATGAGAGAACTCTCACCAGGGCCAACTCCACAGTAAGTGCTCTTGATAACATTCCCTCACATCTGATTTGGCTGATTACCCTCAAAATCATCTCTTCCCTTCTCCCCTCTAATTCTCAGTCTTTCATGGATTACGTTTCTGCCACCTATCAATACATTCAAAGCTGGGTGTGATGTTACACATTTGTAATCCCTTCTATTGGAAAACTGAGGCTAATGGATTTCTTGAGCCAGGTACTTCTAAGCTGCAGTGTAAACTAATTAGATGTTCACACTAAGTGAACCAATACGGTGAGTACTCAGAGGCAGGGAGCCAACAGATTACTTAAAGAAGGGCAAATCATCCTAGACCTGAATTGAGGTAGCAGGTTCATGAGTGGCAACTGAACTTTCAGTCTGGGTTAGATAGGGTAAAAAATTCCAATTCCTCCCATCCTTACAAACTAAATTCACTATAATACACCCTTCACTATCTCTTCAATCTATTGTCCTGTATCTCTCCTGCCTTTCTCAGCCAAATCCTAGAAAACGTCATCTATACTTGTTGCTTGTTCTTCCTCTCCTCTGAGTTCTCAGTTCCTTGAAATCTGTCCTAGCACCTCAATTTCCACCTGTAACTGTTCTTTCCAAAGTCACCAATGATTCATTACTTAATCACAAAATACAATTGCCCTTTCTCAGTCTTCATCCTTCTTGACCTTTCTACAACATCTCATACAGTTGTCAATTCTTCTCCTGTGTACTCTCTCTTCTCTGGCTTTTCCTGACCCAGATAGATTCTGTTGCTACCTTTTTGATCACTCTTTGTCAGTGTCCTTTTCTGAATCATGATCAATATCATATTTACCATCTGTGATTTCAGCCTAAGGTTTAGACCTACTTTTCCCTCCACCTTTTTCCCCCTTTCCCTTTCCCCTTTCACTCGATAATCTATCTCACCAGTTCCTCCAGGCTTAATTATCATTCTCTATGCAAATGACTTCTAGATTGATATATGAAGCCTAATCTCTTTCCAGAACTGAAGTCTGTTATCACCAAATGCCAACTAAACATTCTAAACTGAATAACCCATTGTACCCTGGGCTCCATATGTCCAAAAGAAAATGCATCCTTTTCCTCCCAAACACTCTGGTCTTCAGAACTTTTGAATTTGTGTCAAGGACACCATTCTCCTTCCATGCATTCACATGAAAATCTCAGCATTAGCTTCAGTTTCTCACATTCACCCCATTTTTTTCAGTTTCCAAATCTTTCCATTTATACTTCCACAACATTTTAACATTATTTTCCCTTCTCTTTATTCACAGAGAAAACTACTCTAGATAAGTTCCTCAACAGCATTTCTCTCCACTTCAATTCATCCTCTGGATACAGCTGCCAAGTTAATTTCTGAAAGTACTCATAAGACCATTTCACTTTCCTACACAATAAAGAGCAATGGCTCTCCATTATCTCTAGGATCAAATATAAACTCTTCTGTTTTTTCATTTAAATCCCCTTGCTACCTGACCTCAAACTATCTTTCCAGTTTTATTATATCTAAAGTACTTTTTACTAGCACACTCTGTGGTCCAACCAAACTTATATACTCACTGTTACTCAAACCTGACATTTATCTTCCATTGTTGTGTCTTGTATTGGCTCATTATGCCTGAAATATAATCTCTACTTTTGTGCTTACAATTTAGTTTTTCTTCCACATGAAGCTTTTCCTGATTTTCTCACTTGATAGTACTTCCCATTCATCCCACCTCTAAAAAATATCTAGGAATTACTTTACATATCTTTTGTATGTATTTTATTTTTGGAGGCAATTAGGTTTAAATGTCACATAGCCAGTAAGTGCTGGAGGCTATATTTGAATTTAGGTCCTCCTAAGTCTAGGGCCAGTGCTTTATCCACTGTACCACTTAGTTACCCTTTGTGTATATATTTTATATGCATATATTATCTCTTTCAAAACAGCATAGCATCCTTGAGGTCAGAAACAACTACATTTTTGTTTTTGTATCCTGAAATCTAACAGTGTATGACACATAGTAGTAATTTAACAAATGCTTTATTGGTTAATTTCTATAATCTCTGCATCTTTTATTTTCCTTTAAGCTATTCAAAATTTGGGAAAGAATAAACCCAATTGACTCTTAGTTGTACCATACATTTCTGGGGAGCATATTATGCATATCTCAGAGAAGGGACAATGGCATCCTATGGATTGAAGGTCTCTAGAGGAAGTCAGCTCTGGAGCAATATGAATTTTTCAAGAATGAAAATCTGGAAGCATAAAGCAAGAATTCTGGTGAAGGAAGTGGAGAGTTTTTTGAAGAAACAAATGTGAATGTGCAGGGAACTTGCCATTTTAAAATTTATAGTTCTGAAACTTAGCACAGTGCCTGTATATAGTAAAATCTTAATGTTGGATTCTTATGTTGGATCAACTTAGATTTTTTTAAAGATAAGTAAAGTATAGAAAAAAGCACAGATGTTATAATGAATAAATTTACTAATGACACAATCTAAGAGGCAGGGATAATTAAAACATTGGATTACAATCCAGAAAGATCTTGACATGTTAAAATAATTGTCCTATTCTGATAAAAATAAATTTGGATGATATAAAAGTTCTATATTTGATTTCAAAAGTCAGTTTTGCAAGTTTCAGATGGGTATACGTGATTAAGCAACAGTTTATCTGAAAAAAGGACTGGAAGATTTATTGGACTATAAGTGCAATATGAGTCAACAATGTGAGGTAGCAGCCAAGAAAAGTTAATGTAATATTAGAATGCATTAAGAGAAATGTGGTTCCATACAGTAGGGAGGCATTTGTACTATTTTACCTTGTAGTGACCAGATCAAATTTGGGGTATTCTGGTAAATCATAATTGCCACATTTTAGGAAGTTGAAGAGAACCAGGAGGACAGTGGATGATGAGAAGCCTTAAGATCATACCCCAGTAGAATAAAGTGATAGAATTTAGGATGTTTAGTCTTAGAGAAGAAACAAGTTAGGATTATAATGTGGATAATATGTGGAACAGGATTAGAATTGTTTGGCTTGGCTTCATTGGCCAATATTAAGAAGAAAAGCCAAAGTTTCAGAGAGGCAGATATTGGGTTGTTTCAAGGAAACATTTCCTAACAATTACCCAACAGTAGAATGGGCTGCATTGGGTTTCCTTTGACTAGTGTTCTTCAAGTTAAAGCTAATCCTTTATTGGGTGTAATGCAGAGGGCACTTTTGTCTAGGTTGGATGAAATGGTCTCTGACATCCCATCTAATTATAAGATTCTGTTATTCTATGACTGTCATTTGATTCTTCAAAGATAGTGGTGATTCATCATTTATAGTTTTATCTTATTTCCCAGAATATAAATAAAATCAATTCAATTTATCAAGTAATTTGTTTAATTTCTCAAATGTGATTTAGCCTGCCTACCTAGCATGCACATTTTGATGGAATAACACCACAGACTCCCTGTTTATTCTGAATATTATGCCTTTGTCATCATATTGATAACAACTTAGATATATTATGAATTCAAGAAGAAAATATGCATCATTGCATACAACTATTTTAATTTATGCATATATATTTTGAACAACTGTTTCTCAGATGCTCCATTGTTCAATGGTGATTTTGCTTGAGGCCTGAAACTGACAGGCTCTACCAAATCATTAGTTGATTGGAAATAGACCTAGTGTGGTAAAATATGAAAGTTTTTAACAGTCGGTTAGGATAACTGAAAGACGCCAGTTTTTCAAGGACCACCCTTTTGGGGAGGAGATGAACAGTCCGCCTGCTGCGCATGTCAGACTGCCTGCCGGGTACAGTCCGCCTGCTGCGCATGTCAGACTGCCTGCCAGGTACAGTGCGCCTGCTGCGCATGTCAGACTGCCTGCCGGGTTTTTTTTGACTTCCGGGGTGGAGAAAAGGAGAGAGGCCTTTTTGCCTGCTTGGCGGGACTCCTGACGGCGCGGCACGGACTCTCTCTCTCCAAAGGTGGCCTTGTCGGTTGGTGGCCTTGTCGGTTGGTGGCCTTGTCGGTTGGTGGCCTTGTCGGTTTGGTGAGTTGTTATAAGGAATATAGACTAAGCTTAGACTTAAGACGATTTGTATTGTGTTTCTACTTTCCTATCCTTCTAACCAACATCACCTTGTGACTATCATAACTATAAATAAAAAGGTCTATCTAGAAAACCAAAACCTGCTTCCATTTACTAGTTTGGGAGATAAATTAAGGGAAAGGTTAAGTAGGGGAGATTTATGATCTAATATCCAATTTTAAATCTCACAGTTTTGGCGACCCCGAAGGGACCTTAAGGACCCTCCCACCCTCCCTAGTTTGGCCATAAGCCGGCCAATTCGGTGGATTTTCCAAATTACCCCCCCCCCCACGGACTTTCCCTTTGTCTAATCTCCCTTAAAGACTTTAAGCCTCTAAGAGTCTTGCTTTAAACAGAAAAGCCAGCCCAGTTTAAAGGGCAAGATGCTCGAATATTCTACTATCCCTTTGATTTTTCTCATCGGAATGTATTGGGACAGCATAACATCCCGACTTAGAGGAATAGTTTACTCAATGGTCCTTCATAACATTATTGGTTTTTTCCTCATTCAGGCAGCAAAAAGTTTTTTGTATAATAGTATACGTGAGAATCTTTGGGAAAATACGTTTAATATAAGTAGAAATTTTATGCCTGCAATTGAAATACCTTTTAATACCACATCCATAGTTCATACGACTAAGGATTTTATTTTTTTTTTTGGTTTTTTTTTGTTTTTGTTATTATCATTGTTTTTGTTATTATCATTGTTATGATATGGGGGAAATTCTCACATATGGAGAGAGACCTCGAAATGAAATTCTCACATATGGAGAGAGACCTCAAAATGGCTGTTTCTACTAGAGATGATCCAAGTTCAGAATCAGATCAGCAGAAACTACTCCCTCTGCAGGAAGCTATAGAACATAGTAAGAAGGGAGTGCCAATTCAAGTCAGAAAATATAGCCCCTTTAGACCAAGTGACTTGAGCGCATGGAAATCAATCATCCCTAGTTTTGAGAAAAATCCTAACACTGTAATTTCACAGTTAAGGACTATATTTAATGCATATCAACCCAGTTGGGCTGATGTTACTTGCCTTTTGGAAACTTTACTGTCCCCAACTGAGATTACAGATGTTATCTCAGCAGGAAATGCCCTTGTTGCGAAAGGTAAGGCCGATGTGGAAAGGCCTCTAAAGGATCCAGAGTGGAATTATAATGATGATAGGGATTTCCAAAGATTAAAAGATGCTAGAGAAACACTTCTGAAGGGAATGGAATCTTGCTCTAGAAAACCAGAAAACTGGCAGAAATTTTTAAGCCTACCTCAGGAGGCTAATGAAAGACCAAACAGATTTTATGATAGACTTTGTGAGGCCGCTAGACAGTACACCAGATTGGATCCAGTAGATTTAAGAGATTCCTGTATCATTCTCAACACATTTGTTTATAATTCACTGCCAGAAATACGCAGATACTTTCTGAAACAATGTCCAGACTGGAGAAATCTCTCAGTAGATAGAATTAAGGAACTTGCAAATTATGTCTTTGACTCACGTGAGGAAGATCCAGATCACCCTAAACAGAGCATTCTGGCACCAGCGATTACTAGTCAGCCATGTGGATACCGGAGCAAGGACACTAAGGTGTGTTGTTACTGTCGTAAGGAGGGGCATGAATTGAGAGAATGTAGGACTTGGAGAAGAAATTCTAATTCTAATTACAGGCGAAATCAAAATAGAAATAGATCTTTTTGGAGGAATACAGAAAGGCAGTACCAGAATAATGGTAACCAAGACCCCCCTCAGAAGAGGACACAGGAATGATGGTGTCTTGGGGAGGAATGGAACATAGATAATGAAAGCCATATATTCCCAGATCCGGATTTTTTGAATGCACTTGTGCCAGTCCATTCACCTCCCCAGAGTAATGAACCACATGTCACCTTAAAAGTGGGGGAGACTTATTATGATTGTCTGCTAGACACAGGAGCCTCTAAATCAGTATTAGTAAGCAAACCAGATGCTGGGTGTAGACCTGTAGGATATTTGAATGTAGTGGGAGTCTCAGGAAAGAGCCAGAGAGTGGCAAAATTGAATCCTCGCATGGTATCTATGGGGCCCTTAACAGTAGAACATTCATTTTTACTCATGCCTGATGCCCCTGTAAATTTATTAGGTCGTGATCTCCTTTGCAAGCTTAGAGCAACCATATCTTGTGCTCCAGATGGGGCTGTCTCCTTACAATTGCCAGAGGATACTGTTCATTTATTACCAATTTTACTTACAGAAGCTCAAGGAACAGCAGGGGAGGTATCCAAAATCCCCTCTGACATTCCTGAGTCTTTATGGGCCTCATCCCCTAATGAGGTGGGGCTCCTTAAGTCTGCCATGCCTGTTACCTTTAAAGTTAAGGGGGGACCACCCCCCTCCATTCCACAGTATCCATTGTCTAGGGAAGCAATAGAAGGGATCACCCCTATAATTGAGGCTTTGAAAAGCCAGGGTATTATTATTCCATGTCATCACTCTCCATGCAATACTCCCATTTTGCCAGTTAAAAAACCTGTTTATCGCTTTGTGCAAGATCTTAGAGCGATTAATAATTATGTTATTCCTAGACATTCTATAGTCGCAAATCCGGCTATGATAATTTCCTCAATTCCCTATGAATCTACATGTTTCACAGTGGTAGACCTTTGCTCTGCCTTTTTCTCCATACCAGTACATGAGGACTTCCAATATTTATTTGCTTTTACCTGGAAAAATAGACAGTGGACCTGGACTAGACTCCCACAGGGATTTGTAGACAGTCCCACATTATTTTCCCAAATTTTACAGCAGGATCTGGCCTCTATTACCTTTAAAGCCTCCACACTAGTACAATATGTTGATGACTTACTTTTGGCCTCTCCTAATGCTGAAATTTGTCAGGAAGATAGCCGTCACTTACTGCTGGAGCTGCACAAGAGAGGACACAAGGTTTCTAAGACAAAGGTACAATGGTGTTTGCCCCAGGTAGAATATTTAGGATTTATTTTGGCTGCTGGAACTCGCTCTGTCTCTTCTAAGCGAGTCCAGGCCATTCAACAACTCTCTGCCCCCACTACTAAGAGGCAGTTGAGAGCCATTCTGGGAGCAGCTGGGTACTGTAGACAATGGATACCCTCTTTTGGTGAAATTACTAAACCCCTCATAGCTCTTACAAAAAGTTCTGTTCCAGACATTTTACAGTTGGATCCCCAGCATCTCTCAGCCATAAAAGAATTAAAACGGGCCTTGTTATCAGCACCTGCCCTAGGACTGCCAGATTATAGTAAGCCTTTCACTCTCTTTGTGCATGAACAAAGGGGGGTGGCTTCTGGAGTCCTGACTCAGTCACTGGGGCCTAACCAGCGTCCTATAGCCTACTATTCAATTCAGCTGGACCCTGTAGCGGCTGGAGTGCCACCTTGCCTTAGAGCAGTGGCGGCCACAGCGCTTTTGGTAGAAAAAGCCTCTGATTTGGTCCTAGGTAACCCTCTAACTGTGCAATGCCCTCACGAAGTGGAGGCTCTCTTACTACGTCACAGGACACAAGCCTTTTCAGATCAAAGGCTGGCTAAGTATGAAATAACCCTGTTAGGTAATGAGAATATCACTTTAAAACGCTGCACAGTTCTTAATCCAGCAACACTACTCCCTAATTTACCATTCTCGGGGGAACCGTTGCATGACTGTGCTTCTTTAGTTGATATGGCTGAAAAACCCCGTGATGATCTTTTTGATACACCTTTAGAAAATCCTGATCTTGTCCTCTATACAGATGGTTCCTCATTTATGAGAGAGGGAACCCGTTTTACTGGAGCTGCTGTAGTTTCTGATTATGACACCCTCTGGGCAGCTTCTCTGCCTTCCCATTTTAGTGCACAGGCTGCTGAACTTGTGGCTCTTACACAGGCCTGTAATATAGCTAAAGATAAGAGTGCCACCATTTTTACTGACTCGAAATATGGCTTTGGCATATGCCACTTTATTGGTATGATTTGGCGTCAACGAGGCTTTCTAACATCCTCGGGCAAGGCTATTGCCAATGGGGACCTTATCAAGGACCTCTTAGATGCCCTAAAACTGCCTTCTTCCCTAGCCGTTGTACATTGCCCTGCCCACACAGGGAATAGTGACCCTGTTTCAAAGGGAAATGCACGAGCCGATTCTGCAGCCAAGCTTGCTGCATTAGAAGCTCCTGAACATGTATTTAACCTTTCACCTTCTGAGGATATTCCTTCCAACCTAACCTATGACGATTCTGAAGTAGAAAAGTGGAAAAAGAAATTTAAGGCGAAACAGATCAATGGCATCTGGGTGTCTCCGGAAGGTAAGCCATTTCTTCCCCGGAAATTCTACCACCAGGTATGCCTCTCTGTTCACAGAAAAGGCCATTTTGGTACACAAGGCATTGTAGACTCTATTAAGAGAACCTGGATAGCACCAGGTGTGACTAATACAGCATCTCGAATCTGCTCGGGCTGCTCCACATGTCAGTCTTATAATCAGTATGCTTTTAAGGCCAAAGCTTATGGAGGGCGTCCTCTAGCATATACACCTTTTGAGCACTTACAAATTGATTATATTACTATGCCAAAAGCAGGACATTATAAATTTTGCCTTGTTATAGTTGATCAGCTCACTCGGTGGGTGGAGGCCTTTCCCAGCCCCCGAGCCACAGCTGCCTTTGTTGCCAAAATTCTTCTTAAAGAGATAGTACCTCGTTTTGGCCCACCAGCCCGCATCGATTCTGACAAAGGCACACATTTCACTGATTCGATTTTATCCCAAATCTACTCTTTCTTGGGAGTGACTCCAAAATTCCACACGCCCTACCATCCACAAAGTTCAGGCCAAGTCGAACGTATGAATAAAGAGCTTAAGAGTATGATTGGCAAATTATGTACTGAAACCCATTTGAAATGGCCTGATGTTCTACCATTGGCATTATTCTATCTACGAAGTAGACCAAGAGGAGAACTTCATATATCTCCTTATGAAATGCTTTTTGGTCACCCTCCTATCCAAGCTAAAACTTTTTCCCCAGTTTATACATCACTGGTGGGAGGTGATACTTCTGTTGCTTCCTATATACAGGAATTACAGACCAGGCTACGTGAACTCCATGAGGCAGGAGCTGTGGTCCAGGCAGGACCATTAGACTTTTCATTGCATAACTTCAACCCAGGAGATAAAATATATGTAAAGAATTTTCAGAGAACCAGTGGAACTCAACCTGCCTGGGAAGGACCTTTTCAGGTATTATTGACAACTCCTACCGCCATTAAAATTGGTGAAAAAGACTCATGGATTCATTGCTCTCATATAAAGCCTGCACCATTCATAGGTGAAGAGATTTCAGATAGACCTGAGGTAGACGCTAAAGAGGTAAAAACCCTAACGATAGCAACTGTTAAAGAGCAAAGAAAGTTCAGAGGAAACAGGAAGTTCCCATTTAAGAATCCCACTGATCAGTTAAATGCTTTGGGACTCAGTCTTCGTAAAGTATCAGGAGACGGAAATTGCCTTTTTAGGGCTTTAGCAGACCAGCTAGAAGGTCACTGTAGAAATCATCTCAGACACAGACAAGAAGCTGCTTCTTATATGATTAACCATAGACAAGAGTTTGAGTCTTTTATAGTAAATGACTCCCCTTTTGAAGAATATGTTGATGAATTAAAGAAATTTGGAAAGTGGGGAGGAAATGATACAATTGTAGCATTTGCTAAGCAGCATCAGCTGAATGTTGTGGTTCATCAATTAAATCAGCCTTTATTGAAAATCAGTGGCACAGACAAAACTGATGCTACAGAACTCCACATTTTCTACCATAAAGAACATTATGACAGCATTAGAAAGATCAATGACAATTCAGAAACCCCTGCCACTTTGGCATGCAGAGAATTGGGGAACCAGTTAAAACAATGTGGCATACCCCAAACTCTAGCAGCTTAAATACCTTATAATTTAACAAGCATTTCCTTCTACAGGCAAAAGCACTGAAGTACATGGCCTAGTTTTCTGGCCTACCTCAACTATTTTTTTTTTTTATTAATTTTTGGGTTTTTTTGTTTTTGTTTTGACTTTTGAAAGGCACTGAAAAGACCTGGAATTGACTGCACCTTTAAGTTCTTTAAGAGCACAAAAGGGTGCTTAGCGAATCTTTTGCTTTTTATTTTTTATTTTTGGTTTTGCTTTGTTTTTTTTTTTACTTTTGTTTCTTTTGCTTTTCTTTAAAACTAAATTTTGTAAACTAAGTGATTATTCAAAGACATTTTAAGTATATGCTGTGGGTGAGGCTATCGGGCCTCAGAAGCTACCAGAATTCTTCTTTTTTTTATTTACTCTTTCTTTTTGAGAGAACCATGAGTTCTAATGAGTTTTGTTTTATTTATTTATTTTTCTCCTTTCTCTTGTATGTTGTTCTGTTTAACTAAAAAGTACCAGAAATTGCTTGATACCTCACTGAAAACATTGAATATTGAATCTTGCTAATTGAAGTCTTATTTCTTTTTGATGAATTAATCACCACTTTAAGTATCTGCTACTGTTATACCAGAGAATTCATGTATAAGATGATGTGGTCTACTTGCTAAAAGAAGATTATGTAATAATGTCTAAAAGAAGATTATGTAACAATGTCTAATATAATCAGCTATTTACATTCGTTTATTATTTATATGTCATTATACTCTGGGTATGGTTTGGAATTATTGTATATATCACTAATATATTCTCAGTTATGCAGCATAGCACACATTTTTACCATCATATTGTCTTTGGTGAAATTAATGAGATTTCAGAAATATGGAAACTTATCATTTCAGAGACTAACTTGCTGTGAACTCTGACGCAGGCCCTGGAGAGAATATATGTGCAACAAAAGGAGAGACAGGTATACGTAAGTCCATGGTTTGCTTATGATGGTGACTATGTAGAGCACAATTACTAGGCACAGTCCAGTATTCATCCTCTCTCCCTCCTAATTTAACCTAATTTAACTGAACTTATTTATCTTTTTATCTCACTCAGTTGAATTCACCTGTGGCCTAGCACAATCACTGGCTGTCTCAGAACCATGAGATATGGTATGATAACCTTTCCATAACATTTTCAGGTGTCATGAACACATACTAAATTTGGCTTTGATCCAGACACATGGTGGTAAAAAGTGTTACACATTGCATAACTACCTCAACCCTCTATTACAAGTCTAACCATATAAAGGAGGGAATGTAATGGAATTTATTAATTTGATCATTGACAATGCTATGCTAAGGTTTTAAAAATACAGCAATTCAAACAGTTAAAGAAGATAATCCAGCTTTCCAGACCAGAGTCCAGAATCCAGTTTTCCAGACCAGAATCCAGTTTCCTCCTGATGACATCTTACCACTTCAAGAAGACAAGAGAACTCAGAGACTTTATATGAACTGTTTTGCTTTATTAGCTTTTACTATCTCCTTTCTGTTATATACTATCTGTAACATGTACTCTCTGCAGAGGCTCTCCCTTTGCAAGACTAATGTCAAAGCGTCGGTTCATGAGGAAAAAAAAAAATCGCCCCTCTGGACAAAACTTTCCTCTCTTCCTTTTCTGTATTGTTGTTCGCATATTATTAGTCAGCAAAAGTTATTATATTCTTTTTACTGTTCCATCAAGGAAACATTCCGTTTCTTGAGGAAGCAAAGGGGGGAAATGTGGTAAAATATGAAAGTTTTTAACAGTCGGTTAGGATAACTGAAAGACGCCAGTTTTTCAAGGACCACCCTTTTGGGGAGGAGATGAACAGTCCGCCTGCTGCGCATGTCAGACTGCCTGCCGGGTACAGTCCGCCTGCTGCGCATGTCAGACTGCCTGCCAGGTACAGTGCGCCTGCTGCGCATGTCAGACTGCCTGCCGGGTTTTTTTTGACTTCCGGGGTGGAGAAAAGGAGAGAGGCCTTTTTGCCTGCTTGGCGGGACTCCTGACGGCGCGGCACGGACTCTCTCTCTCCAAAGGTGGCCTTGTCGGTTGGTGGCCTTGTCGGTTGGTGGCCTTGTCGGTTTGGTGAGTTGTTATAAGGAATATAGACTAAGCTTAGACTTAAGACGATTTGTATTGTGTTTCTACTTTCCTATCCTTCTAACCAACATCACCTTGTGACTATCATAACTATAAATAAAAAGGTCTATCTAGAAAACCAAAACCTGCTTCCATTTACTAGTTTGGGAGATAAATTAAGGGAAAGGTTAAGTAGGGGAGATTTATGATCTAATATCCAATTTTAAATCTCACACTAGAAAGTACTTTTCAAAGACTGTTGTTTGTCCTTCATTCTCAAAGAGGTCCATGGCATTGGGAAGTGATGTTATGACTTGGAGTGAATTGGATTTAAGAGAGGAAGGGCTGAGAATGGCCCCTGTGTGTGGGAAATAAAAATAAAATAAAATAAAATAAATGAAACAAATTTGGTTCATTTCTTCTCACAAATATAATTTCATATGTATACCTAAAATATTATATATTCCTCAGTTATTTAACTATAGCAACATTATTATTACAAAAATGAGAAATAGCCAATATTTCAATTTCCAAAGATAAGGGGAAAAAGGAAAATGTATTTATTTGTTATACAATATTTATAGCAGCTGTCTTTGTAGTGGCAAAAACTTGTAATTATGGGAATGCCCATAAATTGGGGAATGTTTGAACAAGTTATGGCAGATAATTGTGATGGCGTAGTACTATGCTATAAGAAAGAAATGAGCTCAATGGTCTCAGAAAACCATGGAAAGACTGGTACAATATAATGAAGAGTGAAATGAACAGAACCAAGAGAACATTGTATACAGTAAAAGGAATATTGTTTTAAGAAAAACTTAAGGTAAATAAGTAATTTTGATCATTACAAATATACAGATTAAATATAAAGGACATATAAAGGAAGAACTGGTAAATAAAAGTATATATAGAATGGTCTCTCTCTCTCTCTCTCTCTCTCTCTCTCTCACACACACACACACACACACACACACACACGTGTCTAGTGGTAGCCATTTCTATAGAGTGGGATGAGGGAAAAAAGAAAAAAAAGGAAAAAATACATGATAAATTTATTATATATTTAAAAGGAATAGCAAGTGGTACATAATAGATTTGCAGTTGCATATGCAATCATTTAAAAAAATTATACTGTGTTACAGAAGTGCTTGTTTTATTCCATAAATTTAAAAAGAAAATAATTTTTTTTCTAAAAAGAAAAGGACATTTTAGAAAAATATGGACAGATGACGTAATGATACTAAGATATAGCAACCTAGATATAGAATTAACACTAAAAAAAAATCATCATTTATATGGCTCTAACCATGTGCCGGGCACTGTGCTAAGGGCTTCATGGTTATTATTTCATTTGATCCTCACAACAGCCCTTGGAGATAGGTGCTATTATTATTTCCATTTTCAGATGAGGAAATAGGCAATGGAGGTTGTGACTTGCTTAGGGTCATATAGCTAGTAATTGCCCAAGGCCAAATTTAAATTTAGGGTCTCTTGAATCCAGACCCTGGGCTCTATCCGCTGCATAACCTGCCTGTCAAGTACACATAGTCAATCCTGAACTTGAAGAAAAGTGAAATGGCATTGTGCTTCTTTTGACCAGTCTAATGGAATGAATACCTAATTATGGAGATAATTATTGGACATTCCCTGTAATTTTACTTTTCTCCATTCCTCTCAACTTGAAAGCACATGGTGGACCACTAGAGCCCCCTTCAGGTTGAGGAAAAACATGATTTTCTGGATCCTTTCTTTCAAGCTATGTACAACAGTACCTTTACACTCCATCTCTTGCTTCTCCAAAATAGTGGGGCACCCTTCTCTATTTTTTTTTTAATTTTTAATATTCATTTGATTATTTTAAATTTTTTCCAATACATGTAAACATTTTTTGAGTTCCCAATTTTTCTCCCACCCTCCTCCCTTCTTTACCCCCCTCTGAAGCCAGCAAGCAATTTAATATAGGTTATATATTACAAGCATGTTAAATATATTTCCACATTAGTCATGTAAGAAAACAAGAGAAAAAATGCAAGAAAGAATAAATAACAACAACAAACGTTTGCCTTCAGACTCTATAGTTAATATGAATGTGGAGAACATTTTCCTTCATGAGTCTTTTTGCATTGTCTTGTATCATCGTATTTGTGAGAAGAGTTAGGTCTATCACAGTTGATCATCACACAATGTTGTTGATACTTTGTACAATATTCTATTGGTTCTGTTCATTTCACTCAGCATAAATTCATGTAAATCTTTCCAATTTTTTTCTGAAATCCATCTGCTTATCCTTTCTTACAGTGCAATTGTATTCCATTACATTTCTATACCACAGCTAGTTTAACTATTCCCCAATTGATGGGCATTTCCTCAATTCCCAATTTTTTGCCACCACAAAAAGAGCAGCTATAAATATTTTTGTACACGTAGGTCCTTTACCCTTTTTCATCATCTGTTTGGGATATAGACCTAGTAGTGTTAATGCTGGGGAAAAAGGGTATGCACAGTTTTATAGACCTATGGGCATGGTTCCAAATTCCTCTTCAGAATGGTTGTATCTTCACAGCTCCACCAACATTGCATTCTCACTCTATTCTTTTAAAAAGATTTGTTACAGAGGCAGCTAGGTGGTACAGTGGATAAAGCACCAGCCCTGGATTCAGGAGGACCTGAGTTCAAATCCAGCCTCAGACACTTGACACTTTTAGCTGTGTGACCCTGGGCAAGTCACTTAACCCTCATTTCCCTGAAGAAGAAGAAGAAAAAAAGCTTTGTTACTGTATTCAGCAGGCAAATATGTATCAGGAAATAAAATTTAAAAAGGAAAAATGTTAAAGTTGTCTATCACTTATCCTGGTCCTTCCAATTAAGCACATTGGAAACTAATTCTCAATCTCCACTCCTTTTCTCCTTTTTCTTTTCATGCAGATTTTCTGGAGTTGTGTATATAGCACCTGAAGGGTTACAAAGCACTTTCCTCACAATACCCTGGTGTTGTTAGTGGTAGAAATATTACTATCTCTATTTTTCATGTGATGAAATTGAGGTTTAGAGAGGCCAATTTGCCTGAGATTGAGTAGCTGGGAAATGTTCATAGGAAATGAATGGCCATCATCTGACCAGAGGTTGATTTCAAATGCAGGGCTCTTTTCAGTACACCAAAGCTACCTTTCAAACTGCCTAAAGCTTATTTTCCCTTTTTACATATCAAACTAAAGGTTCCTTTGATTCCCCTCCCTCTTTCCTTGCAACCAGAAACTGAAGGTAACTATACAAGCTAAAGGGTAGGACAATAGGTGTAAATTGGACCTGTACAGACCCTAGCAGAAGTAATTTACATCTCAGAGGGTCACCCAGACAGGTAGTCTCCATATTAAACTTTCCCCAGAAGGAAGAAATGGGGTTATCTTAGACCTTTTCCCTATACAGATAAACATTGAAATTAGAGTTTTAGTTGCATTTTCCTCTTTCCATTTTCATTCAATTCTGGCTAGGCAAAGAAAGCCAAGAAAAGAGAAAGAAAAAAATACCCAAAACAAAAACAGATGCATATTCATATGTTCTAATAACCTGATTTTAACTATGAACATTAGAGTCACTTAAGGGAGGGTAACTAGGATATAGAAAGTAACAGAGTGGGGTGGCTAGGTGGCGCAGTGGATAAAGCACGGGCCCTGGATTCAGGAGTACCTGAGTTCAAATTTGGCCTCAGACACGACACTTACTAGCTGTGTGACCCTGGGCAAGTCACTTAACCCCCATTGCCCCGGAAAAAAAAAAAAGAAAAAGAAAAAAAAAAGAAAGTAACAGAGCATTTTCAACTAGTCACATCTTACTTTATAGTGTAAGGAATTCATTGTGATTTGGTGTTTTTTATAACCCCATCTTTGCTTCATCATGGTCAGACTGAAAAGATGCAAGCTGTAAAAGCCTAAGAGAAGATGCATGTGTACTGTAAGAGATTAAAGAACAAACATCAAACTAAGTACCTAACCCCCAACTAGGAGTTCCACCACACCAACATGGGCCTGACCAAATTATAATGGGGACAGCCCAGGGGGTATGTTAAACTAATTGGAGACAAAGCATTGCTATAGAACCACACTGCCTACTGAGAGAGAGAGAGAGAGAGAGAGAGAGAGAGAGAGAGAGAGAGAGAGAGAGAGAGAGAGAGAGAGAGAGAGAGAGAGAGAGAGAGAGATGTTTTTTTCCCCATGTTCTAAATCAGGGCTTCTCAAACCTTTTCAATTGGCCACCCCTTTTCTCCTGAGAAATTTTTACATGACCCCAGGTATATAGGTATATAAAATAGGAATACATAATTTTTTACTGTTGCCAAATTTTTCATGACGCTCAGATCAGTTATGGGACCCTAAATGGGATCACAACCCACAGTTCAAGAAGCTTTGCTCTAAATCAAGTTTTCATGGATAGGATCTGTACTTGAAATGAATTGTAATTTTGCTTTGCTTTCAAGAGGCTCTTCATTATTTGTTAGTGAAGGGCAGAGAAGGCCTTAGTATCTGAGTCCACTCTCAACATAGGATTTAAGAGAGGTAAACTTGTGTCCATCAGTAATAAGTTTTCCCTTCCTTACCGCTTTGCAGAACTCTGTACAGGTACAGGTCTGACTCATGCTGGTTTCATGGTAGTTTAGGCTCAATACTGGAAAAACTGGAAATACATTTAATACATGGAAGGATGTTTTCTTAGTTATAGAAGGGTAGTTATTCACTTTAGGTATGAATTGAAAATATACAGCTCAACATTGTTTCAGTTGACTGAAGTTCCTCCACCTCTTCGTGGATGTCAGCTGAGTCTTTAGTCTCCTGAGCCAATTAAATTTTCAATATGGTTTCAATACCTTTTAAAGAAACATTAACTTAACTTGCATGGGGGTCAAGAGACAAGGTATGGCACTCACTACAACCCATTCACCATTTTGTTGTCCTTTTCTAGTTAGTCATTCAACAAGCATTTATTAAGTGCAAAATATAAAAGAAAGTTGAAACAGACCTGGGAGACAAAAGTAGCTTGCATGGGGACATAATAGAGAAGCCATGGTTGGCCTGGGTACCTGTCTTAAGTGGAGATTCTGGGAGGAGCAATCCAAATCCAAGGAAGAGATGTACAAAAGTGAAGGGTAGTTCTAAAAAATGTGTGAATTCCAGGGGCAGCTAGGTGGCACAGTGGATAAGGTACCAGTCTTGGATTCTGGAGGACCTGAGTTCAAACACAGCCTCATACACTTATTAGCTGTGTGACCCTGGGCAAGTCACTTAACCCCCATTGCCCTGCAAAAAAAAATGATTTCTAGTTTAAAAAATGTGTGAATTTCAAGGCTGGAATGAAACTTCAGGATGAAGAGGTATCTCTTGCTTGGGAGAGACAATACAGAGTGTAGTCTGGAGAAGAATTATCCTTTTGATCAAAATCCTATCAGAATAAGTAAGAGGGCATTTTCCTGAAGGTGAGGGGTGGGGGGAAAAGGAAAAAAGGAGGAGTCCCAATCCAGTCACTTCAGAGGATAGAGGAGACAGGGATCTAAATAAGACTGGGTACCTTTGTCCCCCATTTGATTTCTACCCTTAATCTATTTCCCTAAAAAAGACCTTATCTTTAGTTTTACCCACTTTGCTAAAAGGTAGTCTAGAAAGGGTCTTAGGCTGGAGAAAAGATGATTTCTTTTTTTAATTATTCCATTAAGTTTTATTTTCCCAAATTACATGGAAATACAAATTTTGACATCAATTTTTTTAAACCTTTGTGTTACAAACTCTTTTCCTAGGGGACAGGAACCTAGGTGGTGCAGTGGATAAAGCACTAGCCCTAGATTCAGAAGGACCTGAGTTCAAATCCGGCCTCAGACACTTGACACTTACTAGTTGTGTGACCCTAGGCAAGTCACTTGACCCTCATTGCCCTTTACAAAAAAACAAAAACCAAAAGCCAAAACCCAAAAAACAAAGAATACATTATGCCAAATGCTCTTCTTAGCAGCTAGGTGGCATGGTGGATAAAGCACCTGCCCTGAATTCAGGAGGACCTGAGTTCAAATCCAGCCTCAGATACTTGAAACTTACTAGCTGTGTGACCCTGACTGAGCAAGTTACTTAACCCTAATTGCCCTAAAAATAAACAACAGCAACAACAACAAACCCAAATTCTCTTCCTTCCTCCCCCCCTCCAAGAACTCAAGAAATTCAATATAATTTATACATGAGCAGTCATATAAAACATTTCTACATTAGCCAGGTTGTGAAAGAAAACAGACAAAAAGAAAACTTCAGATAAAGGAACTAACAAAACACCTACATGGACTAAGGAGCACTCAATCCCAAATCCTACCCCAGTCACAAGACACTCAACCATGTGTAACCCCAAGTATGGCACCAGAATCTAACCACTCCACAAATAAATAAATAAATAAATAAATAAATGAATGAATGAATGAATGAATGAATGAATGAACAAAAATAAATGCTTTACAGATATCATACCTTCATAATCAATTTGACCTGTGCCCTCTGTATAAATTTATTTCTATCATCTGCCCTAATACTGAGAAAGTTCTTATGAGTTAGACGTATCATCTTCCCATGTAGGAATTTTTTTTTTTTAGTGAGGCAATTGGGGTTAAGTGACTTGCCTAGGGTCACACAGCTAGTAAGTGTTAAGTGTCTGAGGCTGGATTTGAACTCAGGTACTCCTGACTCCAGGGCCAGTGCTCTATCCACTGTGCCAGCTAACTGCCCCCCCCCCATGTAGGAATTTAAAGAGTATAAACTTTTAGCAGCTCTCTTAATTTCTTTTTCATGTTTACCTTTTTATCCTTCTCTATGGTCTTATATTTGAAAGTCAAATTTTCTATTAAGGTCAGGTCTTTTCATCACAAATACCTGAAGGTCCTCTTTTCCATTGAAGTCCCATTATTTTCCTCTGAAAGATTATGAAAATTTTGCTGAGTAGGTGATTCTTGGTTGTCATCCTAATTCCTTTGCCCTCTGGAATATCAAATTCCATAACCTCCAATCATTTAATGTAGAAGCTGATAGTTCTTGTGCTATCCTGAATGTGGCACCCCAGTACTTGAATTGTTTCTTTTGGCTGTTTGCAATATTTTCTACTTGACCTAGGAGCTCAGGAATTTGGTTTTCCTTTTGGGATCTCTTTCAGGAGGTGATCAGTGGATTCTTTCAATTTCTATTTTACCTTCTGTTTCTAGAATATCAGGGCAATTTTCCCTGACAATTTCCTTGAAGATGATGTCTAAGCTCTTATTTTGATCATGATTCTCAGGTAGTCCAATAATTTTCAAATTATCTCTCCTGGATCTTTTTCCAGGTTGGTTGTTTTTCCAAGGAGATATTTACTATTGCCTTTTATTTATTTTATTCATTTTGTTTTGCTTTATTGTATCTTAATTTCTCATAAAGTCATTAGTTTCTATTTGTTCAATCCTAGTTTTTAATCAATGATTTTCTTCAGACAACTTTTGTACCTCCTTTTCCATTTGGCCAATTTGTCTTTTCAGGCTATTTACTTTTTTTCATGACCCTACTGCATCACTCTAATTTCTCTTTCCATTTTTTTTCTACCTACCTTACTTTATCTTCAGAGTTCTTTTGAGTGCCTCTATGGCCTGAGACCAATTCATATTTTTCTTTGAAGCTTTGGAGTATAGCCCTCAAGTTGCTATCCTCTTCTAAGGGTGTATCTCAATCTTCCTTGTCACTAAAGAAACTTTCTAAGGTCTGCATCTTTCTCTTTCTGCTCATCTTCCCCTCTTTTACTTGACTTTCAACTCCTTCTTAAACTGGGGCACTGTTTCCACGATGTACTGTTCCAAGCTTCAGGGGGTCCCATGTGCTAAGCTTTAAGGTGGGGCAAGTTATTCACTCACCTATCCTGTTCTCTGGTCTGTAGATAACTCCAGGCCAACTTGCTAATTAACCATGCAGCAAAACTTTGTGTGCTGTCATTGTTAGCTCTGACAAGCCTGTGCCCCTCCCCAACCTGGGCCACTACTACTCTAGCCTACTTCCTGGTTCCCATCAGGGGTGAAACAACCACGTTCCACCTCATCACCAGCAGAGACCCCTGTAATCTCCCCCCACCTCCTGGCCAACTGCTCAGCCCTCTCACCAGACTGTGAGCTTAGTTCTAGAAGACGCTGGTGCTGCAGCTGATTCAGAGGCTCTAGGGGGTCTCTTTCTCTGGTGAGGCCTGATTGGGACTGACTCTGTGTCAGTGTGACCACAGAGTTGGGCTCCACTCCAGCCCCAGCATATTGGCCCCCTTCTGCCAACCTTCTAAGCTGTCTTTGGCTGGAAAATTATCTCAGCCCTTCTTTTGTGGGTTCTGCTCCTCCAGAAATTGTATGGCATTATTTGGAGGTTTTTTGGAGTGATAGTGGTGTGAGTTCCAAGAGCTTACTGCTTTTCCTCTGCCATCTTAGCTGTGCCCGGGAAAATAAAAATAGATGATTTCTTAATATATTTTTTTTCTAACAGGTATATACTGGTTTATTTTGCCTCAGATTTCTCTCTACACATGGAGAAAAGTGATATACCTTATCAATATATATATATATATACTTTTTTGTTTTTGTTCTTGTTTTTTGTGGGGCAATGAGGGTTAAGTGACTTACCCAGGGTCACACAGCTAGTAAGTGTAAAGTGTCTGAGGCCGGATTTTAACTCAGGTACTCCTGAATCCAGGGCCGGTGCCATCTAGCTGCCCCCTTATCAATATATTCACAATGATTTTTTGACCTTCTTTTAAAAAAAGTATTCATTTAAAAAATGGAAGAAAGAGACCATACTTAACAGGAATATTCTTTTGAGGAATTTTAAACATCATTAATAGGCTAATGGGGGAAATAGAAATATGTGAGAGCCAATGATGCCTTCTTTGTTCATTCATTCATTCAAAAAACTTTTATTAAATATGTGCTATGTGCTACATCCATTGTTCTTTTCTGAGGATACAAAAAGAAAAAGGAAATATGGCCTGCCCACCAAGAGTTTAGTTGCCTTTTATATAAAAAGAACTTATGGAGAGAAAATGGATGAAATTAATTTTAAATTTGATTTTTTGTTTTCCTTTACTAAATTTTTTGCTATAAATGTAAAAATTACCACCATTTTGATGAGCGATTTTCCATGCTCATCAAAAGAGAGAGGGAGAGAGAGGGAGAGAGATAGAGATAAAAGATGTGAATAGAATAATTAACTGGATAATCAGCTATGTAACTAGCCAGAATTGACCATTAATATTTATATCACACACTTCTGTTGAACCTTACAGTTTGTAAATTGATTTCTTAAATAGAATTGGACAGTCACAACAACCTTCTGAATTACAGCAGAAATTATTGTTTCTGAATTATTGGGAATTGAAGACACAGAAGTAATTTGTCTAAAGTCACACACATATAGTAAAAATAATTGCATATTTTATATAGTAATCCTCACAGCCACTCTGTAAAGTAGATTTTATTAATACCTTGATTTTTTAGGTGAGGAAACTGAAGGTGAATGAAACAAAATGACTTTCCCAGGGTCACACAGCTTATCAGAAGGAAAATTTGAACTCAGGTTTTCCTGACTCCAAATCCAGACCTTTATCCACCATAGCACCTTGGAGATTCTAGAATTGAACACAGTTCTTCTGCCTTTAAGCCTAATGCCTTAAAAATACTTCAAGTTACTTCTCAAGTCTTTTCCTATTTAAGAAGACTAGATTTTGCAGGGTAATTATGGAGAGATTTTGTTGTAGTTGTTTTCAGCTGCATCAGATTCTTCATGACCTGTTTTGGGCCTTTCTTGGCAAAGATAATAGAGTGGTTTATTATTTCCTTCTCCAACTCACTTTACAGATGAAGAAAATGATGTAAACTGGTTTCACTGATTTGTCCAGGGTCACACAGCTAGTAAGTGTTTGAGGCTGAATTTGAACTCATGTCTTTCTAACTATGACAGTCCTATATCCACTGTACCCCCATCTGCTGATTATAGAGAGAAGGAAACTTTAAAAATCGGAATAAACAAAAAAAGTATAAAATTAAATAATCAGGTTGGTGAAATGTTATGATTGAGCCTGAGTAGAAAAAGAATAAAACTGGGCTAAGTGAAATTAAAAAATAAAGACTCAGTTGACTTTTAAGGAAAGTGAATCATCCTTATAAAAGACCCCAAAATTGAAAGGGAAAAAGGAAATTGATGGAAGAAGCAGAAGCCAGGTTTCCCAGAGGTCTCTGTGAACAATGTCTATTTTCAAGGTTCCTATTATAGTTCCCTCCTTTGATATAACCTGAAATCGCCAAAGTACCTGGCTTTTCCCTGAAGCTAAACTTACAGTGGCAACCCATATGTCTTGTGCAACTTCTTTTCCAACAAGAAAACAGGAGTGTTAAAGGCATTAATTGAGTATTGATTCTCTGGGCGATTTTACTTGGAGTAATCTCAAATGCCTTGAGTCCTAATTCTTTTTATTTTCCCTTTTCCCTCACTGAATGGGAAAAAAATAAAAATCATCACAGGTTTTATCATGGTCTTTGGTGAAGGAGGTTGGGGAATTTCTCCCTTGTGCAGTATGACTCATTTGGAATTTCAATATGATCATTTTAACAGCAACTGCAGGGAAATGTCAAGTCTGGAAGATGGTTTTTATTCTGGGCTGTTGAGCATCATATATATCTCCCCCCCCAAAAGATGCAAAAACTGATTTGGTGTTGGTGTTATCTATATATTCATAGATATTTTTGTATGTGTGAAGGGGAGAAGAGAATGTTGTAAATATTGAGGGATTCATTACATCAGGAGATCAAAAATGCTAAAGAAAAATCTCTCTTCATTGCATAGATCACTCAGAAGGCAGAGTTAAAATATTCAGGAAGAAGCCAAAAGCTTCTTTCTCTTATGCACTGATGTGACAACCAGGGATAGAGCACTGTGTCTTTCTGCTCCAGTGAGTAAATGTTTTTTCGTTAAGAGAAATAGATCTTCATATTTGGAATTCACTGTATGTCTATTATTACCAGGAAAATTTAGGAAGAGAAGACAGCCAATTGGAATGAGAGAAAGTTCTAACTCTCAAAGAGAAAGGGATTATTTTGGTCAACTATTTGAGTGAAGCAGTAGTTTTTGTCTGAAGTGTGGAGATAAGTGAGATATTGCAAAACTTAGCTATGAATTCTCAGAAACAAATACAACTGATACTATTAATGCAAATTATAGTAATAATATTATGAAATGCTTTTCTTCTCAGGGGAATAACAACAAAGTGAACCTTCAGTGTTGTTTCTATATGATGTCCTAACAATTAGTTGAAAAATGAAAAAAAATTCAGCTAAATTAGTTTTTTGATGTCAGTGTAGACCATGAAAATGTTCCCCCTTCCAAAATACCTGCTCTTCCCTTACTTGCACCCCTGACAAAACAAAACAGAATAGAATTTCATTTCTTTCAGTTGTATTCATAGACATGCCTAATTAAATCTAGCTTTGAAATAAATAATAAAATGAAAGATGATTATGAGCTTAATTAAAATGAGAGGAAACAGAATGAATGAGTTGATTTTCATTAAGAGATAGTTATAGTGTTCTCATGTTTCTAAGATCATTCTTCTCTTTTTGCTAGGAAGTATTTTCGGGATACAAATGATTGATATGATGTTATAGAAAGCTTTTAATTGGGTATCCTGGATGTTAATTATCTCTAAGACCCTGAAACAAATCATTGTTTAAAGGATTTTAAAGCCCCACTGTGCCTTGAATACAGACAAGACAGAATTAGGTAGTGGAAAGAGGGCTGACTTTGGAGTGAAAAGAGCTGGGTTTGAATCCTAGCTCTCATACTTGTTACCTATGTGATCTTGGACAAGGCATTTGGAACATTTGTCCTTTGCTTTCCTCACTTGTACAATAAGGTAATTGGACTAGAGATCCCCACAAAATTTCCATGTAGGCCTAAATCTATGTTTCTACAAATTCCCATTTTCAGAGAAGCCCTGGTTATATCACCTTTTTATATTTGTGACTTTCATCTTTCCTTCTGTAAATGTCGTAGAATTTCGACAACCAAGATTTGCTTATGTTTTCCTCACTCTACATTGCAGCTTTTCAATCTTTTTTTTCACTTTGCTAAATAAACTTGTGTTGCTAAGAAGTAAAGCAATAGCCACTGAAAAACATATGATTTGAATGCCATTCTCCTTGCATACATCTTCCCAGAGAGAAGAAATGCTTTTAAACACTAATGGGAATTTTATTCCTAGAGGTAATTTGAAGTTCCTTTGAGTGGAGGAGTACTGGACCATGGCTGTGATCTATGATATACAAATCCCAGTGTGCATTCTAAACAAGCTTATTAATATTTTTAAATAGACTTTTATCTGCTGATGTCACTGTCATCTTTCAAGGACATTTTATGTTTCATTTTGTTTTTGTTTTTTTTTTTCTAAGTCTTCCTTGGCTCATGGAAAACTGTTTACATAGAGCTTGCCACATTTTCTATTTATGGGGTATATCGAGGTCAGGACTCTCTAGTTGCTCATTTGGATAAGCCTGTTGGGAGTGGCCTTGATCCCTGTTGCCTTTAATGACTGTCAGAAAATATGCTGAGAAATCAGTATTTCTGTGTTTCTAGATATGAATAGAGAATGAAAAAGCAGAAAGAACATTAGACTATAAACACTGCCCTCCAGGTACAGCTCACATTATTGAATTCAAGGTTTAGTATTCAGCCTTTAACATACAGGGACTCTTATACTGCAAGAATTAAATAAGTTGAAGTAGAAAGATTTTAGCCAATATGACATTAATTTTATTATTCTAACTCATAATTTTTAAGAGTATACGCATATGTGTATACACATATATTGTTGCATTATATAGTATAGTTGTGATACACACATATATAGTTGTTGTTTCAGTTGTGTCTGACCCTTCATGATCCCATTTGGGGCTTTCTTGGCATAGATACTGGAGTGGTTTGCTATTTCCTTCTCCAGCTCATTTTACAGATGAGAAACTGAAGGAAAAAGGGGTAAGTGACTTGCCCAGAATCACACAGTGTCGGAGGCAAGATTTGAACTCAGGAAGATGGACTCATTTCTCACTTTTTTCATTCATCTGAATCCAGATCTGGCATTTTATCCACTATACCATTTAGCTATATGTATATATGTGTATTTAATATGTAGATATACAAATATTCATACATATGCATATTATACAGCAGTGAATTCCATTACCATCATATCCTCAATTTTCAATATTATTTTAATGGTATGAATGGATGATTATAAATTGATATAAGAATTCAGTGAAAAATAAATGTGCTATATATGTGAAGAAATTTATTCAAGTGAGTGATCTCCCCATTCCTACTCTACCGCTCCTTCTCATTATAGATTAAATTCCAACTTGGTAATTCTGAACCTGAATTTTATATTTTTTGACATGTCATAGGCTGTATCCAAGTATCACAAGGAATATCTAGATGTTCCCCCCAAAAATTTCAAAGCAAAATTAATTTATATTTATTTAAAATTAAATATACATATATACATACACATATCATATACACATACATACATGTATATATGTGTGTATCTATATAATCACATGGAATTTGCCGCATCATTCCATCTAGCATATTCTTTACAACATGAACACAATTTTTAGTATAGCATATAAAAAGTATTTGGTATTGCAGATAAAAATGGTTAATAATAATAAAAATTAATGATAAGCAATTGATGAATGAATAAATATAAAAACATGTATTAATTACTTACTGTGTATTAGTACTGTATTGCGCAAAAACAAGAGTAAAAGTAGTCCTTACCCTCAAAGAGCTTACAGTCTGAAAGGGAGATACACCTAACACAAAAATGATTGTGGTAGATAGGGTGGGGTATTTTGGATGAAAATCTCCAAGTGATGCCAAAGGGCTGTAGATTGACAAACGCTTTCAAGTCACAATAGCAGTATTGACTTGATTGTGATTTCAGAACTGGAAACTGCAGAGGGGGAAGGGAAAGGAATGTGGGGTACATATGAAGTGACAAGATGTCAAGCAAAGAGATTACCAGGGAGTAATCTGAAGCATGGCTAGAGCTATCCTGCCCTAGTATAGGGATTCATGTACAACAGTCACCAATCCAGAGAGCAAGGACCTAAGTAGGAGCTTAGGAGTTGAAAGAGTTGAATCCTTCAGGACATGGTTTCTAGGAAGCTGGCAAGGAGATACTGAAGAATAAGTAAAAGGAAAAAAAATATATGATGAGATTTGTAGGTTTTTGTTATAATTAAAGTGGTTTTAGAATTGTATACACAAAGGCTAAAAGTACTTTGGGTTTCTAATACAGAACTATATATTTAAAGGGGGCAGCTGAGTGGCGCAGTGGATAGAGCACTGGGCCTGGATTCAGGAGTACCTGAGTTCAAATCCGACCTAAGACACTTGACACTTACTTAGCTGTGTGACCCTGGAAAAGTTCAGTTAACCCTCATTGCCCCAAAAAAATAAATAAATAAATACTTAAAAAAAATTATATATTTAAAACAGTAGAAAGAAAACATTGTTTTGTAATAAATTTTGACCAAATCTATGGGAGTCAAATGAAAGTGTGTGTGTGTGTGTGTGTGTGTGTTGTGAGTCATACATCTTATCATCAGAACACATGGCAGAGAGTCTCTTAGATCAAATCTTCATATATTTAGGTTCAACTAAATAGTTATTAAGTACATGCTATGTGTAAGGCATTGTAGTAGGAAGACAATGACAAAAACAAAATATTTTCTGCTCTTGAAGAGTCTACATTCTACATATATTGGAGTAAGTAAATTTCTTTCAATTTCCCTGGATGCTAGCACTGAGTTCATCCAACATGCATACTCTGGAGTTTAATTTAGCTGCACCGAAGAGGTGGAGTAGATACTGGCCAAAGCGCCAATCCCCTTACTGATAGATTTAAGAAGGGAGACATTGGTGGCAGGGAGCCCAGTTAGGAGACTGTTGTAGTTATCCAAGGAAGAGGTGATATGTGTGTGTGAATTAGAATTACAGCAGTGTGATTGGAGAGAACATATGCAAAAGATATCATAGACATGTAAACAGAACTTGGCAATTTATGGAATAAGACATATAGGAGAAAGGGAATAGTTGATGATGACTGAGGATGCAGCCTGTGTTACTGGCAGGATGATAAACCTAACAATAGTAGTAAAGCTATTAGGAGGAAGGTCAAATTTAAAGTAAAGACAATATATTATTTGCTTGTGGATAGGTTGAATTTCAAGTGAAAGCATTAACACAAAATTGGCCTATTTAAAATTAAAGAAAGTTTCCATTTCCATATGGATTATATTCTATGGCAATTGTTAGCAAAATAGATTTTATCATTAAATATTTGGATTGATTAGGTAATAGTTTAGAGAGCTTTTTAGAAAAAAAAAAATTCCTGACACATAAATCAGGAATGACTTATAATTGTGTTCCCTCTTTTGTAATTCTGAGATTTATTGTTTTGGGACATTGAGACATAAAGGAGAAATTCTTTAGATTCATCTATTAATTGAATACACAATCATTTGGGATTATATAATGCTGAACACTACAAGGTAACACTGAGATTTACTATCTGTGAGTTTATCAGTTATAATATTGCTTCAAAATGTTTAAGTATTAAAGGTTGCTAAGACTTATGTAGACTTTTATGGTTTTGAAAGTTCTTTAAGCACAACATCAATGTGAAGTAAGTCATCTAAATATTAATATTCTTGTTTTATAGATAATGAAACTAAAACTGAAAGAGGTTATGAATTGCTCCCATGATCATATAACTTGTAACCATAGATGCCAGAACTTTATCTTATGTCTTCTGATACCATATTTAGTTTTCTTTCTGCTATCTCATGATGCATATTAAATAAAAAATATTAAATCATTGAGCAGGGAGCAGTATTATTGTGCATACTTAATTGTCTGAGTCTATTAAGGAACTTTGTAGCACATTGAAAATGCTAATATACAAAATACATAATCATCTATTACCCAGAAATCTGAAATATTTTTTGTTTTCCTCAGGGATTACAGAATCTCTAACTTAATTATTAATTATAATTTCTTGCCCATATTCTCATGCAATTATTGTAGTATTAAATCCTCCCTAAAATCCTACTCTAATGTGTTATCCTTCTGCGAAGCTGTCACTATTATCAAAGACTAGGCCTGCAAACTCAGGTAGATTCCACATTGCTAGAAAGCTTTTAAAAGTATGGACCCAGCAACACACAATGTTGACTTTCCAAGGATTAGCAAACCTAGGTATGGAGAGGCTTGTCCCGAATAGACTCGTCACTTAATAATGAATTCTTGGCTTTGAGATCGCTCACAAGACTATAGGTTTAGACTATGGGTCCTCAAAGGCTTCCATACCTTCCTTTTTATATGGTAAACTGAGGCCCATGGAGATTAAGCAACTTCACTAAGGTCACACAGGGAGTAAGAATGAGAAGCAGGATTTAAAGCCACATCTTCTAACATCAGAGCCAATTCTATTTTCACTGTACCTTGTTGCCTCCTTAGTCTCATGCCTGAATATCACTAATACTTCCTTGACTAATGTAGTCGATTGACATGTAGCATGGTCAGCACAAAATAATATCACAAAAAAATGACCCCTGCATTAGAATGAAGTTGTTTCTTGTCAAATAATTTGCCTGTATAGAGACACTGCTGACTTCTTAGAGGAATGATAAGAATAGTTTATATTTATATAGTATTTTAACCTCTTCAAAATATTGAACATATGTTAACTAAGGTCAGCCTCATTATAACTCTGACAAGATGGCACTATGTATATTTATATTTACATTTGTTAGATGAGGAAACTGAGGCTGAGAAATTAAGGTCACAAGACTATTATCTCAAAGACAGGATATCAATGTAGGTCTTCCTCACAACTAACCCAATGCTCCATTCAGGATATCATGATGCCTCTATGGAAAATATAATAATGAATGTCAGATTAAAAAAATAAACACAATAAGCCATGTAGTAAAATTGAGGCAACTCAAAAATGACTTATGTTATATGTTGTTGATGCTAAAGATAAAACATGGATAGAAGAAGAGATATAATATAGACTTTCACTGTTTCCAAAATAATTTTAACCAATGTCAATCAAGTACCACAAAGAAATGGCCAAGAGAACCTAAAATCTAACAGTTAGGAAATGCTTACTTATCTTCTTGATAGCTTGATAAGTGTGGCTTCCCAAGGCAAGAATGAGTTAAAATATAAATTTGTCTGTAAAATAATACAGAAGAAGGTGGTTAAAGAATATGACTGGTTGTACTTCAAAAAACTACAAATAGTATAGGGACAAACATAAGTTTGTAGAAAATATGGGAAGAGGTCCAAGTAGATTAAGTAATTTTGAAACATTTTACTATATAAGTGGGAGTAGGACAGTAAAGAGGAAAATGAAAAGGAATCTTTAAACTATTTTAAAGGGTACTTCTTTTATCCATAGTAAGAATGAAACTTCGATGTTTCATCTGTGATATCACATCCCTAGTGTGCTGCATGAAGTAGAGAAGGCAGTGAAGAAAACAATGATGAGAATAGAAACTGGAATAAATCGAATAGCAATGAAGTTTATATTTTGAGGTGATACATTTGTGAAAGCACTGAAGGGCATCTGAATGATGGAAAGACATTAAAGATTTGGGAGTTAGTGAATATACTAATGTTAAAAAGGTCAAATGAGAATTTATTAATAACTTCTGCATATTTTCTCATCTCTGCAAAATCTTTACGAGGAAAATCTAAACATTCATCAAAGGTATCATGAATGAAAGTATGGAAAAGTATTAGGCAAGATTTTGTAAATGTTATTCTATGGCAGACAATGTTTCCATAGCTATATTGACTTAAATGTGTAAAAGATACTAGAATTCACAATGTTTGTTGTTTGTTGTTTATAAAAATATATTTTAAAAAATTGATTTCGTATGACAAAATGCCACCTAATGTTCTCTCCTTCAATGAGATGTTTCCCATACATGTCAAAATCATACAAGTTTCCTTTAAAAGATATACAAATAGAGATGACTATTTAATGATACTCACTTTTTGAATATCAAATAAGGCATAAAATGGGGAAACATGTTCACAAAATGTGTTTCTCACTTTCATGAAGTATATCAGGAGAAAATGCTAAATTAAGCAGGGTGTGCCATACAGCTAGGTTGATATTAATATAAGTTTGAATAATGTGAATTTCTATTTGGCATGAAATATAAAATTATGCCAGCTTGCATTTGTTGTGAGCCAAAATGCAATTAATGCAACAAATGTGAGCTAGCTGAGGGTTTTAATATGCTACCATGTTGTCAAATCTGTACTTGCTTGCAGATGTGATATGCTATTGCATCCCACATTACCAAGTCATGTTAATTTAAAAAAAATAACTATTAACAAAATGGACAAAATTAAGAATATTTCAGATGGAAACACTGCCCATGCACAAAAAAGATTGTTATTACATTAGAACAAAAATTTGACGCAATGAAATGGCATGAACATGTTTATAATCATTCTAAAGTAGGATGTGATATTGAAATGCCTCTATGGTACAGAATATTATGAAATGTGTAGGTAAAAGAAAAAGAAAATATAAAACTGCATCAGGTTTTTGTGATTTAGAAACTACAAAAAATAGAAATGTTACAATGATAGAAATGGAACATATTTTAGCTATGTGAATTAAAGATTGCAGTAAAAACACATTTTTCTCAGCAGAGCAATCATTCAGACAAAAGCTTCAAATTTATTTAAGGCAATGAAAGAAAATGCAAATGAAGTGGATAGTGACAAAGTTCTTACTTCAAGGTTTGGTTGGTTTAGTCACTTTACAAAATGAGTTCAATTGCAAAATGTTATAATTACTGAAGAGTCAGCCTGCATTGATAAGGATGCAACCATTAACTATCCCTGATGCTTTAAAGAAAAGAATTGAAGGTGGAGACGCTAAACAATACTTTTAGTAGGCATGAAACAAGCTTATTGTGGAAAAGGATTCCTCCCAGAACTTATATTTCCTAGAAAGGGGGGAAAGAACCTCTTCCTATTTTAAAGTACCTAAGTATCACCCAACTTTTTATTGGGAGGTAATGAAGAAAGGGATTTTAAGTTAAAGCCATTGCTTGTTTGTCAGTCTCAAAATCTTCAAGCTCTGAGTGGCACAAGCCATTGATTACTTCTAATTCTTTGACAGTCACACAAGAAAAAAATTGGTGAATAAAGCTGTTTTCAGACTGATTTTGGCTTATTTTATCCCAATACAGACATTTCTCACTTTATGTAAAGTCACATTATGACTTTATATAAAGAATTCTGAAAGAAATTCGCATTCCAAAATTCCAAAATTACTGTACAGTACTGTGCTTTTTATAACTCCTTCCCCTTGGCTTGGGTCTCTGTGACTTCCCACCAAAACAACAAAACAAAAGTCCCTAAACAAAACAAAACAACAAAAACAAAAACCTACAAGTGAAAGTAGAAGAAGAGATTTGTGAAGAGATTGCCACTACTCAGCCACCTGATTGGGGACTTGTGTCCATGTCTAGCCCCCATGTGTCTGTTCCAGTGTGTTCTTCTTGATTCTGACCAGATCTCCAAGTGGCTACCCCCCTTCTTCCTACTGTTCTCCATTCTCTGTTCTTCCCCCATGCATCCATCCTTACACCATTTCCACCACATTGTGGCCCCTTTTCTCCCTTCCTCATGTTGATGTCCAAATTTGATTTATGTAAAAATCGCTTTAAGTAGAGTTGTGATGCATGGCCCACTTAAGTAAACCAAGAATTGATTATAGTTGAAAAACATTTAAAGGACAACAATACTATTGTGTTGTAATGTACTGATTTTGGATAATGAATAAGGTTATCCAACTATACTTGGTTCATTTTGTGAGAATGTGAGCATTAAAATTTGAAGAAATTTAAATAAAGCTCTCTGTATCTAACAGTGTATACATGATTTAAAGAAAGAGAAGACATTTTAGCTAAAATATTTAATTGACAGCTATATTTTATCGTATCCTCAGTGTTGGCTTATCAATATTAGATAGATCAGTAATTTTTAAAAGTTGTGCTTCCTATAACTATTTTATTATTTTATATTTAATACACTTGAATCAGAAATACATCTGTCTTATTCTTTGCTGTTACATTAATAAATAGTTAGCTTATTTTAAATATTTTTCATCTGATATTTTCATTGGGCTAGAATTCACAGTCTACATTCTATGAATAATTATGTATTCAATAAGCATGAAATCAAATAATTCAACCATTTATCAGAATTTATTATTTATAGTAATTGGGACCTAGATGTAGTTGGTATGGTTATCTTGATGCTTGTGGTTTTTATTTACATTGTGCTGATTGTTTCAATTGCCAGAATATTTCAGAGTCTTCTAAATTAAATTCATTCAAAAGATTTGGCCTAACCATTCACACTGGCAAAAGTAAGTAGATGAAAAAGGTCTATGGTCTAATCTGTGTTATACAATTACAATAACAATCTATAAATCTGGTCAATGGGTGAATATATCATTAGCAGAAGCTTTGGATAGAAAATGAGGTGTGCTCAGAAAAGAAAAAGAGTTTAATGAGTTAGATAGACTTTAGAAAATTGAATAGTATTTTGAAGAACTCCAATCTTCCAGAAAGAAAGGCCTATCGTTTTTACATTATTCTTTCAGGTAAAGCTGTATGGCTGTGATATTCCAAAGAATTAAAGTGGAAGGTCACTATAATGATAATAAAGGAGTTATAGTGGCCGTGAGTTTATTTATTTTCAACATATTTATTTTCAATAAGGACTTGTGCAGGTGAGGTAGACTAAATGTTGTTTTCTGAGAGATCTGTGACTGGAAAAGAAGGCAGATTGGACAAGTAATGAAAATTAGGGATGATTGTTGAACAGTCTGCAAACTCCATTGGTATCCATGCAATGTCTATAGATCTAGAGAAGGACCATAATTGTGTTGGTTGTACCTTCCATAAGGAATTCACAGGAGGTCTTTGACAAGTTACAAGATGAAAAGATGAGAACAGGTTGTAATCTTTATCATTAACATAATGTCAGTCTTTAAAGATTTGAAGTATTAACTAATAATAATAAAGCTCTTGTTCATATAGTTCAAAGCCCTTTTCTTACAACAATCTTGTTCAAATAGTATTGGTAGTTCAAGGACCATTATCTTCTTTTACAAATGAGAAAATTGGGTTTCAAAAAGGATGTGACTTACATTTGTGATCATAGCTGGTAAAGAGCAAAGTTGATTCCAAATCTGTACATCTGAATCCAGGTCCAAGGCTCTCATACAGTGGTTTCTAAAACATTTTTGATTGTTTATTTGAAATGATCAGTAAAAAATGTTTGTGCAATTACCCCCCCCCAATATGTGTATTTATTATATTACATGCATAAATTATATGCACATAAATAACATAATGCTGCAGTGTAGTACAAATATATGTATACATATCTGTTTGCCTCAGTTTCCTCATTTGTAAAATGAGGTGTAGAAGGAAATGACAAATCACTACTATTTGTTCGCCAAAAAATACCAAATGGAGTTGTGAAGAGTTAGATGTGACTAAAATGACTCAATGAGAACAATGATTACTATATAGACAGCTAGGTGTTGCAGTGGAAAGAGTGCTAGAATTGTAGGCAGGAACATGTGAGTTCACTTTTAACATCAGTCTCTTAGTTGTGTGACCCCAGACAAGTCACTTACCCTTTATCTACCTCGGTTTGCTCATCTTAACATAAGGGTAATAACAACCCATACTTTCTATGTTTGTTATGAGATCAAATGAGAAAACAGAATTATCCCTTTAACATGTTTTCAATATATCCCAGGTTGGTATAAGAAATTAAATAGGATTTTTCTAGGAGTCTTGTGGAAACCACAGATGACACACAAAGGCCAGAATACAGAAAAAGTTTAGAAACTCAGAAATAAATAAAATATATGTATAGTATTGTATAATATCAACATATTTTATCTTTTAATACCATAATAATTCAGACTTCTCCTTGGTAAGAAGAGAGGGCCCTTGAAATTGGAAATCTTATCTAAACAAATGTTGAAAACTAAAATAAATAACTAAATTTTAAAAAAAGAAGGGAGGGCCCAAAATTTTTAAACATATTTTCTAGATCATGGGGTGCCATGCCCCTAACCCCCATGAAGGGATAACTATATTTCAAAGTGCTTTGCAAACCTTTGCTATATAAATACTAGGTATTATTATTGTTATTAACTATTATTTGTACTAGTATTATACATATGTAAAATAAAGAAAACAAAAGGATGTGATCAAAATGAAATAAATAATAAGCTTAAAATAGATTTTAATTTATTAGTGATACAAAAACTCATTTTGCTTAGGCCAAGAGCCTTATGAGTTTTTTTTTTCCTTTGCTTCAGTGGAATAGAGAAGACATGTATCCAAGGGTGATTGGGTGCTATGGACAGGTGGGGATTACTGCTTATCCAGTTGCCTGCCTAAAGAGGAGATTGGCTCTTCCAGCTCACAGTGGAAACCGGGAGGGAAAAGAGAATAGAAGATGTAAGAGATGACTTCAAGCAAGTGAAACAGCTATCCTTATTTTCAACCATTCAACAGATTCTTCAGACACACTTAAGGATAATATTGTGTAGCCTCAGGGGGATATATAACACACTTTAGAATTCACTGCACTAATATGCACACCTTATACCAGGAGATGGCCAACTTGAGATTTTACTATCCTTTATTACAATGAAAGTTATCTACTTTAGCAAGTTAGGAGAATGGAAGGATGCTGGCCATCAGTTAAGTGTTGTTTTTTGTCCTTCATTGTTGAAGAGGACTATGACAGATGTCATGACTTGCACTGAATTGGATTTAAGTGAGGGAGGGTTGTGCAAGGTCACCAACCTCCCTCTCTCCTCCAGAGCCATCTGGGTCCAGTGGCAAGATATACATCAGGGTGACTGGAGAGGGCTCCGGATTTTTTTTAAAGGCAATTGGGATTAAATGACTTGTCCAGGGTCATATATTATGTATCTGAGGTGAGATTTGAACTCAGGTCCTCCTGCCTGCAGGGCCAGTGCTTTATCCACTGTGCAACCTAGCTGTCCCTATCAGTTAACTGAGAGGAATATAAAATGTAACTCAGAATACAAAAGGGACAGCACTGGTTATCCAAACAAAATTGGACAATTAATACATATTTACATTTTAGGGAGGCGAGATGTCTGTAGTACAAAGCTCAGTTTGCCTCTGGTTCATTTAGTTCAGGATAGGAGAACTAAGTTCAGACCAAGAACAGAGGCCTAGAATAATTATGTTCCTAGAAAATGGCCATGAGAAGAAAGGGCCTAGAAGTCTGGGCCTTGGTATGTGCTAACTGGATTAGCTCATATATCTTCATTTCCCCCACCCCAAATTTTTTTGGGGTAAATATTTGATTTTATTTCTATCTCTGCTTCTATCTTTTTACTTTTAAAATAAACATTTATTGATGTATTTTTATACCATATTTCCCCAAATATGCTTTCTTATCCTGCTCTCAGATTGTCATTCCATATAACAAATAATACTTTTAAAACAAAAAAGAAGAGGAAAAAAACAGTGTAACTGTAACAATACATTGAAAAAGTCTTAAAATATATACACTGTACTTCACTCATTCACTTCTCAGATCTGTAAAGGGGTAGCATTGTGGTTATCTTCTCATACATCTTCTTTGGACTAATGCTTTTAAAAAAATGAAGCACTTCTTTTTTTTGAGGGGGGCGGTGGTGGTAAATGTCCTTCCCATTTATTTTGTTGTCATTATTATGCATATACTTTTCTTGGTTCTGCTTACTTCACTCTATCAGATCATGTGCATCTGTAAATCTTTCCATGCTCCTCTGTAGTCGTCACATACACGATTCCTTAAAGCACAGTAATATTCCATTACATTCATGTACCATAATTTGTTTAGTCATTACCCAATTGATGGGCATTTACATTGTTTCCATTTCTTTGTTATCATAAAAGTGCTGCCATAAATATTTGAGTGTGTATTGGGGATTTTCTTCTTTTCATTTTTCTCCTTCGGGTAAAAACCTAGAAGAGGAATCTGTGATTTCATCATATGGAGATTACCACTTTGATTTGAGGCATTACAAGGTTTTTCACTGTCTAGATGAATTCTGCTAAATTATATACTATCTTCAGTCTTGGGTAGCTAAGTGGTACAGTGAATAGAGTGTCTGGCCTGGAGTTAGGAAGACTCATCTTTCTGAATTCCAAGCTAGCCTCAGACACTTACTAGCTATGTGACTCTGGGCAAGTTACTTAACCCTCTTTGCCTCAGTTTCCTCATCTGTAAAATGAACTGAAGAAACAAATGGCAAACCACTCCAGTTTCTTTACCAAGAAAACTCCAATAAGGTCATGGAGAGTCAGACATGATGAAAATGACTAAACAACAAAATAATCTTCAGGCTCAGGAATACATTGAGAGACATGGAAATATGAGTGTTCTAACACACACTTTACAATTAGCCTATTATTTTTCTGAACTACCCCTGGCTTCTTCTATATCTAAGCAAACTTTACTTTTGGAATTTTATGCACTTATGATAAATTTTTGAATTTTTCTGCTTATTTCCTGTGTGAAGTTCTAGGGAAAGATTTTCTTCTACCTCAGTTTTTCTTAGCTAAAATTGCCAAAGTATTAACTGCGATTTCAGCAATCTCCCTTAAACTAGCTATACCTCACTCTTGATAGGTTACTACAGTAAAGATTTGTAATGGAACAATAGCAGAAATGCTTTTTTCCCTAGAAGTATACAAAATAACATAATATTTCCTCTTATATCAAATGGTTACTTTGATGCAACATGGTAATGCAGCAGAAAGAATGCTAGTACTGGAGTCAAGAAGACAAGTTCAAATCTGGCCTCATGTACCTACTAGCTGTAGTGCTGCCAAGTCACTTAACCTTTGTGTGTCTCAATTTCCTCAACCGTAACATGGGGATAAAAATAGCACCTACTTCACAGGGATGTTGTGAGGATCAAATGAGGTTATATTTGGGGAAAAAAACCCGCTTAGTACAGTGCCTGGCACACAATATGGCCTCATAGAAATACTTATTCTCTTCCCTACTTCCAATGTTTTTGGAAGAACTATATTTTTATCTATGTCAATTATTGAGTAATGAAAATGCCCACATTTAAGAAGCTCTTTATATTTTAGAAAATTCTTCTGCATCTATTTGCTTATTTGACAAGAAAGCCAGTCATTATAGGTAACATCATCTTAATTTTATAAAAGGAGAAACTGAGATTCTCATTTCTCTAAGATCCCACAGCTAGTACACATCAGAAACAGGATGCAAAGACAGTTTTCCTGTCATCTATCTCTGTGTTTTTTCAAGAGACTATGTTCTTTTTCTCTATTCAATTTAGGGTTTAACTCACATGATTTTAAAACATTTCTTTTGGAAAGAGTTCTAGGGAACTGAAAATTTGAGTGACTTGCCTAATATCACACAACCAACATGAGTTAGAGTTATGATTTGAACCAAGGTTTTCCTGGTTGTAAGACTAGATAGCTATTTTCCCTTGTTTCCCTTGTCAGGAACTCTTGTTCCTGACTCCTACTAGTTGTGTGACTTGTTAAAGTGCTAATAGGAAATTCTCTAAGACTATAAGTTGTAGAGAAAGTGCTAACTTAGTTGTTTAAAAAAGATGTTTCTTCATCTAGTGAGTTCCCTATCCAATAAAATTGCAGATCTAGTCTATCCCCACCCTTTATCTGGAAGAGGCTAACACATAAAGAAATGATAGGTAATGGTTTGTCATATACAAGGTATTCAACTCTGTATTATGGAAGGGTAGAGTCGAACAATTCTTCTAATCTTGAGCAGGAAAGAAGAATGTGTAAGATGTAGAGCTCTCTCTGGTGATTGCAAAATGAAAAGATTTATTGAGATTTCCTAGAAAAGGATAATCATTCATTTATCTTCCTAAAGTTGCTTGATTTTTCTCCTTATACCATTAGTGAACTGTTCCTTGGTATTTATGATAAACACTCCCAAAGGGTGCTACACAAACCAGAACACTGGATAGGTTTACATGTCCTCTATGTTACTATTTTAATAAAGCTAGAATGTCATGTTTATAGCCAAGGGTGTGTTGTTAAATTTTAAGTGTGCTCATTTATACTTTAGAAATAGAGAGGGAGGAAATTAGGATTTATATAAAACCTGCTTTGTGCCAAACACTCTGCTAAGTGCTTTCCAGTTGTTTTTTTTTCTCATTTGATTCTCACAATAACCAATTGAGGATGGTACTGTTATTATGCACATCTTACAGTTGAGGAAACAGAGGCAGAAGTTTCGTGACTTGCTTGGGGTCACACAGCTAGTATCTGAGGCCAGATTTGAACATTTTCCTACCTTCAGGCCTAGCACTCTCTCCAATGCTCCACTTTGATGTTTTTACCTTGTCACCTTGGGAATAAGCAACATTACAAATGAAGGCTTAATTTAGTGATAGAGAAAATATTGTTACTGTATATTAAACTCAAAATTGTGTCATGGATGTGTACTTTTTTTCAGTGAGTCAGTTATTAAATATCTGTCAGCATACTCTTGATTACAGCTCCTTTTCATTTCTTTCCATTTTTAGAAATGAAATTGTTGATGAATTGAAATGAAAAGGAATGTGGATATCATGGAATAGTAGAACTGGATGAGAACTCAGTGGACATATTGTCTAAACTGGACCTGAAGCATGAATCTCATTTACAATGGCCTCAACAAGAAGTCATCCAGCTTCTACTCAACCAAGGGCTAGCAAAAGAAAACACTACCTCCTAAAGAAGCCTAAAAAACTTTGAAAAAAAATCTCTATTTTTAAGAAGTTTGTGTCTTTGGGATTTCATCCTTGAAACTCTCCTGAACTCACTTCGCTGATAGAATTTTGTTCTTTAGAATGGTAGTTATCTTTTCACTCTATCCTTGAAATCTGTTCTCCCCAAATATGTGGTACATTATTATACATTGCTTTCTTCTTTATCACAAACTCTTGAGTTAGAGTTATTACATTGTCCCAAGGTTTTCATCCTTTCTATCCCAATGATCAGTTCCTTCTTGTTAATGAAAACTAGATCCAGAAGAGAATTCTCCCTTATTGGCTTCCTCCAGTTTTTGAAGAAAGAATTTACAACCTATTGTGTTTGAAGGCAAAGAGAAAGCTCCAAAACATGTCCAGATAATTGAAGTCCCTCATAGGTAATTTATTGACCCTCTGAGTCAGACCACTGATCTCCTTCCCAGATTGTCATCTATTTCCTCTTCATATTCCAGTCATGAGTTAATTCTACAAAGTCTCAGGGATATCTAAAATGTCAAATTTGACTCTTTGAACTAGAAGTAATGTCATCTTTCTTGTTATCCATGCTTTATGAATTTATATCTATATCTCTCTGTTTTTGTAGATATCAAAAGCCATAAGTTTTTATTATTCTTTCATGAATTTTGTTTTTTCTTTCTGTACCTCTGGTTTATTCTATACTAAATGTTCCTAAGCTGAGATTCTTGAACTTTAATGATAATAATAACTAGATTTCAGTAGTTCTTAAGGTTTTCAAAATCTTTATAAATATTTCATCTTCCCAAAGACTCTAGAAGTAGATGCTATTACTATTCTCATTTTATATATGATAAAATTTAGGCAGAGAGATGTTAAGTGATTTGCTCAAGGTTATATAGCTAGTAAGTATCTGAGGTCAAATTTAAACTTAGGTTTTCCTAACTCCAGTTTTATCAATCACTGTGCCACCTGACTGCTGTGTGTATGCACATTCGTGTATGTATATATAAACATATATACTCATATATATGTGTATGTATGTATATATACACACACACATATATATATATACTCATATATATGCTTATATTATATCTGTATAGATAGATAAATAGAGATATATAGCAAGAGATATTTTATTTCAATATATTATTGGTCTCCTGTGAAATATTTTATGTATTTAAAAACATTACTCTGAGAAGAGACCCATCAATTTCATCAGACTGGCAAAGGGGTCTATGACGTATGAAAAGATCTGCTCCATGGTTTTTCATCTGGCAACATTGCAATTATTTTCTACAGATGAACATTCCTAGATTTCAAACTGTAGTACAGAAATCTAAATCTGAATTTCAGAAACCATCTTCTTAACCAGTTTTAAATTGCCCAAGTTTATTGTTCTCTTCTGAACCTGGATTTTGCAGGAAGCAAATGTGACAAGCATCTACTGCCTTTTCATTTGGTTTTCCATTTCCTGCCCCAAACTTTGCAAACTCCAGCAATATTTTATATATGTCCTTAAACTTAGAGAAACATCAACATGAAGTTGGTAATTAAAAGGCATCTGTCTCCTAGCATTTCTTCCCTCTAGCTGTCATTGATTTGCATATTTGCATAAAATTGCTGTTTTTCAAGACAAGTAAATTTTGGAGAGGCTATGGAACAAAGTGTCAAATAGTCTTTTTTGTATGAATTTTTGTCCTCCGTAGAAGAGGAGCTGAGGCATTTTTTTTTTTTTCTCACAAGAAAACTTTGTATAAGAATTTTCAAGAAACATTGAGTGATGTTGAAGGCAACCAAATGCAATTGAATTGCAGCTCATGGTGTGCCATTGATTCAGTTGCTTCTGAGGAAGTGATATGCATGAGAAATGGGCAACTGAACTAAACTGAAGCAAGTGAATAGAGGCAATGTCCTAGAATGACCCTGGAGACAAACACAGATAATCTAATCTACCGGTAGGGATTCTACTTGGGTATGTATGGGTCAACTCAGTATGAGGTACCATTACTGAAATGAAGAATGAATGGTCAACACTATTTGGGGTATCGCATTAGATTTATAACAAAGTTGCCAAGGCTCTTAGGTAACAAGGATATATTGGGTGCTATTTTGAAATGAGATTTATCCCAAGATAACTCTAAAGATTGTGATATCCAATCTGTAAAATCTGAAAAAAATCAAGTCTATAGAGGTAAAAAAGAATTTATTATACATTTATTATATGTTAGACATTGTGCTGAGTGTTGGAAATACAAAGAAAGGGAAAAACAATCCCTGACCTCAAGAAGCTTACAATCTAGTGGGGGAGACAAAATGAAAACAACTATGTACAATCTATTTATCTGAAAAAAAAGCATAAAAGGAGACCTAGAAAGGCCTCTTCAAGAAGCTGGGGTTTTAGCCGAGACTTGAAGGAAGCCAGGGAATCCAGGAGGGAGAGAGACAGGAGGGTGAGCATTCTAGGCAAAGGGAATAGTCAATGGAAAATTATGGAATCAAGAGATAAAGTACCATGTTCAAGGCACAAATAGAAGCCAGTACAGGATCATAGAGTCCATGGAGGGAAGTAAGTATAAGACAACCAAGAAAGTAGAAAGGATAGAAGTTGTGAAGAGCTTTAAAGGCCAAACTAAGGTTTTGATAGATCATTGATTTACAAACTATTCCTATCTAGAAATCTGTTAGAGTTCATTCTACTGATTTTCTAGCCTGCCTTTGCTGTCATGATTAAAAAGCCTCCTGGAGCCATCACCAATGTCCCAATGGAAAATAGATTTATCAAGAACACTAGATGCAATCTTCATGTTTGTGAATGACCAAACATGGTACACTCATGTGTACCCAGTTACAGACATTCCCACAGGGCAATTGCCCCTTTAACTAAAAGGTCCAATTTGTAACTTATAGAAAATCTCAAGCTAGAAGTTTTCTCATGCTAGAAAGTACATAAAAGCTCTTTGAGGTCTTTGATAATTTTTAGTACACTGAAAAGTTTGAGTACTAACAATATAGACTACATTACAGCTAGACTGGGACACTCACATTTTTCTTGATCATTCCTTGTCCTCTATTACCTCCAAGGCTTTGCTCACTGCAGTGATCTTTGAGCCCAAGAAAATAAAATCTGACACTACTTTCATTTCTTCTCCCTCTATTTGCCAGGAAGTGATGGGACCATTTGCCAAGGTCTTAGTTTTTTCTGATGTTAAGCTTCAAGCCAACCTTTACACTCTCCTCTTTCACTCTCATCAAGAGGCTTCTTATTCCTTTTCATTTTCCTGCCATCAGAGTGACATAATCTGAAAAACTGATGTTGTTGCTAATTCTCCCAGCAACCATAATTCTGGCTTTTGATTCATGTAGCCTGGCATTTTGCATGATGTACTATATATATATATATATATATATATATATATATATATATATATATATATATATATATATATATATATATATAAAACTTCATTATAACCTTTATTTTTTATTTTATTGTTTTCCAGTTACATATTACATATAAGGATAGTTTTCAACATTTGTTTTGACTGGATTTTTAGTTCAAATTTTTTATTTTCTCTCCTTCCTTCCCAAGACAGAAAGCAGTCTGATATAGATTGTGTATGTACAATCACATCAAACATATTTCTACATTAGTCATCTTGTGAAAGAAGAATCAAAGCGCAAAGCAAAAGCCTCAAACAAGAAGGAAAAAAATATCAGTCCAAAAGTAGAAACAATATGATTCAATCTGCATTCATAATTCACAGTTCTTTTATCTGGATGTTGAGAACATTTTCTATCACAAGTTCTTTGAAACTGTTTTGGATTGTTGCACTGCTGAAGAAGAGCCAAGTCTATCCCCATTGTTCATCACACAATGTAATGCATATAATTTAAAGGTGACAATGTATAGTTTTGTCATACTCCTTTTCCAATCATATCAATCAGTTCTGTTTTTTTCTTGACCTACATACAGGTATGTACATAATACATAGTTATTTGTATCTACATAGTATACAGTTATTTGTATATATATAGTGCATAGTTATTTGAATGTTGTTTCTTCTCTTAGAATGTAAGCTTCTTGGGAAGAACTGTATTTTTCCTTCTCTTTACATCCCTACAGCTTAATATATTTTCTGGCACATAATAAATTCTTTATCCTTAATAAAGCATAAAAAAGGGATGACTGACTGAGGACCATGATATCTACTGCTGAGAAATGGCCTCTAGTTATCATCATATATTGCTCCTCCCTCTCATGCCTACAAGCATTGAGAAAGTAATATGCATTAAGTAGTTCCAATTTCTCTCCTTTCACTCACCTTTATACCTATGCTCTGGATTCTTACCTCATCATTTAACTTGAAAATGTTCTATCTGTCTGACCATTTCTTAATATTCATTTTTGGTTCTCCATCTATGTCACATCAATCAATAATCAGCATTCCTCCAAAGTATTGTACTGGTACCTGGGTACTTCTTTCTTCTATCATATTATTTTGCTTGGTAATATTATTAAATTCCATGGGTTCAATTGCCATCTTAATGTAGATAATTCTCAAAATTATATATATATATATATATATATATATATATATATATATATAGTAGACAATGGATACCCTCTTTTGGTGAAATTACTAAACCTCATTAGCTCTATCTAGAAAACCAGAAGCTTCTTCCATTTACTAGTCTGGGAGATAAATTAAGGGAAAGGTTAAGTAGGGTAGATTTATGATCTAATATCCAATTTTAATCTCACAGTTATATACCTGGACTCTCTCCTGGGTTTCAGTTATGCATCACCAGCTGCCTTTTGACCATCTTGATTAGAGGTTCTATAGGCATCTTAAATTCACCATATCTAAAACAGAACTCATCTTTCCCTTCAATCTTCCCAACATTCTCTACCTCTATTACTGTCAGGGGCACCACTATCCTCCAAATTATTAGGGTTTAAACCTTTGGTGTTGTCCTCTATTTTTCACTCTTACCCAACCCATATACTAAATATATTGCCAAATCTTGCTCCTACTTTCACAACATCTCTTTTGTGGGTCCCCTTCTTTCCAGTCATACAACTCCAACCCTGGTTCAGGTCCTTATCACCTCTTTCCTGAATTTTTTTTCCAAAACCTTCTAACTGGTCTCCCTCCCTTAAGTCTTTCTCCATTCAAATCCATTTTCCACTGAGCCTAGCCCCTTTCTCCCTGTTCAGTCTTCTTATATCTGCCACAACTCTACATTCCAGCAACACAGCCATTCTTTCAGTTTCTTGAAAGTGAGATTCCATTGTCCATCTCTGAGTCTTTACTCATGTAGAGAATATTTTGCCCCCTTACCCCTGCCTCTTAGTTTTCTTAATTTTGGTCAAGACTCAGCTTGGATCCCATCTACTCCAGGAGACCTAGATTTCCCCCCAACTCTAAATGACTGCCCCTTTCAGAGTGCCTTCCAAATTGTATGCATATGTCTTGTATCAAACTCGTTGTTTACATGTTGTTTCTCCCATAAAATTATAAAATGCTTGAAGTCAGGGAAAGCAAATAATACATAGTCCTTACTAATTGGAAAATGAAAATATGAAAAAGCAGGTTCTTGATGTATTAATCTAAAACTGATAAAAATGTCAGATTGAATAGGGCCAAGAAGAAAGTTCTATGACACAACACTAGAGATCTAGGCTGGTCTAGGGATTAGGATATAAATTCCTCATGAGGACATAAAACACTGACTTAAATTCTGCAAAGCATAAATAACCACATGCACATAATAAATCCTTAATAAATTGTTTAATGAATCCTTATTGATTTGATTGATGCCTGAGAGAAGGGGATGCTAAGGCCCCACATATGTTTCATACTTGGGGGGGCAGCATGTTTCAAAGAAGAGATAGTACTGTGTGTAGAATATAAGAATGCAAGCTCCTTGAGGGTAGGGGCAATCTTGCTTTTGTCTCTGTATCCCTAGCCCCCAGCACAATGCCTGACACATAGTCTGTACTTTATAAATAATAGTTGATTAACTGAACGATATAGAAACAACTATTAATGAATTTGAAGAAGTCACCAGTCATAGAACTATTATTAGAATTTTTCCAGCAACTTGACCGTGTGACCCTGGGCAAGTCACTTAACCCTCATTGCCCCACAAAAAAAAATATTCTGCCAGTAATATAGAAACAGAAATTTAAGTACCATTTGTCTTACAAAAAGATACAATACAAAGCAAATAGAAAAGGTTGCTGAATTTTTGTGAAAATATATTTGAAATGTTATTAAGGGTAGTATTACATTATTAAATATTTTATCATAGGATCAAAGATTTAGTGCTAAAAGGGACCTTAAAAGTCTTTTGTTTTCACATGTTGTTCTATAGATGAGGAAACTGAGGCTTAGAAGTCAGGTGACTTCCCCAGGCTCTCATTGGGAATGAGTGGCAGAGTCAGGATTTAAACTCAGTTTCCTAAAGCTGTACCTAGAATGTTTATAGCAAATTATGAGTCCTTCCAGTCATACTACTGAACCAGCTCATGAGTGTTTCAAGGAAAAATTGAGGCTCTTACCCATATTTTGAAAACACTTAGCCATTTCATGATTAGCACAAATTTGGGGTTCAGATGGGTTAAGGTATTCATAAAAGCTTACTGGCTAAAGGGAAACACTGAAACACCTTATCTCTTAGCTACTGAATGTTACATATCTTTAGGGACCCCTGAGGGAGGTGAAATGGAGTTGGGGGGAGAAGAGGATGTTTTTGTCTTTTGTTTTTTTGTATGTTTGTTTGTTTTGCAGGGCAATGAGGGTTAAGTGACTTGCCTAGGGTCACAAAGCTAGTAAGTGTCAAGTGTCTGAGGCTGGATTTGAACTCAGGTCCTCCTGAATCCAGGGCTGGGTGCTTAATCCACTGTGCCACCTAGCTGCCCCCCCCCGAAGAGTTTTGAAACTATAAGTTTAATAGTAATATGAAAATGAGCTGCCATTTACTGACAATATAGTTTGCTCATGAAGCTGAAAAATCACTGTGAAGTTGTTTCATGGCTGGTGCTGCATTTAATCTTTAAATACTCATAGGAATAAAGAGACAATAAGCATCTCACACTTAAATGAAGTGCCTGATGACAACTTTATATATCATGCAAAAAAGCATATATTTTGAGTGACATTTCAAACATGCTGAGGCAAAACCAAAGTTTTGGAATTCTGCGTGGATGAACGAATAGGCATTTTTCAGTGCTTGCTATGAGCTGGGCTGACCTGGAATTTACATTTTCCAGAAACTCTTCATTCTCTTAGATGACATCAACTGTGAACTCACACCTTCACTGCACTCCCTGCCCCTAATGGCCTTCCCTCCTTCTGACTAAGCATGGAGTGTGGACAGTAAAAAAAACTCCTCCCAGATACTCCACCATTTAAAGAGGGTGTCCAGGTCATTCATTTTATAATTTCCTTCATCATGCCCCTGAACCTTGAGGGCAGGAATTGTCTTGTATCTTTTCTTTGTCTTGCCAGCTCTCAGTGCAGGACCTGGCACATAGCGGGGTAGCTTAATAAATATTTATTGACTCTTATTCTGACTCTGAGTGTCAAGCACTGAGGCTACAAATGGAAAATGCTAGAATGCTTTCTCTCAAGGACCACATACTCTAATTGGGAGAAAAAAAATAAAAAAAAACATATAAAGAAAAATTCAGCGACAAGGTGAGTGACGAATCCAGTTTTTTAAAAAAGAAGTTCTAAGAGTTCAGTAATGATTCAGATGGCAAGATACGGGAATCTGCATGGCATAGAGCAAGGACAGATGGAGGATCTTTGGAGGCATTGGTGGGTTAGATGGTCAGGCCTAGTGGTCTTCCATCTTACCAGAAGGAATAGACATGGTGATTCCCATCTTCACCAAGGCATGTGAGGAACTTGTATTGGAGGGTTGAAGAGTAAGAGGAGAAGGGTGTCAGTGTCTCAGTGTTTGAGAATATTATATATATGAGTTCTAACATGGCCTGGAACCTGGAAATGAGGCTGAGGAAAGGTCAAGAGATAAGGTCACATATAGAGATGAAGGCATTTTTCACTCTTTGCATGATCTGGATATATGTATCAGTAAACACTCAATAAATGCCTGCTGATTTATTATGTGAATGATCAATAGGTGACCTGGGTTAGAACTGACAAAATGGGATCTTAGATAAATAATAGTAGGCTTTTTTAAAAAATTCATTAAGGTTAATTGGAACCTAAGAAAAACCTACAGTTGACACAGTTTCTACTTCTTAGTACTTACTACTTGGCTGCCAGTAATAAAGGATCTATCCTGGAAGTGGGGAGTGTTAGGAATGAGGTGGCTAAACCTCATGATTTACTTATTGTTGGTCTTTGAATTGTGTTCAATTACGTTTACTGCAGAGGCCTTCTGATGGCAATGGAATTTCAGTCTCTTAATCCCTTTGTTTCCTCTTTGTTTATATAACAATATTCCCCTACTGAGTTGATTTTAGCAGTTTGTACCCACAGCCTTCATTATTGGAATAAAGGGAAGGGGGCACATGGATTATGTCTCAAGAACCCTGGATTTCATTCCTGGATCTGTTACAAACTTTGTGTATAATATCATGCAAGTTAATTAACATCTCTAAAACTCAACTTACTCACATGTATGTCAGTAGGACAAAGATCAATCTCTCTCATAATGGTACAAAAGGCTGCATGATATATAGCAGGACTTCTTAAACTTTTTCCATTTGTGATCCCTTTTTGCCTAAGAAATGTTTATGTGACTCCAGTTAAGTAGGTTTATAAAACAGGTATACATAACCTTTTACTGTAGCCAAATTTTTCAAAACCCCAACATTCAGTTATGCAACCCTATACGGGGTTTTGACCCATGGTTTAAGAAGGTAGGGTGGGGCAGCTAGGTAGCACAGTGGATAAAGTACTAGCTCTGGATTCAGGAGGACCTGGGTTCAAATCCAGCCTCAGACACTTAACCGTTACTAGCTGTGTAACCATGGGCAAGTCACTTAACCCCATTTGCCTCACCAGAAGAAGAAGAAGAAGAAGAAGAAGAAGAAGAAGAAGAAGAAGAAGAAGAAGAAGAAGAAGAAGAAGAAGAAGAAGAAGAAGAAGAAGAAGAAGAAGAAGAAAAAGAAGAAGAAGAAGAAGAAGAAGAAAAAGAAGAAGAAGAAGAAGAAGAAGAAGAAGAAGAAGAAGAAGAAGCAGTAGCAGCTAGGATATAGATGATAGAAGCTTACTTTGCATTCAAGAGGATCTGGGTTGAAGTCCCTCCCCCTTCACATACTTCCTGTATGACTTTTTGCAAGTCACAGTCTTTCACTGTCCTCAGGCAACTCTCTAAGACTATAACTTGCAGAGAGTTCAGATGTGTAGAGTAGAGGAAGTTCATCCCCACATACTGATGAAATCACAAGTCTAGAAAAAAAAAATTTGTAATGTATGGGTCCCATATTTGGGTATATTTGGGTATATTTAGTGGTAGCTAGCTTGCTACCACCTACCACCTATTTAGAAACAAATAAGCTTCTGAATTTAATTCAGGCTAGGTATTACTGACACATTATGCTGACTAACCTAGGAAAGAACACCATTAAAACAATAAAATTTCTATTAGGGACAGAAATGACTAGTGAAAAAGCAACAGAATATATTAGTCATATATCTGAATGCAACCATTTTCTTTTAGAGGGAGTTAAGTGACACATTGGATAGAGTGCTAGGGCCAAGAGTCATGAAGACTTGAGTTCAAATCCAGCCTCACATACTTTCTAGCTGTGTGGCCCTAAGCACGCTGCATACCCTCTTTCTACCTGTTTCCTCAAATATAAAATGCGAGTAATAATAGTATCTGCCTTTCAGGGTTGTTGCAAGGCTCAAATAAGATATGTGTCTGGCTCTTACCATTTTTGCTGGTATTTTCTATCAGCCACTCACAGTGGATAGAATGCCAGGCCTGGAGTCAGGAAGACTTATCTTCCTGAATTTGAAATCTGGCCTCGGACATGTACTAGCAATGTGACCCTCAGCAAGTCACTTAACCCAGTTTCCTCATCTGTAAAATGAGCTTGAGAAGAAAATCACAAGCTACTCCAATCTTTGCCATGAAATCCCCAAATGGTATCACAAAGATTCAAACACAACTGAAACAACTGAACATCGACAACCACAACCAAGACCACCACCACTCTTCACTTGCCCAGTCACTCCTGTTCTCTGATGTAATCCCTAAACTGATTTGCCTCAGGTATGACTTTGCTCCAATCTTGTCAGTTTCATGCTACCCAGCTAATTTCTCCCTCCTTGTGGTCACAAACCTTGGCAGAGAACTCTGTTTCTCCAATTTCTTGGGGGGAATACTTCTTTCTAGGAATTTGCATTGAGAGAATGAGTACAAATAGCATGTAGGATAATTTCAAACACCAGTTATGTGTAAAATGAAAATATTGGCAGCTAGGTATTGTAATGAATGGAGTGATTGAACTCACAACTCTTAGGTATTCCTGGATCCAGGAAGATATGTTTGAAATCATGCCTTAGACACTTGCTAGCAGTTACTAAACACTCAATTTTGTAAACATGTCTTTCTGCCCCCACACCTTCTACCATGATTTTGGCAATCACCCTAATTAATGGAAGGTATGTGGTATGATATAATGTTAATGCTCAGAAACAGCTCCATAAACATGCAATTGGAAATTAAAAGGACCTCTGCAATGGGGTCCTTAATTTTCAGTTGTAGTGAGCCAATGTCATTGAAGCTTTATTTGAAAAAGAAATCAAAAACAAAAACTCCAAATATGTTCACATTATGTCTAAAATGAATATATATATATATAAACCTGAGAAAGTCATTTAACCTCTGTCCGCCTCAGTTTTCTCATCTGCAAAATGGAGATAATAACAGTAACTTCAGGGTTATGCTGTGAGCATGAAATGATATCATATTTGTAAAACATCTTGCAAACCTCAAAGCACTATATAAATGCTAGCTGTCATTATGAAAATGAGAAAGTCGGGTAAGAAGTTAAATTCTGATTATCTATGAAATTTTTTCTCTTAACCTACTCCTGTGGTTAAAACAATATGGTGCTTTGCTTAGTCCCAGTTAGTCTGTAGTTAAAGTGATTATTGTCAGTCATCCTTTTAAGTAAATTTTACGGGCAGCTCATGGAGATATTTTATTACTATTATTATTTAATCCTGCATTCATTGTTGATGTGATGGTACTGCTAATCCTTTATACCTTAATTATTTTTAATTACTTTTGTGCTGTCTCCTTTAAAATTAAAAGAACAGAATGGTATAAAATTTTCCCTTAGTTTTTGTGCTTAACCCTTTAATAATGAAAATTCTGCACTCTTCTTAAACACATTTTGAGATTTCTCAAGAAAAGAATGTCTGAAAAACTTCAATTTCTGAATATTTTAGAGAAAATGAGAAGCCTAGATTTCAGATGCTTCTTTTTAAAGCCTGATTAATAAAGAATGGAGTCATGGATTATTGGCAATTGAGATCTGTGATACAAGCTAAGAAGGGATGAACTTATGTTAGAAAGAGGCTTCTGTTCTATTTAATTTTCAAAATTGTTGATGAGATATTTCCCCTGGAGTTAATAGTGAACCAGTTTCCTAGTGTGGTACAAAGGGAAGTTGAACTGTTAGCTGCAAATGATTTTGAAAATTAGGTACCCGGGCAAGAATCATTTTTGAAAGATTCAAAGTCTCCTCTCTCTCCCACTGATAAAGAAAATTAATGATAAAATGTTGTCCACTTCAAGTTATTACTAATATTCCAAAGTATACCATTCAGGGTATGCTTTGCCAATATAGTCTTTGCCAATACACAGTAATTGACTGAAAGTTGTAGAAAACATACTTTCCCATCATAATATAATATGATATAATGATGTAATATAATATAACAAATGTAACAATAAAATTTCCAGAAAGTGTTTAGCTCTTTGATTAAGAACAAAATCCTGCATTAATGATCTTCCTCCAACAAAATGTCTCTCATGTATCTGTCTATGTATACAGCTACGTGGTACAGTGGATATAGAGTCAGGCCTGGAATTAGGAAGACTCATCTTCATGAATTCAAATCTAGTCTCTACACTTAGTAGCTGTGTAACCATGGGTAAGTCACTTAACCTTGCTTATTTCAGTTTCCTTATCTGAAAAAAGAGCTGGAGAAGAAAATGACAAAACACTCCAGTATTTCTGCTAAGAAACTCTAATTGGGACCATGAAGAGTTGGACACAACTGAAAACAACTGAATAAGCACAGATTTCATGTTCAATGACCACCTGAATATTAATACGAAGGAAGGGACAGAAAGGGAGAATGTTTACTAGTGGTGATAAGATGTCATGGAGAAGATTCAATATGGCTGGTTGGTTGTTGTCTTTTGTTCTTGAAGAGGACAAAAATGATATTACTATGTTAGAGTCAAATTACAGTGTGTCTGACTGTGACTTATCGGACCAATATGAGCTCAGAATTCTCTACCACAGGTTGAGCACAAATAATCTATATGAACATATGGGGTGAATTCTCTAAATTTGTGCATCTCATCTTTCTTTTGAGCTACTTCAATTTTGCTTTGCCCATAGAGCACTGCACCTTCTCTGATGAATGCATGACATGCTGGGTATATATAGATGCTGTATCAGCATCTCCCATGTCATGCAATCAATTTCAGATTTCTTAAGAGAGACCTTCAGAATGAACTTGTATTGTTTTTTGCCCACCATTTGAATACTTGTCTTCTCTTTGTTCTCCATAAAATAGTATTTTATGCAAGCATACATTTGACATTTGAACTATGTGGCCAGCCCATCAGAGTTGCCCTCTCTGCAGTAAAGTTTGAATACTTGGAAATTTAATTCAAAAAAGGATCTCAGTGCCTGGTACCCTATCCTGGCATGGCACTGGTATACTGTTCTGGTTTCACAGGCATACAACAATGAGACCGGCAAAATGGCTCTGTAGCCCTTCAGTTTAATAGTCAGTCTCATATTCCCACACTTTCTTTTGGAGCCTCCCAAACACTAAGCTAACTCTAGCAATGCATGCATCAACTTCATTATCAATGTGTACATCCCTGGAAAGTATACTGGCAAGGTAAGTTATCTTATGCACATTATTCAAAACTTCTCCATTAGCTGTAACCAATAGTTACATGTATGGATGGTATGGTGCTGGCTGATGGAGCACCTCTTTTTTGATGTTAATGGTTAGGCCAAAATTAGTACAAACAGTGTGGAATCAAGTCATCCTTTGTTGCATCTACACTTCAGAGGCTGGATTGAGTGTACAATCATATGCAAACAAAAAAATCATGCACCAACACTCTCTCTACTTTAGTCATGGCTTCTAGCTTTTTCAGGTTGAAGAATTTACCCTCAGTGCAGTACCTGACCTTGATGCTGTGTTGGTCTTCATTGAACGAATTTGGTAACATGGGTGAAAACATCATGCTAAAAAGCATGGGGGCAAGCACACAGCTTTGTTTCACTCCATTGGTGACTGGAAAAGCATGAGAGCATTATCCATCATCCAGATCCCAGGTAAGCATGCCATAATGCAATTGATATATAATACTAATTAGTTTCTCCAGACAATCTTATTTGACATCATTTTTCATAAGTCCTCATGGCTGACAGTATCATAGGCCTTGGTCAGGTCTACAAATGCTGAATACAGACCTCTATTCTGCTCCTGGCATTTCTCCTGGAGTTTTGGGCAGCCAACACCATATAAACTGTTCCATAGTCCTTTCTGAAGCCACACTAGCTCTCAGGTAGATTACCATCTTCAAGGTGAAGGATCAGCCCATTAAGAAGGAATATGGAAAGAACCTTGACAGCAGTGAATAAGAGAGAGACCCCCCTGTGATTGTCACAAGACAATCTATTTCCTTTACCTTTATAGAGATGGAAAATGGAGGTGTCCTTGAACTCCTAAGGGATGATCTCCTCTTACCATGTAACCTGAAAATTTTAGTCCGCTTTGGTATGAACAATGGACCCCCCACCTTGTATACCTCAGCTGAAATATAATAAGCACAGATGCTTTGCCACAGGGGCAGGGGACTAATGGCATTCAAAACCTCTTCTTCCTTTGGAAATTTGACTAGAGTGGGGTTGACTTCAACCTGAAGTAGTCAATGGTTTCAGCATCCATTGATGATGGTCTTTTGAGTACACTATGGAAGTGTTCAGCCCATCTCTTCAGGATCATGTCCTTCTCACTGATCAACGTGGCTCCATCAGCACCTAGCAGGTGAGATGCACCATATGTCTTTGGTCCATAAGTAGTCTTCAAGGCATCAAAAAAGTGCTTTGGATTGTTACTATTGGCATAAAACTGAATTTCATCTGCCTTCTTACTGAGTCAAGAATCCTGCATCTCTCTGCATTTTGCACAATACTTTACTTTTAATGGAATTAAATGCTGCATTTTTAGAGATGGATAAACTATCCTGCTGGTAAACCCTGTGAAGTTAATGTTTTTCATTCAGCAGCTTTTGAATTTCTCCATCATTTTTTCTTTTTTTTCTTTTGTTTTGTTTGTTTTGTTTTGATTTTGCTGGGCAATGAGGGTTAAGTGATTCGCCCAGGGTCACACAGCTAGTAAGTGTCAAGTGTCTGAGGAAGGATTTGAACTCAGGTCCTCCTGAATCCAGGGCCCATGCTTTATCTACTGTGCCACATAGCTTCCCCCCCCCTCATTTTTTCAAGCAAATCTTAATTTTTGTGAGCACTCTGACACAGATGAGCAAATGCAGTGTTCTATACCAAATCTGTGAAAGCTGCCCACTCCTTTTTTGCTTCACTTTTGCCAACCATGTGTTGGCTCAGCTTTCTCTCTAAGTTAGCTACAACCTGTTCCTTCTCAGAGAAGTACTCTAATCTACATTGTCTTCTGATAGTCATTTTGCCTTTTGGATACTGATTTTGTTGAATGAAAATATTTAGGTCAGAGAGAATATCTTTGACAAGTCTAGCCCTCTGTGCCACAAGTTGCCTTAATCACTTTCACATCCTGTCTCTTCTTACAATCCCATAGTCTATTAAATGTCAATGTTTGCTGCAACAGTGCATCCACAAAGTTTTATTGAATTTAGGTAAATGGAAGATAGTGTTGCTGATGTGGTTATGAGATGTACATCTTCAGTAATAAGTGATTAATGCTCTTGTCATTTTAAACACCATTCCTCTAAAGGATGTCCTGTCATGTCTGGTAGTATGTGCTTACTCTTGCATGAAAGTCACCCAGAATTATAAGCTTGTCCTTTTCTGGCACATTGATGAGGAGGGTCTCCAGATCTCCATAAAATTTTCCTTTGACCTTATCAGGGTTTGTCATTGTGGGAGCATAGGCACTAATGATGTTTGTGTGGCGTTTACTTGCAAGTTGCAATCACATTCTCATGAGCCAGTCATTCACTCTTTTAGGTAGGCAGACAAGCTTGTTGATAAGATTAGTTTTCATTGCAAAACTTATGCCATATTCATGGTCCTCACCTTCAGTGCAGTTATTCCAGAAAAATGTGTGTTCACCACTGATGTCAGTAAGCTGGCCTTCATTTGCCAGCCTTGTTTCACTCAGGGCTGCATGTTATCCAAAACAACCCAAAAGGGCTTGACCAATCATTCACATTGAAAACAAACAAACAAACAAACAAAAAACCAAAACAAAACAAATGCGAAGAGTAACTGCTTTCCAGATTTGGATGACCAACCAACAGAACTCATTCATTAATATGTTGTTTGTGTTTTTGAGTTATTTTATAGTCATATTTTAATCTTTGTGATACCCTTTAGGGTCTTCTTGGCAAAGAAGGTGGAATAGTTTTTCCATTGCTTTCTCCAGCTCATTTCATAGATGAGAATACTTAGGGAAACTGGGTTAAGTGAATTGCCATGGGTGAGGCAAGATTTGAACCCATGTCTTCCCAATTCCAGGCCCAGTGCTCTATCCACTGTGCCATCTAGCTGTCTGTCTATTATCTATCTATCTATCTATCATCTATCTTGATATATATATATATATATGTGTGTGTGTGTGTGTGTGTGTGTGTGTGTGTGTGCGTATTTGTATGGAGGTACACATATATAATATGTATACACATGCATATATTACATAAATTATTTGCATGAACAATGAGTTGGAATGACCATTTTATAGAATGATGATTGTGGATTGGAGTCTATATTTGTATATTCTAGCCAAAAACTTAGAAATTTTGAAGTTATTTTAATGGCTTGAGTTTTCCCTGGAACAAAGGTTCTTCTTGATAAAATAGTATTATTCTTATGTTGAGTTATGAAACACTATCATCCCTGGAAAATTGAAATTGAAATTTTCTTTATGGACAGTGAAGAGGTGTGTGGTGGGTGTGAGAAGACTATAACACATTTCACAAAAGGAATTACAAAGGAGAAATGAATTAAAGAATGTCATCAAAATAATGTATGAATAAGAAAGAAGATGGGATGAACCCATGATGGGAGTGATAACTTTTAGACAGTCTCAGAATTCCATTAATATACATGTGATGTCAAGAGAAGGTAAGAAAGTGATCTATCATATTGGGTGCTTTCCCTGCAATGAACTTATAAAAGGACATCAATGTGTTATATAGGATGGGCAGCCATGGAAAAGTGGTGATCTATATCATAAATTCCTGCATGCATATTAATGAGATCAATCAGTTGACAAACATTTATGAAGTACCAACTGTATTTTGAATGCTAGGGTTAGTAATGGGGGCACAGAGGAAAAAAAAAAAACAAGTAAAGTAGTATCTTCCCTTAAGTAGTGTTTATTTATACATTCTCATAGAGGAAAAATGTTAGTATAAATTTTAGTTACATGGGTAATATATACAAAATAATTCATGTTAGGGGTTTGTTTTTTTGTTTGTTTTTTGTTTTTGTGGGGCAATGGGGGTTAAGTGACTTGCCCAGGGTCACACAGCTGGTAAGTGTCAAGTGTCTGAGACCAGATTTGAACTTAGGTACTCCTGAATCCAGGACTGGTGCTTTATCCACTGCGCCACCTAGCTGCCCCCTCATGTTAGTTTTGAAGGAAAGGACATCAACACTAGGTGGCTCAAAAGAGAAGACTTGAATACTCTCTCATTTCTATGTTTTTGTGGTCCTTCTCTCTCCTGGTTATCCATCTACTTGTTTGAACACTAGTTAGGTTTAATTTCAGCTTTGTTGTTGTTGTCATTCTTTTTCTGAATCACTATTCACATTATAACTATTGTTGTTATTAAATTGTTTCAGTTGTATCACACTCTTTGTGATCCCAAGTGGTGTTTTCTTGGCAAACATATTGGACTGGTTGGCCATTTCCTTCTCCACATCATTTTCAGATGATGAACTGAGGCACATAGGGTTAAGTATCTTGCTCTGGATCATAAAGGTAGTGAGAATTTGAGGCCATATCTTGTCTCCTTCCTATTGTTTCAGTCTTCTTATATATGACTTTTCTCTATGCATTCTTTGATCCAACCATACTAGCCTACTCACTTTGTTTACACATATAATGATGTTCCATTTCCCATATCCATACTTTTTTTTTCTTTTTTTTACTGACTGTTCCCGTAGGGGCCAAATTTAATATGGAGAGAATTAATTGGATGGCTCACCATAATATTAGGGGTTCAGAAAATAATGAAGGACCTCTAGGTCTAAAGTTTCCTCCCCTCTGAACTGTTTTTTAGTTATTTCTCCCAGGCCAATAAGAAAGGAGATTAATAGCCTCTTTTCCACAAACAGATCAGGTTTTATTAATGGGAATAAAATACACAGCTATGGTGAAATTAATTAAGGGAATAGGGAAAGAGGAAAATGGATAATCTTCTTACCTCTAACAAAGGCCTATAAAATCCCCAAACTCACTTCCAGCTCAGCCAATTCAAAGAGCTGGATTTTATTAACTCATCATCAGGGGTACATACTTTTTATGGGAGTCAGTTGTGCAGCCAATCTCCAGCCTGCTCTGAAAGCTCTTCCAAGGCAAGAGAGAGAGCTACTTCCTGTTGGGGTCCCTTTTTCTACCTCTTTTATTAACTTACCACCAGGGGTACGTAATTTCTATGGGAGTCAGCTGTTCAGCCAGTCTTTAGTCCACTCTAATAGCTCCTCCAAGGGCAGAGAGCGAGAGTGAGTGACTTCCTGTTGGAGTCCCTTTTCTTCCTCCCCCAAAGGGGAAGTCCTTCAAGTTGTGTGGCTGAGACTGGTCCTCTTTGATGATGCAGTCCGCAGCCTCTTAGGATACTCCTTCTCAGGGTTGGCCAAGTTTAAACTAGGTTTAACAGGGCCAGCCAAGTGTGGCTAAAAATCTAACCATCTTAAGTGGGTACTTAGCAGTTTCTCATTCACACCCAATTCAAATACTACTAAGTCAATCAAGTCAGACCCTTGGGCATCTTCCAAATTCCATTATTTTACCACATTCCCCAAGTGTAGAATATAGTTTCTCCCCTTGATACCCCTGAATTCCTTCATATTGAATATCAGGCACCATATTCATTATGAAGCCTTTCCTGATGACCTCAGCAGCTACTGAACTCTTTCTCTTTAAATCACCTTGAACTAATTTTGAATATGTAGTTTTTATAAGCTTGTAGTCCCCTTACTCCAACTCCTTATTTTCTTTAATGAAATTACTGATTATTCTTATCATTTATTCTTTGACCTATAGTCATTATTTAGATTATTTAGTTTCCAATGCATTTTTAGTGAATGCTTCCACAGTTCTTTATTGAATGTAATTTTATTTCATTATGGTCTAAAAAAGATGCATTTAATATTTCTGCTTTTCTGCATTTGGTTTTGAGGTTTTTATGCTCTAGTGTTGCTTTTGTTGTTACTATCCAGTCATTTCAGTTATGTCTGACTCTGTGACCTAGTTGGGTTTTTTTGGTAAAGATACTGGAATGCTTTGTTATTTACTTCTCCAGCTCATTTTAGAGATTAGAAAACTAAAGCTTACAGGATGAAGTGATTTGTTCAGAGACATACATGTAGTAAATATCTGAGGTGAGATTTGAACTCAGTAAGATCCCTGATTAGAGGCCTAGCATTCTATGCACTGAACCACCTGGCTGCCCTAATACCTGGTCAGGTTTTTTTTTTTTTTTTTGGTGAAGCAATTGGGGTTAAGTGACTTGCCTAGGGTCACACAGCTAGTAAGTGTTAAGTGTCTGAAGCCAGATTTGGACTCAGGTCCTCCTGACTCCAAGGCCGGTGCTCTATCCACTGCGCCACCTAGCTTCCTCTCCTGGCCAGTTTTTATGAAGGTGGCATGTACAGCTGAGAAAAGGTATAATCATTTCTTTTCCCTTTCAGTTTTCTCCAGATGTCTGTCATACAAAAAATTTCTAAGCTTCTGTCCTACTCTTTAATTTTTTCCTATATATTTTCTGGTTAGATTTATCTGAGAGGAGATACATATATCATATTCTTATAATGTCAACAGTTTAACCTAATTGAATCCCTTATGATTTCTCTTTCATGTATATATTTTCATGCTTCTCTTAAGTCTTATATTTGAAAATCAAATTTTCTATTCAGCTTTGGTCTTTCATCAGGAATACTTGAAATTTCTCTATTTCATTAAATATCTATTTTACCCTTGAAGAATTATACTCAGTTTTACAGAATAAGTTATTCTTGGTTGTAATTCCAGCTCTTTTGCCTTCCAGAATATCATATTCTGTGCTCTTAACTCCTTTAAGATGGAAACTGCTAAATCTTGTGTGATCCTGACTATGGTTCCATGATATTTGAATGGTTTCTTTATGGCTTGCTTGAAGTATTTTTTTCCTTCAATTTGTTAATCTCAAATTTCGATATAATATGTCATTGGAGTTTTCATTTTAGAATGTCTTTTAGGTGGTAATCAGTGGGTTCTTTCACTTTTTATTTTACACTCTTGTTCCATGATATTGAGGTAATTTCCTTGATAATTTCTTAAAATATAATGTCTATGCTATTTCTTTGATCATACCTTTCAGGTAATCTAATAGTTCTTAAATGATCTCTCCTCAATATATTTTCTAGGTCAGTAATTTTTCTGATGAGATAGTTCACATTTTCTCTACTTTTTCATTCAACCGTGTTTTATTGTTTCTTGATGTCTCATGGAGTTATTAGCTTCCAGTTGTCCAAATCTAATTTTTAAAGAATTATTTTCTTTGGTGAATTCTGGTACTACTTTTTCCATGTGCCCATGTGTCCAATTATACTTTTTTTGAGGGGCAATGAGGGTTAAGTGACTTGCTCAAAGTCACACAGCTAGTTTCAAGTGTCTTAGGTCAGATTTGAACTCAGATCCTCCTGAATCCAGGGCCGGTGCTTTATCCACTGTGCCACCTAGCTGCCCCACCCCAATTCTGCTTTTTAAGGAGTTATTTTAATCAATGAGATTCCATACCTCTCTATTTAACCGATTCTGTTTTTTTTTCCTCAGATTCTTTTTATTTTCTTATAATAGTCAATCTTGTATGCACAAAATATATCTACAAAGTAATGTTATGCCACAAGCTCTTCAAAAAATAGTCATTACTTCATGGTTATACTTCATATACTCTATCTTTATAGTCTTACTGTCATCAATTTGGAATCTTTTTAAAAATTTTTTTTGACCAGGCAATGAGAGTTAAGTGACTTGCCCAGAGTCACACAGCTAGTAAGTGTCAATTATCTGAGGGCAGATTTGAACTTAGGTCTTCCTGAATCTAGGGCTAGTACTTTATCCACTGTGCCACCTAGCTGCCCACAATTTGGAATCATTTTTAAAAAGGAATGAATAAGTGAAATTAACACTGGCTCTCAATCTCCTAATCCAGGAGGTTTTAATGTTTTTCTGAGGTGGTGTGTTTGACAGTCTGGCGAATCTGTGGGCCCCTTTAAAGAATAATATTTTTAGGGGGCAGGTAAGTGGCACCATGTATAAAGCACCAACCCTACATTCAGGAAGACCTGAGTTCAAATCTGGCCTCAGATGCTTGATACTTAACTAGCTGTGTGATCCTGGGCAAGTCACTTAACTTTCATTGCCCTGCAAAAAAAAAAGAAAGAAAGAAAGAAAAAAGAAAAAAAATAAAGGAAAAGAAAAGAAAGAAAGGGAAGGGAAGGGAAGGGAAGGGAAGGGAAGGGAAGGGAAGGGAAGGGAAAAAAGAAAAAAAGAATAATATGTTTAGGGAGTGGAGCCAAGATAGCAGAGGAAAGGCAATGCCTTTCCAGACCTCAATCCACAATCCCTCCAAATAGCTTCAAATAATGCCATAGGACAATTCCTTGAGTAGCAGAACCCCCAAAACGACAGGGTTAGATCATTTTGCAGACAAAGAAAGCTTAGAAAGTCAGCAGGAAAGGTGTTTGGTACCAGGGTGAGAGTGGAGCACAAATGGCCACACCAGCATAGAGCCATTCTCAGACTGAGCCAAAGAAACAGACCTCCAGAGCCTCTGAATAATCTCCAGCATTGACTACTTCTGGAACTCAGCTCATGGTCTGTTGAAGGGCTTAGGTGGTTGACCAGGGAGAGATTGCAGGGGTCTCTGATGGCTCTGAGACAAAACTTTGGTGTGTTGCCCAAGCTCAGAACCAAGAAGCAGTCTTGAGTGGCGGGCCCAAGTGGGGTGGGGTACAGGCATGCCAGAGCTTGTAGACACAGTGGAACAGGATTCTCTTCCATGTGTGTAATTTAAATTTCTAAATGTAGGTTCTAATTTGTCCCCCCAGTTTTGGGGGGAAACTGATTAAAATCACTGATAAACAAGTTTAAGTTTTTTAAGGGTTTATTGAAAGATAGTAAAAGAAAGAGAAAGATTGAGAACAGAATTCCTACAACCTGGCAATTGTATCTTTCCTCAACTCCTCTGTGTAGTCCTCTGCTGCCACCAGGATGTTAGGAACCAAAAAAAGACAGAGCTCCCTGTGCAGGCTCTCCTTCCTCCTTCCTGTCCCCTCCCAGAAATGGGAGGTTCTTCAAGCTGGTTGGTTGACTGGGCCGGAAGTTCAAATTTTGTTAGCTTCTGAGAATCATGCTTTCTTAAGTACTCTCAAGTACCAGCCAGATGTGCTTAGAATCAAGTCAACTGTAAGTCAGCCAGTAATCCAGTCAAGTCAGTCAGTAATCCACTCAGGTGGGCTCCTGAGTATCAGCCAAATCGCGTCTATTGCATTCCATTATCTTGACACAGGTCAGAGGGCAAGCAGGCCTGTGTTTATTTATAGACCAGAGCCCAGGCCAGGGGTGTGTAGAACATGCCTCTCCTTAAATTGTACAACATGGGATGCCCTGAAGCTTGGGTCAGTGGGTCCTGGAAGTAGTGCCCTACTTTAAGAAGGATTTAAAAATCAAGAAATAAACTTGCAAAATGAACAAAAAGCAAAAGATTCTGATGCTAGAAAGTTACTTTGGTGATGAAAAAGATCAAAATAAACCATCAGAAGAAGAAAAAAATGTCAAAGCTCCTTTATCCAAAGGTTTCAAGAAAATTAACAATTGTTCTCAGGCCATAGAAGCACTCAAAAAGGATTTTCAATATAAGGTAAGAGAGGTAGAGGAAAAAATGGAAGGAGAAATGTGAGTGATGCAGGAAATTCATGAAAAACAAAAAGTCAACAGTTTGAAAAGGCAAATGGAGAAGTAGATACAAAAGGTCTCTGAAGAAAATAATTGCTTAAGAATTATGATTCAGCAAATGGAATCTTATGACTTCATGAGAAATCAAGATACAATAAAGCAAATCCAAATGACTGAAGAAAAATAGAGGGCAATGTGAAATATCTCCTTAGAAAAACAGCTGACCTGGAAAATAGATCCAGGAGAGATAATATGAAAATTATTGGACTACCTGAAAGCCATGATCAAAAAAAGAGCTTAGACATGGTATTTGAATACTGATTGAAGTATATATATTTTTTGTCAGTTCCTCTTTCTAGTTTTTTTGGTCTGTTTTCTTTCACAACCTGACTAATACGGAAATGTTTTTGCATGCCTGAACATGTATAACTTATATTGAATTACTTTAATTCTTAAGGGCAGTGGGGAGGGAGGGAGCAAGATAATTTGGAATACAAAGTTTTAAAAATTGATGTGAAAATTTCTTTATAGAAAAACAATTTCTTTATACATGTAACTTGAGGAAAATCCTAAACAAACAAACAAATATGTAAATAAATAAATAGATAGATAGACAAATGAATGAATGAATGAATGAACAAATGAATAAATAAATACAAGCCAAAAAAGAGAATGTTTTTAAATAAATGAAGGAAATACCAAATTTCAGCTACAGCTTAGCAAAAATATTTTTTTCCCTATATAAGTTCATGGACCCTCCTGAAATTTATCTATGAACCCCTTCTTAATTATCCCTCCTATAGATGAGATCCCTAACCTCAGTCTCTCCAATCCATTTTTCACACTGCTCCCAGACTAATTTTTCCCAAATACTGGTGTTTCCATCATCTCAGTACCATACTCTATTTACTCTTACTTAGCATGTCACTTCCAAAACATTTTGTCTGGATTTCATAGTCTTTCTCATAAAGTGACCTCAATCATATTAGTAATATAATCTTATTCTTTTTTTACTTCCAAACATGTATTTTTTGTTCCAATTAGGCCAATGTCTCCAATGTTCTCAATTCACACTATGCTTTTCCCTGTTCTTTTATCTTTGCTCATGCTATTTTCCCTGCTTAGAATGATATCGCTTCTGTCCTTTCTCTAGGTAAGTTCCATTAATCTTTCAAAATTCATCCCGAACTGGTCTCTTCCAGGAAACCCTTTTTTTAAAGATCCATTCCAAATTAGACCATCCCATTCTTGAACTCTTATTGTACTTATAGGGAACCATGATGAGTTTAATATTTATCTGATTTATAATTCTATATATTTGTCTCTCTAAATGGACTGTAAGTCATTTGAAGGCAGGGACCACAGGATACACATACTGTCATTAAATTAACCTCCATGGAAAATCTTGCATATCTCAGAATTAGTAATAGCATTACATGCTGGGAAAAAGCAAAACAAAACTCCTAGAGCTTAGAGTCAAATACTATGTCTGCTAATAATCATCTTTATTAATTTCATTTTATTGAGAGTAAAATAAAGTTGTTGATGAGATGATGACTAAGCTTTCTTCCAGCTATAAATATGTGGTTATGTGTTTTCTGATTAAGGTAGAATTTGGTCAATCTTGTGTTATACTGACTGGCTCCATAATATTTGAATTTTTTGTTTGTTTTTGTTTTTGTTGTTGTTGTTTTTAGTTTTTTGGCAGCTTGCACTTTTTTCCCTCTTAATCTATGAGTTCTGGAATTTAGCTATGATATTCCTAGGAGTTTTTATTTTGGGAAATTTTTTCAGGATGTGATCAGTGGAGTCTTTTAATTTTATTTTATCCACTGGTTCTAAAATATCAGGGCAATTTCCCTGGATAATTTCTTTAAAATGATGTCTAGGCCCTTTTTATTATATTTTAGTTACTCCGATAATTATTAAATAATCTCTTTTTCTACAGTGACCACATATAGTTTTACATACCACATGATGGTGATGAAATATTATTGTGCTATAAGAAATGATAAGCAGGATGATTTAGAAAGGCCTGGAAAGACTCGTATGAACTGATGTATATTTAAGTGAGAAGAACCAAGAGAATATTGTACACAGTGATAGCATTATTGTTTGATGAAGAACTTATTAAAAATGCAATCTATCTATAAAGAAAGAACTGATGCTACCTGAATACAAATGGCAGTATATTTTGTAGTTGTTGTTAGTTCCTTTTTCTAAAAGAACTATGCTTTTCATGACTGCACATATATAACTTATATATGTGCAGGGGGGATAGGGAGGAAGGATGAGAACTTGGAACACAAAATTTTAAAAATCAATGTTACAATTTGTTTTTACATGTGTAAGAAAATAATGGGCTTTGCCAATGCCCAAAGTCCCCAGCTTGAGGGGATTGATTTGGATTGATTAGATTGACTGAGATTGACTGCCTTTGATGATTAACTCACTTAAAGTTAATTCAATTGAAGGCACACCTTCCTGGCCCATGGAGGGTGTGTTCTCAGAGATTATGGACTCTGACCTCAACACAGGACCACCCTCAAATCCAGTCAACCAATGGATCTGGGTGATGTTAGCAAATTATCTTGAAGCACTGTGGAAGGATGGCCTCTCCTTGATATGCAGAGGGAGCTTCCAAATTCAGTTTGTCTCTCGCACAGCCTGGTGGTAGAGAAATTGAGGAAGAACCAGGTGAGGGCAGGCTAGATAGACCTTTTTCTAATAAATGCTAAATGCCCCCAAACTGGTGCTAAAGCTTTAATTTATACGTAAATCCTAGCTAGCTTTCCTTATACTTGGGACAGGAATAAGGCGACCAACATTTAATTTTAAATGTCATCTATGTAAGGTAGGGAAACATCTTGAATGAATGAATGAATGAGTGAGTGAGTGAGTGAATAAACAAATAAATATATAGATAAATGAATCAATGAATGAATGAACAAATGAATAAATAGATAAATAGATGAATGGATAGATAAATAAATAAATGGAAGGATAAATGATAGATAGATAAATAAGTAAGTAAATAAATAGGTGAATAGAGAGATAGAGATAGAGAGATAGATCAAATAAACAAAAGAATAAATCAATGATGAAGAACTCTGAATGACTTAACTATTCTCAGCAGGACAATGATCCAGGACAATCCCAAAGGCATAATGATGAAGCTTACTATCCATCTCTAAAGAAAGAACATTGGTTGAACACAGACTGAAGCATGCTATTTTCCCTTTATTTCTTTCATTTTTTTCTTTTATTCAACTTTTGTAGTACAAAGTCACTAATATGGTAATGTTTTATGTAATTACACAAGTGTAACCTATATCTGATTACTTTTTGTCTCAGGGAGGGGAGAGGGGAAGGAGGGAAAGAGGGATAAAAATTGGAACTCAAAATGGGTGAGAGCTTCTTTTATTCCACCATCTTGGTCCCACACCTTGAAGCCTCAAACTCCCTACTCTCTTATCAAAAAAGATATCTATCTATATCTATATCTATATCTATCTATATCTATATCTATATCTATATCTATATCTATATCTATATCTATATCTATATCTATATCTATATCTATATCTATATCTATCTATATCTATATCTATATCTATATATCTTTTTATGTATATATTATATATAATTATATTATATATTATTGTTTTATATATATAATTTTCAATTCAGAGAACAAAACAAATATTTTCATAACAGTACAACAGAATGATTGCACATGAAACTTCAAATCTATCACATTCAACTTGCTATTTCCTCTAAATACACAAAAAAGTTATCATGCAAATTTATTTTTTTTCCTTTTTTTATTCCCTTTCCCCTGCCCCACCCAAGAGATAGCTACCATTAGATAGAAAGAGGTATATGCATACATATATGTGTATATATTTACATGTATATGCACATAAACAAATATAATATGTTTATATGTAAAATTTTTTCTATACATTCTTCTATTTATCAGTTCTTTGTCAGATAGTGTCTGTGTATGCCTTTTATTTTATTTTATTTTTTGGGGGGGACCACTTTTTTTTTTTTGCAGGGCAATGAGGGTTAAGTGACTTGTCCAGGGTCACACAGCTAGTGTGTCAAGTGTCTGAGACCAGATTTGAACTCAGGTACTCCTGAATCCAGGGCCAGTGCTTTACCACTCCGCCATCTAGCTGCCCCTATGCCCTTTATTTTTAAATTGTATATTTATAATTGTAAAAATGACTTGGTCTCTCAGAGTCATTATTAAAACAATATTGATATTTCTGTATACAATTCTCTCTTGGTTCTGTTTACTTCACTCTTCATCATTTCACATAAGTCTTCTCCATGCCTTTCTAATATCAATGAATTCATCATTTCTTATAGGACAGTAGTTTTCTATAATTACTATATATTATATTCTGTTCAGCCAATCTCAAATTGATGGGGATTGCTACATTGTCCAGTTTTTTCTCACCACAGGGTTGCTATATTATGCTATACCACACCACACTACATCACCACACCACAGCACGACAACACACCACTATACCACACCATACCATACCATACCATACCATAATATATCACACCATACCATATTCTAGAATACTATGCTACCCTGAGAAAGGCTACCTTTTTTTTGTTTTGTTTTGTTTTGTTCTAGAGGTACCTTTGAGGACGAGTCAGAGAAAACTCTTTTCTAATGCCATCAGCTTAAGTTTCCTTTCTGTTCAGTATCAATTGTCAGTTATTATATTAGCATTCTAGTTTAATTTTTAACAATTAACATCAGTTTTTTTAAAGAAAAGAGCATTTAGTGAGGAGGTTTAGCAAGAAGAGAAATACAAATTTTTTTCTCCCAAATATTTGAGGGCAGGTACTCTCTCTTATGCCACCTACTTCCTGGGGAGAGTAAGTAGCCTCAATCTTAAAACAGTCACACTGCAAAGTATTCACCCCACAATATTTATTTCCAAATTTGACATTGCCAATGGATTAAGTTATTACTGCTGCCTCTTAGCTACATTCACTCAACTTCTATGCTGGGTAAAACTGGTGATGTAGGATTTCACTCCATGCTGGGCTCAACTGCCTTCAAAATATGTCAAGAATTTTAGATCTCAAACCTTTGGAAGCTTGCTTTCCCAATCTTCTGAAGCTTATAAGGTTGTAGCTTACTTCACCTAAGAATGGTAAAGAACAAACTGGATGATGAAAAGAACAAAGACCTGTATTAAAGGGTCAAGTGTTGGCAGCTCAGGTGAGAATACAGGCATCTGTCAGTAGGAAGCCTTGTGATCACTCTAACATGCATTCTTGGCTTTGTGGAAGCTTTGGGTGTGAGAGGGACAAGGGTCTCTTGCCTATCCAGAGGAGGTTAACAGTAACATCCTTTTTATTCACTAATACAGAAAAAATAATTGTTTCACCAGTATTCTTTAGTATTTACTCCTATTACTGGCTCAGCAATCAAATGTTTTTCTACCACATGGTTAAGAGATTAGAAACAAAATTCCTGCCCATCCTCCAAAATTCACACAGCTGATTGCCTTAAGCGTACTGTTTGTGTTCAAAATATTTCAGTTCTCATTGGTTAATATTTATTTTATATGTACATGCTAAAGTTCCTTTTAGAATATAAACTTCTTGGGGGACAGCTAGGTGGCACAGTGTATAAAACACTGGCCCTGGATTCAGGAGGACCTGAGTTCAAACCTGGCCTCAGACACTTGACACTTACTAGCTGTGTGACCCTGGGCAAGTCACTTAACTACCATTTCCCCGCAAAACAAACCAAAAAAATAAAAAAGAAAGAAAGAAGGAAAAGAATGTAAGCTTCTTAATGTCATGGTCTCTTCCACTTTTGTTTTATGTCTCTAACACTCAGCACATAATAAACATTTAACAGATGCTTGTTGATTGATTGGTTGGTTGGTTGGTTGAAGGAAACCAAAGAACTTTGACTAAATACAGGACCTCGATGTAGTGCTCTTGTTGCCCTTTTCCCCAGAATATTGGCCACCCAGCTCTCTAATTCTAAAATAAGAGAACTATTTTAGTCTAGCAGTGAAGGTGATGCACTGGGTTGTAAGACTTGCAAAGGTACAACTTTTGTCAATAGTCCTGAAAACTATTTTCCAGACCCTAGCTCTCAACTGGAGTAGCTTGTAAAAAGCATATAAAAGTCAGAGGAAACCCAGAGAAAGGCATTGTGTTAAGCACCAGGCATAAAAAGCAAAAGGAAAAATGGCCTATGCTCTTGAAGAGTGGACATCTAGTAGTGAAGGGACAACACATATAAGAAATTTCTGGGGCAGCTAGATGGCGCAGTGGATAGAGCACCTGCCCTGGATTTAGGAGTACCTGAGTTCAAAATCCGGCCTCGGACACTTAACACTTACTAGCTGTGTGACCCTGGGCAAGTCACTTAACCCCAATTGCCTTACTAAAAAAAAAAAAAAGAAATTTCCTCATGCTCGATCCCTTGGGTTTGGTGGCAAAACCTATCATACTTACTCTTTTTCATTGCCATTTCCATAGACAAAGTCACATGTATACCCATTTAGTGTTTGCAAAAGCACTTTGTAGGCATTATCTCATTAGAGTCTTATCAGAATTCTGAGACATATACTAGAGGCATTATCTCTTCTTCACATATGAAAATTTCACCTGTGGATAATTTAAATGGCCTGTTCATGGCCTCTCCGGCTAGTAATTGGTCAGAAGCAGGATTTGAACCTGGATATTCCTGACTCCTTATATCTCACTTCAAGGAAGAGGAACTAGTTAAAGCTCCTGGGAATGGTATAGGTATGAAACTCTCATACCTGTCTCCATGGAAGTTTCCCAACACTGCAGTCCACAGCAGCACTGTCCTCTCCATGAGCTCAACATTTGGTTTCCACCCATATTCTAGGGGGAAGCAGGAGAGAAACATTGATCTTCTTAGATCAGTTTAAGCTATTATTTAGGACACAGACACAAATTATTTCATTAAAATTGGTTAGGGTGGTCTTTTTTCCTTGAGGAATTGGCTGAGAGGCAGGCAATGAATTTTCTAGTTCTACTTAAGGAAGACCACTTCCAACTATTACATTATGGTCCAGGATTCCCAGGGCTTTATTAGGTACCCAAGTCACAAGTCTCACACATATGTGGCAGTTCTGGGCATCTGGCAAAGAGAATAGGTTATTGATAGCACAGATCAGTTCTGCGTGTTAATTACTGTTTAAAGCTCAGATGATAGAGTTTTTGATGGGAGTCTCAAATTCTATTAATTAAGATCAACAACATTTAATAATACACCACTTTTCATTAGAATTGTGCTAATCAACCGAGACATAATGCCAAAAAAAATGCCTGCCCCAGAGAAGTTTGCAGTCTATTGAAGAGATGCAGAATAGATGCAGGACAAATAAGTACAAGGTAAATGTAGAGAGAGAGTGCAAACACCTGGAAAAGACTAAGAATAGGGTATAGGATGATCTCTGAAAGAAGTGGGAGATCCCAGGTAGCAGAGATAAGGGATAAAGTCTTTGTGGAAAAGGGACAAGATTTCAAGAGGGAATATCTGTTGATACTAGCAGGTTGGGACAGTTTAGTTGGCATTGTGTAATAAAAGAGCCAGGCCTGAGAATCAGGAGGACCTGAGCTCAATGTAGCCTCAGATACTTATTGGCTGTGTGACCCTGGGAAAATGACTTAATCCTGTTTGCCTTAGTTTCCTTATCTGTAAAGTGAGTTGGAGAAGGAAATGGCAAGTCACTCCAGTATCTTGCCAGGGCAAACCCCAAATGGGGTCAGGAAGAATCAGACATGACTAATCAAATGATGAAACCATAGAATATGAAAAGGAATGAAATGAAATTTTTGGAAAGGTAGTTAAAAGTCAGATGGTGGATGGCTTTAAATGCCCAATGTGAGAAGTCTGTGATATTAATTTGACAGCTGTGTAAGAATTTTGCAGAGCCTAGGAGTGTAATTCAGAGCTATTGCAATAGTCCTGCTGAAAGTGATGAGAAATGGGGCTAGGCCTGGGGATTGTAAAGAATAGAAAGAAGGATCAAATACAAGAGGATTGTGTGGAAATAGAAACAATATTAGTCAATGGGTTGGATTATACAAGGAGAAGGGAGGGAAGAGTCTAGGGTGAGTCTAATGTTTTCAAGAAGGACAGATAAAGACTTATACCAAACAACCTAGCAAAGTGTCCTTGGAATTTAGAGGGCTTGGTTGATATGACTGAATCAGAAATTACGGATTCCGTAAAGCAGCTAATTGGAAAAGAATGAGAGGCAATCAAAGGTTTTAAGCTCCAAGTGACCACGATGAGGCCATTTTATAGATGAAGGAAACGGAGATCAAAGAGGTTAAGTGTCCTTGCCTAAAGATCAACCAGGGAATAGGTGGTAGAGACAGTTACTTGAAATCTTTGTAGTTAGACTCTCTGATCTGAGTCGAAATCTAGTGGTTTCCCAGTAGTACCCAGAGTCCTTCAAGATGAGCCACAGTGTTCCCACACTTAGGGTTGAGCCATTCTCCAAACTCACAGCTTTTAAGTAAGTATTAGGTCTGATCTAAGAGGGTCCATCTAAAGCAGAGTGATGACTATATCAGGTCTTTTCTCTTTCCACTATAGCTCCCCTCCTCCTCCACTGCCCACACATGTACCATATAGGCTCCCAGGAAAATATATACATTAAGGGCAGGTAATCACATTAGTTTTTATGTTACTTATCTGAATCAAGCATTCTTCCTAGACTATATTGGGAATAATTCCGACCCAGAAGGGATCAGTGCTAGAAAGTGGGGAAAAATACAATTTTGAGTGACAAATATGTCAGACTAACCACTAGTAACTATTGAGAAGAACAAGAAAATGGGACAGGCTCAGATTGTGACAGAACAGCTAATTCACAAGTATATTAGAAGGGTCCTAAGCCCAAGAAGTTATGGGGTTAATTGATATGCTCTCTTTGCCAGAATAACCCACAGTAAGCCATGGTCAATGGGTTTTATTTGTAATACATATAAGCTCTGGACCTATTATCCTAATACCCATTCACATTAGTATGTGAATGGGTATTAGGATAAAAGGGTTTGGGGGTCTCTTTTCTAGTATTATACCTTACAACCCCCATCTATTTTCTTCTCCTCAATGTCAGATAAAATGATTATCATCTCAATATAATTTTGTCTAATTTATAACTCAAGATAATTGATAGCCAATTAAAAAGGGGATTCTTAACCTGAGGGAGGGAATAATTTTCAGTGACCCATGAAAGTTGATGGAAAATTTGCAGAGCTGATAGAAGAGTAGATTCCTTGCTTGATGGATACATTATTTTGACTGTCTTATTCATGAATTTTCTGCATGAATAACATGCTCAGCACTAAGAAAGCAAACCAAGTGAGAAACCCCAACCTGAAATAAGTATCAACCCATTATAGCCCTGACTAAGGCAGAAGAAATGCTATCAATGGGGGGCAGTGATGTCCTAATGGCTAAATTCATTCTATCTCCAATCCCCATGCCATTGCACTGGCTGTACCCTATGCCTGAAGCACACTCCTTTACCAGTGCCTTAGAGAGGCCCTCTCTTTCTTTAAGATGCAGATTAGTAATCATCTTTATATGTAGCCTTTCCCGATCCCCTCAACTAAAGGTGCTGTCCCTTCCCACAGTACCTTGTACTTAACTACTTTTTGTATATATGTATGTGTGTGTATTTATATGTAGTTAACTTTATATTTTACTATGTATATTTAGATATACTTGAATAGCTTCTCCATCTGAATATAATGTAAGCGCATTATGGGTAAGGGATTATTTCATTGTTGTACTTGTATCCCTAGTACCCAGCCCAGTACCTGGCACACAGTATGTACTGAATAAATGCACATTGATTGACTTATTGATGGGGCAGGTTCAAGTGTCAGTTCATCTTCCAAGCTTTAGCAAACTACATTAGTGATACACTGGTCATGAATGGTGGTTGGGAGGGGTTGAAACTGGGATGAAAAAGAGTGTGCCAAGACAGAGCCCATGGTATACCACAGTACCCCAGAAGGAGATTTCCATCCTTCTACATTGTAAATTTGAGGAGGTGGGGTCCATTCAGACCTGATAGTCTTATGGGTCTTAGATCTAGGGGCACCATAGAGGTAGTTGTTCAAGAGCCAGAGAGTGACTGATTAGAATTCAGGTCTTTTAAGAGGGCAAGACTTTTCCTGGGCATATCTATGGGCCTAACCAATAATCCACCTTTGCAAAGAAAGGAGAATATCAATACTGATGTGTGGATGCTAGAGATGCTAGAGATCACATGCCCCTTTGCACGTCTTTGCAAGGAGGATCAAAATAGCAGTATTACTCTCATACATATTCCCCAACCAGAAAGACTAACATGGTTATTCTTTGCACATGATTTGGGAGATGAGAAAAAAGAGAAGGCAAGGATCAGAAATCTGGGGACATACCACTCATGGCATGAGGGGGGGGGGGCAAAGTGGAAGGTAACTTTTCAAGGGCTCTTATCTTCCTCCTGCTCATGAAGGGACCAAAATAGGAAAGAGAGAGAGAGAGAGAGAGAGAGAGAGAGAGGAGATAGAGAGAGAGAGAGAAGAGAGAGAGAGAGAGGAGAGAGAGAGGAAACACAGGGACAGCCAAAACATTTTTGTTGTTCTAGCATGCTACTATGTAGTAAATACAATGCCGGCCTTGGAGTTGGACAAAGCTGGGTTCAAATCCCAACTCTGACATTTCTTACTTTGTGAATCTGGGGCGGGAGGGTGATTTTAACCTCTCAGTATTACAGCCTTATTTTCTAAGACTAACTTCAGAGCAGCTGCAAATGGTACAATTGGGAAAACATAATTTCCTCACTGGTAGATTAGTTTGCAAATATTAAAGTACAATATGCATACAGTTTCTTGTTTATTTCTTTGTACTGGATCTATGACTTCTTTGGTTGGGAAGGGAAGGAAATAGGCATTTATTAAGCACTTACTATGTGCCAGGCACTGTGCTACATAATGGAAATACAAAGAAAGGCAAAAGACAGTTCCTTCCCTGAAAGAGCTCATATTCTAATGTAGGAAACAAAGTGAAAATTATTATATTCAAACAAGTTATTTACAGGATAAATTGAAGATAATTGTTGGGGGAAAACACTAACATTAAAGAAGATCAGAAAATACTTATTACTCAAGGTGATATTTTTGCTGAGATTTGAAGGAAGCTGGGGAAGGCAGGGCATAGAAAGAAGGAGGGAGAGCATTCCAGGCACAGAGACAGCCAGTAAAAATACTCTGAATTAGGAGATGGAGTATCCTGTGAAAGGAACTGGAAAGAGGCCAAATTGCGGGATCCTAGATTATATAGAGGAGAAAAAACTAGACTATATAGAGTAGAGTGAAGGTTAAGGAGTTTGGAAAGGTAGGAGAGGGTCTGGTTTTGAGGGACTTTAAAAATCCAAACAAGGTTTTTTATATTTATCCTAGAGGTAGCAGGGAGCCATTGGAGTTATGGAATGGGTTGGAGTGATATGGTCACACCCTCACTTTAGATAGATCGTTTTGAGTGGGGAGAGACCTGAGGCAGAGGAGACCATGTGTGAGGGGATAAAGGCTTGTACCAGGATAGTTACAGTGTCAGAGAAGAGAAGGAATATCGAGGACATGTGGCCATGAAAGGAGAATAGAAAGGATTTGAAAGATTGCTGTTGGGGAGTGTGAGAGAGAGAAGGCCAAGATAACACCTAGGTTTTGAGCCTGATTTACTAGAGGATGTGGTACTCCTCAGCAGTAAAAAGGAAGAAGCATGAGAGGGCTTTTGGGAAAAGGATAATGAGTTCAGGTTTTAATATATCTAAGGAATAATCCAAGTTGAGGTGTTCAATAGGCAACTGAGAATTCAGTTGGGAGGCTAAGAGAGAGGGTTAGGATAGATAAATACATTCGAGAATCAGCATCAGATAATAACTGAATCTTCTACATTAGCCAGTCTACATGGGGCAGATTAAGTTTCCCTGCAGTTAAATCTCAGCTTCTTCTAGTGCTTCTTCTTTGGCTATAAGAAGGCCCAGAGTAGAAAAGATATTGGTTGTCACTGCTCAGAGCTAAGAACCACAGGTAATTCTTTTCTTTCCCTATATCCTGCCATGCTCTACTCACACCCTATAGGTTATTTTTTAAACTCTCTCTGGAATTCAGGGGCTCTAGGAAAGGTCCATGGACTTCACTTTGTAAGGGGTGTCGTAAAAGTCTTAGTGAAGAATTTAAAACCTAATAACTTAAATCTGCAGCTAGTACTTTTGAATATCCTCTATAAAAGATACACTCTCTTAAATACCTGGAAATTGAATTTTGGGATATCAAAATCCCATTTTCCTATTGTCTTTCAGTATGCAATTGAAAATGTGTCCCCTGAAAGATGGTTTACAGTTTTTTTTTCTCCTCAAAATAATAAAATCACATTGAAGAATTCATCAGAGTTTTGAAAGTCCTCTAGCTTAAAGGACAATTTGTAACTTTCTGATAAAATATTAATCACATTCAAAATAAGTCACAAAATGCCAGTGCAAAGGACAGAGGATTATTTTTATTCAAAGCACAATAGCAGGGGACAAATGGCAACAGCTTAGCTGAACAGAATGCACTGAACTGAATGTCCCTCAGATGCTACAAGGAAGCCCATTGCTTACAGCAGGTTCATGTGTCATTCTCTTGGTGCTTTCAATCCTATTTCCTGGAGTTCGGTGGAAGCAGCTCCTGACTTTTTCTAATGAACAGGCTGATCTTGGTGTAAAGGGAAAGAACACAGTTGAGGAATCATTCAAAATACAGCAGAATATACACAAATTTGAATCACCCCAATCTACCTTGCTGTGGTTTCCAGAACATTGTTAAGCCTTTGTATTACTCTTTATTGTGTTACCTTACTGTCTGTGGTTACTAAAACCATGGAAGATGACTTTGGAAAAAAGAATCAGAATAACACATAAGAAGGACTTAGAGAAAAATGGTTCCTTTATGGGCTACATGGGCAGCTAGGTGGCATAGTAAATAGAGTGCTGGGCCTGGAGTCAAGAAGACCTGGGTTCAAATCAGGCTTCAGACATTTACTAACTGTGTGATCCTGGGAAAGTAACTTAACCCTGTTTCCCTGTTTCATCATCTGTAAAATGAGATTGGAAAGATATGGCAAACAACTCCAGCATCTTTGCCAAGAAAATCCCAAAAAGGAGTCACAAAGAGTTGGCCATGATGAAAAATGACTGAACAAGAATAGGCAACAGAGTTCACCATTAATTATATTGTTCACCTTTAAGCATGGGACCTCAACCTATGCTCTACAGACTCTGTACTGAGGAAAATGATGATCTCACCTGAAATAAAACTGAAAAATTAAGTACATCTCCCTAAATTTTGTGATTTAAGATTGTTCATTCTGTTATTGTTTTGACAGAAAGAATCAAGGAATTTTAGACTTCAGGTCGAGGGACCAGGACCAGGACCAGGAAAGCTGGACCAATGCTGTAAACATTGGATAGGAGGAAGGCGTGGGCTTGGGCTATGCCCAAGGAGGCCAATGTAGAACCAAGTGAGCATTTCAGCTTTGACCTACATATGGAGCACTAGTAATGGCCAGTGGCCTATAGTGGAAAGAGTCAGAAAACGTGAGTTCACATTCCATTACTGTTACTAAATAAAGGTGTTACCTGAGGGCTAGTTAATGAAGCTCTCTAGGTCTCTGTTCCCTAATCTGTAAAGTGATGGAGTTGGACTAAGTGATCTCTAAGCTCCCTTCAGCTCTAAACCTACATTATGAGCCTGTGTTTCCTAAAGCCAGTGAGTAAAGAGAGCCAGCTTGGTATTTTGGGGATCTGTGATAATTCAGCAGAGCAGAAGTGGAAGCTCCACTTTGTTTTCATCTCAAAGTTAGTTTGTTTTTGCCTTTTGTCAGTATGGGTTATTTCTGAATAATTGGGCTTTGCTCCCCAAAAAGTAGCTTTAAAATGATCCAAATTACTCAAAGAGTGAAAATTATTTTCCTCAATTTCTTCTCACTGAGGAATGTTAGATCTTGCTCCAGGCCACTGGTCAGAATACACTAGAATGCATTTGTTGAACACCTGTTGGAACTCATTCCCCTTTCCCCCCCCACCTCCCCCATCAGACTCATCCCAGGTGTAACACAAAGGCTCCAAATATATATATAAATTATATATATATATATATATATAAATTATATATAAGGGAATGCTGAGCTCTTGAGTAGATGATCTGCTGGAAGAAGGGTGACAGGGGAAGGTAGCTGATTAATTACAACACTCACCATGAAAGATGAAGGGAACTCTGCAGAGACCATCTGTGTTTTATCAGTATGGATTAGAGCGGCATCCATTGCCCTCATGCAGTGATAGAAACATCTTTGCTGCACTCACAGATTTTCCAGAATAAAAATGTTCCATGACATGTATGAAGTGTATGGTATCAAAGTCAGGTTTTTTGCAGGGTAGGGTGAGGGAAGGGGACAACTTTATTCAACAACTCATAGAGAAATGAGATTAGCAATGTGTGAGTTTGTCTAGGAAATGAGACTGTGACTATTTGTGTTCTGAATCTAGAGCTTAATTTAAGAAAAAATAATAAAGAAATAAAGGGACATTTTTATCAGCAGAAGGCAGCTGGTTTGGATTTAATTATATCCGAAAATTAATAAAAAGAGGATAATCAGCTTGTGTTAACTTAGAACCTCTTGGACAGAAAAAAAGCAAACCCCAATAGTTAAGTTTGTCATTAAGATGTCTTCAAACTAGTTCACATTCCCTGCATTCATAATTCACTTTATACATAATTAGTTGTCTAAAATGTGAAGCTGCTGCGGTACCTCAAACAATGCTGGCCTCCTCACATTGGTTCTTTCTACAGGTTGGGCGCGGCACCCTTCCTTCCTTGCTCTTCTTCTGACCCCTCTGTTCACACATCCCTTGGTCCTTGACTCATTGTTTCTGAACTCAGACCATGATTTCAGCCTATGTTCAAGGGAACGACTATTACATGGATGCTTGCCTTTGCCTTTTGGACCAGCAGATGGCTCTCATTTGGTCCCTCTATCAAGACCATGTTATCTCTCTTTCCTAGAGCATGATGACCTTTCTATTCATCACACACCAATCCATAACTCTCTCCAGAACACTATAGAAGTGTACTCGTACTAGTGTACATGTACCCATATTCTTAGAGGATACACTTTAGGGAAAAGTCTTTTTCATCAGACTCAAGTTGTCCTATATCTAGCTGTTAGCTGGAACAGTGAATAGAGTGCTAGACTTGAAGAGAGGAATCCATGAGGTAAAATTCCATCCTAGACATTTACATGGCTCGTGAACTTGGAAAAGTCATTTAATCTCTTTCAATCTCAGTTCCCTCATCTAGTAAAATAAATACACCTACCTCACGAGGTTGTTTTGAGGATCAAATGAGGTAAAATGTAAAGAGGTTGTTGTAAACTTTTAAATGCTATTAAAATGTTATTATTGTTTTCGTCACTATCACCATCACCATCACAATCATCTTCATCATCACCATCCTTTCATCATGTCTAGGTCCTTAATGGGAATATAAATCCTAGAAATAGCCAATTATGAGTGGAATGAAATGGAAGTAAAGAAGTCATATGTTAGAAAAATGAACTTTTCTTTTTCTCTTAAAGTATATATCTAATGATTTTTGATGAAACATTTCATAAAATATTAGTAACCTCAAGAACTTATGTTCAGTGAAAGAATAACATCCTGAGAGCTAAAGAGTTCCTATGAACAAGACTCCTGAACAAAGTATATCCAGTCTAAAAGACAGAAGGGGAAAATGTCTTTTTTGTTTCTAAATTCACATTGTCTGTCTGTCCTACCCTTCTCCAATTAATTCACATTAATCAAAACTACTGAGATTGAGTACTCTAGTAGTTAGTAATGAAAATAGGGTAAAGGAAGGAAACAGGATCAGCAAGGATAATATCTATCTATCTATCTATCTATCTATCTATCTATCTATCCTATCTATCTATATATATATATATAATACTTTATTATATTGATGACAAAATTACTGAATTTGAGACACTCTTCTAACCTTACTTTTGTTCAGTTCAAACCAGTTTGTGAAATGAAACATTTGGAATCTAATTGGCACCAGATGCTAAAATGCTGTGAGATTCTCAGAGAGGTTCTGATAGTGAGAAATGGAATAAAATAAATTATTCTGAATTGAATAAGTAGAAGGGAGGATTGAAGGGGTAGGAAGAAAAGAAGATGTTAAAAGGAGTACTAGACAAAATTTCTTAATCTTGAGACTCAGATTCTAGTTCTAGCTTTATTACTGAGGTCCTATCTCTGCAAGTCTAACATCATTTGGGTTCAGTTTCATGCCTTTTACAATGAAGTGGATTAAATTAAAATTTTTGTTTTTAGTCATTTCAGTTTTGTCTGACTCTTTGTGATACCAATTGGGATTTTCTTGGTAAAAACACTGGAATAGTTTGGAGTCCTTTTCCAACTCATTTTATAGATGAGGAAACTGAGGCAAACAGCGTTAAGTGATTTGACCAGGGTCACACAGCTAGTAAGATTCTGAGGCCAGATTTGAAATCAGGTTTTCCTGAATCCAGGTCTGGTGCTGTATTCACTGCAACAAGTAGCTGCCCTTTTAATTCAATTTACAAATCTTTTATAAGATCCTACTTTGTGAACGATATTGTAATAGGTAGTAGGACTATTGAGATAATGATATGGGAATAGATAATGAAAAATAGTCCCCGACTTCAAGAAACTAATGTTCTACTGGAATTCTGCTAGTTTGGATAGGTTTTTTTTAAAGTCCCCCTTCAGCTGTAGCATCCCTGGCTCTGTGACCAAATCTAGGAAACCCAATGCCATGTCTATAAATGAAACTTGATGAAATATTGATAATATGTCTATGGTACATCTGTGTCCCTAGGAAGATGATCTGACACCCCTCTATATGTTCCCTAATCATATTCTTATGTTTGCTTCATGATAGAGATGTTTACTAGAAGAGGTAGAACACCTCCTTGACTAAATTAATATTGATTTACTTTGTCTGTTAAAGAATAAATTGAGGAATCCAAATTCAACAACATAAGTTGAGGAAAAGTTCATGATCTTGTCTGAATCTTGGACTCTCTTATTGTATCAACTTCTTCATGACATAGGCCACATTTTATAATTCACTTGATTTCAGATTTTCATTTGACCTCTTCTTTGATGATTTACAAGCTTACAAAAGATGAATTATAATTGAAAAAAATTAAATGGCTAAGAAAAAAGACAACCTCAAAAAACAACACGTTCTTCCAGTAACACATTGAACTCAGATTATCCCTGGTCCACAAATCACCAACACATTTTGTATTTCCAGAGACACTGGTCATTATAATTTTAAATATGGAAGATACTTCAGACATTATCCAATCCAATCTCTTTCTTTTTCAGATGAAGAAATAAAGACCAAAGTGGTTAAGTGGCATGCCTAAGATTATAGGAGGAATAGATAAAAGGGCTGGATTTGACCAAGTTATACTATCTCTAAGCCAAGCTCTTTTTCATTACACCATACTGGCCTTGCCCATTCCTGATGATTCTGCATGACAGCAGACTCTTGGTCCTTTTTAGGTTGGTTCTAACAGTGAAGAAGCTGATACTGATGAGCTTACTTCTTTTGCTTGTTGGAGGCAAAGTGCATTAAGTTTCTCATTTCAAATGTGTCACACATAAAATAGAAAAGGCATTTTTGCCTCTCTCAACATTATTTCACAAGTATGTCTTGAGCTTTTGCCACATACAAGGTACTAGAAGGGATACAAAAATATTATAATAGTCTTGGGTCTCATGGAACTGGCCTTATTGTAGGACAAATTAAACAAAAGGCTATGACACCAAACCATAAATGTGGCATGGGCACAGAGAAGGAAAGGATAGAACTTAGATAAAAGTCATCCAAACAATCATTATGAAGAAAATGACTTGCATTCTAGCCTTTAAACAATGGGTGAGATATTAATAAGCAAAAGTTCAGGATAACATTATTCCCAGAAGAAGGGAGAAGAGAAGGCTTAGGAAAAGGATTAAATATTTATTTAGCACCTAATACATGCCAGGCATTGTTCTAAACTCTTCATTATTTCATTTGATCCTCACAATTCTGGGAGGTAGGTGTTATTATTCCCATTTTCCATTTGAGGAAACTGAGGCCAACAGATGTTACACGACTTGTCCAGCTTTACACAGCTGGTAAGTATCTGAGACTGGATTTAAAATCAGGTCTTCCTGATTCTGGGTTTAGAGCTCTAGCAATTGTAGCACCTAGCTGCCTCATAGAGAGAAGAAAATAGCCCTATGAATGCCTCTGACCTGTGGCATCACTCTCTTATGATTGTTAAGTCTCTGGCCTTTCTTGGATCACTATATCACAAGGATCTGACATCATTCATGCTTACTTTACTTCTGCTCTGGTCAGTCAAAAAGCATTTACTAAGCATCTCTTAGTTTCCAGGCATGGTTCTAAATATTAGGGATAAAAAGAAGGGCAAAATATCTCCCTTGATATCAAGCATCTCAGTCTAAAGAGGAAGACAACATGAAAATTTTATATATATATATATATATATATATATATATATATATATATATATATACACACACACACACACACACACACACACACACACACACACACACACATAATATATTTACAGGATATATTGGAGATCATTATAGAGGGAAACTTAAACATTGAGGGGGATTGGGAAAGTTTTATTACAGGAGATGGGATTTTAGCTGGGAATGAAGGAAGTCAGAAAAAGGAGAGAATTCTAGGCATCAGGGAAACCTATTGAATATGACAAGAGAATGAAGATAATCTGTCTAGTGTGAGAAACATGCATCCAGTGTTAATGGATTGAAGAGTAAATAGGAGTGAGTAAAGTGCAAGAAAACTAGAAAAATAGGAGGGGACCAAGTTATAAAGGACTATGAATGCCAAGCCTTAGTGAAGAAAGACTTGAGGCAGGGAGGCAAATCAGTAAGCTACTGAAACAGTCTAATCACAAATGGTACATCATAAAATGGGAATGAAAAGAAAAGAAGAAAGTATTAAGAGAAATGACCAGGATTTGGGCTGAGTGAAGAGAGGAAAGACAAAGGAGTATAATCACTTTAATTATAGATTACTAATGTTGATCTCATCCCCTGTATTTCCTTACCTAATTTGGGAAGGGTTTTGCTGGGAGCAAGAAGAGGAAAAAAGAATAAAGCATTATGATGGAGAGAACACAATTAGTAATCTTAACTATAAGTGGGATGGGACACACTGATCCCTAAAATGGAGCAGAGGATAGCAGAATGAATTAGACAACAAAATCTAAGTTCTATTGCTTATAAGAAACACACTTAAAACAAATATTCACAGAGATTTAAAATGAAGGCTTGAGGAATGTATTATGTCACATGTATCCAGAAAGAGAGAGGTGGTAATGATGTTATCACATTTACATGACAATAATAAAAGTAGATATTATTAAAAGTAACATGGAAGGAAATATTATTTTTAAAATGAACCATAATTAATGAAGCAATTGCAGCTACACACACACACACACACACACCCCAAATGGGATAGCATCTAGATCCTTAAATGAAAACTAATCAAATTATAGGGCTAAATAACAAAACTACAAGGGTTAGGGATCTTCAAAGATACTGCTTATATAATGAAAAATCCAGAAAATAAAAAATAAAGAAGCAGGAATTTGAGGAGCTGAATAGAATTTTAAATGTTAGAGGAAATATAATTCTGGAGATTACTCAATGGGAATAAAAAGAAATATACATATAACTTGACTTTGCCTGAGAACTTTACAAAAATTGTTCCCATATTAGGGCATAAAATAATTAAAATCAAATATAAAAAAGCAGAAATGTTATACATATGATTTGCTGACCAAAACACAATGCATAGTTCAATGCATAGAAGTTGAAGAATGGAAATTATATTAGAAATGTATGATGGGGTCAGATTACAACATCCTTAAATATCAAACTAAAGATTTTGTGTTTTATTGTGAGGGCAGTAAAGACCAAATAATAAAGTTTTTGAGTAAGGGAGTCAATATAATTGGACCTGTGATTTAGGAATTTCAATATGACAACAATCTGAAAGAAAAGTTAGAGAAGGGATAGAGGAGGAATAAGTTTAAAGATGATTATATAATCAAGGCCATTGGCAATGATATTCAGGGTAATAGTAGTTTCAGACACTGTGGAGGTAGGATAAACATTACCATACCTAATTAGTAAGGAAGGTTGTCATAACAAAGAAGAAATAAAGGTAGGATGATTTTGCTAAAGAGAACTTCAAAATTTTGACCCTGAGTTATTGAGTGAATAGTTTAGTGATGCCAGTTACAGAAACAGAAAAAAACAAGAGGATGATATAGATTGGGGGGAAAGGTATTGAGTTGACTGGATACATGCTGAAAGGTCCAGCAGGTAATTAGAAACGTAAGACTAGAGTTCAATTGTTAATACTATAGAAAGAGATAATATTTAAACATGTAGGAATGGATGAGATTTTCAAACAAGATACAGTAAAAAAGACAGGTGAAGAGAGGAATTTTGGCCATATTTACGTCTAAAAAGCAATGATGCTTTATTGATGCCTTTAATTTTCTACATCATAGTCACTTTAAGATTTATTCCTCACCTTTTCTATGGGACAAAGAATATTCTTAAGGACTATACAACATTTAGTTGCATTTTATTGTTCTTTTTATTTGAACTGATTCAGTCGTGTATATTGTTTTCATGTTTCTGCTTACTTCATTCTCCATCTTACTTCACTCTCCATCCTTTCACATGTCTCTCACCTTCTTTTGTCTATTTTTGTGATCTAATAATATCCTATTACATATCTATACAACACTTTTAAAAATCATTCTCCAGTCACTGAGCATAACTGTATTTCCAGTTATCTGCTGTTACAAAGAGTACTACAATGATTTAGTAGATATAGGATTTTTTTTCTATCTTTGACCCCCATGATGTATTCACTTCTCTTGTGTAATTATTAATTATCTGACCAAAATCACACAGTTGAATCACTTTACAACTTTAACATTTTATTAGTGGGTCTGTTATCCTATAGTCCCCCCAACATTTAAAATGTCCCTCTTTTTTATCTTGTGAAGATCTATACTTCTAAGGTGGGAGTAGAAATGAATCAGTGGTGACAAGTAGAATCAATAAGTGTATATAGGAATAAATGGAAGAATGAGGAATCTTATGGGAGGATGAAGTGGGTTGTGAAAAGAAGAAAAGAGAGTTAGAATAATGACTTGAAGTAGTCTATGGGTAAGGGAATAAATTTTTGATGATAAAGGAGTCCTAAGTATGTTTAAAGATAAAGGGACCCAATAGAATAGAGAACTCAGATTCTAGGAAAATAAAGGATAATTTATTTAGGATTAATTTCCACTTCCTAAATTGTTTAAGTCATCATTTATTTAGAAGCTACTCTTCTAGAACAGTGCTAAAGCATCAAAGAATATTCGAAATCCAATTTTCTCAGTTCCAAAATTCTTTCCATCCCACACAAATAAGTGGAGGGGTAGGTGATAGCCATAAGATAACACCAAGAGAACATCATGAGAACAAGGCCTTATTTTTCCTAAATTTATTTTTGAGTTTTCATGACTCTCAAACATTTTCAACCTTTGAGTATTTGCTATTTATAGAACATAATTCTTGACACTTCAAGTTGGAAGAGAATTTTAAAATATATCTTGTTTATGTCCCCTATTTTAGAGATGTTAATGTTGAGTCCCAGATAGAAGTGAGCTGGCTCAATGGATAGAGTCATGGACATGTAGTAAAAAAAGATCAAAGTTCATATCTAACCTGAGACACTTACTAGCTATGTGACCCTGTGCAAATCACTTAACCTCTTTCTGCCTCTGTTTCTTCATCTGTAAAATGATAATAATAGTACCTACCTTCCAGGGCTATTGTAAGAGTCAGAGGAGATATTTGCAAAGTGCTTAAAATAATGCCTCACACATGGTAAATCCTCAACAAATCTCTGTTTCCCTTTCACATTCCCAATTCCCATTCAAGAAATATGAAGAACACAACAACAATATTTGACTTCAAGAATTCCAGTGAAAAGTAGGGATCTATAATTTCTTTTTTTTTTTTACTCATACTGATAAGAACTCAACATCACTGAAACCAAGAGCTGTTCTACATTCTTTGAGTGAACTTGGGATCACAGAAAAGCACAGTTGAAAGTAAGCACAATATAAGAAATTATAAGCAGGCATATTTCATAAAAACCTGGACTTAAGTGTACTCATGCTGAGGGAAGTGAGCAGAACCAGGAGAATATTTTACACAGCATCAACATTGTGTGATGATCAACTGTAATAGACTTAGCTCTTTTCAGCAATACAAGGATCTAAGACAATTCCAAAGGACTCATGATGGAAAATGATCTCCACATCCAGAAAAAAAGCACTGTGGAATATGAATGGAGATTGAACCATACTATTTCTATTTTTTTTTCCTTTTTTGAGGTTTTTCCCTTTTGTTCTGACTCTCCTTCTACAACACGACTAATGCAGAGATATGTTTAACACGATTGTACATATATAACTTGTATCAGATTGCTTTCTGTCTTGGGGAAGTGAGAGAAGGAGAAAAAAATGGAACTCAAAATCTTATAAAAACAAATGTTGAAAATTATCTTTACGTGTAACTAGAAAAATAAAATAGCATTAAGATTAAAAAAAAGAAAGCAAGCATAAATCATTTTTTATTATATACTGTGGACATATTTGTTGGTCTCTTCATGGAAGAACTCTTCTTGTCTTTGAAAACCAGTCTCAATTTTCCTCTGATCATCTCTCTGAGGAGCCACCTTCACTCTGTAATATAAACCATTTTCACCATTATGGATTCAGAAATAATGCCTGTCATCAAAATCTTTTCAAGGACTGTCTTCAGCAATTTTCTGTGCCACTATCAAAGTCAGAATGATAGAATGACTAAGGAATAGTATAATCTTTCTAGTAGAAACAATGACCCTCATTTCCATGGAAAAATGGCTTGTGGCTAAAAGTTTTCTGAGGGTGAGTGGACATCTTCTGTGTTTTTCTTTCTTCAAATTAAGTATGATGTTATTTTATCCATTTGGGGGCAGATCTACATTTACTGTATAAATTCACATGCAGAATGGAATGTGTTGATCAACAGCCCTTAGCAAGAGAGGAGAACACAGAGTAGCTATCATTCCTCCATGATATGAGAGTCAATTACCCTACCAGAATATCCAGAAGCATTACTCTGTCTGCCAAGAAAGCTGAGGGTTAAGTAGTCCTAAGTATTAAGAATGATTAACTGTTCAAATGTAGTCTTTTAAAATGAAATTTCCCTTCTCATCTCATTCCAAGATGGCTATAATTCAGTTCTTCCATTGGAACTATGGGATTCAGTATGTCCATTCTTTGGTCATCAGACAAAAATGCCAGGATTTGGAGTCAGAAAGAAAATAACTGATCCTGGGCAAGTTATTTAACTTCGTTAGTTTCCTCATTTATAAAATGAAGCAATTGAACCAGCTGGCCTCTGAATTGCCTTCCAACACAAAATCTATGATCCTGTGAGTCTATAATATCACATTTCGAACACCAACAAAATAAATTAATAGTTATAGAAGGTGTAAAGCTTTTCCTATCACATGCTACTGTTAAGGGCTAAAATTCTAGCTAAACTGTCTAAAATATCTAATGAGTGGTCGCCGATAAAATATAAGCTTTAGCAAGAGTTAGACTTTTAAGCATTTATTAAGGAGAATAAGAGTTTGGTAAAGAGAGAGAGAAAGGCCTAGATTCCTATCTATTAAAGGGAGAGCACATTTCTAGCTCCGCTCTCCACCAGAGTCCAAAGGAAAGCCAGAGACAGAGCGCTAGTCTCTTCCTTCTTCCTCCCACTACCCAATGTCACTTCCTGATGCCAAAGAAAAGACTCCTGGTCTTGCCCTCAAAGACCTTCGCTTCATGGGCGGAACTCTTCTACAGTAAGTCTCCAGCAGGTGGCATCATTCCAATCGTTACACTACTGTCACTATAGAAACAAATGGTAGTAATTTTGAATTTTCTTTTTCCATGGGCGGTCGAAGACAAATCCTTCTTTAGCAAGTGGCTGGTGATGAGCATATTTTACCTCAATTTCTTTGATCCTTAGCAGATACAATCTCTTATTCTTTTCCTAATGGTCAGATTTTGCTAATTATTTTAATACACTGACAAGAATTAAGATGTCAATAAAGAATATTTCATGATGATGATGATGATACTAATAATCATAATAATAATAACTAGAATTATATACCTCTAAGTTCACACAGTGTTTGACTTATACTATTTCATATATTTGAGCAGTCACTATGGGCAAGAAACTGTGCTTAACAACTCTGGAGGATACAAATAACTATGCCTTCTTAACCTCAAAAAGTTGGAAATAAGTTGAGATAAAATACTTCTAGGGGTATAGCCAAGACGGTGGAGATGAAAAAGCACTCAGCTCAGTTTTCCCAATGCCTCGCTCCAAACAACTTTAAAATAACATTTCAAATTGAATTCTGGAGTGACAGAATCAACAAAAGATCCGAGTAAGACACTATTACAACTGAAAATCACATGGAAGGTCATAAAGATATGTGATAGTGGAGAGTAGCCTGGCCTAGAACTCAGGTGGATGAAACATCAGTGGTGGGACTAGGTGGTGGTGAAATATGCAGTAGCAGTTTCAGGAGCTCTCAAGACAGAGATGGTAAGGAAACCTAGTCAATGGTCAGAAAGAAATTATAAAGTACTTCTGTATTAACACTGGATGTTGTATCAGTGACTATTTGACAACTCCATTGCTGTACCCACATGAGTCATAATTCAAGGGCAAAGAATAACACTTCCAGGGAAAATGGAGTGGAAGCTGTGAGGAGCAGTATTGGTTGTAATCCCAAGGGATTAGGACACTGATTGGGTAAAGACCAAAGTACAAACCTAGAGAGCAGTGACCACAACTTTTTCACTTTTTCCAGATCACACCACTTTGAAAGCACTGAAAACTCTCAAACACCCATAACTAGCTCTAAAAACAACAGTGCAAAAAACCTGAAACTTGAGACAGTGCCTCTCCCTCTCCATGTGAGAAATAGAGCTCAAAATTAACATAAAGTTGAAAATCAAGAAAGAGATGGAAAAATGAGCAAAGAAATAAAAACGCTACTATGGCGACATGGAAGATTAAGAAAGATTCAGATGAGGGGGCAGCTAGATGGCGCAGTGGATAGAGCACTGGCCTTGGAGTCAGGAGTACCTGAGTTCAAATCCAGCCTCAGACACTTAACACTTACTAGCTGTGTGACACTGGGCAAGTCACTTAACCCCAATTGCCTCACTAAAAAAAAAAAAAAAAAAAAAAAGAAATATTCAGATGAAAACATTGAAGTCAAAACAGCTGCAAGCAGAAGCTTAAAAGAAAAATGTGAATTAAGTACAAGCCCAACAAGAATAATAATCACCACTTTAAAAGATCTAAAATAAAAACTCCCAGGAGTATTATAAACAAATCCCAGAGCTCCCAAATCAAAGAGAAAATATTTCAAGCATCCAAAAACAAAACACTCAAATACCATGGAGCCACAGAAAGGATAAGACAAGATTTAGCAGTTACCACCTTAAAAAAGCAAAGGGATTGGAATATGATATTCCAAAACACAAAAGATCTGAGGTTACAACCAAGAATAATCTACCCAGCAAAACTAAGTATTATTCTTCAAGAGAAAAAAAAATGATATTTCATGAGATAGAAGATTTTTAAACATTTGTGATGGAAAAAACAGTTGAATAAAAATTTGACTTTCAAATATAATCCTCAAGAAAACCATAAAAAGGTAAAAATGAAAGACAAATCATAAGGGACTCAATAAGGTTAAACTCTTTCTGTATGGAAAGACAGTACATGCATCTTCTAAGAACTTTTTCATTGTTAGGATGGTTAGAAGGATTCTACATAGAAAGAGGGACTCAGGTTAAACAGTTTACCCTTCTTTATAAAAAGATGATACATGTATCTTCTAAGACTTTTATCATTATTAGGACATTTAGAAAGACTCTACATAGAAAGAGCATTCAGGGGGTAGCTAGGGGGTGCAGTGGATAGAGCACCGGCCCTGGATTCAGGAGGACCTGTGTTCAAGTCCGGCCTCAGACACTTGACACTTACTAGCTGTGTGACTCTGGGAAAGTCATTTAACCCCTATTGCCTCACCCCCCCAAAAAAAAATAATTAGAAATATTAAAGAAATATACAAAACTTTTTAAGAAAGAAAGAACATTCAGAAGTGAGTCAATTATGTTGGGATGATATGAAAAAATACATAGGCAAGAAAGAAATTGCTTAGCAGCAAAATGGAGAGTAAGAATGGGGAAACATCTCACATAGAAAAGGCATGCAAGGAAGAGCTTTTATAATGGATCAGGAAATGGTGTGGATGAGATATATCGATACACACACATATACACACATACACACAATACACATACATATACACATGCATACACATATACATATACACAACTGGTAATAGAAATCTATGTTGCCCAGCAGGGAAGTAGGAGGGGAATGGGATATAAGAAAGGAAGGTATGTAAAAGGGAGGGAGATTAAGAGAAGGCAGTGGTCAGAAGCAAAACAGATTTTAGAGGAGGGATAGGAAAAAAAGAGATAGAAAGATAAATTGAAGAAAATTGGATAGAGGGAAGTGAACAGTTAGTAATCACAACTATGAATGTGAAAGGAATGAACTCACCCATAATATGGAAGTAGATAGCAGAATGGATTGGAAACCAGAATACAGCAATATGTTGTTTACAAGAAACACACTTGAAACAGAGAGACACACACTTAAAATAAGGGGCTGGAGCAGAATTTATTATGCTTTAGCTGAAGTAAAAAAGGCCGGAGTAGCAATCATTATCTCAGATAAAGCAAAAACAAAACTAGACGTAATTACAAAAAATAAGGAGGGAAACTATATCTTGCTAAAAGGTACCATAGACAATGAAGTAATATCAATGTTAAACATATATTCATCAAATGGTAACAACCAAATTCCTAAAGGAAAAGTTAAATGAATTGCAGTAGGAGACATACAGTAAAACTCTACTTGTTGGGGAACTCAACTTTTCCCTCTCAGAGCTAGACAAATTTAATCATAAGATATATAAGAAAGAAGTTGACGATAAATAGAACCTTAGAAAAGCTAGATATGGGGCAGCTAGGTGGTACAGTGGATAAAGCACCAGCCCTGGATTCAGGAGGATCTGCGTTCAAATCTGGTTTCAGACACATGATACTTACTAGCTATATGACCCTGGGCAAGTCACTTAACCCTCATTACCCCACAAAAAAAGACAGAAAAATCAATTAAAAGAGCATTTATCAAAATAGGAAAAAGAAAAAGGAAACAAGAGAAATAGAATGGTGTATTAGTGGAATATATTACATATACAACAAACAATAGTAAATAACTGTAGTAATCTAGTGTTAGAGAAATCCAAAGATCCAAGCTTTTGAGACAAGAACTCACCATGTGACATAAATTGCTGGGAAAACTGAAAATCAGTTTGGCACAAACTAGGCATTTACTAATATCTAACACTGAATACCAAGATAAAGTCTGTAAAAAATGATTAACTATATCTAATCTAATATGAAAAAATTATATAGTGGTTCTTATAAAAATTATAATTATATGAAAAATTATAACTTTAGAAAAATTATAATTATAATATATCCTGCCACAGTCACCATTCAAATGTGGAAGTATTTTAACTGACTAGGCCTAATATGGGGGGACTAATCTGACTGGAGGGCTAGTCTGGGGACTTTTGACTGGCTGGCTATTTGACTGCTATTAATTTCATAAACCAATCTGTTAGGGCCTTTTAAAAAGTTCTCCACTTGCTCCTCCCAAATTGATAAGCAAAAGATTAAGAAGCCTCTTACAATTTAATAGCAGAGGGTTTATTTATGAGATACAATTTAAAATTAAGAATACAGGAAGATAAAATATACAACCTGAATGCTTTCTGGCGTGTCTCTCTCCTCCCGTCACACCTGGAACTTTTTTAGCATCCTACTGAGTCTCTGTACCAACCGAACTTCTTCTAGTGTACCCCTCACTGAAAAGCCTCCTGCTTCACTCTTTAGCCTAAGTTTCCTTTGCAAACCCCCTTTCTGTCTAACTTACCTCTTTGTACTGCTGCTGAACCCTGAAAAGCCCCTTACTCTGTAAGGCTCCTTCCTCTGTCTGTCTGCCACCCTCATTGTATCTACCTTCTCTGTATCGTAACCCTTTCTGGCTTTCTCCAACCTCTCTTTCTCCAACTTTGCTTTCCTCCAGTGTCCCTCCTGTTCTCTCAGTCTTCCAGCCTCCCCCTTCACTGTCTTCTCCACTGTATATATGTTCCTTCTCTCCCCTTAAACCTCGGGCTCCCCACGCCCCCGCACACACCAAGCTAATCCGCCAGCTGCACTAGGGCTGTGCCCAGCAGGGCTCGAGGGGTCCATGCTGCCTACTGTGTGCCTGGGACCTCTGCATGGGCTACACTAGGGCCTGGCAGGACAAGCCTGGGATCTCCGGGGCAGCTCCCCTCAGGGCGTAGGGAGCTGGGGCTTTTTCCCCCAGCCATCTCACCTGGCATCCTGTAAAGCCCATGGGGCATTTTGGCTCAGCTGAAGAGGAGGCGCACCAGCCCCTCTTACACAGAAAAAGCCCCTGAGGGCCTAAGGATTTTTAATCTCAGCCCAAAGGCAGGGTCCCCAAATCAAAACAAATTTCCCCAGGTCAAAATAGATAAATGATTAAGACATATGGGATGACACAATAAGCAAATTAGGGGAACATGAAAAAAATGTACCCGTCCAATTTATGGAAAAGGGAAGATGTTTTATGAATAAACAAGAGATAGAGGATGACAGGTAGTGAAATAGATAATTTTGATTACATGAAACTAAAAAGCTTTTGCAGAAATACAACTAATGCAGTCAAAATTAGAAGGAAAACAGGAACCTGGGAAAACATTTACAGCAAGTTTCTCTGATAAAGGCCCCTCATTTCTCAAATACATAGAGGACTGAGCCAAATTTATAAAAAATAAGGTCCAATCCCCTGGTGATAAATGGTCAAAGGATATGAATGGGCAGTGTTCAGAAAAATAAATCAAGGGTCCAATTATCAGTGAGAATAGAGAGCATGTGGTCTGGTACTGGGAACATGCAGATCAGAAAACCTGCTGGCATGAGGATTTTTCTCAGAAGCAAGACTTGGAAGGTTAAGAATCAAGGAAAATCCTACCTACCCCCAAGGCAAAGGTGCTAATTCTTTCTGGAAAAAGGCATAGCACTACTCAAGATTTAAATGGAGCCTATAGCTCCAGTTGAGTCTCTTAGGTCAAGATCAATGGGAGGAAGGACATCAGTGGAACAGCAGAGTGTGCAAAGATCCACCTTACAAAGTAGAATAATCTGGGTATGCTGGTTTTATTTTGCCAATTGAGGCTTATTTTAAAAACAAGGAAGAACCTAAGAAAGTCTGCTTTGATTGTGACATTCCTGCATCTTAAAGGCCATCCACCTGTAAATCACCTCCATTGTATGGTAAAAATTATTGGAGTTTAGCTGAATCATTTGGGAGGGGCCACACCTGGCCCATCCTGAAATTACATATGCTACTGAGGTCAGAAGGAGAAACCTCTCCATAGGCAGTTTTTGAAGGACCTCCCCTTTTGGGAGAAGAAGATTGAACCCTTGCTGAGGGGAGGCTGAGTCAATGCTGTCTCTCTTCTCTCTTTTCCGCCCTTCTGGTGGCACGAGAAGCTAGAGCAGATGTCCCAGGGGGTGAATTAACACAAAAGCCCTGTTTTCTTTTGAATTAGCTTAACTGGAAGCAAGTTAGGGAATGTATAGACTTTAGTTAGAGCTAGGAATATTTATCTGTATTTCTTTTTCCCTACTTCCTTATCTTTGATTTTTATTAATTTCACCTTTGTTTTTTAATTAATTCCCAAGTAATAAAATCTGATCCTTTTGTGGAAAAGAAGTTGTAAGGCTCCTTTCTTATTGGCCTGAGAGAAATATCTAAAAGAGCAATTCAGAGGAAAGGGAGCTTTGAACCTAGAGGTCCCTCATTATTTCCAGGACCCTAATATTTCAGCAAGTCACTCAATTAACTCTCCATATATTAAATTGGACCCCCACAATTGTGAAAGGCTAACTTTTAACAATTTCAGAGGAATTCAGAAGAAAGCCACTAAAGGCAGGAGGGGACCCCAAGAGAAGTAACCATACAAATAGCAGCTGCACCAGTGGTAATAGTTTCTCAAAACCTCACAAGTTATTGAAGGAACATAAGGAAAAACCTCCTAAGGATTCAGGAGAACATAGAAGTGCCTTCAAAGAACCTTCCAGGGAATATAACAAATCTTCCAAAGAATGCTCTAAGAAACCCAAAGAAAACAAACCACTAAAATAATAATAATAAAAAAGGTCCTAAGATGGCTTTCAAAGAACCTAAATCCATATCAAAAGAGACAAAACATGAAAGCAGCTTACTTACCATCACAGGTGAGCAGCTGCAAGACCAAAACAACCCCTGTATAAACCTGCCTGTTTCAGAGTCTGGGGACCTTGCAGTGAAAAAAAGGGGGAAAAAGCAGCTTGGAGGCTTTGTTTAAAAGTTTTTCTAGGGGGCAGCTAGGTGGCATCTAGGTGGCGCAGTGGATAAAGCACCAGCCCTGGATTCGGGAGGACCTGAGTTGAAATGTGGCCTCAGACACTTGACACTTACTAGCTGTGTGACCCTTGGCAAGTCACTTAACCCCCATTGCCCACAAAAACAAAAACAAAAAAACCCAAACAAAACAAAACAAAACAAAAAGTTTTTCTAGTGTCACACTGCTGATGCTCACTTATTCTTCTGAGAAAAAAAAAATCCACAAAAGAGAAATCGCATGTCAAGATGGGAAAGGTAAAAATGACAGATGACACATCGGAGAAGAAGAAAACAACTTTACCCTCCTTGGTGATATTGTGGATCCCAATGACTCTGACATGGAGGAAAGCATGCCCTCTAAATCTGAAGGACATCCTGCAAATCTTTCAGAAGATTTGTAGAATCTTGCCTGTAGAAGAGAGAATCTGGACAACCTAGTCCAGTTAGTTCAAGTTCAAGCTCCAGCTCCAGCTTTACTCCATTCCAGACCAAACAACAAGGTCCATTAAGGTCTGTAATGAAAGATCTGCATTCTGATGATAATGATAAATCAGAGGAGGCAGATGAAAATGACAATGACTCTGAAATGGGGAGACCCATAAATACTGGAGGAGGCAGCCAGAGTCTCAAAGTTAACTTACATAACAGTAGTAACAGTGAAAGTAGTTCAAAGCAAATCTGATAAGCAAATAAAGAATGGGGATCTTGACAAGGCATATCTAGATGAAGTAATAGAACTCCAAGAAGGTTAATGACATTGCCGGAATAACATGTCCTTCAACAGATTGTAAACCTTATAGAAGAAATTGGACACTTTCATATCACAAATACAACCTTTGACTTTGACCTTAGATTTCTGGATACTACAGAGAGTTACCTGGAACTACAGAGTTACCTGGAAACATCTGGAACATCCTGAGGATACAGCAACTGGATACATAGAAAACTTATTGGGGCTCTAATTTTTTGGTTGTGTTTTTTTTTAATATGAAATACTCAAGGGGGCAGCTAGGTGGTCCAGTGGAAAAAGCACTGGCACTGGATTCAGGAGGACCTGAATTCAAATCTGGCCTCAGAGACTTGACACTTACTAGCTGTGTGACCCTGGGCAAGTCACTTAACCCTCATTGCTCTGCCAAAAAAAAAAAACCAAGAAAAGAAAAGAAAAAAAGAAATAACCTTAGAAAAATTAAAATCCTTTCTTTGAAAAAAAAAAGAAATCAAAGCTATCAGTAGTCACATGAAAAAATCCTCTAAATCACTACTGATTAGAAAAACACAAATTAAAACAACTATGAGGCACCACCTTATACCTATCAGATTGGCCCATATGACAGAAAGTGAAAATGACAAATTCTAGATGTGATGTGGAAAAATTGTGACACTAATGCATTTTTGGTAGAATTATAATTCTAGTCCAAACATTCTGAAGAACAATTTGGAATTACACCTAACAGTCTATAAAGCTGTGCATGCCCTTTGATTCAGCAATACCACTACAAGGTCTATATCCAAAAGAGGCCAAAGAAAAGTGCAAAGGACCTATTTGTACAAAAATGATTATAGTAGCTCTTTTTGTGGTGGCATAGAATTAGAAATCAAGAGGATGCCCATCAGTTGGGGAATGGCTGCACAAGTTGTGGTCTTTCAGAATCCAAGGGAAACTGTTTATCCATTGCACTTCAGTTCCTCTCACTCTATTATTGAATTATTAATATAAGGATATAAATGGGTGGTTAAAGACAGTAAGTGCATTTAATGTTGTGACTGACAGGACTATCTAATGATATAGACTTTGTCAAAGAGCATGTGATATATAATTAGGATGATAAAAGCATTTTTGAAAACTAACCAACTAAGGAAAGCTATGATTAAATGTTATTATTTCCCATTCTTTTCAAAAGCACCACCCCATTCTCCCTTTCTTTTATTTCTATTGGGAATAAATAGGCCTTTCTGGAGGGCAGGCACATGGGGCTGCATCCTGGCATTTGAGAGTCCTGAACACCTAATGAGTAGCATGAAGGTACAGGATCCCTAAGTCAGATGGAGTGAAGTATACTGAAAAGGAAAAGGAAGGTCATGAAATGAGGTTGAAATAGCAGTGGCCATGTTTGGGCCCCAAAGACAAACTCCACATATTTGTGTATTATCACACAAAACTATGACTTGACATTAATGAAGTAGATCAGATCAGGGATTTCTGACACCTAAAGACCAGAAAGACTAGTAAGAATAGGATAGCTGACAGGGAGACATTCAAGCAACAAATGACATGGATGCTCTCCCTGCAGTCTTAAGCACTATAAGTATCTGAACGCATACGGTAGGGAGAGAAAAGAGGGTCAGAAAGATGCAAACTTGGCAACCAATTCACCTTACAGAGCTGGACATGCTGCAGATTCCAATTCCTACAAGAATTAGGAACTAAAGATTAATAATATAGCACCCCCTGGGGCAGCTAGGTGGTGCAGTGGATAGAGCACCAGCCCTGGAGTCAGGAGTACCTGAGTTCAAATCCGGCCTCAGACACTTAATACTTACTAGCTGTGTGACCCTGGGCAAGTCACTTAACCCCAATTGCCTCACTAAAAAAAAAAATAATAATATATGACCCCCGTCCTAAAGGAACTAAGATAACATACATTGGACATAGGCAGGGACTTAGAAACAAAAGGAGACAAAACACAGATTTGTTTATGTGAACGGAGACTTGAAGAGGATTCTTTTAACTAAGAAGGAAAAAAAAAGCAAGAGGAGGATTTTTTAAACTAGGGCCACTTGGTCAAAGTAGCACCTGAAGGAAACCTGACTTAAACCTGAACTAGTGACATTCTGATTTGGGGATCTTTATTATCCAGTAAAAAGATGGCTTCTAGAAGCTGGAAAGGGTTTGAACCTACCTATAGAGACTAAGTGGCTCTAGCTAAGAAGATTAGGGAGATGCTGGAAAACAGGGTCAGACAGATAACTATAAGATCGGCCCTTCTTGTAAGGATGCTAAATAAATCCATAACATCCCTCCTGTGCTAGTAGGTAAAGAATGGTCTCCTTTACACAGTTTTCTCCTTGTCTTGACTAGGCACAGTCACAGCAGCTATATTCTGCCCTCTGTGGTTTCTGATTATTGGTTGTCTCTCTGCTATTTTATATTTCACAATCTCAGAAAAAGAATCAATGAAACTAATTTTACTCTTAGATCAGGGGTAGATTGCTCTCCAGTTAGAGGCTATCTCTTTTAAGTGTTTAAGGCTATTTTCTAAAGCAAACATACTGTGTAAATTGGCCTAGAGAAAGAAACAAAATAATGAATGAATGCACCATGGAATGAGCAACCGTTTATACTTCCTCATGATGAAGTAGTTAATTCTAATGATATCCCCATGAGGGACCTCAGTGTAATCATTCCCATTTTTCAGATGAGGACACCAAAGCACTTATTTCTGAAATTAAATTAACTGTTGTCTAAGAAATGTGTGGATATTAACTCCATAGGAAGAGATTGCTTTCTAGTTGATATAAATACTGTCAATGGTAAAGGGTGGTGTCCACACAGATATAGAGGTAACCTTTCCCCTTTGACATCAGCTGAATGATGTAGGCTGGTAAAACACAATAAAACAGAAATACAAGAGATTTGTACTGGGAAGATAAAGCTGTTAGCAGAGAACAATGATGTTTCCATTGGAAAATGTCTTTGAGCTTTCCTCTTAATTTATGTCTGATATTTTGTATTGCTCAGTAAATACTTCAGTGCTTGAAGCTAGGAGTTATATGATGATGATGGGGAGAGTTTGTGAAGTAGTGGGTTCTGAAAGTAGTGATAGAGATACAAAAAAGAAAAGTACATCAATAAAACATTAACAATATATGGAAGAAAAATTCAGAAGGGGATTTAAAAAGTGCAGTTTTATTACTACTTCTTCAATTTCAAATGCACTTTGTAAAAGAAAGTTTACATGATAGAACTTCATAGCTTTATACAGAATCATGTTTTTTTCTTTGTATATTGAAGGTAGTGTTTATTATTATTATTAATTTCATAATTACAATGGCCAAAGTAATATATGATTGAGATGTCTAGAAGAAGAAAATAATTTTGTTTATTAACTTAAGACTTATAGGTTAAGAGATAATGAGCCCAATTCCAGAAATGTGAATAATAGCAGGGATGCTTGATGTGAGTAAAAGGACATGATTCTGCATAAAAGAGTAGAAGAGTCTTCTACTGTGGCTCTACTCAGAGAATAAGGAAAGAGATGACATGGCATATGGATAAAGAACTGGTTTAAAAATCACACCCTTAACATTTACTAGCTTTGTGTTCCTTGGCAAGTCACAATTCTCACTGCAAGTCAGAACTCTCATTCCTGTGAATACATTTTGATGATTTGTCACTTGACCTCATGGGACAGCATATCAACCATTTCAGGCTTACCATTTTTATTTCTATAAAAATAACGGGACAAATCACTGTCTTTTTTAGGGAAGAATTAAGTCCACTGATAGCATAGCTCAGGTGCTACTCTTACATATAGGACAGCTAGGTTGTGTAGTGGATAGAGTCTTAGGCCTGGAATCAGAAAGATTCCTCATCCTGAGTTCAAATCTGGCCTCAGTCACTTACTAGCTGTGTGACCCTGAGCAAGTTACTTAATCCCGTTTGTTTCAATTCCCAATTGTAAGATTAGCTGGAGAAGGAAAGGGCAAACCACTCTGGTGTCTTTACCAAGAAAACCCCCAATAGGCTCACAAAGTGTTAGACGTGACTGAAATCATTGAACAATAACACCTTACATATGAGGGCCTTTCTAAAATTCCATTTGTTAGTATTCTCTCTCTATCTTGAACTTATTTTGCATCATCCAAATAGAGATTAAGCTCCTCAAGGGCAAGGACCATTTAAATTATATTTTTTCTTTTCATATTCTCAAGTATCTAGTAGAACTCCTTGCACATAGTAGGTTCTTAGGACTTGCTGTTGAATTTGATTGAATGGGCATGATGCATCCTTCCCCCCACCCCTTTCTCTTTTCTTTCTCAAGCATAGAACTTCGTTAATGCCAATGTGATAAATCCTTCCTTAAATTATACCTATTTTCTACTCGATTGCTATCAGACTTTTGACTTCTCAGCTTTTTGGGTTAAATTACTGTTGATGGGACTGAGGACATGCTTTGCCCTATGTTTTGCTCTTTCCCCAAACATGAACTCATAGAAGCAATATTTACCCAAATCTGTCCTTCCCTGAGACAGTGATTTATGGCCCATCATCTCTTTGTCTTCAGGCTGCCAAGGGCATCCTATCGCTCAAAACAGAACTCAACGAAATGACTTATGACAGGACTTTTATTTAAGAGGGGGGAAGGAAGAAGTCAAAAGGTTTCATTCTAACTGAGCTACTATGAATTTGTAAGTATGCAGGGTTTGCAAAAGCTTTTAGATCTATGGGGTGAAAATAAAGGGCCTCATCAGACTGAAAATATAAAAGAAATGACAATTTTGTTTTCCTATCATTCTTTCTAAATTCTTTTCCATGGTCAGAGGAAGAGGTAGTATTGCCAGTATGCCTCACAGACCTGTTCTTTGGGGAAAATAATCTTTATGAAAACATGCAATATTTGGGAGACCTTAAATTGAAATTGTAAATTAATTTCCCTCATATATAAAATTTTGTACAATGGGTTACAAAAAATAATTTAAAATGAGGAAATGCTGATCTTTTATAATTCAGCTTCCTCTCATAGGTGAATAATACTTTTTAATTTTGTTCTCAGATTATAAATGTCTTCTTGTTCCCATTAACCTTTGTGTTTTCCTTTGGCCAAATTCACATTTTCCTTACATGTGATTATGTGGGAGAAGGTCATAAAGAAAGATATGAATTTAGCCAATTATGCTTTTTCATGATCTGTCAAGATTGATTTATTTTAATGCTCCTATCTTGGTGCTTTCTAAACTTAGGGCAATGTTCTTTCATCTCCATGAGGAAAGTTATTTTTTGCAAGTACAAACACTTATGAATATTGGGAATATCCTCCCATCTTTCCTATCTACCAAATGCTTATGTTATTGTTCTTATCTTAACCTCCTTTTCAAAGGATGAGAGTGATTAGATCCATATTTTAATTCCAGCTTTGCCACTATATAGTTTTGTGACTAATTTATCTGGGCTTTAATTTCTTTATTGGTAAAATGAGAAAGGTTGGACAAGATGATTCCCAAAATATTTTTGCTATTTCTTCAATTTTATAAAGTTCTGAATGTCAGATAGGCACTGTTCCTTCTTTTTCCTATTAAAAATAAGTCTCAGCTCTGAAATCTCAGCCATTTTTTACTCACTTCTCTTAGTTCATTTCCCTCCTGACGGAATTCAAGCCTTAAAGGTGATGCTGTGATTCAGGAGAATCCATGGGGAAAAACTCACTGTAAAAGGAGGCAAATCATATTAATTGTTTAGAAATAAGATGTTCCTTCTAGGTCCTTTAATCTTTGCTTATCAGTGCAGTATTTTATTGCTTTTGGTATATTTTTCAGCTGATCACTTTTCCTTATTATACATTTTTCTAGATATTATCTTTACATCATTTATTTTATGCAACTCATCATTATTAATAACACTGAAGCCTACTGATGAGGGCAGATAGATAGTGCAATGGATAGACTGTTGGGATGGAAGTCTGGAAGACTCATTTCCCTAAGTTAAAATGTGACCTCAGGGGGCAGCTAGGTGGAGCAGTGGATAAAGCACTGGCCCTGCATTCAGGAGGACCTGATTTCAAATATGAGCTCAGACAATTGACAGTTACTAGCTGTGTAACCCTGGGCAAGTAACTTAACCCTCATTGCCCTGCCCCCAAAAACAAACAAACAAACAAACAAGCAAAACCATAAAATCTGATCTCAGACACTTACCTCAGACTGGGTAAGTCATTTAACTCTGTTTGCCTTGCCTCAGTTTGCACATACATAAAATGTGCTGGAAAATAAAAAAAGTAAACCACTCCAAGATCTGAAGAAAGAAATGACAAACCACTCCAGTATCTTTGCCAAGAAAACCTCCAAAAGGGGTCACAAAGAGTCAGATATGAATGAAATGAGGTCACAGTCAGACATGAATGAAAAATGACTAAACAACAACAAACAGCCCACTGATATACACTATCCATCTTTATATATCTTTTATTCTTTATTTGTTTCAAAGTTTTCTGCTGGGCTCTCCTATAGCAGACATATGTTGTTCCTTTGACTACTTGTTTAAAACCTAAAGATTTGTTTACCCACAATTGTAGCAATATAACCATAAGCTACATTTGAGTTTTTAAGATTTTTCAAAAGGGAATTCAGGGGGCAGCTAGGTGGCACAGTGGATAAAGCTCTGGCCCTGGATTCAGGAGGACCTGAATTCAAATCTGACCTCAGATACTTGACACTTACTAGTTGTGTGACCCTGGGCAAGTCACTTAACTCTCATTGCCCAGCCCTGCCCCCCCCCCCAAAAAGATGAAACAAAAGGGAATTCAGTATATGTGTGGGGGCAGGGAGTAAAAGGAGATATAAAAGTTTTCAGTTATGACTCACTTTTAAAAATGTCACTTCCTACAAGTGATAGAAAGGATATTATTAGAAAGTAGGAATTTTCCTTTGTCTATTATATTGTTCATTATTAACCTTTGTTCTCCCCATGCCTCATGACATGAAATCTACTTTCCTGGGTGAATGCCCTCTCAGTCTTCAGAATGTCAGTTGTCCCCAGGAGCTCTGACTCTCCTTCTTCTGACAACAAATCTCTGCTGATTATATGCATTATAAGGTCCCCATCTCCTTTTATAGGATATCTCTCTTCCCCCAATGGGGATGTTAATCAGTGGTAATCCTTTATCCAATGAAATATTTCCTCTTTTCTTTCCCAGTGATTCAGTCTCTTGCTTTGCCTCCTAACCTATGCTCCTGCAGCCTTTCTTCTTCCTGAGAGACTAGAGAAGTTGTTTTCATTGTTAAACTTTGACTTGATTAGGGTTCATCACATATTCTCTTCTTCTCTCTATCCTTTCACATGTTATCCCATTCAGTAATTTAGTCCCACAAAATTTAGTTTGTGATGTTTTCCAACATCACTCTATCTGCCTCCGACTTTCACCCTTATCTCATTGTTTACTTTGAGAAAAAAATCTCTTAACAGTCATTCTGTTGTCATTTTCTTGTATCCCTTGGCTGCTGCATTTTTTTTTTAACTATTCAAGTAGCATTTTTATTTATTAAGTGCCTGCTACATGCCAGGTACTGTGCTAAATGCTTGGGCTACAGAAAGAGACAAAAGACAGTCTTTGTCCTTAAAGAAGCTCATAATGGGGAGAAAAAAATAGACATACTTGAGAAGGCAGAGGGAGTTGTACTTGGTAAGGTATAAGACCTCCTCTTAAAGTAAGGTAAATGTGAAGAAGGATATAGTGACAAGAAGCATATGAGTGATATAAGATGGGGAAGAGTGGAGGAGCTCAAGTTGAATGGCCCTAAGTTTATCAGCAAATATGAGGCAAGATTCTCAGTTGTGAAGGTAGGAGAGAGGAAATTCTGGAAGTTGGAGGAGGGATGAAAAGAGTTGGAAGAGTTACTAGAAAGAGTGTGATAGTGAAATGATAAAGCCGGAATAGAAAGATTACCTACCAACAGTGTGAGTTCAGTTGAGGTTGTATAAAATACATTTTTCCTGGATCCAGTCAGAATAATTATATGATTTTTCTCCACCTTTCTTTACCATGAATGAAGGTAGTAAATAATCCAAGGCTGAAATTTAGTAGTACATAATTGGTGAAATGATAAGGAGGTTAGGTATTCAAGAGGCTGGGAAAACGTAAAAACAGTATGGCAGAAACTAGGTATAGACCAACATCTCACACGTTATACTAAAGTTAGGTCAAAATAAGTACATGATTTAAACATAAAGGATGATACCATAAGCAACTTAAGAGAGTGTGGAATCATTTTTCTGTCAGCTTTATGGGCAGAGGAAGCATTTAGGTCCAATGAAGAAATGGAGAGTAAAATAAAATGTAAAATAGATAATTTTGATTATATAATTTTAAAGTTTTGCACAAACAAAACTAATGTTAACCAACAAATATTTCTGATAAAGGCCTCATTTCTCAAATATATAGAGAACTTAGTCAAATTTATAAAAATACAAATCATTCCCAAATTGATAAATGGTCAAAGGAGTTTTCAGACAAAAATTCAAGCTGTCTATAAAAATAAGAAAAAAAATGCTCTAGCTCAATATTGATCAGAGAAATGCAAATTAAAACAATTCTGAGGTATCATATCATACTTCAGTGGCAAATATAACAAAAATGGGAAATATTGAATGTTGGAAGGGATGTGGAAAGCTGGGATGCTAATCCACTATTGGTGGAGTTATGAAAAGATCCACCCATCCAAAAAGCGCAATTTGGAACTATGCCCAAAGGACTATAGAACTGTGGATACCCTTTGATTCAGCAATACCACTTCTAGGTTTATATCCCAAAGACATCTCCAGAAAGAGAAAAAGACCTGTTTGTACAAAAATATTTCTAGCAGCTCTTTTTGTGCTGGCTAAAAATTGGAAATCAAAGGAATGCCTATCAATTGGGGAATGGCTAAATAAACTGTTGTATATGATGATGATGGATTATTATTGTCCTACAAGAAATGACAAGCAGGATGGTTTCAGAAAAACCTGGAAAGACTTGTATGAAGTGATGTATAGTGAGGAGAGCAGAATGAAGAGAACATTGTACACAGAGTCTGCAATATTGTTTTATGAAACTGTGAAAGACAATAAAATGATACAAGACAATCCTGAAGGACTATTTATGAAACACACTATTCACCTCTAAAGAAAGAACTGCTATTGATGGAACACAGACTGAAGTGTGCTTTTTACACTTTCTTTAATTTTTTTTTCTTTTATTCACATTTTCTTACACAAAATGACTAATATGGTAATGTTTTACATAATCATACATGTATAATCCATATTTGATTCTTACCCCCTCAGGGATGAGGGAGGGGAAAGAGGCAAAGAGGGATAAAAACTGGAACCCCAAATTCTAAATAAATGAAAAAGTTTATTACTTAAATGAAAAACAATAGTGAGTGACTTGGAGGTCTTTATACAATAACTACAAGGATTTTGACTGCCTTATTAGGTGATGATTCATTTGCCTTTGTCCTTCAATGTTTATTCATAGATATCTGAACTTATTTTTTACTAATCTGGAAGTCCTGTTACAAATATCTTCCTTGTTGTATTACCTATTTAAATTCAAGATCTTTAATTAAAATTTCTTTCTCCTGAAGTCTTTGGTCATTTCTGTTGTTTTCCCCCATATTTTCTCCATTTCTCACTTTCTGAGATCTTCCCTTTTGATTTTAGTTTACCTGGGGGATAAACCTCAAAACACTCTGCACCTCCTCCCATGCTGGAAAATTCATATTTTACCAACCTCAGTCTCTGCCCCAAGTTACTTTTTCACTCCACCTGGGGTCTTTCTCTTAGCCTTAGTGGAGTGCCACACAGCCACACATGCTGTGTCCTGCCGCAGAAGGGTCCTTTGGTTCTCTTGCTGAGCCCTGTTGCAGCACAGAGTTCTACCATACTGCTGTTGAGCCAGGGCAATATTCTGCTTTTAGATGTTCCATAGCACTAAAGAGTGGGAGGAGGGTGTGGATAATTAGAGTTCAGTTATGTTGCAAGCCAATAACTTGTGAAGTTCTGGCTAAGGGTAGCAAGTATTGCGTTATGGAGTATTAAAGGAGAACCTTAGGGGTTAGGGACATGATGAATGAAAAGTTGAGAAGACAGAGTTTCTGGGAAATTGGTAACCAATGTATTAACCAATGTATTAGCTAATAATAAATTGATGATCAGTGGTTTCTTTCAGTAACCAAAGACAAAACCATGAAGATGCTGAATGATTTAATATTGAATAGAATTTTATTTTCCAAAATATATATAAAAACAAATTTTAATATCATTTTAAAAAAAACTTTATGTTCCAACTTCTCTTCCTCCTCCATTCCCACCCTCTCCCCCCCCCACTAGAATTCAAACATTTCAAAATAAGTTATACATGGGTAGTCATGGAAAACATTCCCACAGTAGCTAGATTGTGAGAGAAAACAGTCAAAAACCCCAAAACTTCAGATTGAGGAATTGTCAAAGAGGAGAAAAAAAATGGAAAAAAATGTGTTTCCATCTGTTTTCAGATACTATCAGTTCTTTCTCTGTAGACGAGTTGCCATTTTCATAAGTCCTTCAGTGTTATATTGGATCATTGCCTTGCTGAAAATAACCACATTCTTCCCAGCAGATCATCTTACACTATTGCTGTTATTTTGTATACAGTACATTTCACTCTGCTTCAGTTCATGTAGGTCTTTCCAGGTTTTTCTGATAGTATCCTGTTCATCATAACCTGTATATAGTACATTAAACTTGACAGAGAATTTTCTTCATAATAGCCCAGCAAGCTAGGTATCATCATAACTATTTCCCTCCATCCTATTCCCTTGCCATGATATTTACTCTATTTTCTATCTTCTTTTAACGTATTCCTCCTCAAAAGTGTTTTACTTCTAACTGTCCCCTCCCCCGCTCTGCACTCCCTTTTTTTCACCCTTCCTTCCTTATCCTCTTCCCCTCCTACTTTCCTGTAGGGGTAAACAGATTACTCTTCCGAATTGGGTGTGAATGTTATTCCTTCCATGAGCCCACTCTGATGAGATTAAGGTCTTTGAGCTAATTCTGTGTTCTAAATTTTCTTCCTCCCTCCCTTCCTCCTCAACTCTCCCTATGAAATCAAGCAATTCAATATGTCATACTTGTGCAAAAATGCAGAACATCTTCACCTTCCTTGAAAGTGTTTTGCTTTTTACTGCTCTCTCCCCCAATCTGCCCTTCCCTCCTCCCTTCTCCCCCCCTCCTTATCCCCCCCCCCAGGGCAAAAATATATTACTATACCTGCTTGAGTATGTATGTTAGTCCTTCTTTGAGTCAATTCGGATGATATTAAGGGTCACTCACTCCCAAACACTTTCCCCCTCTTCTCCCCTCCATAAGCTTTTTTCTTGTTTCCTTCATGTGAACTACCTCTCCCCAGACCATCTCTCCCCTTCTCCCTCCCCCAGTCTATTCCTCCTACACCTCAACCCCATTTTAAAGATGTCATCATGGGTTAGTTTGGTGGATCAGTGGACAAAGAGCCAGCTCTGAACCCAGGAGGCCGCAAAACCAAATCTTGCCCCAGATATAAGATACCCCACCCTGTCTGCCCCACAAAAAAACAAAACTTAAATGCTTAGAAGAAGCCCAATCACCTCCCTGGGCCATGCTGTAGCACAAACAATGTGTCCTGGAAGCAGTGCTACATTTTTGTTTGTTTGTTTGTTTTGTTTAGTTTTGTTGTTGTTGTTTTTTAATTAATTAATTTATTTCTGTTACATGTAAAGATAGTTCTCAACTTTTGTTTATACAAACTTTCCAATTTCAGATTTTTCTCCCTCCTTCCCCTCCCACCCCCCTCCCCTAGACAGCAGGTAATCTGATATAGGTTATATATACACATAATATATATATATATATATATATATATGTTATATATACATATAATACATATATACATATAATAACATTAATCCTATTTCTGCATTAGTCATGTTATAAGAGAAAAATCAGAGCAATGATGAAAAACGTCAAAATAGAAAAAAACAACAGCACCAAAAACAACAGAAATAGTATTATGGTTCATTCAGCATCTATACTCCACTGTTCTTTTTTTTTTTCTTGGATTTAGAGATCCTCTTCTATCATGAGTTCCGTGGAACTCTTCTGTACCATTGCATTGGTGAGAAGAATATAGTCCATCACAGTAGATCAACACTCAATGTTGATGAAACTGTGTACAATGTTCTTCTGGTTCTGCTCATCTCACTCATCATCAGCCCATGCAAGACCCTCCAGGTTTCTCTGAACTCCTCCTGCTCATCATTTCTTAAAGCACAATAGTATTCCATAGTATTCATATACCACAACTTGTCCAGCTATTCCCCAATTGATGGGCATCCCCTCAGCTTCCAATTCCTTGCCCCCACATAAAGAGCAGCTATAAATATTTTTGTACATGTGGGTCCCTTTCCCCTTTCCATGATTTCTTTGGGAAAAAGACCCAAAAGTGGTATTGCTGGGTCAAAGGGTATGCACAGCTTTATGACCCTTTGGGCATAATTCCAAATTGGTCTCCAGAATTGTTGGATCAGTTCACAGCTCCACCAACAATGCATTAGTGTTCCAATTTTCCCATGGCTTCTCCAGCATTTATTATTTTCCTTTTTTGTCATTTTAGCCAATCTGATAGGTGTTAGGTGGTACCTCAGAGTTGTTTCAATTTGCATCTCTCTAATCAATAGTGATTTAGAGCATTTTTTTCTTATGGGAATAGATAGCTTTGCTTTGTTCATCAGAAAACTACCTGTATATATCCTTTGACCAATTCTCAATTGGGGAATGATTTGGATTCTTATAAATTTGATTTAGTTCCCTATATATTTTAGAGATGAGGCCTTTATCAGAAGTACTGGACACAAGAATTGTTTCCCAGCTTTCTTCCTCCCTTCTAATTTTGGATGCATTGCTTCTGTTTGTACAATTTTTTTTTTAATTTAATGTAATCAAAATCATCCATTTTGCATGTTATAATATACTCTATCTCTTGTTTGGTCAAAAACTGTTTTCCTTTCCAAAGATCTGATAGGTAGACTATGCCTTTTTCTCCTAATTTACCTATGGTATCACCTCTTATGTCTTATTCGTGTATCCATTTTGACCTTATTTTAGTATAAGGTGTAAGATGTTGGTCTATGCCTAATTTCTGCCATACTATCTTCCAGTTTTCCCGGCAATTTTTGTCAAATACTGAGTTCCTATCCCAGAAACTGGAGTCTTTGGGTTTATCAAACACTACATTACTAGTGTCATTTACTACTGCATTTCCTGTGCCTAGCCTATTCTATTGATCTACCACTCTATTTTTTAGCCAGTACCAGATAGTTTTGATGACTGCCGCTTTATAGTAAAGCTCCAGGTTTGGTACCGCTAACCCACCTTCCTGTGAAGTTTTGTTTAATTATTTCCCTGGATATTCTTGATTGTTTGATTTCCCAGATGAATTTTGTCATTATTTTTTCTAGCTCTATAAAATAATTTTTAGGTAGTCTGATTGGTATGGCACTGAATAAGTAAATTAATTTAGGCAATATTGTCATTTTTACTATATTAGCTCTGCCTATCCATGAGCAATTGACATCTTTCCAATTATTTAGATCTGATTTGATTTGTGTGAAGAGTGTTTGGTAGTTGTGTTCATAGAGTTCCTGGGTTTGTCTTGGCAAGTAGACTCCCAAGTATTTTATATTATCTACCGTTACTTTAAATGGAATTTCTCTTTCTATCTCTTGCTGCTGGACTTTGTTGGTCATGTATAGAAATGCAGATGATTTATGTGGATTTATTTTATATCCTACTACTTTGCTAAAGTTGTTAATTGTTTCAAGTAATTTTTGAATTGATTCTCTAGGATTCTCTAAGTATACTATCATATCATCTGCAAAGAGTGATAATTTTGTTTCCTCCTTCCCTATTCTAATTCCTTTCATTCCTTTTTCTTCTCTGACTGCTAAAGCTAACATTTCTAGGACAATATTAAATAATAGGGTTGATAATGGACATCCCTGTTTCACCCTTGATCTTATTGGAAAGGCCTCTAATTTATCTCCATTGCATATAATACTTGCTGATGGCTTTAGGTAGATACTGTTTATTATTTTAAGGAAAGCTCCACCTGTTCGTAAACTCTCCAGTGTTTTTATTAGGAATGGGTGCTGTATTTTGTCAAAAGCTTTCTCTGCATCTATTGAGATAATCATATGATTTTGGTTGGTTTTCTTATTGATGTGGTTGATTATGTTAATAGTTTTCCTAATGTTGAACCAACCCCTCATTCCTGGTATAAATCCCACCTGGTCATAGTGTATTATCCTGGTGATCACTTGCTGTAATCTCCTTGCTAATATCTTATTTAAGATTTTAGCATCAATATTCATTAGGGAAACTGGTCTATAATTTTCTTTCTCTTTTTTTGGTTTGCCTGGTTTTGGTATCACCACCATATTTGTGTCATAAAATGAATTTGGTAGAACTCCTTCTTCACCTATTTTTCCAAATAATTTGTATAATATTGGAATTAATTGCTCTTGAAATGTTTGGTAAAATTCACCCGTAAACCCATCTGACCCTGGAGATTTTTTCTTAGGGAGTTCATTAATGGCTTGTTCAATTTCTTTTTCTAATATGGGTTTATTTAAGGATTTTGTTTCCTCTTCAGTTAAACTGGGCAGTTTGTATTCTTGTAAATATTCATCCATTTCATTTAGATTGTCAAATTTATTGGCATACAGTTGTGCAAAATAATTCCTAATTATTGATTTAATTTCCACTTCATTGGTGGTAACATCACCCTTTTCATTTTTTATACTGGTGATTTGGTTTTCTTCTTTCTTTTTTAATCAAATTAATCAATATTTTATCTATTTTATTGTTTTTTTCATAAAACCAGCTCTTAGTTTTATTAATTAATTCTATAGTTGTTTTTTTTTTGCTTTCAATTTTATTAATTTCTCCTTTAATTTCCAGGATCTCTAGTTTAGTATCTAATTGGGGATTTCTAATTTGTTCTTTTTCTAGCTTTTTAAGTTCCATGCCCAATTCATTAATCTCCTCTTTCTCTTTTTTATTCATGTAAGAATTTAGAGCTATAAATTTTCCCCTAAGCAGTGCTTTGGCTGCATCCCATAGATTTTGGTATGTTGTCTCACTATTGTCATTCTCGTGGATATAGTTATTGATTGTTTCTATGATTTGTTGTTTGGCCCATTCATTCTTTAGTATGATATTATTTAGTTTCCAATTGATTTTCATTCCTGGCTTTTCCCTGGCTCTTTCTTAAATGTAATTTTTATTGCATCATGATCTGAGAAGGATGCATTTACTATTTCTGCCTTTCTACATTTGACTATGATGTTTTTGTGCCCTAATACATGGTCAATTTTTGAAAATGTGCCATGTACTGCTGAGAAATAGGTACATTCCTTTCTATCCCCATTCAGTTTTCTCCAGACATCTATCATGTCTAACTTTTCTAGTGATCTATTCACCTCTTTCACTTCTTTCTTATTTATTTTTCAGCTAGATTTCACTAGTATAGTGTTACTGTCTAATTCCTCTTGTAACTCATTTAACTTCTCTTCTAAGAACTTGGATGCTATACCACTTGGCGAATACATATTTAATATTGATATTACTTCATTATCTATAGTACCTTCAAGCAAGATGTAATTTCCTTCCTTATCTCTTTTAATGTGATCTATTTTTGACTTCACGAGGGATATTAAAATATCAAACTGTTTATATTCCTACATGGGAAGATAATACTTCGAACTCATAAGAACTATCTCAGTAAGGAATTCACAGAGGACACAGGTCTGAACTGAATGCTTTAAATACCTTTGCAAAAGAGGGTGCCCCAAGAGGTGAAAAATCAACCCTTGGTGGCATCTAGGTGACACAGTGGATAAAACCCTGGCTCTGGATTCAGGAAGACCTAAATCCAAATCTGGCCTCAGACACTTGATGCTTACTAGTTGTGTGACATTGGGCAAGTCACTTAATTCTCATTGCCCCACAAAAAAAAAAATCAGCCATAATTGGCAAAAAATTCATGAGTAGGTAGACTATTAAATGAGGAGGTGTGATAAAAGTTTTAGCATATCTTGCTGAGAACATGGCTTATTCATGGAATCATGACACTCGGCTGTCTCCAGCAACCTGGACAGAAGAATCCATCTCCACTCAGACCACTCTGCTTAATTTTCTCCTTCATGAGTTGGGTCATCCTAAACTCCAATGGAGGGGGTGCAAGGGTGAGAATTCACCTAAATTAAATTTTGTTTACACTTCAAACAAAAGTAAGGTCTGATAGTTTGGTGATGTTCTCTTGGGGGTTAGTTTTCTTTAATGCTTGTTTGCAGTATTTTTACCTCATAGATTTCTTGGTGTCTTAGACTATGGAAATAGATGAAATTGTTTTATCTCTTGCACATAATTCCTCTTTTGTAAAAAGTTTATGAGGGTCAAAGGGAATATCTAATCTTCCAATTTGTTGGCCATTTTCACTTGTATCTTGGTAATTTTACAATTGATTACAGCTCTTAAGTTTTTCAATATTGTTATTCTTTATAATGTTGCTGTCCTTGTAATAGCTGTTCACCTTGTTCTGTTTAGTCCATCTTCCATTCTACCCTCAAATTGATCTTCCTAAAGAATACATCTGAATATTTAATCTCACCTATTCAATCAACATTAGCAGCATCCTATCATCTGCATCAAATATAAAGTCTTTAGCGTGGCTTTTAAAACCCTTCATAACCTGGCTCCCTCCTAGCTTTCTAGTGTTCTTACCCCTAAGCCCTCCCCTCCAGGTATTTTGTAATCCAGTGAAACTGGTTTTACTTGTTGTTCCTCCCATAAGACATCCTATTTTGCAACTTCATGGATTGTTCATTTTCCCCCATGCCTGGAATTCTCTCTTTTCTCATGTCTTCCTCCTGGTTTTCTTGGCTTCCTTCAAGTTCAACCTAAAAATCCCACCTTCTTGAATAAATTTTCCTGATCCTGCTAAAGGCCAGTGCTGCTAAAGGCCTCTGTTGAGTGTCTTCAATTTATCATGAATGTGAATATAACTAATTTTTTACATATTTGTTTGCATGTTTTCTTCACCAGTAAACTGTGACATCCTTGAAAGCTGGAAATGTCATTTACCTTTCTTTCTATCCCTAGTGCTTAGCACAGTGCCTTGAACTTAATAAGTGTTTGGTAAATGTTTATTGATTGACTACAGGCATAAGGAATAGCCTTCATAAATGAATGAAAGTGAGGTGTGTGTTGATGGGGTAGGCAGCAATGGCTGAGAGGTGTCCATTTGGGGGCATTGTGTGGGCTGAAATGTAATATACGGAGCATTAATTGGGTGACTTGCCAAACTATTGGGGTCCCAGAAATAATGAGGGACCTTTAGGTTCAAAGCTCCCTCCCTTCTGAACTGCCCTTTTAGATATTTCTCCCAGGCTAATAAAGAAAGGAGCCTTATAGCTTCTTTTCTACAAAAGGATCAGATTTTATTACTTGGAAATTAAACAACAAAGGTGAAATTAATAAAAATCAAAGATAAGGAAGTAGGAAAAAGAAAATACAGATAAATTTTCTTAACTTTAAACTTAGCCTATGCAATCCCAAGATTGTTTCCAATGAAGCTAATTCAAAGGAATTTGTGTTCATTCACCACACTTGTGATGTCTACAGTTTCTCACACCACCGGAAAGGCAGAAGCCATAGAGAGAATTGGCTTTCTGGAAGTGCCTCAGCTTCCCCTCAGGGAGTGTTCAATCTTCCTCCCCCAAAAGGGGATGTCTGTCAAAAACTACCAATGGAGAGTTCTCCTTCTGACCTCAGTAGCATACATAACTTCAGGGTGGGCCAGGTGTGGCCCCTCCCAAATGAGTCAGCTAAAACTCCAATAATTTTTTACCACAAATAATTTTTACCACAGCATTTAGAATATACATATGGAAACATTATGATATAAAACTGAAAGGATACCTCATGCCTAGCACAACAAGTAGAACATATAGGTAGATATTTTATAAATATTAATCAAATTACTAATAGTTTGATAATGAAGAAAATTGACCCTTATGATTATTCCCGTCTCTATATTTTTTAAGCAAATCTTGACAAACCGGTTCTAGTATTTGTAGGGTAAAGGTCATTAGATTTGAAGCCAAAAGACAGAAGAGCTGGGTTCAAGTCTCAGTGTTGGCCAATTATCTGCTATGTAACCAAGTTACTTCTACTTTTTGAGTGTCAGTTTCTTCATTGTTAACAGGAGGGGATTAGGTTCCTTAAGCTCCAGGTTCCTTTCTGGCCATAACATTCTATAACTGATCCTTGAAAAAAGAGAAAGGAAATTTATTTGAACCCTCAGTCTGTGAAGACTAGTACAAGGGAAACAAAATCAGAAAGTACTTCCAAATAACAGAGAAACTGAAGACTCCTCCTTGTTAAATTGTGTTTCTGCTTATAATTTCCAGTTCCACTACATGTCATAACCATGGCCTTGTCTCCAGTCATGCAACCTAAATCCTTATTATTTCTCATGTGACTTATTGCAATAGCACCCTAAATAGTCTTTTTTGCATGCAACCTCTTCCCTATCTCAAGCCATCTTTCCCACAGTTGCCAATTGACATTCCTAAAGGAAAAGTGTGATCATGCCAAGACCCTGCACAAAAAGTTCCTTCTAGTGGCTCCCTATTTCTTCAAGAATGAAATATAAACCCATTTTCTACATTTAAAGCCCTTAACTATTCTGTTCCATTCTGCCTTTCTAGGCTAATTAGATGAAGTTCCTTTTATTCATAATACATTAATCCTAGCTACTTTAAGGTAATTTATTATATCCCCATAAACAACTTTTCATCTCTAACCTCTATGCTTTTGCACAGGTTATTTTCCCTCCTTGGGATATTCTTCTTCCTCACCTCTGCCTGTTAAAACTCATAACTACTTTTGAGGATGAGGTCAAGTGTCTTTTCCTACAAGCAGCCTTTCCTGATTTCCCCTGCTTTTAGAGCTCTCTCTATTCTGGATATTTTCTGTATATCTTTTTTCCTTATCCATGTACATTTTGTATCTCCCCAGTACAATTCAAACTCCTTGAAGGTAGACAAAATCATTCTTGTCTTTGTTCAACAGAGGATTTAGCCCATGTTGAGTGTTTAATTAATGCTTCATGAACTTTAAAATATTCCATAATGTTACTAAAAACGAAATGTTCTTCAGATCATAAAACTGTAGAATTGAAAGGGAATGTAGAGACCATCTAGTTCAAGCACTTCAATTTGGGGACAGGGAAACTGAGACCTAGAGAAATAAAGTGATTTGTTAAGGATTAAATGGAGAGTTGTGTTTATTTATACCTACATCTTCTGATTTCAAATGGTAACATTTTGATGCTAGCTACTAGTATAAGTTTCTATTGAGGTTTCTACTCATAAATCTAGTAGTATATAACATCATTCTAGAATATTAAAAATCAAAGAAGTCTGTATTTTCTTTTTTTTCAAAATCAAAGAAAATATAGTTTTGAGTCTTATTCTAGTAATAAAAAAGTTTAAGGTGTGGGGAAGCATAATCAAATAGTGGAAATGTCAGATATAGTAGCAAAAGAAACCTCATATTACCTTGGGTTTCATTAAGAAATGTATTGCTTGTAGGAAAATAAGAGTGTTGTTCAGTCCTTTTTCAGTATGTGCCCCCATTTGAGGATTTCATGACAAAGATCCTGGAGTGGTTTGCCATTTTCTTTTCCAACTCATTTTACAGATGAGGAAACTGAGGTAAATAGGGTTAAATGACTTGCCCAGGATTGCACAGCTCTTATGTATGTGAAGTCACATTTGAACTCAGATCTTCCTGGCTCCAGGCCCAGTGCTCTACCTACTCTGTCACCTAGATGCCACTGTATTCTGCTCCTCTCAGTTATCATCTGAACCTCACTTTAGGGCACTATGGTTTAATGTCATTGTCCATAGAGGAGCAACTAGGATGGTGCAGAACATTGAGTTCATGTCATATGAGAATATTTGTTGTTTGTCCTTCATTCTTGAAGAGAATCATGGTATCAGGAAGTGATGGCATGACTTGTAGTGAACTAGATTTAAGTGAGGCAGCACTTTGAAGAGTCACTAGCCTCACTCTCTCCTCCAGAACCATCTGGGTCCAGTGGAAAGATATACATCAGGATGACTGGAAATGGACCCAGATGTTTAAAGCAATTGGGGTTAAGTGTTTGAGGTGAGATTTTAACTCAAGTCCTTCCAACTTCAGGGCCAGTACTCTATCCACTGAACCAACTAGCTTCCCTTGAACATCTTTAGAAGGAACTGGTGATGTTTATCCTAAAGAAGAGATGACAAGGTGAGGGTTGGTGGGGAGAAGATTATAGTAAAGAACCACAGTTTGAGCTGTCTAAAAGTGGACTGGCTTGTTTCTTTGCAAGAGTGGTTCCTCCCTCCAAAGGATCTTCCAGCAGAAAATGGATGACCACTTGCTTTGAATATTTTAGTGGTAATACCTTCTAGGTATCAGTTGGATTAGCTGGCCACTGTGGTTCCTTCCAACTGTGGTCCCTCTCAACTCTTACAACCTCTGATTGAATATGTTATAGGCCCAGCAAAAGTTGATAATCCTCAAGTGACTCTTTTTTTTCCCTCAGGTCAATGAGGGTTAAGTGACTTGCCCAGGGTCACACAGCTAGTAAGTGTCAAGTGTATGAGGCCAGATTTGAACTCAGGTCCTCCTGAAACCAGGGCCAGTGCTTTATCTACTGTGCCACCTAGCTGCCCCCTCAAGTGTCTCTTAATGGCAATGTTGCTGTGTAGTGAAATGCTAAGGTTAGCTACTCTCTCCTCTGGTAGTTTACTCTCTTTATTGGTGATAAAACCAAATCACGACAGCTCCCTATTTTCTGGAATTTGAAGAAGTATATAGACATTTTCCAAGTACCTTTCTGTGTGGAATTGGCAGGCAGACTTTTAGGTTCACTGACCAGCATGCTGAGTTCTTGATGCCTCTTACTAATTTGCTAACTCACTGAATACATCTGGTTCATGGTGAACTTCATAACACAGCTGAGTGCCTTCTTGTTTGCAATGAAAAGTCAGTGTTGTGTATCAGGTGAAATCATTTCCCAGGATTTGTGTCAGAAACATAAAAGTAATAGAACAGATGTTAGCAGAAGTTGATAAGGAACATATGTTTGCTTTTAAATCTTTTCTCTCTTACATTGCTTTGGCATTTGGATTTGAAAGAAGAGCAGATGGTGAAGGTGACTCTAAGGAAAGGTGACCATTTGTTCCAATAGCAGCTGTTACCAAATGACAAAAGACTGCACTTTATTTTTCTACTACTTTGAAATGAAGTACAAACAAATTGGGTTTTTTTGTTGTTGTTGCTTTGTTTTGTTTTGTTTTTCTGTGCCATTGTTGGGATGTAAATGTTTTGATAGCATCTTGGAGGACCTTAGCTGTCCAGAGATAAGTTGGGTCTTTTCTCAAAATTTTAAATGACTATTGGTTGTCAATTATTACAAATGAGAAATTTGAAGATCATTTTCCACAGTTGGTGACTGCTGAAACATGACGAGGTCCTGTTTTTGAATGAAGACCCCACTCCCAAGGAGAATAATGTTTCCATAAGCATGTCTGCTGGGTGTATTGGGCTGGTAGTGTTGTTTCAAAATCAATACTCACACCATTAAGAAAACTATAAAAGGTGGTCTGTGGAATTGAAATTTTGGATTACTAATTTTTAATTTAAAAAGCAGAATCAATCACTAAATCATTTACAACTTCAATTTTAGTGCCTCTCTCCCAAGTCATTACAAATTTTAACACACGTTAAGCCTGCTACTAAAAGTCTGAAGAGAACAAACTCATCATCTTTTTTTAGCCTAGCCTTTAGTTCCTAGACAAAAATAAAGAAAAACAAAATAATTTTAAAATAATTATAAAACTGATTTTTTAAAAGATTGGTTTGGAGCAACTGAGGTTGAAAGCATCCATCTTAAAAGAAGTCATTCTGAATCACTAATTTCAAATGAATAGTTCTTGTTCTCCTTACATACATCAGTCTTTCTGCTAGAAAATAGTTGACTGTATTATTAAGAAATGGAAGGTTTGGGAGCAGCTAGGTGGCACAGTGGATAGAGCACCGGCCCTGGAGTCAGGAGTGCCTGAGTTCAAGTCCGGCCTCTGACACTTTACACTTGCTAGCTGTGTGACCCTGGGCAAGTCACCTAACCCCAATTGCCTCACCAAAAAAAAAAAGAAAAAAGAAATGGAAGGTTTTTCTCCTTTATTTGAACCATTATTGTACTCTTGTTTGTGTCATGCTTTTATTTTTAGATCCTACACATTACCAGATCATGTTATTCAGCATTTGGGATATGACTTTTTAACTTGGACATTCAGCTATGCCAGTAATTGCTTGGATTTTCTCTCTGCAATGTTGTATATCTTTGAGAAGCTGGATGTTTACTGGCTTCTGTGACCAAAACAAAAACAAAAACAAAACAGTAATCCATGAAAATCCACATCGAACAGGAAATTGGTGGGGTCTAATCTGATCTTTAGGTTTAAGAAATTTTACAGGCAAACACATCCCATTAGTAAGTGATTGTAGTTATTTAAGAATGAAATGGAAACATTATGTTTCTTTCACTTGATGTGTATATATATGTATATACATATATATTTAAATGGATATTACATTGTTAGGACATAGGTACTTATTAAGTTGTTTGGATCAAACTACTTAATAAGTAGAACTGTTCAGTATTTCTTTTGGCATAGAGGTGCTATGAAAAAGTACTGAGGTACTGAGGATGTCGTGAATCAAGAAAGCCTGGGAATATTTGTGGTTTTCAGACTCAGTTCAAGGACTGCTTTCTAGAGGAATCCTTTTCTGATTATCTCAGATGCTAATGTCCTTCATCCCTAAACTCTCTTGTATGTTATTATATAGAATTTGTATAGACTTATCAATGTGCATGCTGTATTTCTGCCATAGGATGTATAGTCCTTGAGAACAAAGTCTGTTTCCTTTTCCTTTTGCACCCCTAGCACCTAAAAAAAGTGACTGGCACATAGTAGGCACTTAATTGATGCTTGATTATTGGATGTAATAAAGAATGAAGGCAAAACCTGACACACAGACATACAGACTTGGGATAACTTTCACCCATCAGTCAGAGCATCCATTTCCTAGCTGACTAGCTCTCATAACAGTTACTTTCTCTGCCATGCCAGTTTGTTACAATACTCTTAAAAAGTTAGCCAAATAATAACAATTAAGAGAAAGAGAGAGACAGAGACAGAGAGATATAGAGTCAGAGAGACAAAAATAGAGAGACAGACACAGAGAGAGAGAGAGAGAGAGACAGGGACAGAGGCAGAGATATTCAGGAAAAACATTAATCCTTTTATACCACATGCAATCAGTCTATTTAGAGTCTGGCATGAAATATAGGCCTAAGTTCAAATAAGTTCCTGGGTTAAGCTGAGTTGGATCTCTGAACAATGAATGATTGAGATGCCATGTGTGTGATGGACAGCTTGTCTGCAACTGACCTCTAAGATAATTTCACTTTGGATAATATCATTCCCCAAGTACTGTCCTTGAACATGTCATGAAGAAAAATTATGTGATATCTATCAAAGAAATATCTACTCTTGATGCACATTCACTAATCTAGCCCAAACCTGATTTCATGAAAAATGAACAGGGGACCTGTATGATCACGTCAACACTATTCAGCTATGATTTTTCAGCAAAGGAAGTGTGAGTCAAAGCTCCTACACCTGACTCCTCCTTCCCCAACACCCAAAACTATTTTAATTTGCATGACTTATGAAATCAGCTAGTTCTTTTGGGGTGCCGTCTCCAAATAGAGTGGAGATTTTATTTTTAACACCTTGTTAGACATAAACACGTTGAAATATTTATTCATGTTCACAGTGAAGAGTACTTTTTCTTGAAGGCAGCAAGAAAAAGCAAGGAGGGTCCTTCCTAATATTGGAGAAACCCCCTCACCAATAAGGCAAATTTATGAGAGGAAATGAACAAATGGTATAAAATGAATAAAAATGGATAGGTTGCTATCAGCATTGTTAGAGGGGGTTCCAAAAATCCACAAAATGACAAGTAAAATTAAGTATTTAGTTTTGAGAGCATTGTTCTAGGTACTTTGGGAGATTAAATATAGTCCCTGCCTCATGGAACATGTAATTTGGTAAGAGAGATATAAGACATGCACAAATAATTATAACACTTGTGTTTCTCTCAGTAAGCTTTAATTCCACTTATCTACATTATTTGGAGTTATTTTAGTTTTCCTTAAGTTAGAGGTGTGAAACACTTGGCAGGCTAGCCCCAAGAAGAAAGGAATTGGGGGGGGGGGAATGAGGATTGATATAGGCTTATAGCACTCCAGGTCAAGAGATCTGGAACAGAATAAATTTAATTGGTAAATATTTAACAAAATAAATTAAAATACAATAAAACATATATAGTTAATGTATCGATTTCTAAGTCAATTTTTAGCCCACAGGGATTCTTATGTATGGTTTAGTGGCTTTGGTTTGTATTTGAGTTTAATAAAACCACCCTAGATTATTATAAATTCTCAGGTATATGAAAAATTTTTTTTCGCAGGGCAATGAGGATTAAGTGACTTGCCCAGGGTCACACAGCTAGTAAGGGTCAAGTGTCTGAGGCTTATTTTGAACTCAGGTCCTCCTGAATCCAAGTGTAGTGCTTTATCCACTGCGCCATACAGCTGCTCCCAGAATATGAAGATCTTAAAGGTAGTCTAGCCTACCTTCCTTTTTCTAAAACAAATAAAGAAACTTTAATATTAAAATGGTTAAATGGAATGCTCCAACTTACATACCTACTTAGCTATATGGTAAGGTTGAGAACCCAAGACTTCAGTTTCCCAGTCCATAGTGAAAGCCGTGAATGGGTCAGAAGACCTAAGTTTTAAACCTGCCCTTGACAATTGCTAACTACATGACTGTAGGAGAAAAAAAAATCCCTGAGTTTCAGTTTGTACATTTGTAAAATGGGGCTGATCACTCTTGCTTTGTAGGTTTTACAGAATTGTAATTCAGATGGTATTATGTAAATTTATAATTCAACAAAAATTTAGAAGTAATTATTATATGACAGGAAGTGGTAGCTAGGAGCTGAGTATACAGATACAGAAAATAAAACTATGCCTACTTTCAAAGAGTTTAAATTTTATCAAGAGACAGCACATACATATGTAAGTAGATGCCACACATATATGCATACATGTATGTATATACATAGAGAATGAAAGCAAAATAAATACAGGTTATCTGAATATAAGACATCTTGTGAGGGAGGACACCAGAATTTGAGGAGCAGGAAAGACCTCCTCAATAATATGATGGTTGAGCTTTGGCTTGAAGAGAAAGATTCTATTAGGTGGAAGAGAAGATAAAGGGCATTCTATTCATGGGAAATTATCAGTTCATAGTCATGAAATTAGGAGACAGAGGAGTGGACAAGGTACTAAAAGGATAGTTTAGTTGTACCAAAGAGTCAGGGAAGGAGAATAATGTTTAATGAAAAAGCTAAAAAATATGAGATTGAGTTTTGAAAGGCATAATTAGCTCCAAAGGACAGTGTATGGTTTATTCTAGAAGCAGTAGGGAGCTACTGGAATTTACTGAGTAGGGGAATGCCAACTTTTGTGATTCAGGAAAAATTACTTTAGCAGCTATGTAAAAGGTAGATTTGAACAGGGGGAAACAAGGCAGGAAGAGCAATTAGAATGATATTGCAATGGTTTAGATGAGAGGTAATGAGGGTCTGAACTAAAGTGATATATGCATCTGTAAAAAGAAGGAGTCATATAGGATTGGGTGTAGAAGTAGAAATGGCATGATTTGACACCCTGATATAGGGTCAGGGTAGTCAGTAATTGACAATAACCCTAAGCTTACAAAACTGAAAGACAGAAATAATGGTAGTGCTTTTGGCAGAAAAAAAAATGGAAGTTTGGAAAAGCGTTGTATTTTAGGGAAAAGATAAGTTGTGGTTTTGAAAAGTTGAATTTGAGAGGTTTCTAGGACATTCAGTTTGAAAGGTCTAATAAGTATTTGCACACATGGGGCTAAAGCTTAGGGGAGGAACTGAAGTTAAAGATATTGTTCTGGGAATCATTTGAATAGAAATAATCATTAAACCCAATGGAACTGATGAAGTCATTAAGAAAGAGACTGTAGAGAAAGACAAGAAGATAGTCCAGGATAGAACCTCGAGGAACACACACATTTAAGGGGCCTTCTATGGACAAATCAGCAAAGAAGACTGAGAAGTCATGGTTGGAGAGATAGGAGATATACAAGGGAATGATTTCATGAAAATCCAGAGAAGAGAGATTATATAGAAGAAGTTGACCAATAGTAGCAAATGAAGCAGAGATCAAGAAAGATAGACGGAGAAGAGATCATCAGACTGGAAATTGGAGATGGCTAGAAACTTTGGAAAGGGTATTTTCAGTTGAGTGATGAGGTCCTCATCCAGACTGCAAAAAGATAGTGAATTAAAGAGAGGAGAAGAAGCAGAGATGAGTGTAGATAGCTTTTTCTAGCAGTTTGGCTAAGAGAGCAGAACACCCAAAAGGTAGCTTAGGGTGTAGTAAAAACTTTTTAATGTCAAGGATGCCTGAGTCTGGAGAAGGGATTAGTAGATGAACATAGGTTAAAGCTTAGAGAGTTAGAAATGGAATAATTGAGGGGACTATCTCCTGGAAAAGATGAAGGGGATAGGCCTGGATGGAGTTCATGTGGTTTTTGTAAAAAGGACTAACTAACTCATTATCAGAGATTGAAAGAATAGAAACTGGTGGATGATGCCAAAGTGAATGATAAAGAAAAAGGGAGGGCAGCTAGGTGGCGTAGTGGATAGAGCACCAGCCCTGGATTCAGGAGGACCTGAGTTCAAATCTGACCTCAGACACTTAACACTTACTAGCTGTGTGATCCTCGGCAAGTCACTTAACCCTCATTGCCCTGCAAAAACAAACAAACAAACAAACAAACAAAAAAGAAGAAGAAGAAAGGAGAAGAGGGAGATCATGGTTCCCTCCTTTTAATATGTCAAAGAGGGGACAGCTTGGTGGTGCAGTGGATAAAGCAGTGGCCCTGGATTCAGGAGAACCTGAGTTCAAATCTGGCCTCAAATACTTGACACTTACTAGCTGTGTGACCCTGAGCCAAGTCATTTAACCCTCATTGCCCTGCACCCCTAAAAATGTCATAGAAATGCTGTTGTTTTCTTTATTTTTCTCTTTCTCTGTGCCACTAAATGAAAACCTGCCTGTGGATCCCCTCCAACTTAAAAAAATAATTAATTAAAATAATCATATAACTTTCTTTTTATTTTACTTTTTTAATTATAAAAGTATTTTATTATTTTCTAGTTACATATAGAGATAGTTTTCAACATTTGTTATTATAAGATTTCAAATTTCAGATTTTTCTCCCTCCCTCCCCTCCCTCCACCTTCCCCAAGACAGCAAGCAATCTGATATAGGTTATATATAGGTACAATCACATTAAACATATTTCTGCATTAGTCATGCTGTGGAAGAAGAATCAGAGCAAAAGGGAAATACCTCAAAAAAGAAAAAATATAGAAATAGTATGGTTCAATCTGCATCTAGATTCCATAGTTCTTTTTTTTTCTGGATTTGAAGAGCATTTCCCTTCAATCATAAAACTTCTTTTTTTTTTTAATTTTTTTAGTGAGGCAATTGGGGTTAAGTGACTTGCCCAGGGTCACACAGCTAATAAGTGTTAAGTGTCTGAGGCCGGATTTGAACCCAGGTACTCCTGACTCCAGGGCCGGTGCTCTATCCACTGCACCACCTAGCTGCCCCAATCACAAAACTTTTTGAAGAAGATGATATTGAAGAGTATGATGCTAAGTTTTGTTTTTTTTCTACAGCTTGGGGAGTTATAGGTCTGATAAAACAGAACAATTCACTCCTTACTGTAGAACAGCTACAAAGGCTACTATTTAAACCAGTTCTATTCCTTAATATGCCTAAAACCTAATGACATTCATTTCTTGAAGGATACAGCTAGATATTCTCCGGCATTTGTTAAAAATAAATTAATGTCATAGCCACAGTTGGGTTTTCGTTGGCTAAATGTGGAAGGCTCCATGAGTTATAAAATCAGAAAGGAGAAAAAACACCATTTTAAGTCCTATTGGAAGCCACATTAAATCTAATGAAATATCAGGCTCACAGAATTATCATATACATATACATATATATATATATATATATATATACATGCACACACATATAAATAATGTGTGTGTATATATATATATATATATATATATACATCTATAGATGTAGGAATATATGCTATATATTATATGTGTATGTGTATACAAGCTGTCCCAAAAAGATGGTGCAGTTTTAAGTTTTAGAAACAAGAATAAACATACAAACATCCACATAAAACCTGGGAGCATAGACCCACCCCCATGCACAACATCATACTCTGGGGAGAGGAAGGATAATTCACAGCTTAGCTCATTCCTATATAGCTCAGTGCCACCAAGTTCAAGTCCAAAGCTCCCCTTGAACTAAAGTCCTAGGCACTATGCCTTCTCAGGTCTTCCCTACTGGTCTGACTATATGTACATCTGGCCTGAAATCTTTACTCCAGAGTTGTCATGCCTTGATTCCAGGTGCCATGGGGCTCTGCTGCCTGCACCTAGAACTGCAGAGAACAAATTAAACAGACAAAACAAGACCTCAAAGGCATTTCTCAGAATCATGGATTAGGGGAAAGGGGGGAGAGGAGAAGGTAGCCTTTCCCTTCTTTCTGTAGCAAAAGAGAGCAAGACTAAGTCTAGAAATTTAAAAAACCCTGTTTGTTTCAGCTACATAGCCAGCCACATTATAGGACAACGCTGAAGTCTTTTCCCAAAAGCTGGTCTCTGGCCTTTCCCACCTTTAAGGTACATGATGTAAATATGCAAAGCCTGTTACACACATACATATCTACACACATATGTAAAGATTGCATATACAAACATACATTTATATATACATACCCACATGTCTCCATGCTAAGTGAGCTGAACATGCATAAAAAGATAGATAGATAGATAGATAGATAGATAGATAGATAGATAGATAGATAGATAGATAAATAGATAGATAGACAGACAAAGAAACATAGGTTACAATTTGGCGAATTATTATGTCACACAAGATGCCTCTGGCTGGTACTTGGTCTCTAAAAAAATACTTTGTGACATTTAATTGGTGTTCTTCTTATAAGATTATAGGAGCTAGAGGTACAAAGGACCATAAAGATCCTCAGTTCGACAGTGACCTCAGAACCAAGTGATTTACCTAAACCATTGATAGTAAATGCACCAGTAATTCCGTTGTTATGAAGAATACCCTGTGAGAGATCTCCCACTACCAATGCAGTCAGTTCCTTCTCTGCAATTTTTACTCTCAGACAGTTTCCTAGAGCACTGAGAAATTAAGTGACAGGGTCAAAAAAACTAGTGTCTGAGGCCTGTAGTGAACTTGTCTTCCTGACTCTAGGCCAAAGGCCCTATTCACTGCACCAACAATTAGCTAGAAAACAAAACAAAACAAAACAAAAACCCTACTCTACTCTGAATCCTTTAAAATCTGCTTCTCAAAGATCCAGGGTGCATGTTAAATTATTTCACACTTTTTTCTACTTCATCACAAATTATATGATGCAGTGGTCTCTTCCTTTAAAGCTTCCCATTATTTCTGCTTCATCAAGTAGCACCTTCTTTTTGGGAAGAATCATATCAGAGCAGAATTTCCCATGTTCATTTCACCAACTTGTGAAGGATGAAATTATTACTTTGTCAAATCAAGAAATAATTAGTTCATCTGCTTTGGGCAAAGTAGCTTCATAAAAAGGCCAGATCACTACTATGCCATCTTTCTGTGCTTGTTTTATAATATAAAATTTCCTACACATTTCTGTTTTCTTTTTATTGGGGTTCAGTATACTCCTTTGACAATGTCAAATGTTTCTGCCAAAGCTGATCTTTACCTAAATGTTCTTTTTTAATATTTCTCCTTCTGTGTCCTGGAATTTCTCAAATGCATTTATCTTATTATATCATTACCTCTTTCTCCTCCTCTCACCTTCCAAATTGTGTGTCTTATTTTTAAGCCCTGTCCTTCCTTTATAGCCTATATTCCAGTCATTAGTTTCATCCCACTAAACCATATGATGATTGCTGCTGGTGTTCAATAATTTCAGTCATATACGACCCTTTGTGACCCCAATTGGGATTTTCTTACCAGTGATAATGGAGTGGTTTGCCATTTCCTTCTCCAGTTCATTTTATAGATGAGGAAACTGAGATAAACAGGGTTAAGTGACTTGTCCATGGTCAACCTTATAGTAAGTGCCTGAGGGTAGATTTTAATTTGGGTTTTCCTGACTCCGGGTGCTCTATCCACTGTGCCACCTACCTTCTATGATATCTATAAGGTATAATTTGCTTCTTTATATTAAGATCTGAAGTTCATCTTGCTCATTAGCTATACCTGGTGCATTTGTGTATAGCCATCTGAGGCCATGACTTGAATTAGTTCATTATTCTGTCATTTTAGGGTTAGGGTTAGGATTAGGGTTAGGGTTATGTATGCTAACACACATGCATGTGCATACAAAAGCACAGAACACACAAATCCACCTGTGTATATACACATATTTTTTCTTGCTCTTTCTTTTCAGTTTGAAACCCTTTTGATTAGATATGTAAGACTAGTCACATACATTCTGATTGGCCTTTGTTTAAATGTACTCTGTCCCTGGCCAAGAGTATATAATGACTATATTTTAAAATAGGATTCAGAATTCTAAATCCTATTCTCAGACATTATCATTTTAACCAGATTTTTCTTTCCCAAGTATTCCTTTGCCTTATGAATCCTTTGCCTTTAATAGCAATCAGGGGCAGAAATAACACATCTCCTTCTAAGTTCTTCCATTTCTTGGATAAGACTTTGTAATCTTTGGCAATGCATTCTGTATTTCTTCTTTTGATATCATTTCTGCCCATGTAAATCATTACAATTCAGTAATAGTCATTTGGTATGAGAAATTTTGGATGGTTCTCTGTCATGTCTTGCTTTAATTCATTCCTTGGGATGGAATCAGTCCTCTGTATTTTTTGGTTTTATCTGTTTAACAAATAGCGACCTTAGTACTCCTCAAGAGGATGCACTAATTAGTACTCAATGACCTTTCATGTATTGGTTCCACAGAATCTTTGTTTAGAGTTTTTTCTATTGTTTAAATATAGTATTCATCTCTTCTCTAATTCAGTTTAGACATCCCTGGTTCCCTTAATCAATATTTATATGGCATAGTTTCTGGTTGTCTCATGATCTTGATCTTCCTCCTCTAGATGTAATACAACTCTTCCATATACTTCCTGGAATATAATAGCCTGAATAGAACACAATACATGGAAAGTGGGCTCACCAGGGCAAAATATAATAAGACATTCACCTCACTTGTTTGGGACAGTCTGTTTTTGTGAATGTAGGCTAAGATTCTGTTAATGCTGTTAACGGTAACTGATGATCACAATGATAATTCATTGGAGAAACAATTTGCTGATTGTTAGATGGGTAGCCTGAAAAAAAAAATTTACATCTCCCAAAATGTCCAATTTAAATAAAAATTATAGCTTCCTCTTCCAACATGACATTAATCATAAAATGCAAGATCTAGAAAGAACCTGAAAGGTCACCAAGTCCAACCTGGTAATTTTACAGAAGAGTAGATTGGTGACTTGTCTAAAGTCATATATCTCATGACAGGATAAAGGACTAGGGACCCGGGCTTCTTGACTACCAGTACTGTCCTATTTCATTAAGCTATACTATTATCTTGGCTGTCACTAAGACCTTGGGGTGAATTAATTTATCAGTTTACTTTCCACTTAAAAACAAAGTCATGTTGGACCTGATCTTTTGGATTTTTGTGTTACCGATATGTTCACATTTCAACTGTTCTCAACCATAAATCCTAGGGTTGGGGACAGTTAGGTGGCAGAGTACATGAAGCACCAACCCTGGATTCAAGAGGACCTGAGTTCAAACCTGGCCTCAGACACTTGATACTTACTAGCTGTGTGACCTTGGACAAGTCACTTAACCCTCATTGCCCTGCCAAAAAAAAAGAATCATGAACAAAATCTTAGATAGGAGTCATACATGCCAGTCGAGGTAAAAATGGCTATGAAGGAAGAAACCAGCTTTTGAGAGAGAATAAGTATTCATATTTCCCCCTTTTAATTTTTTTTCCAGAGAGAGCAGGAGGAGGGAAGGGGATTTCTTTCTTCTCTACCCCTACCATCTGTAATGACATCTTTTAGCAGAAAAAAAAAAAAACTTGTCTAGTAGGAGTATTGTGCCCAATAATAGGGACAAGCCTAGAAAGTCTACATGTAGAGAAGTGATAAGCTACAGAAAGCAGCAAGCACAGAAGCACTTCCATTTCTATTAGGGGTGGGAAAAGAGTTGCATTTTCTTGACTTAATCTAACATAGGCTGAGGGTCACCCTTATAACAATACTATCATTCCTCTTCCTTTCTCTCTGTCTCACTCTCCCAAACTTGAGGATAATTCCATAATAAACTTTTAACACAGAAATCAAAGAACTTGGGGAAATAGTGATGAGTGTATAATATCCCCTTCTCCTCCTCCATCTTTAGACTGACTTGATTAACCTGACCTTTTCTCAGACTGTTAGATCTGGGTTCTGAGAGAAAGACTGACACCTCATGGCTCTACTCCAACTCACTCAGGGTTCTGGGTAGTAACTATGCAATGAGAAATATACTTCTCTTACTCATCATGATACTTCTTTTTTTTGTTTGTTTTTGTTTTTGTTTTTGTTTTTGTTTTTGCAGGGCAATGGGGGTTATGTGACTTGCCCAGGGTCACACAGCTAGTAAGTGTCAAGTGTCTGAGGCTAGATTTGAACTCAGGTACTCCTGAATCCAGGGCCAATGCTTTATCCACTGTGCCACCTAGCTGCCCCCAAACCTTCCATTTCTTAATAATACAGTCAACTATTTTCTAGCCGCCCCCATCATGATACTTCTTGAACCCCTACCAATGTGATTCCCATGTATATAAAAGAAGACTCACACTTATAAAACCATTAGATCTTAAATATAGCCATTTACTTATTAATTTTTAAAATCTACAATATTTATATTCCAAGAACTCAATATAAGCAAATGCAAAGAAATTAATGCATCATAACCTACACTTAAACCTGGATCACAGTCTCTCATCAATTCATAGTATCTGTGGGGGACAGTGAAATCAAACACAGAATTTGGGAGGGAGAAACATGAATGAGTAAACATGAAATTAGGGCAACTCACAATGCTGTACAGAGTCCTACACAATTTAAAGACACAAAGAGGATGCTGAGTGACTAGATGTCACCCCAGTAGTGGAACTTTAGAAAGTTAGTCCTTGGAGTAGAATGGCATCATGGCTCTGGCAGCAGATACAACGGAATGATTCTTGTAGAGGAGGTAGGGGACACTCTGCAGTTGGCCAGTGGACAGAAGAGAGTCCCATTCTGAAATGGACTCCTTAACTCCTCCGTGGTTTATCTTTCATTGCTCATGCCTGTCTTCAAAAATGTTACACAAATTCACTGGTGAAAATAATCCCATAAAAATTAGTATTGGGCAGATGGAAGCTGATGACTACATGAGACATTAGGAAACAATAAAACACAGTCCAAAGAATGAAAAAATAGAACAAAATTGAGATATCTCATCAGAAAGATAACTGACCTGGAAAAATGATCAAGGAGAGATAATTTTAAAGTTATTTAACTGCTTGAAATCCAGGATCATAGAAAGAGCTTAGACATTACATTTCTTTTTTTATTTTAATTTTAATTTTTTAATAGAATTTTATTTTCTAAAATATACATATAAACAAAATTTTAACATCAATTATTTTTTTAATTAGACATTATATTTCAAGGAAATATAAAGGAAAACTACCCAATATCCCTGAGCCAGCAGGTAAGATTGAAATTAAAAGGATCTACCAATCATCACCTGAAAGAAATCCTAAAATGAAAGCACCCAGAAATATTGTAGCCAAATTCCAGAGTTTCCTGGTGAGAAAAAGAGAGAGAAAGAGAGAGGAACTTCAAGTAGCTAGAAAAAAAACACTCCAATACTGAAGAACTACAGTCAGTATAACACAAGATTTAGTAGCTACCACTTTAAATACCACTTTAAAGAAGTAGAGAACTTGGAATGGGATATTCTAGAAGGCAAAAGAGCTGACATTACAACCAAGACTCACCTCCATAGCAAGACTGTGTATAATTTTTCAAGGGAAAATTGATATTTAATGAAATAGAGGGCTCTCAAACATAACCAATGGGGGGGGCTCAGAGATGACTTTCAAGTACAAGACTCAAGAGAAGCATAAAAAGGTAAATATGAAAGAGAAATCATAAAAGAATCAATAAGGTAAAACTGTTTATCTTTCTTTATGGGAGGATGTTACATTATCTTCTAAGAACTTTATCTTTATTAGGGCAGTTAGAAGGATTCTATATTAGATAATGTGAAAATAGGTAGTCAAGAAAAAGGGATGCTCTGGAAGAAGAGAGAGGGAAGAGGGGAAATGAGGAAATTTTTCTCACATAAAAAAGCATACAAGGCAGAGCTTTAACAGTGGAGGGAGAAATGGTGGGAGGGTAGACAATACTTGAATCTTGCTCACATCTAAATTATTTCAAAGAAGGGAAATAAATATGTATATGTATATATATATATATATATGAATATACACATACATACATGTATACATGCATACATGCATATGCACACACTCAATTGGTAATAGAAATTTATCTTACTTAATAGGGAATAAGAGGAGAAGGGGATTAGAGTAAAGAGAGGTAATAAAAGGGATGGCACATAAAAAAAGGCAGTGGTCAAAAGTAAAATAGATTTTAAAGGAGGGATGGAATAAAAATAGAGAAAGATAAATAGAAGAAAATGGGATGGAGGAAAATATACAGCTAGTAATCCTTACTGTGACTGAATGAGATGAACTTTCACATAAAATGTAAGCAGATAGCAGAATGGGTTGGAACCCAGGTGGAGAAAAAGGGCAAACACCCAATTATCTTTGCCAAGAAAACCACAGATGGGATCACAAAGATTTGGACATAACTAAATAAAAATAAACAAAAATCCAATAACATGTTGTTTACAAAGAACACACTTGAAACCAAGAGACACACACAGAGTTAAATTAAGGGACTGGGGCAGACTTTGTTATGCTCCTGGCAAAGTAAAAAAAAAAAATCAGGGAGAACTTATGGAAGGAAGTGTATGCTAGAATTGTTCTTATAAAAGCCCATCATTCATAATAAAATCTGGGGGAATCTAAGAGTACTTATTAAAGGTAGTCTTAGCTTTTCCAGGTTTTCTTTAAGCCTAGTGCATTTGAGCAACTTAGAAGGTGCAGTCAAGAGCACAGGAAAGCTAAATGTCTTAAAGAGATAGCTTGTTACTGAATATCTGGGGAAATATCCTCATGACTTCTAAAGGACAGGAACATTCATTGGGCTTTGATTTCTCTTTGGAATTTTTGGTACCACTATATGAAATCCTAAACCCCATTTTTATAGCAATGAAATTATACTACTAAGCAAAATAAAACATAATAAATCAAAGTAAAACAAACACCAAATTATATAAACACATAAATAATTTTCTAGATACCCAATTTCTGGATAAAAATATTTCATGGGTGACCCTCTAGAGCAATGAGTATATTAAGGTTCAGGTTCCACCTAAGCCCAGTTCATTTGGAACCCTAGCTCTCCATATATTGTGATGTGTTTGTAGCTATGGAGTAAACGTGAGCAACTGCAGGGGAAAGCCTGCTTTCTATACCTTAAATGTTATGGTGGCTCATCAGGAGGCTTTGGGAATATTTGAAGTTATTAATTAACCCATGGTTCTTGACTCAGAGTGGAGACTTTTCAGTTTTTATGGCTTTGATTCCTCATGTCTTATTCTACCTCCCCCAATCCTCCCCCCCACACACACACATACATTTCAGTATCTTTATTCAGTCCGAAATTTGGGAAAACTTTGTTTATTGTTGTAAATGGCTCCAGAGGTTTGACTCAGGAAGTCCATCTAGTGGTTCTTTTTATTCAAGTGTTTGCATTTATGCTCATTTTTTAAAAAAAGAGGGTCTAGGGAGTATGTGTCATGTCTTCAGGTATCTTTTTTGTGTATGAAGGGAAATAATAGCAGCTGCAGACTTCTCCCTGTGTATGGGCATAATTTAGTCTTACAATTTCAAGCATATCACCAATACCTTTATTACCAACCCCATATCCTACCCATCCTTCCTCAAACATCTAGAATTTTACCCTTTACATCTTTAAGCTAATGGTTCAATCTTTGTTAAAGGGGTAACTTAATTTGAAGGACTAATATGTTTACTTATTATTAGCAATTTACCTGTTAATATGTTAAAGAACTGACAGTTGATAAACTGTGCTCCAGAGAAGGCTAATCATCTGGAGGAGTAATCCCTAGAGATTATATAATAAACAACAGTGGAAGAAGCTGCGGTAGAAGGAAAACTTATTTACTGAGCAGTTGCCAAAGTGAAATGGTAGAGGGAGTTCCTTATACTGATACATTCACAGATCTCATCTTATCCCATATATGAGAGGATGCCAGTGGCATTCTTGCCCCCAGATATCCTATCTCATAATGATGTGTTTCCAAAAAATCTTGCTTAAAATGCAAATAGGCAGCCAGGGAGAGGTAACATGTTAGCCTATCATCACTTGTTATCAGATTAGGTTGAACTGCTTTAAGAGAACTGAGTGGGGCCCTGAGGGAAGGAGTTGCAATTAAATGTGACAAGATGTTCACTTATTTAGCAGATCGAATTTATGTTATGTTTTAAGCTGCTTGAACATTGAAGCAAAGCCTCACCTACTGTGTTCTAGGTCATAGACTATTCTTATCAAGTCCTAAAATGTCAAAACTGTAAGGGATTTTAAAGATTATTTTGTCCAGATGTTCTTTGACCTGGGATCCTTGCATAGATTTCAAGGGGCCAGTAAACTTAAATGGGGAAAAATACATCATTATTTTTGGTAGTCTCTAACTGGAATTATTATGTTCTTTAATTATTTAAAACGTTATTCTGAGGAGGGGATTCATAGGCTTTACCAGATTTCCTTAAGAACTCATTAGAATCCAATTACATTTTAGAGATGAGCAATCAGAGGTTCAGAGATTAATTTAAAGAGCACACATTTTTAACATCAGAGATTCCACCAAAGCAGAAGCAAATGTTTTCATTCTGGGTTTGCAGTAGATTTTACTTGATATTTCTTCCTCTGTTACCTTTTAATAGTGTGACTTGGATTGTAAAAACCTGGGATCATTGTTTTAAAATTTTAAAGATTTTTTTTTATTATTTGTTTTCATAAAACAAAGTATAATTGATAATTAATTTTTGGAATAAAGTTCATGGATGGAGGTGGAGATAGCTTTTCAAATTTAGCAAAAGTTATTATTCTGTTTATTATTTGACAATAAACAATTTAGCAAGTAGAAAATGTCTATATACTAAGACTAGAACAGTACAATGGTGCTCTCTGGTGGTAGTATCTTGATTTCTGCTCCCATGAAACTTAATAAAAGCTTTAGGAAGTGAAGCATGGAGATAAAAAACTAACAAAAACTTCAAATAAATTCTGCTTCTCTGAACATAATTAGTCGTTTATTTTTCCTTAGGTTTTAGAGTAATGATGGGATATCCAGAACTCCTTCTTGGGATTCAATTTATGTGTCCATCAATGTAGTCTATGGACAAGTATGGTGAAAGCAAATGTGGGGTTTCTATCATGGTCTCTAAGTGATGACATTGCCCAAGATGGCTGCTAGTGGGGAAAGGCAGACAAATGGTTTCTTTTTGCATATCAATGGACCAATTGCCTGCCTCAGGAAATACAGAAGAAGTGATGTGAAGTTGGCTGCCTCATAAGGTAGTAAATTTTCCCTCCCTGGAATAATCTAAATAAGAGATAGATCATCATTTATCTTCTATGTTCCTGTGGAAATTCATTTTAGATTGGAGATGGAATAGGTTGAAATGAGGTTCTTTCTAATTCTGAAAATCTATAATTCTGTGAAATCTATGAAAGAATTTACTGAAAGAACTCTTTACCTATAAATTGAAGAATGGCTGAACAAGTTGTAGGATAAAAATGTGTTAGCATATTATTTTGCTTTGAGAAATGATGAAGGAGATGTTTCAGAGAAATCTGGGAGGACTTGCATTAATAGATGCAGAGAAAGTGAACTGTATAACAGAGATGGTAAAGTATAAGTGAAAGAATTAGGAACTCTAAGGACTAACCTTGATTCCAGCAAACTCTTGATGAAATATGCTAACCATTTCCAAATAGAGAGGTAAATGATTAAGAGTAAAGATTGAAACTGATTTATTTATTTGTTTCTTTGTTTATTTATTGTGGCTTTATGTCGAATTTTGTTTCGCTTGACTACACAAGTTTGTATGAGCTGCCTTATTATCTTTTTTTTTTAATTTTTCTTGGGAAGAGGTCACATAAAGCAGATGTTGCTGATTTAAAGATATCATGTATTTTTTAAAAGATATATGAAAACTGTCTAGGACTTCTGAATATTTTAAAGAAATGTTAATCAAAAGAATCCACACATCACCTCCAGCAAAAAAAAAGAGAAAACTCTAAACTACAAACTCTAAGATATATAATGGTTATAAATAAATTCTGCAAGTAACCAAAATAAATTAAAATATAAAGGAAAAGAAATTAAAATGACACAAGACTTTGGATCAGAAAACACAGAAAGGAGTAGAATAATATATTCCTCCAAACTAAGAAACTTAAGATGCAATCAAAAATAGTACACCATCCAAAACCTAGCATAATTATGAATGGAAATGATATTCAATAAAAATGAGGCATTACTGAAAGGGCTATAAAATTGTGCACAGCCTTTAATCCAGTAAAACCACTGCTAGGTTTATAACCTTAAGACATTCCCAAAAAAGAATGATCTGTTCAAAAATATTTACAGCAATTCTTTTTGTGGCGGCTAAGAACTGGAAATCAAAGCAATGCTCATTAATTTGGGAATGGGTAAACAAGCTGTGGTATATTATGGTGATGTAATATAATTGTGCTATAAGAAATTACAAGCAGTTGACTAATATGAAAAAAAGGAAAATAATAAATGTTGGAGAAGCTGTGGAAAAATTGGAACACTAATGTGTTGTTGGTAGAGCTGTGAACTGATCCAACCATTCTGGAGAACAATTTGGCATTATGTCCAAAGGGTTATAAAGCTGTGCATACCCTTTGATCCAGTAATAAATACTGCTATTATGTCTTTATCCCAAAAAGATCATAAAAAAGGAAAAAGGACCCACATGTACAAAAATACTTATAGCTGCTCCTTTTGTGGTGGAAAACAACTGGAATGAAAGAATTGTGGAGATGTTCATCAATTGGAGAATGGCTAAAAAAGTTGTGGTATATGAATGTAATGGAATACTATCATGCCGTAAGAAATGATGAGCAGGCAGATTTCAGAGAAACCTGGAAGGACTTACATGAACTGACACTGAGTGAGATGAGCAGAACCAGGAGAAAATTGTACACAGTATCAACAACATTGTGTGATAACCAACTATGATAGACAACTCTTCTCAGCAATACAATGGTCCAACATAATTCCAAAGGATTTATGATAGAAAATGCTCTCCATGTCCAGAAAAAAAAGACTGTAGGATCTAGATGCAGATTGAACCATACTGTTTCTCCTTTTTTTTTTGTTTTTTCTCTTTTGTTCTGATTATTCTTTCACATGACTAATGCAGAAATATGCTTAAAGTGATTGTACATATACAACCTATATCAGATTGCTTGTTGTATTGGGGATAGGTGAAAGAAGGAAGTGAAGGAGAAAAACTTGGAATTAGAAATCTTATTTAAAACTTGTTGAAAACTATCTCTACATGTAAGTAGAAAATAATAAAATAAATTTATGATAAAAAATGACAAGCAGAATGATTTCAGAAAGACCTGTGAAGACTTATATGAACTAATATATAGTGAAGTGAGCATAACCAAAAAAAGGCTGTGCATCATGATAGCAATATTGTTTGATGAAGAACTGTGAATGACTTAACGCAGCTATACAATGATCCAAGACAATCCCAAAGGACTATTGATGAAACACTATCCACCTCCAAAGAAAGAACTGTTATTAATTTAACACAGACTGAAGCACGCTATTTTTCACTTTCATTTTTTTCTTTGATATAAGTTTTCTTATACAAAATGACTAATATGATAATGTTTTACATAATTGTACATGTATAACCTATATCTGATTGTTTAATGCATCAATGAAGGAGGAAGAGAAGGAAGAATTGAATTTGAAACTCAAAACTTTAAATAAAAATAGTTATTAAAATGAAAAATGTAAATAAAATCTACGGGGAAACTTCAAAAAGTGAGACATTAAAAAATTTCCTGCAGGGCAGCTAGGTGGCGCAGTGGATAGAGCACCGGCCCTGGAGTCAGGAGTACCTGAGTTCAAATTCGGCCTCAGACACTTAACACACACTTACTAGCTGTGTGAGCCTGGCCAAGTCACTTAACCCCAATTGCCTCACTAAAAAAAAAAATTCCTACAAAATATGACATGATTGGACTATTCAATTTTCAAATATTATAGACACTAGAAAAATAAGATTGGAAAATACAGCTGCCAAGGAAAACATAACTAATAAACAAATTACCAAATTTCTAGAGACAAGTAAAAGGAAAAAGAAACCTAAAAAGAAAAAAGATCTCATTGGAGCTAAACAATAAGAAAACACCACAAGAAAATATTAATATATTTAATGTTAAGCAATTTCTTTTTAAGAGTTTGTGAGAATATAGAGATGAGAGTAGAACTTAAACAGAAGTGATGGTGGATATACAGACCCGGCATATTATGGGCTAAACCTCAAAATTCCTATACCTAGGTAAACTAATATTTGTATTCGTATGTTGTTTTCTTTTTTAATAGTAGGAACAAGAGAGTTCATAAAAATAAAATCAGTGAGTAGGAGAAAGGTACAGGGAGGGAGAATATTTGGAACTCAAAATTTAAAATAAATAATGTCAAAAAATAAATAATTTTTAAGACTTAGGAAGTCTGATCATCATAATGAACAACCACAAATATAAAAGAATGCTTCTTGAAACATATTTTCTTTTTTTCTTCTCTCTCTCTCTCTCTCTCTCTCTCTCTCTCTCTCTCTCTCTCTCTCTCTCTCTCTCTCTCTCTCTCTCTCTCTCCTTTCCCCCTCTCTCTTCTCTCACAAATATGGCTAATTGTGGAATTTGTTTTCACTGACTATACATATCTGCAACATGTTTTGTTTTATTTGCCTTCTCAATGGATGGGAGAAAAGAAGAGGGAAGAAAGAATGAGGAACTAAAAATAAAATTTAATTTAAAAGAAAACAAAATAAAATAAAAATGGAGAAGGTAACTACAAGATAGAAGGGAATATGTAATATACTTTAATAAAGGTAATAGTAAAGAATGAAGTGAAAATATAACTTCTGTAATATCTCAGAAAGAAAGGCTACTGAACAATGGATGAAGTAGATGGTAAAGGGAAAAACTGAAATAGGGGAAAATAAAGAATGAAATATTTGATACTCAAAGAAACAATTAACTTCAAGAAAATGTTATTCCCCATGAACAGAATCTATCTTTAGAAGAAAGGGAAACAGGGGGAAGAGCCAAGATTGTGGAGAAAAGGCAGGATTTTACCTGAGCTCTTCCAAATTCTCTTCCAAACTTTAATTTATTTTTAAAAATTAATTAATTAATTTTTTTAAAATGTATTTATTATTTTATTAATTTTTTAATTTTTTTGCAGGGCAATGGGGGTTGTGACTTGCCCAGGGTCACACAGCTAGTAAGTGTCAAGTGTCTGAGGCCGGATTTAAACTCAGGAACTCCTGAATCCAGGGCTGGTGCTTTATCCACTGTGCCACCTAGCTGCCCCTCTTCCAAACTTTAAATAATGCCTCAAACAAATTGTGGAGTGACAAAACTCACAACAGGTTGGAGCGGAACAATTTTTTAGCCTAAGACAACTTAAAAGTTGGCAGGAAAGATCTGTCATACCAAGGTGAGAGTGGAGTGTAGTCCAATGCAGGCCTCTGCAGTGTAGGCCTTGCCCCAGAAAACCACCAGCTGGCCTTGGGGGTAACTGAATCAGAGATTACAGTGAAAGCTTCTGAAACTCTCATCCCACAGATGGTAAGGGTGTTGGATAAATTGTCAAAAGGAGATTACAATGGTCCCTTCACTGGCCCTAGGGACAGGACTCTGTTGCATTGACCATATGGTTATCTGAGTCCCAGTCCTGAGGCAAAGCCTCAGAGTGAAGAGGAGCACTATCACACAAAGAACTGAAGCCTTGGTCAGAATTCCAGGGCAGAAAAATAATGCTTGTGGTTACTCACAGACAAGAGCATAGGCCAAGAGAGTGGCAAGCACATCTTTCCTTAGTTCTACCACCTTGGAAAAACTGAAAACTTATAGACTCCCAGATCTAGCTCTGAAAATAGCTGCACAAAAAACACAGTGCTGCCTCTGCCCCATAATCAGAGACCAACTTTAATGTAAATTTAAAAGTCAATAACTAAACTGGAAAGTAAGCAAACAACACTAAAAGAAGATCTTGACCATAGAAAGTTATTATAGTGGAAGGAAGGATGCAAACACAAACTCAGAAGAAGAGAATAAACGAAAAACTGATACATCCAAAGCCTCAAAGAAAAAATGTGAATTTGTCTTAAGGCCCCAAAAGAATTCAAGGGAAAAGCTCAAAAAAATTTTTAAATGATATGACAGATGTAGAAAAACTTGGAAAAGAAATGAAAATGATTGAAGCAAATCATGAGAAAAGAGTCAAAAGCTTATTAAAGAAGGCACCAAATACCTTAAAAAAAAAAACAGAATAAGCCAAATTATTAAAAGAAGTGCAAAAATCCACTGAAGAGAAAAGTTCCTTAAAAAATCAGAATTAGCCAAATGGAAAAATATAAACAAAAATTCACTGAATAGAATTCTTTAAAAAGTAGAATTAGACTAAGATATGGTCAATTTATGTGTAGGTTACATATACTAAGAAAAAAAGGTGTATTCATTTCTACTTCAATTTTCTCCAGAAATCTTTCATATCTAACTTTTCCAGAATTTTATTCACCTCCTTAACTTCTTATTTATTTTTTTGTTGTTGGATTTATCTAGTTCTGAGAGGGAAAAGTTGAGGTTTCCCTTAGTATAGTTTTATCATGCATTTCCTCCTGTAACATATTAAACTTCTTCAAAAATGTAGATGCTATACCATTTGGTTCATATATGTTTAAGATTGATATTACTTCATTGTATATGGTACCTTTCAGGAAGATCTAGTTTTCTACCTTATCTTTTAGTTAGATCCATTTTTTTTTTGGCTTTTGCTTTATCTGAGATCATGATTGCTACTCCTGCTTTCTTTGCCTCAGCTGAAGCATAATAGATTCTACTCCAGCTCCTTACCTTTACCCTGTGTGTCTCTCTGCTTCAAATGTGTTTCCTGTAAACAATATATTGTAGGACTCTAGTTTTTAATCCATTCTGTTATCCACTTCCATTTTATGGGTGAGTTTATTCCATTTGCATTTATAATTATAACTTCCATGCAATTTCTCTCTCTCTCTCTCTCTTTCTTTCTCTCTCTCTCCCCCCCTCTCTCTCTGCCCCATCCTGTCTCCCCCTCACAAGTGTTTTACTTCTGAATATTGACTCTTGCAATCAGCCCTCCCTTTTATCAGTTCCCCCTCTTTCTATTATCCCTACCCCTTTTTACTTCCTTATATGGTAAGATAGATTTCTGTATCCAACTAAGTATGAATGTTATTTGCTATTTGGGTCAATATTTCCATCATCCTCTCTTTTATAATAGTTCTTTTGTGTCTCTTTTTTTATGGGATAATTTATCCAATTCTATCTATCTCCCACTCCCTTCTTCTTCCCATGCAATCTTCTTTCTCACCCCTTTATTCTGGAATTTTTTGGGGTGTATCATCCCATGATAGTCACTTTATATCTATACCATCTGTCTATGTATACCCATTCTAATTGCCCTTATAGTAATAAAGTTGTTAAGACTTAAAAATTATCTTGCCATATAGAAATACACTTTAACCTTTTTGAATCTCTTATGTTTTCTCTTACTTTTTTTTTCACTTTTTATGTTTCACTTGAGTCTTGTATTTGGAGGTCTTTTTTATTATTCAGCTCTTTTTTAAAAATTAGGAATGAATATCCACATTTTCTCCTGAAGTATTACATTCAGCTTTGTTGATTAGGTGATTCTTTATTGTCATCCTAAATCCTTTGCCTTTTGGTATATCATATTTTAAGCCCTATGGTTCTTTAATATGGAAACGGTCAAATCTTATATATTCCTAACTGTAGCTCCACAATATTTGAATTTTTTCCTTTTAGCTGCTTGATCTATGAGCTCAGGAATTTGGCTATGATGTTCCTGGGGATTCTCATTTTTGGATCTCTTTCAGGTGATGATCAGTGAAATCTTTCAATTTCTATTTTGCCCTTTGGTCTACTAATATCAGGGGAGTTTTCCTTAATAATTTTTTGAAAGATGATTCTAGGCTTTTTTATCATCACTTTCATGTAGTCCAACATTTAAAAAATATCTTTCCTGGATACATTTTTCAGGTTAGGGGTGTGTGTGTGTGTGTGTGTGTATATAATGAGAAATTTCACATTTTCTTCTGGTTTTTGTGAGCTTTTTTATTTTGTTTTATCTTGATATCTCATGGAGTCTTTAGCTTCTATTTGATCAATTCTAATTTTTAAGGAATTGTTTTCTTCAGTGAGCTTTTATGCTTCCTTTTCCATTTGGCCAATTCTATTTTTAGGGAGATATTTTCTTTGGTGAATTTTTGTATATCTTTTTCCATAGTGTTATCTCTTTTTTCATGATTTTCTTGCATTGCTCTCTTTTCTTTTCCCAATTTTTTTTATGTCTCCAATTTGCTTTTGAAATTCTTTTTAAGGTCTTCCTGTTCTTTGGGGGCCTGAAACCAAATTACCTTTTGCCTTGTGGCTTCACGTGTAGCCATTTTGACACTGTTGTCCTCTTCTAAGCTTGTGCCTTCATCCTCCTTGTCACCATAGTAATTTTCTATAGTCAATTTTTTTTGGGGGGTGGGGTTATTTTGCTCACTTTTTTTGCCTATTTTGTGATTTGGTGTTTTTATGTGATAGTTGGGTTTTGGTCCTGCACTCTTCCAAGCTTTTTGTGCTGGGTGTCAGATCTTGCTGCCAGCTTTCACTGGGCTTCAGGGTTAGTTGTTCACTTTCACTGGATGGTAGACTTCTCCTTCTGGCTTGTACTGAGATGTGGAGCCTCCCTGTTTTCTTTCCCAGGGGGTGGAATTTCTTTGCTGGCTTGCTGCTGGGTTTCCATGGAAACAGGGCTTCTCTGATGGAAGGCCCTGGAGGATGGGGTTTCACTGCTTGGAAGCCCCAGAGTTGAGGTCCCAATATTGTCATTTTCCTTGTCAGATTAGCCAATCTGATAGGTGTGAGGTGGTATTTCAGAATTGCTTTAATTTACATTTTTTCTTATCAATATTGATTTAAAGCATTTTTTTTCATACAACTATAGGTAAGTTTGATTTCTGTATCTAGAAACTGCCTGTTCATATCGTTTCACCATTTGTCATTGGGGAAATGACTTCTTTTTATAAATTTGACTCAGAAGAACAAATGATTCTAATACTATATAAAACATTTTATATATAACAGTTTATATATTCACACCACCAAATTCCTTCCCCTTCCATGTTGAAAATATGGTTTTGATACATAAGCCTGCAAAAAAAAAGAAAAGGGAAAAAATGCGCAGAAATAACTACTAAATTAATTGAGAAGAGCAAGGATTTTAATTAACTTCATAACTGATAGTATAAAAAGAGAAGAGCTAGTAATTAATTAAAAAGAAGAAAAAATAAATTAATACATTAAATGAAACTGAATACTCCCCGAGAAGAGTAACAAATGGGGAAAAAAGTTGTTACTTAAGATTGAGGTGGGGGCAGCTAGGTGGTGCAGTGGATAAAGCACTGGCCCTGGGTTCAGAAGGCCCTGAGTTCAAATCCAGCCTCAGACACATGATACTTAGTAACCATGTGACCCTGGGCAAGTGACTTAACCTTCATTGCCCCACCAAAAAAAAATTGAGGTAAAGACAGCCTCTGAGTATAGAATTGCCTTAGATTAAGTAAAAATGACTAAAGAAACAAAGTACTGTCTTTATGGAGGAAAATAAACAATAGTAGCAACAACTAAAATTTTTAATGAAGAAAAGAAACAAGATAAATGGGAGAAAAATATAAACCTAACTCTCATAACTTTACATATGAATGAATAAAACAACCCAATATAATAAGAGCAACAGATTAGACTAGAAAACAAAACTGCAGAATCTATTGTTTACCAGAAATATACCTAAAATTAATTTTAAAAACAAAATACAAAAGAGAGACTGGAACAAAATTTACTATGCATCAGATAAATACAAAAAAGCAAGAATCACAATCATGCTATCAGACACAGAAAAAACAAGCATTCATAATATAATTAAACAAGGTATTTAAATTGTGCTGAAAGGAACCATAGACAATAAACTAATTCCAATATTAATCTCATATGCCTAAAATGCCATATTATCTAAATTCATAAAAAAAGTTACCTGGATTATCTAAAAACCTAGATTGCAAAATATAGGAGGAGACTTTAATGTGCCTCTTTTAGTTATGGACTAATCTGAAAAGAAAGATAAACAAAAGGAAAATATAAAATTGAACAAATTCCTGAAGAAAGTAGAGCTAATGGACTTAAGATATTTTTTGAAGGGGATTCTAAAAACCAGATGGAAGTTGTACAAGAATTTAACACATATTTGGGTACAAAGATATAGAAAAATATTTTAAAAGTTCAAAATAGGAAACACATTTATGGTAGACTATTGTAAAATAAAAATAGTAATAAGTGAGATCACTAAAAAAAGGCTCAGAACTAAGTGGATACTTAATACCAAAATCTGAAGTAATTATTAAGTAAAAGGATAAATCATATAAGTATTTAATATATACATATATATATATGAAGGCAATGATAATGATGAAAAGATAGACTAAAATTTTTGTTATGAAGATAAGGAAATCCTGAGGGGAGAAATCATATTCTGATATATCCTAACAAAATAAGAAAAGAGAGAATTAACTGACTATGAATTAAAAAAAAAATAATAAAGCTAATAAATGAATTTTCATCCTGGCAGTAACATGGATATGGCTTGCTCAAAGTGGAATCATGGAAGTTTGTTCATATTCCCCTATTCCTTCCTTTCTCTCCCTTTCTGTCATTCCAGTAACACACAGGATTGTGGGTTTGCAGGTTCATTGGGCCAAGCACCTCAGAGGGCATATTGTCCACTCCTCTCATTTCATTTCATTTAAAAAAAATACCCAAGGAGTTTATATGGCTTGCCCAAGTCACAGTCAATGTGTGTCAGGCAAAATTTGAATATACATTTTCCTGAGTCTGAGGTCAGCAATCAATCAACTGAGATGGAAAAAAGTCTACGTTGAAAGGACTATGGGAAGAGACACACTTTAAAAGTGTTGAAAATCATCAAATAATAACAGCATTTTTGAAGCAGAAAAAATAAAAACGTGGCTTGAGGATTGACTGAACCAATTGTGATTTACGAATATAACAGAATATTATTACCCTGTATGAAATGACAAATAGAAATAACAAAGAGAAACATCATATTTTTGTATTGTAAGAAATGACAAGTACAAAGAATTAAAGGAAGCATGGCAAAACTTCTATGAAGTGATTTGGCATAAAAAACCAAGAAAGTGGAAAACATGTACAATGGCTCCAATTACATAAACTTTTCAGAAAATATTAAAAAGCATCTAAACTCAGATAAATTCAATGACCAACCTTGATTCAGAGAATAAATAATGAAACACTCTCTTCTCAATAGAGCAATAAGGACTATAGGTCCAATATGTTGCTATATGATATGACAGCACTGTCAGTTGCCTTTGATTTACTGTTTTTATTGTTACAAGGAAGAGTTTTAATAACTTATTTAATAGGGTTTTACTGTGTTCAAAGCATCTAGCAATCATCATCTAATTTCATCACCACAGCATCCCTAAGATTTTTGGCCAAGTAGGTGTGTTTTACAAATGATGCTCAGAGAAATTACATGACCTGGCCAAGATAAAACAGCTAGGACCTTGGGAGCCAGAGTTTAAACTTATGGCTTTTTCAAAGTCAGTACTTTTTACTGGTAATAGATACTTTTGTCTTTGGGCAAAATAATGACCAGTGTTTAATTTCTGTGTGTTTGAGTAGATGATTCTACAGATTTCTGGACACCTTTAAATAGGTAGTAATACATTCTGCTTTTCTCAATGATGTTGTAAACTTCTTGAGGGCAAGGATTATTTCTTTGTGTTTACTATAGTGTCTAGCATTGGAGCATGGGCATTGTAAATACTTGACATTGTAATTTACATAATAGTTACTATCTGATGTCCTCCTTGACTGGAATATTCCCCTTTTTCTCTTTTACCTCCTGCTTTCCTGGCTTTCTCTAAGATAGCTCAAATTCCCCTTTTGCCATTAGGTCTTTCTGGTCAGCCACCCTTGCAACTGTCACTGGTGTTTTCCCTCTGAGATTCCCTTCTATTTATCCTGTTTATATCTTCTCTGTATGTACATAGTTGTTTGCAAGTCTCCCCCATTAGAATGTGGACAGAAACCATAGATTTTTTCCCCCATTTCTTTATATCCACAATGCTTAGCACAGTTATGGACACATGAGAAATATTTATTAAATGCTTCTTGACTTGAGTGTAAGAATTATGAAGCTTAAAAATCTAACTGTGATGTCTAAAAATCGAATGTGTAGTTGCCTTAAATTAGAAGCTTTAACACCAATCTTTGGGCATTAAATATTTATTATAGTATATTAAGGGTTAGCAAAGAGAGAGAGAGAAGCCGCCTTCACCTGGCTATCCCAGACAATGAATCCCCTCAGTTCCACTGGAAACCCCCTGTCAAACCACAAGAGGGCAGTCTACACACACAGCTCCAAGCCAATTGGCTGATCCATTGATTGACATGACTTACAGGTAGTAGACATAACTTCTGTACACCAATCTGACCTTTGAAATCTCAGAAAGATCACCCCATGATTTCTCCTCAGGGCAGAGCTGCCCTGGTTCTTACAATGTCTTTCTCAGCAGTGTGGTGGCATTCTGATTCTCACACTCCCCCACCGTGCTTCATGAATAAACATTGTTTCCTTACATGGAGCAATATAGCATTACAGATCCTTATGACTAACAAAGTAAAGGGAATGAAAAAATAGAAAAAGAAATCAAGCAATGAATTAACAAAGGCTAAAGGGGTACTTCCCTTTTAGCAGGTGGACATTACAAACAGAGAAAAACTTAAAGAGGGCACTCCTCTTTAGTAAGTGGACATTATAAACAGTGTATACAATGTGGAAAAGGAAAATAGGAAAATGCCCATTTAAGTCTTTGGAAGTCTTTTCTGAGATGATTCTTGGGATGTCCTCTGGGTGTAGTTGTGGAATGGAAGTCTTTCATGTGTTTCAGATACTGGTAATCAGCTGGGAAATTTTCCTACAAAATTTCACTTAACACAACTTTAAATAGCTTTGCCAATAACCAAACCAAACAATGAGAGTTCTCAAAAACATGTCTAAGGTAAGTCAGAATCTTTTAGAGATTTTACAATTATTGTCCAGTTGTTACGCATGAAACATATAATAAAAAGAAAAATTGAAACAGTCTCTAAAACTTAATATTACTACAAAATAAATAACTTAAATGACTGGAAATCTATGAATAATGAAACAACATCAGTGTTGCTAGAATCCTAGTTAAAATAAAATGCCAGCCTTGGAATAAAGTATTGTTATGTGTCTTTGATTTCTGTTCATTTTCTCAACAAACTGAATTTTCCTTTAAAGGTGAGCTGGAAGAGGACCAAGGAGGCATAAGCAGAAACAGATTTAGATTCAGGGCCTCCTACCAACCAGTCCTTTGTTTTCTTCTACCTGAATATTCAGGGAGTCAGCAAGAGAGCAGAATATAGGGATTAAAGCCCTGGAGAGTGAGATAGTTGGACTTTCGCACTTCTGAGGTTACTTACCAGCTCTAATGTTCCTTGAACTTTGGCAGTCAAAGGGGTGAAGCTGAGTGATAAAATTATTGGTGCTAACTCCTAACATTGGGGGTAGTAAGTAAAGAAATTAAAGAAAACTTTCTGAAAGAATGCTCTGTTTGAAACACTTTCCCTGTCCATAATATAAGAGACTTCTATAAAATCATTAGGAAACAGTGGGAAAGGGGATCTAGATGAATTGAATTCTAGATGGATTTAGAAAACCATTGAGACATGGACACACACAGAGAATAACATGTATATTGTATCTTAAGTTTTGCTAAGCACTTTACATATACTATCTCATTTAGTCTTCAAAACAACATTCTGAGAAAGGCAGCCAAAGACTAAAATAGATTGATATTTACAGAGAGACAGGTAGAGAAAAACAAAAAGCCTGTCAGACATAGAGTAATACAAATGAGGCAATGGAGGAGTCAGGGATTTTGTTAGTTCAAATCTTACTACTTCCTGGACAAATAACCTTTGGTAAATTACTGACCATATCTTGGCCACAACTTCATTTGTAAAATGGGGAGATTGAGTGAAATGGCTTCTACATTTTCTTCTAATTGCAGATCTAGGACCCTAAGATCCTAGAACAAATAGGAACATTTTCCTTTCATGTTCAGCAATCCTGTCACATGTGGTAATTTACCTGAGCCAAGGCAAATTGTACTACAGAATTTCTTAAACAGCAGAAGATACTTCTTGGCACTCAGCAAGGGTGGGGAGACACTGATATTCTTGGGGAGATATATCCCAAATAGAGATTACCTTCTTGAGGACTAGGATTGCCTAATTTGCCAGTGTCCCAGTTTGGGTAGAAGGAATATCAGCACAGAGAGGCTAGTTGCTCAGCATCTTTATAGAGACAATCTGGAATTTCTAAAGATCCTGTGGTTGGAGTGGGTGAAGGTGTGGATTAGCCCTAGAAAGACAACCACTACACAGGTCTTCCAAAACAATAGGTTTGCACTGTGTTAGATGATTATCTTATGACTATGTAAAAAGCTGTTTACCTGGTGCTAAACCATTGGCCTACTCCTTCTGCTTTTTCTCTTTCCTTCTTGTTGTATCTCTTCTCTAACCTGCTCTAATTTCATTTCCACATTCTCAGTGTTAACATTTCAAGGTCACACTTTTTTCTGATGATGATGATAATCATATGACAGTTGTTCAAGAAACATAAAAATAAATACTGAAAAGGAAAGGAATAGGCAAAAAAGGACTGGGTTTCTAGTGTATGACCAGATGATGGCACCATAATCCCACCAGCAAGCTCTGCTGTTACACACTAACTGGAACAATTGTTCTTTTCTGTGTATTATCTCCAAGTCAAATAGGAAATGTCCAGAGTTTCCTTAATGATGTGTAAGAATTTTCTTTCTTTCTTTCTTTCTTTCTTTCTTTCTTTCTTTCTTTCTTTCTTTCTTTCTTTCTTCTTTCTTCTTTCTTCCTTTTTCTTTTTTTCTTTCTTTCTTTCTTTTTTCTGTAGTACTAATTCTTTTAGAACCTATTGGCTCAAAAAGAGACAGACATTAACAACAAATGACAACTCAAATATATAACAAAACAAATTCATTTTCACTTAAACCATACCAGTTTAGAATCTATGATTATTTGGATAGCATTTGAACTGGTTTAACTTTGAATTATCTGTTCTTTAAAAGGTGATAGGTTTTGATTTTGTCATTAACTTACTGTGTAATGGGGTAAGTCACTTAGCTTATTTCGATTTATTTCTCATATATAAATAGTAAAAGTTCAACTAGAAGGTCCCTTCTAATGCCCTACTTGTGATCCTAGGATCTGATGACTATATTTTGGGAGGAGGAGGAGGATATATTTATGGATACACACACACACACATACACACACACACACATATAAATACAAATAAAAGCACTACTTTGATATACATTAAAAGCACCAAAGGCCACTACTCAAACTTATTGGCAGGATAATCCTAGTCACTGAGTGTACTTAAAAAGATAACACTGTGATTTCTAAATCTAGCATTTTTATTTGCATTTCCCATATTCAGTTCTTCAGGAATTATTTACTAGGCTTCATTTTGTATTAGGACATGGAAAAGTCACAGAAGTATTTTTGTTTTATTCTATTTTTTTCTTAGCCATGAAGGTCCCTAATGACTAAAATTCAGATGAAGAGAACTTATTTTGGTGTTTCAGCTATGCCAAATAGTATGAAGTAGGTGATCTTTGGGATACCATGCACTGTCTTCTAACTGTATTTCACAGACCTAAGAATAAAAGTTCAAATGCAGTGGGAAATAGCACTGCCAGATGTATACCTTGGACCAACTCAGTGATTGCTGTCTTATCTCAAAAATGTGCCTAGCATTTTTTTCTAAGTAGGAGTTTGATAATGTTTTAGAAACACTTAGATAACATTAGTTAATGACATTTCCATAACACCACTGTTCTGGGGCTAGGTTATTTGCTTTTTAGGGTTAGAAGTGAGTTTGAAATGTACTCTGGGTTACCATTTTTTTGAGCTAGGAATAGTGAGTGAAGTGAAATCTGAATGATAAAACTTGGAATGTGGGGTGGAATAATCTTAGAAAAAATGATTATGTAAATATATGTTCACTGGATGAACTATTTAAAAATTAGAAGGGCTGAGTAAGATTGCTGTATATATTAAATAGACTAGAGTTTAAAAAGTTGAAAGCTCAGAAGGATAATAATAAAAGTTAACAGGAGTTTGATGAATTTGTATATAACAAATCCTGAAATGTTATGATTCAATTCAACACAACAAATAATTTAGTAAAGTCTTACTTTGTGCCAGATATTGGGCAAGGACCTAGGAATAAACCCATAAAATAAAGTTTTCTTTCCTAGGCCTCAAAGAATTTATATTCTCTTTAAATTAGGGATTATCTGATAAAGTTTATACCTGAAATCTCATCAGTTTAGATAATCTTCTTGTATGGTAATTTAGCTAGTTTCTAGTCCCCAAAATTTGCCAAGGATGCTGAAATGTTAAATGACTTGGCTGCTGCAATCACACAGCAAGTTGTTTGCCCTCCCCTCTCCCCGCCCCCTCTGCCTGTGGCAAGTCTTGAACCTAGGTCTTCCTAACTATAAGAATTCCTGTCTCTCTCTGTCCCCATCTCTGTCTCTTGTCTCTGGGTCTCTCTGCCTCTGTCTCTCTTTGTCTTTGTCTCTCTGTCATTCTCTGTCTCTGTCTCTGTCTCTGTCTGTCTCTGTCTGTTTCTCTCTCAACAACCAATAAGGCAAAATAAAAGAGGGCTAGCTACATAAGTAGTGTTTAAAAAATGTTCTTCTCAGTTCTTCTCAATAGGAGATTGGGCCTCAATAGTGACCAATGATTCTAAATATCTAAGTCCATCTTACAAAGGAAATTGCTAAGGATGTTTCTTTGATTTGGGGATAATATTTAAAGAGAGAATGACACATGACAAAAAAGACTGCAAGTCACCAGGAGAAACTAAAAATAGTACTATTTCCAGAGATATTTTCAAAGCTGCAAAGCTAGGTGTCATATCCTAAAATACTAAAGGACTGGACAAAGATTTTGCTTATTATTTTCCTAACAAAGTATTTGCAATGCTTTAAAAAAGAGAATATTGTCTAATATTTATGTGCATATGGGATTGGGTGGGGGCCACAGATTTACTAGTTACTATGCAGAAACCACACCTTAGAGTGCTATTACAGCTATAAAAAAGGAGAGATGTTATTTACTGCCAAGAAACTGACAATTAAAGAGACAACATAGATATAGAGAGATATAAAGTGGCCCCTCCATTAAGAGAATCATCATGTTTTAAAAGATAAGTAAACTGCTTGTAGAATTATAGATCTCGAGCTAGAAGAGACCTCAGAGGTCATATATAGTCCAAGTCCTTTATTTGACAGATGAAGAAAGTGAGACCTGAAGAAGAGGTGTGGTTTCCTTAAGATCTCACAGGTAATAAGGAATAGAGCACAGGTCCCCTGATTCCAAATCCAGGGTACTTCTCATTGTCCTCTACAATCTAAAAAGCAAGCATTTTCATCTTCAGAAGGGAAGTTCACTAATTGAATTCTATGTCGAACGTTTTGGCAAGGTGAAAAGTCCTTTTGGACTATGACTAATCACTCCCTAATTGATGTCTTTTGTAAATTTAGATATTTAAATATGAGTTTTCTTAAAATGATGTAGGCACATCAGTATCTGAGAGGAGAGAAGAGTTAAATTAGTTTGAAACATCTAAGATTAAAATTACACAGATATGGCTGTCTGGTCTTGATTTGGGACATTTTGAAGTGGTCAAAAGCAGCTGGGCCCATCAAATAACCCAGGAATGATGAATATTGGCAAAGTGGAAGATTCAGAGCACCACAGAATATACTGGAGCACTTTCTCTACCTGTTTAGTTCATATGAGACCTGAAGACAGGTGTGTGTATAGGCAAACATCTATTTGTATACATACATATAATATGCATATGCATAGAAATACATTCACATATGGATACTTATGTGGATTCAACATAAGAATTCCACAGAGAAACTAGAGGAATTATGAAATATGTGATCAAATTAACGTTCTTTGTTCCATTGCAACTCCAAAGTTGAAATTTAAGATAACTTCACTTATCTTAACTTTAGTTGAAATTCAGAATAACACTCTCACCCCTAGCCCTAGGACCACCCTTACTCCCACAAACGCACCTTCCCCCAAACTATAGCTAACTGGTCACTCAAGGTGTCAAGATGCTGAAAAACAATTCCTTCTTAGGAACAAAATTACATCTTAGGAACCCTCTAAAAAGCCTTCCCTTGATGAAGATTGGTGTAATAAATCATTTTTGATAGTTAAGTTCAGCTTAGAGATAACACTTTAAATTCCTAGCCTCAGCATACTAATCTCCAGCTAGGGTCTTTTAGTTACTTTCAATTCCACTATTCATGAAGGGGCTAGTTCAGTTTACCTGTTTAGGCGTTAGCTTAATTCCATGGAAGATACTTAACTGAAAAGCCTGTAAAGGCTACCTGAGGGGTTACCTTTTTGTTCCCCACAGCCAGGCTCTTGCCAGCTAATGAGTGACTGCTTTTTAAAGCTTGCAGGGGAATGGGACTTAACAAATGAAACAAGGAAAAATATAAACCAAACAGCTTAGCTCCCCAGTATTGTTTATTTTTAATCCTCCCTTGTTGGGTGGGGACCAAAGGGGGTAGAATGTATAGAAGCCTTTGTAAGGGTCCTGAAATTGCTGAAAATCCCTTCAAAGCAAATCCAGTTACGGAGACTTGTTCTTCCCCCACTGCTCCCCACTCTCTGCATCACGTGATCAGGTAATGTACTTGATTCACACAAACAGGTAATCCACAGGGCTGCACTCCAGACAGTTAAGTGGCTTTAACGTAAACTCCCATTGCAAGGAGACTAGAATGCCAGATAAAAGCTTCATTTGTCTTCTGAGCACTTGCTGAAAATCTACCCATTATACAGTGCAGACCTGGATGAAGGCTGCTGGTGCCTTTTTGATGTGGGAGAATTCCCTGCTTTCTGTGAAGAGTCAATGACCCAGCTTTTCTTCTGCCTTGGCAGAATGTGGGTATTCACTCAGTGCACATTCCAGGGCAGTGATGGATGGCTGAGCTGAACTTGGCCTGCACTGAGGAGTGGAGGGGATGAAAACTGGGCTCGGACTGAGCCTTTGTTCTGTCCCACCGTGGCAGCGACTTGCAGTAGCTAGTCTGTGGGCTCCAGGGCCTTTCAATGAGGACAGATCATTTGGTTGGCAGATAGAGCAACAAAGGTTTGCTTATGATGCAGTCGCCTCCCCAGAAAATAGCTTTTTTGTGTCAGGATATTTATCATTTGCTCATATCATCATTTCGGGGGCAAATAGAGCTTGGACAGTGCGCTGGGGAGCCTTTTATCTGGGCATGTGAACGTTGCTTTGAAGCTGGGGGCAAGCCATACATTACAACCAAGTTTAGCATTAGAGCAGCAGGAAAGGTTATGGAAGGAGTGGGAGAGGCTGTAGAAAGATACTCAGCTGTTAATGGGAAATAAGAAAAGTTTAATCTTATCCTCCTTTCTTTCAGCAAAATAAATTCTTTGTTCCCATTTAAAAAAAAAAAGCAAAATCTCAAATATTTGAGCTCTTGACAGGGAGTATGGATCTTATTTATTGGCCTGTCTCATGATTCTCAATAACGAAAATATTGTGAAAATGCTATAAAAAATTAGGAGTCTTCTTGGTACTCAAGGAATCATAGAATTTTAGAACTTGAAGAAACCTTGGGAATCATTTAGCTCAACCTCTTCATTGTATAAATGGAGAAATTGAAGTCAGAAATTAAGTGACCTTCCCAGAGTTACACAGATAATGGGAGAGGCCCCTATCCAGGTCTTTGATTCAGTGTGAATTAAGATTTGTTTGTTTATTTTCATGCTATTTATTGTCTTCCCTACAGTAATGGAATAGGTCTTCCAGAAATCTCTGACACATTAAAAATACTCTTCACTAAACTAGAGCCAGAATAGGGGAAGAAAACCACTAAAACTATAAGCTTGGCTCTGGCTTATCTCATGTTGCTAATGAGAGCAACAAAGTGCCTTAGATCTTCTTAAAGTGGGGAAGGAGATAGCACTTATGTGAGAATGACAGCAGTACATATGTGAGTTAAGTTAATTGATGGCTTTGTGGACTTTAAGGGTGATTATGGAAACAAAAAGATCAGTTTCAGGAGGATAGCCTGCTGGCTACTTGACCAATAGCAGAGTTCTAAATTTTTATGGCTCTGAACATTTTTTTTTTTGTTTGTACAGGAAGAAGGTATTTACTTAAAGAGTCAGGTGGGCTATGAGCTTATCAGTGTGGGTAGTCCTCCCACCGGTACAGAGGACAACTCCTCCATGCCTGGATCATGCTGTGTTAGTGTCCATTTCCCCTCTGTAAGACCTTTACTGAAGAACCATTTAATAGGAGGAAGGTTTATCCCTGCTTCTTTTAATATCTTGGTAGCACCACCAATGAAATACTCTGGCTGTCCCTCTCCTCTCTTTCAACCAATAAATGCTAAAGAAAGCATTTATTAAGCTCCCACTATATTCCTAACACTGTTTTAGATTTTGAGGAGACTAAGAAAGCAACAAAATAGTGTCTACCCTCGAGGACTTTCTATTCTAGTGGGCAAATTCTTTTTATAAGTTGCCCAACTCTTTTGTGGGTTATATCTGATATTCTTGATATACTGTACACTCACTTTCATGCATACTTGTTTCCTAAAATGATGCTACAGACCACTGTGTATCTTGCCATTGTCCTTTTAGTAAGTTAATCCATCCATCAATCAAGATTTATTAAGCATCTACAATGTGCCAGGCAACTGTGCTAAGTGACTTAAGATTTTAATTATTTCATGGTGTTCTATGATTTATAGTAATCTCACATTAGTAGGAGAATATTGGTGTAAAAAAGGTAGAGTTTAATGATTAGTGCACTGTTTGAGAATGCTGAAAACACAATTTACCACCAACAATCCAGTCTGATCTTGTTCTCCAGTTTGATTCTGGACACAGTTCCTTGTCCACCTGTAGTGCCTGTCCAAGGTATAAATAAATGGCCTAAGTTAAATGGCTGTCAATAAGGCACATTATTCCCTGGGCATTGTTTTTTTCAGCATCAATAGACCAGTCTTTTTCCTATTATTGTGGTTTTCACTGAAGAGGCTTTTTAGTGTTCCAGGGTTCAATGCAATTAGCGAAATAATTTCTCTGAAGAGGAGGATCTACAACCCTCCCCACCCCGCATCAATAGTGAATGTACCTTTTGTTTTCCCTCTGAACAAGACATCTTCAATGACATTGGTGAGCTGGTTAAATGAAGATAAGTCTTCTTTTTTCAAGATTCACTCCATATTAGTATGCAGTGAATTATTGAATTCAGTGCTTTCCATGGTTGTTATTCTAGATAATCTTATACCTGTTTGGTAGATGTTGTGGGAGGAGCACCCCTTAGAAGGACTGCATTTTATTCCACTGTCAACTGGTTTGTTTACATAAATAAGTACTAGACACAATAGAGCTTATCTTCTCTATTCCCCTCATTTCTTTTGGAACGTCTAAAGATGTAGTCTGCTCTAATAGTAACTCACGCTAATAAGTCACTTTAAAGTTAATAAATTGCTTACCTCCACATGTATAGCTTATGTTGAATTGCTTGATTTCTTAAGGGTGGGGTAGGGAGGGAGAACGAGAATTTGGAACACAAAGTCATAAAAATCGATGTTACAACTTGTTTTTACATGTAAGGTGGGAAAAATTCTAAAAAAAAAGTGTGTGGGGGGAGGAATGCCTGGATCAATCCACAGAGTTCCCACATCAGCCCAGATACACACAGGTGTCTGATTCTCACTCAAGTCAGACTAACTAGATGCCCTCAGACTGACTAGATGCCCTCTTCAGTCCCTTCCCACCTTGAGATTTGGTGACTCCAAGATGCTGATAGGAGGCTGAGTTTTCACACTTTATCTGCACAATTTAACTCTGACTTACTTTTTTAGAATCATATCACTTCCCCTCACACCCCCATGTCCTTTTTCCTTATGCATGGCATGTTCTCTATACCTGGTACATTCTCCTTCCTCATTTTTACCTCTTAGAATCCCAAGCTTCTTTCAAGGCTCAACCTCCTTCCAGAGGCTTTCCTTTCCTGGTCCCTCCAACCCATTTATTGAGACTCTACCTACTGAAATGATTTTTAATTTACTTTTTTTGTTTGATAATCACTCATCTGTGTACATGTGTTGTTTCCCCTTTCCCCAGTAGAATGCAAACTCTTTGTGGACAGAGATGTTGCCACTTTTGTCTACCTAGCCCTGCTTAGCTCAGAGTAGACACTTAGTAAATTCTTGTAGCATTGAATTGTATGATAATAATAACTCACATTTATCTCAGGCTTACAGTGCCCTTGGCCACAGCTTTGGGAATGGACCCCTGATGGTATTTAAATGTGGTCTGTTAATTGATTGCTTTTCTTTCAGTTTAACTGAGGAAAACATTATTGAATAGAGATTTTGCAAATCCTCTAATTAGGTCCAAGCCTATGAATTCTCAAACACAACCCAACAGGCCCTTCCAGGGCCCCCAGTCCCTGACTCAGGTACAAAATAATTGGAGACCAATCACAATACAGAATTTTGACGTGACTCCAGTAGACAGGACCTCAGGAGGACCAGAATCATAGAATCCCAGAACTTTGAGGAAACCCAGGAGCCATCTATCTTCCAGAGCAACTGATCCCCCAAGCTGACAATACCCTCTTTCCCTCCCAAAATACCTTGTATTAAACTGCTTTGTGTTTATTCTGTTTATATTTAGATTTATTCTGTATGTGTATATATATATAAATATATAAATATGTGTGTATATATATATGCCTCTGCGTGTGTGTGTGTGTGTGTGTATACTATAAGGGGGCTAAAATTCTAGCTAGTTTGTCTGAAATCTCTGAGTGGTAGCCAATAAATTAAAAGCTTTAGCAAGAGTTAGACTTTTAAGCATTTATTAAAGAGAATAAGAATTTGGTGAAGAGAGAGAAAAAGGCCTAGATTCATCTATCAAAGGAAGAGCGCATTTTAGCTCCACTCTCCACAAGAGTCCTCACAAAAGAGCATAAACCACCCCTTCCTCAATCCCACAAACCTTCTGTAAAAACTGGAAATGTCCTGTCCCCACACACAGAGCTCCAAGCTAATTGCCTGATAAGCTTTGATCGACAGTACCCACAAGCAAACATCACTTCCTGACGCCAAGGACCTGACCATATGGCTTGCCCTCAGACACCTTCTCCTCATGGCAGATCTTTCCTACAGGTGGCGTCACTCCAATCATTACAATACATACATAAATATAAATATAAATATAAATATAAATATATATATATATATATATATATATATATATATATATATATATATATATATATACACACACACACACATATAGTCTCTTCCATTAGAATGTAAACTTTTTTCAAGCAGGGGAAAAAAAGAAAGAAAGAGAAAAAAAAGAAATTGCTTACCTCACAAAGAACCCTGCAAGTTAGTCAATGTAAGCATTATTATCTCCATTGAGGGAAGATAAATGAGCTGCTGGTATAGTTTCTGGTTTCTTCTAAGTTACCTAATCTTTTTTTCTTCAGCAAATAAATTATTTCATGGTGTTCTATTATTTATAGTAATTTAACATTAGTAAGAGAATACTGGTGTAAAAAAGGTAGAATTTAATGATCAGTGCACTATTTGAGAATGCTAAAAACACAATTTACCACACACAATCCAGTCTGATCTTATTCTCCAATTTGATTCCAGACCCAGTTCATTGTCCACCTGTAAATATTATAAAGGGGTGATCATCCCTGTTCAATACATTATGATGCTATCTATCATCATTCTAAATCTTTCTTCTCTATAAATATATGGATATGGTCAGATTGGTAGTCACTGCTACAAAGTCTAATGGATACTGATGTGTGTAAGGGGCTAAAATTCTAGCTAGTCTGTCTAAAATATCTAATGAGTGGTCAACAGCAAATTATAAGCTTTAGCAAGAGTTAGATTTTTAAGCATTTATTAAGGAGAATAAGAATTTGGTGAAGAGAGAGAAAGAGGCTTAGATTCAGCTATCTCTCTCAGGGAGCCAATATCTCCAGTTCTTCTCCCCCCTGAGGTCCTCCAGAAAGAGTTAGAAGCACCCCTTCTTCATCCCACAAGCCTCCAGTGAAACTGGGAACATCCTGTCCACAGGCACACACAGCTCCAAGATAATTGGCTGGTAGCTTTGATAGACAGTACCCACTAGCAAATGTCACCTGCTGACGCCAAGGACCTGACCACATGGCTTACCCTCATACGCCTTCTCCTCATGGTAGAGCTTTCCTATAGTACCTCTCCAGCAGGTGGCATCACTCCAATCATTACAGGTGGAAGAGTCCAAATATGTAAATCCTATTTGATTGATGAGAAACAATTGCCAATAGACATGCTAGGAGATATGTTTCATTTCATATATGTTTATTTTCTTCCTTGAGGTTTTATTAATAAATATTCTTAGGTTTCTGTGATAAAATTAGGTCTCATGCCAACCTCTCTGAAAGTTCTTTTCCCCACAGCTGATTTTCACAATTTGATGAGGTACTATAGTTAATGATTTTCTGTCATTCTACTCCATTCTGTTTTGCAAGCGTGTTTGTATCCTAAGGTCATATTGCTCATATCTTCTGTGTGTCTCTCTTGCAAAAGTCTTTGTTGCTAAGGATGATTTCTGAGGTATTAGACCTTCTCATTAAGGCAATTATTTTGCATCAGTTAAGATGTAACAAATAGTACTAGTCATAAATTGTTGTTCAGTCATGTCCAACTCTTGGTGACCCCACAGATCATAGCATGCTAGGCACTTCTGTCCTTCACCAGCTCTTAAAGTCTGTCCAAGTTTCTGTTCATTGTTTCCATGACACTATTTATGCCTCTCCTCATCAAATATCTCCTTTTCCTTTTGCCTTCAATCTTTCCCAACATCAGGGTCTTTTGCAATGAGTCTCATCTTCTCATTATGTGGCCAAGGTATTTAAGCTTCAGCTTCAGGATTGATTGATTTGACCTCCTTGTTGTCCAAGGGACTCTCAAACTTCTTCAGCATGACAATTTGAAAGCTTCAATCCTGTGGTGTTCAGTTTTTCTTATAGTCCAACTCTCATAGCCATATATTTCTACTGGAAAACCCAAAGCTTTGACTATATGGACATTAGTCAGTAAGGTGATGTCTTTGCTTTTTTACTATGCTGTCTTTGTCTTGATTTGCCATAGATTTTGTTTTTGTTTTTGTTGTTCTTTTTTTTCCCCAAGTAGTTAGCATCTTCTAATTTCATGGCTTCAGTCACCACCTTTGACACCAAGATTATAAATCTGACACTATTTCTATTTCCTCTCCCTCTATTTGCCAGGAAGTGATGGGATCAATTGCCAGGATTTTATGGGGTTTTTTTGTTGTTTTTGTTTTGTTTTGTTTTATGTTAAGCTTCAAGACAGCTTTTATTAGTCAGAAACAATGTCTTTATTGAGTTCCATTTTTTAAGTCAAAATCTACAACAATTGGTACAATAATTTCACAATTTTCATCTTTTTTTCTTTTAATTTAGTGTTAACTTTGATTTTTCACTGTCCAATAAATATTCTAGCTGTACAGGGAAAGTTGATTCTGAAATGACAGCTACAACAAATATAAATACAATGAACTATAATTGTAATCAAAAGAGCTTCAATAAACATAGAATGACTTTAACTGAAATTAGCAGATACTATAGCTTATATTTTTAAGTAATACATCCCATTGCAAATGAAAATGTATTGGCCAACATGGATAAATTTCTATACTTCAGGAATAACACCATATCAAGGTTATGCAGAATAGATTGGCTTCATTTTTGTTTTATTGTTTTTATTTTAATTTGTTGTATTTTCAAAAAAGTAGTTTCAGTTGCAAATAAAACCATCATGAGATTTGTCTAAGGTGGTAAAATATGAAAATAAGTTTCACTATTAAACTATTAGAACTTAAAACTAAACTAATATCTTTTGGGACACCTTGCATCTCTATGTTTAAATTCTTATATAATCAACAGAAATTAAATCTATGGTTTCTCTTTGACTAGAGAAAAAGACCAATAGTTTGAAATATAGTTGTTAGCTCTGAAATCACATTGCTATAAGAGAAATGAAGATTGGTTGCTGAAAGCCACATTTTAGGAATGATAGAGATAATCTGGAAAGCATCCAGAGTAGGGAAACCAAGATGATAAATGTCTTTAAGTTTATTCTATCTTAAGATAAAGGAACTGGAGATTTTCATCCCAGAGAAGAGAAAGCCTAGTATGCAAAGAGGATCACTATTCTAAAGGATTTGAGAAGCAGTCATGTCAAAGATGATTGAACCTGTTCTGTTTGTCCCTAGAGGGGAGAATTGAGAGCATTAGGAGGAAGTTGCAAAGAGGCAAATTTAGACTTGAAATCTGGAAAATACTTCCTAATAATTAGAGTTACTCCAAAGTGGAATGAACTGCCTCAGGGACTAAGAAGTTCCCACCCACAGGAGGTCTTCAGAGTAAGGCTGCATGAAGACTTGTGGGTTATAATATAGAGCACCAGGGCAGCTAGGTGGAGCAGTGGATAAAGCACCGGCCCTGGATTCAGGAGGACTTGGGTTCAAAACCAGCCTCAGACACTTGACACTTACTAGCTATGTGACCCTGGGCAAGTCACTTAACCCTCATTGCCTCACCAAAATAATAATAATAATAATAATAATAATAATAATAATAGTAATAGTAATAGTAATAATAATAATATAGAGTACCCTCTTATTTAGGTATGGCTTATAATAGATGGCTTCAACAGCTTCTGCCTCTGAGCTTCTTGGATTTTTCAATTGTTCATTTGGTATTCATAAAAAGAGATCATGAAGGGCAACTAAGTGCAGCAGATGGAGCACTTGGAGTTGGAAAGACCTGAGTTCAAATGCCATCTCAGACACTTACTGTGTGTGTTACCCTGGGCAAGTCATTTAACCCCTGTTGTCTCAAAGAAAAGGCAGGGGGAGAATCATGATTACAGAGGAATTCGTTAAGCCCAGAAATTATAGAGATACAGTGAAATTTTGCCATCTCATAGGACCCTTTACTTTTTGGGGGGATCCAAGCTATCCATTTGTACTCTCCTCTTTCCAACCTAATCTTCATTTTCTACCACACTACTGGGAGGTTGCTAGGTGGGGTAGATAGAGCACTGGCCCTGGAGTCCGAAGGACCTGAGATCAAATCTGATCACAGACACTTGACCTTTACTAGCTGTGTGAGCCAGGGCAAGTCACTTAACCCTAATTGCCTCAAACATCAGAGGCCATCTCCAGTCATCCTGATGTACATCTTGACATTGGACCCAGATGACTCTGGAGGAGGGAGGGAGACTGGTGATCTTGCATAGCCCTCCCTCACTTGAATCCAATTCACTGCAAGTCATGGTATCAGTCATAGCTTTCTTTGAGAATGAAGGACAAAACAACATCTGCTTCTAAAGAACTGCCATTTGAATACAGACTGAAGAGTGCTATTTTTCACTTTCATTTTTTCTTTTATTTGAGTCTTCTTGCATAAAATGACTAATATCAAAATGTTTTACATAATTGAACATGTATAACCTACATCTTATTGCTTACTATATCATGGAGGGGTGAAGGGAGGGAAGGAAGAATAGAATTTGGAACTCAAAACTTTAAATAAAAATATTTAAGAAAAAAAACTGGGAGCCAGCTAGGTGGTGCAGTGGATAGAGCACCGGCCCTGGAGTCAGGAGTACCTGAGTTCAAATCTGGCCTCAGACACTTAACACTTACTAGCTGTGTGACCCTGGGCAAGTCACTTAACCCCAATTGCCTCACTAAAAAACAAACAAACAAACAAAAACCTGTTGTGACCATGGTACATGAATTCACCTGGCATTATTCTCCTCAAAAAAGTTTGAACACAGTTCATTTTTAAGTCTGTTGGAATGCTGTAACACTCACCTGTTTATGGGGGAATTTGCTTAAGAAGTATGATGTTATCAATTGGGGAATGGCTGTACACCTTGTAGTATATGACTGTGATGCAATCACAAGTGTTATGTAAGAAAATGATGACAGGAATGGTTCCATACAAACCTTGGGAAGCCTTTTATGAATCCATTCAAAGTGTGATGAGTAGAACCAGGAAATATTATGCATAATAAGAGCAATATTGTAACAACAAACTGTGAAAGACTTAACTACTCTGATAAATATAATGATCTACAATAATTTCAAAGGCTAAATGAAGAACACTATTTCACCTCCAAGGAGATAATGATGAACTTTGAGTACAGACTGAAAAATATTGTTTTTTTTACTTTCACAATAATAAAAAAGGAATGATGTTTCTCTGAAGAGAAAAAAAATCAACAGATACACATTCATTTAATAAGTTTTTGCAAAGGGGGAAAAGCCAACAACTTTTTAGTTTTCTGGATAAAATTCTTCTGAATCATACTTTTTCTGTCATTTCACTCTCATATTAAGTGTTTTCTTTCTCCATTTAGAGAGAATCAGGGCAGTTATACTTAATTATTTTCCAAACTTTTATGGTCTTTAGTTCAAAATTTGGGAGGGGGGACCAATGTACTCATATCGCACACATGCACACACACTCACACACATACACACACACACACACACATGCACAGACCACCCTTCCCTCCCATAACCCACTTCTAGCTATTCGGCATGTGACTCCCTCCCTCATTAAAATTTTAGAAGGAAAGAGTCAGGTTATTCAAGCATGAGCCATGAGAGCAGTGTAGCGGGCACAGTGCGGGACTCTCAACAATAGAATTCTGCACCTGCAGAGGTTCCTGCCAAAACTGATCTCACACAACTGTTGTACTTGATTAAATGCATTAGGCAGGGGAAAAAATGGATTTCTATACATCTCATTGTACATTTTTTATTGGTTATGCTCATGGGTGGAATATAAGGTAAAGTTGAACAGGAGACAGTAGGAAAATCATGCCAAGACTCAGACCTGTTTTTGAATTCAACAGATTCAGCAGGACGTTCTTGCCAGAACTTCATTTGTACTTAAGGAGAATAGCATAAAGGAGTTTCTGTGTGTTTAAAGGAACTGTGTGAGAATTTGTATGCAGAAAATTTTAATCTCATTTTTACAAGTTTTCCCTAAAGTGGTGAATTAGAAACATTTTTTTAACCTATTGTGCTACATGTCATGGGACACCAACCTAGAGTCACATAATTAGAAAACTTCTTCCCCAAACTACAACTGAAGGAGCTTATTTGAAAAAGCTTTGTTTTCTACTCCATGTCATCTCCAAGTTTTGAATAAAAGCACCTATTGGTCATATACAAAATATGGCCCAAACATTAAAAGGATACTCAGAAGTTGGCAGTGGATAGACCACTGTGAAGGTGGTTATTCTGAGACTCTCATAGAGAATCACAGTAATTCTGGACTAGAGAGGAGCCATTTCTCACATCCCTGTTTCGATTTTTTCTTTCTTAAATGAAAATATTAAAAAAAAGTACTTTGTGGAACTTAATGCCATGGTCTGATGGTAGATAATGGAGGTAATCATGTGAAATAAAATGAAAAAATCATGTTGACCAAAAGCCTTTTCCATTTCTTGGCTAGGATGTGGTTATGGGAAAATATGCTAGTGATCTTGGTACTGGTCCACTAAACAATGCTTTCACCATAGAGAAGTGCCACCATTTCCAAGGTCTAAAGATCTATCAAAAGAGCTATGGAGACAACTCTTCTTCCCATCTTATGGTGATACTATTATATTTTAGGTGCTGGTGATCTTACTGGATAGCTGGTGAACAACTTTGTTTAGACTACATTAAGGTCTTGCTTTTCTCTCACCCTACCCCACTCATCAAAAGCTAAGTAAAATATTTACTTTTCCAATAATATCTGACCTGGGCATTTGCTAAAATATAAGTTCTTTGAGGATAGAGATTGTTTTACCCTTTTAGTTTTATTCTTCAGTACCCATAGTTTCTGGCACATAGTAGTTACTTAACATAACTATTTGATTGACTGCCATAGATACCACTAGCAAAGCAAAGCAAAAAACAAGAACAGAGTTTTCATGCAGATTTTATCAGCAGCAGCATTGGTAGCCCCAAAACTTTTTAATTAGCACATTCTGTGTATCTGTATGTGTTGTTCTTATTAATACTTAATAGGATATGCATATATATGTATATATAGTATATATGTATGCATATATATAGTATATACACATATATACTATATATACATATATACACACAGAGTCAATTTAATGAATCATTGATCTAATGAAACTAAGAATCAAATAGCTCTCCATTATTATTAACTGATTTAAAAAATCATATGATCAGAGATACACACCTGGAAAGGAGTTTCTTTAGCTCAATCTCTCATTTTACAGATGAGGACACAGGCCTAAAGAGTTTAAGGGACTTCCCTAAGGTAACAGAGGTAATAAGAAGCAGGAATGTGACTTGAATCCATATCCTCAAACTAAAATCTAAACACTTTCCACACTGACTTAGGAGCATATATATTTTTTAAATTTTCTAATCTCAACTGGGTCCTTACTAAAGAGCAAGGCAAACATTTTTCTCTTCCCTGATTGATTTTCTATCTCATTCTCTATGATAGCTGTTCCAAACTTTCTTGTCTTTCCTTTAGTCTCCCACAGTACCCCCCAATACCCTGTCAGTTAAAGACCTTGCTTCATGTTTTGAAAAAAAAAATAGTCCATTCACTGAGTTTCTCCTCATTACCTCCTCATCACACATCATTCAAATATTTCCTTCTATCATCTTTTCCTTCACTTTTTTCTTAGATGAAGAGGTGATCTTTATTTTTGCCAAGTAGAATCCTTCTATATGCACCCTTGATCCTATTCCAGTTGGACTCCTCCAGAAAATTGTCTCTACTCTCATTTTCACTCTTGCTAATCTTTTTATATCTACTAAATATTTTCCTTCTATTTCATATTCACAAGGGATATTTTTAGGTCATACTTGTATGGTCTGATGATTTTCCCTACTTTTTTCAATTTAAATCAGAATTTTACAATATGAAGCTCATGATCTGAACCACAGTCAGCTTACCTGTTATTACAACTATCTTTTGATTCCTTACTTTATCATCCCAATACCTTATGATGAATGTGGTATGGTAGATTTTTTGTTGTGGTTGTTGTTGTTTTGGTGTTTTTTCTAGAAGATATCATAACTCTTCATAAAACTGATTGCCTTTGGCCTCTTTGGACTCAGTAGTTGCAGCAAAGACTTCTGTCAGTGTGATGGGTTTGCCTTGGATTTGGATAGATATCATTCTGTCATTTTTGAGATTATACCCCAGTACTTCTTTTCTTACCCTTTTATTGAATTTGAGGGGTGCTCCATTTCTTCTAAGTAATTCCTGCCCCCAGTAGTACATATAATGATCATTTGATTTAAATACACCCATTCCTATCTAATTATATACAGAGTACATCATATGAAATACTAGTCTGGATAAACCAAAAGCCAGAAATAAAGTTGACAATATAAATATTAGCAATCTCAAATTTGCAAACAATACCACTTGGATGGCATACAAAGAAAGGTAAAAGAAAGCCCCTGCTCTCAAGGAGCTCATAGTCAAAAGGCAGAGACAACATAAAATAAGTATGGGCCAACAAGACAAACATGGTAACTTAGAAATAATCCATAGAGGGAAGTCACTGGCCTTAATGGGGATCAGGAAGGGCTTCTATAGGGATTTTTTTTTTGGTGCTTGAAGGAAGAGAGAAAAATAGGAGATAGAAATGAGGAAGGAAAGTATTCAAGGTATGAGGAATAGCTTATAAAAATTCCCAGATTCCAAAACTGGAGTGCATTTTGTGAGGATCAGCAATGAGGCTAGTGTCACTCAATGTCAGAAAACATGGAGGAGATATATGGTATACGAATCTTAGAAGGTAGAGGGTAGAAGGTAGTCAAGGTACTGCTTGAGCAACACAGGATTTTATGTTTTTTCTTGGAGGTGGTAGGGAGCCACTGGAGTTTATTGGATAGGGTGGTAACATTATCAGATCTATGCATTAAGAAGATTAATTTGATCATTGTGTGGAAGATGTCTCTCCCCACACCAATCCGTTTTCCATCACTAAAGTGAGACTATCAAATGAAAGAGTAAATAGGGAGAAAGTGAACAAGGCTTAGGACAAAGACATAGTGGATACCTATTTTTCAATTTACCATATCTATTTAGATGATTCTCCAGATCTCTATATGTAACCCTAGACTCTCTTCTGTGCTCCTAACACTCTTCAGATACCAGATATTACAAAGTTATATCCTGTAGGTATCTCAAACTTGAGATGTTCTAAGCAGAACTCATTTTTCACCCCACCCCCAAACTTTTCTGTTTGGCATCAACTTTCTTCCACAATAAACCAACATCTAGGATCACCACATTGGTGTCATTTTCAACTCCTCACTCACATTCCTTACACTCCCTCACCAACATCCAATCAATTGTCAGTTCTTATTATTTTACCTTCTCAGAATCACAGACACACACACTTATACACACACAGATACTTGTTTTACAGGTGAAGAAACTGGGGCAAACAGCTTTAAGTAGTTGCCCAGGGTCACACAACCTGACAACCTGTAAGTATCTGAGGCCAGATTTTTTTATTGTAAATAGTATTTTATTTTATTTATAATTACAAATAAAGATAGTTTTCAACATTTATTTTTATAAGATTATGAGTTATAAATTTTTCTCCTTCCTTCTCCTTTCCCCTCCCCAAGGTAGCAAGCAATCTGATATAGGTTATACATGTGCAATCCTGTTAACCATATTTTCACATTAGTCATGTTCTGAAAGAAGAAACAGGACAAAAGAAAACCATGAAAACAAACAAAAAAGGAAAAATAGTATGCTTGGATTTGCATTCAGACTCCCATACTTCATAGTTGAGAAAGAGAGATGGGGTGGGGGGAAGGGAGACAGTGAGTGAGCATGGAAAGAAGCAATAAATTACCACAAACACATATTATAAGGTTTTATATATATACATTGTTAAGGGCTAAAATTCTAGCTAAACTGTCTAAAATATCTAATGAGTGGTCACGAATAAATTATAAGCTTTAGCAAGAGGTAGACTTTTATGCATTTATTAAGGAGAATAAGAATTTGGTAAAGAGAGAAGAAAAGGCCTAGATTCATATCTATTAAAGGGAGAGAACATTTCTAGCTCCCTTCTCCCCCAGTGTCCCCAGGAAAAGAGAGAGAGGCAGAGCACCCGGCTCCCCCTTCCTCCTCCCACCAGCAAATGTCACTTCCTGACACCAAAGAAAAGACACATGGTCTTGCCCTCAAAGACCTTCCTTCATGGTGGAGCTTTTCTCCAGTAAGTCTCCAGCAGGTGGCATCATTCCAATCATTACAGTCCCCCTTTTGTTTTCTCAAGAAATGGGGCGTTTCCTTAATAAAACAGTCAAAAATAACAGAATATAATAACCTACGCTAACTAACAATACGTTAATAACAATATAGAAAAGTAAGAGAGGAAAGTTTTGTCCAGAAGGGCAGTTTTTTGTCCTCATGAACCAGCACTTTGACATTAGTCTTGCAAAGGGAAGGCCTCTGCAGAGAGTACATGTTACAGATAGTGTATATTATAACAGAAAGAGAAAAGAAAACAATAACAACAACAACAACAACAACAACAACAAAAACTGTTCATTTAAAGTCTCTGAAAGTCTTTTCTCAGATGTCCTCTAGGTGTAGTCATGGAATGGAATTCTTTTCAGGGGTTGATGTGTGGATGCTGGTAATCAGCAAGGAAAATTTCCTACAAAATTGAGCTTAACACAACTTTAAAATAGCTTTGTCAATCCTCAAATCAAACAATGAAAGTTCTCAAAAACATGTCTAAGGGAATTCAGAATCTTAGTTGTTCCACATGAAACATATAATAAAACAAAAATTGAAACATTCTTTAAAATTAATATTACTATAGTCCCCCCTTATGGAGGATCAATTGAGAAGACAATTGCTATGTTATTAATTTCTAAAAGTAATTTTTATCTTTGTTTCATCACTATTTGCATCATCTGCCTAATTATCCTCATGCCATTATGAGAAATTAAAAAATCTAAAATAATCAGTAATAGATGTCAAGGCCAAATTCAACACTTATTTATCATGACACCTGAGATAATTATGGGGGTTATCACAAAAGAACAGAGAAATGATAGGATATGAGCATTCCCACACTTGAGCAATATGTACTGCCCATGCAGTATGCCAGGCTTAAAATAGAATATATGTCCATGCCACTGAACATATTGGAGGAAACTGAGTCAGACTTAATCAGATTCATGGGATTAAGATGTCCATGGCATCAGGCATATAGGAGGGGGCATAGAAGCCAAGTGTAGAATGAGATGGGTGGGATGAATACTTCCAGCCATCTGTACAATATTGTGGGGAAAAAGAGAATAAAATATTAAACCAAGAGAATCCAACCTCAACATTTGTCAAAAGCTGTTCCCTTGGCCATACCTTGACTTCATGCATGTCTCCCCTCATGTGACAGTTCAGTGTCTGCTCTTGCATGTATTCCTCTTGTGATTGGATGGCATCTTGGCCAACTAGCATCTGATAACTCAGAATAAAGGCAATTAATATCTTAAATGAAAAGTTCCCATAATCCAAGTCTCATATGGATTTAAAAATTGAGGATAATGATTGCAAAAAATGTGAGTGTACCTTGACTCAGAATATAATAGTTATGTAACAATTTCAAATAATACCTTTTTTAATACTAAGTATACAATTACTTGTGAAAAATCAGAACATATTTAAATACAAGTTAAAGCACAACAGAAACTCAAAGAAAACTTTTTTTTTTAAAGAAAACTTACAAATGTTCCCTTCTTTTTTTGGGGGGGGGATAGGCTTATCAAAAATAATACTTCTAGAATCAATTTACACTTGCCATGGCAAACAATTTGCCAGGGAAATGCTCTATAGAGTTCGATCAAATAATCAGTTGAGAGAAAAAAAAATAATAAAAACAAACAAATCAGAATATGGGAGCACAATACTCCCAGAATTAACATTGTATTATGAAATCAAAACCATCTTGCAATATTTCAAAATTAGATAGATGAATGAATAGAAGAAAATACACATGGAACAATAAAAGACAATGAAATTCACACTAGGAAAATCTAAATGAATATGAAATTAACATTAATAATAGTATTATAACATATAAGCTTGATCACATGAGTATAAAAAGCTTTTAAAAATATTCTCCTTGTTTTAAAAACTAAGTATAAAACACAATCTCAAAAGCTTGAAAATCTCTATGAAAATAAACCCATACCATTAATTTCAAAATGTATATGTAATAGCATAGAAATCCTATGTAACCTCTAAACTGATACTATTACTCTGAGTGAATTCAGAACACTTTTGATTCTGATATCTAAAATCCCCAATACTCATACATCAATACCTTGCTGCTTACTTCTACATTTCTGTAAAATATATACCCTTCCATGGCAAAAGAAGCAGAGTCTTGAACTATGTTGATGATTGTCATTCTTATTCAGCTTAAGTTTTTCTTCTTTAACCCCTCTATATTGTCTGTCAATCTTTTCATCATACAAATGCTTTAGAAGGTTACTAATTAAATACAAAATCAGATTAGCAAAATTATGAAGAAAATGAGCATATCTGGAATTTAAAGGGCTTTCTAAGGTTGAGTCAGAAGCACTGCCAGGCTAGGGAAGGGCTGAGCCTGAAGCTGCAAATGCAGGTAGAGAAATCTGTGCATGCATCAGATCAGCAGGGGAAGCAATGGGCTTGGCCATGGGGTGGGGTCTGGAGAGGAGGGGGGGGACCAGGGCAATTTGAATCAGACTGGATTTTGAACTCAGGCCCTACCCCCATTGATAGGGGATTAAAAGCTTCTAGAGGTTGGGTCGTTGCCCCTAGGCATGCAAAATTAGAGAATCTCTCAGCATTAAAATTTGAAAAAATACGGGAGTGCTAGGCTTCTTTGAAAAAAAAAAGGATGGCTGGGAGAGGGGGGAATATTTATATTCCCATGTATAAGCACCTTGCTGGCTCCTCCAACAAAAATAAAAAGAAAAATAGAAAATCCACAAAAACAAAGCATTAACATGATCTTATCTCCCATTTGTCTAAACAGACTAAAATCAAAAATAGGGTAATTAGGGAGTATAAAAAGTCCATTTGAAAAAATTTAAAGGGAAAACACCAGGCAATTCAGCAGTACTTCAGATTTAAAGGGTTAGGGTAGGGAAAATTTCTTACCCAACGGAAAGATCAGAAGTGAGGTTCAGCTTTCCTCTTCGTGGTCACCCATCTGTTAAGGGCTAAAATTCTAGCTAAACTGTCTAAAATATCTAATGAGTGGTTGCCAATAAATTATAAGCTTTAGCAAGAGTTAGACTTTTAAGCATTTATTAAGGAGAATAAGAATTTGGTAAAGAGAGAAGAAAAGGTCTAGATTCCTATCTATTAAAGGGAGAGCACATTTCTAGCTCCCTTCTCCACCAGCGTCCCCAGGATGCTCCCACCAGCAAATGTCACTTCCTAATACCAAAGAAAAGACGCATGGTCTTGCCCTCAAAGACCTTCCTTCATGGTGGAGCATTTCTACAGTAAGTCTCCAGCAGGTGGCGTCATTCCAATCATTACAACATATATATATACATACACACATATACATATTATATATACATATCATATATATATATATATATATATGGTAGAGCCATTGTACATTTTAGTGTACACTTTAGAATGATTTTCAGGAGATTTGGATATTAAATTTTAGGAAACATTCACTCATCTTCTAAAAAAATTTCCTTTTCCTTGAAAAATAAATAGAAGGAAAATATTCACTGTTTAGACTTAGTGCCATGTACTCTTATAATCTGTCCAAAAAAGATCACCTACTGGGGCAGCTAGGTGGCGTAGTGGATAAAGTACCAGCCTTGGATTCAGGAATACCCGGGTTCAAATCCGGCCTCAGACACTTGACACTTACTAGCTGTGTGACCCTGGGCAAGTCACTTAACCCCCATTGCCCTGCAAAAAAAAAAAAAAAAAAAAAGATCACCTACCTCTAGAATAAAACAACTGTTATTGCAGAGCTCACAGGGTAAGAAGTAATATCCCCTGCTTTGAATCAAAGGGAGAAGTAAGAGTAGGTTAATTATCCATCTGGATAATATCACTGGGTGGCTGTGATGAAGAATATCACCTGATCTCCACATCCACATTTAATCATGAAAACCAAATAAATTTACAATGGAAAGAAACGAGACAAAAGGAAAAATTTTAAAGCAAATTGGGGTTTGAGCTTAATGACTAGAACTGTCAGAAATGGAATATATCTTTTTAGCTGTCAAGTTCTAACTTATCACAGGTCTTCAAGCAAAAGCAGGATGACCATTTGCCAACTTTCTTGTTGGTATGATTCTTTATTTGGCTCTCATTGGGATCAGATGGCTCCTTAAGTTCTTTACAACTTTAGAAATTCTGTGATTCTCTTACAACAACCTATGTCATTAGCCCTCACCATGTGGGGGTAACTATAGGTTATAGTATGGTCATATAGAGCCATGGGATCATAGACTGAAAGCTGGTTTGGACTTTAGAAGTCATCCACCCATCATCTAATCCAACTTTTTAATTTTACATGCATGAAAACTGAAGTGCCCTGAAGTTAAATGACTTGCCCGAGGTCACACTGGCAGTACCTTAACTATGAGTAAATACTAGCAGCTCCCCCCTACCTTCTATGCCAATTAAGCTGATTTGCATTTTCCAGTAAGACTTCCTAGACAAGCAGAGATGTCAATAAAAAGTATAAGAAATATAAACTCCCAGAAAGCCAGAGAAGGAGTACAGTAAGACTGTTAATTAATTAAATAAATGTTCACTCAGAGAGAACTCCATCTATCTGTAGTTTGTCCCATGAATCATTTATAATTTCATCTTGCTATTCTTAGTTTTATAACATTTGTGTTATGGGAAATTAGGGTAATTTCCACATCACTTTGATTTTCTTCCCAAAAAACAAAGTGTAGTTTGATATGAAAAGACAATGCCCTCTTGTTGCCTTCTAGAGTTAGCTGCATTTTTCAGAGGCGCTTAGTCTGGAATGAGAATCTCTCTACTCTCCCATTACAACAGTCATTTGTTTCTTTCTTCCTAGTAGTTCTATTGTACATTGTCTCATATCTTATATGTTACAGCCTTTCATAGTTTGTGCATATGTGTGTGTTTGCAAGGGTGGGGGGAGTTGAGGGGTATGAGGGAGGGAGAGAAATGTTGCCAACATGCTAAGCTCCAGGCCTTCAGAGAGTTAACTTAAATGAAATTAATAAATTAAACAAAACCGGATGTAAGCAGGCCTGAATGGGGGATTGTTTCTCTTTGCCATCAACACTTGGGATGTAATTGAAAGGAAGAATATTTAAGGAATGTTGACTACAATTCAGCATCTCTGCTTCCTTCTCACACAGGACTTACTTTTAAATCAGTTCTTGCTTTGGGAACAGAGGAGACATACACAACTTAGGAAGGCGGACACGAACAATTTAACATCTGAAGCAATGGGGCACAATGAACTAAGAACAAGACTTGTTTTCAAAAAGTTGAAGTGTTAAGTCTCATTTTGCCTGCTTAGTTGTGGGTTCTACTTTCTCTAGCTCTGTAGATATAGTTTACGAATTATATTGTGATAATTCACACACATAGAGTGCTTTAAGTTTTGTGAAATATTATGTATATACATATATTTGTATATTGATATGTATGCATATATGAATATATGTGTATACATATGTATATATTTATATCATTTGATTCTTATAAGAACCTTAAACTAGTGAACTAGGTACTCTTATGACCTCAATTTTATAGATTAGGAAACTGAGGCTAAGAGGTTAAATGACTTTCCCATTTACTAATTGAATGACAAGTGAATGTTTGAATTGGGATCTGATTTGATTCTCTGATTGGAGGGCAGAGCCACTGGTTCCAAGGCCTGCATTTAAGAAAAAGGCCCAGAACACAGTCTTTTCCCCATTTCCTACCAGCTACTTTGCTTTCTGACTTCTTAGGTCTTTTCAATCATTCTAGGTACCTTCTTTTCCCCACTACCTTTCCCCCTGCCCAGCCCCATTTTTTTAGCTTCATTTTGTGTGTAGCTTCCCCCCATTAGAGTTTAGCCTCCTTGAGCATAGGGACTATCTTAGTTTTCATCTGTATTTGTAATTTCAGTGTTTGCAACATAGGTACCTAATAAAAGTTGATTGATTGATTATTGGAAATCAGCACTATACAACAACAACAATGATAATGCATAAGCACTATTCCATGCTGACTCTCACACAATAGAGAAAATATAATCTTGGGTGAGTCATTTCATTTTTATATTTCCTGTCTCTTGTGTATCAATCAGCTCATAAAAGAATACCAAACTTGGATCCAGTTTATCAAGGGACAATTCTGGTTGCACTGTTCTTTGTAGCATCCTCACTTTTTGGCTCTTTAGGTTCTTCTCCAGAAAAAGAGGTAATTATTTGTGTAACATCCATCTCAAAGAAGTGTGTGGATCAAATGCAATTATGTTTATAAAATTCTTTGTATCCCTTAAATGTATAAATTCAAACTCTTATTTTGATCATATCTAGTATTCAAATGTTGTTATTATAACTATTCTGTATAAACTTCATTGCTTCAGATCTTGAAGGCACTTTAGAGGCAATCTAGTCTAACCTTCTCATTTTAGAGATGAAGAAATTGAATTTTACAAAGAGAAGGGATGATTTGCCTAAAGTCACATAGCTAGTGCCAAAGTCCTTTGCTTCAAACTCCATGACACTTTCCAGTTTTGGGCATGGCATCTTCATTCCTTCCAGAGGGTTACCAGGAACCCAAGGTCTACCTATCCAAGTCAGGCATCTTTTTGTTTTGCTTGACACCACCTTCCTACATAAGCTACCTTCATTTTAGTTCTGGGGAAAAGAATCAAATCAATGCTATCATTGTTATCGGGAGGCTATGGCAATCTATAACTTTGTAGTTCTACTTATCTTCTTGACTGCTTAGACAAAAACTACTCTCCTTGACCACCATCCTCCTATATATGTTGTGTTCCCCTCTTACAATACAAGTTCTTGAAGACAGAAGCACTTATACTTTAAGATTTATATTCCCAAACCCCACTACAGGACTGGGCACATGCCAGATACTAAATAACGACATGGTTGGTTTATTGGTATTCTCATACTTTGTTTTTTAATCCAACTATACTTGAACTCTATAGACTTTAATTGTTAATACAACATTGATAGTAAACATTTATATTATGCTTTGTGAAGCTTGAATATGTTGTTTAGTTTTTGAATTGAGTATTTTAACCTAAATGATTCAAAACTGTTCAGTGATTCTAGTGACTTTTGTTCTGTTAATATATCTTAAAATTTTTTTTCTGTTAATATATCTTAATAATAATAATAACATACATATAATGATTTAATATATTCAAAATACTTTATATACATATTCCTGTTTGATCCTCACAACAACCTTGCAAAGTCTGTTCTAGGATTACTCCCAATTTTATAGTTGAAATCAATACAGAGAGGTTAGGTGACTTGACCAAAGTAAAAAAGCTAGTAAATGTCTGAGACATTTTCAATATAGGTCTTTTTGATTTATGATTCCAAAGCCAATTCTCTATTTACTATACCATGTTGGACCCCTCAGTTTCAATAGGACTTTTCTTATTATTTTTTAGATTTTTTTGTGGGTAGAACCTCGATAGATTAAATATTAAATTATGGATAATTGCAGAGAGTATAAATATTCATTTGATATGGAACTATGTAAACATTCCTAAGCGTTTAGAAAAATTTCCAGAGATAGCAGTTACGATTTTGTTCTCAGAGCCTGAGCTAACATTCTATTACCAATGAGCTGATTGAGTTAGGAATAGAAATGCAGAAATGATTAGGATGATTGCAAAATCAAGGATTTTATTATTTTGTTTTCCATAGGTCATATGCAAGGCAGAAACTAAGAACAAGCTGGAAGAGTTGTTGTTATTGTTTGTCCTTCATTCTGGAAGAGGACCATGACATTGAGGTGATGTTATGACTTGCAGGGAATTGGATTTAAGTGAGGAAGGGCTGTGCAAAGTCCTCAACCTCACTCCTTCCTCCAGAGCCTTCTGGGTTCAGTGGCAATATCTATATCTATATCTATACCTATATCTACATATACCTATATATGTGTGTGTGTGTGTGTGTGTGTGTATATATGTATGTGTGTGTATATATATATATATATACTCAAACGCTTCCAACCACAGGGTCAGTGCTCTATGCACTGTTCTTCCTCACTGCCCAGCTGTGAGAAAAATAAATCACCAGAATTGCTGAACCAAATACAACTGGCTTATAGCAAAATGGTAGAACTACTCATACCAGGTGTCAGCATATCAGGGAGGTCATGGAATTGTGTCCTGCAGTGAAACTGTAGAGATCACAGAAGTAGAAAAATAGCAGAGGCTATAAGAAGCCATCTGACACCTTGTCTTCCAATGTTCAATAGATGTTTCTGGCTGATCAGCTAGAAATATGCACACCTATACCACTTACATCATTCTCAGGAAAAGAGCTAACAATTTAAAGTAGGATCAAGTTTAGTTAATTTGAGGCAAATATCTTAGATACTGAAAAAAATTCATAAACACAATCATCTACTATGTCTCCTCCCCTGACATATACATTTATACCAGGCTTATGATGAACTGTAGTCTGTATACCAGTCTAGCTAAATCCAGAGAAAAGAGAAACCCTTGCTACATGTCAGGCACTGTACTAAATACTTTATAAATATTATCTCTTTATTTTCACAGCAACCCTGAATGTAGGTACCATTTTTTCCCATTTTTACAGTTGAGGAAACTGAGGACAAATGGAAGTTAAGTGAATTGACAAGGGACACACAACTGATAAGAGTTTGAAGCTGTATTTCAACTCAGCTCTTCCTAACTCCATGCCCAGTGCTCTGTGCAATGTGCTATCTAACTACCTCTAAGAGAAAGTCACCATAAAGTATCTCCAACGTGTTCTATTTTTAGACATAGCAACTCCTGAAAACTATCTACTAAGTCATAGAAAGTTAATAACCTGCAACAGAGGAACATGAGGAAGTATACTCACAACCACCAAATAAACAGGTTTTTGAAATGAGTATACACGTATGTATATGTGTATATACATGTACATATGTGAATGAATGTGTTTATTCATATATACAAATGTATAGCTCAGCTATAATTTATTAAGTACCTACTATGTGTTAAGCACTGTGCTAAGCACTAGGAATTTAACTTCCACAGATATTTATATAAATACACACATATATATTCAGTGAGTATATATATGTATACACACACATACACACACATATCCATAAACAGAAATATATGTCGGTGGTGGTAGTGGTGGTGGTGTTCAGTTGTTTCAGTCACACCTCAATCTTTGTGATTTCATTTGAGGTTTTCTTGGTGAAGATACTGAGTGGTTTGCCATTTCCTTCTCCAGGTCATTTTACATATGAAGAAATTGAAGCAAACAGAGGTAAGTGACTTGCCCAGGGTCACACAGCTAGTAAGTGAGGACAGGTTTGAACTCATCATTCCAAGCCCAGTGTTCTATCCAGGGTGTCACCTAGCTGCTCTACTTTATCATTTACAAAGCTCTTTATATATTTATACCATTTGATTCTTTGAAAAGTCCTGTGAGGTTGGTAGTACATCTATTATCATCCCAATTTTACAGATGAAGAAACTGAGACACAAGGTCATGCAGTGAATTATTATTGGGATAGGATTTGAATCCATGCCTTCTGATTCCACTGTTCTCTCCACTACTCTATAGCTGCTGCTGTAGTCCAAAAAAAGTCTTTTCGTCCTTTCTCTTCTCCATATACCTACATTACAATGAGGAAAGGGTGAATGGATTGCATGCTCACAGAAAAAGCAGTTCCAATAACTGCTTAGATAACAGGGATTCCAAGAAATAAGGTGATATTTTGCTAAAAATGTTTTATTCACTAAGTATCCCAATGAAGTTCATCATCTGACTAGAAAATAAAGGTCTTAGTCATATAAATATTACCTGAAAGGGGCAAAACAGCTAGTTAACAGCTAGTTAACACCTGAGGGGGAAAAATGACTTTGAACACATAGGATCAGATCAAATAACAGCTAGGCCAAATGTCTGCAAGGCTTTGGGAGGTGTGCCACAGTAAGGGACCTTGAGTGCATGTGGGATAAGGCACAAAAAGGGTCGTTATTACAAAGGGTTGGAAGTGGGTTGAAGATCAGACTTTATTAACTTTTTTCTTGGCCTAGCCATGACTGGAATATCAATAGAGTTATATCTAACTTGAGAAATGGGATTACAAAGAAAAGGTTAGACTGTGCCTGAATAAATGCATATTATAACATTGGTAATCAATCAATGAATCTCTATTTAGTAACTGCCTACTATGTGCCAGGCACTGTGCTAAGAACTAGGGATGCAAAAAGAGACAAAGGATAATCTCTGCGCTCAAGTAGTTTATAATCTAATGGGGAGACAGCATGCAAACATATAAAACATATAAAAAAGATTATTTATAGATAAGATTAATAGGAAATAGCAATTCCAAGGTCAAAGACTGGTCTGTGTTCCCTGACAGGTAGTAAATTAAACAAATGGTGGAGGAGCTCTTTGTCCTCTGTGGTGTGGTTCATTCTGCAATGCTAAAAGCCACCCCACCCCCTGCACACAAACAGAGGTGTATCTCTAATCCCTGTAGATAACAAGGAAGCTCAATGGCTGCCCTGGCAATCTGGATGGGGAGAAAGCAGGGTAGAGAGGGACCACAGAATAAAAGGAAGAAGAAAGCAATTTGTCATGTTAGGTGAACAATTACAACATCTACAAATTTTTTTTTTTAGGAAACTCTATAAATCCATTGCCCTCCTGCTTTGTGGTCCCTATGTTAATTGACCCTGGAGGCCATGAAAAAGAGTCTGTGTACAGAGTCTAGGTAAAAAGCAGAATATATTTGAGGGCAAGGACAAATAATTATCTTTGATATGCACTGCATCTAAAATATTTGATAAATCCTTTATAGTTTCTATATGAGATATCATAGCTTGTAGCTTATAAGATGTTATCATAACGATAAATGTTTGTCAAATTGAACCAAATGTAATGCTACAATCTATTAAAGTTGTTTTCAAATCGCTTTTATTCTCAACTGTTTTCTTAGCTTAAAAAAAACAGCGATAGTGTGCATCACTTTGTAAATCTCAAAATCACTCTGTTCCTTTAAGAGTAGAATATATGCTGACTACTTGTTCATCCTCTAGGAATCAAACAAAAGCAGGATCTGGCAAAAGGAAAAGGTAATACTGATCTAACGAATAGTAACAGAGAGTTTGATTTTAGGGATAAATCCTAAGAAAAATTCTTAAATCAAGAATTAATTCTAATAAAAATAGTTTTTTTGCCAATCTAGATATGTTCAAAAAGGTCACCTCAAACTAATTTAATGCTTATTCTTTGATAAGATAAAAAATCGGGTAGCTATGAAGAATGTGATAGATTAAAACCTATCTAAAGGAGCATTTGGTATAAGGTTCTTATTGTGTTATAGCATAGGAACAAAAGGAAAATATTGCTATAATTGGGTGAGAGCAGAATTATTTAGAAACGAATTTTCTTTATAATATTCCATTCAAGTAGAAATAAATGCAATGTGGGCGTGTGATGCAAGGCTATGAATAGGGCTTCTCAGGTACATTCAAAAGAAAAACACACTGCTCTCCCTCCTTTGCCCACCCCTCTTAGTATCCATCCCATCCCAGACTTTGATTGACTCACTTCCTTATAAATTCTCTCACATGATCCCAAATCTGTTCTGTAAGTCTGCTTTTGGAATGTCAGAAATTATGAAATTTTAAAAAATATTCTCCTTAATAGAAGCAGATAGGTATCACAGTGAATATGATGCTGGACTTGGAGTTAGGAAGACTTCTTTTTTTTATATTTCTTAAAATATCTTAATTGATGTTCTGAGACAGACAGATATAATTGGGGATAACCAAACATGATGGAAACACAAATTCTTCATTATCTTCTTTTCACAATGTGACTCTTTGTAATATAGCAGACAGCTCCATCAGCCAGTATAAAATATTTCAGTTGTCACAAGATGCTGAAACCCAATCTCTGCCACCTCTGGAGACAACATGAAGATTGTACCAAACTGTTATAATGGCAACCTGCCATGAGATTGCTGCCTACAAAGGGATTAAATAATTGATGCATGGCAAAGTTCAATACTTCTTTGGTTTAAAACAAAATCTTAAAAATATCAAGATATGTACAAATGCTCAGGCCCTGTGTTTGTTTCCCATAATGCACTCAAGGGCTGGGAGTTTTCAGATTGACTAATTTTATATCAATCTTGACTTAGATTTATAGTTATGCTATCTGACCTCAGATACTTACTATTTGACCCTTATCAAGTCACTTAACCTCTGTCTGCCTTGGTTTCCTCATCTGTAACATAGTGATTATAACACTTACCTCCCAGGCATTTCCTCATCTGTAACATAGTGATTATAACTATACTCCCAGGCTTGTTGTGAAGATCTAATGAGATCATATTTGTAAAGTGCTTCATTCTGTAGTCAGAGTAAATCAGTTCTTTCTCTAGACTTGGATAGCATTTTTTTTTATCATGAATACTTTGGAATTGTTTTAGATCATTGCTTTGATCAGAGTAACTAAGTCTTTCACAATTTATCATCGTTTTAATATTGCTGTTACTATGGAAAATGTTCCTCTCATTCTGTTCACTTCACTTTGCATGAGTTCATAAAAGTCTTCCCAGGTTTTTCTGAAACTATGTTGCTCATCATTTCTTATAGAACAATAGTATTCTATCATCATCATATACCAGTTTGTTCAGCCATTCCCCAAATTGAGGGTTATTCCCTCAATTTCCAATTCTTTACCAAAAATGTGTTCATATCTTTTAAATATGCAAATATTATAGTCAGGGAAAAGGACAAAGAAGCCCAAGCTTAATATTTGGTAGGTAGGAAGTTCAAAATACTACTGAAACAGAAAAATAAATATTTAGGAGGATTATAATCAAAAGCCAAAGTGAAATTTAACAGGCCCTATGATTTAGTAAGCACTCCCTCTACCTACATTGGTCTCAACATAGAGGCTAAGTGAAATAAGGGATATGAATCCAGGTATTCCTGTGTTCAACTGCAATATTCAGTTCATTATTCTACATGACCTATAATTTAATAATATATTGGGAATCCCTAATATCCCAATATATTCTTTTTTTTTGCAGGGAGATGAGGGTTAAGTGACTTGCCCAGGGTCACACAGCTAGTAAGTTTGAAGTATCTGAGGTCAGATTTGAACTCAGGTCCTCCTGAATCCAGGGCCGGTGCTCTATCCACTCCGCCACCTAGCTGCTCCTTCCCAGTAGATTCCTAACCTTTCCAGTGACCTTCAGTTTTACATTTTCAACTGCCTTTCAGACATCTCAAACAGAATGTTCAATAGATGTCTTGAAGTCAATACATCCAAAAGTGAACTCATTATTTTTCACCCTAACCCATACCACCCCTCTAAACTTATTTATTATAAATATTTGTCCTTCATTCTCAAAGAAGATCATGATATCAGGGTGATGTCATGACTTGTACTGGATTGGATTTAAGTGAGGAAGGGCTGTGAAAAGTCACCAATCTCTCTCTTTCCTCCAGAGCCATCTGGATCCAGTGGCCTGATATACATCAGGCCGACTGGAATTGACCCCAGATATTTCAAGGCAATTGGTGTTAAGTGACTTGACCAGGATCACACAGATACTAAGTGTCTGAGGTGAGATTTGAACTCAAGTCCTCCTGAATCTAGGGCCAGTGCTTCATTCACTGTGCCACCTAGATGACACAAACTTATTTATTACTGTTAAGACCAACTACCCTCCCAGTCCTGCACACTTAGAACCTAGGTATCATGCTCAGTTCCTCACTATTCTCATCCTTCATATCCAATCTAGTGTTATTACATGGATATTTTACCTGTGTAACATGTCTAGAGTATGCCTCCTTGTCTCCTCTGATACTGTTATCACCCTGGTGCAGGCCCTCCACTCATGCCTGACTATTGCAACGATTCTAGCAGTCTCAATTCTCTCTCCACTCCAGTCCATCTTTCATTCAGCTGTCAAGGTGAATTTTCTAATGTATAGGTGTGATCATATCAACCTCCTATTCAAGAAACTTCAGTCTCTCTAGTGTCTCCAGGATAAAATACAAAATTCTTTGCTTGGTATTCAAAGTCTTTCATAACCAACCCCACCCCCCACATACCTTTCTAGATTTTTTACATCTTAAGCACCCCACCATGTATTATTTGATCTAGTGAGTGTGGCCTCCTAGCTGTTCTAGGAATAAGATACTCTATCCCTTGCCTTCAGGCATTTTTTCTGGCTATCCCTTATTTCTGGAATGTTCTCTGTCCTCACCTTTGTTTTTTAGCTTCACAAGTTTCCATCCAGGTCCAGCTAAGATCCTGTTTTCTATGAGAAGTTTTTATCAACCCCTCTTAATTCTGGTGCCTCCCCTCTCCTGTTTTCTTCCTATTTATGCTATATGTAGTCTGTTTGTACATGTTTGTTTGCTAGTTATCTCCCCCATTAGACTGTGAGCTCCTTAAGGGCAGAGACTTTTGCCTCTCCTTGTATCCCCAGCATTTACCACACTATCTGACACACAGTAGGAGCTTAGTAAATGTTTACTGACTAACTATTCCACTTTATATTGTGATGTATGATGTAAAAATATCCCCTATTAATGAATCAGTAGGTATTTATCATGTCCCTTCTATGTGCCAGGCACTAAACTAGGCACAGACAATATGACAAGAATAAGTTCTTGCTTCTATCAGCCTCTTCAATCAATGAATTTATATTAAATGTGCAGGGTCATCAAGCATATATATGAATGCAAAGGGCATACAAGGTAAATTTGGGGGACATTAGAAGTCAGAGAATCCAGGAAAACTTCATGTAGAAAGTAGTACTTGAGAGGACTTTGAAGGAAAGAAGAATTCTAGGAGGCAGGGGTGAGGCATTTGTGCCTTCTAATAATGGAGCATAGAGATGCAATGTCTATGGTGAGCAATAGTAATAAGACCAGTCTAGCTGCATTGTCAAGTGTGGAAAAGTGAGTAATCTATAATGAGGTTAGAAAGGGAGGTGGAGGATAGTTCATGAAGACCTTTAAATGTCAAACAAAGGAATTGATGATCCTAAAGGCAATAGGAAATCATCAAAGTTTATCAAAGAATGGAGTGACATGATCAGAACTGTGCTTTAGGAAAATCATTTTAGCAGTTGTGTAGAAGATAGATGAAAACATGAAGTCTTAAGAGAAGTAGACAAATTATGAGGCTATTGTAATAGTCCAGTCAATAAGTAATGATGGGGGCAGCTGGGTGGCGCAGTGGATAGAGCACCGACCCTGGAGTCAGGAGTGCCTGAGTTCAAGTCCGGCCTCTGACACTTTACACTTGCTAGCTGTGTGACCCTGGGCAGGTCACAGGGCCCCAATTGCCTCACTAAAAAAACAACAAAAAAACCAAAAACAAAAGTAATGATGGCCTGAATGAAGGTAGTAGTGATAAAGGTATTGAAAAGAATTTGAGGGGCAGCTATGTGGCATAGTGGATAAGGCACTGGCCCTGGATTCAGGAGGACCTGAGTTCAAATCCAGCCTTAGAAACTTGACACTTATTAGCTGTGTGACCCTGGGCAAGGCACTTATCCCACATTGCCCTGCAAAAAAAAAAAAAAAAAAAAAAAGAAAAGAAAATAATTTGGGAAAGATGTTATAGTGGTAGAAATGACAAGATCTGACAATTGATTGAATAGATGGGGTAAGGGAGAGTCAGGAACTAAGAATAACTAGATTGCAAACCTGACTGAAAAATGTTGGTAGTTCTCCCCAGAAATAGAAAGTCCAGAAGGATAGTGGCTCATAGGGAAATGGGAGAAGTATAATGATTTCTAATCTAGATAAGCCCAGTTCAAGTATTTGTTATTATTATTGTTGTTGTTGTGGTGGTGGTGGTGGTTGGTTGTTGTTGGCATTGCTATTGTTATTATTAGTAGTAGTTCTCCCTATTGAGTTACCCAGGCTGAAAGTTCATTGACCTATTCTCACTAGTGACAAGCATATGAACTTTGACCTGTTCCATTTCAAACCAGGGCTTATTTGTACCTAATTTAGGCAACCTAGCCTAATCCTATTGATGCAAAATTTATTGCCAAAACCTGGTCAGAATACTCCACTGCAGCTCAGAATTCGTGAGTTCATGAGATTCACTAGTCTCAGCCTCTCTGGTAGTTTTGACTGATTACAGGTGTGATCTATCCAGCCCAACATGAATACCCATTTTGAAATGCTCAATAGTCATATGGTTATGTAAGATTAGGGCTCAGGAAATAGGGCTAGATATAACCCAAGACAGATGACTGCATAAGTGAGAGACTATAGAGAAAAAAAAAAGAAAAAAGAAAAAAGAAGAGGGTCAAAGCAAAAGTCAAGAAAGAATACTGAGAAAAGGTCATCAGATTTGGCAATGAAAAGATCATTGGTAACTTTAGGGTGAGCAATTTCAGATCAATGTTGAGGTCATAAACCAGATTGTAAAAGGTTGGGAAGAGAATGAGAGGAGAGAAAGTAGTACAGCCTGTATAGACATTTTTTTTCCCCTAGGGGTTGAGAGATTTAGAACTATAGCTTGAGGACATGATAAGGTCTAGTAAGGCTTTTTTAAGGATCTAAGACACTTCTGTTTGTTTGCAGCAGGGAAGAAACCCGTAGATAGGAAGAGATTTAAGAGGCAGGAAATATACAATTACAAGACTCATTATCATCAGTGTATTTTTCACAGACACATTCTTTGCCTCAGGCAGTGGTGATTATAGGTGAAGCAAGTGAGATTATACTGTGGGCTATCAGTTAGAAGGCTACTATTCTAGGTTAATACTCCAGGTTAATGAGCATGATGGCTTGGTTATAATGGTAATAAAAAGGCCAGTTGCAAGAGAGAAAAAAAAAAGGAGGGGGAATGAAAGAGATATATTATGGAGATAGAATCAACAACAACATTGTATAAAGACTCAAGCATTAACATAGGGTTCAGGAGACTGAAGATACATTATCTACTTAGTATTAACCAGTATTGTGTTGTGTGATTTATATATATATATGTGTGTGTGTGTGTGTGTATATACATACATATATATACATATATATATATATACATACATACATATTTCTAGGCCTCAGTTTCCTTATCTGTAAAATGAGGAGCTTAGACTAGGTGATTTCTAAAGCTTCTTCCCATAATAAGTTTACAGCTAATTTTATGGAAGATAGAAAAAAGTAAAAAATTATAAGACTAGACTAAATGTTAGTGTCAATGATAAAAATAGGAAAAGCAGATGCTGAATATGTTATAGAATCATGGAGTTTAGAGCTGAAAGAGATTTTTACCAGTCACCTTGTTCAAACTTCTCATTTGATAGATGACAAAGTTTGTTCTGACAGGTCAGATGACTTGTCCTGAGTCAACAGATATAAAGTATATTGCAGAACTGGGATCTAAAACCAAGTCTTCTGACACCAAATTCATCCTCCTGCTCCTATACTGTGTTAGCTTCACTTTGATATCTGCAGAGGCAGGAGTTTCCTAACTAGAACTTTCCCACATCCAGAGGTTGAAAGAATGTCCTCTATGCAGATTTGTAATGTACAGTGCTATAATATACCAAGTGACATGCCAAGGATCACATATGTAGTATTTGTCAAAGGTGGGACCTGAACCTATCTATTCTGAACTCTAAAACCAAGTATTTATTCACCATTCTAAGTTGAACCTCATATAAATATTTAACATATAAATTTTTTTTTTGGTGGGGCGATGGGGGTTAAGTGACTTGCCCAGGGTCACACAGCCAGTAAGTGTCAAGTGTCTGAGGCTGGATTTGAACTCAGGAACTCCTGAATCCAGGGCTGGTGCTTTATCCGCTGCGCCACCTAGCTGCCCCCAAACATATAAATTAATGGGATAGTTAGCTATGTTTCAAAAGGAGCCTTTTTTTTTTCTTTTTTTTCCCCCAGGGAAATAAAGGTTAAGTGACTTTCCCAGGGTCACACAGGCAGTACGTGTCAAATATCTGAAGCCAAATTTGAACTCTGGGCTGGTGCTTTTTGCACTGCTCTACCTAGAGCTCCCCCTCCCCCATCCATGTCTTTAGAAAGTAATTTGCCAGACTGTATCTTGAAATACCTACTGCATTTTTGATCAGCCATTTTTCAGTCATATCTGACTCTTTTGTGTCCTCATTTGAGGTTTTCTTGGTAAAGATACTGGAGTATGGGTTGCCATTTCTCTAGTTCATTTTATAGATGAAGAAACTGAGACAAACAGGATTAAGTGACTTGCCCAGGATCACACAGCTAGTAAGTGGCTGAGTTGGATTTAAACTCAGGGAGATGATTCTTCCTGATTCCAAGCCCAGTTCTCTATCTACCATGTCACTTAGCTTCCAACTCCTTTTTCTTGTTGTTTACATACTTTAAAAGAAGATATACATCTACTGTTTAAAATAAGATAGTCCTATATATATTTCAAGAAGAAAACAAATAATGTAAAAGAAAATTTTAATAAAGAAATCATTTCCTCAAAGATTTTACATGAAATCAATCAATTTTCATTTTATACATAGAGGGTTCTAATTTATTCTGTGTACAAGGCTCCCTAACCTCAGAATAAACTGAAAGGATGTCAATTCCTGTTAACCAAATGAAGAAAACACGAAATTATGGTTTGTGGTAATTGGGAAACTGCCTTAAAATGACACCTGGCAACGTAATTTCTTGGTGTCTACCATCAATATTGAAGATTCTTTAACTTGCAACAAAATTGTAGGTCCTCATAAGGCCAGGTGGTGGAGCTGGTGGATAATGGTTCATGAGCAGTTTAAGGTTTCCATTGTTACCGTGGTTGCTATCTTTAAGATTTTATTTTTATTTTCTTTCTTTATTTCTTTTTTTTTTTTTTTTGCAATATTAACTGTGATGTTTAGTCTGGTAAACTTCCTGTAAAACTTAATCTTTACTTGTTTTTGCATTTCTATTTAAAAGTCCCAATATCATTGAAATCTTGCCAACTTCGTTCTTAAAACAACAGCTGCCAAAGGTCCCTATGCTCTTTCTACCCAGATCAATAATAACTCCTAATCCTTTATTCAGCCAAAGAGCAATATCTCTTCAAAGAAAGTGGGGGTGGGGAACTGTTTTGCTGCTGAAATTTGTCATCTGCAATGGATGTTACTGCTTAAAGTTGTAAGAATATTTATAAAGTTAAGTGAAGAGTTTATATAAAGGAGGGTCAGATGACAGAATAGGGACATATGCTCTAAGTGAATAAGTATCCCCCTGGTTTAGAGATTCAAAGAATATTTTTTATACTTTTTCATGCATTAATTCTCTCCCAGTAAGAATTAAATATAATGCATTGTAATGAGACTTTTAACAGTTTTATGATTGATATTTTTCAGAATCTACACCATTGTTTAAATGATTAAAACATTTTTCATTTTTATGAGAAATATTATATTTATCATGTAGAGAATATCAGTTCTACTGATAAGGGTTAACACTAAATCAAAATATTTCCCTTATTTCAAATTCAATCACCAAGATTTTATTGAGCCCCTATAAATATGAGTCTTTACAACTAGGCACAATGGTAGCTACAAATAGGGGACAAAACAATCAACATAGCCCTTACTTTAAAGGAATTTATACTCATGTTGGAATTGCATATTCAATTAGACTTCTAAACATATGAAAAGTTCAATTGAAATAAAGTAATGATTCAACATAACAATAGAGAAAAATGTGTCATGAGACATTTCATGAAGGAGGCAGGATAATGTAATGGAATGGGAGCTGGGTTTAGAATTAGAGGCCTTGGATTTAAATTCCACCACTGGTATTTTACTTAACTCTATGACCTTAAACAAGTCACTTTCATTATTGGAGCTTCAGTTTCCTTTTAAGTCAAAATGAGGTGATTGGATGTGATGATCTCTAAGATCTCAATCAGCCCCAAATCTATGACCATCTTATTCTATGATGAATTACCAAATGATATATAATTGACAAGTTTTTACAACTGAAAGAAAATATTCTTGGTTGAAGTATATGGATATGTTCCAGCCACCTCAAAGAGAGAGCACAACTCTAACAATATCTGTATCTTTCCCATTTTAAAACAAACAAAGAATACCCTTCTCAATGGATTTAGGAACCCCCAACCTGTGGATAACATGACATATTGAATATATAGAGATTAATTAGATATCTGCTATTTAATTGTATTAAAGGTAATCTGAGCTGATGCATAATGGCTCTGTTTTAGTATATTTGAAAAGTTCCAGATGTCTTTTCTTCCAGAGAAATGACATATTTTCATTTTGGGTTATCTTTCAAGTTAAATAAAAGCAATAGGTTACATTTATTTGGCAGTTGATATTTATAAAGTTTTGATATAATAATTCTCAGAAAAATAGAATACAAATATTATTCTTCCTATTTTACAATTGAGGCCAATGAGGCTCTGAATAATTGCGTGATCTTCCACGTGTTACCATGGCAAATTGTGACCCAAACTCATGTTTTCTGAAATGATCAGGAAACTAGGTGACCCAGTGGATAAGGCACTGAGCCTGTAGTCAGCAAGACTTGAGTTCAAATCTAGCTTCAGACATTTACTAGCTGTGTGACCCTAGACAAGTGTCTTAACGCTGTGTGACAGTTTCCTCATCTGTAAAATGTAAAATGAGCTGGAGAAAGAAAAGGTAAACCATTCCAGTATCTTTGCTAGGAAAACCTTAATTGGGATCATGAAGAGTTGGACACAACTGCAACAACTGAACACCAACAAGGAAGAAGGGGGGAAAGAAAGAAGGAAGGAAAAAAGGAAATAAGAAATCAAGGAACTCAATCTAGGCTGAACTTTTAAAAAAACTTACATTTACTCAAGTCCCATCAGTCTGCAGAAGGAATTATCTCCCATTACATTTTCCTCAGTATGCTTTACCAGAGGCATAAAACACCCCTGTCAAATTGCTTTGTATCCTTGCAACTCTCCATAGTGCAGTGGCCATCACCAGGATAAAATGTAATTTGAAAATAATTAAGAAAATAAATTAAAATATGATAGAACATAAAGCTAACATATTTTTTAAGTCAATCTGTGGCTTGTAGGGCTTCTTATGTATAGTTTAGCTGCCCATTTCTATTTGAGTTCAATATTACTGGATTTCACTACGTTTAAAGGATAAAGGGCATTAGAGAGCTTAAAATCAAACCATCAAGGTGGATGCAAAATTGAGTTTCCATTATTCTGGTAAAAGATCATAATACCAGGTTGCAGAATAGATCTAATTTAATGAGAAGACTGTGCATCAAGCTGTTTCCAAGTCAGTTTCTGGAGACTGATGAGGGACAGGTTGGAGAAGATGTTAATGAGAACTATGGGGTAGGTAACAAGGCATGTGAAGCTCCTAGTCTCCCTTTACAACCTTCTACTCAATGGTGCATTCACCAAATGATCTTTAAGCACAAGAAATTGCTCTATTAAAAAATTTCCAACTATAAAATTCGATGAATTTTTATAAGGCAGGGTCTCTACCCTCAAGGAATGTAAATTTTAGTTGTTCAGATAAAATACCTTGATTGGGGGGGGTATGGGAGACCAAAAGACCCCACAAAAATTGCTACTCCCTTGCTTATCTCATCAGCAACCTTGGGTTCAATTATCATCTCTATATAGATTATTTATTTATCTACATCTACATCGACATCTACAGCTATCATTTTCCCCCTGACCTCCAAGATCCAGATTACTAACTACCTACCTTTTGGACATCTGCACTTCAGTGTCCTGGAGATACCTTGAACTCATGCTGTTAAAAACAAACAAACCAGGGCTGCTAGGTGGCGCAGTGGATAGAGCACCAACCCTGGAGTCAGGAGTACCTGAGTTCAAATTCGGCCTCAGACACTTAACACTTACTAGCTGTGTGACCCTGGGCAAGTCACTTAACCCCAATTGCCTCACTAAAACAAACAAACAAACAAAAAAGCAAACAAACCAACTAACCATTATATTTTCCCAAATACTAATTTCTTATCCCAACCTCCCTACTTAATTGAGGGCACAATCATCTTTCCAAGTATCTAGGTTCAAAATATTGAATTCATCTTGGACTATTTTCTTGCCCTCACCACCCTATCCCTTCTTCCCAAACACTTGCTAGATGATGATTTTACTTTAATAAGATATATTTCCTTCTCTCCATGCACATGTCTACCCACCCAGTTTAGTCCCTCATAACCTCTTAGGTAGACTATTGTAATAGACCCTTAATTGATTTACTTATATACAGTCTTCCTGCTCTTTGATCCATCCTCCACTCACTGACAAACATATTCTTAAAGCACAGTTCTTACTACTTTATTGTCCCGTACAAAAAGTTTCAGTAGCTTCCTATTGCCTCAGGATAGAATACAAACTCCAGTTTGACACTTAAATCCTTCTACCATTTGGGTTAAACCTATCATTAGATTTGTTTCATATCACTCTCCCTTATGCCCACTACATTCTAGCTAGGATAGTCTACTCAATCTTCTTGATGAACAACATTTTTCAAATGCTCTCCTTTCTCACCTCTATCTCTTAGAACACTTAGTTCCATTCAAAGGTTAGGACAAGTGCCACCATCTGTCTGAAGGCTTTTCTCTTTCTCCTCTACTTTCCAGTGTTCTTTGACTTCCTTAAAAATATATATATATATATATATTTTTTTACTTTATATATATTTTACATATATAAATATATATAAATATATATACATATACATACATACACATGCATCCCCTTAGTCCCTTACATCTCCCCCTCCCCCAGGGAATGTGCATTTCTTGAGGTTAGGGAATATTCCATTTTTGTCACAACACCTCATACTGGGTCTAAAACATAGCTAGTACTTTTAAAAATTGAATTCAATAAATAGTATGATGTGGTGATATATAGGAAAAGTTAAAAAAAGAAACAATGTTGAAAAGACTATCAGAATGAAGAGTTACTTCTCTTTAAATGTGCCAATAGAAATACAGTATCCCTAAATATGCAAAATAATCATTTCAGTGTATTCATCAACAATTAGAAAATATTTTAACCTTCAAAGAGGGGTAAGCAATATGATGACAGGTTTTGTAATCAACTTCTGAGGGAATGATTGAAAGAACTGTGAATGTTTAACCTGATGAAGGGAAAACGAATGGAGACCCAATAACTGTCATACATTTGACAAGCTGTCATTTAGAAGAGATGGGAAACTGATGTAGCTTGAAAGCAGATTTTAGTATAATAAAAGAAAAATCTTTATGTTGTTGTTGTTCAGAGCTATTGAGTAATAGCACAGGCTGCCTCATGAAATTTTGAGTCTCATTTCTAGAATAATTCAAGGGAAAAGCTGAATGGTAATCTATATGGAATTTTCTAGAATAGAGGTTCTTAGCCTATTTTTTTTTTAAGTCATGGACCTTGTGAACAGATCCAATATCTACTCATGTCCTTCACTACCATCACTACACTCACCCTATAGTAGGGATTAGTTTTCCCTAAAAGTTGGCAAAGTTGTATCTAGCAGCTGCTTGACCCCTGCTTCCCTTGAGGCTGCTTCTTGACCATCTAAAGGCATAAAAAATCCATCTGGAGTCAAAGCCCCTCCAACCCTGCTGGATGTCTGAAGATCACTCAAGTAACCACACCCTGCCCTGCTGACCAGTTATTTTCATATGGAGTCTAAGGAATAGGTGTTCTATAGGGTAAAGTAACAGAATTTTCTTGCTGCAGAATATTTTAGCTCTATTAGGGCACATAAACTTTATCTTGTTAACTGTTCAATGATTTCCTAGTTTCTCATTCCCTCCTAAAATCAAAAGTGAACTTATAGAGTATCAGCATCAGGTCACATCCTGACAGTCCCTTTTGGCAGTCTGATGAGAACTATGGACCCTTTCTCAGAATAATGTCATGTTCTGTTTTAATACATAATCCAAGGAGATGCTAAATTTCATCTAGAGGTTATTGAAAATAAAAATGTAATTGAAATTCATGAATCCCCTGTGAGGGTTCATGGACTCCAGGTTGAAAATCCCTGATACAGGCCCATTAGTTGGAATAATGGACTAGACAACCTCTAAAGTCGTCTTTAGTCATCTCTATAACTTTGAGTAGAAATGATCAGGGATGGCTTCATGGGGGAGATGCTTTGATGGATAGATGGGGTTTTAGTAAAGGTAAAAAGGCATAAATGATGACCACAGAGGCTAGGAGGATGGCAAATACCAGCTTGGAGGTGTTTTGTAATTTCATTAATTTAGTGTTGGAAAGCAGAGGTCATTCGGTCAATTGTCCTTATGTTATAGATGAAAAAAATGAGTCAGAAAGGTCAAATGACTTGCCAAAGTGGTATAGATAGTTAGCAGCAGAATCAGAACCCATATCCTCTTACTCTAAACCCACAGCTCTTTGCCTTTCTATCATGATGTCTCACAAGAATAGGGAATATATTACTTCCTCCTTGGGTGACATTGGACATGTTACTTGACTGTCATGGGCCTCAGTTTTGTCAGCTTCAAAATGAGTGGATTAGAGAGCTCTGAGGTTCCTTCCCTTCCAGGCCTCAATCTACAACCCTTTAAGTTTATACCAGATGATACGGCTAGATTTGCAGATTCAAATTCCAGGTTAAAGAATTTGAAAATAATTCTGTAAAAAACAGCAGCCCCTATTATATTCCATGTGCCCCCAGAATTCTTCATGATGATTCAAACTTCAATAGCTTTATATTTTTATGTAAAAAAAGTCTTAGTTCATGGGCCTTACAAAAATAGCCAGGAGACTAGATTTGGTCCTCGGGGCATTGTTTACCAACTCCTGGATTAAAACTTCACTAAGACTTTTTTTGTTTTTTCTGGGACAATGAGGGTTAAGTGACTTGCTTAAGATCAAACAGCTAGCAAGTGTCAAGTGTCTGAGGCCAGATTTGAACTCAGGTCCTCCTGAATCCAGGGCCAATGCTTTATCTACTGTGCCACCTAGCTGCCCCTTCATTAAGATTTTTGAAATACCCTGTAACACACATGGGTATACATGTGCATGCATATGTAATACACATGTGTGCATACATAAGTACATGTATACATGTGCATTTATACAAACGTATTCATAAATATATTAAATAGAGGATTCAGTGATAAAAGCAGTATTTCTGGAGGCCTAATCTGGTGACAGGGAAGCTACATGACATAATGAATAGACAGATGTCCTCACATCCTCTGCCACATACAGTATGACACATATGACCCCATGCAAGTCCCACTCCAACTATCAAGGTTGTCATTTGTAGAACAAGTGATGGCATTAGTAAAGGGAGTTCCTGACTCAGAGCTCCCTCCACCAAATGAAATTATATTTAATTAAAACAAAAAGCTTTTGATACTCAGGGTACATTATAAGAAAGAGGGATAAGTGAGGAGACTATTGTTTACAGACTGCACTTTATAAAAGCCAAATAGGATTGGTGATATTGTCTAGAAAGAAAGAGATGGATGCTAGAGGTATTGTGAAGGAAAAAACTGACAGGAACTGATCAGCCAAATCTGTGAGGTCAGGGAGACCTGAGGCTTTTAAAATAACTCTGAGGTTTGAAATGATTTAAATGGAAGAGCAGCAGTTGCTTGAATACAAATAAAGAAGTCAGGATGGGAAAAGCGTATAAGGAATCATGGATTTGGCCTTTTGAGGTGATTCCTTATAGATTGTCTTAAATAAGGACCTTAGTGTTCATTTAATTCAAACCTCACATTTTACAGAAGAGAAAACTGAGGAATAAAGGAGTAAAGCCAAAGTTTGGGGTTCTAAAAATATCAGCAACGACAGACATATTTATACATAGAATCACATCTTGACTTATTAAATAATCTACAGAATTGTTGAAAAGTATTAGATTCTTGGTTCCAAAACTGACTCTGTCCCATACTATGAGAAATCATAGTCAAGTCATTTAATCAATTAATCAATAAATATTTATTAAACACCTTAACTTCTCTGGTTTCATATTTGTATAATGGGAATCACTGTGCTTGGATTGTTATAAGGAAGGTATATGGTAATTAAAAAATTAACATAGGATTACATAATCACTGAATTTAGGATTTATAAGGCACCCCTATGCTCATCTAGTTCAATCTCAACAGGAATTCCCTTCTACACTTGCAACAAGTATTCACCAGAGGGCATCTGCTAACTCTGGAGGCACTTTTGGCCTCCAGCTAGGAAATTTTTCCTTACATTTGTTCAAAAGCTTCCTCTTTTTTAATTCCCACCCATTGCTCTAGTTCCACCAAGTAGGACATATCTTGTCCCTCTTCCACATGACAATGATTTAAAAACCTGAAATCCTCAATTGTGTTGTAAAGGAAAGATAAATCATTTGGGGGGTCAAAGTATCCTGTGTCAAATGTTGGATCTGCTACCTGTTACTTTTGTGACCATGTACAAAATAGTGTCTCTTTAAAGAAAAAAACAAAATATGTGTATGAAAAATAAAGATCTCAATGCATAATCTGGCAAAACAAATTTATACTTTGGCCATATCCAAAATGTATTTCTATTTCTTCATTTTTCATTCATTATTTCTCTACAAGAGGTGAGTAGTATGTTTTCAGGTCCTTCTCTTAGATCTTAATTTGAAAATTATGTTTCTCTGTAATTAATAATCTTTCTCAGTCTTTGTCTCTGTTTCTTTCTATCTGTCTCTCTCAAAAATATTCCTGGAACAAATCAGTATCCTACTGTTTTTGTTTCATTTTATTATACATTCAATATTCTGTAGACTATTGCTTAGTAGTAATAGTAGCTGTAGTAGTAGTAGTAGTGATATTACTGTTGTTGTTTCTTGACAAAATCTCAAAAGTCTGTTTTCATTTTAAAAATTTCATTTAAATCCAATTTCAGTGCCATAGTATGATAGATTGTACATGGATTCTGGAGGCATATGTTTGAATCCCAACTCTGACACTGAGTAGCTATATGGTCATGGTCAGGTCACATCATTTCTATGAACCTCAGCTTCCTTATGTATAAATTGGGGATAATGATATTGGCCCTACCAACCTGATAGGTTTGTTGTGAGGAAAATGGTAGAGTATTTCACTGTTGTCCATTCAAACCATGCCTACCAAGCTGAGGTTTAAGACATTTTTTTTACTCCTGATTTCCACATTAATAGACAAGTTCAATTTAATTCAACTCAATTGTCTCATATAAAGATATGTTCTAGGAATATAGTGATATGAACAAAACCATTCTAGCTCTCAAGAAACTTACATTCTAATGGAAGAAGCAATGCCAACAGATAGATATATACAATATTTTGAGGAGGATGAGAACAGTAACATCTGGAAGGATCAGGAAGTATGTCATAGAGGAAGTGATAGCTGCATTGAGCTTTGAAGAAAGATTTGGAAGTGGGATGTTCTTGGGATTTCATTTGTAGAGGACACTTCCTCTTCCAATGCAGACTGATACCTTCTCTGCAATTTATACTCTTAGAGAGTTGTCTAGGGCAAAGGGATCAAATTCAAAGAGAAACAGAAGCACTAAACCATAGATAAAGGTCTCTGTGTCAGCATGCTGACTTAGAAACTACAAATTAACATGATTTTTGTTCTATTGTATTTTTATTTTATTAAATATTTCCCAATTACATTTTAATCTGGTTCAGGGTACACTTGGGATTATTGCCAGACTCTGGGTTGCATGTTTGACATTTTTTCCTAGAGTATGGGGAAGTGAATTGTCTAGGGTCATACATTCAATATGTGGTACCTGACAGGAACTGCACTCAATTATTCCTGACTTTGAGACTAGAAGAAAAAGAAAGATCTGGAAAGGCAGAACTATGGATTAAGTACATTTCAGTCATGGGAGATAACCTATGCAAAGGTACAGAGGTGAGAGATGGAATGTTAAATATGGAAAGTTTATATAACTCCTTTTTTTGTTTACTTGTATAAATAAGGGTAGGTTGGGATTAGATTTACTTGAGACTAGATTTATACAAAAATATATTCACATATTCACTGTAATCTATTTGCTTGTATCTCCATTTGATTTAGAAGCTTAGAGTATAAAAAGTGCTTTCCCAAAGTGCTCAAATTGACCAATTTGTATCCACAGTAAAGCTTCAAGGTTTATTTAAACATTTATGCAACATCTATAAAACAATCCCTCAGGCACTGGGAAAAGCTTGCTTTTTTCTTAGATGTGAAAATTTCCATTGTTTTGTTCTCCACACATGCAATGATCTTTTCTTTTTGTAAAGGAGACTGTACAGCTCAGTTCTCTAAGCAAGCCCCATGGGATGCCAGTGGACTCTAAATCCTTGCATTAGAGATGGAAATGTCTAGTGACTAAATTGTATCCTCTGCCAGGTTTCCAGGAACTGACAAGATGTACTTATGGTCTTGTCACCACATTTATCTATTTGTATATCTTCAAATTTTTCAGTTTTAAACCCTGACAATCAGCATCATTTAAAAAAAAATGTTGTGATCCACATTTCCCCCACCATTTTCCTCCTAAGCAACCTATACCCACTTCTATTTTTCATTTTACCAAAAGTAACTAGGGTGACTAGGTTTAGAGGTATAATTTGCTATAGATTGGAAAAAATTAATTGCCTAATCTTAGATGAGACAACAAAACAAGTGTGGAGTGCTCTGTATTTTGCAGTAGCTTGTCTATCTAGGAAACCTATACTTGGATTAGGTCTGACATCACAGGTCAACACAGCAGATGGCAAACACATGATGTGATTTTAAGGCTTCTTAGCAATGTCACCCTGCCTTCAACATACCTTCCTCAGCAATCTTTGATTGTACAATTAGAGTTTATTCTAACTAGTTACTCAATTTCCTTTCTAATGCAAATAGTCCTGGGAGAGGTAGCACCTTCATGTTCTAATGCAAATTAATTTCAAAGGTATTTTAATGAAGGAAAAGGAAAATAAGAGATTTCTCCTACTGAGGATGATGGGAGAATAGCATGGAGGTGGCAGGTATTATCTGGAGGTATGATGGTGAAAGAAAAAGAAGTATGGGAACTCCCAAGACAATTTTGCCTAGTATAGTTCTGATGTAGAATTTCAGATCAGCTCCCCAATAGTAGTTAAATTTAACTTTTTCTATTTTTCAATAGGGTAGTCAGAAAAGTTATATAAAGTTTATGCTGTGTACTTTCCCATTCCCCAGGACAGATAAGTATGAGTGATGTGACCAAAGCATTGTATAGAAGAGATTATTCCAGATGGACCACTCAAATTGGGTCTTCCCATGTACTTAGTGGACCATCTAATCTCATCAATACAAAGCCACTGTAACTGCTCCCAATCTCAGCTTGATTTTCCCCTAGGTAAAATAACAGTTCCTTTCTTGTCTCTTCAGTCTAGTTTTGCTATGATATTAATAATGCTCTGCAAAGTTAGTCGCCTAAGTAGAGTTTTGCATGGCTAGCTTTGTGAGGCAATAAGTACTTGTGTCAGCTCTGTCCAGCAATGCAAAGGTTCATTTGGTTTTAACTTTGGTTTTGATATCCATCTTGGGTAGATCATGATATGGTTGTTGAAATAGCTTCACACAAAACTAATTTTGGTGGAGAGTGTAAGGGAGGTGAACTGCATCTTGAGCAGAGAGCCAACATACTATGGTATCTCAAGATCTAAGAATTTAGAGATGGATAGACTTTAGAAATCCAGTCAAATCACTTATTTTTACAGAGGAAGAAAGACAAACAACCTGATATTCAATATCACACCCTTACTGACTATAAATCCAAACTCACTTGTTCTGATCACTAATCTACTTCTCTTTACATTTGCTTTGAAGTATCTTTGGGCCCTTTGATTATTCTCACCACCAGCAAAAAAAACCAAAAAAAACCAAAACAAACCAAAACAAAAAAACCAAAACAGAACAAAATGAAACAATAAGAAAAAGAAAACTTCAAAACCCAGGAAGGACACTGAGGGACTCAAAGATGGGACTGTACTACTGGTATTTGATTATTCGGAATGACAAGGGTAGGAATAGGGGACAAAGTCTGGACCTGTTATTTCATTGGTCTAGGGAACTCCTGAGTCAGGAAACTCTTTCTATCATTGCAGGTCTCCACCTTTTTTTCATCTTACAGTCTTAGAGACTTGCCTAGAGTACTACTGAGAGTTTACCAACTTTCTCTGTTTGCCCCGGGGTCACAGAATTTGGCCAGTATGTTCGAGAAATGGGACTTGAATTCACAGTTTCCTGACTGGCTTGCTATCTGCTAGGACCCACTGCCTTTCAGGAACAATAAAAATTACAACAACAACAACAACAAACAGAATCAGCAGCACAACAGTTCACATTTAAAAGTGATTTAAAAATTACAAACCACTTCACATATATTCTTTCATTTGAATTGCCTTGTAACTTTGGTAGCCAAGAATAGCCTTGCTGGGATATACATCTAAAAATGCACAATAGTCTAAGAAAAGTTGGAAAATGAGAGGCAGCAGGCATATAAGTCCACCTCAAAAATGTGTGTTTGAATACAGATTTTGACAACAAGTCCACTGCTTCCAACACCGATCCAGACAGAATGAAAAGAGCTATTTTTCTTTAAAGGAGTCACGGTATCAAGGGAGCCATCAGTGGGAGTCACAAAAACAAAACACACCAAGCAGAAATTAATTCATTTCAGCTTCTTCATGTTTGAGTCACCCTCTGAATATCAGTCCTGAGTCACACCCAGGGCAGGCCTCTAAACAGACATTTAAGAGTGGGGATTTTTGCACTATGATGTAAGGCCACTGAGAGATAGTCATCTTTGTCCACTAACTGTCTAGACATGGCAAACATCTGGGAACTATACCAGTGAATTTCTTGGGAATTTTATTCATTTCTTGGCTTATTCCATCACTTTGGGTACTAGATACTCCTAGTCCCCCAGATCCAAAACCTTGGAATCTTCTTCTGCCCTTTTTCAACTCTTTTCTTCCTCTGCTCCTGAACTCCAGCATGCTTAAATTACAAGGACTACCACAAATGTGATGCTCTGTACCTAACTACCCTCCTTCCTTGTTTTTGACAGAACTCATAGGTGTTACTGCAGGCTTGCATACCTGTTGCATGACACAGGGGTCAGAGAGCTGGGTTCCAGTTCTACATTGTTGATTAATGAGCTGTGTTTCAAGTCCATGAACTTCTCCGCATCTGCTCTCTCATCTGCAAATTGAGTTGGTTGGAGTAGTAGATAATCTTCAGTCTTTTTCCTTGCCGAACTATACACTTATTTTGGTTTCTCATTTCTCACATCTACTTTTACTTCTTCCATAGAAAGTTGTTAAACAAACAACATTGCTGTCTGAAAAACCATCTCATTCTTTACCCCACTCACGGATACTTTTTACAGAGGAAGAGAGTGAAAGGTATCTGATTTGCCTAAGGTCATGAAATTTTTAAATTCAAAGCAGACATTTGTTGAACCCAGTCAATTTTTAAATTTTCAGTGTGAGCATTTACACATTGAAAATGGCCAAAGGCTACAAAATCAGGGTTTGATTTATTTTTCTGTTGAGTGTTTATAATTAAAGTGATAAAGAAAACATTAATAATGCAGGTCAAATTTAAAAGTATATAATATCAGAAAACTAGTTAAATATTTACCAGCACTCCCCTCTTTCAAAACCTGGTATTCTGACTCATAATTCAGTGTTATTTAATTTCTTCTCTCTTTTTTTCCTCTCTATAACCATATACAGGCTTCAGTTCCTTACCAATGTCTTCCCATGCCAATTTTTATACCTCCACTGAATCTAAAAAATCGTCCCTTGTTCCTCTCTTCTTTATTTTACTCAGTTTACTGAAATGACTGATATTAAGTCTTTGTACAATGTGGTCAGCCAGTAGTGTTTGTTTAAATAATAGCACTCATAATAATAAAATGACAGCAAGGGCTGGTGCTCTATCCACTGTGCCACCTAGCTGCCCCTCTCCTTTACTTTTTAAACTCTTTGAATGAGTCAGTGTAGCTTTGTAAAATCCCAAAGCTTTCAGTGGGCTGCTGGACACACAATGAATGATCAGAGAATCTTGTCTAGTAATGGACCAACCATGCATCATTTGCATTTTCAAATTCAACAGACCTGCTTTGTTCATGGTATTGCTCTGTGCACTGGGGATATAAAAATGGAAAACACCAGAGGACTTTTCCTGGTGGAAATGATTCACCAAGAGAACTGATTCAGTGTTAGAAATATGGGGGCAACCTTCAAAATATCTAGTTCTAGTCTAGGGATAGCTAGGTGGTAGAGTAGATAGAGCACTGGCCCTGGATTCAAGAGAACCTGAGCTCAAATATCACCTCCGACACTTACAAGCTATGTGGCACTGGGCAAGTCACTTAGCCTGAATTGTCTTAAACATTGAGGGTCATCCTGATATCTCTATCTCTATCTCTATCTCTATCTCTATCTCTATCTCTATCTCTATCTCTATCTCTATCTCTATCTCTATCTCTATCTCTATCTCTATCTCTATCTCTATCTCTATCTCTATCTCTATCTCTATCTCTATATATCTTGCCACTGGACGCAGATGGTGCTGGAGGAGAGAGTGAGGTTGGTAACCTTACAGAGCCCTCCCTCACTTAAATCCAATTGAGTGCAAGGCATGACATGACCGTGATGTCATGGTCCTCTTTGAGAATGAAGGATAAACAACTACAACAGCTCTAATCCAATATATGTATTTTGACAATGAAAAAAAGAATTGTGGATTAGAAAGTAAAACAATTTACCCAACATCACCCTGCTAATAAATGGCACAGTCTACTAGAACTGAAATCTAGTAATATCATTTGTCTTTTTTCATTCATTGCCTTGTACTGTGACTGTGAATAGTTAACATCTCTCCAATTAGATTGTAAAATCTTTGAGCAACCGGGGCTTGGTTTTAGGACTAGAGTGCTTCTAGGTTACCTAGTGTCATGCCTGTTATAACACACTGGACACAGGAATTACACAATCAGGATTACATGATTAGTTGAATTTTTATCTAGTATTCTTGGTAGTAAAATGCATATAGGAGTCCTATGGGAGCAGATTTGGTTCTTCCTACTAAGCTTTCACAGTATAATGTCACAAGTGTATTCCTGGGCAGGATGAAATACTTGTGAAAACAATTTTGCTATGTTCTCAAAAGATTTTATTTCAAAATGTTATTAAAATGTGAAAGTACAGTGATGCTTTATTTACCAAGGTGGTTCTAAAACTTTCTTCCCTTAAAGATTTTAAGAATGCAAAAGCATGTAGTAGTCCAGAAAACTTTAGGTGAGCCATTCCTTGAAACAGGGGCATAAAACTAGGTGGCATTTTTGGCAAAAAAATTAATTGATTATCAAGATGAGAGGCAGCTGTGTGGCACAATGGATAAAGGACTAGACCTGGAACCAAAAAAGTCTTGTGTTCAAATTTTGCTTCAGATGTGTGCTTTGGTAAATAACAACTTCTGTCTGCCTCATTTTACAGATGAGGATAATAGCATCTGTCAGAGTTTTTGTGAGAATAAAAAAAAGAGATAATATTTGTGCTTTGTATAAATTATGAGCTTTGTAAAACTTATGATGGCATAGAAATTAAAATAATAATTATTATTATTGAAAGTGATGAAAATAATATGTACCTGCTTAAATTATAATTTGGCGGGGGGCAGGGCAATGGAGATTAAGTGACTTGCCCAGGGTCACACAGCTAGTAAGTATCAAGTGTCTGAGGCTGGATTTGAACTCAGGTCCTCTTGAATCCAGGGCTGGTGCTTTATCCACTGTGCTACCTAGTTGCCCCCCTAAAGTATAACTTCTAATTAGCAAAGTTCTGTGGCATGCATACAAACAGCTGCCACAGCAATCATTTTATCCTTATAATACTATGTAGCAAAAGGAACTTTGTTGGACAACTTCATGGAAACATTAGTTCATAAAGGTTTTGTTGCCAAGCAAGTTTATTTTGAAGGAATAATATAATAAAAATGAAGAATAGATTTGCCAAGATATATGATATGATGTGATGTGGTATGGTATGATAAGATATGTTATGATGTGATTTGATATATTGTATGATATGACATGACATGACATGATATGATACATGATATGATTTTTCTATATATTAGGGATATGTGTTCATCTTAATAGCCATTTCTATGTGTAGGAAGTGAGTTTGTCTTAATGCAGTCTCAATGAGATTTGTTATACCAAGGTTCAATCCAAGGAAAAGGAACATCTCCATTATGTTCCACTTATGTTGACACAGAGAAAGTCTAGGAGTACTTGGTTCAGGGCAGGCCTGTAGTATTAGCCCTGGTGTCAGGGAGAAGGGAGGAGACCATACCATTGAGACAAGTGATTCTGGTCTAGTTCTTGCTTTCTACATTCTCTAAGACATGGTTTGGGAAATAGGGGCAGTGGCTAAGACTGTTAGGCCTAGTTTTGGATGGCAGGTGATGCTTCTATAGAAGAAAACTGGCATGGAATGAAGGGGGAGATATGTTGGGGAAAGCAGAACATTGCATGGCAAGAGTCAGCAGAAGGTAAAGGATGCAAGCTTATTTTGGGAAAATAAAATTCAAAGCAGGAAGTTAGACCTGATGGCTACATGTAGGAACTTGGGTGGAATTAGATTCCCTAAACCATAAAATTGGGTGGCTTTTTCTTGAGGTTCCTATCTTAGTCCAACAGGCATTGAGATAAGGAGGTGGGGAAGAGAGGATCTGGTGACCACGTCAACAAGATGATTCTTTTTTTAAGGTTATACATGAGTAGTCATGGAAAACATTTCCACATTAGCTATGTGAGGGCCAAAATTTGATATACGGAGTGTTATTTGGGTGACTCGCCTTAATATTGGGGTCCTGGGAATATGAGGGAACTTTTAGGTTTAAACTTCCCCTCTGAACTGCCCTTTTTAAATATTTCTCCCAGGCCAATAAGAAAGGAGCCTCTAAGCTTTAGTTCACAAAAGAATCAGATTGTATTACTTGGGAATTAATTAAACAACAAAGGTAAAACTAATAAAAAATCAAAGATAAGGAAATAGGAAAATGGAAATACAGATGAATATTATTAACTCTAAACTTAACCTATGCAACCCCAGACTGATTTCCAATTAAGCTAGTTCAAAGGAATTTAGGGTTTTCCGTCATTAACTCACCCAAGCCTGAACAGCCCGCCAGACCTAGAACCAGCACGTGCCACTGCAAGGGCCAGGACTGAAAGACCCCAGAGCGAGCTCGCGTACCAGAAATAGCCTGCCTCCCTTCTGGGAGTGTTCAATCTCCCCTCCCCCAAAAGAAGAGGTCCATCAAAATCTGCCTTTGTATCTTCAGGGTGAGGCTGATGTGGCCCCCTCCCAAATGAGTTAGCTAAAAACAGGAGTATTAATCTTTACCACAAATAATTTTTACCACAGCTAGGTTGTGAGAGTGAAAAAAAGATAAAAACAAAACTTCAGATTAAGAAACTGTCAAAAGAAAAAAAAATATGCTTCAATCTATTTTCACATACCGTCTGAAAAATTCTTTCTCCATAGATGGATTGCAATTTTCATAAGTCCTTCAGTTATATTGGATCATTGCCTTGCTGAAAATAACCACGTGCTTCCCAGCAGATCATCTTACACTATTGCTGTTATTTTGTATACAGTACATTTCACCCTGCTTCAGTTCATGTAGGTCTTTCCAGGTTTTTCTGAAGGCATACTAACTTTTATATAGTAGCTTAAACTTGACAAAGAATTTTCTTCACGATAGCACAGCAAAGTAGGTGCCATATGTTTTGCCATTAAAATCAATCATCATAGGGGGCAGCTAGGTGATGCAGTGGATAAAGCACCAGCCCTGGATTCAGGAGTACCTGAGTTCAAATCCAGCCTCAGACACTTGACACTTACTAGCTGTGTGACCCTGGGCAAGTCACTTAACCCCCATAGCCTCACCAAAAAAAATAATCAATCATCATAACTCTTTCCCTCCATCCTATTCCCTTCTCATGATATTTACTCTGTTTTCTATCTTCTTTTACCTAATTCCTCCTCAAAAAGGTTTTGCTTCTGACTGCCCCCTCCCTCACTCTGCCCTTCCTTCTTTCACTCTTCCTTCCTTATCCTTTTCCCCTCCCACTTTCCTTCAGGGAAAAATATATTACTATACCCACTTGAGTATATATGTTATTCCCTCTTTGAACCAATTCTGATGATAGTAAGGTTCAATCACTCTCCCACTCCTTCCTCTTCTTCCCGTCCCCTCCATAAGCTTTTTCTTGTTTCCTTCATGTGAGCTACTTCTCCCCAGTTGACCTCTTCCCCTCCCCCTCCCCCATTGTATTCTTCCTAACCCTCAACGCTATTTTAAAGATGTCATCATGGGTTAGCTAGGTGGCAATGTGGACAAAACACCAGCCCTGGAGCTAGGAGACGCCAAGCCCTAATCTGGCCCCGAGGCCAAATCTGGCCCCAAACAAAAAAACCCACCCTGCCTGCCCCACAAAAAGCAAGGATAAATAATGAGTTAGTAGTATTATCTTCCCATGTAGGAATGGAAAGAGTTTAGTCTTTTAATATCCCTCATGATTTCTTTTTTTCTGTTTACCTTTTTATGCTTTTCTAGTGTCTTGTGTTTGAAAGTCAAATTTTCTACCCAGTTCAGGTCTTTTCATCACAAATGCCTAAAAGTATTATTTTTCATTGAAGTGCCATTTTTTTCCTCTGAAAGATTATACTCAGTTTTGCTGTGTACATGATTCTTGACTGTAGTACCAGTTCCATGCCCTCTGGTCCTTTAATGTAGATACAGCTAGATCTTATTTTATCCTTATTATAGCTCCATAGTATTTGGATTCCTTTTTCTAGCTGCTTTAAATATTTTCTCTTTGACCTGGGAGCTCTGGAACTTGGCTATAATATTCCTGGTGGTTTTCTTGTTGAGATCTCTTTCAGGAGGTGATGGATGGATTCTTTCAATTTCTATTTTACCTTCTGCTTCTAGAATATCAGGGCAATTATCCCTGAAAATTTCTTGGAAGATGATGTCTAAGATCTTATTTTGGTCATGGTTTTCAGGTAGTCCAATGATTTTCAAATTATCTCTCCTGGTTCTATTTTCCAGATCAGTTGTTTTTCAAGGAGATATTTCACATTGCCCTCTATTTTTTATTCATTTGGATTTGCTTTGCTGTGTCTTGGTTTCTCATAATGTCACTAGCTTCCATTTGTTCAATACTAATTCTCAGGCAATTTTTCTTCTGAGAACTTTTGTATCTCCTTCTCCATTTGGTTTTTCAAGCTGTTGACTTTTTTCTCATGACTCTGCTGCATTGCTCTCATTTCTCTTTCCATTCTTTCCTTCACATCTCTAAATATTGCTTCTATCTCTCCTACTTTCACTTCAGTTCCAGAAGATGCCACTACTGCATCTGATTTGGAGTCTGGAGGTAAGTTTCTCTGGTGTAGCCAGCCTGGGGACTGCGTTGGCAAGATCTTGGGGTTGGACTCTTCTTCCAGCCCAGCATGGCTCCCTTTAATCTGTCTTTGACTGGAAAATAATCTTTGCCAGCATTTTTGTGGGTTTTGCTGCTCCAGGGGTTCTTGTAATTATAATTCTTGGCGTAATTGTGTCTGGAGCTCTTTCCTCTGCCACATTGGCTCTAACCAACCCCCCCCCCCCACGCACAACAAGATGCTTCTTGTTGGTAGAAACACCTGGGGAATATGTGGGCTAGTTGATATTCAAACTACTTGCTGGAGAGAAAAGAGACTCTGATGTTTAAAACATTTGAGAGACATAGTTTCTGGGTTATTAACAATTTCATTATAATAAATGAATTTTATTAATAAAAGAAATGGTCATTTGGCCTTCTCTCTCTTGGACCAAAGACAAATCAAGGTGGTGGGCTTACAGTTTATATGCCCTTGGAAGAATGGGTATTCCTGATTGGTTCTGATTAGTTAACAATTAATTTGAATAATAAATACTACAACAGAGGTGGAAACATTCTAAAGACTGGTTCTAATGGGAGGTGCAACCATTCTAATGAGCTAGGGGATGTACTCCTAAATTGGGCAATCCAATCAAAGAATTTATCTCTCCCCCCACCCCCCTAAACATGTGCAGAGCACAATGAGCTTCCCCATATTAGATTAAATTCCTTGTGAGGTTGGGTAGGGTAGCAAAACCTAGGTTGAAGAGATTGTTCATCCTGTCTCTTATCATCAATCTATTCTGACTGAGCCTTGAAATGAGGACTTTAGAAAAATGGTGAGGACTGTGGATCTTCCCAAATCATTGGCTATTAATAATAATTTCTTTCAGGGATTTTGACAGTTACTCCATGCCTTACTTTCCAGAGTTACTCAGGGGATCTGAGTGGCTTCTTCATTTAGGGATATTTGTATTTTGGGGCGGGGAGGACTACTGAAGCACTAACAAAGATCTTCCTAAGGGGATAGTAGTATCATGACATCATATATTTGCAGATGGAAGGAACCTTGGAGATTCTTAAGTCCTATCACCTCCTTTTATAGCTAAGGTGGCAAAGGCCGAGATAAGAGGATTCATTGGCCCAAAGTGACCCAGATAGTCATTAGCATATGAACTCATTTAAGATGTCTTCCCTGTAAGGGAAGGGACCATTTTGGTTCTGTCTTTGTATAACAAGGATATATCAAATGATTAATGTATCCCTAGTGCTGGTTACCAAGCCTTGTAGACGATAGATTTTTAATAAATGTTTTAACTGTTTGTCAGATGAATCGAAAAGCATAGTGTTAGAAACACAGCTAACCACTCTTTGTGTTGCACAACTCTAGGGTTAGCAGCTCTAGTGTTTGCAGCTTGAGTGTCAGCACCTCAAGTGTTGGCAGCCCTAGTGTTGCTAGCAGGTCACTGTTCAAAAATCCCAAGCAGGCAGCAGTTGGTGAGTGAAAGCCTTATTCATTTTCATGAAGATTGGTACTCTTCTGAATGTGCTGGAGAATGCACTGAAGTCAGGTCCCTCATCTCTATTTATACCCATCAATGGGTCCTTTCCGACCAATCACATTAAGGCATTTTGATACCCCTCATTTACATTTCAGTTATTACAGTTATTACAGTTACTATTTATACAGAATAACAGTAACAGCCTAAGAACCCATCAGGTGGTACCAGTTAACCAATCAAATTTTACAAACTACATACCAGGCTTTAACCTATTCTGGGCAAGAGTCTTGGCTCCTCCTCAGAACAATACTATGTTAACATACATAATTCTTCAAGAAAGAAAGCCTGTCTTGGCTTTTGACGAATCAGATTGCATGATTTACCAACCAATCAGATTGTGGCCTTAGGCCCCAACCCTATGCTGGAGCTAGAATAACCCCATTCCCCACTAACCAGTGCTTTTGTAAACATAACTTTTCAAAACAAAACTCAAGTCAGGGCTTGAGCTCTGAGTCATGTGGGGATCACCTCAGGTGCCTCAAGGTAAACTCCCAGCCCAGCCTGATTCTCACAAAACCCAGGCCCTTCATCACGTCCTGCTTGGGCTTAAGGCCCAGGAGCCTAGGCTCAAAGTTTCCGGTGCTGAGTGGCCCCCTGCTGGGAGGTTGGGGGCGGGGCACAAAGCTGTTGGGCCTGAAACCAGACTCACTCTCTGCCTTTAGGGCTCTGAGAAGAGTCCAAATATAGTCTTTTCTCTCAATAGTAAATTAAAAATAAAAATAAACCATATCCTACTTTCCCCTGCTAAAATTTTTAGAAAAATGATCATGAACTTTATGTACTCTGTACAATGTGATATTTGTCTGCAAAATAATCATTTCTATTGAATTCTGGAGGACAGGAATAGTCTACTCATGGGATGATGACTTACACTGATTTTCTGAGATGTATTCTCATGGAAGCAAGAAAATTAATTCCAAGCAGAATTGAAAGTAAATTTAGAAATAATTTCTTAGTTAATAGCTAATATCTTTTTAGTGAGCAGAGTGACAGAATATTCTCTTATACTGACGAGAAGAAAATTGAATCCAAGCATAGAAGGGAGTCTATTTCTAATCTCATTGGACTAATTCCCATTTACATTTGAGTATCTTGAAGGTAGACAATAGGCAATGAGTATCAAATTATATTTCATCTTTACTCTGAAGTAGCATAATCTGAATTTCTTTTTCTATCATTCTCAAAAGAGAGAAATCATTTGTCAAAATTAAGAACAAAATCTTCAAACTAGTTTAGAAATTTTCCGTATCTTAAAAGTAAACATGGGCAATGATTATCAAATTAATGTTTGACCTTTTCTTGAAATAGCAAAATCTGCATGATTTTTGTTATTCTTAAAAGAGGAGGAAAAAGAAAAAGAAAACCATCAAAGAAAGTCATTTCTTACAGTTACAAGTGAAGGCTTCAATCTATTTTAGTTTTATTTTGCTTTATTTTGGTCCAGACCTATGATTTCATCTATGTTGGGAACTCCCTTTGGGAGATCAGCACCTCTTTTGTAAATTATAATCTTAGAGAACTGCCTAGGGCACTGAGAGGTTACGTGACTTGTATATTATCATATATAACCAGTATATAACAGTGTGTGTGGGGGGGTATATACAGAATCCAGATCTTCCTTAAACCTAGGCTAGCCTACTAATAATTTCATACTACTGCTTCTTTTTAAAGGTTCAGTATATGTTAATTCACTCAAAAAAAATTTCCATTTGTTTTAAAAGCTGAATAAGTCATAAGAATGAAATATTCTGATAACTCTTCCAAGGAAAAAGAATAGGTAAAGGGGAAAAAACATTTATTAAATGCCTAATGTGTGCTGGGTACTAGGTTAGCACTTTGGAAATTTAGTAGCAAAATAAGTCCCAAATACTTTGATATTCTGTCTATGAGGAAATTTAAAAAATATATGTATATTTGAAATCAACTAGTTCTTATCATTCTTGTGGTACTTTTTGTTCTTCTCAAATAAAAAATGGAACAAAGGAAACTGATTTTTTTAATTGTGTGGGTTTTAATTATATCAATAGTAATTTTCTGTTTCTAACCTTGACCTCAGCAAGCATTTAGTGGATCTTTTGTTATTGTAGCAGCTCTATGACTTAGGAAGTCACTTCCTTTCTTTTCTGGGCTCTGGTGATCTCATTTGTGAAATCAGAGGGTAGGACTAGGCACTTACTATGTGTTAAGCACCATATTAACTGCTACCAGTTACATGAAAGAAAAGACAAAAAATAAATATAACCCTCTCTCAATGATCTCACATTCTAATTGAGGAAGGGGAAGGTAACAAGCATTTATATGGTGCCTACTGTGTGCCAGCCACTGTGCTCAGTGCTTTACAAGGCGAACACGTTACCTCTTAAAGCATCCCAATCTGCTTTAGAGAGTTTTAATTGTTAAGCTGTTTTCCTTATATCAAGCCTAAATTTAGACTAAATTTAGCTAAAAATTAGCTAAAAACTAAATTTAGCTTTTTACAACTTCCATCCACTGCTCCTAGTTCTTCCTTCAGAAGTCTTTTATCCCTCTTCTAAGACTAACACTATTCAGATATTCAAAGACAACCTCCATGGGTCCTCTCCACATTAAGGAGCCCCAGTTCCTTTTATCACTCTATAGATGGTATAGGCTCAAGGTTCTTGACTCTTCTAGTTACCTTCTTCCAGTCCAAAGGTTGTTAACTTTTTTTTTTTTAATTGTGATGGACCTTTTTGTCAGGTGCAACCTATGGATCCTTCTCTGAATAATATTTATAAGATATAAAATAAAAACATAGGATGACAAAGCAATTATATTGAAATTTAAATAAATACATAAATATATACAAATATAAATATATCAATATACATATGCATTCATACATGTACACATACATATATTATATATATATATATTCACACACATACACACACACATTGGGAACTGACTAGGTCAAAAGAAATGTCTTAAAAAGAGTTCTGTAAGTTCTAATGTATTACATTGTCTCAGAGAAATTAAAAAGTCAAAATGGGTAATAATTCAGCTGGGTGGAAAGGGTCAAACTTGATTCATTAGCTGATGGAGCCAAAAGAGAGCTTAATTTCTAGGAGTAAGAAAGTTATGGTCCCATTGAATTCTGTCCTGGTAAGAACACAACTAGAGTGCTCTATTCAGTTTGAGATACCACATTCTAGGATAAATATTGATAAGCTGAGCAGAAGGCAGCAGAGCTACACATACACACAGAGCCATACACACACTATATATGCATATATATACACATATACATATATATGCATATATATTGTATGTATGTATATAGAACACAGATAGTATATATAACATATGGATACTGTGTCTATACTCTACACACACATATCTATTGTTTATACTTTATTTTTAATATTTATCTATTTCTTGTAATGATTGGAATGATGCCACCTGGCTTTTCTTTGGCATCAGGAAGTGACGTTGGCTTGTGGGAGGAAGAAGGGGCGAGGCTGGCTCTCTTGCTCTCTTTCATCAGGACTCTGGTGGAGAGTGGAGCCAGAAATGTGCTCTCCCTTTAATAGATAGATGAATCTAGGCCTTTCTCTTTCTCTTCATCAAATTCTTATTCTCCTTAATAAATGCTTAAACGTCTAACTCTTGCTAAAGCTTATAATTTATTGGTGACCACTCATTAGATATTTTAGACAGACCAGCTAGAATTTTAGCCCCTTACACTCCATATATTAAATACTAGGTGTACAGATTCCAGGACAAGAACCCCTGATATCTGCATGCTATGTCTATACAAACATACATAAATATATATGTACATATATATATTTATAATTTATTTATAATATTTATCTATCTCTATATATTAAATACTAGGTGGGCAGATCCCAGGATAAATCTCCTGCTACCTTCTGTCCAGCATATCAACGTTTGTCCTAATATGTGACATCTCAAACTGAACTCCCCAGTTGTGTCCTTTCCAAGATAGAATTCAATGAGACTGTCATTCTCCTACTCCTAGACAGCAAGTCCTCTGTCGGTTCTAGCAGCCTATGAGTAGAGTGTCACCCACTCCACACAGTTGAATTATCACTACTCATTTTTACTTTTTAATGTCTCTGAGAAAAAGTAATAAATTAGAGCTTACAAAATTCTTTTCAAAACATCCCTTATGACTTAGCCAATTCCCAATTATTCACATAATTTGAATTTCCATCTCTTTCCCCACACTCTCCCTGGTTATAAAATAGTAATAAACAGTGAAATAACCCTAAAATGTGAAGAATAAGGAAGACTACTTAGTCCTTTGTCATTGTGGATTGTGATACAGTAATAATAATAACGTGTGTATAGCACATTCATTCCAAAAACTCTGCAAAGCAGGTAGTATAAATATTACTGTATCCATTTTACTGAAGAAAATAGAAATACCAGTAAAAGCTGACATTTGTATATTGCTTGTAAGCTTACAAAATGCTTTGCTGATGTTATTCCATTTCATTCTCATAGGAATTCTATAAAGTCATTATTACCAATATTAATTATCTCTATTTCATAGAGAGGAAATGATGGAGGCTCTGGGAGATTGAGTACACAGTATCACAGTAGTAGTAAAAAGAGAATGTGAAGTTTAAAGCTAAGTCTACTTGACTTCCGTTCCCAGGCCATGCCCACTGTACTCTCTTGAAATATTTATGTTGTTCAGTCATTTCAGTCACATCTGACACTTCATCATGACATTTAGGGATTTTCAAGACAAAGACACTGGAGTGGTTTGCCATTTGCTTCTCTAGCTCATTTTACAGGTGAGGAAAGTGAGGCAAAAGGGTTAAGTTACTTGCCCAGGGTCACACAGCTAGTAAATATCTGAGGCCAAATTTGAACTCAGGAATATGAGTCTTCCTTACTCCAGGCCCAGTACTTTATCCCTTGTGCCACCCAGTTGCATTGAAATAGTTTTATCTTGGTCAATAAAAGACCCCCCAAAATATATTATAACCTCAAATGACAGAATTTGCACAAATATCTTAAACTTCTAGATTAATCTCAAGTATTTATTTATTCATGTATAAATTCTGTTCAAAATCTAAAAAATTTCCCCCCCACAGCTCATCTTGTACTTGGGAACTATTGACCTAAGATATGAGTCTCTAGTGTGAACTCTCAGGATATCAGTGTTATTTATTTGAAGCAACAGTGATTCCATTCTTTCTTGTCTTAATATTACTTTGCCTACAATCTTGTTGTCTATGGGGGAAAAAAAGCTGTCATCTTCCAAAAAATGTTTTTGCTCAGCTGGCATAATATTACATCTGTAAAATAACTAAGTCAGACAATCTGTTCCCTGGGAACAGAATTTAGTGGGAGCTGATAGCCTAATAATAATAATAATAATAATAATAATAATAATAATAATAACTCTCTTTTATATAGCACCTATATGCTGAGGTATTGTGCTAAGTGCTTCACAAATATTATCTCATTTGATGTTCACAACTCTGGGAGGGAAGTGCTATTATTTTCCCCATTTTATAGATGAGGGAACTGAGGCAAATGTAGGTTAGGTGACTTGCCCAACGATATATAGCTAATCAGTGTCTGAGGTCAGATTTGATCTAGGGTTTTCCTGACTCCAAGCCAGCACTCTATCCATTATGACAGCTATCTTTAGCCTTATAGAAATAACATAACTTGGTACCTTTTTAGGATTTTTTTCTTCTTTTTTGGTCTGGACCTATGATTTCATTCATCAGTGTAGGGAACTCCTGGTGAGAAAAGTCTTTTTACTAATGACAACTGGCAACTTCTCTGTAACTTACAGTCTTAGAAAACTGACTTTAATGAGAGATTAAATGACTTGCTGAAGATCTCATACACCAAATAAGACTGAGTTAATACTTGAGCCCAATTTCTTTTTGAATCTAAGGCTGGTTTTTATTCCCTGTGATATGTTGCCTCTAAAGAAAAATAATTAGTTAAAACATACTAGACAGGAGTAAGGTTCTCTTCCTCCTCTTCAACTAAAGGCATGGTTTGGGTTTGTGGTAATTTTGCTACTGAAAAAATCCTTATTATGGCTTTTTCTTAGGGTCAAATGCTTACTCTTTATCAAGTAATTGGATCTGTAGTAATTCTTTTGATACCATTTGACTAGGGCCACACCTTCACAGCTATGGAGACAAAAAGGAAAATTCTAATGCCTCTAATGGTAAAGATGCCTTTGTACTGAAGATCAAATCACATGCCCAGTAGACCTGGTGATGTATGATGGACCTCTCTCTCTCTCTGCTCCTACCAGTGATGTTACAATAGTCCTCTTTCACTTATAGCAGCATCACACAAAAGAGCACAGTGAACTCTCCCATTCCACTCAGGAGTTCAATTGCTTGGGTCTTAATTGCTATAGTTTCGATTTCTATGACTTACTGTCTCTACATAAAAGACTCAGTTTTCTGAAGTGAATTCTGCAAACCAACCCCTGGACAAATAACTGAAGTGTGAAACCATATTTTGGGAGTTCATGACGATGGGTGAATATAATCCATTCACTGAATGCAAAATTACTTACAGACTCTTAAGATGTTCCTGGCTTGGTAATAACTTACTGTGACTATTTTTACACGGCAGTTGCCCATTCTGGAAAAATGAGAAATTGACAACTCTCTGTGGCCAGGTCTACACAGCCAAAAAAAAGCAGATGGCTGTACAGTTATCCAATGAATTCCATCCCATTTAGCTCATTTTTGCCTGAATAATCTGATTTGGCTTTTGAGATAGCCCCAAGCTTGCCAGAGAATTGTGCGCTTTCACCTTTACTTAGGCAATATGGACTTGGCTCCATAGACTGTGAGGAGAACCTGGTATGAGCATCAGTTCTCCTCTGGCCTTTCTTTGCCCTTGGTCAGCTCTCTCTAGAGTGACAACAGAGCCAACTCTTTTGGCTGAAAAGCTAAACATTTCCCCATACCATAAATGCAGGTTCATATCCAGGCTTAATCAACCATTTATTTGCTATCAGTCTACCAAGGCCAGAAGATTAGGTGCAGAAGTATAAGATTTAATTCCTGACCTCTGAGAGCTTCTGATATATCTGAGCTATGGCACACTAACATTGAAGCCAAGGAATGCCTTGGACAGTTGGGGAGATAAAACACTTAAAAAGGATGGCAGCTGAGTATATTAGACAAGCTATGAATCTGAAGTCACAGGCATTTTACAGATGAGTAAACAGTCCCAGAAAAGGTAAGTGATGTGCCCAGGGTGACACAGATATTAGGGAACTGGGATAGTAATCTAATTTGGCTGGAAAGGATAAAGTGAAATAATGCTAAAAGACAGCAATGAGCCAATTTACAAAGAGTCTTAACTACCTAGACTAAGAACTATAGATTTCATGGCAGCGGTAACAGGAAGCCATTACAGATTTTTGAGTTGGTAAGTAATTGACCAAACCTATGCCTTCGAAAGCGACAAGTCTGCAGGTGTGTTTGTCTCCCTCTTTCCCCCCATCCCAACCCAGAAGACAAACTATCAGGCCCTGATGTCTCTGAATTAATTCAGAATGAAAGACCTGCTTAGAAGTGGAAAAGAGAGAGAACAATAACTGGGGAAGAAGGGAGGGAGTAGGGAGCCGGCAAGGCAGTTAAAAAAGAGAGACACATTTTATTGGTGGGAGAAGAAAATTAGGAAAATCCTCAAGGGCCTGGGTAAGCGTTCCACAATATGAGAAACCAGCACTTGAAGAACGGAAAAGAGACCCAAAAGGAATGAAGGAAATGAGTAAGAAAACATCAAGCCTAGATTAAGTGAAATATATGTACTTGTGTTGGTTAATTGAAAACCAATTAGGTTATCAATTCTAAAGCTCTTTGGAAAACCTTTATTTTTTTTTAAGTGTCAGAAGCAATCCTAATTTATGACTTTAAGGAAGCTATATAATCCTCACTGTCTATGTTGAAAGAGGCACTCAAATAACTAGCAATCAGAACTGCTTACTAGAAGAATTTGGGGGAGCCATACTCCTGGGGCTAACGCAAGAGCCTCCCTGGCAATGGCCTCAGTTAAAGTGGAAAGGTCAGGCAATTATCTAGATAATTTAAGCCTTCAAATCGGCTAAGTAGAAAAGGGAGTTGGGGGAAGGATAATTCAGATGGAATCCACTCCTCAAATGAGCAAATTAACTAGGTAATTGCTCAATCCTTCATTTCACTTAGCTTTAATTAACACAGGTTTAGGAGGTGGAAGGCATTAATTTTTATGTTTTGTTTTGTATTCCTTCTTGATGAAAGGTATGAAATAATTTGCACCAGACACAGTTTTCCATGCACCTTGCTTCAGAGAAAACCTGATAGAGGAAAATACAACTTCCAAAACTGGTATGGGAGAGAGAAGATTGTTTGCATTAAAAGTGTTATTTATTTTACAAAAGAATTTGCCCGAACTTGTTTTGTAAAGGAGCCCTTCAAGAACCACCTTCCACATGAATTCTTTCTTGATTCCGCCCCCCCCAAACACACCAAAAACTAGTATGTTCCTTTTCCCTTAAATTTATTTGATATTTGGGGTACCTAGAGTTCAAATCTGGACTCGGACACTTAACACTTAATAGCTGTGTGACCCTGGACAAGTCACTTAACCCCAATTGCCTCACCAAAAAATGTATTTGATATTTATTATTGTATGCCCATATTGTTTCTGTCTTGAAGTCAGAATCCATTTAATTTTTGTTGGTTTCCATCAGTTCGCACACTGACTAGCACATAGTAAGGACTCAATGAATGCACACTGTTTGGCTGATCAGTCATGCCTTTAAAAGCATGCTTGATTCATACAGTATTTCTCAGAAATCCATTTATTACATAGAGAAAGCACCTGTCCATTGCAGATCTGTAAATTCAGGGGGAGAAAATCATGACTCATTTGAGAGATTGAGCTAAAGTGCATAAAACAGAAGAGAACAGGCTTTCATCATATAACAAATCCTAAATTACTCTGCCTTCATTTGGGAGTATTACCCTTTCTGAATGGTTTTCTTCATGGTGAATCACACTGACCAAAGGAATAAGTGCACTTTGAAATCTCCCCTCCTATCAATCGAGACAACACTGATTCCTCATTTCTCCCCACACTGCAGTTTCAAACTAGAACAAAGAACATGTCCAGAGAGAAGGGCTCCATCAAGTATGTGCTAATTTATTAACTACTTGAAGCAAGAGGCTATTCCAGCTGACAGTAGCTTCAAAACAAAACAAAACAAAAACCCTTGCCTCCCCTAAATTAAAGCAAGGGAACTGATCACTGAAGGTAAACAGGTGATGAAATGCTTCATTAGTACCTCATTTGTAATTTATGTCTTCTGAAGTAGTTGACAAAGAATCAAAACTTAAGTCATGGATTTCTCAGAAGTGCAGCCTTTGAGGTCACTGAAGTGGATTAATTATAACCCAGTGTAAAGCACAGCCTGTCTCTGTGTCAATTACTAGCATTTGATAACTGAACATTATGTCAAGCTCTGTTCTTTTTCAAGATGCAGTCACACATTTTAAAATCATTACGAATGCAGGCATGAGCTACATACGTTCTAAGTGAATTCAGTTTATTTATCAAAGCCCACTGTAGTTTAACAGATCTAGGTTTGGTTTCTGAGAAGGGCACATGGATTGGGGTGGGATGGGGTTGGGGGATAGTGGTTAAGGTGAGGGGGTCAAGGGTAGGGAAATGAGGAGAGGAAGTTTTCATTATGAAGCAAAATGGAGTTCATTTGTCCCAAAGTATCATGATGCAAACATAGGGAGGTGAGTAATACATTATTATTAAATATGTGAGGCATCTAATAGATATGGATGTTACTAATTAGTAAAGAAAACTAGGACTTAATGCACCCTAGGAGCTGTGGTTGTCATAAAAAAAAAGCAGCTCCCTGCTGGAGTTTCTTTCTACTGGGGCATGGAAATTTTCTGCCTCTTCCCCCTTTCTTTTAAAAAACCATATGTGTGCTTTCCAATAGTCTTTTAACATTTGGGCCCTTCCAAGAGCACTTTGTGTTGCAAATTGGCATGGATTTGATACACGTAACCAGTTATTTTAGAGGCAGACTCTCCACTTCAGAATAGATCCTGATTTTTTAGACTGACAAATAAAACTATAAATAGTCTGGTAGGGAGATACAGATGGAGCACCCTTATTTACCTTTATTGCTGTCAAATTGGACAACAGGAGATAGTTTATAAAATCTTTGAAATTATCTTTTTTTAAAAAAATTGAAAACTAAACAAAAGACAGACAACAAGTTGTTTCCCTAATGAATAGGGAAGAATTTGCTGTATTGAACTGTGTCTTGGGCACTGTCTGAAATGCCAGTGATTTGAACCAATTTTTTTTCCCTCTTGGATTCTTTACTGACTATTCTTTTCATATTCAGAAGTTATTTTTTCATGTTTTTGTTTGTTTTGTTTTGCTTAGCTTTTAGCATCAGCAGAAGTTCTATCTCTAGAACAAGTTCAGATTATGTAGTAGCTTTTTCCTCCCTTGCAAATGTCTCAGAAGGACAGTTTCACCTTTATTTTATTTTTCCCAAGAATCTAAATAGGTTATGAATAGGTTGCATAGGCCCAAGCGTAGTTGGCTCCATCTAAAGCTCTCTCTTCCAACTGAAACCCACCAAACTTCACCTCAGAATGAATTTTTTCAGTGCTTTCACATTTATCGCAGTTGCATCACAGTTTCACTGCAGTTTTTCAAGTGACCCCTCCTGCACATCCAGTTTGTTTGTCATAAATCTTTTTTAGGAACCACATAGGACAATGAAGCTGGGAATCTACTATCCTCACAGGTTTTCTCTGAGGAAAAGATTCATTTGAAGATTGATAACGTGTACTAATGGCTTGAATTAAGTACAAATTTGGCCCACAAGTCCAGTTCATCATGTCTTATTTTCCTTTCTGAAGTCATCTTGAAAGCCACTTTTCACATCTATGGGCAAAGAAAAGATAATGTATTAAAAGACAGTTCACCTTCTCACTACAGGATACTAGAAAGCCAAACAGTGCACAAATGATAATCTAGCTCTGCATAGTGAAAATATAAACATTTTTCTTTCTTTGATTTATTCTTTCTGACAATGTTCCCCACCCCCCACATATCTGATGACTCTGCTTTGTTTGTAACCTGTTTAGAAAATACACACACAGAAACACACAATGTCAAGAGAATTCATAGAAAACTTTTTTTTTTCCCTGAGTAACGTAGAAAGGGTCAGGTTCCCTTCTTCTGAAAGTCATGAGGAAGAAGGGCAGTTTCTTTATTACACCTACCAATTTGTCACATGTTAAAATTACAGACCCCAAGTCTATTTTCCTCTTCAATGTTCAGAGCTATGCCATTCATTTGAAACAAGATAAAGGTAAGTCTGTCACAATAATTGGAGCAGGAAAGACCAAGGCTTGGGCTAGTCTTTCTGGACTCCTACAATTACCAGTAGTAATACATCTCTATATCCTGTATGGAAAGTACTCAGTTGGCAGAAGACAAGGTTGCAAAGAGGAAAAGCCCCAGGTGCTTTTCCTTTGTTCTGTTCTCTGCTCCACCAGTTTTCTGGCTTTATGATCTCTATCAAGTCATTTAACCTTTTTCTACCTTGGTTTCTTCAGATGTAAAGTAGTGATTTTACTGTTGGCCACCTCTTTCATATGAAATGCTTGGAGGAGTGATGGTACCTTTCTACATCTTTTGGAAGAAAAGATGTGTGTTTACAAAATGGAAGTTTAAAAATATTTTTTCCATTAAATGTCTACATATACTTACTTATTTAGGGAATCTTCTGTGTTCCTGTGGCTATGGATTGGCATAAAAAATAAGAGAAATGATTGACCAGTGGCTTAATTAAGTTAACTTGAAGCTAACATGAAAAACAACACAGAAGGGTCTGAAAAATTAAAGGCAAGGAAAATTTTAAGGAATAGGGAAAGTCCTGATTTTTAATTAATGAGATCTAGTGTAAAAGAAAAATTCATATTAATTATGGAAGGAATTTATTTATAATGATTTCTTCATTGTCCAAATAGTTAAATAGGTAGGAGAGAGTAATATATATTTATGTATGTGTATATATTATACATATACTAAATATAATATATATTAAACCTATATGCTCAAGATTACTTATTAGATTATTAGTCATAGCCATTTCACTTTATTTTATCAAGTTTTATTTTTAGATATTAAATTGAGGCGAGCAGGAGGAAGGATTAGGTAACTTTTAATTATTGAGGCACTTTTCTCCAACTTTTTTTAAGGTTTAAATTTTATCAATATCCTTTAGAAAACTAAATAATATATCAGAAAATAATTTGAAATTTTGAAATTTAGAAACGCATTTGTTGGCATTTCAATAAAACCCTAAAGAATTTCTGAACAACTAATAACACAAAATGGATTACCAATAATTCTGAAAAAATGCAAATTTGTCTGTTTTGATCTTTTTAATGCAGTTTTACATCAAACATTTTTCCTACCTTCTCAAAAGGAATAAAAGAAACATCTCCACATTTACTAAAGGCTGAGTATTATTTTAGTTGATTGAGAAATGAAAATATCAAGGGGATTTATATTGCCAAATGCATTTAATTAAGTGGCCAATGTCATCCAGAGCCATCTAACTTGATATTATTCCTGTTTGGCACTCCTGTTTGGTATTACTGTTCCCATGATTCCATCTTCTTAAGTAGTGCTATTAGAGAAATAAGCCTGATTAGAGTGGTTTGTTCTGTTTTGTATTTATTTATATATTTGAATAACTGAGAATTATAAAAAAGGATTAAGTAAAATAGTTATAGTGAACTGTAGTAACTGAAGAATCTTGTCCTAGCTGATCAGTCATTTCTCTCTTCATCCCATCATCTTGAATGCCTAATATTAAGTACATACACTTTTCTGAAAGGTAAACTTTGTTGCAAGTAAATATTAAAATTTTGTCTTCTTTTCATAGATTTTCACTGTGGCCTAATTAAATGCTAAAAAATTGTTGGTAGTAAATTATTCTCTATGCTCATAATAGAAGCTTAAAAAGGTTTATAAATGAATGAGTAAATGAAGTTTTTCTCTTTAAATGACCTCTTTTTTTCAAGCAAAAAACACAGAGTGCAACAATAATCCATAATTGTAATATGGATTATTATTGAATTTCAGTGTAAAAAAAGTTTAGTTTTCACTCTAGAAGAACTTCTTATTATACCTAGAATGTTTATAATATTTTAATGTATGCAAAGGTCTTTATATGTTATCTCATTTGATCCTCAAAAAACCCCAATGAGGTAGGTGCCATTATTGTTCCCATTTTATAGATGAGGATATAGACAGAGAGGTTGTGACTTGCCCAAAGTCACAAAACTAATAAGTCTGAGACTGGATTCAAACTCATCTCCCTTTGTTTATTTCTGGCAATCTAACCAAGGAGTCATTTAGCTGTCTCTTAAACTTACTTACAGTTGGTTTAATCCATAGCCTCAAGAGCCAGGTGGGTCATGAGATAAGCCTGGTTGCATTGAAAATTTGGGACCTGTTCATGAACAAGTACAGTGACTTGCCAATGAGGCAGCATTAATGAACCTCTCTTTAGACCCTGATTTGTATATTTTAGAAAATACTTAGCTGAAGTTGCAGGACATAAAACTTCCAAAAGCTGGATCATATTCTTGGGTATAAAGGGACCACTAAATAGTCCAAATTCATGCCAGTTGTATCATCAAATCCAAATTTACAACTATAAGAAGATGTTTAGGAATTTTCATGATATATAGAAATGAGACTTCTAAAGAGTTTATAAATTCTTGGCCTCTTTCATTTATTAATTCCAAATTATATTTTCTGATACATTTTCCTCCATCTTCTTTCAGGTCAAAACTATTATATGTTAAGACATTTGTTAGCTAGTTTTGAGATATCATGCATAGAGTGGTTTAGTTAGCAATTCTTACCTTTACCTTTATATAATTGACTGGAAGGCAAAAAAAAAAAAATAATTCCACTATTTTTGTTTGCTGATTACAAACACACACACAGCATTTGGATCAAGAGGGCAACATAGAGTCTTTTCAAGTTTCTTTTTATTTTCAGATCCATACTCAAATTTAGTCCCTCCTACTTTGACCCTGCACCTGAGAAATTAAGAAAAAAAATAACCACCTTTTTACAAACATGTATTGTCAAGCAAAACAAATTCTCTCATTGATCATGAGAGGTCTTTGTTTGTTTTTGGAATATCATGATATCCAAAGTATTAAAGAAGTTAACTTAATGAAAAGATCCATGTGAAGAAAGTCAGTGAAGTATGGCTTTTGAGGAAAATGGCAATTAACCTTTAATAAGCCCTTTAGTATCTAGACAGACCTATAATTTCAAAAATATATAGAAATACTGGGAAAAGAAACTCCCTCCCCTGCTGTGACTTAATAACTTCTCGGCAATACAGTCTGAAATATTTTCCTGGATCACTGAGAAGTTACATGATTTCTCTAGAGTTCTGATGGCAGTGGATATTAGAGGAAAAACTTGAACTTGGGTCTTCCTGGCTTTGTGGGCAACTTTCCATCCACAATGACAGTACTGCCTTTTTGAGCATTTTAACATCTGCAAAGTGATTTCTATCCAATTTCCCATTTGAACCTAACTAATTACAAAGTAAGCATAGTAATACTACAAGTATTAACCTCATGTGATAGTTGAAAAAACTATATCTTAGAGAGCTTTAATGACTTGCCTATGGTCACATAACTAGAAAGTATTAATAGCATTTGATACAGGATTTGAATTTTTCTCCTTGATTCCCTATGTTCTATCTGCTACTCTATGTGACCTATCATCAATTAAACCATAAATTATTATTGAGGGTCTGTTATATAAGTAGCACTATAAAAGTTACTTTGGGGGAAAATATCATTGATCAGAAGACTATTGACACTAACTATAACACCATGGTCCCTGTCTGAAAAAAAAAATCACCTAGTATGAAAAATACACACAAAAGGTAATTGAGAGTAAAATATTTAAAGGTAAGTTTTTTAAATAGAAATTTCCTGGAGACTTGGTTGTTTTATATATATATATATATATATATATATATATATATATATATATATGGTCCTATTAAATGCAATGGGTGGAATCAATAGGATTTGACAACACATTGGAAAAGGAGAGGGAGGAAGAAGATGGGGTCAAAGATGATGATTACTAGTTAGAGACTACTGGTATGTTAAGTCTGCAGCATGTTTGTGCTTTCTCTAGGAGAGAAAGAAAAGGTACAAGGCACAGAGAGGAGCTGTTAGACTTTATTTCACATACAATGACTTCAGAGTAAGAACTCATTTCTAAACCATGTATCATTATTTCTGTTGCATTTTCTTTCAGGAATGTTTTTTTCCCCTCTAGTTGACTCAAGAAGTCTTACCAGGGTTCTGTACATGCTGCTTATGTTAAAAGTAGCTGCTTTCTTTTCTCTGAATCCTCCACATATTGTTATTAGTTCTGTTCTGCATTTAATAGGACCAGTATTTCACAACTGTGTACATGTAGTTTCCAATTGTGTAGTGGCAAATAGACTCCCAGCTAGGTGGCATAATGGGTAGAATACCAGTCCTGGAGTCAGGAAGACTCATCTTTCTGGGTTCAAATCTGACTTCAGACACTTACTAGTTGTGTAATCCTGAGTAAGTCACAATACAGTGTGCCTAAATATATAAATCCAGCCTTGTCATATTGTGTATATATTATATATATAATATGTATATAAACATACACACACCCCCACACACACCCCCCCACACACATATATATATAATATAAGGGATTTGGTACAACCACATCTTAATCTACTTTTCAAATTCGTGTTGGAAATATTTATTCGTTAGATGTTTGATAGATTTTACTTGTAAGCCTATGTGCTCATGAGTTTTTTAACCTTCATTTATGACTTTTTAAATTTCCTTTGAAGAATGGGTTAAGTACTCTGTTTCCTATTCTGTTAATTTGGGGACTTTATTATTTTTTGAAAATATACATACATTTCACTTATATCGTATGTCTTATTGGAATATACTGAAGCAAAATAATTCCTAATAATTTCTTTTAGTATGCGAATGGTTTTGAATTTACCTTTATCTTTATTCTTCCTGGAAATGTGTTTAATTTTTTGTTTTATTAAGAAGGGGAAAAAAGCTCTCAGTTTTAGTTATACATCTTCTTTGCTTTCAATTTTGGTAATATTTTTGTTTTTTCAAAATTTCTATTTTTGGTATTTTTTGAGAGTTTTTAATTTGTTGTTTTTTAAATTTATTTTTCTTGCAAGCCTAATTCATTGATATACTCTTTTTTTCCTTTTATTGATGATGGTATTAAAAGATATAAATTTTCTCCTTATACTTCTTTGAATACCCTGTCAAAATTTTGGTATATTGTCTCCTTGTTTGCATTTTCTTTAGTAAGATTATTGATTGTTTTTATGATCTATTCTTTGACCCACGTATAATTTAGGATTAAGTTATTTCATCTCCAAATAATTTTGTTCTTTGTTTCAAAAATGTTTTATTGATCATAATTTTCACTCTATTATTATCTGTAGAAGTAGCTTTAATATTTCTGTGTTTTTTATTTATTAATGATGGTTTTGTACTCTAATAGATGGTTATTTTTTTGTGAAAGTACCATATACAACAGGGAAATAGGAATATTCCTTTCTGTTCCTGTTCAATAATTTCCAGAGGTCTATCAAATCTAGTTTTTTTTTTAATTTTAAAATTCTATTCAAGGGGCAGCTAAGTGGCACAGTGGATAAAGCACTGACCTTGGATTCAGGAGGACCTGAGTTCAAATCCAGCCTCAGACACTTGACACTTACTAGCTGTGTGACCCTGGGCAAGTCACTTAACCCTCATTGCCCCACCCAAAATAAATTCTATTCAAGTTCTTCATTCCTTTCTTTCTTACATATATTTATTTTTAAGAGAGAGTAAATTGAGTTTCTCCTACTATTATAATTTTACTATTTATTTTCCCTTACAACTCATTAAACTTTTTCTTTAAAAAATTAGATATTATTTTATTTGGTACACACAAATATAGTATTAATATTAAATCATTATTTATTGTAATATTCAGCAAAATGTAGTGTCCTTGTCTAGCTCTTTTAAGTAGATCTATTTCTGCTATTGCTTTTTCTCAGATCATGACTGTTACAGCTGAATATAATAGACTTTGCGACAGCGCTTCTTTTTTAACTCTATGTGTATCTTTCTATTTCAAGTGTGCTTTCTAAAATTAATTGTAGAATTCCACTTTCTAATACATTTGGCTCTCCTATTCTATTTTATGGATGAGCTCATCCCATTCACAGTCACCATTATGATCATTAATTTTGTATTTTCCTCTTTATTATTCTCTTTTTTTTCACTTTCCTTGTTTCTCACTGCATGTTTAAGAGTTTAAGACTAATCTCTCCCTTAACCCATATTTCTTATTTCCCCCTTTCTAGTATCCTTGCTTAGAGGAATGGGGAACAAACATTTATTAAATACCTACTATATACCAGACATTGTGATTGACAAAGTTCTCATTTAATCTTCATCCCCATTTTATAGCTGAGGAAACTAAAACAGGTTGTGGTTAAGTGACTTTGCCTAGGTTCACATAGCTAGTAAGTGTCTGAGGCCAGATTTGAATGTATCTATCTATCTATCTATCTATCTATCTATCTATCTATCTATCTATCTATCTATCTATCTATCTATCTATCTATCTATCTGTCTATCTGTCTATTCATTTATTTATTTATTCATTCATTTATCCATTTATTTATTTGTTCATTAATTATTTATTTGTTTATTTATTTATTTACTCACTCACTTACTCACACACACACTCTGAGGCAGTTTGGTCGTACAATAGATATAACACTAGTCTTAGAATCAGGAAGACTTATCTTCCTGAGTTCAAATCTGGCCTCATACACTTACTAGGTATAAGACCCTGGAAAAGGGTGTTCTTTTGCCTTACTTTCTTCATCTATAAAATGAGCTGGAGAAGAAATGGCAAATCACTCCAGTATCTTTGCCAAGAAAACCCCAAATAGGGTCTTGAAGTGTTGGACACAGCTGAAATGACTTAACAATAACAACAAAAACTTCCTTATTCTAGGCCCAGCATTTTAAAAGCTATGCCACCTAGTTTGCTTGCTCATGTTTACCTTTTTAATCCTGCTTTTTTTTTTTTAGATAAGTTATTCTTGATGGCAAGCCTATATATTTTACTTTCTGGAATATTGTATTTCAAGCTCTACTCTATTACGGCAGGAGACATCAAACTTTTGTGATCATGACTGTGGTTTCTTAATACTTGAATTCTTTCGGTTTGGCTACTTACAGTACTTTTTTTTCAAATGGACAGTTCTGGAGTTTGGCTCTAATATTCCTGGGAGTTTTTATTTGGGCATTCTGGGAAAGGAGACCTGTAGAGTCTTTTTAATTCTACTTTTACTTATAGTTCTAAGAGAGCCTTTCAACTTTCTTCTTTTATTTATTGAAACATGCCATGTAAGATGTTTCAGGGGGCATAGCTTTCAAGGAGTCCAATTATTCTTTATTTCTCTTTAGGCTGTTTTCCAGGTCAGTTCTTTTTGTTGGGAGATCCCTTTTTTCTTTTTCTTTCTTTCTTTCTCGCAACCTGTCTCTTTTTTTTTCTTTTCCCTCTTTTCACTTCACTTTAGCTTTTCTCTCTCTATCATAGAATTATTGGCTTTTTTATGGTTAATTCTAATTTTCAGGTGTGTTTTTTTTCTCTTCAATGGGGTCAAGTTTTATATCTCATGTTCCAAGTTAATAATTTTCTTTCCAAATCTTGCTTCTATTTCTTATTTCTTTTCCTGTTTTCGGCTCTTTTTTAAAAAAAAAAGCTCTTGGTTCACCTGTTCTAGATTCTTTTTCTTTTTTGGAATTTATTTTTTTTTTTATACTTTGTCTATAGATATTTTGGATTCATTGTTTTCTACATGTATTTTGACCATCTCCAGCATCATAACCATACTTTAATTTTTATTTATTTTTGTTTGTTTTTGGTTTTTTACTCATTTTTGCAGGATTTATCTTGAGTTTGGAATTTGTTAGGGCTGGACACTGCCCGTTTCTGAGAAGAATATCTGTGTTGAGCTTTTATCTGTTTGGGTCCTGCTTCTACTTTCTTGGTAGCATTGAATATTGTATCATTACACGATCTCAGAGACAGCCCAAATAGAAAAAAGACTTTCAAACTTCCAGTACTCTCACAGCAGTGTGATTTGAAGCAAAGTCAGATCACTGAGCTTTTGGTCTTGGCTCAGGAAGTTCCTGGCCCTGGTTTGGGTTCAAGCAACAGTCCTGTGGACCTGTCCCCGGGTGGAAGTATCAGTATGCTTCTCCATCATTATGACTACATCTCCTGTTAAAAGAAAAACAAAAGTTTTAAAACATCTCTTCCAATTAGGTGCCTGCCATGTATATGTAAGAATAAACAAATATGCAATATTCATTATTAGATAATTGTGATTAATGATATTGTCTATCAATATCAGGAGATCAAGTATAAATGGCGTGTGTGTATGTTTGTGTGTATGTCAGGGACTAAGGGTATGGAATGTGGTATATATAGTACTGTTAGACCCAATTGATATGTTGGTTAGCCTCCTGAACTACTTCTATTTTCACTTTCTTCTTTATTATAAGAGATTAAAAACTGGATAAGAGAGTGGAAGAGAAAGTTTTGGAAATAAAGAGAATGTTAGCAATAAAAGTGAAATATCAAAAAGTTTGTCATATCAAAAGTGTTTCCTAATTACATAATTCCTTGATTACACACATGAGTGTAAAAAAAGCTTCATTTGACAAGAAAATCATTGTGCTTGATGTTATTTAAATAATGCTGGTAATATGTACAAAACAGCTTCAAATGATTCTGCATGCAGAAAATATGGGAGGTGGGAGGAATGAAAATTGTCCATATGTCTGATAACCATTGCCTTTAGTTAATTGAGAAACTAAAATATTCCTTTAATTTGAAATAAATGAAGGAACCTATGTAGTCAAGATGCTGATTTTTGGTATGATTTTGTTTTCTGGAGAAAATCTTTGATTTCTTTATTACAGAGAGTATACATAGAGAAAATTTATCTATTCAATATTAGAGAGTTCCTGGGGTTGGGAGGTGCTGAGAAGTTGTATTGTGCAGTACTTCACAGACAATATGTCTTTGAAATAGGACTTGAACACAGATCTTCATGATTCTGAGGACATACCACATGCCATGCTATCTCACATTTGATCATATATCTAATGATATGCTATTGAAATTGATTTTGAAGAGTTTTTGCTACTGCCACATCAAGAGAAAATTTCAATATGATTGATGTATATTATTTTAATGACAATTATGTAATGTGGAAGAATAGTATTTAAATCTGTGCTGATAAACTCAGTTGAAGTTAGTAAGTAAAAACTTCTCCAATATAAGCTCTAGGTAAAATATAACTCTTACAGTTTGGATTCTTTACATGATTCAGAGGGGGAAATGCTTGCATTGGGAAAAATACATAAGGAACAATATGAAGTTTTCCTAGGTTTACAAAAGCAATCACATTTAATTTTTAAGAGTCTACTAAAAGTAATTCATTTTCTTTTTAATTTCTTTTCCTGAATTATTTTTGGTGAAAATTTTTGAAGCCCTGTCTACTCTAAATAAATTAGTGCAAGCTCCTTAAATTCATGCTCTGATTCAGATATATAATATCTACATTTATTCATTAAAGAGGTTAGAGAGATGGCCCCAACATTTTTTAAAATATGTGAATGGATAAATAATATTGAGATGATATCCCATTTAAATACATTTCTATACATTAAATTAAATAAAGTAATTCTATATTTATTAATAACTTAACTGGTCAATAGGAACAATCTCATTTTATTTTAAAGACTTAGGTATTTATAAATAGGGATAAAGAACACACTTGCCAAGGGCAAAAGTGATGCATTTGGTCTTCTGAATAAAGAGTTCTCTGACTTATAACATAAAGGAATACTAATTTTGCTATTTTTAATGACATCTTAAATGTGTGAAATGAGAATTTTGCTGTAGCTGCCATAAAGCCAGTATATTGAATTTGATTAGTGGTTAAAAAGAATTACATGTAGTAATATCATAAATTGCATCACATTTAGGGAAAATATTAAAAAGGACAATCATAAGTTTTATATGATTATTATGCTAATAATTTTGTTGTAGTATAAAATTATAAAGTATTGCATTGATTGCCTAAGATATATGCTTCATGAAACTGTGAATTCTTAATTTTATTTCAACAGCATATATACACACAAAGAAATTTAATTGCATAGATTAATTAATGAGGAGTTGGAATAAGTGAACATATTTTTCTAAGAAAAGTGTTTTTATATTAAGTTCAAAAATTCCTTTCCTAAGGGTTAAGCAACCTGGTGAGTACCCAATTGCTTTTATGTCTACCATCAAACTCCTTGAAAAGTCTGTAGAGTATAGACTGATATATGAATATGTTAAACTTTTTAAATGTATTGTTCATACCTTTATATCTTCACAGTCAATGTCCCTTGCTTGTTTTTAGCCCCCTTCTGAAGACCTTGAGTCCTATTTTGTATTGCATTCTTATTAGCCTTTGCCACAGTATTAGCCAGTAAAGACTTTGGAGTCCATTCTCTTAGAGGTTATGACATTTTAATAAAAGATCTCACTAAGGGAAGAAATATACATAATAAAGAAATATTTATAGACCCAGGTACAGCCTATGTGTTTATATATATATATACACACACATATATATGACCAGTTAGTTCTATGCACAGCAATTAGCCTTATTATTAAGAAGCACATTTAAATCTTCAAAATAAATATACCTGTATGCACCATCAACCACATGTCCCTTTGAAGTTCATGAGCTCTAGTGATGGTCAAGAGGGGTTGCCAGCTTTCCCTGCATCCCAGTCCTGACAGTAGTTCCTGGCTCTGCTCCAAGATTTCTACCACAGCCCCTGATACTGTCTGAATTCCCTGTGCTCTATTTCTTTTTTTTCCAGCTCAGTGACTTCTAGTTCAATGTTGTTTCTCTTCAGACTCCAAAACTCAAGCTGTCAGGCCAAATCTTGACACCTGCCTTGTGTGTGTGCAAAGGGCAATGGGAATTACTGTGTCCTGTCCTGTTTCATCTTGACACTAATTTCCTCCCTCCTGGAAGAAGCAGTCTGCAGAAAACACAAACTGTGTTCGGGATTTTGTGTGCTTCTATTGTAATGGGCTCTTTTCTTTCTCTCTAAACATGTGCCTAGATTAGACATGCTTTTGAAAGCATCCTGTTCTTTAATAAGAAATCAAAAAGTTAATGAAAAATTGTTTTTAAAGAAGGTTATTGCCGCTACAATCTTTAATGAGTCAATGATAATCCTCATGTCAAAAATCAAGGCAAAAGTGTAAAAAATGGAAAGTGCCATAGCTTCCCCAAACACTCAGAAGGCAAAAATGAATAGTTTTGATGACAGAGCACTATATATTAGATTTTAATTTACCTGAAAAAATTGGGTTAGAGTTTTCTTTCCAACTAGAGCATTGAAATATGTGTATAGAGGGGCAGCTAGATGGCGCAGTGGATAGAGCACCAGCCCTGGAGTCAGTAGTACCTGAGTTCAGATGTGGCCTCAGACACTTAACACTTACTAGCTGTGTGACCCTGGGCAAGTCACTTAACCCCAATTGCCTCACCAAAAAAAAAATGTGTATAGAGGCCTTTCTGCCAAAGAAAGCTGTAGGTTTAGTAAAGGAAGTTAATTTCAACATGGATTATGAGGAAACATCTAAAACTGGGCTGGGGAATTAGGTGAAAACAGTTTTCTGTTTTTCTGGCTTTCACAAATTTTCTGCCTTTGATGATTACTACTTGTATGACCATAGACAAGTGATTTCAACTTCCTGGGATTTGCTTTACTCACCTTTAAAAAGAAAGGGTTACATTAGATGCCATTTGAGGTCCCATCCAACTCTAAACCTATGCTTCTATTTTCCCATGCAATGACCGTGAAGAGAGCTGCTTTTTTATGCATTGCAGCTATCACATAGTTTCATTAGGAATGGAAGATGTAGTTTTGAAATAGTAACTTTGATTTCCAATTCAGCATTGCTTTTTTTTAAACTTAAAGAAATTTTAATGAGCTCTGTAAATTAATTCAACTCTACATTTTCCTTTTCACTCAAATTTGTTACCCTCTTCTTCAATTACAAGTCATGCCTTGCCAAATCTGGCCTTAGATTATTCTCACTATCCACCATATTTGGTCCTATTGACAGCTGGTAAATTAAGTTGGAAAAAGTTGTAAAATTGTATGATCCATGCCCACTACACATTTATGTTACCTAATCTCAATTGGGTTCTCCATATATCAAGGCAACTCTTTTAAATCCTCTGAATCTATTAATTCTCTCAATCAAGATAGCAACTACTCCAAATCTTTTCATCACTCCTTAAATATTGCAGCAAACCCCTTCCTTCAACAATCAACAGGACATTGCTTTATATTTCAGTGAAAAAACTGAGTCCATTCATAGAGAGCTTTCCCTCCTCCCTGACTACTCAAAATAGCACTCATAAGTCTTTTCTTGCTATTTCCATCACTCCTGTTTCAAGTGAATTAATAACTCATGATTATAGCATTTGTTAAATGCTGACTATGTGCCAGGTACATAGCACTTTAAAATATTCTCTTTTGATCCTTAAAACAACCCCAAGAGTTAGATGTTATTAGTAATTCCATTTTGCAGTTAAGAAAACTAAGGCAAACAGGGGTTAAATGACATGTGTAGGGTCACATAACTAGTCAGTATCTAAGTCTACCTTTGAACTCACATCACCAAGCTACCTAACATGAACAGTTGAACTTTCTCCTTGGCAAAGCAAACCCCTTTACTTCTACTCTTTCTATACCATTCTATCTAAATTTCCCTAGAAGATTGTCACCTTTATCATCATTACTCTCCAATCTCAATTCTTTCTTTTCCTGACCATGCTTTCTCTGTTGTCCAGAAACATGCCAACAAACATACCCATCCTTAAAACACTTCCACTTGATCCTATCCATTAGCAATGCTAACTCTCATCATATATCTATTTTCTCTCAGCTAACCTCCTTGAGAAAGCCACCTGTATTTATTGCCTCTATTTCCTGTCTTCTCATTCATCTCTAAACTCTACTCAATATGACTTGAAATGTTGCTATGCAACTGAGATCTCTCTGCAAAGTCACCAGTGACCTCTTAGTTTCCAAATTGCCATTTCTCAATCTTGTCAATTATCTCTCTTCAGCATTTGATACTATCAATAAACCCGTTCTCCTCAATACTTTCCTCTGTATATTTTTCTCACGCTATTCTCTGCTGGTTTCTACTACTTGAGTGACCATGTCTTCTCAATGCTCTTTGCTGCATCTTCATGTTAGACATATTCACTAATGATAGGTGTCCTGCTCCATTCTCTTATCCTTTTGAAATATCGCACTTGGTGATATCATTAGCTCGATTAGCTTCAATTATCATCTCTGTGCAGATGAATCCAAGATCTGTAAATCCAAAGTCTCAGATCAACAATTAATATCTTTTATGGTGATATGGATATCCCATAGACACCTTAAATTCAATAAGTTGAAAACATAACATCTTTCCCTTCCAAATCTTTTGCTTTTTCCAACCTCCCTATTACTGTAATCCTGGTTACACTGGATTGAGAACTCATGCCATACTCGATTATTCTTGTGCAAAACTGATAGATATAATTTATTATCATGTATGGGTATCTATCATATATATATACACACACATATATATATATATATATATCATATGATCTATCTATCTATCTATCTATCTATCTATCTATCTATCTATCTATCTATCTATCTATCTATCTATCTATCTATCTATCTATATCTGCTTCTTTATAATCACACAGCCCTCCTTCTGGACTAACATAAAAAGCCTTCTGGATTTCCTCCCTGCCTCAAGTCTTTCCATACTCCAATTTATTTTTCATTCAACTGCCATAGTGACTTTCCTAAAATGAAATTGGGTCATATCAGCTTCCTGCTGAATGAGCTCCCTTTTGCCTCAAGGATCAACTATAAAATCCTATCTGGCTTTTTAAGTCCTTCAGAAGCTGACTCTTTTTTACCTTTTTAGTTTTCTAACCCTTTACTCTTTTTCATATACTTTACCAGTTGGTGATACTGGTCTTTTAATCTAAAACATGACACCTCATCTCCTAAATCTATGCTTTTTAAATGCTTTCTCCCATGCTCAGAATGTTCTTCCTACTCACCACAGCCTCCTGGCTTCCATTGCTTCCCCTAAGAATCATCCCAAATACCATTTTCTATGGTTCCTCCTCTCTTTGCCCACGATGCTGTGGCCTTCTCACTGAAATTACCTTCCATTTCCTGTGTTCATAGTTTGCATATACAGTTATTTGCATATTTTTTTCTCTCATTAGAATGTAGGATTTTTGAAGATTATGACCAAAGGTTTTGTTTTGTTTTGTTTTGTTTTGGTATGTTTGTTTCCCTTCTTTGAATCCTTGGATTTTAGCATACTGCGTGGATAATAATATGTGCTTAATAAATGCTTGTTGACTATCTCATGAACTGTTGAATTTTAGAATTCTGCCAGTTTCCTCATCTTATGCAACTTGGTCTCTTTCTGATGCAGAGTAATATATATGCAGGAAAAAGCCCTACTCGATTGAATAAAAATTTTTGACATGCCAGGACCCATGAACAGAAGAAATATTATGTCTCTTTTCACATTGCCTCCATCACTCCTGTCTCACATGAATTAATCATTAATGACTATAAGTATTTATTAAATGCCAACTGTGCCAGGCACATAGTACTGACAAGTTCTCAAGTTAGAGAGTATGTGCCTGAGACATAGGTACAGGAGAAAGATGAGAGTAGATAATTGGAGTAAAGGGGATAGAGATGCACACATCTTGCACTCACTTTTAGACACCACCTAGTAACTGAAAGAAATGATGAGTAGGATAAGAAGGACATATGAAAAATGAAAACCATAAACAGAGGAAGAACTGATGGTATCTGAATACAGATTCAGGTATAATTTTATTTGTTAGTTCCTCTTTCTAAAGTTATTTTGTCTTTTTTCTTTTACAACCTGACTAATGTGAAGATGTTTTTCACAAGTGCACATGCATGACATATTGAATTGCTTTATTTCATAGGGAGGGTTGAGGAGGGAGGGAGGAAGAAAATTTAGAACTCAAAGTTTAAAAAAAATCAATGTGAGAAAAATGTGTTTTTTACATGTAACTTGGGGAAAATTCTAAATAATTTTTAAACAGTTTTCATTTATAGTTTTGTTTACTATGAATTCTGAATAATTAAAGCTTGATTGAGCATAAATATTCAGATTGGTGAATTTGTCATTTGTGAATAGGGAGGAAGAAAAAGAGACAAGAAGTGTAAAGAAAAAATTTTGAAAAGTGAGAGGGATAGAGTATTATACCCTTTTAAAATAATTGCAATTCTATTTTTACTAGGAACTCAGTAGATATGTGAAAGAATAATATCAGCAGTGCTATTTTGTAAACTTCTCAAAATTAAAGAAATATCAGTGCTATATGGATCTAGTCTCCTTATCTTGGGTTAAAACCATAAGCTTAAAAAAAAACAGTTATGGGGCCTAGGGGGATGCTATTGAGGTTATGAGATCCTCTTGCCCATTGATCCCTCCACATGTTCACAGTGGAACCCAGCTGTAGTAGTGGAAATGGGGGAGGTAATAATGGAGTAGTACATCATGTCCAAAAGGAAGAAAAGGCTAATGCCTGCACAAGGCTGATAATTTCCAAATTCTAAGGGATGAACCCATAGCAGAGTTAGTAATTATCCTCTCTTCCCTATAGCAGCTCAAAAATCACTTTTTTTCTCATTTCCAAATAAACCTCAACATTTCTCCAGACATTTCTATATGTTAAATGGAAGGATGAGAGGAGCGATCTCTTAAGCACCTTTCAGTTTTAAAATCTCATGATTCTAATTTTAGAAAACACTAGAAAATAGCTCTTCCAGTCTTCTCAAAAATCCTTTTATCCAGAATTATCCAGATACTCAAATAGACAAAAAGTCACATAGATCCTAGTTATTTTGACACTTTTTTGGGTGAGGCAATTGGGGTTAAGTGACTTGCCCAGGGTCACACAGCTAGTAAGTATCAAGTGTCTGAGGCCTGATTTGAACTCAGGTCCTCCTGACTCCAGGGCCAGTGTTCTATCCTCTGTACCACCTAGCTATCCCCTATTTTGACACTTTTAAAAATATTAAGAGTAGTTATTTTATTTCATGCATTGCCATAGACAAGAAATTCATTGCCCAGTGACCTACAAACTTGTGAGGCAATGAACCTCTCTACTTAGATTGTTTTCAAACAACAGGTTCACCTTCAGCAAAAGTATTACTATTTTCTGCAAAATTTTAACTGATGTAAAGCAGTTGCCACAAGAAGGAGGCTTAACAAGTTTAGAAACAATCAAAGATGACAGACTCTTAATCTCCTTGCCAAGCAGAAACACATAGGCAAGGACAACATCAATTGGGAGAATAAAATCACTTGTAGAACATTGCAGAGGAAGATGACAGAATATTATGATCAGAAGCACCTCATAAAAAAGTAAAAAAGAAATAGAGACAAAAATAAGTCTACGGAAAGTTTGGTGTGAATAAGACTCATATAAATCACACCATCCCAATAGCATTTATAGGCAAAACTGGCAGTAGAAAAAGAAACAGAAAATGGAATAGTTTGTCAGTGTTTCAACAGCGATCTATTTTCGTCATCAAGGATGGTGTTAGCATCACATTTAGACTCTAATGCACAGGACCTGATGTGCTTTCTGAGGAAAAATGAAATAGCATTTAAGGAGATGAGGTCAGGAAGAGTGTCTGGCCCATACCAAGTACAGACAGGAAATTTAAACTAATATTATACCATATTGAAAACAAATATTGAAGGATTGTTTTAGAAGATATCTCCAGGAGGGAGAATGGGGGAAAATCAAAGAAAACATTGCTTCCCTAATAAAGGATATTGGGAGAATGCACAAAAAATGTTTTGCTTATTTTTCCTCTTTATCAGCTCATTATGAGAATGATATATATATGTATTGACAAATATATGAAAAAAGAACAGGTGGCCTTTCCCAAATAACTTTTTTTCATTTTATTTATTTTTAATACTAAATATTTTCATTTTTAAATTTTCAGTTCCAAATTTTATCCCTCCTTCCCTCTTTCCCCTTATCCCTCCCTGAGGTGGTATATAGGTTATAAAATAAAATCACATGAAACATAGTTCTATATTAGTCATGTTGTAAGAGAAGAATCAGAACAAAAGGGAAAAACACAAGAAAGAAGAAACAAAAAAATAGTATGCTCCAATCTGCATTCAGATTGCATAGTTCTTTCTCTGGATTTGGACAGCATTTTCCATCATGAGTCTTTTGGATTTGTCTAGGATCATTATATTGCTGAGAAGATCTAAGCTGATCATCACACAATGTTGCTGCTACTGTGTATGATGTTTTCCTGGTTCTGCTCACTTAATTCAGCATCAGCTCATGGAAGTCTTTCCAGGTTTTTTTGAAATCTACCTGTTCATAATTTCTTATGGCACCATAGTATTCTTTTACATTCATACATCACAATTTGTTCAGCCATTCCACAATTGGTGGGCATTACCTTAATTTCCAATTCTATGTCACCACAAAAAGAGATACTATAAATATTTGTATATGTAAGTTCTTTTCTCTTTTTATGATCTCTTTGGGATAAAGACATAATAGGGCTATTGCTGTATTAAAGGGTATAGCACAGTTTGATGTCCTTTTGGGCATAGTTCCAAAGTGCTCTCCAGAACAGGTGGATCAGTTTACAACTCTACCAACAATGTATTAATGTGTCGGGTTTTCCACATCTTTTCCAACATTTATCATTTTCCTTTTCTGTCATATTAATTGATCTGATAGATTTGAGTTCATACCTTAGAGATGTTTTAATTTGCATTTAGGAGAAACAATTTTTATACTCAGAAAATTGACTAAAATTTAGATAAAGCATGATCATTCTTTCTATTGTATATTTATTACAAACAAAAGCTTATGATTTGTTTCATTCTTAAATACATTTCTCCAGTGGATTCCATCATTCATATGTTTACATCATAAAAGATACTTAGAAAAATTTGGTCAGAGAGATACTTTTGTTCCATAACTATCTGAGTGTTAATGACAAGTGAAACAAAATATGAATAAATAAGCTCATCAAAGATTTTTCTTTGGGTCATAGAAGATATTACATGAAGAATATGCCACTTATTTACAAATGACCTTGCAAATTGCATCACTTCATCTGCCTCCTAGAATCCTTTTATTTCTTCAAAGTCACCTCAAGTGCCATCTTCTCTAGGAACCCTTTCCTGATTCACTCCCCTCCTCAACCTCTACTGCCCCCCTTCCCTAAGTAATTTGTTCTTGAATACCTTACTTTTTTTGGGTACATTTCAGTTCTTGTATATTTATATTTGCATTTTTTCTTCCCAATATAACAAGTTCTTTTTGAGTAGAAATTGTTCTATTTTAAAAAATTTGTATCCTTAGTGGCTAGCACAGTGCTTCACATGTAGTAATACTTCATAAATTATTATTTGAGTCTATAGAACTTTAAAGAGTCTTCTGCTTACTCAAAGGATACCAGCCTAATAGTCCATACAAGAAAATCCAAATAGATGTATGATAGCCATAGCTTAGATAGTGATGTGCAATTGGAGAGTCCATTGAGCAGATACAAAGACACAAATATCTGGAAAAGGCAATGCAGATCAAAAATGAGTTGGGCATAGATTTGAATAGCATGCAGAGTGTAGGAAGAGTTGGTATTGCAAAATATCCTGCTGGTTTTAATGATCACAAGCTGTTATTAGTGGAAAAATATACTGTTATTGTTCACTTTTCCCTTATGATTTTGTATTTTTGCATACCTTGGAAAGCCACAACCTACAAAGAGTTAAAGTTGCAGTGACCAAAAAGCACAATGAAGAGCTAGCCACATCCTAAGCACAAGTGACTACAGTTTATTTTTAACAAGACATACAAAAAGTAGTATTAAAATATCATGACACATAATTAGAAAAGGAGATTGAGGGGCAGCTAGGTGGTGCAGTGGATAAAGCATTTGCCCTGGATTCAGGAGGATCTGAGTTCCTATATGACCTCAAACATTTGACACTTGCTAGTTGTATGACCTTGAGCAAGTCAACTAACCCTCATTGCCCCCCCCCAAAGAAAGAAAAGTATAGAAAAAGAAAAAAAACAAAGAAAAAGAAAAGAAAACGAGATTGGGCCAAACATAGTGAGAACAAGGGGGTGGCAAAGAGGTAGCCTAAAATGCTGCCCCTGTGTCTACAAAATATAAAAACATCAATAGGCAGGCTTCCAGGTTGGTTAGATACTCTGAGGAAGATCTCTGGGAAAACATAGACAAGAATCCAATAGTCTGAGGATGTGGAGAAGGAGTGTAATCATGAATGGAGGAATCAGTGAGATCATGGAATCAGTAAAAAATATACTAATGTCCAAGTCAGCTATCACTTTCTTCATGAAGCCCTCTCTGATCCCTCCCAATGTAAATCCATTTCCCCTGTCTTATTTAGTTAATAATTTTATATAGGATTATACATTTCTGTGTATGTATTTCTCCTCTACTTGACTGTAAATTTATTGAAGGTAAGGGCTATGGAATTTTTCTGATATCTCTATGTTGCAGAGGCTTGATACTTAATAGATATTTCATGAATTAAATTTATTCCATTCTCTATTGAGGCTATCAGCAAAACCAAAACAAAATAAAATAAACAAAACTAATCTCTTAAAAGTAATCTAGAAATCAGATTGAGATAAGGTGATAAAAAACAATTTGCCACTCTGAAAAGAACCTAAGAGTATTATAAAGCATCATTTTGATGTAGATTGGCATGAAGTGTGTATGAAATTATGGCTTGAGAATGTCAAGAACTGCAAAAATGCAATGTGTTTCGTTTGCCAAATTTCCAGAAAGCAGAGATCTCAGTAATTTCTTAATGTTTTCCTTTGAAAAAAATTCAAGCCATTATCTTAGCAACTTGGCTAATTTGTTTTAAGAGTGTTTTAATTTTTACCGAGACATTTGATGAGTCATTTTTAAAGTATTTAATGTATGGTTATTGATGTTTTCTAATTCTTCTTTAAAAAGGTAATGTCCTTTCACACCTTATTTAGTGAGAACTGGATCTTGTATTTATATATTTGTGTCACTTCCCTATATATTTTGAATATCAGATTTTTAAAGAAATATTAAATATAAATATTTTTCATTCAACATTTCCTCATCTCCTAATTAAACCTGTTTCTAAAAAAAATTCTTCATTTTAGGAATTGAATTTGTAAATTTTGTATTTTATGATGAACTTTATTTCCTGTTTGGTTAAGAATATTGAACATTACCCTTATCCTTCTCCAATTTTTATACTTCATCCTTTTATATTTAGGATGTGTATTGATTTGTAACATGATATCTCATGTAGGATGCAGGCATAAGCTTAATTTCTATAAAATTCTCTTTTAGTTTTTCTTAAATCAGAATTCTTTTCCACTAATAGTTTGTGTTGAGTGCAAGCTATACTGCTGAATTAAGTTATTTGGGACCTTAATTTATCTAGTTTGTTTTGCTGACCTACATTTCTATATTTCCCACTAATACCACATACTTATGGTAATTATTGTTTTATAACATTATTTCATGATTATTAATTCTATGGCCACCACACTCCTGTAGGTTTTCATTATCTCTCTTGAGATTTCAGACCTTTTATTCTTTTATCATACTGGCATCACCTCACCAGGAGAAGTGAATCTCCAATTAAACTATCTTTTTTTCTGAAATTATTTTGTATCCTATTACTTTACTGAAGCTATTAATCTTCTTGATTAGCTTCTTCACTGATTTTCTGGGATTTTTCTAAATAAGTGTCATCAGAAAATAGGAAGAGTTTTATCTCCTCTTTGACATTTTAAATCTTGAATTTCTCTCTTTACTGTTATAGCTAGCATCTCTAGAATTAGGTCCAATGGTGCTGGGCCAAGACTGGACCTTTGCTTTACCCCAGTGTTTGTTGGAAAAAAAATATTTTAATTATGTTTGACCCTTTTAAATAACACTCTCACTTTTCCTAGATGTATCCTTTTGATCATATCATGACATTCCTGTTAAAACTATGTTTTACCAGATAACTAATTATCATGGTTTCCTTTTCTACCTATTCATTAAATACCCAATTAATAACACCTTTGAATGTTGCCAGAAATAACAATTAAACTCATTGGAATACAGGATGCAGACTCTATCATCTTCCCTTTTTTTGAAAATTGGGACAACAGTTGCCTTTTTCCAGCTTTATCTTACCCTTACCATATTATCTTATGTTTCAAAAGTTACATACTATAGTTCAATAATGACATTTGGTACCATTTGCAATATTCTGGGTTGTAATCCATCTGTGTCTGCTGATCCAAATTAATTAAGTACAACTAGGCACTGATCTGATATCTCTTCATCTCTTTTGCATTTCCAATTATTTGAATTAATTTTGCCTTTTATCCTTTTTATAGATTATTCTCCTTGAAAGAAGAAACATAAGTAAAATAAGATTTGTATAGTTCTGGCTTCTCACCACTGTTATTGTCATCATCCCATTCAGCCCAAAATGTGGTCCTATCTTTTCCTATCCCTCCTCTTACTACTAACCCAGCTATTTCTTCCCCAAAACAAACAAATTACTGATTTGTCTTTCTCTTAGAAGTCAGTCATAATAGATTCTAGCGTGTACCAGTCCTGATACTATTAAAAGTCCTCCCTATTCTTGGGTATTCAGTTCAATAGTCTTTGCCTCTGCTTCCATTTCTATATATACATTTTTTTTAAATTCTGAGTTCATCAAAGGGCAAGTTCTTTGTATAACAATGTTACTCTCTTATTAGTGCTCCACCCTCTTCCCATGAAAATTATTTTTTCTTGTGTCTTCAGAATTTTATTCTTGAGAATTTTCCATCCTTCATAGGTCATTGGATCCCTCTCTTCCTTTCTCTGCATGCTGTGATATCTACTTTTCCCAAAATCTAGAGTTCACCTCAGAATACACTTAGACTTCCATTCCATCTATTCAGTAACACAGGTTTACTAAATGGGACTTATTTTACTCCTCTCTCTTCCAGTCATAAGGACAACTCTATAAAGTTTCCATGGATCCACATAGTTATTGTGGCTTCCTTGAAATAAAAACTCAAAATCATTTTTTAAGAACATATTGAGAATTTGCATTTAGATGTCTTAGACTATAAGAATTATTTGTGATCCCCCCATCATTTCATTTTATATATTACCTTTTTTCTTTGTGTCATATATAATGTCTTCTTCCACAAAAATTATATTACAAAGTTATATCATAGCATATAGATAACTCCAGGTTTTCAAAGACTCTGTCAATGGAGTTCAATCTAAGGCAGGTTCTAACAAGCTAGAAAGGTTTAACAAATTGTCTTGATGATTGATGAATATATTGTCTAAGGACCAGCCTTGCTGACTGTGAAGAGGTTCATCACCAGCAGGCTGTCCCTAGGTGATAAATGTTTTGTCCTTTGCAACCCATGAAACAAATAAAAAGGCAAAATGTCTATCATTCATATCCATCTTCCTTTTAACTTCAGGAGAAAAGGAGTGCTAAGAATATGGTGCACATACACACAAACATACGTAGACACATATAGACACAGACATGCACCAGATAAATATTAATTGAAATGTTATTACCTTTATCCAATAATTTAGTTGACACACTACTGGAATATTTGAGCCATAGCCAATTAATATATTCTTACTCTTAAGAAATAAAAGACTAAATTACAGGAAGGACAATTCACAGCTTCTCCTCTGTCTAATCATTTTTTTTTAAATGTGTAGTTGCTTTCATTGTGTCCCAATGAAAACAAGAAATAACACTAGATGAGACACATCCCTTTGCACTGATCATAAAAAACCAAGCAAATATTACAAAGGTAATTGCAGTCTATGAAAAAATGAAGAGGAGAAATTTAATAAAGAACTTTGTAAGATCCTCCTTCCTGAATTCACATATTCCTTGTAACTCAATGTGAACGTGAAATAGGAGAGGATAGATAAATATGTTTAAAATATAATTTAATATTAAGAAATGAAAGGCAAAAGACTAAACTTTTCTTCAAATATATATTTGAATTCTCTAGACATGGGGAAAATGAAACAACCTCATAATATGAACTTTCCTGTAGTTTTATGGATAAAGAAATGGTTACCAACATTGAAGTAATTTTGAATAATTGAAGAATCATTTGGCTGTATGTAGTAAGATAAATTCAGTAATGTGATTTGATAGACATTTATAAAATTCTTATTATGTGCCAGGACCTGTAATAAGCATAGGGGATACAAATAAGACAAAAGAAAGACAGTCCCAAGCTTAAGGAATTGTCAATATAACAAAAGAGGACAATATACAAAAATAAACTGAAAAATCAGGGACAGGGAGGCAACAATGGAGTATCCAGCTGGGACATGATTATTGCTCCTCTCTCCAGCCTTTCAATCAGAGGGCAGAGACAATGGAGAGATTTGAGAAGGTGTTGACTATCAAAAACTGAGTCAATCTGCATTGTGATGGGGTTTCAGGTGGTCAGTTTATCCAGGAAGAAGGTGTAATATTCTATGGAGTCAAAACAAAGCAGAGCTATTCATGGAAAATGGAGGCATCATTGACCCAACTAGTAAAGTTAAAAATTAAAGTTAACACCTAATTAGAAGATACACTGGATGAAATTGCAATAGCTTTAAAGTGACATGTTTAAAAAAATCTGTTGATATTTAGAAATGGAAAAAAAAGGATGTAAGTCAAGACATAGACTAATAATTGGATGTTCAAAGGAGTTTAAGTCATTTAAATGAGGGTTTCCTAAACTTTTTCCACTCATAGACCCATTTTTGCCTGAATTTTTGTTTAACTTGACCCTGGGTATATAGGTATATAAAATTTTTTTAACTTGACCCTAGGTATATAGGCATACATAAACTTTTCCTGTTACCAGATTTTTCACAACCCCACCATTCATTCAGTTACACCATATGTGTTCATGATCCACAGTTTAAGAATCTAGGATTTAAAGCATAAACCACTTTAGATATCAATTATAAATTTATTTATAAAACATCATGGGATGGTGAAATAAAATTAAGTCAATAGCAGTTTGTTTTAGTTTTTATAATGTTTCTTAAAGCAAATATTTGAGCCTTTTTCATATTGTTGAAAATGTTTCTAAATGAAATACTATAGCATGCACTTTTAAGCATCTACTTTGCCCATATTGTTCACTTGTAACTATCATCTTATTCAAAAAGTACCTTAATAAAATTCAGGTAAAATTGTTGTTGTTCTTACTATTTATGTTGAATAGTTCTCCTATAAAGGCTTATGGAAATATATGAAAAGTAGTCACAGAGGATAAGAATACACAGATTGGTAGAAGACCTGGATTGCTGGGAAGATCTACATATATCAATTAGATCACAGATTCATATAAATATTCTCCCAATACCCTGGTGAATCCATAGCCTAAGGAAAATTAAGACCACTTGTCCATATCAGCAAAACTATTTATGATCAGGGATTAAAAACTGAAATTAATAGGTGTGAACTCTCTTTGTTAACAGGTGAAACAGAATTTTTTGATTTCTCAAAGGAAAGAGAACTTCTATATTTGATTATTAGAATTAAGAAAGAGGGAAAGGAACTGGATCTTTCATTTTATCAGTATATGGGGCTCCTGGGTGAGGAAACTACTATATATATAGACTCACACTCCTCCATAATATAATCAGAGCAGGGGTGCTTAGACTTATTTTGTGTGCAATTGCCTTCTTGGTGAAGGCCCTGGACTCATCAGAATAATGGTTTCAAAAAGCACACAATAAAGTACCTAAGATTCAAAGCCAGCTGATGATATTGAAATATAGCCATAAAAATATGAAAATATTTTAAAGGTCATAGATGCCAATTTAAGAGCCCCTTTTAAAAGGATTTACCAAAACCCTGAACAATTAAGGAACTTGGCAGGCTCACACAGCTAGTTTGTTTCACCAGCAAGAGAACTGATCAAAGGTCTTGCTGGTTCCAAGATTAACTCTCTATCCCTTATGCCAAGATGCTTTATTGGGATTAATATCAGACAAAATCATTCTTACTAGTGACTCAGTTATTTAATGTACTTTTCAACTAAGAATAGTTATTTTTTAAAAAGGAGATTATACAGTGGAGAAGCAGGCACTAAATTATTTTCCCTACATACAGTGCCAATAGTGCCTTTAGGGTAAAATTAGAACTGGGTTTTTTTTCCTTGTAATTTTATTCTTTCAAATTCTACCTCAAAGCAGCTCAGAGTAGCTACATCATTAACATCTCTTTTTCCTTTATATTTTTTAACCTTTTAATAAAATTTTCCTATTATCTAGATTTTTCTATATTAATTTTATAACTATTGAGTAATAAAACATCTATATTTTATAGAATATTTCTACATTAATTTCTAATTTTATATCCAGTAATAAAACATATCTATATTGCTTGGATTATTTCTATATTCACTTTTAATTTTATATCCTAAAATCAAGTTAGCCCTTTTTAATGTGGAGTCCACAACATTTTAACTTAGTATCTATGGCTATTTTTCCTCTCTTCTCAGCCTCTTCCTATTCAATAAGGTACATCTTGTATGCAGGGTCCCATGGTGGTACTTGTCTTTTCTGGTTCCCTTGGGGTCACAGTTGGAGGAATAGTCCCTCTGAGATTTTAAGAGAAATTTGAAAGTTCTGGAAAGATGGCTAAAAAAACAATTGGGGGAAGAGGCAGGGTGAATCATATATGTAAGCAGATATATACAATCAAGTGATTGGCTAAAGTAACTTCAAGGATAACATAATCCTACATATTTCTGGAGGAAAAAATTATCCTTTAAAATGGGGTGAAGATTCCACCATGGAAATAGTAGAGTGCCTAAAGCTATCATCCTAAATTCTTTTTGAGCAAGAGAAAAAAATCTGGAATGATTTCTGCATGCAAGTAGTCAGTCAACTATTAGAATAATAGACAGGCTTTGTTGTCTCTACCTGACTACACTGTGGGAACATGGTTCTAAGGAGAACAGGCATGCAAGTCTTTTGTGTTGGTTTAGTATTGTCTTTAATATGATTGCTCAGCACTTCTAGATTATTTTGTAAATTATTTCAAGGAATATTTTGGGATTTTTTTTTTTGGTGGGGATAGGAGAGTGGTGGTAGAATTAGGGTATTTATAATAAAAAAAAATGTGAAGTATCTGCTGTACACAGAAAAAAATTCTTCACATTTACAAAATTAAAACTCAATATGATTAATTTATCATTTAGAAATAACCACATGGCAGAGTGTGGTGTTCAGTAAAAAAACATGTTTTATTCAAATACAATAAACAAAGGAGTTCTGCTTTTGTCAGTAGGGGAAGTCCCTCTATCTGTTAATATAGATGGAAAACCCTCTGTGATTTAGGGCAAAAAAATGTTCCAGGCAATGTTCTAAGAGGTTAAAGGATTGCCCAGGGTCACCTTATTGGTGAGTATCACAGGCTGGAAGAGTTGAACTCAGGTCTTCCTGATCCCAAGGCCAGCATTTTATGCACGATACCATGCTGTCTCTGAAATTTGCAGTAGCATCTACATTTGCCAAGTATAAAATATAGCAATTATTTATATCATGTAACTATCAGCCATTAATAATTCTCCCTCTTCAAATCATATTTTATTAACTTATTTGAGTATATGTCTTCCAATGCCTGTATCTCAGTGCCTTGCACAAAGAAAGTGCTTCATAAATATGTATTGTTTTGTTGAATAGAATTTCCCTGAATATAGCAGAATACTGCAAAGAAACTAACAAAATATAATGAGAAAATATGTTCATAATAAAAACTAGCATTTATATAGTGCTTTGGGGCAGGTATATGGCATAGTGGATAGAGCACTGGGCCAGGAGTCAGGTATTCTTATCTTCATGAGTTCAAATCCAACCTCAGACACTTATGGCTGTGTGACCCTGGTCAAGTAACTTAACCCTGTTTCCTTACATTTCCTCAACTCTAAAATGAGCTGGAGAAGGAAATGGCCAACATTCCAGCATCTTTGCCAAGAAAACTCTAAATAGAGTAATGAAGAGTTGGACAGGACTAAAATGAATCAACAAAAACAACATAGTGCCTGGCTTTCCAGACTCCATTGGTAACATACTTAAGAAATCTCTGGAAAGTTTCTAATATTACCCTAAGATTTAAATGAACTATTTCAAAAGAATAAATTTTAGACAATAACTTCCATAGGAAACATTCAAAAGACACTAGACTGTATTTTCTACATTAAAAAATCCTTGCATATTTATTTGAATCTTATAATTATTATAATTCTAGTTCAAATTTTTTATTAAATGAAGTGAAGGATTACTCACAAGCCAGGCAGGCTGAGAAGAAGCCCAGTCACCCCCTGGGCCATGCTGTAGCATGAGCAGTGTGTCCTGGAAGCAGCACTACACTTTAAGAAGGAGTAAGCCAAGAAATAGTAAGCCAGGATGAGTAGGCAGAGAAAGCAGAAGACCATTGAAAACTTCTTTGGGGGAAAGGTAGACTACAATACATCTTCAGAAGAAGAAGATAATACCAGGGTCAAAGCTCCAACATCCAAAGCTTCCAAGAAAAATATGAACTGTTCTCAGGCCATGGAAGCTCTCAAAAGGGAATTTGAAGAGAAAGTAGGAGAGATAGAATGAAGATGTAGAGAAAGAGAGGAAGGAAAGGAAAGGGAAATGAGAGCAATGCAGGAGAGTCATGAGAAAAAAGTCAACAGTTTGAAAAGCCAAATGGAAAAGGAGATTGAAAAACTGTCTGCTGAAAATAATTGCCTAAGAATTAGGATTGAATACATGGAAGCTAGTGACCTTATAAGAAACCAAGACACAGTAAAGCAAATCCAATTGAATGAAAAAATAGAGGGCAATGTGAAATATCTCCTTGGAAAAACAGCTGACCTGGAAAATAAATCTAGGAGAGATAATTTGAAAATCATTGGACTACCTGAAAACCATGACCAAAACAAAAGCTTAGGCACGATCCTCCAAGAGATTGTGAGGGAAAATTGCCCTGATATTCTAGAAGCAGAAGCTAAAATAGAAATTGAAAGAATCCACCAGTTACCTCCTGAAGGAGATCCCAAAAGGAAAACCTCCAGGAATATTATAGCCAAATTCCAGAACTCCCAGGTCATGGAGAAAATATTGCAAGCAGCTAGAAAAAAGGAATTTAAATACTGTGGTGCTCCAATAAGGATAAAGCAAGATCTAGCAGCTTCTACATTAAAGGACTGGAGGGCATGGAATATGATATTCCAGAGCGCAAAGGAACTGGGACTACAGCCAAAAATCACTTACCCAACAAAACTAAGCATCATCTTTCAGAGGAAAACATGGAATTTCAATGAGAAAGAAGACTTTCAGGCATTTGTTATGAAAAGACCTGAACTGAATAGAAAATTTGACTTTCAAATACAAGACCCTGGAAAAGCATAAAAAGATAAACAGGAAAAAGATGTCATGAGGGATATAAAAAGGTCAAACTGTTTATATTCCTACATTGGAAGATAATACTTTGAACTCATAAGAACTATATCAGTAAGGAATTAACAGAGGACACAGGTCTGAACTGAATATGAAGGGATGATATCTTTAAAGCATTTATGTTTTGTTCTTTGTGGGGTGTCTTATGTCTGGAGCCGGATTTGGGCTTGGGGCCTCCTGGGTCCAGGACTGATGCATTGTCCACTGCACCACCTAACTAACCCATAATGACATCTTTAAAATATGGTTGAGGTGTAGGAGAAATAGACTGGGGAAGGGGGAAGGGGAGAGATGGTCTGGGGAGAGGTTGTTCACATTAAGGAAATAAGAAAAAAGCTTATGGAGGGGAGGGGAAGAGGGGGAAGGAACTGGGGAGTGAGTGAACCTTAATATCATCAGAATTGACTCAAAGAAGGACTAACATACATACTCAAGTGGGTATAGTAATATATTTTTGCTCTGAGGGAGGGGAGGGAGATAAGAGGGCGGGGAGAGGGGAAGGAGGGAAAGGCAGATTTGGGGATAGAGCAATAAAAAGCAAAATACTTTTGAGGAAGGTAAAGATGTTCTGCATAACTGCACAAGTATGACAGTGAATTGCTTGATTTCATAGGGAGTGTTGAGGAGAGAGGGAAGAAGAAAATTTGGAACACAGAATTAGCTCAAAGACCTTAAACTCATCAGAGTTGGCTCATGGAGGGAATAACATTCACACCCAGATGGGAGCTCGGGTGATCCTGGTTCCAGGGCCGGTGCTCTATCCACTGCGCCACCTAGCTGCCCCTGGAAACACATTTAAAAACATTTTTTCTCTCTTTGACAATTCCTCAATCTGAAGTTTGGGGTTTTTTTTTTTTTGACTGTTTCCTCTCACAACCTAGCTAATGCGGGAATGTTTTCCCTGACTATTCATGTATAACTTATTTTGAAATGCTTGAGTTCTAGTGGGTGGGGGATGGAAATGGAGGAGGAAGAGAAGTTGGAACACAAATTTTTAAAAAAATTGATGTTAAAATTTGTTTTTACATATATTTTGGAAAATAAAATTCTATTCAATAAAAAAATACAATAGAAAAAAAAATGAAGTGAAAATGTCCCACATTTACAACGAATGTACTTTAAGATTTGCCAAGCACTTTGCAGATGTAAAATCTCATTTGATTTTTATTTGATGAGGCTGTAAGGCAGGTGCTATAAGTATATTAAAACAGCAGCAGCAACAACAACACCAACAACAATAACAACAAACCTGAGGTTAATTGACTTTCCCACAATCTCAGGTAATAAGCTCCTAAAGTAGGATTCAATCTCTTCTGGAGTCAAAGTCCAGCTCTCTAATCCAACAATGTACCCTTCTAGTAAAGACTCTGTAGCAACTGTAGAACAGACAGTGGAAGGACAAGCATAGGATCTTTTTTTTTTCAGGGCAATGAAGGTTAAGTGACTTGCCCAGGGTCACACAGCTGGTAAGTCTGAGGCCTGATTTGAACTCATGTCCTCTTGAATCCCAGGCTGGTGCTTTATCCACTGCACCACCTAGATGTCCAAGCATAGGGTCTTGATGTCAGATGGGCTCCTTATAATGATCTTTGCGGAGATGAACTTCTAAGCTGTTCAGTTCTGAAAGCTTATTGTTTGTTTAGCTAAGGTGATTAGTGGTCTATAACAAATGCAATCATTTTAATTTTATAAGTTTGCTAATATTGTACAGATTTTGCCTTTTGCTGCTGGAAACTATGTTTAGGTAGCATTTTCATAAAATATTCCTTGTAACTAAGGCAAAAGTTATCTTTCCATCTTTATTATACATTCTCCACTTGCTTCCCTCTGTCCATTCTGTTCTTTTCACTGTTCTTCACACATGACTCTCCATCTCCCCTAACTACACTTTTGTACCATCAGTATAGTCTCCAATGCTCTTAAAATATACTTCTTGGTATGGAGGAGTGCTGTTTTTTTCTCATTTCTTTTTCCCTTCAAGGCTGATGGTGATTCTCAGTGTAAGCTGATTTCATGTGTATATGAATGGGGAAGGGGATACAGAGTAGTGTGATTTTGGCATGCCTTCCCTGCTCCCCATGCTAGGATGGCTTGCTTGATAATATCTCACAGAAAATTCCTGAATCGTTCTCCCCTTTAAACTCTTGGGGATGTTCAAATTGAAATTCAGGCCACCAAATACCTAGGCCAAGAGAGCTCAAAATTATGAAGCCTTGAAGGAATTCACTTGACACTGATAATCTTTAGAGTAGGCATTATTTGGTTTTGGTTTTGTTTTTTGGTGAGGCAATTGGGGTTAAGTGACTTGCCCAGGGTCACACAGCTAATAAGTGTTAAGTGTCTGAGGCCAGATTTGAACTCAGGTTCTCCTGAATCCAGGGCTAGTTCTCTATCCACTGGACCACCTAGCTGCCCCAGAGTAGGCGTTATCTGAAGATAGCCCAGAGTTATTTATAATGAAGAAAAAAACAGAGATTGAGTATATGGAGGACAGAGAAGTATTGTTTGTATTAAGTGATTTTTGTGAATGCTGAATCATGTTTGTGAAGGGGTTGAACCAAGTTGTTAAAAATAAAAAAGGAGGAACTTGCCTAAGCTTTCCCAAATTTTCTTCCAAACAACATTAAATAACTTCAAAATGAGTTCTGGAGTTTCAGAACCACCACCACCACCAAGAAAAGCAGGGTAAAACAACTTTCTAGCACAAAATAGCTTAGAAGGCAGGTAGGAAAGGTTTATCACACCAAGGTGATAGTGAAATTCAGTCCAACACAGGCTACAGCCAGCACATTACCACACCAAACTGACATCAAGCCTGGGGAGAAGGGGGCAGGGACTGAATTAGCCATGAAAATGTTGGCTTCTGGAGCTCTCAGACTATGGATGGGAAGGGGGTGAGACAACTGATAAGAAAAAAGAGATTACAGGGGTCCCTTTGCTGGCACTGGGCGGAGGATTCTATTACATTGCCCCTACATGGATGCAGGTCACAGTTTGCTGTTGCAGTCCCAGGGTGAGGAGGAACACTATCACATCAGAGCTTGTGGTGGCAGGGGAGCAGGGACTCTGATCACAGTTTCAGAGTGGAAAAAAAAGCTTTTGGTCATTCCTAGAACAGAGCACAGGCTAGGAGACTAGCGAACACACCTCTCCACAGATCATACCATTTTAGAACTGAAAACTTATAGACCACCAAACTGGTGTTAAAAACAGCTGCACCAAAAACCCCCTGAAGCTTGGGAGAGTGCAGAGAACAAAGCCTAACATAAACATAAGGTTAAAAGTCAAGAAATAGGCTGGAAATATGAGCAAACAACAAAAACACCAAAATTGGCCAGAGAAAGATATTATAGTGACAGGGAAGATGTGCTTCTGACACATACTAACTATGTGGCTCTGGGCAAGTCACTTAACCCTTTAAGAGTTCTATGCACATTTGGAACTATACCTCCAAAGTTCTAAAACTTTATATACCCTTTGACCCAGCAACTCTACTACTATGTCTATATCCCAAAGAGATCATAAAAAGAGAAAAGGACCCACAGGTATAAAAAATATTTATGGCTGCTCTTTTTGTTGTGGCAAAGCTTTGAAAATTGAGGGGTTTTAGTGGGGGGGAGGGAAGAGAAACATTAGCAACTGGAGTTGGGTGTGGAAAATTCTTATGCAAGTGGTGGAGTATGAACTGATCTTTGAAAGAAACTCAGGATTCTAAGACATAGAGGTATATTCCAGGCAATAGGACAGTTACTCAAAGGTATGGAGACTGGACATGAAATGGTGGGTGTAAGGAATGTAGTTAAATTGTAGCATAAATTATGTGCAGGGGAGTATGAGAAGCCTGGAAAGGTAGTTTGGATTCAGCTTGTGAAGGGATCTAAGCCTTCAAGCAAAACACCATAATGAAAACAGACAACAGAATCATGCTGATCTTCCAGTATAGTTAAAATACCTTTCATGAAGAGTCCTATCTCATTTATTGAAGTAAGAAAATGTACCTGAACTTACTGCAACTTCTAAATTACAAACATTTACAGTATCCCAGAGGATTTCTAGATTTTATTCAGTATGCTGCGTCATTTCAGAGTTTGGACAGTTTTGAAGCTGGGCTAAGGTCCAAGTTTTCCTAATTAAAAAGATATTCTTTTTTATTATGAATTTTACAGGGTTTTTTTTTGCAGGACAATGGGGGTTAAGTGACTTGCCCAGGGTCACACAGCTAGTAAGTGTCAAGTGTCTGAGGCTGGATTTGAACTCAGGTACTCCTGAATCCAGGGCCAGCTCTTTAACCACTGTACCATCTAACCGCCCCCTATACTTTTCAACAAAGGCAATCATTTCAATACAGAAAGAACAAGAAAGAGGACTGTATAAGAGACTTTGAATTTCTGTTATATAGAGGCTTGGGAGGAGAGGAGAGGAGAGGAGAGGAGAGGAGAGGAGAGGAGAGGAGAGGAGAGGAGAGGAGAGGAGAGGAGAGGAGAGGAGAGGAGAGGAGAGGAGAGGAGAGGAGAGGAGAGGAGAGGAGAGAAGAGAAGAGAAGAGAAGAGAAGAGAAGAGAAGAGAAGAGAAGAGAAGAGAAGAGAAGAGAAGAGAAGAGAAGAGAAGAGAAGAGAAGAGAAGAGAAGAGAAGAAAAGAGAGAGCAATCCTTGATCTCAAATCCAGAAAGCCTAGAATTAAGTCCTGCATCCAATACATACTGGATGCATGATTCTGGGCAAAAAACTTAAACTCAGTGTTCAGGACTACTGTCTAAAATTATTAGATGCAGAGAAGGTGTGGATTTGTACTGGTAAGGGGAGTCTCCTTACCCGAGTCTACCCTGTACCAATGAAATCATAGGGACAGAGTCGCCTATCACTCTCTCTCTCTGTATGTGTCTTCCCCTCCCTCTCTCCCTTTCTTCTTCCTCATCCTCCTCTTTTTCCATCCATCCATCCATCCATCCATCCATCCATCCATCCATCCATCCATCCATCCATCCATCCATCTCTCTCTACCTGCTTGCCTGGCTCCCTGCCTGCTTCTCTCTGTCCCTCTCTCTCTGTCCCTCTCTCTCTCTCTCTCTCTCTCTCTCTCTCTCTCTCTCTCTCTCTCTCTCTCTCTCTCTCTCTGTCTCTCTGTCTCTGTCTCTGTCTCTGTCTCTGTCTCTCTGTCTCTCTCTCTCTCTCATATTTCTTACAGTGGATAGAGTCCTGGAATTGGATTCAGGACAATCCAAGGTCAAATCTTGCCTCATTCATTAAGTAGCTTTGTTGTTCTGAGAAAGTCACTTGACCTCTCAGTCCATTTCCTTATCTATAAAGTGGAGATCATGACAGCACCTACCTCAGAGGGATGTTGTGAGGATCAAGTGAGATAATCATTGTAAAGTGCTTCACAAACCTTAATGTGTTATAAAAATACAAGCTGTGATGATGATGAATTTAATATTTGACAAGGTTGTAATAGACGCCCTCTATTTGTGTCTTATTTTTTTTTTCTTTTCCCCTTTAATTTTCTGGCAACTCAAAACCACACAACACAGAAATGTTTCTTATTAATGAGGATACTTTGGAAGAAACCATTTTTTCTGTTGCTGCTAGAGGCAATTAAGTGACCATTTAATGTGAATGGGGGGGAAATCCAATGTCTTTAAGATGGTGACATGAATATAAATACCTTTGGAAAGCAAAGGAGCTATCCTCTATGATCAGAATCCCCCAATTAGTCACTTTGAAAAGAAGATCACTTAATTTCTGAGTATTACCAAAAATGAGTTAATTAATCCTTAAATTTGTTACCAGCTTTCTTGAAATATTATAGATTTCATTTATCCTTTGTCTGTATGCTTTTACAAGAGCCAGTTGTAACTAATCTTGCTCAGAGAAATTTACTTCCCTCAAAATTCCAAGACTCTTTTGTTTAAGAACCTATCCAATTTCTGACAGCCAATCCTTTGTGTGTGGGAAAAAATATTTTGATAATCAAGCCTGTGGGAGGAAGTTAAGAGGGCACCTCAGTTCTCTGTATTTGCTTGAGTAAGTCTATACTAGAGCTTTCAGTATATGTGTTATGCCTTGGAAATATTTTCTTGTTCTTGTGTCATAGCTATAAAAACATAATGGACAAGTCTTGTGTTGGCAAGATTCTATATCAAGGCATCATATTCAGCCATCCCAAAAGTGGCAGAGACTAAAATCAGCTCAAAGACATGCTCCTTGGATTATCTAGCAGATTTTTTTTTTTTTTTTTAGTGAGGCAATTGGGGTTAAGTGACTTGCCCAGGGTCACACAGCCAGCAAGTGCCAAGTGTCTGAGGCCGGATTTGAACTCAGGTACTCCTGAATCCAGGGCCAGTGCTCTATCCACTGTGCCACCTAGCTGCCCCCAGCAAATGTATTTTTAAAACCATTCAGAAAAGGGGGTAAAGGTGCTCATGATGTCTTCCTTCCACACAAGTGAAAAGAATATGGTAATGTTATTAATTCCAGGGATGTTGTTATCAAATCTAGAATGTGGGGGACATTCTAAAAACCCATTCATTTGGGGGTGAGAGAACACATCTCTGTATTGTAATAGTAGGAAAGAAACAAACTAAATAATTAAATGAAGATGTAATCATGTAGAGATGTCTCTATTGTATAGAATTAATTGTTATTTGAGGGGTTTATGACCCCATCTTTTGGCTAGAATTTTAAAAACCCTGGTGAGTGCACTGACCTGAGGCTCCGGCCAGTGCTCTGCAAACCGCAGGGTGCTCCATCCACTGGTTGTAGCTGTCGCCATGGTGTTGGCATCTCATCTCATCACCGCTTGCCGAAGCCTACATGGGCCTGGCAAAATTATAATCATTGGAAGCCCAGTGAGGGCAATCATGTGACTGTCAGTCAGAGCTGCCAGCCAATTGTCTTGGGGCTGTGTGTGGTCAGCCTGGGGTCTGCTGGGAAGAAGGGAGGTTTTTCCGCTATTCTAGCTGGAAGCTGGAAGGCAACAGGATTCTGCTGAGTGTTCTCAGCTGATTCCTGGGCAGTGGTGTTATTCAGGTTGTATTATTTCCCTTTCCCTATTTTATTTCCTTTCCCTTAATCCTCCTGAACCTGTTTGTGTTTTTTTTTAATTCATTCTTGTTAAATAAATCCTGCTGTTTTGAGGGGGGCTGTCAGCCTCCTTCCTTGCTCCAGTATTGCAGGAAGCTGCCTAGCTAACACTCCCCAATTAAAAATTGGTCCCTACACTATGGCCATATATGAAGGAATTGAATTAATTATAAAATTATAAGTACCTTAACTGTGATGCAGCAGAATTAATATTTAGAATCTTGAAGTTAGGAGACCTGGGTTAAAGTCCTGATTCTTCATTTTCTAGTTCTCCAATGGTAAATTGAATGATTACACTTAACCTCTATGAGCCTCACTTTCTTAATTTACAAAATGGGCATAATAACTTTTACACTATCAATTTTAGAAAGTTTTTAGGATACTTTTCAGTAGCAAAATGTATTTTGCACAGATATATAAATATAATTACTGTTAGTTTAATACCTGGGGAACTATTTTAATGGCATAGAAAATCATGCCAATCTGCTGTTTCCTTTTTGTAAAAGATATGTGTGTGTGTATATATATATATATATATGTATATATGTATATATGTATATATGTATATATATATGTATACATATATGGAGAGAGAGACAGAGACAGAGACAGAGACAGAGACAGAGACAGAGACAAAATTCATTTTCATAGTTGAGGATTTGTAGATGTTTTCATTCACTGGATATCAGAGTTTAACAAACCCTCATTATAAATAATCCATCCATCAATCAAGTAACCATTATATATGTATTAATCATTTACCATAGGCCAGACTCTATCATAGTTTCTGAGTCTATGAATAATAAAATGAAATAATCCTTCACCTCAAAGAACTTACATTGCATCAGGGAAAACAACATGAGAACATCTATATAATAAAACAAACACATTTATATGTATATGTATTTACATACACACATATATGAATTAATTAATTGAATAGCAAAACATATATTGTACAAATGTAATTTTTAAGCACTGGTGATGTCGAAATAGACATCATATAGAAGGTGAGTTTCAGGCCAGCTAGGTGGCACAGTGGATAAAGCACCAGCCCTGGGTTCAGGAGGACCTGAGTTCAAATCCAGACTCAGATGCTTGACATGTACTAGCTGTGTGACCTTGGACAAGTCACTTAACACTCATTGCTCTGAAAAAAAATTAAAAAAATTTTTTTTTAAAATGTAGAAGGTGAGTTTTGAAAGAAGCTAGTTGATTCTAAGAATCAGAAATGGGGAGGGAATACATTTTAGAAATTGGGGATTGCTTGTACAAAGGCATGGAGGTGGGAAATAGAATAATAAGTGTGAAGAAAAACAAGAAGACTACTTTGTATTGACCATTGATGGATAAAGAGTAATAATATGTATTAAGTCCAGAAAGTTAGGTTGAATCCAGTTTGTGAAAGACTTTAAATGCTAAATTTACTATCAAATGAAGCAGTCCCACCCCCCCCCCCAAAATATCTGGTTGTTAATACACAGACTGATTTGAAAGTACTGACTCTTCTCTCACCCGTCACTCCCACCTTAAACTTCTTAACTCTACTTATGGCCTGAACCATAATGTATGGTAAGTAAGTAAGCAGGTCTAAATGATTTTATAAAATGGTATATACTTAGGTGACTAGATTATGATGTGCTTATTTGAGTGCCCAACAAGACTTTATCTACTTAAAGGGAAGATTTTTTTTGGAAGACAGTATTCCCAAGGGCAAGGCTTTTCCTCATGCATTCTTGCTTTAATTTTGGTAGTCATTTGATCTACTTCTTTTTTTTAAAACAGAATTTTATTTTCCAAAATATATGTAAAAACAAAATTTTAACATCAATTTTTTAAAAACTTTGTGTTCCAACTTCTCTTCCCCCCTCCATTCACACCCCCCACCCACAAGAACTGAAGCAATTCAAAATAAGTTATACATGAGTAGTCATGGAAAAATTGCCATATTAGCTAGTTGTGAGAGAAAAGAGTCAAAAAACCCCAAACTTCAGATTAAGGAATTGTCAAAGAGGAAAAGAAAAAAGAAAATGTGTTTCCATCTGTTTTCAGATACTATCAGTTCTTTTTCTGCAGATGGGTTGCAATCTTCATAAGTCCTTCAGGGTTACATTGGATCATTGCCTTGCTGAAAATAACCACATGCTTCCCAGCAGATCATCCCCCACTATTGCTGTTATTTTGTATACAGTACATTTCACTCTGCTTCAGTTCATGTAGGTCTTTTCAGGTTTTTCTGATAGTATCCTGTTCATCATAACCTGTATATAGTAACTTAAGCTTGACAGAGAATTTTCTTCATAAAAGCCCAGCAAAGTAGGTACCATACGTTTTGCCATTATAATCAATCATCATAAATATTTCCCTCCATCCCACTCCCTTCCCATGACATTTACTCTATTTTCTTTTTACCTATTCCTCCTCAGAGGTGTTTTACTTCTGACTATCCTCTCCCTTGCTCTGCACTCCCTTTTTTCACCCTTCCTTCCTTGTCCTCTTTCCCTCCTATTTTCCTGCAGGGTTAAATAGATTGCTCCTCCCAATTGGGTATGAAAGCTATTCCCTCCATGAGCCCACTCCAATGAGATCCGGGTCCCTGAGCTAATTCTGTGTTCTAAATTTTTCTTCCTCCCTCTCTCCTCAACCCTCCCTATGAGATCAAGCAATTCAATATGTCATACTAATGCAGTAATGCAGAACATCTTCATCTTCCTTGAAAGTGTTTTACTTTTTACTGCTCTCTCCCCCAATATGCCCTTTCGTCCTTCCTTCCTCCCCTTTTTCTCTCCCCCCCCAGGCAAAAGTATATTACTATACATACTTGACTATGTATGTTAGTCCTTCTTTGAGCTAATTTTGATGATATTAAGGTTCACTCACTCCCCAACTCCTCCCCCCTCTTCTCCTCAACTCCATAAGCTTTTTTCTTGTTTCCTTCATATGAACTACTTCTCCCCAGATCATCTCTCCCCTGCTCTCTCCCCCAGTCTATCCCCACCCCTACACCTCAACCGCATTTTAATGATGTCATTATGTATTAGTTAGGTGGCATAGTGGACAAAGCACAAGCCCTGGACCCAGGAGGCCCCAAGCCCAAATCCAGCCCCAAACATAAGACACCCCACCCTGTTTGCCCTACAAAGAACAAAACATAAATGCTTTACAGATATCATCCCTTCATATTCAGTTCAGCCCTGTCTTCTGTGAATTTCTTACTGAGATAGTTCTTATGATTTCAAAGTATTATCTTCCCATGTACGAATGTATTCTCCTTTTCCATTTAGCTTTTCAAACTGTTGACTTTTTCTCTCTTGCATCTCATTCATTTTCCTTTCCATTATTTCCTCCTTTTCTCTGCATCTTCTTTCTATTTCTCCTACTTCCTCTTCAAAATCCCTTTTGAGAGCTTCCATGGCCTGAGACCAGTTCATATTTTTCTTGGAAGCTTTGAATGTTGGAGCTTTGACCCTGTTATTATCTTCTTCTTCTGAGGTTGTATTGTGGTCTACCTTACCCCCAAAGAAGTTTTCGATGGTTTTCTGCTTTCTCTGCCTACTCATCCTGGCTTACTATTTCTTGGCTTTTAACTCCTTCTTTAAGTGTGGTGGTGCTTCCAGGACACACTGTTCAAGCTACAGCATGGCCTGGGGGATGGTTGGCCTTCTTCTCAGCCTGCCTGGCCTCGCTTTCTTTTGATTTTAAACTCTCCACTGCGGGGTGTGTGTGCGTGTGTGTGTGTGTGTGTGTGTGTGTGTGTGTGTGTGTGTGTGTGTGTCTGCTTCTTCCTCTACTCCTGTTCTCAGCTTCAGAGGGTCCCAGGTGTTTTGGGTTGGGGGAGCAGGTTTGAATCTCACCTGGCCTGTTCTCAGGTCTGGAGATAACCTCAGGCCTACTTACTAAGTAACCAACCAGCAAAGGTTTCTGTGGTGTGGTTCTCAGCTTCTGATGAGACTGCTCCCCTGCTCCCTTCCCCTACCTGGGTCTTTGCTGCTCAGAATTTCTTCCTGGTTGCATGCTGGGGTGGGACATTTGAGTCCTTACCCCCAGTCCACTGGTACCCTTGCACTTATTCCCCAGGGCCAGCCATTCAGCCCAAACCACATGCTTGGTTCCAGAAGATGTCTGTGCTGCAGCCGATTCAGAGGCACTGGGGCAAATTCCTCTGGCAGGGGTCTGGTGTGTCAGCCTGATTGAGGGATTAGGCTTTATTCATGGCCCAGCACAGCCCCCTGTAATCTATCTATAGCTGGAGAAAACTCTCAGCCCGTATTTTTGTGTGTTTTTCTGCCCCAAGGGTTCTTTTATTGCTATTTTTGGGGTGATTGTATCAGGAGCCCTGTGGGTTTAATGTCTTTCCATCTTGGCTCAGCCCCTCATTTGATATACTTCTTAAAAGAGAAGATACATGTAGTGCTGTAGTGCTAGGCTTCCTGTTAAGAAGAACTGTATTCAAGTACCATCATAAATTCCTTTGTAAAACATAATTCTTATTTGTAGAATATAAATCTTATTATGTAAAATATAAATTTTTTGTGATTACACGACATATATCCTAATAAATAACTCTTTCCTACTCTATCCAGACAATCCACACTTTTAACGAGGAAGAAAAAAGAAAGGAAAAATGGGCAAAACTAATAAACACAGCAGTTGCATCCTACAATATATGTTCTGGTTCATATCTATAGTGTCCTAGCTCTATAAAGAGTGGAAGGAGTAGCATTATCATATCTCTCTTTCTTTTTTTTTTCAGGGTAATAAGGCTTAAATGACATGCCCAGGGTCACACAGCTAGTAAGTGTCACATGTCTGAGACCAGATTTGAACTCAGGTCCTCCTGAATCCAGGGCTGGTGCTTTATCTGCTGTACTACCTAGCTGCTCCCTTATATCTGTTATTTGAAGTCAATCTTGCTCATTATAATCATTACTTCAGTTTTCAATTTCTTATAATTCTTTTTTGTTTAAATTGTCATAATAATTGTATTTATTATTTTCCTGGTTCTGCTTACATCATTCTCTATTACTTATGTAAGTCTTTCCATGCCTCCCAATATTCTTTTTGTTCATCATATTCTTCAGAGCATTACATTTCTCTATCTCAATTTGTTCAGCCATTTCCTAATTAATGGCAACATACTTTGTTTCAAGTTTTTACTACTATGAAAATGCCATAAATATTTTGAAATACATTGATCCTCTATTTTTATATTTGAGTTCCTTGACATATACATATCTAGCAGAGATAACTCCAGGTCAAAAGCATGGGCATTTTGATCTCTTTTGTTAAAGTTATTTTTTTTTCAATAAACAAGCATTTATTTTCTCCCCTTATCACCTTCCCTATTACCCGGAGGGGAAAAAAAGGAAAGGAAAAAAAAAATTGTAACAAATATTCACAGAGAAGCAAGACAAATTCTCATATTGACCATGTTCACAAGCAAATGTTTCATTCTAAATCTGGAGACCATCACCTCTTTGTCAGAAAGTGAGTAGCATCCTTAGTCATCAGTTATTTGGAATTATGGTTGCTCACCGCATTGAACAGGATTCTTAATTCTTTCAAAATTGTTTGCCTTTACAATGTTGTTATTATGGCCTAACTTTTTCTCCTGGTTCAGTTCAAATGTACTTTTCATAAGCTCACGCAAGTATTGCAAGTTTTCTCTGCTACCTTTTCATTTTCTTATTTGCCAATAATATTCCATTACATTAAAATCCCATATTTTGTTCAACCACTCCCTAAGGGCTGAGCACTTCATGAATTTCCAGTTTATGTTGCCACCACTAAAAAGATCTCTTAAAAATATCTTTGTACATATGCTTTTTCCTTGACCTATTTTTCCTTGACCCACTTTCCTTTGAACTATTATGTTTTGATAGGCCTAGGTTTTGCATTGTGTTAACAAATAGCTAAATAGCTTTCTAAACATAGTTTTAAATTTCTAAAATGGTTGATAAAATCATAGCTTCACCAACAATATATTACTATGCATATTTTTCTGTATCCCATCTGTAATGTTTAAAAAAATCTAACTGTGATGTTTAAAATCTAAATGTGTGGTCATCTTAAATTAGAAAGCTTTAGGACCAGTCTTTGGGCATTAAGCATTTATTAAAGCATACTAGTTATTAGTCAAAGGAGAACACATGGAGTTCAGAAAGTTAAGAAAAGGCCTACCTAGCCTAGAGTTCCAGCCTGGTCTGGTTCTTCCTCAAGTCCTCCACCATGAGCCTGCTTCAACCATGAACTGCCCCTCAAACTGAATGTGGAAGCTTTTTATAGGTCTGGAGCAGAGGCGGTCCTTATACACTGCTTCAAGCTGGTTGGTTGGCATCATCCAAATCCATTGGTTCACTGGACTTGAAGGTGGTCCCATGTTGAGTTCAAAGCCCTTAGCTTCTGAGAACAATATGTACTTTTTTTTTTTCAGGGCAATAAGGGTTAAGTGACTTGCCCAGGGTCACACAGCTAGTAAGTGTCAAGTGTCTGAGGCTGGACTGGATTTGAACTCAGGTCCTCCTGAATCCAGGGCTGGTGCTTTATCCACTTAACCACCTAGCTGCCCTGAACAATACCTTCTTAGGGCTGGCTGTGGTCACAATCTAATTAACTATAAGTAGGCTAATCAGAAAAGTCAATCACTCTCACTTAATTAAATCAGTTTAGATTAATCTCCAGGTGGGGCCTTTGAGCATCTACCAAATCCCATTATTGTCTCACACATCCAACATTTTTCTTTTATTTTCTTTGCTATCAAATTAGCCAAGATTTTGGATCTAAGGTAGAATCTCAATGTGCTTTAATTTGCATTTCTCTAACTATTAGTAATTTTTGCTTATTTAGACTTTTATTTTTCCAAATTACATGTAAAAACAAATTTTGACAACAATTTTTAAAACCTTTGTGTTCCAACTTCATGTTTTGCCATCATCATCAGTCAATCATCAATCAACCATCATCCATCAATCCTCATCATTGTCAATCAATCCTCATCTTCTTCATTCAATCATCATCATAAATCAGTCCTCATCAATGAATCATTATGCTCCTTCAATCATCATCAATCCATCCATCAACCAATCCATAATCAGCAGCATCATCAATCATCATCCATCATCATCATCTTACATTACACTTGCCTCAGCTTCAAAAATTTTTTTCACAATCACTATTGTTTACTGTTTGCCTCCATCCTATGATATTTACTGTTTTCTAGCTTCTTTTACCCTATCTCTCTTCAAAACTGTTTTGCTTCTGACTTCCCCTTCCCCTGCTCTGCTCTCCCTTGTTTCACCCCTCCCTCCTTATCCCCCTCCCCTCCTATTTTCCTGCAGAGTTAGCTTACTCCACCTAATTTAGTGTGTTCGTTATTCCCTCCTTGAGCCAGTGCTGATGAGATTAGGATCTTTTAGCTAATTCTGAGTGTGACTCATTCACTGCTCCATTCCTACCTCAACTCTCCCCCGACTCCATAAGTCCTTTCTTTCTTCTTTCATGTGAGATTTTACCCCATTCTACCTCTCTCATTTCACCCTCCCCCAGTGCATTCTTTTTCTCCTTTACTTTTACCCTAAGGAAGTAAAAATGGGGTAGCTAGATTACACAGTGGACAAAGCACCAGTCCTGGACCCAGGAGGACCTAAGTCCAAATCAGGCCTCTGACACAAGACACTCACCAACCCCAACCACCTCCTCTCTTACCCCCCCCAAAAAAGATAAAAAAAAATTAATGCTTTACAAATATGATCCCTTCATAATCAATTCCCGCCCTATACCCTCTATTCAAAATTTATTCCCATAATCTTCCCTAATACTCACAAAGCTTTATGATTTAGACATATCATCTTCCCATGTAGGAATGAAAATAGTTTAACCTTTTAACATCTCTCATGATTTCTTTTTCCTGTTTACCTTTTTATGCTTCTCTAGGGTCTTGCATTTAAAAGTCAAATTTTCTATTCAATTCAGGTCTTTTCATCATGAATACCTGAAAGTCCTCTTTTTCATTGAAGTCCTGGTTTTTTCCCCTGAATTACCCAGTTTTGCTGGGTAGGTGATTTTTTGTTGTAATCTCAATTCCTTTGGCCTATCAGAGTATCATATTCCATGCCCTCTGATCCCTTAATGTAGAAGCTTCTAGATCCTGTTCTGTACTTACCATGGCTCCACAGTATTTGAATTGTTTATGGCTGCTTGCAATATTTTCTCCTTAAACTGGGAGCTCTGGAATTTGGCTATAATATTCATAGAAGTTTTCATTTTGGGATCTGTTTCAGGAGGTGATCAGTGGATTCTTCAAATTTCTATTTTACCTTCTGTTTCTAGAATATCAGAGAAATTTTCCCTGGAAATCTCTTAGAAGATGATGCCCAAGCTCTTGTTTTGATGATGGTTTTCAGTTAGTCCAATAATTTTCAAATTATCCCTTCTGGATCTATTTTCCAGGTCATCAGTTTTTGCAAGAAGTTATTTCACATTGCCCTCTATTTTTTTTTATTCATTTGGATTTGCTTTATTTTGTCTTGGTTTCTCATAAAGTCACTAGGTTCCATTTGTTCAATTCTAATTCTTAGGCAATTATTTTCTTAAGATCGCTCTTGTATCTCCTTTTGATTTGACTTGTCAAGCTGTTGAGTTTTTCTCATGACTTTCCTGCATCACTCTCATTTCCCTTTCCATTTTTTCCTCTACCTCTCTTACTTTATCTCCAAAGTCCTTTTTGAGCACTTCTGTGGCCTGGGACCAATTCATATTTTTCTTGGAAGCCTTGGATGTAGGAGCCCTGACACTGCTATCCTTCCCTGACAGTGCACCTCAATCCTCCCTTTCACCAAGGAAACTTCCTATGATTTTCAACTTTCTCTGCTTGATCATCTTGCCAGCCTTTTACTTGACTCCCAACTCCTTCCCAACATGGGGCCCTGCTTCAAGGCTATACTGTCCCAAGCCTCAGGGAGTTCCAGGTGATGCTACTCAAGGAGGGGCAGGTTACTCACTTGCTTGGCCTATGCTATGGTCTCTAAATAACCCCAGGCCAACTTGCTAATTAACCAGGCACCACAATTTTACTTGCTATGGTTGTTAGCTCTGAGAAACCTGTGCTCCTCTCCAACCTGGACATCTCCTGCTATAGATTTCTTCCTGGTTCCCCACTGGGGTAGGACAGCCAAATTCCTCCTCAGCTCTGGCAGACACCTCTGTATTTTTCCCCCAGCCAGCTGTTCAGCTCTCTCACAAGACCCTAAGCTTAGTTCCAGAAGAAGCTGGTGCTGCAGCTGATTTGGTGGTTTGGGGTAAGTTTCTCTGGTACAGACTTTCTGGGGAGGGATCTTTGTCAGTGCAACTGCAGGGTTGGATTCCACTCCCAGCCCAGCGCAGGATCCCCCTCCTGCTGAACTTCTAAGCTGTGCTTGCCTGGAAAATAATATCAGCCTTTCTTTTTGTTCGTTCTGCTACTCCAGGAGTTGTCTTATGCCTGTATTTGGAGTTTTTTACAGTAATTTTGATAGGATCTCTGAGTGTTTAATGCTTTTCGCCTTATTAGTGATTTTTGACCCTTATTTCATTTGGTTCCAGATAGCTCATACTCATTTCTATAAGAAGTGTCTGCAGAAATCCTTTGACCATTTTTCAATTGGAGAATGGCTCTTATTATTAAAAGAAAGTTTTAATTTTTTTATTATCTATAAACTTAACTGTTTCCTTTCTAATATTAGCTACATTGATTTAGTTTATTCAAAGACTTTTCTATTTTATGTAATCAAAATTATCCATCTTATCATTTTGTGATTCTATCCCTTGTTAGTCATGAATTCTTCCCCTTTCCAAAGGTCTGAAAGGAAATATCTTCCTTGCTCCTCTTTTTTTCATCATATGATATTTTGTATTTTAAGCATGTGCTCATTTGGAGGTTATTTTGGTATGTGGAATGCAGTTTAGTCTAAACTTGATTTCTCCCAAACTGTTTTCCAGTTTCCTCAGCAGGTTTTCATAAATAGTAAATGTTTATTCCAGTAACTGGGGGTTTTGGGGTTTATAACATGTTGGGTAACTGTGTTCACTTGCTTCTCTACATTATATACCTAATATTTTTGTGCTTCATTTTCCACATGCATAAAACAAATGCCATAATTATTGAAGTGCTTATCTCATAAGGTTGTTGTGAAGAACTTGAATGATATAATGTATGTAAACCTTAATGCCACTATGGAAATGACAGCGCTGACTCTGACACTTACTACCCAAGTTACTCTAAATAAGTCCCTTTTCTTATGTGGGTATTAGTTTCCTCTTCTGAAAACTGAATGCTTTAGACAAGATTAAAGCTGCAAGCAGCCATAAAATGCCTGTCTACACCCAAACCAGATTAAAATGTAGTTTGAAGATAATAAAATTATAATAACATATAGATAATGTTAATTTGTGGTTTTCTGAGTTGATTTTTTCTTGCCTGAAGGGACTGATTCCTACTTCAGTTGACAACTCTGAAAGGTACCCAGTCATATAAAATGTATTTGATATCTTTATATTACTGCAAAGGATCTATCAGAGAAAACCTTTTCCTAAAGCTTCATGCATACCAATGTATTAATGCTATTAATTTTCATCATCATCCTATCATTCAACAGAACCATACCAAGTAGAAAATGAAGTAAATTAAAATTCAACAAATATTTGTTAAGTATTCACTAGGCTAATCAGGTAGGGAAAAAGGTGGTTTAGAAAAAAAAGGCATTTTTACATGACTTCATGGATCTTACTACCTATGAGAGGGCTATGATAAATACAAGAACTAAAATGATATATATATATATATATATATTACTTGCATATATTATACATATTAAATATATAAAATTGTGTATGTGTGTGTACACACAAAGAAGTACAAAGTACCATTTGAGATTCAAAGTGGGAAAATAGTTTTATGGGGCATTTAAGTTGAGGTTTTTAAAGTGAGTAGTAATTAAATAATCTGTGGTTTGATAGGGACACTTAAAGAGGGAAGGCATTCTAGGCATAGGGATAGCATAAGCAAAGCAAAGAAATGGGAAATGTTCCAACCTGTAAGAGAAAACAGTAAGTAGTCTAGTCTGGAAAATAGGTAAATCAAAAACTTTTAATTCCTTCCAATCTGTGCAAATCTAGAATTCTTTCACTTCCTTTACTTTTATCTCTACTTTCTTCATAATTGCAATTTGCTTGCTTTATTTCTATTTTCATCAATACTTGACTTAAAATTTCCATCTACTTTCTCTAATGATTTATATTCTGTCATGTTTATTCCTGGCATTGCTCACTTTTAGCTTTGTCTATTACTTGAGTTCTTTATACTAACTCTTGGTTCAGATTTCCTTTTCACAACATTTACTCAACAGCAACTTTTAAGTTTTCTTAATATGGGACAGGTTTCAGGGCTTAAATTACCAAATGATTTTTTCCCCAGCTACAGCTTTGGGGGACATGGAGCAAAGGAAGGAGAGAGTTGTTACTTTCAGAAATGCTTAATTATTTTTAAAAACTGGGTGGCAGGGACAGGACCTCTTGCTACTTTTAACCTTTCATAGATTATTTACCCTTGACACCAATTGCTTTGGGATATTTTCCCAGGATTAATTAACATGAATTCTATTTGAAATGGTATAATACTTCTTATAGGACATTCAGACCATATGAAGGCTAAATGATTTTTTTTTCAAATTTATGGATCACAAGACCTGTCAGTTTCCCAGGAAATCGTAAGATTTGTCTAACCAGAAAAATGAGTGGCCCATTTATAGCCTGATTTTTTTTTCTGGTAACAAAAGCCTAAATTGGATGTTTCAGGGACAGACTCACAACCCACAATGCACCTGGCCATCAGGGAAATTTGATAATATGGGTGGAACTTTCTCCTCAAACCCAGCTGCTGTTCAGCTTATATCCTGAAGGATAAGGATTGATCACCCCAGTAATTTTATCCCCACTACTTTAACTGCAGATGTTATTCTAATTCATATTCACCTAATCCTTTTCAGATTTTACTGAGCTAATTGTCTGCACAATGTCCCCCAGGAGTGGCTTCTGCTGCAAAGTGAAGTAGCCTGAGACTCTGTAGTAACAAGACAGCTTTCATCCCAGAAACTTGAAGAGCTTTATAAGAATTAGCTCAGGGATCTCCATAACATGTCCGGGAGGTGGGATTATCCCCATTTTACTGGTCAAGAAAACTGAGTTTCATGGTTAAGAGACATACTTAAGATTACTGGAAAATCTAATGGGACTGCTAGGAGCCACAATTCAGGATTTCTCTTCTAATTAATGTGTCAAACATGAGAATGCCATGAAGCCTAATGTTCCTATGAATCTGGAATAAGGGCACTGTACAGGAAGGACCCCAAAATGGTGGAAGAAGGCAAACCAAGAATAAGGAAGGGGAACAACAAACTAGCTATGTATTCATTGAAAAAAAGATAAATTAGTGGATGGAAGTAAGAAATGAACCAAATATTGCTTGCTGTGGTAGTTTTATAGGAAGTGAATTTCTGGTTTTGATGGCAAGGAAATTCTGCAACCTAGGAATTTTGGCTAATGTATTTTTTTCTTTGTATCTATCAGTTTCTAAAATCATATATCTTACCAAAGTTATATATATACATATTCTTATAAAATAGCTCAGGGAAAAACCTAGATGAATAGGATACAGTGGAAAATGATAAAGGATAGTCCCAATGGGCATTTTTCAAAATGATATAATGTGAACAGCATTTTTGGTAGTAATAGTCCCCAAAATTTTAAATTGTCAGATAAGGAATAGTTATGGCTTACTGGATCTAGGAAGCAAAATCTCTGTATGACGTGTGTCATATCTTTCAAAGGGTGCTGAGATATACTGATGATAAGGGAAATCATTGGTCTTGAAAGGAAAATACTCCTTCCCGTAGAAAGACAGATCCAAGTCAGGTTCTAAGCATAAGAAATATAAATCACATCACAAGATCATAAATTTAGAATAGGAAGAGATCTTAAAAGGACATGTAGACCAACCCCCTCATTGTACAGATAAGAAAGGCTGAGAAAAGTTGTGACTTATCCATTGTCACATAAGCATCAGAAACAAGATTTTAACTCAGGTCCTCCTGACATCAAGTCCAACACTCTATCCGTGAAGGGTCCGGAGGAAGGAGCCGCAGCTTTTGGAGGACGCAGTGTCCTGACACACGGACCGAAGACGCCGCGAAGATGGGCCCCGAGTTCGGCAACCTGATCCCGGTGAAGCACATCATTTCCTACAGCCTGTCCCAGTTCAAGCAGAAAGCCTTCCCCAGTTACTTCATGAAGAGCATCCCGAATATGTTATGCAGGACTCAGGACTCCATTCTGCCGGTCGTCCCCCCTCCCCCCATTTATAGGCTTTTACTTCCTCTATACCTGGGGAACCCAGGAGTTTGAGAAGTCAAAGAGGAAGAAGCCAACCGACTTTGAAGAAGAAAAAAGAAGCTATTCAGAGGTAAGCGAAACAGTGTTGGTTACCTGGTGGTCAGCTCTGTGATATAGAAGATGTATAAAGGGCCAGCTAGGTGGCACAGTGGATAGAGCACCGGCCTTGGAGTCAGGAGTACCTGAGTTCAAATCCGGCCTCAGAACTTAACACTTACTAGCTGTGTGACCCTGGGCAAATCACTTAACCCCAATTGCCTCACTAAAAAAAAAAAAAAGTGTATAAAGCTAGTTTAAATATGTAATAAATTTCACATTTCACAAAAAAAACAAAACAAACCCACTCTATCCACTATGGCATTCTTCATCTCTGGGTCAAGTTTTATGCTGAATTAGAGTTTTTAGGGAAAGTCAAAATCAACAGTGATACTCCACTAGATCTGCTGTATTAAGCCAGGAAGACAATAGATATCAATATTAACATAATGTGGGATGTTGTCAAAAATAACAACCTGACACAATTAACTTCCTTGAGCCATCTCTTTTAAGGCAATGATATATGCCCTGACCCTGTTTTACTTTAGTTTATTGGTGTGATTCTAATGATTTCATGCTTTTTCATGCCTTCTCCCCACTCATGACATCAGTAATATGTGACCTCATATAATTTGAGGATAGTTTTTATTTTATTTTATTTTATTCTATTCTATTCTATTTTATTTCATTTCATTTTATTTTTATTTTTTAGTGAGGCAATTGGGGTTAAGTGACTTGCCCAGGGTCACACACCTAGTATTAGTGTCTGAGGCCGGATTTGAATTCAGGTACTCCTGATTCCAGGTCCAGTGTTCTATCCACGGAGCCACCTAGCTGCCCCTGAGGATAATTTTTTTAGTCATCATACTGAGCATCTTCTGAAGTATATAGAAAATAATAACCATCTGAAATACATGTCTTAATTTCTTCCCTTGTGTAATTTTCTATAAGACAATGGAATTCACTATGTTCTCATTGATTTTGATATTAGGACTTAAAGGGTAATGGAGGCTAGATTTCATGAATCTTGTTCTTTACTTCTATAGATGGGTAAGTGAAGCTCAGAGGAGCAAAGTGACTTACCTGAGGTCACACATGTAAGAAAATAGCCAGTCACGATTCAAACTCTTGTTCTCTGACTCCATATCCTTTGGCTTTTACCCTCCCCATTCCCTTAATATTACAATTGTCACTCTTGAAATGAAATTTGGACCTTTTCATAATTGATCATTAAACAAGTACTCAGGAGTTAGATTGGAACACTCCTAATTGGAACACTCTAGTAGAACATTGCAGGGTTTGATTTTGGGAGAAAAATGTTATCTTGCTCCTTGTCAGAGACTCCTATTTGGTACCTTGGTTCTATGGTTGTGAAACAAGGGGATGGATAGGCACTGTGTTCAAGAGGATTCACCACTTACCCAGGAAGAGCTGCCAATATGAGGATGATAAAAATTGGAGAAAGACAGCTTCTGGTCTTTTTTCTTCCTGAACTCTTTGTGAGGAAAATGAGAAAGCTGATATTTGGAAGAAAAAGGCAGCTTTAATGAGTGTTGCTCAATTTTTGGGAGGAGAGCCTATTTTTTCTTGAAATTGAAAATACGTATATATTAAGCACATCCCAAGGCTTAAAGAGAACTGGATTGTTTTATCTCAAGTAGACCAACATTCTAATTTTGCACTAGGATTTTCAAGTTTAATTTGGATACTTGGCTTGGTATAGCTAAAAACTTTAAGAAAGTTGAGGATTTAAAAAATATTTAAAAATATGTGTTATTAGTTCACTTTGTGATTTAGCTGAGTTGTTTCTTTAAATACTTCGCAGACAGACAGCCTCACAAAGGTGTCTATTTCATTTTTTCAGAAGCAGTCTGGTCAGCTATATGAGGTTGAGAAACTCACCACATCAGGAAGGTCTAAGAGGTTAACCCCAGAGTTTCCTAAGCATCAGACAGGTGCAGGATTATGGTTTATAGTTCTCTGTTAGTTACTCATAGAAGAGCTTGACTTTATCTCAATTAATCAGCTGGGGGAAAGTACCCACAAAGGGAATCTAGATGGACAACAGGAGGCTCAAGGGAACAAAAGACTCCTGTTGTCATAGGGATAGTATTAGTCTTTGTTACATTCAACTAATTAAAACAAAAGGAAAAGGCACATTTCTCAATGTGTCTCAGCCTTTTCCTTTTGTCTCAATATGGTGTACTGGAGATAATCCAGGCACTGTCTTTCAATGACATAGTTGGGGATAGTGAATATTTGGTTCATAGTCTATGGCTAAATTTTTTTGTTTGGTATATCATCAGTATGAGTTTTTTTGGGTTTTTTGCATTAATAAGAGATAAAAATAATCATTTAAATTGATCTACATGTAGAACAGAAACATGATGTATTTTGAGAGTATTTGCTAACATTGCACATAAGTTCAGCAGACTGAATTTTAAAGCAGCCTCAAATATAAAGTCATCACCTTGACAGGAAAGAGCTTGCATCTTAATTTCTTTCTTTTATTTATTTTTTTTAAAGAAATGAATCAAATCCCCAGTATTAATGTATTGCCAATGCTATTATTTATTCAGAATACAGTCAATGTTATTAAAACCTTTTCTTTTCACTGGCATTAGAGGAGGAATGGTAACATAGAATAGCTCATTCTGCCATATTAATTTTTTATGGATATATATGTATATATATATAAGTATACATGTTTCTATCTATCTATCATCTATCTATCATCTATCTATCTATATCTATCAGTAATATCTCATTAGGATTACTGAGTAAAAGAGAAGCCTGGCTAAATCTATCTATCTATCTATCTATCTATCTATCTATCTATCTATCTATCTATCTATCTATTATCTATCTATATGTCATCTATCTGTCTGACAGTCTATCCATCCATTCATCCATCCATCTATCTATCATCTATCTATCTATCTATCTATCTATCTATCTATCTATCTATCTATCTATCTATCTATCTATCTGTAATATCTTGCTAGGATTACTGAGTAAGGAGGGGGGGCTAGCTGATTGAGCTCTGTCTAGTTCTGAGGCTTTGTCTGTGACTTACTGGAGGATGAGCTAAGGCAGAGCTATTTGTGGGTGATTTTCAGATTATAACAGGAAGAAAAAAAATGAAAGACTATAGGGAGAACTAATCACCACCATTTGGCATTTTGATTTATACTCTATTCTACATTGTTGATGCCCCCAAATTAGTCCTACTGGTCACCTGTTGGCATTTAGAGCCTCCCTTGGAGTTTGCTCAAAGGACATGTCAGGGTTAACTGAAAGGACTGCCAATTAGCTTGCCACTAATCACATTAGTGATATAAGCTGTCCTGGCTCTCCCCTGAAGCCTTTCAAACACTACAGGATGTCTCAGTAGGAATCTGTAGCTTCTCTTTTCCTTTTCTTAAACTTATAGTTTCTTTCCTCTGCCATTTCCATTCCCTCCTTCCTATTCCCAATGTCACCACAGTTTAGTAGGCCCCCATGGCCAACAACTTGGGCTATTTCAGTGAATCTTATTAAGGTGTTGGTGTTGTGATTCAAATACTGACCATTTATTGTAGGAATATCTGGAGAAGAAGAAATTGTGATGTACATGTGAAAAATGTATGGTTTGGCTTCCTTCAGAGGGAAAGAAGCTTTCAAGACTAACAGCAATAATAAACTCAGTGGTAAGACATATCCATAGAGAACAACTAAAGTAAAGATGATCTATAAGGAAGAAAACCACTATTTAAACATAATGACCTGGAATAATAGCTAAAGGAAAATAACATTCCTGGCAAAGTGAGTGACCCTCCATTGAAATAGTTTCTCTTTGTTCACTAGTCTCCAGAAGGTTTTGCTTGTTGGGAAAAATAAAATCTCCAAGTAGACCCAAATATTCAAATAATTGAACCACCAGGAAGGCAAATATCGATTTGTTGAATAAAATATAGTCCCATTTTGAATAAACATGCCCAGGGAAATACTAACTCCCTTTCCTTGGAAAGGTACTCATGAAATTGGCTTTGTTTCACTAACTGGAACTTAGGTATATGCTACAGAGAGCAGGTTGTTATTATGAAGCCTATTTATCCCTTCCTTCCTTTCTTCCTTCCTTCCTTCCTTCCTTCCTTCCTTCCTTCCTTCCTTCCTTCCTTCCTTCCTTCCTTCCGTCCTTTCTTTCTTCTTTCCTTCCTCCCTCCCTCCTTCTCTCCCCTTCCCCCTCTCTCTTTAAACAGGAAAATCCAGTACAATGTAAACTACTATATAGGAAGGTAATTAAAAATAAAGATAAAAGACATTTAAAGCAGGTGGGATACCGCCCTGTATGAGTAACCCTGCAACCCCAACTGATTCATCCCATATGTACTATCCAAAGTTTGTGTGGCTTCATAATCATTCTCTGAATGATGGAGCTGAATAACATTAGTATGGGCTGGAGAATCTGAAGACCACCTTCTTTGTTGGCTGTAGCCTAAGAAGCAATAACTATAATCACTTTTTACTGCCTAACAGATTTTATGTAAGCAAATTCAAGCAATACGCTGAAAAAGAGGGATCATTTTCTCAGCCTTTCCTTAAACACACTGCTAAACATATTATTCTCCTCCTCCGCCTAGGATTTACAGTATTCAGTAGTAGCACTTTCAGAATTCCATGGACTAGCATTAGGAAAAAGGCTTTTGTCCACGTGGATGGAATCTAGTGTGGTCTAGGTTAATTATGATTTTGATGGTGTAGAAGGGGTCAGGGTGAGGAATCAACACGTATCTACCAACCATAAAAAAAAACAAAACAACCATCTCTCAAGTTCATTTGAACTGTGGAGATCAGATTATTAAAGGTTAAACCATTAAATGGATGCTAATGCACTGGGATGCCTGGAGCTTGTCCAACACTACCTGCAGCAGCTGTCAACCTAATTAAGCCAGATGTATGTTAAATGTAAACGGACCTCCCAGGAGGAACAATAACAGATTTTAGGTCCTTGGGGGGCTTAAGGAACCAATAAGTATAGTATTTCTGAAGGAAATATCACCCTACCTTACAGATTCTCTGCTCATTAGGACCATCTTGATTGGACCCTGTTGACACTGAACCTGGAAAAGGGTGAGTGCTAGGGCTCATTCTAAGAGAGGACCATGTTAATGTTCATTTTCAATTGACCCCAACAGTCCTGGTGTTTTCTTCATACTTTCATCTTAAAACACACACACACACACACACACACACACACACACACACACACAAGCTCTGCCTCACTTTAAGTCCTTGGCTTATTTAAAAAGTGACATTTAAACAATGCCAAGTTTGACAGTCCTTCAAGTGGATAGAAAAACCATTAGCCAAGGAAAGGGCATCAGCAGGTCTTTAGGATTCTGGATTTTGAAAAATCCACAAGATCAGATTCATTGTAGGCATTATCTTTGTAATCAAAGGAATAATTAAAGCAAACAGTTTGCAAACTCCTGAACTATAAAGATAGCAAGGGCATAAGGCTGTTTGGTTCAAATAATATTAAAAAAAACTCCCTAGTTTACATTTTTTCCCATTCAAGTTATAAAATGCCATATCTCCAAAACAGAAGTGTTTGAGAGCCAGACCTTTAAACCTAGCCAGGAAAATGCTTCTCAGAAAGCTTTTCTCCTATGAAAACAACCAAGCTGCTGAGTCTCTTTAAAAGTATGTTCTCTCTGTGGGATCTGCACTGCCCAGCCCAATACAAGTACTTCATAAATTGTCAATAATTCACAGACAACCTAAATTCTCCAATCTTGATTAACTGGAACCAGGAATTATCTGAATAACACAAAAATTGGATGGTATAGAAAAATGCATCAGGCAGAACCATTTATTTTAAAATGAAATACATCACCTAGCTGCCCCCTATAAAACACTCTTTATAAAAATAAAGACACATATGAAAAGCTGTGAAATGTTAATTGCTCATACGTAGGCCAAGCCAATATAATAAAAATAACAATATTATTTAGGATACTTTACTTTTTCAGTGACACATAAATCAAATTGCTAAATGATTATTAAGCTAGAAAACATGACAACAAATTCATCAGGAGGGATAAAAGGTTAACAATATTAAGGGAAACAATGGAAGAAACTTGGGAGAAAAAGGGTCTATCACTACTAGATCCCAAACTGTACCACAAAGCAGTAATCAGAAAACAGTTTGGTATTGGTTAAGAACTAGAGATGTTGATCAGTGGAACAGATCAGATACAAAAAATACAGAAGGAAATGAATGCTCTAGCTTAGCATTTTTGTTTTGTTTTGTTTTGTTTTTGATAAGCCTCAAAACACAGATACTTGGATAAGAACTCATTATTTAACAGCATCTGCATTTGCTGGGAAGACTTGAAAATAATCTGGTGGGGATTAAAGTCAGACCAAAATTTACATGATATACCAATATATGCTCCAAATAGATATATGACTTTGACATAAAAGGTAAGGGTGGTATTATAAACATATTATAGAAACAAGGATGAAATTACCTTTATGGATATATCAGATTTATGGATAGAGGAAGAATTTATGAAAAAAGAAAGAAAGAAAGGATGATAGAAGATAAAATAGATAATTTTGATTAACTAAAATTTTAAAAGACTGTACAAATAGAACCAAATGCAACTAATATTAGAAGGGAAAAGTAATTGCAAGAAAAAAGCAATGGCTTTGTAGCATTTCCCTTATAAAACTTTCATTGCCAAAATATATAAGGAACTGATTCAAATATCTAAGATTGAGTCATTCCCCACTTAACAAATGGTTAAAAGATATAAACAGGTGGTTTTCTAAGGAAGAAATGCAGGCTATCAGCAGCCATATGAAAAAATAATGCTACAAGTCACTAACAAAGCAAATTAAAGCAAGTGAGTTTCCATTTCATATACATCTGATTCACAAAGCCGACCAAAAAAAAAGGAAAAGGAAAATGACAAATATTGGTCACATGTTAGAAAATTGGCACATTAATGTACTGTTGTGTGCATAGGTGAATTGGTCTCATCCTTTCTGGAAAGCAATTTGGGATTGTGATTAAAAATGTTTGAAACCCAAAAATATAGGAATAGGACTCATATATACAAAGTAATTATAATCATTTCTTTTTGTAGAACAAAAAAACTAGAAACAAATTATGGTATATAATGAAATGGAATTTTTATACCATAAGAAATTTTTGAAGTGATGATCTAAGAGAAGAATGAATCAAACAGGTGAACAATTTATTTAATAGATTCACAAAAACAATTTATTTAGTAAATAGCAACAAACAATTTGAAACACTTAAGACCTCTCATTAAAGTAATGAGAAATCGGGGAAGCTAGGTGGTGCAGTGGATAAAGCACTGGCCCTGGATTCAGGAGTACCTGAGTTCAAATCTGACCTCAGACACTTGACACTTACTAGCTGTGTGACCCTGGGCAAGTCACTTAACCCCCATTGCCCTGCAAAAAAAAAAAAGTAATGAGAAATCATTATTCCAGAAGACCAGTAATGAGGAATTCAGCCTATCTCATGGCAGAAAGATGGTAGACTTGAAATAAAGAATAAAATATAATTACTTTTTGGATGTGGCTAACATGGGAATTTATTTAATTATGCACATCTGTTACAAGGTTGTTTTTCTTTTTTCTTTTCCAGTGGATGGAGGTAAATGAAAGAGATGAAATATATTTTTATTAAATGAAACATTAAATTTAAAACCAAAATTTTTAGGCACCTTAAAAAGCCTTGATTCCAATGAGATCTCTTTTCTCTGGCTACAAAGATAGATTCTAGGATAATGCTGCCTGCCTTTCAGTTCAGTTGTGTTTCAGGTTTAATCTGATTCTTTGTGACCCCATTTGGAGTTTATCTTGGCAAAGATACTGGAGTGGTTTGCCATATCCTTCTCATTTTACAGATGAGGTAACTGAGGCAATGGGGTTAAGTGATTTCCCCAAGATCACACAGCTTAAGTAAGTATCTGAGGTCATATTTGAACTCAGATCTTCTTTATTCCAGGTCCAGTGCTCTATCTATTGTGCCACTTAGCTGCCTATAAAAGCCCATATCCTTCCTCCTCTACATATATGAGGTTGGAATTCAGTAACAATATATTTAAACTACTTTTTTTCAGGATGTGTGTAATGGCAGGTAAACCTAAGCCATGTATTTTAAACTAATCACCATTTCAGGGTTTTATTTGTTTTTTTGTTTGCTTTGGTTTGGGTTTTTGGTTTGTTTTTCTGGAGGTGTCTCTAGGTGGTAGAATAGAGAAAGAGATGTGATTTTAAAATCCTAATACTTAATTTTAAATCCTGCCTCAGAAACTTAATAGCTATTTTAACTCTGAGCAGCAGGTCACAAAACCGTTCTGTTATCTGGTGAATGTTCAGTCTTGTGGTCTTATCAAGTTCATTTTCTAATTCATCAGACTGATAAGAGACTTTTTTATATTGCAACATTCTGCCATTGCAGGGGCAAGTTCTTCAAGAGGACCATGACATCCAGGTGATATCATGACTTGCACTGAATTAGATTTAAGTGAGGGAAGACTGTGAAAGGTCACCAACTTCACTGTCTCCTCCAGAGCCATCAGTAAAAGAATAAGAATATTAAGCAGAAGACCTATAGTTGCAATCATTACTTTCTGACTTCAAATCCAGTGGTAAATATTTTTTGAATTGGATTAAAATGTAAGTTATGACAAACAATGTTGACTTCAGGGCTAGGATTCTCACAGACTTCCTTATAATCAGTTATAATATCCTTATTCTTTCTCAGGAAGTTTGTGTCCCACCCTACTGCTGTGTAGTCCTACTTTGGGCTTTGATTAGGAACACAGTGAGTTGTTCCGCTTGAAACAAAGGGTTCAGGATCCTAGCTCTTGCTTTTTATGTTCCCTAAGACTAATCTTGGGAGGTAGATGCACTCCCCTCCTTCCCTGCCCTTTACTTGGGGGGAGGGTAGAAATGACTGATAACATTGGAAAAAAGGATGTAGGGCCTGAATTATGGAACCCTAAGGTTCTAGGGAAAGATCATAGTAGTGAGAGTCTGGGAAATTCCAACTTCTGTATGTATGGAAGTTGAAATGGTCATTAAAATCTGGAAGATGAGGATAGGCAATCTGATTCAGTTATCATTTCATGACCAGTCATTTTTATTAGTTCTCATTTGTTTGAAAGATATTGACTTCACTTTAATGATTTATGATCTTATTGTTTTCTTGTCTGCTACAAACTGTGATTTTAGATAGTCCTGAGAGATATCAGTGTTACTTGTTTCATCATCCTTCCCAACATCCCCAGGAGCCATCTTACAAGGCCTAGGTCCTAAATCTTATTCTTTTGAATACAATTCAACATGTGTTGCCTCTGTTGCAAAAAGCTAAGCCTGATTTAGCCTCTGGTTTCCTTAGAAAAGACTCCTCTCTCTTTTTATAGTTATAGAAGTTGGAAACAAGTACAACATTCATATTAATTGTCCTCAGACCTTCATCCTAAGTGTATTCAGAAACTATTTTTTCCTAAGGAAATTTATTAAAGATAACAAAGTTATAGAAAGAATCCTGGATGAGGCATAGTGCCTTCCAAATAATATGCACTTTAAAAATGTTTGTGCAATTATTGAATTAGGAAACCTGAATTGTAGTCTTCCTTCTACCTATTACTTTTGTTGTTTTCCTCAGGCGAGTTAGTCATGACACTGGTTCCGGTTTTGTAACGATTTTTGCCAAAAAAGAATTGGGGGTTTTAGTAGACTTCAGGATCAAAAAAGGTAAATACTAAGGCATAATATCCAAAAAGGATGATAAGGTCTCAGAGAAGTAGAGTGTCGGGTGAAAGCGATAGTTCTGCAGTTCTGTGCTTTGATCAAATCACAACTGGAGAGCATTGAGTATAATGATGTCAGTGCTAAATTAAAAAAAAATGATTAAGCATATTACTTGCCATAAGCAGATTGGATAGAGAAACTAGGTGTGTTTAGTTGAGTAACAGTCAAGAGGATTTAGGAAGTGCATGTTAGTTTTCAAATTGTATTAAGGTCTGTCATAATGAAAAAATGACTAGATATGTGCTTGGTTACAGAAGATAAACCTTGGAGAAATGAAATAGAAGAGGCTTGATATAACAACAATAACAACAATCTCCTTATCAGAGCTGTCTAATAGTGTAAGGATGTGTCCTAGGAAGTTGGTAGGCCCTGTTTCACTGAAGATAATGACCTATTTAGGATATTGTAGTAATTATTATTCATTACTGGGTTAGACAAACACTGTGAATACTTGTTGTTTGTACTTTGTTCTTGAAGAGAACCATGACAGGTATCATGACTTGCAATGAACTAGATTTAAGTGAGGGAGGGCTGTGCAAGATATAGATCAAGATGACTAGAGATTGCTCTGGATGTTTATGACATTTGGGGTTAAGTGACTTGCCCAGGGTCATATAGCTAGTATGTGTATGAGGTGAGATTTGAACTTAGTTCCTCCTGACTCCAGGGCCAGTGCTTTATCCACTACACCACCTATCTTTCTCAGGTGAATACTTAAGGCTTCTAACACAGAGATTCTGTGATTTTTAAAAATGAATTTATAAAATGAAAGGATTAAATAGGATGAGTTTTTATGTTCCTTCCACCCCTATCATTCTTTGACCATATTTTAACAATGCTAGGTGGAGACAGATATAAAATGAAAACAGTCCCAGTTCTAAAGGAGCTTATAATTTACTAGAGAAATAGTATGTGCTTATATAAGTTCATGTAAAATAAGTATAACAAAAATAAATATGTAGTAGTGATGAGAGGGAAGGTATCAGCCATTTAGTGGGTCAAGTTTTTGAACTGGGTTTTGAAGGAAAAGAGAGAGTCTAAGAGGTGGAATTTATGTAGAGATGAGATGTGAATATAGCTACATGGGAAGGGAAGGGAAGGGAAGGGAAGGGAAGCAATGAAAAGAAAGAGGCAAAGGCCAAGCATAGATTTTTAGAGCATAAAGCCTTAGTGAACACACATTTATGGAGAATGGTATGGATGGTGGAGCATAAAAGGAAAAGGAAATTGAGGAGTACTCAAATAAGTAGGAGGAGAATAAAGGGATACTGATAGCATAAAAACCCAGAGAAGAGCGAGTATATAGGAAAAGAAGGTGGTCAACAGAGTAAAAAGCAACAGAGAGATCATAGATGAGGATTTAGAAACGAATATCAGATTTGGTAACTGAGAGAACAGTTTCAAGTGATGAGATTGAAATCCAGATTGCAGTGAGTTGAGAAATGAGTCAGAGAACACAGGTGTGACAACTAGTTTTTGTTGTTGTCATTGAAACATGTCCAACTCTTCATGACTCAGTGGACCAAACTTTCTATGGAGTTTTCTTTGCAAAGATACTAGAGTGGTTTGCATTTTCTTCTTCAGTTTTATGTAGGCAAGGGTTCAGTAATATGCCCAGGGTCACCCACCTAGTAAGTGTCTGAGTTCAGATTTGAACCCTGGTCTTTCTGACTCCAGGCCTACTGCTCTATCCACTGTGCTGCCTAGCTACCTTGGCAACAACTAGTCTAGACATCTTTTATTTTTTTCTGTGAATTTGGCTATGGGTAGAAGAAGAGATATAGGATGATAATTTGAGTGGATAATAGGGGCTGGTGAGGTGTTTTTTTTATTTTTAAGGGTGTAGAAAATTGGCATATTTGAAGGCAGCAGGGAGAAAACCAACAGATAAGGAGAGGTTGAAGGTTATGCAAAGGGAGAATAATTGATTAGTCAATTGGCAAAAGGCAGAAAGACATGATAAAGGGCACGTGTAGAAGAATTAGTCTTGGCAAGCAGAAAGGCCATCATAATAAAAGACTGCAGGGAAGAAGAGATCAGCTGGTGATGTCAAAGGTTTTTAAGATGAAAGGAAAAGAAGGAACTCACTGCAAATTATCTTAATTTGTTTTCATTACAGTAAGAAGTGAGATCTTCAGCTCAGTGGATGGAGGAGGTATGAGTCGGAAGAGGGGAGGAGAGGAGAGGAGAGAAGAGAAGAAGAGAGGAGAGGAACTTTAGTTTTCTGTGTAATGAAATAGGGAATTACTTATTGAAAAATAAAATTATTGCCTTGCTGCAACTACACAATTGAAGTTAGATAACACATTGATAATGTTCCCATTTAGAGAAATTGTCTGACTTAGTCCATCTCTCTTCAGTTTCCTGGGAATAGGAGCAAACAGATGGTGGGAGTTAATCCTACACAGATTTGGCAAGGAGTGGGCAATGACAAAACAAGGTGGAGGATTTAGATTCATGTGGAATTGAGTTGGTTAACTATAGGACTGAAATTGTGAAGGGAGAAAGATAAAGTCAGAGAAGTAATAATGGCTTGAGAAAGTAATGAAGTGAAGAGAGATGGGAGGTCATATTAAATGCAAATAATCAGCTGGGGTGAGGTGAGGTGTGAGGATGGAATAAAAGAATGCTAGGGTTAGGTTGATAAAGAAAAAATAAATTGTGGTACCTTCTATTTTTTAAGGTTGAATTCACAGGGGAAAACCCAACTAATTTAATTTGTACTTTCTCTCACACCCTCGTGAGATGAATCAATTTGCTGTAAAATGTCAATATAACAATAGAAGAATTGAGATTAGTATCCATACTTGTTTAGCTATTGTCCTACTAAAATTGATATTATAGCCATTTAATAATTGGTAGATTAACACTTATTATTTTTGGTACTTTTTAAAATCTGAAGTTACAAACCTAACCAATTAATTGGATTTTCCATGAAGACAAAAACAAAACAAAAAATCACAACATCAACAATAAAAGCATCCGAAAGTTACCAATATTTCTGTCAAGTTGTCCATTCCCTCCTTTGCAAGGAGGAATTTGAAAGTAAACCTAGAAACCCCTAATTCAGATCCTCTATAACAGATTAAATGTGACAACATAGCTCATGTTATTTTTTGATATGCTGGTGTGCATTGCATATATTTATTTATCTTGTGCATATTGCTTTCTCACAGCCCTACCACACTGTAATAACTATATTGGTTGGGGGCAGCTAGGTGGCACAGTGGATAAAGCACCAGCCCTGGATTCAGGAGGACCTGAGTTCAAATCCGGACTCAGACACTTGACACTTACTAGCTGTATGACCTGGGCAAGTCACTTAACCCCCATTGCCCCCAAAAAACAAAACAAAACAAAACAAAAATAACTATATTGTTTAAGAAGATTTCTGGAAAACTCTATGATAATGAGGAGTCCCTGGCTCTGTGATCATCAGAACCTCTCACTTTTATTTTTATTTATTTTCTTTTTAACAAACATTATTTAAAATTTTGAGTTCCAAATTTACTTTCTCCCTAGTGTTTATCCCCCACTATTTAAGAAGACAAGGAATTATGATATTGATTATATAGATCTGAATTTATGCAAATTATATTTCCCTATTAGCCATCTTGGGGGGCATTAAGAAAAATAAATAGAATGAAAAAGTGTGTTTCACTCTGCACTTAGAGTTCATCAGTTCTCTCTATGGAGGTGGAAGACATTTTTCATCATGGGTCCTTTTAATTGTCTTTGGTCATTGTCTTGATCAGAGTCGCTGTCTTTCACAGTTGGTAATTGTTATAGTATTCATGTTACTGTGTATAATGCTCTCCTGGCTATACTCACTTTACTTTCTCATCAGTTCATATAACTCTTCCCAGGTTTTTCTGAAATTATCCTGGTCATCATTTCTTCCAGCACTTATACCTTATAAAGTTTCATTATAATTATACTCCACAACTTCTTCAGTAATTCCCCAATTGATGGACATCCCCTCGATTTCCTATTCTTTGCCACCACAAAAAATAAAAGTCGCTATAAATATTTTTGCATGAATAGGTCTTTTACAATTTTCTTTGATTTCTTTGGCATGCTGGGCCTAAGTACATGTTTAGTTTTATTGTCCTTTAGACATGGTTCAAAATAGTTCTCCAGAATGGTTGGAAAGTTTCACAGCTCCACCAACAGTGCATTACTATACCTATATTCCACATCCACACCAACATTTATCCTTTTTCTTTTCTGTCATGTTAGTCAATATGAATAAGTGAGGTGGTGCTTAATAATTGTTTTAATTTGCATTTGTCTGTTTAATAGTGATTTGGAGCACTTTTATGTGACTATTGATAGTTTTTTCTTAAGAAAACTTCTTATTCATATCTACTTACCATTTATCAGTTGGGGAATGGCTCTTATTTTTATAAATTTGGCTCAGTTCCCTATATATTTGAGAAATTAAACTTTTATTTGAGAAACTTGCTATAAAAACTGATTCCAATTTCCCTTTGTTCCTCTAATTTTGGCTGCATTGGTTTTGTGCACACTCTTTTCTAATTTCATGTCATCAAAATTAAAGTCTTCCTACTCTTCATAATGGAGCACTGTGCTTAGGGAAGTCAATTGCCACACCTTCATCACAGCCATGAAAGGTGTTTTATCTTGATTCTTTTAAAACCTCAGGCCAGTTTCCAACTACTCCTATATCACACACATCAATCCTCTTTCTACTTCTTCATTCCCCCAAATATTAGCCTTCAGAATTGCAAACAACTCCCTTTTGTAACACTGCCCACAAGAATCTTTCTGGGTAGTCAATACCACCTGAGTCTATATGAAGCTCTCAGCACCTCAAGCCAATCAGAGGTTGAAGGAGGTGGGTCCCTAAGCACTCAAAGTAGTCATGTTTATATCAAAATATTTGACATATTCCTGGCTATGGGGAACTCCAAAAGGACTCTCTTGATCAAAATGAAATAGAAACAGTGGGTACTATACATAAGAATCCCTGTAGGCCACATATTGATTTAGTTTTATAATGTAATCTATGTTTTCTTATATTTTTATTTATTTTGTTAAATATTTCCCAATTACATTTTAATCTGGTCCAGGCTCCATTTGGCAGTATTGCAGGCCATGGACCACAGGATGTTGGATACTTCTGCTCTGAGTTACCCACTAGTATAAACAAGATTGCAAGGATAATTATTAGACAACATGAAAGCACAAAGACTTTTCAATCAGTCCTGTATTTCAATGGCAGCCATTTCCAGTATGTTCATTTGAAATGGCTACATCTAGATAAACCAGAACTGAAGGACTGCTGTTTTGTTTTGTTTTCCTGAGTGTTCAGCTGGGAATTTTGGGAACCTAGAAGTTTTCTAGGAGATGCTGGGTGGGCCCACTTATTGTATACATTTTACATCAAAGCCAGAAGACACCTTCAAGTGGGAGGGGTCTTCTGCTGCTCCTAGCCATCTGATGTAGAAACTGGCCTGGGGGGAGCTGCAGTTTTACTCACTTCTGCCAAATATGGAAATTAATCAGTGCAGAAGGTTTCTGGGTAGCAGCAACATGAATGCCAGGGAGAGAAGACTGTCTCCCCAGACATGGTAACCCCTAGCAGACAGCTGAATAGCATAAAAAACTGCTTGATGCTCCTAACTCTTAATTCTGTCTTGCTCCATTAATTTACTAAATATTTGTAGTGGTATGTAGAATAAAAGTTTATTACAGTCATGAGTTAAGGTAAAAGGCTATTTTGTAGTGGAATAGCTATGATCAAACATTTCAACCCAAAAGAGTATTTCATAATAATTTAATATTTAATAGCAATTGTGTATTGGTAATTTAATAGGAATAGTAAGAAACATAATGGCAAAAGGCATAGAGACCTGGCCTTCAAACCAGGAAACCTTGGTTCAAGTCTAAGCATTCTGTGTGATATATATGGAGTCACTTAACCTTTAAGTGTTCTAGGAAAGGTTCCATGGTGGGAGAACCCTTCAATTTTGATTATCAAAACATTGGTATAACTATTATATCAAAATCCTCTAAATAATTATTTTAATGACTATTAACAATATGAGGTTTGTTTTAAAAAACAGATAAGGTGTTTGAGGGTTTCTTGTACAATACTTTGAGAAACAGTGTTCTAGGTAATTCTCTAAAATAAGAAATTGAAGAGAAAGCACTTACCAGCATTTCTGGACAATACTAATGAATTCATAAAGTCTCTATGCCAAACACCAAAAAAATGGGCAATTTTTATCATTAAATGTTAAATCCATTTATTTAACAAGTATTTTATGTGAGCAGGGTTTCAGGAGTTTTATTGGATGCAAAGTTTAGGACTGTCTGTGCCTCCCAGAAGCTTATAATCTAGGTAAGTTCTTAGTGATCTAAGTATCTCCTATCATCGAATCATAGAACCTTAGTTCTACACCTCAGAGATCAGATGTTTTAGCTCTTGCCCTACAATAACCTCCCTTCCAGGCTGTCAGCTTCCTTCTTTTGAAGTTTTTCCAAAGCAGTATTATGCATCAACCTTCCCTTGCAGAGGTCTTCCAAAATCGTTCAACTCCATCACAAACTCTTCTTTTACAAAGTGAATACAAGGAAAATTGATTTCCCCAAGACCTTCAGCAGCATCATGATGACCTGAAGATAAAGCATGGGAATGTCAAGGTGAGTTTCTGGGAATGTTAAATTAAATAATTACAAAAGCTACACATACCAGTCTCTTTCTGTGTTTCCATAGAAAATAAATATGGCTTATGTTCAGGGAAATAAATGAACTAGAATTGATTTCACAACAAAGACTAAATCAAGGACAAGCCCACTTTCTGTGATGTAGTCACCTGATATCCAATGTATCTTGCTCTTGAGAACATAGTATCATAAAATCATAGATATAGATCTTGTTAGAGGTCATCTAGGTCAACACTATACCTTTATGGATGATGAAACTCAGCCCAGGTAATTTGCTCAAGGCCCCACAGGTAATAAATGATATTCTGCAACACCCAATGAAGTCCAACTACAAGTTGGCTGAAACTTTTTAGATGTACAGATTAGTTTAGGAGTGGATTATTCCTTATTCTACCTCACTGGGTTTAATTTCTTTATATTTTGGAATAAATAAACTAGTATGCAAGTATGCTTCAAGGTTTAAAATATCATGAGTGGCAATGTACATTCTGGGTAGTACACATTTTTGATAGACATACCTTATGGAGTCATTAGACACATTAATTGTTTCTATTGGTACCAGAGGCAGCTAGGTGACATAGTGGAGTACTGGGTCTGGAGTCAAGAAGACCTGAGTGTGAATCCAGCCTCAGATGCTTACTAATTGTATGACCCTGGGCAAGTAACAACCATGTTCACCTCAATTTGTTCATCTGTAAAATGAGCTAGAGAAGGAAATGGCATCACACTCCAATATCCTTGCCCAGAAAACCCCAAATGGGATCACAAAAAGTTGGACATAACTGAAACAACCAAACAACAGCAGCAATCTCTACCATATTTCAACACCCCTTTAGAGAGGAGGAATCAAGTCCTACTCACCTATATGACTATATACTCTTCTGAAAACCTAAATAGTTTGATTTGAACATATGCTTAAATATTATTTTCAATATTTACCCAAACAATTCATAGTCATGTAGTTCTTTATGAGTTGAAATACTTTATGCACATTATCTCATTTCATCCTCATCTAGATAGGACAAATAAGGCAACTGGATGGCATAGTAGACAGAGAACTGGCCCTGAAATTGGAAGGACCTAATTTCAAATCACACCTTAGACAGTTACTAGTTGTGTGACCTTGGGCAAGGCACCCAAATTGCCTTAAAAAATTCCAGGCCATCTCCAGTCATCCAGATGTATATCTTATTTTTTTTTTTTGAGACAATTGGGGTTAAGTGACTTGCCCAGCTAGTAAGTGTCAAGGGTCTGAGGCCCGAATTTTGAATCCAGGTCCTCTTGAATCCAGGGCTGGTACTACTATCCACAGTGCACCTACCTAGCTGCCCCCCCCATATATATCTTGGCCACTAGACCAGATGGCTCTCGAGGAGAGTGAAGGTTGGTGACCTTGCGACAGCCTACATCACTTAAATAACAAATCACTGCAAGTCATGGACATCACTCCAATGCTATGAGTCAACACCATCAAACAACAACAGTCAGGAGAAAATACTCATTTATCCCTAGTCATATAGATGAGGAAACAAGGATTTACAACGAATTATCTAAGTGACTTGATCCAGATCCTCACAGTTTAATAAATGATAAGATCATGCTCAGGTTTATGATATTAGAATTATATATATGGTATTGGAAGGCACCTCAGAGTCCACCCAAAGGGGGAGGGGGAGGAAGGTATGTACTCTATGTCTTAAGCACAGATCTGCCAGAAATAATTTTATTGATTTTATCATTATTCTTTAATTAACTTAGCACTTATAACTTGGAAAAAGAGATGTCTATACTGGTATAGTTTTCCCATAGCCTAAAACATGTCTAATTCCATGACAATTTGAGGTAACATTTATTAAAATCTTATAGAAAACTCACAATATGTTAAATATACATACATGAAGTTTAGCTTAACATTCCAAAATAGTCAGAATTGTAGAGTAACAAAAATCAATAACCTCATTCCTTATTGCACCATTTCCCTCAGGGATTAAGGGATTTCTCTCAGAGGGAATAAGGGAATAAGCATTTATACAGTGCCTACTATGTGCTAGGTGTTTTTTTCCTTACAAATATCTGATTTGATCCTCTCGATAACCCTGTGAAATAAGTGCTATTATTATTCTCATGTCATTGTTAAGGAAACTGAGGCAGAAAGAGATTTAAGAAACTTGCCGAGGGTCACATGGCAAGTAAATATCTGAGGTCAAATTTGAACTCAGATCTTCTTGACTCAAAGCCTTCAGCTCTTAATCCAGCACTCACCAGCTGCCTGGTGCCAGTGTAGACTGAGCACTGGAGAAAATATTTCCTTTTGAAAACTGTGTTGTCTTTGATTAAAAGGGGAAGAGCAGAAAGGGTGGTTCCTAGGGGAAGAGTAGTCAATAATTAATAATTTTCTTACCTCATTGATTTCTCAAATGTGGCATTGGTCAGATTTCTAGAATTGCTGTGTAGAAAGAATGTTCCCCCCACTAAACATCTATCAAAGGAAAGGCTAAGGTTACAATTATTGGCCAGTTGCTATTTCATGAAATGCAGCTGTTTTCTGTTATTTGATAGCAATGTCCAATCACTGAATATTTTGAAATATAAACAGAGACACATTTGTATGTATGTGTGTATGTATGTATGTGTGTGTGTGTTCCTTTTCTTTCTTTTTCCTCTCCAATGGAACATGACTTTGGATTTGTAACCCTGGCAATTATTTCCTTATTAGAAGTTCTCCATGCATTCACCTAAATTATTTTTGGAAACTAAACATTAGAAATCACAATAAAGAATTGTAACTGGTCTCAGCAGGTTTTTCCAGACAATATGTTAGGATCTCTAGGCCAATTTTACTCAAGGCAAAACCCCAACTATAGCTAAAGTCAGGGCTGGAGAGTCATGTGTCATCAAGGTAGAATTCCATTCTTAAGACTCCCTCGGGGAAGAATTGAATCCAGCTCCTCCTTTGTTGCATATGTGGAACTCCCACTGCATGCTTTGGAAGTAGAGTAGTCATGTTAGAAAGCTATTTTATGCATTTAAGATCAGAATTGTTTCCTGACATCAGGCCCTTCAAGTATCCCCCTCAACCCTTTTATAGATCAAGTAGAAATTCCAGGTATTCACCTTCAGCCTTCTGGTTAACTACTCAGTTATCTAAACACATCAAGTTTATCTTGAAGAAGCTTAAAATATTCACGTACTAAAAAAGGAAATAAACAAAGGTACATAAGAATGTAATAACAAGTTGATATTGGAAAAATGCTTAAATAAATAATCTAAGAGTCTGCCAGAATCAAAACTCCACACTATGGGAAGGCAGAGACAAAAATTTTCCTTCACATTGTGTTTGGCTCTCTTGGTATGTAATCTAATATCCTTTCCCAAAGCTGAACAATAATGACATATTTATTTAAGCTTTCATGAAGATAGTTGTGGGTTGTCATTGGTGGTGATGACTTATGAGCACCAAGAAGTTTCTTCAAATCATATGGTTGAAATGAATGTTGAGAGGTCATCTAGACTGTATAATTTGTCTTGAGGCACTACTATACCCATTTCATTCTGTTCCTTTCTAGCCAAGGCTCTGAAATAACATATCCAGATTCCCATTAGACCAGGTGTCTGTAGATATAAATATAATGGAAAGTTGTTATGGAAATATATGGAATTATATATATATATATATGTGTGTGTGTGTGTGTATGCATATAAACACGTACATATATATGTATGTGTATATGTATATATACATACATATATATATTACGTTCTGGACTTCTGGGGGATTTGGTATAGAATATATCTGTTTAAAGTAAATGTATATATATGTGTACTGTGTTATGTGTGTGAATATATATTTCGTTCTCTTAGAATGCCTCAATTACTTTAAATGAATTCCTTTAATGAGGTCATGAGACCAGCCTATGAAATAGCTCTTGAACATTACCTTTCTTTCAATAAGTTTTCCATGTTGCCTTTCTGGACTCAGAACTAATAAAATGTGAGCAGGCTCTATTCCCTCCTCCTTTTTTTACTTTTTCTGTAAAATTTCCATCATAGTTCACCTTCTATGCATGTAGCTAGAGACAGGCACTACATTTAAATCAATTCAAGAAACATTTAGTAAAAACTGACCATATGCCTAGCATTTTGCTAGGTGTGCTAGATTGTTGGGGAAATGAAGGCAAAGGTGAAGAATAAGCAGTGATTATGTGTCCTTACAGATATGGTCTGCTCCTTCTAACACTAATCTTAATGCCAATTCATTTGGAAGATGTGTCTATAGAGGCTATCATCAAGTAATAGTTACTCTGTTTTCTAAATTTATTTTACTTTTAATTATACTTTAATTAGTTTTGTCTTTTTAATATCATCTAGGAAATGGAAGGTTACATGATCTCCAGGAGGTATTTGATTCTACTTCTTTTAATTTTGGTCTATCACTGACTACTCTTCAATGTGGGATTAAAGATCTCTGAACCTCAAATTCTCATTCTTGACCCCTGGCCCTTGGTGTCCGATGACATAAAAGCTTTAAAAAGATACAAATATTGCAGAATATTGCATAGTAAATACATTACAATTATACAGCATACTAAGTACAGTTAAAAAGAGAAGTTTATTACCAATTGAGGGATCAAGAGAGTTCATAGGTCATATTTTGCATTGACCTTTAAATGATGGGTGGGGATTCAACAGATAAAGAGCAGAGAGTCTTTTCCAGGCATGAAGGACAAAGGCAAAAGAATGAAATATATGTTTGGGAGACAGAAAGTCATATAAATTAGTAAGAGCATTTCATATTCTATACTATATATATATATATATATATATATATATGAGCAAGGATAGAAAAGAAGAATGGAGAACTAATTTTATTGAGCTGTAATGTGCTAGAGAAAGGAGCATGAGTTGTGTTCAGTAGGTAATAGTTCTCACTATAAAGTTTCTTCTTTGTTGTTTTCTGGAGATAAAAGACAAGAGCAGAGAAATCTATACAGAAAGACAAATTATTCTGAAAAGTAGTACATGTTTATGCTTGACAAAAAGTAAAGTAAAAATATCTTCCTTTATGTGGTTCTCATAAAGTTCCCCTGAGGCTAGGGTGGATGTTCTTGTAGAATAATGAAATGGAATTTCTTTCCACCTTAAGAAGTTCATACTCAGGGGAGCTAGGTGGCGCAGTGAATAGAGCACCAGACCTGGAGTCAGAGGACCTGTGTTCAAATATGGCTCAGGACCACATGAACAACTATTATAGCGATGTGACCATGGGCAAGTTCACTTAACCCCCAACTTGCATCACAAAAAAAAGTCATACTCAGTCAATTAATCAGGTCAAATAAACAAATTATTTAAGACGCAGAACTACTATGGGCCAGATACTGTGCTAAACTCTGGGAACAAACCACTGTTCTCAAAGGGCAACAATCTAATGACGGAAAACTAGACAACAAATATCTACAAAACTATATATGGGGTAAATAGGGAATAATTTAAAAAGGGAGGGCCACTGAGCTAATTGGACTTCTGTAGGACAGATGGAATTTTATGTTGGGATTAAAGAAGAAAACCAGGGAATCAGTAGGTGGACGGATGAAGAGGGAAAAAAACATGCAAAGCAAGGAGACTATACAGAAATGCTCAGAGCAGAAAGATTGAATGTCTTCTTACTTGAATAGCAAGAAGGCAGTGAACATGGATTAGATAGTATATGGGGGTGGGAAGTAGAAACACAAAGACCAGCGGAAATAATGGGGCATCTAGATGGTGCCGTGGATAAAAGCACCAGTCCTTGGATTCAAGGAGGACCAGAGTTCAAATTCGTAGCCCTCAGGCACTTGACATTTACTTGCTTTGTGACCCTGGGCACTTGCCACTTAACCCTCATTGCCTTGCAAAAAAACAAAAGACCAAACCAACAAACAAACAAAAAATACAGGGAAGGTAACAGTAGGCTAGATTATGAAGGCCTTTGAAAGCCAAGCCAAGGATTTTGTATTCAATCATGACCTGGGAGCCAATGGAATTTATTGAGTAGGAGGCGTGACATGGTCAGATCTACACTTTATGAAAATCATTTTTGCATCTGAATAAAGGATTGGTCAGAGTGGGGAGAGTATTGTGGCAGGCAGACCTTTTAATAGGTTATTGCAATAGTATAAGAGTGAAGTGATGATGGTAGTCTCCTTCCTTCCTTCCTTCCAGAAGGAAGTCTGGATGGGGAAGGCCCTCAGGGTTTCTGGCCAAAGCAGAAGCACTGGCTATTTATACTCACTCTAAGTCATTTGGTCCTCACAATAGCTCTTGGTGCTATTATCAGCCTCATTCCATACATGAGGACACCAAAGCAAATAGAAATTAAATGACTTACCCATGGTCCCAAAACTAATGCCTGAGGGAGTCTTTTAACTTGGGCTTGTGGGGACCGATTTTTAATTGGGGAGTGCTAGCTAAGCGGCTCGCAGCAATATTTGGGCAAGGAAGGAGACCGGCAGCCTCCCTCAAAACAGAAAAAGATTTATTTTAACAAGAACGAACTTAAAACAAAACACAAACAGGATCAGTAGGATCAAGGGAAAGGAAATAAAATGGGGAAAGGGAAATTATAATACCTGAAAAAATACCACCGCCCAGGAATTAGCTGAAAATACACAGCAGAATGCCTGCCGCTTTTCAGCTTCCACCTCGAATGCCCAATTCTCCTCCCCCCAAACCTAGAAACACCCCACACAGCCCCAGCCAATGGGATGGCCAATCTGACAGTCACATGACTGCCCTCACTAGGCTTCCAATCATTATAATTTTGCCAGGCCCATGTAGGCATCAAAGACTGGTGATGACGTGAGGTGCTAGAGCCCTGGCAACGGCTACAACCAGTGGGTGGAGCACCGTTCGGTTTGCGGAGCCCCAGGCCAGTGCGCGGAGGCATAAAAACCTCAAATAACAATTAATTCTTTACATTCTCAAATGATTCCAGTCCCCATGCCTTCTAGATACCACACTGATTCTAAAGAAGAGTCTGAGAATTCTTCACACTTAGTTTACACATTCAATTGTTTGGTTCTATATCTTAGTCAAAGAGGTATTATCATTTAATAAATTTATCAGGTCACATAGCATCTTGATAGTCATATTAATTGAGGTTGAATGTGTGTGATAACCTCCTCACACACAGAATAATAGAAACTTGAAATTTTAGAACTAGAAAGGACCTTAGAGATCATACAGTCTAATGTCTCATTTTACATTTTAGGAATTTGATTCTAAGAGGCAGCTTGTGACTTGGTAATGGCCTTCAACTAGGTCACCACAGATACAGGAATAAAGAAATCAGGTTTCCTGACTGTGTCCAGTGTTTTTCCTATCATACCTTGAAAATAGCAATTATATCTTTATTTATACATTTATTCAAACTGTTGAATAATTCAACTAACTTCCCCTCATAAAAGTCCAACAATCTAGTTTTCTAATTATCTTTAATATCTTCTTAGCCTTATGAAAGTAGTCTCAAATTTGAAAGGCTGAACTCAGACTTAGGGTCTTACCATGTCTTTTGGGGGCTCTAGTAAGAGAATTTCCTTTATGTTCAAGCTTGTTATAAACCCTTTGAAATATGAGAGTCACGGCATTTTAAAACTGAAAGGCACTTGGAGAGATTATATAGCCCAAACCTATAGTTTTATAGATTAGGAGACAGAGGCTCAGAAAGATGAAACAATATTCCTCATATCACACTGGTAGGTAATGAAACAGCTAGGACTTGAACCCAGGTGTTTTGATCCCAAATATAGCAAATGATAATAATACTTCTCTTTATGTATTTTTGAATTTGTTTCTTGAATTTGCTAGTAGCCCTCTTGCTTTGATTCTAAAGATGTTCAAATATACTGGGATATTTTTGACCAAAGATAATCTACTACTACAGATAAGGTCTGATAGACACTCACTAAGTTAGATTTTTTTATTTTGTGAGGCAAATGGGGTTAAGTGGCTTGCCCAGGGTCACACAGCTCGTAAGTGTCAAATGTCTGAGGCCGGATTTGAACTCAGGTACTCCTGATTCCAGGCCCAGTGCTCTATCCACTGAGTCACCTAGCTGCCCCTAGATTTTTTTTTTTATGCATAAGTACATATTATGCCCTTGAGGCTGAACTAGTTAAGAGAGGGGACTATAAGGTTGGGGAATAAGTAGTGGCCCTGGATAGCAGCTTCATCATTATTCAAAATCTATAGTTTGATAGATATCATTGCTCATTTAATCAGTTTTTTTTGTTGTTCCAAATTAACATCCCGACTTCCCCCTTTTCATGTAGTTTGTTTAGCTTTTTAGACTGATTCAGCTTCTTGAAGGAACATTAACAAAAATAAAAACATCCTTTTCCTTTCTATAATTTCCTGCCATGAATTTTTCCTCTTTACATGATAAGGGAAGATGACTTTCTTTAGTGTACATCCAAAGCCGTATTATATATATATATACACACACACACACACACACACATATATATATATATATATGTGTGTGTGTGTGTGTGTGTGTGTGTATACATACATATATACACATTTAGAATTTTCCCCTACCTTACATGTAAAAACCAATTGTAACATTGATTTTTAAAACTTTGTGTGCCAAATTCTCATCCTTCCTCCCTATCCTTCCCTCTTAAGAACTCAAGCAATTCAATATGTTTTACATGTGCTGTCATGCAAAACATAGTAGACAAAAAACTTTAGAAAAAGGAACTAACAACAACAAAATATACTTCCATCTGTCTTCAGGGACCATCGGTTCTTTCTCTGTAGATGTATTGCATTTTTCATGAGTCCTTCAGGATTGTCTTGGATCATTGCATTGCTGAAAATAACTAAGTCATTTTCAGCAGGTCATCTTCCAATATTGCTGTTATTTTGTTTACAGTACATTTCACTTTGCATCAGCTCATGTAAGTGTTTCCAGGTTTTTCTGATAGTATTCTTCTCCTCATTTTTTTATAGTAAACTACATTAATATAGTACTTTAAAAGGAGATTTCCTTGCAGAACACCTATGAGGTTGATTCTTGCAACAATAGTAATAGATAATATTTATATAGTACCTTATACCTGATAAAGAATTTTCTTCACAACATCCCAGAAAATAAGTACCACCACCACCACCACCATCCTCAGCCTCATCTTACATTGCTCTTGCCTCTGCTTTATTTTTTCCAGTTACTATTACTGTGCTTTTCTCCATCCCATTCACTCCTCATGATATTTACTCTATTTTCTATCTTCTTTTACCCTATCCTTCCTCAAAAGTATTTTGCCAAGCCTTAAACTTTAAATAATTTTTTCCTATTTGTCTTTCAACTTGTATTCCACTTGTATGACCTTTTTGTCAGTCAGTCAACAAACATTTATTTAGCACATAACTATGTGCCAGGTATAGCACTAAGCCCTAGAAATACAAAGAAAGGTTAATAATAGTGGTTGTTCTCAAGAATCTCACACTTTAATGAGGGAGGCATTCAAAAATTTTGTATATCAAGATATACAGAGCATAAATGGAAAGTAATGTCAGGGAAGGTATTAGTAGAGTTGAAGGAAAGAGGAAAGAGACCAGACAAAGCCTCTTATAGAAGGTAGTGTTTTAATAGAATCTTTAAGCAAGTAAGGGAAAGCAGGTCAAAGTGATATGGAAGAACATTTAAGGCATGGAATGAGGACATGGAGTATTGCATGTGATGAACAGAAGGGCCAGTGTCAATGTGATTATGATTAGGTAGAGGGGATAAAGTTCTGAAAGCCTAAAAAGTTAGCAAGTCCCCAAGTTTTAAAGGGCTTTAAAAGACAAGTAGGATTTTATATTTGATTATTAAGATAATAAAGATCCACTGAAGGTTGTTGAGTGTGTATGTATGTGTGTGTGTGTGTGTGTGTGTGTGTGTGTGTGTGTGTTGGGGGGCGGTGGTATGGTCATATCTGCATTTTAGGAAAATCACTTTAGTAGCCAAATGGAAGTTGAAATGAATTGGAGGAAACTTGAGATGGGAAGGTTTACCAGGAGGCTATGCTAATTATTCTTGCATGTAGTCCTGCGGGCTTGTACCAGATTGGTGGCTATTCAAATAGCAAAATAAGGATGTATTTGAGAGCTGTCATAAAGGTAGAAACCTCACGATTTCAACAATTGATTGGATATATGGGGCAAATGAAAATGAGAAGTTGAGGAATACAATTAAGCTCTGAGTTTGAGTGACTGGGACTATGATGGTACCCTCAACAGTAATAGGAAAGCTTACAAGAAAGAATGTTTTGGTGAAAAGAAAATTACTTCAATTTTGCATATGTTGAGTTTGAAATGTCCATGAAGAATGCAATTTGAAATATTTAAGAGAAAATTGATAATGAGAGACTGGTATTCAAGGGAAACTAATGATGACTATAGTGATATGAGAATCATTTGGAAAGAGACAATAATTGAACTTTTAGGAGCTGTTGAGTTCACTATGATAGAAAGTATAGAGGGAGAACCGCAGGAGTGCTTTTTTGAGAAACATTTAATTTTGTTAGGAACTTTTCAAATAAGCACATCAAGTATTTTCAATAATTCACTCAAATTTACATTCTTAATCTATAGGGGAAATGATGAAGGGATATATTCTTTCTTTTTTAAATTAAGAATTTGGAAAACAATATAGAAGCTTCTTGCCCACTATTTTTTTCAAGCAATTTGAAGATGATCTCTCAAGTTAGCATAAATTACATATACATACATATTTAAATATATACGTATATGTTATGTAAAGGAGATATTTTTAAAGGTTTCTTTCAAACAGCCCACCCCAGAAATAAATCATATATTATTATCTGTTTTTGTTGAGAAAAAGCCAATACAGATAGTAATTGATAGCTTGAAGGATTTTTCAAAATTCTCTTGAAAAAAAGAGTAATGGGAAATCAAAGGGTATATATCAGTGAAGGTGAAGGGTTTAGAATTAAGACCCATTTAAAACCAAGTTAACAATGTTGTCAATAATTTATAAGAGCACCATCATGCCTGCAACTCTTTTAATTGCCTAGGGAACTCTGTAATCAGTGAGCTGTAGAAGACATATTCTACTCCATGTCTGACAAGTCTAAACCTGAAAGCTTTGCATATAAGGAAAAGATACATATGAGCCATTAGTTCACTTTATATGGTGAACAAATCCCTTTGTAATTACCCAGCACACTTGTGTTTCCTTTTATGAATAAGAGAATGACAAAAAATAATTACAGTCATTTGCCAAATAGGTTAACAAGCGCTTTGGAAATAGGTCCTGAGAAAATAGGGATTTTGTTTGAAGGTAGATTCCATGGCTAACCATCTATCAACATGTAATAACAAGCTAGTATCATATGAAGGAATTAATAGGGAAAGCAAACCAGGTCTCTTTATGGCCATTTTTTTCTTCAAAATAACATACTGTCTACAAGTATTAAAAGTCTGACTTCTACGTTAGGAAAACCCTAGAATCCTGATATAACCACTGACATGAAAGAAAAGAAAAACTCACTTTTCATCCAAGTCAGCTATAGTATATTGGGACATTGTGAGATTCCTTATAAAGCTATGCTTTATCATCCAAAGCATTTATTGGAGTAAAACAAGCTTTGATTTTTTCCCCCCATACTCCTTTCCTCTTTACTCCTCTGACAATACCATCTCTTATTAATGAAACATGGAGCCCAGCAGACCATGCTGAGCTCTGATAGAGTATTACTGATTGCCTACCAAATTAGGTATAGTTTTAAATGTATATAGAATTAAATAACTTTTAAATATTTATATGTTTTGTTTATTTTCTCTTTCAGTCATGAGGTTATTAGGTTTAATGTACAGAGCAAGGAAATGTAAGACATAAGTTTGGATTTTTTCTTGATTCTGTTTATTTTTTTATGATCTCTACTATATGTTATGAGTGACATTTTTCACTTAAACTCATTTTTAATGAACAAGGTAGTTTTTATTGTGTAGAAATTTAACAAATAAGCTATCAATGACTGATAATATTTATATTGAGTTCTTTTTGAAGAACCTAGGATGTTAATTAACAATTTATGCAGGATGAGTAATAAAAACATTTTATTTTATTATTTCAGTCATTTGCATAAAAGAAACTTAATTACAAGACTTTAAACTATACTAAAATTTAATTACATATTTTTCTTACAATTTGCCTTTCACAAGGCTAATTTTTAACATTTTAGATATTTATTTATTTGAAGTGACAAATGTGGGGCAGCTAGGTGGTGTAGTGGATAGAGCACCGGCCCTGGAGTCAGGAGTACCTGAATTCAAATCCGGCCTTGGACACTTAACATTTACTAGCTGTGTGACCCTGGGCAAGTCACTTAACCCCAATTGCCTCACTAAAAAAAATAAATAAATAAAAATAAATGAAGTGACAAATGTATTACTTTCTAACAAACTCAAGACTTGGCTAAAGTGAAATTTTCTATTGTTTACCTGTTTCCCTCAAATACTACTCCTGCCCCAAACACACAAAAAAAGAAAAAAAAATACAATTTATAATAGTAATGAGCTATTTGAACTGAGATAAAAGATTGACGTCCGATTTGTCTGAAATGTTCTTTCTGCTCTCCTCAACCTTACTTGTCTTAGGTCCAAGCTTCCTTCAATGCTGATCTCCAAACCCGTATACACTGTAGACTTCCCTCATTAATTCCAAATCTTGGTAATGGCCCTTGCTTGTAGAATTGGTTTTCTGGGTCACTATTGGTAATTTGCATATTACCTTCTGGTTGTGATTCATCTTATTTCTGTATTCTGTCTTTCCAAATAAGTGCACTGTGCCTTGACAAAAATAATTAAATGAATGAACGAATAAATAAATGAATTAATAAATAAATAAATAGATAGATAGATAAATAGATGAGTGAATAAATAAATAAATAAAGGGGATCCTTTTCCATCTCTTTGATTATACAGCTTCTATTAATGTATCATGTACAAAATAATTCAACTTCACATAGTGTTCAAAGGTTTCACAAATAATATATATATACATACATATATATATATATGTATAAAAAAATAAGGCCTTAAAGTGTGTTGTAATATATTATTTATTTTACAGGAGCTAAAGTGGGCCAGTAGATAGAATTCCAGGTCTGGAGTCAGGAATACTAAGCTTGGGGGACAGCTAGATGGCGCAGTGGGTAAAGCACCAGCCCTGGATTCAGGACGACCTGAGTTCAAATTCGTCCTCAGACACTTGACACTAGCTGTGTGACCCTGGGCAAGTCACTTAACCCTCATTGCCCTGCAAAAAAAAAAAAAAAAAGGAATACTAAGCTTGATGAGTTCAAATCTGACCACAGTTACATATTAGTTTTATGACCCTTGGCAAGTAACTTAACCCTGTTGCCTCAGGTCTTCATTTTTAAAATGAACTGGAAAAGGAAATAACAAACCTCTCCAGTATCTTTGCCATGGAAATCACAAATAGGGTTATTAAGATTCAGACACAACTGAAAAACAACTGAACAATAACAACAAAAGTTAAATAATATGTGAAGCATTGTACACACTATACAATCTTACAGAAATTTTAGCTATCATTACTATTATATCCATATCATGTAGTGTTTTATGTTTCTTGACATTGTATTATAGTATTCAAGCATTCTGGTTGTCCGTTGTTATGTTTCAATCTCTTTCTTTCTTCCTTTCTTCCTTCCTTTCTTTCTTTCTTTCTTTCTTTCTTTCTTTCTTTCTTTCTTTCTTCCTTCCTTCCTTCCTTCCTTCCTTCCTTCCTTCCTTCCTTCCTTCCTTCCTTCCTTCCTTCCTTTCTTTCTTTCTTTCTTTCTTTCTTTCTTTCTTTCTTTCTTTCTTTCTTTCTTTCTTTCTTTCTTTCTTTCTTTCTTTCTTTCTTTTTGGTGGGGAGAGCAATGAGGGTTAAGTGACTTGCCCAGGGTCACACAGCTAGTAAGTGGCAAGTGTCTGAGGCTGGATTCAGGTACTCCTGAATCCAGTGCCAGTGCTTTATCCACTGGGCCACCTACCTTCCCCTACCTTTTAGTCTTGCCAAATGACCAGATAAACTTTTTTGGGTGTAATTTTCTCTGAGGATATTCTTTATAACACTTTTTCTGTTCATTTCTTCATTAGTAGTATATTATGTCCACTTAAATACATTATGTATCTGTCAATTGCCTTTGGGGTGACCCCAAAATTTATTTCTTTGGAAACTGCAGTAGTATTAGTAGTAGTAGTAGTAGTGGTGGTGGTAGTGACTTTCTCAGGGACATAAAGTAGATTTTTGAGGCTGAATTTGAACTCCTTTCTTCCTGACTCCAGGTAAAGCAAGACTGTATCATCATGACTCACAAGTATACATCATTGAAAGAACAATAATGTTAAAAATTTCAACATGTGGCTTGGAAGCTATTTGCGATTTTAAAAATTATCTTTTGGGGTAAAAGTCAGATCTAAATGTTTCTCCATATATAGTCAAGAATTATTAAATTTTTATCTTTAAGTATACTGAGAACTGTCCTGTTATTCTTGAAACTGTGCTACTTTTCAGCAGAGTCCTTTTCTATCTATGTGCGTTTTTTTCCAGCTGCTCTACTTCCTTATATAACATACCTGGTACTATGATGGAGTCAAAAGATTTCTGGGATGTTGGGAGTGAACCCTGGGAAAGATTTATGGGATGATGTGAAAAAGAAATGGAAGGACAATTTAGAGATGGATCATAGAACATGATATTGAAGAAGAAGAAGATTATGATGATGATGGTGATAATGATGATGAGTTCAAATTACATCTCTCATTCTTACTACCAGTGTGACCCTGTGCAAGTTGCTTAAGCTTTTTTGAGCTTCAGTTTTTTTCATCCAAGGAAATATAGAGGATGGACTAGATGAAGTCTGTGGTCCCTTCTAGCTCTAAATATATGATTTTATTGATCTCCTTGGGTAATAATGATAGCTAATTTTATAGAGTACTTTAAGGTTTCCCAAGTAGTTTATGTATGTATTTTCATCATTTGTGGTTCACAATAATCTCATAGATATGTGCTATCATAATATATATTTTAGTGACAAAGAAACAGGTTAAAAGAGGCAAAATGATTGGCCTTGAGGCACACAGCTAATAAGTGTCTAAAGCAGGAATTGAACTCTGGTCTTCCTTCACTGAAAACCCTATATAGCATTTTATTCACCTTTAGACCAATTGTTTCCAGTCATATATACATATATTTTATTGTACCTTAGAAAAATTATGCCAAACTATATTCTAGTCATGGCTTCTGGCCCTAGAATCTTCCATGGAATGTCACAAGATCTCCATAAGCACTATAGTTTTGCATCTGGATTTCTGATTTAACTGAGAGACGTGCAAAAAGCTGTGGCACCACATGTGAAGAAGCATGAGTACACTTTTCCCCCCAAGAGTCAATCATGATTTATGAATGCTAAACTGCTTCCTGATCCCTTGTTTGAAAACTGGCCACCACAAAAATGGAAGATATGCAGATCTAAGGATCTACAAGACTTGGAAAACAGGACTGTCTTAGTGGATCAAATGTTTGGCAGTGAAATTGCTGTCAGCACCTCAGGTATGTAATGCATTTCAAATTTTGAAGAGATTCATTGGGAATCTGTAAGAATTCACATTAAAACATTTCATTAGGTGGGCTGAGTAATAGTGTTATGAAAAGAATATTACCTGGAATGAATTTCAACATTTCCATTCTAACATTCCTAACTCAATAAAATAGGAATGGATGTTTGTCCATAACACTGATAAACAATAATAATAATAATTCTATTTTGAATGTTCTTGCTGCTTCTGGATACCGGTATATTTAATGATGTTTTTAAAACCAGACAGGGAAAAATTGAATGTTTCACGTCAGATCTTTTGAAATGCAAAACTATAATGTGTTTTCATGTAAGTTATAAATCTCCTCTAGCTAGCAGAATGGCTCTTCTACATTTAAACATCTGTGTTTGCTAGATAGTTGTTCAGAATTCAGACTTTTCATCCATACTTGATGGTTAAGCTTCCAGGGCCTCAAACAGCTGGTCCATTTACAATGGACTCTTATAGACAGCTATAAATGTTTTAAGGAGTATATGTATTTAGCATTTGGGAGTTAAACTTAGAATTCTAGGAAACTATCCTCTATGCAATATTCTGGCCATCTTGAGGCTTATTGGGAAGATCAGGGCCTTCCTATCCCCTTACAATGTTCACCTGTCACATATTGAGAAGGGTTGTTTAATTTCTAAGACATCGAATGGTGGTTCGCATGGCCTGGGGAAAGATAAGAGTATGGAATAGGAATTATCTAAAGAATGATTAGGCTGAGGAGTTTGGACTTCTGTTTGGGTACAAATATCATTCTCTATTCTATTTTCCCCCGTATAGGCCATAAGAATCAGTCTGACTGATTCTCTTCTTATCATTTGATTATTATTTATCTCATGTTCTGATACAATTTGAAGAGGATGCCAGTCTCATTCTTTGGCTTCTCCCTTTTCCTTCTATCAATGAAACATTGGGGTTGCCATTGGCAAGAACTTCCATAATTAAGGTCCCTATACATGAACCTTAAAAAAAACAACAAAATAAAACTTTGTAGTGATACATTGCTACATGGATAATGTGCCTATCTATCATAGAAGCAAGTTTATGGATCCATTCATAAAATGAGCAAAATTCTTTTTTGAGAAATATGCTGAACAATAAAACATTTTCCAATAACAAAGTCAAATTAGCATTCTACTTTGAACAAGTAGCCAAAAATAAGTCCTCACATTTTAAGCTATTGATTAGGAAATTATTTTGGAATTCAGTTATTTTGTTCTCTTTAATACTTATCTTTAATTTACATGTGCACTAAGATAGTGGCTTTTGTTACCTAGTTTACTATGAATCAGGATTAAAAAAATACATGGCACTTTCTATGCTTTTCTTGTTCAAGGAAAAATGTTATCAGTACAATGGTTATTTGAGTTTATATACTATCACAGTAATGACAAGTTGATCTACCTACAACATATAAATCTGAACATATTTCTACCACACACATGCACACACATACATACACACACATATCAAAAGCCACTATCAATAGCCCCTATATAGCCTCACAATGGAAGAGACCTCAGAGAAGTTTCATGCTCAGAAAGCATAAATAACTTAGCCAAAGTTATGTAGCTAACACCTATCAATGCCAGAATACTGAGTATGACCCTTTGATTCCAAAGTCTATACTTATCCTTGTATTTAGAGCCCTCCAAATACAATTACAAGCATAACTTTCTTGTTCCATCCCCTATTAATTCCCTCTATGACCTTTATATTTAGACAAATTGAGGAATTAATATTGTTCCAAATATATCCTTTTATTTACCAACTCAAATCACTTACTCAGTTCCCAATATTAGAAATATTTTCCTCTTCCCTCTTATCTTTAAAATTTTGCTTATTTTTGGATAATTTTGATTATATTAAATTTAAAATGTTTTGCACAAACAAAACCAATGCAACCAAGATTAGAAGCAAAGGATAATGATGGCAAACAACTTTTACAGCAAGTATTTTTGATAAAGGCCTCATTTATCAAATATATAGAGAAATGAGTCAAATGTATAAGAATACAAATAATTCCCCAATTGAGAAATAGTCAAAGGATATGAATAGGTAGTTTTCAGATGAAGAAATTACAGCTATGGTCATATGAAATGATCTAAATCATTATTGATTAGATAAATGCAAATTAAAACAACTCTGAAGTATCATCTCACATCTATCAGATTAGCTAATATGATAGAAAAGGAAAATGACAAATAGAGGAGGTGATGTGGAAAATTGAGACACTAATACATTGTTGGTGGAGTTGTGAACTGATCCAACCATTCTGGAGAACAATTTGAAACTATGTCCAAAGGGCAAATGACTGTGCATACCCTTTGACACAATAATACCATTACTAGGTCTGTATCCTAAGGAGATTATAAAAAAGTGGGAAAGGACCTACACATTCAAAAATATTTATAGCGGTTCTTTTAGTGGTTGCAAAGAAATGAAAATTGAGGGAATGTCCATCAATTCAAGAATGGTTGAACAAAATGTCGTATATGAATGTAATGGGGACAATAGTGTGCTGTAAGAATTTATGAGCAGCTAGATTTCAAAAAAAAATTGGAAAAATATACACGAACTTATGCTAAGTGAAGTAAGCAGAACCAGGAGATCATTGTACACAGTAATAGCAACATTGTGTGATCATCAGTTATGATTGACTTATCTCTTCTCAGCAATGCAATGATCCAAGACCATTCAAAAACACTCATGATGGAAAATGCTATCTACTTCCAGAGAAAGAACTATGTTACCTAAATGCAGATCAAAGCATACTACTTTCATTTTTTTTCTTTATCATGGTTTTTCTCTTTTGTTCTTTTCTTTTTTCTTCCCTTTTATTCTTTCACAACATGATAAATGTGGGAATATGTTTACAAGACTGTACAATGTATAACCTATATCAGATTGCTTCCTATTTTGTGGAAGGGTGCAAGGAAGGGAAGTGAAAAAATTTGAAACTCAAAATCTTATAAAAATGAATGTTGAAAACTATGTTTACATGCAATTGGAAAAAAAAAGTACTATCTACAAAAAAAAAAATTCCACTCATTTTCCAAGTCCAGCTCAATTTCTATTTTCCCAATGTAGTTTTACATATAAAATTGATGCTCATAGATGCCTATATACAAAATCACAAAATGTGTTTAGCAGGGAAGAAAATTTGACCTCAAATGTATAATGTATGATAAAGACTTAGCCAGATAAGGCATGTGACTGGAATTTGCTCTGGCTAAGGTATGCCTTAGTAAAAAAGAAGAAGAAGAAGAAGAAGAAGAAGAAGAAGAAGAAGAAGAAGAAGAAGAAGAAGAAGAAGAAGAAGAAGAAGAAGAAGAAGAAGAAGAAGAAGAAGAAGAAGAAGAAGAAGAAGAAGAAGAAGAAGAAGAAGAGATAAAAGGCTAAAACAGGGGAAGTAGAATAGGGAGGAGGGAGATGAGATAAAATTGTAAATTAAGAAGACTTATATGCACATGAGAAAAATCAGGAACCAGATGGATGATATATGTTGGAGAGCATTCGGGTAAAGATCAACGAAGACAGGAACAGAAGTGATTATCATTGGCAATTCTACAGATTTAGACAGAAAGAGGAAATGGTTGAGTAGTTCAGGAAACATTACAAACCTGGCACAGCGGGAAGATATAAAGATGGGAGACTTCAATTATCCAGACATCTGCTCAAACATTCTTTCTGCCAAAAGCAGAGCAGGTAATAATTTCTTGACTTGACTTAATGATAACTTTTGAACATTGTGATAGTTGCTGTTCTCCAATCATGCATTGTCTCTCCAGTCCTCCACAATATTGTAGATATCTTTTGCAATGGTATAAGTTTTCACATCTGACAGTTAACTTAGTATCCAACCCTATACTTCATCTGGGCAAGGTGAGCTTAATTTATCAACAAATGCTTTCATGGTCTTTTCTTTTCTACATAAGGGTATTGATTACTGTTTTGACTACAATTTTTCTGTCCTTTCCAGTCCAAAATTCAATTTTTTGAAGAAAAAGTAACAAATTAAGACCAGTATAGTATTATCTTCTCTGTTGTCAGCTATCAATGTTCAATATGCCTTCCATAGTGGTCATATTCCTTCTTTCATCTTCTTCTTTGCTTTCTAGCTAAAATTGTTTGTTTGTTTGTTTGTTTGTTTTGGTCCTTGCTGAGTTTCCATGACACTCCTCTTCTGAGTTGTAGCAGTACTAACAAAATTTTGAAGGATTGTGCATACTTTGTTTTTTATAGTTAACTACTTTTCTAGAATTCCATCTTATTCATTCATCTTTTCTTCTCTTTTTTTTTTTAGTGAGGCAATTGGGGTTAAGTGGACTTGCCCAGGGTCACACAGATAGTAGTGTCATGGGTCTGAGGCCTGCATTTGAAGTCAGGTCCTCCTGAATCCAGGGCCGGTGCTCTATCCACTGAACCACCTAGCTGCTCCATCCTTTTTTTTTTTTAAATACAAATTGATGACACAGGATTTAGTAAGCAAAACTAGGAGAATAAATTTAAAATGACCACATTATAAATATATTTGAAAGACTTCAAACTCTAATCAATGAATTGTAAAACTATTAGGCTAGAGGAATAAAGTTGAACCAAGCAACACCTCCTGCCAGAGAGATGATAGACTTAAATGGAGAATGAGTCTTATTTGTTTGAGGCTTTTATATATTTTTTCTGTTCTCTTAGGAAGGGCAACAAGAGGGAGAGATGACAAAGGCTTGTAAAACCAAGTAATAAGAAAATAAGTTGGTTGGTGAGTTCCCTGTGCATTCACATTGGTCACTTTTGATAATTTCCCCTTTTAATTTAAAGATATTTAACTTTGTGCCTTCAGAATTTTATTATGGTAATCTTTCTACCTGGGACTAACTTCTCTTGTAGAGTATTAGTCCTTGGGATTTTAACTATCCTTCCCTTGTAATTTATTTTATTATATTATAATATATTAATTATAAAATATTTCTTTGAATTCTATTCTCTCTCACTCTAGGAGGTGACTGCCAGTTTTCATTTCCTTCTTTATCACAAACTCCAAAATGAAGTGGTCACTCTTTTTGCACCCCCAAGATAATTTCTTGTCCAGCTACTATTTCCTCTAGTTTATAAGAATGGGATACCACATACAAATGCCCCAGTTAAATAACTTATGTATTGAAGGATAAAACAATCACTCAATGTTTAATGTCAATTTGGAAGGAGTGTCTATGGAGTACTCAAGTCTCTATTCTTAGAACCAGGTTATTTAATTTTTTATGACTTTGATAAATGCATTATTAACAGGGTTATCAAGTTTGCAAATGAGAGGAAACTTCCTTTACATCAGACTCAATCAGTCAAGATCTAAAAGAATTTTGAAAGAACATCTGGGTTGAATAAGAAGATTTTTAATAGGGTTAAATGTTGAGCTCTTACATGTTGGTTCAGGAATCAGCTTCATAAGAACAAAATGGCAGAAGAGTTTTCAGCAACAAGTATTTCTAAAAAATTTAAAACAGATCTTAGCAATTTAGTGCACTACATGCTTGAATGCTATATGCTTATGTATATAATATTGTAATGTTATATAACCCTGTATATTTCCTATAACATATAATATTGCATTATGTATATATAATTAGACAGTATGATATAATATAATTATAAACTATTATTACTAACATGATATGATATCCAGGAAAGCTAAATGATATTATGTTATAGCAATACACATCATTTGGGAGATTGCAGTCTGCTATAGTTTGCCCAACTTGGGCCACATGTAGAATGTGTAGTATAATTCTGGATTTTTTTAAATATAGAAAGTATTTTATCAATATAGACCACATATAGAGGGGAGTTATTAGGTTGGTGGAGGACCTTAGGTTTGTGTCAGATTAAGTAATTCATTCATTCAACAAGCATAACGTTCCTACTATATTCCAGGTACTTTTTTAGCTGCTAGGGATATGAAGACAAAATAAATCAGTGTCTGTCTTAAAAACTGTCATTCTTTTGGGTGGGAGAGAACATGTACACAGATAAGGCCATACAAATGCATACACTAAATTTTTTTTTTTTCGTGGAGGTGCATACTAGTACCTGAAGGCATCAGGATAAGTATCTTCTAAAAGGTAAAGAAGAATTCTGTGAGTCAGAGGGAAAGAAGGGAAAGTAATCCAGTCATAAAAGAACAAAGTGTTAGGAAACTAAGTGTCATACAACTGGAAAAGCAAACAAGACAGTTTGACTGGACCAGAAATATGTAAAGAAAGGTAGTTTACAATAATCCTGGAAAATTAACCAGAGAGAGATTGTCAAGGGCTTTAGAAGCAAGGTAGAGGGAGTTGGAGCTTCTTGAGCAGGGGATAAATAATGACAATTTAATGTTCCAGAGTGGGGCTGGAAATCAATAAATAAAACTATGGGAGACTGGAAAGATTTTTCAGAAGTTTACTATTTTGCTTCCACCAATTTGTGTTACTAAGGAGATCATATTACAGTAAAACAACAGATATTTATTATGCAATTACTACATGTAAGATGGTGACAGAGGCACTAAGAGATACAAAGATGAATGAGTTGTACTCCCTATCATGTAGGCATTTATAATCTAATAGGCACAGAATGAGGCATATAGATTGATAAAAACAAAAAATGGATTTCATGTGTATATATATATATATATATATATATGTGTGTGTGTGTGTTTCTATATATACATTGGCACAATACACATATGTATGTGCATGTACATGCATTATAAATATACATATATTGGCCAGATGGGTAGAAGATGAATTGAATAGTAAAAGAAAAAAAGGAATAGTACCATTTAGGAAGAGCTGTGGTAATAATGCAGGTGTGATGTGATTAGGCACTCAGCAGGGTAAGTGTGATCCAAATATTGGTCCAAAGTTGGTCACCTAAATGTCTGTTGTTCTCCACATAAATTTATGAAAAAAGTAGAGTTTTGGAGGAAGAATAATTTTGTTTTGGATATAATGATTTTGAAATGTCTATGGGACATTCAGTCAGAAATTTTCAGTTAATGGTTGGTGATGTGGTACTGGAATTCAGAAAAGACAATATAACTGGTCATATAGATCTGAGCCTTACCTGAATATTTTTTTGGTGGGGCGGTGAGGGTTAAATGACTTGCCCAGGGTTGCATAGCTAGTAAGTGTCAAGTGTGTGAGGCCAGAATTGAACTCAGGTCCTCCTGAATCCAGGGCTGGTGCTTTATCCACTGTGCCATCTTGATGCCCCCACCTGAATAATTTAATCCATGGGAACCATGAATGAACTGTTAAGTATACTGGTACATAGAGGGGCACGGACGAGAGCTAAACAAAGAAAGTGGGGGCAGCTAGGTGGCGCAGTGGATAAAGCACTGGCCCTGGATTCAGAAGGACCTGAGTTCAAATCCGACCTCAGACACTTGACACTTACTAGCTGTGTGACCCTGGGCAAGTCACATAACCCTCATTGCCTCACCAAAAAAAAACCCAAAAAACAAAAAAACAAAGAAAGTGGCGGGGGGGGGGAGGGCGGGAAGTGGACAGACAGGTGTGTACAGAAGCAGGAGAGAGCAGGCTCATGGAAACCTGGAGGGGAGAATATATAGGAAGAGGGGATGATCATTATTGTAAAATGCTGCGGAGAAGTTAAGAAAGATGCAATAAAAGGACATCAGAAATGGCAATTGAGGGATCACTGCGACTTTGGAGAGAGCAGTTGCAATTAAGTGATAAGGTCTGAAACCAGACTGAAAGTCTTTGAGAACTGAATGGGAGAAAAGGAAATAGCAATGATTGTAGATAGCTTTTTAAATATGAGAACTGAGTGGACTGTAACAGAGAGCATGGTATGATTGACCTTTTTGTTGGATTATATAAAGATATTTCCATTGCTATTTCCAATGTAGCATGTGATCCTTAGGAAGCCTATTTAAGCTATACATGATTTAGGGTCTGGTAAATGTGATGACAAAAGATCTTATTGGACACAAAATCATAACAAATGACTCAGGAGTTACTAAGTGAGAACTGAATGTTCTTACAAATGATGCAGTTTGCACATTCTCTGTTTTACATCTTGGCATCTTTGAAAGAAGGAAATCTAATTTGAACTTCAGATTTGAGGAGAGCTGGCTGCCAGCCTATGCTTGTCCTAGTGAGGGAAGAGATCAAGAATGCATTAGGACTGCTTTATTCACTTCTAGAAATCCCTTGGGGAAATTTGGGTATGCACAGTGGATATATTTACTAAGTCTGGAGTCAGAAAGTCATGAGTTCAAATCCAGACTCAGACACTTAGTAGTTGTGTGACCCTGGCAAGTCACTAATCTCTGCCTCAATTTCCTCATCTATAACATGGGCTAGAGAAGGAAATGGCAAAGCACTCCTGCATCTTTACCAAGAAAAGCCAAAAGGGCCACAAAGAATCGGACTAACTGAAAACAACTAAACCACAACATGTTAAAAGATCCCAGAGGAAAATTTTATATGGTCCTCCACTTTCATTACTTTATAGATGAAAGGGATTCTCTGAAACATTCTGTTTGCCTTGTATGGAAGTGAAACTTGGAGATGTTTCTTCCAGACTTTTCATTGTATTTCCCTGAATATTAAAAATCATGGAAGAGTTTTCACCAAGAGTAGTATGATTTCTCACTTGAGGATGAAGGGGAGAAACTAACTTCTATTCCAGTCTATAATCATTATAGAAAGACCCTCAACTATTCTGAGTGTTCAGCAGAGATCAGAATCCAAAGGAAGGATATAGATGGGCATGGTATTTCTTTCATTTTTTTTCTTTCCTTTATTGTTTTGGTTTTGAAGGAGAACCTGGTGAGCACTTAGACAGGAAGTAAACTCTGAACATTTTGTAAACCAATATAATGTGTTACACATATTACCATGTATTTGGAGATTGCAAAAGTGTTCATTTTTTGATTGCTTGGGAAACATACTGCATGCCCTCCCACTTTATCTTTTTTGGAAATTCTCTAGTACAAAGCATTTAGGAAGACATTGGAAATACATGATTGAACTTCAGTAAAATCACCAAGAAAATTAGTATTTGGGACTACAAACGTTGGCAGGAGTACTATAGCTGATTTGTTTAAAACAGTATATGTTTAGGGAGTGCAAGAGCAAAATAGAGGGTGGTTCAACTATTCTGCCTCAATTAAAATTTAATTCAGTGAGAGAAATGGTTGTAAACAACAATGATTTGGGGGGGGGATCTCAAAGTTCCCTTTTTTTCTAAGTCCTCATTTTAAAGTACAGGCTCTCAGGGTTGAATTGACTTTCTCCTCAACTGTGGTCAGACCCTACTCAACCATGTAAAGATTTAATGTAAGGTGGGTTAGCCCATTGTGCTCTACTCAGGCATAAGTGGGGATAAATCTATTGATTAGATTACCCAAGGGGAGTAGGCGATAATTCAGAAATAAATGACATAATCAAAATTACACCACCAACTTCTTTATTGGAATAGGTTCACCTCTAATTGTAATATTCATTCTGTCATTAAATGTGAGCCAATGAGAATTGATTGCCATACCCAAGAAGAGCCACTCATCCTAGGACATATAAATAATGAATCCACTACCATGATTGTATTTGGTATTCAAGAGTGCCACTAACCTCTTTTTATTAATAAAATGCTAGTATTATTAATAAAATTATTAATTATCTAGAAACTTTATCTCTTGAACTTTGTAAACATCACAACAGCCAGCAGTAGAGTTAATTGAGTTTTAGAGAATTTTCAAATAATCTTATCACAATATGTAGATAGGCCCTTAATCAATGATAAAGGACTGGGGCAGAACCAAAATCTTGGAGCAACTCCTCTCCTAACATTCCTCTTTAAACAACTTTTAAAAAGCAAGTCATATCCAATTCTAAGAAGGATACCCAATAAAAATCTCCCAATTAGGCATTTTTCAGAGCATGGCAGCTTAGGAAGATTGAAAAAGGTCTGTGGACACTGAAGTGGGGGCTTTCTCAGAGCATGGGGGCAAAGGCAACACAAGGAGCCAGTAGGATAAGGGCAGCAGATGTTGATACTACCTAAACCAGGAAGAGCAAAAACTGATAAAGAAAACTATATACCAATTTCCAGAATGAATATTGATGCAAAAGTATCAAACAATATCCTAGAAAGAGTATTATTGTAATATATTACAAAGATCATAATCTTTGACCACGGTGGATTTTTTTTCATAATAAACATTTTTATGTAAATTTTCAAGTTCCAAATTCTATCCATCCTTCCTCTGATTGTGGTAAGCAACAAGATATAGGTTATATATGTGCACTTATGTAAAATCTTACCATATTAGTTATTTGATATAATAAAATTTGGATAAATGTAAAAAAAGAATGAAAGAGTAAAAATAGCATGCTTCATTCTGGGTTCAATCAATATCAGTTCAGTCTGTCTTCAATCAATATCAGTTATTTCTGTGGAGTTGGATAATATGCTTCATCATTAGTCATTTGGTGTTGTTTTAGATTATTGTATTACTGAGAATACTTAAGTCATTTACAATTCTCCTGGGAACAATATTGCTGTCACTGTGCACAATGTTCTCTTGGTTCTGCTCACTTGACTATACATCAGCTCATACAAATCTTTCCAGGCCAGGGTGGATTTATGCCAAGAATATAGGGCCAGTACCATATTAGGAAAATGATAAGCATATCAATAATAAAATGAACAAATATAAAATGATTATGTCAAATGACAAAGAAAAGACTTTTGACAAAATACGACACCCAATTCTATTAATAACACTAGAAAGCATAGGAATCAAATAACTTTTCTTAAAATGATAAGAAGTATCTAAAACCAAGAACAAGCATTATTTGTAATGGGGATAAAGTAAAAGCCTTTCCAATTAGATCAGTGGTTAAACAAGTATGTACATTATCACCATTATTTTTCAGTATGGTGTTAGAAATGCTAGCTATAGAAAAAAGAAAAGAAGAAAAAAATTTAAAAAGGCAACAAGGAAACCAAATTATCACATTCATTAAATAAATATTTATTAAGTTTCTATTATGTGCCAGGGACTGTTCTAAGCATTTGGGACATGAAAAGCATCAAAAGATAATTGCCTTTCAGGATTATGACATCTAAAAAGTTAAAAGGACATAAATTCTGAGTGATATAATCCTTTTATTAACAAGACTAGGCTCTTATTTATAAAAGAGGTTAGTGGCATGAATTTTATTAATAAAGAGGTCAGTGGCACTTTTGAATTCCAAAGACCCCTCAAAGCAGTTGGCTCACAGTTTATATGCCCTTAGAAATACAGGTCTTCCTAAAGGTGGTGTTAATATGAATATATGGATCACCTGGATTTGATCGAGGAACCTTATTATCCAAGGGGAGTTTTATGAAACACTGGATTAATAAGAGCCAAAATGTCCTTCAATTGAACTCCAAACCTGAACCCAGATAGCTAGCAGATAAAAGATCTATCTAATGACTTCTTTTCCCTCAGGATAGTAATTTCCTATCGTATGGTAACATCTGAGTGTCCCCATCCTTGCCAAACCTTTTTTTGGAATCCTATAGTCCTATCACAATGCTTCTGTATTTCCTCCACACTTGTTATAACTGAAATTGTTAAACTATTTTTTTTTCTTCTGGGTTGATTTCTGTATAATACTATTGAAATTGACAACACCCTGTAATCAGTGGAATAAAACCATATATACACTCAGAAATGGGGAGGCCTCTGAGCTTTTTCCTTAGGAGGGAAGTCTCCACATGATCATGTGTTTTGCTATCTTTCTTCTTGGGACAATAAAATATTAAATTGATGTAAATTTTTTTTCTGTCTGCCTCTGATCTGTTTTCATAGGACAGGTATATTTTTTTCTGTCTGTCTCTGATTTGTAGGAGAAATTAAACATTTCTCTGATCTGTTTGTAGGAGACAGGCAGATACAAAAACCCCTATATTTTAATATTCTACAGAGGCAACCAACTATGATTGGTTAACAACTAATGAGAGAATGAATGTTATAATGAGAATTGGGTTAAATTCTAATGAGGCCCCTTGAGGTGTGATTTGAATTATCCAAGTCTTCATCATAGATTTGTTGATTTCTATATAACATTTATGACAAAAGGGGGAATCCACATTTTCCTTAGACCTGTCTAATACAATGAATAGGAATCCACCCATTAACATGAACTTACAATTTCTTTTCCTGGATAAGTCTTTGAAAAAGATTTCCCACACTAGTTGATCTGTAAATAAGGAAGTAGAAAAGGGGGAAAACCTTTGTCTTGATTCCATAATTAGTTATTAATACAAGAGAGAAATAATAATTTTTTCCACTAGATCTTACAATCCAATGGGGAAGATAACATATGAACAAATATTTAAAAAACAAGTTATATATAGGATATATTTCTTGTTGTAATGTCTGAGTCTTTTTGACCCAATTTGGGCTTTTCTTGGCAAAGATACTAGAGTAGTTTGCCATTTATTCCTCCAGCTCATTTAACAGATGTGAAAACTGAGCTAAACAACTACTAAGTATCTGAGGCTAGATTTGAACTCAGTCTTCCTGAACTTCCAGGCCCAGTGCTCTATTTTTGTAATGCATAGGAAATAATTAAGAGGGAAAGCACTAGAATTAAGAGGGGTTAAAAAGATTTCCTATAGAAGATAGGGTTTTAGATGTGACTAAAAGGAAACCAGGAATGTCAGTAGTTGATGCAAAGGAGGCAAAGCATCCTAGGCATTCGGGGAAGTCTGAGAGAACACCTGAGCTCAGAGAAGGAGTGTCTTATTCCAGAAACCACCAGAAGGCCAGTGTCACCAAACTGAGGAGTACACATTAGGAAGTAATATATAAGAAGACTGAAAGGGTAGGAAAATGGTAAGGTTATGAAGGTCTTTGAATGTCAAACAGAGCATTTATATTTGCTCCTGGAGACAAAAGAAAATGCTGGAATTTATTGACTATAAAGATGACATAATCAGACCAGCATTTTAGGAAAAGCACTTCAGTTGCTGAATGGCAAATTGATTGGAGTGAGGAAAGGGGCAGGCAGATCCACCAGCAGAATATTGTAGATCTCAAAATGATTAAGTGATGATTGCCTGAGAAGGCAATATAATGGAGAGATGTTGTAAAGGTGAAGTGACAGGCTTGGCAATAACTTGGATGGAGGCAGGGTGTGTTTGAAAGTGAGATAGTGAAGAAGTTGCTAGCCTGAAGGATTAGGAGGACGGCATTATCCTCTACAATAATATGGGACGTAGAAGCTGGGGAGGGTTTAGGAAAAAGCATAATGAATTTTATTTTGGACATATTGAGATTAAGGTGTCTACCAGGCATGAAGTTCAAGATGTCTGGAGGATAGTTGAAGATTTAAGATTGGAAAGTAGCAGAGTGATTGGAGCACGAAAGGTTGTTTTGAGAATCATCAGCATAAAGATGGCAGTTAAATACATGGGATGAGTTTACCAAGTGAAGTAATATAAAGGGAATAGAAGAGGAACCAGGATAGAAAGCTGAAGGACACCTATGGTTAAAGGACATGATCTGCAGGAGGATTCAGCAAAAGAAATGAAGAAGGAACACTCAGACATATAGAAGCAAAACCAGGAGAGAAGGATGTCTCAAAACATAAAGGAGAAGAGAGTATTGAGGAGAGACCGAGAACAATCAACAACTTTAACAATGTTGTGGGATACAAAATAACTACAGACAGTATAAAATAACTGGGAATTTACCTTCCAAGACACAAACACACAGGTACTAAATGAGCACAATTATAAAACACTTTTTTACATAAAGGGAAATACATAACTGAGAAATATTTATTGTTCATAGGTAGGCCAAGTCAATGTAATACAAATTACAAAACTACCTAAACTATTTTACTTATTCTATACCATAGCAATCACACTACCAAAGAATTATTTTATAGAACAAGAAAAATTAAGAACCTTCATCTGAAAGAACAAAAGTCAAGAATATAAAGGAATCAATGAAAAAAATGAGAAAGAAGGGGGGTTACCAGTACCAGACTGCTATTTAAAATATCATCAAAATCATCAAAATAATCTGCTACTATATAAGAAATAGAGTGGTTGCTCAATGGAATAGTTTAGGTAAACAATATATGGAAATAATAAATATAGTCATCCAATGGCTGAGGAAACCAAAGATTCATGGTTTTGGAATAAAAACTTATTATTCAACAAAAATTCCTATGATAACTTAAAAGTAGTCTGGCAGAAACTAGATCAACATCTCATAGCATATACCAAGATATACTCAAAACATTTACATGATTAATACATAAAGAAAGGGTGATATCATAATCAAATTAGGAGAGCATGGGAAAAATTACCTGTCACATTTACAGATAGAAGAAGAGTTCATGACCAAACAAGGGATAGAGAGGATCATAAGAGATAAAATGTATAACTGATGGCACAAAATTTTATATAAAAAACAATTTTTTGCATAAAACTGATGTAGCCAAAATAGAATGAAAATCAGGAAACCCAGAAAAGTTTTTATAGCACATTTCTTCAGATAAAGCTTTCATTTAAATTCATCATATATATATATGTATATATATACAAATTATATATGCAAATTACATACATATATATGGCAAATTCATAAAAATAAGTACCATTTCTCAATTGATAGTGAAAAGAGAGAAATCTCTGCCAGAGACAAAAATTAATCTTACTTAGATAGCTGTAGTTGCTTAGGCCCTCTGTTGATTAATATATTATTTGCAGGATTAGGGTGACCGGGTCTAATTCTAACCCCAACCACATTTTCTCCTAAACTAAGGCTAAATACAACCCCTATTTTTTACATTTAACCCTCTTTGCCCTGCAAAAACAAACAAACAAAACAAAACAATAATAACAAAAACAAAACCCCAAATAAACAAAAATTATCTCTCCTCAATCTATGTTAAAGGCAAGTTATTTTACAATGCAATATTTCATATTTCTTTCTATTATTTAATTCTTTTGACTTTTTTTCCCCTTATTTCTCATGAAGTGATTAGTTTCCCATTGCCCCAATTCTAATTTTTAAGGAATTATTTTCTTCAGTGAGCTTTTGTACTTTTTGCATTTGGCCAATTCTACTTTTTTAGGGGATTTTTCTCTTGTATATTTTTGTGTCTCTTTTACCATTTGGGCATTTCTGTTTTTTAAGGTATTATCTTCTTCAATATTTCTTTTTTTTCTGCATCTTTTACCAAGGTGTTGACTCTCTTTTCATAATTTTCTTGCATCATTCTTTTCCAATTTTTTTCTCTACAACTCTTCGATTTTGAAAATCTTTTTTGAACTCTTCTTCTAAGAATTCTTGTTGAACTTGTATACAATTCACATTTTTCTTTAAGGTTTTGCTTTTAGATATCATTCTCTTCCTCTGGATTTGTGTTTTAACCTTTCCTGTCACTATAGTAACTTTTCTTTTCTTCCCTCCTTCCCTCCTTCCCTCCTTCCTTCCTTCCTTCCTTCCTTCCTTCCTTCCTTCCTTCCTTCCTTCCTTCCTTCCTTCCTTCCTTCCTTCCTTCCTTCCTTCCTTCCTTCCTTCGTTATTGCTCCTGGGGTGAAGAGAGCACTGTCCCAATCTTCTGGCCTTTCTTGCTGTTTTTTTTTTCAGTGCTAACTCTGGTGTCTGTAGGTTTTCAGTGCTTCCAAGGTAATGTGACCTAAAGAGAGATCTGATCACTGTTCTCCTGGTCTGTGCTCAGTTCTTCAACCAAGAAGCAACTTTGTTCCCCTGTAGAAACTGTTGCTACTACTTCTTTTGGCCCTGGGACTGTGACCAGATCTCTTACAATCCTGTAGCCACAATTGCTAGTACTCTACTCTGTCTTGGAATTAGAACCAGGGTCCCTACTCCTCTGTGAATGACTATAAGTACTTCTCTCTGCCCCGGAACCCTGAACAAGGCTCCTTCTCCCCAGCAGTTGCAAGTGCTATCTCTCCTTTTAGCTGTGGGATGTGACCTGGAAATGCATATGAGCAATACAACAGAGTCTGGAATCCAGCTCCAACAAAATGACTCTTGCAGGGTTCTTCCAACCAATTGCCTTACCCCTGTTGTCTGTGGCCTGAGAGTTCCCAAAGCTGATGCTTCCACCATTGTAACCATCTCCAAAGCTGGCAGCATGTCATACATAACCTGCACTGCTCACTAGACTTAACCACCACCCAAGTGAGACAGATATTCCTTGCTGACATCATGAGTTATCTTGGGCTAGAAAATTGTTTCACTCCAAACTTTAGTTGGCTATACCACTCCAGAATTCTATTTGATGCATTTTTTAGGGTTATTTAGTAGGGAAACTGGCAGAGTTAGCTGTTTCTTTATTCCACCACATTTACTTCCCCTCAACCCCGCAACCCTTCAGTCATAAACAAGTACCTTGACTGTGTTTTGTGTGAACTCAAGGGTCTTACCAGGTTCTTATCTTGTCTGATTTGAACCCATGTTGACAGGGGCTCCATCTGTGCTCAATCTTAAAATCACAGACTTTCTCAGGTTCCATGGTCTCAAAAAACATAAAAAAAAAACCCAAAATCTTTGGGTTTGATTAGCACAACCATCAAGGAATTTCACCATGGACATCATAATTGTTGGTCATGAGAACAAATAGCAGAACCTGAAGTAGTTTTGGAAAGCATTTTATTAAGTCATTTGACAAAATCTAGATCCCTCTGAGTGTCTGTAAGGTTTATGTTATGGGCCCTAGGTACCTCAGAAGTTTTCTGGGGTAATTTAAAAGAACCTTCTCCTTGAGAAACTAAACCAAAGGATAGACACACCTAAGGAGATAAGTGGCACCAGATCTGATCTGGGCTGAGTTAGCTCCAGTACCACCACCCTTCATTCCAGTCCCCCCCACCCCTGGGGAGATAATATTAGTTGTGGCTTTTGCCTTTGTGGAGTGAGGGGGAGAGAGATGGCTTGAGAGAACCAAGCTGCCCCTCACCCAACTTCCCCAGCCACCACCAGTGGGGGATGGTCTTCCTCTAATAAGGGAACTTTGCACAGTCAGATGATCACTTCATCAGACCACCATCTGTCCTCTGTAATAGTTTCTGACTGTCTACTACATAAGGAGAAAGGTATCTCAGAGAGCCATGCCTCTGTGCCATGCCTTCTCCCCATGAGAAGAAGTTCAAGGATTTCTCTCTTAGTTTCCTTTCCCTAGCATCTAAATAAAATACTATTTTATTCTAATTGGATTTGTATACAAGAGGGTTTAATTCTTAAAAGAGGAATTCCTAAGGACATCTATCCCAACCCCCCACTATTTTCCCCATAACAATAAGATGATGTAAATATAAAGAAACATAAAAGAATAAAGAATCAGCATAATAGAGGGACTGGAAAGCATGTCTCAAAGCCCGGAATTTCTCTATTCAATCCTGCTTCTGACACATTCTGACTTAGAGTACCCAGACAACCCACTTAATCACAGGATGTGTGTGTGTGTGTGTGTGTGTGTGTGTGTGTGTGTGTGTGTGTGTGTGAGAGAGAGAGAGAGAGAGAGAGAGAGAGAGAGAGAGAGAGAGAGAGAGAGTTACACTGATAGGCTAGATATAGAGACAGAGACAAAAACAGAGACAGAGAAAGAAAAACAACAACAAAGGCAAAAATAGACAAAGAAAAAAGTCAGAAGAGGAGAGAGTACTATTCTAAAATGCATTCTTATTTTATAAGATTTGTCTTTATTTTTTTTTACAGGAGCTCAAGGGTGTTGTTACTGATTTCCATGCATATATGCTCCAAGGACTGAAAGTTAAAATAGAAAGCAGTCCAAATAAAACCATACCTGTTAATGTTTCAGGGATCTTACTAATTCCTATGGACCTCTTTGAACTTCATAGATAAGTAAGCCTATTATATTTATAACCCAGTAAATGGTTTTATTCATACCTGATTACACAGGAAAACAGATGTACATGTTTTTGTTTATGGGAATATTCTCCTTGCTTATAAATTTTTCACTGTTTTAATACATAACTTCTGCAGAGGAAGAGCTTAGAGAGCATCCTGGGGTTTGTTTATAAAGGATAGGCATAAGTTATAGCACTTCAAACCAAACCTAGAGTAGTTTGTCTTGGTGGATCAGCTTGGGAAACCTGATGTGGTTTCTTCCATTTAATGCAGAGTGTATCATAAAAGCTGCAGGTTACAACCACAACTACTTTATAATCTAATGGCCTGGGTAAGATTTCTATCCTACTCTCTGAAATTTTTGCAGCAGGGGTGGGAGGGGGGGAGAGCGGGAAGCTGAAAATTGAGATGATAACCCCTTGGATACTCTGCAGAAGATAATCTAGCCCTCTAAAATTTGGAGTTTACCTTAACAGTAATCATGGGAATGTTTTGCAAATTAAATGCCCTTCAAGAAAAAGTCTGTTAAGTGCCTACCATCAAAGAATACAACTGATTCAAATTGACCACAATCTCTTTTATTGTTTCAGAGGAAGTGAACTTTTATTGCAGTAGACAATATTGATTAAAAAGCACATGCACATTCACACATGTTCTGGCTCCTATACTTTACCTCTATGTTCCTGGAAAGGTCATTTAATCACCTGGATCATTAATTTCCTCATCTCAAAAATGAGGAGAATCATCCTTTCACTAACAATCTCAAAATGTTGTCATGAACCTTAAAGTTTTATGATTTTTTTCTTTCACTGATTGCCTGATTACTTTATACTTGCTTGTAGTTCACCTTCCTGAATGTGTGGAGAAGGCAAGACCAAACTCTCCTTCGCCACAATCCTTGATATTCCCTGTTACATAAGTCTACTTGTATATAGCAATATTTTATACATATTTTTCCCACATTTAAAATGTAATCTCCTTCAGGGCAAGCATTATATATTTTTGTTTTTTTGTTTTTGTTTTTGTTTTTTTTTGCGGGGCAATGGGGGTTAAGTGACTTGCCCAGGGTCACACAGCTAGTAAGTGTCAAGTGTCTGAGGCTGGATTTGAACTCAGGTACTCCTGAATCCAGGGCCGGTGCTTTATCCACTGCGCCACCTAGCTGCCCCCAGCATTATATATTTTTAAACTTTCTCTGTATTCCCACTACTTATTTGTAACTGGCATCCAGAAAGTAGTAAATAGACAATTGTGGATTAATTGTTTAAAAGTAAATAAAGTTTTTTGGCAACCAGAGGAAGGGGAGGGAGAGGAACAACAGTTTTAAGAGGGAAAGGAAAATGTGAGACATCCTACATTCAATATGTCGGGAGGAAAATAGGTAGTGGTGGGGTTCTTAGGGTGATAAAATAATGGGATTTAGCAGATACTCAAAGGACCACCTGGAGATTAATCTAAACTGATTGAATTAAGTGAGAGTGATTGACTGCTGATTAGCCTACTTCAAATTAACTAGGTTGTAAGCACACCTGGCAAGTCCTTAAAAGGGTATTGTTCCCACAAGCTAAGGACTTTGAACTTAACTTGAGTGGATTTGGATGACACTAACCAATCCAGCTTGAAGCAGTGTGTAAGGACTGCCCATGCTCTGAACCTATAGAAAGCTTCCACAATCAGTTTGCTGGGGCGTTAGTGATTGAAGCAGGCTCCTGACAGAGGACTTGAGGAAGAATCTGACCAGGCTGGAACTCTAGGCTAGATAGGCCTTTTCTTAATTTTCTGAACTCCATGTGAATACCTATATGCTTTAATAAATGTTTAATGCCTAAAGACTGGTGTTAAAGCTTCTAATTTAAGGTGATAACACAATTTAGATTTTTAAACATGACATTAGGTATTCCTCTTGAAAGAATTACACATCAGGGCAGGTAGTTGGTGCAGTGGAAAAGGCACCGGCCCTTCATTCAGGAGAACCTGAGTTCAAATATGACTACAGACACTTGATGATTACTAGATTTTTGACCCTGGGCAAGTCACTTAACCCTCATTAGCCTGCAAAAAAGCCCCAAAATATAAACAACAACAACAACAACAACAAAAAGAATTATACCTCTCACACATGACCTGATTAGAACATGTTATTTAGATACTTAGAGAAAGTGACCAAGAGTGAAGTCAAAAACTTCCTTCCGAGGGGAGGAGATATCTTAGAAACATCTTGCTGCCCCAATAGAAGAAAGTCAAAAGATTTTATAGAGGACAGATGATGGGGTGATGGGTGGGGTTGGGGCAGGGAAAGATTTCTGAGAGTCAGGGAGGTTTTCTTTTGGAATGTTAGTTCTGACCTCTGGAGTTATCGCTGTCTACTAGCTTAAGTAGTAGATATGCCTAACTGATTTTCTTCCTATAGAATTTAATCTCCCACTACTTAGGTGTGTCCATCCTGATAGCTAGTTGGCCAGTTTAAACTTTTATAGTCCCAAACCCCATGTCAATTATGAAAACTCAAACATCAGAAAGATGTGAATCAATAACTATACTCCACTAGAAAACCTTGGTTCAAATTCCATTTCAGACAACTAACTATTAGCTATGTGACCTTGGGCAAGTTACTTAACCTCTCTGAAGTTCAGTTTCTTCATTTATGAAATGTGTATACTAATAACTGTAGCACTTACCTCACAGAGTTACTATCAATATGAAATGAAATCATTTGCATATGTATTTAATATGCTTTGCAGACACTGAAAATCTGGGGTCCACTGTTTCAGTTTCAAAACTCCCAAGAGCCAAGCTTTTTCACCTCAATTTAGTAATTAAATTTACTAAGTATTGGGGCAGCTAGGTGGCATAGTGGATCAAACACCAGCCTTGAATTCAGGAGTAACTGAGTTCAAATCCGGCCTTAGACACTTGACACTTACTAGCTGTGTGACCCTGGGCAAGTCACTTAACCCTCATTGCTCCGAAAAAAAAAAAAAAAAAAAAAAAGAAAAAGAAAAAAAATTTAATAATCATTGATTGATCAACTCTGGTGATAACTGTCCTTTTCCATAGAGGGAAAGAGAAAAGAATCTAGATAGGCTTCTTTGATCTCAAATAGTTAATTGTATAAAAGAGAATCATAACTTATTACAAAGTATTGTCTTTCTTATGGAACAAAAGGTCAATGGTTAGCATTGTTGATGGATATAAAAGAGTGAAGCAATTCCCTAACAAGCCTTGCCCTGACAAGTGGAGCCTGCTAATATCAAAGTCAGAATATTTTTTTGAGGCCAATTTTTCATTGATTTTTAGAGATCATATCAGTTTCCTAAGCACTCCAGTGACTCAATTGGTAGCCTTGTTTCTGGGTATTATTGAACTTTTTTGGTTAAATTTTCAGAAATGGTTCGGGCCTGTTACTTTCCTTCTAGGAAACCCATGAACTAACAGGGAATAATCTTTTCAATCAACACATTCATATAAAATCCAACGCTGAGAACAAAGTAAGGATTTCATTAACTCGAGCTTTGCTGACAGACTAGGTAGTTTCTCCCTGGGAAGAGTAACAAGATTTATTTCTCTTGGTTCTGGGTCAGTAAAAATACAATATAATTTTCTTCTCTCCAAGCTTCTATAATATTTCTATGAATACTTACCCTGTTGTGCATTCTAACAGGAAGCAGGACGATTGCTAGGGGTTTTCTCATCACCAAGTTCACTTAGCTACCACCTCAGTAGCCTCTGCTCTAGAGAAATATATATGACTGGGACCATTCAGAAGCTTCTTTTTGCTGATGTTCTGTCCATAATATGTTGAAAGGAATGGAGGATCCCCCACCCCCCAAAAAATGCTTGTTTATTAGAGTTAGTTCAGTCATATAAAGTAGCAAGAGAAATTAAAAGATGTAATGTACCATAAGTTGATTCTGCAGTAGTGGGAGGAATGTTTAAAACATAACAATAAAAATAATAGCTAAATTTATAATACACTATAAGGTTTATAAAAGCCATCACATAGGTCATATCATTCAGTCCTCACAACTTTTCAAGTTATTATCCCCATAATAAATCTTTACTCTTACCTGAATCTCCCTCTCTCTCTTTTTTTAACACATATTTTTGACCAGGTTAAGAGAGAGAACAATGCTTTATGTCATTATCTTGTCTATTTTTTTATCAGAAGAGATTTTAAGGAAATTATAAACATTAAAAAAAAACTTATGCTAATATGTTTGTCACAGTGGGAATCCATTGAATAGGTCAATCTATTTTTTGTCTCTTACAAAATGGGCATTATTGGAATTTAGAGAGTAGAGACTGATAAGATCACAGATGTTCCCTTAAAGTTTTTAAAAATGTAAACAAACACCATAATAGCAATTTAATTTTCTCAATATAAAAGCCATTAAGCGAAAAAAAAAAAGAGGGTAAAAAGGAGTTTTTCAGGTCTTTACTTTTTTACTTAGACCACTTTCTATTGCATTGGAATCTCAGATTACTATTAAATCAATAGACACCATGAACCTACTACATGCATGAGGCAGCTAGGTGGCATAATTCAGTTGTGTGACTCTGGAAAAGCAATGCAATCTTTATTTGCCTCAGTTTCTTAAACTGTAAAATAAGCATAATGTTAACATCCACTTCCCAGTACTATTATAAGGTTTAATTGAGATACTATTTGTAAAGTGCTTATTACTGTGCTCTGAACATTGAAGGTGCTTAATAAATGATTGTTCCCTTCTTTTTCTTCCTTTATTTCCTTCCTTCTTTCCTTCTTGACCTAGACACAGAAGATATACAAAGATGAATAAGATTCTGCCTTCACCATAGATCAATAAATATACAAAATGGATTATCAGACACAAGAGAGATTCATAGAAAGTGCTATTAAAGTTCAAAAGAGAATTGGATTATTCCTCACTCCCTGAGGCTGTTGCCATTCTTTACCTGCCTGCTTCACTCCAAGAATAATTTCCCTTCAGGGCCTTGGCTCCAATTCTCATTTACCATTTGACTGACTCACTTCTCAACTAACTTGATTTTATGTTTTTATACATGATCTAAAGTGTGATTTAACCTTCTCAATAAAGTACAAAATGTTTCTAATGTAGCATCATCTGCTTTTCTTTTGTTGGCCTACAGTACTATTTTTATTTTTTACTATTTCATTTAATTCTGTTTACCTAAATCATTATTTTAGAAAAATGATTTTTAAATTCCTTATTTTCAGTTCCAAATGATCTCCCTCCTTTTAGTCCCTCCTTTATTCTTGGAGAAGGCAAGAATTTTGATATGCATTGTACATATGAAGTAATGTAAAACATATCTGCACTTTGGTAATGATATGGAGGTAAAAAAAGCAAGAAAAATAAAGAGAAAAAAAAAACTTGATTCAATTTACACTCAGAGTTCATTACTTCTCTCTCCAGGAGATGGATTGTATTTTTCATTTTGGGTCCTTTGGAATTTTCCTGCGTCATAGTATTGATCCGAGTATCTAAGTCTTTCACAGTTGCCCATTACACTATTGCTGTTACTGTATACAATGTTTTCCTGTTCTGCTCACTTTCCATTGTTTCAACTCTTTGAAGTCTTTGCAGGTTTTCCTGAAACTATCCCTTTCATAATTTCTTATAACACCATAGCATTTCATCACAATTATATACAACAACTTGTTCAACCATTCGCAAATTGATGAGCTTCCCCTAAGTTTTCAATACTTTGCCACCACAAAAGGAGCTGTAATAAAGGTTTTTGTACATTTGTCTCCTTTTCCTTTTCCTTTCATCTCTTTAGTGCACAGATCTAATAGAAGTATTGCTGGCTGAAACAATGTGTACAGTTTGGGAGTCCTTTGGGGATTTCCAAATTGTTCTATGGAATAGTTGTAAAAGTTAACAACTGCACCAACAGTACATTTCTGTTCCTATTTTTGACATTCCAGCTAGCATTTCTTATTTTTCTTCTTTGTCATTTTAGCCACTCTGGTGGGTGAGTGGTGATATCTCAGAGTTATTTTAATTTACTTTTTTTCTAAATATTACTGAGTTAGAGAGAATCTTTATAAAATATTGATAGCTGAAAAAGAACTGATGGTATCCAAAAACAGATCAAAGGATAATTTTTTTGTTGTTTCTAATGTGGAAATTTTTTGTACAACTGCACATGTATAACATATTGAATTGCTTGGGTTCTTAAGGAAGGGTGGGGAGGGAGGGAGGAAGAAAATTTGGAACACAAAGTTTTAAAACATCAGTGTGAAAATTTGTTTTTACATGTAACTTGGCAAATGATAAATAATTTTTAATAAAAACTTAAAACAAACTAAAAAAAGAAAAGAAAAATTAAAACTAAAAATTTTAGCTAAAAAAAAAGAATTATCTGACTGACATCTCATTACATACCTTCTCCTTCCCCTCTACTTCCCTCCCACAAAATACTTTTCAGCTTCCTTTTGTGCATTTTCTTCCCCCACTAGATTGTAAGCCCCACTTAGGCCAGGGACTGTCTTTCTTTTTTTCACATTTGTATATTCATAGGATCACATATTTAGAACCAGTAGGTATCTTTGAGGGGATCTGATCTGATCTGATCTGATCTGATCTCAGCTCATCTAATCCCCTCATTTTACACAGGAATATACTGAGTAATCAGGGTGACAGAGCTGAAGTTCTTTCACTCAAAACCCAATATTAATTTCACTTTCCCTACCTGAGATTGATGATGATGCCTCATTACTCCAAATGTATTTCTGTAGATTTTTAATCTGCTCATTACATGTTATGATAATGCCATTAATCCTTTTCCTCTTTGTTTTTTTTTTTTGGTGGAAATTCCTGGCTAACTCCCTTTTACTCCTATTTTTCCCCACTAAATTAACATCTCTATTAACAGATACTGTTTGTGTAAGTCCTGGAATGTCTCCACATTTTGTGTAAAATCTTATAGGAGAAAGAATATATTCATTCTGTATGGTTAGAGCAGATAACAACTTTTTCACTTATTATTTTAGTGTAGTTAGATTTATGTTATCACACTCAAATAGGGATTAGAAAAATTTCCAGTATAAGTATGTTCATCTCCTTTTCTAAGTCATTTGAAATTTCAGTCCTATTTTTGGATAATTGTTACTTATTAGTTCAGGAATTTTTATTAAGTAAAGATTTTTAAATACCTTGGATTTATCATCTATCTCTCTTTAGACTTTAGTAGTTCCTCAATTTCATTTATTTCTCCTAATTTATGCTTAGGGAAAAAGTTATCATCTATGATTGGCCAGCACTGGTCAGATTATGTGACTGCATGACTTAAAACTGAGGATACTGTTGAGAAAAGCAATAGAGAATCCTCTTTCTATTAATTGGAAAGATTTGTTTCCAGTTTTGTTGGGACATATTATTGATGTAATACAAGTCCTTATGTGCTAAATTCTATTTTGTGTGCTTTCTGGTTTGTATGCTTTTGTGGTCAGTACTATTTTTGGTGAAATTTCCGGCAAGAAAATTGATATTTCTGATATGTTCAGATGATTTTTAAAAATATTATAGACATTTGTCAATTAAAAAGTTGTAATGATGTTTTTATGTTTATGCCATATAATAATTTATTCAATCTTAAGTGTTTTTTTCTAATTACATGTAAAAATAGTTTTTAATATTTGTTTTTATAAGATTTTGAGTTCCAAACTTTTCTCCCTCCTTACCTTCCCCCTCTCTAAGACAGAAAGCAATCTGATATAGGTTATATATGTACAATCACATTAAACATATTTCTGTAATAGTCATGTTGTGAAAGAAGAATCAGAGCAAAAGGGAAAAACCTCAAAAAAGAAAAGAAAACAAAAAATAAGAATAGAAATAGTATGGTTCAACTTGCATTCAGATTCCACAGTTCTTTTTTTCTGTATGTGCAGAGCATTTTCCATCATGAGTCCTTTAGAATTGTCTTGGATCATTGTACTGCTGAGAGGAGCTTAGTCTATCACATTTGATCATCACAAAATATTGCTGTTACTGTGTACAATATTCTCCTGGTTCTGCTCACTTCACTCAGCATCAGTTCCCTTAAGTCTTTCGTGGTTTTTATGAAATCTGCTTGCTCATCATTTCTTATAACAGAGTATTATTCCATTATATTCCTATACTACAACTTGTTCAGCCATTCCATAATTGATAGGCATCCCATAAATGTCTAGTTCTTTACCACCACAAAGAAAGCTGCTATAAATATCTTTGCAATTTATTTATTTATTTTTTGGCTGGGCAATGAGGGTTAAGTGACTTGCCCAGGGTCACACAGCTAGTAAATGTCAAATGTCTGAGGCCAGATTTGAACTCAGGTCCTCCTGAATCCAGGGCCAGTGCTTTATCCACCGTGCCACCTAGCTGCCCCTTGTATGATCTCTTTGGGATACAGACCTAGTAATGGTATTACTGGGTCAAAGAGTATGTACAGCCCCATAACCCTTTGGGCTTAATCTAAATTGCTTTCTAGAATGGTTGGATCAGTTCAGAACTCCACCAACAATGCATTAATGTTCCAATTTTTCCACAGTTTTTCCAATGCTTTATATATTTTTTGTCATATTAGACAATCTGATAGGTGTAAAATGGTACTTCAGAGTTGTTTTAATTTGCATTTCTCTAATCATTAGTGATTTAGAACATTTTGTCATATGTATGCCTTATGATTTTTGATGATATACTCTCCAATTTTTAAATGTTAATTTTATTTTTATTAAACAGAAGCTATTTTATCTCCTGCCAACTACCACCTTTACAAGAAAAGAGGAAAGAAAGAGAAATAGAAAAGAAAGAGAAAAGGGAAAAGCCTTGTAATAAAATTATTTAAAGAAGCAAAATAAATTTGTGTACTGGTCATATATGAATATACATACATATGTATATAAATACACATGTATACATTATATACACACACAAACATACATATAGGAATATACATATACACATGCATATATGTGTATACATATATGTGCATCTGTATGGGTGTATACATATATGTGTGTATAGATGTACACATATGTATATACACACATCCACCCACCCACCCATTCATACATATGTACGTATAAATAATTTTATACCCAGTGAACATAACCTCTCTGACAGGAGCTGGGCAGCAGTATTCATCTTTGGTCCTTGTTCAAATGGATTTCATCTTCTTGAAGAACCAGAACATTAAGGATTGACAGCTTTTCGGCTATTTTCCATTTCAAGCTTATAAACATAAGTTTTGAGTAAGGACAACTTAAAACAATATGTTAATTTATTTCTTGGATTCATAGGAACAGTTTCATTGGACTGCCTGGACTGCTGATTCAATCAGTGATATATTGAAAATATAAGCTAACAGTGTTTTATGGTTTCTGCCGGGACTTCACATCTACTGATTGAGGCATATATATATACACACACATACAGTACTTTAATCTGACTGGTATTCCATTACATTGCCATTGGCTTACCCTTTTTTTTTTCCAGGGAAATGGGGGTTAAGTGACTTGCCCAGGGTCACACAGCTAGTAAGTGTCAAGTGTCTGAGGCCGGACTTGAACTCAGGTACTCCTGAATCCAGGGCCGGTGCTTTATCCACTGTGCCACCTAGCCACCCCCTGGCTTACCCTTTTAAATAGATGATGAGTTAAGTTTTGATGGCATTATTATTCTTATTAGCAAAGATGCATTGAAGAACAGTCTCTATTCTGAGTCATAGGAGTTGGTACTATCCAATGATCTTTTCTGTACCATTTATCCTGTTTCCTTATGTTGACTTATGTACCCTTATCAGTTCTCTCTCAGAGTAGATACCTTGGGGATCTCTATTCTCTCATGTATGAAGTTCATTGAGAAGATGTTTGAAAGTTCTTCTCCCTCTACCCTAAAAAGTCTCTTATAAGACCACTGGCTCACATTTCTTTACCCTGAGGAAATATGTCATAATGTGTGTAAAGCCTTCCTACCTTACAGGTAGATCTTTTTTTTTAAATAATAAATGATTTTTATTTAAAGTTTTGAATTCCAAATTTTAGCCCTCCTTCCCACCTATCCCTCCCCATGTCATGACACAATAATTAATCAAATATAGGTTAGACATATGCAATTGAGTAAAACATTACTATAATAGTCATTTTGTATAAGAAAACTTGAATAAAAGAAAAAATGAAAGAAAGTGAAAAGTAGCATGCTTCAGTCTCTTTTCAATTACTATCAGTTCTTTCTTTGGAGGTGGATAGTATGCTTCATCATTAGTCCTTTGGGATCATCTTAGATCATTGTACTGATAACAATACTGAAGTTATACATAGTTCATCATCTAACAATATTGCTGTTACTGTATACACCATTCTCCTGGTTCCTTAAAGGGAGATCTTACTTCCATTTCCTACCCTGGATTCCTTCTCTCATTCCATTCTTTTTTGTATTTAAGCAAAACCCATAAAAGATGCCTAAAGATTAAAAAAAAAAACAACCTTTCTCCTCTCAAGTCTATTTACTCTTATTTTAGTGAGTATATTTCATATTTTTAATGTATTCATATATTTCTCTGTATTCTCAGCTGTACTAATATTTACCTGTGAAGAAATGGTTCTGACAATTCTTTTTATTTCTTTAGGCTTTTTTCCTGTTTTTGATTTCATCTTGTTCATTTGTTATTTTGTTGCTTTGACTTTTCAACATCTTCTTTTTAATCAATTTAGCTAAAGGATGATCAAGTTTATTAGTCTTCTCAAGGAATCAGCTTTCCATTTTATATATATATATATATATAATTTCTATAGTTTTTTATTTCCATTTTTTCTCCTTCATATTTTAATCTCTCTTGTGCTTGTTTTAGGTTTGTTTATTTGTCGTATATCTATTTTTTTAAAGATATGTTCCCTCATTTAATGAAATAGATGACTTTCAAAAATTTCTGATTAAAAAGACAGAGTTGAATTTTAAAAAATGACTTGAAATACAAGAATCAAGAGAAACATAAAAGGTAAAAAACAAACAAGAAATAAAAAGTATAAGACATTCAATAAGTTTAAACTGTTTATATTATAATATAGTATTTGTAAGTCTTAAAAACTTTATTATAAGAACATTTTAAAGCAATTAGGACTATGTGTAGAGAGAGAATGTGGCCATAAGGTAATATTGAAAGAGTGATAATATTTGTAAGTCTTAACTTTATTATAAGAATAATTAGTAGGAGTATATGTAGACAGAGGGTATAGCTATAAGATGACATTGATGGAAGAACATCCCAGAAAACAAAATAAAGGGGTAAAAATAAATTGAATGGAAGAAGGAGGGAACAAATTGATTGGGGTTAATTGCCCCCCTACCCCCCCACCACACACAAACAAGGCATGAAAGCACTATCATAATGGAGGGGAAGATGGAAGCATGGCCAAAGATTAAACCTTCCTCTCATCAAAGTTGGCTCAAAGATGGAATAACAAACACTCAGTTGGATATAGAAATCTATCTTACCATATAAGAAAGTTTAAAAAGGGATGGTGATAACAGGGGGAAGAGGGAGGACTGATAAAAGGAAGGCAGTGATCATAAGCAAAACACTTGTGAGAAGGGAGAGGGTGGGGGAGAGTGGGAGAGATAAAAACGTGAAAAACAGCATGGAGAGAAATAGTTAGTCATTATAACTATAAATGTGAATGGGATGAACTCAACCATTAAATGGAAGCAGATAGCAGAATGTATTAAAAACCAAAATGTTAAAATAAGTTGTTTATAAGAAAGATATTTAAAGCAAAGAGATACACAGGGTACACATAAGGGGATAGAACAGAATCTATTGTGCTTCAGCTGAAACAAAAAAAAAAGCAGCAATTATGATTTCAGACAAAGCAAAAGCAAAAATAAATCTAATAAAAGTAGATAAAGAAGAAACTATATCTTGCTGAAAGAAAATGAAGCCAAATCAATGCTTAATATATATGCAACAAATGGTATAGCATCTAAATTTTTGAAGGATAAGTTGAAATATTTACAGGAGGAAATAGATAATAAAACTATCCTAGAGGGGGACTTTAACCTTCCCCTCTCAGAACTGGATAAATATAACCAAAAAATAAACAAGAAAGAAGTTGAGGAAATTAATAAAATTCTTGAAAAGTTAGATATACTAGATCTCTGGAGAAAACTGAATGGGAATAGAAAGGAATACACCTTCTTCTCAGCAGCATGAGAACTTCACAAAAATTGACCATGTATTAGGGAACAAAAACCTTAAAACCAGATGCAGAAAAGAAGAAAAAGTAAACACAACCTTTTCAGATCAAAATTCAATAAAATTGACATTCAATAATAGAAAGATTAAAAGACAAATGAGAGATTAAAGAGAGATTAAAAACCAAGTGGAAATTAAATAATCTGATCCTAAAAATGAAGTGGGTCGGGGCAGCTAGATGGCGCAGTGGATAGAGCACCGGCCCTGGAGTCAGGAGTGCCTGAGTTAAAATCCGGCCTCAGACACTTAATACTTAACTAGCTGTGTGACCCTGGGCAAGTCACTTAACCCCAATTGCCTCACTAAAAAAAAATAAAAAAATAAAAATAAAAATGAAGTGGGTCAAGGAACAAATCACAGAAACAACTGATGATTTCATTAAAGAAAATGACAATGGGGGGGCGGAGCCAAGATGGCGGAGAGGAAGCAGCAAGCTGCCTGAGCTCTCCTTCTGTTCCCTCAAAACGAACATTAAATCAAGCCTCTGGACGGATTCTGAAACTACAGAACCTGCAAAGAGACAGAGAGACACAGTCCTCCAACCAGAGATAATTTAGAAGACTTCAGGAAAAGGTCGGTCTGACTCGGGCAAAAGGGAGGCCCAGCGCAGGGCAGCAACCCAGCGCCGAGGGGGTCAGGGCAAGTCAGCAGGAGCTGCGGGCCACAGCCGAACAACTGAGGCTCCCGGAACCTGGTTCAAAAATCTGGTGGCCAAGAAGGACAGTGGAAAAACCTACCTGCACCGGCCGAGAGGGCCATGAACGGCGGGATCAGACGCCGGGGTCTGGCGCCTGGCTGGCCGAGCACAATCAGACAGGAAGTGCAGGGGGGGGGGATCTCCACACACCATAAAGGCCTCAGAGTAAAAGCCCGGTCACACAGCACCTATACACCTGCACAAGAAGCCCAAAACAGGGACCCTGGTGCCCCCAGAGCAGACCTCAACTTAAAGAATAAATAAATAGGCTGCAATAATGAGTAAGAAGCAAAAAAGAGCCCTCTCCATTGAGAGCTTCTGTATCAATAGGGAAGAAGCCAACACAAATTCAGATGAGGACAATAGCCTCAAATTGGCTACATCTGAAGCCTCACAAGGGAAGGTGAATTGGTCGCAAGAACAAAAAGTCTTCCTGGAAGAGCTCAAAAAGGATTTTAAAAATCAATTGCAAGAGGTAGAAGAAAAAATGGGGAGAGAAATGAAAGCAAAACAAAAAAACTATGAAAAAAGAATCAGCAGCTTGGAAAAGGAAGCTGAAGAAAACAAAGCCTTAAAAAATTCATTTGGCCAAATGGAAAAAAAGCTGCATAATGTCACTGAAGAAAACAATACCTTAAAAAATTCACTTGGCCAAATGGAAAAAAAAGGTGCATAATCTCACCGAAGAAAACAATGCCTTAAAAATTAAAGTGGGACAGTTGGAAGATAAGGAATCCATGAGACACGAAGAATCAGTCAAGCAGAATAAAAAAAATGAAAAAATAGAAGAAAATGTGAAATACCTCATTGGAAAGACAACTGATCTGGAAAACAGATCGAGGAGAGACAATTTGAGAATCATTGGACTGCCTGAAAGCCATGACCAGAAAAAGAATCTAGACACCATATTCCAGGAAATTATTAAGGAGAACTGCCCTGATATCATAGAATCAGAGGATAAAATCATCATTGAAAGAATCCACCGATCACCTCCTGAAAGAGACCCCAAAAGGAAAACTCCAAGGAATATTGTAGCCAAATTCCAGAATTATCAGGTGAAGGAGAAAATACTCCAAGCAGCCAGAAAGAAGCAATTTAAATATCATGGAGCCACAGTCAGGATTGCTCAGGACCTGGCAGCTTCAACATTAAAGGACCGCAAGGCTTGGAATATGATATTCCGGAAGGCAAAGGAGCTTGGATTGCAGCCGAGAATCTATTACCCAGCAAAAATGTGCATTTTCTTTCAGGGGAAAAGATGGACATTTAATGACATTGGGGACTTTCAATCTTTCCTGGTGAAAAGACCAGAACTGAATAGAAAATTTGATCTCAACATACAAGACTCAAGAGAAGTTTAAAAAGGTAAACAGAGGGGGAAAAAAAGTTACCCTATTAGGTTAAACTGTTTATATCTCTACACAGGAAGATAATACTCATAACTCTTAAGAACTGTAAATGTATTTGGGCAGAGAGAAGGACTTTATATAGAGGGTATAAATATAAATTGTCTTTGATGTGATGATACAAAAGAATTAAGGGGATAAAAAGGGTGTCTATGGGGAGGAGAGGAAAGGGGAGGTGGAATGGGATGAATTATGTCATATGAAGAGGTGGAAAAAAAACCTATTACAATAGAGGGAAAGAAAGGAGGGGGGAACATGGTTTCAACCCTATTCTCATTAGATTTGACTCAAAGAGGGAATAACATATACGTTCATTGGGATAAAGAAACTTAACTCATTCTTTAGGGAAACAAAAGGGGAAGGGAAAGGGGGGGCTGATAGAAGGGAGGACAAAAGCAAGGGAGAAAAGGGTAAAGAAAAGAGAGGGGGGTGATAAAAAGGGAGGGCAGATTGGGGGAGGCAGGGGTAATAAGTAAAACGTTGGTGAGGAGGAATAGGGTGAAAGAAGGGGGGAAAAGTACAAAGGGGGTAAATAGAATGGAGGGGAATAGACAGTCAGTAATAATAACTGTGAATGTGAATGGGATGAACTCTGCTATAAAACGGAAGCGAATTGCAGAGTGGATTAAAATCCAGAATCCTACAATATGCTGTTTACAAGAAACACATTTGAAGCAGAGAGATACACACAGAGTAAAGGTAAAAGGCTGGAGCAGAATATATTATGCCTCAGCTAAAGTAAAAAAGGCAGGGGTAGCAATCCTTATCTCAGACAAAGTGCAGGCAAAAATAGATCTCATTAAAAGAGATAAGGAAGGAAATTACATCTTACTTAAAGGTACTATAGATAATGAAGTAATATCAATATTAAATATGTATGCGCCAAGTGGTATAGCATCCAAGTTCTTAGAGGAGAAGTTAAATAAGTTACAATAGGAATTAGATAGTAATACTATACTAGTGGGGGATCTGAATCTCCCCCTCTCAGAATTAGATAAATCTAGCCAAAAAATAAATAAGAAAGAAGTGAAAGAGGTGAATAGATTACTAGAAAAGTTAGACATGATAGATGTCTGGAGAAAATTGAATGGGGATAGAAAGGAATATACCTTTTTCTCAGCAGTACATGGCACATTTTCAAAAATTGACCATGTATTAGGGCACAAAAACATCATAGTCAAATGTAGAAAGGCAGAAATAGTAAATGCATCCTTCTCAGATCATGATGCAATAAAAATTACATGTAAGAAAGAGCCAGGGAAAAGTAGAATGAAAATCAATTGGAAACTAAATAATTTCATTCTAAAGAATGAATGGGCCAAACAAGAAATCATAGAAACAATCAATAACTTTATCCAAGAGAATGACAATAATGAGACAACATACCAAAATCTATGGGATGCAGCCAAAGCACTGCTTAGGGGAAAATTTATAGCTCTAAATGCTTACATGAATAAAAAAGAGAAAGAAGAGATTAATGAATTGGGCATGCAACTTAAAAAGCTAGAAAAAGAACAAATTAGAAATCCCCAATTAGACACTAAATTAGAGATCCTGAAAATTAAAGGAGAAATTAATAAGATTGAAAGCAAAAAACTATAGAATTAATCAATAAAACTAAGAGCTGGTTTTATGAAAAAACCAATATAATAGATAAAATATTGGTTAATTTGATTAAAAAAAAGAAAGAAGAAAACCAAATTACCAGTATCAAAAATGAAAAGGGTGATGTTACCACCAATGAAGTAGAAATTAAGTCAATAATTAGAAATTATTTTGCCCAACTGTATGCCAATAAATTTGACAATCTAAATGAAATGGATGAATATTTACAAAGATACAAACTGCCCAGGTTAACTGAAGAGGAAATAAAATCCTTAAATAAACCCATATTAGAAAAAGAAATTGAACAAGCTATTAATGAACTCCCTAAGAAAAAATCCCCAGGGCCAGATGGGTTTACGGGTGAATTTTACCAAACATTTAAAGAACAATTAATTCCAATATTATACAAATTATTTGGAAAAATAGGTGAAGAAGGAGTTCTACCAAATTCGTTTTATGACACAAATATGGTGGTGATACCAAAACCAGGCAAAGCAAAAACAGAGAAAGAAAATTATAGACCAATCTCCCTAATGAATATTGATGCTAAAATCTTAAATAACATATTAGCAAGGAGATTACAGCAAGTGATCACCAGGATAATACACTATGACCAGGTGGGATTTATACCAGGAATGCAGGGCTGGTTCAACATTAGGAAAACTATTAACATAATCAACCACATCAATAAGAAAACCAACCCAAATCATATGATTATCTCAATAGATGCAGAGAAAGCTTTTGACAAAGTACAGCACCCATTCCTAATAAAAACACTAGAGAGTTTAGGAATAGGGGGAGCTTTCCTTAGAATAATAAACAGTATCTACCTAAAGCCATCAGCAAGTATTATATGCAATGGAGATAAATTAGAGGCCTTCCCAATAAGATCAGGGGTGAAACAGGGATGTCCATTATCACCCCTATTATTTAATATTGTTCTAGAAATGTTAGCTTTAGCAATCAGAGAAGAGAAGGGAATTAAAGGAATTAGAATAGGCAAGGAGGAAACAAAACTATCACTCTTTGCAGATGATATGATGGTATACTTAAGGAATTCTCGAGAATCAATTCAAAAATTACTTGAAACAATTAACAACTTTAGCAAAGTAGCAGGATATAAAATAAATCCACATAAATCATCAGCATTTCTATACATGACCAACAAAATTCAGCAGCAAGAGATAGAAAGAGAAATTCCATTTAAAGTAACAGTAGATAATATAAAATACTTGGGAGTCTACTTGCCAAGACAAACCCAGGAACTCTATGAACACAACTACCAAACACTCTTCACACAAATCAAATCAGATCTAAATAATTGGAAAGATATCAATTGCTCATGGATAGGCAGAGCTAATATAGTAAAAATGACAATACTGCCTAAATTAATTTACTTATTCAGTGCCATACCAATCAGACTACCTAAAAATTATTTTATACAGCTAGAAAAAATAATAACAAAATTCATCTGGAAAAACAAAAAATCAAGAATATCCAGGGAAATAATGAAAAAAAATTCACAGGAAGGTGGGTTAGCGGTACCAAACCTGGAGCTTTACTATAAAGCGGCAGTCATCAAAACTATCTGGTACTGGCTAAAAAATAGAGTGGTAGATCAATGGAATAGGCTAGGCTCAGGAAATGCAGTAGTAAATGACACTAGTAATGTAGTGTTTGATAAACCCAAAGACTCCAGCTTCTGGGATAGGAACTCAGTATTTGACAAAAACTGCTGGGAAAACTGGAAGATAGTATGGCAGAAATTAGGCATAGACCAACATCTTACACCTTATACTAAAATAAGGTCAAAATGGATACATGATTTAGACATAAGAGGTGATACCATAGGTAAATTAGGAGAGAAAGGAATAGTGTACCTATCAGATCTTTGGAAAGGAAAACAGTTTTTGACCAAACAAGAGATAGAGTATATTATAAAATGCAAAATGGATGATTTTGATTATATTAAATTAAAAAATTTTTGTACAAAGAGAAGCAATGCATCCAAAATTGGAAGGGAGGCAGAAAGCTGGGAAACAATTTTTGAGGCCAGTGCTTCTGATAAAGGCCTCATCTCTAAAATATATAGGGAATTAAATCAAATTTATAAGAATCCAAATCATTCCCCAATTGAGAAATGGTCAAAGGATATGAACAGGCAGTTTTCTGATGAAGAAACCAAAGCTATCTATTCCCATATGAAAAAATGCTCTAAATCTCTAATGATTAGAGAGATGCAAATTAAAACAACTCTGAGGTACCACCTGACACCTATCAGATTGGCTAAAATGACAAAAAAGGAAGATAATAAATGTTGGAGAGGCTGTGGGAAAATTGGAACACTAATGCATTGTTGGTGGAGCTGTGAGCTGATCCAACCATTCTGGAGAGCAATTTGGAATTATGCCCAAAGGGCGATAAAGCTGTGCATACCCTTTGACCCAGCAATCCCACTTTTAGGTCTTTTGCCCAAAGAAATCATGGAAGGGGGAAAGGGACCCACATGTACAAAAATATTTATAGCTGCTCTTTACGTGGTAGCAAGGAATTGGAAGTTGAGGGGGTGCCCATCAATTGGGGAATGGCTGGACAAGTTGTGGTATATGAATACAATGGAATACTATTGTGCTGTAAGAAAGGATGAGCAGGAAGAGTTCAGAGAAACCTGGAGGGTCTTGTGTGGGCTGATGATGAGTGAGATGAGCAGAACCAGAAGAACATTGTACACAGTATCATCAACATTGAGTGTTGAACTACTGTGATGGACTATATTCTTCTCACCAATGCAATGGTACAGAAGAGTTCCAGGGAACCCATGATAGAAGAGGATCTCCAAATCCAAGAAAAAAAAAGAAAGAAAGAACTGTGGAGTATAGATGCTGATTGAACCATATTATTTCTTTTGTTTTGGGTGCTGTTGTTTTTTTTTTTTCTTTCTATTTTGAGGTTTTGCATCACTGCTCTGATTCTTTCTCTTGTAACAGGATTAATGCAGAAATAGGATTAATGTTATTATGTGTATATATGTGTGTGTGTATATATATATATATATATATGTCTATATGTATATGTATAGAGATATATAGATATAACCTATATCAGATTACCTGCTGTCTAGGGGAGGGGGGAGGGAGGGGTGGGAGGGAGAAAAATCTGAAATTGTAAAGCATGTATAAACAAAAGTTGAGAACTATCTTTACATGTAATGGAAAAAATAAAATACCTCATACATTAAAAAAAATGACAATGATTATACAACTTATCAAAATTTATGGGATGCAGCCAAAGCAGTTCTTAGGGGAAAATATATATCCCTAACTGCTTACATCAATAAAATAGAGAAAAAGATCAATGAATTGGGCATGCAACTAAAAAAAAACAACTAGAAAATGAACAAATTAAAAATCCCCAACTAAACACCACATTGGAAATTCTGAAAATCAAAGCAAAGAGGAATAAAATTGAAAGTAAGAAAGCCACTGAATTAATAAATAAAACTGGAAGGTGGTTTTCTGAAAGAAAAAAAAAACTCAATAAAATAGGTTAGTTAATTTGGTCAAAAAAAAGAAAGGAAGAAAACCAAATTACTAGTATCAAAAATGAAAGGGGTGAACTCACTACTAATGAATAGGAAATTAAGACAATTATTAGGAAATATTTTGCCCAATTATATTGTACCAAACATTTGAGGAACAATAAATCCCACTACTATATAAATTATTTGAAAAAATAAGTGAAAGAGTCCTACCAAATTCCTTTTATTACACAAATATGGTGCTGATACACAAACCAGGAAGAGACAAAACAGATAAAGAAAATTAGAGACCAATCTCACTGATGAATATTGCATTGATGCAAAAATTTTAAATAAAATACTAGCAAAAAGATTAAAGCAATATCTCACAAGTATCATACACTATGACTAAGTGGGAATTATACCCGGAATGCCTGGCTGGTTCAATATTAGGAAAACTATCAACATGATTGACCATATCAATAAGAAAAGTAACAGAAATTATATAATTATAGAAATTGATGCAGAAAAGGCCTTTGACAAAATACAGCACCCATTCCTATTAAAAACACTAGAGAGCATAGAAATAAAAGGAGCTTAAATTAGAATGATAAATATTATTTATCTAAAACCATCAGCAAGCATTATCAGTAATGGAGATAACCTGAAAGCCTTCCCAATACAAACAGGGGTGAAGAATGGATGCCCATTATCACCTCTATTATTTTATAATGTATTAGAACTGTAAGATATAACAATAAGAGAAGAAAATGAAATTAAAGGAATTAGAATAGGTAATAAGGAAACGAAACCATCACTCTGAATATATGATGTTATACTTAGAAAATCCTAGAGAATTGACTAAAAAGCTACTTAAATTATTAACATCTTTAGCAAAGTTGAGGATACAAAATAAGCCCACTTAAATCATCAGATTTCTATATATTACAAATAAAATCCAGCAACAACAGATAAAACAACATTTCACACTGTATACTAAAATAAGGTCAAAATTTGTATGATTTACACATAAAGGATGTCTGATTTATAGGCAGAGGAAGAATTTAGGGCCAAAGAAGATATAGAGAGTAAAATAAAATGTAAAATGAATCATTTTGGTTATATAAAATTAAAAATGTTTTGCACAAACAAAACTCATGTAACCAAGATTATTAGGGTTGAAATAAATATCTCTGATAAAGGCCTAATTTCTCAAATATATAGAGAACTGGGTCAAATTTCTAAAAATACAAGTCATTCCTCAACTGATAAATGTTCATAGGATATGAACAGGGATTTTTCAGTCAAAAAATCAATCTATAATCATGTGAAAAAATGCCGTAGCTGACCACTGATCAGAGAAATGCAAATTTAAACAACTCTGAGGTACCACCTCATCCCTACCAGAGAGGAAAATTTAATAAAAATGGAAAATATTGAATATTGGAGGGGATGTAAGAAAGCTGGGATGCTAATCCACTGTTGGTGGAGTTGTGAAAAGCTCCAGCTATTCTGGAGAGCAATTTGGAAGTATGCCCAAAGGGCTATAGAACTGTGCATACCCTTTGATCCAGAAATATTAAACACATCCTTTAGAGATACAGTAAAAATAGTAATCAGTTCATGAAGAACAAACAAATCACACACACATCCCAAATGTAACCTTAACAATGAAATCTTAAATACTGAGTAAGTTAAAGAACAAATCATAAAATAATGAAAAAAATATGTGAAAGAAAATGGTATTAAAACAATATGTAAAAATTTTTTGGATAGAAAAAGAGATAACCCTACAAATATACATTAACAAGGCAGAAAAATATAGGGTTATGGTAGGAACATATTTTTTCTTTATAATAAAAATATTTATTTATAAGTTTTGGTTCCAATTTTTATCACTCATTCCTTCCCTAATTTTTCTCCTCCCTAAGGTGGCAAACAATCAGATATGGCTTATACATGTATGATTATGTAAAACATTACCATATTTGTCATTTTGTACAAGAAAACTTGATTAAAAGGAAAAAAATGAAAGAAAGTGAAAAATAGCATGCTTCAGTATTCCATTAATATCAGTTTTTTCTTTGGAGGTGGATTGTATGTTTTATCAATAATCCTTTGTGATTGTCTTGGATCATTGTAGTGTTGAAAATATTTAAGTCATTCACAGTTCTTCATCAAACAATATTGCTATCTCTATACACAATGTTCTCTTGGTTCTGCTCATTTCACTTTACATCATTTCATACAGGTCTTTCCAGGCCTTTCTGAAGTCACCCTGCTTATCATTTCTTTCTCTTTTTCTTTTTCTTTTTTTTTTTTTTTTTGGTGAGGCAATTGGGGTTAAGTTACTTACCCGGGGTCACACAGCTAGTAAGTGTCAAGTGTCTGAGGCCAGATTTGAAATCAGGTCCTCCTGACTCCAGGGCTGGTGCTCTATCCACTGTGCCACCTAGATGTCCCCTGCTTAATATTTCTTATAGCATGAGAATATTCCATCATCATCATATACCACAGTTTGTTTAGCCATTCCCCAATTGATGGGCTTTGCTTTGATTTCTAATTCTTAACCACCACAAAAAGAGCTGCTAGAAATATTTTTGTACCAATAGTTCTTTTTCTCTTTTCGGGGATGTCTTTGGTATATAAACCTACCAGTGGTATTGCTGGATTTTTTTCCTTTGATAACAATATCTTTCTTGCCATTAACAAAAATTCTAGGTGCTGCTAAGAAATAGACATAATCATTAACAGTCCAATTTAAAGGTTTTGAAAATGCCCTAAGTTTTGTAGGCTCAATTTCTCCAGCATTTTTTTTAGTTTTATACTTTCCCTTAAGTCTGTCTTTCTATTAGAATTATCCAAAATTAAGAAAGAAACCTTCAAATCTCTCTTCTCAATGTCATTATACTTTATGTCTTCTGGTAGTTCAATTAATATTTCCTTTAGGAATTCAGATCTTAAGGCATTTGGAACATATTAATTTAATACTGATATTGATTCATTGACTATGGCTCCTTTCAGCATAATGTCATTTCCATGTTTAGCCTATTTATATTTTGAATGTTTGATTTTACTTTGTCTGATAGAATAATTGCAATACTTGCTTTTGGTTCTCAAACAATGAATATTAAATTTTTCCAATATGATTTTTTCTTTATATGTCTTTGCCTTTGTGTTTCTTCTAAGCAAGAAATTGTGGAATTTTGTTTCCTTTTCCAATATGTCACTATCTTTCATTTAATTCTATTATTTAATCCATACACATTTAAATTTATAAGAATTAATTTTCTCCTTTCTTCCATCTCACTCTGTCTCTCTGTGTCTCTGTCAGTCTCTGTCTCTGTCTCCCTCTCTCTCTGTGTCTCTGTCTCTCTCTGTCTCTGTCTCTTTCTTTTTAGTTTTGGTTTTTGAACTCCAGAACAAAATGGTTAGTCGATTCCAAAGTTTTCATTAATTCTTTAATTAACTTCCCCTTTTTGGTTTATAGTTAGGTCCAAAATAGCAGTTCATTTCCATTTCTTCTGCTTTATTACAAAAAACAAAATAAGTTTAACAAGGGATTTGTGAAATTCTCTGTTTTACTGTATCTGAGTCCATGTACATAATTCCCAGGAATGGTCTTTGATCCCACTATTGTATATAGTCTTTTCATAGACTCTATATGGAGGCAAGCTACTTCCAGCTATATTTCACAAATTGAACAATATTTAATTATTATAAGCTTTGAATATGACACAGTGAAGTGATACTCTGTTATTCTAAAAGTATTTCTATAGGGTTATTTGTCCATGTATTCTGAAAAGATTGATCAATCCTTTCTCTAATTTTTGGTGTGGAAATGTTTATTTAGAAGCTAATTAGAGTAGTAATCATTATACACACATATACTGAAAATATTGCACAATTGTTTGTTAGACCAATTTCCAAATCTGGTATGGTCTATTTTATAAAACTTAAGATATACATGAAAATTAATATACTATCGGTGTTGATAGCTTTACGTGATGTGTTCTTCCCATTCTCACTTCAGGCTGATAGGAAGTCACTTAATATATCCAGCCTTAGCCTTTTCTTATATCTTTAAGCACAATATATCTTGCTTTGATATTTGGAGGTTTTCCTAACATACATTACTAGTTCAATGTGATCTCCATACATTAGCCTTTATCATCCCTTGGCAAAGATTAAAGTTTTTAGACATATGAATTCCAAATGCTAGTATGATGTCATTAAAGGAAGATTTCATGGGATAGGGAACTGTTTAATTTTAGAGGGGGAGGATATACTATTATAGTTTGATTTCATCTATATACATCAAAAAGTTAATAAGAAATTTTGGTTTGACTCCTTTAATTTAGAAGGCATATTTTGTCCAATTAAGAAAGGTGATAGTGGATTTAAGGCTACACAAAATAGCAATGTGAGTAAACTATTTCCCTGATAAAGGATACAATTTATGTGAATTAGTCTTATAATTTTCTTGAAAATGGAAGGTTTTCCTTGTGGATCTAAAAATCCACATTTTATCACTAGTCTTGAGTCTTTTATACACCTTTGAAATATGCAGATAATCCTTGAGTATAGAAGTGAGTCAAACTTTGGTGTTTTAAATGGATTTCAAGCCCAGTAAAAGTCAATAGTGTGATATGGCAGCCAAGAAAGCTAATGTAGGAGTCTGAGCCAAGATGGCAGAGTAGCAAAAAGTATAGCCGAGTTCTCTCCATCCCTTCTCAACAAAGATATAGAAAATATATCAGACCAAGTAAAGATTGGGAAATCCAAGGGGAAAAAATAATCCAAACCCACTGTGGGTCATGGTTTCAGGTCACAGATCCAAAGTACTGAGAAGTATACTTGTGTCTAGGATTGACTTTTTAGGGTGATAGGCAGTCCCAGAAGCTAGGCTACACATTAAACATAACTGTGTTTGAACCCAGGAAGTGAGTAAATTTCACTTCCAATCAATTATGAAATCTGAAGCAGCATAATCAGAACATGAACCTCAACTGAAAGGAGAGTGTAAGTTTCTGTTTGTGAATCTGCAGAATTTCCAAGATGTCTGATATTGGCTGTGTCCAGCAGCAGTCTACTGTAACTTTTAACCAGAGGCAAGCCAATAGGAATGTGGTGTGAACCCAGAGCCAAGTCATGAACTTGTAGGGCTCAGACTAAGGGAACAATGATCAAATTTTGTGTAAATGAGACTATGTTTGGAGTACTGAAAACTTGCAGGTGACTAACCTAAGTTGCCTTAAGAACATGGAATAACAAAACACATTACCCCCAGAATGTAACATAAGGATCCAAGATGACAGAAGAGAAGTTCAACCCAAATCCTTTTCCCAGAAATTCACAGAGACAAAAAGTCCAAAGTCAGAATGTAGGCTAAAAAAATGAACAAACAAAAAGGAGACAAACTATCAGGATTTTTGAGATATGGCCAAATCACTGCTGAAGGGAAATTTTATTTCTCTACTTTTATCAATAAAAAGCAGATAAATTAATTCAACATGCATATTAAAAAAACAAAAAAAATTAAAAATCATTAATTAAATAAGAAATTTTGAAAGTCAAAGAATAAATCATTTGAAGTGCAAAAAAATTTGAAATGATAAATAAAACTAGATTCATTTTTTTGAAAATAATAAAAAACCTCAGCTGTTGATTTTAAACAGTTAATTTACTAGCATTAAAAGGAAAAGATGAATTAGCAATTTTTATGATGAAACAAAAGGAATTATTAGAAATAATTTTGCTAATATATACATATACTTATAAATTAACGAATACCTACAAAAAATAAAATGCTCACATTAACAGGAAACAAAAAGAAATAATTTAAATAATCCAACCACAGCAAAAGAAATTTTTAAAAATATAAAATGCTTCAAAAGAAAATAAAAACAGGACAAAAAAGATTTACAAGTGAATTCTAGCAATTGTTTAGACAACAATTCCAATGTTACATACTTTGAAAATTATGAAAAAGAGAACTAAGATATTGCTTATTAATAAAAATATGACCTTTATATGCAAACCAAGTGAAGAAAAATATTGACCAACATCCCTAATGATCATTTATACAAAAATCTTAAATCAAATACAATATTATGAAGGAGACTAGAATGACATCAAAAATATTGTACCCTATTGACCAAGTTGAATTCATATTGAGAATGTAGGAAAAGTAAAAGCATAACTCACCATATTAATAACCAAAAAATAAAGATCATATGATTGTATCAACAAATGCAAAAAAAGCCCATATAGCTACAATAGACATTTCTGTTTAAAATACTAGAATGCATAGGGATAATAGCTCTTTCTTCATGTAGTATAACTAGTAGACTCTATCTGAAACCAAGAGGCAGCATTATCTGTAATAGTGTTAAACTGGAGGCAATAAGATCAGTGATAAAGCATATATGTATACTGTAAAAAAATAATTAACTTAATCTAATCTGAAAAAAATATATAATGGTACTTCTAAAAATTATAAGTATATGAAAAATTATTCCTGCAGAAAAATTATAATTGGGCCATAAGTCCTATCCGGGTTGCCATTCACATGTAAAATATTTTTACTAATTTGCCTAATTTGGGGGGACTAATCTGTGGATGTTTGACTGCTACCAATTCAATATGGGCCATTTATAAAATTTCTCCCACTGCTAAGCTCCCAAATTGATAAGCAAAAGATTAAGAAGTGTCTTAATTAAATAATCAAAATAGGGTTTATTTATAAAAATCAGTGTAAAAGATAAGGGTTAAGAGATGCAAATTATACAACCTGTCTGCTTTTAATATAATAAGGACTGCCTCTTGCCTTAGGGTATGCTCCAGCTTTCTCCAACTTTCTCCTCCACTCCAACTTTGCTTTCACCACTCAGCTCCTTTCCTCTAACTACAAGCCCCTTTCACTTTATCAACCCCCCTGAAAAGCCCCTTAGCATCCTAACCTCTGTTGCCAAACCCCTGGTGTCTCTAGTATCTCTGTATTGTAGCCCTTTCTCACTTTCTCCAACCTCCTCTATCATCCGCCCCTGTGCTTTTAATCTTCCAGCCACCCCCAACTTCCGTAGGTCCGTCTCGCCAGCCTCCTTTTTATTTTTATTTATTTTGGGGGGTAGGGCAATGAGGGTTAAGTGATTTACCCAGGGACATACAGCTAGTAAGTGTTAAGTATCTGAGGCCAAATTTGAACTCAGGTACTCCTGAGTCCTGGGCCGGTGCTCTATCCACTGCACCATTTAGCTGCCCCACCAGCCCCCTTTTTATTAAACTGCTCTCCCAGGTGAAACCCAGGCTCCCTGCCCCCAGGGCCGGCAGAGCCCTGTGCTTTGTGAGCCTGCAGCTGGGGCTGGGTGAAGCAAACCCCAGCATCCCTGAGGGTTTTTGTGGGCCTTTCCACTGTGTGAACAGGGCCATACTATGTCACACCCCTGGCTCAGGGTTTTTCATCCATGCAGCTTAGCCTAGCTCAGAGGCACCTGCAGCTGAAGCAGAGGGGGAGAGGCACTAGCCCCTCTTACATAGAAAAAAACCCCTGAAGACCTAAGGCTTTTTAATCTCAGCCCAAAGGCTTAGACCAAAGCACAGGTCAGGCGAATGCAGAACATGCCTCTCCTTAAAATTGTACCACCTGAAACACCCTGAAGCTTGGGACAGTGCAGCATGGAACCAGTGCCCCACTTTAAGAAGGAGTTAAAAGTCAAATAAAAGAAGGTTTAGATGAGCAGACAAAGATGCATAATATAGAAAGTTTCTTTAGTGACAAGGAAGATTGAGGTGCACCCTCAGAAGAGGATAGCAACATCAGGGCTCCTACATCCAAAACTTCCAAGAAAAATATGAATTGATATCAGGGTATATCATTTTTTGTGGGGTGGTCAGGGTTGGGTGGCATGCTGTTGAACAGTGGGTGAGGGTCTTGTGTCTAGGGTCAGATTTGGGTTTGGGTCCTCCTAGGTCCAGGATGGGTGCTTTGTTCATTGTGTCACCTACCTTCCCATGATGACATGTTTATGGTAAAATTTCTGGGTGAGATGATTGCACTGGGGGAGGGGAAGGGAAGAAGTAGAATGGGATAAAAGAAGAGGAAAAGGGCTTGTGTATTGGGGAGAGAGATGGGGGAGCAGAAGGGCAGTGAATGTGCCTTATATTCATCAGAATTTGCTCAAAGACCTTAATTTCTTCAGAGTTGGCTCAAGGACGGAATAGCATACACACACACTCAGTTGGGTTGAGTAATCTATCTAATCCAGCAGGAGGGTAGGAGGGGAACGGGATAAGGGGGAGGGTGAAAGAAGGGAGGGAAGATTGGGGGATGATGATGATGATGATGATGAAATGGATAGTACTTACTTTGCTGGGCTACTGTGAAGAAAATTCTTTGTCAGGTATAAGGTACTATATAAATGTTATCTATTTCTGTTGTTGCAAGCATCTATCTCATGGGTCTATTGGAAATCTCTCTTTAAAGTACTATATAAATATAGTTTACTATTTTAAAAAATGATAAGCAGGATGCTATCAAAAAAACTCAGAAAGACCTGCATGAGCTGATGCATTGTGAAATGTACTGTATAAAAAATAAGAGCAATACTGCAAGATCTTCTGTAAATGACGGTTATTTTCAGCAATGCAATAATCCAACACAACTCTGAAGTTCTTATGAAAAACACAGTTCATCTATACAGAGAGAACTGATGGTTTCTGAATACAGATAGAAGTATATATATATATATATATATATATATATATATATATATATATATATATATATATATATATTAGTTCCTTTATCTGAAGTTTTGTTTTTGTCTCTTTTCTTTCACAATCTGGCTATTGTGGAAATGTTTTGCATGACTACTCATGTATAGCTTATACTGAATCGCTTGAGTTTTTTGGGGGGTGAGGGAGGAAGTGGAACACAAAGTTTTAAAAAATGATGTCAACATTTGTATTTTCATGTAATTTTGGAAAAACATAATTCTAAATAGGAAGAAAAAACCCAAATATATCCATTTTCACTATTGTTTTTAAATAGTATTTAATTTAATTTAATTTAATTTCTATTAGTTTTCAACATTTATTTTTGTTAGATTTTGAGTTCCAAATTTTCTCCCTTCATCCTATTTCTTTCCCCTCCTGAAGCCAGTAAGCAATCTGATATAATTATATATTGCAATTATGATAAACATATTTCAAGTTTAGTCATGCCGTGAGAGAAGAATCAGAACAAAAGGAAAAAAAAACCACAAGAAAGAAGATACAAAAACAACAACAACAAAAAATGAAAATAGTATGGTTCAATTTGCATTCAGAATCCATAGCTCTTTTTTTTTGGATGTGGAAAGCCTTTTGCACTGTGAATCTTTTGAAATTGTCTTGGACCATTGTATTGCTGAGAAGAGCTAAGTCTATCACAGTTGATTATCACACAATTTTGCTGTTACTGTGCACAATGTTCTCTTGGCTGTACTCATTTCACTCACCATCAGTTCATGTAAGTCTTTCCAAATTTTTCTGATACCTGCTTGCTCATAATTTCTTACAGCACAATCGTATTTCATTACATTGATATACCACAACTCCTTCAGCCACTCCCCAATTGACAGATATTCCATCAGTTTCCAATTCTTTGCCATGACAAAAAGAGTAGCTATAAATATTTTTTGTCAATGTGGGTCTTTTTCCCTTTTTTATGATCTTGTTGGGATACAGACCTTGTAGTGGTATTCCTGAGTCAAAGGGTACGCACAGTTTTATAGCCTTTGGGGAATAGTTCTAAATTACTCTCCATAAAGGTTGGCTCAGGTCACAACTCCACCAACAATGCATTAGTGTCCCAATTTTTCCACAATATATCCAACATTTGTCATTTTCCTTTTTTCATATTAGCCAATCTTATATATTTGAGCTGGTACCTCAGAGCTAACTATTGCTTTTTGATAGAGTGTTAGAAATATTAGCTATTGCAATAAGCCAAGAATGTGACATTGAGAAAATAAGCATCAGGCAAGAAGAAACAAAATTACCAAAATTTTCAGATGATACGTTGGCTTATTTAGATAATTCTATAGAATCATCTGAAAGAAAAAAAACAACCTACCTCTGATAAAATTAACAATTTCAACAAAGTTACAAAATCTGAAATATCACACAACTCATCTGCATTTCTGTATATTTCCAGTATAACTAACTTATCAAAAAGAGATAGAAAGAGGACCATTTAAAATAACTAGAAAAAGAAAAAAATATTGGAATTCTGTCAGTACACATGCAGAAACTGTATAAATTCAATTACAAAACACTCTTTAAATGGAGAGACATCTAATTAATTGGAGAAATGACCATTTTCTATGGTAAGCCTAAGTCAATACATAAAAATGAAAATGCTACCTAAATTTAGTCGATCAATTCCATTCCAGTCAATATTTCAAAAGAAAACTTTCTGGAAGTAAGAAAAAAAAGAAAATTCATCTGAAAGAGCAAAAGGTCAAGAATCTTAAGAGAATTACTGAAAAAAAAGTGGGAAGGAAGGGACCCAAGTAGCATCAGATTTCCATACAACACTACAAAGCAATAATCATCTAAACATTGGTACCCTTTAAGAAACAGAGAGGTTGATAAATGTAATGCAATATTCATAAGCAAATGAGTCCCATCACCTAGGCTTTGATGAAACCAAAATTCTGATATATTTGGGGAAACTCATTATTCAACAAAAAACTGTTGAGAAAACTGAAGAATAGTCTAGTAGAAATTATATATAGACAAACAACTCACATCCCGTACAAACATAAGTTTGAAAATGGATACTTGGCTTAGACATATTATATCATTATATCATTATATCATTATATTAGACATATTATATCATTATATCATTAACAAATGAGAGGAGTAAGGGGGGAAAATTGACCCGCCCAAGATCCAGGAAAAAAAGAATGAATAAGATTGATTACACCACATATGTATGCATGCATGTATGTATGTAAGTATGTGTGTATTGTGTTCTAATAAACAAAAAGGATAGTTTTAGAGACATCTGCTAGAATTTGTATAAACTAATGCAGAGTGAATGAACTGAATAAAAATAAAAATTTTCATACTAGCAATAATAGCAAGGATCCAAAAGTCACTTGAGGCAGAGACCTAGGTTGGTGAACCATGAATTGACCAGTATGGTAAAAGGATGCGATACCTTGAGATCCAAGTTCCAATGAAATCAGCATCAGAGTGGACAGAGTCAGAAAGTGAGCAATAGGGGACAATTTAGAATGGGGGTGAGGATAAAAGCTAAAATAACTCAAGATTTAAGGAAGAAAATGTAAAGATCTTGAATTTAAGCAGATAAAGCAGGGAAAACATTAAAAGCAGAAGAAAACAACATCTCTCAATATATTAAAGTATTTCAATGAATACTTCAAAGGAAAATCATCCAACCCTTGATGATATGTAGAACCCTGTAGAATGTAAGGAGAATCTAGAAGTGCAGTACACTGTTCTTGAGATCTTCAAAAGGGAAATGATATTTATGTAATCAGAATTTATGACCTATTCAGAAAAAAAAAAGAAAAGAAAAGAATGGAGAAGAACCCCCTGAAATCTGCAGTGGCAAGTCTTAGGGAACAAACAAAAGAAAGAATAAGAAATTAGTCATGCAAATATAGAGAAGTAAAAGACAATTTAGAAGAAGAGAAGCAAAAAGCAATAACATTAGAAGAAAATATACTCATTATGCAAGTAAAATTGATTTTGAATTAAGTATATATACAGATTACCCAAGGATTATGGGTCTCCCAAAACATGATAGGACAAAAGTCCGTCACAGCATAATGCAAGAAACAATAGAAAAGAACTGCTCAGAACCTCAAAACACAGAAAATGAAACACCTATGGAAAGAATTCATAAATTGCTTCCAGAAAATTAGAGACATGCAGAAAAATTCCAAAGTTGCAAACTCTATGAAACACAGAAGTTAAATTTAGTTATTCAATTAAAAAAAAAAACAAGTTCCACAAGTGATCAAGAGAAATATTTTCAAATACAAAGGAAAATAATTCTGAGTAAGAAAAGACTATTCTGCAACAACCAGAAAATACAGGAGGCAATGGAATAATAGTTCTGAAGTTCAATAGTACTCTGGATGCAGCTCAGGATGACTTACTCTATAAATTTCACTTTAATTATAATGAAAAAAAAGATGTTGCAAATAGTCATTTGAAACAGTTTTAGAAAGAAAACTAAAACAGAAGAGATGATTCATGATTTATTTTCCCAAACACCTCAGACAACAGTTATATAGGAAGAATGAATAATTGCAGCAGCTAGGGACAGCAATGGAGACATAGAAGACAGATCAGAAAGAGATTTATTTCTAAATTTAGTAAAAGAGACAAGGGAACAAGTGAAAATCCAGCATATGTGACAGTGAAGAGCTGGGTCTGTGACAATATGAACTAAACCTTGTCAAACCCTGCCTACATTTAAATCAGTGGAGTAATTTCAAATAGACCATCACATGAACCTAATATAGAGTAGGTGCATAATGAATGTTTTATAATTTAATCTTTTCATCCCCTGACCCTAATTCAGGTATTTAATAAATGTTAATTGATTGTGTGAATCACCTTTGAAAAAGCATGGTGAATGGCATTAGAACTTGACTTGGTGGGGCAGCTAGGTGGAGCAGTGGATAGAGCACCGGCCCTGGAGTCAGGAGTACCTGAGTTCAAATCTGGCCTCAGACACTTAACACTTACTAGCTGTGTGACCCTGGGCAAGTCATTTAACCCCAATTGCCTCACCAAAAAAAAAAAAAAAAGAACTTGACTTGGAAAAAGATCAAAGCTGGACTGATTTGGATAAGGGGCAGAGGAATAGAATATGTTATTTTAAATAAAGGGCAATGAGCTTTTCTCTTGATGTCTGGGAAAATTCTAGACTATATTATGAAAGGGATGGTATATAAAAATGCAGAAAGGGAAATAGCAATCACTAAAAGAAAACATGGTCTTATGTGTTCTCCACAATGACCTGTTAATAAAATTAATGATATTTCGTTTTCTTGAAATAATCTTAAGTTCAAAGCAATGAAGGAAGTTGAAATTTAGAATCAGTTACAATTACATTAACTTTCCATAATACCTGGAATAATAAAAAACGAGTACCCTCTTATGACTAGGAAGACAAATCAGAAACATTAATTTCTTCAGCACATTAAAGATCTGGGTGGATGTAAGGAAAGATTACTGAGAGGAAAAACTGAAGTTGTTTCTTGCTAAACACTTAATCAAATCCGACAGTCGAGGATTTGAAGGTGATTAACATATGATACATCAGAATTTCTACATCCTAGGTATCTTCATGTCTACAATGTATAAAGAGAAGAACTATTTAAAATTCTCTTATGACCCTAGTATAACAACAACAGCAGCAACTTGCATTTATATAGTATGGGTTGCAAAACTCTACAAGTATTATCTCATTTGATCCCCAGGTGCTATTATTCCCATTTTACACATAAGCAAAGTAAATCTAAAAGCAGTTAAGTGAGTTACCTAGCATCACAAATGTAGGAAATGTCTAAGGCTGGATTTGTACTCTGGTCTTTCTGACTCTATCCACTTCACTCCCTAGTTAATCCTTTATTTCCTTCAAGGCTGACCTTACGATGTGTAGTGTGGTACAGTAGAGAGAATTATAGAATACATCCTAATGATGAATAGTATGTAAGGTATTTACCAGCCATGTTGCTCTGACTGCTTCATTTACTCCTTTTCATCCTTAATAAACTCATATAAAAAAGAAATAATAACACTTACCAAACTGGGTTTTGTAAGGACCAAAAGAGATAATATTTGTAAAGTCCTTTGCAAAATGTTAAGCCTATATAAACACTATTCATATTACTGTTGTTACTATTATTATCTCATGCATTCCCCCCTTAATGACCAATTGAAATATTAGTTTTCTCTTCAAGGTATTTTTTATAATTCCCCCTCAATTTCCACCTCTGTGCCAGTTGAATAAAAATCTAATGATAGGACCTCTTTTTTTTTTTGTTTTGTATCTTCCCAATACTTTGCATATAATAAATTCCTAATAAGTGTTTGCTGAAATATGTGCCACCTAGAGAGAAGTGGCAATAGACTGAAAACCCAATTGTTATGTTCTTATGTTGATATAATTTTAAAAATTCACTATGTATTTAAGACCATTGGATTAATACTTCACGAAGGGCTATATAGAACTAAGAAAAAGCATATAATAGAATTATTAAATATAGAGAAGGTGTCTTCTGCATTGCTGGAGTAGGTACCCACTGAGAGGTAGTATGACACTGTGGAACAATCACTGGTTCTGTATTCAAAGAACCTGGGTGCAAATTCCAACCATAACATTTGCTACCTGGGTGACTGGGGAAATTACTTCTCTTTCCTGAGATCAGTTTCTTTATCTTTATGATGGAGTCAGACTAGATGGCTTTTTCACTCACTTCTAATTCTATAATCCCATGGGTCAACTAAATCACAGATCTACAAATGTAACAATTAGAGATGAAGAAGTGGTCTCAAAAATGACTTGGTCAAAGTTACATAGGTAATTTCCAGCATTGGGAATCAAAATCAAGTCCTCCATCTCCGAGTCGAGGATTCCAGCTTCCTCTCGCTAATTAATCTATTAAATATAGTAATTGTGGTTCATCTACTATTTCACAAGTCACAGTAATAATAGTTAGCTATTAATCAATCAATAAACATTTATCAAGTACATACTTAGCCCCAGTATGGGGATAGTCTTTTTTGTGGGTGTGACAGGGCAAAGGTGAAGAAAAATTAGTGTAAGGCATAGTCTCTATAGGCAATTGCTTATAAGCTATTTGGTTATAGAAAACTGATGAAATACACAATCATCATGGTGCTAGACTCTGTGTTCCTGGGTAATATTATAAAAGGTTTTTAGAAAAAATGTGTGGCATATGGGCATATGGGGATTGACTTCATATTTTGGGCTTAAGGGAAGCAGTTCAAAGAACCTCAAGAATGTTCATCCAGCTGAATACACACGTACACACACACATCATTGCATATTAAAAGGAATTTTAGGAACTATCTAATCTAAGCCCCTCATTTTCCAGATGAGGAAATTGAGCTGGAAACTATGTCATACAAACTCAAGTTTAACTGACAGTGTCAACCATCTCTCCTTCCCATTTGAGCCTTCTAGTAAAAGCCCTTTATAATACATGCTTGTGATGATCTAAGCCACATTGGTCACAGCCTGCATGGCAACTTCTTGGTTGCGTCAATGGATACCAAAAAAGTTCTTTCTTCTGAATTATAAGCAAAGGACCAGATACTGAAGGTACAAAGAAAGTAAAAACAAAACAAAAACCCCACAGTCTTTGACTTCAGGGTGTTATCATTTTAATGGGGGTATAACATGCAAAAAAATTTCATCTAATAATAACTAATATTTTATATAGCCCTTAAAGTTTGCCAATCACTTTAGAAATGTAGCCCATTTTATCCTCAAAATAACACTAGAAATATTTATCCTCACGATAACCTACCCAAGGTAGGTGTTATTATTATTCTTATTTTGAATATGAGGAAACCAAGTCTGAGAGGAATTACACAGTTCCTCAATGTTTGAGGTGGGATTAGAACTCCCATATTCCTCATTTCCATTTATTGCTCTATCCACTGACCTAACTAGTTACCTTTGCATATATTTTTAATATATATGAAGTGTAATAGAAAGTAATGTAAGGTTATGATCTGGAGAAATCTTGGAAATATAGTGCTGGATTACAAAATGAATGTACCTCCTTCTCTCCTCTCTCAACCATGGATATGGTCAGAAAGTAGAAAGCCTTACTGCTTACAGTGAGCATTCATTTCTAAAATGTAAGTTGTCTAAGGATTGCTTTACTAAAGGTTTACTACTCCCATATTTCTCACCTGAAACCCTCCTGGCATTCAGTGAGATGTAAAACCAAGCAAATGTCAGCCTTGCCCACTAATCACAAACACTGCTTCTGTCTGAAAAAATGCTGAAAATAAGATCTCTTGTAACATTTAAAAAATATTCATCAGAAGAATTCAACTACCTGTGGTACAAAGAATAAAACCCTCTGTAGCACTTTAAAGGCAATGTGTTTGGGGAAATGAAACATAATAATACTTCAAAATGGTGGCTGTCTGAATTGTCAGATAAAATTTACAGAACAAAGCCTCCAACTCAAAATATTGATAACTGGGATTCCTGGGAAGTGGGAGTGCCTACAAGTAAGCTTATAATATTAGCAAAGTTAAAAATATTTATACGGATGGGAGGCAATGGACCTGCCAGAGCATATCATTTTCAAAAAGAGGTATGGCAAAAGGTAAGTAATAGCATAGAAAATGATAATCATCATATATTTAAAGAATTGTCTATTTCATGTAACATTTATTATCCACATTTGGCATTTGAGAGGGGAATATTGATTTGATTCCCTAAAGGATATCTCACCTGAAGAACTGAGGCTGAAAATTTCTATATAATCAAATCTTTCTTTCCATCCTTCTAATCCTCCTAATGTTTACCTAGCTGGCTTCCAATCACATCTATAGTATCTGCTCTCAAATACTATCATTCATGAACCAAACATTGGAAATATCCATCAGCTTTTTGTGTGATGAGTATAACAATGAACAAGGGCACTCCTTTGCTGACATGACCCCATATGACAGAGAGTGAGGGTAGTTATTTATGGTCGAAGGTCACAGTCAGTGACATCAATTATTGCCTTGACACTCATCTCATCAGGAATGGCTAGAGAATAATTAAATCAATTCTCTTATGATGCAGGGGATGACCTACTAGAGTCTACTCAAATCCAAGTGACTCTAAGATTAATGGTGCCATTATCAGGAGTGAACACAACACTATTAAAATGTCTCACCAGTAATTTTTGATGCCACAAGCTATTGTTTTTGCAATGAAAACAACAATGATGCTCATCCCAAGATGGATTTCTTCCATGAAATTAATATGGAATCTCAGAATGGGTTTTCTATTAATAGGGCTCATCAAGATACTAATGGTGGCTTAGGATCAGATTAGCCTTCTATATAGGATACATAAAAAAATTAAACAGTGTATAGAAAAAGAGTTTCTCATTTTCTTTTTTAATTCCTATAGCATGTTAGTAAGGAGGAGGGGTAAATAGATAAAATAATGAATACAGATTCCTTGGCCCTACACTCATCTCCTCTTGAAGTGGTTGGGGACAGCTTTTCCATGTTTTCTACATTTGTAAAATGAAATAATTTATAAAATGCTAGAGATATTTTTGAGTTAATGCCCACAAAAAGTGATGAAGTCCTTGAATATAGATGCTATAGTGAGCTTCCCAAATAATCTTTTCAATGGAAATATTTGATCCTGTCACATTTCTGCTTAAAATCATACAGTGGCTTGGTATGGTATAAAAGAGAGTAAGGCATTGGAGTTAGATTATTTTGGTCTAAAATATGGCTCTACATTTATCAGGAAGATCTTAGGTAGATTGATTAACGTCTCTGAGTTTCCATTTTCTTATGTGTAGAAATTATATTTGGACTCCATATCTATTTTACAGTTTCTATTTGTTTATTTTTGTGAATAAAGCTCTTTGCAAACCTCAACTTATTAATGTTGTTTGATATAGGTTAAGGTTAAGGTCATTTACAATTTACCTTTTTAGGTTTCCTTCATATTCGACACTTTTCTTTTCTTTTTTTTCAGGACAATGAGGGTTAAGTGACGTGCCCAGGGTCACACAGCTAGTAAGTGTCAAGTGTCTGAGACTGGATTTGAATGCATGTCCTCTTGAATCCAGGGCCGGTGCTTTGTCCACTGGGACACCGAGCTGCCCCCTTCCCTTTTTTTCAATAAGTTTCTATTGACCTTTTTTTATTTCTTATATCACTATAGTATTTCAAGTATCTGTTCCCCCTTTCACCGAGAACAGTCCCATATAAAAAAAAGTAATGGGGGGCAGCTAGGTGGCACAGTGGATAAAGCACCAGCCCTGGATTCAGGAGTACCTGAGTTCAAATCCAGCCTCAGACACTTGACAATTACTAGCTGTGTGACCCTGGGCAAGTCACTTAACCCCCATATCCCCGAAAAAAAAAAAGTAATTGTTAGGGAGGAACACACACACACACACACACACACACACACACACTTTTGTTTATATGTCACCTAGATGTCACAGTGAATAAAGCCCTGGGCCTAAAGTTCAGGAAGACCTGAGTTCAAATCCAGTTTCAGACACTTGCTAACTCTGTGATCCTGAGGAAGTCACTTAACCCTGTTTGCCTCAGTTTTCTCATCTGTAAAATGATCTATAGAAGGAAATTTCAAAGTACTTTGGTGTTTTTTTCAAGAAAATTCCAAATGGGATTATGAAAATTTAGACATGATTAAAACAATTGAACAACACACACATATATACATATATGTGTATATATATGTATATATATATACATATACATACACATACACATACACATACACATATACATATACATATACATATACATATACATATACATATACATATACATATACAAATACAAACATACATACAGAAATATAAATTCCAGAACTACATCAAATAATAATGGGGAGAGTGGACATATTTGCTTCACTCCTGCATCTAGTGGAAAAGGATTTAGTGTATCTTCCTTGCATAAGATACTTCCTTTTACTTTTAGATAGTTGTTTTTATGAGACTAAAAGAAAGGTGCCTTTATCTTAAAGGATTTTTAGGATAAAAGAGTATTATATTTTATCAAACGCTATTGATGTGATCATGTAGTTTTGGATATTCTGGTTTTTAATATCATTACTTTTGTTGATTGTTTTCCTAATGTTGAACCATCTTTGTATTCTTAGTATAGATTTCATTTGATCACAATGGATGATTCCTTGGATAAACAATTATAGTCTGATAGGATTTAATATAAAATATTTTAATAAAGTTCATTAATGATATTGACCAATAATTTTCTTTCTGTGGTTGATTGTTCCGTGATTTTGATATTAGAACTATATTTGTTTCATAAAGGATTCTGGTAGGGGACTGTCTTTCTCAATTTTTGAGAATGATTTGTGGAGTATGGATACTAACTTCTTTAAAATCTGATAGAATTCTGCTGTAAATGCAACAGGTCCAAGCGATTTTTTTCTTTGGTTTCTTTCTTTACAGTTCAATTCTATTTTTATTCTGAGATGGGGTTATTTTAGAGCTCTAATTGGTCTTCTGATAGTTAGGATATGTTATATTTTTTTTAGTGACCTTGCATTTCTTTTGTGTTTTCAGTTTTCTTAGCACATCAGTGAGCAAAATCTATTCTGATTATTCTATATAATCCTTCGGATTTTGCTATGATTTCACCTTCCTCATTGCTATTCTCTTGATTTTCTGCTCTCTTCTTTTTAATCAGATTACCTAAATGTTTATCTATTTTATTATCTTTTCAAGGTGTCAGATTTTAGTTTTATTTATCATTTCTATTTTTTGTTTCCAATTTATCTTTTTCCCCAATAAATTTTAAAATCTCTTCTTTTGAATATTTAATTCATTAGCTTTTTCTTTTTCTTTTTTATTCTGTTATCGTCTATAAAGTATGTATTGACTATTTCTGTCTTATTTGTGGCGTCAATATCTGTGCCCTAGTTTATGGTAAATAGTTATAATAGTTGCATGTTGCATAGAAAAAATATGTATATTCTTTTGTTATCTCATTTAGAAGATTTCTTGAGTCTCTTACCTTTAAGGTATCCAGAGATGTGTTCAAGTTCACATTTTCCTTTTTGTTTATTTTTTCTGTGAGACTTAAGCAAATCTGCTAAAACGATATTGACCTTTCCTGTCAATGCTGTGTTATTGTCTGTCTCTTCTTGAAGCTTAGATAATGTGTCCTTTATAAATTTGAATGATAAATCATTTAAAGTAAATTTTATTACTAATATTAATATTTTCCCTTTCATAATATGGTTTTCTTGTTTTTTTTCCTTTTTATTTTTTGAATGCTTGCTTTTGCTTTGTCTGAAAGCATAAATGGTAACTGCTACTTTTTTGATTCACTTGATATATAGTAATTTTCCCATTTACTTAATTTTGTATATGTCTCTGATTTTAAATGTTTTTCTTGCAACATATTATGTTTTTTCTTCCTTATTGAATCTGTCACTCCTTTTCATTTTATTGAGTTTCTTTTTAAAATCAATTCACTTTTAAATTTATAAGGGTTAGATTTATAGTTTCCTCTGTCTCTAAAATTATTTTTCCAAGTTATTTTCCCTTTTTCTGCTATAAACACAGGTGTTCATGTTCCCAATAGCTCTCTTCATGTCACTCCCCTGCCCCCCCCATCCCATTTTCTCATTTGCTAACCTTTTTCCTTCAGGGATATTTTAAAATTAGTTCTTCTCATGCTTTTATATAATTATGTATTTCTTCCCTCTTTTTTCCCCTCTCAGACATGTAGATACCCCTTTCCTCTCCTTTAGCTAGTCCCATTCATTAGTTTTTTTTTTAATTTTCCACTCCTTTCCAAAAAAGATATCTCTCACTCTCTTCATCTTCTATTATATTCTGTTTTTCTGCTTACTTTAGGCCCTCATTCTTTGCTTCATGGCTACTACAATCACCTAATCTCTCTCTTTTCTCTATATTCTTTATACATTCAAAGCTTCTGAGGAATTCATTCTATACCCTACCCTCTAGAAGATTTCTGACACTGATGTGTAGACTTATTTAGCTCATAGATTCCCCTTTTCCATTGTTCATGGTTCCCAGAAAAATGCCAATTATTCCAAATGTTGCAGAGGATACCACCTCATAAACGATCGCCTCACTCTCCCTCATCAATACCATCTCATTTTAATATTTCCCTACCCTTGTTTTATTTTATTTTATTTTATTTTATTTTATTTTATTATTATTTATTTTTTTTAGTGAGGCAATTGGGGTTAAGTGACTTGCCCAGGGTCACACAGCTAGTAAGTGTTAAGTTTCTGAGGCCGGATTTGAACTCAGGTACTCCTGAATCCAGGGCCGGTGCTCTATCCACTGTGCCACCTAGCTGCCCCTGTTTCCCTACCCTTGACATTTGACTGGAATTATTCTCCTTGGGTCCATGCTCTCCCATCAATCCAGATGGCAGTTTTTCCCAGAGGTTCCAAATTCAATTTTTTAGGGCAAGTAGACTTTTTAGGTACCACATTCTATAAGTCTCAACTAATGTAAAGTCCTCATCTCCTTTCACCCTCATTTCATTTCACCAATTCATTGATAGAACTCCCTCCCACCTCCAAAGTAAGGTCTCATACCACTCCCCTCTTTTCAGTCTTTTCTCTCACTCTACTCACTCCCTTCTAGGCTGTTTTGTTTCTGACCCAGAAGTCGCCATCACTTCATTGCTAGTTCATAATTTAACCCAAGTACATCACTCATTCCTCTCCACCCTCTTGCTGCCCCCAGTTGTACCGTAGTCCCCCAAAAGAAGTATTCACCAGTAGTCAGGGTGTCACCATGTTCTCTTGGTAATGCTGCTTGATCACCTCTTCACTCTTACCACTACCAGAATTCCACTTTCATCCCTGTTCCCTGTAGTACTTTTAGAAAGAAATCTCTTATAGGTTTTTAATGTTATCATTATCTTGCTGTTATTTTCTGAATTTATTTACTCCTCTTGCAATTCTGTTGTTGGGATGGTTGAGAAGCAAATAATCTCAGTTTTGGTTTTCTTTTAAAATGTTTGAAACTCATATTTACTATTGATTATTCATCATTTGTCCCATATGGTTAAGCTCAGATTTTCAGGATAGGTCACTTTGAGCTGCATCCTGACCTTCAATATTCTTTAGAATATATCATTACATTCTTCCCTCCTTTTTATAGTGGGTGCACAATACTCTTGCATTTTAAAAAAAGCCTTCGCTTTGTTTGGCAGGCTTTCTCCTGATGGCTAACAAAATTTGTTTCTAAATTTAATTGCTGTAACCACTATTGCCTCATATTTTTCCAAGAGGCAATCTGAGAATTTTTTTTTTCATTAAGATAACACGTTGTAGGTTCAGAAGTTCCAGGTAGCTCTCTACTGTGATTTCTTTCATTTTTGTTTTAAGGTCTTTTGTCTTGTTATGTTATTCTGAGATATCCATGGTTCTTTGGTTTTCTTTACACATCCTGTCTTTGAGATCAATATATTTTTCTCACATAATAAGCATGTTTTCTTTTAATGTATATTTTTTATTCTCTTTTTCTAGGTTGTCCTTTACTTTTGTGTATTTAAATTCTCAATCTATTCATTTTCCCCTTTGTTTCTTTGGTGAGACTTGCCACTGTAGATTCAACTTTTTTTCTATTCTGCTCATTATATTTTCTATTTATATTCACTTTTACACCACTCAGGAACAGTCTGTTATGCTTCCATGTTCTCCTCAAATTCCAAAGAGTCCTTTGTCCCATCAAGTCTTGGTTCATATTCTTTAATTTTGCTGTATTTATTTATAGTTGCATGAACTTGTTCACTAGACCAAGAGGCCCTATTTCCTTCTGTTACTCTTCTGTTGATTTGTCTATTTATTTGCAAGGTCTCTTAAAACAATTCTTTTAAAAAATATTTGGTACTTTTAGTTTCTCCTCCTCCCACTTATGTCCCTTATCACTCACTTCCTGACTCCGACCCATCTGATTGTGATTTCCATGGTGGCTAGATCCCAAAGCTTCTCAACCTATTCCCACACTAGGAAATTCTTAATTTGATACCCTAGGCCTCTGTCCCAAATTACTTTTTTGTAGTCAGAACTTGTCCCTGTTGTATGCAGTGTTCTTCCCTCAGGGTTGGCAGAGTGCTTTGGTACTCCCCACATACACAGTGTCCTAACCTGATCCCTTGTTCCACTTTATCTGTGCTTGAGTTCTCTGTCCCAGCACCAACAATTCAGGGCCTGCTTTCCACGGTAGCAACAACTCAGAGTTTTGCAGTGTCATTGCTTTTTGATTGTAGTTTCTGTTACTTTTGAAGGGCTGGTTGGCAAAGCTGGTTATTGAGGTCTGGATAAACTTCCATAGTGTGAAGTTGGAATTTCTGTAACACTGGAAAGAGAGAAGTGTGAACTGAGCGAAGAGGTAGATTTTTGGTGTAAGTCTATGTTGGGCCCTTATTTCTTCAGGTGCTGCCTTACTCCTCATAGCATGGGAGATGAAGGAGGAGTCCTGAGTGAGTTCAGGGTTAATGAACATCAATTCATGGGTTTGGTTTTGTTTCTTTAATTTCTTTAGTGTTCTGGGTTTCCTAGACCACGGAAATAGTTTAAGTTGCTTTATTTTTGGTAGATAATTTGTATTTTGGAGAGCTTTGAGAAGTCATTGAGATCAGAGAAAATCTCTAATTTGCCATTTTGTGCTCATGTGACTTGGAAACCATATTTCTCTTTCCCTGACTATATGTTCAAATCAAACCTAGCCCAATAGATGTTGCCTAATCTCTTTAAATAGCACTGCCATAAAGCATTCCTGAAAACTACCTATTCCAAACCCTCATGGCCCCATCACCCCATTAATTAAATGTATACTCTCACACTGATTCCTCCCCTTCACTCAAGGATTATTTGAAGTGCTATCTCTTCCAAGAAACTTTTATGGTCTACCCAGATGAAAGTTTTCTTTCTCTCCTCAAATACACTTGGCATACATTCCTAGTCTAGCTCTCTGTTATCATATTCCAAATTGTATTATTAATTTTGCTCATATTATCTCACCTTATCTTATAAATTTCTAGAAGATTGAGAATATGCCGATTTCAGCTATTTCACAAGGAACTAGGAAGTGCCTCTACTTTTTTTTTTTTGAGACTGGGGGTTAAGTGATTTACCCAGGGTCACACAGGTAATAAGTGTCTGAAGCTGAATTTGAACTCAGGTACTCCTGGCTCCATGGCCAGTGCTCTATCCACTATGCCACCTACCTACCCAGAAGTGCTTTTGATCTTAATAAATTTTGTCAAATTAAATTGAAATTTATCTCTCAATGTGCTTAAAAGCATCACTAGAGGGATAACAAAAGACTGAAGTCATGATAAGCTTTACCACCAGTATTTTTCCCTTCTACATCAGGGATAGATGAGTTCCTTGATCCCACTATGTGATATACATGGAGGCAGATGGCAACCCATTTAAATATTACAATGTCATGCTACCACTCATAAACCTGAAGGAAAGGAGAGAGAACAAACTATTAATTTCCTACTATGTGCAAAACACATTTCAGATATAATCTCATTTGACCATAGACCTATAAACATATCTCTTTTTTTGTCTTAGGTAAGATATTTGATATGTAGTCACCGAAATGATACCTATATGGAAAGGATAGGGGAAAATCTACTCTACCTTTATGTGTCCTACTCATCCCTTTCCTTCTTCTTGATAAGCCTTTGTATTCCATTATATTTTCTTCACACCAAGCAGAATGACTACTTTAAGTGACTTAAATTCCTAAGAAGGCTGTGGTGAAAAAATTTTATATTCAAATATTTCCTGCAAAATAAAGTGGTCTCCTTTTGACAAGGAACTATATTGATATATAGTTTAAGCATTACTTAACTTGAGTGATGAAGTAATGGGTTAATACTTTCAGATTCTTAGACAGAACTTCAATCAGGCATGGGTGATAAAGTGTCTGGAGAGGTCTGAGCAATGGATAATATGACACTAGTTACAATACTGACAAATTCTTCATGTTCAATGACATAATTTTAATCCTGGGCCCCCAAACATTTCACAAAGCTTTTTTCCCCTGTGATGTTCAACCTTTCTTCCTCTTCCCTGGACATTCCTCAGAAAGAAAAATTTATTATTCTTAATGCCTGGGTAACTCCTTTTCTCTTTTCATGTCATATCTCCTCCCCCACACAAATCCTGTATAAAGCCTTATCCCCTTCATCTGAAATGTTCTTAGATGTAAGAATAACCTCTCTCTCTCTCTCTCTCTCATCTCATCTCAGTGAGTGTGTCTCTGCCTGTCTCTCTGTCTATGTTTTTATGTCTGTCTTCCTATCTATCTCTCTCCACTTTATTTCTACTTCAGTACATAAAGTCCTGCCTCTGCTGTGTGACCCTGAGCAAAAAGACAAACTCTACATGCCCCTGGATTTTCTCTAAGACTACCAGTTGCAGACCAATTTCATTTTTTTACGTTATAGATTTTTTTATATTCAATTTTATTATAATTCCAAATTCTCTCCCTTCTTTTACTCTGCTTCATGCATTGAAAAAGGATAAAATATAATACTCATTATACATTTGAAGTTATTCAAACAATGTTCTGAATTAGCCATAATCTGGAGGGAAAAAAAGAAAAATTAAGAAAACATGTTTCAATCTAAATTCTTAATCTCTAAATTGCCATCTGAATGAAGGTTGATAGCATTTTTTCAACATGGATTCTTTGGAACTATGGAGGATCACTTTATTGATGACCATAACTAGTTCTTTCACAGTTGATTATCTTTACAATGTTGATGTTACTATGTTAATTTTTTTTTTTGTCATGGATGTGCTCACTTCATTTTGCATCAGTTAATAAAAGTCTTCTCAGGTCTTTTAAAAATGATCTCCTTCATCATTTCATACAGAACAATATTAATCCATAACATTCATATGTCATAACATGTTCAGTCATTTCCTAATTGAAGGGTATCACCTATGTTTCAACAAAAATACCTGTTATAAATATTTTGTACATATGTGCACTTTTCCTTTTCCTTTGATATCATTAGGGAATAGAATTAACAGTGGTATTACTGGGTCAACAGGTATGTAGTTTTGCAACCTTTTAGGTGCAGTTCCCAATTGTTCTCCATAATCCTTAGAGTATTTCACAAATCTATCAGTAGTGCATCAGAATACTTATTTTCCTACATACTCCCTCATCATTTGTTATTTTCCTTTTCTATCAGTCAATATGATGGGAGTGAGGTGGTACGTCAGAGTTGTTTTCATTTGTTTACATCTGTTTTATTTGCATTACTTTTTTGCCATTTTTCATATAGCTCCTATATGTTTTGATAGATAGACTCCCAAGCATTTTATACTGTATACACTTATTTTAAATGTAGCTTTTCATTCTGGGTGTTGTTGCTAATATATAGAAATGCTGATGGTTTATATAGGGTAACTTTATATCCTGCAACTTTGTTAAATTGGTTAATTTTCTTGACAATTTTTAAATTGACTATTAGCATTTTAGCACATCTTATGAAAAAAGTGAAAATTTTGTTCCATTATTTCCTATGTTTATTGTCAATCTCTTTTTGCCTTATTGCTGTAATTAGTATTTCTAGTACAATTTTGAATAGTAATGTTGAAAATGTATATTTTTTGCTTTAACCCAATCTCAATGGATAACTTCTAGTTTATCCCCATTATAGATAATGCTTGCTCATAGTTTTACATGGATGCTTAGCATTTTAAGAAGGTCCATTTATTTCTAAGCTTTTGAGTGTTTTAATAGGAATTGATATTGCATTTTGTTAAAAGCTTTTTTTGCATCTATTGAAATAATCATGATTTTTGATGCTTTTGTCATGGAGTAAATTATGCTTTTAGTTTTCTTAATATTGAACCAGTTTTACATACTTGTTATAAATCCAGCCTTGTTATTCAGTATGATCTTTATAATATATTGTTGTAATCCCCTTGCTAATATAATATTTTAAATTTAGGATATTTTTTTTGCAAGTCCAATTCATTGATCTACTCTCTCTCTCTTTTATTGATGTACACATTTAGAGATATATATTTCCTTCTAAGTAGTGCTTTGGCTACATCCCACAAATTTTGGTGTGTTTTCTAATTGGTATCATTATATTTAATGAGATTACTGATTGATTCTATAACTTCTTCTTTAACCCACTAATTCTCTGGGTTTAGGTTATTTAGTTTCCAATGAATTTTTAATCTATATTTCAAAGATGCTTTGTTCAATAAAAATATTGCAGTATGATGTGGAAAATATGAATATATCTGTCTGCTTCTTTCTATTTGTTTGTGAGGGTTTTAATGCCATGATACTTGATCAATTTTTAAGAAGTTAACATGCATAGATGAAAAATATCTTCTTTTCTATCCATATTGATTATTTTACAGACCTATATCATGTATTTTTTAAAAATTGGCTATTCTCCTTACCTTCATTCTTTTTTTTTTTTTTAGTGATGCAATTGGGGTTAAGTGACTTGGCCAGGGTCACACAGCTAGTAAGTGTTAAGTGTCTGAGGCCAGATTTGAACTCAGGTACTCCTGACTCCAGGGCCGGTGCTCTATCCACTGCACCACCTAGCTGCCCCTCCTTACCTTCATTCTTAATTATTTTATGTCTATATCCTAGGGCGAAGAGGGGTAAATTAGGGCCTCGCACTATTATAGTTTTATTGTTGATTACCTACTGTAGCTCATTTAACTTTTCTTTCAATAATTTGGATGTTATTCTTATATTTTATTACATTATATTGAATTACAGTATAGTATATCATATATCATATCATATTAATTGTTATAGTTATATTTTTGTTATATTATTTTCATTATGTTATGTTATATATGATGTATTATACATATGAGCATGTTTTCTGTATTTATATGAATTCATTGTATATGATACATTTTCACAAAATGTATTTTCCTAGACTATCTCTTTTACTTATATCAGTTTTGGGGTTTGATTTATGTATGATTACTATTGCTTCCCTAACATTTTTTTACTTTAACTGAAACATTATAAATTCTGATCAATAGTATTATCTTAACGCTGTATTTTTTTCTATTTTAAGTGTATTTCTGGTGAATAGCATAGTGTTGGATTCTGGTTTCGAATCTATTCTATTAACCTTTTCCATTTTATGGATGAGTTCATACTATTGCCATTCATATTTATGAAAGCTAACTATGTCTTTCCCCCCATCTTATTCTTTTATTTTATCCTTTTTTTTATACCCTGGCCCCTCTTCAAAAGTCTGTTTTGCTTCTGATCACTGACTCCCTTAATCTACCACCCTATTTCTCTCCTTGAATCAGTTCAAATGAGAGTGAGGTTCAAGTGTTGTACTGTCGCTTTTCCATTAATGTGAGATCATTCCCCCCATTATTCCTCTCCCTTCCTTCTTTTCTCAGTGAAACCCCTCTTTTTCATCTCTCCATTATTTTTTTTGAGATCATGCCAACAATAGTAGTCTCATGCTCATGCTCTCTGTCTAAGTAGACTCCCTCTAACTGACCTAGTGATGACAAAATTCTTAGGGGTTATATGTATCATCTTCTCATGTAGTAATATAAAGAGTTTCAAAATCCCTTAAAACTTCTCAACCATTTTATCTTTTTATGCTTCTCTTCAGTCTTATGTTTGTATGTCAAATTTTCTTTTAAGCTCTGATCTTTTCATCATGAAAAGATGAGAGTCTTGGATTTCATTAAATTTCATTTTCTCTTATAAGATTTGTGAGTGAGATTTTCCTCACCCCTTAGATATAAGTGATTTAACAGTACAACACTCCCAGAATTAACATTGTATTATGAAATCAAAACCATCTTGCATTGTTTCAAAATTAGATGAATGAATAGAAGAAAATACACTTGGAAGAATAAAAGACAATGAAATTCAAACTAGGGAAATCTAAATGAATATGAACGTAACATTAATAAGAGTATTACAAAATATAAACTTGAACACATGTCTATAAAAAGCTTTTGAAAATATTCTTTTTTAAAAAAGCTAAGTATAAAACACAATCTCAAAAGCATGAAAATCTCTATGAAAATAAACCCGTATCACTAATTTTAAAAATGTAGATGTAATAGCATAGAAATCCTATGTAACCTCTGAACTGACATTATTTCTCTGAGTAAATTTAGAACACTTTTGATTCTGATATCTAAAATCCCCAATACTCATATTAATACCTTGCTGCTTACTTCTACATTTCTGTAAAATATGTCTTCTTGAAATATGATGATGATGATTGTCATTTTTATTCAGCTTAAGTTTGTCTTCTTTAACCCCTCTATATTGTCTGTCAGTCCTTTCATAATACAAATGCCTTATAAGGTTACTAATTAAAGACAAAAGCAGATTAACAAAATTATGAACAAAATGAGTATATCTGGAATTTAAAGGGTTTTTTCAGGTTGGTTTGGGAGAACCACAGCAGGTGGAGTCAGAATCACAACTTAGCTGGGGTAGGGCTGAAGCTGTAGGGGGAGAAGGTGGGGTCCTGAGAGGAGGGGAAGGGCCATTTGAATCAGGCTTGGTTTAGACCTCAAGCCTGGGTTCCCCTTCCCCTGCTTCTAGGGGATTAAAGGCTTCTAGAGGCTGGGTCATTGCCTCCAGGCATGCAAAATAAGAGCAACAATAAGGGTTAGAATTTGGGAAAGCTGCAGGAGTCAGAGGTATCTCTTAAAAGGTATGGTTGGGAGAGAGGGTGATATTTGTATTCCCTTGTGTGAGCACCTTGCTGGTTCTTCTAACAAAAAGAAAAATAAAAATAGAAAATCCACAAAAACAAAGCATTAACATGATCTTATCCCCCATTTGTCTGTTTAAACAGACTAAAATCAGAAATAGGGTACTTTGGGAGTTGAAAAAGCCCATTTGAAAATTTAAAGGGAAAACAGCTGGTATGTAGCAGTTTAAAGGGATAGGGTAGGGAAAATTTCTTACCCAACCAGAAGATCAGAAGATTGTAGGTTCAGCTTTCCTCTTTGTGGTCAGCCATCTGTAAGGGGCTAAAATTCTAGCTAGTCTGTCTAAAATTATCCAATGAGTGATTGCCAATAAATTATAAGCTTTAGCAAGAGTTAGACTTTTAAGTATTTATTAAGGAGAATAAGAATTTGGTAATGAGAGAGAGAGAGAGAGAGAGAGAGACCTAGATTCATCTATCTATTAAAGGGAAAGCACATTTCGAGCTCCCTTCTCCACCCAAGTCCTGAGGGAAAAGAGCAAGAGCACCAGCCTCATCCCCTCTTCCTCCCACCAGCAAAAAGTCACTTCCTGACACCAAAGAGCTGGATGTCTTGCCCTCAGAGGCCTTCTCCTCATGGTGGAGCTTTGCTACAGTAAGTCTCCAGCAGGTGGAATCATTCTAATTGTTACAGGTTCTATACTTCTTTTTCCATTTATCTAATTCTAATTTTAAGAAGTATTTCCTTCAATATTTTTGTACCTCTGTTACCAAGCTTTTTAATTCTTTTTTTTCTATAATATCTTCCTTAGGTTTCATTTCTTTTTCTAATTTTTCATCTACTGGTGTTTCATTCTTAAAATCTTTTTTAACCCTTTTAATTTTTTTTAACTCTTCTAAGATTTCTTATTGGGCTTAAATCCAGGATATGTATTTTGAAGGCTTTGCTTGTAGAGGTTTTTAAGTTATTTTCCTCTTCTTAGTGTGTGCATTAAGCTTCCCTATCACTATAATAGCTATTTAAGGTCAGCTTTTCTTTTTTTTTAAAAAAATTGTTCATTTTCCAGCCTACTTCTTGACTTTAGACTTCACGTTAGAGATGAGCTCTGCTCACTTTGGGGGCAGGGGTAGGGATAAACGGGATGTTTATGTCTTTTATGTCTTTTTTTTCATAGCTCACTTTGGGGGACCTGTAAATTTTGAGTGATTTCAAAGTGGGATGATCTGGAAAACGTTCTGTTCACTGCCTTCGTGGTCTATGCTTTGCTTCTTACATAGGTAGAATACTTGTTCTCTTGAGACTTAGGCCACTCCTCTCCACCCTGAAATTGTGATCCAGAATTGGGTTTTAGGCAACAGAGATAAACCTTTCAACTTTCTTATTCACAGAGAAAAGCCCAAGGCAAACTGGTAGCACTATCCTAGATATAGAGGAGTAGACACTGGGGCAATATTTCTGGAGGGTATGTTTCTTTATTCTATCTCCAATCTATCCCCTCCTGGAAAGAAGACCCTCCTTTAGCATAAACCTTTGGTAATGCATTTTTTCCATTTCTGACTCTTTAGTTATTTTTGAAAAGCTATTTAATAACTGCTACACATTATTTTTAAATTTAACCTACTTTTCTATTTCTTTGTTTTCTTTTGTTCTCTGCTGTGTATTTTTATTTTCCCCTCCCCCCACTCCATCCTAGAGAAAACCAAATTAAACACAAATATGTGTGTTTGTGTATATATGTATATGTATATATATATATATATACACACAAATGTATATTTGTATGTGTATGTGGTTGTATGTATATATGTATATGTAAAACTATACTATGCATCTTTTTATTGGTTCTTTCTCTAAAGATGGATAGCATCTTCCTTCACAGGTCATTTGTAGTTAGTTTAAGTATTTAAGATATTTAAGATGAATTAGTCATTCAAAGTTGTTCTTAGTACAATATTTCTGTACTATGTATGACATTCTCTTTTTACTGCTCATTTCACTTTTCATTATTTCATGCAAGTTTTCCATGTGTTTTAAAAATCAACCAGCTCATGAGGAACCTAGATGGCGCAGTGGATAAAGCACCAGCACTATTTTCAGGAGGACCTAAGTTCAAATCCAGCCTCAGATACTTGACACTTACTAGCTGTGTGACCCTGGGCAAATCACTTAACCCTCATTGCCTCCCCTTCCCCCCAAAAAATGCTGTATTTTTAAAACCAACAACCAAAAAAACAGAAACAGAAAATAGGGGGCAGCTAGGTGGTGCACTGCATAGAGCACTGGACTTGGATTCAGGAGGACCTGAACTCAAATCTGATCTCAGACACTTGACACTTGCTAGCTGTGTGATCCTGGGAAAGTCACTTAACCCCTACTGCCTTGCAAAAAAAACCCAAAAAAACAAAAAAACAAAAAACAAACAAAAACCAAACAGAAACAGAAAAATCAACCAACTCATCATTTCTCATATGTATCACATATATATCACATAATATCACATTAGTATTCCTTCATAATCACAACTTCTTTAGCCATTCCCCAGTTGAAGGGCTTCTATCATTTTAGCCAATCTGATAGGTGTAAGGTTATATCTCAAAGTGGTTATAATTTGCATTTCTTTAATTAATAATTTTATATGACTGCATATACTTTTGATTTCTTCATCAAACTGACTTGATATTCTTTAACAATTTATCAAATGGAGAATGACTCATCTTCTATAAATCTTATTTATATATTTGAGAAATGAGAACTTTATCTGAGACACAACAATCTTTTTCCCCTCAAATTCCTGCTTTCTTTCTAATCTTGGCTAAATTGGTCTTATTTACAGTGAATGAAATTTTTGTTTGGTCCAGCAACTATATGGCTCAAATCATTGGTCCAAATAAGCTTTCCATTTACCCTCCCTGTACCTCCCCTCAGTTAAGAATAACCTGCATTTATTCCCCATCCCATTCATCTAAGTGGCTCCAAATAGTAAAGATGCTGGCTGAGAAGTGACCCATATTATCTCATTCTTCCCTATTCCTAAAGACTTAGTCAACTCCTTTCCAAAAGAGTTAACTCTTTTTTTTTTTTTTTTTTTTTTTGTGAGGCAATTGGGGTTAAGTGACTTGCCAGGGTCGCACAGCTAATAAGTGCTAACTTTCTGAGGCCAGATTTGAACTCAGGTACTCCTGACTCCAGAGCCAGTGCTGTAGCCACTGCGCCACCTAGCTGCCCCAAGAGTTAACTCTTAGTTTCTTGTTTCTTTTTTTGTTTGTTTGTTTTGGTTCTGTTTTTTTTTTCTTAACAAAAAGATATTTTTGCTACTTTTTTGCCTCTAACCATCACCTGGGGGGAAAAAAACAACAAAAAATAATACTCTTGAAACAATGGTTGAACAAAATAAATCCTCATGCTGGCAACCTTCAGAAATATATTTTCCTCACTAAGGAACCTGATTCCATCATCTCTATTTCAGGAGATGGATATCATGTCATCAATGGTAAACAATCAGTTTACATGTTTGAATATGATCTAAACCAGAAGAATGCTTTATGAATTTGTTAATTGTTTCTCCTTTCAGACTTACAAAACCTAATGATTGTTGTGCTTCCCAATGAGGATACTTAGCCCTTCAGCTACAATTTTAATATACTAATTGTATCAGTATTGAAATATGGGAAACTTTTTCAGTCTATAAAATAATGAGCAATTCTGTTTGGTGTTTTTGAACCAAAAAGGAGATTTTTTCAATGTGTAAAGAATAGCCACAAATATAAGAACTACTATTTATTGTTTGCTAAAGCATGTATAGTAGAACTGGATCTACCAATCACTTGAAAAGGCCACCCACATCCCAGAAAAGCACAGTGGGACTCGCTGTAACATAAGAATTTGATATAAGCCAACCCACACTAAAAATGCTTAACTTAAGGGGCTTACTGAATTATTTCATTCTAAGGTTTATTCACTGCATTTCTCATGCTGAAACTATATAGCCAAAGGTAGAATTTAGGGAGTGGGAGAATAGAGAATGGGGAATAACTGTTAATAGAACCCTAGTCAAAAGAAAAAAATTACACGTTGAGTATTACAAGTTTCACAATACTTTACTACATTGCTGTAGATCAATGATTCCAGTGGGGAAGTGGGTGTGTATGTAATATTGTGAAATAAGTGTGAAGCTTATACATGTCACCACCCTAGCCATTTTGAGCAGCCACAGTCCCAACACACTGCTTGGATTCTACCTGTAGTGAATTTAAAAAATAAATTCAGTGGGAATATCTGTCTTAGGACAGATGCATAATAACTAGGTGAATTATGTTGTCTTTAGCAGTGAGCTCATGCTCACCTTAAAATTGAAATGTATGATGATTATCATACTTTTCAGATTCTTTGCATGTCCTAAAGAGTGCAATTTTTCCCCATAATAGGTTTAAAGTAGGATTTTTCAGAAAATATTTATACCTTGACATTGTCCTGATTTGTCTTAAATTCCTTCACTTATTTATGATTCCTTTTCATCCTCAAGAACCACTGTCTAGGTGAAGAAATCATGCTCAAACTTATCAAAAAAGACTCACAATATAGAATCAACTCAGACAATAATGAGAAACTAATAAAAGATGAACTAATATTTTGCGCTGTATTTTGAAGTAGGCTGCATTAGTTCAAGAAGCTAATGCATGACTCTCAGTGGACAATTAAGAAATAACTGATCCTTTTTTTAAATGGACAGTTGTATGGGATTACTTGGTCATTCTTTGTAGATATCAAAGCAAAAATAAATTCTGCCATATTGTGAAATTTGGCCCATTCAATTGGAAAAATCTTAATGATCAAGAAAGCATGTGTTTTTACTCAGATATGTTTTATGACATGGCTATAAAATCTTGTCTCAAAGAGACCCACCACAGCTTTGCATTATTTCAACCAACAGTAATGGGGCTGCACACTTAAGAATGTATTGTATTATAGCTAAAACACTGATGAATTGAGAGTCTTCACACAAGTTTTATTTATCATTTCTTCATTTCTGCCACCTGAAAAGCTTACCAATATTATAGTTTTACATGTTTCATCTTTAAGAAAGAAAAAAAGTTATGGACTTGGGATGGAACATCAAAGTCAGTCAGCTTTTCCATCATTAGTGGTTATATTTAAAAGTTTCTAACTTGGAAAAAATGCCTAGACTAAACCTTAATATGTAACTTATCAGTGTTCGAGGAGTTTTGTTCATTTTTCTATAATATTTGAGAGAGAAGAATGGGAAATAACAGAAAACTTTGGCAGGTAGAAACTTACCAGAAATCAAAAAGGGGTGTGAGCATCAACTATGAAAATTTTTACATTTTTAAATTTTAATTTACTGTTGATTTCCTTTCTTCTTAAACTATTTTTTTTGGTTGGGCAATGAGGGTTAAGTGACTTGCCCAGGGTCACATAGCTACTAAGTGTCAAGTGTCTGAGGCCAGATTTTAACTCAGGAACTCCTGAAACCAAGGCTAGTGTTTTATCTACTACACTACCTACTACCTCCTTAAACATTTTTAAAAATCAGTTTATCTTTCAAATTCTCTCCTGATTTTCTATAGCTGACTAAGATGAGAAATGTTATATTTTCCATGAATATTTAATAGTCAGTAAATGTTGTGCTAAGCTCTGTAGATACAAATAAGAAAAAGAATGTTCCTAACCTCAAGGAGTCTACAGTTTCATGAGGGAAATCAAAACACAAAAGGAAACTTAAAGAGGGAGGGGCAGACAAAGGAGACATGATTTTCATGGAGTTGAAACACGTAGAGTAGCAGAATGAAGAATTGACTGAAAATTCTGAGGCCCTATCAAGGGAAGCTTCAGGGGGCTATTTTTGCTGCATTCTCCAGGCCTCCAATCAGAGCAAAGAAACAACTGAGGGCATTCAGGTTTTGAGTATCAAAGCTGAAGTAATCTCCAAGATGATGTGATATCTGGTGATGAGCTTATGCTTGGGGAAATATGATGTTTGTGGAGTCAAAACCAAACAGATCAACTGTTGGGAAAAGCCTGTATTTCCAAATGCTAGTGTTAGATGGGTCAATTTGATTTTTAAGGTAACCTTCCACCTTTAAGAAAAAAGTCTAACCTGTTACTCTTAAGATACCAAGTGGCTATGGGGCACTATAATGTAGCAAGTTAACAAATAAATTATATTAGAAGAGATCTTTGCTATTGAGTTTCATGTATATCAGTTCCTCCATTGGTCAAAAAAAAAAAGAGATGAAAATATTGTTCCTGGGTACCTCAGCTAATTATTTACATATAAACACACACACATACACACACACACACACACATACACATGCACGCACGCACGCACTACTCTGAAAGTACAGCCTACTTAAATTATAGTGACATTTTAAAAAATTAGTTGTATTGGGGGGGCATTTTCTTTTTTTCTTTTTTCTTTTCTTTTCTAAAATTTATTTTTTAATCATTTTTCCCACTAAGTTTTATTTTCCCAAATTACATGTAATACAAATTATAACATCATTAAAAAAAACTGTGCTGTGTGTTCCAAATTCTCTTCCTCCCTCCCCACCCCCACCCCCCCACCCCCTCCACAAGAATTCAAGCAATTCAGATAAAGGAAATAACAAAACAAAATAAAACAGAAAATGTGCTTCAATCTGTATTCAGACACCATCAGTTCTCTCTCTATAGATTGACTGCATTTTTCATAGGACCTTCAGAGTTGTCTTGAATCATTTCATTGCTGAAAATAAGTGACTCATTCACAGCGGATCATCTTACAGTATTGCTCTTATTTTGTATACGATACATTTCATTTTGCACCAGCTTATGTAGGTCTTCCCGGGTTTTTCTGTCACATGACTGCCCTCACTGGGCTTCCAGTCATTATAATTTTGCCAGGTCCATGTAGCTGTCATCGAGTGGTGATGACATGAGGTGCTAGCACCATGGCAACAGCTACAACCAGTTTGCGGAACCCCAGGCCAGTGTGCCCTGAGGTTTTTTTAAAATTCTAGCCAAAAGATGGGGTCATAAAAACCTCAAATAACAATTAATTCTTCTTTACAGAACTCACCCATGGCACAACTCCAAGCATGTCACCAAACTCCAACCACCCCACAAAAAAAAGATAAACAAAAAATAAATGCTTTACAGATATCATCCTTTCATAATCAATTCCCACCTGTTCCCTTTGTCTAAATTTATTTCTATCATCTCGTCTAATACTGAGAAAGTTCTTATGAGTTAGACATATCATCTTCCCTGTTTACATTCCTACATGGGAAGATGATATGTCTAACTCATAAAAACTTTCTCATTAATGAGTTGAGTTTTCTATGAAAATGCCACAAAGAAGAGTGTTGGATCAGGAATGAGAGGATGTAGTTTTAAAACATTGCTATTACTTTTACTAAATGTGTGCCTTTGGGCACTACACTTGATTTCCTTGATTCCTCATCTTTATAATTAGGAGTTTGGTCTGGATGACTTCTATGGTGTCTTTAAACTTCAAATCTATCATCCTGTCTTTACCTAAAGTCTTTTTATTTGTTTGTTTGTTTATTTGTTTATTTATTTATTTTGTTGAGGCAGTTAGGGTCAAGTGACTTTCCCAGGGTCAGACGGCTAATAAGTGTCAAGTGTCTGAGGTCGGATTTGAACTCAGGTCCTCCTGACTTCATGGCCAGTGCTCTATTCACTGCACCACCTAGCTGCCCCTTACCTAAATTCTGATCAAGTTTCTTCCCCTCCTCTGCATTTGTCTTGAAGCATTTTGACTACTTTTATGCCATGTGTCCCCACAATGGCTTGTCTAGGAGTTTTCTGTGCCAAATAATTTATATCATCAGTACCTTTGGCAGGGATTACTGAATAAAAGTCACATCACAATCATAGAAAAAAATTTGGGGGTCAATCACATATCGGGGCTTTATGAAGGTTTTCAATGATTCTAAGGTACAAAATGCTACTAATTACACACATACACCATATATACGTGTGTGTGTGTGTGTGTGTGCGCGTGTGTGTCTGTGTATTAGCACCAGTGGTCTTTCAGTGAAGAGGAAAAAGATAATAATCAGGAAGCCCTAAGCTTAAGTCTTACTTCTGACACATAATGTCTGTGTGGCTCTAGACAAGTCACTTAACCTCTCAGTGTTCCAGAAAATTTCTAAGAATTTAACTTGCAGAAAAGACATTGCTCTCCTTTGGAAGATGGGGATTCATTACCTGAACTTAAATATATTGGTGAAAATCAGAGATTCAATAAAAAAAAATTAAAAAGAAATTCTCCCAGTGATATCTTTTGGTGATAAATCACAGGACACTATATTATTTGAAAAATCTGCATGACAACTGACTCAATGGATAATGGCAATGTATATTATGGATACCCATGGGTTACAATTGAAAAATTCTTGGAAAAAGACATAAAAATCTCTAAGGGAATATCTAATCAGAAAAAGAACATGATAGTCATATAGGGAAGATTATGGATAACAGAGAACTTGAATGTCATCTTAATATTAATAAAATCATAAACGTCTCAGTGCATAGCTTCCATCACATATGGTATATTGTCGATGAAAAGCATGGAAAAGAATCAGAGAGCATAAGTGTGAAGAGTTTGTGATTTGTACTAGCTAAAGAAATACCCTTTCTACTGAGATCACAGATTCTTTATAAGGGTGAAAATATTTTGAGTCATCTCTTTATGTATACATTCTTTGTCTCTTCAGTTGTATCATAAGCTGTTTGTGGGCAAGTAATAGTTCATATATATCTGTGTCCCCAACAATAACTTGTACAATGGATCTCAACCTGCCAATGACTGTAAATGTTCATAGATGAATGGTACTACTCTTGTACAGAGTAGACATTCTGTACATATTTGATTGCTTAAGTTATACATGAAGAAACAACATAGTATAATTATAAAACATGATATATATAACACTGATTACCTTAGTCCTCAGTGCCTACTTGCCACATAGGTATCTTGCATTTTATCCTGCTCCCCAAATTCTCTGATTTTCTTAAGGGGGATTGGATAGTGACTATGTTCCCTTGCAATTTGCTCCATCCCCAACAGACAAATCAGCTTTTATGGAGGAGTATTTACTTCAAAAGACTTAATCACAAATATACAAACTTAATCTCTTAACATGTGGGAAGCAGAAACCCTCCAGCACTCTTATACCACCTCAATCTCTGGAGAGGGGAAAGGTATTAAGTTCATTGTTTAATTTTCAATAGAGTTTAGTGCCAGTTCCAAGTCAAACTTCTTTTGGGTTTCAGTCTCAGCCATTCTGGTTTTTCAGGGATTCACTGCTGGATTGGCTGATTGGACCATCTGACATATAATCCTGCTTCCAAAGTTATGTCTTGAACTCCAGGGTCTATTGGGCATCACTGCCAGCACCTAAAACTGAGGACAACAGAACAGAAACAAATGCTCCTTGGTTCATTTCTTGGAGTGAGAGAGAGAGAGAGAGAGAGAGAGAGAGAGAGAGAGAGAGACAGAGCATTTTCTTCCTCTCCACAAGTTCAGTTCAAGGCAGCAGTGCTGTGGGTGAGCTCTGAACATCAGTCTCGGGATGTAGCATACAAGAATGAGAGCCAGGAGAAGAGAGAGACTGTCTCACTCTAGCCAGTTTTAAGTAGGTAACTTGTTCTGGCTATGCTACTAAGCAAAGTCAGCTACATACACAATATTGGTAGCTATAGTATGCAATGTTAAATAAGTGCATCAAAGAGTTGGAAAGCAAGGTATTTTGTAAAACTGGAGGAGTAAAGTCATCACTATCTTGGGGAAAGGAATATATTTATTTTAAATAAGGTGACATTTAAGTAGGGTTTTAAAAGACAGGTATGTGGGAAATGACTGAAAAGGACCAAAAGGCATGAAAGTTCAATGTGTATTTTTGAGAGAAAGAAATTGTCAAATTTGGCTGAAATGTGGAGTGAGGGGAAGGATATAATATGAAATAAAGCTAAAGAGATGGGAGATTGAGGATGACCTTGAATACATGGCAGAGAATTTTAAATTCTAACTATTAAACAACAGAGAATCTCTAATTGTTTTCCTTATTCTGAATAGTGATATGGCATACACATAAATACATATATATGCATTCATTTATACATTCATGTATATATATAACATACCTATACATTATATTTGTATACATATATACCTATACTTGAAAGAAAGCTACTGAAATGTTCTAAATTGATAGTATCTAATGTGGAGTAAAAAAGGATAAATTAAAGAGATGATTCCCCACCAACACCCTTGAAATCCCCTGAAATTAGTTTGTACCTTTTGGCATATATTTTGTGTTTATCTATTTATCTATCTATCTATCTATCTATCTATCGATCTATCGATCTATCGGTCTATCAGTCTATCAGTCTATCAGTCTATCTGTCTGTCTGTCTGTCTGTCTGTCTATCTATCTATCTATCTATCTATCTATCTATCTATCTATCTATCTATCTATCTATCTATCTATCTATCTATGTTTTTACTCTCCTCCCCAAGTAGAATGAAAGCTTTTTGAAGTTAAGAATTGTTTCTTCTTCCTTCTTGCTTCCTCCTCCTCCTCCTCCTCCTTCTTCTTCACTCCATATCCATAGTTCACTTAGCACAGTAACTATAATAAATTAGTTGGCACTTAATACATGGTTGAAGAATTAAATTCCTTGGATATGAGATGAAGTAGAGTCAAAGATAATCTGAATCTTTTGAAAGAGGAGGCAAAGTGAATGGTTGAGAAACAATTTGAACCTAGGAAGGAAAAGCTTTAGGACAAGTAATGAATAAGCAATTTTGGGAGGGAAATACTAATTGAGAAAATTTAAACTTATGAACTTTCAGGAAGTGAGGCATTGAAGCAATTTAAATAATTTATATTCCTTATCTCTTAGACCATAGATCTGGGGCTATATGGAACATCAGAGATCATGTAGTTCAATATCTTCATATTCTAAATGAGGAAAGTGAGGTTTGGGAGGTTATTTGGCTATCTCAAGGTCATCAAGGTATTAACAGAGTTGGGAATTGAAACCAGTTTCTGTGATTCCAGAGCCAGTATTCTTTTCACTCTTCCTTGTTGCCTCTACTTATTTAAGCATAGTTAACTCCTAAAATGAGAACCAGAATTGTTGCTGGCCAACCAAAGGTAAAAGTAAAATTTGCTTATTTTCAATGCCAACCTTAACCCTCTAAATACTTGAAATGAGCATGAAAAAAATTCTGTTCTTTTCTGGTTGTTAGTAGGATGGACTTTATTTTTATTTAACTTGGTGTTCTAGTCTTACAAAGAGTAAGAATTTTGGGGAATGTTCTAAAGAGAGATTTCTTTCATTTAAATTGCTCATGATATTTCGAGATAAATACAGATCTGCCCAGTAACTTCACGCCAGTCTTTTACTGTGAAGATTTGGCTATGATCTTTATTATAATGTTATACTCTCCTAAGAGAGGTAAAAAGCCAGAAAATGCTGGATAGCTGTGAAGAAAAGCATTGTACTTGGTGTAGAAAACATTTAGCATGCTTCACAAAAAGTAGCATATGATTTTTATGTCAACTAGTGGCCCAAACACAGATGGAAAAGACTCAAGCTTTCTTGAAAATGAACTAACTTTGGTGGAGCGGTTAAAATGGGTAAATTTGACCTGGCAAAGTCAACTTCTTTGAACTGAGCAACAAGGATCAAGGAAGTCTTGTGAGAGACATAGTACACTAAAAGAATGCACAGATCTGACTTAGGAAAGAAAAGGTTCTCAAAATGTTGTACCTAAGCAACACAGATTTTGGTTTCAGCAACAACTAGAATCTCTAAACTCAATTACCTGAAATTTTCATTTGAATCCAGAAACAATCATTTGTATTTGAGATGATCCTGCCACAAGGACATATTATAAAGACAGACTTCTAATAGAGGCTCCTTGCTTAGTGAATACAGAGCTACCCTCAAACTAAGAAGAACAGAGTATCAGCTGCCTTTAACACATGTTGGCCACATGACCCTGGTCAAGTCACTTAATATTTCAGTGAGCTAGAAAACTCTATGACTACAAATCATGGAGAATGTGCCAATATTCTGCATTGATCAAAGGGGTTTCCTGACTCAGGTATTCCATACACCAATGAAATCACATATCCAATCACTATCCCTATCCTAGTTATGATTAAGGGGTCTCCTTTAGAAGGTAGTCCAGTCATGAACATACCATGGGGCTACAGTCATTCTTACAGACACCTAATTTAGTAGCCTGGAAGTTGTCCTTGAGGCTTAGTCACTACATATAGCCAATTAGTCATGGCCTTAACCATTCCTTCTCTACATCTCTTATTAGCTATCTATCCTCTTTTCTTTACTCAAACATCAAGTAGCCTAATTCATTCCATATCTTCTTGACTACTTGTAATAACCTTCTGCTTGGTCTTGCATCATTTAGCTTCTACTGTCTTTTGTTTATACTCCACATCAATATCAAAGATTATGCATGTGCATATACATACATACATTTATACACCAACACCCACCCACACACCCACCCACATATATATGTGTGTGTGTGTGTGTGTGTGTGTGTGTAGAGAGTGCATTTATATTTTTAATGTTTGCAAAAAGAGTTTCATATAGTTATTTCATTTGAACTTTACAACTTGGTGAGTTAAGTATTAATTATTTCCACTTTACAGATGAGGAAACTGGAAAAAAAAAAGTCAAGTAATTTGCCCAGGGTTGTACAGCTAATTTTTTTAGACCAGGAATAAACTCAGGACTCCTAGCCCAATCCTTTGTCCACTATACCGTCTAAATTCCTAAAGCACAGATCTGATTAGACCCTTAATCAAGATTTCTATAAGACTCAATATTGTCTGTAGGATAAAATATTCACTCTGTTATCTAACAATAGAAGGAACATGAGTATCAACTGATGAATAGTTAAACACTTAAAACTCCAAAAGCCTTAAATATTTCATTCTAAAAACTTTTCAAATAAATAAAACACAATTCTACCCATAAGAATAAAATGCTTTAAATGATGCATATGTTTAAATACTTTATACTTTTGTTGTAAATAAGAGGATATGCTTCTACAGTTATTTCTATTGGTTGTTTTTTGTTTGGTTATTTGTTTTGCTTATCTTTTCTCCTTGGAGTATCTGTAGAATGCATCAAACATTCATAAAAGATTGTGATAATATACTTATAAAATAAGTACATTATTTTTCCATGGAGTTTCAACAATTTTAGTGGTTTTTTATTTTCATAATTTTTCAGATTTTCAGAATTTATAATTGGTTGTCATAAAGATAGAGCTTTATTTGCATTCTTGCTGATGAAATGTCCAAGAGATTCTGAGGAAAATATTTCAGAATGAAGAAATATCTCATCCAACTTATTCAATGTTGAGCTTTCAGATAGTGAATTTGTTGACAGAAAATTGATAATTGCAAAGTAATAAAACAGACAAAAAAGTATTTCTTACCTTATCACAGCAACATGAGTGCAGTTTTAAAATTCTTTCTATGATGCCTAATAATCTAAAAGATAAAGAACAATGTGAGTTTCGTTGGACCCAAATTAACAAAGAAAGAGATGAAGAGCTACAATGCCGGAAAGGGAAAGATGGTTCTGATTGGCAATGGACTGCAGTGTGAGCATGCTTGCAACAAGTTATATATTATTTCACTTCAATCTGGTCCAACTGCATACTCTAAAACACATTCCATCAAGGAATGTCTCATCTCTCTTTTTTGAATTTTACTGAGTTAGCCAAAACTTAGAAATGTTAAAAAATCTAGAAATGATAAGGGCCAAGGAGTAATAAATAGCTTATGCTCACTATGCTATCTATGAGGCAGCTAGGTGGTATAGTGGATAGAGCACTGGGCCTGGAATTCAGGAAGACTTAAATTCAAATCTTGTCTCAGATACTTACTAGCTGTGTAATTTTAGGAAGCCACTATCCCTATTTGCCTCAGTGTCTTCAACTGTATAATGAGGGTTATAATAATATAAAACTCCCAGAGTTATTGAAGGGATCAAATGAGATAATATTTATGAAGTGCTTAGCACAGTACTTGGTACACAGTAGTCATTATATCAGTGGTAGCTATTGTTAATACTGCAAGGTCTATAATTCTAGCTGTGATGTCTAAAATCTAATGAGTGGTTGCCTTAAATTAGAAACGTACAGCACCAATCTTTGGACATTAAGTATTTATTAAAGTATATTAGGGGTTATTATAAAGAAACATGTGGATAAAGAATGAGGTTTGCCTGCTCTCCCTATCCTGCCTGCCCCTGCCTCCAAGCCAACATCCTGAAACCAAAGGCCCCGCTTCTCAGCAGCTTCTCCCAGAAGTCCCTCTAACACTAGAAGCCAGGCCGTCCTCGCACACAGTTCCAAACTAATTGCTTGGTAGCACTGATTGACATAACTAACAGGAGCTAACTTCTGGATGCCAATCTAACCTTCTAGATGCTAAGTCACATGCTTTCTCCTCAGGGCAGAGCTGCCCTGGTTCCCACCATGTCTTTCTCAGCAGGGGTAGTGCTCTAATTCTCATAATACTAACTAGTCCACTGCATTAGATGAATTTTTAAAGTTACTTAATCTTATGGATGCTCCTCAAGCTATCAGTGGAGGAAAGTTACCTATAAAACATCTGTAGAATAGCTCCTGGGGGAAAAAAATGACTGTTTCAGATGCTCTGGCATCCTGTTCCAGTCTAGATTCTTTAATCTTAACTCTTGACTCTCCATATAGCACCTGGTATGAAATTTATTTTCCCTATTTCTTTCCCAGTGATTTGATCTCCTTAATAGCATGACAGTTTAATGATACTGATCCTGCTTATCCCTTTTCCATACTACATGCTATACACCATTATCTGTCTCCTTTGTATAATAAAATGCTACAATCAGATCCTTTTTCCTTGGACCAAACCTCCCAGATGCTACTCTGAAAAAGAATGTCAGTTGGCAACCATCATGTCCTTGTGGTCAAGAGAGTAACCATTAAAGGTTAATTCATAATTCAGGTTTCATCTTTGTGTAGCATGATGCTTTTAAACTTATTAAATGATCACAATCTTTAATCTTATCTAAAAGTCCCCTCTCATGTGCCTGCTGGAATAGAGCAAAAAAGAATAAATAGATTAATGTAAGGCCATCACTACTACTGGAAACACTTGAAAGTCCTGTTGCTACTGATGGTAGGCCATTGATACAATAGCCTTTATATGGCGAGGATGCTTTTTTTAAGGTCAACATGACCTCCTGATGAATATACTTTTTAGTTCCTCCTTTCTTTCTCCCTTCTATCTCTCCTAAAAATAAATGTGTTGGATGACTATGTGCAAGGCACTAAACAGAGGGAATACATACAGAGGGAAGACCGAGTCTTTGCTTGGAGGCAACTTAAAATGTTAGTATGTTGGTTATTTTGTCACTTGAAGAAGGAATCACTTACAAATAATGCTTAACACATAGTACTCATCCAATAAATGTTTACTGAAATGAATTTGTTGACCCAATGCTGGTTTAAGACAGCAGCTGTTTTGAAAACAGGTGGTCCAAGCATATACTTTGGAATTAAAGACCAAATCAATGAATATACATATCAGTAGAGAAGAGGCAAAAAATGGAGAAAAGAATGATAATTTACATTTTATGGTATTTTGAGTTATGATGAGGACTTTCCTTGTAATACCATTGTACATTATTATGTGCATTTTATTGGTGAGGAGATTTATGCTCAGAGAGGCTAATTGATTTGACTATATTTGCATAGCTTTTAGTTGTCAGATTTAGGGATAAAAACAGATAGCTTGATACCTCATCCTATGTTTTAGCCACTATGACAGATTTTTGTACAATACTTTGAGTTTTCAAAAGATTAGGGAACTTGTAACTTCTCCAATTCCACATGAGATTTAGGCTAGATTTACCAAGCTCCAAACAAATCCTTTATGCCAAATTGTGAATTGCTTAGATATTCTGTTCATTAGATTTAAATAAAAAATGGGAAAGGGGGCAGCTAGGTGGTGGAGAAAGCACCAGCCCTGGATTCAGGAGGACCTGAGTTCAAAAGTGGTCTCAGACACTTGATACTAGCTGTGTGACCCTGGGCAAGTCACTTAACCCTCATTGCCCTGGAAAAAAAAAGGGCGGGGGGGGGGGGATAATGGTTTTTATGCCATACTATTTACAGGATCCTATGTTAAATAAAATTAAATTCCAGTATTTATCTTTCTAAATCCCAAAGGTTAGCAGTCTTTTTTTTGTAAATGTGTTAATTTTTTTAAAGAAGAAAATTAAGTTGTTCAGCTGCTGCTGTTATCAGGATCTCTACCAAGTTGGATTTGCTTCTTCCACTGAGATCGCCAAACTGAAGACAGGTGATCCCAGGCAGCAATAAGTACATACTACTGGCATTTGGGATCAACAACTCTGTAACCATGTTCACATCCTTCTGACATTTATTAGAAATGTCATGGATATTTATGTAGCAAAAGAAAAATAATGTCGACCTGGACATATGGTAATTTTGATTTAACTTCACAGGAACAGAAAGTGACCTTCTTGGATGTTCTTAACAAAATGTCAATGTCTCTGTTTACAATGTTCTCAATGTTGAAATTCATTAACTTTGATGCCATTAGGGTGAGGTGGCTGGGTTGCCGAAGTAAATTAAATGACTTGCTCCAGCTTAGCCTTGTGCTGACTTACTATGTCACTCTTTTTTTTTTTTTTTTTTTTTTTTTTTTTTTTAGTGAGGGAAGTTAGGCTCATCGACCTCCCCTTATAGATGACAAATGATGGCATAAATTTTGTTAAGGTCAGGACTAATTGAATTATGACAGGTAAGGATTTCTTTTGTAATAATCCTCTTTACTCTTTTTTTTTGTTTTGTTTTTGTTTTTGTTTTTTTTTTTGGTGAGGCAATTGGGGTTAAGTGACTTGCCCAGGGTCACACAGCTAGTAAGTGTTAAGTGTCTGAGGCCGGATTTGAACTCAGGTACTCCTGACTCTAGGGCCGGTGCTCTATCCACTGTGCCACCTAGCTGCCCCTCTCTTTACTCTTTTAATAGACTTTGATGACATGTACTACTAGTCATTCTTCAAGAGTTTCTCTGGGGAAAATTTGAAAGCAGTTTAGCAGAAACTAGGCATAGGCCAAAATCTCACACTAAATACCAAGATAAAGTCAATAAGTGATTATCCAGAAGAGGTGATATCATAAGTAAATTAGGGGAGTATAGGAAATATACTTGTCAGATCAATGGATAAGAGAAGAGTTTATAGTTAAATAAGAGAAAGAGATCATCACAAGTCATAAAATTAATAATATTTTTTAAATGAAATTAAAAATCTTTTGTACAAAAAAAACCCAAATGCAGACAACATTAGAAGGCCTCATTTCTCATATATATAGGCAACCATACCAAATTTATAAAAGTAAGAGCCATTCCTCAGTTGATAGTCATTGAACATGAACAGGCAGTTTTAAGAAGAAATCAAAGCTATCAATAGTCCCATGAAAAATGCTCAAAATCACTACTGAATAGAAAAATACAAATTAAAATGACACTGAGATACTATCTCACATCTGTTAGATTGGCTAAAATGCCGGAAAAAGATAATGAAAAATGGTGAAGGGAATAAAGAAAAACTGAGAAGCTAATGCACCGTTGGTGGAATTGTGAGCTAGTCTAATCATTCTGGAGAACAATTTGGAACCATGTCCAAAGTGCTATAAAACTGTGCATACCCTTTGACCTAGCAATATACTACTAGGTCTGTCTTTCAAAAAGATCAAAGAAAAAAGAAAATGACTACTTTGTGCAAAAATATTTATAACAGCTCTTTTTTGTGGTGACAAATAATTGGGCATTGAGGGGATAGCCATCAATTAGGGAATGGATGAACAAGTTGTTGTATATGGTTGTGATGGAACACTATTTTCATATAAGAAATGACAAGCAGTGGGGCAGCTAGGTGGCACAGGGGATAGAACACTGGCCCTGGAATCAGGAGAACCCGAGTTTAAATCTGGCCTCAAGCACTTGACACTTAGTAGCTGTGTGACCCTGGGTAAGTCACTTAACCCCAATTACATAACCCCCATCCCCCCAAAAAAAGATTAAAGACCTTTTGGGGCAGCTAGGTGGTGCAGTGGATAAAGCACCGGCCCTGGATTTAGGAAGACCTGAGTTCAAGTCCTGCCTCAGACACTTGACACTTACTAGCTGTGTGACACTGAGCAAGTCACTTAACCCCAGTTGCCTCACCAAAAAAAAAAATAAAAGAAGGAGAAGAAATGACAAGCAGGATGGTTTCAGAAAAAGAAAAAAAAAACTTTGAATGACTTATATCAACTAATGCAAAGTGAAGAGAATAAAACCAGGAGAACATTTTACACACTACCAACAATATTATAAGGATGATCAACTGTGAAAGACTTAGCTACGCTGATCAAGACAATTATCAAAGACAATTCCAAAAGACCCATGAAAAAATTCTATCCGCCTCCAGAAATAGAACTGATAAATTATGAATGTATATTTAAGCATACTTATTTTGGTTCTTTTTTCTTTTTTAAATTTAGTTTGTATTTTCTGAAACATGCCTAATAAAGAAATGTGTTTTGCATGACTTAACATGTATAATTGATATCACCCCCTCAGTTAAAAAAATCACGGCTCATTTTACTTTATATTTTTTAAAATGATATTAGAATGGGCACAGCAGTTGATATGTTATGGGTTGAGAGAGAACCTTGGAAGAAGGATATACTTGCATAGAGAATCAGAGCAAGATGTCATGGAACAAGCTTTTGTTTTGAACCTGGAGAAACTGGGTTCAAATTGAGTTCTAGTTGTGCCACCTTTTTACAGGACAACTCATTCCACTTCTCTGGTTTTCTGTTTCTTCATTTGTAGAAATGAAAGGGCAGGAGTAGATAATCCCATTAAGGGCTATGTCTGTGATTCAAAGAACTTAGATGAGTGTTTTCTATCACTGATATTCCAGAAGCAGCATTGTATTGATGAACAGTTATCAATAAAACATTTCCAAAGAGAAGAGTGATGAATCTGCTTGAATTAAATATGTGTAATAATTTATTTCATTGTTGAAAGGACCTTCCAAAGAGCACAAGTTTAACCAAGTCATACTGCTATTCAATAAACACCAGTGGCTCCCTGTTGCCTAAAAGTTCAAATTTAACATCTTTCATTTGGCTTCTAAAGCCCTTCCTAAATTGGTCCCTTTTTACCTCTTTAGGCTTCTAAAACTTAATACCCATGTTCTCTATAAGCTTGTTGCTCCCTGAACAAGATACTTAATCTCCTAACTCTGGTCATTTTCACTGGACATTCCCCATTCCTGTAATTCTCTGCCTCTTCACCTCTACCTCCTGGCTAACCTGGATTCCTTTAAAGCACTGGTAAAATACTACCTAGTAGTCTGCCTTAATGCCTGTGCCTTCCCTCTGTTATTGCCAATTTATTCTCTATATCTTTATTTATTTTTATTCTGTTTTATTTCATTAATTTGTTTGTTTGTTATTTTATTCTCTCTATAACCTGTTTGTTGCAATGATTTACATACTGTCTCCACCATTAGGTTGTGAGCTCCTTGAGGGCAGATGTTATCTGTGCCTTTCTTTGTATTCCGCAAATCTAGCACAATGTCTGGCAAACAGTAGGTGCTTAATAAGTATGTGGATAATAGCAAATATGAACTTTATATTTAGGCCAAATAAATCAATAATGCTGATCAATTAAAATGAAAAGAATTTTTGGAGTGTACCAGCTAATGGGCTATCATATGATAACAGCTGTGATCACATTATAGGACACAGGGAGAATGAACACTTGATGAAAAGAAGAAAGAGTAAAGCTAAAAATCTGTGGTTACAAAGCAATTGGAGTAAATTGTTAGAACTCAAGAGAAAAACATTTCTGATGACACAATGCACCCGAATACACTTGAAACAGTAAGCTGACAAAAAAAAAAATGGAGTTAGAGGGTGGGACGTGCACAGAAGGAGGACATTTAGGATACTAATATAAACATCTCAGTTCTTTTCTGACTCAGTCCTTCCTTCCATTTTTTTGAAAACTTCAAGTTGAGCCAGCCAGCCTACATTCTATTAAAGTTGGTAACTTCATGTAAAAAGGAATGTTCCTTGGACTACAATGAGGTTCCCTACCCATTTTCCTTTGATTAGGTTACAGATGACAGTTTATAATAGAATAGCAGACTATGGCAATATGGAAAAAAGCATAAAAGCTAGCATTTATATATTTCCAACTCCTTGTCACACATCAGAGGGATTTAAAAGGATTTGGTGAAGAATTTATAACTCTAACACAATTGCATTTGCAGCAATAATATTGAGCTGATGAAAAAATTGAAAAAGATTCAATAAGAATGTAGGTTCTGGAGGTTGATAGGACACTGCATCGATACAACTTCTTGACTACAAATCTATAATCCCCCCAAAAAATGAAAAAGGGGAACTCAAAAATACATTGGGATCTATCCCCACTTTCTCTCCATCCAAAAGAAAGGATTTTTTTTCCATTAGAAAGTCTAGGTTTGTGTAATTATGTCCAAGTTCCAGATATTGTTGACTGTGTGACCTTGTGTAAATCCCTGAATCCTCTGCCTCAGCTTCTCACAGCTCAAAACAGGTTTAGGTCAGTGTTGTATTCCCATCAGTTACCAAGATATCCAGGGACTGCTAGGAGTGATTCACTGTAACAGAGGAAAAGGGAGGTTTAGAGAACTTGAAGAAGGTGAAGTACCTGTCTCACAGTAATAATGAGGACAAACATTAAAATTTGTGCCAAGATGACCAACTATGATAGACTAAGCTCTTCTCAGCAATACAATGAGCCAAGACAATTCCAAAGGACTCATGATGGAAAATGCTCTCTGCATCCAGAAAAAAGAATCTAGATGCAGATTGGACCATACTATTTCTACTGTTGTTGTTTTCTTTTTTGAGGTTTTTCCCTTTTGTTCTGCTTCTTTTTCTGCAACATGACTAATGTGGAAATATGTTATTGTACATATATATCATACATCAGATTGCTTTATGTCTTGGGGAGGGGGGAGGGAGGTATGGGAGAAGGATTTGGAATGAAAAATCTTGCAGAAATGAATGTTGAAAACTATCTTTGCATGTAACTGGGAAAGAATAGAATACTGTTAAGATTGAAACAACAACTGGTTAAAAACATTGCACTAACAGCAGCTAAGTATTGGCTAGGCAACAATGTGATGTGGAATTATAGCTTTACATAGGATAGACAGAAGGACTTCTCTGGTAACATAACTCCATGGGCCAGAATGGAATGAATAGATGTTGCTGCTGGTTAACTTAAGTGGTTAGGTGGAAAGATCAATTTACTAGGTCATTCAATCAGTTTCTAAGAATATTGACTGGGGGACAACTAGGTGGCACAATGGATAAAGCACCCGCCCTGGATTCAGGAGGACCTGAGTTCAAATCTAGCCTCAGACATTTGACACTTACTAGCTGTGTGACCCTGGCAAGTCACTTAACCCACATTGCCCCACATCAACAACAACAAAAAAGAACATTGACTGAATTCTTAGCCTGGAATGTTTTCCCTCCTAGCCTCCAACTACCCCCTTCCCTGAAGATTCAGCTCAAATCATATCTTCTTTAAGAAGCCTTTTTTAGTTTCTCTTGCTCCACACCGTAGGTAATAATGCCTTTCTCTGAGATCATCTCCCATTTACACTACACAGAGACCTCATTTTATTGTACTTTACAGATATTGCATTTTTTTTTTTTTACAAATTGAAGGTGTGGGGCAAATTTGGTATGTTGGGTCATTTTTTGACAATTCATGCTTAAATTGTGTCTCTGCATCATATTTTTGTAATTCTCACAATATTTCAAACATTTTATCATGATAATATCTGTTATGGTAATCAATGATGTTACTATTATAATTGTTTCAAGGCACATGAACATAATCAAATTAGATGGTGAACTTAGTTGATAAATATAGTGTGTTTTCTGACTACCCCATGGACTGGCCATTCTCTCATGTCTTTCCCTCTCCTTGGAGCTCTCTATTACCTGAGACACAACAATATTGAAATTAGGCTAATTAATAACTCTATAATGTCTTCTACGTGTTCATGTTAAAGGAAGAGTAAACTGATGTGTCAAACTTCATTGTTGTCTTATTTTAAGAAATTGCCACAGTCACCGCAAATTTCAGCAACCACCACACTGACCAGTCAACAGCCATCTATATCAAGGCAAGACACTCCACCAGCAACAACAACAACAAAAAAATCACAATTCCCTAGAGTATAAGATGAAAGTTAGCATTTTTAGCAACAAAGTATTTTTAATTAAGGTATGTACATTGTTTTATAAGACATACTATTGCACACTTAATAGAATACAGTATAATATAAACATTACTGTTATATGCACTGGGAAACCAAAAAATTCTTGTGACTAGCTTTATTGTAGTGGTCTGGAACCAAACCTGCAATATCTCTGACATATGCCTTTATATATCATATATGTTTGATGTATATAAGATTGTATATAAATTATATATTATATGTGTGTGTATACTTATATATGTATATAACATCTATACACAAGACACATGTATATAACAGCTGTTTACACGTTTTCTCCTCCATTACAATGTGAACTACTTTGAGTTAGAAACCATGTTTTTGCCTTTCTTTGTATTCTCAGCATTTAGCATAAGGTACCTAATAAATACTGTGTGACTGCCTGCTCACTTTATTCAGAAACCCAAAGAAGCAGGGAGTATTGAGCAGATATCTTAGGAGAGTCCATATTCCAAAAGATATTGAGCATATATAGTTAACATTGCAACTAAATATTTTTAAAAGCCTTGTTTTAATGTATTCAGGGTATGAGAAAATTTAATTGTATGTGGTTGTGTGTGCTTATAATCCCTGCTACAGGGAGAGTGAAAGAAAGCAAAATAGAAAGGAAGGAAGGAAGGGAAGAAGGAAGGAAGGAAGGAAAGAAGGAAGGAAGGAAGGAAGGAAGGAAGGAAGGAAGGAAGGAAGGAAGGAAGGAAGGAAGGAAGGAAGGAAGGAAGGAAGGAAGGAAGGAAGGAGGGAGGAAAGAAAAGGAAGGAAACAAGAATCTTGGGTTTGACAAATTTTAAACTAACTTGAAATCCCTGCAGTCAAACAAGCAGTTTCATTTAACTTTCTTTCACATGAAATGATTTCCTGAAGATCTACTATTAAGTTTTAGAGTGTTTGTGATCTACTCTGTACTGATGGAGAGAATGACCATAATGGGGAACTAATAGGTTCTCAAAGTAATAAAAGAGGAATTGCCAAGGCAAAGCAAGAGACACAGAGAGAGAGAGACAGGTTCAGAGAAGCAGAGAGACAGATTCAGGGATATACACAGTGAGAAAGAGAAAGTACTATTCCCAAATATATATTTTTAAACACTTGAAAATGCATTCCAAATCACATTCAATAAAATAGCTACAATAAACAAAAAGTTATATTAAAATAATAAAAAGCTATAAATTGAAAAGAAATATATTCAAATATTCATCTATTTCATATGGCACATGATTACTTTTTAAAGAATTATATAGGAAGCAGAGATTTGCATGTAGCTTCAGCAAAAGGTAAAGGTTGATTTACCCTTCCTCTTTAGTCTTATTAAATTGAAGTGCCAACATAATGACTCAATTCTGGTTTCCAGGGAGCGTGAGGAGAGTTAGAGGAATTTTCTCATGCCAACCCAAATAGGAGGAAGACTATGGGGAGTGGTCCCTGAGACTGAGACAAAGAAGTTTTAAAAACACACAACTTTCTGTGTGGATGAGGTTGTAGGACTGAGTCACAAAACAGCTAAAATAACCCTGTGTTATTTACTATCACAGAAGAGTTTCTCTGAGGCAGAGGCCACATAGCAAGTACAACTGAAAGAAAAACAAGCAGATAGCATCACAATTGTAATGATTGGAATGATGCCACCTACTGGAGACTTGCTATGGGAAAGCTCCACCATGAGGAAAATCCCTCAGAAGCATTGTGGCTTTTCCTTGGGGTCAGGAAATGACGTTTGCTCATGGGTGCTGTCTATCAAGGCTACCAGCCAATCAACTTGAGGAGCCTCCTATGGTCTGGGAGGAGACAGGAAGGAGGAAAGGGAGCCTGCGCAGAGAGCGCTGAGGTTTTTTGGCTTCCTGACTTGATGGTGGTGGTGGCAGAGGACTTCACAGGAAATTTGAGGAAAGATAGGAATGCCAGGCTGTTAGAATTCTGTTCTCAATCTTTTTCTTTCTATTTTCCAATAAACCCTTAAAAACCTAAACTCGTTTTATCAGTGATTTTTAGTCAGTTTCCCCCAAACTGGGGGAACAGATTAGAATCCACATTTAGAATCTTAAATTACACACAATGGAAATGGAAAAGATAACCCAATAGACAACACTAATAGATCACAGATCAGCAGAGAAGGAAGGTCACAGCTTGGCCTAAAAAGAACACTAACAGATGGCATTACCAGGGCAATAGGTGACAGTACTTTTTTGGGAAAGAGAAAGGCATTTCAAATGTAGAAAAGTATTTGACCTATAATGCAGCAGTATTCTGGTACATGTTTAACAACCAGCTTCTCAGGGAGAAAAAAATAATGATAAATCAAACAATGATTTGCAGTGTTTGCTGATTACTAAGATATAATTTTAACATTCAGTTCATACTAACAGGTAAAAGGTCTCCAGAAAACTTTTGGACATAGGATTAAAAGTATTGTCCAGGCTATATGGATGGGTTCTCTATTCACAATCCAGCACCCACTATTAGAATGGGATTCTATGAAAGGGTATATCCCTGTATAGATAGGAATATTTTTTTCCTTTTAAATTTAATTGAATTTTTATATGTCCCCTCATTTTATCTGACAAAAGAGAATATTAATGGAGGGTCATGAGTTGTTTAAAAAATGAATGCAGATTCTAGAGGTTTTAAACATTAGTACTGTGTTCAAGGGTCCTTATCTGAGGGGAACATGAGTTGCAGAATCGATCTACCTACCTACCTACTTATCTATCAAAATTAGATATTGTATTTCATTGAAATTAAACCAAAACACTAAATTGGAAATGAATTGTTTTAATATTACATGACTCTGATACTTATGTCATTAAGAAATTGTTTTTAAGTACATTTGAGTATAAGTATTGGGGGAATGATACCCTTTAAAGGTAGTATAGCAGTATTTCATTCCTTTTCTATGGAATTCCCATTTACAGAGTGGGAGAAGTATGATATAGTTCTGAAGGTCCTGATATAGTTTACCATTGATTTGAGAGAAGGGGTAATAGGTAGGAAGCATTTTTGTGTGAAAAACAGCCTCTGGACATCAAACTTTGGTTATATATTTGCCACTGTCTTATCTAGTAGTATGGAGTAAAGTGGGGTCACATTAATCTGTCTATATTTCAATGAACATCATATCTCAGTGCATCTTCAGATCCATGTGACAGGGTATTCAACATATATTCAAATATATATGAATGGAAAAAAGTCTAAGCAAAGTATTTTAATGTAGGAGTACATATTTAATGGATACACATTCTTTAAATTACAACAATTCAAGGCAGACCCCAAATGTGGACTGATTCTGTTGGTACTTTTGATATTTGTTGATGAAAATATAAATTAACACTCTATAAGGAAGCAGGATAGAATGACATTTAAAATTATATGAAGACTTGTCCCAAATTGACTTGAAGGTTGCAATGTCAATTCATAATAAAAAAAGACTTAATTATAATCTCAAAAGAACTATTTCAATATGTATGCCAAGACATAGGATTCATTATAAAGTCAAGGACTTGCAGTAGAGTGATAATATGGAATATTATGGAGCTAGAAGGTCATAGAATGCCTCAGTAAATAGCATTGCACTAATTTCTTCTGACTTTAAAAAAGGAATGAAAGCATTTATTAAAAATTCATCATGTGGCAATCACTGTGATTAGTGATAAGTACATAAATACAAGACAGTCACTGCCCTCAAGGAACTTACGTTATAATAATGGAGACAATACATTTAAGGAGGTACTAAGCAGGAAAATGACTTATGGTCTGGGATTGGGGAGAGAGAGAGAAAGAAAGGGGAAAGCAAAGACATGATATAATACCAATAGTTTTAGCTTTTTCTACATTTCAACACCCCTCTGTTTTATAATACAATGAAAAAGCCACATTTTAAGCAATAGCTTTAAGCAAAATGAAAAATCTCATATGGCTTCAGTAAGTGATTAATCATCAACATTTCTTTCATGTATAAAGCCATCTGATATAGATGTTACAACCATAAATTTTGGACTTTGGCAAATATAGAAGACTAAGTAGAATGTACTTACAATCTGCTTCCCAATCTAAATATATTCTGACTTGAAATGCCTAGGATTTTAAGAAATTTGTTATCCAGTTCAATTTCACTAAAATAGTAATGAAAAGTTAATCAAATGTTGAAATAAAGCTACCCAGTAAATTATCTGTATCATATCTGCAGCCCTTTGGGTGTTCCTTGTACATATCAAATGCTAGAAAATTGAGAGAAGAAGATTAAGTCAAAAGATATGCCATGATTGCCAAATGGTCCGTCCAACGTTTCTACCATCATGGACTGAGTGTGAACTGAGGGTAGGTGGAGTGATAAGGGCCCTGGAAAACTTTCCAAAGCACCATCTGCATCCAGTCACATGAAAGAAGACAGAATGACAGGGACATTAAATGACAGGCTTGTTTCTTTGCCAGAATTTCACTTAGGGAGCCTCTCCAAATTCCATTTAGAAATAATATCAGCACAATGAGTGTACCATGTCTGTGAGATGTAACACTGGGGTGCTCAAAGTTATGTGAAGAATGTAACTAAGTATCTGTTTGAAATCTGGGACCATTATCAAGCTACCCAGAGTTACTGATTCTGTTGCTTGATCTTTTCTGTCAGCCTTTTCCACCCACAAAAATTCTTTGCATTTCTTGCGTATTGAATTTGCTGGTATTGAATGTACATCAGTATGGTAATTTATGAAGGGAAAATATCTCAGTATTGGACTTAACTCATTCTTGCATTTATTCAATTTTCTCACAATTCTTTCTGACTTTCCCTAGTCCTTCCACACTTCAACATTCTCCAATAACACACACACACACACACACACACACACACACACACACACACACACACACACACTTTTACAAACTATATGATGAACACAGTTGTACTGGAGATACAGAAGAAAGCCCAAATAAAATCTAGCTTAATTATTGATATATATTTGGTAGAGTATATTAAATATGATTAAATGACAGACTTTTTTTTACCCTACATGCTAATAATAGGTTCAACCTACTTATAACTTCTAGTTTTAGAGAGTTGACAAGTTCTGCCATAAGTCATTTTAGATAATATGACACAAATACAGGCCCCCACCATTTCCCTTCAATTTTTCAGAATAGCCACAAGACTTAAGAGTCCATAAAGACACCAGAGATCATGTAGTCCATATCACACCAGCCCCCAAATCTCCTCTATAGCATCTCTTAAAATGATTATCCAATCTTGTTTTTTTTTTTTAATTTGTTTGTTTGTTTGTTTTCAGGGCAATTGGGGTTAAGTGACTTGCCCAGGTTCACTCAACTAGTGTCAAGCTTCTGAAGCCAGATTTGAACTCAGGTCCTCCTGAATCCAGGGTCAGTGCTTTATCCACTGCACCACCTAGCTGCCCCCTGATTGTCCAATCTTAAATCATAACAACTGGAATTTTAAAATGCATGCTTTAAAGTTTGCCAATTGTTTTGCATACATTATCTCATTTGAGTCTCAAAAGAGTCTTGTGAGCTAGGTACTACAGAAATTATTCCAGTTGGCATCCCCATGAATGATCTGAGGCTTGAAGAGGTAATTTCCATGGTCATACAACTAATAAAAGTGTCTGAGATTTGATTTGACTCCTGATCTCCTTTTCCCAAGTAACTCTCCATCTACTGAAAAGCTCCATTCATAGGAAACTGAACACAACTTGAGGAAACCCATTCTTCTTTTGATCAGCTCTTATGGTTGGGCAGTTTCCCCTTATATTAAACTGTTATCTGCTGCTCTGTAACTTCACCCCATTAAAGCCAAGCAAAATCAATCTAATTATTTTTATACCAGTCCTTCAAATATTTGAAGATAGCTATCATGTTTCTCTCAAGTCTTTTTCTCCAGTTCAAATGCCCTCAGTTTCCTAAATTGATCATTGTATACAAGGTTTCAGAGTCTTAGTCCATGCTAGTTGCTCTATTCTGGATAGACTTATTGATGTCTTTTTTTTTTTTTAGTGAGGCAATTGGGGTTAAGTGACTTGCCCAGGGTCACACAGCTAGTAAGTGTTATGTGTCTGAGAAGTTGTAGCATGTACAGTGGTCACAACCCAGTAAAACATCTAGGCACATGGTCTAAACCTGGGTTAAGGGTAACCAAAAAGACTCAAACCCATCTGTGAGTTAGGGCAATGTAAAGATTTCCACAACCCCCATTCCGAATGGGTAGATGAGAACAATTTGTTCCAATGGCCATGAAGGTGGCTGAAGCCACCATGGTGGAGTACGTAGGGACTGGTTGAACAGTGAAGATAGCAAGGTCATCCATTCATCCTGGGCCATCACTAGTCCTCTTTGCTTTTGTTCTACAACTGGACATCAATGACTCAGGAAGAGTGAGTGAGGCTGAAGACCTGCCTCACTTAAATCTAATTCATATGCAAGTCAATATCAACCCATATGTCATTGGTCCTCTTAAAAATGGACAAATGACAATTATTCGCCAAGAATTGTGCTAATTCCTTTACAAATATCTTATAGAGATTATCACAATCACCCTAGGAGATAGGTGCAATTATTATCCCAATTTTACACATGAATAAATTGAGGCACATAGCAAATAAGTGATTTCCTCAGTGTCACAGAGAAATTAAATGTCTGGGATTGAATCTGAACTCAGTTCTCTCTGACTCCAGTACTGGTGCTCTAGCTACTGTTTTAGTCACTTAGCTGCCCCAATACAATGGGAATTAATATCAAAATTATTTTCTTGGGGAATCAAAATTGTGTTTATTATGCTAACACAGACAGAAAGTGAAAATGTAATCAATCAACAAGCTGCTTGCTCTATGGGACTCCAATCTGCTTTCACAATTTTCAACATTGAATTGACCAGGTATTTGACCAAAATGTTATTTTGGCACTATGCTGATCTGAGACATCATTATCAATTTTGTCACCTGGGGTAATTCAGTTGGGGGGTAGAGGTAAGAGGATATAGGAGACCATTATATGGGGACACTGATCTCTGTAGGTGGAGAACCTGGAATATCAGAAAGCTTTTGCTGAGCAGGACACCTCGAGGTTGGGGAGAGGGTAGAATGTACTGTAGAGGAGCTTATCTGTGGTTGAGCCAGGCCACAGTGGGAGAAGAAGCTCTCCATCTGTTATTTTCCCATTTTAACTAATTATTCTTGCTAACTAGGTGCTAAGCTCAGATGTTTCTATGCTGCAAAAGTTCAAGTACTGCCAGTGTTCACCAAATTTTGCTACCCTAGAACAGAGGTTCAGTCACTCTGTCCTAGGTATGGCTCAGATATTAATATACCCTCAATTTCAAATTAAAATTTAGCAATGGAAACTTTTTGAACCAGCATTTGAAAGTAAGTTGAATGGATTATTTCTGTCTGTTTTAATCATATATATTGCCCATGCCTATTAGTGATCTCAAACTCATTCTTTTCCTTTGGTATCTCAGTTTCTCTCAACATAAACTGGAATTACGTACAGTTCCTTTTTACCCAGTAATACTAGAAATCTTACGGGGAAAATATTTCTGATATACTTGAACAATGTTTAATTGGGGGTAGGGGACAGAAAGGGAAGGGAAAAAATGGAAAGAAAGATGAAGGAGGAAGAAGGATCTCATTAGAGTACTATTACACAGCCTTCTTAGAGTTGACTTTGTAGCTAGCTTCTATCTCTGCACCTGTGGTTCCACAAGTCCTTTAAGGCAGGGACCATGAATTAAGTCAGCTCTTCTAAGCATTTCATTAGCCCACCAACTAACTGCTTAAAGAGCAGCTGTTCTTTAGCTGTTCACCATAAAGAAAAACATGAAAGCTCTCTTTAGCAGCAACCTTGATATTCAAATATGCTTTAACCATGAAAAATGGGATTTATATCCCCAAAGGAAAGCTGATGCAGGCTGAGGTGATGTCCAGATGTCAGAGCCCAATGAAAACTGAAACAAATACCAAAAGCTCCATACCCAGTATACTAAACCCCTACCTCTAACTCCCAAAAAGCTTTTTAATGCAACATTAGGAATATTTTCCAATCAAGAAATCCCTGCTTTGTAAAAGAAGAATTGATCAAGGACAACCTGCTGGCAAAACTCTGTTCCAAATGCAAATGAGTAATACCTTGCAATATTAGACATTTATATAGTGATTTAAAGTTAGACAAGCATGTTATATACAACATCTCATTTGTTCCTCACAGAATTCACAGTATTACGTATTTAGATCCAAGAGAAATGTCAATCATCATTAAGTTTAATGCTTTCTTCTTGTTGTTGTTAAGTAATTTTCAGTCATGTCTGACTCTTCACAAGTTCATTTGGGGTTCTCTTGGCAAAGATATGGGATTGGCTTGTCATTTCCTTTTCTAGCTCATTTTACAGATGAGGAAACTGAGGCAAAAAAAGTTAAGGAACTTGCTAAGGCCAGATTTGAACTCAAGTCTTCTGGACTCTAGGCCTGGTACACTATCCACTGCACCTCCTAGCTACTTTCTTGTTACAGATTCATTCCAGGTCACACAATAGAAGAGATGGGTTTCAGATAGCGCTCTTTTGACTCCAAATCCAGCATAGTTTCCCCTATAGCATGTTACCCCCTGAAAGAGAGAAAGTAAAAGTATAATTATCCCCACTTTGTAGATGGGCAACTAGAAAGAGAGGAGTGAAGCGACCTGTCTTAGGCTACATATGTGGTTACTAAATGTCAGAGATCACCCAAAAAATAGCAATATAAATGTCAGAGCTCAGACTCACAGAAGATCTAATTTCTGTGGAGCCAGTAGTTTAAGGAATGGATAGAAATCAATCACATACACAACAATTGAGAATGAATTGCAAAATATTTTACTCTTCAACCTAATAGGCAGGTTGTGAGAAAAGTGCTTTATAAACCTTAAGGTCCTCTATAAACATAAATTATTTTCATGGAGCAGTGACAATTTCTAGCTTTCTATAGAGAGGCATTTTTGCTGTTCAGTTATTTCAGTCACGTCTGACTCTTTGTGACCCTATTTGGAGTTTTCTTTGCAAAAATACTAGAGTAATTTGCCATTTCCCTCCCCACCTTATTTTACATATGGTGAAAGTGTGAAAAACATGGTTAAGTGACTTGCCTAGGGTCATATAGCTAGTAAGAATCTGAGGCTGGATTTGAACTCAGATATTCCTGACTTCAGGGAAAGTGCTCTATCTGCTGTACCACCTAACTCTCCCACATATAGACACACAGATAAATATTTTTTTTCTTTCTTGTGTACCACAGTGCTGGAGGGGAACTTTGCTTTCTCCTTCCATCCATCAACCTGGCTCTGTTGCCCCCTGGGAAACTTGAAGGGCTTTATGTATAATGGAGAAAAAGTTATATTGTGTTGTCAAGCTTCCAATCCAAAGGAAATGCTAATATAATAGAAGAAGGGGAAGGGAACATGTTTATTAAGACCTTACCATGTTTCAGGCACTGTGCTAAGCACCTTACAAATACCTCATTTGACCAATGGAGTACTGTGTCACTAGGAAGCTGGAAAAAAAAAAAAAACAGATAAGAGCCAAACTGCATACCTGAAGAATACAAAGTCTACTGTGTTTCTATGTTTTGTTGTATAGACGTTGGACCTCCTGAAGGAAAAAGGAGGAACATACACAACATAACCTTCTGGTGATAGATGATTTTACTTGACATATAGCAGCACATCCAAACAGGGTTACTATGTTGAGAAGATATAGAAACTTACATTTGGGATGTGACTCAAGAAACAATTTGAAATTTATGTATTGCCTAAATATGAAGTCAGCTCAGAAAGGTTCTGATAGAAACAAGTGGATGTCATGTTTGAGAATTTCAATCGGGTGATAGAATTCTGTCTAGAAATCTAGGTGTTCAGAGAACATTGGGGCTGGTAGGTGGCACAGTGGATAAATCAATAGCCCTGGATTCAGGAAGAATTGAGTTCAAATCTGTTTTCAGACACTTGACACTTACTAACTGTGTGACCCTGAGCAAGTCACTCAACCCTGATTGCCCTGAAAAAAAAAACACAGAAAGAACATCTGATATGTATAAATATGTGAACATGTTTATATTTGGGGCCTGGAGTAAGAAGGACCTGAGTTCAAATCCATTTACACAGGACCTGGAAGCTTCAACATTAAAGAATCACAAGGCTTGGAATATGCTATTCAGGAAGGAAAAGTAGCTTGGATTGCAGAAAACAATCAACTACCCAGCAAAACTGAACATTTGCTTTCAGGGGAAAAGATGGACATTCAATGAAATAGGGGACTTTCAAGCTTTCCTGATGAAAAGACCAGATCTGAATAGAAAATTTGATCTTAAAACACAAGACTCAAGAGAAGTTTAAAAAGGTATTTGGGGGAAAATGTTATTCAATATGTTTAAACTGTTTACATTCCTACATGGGAAGATAATAATTTTAAGTCTTTAGAACTGTATCTCTATTTGGACAGACAGAAGGAGTATATATAGAAGGTATAAATATAAATTGTCTTAGATGTGATGATATAAAGAAAATTAAGGGGTGGCAAATAAAGGAGTTTATGGGGAGAAGAGGAAAGGGAAGGTGGAATGGGGTTAATTACATCATATGAAGAGGCACAAAACACTTATTACAATAGACGGAAAGAAGGGAGGGGTGAACATTGTTTCAACCTTACCCTCATCAGATTTGCTTCAAAGAGGGAATAATATATATGCTCATTTGGATAAAGAAATTGAGCTTATTCTTAAGGGAAGTAAAAGGCTAAGGGGAAAGGGGGCACTGATAGAAGGGAGGGCAGAAGCAAGAGAAAAAAGGGTAAAGAAAAGGGAGGGGGGATGATAAAAGGGAGGGTAGTTTGGAGGAAGCAGGGGTAAGAAGTAAAATGCTGGTGAGGAGGAATAGGGTATAAGAAGGGGAAAAAGTACAAAGAACGTAAATAGAATAGACAGAAATAGTAATAATAACTGTGAATGTGAATGGGCTGAACTGTACCATAAAAGAGAAGCAAATAGCAGAGTGGATTAAAAATCCAGAATCCTACAATATGCTGTTTACAAAAAACACATTTGAAGCAGACAGATACAAACAGAGTAAAGGTAAAAGGTTGGTTTAGAATATATTATGCTTCAGCTGAAGTAAAAAAAAGCAGGGTTAGCAATACTTATCTCAGACAAAGCAAAGGCAAAAATAGATCTAATTAAAAGAGATAAGGAAGGAAACAACATCTTGCTAAAAGGTATGATAGATAACTAAGAAATATCAAAACTGAACATGTATGCCTCAAGTGGTATAGTATCCAAAATCTTAGAGAAGTTACATGAGCTACAAGAGGAAATAGACAGCACAACTATACTAGTGGGGGATTTGAATTTTCTTCTCTCAGAATTAGATAAATCTAGCCACAAAATAAGTAAGAAAGAAGTTAAAGAGGTGAATAGAATACTAGAAAAGTTAGATATGGTAGATGTCTGGAGAAAATTGAATGGGGATAGAAAGTAATAAACCTTTTTCTCAATAGTACATGGCAAATATTCAAAAATTGACCATGTATTAGGGCACAAAAACCTCATAGTCAAATGTAGAAAGGCAGAAATAGTAAATGCATCCTTTTTCAGATCATGATGCAATAAAAATTACATGTAGTAAAGAGCCATGGAATGGTGGGATGAAAATTAATTGGAAACTAAGAAATCTCATCCTAAAGAATGAGTGGATCAAACAACAAATCATAGAAACAATCAATAACTTCATCCACGAGAATGACAATAATGAGACAATATACCAAAACCTATGGGATGCAGACAAAGCAGGGTTTACAGGAAATTTTATATCTCTAAATGCTTACATGAATAAAAAAGAATAGGAGGAGATCAATGAATTGGGCATGCAATTTTAAAAACTAGAAAAAGAACAAATTAAAAATCCCCAATTAAATACCAAATTAGAAATCCTGAAAATCAAAGGAGAAATGAATAAAATTGAAAGCAAGAAAACTAAAGGATTAATCAATAAAGCTAAGAGCTGCTTTTATGAAAAAAGCAATAAAATAGATAACCCTTTAGTTAATTTGATTTTAAAAAAAGAAAGAAGAAAACCAAATTAGCAGTATCAAAAATAAAAGGGGCAATTTCACCACCAATGAATTAGAAATTAAAGCAATTATTAGGAACTATTTTGCCCAACTCTATGCCAATAAATTTGTCAATCTAAATGAACTGGATAAATATTTACAAAAATACAGATTGCCCAGGTTCACTGAAGAGGAAATAAAATCCTTAAATAAGCCCATATTAGAAAAAGAAATTGAATAAGCCATTAATGAATTCCCAAAGAAAACATCTCCAGGACCAGATGGGTTTACAAAGTGTATTCTACTAAACATTTAAAGAATAATTAATTCTAATATAATACAAATTATTTGGAAAAATAGGTGCAGAGTTCTACCAAATTCTTTTTATGACACAAATATGGTATTGATACCAAAACCAGGCAGAGCCAAAACAGAGAAAGGAAATTATAGACAAATTTCCCTAATTAATATTGATGCAAAAAAAAAACTTAAATAAGATATTAGCAAGAAGATTACAATAAGTGATCACCAGGATAATACACTATGACCAGATGGGATTTATACCTGGAATGCAGGGCTGGTTCAACATTAGGAAAACTATCAACATAATCAACCACATCAATAAGAAAACTAAGCAAAATACAACACCCATTCCTAATAAAAACAGCAGAGATCATAGAAATAGGTGGAGCTTTCCTTAAAATAAGAAGCACTATCTACCTAAAACCATCAGCAAGCATTATATAGAATGGACATAAGTTAGAGGCTTTCCCAATAAGATCAGGGGTGAAGCAGGAATGTCTATTATCACCTCTATTATTTAATACCATACTAGAAATGTTAGCTTTAGCAATAAGAGAAGAAAAAGGAATTAAACAAATTAAAATAGGCAAGGAGGAAACAAAACTATCACTTTTTGCAGATGATATGAGGTATACTTAGAGAATCCTAGAGAATCAACTAAAAATTATTTGAAACAATTAACAACTTTATCAAAGTTGCAAGATATAAAATAAATCTACATAAATCATCAATATTTCTATAAATGATCAACAACACTCAACAGCAAGAGGTAGAAAGAGAAATTCCATTTAAATTAGCGGTACAAAATATAAAATATTTGCAAGTCTACTTGCCTAGACAAAGCCAGGAACACTATGAGCACAATTACAAAGCACTTTTCACACAAATCAAATCAGATCTAAATAATTAGAAAAATATCAATTGCTCATGGATAGGCTGAGCTAATATAATAAAAATGACAATTCTACCTAAATTAATTTACTTATTCAGTGCCATAACAGAAAATCTAAACATTATTTTATGTAGCTAGAAAAAGTAATAATGAAATTCATCTGGAAAAACAAAAGATCAAGAATACTAAGGGAACTAATGAAAAAAAGTGGACAGGAAGGTAGGCTATCTCTACCAAATCTGAAGCTTTACTATAAAGCAGCAATCAAAACTATTTGGTACTGGCTAAGAAATAGAGTGGTGGATCAATGGAATAGGTTAGGCACAGGAGACAAAGTACTACATGACTTTAGTAATATATTTTTTGATAAACCCAAAGACCCCAGCTTCTGGCATAGGAACTCAGTATTTGACAAAAACTGCTGGGAAAACTGGAAGATAGTATGGCAGAAGCTAGGCAGAGACCAACATGTTACACCTTATACTAAAATAAGGTCAAAAGGGGTACATGATTTAGACATAAAAGATGATACCATGGGTAAATTAGGAGAGGAAGGAATAGTTTACCCCTCAGATTTATGGAAAAGTGAACAGTTTGTGACCAAACAAGAGATAGAGAATACTATGAAATACAAAATTGATGATTTTTATTACATTAAATTAAAAAGTTTTTGTACAAACATAAGCAATGCATCCAAAATTAGAAGGGAGGCAGAAAGCTAAGACACAATTTTTATACCAGTATTTCTAATAAAGGACACATTTCTAAAATATATCAGGAACTAAATCAAATTTATAAGAATCCAAGTCATTCCCCAATTGAGAAATGGTCAAAGGATATGAACAGGCAGTTTTCTGATGAAGAAATCAAAGCTATCTATTTCCATATGAAAAAGTGCTCTAAATCACTATTGATTAGAGAAATGCAAATTAAAACAACTCTGAGGTATCAACTGACACCTTTTAGATTTGCTAATATGACAAAAAAGGAAAATAATAAATGTTGGAGAAGCTGTGGGAGAATTGCAACACTAATGCATTGTTGGTGGAGCTGTGCATTGATCCAACCATTCTGGAGAACAATTTGGAACAATGCCTAAAGGACTATAAAGCTGTCCATACCCTTTGACCCAAGGATACCACTTTTGGGTCTTTTTCCCAAAGAAATCATAAAAAAGGGAGAAGGAGCCCGATGTACAAACATATTTATAGCTGCTCTTTTTTTTGTGGCAAGGAATTGGACCTTGAGGGGATGCCCAGCAATTGGGGAATGGTTGAACAACCTGTGGTATATGAATGTAATGGAATACCATTGTGGTGTTAGAAATGAAGAGCAGACAGATTTCAGAGAAGCCTGGAAGGACTTACATGAACTGATGCTGAGTGAGAACAATGTACATGCTATTAGCAACATTTTGTGTTGATCAACTGTGATAGACTTGACTCTTCTCACCAATACAATGGTCCAAGATAGTTCTAAAGGACTCATGTTAGAAAATGTTTTCCAAATCCAGAAAAAAAAGAACTATAGAATCTAGATGCAGACTGAACCATACTATTTTAGTGTTTTTGTTTTTTGAGCTTTTTTTTCCTTTTTGCTCTGATTCTTCTTTCACAGCATCACTAATGCAGAAATGTTTAATGTGATTGTACATATATAACCTATATAAGATTGCTTGCTGTCTTGGGGAGGGGAAAGGGAGGGTAAGGGGGGAGAAAAATTTGACACTGGAAATCTTATAAAAACAAATGTTTAAAACTATCTCTACATGTAACTGGAAAATAATAAAATACTTTTATTTGGGGGCAGCTAGGTGGTGCTTTGGATTAAGCACTGGCCCTGGATTCAGGAGGACCTGAGTTCAAATCCGGTTTCAGACACTTGACACTAGCTGTGTAACCCTGGGCAAGTCACTTAACCCCTGTTGCCTGCAAAAACCAAAAAACCAACAAACAAAAAATACTTTTATGAAGAAAGAAAAAAGAAACAAGGTTTTAAAAAACACAGGGGCAGCTAGGTGGTGCTGTGGATAAAGCACTGGCCCTGCATTCAAAAGGACTTGTGTTGAAATGTGGCCTCAAACACTTGACACTTACTAGCTGTGTGACCCTGGGCAAGTCACTTAACCCTCATTTCCCTGAAAAAAAAAAAACACCAAAAACAATAACAAAATGTTACCAAAGAAATATTGGAATGAAACACATAAAAGTTAATTACCTTGTAAGACAAGAATAAATGTTAAAACAAAAGACTGAAAACATAGAAGACAGTGTGATATATCTCATCAGAAAGAATTAGTCTGGAAAAATAGATTAAAGACACATAATTTAAGAATCCTTGGATAAAAAAAAGAGCTAAACATATTTCAAGAAAACTTTAAAAACCAGATCTCTTAAAACCACAGGCAAAAGAGGAAATAAAAATAATTCACTTATCACCATCAGAAACCCCAAAACAAAACGTCCCTAACTCTAAAGCTTCTGTGTCAAAGGAAAAATACTGCAAGAAGGAATAAGTAAAAAAAATCAAGTCCTGAGGAAGCAGTAATTCAAAATTTAGCAACTACCAATAAAAGCAGTGGAGAACTTTACAATATTCTAGAAGATAAAAGGTATAGGCTTACAACCAAGAATAACTTATTGAATAAAGCTGAATGTTGCCCCATAAGGAGAAAAATCAGCCTTGAATAAAATTGAAGACTTTCAAACATTAATATTTAAAAGTCTAGAACTGAGTAGAAACTTTGAAATATAAACATAGGCCTCACATGAAACAAAAAGAACAAAACATTATCAAGGAATCATAAGCAACTAAACGATATGTTATACATTTCCCTTTAGAACTGTCATCATCAGGGGGTGAAAAGGTCATGTATTAAAACATAAGGTCCAGGAGGTTTTTTTTGTTTTGTTTTATATTATATCTTTTTTTTTTCAGGGCAACGGGGCTTAAGTGACTTGCACAGGGTCACAAAACTAGTAAGTGTCAAGTGTCTGAGGCCAGGTTTGAATTCAGCTCTTCCTGAATCCAGGGCCTGTGCTTTATCCACTGTACCACCTAGCTGCCCCCTAATACTGTATTTTTTAAAAAGAAAGGAAAGTATGGGGAAAAAGGAATACACTGATAGCAAGGAGGGAAAGGAAGAGTGGGGGAAATGACATTATATAATTTGGGTACATAATTAGAAGTCTAAATAAGCATAAAGGAAGCAGTGAAGTTAATAGGAACAACTTATCCCTCACTTTTATATAAACTGGTAAAAAAAAAAAAAAAGGGCGAGGGAATAGTATACAGAAACACAGTTGAGGGGAGAAATATATTCAGCCCAACTGGGAAATAGGAGCAAAAATGGAGAAGGAAGATGGAAGAATAAGATGAAAGATAGATTTAAAACATATTAGTTTCCAAACAAAATAAACAGTAACCATAGGGGTTGGATTGTGAAGAAGGGTTTAAAAAGAAAGAAACAAAAGGTAAGAACCTGGGATTGGGCTCTAGGTAAAAGAAAGATAAGAGTAGAACAGAACTAGATTAGATCAAACATAGGGCAATCATGCTGGGTATAGTCCTTTTCTCTCACCACCTCTTCATCTTAATAAATACCAAGTGGGGAACCCTAATCAATACAATAACCAACCAAGATTCCTGTATACATGACAGACATGCTACCGACTTTTTAATAGAAAGGTGATGGAGTTGGAGGGCATATTGAGGCATGGCTTGTTGTGTTTGTTTGGTTGGGTTATTTTGGGGGGATGGACAATGCAGGAATACATTTGACCTGATTCTAAATATTTGTTATAATTTTTTTCTTTCTATTTCAATGGTGAGGTAGGGACAGAGATTTGAGGAAGAGAAAGTTGATATTTGTGAATCAGAAAAAATATTGAATGATGCTAAGGGAAACAAATAGTATGAAAAAAATCTTTGTAGCACATTTCTCTTTATAAAGTTTTTATGTTCAAAATATATAAAAAATCTGATTCAAATTTTCTAAGAATAAGACTCATGCTCTGAATTATAAATTATCAATGGAAAATAAATTTTCAAAGGGAAACAAAAAACAACTAATTTATCATTGACTATATAAAAAAATGCTACAAATCAGGAATAGAGAAATGCAAATAGAAGTAACTCCAAGATTCTACCTCACCTCCCTCAGTCTGGCAAAGCTGACAAAAGGAAAATTACAAATGCTAGAGGAACTGGAAGAAGAGGAACATGGATATACTTAGTGAATTAGAATTGGTCCAGCTGTTCGGGAAAGCAATTTGGAATTTTGCCTTAAAGTTTACTAAATTGTGCATGGCCTTTAATACACTAATATCACTACTAGGCCTACATGATAAAGATATAAAAGAAAGAGAAAAGAAGACCCAGGTGAACAAAAAATGTATAATTCTTGATTACACAACTGCATATATAATTTACTTATTTTAGATATTCAGGCATATAAGTCCTTACTTAGGAAATTGGATACTTAGGGACGTAGGTATTTTAGTAGTTAGGTAATCAAGTACTTGGGCAGCTATGTGGCAGAGTGTTGTACCTGAAGTCTGGAAGACTGCTTCCTGAGCTCAAATCCAGTGTCAGATATTTACTAACAGTGTGACCCTGGGTAAGTCACTTAACCCTATTTGCCTAATTTTTCAAATGAGCTGAAGTAGGAAATGGCAAACTACTTCAGTATCTCTGCCAAGAAAACCCTAGGTGGGATCAGAAAGTGTCTAATAGGACTGAAACTGAAAAACAACAGAATTAAGTATGTAGGTAATCTGTTAATAGGTATTTAGAAATGGAGACACTCAGGTAACTTTTTCTAACATGAATAAGCATTTTAGGCCTAAAGAGGATTTAACATAGGTACTTAAGAATATAATCTAGGTAATTAGATACTATGGTAATTAAGGGCTTACTTTCTTAGGTAATTAGCCACTTAGATAAGTACCTGGATATTTCAGGTAATTAGATATTTAAGTACTCAGGGACATAGACACTTGGGGATTTATGGTACTAAGGTAATTAGGTATTTAGGCATTTAGGTATTTAGAGTTAGAATTAAGGTTAGAGTTCTACCAGATTGAATCAGATTAAAATTTTGAACAAGTTTAGACCAGCTTGGACCAGTCGAGACCTGACTGAGTTCACAGGCTGCCAGGATTCATCTGCTTCAGACACATCCCTCAGGGGCCAATGTAAGAATATTTATTCCCTTTGTGTTTCATCAGGGAGCCAGTAGATTATTTTATTTTTTGGTTTTAAATTTTTTTTTAATTCTGAATAGAATTTTATTTGCCAAAATATACGTAAAAACAAAATTTTAACATCAATTTTAAAAAAACTTTGTGTTCCAACTTCTCTTACCCCCTCCACCCCCCCCCCCAAGAACTCAATCAATTCAAAATAAGTTGTACATGAGTAGTCATGGAAAAATTCCCATATTAGCTAGTTGTGAGAGAAAACAGTCAAAAAACCCAGAACTTCAGATTAAGGAATTGTCAAAGAGGAAATGAAAAAAAATTCTTTTAAATGTTTCCATCTGTTTTCAGATACTATCAGTTCTTTCTCTGCAGATGGGCTGTAATCTTCATAAGTCCCTCAGGATTATATTGGATCATTGCTTTGCTGAAAACAACCACATGCTTCCCAGCAGACCATTCCCCCATTATTGCTGTTCTTTTGTATATAGTACATTTCACTCCCCTTCAGCTCAGGTAGGTCTCTCCATGTTTTCCCGATAGCATCCTGTTCATCACAACCTCTATATCAACCTTAAGGTTGACGGAGGATCTTCTTCACAAAAGCCCAGCAAAGTAGGTACCATACATTTTGCCATTATAATCAATCATCATAACTATTTCCCTCCATCCCACTCCCTTCCCATGACATTTACTCTATCCTCTTTTTACCTATTCCTCCTCAGAGGTGCCTTACTTCTGACTATCCTCTCCCTCACTCTGCACTCCCTTTTTTTTTCACCCTTCCTTCCTTGTCCTCTTCCCCTCCTATTTTCGTGCAGGATTAAATAGATTGCTCCTCCCAATTGGGTATGAAAGCTATTCCCTCCATGAGCCCACTCCAATGAGATCAGGGTCCCTGAACTAATTCTGTGTTCTAAATTTTTTTTTTCCGTCCCTCTCTCCTCAATCCTCCCTATGAGATCAAGCAATTCAATATGTCATACTGGTGCAGTTATGCAGAACATCTTCTTCCTTGAAAGTGTTTTTCTTTTTACTGCTCTCTCCCCCAATCTGCCCTTTCCTCCTTCCCTTCTCCCCCCCTTTTCTCCCTCTCCCCCCCGCCCAGGGCAAAAGTATATTACTATACCTACTTGAGTATTTATGTTAGTCCTTCTTTGAGCCAATTCTGATGATATTAAGGTTCATTCACTCCCTAACTCCTTCCCCTTCTTCTACCCTCCTCCATAAGCTTTCTTCTTGTTTCCTTCATGTGAAATACCTCTCCCCAGACCATCTCTCCCCTTCTCCCTCCCCCAGTTTATTCCTTCTACAACTCAACCCTATTTTAATGATGTCATCATGGATTAGCTAGGTGGCACAGTGGACAAAGCACCAGCCCTGGACCCAGGAGGCCCCCCAAGCCCAAATCCAGCCCCAGACATAAGACATCCCTCCCTGTTTGCCCTACAAAGAACAAAAGCATGATTAATTTTCAATATGAGGACCTTCTGTTATACTCAACAACTCATCATATTCTGAACTTTCACCAAAATTTGAATGGAAAGGGTAGGGGGAGGAAAGGAAAGAAAATACTTATAAAATCTCTACTATACACCAAGTATTGTAGTTTTAAACAGAATTTAAAAGCTGTGGGGTATTTTTAATAAATATTTTTAATAAATATTATCTCATTTGTTCCTCAAAACAATCCTTTGAGGTAGGTACTATTATTATCCTCATTTTACAATTGAGGAAATAGAGATTAAGTGATTTGTCCAGGGTTTCACAGCTAGAATTATATGAGGTATAATTTGAACTCATACATAACGTCAGGCTCAGTGATTTATCTATCCTCTGTGCCACCAGATGCCCATGATCCCTCTTCCACTGGGATTTCAAAGCTTTGTGGGTACATGAGGGAATAAAGAAAAGTGCACAGAGATAGAATGTCATGGGTGTTAAATCATGATATTTTCACCTCCTTAACAATCTTGTTTTAAGTCAGGCTAACTTTGAGGATTATTTTTGTATCATGGGAAGTCCAGAATTCTTCTTTTTGAACTTTTTCCACAGGTATTTGTGATCTGGTTCCACACATACTACCGATTACCATTATATCACATTACACGTTTATTCCATCAACACAAAGAGAGTTTTACAACATATTTATAAAGTAATCTATTAGAAGACAAAGAGCAATGTTCAGAAACATTCTAAAAATATTGATAAGTATTCCAAACGTGAATCTTTTCTTGGATCTTTGTTTAGTTTTATGATTTATAGTTGGCAAACCTTTTGTAAGATCAAAGAAAGCAAGCAAGTAAATTTTCTCCAAAAGAAATATCCTATTCAAACTAACCTGTCATTTTGGTTCCCCCAAATACTTTGAGAAGAATCAAATACAAAATGTGGTTTGGAAAGAAAAGTGGGCTAAGTTTATATTACATTGGAAAATCTGCTGAACTCTTATTTGTCCTTCTTTAAATCTTTTTTCCTGTTTATTTTCTATTGTTTTATGGAGCTATAAAGAAACTATGTTGTGAAAAGAAAAGCTAAATTTAGACTAAATTTCTTGTCATGGAGAAAATGGGATAGTCATCTGAAATGTTTCACAGACCTGAGGAAAGCCACAATCCATTTTGTATGTCACGTTCACTACAAAGCAAATCAAGATAGTATCCTCAGACTTCAGAGTATGGCTTTGCTGGTCTTGGCCATGACTGGCAGAGAGAGACAAGTTTATAGAGGAAACAGTTGTTCATCTTTTGGCCTTTCAACTTGTCCAATAGTTCTTATGCATCAGCGCCAAGAAAATAATGCAACCAAAGTCTCTTGTGTATAATTTTGTTCTGTTCAGCTCATAGTTCCTGCCAAAATTCTCTGGAGGTATGATGATTCTCCAGTCAGGTAGGGAGACTACAACAGAATACCCTGGATAAAGGTTGCAGTTTATTCATGAGCAGTGATGGGTATACAATTTCCTTATTGGTCTTAACTACAATTATTCCAAGACAGAGAATATAGACTAGAATGTAAATAAAGAAATCCATGCCAAGGACTTCCTAGATTTCTGGTGCTTCTTGTCAATGATTAAACTAGAATGTTTCCCCATGTGAAAGAAATCCTATTCTTGGGTTCTCCCCTTAATGTTAATGTACCCTAATGAAAAATTTGAAGGGATAATAAAGGAAAGAGGAGGTGGTGCTCTGGGTGGTGTTCGAAGGCATCTCTACGAGATATAGCACTGAAATACAATAGTAAAATACTTTCCTGTTGAAAAATGAAAAAGAAAGGTCATCTTTTTATACTCATATATAATTATGACATATGCATGTATTATGTATCTTTAATTGATTTGATCCCCACCAAAGAAAGTTTCATTGGCATTGTATATCAATTCATTATAAACACAATTGGATTACTATTGTTATTTTTCCTTCTCCTATTTCTTCCTCCCCTTTTCTATACTGTGGCTCATTTCTACCTTCTGGCAAGTTCTCGTTTACATATTTATAAGCTCCAGCATTTTAGCTATTCCAGTGAGTCTTTATTCCTAAAATCGTGAGTCTTTGTTCTCTCTCTTTCCCCTTTATTTTTAATGAGGCCCTATAAAATGTTTCTAGCTATAGCTTGACCACTTTTTCCCCCATAATCTTGGCCAACTGGCTCTAAAATTTGATTGTTAGACTGAAAAGACTGGGTGTTCCCAAGTCTTCTCCCCACACCCTCTTTTTTGAAGCCAGGTGGACTTGCTCTAATCCCAGAATTTTATATTGATTTTGACAATAGTTTGTCATATAAGAAAATAGGCAGTTTGGCTTTGGCCTAGTTCCATTTTCTAGAGCCTCTTAGAGAACTTTTCAATGTCTTCATCTTCTAATTAATAAGCTTTCTTGTCTGTAAAATGGGGAGATTTGATTAGATATTTCCAATGATTCCTTCGCTCTGTAAAGTCTATGGTTTTCCAATCTATTTTGTGAATACAGAACTCTGATATTTCTTGGTCTCTAATTTCTTTGCCATTCCTGAATCTATTCCTCATTCACTGGACTTTTGCATTTCCCCACTACCAACTTTTGTATTCTGGAGTTGCCTCTCTATGGTGTCTCCTAATTCATGGATTTCTAAGTTGAACCACCATTTAAAGAGGCACTTAGGCTATTCTCATTTCAATCCTGGTTCCACCCTTAAGTCTTTAGACTTTACTTCTTCCAACAGACTTGCCTGAAAGGATGACATCTATTGCCCCTCTCTTGATTTGGGTTCTACTTTATGTATTGTCTTCTGCCATTAGAACACATGCTTGGGGTAAGGATCATCATTTATAAAATTATATTTCCCCCTCCCAGCTTATTATAGTGCCTGTCATATAGTGAGAACTGAATAACTGCTTTATCTAATATATATATCCAGATAGTTTTCTGTTGGAGGTATTACTCTGCCATTTTATTAATAATGATAACAGCAAACAACTTATGTTTACATAGCACATGGTAGGCTTCTGGAACTTCTGTTATCATGCTGCTTTATTTACCATTGTTTCATTTGATTGTCAAAACCGAAAATCATTTGTTTGCATTAATCAAGTTGAATTTTGCATTTGGATGGGAGAGGAGTTATTTTTTTTTTCTTTTTTATGGTACAGTAGGAGCTATGGGCTGGGAGGGCTGGTGTACTCCACCCAAATCCCCCATCCCCACTTCCACCATGGCTTGGCTCCCTGGCCCCACAGTTGTAGCCTATGGAGGTGGCCCTCTGGCAGTAGCTGTTGATTTTGTCATGCAAGGCCCAATGGGAAGTGGCTGAGCAGGAGGCTCAGGCCACAGATGCTGCGACTAATCATTGGAGCATTTATTTCTTAATCATCTATTTATATAAAACCCAACTACAGTTTTTATTAGGTTCCTGTATCTTTTAAGTGTCACATAAAATATCAGAGTGTTGTACTATTAACTCCATGACCCCATGTTGTATGTTTTTAACTTGATTTTTCATAGCACTAGGCATTTTAGGAATGCATACATTGTCTTATAGCAGAACTAACTGTGTCCTTATACCCATTCTCCTCTTTGACATCTTCAGCTTTCTCCTTTTTTCTTCTATCCCTATAATTTTGAATTTTGCTGCTGTTGTTTATTTTTGTACCATTCTCCTGATTTACTTTATCTTTCTTTTGTATATCTACGGTCTTGAAGCACCTATTATTGTTGGGCTGACGTCATCGATTATGTACTATTTTGGGCTAGGCCTGTATTTATTTACTGTCTTTTCATCTTTGCACTCCACCTCTTTTAGTTGATTTCTTATGAGCCAGTCCACAGATCATGCTTCTAATAAGTGGCTCTGGAAGCTTTCTCTCATCTTCTTTGTCACATTAATTTATCCCCCCATTCATGCAGTACAGGGAAATTGGTCGTGTTGGTATATTGTGCCCTTACCATTTTCAGCAGTCTCTGGGATATGAAATATTTTTACAATGAAAAAGGCATTGTATATCGAAGGAACGGTCTTCTCCAGCTCTACTAACTAGCCTAGCACCTCACTCCTTTGGTGTACTTTGTGACTTGTCTTCAGCTCACAAGTAAGGTATCTGCTAGACTTCTGGGGTAATCCCCATACCCCGTGACCTTTGTTCACCATGTACCACCTGAACCAGCCTTTGCAGCAGGATGCCTGCTGAAGAATCCAGAATGAACATTTAATCTTGACAGTACAGGATAGTTTTTTTTCTATCTTCTCTCCCTTCTAATCAACATCATTTTTATTTGAAGATCATCATTGACATTTCACTGTCATTTCACCTTTCCCCCTTATGCCATTGAGGACAACAGCCAAAGATTGGATCTCAAACAGTTCCTTAAAGTCTAATAGATCTCAGCAGTGAGGTGTTTCAACCCTGGAGCACTTCCTATTTTCAACAGCTTGCTCCTGCTGCTCACTTTTTGAGCTGTGATCTCTGCTGTTAAATTATTTGCTTCCTTACCCTTTGATTGGTACCCTCATTTTACAGATGAGTCCTCTTATGCTTTTGACTTCAATTTGTGACAAGAATGATCCTTGAATGTGATTCATAAACATATTTTGTTAATCAAATTGTATTTTACATGTAATTGAGAAGCATATTATTCAATGGGCTGGAGAAGTGAATGCTTTTCAGCAAAAGCAATGAAACAAAAAAAGCTTCTTCATGAAGAAGTTCTTAACAACAATGCCTTAAAATGGATAGGTACCTTGTAAGCCTGGCCAATGTCGATATGCCTTTAATGCATAGCTAAACACTTATATAATAGGAAAGGAGGTAAAGAAAGTTGCAGGAAGTATTATTGTAATACAGGAACACCTTTAAAGATTTAAACCTGTTTCTAATCTGTATAAATATTTTGGGGGCCTTTAAGTTCCACAGAAGCTAAGTTGCTCCTATATTTCTTTGGGAGGATCAGAAGCAGTGTGTTACAGAAGAATGAAAGATAAACTGGGCATCAGGAGAGACTAGCTCTCACTAGCTATGTATTAACAAGTCATTTTGTCATCAAGAAATATTGGTTAAATACTCATTATGTGCCAGGCACTATGTTAAATGTTCAGATTATAAAGAAAAGCAAAAACATGGCCCTGCCCTCAAAGAGCTCACATTCTAATGGTAGCACCTACATGCAAATATGTGTAGGTGTGAATATCATTTATATCTTATTGTAAATGTAACTGTAAATGGGAAATAATCTCTGAGGGAAGCCACTAGAGGAAAGAGAGAAGGAGGGGAGAGACTGGGGAAAGTCTGTTGTAGAAGGTTAGATTAGAGCTGAATGTTGAAGGAATCTATGGAAGCCAGAAGGCCGAGATACAGAGGGAAAACATTCTAGTTGTGGGAAACACAGTGAAAGGTGTGTTTCTTATTTTATGAATAGCAAGAAAGTCAGTGTAAGAGAACCTTAGAGCACAGGGAGGTCACTAAAGTCTAAAAAGACATTAGGAGACAGGATGGCAACAGCTAGTGAAGGGCTTTGAAACCAAAACAGGGGATCTTATATTTGATTCTAAAGACAACAGGCAGCCACTGGCATTTATTGAATAGAGGAGTGACATGCCAGAGTTGCACTTTAGGATGATCATTTTGGTTCCTTAAACACTGTGAAGATGAGTTTCATCATCTGAAAAAAAAGTAGTCGTGATGATGATGGTGGTGGGGGTGGTGGTGGTGGAATCAGTAGCATCTACTCACTACTTTGTTTAGAGGCTTTAAAGAGATGATGTAATTTACTATGATTTAATGGAAATTGGCAAAGTATGATTATTGATACTAGTCAAGACCCATCAAATTGAATATATGTATATGTATATGTGTGTGTGTGTGTATATATATATATATATATATGTATATATTCCTATACGCATACATATTTATATACATGCTCAGCTTCAATATAAAGGATTGAAAATGAAATTATTAAAATTATCTTGGAAAATGAAATCTAGGGGTAAGAAACAAGATAGACTTATATACAGTATAACAGCTTCATACCCCTTTGTGATAAAGACTTATTTGAGAAGAAATTCAAGAATTTTTGCACTTAGCAAAGCATAAAATACTCAATCGAATGCATCTATCATATCATTAATCTGGGTGGTCCGTGTGACAATGAGACTTGCAAGACATCATTTCTGTGTGCTTCTCATCCATATCTTCCCAATAATCTGGCCATGGGGTGCTTTTTAAATTTTTAGTGTGAATTATTTGCATTCTTTTGACATTGTGTGAATTTGAATGAAGCATATTGACTTTCTAAAAAGACAAAATAAAAAGGAATTTAATAGTTAAATAAAAGTCCAAAATTATGGAAAGCAGTAAAAATGGAAGAGGTGGTGGTTGAGGGGGAAAGGAAAAGAACCTGTGGGAATAGGGATGCCTTAAAATGGATTAAATAAAGAATAACCAAGACAATGGGTTTTTTTGTTTTTGTTTTTGTTTTACAGATGAAGAGGAACAAAAAATAATAATTAGGAAGAAAAAATATTCATGGAAAATACAAATTTAAATCTCATAATTTGAAATTTGAATGGATTATACAATCCAATAAAACAAAAACAGGATAACAGATTGCACAAGAAAACAAAACCTGGCAATCTAATGCTTAGGAGAAATACAACTAAAAGGCAAAGATATTTATAGAATAAAAATGAGGAGTTTGAAGAAAAATTTACTATGCACCAGGTCATTAGGAAAAATTCAGAATTTGAATCAAGTAATCAGATAAAATGGAAACAAAAAATCCCATAACTTTGAAAGAGATAAACAAAGAAAATGCATTATGCTGAAAGGAACTATAGAGAACAAATCAATATCAATATGAAATATATCCACAAAAGCATCTAAATTACCAAGGGAAAATAATTCAATGACAAGACAACACAAACATTAATATAATAGTGGAGGGAGCCTTTTATGTTCTTCTCTAGTTATGGACAAATTAAACAGAAAGATCAACAAAAGTGAAAAATACATAATTTAGAAAAGTGCTGAGTAAAAAAATAAATGCCTATAGACTTATGGCATCTTCTGAGTGGGACTGTTAAAAATACACAGATTTATCCACATCACATAAAGTTTTGTTTTTTTTTTTTTGTTGGGAGGGTTTTGGCAAAAATTGACCATGTATCGGGGCAAAGAAATGTTACAAATAGATATAAAAAGGCAGAAATAGGAAACACATTTGTTAGAGACCAAAATATGATAAAATTTGTAATCAGCTCACTGACCAAAAACAATTTAAAAAAAGAAAAGGATGCAAATGAATATCTAATCATGAAATCCTAAATAACAAATGGGTCAAAGAGCAAATCATAGAAACAATTACCAATGTTGTGTAACAGAATGACAATGATGAAATAAAATACCAATATGTCTGATATGCAGGTAAAATAGTCCTCAGAAAGAAAATTATATTCCTAAAAACAAAGACAAGAAAAACATAAAAGGACATGATTAATTAAACTGATTATGGATTTCAAATTTAGATATCCAAGAAGAAGGAAGGAAGGAAGGAAAGAAGGAAGGAAAAGAGGGAGGGAGGGAGAGAGAAAGGCAAGGAGAAAAGGAAAGAAGAGAGCAAGAAAATGTACTAGTTGTAAAGGAGCTACCATGTGGGTTGTGGGTTGGTCTACTGTTATTCATGGATTCATAAAATAATTCTATCAAACATTTAAAAAATAATTACTATGCTAGAATGAATAAAGAACCAATACTGTGTAAATTATTCTCAAAACTTGAGAAAGGAAGCATTCTACCAGATTTCTTTTATTAAATGAATATAATCCTAATACCTAAACCAGGACAGATAAAACACATAAATATAGAGCAATATTATTTATGAATATTGAATCAAAATCTTTAAATGAAATATTAAATATACTGCAGCAACTCATCCAAGAAATCATTCATCATGAATGATTTGGATTTAAGCTAGGACTTCAAGGATAAATCACATAAGGAAATCTTAATTATTAAATTAATCAGATTTAAAAAAATAAAAACACATTATTGCCTGAATAGATACAGAAAACCCTTTCAGAAAGTATACCCCTCATTTATGTAAAAAAAAAAATCTACAGAGAATAAGCTTAAAAGGTCTTTCTTAATATTAAAAAGAGACATCAAACTAAATGGAGATTCATTAGAAATTTTCACAATAAATGGAGAAATAAAGTATCATTATCCCAATCATTATTTGTCGTTGTTAAGGAAATGCTAAAGATAGCAATAAGAGAAAAAGAAATTAAAATTATATTACATTAAATTATATGTATAGAAAAAAACAACTGTTGATAACATTATCATTCATTTAGAGAATCCTAGTAAATTATCAAATATACTAATTGAAACAAATAGGAGTTTTAACAAAGTTGTAGGCTAAAAACTAGGCCTTTAAAACTCAACCACATTTTTATATACTGACAAAACCCATAAGCAAAAATAAAATAATAAATCTTATTTTCAATAAATATAAAATACAAAAACACCTGGGGATCTATCAAGTATACAAACTATGTGTGTTTAATGTATATATGTATATACACATATATGTATGTATGTATGTTTTCATGCATATATGTATATATAAACTATAGCTATTTAAGATCTTTATATTTTCAAGGAGCTCTTTGAAACTATATATGTATATAGGTATATGTGTGAATTCACAAACATATATTCAGTTGCAAAGTGAATATTTATTGATCATGGATAGTTCATGTCAATATAACAAATATGATAATAATGCAAAAGATAATTTATAGTCTTCATGCTGTAACGATTGGAATAACGCCACCTGCTGGATACTTACTGTAGAAGAGTTCTGCCCATGAAGGGAAGGTCTTTGAGGGCAAGACCAGGAGTCAGGAAGTGACGCGGACTAGTGGGAGGAGGAAGGAAGAGACTGGCGCTGACTCTGGGGCTCTTTCCTCTGGACTCTGGTGGAGAAGGGAGCTAAAAATGTGCTCTCCCTTTAATAGATAGAAATCTAGGCCTTTCTCTCTCTCTTTACCAAATTCTTATTCTCCTTAATAAATGCTTAAAAGTCTAACTCTTGCTAAAGCTTATAATTTATTGGCGACCACTCATTAGATATTTTAGACAGTTTAGCTAGAATTTTAACCCTTAACACTCTTTACCAAATTCTTATTCTCCTTAATAAATGCTTAAAAGTCTAACTCTTGCTAAAGCTTATAATTTATTGGCGACCACTCATTAGATATTTTAGACAGTTTAGCTAGAATTTTAACCCTTAACAATGCTATTCCAAACAAATTACCAAAAGAGTACTTTATAGAACTTGATTAAAAATACTTTTAAAATAATTTAGATGAACAAAAGGTCTTGAATATCAAGGGAATAATATTAAAGGAATATCAAGAGAAATAATGACAAAAAGTCAGAAAGGAAGGGAAAATAGGACTTTTTGCACTCAACCTTATTAATAACGATGATACTACTACTACTACTACTACTACTGCTACTACTACTACTACTACTACTACTACTGCTACTACTACTACTACTACTACTGCTACTAACAAAAACAACAACAATAATCAAGATTTATATGGTGCTTACTATGTGTCAGGCACTATGCTAAACATTTTACAGTTATTATCTCATTTGATGATCACAACAACTCTGGCAAGTAGGTGCTATTATTGTGCCCATTTTACAGTTGAGGAAATTGAGACAAACAGAGATTAAGGAATTTGCCTGGAATCACACAGCTAGTAATCACATGAGGTCATAATTGAACTCAGGTCTTTCTTACTCCAGGCTTGGAGCTCTATTGCTTGTATCACCTAGCTCCTTTGATACTTGTTAAGAAGTAGAGAGTGAGATTCATCAAACATACTATAAAAGGGAAAATCAGAAACAATGAAATTTAGTGCTGCAATATTTAACAAACTAGAAAACATAAATTACTTATGAAATTCCTCCTTTAATAAAAAATACAGGGAAAACTGGAAAACTGTCTGCCAGAAATTAGGCTTAGAATAATACATTACAGCATATCCTATGATTAAATCTACATGGTTATGTGTCCTTAATATTAAAGATCATACCATAAGAATTAGAAGAAAAGCAAATCATATAGCTTTTTCAGTTATATATCGGGAAAATATCTTCTTAATAAAATAAATAATAGGGCCAACTACAAAAGATAAAATATATAACCTTAATTAGATAACATTGAAAGATTTTCCAACAAAATTACTGTATCTAGATTAAGCAGTGTCGGGGGCAGCTAGGTGGAGCAGTGGATAGAGCACTGGCCCTAGAGGTAGGAGGATCTGAGTTCAAATCCTGACTCAGACACTTGACACTTACTAGATGTGTGACCTTGGGCAAGTAACTTAACCCTCATTGCCCAACCAAAAAAAAATAAATAAAAAATAGATTAAACACTGTTCATAAAAAAATATACACAATTAACACAACAATGTAAGTAGAAAAACAACCACAAAAGTCAAAAGTGAATGTTGCAAAATTACAAAAAAAACCCAACAAAAAACCAAAATGATCCTAATTCCAAAGTAGAGCTATAACAACACATTCTCCTTCTACTCCTTTGCAGAGGAGTATCACAAACATTGGACATTGGAGATATTTTCAGTTTTCTTTTTGATATATTTATCATTTTTGCTGATCCTCTGCTTGTTTCTGTCTCTCTCCCTGCTTCCCTCCCTCCATCAAAATATTATTTGTTGTATGAGATTGACTATCTGAGAGAGGAAAGGGGTGTAGGCAATACTGAAAGAAATTGTGGTGATGTGAAAAAGCAAAAGAAAGCAATTAAAGTGTTTTGACAATTATACTCTGCTGACAGAAAATAATTTAAATGATAGGAAATGACAATTATATGAAAAGGTTGAAGTGAATAAATAGAAAATTCACTCACCAACTTAAATTTATTAAACAGAAGCAATGAATGAAAACAAAAATACAATAGAATTGTTGTTGTTTGTTATTCATCCTTCATTCTCAAAAGAAAATAAGTCACATCACCAGCATGATCTCTTGACTTTCAAGTGAATTGGATTCAAGTGAGCCATAGCTGTGCAAAGTTATTACCCTCACTCTCTCCTCCAGTCATCGCAGTACAGTGGCAAGATGTGTCAAGAAAACTGGCAGTGGCCCAGGGTGCAGTGGGAGAACTTGACCTTTTAAACTGAGGTCTTTCCCAGGTTTCAGTTGGTCCAAAGCAATGTCCATGTAGTGATTGAAGGCTACATTAGAACTGAGACAAAAGATGACCTGGTTGGCCTTCCCAAAAGAATCAATCTATAAGAATAAGGTCATACATGCTAAAGATTAACACTTTTTGTTTGATTTTAGGATTTTTTGATACTTTAGGAGGGAAATGGGCTAAAGTAGGGAAAAGACTACTTTTACCAGTGAATGGAATAATGATGGTTGGTTGTTTTTCCTTCATTCCCAAGAAGGACAATGATATCAGGTAATGTCATGACTTGCACAAAATTAGATTTAAGTGAGGGAGGGCTTTGCAAGGTCACCAAGTTCATTCTCTTCTCCAGAGCCTTCTGGGTCTAATGACAAGATATATATCTGGACAACTGGAGATGGCCCTGCATGTTTTAAGGCAATTGCGCCTAAGAGATTTGTCCATTGTCACACAGCTAGTAAGTGTCTGAAGTGAGATCTGAACTCAGTTTTTCTCAACTTCAGAGCCAGTTATCTACCCAATGTGCCACCTAGCTGCCCCAAGGAACAATGATAGTTGAAAACAGAAGTCATGCCTGCTAAAATTGTAATTTCCTTTTGTTTTCTCTGCTAATGAGCAAGAACTTTATATTAGAAAGGATAGAGCATATATAGCTAACAGAGTTGATAATATAAGAGATAGCAAAAATGTCATTTTTAACCCTTTGATGATTTTAAGTCATCTGATTAAGATGAACTATAGGATAGTGTGTAGGGGTGGGAGGGAAAATAATGAATGTCATTTATTAAGCCACTGTCAGACATATGAAAGACATATCATGGAGAATGACAGAAGTGACTAAAGGTCAAGAAAGGTACAAACCTGTTTTTTAAGGAGGGAAGACACAATCACCTAAAAACTATAACTACTAAGTTTGATGTCTATTTCTGCTAACATTTCAGGAATGTCACTTAAGCAATGGTTAAATAACTAATGCAGAATTAAGTTTAATGTGATTATACATACATAACATAGTTGATTGCTTGTTATCTTGGGGATGGGGGAGGGAAGGGAGGCAGGGAGAAAAATTTGGAACTAGAAATTTTATGAAAACAAATGTTGAAAACTATCTCTGAATGTAACTAGAAAATAATAAAATACTTTTATGATAAATTTTTAAAAAGAAATGGTTAAGAGGCAGCTAGGTGGTGCAATGGATAAAGCACTGGCCCTGGATTCAGGAGGACCTGAGTTCAGACACTTGAGATTTACTAGCTGTGTGACCCTAGGCAAGTAACTTAACCCTCATTCCCCTGCAAAAATTTTTTTAAATAAAGAAATGGTTAAAATCTAGAAAATGTAGAGGTCATCATAGAGATACAATATGAATTTTGTAAGAACAGATGATATCAGATTAATTCTACCTATTGTTTTGACAATTACTAGATGAAAAGAATTCTACAGATAGTATTACCTAGATTTCAATAAAGTATGTGATAACACTTCTCATGGAATTCTTGTGGGAGAAATGTAAGCCAGAAGATAGTATCACAGAAGAACAAATTTACCACATTTTAGAGCTGGAAGGGACCTTAGTAGACAACTAGTCCAAGCCAAACACCAAATGTATTCCCACTTTAAGATACTTGTCTCAAGACCAAAAGGCCTTCTTTGAAGAGCTCAAAAAGTCTTTTAAAAAGCAAATGAGAGGATATGCTGTGGGTAATCACCTTGTCCTCCTTTTCCCTTCTTCCTTCCTTCCCTCCTGCCACAATGATAAGCCTGATGAGCCCAGGTCAGGACTCTGCTGCTGCCCTTCCTGCAGTCACCAGCTGGGTGAAGCCAGGGGTATAGGCTAGCACTGGGAACCTCCCCTCCCCCCAGCACCAGAAAGTTCTCACCTTCCTTAACCTTCTAGAGGACAGCTACCTGCAGCAATTCTTTGCCACAGACCTGTGCTTTCAGATCTCTGATAAGTATCTCTTGGTGATGGTCCTTATTTATTTCCAAAGAGTTGGCCTACAGATCAGTGAATATACCCATAGCAACCTCTTCTTAGTCCTGTATCTAGCTAATGATATCGAGGAAGACAGAGAGGACCCCAAGTATGAGATTTTGCCCTGGGCCCTGGGCAGGGGCTGGGGGAAGCTTGTGCCCAGCTTCCTGCATCAGAGGGCCCAGTTGTGGGCACAGATGGGCTACTGGGCAGCTGTGAGCCAGAAATGTTGTGAAGAGGAAATGGCAAAGGAACCATCCCATTGGGCTTAGACCAGGGAATGGCCTGCCCACCATGGCGGAGGGGGGGGGCATCAAGGCTTCCCCCAGGGGGACCAGAACTGTTCTGCTGTTATGCCCTGGGTATCCAGTCTCTCTCCACTGGGCTACTCTGTCTGTGGCTGCTGGGTCTGGTGGAGCCGTTCCCCATTTCCTCCCAAACAGTGTTCCCCTAAACAGAACCCCTTTAAACAGCAGCAATCCCCCAAACAGCCTCTTCCAGTTCAGTCCCTTCTCCCACTCTTTCCTTGGCCCGTTGGCCCAGGAACTTCTTCCTTGTTCTCCCTCCTATTCTGCATCTAGAACCTGGAAGCTACACTTGGTAGATCATGCCAGAGCTAGCTGCTATGGCCTTCCCTGCTTCCTGGAAGTCAGTGGGATAATGCTCAGCCGGGCCCAGCCTGAACGCCCCTCTCTGCAAATGCCCCTGTGTCGGGTGACTGCCCTCCCTGGCTCTAGGCTGGTCTTGCTGGTTCCCTCCTCCTTCTTGCCTCCTCATTAGAACTCCTGTCCTTGACACCACAATGTTTGTCTTGGTTCCTTCTTTAATAAAGTGGAGAGGAGATGTGTAAAAAAAAAAATAGAGGTAGAAGAAAAAATAGAAAAAGAAATGAGAGAAATGAGTTATGCTGAAAAAGAAGCACAAAAACCTGAGGAAGACAATTCCTTAAAAAATACAATTGGGGTCAGCTGAATGGCACAGTGGATCGAACACCAGCCCTGGAGTCAAGAGGACCTGAGTTCAAATCTGGAGTCAAACACTCGACACTTACTGTGTAACCTTGGGCAAGTCACTTAACCCCAATTGCCTCACCCCACCAAAAAAAAAAAATACAATTGGCCAAATGAAAGAAAAAATTGGCCAAATGGGAGAAAAGAATGACCAAATGGGAGAAAAAATTGACCAAACGGAAAAAGAGATGCAAAAGCTTACTGAGGAAAATAATGCCTTAAAAATTAAAATTGGGCAGATGGAAGCTAATAACTCCTGAGACACCAAGAATCTGTCAAACAGAATCAAAAGACTGAAAAAATAGAAGAAAATGTGAAATACCTTATTGGAGAAACAACTGACCTGGAAAATAGATCCAGGAGAGATAATCTAAGAATTATTGGATTACCTGAAAGCCATGATCAATGAAAGAGTCTAGATACCATATTCCAGGAAATTATAAAGGAGAATTGCCCTGATATTATAGAATCAGAGGATAAAATCATCATTGAAAAGATCCACCAATCACCTCCTTAAAGAGACCTCCAAAAGGAACACTTCCAGGAATATTGTAGCCAAACTCTAGAATTGTCAGGGGAAGGAGAAAGTACTCCAAACAGCCAGAAAGAAAGAATTCAAATATCATGGAGCCACAGTCAGGATGCATAGGACCTGGCACCTTCAGAAGGCTTGGAATATGATATTCTGAAAGTAAAAGGAGCTTGAGTTACAACCCATAATCAACTACCCAGAAAAAGTGATCATTCCCTTTCAGTGGAAAAGATGGGCATTCAGTGAAAAGGGAGACTTCCAAGATGTTCTGAGAAAAAGACCAGAACTGAACAGAAAATTTGATCCACAAATACAAGATTCAAGAAAAGTATAAAGAGGTAAAGAAGGTGGGGAAAAGGTTGTTCAATGAGGTTTAGCTGTTTAAATCCCTATGAGGGATGATAATACTTTTAACTCTTGGGATCTGTATGTCTGTTAAGATATTGTTATTAAATTGACTTTGATGTGATGATATAAAGAAAATTAAGGGGCAGAATAAAAGGAGACTAGAGAGAGGAGAGGAAAGAGGATGCGGAATGGGATTAATTACATCATATGGAGAGGCAAAAAAAGAACCCATTACAATAGAGGGAAAGAAGGGGGGTGGTGAGCATTGTTTCAAACTTACTCTCATCAGATTTGGTTCAGGGAGGGAATAAAATACACTCCCATTTGTATAAAGAAACTTAGCTTACCTAATGAATATTGATGCAAAAATTACAGCAACTCATTACCAGGATAATACACTATAACCAGGTGGGATTTATACAAGGAATGAAGGTCTGGTTCCACATTATGAAAACTATCAACATAATCAACCACATCAATAACAAAACTAACAAAAATCATAGGGGCAGCTAGGTGGTGCAATGGATAGAGTACTGGTCCTGGATTCAGGAGGACCTGAGTTCAAATACGGCCTTAGACACTTATCACTTACTACCTGTGTGACCCTGGGCAAGTCATTTAACCCCAATTGCCTCACCTATATATATATATATATATATATATATATGTGTGTGTGTGTATATATATCATATGGTTATCTCAATAGATGAAGAGAAAGCATTTGACAAAATACAATACTCATTCCTATTAAATACACTAGAGAACAGAGGAATATAGGAATAGCTGGAACTTTCCTTAAAATAAGAAGCAATATCTACCTAAAATCATCAGCAAACATTATATGTAATAGGGATAAGTTAGAGGCAATCCCAGTAAGATCAGGGGTGAAACAGGGATGTCCATTATCACCTCTATTATTTAAAATTGAACTAGAAATGTTAACTATAGCAATAAGAGAAGAAAAAGGAATTAAAGGAATTAGAATTGGCAAGGAAGAAACAGAATTTTCACTCTTTGCAGATGATATGATGGTATACTTAGAGAATCCTAAAGAATCAACTAAAAAACTGCTTGAAACAATTAAAAAATTCAACGAAGTTGCAGGCTATAAAATAAACCCACATAAATCATCAGCATTTCTATATATGACCAACAAAGTTCAGCAACAAGAGATAGAAAGAAATTTCATTTAAAGTAATGGTAGACAATATAAAATACTTGGGATTCTACCTGGTAATACAAACCCAGAAACTCTATGAACACAATTAAAAAACACTTTTCACATGAATAAAATAAGACCTAAGTAATTGGAAAAATATCAATTGCTCATGGATAGGCTGAGCTAATATAATAAATATGAAAAGTCTACCTAAATTACCTACTCAGTACCATACTGATCAGGATACCTAAAAATTATTTTACAGAGTTAGAAAAAAATTATAACAAAATTCATCTTGAAAAACAAAAAGTCAAGGGAACTAATGAAAAAATGTACAGGAAGGTGGGCTACCCAAACCAAATTTCAAGCTATTCTATAAAGTGGCAGTCATCAAAACTATTTGGTACTGGCTAAGAAATAGAGTGGTGGATCAATGGAATAGGTTAGGCATAGGAGACAAAGTAGTAAATGACTTTAGTAACTACTTTTTGATAAACCCAAAGACTCCAGCTTCTGGGATAGGAACTCACTATTTGACAAACACTGCTGGTAAGACTGGAAGGTAGTATGGCAGAAAGTAGGCAGAGACCAACATGTTACACCTTATACAAAAATAAGATCAAAATGGTTTCAAGATTAAGACATAAAGGGTAATACAAAAGATAAATTAGGAGTGGAAGGAATAGTTTACCTCTCAGATCTATGGAGAAGAAAACAATTTATGTCAAAACAAGAGACGTAGAATAATATGAAATACAAAATGGAAGACTTTGATTATATAAAATTAAAAGCAATGCATCCAAAATTAGAAGGGAGGCAGAAAAATTGGGGAAAAAAATTACAGCCAGTATTTCTGATAAAGTATTAATTTCTAAAATATATTGGGAACTAAATAAAATTTATAAGAATGTAAATCATTCCCCAATTGAGAAACGGTCAAAGGATATGAACATGTAGTTTTCTGATGATGAAATCAAAGCTATCTATTACCATATGAAAAAATGCTCTAAATCACTATTGATCAGAGAAATGCAAATTAAAACAACTCTGAGGTACTACCTTATACCTATCAGAATGGCTAATATGACAAAAAAAGCAAAATAATAAATGTTGGAGAACCTATGGAAAAATTGGAACACTAGTGCATTGTTGGTGGAGCTGTGAACTGATCCACCCATTCTGGAGAGTAATTTGGAACTATGCCCAAAGGACTATGGGACTATTCATACCTTTTGACCCAGTGGTACCACTGTTAGGTCTGTATCCCAAAGAGGCCACAGAAAAGGGAAAAGGACCCACAGGTACAAAAATATTTATAGCAGTTCTCTTTGTGGTGGCAAAAAATTGGAAATCAAGGGAATGCCCATCAATTGGGGAATAGCTAACCAACTTGTGGTATATGAATGTAATGGAATACTGCTGTGCTATAAGAAATGATGAGCAGAAGGAGTTCAGAGGAACCTGGATTGACTTACATGTCCTGATGCTGACTAAGAGGAGCAGAACCAAGAGAACATTGAACTGAACACAGTAACAGCAACATTATGTGATGAACAATGGTGACAGAGTTGGCTCTTCTCAGAAATGCAATGATCCAAAACAGTTTCAAAGAACTCATGATAGAAAATGTTCTCAACATCCAGAAAAAAGCACTGTGGATTATTAATGCAGGTTGAACCATACTGTTTCTACTTTTGGACTGTTTTTTTTCCTTCTTCTTTTTTAGGTTTTCCCCTTGTGCTCTGATTCTTCTTTCACAACATGACTAATGTAGAAATGCTTTATGTTATTGTACATATATAACCTTTATCAGACTGCTTTCTGTCTTGGGGAGGATAGAGGGAAGGGAGGGTGGGAGAATAATTTTGAACTAAAAATCCTAAGAAAACAAATGTTGAAAACTATCCTTATATGTAACTGGAAAATAATAAAATATTTTTTAAAATTAATAAAAAACAAAGACAAAGGGGCAGCTAGGTGGCGCAGTGGATAAAGCACCGGCCCTGGATTCAGGAGTACCTGAGTTCAAATCCGGCCTCAGACACTTGACACTTACTAGCTGTGTGACCCTGGGCAAGTCACTTAACCCCCATTGCCCTGAAAAAAAAATAATAAAGTTAAAAAAAATAAAACAAAGACAAAGTACATAGGAATCGGTTAGTGATAGTCTGGTTTGTACTCTGCCCCAGTCAGACTTTATATGCTAACAGATATTGTGTTTATAAGTAATTTCTCTGGAACATTCATATTGTATAACTATATTTATTTGTCTTCCATGGAATAGATCAGGAGGGTCGTGGGTGAAATTAGGATTAGGAGCAAACACATTGGATTTCACATGCCTCTTTCAGTGCTAAGCTGCCATATACTTTCTGTTAATGATTTACTGCCTTTAATTAAAACTATCAATTAATAAAGGTTTCAAAATAGTTGATCTGCACACACCCCCACATACACATCATTTTAAGGAGCAGAATTGTTATTTCTTTGTGTAGAGCAGAGCTGTTAAATGGTCATGGGCTGCAAAAGGAGTCAGAACCAGATTAAAGTATAAATGGGAAATATTTAATAAAATAAATAAAAATAGGATAGAATAGAGATTATGCCAATAAGTTGTTTCCAAGTCAATATATGGATAGTAGGGGTCTTTGTATACAGTTTAGTGGTCCCTGTTTCTACTGAGTTTGACATCTTTGCTATGGAGAATCCCCAGTGAAGAAACTTCTTTTACCAGTGAGTTCAGTACCTGTACAGCTACATAACTAACGTCTTACAGAGTTTATGGACTACTGTGAAATTGAACATTTTTTTTTCAGGGTAACACAAGAAAGTATATTTCAGAGGGGTGACTTGAATCCAAATTGTTCTGATTCCAAGGTTCTCCATGTCCCCTACACCATGCTTTCTCTCCACATTAAAACATTTGGATTTTTTCCTTTTATTTGTATCATCATCACCACCACCATTGCCATCACCATGATCCTTGATAGTAAGAGATTTCCCTTTTGTCATTATGGTTTGGTTGGTTATGTGGATGAGACATATTGCCTCAAAGACAAGTTGATTTCAGCAGCTGTGTTTGCTAAAAAATATATTCTCTACATTAATATAAAATTATTTTTTACTACTGTGAGTAGTTGGATTAAGTAATAATTTATCTCATGTAATAAACCACAAAGCTTCATTTTGAATAATATGGCATTATTCTGAATTAGACAAAGTTGGGTTGTTTTTACCCTAAAGACAATCACAACCTTACATCAAGATCTACTGTGGAACCTCTCTCTCTCTCTCTCTCTCTCTCTCTCTCTCTCTCTCTCTCTCTCTCTCTCTCTCTCTCTCTCGACTTGCCCAGGGTGATACAGCTAAAATAAGTGTGAAATGTCTGAGGCCAGATCTGAACTCACGTCCTCCTGAATCCAGGGCTGGTACTTTATCTACTGTGCCACTTAGCTTCCCCTGAATCTGTCAATTATTCAACAGAATTGAAAGCAGCAAACATTTGGTTGATGTAACTATTACATTATGTTGTCAGAAAACAGCATGTTCTATTGGAATGGTGGTACTCTGAACTCTCACACCAGGTTAGGCAGAAATGAGATATGTGACTTTAAGTGAATCACTTAACCCTTCCTATGCCATAATTACAAATATGAATACATTCCACATTTATAAATATAAATAATATTTTCTCTACACACTGGATACAATTATTGCATGTACCAAGTGGACAATAGATATGAGGTTTTTATGAAAAATTTAAAGCATTATTTATTAGGTATTATTTGTTTTTATTTAGTTGTTTCAGTTGTATATGACTTATTAGTTCATTTGGGGTATCCTTGCAAAGATACTGGAGTGGTTTGCCATTTCCTTCTCCAACTAATGTTGTAGATGAGGAAGCTGAGGCAAATAGTGTTAAGTGACTTGCCCAGGGTCACACAGTTAGTAAGTGTCTGAGGCTGGATTAGAATTCAGGATGATGAGTCTTCCTGACTCCAGACCCAGCACTCTAATCACTGTACTACCTAGTTGCACCCTAATAGGTATTGACAACTTGTTTTTCTTTTCTGATCTGATGGTGCTTCTATAGCAATTGCCTTGGGACAAATTGTTATCTGGCTATTATTTTAAATATTTAATATTCTATGGGCTATTTAAAAGTAGATAAAACTGTTTTCTGCATTTGAATAAAAAAGATTACTATGCAAGTGAATCCTCTAAATTCTCAGAGAAAGCATCTTTGATTACAACTGCAGTAGCAGAAAGGACAACCAGGATGATATGCACTACATTGTATTTCCACATGATTTCCTTCTCTGCTAGGTGTCTGTTTGAATTTTTTTGGTTAGAGATTTTGAGAATTTGGGAAAGTAGAATCCATTAAAACCAATGCTCTTACATTTTTTTATGAATTATTGTTATGTCAAGACAGCAGGGCATCATTCTGAGAAAATAGTCTGTTTTGATTATAGTTTATTGCATAATTCTCAAGAATATTCTGAAGTGTGTATTTGTAGCATTAAGTTTTGTCATCTCTTAGTCCATGAAATATTGTTCTTCAGTCATTTCAGTTGTTTCCAACTTTCATGGTCTTATTTGAGATTTTCTTGGCAAAGACACTGAAGCAGTTTTCCATTTCATTCTCCAGCTTATTTTACAAATGGGGAAACTGAGGCAAATAGGGTTGTGAGTTACACAGCTCTTAAATGTTTAAGGCCAGATTTAATCTCTTCCTGAAGCTATGTCTGGCACTATAACCACCACGCCATGTAGCTGTCTTAATCTATTACTGGGATATTATAGTGAATTTCTGATGTTATTCTAGCTACCAAGTTATATCTTGCCAGGGATTCAGTAGGTGCCAAATTTTTATGGTTGAAAGTAATATGTTGCAAAGTTTCTAACTTATCAATTAAAAACAAACAAAAACACTGATTAAGCACCATCTCCCAGGCACTGTGCTAAGCCCCTGTAATAAAATTTTTGATTGATGTCTAATTGTTTACCTTCATCTTTGCACTGATGTTAGTATCTATAGAAAATATATTTTATTATTCACATAATATTGTTCTTGGTGAAGACAGTTCAGGCAAAAAAATCTTTGGACAAATTGCTAATCTGGCAATTAATTTTACAGACTATTGAATTAGTTGATAAAATAACTTTTCTAGAATGAAAACCTCGGGATATCCATAGGTTTACAGAAAACATCTTAAGTACAAATCCATGAAGATCTCAATCACGTGCTCACATCACCTTGATCTTTGCAAAGTCTGTGTTCTTTGAACATTGTTTGACTTGTTTATTCTGAGTAGATGGGATAAAATTTTTAAAAATTTTCTTAAAGTTTATGAAACAACATTCTTTATAGCTGATGAAGTCCTTCACATACACATCACAATCTTAAGATAGGTTCATAGGAATCTGATCTGGAAAAGGCTTGAGAAATCATATGTTAGAAGCCTTTTTCATAGATGTGGAAACTGAGGTCAACATACCTCATGTTTCACGGAAAAGATGGTATCACTCTTCTGGGGGGTGGAGCCAAGATGGCAGAGGAAATACATTAAAAACACAGAGCTCCTGACACAATTACCACAAAAACAGCAATAAAACAAGCCCTGGAGAAAAACCCAAAAAAGAAGAAAGATTATTTTCCAGATTAAAGGGGGTCATATTGGGCTGCAAGCAGAATCCAATCCCCCAGTTATACTGACACAGACCCCAGACATGCTCTGAAAGAAGAACTTACCCCCAGCCTCCAAATCAGCAACAGCACCAGCGTCTTCTGGAACTAAGCCTACCATTGGGTGAGAGGGCTGAACAGCTGATGGGGGGGGGTAAGGAAGTGCAGGGGTGTCTGTGGGACCTAAGGAGGATTTTGGATATCCCACCCCAGCAGGGACCCAGGAAGAAATCTTGAGCAGGGGAAGGCCCAGGTAGGGAAGGGACACAGGCTCATCAAAACTAAGAACTACCAAAGCACTCTGCTGGCTGGTTAACTAACAAGTTGGCTTGAGGTTATCTTTGTCCAGAGAACAGGCCAGGCAAGTAAAAAACCTGCTCTCCCTCAAACTGAAATACCTGGGACCCTCAAAACCTTGGAAAACTGTGTAGCTTGAAAGTAGTGCCTCACTGTAAGAGGGAGCTAAAAGTCAAGTAAAAAACTGCAAGATGAGTAAGCAAAGAAAGTTGAGAACAATAGAAAATTTCTTTAGCAACAAGGAAGATCAAGGTGTACCCTCAGAAGAGGATAACAACCTCAGGGCCACTAAAGCCAAAGCTTCCAAGAGAAATATGAATTGGTCTCAGGCCATGGAAGTGCTTAAAAGGGACTTGGAAGAGAAAGTAGGAGAGATACAAGGAAGATTTAGGGAGGTGGAGGAAAGAATGGAAAGAGAAATGAAAGCAATGCAGGAGAGCGACAAGAAAAAGGTTAACAGCTTGAAAAGCCAAATGGAAATGGAGATAAAAAATCTGTCTGATGAAAATTATTGCCTAAGAACTGGGTTTGAACAAATGGAAGCTAGTGACTTTATGAGAAACCAAGATGCAGTAAAGAAAATACAAATTAATAAAAACTAGAGAGGAATATGAAATATCTCCTTGGAAAGACAACTGAAAACATATCTAGGAGAGATAATTTGAAAATCATTGGACTACCTCAAAACCATAACCAAAATAAAAGGTTAGACAGCATCTTCCAAGAAATTGTCAGGGAAAATTGCCCTGATATTGTAGAAGCAGAAGGCAAAATAGAAACTAAACAAATCCACCAATCACCTCCTAAAAGAGATCTCAAAAGGAAAACTTCCAGGAATATTCTAGCAAAATTCCAGAGCTTCCAGGTCAAGGAGAAAATATTGCAAGCATCTAGAAAAAAAAGGAATTCAAATACTGTGGAGCTCCCGTAAGGATAAAACAAGATGTAGAAGAATCTACATTCAAGGACCAGAGGGCATGGAATATGAAATTCCAAAGAGTAAAGGAACTGGGACTAAGCCAAGAATCACATACCCAGCAAAACTTTATATAATCTTTCAGAGAAAAAAAATGGGACTTCAATGAAAAAGAGGACTCTCAGGCATTTGTGATGAAAAGATCTGAACTGAATAGAAAAATTGACTTTCAAATACAAGACCCTGGAGAAGCATAAAAAGGTAAAGAGGAAAAAGAATACATGAGGGATATTAAAAATTAAACTGTTTACATTCCTACATGGGAAGATAATACTTCAAATTCATAAGAATTTTCTCAGTAACAAATTCACAGAAGACACAGGTTTGAACTGAATAAGAAGGGATGATATCTGTAAAGCATTTATGTTTTGGTTTTTGTGGGGCAAACAGGGTGGGGTGTCTTATGTCTGGGGCTGGATTTGGGCTCTGGGCCTACTGGGTCCAGGGCTGGTGCTTTGTCCACTGTGCTACATAGCTAACCCATGATGACATCTTTAAAATAGGGTTGAGGGGTAGGAGGAATAGACTGGGGGAGGGGGAAGTGGACAGTTGGACTGGGGAGAGGTAGCTCACATGAAGGAAACAAGAAAATAGCATATGGAAGGGTGGGGAAGGAGTGGTGGAGTGAGGGAACCCTACTACCATCAGAATTGTCTCAAAGAGGGAATAACATATATATTCAAGTGGATATAGTAATATATTTTTTCCCTGAGCAAAAGTGGTAGGGGAGGGAGATAAGGTTGGGTTGGGGAAGAAGAGGGTAAGGAGGGAAGGGAAGAATTGGGAGAGAGCAGTAAAAAGCAAAACACTTTCTAGGAAGGTGAAGTTGTTCTGCATAAGTATGACATATTTAATTGCTTGATTTCATTGGGAGGGTTGAGGAGGGAAGTAGGAAGAAAAATTTAGAGCACAGAATTAGCTCAAAGACCTTAGCCTCATCAGAGTGGTCTCAAGGAGAGAATAACATTCACACCCAGTTGGGAGGAGTAATCTATTTAACACTATAGGAAAGCAGGTGGGGAGGAGGATAAGGAAGGAAGGATGAAAGAAGGGTGGGAAGAGCAGGGGAGGAGCCAGTCAGAAGTAAAACACTTTTGAGGAGGAATAGGGTAAAAGAAGATAGAAAATAGAGTAAATATCATGGGAAGGGAATAGGATGGAAGGAAATAGTTATGATGATTGACTATAATGGCAAAATGTATGGTATATATTTTGCTGGACTATTATGAAGAAAATTCTTTGTCAAGTTTAAGGTACTATCTAAAAGTTAAGATGAACAGGCTGCTATCAGAAAAGCATGGAAAGACCTACATGAACTGAAGCAGAGTGAAATGTACTATCTACTAAATAACAGCAATAGTGTAAGATGATCTTCTGGGAAGCATGGTTATTTTCAGCAAGGCAATGATCCAATACAACCCTGAAAGGCTGATGAAAATTGCAATCCCTCTACAGAGAAAGAACTGATGGTATCTGAAAACAAATGGAAACACATTTTAAATTTTTTTTCTTTGACAATTCCTTAATCTGAAGTTTGTTGTTGTTATTTTTTTAACCGTTTTCTCTCACAACCTAGCTATGTGGGGATGTTTTCCATGACTACTCATGTATAACTTATATTGAATTACTTGAGTTCTTGTGTTTGGGGTGTGGGAAGGGAGGGAGGAAGAAAAGTTGGAACACAATGTTTTAAAAAATTGATGTCAAAATTTGTTTCTACATATATTTTGGAAAATAAAATTAAAAAAAAAAAAGAAAAAGAGAAAATGGTGTCAATTTTGCTTTGTCCCAGAATTCTAAAGTAGGTTAGGTAAAGTGCTTGATCTAAGTTATTAAACTTAAAACTGAACTAAGACTTTTGGGACATGCTGTATATTGTTTCCTATATGTTATTTCATTTGCTTTTAGAGTTACCATACATTATCCCTATTTCTCAACTGAAGAAACATTCTCAGGGATGGTACCTGATTTGCCTAGGATCACACAACTAATAACTGTTAAAGGTTAGAGTCAAATACTGGTCTTTTTTTTTTCTTTTTCGGGGCAATGGGGGTTAAGTAACTTGCCCAGGGTTACACAGCTAGTAAGTGTCAGGTGTCTGAGGCCAGATTTGAACTCAGGTACTCCTGAATCCAGGGCCGGTGCTTTATCCACTGTGCCACCTAGCTGCCCCTAAATACAGGTCTTCTTGAAGCCAAATTCAGGGGTCTTTCCATTATTCCATATTGCTGCATCAAAGGCCTTGCCTTCAAAAACCTTGTGGTCTGATAAAGAAAATAAAATGTGTATTTAAATATTTACAACACAAACAAGTACATATTGAATGTCTTAATAGAAGAACCAAGTTCTATGTGAGAGTTTCAAGTGTTAAGGGCTAAAATTCTAGCTAAACTGTCTAAAATATCTAATGAGTGGTCACCAATAAATTATAAGCTTTAGCAAGAGTTAGACTTTTAAGCATTTATTAAGGAGAATAAGAGTTTGGTGAAGAGAGAAGAAAAGGCCTAGATTCCTATCTATTAAAGGGAGAGCACATTTCTAGCTCCCCTCTCCACCAGCATCCTCGGGAAAGGAGCCCCAGAGCGAGCGCCAGTCTCTTCCTTCCTCTTCCCACTAGCCCGCGTCACTTCCTGACGCCAAAGAAAAGACTCCTGGTCTTGCCCTCAAAGACCTTCACTTCATGGGCAGAACTCTTCTACAGTAAGGCTCCAGCAGGTGGCGTTATTCCAATCGTTACACAAGGAATGAAATATCATTGTCAACTGGGAAGGGTTTAGGGAGGTAGTAATGGATGGCCATCCATAGGCATAGGGAGAGGAAGAATTTTAGGAGATGGAAATGAGGCATTCCATGCATAGGAAATGCTATCAGGAAAGTATGTTTTTAGGATAGCAAGAAAGAATATCAATAATATCAATCTTTAGACTATGTAGGAAGATCTACAAAGCACTTTGTTATTTGAGCTTCACAACAATATTGTGAATTAGGTACTAGAGGTTTTGTGATCCTCATTGTATAGTTGAGGGAATGAAAGCAGAGATATCAGGGGACTTGTCCTGGTTACAGTTAGTAAGTGTATATAATGGGATAGGGATTCAGACTTCCCTGACTCCTGGTCCAATATTCCATCTACCACCACCCATGAATTTAGGAGTATGAGAATGAGAATACAGCTTGATTTGGAATAGTTGTCCACTGAAGTGGTTGCATATGTTTAAAGTTATCATTATGTAAAATATGGTAATTGATTCATGTGAGCTAAATCTGCAAATGATAATGGAATGATAAGAATTTCATTTTGAAGGAACTTTAGAAACCATATAGTACAACGTCTTTTTCCTGATGTGGAAACTGAGGTATAGAGACTATCTTGGGAAAAATTATGTTAATTTTGATTTGACTTGGAATTTCAAAGAGGGTAAAAATTAAAAGCTGAGCATATTTTTAAATTAATAAACAAAGACTGATCTTCGTCTAGACTTTGAATAAAACAAAGAGAGAGAGCTGGACTTTAAGTTAGGTCTACTCTCATCCAATACACTTGGATTTTGGACATTGCTTACCCTTAGGTGACCTATGAGAGGTAGATTGGTATCAGATTGGCACGTCTCTCCTTAATCTCCTATGGCTCCTTATCACCTCCAAGATCAAATACAAAATACCTTATCTGCCATTCAAAACCCCACCCTAGGCTTCTAATCTTATATCTTACTCTTTATTCTAGTCATACTGGCCTCCAGATGTTCCTTGAAAAAGAAAATCCATTTCTCAGTTCTAGCATTTTTCTGGTCATCCCTCATACCTGGAATGCTCTCCCTCTTCATCTTGGCCTACCCACTTTCCTTCAAGTTACAAATAAAATTCCATCTTCTTTGGAAGCTTTATCCAACCTCTCTGAATTATGGTGCTTTCCTTTTAATCCCTGCCCCCCATTTTCTTGTTCATACATACATATACATTTGTTTTTTCCCCTAATAAATTGTGAGCTTCTTGAGGGCAAAGAAGTGTCTTTTACCTCTTTTTGTATCCCCATTACTTAACACAGTGCTTGGCACACAGAAGTTGACTGATTGAGATTGTAAATGATTTTTGATGTCAATCTAAAGAATGTGAATCTTTATTCCTTAAACCCAGGTCTTCCAAATCCTGGAGCTTTTGCATATATAGCACTACCTTTCTTTTTCTTTCTTTTTTTTTTTTTTTTTTTTTTTTTTGTGGGGCAATGAGGGCTAAGTGACTTGCCCTGGGTCATACAGCTAGTAAGTGTCAAGTGTCTGAGACCGGATTTGAACTCAGGTACTCCTGAATCCAGGGCCGGTGTTCTATCCACTGTGCTATCTAGCCACCCCCCTACCTTTCTTATTAGTCAGGTGAAGTCAACAAGTATTTCTTAAGTGTTTACCATGTGTCAAATACTATACTGAGTTCTGTAGATGTGAAAAAAAAAGCAAAAAAAAAAAATGTCCTTTTCTTCAAGGAACTCAGGATCTACGGTGGGAGAAAACTTGAAAACAATTGTGTAGAAATAAGATATTTGTTTTGGGCAGTTGTTTTTTAGTCATGTCTGACTATCCTCAACCCCTTTTCTGTTTTCTTGGCAAACAGGCTGGAGTGATTTGCATTTCCTTCTCCAGCTCATTTATAGATGAGGAAACTGGGGCAAATAGGGTTAAATGGCCTGCCCAGTGTCAGACAGCTAGTAAATGGCTGAAGCCAAATGAACTCAGGAAGATGAGTCTTACTGACTCCAGGCCTGACACTCTATCTAATGTGCAATCTAGCTGCTCACAAAAAAGATATATACAGCATAAATTAAAGATAATTCAAGGATTTGAGTGTGCAGGAAAGGTTTCTTACATAAGATGGAATTTTAGTTGAATCCAGGGTGATAAGGATGTGGCAATAAGAAGAGAGAACATTCCAAATAGCAAATAGTAACTGAAAATACATGGAGTCAAGAGCTGGAACATCTTGTGTGAGGAAGAGGAAAGAGTCTAGAGTCCCTGATAGAGGGAACACCAAGGTATGAGAAGGCTGGAAAGTTAAGAAGGGACCATTTTTTGAAAAGCTTTAAAAGCTAACGGATTTTGGTTTTGATCATTGAGACTATATAGAGATAATGGAGTTTATTGATTTGGGAGTGTGATAAAGTGATACAGACACACCTGAACTTCAGGAAGATCACTTTGGTAGCTGAGTGGAGGATGAATTGGGGTATGGGAGTGGGGAGAGAATAGAGGCGGGGAAATCTACCAAGAGGTATAGATATGTGGTGATAAGGGCTTACATCATGGTCATGGCTGTGTCAGAAGTTCCACCTATGTTTTGTAGGGGCCAAATTTAACATGGGGAGAATCAATTGGGTGGCTCACTGTAATATTGGGGTTCAGAAAATGAGGGACCTCTAGGTCCAAAGTTCCCTTTCTTCCAAAGTGCCTTCTTTAGTTATTTCTCCCAGGCCAATAAGAAAGGAGATTAACAGCTTCTTTTCCACAAACAAATCAGGTGTTATTAATAGGAATAAAATATATAACAAAGGTGAAGTTAATAAAGCCAGGGACAAGGTAATAGGGGAAGAGAAAAATGGATAAGCTCCCTGGCTCTAACAAAGACTGACTCAATCCCCAAACTTGCTTCCAGCTCAGCTAATTCAAAGAGCTTGCCTCATTTCTATTAACTCACCACCTGAGGTCCAAAGTTTCTATGGGAGTCAGCTGCGCAGCCCCACTCCAGTCCACTCTCAGAAGCTCACCAACAGGAAAGAGAGCTCCCAGCCTCAGTGTTCTCTTTTCTATGTTTTCTCTCCCTCCCCCAAATTGGAGGTCTGTCAAGTTGCAAGGCTGAGATTGGTCCCCCTGCTGATGTCAGCAATATACATCACTCAGGGCAAGCCAGGTGTGGCCTATTTCTAATCTTCCCAAGTAGGCACTTAGGTAGTTTCTCAATTGGGTGGGGCCCCTGGGCATCTTCCAAATTCCATTTTTACCACAATTTTAAGCCTGCATGATTGTCAGAGTTATACAATAATTTGAAAGTAGGAAAAAAAAAGCTTACATGTAAAACTAATAATAAATTTGATGTTATTAAAATTAAATCAAAATCAGTTTGTTGAAATTAATTAACAATAACAAAATCTAGTGCATATTTTTAGTAACTACAGGTCCTAAAATCCCTAATAAAGTCAGACAGTATCTTCAAAAATTTCTCAATATCTATGTACTTGACACTCTTACTGTAAAGTGTCATTAGGCAGACATATGTATGGTGGGGAAGCCGATACTTTGTTCCAGAGTGGAAAATGGAGAGAGCATCAACTGTCCCTTTCTTGGTCCCCTGCTTCCCCTTTTCACCTCACCCTTATCAAAAACAATCTCAAGTTTTATCTACTTGATCCCTCACACCTCCCTCTTGTGATGTTTAAAATCTAAATTGTGGTCGCCAAAAATTAAAAGGCTTCAGTACCAGTCTTTGGGCATGAAACATTTATTAGAACATACAGATATTTACAAAGAGTTCAGAAGGTTATGAAAAACAAGTCCTACCTAGCCTAGAGTTTCAGCTTGGCTGGGTTCTTCCTTAAGTCCTCCTCCACAAGCCTGTCTTAATCAGGAATTCCTTCCCCAGCCTGTTTTAATCAGCATTCCTAAGCAAGCTGTTTGTGGAAGCTTTTTTATAGATCTGGAACAGAAGTGGTCCTTACACACTGCTTCAAGGTGTAACGATTGGAATAACGCCACCTGCTGGAGCCTTACTGTAGAAGAGTTCTGCCCATGAAGTGAAGGTCTTTGAGGGCAAGACCAGGAGTCTTTTCTTTGGCGTCAGGAAGTGACGCGGGCTAGTGGGAGGAGGAAGGAAGAGACTGGCGCTCAGTCTCGCGCTCTTTCCTGAGGACGCTGGCGGAGAAGGGAGCTAAAAATGTGCTCTCCCTTTAATAGATAGAAATCTAGGTCTTTCTCTCTCTCTTTACCAAATTCTTATTTTCCTTAATAAATGCTTAAAAGTCTAACTCTTGCTAAAGCTTATAATTTATTGGCGACCACTCATTAGATATTTTAGACAGTTTAGCTAGAATTTTAGCCCTTAACAGATGGCTGACCACGAAGAGGAAAGCTGAACCTCACTTCTGATCTTTCTGTTGGGTAAGAAATTTCCCCTACCCTAACCCTTTAAATCCGAAGTACTGCTGAATTGCCCAGTGTTTTCCCTTTAAATTATTTCAAATGGACCTTTTAAACTCCTTAATTACCCTATTTTTGATTTTAGTCTGTTTAACCAGACAAATGGGGGATAAGATCATGTTAATGCTTTGTTTTTGTGGATTTTCTATTTTTCTTTTTATTTTTGTTGGAGAAGCCAGCAAGGTACTTACACAAGGGAATATAAATATCCCCCCCTCTCCCAGCCATGCTTTTTCAGAGAACCCTTGCACTCTGGTATTTTTTTTCAAATTCTAATGCTGAGAGATTCTCTAATTTTGCATGCCTAGAGGCAATGACCCAAACTCTAGAAGCTTTTTATCCCCTAGGAGTGGGGGTAGGGCCTGAGTTCAAAATCAAGTCTGATTCAGATTGTGCTGGTCCCTCCCCTCCTCTCCAGACCCCACCCTCTACTCCTCCCATGGCCAAGTCCATTGCGTCCCCTGCCTGGGAAGTCCAGAGATCTAATGCTCATGCACAACTTTCTCTAACTACATTTGCAGCTTCAGGCTCAGCCCTTCCCCAGACTGGCTGTGCTTCTGAGACAACCTTAGAAAACCCTTTAAATTCCAGATATGTTTGTTTTGTTCATAATTTTGCTAACCAGCTTTTGTCTTTAATTAGTAATCTTATAAAGCATTTGTATGGTGAAAAGACTGACAGACAATAGAGAGGGGTTAAAGAAGAAAAACTTAAACTGAATAAGAATGACAATCATCAACATAGTTGAAGACTCTGCTTCTTTTGCCATGGAAGGGTATATATTTTACAGAAATGTAGAAGTAAGCAGCAAGGTATTGATATGAGTATTGGGGATTTTAGATATCGGAATCAAAAGTGTTCTGAATTCACTCAGAGTATTAATGTCAGTTCAGAGGTTACATAGGATTTCTATGCTATTACATCTACATTTTGAAATTAATGGTATGGGTTTATTTTCATAGATATTTTCATGCTTTTGAGATTGTGTTTTATACTTAGTTTTTAAAACAAGGAGAACATTTGTAAAAACTTTATGGTCATGTGATCAAGTTTATATTTTATAATACTCTTATTAATATTAAGTTCACATTCATTTAGATTTCCCTAGTTTGAATTTCATTGTCTTTTATTGTTCCATGTGTATTTTTTTTCTATTTATTCATCTCTCTAATTTTGAAACATTACAAGATGGTTTTGATTTCATAATACAATGTTAATTCTAGGAGTATTGTGCTCCCATATTCTGAGTTGTTTTTGTTATTTTTTCTCAACTGATTATTTGATCAAACTCTTTAAAGCATTTCCCTGGCAAATTGGTTGCCATGGCAAGTGTAAATTGATTCTAGAAGTATTATTTTTGATAAGCATATTCAAAAAAAAAAAGAGAACATTTGTAAAAGTTTTCTTTTTTCAAAAAAAGTTTTCTTTGAGATTCTGTTGTGCTTTAACTTGTATTTAAATATTTTCTGATTTTTCACAAAAGTAATTGTATACCAAGTAAAAAAAAGGGGTATTATTTGAAATTGTTGCATAATTATATATTGTGTTCTGAGTCAAGATGTATTCACATTTTTTGCAATCATTTATTATCCTCAATTTTTAAATCCATATGAGACTTGGATTATGGGAACTTATCATTTAAGACATTAATTGCCTTTATTCTGAGTTATCAGATGCCAGTTGGCCAAGATGCCATCCAATCACAAAAGGAATACATGCAAGAGCAGACACTGAACTGTCACAAGAGGGGAGACATGCATGAAGTCAAGGTATGGCCGAGGGAACGGCTTTTGACAAACGTTGAGGTTGGATTCTCTTGGTTTAATATTTTATTCTCTTTTTCCCCACAATATTGTACAGATGGCTGGAAGTATTCATCCCACCCATCTCACTTCTACACCTGGCTTCTATTCTCCCTCCTATATGCCTGATGCCATGGACATCGCAATCCCATGCATCTGATTAAGTCTGACTCAGTTTCCTCCAATATGTTCGGTGGCATGGACATATATTCCATCCACCTTTTTTTTAAGCCTGGCATACTGTATGGGCAGTACATATTGCTCAAGTGTGGGAATGCTCATATCCCATCATTTCTCTGTTCTTTTATGGTAACCCCCATAATTATCTCAGGTGTATGATAAAAACAGTGTTGAATTTGGCCTTGACATCTGTTACCAATTATATTAGACTTTTTAATTTCTCATAATGGCATGAGGATAATTAGGCAAATGATGCAAAAAGTGATGAAACAAAGATAAAAATTATTTTTAAAAATTAATATAGCAGCAATTGTCTTCTCAATTACCCTCCATAAAGGGGGACTGTAATAATATTATAATTTTAAAGAACAGTTCAAGTTTTGTTTTATTATATGTTTCATGTGTAACAACCAAGATTCTGAATTCCCTTAGACATGTTTTTGAGAACTTTCATTGTTTGATTTGATTATTGACAAAGTTTTTTTTAAAGTTGTGTTAAGCTCAATTTTGTAGGAAATTTTCCTGGCTGATTACCAGCATCCACACATCAATCCCTGAAAAGACTTCCATTCTACGACTACACCTAGAGGACATCTGAAAAAAGACTTTCAGAGACTTTAAATGAAAAGTTTTGTTTTTGTTGTTTTTTCCTTTTTCTCTTTCTGTTATAATATACACCATCTGTAATATGTACTCTCTGCAGAGGCCCTCCCTTTGCAAGACCAATGTCAAAGCGTCGGTTCATGAGGACAAAAATCGCCCCTCTGGACAAAACTTTCCTCTCTCCCTTTTCTATATTGATATTATCATATTGTTGTTAGCATAGGTTATTATATTCTGTTATTTTTGACTGTTTCATCAAGGAAACGTACCGTTTCTTGAGGAAACAAAGCGGGGAACTGTAACAATTGGAATAACGCCACCTGCTGGAGCCTTACTGTAGAAGAGTTCCGCCCATGAAGTGAAGGTCTTTGAGGGCAAGACCAAGAGTCTTTTCTTTGGCGTCACTTCCTGACGCGGGCTAGTGGGAGGAGGAAGGAAGAGACTGGCGCTCAGTCTCGCACTCTTTCCTGAGGACGCTGGCGGAGAAGGGAGCAAAAAATGTGCTCTCCCTTTAATAGATAGAAATCTAGGTCTTTCTCTCTCTCTTTACCAAATTCTTATTCTCCTTAATAAATGCTTAAAAGTCTAACTCTTGCTAAAGCTTATAATTTATTGGCGACCACTCATTAGATATTTTAGACAGTTTAGCTAGAATTTTAGCCCTTAACAAAGGTGATTGGTTGGTGTCATCCAAATCCATTGTCTTTGAAGGTGTTCTCAAGTTGAGTTCACAGTCTAGTTTCTTAGAACAATACCTTCTTAAGGGATAGCCAGGTGTGATTACAATCCAATTAGCTTGAAGTAGGCTTAATCAGAAGTCAATTACTCTCACTTGATTCAATCAGTCTTGATTAATCTCCAGGTGGGTCTTTGAGTATCTGCTAAATCCCATTATTTCATCACACTCTTCTCCCCATACCCTTCTTCATCTGCTCAGCATCTCTTTTGGAAGTAGCCACACACTTCTTCACCTTGGAAGCCAAGATTTCTCTAGTCAAAACCTCAATTATCCCTGAGTGATATTCCAGAGTTATCATGCTCCTGGTCTGCTCCCCATCTGCCAATAAAAAGTCATACCCCAGGTGAAAATAATGCTAGTGATATACTTAAAACTATGGTTCATGAAGAATGAAATCGTGGACACTGCTTAGAAATATACATAGTCACACTAGATCAAAATCATCTATGTAAAAAATTCAACAGGCTGTGGGGCATCAACACTTAAAAGTTGATTATTTTCCTTCAATTGACCCAGAATTCTCAGAGGACAGCCTGAAATTCAACCTTCCACTTCACTCGAACTGTACAGGCCCAACCATACAATGACATCTTTGAAGAAGGAAAGCAATTCAAGTAGGACTTTTCTGGAATTTTGGCTTAGGTCTTCTGTTATCTTAACAAGAATTTGCTCTAAGAATTTCCACCAAAAATCTTGGAAACCCTATAAAAATCTCATCTATTTCTGCTCTTCGCTTTGGTAACTGGAAATCTGCTTGTGCCAGTAACAATCCCACAAAGTATCAAGGGGGAACACAGGAAGTTGGTGTCTATCCAAGCTTGGCAGGATTGAAAACAGTTCATTCACTTTACAAACAATCATGACTAATGAAAAGCTCTGATAAAAGCTGTCATCTCTTAGAAAGTATGGAGCAGATCATGGCTTGTAAAATTATAAAACCGGTTTGGCTTAAAGATGTGTAGACATTTTGTTGTTTGTTTCTGCATGTGACTTGTCTTGGACTGTCCACTCTATGTGAAGTCAAGTTCACCAGACAGTGTCTAACACCTAAAACTTTCACTTGGTGTATTAGAAGTTGAATTTTTTTTCCCCTGTTCCAAAACTCTTAGCAGCCTAAGAGAGAACTTGGGGGGAAAGTTTTGATGGAGAAAATCACAGAAAAATTGCAGTAAAAAAAAATTTGGAGGCAGCATGGGGATTGACAACTGGACTTGAACATCAGGAAACCTTGAATTTTAATTCTGCTTCTGACATTTTATAAGTATGTGTTTCTGGACAAGTCTTTTAACTTCTCTAGACCTCAGTTTCCTCATATGTTTTTACATATATGTGGATGATAATTCCTGTAGTACTTTGTTTTTTGCTTTTTTTTTTTTTTGGTGAGGCAATTGGGGTTAAGTGACTTGCCCAGGGTCACACAGCTAGTTAAGTGTCAAGTGTCTGAGGCTGGATTTGAACTCAGGTCTTCCTGAATCCAAGGCCTGTGCTTTAGCCACTGTGCCACCTAGCTGCCCCCTGTAGTACTTTGCATGTAATATTGTTATGAGTTTGATATGAGATAATTTATCTGAAGTGTTTTGCAATATTTAAACACTGTTTAGGCATAATAACAATAGGTATCATTTATATAGAACTTAAAGTTTTGCTAAATACTATAAAATTTTTATCTCATAGTTATCCTCACAACTTATGGAGTTAGGTGCTGTCATCCCCATTTTTTAGAAGAGGAAACTGAGGTTGACAGGTTAAGTGACTTGCCTAGCATCACACAGGGATAAGTGTCTAAGGTCAGATCTAAACTCAAATTCTCCTAAGATTAGGTCCAATACTCTATCTACTGTGCCAGCTAGCTACCTAGCTATCACTAATAGCTCCTATGGTATGAGAGTTACATGTGACAATGCTCTAATTCTCTTCATCCTGATTTCTTATCCTATCATCTTTAATGTGTTCCCTGTTTTAAAAGATCTTTGCCTAAATAACATTTTTGTAACTAAATACATATGTGATGAAAGCAAAAGTAACAACAGGATACAGTCTCAGTGACATCTATTGCTGGATTATCACTTTATGCAGATTTATTTTCAGAGTACACTGTATGAAAACTCTCTATACAAAGCAATCCTTGGATCATTTGAACAAATATCCTTGCCAGCATTTTGGAACAGACTTCATACTACTTTGATGTCTGCTCTTGACAAGTATATGGGAGCATATTTGGTACTGGGGGTAAAAAAATAAAAAAGGATACAAACAGTACTCTCAAGGTGCTTATAGTCAGTCTTAAGAAGCAAAGGAGCAGGACATAAATGACTATGATACATAGAAGAGTAAAGTAACTGCAAAGGAGAGATACAGGCAAAAAACTATGAGAAAATAAGACAGAGTGACAGGGAAAGCTTTATGGGGGAAAGTACAGTTGAATTGAAGCTTGGGTGGGAAGGCAGTCTCTTCTAGGTATAGGAGAATGAAATGGACAAAGTCACAGGGATGAAGAGGATCACACAATTCAATTCAAGATGCATTGAATTTGCACAGTGAGGAATTTGCTGAAAAGTAACCTTTTGAGGGGTGGGGGGCAGCTAGGTGATACAGTGGATAAAGCACAGACCTTGGATTCAGGAGCACTGGAGCTCAAATCAGGCCTCAGGCACTTGACACTTACTAGCTGCATGACCCTGGGCAAGTCACTTAACCCTAATTGCCTCACCCCCCCCCAAAATGCATTAAATACCTGCTATGTACTGAAGAATAAAGGGTGGACATTTGTATAGGACATAGAATATCTGAATGAGAGAGTAGTATTAGATAATGAGGCAGCCAGATAGAACAAATAGCATGCTGAACTGAGAATCAGGAAGACTTGAATTCTAATTTGACTTCAGAGACTTACCAGCTGTGTGACCTTGGGCAAGTCAGTTAATATCTATCTATTTCAATTTCCTCATCAGCAAAGTAGGAATAATAACAGAATCTATCTTCCAGGGTTTCTAAAAGGACAAAATGAGTTAATATCTATAAACTGCTGTACAAATCTTAAAGTCTTATAAGAATATTAGTTATTATTAATTAATTATTGATTGGAGTCAGTATAAATGAGCTAGATAAACAATGTATTTCTTAATTATTTGTATACAAATGAGATTTCTTTGGGGAGTAGGGTAACAATAAACCATGTTGCTAATGGGAAAAGTAGCTGCAAAAACCAAAAGTTGCTTCTTTTTGTTTTTTTAATGAACATATACTCAAGATTTACTGAGGGAAGATAATACCATGATTGTACCTCCCTCCTTTCCCCTTTTCTGGAGTTCCATACATGAAATACCTCTAAAAGATGTGTAATTTTCTTCATCTTATATTTTTAGTATGATCATTTTTGCTTGCTCTGGCCCAGATTTCCCAATAAAGTAAATGTTTAGGTGGACATCTACTTAGGGTTTTTTGCAAATGCCTCAATGTTTGGGAATCAAATGACCCATATTTGGGCCATTCTTCCTGTAATTCCTCATGCCACATAAAACAGTCTGATAAGCCCTCCTCTGGTCATGGTTGTATCTAGTCTAAGTTTTCCCTCATTCTAATCCATAAGTAGCTTTCCTAATGGGGAATCCTGGGGAATCATCTTTATCCTAATATTATCTAGGGCATGCCAAATTCTCCGTACCTCACCACAAAGCCCCACAAAACCAAAAGGAGGAATAAAAATTTAAAAAAAAAATTTCATCAAATTCAAACTGGCCAACATCTCTGATTAGTGAAGGTAAAGCTAGAAAAGGGGTACTAAGGATGTTCAAAAGATCCATTTGAAATTTAAAACAGCCGATACTTGGCAGTACTTTCCAATTTAAGGGGACAGGGGAGGGGAAATCTTACCCAATCAGAAGATCAGAAGATGAACGTTTGGTTTTCCTCTTCATGGTCAGCCAAACTGTGTAATTTAAGATTCTAAATGTGGGTTCTAATCTGTTCCCCTAGTTTTGGGGGAAACTGACTAAAATCACTGATAAAAACAAGTTTAGGTTTTTAAGGGTTTATTGAAAGGTAGAAAGAGAAAGATTGAGAACAGAATTCCAACAGCATGGCAATCCTATCTTTCCTCAATTTTTCTGTGACTTCCTCTGCTGCCACCACCACCACCCTAAAGTCAGGAACCAAAAAAAGAGCCCTCTCCGCGAAGGCCCTCCTTCCTCCTTCCTGTCCCCTCCCAGAAAATGGGAAGCTCCTCAAGTTGATTGGCTGGTAGCCTTGGTGGACAGTACCCATGCACAAATGTTACCTTCTGATGCCAAGGAAAAGCCACATGGCCTTGCCCTCTGAGGCATTCTACTCATGGTGGAGCTTTCCTATAGTAAGTCTCCAGTAGGTGGCGTCATTCCGATCATTACAAAGGGAGTAAACCACCAGTTTTATCTTCATCAAAGAAGTACATAAAAATGTACCAAGTATAGGGAATTCTCTTCTGTAAGAATTAAGCTAGCTTTCTAAAAGGCCTTTGCCTAGTGATAGGTGGTACAATGAATAGAATGCCAAGGCTGGAATCAGGAAGACATCTTCCTAAATTTAAATATAGCCTCAGATACTTACTAGCTGTGTTTCACTGAGCAAGTCACTTAACCCTGTTTGCCTCAGTTTCCTCATCTATAAAATGAGTTGGAGAAGGAAATGGCAAACCATTTCAGTATTTTTGCCAAGAAAAGCCCAAATAGGGTCATGAAGAGACAGACAAGATTGAAAAAAGACTGAACAGCAATAGCAGCAAGTAAGAATTCAACCCATGAAACCTCTAGGTAAGGTCTTTTAACACAACACATTCCCTTCAGGGCTGGTTCTCTTCACTTTTCCAGGTAAGCAGAATGGGTGGCCATCTATATCATGGTTTGAGAGCTTTGCAATTAAATTTCTCCTGCTTGCTTTCCATGTTTCCAGACTTCTCTCCTATTAGCAAAACTGCTTTTTCCTAGCATACCCATAGATTAGAGAGAGACATAATATATTTTCTTTTAACAGTCATTCTCTGGTATGCCAGGTTTTTGCTTTAAACTTCTGTGTAATTCTACCTTTGAGTTTCTCACCCCTAAGATTCTTGTTCATCTTTCCCTAATGTTGTGCCCCTAACCTGCCATCTTCTACTCTCTCTGCTTCCATGGAGGCCAATCCCAAATCCTTTTCCATCATGAACATACTAGATCAGAGAAGATTTCTCCTTTCATCACTATCTGGGAGAATCTGCAACCCCCCATAAAAATTGCTAGTACTACCTTTGTGTTCCCAAATTAAAATTCCCACTATTAGCATTTCCTATATAGCATGACCCATGGGTTCATTTTAACAAATCCTGTTTACTGTGACAAGGTGGGCCTACAGAAGGCAGCTAATACTGAGCATGTTCTATATAATCCACTAGCAAGGGCTAATTTGTGCACTCTCATTTGTCAGCACACCATGCACAGCACTTTAGCTGCGATTAGCTCTCCAGTTTTCTTCTCTTAGAAATTTATCAAGGGCTAGTTGATCAAATTAAACAATCAAAATCTTACACTCAGGGGATGAAATGCAAAAAAGGAGAGTTTATAAAGATGGGAACATGTGAATAAGTGGCAATACAAGGCTATATAAGGCCACTTCCATGAGAAATGGAGAAAACAGAGACCAAAATCAAACACCTCACTCAACAGTTTTACTTATTAGTCATATCCAACTCTTCACGACCCCATTTAGATTTTGTTTTGTTCGTTTGTATGGTTTTTGTTTTTTTATTTTTTGCCAAAGACACTGAAGCAGGTTGCCATTTCCCTCTCTAGCTCATTTTACAGATGAGAAAACTGAAACAAACAAGAGTTAAATGATTTATCCAAGGTCACACTGCTATTCAGTTTCTGAAGTTGGAATTGAAATTGAATTCAAGTTTTCCTAACTCTAGTCCCAGTGTTTTATCCACCACACCGCCTAGCTGTCCCAGGTTTACTTAGAGCAGCCCTGAATTCAATTATGGTAGAACATTTAGATGATAACACTGGTATCAACATTACAAAATCTTAAAAGAGTAACTAGCATTCTCACAAAGAGCTAATCTAAATCTCAGAAAGCTGAAAAAAAAAATGGCCATACTCTTGGATCACTCCCTGATTCCTTCTGACCTCTACCCTGAAGAACAAATTAGTAATGACTTCTAGGACCTCTCCTTTCTTGGCCCTGGCAGACTTTCCTGTCTGATCACAGCCAATTTAGGAAGAAGTTGCTGTCATCCTAATTTCCCTTTTACCCTTCCTTTTCACAAACATCTTGAAGGGAAAGGGGAAGGGAATGAGCAATTATGTACCTATAATTTGCCAGGAACAGTACTAAACTCTTTATGTATATAATCTCATTTGATCTTGGAAAAAAACATAATTTATATGCAATTACTCCACCTCTTAATGATCTCCAGAACTCCCTCCACTAAAGGAAATGGTAGCCCATATAACAGCCTGAAATTGCCTGAAGCATACAGAAGTAAGTGACTTGCCCAAGTCACTTAGCTAGTGATTATCAGAAGCAGGATTTGAACCTAGGTTTTTCTCACTCAGACATAGCACTTCATCAGTTACACATATCCCAAGGAACATAATGAGGTCCTGCTATCCTCAGACAGTATTCTCTTGAAGACCAAAGTCCAGATCTTCACTCCCAGGACATTGATTTCTCTTGATTGTCCTCCTATTTATTTAATAATGTGTTAAGATAATGGAATTTGGTAGAAGCCCAGGGGTCCGACTTGATTGACTTAGTAGTGTTTGAATTGGGTGTGAATGAGGAACTACTGGGTGCCCACTTAGAGGTGATTAGATCTTGAATTTGAATTTGGCCAGCCCTGAGAAGGAGTGTTCTCAGACTGTGGACTGCTACATCAGCAGGAGACTGATCTCAGGCAATCAACTTAAAGAGCCTCCCATTTCTGTGAAGAGGATACAAAGTAGGAAGTGGAGGGATGCTGGCAGTGGGCTTCTTCCTCTTTGGTTCAAAATCGGCTTGGTGGCAGGACTTCACGTGGGCTGTTAGGAAGGCTAGGATTTCCATGCTATAAGGAATCTGTTCTCAATCTTTCTTTCTCTTTACTATCTTGTATCTTTTAATGAGCCCTTAAAAGCCTAAACTCTTGATGAATTTATCAGTGCTTTTAGCCAGTTTCCCCCAAAACTGGGGGAACAGATTAGAACCCACATTTAGATTTTTAGACAACACATAATAATATACAAATTAGCATTTACATAGTTTGAAAGATTGCAAATCACTTTACAAATATTAAACCTTATTTTATCCTCACAACAATGCTTGGAGGTAAGTGCTTTTATTACTTCCATTTTATATTTGAAGAAACTGGAGAAGAAAAGTTAGGTGACTTGCTCAAGGTCACAAAGCTAGTACCTGCCTGTAAATGGATTTCCACTCTAGTTGACCACAGGTCCAGGGCTCTCTATCCACTGTACCACTGAGATGCTTCTATCTGCCCTCTTCTTTTCAGCATCCTTTGATGGTTCATAAAATCTGTTTAATGTAAGCATTCATGGGTACCTATCAAAAACTCTGTCCTGGGCCTGTTTTCTTCTTATTCTATATTCAGTGCTCATTAGATTCCATAGTTTAAATAACAAACCATGCACAATTCACTCCCAAATCTATCTGGCCCTCCGTAACCTCACTTACTTAACTCCAGTTCAATATCAGCAACTATCAACTAATAATTTATATCTCTCAATATTGCATGGACCTCAAAATGCACAAAGGATGCTCAGAATTTAATATTTCCCACAAAGCTGCCCTCTTTCAAACTTTCACTATGTTGAAAGCCCTAACATCCTCCTAGGTCATGTTAATATCCTTGACTCTTCCCTTTTCCACATCTCACAACTCACACATCCATTCACATCCATTCCTTACTATCTACCACAGTCAGGTACAATGGCAATTTAGGCCCTTGTCACTTCTTGTCTGTACTATCATAATAGTTCCCTAATTGGTGTCTGTATCTAAACTTATTCCCCCTCTTCTTGCTAGCTGTGTTCATCTACCATAATTCTATTGTTATGGAACAATTCTTTGTCTCCACACCTACTCAAAAATCAGTGATGCTTCCATTTTGTCTATAGGATAAAATATTATTGTTGCTGGGTAGCACAATGGATAGAGCACTGGCTCTGGAGTCAGGAGGACATGAGTTTAAATCTCATCTCAGACACTTATTAAATGTGTGATCCTGGGCAAGTCACTTAACCCCAATTGCCTTACACATCCAGGTCCATCTCCAGTCATCCTGATGTATATCTTACCACTGGACCCAGGTGGCTCTGGAGGAGAGAGTGAGGTTGGTGACCTTGCACAGCCCTCCTTCATTAAATCCAATTCAGTGGAATTCATGCCATCACCTCCTGATGTCATCATTTTCTTTGAGAATGAAGGACAAACAATTAATTAATTAGCTAATTAACTAATTACCTAATGAATTAGGATAAAATATAAAAAAGCTCCTTGACCCATACTTTAAATCACTCCCCAATCTAGCTCCAAAGGACACACACACACACACACACACACACAATTTTTTTTTCATTATTACAAGCTTCATGTCTGTATGTTCCTATCAATTGGAGTTACCTGCAATTCCACAAACTCATCATCCCATCTCTTTTCTACCTACCTTTGCACAAATTGTCTGGAATGCTTTCATTTTTCATCTCTCTCTTAGAGTCATTACTTTCATTTAAGGCTCAGCTCAGATTTCACCTCCTATGAAAAACTTTCCTGATCCCTAGTGATTATTATTGGGGATTGCCCTTCTCAAATTGCCTATTATGCATCTCTAATATGTGCATGTTTTATCTCCTTTAAAATGCATGCCCCTCCATTTCTGTATGTAGGGTTGTTAACTAGAATTTGAATGGAATTATCTATTTTCCTTCCTAGCCACAAGGAATGGAAGGAATTAGTCAATATCTGTATGAACGAACAGCAGAAGCAGTAGAGGAGATAGGTTACCAGGTTATGTTATCCCATTGACCCCATGCTGGTGGACATGTCCCTGGAACAGATTGCGTTATTCTGGTGCCAGGCCATTGCTTTACCATTCCGGTTCCTGCTGTTCACTTGCCTCCAGCAGGGATACAGAATGCCTGAGTTACTGCTCCAAAGCACAACATTGAAGCACTAAGGCAGCAGGAAATATTTCCCTCCAAGCTGCACCTCCTAAGCTAAAGAGTCAGAGCAAACTCATACAACAGTATGGAACTTGCCTTAGTTAAAGATCATTTAAATGAATATTATTTAACACATGGAGTCTTCATATTTCCTGATTTTGAAAATAAAAGTCTGCCTCATGGGCTTAATTAGCAGACTGATGTTGGATCATTTACAATGTTGATTCAGTCAAACTCCCTTCCCAACCCCAAATTATCATTCCTACTAGGGTTTTTATATGGTTTCTTTCTATGTGTTTGTCATTTAAATCAGGATAGAAAGTTAATATTGGCCCAAAAAACAGTAGGTTTGGTTTCTGTGACAAATATGCTCAATCCCTCAAATAGTCTCAAAATTGATCAATTGCCTCTTATGCCTCAAATCCATTCAGAGATGACCAAATTTCACCCTCACCCTGGAAGTTGACATGACATTGATGGAAGAGGATTAACCACAAGCAGCCCTGTCAGGCTCAGGGGGTTTACCAGGAATGCAGAAGAGTAGCCAATTCTATCCCTATAACATAGAGCATGATCCAAATTACTGGATTAAAGCAGGCACAAGTGACAGCCTATGTAAGCTGCATTCCTTTCCAGCCCTCTGTCACTAGCCTGTATGGGGGGTGTAGACTCAGGACAGCTATTGTCCAAAGTTGGCACCTTCGACAAATCATGCACATTTCACACCCAGATAGGTGTTCATTAGAGAGATGGGAAAATAGCAAGTTGGGGTGAGGAGGAATTTATCAGATGGATCCCACACAGAGCTCATAGGGAGCTCAGGTTTTCAGAATGCACCAGTCTGCAGATGAGAGGAGAGCACACACCAGTGTGTTCTTTTGTGTGCTACAGATGGATGATGGTTTGAGACAGCACACCACAATTTGTGCCAATCCCACTACTTTGTCAGGGCGTGGGGAGGGCTGATGCAGTCATGTCTCATGCAGTGTTGTGCTCCCTTTACAGATGTGTCACCTCCTCCGACACTCCAAAAATAACGGCTTCAGTGGCAGAAATAGTGATTCACTGGTTCCAAACCATCATGTCTGGCGCTATTGAGGCTGGGAGGCACCTCTTCAGGGAATAATAGGCTTAGCGCACCAACGACGTGGCCTCATAATATGCTACAGGGACTTGTGCCCTCCAAACTCTGCCAAGCTACTGCTTTGTTGTGAAGACTCCCAATGGAGCTTTAATATCCCTAAAACCCAGCTTGTCCACTTATAAATTGCCAGTAATAATTTTATCGGACCATGATTCATTTCTTGAGCTGTCCCTAGCTGCATAATCAAAGAGTTCACTGGCCTGTGAATTGAAGAAACCTCTATTCTTTCCTGACTCGTCCATTAACTAAAATTGGAGGTTAAGTTTTATATCTCATCAGGACTCATTTATTCCATTGGTCAAATATACTCCTTATAGTCACAGGAAGTGCTTTGAGATCATTCAGAAGAGGGAGTTTTTCAATAAAGTATTGCTGATTGTCATTGCCACTGTTTTCATTGGAAGGAATTGAGGAGAACATTTGCCTAATGTTGCCAAATATTCTGGGCCTATTGTTAGTCACTTAGACGGGATAAAAAGAGAAGAAAGTCATTTACAAGTCATTTTTAAGTCCCAGAGGGGACATATGGTTATCCATCATAGGCCCTGCATAATGCAGCACTGTGAAAGGCATGATTTGTTTGCATCATATTCCCAATAGTCTACTGGCTAGTTTTGCTGTTTCTTTACCAACATTATTTGGATTGTGAATAGAGCACAAGTGTTAAACTCAACATATACATTTAACATGTCTTCCCGCAATATTTTTTCAAAGATAGCTCTTTAGTGTTGCCAATAGTCTGTATTAAAACTTAGAACCAAGAATCTAAATGTAAGATAAAAAATATATCCCCAATTCTTTAAGTCTGATATTCAGGGTTTCATAATATGATGGGACATGTCCATTTCACTTCTTGAATCAAAATATACTCAATACTGATGAACATAGAGCTATCGTAATGCCTTTTTTGAAAAGACGTGCAGCTAGGTGGCGCAGTGGATAAAGCACCGACCTTGGATTCAGGAGTACCTGAGTTCAAATCCGGCCTCAGACACTTGATACTTACTAGCTGTGTGACCCTGAGCAAGTCACTTAACCCCAACTGCCCAGCAAACGAAACAAAACAAAACAAAAAACAAACAAACCAAGAAAAGACATGGGAAACATCTGACTATTGCATTACTTTTGGAAACAGGAATAAATGTTATTCTAAGAAGGGCTCAGTATGTATCCAACTGTTATTCATTCATTGTAGAGGCAGCTAGGTGGCATAGTGGATAAAGTAGTGGCCCTGAAGTTGGGAAGACCTGAATTCAAATCTCACCTCAGACACTATCTGTATGGCCCTGGACAGGTCACTTAACCTCAATTGCCTTAAACGTCTGAGGACACCCCCAGATGTCCTAACATATATCTTGCCTCTAGACCCAGATGGTTATTGAGGAGAGGATGAGGTTGGTGACCTTGCATAGCCCTCCCTCACTTAAATCCAATTCACTACAAGTCATGACTTCACCCCGATAACATGGTCTTCTTCAAGAACAAAGGACAAACAACAACATTAATCACAGAGTTGTGGGCTATTCCACAGACAAAAGCCTATACATCCAACATAGAATCTGAAGAATCACTTATGGAGGTCAATTGTAGTTACATGAGCAAACCCCCTCAAGGCTTTTGAAAAATGTCAAACTCAAACCTCGCATGGCTCTGATTGGCAGAATGAAATTGCATGTGTGTGTGTTTGTGCGTGCTCGTAAGGTCACAGAAATAGGGCTTAAAATTGATTTTTTTAACTTTCTATGGGATTGTGTAATCATTCCTGTATTTTGCCTCCACCTAATCTGGCATATGTTTTGTATCCCTACAAAGTATAAATTATCCTGGTCTGATTCACCTTACCACACATGGATCCCCTAATTGAGTTTTTCACATTCTATTCTGCATTGACTCTTACAAATCCAAACCCTCCCCAAAATATGAGGGTGAGGCTGGCTGCTGATGAAGTAGACATTGACTGATTATATGGCTCAATGAAATTCTTGGCTCTAATTTAAAAAAAAATATCTCTTTCTAGATGCCTCAATCTGGTATATACAATTTAATACCACTCAGATACATAGGAAGAATTTACCTAATTTCATACATTCTAGAAAGCTAGTTAAAAGAAGATGATTTAAACGTGTGTTTCACCTGGAACTTGGAAGTAAGCACTTAAACTTCATGTAGATAAAGAGTCATCAATGTCTTAAGGTCCTTCATTTGCAGAGCACATGACATTCTAGTCTCAGATGATAGACATTTATTCCCTATGGTGGTCCAGATAATTTATTTTATGTACAGATAAAATCATTTTTTATGATTCTCTTTCTCATTATGAATTATGCCACAATAGGCCATCCTTAGAAAGAGATATGATCTTGTCTTAGAAAGAGGCACCTATAAGTCACCCTAGAGAGATTAAGTCCCTTGCCCTTGATTTAAAGAATTATGTAAAGTTTTAGTTGCCATCTATGAAACTTGGTAATAACTGGCTAATTTCATAAAGTAGAAAAAAGCCTTCTCGGTTTAAATAAGAACATTCCAATGTTTAAGCAAGGAGCCAGTTCAATTGGTATTTTTGTGTCAATATTAAATAATGGAAATAAGTCAAAACTTTTTGGCTTAACTGTCTATTTGGCTAGAATATATATTGTAATTGAGGGGTTAATTAGGAAGCGACCTTTAAGTAACAAACAAAAACTCACAATATGCTATACAACACAGGCAATCAGAGACCTCTCCTGATCTGCTGAACTAGGATGTGTCCAATGAAGATGGACATGAGCATACTGGCATGGTTGGTCTCTGGAGACATAGGAAGCAGTGTGGTCCAGTGGAAACATCTGGGTTCAATTCCTACCTCCCTCTGATACTTAATGGCCATGGACAAATCCCTTAGCCTCCTAGGGGTTCAGTTTCCTTATTTGTAAAATGAAAGGGTAGGATTAGATTGCCTCTGAGGTCTAATTTAGTTCCAGAATTCTTAATCCTAGGTAATATGGTTCAGGGCTAAAGGATTTGTTCTCAGGAGTGATGAAGCAATCTCATGTTGGTCCACAGGATTTGTCAGAGATGACTGGTGATAGAGACAAGGAAAGTCATTCACTCAGTAGACTCTAAGAGGAACTGAGGAGAAACAGCTTAGGCTTTGAATATGTCACTTGAGACTCTGTCAGGTCTCCCTTTGGCTTTGATGGATAGGGTTGAATTTCTTATCCCTTCCCCATCCCCAGAAGAAGCTTTGGAGGCCATACATATACACTTGGAAGCAAGAACATGAGTTTGTCTAGATATGTAATGAATAAAAAATCTGAAAGAGTTTCTGAGTAATTAATAATTGATTCATTGTGGTAAAAAAATAATAGATTCAGGTCAGTGGCTTTGCTTTCTCTCTTAAACCAAAGACTCCTCACCCCACCCCCCCCCAGAGAAAATTGAATGCTTAAAAAAGCCTGTGGAAAAGGGAGTGTACCTGAGGGTGGAAATGAACTTTGGTTAACAATCAATGAGGGGATAGATATATTCATGAAATGGGCAAAAAGGTTTCATCTCCACCTGCTAAGAATGCGATCTGATGATGAGAATCAACTGCCTCCAGCAATCTGGACAAAAGAATCCATTTCTATTCAGATTACCCTGGCTGATTTCCCCCTTATTTAACTGGGTCACCCTAAATTCTAATGGAAGGGGGGGGCACCTAGGTGGCTCAGTGGATAAAGCACTGGTCCTGGATTCGGGAGGACCTGAGTTCAAATGTGACCTCAGACACTTGACATGTACAAGTTGTGTGACCCTGGGCAAGTCACTTAACCCTCATTGCCCTGGAAAAAAAAAATTCTAATGGAAGGTTCCAAGGACAGGAGCTTATTTCCTAAGGGTAAGATCTCACCTAGACTGGATTCTGTGTATATGGTCTTCTACTTCAGTGGAGTCCCATTCAAGACTGAGAAGTATGTACCAAGAGGATTTGAACAATCTCATCTATCAGCAGACTGAGAGAATAACCTACAAGGGGCTAGTTTTTGAATGATTAAATAGGAAGGAAGGGAAAACCTTAAGCATAATTTGATAATTGATTATTAATATAAGAAAAAAGAACAATGTCAGGTGAACCTAATAGTTCATAGAGTTCATATATATATATATATATACATATATATATATATATATATATATATATATATGGATCGATCAATGAATATAGATGTAGGTGTAGATGTAAGTATAGATGTGGATGTAGTTATATGTATACATACACATCTCCAAGTTGCTGGCTAACTATTTGGTTTTATGTTTCTTTCCCTATGCATAGGTCACGAAGTGGCCATCCTGAGAGATATGCATTATTAAATTAAGTGGCTACCTTATAAGTTTAAGAGTCCTTGAATCAAGTGCTTCTTGCCCATTGGGAGGTGCTTTCTGCAACCACACCCTTCCTGGGGGAGAAGATCACCACCATTAGCAAAATAAGTCATGGAAAGATAAGGCTCTTGAGATGAACAATGTATGTAAAACATCTGTTTAGCAGTATAAGTCTCCCAGGAGTCTACTTCCCAGGAGAGCATGATAAATGTGATGAATTATAGTTTATGTTTCATTATAATTAAACACATTTTATAAATATTCATATTTACTTTATAGCCAAGAAAGTTAATAGTAATCCTATACTACCTTACTTTTATTTTAAAACATTTCCCTGAGACTCTTCGGTGGGTGGGGGCATAATGATCCAGAGGGTGTGAGAAAAAACCTGAGTTCTCTTTGAGATCAAACTCACCCATGGCCTAAAGTGAGTTCAACACAGATCTGTTTAAAGAACCTTCTCCACATTGGTCCAGGGGGGACAAAAACACTTAACACACCCCCCCCCCAAACACACACACCAAGCAAACTATGTGCTTAGTGCATAGGACAGTGACAGAGAGTGGCAGATTCCAAATTGTCAGATCTGGAATTTTTAGTGAACTGCAAGTTCAATCTGAGTCAGAATGTGAAAAGGTAGCCAAAACATAAATGCCATCTCCGTCTTCTTTGAGTCAGAGTTTACAGAAAGAGGGAGATGGTTTTATTCAAAATAATTTTTAAAATGCACAAATATTTTTGAGGTCAACCTACCAAAGCACACACACACACACAAATATATATATATATATATATAAAATTACCAAGTACTCCTTAGAGAAATAAAGAAGAACAACAAAAATAACTAACATTTATATAGTACCTACTATTTGCTGGTGATTGTGCTAACCAATTCACAGATGTTATATCATTTGATAAAGATATGAGCTTTTATTATCCTGTATTTACAGATGAGGAAACTGAAGATAAATGACTTATCCAGGTTCATACATCTAATACGTTTCTGAAGCCAGGTTTGAGTTCAGATCTCTCTAACTCCAGATCTCATACTCTATCCACTCCTTTATCTCACTGACCTAAATGAAGACCGAAGTTTGAGAATAATTTAAATAACTAAAGCAATGTTCTCTGATCATGGTCAAGGCCAGGACACTATAATAAAAGTAACAATACCACCAAAGTTATTAACAGTTTTAATGCTATTCCAATCAAACTAGCAAAGGGAGATATGAAAAAAAATAATAAAAATTCTTTGCAGAAAAGATCTAAAATATCAAAGGAAATATTTTAAAGGTAGAAATGAGAGAAGTATAGCACTTCCAAATCTTGAAGTTTATTGTAAAGCAGTAGTCATTAAAACCATTTGGAGAAAAACAGATTAATAGAACAAATCAGACAACAGACAATCAGAAACCTGAAGACATAATAAAATATTTAGGAAAGAATTTCCTATTTTAAAGGAACTGCTGGAAAAACTAGAAAGCACTTTGGCTGAAATTAGACTTTCACCAACAACTTAAAGCACATTTCACAATAAATTCAAAATGGATATATGAATTGAACAGTAAAGATCATACCATAAAAAAAATTAGAAGAAAAACACATCATAGACCTTTCAGAGATATGGATATAGCCAAGGGATAGAGCCATTTACAGAAGCTAGAATAAATAATTATGATTCCACAAAACTAAAAAAAAAATACTACACAGACAAAATTATGGCATCTAGGATAAGAAGGGAAACATTTGAATGGAAAAACTTGTATCATATTCCTCATATAATAGAGTTTGGTAAATAGGAACCTATATATAGACAAGTAATGGTGGATAAACAGACAGCTATATACATATATGCAGGCACACACATTTGTATGTATATATGTATACATATATACTGCACATTTTATGGAACATATAGCAGCATATACATATATCCATGTATGCATGTATAAATATATATTTATATAATACGTATACACTATCATCTCTCATCTATTTATCAATTTATCTATCTATCATCTACCTTTCCCAATAGACAAATGGTAAAAGAAATGAACCAACAGTTCTTTAAGGAAAAATTGTCAGATATTTAAAACCAATGCAATTCAAATCTATCATGAGTTATCATCTCATACCCAGAAAACTGGCAATAATGATAATGATAATGGAAATCATCAAGGTTAGACATGTTGTGAGAAGATAGGAACATTAGTTGTGAGAAGATAAGAACATTAGTGCATTTGTGATGGTGCTATGACTTAGCATATTCATTTCACAAATCAATATAGTATTCTACAATTAAAATGAATAAAACATCCATATCCTTTATCCCAGAGATTCTACAATTGGATATATGTCCCATGGAAGTCATTGATTAAAAAAAAAAAGGCCCTCTATACAGCGAAATATTTATACGTGTATTTAGCAATGAATTGGAAACAAAGTAGATGCTGATCAATTAGACAGTGGTTGTGGGTACATGAATATAATTAAATATAACCGGGCTACGCCCCCAAAAAAGAGTGAAGAAAACAGTGAGTACAAATAAAAATGGAAAGACTTACATGAATTGATATAGAATAAAGTAAGTCAAGCCAAAAAATATATATAAAAAATGGCTATAGTTTAAAGGGAAAGAAAATCAAACACAAATAATTGGAAGTGAATGTCACAAAAATGACAAGACGCTCTCAGCAAACTCCTTTATAGAGGTAGGAAGAACATGTCATATATTTTTCAGATTTCTTTTCAATAAATTGATGGGCTTCATTGATTATTTTTTTTCTCTTCCTCTTCCTCTTCCTCTTTTTCTTCTTCTTTTTTTTCCTTAAAAGTATTCTTTAATTCTCAAAGAGGAAGGGAGAAGGAGGAATGCAGAGAGAAATGTAGACAATGTTAAAACAAAAAGATAGGTATAAAAGTTCATTTTTTAAAATCTAGAAAAAAGAATATTTGTTCCTTGAATTGTGGGAGAAGTTATCTTTCTTTGTTTCCCTAGTACTTAGTACAGTACCTGGAAACTATTCAGCAGATAAAAATTCATTATTGACTGACAGCAACAACAAGAACAACAACAAAAAACTGTGCTGTGGAGATGGGGCAAAGAGAGATAATGGTAGATGTCAAATTGCTAGATCTGTAGTTTTTAGTAAATAGTAAACACAATATGAGTCAGAAGGGTGAAAATGCAGCCAGAAAAATATAATACCATCTTAAGCTTCATTGAGTCAAAATGTAGAGGGAGGTGATGGGTCTCCCGTGCTCTGATTTAGTCAGACCAGACTGAGAGCACTGCATTTCATTCTGGGAATTACTTTAAGAAGACCTTGCCAATTTGGAGCACATCCAGAGGAAGGTGAATAGAATAATGAAGGGAGTGGTGACCTTGCTACTTAAGAATTAATTGAAAGGACCATGTATTTTTAGCCAGGATAAGAGAAAGGTGACATTATATCAATCTTCAATTTAAATTTAAAGGGCTGTCATATGGATGGATTAGATTTATTTCACTTGGACCTAGGGGGCAAAACCAAGAGCAGTACATGAAAAACAAAATCAGAGAGAAAGATTTAGATATAATATAAGTAACAGGGAAAATCCTTGACAATTAGAAACATCCTGAAGTGGAAGGGTCCCACTTAACTGGAGGTCTTCAAGTAAAGGCTGGATAAACATTAATTGGGGATGCTGAATGGGGGTGCTCAGGTATGGGTTGCACTAGATAGCTCTGAGGTCCCTTCCAACTGTGATATGGGAAACTTGGGAGCTGTCTTGATCAAAAAAGGCCTATTAAGATAACCTTTTCTCGCCTCATTCCATTATGCTGTAGTACTACCGAGGGTGGGTTAGAATAATGTAGATTTTAGGGTTAGAAGGGAACTAAGAGAGTAATATAATCAACTTATTTTAGTTAACAAAAAAGGCCCAGCAATTCACAGATTCATAGAATATATGAGAACTGGAATAACTTTTATTGCTCATATATTTCAAGTTCCTCACTACAAATAAGTAGACTGTGGCCCAGACTGGAAAACTGACCAAAAAGTCCCTCAGCTGAGTTAATATCAGAGCCAGAAGTAGAGTCCAGGTTTCAGGATATTCTACTGCATCATTCTCTGTTTTGCATGTTTCTTATGTAGAGATCTTTTCAATAACTGTCTGTGGATGCATAGATCTCTAAAATAAGAGAGAAGACATCTTAAGTTGTTGACAGGTCACATATTTAAAAGCCATCTTGTCATGGAAGCTGACTTATTAAGATTTCACAAATTATTTTTGTAGTACCTCAGGGGTTTATTTTAAAAGGAAGTATGGTGGAGAAAATCAGGGTACTGAAATCAAGGGCAAGAAGAGCTGGGTTAGAATTCCATCTTTTATTCTTGCTAACTGTGTGATGATAGACAATTCTGTGAACTCTAGGTTCCCTATTTGTAAAATAAGAATACTAATAGTTGTAATATCTATGTCAGAGATTTAATGTAAGAAATGAGATGATGTATGTGAAGAACTTCGACAACCACCAGATGCTATATATTGTAAATATCAATTGTTTCCTTGTTGCTATTGTTTTGTTGTTGTAGTCATAGTCTGACTATATATTGTCAAGGTGAGTATTTTTGTTAGTCTCCCTGATTTCAGTCTCATTGAGAACTGCCTCAATTCACTTGCTCTGTAGGATTTTATAAGTTTTTTTTCAAATAAACTTTAAATCTAGATAGGGCATTTGAATACACTATTTTTTTTTTTGCAGTGCAATGGGGGTTAAGTGACTTGCCCAGGGTCACACAGCTAGTAAGTGTTAAGTGTCTGAGGTCGGATTTGTACTCAGGTACTCCTGAATCCAGGGCCAGTGCTCCATCCACTGCACCATCTAGCTGCCCCTGCATACACTATTAAAGTGTTCAACTAAAGTCAACTAAGAAAGAGAACTAAAGCAGTTTAAAAAGTTATTTTTTCTGCAGTGATTGATTTTTTTTTTCAGAGTAGTACCTTTTGTGTGATACTTCTAAACTCAAAGAGTTGGGTCATTTTACTGCTCCCTTTATGTGTGGGGAGTTTTCTTTGTAATTTTGCAGCTTCTTTTTAAATTATTATTACTTTTTGTACATTTTCTTCCTTCTATTTTCAATTTTTCTGATCTATAGAACAGAATTAAAAGGGAGAATGGAATCAATAAAATACCAAATACTTTTTAAAAACACAAAACTTTTCAGAGTCCTTTCAGTTTAGAACCTTTCAGTAGATTATATTCATATTTCCACTTTAGTTTTTCCACTTGAATGCCTCACCAGTAATCCAAAGATGCCCTCTAGTTTTTTTCTTTTCCATTTGTTTTTTGTTTTATTAAGCAAAGCAAAACAAAACAAAACAAAACCTTACCTTCTAAAATTCAGCTTTCATTCTGATACTGGAAGATGATCTTGCTTAACTGATTCTCTCATCAAATTTACTGGGAACTTACATTTACCTTACTTTTCTCCTCCTTTTATGATGCTTGCATCCTTCTATGGATTTTTTTTACAAACAAGATGGTACTCAGATTTATTTGTCCAGCTGTCACTTTACTTCTGATTCGTCTTCATCTCCACCTGCATGTTAGACATCTTGAACTAGATGTTTTGTCGCCATTTTAAGTTCAACATGTCCAAACTCAACTCTTTAAATTCTAATTTAATTTACATATTTTCCTCCTAATCCTCCTCTCTTCCTAAATTTTCTTTAACTATGGAGAGTACTATCATACTTCCAGTCACCCAGACTTGAAAGCCAAGTGTCATCCTTGTCTTCACTCTCACTCACTCTTTATATGCATTCAGATGGCAAATCCTATAATTTCTACCCTTTCTAAGATCTCTCATACATGCCTTCTCTCCTCTGACACTGCCACCACCCTGGTGCAAACCTGCATCACCTCCCACCTAGACTGTTTTGTAATAGTCGATCTCTATATTACGTGTCTCCCCAGTCCAGTCCATGTTCCACTTAGCTGTCAAATTGATTTTGTTAAAGCACAGGTTTGAAAATCTATTGGGATTGTAGCTCTAACACCAGCACTCTCTTAGGCATTCACAAGTCATTGAACATATAACAAAAGAAGGTTTATATGCCATAACACAGCAATGATATTCAACAAGGCCATAGTGGCACCTAGTTGGACATGAGTCGCCTTGTCTCCATATGGAAAAGGGTGTGGTTTGCAGGGCATGGTAAAGTGACTTGGACAGGTTTTCAAAATCCACCAAAATTGTGTCAACATATGGCTGGGATTCTTCTTGTGGCTTTAGGACCTGGGAATTGAATCAGGAAAGCCAAGGCCAAATATGTCCCAGGGAGAAAGCTTTGTCTTCTTGTTGGTAGTTTGGCCATGTTGTAGCTGGGAAGAAAGAAGCTACATCTAAGAAATGCTTATCTTATCATACCATGTCACATCCCACCCTCCACCCCAACCCAATTCAACTGAAACTAGTGTTTCCTTATAGCCTCCAGCATAAAATATACACTTTTATTTTTCTTATAGAGTCCTCTATAACCTGGTCTCTTCCTACTTTTGCAGTCTTCTTTTATTTTAGGCTCTACTTAACCCCTAAACCCCCACATACTCTATAATCCAGTGACACTGACCTTCTTGCTGTTCCTCCTACAAGATGCTTCATTTCCTGTATATAAGTATTTTTAGTAGGTATCATCCATTACTGTTACTCTCTCCCACCTTTTCTCCTCCTTCTAGCTTCTTGGGCCTTTTACAAGTCTCAGATAAAATTACTTTTCTTCAAAAAGCCTTTCCTCATCCTACTTAATACTAGTGCCTTTCCTGTTTATTTATCTCTAATTGATCCTGTATATATCTTTTTTATATGTAGTTTAGATGTTTTCTCCCTATTTGAATGTAAGCTCCTTGAAGGCAGGCACTGTCTTTTGTCTTTTTTTTTTTTTAATCCACACTTAGCACCTTGCCTGGCACATAGTATACACAACAAATACTAGTTAAATGTTTAATAATTATAAACTAGTATTGTAATTGGCTACCATATTTCTTTACTGGGTAAGGAGATAAAAATTCTTTTTTAGTTGAAGAAGTTTTTAAACCTCTTTCTACTTCCAGTTTTACTGACTGCTTTGCAGCACCAGATTTTTTTTTTTTCAGGAAATGGTGATAGTCTGTCCCTGACTGTTCTTTTAAAAAATACATTTATCACTTTTCATCATCAATTTAAATTGGTTTTGTTGCTTACCTTATCTTTAACAAAGACTCACAGTTCTGTGTTAAAATCACAAAGAATACTTGGAAAATGTAACAATAGAGAAGATTTTGTTTGTTAACCCATGGAACATTAAAAGACTTAACATTAGAAAACCCTCTAGGACATTGGGTAAGAACTAATTCCATGAAACTTTATTAAGTACCTACTATGTGCCAGGCACTCTGCTAAGCATTGAGGATATAAAGAAAGGCAAAAGATAGTCTCTGCTCTCAAGGAATTCAGAATCTTATGGGGAAGATGATATGCAAACAACTATACACACATATACATATACACATGTAATGTATATATAAAATTATACATGAAATTTCATATATGTGTGTATATATGTATATAAATATATGTGTATATATACATATATATGAAATGTACATTCATACATGCACTATAAAGTGTGTGTGTGTGTGAGTGTGTGTGTGAAATAATCAAAAGAGGAGGAAAGGCACCAGAATAAAGAATGATCAGAAAAGGCTTATTGAAGAAGGTGAGATGTTACCTAGGACTTGAGGAAGCCAGGTTAAGAAGAGGAAAGTTAGCATTCCAAGAATGGGAGACAGTAGCAAAAATTCCCAGATGTGGGTGAAGTATTGTTTTATTTGAGGAACAGCAAGGTCAGTGTAACTGAACTGAGAGTACATTGTGGGGAGAGGAGGTAGAAAGTAGAGTATAAGAGGACTTGAAAGGTAGCGTGGGACAGGCTATAAAGGTCACTGAATGCCAAACAGAAATATTTTTATCTGATCCTAGATGAGGCAGAGTATATCCTCTAAAGGAGATTTTTGGGAGAATTTGGCAAAATTAATACAGCATATCAAGATGTGTGTTCTTACAGGGAATACCTACATAGATGATGTCACATGTTCATTGAAATAATATTTAAGTACATACAACCACAAGAGGGCTTATTTTCTCAGATAAATCAAAAAAATAACACTCACTGGCACCTCCCATATTTTCTTTTCCATTCTTATCTATGCTGAACTATTCATGTCATTAACTTCCCCATGCAAATCTGGAATGTGTGTTTTACAGATTTGATAAGAATACATTGTGAGATAAGGACTTCCATACAAATCTTGTAAGTGTGAGATAAAAATATATCCTATTAGTGTCATCTAGCTAAAGAGGGAGTTCATGCACTCTATAATACATCAGTAATATCAGCGTGGATAGCTGGAGAATAGACAAAGAGAAGGAAAAAAGTCATTCTGATTCTCTCCTCTCTTAATGGTAAGATGTTTGCCTTTCAGCTGGGTTTTGCTTGAAAATCCCCAATCATCCCTAGCAGGCTTATGACAAAAACTGAGACTCATTTACTCTCAGAATGGGCAAGGAGAAAACAGTTGCTCAAGTATCTTTTATCAACCAAGAATGGAAAAAAAAATAGGGAAGATAATTCAATTAGAAGGCTATTTTAGGGATTGGCATTCTTTCAGTATATTGAGTTTCAGAGAGATTTTAACTTAGTGGTAATTTGTAGATGTCCCAATATCAATAAAAGTTTTCATTTGAATCATCACCATAAGGTCATTGACTCCATACAGTACCTCTACAAGAAGATTTAAGTGAGAAACCTGGCTTTCCCTTTTACAGTCTTTAAAATGAGCCTTTCATCAGATTAACTGAATTTCACTACATGAAAAGAAATTTTACTCACTTCCATGAAAGTCCAAAAACTTGAAAATTGGGCCAGCAAGCAAAAAAGAAATGTAATTAGCTGCTGGACTGAGCAAATTCACACCATCGACTATCAGAGAAAATCTCTAGGAATGCATCCCAAACTCTTAGGTTAAGTTAATAAAATGAACTCTCCAGAATGTAGAAATGTCCTTCAAAGAATTTAGCAGTGTTATGACCTAGTGCCCCACGTTTTTTTCTGTTATGTAGCAATTCATGCCAACCATGCAACATGGTCCTAAGGGGGTCTTTGTTTTTACCTTTTTTTGGACTCTCAATGAGGTGAATAGATTTTCCTTTTTTTTCCTTTTTTATCTTTTTTTTTTTTTTTTAGAATTTTCTTTTTAATGTAACCTGGCCTTGCTGGCTTCACCATCCCCCCAGTAATGCTTCCTCCAAGATCACCATAGGTCAAACTCCCAGTTCTGTAAAGATCACATCCTGCACATGAAGGTGAGGAAGACAAACAACCCAGAACAGAAACAATCATGCATAGGCCCATTTTGTGGAGCTGAATTAAAGGAGGAACAGGGGACTGGTCCAGTTCATGGTGCCCATGCTGTGGGTTAACTGTGATCTTCACTGTCTGGACACAAAAGGTAAGAAGGATCTGATAGAGTTGTGGGGGCTGTGGGCAGAGGGAGAAGTTGGCTCAGTCTCACCACTTTTGAAGATGAAGACAGCTCATCAAATGAGGCTACTCCCAGCATATGGTAGAGGATACACAGAACTGAACTGGTGAGAGGGATGGGAGTTCACTTGCTCTTACTCTTTTACTCCAGCTTCAAGAAATAGGCTTAGGCATGAATGTTTCTGTTCTGGGTTGTTTGTCCTCCTCACCTTCAGGTGCTGGAGGTGATCATTACAGAACTGGGAATTTGACCCGAGATGACCTTGGAGGCAAGATTGAAAATGGGATGCAGCAAATCCAGTATAGCACACCTGGGAAGGCAGGGTGGCTGGGACTCAAGCTGAGTGGGGTTTTGGACTTGAAACGGTAACTGTGCTTTATAGGAGCTGAGCTTAGCTGTGAACCTAATCCTTTTTCCTTTCCAGAGACAAGGGGGATGGATGATTATGCCTCCCACATTTTGGAATTTGTATATTTATGATTATTCCTTTTCAAATAAATATTATTTCAGAAAAAAACACATCCAATTGTTAATATATAATCAAACTAGGGTATGGAGGGTTACCTCTATACCTAAGGAAACACTACTGATGGGGGCTGAATTCATTTGCATAGAGCCTAGACACTCCCCAATTCCATTAAGGGTATTGGAAAATCCTGGGGGGAAAATGTAATATAACCTATCTCGCCTTCATGAGGTAGGGGCTAGAGTAGCCTATGCTACCTTTATATTTAGTGAAATTTAGTTAACTGAATTTTCTGTAATAGCTTCTCCCTGAAACAAAGGACTTTTTAAAAATTCCATATTTTTTCTAGCATCTTTGCACAACTGCAAATCATGGAACAAGACAGTCTCAAAGGAATCAAAGGTAAAGCCTATCCAATGAGAAAGGGAGTGAGTAGTGTGAGAACTGCTACAAATAATGAATTAAGGCCAACACAAATCCAGCCCACGGCAGGCTGCACCAGAGAAATTTATCCTCAAGCTTCCAAAACAGCTGCAGCATCAGAATCTTCTGGAAATAAACTCACGTTCTGATGAGAGGGCTGAACAGCTGGCTGGGTGGGGGGGAGACTGCAGGGATTTCTGCTGGAGCTGAGGTGGAATTTGGTTGTTCTATCACAGTGGGGAACCAGGAAGAAATCTTGAGTGGCAGAGGCCCAGGTGAGGGAAGGTGGCAGGCTCGTCAGAGCTAACAACCACAGAAAACAAAATTTTGTTACCTTGTTATTTAATGAGTTGGCCTGGGGTTATTTACAGACTAGAGCATAGACCAGGCCAGAAAAGAACCTGCCCCTCCTTAAATTGTACCACTTGGAATCCCCTGAAGCTTGGTACAGTGCAGCCTAGAAGCAATGCCATACTTTAAGAAAGAGTTAAAAGTCAAGAAAGAGGCAGGCAAGATGAACAGACAGAGAAAGATGTGGACCATGGAAAGTTCCTTTAGTGACAAGGAAGATAGAGGTGCACCCTCAGAAGAGGATAGCAATATCGGGGATCCTATATCCAAAGCATCCAAGAAAAATATGAATTGATCTCAGTCCATAGAGGATCTCAAAAGGACTTCAAAGATAAAATAAGAGAAGTAGAGGAAAACATAGAAAGGAAAATGAGAGTAATGCAGGAAAGTAATGAAAAAAAGTCAGCATCTTTAAAAACCAAATGGAAAAGCTCTCTGAAGAAAATCATTGCTGAAGAATTAGTATTGAACAAATGGAAGCTAGCAACTTTATGAGAAAATGAGATAAAATAAAGCAAATCCAAATGAATAAATAAATAGAGGGAAATGTGAAATATCTTCTTGGAAAAACTGCTGATCTGGAAAATAGATCCAGGAGAAATAATTTGAAAATTATTGGACTACCTGAAAACCATGATCAAAATAAGAGCTTAGAAATCATCTTACAAGAGCTAGTCAGGAAAAATTGCCCTGATATCCTAGAAGCAGAAGGTAAAATAGAAATTGAAAGAATCCATCAATCATCTTCTGAAACAGATCCCAAAATGAAAACTTCCAGGAATATTATAACAAAATTGCAGAGCTCCCAGGTCAAGGAGAAAATAGTGCAAACAACATAAAAAAAACAATTCAAATACTGTGGAACCATGATCAGGATAGCACAGGATCTAGTAGATTTTACATTAAAGGATCATAGGGCATGGAATATGATTTTCTGGGAGGGCAAAGGCATTGGAATTACAACCAAAAGTCACCCACCCAGCAAAACAGTGTATAATCTCTCAGGGGTAAAAAATGGGACTTCAATGAAAAAGAGGACTTTCAGGTATTCATGATGAAAAGACCTGAATTTAATAGAAGATTTGACTTTCAAATGCAAGACCCTAGAGTAGCATAAAAAGGTAAACAGTAAAAATAAAACATGAGGGATGTTAAAAGTTTGAACTGTTTACATTCCTACATGGGAAGATGATACATCTACTCATAAGCTTTCTGAGTATTAGGGCAGATGAAAAGAATAAATTTATATAGAGGGTATAGGTGGGGATTAATGATGAAGGGATGATATCTATAAAGCATTTATTTTTTGTTTATCTTTTTTTTTTGTGGGGGGTGGTTAGAATTGGGTGGCATGCCTGGGATTGTGGGGTTGTTGAGTGTCTTGGGTCTGAGACCAGATTTGGACTAGGTTCCTCCTGGGTCCAGGGCTGGTGCTTTGTCCACTGTGTCACCTAGCTGCCCCATGATGATATCTTTTTTTGTTTATATTTTTGTGGGGCAATGCAGGTTAAGCGACTTGTCCAAGGTCACACAGATAGTAAGTGTCAAGTGTCTGAGACCGGATTTGAACTCAGGTCCTCCTGACTTCAGGGCTGGTGCTCTATCCACTGTACCACCTAGCTGCCCCACCATGATGATATATTTAGGGAAAAATTGAAGGGGAAGAAGATGGCACTGGGGGTAGGATAAGGAGAGAGGTAGAATGGGTTGAAATCTCACATGAAAGAAACAGGATAGGGCTTATGGATTGGGGGGAGAAATGGGTTAGGAATGGGGCAGTGAATGAGCCTTACAAGCATCAGAATTAGCTCAACGACCTTGATCTCATCAGAGTTCACTCAAGGAGGGAATAACCTAGACACTTAATTGGGTGGAATAATCTATCTAACCCTGCAAGAAAGCTGGAGGGGAAGGGGATAAGGAGGGAGGGGTGAAAGAAGGAAGGTCAGAACTGGGGAGGGAGCAGTCAGAAGAAAAACACTTTTGAGGAGTGATAGGGTAGAAGAAGATAGAAAATAGAGTAAATATCATGGGAAGGGAAGAGGATAGAGGGAAACAGTAATTGTGAACAAAAATTTGAAGCAGAGGCAAGAGTAATGTAAAATGATGATGATTGATAGTTTGATGGGTTGATGATAATTGGAGGAAGATAAGGAATGATTGAGCAGGATTGATGATGGGGACTGATTGATGATGAGAATTATGGATGATGATTGATTGATGATGATGGCAAAATGTATGGTACTTTGCTGGGCTACTGTGAAGAAAATTCTTTGTCAAATATAAGGTACTGTATAAATGCTATCTATTCCTGTTTTTGAAATAATTAACCTCATGGGTTTGTTGTAAGGAAATCTCTCTTTAAAGTATCATATAAATGTAGTTTACTATAAAAAAATGATGAGCAGTATGCTATTAGAAAGACCTGTATGAGCTGATACCAAGTGAAATGTACTCTATACAAAATAAGTAATATTGTGAAATGATGTGTTGTGAATAGCTGTTATTTTCAGCAATGCAATGATCCAAGGCAACTGTAAAGGTCTTATGAAAAATGCAATCCATCTACAGAGAGAGAACTGATGGTATCTGAATGCAGATTGAAGCATAATTTTTTTTGTTAGTTCCTTTATCTGATGTTTTGTTTTTTTCTGTTTTCTTTCACACCCTGGCTAATGTGGAAATGTTTTGCATGACTGCTTATATATTGCTTAAAAAATAAAAGAAATGTATATTATCAAATTTGAAAATTGTTGACAAAAATTCAATAAGTGCCATTGTATGCTTAAAATTTTTTTAAATTAAAAATAAAAAGAATTAGAGGGGGCAGTCAGGTGGCACAGTGGATGAAGCACTGGCCCTGGATTCAGGAGGACCTGAGTTCAAATTCAGCCTCAGACACGAGACACTTACTAGCTGTGTGACCCTGGGCAAGTCACTTAACCCTCATTGTCCTACAAAAAAATAAAATAATATAAAGTGAGGCAAGTAGGAGAAAGGGTGTTGGCATACACACATGATAGGAAATGAAAATGGTTCAGTAATCTAGCATGAGCAAGGATAACTGATCATCTCTCTATTTTCACCATTGGCAATCTTTTGATATCAGGACACAGGGAAAGATCTCAGAATGTTGGATAGACCCCTAATGATCACCTTGCAGAAGAAGGACATAGATGAGAGTCATACTGAATAGAGACATTTGGATGCCTTAATACTTACATCATTATGTGTGCATGTGTGTGTGTGTGTGTGTGTGTGTGTGTATGCAGGTGCATTTGTGTGTATAGTAGAGTGAACTAGAGGTAGGAAGTAGTAGCTATAATTTACTGTTCCTGCAAAATCTAATAAGTGTACCAGTATCCTGAATATTTATTCAACTATTTCTTCCTTTTCTCTATTCCTCTTCCTCTTCCGGTTCCTTGATACTATTTTTCACCATTTTCTCTATTATTTCTGTATCTGATAAAAAGGTGGCCTTTTTCCTCACCAAAGTCAACAACTCTACATGACCTCTTTGTGTGCATGTGTGTGTGTGGCAATTGGGGTTAAGTGACTTGCCCAGGGTCACACAACTAGTAAGTGTCAAGGGTCTGAGGCGAAATTTGAACTCAGGTCCTCCTGAATCCAGGGCCAGTGCTCTATCCACTGCACCACCTAGCTGCCCCTTCTACATGAATTATTGATCCTATGTCCTTTTATTTTTTCCAGTGGATTGCTCATGTTATCATTGCTGTTTTCTAATCTTTACTTTCTCACCTTGGGAAGTAAGTATTGTGGTTTTTTTCCTATCTTCATTTTACAGATAAGAAAACTATGGTATACAGAGGCTAAATTACATATCAAAAGTCATATAGCTAATAATATTCTGAGACCACATTTGAACTCTGGGCTTCTTTCCTCAAAATCTAGCACTATAACCATTTTTGCCACCTAGATGCCTAGGTTACAAAATAACCACCACAAGTGATTGAGGTTTGGTTTGGTTTTGTTTTGTTTTTTTAGCTTTCTGGATTCCTACAGAACATTTTCTTACCAAGCACCTTTTAAAAAATGAGTTAACATTTGCATAAAGTTTTAGAGATTTAAAAAGCACTTAAATGAGATTTGATCTTATTTTAGCTTCACAAAACTTATTTGATTGTCACAACAATCCTATGAGGTATATCACAGCAATATGGTTTTTATTTTTCAGTAGAAGAACCTTGAGGTTTAAGGTCTTTATGGGACTTGATCAAGGTCCTATAGTAAGACTGTCTTGAGGAAAGTTTGATATGGACTATCTACATTGTCCCTCCTCATCCCAAGGTGTTTATCCTTATGTCACCAAATGTTTCTAGGGAAGAATGGACTGTCCAGTTTTTATGGAATTGGCATTCTGCCTACCTTAGTACATGGATGATTAGTTTTCTGTCAGGAGATTCCACATAAGACTTGAACTGATATTTTCCTGGAAAGTAGTAATTCCACTTTAGAAAAGGAAAGACAAAGAGGGGTTAAAAGTCTGGCCAAGGGGGACAGCTAGGTGGCGCAGTGGATAAAGTACCAGCACTGAATTCAGGAGTACCTGAGTTCAAATCTGACCTCAGACATTTGACATTTGCTGTGTGACCCTGGGCAGGTCACTTAACCCTCAATGACCTGCAAAAAATAAAATAAAATAAAGTACATTTAAAAAAAATTATGGCCAATATGCCATGCAATCAATTTATAGGGAGGATTTGTGAAAAGAAGTAGCTTGTTTATTCTCAAGCCAACACTTCAACCACTAAACTGCACTGCCTTTCCCCTAATTGCTCTGTTTGGTAATAGATATGCAAAAATGTAATTTTGAAGTGATAGGGTAAAATTAGAAGTTAGTTGTCTGGATTTCTTGCTGTATCTATCTTGGCCCTTACAACTAAATGTCATAATAAAATATGGAATTAAGATGAGGTTCTTAGAAAAATGAATGGAGTTAATAATCTTTTAAGGTAATTCAAACCACAGAATCATAGCAGTGTCCCCAGAGATTCCAACAGGAAAAAACAGCATTTGCTAGTGATTATAAAAGGAAACAATTAGAAAACTGATAAGTTTTCATCGAAAGAAAACATCTTATTCTAAACCATCAGGATTTCTTCCAATAGTGAGCCCATCTATGCCAAGTAGCCCAACTACTTGATAAAAAAAAAACAAAACAATAAGCTTTTGAAAGATGCTCCTTTTTCTCTAGATTATTTTAGTTATCATTCTACTCAGAGCCATAACTAAGGTGGGACAACGAGTACTTTGTCCTAGGGTACCAAATTTGGAGAATGTTGACAGCATTCAGACAAAGAAAAAGATCTAAACCTTTTTTTTTTTGTTGTTGTTGGTGAGGCAATTGGGGTTAAGTGACTTGCCCCGGGTCACGCAGCTAGTAAATGTTAAGTGTCTGAAGCCGGATTTGAATTCAGGTCCTCCTGAATCCAGGGCTGGTGCTTTATCCACTGCGCCATATAGCTGCCCCAAAGATCTATACTTTAAGTCCTAGTTTGCAAAAATAATTACTTAAAATAGCAAACTACCAGGTGAAAATCTAGGATGATAAATCCTTTCCCTTGTCTGCCCTCTGTGTTAAGGCATTTACCTCTCCACAACAGGGTGCAATAATCCCATCTTTCTCCCCCATTAAGCTAAACTAAAGGTGAACTTGCTGTTTTTCCTTAGGGTATGGTTTGCAATATGTGCCCTGGGTGCAACAATTTTCTGTATCTTTTCTGTAGTAGTTAATATTTACATAGGACTTTAATATTTATAAAGTGTTTTGCACACGTTTCTCATCTGATCTTCAAAAAACCTTTGCAAAGTAGGTGCCTATTATCTACATTGCACAAAGGAGAACAATGATTTGCCCAGGTTCTCACAGCAGAGGAGAGATTTAAACCCAGGTTTTCCTGACTTTGAGAACGCTATCCATTATGCTATATAAATATTAGACAGTTATTGGAAAAGGGACTAGCCTAGTTTCCTACAATTAGGTTATATAGTTATACTGTTCTAGAAATGCCTGAAAAATACAATAAAGGTATGATTAGTCTTTCCATGGACAAATAGTCACATCTCTAGGGAAAAGCATCAATTCACAAGGTCAGAAGAGCCGTTTTTAGTCCTTACTCTTTTACCAAGTAGCCTTGTGACTTTGGAGTGGCAGTTTGTTGCAGCAGAGAGAAAATTGGACATAAATGTCTTTCCTATCAGCAGCTTGGTCATGCAGTGGCATGGACCTGGATTCAGAATGACCTGGCCTCTGGCACTTAGTAGCTATGTGGCCCTAGGGAAGTCACTTAACCTCGGTCTGGTCCAGCTTCCTTATATATAAAATAGGCACCTAACTCCCATGGTTTTTACCAGTATGAAATAAAATAATATTTGTAAAAGGTTTGGCCAATTTTAATGTGCTACATAAATGATGATGATAACAATAATAATACCAATAAATAAATAATAATAATAATATCCCCTCCTCATTTCTACCTCAATCAATCAACAAGTATTTTCCTAAGTGTCTTCTATGTACCAGGCACTGTGTTGGGATCCAAAGCCAAAAGAAGAAACAGTCCTTGTTTGATGACCCCAAGCCTTCTACCTCCTAAAATATCTAGCTCCCTTCTACCTCCTAAAATATCTAGCTCCCTTCAAGGAACAGTTTAGATACCATGGCAGATCAGAGGCCTTTCTTGTGTCTCCTAGTTATTAGTGCTTTTCCTTTCCCCTTTCCCCTTTCCATTTTCTTTCTCTATGTTTTGTATTTGCTCATCTGTGTACATGCTGTATTCCCCATCCCCATCCCACCCTCTAAGATCATGACTTTTGTTTGGGTATCAGTATTACTAGGGTTTAAGAGTGCTTGGCATATAGGAATGGACTATGGACTAGACTTTTATTTCACTGATGAGATCTCTTTATCAATGCTGTTTGACACTTTCTCTACATTTTCTTATTCTTTCTTTATCTGGCAGTTATCTGAAATACTGAGAACTTAGAAGCACATATATACACATGACTTGTGCAAGATCCAATAGCCAGCAATGTGTCAGTCACCTGACTTTATCCCAGTCCTTTTGGTTTCAAGGCTACTTTACCATACTTTCTCTCACATAATAGGTGCTTAATCAGTGTTTGTTCAATTGAATTGAATTGTTGAAGAGAATGATGAGATATGTATTTGAGGACTGGTCATGTTACTTTCCAGTTGTGTGACCTTAATAAATTCAGTTAACCCCCTTGAGTTTTAATGATATGCTTTAACAGGGTTTCATCAGAATCAAATATTAAAGCAATCTTTTTTCTTTTTTAATAAAATGTAAACAAAGAATGATCTGCTAATAAGATATTATGTTATTTTGTCATGGTAAATTTTAACGAAAGGTTTTGGAGAAGAGTCATCAAAAGCATAATTTAGTTTATTCTACCTTATTCTGAAGCTCTCACCTGTCAAATAAGCTGATTGAATGTAGCACATTGATATGCTATCTTATACCACTAGAGGGGGCCCTGATCACCTTCAACTGAGCAATAAATGGTATAGGTTGAGGTAAACACTTGGGAAGTTGGGGAAAGGCATCTATTCTTGTTAGTTACAAATATATTTGAGACCTTCCAATGTCCTGCTAGTTCCTAAAAGAATGGGTTTTAGAGAGAAATAAATGTGAAGAACTTAATCAGAGTTAAGTAAGCATATACAGGAAAAGTCATTGTAGGAAACAGGGCAATCTAAAAAGTTTTAATGAATTGGTTCTTAAGATATAAAGAAAGGAAGATTCAGAATGAATTCAAAAGACCACAGAGAGTGCTTATACACATACGCACATTTTCAAATCAAGGAAATAAGAACTTAAAACATGCTTTCTATGTGCCAATTACTGGGCTAGGCCCTAGAAATACAAAGATAGGTAAAAAAAGATAGGGGGAAAAAATCCCCGCTATCAAGGATCTCACAGTTTAATGTGGGAGACAACATCCAAACACACACATACATTATATATACACACATACACACAACAGACATATATATGTATGTATATATGTGTATGCATATATGTATGTATATTGGAAAAAGTTAGTAACATCTTCCTAGTAGACTTAAGTGTTGTGAATGATTATGTGTCTGAATATGTATATAAAGTGTACAGCATGTATTATAAATACATACATTAATATTCAAACCTACTGCATATCTATATAAATGTTTTTACACATTTGTGTATATGTACAAACTACTCTCACTCTGTGTTAATTTGAATTATGTTAATTTGATTTTACATTAAAAATTCTGAAAGAAATTCATGTTCTTCCTCTCCATTCTCCCCATGTGGATAGCACCTCTGCTTGTTCCTTTTCCTGTTTTCATTTCTCTGACCTGGCCCCAACCTGTCCTTGATCCTTGTGTTGGCCCCTTCCCCTCATAGACTCACAGCCCCCTTCCTCCCTCTTCCCAAAAAATTTCTATGGGAAATTCTCATTTTGTAAAACTCACTTTGCACAGAGGTCTAAGGAATGGTCAACTTAAGTTAAATGAGACCTTTAGGCAATATATGTATATATGCATGTATGTATGCATACATGCATGTATGGATAAATGTATGGACACACACATCATATTATATTATTTTTACATAGTATATACACATACACATGTGTATTATACATATAAATATAAATGTATGTGTGTGTATACACACATACATAGGCACTTGTGCCTAGACAGTGTTTTAAATATTTGTTCATATGTAATATGTAATTATCTGTAAAACTGCATCTTTATAATCACATGATTGACTGAGAAATATATATATATATATATATATATATATAATATATAATCTGCCTGTGTTTGATTTTTTTTACATTCCAAACAATTTAGCCTATTTGTTGTTCCTCATATACAACATTCTCTCTTACCTATGTGTCTTTGCACATACTTTCCTAGTGCCTGCCACTTTATAGCACAATTTAGATATGATCTCCTTTACTTTTTTAAAACCTCAAATTGTTAGTGCTTCCCCCCAAATGAAATAGTTTTATATTTCTTCTATATATACACATGTATATACTTACAGAAATATACACACATATTTGTATATCTGTATATATGTGAGTATATATGTATATATAGTTATATATATACACATATATTATATATACATATACACAGTATATATATTTTATATACATACCTACATTTGTGTGTGTGTGTGTATGTATGTGTATGGAGAGATAACTTGAATATACAGCGCTAGGTACCACAATGGCCAGAGCCTTGGACCTGTAGCCAGTAGGACCTGATTTCAGTTCTTCCTCAAACATGTAGTTGCTGTGTGGTCTTAGACAAGTCATAAAATCCATCTGTCCCAGTTTCTTTAACTGTAAAATGGGGATAGTAATAGCAAATACCTCCCAGAGTTATTGCAGAGATAAAATGAGGCAATATCTGTAAAGAGCTCTCCTAATCTTAAGGCACTATATAAGTATATGTATAATAGATGAGTATAAATAAGTATATATATATATATATAAAATATATATAAATAAAGATATAGATTGTATATGTATGCATATATAAACAATGCTCATATATACACATATGTACATATTTGTTTTAATACACACCTCCATGCATGCATATATATGTATGTGTGCATCTATCATCTACCAATTTATCTGTGTATGTATTGTTTACAAGCAGAAAGCAAATTCCTTTAGCCCTAGAATGTCCATTTTTCTGTTATATTCTCAGCCACTAGCAATGCTTGGTTCATCTTAATTGCTTAATAAAAATTATTGAACTGAATTCAAGTGAGTTCTTGATTTTAACAAAACATTTGATTGGGAAGTAAAAAATGCAACCTTAAAAATTTCTTTAGACTAGGTGATTTTCACATGTGTTTTAAACATAAATGACTCTACAACTTTTGAAAATACAGAAATAACTTTGGCTAAAACTCTATTGAGTGTTGACTTCAAGTATTACACTTGGAGACACAGATTCACCAAAGTTAATTTGGGGTATTATAGAAGACATGCTACATATGTTGAATCAATAGATAACATTCTGTTAGTTGTGCTGAACCCTGGAATACAATGAAACCTCGACTGTGAAATACACAGCAATGTGAAAGAGAACGACTTTAACATCTGCTCTTGAAAAAAAAAAAGGATAAAAATAAAATTCCCAGGTTGTCATGTATAGTTAGATTAGCAGCTCTTCAGAGCAAAATGGATATCTTTTAAAAGTCCTTCAAATTATAGTGAGCTGAAGAGAAAAGACTAGATGCAATTTAGAAAACAATGCTTTTGATGATGCCAAATGGCATGTTGCTACAAACATCCATTTTTGACACTAATAATTCTCCTGGGAATGCTATAATGATTATGAATCATAGAACAGCAAGAACTCAGAATAATTAAGTGATTAATAGCCAAAGGACAGTAGATACATGTGGGACAAAAGTTGACTGCATGATAATTGCCATACAAAAAGTAGCAAAAACATATTGTTAAGGCTAAAATTCTAGCTAGTCTGTCTAAAATATCTATTGAGTGGTCACCAATAAATTATAAGCTTTAGCAAGAGTTAGACTTTTAAGCTTTTATTAAGGAGAATAAGAATTTGGTAAAGAGAGAAAGAAAGGCCTACATTCATCTATCTATTAAAGGGAGAGAGCATTCCTAGATCCACTCTCTGCCAGAGTCCATAGGAAAGAGAGAAAGTCAGAGCTCCAGGCTCCCCCTTCTTCCTCCCACCAGCAAACGTCACTTCCTAACGCCAAAGAAAAGATGCATGGTCTTGCCCTCAGAGACGTTCACCTCATAGCAGAGCTTTTCTACAGTAAGTCTCCAGCAAGTGGTGTAATTCCAATCATTATAGTCCCCGCTTTGTTTCTTCAAGAAATGGGGCATTTCCTTGATGAAACAGTCAAAAATAACAGAATATAATAACCTATGCTAACTAACAATATGTTAATAACAATATAGAAAAGGGAGAGAGGAAAGTTTTGTCCAGAGGGGCATTTTTTTTTTCCCTCATGAACTGGTGCTTTGACATTGGTCTTGCAAAGAGAGGGCCTCTGCAGAGAGTACATGTTACAGATGGTGTATATTATAACAGAAAGAGAAAAGAAAACAATAACAACAACAACAACAACAAAACAAAACTGTTCATTTAAAGTCTCTGAAAGTCTTTTCTCAGATGTCCTCTAGGTGTAGTCGTGGAATGGAAGTCTTTTCAGGGGTTGATGTGTGGATGCTGGTAATAAGCCAGGAACATTTCATACAAAATTGAGCTTAACACAACTTTAAAATAGCTTTGTCAATAATCAAATCAAACAATGAAAGTTCTCAAAAACATGTCTAAGGGAATTCAGAATCTTAGTTGTTACACATGAAACATATAATAAAACAAAAATTTAAACATTCTTTAAAATTAATATTACTATAGTCCCCCCTTGTGGAGGGTTAATTGAGAAGACAATTGCTGTGATATTATTTTTTTTAAATAATTTTTATCTTTGTTTCATCACTTTTTGCCTCATCTGCCTAATTATCCTCATGTTATTATGAGAAATTTGAAAATCTAATATAATTGGTAACAGATGCCAAGGCCAAATCCAACACTGTATTTATCATGGCACCTGAGATAATTATGGGGGTTACCATAAAAGAACAGAGAAATGATGGGACATGAGTATTCCCCCACTTTAGCAATATATACTGTCCAAGCACTATGACAAGCTTAAAATAGGTGGATGGAATATATGTCCTTGCCACTGAACATATAGGGGGAAACTGAGTCAGACTTAATCAGATGCATGGGATTGAGATGTCCATGGCATCAGGCATATAGGAGGGGCATAGAAGCCAGGTGAAGAATGAGAGGGGTGGGATCAAAACTTCCAGCCATCTGTATAGCATTGTGAGGAAAAATAAAATAAAATACTAAACCAAGAGAATTTAACCTGAACATTTATCAAAAGCCATTCCCTCGGCCATCCCTTGACTTCATCCATGTCTCCCCTCATGTGACAGTTCAATGTCTGCTCTTGCATGTATTCCTCTTGTGATTGGATGGCATCTTGGCCTACTGGCATCTGATAACTCAGAATAAAGGCAATTAATGTCTTAAATGATAAATTCCCATAATCCAAGTCTCATATGGATTTTAAAATTGAGGATAATAAATGATTGCAAAAATTGTGAATGTACCTTGACTCAGAATATAATATACAATTATGCAACAATTTCAAATAATACCTTTTTTTTTTTTTTACTAAGTATACAATTACTTTTGTGGAAAATCGGAACATTTAAATACAAGTTAAAGCACAACACAATCTCAAAGAAAACTTTTTTTTTTGAAAAAAGAAAACTTTTACAAATGTTTCCCTCTTTTTTTTTTTTTTTTGGAATATGCTGATCAAAAATAATACTTCTAGAATCAATTTACACTTGCCATGGCAACCAATTTGCTAGGGAAATGCTTTAAAGAGTTTGATAAAATAATCAGTTGAGAAAAAATAACAAAAACAAATAACTCAGAATATGGGAGCACAATACTCCCAGAATTAACAATGTATTATGAAATCAAAACCATCTTGCAATGTTTCAAAATAGAGATAGATGAATGAATGGAAGAAAATACACATGAAAGAATAAAAGACAATGAAATTCATACAAGGGAAATCTAAATAAATATGAACTTAACATTAATAAGAGTATTACAAAATATAAACTTGATCACATGACTCTAAATGTTTTTACCAATATTCTTAAAAAAAAAAACTAAGTATAAAACACAATCTCAAAAGCATGAAAATCTCTATGAAAATAGACCCATACCATTAATTTCAAAATGTATATGTAATAGCATAGAAATCCTATGTAACCTCTGAACTGATACTATTACTCTGAGTGAATTCAGAACACTTTTGATTCTGATATCTAAAATCCCCAATACTCATATCAATACCTTGCTGCTTACTTCTACATTTCTGTAAAATTTGTACCCTTCTATGGCAAAAGAAGCAGAGTCGTGAACTATGATTGTCATTCTTATTCAGCTTAAGTTTTTCTTCTTTAACCCCTCTATATTGTCAGTCAGTCATTTCACCACACAAATGCTTTATAAGGTTACTAATTAAAGACAAAAGCAGATTAACAAAATAATGAACAAAAGGAGCATATCTGGAATTTAAAAGGGCTTTCTAAGGTGGAGTCAGAAGCATGGCTAGGCTAGGGAACAGCTGAGCCTGAAGCTGCAAATGCAGGTAGAGAAAGCTGTGCATGTGCATCAGATCTCTGGACTTCCTGGGCAGGGGAAGCAATGGGCTTGGCCATGGGAGGAGTAGAAAGTGGGGTCTAGAGAAGAGGGGAGGGACCAGCGCAATTTGAATCATACTTGATTTTGAACTCAGGCCCTACCCCCACTGCTTGGGGATTAAAAACTTCTAGAGGTTGGGTCATTGCTTCCAGGCATGCAAAATTAGAGCAACAATTAATGTTAGAACTTGGAAAAGCTTCAGGAATCAGAGATTTCTCTGAAAAAGCATGGCTGGGAGAGAGGGGGATATTTATATTCCCTTATGTGAGCACCTTGCTGGCTCTTCTAACAAAAATAAGAATAAAAATAGAAAATCCACAAAAACAAAACATTAACATGATCTTATCTCCCATTTGTCTGGTTAAATAGACTAAAATCAAAAATAGGGTATTTAGGGAGTTGAAAAAAAAACCTATTTGAAAATTTAAAGGGAAAAAACAGCCAGTGCTTAGCAGTTTAAAGGGATGGGGTAGGGGAAATTTCTTACCCAACCAGAAGATCAGAAGATGGAGGTTTCAGCTTTCCTCTGCGTGGTCAGCCATCTGTTAAGGCTAAAATTCTAGCTAGTCTGTCTAAAATATCTAATGAGTGGTTGCCAATAAATTATAAGCTTTAGCAAGAGACTTTTAAGCATTTATTAAGGAGAATAAGAATTTGGTAAAGAGAGAAAGAAAGGCCTACATTCATCTATCTATTAAAGGGAGAGAGCATTCCTAGCTCCTCTCTCCACCAGAGTCCACAGGAAAGAGAGAGAGTTAGAGTGCCAGGCTCCCCCTTCTTCCTCCCACCAGCAAACATCACTTCCTAACACCAAAGAAAAGACGCATGGTCTTGCCCTCAGAGACGGTCACCTCATAGCGGAGCTTTTCTATAGTAAATCTCCAGCAGGTGGCGTCATTCCAATCATTACAATATTATTAGGGATAAAACTTCCTGGAAAAGCAAGTGACCTGGTTACATATAAAGAAGTAAGACATATTTATTTTATGAGAAAACATACACAATAATCACAAAGTATGAGGAGACAGAAGTTATCGTTTGTATCTATGGAGTGAATGCCCAAACACGTGAAATGTATGATCTTTCAAAGTTTCATGGTATTTGATTGCAGACATGAACACAGAAATGTTGTTTCCTTAATCCATTCATCATTTTACTTCTATAAAATCTCCTTTTCATATTAATTTATACTACCTGAAGAGAAAGGGTATGTGTGGCCATTGCAAGGCTCAGCTGACTATCCTCTTACAAATTAGTACATAAAATAGAAAGTAGAATGTAGTAGGGATAAATGGGGGGGAGGTCTAGATAATGTGCTATAAATATTTAAGCGGGGTACCACCTGACACCTATCAGATTGGCTAAAATGACAAAAAAGGAAGATAATAAATGTTGGAGAGGCTGTGGGAAAATTGGAACACTAATGCATTGTTGGTGGAGCTGTGAGCTGATCCAACCATTCTGGAGAGCAATTTGGAATTATGCCCAAAGGGCGATAAAGCTGTGCATACCCTTTGACCCAGCAATCCCACTTTTAGGTCTTTTGCCCAAAGAAATCATGGAAGGGGGAAAGGGACCCACATGTACAAAAATATTTATAGCTGCTCTTTATGTGGTAGCAAGGAATTGGAAGTTGAGGGGATGCCCATCAATTGGGGAATGGCTGGACAAGTTGTGGTATATGCATACAATGGAATACTATTGTGCTGTAAGAAAGGATGAGCAGGAAGAGTTCAGAGAAACCTGGAGGGTCTTACGTGAGCTGATGATGAGTGAGATGAGCAGAACCAGAAGAACATTGTACACAGTATCATCAACATTGAGTGTTGACCTACTGTGATGGACTATATTCTTCTCACCAATGCAATGGTACAGAAGAGTTCCAGGGAACCCATGATAGAAGAGGATCTCCAAATCCAAGAAAAAAAAAAAGAAAGAAAGAACTGTGGAGTATAGATGCTGATTGAACCATATTATTTCTTTTGTTTTGGGTGCTGTTTTTTTTTTTCTATTTTGAGGTTTTGCATCACTGCTCTGATTCTTTCTCTTGTAATAGGATTAATGCAGAAATAGGATTAATGTTATTATGTGTATATATATATGTGTATATATATATATATGTATATGTATAGAGATATATAGATATAACCTATATCAGATTACCTGCTGTCTAGGGGAGGGGGGAGGGAGGGAGAAAAATCTGAAATTGTAAAGCATGTATAAACAAAGTTGAGAACTATCTTTACATGTAACGGAAAAAATAAAAAACCTCATACATCAAAAAAAAAAATTTTAAGTGGGGGCAATCAAGAAAAGTTTAATAGGGAGCTAACACCAGAATAGAATCTTCAAGGAAGATAAAGATTTGAATTAGCAGAGATGTGAATGGATGATTTTCTAGGAATGGAGGATATTCTAGGTAGATGGACGGAAGTGGGGAGTAAAAGAAAAGATTGGTAATTGGTTCACTCAGAGCATAGAATACAGAATGAAGAGTGATGGGACCCATCAGTTCTTAGGCTATTACAGATATCCCTGTGAAAGGACTTCAATTAATTTAGTGATTATATGAATGAAGAAAGGTTGATAGATGTGAGGAATATTGCAAGAAGAAAATTGAGAGAGTTTGACAACTAATGAGATGTACATGATGAGTGAGAAAGAAGAGTCCAAGATGACTTCAGCACTGAATGCCAATTATGTGTGACATGTTATAAACAAATGTTGCTGTTGCCATGCTTGAAGGAATATTGCCAAATTAGAGTAAATATTTTACTTCAGTGTTGTTCAGTAGATATAGTGCTAGCTATATTTGTCATTAGAGGAGCTGTATTCAAGTCTTAGGACTTGGTTTGTGGCCCTCATTTCACCTCTCTGGGCCTCAGTTTCCTCATATGCTAAATGAAAGATGCCAAATGAACTAGATTCTTAAATTTCCTTCCAACTATAAATGGATGATTTTTCAGTTCCTCTATAAAACTAATTATTGTAAGAAATGATGATTGTGGATGAAAGATTAGCAATAATTTCTAGTATTTTTAATAAAAGGATATTTAATAATTTCCTGTAGAAAGGGTCCAATGTGAGACATTATAGAAGTAGAATCAGTGAGACTTGGCAACTTACTAGCTATGTGGAATGAGGGAGAGTGAGGAATGGAGGATGACATTGAGGTTACAAATTTGCATGACAGGAACGTTGTTGATGCCTTAGACAGAAATTGGAAAGTTAGGAAGAGGGATGGGTTTAGAAAGGAAAGGATAAGTTCTGTTTTAGATGTGTGCAGTCTAAACACAACAATCAGTTGACAATATCCATTAGGTAGTTGATGACACAGGGCCAGGGCTCAGCAAAGAAGAAATTGAGGCTGGGGCTTTAACTAGAGTTGGGGTTGGGGATAGAAAGATGGATTTGATAATTATCTGTATAAAGATGATAATTAAACCCATGGAAGGTAATAAAAGGAAAGAGGAAGAAGGAGAGGCAGAAGAGTCCAGACCAGAACTTCAAATACACAAAGAGGGTTTTCCTTAGAAATATATTAATTTCACTTAGACAACAAAAAAAGGGGGCAGCTAGGTGGTGCCGTGGATAAAGCACTGGCCCTGGATTGAGGAGTACCTGAGTTCAAATCCGGCCTCAAACACTTGATACTTACTACATGTGTGACACTGGGCAAGTCACTTAACCATCACTGCCACCCTCCCCCCCCCAACTGCCACCCTCCCCCCCCCAAAAAAAACCCCCTCTCTATCCCTTAACTATTGTCCTACCTGTTTATTCTCAATCCTCAATAGACACTACTACCTCTATTCCAGGTGAGCCTTGTGGTTTGTGTTTCTTTGTGAGTTGGATCTTATTAAACGATTTCAGTCCTATTTGAATCATTAAAGAACAAAAAAAAGGCTGTTATTGTTTTCCTGGAAGTACTTTAAAGTATCTGAGTCAGATCACCCAGGAGAGCTTTAATTTTCCTCAGTTGTTTAGGGGAATTGTGTATGTCTTTGTAAGGTAAAAGAAGATCAGGGACTTGCAGGAATATGAAGGAATGCACTGGGTTTCCACTTCCATCTATTAAGACTATAACTTAAATAAGCATGTCATTTCCAAACAGTTGGAGCTTCTATCATACTTAATAATTATAAACTAAATAAATTTCAACATGGGCAGGGAGATGGGGAGGATAAGCACTTTCAAAAGTTTCATTTCAAGTGATGTCACAGTCACATTATGAAAGAGAAATTATCTGTCTATTGGGTTTTGTTTGCTTCACAAACTTCAGCCCTCAAAAACATTCAATTCTAAAGAATTCATTTTCAGCCTCCCAGCATTCGAATCATGTCAACTGATAGAGTCTAGCTGCCTATAATAAAAAGAATATTCTACTTCTTGTACCCCTCATCAAAATCTAGAATTCTATCATTGTATCATCAGTTTAAACCTGGAAGGTCTCTAAAAGGCCATCCAGTTCAATCTTTTCATTTTCAAATGAGGAATTTGAGGTCTGTAGGAAGAAAAGGACAAGGTAGTAAGTGGTATAGGGGCAGCTAGCTGGTGCAGTAGCTGAGCCTGAAGCCAAGAAGACCTGAGTTCAAGTCCAACCACAGACACTTATTAGCTATGTTACACTGGGCAAGTCAGTTAACCCTGTTTTTCTCAGTTTTTTTATCTGTAAAATGAGCTGGAGAAGGAAATGGCATATCACTACAGTATCTTTGCAAAGAAAATCCCAAATGGGATCACAAAGAGTTGGACAAGACTGAAAAATCACTGTACAACAAAAGTAAGGGGCAAAGACATTACCCAACCCCAAAGTGATCCCTTCACAAACATATTATTCAATAATCCATCAGCTGTATGAATACAACAAAGCAAATCCTAGAATGGCCTTTCTATGAACAGATTTCACACTTCAAAGTTGAAATTCTATTTCTCCCAAACCAGGATGGCTCAAAAAGACATTTTCCCCAACGGAAGGATGGCCTATCTGTGCTAGCTAAGGCAGGAACCAGAATAAGGCTGACTTGTAAGTAGGCACTATACACTTCACCATTATGATAAGTTAGTTGAGCTGTCCTTCACAATTTGTTCAAACATCTGGTTACCACTACTAAATAGGTTTTGGAGAAACATATGGTCCTCATTTCAAATGCTGCAAACACCATCATGATGTAGACTGTGAAATTTTAAGGAAGACTACTACTGTTTTGATTATAATCTCAGACAGAAAATAAAAGCAAACTGCATGCTAAACTGTGGGCTGCAAGAATTTCAGTTCCCTATAAAGGGCTTCTCTACTCCAGGCAAAGTGGCATTTTTATTTATCATTACTATTACAGAACAGACCAATTACCAAAGAAAGATATCTATTTTGTTGCTTTTTGTTTCACCATGTGCAGTTATAACAAAAAATGGGGGGAAACTATAAATACATTGAAAATGGTTAAAATGAATGAGGCTTTTCTTGTAATTATATGTTATGCAATATAATTTCAAAGTTACATTTCAGCCGCCACTCCAATTAATTAGGTATTGACTTGTGTATGTGTGTGTGTACATGCATGTGTGACTGTGTATGCCTGTGTATATGTGTGTTTCAATTAGACTGTAATTAAGTAGCAGTCTTTTATCTCTGAAAAACAGATGAAAAGGTTTGGGCAAGAATTGGGGGGTTAATCCAGCTGCTTAAAATGTGTGTTGTATTTGACTATTTGCCAAGAAAGTCTGTGAATACATGAGCCAGCTGGCATTAGGGTGGATGATGGGAATCTCTCAGCTGATTAGGACTATGGTTGAAGCTTTTCTTTCTTTCTTTCTTTCTTTCTTTCTTTCTTTCTTTCTTTCTTTCTTTCTTTCTTTCTTTCTTTCTTTCTTTCTTTCTTTCTTTCTTTCTTTCTTTTTTTTTAAACAAACAGGGCTTTTAAAATACAGAAGAGTAAGACACTTGACCTTGGCAGGCCAGCAATTATGCCAGCAAGCAATTTGATATTCAGATAGTTTTCCTTTTAAAATATCATTCTTGAATCATATTGCTTAGACCGCTGAACCAAGTCATTTTATTTAGGTTTGCCTTAAAGAAAAAATACTAAGAGAAATAACATATCAGATGATTGTAAACTATAAGGTTGGCAAATCTTGTGATTCAAAAGAAGCAAAATATTTTAAAGTATTTAACCCCATACAGATAGTTAAATATAAACTCTAGTAACATATTATGTGCTTTTCACTATATTATTTAAAGAGAGACTTCGAAGGTTATTTTTGATTTTTTAAAAAAATAATCCCATTTACCCCCTTTACTTGAGTTGGTAAATTACATACCTTTATTGAACTAGGGTGCATTTTCCATGGGTACAGATAGCTCTGAAGAACTGTTTAAATATTGTGTCATCTACTTCTTCTTGTGCCTGTGTGAGCAAGTGTGTGTGTGTGTGTGTGTGTGTGTGTGTGTGTGTGTGTGTCTGCATGCCAGGTGTCAGTGTGAAACTTGCCATTCTAACAAGTCTTACAACAGACTGTTACTTTGATTTCTTCCACCTGGTTCTTGCTGAAGCAACATGTCTGACGAGCCATGTGAGTTATCTGAGAAACTGTCAAAAGACTGGGAAGATGTGGGAAGTTTTCAAAAACCTGGCCCAGCCTGTCTTCTCAATTGTAACACTTTATGACACTTTTATTTTCACTCCCAAACCTCAGATGTTTGAATTTTTTTCCACTGAAGCAGTGGGGATGGCAAGGAGGTTTCAGTTAGAGTAGGGAGAGGCCCATAATGAGAAGAGGTGACTATGGCAAATGCTATCTAACCCCCCTTGCACACACACACACACACACACACACACACACACACACACACACACACGAGCGCGCACGCACACACACTCTTTCCCAACCTCGGGCATAAAATCATAAAATCTGTTTCACTTTATAGTGCTTTAAAGTAGGATTTCTCTTTTGTGCCTGTTCCTTCCCAAAATTCTACAATTTTGGCTAATTTTGACCATCTCTTATATGGTGTGGGGACCAATTTTTAATTGGGGAGTGCTAGCTAAGGGGCTCGCCACAATATTGGGGCAAGGAAGGAGACCGGCAGCCTCCCTCAAAACAGAACAAGATTTATTTTAACAGGATCAGTAGGATCAAGGGAAAGGAAATAAAAACGGGAAAAGGGAAATTATAATAACTGAAAAATACCACCACCCAGGAATCAGCTGAAAGTATGCAGCAGAACACCTGTACCTTTCTAGGTTCCACCTAGAATGCTCAATTCTCCTCCTCCAAACCTAGAAACACCCCAAGCAGTCCTAGCCAATGGGATGGCCACTCTGACAGTCACATGACTGCCCTCACTAGGCTTCCAATCATTATAATTTTGGCAGGCCCATGTAGGTGTCAGTGAGTGGTGATGACATGAGGTGCCAGAGCCCTGGCAATGGCTACAACCAGTGGGTGGAGCACCGTGCAGTATGCGGAGCCCCAGGCCAGTTCGCAGAGGTGTAAAACCCTCAAATAACAATTTATTCTTTACAATGGCTAGATAATGGCACTAAATACCCATGCTGAGCTGATGCTTCAAAGAGCAATAATTAAATGATATATTTATTCATATAATTGAAGCTTTCAAAATTATATTTGCATATATTCAGGTAAAGGCATTTAAAATTATTTCAATTATATAGCTAATTTTGTCAGTTTTGCACTTGAATATAATTGGCTTCAATCAATTTTTAAAAGTTTATTTTCATAGAATGCTTGTTCATTTGATGAATCAAAATGGTTCATCCTTAAGGAGGGAAGTATTGAATAGTAGAGGGAAAAATCCCAACACTTCATTTAGAATCAAGACTGGAGTTTGAATTGCTTCTAGGCTATTTGTGAATTTGGACAATTGACTTCCCAAACAAAGACCTCAGTTTCCTCATATGTAAAATAGAATTGGGCTAGACATTCTCTGAACTCTATTCCAGCTCTAAATCCTGCAATATAGTCCTCATATTATCTCATTTAATTCTCTTCACAACAATCCTGTGAAATAAGAGATGAAACTATCAGCTCCCTTTCATAGATGAGGATACTGAAGATTAGAGTAGTGAAGTGACAATGTTGTTGGGTCAGTGGCCAATCTGGGTTACAAATAAATTTCCTCTAATTCCCAAGTCAGTGCTCTTTCCACTCTTTTCTGTGATTTCTTTATTAAACAGTAATCAGAATATTCCTAGAAGCACATTTTCAAGGTAGCAAGAAGTGAAAAAAAAAACAAAACATTGATTAGAGCATAGCTAAAACACATTGTGCTATGTGCATATAATGAATAGACTGTTACTACACTATAATGAATGATGAAAATGAAGAATTCAGAGCATGGGAAGGCTTCTATAGACTAATGTAGAGGAAAGTAGAATCAGTAAAACAATGTATACAATTACTATAACAATGTGAATAGAAAAAGCAAGACAACAAAAATAAATGCTACATAATTCATGATGACCACACCTGGCCATGGTGATTGAGAAAATGAATATTCTCCCCTTCACTGAAGAGCTGGGTAACTATAAATAGATATACAATATATTCCATTCAGTGTTATGGCACATGATATAGCCTCTGCCATTAGGGAGGCATTTAAATATATAGCTATAGTAATAACTATAATGATAGATGATATAGAGATAGAAATGACAACATTAGAGAACAAGATCAAGACAGAGAGACGGATGGGAATAAATAAGGATGTATGTGTGTGTATGTATACATATATATGTGTATGTATGTATGTACACCCATATGTATGGGCCTTACTTTTCCCAGTACTTAAGAGAATCGGACTGTATGATATCAAAGATCCCTTCTAGCTCTACTATTCTTATTTTGGGGGGGGGGGGTTGGAGGGCAGATCAATGAGGGTTAAGTGACTTGCCCAGGGTCACACAGCTAGTAAGTGTCAAGTGTCTTGGCTGGATTTGAACTCAGGACATCCTGAATCCAGGGCCAGTGCTTTATTCACTGTGCCACCTAGTTGCCCTGAAGAGCATATTTCAAAAAAAATTATAAATGAAGACAGCCCAGATCTCTTAGAACTAGAAGGTGGATTGAAAATAGAAAGAGTATATTGGTTATCTTTTGAATGAACAAGCCCTCCCAAAAAAATTTGAATATCAAATCCAAAAGGAAATAAGCAAGCATTTACTTAGTGTCTGTTGCGTGCTAGGCACTGTGCTAAGCGTTTTCCAAATCTTATAAAAATATTTTTCCTGTTTACCTTTTTATGCTTACTTGACATTGCAAAATTGAGTCTGATACTACTTGGGGCAAAATGTACCTTTAAGGAAATAGAGAATTTGAAACATTCATGGTGAGGCCAGAACTGAATAGTTATCAATCATCCCTTAGTTGACAAATCTAAGGGTCTTTTCTCATTCATCAACCTTATACTCTCTTCAGCTTCTGAAACTGTTGATTTCTCTCTTTCATCAGAACTGGCTCAAAGAGGGAATAACATATACTCTATATTAATATATCTTGCCCTTTGGGGAAGTGGGAGGGGAAGAAGATAAGAGAGGGGGTGAAGGAAGAGAGGGCAGATTGGGGGAGGGGCAGTCAGAAGCAAAACACTTTTGAGGAGGGAAAGGGTAAAAGAAGAAAGAAAATAGAATAAATATGAAGAGTGAATAGGATAGAGGGAAACAGTGGTAATAATGGGAAAATAATTTTGAAGTAGAGGCAAGAGCAATGTAAGATGAGGATGAGGATGATAATGGCACTTACTTTTCTGGGCTATTGTGTAAAAAATGCTTTGTCAGGTATAAGGTACTTTTTAAATGTTAGCTATTATTGTTGTTGCAATAATCAACCTCATGGGTGTTCTTTAGGATTCTCCTCTATTGGTTTTTAAGGAAATCTCCCTTCAAAGTGCTGTATAAATGTAGTTTACTATTTCAAAAAAAGATGAGCAGGATGCTTTCAGAAAAACCTGAAAAGTTGTACATGAGCTGATGCAAAGTGAAATGTACTATATACAAAATAACAGTAATATTGTAACATGATCTGCTGTGAATGACTTAGTTATTTTCAGGAATGCAAAGATCCAAGACAACTCTGAAGGACTTATGAAATATGCAATCCATCTACAGAGAAAGAACTGATGGTACCTGAATACAGATGGAAGCATATTTTGTTCTTGTTGCTATTAGTTCCTTTTTCTAAAGTTTTTTTGGCTGCTATGTTTTGCATGACCGGACATGTATAACTTATATTGAATTCCTTGAGTTTTCAAGGTGGGAATAGGGAGTAAGGAAGAGAATTTGGAACACAAAGTTTTAAAAATTGATGTTACGGGGAAGCTAGATGGCGCAGTGGATAGAGCACCAGCCCTGGATTCAGGAGTACCTGAGTTCAAATCCGGCCTCAGACACTTAACACTTACTAGCTGTGTGACCCTGGGCAAGCCACTTAAAACCCAATTGCCCCTGAAAAAAACAAAAAACAAACAAAAAAAATTGATGCTACAATTTCTTTTTACATGTAATGTGGGGGAAAATTCTCCATAAATGAATTATTTTAAAAAGTCATCGGGGGCAGCTAGGTGGCGCAGTGGGTAAAGCACTGGCCCTGGATTCAGGAGTACCTGAGTTCAAATCCGGCCTCAGACACTTAACACTTACTTGCTTTGTGATCTTGGGCAAGTCACTTAACCCCCTATCACCCCACAAACAAACAAACAAACAAAAAATCAACATCTCTAACAATTCTTTTAGGGGTATCTAGGTGGCGCAGTGGATAGAGCACCAGCCCTGGATTCAGGAGTACCTGAGTTCAAATCTGGCCTCAGACACTTAACACTTACTAGCTGTGTGACCCTGGGCAAGTCACTTAACTCTCATTGCCTGGTCAAAAAAAATTTTTAAAAGATTCCAAATTGATAACAGTAAGATGTTAGACTAGGGGTTGTTATGAAGGGTTTTGAAATTCAAACAAAGGATTTTGATTTTTATCCTGAAAGTGATAGGGAGCTACTGAAGTTTATTGTGTAAGGGTATGGGAGTGAGATTGTCAGATCTATACTTTAGGAAAATTACTTTGGTGGTTGAAAAAAACAAAACTGGATTAGATTGGGGAGAGACTTGATGCACATAGACCAACCACAAGCAATTGCAATAGTCCAAGTATGAGGTGAGGAAAGAAGAGGGTTTATTTGACAGATTTTGCCAAAGTGAAGTTGTCAGCCTTGGCAAGAAATTGGGATGGAGTAAGGCACAGTGAGTAATCCAGGATGACACCCAACCTATGAATTTGGGAGACTAATGGGATGGTGATTCCTTAAATAGTAAAAGGGAATTTAGGAGATACAGTATGTTCATAAGAGAATATAAGGAGTTCAGTTTTGGACATGTTGAATTTAAGATGCCTACTGGACATGCAGTTGGAGATATCTGAAAGGCAGCTGGAGATGAGAAACTAGAGATCAGCAGAGAGTTTAGTACAGGATAGGTAGTGTTGAGTATCTTCAGCATAGAAATGCTGATTAAATTCATGGCAGATTATGAGATCACAAAATGAAGTAGTAGAGGGAGAAGAGAAGAAAGGCCAGCGCAGAGTCTTATGGGAGAGGGTGTAACTTGGATGAAGATCCAATCGAAAGGAGATTGATAAGAAGCAGTCACATAGGACAAGAACCAGGAAAAAGGATCGCTCCAAAAATACATAGAGAAGAGAGTATCAAGGAAAGAGGATGATCAACATTGTCAAAGGCTACAGAAAGGTCAAGATGAATCAGGATTGGTTGACAAAAGACCATTGGAGCTTGTCAATTAGGGGTCCACAGGAAATGTTCAGGTTAAAAGTTGTATTAGGTATTAAGAAAAGAATGAGAGGAGAAGAAAGTGTAGAAAACCTTTTCAATAAAACCTTTTCTAACCACAAAGGATAGAGGGAATAGAAGATGATAATGGAGATGGAAGGATCAAGTGAGAGTTTTTTGAGGATATTGAAAACATGAGCATGTCTGTAGCCAGTAGGGAAGGAAACAGTAGAGAGGAAGAGATTGAGCATAAGTGAGAGTAGAGATGACAGTGAGGGCAACAGAATTGAGTGGGTTTTCTAGCTCTAATCCTTTGATCTTTCGATTACTTTTATTTGTTGTTTAGTCATTTATCAGTTGTGTCCAACATTTTTGTGACCCCCATTTGGGGTTATCTTAGCAAAGATACTGGAATGGTTTGCCATTTCCTTCTCCAGATAATTTTACAAATGAGGAATTTAGACAAATAAGGTTAAATTACTTGCCCAAGGTCAAACAACTAGTAAGTATCTAAAGCTGGATTTGAATTCAGGTATTCTGGACTCCAGGCCTGGCATCTGTTCACTGAAACACTTATTTTCCCCAAGTTTTATAGAAAACTTCAATTCCAGATATAATTCTACAAATTATTCTTAGTAATGTGAATATTAATTGTAATATACAGAAATGTGATTTTAAAACTCCCTAGCTTCAGGAATCTATAGATCATTTTGTTGATGTGGAATGCATGAAATAATTACTCTAGTTTCCCAGGAAAAAAGGAGCATATTTCCATTAACAATAAGGTCCTAATTGGTCATTTACATTTCTCTCCCTTATAGTTTTTAAAATGTCTATTAATTAAAAAAACAAACCCCTTGACCTTCTCACTTGAAATCTTCATTCCTATTAACTCTATCACCTGTTACAGTGTTTTCTATACATTCTTATGTTATAACTACACCTTTCAGTTCCAAATTTGTGATCCCATGATCCCACTTCTTATTTTACCTTGCTGTTTTTTAATGGAAAGTGGAGATGTGAAATGATAGTCTGGATTGCTATGGCAACCTTACCTGAAATATGAATAGGAGAGATGCTAGGTTATAATACTTTCAGAAAAGGGATAATCAAGATGCTTACTTCCTCTTTTTAGACCTATCTTTTTCTTTCCCTATTTTCCAAAGCTTAACTCAAGTCCCATTTATCTCATGAAGCCTTCTCTTATAACATCAGCCCTATGTAATAATTAATAGCACTATAAAATGAGTTATTATTTTTATTTTTGTGATTATTTATTTTTCCTCTTCTAGTTTTCCTTAGTATCTTTACCATAGTAGCTCATTAAACATTGATCTAATTCTAAATATCTATAATGCAATTCCATGCAATTCAACAAATATTTATAAAGTATGTAGTATATGCCAGACACTGTACTAGGTAATTTGGATATGACAAAAATGAAAATTGTTTTTGCTTGAGGAGCTTACATTTTTCTAGGGCAAAACAGGATGTGCATATATAAAGAAAAACAAAATACTTACAAAGTACAAAGTAATTTAAAAGAAATAAAGGTCAGGGGAGAGACAGACACAGAGACAAAGACAGATAGAGAGATAGAGACAGCGAACATTTATGTGATAGGCACTGTAGATAAATAATTGATGTACATCTGAGGTAAGGAGAATGATTAAAAAACATCCTTACTCATAGAAAACCTTTATGGTCTCATGTTCTCTCATTTAAGGCATGGGGTATTTCTGTTTGAGGGTATACTTAACATCTGCACTGTTACATTTTATACTTGCATCTGACATTAAAATGGTGGGTAAATAGATTGCATAAGTATCTTTATAAAGAGAGAGGAACTTAATTTATAATTAAAGAACTAAATCACTTATAATAGCAATGTGAATATTTTTCCATTCTCTTCAGAAAAGATGATCCACAAAAAAGCAACAAATTGAACCATTTTTAACACATTCTTGATAAAAAGCAGTTACATCTTGTTTTTCCAAAATGCTTTTGTTTCAATTCAATCTGTTTCCAGTGCCATAGGTCTTGGTCTGGGAAGTGAGTTTTGAATACTCATCAACATTTTCAAGCTAAAATACTAGGCTTAACATAATTTCTAAAATCCATACATGATTATTGAATAATCAAACAAGAAAGAATAGACATTGACAGGAAATTGTATCACTCAGATACAGCAAAACCCCTGGAAAAGGAAAAGAAGATCAGACCCTTGTTTATGGGATCACCTCCCTATTCTTCTTTTATTCATGACGTGTTTCTTACTGTTTTGAGGTGATGAAGGGGAATCAGGTTTATACAACAAATGATGAAAAATAGCAATGTCAAAATATATGTACTATATGGCCTAGTATGAACGGAAGGTAGCTGAAGTTTCACTACATAAAGAACTAGAGCATACGATAATAGCTATGGTTGACTTCAGTGTTCCTATTTCAGAACTTTGAAAATCTAATGAAAATACTTACAAAAATAAATTATATTAGTCTTAACAGAATTTTGGGAAAAAGATCTGATCAAACTATAATGATAGGATTCCTAAAATGTTTATTTTTGAAAAAGTATATTTATTATTCAGCCTTGAGGGGCACCTTTAACCAAACTGATCATATAGTAGGCCATTAAAGATATGTAAATAAACAAATTAATTCAATAAGTATGTATTAAGAGCCTGATACTATATGGCAGACACTATGCCAGGTGTTAGGATAAAAATACAAAAATGAAACACCACTTGCCCTCAAGGAACTTCCATTTTACATGGGAGGAAACAACATGAATAACAATAAGTAGATCATTTTGCTTTTCTCTTTACTTTTTGTATCCAGAGCAGAGGCTTGGCACACAGCAGGTGTTTAATGAATCCTTGTTGATTGATTAATTGATCTAATCTCCCAGTGCTCCATTGCATCTTTCATAGCACTTTCAGGTTAACCTTCTCTATACAGTTATCCCTTCCACATTGTCATTTTCTACACTGCAGTTCTTACATATTCCCAGTCAGCATAAGAAATAAAATGGGAGGGGCAACTAGGTGGCATAGTGGATAGAGCATTGGCCCTAGGTTCAGGAGAACCTGAGTTCAAATTCGACCTCAGGCACTTAACACTTACTAGCTGTGTGACCCTGGGCAAGTCATGTAACCTCAATTGCCTCTCCAAAAAAAAAAAGAAAAGTAAAGAAAAGAAAATTGGAATTTTTGAGAGTTTTGCAGAAGCCTCAGATGATACAGGAAGGCTAGAAAACAACACAGAATGTTTAAAAACCCAGAAATTCATAATATATATGGTATTGTATAATATCAAGAAAAAAGGCAAGGTAAACCATGGAGCTAGAAGACTTCTCTGATACAAAGGGAAGGCCAAAAATTTTTGCATAGACTTTCCAGATTGCAGGGCCCCAGTACCCATAACCATCTCAATGTAGAAGGGATGACTGTTTATAGATTCATAGGTTTATAGATTGTTTATAGAAGGGACTTCAGAGGTCAGCTAATACAATACTACTTCTCTGCTCAAAAACTTTTAACATGTTTTTTTTTTTTTTTTTACCAACCAAGTACACTTCAAACTACTTATCCTTGAATGAAACGTTCTACAAAATCTAGTCCTACCCTTATACTTATCCCAGATATTTCACCATCATAGACCCTACATTCCAGTCAAATTGAAATGATAGTCTACTCATATATACATCCCAGTTTTCCTACTCACTTACCTTTGCTAACACTATTTTCTATGCCTGGGATATTTATCTTCCCCATATCTGTCCATTGAATTCTCACTTACCATTCGATACCCACATTAAATTCTACCTTCTCCATGAACCATTCCTTAGTCCCATTAGTAAAAAAAAATCTTTACTTTTTCTTATCTTACACAATGTTTTGTCTACAACTTCCTTATGCACTTCTTTGGTGCTGTTTTTGCATTGTATTCATAAATGTTTGTTTTCTATCTTTCTGTTAGACTGTAAATTCATTATGGCAATCACAAAAATGTATTCTTTTATTGTTTTTTTTTATCCCCATTCTGAGCTATCCCTAGTATATACTATAAACAATCATTACTACTTAGGTTTTTTGGGGTATGTTGTCCCTTAAAAAGAACTTGCAAATTATAGCATAGTCCAATGTACAAGATTTTTACCAGGAACACAGAGAAAAGCACAAGTCTCCAGGAAACCACTCTTCAAAGTTGTCTTGCTCTGTCCCATGACAATCTCACCTGTCTTATTTTTGAGCTCCTTTCTAAGAACACAATTGATTTTTCACGAGATGTTAACCTAGAGTATAGGGTTGATATGCTGTATATAAGCTGTCCATAGGCAAACTCAGTGAAGGAGACTAATATCCTTACTAAGGTTGTAGGGAATAGCCGCTCCCTTTCTCCTGCATAGGTCTGCTTTTCTGTTTGTAGGAACACCCCATTCCTACAATGGGCATTGCCAGTTAAGATCATGATGATACATTGGCTGATCCCCATCTCTAGCAGAATATAGAGATATACTAAACTTGTATGACCAAAAAAAATTACTTTGACATTGGGCCAATCAGGTTAATTTGAATGTTGAATTTAGAAAAAAAAATCTTATCTCTGTGAACCATTCTCATTTGCTAATTTATCATTAGAAATCCTCTTTTTAAGGGGTGCAGCCAAGATGGCAGAGGAAAGCCATTAAACACACAGAGCTCCTGACAAAATTACCCCCAAAACACTGATAAAACAAGCCCTGGAGTCGTGAAACTTACAAAAAGATGGGCTGAAATTATTTTCCAGATTAAAGGGGAGCATACTGGGATACAAGCAGAATCCAACCCCACAATCACTCCAGACACAAACCCCAGACACCCTGCATAAGAGGAAATTACCCTTGAGCCTCCAAATCAGCTGCAGCAACAGTGTCTTCTGGAAGTAAGCTTATGGATGGGTGAGAGGGCTGAATGGCTGACTAAGGGGAAAGTGCAGGGGTGACTGTGGGACCTAAGGAGTAATTTTGATATCCCACACCAGCAGGGAACCACGAAGAAATAATGAGCAGAGAGAGACACAGGTGGGGGAGGGGCATAGTCTCATTGAAACTAAGAACCAGCATAGCACTCTGCTGGCTGGTTAACTAGCAAGTTAGCTTGAAGTTATCTTCAGTCCAGAGAACAGGCCAGGCAAGAGAAAAACCTGTCCTCCCTCAAAACAAAATACCTGGGACCCTCTGAAGCTTAGGACAGTGTAGCCTGGAAGTAGAGCCCCACTGTAACAGGGAGATAAAAGTCAAGTTAAAAATGGCAAGATGAGCAAACAAAGAAAGTTGAGAACAATAGAAAGTTTCTTTAGCAACAAGGAAGATGAAGGTGCACCTGCAGAAGAGAATAGCATCCTCAGGGCCCCCACATCCAAGGCTTCCAAGAAAAATATGAATGGGTCTCAGGTCATGGAAGTGCTCAAAAGGGACTTTGAAGAGAAAGTAGGAGAGATAGATGGAAAATTTAGAGAGGTGGAGGGAAGAATGGAAAGGAAAATGAGAGTGCTGCAGGAGAGTCATGAGAAAAAAGTCAAAAGCTTGAAAAGCCAAATGGAAAAGGAAATACAAATGCTCTCAGAAGAAAATAAATGCCTAAGAATTAGGACTGAACAAATAGAAGATAGTGATTTTATGAGAAACCAAGACACAGTAAGGCAAATACAAATGAATAAAAACATGGAGGCCAATATGAAATATCTCCTTGGAAAAACAGCTGACCTGGAAAATAGATCCAGGAGAAATAATTTGAAAATCTTTGGACTACCTGAAAACCATGACCAAAATATGAGTTTAGGGAACACCTTCCAACAATTTGTCAGAGAAAATTGCCCTGATATTCTAGAAGCAGAAGGCAAAATAGAAATTGAAAGAATCCATCAATCACCTCCTGATAGAGATCCCAAATGGAAAACATCCAGAAATATTATCACCAAATTCCAGAGCTCCCAGGTCAAGGAGAAAATATTGCAAGCAGCTAGAAAAAAGGAATTCAAATACTATGGAGCTACAATAAGGATAAAACAAGATCTAGCCACCTCTACATTAAAGGACCAGGCAAAGGAACTGGAACTATAGGCAAGAATCATGTACCCAGCAAAACAGAGGAAAAAAAATAGGACTTCAATGAAAAAGAGAATTTTAAGGAATTTGTGATGAAAATTGTGATGAATCAAATAGAAAAATTGACTTTCAAACACAAGACCCTGGAGAAGCATAAACAGGTAAACAGGAGAAAGAATCCATGAGGAATATTAAAAGATTAGATTGTTTATATTCCTACATGGGAAGATAACACTTCAAACTCATAAGAACTTTCTCGGTAAGGAATACACAGAGGACATAGGTCTGAACTGAATATGAAGGGATGATATCTCTAAAGCATTTATGTTTTGGTTTTTTGTGAGGAGCAAACAGGGTGGGGTCCCTTATGTCTGGGGCTGGATTTGTGCTCAGGGCCTCCTAGGTCCAGGGCTGGTGCTTTGTCCACTTTGCCACCTAGCTAACCCATGATAACATCTTTAATATTGGGTTGATGGGTAGGAGGAATAGACTGGGGGAGGGGGAAGGGGAGTGGTGGACTGGGGAGAGGTAGTTCACATGTAGGAAACAAGAAAAAGACTTATTGAGGGGAGGGGAAGAGGGAGAAGGAGTGAGGGAGTGAGTGAACCTTACTATCATCCAAACTGTCTCAAAGGGGGAATAACATACATACTCAAGTCGGTATAGTAATATATTTTTTTTTACCCTGAGGGAAAGTGGGAGGGCAGGGAGATATGGGGGGAGGGAGAGAAGAGGGGAAGGAGGGAAGGGCAGAATTGCGGGAGACAGAAGTAAAAAGCAAAACACTTTCTAGGAAGGTGAAGATGTTCTGCATAACTTCACAAGTATGACATATTGAATTGCTTGATTTCATAGGGAGGCTTGAGGAGGGAGGGAGGAAGAAAAATTTAGAATACAGAATAAGCTCAAGGACATTAATCTCATCCAAGTGGACTCAAGAAGGGAATAACATTCACACCCAATTGGGAGAAGTAATCTATTTAAATCTATAGCAATGTAGGAGGGGAATAGGATGAGGAGGGAAGGGTGAAAGAAGGGTGGGAAGAGCAGGGGAGGAGCCAGTCAGAAGTAAAACACTTTTGAGGAGGAATATTGTAAAAGAAGATAGAAAATAGAATAAATATCCGGGGAAGGGATAGAAGTAAATAGTTGTGGTTATTGACTATAATGGCAAAATGTAGGGTACCTACTTTGCTGGGTTATTGTGAAGAAAATTCTTTGTCAAGTTTCAGGTACTATATAAAGGTTATGATGACCAGGCTGCTATCAGAAAAAGCCTGGAAAGACCTACATGAACTGAAGCAGAGAGAAATGTACTGTATACAAAATAACAACAATAGTGTAAGATGATCTGCTGGGAAGCATGTGGTTATTTTCAGCAAGGCAATGATACAATATAACCCTGAAGGACTTATGAAAATTGCTATACATCTATATAGAAAGAACTGATGGTATCTGAAAACAGATTAAAACACATTTTTTTGACAATTTCTTAATCTGAAGTTTTGTTTTTAATCTGTTTTCTCTCACAACCTAGCTAATGTGGGGATATTTTCCATGACTACTCATGCATAATTTATATTTAATTGCTTGAGTTCTTGGGGGTGGGGGATGGGAAGGGCAGGAGGAAGAGAAGTTGGAACACAAAGTTTTAAAAAATTGATGTCAAAATTTGTTTTTACATATATTTTGGAAAATAAAATTCTAAATGGGGAAAAAAAAACCCTCTTTTCAGAAGTCAGAAAGACAATTTGAAGCTTCACTACATTCTTATCGCCATTCTTTCCTGCAGTCTCAACAAACCCTTCCATATAGAAATAATCTCTAATAATTTATGCAGAACAAATGTTTGGGACATCAAATCATAATGAAAGAATGGAGCTGAATGATTTGCCACATGGCAGGGAAGTGCTAATAAGACATGTGGCTTTACTTTTAAAAGGCAGATGAAGTCAGGTCAGCTGGTTGTGATAAAGGACATGCCAATATTTTCAAAATGATATACAAGGAGGGATTATAGAATTTTTCAAAACTCTGCTGAACAACAATTATGAAACAACAAGAGAGCAATAATTTATTTGGTGTTTCTTTCTCACCTTCTGTTGTGTTGTGTACTTGGGCCCTTGGCTGCTCTTTAGTAGAGCATAATTAATGTGGCATATGTGTTGTACTGTGGACAGAGTGCCTTGGAGTCTTGGGAGCATCATGAGGCAGGAGGATTAAGGAGTCACTAGGGGCACATCATTCTGAACTGCTGTGGTTTTGTTCAAACCAATGTGGCTATATTAATACATTATGTTGTACAGTACTGTCAATGATATTTGAACAAAAATCATGAATCATGGAGCTGACAGATCATTTACAGCTGCACTCCCCAGGAATTTTGAAATAAGCTAAAGGCCTGGATATTGTGAATAATTATGGTATACTGCAATACCTTGTGAGTTTTGGTACTTTGAAAAATAATACTCTCCCTTACCATTTGGGCAAATGCCTGCTCTTCTCCCATATTATCACAGAAGCTCAAAGGTTGGTGGTCAAATGAATCCCTCCTAAAACATTTGCAACAAGTAATTGGGAGCCCTATAGTCTGAAGAGCTCTATTGATAGGGAACTAACCACTTCCTAAGGAAGTCTTTTTCCAGTTAGAAACAATTCAAATTGCCAAAAAGAATAAGATGAACATGTTTAGAATAATCAACACATTTGTAATACCAATCAACATAACCTTTTCAGGTATTAAAATGTATAGTCATGGTTTAAGAAACTATGTAAACATAAAGTCCTATAATCCTAAAAAAATTGCATGGCCCACCACGGAAAGGTAGTTATATAAAGATTAAAAAAAAAGCCAACAAGAAGGAAAAAAAAACTAATAGAGGTTTTTAGACTACCCAATAAATAGGTTAAAACTGTACAGAAGGGGCAGCTAGATGGCACAGTGGATAGAGCACTGGCCCTGGATTCAGGAGGACCTGAGTTCAAATCCAGCCTCAGACACTTAACACTTACTAGCTGTGTGATCCTGGGCAAGTCACTTAACCCTAATTGCCTCACCAAAAAAAAAAATTGTACAGAAATATTTCCTGAATAGTAATAATAATAGTAATAATAAAGACTAATTATAGATACATACTCCTGCACTTAATGAATGTAACTAGTATTGGTTTATCTCCATACTGAGTCTCTGAAATTGCCAAGATTAAGAGTGGAATCACAAGGCACTACATGGGTGACATCCAGATGAAGTCAATCCTTATGGTCCCCTGTACCCTTGCCTAAAAAAAAAAATCAAAGAAGTGGCTGTCAAGCAAACATTCATTTTCAGAAACAGATGGATTAATGAAAGCAATCCACAATCAGGCCATTGATAATAGACATTATTAAAAAATCATTCTTAAGGAGTACAATCTTATTGAGAAATGCATATTTAGCAAGAAAATGGAAGGATTTGTGAAATATACCTCTAGAATTTACAAAAAATTAGACCTTACAAATAGCTAAAAAGACATGATTAAGTGGTAGGAATTATATTTCTGAAGCTCACTCTTTTATATGATCTGAAAACAAATCCTTGAATTATAAAAAAAAAATCTCAATATATCTTTGAGCATTCAGCAGATTAACTGTACTAGAATTGGAGCATTATTACAAACACAACTGTCAACTATAACTGCCTGTACATAAGCAAAAAATGAAGAACAATAATTTAATAATTGTCTCCATATCAAACAAGTATTATCCCTGACTCTGTGGAATACAAAGGTCTTAAAATATAGGGACCTAAGTTCCAGAGGCAGAGCCAAGATGGTGTAGGGAAACCAGGAAGCTGCATGAGCACTCCTAAATTTCCCTCAGAAACATTTAATTAAACCTCTCAACAAATACTGGAACTGCAAAACCTGCAAAACCAACAAACAAAAAAACACCAGAGTGAAACAATCTATCAACTTAAGATAACTTAGAAAATCTCCAGTAATGGTCAGTTTCACCTGGGTAAAAGGAGAACACAGCTCAGCACAGAGGGTATCTGGTCATGGCAGCAAAAGGCTCTTAGTCACAGCACAGATCAGCAGCTGAGGACACTCAGTCCTAGCCCAGCAAGCTAGTGGCACAACAGGCCAGTTATAAGACCTCCAGCTCCATTGGGAAAATAAATGAGAGTTACACAAGACATCTGAGGAATTGGAATATAATATTCTGGAAGGCAAAGAAACTGGGATTACCAGCAAGAATGTACTACACAGAAAAATTAAGCATAATCATTCAAGAGAAAAGATGGATATTCAATGAAATAGGAGACATTAAAAGTTTTCTAATGAAAAGCCCAGTACCGACCAGAAAATTCAATCTAGAAATACAAGACTTCAGATGGATGAAATGATAAAAAGGGGAGAAAAACAAATTACTCAATAAGGTTAAAATGTTTGCATTCCTACATGTGAAGAAGATACTTGTAACTCTTGAGAACTGTGTCTTTATTAAGGCAGATAAGAGGAGTACATGTAGACAGAAGGTGTGGGTATAAGTTGATTCTGATGTGCTGATATTAAAAAAAAAACTTAAGGGGTAGGAAAAAGTATTATACTGGGAAAAGAGGAAAGGGAAAGCATAATGGGGCAAATCACGTCACATGAAGAACAAAAGAACTATTGCAATAGAGGGAAAGAAGGGAGGGGTGAGCATTGTTTTGACCTCACTCTCATCTAATTTGGCTGAAAGAGGGAATAACATACACAATCAATTGGGTATATAATTTTATCTTACCCTATAGTGAAATAAAAAGGGAAAGGAAAAAGAAATGGTGGATTGTTGATAGAAGTGAGGGTAAAACTGGGGTGGGGGAAAGGGAAAAAAAGTGGGACTGATAGAAGGGAGGGCAAACTTGAGAAGTGAAAGGGGAATTAAAAAAGGAGGTGGGTTGGAAAGAAGGGAGGGTAGACTGAGGAGGCCAGAAACAAAAAACTAGCGAGAAGGGACAGGGGGAAAGGAAAGAGAAAAGTACAAACAAGGGAAAAATAGGATGCAGGAAAATACACAATTAGTAATCATAACTGTGCATGTGAATGTGAACTCTCCTGTTAAAATGGAAGCAGATAGCAGTGTGGATTAAAAAACAGAATTCTATAATATGTTGTTTATGGAAACACATTCGAAACAGAGAGATACACACAGAGTAAAGGTAAAATGCTGGAGCAGAATATATTACACTTCATCTGAAATTTTAAAAAAATGCACTGGTAGCAATCCTTATCTCACACAAAGCAAAAGCAAAAATTGACCTAATTAAAAGAGAAAAGGAAGGAAACTACATCTTGTTAAAAGGTACCATAGACAATGAAGTAATATCAGTACTAAACATGTATGCAACAAGGAGGTACAGCATCCAAATTCATAGAGAAGTTAAATGAGTTACAGGAAGAAATAGATAGGAAAACATCATTAGTGGGGGACCTAAACCTCTCCCTCTCACAACTAGATAAATCTAACCACAAAATAAATAAGAAAGAAGTTAAGAAGGTGAATAGATTTTTTAAAAAAGCAATATGATAGACCTTTGGAGAAAACTGAATGGGGATAGAAAAGAATATACCTTTTTTTTCCCAGATGTACATAGCACATACACAAACACTGACCATGTATTAGGGCATAAAAAAGCTTACAGTCAACTGCAGAAAGGGAGAAATAGTAAATGCATCCTTTTCTGATCATGATGCAATAAAAATTATGTGTAACAAAGGTCCATGGAAAGATAGACCAAAAATGAATTGGAAATAAAATAATCTGATCATAAAGAATGCGCAGGTCAAAAAAGAAAGTATAGAAACAATTACTTCATTGAAGACAATGACAATAATGAGACAACACATCAAAACTTATGGGATATAGCCAAAACAGTTCTTAGGGGAAATTTTTATCTCTAAATGCATACATGAATGAAATAGAGAAAGAAGAGATCAATGAATTGGACATACAACTAAAAAAGCTAGAAAAAGAACAAATTAAAAATCCCCAAATCAATACCAAATTGGAAATTGTGAAAATTAAAGGAGAGATTGATAAAAAAGAAAAAAGAAACCCAAATTACCAGTATCAAAAATGAAAAAGGGGGGCAGCTAGGTGGTGCAGTGGATAGAGCACCAGCCCTGGAGTCAGGAGTACCTGAGTTCAAATCGGGCCTGAGACACTTAACACTTACTAGCTGTGTGACCCTGTGCAAGTCACTTAACCCCAATTGCCTCACTAAAAAAAAAAGGTGAATTCGCAAAAAATGAAGAGGAAATTAAAGCAATAATTAGAAGCTATTTTGCCCAAGTATATGCCAATAAATTTGGCAATCTAAATGAAATGGATGAATATCTATCAAAATATAAACTGAACAAATTAACAGAAGAGGAAATAAAATCCTTATGTAAATATCTTTTAGAAAAAGAAATTGAACAATCCATAAATGAACTCCCTAAGAAAAAATCTCCAGGACCAGATGGGTTTACAAGCAAATTCTAACAAACATTAAAGAACAATTAATTCCAATATTATAGAAACTATTTGGGAAAGTATGTGAGAAAGGAATCCCATCAAATTCCTTTTATGAGACAAATATGGCGCTGATACCTAAACCAGGAAAAACAAAAACATAGAAGGAAAAATATAGACCAATATCTGTGATGACTATTGATTCAATATTCTAAATAGAATATTAGCAAAGAGATCTCAAAAATTTATCACCATAATAATACACTGTGAGCAGGTGGGATTTATACCAGGAATGCAGGGCTGGTGCAGTATTAGGAAAACTATCACAATAGTCAACAACATCAGTAACAAAACTAAAGAAAATTGTATGATTATCTCAACAGATGCTGAGAAAGCTTTTGAGAAAATACAGCATCCATTCCTATTAAAAGCACTAGGGAGGGGGCAGCTAGGTGGCACAGTGGATAAAGCACTGGCCCTGGATTCAGGGGGACCTGAGTTCAAATCTGGCCTCAGATACTTGTCACTAGCTGTGTGACCCTGGGCAAGTCACTTAACCCTCATTCCCCCGAAAAAAAAAAAAAAAAGCACGAGTTTTCCTTAAGATGATATCTATCTTAAACCATCAGTTAGCATTATATGCAATGGGTCAAGTTAGAGGAATTCCCAATAAGACCAGAGGTGAAACAAGGATGCCCATTATCACCATTATTATTAAATATTGTTGCAGAAATGTTAGCTTTAGCAGAAAGAGAAGATAAAGCAATTGAAAGATTTAGAATAGGCAAGGAAGAAACAAAACTATCATTCTTTACAGATGATATGAGGTATACTTAGAGAATCCCAAAGTATCAACTAAAAAACTACTTTCAACAATTAACATCTTTAGTAAAGTTGCAGGATATAAAATAAACCTGCATAAATCATCAACATTTTTGCTTGATTTTTTTGTTTTTGTTGTGTTTTCCATATTTTATTATTTTCCAGTTACATTTAGAAATAGTTTTCAACATTTGTTTTTATAATATTTCTAGTTTCAAATTTTTCTCCCTCCCTCCCCTCTCTGCCCCCTCCCCAAGATAGCAAGTAATCTGATATAGGATATATATGTATGATCACATCAAATATATTTCTGCATTAGTCATTTTGTGAAAGAAGAATCAGAGCAAAAAGGAGAAACCTCAAAAAAGAAAGACAACAACAACAAAAAACAGTAGAAATAGTACGGTTCAATCTGCATCTAGATTGCACAATTCTTTTTCTTTTTCTTCTGGATTTGGAGAACAGTTTCCATCATGTGTCTTTTGGAACTATCTTGGACCATTGTATTGCTGAGAAGAATCAAGTTTATCACAGTTGATCAATACATAATATTGTTGAAACTCTGTACAATGTTCTCTTGGTTCCGCTCATCTCATTAAGCATCAGTTCATGCAAATCCTTCCAGTTTTCTCTGAAATCCACCTGCTCATCATTTCTTACAGCACAATAGTATTCCGTTACATTCATATACCACAACTTGTTTAGCTATTGCCCAATTGATTGGCAACCCATCAATTTCAAATTAATTGCCACCACAAAAAGAGCAGCTATATTTTTGTACATTTGGGTCCTTTTCCCTTTTCCATGATCTCTCTGGGAAAAAAGACCGAATAGTGGTATTTCTGGGTCAAAGGGTATGCACAGCTTTATAGGCCTGTGGGTATAGTTCCAAATTGCTCTCCAGAATGGTTGGATCAGTTTACAGTTCCACCAACAATTAGTTGTTCCAATTTCTCCACAATTTCTCCAACATTTTTTTTTCTTTTTTCTTTTTTTTTTTGGTCATATTAGCCAATTTTATAGGTATGAGATGGTACCTCAGAGTTGTTTTAATTTGCATTTCTCTAATCAAGTGTGATTTAGAGGATTTTTTCATATGGCAATATATAACTTTGATTTCTTCATCAGAAAACTGCCTGTTCATATCTTTTGACCATTTCTCAATTGGGCAATGAATTGGATTCTTATAAATTTGATTTAGTTCCTGAAATATTTTAGAAATCAGATCTTTACCAGAAGTACTGACTATAAAAATTGTTTCCCAGCCTTCTGTCTCCCTTCTAACTTTGGATGCATTGCTTCTGTCTGTGCAAAATCTTTTTAATTAAATGTACCCCAAATCATCCATTTTGAATTTCATAATATTCTCTATCTCGTGTTTGGTCATAAACTATTCTCTTTTCCAAAGATCTGAGAGGTAATTTATTCATTCCTCTCCTAATTTACCTATGGTATCACCTTTTATGTCTAAGTTATGTACCCATTTTGACCTTATTTTAGTATAAGGTATAAGATGTTGGTCTATGCCTAGTTTCTCCCATACCGTCTTTCAGTTTTCCCAGCAGTTTTTGTCAAAAACTGAATTCGTATCCCAGAAGCTGGAGTCTTTAGGTTTATCAAACAGTATATTACTAAATTATTTACCACTGTGTCACCTGTGCCTATCATATTCCACTTATCCTCCACTCTATTTCTTAGCCAATACCAAATAGTTTTGATGACTACCACTTTATAACAGATTTGGTACAACTAGCCCACCTTCTTGTGCATTGTTTTTCATTAGTTCCCTTGATGTTCTTGACCTTTTGTTTTTCCAGATGAAATTTGCTATAATTTTTTTCTAGCTCTATGAAATAATTTTTAGGTAGTCTGATTGGTATGGCAATGAATAGGTAAATTAATTTAGGTAGAATTGTCATTTTTATTATATTAGCTTGGCCTATCCATGAGCAATTGATATTTTTCCAATTATTTAGATGTGATTTTATTTTTTTGTAATGGTTTTCATAGAGTTCCTGATGTTGTCTTGTCAAGTAGACTCCTGAGTATTTTATCTTGTCTACCATTATTTTAAATGAAATTTATCTTTCTTTCTCTTGCTGCTGGACTTTGTTGTTCATGTATAGAAATGCTGATGATTTATGTGGATTTATTTTATAACCTGCTACTTTGCTAAAGTTGTTCATTGTTTCAAGTAATTTTTGAGTTGATTCTCTAGGATTCCTTAAGTACACATATCATCTGCAAAGAGTGATAGTTTTTTTTCCTCCTTGCCTATTCTAATTCCTTTAATTCCTTTTTCTTCTCTGATTACTAAATCTAACATTTCTAGTACAATATTAAACAATAGAGGGGATACTGGACATCCTTGTTTCACTCCTGATCTTATTGGGAAGGCCTCTAACTTATCTCCATTACATATAATGCTTGCTGATGGTTTTAGGTAGATACTGCTTATTATTTTAAGGAAAGCTCCACCTATTCCTAAGCCCTCTAGTGTTTTTATTAGGAATGCTGTATTTTGTCAAAAGCTTTCTCTGCATCTATTGAATTCTACTTCCTGTAAATTCCACCCACTGGGATTTTTTTTTCATTCTCTGGAACTCTACAAAATAATTTAATTCATCTTCTGCACAATAACCCTTAAAGTATTTAAAAACAAATATTGAACATTACAATCTAGTAGATTATCTGTTCCTTAAATATATAACTTTTCATCTTTGAAGACTCAGTGGCTGCCTGAGTTAATGTCTTGTGTATAGTAGGTGCTTAGTAAATCTTTGTTAAATTCAAGGCTTACCCCACCATCTATTCCTCAGAAACTCTCTCTTTTTCACTCATTATTTTCAATTGCTTCAACTGTGCTCCATATGATAAAAATTTGAGCAGTCTCATGCTCAGAGTTAGCAGTCTATGGCTAACTCTGAAATAGCATCAGCAACCAATCTGTTTCCCACATAACAGACACTGTCATGGAAGAACTTGTAACCTAAGACTCCAATCTAATGATTAGGCACTTTGCATCCTATAGCATTGTTTTAATGAATCCTCAGATATTCTTTATTTAATTCTCTCCTGTTTGATTATCTCCTCCACAGTCTCATCAATCTTTCCTGTCAGCATTAATCCCTCAACCCACAAGTTCTAGAACCATTAACCACTATCAAATTAACTTTAGCATTGTGTCTGAATGGGGTGTGTCAATCTAATTTTCTGTGGTCCCACTATTTATCCTTGAAAATTTCCTATCTAAAATGCAAGCCCTTTCTAATCAATAGTGAATTAGGGATGTGGCTATAGATAGCTTTGATTATCTGTAGCCATATCTCTAACTCACTTTTGATTAGAAAGATGCAAGTCAAAACAACTCTGGGGTACTACCTCATACCTATTAGATTGGCTAATAGGACAACCCAGGAAAATGACAAATGTTGTAGGGCATATGAAGAAAGTAAGACATTAATGCACTCTTGGTGGAATTGTAAACTGATTCAAACATTCTATAGAGTAATTTGGAACTGTGGCCAAAAGCTATAAAATGATGAAAACTCTTTAACCCAGTTATACCACTACTAGATCACTATCCATAAAGAGATAAACAAAAAGTTAAAGGTCCTATTTAAACAAAAATATTTATGACACCCCTTTCTGGTGCAAAGAATTTGAAATTGGAGAGATACCCAACAAATGGGGAATGACTGATCAAATTGTGGGATGAGATTATGATGGAACACTATTGTACTATGAGAAATGATGAGCAGGATGCTCTCAGAAAAATCTGGAAAGACTTACATGAGTTGATGCAAAGTAAAATGTGCTGTATACAAAATAACAGCAATATTGTAAGATTATCACCTGTAAATAACTTAGCTATTCTCAGCAACACAATGATCCAAGACAATTCTGAAGGACTTATGAAAAATGTGTTCCATCTCCAGATAAAGAACTGATGGTGAGCCATCTATGTGGTACAGTGGATAAAGCAACAGCCCTGGATTCAGGAGGATCTGAGTAGCAATCTGACCTCAGACACTTGACACTTACCAGCTATGTGACCCTGTGCAAGTCACTTAACCCCCATTGCCTGCCCCCCCAAAAAGAACTGATGATATTTGAATACTTATTGAAGCATATTTATATTTTTATGATTTCTTTTTCTTAATTTTTTGTCTGTTTTCTTTCATAACCTGACTATTATGGGGATATTTTGTATTACCACACATATATAACTTATATTGAAATGTTTGCGTTATTAAGAGGCTCGGGAGGGAAAAAGAGAATTTGAAACACAAAGTTTTAAAAATGGATGGTAAAATTGTTTTTATATGTAATTGGGGAAAATAAAATTATAAAGAATTAAAAAACATAAAAAAATAAATAAAATGCATGTCCCTCCCTAATCACTGTTCCTTTATACATGTTGTTAACTACATGGAAATGTAAGTTCATTGATATGAGACTGAACTTAATTTCATGTTTATGTCCCCAACACTTAACATAATTCTTGATACATAGTAAGCACTTAATATTTTTTTAATTCAGTCATACCTTAATTTATGTTTTAATTTGTCAAAGGTTCATCTTAAAATATGTTGACCTGAACTGAATATATCACTTCAGATATGCTCTGACCATATGTGATCTCAGAGAAGAATGGGAATCTATTCTGAAAACTATACTACTTTTAAAATTATTTATTTATAATTTTATTTTCCCCCCGATTACATGTAAATATAATTTTGACATTTTTTTAACATTTATGGTCCAAATTCTCTTCCTCTCTCCGTCCCCACCCCCCCTGCCTTAAGCATTTCAATATAAGTTATACATTTGTAGTAAAGTAAAACTTTTCCACATTAGTCAGGTTGTGAAAAAAAAGACAAAAAAACAAGAAAAAGAAACTAAAAAAATATGCTTCAATTTGCACTCAGACACAATCAGTTCTTTCTCTGGAGATGGATCACATTTTTATTAAGTCCTTCTGGGTTGTCTTGGATCCCTGCATTGCTGAGAATAGCCAAGTCACTCATAGCTGATCATCTTACAATATTGCTGTTACTTTGTGTACAGTACATTTCACTTTTCATCAGCTCATGTAAGTCTTTCCAGGTTTTTCTGAGAGCATCCTGCTCATCATTTCATAGTTACTATTGCTAACTGAATTTCCCTCTATCCTACTCTTTCCCCATGTTGGTTATTCTATTCTCTATCTTCTTTCATCCTTTCCCTCCTCAAAGGTGTTTTGCTTCTGACTGCCCCCTCACTCAATTGGTCCTCCCTTCTATCACACTTCCCTTATCCCCTTCACCTCCTACTTTTCTGCAGGGTAAGATAAATTACTATACCCAATTGAGTGTGTATGTTATTCCTTCTTTGAGTCAATTATGATGATAGTAATGTTCACTCACTCCCCAGCACCATTCCCATTTTCTTTCTGTCTGGCTTTCTTTTTTTTTTCTGGGGGGGGGGCAGGGCAATGAGATTTAAGTGACTTGCCCAGGGTCAAATAGCTATTGTCAAGTGGCTGAGGCCATATTTGAACTCATGTCCTCCTGAATCCAGGGCTGTTTTATCCACTGTGCCACACAGGTGACCCCACCACCCCCATTTTCCCTCCACTGTATAAGCTTTGTCTTGCTTCTTTTATGTGAGGTATTTTACCCTGTTCCATCTTTCCACTTTGCTTTCTCCCAGTGCATTCCTCTCTCACCCCTTAATTTTATTTTTAAAAGATATCATCCCTTCATATTCATCAAATACCTCTGTGCCCACTGTCTAAATATACTCCAGCCACCTGCCTTAATAATGAGAAAGTTCTTATGAGTTACAAGTATCATCTTCCCATGTATGAATGTAAACAGTTTCACCTTCTAATATCCCTTATGATTTCTTTTTCCTGTTTACCTTTTTATGCTTCTCTAGAGACTTTTATATGAAAGTCAATGGTTTTATTCAGCTGAGGTCTTTTCATCAAGAATGCCTGAAAGTCCTCTCTTTCATTGAATTCTCATTTCCCCCCTAAAGGATTACACTCATTTTTGATGGGTAGATGATTCTTGGTTGTAATACCAGTTCCTTTGCCCTCTGGAATATCATATTCCAACTCCTTTGTTCCTTTAATATATAAGATGCTAAATATTGTGTTATCCTCATTGTGGCTTCACTATACTTGAATTGTTTCCTTCTGGCTGCTTGCAATATTTTGTCTTTGACCTGGGAGTACTCTAATTTTGCTATAATATTCCTGGGAATTTTAATTTTAGGGTCTCTTGCAGAAGGTGATCAGTGAGTTCTTTCCATTTCAATTTTATCTTCTGGTTCTAGAATATCAGAGCAATTTTCCCTGACAATTTCTAGGTAGATGATATCTAGGCACTTTTTTGATCATAGCTTTCAGGTAGTCCAATCATTTTCAAATGATCTCTTTTGGATCTATTTTCCAAGTCAGTTGTTTTTCCACTGGGATATTTCACATTGCCTTCTTTTTTTTCATTCTTTTGGTTTTTCTTTATTGTTTTTTGATTTCTCATAAAGTCATTAGCTTCCATTTGCTAAATCTTAATTTTTTTTGAAGCAATTGGGGTTAAGTGACTTGCCCAGGGTCACACAGCTAGTAAGTGTTAAGTGTCTGAGGCCAGATTTGAACTCAGCTACTCCTGACTCCAGAGCTGGTGCTCCATCCACTGCACCACTTAGCTGCCCCCTAAATCCTAATTTATAAGGAGCTATTTTCTTCAGAGAGCTTTTATACCTCCTTTTCCATTTTTCCAATTTGTCTTTTCAAGGCATTGTTTTCCTCATTCGTTTTTTGTACCTTTTACCATTTGGCATAGTCTGTTTTGTTTTTGTTTTTGTATTTGTTTTTGTTTGTGAGACAATTGGGGTTAAGTGACTTGCCCAGGGTCACACATCTAGTAAATGTTAAGTGTCTGAGGTCCGATTTGAACTCAGGTCCTCCTGAATCCAGGGCCAGAGCTCTATCCACTGCGCCACCTAGCTGCCCCTATAGTTTGTTGTTTTAAGGTGTTATTTTCTTCAGTATTTTTTTTTTAGTCTCCTTTACCAAGCTATTGACTTTTTTTCATTATTTTCTTGCATCACTCCCATTTCTCTTTCCATTTTCCCCTCTACCTCTCTTACTACATTTTCAAAGTTATTTTTGAGTCCTTCTATTGCCTGAAACCAATTCATATTTTTCTTGGAAGCTTTGGATGTAGGAACTTTGACTTTGTTATCTTCTTCTGAGGGTGTACTGTGATCTTCCTTGTCACCATAGAAACTGTCTAGGGTCAGCATTTTTTCTGTTTGCTCATTTTCCCAGCCTATTTCTTGACTTTAATCTCTCTTTTAATGTGGAACACAGTTTCCAGGGTGGAGGGTGCACCATCCCAAGGTTCAGGGGCTTTGTTCAGCTGTTTTCAGAGATACTTATAGGAAACTGTACATCTTAGTTCTTTCAAGGTGGTATGATTGAAGGAGAAGTATATTTACTACTCTCCTACCCTGTGCTCTGGTTTACAATCAACCACAGGCCTGCTTTTCTGCCCTAGAACTCTGAATAGAGTCCCACTTCACTGTGGCTGCAAGCTCTGGTATGTCTGTGCTCCTCCCCTGCCTGGGAATACCACCCAAGCCTTTGACCTGGATCCAAAACAAAACAATAGAGTCCTGCCCCAGTGCTAGCAAAGAGATCCCTGTAATCTCCTTCTTGCCAATAGTCCAACCCCCTTACTGTCTGTGGGATAAGTTCCACAAGCAGTTGCTGCTGCTGCTGCTGCTGATTCAAGGGCTCCCAAGGTCTGCTCCTGGTTTGCTGTAGCTGTGTCTGTGTCTGTACTGGGGTTGGGTCTATATTGGCAAGGCCTGCCCTGGGCTGCACTCCACTCTCACTCTGGTACAACAGACCTTTCCTGCTGACCCAAGTTGTCTTTGGCTGGAAAATTATTTCACCCTATCTTTTTGTGGGTTCTTCTCCAGGAATTATCTAGTGGCATTATTTGAAGTTATTTGGAGGGGTCTTGGGAAGAGCTCAGGGAAGTTACTGCCTTTCTTCCCCATCTTGGCTCTGCTCCCCAAAAAACTATACTACTTTTTTTGTGTGTGTGTGTGTGTAGGGTAATGGGGGTTAAGCAACTTGCCCAGGGTCAAAGAGCTAGTAAGTGTCAAGTGTCTGAGGCTGGATTTTAACTCAGGTACCCCTGAATCCAGGGGCGGTACTTTATCTACTGCGCAACCTAGCTGCCCCCAAAACTGTACTACTTTTAATGAAGATACAGCTCTATCATATCATTCTGTTGAATCACTTTGAGCTAGCTTTTCAATTAAAAAACCTATTTTGTTTCTCAAAAATTGAGGTTCATTCATGTGTCCCTTGTCTCCAACTGATTTACTTAAGTTAAAATAGAAGTTTATTTTTACATGACCAATTCAATCTGGTTCAATCCAACAAGAATATGTTGAATGTTTTTTATGTGGTAGGCCCTGGGCAGAGGGGATAAAAAAGGACAAAACCCCAAACTGTCTCTACCCTCAATGAGCTTACATTCTATGGCTATGTGGGGGTGGGGAGTACAGTGTGATATAACTTATAAACATATTCAGTAACTTGAGGAGAGAGAAAGGAGCAACTATTATGGAGGTCAGCAATAACTTCTTATAGGAAGTGGCTCATAGCTGAATCTTGAAGCCAGGTATTCTAAGAAGTAAAGATGAGGTAGAAGTGTTTTTGAAGTCCGTGGTTCAGCTTCTGTAATGACATAGAGGGAGAAGATAAAATCCCAAGTACAGGGAACAGCAAGTAGGAAAGATATATTGTCATTCAATTGTTTTGCTCATATCTGCCTCTTTGTGCAGTTTTCTTGGCAAAGACACTGAACTGGTTTGCCATTTCCTTCTCTAGTTCATTTTACATATGAGGAAACTAAGGCAAAGAGGGTTAAGTGATGTGCATGGGGTCACAGAACTAGTTAGTGACTGAGGCCAGGTTTGAACACAAGACTATGAGTTTTTCTCCAGCCCCAGCACTCAACCAACTGTGCCACGTAGGTACCTTCCTAAGTAGGAAGGAGAGTTTGGCTCAAATTTAGAATGTGTAGAAGGGAGTAATCCCAAGGAACAATGACTGACACATGGGAAAGACTTAATAAATTCTTGTTGGATTGAATTGAATTGAGTAGTAATTCAGTAGTAAGTCATTTTGTCTTCTTTTCTGACATTTATTAAAAATCCTCTTTTTAAAAAGGTTCATATTTCCCATTAATGTCTCATCCTCAAGAAGAAAAAAGAATGGGAGAATTAGAAGTGAGATAAATACAAGTAATATAAATTCATGCTGAACTCTCCTGTAAGAATTCAACATTAATTTCCTAATGCAAAGGCCAGAAAAATTAAACTAATTTGTGGAGGGTTCACCCAGTATATTTATGGTTGATAAATTGTCTTGCTTAGGAATCAGCCTAAGATCATGGACTGAGAGGTAACTTCAAAGCCAGTGAGACCTGGATTTAAGACCTGCGTTTGGCACATGCTGGCTGTATGACCCCCTCAGCAAATCACAACCTCTTTGTATTATAGAGAACTCTATAAGTCTGTGAGGTACAGAAATGCTTTTGACATGAATTGGTTAGATGGACTTCCCTCAACTGAAAGTTCAAGAGAAATCTTAGGTATCATAAATATCTCATCTGGTCAACAACATTCTCTAAATCAGAGTAGTGATCTTGTTTAAATTCATTTAAGTAGCAGTTTGCAAAGTAAGAGAACATAAAAGAATATGTATAAATGGCAAGGTAGTTATCCAGGAAGGGGTCATTACTCAGTATTCACAGGTGCACCTGCAAGGTTTCAAAAAAGCCTAGCCTACTTTGGAGGAATCTCTTGAAGTAGATAGATCAAAGACTACATTATGTGTTGCTTAGCTGTACAATGGACTTGTCTTATGAAGTTATTAAAATGACTTTCCTTTTTAAGTATGTTATTTTTGAAGCTATGAAACTAGAGGATTACAGCGTAAAATTTCTCCTCCCAAGACATGGAATGAATGGTGAAAGTTTCTACCACATTTCTGAGATAAATTTCCTGTTGATTTGTAGGAATGGTTTCTGTTTCAATGAATTGCTTATATAGTCTTATTATTGTCAAACCATGATCAAACTCTGCTAAGTTTGTTGTCTGGCCTTAAATGACTACATTATCAAAATATAGCTCTTTTAGCTTCTGAAGACTTGTGTGTACCTTAAAATCACGATGGTTGGTGATTTCTTCATAAAAGGTGAAACAATTATAAGAGTGTATCTCTCTGTTTGTCTGTCTGTCTCTGTCTTTCTGTATTTCTGTGTCTCTCTGTATCTCTGTGTCTCTCTGTCTCTTTCAGTCTCAGTCTCTGTCTCTCTCCACCACCACCACCACCACGACCACCACCACTACCCCTGTTTACTGGGCTGAACTATTTTTTGCTAAACCTTAGTACTTAGTAGCTTAGTGCTATATTTCAGTTCCTAAAAAATGCTTATAAAGATCTTTTTGAGGCTCCCTTGGATTTTAAATAAATCACAAACCAAACAACTAACTATTTCACATGGATCATCTATGTATAATCCCCAGAAAAAGAACCTTGAAGAAAAGAGAACCCTGGGTTTCCTTGTGGTGAGAGATTGCTGAGTCAGATTAATCCTTCTTCTGTTGAAAGGTACCTGTCTTCAAGTCTAAGGGAAGTTTGCTAAAACCCAAGCTAAGGATCAAAAGGTCTTTAGAATTAGTACTGCATTGAAAGATAGTGACAGGATTATTAATGTGATTATATTTCATCATAAAAGAATAATTATTTGCTATAGAATTAAATAGAGAGTATAAGAAGACTAAGATCTATCAACAGTTTTCACAAGAGGGTCTGTGACCACTCATCAGGGAAACTGTATGGGGAAGGGGGTTCATACATCAGGCAGGAGGTGAGATAAGATAAGCGTTCAGGTCTCTTCCAGTTCAGGAATTCTATGAAATCATTATCTTCACAAATACAAAGAGGAAGGCCAAAAACATAATTCCTTTCTGAGACTTCTTGCTTGCTATTAAGTTAGACATTAGTGGTGCAGTGGGGAAAGCCCTGGATTTGGAGCCCGGCTGTCTGGGTTCAAATTCAGCTTCTGCCACACATATGAACTTGGAAAGGTCATTTCATGTCTTCAGGCCTCTGAAAGTGAGAGGTTTGCTCTAGGTGATTTCTAACTCTATAAATCAAAATCTCTATTCTTATTGTAAGCAAAAAATGTTACATGACTGAAAAAAAAACAAAAACCTGAATTATAGAATTGCATAATGTTAGACATAGAAAATAAATACCTAACTGATCTAGAAGCTACTTGTATTGGAATCATAAAGTTCAAGTCCTAACATTGAAACTTATTAGTGAAGTGATGCCAAGTGAGTCATAGAATGTTATTGCACTTCAGTTTCCACATCTGTAAAATGGGGAAAATAATATTCATATTGCTTCATTAACAGGGTTGTTAATTGAAAAACTTTCTCTAAACTTTAAAAGCAAAATAGAAATCAGAAATATTATATGTGTTATCTAGTTTATCCCACTATTAAATTCATAAATTGTTTTTATATCACCCCCAAATTACCAATCAGACTTAAAAAAAAAAACCTGTTCAGTGATGAGAAGTTCACCACTTCAGTGTATTCCATTAACTGTTGCCCATAGAGCTGGCTCATTTCATTCTTAATTTTCAGATTTTAGGCTAACAATAAAACAAGGTAGCAGAGGCAGCACCCTAAATGAGTATCTTGTGAGGATTTTAACATATCAGACTATTATGTTCAGGATGGCACTGAGAAAGGTATATAATAATGCTAAGTAAATAAATCATGAAAGCTAACTTTTATATATAAAACTGTTATGTGCCAAGCACTGTGCTAAGTGCTAGTTCTCAAACAACCCTGGAAGGTAGGTGCTATTGTTAGTCCCATTTTACAAATGAGGAAACTGAGAGAACAGAGGTTAAAAGATTTGCCCAGGGTCATATCAGAACCAGGAAATTTTAATCAAGAAATGTTGACTCCAAATTCAGGGCTTTTCTCAATGTACCATGCATCTCTAACCCAATGGCAAAGACAAATTGTAAGAAAGGAATCATGCCCTTTGGCCATCGTCTTTGTCTAAAGATAATGAGTTCATAGAATTCCAGAATTGAAAGGGATCTGAAAGCTCACCTATTCTAAACTCCTGCATGCTGTGAGAACTCCTTTCTCCATACAGTATCCCTGACAAATGGTCTTAGAGGCTCTTGGAAAAATCGTTGATATATCTCAGTAGGTATCTGAGGAGAAATTTGAACTAAAGTCTTTCTGACTCCAGGCTCGGCATTATATCCACTATGCCAACTGCCCTACAACCCTATTTCTGTTGATTGCATTATTAGCATATGGAATTCTCCTCCAGAAATAGCTGAATCATATATATGATTAGGCCCCCATAGTGAATGAGGTGATGAGCATAGCATCTAGCTTCAAATGAACAACGTTAATAGTTAACATTTTTGATTAAAAAGACAATTCAAAATTAAAATATATGGCAATGGGAATTAAGTATAAGATGTTCTTAAACTTTAGTTAAATTCAGTTATGTTTTGTTTTCTTACCTGACCTGTGATTTTATAGGGAACTAACTCTTGGTGAAAAATACCCTTAACTAATGTCAGCTTGATACCTCTCTAACTATGGTCTTTTTAAAAATAAAATTATGTTCAAAGCTTTTTAAATATTGCTTAATTTCTCCCCTGTAGTCTCTTATTTATCACAAAGATTTTTTAATGGACAAAAAAGAAAAAAAGAAAAAAAAAACCTCCAAACAAATCAATGCATGGACATCATATGCCATGTCAATTAGAGTGGATGCCCTTCCTCTAAGAAAAAGTAGAAGTGCCTTTTCATATCTCTTCTTTGGGTCCAAGTATATTCTTGGTAATTTTTTTCAGCTTGTAAGAGAGTTACCTGGTGGCACTGTGAAGTTAAAGGATTTTCCCAGGAATAAAGAGTCAATGTGTGTTAAAAGCAAGCTTGAACCCAGGACTTCCTGACTTTGAGGGCAGATCACTATTCAGTATACCATATACAATGCAGCTTCACTATTTTTTAATTTTTTTTTCAGGGCAATGAGGGTTAAGTGACTTGCCCAGGATCAAACAGCTAGTGAATGTCTAGTGTCTGAAGCCAGATTTCAACTCAGGTCCTCTGGAATCCAGGGCTGGTGGTTTATCCAATATGCCACCTAGCTGCCCCCCTCCCCCCAATCTTAAAAAAAAGAAGGTATCTTAATAAAGCTCTTGTTTTTCAATAATTTTTCAGTCATGTCTGACTTTTTGGGACCCCATTTAGAATTTTCTTGGCAAAGATCCTGGGGTAGTCTGTATTTTCTTCACCTCATTTTACAAATGAAGAAACTGAGGCAAATAGGATTAAGTGACTTGTCCAGGGACACATAGCTATCAATCTTAGAAGCTTTTGGTTTGGGGACTTTCTCTGCTCATTTAGATAAATAGCAACTTCTTTATGATTTAGTAACAAAATTAATAGCTCACATTTATAAAATGCTTTAAGTGAGTGAGCTCTTGAATTCATGACACGAGAGCTCCAAAAAACATCCAAATAATGCCATAGGACAATGCCTGGAGGAGCATAACTCACAGAAGAATGTGTTGAAATCATCTTCTAACCAAAAATGACTTGGATAATAAGAGGCTGCTGTTGTGCTGAGACAGGAATGGAGCACAACCCCACAGTCACCCTGACACAGATCCAGTCCCAGGAAGGAGACCCCCAGAACATATGAATCAGCTGAAGTGCAGTGTTGTCTGGAACTAAGCTCACAGTCTGATGAGAAGGTTGAGCCATTGGCAGAGGGGAGACTACAGGGGTTTAAGCTGGTGCTGAGACAGAATTTGGGTTTTTATCCCCTGCTGGGAACCAGGAGGTAGGCTTGAGTAGCAGTGGCCCAGGTGGGGGAGGGGCACAGGCTCGTCAGAGCTGACAACCACAACACACAAAGTTGGTTGATTAGCAAGTTGGTCTGGGGTCATCTAGGACCAGGAAACAGGCCAGGTGAGTGAAGAACCAGATCCTCCTTAAATAATACCACCTGGGACTTTTGAAGCTTGGGATACTGCAGCCTGGAAACAGTGCCACACTTTAAGGAGCTAAAAGTCAAGTAAAAGAAAGGCAAGATGAGCAGACAGAGAAAGGTGAGGACTATAGAAAGTTTCTTCAGTGACAAGGAAGGTGCACCCTCAGAGGAAGATGTTGTTAAAGGCTAAAATTCTAGCTAGTCTGTCTAAAATCTCATGAGTGGTTGCCAATAAATTATAAGCTTTAGCAAGAGTTAGACTTTTAAGCATTTATTAAGAAGAATAAGAATTTGGTAAAGAGAGAAGAAAAGGCCTAGCTTCCTATTTATTAAAGGGAGAGCACATTCCTAGCTCCCTTCTCCACCAGTGTCCTCAGGAAAAGAGCATGAGTCAGAGCGCCAGGCTCCCCCTTCTCCCTCCTACAAGCAAATGTCACTTCCTAACGCCAAAGAAAAGACACATGGTCTTGCCTTCAGAGACCTTTACCTCATGGCGGAGCTTTTCTACAGTGTCTCCAGCAGGTGGCGTCATTCCAATCATTACAATGTCAATGTCAGGGCCCCTATATCTAAATCTTCTAAGAAAAAAATTAATTGGTCTGAGGCCATGTAGGCACTCAAAAAGGACTTTGAAGATAAAGTTAGAGAGGTAGAGGAAAAAATGGAAAGAGAAATGAGAGTGATACAGGAAAGACATGAGAAAAAAGTCAACAGCCTGAAAAATCAAATTGGCCAAATGGAAATGGAGGTACAAAAGCTCTCTGATGAATATAATTGCATAAGAATTAGAATGGAACAAATGGAAGCTAGTGACTTTATGAGAAACTAAGACACAATAAAGGAAATCCAAATGAATAAAATAATAGAGAGAAATGTGAAATATCTTCTGGGAAAAACTAGGTCCGGGAGAGATAATTTGAAAATTATTGGTCTACCTGAAAACCATGATCAAGGAAAGAGCTTAGACATCATCTTCCAAGATATTCTCAGGGACAATTGCCCTGAAATTCTGGAAGAAGAAGCTAAAATAGAAATTGAAAGAATCCACTGATCACCTCCTGAAAGAGATCCCCAAAGGAAAATTCCTAGGAATATTATAGCCAAATTTCAGATCTCTCAAGTCAAAAAGAAAATATTGCAAGCTGCCAAAAAGAAAGAATTCAAGTACTGTGGAGCCCCAGTCAGGATAGCACATGATCTAGCAGCTTCTACATTAAAGGAATGGAGGGCATGGAATACGATATTCCAGAGGGCAAAGTAATAATCCCAATGGATTACAACCAAGAATCTCCTACCCAGGAAAACTGAACATATCTTTCTGAGGAAAAAATGGGACTTTAATGAAAAGAGGACTTTCAGTTATTTGTGATCAAAAGACCTGAATTGAATGGCAAATGTAGCTTTCAAATACAAGAACCTTGAGAATCATAAAAAAAATTGGAGTTAGGGGACATACCTTGGGTTTATGCATTGGGTGACTGTCTTCTGTCTGAGGCCAAGTTTTGGCTGGGATCCCCTTGGGTCCAGGGTGGATACTTTGTCCACTATGTCACCTAGCTGTCCCATGATGACATCTTTAGGGTTAAATTGAGGGGTGAGGGAAATGCACTGGGGGAGGGGGAAGGTTAGAGGTGAAATCCTACATGAAAGTAACAGGAAAAGGCTTATGGAGTGGGGGAAGAGATGAGGGAGGACCAAAGCAGTAATTGAATTTTACACTCATCAGAAAAGACTCAAAGACCTTAATCTCATCAGAGTTGGCTCAAGGAGGGAACAACATACATGCTCAATTGGGTGGAGTAATCTATTTAATCTGGGCAGCAAATGAGCCTAAGACTCATCAGAATTGGCTCAAAGATCTCATTCTCATCAGAACTGGTTCAAGGAGGGAATATCATTCACACTCAATTAGGTGTGCAGGAAAATAGGAGGGAAAGGGGATAAAGAAAGAAGGGCAAAAGAAGGGAGGGCAAATTGGGGGAGGGGACAGACAGAAGCAAAGCTCCTTTTAAGTGGGATGGGGTGAAAAAAGATAGATAATAGAGTAAATATCATGGGGAAGGGAATAGGATGGAAGGGAAACAGTTAACAATAGTAATCATGAAAAAGAGAAAAGGGGGAAAATTGTACAAAAAAAATATTTATAGCAAGTCTTGGTGAAGGCTAAGAATTGAGAATTAAGGGAATGTCCATCAATTGAGGAATGACTGAATAAGCTGTGGTATATAATTGTAGTGGAATGGTATTGTGCTATAGAAAATGACAAACAGGATGATACCAGAAAAACCTGGAAAAACTCATATGAATTGATGTATGGTAAAGTGAATAAAACTGGGAGGACCTTGTGCATAATGATACTCTCAGCAATGCAATCATCCAAGATAATCCCAAGGGACTAATGATGAAGCTTACTATCCACCCCCAGAAAAGAACTGATAAAAATAGCACTTCTGGATTGAACATATATAACCTGGTTGCTGACTTCTGGAGGGGGGAGGAAAGGGAGGGAGAAAAATTTGGAACTCTAAATCTAATGAAAATCAATGTTGAAACCTACCCTTACATGGTTCTAAAGGTTTGTCATGCCTGGGTGGGAGTGAGGATAAGCTCCCACTCTCTATAAAATGCTCCAATGGTGTGGGTCTCAAATAGCCTCTGATGACCGAATCCCAACTCCTGGCCTTCTCGTGGCAGAACTGTTTCCACTAACAGGAGAAGGGGTGAAGGCGAGTCACTGGCTCCTTAAAACCAGTCTCTTTGGGCAGGTGGGGCTCGTTAGGCATGGCAGGCAAGCTGCCTAGAGGAAGGAAACCCTGATTTTAAACCTCTGCTGCCTTGCGGCTATACCAATATATGGGAAAGGCTTTGGAAGTTAACTCTGAGGAAAAATCAGGAGTCAGAGTCCCTTAGGCAGTTGGATGTTGGACATCACATCCCTCTGGCAACACCTGCGGCGGCACTGGTGTCAAACTGTATTGGCTCTGCCTCACCTTTGGATACACCAATGTCACTGAGAGGGAAAACCTGCTGCATGGGCAACAGCTTGTTTTCCAATTTATCTGCCCAGGCCAGTGCCCTAGAGAGGACATTCCAGCTACTCCTCATGGGGTAGATACAACACGGGATGTGGCAGTTACCAGTTACAAGTCACTCAGGAGCTGTGGCTCCCATATCAGACTGCACAGCCACACTGTGGCCTATGGCTCTTCAAGGCGCTGATCCATGGTCATCTGCAACTGGTGGAGGCCTACTAGTACTACTACTTCTACCCTTACATATAACTGGAAAAAATAAAATAAATGTTTGTTGCAAAACAGTACAATAAAATAAAATGCTTTAAGCTTTATAAAGCAATTTACATGCAGTATCTTATTATATTCTCACAAAATCCCTGTGAGGTAGATGGGAAGGCAGTAGGGTGGTAAAGTGATGGGACCAGGTTTCCATACATATTGTAAAGAATTAATTGTTATTTGAGGTTTTTATGACCTCATCTTTTGGCTAGAATTTAAAAAACCCCAGCACTCGCACTGGCCTGGGGCTCAGATGCAGTGCCTCTGCAAACACATGGCACGGTGCTCCACCCACTGGTTGTAGCCATTGCCATGGAGCTGGCACCTCATGTCATCACCACTCACTGATGCCTACATGGGTCTGGCGAAATTATAATGACTGGAAGCCCAGTGAGGGCAGTCATGGGTCTTTCATGGTGGCCAGCCAATTGGCTTGAGGCTGTGTGTGGTCCACCTGGGGTCTGCTGGGAAGAAGGGAGGTTTTTTGCCATTCTAGCTTGAAACTGGAAGGTTACAGGATGCTGCTGTGTGTTCTCAGCTGATTCCTGGTTGGAGGTGTGATTCAGGTTGTATTATTTCCCTTTCCCCATTTTATTTCTTTTCCTTTCATCCTAATGATTCTGTTTGTATGTTGTTTTTTTAAAGTTCGTTCTTGTTAAATAAATCCTGCTCTGTCTTGAGGGAGGCTGTCGGTCTCCTTCCTTGTCCCAATATTACAGCGAGCCACCTAGCTAACACTCTCCAATTAAAATTGGTCCCTACAGTTTTGGGGAGCCAGCTCAGAGTTGATTAACCTAGAGAATTTCTTTAACGCCCCCTCCCCATTATTTGGCCATGAGCCAACTAACTTGGGGGACCTTCTTGCCCCTCCCCCATGATTGGAAAATTATGTACTGAACCCCATTTAAAATGGCCTGATGTTCTACCCTTGGCATTATTCTATCTGTGCAGTAGTCCAAGAGGAGAACTCCACATATCTCCTTATGAGATACTTCTTGGTCACCCTCCTATCCAAGCTAAAACTTTTTACCCAGTCTATACATCACTGGTGGGAGATGATACTTCTGTTGCTTCCTATATATAGGAACTAAAAACTAGGCTATGTGAATTCCATGAAGCAAGAGTTCCTGTACAACCTGGTCCTTTAGACTTTTCCTTGCATGATTTAAGTCCTGGAGACAATGTATATATTAAGAATTTTCAGCAGACCAGTGGGACCCAGCCCACTTGGGAGGGACCTTTTCAGGTATTATTGACAACTCCTACTGCTATTAAAATTGGAGAAAAAGAATCTTGTATTCATTGTTCCTATGTGAAGCCCACACCATTTGTGAGTAAAGAAATTTTAGACAAAACTCAAGCATCTGCTAAGAGCCCAGGTAAGTAGTTCCAATTTGCATGTATTATCACTCAATTGTAAAACCTGGGACTCAAACACCATAAGGTATCAGGAGATGGGAATTGTCTTTTCAGAGCCCTCAGAGACCAGTTAGAAGGTCATTTGAGAAACCATCTCAAACAGACAAGAAACTGCTAATTACATGCTCAGTCATAAAGCAGACTTTGGGTCTTTTATACAAACAAATATTCCCATTGAAGAATATGTTGCTGATTTGAAAAAAGCTGGTACTTGTGCTGGGAATGATGCCATTGTAGCCTTCAAACATAATGAACTGAATGTAATCATTCACCAGTTCAATGGCAAATTTGTGGCATAGACAAAGCCAATGCTAAAAAACTCCATATTTTATACTATAACGGTCATTATGACGGCATTAGAAGAATCAATGATGATTCAGAAACCTCTGCCACTTTGGCATGTAGAGAATTGGGGAACCAGTTTAAAAAATGTGGTGTACCCCAAATTCTAGCATTATAAGCTCTTACCTTAATCAAGCTTTTCCTCTTACAGGTAAAGAACTCCACCAAGAGCTCATGGCTCTGTCTTCTAGAAAGGGTTATTGAACCTTATTGCTTGATTTATAAGACAATTAATGAACATATTGAGTCTTGCTGATGTTTTATTTCCTTTTCATAAATTATCTTTTCAAGTATATGGTATTATCATTGTACTAGATAGAGAATTCATGGAAAGGTGATGTGGTTTACTTGCTTAATGAAGATTCTGTAATAATGTTCAATAATATCATCCATTTATGTTCATTTTATATATATTTCAAGTATATCCTAAGTTATGGAGTGTAGCACACATTTTTACCATCATATTGTATTTGGTGAAATTAATATGAGATTTATGATTTATGGAAACTTACTATTTCAGAAACTAATTGTTCTTACAATGAGCTTGATGGAGATGGTTTAACTCCATGATGCAGGCCCTGGAGAGAATATATGTACAACAGGAGGAGAGACAGGTACATGTAAGATACCCTGATGGAGGCTGAGAGAACAGCCAAATACATTCAGGAAGTCCATAGTTTGCTTATGAGAGTGGCTATGTAGAGCACAATTGCTGGACACAGTCCAGTTTCTTCCTCTCTCCCTCCAAAAATGGTCTGGTGTCATGTTAGCCCTAACACATGCACCTGGTTTAACTTATCTTGGCTTTTTCACTCAATCTGGTGGCATGGTCAGAATCCATCCACCTGAGGCCTAGCACAATTATTAGATGTCTATGCACTATGAGATGTGATATGGCAACCTTTCCATAACATCTTCAGGTGTCATCGTGGACTCATTACTAAATTTGGCCTTGATCTAGACATATAGTGGTAAAAAGTATTAGTAATGTCATAACTGTCTCAATTTTGTATTGTGTATATATATGAATATCCTCCAAAGGGGGGGCTCCAATATGCTGTATATATCAAGTTTAAGCTTGTTCTGTATATTTTGAAGAACATTAATTATTTAATTTGAACATTTTTGTACAAAGCTATGCTAAGGATTAATGAAAACCTAGCAGTTCCAGCAACAACCAGAATCCAGAGACAGCCCGAATCCAGACCAGAGTCCAGTTCCCCTGATGAAATCTCAACCCTCCTTTGAAGACAAGATTTTAAGGACTTTAATGGACATTTTGTTTTTTTGTTTTTTACATCATCTGTAATATTTATTTTCCCTTTCCTATATTGTTATTTATTGTTTGTTAGCATGGTTTATGATATTCTGTTATTTTTAAATTTTTTATTGTTTATTATTTATGGTTCCATCAAGGAAACATCCCATGTTTCTTGATGAAACAAAAGGGGAATGTAAAGAATTCATTGTTATTTGAGGTTTTTATGACCCCATCTTTTGGCTAGAAGAAGGGAGGATTTTTGCCATTCTAGCTTGAAGCTGGAAGGTGATAGGATGCTGCTGTATGTTCTCAGATAATTCCTAGGTGGTGGTGTGATTCAGGTTATATTATTTCCCTTTAATCCTACTGATCCTGTGTGTGTGTGTGTGTGTGTGTGTGTGTGTGTGTGTGTGTGTTTAAGTTCGTTCTTGTTAAATAAATCCTGCTCTGTCTTGACGGAGTCTGTTGGTCTCCTTCCTTGCCCTAACATTACAGTGAGCTGCCTAGCTAACACTCCCCAATTAAAATTGGTCCCTACAACATTAAGGGTCAGAAATGGAATTTGAACCATGGTTATCTTGAGTCCCTTATGTCACCCTGCTTATAGAAATGTAATGTCATATTACATTTACAATGAGATTTTTTATATTACAAATAAATATGTACTTTGCTTTATAGTAGCATTCCTGAAAATAGTTCTTGATTCATCAATTAAAAAAAATTATTTCATATATGTGAGGTAATGGCTTATAGCCATTAAAGATCAAAGTTATGGGGAACCTTAAAAAAAAATACCATAATCTTTTCTAAGTGATCTGGAGTGTTAGTTTATTTATTTTTATTTTTTAGTGAGGCAATTGGGGTTAAAGTGACTTGCCCAGGGCCACACAGCCAGTAAGTGTCAAGTGTCTGAGGCCGGACCCGAACTCAGGTACTCCTGACCCCAGGGCCGGCGCTCCATCCACTGCGCCACCTAGCTGCCCCAGTTTATTTTTTTAAAATGTGATCTTTAAGTAGGGAGCATCTGTGTCCACATATTCATATATTGTACCCTCAAAAAAATGTGTTAGGTAATGAAGGTTTCTATACAAAATCATCACATCTAGTAAGAGAGGAATTTAAGGAGTTTATTTCTCTATTATTATAAAAATAACCATAAATCGTAAATTATACTCATAAATGTGAATCAGAATTTATGTATAGTTAAGTATTTATATTTCAAATGTGCTCAAATGACAGTTCTGAAGGGAAATATGAATTGCCTATTTTTCATGAGAATGATGACACTAAAGAAAAATGAAGTGATCTGTCAAGGTTGTCTGGCCAGCAATTGGACATATATAGAAGTTTTAGAAATTGTGAAATATCCAGGTAGTGGAGAAAAGACTAATTTCCCCTCAGTTGGAATGAATTGAGGGGGAAATTATATCTGTGTGTATGTATATGTTTATGTATACATACATAAATACATACACATATATACACACATTAATGTACACACATATGTATATACATTCATATGTGCATGCATATTCATTTACACACATATATGGTGAGTGAAAGGTGAGTTTTAATAACTTTTTGAAAACTATTTTTTATTTTTGTTTTTTGCCATTTATAAGATTTGATTTTTCACACATATTGAAAATTCATTTCCTATATATACAGTATATAATGCTAGGATATTGTAAATTAAAAACAAAAATAAAGGAATTATTGCATACTGAAACCCATTCTTGACTTTTGGCCTGCCCTATGCATAGTCATGTATATATAAATATATGAAAAGCACATTTTAGGACTTTTTAATTATTTTATAAATTTGGAAAAATTAAAAACATTTCATAGCAAATTCTGAAGCTACTAAATAAGGTAGTTTGGTATGCTTGAACAATGATACAGGAGTCAGACAATGTGGGCTTAAATTTCATCTCACCTGTAATAATTTGCATGATACTTGTATGACTTTGAGTGAATTACTTAACCTCTCAGAGCCCCACTTTCCTCAACTGTAAAATTAAAGTGACATTTGTAAAATTAAGATGGTCTCTGCAGTCCCTTTAAGTTATAGATCTATGATCATATAATCTATCTGAAATTTCCTAACTCCTCATCCCCCCAACTCTGGTATAGCTACTTTCACAGACTTGTAGAATTTCAGAGTGGAAGTGAGAACAGAAGCCATCTTGTTCAACCCATATATGAAAGGAATCACTAATAAAAACATAATTATTGTCACCCTCTGCCTATAGAGCAAAGAGGAACACCTAACTTCTTAAAGTTTGCCTATTCCACTATTATACTAATCAGATTGTGAGGAAGTTTTCCTCATTGTCAAGACTAAAAATACCTCTTTGCATCTTCCACTTATGTCCTTCTCATTCCCGACAAGTCTTCTTTTGCAGACTAAATATACACAGTTCCTTCAACAGATTATCATATGACATTCGTTTATCCCAACCTGTGAACTTGGCCTTACTACCACTCATCATCTACCCTTCATTGTGACAATGAACAAAAAGTATATAAGGAGTCTCTATTTTAGTAAAGTAGGGTCAATACCAGCACCATGCTTGGTTCTGGTTTTTCCCATTCTCACTCTCTAAACCCAGCCATGATTGTGATATAGTTTCTTGTTTTGTTTAGTTTTTTGGGGGTGAGGCAATTGGGATTAAGTGACTTGCCCAGGGTCACACAGTTAGTAAGTGTTAAGTGTCTGAGGCCAGATTTGAACTCAGGTACTCCTGAATCCAGGGCTGGTGCTCTATCCACTGTGTCCATTCATATACCACAACTTGTTCAGCCATTCCCCAACTGATGGGCAACCCCTCAATTTCTAATTCTTTGCCACCACAAAAAGAGCAGCTATTTAATATTTTAAAACATGTGGGTCCTTTTCCCTTTTCTATGATCTCCTTGGGAAAAAGACCCAAAAGTGGTATTGCTGGGTCAAAGGGTATGCAAAGCTTTATAGCCCTTTGGGTATAATTCCAAACTGCTCTCCAGAATGGTTGGATCAATTCACAGCTCCACCAACAATGCATTAGTCTTCCAATTTTCCCACAGCTTCTCCAACATTTACTATTTTCCTTTTTTGTCATTTTAGCCAATCTGATAGGTGTCAGGTTGTACCTCAGAGTTGTTTTAATTTGCATCTCTCTAATCAATGGTGATTTAGAGCATTTTTTCACATGGGAATAGATAGCTTTGATTTCTTCATCAGAATCCCTATTTTTTTCTTGATCCTTTCCCTGAAACAAACTTTGAAAGTCAAAATATTACTAATTTATAATGAATTTGTTAATTATGGTTTTGTAAATTGTTTTGTAAGTTCATTTGCTTTATAGAAAGTCATTAAAAATAAAAAGGTCCAATGAAAATAGCATTTCACAAGTTTTAGGTCATTTTCTTCTTGTTTGAGTTTGGTATTTCATTTTATACATAATCATTTATTCATTTTATATTCTCAAATTTATTAGTATAGAATTGAGTTTCTGAAAATTCCCTTGATTTATCCATGTGATATCTCCTTTCTTATTTCCAATTTTGGTGATCTGTACTGTTCTTTTCTGTTTTTAATGATACTTTATAATTGTTCTAAATTTTTAGTCTTAAAAAATAGCTCTTGGTTTTTATAGCATCATTTGCTTTCTTCAATTTTACTGATTTCTGCTTTTCTCTTGGTTCTTTCTCTTTTCTTTTTTAAAATTGTTCTGTCTTTGAAAATATATTAGGGGTCAGACAAGGAACCATCTATACTTACTTATGTGTTATGAAGCATGAAATGATGTGCTTTATTGGGAAGTAAATTTCCCATGAAGTCCCAGACCCTTCAAATTATGTTTGATGGCAGAGGTGTTAGAAGTTTGAGGTTTAGAAAAATATTGTGTCCAAAGTGGAAATTATGTATTCATGGTAGGGAATGGCAGGGAATGGAAGTAGTGCTGAGCATGAATTTAATATATTAATCTATTTATATTAAATTTAATAGATCAACATTTTAATATTTAATATTAATAGATTGACATATTAATACATAGTTGTAGGACCCCAAGTTATGGAGCTGATGAGGAGCAGAAAACACTGGCTATATTTGATGTACAAGCTTCTAATCAATCTATAAAAAGGATGTAAAATAGCATAGCTACTGTGAGCATCTTCCAGTGCTATGGGGAGTCTATGGAGAACTGAAGCCAAGTTAACTGGAACTGAAAACAGTGGTTGGCCAACAATAAGAGGAAGGACTTAGAGGGCTAGATGGTGGAGGAAAAATAACTCCTCCCAAAGCTTCTCTTTATAGACAGCATAAAGTTTTCAGCAAACTATTTATTTCCCACTGGCTGTCTTGCTTAGTTTTAGCTCCATGAACATCATGCTTCTCCCAGAAAAAATCCATCATCTGAAATCTCATCATCATGGAGATTGCTTCAGCTTTGGTACTCAAAAATCCCTTCAATATTCTCATTTGCCCCTCCTTCCTTACTGAAAGCAAAAAGGGGCAGAGGGGGAAAATACTCTTTTCCAAGTCTTCCTTTATAGAGGGCCCACATTTTCCAGACAAAACTATTTTCTACCACCCGCTCTGCTTGGTATTGACTCCACAAATAAGAACAACATCATTCCCCTGTCTGGTTACCCTCTGGTACCCCCCTATACTACCTTTCAGTTTCCTTTTAGGTATTGTCTTCCCCCATTAGACTGTAAGCTCCTTGTGAGGAGGGGATGTCTTTTTCTTATTTGTATCTCCAAAACTTAGCACTATGCCTGGCACATAATAAATGTTTAATAAATATTGATATTGATTAGATGATCAAATTGACCTTAACTTACAAAGTGTGTGACCATACCTTGTGCCTAAAAATGATAATTAGAGGAAATCCAAGGACAGAATAATGGTGTATACCATTCTCCCAGTGATTCTATTGTGTTATTTGCTGTTTTTTTTTTTTTTTCAGAAAACTAGGGAAACAGATCAAAGCTCCTGAAGCCTAGAGTACTCCTACATGGATATTGCATTTTTTTTTTTAGTTAATTAGGTGTTGCCAGTTTCTTTCTCTCACCCTACATTCTGATTTGCCTGTCATTATACTGGTTGCAGTGCTTCATGTATTTTATATAGGACTAGTAGTCTGGAAGTTTTCACAACCCTGCTGCCTCATCACCTCTTTGTATAATATTGAAAGAGCAACCTGCTCAACTAGAAAAGCAGGAGTTCAATTCCTGAATGACCTCATAACTGAGGGCCCTGTGGCTGTCACTGCCACATTAGTTGTCTGTTGTCTTCTATGTATTACTTTCTTCATCTTCTTATGGACAACATATTGCCTATTCCACTGGCAAAGTATTTCTTGGGAATTTAAAGTATTAGCTCTGATTCAACTAAGTCTGGCTCTTAGGGTCTGGGAATTCATGGGAAATGAAGTTGTTAATTAAAAGGCTAGTGTTTATTATACATCAAACTGTGAAATGTTGGAATTGTATGACTCATATTAGTTAAAAAAATGGGTATGGAATCAATGAATGGTGACTTTATTTTCATATTGATATAAGTATTTACAATTATGAACATGACAATACTTTTGGCTACTTCCATTATATTTTGAAATAATTTATATTGTAATTATCATTGAAGTAATCTATTACAGTATTTTAGCGTGCTTTCTTTCAGTAATTTTTAATATCATTAATTAGTTTCCACAGGGACTTACAACTTTTTTTTAATAATATGTTTAGTGACAGGATTTAAAAAAAATATTTTATTGAATTTACCACATACAGATAATGGGATATTAAAATCTCCGAAATTTACAGCTTCTTATATATATATATATATTTACATATATATGAATACTATAATCTTATGATAGAAAGTTAGAGACTAATAGATAAGTAATTATAATTTCAAAAATGTTTTCATTTACATTATCTCTTTTGCTCATCAATTCCCTTTGAAATAGCCAAAGCAGTCATTATCATCCCTATTTAACAAATCTTTTTTAAAAAATAAAAGAACATTTATTCATTCAACAGTATATTTTAAACACCTACTATAGGTAAGGCATTATACAAATAACTGGGACATAAAAATATATATTTTTTTAGTCTCTGCCCTATAGAAGCTTACCTTATCCTGGAAATATACAATATAGAAACAGATAAATTCAGTTTAACATGAGGAGGGAGAAAGCTTTAACAATTAAGGGATCAAGGACAGCCTCCTATAGGAGACTGCACTTGAGTTGAGGATTCAAGGAAGGTAAATATTCTTAGAACCTAAGGTGAAGAAGAAGTTAGTTCAAAGGTATGGACATGGGAAATTATTTAGGAAATAAAAAGTATGCTAGTTTAGATGGATTTGAGAGTGTGTGAAAGGAAGTAATAGGAAATAAATCTTCAAAAGTAAACTAGAGTCCAGTTATAAAATAAATGTATTTCCCTTAAAACATATAATAATCATTTCTTTCTGTATGAATCAAAGAATACTAGACTTTTAAAGGACCTTAGGGAACTTAACCACCCTATTGGACAGGTGTGGAAAATGATATTTGCATTTTCCCATGGAACATTTCTCTATCTCTCTACTGCTCTTCTCACAGTGAATCATCTGCATTTGTAGTTGCATAAATATGTGTTTTGAACATTTGTTTTGGCCTTGGCTATAGATCCTATCCAACTGCAGAATAATTTTTTTCTGAGTCCTATGGATGTACTGGTCATATTTTTTAACTCACGGATGGGAATTCTGTATAGTTGGTCACCATTGCTTTGCAACCACATTTGAGCAGGTTTACATTATATGGTTTTCCCATAATATATCACTCTTATAGATTCCTATGAGTCTCATTTTTCTCATTAATAGAATTTATAGATTGCTTCATCTCTCGCCCAGGTCATTAAGGATTAAAGGCAATAATGAATATAGAAGCACTACAAAAACTATTCAGATATAAAATATAATTGCTACTGTCCTCTCCCAATTTCTAAGCACTACAGGTATCACATACATGCAAACTATTTATATAATCATGGACATTCAGAATTCAGGATAACATGTGGGTCTTTTTTGACCAACTATGATGTTATTGGAGTAGCTAGTGAAGAAAGAATCTTGAGGCATTAGCGTACATAATTTAAGCATGATATACACATAGCCCCAGATACAATTAAAGGTCAAAATAATGCAGTGACTACACTTATTAAAATCCTTTTCATCTCTTGCTTGGACTATTGTAAGAGCTCCCTGAAGCAAACAACATAATTTCAGTTTCCTTCTACCTGACTCGTCCTTTGCATAGGTGCTGCAATATACTTCCTAAATCATAAGTCTGAACATTTCATTCCCCTTCTCAGGAACATTCAGTAACTCCTTTAATTTCTCTTCAATTATTATTTTAAACCCCTCAGAATAAGTTTAGATATCAAAAGTACACAAATGCCAATAAAAAATAATATATGGTAAGTTGATCAATCACTCATAATTTATTAAATGCCTTCTATGTGCCTCATAATAGGTGCTGGGGATATGAGTACAAAGAATGTAACTAAATCCATCAAGAGATGCAAGAAAAATGCTATGTTTGATCTATAGGGAAGTCATTATCAATTGGAGTCATCAGAGGAGGTTGCCCAGAGAAGATGACATTAGAGTTGGGCTTTAAATGGATAAGAATTCAACAGAGAGACCCTGAGCTGCCTAACTGGATCTGTGCTTAAAGACGATTAGTCTGACACAATGATTAAAGGAGGTTTTCTGTGAAGAGAGAATGGAAATCAAGAGACCTGTTAAGAGTAAATCATAACTGTTATAAATTGTAACCCAAATCTTAGGTGGTAATGAGTACCTTTTTTATTGTGATATCAATGAAATTAACAAAGAAAGAAAGATGCGAGACATATTGTGAAGGTGGACTCAAAAAATTGTTAGTTGATTGGATTGGATATGAGAGGTGAGAGAAAGGTATGAATTTAAAATAAGATTAAGATTTTGAACATGCAAGAATAGGAAAATGGATATACCTTTCAAAGATACAATAAGATCAAAAGAAGGAGATTTTTAGGAAAACATATTAAGCTATGTTTGGGACATTTGGAATTGAGGTACCTACCTAACTTAATCCAGTAAAAGACTTGTGTTAATACATTTGTAAAATTAGGACAATGAGTCAGTATATAGAGCAGATGAGTAATACAGTGAATGTGTAACAGAATAATATAAGAAATGTCGAAAAGAGAGAATGTCATAGAGGGCCTTGAATAAGAGGCTATAACGTTTGAACTTTATTTGCTAGGCAAAAGGGAGCCACTAAACATTAGAGATCATATATTCCAATCCCCCCATTTTATAGATGAAGAAACAGATATATAAAATGGTAAAATAATATCTAAGGTCACATTGATTTTAATGTTCATAATTGCCTATATCTTCAATATTAATCCAACTGAAGTTAATTTCTTGTTTGTAGCTCTTAAAACTGAATATAAATGATGAAAAAATTTATTTTCAAAATAATCTAGTCTTAATTTTTGACTTGCTCTTACATGTCACCTCTCAGAAGAAGGCCATTTAGACAATTACTTAAAGATACTAATGCCACCTAGTGGTGAAACTGGTGACTTCAGCTGACTAGGTAAAATGTGTATATGTATTGCGGAAATGCAAAATAAAGTGAAATCTATAACATACATTGCAGTAAGTTAACACTGAGAAGAAATTTACTATTCAGACAATAGTCAATTACTTGGATAATATGTTTTAGAGATAACTTATAGAGAAAAAAAGAAATATTGCTATAAATATGCAATGAGGTAACATGGTATACTCCATTGGTGTCAAACTCAAACAGAAATGGGAGCCACTAGGCCAAACTGAATGGTCCCTGTGAGCCACATATTGACTCATAAAGCCACATATTAACAATATCTATTCTATATTGTATGTTTATTTATTTTTTTGAACAATTCTCAAGTATAGCTTAATCTGGTTCTAGCCTACTCAATAGCTGCTGCATGTCACCATGCAGCCCATGGGACACCCATTTTACACCTCTGGTATAGTAGAAAAGAATTTTGATTTCTCTACATGTAATATTCACAAATTGTGTAATCTGTGATCAGTCATTCTACCATTGTAATTCTTTGTTCACTTTTCTGTAAAATAGGAAGATGGTAGGATGATAGGTAGAAGTAGGATCTAACTACTTTGCAGAGTGTTGTGAGGATGAAGTACACACACACATACACACACAGAGTCTTAATACAGTGCTGTTTTGAAGCTTAGACTAAAACTTTCAGTAATATTCCTCTCTCTCTCTCTCTCTCTCTCTCTCTCTCTCTCTCTCTCTCTCTCTCTCTCTCTCTCTCTCTCTTTCTCTCTCTCTCTCTCCCTCCGTCCCTCCTTTGCAACTGCAAAGGGCTACAAAAATTTAAGCAGACTACATTATGATCTGAGAAGAGAACATTTATCTAGATGACCTAATGAAAAAAGGGATGAAATTAATGAATAAATAAGATGTTTAATGTATTTAAAATATGTATAAAGAGGTCTTTATTAACATCTAGCTATCTCAGGTATCTAGACAATTTTATGTTCTCTGAGCAAGCCAAACATTAACCTCCCTGCCTTAATCCTGAATTGTCATTTTGTTTGGCTTCTTGATTTTCTCCCCCAAAATTGAGAGGTCCTGCCATTAGATGAATTTGAGACTGGATATTGTGTCCAGTGGCATGCTTTTTAGCATTCCCTACATCATGCCAAAATACTTTGTACTTACTTTCAGTATGCTTTGCATTTTCTCATTTTTGTACATGTAATTTGATTGATTCATTTTTACTAGGAAACTTTCCCTGATATTTCTCACTGGAATGAAATGGCTCATTAGGATATGTAAACACTACCATTTGTATATCTGTTTGCATTAGTTTATTTCTTATTAAAATGGGTTTTGTTAATACTCTGCAATTGACAATAGTCTAGTATTTCCTCATTTATTGCCATTCTTACAGAATGAGAGGAATTATGAATGAAAAGCATCTATTAACTGTTTCATATTCAAGGCACTATGTTTAGTTCTAGATATAAAAATACATTGGGGCATTCCTGCCATCAAGGAGCTTACATTCTAATAGAAGGAGAAAACATTTCTCTGTGTGTGTCTCTGTCTTTGTCTCTGTCTCTCTATCTCTTTCTCTAAGCACTAATTACATAGGACAGAAGTTAGAGTGATGGGGAGTAACGACTCTGGGGAAGCAATTGCATTATATTTCCTTCCTAGGATTAATGGCAGCTTTGTTTTCATTACTATTCCCAGAGCATGAGGTGAAGAATAGGGTGAGGGGATGTGAGCTGGTATGGCAGGAAGTGAGAATGGCTGAGATCTGCTAGATTTAGTGAGCTATCAATAATCTGCATAGCCCACATACATAGCTGAATTTTAATTTAAAACCAACCAGCTATTTTCAAAAATAAATTTTATTGATGTCCTTTTAAAAATGACAATAAATTCCCCAAATTTTCCACTCCTTCCTAGGGAACCATGCTATATAATATTGTTTTAAATAAAAGAAAGACAAGAAAAAGAAGAGGAAAATCAGCATAAATGATTAATGTATTAAAAAAGACTGAAAATATGTGCCATATATCATATCTGTGGAACACTGACCTTTGCAAAGGGGCCTGGTGGTGGTATCTTCTCTCCTCTTTTCTTTTGAGCCACACTTATTCTTGCTGATTTAAAAACAGTAACTTTTGGGGGCAGCTAGATGGCTCAGTGGATAGAGCACCGGCCCTGGAGTCCGGAGTACCTGAGTTCAAATCTGGCCTCAGACACTTAATACTAGCTGTGTGACCCTGGGCAAGTCACTTAACCCCAATTGTCTCACCAAAAAAAAAAAAAAAACATTTTGATTTTTCATCATTTCTTAATTCCATCATAATCAGGTACCAAAATTTATTTAACCATTCACCAATAAACAAGTTTCTACTTTGCTTCCAATTCCTTAATAACACACACACACACACAAATGTTTCTAAAATATCTTGAGGACATTTTTTCTTATCAAAAGTCTCTGGTACAGTAATTTCTGGTTCAAATCATTATACAGTTTTGTCACTTTATTTGCATAATTCCAAAATGGTTATACAACTCCATCAGAAATGAATAGATCTGCCTACCTGCTCACAGCACCTCCAACATTAACTTTTGTTAATGGTTTCTCATTTTTCTTTTGATAACTGTCCATATCTTTTTACTACTTATTTATTGGAGAATGGCATTTGATTAAAACACACATACATGCAAGTGTTGAGTGAGATATGTGAATTTTTGAGTTGTTTGTGAATATATATATACATATATACACAGATACACAAGCAAGCACAAACATGTATATGTATATATGTATGTATAAATATATGAACAACATGCATATACACATGCCTATATGTGCATACATATGTTCATGTACACATGTGCATTATTATATTAATATACCCACATATGCCTGTGAATGTGTTGTAAACACACACTATACATGGTGTGCAACATCAAATGCTTACCAGAGAAATTTGATAATAAATATTTTATTCCATTTGATCACTTCCTTTCTTATCTGAGGTACATTAATTTTGTTTGTGCAGAAGATTTCAGTTAATGTACTCTGAACAGGGGCAGCTAGGTGGCACAGTGGATAAAGCACAGGCCCTGGATTCAGGAGGAACCAAGTTCAAATCCTGCCTTAGACACTTGACACTTACTAGTTGTGTGACCTTAGGCAAGTCACTTAACCCTCTTGCCCCTCAAAGACCAAAACAAAATAAGTGAAAACCAAAACAAAAAAAATGTCATCTAAATTATCTATTTTATCATTTGTAATTATTTCTATCCCTTGTTTGGTTAAGAATACATTTCTTACCGGGGCAGCTAGATGGCACAGTGGATAGAGCACTGGCCTTGGAGTCAGGAGTACCTGAGTTCAAATCCGGCCTCAGACACTTAACATTTGCTAGCTGTGTGACCCTGGGCAAGTCACTTAACCCCAATTGCCTCACTAAAAAAAAACCAAAAAAAACAAAAAAAACAAGAATACATTTCTTACCTCTAGTTGTGGACAGTAAATGATCTACTTCTCTTCCCATTTATTATAATAAAAAAGTGGTACATCTATTTAAAATGTATTATGCCATAGTGTGCAAAGAGTTGGTCTAACCTTAACTTCTGCCAGACTGTTTTCCAGTTTTCCTAACATTATTGCTGTTTTTTAATCACATAAAAATTTTTTTCTAAGTAAGTTATGATTTACAATTTATCAAAGATTGGGCTATTAACTCCAATATGATTCTCTCTCTTCTACTTTGTTCTACTGGTTTGTTTATATGTTTTTTTAACAAACACTAGATTTTTTTTTTTTTAGTGACTGCTGTTTTAATATATTTTGAGGAGTAGAAGTGCTACTCTATCTTTGTCATTGACACTTTTCACTATTTCCTTTGATATTCTAAATCTTTCACTCTTTCAAATCTTTTTTTTTTTTTTGTGGGGCAATTGGGATTAAGTGACTTGCTCAGGGTCACACAGCTAGTAAGTGTTAAGTGTCTGAGGCTGGATTTGAACTCAGGTACTCCTGAATCCAGGGCTGGTGCTCTATCCACTGCGCCATCTAGCTGCCCCAATCTTTCACTCTTTTAAATGAATTTTGTTATTATTTTATTATATAAGGTCCATGAAATATCTCATTGATAATTTGATTAATGTAGCATTGAAGCTGTAAATTAAATTAAATTTGATAGTATTGTCATTTTTTATCTTCTTGGCATGTCCCAACAATGAGTAATAAATACTTTTCAACTCTTTAAAGGGATCTTTGTTTTTTGGAGCACGTTATAATTGACTGTCTACAAATATTTCATGTGCCTTAATAGATAGATCCCCAGATATTTTATGCCTTTTATAATTCATGGTATTTTTTTCTGTATTTATCTTTTTGAATTTTGTTATACAGAAAGATCATTATATATAATTTTTGTTTATTTTTGAAGGGTGTATCTGTAGCCTGCAACTTTATTGAAGCTATATATTTTATAAATTAGTATCTTTGATCATGCCCTAGGATTTTCTAAGTAAAATATAACAATCAGTAAATAGGGATCCTTTTATCTCTTCTTTATTTATCTTACCATATTATATTTCTCTCTCTTGTTTTATTGATATTGCTAATATTTCTAGAACTATATAAAAATATATATACAATAATAATGAGGAAGTGAGAATTTTTGCTTTATTTTCAGATACATTGGGAATACTCCTATGTTGCATGTGATGCCTGATTTAGGTTTTAAATACTCTTTATAATATTAAAAGGTTCCTCTATGACAATATTATATTTTTATCATAAAAATATTTTATTATTTTCTAATTACATATAAAGATAGTTTTCAGCATTTGTTTTTATAGGATTTTAAGTTCCAATTTTGTTTCCCTCACCCTCCCTTCCCTCTCCCTTTCCCAAGATGGGAAGTAATCTGATATAGGTTGTATATGTACAATCATATTAAACATATTTCTGCATTAATCATATTGTGAAAGAAGAATAAGCACACAAGGGAAAAACCTCAAAAAAGAAAAAAACACAGCCAAAAATTAGAAAAAAGTATGGTTCAATCTCTATTAAGAATACACACTACTTTTTTTCTGGATGCAAAGAACATTTTCTATCATGAGTTCTTTGAAATTGTTTTGGATCATTGCACTGTTGAGAAGAGCCAAATTTATCACAGTTCATCATCACACAATATTGCTGTTAGTCTACAGTTTTCTCCTGGTTCTGCTCATCTCACTCAGTATCAGTTCATGAAAGTCCTTCCACATTTCTCTGAAATCCTTCTGCTCATACTTTCTTACATAACAATAGTATTCCATTATATTCATATTTCACAACTTCTATGCCAATATTGTAAGTTTTTTAAAATAAATGAACATTGTACTTAACCAAAGGTATTTTCTGCATATATTGTAATATTTGTGTGGTTTCAGGATTTTTAAAACTTTAAATAAGATTTATTCTTCTGATTGTTTTCCTAATGTTCAGTTAACCTTGCATCTATGTTATAAATTTAACTTGGCCATGTTAATTTCTTGGATGGATCATGGTAGTTTATTTGTTCAGTTATTGTTCAGTTATGTCTAATTCATTGAAACCCCAATTGGGGTTTTCTTGGCAAAGATATTGGAGTAGTTATCTATTTCCCTCTCCAGCTCATTTTACAGATTAGGAAACTGAGGCAAACAGAGTTAAGTGCCTTGCCCAGGGTCACACAGCTTGTTAGTGTCTGAGGTCAGATTTGTACTCAGAAAGATGAATCTTCCTGACTCCAGGCCTTGCACTCTATCTCCTGAATTACCTAGCTCCCAAATCATTTGACAGACTAGTAGTTAAAATTTGAAACAATATTCATTTATGATATTGGTCTGTTGTTTCCCTGTGCTTTATCCTTCCCTTATTCAAGTATTTTGAATATCTTTGACTCAGAATAGGATTCTGGTAGGATATTTTATTTTCAAAATTTTGAGAATAATTTGCTATTGATATCAAAGAAAAGTACTGGTACTAACAGTTCTTTAAAAGTTTCATGGAGTTTCCCTCTTTTTCTTAAATTAGATTAATTAAGGTCTCTAGTCTTCTGTAACTTTAAATATTTTATTTTTTTAAGGTATTCCTCTGTTTCTTCTGTGTTGTTTGTTTTGCTTTGTTTGCATATGATTATGCATAGTTGGTTCTAATAATTTTTTATTTATTTTAATTTTGATGTGATTTCACCTTTTTCATGTGCTATTTAATTAATTTTATTTTCTGTTCTCTTTTTTTAAAGATTTGTCTTTTTAAAGAACTGCCTTTTAGTTTTATTTTCCATTCCTATTGTTTATTTCTTTTTTATCTAATGCTGTGCTAATTTTTAATATCTCCTCTTGCATGTTCATTAATTTTATCTGTTGACTTTCTATTTTAATATCTCCTCTTTCATGTTCATTAATTTTATGTGTTGACTTTCTAATTTTTAAAAGTACATATTCATTTTAATAATTCTCTTTTTATATTTTGCTACCATATACTTCTAGATATATAATTTTATCCTCTCCCACCAAGGACCGCTTTACCTTCATCTCAGAAATTTTGATATTTTTTTCTTCATTATTTTTTTCCACATAACGATCACATTTATCTTTGACTTTTTTCTTTGATCAACTCTCTATTGAGGATTTACTTGTTAAATCTCTCTTTTGATGTGTTTTTTTCTTTTGTATTCTAAACTATTTGTTTTGTTTAGTGGTCTATAAAGAATGATTTTATTTTCTTTCTCTCTGTCTCTGTCTTTATCTTTGTCTCTCTGTCTCTGTGTCTGTCTGCCTTTATTTGAATTGTCTATGTGACTAATACTTGGTTTATAAAAAGTTCCATGTGGTGCTGAAAATATGTGTAGACTTTAGTAATCCCATTGAGAAGATACCATATCTATTAATGTCAGTTTCTCCAGGAACTTTTCTATATTTTCCTTTTTATTTATCTTTCTATTATATTTGTTCATAACTGAGAGACATTAAAATCCCCTGCCACTATTCTATTATTATGTCTTTTTATAGTTCCATTAATTTTTCCTTTATACATTTAGTTGTTAAGATACTTGGAGCACATGAATTTTATTATGTTAGAGTTTTCTGGTTCATATCTTTTTGTGTTCAAATGAGAAAATATTTTCAGAACTCTTTTTAAATATTAAAGCACTATATAAATCCTAGTTATTGGTGATAATGAATTTTTCTTTTTGCTTTATGTAATAGCATGATTGTGATTCTTGCATTTTTCTTTGGATTCATCTAATTCATAAAAAATTATTCCAGACATTAATTTTATTTAAGGTATGCCTTTGTTTTTATGTGTTTCTTAAGTAATAGATTACAGGGGTTTTTTTCTTAACTAATCTGTCATTCTTTTTCATTTTATTGCATTGTTTAATCCGTCGACCATCAGAGTTAGGAATTATGTTTATGTTTTCATTTATTTTGTCTTTTTTTCATATTAGGATTTATTACCCCTCTTCCTTTGTAAAGTTAGAATGTTGCCTTTTCAGTTATTGAAATCAATTTACTTTAAGACAATTCTTTTTCATGTTGGCTCTTTCCTTCGCCCTTAAGCCCTATCAATTTATTACCTCTTTCCCTAGGGTTTTAGAGCTTTGCTTCCTTATTTACTCCTTTCCCCCCTCATTTTCTCTAGTTATATTTAGTTATCTAGTGATCAATTTTTTCCTCTAAGTAATGAAAATCCTTCTTCCTTTATACTTTTTTTTTTGTTTGCTGGTTTTAAAATTTTCACTTCCTATACCTTTTTCTTTTAAAAGATAATTTAATTTCTTTATTCTCTTTCATAGTTTATTTTCCCTTTATCTATATATTAGAATTTTATTCTTTAATTCATGATATTTTTACTCATTATTCCTTCTCTGTTCTCTGTATTCCTCTATGAATTAAGGCTTCTAAGGTATATATTTTGGAATCTCTCTTTTAAATATGCCCCATGTCAGGGAGCTAGGTGGCACAGTGGATAGAGCATCAGCCCTGGAGTCAGGAGGACCTGAGTTCAAATCTGACCTCAGACACTTAACACTTACTAGCTGTGTGACCCTGGGCAAGTCACTTAACCCCAATTGCCTCACCAAAAAAATAATGCCCCATGTCATTATGTTGTTACATCTTCCACCCTTCTTTTCTTTTCCACTATGCCTTACTCTTAGAAATACTGGTTTCTTCAAGTGATAGTAAGAAGTACTACTACATGGTAGGAATTTAATTCTGTCCTAGATTCTGTAGTTCATTATTAATATATGCCCTCCCCATAATCATTTCCTCCTCCTTTTGCTATGAAATCTCTTTTGTGGATCCATGTTCTACCAGAGTTCTGGGTGTCAATTGCCCATAGAAGCTGTTATTCCCCTTCTCCTAAGGCAGGGTAATGAGTCTATCTAAGCAGCATTTATCTCCAGATTATTTCTGTCAGAAGGTCTTCATTTGCCATTTTAGAATATATCTCCTCCCTCAAAAAAGCATTAATTTCCCCAGTGGTACTCCCTCCCACTACTGAAATGATGCATCACTTCTATTTGACTTCTGCTTCACCTTTTTAGAAAGACATCTTGATAGTTCCTTTTTTTGTTATTCTGTTGTTGACACTGGTCACAATATTTATTTCCCTTTCTTATATTTCTGTTGTTTGAAAAGAAAAATAATTTGTGCATATCTGGTTTTCTTTGTAGGAATGTTTTGATTACTTTACACATCTATCTGTTTTTCCCCATTAATGACTAGGCTCACTTATGCAAAGGATGTCACTTTGTACTGAATCTTGAGTTCCTTTACTATTTGGAACACATTATTCTATCCCCCCATCCCCCATGGTTAATTGTGGTTAAAAAATAGGATTGCATTACTATAATTTCCTTTCCTTTATATTTGAAGATATTTCTCTTGGTTATTTACTGAAATTTGCTTTTTGTTAGTTGAATTTAAAAATTCCATCAATATACATTTTAGAGTTCACAAGATAGGTTTAATTATTTTTTTTTCCTGAAAGGAAATCTGTAGATTCTTTTGATAAACACTTTAATATATATCTTTATAAGTTCTGGATACTTTTCTTCTCATTTCTTATATTATGATGTAAAGATTTTTTGACTTGTGTCCTTCTGGGGGACCCATAATACTTAAATAAATTATCTTTATGTATCCTTACTTTCAATATGTTTTGCGAGTATAAAGATTATATTTTATTTTAATATTATTGCTCTTAGGTTCTCTTCCCCCCCCCCCCGAGTATTCTTCCCTCCTGTGTGTATGCTTTTCCAATCAATTATTCTTTTGTTGACTTAGGTTTGTCACAAGTTTTTGATTCTGCAAATTATTTCTGGTATGTAGCAAAATTCTGATTTCACAATTGTCACTTCCCTCTTAAAACATTCAGGAATATCATATTGTGCTTCCACATTTTATTAGGAATGCACAAGTTTCTCTGCTTTATCAGGTATTGATTTCTGTAAAATATTTATTAATAGACACATTTTGCTGATCTCTGTGGAATACTATCTTCCTTTATGAATATCTTCCTTCTTGTTTTATATGCTGATTTCAAGGTCTTTAACTGAGTATTCTTCCACCTGAAATCTTTAGTAATTTTTTTAGCCTTTTTACTTATATCCCTGTATTCCTCACTTTTTGACTCCTTCCTCTTTGATTTTTATTTCTCTGGGATATGCATCTCAAAGCTGTTTCAGCTTCTTCCCTCACTGGATGATTTATGTTTTATTAGTCTAAGTGTCTGTCTTAGGTGACTTTTGGGAGAAAAGAACTGGTCTCAAATGGATTCAAGTTTATTTTCCCTCAGACTTAGTGGAACACCACATGGGATACACATGCTGGCATCCTTTCTCAGTTTTTCTCTTTTTCTTAAATCTGTAGCTGATCTCTGTAGCAGTATAAAGAACTGCTGCATATTTGCCTCAACCAGACCAAGCATCTGCCTTTTAGTTTTCTGAAACACTTAATGGAAGGGCAGGGGATGAGGGGGCAATGAAGATACTCATTGTAGTTATTATTTCCTTGGGTTTATTTATATCTCTTGAGATTTCTAGATGTCAGAGCATGGAGACAGTTGAAATTGCTTTATCTTTTATACACACTGATAATTTTGAAGAGGTTTGAGAGGTTGTGAGAGTCAGAAAAATTATTTAGTCCTCTATCTTGTTGGTCACAAGACCCAGAGGTTTCTGAACTAGCAATTTCTTATGTAAATATTTCTATAATATATTGCACATTTAAAAATACATAATAAAATTTATTGAATTCCACATTTTTCTTCATAGTGAAGGTTTTTTAATTAAAAATTATAATTCTATAATTCAGTGATATTCACACAGGATATTTAAGTACATGATTACTTGCTTTGTTATAATAAATTAGTCATTATAAATAATTTGCTATACTTTACTAGGTATTTGTTGGTAAATTGAAATTCAACAAACACTAAGTACCTCTGAAAGATAATGCATATCATGGAAATGGTATTAAATTGGCTCTATTTTTGGAAGACCTAAATTCAAGTCTTGCCTCTGCCTGATAATATAGCTATGGGTCAATGCTTGGGTCACTTAAATTTTCAAGCATCTTTCTAAGATTCTAAGTTCCAGGGGCATGATTGATGTTGATCTTCAAAAGAAAGACCCATAGCAGATATTCACTATATAAATTAAATCACAGATGTGGAGCACACATACACAAATACCCATGATATTTTGTTTGGTCCTTGGAATACACATGTGAAAAATAAAACAGTTTTTACCCTAAAGGGGCTTATAGTTCATAAGAGAAAATCAATATTAATTTTTTAAAAAGATTTCATGGGGTGAAAGGGGAAGGAGATAATACTTCTTTTTTTAAAATATAACAGTCTTTATTTTTTTATTTTTTGCTGGGCAATCAAGGTTAAGCAACTTGTCCAGAGCCACATAACCAGCAAGTGTCAAGTATCTGAGGCCGGACTTGAACTCAGGTCCTTCTGAATCCAGAACTGGTGCTCCATCCACTACACCACCCAGCTGCCCCGAGATAATACTTCTAATCATGTGAAATAGGGAATGCTTTATGGATGAGAAGGTGACTTAAGTTGTACCATAGAGGAAAAAATTTGTAACAAGCACAAATAAAGAGGGATTTCACTCCAAGCTTTGATGATAACATGTAAGATTTTTAAATTGTGTTTTCCACTTACTTTTGGGTTCCCTCATGTGCTATGATATATGGCAGACATTATCAGAAATCTGACCCTTGGATCAATGGAATGATATCATACTAATATGATAGTGAGATTGGAAAAAAAAAAAACACTGACTTACAAATTGCTTACTTTTTGGAAAATTGGAAAGACTATCAGCCTGAGAGTCATTTGGGCTGGGCTCTAAATCCTATCCAAAGTTCTATCACTAACTGCAAAATATTGGGCCAATCACTTCAAATCCTTTAGCCTTCAGTTTCCTCATTTGAATAATGATCCCTAAGGCATTTTCTAGCTCAAATATTCTATAATTCTATGTTTTCTTTTGGTGTATGTGTCCCTTTGTTGAGAAACACATTCATGTATTTCACTCCATACTATTTTCTTATTTAAAAAAAAATTCTATAGGGGGAACAAGACAGGACACAGCCCAGGTCACTGATCTATGGGAGATGTTGAGCTTCAGCTGTATGGCATTGCTATTGTTCTGCTTAATGATATTCCTGTGGATGGGATGCTGTTTTTTTATCAGTACAAGTTGAAGAAAGAAAAAGGTAGTTAATAACTACCACTTTGAAAAGCTAATGCTGCAAATTTGCTCAGCAAAGTGCCAAAACATTTTAGCCTGTTTAAAATGTGGTTTTGGTTTAGTTTATGACCTGTGCCAATTAATTATTTCTCCTTGCAGGTTTGCCATCTATCCCCCTTTGGCATCAATATGAGGGAAAAGAACTTTCAGGAGTCTCTACAGATGAAAGCAACTACAGTGCTGCAAGTGCTCCGGGGCCAGGTCCCAAATGAAGGCTGGAGTGGCTATTAGAAATGCTCCATTGAAGGGATGACTGAGTGATAGGTAGCCAAGGTAGAGTCTCTTATATAATATTATAATGTATAAAATATTAATATATAATATTATATATTTATTTATTTATTCCATTACAAACTTCCACATGGAATGGGTGGCATCAAGTTAGAGCATCTATTGTCTCTAGAAATCTCATAGTGGCCATGTCACAGAGAGTTAGAAAAACAGTCTTTGCAAACACTGCTGCCATGACTCAGTTCTTGTTGCACATTTTCAGGATAGGGTGGAGTTTCCACTGTCGTCTTTGATTCAGTTTCTTTAAATGCATCTCAAGTGCAAGCCAAATTACTCTTCTCATGCCTTATGCCTTTTCACCGCATATATCACTCCAAGTTGGTAAACCAAAGCACATGTTCAGTGGATTAAGATCAGAAGACAGAAAAGAACAATACACCACAAAACACCCAAATAAAACATAGGAAAAATATTGTTAAAGCAAGTTGCTTGATTAAAAAAAATACATACCCATAGCTTATCCTTGAAAGAAGGCTTTTGTGGTATATAAAGACTAGTGTCTTTGAGGGGAAAAAAAGTATTAGAACATCTACCATCCTGTTGAAGAAATCAGGCCAGCACTATGTAGGAATTTTTATAAGCAAAGCTGAGATTAAGAGCAATTGAAATTACCCAGATTCCTTTCAAAGCTTGAATTTTATCATTCTAATTCCTTCAATATATAACAAGAGAGAGACATTTTAGGGGTGGAAAAGAGATAAGAAAGGAAAAACTAATTATGTGTCTTGTAGGGACCTTGTGAGAGAGAAGGATCTCATTGGAATATCAGTGTTGCTTTCCAAAGGGAACTTATGGTTTGTAATGAATGCTATATATATTTTCTGTATCTGCTTATGAGGTCTTTGATTCTTATGAATTATGTGTGGAAAGTTACCATCTACCTGCTATTCATTTGTTAATTTGAGTGATTGTAAGAGAGCTGGATACCATGTTAATGACAATCATGGGAACATAGATACAAACTTATTTGTCAATTTACCAGAGTAATCTCTGAAGGAGGCATAAAAGCCTAAAAAAAATGACCTTTTTGTATCTGACCAATATATTATATTTCAGCCATGTGAACACTAGTGTTGTAGACAGGTACTGGGTAAGGAGTTCCATATATCATACAAGTTCTATTCTGTTGCCCCATTATATAATCATGGGCTTCCAAAGACTATGTGAGTACAACATAATCTTGGAATATTCTATTGGTCTTGAGAGGTTTTGAGTATGGTCCTTATGACATTCTGAATCTATTATCTATTATCTTCACTAGTCTGGAAAAAATGAAGAAACAACTTATCTATTTATGCATACTGGGTGATGGATTTGTTGACTATAGCAAATCATAAAAAAGTAAAAAATTAATTGGTAATCTGTCCTGTTTGGCCTTTCTAGTTGTCCAATAATGGTGATAGAATGGTCAAAAAGGGATTGCTCATTTATAGACCATCTATAAGGATCACATTTATGGACTATCTGTAAGTATTAACAATAGGTATACTAAATGAAATTAAGTCAAATTAGAAGACCAAAGTAAATTCCAGATAAATGGAAAGATGGCTCACAGATTATCCTTGGAGAAGCAATAAATGGGTGAGCTAGTTGGATTTCAGTACAACAAAGCAACAAGAAACATTTCATAGTTTGCTCAGTTATCTTATCTTGTAGTGGGCCAGAGGACAACATTCTACTCTATAGATATAATGAGCACACCCCAATAAAAACTAAGATTCTGGGGACAGCTATGTGGCATAGTGGATAGAGCACTGGCCCTGAATTTAGGAGAACCTGAGTTCAAACCGAGCCTCAGACACTTGACACTTACTAGCTGTGTGACCCTGGGCAAGTCACTTAACCCTCATTGCCCTACCACAAATTTTAAAAAAAATCCCCAAATTAAGAATACCCATATTCTGAAGACACATAGGCAAAATACAAATTAGACATTAATGACCTAGAAAATTTGGAAGATATGAATACCTTAATTTTATATGAAGAAGCCAGCAAGATAAAGACAGCCTTTGTAGGGCTTAGTGTATAGTCATACATTAAGCATAGGAGGAAAAAATGACTGGCCCCAAACTAATAATTTTAAGGTTGAGGTTCTTAAACTGGAGTTCCTGATTTTTAAAAATAATATTCAACAATAGTATTTCAATATAATGGGTTTCCTTTTTAATTCTAGGAATTTTATGCATTTAAAGACATCCTAAGAGGAGGTTAATAGACTTCACAAAGGGCACCATGACAAAAGAAAATAGAAAGCCAAAAACCTTTCCTCTAAAGTAATATGGATTGATTTACAGAGGGAAAGGACTTTTGAGACCAGGAGATTCTGTTAATAGGGGAGATGGTCCTTCTATCTTTTGTGTAGATGTGACAAACAAGACTTCTAGTACTCCACCTGAAAAACACACAGCAAAATGAAATTTGACAATCACCTTCTGAAAGAAGTGAGGAACTTAAAATGCAGAAAGAGACATATTTTTTGACATGGCTAATGTGGGAATTTGTTTTGCTAAATGATGCAGAAATGTATTGAGAGATTTTTTTTTCATTTGTATATTGTATGAAGAAGGAAGAGTTGGAGGGACAGATTAAAAGGTGGATTTTTTTTTAGATAATAAACTATCTTTAAAAAAATGACTAAGCAAAGGAAAAGAAGAATCCCTTTCACCAGAATAAAAAAAAATAGCTAAGTACAGGGATTTTTAGGTTTTTCTTGCTGTATGTGGGAGGAGGAAGAAGCCCTTCCAGTGCTCAGCAAAAGAAAAGAAGCACCTCCTAACCAAAAGTAAAATTATAGATAGGTGTAGACAGGAACTTTATTGAATTATAGAATTTAGAGTAAAGAAAATATAGGTTGAAAAAAATCCTTGTCTGTATTTTTACTTTTGAGAATGAGGTCATATTTCCAAAAGGAAAGCAAGCTCTATTTCTTAGTGATTTTATTATAAAGGGGAATAATCCCTTCCTTAGCTATCTCAGAGAGAAGACTATTGTTAGCCACTCCCTCCAGGTGATTTTCTTAAAATAAAATTAACATGTAAAAGACAAAGACATCCTGTGTGATTTCTTTTTTCTTTCTTTCTTTTTTTTTTTTTTTTAGTGAGACAATTGGGGTTAAGCGACTTGCCCAGGGTGACACAGCTAGTAAATGTTAAGTGTCTGAGGCCGTATTTGAACTCAAGTACTCCTGAATCCAGGGCCAGTGCTCTATCCACTGTGCCATCTAGCTGCCCCTCACCAGTACTTTCAAAGTAGACAGGGTTACCCTTGAAATGTATGTCATTCAGCCATTTGATAAGGAGGGATTTAAGTTCTCTTTTACTATCTGCCAGGCACTATACTTAAGTTTTGGAAATAGAAATAGTAGCAGAAAGATAGTCCTGGGCCTTAAGAAGCTTATATTTGCTGAAAAGAAGAGAAGAGAGGTTGAGATAAGAAGGTAATGGGGAGAAAGGTGGACCTGGTAGATAATGCCCAGAGTGCAGCTTGGAGAAGAGTGAGACATGACTGTCCTAGGTGTCTTCCAGTTTGGGAAAAAATTGTCTTTGTGGAGATTCCTCAGGGTTAGAGAGTGCTTTCAATATAAATGAGTTGGAGCTAAATGAAGAGGGCTCTGGGACATGGTAAAAAAAAAAAAAAGTCCTAAATAGAGCCTAAAGAGGAATATGCAATGATGGGGTGATTTTAAGAACCATCAATCAATGAACATGTATTAAGCACATACCATGTGTCAGGTACTGTTAAAATCCCTAAAATGTTTCTTACTTTAGGGGCTTTTGTTGCTGTTGTTGTTTAGTACACATCTCAACCTTACTCCAGGATTAAAAACAAATTAATGTAGAATAATTTCTATAAGACCTTTTTTGATGTTTTCTCTATCACAGTGCCTTGTGTCTGTGAGTTATATCAGCATACAAGTTTAATAATAATGACAACAATAAATCTAGGCAAAGGTAGAGTGCTACAAATATTGGGATAGCCACAGAAGGATATCTCTCCGCTTGAATGAAGTAAAAATGCTTGGGCAGAAAATGGTACTTTTTAAGATAGATAGTCAATAAACATTTATGAAGTACCTACTATGTGTCAGGCACAAAATAACAAACTGCTCTGAATGAGAAAGGATGAAAGAACTGGAGGGAGAAAGGAAGGGAGGGACAGAGAGAGGGAGGATGGAAGGAAAGAAGGAAGGAAGGAATGAAGGAAGGAAGGAAGGAAGGAAGGAAGGAAGGAAGGAAGGAAGGAAGGAAGGAAGGAAGGAAGGAAGGAAGGAAAGGAAAGAGAAGATAGTCTTAGCCCTCAGGGAGTGTACAGTCTAATAGGAGAAGACAGCACACAAAAAGAAGATGATAATGAGGAGAAAGGTACCCAACACCAGAAGGTGATATCAAAGTTCAAAGCCAGTTAAGAAATTAAATTCTGCAGTGTCTTGTGGTTAGAATAATCCTCTCCATGTGATTGAGTTTGTGTTCCCTCTGGGTTAGTGCCTTAATCAGTGGTAAAAGGGAGAAAAGTATTATGCTAGGTCTGTGTTGTGACTAGGAAGTAGATCACTTCTTGGATGTTTGCTGCTCTGTGTTTCTGTGGAAAGGATACCATTGAGGACCTGCTTCAAATACCCAATTACAATTTTCTGGTCATTATGTGTTTTCAAAGAATGCTGAGATGTTAACTAAATTCAAACAAAAACCAAAAATCTTTCCTCTAAGGGAGCTCATATTCAAATATGGAAGACACCATATAAACAAAAAACACATATGCAGGATAAGTTGGAGAAAATCAACAAAGGGAAGGCACCAACATTAAAAGGATTAGGGAGGGGGGTGGCTCAAGATGACAGAGGAAAGACATTAAATGCACAGAGCTCCTTATACAATTACCCCAAAAATAGCAATAAAAGAACCCCTAGAGCAGAAAAACCCACAAAAATATGGGCTGAGATTATTTTCCAGTCAAAGACAGATTAAAAGGGCCCATGCTGGGCTGCAAGTAAAGTCCAACCCCACGACTGTGCTGACAGAGACCCCAGGGACACCATACCAGAGGAATTTAGCACCAAGCTTCTGAATAAGCTGCAGCACCAGAGTCTTCTGGAACTGAGCTTTTGGTCAAGTGAGATAGCTGAACAGCTGGCTGGGGGGGGGGGTCCCGGGAAGTTCAGTGGTGTCAGATGGACCTAGGGAGGAATTCAGCTGTCCCACCCCAGCAGGGAACCAGGAAGAAATCCTGAGCAGCAAGAGACCCAGGTGGGGAAGGGGCACAGGCTCATCGAAGCCAAGAACCACAACACAGAAAGCTCTGGTGGTTGGCTCATTAGTATGTTGGCATGAGGTTATCTTCGGCCCAGAGAACAGGCCAGGCAAGAGAAAAACCTACCCTCCCTCAAACTGAAACACCTGGGACTCTCTGAAGCTTGGGGCAGTGTAGCCCCAATGGGGAATTAAAAGTCAAATAAAAGACGACAAGATGAGCAAGCAAAGAAACTTGAGAACTATAGAAAGTTTCTTCAGCAACAAGGAAGATCAATGTACACCCTCAGAAGAGGATAACAACCTCAGGGCCCCTACATCCAAAACTCTAAGAAAAATGTGAATTGGTCTCAGGCCATGGAAGCTCGCAAAAGGCACTTTGAAGAGAAAGTAGGAGAGATAGAAGGAAGATTAAGAGAAGTAGAAGAAAGAATGGAAAGAGAAATGAGAGCAATGCAAGAGAGTGATAAGAAAAAAGTCAACAGCTTGAAAAGCCAAGCGGAAAAGGAGATTAAAAAGCCATCTGAAGAAAATTATTGCCTAAGAATTAGGATTGAACAAATGGAACTCAGGGACTTTTTTGAGAAACTGAGACACAGTAAAGCAAATCCAAATGAATGAAAAAATAGAGGGCAATAGGAAATATCTTCTTGGAAAAACAGCGGACTGGGAAAATAGATCTAGATGAGATAATTTGAAAATCATTAGACTACCTAAAAACCATGACCAAAATAAGAGTTTAGATAACATCTTCTAAGACACTGTCTGGGAAAATTGCCCTGATATTGTAGGAGCAGAAGGTAAAATAGAAATTGAAAGAATCCACCGATCACCTCCTGAAAGGGATCCCAAAAGGAAAACCTCCAGAAATATTATAGTCAAATTTCAGAACTCCCAGGTCAAGGAGAAAACATAGCAAGCATCTAGAAAAAAGGAATTCAAATACCGCAGAGCTCCAATAAGGATAAAACAAGATCTAGCAGCGTCTACATTAAAGGACTGGGGGGCATGAAATATGATATTTCAGAGGGCAAAAGAACTGTGACTATAGTCAAGAATCACATACCCAGCAAAACTGTGTATAATCTTTTAGAGAAATAAATGGGACTTCAGTGAAAAAGAGGACTTTCAGGTATTCGTGATGAAAAGACCTGAACTGAATAGAAAATTCGACATTTGCATACAAGACCCTAGAAAAGCATAAAAAGCTAAACAGGAAAAAGAAATCATGAGGGACATTAAAAGGTTAAACTGTTTATCTTCTTATATGAGAAGATAATACATCGAACTCATAAGAACTTTCTCAGTAAGGAATACAGAGAAGACATCTGTCTGAACTGAATATGAAGGGATGATATCCATAAAGCATTTATTTTTGTTTATCCTTGTTCTTTTGGGGGCAAACAGGGTGGGGTGTCTTATGTGTGGGGCCAGATTTGGGCTTGGGGCCTTCTGAGTCCAGTGCTGGTGCTTTGTCTACTGTGCCACCTAGCTAACCCATGATGACATCTTTAAAATACGGTTGAGGGGTAGGAGGAATAGACTGGGGGAGGGGTAAGGGGAGTGGTGAACTGGGGAGAGGTAGCTCACATGAAGTAAATAAGAAAAAAGCTTATGGAGGGGAGGAAAAGAGGGGGAAGGAATGGAGGAGTGAGTGAACCTTACTATCATCAGAATTGGCTCAAAGAGGGAATGACATACATACCAAAGCAGGTATAGTAATATATTTTTGGCCTAATGAAAAGTGGAAGGGGGAAGGAGATTGGGGGGGGGGCGGAGAGAAGAGGGGAAGGAATGAAGGCAAGTTTGGGGGAGGGAAGTGTAAAAAGCAAAAGACTTTCAAAGATGGTGAAGGAAGATGTTCTCCATAACAGCACATGTATGACATATATTGAATCACATAATTTCATAGGGAGAATTGAGGAGGGAGGGAGGAAGAAAAAAATTAAAAAACAGAATTAGCTCAAAGATCTTAACCCCATCAGAGTGGGCTCAAGGAGGGAATAACATACACGCCCAATTGGGAGGAGTAATCTATTTAACCTTACAGGAAAGTATGAGGAGAAGAAGATAAAGAGGGAAGGCTGAAAGAAGGGAGGGAAGAGCAGGGGTGGGGTCAATCAGAAGTAAAACACTTTTGAGGAGGAATAGGGCAAAATAAGATAGAAAATAGAGTAAATATCATGTGAAGGGAATAGGAGGGAGGGAAGTAGTTATGATGATTCACTACAATGGCAAAATGTATGGTATCTACTCTGATGGGCTATTGTGAAGAAAATTCTTTGTCAAGTTTAAGATACTATATATAATTTATGATGAACGGGATGCTCTCTGAAAAACCTGGAAAGACCCACATGTGCTGAAGCAGAGAGAAATGTACTGTAAGATGTAAGATGATCTGCTGGGAAGCACATGGTTAGTTTCAGCAAGGCAATGATCCAATATAACTCTGTAGGAATTATGAAATTTGCAAGACATCTACAGAGAAAGAACTGATGGTATCTAAAAGCAGAATGAAACACATTTTTTTTTGACAATTCCTTAATTTGAAGTTTTGTTTTTATCTGTTTTCTCTCACATCTTAGCTAATGTAGAGATGTTTTCCATGACTACTCATGTATAACTTACATTGAATTGCTTGAGTTCTTGGGTTGGGGGGTAGGAAGGGAAGGAGGAAGAGAAATTGGAATACAAAGATTTAAAGAAATGATGTCAAAATTTGCTTTTACATGTAATTTGGAAAATAAAATTCTAAACAGAAAAAAAAGGAATAGGGAAAGGTTTCTTGTAGAAGGGGGAAGTTTATCTGAGACTTGGAAGGGGATGATGATGAAATGAGAAGGGAGAGAATTCCAGGCATGTGGGAGAGCCAGTGAAAATTGTATTTAAGAAATGGAGTTTTGCATTAAGAAAAGCAAGGATCCCAGTCTATCTGTATATATTATTTTTTGTTACTCTCACAAAAGCTATGTAGATACAAAAATTAGATGTGATAGAATAGAAACATTTATTTATTTTCTGGCTTCCTTGAGGCAGATTGGAGACGTTATTTTTTTTTAATTTTGTTATTAGGTTTTTGAAATTTAATTATTATATGCTTAGATAAATCCAATTATCACTCATCATACTGAGAATACTTTGATTTTTTTCTCTTTCCATTAATTTTGCTTACTTTAAAACAATTCAGAAAAAAAAATTACTGAAGTAATTCAAGAAATATAAAGATTAGATTTTTTTTTATCTTTTTTAATCAGTATTTTGCAAGCTCTTAGTGATTCTCTGGTTATATATTTTTGCCCTATTCCCAAAATCTTTCTCTTTCAGCTTCATTGTTCCCAACTTTCTGTCTAGTTGAACTATTTTCCTGTGTATATTTTTGTTGTTTGTCAGTTTTTCACTTCCATGGCATTATTTGACATTTCGTGTTTGACTTTTTTTTCTTTTGTTTTAAATATTTTTTGTTTTCATTTGGGGGGGGGCAATGAGGGTTAAGTGACTTGCCCAGGGTTACACAGCTAGTAAGTGTCAAGTGTCTGAGGTCAGATTTGAACTCAGGTCCTCCTGAATCCAGGGCTGGCGCTTTATCTGCTGTGCCACCTAGCTGCCCCTTGTGTTTGACTTTTAATTGATTTTTATTATATAGAGTGTTACTTTAAACATATTCTATCATCCTTTCAGTTTTGACAGTTTGTCAATATTTCCTCCTGAAATTTTCTGTGAGCTTTAAAAATACCTTTGTAATAGAACAGAGGAAGTAAAGAAAGAAGGAAGGAGAAAGGAAAAAAAAGCAAGCAATTATTAAATGCTTTAAAAATATTATCTTATTTGATTCTCACAATAACCCTCAACATAGGTAATATTATTATCCACCTTCTATAGTTAAATAAATTGAAGCAGACAAAGGTGAAGTGAATTGCCCAGTAATATAAAGCTAATAAGTGTCTGAGCTAGATTTGAATTCAGATCTTCCTGACTCCAGACTTTGTGTTCTAGTCACTTTACCACCTAGTTTTGAAGACTTACCCACTGAGAATAATTTATACTTTAAAATGAGATTAATTTGAGTGAATTTAACTCAACAAACACTGAGTACATCCTGTGTGCAAGGCAGAATACTGTACACTGGGCAAATGATTATGAAAGTGAAATATTCCATGCCTTCTAAGAACCAATACTAAACTGGGTTTCATACAACATATATATATATATATATATATATATATATATATATATATATATATATATATGTGTGTGTGTGTGTGTGTGTGTGTGTGTGTGTGTATGTGTCTATGTCTGTGTATATATATATATGTATATATATGAAAATGCACATAAAAACAATATTAGGAAGATAAGAATAGTAAAAACTAGAGTAGATGAGGAAAAATTCAGTGTAGGAGGATGAAACAGCTCTCTGTGCCTTGGAGGAAGTTAGGGATTCTACCAGCTGGAAGTGAGGATGAAGTATACACTCCAAGAATGGGCAACAACTGTGCCATGGCCTTAGACAATGAGATTATGTCATTGTTTGTTATTTCATTATAATAGTCTTCCTAGGTATAAGAACATTGTATGTCTACAGAATTGTAAAGGCTAAAGTGCTCTATTTTAAAGGAAAAGATGTCATATTAAAACAAGCAGAAGACTAACAAGGAGGAAAAGATAGTATTTGCAGAACTCTTTATAATTATTAGATTTAAATTTCTTCTACCTTTATTAAATTGTTACCCCTTTTGTGAAAAATGTTTACTAGTGTTTTGTTATTTTACTCTGTTTTATGAAACCAAATTTAGCAAAAAAAAAAATACTAAGCAAAATTATTTTAATATATGTTATTAAGCGTAGGGGAAAGGCAGCAAACAAGTATTTATTGAGTGCTACTATGCATGAGGAACTGTGCTAAGTGTTTTTCAAATATGTCATTTCTCTTGTATAGTTAAATATGGGTGACTGAGATTTGCAAAGTTGAATTTAAATAGATTGAATTAATTCCCCATTCTCCTCCAAAAGAGAAAAATGTTATAAAGAAGATAAAAATGACAAAAAAATCTTACCTGATCTCAATAAATATCTTATGTGAGTGGAAAATAAAGTTTGTCAGCAGTTTCCAGCAGCATTAGTTGTCTTGCTCATCTAATAAATAAATGCAGTGATTAAAAACAACAAACCATTTTTTAAAAACCCCATCCAATTTTTGACTGGTATGTAGATTCATTCTATTGTCCACACATAACTTAGTATGTCTACATTTACTACAGAAGGCCACCCATGACCAAATTACCATTCCAAAGCTATAGTATTTAAATCTGTCATAGAGAACAAAATCCTTGGCCACAACATTGTTCGTGCTTTGAATCTTTGGGCAAGAAGCCGCTGCGTTTCTAGTTGCTTTGTTAAGTGCACAACACTTGCGATTTAATATTTCATGAGGACCACTTTCCTGACAGCTCCTTCAGAAAAGAAAACAGATCATCCTTCTCCAGAAAGAGTGAGGGAGGTGGGAGTAAAGAGGTCAGAGTACAGGGTTGTAACACTCTGTAGGTTGAGTCCCAGTTTTGTTTTCTTTTGTTTTTAAAACCTTATACTACTTATTCTGCCTTTAAGCCTTTTAGGAACAATATGAACTTGAGAACACATTAAGTACCCTGGCGGGCTTGGTATCTGGCTTTTTCTTCACTGACTTGCTGAGTGCATAACAGAAGGTCACCAGAAGCTAAATGAGCAGTGCCCTGGGTGGTCCCTGCCCATTGCACTCCCAGAAGGTGATTCTTGGTTCTTTCTGTTTCCATAGAAAGGGCAGGCAATGGAAATTCAAAAGAACTGGCAATCTGTCCTTTGCATCCAGTGACCTTTCTAAATCAGCATTCAGCTATTGGAGCAGCAGCTTAAAAGGAATTTTTCTTTTGTTGTATAACTTGAAAAGAAGAAAAACAAAATAGAAACAAATTTGAAAACATTTGTCTTTGGAACATAATTTTTGAGAAATGGCTAAGTGTAAGCTTACTCAATTAAGATTTCCCTGCACATTTTAAGGCTAAACCTAGAAAAGCATTTTTGGGTAGTTAAGCATAGTAAAGATGTCTTTATTTCTTTAATTTATGCATGCAAAATTAAACTCACAATGAAAATGAGGAAAATACCCTGGCTATTATTATAGAATAGTGGTTTCTAAAAGCTACCTTTTAGCATTTTGGAATATTTACACCTGCAAGAGAAACGTGAGACAGGACCAAAAATAAGCTTTTAAAAGATCTACTTGAAATTTAAAAGAAAAATGCAAACCTATTCCTTGGAACTTTAGAGACTGTTTCCATGTCAGCTCAAGCAGTTGTAAACTTATTGGGATAAATCACTCCTACATTGCTGCATTGTTATTGTGGTATTGGGGCAAAAATATTTGGCAGGCATTTCAAAGTGAATGCTTCAAATGGAATGACGGCAGCTAAAGAGGAAAATGCCAAGATTAAGGAAAGTGCATACTTTGCTATGAAGGAAATTTTTTAATGGAATATTTAATAAAATGAATTGCAGTCATACTTTAATTTAATTAGGGTCCTGGTAATTTTCCCTGGGCATAAGAGAAGTGGAAAAGGTCACTTCTAAAATGTGCTATTTTCAGATATTTGTTTGTAAAATAAAATATGTAAACAAGTTAGAAAAATTCCTAAAACAGAGTCAAAGGGGGTGTCAGTTCAGTTCAGCTATGATGAATACCCAATTCCACACTGAAATCCCTCCCTAGTCATATAAATTGATTTTCCTCACAGCAAGATGTGGGAAGCATTTGAATATAGGAAAACCAGATTTTTTTTTACTATTATTGTTGAAGTCTGTTGCCCAACCATACATAGTTTAGGTGGATCAACATTTCCATTAAAGGCTGCTGTTTTTATAGGGGCTTTAAAACTTGGACACAAAAACTGGCTTCAGTCTACAAACTGGTAAATAACTAACATACATCTTTAGACCATCCCCCCTTTTAAGTGCCAAAGGCAAGAAGAAGATAGGCATAATTATTAATAAATAAGATTAAATAGAGAAGAAATTTGAAAGCTTCAGAAAGAGATTCTCAGGTCCTCCAAAAGAGATTTTGAATATATTTTAATTTTGTTGGGCAATTAGGCTATTTAACTTTATCCTCTAAGATTATAAAGTATCTGACATCCCCTAAAATCATGCTCTCACATGTGCCATAATATAACCTTGTATCAGTTTAGGACTTTTTTACCGCTTTGTGTAAATATCCTAAAGGAAAAAAAAAAAAAACCCTAAAACAAAAACACACATATATAAAGGATGCCTGATTTATTCACTGTGGGCACCTCAAGTTATAGGAATTCCCTCTATCAATGGGGATTAGATCCTATTTATGAATTAATAGATAAGCCCTGTGGAGTTTCCAGTCATATGAATTGGTCAGGGTCATACGCTTAGTGTCAGAGGCAAGTATTGAATTCCAGTCTTGGTGAATCCAAGTTCTCTATAGTTCACATTTTCTCTATTGTACAGATTAACAACCAAAATCAGATGGCTACAAAATAACACAAGTATTATGCAAAATATTGTAGAGGCTTATGAAAGCTTATTCATTTTAGTAAAACCTCCCGAAGGCATCCTTGGATGGTAAGTGACAAAAACAGAAGTAAGTTTGGAATGCTCTTTATTCCTCATCCAGTAATTAAGTAACAATCTTAATTTTGGAAAACCCCAGAGATTCTGAAGATGCAGGTATCTCAAAGAATTCTACAAAATTCCCCAGAAAACAAAATAAAAGAATTTCAAAGATAAACTTCGTTCATTTTTTTAAAATCATGTGTACTATCTACTCATCAGTATTGACCAGGAAACCAAATAATCTCTCCTATCTCTGTCTCCCTTCTTCACACCTGGAACAACAGTCCTCTCAATCAGACCTCTAGAGACTACCTTCCCATCCACCCCCAATTAATTCTCTTGATTTTGGCACTCTGCCCTGAATTGGTTTCTAATTGGTGGGTGACTTTAAAATTACCTAACATGTTATATTTAACAGGTAAGACAATGTTTCTATCACACATAACCATCTACCAGAAATGGAGAGTTCATTCACATATCATAGCATGTATCTTGCTGAAGTTCATGTACCAGATCCTCCAATTCTGCCCCTACTTTCTACCTCTCACACTGGGAAAAATCATCCAATCAATATAAATATTGCTTTCAAAAGTATATAACCATTGACTTCCCTGTGGCTTTACACATTATCCTTGTGCCCCTCCCCACCAAAACAACAACAAAACTTCCCTCCCTAGCCACCTCTCCCCTCTATGTATTGTCTCACCCATTTGAATATCATCTCTCTTTTACAATAGGAATTCCTTTAAAGTATGGGTGGACTTGATGGTTAGTGATGTATCTTTCAACTATTAAATCATGTCATTCTGAAATCTGCGATGACAGTACTGTTCATTTTTATATTTGTATCCCCAGAATGTATGTTAAATAGCCTTCCCTTTCATGTGTATGTCTTCATGAGAGGGATCCAGAGAAAAATGAATTTCAAGGGTGAGTCCCATAGCCTAGCTCTGGTGTCTAGTGTAGGGGCAAATGTTGGGTCATAAGTAGCACCTTTTTGGCCTTTCATTCTACTTTCTCTGAGATGAATTTTGAGAAGTCCCTGCAGCTGGTGAGAAAATTCCACTCAACCCTGGGGAACAGCTAAGCATAGTTTCCTGACACAATATGGGAAGAGTAGTTTCAGTCTTGGTAGGGGCAGTGCACAGTTGGTGAGGGCAGTTTCTCTATGTGTGAAAAGCAAACATAGAAGGGAACAGATTGTAACAGAAGCACAGTATTTAATAACAATTCTCACAGGTCTTAAAGTCATAATGACCTAGTGCTAGGATCCTGGGACCTGGGCTCAAGCACTGATAAGCAGGCAGGCCCCTACTTTATACCACATTTTATCTAGGGTAAGCAGAACCTGCAGTTTCTCTCATGACAGATATAGTCTGACTACAGCAGGAATAGTGGCAATGACCATCATTTTTCTGGACATTAGGCTATTAAGGCTAGATGTTTTATTAGGCTACTAGCAACTCAGAGAGTTTATGGTTATGTATAACTACAGATCAGTGCTGGCTTAGTGAGGCTGGTTGGCTGCCACTAGCCCTGAGCTCATACATAGATCAAGGTAAGTACTTATTTATTTATTTATTTATTTATTTATTTTTTACAGTTGATCTCTGGTTCTATATACCCCTACCCAGAAGCACCAAGAAAAAGATCTTCAAGAGAGCTTAGGTTTTGCTCATGCTTCAGATTTCCCGGGGCAGATAGGTGGTACTGGTGGATAGAATGTAGACCTGGTGTCAGGAAAACCTGAGTTCAAATGCAGCTTCAGAGATTTACTTGTTATGTAACCCTGTTTACCTCAGTTTCCTTATCTGTAACATGAAATGGAGAAGAAAATGGCAAATCACTCCAGTATCTTTTTAAAAACAAAACAACCAAACAAAAAAATGGTCATGAAGAGTCAATAGTGATTGAACAACAGCAAATCAAAAACAGAATTTCCACGTAAGAGAAATAAAAATTACCAATGAATAAATGTATAAAATAGATGAGGTCAAGGGCAGCTATTTATTTTCTACACACAATGGAATGTCTAAAACACACACACACACACCCACACACACACACACAAAAACACACAAACATACCATAAGCAGGCATCAACAAAGACAATAAAAGAAGTAGTAACCCATAACACCTATTGTACTAACACATTGATTTAAACATTAAAATAGCCATTCAGTGGAACTACTGAACAGTTGCTTCCCCTTCTCCTTGAGATGAGTGAAGCTGTAGAAACTGCTACAGATCAGTTCTAACTGAGGAACACAGAAACTCCCAAACTGGCAAGGTGGACATTCCTAAAAAATCCATCTCGCATAATATAGTTATTTGGTCCCCAACTCTCAGAGAAAGAAAACAGAACAGAAGAAGCAGCCAAAGACTTGAGGCCCAGTCTCAAGATTCATCTAGGTCAGCAATGTGTGTTAGATGGCAAGTATGAACAGTTGTCATAACTGCCATGAGTAGAGATTTGGGGACAAGCTTTTCTCACCAATCACAGCAAGTCCAAGAGAGAGGTTCACAGCATCCACACTTGTTTTCCAGTCCAGTAAATGGGAAAAGAGAGTACACCAGAAGGTAGTATCACTGCTTTGAAGATCTACTGAGCAGGTCACTCTTCCTGTATCATTAGCCAACCTCCTTTGAAACAGAGCCCATCAATGGCAGGGAAAGAAACATCTTTAGCAAGGGACAAAGATCCCTCTTCTATCCTCTATGGTTCCCCACACAAGCTCCATCAGGATGGATTTAAAGGAACCCATATTGAGTGAAGAAAGCGAAACCAAAAGATCAGTATTCACCTTCATTACAGTGAAGACCTGGATTCAAACCCCAGCTCTGACACTTACTATGTGACCATTGACTAATCACAACCATTCTGAGCCTGAAATATCTATAAAATGAGAATAATGAAATATATAGTATCTACTGCCTGTGGTTGTTATGATACCTCCAAGGAGATAATGAATTTTAGGCTCATCATAAACGGTAAAGTCATAGTCAAATATCATTATCATCATCATTATCATTATTATTATTAACTTGTTATTTATTAATAATACCATTATATTGACACTTACTAGCTGTGTGACCCTGGGCAAGTCACTTAACCCCCATTGCCCCACAAAAAGAAAAAAGAAACAAAAACAAAAACAAACAATAAAAGAATTCCATTATAACTTAAAAGGAAACTGTACCAAGATACAGGATGAATGACAAAATCCATGGAAAGAGATACACAAAAAGAACAGAACTGCTGAAAATCCTAAAACACTATGAATGTAAGTGATTATATTTGGATATTTTATTTGGATTTATTTGGCTCAAAGAGACAGAGATGAGACTAGGGAATGCAGTATTCCTTTGCCTCCTTCTCATACCCCAAAGGCCTACTTACATGCACAAAATAATTGGGATGGCTAAGAAAATACCCATTCTGATGCTGAGGCAATTAACCACCACAGGTATAATAATACTATATTCTGTGATCTAGCTCATTTGTATTGGTTTAAGAAGGGGGAAAGCAATCTTTTTTTTTTTTCCCTCATCTAAACTTAATGTCTATAATCAGGTGAAGTCTTTAGATTTTTTTACAGACAAAACTCTATAGGAGATTCTTTTCAGATTTTGAAGTCCAAATTTAACTTTCTTTCACATTTTCAAATTAGGCCGTACCTTAGCTTTTTTAAAAGCAGTGTCAAATTTGCTCTCAAGGCCTGCTCAGATTTCTCAAAGGATGTTTGCTCCTGTGTTTGAACCCTTTCTCCCTGAATTTCAGGTCAGGGCAACTTTTTAACACCTGAATTGTAAAGTCCTGAAAACCATATTTCATAATAGAAACACAATCACTTTAGGGTTTTCTGCTCCGTTACCCTTGGGTAGATTCATCAAAGGCCTTAGGTGGCCACAAAAGTAAGAGATGAGCCGATACGCTGAACCCACTCAGCAGCATTGAAAAATGACCTTGGCCTGGCAAGCAACCCAATCCATCTATTTCTCTGTGTATACATACTAACAACATTATTTATCCTCTCCCTGTATTGCCTCTCAAGAGCTGGACAGGGTGAAGCAAGGGGGGTTTGATTCCTTCCACTCCCCCATCCCCAAAGTCTCTATGACATGATTAAAGAACAAAGCTGACTAAACATGTCTTTTGCTACAGGGTAGGGCACTTTATCAGAAATTGTCTGGACAGGAGACCACCAACAGAACTTTCAGTTTGAAAATGGTTGTATTCCCTGGAGAAGCAGACCTGACATCAGGTACATAGTGACTGTCCTGAGCAAAGTGTTTTGTAGATTTAAAACTGGTGTGCTGTTGGAGGTAGTCCTTATGCTTTAGAAGACACATGAGAAGATACGGGAAATCAGATTTGAGTTTTTTATGTGAATTTTGTATTTCTCCAAGTCTTATTCACAATAAGGTTGTAGACAGAAGTAGAAATGAATTAGAATGAATTAGAAATGATTCTATCTGTTCATTCTGTCTCCTATCTGATCTTGAGAGGTCAAATTATTTGTTTTTAAGATTTAGGGAAGGTTTGTATGAAGAGTATCTGCACTTCAACAAGATTCTAGGGGGGGAAAAGTCCTGGATACAGCTTTTGATTATCCTACTTCTTAATATTAATTTACATTACTTTATTATGTGGTATTTATTAATATTAAAGGCTTGGTGAAAAATCGAGGGCTTCTCTGAGAAATTTATTTCATTTGTATTTTCTTCAGTTACAATGCAGCAATAGGTAATATAACTATATAGAGAGAGTATAGCAAGGGTTTTGAAAGCTGGAAATGAAATTTCTTTAAAAATTCATTCCTTGAACCACCCTGATCTGGTCTGAGCCCCTCTGGCATATGTGGGGATGAGAAGTCTGTTATAGGGGACATAATTTTTCTGACTTGAGTTCTTTAAATGATTGAGGTTTTGAGATAATGTAGCTGAATTTGGACAAGTCCTTTTTCAATGGAATAAACAGTCAAGTGCCCTGTCTGTGCAAACTGGCTGTTGGATCATTTGTGGGTCATAAAAAGCAAGAGGAATGAAATAGTGGCAAACTTCAGGATAAGATGGAAAACTCTGAAACCCAAAGGTAGATATTTTATATGACCTTGAAATTGATGCTTCTCACTGAAATGATTTGAAAATACTACTTTCCCTAGAGTGAAAGCTAAAATGGGACAATGGATAATGCGGTTTTCCTGTGTGTATTTTTAAAGTGCCCATCTGGAGAGATATACACCATTACAAACAAGTTGCTAAAGTGACATGCTGGACAAATAATGGTGTGTTAGCCTGTACATGCCTCAGCTCACAGGTCTTAACTAGCTTGGTTTGGAACTCAGCCCCCATGTTGGTATCATAGTAAGGCTGGATTAAGCATTGTGTGTAACTGCCTAATTTCTCTAAAGATGACTTTTTGTCAAAAGAAAAAAAAAGCTACCTGCTCTGGAATTCTGTTTTACTAGGGTTAAAATCATTTGGAATACTGAATTATGACAGAACACTAGGTTCTCAACATATAATTCATTTTACTTTATTTTGAATCTTCATGTTTCAGTCTCTTGATTGAAGACTGAAGTTTTTGTGCTATCCATGTTCAGAAATTCTTTTGGTTTCTAGAATATTCAGGTTGCTATTATAGAACCCACAAAAATGAGGAAAAAATAACCCATAAAAAGGTTGAGAATGAAGTACTCTAGTTTTAATTAACAAATAGATTTAAGTTGTTATTGTTGATGTGTCATTTTTCAGTGATATCTGATTCTTCATGACCCAGATTGGTGTTTTCTTGGCAAGTGTACAGTGATTTGCCATTTCCTTTTCCAGATCATTTTACAATTGTGGAAACTGAGGAAAATAGGGCTAGGTGATTTACTCAGGGTTATATAGCTAGTAATATAGCTAAGGCCATATTTGAACTCAGGAAGAAGAGTGTTCCTGTCTCTAGGCCCAACACTCTATATACTGAGCCACCTTTCTATGCCCAAATAGGTTTAAGTATAATGCTAAATTGGGAATTGGGGAAATAAGGAAGAAAAAGGAGAAGAGAAGGAAGTAGAGGAGAAAAGAAGGAGGAGAGGAGGGAGGGAGAAAGAGAAGAAGTAAAGAGAAAAGCAGCTTGAATAATTGATGGAAATTTGTAATGAGTAATTAGGCCCATAGAATGTTAGAAACTTAGACCTAAAAGTGATTTGATTCAACCCCCTCATTTTCCAATGAATGAAATAAGGCACAGAGATGTGTTTAGTGACTTGTTCAAGGTCTCAGGCCCAGTCCTATGTATAGTCTCTGCACATGTATTTTTATTCATTTCTAGTCTTTAATCACCTTTTTTAGATCCTTAGAAAGGCAGCTGAGTCTGAATACCAAATTCTTTATGACATCAAAACCACTTTGGATAACACTTTATTGTGTTCCCAACACTTTACTCTGGTGGCATCAGTATTTTACTGCATTGTTAAAGTCTGACTTCTGAGTGTCTCACTAGAATTTTTTAAAGCCTATTTCACATATTACGTAATGTAGCAAGCTAAAAAGTGAAACACTGGGTTACGCATCTTCAGCACAGACATGTTTCATTTTCTTGTTACTAACTAGGCAGCCAGATGTTTGGAGGAATCCTGTGTCGCCATTCCATGCCACAGTGTTCTTTGTACTTTTAACATTGTCTCCAACTACAAGTAGTTCAGGGCTTAAGTTGTTATTTCTACTTCTCCCTTTCCAACTCTTCAGCAGCTTGAAACTGCCACTTATTTTCCAACTGATAAAAATTCAATGGCTCCTTTTGCTCAAATTTCTTATTCTTCATAGTCTTTTTCCACTCTTTCTAATGTTTGTCTGAAGGAAAACCATAGAAGGCCCTTTGACGCTTGTTGCTATTATACAATTTCTGTGTTCTTCCCTAGTTTCTAGGCAACTCAGGCAGAGGCTTATTATCCACTGGAGGGGCATTCAGATGACATACAGAGACTTGGGTCTGGAAGGACAGTTAGAGGTCAGTCAAACTTATCAACCATCTTCATTTTAAGGATGAGGAAACAGAGACCTAGAGAGATTGTATCCTGCTCATGATCACTCACGGAGGGAGTGGCTTACCTGGGAATTAAATCCAAGTCTTCTGACTCTAACCCCAGTACTCTTGGCCACTATAACACAGAAACTGTCATAAAGATAGAGCAGGGGGGCGGCTAGGTGGTGCAGTGGATAGGGCACCGGCCCTGGAGTCAGGAGTACCTGAGTTCAAATCCGGCCTCAGACACTTAACACTTACTAGTTGTGTGACCCTGAGCAAGTCACCTAACCCCAATTGCCTCACTAAAAAAATAAAAAAAAATTAAATAAAAAAAAGATAGAGCAGGGACCAGAATCATAAGGTCACATGTTATTTGGGTGATACTAGGGAGTGAATTACTAGGTACAAATAAATATTTGAAATGTTATTGTTATGTGACAGTAGTAATGAGCACTTGTATGGACAATAGGTCGAATCACGACATCTCTCCCTGATCCAGTGAAACTTGATTGATTTGGTTGCCCCATCTTTAATTTGTGACTTTTAAGAATGGCTATTATACTGAGAAAACATGAAAAAAAAATCTATAGCTCTGAAGAAGAAACTTCATTAATTGTTAGAGGCATTGCACCAGCTGTTGGTGTGGAAAAGTCAAACTTTTGAGGATAATTCATGCCCACAATGAACCAAGATCAGTTTGAATGAAGTATAAAGAAAAGTGTGTCCAAAAATGAAAAACAATAATACGAACCTACAAATTACTGTTGCAAAGCAGCCTAATTAATCCAAGTGAAGGCTTTAGAGAGATGGGGTGTCTGGAGGCACTGTTACTGACGTCTTTGAAGTGGAGTGTAGGCTTCCTAAAATTACAGATACAGAAAGAGGATTTTTTGTTTTAAATTGCTAACTTTGACTATGATGACAAAAATTACACTTTAAGGTGATACAAAGCTGGGAACACAGGTTTAGAAAAAAATGTAATGTTTAACTAACTAAACTCATTTTTTTCATTAAAGATAAAGATATACAGCTGAGTTTGTAAATTTTAGGTATCTTTATCAAGTCAGGTCAATAAGCATTCTCCCTCCTCCTCCTCATCATCATCATTAAAGGCAAGGGCTATAAAGAAAGGCAAAAAAGTGCCTTATTTTAAGGAATTAACTTTTTTGTTTGTTTTGTGGGGCAATTGAGGGTTAAGTGACTTGGCCAAGGTCACACAGCTAAGTGTCAAGTGTTTGAGGTTGGGTTTAAATTCAGGTCCTGAATCCAGGATTAGTGCTTTATTCACTGGACCACTTGGTAGCCCCCTTGGGAATTCACTTTTTAATGGGAAAGACAATGTGCAAACAATTATATTCAAAGAAGATATGTATTAAGAATGCGGAATGATCAACAGGGGAGGGAAGATCAGTATAAGGCTTCTTGTAGAAGGTTAGACTTTAGCTGAGACTCGAAGGGAAATAGGAGAGAGACAAAGAGACAGGTAGAGAGACAGAAACAGATGGAGAAAACCAGAGAGACACAAAGAGAGACAGAGAGGCAAACACACACAGGAGAGAGAGACAGAGACAGAGACAGAGAGAGATAGAGAGAGACAGAGAGACAGAGACAGACAGAGACAGAGAGAGACAGAGGGTTAATTTCAGGCATGTTTGACAGCCAGTGAAAATAGGTGGCAGTATCATAGGGGTGTATACAAGGGATGTCCCTAATGTAGAAACAACAGGACTTGGCAATTGTTTGGATGAAGAGAGAGAAATAACTGTGAGAGACTTAAGGATGACACCCAAGTTTCAAGCATGGGTGACTGGGATAATGGTGATACCCTCAACAGTTATAGGGAAGTTAGGAAGAGGGGAAACTTTGGAAGGAAAGATAATTAGTTCAGTTTTAGACATAATGGGTTTAAGATTTCTATGAAACATTAAATTTGTCTTTTCCAATAACAAGAATGAAGGAGGAGAGAGCTTAGGGCTGGACAAATAGATCTCAGAACCATCATCATAAACGTGATATTTGAATCCACAAGAGCATATGAGATTCCCAAATGAAATAGAATAAAGGGAGAAGAGAAGAGGTTCCAGATCAGAACTTTAAGGGACACTTGGCAGTTGCATCTTGGATGAAATCTTCAGCAAAGGAGATTCTCGGATTGTAAAACAACCACAAAATTTTCAGTAGGCCTGGAAATCATACCCAATTAATTAATATTGAATAAAGAATATTTGTATATTTAGAAGCAGAATTGTTCTAGAATTACAGAAATTCGCAACTGAAGCTAGAATATTGCTAGACCATTTTGTATCATACCACCCATAAAAAAAGAAAAAATAGTTTAGAAGTTTATCCAAAAAAGGAAGACAAATATGCTTCCATGGATTGGGAACTTGCCTGATTTAAACTCATCCTTGAAAAAATGGATCGGTCATTCAAGTATAGTTAATATCCAGTGTAATACAACTGTAGTTACATGATGAAAAATGAAAGGATTAAAATAATCTTGTTAATTCTATGCCAAATCATGTAAAATTAGTCATTTTCAAAAGGAAGCCATTGCACAATATATGCTTTTTTAAGGATAAAAAATTGTAATGTTTATTGTGTAAATAAATTGTAATTTAATTTTGTTGGAATTAATATGCACCTCACTCTAGAAGAAAACTTAGAGATTGTACAAACTCATAACGTCCAGGAAGTCACTTCATCTCTCTAGGTCTCAGTTTCCTCATCTGTAAGGTAAAAATAATGATACTTGTTGTTGGTTTTTTTGTTTGTTTGTTTTTTGTGGGTGTTTTTTGGCAGGGCAATGAGGGTTATGTGACTTGCCCAGGGTCACACAGCTAGTAAGTGTCAAGTGTCTGAGCCCAGATTTAAACTCAGGTCCTCCTGAATCCAGGGCTGGTGCTTTATCCACTGCCTCACCTAGCTGCCTCCAACAATGATACTTTTAATAATTACCTCAGAGGGTCCTGTTAAGAAATATGTTTTGTAGAGGCAGCTAGGTGGCACAGTGGATAAAACACCAGCCCTAGATTCAGGAGAACCTGAGTTCAAATTTGGGCTCAGACATTTGACACTTACTAGCCGTGTGACCCTGGGCAAGTCACTTAACACTCATTGCCCTGCCAAGAAAAAAAAAGAAAAGAAAAGAAACGTGTTTTGTAAATGAAATAGCACTATGTGAATGTGAGTGAATATAATTATTATACATGATCAATTTCATCTTGTTCACAAGTTTAGATTTCTCGTAAAAGCATTTGACATTTATGTACTAGGTTAAGTTCACTACCTTATTTGAAACTCAGTGATCAACTTATGACGTTGGTATCATGGATTTAATTACACACACTCATTTGCATGGAATTGAGAATATAGGAAATCCAGAAAACCAGAGTCCTTAGCACTTTGCTAGAAGACTAACCCCTATGGGCATAAAGAAGTTATGTTGTTGTTCGATCATTTCAGTCATGTCTTACTTGCGATTCCATTTTGGGATTTTCTTGGTATTGTAGATATTGTAGTGGTTTGTAATTTCCTTCTCCAACTCATTTTATAGATGAGGAAACTGAGGCACACTGGCTTAAATGGCTTTCCCAGAATTACACTGCTAGTAATTGTCTGAAGCTACATTTGAACTCATAAGGAGGAATCTCCTAGATTCCAAGCTCAGTGTTTTATCCACTATGCCACCTAACTGCCTTATGATGAACTCTAACCACTGAGATTTAAACGAGATACTGCATAGTTTCTGGTACCAAGCTAGAAAGAGGTGTGGTGGAGACTCAAGTGCCCATGACCAGGAAACAGGGTTAAAAAATAGAATTATGTGTGAGAATACTTGGTAATCGGCAGTGGCCCTGATTTTTGTTCATAGGAGCAGAGATTTCGGCCTGAAATACACTTTGAGGAAATCTAGTCTTAACCCCTCACTTTACAGATGAGGCCCAGGGAAATGACTGGCCAAAATTCACACAAGTACTAAGTATCAGAGATGGGATATGAACTCAAGTCTATTGATTATTGAATCAGAACTCTTTCAACTAAAAGAGCTAGCTCCCTCAGAGAATTTCGCATATGGGACAATGCTTTCCTCACCAGCTATCGCTCTTCTCACATTATCTTAACAAGGCCATGGCCCACTTTCACACTCTCCCACTTAGAGATAATTTCAGAGGGAAGGCATTAAGAGTAAGGAGGACTAGGAAAGACTCCTTTTAGAAGGTGAGACTTAAGCAGAAATTTGAAAGAAAGCAGGAGAGCTAGGAGGAGGCTAAGATGATGATGAGATGAGCCTTTATATTTGGGAATTTCAATTTGCATGTTATTGTCTTCTCAATGACATGAGATTAATTAACTTCTTTAATTATCAATCTCTGGACCTTTATTTTTCAATTACCTAGGGGAATAATGATAGCCTTAAATTCCTTGCTCTCACAAGAGTTCCGTTGCCACATACCCACAATTCTGAATTTTCTCAATAGGAACATAGTTTACTTCTTTCCATATCTTTCATCATAGTTCAGTCCATGCTTGGGATTTATTTTTTCAACTTGCACTCAGACCAGCAGGGCAGAACTTGCTTCCTTATTATATCTTCCTCCTAGCTTTCCTGGTTTCCATCAAGTCTCAGATAAAGCATCAATTCCCATAAGAATCCTTTCCTAATTTTCCTCTGAGATTATTGCCAATTTTTGTTGTTCAGTCACGTGCTACTCTTTGTGACCCCCATCAACTGTATTCCTTATGGGGTATTCATGGCAAAGACAATGGGATGGTTTGCAATTTACCTTTCCAGTGGATTACAGCAAATAGAGGTTAATTGACTTGCCCAGGGTTACACAGCAAGCTAAGTATCTGAGGCTGGATTTGAACCCAGTTATTTCTGACTCCAGGGCCAGCACTCTATCCCTTGAGCCACCTATGTACCCTATTTAGTATGTATATATCCTGTTTATGCGTGGGTGTTTTCCTCACTAGAGTGAACTCTTTGAGAGTAGGGATGATTTTTTTTAACCTTTCTTTGTATCCCCATCACTTAGCACACTGCTTGGCACATAGTAGTGCTTAATAAATGTTTGTTGACTGAAAACCAAGGGCTAGTCTTAACTATTCTATAGTCTGTGACATTGCTGACCATTCTCTCCTTCTGTATAGTTTCTCCTCCATAAATTTTTCATGACATTTTTCACTTCTAGGATTCTTTCCACTTTATAAACTAATTGTTCTCTGTCTCTTTTACTGAATTTTCATTTGTGTCGTAACCCCAAGTCTCTGTGCTAGTCCCTGTTCTCTTCTTTCGCTATGCTTGCTTGGTGATCCCCTCAAATACTATATATTCAACTTTTCATTCTATGCAGATGACTACCCAAATTTTCATATTCTTCATGAACTCCATACCAACTGAAATGGCTGACTTGCTATCATTCCCTGCATGTTATTGTCACCTCCTATCTCTCTGCCATGATTGTCCGCCATTCCCTAAATGCTCTCCCTCCTACTAAGCTGTTTGTAACCCCTTGAGCCCCTAAAAGTTTACTTCAAGTACCACCTCCTAAAAGCAGTCTTTTCTGATTATCAGATATGAGAGTGTCCATACCCACAGTTACTTTGTGTGTCTATGTATTGTATGTACTTGTTTGTATACATTATCCCCTTTGGTCCCCCAATAGAAGGGAAGGTTTGTGAGGACACAAGAACTGTTTCATTGTTATCTTTTTATCTCCATCACCAAGTATGGTGCCTGGGATATAGAAGGGACATAATAAATAAACAAACAAATAAATATATAAATAAATAAATGGATAAATAGATTAAAAGATAAATAGCTAAATAAATGTATGAATGAATAGATAGATAGCTAAATAAATAAATAAGTGGATGAATGAATAAATCAATCAATCAATAGATAAATGAATTAATATATATATACATATATATATATATATATATATATATATATATTTAATGTTGAAATAGGAAACTCTCAGGAACAAAATATTGAAGATACAAAGAGAAACAATTGTCCTGAGGAGGAAAAATGGAAGCTTTCTGAAAAGACTGATAAAAGATTATATCAAGAACTCACCAGCAGCTAGGTGATACAGTGGATAGGGTGCTGGACCTGGATGCAGGAAGACAGATCTTTTTGAATTCTAATTTGTCCTCAGACACATTTACTAGCTATGTGACCATGGGCAAGTCATTTAACCCTGTTTGCCCTGGTTCCTCTTCTGTAAAATGAGCTGGAAAAAAAAATATCAAACTAACCCAGTATCTTTGCCAAGAAAACAAACCAAAAACCCAAAAGGGGTCACAAAATACAGGTGAAGTAGAAACAAACAGTATCAATAGTTGTTTTTTTTTTATTTCTTCCAGAAGTATCTAAATAAAAGAGTATGGTGTTATTCCTTTCCTTCTAATTTTGACTCAAAATTAAATGATTTTTGGAGATATGGGGTATTGGGGGAGTCAGTTCATCCAGGCTCCCTTAAAGAAGTTTCATAAATTTTCAATGTGAGTGTGTATACCACTGAAACTGACAAACGCTAAATCAGAGCTTCCTTTATTGTTTTGCTGATTGATTATGTAGACTTAAGAAAGTGATGGAGAAAATGTTAATAATGCAGATTAAACTTTCAAATCTGTCATGCCTTTCTTGGAACTAGTTGTTAAACATTCCCCAGCTTGCTCCTGTTTAGAGGCCTCCAGATGTAGAGATTCAAACTCTCCCTAGAGACTCTTTGAGCTGCTGGTGCCCTAGGCATCAGTGATTCTCATAAACTTCACACTGGTATCTTTCTAATGTTCTGACTTTTCTGAATCTGTTCAATATTCCTGATGAGTTTTGATCACCATCTCAAAAGTGTTTCTGTTCTCTATATAGTATTTAAATCTTTGAATTACAATAGCAGGAATCCAGCTACATACATGTTTATGATTCAATATTTGGGCAAACTTATGGTAAAGGCAGAAAAAAGGCAAGTAATATGCACCTAAATAGTTTTCATTTACAAATAAATGAGGTGCATTTTGTTAGCTCTAACATCATTGTGCCCAATTTGTCAGTTTGCAGCTAGTGTGCAGTATATGTGAAACCTATGGAGTGAACAAAAACTGTCCCATAACCCAAGGATCTCCAATAGTTGGAATTTTTGCAGAGTTAGGGCCATCCATGTAACTTCAGTCCAGTTTTAATACTCAATCCTTAATACAAAGGTGTACTCTGAAATTCTTGCATTGTTTGGCATTTGGTGATTAAAAATGACATTTGCTGAGCCAGGTTGGAGTTTGAGAATTGATAGACCTCAACTAATCCCAGGAATAAAATGGCCACAAATGAATGCCATGACAGATTTTGAAACAAGAAAAATCATCACTGAACTCACTAGGAAAGATTAAGAGACTGTCAAGTTAAAAAAAAATATGTATATATATATATATACATATTGGCTCCATTTACACTTGCTTGGGGTGGCGTAGTCTGTTTTCTCCATTAGTATTTGCTCAAGTTGTCTCCTTCATGCCTTTTGGTATAATAATTTCCAAAGTCATAAACAAAGAGAATAAGACACCATCTCAGATAAAATGGCCCAGAATTTTTTGGGGGTGTTTAAGAAAACGAGAAAAGAAAGCATTCACAGACAGAGAACATGGCCCTGGAGAACAAAGAGGTTTAAAAATCAGTCTACTTTACAGCATTAGAATGCTTTGCGTTAAGTAAAGATTTTTCTCCTGATTATATTGTTACACATTCCACCGTTCCCATGCCATCAGCCTTGAGGACTTTATTACTTATGTAATTCCAAGATCTGACATAGAGCAAAATGCATCTGATCTCAATGAATGGCAGAGGATGAAAAAAAAATTATCAGTGTATTTCTGGGGGAGAGAAAAAGACCATTTTAATTCTCTTGCAAAGTTATTGATTAGTAACAGATGTTACTGTTCTGATTTAATTATACTTGATTCATTTTTCACTTGAAAATATAGATCTGTCAAAGTATTTTAAATCATCTAGAGATAAAGGTCATTTAAACAAAATTCTTTTATTTCTCTTTCCAGGTAGATCTTCCATGGTGGATAGCTCCAGGTTCCATGGGGGCATAATTTAAAGTGCCATATGCTTGAATTTAAAATGATTGCAGTTTTATTCAGAGGCTTAAATAGACCTCCCTGGCTAAAGAGGAAGCTGACTGGGCAACCCCTGAAGCAGAGACCTGCTAAGGAAACTGATCTTCAGAATCTGAAATGGGAAGAGAAGTTGTGTAACAAAGTCCAGGCCAGGCTAGAAATACAGCAGCTCAAGGCCACCCATTCCTTCACCTGAAATTTCCGGGACAGAACCAAAAGCCTCACTAGTTTGAGAAAGCCTTTAACCCAGTATATGTGCAAATCTCCTTGAGAAAAGGTCCTTAATAAGAGTCGTCAATTCATTCTTATGCTGTAGGAGCTCTATTTGTAATGGCAAGCTGAACCAAGAAGAGCAAAACACCATTGAATAATGAAAATAAAAGCTATATAGCACTTACTTTGTGACAGGCATTATGCTTTACACATATTATCTTATTTGACCTTCACAACAACCCTGAGATTTAGGTGCTATTATTACCCCCATTTTACAGATTAAGAAACTGAGGCAAGCAGAAGGTAAGTGTTTTTTCCCTGAGTCACACAGGTAGTAAGTATCTGAGGCTAGATCTGAACTCACATCTTCTTGATTCCAGGTTCAGTGCTCTCTCTACTGCATTGCATAGTTGTCCTAGATTTCCAACCTATATTAATGCTACTGAGATTCTTGCTTTCCCAAGTGGATTTACACCTAGCTACATTCTCTTGATTCTTGACTTTGAGATTTCAAAAGATCTGATTTCATTGCTAGGGACATTCACATTCAAGCTGGGGACAAGTTCCTCCATACCTTAGTAAATAGTAGATTAGTGGCTTTTACCAAAAGTATTATTTATCTGGAGGTCAACTTTCTGTTTTTGTTTTGTGGAGCAGTGGGGGTTAAGTGACTGGCTCAGGGTCACCCAGCTAGTAAGTGTCAAGTGTCTAAGGCCGGATTTGAACTCAGGTTCTCCTGAATCCAGGGTTGGTGCTTTATCCACTGAACCACCTAGCTGCCCCCTGGAGGTCAACTTTCTGATGAACTTCCCACCACTTAGTTATTTTGGTAATTGGATTATAAATTTAGGGTCCATCACAGTTCCATTCTCCAAGTATTTCCAGCTTAGTAGTCCCTGATATTACTCACAGCCTGATGGCATTGACACCTCTCATAGCCCATGGTTTTTACTTTACCAACTTGAGGCTTCAGAGCAATACTTTCACAGAGGTCTCTCCCCTGCAAAAAAAGTTAAAAATAAGAATATAGGATCCTCATTACACTTTCTTTGAATAGTATATAGTCTACAGTATTATGAACAGGAAACAAGATTGGTACAAGGGAAATCCAAGAATAGTTGTACAGAAGGAATCCAGGCAAAGGCTTTTTGTTTTACCTGTTGTCATTGTTCATCCTTTGTTTTCAAGGAAAACCAAGAACATGATGAATAAGTGATGTCTTGACTTGTGTAGGAAGTAGATTTAAGTGAGGCAGAGATGTTCAAATTGTCAGCCTTACTCTTTCTTAGAGACATTGAAGTCTAGTGCCAAGACAAAGTAAGGATGACTGGTGATGGCTTGGGATAAGGTGAAGGACTTTGTTTTCTTTGATGCCTGGCCAAGTTTTCAGTGGTCCACAGCACCTGCTTCAGTGACCTTCATGCCCTTGAAACAAAATTGTTCTCTTCTGACCATTCAGCCTAGAGGTCTTCACATGAGTGGAGCAGGCATCCCTCTAAATCACCAACAGGTTTAAAAGTTTTTGGTTATCTTCAACCTGCTTTCACCTATCTGCTGAGACAGTTTCCCATGGTTTGGCTGCCTTGTATGCTACAGGTTCTTGGATCTACAACTGAGAGTTGGGTGAATCAAGTGGTCCCTAAAGGTAGGTAAGCAGTCCTGAAAAGGTCTAAACAAGCTCTCTCACCAGAGGTACTTGTCCTCCCTACACACCCCATACACCACTGTGTTTTGCATAGGAAACCAGGAAAATGAGAAAAAAATAAAGGAGGAATAGGTTCTGTCCATGGTGGTCAGAAGTGAGAAGACCATTAGAAGAATGGTCAAACCAATACTTCTGCCTGAAAGTGTCAATCCCTGAACTTAGTATTTGAACTTTTGTTTGAAAACAAATGAACAAACAAAGAAATATACTCTCCTTGTCCCTTTAGTGAATGAAAAGCAAAAGGAAAAATTAATATTGCCAGTTTAATGTTGTGTGCACTGCTGATAAGTATTAATGCAAGGCAAGAATAGAAAAATTGTTGTCTGGGCAGTTAGGGTGATAAAGACATTCTGACTTCATGTCTATATTTTCTACTAATAAGAGAATAAAACACCTCCAAAGATTCAACACTGGAGTAAAACATTTAAATAATCTAAATATAAGTGAGTAAAAACCCAACATCAAAGTTGGGAAAAGGAAGGCAACTGAATCCCATTGCCGAAGTGATGCCCTAAGTCATCCACAACTTGACCCAAACAAAGGTACAGACCTTTGGAGATTGCTAGAATGATCCTTGAAGCCAATTAGTGGCACTATGTGCATGACACAGCAGGTCATTCCCTCCAGGATATGCTGGCCAGCTCTTTTCGCATTTAAAAGCAACAACTCAGTTAAGATGAGATAATGACTCATTGTTTAAAGGCCACATTAGGTGGGGAAACAGAAATAAAATCATTCCACATGTAAAATCTATCAATCTGCCTGAACATTCTAAATTAGTTGGTGACCAAGGAAAGCTAGTGGCAACTTGCAAAATGATTCTTTTGAAAGAAAACCACTGTCACTGGTATAACTTGCATAGCATAGCCCCCTGTACAAGGAAGAAAGAATATCAATATAGACCATAGGCAGGTTATTTTAGCAAAATATGATGCTGATAAGAAATAGCTTCTTATGTTCCCACTCCATGTATCTGATCTCCCACTTCAAAGAGAGAGAGAAAAAAGTTCATCATGTGAAGGAAAGTGTAAGGTAAATTGCCAACTTGGCCAGATTTCTGTTGATCCATGGAGACTTGGCATTTCTTCTCTGCTGACTATAATCAGACTCCTGGTGCATTTCAGGTATTTGTGGTTCTCCCCAGTCATACTGATCCAAGTCTGGCTGAAAATAATTGGACGTAGGTCTTCAATACAGTGTACATAGTGCGAACTGACAGCCTGAAAGTAAGCCTTCTGGCCATCCCTTTGCAGCACATAGTGCTGACGAATGGACCTCCCTTGCCAAACACGTTTATATAACATAGGCTCAGGGTATCTATTTCTTTATTTTGGTTCTTTCCTCAAGCAAGATTATTATTGGTTTGAGTGTCTGAGAGCTTAAGAAATTTAAATTCAACACTGCTATAAGTTGACTAGTAGGGATCCAAGCAGCTGGTCCATGAAACAGAAACCCTGTATAGATTTGAGCTTAAACTAACTCTCAATGGCCTCAAAGCCCAGGGAAAGGAAGAAAATTGTCCTTTAAAAATCATCTCAAGAGCAGTCCTATCTTAGGTGTAGGAAGTAATAGGAATCATCTCTTGGATGAAGGAAAATAGATTGATGAAAAATGAATAAAGTGATCACCAGAAAAGGCAAGAAGGGCAGGAAAAAAAATCCATGAATCCTAGATGGAAAATATAGCCATGCTCTGACTCAAATAAAGAAATCCCCTTGTAGTCAAACTAGAAAGAAACCAAAGTTTTTAAGGCCTTCAGGGGATACCTGAGATATCAGGGAAAATATACCTTTCATTTTTATAAAATGATTCCTTAATAATACTCATCAAGGAGATGTGTCACAGAAAATATGACAGGTTTTCGGGAATCCAGGCATATGATTTATGTAGGAAGAAGTAAATAATATTCAACATTCAAAATAACTAGTCATTCACAAATGTTCTGTGAATGGTATTGCTATTACTATATAAAGTGTTCTCTTGGTTCTCTTTATTTTACTTTTCATTATTTCATGCAATTTTTACCATATTTTTTTTTTCTAAAATAAACTCACTTATCATTTCTTATAGTGCAGTAGTATTCTATCATAATATAAACTACAATTTGTCATGAATATCATTGACTAAAGAAATCTGGACTGAATGCATGTATGAAGACCAATCTAAAGTAAATGAAAACATTCTGGAATAAGAGCTACATGGCGTAGTGAATAGAACACTGGGGTTGGAGACAGTTAAATCTTGAGTTCCAAGCCTGCATGGGCAAGTCATTTAAGCTCTTTTAGACTCAGTTTCTTTATCTGTAAAACTTGGGTGTTTTACTTGGCCTTTAAGATCTTTTCCAGCTCTAAATTTATGATGCAACAACATAGTAAGGAATTTATTGAAAGTTTTCAGCAATCAGCCTAGTATGTACTAAGCAGCTTCTATATACTTAGCTCTATGCAGTCTCTGTAAAATCTATGAGAAAAGTATAGCAGAGTACATAATAATGCTGGACATTTTCTTTGGCTTCCTCCAGTGTTTGGAATGCTCTCTCTCCTCATCTCCTCCTATTCGTTGCCCTGGTTTTCTTCAAGTCCCAACTAAAATCTCATCTTCTACAGGCAACCTTTCTCAACCCATCTTAATTCTAATGCCTTTCCTCTCTTAATTATTTTCTATTTATCTCTTGTTTGTCCATATATATTTGCTTGTTCTTTCCCTATTACATTGTAAGTACCTTGAATTAAGGCACTGTTTTTTTACTTTTTGTTTCCCCAGAATACCCTGGCACATAGTAGATTTTAGTAAATGTTTATTGACTGATTGATTAACAGTACAAAGTCTTGTCCCTTTTCCCAAAAGATATTATTTTCTAGCTAATTAAAAGAAATGAGTAATACATAAGAAACATGCTCTCCAACTAGGTTGATGCCACTGTTATAGGTTCCCCACTTTTCTAAAGCACAACTTTTAGTGCTGTCACTCTCTTCATGAAAAATCATCAAGACCTCTCAACGGGTCACTGAATAATGTTCAGATTATTCAATGTCATTGAAAGCCCTCAACAATAACATGGCTTGCACTTATATTTCTAGATTTACCTCCCATTATTCAACCATTCAGTTCAATTTAATAAGCTTTTGTTAAAAAAAAAATATATTTCTCCTTCTAGTCCCTCAGACTGACAAACTAGGTGTCATCCTTGACTCCTCACTATCTCTCATTCCCCATATTCAATCTGTTGCCAGGTCTTGAAGGTTTCGCCTTTGGAACATCTCTCAAATATACCCCTCTTTTTCCTTTGATACTACTGCCACTTTTCTAAGTCTCATCTCTGTTTCTTGTATTCCATGGGTTCCTTCAAGTCCTGGCTAAAATCTCACCTTCTACAGGAAATCCTTCTCAAACCTGTGGTGAATGAAATTCTGATAGGCAAAGTTCCAAGCAAAATTGATTGATTGATTTGTTAGGCTAACCATAACCAATAAATTGAAGTCATTGGTCTCTCTTGACTATGAAAACCTCAGAGTGAGGGTAACAAGGCCCTTTAACCCAGGTGTATTTTATTTCTCATTGGCCTGACAGGACATCCCCTGGCAAATGTAAGGCAACCCTGATTGGTAGGTAGGTTGGCCTTCAGGTGTGGATGATCATGTCCCTCTATGACACTTTTGTTGTTGTGATTGTTGTGGTTGTTGTAGTTACCCTTCATTCCAGAAGAGGACCATGACATCGTGACTTCCACTGAATTAGATTTAAGTGAGGGAGGGCTATGCAAGGTTACCAACTTCACTCTCTCCCTCCAGAGCCAACAGGATCCAGATCCAGTGGCAAGAAATGTAATATGGAATTCTGTTTTACTAGGGTTAAAATCATTTGGAATACTGAATTATGACAGAACACTAGGTTCTCAACATATAATTCATTTTACTTTATTTTGAATCTTCATGTTTCAGTCTCTTGATTGAAAACTGAAGTTTCTGTGCTATCCATGTTCAGAAATTCTTTTGGTTTCTAGAATATTCAGGTTGCTATTATAGAATCCACAAAAATGAGGAAAAAATAACCCATAAAAAGGTTGAAAATGAAGTACTCTAGTTTTAATTAACAAATAGATTTAAGTTGTTATTGTTGATGTGTCATTTTTCAGTGATGTCTGATTCTTCATGACCCAGATTGGTGTTTTCTTGGCAAGTGTACAGAGTGATATATCAAACCTTCTGGAGATGGCCCAGGGTATTTTCAGGCAATTGGGGTTAAGTCATTTGTCCAGGGTCACAAAACTAGTAAGTATCTGAGGTGACATTTGAACTCAGTTTCTCCTAACTTCAGGGTCAGTGGTCTATCTATTGTGCCACCTACCTGCCTGTTTCTTTAACATTTAAGGAATGCTAAATGCTTCATGAGAATCAGCTGCCCCTAGCAATCCTGCCTAAAAACAAACAAACAAACAAACAAACAAAAAACCAACAAAAAAAACCCCACATCTCAATCAGATTTTCCCAATTTGATTTCCTCATTGAAGACCAAGTCTCCCTTAACCTTGATTAGAAAGCAAGGACTGGAGACTTGTCCCCTGGGGAAAACTATCTCCAGCTGGTTCTCTGTCAAAAGGGTAAATAGAAGCAGGTTCCTCCTTGGAAGTGGCCCAACCCAAGTTGGTTTTGGAGCAGATGCCTTGGGGGTTGGGAGTAATCACATTACTAGAATAAACCCTTCACAAACTTCCTGACCTTCTTCAAAACAAGGAAAAGGTGGAGTCACAATGTAATAGTGGTTATTATGTAATATGACAGAATTGTAATTTTTGTAATTTTCCTACTCTTAATTCTGGTGCTTCCCTTTGCTTGAATATTCACTATTTGTCCTTTATCTTTCTTATTTGTATGTAGTTATTTGAATGTAGCCTTAAAGTATATAGGGAGGAGTTAATTGATCAGATTGATCATTGAGGTATCCCAAAGAATTATAAGACTCAGTGATTCAGTTTGCCAAGTTTTATTGAAAGACTGCTGACCACAGGGAGAGCACCATGGAGATAGGTGTCTCAAATATGGGAAGAAGAATGGTTATATTTATAGTGAGAAAAAGTAGGTTATCTTCTCATTATCTTAATCACCTCCTTGCAGGAGGTTCATGGGAGATCTTATCCTAATTTGGAGATCCTGGGGTCCTAAACCAACTTCCAAGGCTTTCCTTGGAGAGGTGTTTTTGGAGTTTCTACCTCATAAGGTGAAGCTAAGGACACATTTGGCCTTCTCTGCGCATGTTTCTAAAGACATGCTTAAACTTGTCAGACCCAAAGGGTCTCTTTGTTTTTGGTATCTCTTTACTTAAGATCTGGTTTCTAGGTGTCCTGTTATCTAGGAATATTAATGGCCATTAATTGTCCTTAGGTACAGTCTCTGTTGATGATGAAGGTTGATAGGGAAAAAATGATCTTGGTTACTGTAAGAACCCATACCTTAGTTTCTCTGTTAACCCTTTTAGGTACTATTGATAGGTTATCTGTTAACGCTGTTAGCCTCCTCCATCAATCTCATTATATTGTGAGTTCCTTGAGGAGGAGGATTGTCTTTTGCCTTTATATCCCTAATATTGAGCACAGCACCTAGCACTTTAAAAAATGACTACTGTGAACCAAGCACTGTGTTAGGTACTGGAGGTAAACAATGGAAAAAAAATGTTCTCAAGAAGCTTACATCCTATTATTCTATATTCTAACTAAAACTAGACAACTGTATTGTTTCTCAGGCATAGCTGGGTACTTTTTTGCTTCTGTGTCTTGACATTTTCCCTCCTTTCGAAATAACCTTTCTGCCAAATTCACTTGAGAACAATTTACCTATCCCACTAATATAGTCTTCTCTTATCACTTAATCAGAAATAATTTTTTCTTTAAGTGCCCCTGCAAACTTTTTTTTTTGAGAACTATATGCTTACTTCTGTTTCAAACATATATTGGGAGACAGATAGGCAGGCAAAAAACCCACCAAGTGCTTACAATATGTGAGAAACTATAATAAGTTTTTGTGATACACACATAAGCAAAACAATAACTATTTGTCATATGATTTCATTAATTTCTGTATACCATGTGTATTTGACCTTTATCAGAAATATCTGATGTAAATATCCCCCCATAATAGCTTTCCTCTTTATTTTACCTATTGATTTTATTATCATCATAACAATGACTAAAATTTATACCATGCTGATTATGTGCCAGGCAATGGGCTAAGCAGTGTGCAATTATTAAGTCCTTTGATCCTCACAAGAACCCTGGAGGTAGGTGCTATTATTAGTCTCCTTTTATAGATAAATAAAATGAGGCAAATGGAGGTTAAATGACTTTTCCTGACTCATACAGGTAGTAAGTGCCTGAGGCCACATTTGAACTAGAGTTTTTCTGACTCAGGTTTGCCATTCTATCCACTATACTACCTAATTGTCCTATTTCATCTTGTTAAATGAATATATGGATAACCTGGATTTGATGGAGGTACCTTATCATCCAAAAGTATTTTTTATGAAATCCTGGGTTAATAGGAGCAAAATGTTCTTCAGCTGAACTCCAAACCTGAACCCAGATAGCTAGCAGATAAAAGATCCTACCTAGTGACTTCTTTTCCCTCAGGATAGTAGGTAACATCTGAGCTTCCTCATCCTTGCCGAATCCTTTTTTTGAATCCTGTAGTCTTATCATGATGCTTCTGTATTCCCTCCATACTTGTTAGAACTGAAATTGTTAAACTGATTTTTGCTTCTGAGTTGATTTCTGTATCATACAATTGAAACCGACAATGCCCTGTAATCAGTGAACTAAAACCATACATATCCTTAGAAATGGGGAGTCCCCTGAGCTTCTCTCTTACAGGAGGGGGAGTCTCCACATGATCATTTTGTGTTATCTTTCTTCTTGGGACAAAATATTAAATTGATATTATGTTTTTGTTTTCTCTCTGTCTCTGATCAAGAGAAATAATCTTTAATCTCTCCTACAAAATTAATAAACAGATCAGAGAAATTATAATATCTTTTATCTCCTACCAAAAAATAAAAACAGATCAGAGACATGTCTCCTATAAACAAAACTAAATCAGGTAGATATTATGATTTTTTTCTCTCTGTCTCTGATCTAGTTTTGTGCTGTAGGAGACATGTCTCTGATCTGTTTTTATTTATTATTATTATTTTGTCTAAGCACTACATTTATAGATTAATTTAAATATAATTTTATAACATCTGTTTGTCTTCATCATGAAGAACAAAAACATTACCATTTTATGCTGATTGTTCTCGAATCTACCTATCCTACCCCAATCTTTCTCTTGACCTCCAATCTTGCATCTCCAACTGCCTTTCAGACATCTAGAGTAGCCGTCTTAAACTCAGTTTGTCCAAGATGGAACTCTTTATCATCCCTGGTAAATGTTCAGCTACTAAAGTGATTTTCCCAAAATTCAAGTCTTGACACTCCCTTGGTCAATAAACACTAGTGGCTCTCTATTGCCTTCTGGATCAAATGCAAAATGTTCAGTTTGGCATTAAAAACCTTTCATAACCTAACAATCTCCTATATTTTTAGTTTTACACTTTGCTCCCTAAAATACTCTGATTCATTGATACTGGCCTCCTGTCTATTCCATGAACAAGATACTTTACCTATCAGCTCTTTGGGCATCATCTCTGGATGTAGCTCATACCTGGAACTCCTGAGCTTTGACTACTGACCTCCCTAACATCTTTTAAATTCTAACTAAAATCCCACATTCTATATGTAGCCTCCCTCAACCTTATTTATTTCCAGTGCCTTCCCTCTGTGATGTGTAAAATTAAATGTGTGGTCACTTTATTTCTGTCCCATGTTTGGGGAAAATTAACTTCTCTACACATAATATTTCTACTACTCAGGTTTCTAAAAATATAGTTGCACTCCCTTTTGATTTTTACTGCTACAGATAAAGGTGTTCAGTTTGCTCATTTATTGGTCATATTTTATCAGTTACATCTTGAAACTTCAAGGCTAAAGTCACAGAGATAGAGGCAAGGGTACTTAATAAGACACATAAAGAGGCATATGTGAACATCTCAGTAAGAGACTTAACACTGCATACAGCAGCATTCTTAATGCATACAAGAACATAACATTTCTCAGAGAGATATTGAAGTTCAATTTGAAATGAGGTAGTCTTTATCCTAAAAATGTGCTGAAGTTATATTATTTTTTTATTAATGGATTTTTAAAATTTTCCATTTTCATTAGTTCTCTTACTTTTTACATGAATATATGAAAGAAAATAGATAAAACCTCTTAACAAGAATTTCTTCTCTATCTTTGATACCCTTCTTTTAAAAGAAATATCCTTTCATCCTTGCAAATAAAACCCAATTCATTTTTATTCCTTTTGTGTGTATGAGGGGAAGGGGGGCACATTTAGAATATTTACTCATAAACTGAAAAATATCTGTGTTTTAGTTCCAAGAGTAGTGAATTGCAATCATTGAACTTGCTCATTGCTACTTCTGTGACCCTGTACAAACCAATTCCCTTCCCAGTGTACCTCACTTTCCTAAACTCTTAAAAAAAAAAAAAGAAGAAGGCTCTATTCAAGTACAATTTAACTGCTCTGGACATAAAGGGTTTTTTAATTTGCAAATCACTTATATATATACAATATTTCATTTGAGCCTCAAAACTACCTTTCAGGGTATTATGGGCATTTCCTCCCATATATAATATGGGAGGAAACTGAGACTCACAGAGATTAAATTATTTGTCCTTGACCACACAGTAAGTATCAGATGTTAGCTCTAAATCTAGGTTTTCTTCATACCATGTTCAATGCTTTACCTACCATACCATATTCTGTCATTCTTTTAACTCTAAATCCTATGATTAAATGTGGGTAACATTGATATATATGATACCTGTATCATAACAATAAATCATCATAAAACTTTAGATTTTTTGAAAAGGGTAGAGATATTCTATTTATAATAAATCTTAGAAGAAAAATAAAATATCCTACTAAATATTACCAGAACTTGCTAATGAGATACAGTCGCAAATTAAACTGCCTTTCGCCAGAGGCGGACTTGCTCACTAGTGTTGATGACCTCAAAGGGCCATGGATCCTGGTTACAGTCCCATTGAGGAGAAGAGTACTTATAATTGCTTACAGAGAATAGTACAGGTCAGGAGAACAGTGACCATACCTCTCCTTAGATCATACCACTGTGGAAAACTGAAAACTTACAGCCCACCAGAACTAGCTCTGAAAACAGGAGCATGGAAAACATAAAGGTTGCTTTACCTTAGGAACAGGGCTCAATTCCCCCCGGATTACATGTAAAAACATTTTTTGATTTATTTTTAAAGTTTTTAGTACTAAATTCTATCCCTTCATTCCTCTTCTCCCTACTGCCTGAGAGAGTAAGCAATCAAGTATATGTTATGCATCTATAATCATATAAAGCATATTTCAAAAATCAGTCATTTTATGAAAGAAAACTCCAACAACAAAAAAGAAAGAAAGAAAGGAAAAAAGTAGTATGCTTTGGTCTCTATTGATACACCATCAGTTCTTTTTCTGGAGACAGATAGAATTTTTTATAGTGAATCCTTTGAGATTGTCTTGGATTTTATTGTATTGCTCAGAATAGCTAGGTCACTCATAATTATTCATTGTAAATATTGCTATAATGTACAATGTTCTCCTGGTTCTAGTTACTTCACCGTGCATCAGGTTTTTCTGAAATAATCTTTCAGAGACCCAATTTATTATTAAGTTAAAAGTCAAGTGATAGGCTGGAAAAGTGAGCAAACAAGGAAAAAACTGACCTTAGAAAGTTATGATGTTGATAAGGAAAATCAAGACACAATATCAGAAGATAAGAAATTCAAAACAACTAAATGCAAAGCCTCAAAGAATGTTAAGTGGACACAAGCCCCCTCCAAAAAAAAATCCTGGGAGAGCTCAAAATGTAACTTCAAGGGGGCAGCCAGGTGGCACAATGGATAAAGCACTGGAGTGGATTCAGGAAGATCTGAGTTCAAATTCAGCCTCAGACACATGACACTTACTAGCTGTGTGACCCTGGGCAAGTTACTGTACCCTCATTGCCCTGAAAAACAAACAAAGGTCTTCAAAATCAAATAATATAGGTAGAGGACAATGGGGAAAGAAATGTAATGAAGGAAAATCATGAAATAAAGTCAACAGCTTCATAAAATAGGCAAAAAACAGGGAGAAAAATAATATTGTAAATAACAGAATATACTGGTAAAAAAAGAAAAAATGCAAAAATCCACTAAAAGAGGTGGAAAAATTCACTGAAGTAAATAATTCCTTAAAAATTAAATTTGGGGTGGCAGCAGCTAGATGGTGCAGTGGATAGAGCACTGACCCTGGTTTCAGGAGGACCTGAGTTCAAATTCGGCCTCAGACGCTTAACACTTACTAGTTGTGTGACCCTGGGCAAGTCGCTTAACCCTTATTGCCCTGCCAAACAAACTGTTAAGGGCTAAAATTCTAGCTAAACTGTCTAAAATATCTAATGAGTGGTCGCCAATAAATTATAAGCTTTAGCAAGAGTTAGACTTTTAAGCATTTATTAAGGAAAAGAAGAATTTGGTAAAGAGAGAGAGAAAGGCCTAGATTCCTATCTATTAAAGGGAGAGCACATTTCTAGCTCCGCTCTCCACCAGTCCAAAGGCAAGAGCGCGAGACTGAGCGCCAGTCTCTTCCTTCCTCCTCCCACTAGCCCGCATCACTTCCTGACTCCTGGTCTTACCCTCAAAGACCTTCCCTTCATGGGCAGAACTCTTCTACAGTAAGTATCCAGCAGGTGGCATCATTCCAATCGTTACAGTCCCCCCTGTTGTTCCTCAAGAAACAAAATGTTTCCTTGACGGAACAGTAAAAACAATATAATAACTATTGCTAACTAATAATATGTGAACAACAATATAGAAAAGGAAGAGAGGAAAGTTTTGTCCAGAGGGGCGATTTTTTGTCCTCATGAACCGACGCTTTGACATTAGTCTTGCAAAGGGAGGGCCTCTGCAGAGAATACATGTTACAGATGGTGTATATTATAACAGAAAGAGAAAAAAACCCAACAAAAACAAATCAAAACTGTTCATTTAAAGTCTCTGAAAGTCTTTTCTTAGATGTCCTCTAGGTGTAGTCGTGGAATGGAAGTCTTTTCAGGGGTTGATGTGTGGATACTGGTAATCAGCCAGGAAATTTCCTACAAAATTGAGCTTAACACAACTTTAAAATAGCTTTGTCAATAATCAAATCAAACAATGAAAGTTCTCAAAAACATGTCTAAGGGAATTCAGAATCTTAGTTGTTACACATGAAACATATAATAAAACAAAAATTGAAACATTCTTTAAAATTATAATATTACTATAGTCCCCCCCTTATGGAGGGTAATTGAGAAGATAATTGCTGCGATATTAATTATTAAAAATAATTTTTTATCTTTGTTTCATCACTTTTTGCATCATCTGCCTAATTATCCTCATGCCATTATGAGAAATTAGAAAATCTAATAATTGGTAACAGGTGTCAAGGCCAAATTCAACACTGTTATTTATCATGACACCTGAGATAATTATGGGGGTTACCATAAAAGAACAGAGAAATGATGGGATATGAGCATTCCCACACTCGAGCAATATGTACTGCCCATACAGTATGCCAGGCTTAAAATAGGTGGATGGAATATATGTCCATGCCACCGAACATATTGGAAGAAACCGAGTCAGACTTAATCAGATGCATGGGATTGAGATGTCCATGGCATCAGGCATATAGGAGGGAGCATAGAAGCCAGGTGTAGAAGTGAGATGGGTGGGATGAATACTTCCAGCCATCTGTACAATATTGTGGGGAAAAAGAGAATAAAATATTAAACCAAGAGAATCCAACCTCAACATTTGTCAAAAGCCGTTCCCTCGGCCATACCTTGACTTCATGCATGTCTCCCCTCATGTGACAGTTCAGTGTCTGCTCTTGCATGTATTCCTCTTGTGATTGGATGGCATCTTGGCCAACTGGCATCTGATAACTCAGAATAAAGGCAATTAATGTCTTAAATGATAAGTTCCCATAATCCAAGTCTCATATGGATTTAAAATTGAGGATAATAAATGATTGCAAAAAATGTGAATACATCTTGACTCAAAATATAATATATAATTATGCAACAATTTCAAATAATACCCTTTTTTTTACTTAGTATACAATTACTTTTGTGAAAAATCAGAATATACTTAAATACAAGTTAAAGCACAACAGAATCTCAAAGAACTTTTTTTTTTTTGAAAATAGAAAACTTTTACAAATGTTCCCCTCTTTTTTTTTTTTTTTGGGGAATATGCTTATCAAAAATAATACTTCTAGAATCAATTTACACTTGCCATGGCAACCAATTTGCCAGGGAAATGCTTTAAAGAGTTTGATCAAATAATCAGTTGAGAAAAAATAACAAAAACAAACAACTCAGAATATGGGAGCACAATACTCCTAGAATTAACATTGTATAATAAAATCAAAACCATCTTGCAATGTTTCAAAATTAGATAGACAAATGAATAGAAGAAAATACACATGGAACAATAAAAGACAATGAAATTCAAACTAAGGAAGTCTAAATGAATGTGAACTTAATATTAATAAGAGTATTATAAAATATAAACTTGATCACATGACTATAAAAAGCTTTTACAAATATTCTCCTTGTTTTAAAAACTAAATATAAAACACAATCTCAAAAGCATGAAAATCTCTATGAAAATAAACCCATACCATTAATTTCAAAATGTATATGTAATAGCATAGAAATCCTATGTAACCTCTGAACTGATATTAATACTCTGAGTGAATTCAGAACACCTTTGATTCCGATATCTAAAATCCCCAATACTCATATCAATACCTTGCTGCTTACTTCTACATTTCTGTAAAATATATACCCTTCCATGGCAAAAGAGGCAGAGTCTTGAACTATGTTGATTGTCATTCTTATTCAGCTTAAGTTTTTCTTCTTTAACCCCTCTATATTGTCTGTCAGTCTTTCCACCATACAAATGCTTTATAAGATTACTAATTAAAGACAAAAGCAGGTTAGCAAAATTATGAACAAATCGAGCATATCTGGAATTTAAAGGGTTTTCTAAGGTTGTCTCAGAAGCACAGCCAGGCTGGGGAAGGGCTGAGCCTAAAGCTGCAAATGCAGGTAGAAAAAGTTGAGCATGCGCATCAGATCTCTGGACTTCCCAGGCAGGGGAAGCTATGGGCTTGGCCATAGGAGGAGTAGAGGGTGGGGTCTGGAGAGGAGGGGAGGGACCAGCACAATTTGAATCACACTTGATTTTGAACTCAGGCCTGGATTCCTCTTCCCCCACCTTGCCTCCAGGTGCTAGGGGATTAAAAGCTTCTAGAGGGTGGGTCATTGCCTCCAGGCATGCAAAATTAAAGCAACAATTACTGTTAGAACTGGGAAAAGCTGCGGGAATCTCTTCAGGTTTCTCTGAAAAAGCATGGTTGGGAGAGGGAGAGATATTTCCTCCTGTGAGTAAGTTACTGGCTCTTTTAACAAAAATAAAAAGAAAAATAGAAAATCCACAAAAACAAAGCATTAACATGATCTTATCTCCCATTTGTCTGGTTAAACAGACCAAAATCAAAAATAGGATAATTAGGGAGTCTAAAAGGTCCAATCGAAAAAATTCAAAGGAAAACACAGCCAGTACACCAGTACTTAGCAGTTAAAGGGAGAGGGAGGGGAAATTTCTTACCCAACCAGCAGATCAGAAGAAGACTGAGGGTTAGCTTTCCTCTTCGTGGTCAGCCATCTGTTAAGGGCTAAAATTCTAGCTAAACTGTCTAAAATATCTAATGAGTGGTCGCCAATAAATTATAAGCTTTAGCAAGAGTTAGACTTTTAAGCATTTATTAAGGAAAAGAAGAATTTGGTAAAGAGAGAGAGAAAGGCCTAGATTCCTATCTATTAAAGGGAGAGCACATTTCTAGCTCCGCTCTCCACCAGAGTCCAAAGGCAAGAGCGCGAGACTGAGCGCCAGTCTCTTCCTTCCTCCTCCCACTAGCCCGCATCACTTCCTGACTCCTGGTCTTACCCTCAAAGACCTTCCCTTCATGGGCAGAACTCTTCTACAGTAAGTATCCAGCAGGTGGCATCATTCCAATCGTTACAAAACAAACAAACAAACAAAACCCAAAGAAAATTAAATTTGGATGAGTGGAAGCTAATGACTCCATGAGACAACAAGAAACAATAAAACTAAACAAAATAATGAAAAAGCAAAAGAAAACATGAAATATTTCATTGGAAAAAACAACTGACCTAGAAAATAGATTAAAGTGAGATAATTTAAGAATTATTGGAATATCTGAAAACCATGACCACAAAAAGAGCCTAGACATAAAAATTTCAAGAAATTATCAAGGAAGACTTCTCTGATATCCTAGAACAAGAGGGTAAAATAGAAATTGAAAGAATCAACAAATCACTACCAGAAAGAGATGACAAAATGAAAGTCCTAAGAATAGTATAGCCAAATTTCAGGGCAGCCAGGTAAAGGACAAAATATTATGAGCAGTGAGAAACAATTCAAATATTGTGGAACCATAGTTAGTATAACAAGCATTCATGATGCAAAGACAAGAGCTGAATAGAAAATTTAACTCTCAAATACAAGACTGAAGGTAAAAATAAAAATGTAAATAGAAAAGGAAAATAATAAGGGACTTAATAACATTAATCTGTTTACATTCATATATGGGTAGAAGATACTCATAATTACTAAGAACTTTACTATTATTAGGGAAGTTAGAAGGAGTATACATTTACAGAGGGCATGGGTGTAGATGGCTATGATGGGATGACTTAAAAAAATGAAATTAAGGAGTCAGTTAAAGGGGTCCACTTGGAGAGGAGGGAAGGAACAGGTAGAATGAAGAAAATTATCAGATATAAAGGAAGGGTGAAAAGAGTTTTTGTAGTGAAGAGGAAGATGGAGAGTTGTGACATGCAATTCTTGAACCTCACTCTGATCAGAAATGGCTTAAAGAAGGAATAACATAAACACTCATTTGGGTATGTCAGATAACTATATTATCCTCCAGGGAAATAGTAGAAGAAAAGGAAAATAGAATTTTGAGGGTGGAGATCGCACAGAGGGCCAATTAAGGGAAGTAGTAGTGTGAAACAAAATAGCCTTTGAGGAGGGACAGGTTAAAAGGAGAGAGAGAGAAAAGGTTGAACAGAGGGGAAAATAGGATGGAGGTAAATACACAGTTAATAATTATAACTGGGAATAGGATGAACTCACTTGAAAAATGGAAGATAACAGAATGGATTAAAAACCAGAATCTAAGGATAACTTGTTGACAACAAAGTCACTTGCAACAGAGACACAAACAGAATAAAAATAAGGAGTTGGATCAGCTGAGATAAAAACAAAAAAGAAAAAACAATAACAAACAAACAAAAACCCCACAGGAGTAGCAATCATGACTTCAGCTGAAGCAAAAGCAAAAACTAACCTAATTAAACAATTTTTAAAAGGATAAACAGAAAGGCAACCTTTTGTTAAAAGGTACCATAGAAAATTAATTAATATCAGGGACTTCTGGGGTAGAGCCAAGATGGCAGAGGAAAGGCAGTGAGCTCTCGAACTCATGACACAATCGCTCTAAAAAACATCCAAATAATGCCATAGGGCAGTTCCTGGAGCAGCAAAATCCACAGAAGTATGTGCTGAAATCATCTTCCTACAAAGAACAGCTTGGGAGGTCAGAAGGAGGGAGCTGGTGTGCTGAGACAAGAGTGGAGTCCAAACCCAGATCCAGTCCCAGAAAGGCTTTTCAAGAGAAAGAGACCCCCAGAGCCTCTGAATCAGCTGTAACACCAGTGTCATCTGGAACTAAGCTCACAATCTGGTGAGAGGGTTGAGCCTTTGGCAGGGGGGAGATTACAGGGTCCTCTGCTGGTGCTGATGCAGAACTTGGGTTTTTCACTGCTGCTGGGAACCAGGAGGTAGGCTTGAGTAGCAGTGGCCTAGGTAGGGGAGGGGCCCAGGCTCCTCAGAGCTGACAGCCACAACACACAAAGATGGTTGATTAGGAAATTGGTCTGGGGTCCTCTACAGATGAGGGAACAGGTCAGGCAAGTGAAGAACCTGCTCCTCCTTAAATCATACCACCTGGGATATCCTGAAGCTTGGGATAATGCAGCCTGGAAATAGTGCCCCACTTTAAGGAGCTAAAATCAAGTAAAAGAAAGGCAATATGAGCAGACAGATAAAGGTGAGGACCATATAAGGTTTCTTTAGTGACAAGGAAGGTGGAGGTGCACCCTCAGAGGAAGATGTCAATGTCAGGGCCCCTATATATAAATCTTCCAAGAAAAATATGAATTGTTCTCAGACCATATTGGTGCTCAAAAAGGACTTTGAAGATAAAGTTAGAGAGGTAGAGGAAAAAATGCAAGGATAAATGAAGGTTGGGAGCAGCGAAGTGGTATAGTAGATAAAGCACAATTCCTGAATACAGGAGGACCTGGGTTCAAATAAGATCTCAGACACTTGACACTTACTAGCTGTGTGACTTTTGGCAAGTCACTTAACCCTCATTGCCATGCCAAAAAAAGAAAAAAAGAAAAAAAAATAACTGGAGGGCATGGAATATGAAATTCCAGAGAGCAAGGGAATTGGGATTACAACCAAGAATCATGTATCCAGCAAAACTTTGTATAATCTTTCAGAGGAAAAATGGGACTTCAATGAAAAAGAGGACTTTCAGGTATTCATGATGAAAAGAACTGAACTGAATGGCAAATTTGACTTTGAAATACAAGACCCTAGAAAGCATAAAAAAATTTCAGTTGGGAAACATATCTGGGGTCATGCAGTGGGTGACAGTCTTATGTCCAAGGCCGAGTTTTGGCTGTGATCCCCTTGGGTCCAGGGTGGATTCTTTGTCCACTGTGTCATCTAGCTACCCCCATGATATCTTTAGGGTTAAATTGGTGGTGAGGGGAATGCACTGGGGGAGGAGGAAGGGCAGAGGTATCATAGGGTGAAATCCCACAGGAAAGGAAAGGGCTTATGGAGTGGGGGAAGAGATTGGGGAGGAGCAGGGCAGTAAATGAATTTTACACTCATCAGAATAGACTCAAAGACCTTAATCTCATCTTAGTTGGCTTGATGAGGGAACAAAATACATGCTCAATTGGGTGGAGTAATCTATTTAATCTGGGCAGTAAATGAGCCTAAGACTCATCAGAATTGGCTCAAAGATCTCAATCTCATCAGAATTGGCTCAAGGAGGGAATAACATACACACTCAATTGGGTGGAGTAATCTCTCTAACTCTGCAAAAGATATTTATAGTAACTCTTTGTGGTGACTAAGAACTGGGAATCAGGGGCAGCTAGGTGGTGCAGTGGATAAAGCACTGGCCCTGGATTCAGGAGTACCTGAGTTCAAATCTGGCCTCAGACACTTGACACTTACTAGCTGTGTGACCCTGGGCAGATCACTTAACCCCCATTGCCCCATAAAAAATCCCCAAAAAACAAAAAAAAACCTGGGAATCAAAGGAATGTCCATCAATTGAGGAATGACTGAAGAAGCTGTGGTATATGATTGTAGTGGAATGGTGCAATAGAAAATGACAAACAGGATGATACCAGAAAAACCTGGAAAGACTCACATGAATTGATGTATGGTGAGGTGAGCAAAACTGGGAGGACATTGTGCATAGTGATAGCAGTATTGTTCTATGAGCAATTGGGAATGACAACTACTCTCAGCAATTCAATGATCCAAGACAATCCCAAGGGACTGATGATGAAGCATACTATCCAGCCCCATAGGAAGACCTGCTAAAAAGGGCACTTGTGGATTGTACATATATAACCTATATCAGATTGTTGATGTCTTGTAGAGGGGGGAGGAAAGGAAGGGAGGGAGAAAAATTTGTAACTTTAAATCTTATGAAAATGAATGTTGAAAACTACTCTTACATTTAACTTGAAAGAAATAAAATAAATGTTTAATGAAAAAAATTAAGTAATATCAATATTAAATATATATATGCCCCAAGTGGTATAGCATCCAAATTTTTATAGGAAAAATTAAATGAGGTATAAGAGTTAATAGGAGGGGCAGCTAGGTGGCACAGTGAATAGAGCAATGGCCCTGGAGTCAGGAGTACCTGAGTTCAAATCCGGCCTCAGACACTTAACACTTACTAGCTGGGTGACCCTAGGCAAGTACTTAACCCCAATTGCCTCACTAAAAAAAAAGAGAGAGAGAGAGAGTAAATAGGAAACGAAACTATACTAGTGGGACATCTCAACTCCCCTCATACCCACTACCACAGAAGTAGATAAATATAACCAAAATTTTAACTAGAGGGAAACTAATGGTATGAAAAGAATTTTAGATAATATAGATATGACTGACCTTTGGAGAAAACTGAATGGTAACAGTAGTATATCTTTATTTTTCAGCTGTATGTAACCCCTTCATAAAAATTTAATGTATATTAGAGGATAAAAACTGCACAACCAAATGCAGAAAAGCAGAATTATTTAATGCATACTTTTTAGATAATAATACAATAAAACTACAATAAATAAAAAATTATGAATTAGGAAATTAAAAATTAATGGAAACTTAAATAGTTTAACCCTAAGGAATGAGAGGGTCAAAGAAAAAAATTAAAGACAATCAATAATGTCATTAAAGAGAATGACAACAATGAAACAACATACCAAAATTTATAAGATGAAACCCAAGCAGTACACAGGAGAAAATGTAGATCATTAAATGTTTACATCAATAAAATGGAGAAAGAGCAGATCAATGAATTGACCATGAAACTAAAAAGTAAACTAGGGGCAGCCAAGTGGTTCATTGGATAAAGCACAGGCACTGGATTCAGGAGGACCTGAGTACAAATCCAGCCTCAGACACTTGACACTTACTAGCTGTGTGACCTTGGGCAAGTCACTTAACCCCCATTGCCCTGCTCCCCCATAAAAAAAAAAGTAAACTAGAAAAAGAACAAATTAAAAATCCCCAATTAAACACCAAATTGGAATTCCTCAAAATCAAATGAGAGATTAACAACATTGATATTAAGAAAATCATTGAACAAATAAATAATAATAGTAGCTGTTTTATGAAAAAGGAACAAAAAGATAAAACATTGATTAATTTGTTTTAAAAAAAAGAAGAAAACTAGTGCAGCTAGTTGGCACAGTGGATAGAGCACCATCTCTGGAGTCAGGAGGACCTAGTTCAAATCTGGCCTCAGACACTTGACACTTACTAGCTGTGTGACCCTGGGCAAGTCACTTAACCCCCATTGCCTCCAAAATAAAATAAAATTTTAATAAAGAAGAAAACCAAATTGTCACTATCAGAAAGTATATTTTATGATATATAATGAAGATGAAATTAAATCAATTATTAGAAGATAGTTTGCTTAGTTATATGCTAAAAATCTGACAACCTACATGGAATAGATAAATATTCACAAAAATATAAATTGCTTAGATTTAGAGAAAAGTATATAGAACATTCAAATAACCCTACCAGAGAAAAAGTATCGAAGAATCCATAAATGAGATCCCAAAGAAAAAATCCCCAGCACCAGATAGATTCACAAGTGAATTCTATCAAACATTTAAAGAACAATAAATTCAAATACTCTATAAATTACCTGGGAAAATAGGCAAAGAAGGAATTCTACCCAATTTCTGTTATGACTCAAATATCACAAAACCAGGTAGAGCAAAAATAGGAAGGAAAACTATAGACAAATTTCTCTAATGAATATTGATGCAAAAATCGAATTAAACACTAATGAAGGTTTTATAGTATTGTATCACAAAGGGTATACACTATGACTAGGTGGGACCATGAATGAAGGGCTGGTTCAATATTCAGAAAACTGGCAGCAAAATTCACCATGTCAATAACAAAACCCAACAAAAGTAATGATTATCTCAAAGGAAACAGAAAAAAAAAACTTGACAAAATACAACGCTCATTTTTTTATTAAAACACTAGAAATCATAGAAATAAATGTAGCTTTCCCTAAAGCGATGATTAATATCTCTCTAAAACCATCAGCAAGCATGGATATAAACTAGAAAGCTTCCCAGTAAGATCAGGAGTGAAATAAGAATGCCCATTATCACTATTATGATTCAAGATAGTACTAGAAACATTAGCTATAGCAATAAGAGATGAAAACAAAATTGACGGAAGTTAAATAGGCAATGAGGAAACAAAACTATCACTTTTTTGCACTTGTTTTTGTTTAATCATTTCAGTGACATCTTTCTCTTTGTGGGCCCACATAGGATTTCTTGGTAAAGATACTGGACTGGTTTGCCATTTTCTTCTCCAGTTCATTTTACAGATGAAGAACTAAAGAAATCATGGTAAAGTGACTTGCCCACATTCACAGATCTACTAAGTGTCAGAGTTTGAACTCATAAATATGAGGCTCCCTGGCTCTAGACCTGGCATTCTATCCACTGTGCCACTTAGTTACTCTAGCTTCTCCTAGAAAATCAATTAAAAAAATAAACTAGTTGAAGGAATTAACAGTTTCAGCAAAGTTTCAGAATATATAACAAACCCACATTAATCTTCAGCATTTATGTATATTAAAAAGAAAGTCCAGGAGCAGGAAATAGAGAAATTCCATTTTAAATTGTTGTAGACAATATAACATACTTGAGAGTTAATGTGTCAAGACAAACCCAGGAGCTATATGAACTCAATCACAAAACACTTTTCACACCGTCAAATCTAAACATTTGGATAAATATTAATTACTTATGAGTAGGCCAAGCCAATATAATAAAAATTATAATACTACCTAAATTAATGTCCATATTTAGTGCCATTTCAATTAAACTACCAAAACCTATTTAATAAAACTTGAAAAAAAGAAAATAACAAAATTTATCTGGAAAAAAAAAGTTTAAGGATATTAGGGGAATCTGGGGGTGGGGAGGGAATATGAAAAAAGGGGTCTTAGTATCACCCACCTAGCAAAACTCTATATAATCTTTCAGGGGGGAAAATGGAACTTCAATGAAAAAGAGGACTTTCAGGCATTCGTGATGAAAAGATGTGAACTGAATAGTAAATTTGACTTTCAAATACATGATCCTAGAGGAGCATAAAAAGGTAAATAGGAAAAAGAAATTAAGAGGGATGTTAAAAGGTTAAACTGTTTATATTCCTACATTGGAACATGATACATCTCTCATAAGAACTTTCTCAGTATTAGGGCAGATGATAGGAATATATTTAGACAGAGAGCACAGGTGGGAATTGATTATGAAGGGATGATATCTGTAAAGCATCTATTTTTGTTTACTGTATTTTTTTTTGGTGGGGTGGCTAGGGTTGGGTGGCATGCCTGGGTTCATTGAGTTTGTGTCTTGTGTCTGAGGACAAATTTGGGCTTGTGTCCTCCTGGGTCCATAGTGGATGATTTGTCTACTATGACACCTGTCTGCCCCATTATGACATCTTTAGGGTAAAATTGAGGGGGAAGAGGAAATCCCTGGGGAAGGGGAAAGGGGAGAGGAAGAATGGAGTGGAAATATCACATGAAAGAAGAAGGAAAGGGCTTATGGAGTGAGGGGAGAAATGGGGGAGGGGTGGGTCAGTGCATGAGCCTTACACTCCTCAAAATAAGCTCGGAGACCTTACTCTCATCAGAGTTGACTCAAGGAAGGAACAAAATACATGCTCAATTGGGTGGAGTAATCTATCTAACCCTGCAGCAAAGTAGGAGGGGAAGGGGATAAGGAGGGAGGGGTGAAAGAAGGGAGGGGAGATTGGGGGAGAGGGTGGTCAGAAGCAAAATACTTTTGAGGAGGGATAGGTTGAAATAAGATAAAAAATAGAGTAAATATCATGGGGAGAGAATAGGATGAAGGGAAACAGTTAACAATAGTAACTGTGAAAAAAATTTGAAGCAGAGGCAAGAGTAATATAAGATGATGATGGTGGTGGTGGTGAAATGATTGATTGCTGGATCAATGATGATTGGATGAAGATAAGGATTGAATAGGACTGATTGATGATGATGAGAATTAGTTGAGGACTGATGGATGATTGATTAAAGATTATGACAAAAGATATGGTACTTACTTTGCTGGGCTATTGTGAAGAAAATTCTCAGGTATGAGGTACTATATAAATGTTATCTATCACTGTTGTAATAATCAACCTCATGGGTTTATTGTAAGGAAATCTCTCTTTAAAGTACCATATAAATTTAGTTACTATAAAAATGATGAGCAGGACTCTATCAGAAAAACTTGGCAAGACCTACATGAGTTGTTGCAAAGTGAAATGTACTATATACAAAATAAATGCAATATTGTAAGATGATCTGCTGTGAATGACTTGGTTATTTTCAGCATTGCAATGATCCAAGACAACTCTGAAGGTCTTATGAAAAATGCAATCCATCTACAGAGAGAGAACTGATGGTATCTGAATACAGATAGAAGCATTTTTGTTAGTTCCTTTATCTGAAGTTTTGTTTTTGTCTATTTTCTTTCACAGCCTGTCTAATGTGGAAATGTTTTGCATGACTGCTCATGTATAGCTTATATCGAATTGCTTGAGTTCTTGTAGGTGAGGTGGGGAGAGAGGAAGGAAGAGAATTTGGAATGCAAAGTTTTAAAAAATTGATTTCAAAATTTGTATTTTACATGTAATTTGGGAAAATAAAAAAAAAGTGGCTTTGTAGTATCAGATATCAAATTGTATTACAAAGTGGTAATAATTCAAAACAAAATTGTTTTCATTCCTACATGGGAAGATGATACTTCTAACTTGTAAGATCTTTCTCAGTATTAGGGCAACTGAAAGGAATTTACTTAGACAGAGGGCACAGGTATGAATTGAATATGAAGGGATGATATCTGTAAAGCATTTATTTTTTGTTTATCCTTTTTTTGTGGGGCAAGTAGGGTGGGGTGGCTTATGTCTGTGGATGGATTTGGCCTTGGAGCCTCCTGGGTCCAGGGCTGGTGCTTTGTCCACTGTGTCACCTAGTTAACCCATGATGACATCTTTAAAATAAAGTTAAGGCATAAGAAGAATGTACTGGAGAAAAAGGAAAGGGAGAGGTGGACTGGGGAAAAGTAGCTCACTTAAAAGAAACAAGAAAACGTTTATGGAGTAGAGGGGAAGATGAATAAGGAACAGGGGAGTGAACAAACCTTACTCTCAAAGAGGGAATAACATATACACTCAAGTGGGTATAGTAATATATTTTGCCCTGAGGGAAAGTGAGATGGGAAGAGGATGGGGGCAGGGTTAGAAGCAAAGGAAAAGGAGGGCAGATTGGGAGAGAGGGCCCTAAAAAGGAAAACACTTTTGAGGAACAATAGGGTGAAGGAAGACAGAAAATAGAGTAAATATCAAGGGGAAGGAATAGGATGGAGGGTAATACAGTTAGCAATAGTAATTGTGAAAGAAATGATCACCACAATGATGTCAGAAGGACGTATGAAAAAATGCAAACCATCAACAGAGGAAGAACTGATGGTATCTGAATACAGATTGAAGTATATATATATTTTTTGTTAGCTCCTCTTTCTAAAAAGTGATTTTGTCTACTTTCTTTCACAACCTAATGTGAAGATGTTTTGTGTAATTGAACATATATGACTTACAATGAATTGCTTGATTTCATAAGGAGCTTTGAGGAGGGAGGAAGAAAATTTAGAACATGTTTTTAAAAAATCAATGTGAAAAAAATTGGGTTTTTTTACATGTAACTTGGGGAAAATTCTAAATAAAATTTTTAAAAGAGCAAAAAAAGAACGATATAAATATACTATCTCATAGACATACAATTAAACTAAATTGGACTTCAACAGTGGGAAAAATTGCAACAGAAAGTTTTCAAAATAGTGGGGTTTGGCTGATGAAGGCAATAGAAAATTATGTGTAATCTTTCTATTTGCTCTTTTTGGATATATTTCGTCTCACATATATACCTCATGCCAGCTATCTGTCCTCTCATCTGATCTATGTATACATTAGAAAGACACATGTGGTCAACATTCTCTAGTATTTGAGTCAAGACAGACAAGTGTCAAGTCAAAAACCAATCACCTCCTGAAAACAGCAAAGGATACTGAATCTTACTGATTTGTACAAAAATATTTCTAGCAGCTCTTTTTGTAGTGGCTAAGAATTGGAAATCAAAGGAATGCCCATCAATTGGGGTATGTCTAAACAAAGTGTGGTATACGATGGTGATGGAATATTATTGTGTTATATGAAGTGACAAGCAGGATGACTTCAGAAAGGCCTAGAAAGACATGTATGAAATGATGTATAGTGAAGTGAGCAGAACCAAGAGAATATTGTGCACAGAAACAGCAATACTGTTGGATGAAGAACTGTGGATGACTTCACTGTTCTCAACAATACAGTGATCCAAGACAGTCCCAAAGGACTATTGATGAAATATGCTACCCACCTCCAAAGAAAGAACTGATATTGATGGAATAGACTGAAGCATGCTATTCTTCACTTTCTTTCATTTTTTTCTTTTAATCAAATTTTCTTGTACAAAATGACAAATACGGTAGCATTTTACATAATCATACATGTATAACCCATATCTGATTGTTTGTAACCTAAGGAAGGGGTGGAGGGGTGGGAGGGAAAGAGTGACAAAAATTGGAACCCAAAACAATAAATATTAAAATTATCAATAAAAAATAAATTTTGTTTATATGGTTCTTGGTTTTGTTTGAATAGTTATAGTTTCAAGTATTTCATACTGTCTAGAATTATTTTAAATGGAATCTTTTATATAGAGAGCTCTTCTTGGAGGATTTTGCTTGTGATATATAGGAACATTGATGATTTATGTGGATTGCTTTATATCCTGCTACTTTGCTAAAATTATTGTTTCAACTAACTTTTTACTTGAATCTTTGGAATTTTCCAAATACATCATCATATTATCTGCAAAATTTCTTCATTCCTTTTTCAGATTCCTCATATTTATTTTGCTATTTCTATGATTTCCATTACATTAATTCATATTTGTGACATTGTACATCCTTGTTTCACACCTGATTATATTGGGAAGACTTCTAGCTCATTCCCATTACAAATAATGCTTGCTGATTCTTCCAAATAAATATCTCTTATCAATTTCAGGAAAAACCCATTTATTTTAATACTTTCAAGTCATTTAATACAAGAGGATATCTAGGGTTTTATTTGGATTTTTTTTCGGGTAATATGGCATTTATTTATTCCAATGATTCTTATATTATTACTCAATTTGTATTCCAGACCATTTTTTTTTCTATGAAGAATCTTAATTTTGGGGGATTTTTAAGCCTTTTGCTTTTGTTTTGATATTTCTTATTGTTGCATAGCATCATTAGCATCTTTTTGGTCCATTTTCTTTTCTGGGAGTTTGTTCCTTGAATGAAGTTTTGTACTACTTCTATCAATCTACTAATTACTTTTGAAAATTTTTATTCTGTAGCTCATTTCTTTTTCATCTTTCCCTGAAATACAAAAGGCGTGATAGGAAAGGAGTAGATGTATTTATTATAGATGATAATTTTATCAAAAGATTTAACCAGAAAAGGGAGAAGAAAGCTAGGATGTTAGCTAGCAGGAATGGATGGGGGCAAACGTGGGTATATTTCTTGCAATAGAGAAACAACCAGAAGATTCTAAGAGATTGAAAATGTCACAAAGTGGGAATGATAGAATGCAACTATTGTTACCTTCAGAGCTCAATTGTTGAACAGCTGGGGCAGGTATGAAAGGTAAAAGGTGAGAGGTGGCAGATGTTTAGTATACTAAAAAGGAGTAGAGCCTTTGGCGACTGAAGTGACTTCCTATTACCCTATTCCTCCCCAAATATAAATATATAATTACTGCCATTTTCCTTGATGTGCTAGAGCTTAAATGTAAATCTCAAGCTATGGACTACCCCATGTGTTTCAGCTCTATCCAGTCTTGCTCCCTTTCCTTCTGATGTTAAAGGGGATTGTAAATCATGATTTCCTCCACATCATCAATCAGTCCTCATCAATCAATCTTCATCCATCAATCCTCATCTTCCTTCAATCAACATTATTCCATCAATCAATAAATAATAATAATAACCATCATGATGTTACATTGCTTCAAATTTTACTTACTTATTTACTCTGCTTCAAATTTTTTTCTACACTTACTATTGTTAATTGTTTCCCTCCATCCTATTCCCTCCCCATGATATTTATTCTATTTTCTATCTTCTTTTGCTCTATCCCTCCTCAAAAGTGTTTTACTTCTGCCTGCCCCCTCCCCCACTCTGCCTTCCCTTCTGTCACCCCTCCCTCCATATCCCCTTACTCTGCTGGGATATTGTGAAGAAAATTCTTTGTCAGGTATAAGGTACTATATAAATGTTATCTATCACTGTTGTTGCAATAATCAACCTCATGGGTTTCTTGTAAGGTAATCTCTAAAGTATTTTGCTATAAAAAATGATGAGCAGGATGCTATCAGAAAGACCTGGAAGGACCAGCATGAGCTCATGCAAAGTGAAATGTACTCTTTACAAAATAACAGCATTATTGTGAGATGATCTGCTCTGAATGACTTGGTTATTTTCAGCAATGCAATGATCTAAGACAACTCTGAAGGTCTTATGAAAAATGCAGTCCATCAGCAGAGGGAGAACTGATATCTGAATACAGATTGAAGAATATTTTTTTGTTAGTTCCTTTATCTCAAGTTTTGTTTTTGTCTGTTTTCTTTCACAACCTGGCTACTGTGGAAATGTTTTGTACGACTGCTCATGTATAGCCTATATTGAATCCTTGAGTTCTTGGGGCGGGGGGGGAGGAGGAGGAAGAAAATTTGGAAAACAAAGCTTTAAAAAAAGATGTAAAAATTTGTATTTTACATGTAATTTGGGAAAATAAAATTCTAAATATTAAAAAAAGAAAATCATAATTTCCATCTACAACCTCCTTCTGATGATAGGAAAAATAAGACTGCCCATGTAGGTTTGTTTCTTACTTGCCCTAAGTCATGATACAAGCTCAAATAGGGGAACACTAAACTTTCATACTCTATTCATGTATCACATAAAGTGGCATGACCCCTTATTGTTTTACAATATAATCATTAATATATGATAAGTACTTCCTATCAGAAAGTCAAAGACCATCATATAACATTATTGTAACCTCTGTGGATCTAATTGGTTCAAAGACTATGGACTTTCTAGCCACTTCATTTGCATAATTCCAAATTTTCTTCCAAAATAGTTGTATCATTTAACAACTCCACTAATGATGTGTTAGTGTGATTATTTTCCCACTAACCCTTCCAATTAATTTTTGCCATTGTTGTCATTTTAATCAATTTTCATTGTGTGAGGTAAAACCTCAGAGTTGTTCTGAATCACCTTTTCCTATTGTTAGTGATTAAGAACATTTTTTTCATGTGGGTTGGAATACTGTGCAGTTTTGAGAACTGTTTATATCCTTCAGCTATTTATCTATTAGGAAATATCTATTAGTCTTATCTTCATTAATTCTATACATTTATTATGTGATATATATGTATAAAATAGTGTGCATATTTATTAATTGCTTATATATTTTGGATACCAAACCCTTTAAGAAAAAAATTATACAAGAATTTTTTCCCCTCATTTGACCACCTCTTTCCTTATTATAAATGCATTAACATTTTCTGGGCAGAAATTTTTCAGTTTCAAGTAATCAAATTTATCTGTTATTTTTTATAGTTGCCTCTATCACTTGTTTGGTTAAGAGTACATCCCTTATCCATATGTATGAGAGGTATATGATATGTTTCTCTTCCAATTTTTGTATAGTATGATTTTTGAGGTCACAAATTTATTTAATATATATTATAGCCTGTGGTGTAAGGAGTTATTGATCTAAGCCTTATTTCTGACAGACTGCTTTCTAGTTTTCCTAACAGTTTTTTTTTTTTTTAGGTAACTCATGTTTTCCACTTTATCAAACACTGGTTTATTAAGTCCTATTGTTTCTAAATCTCTCTTGTATAGTCTATAACATTGATCTAGCTTATTATTTAACAAGTATCAGATGGTTATAATGATTGCTTCTTTATAATATAGTTTGGGGTATAAAATTGTTATTCCCCTTCAATTCTTACTTTTTTAATAATTTCCCTTGATTTTAAAAATCTTTTGTCTTCCAAATTAATTTGGTTATTATTTTATCAAACTCTATAAAATATCCCCTTGTTAATTTGATTGGTATTATGTTAAAAGTATAAATTAATTTTGATAGTATTGCATTTTTATTGAATTGGCATAGCCTTGTCATGAGCACTAAAATTTCATCCAATTATATAGATCGTTCTTTATTTCTTTAAGAAGCACTTAATAATTGAACATCTTCAAGTCTTTGTATGCTTTGTGAGGTTGACTCCCAGACATTTTATGTGATTTATAGTTATTTGGAATGGGATTTCACTTTCTATTAGTATTTCTTGTGATCTGTTATTATTATATAAAATGCTATTGAATTTTAGGTATTTATTTTGTAGCCTTCAATTTTGCTAAAGCTTTTGTTTATCTAAATGAACATCTTTCCTGATTCCTTGGGGTTTTCTAATTAAACAATCACATCAGCAAACACCAATAATTTTATCACTTGATCTTTATTATTTTGTTTTCTTTTTTCTGCTATTTCTAGCAGTTCTAGAATCGTATCATATAATAGTGGGGAGAGTGAGCATCCTTGCTTCACTGCTCTATTCATTAGAAAGGGTTCTAATGTATACTCATTGCATAGAATGCTTGTTTTGGGTTTTAGGCAGATGCTTATTATGATATTGAAAACTAAACTTCTATGTCTATTCTTTGTAGTGATTTTTAGCATAAGGGGTATTGTAATTTATCAAAGTTTGTTTCTGAGTATATTTAGTTGATCATATGGTTTTGAATGTTTTGGTTTTTTATACAATTATGTTGATCATTTTCCTAATGTTGAAACATCCTTGAAGCCTTGGTATAAATCTCACTTGATCGTAATTGAATGCTTTACTTGTTAAATTGTTATTGTCTCTTTGGTAGGATTTTGTTCATGATTTTTAGTAAATAATCATTAATGATATTAGCCTATAGTTTTCTTTCCATTAATGAAGTATTAGGGATATAGTTGTCCCATAAAATGATAGTGGTAGTGGATTTTTTTTATTTTTAAGAATATCTTGTGAAGTAGAAATATTAACCTTTTAAAGTATGATTGAATTCTCCTGTGAATCCATCAGGTACAGGGATTCCCCTACCCCCCCCCCCCCAAATCCCCACCCCCACCCCTGCCTTGGTATTTGCTTTTGCAAAATCATTTTCAGAAATAGTGTTATTTAAGATATCCATCTGGTTTTCTGGTAGTAAGGTATTTTGAATTTTTAAAGTATTTTTCTTTTTTATATATTTAGTTTTGTTTTCATAAAACTATGTATGATGCATTCTTTTTATTTCTTCTGATTTATCTATGATTTCACTTTGATCACTTGCTATTATATCAATTTGAATTTGTGTTTTTTTTCTTTATGATCAGATTATCTAAATGTTTATCTTTTTTTTTTACTTTTTCCAAAAAACAATTTTTAGTTTTACTTATCATTTCTGCGGGATATTTTTGGTTCCAACCTATTTCCCCTCTAATTTTTAATATCTTTTCTTTTAGGATATTGTTAGGTTTATTTTTTCATCTCTAATTTTTAGAACTGCATAATCAGTTAATTACTTTTTTCTATTTTGTAAATGTATTGTTGTAAGGATATATCCCCCACCCCCAAACTTATGGTGCAGCTTTCACTGCATCCAAAATTTTTTGATATGTAGTTTCATTATATTATCTTTTACATATTCTATGATTTGTTCCTTCGCCCACTCATTATTTAACATTTCATTGTTAAGTCTTAATCTTGTTTTTTGTTTGTATTCCATCAACCAACTTCTATTTTTATTGTATTATGTATTGTATTATGGCCTGTAAAGTATATATCAACTATTTCTGCCTTTTTACATTTGTTTGCAGAATCTCTGTATCTTTAGACATGGTCAATTTTTATAAAAGCTCCATGTGGTGCAGAGAAAATAGATATATACTTTTGCTATTCCATTTAGAATATGCCATGAATCTATTTCTTAGTTCTCTGTACTCCTTTGTGGGTTCAGAATTTTGCAGCCCTGTTGCTTCTGAGTTGCAGTTCCCAGCAGGCTTCTTCTCCTGAAGAGTGGTGGCCAAACTGTCTATCAAGGCCTGGGCAAACTTCTGCAACTTGGAGTCAGAGTCTCTGGAACTGGAAAGGAGAATAGATTAGGTACAGAGATAGGTTTTGGTGTATGTAAGCCTATGCTATTTCCTTAGGTCTGGTAGTGTAGCCCCATTGTTTAGCAAAGGAGGTGGGGTAGTTCTCCACCCTACAAAGAGGGGAATGTGATGAAATAATGGGATTTCGAAGATACTCAATGACCCACCTGGAGATTAATCTAGACTGATTGAATCAAGTGAAAGTGATTGACTGCTGATTAGCCTACATCAAGTTAACTGGATTGTAATCACACCTGGCTAGTCCTTAAGAAGGTATTGTTCTCAGAAACTAGACTGTGAACTCAACTTGAGAACACCTTCAAAACCAATGGGTTTGGATTACGCCAACCAATCAGCTTGAAACAGTGTGTAAGGACCACCTCTTTTCCAGAACTATAAAAAGCTTCCACAATCAGCTTGCTAGAGAGTTCCTTTTGTTCTGATTCTTCTTTTACAACATGACTAATGTGGAAATATGTTTAACATGATTGTAATGTATAACTTAGATTGCTTACTGGCCTCAAGACAAAGGAAGGAAGGGAAGGTAGGAGAAAAAGTTATCTTTACATGTAATTGGAAAATATTTTTACAAATAAATTTTTTAAAAGAGGGAGATTTCTTGCTATCCACAGGGTATTCCCCATCTCTATCAAATAATTGACAGATAAAGAGAACCATGATGAGCACCTGGCCTAGGAAAGTGGAGGTGGGAATGGAAAGAAAAAGCAGATGCCAGATGGATTAGGGAAGAAGGATTGACATTGCTTCATGATAGATTATCATGCACATAACAGCTTGTGTTTCAAAGAACTTAGCCTTGCCACAAAGGACCTGGTTTGTTCCATAAAGCAAATAAATTTACTTAAAGACTTAGTACATCTAAGAGCAAGATCCAACTTAGAAAAAAGACAGTGATATACTTTTTTTCTTTGCCCTTCTCCTTCACTCACTATAGGGAAACAGAACTGAATGTATAATGGAATCTACTAACTTTACTCCTTGCTTGTCTTTAGGATTGACAAATTTTAGCCTTTGTTCTATGTGCATACTTTCTTTTCAAGCCCTTTAAAGGCAATACATATATAGAACACCATCAAAATTGAATGTTTTTTTATTTATTATTTGGATGTAAAGACAAAAAGGTGGTAGATAACCAGTTCTAACATGGGAAGCAATTGGTTACCAGGAATTGAACCTCGGGTTGAAGCTATTAGGGCAAAGTGGATTGGAGACAAAAATACAGAGTAGTAGGCATGCAATTTCAGGCAAGGCAAGCAACTATTCTGGACCTCTGTAAATGAGGGAGTTGAACTAGAAGATCTCTAAGGTCCCCTTCCCCATCTAAATCTAAGCTTCTATGATTATGTCATACCTGGATTTTTATGATAACCTGCTTCTTTCCCTTGTGAAGTCTTCCTGAATTCATCCTTTTATGGCTCCTGTTTGGCTTATATGCTATTTTATTTATTCCAATAATTCAATGATTTATTGTTTCATTACACCTAAATACATATTCTACTATCATTGTAGAGGACAACTACTCTATACCATCTAAATAGGCTTAATGAGGTTAGGAGGACAGAAAAAAAGCCATAGCATGGTGGCTAAGCTTCTGGCATGTATGGCTAGACATACAATAAAAAGGAAATACAGTTAAATATTAGAAAACTGTTCTCAGAGTCAAACAGATTTGATTTCAGTTTTACCTCTGACACATAATGGTTTAGAGATTCTGAGTATATCATTGGATTTCTCTCAGTGTTTTAGAGCTTTTGATGATCACCCTTGGGAAATAAAATTCCATTACCATGAGTTCCCTACAACAATGAAATGACGAGTAGGGATTTATGCATACATGTTTCCATGCATCCATCTATACATTCATCCAGATAGATAGATAGATAGACAGACAGACAGACTGTTTTTGGTTAGTCAGTTTGCATTTATTAAATCCCTACTATGTGTTAGGCACTGTATGAAGCATTGGGGATATAAAGAAAGGCAAAAAACAGCACCTGATTTCCATAAGCTCACAATCTAATGATGGTGATAACATGCAAACCACTAGGATCTCTTGATCCAGCACTGCTAACTATCATCTTATATACCTTCTGCCTCTTGTGGTTAAAATACTTTTAAAAGCCATCTACAATAGTTGCCTCCACATTTGCACATCTCCCTCTCGTCTCAACAACTTACAATCCTGCCTCTAACCAGATCATTCCACCAAAATTGCTCTCTCTGAAGTAACCACTCATCTCTTAGTTGCCAAATCCTATGGCCTTTTTATCAATCATCATTATCTTCTTTGTAGCTGTTGACATTGTTCATCAACCTTTCCTTGATGCTTTCATCTCTCTAGGTTTTTGCCTTCTACAAATCTCTCTCTATTCCAATCCATCCTCCATTCAGCCACCAAAATGATTTTCCTAAAGTGGAGGTACAATCATGTCACCCCCTCTACTCAATAAACTTGAGTGGCTCTCTATAACATCCAGAATAATATAAAAATATGTTGGGCATTCAAAGCCCTTTATAGCCTAGCCCCTTCCTAATTTTCCAGGTCTCTTACACCTTACTGTCTGCTATGTACTTGTTAATCCAATGTCTCCAGCCTCCTTGCTGTTTGTTACACAAGGAAAACATTCTGTCTCTCACCTGTAGACATTTTTCTCATAGTCTCCCTTGCCTAGAATGCTCTACTTCTCCATCTCTGATTACTGTCTTCAATGGCTTCAAATTCCAAGTAAAATCCTATGCAGGAATCCTTCGCAAAACCTCTTAAATTCTAGTGCATTGTCACTGTTGATTATGCCTAATTTATTTTGTATGTTGTGTATTTGAGTGTATTTGTTTACTTGTTGTCTCCCCTATTAAGTTGTGAGTTTCTTGAGAGTTGCCACTTTTTGTATCCCCAGTGCTTAGCATAGTTTCCTGACATTTGGTACACACTTTGATAAATGTGTAATGACTAATTATATAAAAACAAGATATATACATGATAAACTGAGGATTGTCTCTGAGGGAAGACACTAGGTTTTCTTGCATAAAGTGGGACTTTACTGACATTTGAAGGAATCTAGAGAAACTAAGAGGCAGAGAGGAGGAAGGAGACAATTTTAGTAACAGGGCCAGTAAAAATCTCCAGAGTTGGACCATGGAGTGTCTCGTGCATGAAACAACAAGAAAGCTCATGTTACTGGATCTCAAAATTAGGGAGGGGATGGAGTGTGAAGTGACAAAGGTGGAAACCATAAGATTTGACATAGAATACAGAGAGCGAGGATTCATCGATGACATTTAGATCGTTGGCCTGAGTGACTGGGAGGATAGTGTCACCCACACAATAATAGGAATGTTAGGAAGGGGGGAAAAAGATGAGAGGTTTGGGGGCACATTGAGTTTATTTTTTTAATAATAAACATTTTTATTTAAAGGTTTGAGTTCCAAATTCTATCCTTACCTCCCTCCCTTCCCTTTCCCCTCCCTGAGACAGTAAGCAATAAGATATAGGTTATTCATGTACAATTATATTCAACATTAATATATTAGTCATTTTGTATAAGAAAACTTAAATAAAAGAAAAAAATGAAAGTTAAAAATAGCATGATCCAGTTTATGTTCAATCAATATCAGTTCTTTCCCTGGGGATTGTCTTGGATTGTTTTATTGCTGAGAATGGTTAAGTCATTCAGAGTTCTCCTTGCAACAATATTGCTGTAACTGCACACAACACTGTCCTGATTCTACTCACTTCACTATATATCAGTTCATATAAGTCTTTCCAAGACTTTCTGAAATTGTCCTCTTGACACATTGAGTTTAAAAAGACTATGTGACATGCAGTTCCAAATTACTTTTGTTAGAGATGTCTATGGTTGGAGATATCATACTGTAGGTCAGGATAGAGGTTAGGGCTAGATAAGTACATTTGAGAGTCATTTGCAGAGAGGAGAGAATTAAAACCATGAGAACCGATTAGACAAACAATTGAAATAGCATAGAGAGAGAGAAAAGAGAATGGGATACAGAAAGGTACTTTGGAGAATCTTCATGCCAACAGGGTGTGACATAAATTAAAATTCATCAAAGTAGACAGAAAAGGAGAGGTCAGAGAGGTAGGATGACCAGGAGAGAATGGTATCACAAAAGCCTAGAGAAAAGAGAATATCAAGGAGAAGAGTGTGATCTGTGTGTGAGATTTTCCCCATCCCTTAGATTTATAGAATTCTTTAGAAGCTTAAGCAAATGATAGTGAAGTAGGTAAGATAGATATTGGTGGGAGCAAATGTAAGTACTTTATTGTCAACTTTTCTACACCATCCCTCACCTAGAATTCATCTATCTGACTTCCAATTGTGGTTAGGTATAGCTACCAATCAACTTCAAGGTCAGATACTTAAAATAGTAACTTCTGAGCTGAAAGGGATCAATCAGAGCTAGGGAGAAGTTGGAAAGTCATGCTTAAAGCAAGATGATAGAAATCTCTGATAGAAAACAACTCAGAGGACTAGAAATTAGAGAGGCATTGTATGAGATGGCAAAGATGTATTCCAATAGATGGCTTCCTATGTTATAAGCTTATTAATTAGTAACGGGGCTATTTTTAATAGAGTACATATTTTGGCAAGTGATTATGCTGTTATCTGACTGATGGTTTCTTTTTCTCTGTTCCATATGTATTGTATATGGACCACTTGAATTATGTTAATTTGTGGGAGGAGTCATGATACATAAATATACATGGATCCTTAGGCTCAGGGTCTTTGGGTTCTAGATCTGAAACCAGTTTTACTGTGAGACAGCATCCCTCTCTCAAAAAATATTCTCTTTTGGTTTAGAAACTTTAGTTTTTTCTTCATCTAACAATGTGACTTAGAACTTTTTGCAAAAGATCAGCAGTATGAAAAATTTAAGAGTAGGGGGCATAACCAAGATGGTGGAGGAAAGGCAGGAAGCTCTCCCCAATACCCCTTCAAATATCTTTAAATAATGCCACAAGTCAATTCCTGGAGCTGAAGAACCCACAAAAAAACAGGGTGAAATAATTTTCCAACCAAAGACAACTTAGAAGCTTGGCAGTAAAAAGTTGTTTACACCAGGGTGAGTGTATATTACAGGCTGCACCAGTACAGATCCAGGCCCAGTGTAGAATTAGTCAAATGGAAAAGGAGGTACAAAAGCTCTCTGAAGAAAATACCTCCTTAAAAATCAGGAATGAACAAATGGGAGCTAATTACTTTATGAGGAATCAAGAAACAATAAAGCAAAACAAAAAGAATGACAAACAAGAAGGCATTTCATTGGAAAAACAACTAACCTGGCAAATATATCCAGGAGAGATAATTTGAAAATTATTGGACTATATGAAGGCCATGATCAAAAAATATCCTAGATATCATCTTCCAAGAAATTGTAAGAGAAAATTGACCTGATATTCTAGAACTAGAAGCTAAAATAGAAATTGAAAGAATTCACTGATCACCTCTTGAAAGAGATCCTAAGATGAAAATTATCAGGAATATTATGGCCAAATTCCAGAGCTCCCAGGTCAAGGAGCAAATATTGCAAGTAGCCAGAAAGAAATGTCAAGTATTGTGGAGCCACTGTCAGGATAATGCAAGATTTAGCATCTCCTACTTTAAAAGAAAAGAGGGCTTGGAATATGATATTGTGGAGGGCAAAGAAACTGCAATTACAACCAAGAATCACCTACCCTGGGGTCAGCTAGTTGGCACAGTGGATGAAGCACTGGCCCTGGATTCAAGAGCACCTGAGTACAAATCCAGCCTCAGACAGGTAAAGCTTACTAGCTGTGTGACCCTGGACAAGTCACTTAACCTTCATTACCCCACAAAAAACACACAAATAAACAAACAAACAATGAATCACCTGCCCAGGAAAACTGAGCATAACCCTTCAGAGGGGAAAATGGGAATTCAATAAAAGATAGGAATTTCAGGCATTTTTTTTTTTGGTGAGGCAATTAGGGTTAAGTGACTTGCCCAGGGTCACACAGCTAGTAAGTGTTAAGTGTCTGAGTCCGGATTTGAACTCAGGTCCTCCTGAATCCAGGGCTGGTGCTCTATCCACTGTGCCACCTAGCTGCCCCTAATTTCAGGCATTCTTGATGAAAAAACCTGGGCTGAGTAAAAAAATATGACTTTCAAATACAAGACTCTAGAGAATCATAAAAATGTAAACAGGAAAAAGAAATCATAAAGGATATTAAAAGGTTAAACTGTTTACATTCCTCCATGGGAAGATGATACTTGTAACTCATAAGAAAGTTCTTATTATTAGGACAGTTGGATGGAGTATATTTAGACAGATGGCACAGGTGTGAGTTAAATATGAAGGGATGATATTTCAAAGAAAAATTTAAGGGGTGAGAGACAAATGCATTGGGAGAAAGGGAAAGGGAAAGGTGGAATGGGGGCAAAGTATCTTACTTAAAAGAAACAAGAACAAGGTTATACAGTGGAGGGGAAGATAGGGGAGGTGCTGGGGAGTGAGTGAACTTTATTCTCATTAGAATTGGCTTAAAGGGGGAATAACATACACATTCAATTGGGTATAGTAATTTATCTTACACTGAAAGAAAGTAGGAGGGGAATGGGATAAAGGGGATGGTGATAGAAGGAGTCACAGTTTGGGGTAGCGGCAGTCAGAAGCAAAACACTTTTAAGGAGGGACAGAGTGAAAGGAGATAGAGAATAGAATGAACAGCATGGAGAGGAAATAGGAGGATGGAAATACAATTAGCAATAGTAATTCTGAAAAAATTTTGAAGCAAGTTTCTCTGAAAAAGGCCTCATTTCTCAAACGCTTAGAGAACTGACTCAAATTTATTAAAATAAAAGCCATTCCCCAAATGATAATCAAAGTTATGAAGAGTTTTCAGATGAAATAATCAAAGCTATTTATAGCCATATTAAAAAAATGCTCTAACTATTGATTAGAAAGATGGAAGTCAAAACAATTCTTAGGGACTATATCATGCCTATTATATTGGATAATAGCACAGCAGAGGAAAATGACAAATGTTGTTAGGAGATATGGAGAAAATGTAACATTAATGTACTGTTGGTAGAGATGTAAATTGATTCAAACATTCTGTAGAGCAATTTGGAACTATGGGCCAAAGCGGTATAAAACCATGTATATTAATACCACTACTAGGTTGGTATCCAAAAAGAGATTTTTTAAAAAAAGTCAAAGAACCTATATGTACAAAAATATTTATGGCAATCCTTTTATGGTGCAAAGAATTTGAAATTGAGGCGATGACCAACAATTTAGAAATGACTGAATAGATTGTGGGATGTGATTATGATGGCAGCAATAAAATGATCTAAGACACAGTCCATCTCCAGGGAAAAAACTGATGGTATCTGAATTGAGATTGAAGCATAATTTTTTTTGTTTATTTCTTTTTCTTAAATTTTTTTATCTCTTTTCTTTCACAATCTGATGAATATGGAAATGTTTTGCACGACTATACATATATAATTTATACTGAATTGTTTATGTTCCTAAGCAGCAGGGGAGGAGGGGCTGAGGGGGAGGAGGCAGGAAAATAATTTGGAACACAAGGTTTTAAAGATGGATGTTAAAAATTGTTTTTACAATTAATTGGGGGAAAATTAAAAATTATAAATTAAACAAAAAATTTAAGAGAAATCATCAAATATAAGGATTTATTTGTTTTTTTCCCCCCTGGGGGCAATGAGGGTTAAGTGACTTGCCCAAGGTCTAACACCTAGTAAATGTCAAGTGTCTGAGGCTTGATTTGAACTGAGGTACTTTATCTACTTTGCCACCTAGCTGCCTCCATAAAGTATAAGGATTAAGGAAAAGCCATTAAATTTGAAAGTGTGCGCGCGTGCGCGCGCGCACACACACACACACACACACACACACACACACACACATTGTAGTCAACACATTACCCCAAATTTGTCTCCATTTAGTGTATTATTCAATTCATTAAACATTTATTACATGTTTAGGATATATCTGGCCCTGTGGGAGAAACTGGTTACTGTGTGCCCTGAGCATTATGCCTTCTAATTCTCATTGCCATTGTTGAATTCATATGGAAAATTGCAACCCTTTCAGGACCAGCACCACAAATGAGATGGTAAAGTAAAAGGAACTGAAAGGGGACAGAATGATCTGGCCTAAAATATGAGAACTGACTCAAGCCAACACTCTCCCAGGTATCATGAACAATTTGAAATTGACTACTAGCAGGATAACTAGAGTAAATACACATTGTGCCTTACACATAATTATATTTCACTAATTGAATTGATTATGCAATACCTAGTAGCTGTTTAGAATTGTACTTTATTTATAGACAGAAGCTATGTTCATAGTACAGACAAAGTTACAGATAGAGAAGGGCAAAAGTGACTTTCCTAAGGCATCCCATTAGAATGTGACCTTTCTATTTTACTTTCTTTTTTTTCTCTATCACTTAGAACAGGGCCTGAAACATAGTAAGCATTTAATAAATATGAATTGACTTGACTTTCTAAAACCAAAAGTGAACCCAAATTCCTTCTTTAGCACTGTTCAAGATTTTGTCCATCATACATTGTTTTTGCACGTCAATGGGAAATTCTTTTTGTTATCTCAGAAGTTATCACATAGCAGGCACTTAAATGTTTAATTAATCTCACTGAAAAAGAATGAGGTAAATTAATATAAAATTTTCTCTCTTTCCTCAAGGTTCAACTATATTTGATTATCAGTCTTTTCTTCCTATATTTATATTAGATGTGCTTTATATCTCTTCATCTCTACAACAGTTATAATCATCCCAGGAGAAAACAAGTTCCTTTAGGACAGGGACTAGGTCAGTTATTTTTTTCAATCTTTGTATACCCACAGCATGTGTTAGTGCTTACACTTTGTAAGTACTTAATACTTGGTTGGTAAATTCAACCAAAGTGATTTTGAATCAGAGGAAATTTAAATTCACTACTAACATAAATCAATCTAGTGTTGAAGTTATATGCAAAAGTTTCTTTGACTCCTTGTTTTGAGGTTAAATTATTGACTTCCTACTCCTGGTTTATACTAAATTTCAGCTTTAGTCTGTATCACCTGAAGTGCCTACAACTACCCTGATGAGGAATGGACCTAGCTCACTTTAGGCCTCAAATCTTTTGTCCATCCAGCAACGGGCGGTGGCCACAAATGGGAAAAAAAAACCCTATTAAACACAGAAAACATCTGTGCCTTTGGTTCTTCCAGGCTTATTTTTCCAATACTTCACATACCTCAAATACTTAAGCACAGCTCCTACTTTTGAGCAGAAGAGAGGAAAAATAACAACATGTAATATTTCATTAAATAGACTATTTACATTGACATGACAAAGTTGATAAAAAAAATGACTAGTTGGATTTTGGAAGCCACAGTTTCTGGCTCCTTGGACAGACTCCTTCATCTAGTAATATGCTTCTGCTAGGCTGCTTAGCTGGGCTTGGGGCCTCATCTGACTCGGGTTAGCTTAGGGGGACTCCTGTTGTACTATTAAATATCATGGGGCTAAGACTATGGGAGGGAAGACAGTTAAGGGAAGCAAAAATGTTATTGGATTCTTTAAAAGAAATTCTTTTACAGTGGATATAAATCACATGGCTGGCCAGAAGTTCTGGATTTATGACAGGTGTGGGTTTTTTTTCTCTCTTTTTTTTCTTCTTCACCCTTTCCCTCATAAAAATCTCCTTAGTAGGTAAAATTTTCCCAATTTTTCATTTTATTTTCTTTTTTCCCTTTCATTGTTTTGAGTCATTTTTCCTTTGATCTCAGGCATTAAAATTCAACATGAGAAAGTTAGCTGGGAAAGTTAGGCTGAACTTTCTACTCAGTACATTTGTAATTCTTGGGTAGACTGCTTTCCATTGTTGATGCTCGAATCAGAATGGGTTGATCTGAAGGTTATAAGTGACTTTTGCAAATCTTCTGAGTTTATTTATTGAGTTTTTGGGTTGGGACTCTGAAATGTTCATGAAATGCCCTTTTCCTCTCCCCCCTTTCCATTAATTAAAATTATTTTTTCAAAGAAGATTTCATTTGAAAACATGTTGTCCCAGCTAAGTAGGAGTTTGTACTGTGCAAACAATAATGACCTTCCTTCCAAAGTAATCCTTGACCTTCTTCTAGGATTACCCAAAGAATCAAATAAAATAAACATTGCAACAGCCACACAGAACTTGTGTTTATCTGGAAGCAAATAGAACACAGAGACCACAGGTTTCAGGTTTAATTCTATAATTTTAGAAGACCTAGTCTTTGAAATGGTAGTTTATTGTTTCTCTCATCTTCAACTTCCTTTTGTCCATCACACCACACAAATTTTCATGTTAGACGAGGTATCCCTCACATTGAATGTTGAAGAAAAAATGGGTGGGGATATATATATATATATATATATAATATATATATATATATATATAATATATATATGTGTGTGTGTGTGTGTGTGTATGTATGTATGTATGTATGTATATCTTTGGAATTGGATTTCCTCTTCCTTCTTGGAAATGAAATTTCTATCAGTATTGCACTGTCCTTTGCATTCAAAGAGGATACCAGTGCTTGAAAGTATAATCCATTTTGATGACAGGTACTAAAAACCACATGTGGTCATCAGTTATTATATTCACCACTTGAATACTCTCTTTTGCATTGGAGATAAGGCCAATGGCCCCTCATTAGCACTGGTGATATTGTCTCTTTCTCACTGTCAACTTAGTGCAAGATGAACTATTCTATTGCCCAATTCTGAAGGCTAGGTTAAGCTGATATATAGCTTAGAATTATCATCCACTTCTGCATGATTCTAAAATAATAGGTAGGAAGCCACCTTCAATTTGAGGTCCTGATTCTTCCATTTATTAGCTAAATCACCTTGAACCAGCCATTCAACTTCTTTCTGTGTTAGTTTACTTATCTGTAAGGGTCTAGACCTCATTGCTCCCTTCTAGATCTAAGATTATATACCACTCTTGGCTTCTATGGGTTTTAATGCTACTTTAAAAAAATGTTGGCGGGCAGCTAGATGGCACAGTGGATAGAGCACCGGCCCTGGAATCAGGAGTACCTGAGTTCAAATCCGGCCTCAGACACTTAACACTTAACTAGCTGTGTGACCCTGGGCAAGTCACTTAACCCCAATTGCCCCACTAAAAAAAAAAATGTTGCTTTACTCTATTTTTGAACAGTCTGCTCTTTAATTCACTCAACAGTAGTTGTTTTGGCATCATAGTATCTGTTCTGTGTTTATCATGGCATGTGACACTGAGTATTGATTCTAGATGCTAGCTCAGGTGTCATAGTAGCAGAGGACAGACAGTTGTAGTGTATCAGTATGAGGCTGGCTCTCAAGTGTATACTAAAATCCCAAACAACCTCTTAAGCAAGCCTGAACTATGTTACAGGGTTTTTTGTATTTCCCATCACATTAAGCACCTGAATTTGGTCAATGGAATATAAATTTTATGTATTAATATTATTCTGTAAGGACCAGCCTGTTCTAAGACTGAAGAGACTAATCATCTCTTGATAGGAAGAAAAGTGACTAAATTCCAATGGTGAAAACTCTCAAAAAGCAGCTACTACAATAAAGGATTGCAATCTATGTTGTGACTCACAATGCTGTAGATCCTTAAAGTATTGGAGCTCAAGTTTTCACACTATGAGAGGTAGTTTTTTGACAATGTAAAGAACACTGGATTTGGAGTTAGAAGACCTGGGTTTGAGTTTTGATGCTATAATTTACTTCCTGTTTAACCTTAGGCAAAGAACTTCCTCTCAGTTTCTCTGCTTCAGTTTCACTTAGTGTAAAAAAAGGGTCTGAACAAGATAATCATCAAAGTCTTTAAGTCTATGATACTTAATTATATCTACAAAAATGAGGTGGGGATGTTTGTTGTTTTTTTTTAAATGATAGAAAAACTGTCCATTTGTCCCCCCAGAAATTAATGGCTTGTGGCTACAGAAAACCCAAATTTCCTTGTTTCTTGCTCTCTTTTTCCAGGATTGCTCTCCCCAATCCAGTTTAACCACTAATACAGTCTTTATTTAGAAGGTATCAGCTGAAGGCTAAGCCTCTGAGTAGAGGATGGTGCTTTTTAGAGTGTCAATTAAACACACACACACACACACACACACACACACACACAATGGGAGTTTCCCAGAAAGAACTCAGATACTGCCTTTGGGACCATTCTGATTCATATTTATCTTTCAATGGCACTGCTATCCAATTAGCATGCAAAAGCTGTCTCCTCCTCCTGAAAAAGGAGGGGTGCAATCTGTCACCAAGCACTTGGTAGGAGGTGGTGGCAACTAAAGGTTTACAAGGATGATGGTCATTGCTTGTGATGGGAGGCTGCCTTTTCCAAGTTTAGAGCCCCTTTAAACATATTGAGGTTCAAGTACCATTAACTCTTGGCAGAATACTCTCTCCTAATTCAGAGAACAAAGAACTACTAAGGCTCATAAAAAAACGATCTTCTCAGGTTTCAAATAGCTTTTCAAAAAAAAAAAAGGTCAAAACATTTTAATGAGTTAAGAGTAAATGAATCAGAAACAGATGGATTAAATTTTCCTGAAATTCACAGAGATTTAGTATGAAGGAGATGGTCTTTCAACAGAATCCCAAGATATTGGGCTTACCTTCCCCACCCATTTTTTTTTTTGTGGGGCAGTGGGGGTTAAGTGACTTGCCCAAGGTCACACAGCTAGTAAGTGTCAAGTGTCTGAGGCCGGATTTGAACTCAGGAACTCCTGAATCCAGGGCCGGTGCTTTATCCACTGCGCCACCTAGCTGCCCCCTTCCCCACCCATTTTTATAGTTTATCATCACCTTCCAGGATCCCTCATCTTGACTCATTCAGGTGGTGGGTTATGGTTCACTTAGATGATGGTGTCTGTATCACTTGAAACAAATCAATATAACCACTGGGTGTATTTTGTAATTGTTTGCTGGAGAAACATCTCACTTGCCTTGAATTTGGCTATCTGATAAACTCAGCTATCCACAACATAGCAGAGAACTAGGAAATATATTAAGGAAAAAAAATTGTTAAAAGCTTCTGAGAAGCAAAAGTAAATACAAAGCATAGGAACAAAAATTAAACATCATGTGCTTTGCTCATCAGAGAGCCCCTCAGGTACAAATTTAAAATCAATTGACTTCTTACTGTGTAAATAATTCTAACAAGTATGGATATATGCTTTCCAAACCCAAAGCACATTAGGAGAAAATTAGAATGAGAAAGAAAGAGGGGGAATAGTTTAGACAGGCACATCAACAACAGTAAGAAGCAGTTGCTGGGGACAGCTAGGTGGTACAATGGATAGAGCACCGGCCCTGGATTCAGGAGAACCTGAGTTCAAAGCCGGCCTCAGACACTTAACACTTACTAGCTGTGTGATCCTGGGCAAGTCACTTAAACCCAATTGCCTCACCAAAAATAAAACGAAACAAAACAAACAAGCAAAAAAAAGAACCCATTGCTGCTAGCTAAAAATAAGGAAGATAGAAAAAAAAGACAGACCCAATAATTCAAAAATTGAGCTTACCAAACATATTTGGTTTTGGAGAAAACAAACCTAGCATTGAAGCTTTGTGTTGTGAGGATATCATTGTATTTTAACAAAAGGGAATAGCAGATAGGTGGCTAGGTATCAAAGTGAACAGAGTTTTGGTTCCAAAGTCAAAACAATTTGAGTTTAAATTTAATCTATGATCTTGGGAAACTCTTTTTTGTGCCTGAGACTGGATTTGAACTCAGGTCCTCCTGAATCCAGGGCCAGTGCTTTATCCACTATACCACCTAGCTGTCCCCTGGGAAACTCTTTAACCTATGTCTGTCTCAGTATCTTTGTTTGAAAAAAATGGGGATAATAATAGCACCTACTTATCAGTGTTACTAGGATAAAATGATATAATACTTTAACCTATTTTGTTAAACTTAAAGTACTATAAAATTCTGGCTATTATTTAAATTGCATATTAAATCTTAAAGCAAATATAAAATTATAAAAATTATTTTATCATCTGAGACACTTGTAGTACATTATGTAATATATATGTAATCTCCACTGCAAATGGTTAAAATTCAATAAATTTATTTTATGTTTTTTTAGTTTAAAGGAAGTAAACTTTTAACACTCTGGAAATGTTTTTATCCATTAGGAAAAGGAAGGATAGCTGAGGTCTTCTTGTATTATTATTGTCATTAGCCACATGGCATAGTGTACAGAGAGCTGGTATCAGAGGTAGGAAGACAAGGGTTCAAGTACTGCTTCCATCTCATACTGCCTCTGTCACCTTGGGCAAGGAATTTAACCTTTTGTGCAGGACATCAAGGAACTCACTAAAATCATAAGTTACAGGGTTTCTGACCTGTGTTAGTAGGAGTTTCAATTTTCCACATTAGAAGTTGTCCAAACTGCTGAGAAATCTCATGTCCAAAAAACAAAACAAGGCAAAAAAAAATAAACCAAAACAATAATAAGTGTTGTTTTTTTTTTAATGAGGGTCAGCCATGTTGCTATGACACTAGGTTTAACTAAATGATACAAGTTCCAGAAACATTGGAATTTTCTGAAAATTTACATTAACTGAAGGGCAAAATATCTTTAATTTATTAACACTTGTGATTTGTACATATTGAGATGTCTGATTAGTAATTAGGAAGAATTGATATTTCCTTCTGTTGTTCAGTCATTTTTCAGTCATGCCCAACCCTTTGCGTCTCCAGTTAGGGTTTCCTTTCCAAATATACTGGAGTATTGGAGTGCTTTACCATTTCATTCTCAATTTTATTGATGAGGAAACTGAGGTAAACATGGTTAAATGACTTACCCAGGGTTACACAGTTAAGTAAATGTTTGAGGCCAGATCTGAATTGAAGAAGATGAGTCTTCCTGACTGGGCGTAACACAATGCTGTGACATTTAGCTGCTTTCTAATCCCTCCCCCCCCCCCCTTTTCTGGCTCTACCCTGTTCCTTTCAAAATCTTAATCCCATATTGACCATTAAACTCCACTCTTCATTCCTCCATTCTTGAAACCCCTTACCCTTATCTTTTTGCTGTTCACTCCCTGAAAACATTCAATTTCAAGCCAACCATCTACCTTCTCTGTGACTATTGCTAAACTGCTAAATGATAAAGGAGAAAGTCAAGAAAATTTAAGATCTTCCTTTTCTTTCTTTTTAATTATTGTTATTGTTCACTTGTTTCTGTCATGTCTGAGTCTTTGTGACCCCTTTTGGTGTTTTCTTGGCAGATACTAGAGTGGTTTTCCATTTATTTCTCCATTTCTCTCATATAGGTGTTCAAAATCTTTCTACAGGCATTCATACCTTCTCCTTTGCTCTAGTCACAAACAAAGCAAAACAAACCAAAACAAAAAAATAAATCCCCTACACTTCTTCTTTGCTGCCTTCTTTAAATTTTTTTTTCATTTGACCCTGCCATGAGCTCAAGCTATCAGTGTTATATTTATTATCCTGATTGCATCCAAACTCCTAGAATTCTTTATATTCACTTTCTTTCTAATCTTTTATTCACCTGTTGACTAATTGAAATTTGACTTGAAACTTCACTATTCTACTAAAACTGCTCTCTTAATGTTCACCAGAATCATAGCATTTGAGAGTTGGAAGGGACCTCAGGCTCTATTTATTCCAATCCATACCTAAAAAGAATCTCCATTATAATGTTCATGATAGTCATACAGCCTTTTTTGAAGATCTCCAAGGAGAAAGAATTCATCATCTCAGAGCCAGACTATTGTAATCTGGTCCATCAAACGATTCCTTCTTTTCAGAGAAACCTGTGATGTGGAGTGAAAGGTCTCTTAACCAGTCATACTTGCCCACTGATGGGTTGGGTCCACAAAGAGACAAATACTTCTCTGTCCACGCCTAAAAGCTACAATCCATCCAAATTCCATAATTTCTGTTGTGGATCAACTTCAAATATTTAAGCACAAATCCTCCTTTTAAATAAGAGGAAGGAAAAAATAGAATATCCATTTATGTTGATATGACAAATTTAAACTCTTTAATTACGGCATTCTACTCGGTTGCTAGCAGCTTAATTCTCTTATTTCCCTTGAGATCTGTGAACATGCTCTCATTGTGTTCACTTCCTATTCATCTAATAACTACTTCTTAGTCTCTTTCACTGGTTCATCTTCCTCCTTCCATTATCCAAGACTCTCCCATTTTTTACTCACCATTCTTTACTGTGCTTGTCTTATCCAGTCCAGTAGGTTCAACTGACACACCTACGGATTCCATTATCCAGCCATAGATTTCTTTTTTCTTCCCTGAGCTTTAGTTCTATATTTCTATCTGTTGCACATTTAAATGATTGACATCTTAACTGCAACATAAATGAAACCAACTTAATGATCTTCTCCCCCCAAAAATATGGCTTCTACCAACTTTTCTATTTCTATTTTTCCTCCCAGAAACCAAGGCCATTATGAATTTTTCTTTTTCCTCAATCCCTCACAACCAATGAACAAATCATGTTGATTCTTTTTCCTACATTTTTTTTGCATCTGTTCTTTGCTCTCTTAGCAGTTTAATTTATGTTGTTATTACCTTTCTCCTAGGTAATATTGATATTTTCCTCAAAATTTTCCCTGTCTCTAGATTAGAAATTGTTTATATTCTGTCCTTTTGACAGATGCCAAAGCAATCATGTAATGAACAGGTATGACTATGGTAATCTGCAATTCAAAAAAATAAATCACTATTTCATACAGGATAAAATACAAATATAATATCTGAACATTTAAATTTCATACTAACACTTCTTGATTCTGGGTTGAATTTTTTAATTTGTAAATGCGGAAATTTGACTAGATAATCTCTAAGATATCCCTCACTTCTATAATTCAATTATGAGATGATAAAGATCAAAGGAAAAGGTACATACTTCATTATCTGTTCAAAGTTCCCCAAAATCCCAATATGGAAAATAAATGAAAATGACAAAAAGGACTAAGAATTTGTAAGGGAAATGAAAATGAACCATGTAAGACATCAAAGCAGAACCTTCTGGTTCTTTCAGTATAAAAATTACATAAAACTGTATGTCATTGAGTTATATTAATAAAAACCAGAATGATGAGGATGGGTATGAAGACAATAATAATGGTGATGATGATAACTTAGATACATGACACTTTATCATTATATATTTTTTTTTCCTTCAGAACAACCTTCTGAGATAGGAAATTAAAGTACTGTTATCCACATTTTGCAAATGAAAGAACTAAATTTCCTAGTCACATGACTAACAACTCAGAATGGAAAGATTAGTTGCAGTTCTAGAATAAGGTGATTCATGACCATCAGTGATTGTATTCCATTACTAATTCATTCATTAACAAGGAAGGGACAGGGGCAGCTAGGTGGTGCAGTGGATAGAGCACAGGCCCCGGATTCAGGAGGACCTGAGTTCAAATCCGACCTCAGACACTTGACACTTACTAGCTGGGTGACCCTGGGCAAGTCACTTAACCCCAATTGCCTCACCAAAAATACAAAAACAAACAAGCAAACAAAAAAAAATAGTGAAGGGACATTATACTTTGGGGTAACATATTCAGACCAACTTTTTGAGGGATCTTATAAAATGATACTATATTTTAGGGTTGTAGTTCCTGGTATTTGTCTTTCTGAATATTGCTTATAATATTTATTTAGTATGAAACAGATGGTAAAGAGTCAAGAGGGAAGTAAAACCACTAGATTTGCATGGTTCAGTGCTGCCTATATTAAGGGGACACTAGAGAATGATGTTTCCTCCAATCTTAATGTGACAATAGTTAGAAGCAGTATGATATAGTGAATGGCATACCATACTTGGGGTCAGGAACAACTTGGTATAAGTCCTGCTCCTGACACTTATTAGCTTTGTGATGGTGAGCAAATTACTTAGTCTCTCTAAGCCCTAGACAAACCTCTAAGAGTGTAATGCATATTTTATTCTTTGATATATTGACAAATAACAATGATAGTGCTTCCAATTTTCAAATGTAATGCATGGAAATAGACTGGATTCATATTTTCAAAAAACAGGAAATTAACTCTGGAAATGTGGTAGCAATGTGTTAGGCGTAGTACTGGCTAGAGGCCTGAGTAACAGTCAGGGTAACATAGAAAATGTGGATACAGAAAAGAATACCAAATTCTCTCAGAAATTGGGTGTATTTCCTTGGCGCAGGATCATATCTAGGTGGGGCCTTAAAAATTTATGGAAATTGCTAACAGTAATACTTTGGACTGGTAGAGATTAAACCTCTGAATCTAATAATGCATTACTATACTCATACTCTTTGCCTCCCTTTACTACCCCAAAAGATAGAGCTTCTGTCTGCAAGAACACATTAAAATTATATTTGGGGATTTTTTTAGCCCTTGGAAATTAGATTTACAGAACTTTCTAAGGCCCCAAGGCCTCTTTGAAGTGCAATTTCTCTTGTGGGTGGGTGGAGTAGTGTAGAAGATAGAAAGAAGCTCTTGCTTCTGGCCCTAAAATTATGGAAAGGTTACACTATTTTTAGCTATGACCTTGGGCAAGTTACTTCGAATATTGGGATTTATTTTCTTCATTTGTAATATACAGAAATTGGAATAGATGACCTTTGAGTTGTTTAATGGTTTTAACAAAGACTATGACTGGCCATTCTCTGTGTTGACTATGAGTGTTACTGGCAACAAGTGGTATCATAGGAGACCAAAACAATTGAAGGCCTCTGAAAACAATTTCTTTAAGTTGCCAATATGACCTTCTATAACCAATTAAAGTTAAAACAAAGCAAAACTAGGAAATGCCCTTGTTATACTTTAAGAGAGAGTACATGCACACACATGCACATGGACATACACACACACAAACACACACGCATACTTTTGGTTCATATACCTATTCTTTTTTAAAAGGCAAATATGCCAATAAGAAAACAGTGAGGACTCCTTTCTGATTCAAAAATAATCTCCCCAAAATGAAGATTGTATGAATTTGGCCTGTGGTTTAAAATATATTTTTTTTGCTTTTTTAAAACTATTGTCACTATCACATTCCCTGTTACCATAACACCTATCAAAGAGACTAGTCAGTTTCTACCCACACAGTCCAAAGGCCTCACTGTACACAAAGCTAAGCCAAAGTCTGATATCCTGGCATACTTCTGAATTAGTAATGGTGACAAATCTCTTAGAGAAGTTGGACCCTCCCATGAATCAATCCTGGTTCCTCCTGTACCATGATTTTGAGTCTTTTTTCCATGGGAGGAACTATATTCTTCCAGAGTTTGCAAGACCATGACCCTCCACCCCTATGAGAGCCCCAGTTTAGGAAATATGTTATTTTGCTATGCTGGACCCCTCAGCCTGACAACATTAAGGGAAAATATGTGATCTTGATTACTAAAAGAAAAAAGGTTGTTTTGTGACTCATATAAGAGAAGAGAAAAACATGCATTTTGAAAAAAAAAACAGTTTTGAAGACACAATGTAGTAACATATGTAATTTCAATGGGAGGGGAAGGGTGAGCATGAAGCTTATAGAACTGAGTGGAAAGGAATGGACATCACCCATTTCTAACCCAGAACAAAGTCTAAAGAGAAGTATTAGCTAAGAGATTGTCAAATTAGGCAACCTAGTTTTATACAAACACACACACACACACACACACACACACACACTATTAAGACATTTATTCCAGGCTTACTTTCTATTCTTGGGGGCAACAGATGAGAGAACATTTAGTAGGGCTTCTTAACCTCAAAGTCTGTGAACTTAAAAAATGATAACTATATTTCAAAATATACTTTAAAATACTATGTATTTTATTTTAAATATTATTATAAGAAAAGGTTTATATGCTTCACCAGATTAACAAACAACAAAGATGAACTCTTGACTTTAAGAAACTAAGAAAAAATTAATATTGGCATAGTTTTTACTACTACTACTAGCTTATGTCTTTTTTTTCCCGGGCAATGAGGGTTAATTGACTTGCCCAGGGTCACACAGCTAGTAAGTGTCAAATGTCTGTGGCTGGATTTGAACTCAGGTACTCCTGAATCCAGGGCCAGTACCTTATCAACTGTGCCACCTAGCTGTCCCTAGCTTATGTCTTAATTAGCAGAATTATCGTAGACTTCTGGTGCCAAGATGCTGGAGTGCGGAAGGAACCCTCTAAAGTCTTCTCAAATTCCCCTCCAAACAAGTAGAAAGCCAGATCAGAATTGATTGAGGAACAATGAAGAAGCATACAAGCATGGCAGGAAAGGTCTGTCTCACTGTCTCATTGGGGTGGAAGGGAAGTGAGGTCTAAGAGCAGCAGCAGCAGCCAGTCTCACATGGAATTATATGTACAAAAGTATTCATAACTTCCAGGGCCAAGAAGAAACCATTTTAAACCCTCCGAAACTTCCCTCCAAACAACTAGAAAACCACCTCACAATTAATGTAGGACCAGGGAAACAGCTTGCCATCCCAGCAGGAAAGGTCTGTCTCACTGGGGTAGGAGGGGAATGAATTTCAAGAGCAGCAGCAACCAGCCTCAAAACAGGGGGCCTGGATGAAGACTTCAAGCAGGGGGCAATCTACCAGTAAGGCAGATCAGTAGCCCCATGGGTAAGTATACAGTCTATCACTGCAAGTCTGTCACAGTAAGGCTCCATGACGGTGACCCCACCCACAATACAAGCCACCTGTAAGACCTTGACCCCATTGCTAACCAGTAATTAAGTCTTACCATCAGGCTGGCCAATGGGGAATCCAAGCCCCTGATCCCTACTAGGAGAGAGGTCTTTTTTCCATAGCAATCTAGAAGTAAAGCATCACCCCTCAGACAAATAAACAACAAAAGGGCCTGCTTGCAGAGAGGACCTGTTCCAATAGCACCCTAGTAGTAAAGCCCCACTCCTGGGGCAGACCGGCAGCAAGATTCTTCCACCAGGGCCAGCCACCAGAAAGATTGTTACCATAACAACCCAGCAGCAAGGCCCATACCTAAAGCAGGCCAGCAGCTGAACCCCAAACACAGGGGAGGACAACCTCCAGAGAAAGCAAGCATCTAAATCTTGAAACATACTGAAAGCCAGTAATAAGATCCAGAGTCTCAGAACAAAAATCTTGATACAATGAAGGACCAGAGACCAACTCTCACATAAAAACACCAAGTCAAAAAAAAAATGCAGAAAAGGAGCTTGACTGCAAAAAGTTACTCTGATGGTGGAAGAGATCAAGGCATAAACTTAAAAGAGAATAATAGTATCAAAAATAGCTACACGTGGAGTGGCAAAGAAAAATCTAATTTTGTATCAGATCAAAAAAGAATTTCTGGGAGAGTTTAAAAAAGTTTTTATAAAGAAAATTTGAGAGGTAGAAAAAATTGGGAAAAGAAGTAAGAATAATACAAGAAAATCAAGAAAAAATAATCAATATTATGGGGAAAGGTATACAAAATATTAACAAGGAAAATACTTCCTTAAAAATATAACTGGCCAAATGGAAAAATAAGTAAAAAAGTTCACTGAAGAAAAGAAAATGATTCTTTAAAGACAAGAATTGAACAGAAACTAATTACTCTATGAGACATTGATTTATAATAAAACACAATCAAAAAAGTAAACCAAAAAAAAAAAAACTGTGAAATTCTCATTGGAAAAACAACTACCATAAAACAGTTCCAGAAGAGATAAAGAGATAATATAAGAATTATTGGAATACCTAAAAGCCATGATTTAAAAAAAGAAAAAGCCTGGACAACATTCTTCAAGAAATTATTAAAGAAAACTTCCCTGATATATTAGAACAGGAGGGCAAAATAGAAATTGAAAGAATCAATCAATCACTGCCTAAAAGAGATCCCCAAATGAAAACTTACAAGAATATCATAACCAAATTCCAGAGGTCACAAATCAAGGAGAAAATATTGCAAACAGGCAAAAAGAAACAATTGAAATATCTTGAAGCTAAATCCAAGATTACATAGGATTAACAACTTCTACATTAAAGAACTGGAGGATGTAGAATATGATTAGCAAAAGACAAAAGAATTAGAATTGCAACCAAAAATCACCTTCTATGCAAAATTGAATATAATCTTTCTGAGGAAAATGAATATTTAATAAAACAGTGTATTTTCAAGCATTTCTAATTAAAAGACCAGAGAGAAATAAAAAATTTGAACTCCAAATACAAAAATCAAGGGAAACATAAGTAGGTAAAAAGACACAAGAAAGAGAAAACATATTCAATACAGATAAACTTTATATTTTTATATGGCAAGATAATGTTTGTAACTCAACAACTTTATTATGATAAGAACAATTAGAAGGAATATATGTAGAAAGAGGATGTGAAAATAAAGTGATTTTGATGGGATGATACAAAAAAAATAAAGGTTTGAGAAAGAAAATTACACTGTAAGAAGGGGGGATTGAATGGGATGAATTTTCTCACACAAAAGAGGAATGAAGAAACTATTATGATGGAGGGGAAGATGTGGGGGCAGGGAGGGATAGGAGGCAAAGCTTAAATTTTACTATCATCAAAATTGGCTCAATGAGATAATACCATACACATTCAATTGGATATAGAAATCAAACTCTATAAGGAAGTAAAAAGCGATGGGGATAGTAGAAGGGGGAGGGGGAGGACTAATAAAAGGGAGCATATACTGTGGAAGGAGGTGATCAGAAAGAAAACACTTGTGAGGAGGAAAAAGGTGTGAGTGGTAAGAGAGAGGGGGGATAAACAAGAAAAAAATAGCATGAAGAGAAATATAGTTTTCATTAACTATTAATATGAATGGGATGAAATCACCCATACAACAGAAGTGGATAACAGAATGGATTAAAAAAGCAGAATCCTTTAATATGTGGTTTACAGGAAATGCATTTGAAGCAGGGATATACACAAAGGATAAAGGTAAGGGGCTAGAGTAGACTTTATTATGCTTAAGCTGAAGAAAAGAAAGCAGAGGTAGCAATCATGATTTGAGATAAAGTAACAGCAAAATTGGATCTAATTAAAAGAAATAAAGAAGGGGCACCTAGGTGGCACAGTGGATAGAGCAGCAGCCCTGCATTCCGGAGGAACTGAGTTCAAATCCGGCCTCAGACACTTAACAATTAATAGCTGTGTGACCCTAGGCAAGTCACTTAACCCCAATTGCCTCACCAAAAAAAAAAAAAAGAAAGAAAGAAAGAAAGAAAGAAAGAAGGAAACTATATCTTAATGAAAAGTACCATAGACAATAAAGCCATATTAATACCAAACATATATCTACCAAGTGGTATCAAATCTAAATTTTTGAAGGAAAAGTTGAATGAGTTACAGAAAGAAATGGATAACAAAACTAAATTAACAGGAGACATCAACTTTATCCTTTCAGAACTAGAGAAATCTAACCAGTAAATAAAGAAGAAAGTTCAGGAGGTGAATACAATTCTGAAATTCTTAGATAGGATAGATCTCTGGAGAAAATGAATGGAAATAGGATGAAATATACCTTTTTTCTCAGAAGTACATGGCACCTACACAAAAAAATGACCATGTATATATATAAAAACCTCAACCAAATGAAGAAAAAACAAAAATAGTAAACACATCCTTTTCAGATCAAAATGCAATAAAAATTTCATTCAATAATGGACAATGGAAAGAGAAATCAAAAATTAATTGGAAATTAACTAATCTAATCTTTAAAAAAAGTGGGTCAAATGAAAAACCATATAAATAATTGATGATTTCATAAAAGAAAATGACAAGGGGCAGCTAGGTGGCACAGTAGATAGAGCACCAGCCCTGGATTCAGGAGGACCTGAGTTCAAATCTGGCCTCAGACACTTAACACTTACTAGTTTTGTGACCCTGGGCAAGTCACTTAACCCCAATTGCCTCACCAAAAAAAAAAAAAAAAGAAAGAAAATGACAACAATGAGACAACATGTAAAAATTTATGAGATGCAGCCAAAGTAGTACTTAGATGAAAATTTATATCTTTAATTGTTTACATCAGTAAAATATAGAAAACAGCAGATCATGAATTCTTCTTGCAACTAAGTAAAATACTAGAAAAAGAACAAATTAAAAATCCTCAATTAAATACCAAATTGAAAATCCTGATAATGAGAGGAGAGCTTAATAAAATTGAAAGTAAGAAATCCATTGAAATAATAAATAAAATTAGAAGCTGGGTTTATGGAAAAAAAAACCAATGAAATAGATAAATCACTGGTTAATTTGATTTCAAAAAGAAAGAAGAAAACCAAATTACTACTATCAAAAATGAAAGGGGTAACTTCACCACCAATTAAGATGCAAGTACGACAATTATTAGGAGCTATTTTGCCCAATTATATGCAAATACATTTGGCAATGTAAAGGAAACTGATGAAGAACTACAAAAATGTAAATTAACATGATTAACAGAAGGAAAATAAATAACCTCATCTTAGAAAGAGAAATTGAACAAGCCATCTGTGATGTTTAAAATCTAATGTGTGATTGCTTTATCTCTTCCCCAGTGTGGGGGGGAGAACTAGCTAAGTTTACTGATAAATTTGGTAACAGTCTAGGCTTTTTTCAGTATTTATTAAGGTTTATTAGAAGTTAGTGAAGAAAGAGAGAGAGAGAGTGAAAACAGGACTCTGAAAGAATGGGAAAACCTCGCTCAGATCTATGCTGGATAGACAGAGAGAAAACCTGCCTTCATTTAGCAGCTCATGCTTCCAAAGAGAGTGAGTCCTAGCTACTTCTCCTGGAAACCCCTTGTGGAATAGGAAGCAGGGCAGTCACCACACACAGCTCCAAGCTAATTGGCTGGTTCATTGATTGACATGACTTACAGGTGGTCTATGAATAGAGGTAACTTCCAGAGACCAGGCAGCTTCCAGACAGGAGTCACATGCTTTCTTGGGGGGGGGGAGGTTGGGTAGGGAGCATTGCCCTTGTTCTCACAATGTCTTTATCAGCAGGGAGTAGCTTCCTGATTCTCACACTTCTATGAACTTCCTAAGAAAAAAAATCCCTAGGACAAGCTGGATTCACAAGCAAATTCTATCAAACATTTACAGAACAATTAATCTAATACTATAGAAACCATTTGGAAAATTAGGCAAAGAAAAGCCCTGCAAAATTCCATTTATGACACAAATACAGTGTTGATAATTAAACCAGGAGGAATAAAAACAGAGGAAGAAAATTATAGAACAATTTCCCTAGTGCAAAAACTTTTAAATAAAAACCAGCAAAGAGATCACAGCAATACATCAGAAGGATCATACACTACAACCAGGTAGGGCTTATACCAGGAATGAAAGACTAGTTCAATATTAGGAAAACTATCAGCATAATTGACACTATTAGTAATAAAAGCAATAGAAATAATATAATTATCACAATAGAGGCAGAAAAAAAGTCTTTAACAAAATGCAGCACCCATTCCTATTAAAAATACTAGAGAGCACAGGTATAAATGGAACTTATCTTAAAATGATAAATGATATTTATCTAAAACCATCAGTAAACATTATGTGTAATGGGCATAATTCCTAATACAATTTGTGTGAAGCAAGGATGCTCATTATCACCTTTTTCATTTAATATTATACTATAAATGTTAGCAATAGCAAAAAAGAAATTAAAGGAATTAGAATAAACAATGACATTATACTTAGAAAATCCTAGAGAAACAACTAAAAAACTACTTGAAATTATTTATAATTTTCGCAAAGTTGCAGTATACAAAATAAAACCACATGTATCATCAGCATTTTTATATATTGTCAAATAAGTCCAGCAGCAAGGGAGAGAAAGAGAAATGACCTTAAAAAAAACTATAGGGGCAGCTAGGTGGCACAGTGGATAAAGCATTGGCCCTGGATTCAGGAGTACCTGAGTTTAAATCCAGCCTCAGACATTTGACACTTACTAGCTGTGTGACACTGGGTAAGTCACTTAACCCTCATTGCCCAGCAAAACAAAACAAAACAAAACTATAGATAATCTAAAATACTTGGGAATCTATCTGCCAAGCCAAACCTAGGAACTATATGACCAGACCTATAACACTTTTTGCACAAATAAAATCAGATCTAAACAATTGGAAAAATAGCAGTTGATCATGCATAGACCCAGCCAATATAATAAAAATGACAATTCTACCTAAATTAATCTATCATTGGCATACTGAATTGACATAGTAATCATTAACATACCAAATTATCAAAAATGATTGTATAGATCTACAAAAAAAAATATCAAAATTCATCTGGAAGAACAAAACCTCAAGGAATACCAAAAGAATCAATAGAAAAAAATGTGTAAGAAGGTTGTATAGCCATACTAGATCTCAAATTATATTATAAAGTAGTACTTATCAAAACAAGCTGGTACTGGCTAATCAATAGAGTGGTGAATCCATGGAAAAGAAGAGGTAAAATGATATTATAGCAAATGATCATAGTAACCTAGTATATGAAAAATCCAAAGATCTAAGCTTTTGGAACAAAAACTTATTATTTGACAAAACCTTCTGGGAAAACTGGAAAACAGTATGGCAGAAGCTAAGTATAGAACAACAGTTCTATACTTATACCATATACCAAGATGAAATATAAATAGGTACCTGATTTACATGTAAAGGAAAATGCCCTAAGCAAATTAAGAGAGCATGGAATTTTTTATCTATCAGCTTTATGGATAAGGGAAGAATTTAGAACCAAAGAAGATATAGAAAGCATTGCAAAATATAACAGATTATTTGATTATATAAAATTAAAACTCTTGTATAAACAAAGCCAATGGAATTAAAAGTATAAGGGAAGCAAAAAAACTAGGAAAAAAAACATTTTGAAACAAGTATCTCTGATAAAGTCCTCATTTCTCAAAAATATTGAGAACTAAATTAAATATATAAAAAATACAAGTCATTCCCCAATTGATAAATGGTCAAAGCATCTGATCAGGAAATTTTCAGGTAAAGAAATCAAAGCTATCTATAGTCATATGGAAAAAATGCTCTAAATCACTATTGATCAGAGAAATGAAAATTAAAATAAATCTGAGGTACCATCTCACACATATCAGAGTCACTAATATGATCAAAAAAAAAAAAGGAAAATATTGGATACTGAAGGGGATGTCAGGAAACAGGGACACTAATGCATTGTTGGTGGAATTGTGAACTGATCAAACCATTTTGGAGAGCAATTCAGAACTATGCCCAAAGGAGTATAAAACTGTGCATACCTTTTGGTTTGGCAATACCATTGCTAAGTCTATATCCCAAAGACATAAATAATTAAATAGAAAAGGACCTATTTATACAAAAATATTTATATCAGCTCTTTTTTTGGTAACTAAGAATTGGAAATTAAAGGGATGCCCATTAAATGGGGACTGGATAAACACGTTGTGGTATATGAATGCAATGCAATATTATTGGGCTATAAGAAATGACAAGTTGGATGAATTTAGAAAAACCTGGAACTTATGTATAGTGAACTGAACATAACAAGGGGAATGTGTATTACTATTACATAGTAATAACAATATTGTGAAGAATTGTGAATGACTTACGTATTCTCAGCAATACAATGACCCAAGAAAATTCCAAAGGACTAATGATGAAACATACTATCTGCCTCTAGAGAAAGAAGTGATATTGATTTAATACAGACTGAAGTATGCTATTTTTCACATTCTTTCATTTTCTTTTATTGTCTTCTCATATAAAATTACCAATATTTAATGTTTTACATAATTGCATATGTATTACCTATATCTGATTCCTTTGTATCTTGGGAAGGGATCAGAGTAAGGAAGGAGGGAAGGATAGAATTTGGAACTCAAAATTTTAAATAAAAATGTTTAAAAATGAAAAAAAAAAACAAAAATAATTATTGCATTCCATCCTTGCTAAGGCTCTTGAACAATCATTATGTGGAAAACTATTATACTTGAATAGTGACAATGTCACATAGGCTCCATATGACAATATTATTGGTGGGAGCATGACAGTGCTTATTTCCTTGCCAGGAAAACATGTGACAGAACAAAAGGAAATAGACCACTGGAGAAAGGAACCTAATCAATTTGGAAATATGCCCATTTGTAGATGTGTCCCCATTTGCAAATGACCATATTGCCATGTTCATATTCAGAAAACCAATTAGGATCATTGAAAACAATTTAGGACTATTAGATTTGATAGATATTCAATAACTAAATTTAGTCCAAGAATTTACCCTGCTGTACTCACTGTTTTAATGTTATAAAAAGGAACTTCTCAGAGTTTGTCTTATAACTGCTCGTACTTCCTCATGAGTTCTTTGCTTCTTGGTTCTATTTATTTTGAGTTAGGGTAAGTTAGCATTTTAAAAAAATAATATATATTTTATTTATACTTTTGAGTTCCAAATTTTATCCTGTGTGAGGTGATAGATCATAGTTGTTTATTGCATTTCTCTGATCAAAAGTGACCTAGAGCACTTTTTCATATGATTATAGATAGCTTTGATTTCTTTGTCTGAAAACTGCCTGTTCAGATCATTTAACCATTTATCAATTGGTATAGTTGTGTGTATATACACAAAATATATTATTACACATATGTATGTATATGTTTATAAAATATCCTTAGGTTTATGCATATACATATATAAAACTTCCTCATGTCTTATTCTGAAGCTTCACTGCAGTGTGGATAAGACTTGGTTTCCTCTATACTCTGCATTAGAATACAGAGGCAAAGAAACAGGAACCCTGAATCTTCCTTCTCCTGATGTGAGTGACTACATTTTTAAATAATGCAGCTTTTCATCATAAAAGGAGTTATTACAACACCCCAACCCCTACCCTACTGCAATCATGCCCCATTTATGCTTGTTGGCTTTTTCCCCCTCCTCTAGTTCTCCTATGCTAACCATAAAAAACCAAAGTTAATTTTCTCTGATTTTCCATGTATGATGACATATTATTAAACCTTTTTCTTATCCCTCTAATCAGTTATAGACAGCTAGGTGTCACTGTATGCTGGGACTAAAGTCAGGAAGACTCCTCTTTGTGCTTTCAAATCTGGCCTCAAACACTTCTTAGCTGTGTGACCCTGAGCAAGTCACCTAACCCTGTGTTTTTGTTGTTGTTGTTTGTTTTTTTTAATAAAGTACTTAATTTTTTTTCCAGTTATATGTAAAGATCATTCTCAACTTTTGTTTATACGAGCTTTCCAATTTCAGATTTTTCTCCCTCCCTCCCCTCCCCCAGACAGCACGTAATCTGATATAGGTTTTATATGTGTGTGTGTGTGTGTGTGTGTATACACATATATAATAACATTAAACATATTTCTCCATTAGTCATGTTATAAGAGAAAAATCAGAGCAATGACAAAAAAAACCTCAAAATAGAAAAACAACAGCACCAAAACCAAAAGAAATAGTATGGTTCAATCAGCATCTATACTCCACAGTTCTTTTTTTTTTTTTCCCCTGGATTTGGAGATCCTCTTCCATCATGCGTCCCCTGGAACTCTTCTGTACCATTGCATTGGTGAGAAGAATATAGTTCATCATAGTAAATCAACACATAATGTTGATGATACTGTGTACAATGTTATTCTGGTTCTGCTCATCTCACTCATCATCAGCCCACACAAGACCCTCCAAGTTTCTCTGAATTCCTCCTGTTCATTGTTTCTTACAACACAATAGTATTCCATTACATTCATATGCTACAACTTGTTCAGCCATTCCCCCATTGATGGGCATCCCCTCAACTTGCAATTCCTTGCCACCGCATAAAGAACAGCTATAAATATTTTTGTACATGTGGGTCCTTTTCCCTTTTCCATGATCTCTTTGGGAAAAAGACCCAAAAGTGGTATTGCTGGGTCAAAGGATATGCACAGCTTTATAGCCCTTTGGGCATAATTTCAAATTGCTTTCCAGAATGACTGGATCAGTTCACAGCTCCACCAACAATGCATTAGCGTTCCAATTTTCCCACAGCTTCTCCAACATTTATTATTTTCCTTTTTTGTCATTTTAGCCAATCTGATAGGTGTCAGGTGGTACCTCAGAGTTGTTTCAATTTGCATCTCTCTAATCATTAGTGATTTAGAGCATTTTTTTCATATGGGAATAGATAGCTTTGTTATCTTCATCAGAAAACTGCCTGTTCATATCCTTTGACCATTTCTCAATTGGGGAATGACTTGGATTCTTATAAATTTGATTCAGTTCCCTATATATTTTAGAAATGAGGCCTTTATCAGAAGTATTGGCTATAAAAATTGTTTCCCAGCTTTCTGCCTGCCTTCTAATTTTGGATGCATTGCTTCTCTTTGTACAAAACCTTTTTAATTTAATGTAATCAAAATCCTCCATTTTGCATTTTATAATATTCTCTGTCTCTTGTTTGGTCAAAAACTGTCCTCCTTTCCAAAGATCTGAAAGATAGACTGTTCCTTTCTCTCCTAATTTACCTATGGTATCACCTCTTACGTCTAAATCATGTATCCATTTTGACCTTATTTTAATATAAAGTTTAAGGGGTCAGTCTATGCCTAATTTCTGCCATACTATCTTCCAGTTTTCCCAGCAGTTTTTGTCAAATACTGAGTTCCTATCCCAGAAGCTGGAGTCTTAGGGTTTATCAAACACTACATTACTAGTGTCATTTACTACTGTGTTTCCTGTGCCTAGCCTATTCCATTGATCCTCCACTCTATTTCTTAGCCAGTACCAGAAAGTTTTGATTACTGCCACTTTATAGTAAAGCTCTAGGTTTGGTAGCACTAACACACCTTCCTGTGCATTTTTTTTTTCATTATTTCCCTGGATATTCTTGATTTTTTTTTGTCCAGATGAATTTTGTTATTATTTTTTCTAGCTCTATAAAATAATTTTTAGATAGTCTGATTGGTATGGCACTGAATAAGTAAATTAATTTAGGTAGAATTGTCATTTGTACTATATTAGCTCTGCCTATCCATGAGCAATTGATATCTTTCCAATTATTTAGATCTTATTTGATTTGTGTGAAGAGTTTTTGGTAGTTGTGTTCATAGAGTTCCTGGGTTTGTCTTGGCAAGGAGACTCACAAGTATTTTATATTATCTACCATTTCTCTAAATGGAATTTCTCTTTCTATCACTTGCTGCTGGACTTTGTTGTTCATGTATAGAAATGCTGATGATTTATGTGGATTTATTTTATATCCTGCTACTTTGCTAAAGTTGTTAATTGTTTCGAGTAATTTTTGAGTTGATCCTCCAGGATTCTTTAAGTATTCCATCATATCATCTGCAAAGAGTGATAGTTTTGTTTCCTCCTTGCCTATTCTAATTCCTTTAATTCCTTTTTCTTCTCTGATTGCTAAAGCTAAAATTTCTAGTGCAATATTAAAAAATAGGGGTGATAATGGACATCCCTGTTTCACCCCTGATCTTATTGGGAAGGCCTTTAACTTATCTCCATTGCATATAATACTTGCTGATGGTTTTAGGTAGATACTGCTTATTATTTTAAGGAAAGCTCCACCTATTCCTCAACTCTCTAGTGTTTTTATTAGGAATGGGTGCTGTATTCTGTCAAATCTTTGTCTGCATCTATTGAGATAATCATATGATTTTGGTTAGTTTTCTTATTGATGTGGTTGATTATGTTAATAGTTTTCCTAATGTTGAACCAGCCCTACATTCCTGGTATAAATCCCACCTGGTCATAGTGTATTATCATGGTGATCACTTGCTGTAATCTCCTTGCTAATATCTTATTTAAGATTTTAGCATTGGGCAGCTAGGTGGTGCAGTGGATAGAGCACTGGCCCTAGAGTCAAGAGGACCCAAGTTCAAATCTGGCCTCAGACACTTAACACTTACTAACTGTGTGAACCTGGGCAAGTCACTTAACCCCAATTGCCTCACCAAATCAATCAATCAATCAATCAATCAATAGCCGGATGGATGGATAGATAGATAAATGAATGAATGAATAAATAATGGACAAATAAATGAATCAGTGAATGAAGGAATGAATGATTAAAGAACAACCATAAACAAACAAACAAATACAATGTGATTGGGGAGGGTGCCAAAGTCAAGAGAACAGGTTCAAATTTTGCCTCTGACACTAGCTGTGTGACACTATGCAAGTCACTTAAGCACTTTTGAGACTCAGTTTATTCACATCTAAAATGGGGATAATAATAGTACTTATCTCATACTATAAGGATCAAATGAGGTAAACATGTATAAATCACAGTATAGTGCCTTACAAATAATAGACACTTTATAAATGCTCATTCCCTCCTGTCTTGAAGAATTGTAAGACATCACATGTTAAAAGTTTTGTGAACTTTTAAATTATAAATTGTAAGTAAATTATTCAAAACTGTAGGAAATTGGGTAAGTCACAACCTTTCTGGGGGCAAGTTTTACTCATCTACAATGTGAAAATGTTTTCTACACCTGTGTAACTGGGGCAATTAATTTCATTTATAATCTTTGATCACAAAACTAACAATACAAAAATATCAATGCTAGTCAATCTTAAATAAATAAATAGCTTGCAACATACATGTCAAATCACTGAAGGCGGGTCAGTAGAACCTTGGTATATGGAAAAATACAGCATTAGAAGTATCATTAAAAATGTAGGGGGTGGGGGGTAGTTGGGTAGTGCAGTGGATAATGCACTATCCCTGGATTCAGGAGGACCTGAGTTCAAATCCAGTCTCAGACACTTGACACTCACTAGCTGTGTGACCCTGGACAAATCACTTAACCCTCATTTCCCAACAAAAAAATGTATGGGTAAGATGAAAGGAATAAGCATTTATATTACACCTCCTATATGCCAGGCATTGTGCTGAGAGGTTTTGGGGTTGTTTTTTTTACAAATATTGTCTCATTTAATCCTCACCACAACCCTGTAAAGTTGGTGCTATTAGCATCCCTCAAGTAGGAATTAAATGTCTCCTAAGTATACATGTGGCTTATTAATTATACTCGGGTACTCAAAAGATTGGGAACTTTTAAAACAGCTAATATATAATGATACTCTTGTCTTTCTATGAGTTCAAGTCTGGCTGCATCTCTCCCTCAGCGGACCCCTGAGGGGCCAGGAAAATCTTATTCTCATGCTTTGATGTCAAGCACACATTCCAGTGTGTTCACCACCACCACTATTGACCACTAGTAATTAGCATCTAACATCAGTTTCATCAGCTAACAACCACTATATTTTTTATAGAATGATCATTCCTGAAAAAGGTATAGCAAGCACAAAAGTTAAAAACATTCACCTCCACTCCCCCCTCAAAAAAAAAATAACAAATAACAAAACAACTGGGACCACATTTCCTCCCCTACTACCTCCACTTCTCAGGAGGATAGATGCAAACTGAAAACAGTTTCTACAGAGCATTCATCCAACAAGCACTTCCAAAAGATAACATAGTTGCCAGCTGAGTCTTCTAAGCTACATCAGGGTTCCATTTCTTGAATCACTTGGAACGTCCTTAGGAATAGGTTGAATATGGAAGGTCATTTTTCAGGGCTTGATACTGGGCTTGCTTGCTGATTGCAAAGATTGGCATGAATTCCAACTCCCTGACCTTTGCCTGGTGGCACGCCAATATGACTTTTTTTTTTGGTGAGGTAATTGGGGTTAAATGACTTGCCCAGGATCACACATCTAGTAAGTGTTAAGTGTCTGAGGCCACATTTGAACTCAGGTCCTCCTGAATCTAGGGTCGGTGCTCTATCCACTGAGCCACCTAGCTGCCCCCAGTATGACTTTTTTAAGCTCACAAGGTCATACCTATTTCTAATACACCTTCACCTAAAATCCTGACTAAACAAATGCAAACATGTATTCATAGACCACATGTCAATTCAGACCTCTACCAGCATAATACAGCCTCTTTCTGAAATGTTGCTAGGTGAGAAAGTGTGTCAACTGGCAATTTCAATGTCATGAGACCTATATAAAAACAAGAGCCATGTCAAAGCAAGACCTTATTCTGACTGCTTACTTCTTTTGGAATGTATTCTAGTTGTGGTTACATAACCAAGCAGCAGTCTGTCTTTTCATCATGCTGTTAGCATAACACTACCAGTTACAGAATATCTGAGTATATGTCAAATGAGTGAGCAAGGCATTTCTACTATACTTTATCAATAACTTTCTAAAAGAAGATTTCTTTTCCTCCAGCCCTCACCTGCTCCATGCTTCTTCCACATGGAAATTATACATTCTCTTCCTACTCAACAGTTTACACTTACAATTACAGATATGAGAAAACAATTTATATCATATGCATTAGAATCATAACTAAAGGGGCAGCTAGATGGTGCAGTGGATAGAGCACCAGCCCTGGAGTCAGGAGTACCTGAGTTCAAATCCGGCCTCAGACACTTAACACGTACTAGTTGTGTGACCCTGGGCAAGTCACTTAACCCCAATTGCCTCACTAAAAAAAAAAAAAAAAAAACAACAACGGGGCGGCTAGGTGACGCAGTGGATAAAGCACTGGACTTGGATTCAGGAGTACCTGAGTTCAAATCCAGCCTCAGACACTTGACACTTACTAGCTGTGTGACCCTGGGCAAGTCACTTAACCCCCATTGCCCTGCAAAAACAAAAAAAACTAACTAAAAAAACCACCAACAACAACAACAACAAAAGAATCATATCTAAAAATTGTAAATAGTATTTTTTGGGACTTGAAATATTCTGTAACTTTGTTGGGAGGGAAATCTATTCTGTTAGGTGGATGATCATATGAACTGTGAATTAATTGATAGAGGTAGTTTCTGGTGAAGAATTCCTTCTGCTAATGCAGACTAGCACTTATTAACAATTTATAACCTAAGACTGCTACCTAGGGCTCAGGGAGTTTAAATGACTTGTCCAGCATCACATAGCCTGTAAATTTGAGGCAAAATTTAAACTCAGGCTTTCTTGACTTCCACATGAGATTTCTATCCACTACAAGTTGAATCTCAGTGTAGCAAATTGTAGCACTATAGAGCTGGGTCCTGATTAATGCTAAGAATGAATCCCTGAGGTGGACAAAGAATTATTTAAATTCTTTCTGCACATTTCCTTTGAACTGGAATCAATGGCCATATTTTAAATAATTGGAACTTTGAATAGTAAGTATTCAAATACATGTGACCACCTGGTGGGTGTAGGGGAAGTGTATTTATTAAGTTCTTATCACTTGCCAGGCGCTGTGCTAAGTGCTTTGCAAATATTATCTCATTTGATCCTCACAACAACCTAGGAGATAATTGGTATTATCATCCCCATTTTACAGCTGAGGAAACTGTGACTGGCAGAAGCTAAATAACTTGCCCAGGGTCACACAATCCTGTGATAACTAAATTATGGGGTTGACAACTGTTTCTAGCTAAATTATTGGGGCTGGTGGAGACTAGACTGGGTTTTCTAAAATATTGCTACTTATAAACTCATGGCTATTGCACCCATTTGGGGCAATAAGCATTTATTATTAAAATATAATTAATATTAGAAGAGTATTGACTGTGTGGCACTTAACACAAGCCAACACCCCTCCCCTGCCCCCCCCAGCATCATATTTCTTTTTTTTTTAATTTTTTTTTGTTTGTTGGTGAGGCAATTGGGGTTAAGTGACTTGCCCAGGGTCACACAGCTAGTAAGTGTCAAATGTCTGAGGCTGAATTTAAACGTAGGTCCTCCTGACTCCAGGGCCAGTGCTCTATCTACTATGCCACCTAGCTGCCTGCAGCACTATATTTCTAAGAGAGAGAGCACATGTCCTAACAGCCTCTCCTGTTCTCAGAGGGGAGTACTCAGGAACAAAACAGTGCTCCAGGATGGCTCAGGCCAGGATCCTAGTGTTTTCCTTCTCTTTATCCTCTTGATGGGTTAGTACACAATGATCAAAGTTAATTGGTTAGTGTCCTTTAATTCCATTGGTTGATGTGACTTGAGGGTGGTACATACTAAAATAATGACCTCAGGGTCTAATGGGAGAGAAACCACTTGAGGGGCAAACTCAAAGTCCACATAGGTTTGGTTTAATCCCCTCAATCCACTGAACTAGACACAAAGATTTTATCTCCATTTCTATTGTCCACCCTACATGGGATTAAAACTTCCTACTAAGAATTTGATCTCCCTGAAGTGGGGGTGGAGGGTAAAAAGCCAACTCAAACTGGGTCCCTCCTGGGTTCCCCCAAGAAATCCATTATTAATAATTATTTTCTCCTAGGCTGGATTTGAACTCAGATCTTCCTGACTCCAGGTTTAGAGTTGTATCCACTATACTCCTAGTGATTTCTTCAAGAAAGCTATTATTCTCATTAATTGGAACCTAGACGTATTCTGAGGGTTCAGAACTAAGGTTTGACAACATAAAGTGAAGTGTCTTGCATAACTACTATTGGCCACTCAGAGCCTGGAATATCTTCCAATACCAAATGCAAAGTTCCTTCCACTAAACCATGCTTTCTAGTTTTCAGTGTCATTTTTTGTTTGTTTGTTTTTATGTAGAAGACCTTTGGCAACTCCATCTACTATAAACAGAAATTCCTGGGCTCTTATTGCCTTCAAAATATATACTGGCCACAACTCCTATCTTTTTATATTCCTCTTTGGTGTGTCACTAGATAATGGTTTCGCAAATAGTTTTCTGATCTCTGTTGTCATGTTCCTACACATATGAATGCACAGGACAGCTCTACTACACAGAGCCACATTTTATTTTAATGATTAGGAGCCAGGGAAAAACATAAAGGCCTCAGGAATGAATAAAGTGCATATTTGTGGTTTGTTCAGGAGGAGCTTTCTTCCAAGCTCTGACAAATATTTTAATTATGTCTAAAAAACCTCCGACCCTTTTATGTGGACTGGGAACAATTCTATTGGGGTAGTTTGGTAACAGTTTATAAATACAGGTTTTTTCATCACCATTCCAGCCCTTCTGCACATTTCATTTAGAAAAAAAAAAAAGTATTCTATTTCCAAAGCAATGAAGTAATTCTTTAACCTCTTTCACTCTGGAATCTAATCAGAATACAATTTTTCAACACTATTTTAATGTTTTGAGTTCCAAATTCTATCCTTTTTTCCCCATCCTAACCTTTCCCCCTATGAGAGGATAAGCAATCAGATATAAGTTATATATGTGAAATCCTATAAAACATTTCAATATTAGTCATTTTGTACAAGAAGACTTGAATAAAAGAAAAATAATGAAGGAAAGAATATAAAAATAGCATTTTTGTAATTGAATTCATGCATGTCTTTTGTGTGCTTTCTTAGGTCAAGCCTAGATATTTTATAATTATTTAGAATGGAGTTTCCCTTTCTGTTATTCCTCTAACTGGAAAGCAGAAAGGAAGAATAACAAGTTCCTCCCTGAACTTCCCTTTCAGAAGGCAGGATTTAGGCTCCCAGCTAACTTCACTGTCCATCATTACCTCTGCTTTGTTTCAACTTTAGGGAACAAGATGGCTCCTTCTGTCTCCACCCCCTCCCCCTTTGTCTTTTCATACTCCTTTTATGTGTTGTTTTCTCCCATTGTATTGTAAACTCCTTGAGGTCAGAGATTGTTTTTCTTTTTACTTTTATTCTTATTTGTGCCACTAGTATTTAGCATAGTATCTTAAGCATAGTAGGTATTTGATATATGTTTATTGATTTGAATTGTTATTATATGGAAAGGTTATTGATTTTTAAGAGTTTATTTTGTAGACTGCTATTGTAGCTATTTTTTTTTCAATTAGTATTGATAACTACAAATTTACTTAGATCTTACTGATCCCCACCTATTCTCCATTCCCAGGCCAATGAATTGCCTGGGGCTAACCAATCTTTCTCAATTTCAGACTCTTGATTGACTTATGGATCTCACCCAAGACAACTATACCCTCCCAATGATTCCCCACTTTACTTCTTGGACTTTATGTAAAAGGGTCCACCTATATAAGTAGTTTCTATTTAGAGTTAAGTAGAGTCTATGCTTAACTCAGGAGCAGTTTTATGGTTTCTTTTGTTAAAGTTTCATTTACATTAAGTAGTTAGCAAGTGCCTTTGAGAAGTGTTTTGGTTCTCTTTTGTTCTATTACCCCATAAAAACCCTGTCCTTGGTTCCCATCTTCTGGTATTCCTAGCTTCTTGCTGTGCAATACCACTAGCTATAGTTCCTCTGCCCTGATTAAAGACATTATGTTCTCTTATATTGATTGTTCCATTAATTTATAGGTTAACAGTTTCTTGGGTGATTTGCAAAGATTTTTTTTAAGTATATTATACTATCATCAACAAATAGGGATAGTTTTATCTCTTTATGCCATTAGTTTCTTTCTCTTTCTATTGCTTTTGCTAGAATTTTCACATATCAAATAATAGTGAGGATAGGTAACCTTGCTTCACTTCCATATTTATAAGAAAATATTCTAGTGTATCTCCACTGCATTTGGTGCTAACTTTGGGGTTTAGATGGATGCTTTTTATTATAAGTTCCCTCTATTTTTTTTTAGCACAAAAGAATGCTATAATTTGTCAAAAGGGTTTTTGCTACCTTTTTTATTGTGTCATTTTTTTATATATATTTTAATTGATTATATTGAGTGTTTTACTAGTATTGGACCATCATTGAATCCATAGAACAAATATCACTTGTTCACAAGGAATACTTTCTTGGCTAAACCACAATAATCTGTATGACAGGATTTTGTTTTGAGTCAGTATTCATTAATGATTTTGGCATATAGATTTCCTTAACTGTTTTATCTTTCCCTGATTGAAATATTAGAAGTATGTTTGTTTCCTGAGAGGATTATGATTTTTTTCCTCAATTTTTTGAGAATAATTCATTAAAAAATAGGTACTGATTTAAAAAAAAATGATAGAATTGTCCCCTAATTCCATCAGGACCAAAAATTTCACACTTTCCCTTTGATAGTACCTTTATAACTAGATGTATTTCCATATCTAAGAGGGTGGGTTCAGATCTCTATCAGGTTTTCTAATAATTCATTCTAGATATTTGCATAGTCTTTTTCTACTTCTTTTTTATTTTTAATGTTGTAAGCATAATTGTACATATATTTTAATAATTATTTTAATTTTTTCTCATTTTGTTATGACTTTACCTTGCTCATTTGCTACTTTATTAATTTGATTTTCTGATATCTAGTTTTCAATTAGCTAAGCTAAAAATTTATCAAATTTATTAGTCACTTAAAAAGAAACACATTTATTTTTTTCAGCCTTTCTGTAGTTATTTTAACTTCCAATTATATATTTCTACCCTAATTTTAATATTTCTTTTTTGTGCTTATTTTAGGGTTATTTGTTGACTTTCTGAATTATAAATGCATATTTGGTTTATCAATCCTCTCTTTTTCTGTTTTGATAATATATGTTTTTGGGAGATGATGTTTCCTTTAAAGACTGCTTTAGCAGCAGGCCAGAAATTTTATTGTTTTATTATTATTTTCTTTTATATAATTATTGTTTCTATGATTTGTTCTGTGACCCATCCATTATTTAGAATTTCTTCATTAATTCTATATTTGGGTCTGTCTTTTGTCTGTGGTCCATAAATCAATTATTATTGTTTATTGATTTATGGTCTATAATATATGTATTTACTATTTCTGGTTTTTTATATTTGTTTGCAATGTCTGTGACCTAAAATAGTTAATTTTCATTAGAATTACATGTGGTACATAGAAATATGTATATTATTTTGCTGTCCCTTTTAGCAGACACCATAAATCTTTTAGCTCTGATTTTTCTAGCAATTTATGTCCACATTTTCCTTATTGTTTATTGTCCTGTTAGACAAAAAGAGAAAGATATTAAAGTCTTCATTTACTATTATGCTATTTTCTATGTCCTCTTGTAGCTCAGTTAATTGTTCCTTTACAGATTTGGATGCTAAGAAATTGAGAATGGGGGCAGTTAGATGGCGCAGTGGATAGAGCACCGGCCCTGGAGTCAGGAGTACCTGAGTTCAAATCTGACCTCAGACCCTTAAGACTTACTAGCTGTGTGACCCTGGGCAAGTCACTTAACCCCAATTGCCTCACTTAAAAAAAAAAGAAATTGAGAATGTATAAATTTATTACTGATTTTGGTTTATTGTCTTTGATTCCCTTGAGCATAATATAGTTTCTTAGATTTTCCTTCTTATTTTTTGAATCTTTGTTTTTATTTTCACTGATGATTCCAATTCCTGCATTTTTGCATTAACTTGATGCTATAGGGGCCAAATTTATTATGGGGAGAGTTAATTTGGTAGCTCGCTGTAATACTGGGGTTCAGAAAATAATGAGGGACCTCTACATCCAAAGTTTCCTCCCTTCCAAACTGCCTTTTAAGTTATTTCTCCCAGGCTAATGAGAAAGGAGCTTAACAGCCTCTTTTCCACAAACAAACCAGGTTTTGTTAATAGGAATAAAATTTACAACAAAGGTGAAGTTAATAAAGCCAGGGACAAGCAAATAGGGAAAGAGAAAAAAGGATAAGCTTTAGCAAAGACTGACTCAAACCCCAAAGTTGCTTCCAATGCAGCTAGCTTGAAGAGCTGGCCTTGCTTCTAATAACTCACCACCTGGGGGGGTGGGGGAGGGGGTCCAGTGGTTTAAATGGGAGTCAGCTATGTAGGCCCTCTCTGGTATGCTCCCAAAGCTCACCAAAGGGAAAAAGAGCTTCTCAGACTCAATGTTGTCCTTTCTACTTTTTCTCTCCCTGCCCCAAAGGGGAGGTCCTTCAAGTTGGTTGGTGGAGAGTGGTCCCCTAGTGACGTCAGTAGTACACCAACACATCACTCAGGGCCAGCCAGGTGTGGCTACAATCTAATCATCCCCAAGTATATACTTAGTCAGTTTCTCATTCTCACCCAATTCAAACAATACTAAATCAATCAGTTGGGACCCCTGGGCATCTGCTAAATTCCATTATTTTATCACAATGCATACCTTTCTTTTTATTTCCTCAATTTTATTTTTTTTTAATATATTTCTTTTAAACAGATTATAGGATTTTGTTTTGTCATCCAATTTCTGAACTTTTTTTTTGTTTGTTTTATTGGATTTTTAAAAAATCCCTTCTGCTGTATACAGTACTATGCCTCTTCAGTTACCTTAGAATACTCTTTTTTTTTATTTTTTTTTGGTTTTTTTTGGTTTTTTTGGTGTTTTTTTTTTGCAGGGCAATGGGGGTTAAGTGACTTGCCCAGGGTCACACAGCCAGTAAGTGTCAAGTGTCTTAGGCCAGATTTGAACTCAGGAACTCCTGAATCCAGGGCCAGTGCTTTATCCACTGCTCCACCTAGCCACCCCCAGAATAGTCTTTTTAAGGTGGACTTATTCCCAGTCACTCTCTTCCTAATACTCCAATCTCCTTTTCTATTTGTTATGCCTCTCCCTTTGGAGTTTTGCTTATTAGTAAATTCTTTCCTTTTTAATCTGGTTAAAGAATTCGTCCCATTATTTGTTCTCAGTCAAGAAAATTTCCACTTCTTTTTTTCTCCCCTTCATCTACTCCTAATAATTAAATTTCATTTTTACGCCCCTTTCCAAGAAGAATATCTCTCTCCCTCATTATTATCCATTTCTCTCTTCAGATACTCTTGACCAGAGCTTCTTAAACTTTTTCCATTCATGATCTCTTTTCATCTGAAAAAATTTTTACACACCCCTTGTATATATGTATATAAAATAGGTATACATAACCTTTTACTGTTGCCAAATTTTTGTGACCACCACATTCAGTTATGCAACCCCATATGGGGTTACAACCCAATTTAAGAAGCTAGTCCCTAGACCCTTATTTTCTGATTCATGACCAATATAAAAAGTCCTGTCCCTCTATAGTCTTTATATTTCTTATGGAACAAAATCTTCCACTATATCCATTCTGGGCTCTCCTCCTCTAGAAATATACTTATTTACTGCCATATTGTTTTCCAGTTTTCCCAGCAGTTGTTGTTGTTGTTGTAATTTTTCATTTGTTTTCTTCTCAAATAGTGAGTTCTCCCAAAAGCTCAAGTATTTCTGTTTATCAAATATTATATTACTATGGTCATTTACTATTGTAAATTGTGTACTCAGTCTTTTCCACTGATCCAACATTCTATTATTTAGCCATTACCAGATTTCTTAGATGATGATTACTTTATAAATACAGTTTGAGATCTTCTATAGCTAGGTCATGTTCCTTCATATTTTTTTCTCATTAATTCCCTAGATATACTTAATATTTTATTTTTTCTAGTCCATAAAATAACTTTTGGTAGCTTGATTGGTATGACACTGGATAAGTAATTTCATTTAGGTATAATCTTCATTTTAATTATGTTAGCTGGACCTATGCATGAGCAATTTATATTTTTCCAATTGTTTCAATATGACTTTGTTTGAAAATTGTTTTGTAAATGTGTAGATGTTTCTTGGATTTGCCTTTGAAGGTAGATTCCCAAGTATTATATATTGTTTGTAGATAATATAAGTGTAATTGCTTCTTCTATCTCTTGCTGCTGGACTTTGTTGGTAATATAGAAAATTCTGATGATTTATGTGGGTTTAATTTGTATTGTGCAACTTTGCTTAAGTTATTTCAACTAATTTTTATTTGATTCTCTGGGTTTCTCTAAGTATGCTATCATATCATCTGCAAAGGGTGATAGTTTTATTTCCTCATTGAATATTCTAATTCAATTTATTTTTCTTCTCTTATTGCTATAGATAACATTCCTATTACAATAATGATCAATATTGGTCATAATAAGCAATCTTATTTTACACTTGATCTTATTGGGAAGGATACTAGTTTATATCTATTGCAAATGTTTATTGATAGATTTAGAAATATATCACTTATAATTTGGGTTAAAGCTCCATCTATTCCTATTGTCTCAAATGTATTAAATCAGAATAGGTTAAGTATTTTACCAAAACCTATTTCTTTACTTTTTATACTTTTCTTGAGTCTTGTATTTGAAAGAAAAATTTTCTTGTCAGCTCTGTTCTTTTCATAAAGAAAGCTTGAAAGTTCTCTACTTCACTGAATATCTATTTTCTACCCTGAAGGATTATACTAGTTTTTCTTGGAAGGTGATTCTTGGTTGTAGTACCAGCTACTTTGTCTTCCAGAATATCATATTCAAAGCCCTGCAGTCCTTTAATGTAAAAGCTGCTAACTCCAATGTAATCCAGACCATGGCTCCATACTATTCAAATTGTTTCTTTCTGGCTAATTGAAATATTTTCTCCTTGACTTGGAAGCTTCAGAATTTGGCTATAATATTTCTGAGAGTTTTCACTTTGAGATCTCATTAAGGAGATGATTGTTAATTTTCTATTTTATCCTCTGGTACTAGGATACCAGGGAAGTTTTCCATGATAATTTCTTGAAAGATGCTCTGTTTCCTCTATTCATCTTCTTCAAAAATATAGATTCTATACCATTTGGTACATATATGTTTAGTATTAATATGATTTCATTGTCTATGGTACCTTTCAGCAAGATATAGTTTCCTATTTTATCTCTTTTAATTAGATCTGGTTTTTTTGCTTTTACTTTGTCTGAAATCATGATTGCTACCCCTGCTTATTTTTGCTTCAGCTGAAGCATAATAGAGTCTCCTTCACCACTTACTTTTACCCTGTGTGTATCTCTCTGCATCAAATGTGTCTCTTGTAAACAACATATTGAAGGATTCTTCTTTTTGATCCATTCTATTATCTATATTCATTTTATATTTGATTTCATCCCATTCATACTCAGTTATAACTGTGTATTTCCCTCTATGCTATCTTTTGCTTATCTCCCCTCTTTCTTACTCCCCTTTCCCTCCTCAAAAGTGTTTAACTTCTGATCATCTCTTTCCACAATATATCCTCCCTTTTATCAGTTTCCCCCCTTTTATTATCCCCATCCCTTTTTACTTCCTTATAGGGTAAGATAGGTTTCCATATCCAACTAAATGAATGTTATTCCCCCTTTGAGTCAATTTTGATGAGAATAAGTTTTAAGTTTTGCTGGCTACCACCCCTGTCTTCCCTTCCATTTTGCTCTTTCAGGCCTTTTTTATGTGGGATAATTTACCCCATTCAATCTCCCCACTCCTTCCAGTAAAAGTTTCTTTCCCACCCCTTTATTTTGTTTTTTAAGTATCATCCCATCTAAGTCACCTTAAATCCACACACTCTGTCTATATATATCCCTTTTAATCACTTTTGCAGTAATAAATATTTCAAGAGTTACAAATGTTACCTTGTCATATAGGAATATAAACAGTTTTAAGATTATTGAATTCCTTATGTTTTCTCTTTCTTTTTCCTGTTTTCTCTTTTAATGTTTCCCTTGAGTCCTGTATTTGGAGGTCAAATTTTTTATTCAGCTCTGGTCTTTTCATCAAAAATACTTGAAAATTCTCTATTTCATTAAGTAACCATAATTTCTACTGCAAAATTACATTTAGTTTTGCACAGTAGGTGATTCTTGGTTGCAGTCTAACTCCTTTGCCTTTTAGTATATCATATTCCAAGCACTTCAGTTCTTTAATGTGGAAGGTGCCAAATCCTGTGTAATCCTGACTATATCTCCACAGTATTTGACTGGTTTCTTTTTGAGTGCTTGCAATGCTTTCTTCTTGATCTGTAAACTCTGGAATTTGGCTAGAAAGTTCTCGGAAGTTTTCACTTTGGGATCTCTTTCAGGCAGTGATTAGCAGATTCTTGCAGTTTCTATTTTGTCCTCTGCTTCTAATACATCAGGGCAGTTTTCTTTTATAATTTCTTGAAAGATATTGTCCAGGATTTCTTTTTAGATCATGGCTTTTAGGTAGTCAAATAATTCTTAAATTACTTCTCCTGGATCTATTTTCTAGGTTAATTTGTTTTCTAATGAGATATTTCACATTTTCTTCTTTTTTTCTTTTTTCTTTTTTTTTTAATTTTATCTTGATGTATAATAGCATCATTAATTTCCAATTGTTGAATTATAATTTGGGGGGAATTATTTTCTTCAGTGCACTTTTGGGTTTTAATTTCCATTTCACCAATTCTATTTTGGGGGAGTTTTTTTCCTTGGTAACTTTTTATATATCTTTCCCCATGCTACTGCCTCTTTTTTCCTGATTCTCTTACATTGCACATTTCTTTTCCCAATTTTTCTTCTACTTCTCTAATTTCCTTTTTTAATTCTCCCAGGAATTCTTCTTGCATCTGAGAAAAATTACATTTTTCTTTAAAGCTTCACATGTAGCCATTTTGACATTATTGTCCTCTTCTAAGGTTATGCCTTGATCTACCCTCAACATAATAACTTTCTATGGTCAAGCTCTTTTTTTTTTGCTAATTTTTTCTGCATTTTTTGTGACTTAGTGTTTTTATGTGAGAGTAGGGCTCTTGTCACACACTGGAGGCTGGGCTTCCCTTCTGCTTTTACTGGGGGCTAGGACCTCTACATTGTCCTCTAGTATGTGTGTGTGTGTGTGTGTGTGTGTGTGTGTGTGTGTGTGCGTGCGCGTGTGCGCGTGCGTATTGATGTTAGCCTGCTTCAGGTGTGGGGTCTTACTACTGTGTTCCTATAGTAATAGAGTATTTTTGGTGGCTGTCTATATTAGTTATACTTTATTAGTGGCCAGAAGACTGTCATTCCTTTAAGCCCTGGGACATAAATCTGAAGCTTTTCCTAATCTATCTCCTTAGTCAATGCTGTAATTCCTAAAATTGCTTCTATCTTTTGAAACATCATGGTCAAATGTAGAAAGGCAGAAATAGTAAATACATCCTTCTCAGATCATGATGTAATAAAAACTACATGTAAGAAAGAGTCAGGGAAAAGTAGAATGAAAATCAATTGGAAACTAAATAATTTCATTGTAAAGAATGAATGGGTCGGGGCGGCTAGGTGGCGCAGTGGATAAAGCGCCGGCCCTGGATTCAGGAGTACCTGAGTTCAAATCTGGCCTCAGACACTTAACACTTACTAGCTGTGTGACCCTGGGCAAGTCACTTAACCCCAATTGCCTCACTTAAAAAAAAAACAAAACAAAACAAAAAAAAAAGAATGAATGGGTCAAACAACAAATCATAGAAACAATCAATAACTATATCCAAGAGAATGACAATAATGAGACAACATACCAAAATCTATGGGATGCAGCCAAAGCAGTGTTTAGGGGAAAGTTTATAGCTCTAAATGCTTACATGAATAAAAAAGAGAAAGAAGAGATTAATGAATTGGGCATGCAACTTAAAAAGCTAGAAAAAGAACAAATTAGAAATCCCCAATTAGATACTAAACTAGAGATCCTGAAAATCAAAGGAGAAATTAATAAGATTGAAAGCAAAAAAAACTATAGAAATAATCAATAAAACTAAGAGATGGTTTTATGAAAAAAAACAATAAAATAGGTAAAATATTGGTTACTTTGATTAAAAAAAGAAAGAAGAAAACCAAATTACCAGTATCAAAAATGAAAAGGGTGATGTTACCACCAATGAAGTAGAAATTAAATCAATAATTAGGAATTATTTTGCCCAACTGTACACCAATAAATTTGACAATCTAAATGAAATGGATGAATATTTACAAAAATACAAATTGCCATGTTAACTGAAGAGGAAAAAAAATCATTAAATAAACCCATATTAGAAAAAGAAATTGAACAAGCCATTAATGAACTCCCTAAGAAAAAATCCCCAGGGCCAGATGCGTTTACAGGTGAATTTTACCAAACATTTAAAGAACAATTAATTCCAATATTATGCAAATTATTTGGGAAAATAGGTGAAGAAGAAGTTCTACCAAATTTGTTTTATGACAAAAATATGGTGGTGATACCAAAACCAGGCAAAGCAAAAACAGAGAAAGAAAATTATAGACCAATTTCCCTAATGAATATTGTTGCTAAAATCTTAAATAAGATATTGGCAAGGAGATTACAGCAAGTGATCACCAGAATAATACAATATGACCAGGTGGGATTTATACCAGGAATGCAGGGCTGGTTCAACATTAGGAAAACTATTAACATAATCAACCACATCAATAAGAAAACCAACCCAAATCATATGATTATCTCAATAGATGCAGAGAAAGCTTTTGACAAAGTACAGCACCCATTCCTAATAAAAACACTAGAGAGTTGAAGAATAGGTGGAGCTTTCCTAAAAATAATAAACATTATCCACCTAAAACCATCAGCAAGCATTATATCCAATGGAGATAAATTAGAGGCCTTCCCAATAAGATCAGGGGTGAAACAGGGATGTCCATTATCACCCCTATTATTTAACATTGTACTAGAAATGTTAGCTTTAGCAATCAGAGAAGAGAAAGGAATTAAAGGAATTAGAGTAGGCAAGGAGGAAACAAAACTATCACTCTTTGCAGATGATATGATGGTATACTTAAAGAATCCTGGAGGATCAACTCAAAAATTACTTGAAACAATTAACGACTTTAGCAAAGTAGCAGGATATAAAATAAATCCACATAAATCATCAGCATTTCTACACATGACCAACAAAGTCCAGCAGCAAGAGATAGAAAGAGAAATTCCATTTAAAGTAACAGTAGATAATATAAAATACTTGGGAGTCTACTTGCCAAGACAAACCCAGGAACTCTATGAACACAACTACCAAACACTCTTCACACAAATCAAATAAGATCTAAATAATTGGAAAGATATCAATTGCTCATGGATAGGCAGAGCTAATATAGTAAAAATGACAATACTGCCTAAATTAATTTACTTATTCATTGCCATACCAATCAGACTACCTAAAAATTATTTTATAGGGCTAGAAAAAATAATAACAAAATTCATCTGGACAAACAAAAAATCAAGAATATCCTAGGGAAATAATGAAAAAGATATTCACAGGAAGGTGGGTTAGCACTACCAAATTGGGAGCTTTACTATAAAGGGGCAGTAATCAAAACTTTCTGGTACTGGCTAAGAAATAGAGTGGAGGATCAATGGAATAGGCTAGGCACAGGAAACACATTAGTAAATGACACTAGTAATGTAGTGTTTGATAAACCCAGAGACTCCAACTTCTGGGATAGGAACTCAGTATTTGACAAAACTGCTGGGAAAACTAGAAGATAATATGGCAGAAATTAGGCATAGACCAACATCTTACACCTTATACTAAAATAAGGTCAAAATGGATACATGATTTAGATATAAGAGGTGATACCATAGGTAAATTAGGAGAGAAAGGAATAGTCTACCTTTCAGATCTTTGGAAAGGAGAACAGTTTTTGACCAAACAAGAGACAGAGAATATTATAAAATGCAAAATGGAGGATTTTGATTACATTAAATTAAAAAGGTTTTGTACAAAGAGAAGCAATGCATCCAAAATTAGAAAGCAGGCAGAAAACTGGGAAACAATTTTTATGGCCAGTACTTCTGATAAAGGCCTCATTTCTAAAATATATATGGAACTGAATCAAATTTATAAGAATCCAAGTCATTCCCCAATTGAGAAATGGTCAAAGGATATGAACAGGCAGTTTTCTGATGAAGAAACCAAAGCTATCTATTCCCACATGAAAAAATGCTCTAAATCTCTAATGATTAGAGAGATGCAAATTAAAACAACTCTGAGGTACCACCTGACACCTATCAGATTGGCTAAAATGACAAAAAGGAAGAAGCTGTGGAAAAATTGGAACATTAATGCATTGTTGGTGGAGCTGTGAACTGATCCAGCCATTCTGGAAAGCAATTTGGAATTATGCCCAAAGGACTATAAAGCTGTGCATACCCTTTGACCCAGCAATACCACTTTTGGGTCTTTTTCCCAAAGAGATCATAGAAAGGGGAGAGGGACCCACATGTACAAAAAATATTTATAGCTGCTCTTACGAGGTGGCAAGGAATTGGAAGTTGAGGAGATGCCCTTCAACTGAGGAATGGCTGGAGAAGTTGTGGTATATGAATGTAATGGAGTACTATTGTGCTGTAAGAAATGATGAGCAGGAGGAGTTCAGAGAAACCTGGAGGGTCTTGCATGGGCTGATGATGAGTGAGATGAGCAGAACCAGAATAACATTGTACACAGTATCATCAACATTGTGTGTTGATCTACTGTGATGTACTTTATTCTTCTCACCAATGCAATGGTACAGAAGAGGTCCAGGGAACTCATGATAGAATAGGATCTCCAAATCCAGGAAAAAAAAAAAAGAACTGTGGAGTATAGATGCTAAATGAAGCATACTATTTCTTTTGGTTTTGGTGCTTTTGTTTTTTCTATTTTGAGGTTTTTTTTGTCATTGCTCTGGTTTTTCTCTTATAACATGACTAATGCAGAAATGTGTTTAATGTTATTATGTATATATATATATATATATATATATATATATATATATATATATATATATATATATATATATAACCTATATCAGATTACCTGCTGTCTAGGGGAGGGGGGACGAAGGGGAAGGAGGGAGAAAAATCTGAAATTGTAAAGCTTGTTTAAAAAAAAGTTGAAAACTATCTTTACATGTAACAGGAAAAACTAAAATATTTTATTAAAAAAAAAAAAGCAGGGCCCAGGGGCAGCTGGGTGGCTCAGTGGATAAAATACCAGCCCTGGATTCAGGAGGACCTGAGTTCAAATCCAGCTCAAGCACTTTATACTTACTAGCTGTGTGACCCTGATCAAGTTACTTAACTAACCCTCATTGCCCTGCAAAAAAAAAATTAAAAAAGCAGGGACCATTTCATTTCTATCACATATTAATTTCAATTTAAAGATAGATACTTAAATTTTGTCTGAGTTAATTCATTGGTGTTGGGATCTCTCAGGCATTTCAGGTTGGCATATTTTCTTCAGTTTTATCATCTTAGAGAGTTCCCTACTCTCTAATGAGAGGTTAAATGGATAGCCCAGGATCACAGATATACTATGATGTAGAAATAGAGCTTGAAACAAGCCTTTCTGTTATTTGTCCATGATATGATTCTGCATCTTAAATTTAAGATATACATAAAATCTATAAAAATATATGTTCAGCTGAACAACTGCAAAACACTTTTCATACACATAAAATCAAATCTAAATAATTGGAAAAACATCAATTGCTCATGGATGGACTGACCTAATATAATAAAAATGGCAATTCTACCTAAATTAATTTACTTCTTCAATGCCATACTAATCAAACTAACTAATGATTTCTAGAGCTAGAAAAAATAATAACAAAAATCATCTGGAAGCAAAAGGTCAAGATAACAAGGAAATTAATTTTTAAAAATTACAAGAAGGTGAGCTAGCCACACCAAATCCAAAACTATACTATAAAACAGTAGTCTTCAAAACTACTTGGTGCTGGATAAAAAATAGAGTGGTGGATCAATGGAATAGATTAGGCCCAGGACACACAGCAGCAAATGACTATAGTAATCTACTCTTTGATAAAGCCAAAGACTCCTTTGATAAGAACTCACTATTTGACAGTTGCTGGGAAACTGGAAGATAGTATGGTAGAAACTAGGCATAGACCAATATCTTACACCATATACAAAAAAAGGCCAAAATGGGTACATGATTTTAGACCTAAAGTGTGATACCATAATCAAATTAGGAGAGGAAGGGATAGTTGACCTCTCACATCTATGGAAAGGGAATAATTTATGACCAACAAGAAAAAGAAAATATTATGAAATGCAAAATGGATTATTTTGATTGCATTAAATTATAAAGGTTTTGGACAAAGTAATGCATCCAAGATTAGAAGGAAAGCTGGAAGCTGGGAAAGAAGTTTTACAGCCAGTGCTCCTGATAAAGGCCTTGTTTATAAAATATATAGAGAACTGAAGCAAATTTATAAGAATACAAGTCATTCGTGCATTGAGAAATGGTTAAAGGATATGAAGAGGCAGTTTTCAGATAAAGAGACCAAAGCTCTCTCTTGCTATATGAAATAATGCTCTAAATCACTTTTGATTAAAGAAATACAAATTAAAACAACTCTGAGTTTGTTCACACCTATCTGATTGGATAATATGATAGACAAGGAAAATAATAAAAGTTGGAGAAGATGTGGAAAAAATTGGAACTTTAATGCATTGTTGATGGAGTTGTGAATTAATTCAAGCATTCTAGAGAGCAATTTGGAACTAAACCCAAAGGGCTATGGGGCTGTGCATACCCTCTGTCCCAGTAATACCACGACTAGGTCTGTATCCCCAAAAAATAATACAAAACGGAAAAGGACCCATGTGTACAAAAATATTTATAGAAGCTGTCTTTGTGGTGGCAAAGAATTGGAAACTGAGGGGATGCTCAGCAATTAGAGAATGGCTGAATAAGTTATGGTATATGAATGTAATGACATACCATTGTGCTATAAGAAATTATGAGCAGGCAGATTTCAGAAAAACCTGGAAAGAATTAAGTGGATTGATGCTGAGTGAAATAAGCAACACCAGGAAAACATTGTCCACAGTAACAGCAACATTGGGTGGTGATCAGCTGTGGTAGACTTAGTTCTTCTTAACAATTCAATGATCTAAGGCAATTCCAAAGGATTCAAGATGGAAAATGCTTCCCACATCCAGAAAAAGAACTATGGGATCTGAATGCAGACTGAACTATACTATTTTTACTTTTGTTGCTGTTGTTTTTTTCTTTCTTGAGGTTTTCCCCTTTCATTCTCATTCTTCTTTCACAGCATGAATAATGTAGAAATATATTTAATGTAATTATATATATAAAACCTCTATGAGATTGCTTGCCATCTCAGGGATTGGGGAAGGAAGAGCTAACAATCTGGAACTCAAAATCTTATTTAAAAAAAAAAAGAATATTGAAAACTATCTTTACATGTAACTGGAAAAAATACTATTAAGACAAAAAAAAGAGAACTAAACTTTAAAATAATCTTCCATAGGAGACATCCCCCCCCCCAAATATAGTTCATGGTTCTATATAGAATTCACTTTTCTGTTCTTCATATACTGATATATTAATATGTGATGATGGTTGTTAATAATAGGGAGTGGGACTAGAACTCTGATTTTATTGGTAGGGACAATTTCCAGATGATGAAACTTCCTCTACCAATGTAGTGGTGGCACATTTTCTGCAATCATATTCTTAGGGCATTGCCTAGAAACCTAAAAGGTTAAGTAAATTACCCAGCACAGTTGGTATATGTCAGAAATAGGACTTCCAGGCCAGTTGTCTACATATTACATTATGCTGTCTCCGTATGAGAGGGAGAGAGGGCAGGAGAGAGGGGAGATGGAGAGGTAGGAGGAGGAGGAAGAGGAAGAAGGGGAAGAAGAGGAAGAGGAGCAAAAATAAAAAGTGGAGGAAGAGGAGGAAAAGGAGGAGAAGAGGAGGAGGAGGAGGAGGAAAAGGAGGAGGAGAAGAAGAAGAAGAAAAAGAAGAAGAAAGTGGTAAGGTGGTGATGATGGTGACGGTGATAGTAATGGGGGTGGGAGTCAAGGTCAAAGGGGAAGGGGAAGAAGGGGAGAAAGAAGGGAAGGAAGCAAAGAAGGAAATTAAAATATTTAAAATACACACATGCCTTTTAATTCTGTTAGTTACACTTTATTTTTATTTTGGTGACATTTTATTCATTTTAAACTTAAATACAAAATTAGAAAAAAATAGAAAAGAAAAAAGAACATTTCTATGTACACAGCAGAACATAAGAGAAGATTTAAAATAAAATAAAAGCTTCAATCTCAAGGAAACCTATTTAAACAATACTACACATTGTTTTCAGAGATAGCCAGCTTTTCTTTGCTTCCTTATAGGTTTTCTTTTGATCTCTACTGTGCATTTTCTACTTTATTTTCCTCTTCCCCACACCCTAAAGTAAGCTACAATTCAACACAAAGCTATACACACCTATAAATATGCACATATATATACATATAAATATAAATATGCATATATGAAAATATACACCCATACACACATATAGAGAGAGAGTGACATTTCCCTGCCAAATTAAAAAAAAATCAATGCAAATAAATAGATGCATACTTTTATGGTAACTCTTCCACAAGTATTCTGTACCTGCCTGTAGATAAGATTCCAGCATTCACATGTGCTGGAAATCATTTGAACCTTTTGGGGACTAATACTTTTTATAGCTGGTTTGCTATAGAGTTTTGAACTCAATTATTTTTCTGTCATAAGCCCTTCCTTTGCTATTTTTGTTAGTAAACCGGTAGTGGCATTTCACAAAAGAAGAACTTAGAAGAGCTACAAAGGATCAGTCCCTCGAGACCCTCTTCCAGGCCTGTCTTCCAGGGCAAGAGGTACATTCTCCATGTTAAGCATCATGGAGTCTGTCCTGCTGTGTTTACTAACTGCAGATGTGAATGCATTTTAGCAACCTTATACTCAGTCTAGGCAGACATAAGGCAGGATGTTCAATCTACCATCATCACCATGTGGATTTAAAGATATGCACTGCATCCAATCATACCAATTACCCTGTGTATCATAACAACCATTCACCCCTGGCCAATGGAGTTGCCTTATTCTGTTGAGATCATTTGTGATGTCTCTACTAACTCCAGGCAGATCTGTGGATATACTCTTTGGCACTAGAACATGAGTCTTTCTAGCTTCTCTTCCAGTGCTTTCTTCCTGCTTTAAATATTCAGACATGAAATAATTAGCTCCTGGTGTTTGTACACCTGATGAGGAAAGCAAACTACTCTGTCTGTTTAAATAGGACTGAATTATTTCATTTCTGGACAACTCTTTCCAGTTCATTTGTTCAAAAGGACTCTGCAAGTTGTTTTTTTGCTCCAGCTTGTCCGGTTCTGTCCTGTGCTGGTCAGCAAGGGCAGGGATATCTACCTGCAAAGAATCGTTTTGTGTTAGAGGTTTAATTTCTCCAGTCATGGGATCAAAGGTATTTTTTCTCTCTTTTAACCTGACAGACTTGACATCCCCTTCTAGAACCTTTCCATCTAAGTTCATTGTGTAATCTCTAGATCTGTACCTCTTCTTCTTCTTCTTCTTCTTCTTCCTGTCAGGCCCAGAAGTAGCATTGTCATCACTGTCCATCTTGGAAGCCTCTGGAGAAAACCCCACCCGTGGCATCAGGGGCTCCCCAGAGGGAGAGCTCACTTTGCAAGCAGGAGACATGTGCTGGAGGGTCCCTAGTTGCTGCTGCTGACTTTCAGAAAACGTGCGTTTCTGCCAGTGCTGAGAAGCCTCCACTCCAGTCTGATGGGAAACCTCTGGTCTTTTTGTGGGTACTGGAAGCATTGAAGGCTGCATCAGTGATGGTGTTCCTATAGAGAGTGATGAAGCCTGGGTAGCATCTAAGAAGTGGGGCCTTTGAGATGGGCTAGGCAGAGAAGCCTTTGGTGCAGATGTGGGATGCTGCCGGACAAATGGCTCATGCCTTAGGTTGCTAGGATTAAAGGAACAGCAGGGACTCTTAGGTTGGTGTTGCCCTGTAGGTTCTTCCTGCTTTTCATGGTGCTGAAGCACTTTAGTCTTTAGCTGTGAGGAAGTGCTGGAAAGTTTTACAAATCCGGGAGAACTCGTGTGAGGTTTGACGTCATTGACTGGTATCTTACTGTGTTTATCATTCTCACTGTATTCTGTCCTGCTGCTTTCAGGCACTGTGTGCAGGTTGACATCAAGAGGTCTGGGGAAATTTTCACGGTTCCCCCCAATCCCATCAGTTGGAAGGGGAGAAGAATTTTGTAACAGTTCGTGGCTAGCTTTGGAAACTTTGGAAGGAGGGCCTTGACGTCCATCGTGGTGTTCTTTTCTTTTTCTGTTTCCCAGTTTTTCTGTTTTCGGGGAGTTCAGCTTTTGAATGTCATTCCTATTTTTCAACTCATGAAAAGGCTTGGACCCAGGAATTATAGCAGGTGACACATCTGGTCTACAGTTGTTAACGCCACCATTTGCCGACCCTGGTGGATTCAGCAATCCCCTTGGCACTTGTTCATTCTGGGTCACAGGTTCAATTAGCTTTTGCCAACTCCGCAACAATTTCTTGGCACGTTTGGCAAGTTCTTCATTTTTCGTCTTCTTTCTTACATCATTGATAAGTTTTCCTAGCCTTGTTTCCTCAAGTGCTTCTTTGGTAATGGGATATTTTTCCAAGCTTGAGATAACTTCCAGCACTGCCGCCATGTTATGAATGTTGCTCTGGCGGTCAATGGCCTGCAACAGCCGATCCCTGATGTGCTGCGGGGAGGCCGGAGTCGCTGTCATTGCCTGAGTGGGAGCGGGGCAGCCGGGCTGGTGGGCTGGTGGGCAGGCTGAGGGGGAACCGAGGACCTGGCGGGTGGGGGGGGGCTCACTCACTCACTCGTCAGCCTCTGGGAGCGGAGCTGCATGTTCCCCGCAGAGGCAAGGAGGGAGCCGAGCCACCACCGCTGTCTGAGGAGCCACCACTGCCAAGAAGGAACCTCCTCCACAACTGCTGCTACCGCCACCTCCACCACTGGGAAAACCAAGCTCTGGTGTGTATTTTTTAAAAACACTGTGTATGGAGGCAGCTGGGTGGCTCAGTGGATAAAGCACCGGCCCTGGATTCAGGATTCAGTTCAAATTCAGCCTCAGACACTTGACACTTACTAGCTGTGTGACCTTGGGCAAGTCACTTAACCCTCATTGCCCCCGCTCCAAACAAAACAAAACAAAACAAAAAAACCACTGTGTATGCTTATGGAGTCTGTAAAGTTATACCTGATTATTCAGCATAGACAGGAGTGCAGCTAATCAAGAAGTTTTATTAAAAATGGAGATGATAGATCCAAATAATGGCATAGGACAATTCCTGGAGCAGCAAAATCCACAGAAGAATGTTCTGAGATAATCTTCCAACCAAGGACAGCTTGGAAGGTGAGAAGGAGAGAGTTGCTATGCTGTGTGATGTTTAAAATCTAAATTGTGGTTGCCTTAAATTAGAAACTTTAGCACCAGTCTTTGGGCATTAAGCATTTATTAAAGCATACAGGTATTCACATGGAGTTCAGAAAGTTAAGAAAAGGCCTATCTAGCCTAGAGTTCCAACCTTGTCAGGTTCTTCCTCAAGTCCTCCACCACGAGCTTGCTTCAACCCCCAGCCTGCTTCAACCACAAACTGCCCCACAAACTGGGTGTGGAAGCTTTTTATAGGTTTGGAGCAAAGACATTCCTTATACACAGCTTCAAGCTGATTGGTTGTCATCCTCCAAATCCATTGGTTCACTGAAGCTGAAGGTGTTCTCAAGTTAAGTTCAAAGTCTATCTTCTGAGAACAGTTGTGATTACAATCTAATTAACACCTAGCCAGGTGTGATTCCAATCTAATTAACTTTGAAGTAGGCTAATCCGCAGTCAATTACTCTCACTTGATTCAATCAATTTAGATTAATCTCCAGGTAGGTCTTTGAGTATCTGCGAAATCACATTATTTTATCACAGCTGAGACAGGAGTGGAGCCCAACCCCACAGTCATGAGAACACAGATCCAGTCCCAGGAAGGCCTAGCCAGAGAAAGAGACCCCTAAAGCCTCTGAAGCAGCTGCAGTGCCAGTGTAACCTGGCACTAAGCTCAAAATCTGGTGAGAGAGCAGAACCCTTGGAAGGGGGGAGATTACAGGGGTCTCTGCTGCTTAAGTGGAACTTTGGTTTTTCACCCCTGCTGGGAACCAAGAGGTAGCCTTGAGTAGCAGTGGCCCAGGTGGGGGAGGGGCACAGGCTCATTGGAGCCCTGATATTCTAGAAGTAGAAGATAAAATAGAAATTGAAAGAATCCACTGACTGATACCCTCCTGAAAGAGATCCTAAAAAGAGAACTCACAGGAATATTGTAGCTGGGTTCCAGAGCTCCCAGGTCGAGGAAAAAATATTGCAAGCTGACAAAAAGAATGAATTCAAGTACTGTGGAGCCTCAGTCAGGATGGCACAAGATCTAGCAGCTTTACATTAAAGGACTGGAGGGCATGGAGTGTGATATTCTGGAGGGTGGGGGAATTGGGATTGCAACCAAGAATCACACATCCAGCAAAACTGAGTATGATCTTTCAGGGGAAAATTGGACTTTAATGAAAGAGAGGACTTTCAGGTATTCATGATGAAAAGACCTGAACTGAATGGAAAATGTGACTTTAAGATACAATACCCTAGAGAACCGTAAAAAATTGGAGTTGGGGGACATACCTGGGGTGATGCAGTTGGTGACTGTCTTGTGTCTGAAGGCAGGTTTTGGTTGGCATCCCCGTGGGTCTGGGGTGGATGCTTTGTCCACTGTGTCACCTAGCTGCCTCATGATGACATTGTTAGGGTAAACTTGAGGGGTAAGAGGAATGCACTGGGGGAGGGGGAAGGGCAGAGGTATCCTGGGGTGAAATCCCACATGAAAGAAACAGGAAAGGGTTTATGGAGTGGGGGAAGAGATGGGGGAGGAGCAGGGCAGTAAATGAACTTTGTGATAACCTGAATAGGCTCAAAGATATTAATCTCATCAGAGTTGCCTCAAGCAGGGATTAACACACACCCAAATGGGTGGAGTAATCTATTTAATCTTGATAGTAAATGAGCCTAACACTCATCAGAATTGGCTCAAAGACCTTAATCTCATCAGAATTTGCTCAAGGAGGGAATAACATACACACTCAATTGGGTGGAGTAATCTATCTAATCCTGCAGGAAAATAGGAGGGGAAGGGGATAAAGAGAGAAGGGCAAAAGAAGGGAGAGCAGATTGGGGGAGGAGAGAGACAGAAGCAAATCCCTTTTGAAGAGGGATAGGGTAAAAGAAGATAGATAATAAAGTAAATATCATGGGTAAGGGAATAGGATGGAGGCAAACATTTAATAATAGTAACTGTGAAAAAGAGAAAAGGGGGAAATTGCACAAAAATATTTATAGCAACTCTTTGTGGTGGCTAAGAATTGGAATCAAGGGAATGTCCATCAATTGAGAAATGAACAAAGAAACTGTCGTGTTATATGATTGTAGTGGAATGGTATTGTGCTATAGGAAATGACAAACAGGATGATACTGGAAAAACATGGAAAGACTCATATGAACTGATATATAATGAAATGAGCAGTACTTGAAGGACGTTGTATATAGTGACAACAGTATTGTTCTATGAGCAGTTGTGAATGACTTAGCTACTTTCAGCAATACAATGATCTAAGACAATTCCAAGGGACTAATGATGAAGCATACTATCCACTCCCATAAAAAGAACTGATAAAAAGATCACTTGTCGATTGAACATATATAACCTATACCAGATTGGTTGCTGTCTTGTGGAGGGGGGAGGAAAGGAAGGGAGGGATAAAAATTTAGAACTCCAAATCTTATGAAAATGAATGTTGAAAACTACCCTTACATGTAACTGGAAAAAATAAAATAAATGATTGTTGCAAATAAAACAAACAAACAAAAAACAAACAGCTGCCTGGCCTTCAAGAGGGTGTGTCCTCAGAGGGTGTGAACTCTAACCTCAACACAGGACCACCCTCAAGTCCAGTGAACCAATGGATTTGGGTGATGCTAGCCAATTAGACTGAATCATTGTGTAAGGACTGCCTCTCATCCAGACACAGAGAGAGCTTCCACTCTTGGTTTGCCTCTCAGAATAGGCTCCTGGTGGAGGACTTGGAGGAAGAAGCAGGCTAGTGTGTCAAAATAATGGAATGTGGTAGATAAGGGGATTTAGCAGACACTCAAAGGCCTACCTGGACATTAATCTAAACCGATTAAATTAAGTTAGTGTGATTGCCTGATGATTAGCCTACTTCTAGTTAACTAGATTGTAAGCACATCTTGCTGGCCCTTAAGAGGGTATTATTCTCAGAAGCTAAAAACTTTGAACTTTAGAATGAGGACCGCTTTCAGGTCCAGTGAACCAATGAATTTGAATAACGCTAGCCAATCAGCTTGAAGAACCTCCCATTTCTGGGAGGAGACCATGAAGGAGGAAGTTGATGATAGTGGAGGACTTCTTTTTTGGTTGGGGAGACATCAGCTTGGGAGGTCATCAAGTGGGCAGAAATCTGTTCTCAATCTTTCTATATTTTTACTATCTTATATCTTTAATAAACCCTTTAAAAGCCTAAACTCATTTATCAGTGATTTTAGCCAGTTTCCCCCCAAAGCTGGGGGGACAGATTAGAACCCTCATTTAAAATTTTAAATTACACACTAGGCTGGAGCTCTAGGCTAGATAGGCCTTTCCTTAACTTTTTGACCCAGGTGTTCTCTTTTTACTAATAATTGGTATGCTTTAATAAATGCTTAATGCCCCCCCTCACAAAAATATAGATTATAGGGACAGGAAGAGATTGATTTCAAAAGGTATAGTAATCTTTAACAAATATTCTAAGGCCAATCTTCACAGGTACCCAGGGAGGCTTGTTAGATATTACATTAGTCACTACAGTCACTGGCAGGGGGAGGAGAGTATGGGGTGAATCACTAGTATCAAACAATCCCACAAGAATTTATTTAACACTGTACATAAGGCACTTTTCTAAGCTCTGGGGATGCAAAAAAGAAGAAAAAGACATTTCCTTCCATCAAGGAACTTACATTTTAATGGGAGAACAAAATGTACATGTGTATATAGACAAAACACATACAGAATAGATGGAATATAGTCTTACAAGGGAAGAATTTTTTAGGTGAAGGAATTAAAAAAGTTCCCTTGAGGAAGATAACATTTGACTAAGGGAACCAAGTGATTAGTTATGGAGGTGGAACCAAGATGGTAAAGCCAAAAAGTTGCCTAACCTCTCCTAAATTTCCCTCAGAAACTAAATTAAACCTCTTAATGGATTTTGTAGATGCAAAACCTACAAAAAGATGGAGTGAAACAATCATCTGAATTAAAATAATCTAGAAGGTCTTCAGGGAATGCCTGTGTCACCTGAGTAAAAGCGGAGGACAGCTCCTTGCACAGGATGTCTGGGCAAGCAAGCAAAATGCTCTGAGCCCCAGCACAGATCAGCAGTGTAAGGACCCTTGTTCCTAGCTCAGCAAGCTAGTTGCACAACAATCTGCCAGCTGGGGTTCTAATCTGTCTCCCCCCCCCCAGTTTTTGGGGGAAACTGACTAAAATCACTGATAAATTCACCAAGAGTTTAGGCTTTTAAGGGGTTATTAAAGGATATAAGATAGTAAAGAGAGAAAGACTGAGAACAGATTTCTTATAGCATGGAAATCCTAGTCTTCCTAAACTGCCATGTGAAGTTGTGCCACCATACCAATCTCTCCAGCCCAAGAGGAAGAAGTTCCCTGCCAGCATTCACTTCCTCCTTCATGTCCTCCTCCCAGAAATGGGAGGTTCTTCAAGCTGATTGTCTAGCTTCATTCAAAATCATTGGTTCACTGGACCTGAAGATGGTCTTGATGTAAAGTTCAAAGTTTTTAGCTTCTGAGAACAATACCCTCTTAAGTACCAGCCAGATGTGCTTACAAGCTAGTCAGCAGTCAGTCACTCTCACTTAATTCAATCAGTTTAGATCAATCACCAGGTGGGAACCTAAATATCTGCTAAATCCCCTCATCTACCACATTCCATTAACTTGACACACAGATGATATGATGGTATACTTAGAAAATCTTAAAAATCAAACAAAAATGATTTGAAACAATTACCAACTTTAGCAAAGTTGCAGGATATAAAATAAACCCACATAAACCATCTGCGTTTCTACATATGACCAAAAAAGCATAGCAAAAAGAGATAAAAAGAGAAATTCCATTTAAAATAACTGTGGACAATATAAAATATTTGTGAGTCTACCTGCCAAGGCAAACCCAAGAACTATATTAATACAATTACAAAACACTTTTCACACAAAGAAAATCAGAACAAATGAAAACATAACAAAAGAAAATAAATGAAAAAATATTAATTGCTCATGGGTAGACCATGCTAATGTAAAAAAATGACATTTCTACCTAAATTAATTTACTTATTAAATGCCTTACAAATTAAATACCAAAAAATATTTCATAGAGCTAGAAAAATAATTAAACAATAACCAAAATCAATAGCTTTGAAAAAGAAAATAAAACAAGAAAATAAAAAACCAAACAATTTAAATATCAAGGAACAACAGTCAGGATTACACAGGACCTGGAAGCTTCAACATCAAAGGAGTGTAGGGCTTGCACCTACCCAGCAACATTAATAGTAATCTTTCAGGGGAAAAGATGAGCATTCAATGAAAGAGGAGACTTGAAAACTTTCCTAATGAAAAAACCCAGAACTGAATAGGAAATTCAATTGACAAATACAAGAATCAAGAGAAGCATAAAAAGGCAAAACAATGGGGAAAACATGTTATTCAATAATGTTTACATCCCTACATGGAAAGAAGATGCTTGTAATTCTTGAGAAATCTATCTCTATTGGAACAGATAGTCCAAAGATTATTGATATCGTTCCATGCATATATTTCAGGGAGTCTAAGAACTTGGATGAGGGAAATTGCATCTTTATTTTTACTAATCTTCAACTAAAATTGAGTATTTTCTTCAATTATGAATGTAGGCATTAAACCACAATTCTGAGAAAGGGTGTATTCATTTCACCAGACTGCCAAAGGGGTCCTTGACACAAGAAGTTCCAGCACCCCTGATATAGACTAACTACTTCCTCCAACTATATTTTCTGCCCCCTCTCCTAGTGTCCACAGTTTTATAGATGAGGAAGGGAAGATTTTAAGGAATTTAAGAGACTCACCCAAGTTTTCCTCTATCTCTTCCTTCATATTATTAAAAAAGGGCAGAACTAACAAATAAGAATAAGCTATCCTAGGGGATTAAATCTTGATTTTTCCCCCTCTTTTTAAAATTTATTTTTATTTTTAAATTTTTTTTTGGAGGGAAATGAGGGTTAAGTGACTCTTGCCCAGGGTCGCACAGCTAGTAAGTGCCAAGTGTCTGAGGCCGGATTTGAACTCAGGTCCTCTTGAATCCAGGGCCAGTGCTTTATCCACTGTACCACCTAGCTGCTCCCTCCCCTTTTTTAAATTCTTCTTTTTTTCAATTATTAAAAATCTATTATGGGGGCAGCTAGGTGAGGCAGTGGATAAAACACTGGCCCTGGATTCAGGAGTTCCTGAGATCAAATTGGGCCTCAGACACTTGACACTTACTTGTTGTGTGACCTTGGGCAAGTCACTTAACCCCCATTGCCATGCCCCCCCCCCCCAAATCTATTCTCTCTCCTTCACACCTTTCTCCACTGGAAAAAAATAAAAACAAAACCCATATAACAATTCCTAAGAAAAACAAATCCCACATTAAATTTGCAAAAAAATTAAATTAAGTAAATAATTATTATTCTGCACACTGAGTTCATCACCTTTCTGGAAGGATTTGGTTTAAAGGTAAAGCCTGATTTTCTAACCTCTCTGACTATTCCCTTTGCTTTGGGTAGAGTCAGGTTCTAGCTCTGACAACAGCTCATAAGGAAGAAGATATTTGACCTGAATTTTAAAGGAAAGCAAGGGATTCTGAGAGATGGAGAGTAAACACACTATAGGCCTAGAGGAGAGACAGAGGAAAGGCAATGAGTCAGGAAAGTGAACACTGTGTATGAGGAATAGGAAGTGGATCAGTACAACTGCACTTGAAATGGTAGGAAGGGGCCATGTTTTTACCTAGAGGCAGAGGTGACAATAATAATCATCCATGGAGCCAATCACTCAAATGCAGGATCAAAAGAGCCAAGCCACAAGACAAACACAGGCAATTAAAGGAAGCAGTCACCTGGGGAGCAGTTCACAGGGTCAGTGGAAGTTGAGGTCTTTGAGGTATTGGGAGATCAAAATATCAGGTAAGCAGAGGTGGATTCAGCAGGGGTAAATTCAGGTGGTGAGGCTGGCAATAGGCCCAGTGAGTAGGCTGGAGTGCTGCTTATAGTGAAGAGGAAGCTGGATGAGTCATGTTTTGCAGCTGCTTCCTGGCTTTACTTAACCCTCAGGTGATTGGTAAGTGGTTTCTAGGGCAGAGGCCCTGACTCACAGAGAGGCTGTTTTGGAGCATGTGCTCTGGTTTCAGGAAGGTAGACAGATTTGGGAGTAAGAAAATTGACAGTCAAAACCTGAAATTTCCTAAAGAATTGATGTTTGTCTCTAACAGTTGAAGAAAAGAGATGCCTCATCTCTCTTACCATTGTTATATTTTTGTATTATAAGACATAGCCACTGAAAAAGATCAGTTTAAAAATAATTCTTACAAAGAAAATAATATTTATGGCTCCAAGAATTTTTTTAAAATTGTAGATAGTTTATAAATGCAAAATTATATCATTAACAAGACCAGGTATCATGCCTTTTAATGCTGGGTTTAATTTATTCATTTATTTAATTTTTTGTTGTCTTTGCTTGACTTTTGATTTTATTAGTTATGGGAATTACTAGTGAGGAATTTTTTGGGGGTTTGTTTTTTGTTTTGTTTTGTTGTTTTGTTTTCAATATATATCAACACCTGCTCTTCAATTTACAGTCTTTGATTAGGGGCAGGATTTCAATACAGGTTGTAACATCAGATCCACAAGAAAACATTCCAAGAGTCCCTGCTGTGAAGTTCTGGAACATGGTATCTTGTTAGAGTCAAACTTTGGTTGAAGGGATGCTCTGAGTATTCCATATCTAATCTTAAATTAAATTTTAAGCTAGCAATATTTAGTAAGGACTTAGCAATTTGTCTATACCTTTTGTCCCCACCAGTATCCCACTACTCTCATAGTAGTATTGTAGAGGAGTACTTTCCCTGGGGCAAAAGGCTTTTTAGTCTAAAGTCCTTAGAAGGATGAGGGTGGGGTGGAAGGAGAGATGTGATTAGAGTTTACTTAGTCTCTATAATTATAGAGTTCATTGCTTCTAACATCCAGTTAAGTCGAGGCTAGACTTTTTTTTAAACTTTTTGCGTATCATGGAACCCTCTGGCAGCCTAGTAAAGCTTATAGATCTATTCTCAGAATGTTTTTAAATGAATAAAAAGAAATACATAGGATTATATGGGAAAACAAATACATTGAAATAGCAAACTAATTGGAAAAAAATAGCTCAAAACCCCCCTAAAATCTATTCACAGACACCTTAAGGGGACTGTGGACCCTACTTTAAGGAACTCTCATCTATGGACTATAGAGAAGAGAAAGTATTTTCCTCCCACATCTTCCCCACTGTTCCTGTCCACTGATTCCTCACTCATCCCACTTTGTATTTTTTTTATATCTTTGATATTTATGAATGTAATTCACTCCCCTTCCTCCACTCTCTAAAAGACGATGATAATTATGATGATGATGATGAGGAGGAGAAGAAGAAGAAGAAGAAGAAGAAGACTTAGAAAATTGATACTATCTGGGATAGTATCAGATACATAGTAGGTAATTAACAAATATTAATTGAATGAAACAATTGAAAGTATCCAAAATGTGAACTAAAACTATTGAAATGCAAAGTCCATATTCCTGTTTATTAACTCACAACATTATTGTGAGGATCAAGTGTAATAATGTAGTAAAAACTTTTGTAAACCTTAAAGCATAAATTTACATATTTTGCTTTTTGAACTCTAACTTCTGCATACCATAATGGTTCTGAAGTAGAAAAGGTCACCATAATCAGCTGAGTTATGACTGGTTGTCATAACCCTCTGAATGCTTCTGTCTCAATGGACTTTCAGAGGAAGAAGTATACATGGAGGTAACATTAGAAATCCTCTTGACAATTGGTTCTACATCATAGCAGCTTAAAATATATCTGAAACTCATTCTATATCTGCCACCAAATAGTCCATTCAAAATGATACCACTTATTTTTCTTGAAGCCAACCGTATGTAATCTATTCTACACTGTTTATCACGTAAGACTTTCCCCTCTACTCATTAGAAAATACCAAGGATCCTCTGTGAATGTCCACAGATAAGCCATGATTGCAAGGACTGCTTAAGGAATGGCTATGCTTTTTCAAGAAGGAGGCACACTAATGTAGTCTTTGTGGAACTGTGACTTGGTCCAGTCATTCTGGAAAGCAATTTATTGATTTTTGGTTTTTCTAACATTTTTATTTAAAGTTTTAAGTTCCAAATTCCCTCTCTCCCTCCCTCCTCTTCCCCTTCCCTGAGACTGTAAGCAATCAGATATAGGTTATATTAGTAATTTTGTACAGGAAGACTCAAATAAAAGAAAAAAATGATAGAAAGAAAGTGAAATATAGCATGCTTTAGTCTGTATTCTAACAATATCAGTTCTTTCTCTGGAGGCAGATAGGATGCTTCATCATTAATCCTTTGGGATTGTCTTAGATCATTGTATTGCTGAGAATAGCTAAGTCATTCACAGTTCTTTATAAAACAATATTGTTGTTACTGTATACAACATAGTCCTGGTTATGTTCACTTCACTATGTATCAGTTGATGTAAGTCTTTCCAGGGAAAAGTAGCTTAGAACTATGCATCCAAAGTCACCAAACTGTGCATAACCTTTGACCAAGCAATACCACTACTAGGCATATAGACCAAAGACATCAAAGAAGGAAGAAAAGGAACCATATGAATGAAGATAATTATAACAGCTCTTTTCATGGCAACAAAAGCTGGAAACTAAGATGGAAGGTCACTTATTTAAGAATGGCTAAACAAATTATATAAGAAAAAGATGGAGTGGTTTTTCTCCATAAAAAGTAATAAAACAGTTTCAGAGGAAACTGGAAAGATGTCTAACAACTAATACAAAATGAAGCAGAGTGAGGAAACTTTTTATACAATGATAAGAATAGTTTCAAGAAAAACAACTTTGAAAAAAACTTTTCTATTCTGATCTTTGCATTGACAAATGTTGATGTGCAAAGGACCAACAATAACACATATGGCCCATTTCATGATAAAGAAATGATGAACTTAACATCCATTTTTAGAATGTAGCATCCATTTTTAAACATGAACAATATGGTAATTTGCTTTGTTTAATTCTGCCTATTATGGGAATTTTCTTTTTTATTGTTTGATTAAGGAAGATGGAAAAGAGAGAAAATAAGTGCATGTTAATCAAGACAATACAATTAAATTTCAAAAAGGAATTCCTGTGCTTCAGAGCAGCTCTGGAATCTTTTCTTCTCCCATTGAGCCTCTATATAGTTACATGGCATATAATTTCTTCCTTCAAAGTTGCTGCCTTTGTTTGGGTTTTGGGGGTAAAGTAGATAGCCATTGGGTATGCATGTGCCTTGCCCTAACCCAAACATGAACTATTTAGGGGTACAATTTTAAAATCCTGATACCCCAAGGCCCCCTTCTCAGCCATGATCTCAGGAGAGAGCTGGAATTGGCTTTCCTTTCTCACACTCATATAGGCAGTTCCAGGCTACAGAGTTCATTCTGCTCCTCACCCTGGCCTCCCTCCAAACCCAATCTGCATCTCTTTTTAGGGCTGGGCTGCAGCTGCAAACAGAATGTACGTCTGCAGCACTTTCTCTGAAAATAGTTGTCTTTGTTGTGACTAAGATATCCAGATCTTTTTTCAGGAGCACCCTTATTTGATTGACTGATGAGCCTGGGAGTTATTTTTGAATCTGGGTTATTTCTATTTCTGATGTGGGATGCAAGATGCTGCACAATTGCCCAGCCCACACTTTCTATTTGATAATACTTTTTCATCTTTGTGCAGGCAGCAAACTATTTTGTTTTGTAAAGTCTGTATTTGTTTCAGAAATATTGATGGTCAGGACTAGACTCTGGGCGTCTCCCCACAAGTATTCAATTACATTGCCTAGAGGCATAACTTGTCAACATTATGGGTTCCTGCATTGTCACCAAAAAGCTTTTTTAGTTTTTTCCCCTTCTTTTGAGTTAGAAAAATAGAAGGTCCTTTAGTAGCTCATTTTCCATCAAGTATTGCAACCTTAAAAGGATACTGAGTATCAAAAAGGATGTTAACTGGGGGAATTGGTGATAAAGGGTCGTGATGAATTTGGACAGGCTGCTCATTCCAGTGAATCAAAGTTGATGCAATGGATTATTCCCATCACAGGGAACTTAATTAGATGATACCATAGGCTTTGAAATTCTAGGAAAAAGTCATGTGGTTATGCAAAGAAATTCTGGTTAATTTAATAAAGGAAATATGGGAATTTTATTCATTAATATACTCAATTTTCCAGAAGTTAAAATGACTGGAAAGTTTCCAGTTTGATTTTTTTAAAGTATAATTTCAAAAGTTGTTTGTAGTTTAAGTTTTTTTAAGTTTTCTTGCTTAAAATAGGTTACTTTGTTTGTTTTTGGTTTCGTTTTTGCTTTGGATGGGAAGATGTTTAGGTTTGGCTTTCACCAACTGGACTGAAATTTGCATGACTATGTAAACAATGTTCTCCTTAACAACAACAACAACAATAACAACAACAACAAAATACTGACAATTGTCTCAGAATCCTCTTGTAACCCCTCTTATTCTTTCATCGCTTACATTTATAGCATTTGTAGCACCTCCTCTGGACTTGATCACCAGATATGCATTGGCATTGTCATATTTGGTTCCCAGTGCATGGCTGCTACTTGCTTCCCTCAGGCTTGTAGGGATAACTATGAGGGAATAGCGTTTTTAATATTGCCACTTATGAACCCCAACCAATGTTCACTTCCTTGACTATTAGTAGGTAGCCACAATGATTGGCTTATAGAAAAGTTATTTTTTTTTCTAAGCAGAGATAGCAAATACATTTGTTACACAAAGCAATTCCCATAAATTAGGAGCATCACACTCTTCCTTTGTACACACAAGGTCCATGGAGAAAGTAGGCTTAAATGATAGTAAAGCACAAATGTAAGGAAGCCATGCAGCAAAGGGTTAACTTATAACAATTGGTTTCTAGACGTTCTTTTCTCACTTCATAGAGTCCTCATTAATTTGTCCTTAGGTGTAGCTATCTACTGGTCTCTAAGGATTAATAATCCTATATAGTCTTAAATTTATGTTTCCTTATTGTATCTATTTTGTCTTTGTTTTATTTCTCAGATTTGGATGCAGATGTTGCCACTGACCATTCAGGGATTCTTTTACTGGTTCTGCTGGAAACTGTTACTCATGACACCAATGGAGCCCTGTAGATTTTCTGACCTTTGGAAGTTCACGAGGTGACCTATAGCCTGTCTAATTCTATCTCTGGATATTTAGTTGCCTTTTCACAGTATATCTTTGGTCTGCCCTTGGCAAGTATCTCTATCCCCCAAGACAGGTGTGTTATCTTCTGCAAGTCCAATCTCTCTAGTAACATGGTCAATGAGGAGGGAAAAGAAAAGAGCACTTACTATCCCATAGCAGGGGCATTTATGTCACTGGGATCTGGAATCCTCAGCTCTCAAATTTTGAATCCCTTCCACCACCATACTGACTATATTTCCACTATACTATATTGACTATGAATTATTATTTTTTGTGAGCTAACACTTGATCTTCTTCAACCAAGTAAAAGGAATATCCTGTGGGATATCATCTTTCTTATTCAAAGACACAAAGTTATTATAATATTTTCAAATTGATTAAAGATTTCTTTATACTTATCTTGCTTTTAATTGATTGATTGACTGATTGAATCAATTGACATGTCAGGTTTTCCTGTGAATAATCACAAAATATAGCTAATTGCCTACATTATAAGTTTGTGTTATTTAGCTTCAGTTGAGATTCTCAGATATACTTATATTCAATTTAAAATAATATTTCTATTCATGGCTTATAGACCTGGAGGGGACCACAGAAATCATCTAATCTAATCCAATGTATTCTAATATGAGGAAATTAAGTTTGGGAGAGGGTAAGTGACTTGTCTATGCTCACGCAAATATTGTCTTTCAGAGGATTGTAATCTAGGTCTTCTGGTTCCAAAGAGAGTCCTCTTTCTACAGTGCTATACTCTTTACATTGTCCATTCCAACTTGAAGTTTTCAGCCCATGTCTTCTTATTTTTGTTCTACTCTTCTCCTCACCATATCAATTTGCCTTGTCCTTTCCTTCCAAACTCTGATGAAGTATGCCTACTATTTTCTTCATTCAAATTTTTTATCTTTTTTTTTTTGGCGAGGCAATGAGGGTTAAGTGACTTGTCCAGGGTCACACAGCTAGTAAGTTTCAAGGCTCTAAGGCTAGCCAGGGTTGTGCTTTATCCATTGCACCACCTAGCTGCCCCCCAAATTTTTTATCTTATTTCCTCATGTGTCTCCCAGAACCTAGCTACATTAATTGTTCTGTCTTTGCTTTGACTTGTTGATCTACTACTATAAGCATGATCAAGTCTCCCCTATTCTACAGATGCCCCACAGGTGTGCACATGTGTGTGTTCATGCACACACACACACACACACAGACACACACACACTATTCCTCCTCCTCCTCCTTTTTCTTCTTCTTCTTCTTTGCAGGGCAATAAGGGTTAAGTGACTTGCTCAGGGCCACATGGCTAGTAAGTGTCAAGTGTCTGAAGCTGGATTTGAACTCAGGTCCTCCTGAATCCAGGGTCAGTGCTTTATCTATTGCTCCAGCTAGCTGATCCACAATGCTACCTTCTTAAACTACTTTTGTTCTCATTTGTTCTCTACTTCCCTGAACAGGCAAAATTCTTCTGAGCAGTAGACTTTTTCTCATCATCTACTCACTTCTTAATGGTTTACAATCTTGCCACTTCACTGAAATTGCTTTCTCAAAGGTCTTAAAGATACTGAGACCTCAATTCAATTGCTACAAAATTTTATAGTGTTGACATGGCTTTACAATAGAAAGTCAATACAATGTTCATACTCTTTGCCCTAATGGACTTTGCCATATGCTTATATTAACAGAGGTCAAAGACAAAAAGAGAAATCTGATTTATGCAAAAACATTCATATAAATACTTTAACTATTAGTAAAGAAGTTTTATAAAAAAGAGTGGATAATCATCAAAGGTGAAATTGCTGAATAAATTAGACTATATGAACATAATGAGGTATATGCCCTCTAAGAAATAGCAAATAAGAAGTATTCAGGAAAATATGGGAAGGCTATTATGGAGTGATTTTTCATCCTTTATTTCAAAGAGAATCAATGATTTCATGGGGTGATGTCTTGAATTGTGTATGAATTATATTTAATTGAAGACAATTTGCACAGTTGTCAGCCTCACTTTCTCTTCCAGAGTAATCAAAGCACACTGGCAAGACAAAAGTCAGGATGACTGGCAATGGCATGGAATGCAGTGGATTATCATGGTACCTTCCTTGTCTGACAAAGTTCTAATTACTCCACATCCCCTGCTTCAGCCACCTTCAGAGAAAATTGTTCTCATATCATCGATTCCAATGGCTGAAATCTTCACAGGCTTGGTATAAACATCATCCCAATTCACTGAGGGTTTTGAAGCCTGTCAATTACCTTCAATTACATTTAGCCCAACTGCCAAGATGGTTTTAAATGGTGTACCTACTATGCATGCTATAGTTTCTTGGAGCCACAGGTGAGACTTGGGTGAAAGGCAAACACCAAAGGTTGATGAGCAGCCCTTAACAGGATTTGGCAAGCCATCACACCAGAGGTATTGCCCTGCCTGAAAACTCCATACATCCATATGGAGTGTTGTAGACTTGTGAAAGCAGAACTAGGAAAACAATATAAAATGTCTATAATAATAATAATAATAACAATAATACTATATTAAACATGTCTATAATAATATAAAATATAAATAAATAGTAAAACAAAAGGCAATTAAACTGTGATTAATTTTGTTCACAAATCTCAATCCAAGAGTAGAGGTGATGAAACATCTTATTTAAAGAAAGCTGGGTATGTCAGGTATGGTTCATTTACACATGAAGTTTATAAGTGAGGAGATTTTAAATTAGGTAGGTTTATTAATACAAATATACTTACATCTATAAGCACTACATTGATTTTAAAAGCATAGCACTTAAGGGGTTCTTAATTGATTACTAAAGTCTGAATTATCATCTTCCCCCTCTCCTTCTCCTCTCCTGTTTTCTCCTGTCCTCTCCTATCCTCTACTGTCCTCTCCTCTCCTCACTGATCCTTGCCTCTCCTCTCCTTTTCCCCTCTTCATTTTTTGGGTTCAGACCTGTAATTTTATTATTGTGAAGAACTTTCTATGGTGGAAATTCTGTGCACTAATTCATATCTAAAGGCCATCTGTAGCTTAAAGTCTTAGAGAGTTGCCTGGGCCACTCCTAGGTTAAGTGGCTTGCCTGTGGTCACATGGTATGTGTCAGAAACAGGATTTCAGCCTCACCTCAGTTTTCCTGACTTTAAGCCCACCCTTGATCCACTATAACACAAGGATAGGTTCTCTATTCTTGGTCCTGTGAAAAGGAATTTTCCTTGGTAGGGCATTTTATGACAGTTATTTTTCAGAATAGGAGAATTAGGTGCCCAATTAGCTCTATTTTCCTTCACAGTTTTCTTCACTGGCACTTCATATATTTTCAGATAATTTGAGGATGAAGACAGGATTTTGGTTTCATCAATGCAGAAATGTATTTTTTCCCCTAATAAAATTCAGGCAAGCATATGCTTCATCTAAAAAGGGGACAAATACATCTCTTTAAAAATAATTTTAAGCCCACTAGGCACAGAAATAGCTTTTGTAACAAGTCTGTGAGTTAAGTAATAAAATCTGATGTGTGTGTGTGTGTGTGGGGGGTGTTACAGGGAGGAAGAACTGCATACTGAAGAGAAACAGACTGTTCTGAATTGGAACATGGTGAAAAACATATGCATCAAGCGCAAATGAGATTAGAAGCATCTTTCTTGTTGACCAAGTCTGCCTACATCTAGCCATAATATCGTTTCAGTAGCAGAGGTTGACCATAATAAGGATTTTTGTAGGCTAAATGCCAAAGCTAAAGCAGGGCTCAGTAGGGCTTGGTCCAACTTCTTAATTTAAAAACACAGTATTTGTTGGGGTTTGGTAGCTTAGAGCAGCTATTTTTAGTCATCCTGCTAAAGCTTTGTTGGGGTGGGCTATGCTTATTTGCATTTCTCTGTACTTAATAATTTGCCAAGACAATGTGATTTTCCATAAATATGAAGTAATTCTATGTGATTTTTTACCTCTATAAACTTTTGAACAGTATTATGTTGTTCTTGTTGATAAAATCTAAAGGGTGTCCCAAAAATTTTAGTGTAGTTGTAAGCTATTAAAGCTTATATTCCATTCTACCCCATCAACACACACCCTCCACCATTCCGGCTCTCTAAATTGGATTCACTGAATGTTGCTTGTATGACATACTAGAGTAGAAAGGACACAACCTCAGATGAGAAAGACTTGGATTCAAGTTCAATTTGTGACTGTGTCCTTAGACAATTCATTTTACTACTCTGGGCTTTCGTGAAACTGTCAATGATTCTGTGGGAGTTTGAAACACTGTGAAATTTTAGAAAGTATTATCTGAAAGAGAATACATATATAAGATGTCCCAAAACTTTTAGTATAGTTGTGAGCTAAAAAAGCTTAAGCTATTAATGTTTATAAGTAGCCTGGTACCTTTGAGCACCCCTGCATATTCTTCCTCCTGTTCCTTAAATTGTATTTCACTGCATTGCTAGCATTATATGGTATGACTGAAAGTATAATTGACAGAAACAGAAAGACTTGGATTTGAGTTTCAACTCTGGATTTTGGATAAGTCATTTAACCTCTCTGAGCTTTGGTTACCTCTTCTGAAAATTGGTCTCATAATAACTGCACTACCTGCCTCACAGGATTGGTTTTAGTATCATAGATCAGAACACTTTGTAAACTCTAAAGTGCTATGTGAGACAGAAATGTTATGAGTGAATTCTGAGAGATGTTACAGCTCAAGGAAGTAACAGGCCAAAATAAATAATTATGAGGCCAATAGTAGCTGTGAATATGGAAAACTACATAGTCACAATAAGCTAGATGCAATTTCAATGTGCTTGCAGTAACTAAACTCTGATATAAATTGCTCAATTATGCTGTATCAGAACCTTAAACAGAATGGGAACAATGAACTTTTCCCAAGGATACCAAAATCCAGGAGAATGTTCTTCCCTAGGCTTGTCCCTGCACTTTCATAGTTCTCCGCTGCAGGTATATTCTCTTCCTGTTCCCCTTATGGATCTGGTCATCATAGTCTTTTTCCTCATTTCTTTCCACTCTCAATCCCAAAAGGACCACAGGACGTGGGGTCTCTGTGTTGCTGGTTGTCCCATTTTCCATACAACTGTACCAAAAACTGGACTGTCTCAGACCTACCTTGCTATAGCTTTCTGCTTATCATTACTGGCCTTTTCTCTTTCCCATACATTACTTCAGATGAAAGAATTTCAGGTTTTGTACAACTTCCTTTCTAGATATCCTGCTTTTGGTAGGAAAAACATTTTGAGATTACACATCAGGCAGAACCTTACCCTTTTATAGAGAGCAACCAAATTTCAACCAGTATAAGACTTGCCTTTGATTTCAAACATCAACTGAACACTAATGAACAGTTTTCCGTAGTTCATTAATGACTTTTGGAGAGTTATTTTTGGTGTTTCACAAGAGATATCCTTAAATGAAAGTCTAAATTTGTTATCTCCTCATGGCAAAAAGCTGACTTCAGGTTCTCTGATGACAGAATGGCAGTTCTGGTTCTGAAATAGGACAGTTTGGGAATATGGCCTTATGAGGCTATGTCCATTATTTGAGAATCAGCTGAGTTTCTATGATTTGTTCTTTGATCCTAATTATTCAGGATTTCACTGTTAAGTCTACATTTGAGTCTTTATCTTTTGTTTGTGGTCCCTGAATTAATATCTGTTCTCATAAAGGATATATTTACTATTTTTTCCTTTTTACATTTCTTTACAATAGCTGTGTGCTTGAAAACATGGTCAGAATTTTCTAAAAGTTTTATTTGGTGCAAAGAAAATATGCATATTATTATGCTTTTCACATTCTCTAGTGTTTTATTTTCTAGTAATATATTCGGTTCCATATTTCTCCTTTTATTATATTTTTGTTAGACTTATTCAAAACCTATAAAGGGATACTGAAATCTCCTGTCATTATTGTGCTATTTTCTATGTCTTCTTGAAGATAATATCATGTATCCTTTATGAATTTGGATGATAAAGCATTTAAAGCATATACAATTATTGATAGTGGTTTTGTTTCTATGGTTGCTTTAATACTAATGTTTGTTTTTCCATCTCTTTTTAAAATTTTTTGAATGTTTCCTTTTGTTTTGTATGAAAGCAGAATGGCTTACTATTTTGGATTCACTTTATGCATAGTAATTTTTTCTATCCCCTCAAGTTTATTTTGTGCATGTCTATTTTTATTTTTTCTTATAAACCACAGATTTTAAGGCTTTTTTTTTCTTATCTAATATGTTGCTCTTTTCATCTTATTGGATTGTTTAATACATTCACATTTAAGGTTATGATTTGGGTTTATAGTTTCCTCTATCTGTACCTAAAATTGTTTTTTACATTATGATTTTCTTCTTTTTTCACATAAACATAATATTAAATTCCTGTTGCTGTAGACTCTCTCCCACTCCTGATCCCTTCTTCTGATTTGTTACCTTATTCCCTTTAGTGTTTTGTTTTTAATTACACTTTTCTGTTTTTTGTATGGTTATATATTCCTTCCCTCTCTTTTTTTTTTAAGTTGGTAAAGTAGATTTCCTCTACATAAAATCCCATTAATTAGTTTTTATTTTTAATTTCATTTTTGTCCCTCTTTCCCCCAAAAAGATATTTCTCACTTTCTTCATCATCTATCTTCTCTTTCTGTTTACCATAGATCCTCATTCTCTGATTCATGACACCTATAATCATCTGGTCTCTCTCTTTTATCTGTATTCTTTATATATCAAAACTTCTGACATATCCATTCTATGTTCTTCCTTTAAGTAATTTCTATCCCTACCTTGTAGGGATCGACCTTGGTCTTTCTTATTTCTGTTGTGCCTCACTCTCAGAAAAATGCCAATTATTGCAGTTATCAGGGCACTGCCACATAATAGGGCCCTTATCCCCTGCTGATCTATACTTGTTCTTGTTCCCTTCCCTCCCTCTATATTTGCCTGGAAATTTCCTTCTTGTGTCCACGATCTTCATTCCTTCAGAAGCCACTTGCTTCCAGGGGTTCCATCTTCCTTCTTTCCAGGACAAGTAGACTTTTCAGACATCCCCAGGTCTTTGCCCCAACTAACTTTGCAGTGGCCAAAAATGACCTGGTTTATATGTTGTGCTCTTTCCCTTAGGCATGGTGGAATGCTACACAGATCCCTACACATTTGGGATCCTATTAAAATCTTTCTTTTATTAGTTCTCTGGCCTGACACCAGCAATTTGGAACCTGGTAGCACTGGTAGTTCAGAGCCTGCTTTCCTTGCTACTGATATTTTGAAGCTTTGAAGTACCGATGCTTCCATTTTGCAATCTCAAGCAGGCTTTTGCTTCTCAAGGGTTGTGGTCAAGTTGATGGTCAAGGCCAAAGACAATTTCCATGGCCTGAATCCAGATAGCACTGAAAGTGGGATAGCAGAACACAGTGTGGGGATGGGATTTGATGTAAACCTGATTTGTGTTCTTGGATCTCCTAGTCTAGCATCACTGGCAGTGGCAGGGGATGTAGGGGAAAAGTGCTAAGTGAGCTCATAGTCAGTGAGCATCTGTTTTTTTTTTTTTAATTTCAGGGGTATGATTTTTATGTTCTTTTGTAGTCAGGTTGTCACAAGCCATGGAAACAGATTGAGTTGCTTTATCTATGTTGAACAGTTTCTGTTTTGCAGAAATTTGAGAAGTTGTGGGAAGTGGATAAAATATCTTCACTTCCATTTTGTTTCTCATACGACCCAGAAGTGGGTTCTGTCAGTGAAAATACCCCCCCCCTTGCATTCTTTTCTTTCCTTCCCCAATGCATTCTTGAAGTAAATATGGTAAACTATGAAAAACAGAAAATGTTCAATTACCAGAGTTTATTAAGAAATTACAAAACAAGAGTATTTCAACCAAAAAGTATATATTAGACATTTAATAGGTATTTTGTTCTCACATAGAGGTAGAGATGCTCTTCTAAGATCACTGTATTTTTTATTCCCAGATCATTCTCTCAATTTTCAAAGCAATTGATCTTCAGTCTATATCTTTTGGTTCTTACATAGTGTGGGGACCAATTTTTAATTGGGGAGTGCTAGCTAAATGGCTCGCCACAATATCGGGGCAAGGAAGGAGACTGGCAGCCTCCCTCAAAACAGAACAAGATTTATTTTAATAAGAATGAACTTTAAATAAAAAACACAAACAGGATCAGTAGGATCAAGGGAAAGGAAATAAAATGGGGAAAAGGAAATTATAATACCTGAAAAAATACCACCGACCAGGAATCAGCTGAAAATACACAGCAGAATGCTTGGCACTTTCTAGCTTCTACGTAGAATGCCTAATTCTCCTCGCCACACAGTCCCAGCCAATGGGATGGCCACTCTGACAGTCACATGACTGTCCTCACTAAGCTTCCAATCATTATAATTTTGTCAGTCCCATGTAGGCGTCAGCAAGCAGTGATGATGTGAGGTGCCAGTGCCCTGGCAATGGCTACAACCAGTGGGTGGAGCACTGTGTGGTTTGCGGAGCCCCAGGCCAGTGTGCGCTGAGAAATAAAAACCTCAAATAACAATTTATTCTTTAAATCCCCCCCTTTGTTTCATTAAGAAACATGGAGTATTTCCTTGATGGAACAATAAACAATAAACAAATTTTTAAAAATGACAATATCATAACCAATGCTAAGAAAAAATATAGAAATAACAATATAGGAAAGGGAAAATATATATTACAGATGATGTATATAGTAACAGAAGGAAAAACAAAAATGTCCATTTAAAATCCTTAAAATCTTATCTTCAAAGGAGGGTTGAGATGTCATCAGGGGAACTGGACTCTGGATTCTGGCTGTCTCTGGATTCTGGTTGTCTCTGGAACTGCTGGATTTTCATTAATCTTTAGCATAGCATTGTCCAAAAATGTTCAAATTAAACAATGAAAGTTCTTCAAAATATACAAAACAAGTTTAAACTTGATATATATGCAGCATATTGGAGACCCCCTTTGGAGGATACTCATATCTGTACACAATACAAAATTGAGACAGTTATGACATTATTAGCACTTTTTACCACTATATGTTTGGATCAAGGCCAAATTTAGTTATGTGTCCATGATGACACCTGAAAATGTTATGGAAAGGTTACCATTCCACAACTCGTGGAGCATAAATGTCTAATAATTGTGCTAGGCCTCAGGTGGATCGATTCTGACCATGCCACCAGATTGAGTGAAGAAGCCAAGTTAAGCTAAACCAGGTGCATGCATTAGGGCTAACATGACACCAGAACATTTTTCGAGTGTAAGAGGAAGAAACTGGACTATGTCCAGCAATTGTGCTCTACATAGCTGCTCTCATAAGGAAACTATGAACTTCCTGAATGTATTTAGCTGTTCTCTCAGCCTCTATCAGGGTATCTTACATGTACCTGTCTCTCCTCCTGTTGTACATATATTCTCTCCAGGGCCTGCAACATGGAGTTGAACCATCTCCACTCCATTGATCTTTTTAGCCTTGAATCTCTTTTTTCACCTTTATACTTCAGAATCATCATAAGTTAGGTGGAGAGAAACATTCTCAGAAGGTGAGAGGTTAAATACATGCTCGGGCTTCTAAAGCAGTGAGTTTAGCTGCTGAATCAGCTCATGCATTCCCCATTGAAACAGGATCACTATTCCCTGTGCGGGCAGGGAAATGCACAATTGCTAGAGCAGAGGGAAATTTCAAGACAGATAGGAGGCCCTTGATAAGGTATCTGTTAGCAATAGCTTTGCCAGAGGATGTTAGAAAGCCCCTCTGTAGCCAAAGCATGCCTACAGCATGGCATACACTGAAGGCATATCTGGAGTCATTATAAATGGTAGCAGTCTTCCCTTTGGCTATGTTACAGGCTTGTGTAACAGCCACAAGTTCAGAAGCTTGTGCACTAAAATGTGAAGGCGGAGAAGCTGCCCAGATAATATCATAATCAGAAACTACAGCAGCCCCAGTAAAACAGGTGCCATCTTTCATAAACAAAGAATGGTCCATATAGAGGACAATATCAGGGTTCTTTAAAGGTGTATCCAAAAGGTCATCACAGGGTTTCTCAGCCATATCAACTAAAGAGGCACAGTCATGCAACGGCTCCCCCAAGGGTGGTAAGGTAGGGAGCAGTGTTGCTGGGTTAAGGAATGTACAGCATTTTAAGGTGATATTTTCATGGCCTAGCAGGGTTACTTCATACTTAGCCAGCCTTTAATCTGAAAAGGCTTGTGTTATATGGCATAGTAAGAGGGCCTCTACTTTATGGGGACATTGTATTGTAAGAGGATTACCTAGGACCAAATCAGAGGCTTTTTCTACCAAAAGGGCTGTAGCCGCCACTGCCCTGAGGCAGGGTGGCACCCCAGAGGCCACAGAATCTAGTTGGCTGCAATAATAAACTATTGGACCCTGGACAGGTCCTAATGATTTAGTCAGGACCCCAGAAGCCACTCCCTTCTGTTCATGCACAAAAAGAGTAAAAGGCTTACTGTAATCTGGGAGTCCTAGTGCAGGTGCTGATAACAATGCCCACTTCAATTGTGTTATAGCTGAGAGATGCTGGGAATCCAGCTGTAAAGGTTCTGGGACAGAATTTTTTGTTAGAGCTATAAGAGGCTTAGTAATTTCACCAAAAGAGAGTATCCATTGTCTGCAATACCCATCTGCTCCCAGAATGGCTCTTAACGGCTTCTTAGTAGAGGGAGCAGTGAGTTGTTGAATACCCTGGACTTGCTCAGGAGAGACAGAGCAAGTTCCAGCAGCCAGAATGAAGCCCAAATATTCTACCTGAGGTAAACACCATTGTACCTTTGACTTAGAGACCTTGTGGCTTCTCTTGTATAGTTCTAATAATAAATGGCGGCTGTCTTCCTAACAGGTGTCAGCATCAGGGGAGGCTAAAAGTAAATCATCTACATACTGTACTAAAGTGGAATCTTTAAAAGTAATAGAGGCCAGGTCCTGTTGTAAAATTTGAGAAAATGATGTAGGACTGTCTACAAATCCCTGTGGGAGTCTAGTCCAGGTCCACTGTGTATTTTTCCAGGTAAAGGCAAATAAATACTGGAAGTCCTCATGCACTGGTATAGAGAAAAAGGTAGAGCAGAGGTCTACCACTGTGAAGCATGTAGCCTCACATGGAATTGAAGAAAATATGGTGGCAGGATTAGGGACTATAGCATGTCTAGGAATAACATAATTGTTAATAGCTCTAAGATCTTGTATAAAATGATAAACAGGTTTGCCATCTGGGCCAGGCTAGGGTTTTTTAACTGGAAAAATGGGAGTATTACATGGAGAATGATGGCATGGGACAATAATATCCTGACTTTTCAGAGCCTCAATTATCGGGGTGATCACTTCTATAGCTTCTTTAGACAATGGATACTGTGGAATGGATGGAAGTGGTCCCCCTTTAACTTTAATAGTAACAGGCATAGCAGATTTAAGGAGCCCCACTTCAGTAGAGGATGAGGCCATAGAGACTCAGGAATGTCAGAGGGGATTTTGGATGTATCCCATACTGCTCCTTGAGCATCTGCAATCAAAATTGGTAATAAATGAACAGTATCCTCTGGCAACTGCAGAGAGACAGCCCCATCTGGAGCACAAGATATGGTTGCTCTAAGTTTACAAAGGACATCACAACCTAATAAATTTATAGGGGCACTGGGCATAAGTAAAAATGAGTGTTCTACAGTTAAAGGCCCCTCAATACCATGCAAGGCATTAATTCTGCCACTCTTTGGGCCTTACCTGAGACTCCTACCACATTTAAAGATCCAATAGCATTGCATCCAGGGTCTGGTTTGCACACCAAAACTGATTTAGAGGCTCCTGTATCTAACAGAAAATCATAATATGTGTCCCCAACTTTGAGGGTCACATGGGGTTCGTTACTCTGGGAAGGTGAATGGATTGGTACAAGAGGGTTCAAAAATTCAGGATCTGGAAAAGTAAAGCTTTCTGTATTTATTTTCCACTCCTCCCCCTGGACACCGTCAGTCCTGTGTCTCCTTCTGAGGGATTCTAGAGTTACCCCGATTCTGATTCTGTTCTTCTGTACCTCCCTGATAGAGTCTACTAGTATACTGATTCTGGTTGTAATAAGGTCTGTAATTATCTTGGTTGTTTCCTTTCTGGTAAAAATTTCTATAATTATTCTGGTTTCTCCTGAAAAACTATTCCAGACCCACAGTTACTGCCCACCTGAGTTCTTGCTTTCTAATTCTACATTCTCTCAATGAGTGTACTTGTTTTTCACAGTACTGACACACCTCAGGGGTTTTGTCCTGACTTTTAAATGCCTGACCTGAAAGTGCTGGTGCCAGAATGCTTTGCTTAGCTGTAATGTCTTCATTCGCCTCAAAGATATAGGTGGCAACTTCTTTAAGCCTTTCTATAGCCATATCTTTCCAGCCTGAACACTGTGTCATAAAAAATTTAAGTATTTCTGGCAATGATTGATATACAAATGTATTCTGTACAATATAGGAATCTTTTGAGTCTAGTGGGTCCAGTCTTGTAAATTGCCTAGCAGCTTCACAAAGTCTATCATAAAATCTATTAGGTTGTTCATTAGGCTCCTGAGTGAGTTTTAAAATCTTTTGCCAGTTGTCAGATTTCTTAGAACAGGATTCTATTCCTTTCAGTAGCATTTCCCTAGCATTTTTTAATTCTTGGAATTGCTATGGATCATTATAATACCAGTTTGGCTCCTGAAGAGGCCACCAAAGAATTTCCTGCTGTGACAATATCTACAATTTCACTTGGGGATAGTATAATTTCCATAAGACAAGTGACATCGGCCCAAGTGGGTTGATATGTATTCAATATAGACCTTAAATGCGAAATTACTGACTTTGGATTCTGATCAAACCTAGGTATAAGTTTCTTCCATGTACACAGATCCTTTGGACTGAATGGGCTTTATATTTTATGCTGTGCTCCTCTGAGAGCTGTAACATTCTGGAGGGGGAGCAGTTTCTGTTGATCTGATTCTAAAGACTAGTCTAAATCTGTTTCTGAACTCAGGTAATCTCCAATAGAGGGACCTGTACTGGTATCCCTCTGAACACATGTTCTACTATAATCACATCTCTTCTTCTCTTTACAGCTTTTTTGGAAAAAATACCATATTGCAATAATGACAATAAAGAGAATAAAATTTATAGCCATTTGAGTTATAATGATAGTGGTATAGTAAAGCTCTAATTTAGTTGTAATGCTTCCAGTAATATTGTATATATGCTCAGTGGGAAAGATAAACTCTCCCATACCATTGTTCCAAAGATTTTCTACTGTGTTTGTGAAGAGGAAACCAGCAATGCCATGAATAAGTATTGAGCAGGCCAACAGTTTAAATCGGGACAATATGCTGTCACAAAATATACCAATTAGAATATACAAGGAGGGAGCCAAATATTCAATCATGGTGCAGTTCAAAATGAACCAGCTTTTCTCTGACCAGCAAGATAAACGCTAAGGTTTTTTAAAGAGCAAGGGAGATTGCCTAAGGGGGCAGTGGGGGAGGGGCAAGAAGGTCCCCCAGGTTAGTTGACTCCTGGCCAAATAAGGGGGAGGGGAGTGGGCTAAAGAAATTCACTAGGTTAATCAACTCCTGGTTGACTCGCCAAAAACAGTGGGGACCAATTTTTAATTGGGGAATGCTAGCTAAGCGGCTTGCCACAATATTGGGGCAAGGAAGGAGACAGGCAGCCTCCCTCAAAACAGAACAAGATTTATTTTAACAAGAATGAACTTAAAACACACACACACACACACACACACACACACACAAACAGGATCAGTAGGATCAAGGGAAAGGAAATAAAATGGGGAAAGGGAAATTATAATACCTGAAAAAATACCACTGCCCAGGAATCAGCTGAAAATACAGAGTAGAATGCCTGTCACTTTCCAGCTTCTACCTAGAATGCCCAATTCTTCTCCCCCAAACCTAGAAACACCCCACACAGTCCTAGCCAATGGGATGGCCGCTCTAACAGTCACATGACTGCCGTCACTATGCTTCCAATCATTATAATTTTGCCAGATCCATGTAGGCATCAGCAAGTGGTGATGACATCAAGTGCCAGAGCCCTGGCAATGGCTACAACCAGTGGGTGGAGCACCGTTCGGTTTGCAGAGCCCCAGGCCAGTGTGCACTGAGGTATAAAAACCTCAAATAACAATTAATTCTTTACAATAGGTACATTGAATGTCAGTGGTCAAACTCTGTCCCCTCTCTGAAGCATCTGGGCCATCATGCTTTCCCTTTTACACTTTTAGCAAAGACCTGAATGAGAACAGTAGTGTTACTATTTGTTGACTGATTAAATAGTATTGTAGCATAGTATCTCTGTTCTGCAGTCTCTGCCAAGACAAACCCAGGAACTATATGACCAGAACTATAAAACACTTTTCATACCAATAAAGTAAAATCTGAACAATTGGAAGAATATTAATTGCTGAGGATAGGCAGAGCCAATATAATAAAAATGACAGTCCTACCTTAATTAATTAATTTATTTAGTGCTATACCATTCGAAGTATCAAAAATAATTTATAGATCTAAAAAAATAATAACATAATTCATCTGGAAGAAGAAATGCTCAAAGATATCTAGGTAATCAATAAAAAAAATGAAAGAAGGTGGTCAGTAACAGATTTCAAACTGCCTTATAAAGCAGTTATTTTCAAATCAATCTGTTACTGGCTAAGAAATAGAGAGGTGGACCAGAGGAATAGAATAGATACAAATTACACTATAGTAAATGACTATAGTAATCTAGTATATGATAAAACCAAAGACCCAAGCTTTTGGAAGAAAAACTCATTATTTGACAAAAACTCCTGGGAAAACTAAAAAGCAGTATAGCAGAAACTAGGTATAGACATATCTCACACCATATAGTAAAATAAAGTCAAAATGGGTATATGATTTACACATAAAGTATGATACCATAAGCAAATTAAGAAAGCATGGAATAGTTGATCAATCAGATTTATGGAAAGAGGAAGAATTTTGGACCAAATAAGATATAGAGAGCAATACAAAATGTAAAAGAGATCATTTTGATTAAATAAAATTTAAAAGTTTTGCACAAACAAAATCAATGAAACCAGTAGAATATTGTGTACAGTGACAGCAATATTATTTGATGAAGAACTATGTATGACTTAATTATTCTCATCAATACAATGATCCAAGATAATCCCAAAAGACCAATGATAGAGCATACTATTCACCTCCCAAGAAAGAATTGATATTAACTGAACACCAACTGAAGCATGCTATTTTTCACTTTCTTTTATTTTTTAAGTTTTCTTATATAAAATGACTAATTTGGTAATGTTTTATATAATTCCACATGTATAATCTGTATCTGATAGTTTATTACCTCAGGGATGGAGATGGGGAAGGAAAGAAGAAGGAATAGAATTTAGAACTCAAAACTTTAAAGAAAAATGTTTATTATTAAATAAAAAATAAATAAAGGCCAGGAAAAATATCAAAATTGCTATTCCTAGCTCATGGTGGACAGTGACCAAATAAGGCTGGGGAAGTAGTCCAAATAGAGTACCAAGTAGAGCCTTGGGGTAGCTAATTTTGTTAGGCACTCAACCAATTGCTAGGTACTAAAATGGGTGATGTATAAAGGAAGTAATATTGAACTACCCCTAATTGCAGATATATGCATATCTACATATATAGAATTCTCTTTGGACTTCTCCCCCCACCTTTCTATCTTTTTCCAATATTGATCTCATTTATTCATATGGGTTTATCATCTTCATGCAAATAGCTCCTCAATCTATGTCCAGAGCCAATCTTTCTTCCCCGCAATTCTACTCCAAAATCACTTACTACTATTTCAAACTGCATGCACAATAAACATCTTAAATTCAACATGTCCAAATTAAGTCGTTCATTTGCTTTTGCCACCAAATCCACCCCTCTTTCATAATTCTTTATTTTTTCAAGTCTACAACCTTAGTACTATCCTGAATTCTTAATACTTTCACCTCATATACCCCCAAATTTATCAAATTCTATCATTCTTTAAAAATAAATCTTATTGCTATCTTGTTTCTTAAATCACCATAATTATCTCAAGTATTCTCTTCTAGAGGCACATCCCACACAACAAATAGTATTGTTTTAGAGAATAAAATATCAGCCCAACTGATCAGTACATTGAAAAAAATATGAAAACGTGCAATGTGTTACAACTATGGATCTTCCATGTGCACAAAGGGGTGGGTAGGAAGTGTATTTGCATATGTCTTGATTTAATCCATGCTTAATATTTAAATTTTTGTTGCTTTACTTTAAAAGTTTTTGTGTTTGATTGATCTTTCCATTTACTAGGCTATAATTATTGTGTGCATTGTATTCTTGGCTCTGCTTACTTCACTCTGCAGAGCCTTCCTTATGATTCTGTATACATCATTTCTTACAGCACATTAATATGTTGTTACTTTCAAGCATCCATCATAATTTGTTTATCCATTACCCAATAAATGGGCATGTACTTTGTTTCCATGTTTTTCCATCACAAAATTAATGCTATATAATTTGATATATGTGGGAACTTTCTTTTTGCTGAAGACTTCTTTGGTGTATAAGTTCAATAGTGGAGTCAATTTCTGTAAAAGTTCCATGGGGTGCTAAAATATGCATATTCCTTTTCTGTCCAATTTAAAAGATTACACAAATCATTTAACTCTAGCTTCTCCAGGAAATTTTTCAGTTCCATATTTTTTTTTTCATTTGCTCATCTTTCTATTAGACTTATTCAAAACTGAGAAAGGGATAGCAAAGTCTCCTGTCACTCTTGTGTGTCTACATCTTTTTGTAATTCAGATAATATTCACCTTATGAACTTGGCTGCTAAAGTATAACAACATTAGCTATAGATATTAGAGGTGGCAAGAGCAACAGGAGCAATTTCAGGAGCTCTGAAGCCAAAGACAGTAAAGGGATCTGGCAACTGGTTATAAAGAGGTTACTGGAGACCCCAATGCTAGCACAGGTCATAGAACAGGGCATTGTTTGGTAGCTTCATTGTCCATAACCATTTTCAGGTCACAGTTCCAGGGGATAGAAAAGTGCTTTCAGTCCCAATGGATCAAGGGCCCTGAGAAACAGTATTACTTGTTGTCCTAAGGAGCAGGGGCCTTAAAGAACAGTATTGTTTATGGCTGGAAAGAATCAGGGGCTCTTCTTGGGTAAGGATGAGATTGCAAAACAAGAAAATAGTGACTATATCTTTACCAAGATAACATCACTTTGGCAGAACTGAAAACTTCTAAATGCCAAGTACTACTTCTGAAAATAGTAGTGCAAAAAAGTGACACTTGGGACAGTGCCCATGTCCTCAACCCCACCCAAGGATCAGGGCCCAACTTTAGCATAAAGTTCAGAGTAACAAAAGCATGGAAAATGAGAAAACAACAACAAATCAAAAAAAATTAATATGATAACAAGGAACAGCAAGACACAAACTCAGAAGACAATGTCACAATAGCTATAATCAAAAACTCGAAGAAAACAAAAAGTGTGAATTGGACTTAAGCACAAGAATTCTTTGTAAAGTGAAAAAAATGATCTTCAAAATCAAATTATAATACCAAAGGAAAAATAGGTAAATAAATGAAAGTGATGCAAGAAAATTGTGAAATGACAATTAATAACTTGTCAAAAGCAGCACAAAAATAATGAAGAAAATAATACCTCAAAAAACAGAATTGGCTAAGCAGGAAATAATGGACCAAGCTTCACTGATGAAAATAAATCTTTAAAAATTGAAATTTTCCAAATGGTAAAAGAAGTACAAAATCTCACTTAAAAAGAAAAAAAAATTCCTCAAAAATAGATTTAAGCAAATTGAATCTAATGACTCCATAAGGAATCAAATAACAATAAAACAAAGTCACAATAATTAGAATATAGAAGAAAATGTGAAATTTCTCCTCAGAAAAACAATTGAACAGGAAAATAGACTGAGGAGAGATATGTGAATAATTACTGTACTACCAGAAACTCATAATCAAAGAAAGGGCCTAGACATCTTATTTCAAGAAATTATAAAGAAAACTGCCATTGTATCTTAGATCCAGAAAGCAAAATAGAAATTGAAGGAATACACAATAATCTCTTAAAAGTGATTCCAAAAAGGGGGGTGGGGAGCAGCTAGGTGATGCAGGGGATAGAGTACCAGCCCTGGAGTCAGGAGGACCTGAGTTCAAATCCGGCCTGAGACACTTAACACTTACTATCTGTGTGACCCTAGGCAAGTCACTTAACCCCAATTGCCTCAACAAAAGAAACCCAAAAAAGAACAAAAAAAGTGATCCCAAAATGAAACCTCCCAGGAATATTATAGTGCTCCAAACAAAAGTCACTGACATATCTTCTGAGGTACTTCATCTATGTAACATGTGGGAGAGCGACAATAGTGATCTTGGCACATACACATGAATTTGATTTTTTCTAACTTCACAGTGAAAAGAGCAGTTGAGGATCCTGCTGATCCTAGGCTTCTTCATTCTGCTCTAATACTGTTTCATTTAATAGAGTAAAATATATTCTGTAACCCTCCCCCAGAGGCTCTCCTTTTAATAGCAACAGAAAAGGTTATATTTAATGTGACTCATGCTAAGATCCTTGTTATAATCTATTTTTCTAGAATTTCCTGGTAGACTAACTACAATAAGTAGGATCACTTCCCTTTGTCATGCCTAATGGAAAATTTTCATGGTATACAAATAATAAGGATAAAGGTGCTAAATAGAGAAAGTAAGGCAGGCAGGAAGCATTATTTCTTCTAATAGTCAAGCCCATTTGTTCTTGTATTCCATCTGAAATTGTTCTCTTCACTAAGACCATTAAAAATGATTCTATTATTGAACTCTCAGTATTAATGATACTATTTTCTTACCTGTAAAACTTTTCCTTTGTCAGTTAAACTTAGCAAGATGACATAATGAAAAGAACACTGGACAACTGAGTTAAAATCAATCAATCAAAACAACCTATTTATTACATTCCTACTATGTGCTAGGCAACAGGGACATGATTTTTAAAAAATGAAACAATTCATACTCTCAGGTGCTTGCATTCTATTGTGAGACATATACTCATATAAAAAGTAAAATATATACATAAAAATACAAGGTAGTTAGGCAGAGAGATCTAGCTGTTGACAGGTACTAGGTAAGGAGAACAGTCTAGAAAGGCTTCATGTAGAAGATGGTGCATGAGTCATGTTGTTCAAAGCAAAGACAGGGGCAACTAGGTGGCACAGTGGATAGAGCACCAGCCCTAGATTCAGGAGTACCTGAGTTCAAATCTGACTTCAGACACTTAACACTTACTAGCTGTGTGACCCTGGGCAAGTCACTTAACCCCAGTTGCCTCATGGAAAAAAAAAAGCAAAGGCAATGAATGAGCTGGCAGATAGAGTATAATGTCAGAAGAATCATATTAAGATACACAGTTGGGTGGTATTTAATGAATGATGAAGATCTATCAAAGCAAACTTGTTAGGAGAACCACAAAGAAATAGTTTAATGAGAACTCAGAGAGGAGAACTAACCAGGATTGGGTCATAATAAAACAGTATTAAATACAACAGGGTCCAAAAAAGGATGATTGAAAAAGACAATCAAATTTGAAAACAAGAACAGAAGAAAAAGATATTATTAGTAAAGACAGAGCAGTTTTAATTGAGGTAGAAGACCAGATTTTGAAAAGCTGAAGAGTGAGAGGATGGAGCTGGAATCAGGGCAAGCCATAAGATGGTTAGGAGGGAAGGAGTGGAAAGTACATCATGGATGTGGACCAGTCCTCCTCTCCACATGGCTCCTATTGCACTAGAAGATATACAATAAATATAGCATTTTACCTTGAAACAGACATGAAGTTTGCTCATGGAAGGAGGTATCAGAATGGATGCAGCTTGTGAATTATTGTGCAATGGTACATTTTTCTGCATTCTTGATGGCTGTGGGCTAAATCATACATAAGAAATTGAAATTTATAATATGTTCAAATTGTCCCCTAACAGATCATTCACTTTGGAATAAATTTTCATTTTCAAAATAAGTGTTGCAGCAAAACTAACTTACAAGTTTTAGGTAGTATAAATATGAGGTAGTTCCAGAAGGATGGCCATGGGTGAGGGTTAGAAGAGGGACTGGGAAAAGTCTCTTTCAAAAGGTGGGCTTTGTGCTCAGCTTTGAAGGAGGTCAGGGAAGCAAGAAGGGAGAGATGGGAAGGGGAGGATTCCAGGGATGAGGAACAGCCAGAGGAAAGGAATGGATACAGCAAATGGAGTGTCATTTTCAAGGAAGAGCAAGAGGACAATGTCACTGATTACAGAGATGTAAAAAAGTATGAGACAACTGAAAAGATATGAAGGGGTCAGGTTGTAAAGGGCTTTAAAAGCCAAACAAAGGATTTTATATTTGATCCTAAAGGTAACAAAAAACAAACCGTAGTTAATTGAGTTGAGGCTAGTGTGACACTCTCCCAGAGTTGCTTGGTTGTTTGCCAAACAGTAGTAGCAGAACTGACTGTTGTCTGCTTCTTGTCTTCCCCATTGCAATAGAAACTTTTCTAGGGCAGGGATTGTTTTATTCCCGCCCCCCCCTCTCTCTCTCTCTCTTTCTCTCTCTCTGTCTCTCTCTTCCCCTTTCCTCCCCCACTCCCTCTCCTTCTCCTTCTCTAGTACCTTTCTATCTATCTAGTATCTGACACCTATTAGCTGTGTGATCCTGAACAACTCATTTAACTCTGTTTGCCTCACTTTCCTCATCTGTACAATAAGCTGGAGAAGGAAATGGTAAACCATTCCAGTATCTACCAAGAAAAATCCAAATGGCTTCATGAAGAGTTGGACACAACTGAACAACAACAACCCATCATTAGGGCAGCTAGGTGATATAGTAGATAAAGTGTCAGGCCTGAATTCAAGAATACTCATCTTCCTGAGTTCAAATCTGGCCTCAAAAACTTCCTAGCTGTGTGACCCTGGGTAAGTCACTTAACCTAGTTTAGCTCAGTTCCTCATCTGTAAAATGAGCAGGAGATGGAGATGGCAAAACCACTCCATTATCTTTGCAAAGAAGACCCCAAACTGGATAATGAAGACACAACTTATATGACTCAACAATAGACATTGGTTAACTATAGAGTCAGAATTTGCAAGGGAAGAAATTCATATTAGAGAAAGGATAATAGCCTATGAAAATACTGAAGGTTGGAAGTACAGTGGTTTCTTTTTGGGGGAGGCGGGGGCTGTTGAAGTATGGGGAGGCATGGAAGGACAGATATTTATCATCAGAGGAATATCAGAAGTTTTGATCAAGGACAAGAAAGCCTTATGGAGACCTCTATCTATTTCTGGTAGAGGTAGAGAGGCTGAATTGATTATGGGATTTGAGGAAACATGGAGATTAGAGTGTTTGAAGCACAATTAACACCATAAAAGTTCAAGTCCTCCAGAATGAGGACAGGAATTGGGGAGGAAAGCAAAACAGTAAATCACATCCTTAACTACATGGGAAAACTATTAGAATGACCTTGTGTTCAGGAGATAATAACCACCATGATAGGTAGAATTTTAATAATAATAAAGATAACAAAAATAACAACAATAACATGAAGTTCAAAAGAGGAGAATAAGTCCTTTTTCCCTCACGTTAATTTCCTTATTTATAAAATGGGGATACTATATTAGCTACAAGGGTTTGTAATAAATATAAAGTTGAAACATATATTTGAAAGCACTTTGAAAATTGTAAAGGGTTGCATAAAACAATATATTATTATAATATTCTTATTATCACAAAAAGTCATATGGTATATCAAAGAAGTCTTTGATACATACTGTTTTCTTTTGTCCTTCATTCTTGAAGAGGAACATGGCATCAGGATGTGGTGTCAGGACTTTTATTGGATTGGATTTAAGTGAGGGAGGGCTCTAAAATCCCCAGTCTCACTTTCTCCTCCAGAGCCATCTAGGTTCAGTGGCAAGATATACATCAGGACACCTGGAGATGGCCCCCGGGGCCATTGGTGACTTTCACAGGGTTGCATAGCTTCTAAGTGTCTGAGGTCAGATTTCAACTCAGAACCTCCCAACTTCAGATCCGTGCTCTATCCACTGCAACACCTACCTGCCCCAACATATATGGATCTTACCTTTATGATGTAATTTATTCACAACCTGTGAGGTGTTGTTGATTCATTTTTGTGTTGTGTCTTGCTCTTTGTGACCCATTTAGGGTTTTCTTGATGAATATATTGAAATAGTTTGCCATTCCCGTCTCCAGAACATTTTACAGATATGGAACTGAGAAAAACAGGATTGAGTGACTTGTCCAGGCTCACACAGCTAAGGTTGGATTTGAACTCATGAATATGAGTCTTCCTGATTCCTTGCCCAGCACTCTGTTCACTTCATCACCTAGCTTCTAGCTAAGTAGCCAACATTGAGTCACCTATTCTCCACGAGTCCCTGGCAACATGCAAAGACTCTAACTTAAAGATGAATTGATGAGGGGTACAAAGACAAAAAAGAAAAGAAAAGAAAGAAAATTGATGCTTACCTTCAAGGAGCTTACCTTTTCCTAATGGAATTAAGCAGCTAAATGGACAGATACACAAATTTCTCTCTATTCTTACAACCCAAGAAAGTGACTGATTTTCCCAGTGAGTATTATTTCTCTTGCCATTTTCCCCTCAAACCTTATCCTATTATAATCCATAGTTTTAGAGATAGAAGGCCCAGAGACTTTGGGGTTGTTTTTTTTTTTTAACAGGTGAGACAAAAATATGTGGATATGAATTGACTCTTATTGGTAGCAGACAACTGCAACAGGATTTTAAACTGGGTTCTCTGAACCTAAAACCATTGCTTTTTCCATTGTATCTTGATGCATATCCATGAAAATAACTATTCAGTCCTGTCATATTTGGAGCATCAGTGGTTTTAGTTTTAGTGACCATTTCCAGGTATGGAATTTTACTAAATAGACTCGAAGTGAATTAATTACAAAGTAGAAGATGGAGAGTATAATGGTGGAAGTAATTTAATATTTTTTCATAGTACTAACATAGCTGACATTTCATAATAAAAACCTTATTAATTACAGTTTCTTATATGAATCATCTGATTCATCTCTGTACCACCACATGAAGAAAGTGCTACAGGTGTTAAAGTTGTGTTTTTATCCCTAGCCTTTAGCATATAGCAGCAACTTAAGTTGACTTTTAGATAAAAGAAATTGAGGTTCAATAAAATTAAGTAGCTAACAATTGTGAGCATAAAACCTACAAATCTGATTTGTTCTGGCTCCAAGCACATTCTACATTTAAGTATTTTGTTAACTTTAAAGCACTAAATAAATGTGATAAAAATGATTAATATTAACTGATATTTACATGGTGAGTTAGTCAATTAAGATTTATTAAGTACCTTCTGCGTGCCAGCAGTGCTGTGCTAAATAAGCACTGAGAATACAATTTTTTTTTTGCGGGGTAATAGGGGTTAAGTGACTTGCCCAGGGTCACACAGCTAGTAAGTGTCAAGTGTCTGAGGCTGGATTTGAACTCAGTTACTCCTGAATCCAGGGCCGGTGCTCTATCCACTGTGCCACCTAGCCGCCCCAAGGATACAATTTTTAAAAAATAGTTCCTGCTCTCAAGAAGTAGGCAGTCCAATGGAGGCCACAACATTCAACAGTTATGTACAAACAATATATATATATATATATATATATATATATATATATATATATATATATATATATTTAACACATATATGATATATTGTATATATGATAAATTAGAACTAATCTTAAAAGGAAGACACTAAAATTAAGGAGAACTGGAAATGGCTTCTTGCAGAAGATAGAAATCGAGGTTCTTTAAAATTTGTGAAGTCTTTATATTTGCAAATTTTAAATGTCACGTAAATGTCAGCTGATAATGTGATAACTCAGTGACAAAGCAGCTTAAGTTATGAAAAATATTTTACATATAGTATCACATTTATCTTCACGAAATTTGGGAGAGTAAACATACCAAAGGACTTCTAGGTGGTGCAGTGTATAGAATGTGAGGTCTGCAGTCCGAAAGAATCCCCTTCCTTATTTCAAATCTGGCCTCAGACACTTACTAGCTGTGTGACCCTGGGTAAGTCACTTAATCCTATTTGCCCAAATTTCCTCATCTTTTAAATGAGCTAAATAAGGAAATGGCAAATACTCCAGTATGCCACAAGAACCCTCAAAAGTGTCATGAAGTGTTGAAAATGACTGAAAAATGACTAAACAATACATATAGCAAAAAAAATTGCAGGAAGCATATGTAATTTCTGGAAAAACAAGAATTCCATTTTCTTGAACAAACCAGCCTTGGACATACACTATATTAATGTCATCTCCCATATAACCAGTCACATTTTCATCTAGAAATCATCAAGTTCTAAAGAGAGGAGTATCAGGGGCAGCTGGGTGGCATAGTGTATAAAGCACCAGTCTTATATTCAGAAGGACCTGAGTTCAAATCTGGCTTCAGACACTTGACACTTACTAGCTGTGTGACCCTGGGCAAGTCACTTAACCCTCATTGCCCTGCAAAGAGAGAGAGAGAGAAAGAGAGAGAGAGAGAGAGAGAGAGAGAGAGAGAGAGAGAGAGAGAGAGAGAGAGGGAGAGAGAGAGGAGTATCTATACAGACCAATCAAAACTGGAAAATTCAATAACCATTTGTTGAATTCAATCCATGGAGGTGAAAAAAATGGATGATTGTAATGATCACTGTCATTTCTCCTACTGTCCTCCTCCCTTTCTCAAGTTGTGTTTTTTTTATCTGAATTATCTAGATGATTCTTCTTTTCACTCTACTTTGCACATGCTAATATGACCTGTATACACGGCTCCCTGCAACATCATGAGCAAGAAATTTTGGAAGAACAAAGGAAAATCTCATGCAATAGTCCAGAGTTCAGATATAAGAACCAAAATAATGAGAGGAAAGAGAAAACATGCTGTTCTTTGTAGACAAGGCATGTCTTGGAATAGAAGATACAAGGCTTTGTCCAAGCGGCGTCAGAGAGTCTGCTCTGTATAAATTGGGAGGAAGGGTGATATGTGCTTGTCTTTTGTGAAAGCTCAATTACTACTGTACCTCAAGCTTTATGGCTTATATCCTATATGAGGAAGTTAAAAAAATAGAAATCCTAGCTGAGTCATCTGAAAGGTCCCCCAAAAGGACATTTTAGGAGGCCAGAGATTTTTTGTTTTGTCCTATGACAAGACTATGTTTCTGTTACTCATTTTTCTGTCATTTGTAACTCAGGTCTTGATCAGATGAAATTTTCACCTATGAAATGTTCTATTTTGGGGAATATTTTTGTTCTCTTTTCATGGATGACCCAGAGTTTTTAGAAGATCCTTCCCTCCCACATCATGGTTAAGTGCAACTTGACACTCTCTTCAAGAGATTGGGGGAGGCAGCTGCTGAAGTTCCAGAAGCCATCAGCCATCAGCTATTGCTACATGCTTAATTCTGATGCCTTAGGTCATCAAGTTAGTTATTGCCTGAGTTACATAATGTCTTTTTTTTCTGTTTTGGACAAAAAAGCCAAGGAGTTTATTTAAATAAAACTGCTATAGATTCCTTATTACAGTCAAAGTGGAATCTCAATATTCACTCAATCTAAACAAGCATATTTGGAGTATCTTCTATGTATCTATTTCCAAAAAATGAGAGGATAAGTCCTGCACTCTATTTTAGCTCTACATCCTATATTGTTTCTGGTTTTTCCTGCTTGCACAATGATTTTTTTTTAATTACTATCTTGTTTTTCTCCCCCCTGCCTCACTACCTCTAGTAATATGTGACTTACAATTATTGGTTGGAAATTGTCCTTTAAATACTAAATGAAATATATTTTTCTTCAGTCAACTATATCCTTTATATTCAGTTTTGGAAGTAAATTTGAAATTCCTCTTGACATTGCATGGCTAAGGTTATTCTCAGAATGAAAGTGTTCAAAGGGTGACAAAGACTGCTACAAATTATTGAAAGATACAAATACTTCTGTATACTATATTAACTTATCAAACAGGTTTGTGGGTCTATTCCTAATGGGTGCAAAGAATTACATTAACTGCAGTTAGCTATTTTGTGTTCTCAAACATCTATTTGACATCTTACTTTAGGTGACTGTTTAAGATGAATCATCATCTCCCAAAGAAAGCAACAATCACTGGAATAACAAACAAGCAAAGTGATGAAGAGTTAATTTAAATTTGGGGGATGTTCTATAAAGTCTTCCCAATTGACAACAGATAAAAATGGAAAGTGTTTTTGTATGATTGATATACTACCTCAATTCATCAAACTTTGTATTCCCTAAGTATATGATGAAAAAGTTGACAAAATGAAAGAGGAAATCAGAGGAGTTAGTATCCCATATAATTCACTTTCATCTGAACTTCCTAAACCAAGGGAGAATAAACACAAACACATACATTCATAAAAAACAAACAAACAAACAAACATAGTCTAAAAATAGAGAGGAGAGGGGAAGGGAGTATTTAAAAGGATGTGAAAAATGTTTATAAGTATACGTAAATAAAGAATATGTTAATCTAAACAAAGACAAACATAGATCAAGGATAAGGTAAGGGATGCTTACTATCATTTAACAGAGCAATAAAATATCACCTATTACAGTGAGACAAAAATGAGTTTAGAAATTCAGCATAGCTAAAGAGGAAACAAAGATCCCTTTTTTAAAAAATGACATGATAGTCTAGCTAAAAGAACACTTGGGTCAACTAATAATTATAAATAAATTCATAAAGGTAGCAGAATAAAAAATTAATCACAAGTATATCTAGATGTTGCCAAAGTGGTCATTTCAATTTCTTTTTCCAATATGGGCTTTTAAGGATTTTATTTCCTCTTTAGTTAACCTGGGCAGTTTGTATTTTTGTAAATATTTATCCATTTCATTTAGATTGTCAAATTTATTGGCATACAATTGGGCAAAATAAATTTTTGCTTTAATTTCAACTTCATTGGTGGTAAAATCACCCCTTTAATTTTTTTTTCTGGATTCACCTGAATATTTATTAAAGACAATCACTTCCACAGCATATAAAAAATATTTTCCTAGCTTTCAAAAAAGTCTTCTGACAGTGGGAATGAAAAATGCCGTCACCCAAACACATAGAAAAAGGCAAAACCCGCAGGCTAGATGGGCTGGATCTTGAAATGCAAACCGATAAGACTGAAGACTAAACACTTCAGGTCCTGCATCAGGTAATAAAAGACTTGCAAACCTTAGGGATTCTTGGACTGGTTCACATCAATAAGGGAGCCAATTTTGGATGTAGTAAAAGAAATGTATTCATCTCCAATCACAATTTCAAGTTCCTGCTAGCCCACCCTGTCAGGTAGAGGCCACAAAGCATCATCTTCTTTTGTTATCTCACTGTCGTCAATGATTGTCTTCAGTTCCTTCATCACACTCTTATGGAAATAAGCCTCTTTTCTGATCATGACATCATTTTTGTAATTGCTGTTGTTGGTGTACCTCAGTTTTCCATCTGGACGAAACACGAACTCCAGGAACTCGTTGCTGAACTTGCCCTTGTGGCCCACAGGTAGAAGTCACTGGCCATGGCCAAGCCAAGCTGGGCCTGAATCTATGGGATGCGTGGAGGAACAAGGGGCCACACACCCGTCTCTATTAACCAGACCGGGGTCCACCCCTTTCATTTTTGATACTGGTAATTTGGTTTTCTTCTTTCTTTTTAAAATCAAATTAACCAATACCTTATCTATTTTATTGTTTTTTTTTCATAAAAACAACTCTTAGTTTTATTGATTATTTCTATAGTTTCCTTGCTTTCAATTTTATTAATTTCTCCTTTAATTTTCAGGATTCCTAGTTTAGTATCTAATTGGGGACTTCTAATTTGTTTTCTTTCTAGCTTTTTAAGTTGCATGCCCAATTCATTGATCCCCTCTTTCTCTTTTTTATTCATGTAAGCAATTAGAGCTATAAATTTCCCCCTAAACACTGCTTTGGCTGCATCCCATAGATTTTGGCATGTTGTCTCATGGTTGTCATTCTCTTGGATATAGTTATTGATTGTTTCTATGATTTGATGTTTGACCCATTCATTCTTTAGAATGAAATTATCTAGTTTCCAACTGATATTCAGTCTACTTTTCCATGGCTCTTTCTAACATGTAATTTTTATTGCATCATGTTCTGAGAAGAATGCGTTTATTATTTCTGCCTTTCAACATTTGACTATGATGTTTTTGTGCCTTAGTACATGGTCAGTTTTTGAAAATGTGCCATGAACTGCTGAGAAGAAGGTATATTCCTTTCTATCCCCATTCAGTTTTCTCCAGACATCTATCATGTCTAACTTTTCTAGTATTCTGTTCAACTCTTTCACTTCTTTCTTATTTACTTTTCGGCTAGATTTATCTAATTCTGAGAGGGGGAGATACAGATCCCCCACTAGTATAGTATTGTCTAATTCCTCTTGTAACTCATTTAATTTATCCTCTAACAATTTGGATGCTATACCAATTGGCACATACATATTTAATATTGATATTGCTTCATTATCTATAGTGCCTTTTAGCAAGATGTAGTTTCCTTCCTTATCTCTTTTAATGAGATCTACTTTTGCCTACGCTTTGACTGAGATAAGGATTGCTACCCCTGCTTTTTTTTTTTTACTTTAGCTGAAGCATAATATATTCTACTCGTCTTTTACTTTTACTCTGTGTGTATTTCTCTGCTTCAAATGTGTTTCTTGTAAACAGCATATTGTAGGATTCTGGCTTTTAATCCGCTCTGCAATTCGCTTCCATTTTCTAGCAGAGTTCATCCCATTCACATTCACAGTTATTATTACTGTCTATTCCCCTCCATTCTATTTCCCTCCTTTGTCTTTTTTTCCCTCTTCTTTCACCCTATTCCTCCTCACCAATGTTTTGCTTCTTACCCCTGCTTCCCCCAATCTGCCCTCCCTTTTTATCACTCCCTCCCTTTTCTTTACCCTTTTCTCCCTTGCTTTTGCCCTCTCCTCTATCAGTCCCCCCTTCCTCTTCCCCTTTTATTTCCCTCAAGAATAAGCTAAGCTTCTTTATCCAAATGAATGTATATCTTATTCCCTCTTTGAATCAAATCTGATGAGGGTAGGGTTGAAACAATGTTCACCCCTCCCTTCTTTCCCTCTATTGTAATAGGTTGGCTTTTTTTCACCTCTTCATATGATGTAATTCACCCCATTCCACCTCCCCTTTCCTCTTCTCCCTATAGGCTTCCTTTTTAACCCATTAATTTCCTTTATATCATCACATCAAAGACAATTTATATTTATCCCTTCTGTGTAAAATCCCTCTGTCTGCCCAAATACATTTACAGTTATCAAGAGTTATAACTATTATCTTCCCATGTAGAGATGTAAACAGTTTAACCTAATTGAATAACATTTTTTCCCTGTTTACCTTTTTAAATTTCTCTTGAGTCTTGTATGTTAAGATCGAATTTTCTATTCAGTTCTGGTCTTTTCCTCAGGAAACCTTGAAAGTCCCCAGTGTCATTGAATGTCTTTTTCCCTGAAAGAGAATACACATTTTTGCTGGGTAATAGCTTCGTGCCTGCAGTCCAAGCTCCTTTGCCTTCCAGAATATCATATTCCAAACCTTGCGATCTTTTAATATTGAAGCTGCTAGGTCCTGAGCAATCCTGACTGTGGCTCCATGATATTTAAATTGCTTCTTTCTGGCTGCTTGGAGTATTTTCTCCTTCACCTGATAATTCTGGAATTTGGCTACAATATTCCTTGGAGCTTTCTTTTTGGGGTCTCTTTCAGGAGGTGATCAGTGGATTCTTTCAATGATGATTTTATCCTCTGATTCTATAATATCAGGGCAGTTCTCCTTAATAATTTCCTGGAATATGGTGTCTAGACTCTTTTTCTGATCATGGCTCTCAAGCAGCCCAAGTATTCTCAAATTGTTCTCTCCTGGATCTGTTTTCCAGATCAGTTGTCTTTCCAATGAGTTATTTCACATTTTCTTCTATTTTTTCGTTCTTTTGATTCTGCTTGACTGATTTCTGGTGTCTCATGGATTCCTTATTTTCCAGCTGTCCAATTTTAATTTTTAAGGCATTGTTTTCTTCAGTGAGATTATGCACCTTTTTTTTTTCCATTTGGCCAAATGAATTTTTTAAGGCATTGTTTTCTTCAGTGAGATTATGCACCGTTTTTTTTCCATTTGGCCAGATGAATTTTTCAAGGAATTGTTTTCTTCAGTCAATCTTTGTGCTTCCTTTTCCAAGCTGCTGATTCGTTTTTCATAATTTTCTTGTGCTGCTTTCATTTCTCTCAATTGATTTTTTTTTGCAGGGCAATGGGGGTTAAGTGACTTGCCCAGGGTCACACAGCTAGTAAGTGTCAAGTGTCTGAGGCTGGATTTGAACTCAGGTACTCCTGAATCCAGGGCCGGTACTTTATCCACTGCGCCACCTAGCCGCCCCTCAATTGATTTTTAAAATCCTTTTTGAGCTCCTCCCAGAAGGCTTTTTGTTCATGAGACCAATTCATCTTCCCTCTTGAGGCTTCACATATAGGCAATTTGGAAGTATTGTCCTCATCTGAATTTGTGTTTGCCTCTTCCCTGTCAACAAAGAAACTCTCAATGGTGAGAGTTCTTTTTTGTTTTTTACTCATAATGCAGCTTATTTTGTTTTTTTATTTTTTTAAAGTTGAGGTCTCCTCTAGGGGCACCAGGTTCCCTGTTTCAAGCTTCTTGTGCAGGGATATAGGTGCTGTGTCACTGCCCTGGGCTTCCTGTCTGAGCGCGCTGGGATCAGTAGGCCTTCTGGCACCTGTCCTGTGGGTATCCCTCCAGCTGGCAACTTGCCCTCTTGGCTGGTGCAGGTGGGTTTTGCCACTGTTCTGCTGTGCCACTGGATTGTTGTGCCAGGATCCAAGGGCCTCAGTTGCTCGGCTGTGTCCCACAGCTTCCTACTGACTTGCCCCACCATCTCCTGCATACTGTGCTGCAGTGAGCAGAGCCTCCCTTTTGCCAGAGTGAGACTGACCTTTCTTGAAGTCTTCTAAATTATCTCTGGTTTGAAGACTGTGTCTCTCTGTCTCTTTGCAGGTTCTGTAGTTTGAAAATCCATTTAGAGGCTTGATTTAATGTTTTTTTTGAGGGAACAGAAGGAGAGCTCACACAATTTTCTGGCTACTCTCCACCATCTTGGCTCAGCCCCCCAATATTTTTTTAAATAATGGAAAAATTGCATTATTTCTTTCAAAAATTAGAAGTCAATCCAAATGCTATTAGCCTCTGATTTACCTACATATTCCTTTCACATTGTCCAATTCACCCTTAGGAGTGTTCCTATCCTTTTTACCATCCTCTTTGCTTAAGTATAGCTTTAGAAATACCTCTTTTTTTTTCTTCATTTTTCTTGCCAATATCAGCTACCCCTATTCTACACATATTTTGCATCCTTCTTCTTACTTGTCCTCAAGTCCATATTTTGTTCTAGTCTTTAAAAAAATCTTCATTTGTCAATGAGTACACATTCTCTTTCTCATATATATTATATGTGTGTGTATACACACACAAATATATGTATCTATGTATATATTTTAATTAAAATTAGTTGATAAAATCCTATCATACTTATTGTGGACTTTTGAAATTCAGAATAACCAAAATAAGGGGCAGGTGTCAGACAATGCCCATTCTACTCATTCACTGTCACACATTTTACAACAAAAAGAACAGCTAGCATTTATATAATGCCTACTATGTAAAGGCACTGTGCTAACTATTTTACAAATATCTCATTTATTCTTCACGGCAATCTTGTGGGGTAGGTGCTATTAATAGTATCCCTGATTTACACTAGAGGAAACTGAGGCAAGCAGAGGTTGTTTCTTGCACCAAGTTATGCATCTAGTAAATATCTGATTCTATATTTAAACACAGGTCTTTCTGACTCCAGGCTCAGGGTACTTGCTATCTACTGCATAATCTAGCTGCCTCAATCTCCTATAACCACTATAGCATCACTCCTTTCCCCATAACTTATTTATTTCCTTTCTCTGCCTATGTGTTCTGTCCAAATAAAATATCATATTTGTTTCTTCCCTCAATGAGCTTAAATTAAAATCTGACTAATATATTTCATGTCTTTGGTTGTTAGATTTCTGCATCAGCTTTTTATTTAATTTTGAGATGTTTTAATATAATCTTTATTTTTCAGTAGATCCCTCCCTATCTCTAATCCACAGAAATTACTTATAATTAATAATATTAATAATAACAAGAATTATAAAATAATGAGAAAACAGTTAAACAAAAATAACTTATACATCAAAAGTCTAACATTTTATAAAATATTCAACAGTTCAAGAAGGGAAGCAAATTTATTCTCAAATCTGTTCTTCAAAGCCAAGCTTGATAACTATAATTATATATCACTTTGTTCTCTTTGTTCCATTTAAATTATTATAATCATGATACATCTCATTAATAAATCAATTAGTTGTTTTAATCAGGGTATATAACACTTTCCTGGTCCTTTTTATTTTACCTTGAATTCAGTCATCTAAATCTTCCCACAGTGCTTTGAATTTTTCATAATCATCCTTTCTTATAATGCAATACATTCATATGTTACAATTTATCTAGTCATTTCCCAATGTATAGGCATTGTTGTTTCCATTTCTTTGTTACTATGAAAAATGCTGCTTTAAATATCCTCATGTATATGGGACTTTTCTCTTTTTTTCCCCCTTTTCCATTATTTATTTATTTATTTCTGTTTAGAATTTTATTTTCCAAATTACAGGTAAAAAATAAATTTTGACTTACATTTTTTTAAACTTTGTGTTCCAACTTCTCTTCCTCCTTCCCTCCCCACTCCCCACCCCCCCCAAGAACTAAAACAATTCAGTATAAGTTATATGTGAGTAGTCATGTAAAATATCTCCACATTAGCCAGGTTGTGAAAGAAAACAGACAAAAATAAAACTTCAGATCAAGGAACTATCAAAAAAAATTATCCTTCAATCTGTTTTCAGATACTATCAGTTCTTTCTCTCTAAATGGATTTCAATTTTCATAAGTCCTTCAGAGTTATATTGGATCATTGCATTGCTGAAAATAACTGTGTCCTTCACAGTACATCATGTTACACTATTGCTGTTATTTTGTAGACAGTACATTTCACTCGGCTTCAGTTCTTGTAGCTCTTTCCAGGTTTTTCTGATAGCATTCTGTTCATCATAATTTTATTATAGTATCTTAAACTTGACAAGGAATTTTCTTCACAATCAATAACCATAACTGTTTCCCTCCATTCTATTCCCTTCCAATGATATTTATTCTATTTTGTATCTTCTTTCACCCTATTCTTCCTCAAAAATGTTTTGCTTTTCACTGCCCCTACCCTGCTTTGCCCTCCTTTCTTTCACTCTTCCTTCCTTATCCCCTTCTCCTCCTACTTTCCTGCAGGGTTATATAGATTACTCTACCCAATTTGGTGTGTACATTATTCTCTCCTTGAATAAATTCTGATTAGATTAAGGTTTTTGAGAAAATTCTGATGTGTATAAGGCTCCTTCAATTCCCTACACCTCCCCATCTTTCCCCCCACTCAGTAAGCCCTTTCCTGCTTCTATCATGTGAGATTTCACCCAATTCTGCCACTCCTCTATCCCCTACCCCAGTGTATTCCTCTCTTCCCTCAATTTTACCCCAAATATGTCATCATGGGGCAGCTAGGTGACTCAGTGGACAAAGAACCTACCCTGGACCCAGGAGGACCCAAGCCCAAATTCAGCCTCAAATGCAAGACACTCATAAACCGAACTGCCCCCCCCCAAAAAAAAGAGAAACAAAAACAATAAATGCTTTGCAGATATCATCTCTTCATAATCAATTCCCACCTGTGCCCTCTGTCTAAATTTATTCCTATCATCTGCCCTAATACTCAGAAGCTCTTATAGTTTAGACATATCATCATCCCACGTAGAAATGTAAACAAGTTAACCTTTTAATACCTCTCATGATTTTTTCTATTTATCTTTTTATGCTTCTCTACAGTCTTGCATTTGAAAGTCAAGTTTTTCATTCAGTTCAGATCTTTTCATCACAAATACCTAAAAGTCCTCATTTTCTTTGAAGTCCCATTTTGTCCCCTGAAAGATTATACTCAATTTTGCTGGGTAGGTCATTTTTGCTTGGAAACCCTATTCCTTTGCCCTCCAGAATATGATATTCCATGCCCTCCAATCCATTAATATAGAAGCCACTAGATCCTGTGCTATACTGACTGTGACTCCACAGTATTTGAATTGCTTCTTTCTGGCTGCTTGCAATATATATCCTTGACATGGGAGTTCTGGAATTTGGCTATAATATTCCTGCAAGTTTTCCTTTTGGGATCTCTTTCAGGAGGTGATCAGTGCATTCTTTCAATTTTTATTTTACCTTCTGCTTCTAGAATATCAGGGCAATTTTTCCTGACAGTTTCTTGGAAGATGATGTCTACGATTTTTTATTGATCATGGTTTTCAGGTAGTCCAATAATTTTCAAATTATCTCTCCTGTATCTATTTTCCAGGTCAGCAGTTTTTCTAAGGAGATATTTCATATTTCCCTCTATTTTTTATTCATTTACATTTGCTTTCTTGTGTCTTGGTTTCTCATAAAGTCACTAGCTTCCATTTGTTCAATCCTAATTCTTAGACAAGTATTTTCTTCAGAGAGCTTTTGTATCAACTTTTCCATTTGGCTTTTCAAGCTGTTGCCTTTTTTTCTCATGTCTTTCCTGCCTCACCATTATTTCTCTTTCAATTTTTCTTCTATCTCTCTAACTTTATCTTCAAAGTCCTTTTTGAGTACCTCTTTGGCCTGAGACCAATTTATATTTTTTGTAGAAGCTTTAGATGTATGGGCCCTGACATTGCTATCCTCTTCTGAAGGTACACCTCGATCTTCCTTGTCACTAAAGAAGCTTTCTATGGTTTGCAACTTTCTCTGCCTGCTCTTCCTGCCATCTTTCACTTGACTTTTAACTCCTCCTTAGTGTGGGGTCCTGCTTCTAGGATATACTGTCCCAAAATTCAGGGTTATGATTTAATGAGGAGCAGTTTATTCACTCACATGGCACTTTCTCTTGTCTATAAATAACTTCAGGCCAAGTTGCTAATTAACCAGGCAGCAATACTTTGTGTACTGTTGGTTGTTAGTTCTGATGAGCCTGGACTCCTCTCCCACCTGGGCCACCACCACTCAAGGATTTTTCCTGGTTACCCAATGACTGGGACGTCTAAATCCCCTCTTAACTCCTGCCTACACCCCTGTGGACTTCCCCCTGGCTAGCTGTTCAGCCCTCTAATCAGACTGTGAGATCAGTTACAGAAAATGCCAGCACTACAGCTAATTTGGAGGTTTGGGGGTAAGTTTCTCAGTGCAGCCTGCCTGGGACTGGATCTGTGTCTGCACAATCATGGGGCTGGACTCCGCTCCCAGCCCAACTACCCCTTCTGCTAAACTTCCAAGGTATCTTTGGCTAGAAAATAATCTAAGCCATATTTTTATGGGTTCTGCTGCTCCAGGAGTTAGTTTCTGGCCGTGTTTGGAGTTTTTTGGAGTAATTGTGTCAGGAAGCCTGAGCATTTACTGTCTTTCCTCTGGCACCTTGGCTCTGACCCACGACTTTTCTTTCTATCTTATACCTCCTTGGGGATGTGTGCATAGAAATGAAATTTTGGGGTCAAAGAATATTTTAGTTCCTTTCTTGCTATAACACCAAATTGTTTTCCGGAATGATTGGATTAATTCACACTTCCATGAAGAGTATATTACCGTGCCTCTCCTTCTATAACCTCTCTTATATTAACATTTTTTCCCAATTTGCTTGATGTGAGATGAAATCTCACCATTGTTTAGGTTTGTATTTCTTTTACAATTAGTGATTTGGATCAATAATTCATATGATTGCGGCAGCTAGGTGGCGCAGTGGATAAAGCACCAGCCCTGGATTCAGGAGTACCTGAGTTCAAATCCGGCTTCAGACACTTGACACTTACTAGCTGTGTGACCCTGGGCAAGTCACTTAACCTCCATAGCCCCACTAAAAAAAATCATAGTAAAAAAAAAAAGAAAAAGAATAATTAATTTGATTGCCAATAACTGGTATGTCTTATTAATACCTATTTGTTCACAACCAATGACAACATAAAATGAGAAATGTCTCTTGGGGTTATATATCTGTGTTAGTCACCTATGTATTTTAGATATAATAAGTTTATCAGAGATATCTGGTTCAGTGATTTCCTTTTTTCAATTGACTGCTGCTTCTTCTATATTCATATAAGAGCTTTGCAATTACATGGAAACAAAATACATTATCATGCAGATTTTCATTTTTTTATGCTGTTACTTTGTTGAGGTGATGAATTTTATCATTTTATTTACTACTTTCTAGTATTTTCTAATTAATCAATATGCAGAGAGCAAACTGATCTTATCTTTTTAATATGTGATGGTATTCTCTATCTTCCTAAGTAACACACACACACACACACACACACACACACACACACACACATACACACAAACTTTTTTAAAGCTTATCTTGCACCTCTTGAAAATTGTATGGTATTCCAGGGCCATGTTCTTTTCATGAATCCTTTATCACCAAATCTCAGTGATACCTTTGATCTTAGAATTTTTTTCCTAGCATAAGAACTTCCAATTAGGCTTCCTTATAAACCATACTTACTCATTTCTGTTTTGACATCTACAAATATATATATATATATATATATATATATATATATACATATATATATATATATATTACTCGCTATTTTCTTAGATTTTTGTCTTTTATGAACTTCTAGGAATCTCTATTACTATTCTCCCTATATTACTACATTGTATATCCTATCTGTGATATTGATCATAGTGTATGTATCACTTAGCAATCATTTATTAGGCAGCTGGTTTAACATGTCTTCACTAAGTGCTAGGGATACAAGGACAAAGATGAAAATATTCATATCTTACAAGAAATTTATATTCTATTGAAAAGACAACATGCAAATGTAGATAGGATATATAAAAATTAATGCAAAGTGGTTTGGGGGGAATTGTATTAAAAACAGCAGAACAGGAAAGGCTTTAAATAGAAGATGGCACTTGAACTCAATTTTCAAGGGATTCTGAGAATTGGAGGTGAGGAGGGAGAGCATTCCAGGTATGACAATCAACTACTACCTAAACTCCAAGATCAGAGATTGAGTGTTAAGTATTAAATGACTGGCATGCCTAGACTACAGGTTTTGTGGACAGATGTAATATATTAGAAGAATGAAAAGACAAGACAGGGTCGAGTCATAGAGAGGTTTAAATGATAAAAATAAAAGTTTATATTTGCTATCATAGATTGAAGTTAAGAGCACAAATGGGAAACAATTGTCCAGGAGAGAAATGTTGTGGATCTGAACTGGAGGTAAGAGGGCAATTGTGTGAGTAGAGAAGACAGGATATATGTGAGAGATAGCGAAGACAGGATATATGTGAGAGATAGCAAGATAGAAATGACAAATTTTGGCAAATAACTGAGTACATGAGGTCATTGAGAATGAAGAGTAAAGCATTTTGATAGGTGTTGCGCAGGGAAGAGCCTTTGAGTACACTGGTAAAGGTAATGTCCCATCTCAGGAGAATAAAGGGAGGTGGTCATATCATTAGGTAGAACAACATAACACACAAAAAAGATAAATAACCCAGAAGGAGAAAGAGCTCAATTGTTAACATTGCCAATATTGCAGAAAGGCCAAAAAGATTAACAGTTAAAAAAGGTTGTTAGATTTTACAAGAAAGAGATCTTTCCTAACTTAGGAGAGGGAAATTTCAGTTGACTGATTCTCAGCTTCAGTTGAGAAGCCATAGAAAGGGGTTAGAAAAGAGGAAGAAGAGGCAATGAAAGTAAGGTTCTTTTTGCAGGAGTCTAGTTGAAAAAAGGAGGAGAAATACAGGATGTTAGCTAGTTGGCTCTAGTGACAAGTTTTTTTTGTTTGCTTGTTTTGTTTTTTAAAGAAAGAGATTCAGGTGTATCCTTCTTTCTTTTGAAATGTATAGGTCTTTTGATTATATTTGTGCTACTAATGGCAAATATATTCTACCTATCCTAATTTGGAGATGACTATCCCAGGCCAGGAACTAAAGTCAATATTCATTACTTATGGATTCCTTATTTGAAAAATTTCCTACTTACTAAAATGCATTTGTAACACCCTAATCAATACTTGCTGGATATTAGATTTAATTCTTGGATATGTGCAGAGCAGCAAGTTTGAGTCATGGGACATACATGTTTTCCAGCTGAAGTTGATCAGGGCATACTCTGCCTTCTTGTTTCAGCACTGTAAAGAAATGCCCTTATTTAATGTCTTTTTTTTTACATTTTTGTACATTTTGTTGGTGAAAGCATTGTTTAAAATGGCTCTCAAGCATAGTACTAAAGTGCTGTCTGTTATTCCTAAGCACAAGAAAGCCCTGATACCTTATGGAGAAAATGTGTCTGTTAGACAAGTTTTGTTCAGATGGGAGCTATAGTGATATTGACTGCAAGGTCAATATTGATAAATCAACAATGTGATACATCCAAAAAAAGGAAGAGGAAATTCTTCAATCTGTACATAAAGCCACTATCAAAAGTGCTAAAGTAAATATTATGACCAGAGGCTCACAAGAATCTCATCCTGTTTTTCCCCTAGGAACAATGGTTCAGTATTCACTAATTTAGTGTTTGCAGCAGCTTTTATAACATAACAACTGCAAACAATTACACTCAACATCACATATACACATATATACACACATGTATAATACACATATATATGTACACATTGTGTGTTTAATAAATCCTAGGACACATGCTTATGTGTGTTAGTATATACACATTTTTGTGCAAATGCATATATGTACCTATATATCAGCATTTACTAGGCACTTAAGAGGTGTCAGGAACCATATAAGTGATAGTGAGACAAAGAAAGACAAAATAAGATCTTTTCCAGTGTTCCTACTATGACTATTATCTCATTTCTACAAAATCCCCGTAGTTGCTGAGCATTAAAACCAGCAGAAATATGAAAAACAAGACTAAAAATAAGTGTATATTTGCTTTATTAGTTAATGAGAGGCTGTATGATGTAGTGGAGGCAGCTAGGTGGCAAAATGGGAAAATACACTTGACAGTATCAGGAAGAACTGAGTTAAAACATTCCCTCAGAAACTTGTAATGTGACCCTGGGTGAATAATGTAACATTAGGTTTTTTTCAGTATCCTTATCTGTAAAATGTGGATAATAATAGCACTGATCTTACACAATGTTTTGAGGAACAAATGAGGTAACATAGACAATATTTTGCAAACCTTAAAGCACCATATGAAAGCTAACTTAGTCATAGTCATTGTCAAAGTTGTAGACAGAGTAATAGATCAATGCTACACTGAGTCAAAAAGGTCTGGGTTCAAATTTCTCCTTCAATACTTAAAAACCATGGGACTGGATAAACCACTTAACCTTCCTTTGACTTAAGCTACTTTATAGGCAAGGGGTTGTTAATTTCTTTTGCTAAAGGAGTTCTGAAATCATCTTTGATGGGTTGATTATAGTAGGAATTCAAGTGGTTAGTTGTCTTTTCTGCTTCAATAAATGTACTCTTTCTTCCCCCTAAAATTAAATATATACTTGTTGAATATCTACTGTATTTTGTAAAACATGATGCTAAACACTAGGAATAGAAAAAATTTTTAAAAAGAAGATAAAAGAAGATGGTTAGTGAATATGGCCAGCTTTCCAGGAGTGTAACTGACTAGGACATGACTAAAATTTTCACTTGATGTGATTTATGGCAGCAAACTTACATGACTCCAGGGAGAGCTGGGAAGCTGGCAATAATAATCACAGTTCTGACATCTGTGAGACAGCCTTCATACATCTCAGTGGGTCTAATGTGCTACACATTTGAAATAGGTTGCATTCTGCCAGTCATATGGAAGCAACCAGAGTAGTTCATTGTAAATCCTATGGGAAAAGATATGATACTAAAAAGTTTGGGGGCAAAGGGGAGCTGGCACAGGTTGATTTCTGAGGTATAAAGTATGAAGAAATAGAACAAATCTCATAGGAAAAGGATGATTAGAGACCAGTCCTCAGACATCTTCAGGACAAGTCAATTTCTTTTGTAAAGTAATCAAAATCTTCACTGCCTCTTCCTTTTTCCCATAAAGACTAGAACAAAGCTGATTAATTGATCTTCAGCTGATTAACTCCTCAGAGTTATAAGGATTTAACAATATGTAAACATTAGATATAAAGGGGGCTTAGAAGTCTCTGAGAGCTATTTACAAATTCTTATATTTGACTGAACAAAATGCTTCTCTTTTAAATTCATTGCTCTATATTTCACATGTCCATAAATTTCTCTCATTAAACTTTTGATGGGCCTCTTTGATTTTGGCTATTGTTAGTACTTTATTAGTACATTTCAAGGTAGATCACAAGTTTAATTTGTAGCAATCTGCTAGGGGAAAATTTCTTACCCAACTGGAAGATCAGAAGATCAGGGTTCAGCTTTCCTCTTCAAGGTCATCAAACTGTGATGTATAAATCTAGATGTGTAATCACCTTAAATTAGAAGCTTTAGCACCAGTCTTTGGGCATTAGGCATTTATTAAAGCATACTAGGTATTATTAAAAGGAGAAAACATGCAGTTCAGAAAGTTAAGAAAGTACTATCTAGCCTAGAGTTCAAGCCTAGTCTGGTTCTTCCTCAAGTACTCCACCACCAGCCTGCTTCAACCACAAACTGCCCCACAAACTGGGTGTGGAAGCTTTTTATAGGTTTGGAGCGAAGGCAGTCCTTATACATAGCTTCAAGCTGATTGGTTAGCATCATCCAATTCTATTGTTTCACTGGACTTGAAGGTGGTCTCCTGTTGAGTTCAAAGTCCTTAGTTTCTGAGAAGAATACTTTCTTAAGGGCTGGCCAGGTGTGGTTACAATCTAATTAACTTTAAATAGGCTAATCAGCAAAGTCAATTATTCTCATTTAATTCAATCAATTTAGATTAATCTCTAGGTAGGGCCTTCAAGTGTCTGAGAAATCCCATTATTTTCTCACAGCCAAGAAAAATTTTAATGGGTTTTTTTCCTTTAATTTTATCAAACACATTTGTTAAATGTATAGAAATTATGAAAGGTAATGTGGCTTATTGGATAGAAGGCTGATTTTGGAATCTAGAATATTTGAGCTCATATTTTGTTTCTCACACTATTTCCTCTATGACTATGGAAAAGTCACTTAAATTCTTAGGTCCCCAGGCAACTATGACTATAAGGTATAGATGAATTGCAGATCAGCATCAATAGTGGTAGTTTTCTACCATTTGCCTAGTAAAAAAACCAACAAAACCTAATAATACATAGATGTTTTAGAAATATAATATTGAACTGAGTGAAATCTGTATTGGGTATTTTCTATTAATCAATCAATAGGCAACTATTAAATACCTACTTGATGCCAGACACTGTACTTGGGTCTAGAAATACAAAGACAAAATAAAAACTCTGCCCTTGCAGAATTTAAAACATAATAAGGAAAGGGCAGCACAGTAGATAAAGCACTGGCCCTGGATTCAGGAGGACCTGAGTTCAATCCAACCTTAGACACTTGATACTTGCTAACTGTGTGACCCGGGGCAAGTCACTTAACCCTCATTGCCCAGCAAAAAACAAACAAAAAACTAATAAGGAGACGCACGTATCTAAATAGCCAGACACATATTAAATAGCAGACAATTTTGAGGGATAGTAATAGCACCTGGTAGAAGGGGAGAAATCAGGATAACATTTTGTGAAGAAAGTAACACTTGAGCTGAACAACTAAGGAAGCAAAAAATTAAAAAAAAAACATAAGTGAAAATGGAATCTTTTTCAGGTATGGGGGCCTGGAGTCAGTGAAAATGTATAGAGATGGAAGATGGAGTGCCATGTGTGAAGAACAATAAAAATGGCCAATTTTACTGGATCATAGTGTATCTGAAAGGGATTAATATATAAGGATGGAAAAGTAGAATAGAGGTGGGTTGTGGTCCATTATGAATGCCAAAAAGAGGAATTTATATCTGAGTAGGGGGAAGAGGAATAAAATCATTGGTCCATCTCTATTCTTATGGCACCTCATCTTTTCTCCAGATTTAAAATGAACAAACAAACAAACATAGATGAGCAGAAATGTTTCAGAAATTTCATTGTTGCTTAGATATAATTTATCTGAATATGGTTGTTATTCATTCAGTCATTTCAGTTGTGTCTGTCTTTGTGACTCCATTTGGGGTTTTCTTGGCAAAGAGACTAGAGTCATTTCCTTCTCCAGCACATTTTGCAGATAAAAACTGAGGAAAACTGAGTGTGATGACAAGAATTAATTGAGCACAGCAAAATGCTCTTTTATCTCTTTAATGGATTGATGCTCCTGACTGCAGGCCTAGCAACCTAAACACTATGACAGCTAGTTGTAGCCTTTGATACAATCATCCCTTTTCTTTGTGTGTCCCCCAAATTTATCAAAACCCCAATATTGTTACATATTCATCTCAGAGGAATAACAATACTGGACTGTGTGTGTGTGTGTATGTGTGTGTGCATTATAATTTTGTCTATTATTTCAAAATGCTGCCTTGAAGGCTCTCCTTAAAAAAAGTCCCCCAAGTACTTGTTAAAAATTTTTAGCATTTTTAAAAAATAGACTAACAATGTAGAATTTTATTTAATGATTTTCTGATTGTTAAAATCAAATGGGAACTTCATTAAGGAGATAAGTCTTCAAGAAAATTATTTCTCCTATCATGGTGGGTATCTAGTGCAGAAACAAAATCTCAGATTTTCTTACAGATGGGGAGAACATTCAGCTATTCCTGTTTGAATAATAAATTTGATGGACTGCATCAAAATCTATATTATGACAAATCCTCCTAAATGAAGGGAAGGGGGAGAGAATGAGAATTTATTTAATTCTTACTATGTGCCAGGAACTGTGATAGATGCCTTCAAATATTAACTCATTTGATTTCTATTACTCAAAAGAAATTGGTATATCAATACAAGAAGAAACAAATGGGTGGACTTCTTAGTTATGAGACCAGCAATGTGAAAGAATAAGCATATTCTCCAGTTTCCATTAACTTTCAAAAAAGAAGAGGAATAGAAAACCCACCAACAATGAAACAGGAGTTAAATGACAAAGGCAGAGGAAATAAAAATATTTTATAATAAGAAAGCAAGAAACTCAATAATGTAACAGATGTATGAAGCAACAGTGGAGAGCTACAAAATTTAAAGTGATCTTATAGAATCTCTCTCCCACAAGACTGCATAAATGAACATAGGACTTGTGCTTTGGGACCTACACAGGTGTTTCAATCTCTCCTTGTACATGTTGGCTCTGCCTTTTACCTTGCATTCTGTTACAACAAATGGTGGACCTCAACTCTTCTCAGCCATGAAAGGAGTAAGGGCAACATAAGATTGAGGAGAATTAATATTCCTGCTTCTTTTGGAGGTCACTAGGATAGGGAAGACCATGGTGGCAGATACTTTGCTTCTAACACCCACTCTATCCTCCCTCAATTAGGAGAAAAACTGAAGGTGACGATTCAGCCAAGTCAGAAAACTACATAAACTAAAGAATTGGGGAAGCAGAGAGGTCTGCCTTGTTTCATTTAGCCTGAAGGATAATGTACTAGAATCCTAGTATACTCAGAATTTACTTGTACTGAGGACAAAGGCCAGTATAAAGTAAGTTCTTCAATATGGGAAGAGGCTAAGATTGTTCTGAGGTCCAGAAAGTAAACCTACCAGTAAATGGCAAGGAGCCAGAAAGTGGGCAAGACAGGATATGAGGGGGGAAAAGATTAAAACTCAGTAAAGATATGAATAGGAAGAAACCTCAGTTAAAAGCCAAGAGAATAAACAAATATAAATCAACAGAGAACATTCTAAAATTAGAATGGATTGAACTCAGAGGAAATTACCTAACTCTGAAAACATATTACAAGGCAAAGGAAATTGACCCCAAACTTAATAAAGTGCAAAACCCTGTGGATTCCAAAGAGAAGAGGATATTCCATATTTCAAGTAAGAAAACAAAATCCTGAAAGAAATTTTTTAAAAGACTGAATTTATGACTTACATGACAGAAATAATCAATATAATAAAAAAAGTTAAACCAAAGTTCTAAGATTGTTTAATGATGTAAAAGAACAACAGGTTGGTATTAGGAATATATTGAAATGAAGGACAATATGGCATAAGAGGAACAAAAAATCGTTACATTAATAAAAATAGTGATCTGTATAAAAACAAACCACATTAATCTTGAATATAGGATGTATAAAGAAAAATTAAGGACTATAAGTCTCAGAAGAATATGACTAGTCAAAAAACTTTAACATATTTTTATATAAACATGCATATATAAATATATGTACACATGCATACACATATACAAGCATACAAACATATCTATATGTGTGTATATACATACATATATGTGTCTCTGTGTATGTATACACATGTATGCATTTGTGTATACATATGGATGGATGGATGGATGGATGGATGGATGGATGGATGGATGGATGGATGGATGGATGGATGGATGGATAGATTGCCCAGAATTTCTGAGGACATAAAAGAAAGTATCAATAAAAAGAATCCATATATTGCCTCCTCTTTTCTTAAGGAGTCATGGAGAAAACAATAATTCTGTTTCAAACTACAAAACATATAGTGGTTAAATTTAAAATACCAAAGACAAAAAGTATATTTCATAAGTGAACAGGAAAAATAAATTCACATATAAAGAAAGGAAATTCAAATAACACAAGACTATTCTGTATTCAGAAGCAATAATAGAAGAGGCTGGTATAATATATTTCAAAAAGCAAAAGAGTTCAAAATGCTTCTCAAAGTGATGTAATCTGCAACCTTGAGCCTAATTATCCATGAAAAAAAAATATGGCTATTCAATAAGTCACTTTTGAATCATTCCTTTATAAACATGTAGAATGGCCTCATTATTCAACCTGTCCACACCCCAAGACATAGAAACACAAGAAAGGTAAGTAGATTCCACTAAGGAAAACAAATTAGCAACATCTTTTTTTTTTTTTTTTGGTGGTGCAATGAGGGGTAAGTGCCTTGCCCAGGGTCACACAGCTAGTAAATGTCAAGTGTCTGAGGAAAGATTTGAACTCAGGTCCTCCTAAATCCAGGGCTGGGGCTTTATCCATTGTGCCACTTATCTGCCCCCTAATTATCCACATCTTTAGAGAATAACACTTGAAAGAGAAAGATATATAATGGGTAGAAATAAAGAAAAATGGGAATAGAGGTATTATCAAGAGATTTCTTTCTTCCTAAAATTACTATCCCAGATATCAAAGAGGCTGCAGTTATTGCATCTCTTGACCTCAGGAATTGTGAGTTTCAGTGCCATATGACAAAAGGGTGTTCCACAATGTTAATCATTAATATGGCAAGCCACCTAGGAGTTAAGTATAAGGGAGCAAGGGAAATGGACCAAACTGACTAAATGTGGTGAAGGTGTTCAGAAGTTCAGAAATGAAGTGATTCAAAATCTCTATACTTATCAGTAATAGAATCAGGTCTGTGAACTCCAGTTCATTACTAGCCTGGTAGAGATAAAGACATCAAGACTTTTTTTTTTTTTAAAGTACAAAACCCAGTAGAAACAAAAGCAGACTTGATGATAGAGAAATGACAATAGAGGAGCAAACCCTCAAATTTAATTGATTAAACCACATGACTTCCCTTTCATAAGTGAATCAATGTGTTTTGTGACACCAAATTGCAAAATAAGAGGGTAAATGAGAGGAGAGAGAAGAGATAAAGGATAAAAGGTAATAAGTGTTGTACTCCAATCAAATTTGTGGATAAGAAAAGTAGAGAAGTCCTACATTTCAACAATAAGGGAGGCTACAGGGCAGCTAGGTGGCACAATGGAGAAAACATGGACCTGGATTCAGGAGGACCTGAATACAAATCTGGCCTCAGACACTTGACACTTACTAGCTGTGTGACCCTGGGCAAGTCACTTAAACTCATTGCCCCCCTCCAAAAAAAAAAAGGGAAAAAAAAGAAAAAAAAGAAGGGGGACTACAGAGGAATAGGTGAGGTAACAAAGGGAGGGATACAATAGTAGGATATAAAAAAGAGAGATCTCTACTTAATGGAGAAGGGGTCCCACTGAAGAACATATCTTTCATATATAGGTTCAATGAAGAATTCTTGACCAAATTCAGGGTAGAGTTGATCATAAAACCTCAAACAAACAATATTATTATTTTAAACCCAAAAGTTTTTGTACAAAGAAAATCAATGCATATTTAATGAGACAAATTAGGAGCAAAATTTTATGCTTGAGATATGAAATATAGTATATATATATATACACATATATATATATATATATATATAATATATAATTCAAAACTACATAGGGAATTGATACAATACGTAAGACTAAGGGCTATTCCTCTTTAATAGACGCTTTTAATGTCTTCCATGTAACAAATATTTGAAGACATCTTAAAAAATCAGGACAGAGGAAGGAGAAATAAATAAGGTAGTATGCCAAACATTAAATCCCATTGTAACCTGGGGGCGAGGGGAGGGGGGAATTCCATTCCTTTATCAACCAACTCCTCAAAAATATTTCTCTTTTTTCTGTTAGGGTTGCTGCTCCTTCCCCAGCCCTAAGTATTGAGGTTTCTTAGATGCTAAGGGTAAAGAAATGGGTGACTTTTTATTATCTCACTGTCATTTTTATTTACAACTGTAATTTACCAGGTGACTTGCTATCATTTTTTTGTTGATTTTTTTTTTATTTCTTTTTTGTGAGGCAATTGGGGTTAAGTGACTTGCCCAGGGTCACACAGCTAGTAAGTGTTAAGTGTCTGAGGCTGGACTTGAACTCAGGTACTCCTGACTCCAGGGCTGGTGCTCTATCCACTGCACCACCTAGCTGCCCCAACTTGCTATCATTTTAATGAGGCTGAGTTAGGACAGGAAGCATCTCTAAGCACTATGTAGTCTTATTGTGGCACATATGTGAAGTCTACCCCTGTGATGTGATATCTTTCCAAAAACTACCAAGTAAGGATTTCTTTTTTGCACTGTTTTCTTTGGCTAAAGCTTGTGTTATTTGCTTCAGTTCTAGAAATTTCAAGTTATGGCACTCCCTGCTGGCCAGCTTTTGGTAATCAGACTATTTGATTTGAGCTAGACTAGTCTTAGACAATTGCCATAAAGCAAAGCTTCTTAAACTGTGGGTCATAACCCACACTGGGGTCATATAACTGAATGTGGGGGTTGTGAAAAATTTAGCAGTAAATGTTTGATTTGTATACCTATTTTGTTTTATTTTTTAAAACCTATTATCACGTTAGTCATTTTGTAAGAGAAGATTCAGAACAAAACACAACAACAACGCATAAAAAGAATATACAACAACAAGCAAAAGTAACTGCAAAAGTGAAAATGGTATGTTTCAAATAGCATTCAGACTCCATAGTTCTTTTTCTGAATATGGAGAACATTTTCCACCATGAGTCTTTTGGCATTATCTTGGATCATCACATCTCCAAGAAGAGTTAAGTCTATCACAGGTGATCATCACACAATATTGCTGATAATCTGTACAATGTTCTCTTGGTTCTACTCATTTCACTCAGCATCAATTTGTGTAAGTCTTTCCAGGTTCTTCTGAAATCCATCATATTATCATTTCTTAGAGCACAATAGTATTCCAATATATTCCTATACCACAACTTATTTTGCCATTTCCCAATTGATTGGTAACCCATCAATTTCCAATTTATGCCACCTGAAAAAAGAACAGCTATAAATATTTTTGCATATGTGGGTCCTTTTCTCTTTTTTGTGATCTCTTTGGTATATAGAACTAGTGGTGGTATTGCTGGGTCAAAGGGTATGCACAGTTCTATAGCCTTTTGGGCATGGTTTCAAGTTGTTCTCTAGAATGGTTGGATAAGTTCACAGCTCTTGGTGTATTAGTGTTCCAATTTTCCAATATCTCCAACATTTATCATTTTCTGTTTTTTGTCATATTAGCCAATTGGATAGGTGTGAGGTACCACCTCACAGCACTTTTAATTTGTATTTCTCTAATCAGTAGTGATTGAGAACATTTTTCAGATGGCTATAGATGGCTTTGATTTCTTCATTTGAAAACTGCCTTTTCATAGCCTTTGACTACTTCTCAATTGGAGAATGATTTATATACTTGATTCAGTTCTCTATATAGTTTAGATATGAGACCTTTATCAGAAACACTGTCAGTAAAAATGTTTCCCAGCTTTCTGCTTTCTTTCTAATTTTGTCTGCAATGGTTTTGTTTGTGAAAACCTTTTTAGCTTAAAGTAGTCAAAATCATCCTTGCTGCATTTAATAATGTTCTCTTTCTCATCTTTGGTCATAAATTCTTCACTTCTCCATAGATCTGACAAGTAAACTATTCCTTCCTTTTCTAATTTGCTAATGGTATCATCCTTTATATTTAGATCATGTACCCATTTTGACTTTACTTTAGCATATGGTGTAGGATTTTGGTCTATGCCTAGTTTTTGCCATACTATTTTCCAGGTTTCCAAGCAGTTTTTGTCAAATAGTGAGTTCCTATCCTGGAGGCTAGAGTCTTTGGGTTTATCAAACAGAAGATTGCTATATTCCTTTACTACTGTGTTTTGTGTGCCTAACCTATTTCACTGATCTACCTTTCTATTTCTAAGCCAGTATGAATAGTTTTAATGGTTGCTGCTTTATAAGAAAGTTTTAGATCTGGTACAGATAGGCCACCTTCCTTTGCATTTTTTCATTACTTCCCTTAATATTCATGACATTTTGTACTTCCATATGAATTTTGTTATTATTTTTTCTAGCTTTATAAAATAATTTTTGGTAGTTTGTTAATGGCACTGAATAAGTAGAATAATTGAGGTAAAATTTTCATTTTTATTATATTAACATGACCTATCCATGAGCAATTTATATTTTTTCATTTGTTTAGATTTGATTTTATTTGTGTAAAAAGTGTTATGTGTGGGGGCAGCTAGGTGGCACAGTGGTTAAAGCACCAGACCTGGATTCAGGAGGACCTGAGTTCAAATCCAGCCATAGACACTTGACACTTACTAACTGTGTGACTCTGGAAAAGTCACTTAACCCTTATTGCCCTGCAAAAAGAAACAAAAACAGTATTGTGTAATTGTGTTCATATAGTTCCTGGGTTTGCTTTGGCAGGTAGACTCCAACATATTTTATATTGTCTACAGTAATTTTAAATTGAATTTCTCTTTCTATCTCTTGCTGCTGTACTTTGTTGATCATATATAGAAATTCAGGTGATTTATTTGGGTTTATGTAGACCTATTTTATATATCTATATGCCTGGTTTTCCATAAAATTTCTTGGGCATAAAAGATCCCAAGTGGAAGAAGTTTAAGAAGCCCTGCCATAAAGGATGTTACTAGCTTTGGAATCATAGAATTTGTCAGCTTTCTTCATTAGGGTATTTTTAGGAAGATATTTATTGAATATCCAATTATACAAGGTTTTCATTTATCACTCGATTAACAAGCATTTAAGTTTTTACCCTGTCAGGCTTTGTATTATGCACCTTTATAAAGACAAAGTAAAAACTGTAATTAATTGTCCTTAAAGAGGTTACATTTTATTGGGGAGACAATATGGACTTACAGAAGTGTATATACCCAAATCAGTACATACAGAATAGATAGATGATAACTTTAGGAATAAAGGACTAATTTATGGAAAAGAAAGCTCACAAAATTGGGCAAAACTTCATGTCAGAGGTGGCACTTAAGATGAGACTTATATCAAGCCAGGAAACATGAAGAGACAGCAGATAGGAAAAGGGCCATTCTAGGTATATGAGAAAACTAGAGCAAATTCATCAAACCAAGGAAACTAAACCTAACTAAAGCATGTACAAAATGTATTTATTTGTTTATTTTTGGTATGGGGCAATGAGGGTTAAGGGACTTGCCTGGGGTCACACACCTGGAAGTGTCAAGTGTCTGAGGCCAAATTTGAACTGAGGTCCTCCTGACTCCAGGGCTGGTGCTTTATCCACTGCACCACCTAGCTGCCCCCCTAAATCATTTTTAATTATCAAATACATTTTACTTAAGAATACAAATTTTAAAAATTAGATACAAAGTACCAAATTTAGAATATGTGTGGGCATACCCGGCACTCTGTATATCCTTGACTAACCCTATTCTCCAGGACTTTCCAGCTTGGCAGAGTCTATCAGAGTTTACCAAAAAACCTTCGCTCCTACCCAGAATATTGAGATGACATTTGGGAACACAGAATTACCTCCACATCGTGATGAAACAGGGAGTAGGACTTGAAGCAAATCTTTTTCAACCCCTTCATTTGAGAATGATAAATGCCTTGAGAATGGAATCTGATCACAAGCAGTCTTTTTTGGAATTATTTGGAACATGTTTGTGAGGCACAGTTTACTGTGCTAAATAGTAGGGATAACCAGGGTTTCCCAGGGTTCGCTGAGACCATGTAATGGATTTTTGAAAGTTTTTCCTAGAATTACCTTAAGAAATGTTCCACCCACAAATCTAGCCTTTACACTGTGAAAATTCCTTGTCCTCCTGGAATCTTAATGGCTTGGGCAAGCTTCCTATGAGAGGTTTTATTTCTTTCTCTAATTGTCTAATTAAATTAAATGCCACATAACACAATGGAAGTACCTCTATTCTAAAAACAGTATCTTGGCCATTTCATGCTGCAAAAATGGCCTTCTCTACCACAACTAAGGCCCTACTATGATTTCTGCTCCATCAGGGTGATTGTTGTTTCCTTGACTCAGAAATGGGAAAAATATCCTAAAACCTGCCAACTAGTCTGTCCTCTCTCCCAACTCATTTATTTGCACTCATTTGCTTACTGGCTGCTAAGTGATTGAACCCCTGCCCCCTGCCTCCCCAAAAAAAGTATGGCATTTGGTTTCTGACTAGCAGGACTGAAAGTATCTGGATGCTTATATAACCCAGCTAAGTCTCTCTGCCTGTAAAAATGGTGGAATTCCATTTACATAAAGGAGTAGGTGAACTTCACCTTACTGGGGCTCCAAAGAAACAAACAGGCTTCCAGAGTTTCTTGAACCCATTGTTTCTTATCTTGCTAGAAATAACATGAAAGCAACTGTAGACAGGTCTTGGGTAAGTCTCATCCCAGCTGAAACCCCTTAAACTCAGCATACCCCAAGTAAACAGTATGTTGGATTTTAAATTATATTTATGATATTTATTGGGCTGATGAAGTTATCCATAAGGATATTGGTCCATGCATATTCTTCTTGGATGAAGTTACAATGGAAGAATGGCATTCTACAGCTGCTCCATAATAGACATTGCCCTATAAACAATTATGAAGTTTGGTAATGGCCTGAAGTGGTCTCTTCATGAGTCTTGCTAAATATTACTATCTGTGTTTTGGGGCATTAGATGGAGATTCATGAGACAGAAAGAGGAGAATACTTCAATACTGCTAATGCATGATATTTCTGATGTTATCTTTGATCATGGCTTAAATAAAACAGTCTCATTTGACTTGCAGTACTCAACAGTTGCCCTCCCTTTGAAGATGAAGTAACTAAATTCCAGTAGATCTCTGCTCTTCTGAATCCAGAGAGCCAGAACAGTTTCCTCTGGAAAATGACAATAAACTCACTAAGAATAAATTATAAAGCAAACACGAAAGTAATGGGTTAGTGGCTAAAGATGTCTCTAAGCTCATTCTTCCTGAAATAGCCATGGTAGTCTTTCTAATCTATTTTAATCAATCAATTAACATTTATTAACATCTACTATATGCTACATGCTGTGCTGGGCACTGGATATACAAAAGAGACAAAAGACAATGCCTGCCCTCAAGAATCTCAAGATAATGGGAAGATAACATGCAAATGAAAACACACACACATACACAAAGCAAGCTATAGAGTTGTTGTATACTTCCTGCAAAAGATCGGATTTTAGCTGGCACTCATAGAAAGCAAGGGAATTCAGAAGAGTTGAGGAGGGAGAGCATTCCAGGAAAGGGGATGAGCCAGAGAAAATTTCAAGAGTTCAGTGATAGAATATCTTCTTCATGAAAAATTCAGAAGATCTCAGTGCATTGGATTAAGGAGTAGATGGTGAGGTATGATATATAACAAGATTGTAAAAGTAGTAGGGGCACATTCACTTACTTTCAAAATTAAGATGCTATTAGTTTATTTCCTAGATATTTCAGATTCAAGAAAAATTTATTTGCCAATGAAATTAAAGGATGGTAACAGAATTCCCCTAAATATTCTTAATGTTTATCATAAGCAAGGAAGTTCCCAAAAGTATGTTCTTGGCTTTAAATCCTCCCAAAGGATTCTATATGATGAGTTACATATAAAATTTTATCATTATAGGCCTTATGGTGGGTATAGTCCTGACTTAACTCTGATTAATCAAATTATCAGAGTTCATTGAAATTCTAAAAGCTTTCACCAGAAGATTACCTGCAGACCATAGTAACCCCCCTACTCACATATATTTTTTGTATAGGCAATGTCATAAATTTTATTGAGCATATACTTTTTTATATACAAAACTGTTGCCATCTAGCCATAGGATACTGCTTCAAGATGATTTTTCAGGGACATCCTATATATTAATTTTGCCCATACATATAACCCTCAACTTGTATAAAGTAAAATTCTTAGGGATCTTTTCTCTGTTAGAGTGCTAGTGGTACCAGACATTCAGATATTATGATTCACTAGACCCCATATTTATAACTACAAAGTGTGGTGGGGACCCAGAAGTACTAGTTTTGTCACTTGTCTGCTTAGAAAAACTATATAAAGTTGTTCCATTGTCCTTTCACACTAGCTCTCTTCAGACTATTCACTTTCAGCTACACGACTGGACCCACACAAGCTAGGAAATCAGGACTGGTCCTATTTAAGAAAAAAAAAAAAACGTAAAGTGATCCCCAGGCCTATAGAAACTTTCATTTAGTACCAATATCTAGTGCTACTCCCAGAGCCTTCTAAAATTTTGCCTAAATTTTGATTTTTGTTACCTGGTCTCACACTTCTATTTCTGGTCCCATTCTTCCACATTTTATTAAGTGTGGGTTCTTTATTACTGTTGCCATAACTTCTTCTATACTATCTCCCTACTTGCAACTGCCTCCCAGTTGCTCCTTTCCTTATTTGACTTCTCAGATTATAACCTCTGATCCACCAGATTTAAGTTTTAACCAATGCCCATACAGCTCTCCTTCTCCTTCACCTATATTTAGCCAAACAGCATATCCTAATTTTCTCCCTCATCACGGCTACTTCAATTCTGCCCTATCTTTGGCCATTCAAATAACTTAAATAATTTTGTAATGAAAATATCCCATCCCTACATTCCAGATATTGAATTAACTACATTTACCTGAACTGGTACTCAGTCATATTCTATGTCCTTCAGACGATCCAAACGTTAATATGAATGTCATTAATGAGAAGAAATGTATAAAATGATAACCTTTTAATATTAAATTTGTAGATATTTCCAAAAATTTCATGCATAAATAAAAATTGAAAGCCCTGCATACCTTAAAATGATATCTTGAGTAGCTATGACAAAACAAATTATCATCAGGTGCTGATGAGCCTCTTTAAATTGAGCTAATATGGTCCATAAGTTATAGAATGCACCAAACCTGCAATTGAAGACAGAGATTAATCTGAGTTTGTACTAAATTTGCATAACCTTTAAGGACTATGGTTAGACATCAAAGGAAGACTTGGACATATGAATTAGCATTGTCTTTCTTTAAAGTATTAAGAATTTACCAGTCCATGTACCTTTATTGTTTATCTCACCTGACAATAAGCCGTGACAAGAGATAAACTGGAATATACCTGTTGCTGGGATTAATAATATCCAGATAACCTGAGTGCGTTCAGTAGCCTCTATATTATGGGATCCTGGAACATAACTCAAAGGACTATTCTTTAGTTATAAATATGCTTGTTCCAGTTTAATCCATTTCCAATGTTTATTCATATACACTGCCATCTCCACATTCTAGCTAAAGTAAATCCACCAATCAGCATTCTTGTCCTGTACTCTAGTTGTTTTTGCACTTTTTCTCACATTGTCCTCTAACCTTGTTATACCCCAATATCTGACTGTTGAAATAATTTCCTTTCTTCAAATGTTATCTTCTCCATGGGCCTTTTCATGATTTTCTTATTTGAGTACTATATTTCCTTATCAATTTTCTTATAACATTTTACTTCCATCTCTCCTTCACCCCTTTCACATTCTGCCTTATGTCATGGTGACACATAGACTTCTTAATGTTTGGATTCCTAGTGCTCAGCACAATACCTTGCACACAGTAAGTACTTTATAAATACTTAGTAAATTAAAGATGGACGTGAATGCTTATTTGACATATATAGAGTCTATTAATGGATTTGAACCATTGCACATATACATAACATTTCTACTATCTTGGTAGAACCTGCTTAAACTGGTATTTCATTGGGATCACCTTTGAGAATCCTGAGCATCTCCATGCTAAGAAAAGCTCAAATTACCTCTACTTTTTATTTTTTAGTTTGGGTATAAGAGAAACTTGTGTAAGACTAAAAGGTAGAATACTAATATAGCAAAAAAAAACAAAAAACCTGTCAATTATATATTCATATCTACACCTATAATATAAACAATTAGTACTCATGTGACCAGCTGAGTCTTCATTACACATCTGAACAGCAGCAGGTACTTATGGCATCTTGCTACAAATAAACCCTGTCAGAAAAACAGGTGTCACTATTCCCCTTTCACCTTAGGAAAGACCATGCAGAAAATAATTCCCAGTTTCATTGGGGTGATTGCATTATTTATAAAAATAGTATATGTGTGGGAGGTTTGTTTTTAAATCCCTTAAGCCTTCATGTAGAAAAAAAAAACTTGATATATGAGAGCCTTCTTATTGGGCAATATAAGGGTTAGACAAATGTTAGACTGTCTCATGCTCCATAAGTGAATATGGTTCTGATTAACTCTCAGGAACCAGAGAGGAAAGAACTTAAGAAAGTGAATTCTCTGTAGTGAAAATTCTTTTAAAAAATGATGAAATGTGTCTTACAAATGAAATATCAGAGGCCTTTTTAAAAGTACATGAGATACTCTCAAGGACAAAATACATTTATTTTTTTAAATATATGATTAGCTTATAGTTTGTGGTGATGGGAAAATGCGATGTAATACAGATTGTCATTTAGCTTTCATTTCAGAGTAGTTCCTTTGGGTTGTATCTCTTGGCCATGCCCTTCGAGCTCATTTTTCTCTTCTGTCTGAGTGCTGAATAGTTTTCTGTCTGCTTTCAAGCTGTTTTTCTCTGTTCCCAGGCCCACCCTCTGTTTGCAACCTTCTCATTCATTTCTGTGAGCAGGTTGAGTTGCTTTGCATTATCCTCTACAAAACACAGCTGGGTCTCACAGGGCCTCTTGTACCTGACTGCAACAATTGATGAGCTAGCTTTAAGCAGAAAATGGATTCCTGGGCTGGAAGGAACTGGGTCAATTTCACAGTCAACAGTATGATTCATTCATTAGGCAATCTTGAGTCACTCATTATAGACTTAACTTCACATTATACAAGAAACTCACTTGTTTTCCTCAGATTTGCATTTGGAATACCCTTGTTTTTGCCAGCCATGCTACAGGTTATTTTATGTACCACCCAAAGAGCATGAGGCCATGCTTTCATTTCTTGCTTTGGTACACAGCATCACCTATTTTAAGTGGCATGAATTTACCAAAATTATAAATAGGACTATTCCCAAGATTTGATCAATCAGGAAGTTTAAAAAAAAAAACAACTTAATATGGACTTCCAGAGGTAAAGTGAAGATGGTAGAGTAGAGAAAGCACTCAGCCAAGACCTTCCAAGTACCTTCAAAACAATGCCTCAAATTGAATTTGAGAATGACAGAACATACAAAAAGTCAAACTGAGACATTCTTCCAGCCCAAGAGAACTTAGGAGGGCAGAGAGATCTATGATACAGGAGTAGAGGTTGGCCCACAACCCATATGGATGAACAGCAGTAGGATTAGATGGTGGCAACAGAAGCAGCAGCAGCAGCTTCCGGAGCTCTCAAAAATGGTAAGGGGACCTGGCAATTGATAAGAGATTACAATATATTGAAAAGCATATTTTTTTAGTTTCTTTGTGTGTGTGTGTGTGTGTGTGTGTGTGTGTGTGTGTGTGTGTGTGTGTTCGTGGCAATTGGGTTTAAGCAACTTGCCTAGGGTCATACGACTAGTGTCAAGTGTCTAAAGTCATATTTGAACTCACTTCCTCCTGACTCCAGGGCCAGTGCTCTATCTACTATGCCACCTAGATGCCACTTAGTTTCTTTTTATCAAATTTGTTTTGTATGTTTTCTATCACAACCTGACTAACGTGGAAATGTTTTGCATGACTACACATGTATAACTTATATTGAATTCCTTACATTCTTAAAGGGGAGGGTGAGACAAAGGGAGAAAGAGAATTTGGAAGAAAAACCTTTAAAATAGGTGTTAAATTTTTTGGGGGGGCGGCTAGGTGGCGTAGTGGATAAAGCACTGGCCCTGGATTCAGGAATACCTGAGTTCAAATCCGGCCTCAGACACTTGACACTTACTAGCTATGTGACCTTGGGCAAGTCACTTAACCCCCATTGCCCCACAAAAAATAAACAAAAAATTACATGTAATTTGGGGAAAATAAAATTCTAAATAAATGCAAAAAGCAAATGTTTGTTGATTGTCAAAGATAGACCAAGTACTGTATTTAGTCCTTCAAAATTCAGATTAAATACATATCTTTAGATTGTAAACTCAAAAAGAAAGATAAGAGACTTCAGGTGACCCTTGTTCTAGCATTGGACAGAGGACTAGGCTCTTCTTGTCAAGTTAATTGCTTACATGCATTTTCTGGGTCATAGTTCAAAAAAGGCCATAGTTCATAGTTCACAAGCAAAAAGGAGCACTTTTGGGCAAAAGAGTACATGAGCTCTAAGGAGTAACTGTTTGGCAACTCCACTGCCTACACCCATTTTTGGGTTGTGGTACAAGGGCAGAAAAGCATTTTCGGGCAGGAGGGAGCAGAAGCCCTGGGAAGTAGTATCATTTTTAGTAAGACATGTTCAAGGATCATAAAGAACAATATTGTTTGTGACCCCAGGGGATCAGGGCCATAAGGAACAATATCCATTACAATTCTAAGGAATGAGGTGCCCTATCTTGTCCTTTCCTGCACCAGAGTGAAAACCAGGAGATCAGTGAATATATTTCTTCCCAAATACCAATAAACTTGGAGGCTCCTAAAATTTTCAAATCCCTAGAAATAGCTCTGAAAAATAGCAGTGTAAAAAAAGCCTAAAGCTTGAGAAAATGTCTATCTCCCCAGCCCAATCCCCACATGGTAGGAACCAAGCTCAACTTTATCATAAAGTTCAAAAACAAGAACAAGGATGGACAAATGAGCAAAACAACAACAACAAAGAGCCTAACCATAAAAAAAGGTACTATGGAAACAGGGATGATTGAAACAAACTCATAAGAAGACAATGGAATCACAACTTCTATAAGGAAAGCCTTAAAGGAAAAAAAATGTAAATTGGATAGAAGACCAAAAAGAATTTCTGGAAGAGAAAATTTATTTTAAAAATCAGAGTGATAGCATGGTAGCTAGGTGGCACAGTGGATAAAGCACCAGCCCAGGATTCAAGAGGACTTGAGTTCAAATCTGACCTCAGACACTTGACACTTACTAGCTGTGTGACCCTGGGCAAGTCACTTATCCTAGCCCACCCCCCCAAAAAAATTCAGAGTGGTAGAAGAAAAACAAGGTTACTAGGTTACAAAATGAGGAAAGGAATAAAATTATGAAAAAGGACAATTCACAACTTGATAAAAAAGACAAAAGAACCAAATCCTAAAGAAAATGACACCTTAAAAACACAGTGGGACAAATGGAAAAAGATGTACACAATTTCACTAATTAAAACAACTTCTTACAAATCAGAAGCAGCCAAATGGAAAAAGTGGTACAAATGATCACTGAAGAAAATAATTCCTGAAAAATTAAAATTAAGCAAGTAGAAGCTAGAAGCTTCACTAATGACTTTGTGAAACATCAAGAAACAATAAAGTCAAAAGAATTAATACAGAAGAAAATTTGAGGTATTTCATCACAAAAACAACTGAACTAGAAAATAAATTGAGGAGATAATTTAAGAATTATTAGACTACCAGAAAGCTGTGATCAAAGAAAGAGCATATATGTCATATTTTTTAAAAAATCAAGAAAACTGACCCAATGTCCTAGAAGCATAAAGCAATGCAGAAATATGAAGAATCTACTAGTCACCTAAAAGAGATCCCAAAATGAAAACTCCCAGAAATATTACAGCCAAATTCCAGAGTTCTCAGGCCAATGGGAAATTACTTCAAGCAACCAGAAAGAAACCATTGAAATATTTTGGAACCACAGTCAAATAACACAATATTTATCAGCTATCATGTTAAAGGATCAGAGGTCTTGGATGGCAAAAGAACTGGGATTACAACAAAGAACATGTTTTCCAGGAAAGGAACATAATCCTTCAAGGGAAAAATGAATATCTCAAGCACTCAAGATGAAAAGATCAAAACTGGATAGAAAATTAATTTTTCAAATACAAGTCTCAAAAGAAGCAAGTAAAGGTAAGCATGAAAGAGAAATTAAACTCAATAAGGTTAAAATGTTTATCTTTCTATATGGGAAATGGATATGCATAACTTTTATTTATTTATTTAAGTTTTGAGTTCCAAATTCTATCCCTCTCACATTCCCTCTCTACCCTCCTTCATCCCTGAGGTGATAAGCAACCAGATATTGGTTATATATGTGAAATTTTGTAAAAAAATACCATGTTAGTCATTTTATACAAAAAGACAAGTAAAAAAAAAGAGAAAGCACAAAACTGCATGCTTCATTCTGCAATCAACATCAGTTATTTCTCTTTAAGTGGATAGTATGCTTCATTATTAGTCCTTTGGGATTTTCTTGGATCATTGTATTGCTGAGAGTAGTTGTCATTCACAACTGCTCATAGAACAATAATGCTTTCACTGTGCACAATGTTCTCCTGGTTCTGCTTACTTCATTATACATCAGTTAATATGAGTCTTTCCAGGTTTTTCTGAAATAATCCTATTTCTCAGCTGTATGTGGCACCTTCATAAAAACTGACCATGTATCAGGATATGAAATCATCACAATCAAATGCAGAAAAGGAAAAACATTAATGCACTGTTTTCAGACCATAATGCAATTAAATAAATTATCTTCAAAATAAGGATCATGGAAATATTGATTAAAAATTAATTGTGAACAAATCATCTAATCCTAACAAATGAAAGAAGACATCACAGAAACAGTTAATAATTCCATTAAAGATAATAACAAAAATGAGATAGCATCCCCAAATTTGAGAGATGCAGACAAACCCATACTTAGTAGACAATGTTTATCTCTAAAAACATATATCAGTAAAAGTTAGAAAAAGCAGATAAGTGAATTGGAAATGCAACCAGAAAAAATATTTAAAGATTTTCAATTAAACAACAAATCAAAATCCTGAAAATCAAAGGATAGATTAATAAAATTGAAAGTAAAATACCTGTAACCAATAAATAAAATTGAGAACTGGTTTTATAGTAAAAAAAAAATAAAATAAAATGATTAAACCCTGAGTTAATTTGATTTAAAGAAGAAAAAAAGAAAACCAAATTGTCAGAATCAAAAATGTAAATTATCACCACTATTATTCAGTATTGTACTGTGACTAGTAAAACTAAATGTGTGCTTGTCTTATTCCAGTTCCAAGTCTAGGGAAATCTAGCTAGGGTTTACTTATAAATTAGAAGCTTTAGCACCAAGTTTTTGGCATTTATTAAGGAGTAAAGAGAGAACACATGGAGTACAGAAAGTTACGAAACATATCTACCCTAGGGGAGAGATAAGAGTTCAGCCCTGCCTGGTTCTTCTCCCATGTCCTCTACCACAAGGTAGTTGAGAGACCAACTGAGAGAGCAAGATCTTCCTGTGTCTTGCAGAAGAGGCAGTTCTTACACACTGCTTCAAGGTAATTGGCTATCATAACCCAAATCCATTTGTTCATTGGACTTGAGGGTGGTCTATTGAAGTTAGCTGAGAACAGTACCTTCTTCACAGTCAGGCAGGTGTGGCTTCAATTGAATTAACTTTAAGTGGTTTAATCATGGAAATCACTCTCAGTCAATGCAATCAGCCAAAATCAAGCTGGGGCCTTTGATCATTGGCAAAAGCCCATTGTTTTCTTACAATACTAAAAATGCTAGTTATAGCAATAAGACAAGAAAAATAAATTAAAGAAAAAGAAGCAATGAGGCAATCAAACTATCACTCTTTGCTGATGATAAACTTAAGGAACCCTAGTCAACTAAAAAACTAGTTGAAATAATTAGCCACTTCAGCAAAATTGCAGGATATAAAAGAAACGTATGTAACTCATCAACAATTTTATATACTACCAAAAAAACCCAACAGAAAGAGATAGAAAGAGAAATTCCATTTAAAATAACTGCAGAAGGGGCAGCTAGGTGGCATAATGGATAAAGCACTGGCCCTGGATTCAGGAAGACCTGAGTTGAAACCCAGCCTCAGACACTTGGCACTTACTAGCTGTGTGACCTTGGGCAAGTCACTAAGCTCTCATTGCCCAACCAAAAGAAAAAAAAGTAAAATAACTGCAGATAAAATGAAAGACTTCTAAATCTACCTTACAAGGCAAACCCAGGGGCTAAATGAACAGAGCTATGAAACACTTTTCACACAAATAAAGACAGATCTAAACAATTCAAAAAAATATTAATTATTTATACGTAGGTCAAGACTGAAGATAATGGAGAAAAGGCAGAGACCCTCCTGAGTTCTCCCCCAAACCCTTCCAAGTCTTTTTAAATAATAAACTTTTAGAAATCAAAAACATCAAGATTCTAATGTATTTGCATCTATATCACATTTACCCTAATATAATTCCCTAGATTAATTTTGGTTTTAAAATTTCAGCGGAGGGGTAGGAAAAAGAGGAGAGAATACCCAAGCAGAAACATAAAACTGGAAAGTTAATTCCAAATTGGTAGAATGAATATAAGAAATAAATCTTCTGGTCAAAATAAATAGTATTTCTGTAGTACTTAATGATTGCAAAGCACTTTACAGATATTATGTCATTTGATCCTCACAACAATCCACAGCTGAGAAAACTGAAGCAGTCAGAGATTAAATGACTTCTTCATGGTTACACAGGTAGTGTGTGTAAGACAGGATTTGAACTCAGAGCTTCATGATTTTACTTGTTTTCTATTTCCTTCACTATCTATGGTCTCTTATCTCAGTCTTCATAATATTTCAAAGCAAAAAGTATTACAAAACTGATGTTTATATTATTCTGAATTAGCAACAAGCAATATTTTATGTGGAAGAGGGCAATTAGAAAAATATTTACATGATGTCAGAAACTTGTTAAAGCTACTGACCTCTGGAAATGATACTGTATCATTAAAATCAGGGGACAGAGTCTGACCTAAGTCAAAGTCATAATACAAGAACTAAATCTGAAGACATGAGTAAACAGTAACTCTCTTAAAGTCAGGAAAGTTGAACCCATGATCTAGGTATTATGTCTCAGGTGGCCCCACACTTTGGAGACCCCTCACTTACCATAAGCACAAAAAATTAAGTTAAAATGAAACATACATAATAAAACAGTAATGGGGGCAGCTAGGTGGTGCAGTGGATAAAACACCAGCCCTGGATTCAGGAGTACCTGAGTTCAAATCCAGCCTCAGACACTTGACACTTACTAGCTGTGTGACCCTGGGCAAGTCACTTAACCCCCTTGCCCCACAAATCATAATAAAACAGTAATTATATTAAAATATGCCATATATTTCATGTATACATACATATGTATGTATATATGTGTTTATAATCTATATCTACATAATTTACATCTACATCTATCTATATCTATCAATCCATCTATCCATCTATCTATCTATCTATCTATCTATCTATCTATCTATCTATCTATCTATCTATCTATATCTATGTATTTGCCTTACCTTATTTGAATGGACTATGGGAATGTTAGAATTCACCAAATTAATTCAGCCATTTTTACTGGATTATGTGATATGAGGGCAATGAGAAGGTAGCAGAAATTTGTCATGAGAGCCCATAATGGGATATGGGAAAAAAAGCTAACAATTTAGAGCTGAGGAGGTTGGTTGTCCATCTGTACATGTGACAAGCTCAGCTCCAGACAAGATTACCATTGCAACATAATGTCCACACTCCCAGATCCATCAAGATGAGTGGTTGGGACTTGTTCTAGACATAAATCCCACTGTCTGAGCTCAGGGTAGGTTACAGGAAAACTCTACAGTGTCCAAAAATATAAAGTCTGGGGTAGACTACACCCCACCTCCAGTATGCTCTTAATAGGGAATTAAGCCATGGTCTGGCAACAGAATTCAAGGACCTATGGTTTGGGCTTGATGTTTTATACTGTATCACAGTTTTCTGTGATAAGTAGGTGATGCCATGGCTATAAAGCTTTCTCATGTTTCATGGCACAGGTTGTCCACTGATTGGTGGGAAAAAAAAAAAAACCTCAACCAAAGATAAGTTGGAAAACAGTAATATGAGCCTAGTAAGTATAGAAGTAGTTTTGTTCAATTTGCTGCTCAATTGCCAATGTAGGAGTTGAAAATAAATAAATTTAGACGTGATCTAAGCAGAATCTATACAACCACATGGTGAATGTTTTGGAGAAAGGATTAATATTTCTCCAGGTACAGACACTTATTAGCTGTGTGACCCTAAGCAAGTTACTTAACTTCTGTTTGTCTCAGTTTCCTCATTGGTAAAATGAAAATAATAATAATACCTATCTCCTACAGTTATTGTGAGCATCAAATGAGATAATAATTATAACATGCTTAGGAAGTTCCCTAGAACATAGTAAGTGCTACATAGATGTTAGCTATTATTATCATTATTGTTTAAACAAGATTAGATGCCCTCAGTGGCTATTTCCAACTCTTAAATTATGGGATCCTGTGATTTCTATTTATAACATTATTTGATTTTGAATAATTCTGATGGATAAAATATCCTTTATCAAGAGAAAGGCAAATGATTTCCTAAAGCCCAATCAGTTGTTCTATAGCCTTAAATGCAGATATTCTTTCCCCTACTCTTCATTTACTGGGCAGGAGTTAAATGCACTCACCATAGGATGTATAGTTGGAAGGGATCTTGGAGGTCATCAAGTCCACCCCTCTCATTTTACAGAGGAGAAAACTAGGGTCAAAGAGGTTAAGTGACTTCCTGAGCTCACACAAATGTAGCAGGATCAATGCGCTTCCCATTATGCACCAATCCCTTTCATGCTATGTGTGGCAGGAGCAGAGCTAGTGACCAGGTGCTCTCATTATTTTTCTGATATACCCAGAAGCCATCACTCTATTGCCAGGAACATAGCCTTTGTCATGTCTCTTAACTTTTCTTAGATTCTACTGGGTAACTTAGATACTGGCACTTGAGGAGCTGGAGAGAGTGAGGATGTTCTTTTTGATTAGGTGCTAGTAGTCCCTGTGGAAAAAAAACACACAACAACATTATATTGTTTGGGAAAAAAATATTATGCTGTTTAAAATCAACCTTATATGAGTAAAGATTGTCCACATCAAGAATGTGGCTTGACCCTGGTAACTCTCTAGGAAGGCCAAAGGTGGCTGCAAGGTTTTTCCAATTCACTTAGGTCCCAGATTCACCCAAAGTATCCTGGTTTTGGATTACCACACAAAGGAAGTTATGAGGCATCCAACCCAAGCTTCTATTTTGGGTTAAAGTTACTCTTATCTATCTCAAACTAGCTTCCCCCTTAGCAAAATTGTTTAATTGCATACTTTGAGTACATGGGCTTCTTGTGTGGGAAACTGTTGTCAAAATCCTATATAATGGGGCAGCTAGGTAGCTCAGTGGATAAAGCACCAACCCTGGATTCAGGAGGACCTGAGTTCAAATCTGACCTCAGACACTTGACACATACTAACTGTGTGACCCTGGTCAAGTCACTTAACCCCAATTTCCTCAAAAAAAAAATCCTATGTGTGGTAAAATATGAAAGTTTTTAACAGTCGGTTAGGATAACTGAAAGACGCCAGTTTTTCAAGGACCACCCTTTTGGGGAGGAGATGAACAGTCCGCCTGCTGCGCATGTCAGACTGCCTGCCAGGTACAGTGCGCCTGCTGCGCATGTCAGACTGCCTGCCGGGTTTTTTTTTGGACTTCCGGGGTGGAGAAAAGGAGAGAGGCCTTTTTTGCCTGCTTGGCGGGACTCCTGACGGCGCGGCACGGACTCTCTCTCTCCAAAGGTGGCCTTGTCGGTTGGTGGCCTTGTCGGTTGGTGGCCTTGTCGGTTTGGTGAGTTGTTATAAGGAATATAGACTAAGCTTAGACTTAAGACGATTTGTATTGTGTTTCTACTTTCCTATCCTTCTAACCAACATCACCTTGTGACTATCATAACTATAAATAAAAAGGTCTATCTAGAAAACCAAAACCTGCTTCCATTTACTAGTTTGGGAGATAAATTAAGGGAAAGGTTAAGTAGGGGAGATTTATGATCTAATATCCAATTTTAAATCTCACAGTTTTGGCGACCCCGAAGGGACCTTAAGGACCCTCCCACCCTCCCTAGTTTGGCCATAAACCGGCCAATTCGGTGGATTTTCCAAATTACCCCCCCCCCCCACGGACTTTCCCTTTGTCTAATCTCCCTTAAAGACTTTAAGCCTCTAAGAGTCTTGCTTTAAACAGAAAAGCCAGCCCAGTTTAAAGGGCAAGATGCTCGAATATTCTACTATCCCTTTGATTTTTCTCATCGGAATGTATTGGGACAGCATAACATCCCGACTTAGAGGAATAGTTTACTCAATGGTCCTTCATAACATTATTGGTTTTTTCCTCATTCAGGCAGCAAAAAGTTTTTTGTATAATAGTATACGTGAGAATCTTTGGGAAAATACGTTTAATATAAGTAGAAATTTTATGCCTGCAATTGAAATACCTTTTAATACCACATCCATAGTTCATACGACTAAGGATTTTATTTTTTTTTGGTTTTTTTTTGTTTTTGTTATTATCATTGTTTTTGTTATTATCATTGTTATGATATGGGGGAAATTCTCACATATGGAGAGAGACCTCGAAATGAAATTCTCACATATGGAGAGAGACCTCAAAATGGCTGTTTCTACTAGAGATGATCCAAGTTCAGAATCAGATCAGCAGAAACTACTCCCTCTGCAGGAAGCTATAGAACATAGTAAGAAGGGAGTGCCAATTCAAGTCAGAAAATATAGCCCCTTTAGACCAAGTGACTTGAGCGCATGGAAATCAATCATCCCTAGTTTTGAGAAAAATCCTAACACTGTAATTTCACAGTTAAGGACTATATTTAATGCATATCAACCCAGTTGGGCTGATGTTACTTGCCTTTTGGAAACTTTACTGTCCCCAACTGAGATTACAGATGTTATCTCAGCAGGAAATGCCCTTGTTGCGAAAGGTAAGGCCGATGTGGAATGGCCTCTAAAGGATCCAGAGTGGAATTATAATGATGATAGGGATTTCCAAAGATTAAAAGATGCTAGAGAAACACTTCTGAAGGGAATGGAATCTTGCTCTAGAAAACCAGAAAACTGGCAGAAATTTTTAAGCCTACCTCAGGAGGCTAATGAAAGACCAAACAGATTTTATGATAGACTTTGTGAGGCCGCTAGACAGTACACCAGATTGGATCCAGTAGATTTAAGAGATTCCTGTATCATTCTCAACACATTTGTTTATAATTCACTGCCAGAAATACGCAGATACTTTCTGAAACAATGTCCAGACTGGAGAAATCTCTCAGTAGATAGAATTAAGGAACTTGCAAATTATGTCTTTGACTCACGTGAGGAAGATCCAGATCACCCTAAACAGAGCATTCTGGCACCAGCGATTACTAGTCAGCCATGTGGATACCGGAGCAAGGACACTAAGGTGTGTTGTTACTGTCGTAAGGAGGGGCATGAATTGAGAGAATGTAGGACTTGGAGAAGAAATTCTAATTCTAATTACAGGCGAAATCAAAATAGAAATAGATCTTTTTGGAGGAATACAGAAAGGCAGTACCAGAATAATGGTAACCAAGACCCCCCTCAGAAGAGGACACAGGAATGATGGTGTCTTGGGGAGGAATGGAACATAGATAATGAAAGCCATATATTCCCAGATCCGGATTTTTTGAATGCACTTGTGCCAGTCCATTCACCTCCCCAGAGTAATGAACCACATGTCACCTTAAAAGTGGGGGAGACTTATTATGATTGTCTGCTAGACACAGGAGCCTCTAAATCAGTATTAGTAAGCAAACCAGATGCTGGGTGTAGACCTGTAGGATATTTGAATGTAGTGGGAGTCTCAGGAAAGAGCCAGAGAGTGGCAAAATTGAATCCTCGCATGGTATCTATGGGGCCCTTAACAGTAGAACATTCATTTTTACTCATGCCTGATGCCCCTGTAAATTTATTAGGTCGTGATCTCCTTTGCAAGCTTAGAGCAACCATATCTTGTGCTCCAGATGGGGCTGTCTCCTTACAATTGCCAGAGGATACTGTTCATTTATTACCAATTTTACTTACAGAAGCTCAAGGAACAGCAGGGGAGGTATCCAAAATCCCCTCTGACATTCCTGAGTCTTTATGGGCCTCATCCCCTAATGAGGTGGGGCTCCTTAAGTCTGCCATGCCTGTTACCTTTAAAGTTAAGGGGGGACCACCCCCCTCCATTCCACAGTATCCATTGTCTAGGGAAGCAATAGAAGGGATCACCCCTATAATTGAGGCTTTGAAAAGCCAGGGTATTATTATTCCATGTCATCACTCTCCATGCAATACTCCCATTTTGCCAGTTAAAAAACCCAAGCCTGGGCCAGATGGTAAACCTGTTTATCGCTTTGTGCAAGATCTTAGAGCGATTAATAATTATGTTATTCCTAGACATTCTATAGTCGCAAATCCGGCTATGATAATTTCCTCAATTCCCTATGAATCTACATGTTTCACAGTGGTAGACCTTTGCTCTGCCTTTTTCTCCATACCAGTACATGAGGACTTCCAATATTTATTTGCTTTTACCTGGAAAAATAGACAGTGGACCTGGACTAGACTCCCACAGGGATTTGTAGACAGTCCCACATTATTTTCCCAAATTTTACAGCAGGATCTGGCCTCTATTACCTTTAAAGCCTCCACACTAGTACAATATGTTGATGACTTACTTTTGGCCTCTCCTAATGCTGAAATTTGTCAGGAAGATAGCCGTCACTTACTGCTGGAGCTGCACAAGAGAGGACACAAGGTTTCTAAGACAAAGGTACAATGGTGTTTGCCCCAGGTAGAATATTTAGGATTTATTTTGGCTGCTGGAACTCGCTCTGTCTCTTCTAAGCGAGTCCAGGCCATTCAACAACTCTCTGCCCCCACTACTAAGAGGCAGTTGAGAGCCATTCTGGGAGCAGCTGGGTACTGTAGACAATGGATACCCTCTTTTGGTGAAATTACTAAACCCCTCATAGCTCTTACAAAAAGTTCTGTTCCAGACATTTTACAGTTGGATCCCCAGCATCTCTCAGCCATAAAAGAATTAAAACGGGCCTTGTTATCAGCACCTGCCCTAGGACTGCCAGATTATAGTAAGCCTTTCACTCTCTTTGTGCATGAACAAAGGGGGGTGGCTTCTGGAGTCCTGACTCAGTCACTGGGGCCTAACCAGCGTCCTATAGCCTACTATTCAATTCAGCTGGACCCTGTAGCGGCTGGAGTGCCACCTTGCCTTAGAGCAGTGGCGGCCACAGCGCTTTTGGTAGAAAAAGCCTCTGATTTGGTCCTAGGTAACCCTCTAACTGTGCAATGCCCTCACGAAGTGGAGGCTCTCTTACTACGTCACAGGACACAAGCCTTTTCAGATCAAAGGCTGGCTAAGTATGAAATAACCCTGTTAGGTAATGAGAATATCACTTTAAAACGCTGCACAGTTCTTAATCCAGCAACACTACTCCCTAATTTACCATTCTCGGGGGAACCGTTGCATGACTGTGCTTCTTTAGTTGATATGGCTGAAAAACCCCGTGATGATCTTTTTGATACACCTTTAGAAAATCCTGATCTTGTCCTCTATACAGATGGTTCCTCATTTATGAGAGAGGGAACCCGTTTTACTGGAGCTGCTGTAGTTTCTGATTATGACACCCTCTGGGCAGCTTCTCTGCCTTCCCATTTTAGTGCACAGGCTGCTGAACTTGTGGCTCTTACACAGGCCTGTAATATAGCTAAAGATAAGAGTGCCACCATTTTTACTGACTCGAAATATGGCTTTGGCATATGCCACTTTATTGGTATGATTTGGCGTCAACGAGGCTTTCTAACATCCTCGGGCAAGGCTATTGCCAATGGGGACCTTATCAAGGACCTCTTAGATGCCCTAAAACTGCCTTCTTCCCTAGCCGTTGTACATTGCCCTGCCCACACAGGGAATAGTGACCCTGTTTCAAAGGGAAATGCACGAGCCGATTCTGCAGCCAAGCTTGCTGCATTAGAAGCTCCTGAACATGTATTTAACCTTTCACCTTCTGAGGATATTCCTTCCAACCTAACCTATGACGATTCTGAAGTAGAAAAGTGGAAAAAGAAATTTAAGGCGAAACAGATCAATGGCATCTGGGTGTCTCCGGAAGGTAAGCCATTTCTTCCCCGGAAATTCTACCACCAGGTATGCCTCTCTGTTCACAGAAAAGGCCATTTTGGTACACAAGGCATTGTAGACTCTATTAAGAGAACCTGGATAGCACCAGGTGTGACTAATACAGCATCTCGAATCTGCTCGGGCTGCTCCACATGTCAGTCTTATAATCAGTATGCTTTTAAGGCCAAAGCTTATGGAGGGCGTCCTCTAGCATATACACCTTTTGAGCACTTACAAATTGATTATATTACTATGCCAAAAGCAGGACATTATAAATTTTGCCTTGTTATAGTTGATCAGCTCACTCGGTGGGTGGAGGCCTTTCCCAGCCCCCGAGCCACAGCTGCCTTTGTTGCCAAAATTCTTCTTAAAGAGATAGTACCTCGTTTTGGCCCACCAGCCCGCATCGATTCTGACAAAGGCACACATTTCACTGATTCGATTTTATCCCAAATCTACTCTTTCTTGGGAGTGACTCCAAAATTCCACACGCCCTACCATCCACAAAGTTCAGGCCAAGTCGAACGTATGAATAAAGAGCTTAAGAGTATGATTGGCAAATTATGTACTGAAACCCATTTGAAATGGCCTGATGTTCTACCATTGGCATTATTCTATCTACGAAGTAGACCAAGAGGAGAACTTCATATATCTCCTTATGAAATGCTTTTTGGTCACCCTCCTATCCAAGCTAAAACTTTTTCCCCAGTTTATACATCACTGGTGGGAGGTGATACTTCTGTTGCTTCCTATATACAGGAATTACAGACCAGGCTACGTGAACTCCATGAGGCAGGAGCTGTGGTCCAGGCAGGACCATTAGACTTTTCATTGCATAACTTCAACCCAGGAGATAAAATATATGTAAAGAATTTTCAGAGAACCAGTGGAACTCAACCTGCCTGGGAAGGACCTTTTCAGGTATTATTGACAACTCCTACCGCCATTAAAATTGGTGAAAAAGACTCATGGATTCATTGCTCTCATATAAAGCCTGCACCATTCATAGGTGAAGAGATTTCAGATAGACCTGAGGTAGACGCTAAAGAGGTAAAAACCCTAACGATAGCAACTGTTAAAGACCAAAGAAAGTTCAGAGGAAACAGGAAGTTCCCATTTAAGAATCCCACTGATCAGTTAAATGCTCTGGGACTCAGTCTTCGTAAAGTATCAGGAGACGGAAATTGCCTTTTTAGGGCTTTAGCAGACCAGCTAGAAGGTCACTGTAGAAATCATCTCAGACACAGACAAGAAGCTGCTTCTTATATGATTAACCATAGACAAGAGTTTGAGTCTTTTATAGTAAATGACTCCCCTTTTGAAGAATATGTTGATGAATTAAAGAAATTTGGAAAGTGGGGAGGAAATGATACAATTGTAGCATTTGCTAAGCAGCATCAGCTGAATGTTGTGGTTCATCAATTAAATCAGCCTTTATTGAAAATCAGTGGCACAGACAAAACTGATGCTACAGAACTCCACATTTTCTACCATAAAGAACATTATGACAGCATTAGAAAGATCAATGACAATTCAGAAACCCCTGCCACTTTGGCATGCAGAGAATTGGGGAACCAGTTAAAACAATGTGGCATACCCCAAACTCTAGCAGCTTAAATACCTTATAATTTAACAAGCATTTCCTTCTACAGGCAAAAGCACTGAAGTACATGGCCTAGTTTTCTGGCCTACCTCAACTATTTTTTTTTTTATTAATTTTTGGGTTTTTTTGTTTTTGTTTTGACTTTTGAAAGGCACTGAAAAGACCTGGAATTGACTGCACCTTTAAGTTCTTTAAGAGCACAAAAGGGTGCTTAGCGAATCTTTTGCTTTTTATTTTTTATTTTTGGTTTTGCTTTGGTTTTTTTTTTACTTTTGTTTCTTTTGCTTTTCTTTAAAACTAAATTTTGTAAACTAAGTGATTATTCAAAGACATTTTAAGTATATGCTGTGGGTGAGGCTATCGGGCCTCAGAAGCTACCAGAATTCTTCTTTTTTTTTTTATTTACTCTTTCTTTTTGAGAGAACCATGAGTTCTAATGAGTTTTGTTTTATTTATTTATTTTTCTCCTTTCTCTTGTATGTTGTTCTGTTTAACTAAAAAGTACCAGAAATTGCTTGATACCTCACTGAAAACATTGAATATTGAATCTTGCTAATTGAAGTCTTATTTCTTTTTGATGAATTAATCACCACTTTAAGTATCTGCTACTGTTATACCAGAGAATTCATGTATAAGATGATGTGGTCTACTTGCTAAAAGAAGATTATGTAATAATGTCTAAAAGAAGATTATGTAACAATGTCTAATATAATCAGCTATTTACATTCGTTTATTATTTATATGTCATTATACTCTGGGTATGGTTTGGAATTATTGTATATATCACTAATATATTCTCAGTTATGCAGCATAGCACACATTTTTACCATCATATTGTCTTTGGTGAAATTAATGAGATTTCAGAAATATGGAAACTTATCATTTCAGAGACTAACTTGCTGTGAACTCTGACGCAGGCCCTGGAGAGAATATATGTGCAACAAAAGGAGAGACAGGTATACGTAAGTCCATGGTTTGCTTATGATGGTGACTATGTAGAGCACAATTACTAGGCACAGTCCAGTATTCATCCTCTCTCCCTCCTAATTTAACCTAATTTAACTGAACTTATTTATCTTTTTATCTCACTCAGTTGAATTCACCTGTGGCCTAGCACAATCACTGGCTGTCTCAGAACCATGAGATATGGTATGATAACCTTTCCATAACATTTTCAGGTGTCATGAACACATACTAAATTTGGCTTTGATCCAGACACATGGTGGTAAAAAGTGTTACACATTGCATAACTACCTCAACCCTCTATTACAAGTCTAACCATATAAAGGAGGGAATGTAATGGAATTTATTAATTTGATCATTGACAATGCTATGCTAAGGTTTTAAAAATACAGCAATTCAAACAGTTAAAGAAGATAATCCAGCTTTCCAGACCAGAGTCCAGAATCCAGTTTTCCAGACCAGAATCCAGTTTCCTCCTGATGACATCTTACCACTTCAAGAAGACAAGAGAACTCAGAGACTTTATATGAACTGTTTTGCTTTATTAGCTTTTACTATCTCCTTTCTGTTATATACTATCTGTAACATGTACTCTCTGCAGAGGCTCTCCCTTTGCAAGACTAATGTCAAAGCGTCGGTTCATGAGGAAAAAAAAAAAATCGCCCCTCTGGACAAAACTTTCCTCTCTTCCTTTTCTGTATTGTTGTTCGCATATTATTAGTCAGCAAAAGTTATTATATTCTTTTTACTGTTCCATCAAGGAAACATTCCGTTTCTTGAGGAAGCAAAGGGGGGAAATGTGGTAAAATATGAAAGTTTTTAACAGTCGGTTAGGATAACTGAAAGACGCCAGTTTTTCAAGGACCACCCTTTTGGGGAGGAGATGAACAGTCCGCCTGCTGCGCATGTCAGACTGCCTGCCAGGTACAGTGCGCCTGCTGCGCATGTCAGACTGCCTGCCGGGTTTTTTTTGGACTTCCGGGGTGGAGAAAAGGAGAGAGGCCTTTTTTGCCTGCTTGGCGGGACTCCTGACGGCGCGGCACGGACTCTCTCTCTCCAAAGGTGGCCTTGTCGGTTGGTGGCCTTGTCGGTTGGTGGCCTTGTCGGTTTGGTGAGTTGTTATAAGGAATATAGACTAAGCTTAGACTTAAGACGATTTGTATTGTGTTTCTACTTTCCTATCCTTCTAACCAACATCACCTTGTGACTATCATAACTATAAATAAAAAGGTCTATCTAGAAAACCAAAACCTGCTTCCATTTACTAGTTTGGGAGATAAATTAAGGGAAAGGTTAAGTAGGGGAGATTTATGATCTAATATCCAATTTTAAATCTCACATATGTAATATGAATCTTTCAGAATCTCGATAGGCCACACCTTCTATCCAGCTTTCTGTCCTCTACCAAATGACCTAATGTTTTGTTTTGTTTTCTAAAACTATTTGAGATTTTGGCATCATGAAAAACATACCCTACCATCTTCAAAAGGAAGATCCATTCACTTTGATAAAGTAAGGTGGGTGTGCATTTAATGTGTTTTGGATTCAATTTTTAATATCAATTAGAAACATTCTGATATTATCTGGAGTAGACAAGCCAATAGGATCAAAAAGACTTTGAAAAGCAGGAACAGGGCTAATAGCATATGAATTTAGGTCTTTGAACTTGGAGGGTCAAGCTAAACGTATCAACTAGAGATCATGGAAATGATAATAAAGTATCTGTGTTAGACAATAAGAAGAAATAAATTCTGCCTTTTTGAGTTATTGGTATGCATTTTCTTTTCCCTCCAATTTGCCATTTGTATTAGACTAATGCAAAAGCAACACATCAGTGAAGTTATTAATTACTGGTATAATTTGATTCTGATGTTTTTACTTTCAGCCTTTAATGTACAATCATTTTAGAATGTGTGATTTTTTTTGTTTTTTGTTTTTTTGTGGGGCAATGAGGGTTAAGTGACACTTGCCAGTAAGTGTCAAGTGTCTGAGGCTGAATTTGAACTCAGGTCCTCCTGAATCCAAGGCCAGTCCTTTATCCACTGTGCCACCTAGCTGCGCCCAAAGAAAGTTAATTGTATTTTTTAGAAATTTTTTTTTTTTGGCAGAACAATGAGAGTTAAGTCACTTGCCTAGGGCCACACAGCTAGTAAGTGTCAAGTGTCTGAGGCTGGATTTGAACTCAGGTCCTCCTGAATCCAGGGCCAGTGCTTTATCCACTGTGCCACCTAGCTGCCCCTAGAATGTCTGATGTTTTAAATGTTGAATTTCCAGTTTATTTTTTAATATTTTTTCTCAGAAAAAAACAGCTAAAATTTCATTTTCTCCCTTTTTTGAAATTTTTATATTTTATTTTTTCCAATTACATTTTTTAAATTTCTTTTTTTTTTTTTGGTTTTTGGGTGAGGCAGTTGGGGTTAAGTGACTTGCCCATGGTCACACAGCTAGTAAGTGTCAAGTGTCTGAGGCCAGATTTGAATTCAGGTCCTCCTGACTCCAGGGCCAGTACTCTATCCACTGGACCACCTAGCTGCCCCTCAACATTCATTTTTTAAAATTTAAAGTAATATTTTTTTCCCTCCTTTTCCTGTCCTCTCCTTGAGAAGGCAAGCAATTTGATATTGGTTATTCTTGGGAATTCATGCAAAACATATTTCTATATTAGAATATCATTAATAAAAACACAAGAAAGATAAAGAAAGTTTTAAAAGTATCCTTTGATTTACATTCTGAATCCATTACATCTTTCTCTGGAGGTGGATAGTATTTTTTCTCATCACTTTTGAAAAAGTGTCTCAGATCATTCTATTGCTAAGAATGGCTAAGTATTTAACAGTTGATTATCACATAATATGGCTGTTACTATATATAATGCTCTTTCGGTTCTTCTCATTTCACTTTACATCAGTTCACATGAGTCTTCCCAGGTTTTCTGAAACCATCCTGCTCATCATTTCTTGTAGTAAAATACTATTCCATTACAATTCTATACAAAAACTTGTTCAGTCATTCCCCAAAGGATTGGAATTCCCTCAATTTTCAATTCTTTGCTACCACAAAAAGTATATAATTTGTATATGGTATTTAAAACTTGACAAAGAATTTTCTTCACAATAGCCCAGAAAAGTAAGTACCATATGTTTTGCCATTAAGATCAATCATCAAAATTGTTTCCCTCCCTTCTATTCCCTTCCCATGATACTTACTCTATTTTTATGTTCTTTCACCCTATTCCTCCTCAAAAGCATTTTGCTTCTGACTGTCCCCTCCCCTGCTATGCCCTTCCTTCTTTCACCCTTCCCTCCTTATCTCTTCCCCTTGTACTTTCCTGTAGGGTTAGATAGATTACTCCTCCCAGTTATTCCCTCCTTAAGCCAATGCTGGTGAGATTAACATTTCTGAGCTAATTCTGTGTTCTAAATTTTGTTCCTTCCTCCCTCCTGAACCCTCCCTATGAAATCAAGCAATTCAATGTAAGTAATACATGTGCAGTCATGCAGAACATCTTCACTTTCCTCAAAATTGTGGTGCTCCCTCCCCCAATCTGCTCTTCCTTCCTTCCCTTCTCCCCCCCCCATCTCTTTCCCCTCCCACTTTCCCTCAGGGCAAAATATATTACTATACCTACTTGAGTATGTATGTTAATCCCTCTTTTGAGTTAATTCTAATGATAGTAATGTTCATGCCTTCCCCTACTCCTTCCCTCTCTTCCCCTCCCTTTCATAAGCTTTTTCTTGTTTTTTTTTTAATGTGAGCTTACTTTTGCCAAGTCTACCTCTCCCTTTCCCTTTCTTCCAGTGAATTCCTCTTACCCCTTAACTTTATTTTAAAGATGTCATCATGTGCTTCCTAGGTGGCACAGTGGACAAAGAACCATCCCTGGATCTAGGAGGTCCAGAGTCCAAATGAGGCAGGCCCCAGACATAAGGCACCCCACCTTGCCTGCCCCACAAAAAACAAGGATAACCAAAAAAAAAATAAATGCTTTACAGATATCCCTTCACATTCAGTTCAGACATGTTATCTAAGTGTTTTCCTTTTATCTGCCCTAATACTGAAAAAGTTCTTATGAGTTGGAAGTTTTATCTTCTCATGTAAAAATTTAAACAGTTTAATCTTTTAATATCCCTCATGATTTCTTTTTCCTTTTTACCTTTTTATGCTTCTCTAGAGTCTCATATTTGAAAATCAAATTTTCTATTCAGTTCAGGTCTTTTCATCACAACTGCCTGAAAGTCTTTTTTTTTTTTTTCATTGAAGTCCCATTTTTCCCCTGAAAGATTATACACAGTTTTTCTGGCCAGGTGATTATTGGTTGTAGTCCCAGTTCCTTTGCCCTCTGGGATATTATATTCCATGCCCTCCAGTTGCTTAATATAGATGCTGATAGATCTTGTTTTATCCTTATAGTAGCTTCTCAGTATTTTGATTCCTTTTTTCTAGCTGTTTCAAATATTTTCTCCTTGAGCTGGAAGCTCTGAATTTTGGCTATAATATTCCTGGAGGTTTTTCTTCTGGGAGGTGATTGGTGAATTCTTTCAATTTCTATTTTACCTTCTGGTTCGAGAATATCAGAGCAATTTTCACTGACAATTTCTTGGAAGATGCTATCTAAACTTTTATTTTGGTCATAATTTTCAGGTGGTCCAAGGAGTTTCACAATATCTCTCCTGGATCTATCTTTCCAGGTCAGCTGTTTTTCCAAGGAGGTATTTAACATTTTCCTCTATTTTTTCATTCATTTGGATTTGCTTTGTTCTGTCTTGGTTTCTCATAAAGTCAGTAGGTTCCATTTATTCAATCCTCATTCTTAGGCAATTATTTTCTTCAGAGAGCTTTTGTTTCTCCTTTTCCATTTGGTTTTTCAAGCTGTCAACTTTTTTCTCATGGCTTTCCTGCATCACTCTCATTTCGCTTTGCAATTTTCCCTCTATCTCTCTAAATCTTCCATCTATCTCTCTTACTTTCTTTTCAAAGTCCTTTCTGAGTGCTTCCATGACCTGAGACCAATTCACATTTCTTTTGGAAGCTTTGGATCTAGGGGCCCTGATGTTTTTATCTGTTTCTGAGGGTATACCTTGATCTTTCTTGTTGCTGAAGAAGCTTTCAATTGTTCTCAACTTTCTTTACTTGCTCATCTTGCCATCTTTTACTTGACTTTTAACTAACTCTTACACAGTGGGACCCTACTTCCAAGCTACACTGTTGCTAGCTTCAGAGGGTCCCATGTATTTCAATTTGAGAGAGAGTGGGTTTTCCCCTTGCCTTGCTTGTTCTCTTTTCCAAAGGAAACCTCATGCAAACTTGCTAATTAATCAGCCAGCAAAAGTTTGTGTGCTCTGTTTCTTAGCTTTGATGAGCCTGCACACATCCTCCACCACGCCTCCTGCTGCTCAAGATTTCTTCCTGGTGCCCTGCTTAGGTGCGATAGCTTAAATCCTCCTTAGGACCCACAGACACCCCTTTCATTTAGATTGTCAAATTTATTGACATACAGTTGGGCAAAATATTTCCTAATTATTAAATATTTCCTAATTATTGATTTAATTTCCACTTCATTGGTGGTGACATCACCCTTTTCATTTTTGATACTGGTAATTTGGTTTTCTTCTTTCTTTTTTTTAAATTAAATTAACCAATATTTAATCTATTTCATTGTTTTTTTTATAAAACCAGCTCTTAGTTTTCCTGATTAATTCTATAGTTTTGGTTTTTATTTTGCTTTCAATCTTATTAATTTCCCCTTTAATTTTCAGGATCTCTAGTTTAGTATCTAATTAGGGATTTCTAATTTGTTGTTTTTCTAGTTTTTTAAGTTGCATGCCCAATTCATTAATCTCCTCTTTCTTTTTTTTATTCATGTAAGCATTTAGAGCTATAAATTTTCCCCTAAGCACTGCTTTGGCTGCATCCCATAGATTTTGGTATGTTGTCTCATTATTGTCATTCTCTTGGATATAGTTGTTGATTGTTTCTATGATTTGTTGTTTGGTCCATTCATTCTTTAGAATGAAATTATTTAGTTTCCAATTGATTTTCATTCTACTTTTCCTTGGCTCTTTCTTACATGTAATTTTTATTGCATCATGATCTGAGAAGGATGCATTTACTATTTCTGCCTTTTTACATTTCACTATGATGTTTTTGTGCCCTAATACATGGTCAATTTTTGAAAATGTACCACATACTACTGAGAAAAAGATATATTCCTTTCTATCCCCATTCAATTTTCTCCAGACATATATCATGTCTAACTTTTCTAGTAATCTAGTCACCTCTTTCACTTCTTTCTTATTTATTTTTCAGCTAGATTTATCTAATTCTGAGAGGGGGAGATTCAGATTCCCCACTAGTATAGTATTACTGTGTAATTCCTCTTGTAACTCATTTAACTTCTCCTCTAAGAATTTGGATGCTATACCATTTGGCACAAACATATTTAATATTGATATTACCTCATTATCTATAGTACCTTTTAGCAAGATGTAATTTTCTTCGTCATCTCTTTTAATGAGATCTATTTTTGTCTGAGCTTTGGCTGAGATAAGGATTGCTACCCCTGCTTTTTTTTTTTTTACTTTAACTGAAGCATAATATCTTCTACTCCAGCCTTTTACCTTTACTCTGTGTGTATCTCTCTGTTTCAAATGTGTTTCTTGTAAACAGCATATTGTAGGATTCTGGTTTTTAATCCACTCTGCAATTTGCTTCCGTTTTATAGCAGAGTTCATCCCATTCACATTCACAGTTATTATTACTGTCTATTCCCCTCCATTCTATTTACCCCCTTTGTACTTTTCCTCCCTTCTTTCACCCTATTACTCCTCACCGATGTTTTACTTCTTACCCCTGCCTCCCCCAATATGCCCTCCCTTTTTATCATGCCCTCTCTTTTCTTTACCCTTTTCTCCCTTGCTTTTGTCCTCCCTTCTATCGTCCCCCCTTTCCCTTCCCCTTTTGCTTCCCTAAAGAATGAGCTAAGTTATTTATCCCAATGAATGTATGTTATTCCCTCTTTGAATCAAATCTATTGAGAGTAGGGTTGAAACAATGTTTACCCCTCCTTTCTTTGCCTCTATTGTAATAGGGTTTTTTTTCTTCTTCATATGATATAATTCACCCCATTCAATCTCCCCTTTCTTCTCCTCCCCATATACTTCCTTTTTTAACCCCTTAATTTTATTTGTATCATTACATCAAAGACAATTTATATTTATACCCTCTGTGTAATGTCCTTCTCTCTGCCCAAATACATTTGCAATTCTTAAGAGTTATGAGTATTATCTTCCTGTGTAGAGATATAAACAGTTTAACCTAATTGAGTAACCTTTTTTTCCCTCTGTTTACCTTTTTAAACTTCTCTTGAGTCTTGTATGTTAAGATCAAATTTTCTATTCAGTTCTGGTCTTTTCATCAGGAAAGATTGAAAGTCCCCAGTGTCATTGAATGTCTTTTTCCCTGAAAGAGTATGCACATTTTTGCTGGGTAATAGATTCTTGGCTGCAATCCAAACTCCTTTGCCTTCCAGAATATCATATTCCTAGCCTTGCAGTCCTTTAATGTTGAAACTGCCAGGTCCTGAGCAATCCTGACTGTGGCTCCATGATATTTAAATTGCTTCTTTCTAGCTGCTTGGAGTATTTTCTCCTTCACCTGATAATTCTGAATTTGGCTACAATATTCCTTGGAGTTTTCCTTTTGGGGTCTCTTTCAGGAGGTGATCGGTGGATTCTTTCAATGATGATTTTATCCTCTGATTCTATGATATCAAGGCAGTTCTCCTTAATAATTTCCTGGAATATGGTGTCTAGATTCTTTTTTTGGTCATGGCTTTCAGGCAGTCCAATGATTCTCAAATTGTCTTTCCTGCATCTGTTTTCCAGATCAGTTGTCTTTCTAATGAGGTATTTCACATTTTCTTCCATTTTTTCATTCTTTTGATTCTGCTTGACTGATTCCTGGTGTCTCATGGATTCCTTTATCTTCCAACTGTCCAATTTTAATTTTTAAGGTATTGTTTTCTTCAGTGAGATTATGCACCTTTTTTTTTTCCATTTGGCCAAATGAATTTTTTAAGGCATTGTTTTCTTCAGTGAAATAATGCACTTTTTTTTCCATTTGGCCAGATGAATTTTTTAAGGAATTGTTTTCTGCATTCATTCTTTGTGCTTCTTTTTCCAAACTGCTGATTCTTTTTTCATAGTTTTCTTGTTTTGCCTTCATTTCTCTCCCCATTTTTTCTTCTACCTCTCTCAATTAAACACTCCTTTTCAAGAACCCAAAAGGTGACTCTATATATGGATATCACAAGATGGTCAATATTGAAATCAGAATGATTATACATTTTATAGTCAAAGGTGTAGAATCTTTATACTATTAGTTAAAACAATGTCTGGAACTGAATTAAGCTTAGATCACAAACTTCTTATTGCAAAATTCAGTCTTATAGAAAGTAGGGAAAACTATGAGAACATATAAAGATGACCTAAGTAATATCCTCTTTGAATATGACATGGAGGTAATTATTAGATTTAAAGGATTAGATCTGTTAGATAGATACCCTAAAGTACTATGGACACAAATTTGCAATATTGTATAGGAGGCAGCAACAAAAATTATTCAAAAAGAAAAAGAGCAAGAAAGCAAAATGGCTAACTGAGGAGGATTTACGTATAACTGAGTAAAGAGAGAAAGGCAATGGGAAAGATATGGTCAACTGAATGCAGAATTATAGAGAGTAACAAGGAGAGATATTCAAATGAGTAATGCAAAGAAAGAAGAAAACAATATAATGGGAAAGGTAAGAGATCACTTATACAAAATTAGAGATATCAAGGGAAAGTTTCATGCATAAATGGACATGTTAAAAGAAAAAATGGTAGGAATTTGACAGGAGCAGAAGAGATTAAGATGTTGCAAAAATATGTAGAAATGTACATGAAAGATCTTAATATCACCAATAATCATAATGGTGTAGTTACTAATCTAATGGTAGACATACTGGAGAAGGAAGTCAAGTGGGCTTTAGGAAAAAAATCCTAACAATAAGGTTAGTAGAGACTGTAGAATTCCAGCTAAGCTATTTGAATTACAAAAGATGGTGCTGGAAAAGTGCTACACTTAATATGCCATCAAATTTGGAAAACACAATAGTGGCTACTGGATTGGAAAAGATCATTTCAATCCCAATCTTAAAGAAGGACAACACCATGAAACTTTAAAATTACCAAACAATTGCACTCATTTCACATGCAAAAAAGTTTATGCCTGTGATTCTACAAGATAGGCTTCAACAATATGTGAACAAAGAATTACCAAAAGATCAAGGCATGATTTAAAAACTGGACAATAATAACAAATTCCCAGTTACTTTGTATAATATGTGGAATCATCTAGGTACTCAATAAATTGCTTGTCTGGTGTGTATATACAGAGAAAGAAAGTGGTGAAAATAATCAGTCTATAGCATAATAACTGACATGTCATGGTTCCAAAGTTAGGACAAAGCATTTGTACACCTTAGGTAAGGTTTTGAAAATGCATCTACGAGCCCACAGCTGAAAACTATGTCATTTAGGCATTACTATTCACTGTAGGCTTTAAACTTTTATTACTACACAACTTAAACTGTTATGCAACCTAACTTAGAAAAAAACACACCACATAGTGGTTGATAAAATTTCTGGCATTAAAATTTGTATATTTATGAGAAAAAGTAATAATAAAATGTTTCCTTAAGCTCATCTCACCACATGTTGTCCCTAAGATAATTGACTACCTTAATTAACCCAGTTCTTGTCTCTCTACCACTCTTACCTCTTTTGCTCTATAAAATGATCCCTTACCTACTCAATGCCTTATTGTGTTTTTGAATAAGATATTTTTTAAAAAAAATATTTCCCTTTCCATGTAAACCATAGCATGTCAGCTCCCATAACTTAGCAGAAGAAATAGAATTGAAGAAAATTAATCTCAGAAGTAATAACAAAATGTTGGGTCTTTCTTGTCCTGTCTTTTTCTCAGTAAATACAAAAAGAAAGGTAGGAAGGAAGGAAAGAAGGAAGGAAGGAAGGAAGGAAGGAAGGAAGGAAGGAAGGAAGGAAGGAAGGAAGGAAGGAAGGAAGGAAGGAAGGAAGGAAGGAAGGAAGGAGAGATAGACAGCTATTTTCTCAACTATGTGCACTTTATGTCTAAATTCTTTTTTTCCATTGTAGAGAACAGATCTGAGTTGTTTTTCTCCTATTTTCCCAAAAATTTTATAAAATTACTCCTACCATGACTATCTCATTCTTTCTCTTTTCAGGGATTTCCAAAGTATGTGACACATGATTATCTCTCCTCCTTCCTTCAGTTTCCAAATGTTCAACCACATATGGACCTGTTCCAGGATGTGGTCAAGACCACCCAGGTGAATCTTATGGCTGGGTATCATCCATGGTGAAAGATGAGCCTTCTTTTGTCTCAGGAATGGACAAGAAGTAATGAGGAAGAATCAGCCCAGATGAAGTTCAATCACTGGAATGATTTGGAATGAGCAAGTGGCTAAAAAACTTGTCAGAGGCAAAAGCAGGATTTGTCATGTGGCAAGTTCTGAGTTTTTTTAGGCTATATGAGTTTTGTACCAATAAAAACAGAAGGGATTAAGCTAGAGAAGAAAGTGTAATTTGTAAAATTTAAGAAAGCATGAAGTACAAGTGAGTTTTAAAGGGGAAGCTAGGTGGCGCAGTAGATGGAGCTAGGTGGCACAGTGGATTCAGGAGGACCTGAGTTCAAATCCAGCCTCAGACACTTAACAATTAATAGCTGCATGACCCTAGGCAAGTCACTTAACCCCAGTTACCTCACCAATAAAAATGAAAAACAAAAAACAAAAAACAAGTGAGTTTTAAGTTTGACCAGACCCTTTTTTTACCTCAAGCCCTTATTAACTTGAGAATCTCTCATGCCCCCTTCCCGCTATGAGCCCCCATGGAAAGTAGATGACAGGGTAAAACAAGGGCTTATTGGGCAGAAATTACATTAAATTACATTTCCATATTTCAGGAATCATCAGATACATAACAAAAAAAAACACCTTATTTAGTTAAAAAGCCAAAAAGGAAAAAATTTTAAAATATGGTTAGTCAAAGGATTATTTTCATTTCCCTGTGGAATGGATGGAATTTCATCTAAAAAAATTCTCTCCCTTGGAGGAAAAATAAAAAAATATTATCACTTCTTATTCATATAGCACCTTTCTTACATTGACCTGGAAAAATTCATAGACAAGGTATATTTTTTAAAAATATTTCAATAAATGATAAACCCATTTGTCTATCCATCAGAAACAAAGAAAGAGGTATCAGAAATACATGGAGGGAAGCAGCTTGAGATTTATATAAGGTAGTACCCATCTCCTATAATTCAGCATGCTGGGTCACAGAAATATGTACAGCTTTTATGAGAGCATGGCTGGAAGAAAGAAATAAAGATAAAAAGAGAGTAAGGAAGGAAAGAAAAGAAAGGAAGGAAGGAGTATTTATTAAATGCTTAACAGTGTGCCATATGCTATACAAAAACAAAGATAGTCCCTCTCTTCAAGGAGTTTACATTCTAATAGAGGGAGCATGGTTGGAATGTTTCTGGAATAGTGGGTATAGATAAGGTGGGATGGATTTATTCATAACAACTAGGAATAATGACAGAATTACCAACTAATGATGGGTTATTGTTTCAGAAGGAGAAATTGGGTGGGAGATAGGAAGGGTACAGGTGTGTTGATAAGGTGGTTGGCAAGGCTGTTAAAGAGATGTCCAGAGAGAAAGAGCTAAACTGAAGTATGGTTGGGGCTTTCCTGGAATAGTGGTCTAAAAGAGTTAGTCATCAATTCTGGAAGTGTTAACAATTCTTCCATTGTGTATTCTAGCTCCAAAGTCCTCCTAAATGTCATTCTTTTTTCCTGGTGCTCCAAAACTGAGAAGTCAATTGGAAACATCCTTTTGAAAGGACAAGGAAAGAATGAAAAAGCTGAAGATTTAGAATCAGGTCTGCATTCAAGGCCCCTTGTGTTATCCATTAACTAGATGTCTTTGGTCAAATTGCTTTACCTCTTAGTTATCTATAAAATATGAATATTGATGTATCCCTATTCAATTCACAGATTTCTTATGAAAATTCTATCCAATATACATTTCTGCCCCTTAGAATGCCAAATTTTCTTTAAGGCTCAGCTCATGTGTTATGTCTAATGAAAAATCTTTTGTAACTGCCCTCTTAACTAATTATTAATTGTCTTTCCATCTTCAAAGTACTATGTATGTACTTTTCAGTTGAAATATTTTATCACAACCATTACTACCACCATCACCCTTTCCCACCTCCCAGGAGACTGTAAACTTGAGTGTAAAAATGTTTATTCTCAGAGATATTACCTTGTTTTTATTTAGGTTTTGATTGTTTATTTTTTTGGTTTGGTTTGTGGTTGTTTGCCTTTATTTTATACCATGTTCTCCAGGTTGTCTTATTTGTTTAATTGTTCCTTAGGCTTGTTTATCGTTCATTATGCAAATTTGAACAAAGACTATGTGCTGATGCCTCCTCTTTTATTTCTCAACACTATTTCTCATTTGATAAATGCCTATGCTCTCCTTGATTGAACTATTTTTTCTCCCAGTTTCAGTTCATCATTACCAAGTGCCTATTGTTCATTTCAAACTGGATATTCAAACTAGAAATTCAATAATTGCAAAACTCATTTTTTTTTAGTGAGGCAATTGGGGTTAAGTGACTTGGCCAGGGTCACACAGCTAGTAAATGTCAAGTGTCTGAGGCCAGATTTGAACTCAGGTCCTCCTGACTCCAGGGCCAGTGCTCTAACCACTGCACCACCTAGCTACCCCCAAACTTAATTCTTTATCTTTCTCCTCAAACCCATTTCTCTTCCAAACTCCCATATTTTGTTTGTGGGGCTATGGGGGTTAAGTGACTTGCCCAGGGTCATACAGCTAGTTAGTGTCAAGTGTCTGAATTCAGATTTGAACTCAGGTCCTCCTGAATCCAGGGCCAATGCTTTATCCACTGTACCGCCTAGCTGCCCCTCAAACTCCCATATTTCTGATGAACGAACTTCCAATCTTTCAGTTTCTCACATGCAAAATCTTTGCATTTGCCTATAGTCTTTGATCTTTCTCACCCCATATATCCAATCAGTTGCCAAACCTTGCTATTCTGCAATCACCATTAATTAAGCCCTGATTATCTCATGTCTAGATTATTGCAATGGGCTCAAAACTGTTCTCCTTACCTCAAGCAGAGTGATTAGCACAACATAAGCCCTCAATTGATATTTGTCATTTATTTAAGTCATGACCTACTACAGTTTCTTTTCCACACAGCTACCAATGTAACTTTCCTTAAGCAAAGATCTGACCATGTGGGATTAGTATGACCTCTTCTGATTAGCTTTCAAAATCCTTTGCAACATGGAGCCAACCTGTCTGTTCCTCTTCACCATATTAATACCTCCACTCCCACAATGTATGATCCAACCAAATTAGATTGCACTCTGTTCTTATCATATTCCCTACCTCCATACCTTTATACTGTGGCTCATTGAAGCAACTTGCCAGTGCAAAGAATATGCAATGCATGTACTGGGTGGGGTTTCAAGAAGACTGGAGTTCAAATCCAGACATACACACTTATTAGCTGCCTGACCATAGGGAATTAATTTAACCTCTGTGTGCCTCATAGGGGATAATAGCAACCATTACCCTGCAAGGCTTATAGAATCAAATGACATAATAGATGTAAATCATTTAGCACAGTGCCTTGCATATAACAGACACTATACAAATACTTATTCTCTTCCCCCACTCCTTCCCCATCCTTCCTCCTTCCCCTATCCCTACCTTCTCTTCCAGAAAAATGCAGCTCAAACACTGTTTTATATATGCAATCTTCCATGATCCTCACAGTTACTACTTCCCTCCCTCCCTAACTTCCTTGTGTTTCACTAATTTATAATTGTGTGAGAATTGGAATGGCATCCATGCTGGAGAGATACTCTAGGGAATCTCTGCCATGAGGAGAAGGCATGTGAAGACAATCCATGTGACTTTAGCGTCTGGAAACTGGCCACCATCCGGAACTTGGCATCTGTAAAGTTGCCTGTTAGTTCTGTCAATCAGAGCTGACAAGCAATTAGCTTGGAGCTGTGTACGGCCCTGTTTCCTGTTGGAGAGGAGGCTTCTGGGAAGAGGAAGGAAGCATTGGAGTCTTTGGAGTTCCTGACCTTGGTTTGGAGAGGTCAGATGCTGGGATCTCTTAGAAATACATAGATCTTTTACTTCTCTTTCTCCTCACCTACTTTTGATTACTCTTTAATAAATTCTTAAAAGTTTAAACTCTTGCTAAAGCTTCTAATTTGGGGTGACCACTCATTAGATTTTAGACATCATAGCTAGAATTTTAGCCCTTTATAGATGACAATCTTCTAATTGTTTATATTTAGTGTCTTTACACACACACACACAAATACACACACAAACTCTATGCATACTCATGTACTCTCCCCCATTATAACATAAGCTCCTTGAGAGTAGGATTTATTTTATTCTTTTCATTTGTGCCCCAGCACTTGAGGTAGCTAGGTGGTACTGTGGATTTGCCACTGGGAAGACTCAAATTCCCAAGTTCAAATCCAGCCTCAGACACTTATTGCTGTGAGACCATGGGCAAGTCACTTAACCCTGTTTTCCTCGGTTCCTCAGATGTAAAATGAGGTAGAGAAGAAAATGGCAAACCATTCCATTGTCCTTGCCAAGAGAATCCCAAATGGGGTCATGAAGAGTGAGATATGACTGAACAACAACAACAAAACCCACCACCTGGCATCATAACTGACACATAGCAGGCTCCAAAGAAATATTTATTGATTGTTTAGTTTTGACTATGATGTCATGGTAGACACCAGAACCTGCCCTAGGAGAAATTACAAAATTGGTTTGGCACATTTTGAAATTATTTTCATTTCTCCAGGCTCCTGTTTCTCCACCTGTTCTCACCTCTTCTCCACCAACTTACATAATCACCAGCACTTCTTAAGCTGATGATTGTAAAGAGAGCATGCATGCCAAATAATTGCATACCTAACCTGAAATGCATTGGTCACTTAGTGTAGCAAGAATTATTTCAATAAAGATATTTAATTTTCTTAGAGAGATGATAGTTCTATTCCAGTCTAAAAGTTATCCCTCATGAACCTGCCATTAAATAATGGGCCTAAATGTGCATCTTATGCATGGTTAGCTACATGTGGACACATGAAAATGCACTGAACTACAGAGACTTTCAGCACACTGGGGGCCTCTGAAATAAATATCTGTCCATCACTGGCAGAAGCTTTTCAAAACAAGCTGTGTTTTACATCTCTTGGTGCAATAAATATCCCCTCACAGCCAACATACTATCAAAGCTTCCAAAACAAATGCATGTACAGAACACTTGCCAAGGTCTTTCCTCAGGTTCTCTGACTGCTGACAATGGAGCCAGTGTTGTAAGAGTGACAGGAGATGGCCAGTCCACACATGGTATGTTCTGCTCTCAGTCTGAACCTGCTCCTGCATGACTTTTGAAATAATGTCCTTTATTTTTTATGGTTATTATTAAACATTACCTGGCAGAAACTCACAAATGCTGTAATCATGTAGTCACTCACTAAAATGCTTGTGAAATTCTTCTGGGGTGGCAGAAAAAAATAGCTTCTTTACCAAAGTTTAAAAGTCCAAAGCTCAAAAAAGAAAAACAAAAAAATAAACCTTGACATTTTCTTTTATGGAAAGCAGTTTTGTGGGTCGTATGGAAAAGAGAAGTTTCATGTTTAAGATAATTTTTAGAAAAAGAACCACAAACTATTATGTTGTATAAGAAAGAGTGCTCCAAATCACTAATTAAGGAGAAAATGCAAATTAAAAGCAGTTTTGCAGTTTTACCTCATACTCTACAAAATGACATGGATTGTAACTGATAACAGATAAAAGATGATAACACCTTAGATTCAGATTTGGCCTTCTGCAAAGTTTAAAACATTTTCACATATGTCATATTCACAAACATGCATCACTCACATCCTCACAAAGCAGCCATGAGCTATGAATGTATAGAAATTTGCATGCTCATTTTCAGAGAGAGAAACTAAGGTTACATAATTTAATACCAATGGTGTCAAACATATGGCTTATGAGCTGCATATGGCCCACAAAGTTTCCAAGTGTAGCTCCAACCAAGTGTGGTCTCAGCCAGGTTAAAATTTAATTAGGAAATATTTACCAACATAAATAAAAATACAATAAACATAATATGTGATTTACTGACTCAATATCCAGCTGTGGTGATACTGATGTATAGTTTAGTGACCATCATTTCTATTTGAACTTGACACCACCAATGTACACTATGTCAGAGGCAGATCTAGCTCCCAGGTCAGTGTTCTTTATCCACTAAATTTCTCTACTAAGTATATGATACCCAAATTTGTCGAATGCCTATAGTTGCCCTAACACTACACCACTAACCAACTGCTTTCCTCACTATATGAATGGAATGTTGTCCTTCCTCATCTATTCCTGCCATCCCTGGCTTCCTTCGAATCCCAGCTAAAATCCCACAATCTACATGATCATACCCCTTAATTCTAGTGACTTCTTTCTGTTGACTATCCTTAATTTATCATGCATTCATCTTATTTATAGATAGGTACTTACATGTTGTCTCCTCAATTAGACTGCAAGCTACTTGAGAGCAGGATATATTTTTGCCTTTCTATCTGTAGTGCTTATCACAGTACTTGGCACATTTTTAGTTGCTTAATAAATATGTATTGACTGAGTCATAGATTAATATCTGCTATAGACATACCCTGAATCAAAATATCCTATGATCTTTCATTTAATCTTTTTATTATATTTAAGCATAGAAGAGGAGTGCAAGAAATAGAGGATTCAGACCCTTTCTTCAAACAATTCATAATCCATTTCAGAAGAAAACATGTAATATACATGAGAATATGTATATGACACATCCTATTTCAATCCAGAATGGGGTAAAATGTGAGATCAATTCAGTATTGCCTTTAAAATCTTTCCTGATAGTTACAGAATTGCATGACATAATTTGAGTTTATATTAATCTTGGATGAAAGTAGCCCCAAGTCAATAGGAATTTTGATCAATAAAGGTAGCAAGAATCAGTTTCTTACCAGTGATTCAGAGGATATGAGTACAAGATACCATTATCAATCCCTCAAACAATTTAACTTTATTTGGATCAGTTTTGCAAATTCCAAAACTGCTTGGGATGTCCAGGTGCCTTCTGCTAGAATGTAATGACATAATTACATTTCTATTCATGGCATTTAGAAGATGAAATTGCTTTCCAAATATGTCTGGTTTATTAACACCTCTCAAATAGCGCAACATGATACAATCTAGCGGCAAATCTCTAATACTTCATAGTCTACAACAAAAAGATAAATTCTTAAACTACTAGTAAAAGTAAAACACTTATCAGCCCATCACTGCTAAACTTGCCTGAACTGTGTAGCCACTTCAGTGAACAGAAATAATAATCAACTGCATTTTTAATGTAACATTTAACCTTGCCAATGTTATTTATAAACAATTACACCTTTTAGAGTGCTAAGTAAAATGTGAAAACTAAGTTGCCACAAGGATAATTTAAAATGTGTGACCTGAAGTGGTTCCTATCTTCCCAAATGTAGAGAATTATACTATGAAAAACAAATGGATTTATGATTTTAAGATTAGGAATGTTCCCTTCCCCCAACGATGCAGTTATAACACATTCATTCCTGTTAACTTCCTACAACTCTCATCCCTTTTCTTCTGTAAATTTCAGAGAGAGTGTTCACCCAAAAGACCAGGGCTCTACTTTTTTTCTCTTGTTTTCATAAGGACACCATTGGCAAGCAGATAATGGTTCACTTATAGTAAACTTTTGCCACTAGACTAACCCATCTTTTTTTTCCATTATGTGTTGCCTTGATGAAATTCTTCACTCTGCTTCTCCATGTAATTCTTTGTTTGTGATGGATTTCAACTTGTCCTTGCCTCTGTTCTTTTTCATTGATTTTTGGGTGACTCTCAATTTCAGTTCTTTAGAGACTGTAAATTGTCTTTCCTCATAGAAATATATCAGCACCAGCATCAATAATAAAAACAACATAATGGTATTAAAAATTGACCTTTGTTTTAGGAAAATGATCAGGGTAATGGGAGGAATTTTTCACCTTCCAGATGCAGTTCAGCCTTTTCTTATGTTCAGTTCTGGAAGTCATGGCCACCAAGGCTATTTGCCACCATTGTGAAGGAAATCTGGTTCAGGAACTAAGCCAAGGAGGGTTCCTTATAGAGAGAGTGATCTTTAACATGTTTTTATTTTAGAAGGTATTGTACTGATTTCAAGAAGCCTCAGAACATTTAGAGATTTTTAAATGGGATCCATAAACTCTCAAAAGAATGTTTCCTAAATAACCACCTAAGAAAACCAGGGGATTGAAGTTAATGAAAAGAAACATGTGATACTGGATAAAGGACTAACAGAAACTTAAGGCATGATTTTAAGCCCTATTTCTGGTAGATCTGGCTTCATCACCATGGGCAAGTTAGTCTCAGTGTCACCAGCCAACTCTCTAAAACTATAAATAATAAATTTATAATCTGCTTTTGTGGAAGGAATTTTCACACTGGTGGTTTCCTCCAATGATGAAATCATAGACCCAGACACTCCCCTCTCCAATCACCATCAAACATACATGAGCTCATTAGATTGACAATATAACCTCAAACAAATTTTAGGAAGGTCTGGACCTGTAACTTCATCAGGCATAAACTTCTAGTGTGAAAACCAACTCCAATCAATCAAAAAACATTTATAAAGCTCCTACTATGTGCCCGGCACTATGCTTAGTGTTGAGGATAAATAGCAAAGAAAAAGACAGTTTCTATCTTCAAGGAACTTAGAATATAAATGGGGGGACAACATGCAAGCAAGAATAGGAAGAACAATCTACATACAGGATAAATAGGAAATAATAAAAGGTTAGGGAAGATTTCCTGTTGAAAGTGGAATTTTGGTTAGAACTTAAAAGAAGTCAGTGAAGTCAGTAGCCAGGGCAGAGGAGGGAGAACTTTCTAGGCCTGGAGAAAAGTCAGGGAAAATGCCCAGAACTGAGAAATAGAGTGTTCATGGAACAGCCAGTGGTACTGGGTTGAGGTTAACATGTTGGAGAATAAGACATAAGAAAATTGAAAAGATATGAGGAGAAAAACCTGGAAGGACTTAAATGAACTGATGCTGACTGAGAGGAGCAGAACCAGGAGAACATTGTACACAGTGACAGCAACATAGTGTGAATAGACTTGGCTCTTCTCAGCAGTGCAGTGATGGAAAACAATTTGAAAGAATTAATGATAGAAAATGTTCTCAACATCCAGAAAAAAGAACTGTGCATTATGAATGCAGATTGAACTATACTGTTTCTACTTTTGGGCTGTTTCTTTTTCCTTCCTTTTTGAGGTTTTTCCCTTGTGCTCTGATTCTTCTTTCACAAGATAATGCAGACATATGTTTAATGTGATTGCACATATATAACCTGTATCAGATTGCTCTCCATCTTGGAGAGGAAGGAGGGAAGGAAGAGAGGGAGGACAATTTGGAAGTAAAAATCCTATGAAAACAAATGTTGAAAACTATCCTTATATGTAACTGGAAAACAATAAGTTACTTTTATTTAAAAAAATAAAAAAGAAAAGATATGAGGAGTCTAGGTTATTAAGGGCTTTGAATGCCAAAGAGAATTTTATATTTGATTATTCCACCTGCAAGTAGTTAATAAACAGACAGAAAACAGATAGATTATAGATAGATAGATAGATAGATTGATAGATAGATTGATAGATAGATAGATAGATAGATAGATAGATAGATAGATAGATAGATAGATAGATAGATAGATAGATGGATGGATAGACTGACTGAAAGTCAAACAGCCAGTATATGGAAATGGCAGGACTTCAATCCAGGTAATCCTGACTTTGAGGTCAATTTTATCCCCTGCCAGGAGCCTCTACTATATGTAAACACACACATATATGTATTTATGTATAGATGTAGATGTAGAAACATCTACATCTATATAGGTATACATAACCATTGGTTGAAGGAGTTTTCATGCAAGAATTTCTCTAAAGTGATGAAATCAATCAGTCAACAAGCTCAATCAATCAATAAATATTTTAAGTGCTTTCTATGTGCTAATTACTACAGATAAAAATAGAAGGAAAAAGAAAAACAGTGCCTGCCTTTAGGGTTTTTATTTTCTAATTCGGAGAGGCAACTCATAAAAGTAGTTTAAATGGGAAGAGGTGTAAAGAAGATATCCACATTGGGGAATGATGTGGAAAGAAGTCTGGAAAATAAGGATATGGAGCTGAAGAAGGACAAAAGAGAGAGCAAGGCTGGTCTCAGGGTTCTCTTTTAAAATGAGGTTTCTGAGAGGATTTGGGGCAGATGGATCTTCCGTGTGAGAAAACTGCTGAGAATAATATAGAAAGAAGTCCAGAGTAGACTTGAAAGAGGAACAAAAGTCTTTAATACTCAATTAAAAGCTAAAATAATTAACAACACCCAAGGGTGCTGAAAGAGCTTATTACTCACGAGATTGAATACTATGTTGTTGGTTTTTTGCAATTGTCAAATTTCTCATCTTTCATCTTGAAAATAGTAACAATTTCTGTTCTTTTTTTGTTTTGTTTTGTTTTTAATTCCTTGAGGTTTCATATTCTGATGAAGTCCATGTAAGGGTCCTTGCAGCCCAGATTATCCTTTTAAAAAAGTCCTACTAGCATTTTATTTAGCTCAGAGATTTTTACCATGCACCATGGCTTTGCATGTGCAACTTGCAAATTTTGATTGGTTCTCCTTGTGACTGGTTCTTCCAGGGTCATAAAATTGTTTTGGAGGAGTGAAAATCTAGATCATATTACCTAGCTAAAAAGCCAACACCATGTGTGATCCTGCCAGAATGAAAGAAGTGATCAATTGTACAAACATTTGGAACCTCCCTTGTAGAAAGATTTTTTGCTCCTCCCATTAGCACAAAACTAACACAACAAACATAAACACACACACACACTTAAAAGTTCTTAATTCACTTTTATCCATCAGTAGCCACAAAGATAAATGTTCTTCAGCAACTGATTCTGATGAAGGTGAGAAATAGCTTTCTTTGGCTTCTCAATGGTTCCTAAGGGTCCATTTCTCCCAGGACTGTGCAGTCATCTTACAATAAAAAAGAAAAACTTAACAAAATATGGAATGTATGTGAACAGAAAATTATAACTTAACCAGGCCATCTCTGTCTTTTTATACTTTCTTTTGAGCTGTTGGGTACACCTGTTTTGTACTTATTGATCTCAGTGTATTTCTTGGCATGATCATACTTAAAGAGATGTTGGCATCTCACTCTGACCCTCACCTTTTTAATATTTGATCTAAATGTTTTTGGTTATTTGATTAGTTATGGTCTTGTTTGTAGGATGGTCCCTGGAGACATAGCTTAGGACTATATGACCCTGACAAAACTTGTGGGATGGGGAATTTCAGAAATGTCTGAAATATTGCCAAGTAAGAGAAAACATTATAAATATATTTAATTTAATGATATAAACATCTCTTTTTAATCAGAATAGTAGATGGTGGATATAATGGATCTCAAAATAGGGAAGGGGTATTGCCTTTTTGGTATCAGTGGACATGGCAAAACTTTCTTAAATTACAAAGTAGGATGGAGATTTTATAATGTAAGTAGTAATATAAATCCTAAAATGTGTCTTTATTAGGAGTGCTTGAGTGTAGTTAGAGGAGTACTTTTCAAATATTTCATGTTAGGGAGGTGATGAACTTTAGCTGCACATACACAATATTGTAGTAGGGTCATTTTGAAGGTTTCATTGACAGCTCTTCAACATTTTGAAAAGAAAGTCACTGTGCCTCTATTGGCATAAAAATCCCACAAACAAACATGCACATGTTCATGTACACCTTTATATTCTTAATTTGACTTTAATATTCAATACTAGGAAATTCCAATGACAATGAAAATGGCTTTCTTTGGCCTTTTGATGGGTTCCCCAGGGGCTCTTAGAAATCTTTATCCCTTCTCTCTCTGTCTCTGTCTCTTTCTCTCTCTTTTCCTCTCTATTTGTTTGTCTTTCATTTTTTTCTGTCTCGTTATGTATCTTTGTCTCTCTATATCTCTTCCTCTATGTCTCTGCTGTCTCTATCACTCCATCTCTGTGTTTCTTAGTCTTTTCTCTTTTCTCTCTGTCTCTGTCTCTCTGTCTTTCTGTCTCTCTCTGTCTCTCTCTGTCTCTCTGTCTTTCTCTCTGTCTCTGTCTCTCTGTCTCTGTCTCTCTGTCTCTCTCTCCCCCTGTCTCTCTCTCCCCACTGTTGTATTATATGAAGATAAATACATATAGACAGCCTCACCTACCAGTTTTACCATTTTACCAGAATTGCTGAATTTTACAAGAGACTACTGGAAAAAGGTTTTTTTAAAATAAACATATTTCACTCACTAAAATTTTATGGTGCATAACCTTAACTGGGCCCTTGCTGCTCTTGGACAATCTGTCTTCTGACTCTTGGCTCACTATTTCAGTGCTGACAATGACTGCTACAACCTCTTCCTCTCTCCTCAGGACTTCAACCACAGATTTGATCACCCCTCTCCAACACACATACACACACACACACACACACACACACACACACACACACATTTATGGAAGAAACCTTGGTCTCTTAACCTGAAATAACCAGGCCTCTAATTGGAGTTCCCTCCTCTCCTCCTAAAAAACTCAGAATCATTAGTTTTCTCCTATCTCAGAGTGATGAGTATATCTATTCCATGTTAAGAATAGTTTCCTTGGGGGCAGCTAGGTGCCACAGTGGATAAGGCACTAGACCTGGATTCAGCAGGACCTGAGTTCAAATCTGATCTAGATACTTGATACTTATTAGCTGTGTGACCCTGGGTAAGTCACTTAACCCTCATTGCCCCCCCCCAAAAAAAAAAGAATTTCCTTATGCCTTCTCCAGGATCTTCCTCTTTCATCCCCTCTCTGGAGATTTCAGCAGCCTCCTAAGTATTCCAATTCAGCCTTCCTACTATTGCTAGATTGAGTTTCTTACCGTATAAGTCTATAGTTGTCAAATTTTGTTAAAAAATTTATCTTTTGCCATGAATAAAGTCCACACATTTTTGTATAATATTCATGGCTCTCTATGATCCAGTTCCAAACTACCTTTCCTTCCTTTGATATTACTCTCCTCCATGGAATCTATGTTCTAACCAAATTCTATTCCATGTGGCCTACATTTTATTTCCTGCCTTTGCTCCCATTGTTCCCTAAACCTCAAATATCTACTCTCTGTTTTCAGTACTGATTGACTACCTACCCGTGAAAGCCCAACATCCTGCATGAAATCTACCCCAATCCCCATCATCTACAATTTTCCCCTCACAGAATACTTTTTTTATGAACTTCTCTAGTGCATTTCTAATGTAATAGTTTGTCTTACAATTATCTGCCTGTGTGGTTTAGCACCCAGATAGGCAATAAGATCCACAAGATTAGAGATCACATTTGACCTAACATTTTTATCCTTATCAGTGCCTAAAATTTGCTTCTGAATTCAGGAGAAGCCAAATACACATTTTGTGAAGGAATTAATGAATGAAACTTTCATTATATAAAGACAGAATTGCTAATGAAAGCTACATTTCAGAAAAAAGATAGATTTTTTTCATAGGTATTTTGTTTTTACTGTTTTATGCAGGACCTTGTACATATTTGACATGTAATGAATCATTTAAAATAATTTAAATTATTTTTTCAGGTCAATATTCCATATTTGTGTTTAGTATCAAAATATTATCTCTCAGATTTTCCAAGTGTTCAGTGATGTTCAAATTTATACCCTTCCTTTAAATTAAAAAGTAATTTTTATAATCATCACCTATCTTGAAATAAACTATTCAGCTGAAAGAAAGAGTCATTCTCTGGACATGTCCTCAACACCTTGCCAACAGACTTGAATCCCATACTCATACTACAGACTATCAACTGGAAATTTTACTTTGTGTCCTAAACTTGTACCAGGAGTCCTTACCATCATGATGGGTGACTATTTCTCCAAAGCTACTATTGCAAGAAAGGTGCAGCAATGCTTCCCTTCACTCCTATTTTCTGATCAACCACATTTCCCCTAGAGACCATTGTCCTAGAAGTTTCACAACCAACTCAATTTCTAGAACAATAAGCTATAAAAATCACCTTTGTTATTCTTCCTGGAAAGGGAGAATAAACTAATTTTATTTATTCTACTCAACATCCTTACAACTTTCTGATACAAAATATTTTTTTTTCCCATGGCAGCTCTTTTTGTGGTGGCTAAGCATTGGAAAACAAAGGGATGCCCAACACATGGGGAATGGCTTAACAAACTATGGTATATGATTGTAATGGAATATTATTGTGCTATAAGAAATGACAAGAAGAATAATTTCAGAAAAATCTGGAAAGACTTACAAGAACTGATGTACATAAAGTCAACAGAACCAGGAAAACATTGTACACAGTAACAGAAATATCATTCAATGAAGAATTGTAAATAATTTAACTATTCTCAATAATACAATTATCTAAGACAATCCTAAAGACTAATGATGAAATCTACCTCCAAAGAAAGAACTGATTGAATACATATGGAAGCAAGCTATTTTTCACTTTCACTTTTTTCTTTTATTCAAGAAGTCTTCTTACGTAGAAATGGTTTCCATAGTTGCTGCTGTATTACCTATATCTGATTGCTTACCACCCCGGGGGGGGGGGGGTTGGGGAGGGAGGGAGAGATAGAATTTGGAACTTAAACCTCTATATAAAATGTTTATTACATATTAAAATATCTTTAAAAACAAAGCAAAAATCCCAAAATATTTTCCTCTGGCCACCACATCTCTATGTGTATTAATAACTCCATTAAATATAAACTTCTTGAGGTAAAGGCCTGTCTGTCTTCATTTCTGTGTTTGTGTCTCTAGTACTTGACACATAGTGGTCACTTAATGCTTTTTTATTCATTCACTCAATGAAATGCAAAAGTACTGCCATCTAATATAAAGATATTGGTAAATTAAAATACTTTCTCACAGTCCCACGTAATACAAATCCTCTTTTTCTTCCAACTAATTCAAGTTAAAGTGCAAAACTTATTAATATCAATGAATGGGGAATTCTGTTATACTCACACTTTTTGAGAGGAATGCATGTCAGGGTCAGAGAATATTGCATAAGCAAATGTATCAAAAAAGGAAATCTATGAATGTGTAATTAGAAAAAATGAATAGTCTAATTTGGTTAGTACCATATAATAGATTTTGGACTGTAATGAGAAAGAATGCTGCAAAGATAGACTCAAGTCAAAGTATAGATGTGCTTAGATACCATCATAAGGGATTTTTACTGGATTCATTATGCAATAGATGATTCACTCCACACATTAGGAAGATCAATGTCTGTTCCTGTATACACAAATAGTTGACTATTTGAACTGAGTACTGTTGGATTTTATTTAGTATTCTGGTTATTTAGTCAAATCCTTCCAAACAGTCATCAGGAAGGTTACTAACTAGTGGTTATAAATTTTATCACTTCTAAATGGAAAACATTTATTCACAAACCTCCCAGGATTATTGTGAGAATAAAATGTGATAATATTTGTAAAATGTTTAGTACTATACCTGACACATAGTAGATAATATGTGAATGCCATTGGAGGTAGTATTAGGATTATTCATTAGAAAGAGTCTATCAAGCTCTCACTACAATAAGGCTGAAATGAGAATGAAAAACTCAGATGTTCTATTCTAAAACTCACATATTTTGACTTGACTGTACATTCATCAATTATTCATTAAAACATTATAATTTGCAATGAAGTACTCAAAAATTATGAAAGGAAATAAAAAGATAAGTAAAACATGATTTTTTTTCTTTCCTGGAGGTTATGATGCATTAGGTGACCTTAAGAGATGTAGCTATTTTTAAAAGTAGTTTACTACTATATTTTTAAAAATAGTCATTTATTCTAGGTCCACCTCTTCCCCATTTGTCATCCTGTAAAATTTTGTTTATAATAAAACTAAAAATATGTTTAGACAAAGCAAATCATCTTAATAAAATCTGAGAGGGTATGCCATGATCCTCAACAATAGTCACCACCTCTCATCTGAGAAGTTATTTTTCCATAACAGTTCACTGAATAAAGATTATTCACTGCAATTCATCATAGTTCAATAGGATTTTAATGTTTTTGTTAATTTTCAGGGTTTTAGTACTATATCTATCTATATCTATATTTTAGCTATATTTATATGCTGAGAGTTCTCTTGATCTTCAATTCTCGCTTTATCAGTTCATACAAATCGTCCCATGTTTCTCCAATTACTTCACATTATTTTTTTTAAATCACAATAGTAATACATTATATTCCCATATGAAAATGTGTCCATCTACTCACAAATCAAAGGATTCACATTTTGTTTCTAGCTCTTTGTTTTGATTTTTTTAAATGAAGCAAAATTTTTATAATCTCTATAGGCAATGAAGAAGTAAAACCCTTGAGTTGTGAAGTATCATAAAAAACACCACGATTTGACTTATCAATATACAGTAATGAGGTTCTTGGAGAAAAAGAAAAACTAAGTTATTGTTGTTCTCTCTCTTTTTTTCTTTTGGTCTCCTCTCAAATAAAACACCTGTAGCATTATTTCATTCTAATAAATGTCAATTGATGCTAATTTAATTATACTTAGAGTTTATGAAATGGTTAATATCCTCTTAAGAAGTGATACAAAAGACCTGATAGAAGTGACATATCACCACATAAGTTCAACAAACAAAATGTTGAGAAAGAAGCTTATTACAAATGGTGGGGTTAAGCTGATTTGTCTATAAACATGAAGGGTTTGATAATGATGATTGAGCATCTACTTATAGTTACCAGAAACTAAAGAAAGTTCATTATAGAGGAGCCCAGTCTTATCAATGAATGGAGACATTTCATGAAAATTATAGAATATGCAAACAGCTTAGGTGACATACTAGTTAGAGAGCTGGGCCTGAAGTCAGGAAAACTGATCTTCCTGAGTTCAAATAATGCCTCAGATATTCCTAGCTGTGTGACCCTGGTTTTTACCTTGTTTTCCTTGGTTTTTTATCTTTAATGTAAGCTGGAGAAGAAAATGGCGAACCACTTCAGCATCTTTGCCAAGAAAACCCCAAATAGAGTCACAAAAAATCAGATATGGACTGAAACAACTAAACAACAACAAAAACGCATATGTGCCACATATCTCTTCTGAGTGAATACATTTATCTCCAACCAATATTTTTTTAAAAAATACTATCAAGTGGGCAGAATTATCCATCAGAATGTCACTATCCTCCCCTAACTGACAAGGACAAGTGAACTACACAATATCATTAATATTAAAATAAGAGCATCATCACAGAAAAAAATTATTGTCCAGCATTGCCCATATAATGCTGATAGACTCTGAGAGCAGAATGAAACATCCTTTTTTATTTTTAAATATTTCTTGTTTTGTCTGTCTTTTACAACATGGCTAATATGGAAATATATTTTATATGACTTCATATGTATACTAGATATCATGTTGCTTGCATTCTCAATAGGTTGAGGGTGAGGGAGGGAGAAAATTTGGAATTAACAATTTTTTAAAAAAGAGTATTAATAATATTTCCATGTAATTAGGACACATTTAATGAAATAAATAAAATTATTTTAAAGATTTATGTCTTTCACTTATAATGAAATCATTTGTTCTTTTAACATTATTGCCTCTTGTTTCTGTTTTCCAAATCTCATCAAGAAGGCTTTATTAAGTATCTACAAAGATAAAATTCAGTAAGTATAGGGCGCAGTGAATAAAGCACCCGCCCTGGATTCAGGATGACCTGAGTTCAAATCCGGCCTCTGAAACTTGACATTTACTAGCTGTGTGACCCTGGGCAAGTCACTTAACCCTCACTGCCTTGCGCCCCCCCCCAAAAAAAAAATTCAATCAGTATAAGTATAAAGTCTTTTACTTAAGGAAAGAAAATCAATTTCACAACTAAATGATGGGGGAGACAATAATTGCTTTGAATAATATCTGGGTATTTTAGTGGACTATAAACTCAATATGTCATCAGTTCATGTGGCAGCCAAAAGCTAATATAGTCTTGGGCATTGTTAAGAGGGACAAAGTTTCCAGAAACATAGAGGTATAATAATCCCACTTTCTTCTTCTCTAATCTGATGTAGAGTGTTGCATTCTCAGTTTAAGAAGATCACTGATAAATTAGAGAGATTCCATAGCAGGACAATGAGAATATTGAAAGGCCTTCCATGCATGTAATATCATGATTAGATGAAGCAACTAGGAATGTTTAGCCTAGGGAAGAGAAGCCTTGATATACATGATACTTGCCCATAAATTTTTGCTTTCAACTGTTTGAAGACATTTATTAAATGGAAGAGTGGTTATTATATGTTTGTTTCTAGAAAGGAGATCAAAGAACTATGGATAGATGTTGCAAATAGACAAATTTAGGCTCAATGTTAGGGAAAACTTTATAAGAACTGGAGCTGTATAATAATTTTTTTTTCCAAGCCATAGAAAATAGGTTTATTGAGAGAAGGCCTCATCTCAAAATAAAGCCGGTCAGTCAGGGGTTGGACCTGAGAGACCCTGAGTTATAAAATCAACAGGTTGTTATACCCCTCCAGAGCTTGTATGCTTCTGTACAATACTAATTAAAAAGTATCTAAAATTAAAGCATCTTCCTCGGAAATATGGAAACTGCCTACATGACAAATGTCAGCATTTTCCAATACTCATATCATCCTTCTTGTGGCAACAGGGTCATAATTCTGCTGCATGATCCCTTCTAATCAATTATATCACCAGTGAGCCACTAATATTTAGAAAATAGGACCTTTACTGATTGCTGTTTTTGAAGCTACATCAGTTTATGAGCTGAAGAATGGATTATAGCTAAAGTCCTAGCTTCAAGCAAGTCTCTGATCAATTCAGAGTGGGCTATCTCTTTCTTTTTTTTTTATAATTTTTTAAAAAATCTGAATAGAATTTTATTTTCCAAAATATATATATAAAACAAAATTTTAACATCAATTTTTAAAAAACTTTGTGTTCCAACTTCTCTTCCCCCCTCCATTTCCATCCCCTACCCACAAGAACTCAATCAATTCAAAATAAGTTATACAGGAGTAGTCATGGAAACATTCCCATATTAGCTAGTTGTGAGAGAAAACAGTCAAAAAACCCAGAAATTCAGATTAAGGAATTGTCAAAGAGGAAATAAAAAAAAATTAACACGTTTTTCCATCTGTTTTCAGATACTATCAGTTCTTTCTCCACAAATGGGCTACAATCTTCATAAGTCCCTCAGGGTTACATTGGATCATTGCCTTGCTGAAAATAACCACATGCTTCCCAGCAGATCATCCCCCACTATTGCTGTTATTTTGTATACAGTACATTTCAGTCTGCTTCAGCTCATGTAGGTCTCTCCAGGTTTTCCCCATAGCATCCTGTTCATCACAACCTCTATATCAACCTTAAGCTTGACAGAGAATCTTCTTCACAAAAGCCCAGCAAAGTAGGTACCATGCATTTTGCCACTATAGTCAATCATCATAACTATTTCCCTCCATCCCATTCCCTTCCCATGACATTTACTCTATCTTCTTTTTACCTATTCCTCCTCAGAGGTGCCTTACTTCTGACTATCTTCTCCCTCACTCTGCACTCCCTTTTTTCACCCTTCTTTCCTTGTCCTCTTCCTCTCCTATTTTCCTGCAGGGCCAAATAGATTGCTCCTCCCAATTGGGTATGAAAGCTATTCCCTCCATGAGCCCACTCCAATGAGATCAAGGTCCCTGAGCTAATTCTGTGTTCTAAATTTTTCTTCCTCCCTCCCTCTTCAACCCTCCCTATAAGATCAAGCAATTCAATGTCATACTGGGGCAGTAATGCAGAACATCTTCATCTTCCTTGAAAGTGTTTTGCTTTTTACTGCTCTCAATCTGCCCTTTCCTCCTTCCCTTCTCCCCCCACCTTTTCTCCCTCCCTCCAGGGCAAAAGTATATTACTATACCTATTTGAGTATGTATGTTAGTCCTTCTTTGGGCCAATTCTGATGAGATTAAGGTTCACTCACTCCCCAACTCCTTCCCCCTATTCTACTCTCCTCCACAAGCTTTCTTCTTGTTTCGTTCATGTGAAATACCTCTCCCCAGACCATCTCTCCCTTTCTCTCTCCCCCAGTTTATTCCTCCTACACCTCAACCCTATTTTAATGATGTCGTCATGGATTAGCTAGGTGGCACAGTGGACAAAGCACCAGCCCTGGACCCAGGAGGCCCCCCAAGCTCAAATCCAGCCCCAAACATAAGACACTCCTCCCAATCTGCCCCACAAAGAACAAAACATAAATGCTTTACAGATATCATCCCTTCATATTCAGTTCAGCCCTGTCTTCTGTGAATTTCTTGTGAAGAATTTTTTTTTGTTTTGTTTTGTTTTTTGGTGAGGCAACCAGGGCCAAGCGACCTGCCCAGGGTCACACAGCTATCAATTGTTAAGTGTCTGAGGTCACACCTGAACTCAGGTTCTCCTGAGTCCAGGGCCAGCGCTCAATCCACTGTACCACCCAGCTGCCCCTGAATTTCTTACTGAGATAGTTCTTATGATTTCAAAGTTTTATCTTCCCATGTAGAAATGTAAACAGTTTGATCTTTTAATATCCCTCATGAAGTCTTTTTCCTGTTTACCTTTTTATGCTTCTCCAGGATCTTGTATTTGAAAGTCAGTTCAGGTCTTTTCATCACAAATGCTTGAAACACCTCTTTCTCATTGAAATCCCATTTTTGCCTCTGAAAAATTATACTCAGTTTTGCTGGGTACGTGATTTTTGGCTGAAGTCCCAGTTCCTTTGCCCTCTGGAATATCATATTCCATGGCCTCCAGTCCTTTAATGTAGAAGTTGCTAGATCTTGCTTTATCCTTATTGGAGCTCCACAGTATTTTTTCTAGCTGATTGCAGTATTTTCTCCTTGACCTGGGTGTTCTGGAATTTGGCTCTAATATTCCTGGAGGTTTTCCTTTGGGGATCTCTTTCAGGAGGTGATCGGTGGATTCTTCCATTTTCAATTTTAGCTTCTGCTTCTAGAATATCAGGGTAATTTCCCCTAACAATCTCTTGGATGATGGTGTCTAAGCTTTTGTTTTGGTCTTGGTTTTCAGGTAGTACAATGATTTTCAAATTATCTCTCCTAGATTTATTTTCTAGGTCAGCTGTTTTTCCAAGGAGATATTTCACATTGCCCTCTATTTTTTCATTCAATTGGATTTGCTTTACTTTGTCTTGATTTCTCATAAAGTCACTAGCTTTCATTTGTTCAATCCTAATTCTTAGGCAGTTATTTTCATCAGACAGTTTTTTAATCTCCTTTTCCATTTGGCTTTTCAAACTGTTGACTTTTTCCTCATGACTCTCCTGCATTGCTCTCATTTCTCTTTCCTTTCCTTCCTCTCTTTCTCTACATCTTCTTTCTATCTCTCCTACTTTGTCTTCAAAGTCCCTTTTGAGAGCTTCCATGGCCTGAGACCAGTTCATATTTTTCTTGGAAGCTTTGGATGTTGGAGCTTTGACCCTGTTATTATCTTCTTTTTCTGAGGTTGTATTGTGGTCTACCTTACTCCCAAAGAAGTTTTCGATGGTCTTCTGCTTTCTCTGCCTGCTCATCCTGGCTTACTATATCTTGGCTTTTAACTCCTTTAAGTGTGGCGCTGCTTCCAGGACACACTGTTCAAGCTACAGCATGGCCTGGGGGATGGTTGGGCTTCTTCTTAGTCTCCCTGGACTCGCTTTCATTTGATTTTAAACTCACCACTGTGGGGTGGGGGGTCGGGGGCTGCTTCTCGGCTCCACTCCTGTTCTCAGCTTCAGAGGGTCCCAGGTGTTTTGGGTTGAGGGGGGGGCAGGCTTTAATCTCACCTGGCCTGTTCTGAGGTCCAGAGATAACCTCAGGCCTATTTACTAAGAACCCAACCAGCAAAGCTTTCTGTGGTGTGTTGCTCAGCTTCTGATGAGACTGCTCCCCTGCTCCCCTCCCCAACCTGGGTCTCCTGCTGCTCAGGATTTCTTCCTGGTTGCCCGCTGGGGAGGGACAGTCAAATCCTTCTCCCTAATCCACTGGGAACCCTTCACTTACCGCCCCCTCCAGGCCAGCTGTTCAGTCTGACCACGTGCTTGGTTCCAGAAGACGCTGGTGCTGCAGTCGATTCAGAGGCACTGGGGCAAATTCTTCTGGCGGGTGTCTGGTATGTCGGCCCAATTGTGGGGTTAGTCTTTATTCGTGGCCCACCACGGCCCTCTGAAATGTATCTATAGCTGGAGAAAACTCTCAGCCCATATTTTTGTGTGTTTTTCTGCCCCAAGGGTTCTTTTATTGCTATTTTGGGGGTTATTGTATCAGGAGCCCCATGAGCTTAATGTCTTTCCTCCGCCATCTTGGCTCTGCCCCTTGGAGCTGTATAATAATGAAATGTGCTGCCTCAAGAGGTGGTGGGGTTTTCTCCCCTTTAGAACTTCAAGCAAAGTTTGTACTACCATTTATTAGGTATGTCATAGTGGTAATTCCTTTCATATATGAGGACTGGATGACCTCTGACTTTTTTTCAATCCTTTCAGTCATGTCCAGCTCTTCATAATCCCATTTGGGTTTTTCTTGGCAAGGGAAATTGAATGGTTTGCCATTTCCTTTTCTAGCTCTTTTTTACAGATGAGGAACTGATATAAATAGGGTTAAGTGACTTACCCAGGGTCACATAACCAGTAAGTTCTTCAGTCTAGATTTGAACTCAGGAAGATGAGTCTTCCTAATTCTAAGCCTAATTCTCTATTAAGTGAACCACCTAGCTGCCCCAGATGGCCTCTGAAGTCCTTTCTAAGTCCTAAATTCTATGATTACATGTTTCTGTGGAATGTTTTCCCACTGATAGAAATTTTGATTATGTATGTGTGTGTTGATTGGTGATTAGTGACTTTAGGCATATTTTATAAATCATATGATTTTTTTCCTGTGTCTACATAACTCATTGGAATATCAGGCTAATGAATTTGTAACTTTTTTAGTGAGACCAAGGAGAAGAACCTGGGCAACTTGATTGGTGATTAGAACAGAATCATTTTTTTTTTTTTTTTAGCAGCAATGAAGTGCAGCTCTTCCTGATTTACTTTGAAAACTTGGTTAAAAAGATTCCACAGTCTCACCAATGGCACTTTCTAGTACCTCAGCATCCTTTTCATGATTAGCATCAGCATCAGCATCAAAACTAGCACTTAATATAGCCCCTACTATGTGCTAAATACTATGCTAAGCATTTTACAAATATTATCTCATTTGATCCTCGCATCTACCCTAAGAAGTGGGGTTAAAGAAACACACAAGACATGGTAACAAAATATATTATGGTGAAAGGTTATGAAGATTTTCTGATGGTGGGGCACAGATAGCTAGCTGACAGTGGACAGAGCACTGGGCCTGGAATCATGAAGACTAGACATCATAAAATACCACCTCAGACACTTAACAACTCTCTGATTTTAAGGAAATCACTTAATTCTGTCTCAGTTTCCTTAAGTGTAATATGGAAATAATAATGCCTACTTCTTAGGGTTGTTGTGAGAACCAAATGAGATAACATTTGTAAAATACTTAGCATAGTATTTAACACATAGTAGGAGCTATATAAGTGCTAGTTTTGATGCTGCTGCTGATGCTGCTGCTAAGCATGCCATTGGTGGTGGAAAATGCCATTGATGAGACTGTGGAATCTTATCCTATGGTCATGCTTAAATCTTCTTCTAGGATTCTTGAGAGAAACTAACTCTAGTCATGATTATAAGCAAGGACTTTGACAAGTCCACTTAATTTTTTAAACACTAAATTACTATATTGCATTAATTTCCCAAGTTTGGCTTCTATAACTGACTGATTAAAAGGGTAAATTTGGCTGTGTGTACATGTATACATGTAAATCTTAGATTGCAATACCAGCTTCTCAAAGAATTACCAATTATTAGAGCTTCTCTTTAAGGGGTTCTTAACCTTAAAATCCATGACATATGTAAAAATGACATTGACATTTCAATATAATTAATTTCTTTTGAAAGCCTAGGTATTTTATTTTATGCATTTAAAAGCCCTGTTCTGGGAAGGAATATATAAACTCACCAGATTATAAAGGGGGCACATGACACCAAAAGGGTTAAGAAGGCATGTTCCAGTTTGACCACCTCATGTCCAGATGAAGGAATTGGTGCTTAGAAAGTTTCCGTGCTTTGTTTGAGGCCACACTAGTAACAAATAGCAGATATTAAACCCTGATCTCTCCAATTGATCACTCTTCCTATGGCCCTGTGGTCCTTTAGGTATTCTGTATAGAGGCTCTTATGATATGGGTACAGAGTAATTGCCAAAGACCAAATGCAGGCAGATTGTATTTTGATCCACATTCTTAGCACCATAGGTTTTAGAATTGGGAGGGCCAGGCATTTTCATTGACTGCTCTCATGCCTAGAATGCTCTCCTTCACTTCTGCTTCAAGGCCTAACTAAAATCCAGCCTTCTAAAAAGAAGCTTTTGTTCCCAATCTAGTTTAATGTTAGAGCCTTTCTTTTAATTATTTCCACTTTATACTATATAAAACTTGTTTAATTTTAGTTGTTTTATATGTAATCTGCCATATTACATTGTATGCTCCTTGAGAGAAGGGACTTCTTGCCTATCTTTACATACCCAGGGTTTAGCACAGTGCCAGCAAGTAGTAGGTGCTTAATAAATGTTGGTTGATTGACCTTAAATCTTATCTTACCTACCTCCACTCCATTTTACAGATGAGGAGAGTGAAACCCACTTAGATTAATTAACTGATGTCCAAAATTACAGAAGTAGCAAGAGCCAGAGCCAAGATTCAAATCCAAGGCTTTTGTCTCCAAATTGAACACTTTCCACTACATTGCATATGAAGGGACAGAATCTATGTCTGGGTTCCCTGAAATGCATATGGGCCTACGTATATGGATATCTTTTAAAGTCAATATTCTTTTTTCCACTTTAACACTAAAGTTCAAACTTGGAAGGTAAAGGTATTTCATGATACATAAATGCACACTAACCCATAGTATACATTTCTTTGATTTTCCTTCCTTTCATTTACTTCAATCCCCCCTCTGGCATTATCCAAAATGATTGAAATATGATTTGGTCATTTAATAAAGACATCTATTAAAACATTTGTTACCCCACCTGTGTTACAACTTCCTAAAGGGAATAATGGAAGTTAATGTTCATCCTGTTGGGGCACTTGAGGAGTCCCTGGGTCTGGTAGCCATTAACCATGATGCGATCAAGCTGGCATCTGCTGCATGTGTTTCGATTAGCTCATGGCATTTGAAAAATGATCCCTCTTCTGACCAAACTTTGGAGAGGCTCATTCCAATGGCTATACACACAGCTCCACGGATGTCTGGGGGGTCTTTGGACGTCTGCACTGTAGCACAACCAGACAGTGGATGTTATCAGATTTTGAGATGTGATTTCTTTGTTGTTTGACCTGGCCCTGGGCCACTCATTCCTCTGGCAGCCGGCAATGAACCTGACAATTTGCCTCACTTACAACTTCGTGTCTGCTGCTTTCCAACATTTCTAAGGCCAGGTGTGTGAGGAATGAGCTCTCTGCCAGACATGTTCCCCTAATGTTGACAGCACTGTTATCAGCTGGGAAGGGTTCCCAGGGCCACTCACGCATGTGGCTGAGTTGTTCACTCTTTTATTTTCTGGATGCTCTTTTGCGGGAATAATGCATGTTCTAACTAGGGACAGAAGTGTCTAGTTCATGTCTGTTGGAGAAAATTGACAAGCACCTGGGGCCCATCTGAGAAAGGTGCTAAGGATGGAGCCAGAAAATCCTTATTTGTCATGTTGTTTGGAAATTTCCCTGGATAGAATCAGTATGTATGTGTGTATGTTTAGGCATATATACTTGCATGTTTACATCTATGTTTGTGTAAGCTTCAAATAATTAACATTAAAGTACAGATTGTTGGTTAACACCAGTTGATGATTTTCATGTAAAGAGACTGTAGTCTGATAGCCAGTGCCAAGAGTAAATTTTTTTTTCAATTTGAACTAAAGGTAGGAAAAGCACCCTCTGCTTATGGACTAGGAGTTGTGATTAGGAGACAGAGCCAAGAGGAGAGTTTCATCTCCAAGGATCATTGTTAGCTTCAAATCCAATATAACCCAATCCAGTCCAAGGAGCATTTATCAAAATCCTAGATGCTCAGTTTCTTATCCTTTAAAATAAGGGACTGAATTAAATGACCTCCTGTGTCCCCTCTACCTCTAAATTTACAATACTACAATTTGAGAAACCTATGGGATTTTGTATTAGATATGTCCAACAGGAATTTTGTGATATGAAACTGAAGTTCAGGAGAGAAATGAGGACTGTATATATAGAACTGAGAGACATCTGCAAAGAGAGCATGGCTGAATCCATGGGGAATAAGGAGATTACTAAGAAATAATGTAGAGAAAAAGGAAAAGAAAAGAAAATGTAGAGTTTAAGAGAAAGACAGAAACAAAGAGATAGAGAAATGAGAGGAATAAAGAGAAAGGGACAAAGAGCTTTTGAGTTGTTCCCCCCCCCACCAATTTAGGTAGCTTTGTTTATTTGAATTGGAGAACTTATTATTTTTTATTGGACATAGACAAATGCATATTTGTATATACAAATATTCTCTATTTTTGGTTTATTCTGATAACTAATAAATCAATAGGCAACAAAAATTACTTTTATTAATTCAAGAATTTATTAAATACCTCAATCTTTCTAAATATTGTTTAAGAATCCTCATTGTTTTACATTCAGGTTTAAGTTGTTTTCTATTAAAACTTTTTTAAAGTATCTATCCATTCTCATGAATTTCTGAAGCTTTTTTTCCTACTTAATGTGAAGTCCTGGGGCCAAATTTTATTCTTCTTAGAGATTATTCTTCATAGCCAATTATCAGATAAATTTGCTTTATGAGGCTTATTCAAGGTATGTTACTGCCCACTGTTGGTCTGGTTACTGGACTGAAATCAATCTAATGGGAAAGAGTTGTATAAATATAAATAAGACTGGCATCATACTTGTGCCCCTGGAATTCTCTTGGGCATCTAAAATTTCTTATTTTATGATAGGGGCCATAATTTAGTGCATCAATAGGCAAATCTTTAATTAATTTGAAAACTCAAAACAAACAAACAAACCCAGAACAGAACAGCCTATTTCCCAAATGGTCCCACTAACTGAAATGCAATCTTATTCCTAGCTGAGAAATTCACAGTCTAAAATTGTTTCCAAGTGTTGTGATTAAGGAAAAGCAATAGAAATTAAAATGTGCTGCTAAGTTTAACCTTTGTGTACCTTTCCAGGCACAACTCCCAGGTGCCTCTGATTTTTCTTTGATTTAGATGTGCAACTCTTTGTGAGTTCCTTTCTTGCTCCAAACAAGATTACATTGATCAAAAGTCCTACTGGAAAAAAATTGCAAAGGAGAGACACTCCTTTACTGCCCTACTGGAAGGTGTATATCTGTGCTTGATCAAGCTTCTAATGAGCTAGGTGAAGGCAGAGGGAGGTGAGATAAGGTGAGTAGATGATAGGTTAAAACCAGAAGTAGCAATCTGGAGGTAAGAAAGGGAACTATATCAATTAAGTGAAAACCCACCCAGACCCACAGCATCTTTAACACACCCCAGGTCCCATTCTCTGTAGGCTGGCCAGTAATTCTCACATAGTCTGTGTCCATTCATCATTGCTGCTCTGTCAGCTTTACTTTGAGCATCAGATCACAAATGAATGTCACCTCTTCATGTAGACACATCTGGCCCTAGCTGGGTCTTCCTACTGTGGAAGGCACATTCATCACTACAAGGGAAGGGTGTGTGCTGGCAGCAGCAGTGTGGAGGACACTGCCCAGAAAGTCCATGGGGCCTGCTTGTTCAGGAGCAGATTTAGTTTGCTTTTCAGCAAGAACCTCAGGAATGTATGAACCTGGAATTTCTTTTTAAACAAGCAGGTCTGCTTATGTTGAAAGTCTGATTCCTACTGATTTGCCCTGAGCTTTCCATTCCTAAAGCTCTAAAGCTCATGAGTTTAAGAGAAATATAAAGATAAACAGAATCAGAGAAATAAGAGATAATGAGAAAGACAGAGACAAAGAGAAATAGAGACAGAAAGGAGAGAGTGAGAGAAAGAGATAGAATGAAAAACAGACAGAGAAGTAAGAGATAGTAAGAGAGGCAGAGATAAAGAGACAGATTCAAGTCCCTAAATAATGAAAATTAGGCTTTAACAAACCCTAGATTCAGCTAAATTCAAGTCCCAACCACTGTCTGTCTCCACTATCCAAACCCCCTTGAACTGAGTTTGACCCCCTTTCTCCCCATTGCAACATTTCCCACGTATAACGTCATTGCGTTATAGCTTTCCTTTCTGGCAACTTGTGTCACCAGTGATTAGTAAAACCCAGTGTAACAATGACATCATGTCTATAAAATAATCACAAAGAAATGTTAAATATTAATGACTAGGTCTCTAAACAGAATCTGCACAACACACTAGCAGTGGCTGAGTTCATTTCGGCTATTCTGAACTTGTGAAATTTGGATGGCTTTGGTTTCCAGGCCCACCCCCTCCACCCCCCACCTTCCCCAGAGATTTGTAATGAGAAGACCTGTTAAGTTTCAAAATCACCCAAGTTGCCCTCTGATCCTTGTTGGATATTTGTCTGCATTTCCAACTGGCAGAGTGTAGCTCTATCTGTAGGTGAAGGTACTTTGTGAGCAGTTGGAAACTTCACAGTTCACATACAGTGATTGTATGGAAATTTCCAAGCCCGCCTATTGTACAGTTGAATGCAACAAGGTCTGTCATGCTTTCTTAGGTAGTGGAAACCAGGAATGCCAATCAGCTTACTCTGTCCTGGAAATTTTTGAATAATGGAACCACCCATGTGAATTGTAAAAGAAAATGCCATTCACCTATTAAACCATTCATAAAGATCTGTGCCATTCACTAACTCCCTGGGTTTTCTCTGCTTTGGTTTCTTTGACTGATGTGAAATTAATCTTCTACAAACTATTAGTGGGATAAAAGATGAATACAAATGGTTACAAGGCTCATGTGGAAATGTGTCACCTTTGGTAGATGAAGATGGTGCTACTTGCCCACAATTTTTTTTCCAGTAGCAGTGATGAGATGATAGTGGCTCATCCATACACTGTTGCTCTCTTTATTGTCTCGTGCCTTGCATTCCCAAGATAATTAATTGATGAAGGTAATTTGGACAACCATGGGTTAAAAACAAAAACAAACAAAAACCAAGGCAATTGTCACTAACTAGAAGAAATGGGGGAATAATATCAGAATATGTCCTCCATAACATCATGTTGTCACCAACTAATCTGTCTGGCCAAAAAAGAGGAGTAAAATGAATGTTGATCAAATGATACAAGGTTTGTGGAATACATTCCTCATGCAGAATAGGCCATAGTCCTAAGCATTGTTATTTTCTGCAAAAACTTTCCCTTTTAATTATGTGTGTTTTTCATAGGTCAAAGAGTAAGGCACATCCAGATATATCTATATGAAGAGGTGGCATTCATTTGTGAGATGATACTTAAAACAAAGCTGACAATACACCTATGGTGAATGGAAATAATATATGTGGACATTTTTGGCTGGACTATATTTATGTTTACTAATAAGGTTGATGGTTATGACATATCACTCAGAAGTGACACACCTGGCAAGTACTTAACTAATGAGTCCTAGCCAAACTTTTTTCACTGAAAAATGTTTGTGTTTAACCCCATGAACTTTCCAAAAATATACACATGACCTCTATAATATAAAATATGTATGTAACTAGATAGTAGAGTGGATAGAGCACTGGACTTGAAGCTAAAATGACCTCTGTTGAAGTATAACCTCTGACAATAGATTTCTGAACCTGCACAACTCACACTTTATCTGCCTCATTTCCTCAGATGTGTAAATAGAGATAATAAATAGTACCTAGGCTTGTTATGTGGACAAAATAAGATAATATGCCTAAAGCACTTCAAAAACCATAATGTTCTGTGTATATGCTAGCTTTATATTTCCTTTTTTATGGCCTCGATTTTAATAGATATTATCCAACCTTCCAAAAATCCAGTGCTTGGATTTTGAGGATACATGAAAAGTATAAAAAGCACCTTTTTTACATTGTCTTCAGGGGCTTCAGCATATTAAAATTCTCACATATGCTGTTGCCTTTTTTCTTGAAAATATTATGTGTCTGTTTTCTATATAAACAGGCATTTTCTTTTATCTCAATGATATTATTTTACATTCCAACCTTATGGCTTTATTTATTTGTTTCAAAGCCTTCTACCAACATGAACTGATTATTTGAGATGATTTTACTCATGTTGGAAGAGAATTACCAGTGACCTTTCATTCAACTAGAGGGAAAAACAAATTCTTGTTATAATATGGTTCTGTGTATAATTTATGGTGGTTAGTGATAAATATTTCAGTGGCAGAGTCAAGTTTTACTTGAAATTAGTATGGAATTAAGGGAATTAACTTTTTCATAGCATCTATTCTATTTGCTGTCATCATGACATATTGGGTCTATGTTACCAATATGAAGAAAATGTAATTGCTATGATTTCAGTTTAAAAAAAAAACTCATAGAAATAATATATACTGCTTACTGTTGTTATTTGTTCAGTTGTTTTCAGTCATGTCTGACTCTTTGTGACCCCACTGGGGATTTTCTTGGCAAAGTTCCTGCAGTGGTTTTCTATTTCATTCTCTAGTTCATTTACATATGAGGAAAGTGGGAGAAACAGTGTTAAGTGACTTGGCCAGGGTCACACAGATATTAAGTGTATGAGGCCAGATTTAGAATCAAGTGTTCCTGACTCTAGGCCCTACATTCTATTGATTGCACCACCTAGTTGCCTCACTGTTTATTGCTGTGTTCCTTAAATGCGATTATATAGTTCCAAGCCATCTAGAGTCACATGCTGAATGTAGAGCTGATTCTAATCCAATATTTTTCGCTCATACTATATTTTAAATTAAAACAAATGAGATAAGCAGATTTAAAGCTGAAAGTGACTTTAGGTGTAATCTGTTCCAATCCACTCCTTTTTGAAGAAAACAGATACAGAATACTCAAATGACTCACTCATGGCTACACAGCCCTTAAGTTACCTGATAGATTATCTAATAACTAAAGTAATGACATCATGGTGCAGTGGGAAAAAAAAATATTTGTAATCAAAAGACCTGGGTGAAAATCTTTCTTCAGCCACTTATTGTCTATATTGCCACAAGCAAGATGCTCAGCCTGTCTGGATCTCATTTTCCTTATTTGTGAAAGATGAACTTGGACTAGATGACCTCCATAATATCCCTCCCATCTCAAAATATATGATCTTGTGACTTCCATTGAAAATTTGAATTATAATAGGAGATACTTGAAATCTAAATCTTTCCATAACAAAAGAAATAAGACAGGATAATTTAATGATGGAATCTGTTGGGAAATGTTGAGGTTCTATTTAGTGCCTTCTCAAACAACATGGAATGATCAAATCTCATAGTTAAAAGACAACTCAAATATCATTTGGTTTAGTCTCCAACTGAAGGAGGCATTGCCACAACAATATCAGTGATATTCACCTCTGAAGATGTTCAGTGATGGAGAACTTACAGACAACTGAGGCAAACCCATTCTGTTTTTTTGTTTGTTTTGGTTTTGGTTTTGGTTGTTGTTTTGGTTTTTGGCAGGGAAATGATGGTTATTTCACTTGTCCAGGGTCACACAGCTAGTAAGTGTCAAGTGTTTGAGGCCTGATTTGAACTCAGGTCCTCCTGTATCCAGGGCCGGTGCTTTATTCACTGTGCCACCTAGCTGCCCCCAACCTCATTCTATTTTTTATAAATTTCTAACAGCTTTTACTTATATTTACTTGAAATATACCACCCTATATTTTCTACCTGTGGATGCTAGTCCTACCATCTTGAGTTGTCCATAAAAAGATTGGCTAAAATGGTATTATGGAACCCAAGATAGTTATAGAAGTTAGATCCCAATAATTAAAGGAAAAAATAAAAAAAAGGAAGATTACATAGATGAAGGGTATAGCTTGAGAAAATGAGACAGGAAGATAATAAATCATAGAGTTAGTGCTGAAAATAACTTTGGAGGTCATTTAGCTCAACTCCTTCATTTTAGAGATGAGGAAATAGAGAAAAAAGATGATTGAATTTTCCAAAATTCACTTAGGAAATTAACAGAACTATGAATCAAACCAGAGTCCTAATATAACAGCAATACAATTACTATCTGAATGGATTTAAAGGATGGTCACAAACTAGTACTCTTGCACTGAATTTGTTTAGCCATTGAGATAAGACTTGACATACATACATACATACATACATACATACATATATACATACACTATTAGAATACTGGGAGAAAAATACTTATACATGTATATCAAAGCATGTGGCATAGGAAGTAGCTATCACAGGGGACAACTAGTAGATAAAGCACCCACTGGCCCTTGATTCAGGAGGACCTGAGTTCAAATGTTCAAATCCGGCTTCAGACACTTGACACTACCTGTGTGATCCTGGGCAAGTCACTTAACCCTCATTGTACTGCAAAAAAAAAAAAAGTAGCTATACCATTGGAAGAACAGTTTAAGTCAGTAAAACTGACAATTTGAGTGAAATGGATGAATATTTACAAAAATACAAACTGCCCAAATTAATAGAAGAGGAAACAGAATGCTTAAATAACCATATATTAGAAAAATAAATTGAAGAAATCATCAGTGAGTGACATAAGAAAAACTACCCAGAACCAGATGGATTTATAGGTGAATTCTACCAAACATTTAAGGAATAATCAATCCCAATACTATGCAAACTATTTGAAAAAATAGATGGAGTACTACTCCATTCCTTTTATGAGACAAATATGGTTTTGATACCTAATCCAGATAGAGAAAAAACAGAGAAAGAAAATTACAGACCAATTTCCTGAATCAATATCAATACATAAATTTTCAATTTGCAAAAATTGAAAAAAAATTGCAAAAAAAAGATTACAGAAACATATCACAAAGATTATACTGTAACGATTGGAATAATGCCACCTGCTGGAGACTTACTGTAGAAGAGTTCCACCCATGAAGTGAAGGTCTTTGAGGGCAAGACCAGGAGTCTTTTCTTTGGCGTCAGGAAGTGACGCGGGCTAGTGGGAGGAGGAAGGAAGAGACTGGCGCTCAGTCTCGCTCTTTTTCCTGAGGACGCTGGCGGAGAAGGGAGCTAGAAATGTGCTTTCCCTTTAATAGATAGAAATCTAGGCCTTTCTCTCTCTCTTTATCAAATTCTATTCTCCTTAATAAATGCTTAAAAGTCTAACTCTTGCTAAAGCTTATAATTTATTGGCGACCACTCATTAGATATTTTAGACAGTTTAGCTAGAATTTTAGCCCTTAACAATACCCTATGACCAGATGAGATTTATAGGAGGAATGCAGGGCTGGTTCAATATCAGAAAACTCTCAGCTTCATTGACCATGTCAATGAAAAATTAACAAACATTATAATATTATATCAATAGATGCAGAAGAAGCCTTTGATGAAATACAACACCCAACCTTAAAAACAAACAAACAAACAAAAAACTTCTAGAAAGCATAGGAATCAATGGAGCCTTTTTTAAAATGATAAGTAGTACTTATCTAAAACCAATAGCAAGCATTATCTGTAACAGGGATAAATTTGATAATGGTGATAAGCTTTCCTAATAAGACTGGGGTGAAGCAAAGATGTTCATTATCACCACTATTATTCAATATTGTTTTAGAAATGCTAGCTATAGCAATAAAACAAGAAAAAGAAATTGAAAAACAGATGAAGAGGAAATAAAACTATCATTTTTTTACAGTTGATTTGATGGTATACTTAGAGAACCATAGAAAATCAACTAAAACTAGTTGAAATAATTAACAACTTCAGCACAACTGCAGTATATAAAATAAACCCATATGTCTCATAAGCAAACATATATACTACCAACAAAATCCAGCAAGAAGAGGTATAAAGTGAAATTCTACTTAAAATGATTTGAGAAAAAATAAAATACTGGGTGTTTACCTCCCAAGACAAACTTAAGGACTACAAGAACACAATTACAAAACATAATTCACACAAATAGAGAAAGACCTAAACAACTGGAGAAATACTAATTACTTATGGGTTGGTTAAGCCACAATAATAAAAATGACAATTCTACCTAAGTTAAATTACTTACTCATTGACATACCAATAAACCTAACAAAATTTTATTTTATATAGGGAGAAAATATAATAACAAAATTCAACTGGAAGAACAGATCAAGAATATTAAGGGAATGAATGAAAAATATATGAAGGTAGGTAGCCTAGTTGTTCTAGATTTCACTCTATTTTTTTTTAAATGGCAATAAAGAAATCTAGTACTGCTTAGGAAATAGAGTCATGGATCAATGGAAGAAATTAGGTACATAATAATGATCAGCAATAATGTGTTTGATAAACTAAAAGATCAAAGTTTTGGGGATAAGAACTCAACATTTGACAAAAATGCTGAGAAAACTAGAAAATAGCTAGGTATAGACCAACATCTCACATGTATAACAAGATAAAGTCAAAATAAATGAATGATTTAGGCATAAAGGGTAATATCATAAGTAAATTAGGAGAGCATGAAAAATATAACTGTCAAATCTGTGCATAAAGGAAGAAGTAATGGCCAAACCATAAATAGGGAGGATCATGGGAAGTAAAATAGATAATTTTGATTTCATGAAATTATAAAGCTTTTGTACAAAAAACAAATGCAGCTAAAATTAGAAGAAAAGCAGGCAAGGGGAAAATATTATAGCATGTTTTTCTGGTAAAGGCCTCATTTTCACATATTTGGGGAAGTTTGGGAACTTAGCCACATATATAAAAATGAGGCATTCCCCAGTTGATAAATGGTCAAAACATATAATCAAGAAGTTTTTCAGTAGAATAAATCAAACCTGTCAATAGACATACAAAAAATGTTCTAAGACACTTCTAATTACAGAAATCATAATTAAAATAACCCTGAGGTATCACCTCACACCTATCAAATTCGCTAACATGACAGAAAATAAAAAACCCAAATGCTGGAAGGAATGTGGAAAAATTGGGACACTAACACATTTCTGCTGGAGTTGTGAACTTGTCCAACTATTCTGAAGAAAAATTTGGAATTATGCCCAAAGAACTATAAAATTGTATATACAGTTTGATTTAGAAATGGCACTATTATGTCTGTACCTCAAAGAAATCAAAGAAAAGGAAAAAGGTCCCCTTTGTACAAAATATTCATAGTAGCTCTTTTTGTGATGTTAAAAAATTTAAAATTGAGGGGATGTCCATCAATTGGGGAATGGCTGAACAGGTTTTGGTATATGGTTCTGAAGGAATACTATACTACTATATGAATTGATGAGAAAAGTCCACTTGGAAGAGCCCAAAATGATTTTTAAAATCAAATAAAAGATGTAGAAAAAATATGGGAAAGAAATTAAAATTATGCAAGAAGACTATGATAAAAAAGTCAACAGTTTGGTAAAGGAAACAACAAAAATGGAAAAATATATATATACATAAATTCACTGAATAAAACTTTTTTTTAAAGAAAACATTTTCTTAAACAGTAGAATTCTTTAAAAATTAGAATTGGGCAAGCAGAAGCTAATATGAGACATCAAGAATCAATCAAATATAATCAAAAGAATGAAAAAATAGAATAAAGTGTGAAATCTCTCATTGGAAAAAAAATGACCTAGAAAATAGTTCCATGAGAGATAATTTAAGAATTATTGGACTACCTAAGAGCATGATTTTTTAAAATAAAGAGCCTGGAAAGCAACTTTCAAGAAACTATCAAGGAAAATCTTCCTGATATCCTAGAACCAGAGAGTAAAATTAGCATTTGAAATAATCCATAGATCACCTCCAGAAAGACATTCCAAAAAGAAAACTCCAAGGAATATTATAGAAAAATTCTAGAACTCTCAGATTCAGGAGAAAACATTGAAATATTGTATGAAGACAGAAAGAAACAATTAAAATATCAAGGAGTCACAGTCAAGATTGCACAGGATTTAGCCACATCTACTTTAAATGATTGGAGGGTTTAGAATGTGATATGGAGTTTGGATTACAACCAAGAGTCATCTACCCAGCAAAACTGATTATATTCTTTCAGGGGAACAAATGAACATTCAGTGAAATAGGGGAATTTAAAACATTCCTGATCAAAAGACCAGAGTTTAAAAGAAAATTTTTCTTTTGAATATGACTCAAGAGAAGCATAAAAAAGGTTAACAGGAAACACACACACACAAAGTTATTCAATAGGGGTAAACTGTTTACATCCTTACATGGGAAGATGATACTTATAACTTTTAGAAACAGAATCACTATTAGGACAGTAAGAAAGAATATACATGGAGAATATGAACAGAAGTTGATTTAAATCGTATGAAAAAAATAGGTATGAGAGTTGAATTGCACTGGGAGAAAAGGGAAAGGGGAAGCAGAATGGGGTAGACTATATCACATGAAGAGGCATGAAAGAACTGTTACAGTGAAAGGAAGGAAAGGAGAGGGATGAATGTTTTTTGAGCCTTACTCTCATTGGATTTGGCTCAAAGAAGGAATGACATACACACTCACTTGGGTTTTGATATTGATCTTACCACACAGGAAAATAGGAAGGAAAGGGCATAAGATAAGTAAGTGGGGCTGATAGAAGTGAGGATGGACTGGGGCAAGTAAAATAAGCAAAATAATTTTGAGAATGGATAGTGTGAAAGAAGAGAAAGAATACAATAAACAGGGGGAATAGGATGGAGAGAAATGCATAGTTATCATAACTGGAAAATTATAGCAAGTTTCTCTAGAAGACCTAATTTCTCAAATATACAAGAGAACTGTGTCAAAGTTATAGAAATGAGTCCCTAACTGATAAATGGTCAAAGCATTTGAACAGGGAGTTTTCAGTCAAAGCAATCAAAGTTATTTATCATCATAAAAAATTTTCTAAATCACTATTTATTAGAGAAATTAAAACAACTTTGAGCTACCAATCCACACCTTTCAGATTGACTAGTATGACAGAAAAGGAAAATTATGAAGATTGGATGGGATATAGGAAAATTGAGATACTAATACACTGTTGGTGCAGTGATACTGATTCAACCATTCTGTTGAGCAATTTGGAACTATGCCCCAATTTGCTACAAAACTGTGCATGCCCTTTGACTAAGTAATACCACTACTAAGTCTATATACCAAAGATATTTTTTAAAAGGAAAAGGAAAAGGGCCTATAGGTACAAAAAATGTTTAAAGCAGCTCTTTTTGTTGTGGCAAACAATTGAAAATTGAAAGAATGCTCATCAAATGGGTGGTTGACCAAATAGTGGTATATGATTGTGTGGAATACTATTGTGTTATAAGAAATTATGAGCAAGATTATTCAGAAAAACCTGGCAAAACTTTAAGAACTCATGACAAATGAAATGAGCAGGACCACAAGAGCATTGTATATAGTAAAAGCAATATCTTATGATGATCAACTGTAACTGACAATTCTGAAGGACTAATAAGGAAAATGCTATCTCTCTCCAGGGAAATAACTGACAGTCTGAATGCAGATCAAAGCATAACTTTTCTTAATTTTCTTTATTTTTCTTGGAGGGTTTTGCCTTTGTTTTCTTTCACAACATGACTAACATGGAAATATGTTTTCCATAACTACACATGTATAACCTTTTTCAAATTGGTTGCCTTCTCAATAAGAGGAAAAGAAAAGGGGAAGAGAGAGAAAATTTAGAACTTAAAAAATTAATTGAATGTTAAAAATTGTTTTACATGTATTGCAGGAAAATAAAATTTAAAAAAAAGAAAAAATGAAAAAATTATCTTCACATGTAATTTGAAAAACTAAAATACTACTTAAAAAACCAAGAAATGAGCAGGGTGTTTTCAGAAAAAAGAAAAACAACTAGGAAAACTTATATGACCTCATTCAAAGTGATATAAGCAGAACCAGATAATATTGTCCACAGTAATAGCAATAGGTAAGGGTGATAAAATGTGAAACACATAATTCCTCTGATTTAGACAATGATCCAAGGGAATTCCCAAGGACCCAAATTAAAAATGTTATCTACCTACAGAAAGAGAACTGATGAACTCTGAATATAAATTGAAACATATTATTAAACTTTCTTCATTTTTTTGTTTTACTTTGTTTCCTTCTGTAACATGGCTAATATAGACATATGTTTTGCATGACTTTACATGTATAACTTGCTTAAATTGATTGCCCTCCCCATAAAGGGAGAGGACTCTTAGGAAAGGAAAGTAGTTAAAATTTAAAATATTAAAAAATAATTCTTAAAATTATAATTGGTAACTAAAATGCATTATAAAGTAAATTAGTAAGTATGATAGGGTGGCCAAAAAAAATAAGATGACCTTAGGCCATATTGAGAGAGGTAGTGTCGAGGAATAGGGACCTTATAGATAGTCCAGGGTTTTCTGCCCTTGCCAGACAATATCTCAGATATCATATTCAATTTTAAGAATTGCAGTTTAAGAAAAAACAACATTGATAACCTGGTATGAAAATTAGAATCTTGCCATTATGAATAGGTTTAATTAACTATGGATATGTGACTTGGATGAAAAAAAGCATCACTTTATCCTGATTCTCCCTCTAACTATCTGATCGCTCCTCAATCTACTTTGCTAGATTTTCATCAAGGGCTCATTTGTTGTCCTTCAGGGCTCTGCAATGGACCTTCGTCTCTTCTCCTGTACAATTTCACTTGATAATATAAGTTCTCATGAAATTAATTATCAACTCTATGCTCATAATTCTCAAACCTCATCTCCTTCAGCTCTTATCTATCCTTCAAATGTGTTTACAAGTACACAGATTATGATAGAGACATAGATAAAAAACAGAAATTTTTAAGCAGATAACCAAGAATGAAAGTGAAGATAGAAAAATAAGAAGAGGGTTCTGCCTAGGACAAATTTTGGGGTAAACAATATATTTTATGGGCAAGAGGACAATTAAAACCTGGATGAAAGACCAAAAAGGAGTGATAATTAAAGTAAGAGGACAACTACTTCCATTTAGTATTTAACCAGGCATGGAAGGAGAGAAGACTCAGAAAGGGAGGGTAGTTCTCAGTGTTAAATGATGAACAAAGTCAATTATTAGGGTAGTGCCTTCAGAAAGTAATATTGCAAGAAAACAGTGGTCGATGGGAGTATTACATTCTATGAATGTAAATACAATGTGATTTGTTACATAAATTTATTAAGAGTATTGTTTTATTGTTGACCCCCTTGGGAATAATGTCATTTCCTTCTTTGTCTCTCTCTGTAATTAAAAAAGAAATTATCATCTCTGCTAAGCACTAAGGATACCAAAAAAAATTAAAAAAGCAAAACATAGTTCCTGTCATTGAAGAGTTCACAATTGGAAGGCAAATTTTGTTCTAATCTTTCATTTTAATTCTTTATGCATCTTCATTTTGATACATATTTCTAATAGATGCTATATAGTGGATAGAAAATTGGCCTCAAAGCCAGTTGGTCTTGAGTTGAATTCTTCACTCTGATATATTGCCCTTATGACCCTGGAAATCCATCTATTTCCACAGTGCTCTAGGCAATCTATATTGGTAGAGAGAGGAGCCATTCTCTTTCATATTTTTGGATCATTTATTCTCTTTTGCCATCATCACCACCACCCATTTCTCTTTTGACTCAGCATGTCATCTTTGTTATTGATTGTGTGTGGTATACTGCATGGAGATATCACTGCCATAGAAGAAAAGACAGGTTCAAGTTTGTCCTTTGATGCATATATGCTATGTAACTCTGAGCAAGTCATTTTACTTTATAGTACACAGATGACTCTTTAAGAGTGTATGCTGTTTGGGTGGAGACTATATGGCAGATTGAGAGGAACTACACCTGAACTCTCCTGGCATTCTTCTCAAAACAACTTTAAAATCACACCTCAAATTGAATGTTGGAGCAACAAAGCCAACAAAAAGGCAAGTGTTGGTTTGCAGTTTGAGGGTGGAGAGGAATATTGGTGGTCAGTCACAAGGGAGCAGGGGCCCTGCTCACAGTAGCAAAGCAGAAAAGAGTACTAGCACATGAAGCTTCAGGAAAGTAGGGGTCCTTCTTTGGTAAAAACCAGAGTAGAGACAAGGAGAGCAGTGACCATAAATCTCCTAGAATAACATCACTTTGGAAGCACCAAAAACTTGCAGACCCCCAGAACTAACTCTCAAAATAGCAGCATAAAAGCTTGCAGTTTAAGATCATGTCTCCCCATTCTTTTGTGGGCATAGGTCAATATTAACATAAAGTTCAAGGTTAAGATATAGGGTATAAAAATGAGCAAACAACCACAACATAACAACTATAAAAAGCTATTATGGTGGCAGGAGAGATCAAAACAAAATTAAGAAAAAATCAATTTGAAAAAGACTATAAAAAAGCCTGAAAGAAAAATGCTAATTGGACCCACACCCAGAAAAGATTCCTAGAAATTTTAAAGAAATTCAAGAGTTGTAGAGGAAAAAAATGGGAAAAGAAATTAGTGATTCAAGAAAATTATGAAAAGAGAACAAACAGCTTGGAAAAAGAGGCACTAAAATACAATAATACCTTGAAAAACAAAATTGACCTATGGGTAAGAGAGGCACAAAAATTCAGTGAATAAAAGAGTTCCTTAAAAACCAAAATAAGTCAAATAGAAAAGTAGGTATGAAAATACACAGAACAAAAGAACTCTTTAAAAACAGAATTGTGCAAGTGGAAGTTAATGACTTCATGAGACACCAATAAACAAAACAAAGTCAAAAGAAAGAAAAAATAGAAGAAAATGTGAATAATTCCATCAAAATAATAACTCACCTAAAAATTGATCAAAGAGATCACTTAAGATTTACTGAACTACCTAACAGTAATGATCTAAAAAAGAACCTAGAAATCATCTTTCAACAAATTATAAAGGAAAACTTCCCCAATATCTTAGATACAGAGGGTAAAATAGAAATCAAAAGAATATACTAACCACCTCTCAAAAGAGATGAATAAATGAAAAATCACAGGAATATTTTAGCCAAATTACAGAGCTACCAGGAAAAGAAAAAAATACTTCAAGTGTCCAGAAGAAGCAAATCAAATATCATGGAGCTACAGTCAGCATCACACAAGACATAGTGCTTGGTATTATATTCCAGAGGCAAAAGAACTAGTATTACAACCAAGAATCAGTTATCCAGATAAATTTACTATAATCATCCGGGGAGAAAATGGATATTTAATGAAATATGGGGCTTTAAAGGTTTTTCTGATAATGAGACTATAGCTCGATAGAAAATTTGATAAATAAAAAAATTCAAAAGAAACATAAAAAGGCAAACATGGAAGAGTAATGATAAGGGACTCAATAAATCTAAACTGTTAACATTCTCTACGGAAAGATGATACACATTACTCCTAAGAACATTATCATTATTAGAACAGTTAAAAAGAGTTTACATAGACAGAAATCATGGATGTGAGTTGATTATGTTGGAATGATATCCAAAATATTGAAGAGGAGAGAAAGAGGGAGGCAGTAAGAGAAGAAGAAAAGTAGATGTAGAATGGGGAAACTTTTCTCACATAAAAGAAGTGTATAAGGAAAAGCATTTACAAAAGAAAAGGGAGGTAATGGTGGCAAGCAATGCTTGAACTTCATTCTCATCAGAATTGGTGCAAAGAAGGAAGAATATATATATATATATATATATATATATATATATATATATATGCCATTGTATATACAAATGTAACTAACGCAAAAGGGAAATAGGAAAGGAAGAGCATGAGAGAAAGGGATAGGATGACAAACAGGAAATCAGATTAAGGAAGGCAGTGGTTAGAAGCAAAATATACCTTTGAGAAGTGATAGAACTAAAAGATAGGAGGGAAAGAAACGGAAGAAAATGAGATAAAAGGAAATGGAGAGTTAATAATCATAAATATTATTATTAATGTGATGAGCTCACCTACAAAAAAAAGCAGATAGCAGAATGTATTATAAACCATTATTCAACAATGTTTTGTTTTACAAGAGAAACATTTGAAACAGATATACAGAATTAAAATAAAGGGAAAGAACAGAATCTAATATGCTTCATCTGAAGTAAAAAAAAGTCAGGGGTACCAATCATGATCTCAGAAAAGTCAAAGACAAAAATACACCTAATTAAAAGAGATAGTCAGTGAAACTGCATTTTGCTAAAAGATACCATGGATAATGATGTAATATTAAAAATTTTATACAAGTTTCTCTGACAAAGACCTCATTTCTCAAATAAATACTTAGTATAGAGCTGGGTCAAATTCATAAAAAATAAGAACTGTTCACCAAATGATAAATGTTCAAAGGATATGAACAGTTGTTTTTCAGAAAATGAAATCAAAGGTATCAATATTCACTTGAAAAAATGCTCTAAATCATTATTGATTAGAGAAATGTAGCTTAAAACAACTATGAGGTACCAGCTTATACTTAGCAGAAATGACAAATGCTGAAGGGGGTGTGTGAGAGAAAATAAGTACACTAATGAACTGCTAGTAGAGTTGTGAACTGGTCCAACCACTCTGCAGAATGCCCAAAAGGCTATAAAACTCTACATGCCCTTCGATCCAGCAATACTACTACTAGATCTATAGATCTGTATCCCAAAGAGATCAAATAGAAAGTAAAAGTATCTGTATATACAAAAATATTTATAGCAGCTCTTTTTGAGGAGCAAAAGTATTGGAAATTGAGGGGATGCTCATCATTTGGGGAATGACTGAACAAGTTGTGGTATATAATTGCGATGAAGTATTATTGTGCTATAAGAAATGACAAGGTGGAAATGGTTTCAGAAAAAAAAGATAGCAAAATCTCTATGAACTGATGCAAAATGAAGGGAAAGGAACTGGGAGTTAATTGTGCACAGTAACAATGTTATAATGATAATTAACTGTGAAACACTTGGCTACTCTGATAAATGGAGTGATCCAAGACAATTCCAAAGGACTCATGGGGAAAAATGCTATCCTCCTCCAGAAAGAGAAGTGATAAACTCTGAGTGCAGATTGAAGAATAATTTTCTCACTTTATTTTTCTTGACCTTTTTGAAATAGGAATAATATGGAAATATTTTGCATGATTTCACAATTATAATTGATATATGGCTTGCCTCTCAATGGGTAGGGGAGCAGTGGGTAAGAGGGAGGGAATTTGGAACTCAAATTTTTAAAATAATGTTAAAATAAATATTTTTTTTAAAAAAAGAAAGCATAGTGGCCAATACATGTAATAAATGTTCAAATGAATCAAATGTTTAAAATTTCATTTGCAAATGGAAATATCTAGACGACATCATCCATAAATAACTGTATGAATATTGATATTTTTCATTAAATGTCATTTTAAAAAGCAGAACAAATTGATTGGATAAGTGGAATATTATTATTTTTAAATGTAAACACTCCTGAATTGCCTTTTCTGAATTATCATCCAAACCCTGCCCTCTAACGGGGGTTGTTTCCCAAGTTTCTTTCTTGGTCCTCTTTTCTCTGGACACCCTCTCTCAGTAAACTCATCACCTCTCATAATTTTAGGTATGGTCTCTATATCTCCCAAATACCTAATCCTACCCTCTTTATTGAACTCCATTCTTGTAACAGCAAATTAGTATGTTAAACTGGATGTCTCATAGATGTATCAAAATTCCAAACATTTAAAAAAGAATTCATTATCTTTCTCTCCATACTCATTTCTCTTCTGAACTTTCCTATTCTATTGACAGCACTATCATCTTCCAGTCACCCACTCAGGTTTTCAAACTCAAGAGTCATCTCCAATTCCTCATTCTCCATCATTCCAAATACTCGATCAGTTGCCAAGTCTTGTCAATTCTATCTCTGATCTGTCTTCTTATCTCAACCCATATGTTCACTATCTTCATTACCTCCCACCTGGACTATTTCAATAGCCTAACTGGTCTCCATACCTTGTCTCTATCCCTACAATCCATCCTTTACAGGTACCCAAAGACAAAACCACAAATCTTACCATTTCATTTAACTGATCAATGAACTCCATGATTCCCTATCACCTCTAGGGCCAAATAAACATTCTCTTTTTTTTTTGGAATTTAAATCCTTTAAAGTTGCCTGTTTGTAATTTACTATTTTTCTAATTTTAATAGTACTAACTTGACATACTTTATGGTCCAGTCTAATTAGTCTTCCTCTTCCTCACATATGACATTCCACATTCAGTTTCTATTCTGTTCCACAGATTTTTTCCTTATGATTGTGCTGCTCAGAATCCCTAGTTTTTTTCATAGCTCAGTTCAAGTACCACCTCTAGCTTGAGACAATTACAAAATCCTACAGATCTCAGTGCCTGTGTGCAGCAGCTAGCTGATACTTACTTATTAGAGATGATTGTTATTCAGAATGAAAATGTATACCTCCAAAATAGGCAAATCATACAAAGCAGATCTTGATTTGTTGTTTTGTAGATCACCTATGCTTAAGAATGTCATGGACAATTTTTTTAAAATTCGGATTAACCTTAAAAGTTTGTCATGCATACATTTTTCCAGAGAACAGACCTCTGCTGTATCTATATATTATCATGCATTTATTTTTGTATTTTACCCAATAGTATATTATCAATTTGAGGGAAGGTAGTGTTTTATTTTTGCCTCCCTCATTGCCTGGCTATTATTTTTAATTAGGTCTTTATCTTTAAAAAAATGTGTTACAGCTAGTTTTTTTTAAATGCACTGTAGTGCCCTAACCACATTCCCCCCATAATCTCTGTAGTTGTAATGCCTTGATTTTTCATAGCAAGGTGGTTTTGGAGGAATGCAGTTTTAGAAAAGAATTGCCTATACATTCTTTCTTCTGGAGGGTTCAATCAATTTGTCTCCCTCTTCCTTGAAGACAGACTAGAAGCACTCACCTCAGATACTGGTATAAATTATGAAGGTTAGTTGAAGAATGTCATTCCTCTTAGATTCTGAGCTGCTTTACAACTAATCATTATCCATGGCTTCTCTCTATTTAAAAGTACTACTTCCTACAAAATGGACATGATGTGTGGGGTCAAATGATACAATAAGGTTGGAATATTTTACCTCATCTAGGCAAGGCCTAAGTGCTTAATGGGTGCATATGAGTCTATAGAGGTAAATTGTGTTGCTACTCTCAAAATGAACTATTTTGTCCATTTTTGGTAATAGGAAAACTATGATTTAAAAGAAAATAAAGTTGTTTACCAGATGGCAATACCCATGTGTACCTTGAGTATTGCTATGTAAACCTTTTAACTAGTGACTCACAGGCGACATCTGGGCATGAGAGCACATAGGCAGACACTGACCACCCAAAGCATCTGTTTTTCTCTTTTGCATGTTTTCAGCTGGACTGTCAAGGCACCAAGCAGCAATGCTACAAATGAGTCTGATTTCAGAACCTCAGTTCCATTGGGAAGCTGATCCTTAGGTTCCATTAGTATCTTTCACAGCTGTCAAAGGAAATGTCCTTGTTGCTATTCTTGTCTTGGTTTGGGGCTTATTTTCAAGTCCTATTATCTGGAAAATATCTGAATATAACGGCTATAAATGGAAGTTTCAGCTGCTTTTTCAAATAGTGCGCTGGATGAGGAGGTGGATTCTGCATCTTCTTCAAAGTTATAAATTTTTATTTGGAACTTCTAAGGGTGTTGAATTTGGCCAACCTTTGATTCTGGGAATCTATAAAGACATCACCTCTTTTTAATAGAACATATCAAAAGCTGAAGCATATTACATTCCTCATAAGTATGTGCAATAAAGAGCATTTGGGGTACGTCTTATGTGATTCTTCTACATAAATGCCAGATTTGTGTCCCATAATAAAAGGCTCTCACAGCATTTGCATAGATTTTTACTGAAGAAGGAAATTCATGAGTTATCTAGCATTACTTTATAATGGAATGAAGTTAATGATGACTGCTGCAGGTTTTTTTTAAGAATAAAAGATTGATTAAGTTCAAATTAATATTGAGTCAAAGAAGACAGTCTTTTCTTTTTTTTTAGTGAGGCAGTTGGGGTTAAGTGACTTGCCCAGGGTCATACAGCTAGTAAGTGTTTAGTGTCTGAGGCCGGATTTGAACTCAGGTACTCCTGACTCTAGGGCCAGTGCTCTATCCACTACGCCACCTAGCTGCCCGAAGAGAAAGTCTTCCACCTAAATTGGCAATGCTTTAATTGTTGTGGCAAAGTGGAGAGAGAAAGGCATACTGAAAGCTAGGAAGTCTTGAATTCAAGTCATGTGTCCCACTAGCCAAGCTCTCAGTACTCTAGGCAATTCTCTAAGATTATAAATTATGCAGAGCAGGAAAATTTACATTGAAAGAGAAAGTTTCCTCCTCTGGGAATTCCTTATTCCTGTGAAATCACAGGTCTTCAGTCCTAAATCGATTATATAAAACAAAGGCAGAAGATTAGCATCCACAGTTGTGCGTTAATCCAGAGGGTACAGTAGCCAGGAATAGATGCAACAATATCATCTGTGTTCTTAAATGTCTATTCATGAATGCAACAAGTCAGAGGGGAAAAAACAGGGGGAAAAGATTAACCAGAGGGCTTAACATATAGAAATAATTATACATCACTAAAATTCATGGAATATGACACAATATTAGAATCTGAGAATAGAAAATGTCATTATACTCAGCAAGATCAGATTGAATAGAAGGGCTAGTAGAGCAGTGTTTGAGTATCAAGAAGATATACTACCATTTGGAAAACAGAACCTCCAGGGGGAAATATAGTGTAGAGTAGAGGTATCAAACATACCATCTAAGGGACCTTTTCAGCCTGTAACACTCTTAAGTACAGCCCAAACCAGATTGCAATGTAATTGGGAAATAGTTACCAAAATAAATAATAATACAATAAAACATAAATAATGTCAATATAAGGTGTTTCTAAGTCCATATGCAACCAATAGGGATCTTTATGTGTGGTTTAGTGTCCCTATTTCTGTTTGGGTTTGATACCACTGGTTTAGTAGATTTGACTGAGGCTCTGGAGCTATTTGATATTTTTCTCAGGTTCAATATTCCAGTGCAACTGGAAGAAACTTCTCAAGAATAAATTATAAGAGGGGGAGGAAAACTCTTTTTCAATACATGGGTGAATGAGTTGAAGAAGCTATCAAGTAGTCTCTCCTCCCCTGTGCATGGGCACAGTGACCAGTACAGAGGGCTAGTTTTACCATGGATTCTCTAAAGTGCTGGTCTCTCATGTCTCCCTTAAGTCTGTATCAATTTATTTCTTTGCCTAGATTAACTAAATAACATATGGAATTCTTTCAATATGACTTCCTATCTGTTTATTACTGTGGTCTTTCTAATGTCTATCTCTTACCTCATTCAGGTATGTCTCTCATGATACTGATATTTGGGAGCTACCCATGATGAACTGCCTTTTTCTTGGCTATTATAAGCTCTTCAAACCAGGCAGGAGTCCTCCACTGTGGGCAACAAACCTTTCCTAATGCAATTAATTGAGAATGATTTCTATTTGTTGATTTTAAAATCCAACCACAGGAATAGTTTACTTTTATCTCTAAGCTTTGTTGTTGTTATATCATTTCAGTCATGTCCAACTTTTCATGGCCTGATTTGGAACTTCCTTGGCAAAGATGCTGAAGTGGTTTTTCATTTTGTTTTCAAGCTCATTTTACAAGTGAGGAAATTGAGGCAAACAGGGTTAAGTAACTTGCCCAGGGTCACACAGCTCATAAGTGACTGAGGCCAGATTGGAATTCATAAGAAGGGGTCTTCCTGATTCTAAGCCCAGTGCTCTATCTACTGTTTCACCTATTTGCCCATTTTCTAGGTTTATGATATAGTTATTATTAACCTTCTAGAAATATTATCCCTTCTAGTATTTACTATGAAGATCTTAGAGAATATCATATCAACCTGAAGCTGTCTATATTTATCATTGATATGTTAAAGAGAGAATAGGCAATTCTTACAATGAGGTTTGAGCTTTTTGTTGCCCATCCTCAAAAAATCTTCATAATTCGTTGTTCCTATTTATGTCCTAGGATTTAGAAATTAAGTTGAAACCAGCTCCTAAATGGGAAGCTAGGAAAAAAAAAAAAAAGGTTGGTAACAACTACTAAAAAGTAATAAAAATGACATGTTTGCTTATACCGTGTCCTAATGAACACTGGATCTATAGTCAGAACGGGGTCCAAACTTCTGCCTGGCTACTTCCTACTTGTGTTACTTTAATCAAATCACTTATCCTCTTAAGGCCTCATTTTCCTCATATCTAAACTAGGAGACTGAGACTAGATAATTTCTAATGTACTTACCGTCTCTGAATCCTATGATATTCTCTTCAATGGCTAGTACCCTTTTAGTTAGCATTTTAAAGGTATATAATTTAATAAGAGAAAATAATTTATCCATTTATTTTCAAAAATAAAAGAATATACAATTAGAAAGCAAAAATTTATTTAGGAAATAATGTCATGGACTTTCAGTATTCTTTATTGCCGTGTTAATTAATATAATTTGATTACATGATGTAGTGAATGAAAAAAGCCCATTGAACAAATGCATCATATAATTTCACACCCTAGAGTACAGCTACGCTCCTGAGGGAGCAGGTTAAAACTAGCTGTGGGGAAACCCAGTATTTGGTTGGTTAATCAAGGAGAGTGGAATCTTCCAGTTAATTTAAGATAGGTTCCAGTTTTTAACTTGGGAGTCAGAAGGTAAATTAGCTAGTTGTGTTTACACTGAAGCAATTAGCTAGTAATTGAGGCATGTAAAGGAAAGCTTTTTCTGTAAGAAATGCTCCATGAGCCTATCACCCATTTATCCACGCTTATGGCTTAACCATCCAGTTCCAGAATCAGCCTGCAAGCTGAAGTTTTGTGAATATGAATGAGGACTTGTAAACATTGTGAAATAATGACTCTGCTTTTGGGTGCCAAATATCAGACTTCCTGCCAATTAAATAGTCATATTTGTAATCCTGAACCTGGCAATATAAGCAAAGTGCTAGTTATTCTCTTGCTGAACTCCTATAGGGAGCTTAATTGGAGTCAGAGTACATAAAAGGTCAAGAATGACAAATCCAAGCAAGAAAAAGTCTGTATTTGGGGTCAGTCATTAGACTAAGGTACAAGAGATGGAGAGGGAAAACGGCATGGATGTTGGTACTTTGGGTAATGGATGGCACAGTGGAGAGAATGCCAAGTCTGAAGTGAGGATGACTCATTTTTATGAATTCAAAGCTGGCCTCAGATACTAGCTGTGTGACCCTGGGAAAGTCACTTAAGCCTACTTGCCTCTGTTCCTTCATCTATAAAATGAGCTGGAGAAAACAATGCAAACCACTTAAGTACCTTTGCCAAGAAAACCCTAAACAGGGTCGTGAAGAGACAGATACAACTGAAATGACTGACCAAGAACGAATTCAAGAATATAGAAAGTCTGCTTGTCAAACCAAGGTGTGAGGCAAGGGCGTCAGAGTCAGGACAGTTTCAAATTTAGAAACCTGAACAAGACAAAGAAAATCTAGAAAAAAATTATGAAGCTGCAATCAGACAACTGGCATTTATTAAACACATGCTATGTGCCAGGCACCAGGAATCTTAAATATTTTTCTAGTGCTATTTCCTAGGTCTGAGGTTTTGTGACCACCCCATCTGCTACCCAAACACTGGCATTAGTATTTTAAAATGCTCAATTAAAAAAAACATTTTATATCCTTCTAGGTAGAACTTATTCCTATGAGTAATGAATAAGAGAACCCCCTTGTTGCAGGGTTTTTGAAGAAAAAAATTCAGACCCAGTTTGAATCAATATAGTCATAGACCGGCAAGATATTTCAAGGGAAATGAGATGAACAAAGTTTTAAGCTCAGTAATTCATATTATATTAAGAAGTGAAAATGGAGGGGTAACCTAGGAGTTGACCATTTTTTGTGAGTCAACCTGAGTTATAAAAGCATTACTTCCTTAACTTTAGTATGGCTGCTTGTATTCCCTGCCAAATGCCTGGCACTGATATTTCACATGGTAATGGGTAGAATCTAAGGAACCTCCTCTGGACTCAACCACCTTATTGGGTCAGAAACCTGTATACTTTTCTTTTAATTGTAGAAAGAGAATGATGGATCAAAAGGAATAAGTAGAGAAAATTTAGCAATGTAGTACACGTGAAAATTAGTTGCTATTATCTTTGTTGCCAGTTTAATTTTGAGCTTTAGTGGTAACTTGCCTAGGAATCCATAAAAAGTAAAAGCACCATTCAATGTACACTATACTAAAGTGTTAGCATCAAATCCAAACATGCTAACTCACAAATGGAAATAGTATTATTATTCCATGGAAAGGTACTCCATAAACCTAGGAGGGGAAAGAAAGAAAAACACTTAAATGTTTTCTTTTTATTAAACAATTCACATCTCAGTTCAATCAGAACCCAATATAATGGATTGGGCAGATGTAAATGTTCTTTCCATAAAATATTCTCAAATATCATACTTTATAATAAAGTACATAAATGTGAATAATGCCTTATGCAACTGCATTAAATCTATGATATTTAGCTCTGGATAGAGTTCAGGTTGTTATCAGCAGTCTTCATAAAGTTTATGGGAAATCCTTTTGATCCTCTTTTTTTTAATACTTCAAAGAAGTACCAATACATTTACTGACCATATTGAAGCCTAAAAAACTATTACCTTCCACAAGAGTCCTTTTAAGAAATTCTAGGTAGACTCTTTAGGAAACTTAGAATAGTTCAAAAAATATAATAAAGGTCTTAAGTAGAATGGTAGCAATTAGAATGAAAAAAAAAACCTGAAGGAATTGAAAGCATTGGAGAGATAGGTTTGATATAATAGATAAAGAGCTTGACCTGGAGTCATAAAGACCTGAGTTCAAATCTAAAGTCAGACACTTACCAGTGGAATAACCCTGGTGGGCAAGTCACTTAACCTTTATCTGCCTACATGTCCTCATCTATAAAGTAGGATTAATAATAGCATCTACCTCCCAGAATTGTTATGATAAAATGAAAAAATAACTGTAATGTACTTTGCAAACCTTTAAGTGCTATATAAATGCTCTTATAAATTTCCTTCACTCATTCACTCATTCATGCCACAAGTACTTATTAAATGCTTAGTTTGTGCAGAAGACAGTGCTTGTCAGTGACAAGAAACACAATATATATATATATATATGAAAAAAATTCCAGAATCTGTAAGGCTTAGCAATTATTGAAAAATGTGGGCTGGGGGAATAACATAGAAAAGAGAGGGAAAAGCCAAAATGAATCTGAAATGTTAAATATTTTGAATAACTGTGAAACTTCTAGTGAGGGTAAGAGAAATAGGGAAGTTGGTATGAAGAGCTGGATTGGCAGAGTGGAATGGAGATGATGAGTTCAGTTTTGGATATGGTAAGTTGGAGGTGCTGGCTGGACAATTAAGCAGGCAGTTGGAAATGCAGAACTGGAAAGACTTCATATTTAACTTGGAATCCAATTAAAACTACCAGATCACTTTTTTTTTAAATACTGCTGTCCACATTTTTTATTCAAAATACTGTCCAGACATCTTGTCCTTGTATGATTGCATTGGGATATAAGTGTCTTTGTATGGGTTCACCTAATATGCAAGATATGGTTCCTGTTAAATGTAATTGTTTTGGTTTTCAACAGTGTTTCAGGCTGTTGAGTTCTACACCTCTGCCAAACTGAACTACTAATTTTTCTAATCGGGTTCTTTCTTTGGGTGGGGGGGGCAATGAGGGTTAAGTGACTTTCCCAGGGTCACACAGCTAGTGTCAAGTGTCTGAGGTTGGATTTGAACGAACTACTCATTTTTCAAGGTCTAACTCAAATGTTACTTCTCCATGAAGTCTTCCCTGATTCTCCATGTCAGAAGTGAACTCTCTTTATATAAGCCTCTTAGACCCCTTTATTTTACCTCTCCTATACATGTAATAATTTTAAAATGCATATTATCATTCTCTGGTCACATGACTCGTTATTGTATTGTAAACTGCTTAAGGACAGAGATTATATTCTTTTTTCATCTTTGTAATCCTAGCAACAGTACTCTGCACTTTTATTTTGATCAGAACTGTGATTTCATCAATTTAGGGAACCTCTGGCAATAAAAATTACCTCTTACAATGTATACTGATAATTGTTCTGCCACTTATAATCACAGAGATCTGTTTATTACACTGGTTGTTAAGTGACTTGTTCTCCATCAGGTGACTTGTTCTTCTCATGTCTAAGGCCAGTAACATACTCAAACTGCTCCACACCTACTTACCTTGAATATAATAGGTATTTAATAAATATTTGCTTTTTAAAAATTTTTGGTGGGGCAATGAGGGTTAAGTGACTTGCCCAGGGTCACACAGCTAGTTAGTATCAAGTGTCTGAGGCCAGATTTGAAACCAAGTACTTCTGAATTCAGGGCTGGTGCTTTATCCACTGCACCATCTAGCTGCCCCCACTTATTTTTGACAATGATCATCTTGAATATCAGTTCCATTGACCATGGTATAAACTATATTAGATTAGCATCATTTGAAATTTTAATTAATATTTTATGTCATCACAAAAGTTATTAATGAAAACAAACAAGAATTGGTTAAAGTGTTGTACCACAACATGAGCTATTCTTATAAATTGTTATAGGTACCTTAAATAATGCTTTTAATCACAGATATTTGACCACCTTCTTATCCAACTATTAGTACAATCATGCAATTATTTTTTGGGGGTGAGGGAGTTTGACAAATTGTGGCTTCATAGATTTAGCTTGTTGAAAATTGGTATTTTACCCCTCTTCCTCTTCTTTGCAAATACTTTATTACTATGCTTAGTTTTGCCTACATTCATTTGATGATCATCTATTCCCACAAGTTCTCATATTACTGTCCCATGCTGTTTATTTAAGTAAATTTACCTATGCTTTCTCTACTTTTTCCCTTTTCTTTTAATGTTTTTCCATACATAAGAATGTGTTACAAATTTTGTACCCTCATGTCTCTTTCAAATTCTTAGTTAAAGTATCATTCTTTAGTGGTGATCTTTTATGAGGTGTTTTTGTTTACTTTTTCCTCATTATTTCTCACCTCATTTAGTTTACTCTCAACACTATTCTCCAGTTAATGATTATGGAGCTTCTGAAATATGAAATTTGAATTCATCCCTTTTCTATCCCTCCTTAGTGATATTGCTTACATAGATCATAGTTCTAACCCACTCCTCTTGCTACTTTTTTTTTTCCTTTTGCCTGTGTGTCAATTTCAGAAATATGAAGTCATAAAGGAACCAGTGACAAGTCATTTAACCTGAGCATAAATTCCTCAGATTGAAAATATGGTTACAATAATACAAGTCATAAGTACCCCACAGGTTTAAAAATATCAAATGACAAAATGTGTAGGAAAATGCTTTACAAACTGAACAGCCCTAGACAAATATAAGGCATATGTCTCTATTCCAGTAATGATTTTTAAAATGAAGCTCTATATAGAACAATGATGAAGAAATCCAGAGGAAAACTATAGTAGAGTCAGAGTCAAAGCAAGTAAACATTTTTAAAGCTTCTATTATGTGGCAAGCACTCTGCTAAATACTGGAGATACAAAGAATAGAATCAAGGAGTCAAGGAAGAAAGGAGTCAAGGAGCTCACAATATAAATGAAGTAGTGGAAGGAGAGTTGAGGGAAGAGATTACCCAGTGAAGGAGTGCTATGAAGGGGCACCATGAGAAATGAACTGGGGATGTGTGGATTTCTAAATTGATTTCATTTTGTAGAATGATTAATTTCTGGAGATGATAAATCTCAAGAGGTGGGGAATGGTGAAGAGACTTCCCTAAGAATCCCTTAAATAGAGAAAGATGAGAGAGAAAATCTTAGGTATGCCACTCCCACCATCTTCAACCAGAGGGAAGGTAGGGGAGAGAGCCTCAAGGATAGAGGATCTTGAGGAGGTATGAGTTTCCAAGTTGATTTAATGTACCACAATGATGAGTTTCTAAAGATGACAAAGTTCAAAAAAATATTATTTAATCCCTCATCTGGGATTACACAAAGTCCACCAAAACCCTACAAATATTTGGAGAGAAGTAACATCATGAAGTGAGCTTCAATTCAGTTAAATAGGTTTGAAAACTGCCAGAGTTTAACCATGGATGTTCCATTAGGGCCAGAGACACATGGAACTATGACTGTGGATGCTTTAGAAAGGTCTACTATTTTTTGTACATGCAAACACAAGCGAAAAAGAAAAAAACAACAATAACAAGGTGCCCAAGAAACTGGACACAAGAGCAAATGGAGTATTACAATCCCTTTCAAGAGAGTAGGATGAGCTAGAGCTTTGTCTTAAAACCAAATACCAAATCAAGGGGCAGCTAGCTAGGTGGCTCAGTGGGTAGAACAGTGTCCCTGAAGTCAGGAGGACCTGAGTTCAAATCTCACCTCAAACACTACCTATGTGACCCTGGGCAAGAAATTTAACACCAATTGCCTTAAAAAACCAGAGACATTTCCACTCATATTGCCCATGGTTCTGGGACAGAATAAGCCTGGTGACTTTGCACAGCCCTGCCTCACTTAAATCCAATTTACTGCAAGTCATGACACCATCCCTATGTAATCGTCCTCTTAGAGAACAAAGAACAAACAGCAACAGCAAGTCCCAAAAGAGAATCTGGCTGAGGAGAAATGTAACCAGAACAAAACACAATAAAGAATTACTATGGGATACCAAGTTGCTCAAGAAATAAGTGCAGAGTAATATAACAACTACATAACGACTATAAGAACAGCCTCTGTGGTAAAAAAATGTGAAAGTTTTTTAATAGTCGGTTAGGATAACTGAAAGATGCCAGTTTTTTTTTTTTTTTTAAGGACCACCCTTTCAGGGAGGAGACGAATGGCATGAGCTACACACGCCAGTCCACCTGCTGCGCACGTCAGACTGCCTGCTAGGACTCCACTTCTGGGGTGCGAGCTTAAAAGGCAAGGAGAGAACGGAAGTGGGAGTTTTTTCCTGCTCTGCTGGTCTCCTGACTGTGCTGCACAGACAGTCTCTCTCTCCCCAAAGGTGGCCTTCTCTTTTGGTGAGTTTTATATGGAATATAGACTAAGCTTAGACTTAAGATGATTGGTATTGTGTTTCTACTTTCCTATCCTTCTAATCAACATCACCTTGTGACTATCATACATATCAATGATCTATCTAGAAAACCAGAAGCTTCTTCCATTTACTAGTCTGGGAGATAAATTAAGGAAAAGGTTAAGTAGGGTAGATTTATGACCTAATATCCAATTTTAAATCTAACACCTCAGAGGAAAAACTTATTTAACTATAAGGGCAACAAGAATAGCTGGGGTGGAGGGGGGAGGGAAGAAGTAATTAAAAAATGAAATAATGGGTAGAGGTTTGGATTAAAAAAAATGGAAGGAAAATGAATAGCTTAGAACAGAGTACATAAAACTTTACCCAAGTAGCAGACTCCTTCAAAGATAGAACAAAAATAATTCAATTACTCCAAGAGATAATAAAACATAATAAAATTTTAAGTCAGAAAAATTGAAGAAAATATAAATTGTATATTATTAAATACAACTGACATAAAATATGTCAAGTAGAGATAATTTTAGAATAATTGGAGTCACTGAAAACCATGACAAAAAGTTGGTTACCATATTTTAAAAAGCCATAAAATAAAACTGCTCAGATTTATTATAAACAGATTTTAAAGTAAAAATAGAATTTTCTAGTCACCTCCTGAAAGAAACTCCAAATTGAAAACACCAAAGAATGTTGTAGCCAAAATCCAGAATTTCCAGTTCAAAGAAGGAAAAAAAGAACTAAACATATCCAGAAGAGTTCAAGTACCAAGAAACCACAATTGGGATCAAATAAGCTGCTGCTATAAAGAAGAGAAAAAAAAACTTGGAGTAGAATAATCCAAAAATAATCTACTATCAAATTTTTTTGAACCTATAGGTAAAAGTAAAAAGAAGCCTTAATAGAGTATTTAAAATCATTCCTGATTTATGACCTGAGATGAACAGAAAGTTTGAGTCTCATAAGAGTCAAGAGAAACCTAAAAAGATGAATTTTTTGAGCAATTTTGAAAAAAAAACTTTAAACTGCTAATATCTTAATGGGAAATATGTGTGCTTTTAGAACCCCAAGGTCTTCAAAGTTACAGAAAGAGTTAAGAAAGAAAATCACATGGCCTAGAAAGAAGTTTCTTCTCTTTTGGAAGTTTTAAGAGAGCAAAGAAAAGGAAACAAAAAAGGAATATATAAGGGAAGAAATGAGAAGGAAGGTTAAAAAAAAGTATTCTCATAATTAAGATGTAAGAAAAAAATATGCAAATGTGATAAATAAAGTTGGGGTACCAGACATTCAAATTTTACTCTCATCTGAGAATGACAAAGGATGGTTGAAGATAAATACATACACAGTTTTGTGTAGATATATTTAAGTGAACAGTGAAGTGGAATTTGACAGGGAGGAGGGGAAGAGAAAGGAAGGTTTAATATGTAGGATAAAGATGGGAAATGAATAAATGCAAATAAAAGAAATTTCAACAATAGGAAGTGAATCAAAATAAAATAGCAGAAGTGGACTGGGGTCAGACCACTTCAGTTTTAGATAACTAATATTAATCACATTTTTCTTTTCATACTCTTCTTTCTTAAAAAGAAAAAAAAATACAGAACTTTGGGGAAAGTGAGGATGAAGCATAAAAGGATATAATAGAGGTAAGTATCCAATTAACAACCATAACTATTAATGTAAATTGAATGAACACATCAACAAAAGAATAGGGTAGCATAATGTATTAGAAATATAATCCAAAAATATTTTTAGAAGAAATAATCTTTTAAAAAGATTCAATAAGATGAATTCTGCTCTAGCCCCTTATGTTATTACACCTTAGCTAAACTTTAAAAAGTAGTAGAAAAAAATAATGACCTTGTAAAAGACAATAGTAAAAATAGGAATGCTTAAAAGAAATCATGGATAGCTAGGAAGCACAGTGGATAAAGTGCTGGAACTGAAGTTAGGAAGACTCATCTTCCTCAGTTCAAACCTAGCCTCAGACACTTAGTAGCTGTGTGACGATGAGCAAGTCAATTAACACTGTTTGCCTTGGTTTTCTGACCTGAAGAATGAGATGGAGAAGGAAATGGCAAACCACTCCAGTATCTTTACCAAGAAAACCCCAAATGAGGTTATGAAGAGTCAGACAGAACTGAAAAATTAAAAAAAAATTAAAAAAGAAATAACCAAGGAAATGTTTTATGTTTAAAGGAACCATAGACAATGGAATACTACTTTTACCTAATTTACCTTCAGTAAATGGCATAGCACATAAATATTTTTAAATTAACTGAATTATAAGAAGGCCTTAATGTGCCATTTCGAATCTAAACAAATCTAACAAAAAGATAAGAAATAAGCTGGAGTTAAAATGTGTTAGATATGATAGATGCTCAGTAATTACTCAAATGTAAATATAAGTATAAATATATACTTTAACCTATACATGACACCTTCAGGAAAAAAATAGCATATGCTAGGAGCATGCAACTAAAAACAATCAATACCAGAAACATTTAAATATCCTATATATTTTACAACAAAATAGGAATTATAATTAGTAAGTCTTTGAAAAAAATTGATTTAATGTGATTCTATTTGCTGAATCAAAAACTAGTTTTGAAAACAATAGCTAATTTAAAGAAACTATAGATGGTGGAGCCAAGATAGCAGAAGTAAGGCTGTAACTTTTGAGAGCTCCCCACAATCCATTGACATACCTCCAAATAATGGCAGAAAACAATTCCTGGAGCAGCAGAATCCACAAAATAACAGAGTGATATCATTTTCCAGCCAAAGATGGCTTAAAAAGTTGGCAGGAAAGATACCTGGCTAAGAGGGCAGCCACACCATCGAGATCCAACCCCAGGCAGGCCACACCTCCAGAGCCATGGAATCATCAGATTCCTCAGATGAAGACAATAGTCTCAAATTGCCTACATGTGAAGCTTCAAGAGAGAAGATGAATTGGTCCCAAGGGAAAAAAAAGCCTCCTTGTAAGAGATCAAAAAGTATTTTTAAAATCAATTGAGAGAGGTAGAAGAAAAAATGGGGAGAGAAATGAATGCAACACAAGAATATTATGAAAAAAAGAATCAGTAGCTAGGAAAAGGAAGCATAAAGATTGACTGAAGAAAACTATTCCTTAAAAAATTCATTTTGCCAAATGGAAAAGGAGGTATAAAATTTACTGAAGAAAACATTGTGTTAAAAATTCAAATTGGACACATGGAAACTAGTGACTCCATGAGACACCAGTAATCAGTCAAACAGAATCAAAAGAATGAAAACATAAAAGAAAATGTGAAATACTTCATTGGAAAGACAAATGACATGGAAAATAGATCCAGGAGGGACAATTTGAGAATTATTTGACTGTCTGAAAGCAATAATCAGAAACAGAGTCTAGACACCATATTCCAACAAATTACCAAGGACAACTGCCCTGATTATATAGAATCAGAGGAAAAATCATCATTGAAAGAATCCACTGATCACCTCCTGAGACCCCAAAAAGAAAATTGCAAGGAATATTGTAGCCAAATTCCAGAATTATCAGATGAAGGAGAAAATACTGCAAGCAGCCAGAAAGAAGCAATTTAGATATCATGAACCCACACTCAGGATTGCATAGGACCTGGCAGCTTCAACAATAAAGGATGGCAAGGCTTGGAATATGATATTCCAGAAGGCAAAGGAGCTTGGATTGCAACACAAAGTCAAGTACCCAACAAAACTGTACATTCTCTTTCAAGGAAAAAATGTACATTCAATGAAATAAGGGACTTTTAAGGTTTTCTGATGAAAAGACAAGAGCTGAATAGAAAATTTGATCTTAACATACAATAATCAAGAGAAGTTTTAAAAGGTAAATGGAGGAAAATGTTATTTAATAATGATAAAATGTTTACATCCCTACACAGGAAAATTACACTTATAACTCTTGAGAACTGTATATCTATTTGGGCTACCAGAAGTAATATACACAGAGGGTATAAATATAATTATCTTTGATGTGATGATATAAAGAAAATTAAGGTTGAAAAAAAGTATATGAGGAGAAGAGGAAAGGGGAGGTGGAATGGGGTTAATTACATCATATTAAGAGGTACAAAAAACTATTACAATAGAGGGAAAGAAGGGAAGGGTGAGCATTGTTTCAACCTTACTCTTATCAGATTTGTTTCAAAGAGGGAGTAACATATATGTTAATTTGGATAAAGAAATTTAGCTTATTCTTTAGGGAAGTAAAATAAGGGGAATAGGAGGGCACTTATAGAAGGGAGAGTAAACTCAGGTGAGAAAAGGGTTAAGAAAAAGGAGGGGGCTGATAAAAGGGAGGGCAGATTGGGGGAGGCAGGGTTAAGAAGAAAAACATTGGTGAGGAGGAATAGGGTGAAAGAAGGGAGAAAATATACAAAAGGAGTAAAAAGAATGGAGGGAAATAGTAATAATAACTGTGAATGTGAATGGGATGAACTCTGCCATAAAACAGATGTGAATAGCAGAATGCATTGAAAACCAGAATCCTACAATATGCTGTTTACAAGAATCACATTTGAAGAAGGGAGATACACACAGAGTAAATGTAAAATGTTGGAGTAGAATATATTATGATTCAGATGAATTAAAAAAAGAAAAAAGCAGGGGTAGCAATTCTTATCTCAGACAAAGCAGAGGCAAAAATGATCTAATTAAAAGATATAAGGAAGGAAACTACATCTTGCTAAAAAGTATGATAGATAATTAAATAATATAAATACTAAGCATGTGTGTGCCAAGTGGTATAGCATCCAAATTCTTAGAGGAGAAGTTAAATGAGGTACAAGAGGAAATAGCAAAACTATAATAATGGGGGATTTTAATCTTCCCCTCTCAGAATTAGATAAATCTAGCTGCAAAATAAGTAAGAAAGAAGTTAAAGAGGTGAGTAGAATGATAGAAAAGTTAGATATGATAGATGTCTGGTAAAAATTGAATGGGTATAGAAAGGAATATACCTTTTTCTCAGTGGTACATGGCACATATCCAAAAATTGACCATGTATTAGGGCACAAAAATCTCATAGTCAAATGTAGAAAGGCAGAACTAGTAAATGCATTCTTCTCAGATCATGATCCAATAAAAATTACACATAATAAAGACCCATGGAAAGGTAGATTGAAAATTCATTGGAAACTAAACAATCTCATCGTCAAGAATGAGTGGGTCACGCAACGAACACAGAAACAATCAATAACTTCATCCAAGATGATGACAATAATGAAACAACATACCAAAACATATGGGATGCAGCCAAAGCAGTGATTAGGGGAAATTTTATATCTCTAAATTCTTACATTAATGAAAAAGAGAATACAGAGATCAATGAATTGTGCATGCAACCAAAAAAGCTAGAAAAAGTACAAATTAAAAATCCCCAACTAAATACTAAATTAGAAATCCTGATAATCAAAGGAGAAATTAATAAAATTGAAAGTAGGAAAACTATAGAACTAAGCAATAAAATTAAAAGCTGGTTTTATGAAAAAAAATAAAAGAGGTAAGACTTTGGTTAATTTGATTAAAAAAAAAGAAAGGAGAAAACCAAATTAAAAGTATCAAAAATGAAAGGGGTGATTTTACCACCAATGATATGGAAAGTAAAGCAATAATTAGGAGATATTTTGCTCAATTACATGTCAATAAATTTGACAATTTAAGTGAAATTTGATAAATATTTACAGAAATACAAATTGCCCAGATTAACTGAAGAGGAAATAAAATCCTTAAAGAAGCCCATATTAGAAAAAGGAATTGATCAACTATTAATGAACTCCCTAAAAAAATTCTCCAGGGACAGATGGGTTTATAAGTGAATTATACCAAACATTTAAAGAAAAATGAATTCCAATGTTATAAAAATAATTTGGAAAAATAGGTGAAGAAAGAGTTCTACCAAATTCCTTTTCAGACTCAAATATGGTGTTGATACCAAAACCAGGCAGAGCTAAACCAAAGAAGGAAAAAGTTTAGACCTATTTCCCTAATGAATATTCATGAAAAAATCTTAAATAAGATATTAGCAAAGAGATTACAGTAAGTGATCATTAGGACAATATACTATGACCAAGTGGGATTTATACCAGGAATGCAGGACTGGTTCAACAAAACTATCAACATAATCAACCACATCAATAAGAAAACTAACCAAAATCATATGATTATCTCAATAGATGGAGAGAAAGCTTTTGAAAAAATACAACATCCATTCCTAATAAAAATACTAGAGAGCTTAGGAATAGGTGAAGCTTTCCTTAAAATAATAAACAGCATCTACCTAAAACCATCAACAAGCATTATATGTAATGGAGCTAAGTTAGAGGCATTCCCAATAAGATCAGGGGTGAAACAGGGATGTCCATTATCACCCCTATTATTTAATATTGTACTAGAAATGTTAGCTTTAGCAATAAGAGAAGAAAAAGGAATTAAAGGAATTAGAATAGGCAAGGAGGAAACAAAACTATGACTCTTTGCAAATGATATGATGCTATACTTAAAGAGTCCTAGAGAATTAACCAAAAAATTACTTGAAACAATCAAAAACTTTAGCAAAGTTGCAGGATATAAACTAAATACACATAAATCATCAGCAATTCTATACATGACCAACATAGTCCAGCAGCAAGAGATAGAAAGAGAAATTCCATTTAAAGTAATGGTAGACAGTATAAAATACTTGGGAGTCTACTTGCCAGGACAAATCCAAGAACTCTATGAACACAATTACAAAACACTTTTCACACAAATCAAATCAGATCTAAATAATTGAAAAAATATCAATTTCTCATGGATAGGCTAATATAATAAAATGATAATTCTACCTAAATTAATTTACTTATTCAGTGCCATATCAATCAGACTACCTAAAAATTATTTTTAGAGCTAGAAAAAATAATAACAAAATTCATCTGGAAAACCAAAAGGTCAAGAATATCAAGGGAACTAATGAAGAAAATGCACATGATGGTGAGCTAGCTGTACCAAATCTGAAGCATTACTATAAAGCTGCAGTCATCAGAAGTACTTGGTACTGGCTAAGGAATAGAGTGGAGGATAAATGGAATAGGTTAAGCACAGGAGACACAGTAGTAAATAACTTTAGTTATGTACTGTTTGATAAACTTAAAGACTGCAGCTTCAGGGATAGGAACTCAGTATTTGGCAAAAACTGCTTGGAAACTGGAAGACAGTATGGCAGAAACTAGGCATAGACCAACATCTTACACCTTATACTAAAATAAGGTCAAAATGGGTACAAAAGTTTGACATACAATATCAGACCATATCTAAATTAGGAGTAGAAGTAATAGTTTACCTCTAAGATTTATGGAAAGGAGAACAGTTTATGATCAAACAAGAGATAGAAAATATTATGAAATGGACAATGGATGAGTTTGAATACATTAAATTTAAAAGGTTTTGTACAAACTGAAGCAACACATCCAAAATTAGAAGGGAGACAGAAATCTGGGAAACACTTTTGACAAAATGCAATATCTAAATATGTAGAAAACATTAACAACTATAAGATGCACAAGGGAAGGAAATATTTGATCTTCACAACTATTCTGTCAAGTAAGGTCTATGATTATGTTCATTTTACAGTTGAGGAAATTGAGTCAGGCAGATGTTATGTGACTTGTCTAGGGTCATATAACTAAAGAATTATGTAAGGTTGATTCTGAACTCATTTATTCCTAACTCTAGTCCTAGCATTCTATCCACTGTACCACCTATTTCCTTAATTATTAAAGAGTATTTCTCTAAAATTAACAGGTAATAGAAGTAATTGAGAAATATTATAAAACAAGAATGTTGAATATTATTGTATGAGTATTATTTGATATAGTTCTTAAAATGCTAATCATAACAAAAAGAAAAAAAATTCAAATAATAACAGAGGCAATAAAGAAACATGTAACACAAGAATATCTGGGGAAGTCCTGTTCAACTAATAAGGAGGTGCCCTTGAGGAGCCTTTGAAGAATGTCTAGATTGTCTAACATGTAGACCTCTTCATCATCTATCATGCAATGGGGGTAGCTTCCTGTGATTGGCTACATTTATGTTTTTGGTAAGACTAAACTGTGACTTCTCTTTTTGCTGCTCTCTAACCAGCTGTATCCAGAGAGCAAAGACAAAAATTTTACCAAAGGAAGAACTCTACGAACTGTACCAGTGGGAGAGAGGAATTTCCTTCTCTTGTTCCCTTCTTACCCCACCTTCAAACAATGGACTTATTTGTGATTATTTCTGTTTTGAATTGTTTGTCCTCAGTTTTAACAACCTTGGAGGAAGGACTCCAGGTGGTGCTAGCTAGCCCAGCATGGAACCCCTGAGAAGCTGGTGCAGTTTGGGATTTGGAAATAGAACTGTATTTTATAAGGAAGAGCTGAGCCAATCTGTTGTTGGAGAGTCAAAGGGGAAACAGGGACACAAGTGCACTATTGGTAGAATTCTTAAATGATCTAGTTGTTCTGGAAAGTATTTGAATCTATAACACAAAAGATACTAAATTGTACATGCTCTTTAACCCAGTACTATCACTACTAGTCCTATACTCCCCAATGAATTCAACAGAAAGATAATTATAGTAGCACTTTTTACATTAGCAAAGACCTGACAACTTGGAGGTTAGCTATAATATGGAGACCAATTGAGGAAGAGGAGAAGGAGAAGGAGGAGAAGGAGGAGGAGAAGGCAGAGAACAAGAACAAGAACAAGAATAAAACAAGATCAAGAACAAGCTTCCATCCTCCTGGCAGAGAGGTAAGGGACTAGAAATTCTGGATGAAAGAAATAGTTTTAAACACAACCAGTGGATGGACTTGACTATGTTTATTTCTCACAAAAGAGTTGCTTTTTGTTGTTGTTTTGTGGGGAGGGGGATTAGGAGTAGGTAGAAAGAAGCATATCAATAATAGTGTCAAAAAAAGGAAAGGACATTAATGAAACTTTCTAATGCATGGAACTGAGAAGGAACTTCATAAAGAGAGAGATACAAACAAACAGGAATTTTTGAACTACCATGTTTATTACATGATTTTGAAAAACTGATAAGGTGCAAGTTAATAGAGTGATAGTTTCATATTCATCTTTTTTGGTTCTTGCATATGAAAATGATTGTGCTTATGGATGTTTGTGAAACTCACAATATAAAAGTAAATTTAAAAATAAAGCACATTAATTCCCTGAAGAAATATTTATTATTAGCTATTGTATTAGATGCTGTATAAGAAATGATTCTTGTCATTTGATCCAAGAACTTAGTCTAATTGAACAAATAAAATATATGCACAAGTAATAATAATATAAAGCAGAGATATGATATGAAATTGTTATTTTATTCCCATCGGCCTGCCTTTCTTCATTTCTAAATGAAAATTATTTGGAAGATTGGAGGGGGAAGAAAAAACATTTGAATTCAAGTGATTTAGGGAAACTATAAGGTATCTATTCTGGAATTTGATGTATTGATAATATTACAATAAACATTTCCAGTTGGGAAATATGAAGTCTTTTTAAAACTATAAAGCACACTGATATATATGCAAGCATATAATATCAATTTATAAGACATTATTTTAAAGGGATATATTGCATAAATTATCTGCCATCTCAAACTCTGACACTTTTTTTTTAAAAAAGAAAAAATGCATTTCTTAAGTGCCCTTTGAATGCAGCAACTACTGAGAATTGAGTAGTCAGCTTTAGTGTATAAAAAAGTAGACTTAGAGTAAGAAAGATTTGGTTTCAGGTCTTGTGTCTGACATATTTAATGGTAATAATAGCTAACATTAATATAGTGCTTACTATATGCATATCATTGTGCTAAGCACTATGTGCTGTTTATGTGTCCATGAAAGACTCATTTAATCCTTCCATTCCCCAGGAAACTAACACTATATATTACAGATGATTTAGGTTAATGTAGGGAGTTTCCACACATGAAAGTTCCCCATAGTGATGAAATCTTAGTCTAGGCAAAAATTGAGTACACATTATTCTAATGGTTGTAAGAGACAAATCTCCAATCATACTATCACACCAACCTAGCCTTTCCCCAACAGAAAAGTTCCAGGAAGTTCCTGAGATTTGGAAGGTCAAAGCTAACTACATCTCATTAGAGGTTCCTGAACAATGGAAGAAAACAATGGTTGGAGGGTTCTTTTGCAAAGATTTAAATGAGGTTTCCCCCATGGTCATCACAGAGACCCCTCTGAATCGAATTTTTCCTCTCCCTTCCCCCCATCCCCCACTGTTTGAGGCCAATGCCAACTCTGATAACAAAAGAAAACTATGCAGAGAGCCTTCTTATTTTGTGTGTACCTGTTCCTTCAAGAAGAGACATGAAGGACTTCCTATCATATTGTACCTAAGCATTTTTCATTCCTTTGTCAACTGCAGCCAGGATGGGGGAACTTGTCACCCTTCTTGTCAAGTTTTCAGTTTTCATCTCTTCTGTTGATAACCAATGGAGGTTGGAGGTGGGGGGCGGTGGGAGAAATAGACAGAACAACTCTAACCCATCATTTTTTTTTATGGTAACATAATGGAAAAGGACATGTAGCCACATAACGATTGCATGTTTCAGCAGATTATTCTGTAATATTTTTTTTAATTCTCCAGTTCCTTTAAACATAATTACCACATTACCTGACATTCTCAGATCTCCTGACAGACTTCGAGAAGACAGAATAATGTAATCTTGCTGTCACTACTATGCATTTTTTTATTGTGCAGGTACCTGGCCAGTAGCTAAGGTGGACTCTGGTGCCAACAATGTTATCTGAAATGCTATCAGGAAATAACAGGCTCTCACACTGTAATTAAAGTGAGTGGATTCCTTTGTGTATGGCAATAAATTCTGAGTCAGGAAAGTGGTAGATGGGAATAAAATAATCATCAATAGTTAATTCTATGAAAAAGTCATACTGTTGCAGACTTCACCAAAAGTTGAACCCTAATTTTTCAGTTTGTCACAGTATAAGGTTTCACATATAAGCCCCTCCTCTAGCTCCTCTTGCTTTGTTTCTGGCCAATAAAAGCTCCAGATGCCTCCTTCTACTTCTTTTCCCTCAATTTGGACTAAGAGAGATTATACAACAGACAAAATACCCCCTTAAAAAGCGACAGGGTCTTATTTCAGACTGGTTGGTTACAATTCTGACATTCTTTGTTCTGGTTAAACAATATCTAGGATATTATGTTCTGTATTAGAATCCAAATTTAGGAAGGACATTGACAGTTAAAGTGATGCGGAGGGACAGGGCTTTGTTATATGAGAACCCACTAAAGGAATTATACATGTTCATTTAGCCGCAGAAGTGAAATTATCAATGGTGGGGTAAGATAGTTGACTTTAAGTATTTGAAAAACTGAATGAAGGATTAGATTTGTTCTACTTGGCCCCCAGAAGTAGATTTAATCTCAGTTTAAGGAAAGCCTTCTTAATAGGACTACCTAAAAGTAGAGTTGACCACCTCAAGGAGATAATGGATTTGACCTATTATAGATGTTCAAAGATAAAGGAGCTTGCTGTTATTGTTGTTGTTGTTGAAGTATTTGGAAATAAGATTCTTTACCAGGAATAGGTTGAACTGATTTAGTATGAGATCATTTCCATATCTGAAATTACCTGTGTGAATTACATCTGCCTGTACAGCTTAGGTAGGTCCACATGGGATGTATACATATATAGACTTGTGCTTCGCAGATAGTTTAGCTGAGTATCCTTGGGATCTGACTTACTTCTCTCTGAGGGAGAGCAGAGGAGGGATGTGGGCACTTGATCTGTCTCCAAGAATAGTATTGGGTTAGAATTCTATCTAGTTGCTCTCTCAAATATCTCTTGTCACATTTAGGATATGACTCTGACTTCAAAAGAAAAGTTATTATTCTTCTCATACCATCTTAAGGGAGACCACAACAATTAGCTTATACTCACTATATCACCTCCTTCCAAAATGCTGTAAGATACATAAAATTCCATCACAAATATTTAATAGTAAGCAAACTTGTTATATAAGAAAGGAGCAAACAGAAATTGGAGAAATTATAAAGAGTAGAATGTATGAGAGAATAAGGAGGGAATATGAATTAGGCTACAAACTCTCAGTGTTCCCAAAGTGATCTGACCCAGGGTGAAGTTAGAGGACTACTTTACTGATCTGGGTTTGGATCTGCATAGCACATTTGTGAGCTTGCCCTTGGTTGGAGCTCCAGTTGACTGCTATACTCAACATCAGCCAGCTGGAAAGCACTGCTGATTCAAAGGGACAAAACTGCAGGTTCCTCATTTCCCTTTTGATTTGGGATTCTTGCTCTGGTTATTCTGCTGAAGGAATCAGACTGATCTAGGTCTCAAAGTTAGACCCTGATCCACCTCTGGTGTCATTGCCACATAGCTATTTTTTCCTTCTGAATTTGTTCCTTCCACAGTACATAGCCTAGAGCCTGTAACCGTCTACTCTTAACCCTGGCATATCATCCCTATGGGCAGGTTCCCTCTTCAGTGGGCCTTGGATCTCTAAACAAGAATTGCAGTGGAGACAGAGTTGTCACTTCGCACCTGTTCTTGCATCCTGAACAAGTTTGGGCACACATTTATGAATCTGTGAACTCTTCTTGCATGGGTGCAAAGTCTCAGTCATCTTTTAGTTCCTTTGGCTGGAATGTTTCACACAGTGGGCTGATGGCTAGACCTTGTCCTTCAACTTTTCTGTCTAACTCCCTATGCTAACCTTGTCTGGAAATATCATTTACTCTTATTATTTCTTGGATTTCCCAATCAAGACTCAGCCTAGTATATTTTCTACATCTTTTTGGATAAGTTGTATTGGGGAATTCAGCTGTAATTATTCCTACTATTCTGTCAGTAGCAGTCAACTGAAACACTGACCATGAGCAAGTGCACAGTTATGTTGCATAAATCCCAATTCATGTCAGGAACTTGCAGAGTTTAGACCAAGAGAGTGTCCAAGAGAAAAGCTTAACAGGTTCAGAGTGACATAACTATAGGCTTTCCTTTGGTTTGGGCTTCCTAACTTGGTTATTTCACCACAGTCTTAAAATTGGACTGAGAGCTGTAATACCACTGCTTCTGTGTTCACAACCACCAAGTTGCTTGCTTCTATCCTTGTTCCAAGATTAGTATATGGCCTAAAACCCATGAAAGTTGTCTTCCCTGGACCGATAATCCTAGGCACAGGTTCCCTCTTCACTTGTTCCCTAGATCTGGAAATTAGCACTGAGTAGTAAGCAAAAGAACTAACATTTTGTATTTTCAGCAGACCCATTGATGTACCATTTAGGATCTCTTTTTTCCCTGGCATATAGTCACAGGCAAATCCTAGTATTGTCCCTGTGCTGGAATGTCTGTACAACAGTGCTACAAGTGAGGTATCACTTAGCTAATGTGTCCTCTGATATCTCCATCTAAATGTTGAATTGGGTTGAGAAAATTACTCAATATAATTTTCAATTGTTTTTTTTTCCTGATAAGTACTTGCTCTAGTATTTTTTTTGTCAACTCTTTATTGAGTAATTGGGGAAAGGCAGACAGGGTCCAGTTTAGTCATTCTTGGCAGCAGCCTTCCTCATGGCAGCCAGGACATTGCTAAGCTCCTCTCTCTTCCTCTTAGCTCAGAAGGGAGTTCCCACCCTTTTTGATGAATTTTAGGGTTCACTTATCCTTGGAGATGTTTTTTGTGAGGCAACTGGGGTTAAGTGACTTGTCCAGGGTCACACAGCTGGTAAGTGTTAAGTGTCTGAGGCAGGATTTGAACTCAGGTACTCCTGACTCCAGGGCTGGTGCTCTATCCACTGCACCATCTAGCTGCCCCTATCCTTGGAGACTTTTAAAAATTCCATGACCCGCCTCTCATAAGGGGCAAACCCACACACCTCCCAGATCGTATCTCTCACAAACTTGGTGTGTTTGGTCAGGCACCAATGGCGGCTGCAATGCCATGGCTTTGAAATGTTCTTAATAATTTGTGTCCCTTGTTGAGGCCCATGGCCATGGTGTAGTGGATGGACATGGCTGCAGTGCAATTGTAGCCTCAATGGCAGCTGCAACAGAAGGAAGGCTTGATCTGGTACTTTTTCTAGTTCTTTTCTGGAATAGTTATCAGAGAAAGATTGGATACACTATTTCCTTATTCTTCTCCATTTTGGTTGGTCACTCCACAAATAATCTAGCTGAATATATATAATAGTCTTTCCTCATGCCTCATCCTTTTTTCTTCTACTCCTTAGTTTTTTATATTGTTGATAACTTTCTCCTGGATCCAGATGTAATAAGAACCACTAGATTTTATTGAGTAGTGATATGACATGATTAGACTTGCATTTTAGGAAATCACTTTGGAAGTAGAGCAGAGGATGGATTGGAGTGGGGAGAGATTTGAGGCACAGAAAAAAAAAAACTACATGCTATTACAACTATATGTTATTACAATAGTACACTCATGAACTAATGAGGGCCTGCACCAGGGTGGCAGCTGTGTAAATGGAGAGAAGTATATATACATTAGAGATTTTGGTAGAAATCAAAAGCCTTGAAAATAGATTGGATATATTAGGTGAGTAAAAGTAAGAAAATGAGACTGACCAAAGATTGTGAGCCTGCAAGACTGAGAGCATCATGGTGTCTTCAATAGTATTAGAAAAGTTTGAGACAGAGAATAGTTTGAAGGGAAGTAAAATGATTCTTTTACTAATTGTCTAACTATTCTTTCTCAGTCTCCTTTCCTGGCTCTTTATCCAGCTTGTGCCCACCAACAATGAATATCCCCCAAGGCTCTGATCTGGGTTTTCTTTTTGATTCCTTCTTGACTGTTGAGGTAATCAACTCTTATGGATTAAATTATCATCTGTTTGTATATGATTCCCAGAAATATATATTCAGTCTTATCTTTCTTAATATTCAATTTTACCTTACTGAATTCATTCTGGAATATTGAACTGTATGTCTCATGAGTGAATCAAACTCAAAATGTCCAAAACAGAACTCATTATCTTCCCAACCTCCAAAACTTTCATTTTTCCAACTTCTCTTTCCACTGAGGATGTACCAGGAACTCACCAAATTTTTTTTTGTAAAAGACATGTACAAATCATGTCATCAAAGGGTGATTAAGAAATGCAGCACTGTAAGAATCAAGTCAGAACTGCTAAAATTCAGAATGAGCTGAGGCTAGTAAGGAAAGCAAAGAAGAAAGATAATGTGTGTCTTTATTTTGCTGCCTTGAAGAAAGGTGGAATATACATACCTAGAGAGTATCACGTACTACCTGGGATGGAATTAGGGTTTTAATCCTATGCTCAGCAAATGACTTCATAAGAATGTTATAGGAGAAGCATGATTAGTCTTCAGGTTGTATGTAAAAAGGAATTTTTGAGGACTACATGCTTAATATAGGTCAATAGTGTTACATGGCAATTAGTAAAGCTAATGTCATCTTGGATTGCATTATGAGGCATAAATTATAAAAATAAAGAAGTGATAATATCACTGTACTATATCCTTGTCTGGTCACAACAAGAATATGATGTCTAGTTCTGGGCACCAGAATTTATCAAAGACATTAGCAATTTATAGAGAATCCCAAAGGAGGACAAAAATGTGTTGAAAATCCAATAGAGTAAGCCATATGAAGATTAGTTGAAAAAATGTGGCTTTAGTCTAAAGAAGAGGGGACTCATAGGGGATAAGGAGGTTAAGATAACTCTTGAAACACTTGAAATTATGTCTTAAGTGGAAGAAGAGATATAATTGTTTCATTCAGCTCAATAGAACAAGTCTAGGAGCAAACAGAAGCTACAAAGAGGTAAAGTTCACCTTAATGTACAGAAAAACATTCTAAAATGTGTTGTTCAATCATTTTTCAGTCATGACCAGCTCTTAGTGATGCCATTTGGGGTTTTCTTAGCAAAGATGCTAAAGTGGTTTGCCATTTCCTTCTCCAGCTCATTTTACATGAAAAACTGAGGCAAAAAGGGTTAAGTGACTTCTCTTAGGGTCACATGGCTAGTAAATGCCTGAAGACAGTTTTAAACTCAGGAAGATAAATGTTCCTGACTCCAAGTCAAGTCCTCTATCCACTGTACCATTTATGTTCCCTTTCTAACAATTACAGCTATCCAAAAATGTAACGGGCTTTCACTGGAGATCATGTTGTCAACATCATTAGAGATTTTTGAAGAATGGTTGCATGAGTAACTATGGGTTGCATTTTAGTAACCTTTTTCTGGGTATGAGTTATACTAGATGATAAACAAGGACCCTTTCAATTTGAAAATTCTGGCTGTAGAAGCTGGAGTAGTGGTGGCACTAGAGACCCAAATGAAAAAAAAAATGGTAAGGGGACAAAACACCAAGTCAAAAAGAAATTCCGGGGGTGGCTAGGTGGCACAGTGGATAAAGCACCAGCCCTGGGTTCAGGAGTACCTGAGTTCAAATCCGGCCTCAGACACTTAACACTTACTAGCTGTGTGACCCTGGGCAAGTCATTTAACCCCAATTGCCTCACTAAAAAAAAAAAAGATTCTATTTCTGTTTTTGAACATTTTGACATCTGTTTCTAGCACTAGGTGCATGATCATATGCCATTTGACAGTTGTACCTCCCATTACCAGTTGTGTATAATAATTCTAGTACAGAAACAGTTATTATGAAAGATATATTTAACAACCAGAGTTAAGAGCAGGAGGATACTGACCAGATTTTTCCCTATATCACAACACTTTGAAGCACCAAATCCTTAAAAATACCAAGATGTTAAAGCAACAGAGGTTTATAAAAGACAAAAATTCAAGCCAGATATCTTCCCACATACACATATAACAATAATTGAAGAGAGCACAACTCTAACATAAAATCCACAGTCAATAAATAGACTGGATCAATAAGCAAATTTTTTTTAAAAAGCTGACCAAAAAAAAGTTATGATGGTGACAGGGAAATTCAAGGAATAAACAAAGAAGAAGACAGTGACTTGAAAATATCTATAAGCAAAGTTTCAAATAAAAATGCACATTTGACAGAAGCCCAACAAAAATTCATGGAAGAACTTGAGAAAAAGATAAAGTAGAACATTTTTTTAAATCAAATAAGAGTACGGAAGGAAAAACTGAAAAAAGAAATGATAACCTTTCAAGAGAATTATGAAGAGAGAATTGACAGCTTGGTAAATAAGGCAGAAAAATTTTAAGAAAACAGCTACTTTAAAATAATCATTGGTGAAATAAAAAAGTTACAAGCACTCACTGAAGAAAATAAATCCTTAATAATTATAATTGGTTAAGTGGAAGATAATGACTCCACAAAAAACATTACTGGGGACTTCCGGGGGGCAGAGCCGAGATGGTAGAGAGAAGCAAGGAACATTCCTGAGCTTTCCTGTATTTCCCTCAACAACAACATTAAACCAAGCCTCTAAAAGGATTCTGGAACTACATAAACTACAAAAAGAGAGACAAAATCCTGCTACATGAGAAAATTTAGAAGACTTCAGAAAAGGTCTGTCTCACCTAGGGTAAAAGAAGAGGGCAGCTCACCTCAGTAAAGCTCAGCTCAGTGGGGCTTAGCACCATTCGTCTCAGCTGGCAGATCACCTCAGCAAAGCTGGGCTCAGTGTGGATTAGCACCACTCTTCTCAGCTGGCAGATCACCTCAGCAAAGCTCCACTCAGTGGCAGCTCAACACTGTTATAACTCCACACAGCCGAGAGTGGGGCAGCTCAGAGTGGGGCAGCTGAGAGCAGTAAGAAGCTTGCAACCATGAACCCTGTGCCCCAGGAGCAGACTTCAACTTAATAAGTTTAAAAATAACCTACATCATGAGCAAGAAACAAAAAAGGAACCTTACCATTGACAACTTCTATGGTGAAAGGGAAGACCAAAATTCAAACACAGGTGAGTTAGTCAAAACACCAACAAGTGAAGACTCAAAAGGGAAGATGATCTTGTCTCAAGACCAAAAAGCCATCTTTGAAGAGCTCAAAAAGGCTTTTAAAAATCAAATAAGAGAGGTAGAAGAAAAAATGGAAAAAGAAATAAGAGAAATAAGATTTACACTGCAAAAAGAAGCTAAATAACTTTATCCAAGAGAATGATAATAATGAGACAACTTACCAAAATCTATGGGATGCAGCCAAAGCAGTGCTTCGGGGACATTTTATAGCTCTAACTGCTTGCATGAATAAAAAAGAGAAAGAGGAGATCAATGAATTGGGCATGCAACTTAAAAAGCTAGAAAAAGAACAAATTAGAAATCCCCAATTAAATACTAAATTAGAAATCCTGAAAATTAAAGGAGAAATTAATAAAATTGAAAGCAAGAAAACTATAGAATTAATCAATAAAATGAAGAGCTGGTTCTTTGAAAATAACAATAAAATAGATAAAGCACTGGTTAATTTGATTTAAAAAAGAAAGAAGAAACCAAATTACTAGTATCAAAAATGAAAAGGGTGGTCTTACCACCAATGAAGTAGGAATTAAAGCAATAATTACAAAGTATTTTGCTCAACTGTATGCCCCTAAATTTAACAATCTAAAGGAAATGGATAAATATTTACAAAAATGCAAACTGCCCAGGTTAATTGAAGAGTAAATAAATTCCATAAATAAGCCCATATTAGAAAAAGAAATTGAACAAGCCATTAATGAACTCCCTAAGAAAAAATCCCCAGGGCCAGATGGGTTTACAGGTGAATTCTACCAAACATTTAAAGAAAAATTAATTCCAATATTATACAAATTGTTTGAAAAAATATGTGAAGGAGTTCTATCAAATTCGTTTTATGACACAAATATGGTGGTGATACCAAAACCAGGCAGAGCCAAAACAGAGAAAGAAAATTATAAACCAATTTCCCTAATGAATATTGATGCTAAAATCTTAAATAAGATATCAGCAAGGAGATTACAGCAAGTGATCACCAGGATAATACACTATGACCAGGTGGGATTTATACCAGGAATGCAGGGCTGGTTCAATATTAGGAAAACTATCAACATAATCAACCATATCAATAAGAAAACTAACCAAAATCATATGATTATCTCAATAGATGCAGAGAAAGCTTTTGACAAAAGACAGCACCCATTCCTAATAAAACCACTAGAGAGCTTAGGAATAGGTGAAGCTTTCCTTAAAATAATAAACAGCATCTACCTAAAACCATCAACAAGCATTATATGTAATGGAGATAAGTTAGAGGCCTTCCCAATAAGATCAGGGGTGAAATAGGGATGTCCATTATCCCCTCTATTATTTAATATTGTACTAGAAATGTTAGCCTTAGCAATCAGAGAAGAAAAAGGAATTAAAGGAATGAGAATAGGCAAGGAGGAAACAAAACTATCACTCTTTGCAGATGATAAGATGGTATACTTAAGGAATCCTCGAGAATCAACTCAAAAATTACTGGAAACAATTAACAACTTTAGCAAAGTAGCAGGATATAAAATAAATCCACATAAATCATCAGCATTTCTATACATGACCAACAAAGTCCAGCAGCAAGAGATAGAAAGAGAAATTCCATTTGGAGTAATGGTAGATAATATAAAATACTTGGGAGTCTATTTGCCAAGACAAACACAGAAACTCTATGAACACAATTACCAAACACTTTTCAAACAAATCAAATAAGATCTAAAAAATTGGAAAGATATCAAGTGCTCATGGATACTGAGCTGAGCTAATATAATAAAAATGACAATTCTACCTAAATTAATGCACTTATTCAGTGCCATACCAATCAGACTACCTAAAAATTATTTTATAGAGCTAGAAAAAATAATAACAAAATTCATCTGGAAAAATAAAAAGTCAAGAATATCCAGGGAATAATGAAAAAAAAATGCACAGGAAGGTGGGTTAGCTGTACCAAATGTGGAGCTCTACTATAAAGTGACAGTCATCAAAACTATCTGGTACTGGCTAAGAAATAGAGTGGAGGACCAATGGAATAGGCTAGGCACAGGAGACACAGTAGTAAATGACATTAGTAATGTACTATTTGATAAACCCAAAGACCCCAGCTTCTGGGATAGGAATTCAGTATTTGACAAAAACTGCTGGGAAAACTGGAAGATAGTATTGCAGAAATTAGGCATAAGCCAACATTTGACACCTTATACTAAAATAAGGTCAAAATGGATACATGATTTAGACATAAGAGGTGATACCATAGGTAAATTAGGAGAGAAAGGAATAGTCTCCCTATCAGATTTTTGGAAAAGAGAACAGTTTATGACCAAACAAGAGATAGAGAATATTATGAAATGCAAAATAGATTACTTTGATTACATTAAATTAAAAAGGGTTTGTACAAACAGAAGCAATACATCCAAAATTAGGAGGGATACAGAAAGCAGGGAAACAATCTTTATGGCCAGTACTTCTGATAAAGGCCTCATTTCTAAAATATATAGGGAACAAAATCAAATTTATATGAATCCAAGTCATTCCCCAATTGAGAAATGGTCAAAGAATATGAACAGGCAGTTTTCTGATGAAGAAATCAAGGCTTTCTATTCCCATATGAAAAAATGTTATAAATCACTATTGATTACAGAGATGCAAATTAAAACAATTCAAAGGTTCCACCTGACACCAATCAGATTGGCTAAAATGACAAAAAAGGAAAATAATAAATATTGGAGAAGTTGTGGGACATTTGGAACACCAATACATTGTTGGTGGAGCTGTGAACTTATTTAACCATTCTGGAAAGCAATTTGGAATTATGCCCAAAGAGATATAAAGCTGTGCATACCCTTTGACCCAGCAATACCACTTTTGGGTCTTTTTCCCAAAGAGATCATAAAAAAAGGGAAAAGCACCCACATGTATAAAAATATTTATAACTGCTCTTTTTGTGGTGGCAAGGAATTGCAAATTGAGATGTAATGACTGGACTGATGCCACCTGCTGGAGACTTACTGTAGAAGAGCTCCACCCATGAGGTGAAGGTCTTTGAGGGCAAGACCATGCGTCTTTTCTTTGTCATCAGGAAGTGATGTTTGTGGGAGGAAGAGGGGGGAGCCTGGCACTCAGACTGGTGCTCTTTCCTCAGGACTCTGGTGGAGAGGGGATCGAGAAATGCACTCTCCCTTTAATAGATAGATGAATGTAGGCCTTTCTCTCTTTACCAAATTTTTATTCTCCTCAATAAATGCTTAAAAATCTAACTCTTGCTAAAGCTTATAATTTATTGGCGACCACTCATTAGATATTTTAGACAGTCTAGCTAGAATTTTAGCCTTTAACAGAGGGGATGTCCATCAATTGGGGAATGGCTGAACAAGTTGTGGTATATGAATGTAATGGAATTCTATTGTGCTGTAAGAAATGATGAACAGGTGGAGTTCAGAGAAACCTGGAAGGACTTGCATGAACTGATGTTGAGTAAGATGAGCAGAACCAGAAGAGCATCATACTCATACGCAGTATCATCAACACTATGTGTTGACCAACTGTGATAGATTGGATTAATCTCACAAATCCAACCCAACACAAATATTCCAAAGGACTCAAGATGGGAAAGGCTCTCCAAATCCAGGGGAATAAAAAGGAACTGTGGGATATGGATGCTGATTGGACCATACTAATTCTTTTGTTTTTGATGCTGTTGGTTTCCTGATTTCAGGTTTTTTCCTTTGTGCTCTGATCCTTCTCATATAGCATGACTTATGCAGAAATATGTTTGATGTTATTGTGCATATGTAACCTATATCAGATTACCTGCTGTCTAGGGGAGGGGTGGGAGGGAAGGAAGGGAGGGAGAAAAATTTGAAATTCGAAATATTATATAAGCAAATCTTGAAAACTATTTCTACATGTAAATGGAAAATAATAAAATACTTTTATTTAAATAAAAAAAGAAAACCAATAAATAAAAAGATAATGACTCCAGGAAACAGTAAAAAACAAAAGAGCAAAGTCAAATGATGAAAAAAATAACATAAAATAGCCATATGGGTAAAATTACCTGGAAAATATCTTTGGGAGAGATTAATTGAGTTATTGGACTACTTGAAAGCCATAATAAAAAAGATCCTAGAATTATTTCAAGAAAATATAAAGGAAAATGGTCTCAACACCTTAGGTTTAGGGGGTAAAATAGAAATCAAAAGAATCTATCAGTCACTTTCTAAAAGAAATGCGAAAATGAAAACTCCCAGGAGTATTATAGCCAAATTCCAGAACTTATAGGTAAAAGAGAAAACACTTGAAACAGTCAGAAAGAATTAAAATATCATGAACTTCAGTCAAGATTATACAAGATTTAGCAGTTTCCACACTAAAAGAATAGGAGGTGGGGCAGCTAGGTGGTGCAGTGGATAAAGCATAGGCCCTGGATTCAAGAGTACCTGAGTTCAAATCCAACCTCAGACACTTAACACTTACTAGCTGTGTGACCCTGGGCAAGTCACTTAACCCCTATTGCCCTGCAAAAAAAAAAAAGGTTAGAAAAAAGAATAGGAGGTGTGCATTATGATTTTTGGGGAGACAAAGAAACTAGGATTGCAATCAAGAATACCTTACCCATCAAAAATGAGTATAATCCTACATGGGGGCCAGTAGATATTTAATTAAATAGAGGGCTTTCGAGCATTCCTGATAAAAAGATCAGAGAAGAATAGAAAACGTAACATGCAAATATAAGAACTAAGGAATGCATAAAAATATATGTATGAAAGACAAATTGTACAGAACTCAGTAAGTTTAAACTGATTTCATTTCTATATTGGAAGATGATACATGTAACTCCCAAGAACTTTACCATTATTATGGCAATTAGCAGGGGTCTACATAGGCTAAGGGCATGAATAGGAGTCTGTTATGTTGGGATGATCTCAAAAGAAGAATTGAAGAGTGCACAAGAAGATATCACTGGGCAAATGAAGAGTATAAAAGGAGGAAATTATATCACATAAAAAAAAGCATGCAGAGGGCAGCTAGGTGAAGCAGTGTATAAGGCACCAGCCCTGGTTTCAGGAGGACCTGAGTTCAAATCTGGCCTCACTTACTATCTGTGTGACCCTGGGTAAGTCACTTACCCCTCATTACCCTGAAAAAAAAGCATCCAAAAAGAGTTTTTTACAATGCAGATGATGATGGGTGTTTGGGGGAAGAGGAACAGACAGTGCATGAACTTCATTATCATCTGAACTGGTCCAAAAAGGGGACTACGCATATACATATGCCCACATGGTTAGGCATAGAAATTCATCTTGCCTAATAAGGAAGTAGAATGGGAAGGGACTAAGAAAAAATGGGGGTAATAAGAGGGATGGTAGGTAAAGGGAAATAGTGGTCAGCAGTAAAAACAGAGTTTTGAGAAAGTGACAGTAAAAAAGGGAAAGATTATTAGTAGAGAATAGGATAAAGGGAAATACACAGCTAGAAGTCATAATTGCAAATGTAAGTTGGATGAAATCACTCATAAAATAGAAGAGGACAACATAATGGCTTAGAAAGTATAATCCAAAAATTTTTGTTTACAAGATACACATTTGAAGCAGAAACACATAATAGAATAAGGTACTGGAGGAACATCTACTATGCTTCTATGGAAGTAAAAATGTCAATGGTAACAGTTGTGATCTCAGACAAAGAAAAAGCAAAACTATCAAATTAATAATCAAGGAAACTACCTTTTTTCTAAAAGATACCATAAATAATGAATTAATCCAAATATATGCCATAGTATCCAAAATTCAATAGTATCCAAGTTCTTTTTTTTTCTTTTTTTGGTGGGACAATGAGGGTTAAGTGATGTGCCCAAGGTCATACAGTAAGTGTCAAGTGTCTGAGGCTGGATTTGAACTCAGGTCCTCCTGAATCCAGGGCTGGTGTTTTATCCACTGCACCACTTAGCTGTCCCCTATCCAAATTCTTAAAGGAAAAATTAAATTAATTACAAGAGGAAATAGACAGCAAAACTATACTAGTGGAGGACCTCAATTTATCCCTCTCAGACCTATAATAGATCTAACAAAAAAAAGGAGAAATAAAGATGAATAGAATTTTAGAAAAGATATATTTGTGAGAAAATAATTATTAATAATTAATATTGGGAGACTCAGAGATCACTTTCTTAGTTCTCACTCCCCCTCCACTCAAAAGGCCAGATCTACTTGAGAGATTCTTTCAAATCTCATTTAGGTCATGACTACCAGATCCAAAGCTCACAAAAGGAATTTTGGGAGGAAATAGATTTTTTTCTACATAGCCCAAGGATTTACTGATGAGATTAAACCTCACCTGGATGAATTGACTTTGCTCTGATCAGCTTGATTGGGGGTCTTGCATTCCTTTCTCTGATGTTGTCCTTGGACTTGATTATAATATAACCCACCTTCAACTCATGTCAGCCAATTAGATTTAAATAATGATAACCAATTAGATATAGTTAATGTATATGACCTCCCTTTATCAAAAAAAGTATAAAAACCCTTGGAAAATACCACACCACATTTTGGGAGGCTTTTTTTCCCTGTTCATGCTACCTGGCATGCTGAAATGTTTTCTCCACCTCCTCTACCATGTAGACGAGGACCATGAGAAGTTAGGGGAGTATGTGGTCAGTCCTTTACTAGTATAATATTGATAAATTAATATAAACTTATCTAAAATTTGTGTCTATAGTAATCAAATATGAAAGACCTCTGGAGAAAACTGAATGGGAATAAAAAGGACTACATGTTTTTCTGACATGTGTATGGCACCTTTGCAAAAATAACCACTTACTTGTACATGAAAACCTCAAAAACAAATGCAGAAAGCCAAAAATATTAAATACCCTTTTTGAACCATAAGGAAATAAAAAATAAATTTAATAAAGGGCCTTCTAATCAGAGATTAAAAATTAATGGAAACCAAATAGTCTAATCCAAAAGAATGAGAGTGTCAAAGAACAAATGACAACAATCAATAATTTCAATAAGGTGTGATGTTTAAAATCTAAACGTGTAGTCACCTTAAATTAGAAGCTTTAGCACAAGTCTTTGGGCATTAAACATTTATTAAAGCATACTAGGTATTAGTAAAAGGAGAACACATGGAGTTCAGAAAGTTAAGAAAATGTCTATCTAGCCTAAAGTTTCAGCCTGGTCTGGTTCTTACTCAAGTCCTCCACCATGAGCCTGCTTCAACCACAAACTGCCCCAGCAAACTGAGTATGGAAGCTTTTTACAGGTCCGGAGCAGAGGTGGTCCTTATACACTGCTTCAAGCTGATTGGTTAGTGTGATACAAATCCATTGGTTGATGGGACTTGAGGGTGATCTTGTGTTGATGTCATAGTCCACAGCATCTGAGAACACTCCCTCCTGGGACTCAGAAATGTGTGGCTTTAATTGAATTAACTTTAAGTAGGTTAATCAGCAAATTCAATCACTCTCAATGAGTCTCATTTAATTCAATTAGTTCTAAATTAATCTCAGGTGGGGCCTTTGGGTATCTGCCAAATCCCATTATTTTCTCACAAAGGATAATGGAAATAATGAAACAGCATATCACATTTAAGGAATATAGCCAAAGCAGTACTTACTGGATATTTTATATGTATAAAAATTTGCATTAATAAAAGAGAGAAAGAGCAGATCCATGAACTGAGCATGTAACTTAAAAAAGACCTTGAAAAATAATAAATTTAAAATCTGCAATTCAACACCACAGTAGAAATACTAAATATCAAAAGGAGAGATTTTTTAAAACATAAAAGTAAAAATTCCATAAGAAATTAAATTAGTAACTACTTTTATGGGGAAAACAATAAAAATAAGCCATTGGGGGTTGTCTATTTAGCATTTTTTATTGTTCTCCAATTACTTGTAAAAACAATTTTAACAGTAAGCAATGCATGTTATGCATGTGTAGTCATGCAACATTTCTACATTAGGTTGTCAAAGAAAACAGACAAGAAAAACTCAAGAAAAATAAAGTAAAACAAATATGTTTCAATCTGTATTAAGACACTATCAGTTCTTTCTCTGGAGATGGATAGCACTTTTCATAAGTTCTTTAGAGTTGTCTTGGATCATTGTATTGTTGAGAATAGCCAAGTCATTCATAGCTGATTATTTTACAATATTGCTGTTACTTTGTACACAGAATATTTCATGCGACTTTGCATCAGCTTAGGTAAGTCTTTCCAGGTTTTGCTGAGAACATCCTGCTCAGTATTTCTTATGGTCCAATAGTATTTCATCATGACCACATACCACAATTTGTTCAGCCATTCACAAGTTGATGGGCACCCCTCCAGTTTCAAATTCTTTGCCAATTGAAAATACCTGCTATAAATATTTTTTGTATGTTAGGTGATTTTCCTTTTTGTTTTTTATCTCTTTTTGATTATGAGCTGGTGTTGGCATTTTTAGGTCAAAGAGTATTCATGGCTTTATAGCCCTTTGGCCATAGTACCAGTCTATTTCTTGACTTTTAATTCTTTGTTAAAGTTTCAGGGTGGAGAAAGCACTATCCCAAGCATCACAGGGTTTGTGAAGCTATTTTAAGAGATACAAGGTGACATGATTGAAGGAGAGGCATGTTTACTACTCTACTGGCCTGTGCTCTGGTCTACAAGCAACCACAAACCTGCTTTTCTACCCTGAAACTATGAGGAACTTCCAGCTTCTAACTGGCAGCAATCTGTGGTGGGCTAGTGTTCCTCCCTACTTTGGCACTATCACCCAAGACTGAAACCTGGATCCAAGTATGGTCACAACAATAAAGTCCTACTTCAATGCTAGTAAAATTACCCCATGTAATCTCCTTCTGACCAATTTTTCAACCTCCTTATCCTATGTATGCTCAATTCCAGAAGCAGTTTCAGCTGCCCAAGGCCTGCTCCTGGTTTGCTGGGACTAGGTCTGTGTTGGCAAAGCCATCACTGGACTGAATTCTACTCTCATCTAGGTGGGACATACCTTATCTGCCAACGTCTAAGTTTTCTTTGGCTGGAAAAATATTTCACCCTTTCCTTTTGTGGATTCTGTATCCCCAGGAATTGACTTATGGCATTATTTGAAGGTATTGGAAGGGTTTTAGGGAGAGCTCAGGTAAGTCACTGCCTTTCCATCACCATCTTGGCTCTGCCCTAATTTAATTTAATTTCTTTAAACTAATTCTTTAAAAGAATGAACAAAAATAAATTTCCAGTCCTAAAACAGTAAATTCCCCAACAATGAAGATATAACGATTATTAAGGCCTATTTTACTCACCTATGTGCCAATAAAAATGACTTAACATAAGTGGAAATAGGATATTTAAAAAGCCCTGTATTTAAAAAATACATTGAACAGGGCATATATGAGATTTTCCCCTGCAAAAAGGGGAAAAAAATCAAGAATTAGAAGGATTTACAACCAAACATTTACTACCAAACATTTAAAGAACAATCAATTCAAATATTCAATGAACTGGAAGTGTACCTGTTAAGATGCATGCAGGGTCTATATGAACAAAATTACATAGCATTCTTCATACAAATAAAGACAGATCTAAATAATTGGAGAAATTTTAAGTGTTCATGGTAGGCCAAGTCAATTTAATAAATACAACAATACTAACTAAATTAATTCACTTGTTCAGTGCCATAACAATCAAATTACCAATAAATTACTTCATAGAGCTAGAAAAAATAATAACTTTTACTTCAAATAAATGAATTGTATACTTCTTGGAATTAACATAATATCAAGAATATCAAGAAAATCATGAAAAAAATGTGAGGCAAGGGGACCTAACAACACTAGACCTCAAACCATATTACAAATAATCATCAAAACAATGTAGTAATGGATAAGACATAAAGTGATTGATCAGTGGAGTAGATTAGTTATACAACATATAGAAGCAAATGATCACAGTAGCCTAGTGTTTAATAAACCTAAAGATCTCTGCTATTGAGGTACAAACTCACTATTTTACAAAAACTACAGAAAAAACTGAAAAGTAGTTTGGCAGAAACTAGGCACATCTATATCTCACACTGAGTACCAAGATAAGCTCAAAATGGGCACATGATATAGACATTAAGTGTTATATCATAAGCAAATTACAAGACCATGAATTAAATTACCTGTGACATCTATGGATAGGGGAAAAGTTTATGATTTGTAATAAAGAGGTTCATGGGATATAAAAGAGCTTCATGGTAGTAAAAAGTCTCCTGGAAAATTTTGATAACATGAAATTTTAAATGTTTGGCACAAACAAAAGCAATGCAGCCACAACTAGAAGAAAACAGGAAAATTGGACATTTTTGCAGCAAATTTTCATGATAACATTTCACTTCTCAAATATATAGGGGTCTGAGCCATTTTTAAAAAAATAAGAGCCTTTCTCCAGGTAATAAATGGTTAAAAGATGTCTACAGGGGGCAACTAGGTGGTGCAGTGGATGAAGCACCAGTCTTGGATGCAGGAGGACTTGAGTTCAAATCCAGTCTCAGACACTTGACACTTACTGGGCAAGTTAAATCACCCTCATTGCCCCACAAAAACAAAGAAACAAACAAAATAAAAAATATCAACAGTTTTCAGAGATTTATTAATCAATGCTTGTTGGAAAAAGTAATCATAGGAAACAACATTCTAAAAACTAATAATTACAGAATTTTAAATCACAACAATACTAATGTGCTGACTCACCCATCAGATTAATTGACAGAAATGGTATGTAGCAAATGCTGGAGGGGATATGGGAAAACAGATATACTAATGCACTGTTGGTAGAGTTGTTAATTGGCCCAAACATTCTAGAGAACAATTTGGAACCATTAACAAAATTGTAAAACTCTTGGTAATCTCTGACCCAGTATTTCTGATACTAAATTTATATATACCCTGAAGGTATTGTGGTAAAAAGTGAAAGTTTTTAACTGTTGGTTAGCGAAAACTGAAGGACCATCCTTTCAGGGAGGAGAACGTGAGGAACCGCCAGGTCCATCTGCTAAGCACTCCACTTCCGGGGTGCAAGCTTAAAAGGCAAGGAGAGAATGGAAGTGAGATTTTTTGTCATCTCTCCTTGTCCGCTGTTTGCACTGCACAGAGAGATGCTGATTGAAGTGCGACTTGGCCCGGGTCGCAGTAACAGCACGTGCTTGACGCAGCTCTCAGCTTCAGAGGTGGCCTTGGGTATTTTTGGTGAGCCCTATACGGGTTTTGGTGAGTTTTATAGGGAATATAGACTAAGCTTAGATTTAAGACTATTTGTATTTATACTTTCCTATCTCTCTAATCAACATCACCTTGTAATTTCCAAACAATAAAAGCTCTAACTAATGATCAGAGGCTTATTTAACTTACTACTCTGGGAGATAAATAAGGGAAAGGTTAAAAGGGGAAGTTAATGCTCTAGTATCCAATTTTAAATCTCACAGTATCAAAGAAAAAGGTACAGCATGTATCTGTACAAAAAAAAAATAATAGCAGCTCTTTTTGTGGTGGCAAAGAATTGGAAACTGAGGGGATACTGTAAGAAATAATGAAGAAGAAAGTTTCTGAAAAACTGAAGAAGACATGAACTAATGCAAAGTGTAGTGAGTAGAATCAGGAGACCAATATAAACAGTAAAAGTAATATTGTAAAGATAATCAATTTTGAAAGAATTAGCAACTATGATTAATACAATAATCTATTCTAATTCCAAAAGATTCATGATGTAAAATGGTATCCACTTCCAGAGATAGACCTGATGGGCTCAGAATAGATAGAAGGATATTTTTCCTTTATTTTTCTTCTTTTTTATTAAAATATGATCAATGTGGAAATACATTTTGCATGACTTCAAATGTATAATGGGTATCATATTTCTTACTATCTCAAGGGGTGGGGTTGAAGTTGAAAGGAAGGAGATCACTTATAAATTAAAAGAAAAATTAATTTTTTACAAAGACAAATTTAGTGGAGTGGCTGGAGATAAGAAGAATGGTACTTGAGTACCTATGATGTGGCAACATGACATAGTAGTGTACTGGCCTTGGAATCAGAAAAACCTTATTCAGGTCTTCCCCTTGACATTTATTAGATGTTTGGCCATAGTTAAGTCAGTTAATTGTTCTGAGCCTCAGTTTCCTCATCTGTAAAATTAGGAGTTGGACAAGATGGTTTCAGGTATTTTCCATCTTTAAGTCTGTCATCCTGTTATTATCCTATGTGGCACTACTGAGGAAGTTGCTTTCAGGGGACAATATAAGGCAAGGGCAAAAAGGAGTTTACCGTGGATGTGGTTACAAATAGTAGAAAGAATTCTATCTTGTTGCTTTCTATTTCAATTAATTTTACTAAGATTAGTTGTTTCTACATTTAAAAAGTAAAAGTGTCAGTGTTTTCTAAATTTTTAAGTCATTTTTCAGTCATCGTCTGATTCTCCATAACCTCATTTGGGGTTTTCTTACCAAAGATGCTGGAGATGTTTGCCATTTCCTTCTAAAGTTCATTTAACAGATTAGAAACTGAGGCAAATGTTGTTAAATGACGTGTCCAGGGTCACATAGCTAGCTGCCTGAGGCCAGATTTGAACTTATGAAGTTGAGGCTTCCTGAATTCAGGCCTGGCACACTAGCCACTATGCTACCTAGCTGCCCCTTGATATTCTTAGGCAAATCCCCAGTGACCCTACTATATTTATGGCTCTCTGGTTGAGTTTACCATCATAGGAGCTTACCCATTAAGTGGATGTTGGATGACTGCTTGATTGGAAAGTCATATATTAAAGCTTTAGTAGGAGTTGGACTGGTTGACCTCCAACAATTCCTGTGAATATATAAAAAATGAAGTGACTCTCATGAAATATTTTCATGTATACTTGAATCCTTCCCAAGTATGTAGATGCCTCCCAATGCTTTTTTACCTGTGCTGCCTATAAAGTTAAGAGTGCTATAAAATGAGGAATCATTTAACTATTCTCTAATCATCTACAATTTAAAAGACACTATGAAAGGGATTATGAGAGATGTAGTGATTTTTTTAAAAAAAGATCTCAACCCTTAAAGAAAGTATACTTCCTTATTGTGGGGCAGGGGAGGGTTACACATAAGAGATAACTGATGATATGCTACAACATATGATCACTTCCCAATGAGTGATGGAGACAGGAAGTGCTTTAGGGAAGGAGCCTCATCAATCACCTGTCTTCATCAATCAAGCTGCAAACAATAGAGGAGCTGATTTTCAATCTTATCAATATTTCAAAGACTCTTCTGTAGTCTGGGTGCTACCTCAGTCAATACAAACTGAAGTCCTTCTATGCCTCAGGATACTATCTTCATGGGCTGCTGTGGACAAAACCAAAAACAGAAACCTCATCACCTGATATTGGGCCTCTACAAATTTAGCTAAGGTGGTGTTCATTTTATCTGCCACTGGACAAATTTATTTACGTTCAATTCAAAGGACTGCCAACTTGTTAAATCCTGCCAGTATTCCTGACATAGGCTTTGAGATCTGAGGCTCAGTTATGACATTGCAAGGACCTTAGTGATGGACAGAAGTTAGCAAATACATCAGTTATCCCCAGGGCAATTCTTTTATTTTATAGGTGAGGTTCTGTGGCACAAAATGACAGAAGACAGAATCTAAGTTCCACATTTGCCTAGCCTTTGGAAGTAATTTAATTCAACCAGTAAATGAACAAGAATCCATTTTTAGCCCGGTGGAAAGATCACTGAGTCAACAGTCAAAAGATCTGGGTTCGAATGTTACCCCTTACATTTATTAGCTTTTTGATCTTGGGCAAATTCCTTATTCTCATCGGAACTGCTTTCCTCATCTGCACAATGAAACTGTTGAACTAGATGTTTTATGATTTACCTCTAAACTAAGCACATAGTAAGCACTTAATAAATGCATGTCAACTTGGCTTGGCTGTGTTCCTTTTTTTTTCCTCCAGTGAGAGGGAACACATCATCTCCTAAGGCAGTTTGTTCTCTGTGAGAAAGGTATATTTTTTTGCAATTTTGTTCCTTAAATCTAGCCAAACTCTGCAAACTCCCACCCAGTGTTCCTAATTCTACACTGTTGGGCAAAGCAGAACACATTTCATTTTTCTTTTTAATACTGACTATGAAACCATCTGCTCAGGGGCTCCTTTTAGGCTTGTCAAGCAGTTTTCATTCTATGTCCTCCATGTCATAAAGATGACAGATAAATGTTGGCAGTCTGATAGGCCACTTTATTTTTATCTAGAAATCTTCCTTTTTTATAAGGAATTTAATGGATACCCTTTATAATCTAATACCCTGATACCTTTCTGGCCTTCTAACACTTTACTCCCCTTCCTGCACTCTAGGATCCAACTATTCTGGCCTCCATGAAGCTCTGAACAGGACATTCCACAACCTTACTCCTAGCCTTTGTACAGACTGTCTGTGTTGTCCAGGATGCTTTTTGTTTTTACTTCAACTCAAAATCCTCTTCTTTTTAAAGCTTTCACGACTCCTACCCATCCACCCTCATTTTCCACCAGGGCCTTCTTTCTGAAATTATGCTCCATTTACTCTGTCTCTCTGTCTCTGTCTTTCTCTGTGTCTCTCTATATATCTATGTATCCATATTTATATCTAAATCTAATCTACTTAGTTGTATGCATGTTTTCTTGTCTTCCACTTGGCTGCACTACTTTGGATCTTCTCTGTCTGACTTTTCCCCATCTGCCGGGAAACGTATTGTTGGGATAACTGCACTATCCTTATAAATCTCATAAGCCTTGATACACTACCTCATCACTACCCTCTACTCGGATTGTAGGGTCACGAAATACAAACCTTAATTTTTAAAAAAATCTTAAAAATATTTTATTATTTTCCAGTTATAGGTAAAGATAGTTTTTGACATTTGTTTTTGTAATATTTTGAATACCAAATTTTTCTCCCTCCCTCCCTTCCCTCGCCCCTCCCCAAAACAGAAAGCAATCTGATATAGGGTATATATGTACCATCACATTAAACATATTTCTGCCTTAGTCATGTTGTAAAAGAAGAATCAGAACAAAAGGGAAAAGCCTCAAAAAAGAAAAAATATAGAAACAGTATGGTTCAATCTTCATTCCAATTCCACAGTTCTTGTTTCTGAATGTGGAGAGCATTTTCCAACATGATTCCTTTGGAGTTGTCTTAGATCATTGTATTGCCGAGAAGAGCTAGGTCTATCACAGTTGATCATCACACAATGTATATGTTACTGTATACAATGTCATGCTGGTTCTTCCGCTCACTTCACTCAGCATCAGTCTACTTAGGTTTTTCCAGGTTTTTACAAAATTTGCCTGCTCATCATTTCTTTTTTACTCTATAAAAGTCTTTTTATTATTTTCCAGTTACATGTAGAGATAGTTTTCAATATTTGTTTTTATAAAATTTATAGTTTCAAATTTTTCTCCCTCCCTCCCCAAGACAGCAAGTAATCTGATATGTTTTATATACAATCACATTAAACATATTTCTACATTAGTCATGCAGTGACAGAAGAATCAGAGAAAAAGGAAAAACCTCAAAAAATAAAAACAACCACATCAAAAACAATAGAAACAGTATTGTTCAATCTACATCTAGATTCCATAGTTCTTTTTTTTTTCTGGATTTGGAGAGTATTTTCCACAAAGAGTCCTCTGGAACTATCTTGTACCATTGTATTGCTGAGAAGAATTAAGTTTATCATAGCTGACCAAAACACAATGTTGTTGATACTGTGTACAATGTTCTCCTGGTTCTGTTCATCTTGATCAGCATCAGTCCATGTAAGTCATTCCATGTTTCTCTGAAATCTACCTGCACATAGTTTGTTAAAGCACAATAGTATTTCATTACATTAATATACTACAACTTGTTTAGCAATTCCCCAATTGAGGGGCAACCCCTCAATTTCCAATTTCTTGCCACCACAAAAAGAACAGCTATAAATATTTTTGTACATGTGGGTCCTTTTCCCTTTTCCATGATCTTTTTGGGAAAAAGACCCAAAAGTAGTATTGCTGGGTCAAAGGGTATACACAGCTTTATAGCCCTTTGGGCATAATTCCAAATTGCTCTCCAGCATGGTTGGATCAGTTCACAACTCTACCAACAATGCATTAGTGTTCCAATTTTTCCACAGCTTCTCAAACATTTATTATTTTCCTTTTTTGTCATATTAGACAATCTGATATGTGTCAGGTATTACCTCAGAGTTGTTTTAATTGGCATTTCTCTAATCAATAGTGATTTAGAGCATTTTCTCATATGTTAGTAGATAGCTTTGATTTCTTCATCAGAAAGCTTCCTGTTCATATCCTTTGACCATTTCTCAGTTGGGAAATGAATCGGTTTCTTATAAGTTTGATTTAGTTCCAAATATATTTTAGAAATAAGGCCTTTATCAGAAATACTGGCCATAAAAATCTGTTTCCCAGCTTTCTCTCTCCCTTCTAATTTTGTATGCATTGCTTCTATTTGTATAAAACCTTTTTAATTTAATGTAATCAAAATCATCCATTTTGCATTTCATAATATTCTCTATCTCTTGTTTGGACATAACCTGTTCTCCTTTCCAAAGACCTGAGAGGTAAATGATTCTTTCCTCTCCTAATTTACCTATGGTATCACCTTTTATGTCTAATTCATGTATCCCCCCCCCCTTTTTTGCAGGACAATGAGTGTTAAGTGACTTGCCCAGGGTCACACAACTAGTACGGGTCAAGTGTCCAAGTCTAGATTTGAACTCAGGTCCTCCTGAATCCAAGGCTGATGCTTTATCCACTGTACCACTTAGCTGTCCCCTCATGCACTCATTTTGACCTTATTTTAGTATAAAGTATAAGATGTTAGTCTATACCTAGTTTCTGCCATACTATCTTACTATCTTCCAGTTTTCCCGGTATTTCCCAGCAAATACTGAGTTCCTATCTCAGAAGCTGGAGTCTTTGGGTTTATCAAACAGTACATTACTAAAGTAATTTACTACTTTGCCTAAGCTATTCCAATGATCCTCCACTCTATTTTTTAGCCAGTATCAAATAATTTTGATAACTGCCTCTTTATAGTAAAACTTCAGATTTGGTACATCTAGCCCACCTTCTGTCCATTTTTTTCATTAGTTTCCTAGATATTCTTGACCTTTTGTTTTTCCAGATGAATTTACTTATTATTTTTTTCTAGCTTTATAAAATGATTTTTAGGTAATCTGATTGGTATGGCACTGAATAAGTAAATTAACTTATGCAGAATTGTCATTATTATTATTATATTAGCTCAGCCTGTCAATGAGCAATTGATATTTTTGCAATTATTTAGATCTTATTTGATTTGTGTGAAAAGTGTTTTGTAATTTTGTTCAGAGTTCTGGGGTTTGTCTTTGTCAAGTAGACTCATGAGAATTTTATATTGTCTACCATTACTTTAAATGGAATTTCACTTTCTCTTGGTGCTGGACTGTGTTGGTCATGTATAGAATTGCTGATGATTTATGTGGATTTAGTTTATATCTTGCAACTTTGCTAAAGTTGTTAATTGTTTTAAGCAATTTTTAATTGATTCTCTAGGATTCATTAAGAATAGCATCATAAAACCTGTAAAGAGTGATAGTTTTGTTTCCTTCTTGACTATTCTAATTCCTTTAATTTCTTTTTCTTCTCTGATTGCTAAAGATAATATTTCTGGTACAATATTAAATAATAGAGGTGATAATGGACATCCCTGTTTCACCCCTGATCTTATTGGGAAGGCCTCTAACTTATCTCCATTAATATAATGCTTGCTGATCGTTTTAGGTAGATACTGCTTATTATTTTAAGGAAAGCTCCCACGGATTCCTAAGCTCTCTAGTGTTTTTATTAGGAATAGGTGTTGTATTTTGTCAAAAGCTTTCTCTGTATCTATTGTGATAATCATATGATTTTGGTTCATTTTCTTATTGATGTGGTTGATTATGTTCATAGTTTTCCTAAAGTTGAACCAGCCTTGCATTCCTGGTATAAATCCCACCTGGTCATAGTGTATTATCCTGGTGATCACTTACTGTAATCTACTTGCTCATATCTTATTTATGAAATTTGCATCAATATTCATTAGGGAAAATGGTCTATAATTTTCTTTCTCTGTTTTGGCTCTGCCTGGTTTTGGTATCAACACTATATTTGTGTCATAAAAGGAATTTGGTAGAACTCCATCTTCACCTATTTTCCCAAATAATTTGTATAATATTGGAATCAAATTTTCTTAAATGTTTGGTAGAATTTACTTGTAAATCCCTCTGGCCCTGGAGATTTTTTCTCAGGGAGTTCACTAATGGCTTGTTTAATTTCTTTTTCTAATATGGGCTTATTTAAGGATTTTATTTCCTCTTCAGTTAACCTGGGCAATTTTAATTTTTGTAAATATTTAACCATTTCATTTAGATTGTCAAATTTATTGAGCATACACTTGGGAAAAATAGTTCCTAATTGTTTCTTTAATTTCCATTTCATTGGTGGTGAAATCACCCCTTTCATTTTTGGTAATTGGTTTCTGGTTTTCTCATTTTTTTAATCAAATTAACCAAAGATTTATCCATTTTATTGTTTTTTTTTAATAAAACCTGCTCTTAGTTTTACTGAATAATTATATAGTTTTCTTGCTTTCAATTTTATTAATTTCTCCTTTGGTTCTCAGGATTGGGGGCCTCTTTTGCTCTGCTGTGGCCAAGCGCTTCCTGCTGACTTGCCTAGTCCTCTCTGTGCTGTGAGGCACTGTGAGCTGCACTGTGCTCCCCTTTTGCCTGGGTGAGACCTTTCCTGGAGTCTTCTAAATTAACTCAAGTTAGGATATTGTGTCTTTATGTCTTTTTGTAGGTTCTGTAGTTTCAGAATCCATTTAGAGGCTTGATTTAATGTTCTTTTTGAGGGAAACTTGGGAGAGTTCAGGCAAAGTCCTGGCTTCTCTCCACCACCTTGGCTCCACCCCCCCCCCCGAATTTCTTAAAGCTCAATAGTATTCCATTACATTCATATGCCACAACTTGTTCAGCCATTCACCAGTTGATGGAATTCCCCTGATTTCCAATTCTTTGCCACCCCAAAGAGAGCTGCTATGAATATTTTTGTACATGTGGGTTCTTCCTCTTTTTTATGATCTCTTTGGGATACAGACCTAGTAATAGTATTACTGGGTCAAAGGGTATACACAGCCCCATAGCCCTTTGGACATCATTCCAAATTGCTCTCCAGAATGCAAACCTTCATTTATGGAGAAAGCTCAGTTCAAACATCTTCTTATCTATCACATGGCTGTACTACTTTGGGACTTCTCTGATAGATTTTTCCACCATGGTGCCATGTCAAGTACAACCCCCCCTTTTCATATTCTGTTTGTGTATTTTTTTCTCCTATTAGGTTGTAACCTTCTTGAGAGCAGGTGCCATCTTTTTACACATTTGCATCCCCAGTGTTTAGCACTAAGCTTGGCACATAGTAGGCACTTAATAAAAGTTTATTGACTATTGAGTATTGATATTGTCTCCTCCATTAGAATGTATAGGTGGGGAAAGGGGGAGGGATGAAAAAAAATTACATGATAATTATTATGTATCTAAAAGTAATAGCAAGTTGTAAATAACAAATTTGCAGTTTTATATGCAATCATCTTTTGAAATTAGACTATGTTATGGTATTGATAAAATGTTAAAATATTTTTTTAAAATAATATAAGCTCCTTAAAGCCAAGTATGGCTTTTAGCTTCACTTAGTTGCCTCAGCATTAGTGCAGTTCCTGGTACATAGCAAAAGCTTAATAAGTGCTTTTAGATGACTCAGTACAGAAACTCCGTCGCAAAATTTTGCTCTGAAAAAAAATGCCCCTATTTAAGTAAACTTTTCCCACTTTTATTGAAACCCAGCCCCAAACTTGTCAGATCTTCACCAACAAGGCACAGCATCCTACTTCACCAGTTTTGTGAGGGGTCATGCTATTTCTCCATTATTTAGAGGCTGACGCATATGTTGGAATACAACTAAAGCTCCAGCACCTGCTTTCAGCAGACTGTTTTCTTTACTTGCTTCAGGGCCTACTATAACATGCTGTGGACAACCAAGAATTGGGTTCACATACAGAATGCCAGAAGGAGACAAAGTTGTTCTATAATTTGGAACATACTAAATAATAAAACAAAGCAATTATATACATATGTGAGGGTATTACTCTCATACCCCTGAACAGCTATTTTAGCTGCCCAGCAAGGGCTTTTATTTTTGTCCCTTGTCCCTTGGAAGCATAGTTACCACATCTAAATTCTTAACTTGAATAAGTGGGCAAGCCATGTCCAAACATAAAACAATATAAACCAAATAGTAAAAACAACTTCCCCATACCAAACCTCTCTTCAGTTTGATGACCATAACAGAAAAATATATTTTTGGTTTTTTATGCACCCAAGGGATAACCACTGATCAGATCCAGTTCAATTCAGTATTAATTAAACACATGCTATCGTAGAAAGCACCATATCATGTCCTAGGGATACAGATGAAGCACTTGCTTTGTAGCTACTCCCCCAACCCCTACTGTCACTAGAAATTTGATTCCCCAGAAAGTGGCTATTCCTTCCTTAAAGGTTCTAGGGGAAGTTGAAAGGTAGTAGGTATCTTTCAAATACTATAGTTCATGAACATCTACTGGTGTAATTTCCCCATTCATTATCTGTTGATATTAGTTAGCTAGACAGACTTAATTAGTTCTTAGGGGTGTTTGTTACAGATATATAGTAAAAATCAGTTGATTCAAAACATGCTGGGGCAGCTAAGTGGCGCAGTGGATAGAGCACTGGCCCTGGAGTCAGGAATACCTGAGTTCAAATCTGGCTTCAGACACTTAACACTTACTAGCTGTATGACCCTGGGCAAGTCACTTAACCCCAACTGCCTCACTAAAAATAAATTTAAAAATTAAAAAAACAAAAACAAAAACAAAACATGCTCCCCCAAAGTGTGTCTGAAACACACTTTCCCATAAGCACATACAGAATCCAGAGAAAGTTAGCTTAATCTTAGTGTACAAAGTCTTTTCCTCCAACCCTCATTCTGTGGGGCCCTAATTAAGTTATCCTAAGTTATGGTATGGCTTTCTCTGTGACACACTGCAGAGTCCTAAAGCTGCTCTCCTCATTGTTTCTGGTTTATCCTTGGCTCCTGACACACATGCTGTCTTTAGTCATTTCTTGGAACACTGCTAGGATGCTGTTGAGACATCCAAAAGCATCTGAAGATCATTCTCTAGTCAAGGTGTGAGAGTTCATTCATCACTATGGGATGCTAGGATTGCTCTTCACCTCAGGTGCATAAAAGCTAATTCTTCAAAATCAGTTATCATGCAACATTAAGCCAAGTAATTTGGGGGCCAACATTGGAAATATGGAACCAGATAATCTCTGTAGGGCTTTATCCTGGGGGATTGCTACTTCAAATCAATTTGTAATACTTCTACTATCCTTTCTTTTGCATAGCCAAGGACTCAATTTTACTATTTTCTTGCTTTGATCATTGATACAAGTAATTTCGGGCAGCTAGGTGGAAGAGTAGATAGAACACTATGCCTAGAGTCAGGAAAACCTGAGTTCAAATCCGTCCCCAAACACTTACCACCTGTGTGACTCTGAGCAAGTTATTTAACCCTATTTGCTTCAGTTTCCTAATCTCTAAAATGAGCTGGAATAGGAAATGGCAAACCACTCCAGTATCTTTGCCAAGAAAACCTTAAGTGGGGTCACAAAGAGTAAGAAACAACTGAAATTATTGAACGACAACATGAAATTCAGGTGACTTAAGCCTCTGTTAATGAAGTAGAATCCATAGAAGCCTTGAACCACTAACTATAGGAATCTTGCCATTACCAACTAGCAGAAAAGTCTGTTGTTTCCATCAAAAACCACTACTCCTTTCAATCTCATGCTCACTACTTCTTATGCTTCCATCAATTAGATTTATTAAGTGCCTACTATATTAAAGTAACTATGCTAAGCAGTAGCCACAATGTTCCAGTTGTCTTCTGAGCATGACTTCCCTTGTCTTTGACAATATACATCTATTAGTATAGACAAAGATAGCACCAGTACTTTTGGATGCCATCCCACACTTTTGACTCATTGAACTTTAATCCATAAAAACAAACAAAAGAAGAAAAAAACACCCAAATTTTTGTACCAAAGCTCTGTTCTAGCTATGTCTTCCCAATCTTGTACTTTAGAAAATGTTTTTATTTTATTTTAATTCATGTTAAATTTGTCTTTATTTCAGTGAATGGGAAAGTAAGCTCTAGAGCCCTGGGGATCACACAATTATTTCCTCCTTACAAATCCCCAACAGCTTTGTCTCTAGCCAGTCCACCACAGGCATTATCCAGGGAAGCGACCCCTGTAAAGGTGAGGCCCTCCATCCCCATCACCAAGTTCATTAAGTGTTGACCAATCATTCCCATCAAGCTGATGTTACCAAAAGTCCTGGGAATAGCATGTCTGTCCTACCCCCTATCATGCCCTTGGACCTACTTTAAGTTTGCCCCCACATCTTTCCTTCCAGAGAAACAAGGCTTGTGGAGATGAAGTTTGGTAACTAACTACTTTTGCATGGCCTGAAGCCCATGTCTCCTTAGCGGTGAAAGATCATAAAGAACCCCAAAACAAAGGTTTTCAGTGGCAAATCCTTGACAATATCAAATGATTCAAAATAAGAAAGTAATATAGTTGTTTCTTTGTTTGTTTTTTCGTGAGGCAATTGGGGTTAGGTGACTTGCCCAGGGTCACACAGCTAGCAAGTGTCAAGGGTCTGAGGCTGGATTTGAACTCAGGTCCTCCTGACTCCAGGGCCAGTGCTCTATCCACTGTGCCACCTCGCTTCCCCAGTAATATAGTTTTAAGAATAGAATTAACATTAAGAAAGATGCATTACCCTCTGCCTTGTTGCTGCCCTCAACAACCTCTAAGCCTTTGAATCTGACATATAGCCGAGCTCTACTATGTGTTGTTTCTGTTAGACTGTGAGCTCCTTTATCATTTCTATCTCTAGTACTTAATACTTTGTTTTCATTCAGTCTTCATCTTATTAAACTCACCCTAACCTCATTTTTTTAAAATTTTACCTCCCCTCTTTCTTTCATATCTTATGTCCTGTTCACTCCATAGTGAGCCCCTAAAAGGTTAGTCTGGTTTTTGTTCATTAATTTTTTGTTTTGTTTTTGTTCTTTTAGGGATAAAAGAAGGGAAATCCATGCTATTAATTCATAACAGTTCACATTTACACAGTCAGAATCCTATGATTTACGTAGGAGTCATATGCTTTACAATCCTCATAACAATTCTGTGATGATGGGTAGCAAAAATAATATTATCACTATTTTGTAGATGAGAACACAAACTCAGAGAGCCTAAGTGGCTTGTCTGAATTCACACAGATAGTGGGAAAGACTGACCTCTAATCCAGACCTTTTGGTTCCAGGTCTAATGTTCTTTCTTCTCAACCAGTATAAAGTTTCCATTTGTTTATCTATTCCCATCTAGGTTTAAGCCTAAATTAAGCTTAGAAGAAGATACTGAGTATTGTGACTTTATGTCCACGTGCCTAGAAAGCAGAGGGGAAGCACCTCTGTGATGGAAGAATTATATCTTAATAATAGTATATCATCTGCTTGCCCCAAATTGGGAGTGTTAAATAAATCCCTGTTAGTCCCTTGACTGTGATCAGATATCATTGTGTTCCTGTCCTTAGAAACTTCGCCCATGGGATTAAAACAACTATTCATCTGTCCATTTGAAGGGTTGCTTCAGATTTCGCCTATTTTTAAATCTTAATATCTTCAGAGGTTTAGCATATTTCTTTCAAATATAAGTCAGTCATTTCAAAATCTTTGGAAGGAGATGCATCCACAAGACAAATGAAGTCATTTGAGTTTAGAGCAACAACTGGAAATTTCTGATTCAGGAAGTAAGTTATTGTTTATTAATCAATGATTAAAACCTTTCTAATCCAATATCTCCTCCCACTTTATTTCTTTAAGAACTAGAAAATCTTGGCATTTGCAAGACCTATGAGTCCTTAACTAAAAATTTAACTAGAGGAAAATAAATAAACATTCAGGAACTTTGATCACCATTCATCCATTTATTTACTCATTATGTAGTGACTTAAAAGTCAGAAGACATGATTTCAAGTTCAGACTGTGTCACTAGTTGAGTGACATTATCATAAATAAATAAGTGAATGAATAAAAAAATAATATACCTAGAAGTTTCCTTATTTACAATATCAATAAATTAATAATCAAGTATTTATCAAGCATATACTATATACCAGGGATTGTGCTAAATACTGGAGATACAAAGAAAAAATGAAAACAATCTTTGTTCTCAAAGGATCTTAATTCTAGATGATGAATCTAGATAAAGGTTTAAAGAGACTATTTAGAATAATCCTTTTTATTCATATTGCTCCTAGTTATATGGGCAGCTAGGTGGTACAGTGGATAGGAATTCAGAAAGACTCATCTTCCAGAGTTCAGATCTGGCTTCTGACATTTACTAGCTGTATGACTCTGCATAAATCATTTTAACACCATTTGCTTTAGTTCCTCATCTGTAAAATGAGCCGGCAAAAGGAATGGCAAAGAACCCCAGTATCTTTACCAAGAAAACCCCAAATGGGATCAAGAGTTGAACATGATTGAAAATGACCAAACAACTAATTATATAGGTCTCTATGCAGTTATTACAGATAAAGGGGTTCCACTGCCTTGGTCACTACTTGGCTTAGGAAGTATTGATAGTTCTAATGGCTAGCCATTAGTTGAGATAGAGATTGTCACTATATTTAAAGTTGAAAGAACCTTTCATTCTCTCTCTCTCTCTCTCTCTCTCTCTCTCTCTCTCTCTCTCTCTCTCTCTCTCTCTCTCTCCAGTCTTCCACAAATGCCCTGTCTCCTATAAATTAAAAATCTAGCTCCTCATCTCCTCATCACAGATGGAAATGAAAGAGAATAAGAGATATCAAGGAGATGGAAGAAGAAAACTGCTAAAGAGTGACAGGTAAATGTCCTTAATTATTTTTTTAACTGAAGTATCAGGCAAGGCCTTCTGTGGAAAGGATGGAAAATGGAGGTTTTATGGGAGACTTAAGGAGAGAAGATGTTTGAAACAACCACTCCTGTGAGTGGAATAGAGGATTATGGAGGAACAGAAGGATTGCTTTACAACAATCCAGAGGAGTTGAAATTGTCTTGACTGGTGTGGGTGAATTGGACTTAAATTGGACCAAATGGCACAAAGTTGTCAGCCTCACTCTTTCTTCCAGAGTCATCAAAGTCCAGTGGCAAGACAAAAGTCAAGATGACTGGTGAAAGCTTGGGATGAAGTGGATGTCCTTGGCATCTTCAATGTCTGACTAAGCTCTAAGAGATCCACAGTACCTGTTTTAGTTATCTTCATGGCCATTGGAACAAATTGTTCTCATCTACGCATTCCATATGCTTGAGGTAGACATTTCCTTAACTCACCAACAGGTTTGAGGCTAGTCAGTTATCCTAAACCTAGTCTAGCATTTATGCTGAGATGGTTTTACTGGGGTGTGGCTGCTGCTTCAGTCCTCTTAGAAAATGAAGGACCAACAACAAGACAACATAAATTTGTAGTGTACTTAGACATCATGGTTCTGTGATATCTTCCAGGTCTATTTAGTAGTATATGAGCAGAAACAAAGTAGTCAGATGATGGGAATAATACAGGGTTAGAGTTCAACAAAATGGGAGTAGTGATAGGGCAAGGTATCTGCAGGAATCCTTGAACTTTTAAATACATTTCATTTTCTTTTGATATTTTAAAAATATAATTGGTTTCCTTCACAATTTTATGCATTATATTTTATGTATTTAAAAACATTATTGTGACAAGGGTCATTAGGCTTCACCAGATGACCAAAAAGATCCAGGGCATCAAAAAGATTAAGAACTTTTTTTAAAGTTCTAGTTCTAGTTCAATCCAAACATGCATTAATAATCCCTTCTACAATATCCTTGACAAGGATTCATTCAGTCTCTACTTGAAGACCTCTAAGGATAGTGAACACACTACCCTCCAAAGCAGCTGATTCTACTTTTAGGCAGCTCAAATTGTTAGGAAGCTTTCCTTCCATTTAGACTAAATGCAACTCTCTGAAAACTTGACCCATTGTTCCTATTTTTGCTCTCCACAGGAAGCAAAAATGTAATTCCTCTTCTATATAATATTTCTTCAAATACTTGAAAAAGCTATCATGATTTTGCTCTCTCCTTCCCCTCTTTGCTCACACAAAATGATTTTTCCTCCAAGTTAAACATCAGAGCCATAACTAGGGCATAGCAATCAGAACTTTGTCCCAAGGCAAATTTGAGTGATTTCACTTTCAATTTCTAAGATGTCTAGAAACAATGGAATTTGGTGCCTATTTAAAAAGGAATAATTAGTATATAATATTAAGTTGACTAATTGTCCCTGTACCATAGATTAGTTCCTTCTACGTTTTTCTCCTTTGGCTTCCCCTGCAGCATTTGAGGACCTGTTTTGTGATTGTATTAAAGATCATGGGGTCAACAACAAAGCCCTGGGACATTTCACTAGAGACCTAATAGTATGTTTACAAAATATCACTGATACTTTTGATATGACATACAGCAAAATATTCTTTATTGTAACTCCAAGTGATCAAGAATTTTCAAATTTAAAATGGTAGAAATTATATCTAAAATAAAAGGCACATAAATGACCTAAGTGACAAGAATGTTTCTTTCAGTCATGTAAAGATCTTGGAAAAAATATTAATGTATTTTAATTTACTTTTTGCAAGAATGTATTAAAATGCAAAGTGAATAACACCAAATCAATTTTTTTTTTTACTTAATCAGGAGAAAGTATTCAACTTCCCTAAAAATTGTCCCAAAACACCTCATTGTGCAAGGTAATCAATCTCATTAAATCCATACATGTTGAAGTAGGGGAAATTTTTGTTTAGGTCTGACAGGTTGGTGACTAATTCAAATGAATTCAGAATTGACTCCTGAAACTAGAAATAGAGCCTAAGTGATACTTTACTATCACCAATAAGAGGATGTGGCACATGAGATCTCCTTGTATTGGTGACATCATGCCAATTCCAGGCTATGTGTGTTACATTTAAAAAAAAATTAATTCACTATCTGTGTCAGAACCTTTGGACCTCTTGGAGAGAGGAACTTCAGTTTAGGAGAGATGACTCCTAAAAGACAAGTTTCAGAGGGAAAATACATGTAATACAATGGAGGCCTCAAATTTATGATGTTGTAAGTTTCATACCATTGTTATATGTATCTTAGGCAGAGCTGTGATGGGAATTTCTATCCCTGTGGTAAGCAGTACAGACTGCATCAGGGCCAAGTAGCACAAACGATACCCTCAATTGAAGAGTAATTGTAGTAGCTGAATTGTAGTAAATAAAGACAATGGCCTGTGCTAGGAAGGAGCCAAGAAGTGGCAAGAGTCAAGTTCAAGAGAGGGAAGGGAAAGAGGACCAAGACTCCAGGATAATGGAGAGCTTGTAGTGGGGCAGCATCAGGATAGAGAGGATTTTACTCCAAGCAACTTTCTGGTAGCTTCCTATTTCAACTAAACTTTTTTTTTTTTTTTTTTTGCAGGGCAGCATGGGTTAAGTAACTTGCCCAGGGTCACACAGCTAGTAAGTGTCCATGTTTGAGCCCAGGTTTGAATTCAGATCCTCCTGAATCCAGCGTCAGTGCTTTATCCACTGTGCCACCTAGCTGCCCACACAACTATGCTTTTAAAGGAACTAAGGGTTCTATCAACACCCTCAAATTTAGTACCATAGGGTAACTCCCTAGCTGCCCTGCCCTAAATTACAGCTGTGCTTTTAGTGTCATCTCTGCTATTCAATGAATAACAAATCAATTACCTTCTTCTTTTGTATGCATCTGTGTTTATATGTGTGTATTGTGATGTTTAAAATCTATATTGTGTGATAGCCTTAAATTCAAAAGCTTCAGTACCAGTCTTTGGGCATTAAACATTTATTAAAGCATACAGATATTTACAAAGAGTTCAGAAAGTTAAGAAAAAGAAGTCCTACCTAGCCTAGAGTTCCAGCCTGGTTGGGTTCTTCCTCAAGTCCTCCTCCATGAGCCTGATTTAATCAGGAAACCCCCCCAGCAAGCTGATTGTGGAAGCTTTTTATAGGTCTGGAATGGAGGTGGTCCTTATACACTGCTTCAAGGTGATTGGTTGCTGTCCTCCAAATCCATTGTCTTTGAAGGTGTTCTCAAGTGGAGTTCACAGTCTGGTTTCTGAGAACAATACCTTCTTAAGGGCTAGCCACATGTGATTACAATCCAGTTAACTTGAAGTAGGCTTAATCAGCAGTCAATCACCCTCACTTGATTCAATCAGTAAAGATTAATCTCCAGGTGGGTCTTTGAGTATCTGCTAAATCCCATTATTTCATCACAGTATATATGTGTATATACCAGTGTGTATATGTATATACACATATACGTATATGTGTATATACATAAATGTGTATGTGTTGAGAAATAATTAGGGTTACTAATAACATCTTTACTTTTCTCCACTTATATTACATCTAATATTATATAGTCGCAAACTAAATTTTCCTAGCTTGGAAAACGGGAATAGTTTTTTTTTTTTTCAGAAGGTCTATGATCCATACCCAATATTCAGTATCAAGTTTCCTTTCCACATGGGGAGAATGACAGAGGAACATATCTATAAGGATTATAAATGGAGGCAAATAGGGTTCAGTGACTTGCCCAGTGTCACGCAGACAGCAAATGTCTGTGGCTGGACTTGAATTCAGGAACTCCTGACTCCAGGCCTGGTACTCTATCCATTGTATCACCTAGCAGCCTTCATAGAATAATAGTAAAGACTAATTATGTATGTATACATATGTGATCACACAGTTTTCTTGATAAAGACCTTATATGCTTATATCTACTTAATATTTCTTCTATAGGCTAAAAGAATGAATTAGTCAAAAGTAGAAAAGAAGAAAAAGGGCAAGAAGAGAGACCTTACCTAAAATAATGTTTTGCTTCCAATGACCAAAAGATACTTATGAATAGCAGATCTTTCTCGCATTACTCGGTACCCATCTGTGTATAGATTTCCTCAAGCTTCACCACTTCTTTGTTGCCATTGTTGATACTGGGTGAAGCTATATGTGTAAATGTATATGTGCATGTTTATGTATATGTATGCATATGAGCATGAAAATATATGTTTTGATTGATTGAGCATTCACCCAGGCAACTGACACACACCTGACTGATACATACAATTTATATACATCCTATTTAGTGAGTGAGGCAGTGGGGTGTAGTGGACGAAGCACAAGCCTTCATGCAAGAAAGACCTGGGCTTAAGTCCCCACTTAGTGATCCTGGGCAAGTCACTTAGCCTCTTAGTGCTCTAAAACTTTAAGTCACAGAGAAAGTGCCAACCTGCACTGGAAAGCTCCCTACCCAATGAAATCACAGGTCCCATCACTATCATTAGTCATTCCTTTTCAGAATGCCCCCCCAAACAATAATCTTCAGACATTTCAAATAGCATACACCAAACTCTGTTCTTCAGAAACCTTTAAGACATTACCCATTTCATTGCAAGGTTCAGGGAATCACTCCATAGCACTTTGATCCTGACTATTCTCCCCCTTCCTTCTTCTTACTTATCTTCCCTTTTCAATCCCTTCATTCAATGAATATTTATAAGATGCCAATTGTTTACAGAGCACTCTACTAGGCATTAAGGGAAATGCAAAGTTAGCTAAACTGAGATACCTGCCTTCATGATACACACTCCAGTGTGTATTGAGGAGGGCCAAAGGTTCTTCAGAAGTCACCCATATCTAGATCATCAAATTAAATTATTTATCCCAATACATGTTTCTTTCAGCTGCTATTTTATCTCATTTTTCTTTATATCTGTTGAAACTTTGGGACTGTGTATTTTGTTTTACCTTTCTTTCCCCTGTTCCACAATTTCTCTGAATCTTCTGTCTGTTCCTTATTTTATCCCTTTTGCCTCTTCATAAAGAAGGCTAGAGTTCCTTTAACTACTCCAGTTTCTCACAAGATGATGAATTAGCCCAATGTAGAATCCAGAAGCTTCCATTTGAGGCTGGCAGAGTACTTGTGATGAAGTCTGGGGAATGAAGGGCTAACACATTAAAGGCCAATTTCCCCTTGACATTTTCTTTTATGTTGCTGGTGGGGCAGGCTTTTCATTTTATAGCTATTTTCTCGCAATTTTCATGGCAGAAAACAATAATTAAAGAGAATGGATGACTTTGGGACACAGGAAAGGAGATAGAATTGAGCTGAGGTTATCAGAGCTCAGGCTTCATTGGAGTTCAGCTTCAGTGGCTGGGGACAGCTTGAGTTTCAATACTGGCATGTCTCCACCTGTGCTTTTATTTCAAGACCACACCACTGATCCCTTTGCACACAAACTGGAAAGGCAACTTTTTTAAGGATTAGATCATTCAAATTAGTTCAGCCACCCCCAAGGTAGGAAATTGCTTCCCAGTATCAGTGGGATTTATTCTTACCCTGGTAATTTCCCTGCCCTTGGCTGACACCTCAGATAGAGTGGTATGAGTACAGATACTAATTTAAGTTTTATTTAGCCACTGGCAACTATTGAAGTACATGCATATCAAAGGAGAGGTTCCCCAGGCTTTCCCAGTGAAAGGCTAATTTAGAGTGTGATTTCCTTTATTCCCTGAAAGACTGTCTTGGATAGAATGTCACAATTATCGAACTAAGGAAGACATAATCTATCTCAGAAGACTTGTAAGAGTTCCCACATAGTGGAAAGGGGAGCTAGTTGGTATTATTAACATTTATGTCCATAAGAAATTTACTGAAACCATAATATTTTGGAATTATGGAAGGGGTGGTGGGATATAGCACAGCTTATTACAGCAAGTAGAAATAAAAAGCTCAATTCAAATGCTACCTCCTACATGAGAGAAACTTTTAGTGCCTCCCCCACACCTTACCCTTATTTGCCTTTATTTATTTTGTATCTATGTTACATACTTGTATATATAGATGTAGTTTTCTTTGATAGAATGTAAATTATTTAAGGGTAGAAATTGTTTTATTTTTGTCTTTACATCTCTAATACTTTGTACCAGGTTTTCTTTATCTTTTTTTTTAAGATGATGGGGTCTTTTGGAATCTAGTAAAGTCATTGCTCACTTATCAGAATGATGTGACGTTTTTAAATGCATAAAATTAAATATGTAAGATTAAATAGGAAGTCAATTATGCAAAATACAGTTATAAAAAATGTGGTTTTTTAAACAAGGGCATGGATGTGAAGTTAAGAATGCCTAATTTTTAAAATGACCAAGCAAATGAAGATTGAGGTATTTGGATATTTTTGATTTTGAACCCAAACTTTTCCCCCAATCACAACTCTTCCTCCCTCATTTTAATGACAATGTTAAAAGGAAGAAAATTAAGCTATTTATATTCTAGGAATATATCTTCTCTAGAAAGTATATTTAAGGAAGTTTTTTTTTTCCTTTTCATTCTTTGGAAGAAATGGAGAAATTAAATATTCTTTCCTTGGTTTGCTAATAGATACAATCATTCATATGTTGATTACAATGCATCAGGACAACAAACAATTTTTTTTTAAATATGAGATTTACCAAAAATATATAGGAAAGTTCCTGGTATCCATTAGCCCTGCCTTTAACTTCCTTCTTTAATACATAAGGAAACAGGGGGCAGCTAGGTGGCGCAGTGGATAAAACACCGGCCCTGGATTCAGGAGTACCTGAGTTCAAATCTGGCCTCAGACACTTGACATTTACTAGCTGTGTGACCCTGGGCAAGTCACTTAACCCCCATTGGCCTGCAACAAAAACAAAAACAAAAATACATAAGGAAACACAAAACAATTTTATTAAATGGTCTCAACTTATTTGTCTCCATTAAAAGAAGAAAAAATTTCCTTTATTATAGGAATTCATCAGTACAAAGGTATGGGATATAAGAAAACATCACTAGAAATTCCTGTTCATGGCAGCTATATTAATATATAATTGAATGTAGAAATATTATATATGAGAATATGAAAATTACATTCTGAGAGGGGTGCAATTTTCATGAATTGATTAATTTTTCTTAAATGTGCAAATAGCACAAAGCTTTGAGTCAAATGTGTGATACCTGTAGTGGCCATTAAAATGTTGACTTTTCTGAGAATATACTCCATATAACGGTATGCCACAGTTTTTGACATGTAATGCAGTAATTCAGTATTCACTCATCCTTCTAAAGACATCAAAAATGTACACTCCCAATTTTAAAAATATTTGTTGTGTCTGTAATTTTTTTCTTTAGAAGTATTAAGATTGATGATAAAATTTAAAAATTAGGTCTGGTATCATAGAAACTTATTTTCTATATTTTCACTGTGATCATAGCACAAGGAAATGTGCTCCAAATTATTTTTAACCATTTTGTCCACATAACTTAAAATGGATGAGCAGAATAAGATAATAAGTTACAATCAGAAATGAAAGGTGTTAAAATAATAAAATGGGGAGCAGCTAGATGGCACAGTGGAAAAAGCACTAGCCCTGGATTCAGGAGGACCTGAGTTCAAATCCAGCCTCAGACACTTGACACTTACTAATTGTGTGACCCTGAAGAAGTCACTTAATCCTCATTGCCCCACAAAAAATATAAAAAATAAAATAAAATAATAAAATGTCCTTGTTTTGCTGTAGCAATAAAATGACCAAGTACAATGGCTTGGTTAAATGAAATCATCTTTCAAAAACTGCTATCAGTATTTTTAAACATAAAATGTTTTAATCTAATGAATTCCTCTCGCTTTTGCAATCATTGCATATTACATTGGATTTGATAAGTAGTCTAACATTCCAAAAACCACTAAGATCACAAACGAGTGTAAACATATTGATTTGTGTACAGGTACTTTAAAATACATGTTTCTCATGGAAAGAAAAAAACTTCAATAAAATGAAAGTACTACTAAAAAAAAATGCTTAACACTAATAATATGCCTGGCATAGAGTAGGCATTTTAGAGATGTACTTTAAAAAAAATAGATAAATTAACTTATATTTTAAACTTTTATTATAAATGCAATCTACTTTATATTTTAAAACTTCTATTAATATATTTCTCTTAAATATAAAAGTTAATATATTAACATATTAATATATGATACATATTTAATTTTTCCAGTTACATGTAAAAACAATTTTAACATTTGTTTTTTAAGAAAATGTTGAGTTCCAAATTCTCTCCCTCCTCCCCCACCCCCTTGAGAAGGCAAATAATTTGATGGATGTTATCCATGTGTGGTCATACAAAATATAATAAATGCAACTTTCCTTGAGCAATGGATAAAACACAACTCATTACAAAAGAAGTCTAAGTTGCATTTATTCCAAGGAATACTTTCTATAATGACAAGATCACAGAACAACAAAACAGCCCTTTGGAGGGATTTATCCTGTATCAATATGAGAAAATTAAAGCATTATCAGCTTCCCTTTGGAGCAATAAAAGCCAAAGACCAGGAAGCACTAGGCTTAGTAAAACATTGAGTCCTACTCACATTAATCATCTATGTGATTCTAAGAACTTCCACCCATGACACCATTCATAGAACTGTCAGATTTAATACATTTAAGAAACTTTGGGAAGCCATAATCCACTAACTGTGTGCATCAGAACATCAGGGGTTGGGGTAAGCCATTTCCATCTAATGATAAAAAGTTGACTTGTTAATTCCTCAAAAGATCATCCAAAATTGACAATTTAAAGAAGCTATTAACTAGGAGAAATAATTAGGAGGTCACATGATGATAAATGAAATCATTTAATTTATAGTCTATACTACTGTGTATTATCACTATAGGTCATAAGACAGACTTGGAAAGCAATTCAAATAAGTTCACTAAATACTTCTGGCTGACTCCATAGAGGCAGTGGTGTATATGAATTTATTGTTTATTTATTTTGTTTAATTTTTAAGCAATTACTTTTTGCTGACAAAATGACTATTGGCCAAAATTATATTTATTTCATCTGTAATTGAGATGAAACTATGTGCAAACAGTTTTCATGTTTAATAGTGCTGGTATGGTAAGGTATAAAAAGTACTGAATCTGAAGGTCTGGGTACGAATTTTGTCTCAGAGGTTTACTGGTTGCGTGACCACCACTAAGTTACTTAACCTCTCTTCACCTTGGTTTTCTCATTTCTAAAACAAAATTACGAATAGCGCTTACCTCATCATATTGTTATGAGGAGCAAATAAGGTAATACATCCATGGCAATTCAGGAATTGCTGCTTTAACCATAATGGATGGATATTTGTCTCCAAAAGAATATAAGCCCTTGAGGGTGAGGATTGTTTTATTTTTAAAAGCTTTGCAAAACTCAAAGTGTCACATTACCATCATAAGAAGCCAATTAAAATTTAGGTCAATATCTGATTCAGAACCCTTCATTCATCTACAACTCATGCCTTGGAGAAGCTTCAGGTTTCATTAAAAGTTATCAAATTCCTAGTCATCTTCCTGGCCTCAAGACCATTCTCAAAATGCCCCATAGCTGGGCAGAAGAAATCAAGGTAACAGTGCACCCAGGCCTGGTCAAATGACATGCACACCATGCCACACAATTTTCAGAAAGCATAGAGGTTCCCCTATGTATCTCTTAAGAGTATATACTTAGGGAAAAAAAAGTATATACTTAGACTAAGATACCAGAACACTGGATTTCTATGGAGCACTGGAAGTTTGTCACATTCAGCAAAGAATCACCAAAAAAAAAAAAAAAAAAAAGATTTATACTGCCAAGTATAATTACTGTCAATTCCCACAAATATGGTGTAATTTAGGAGTGCTAGATGCCACAAACCCCTAATGTCTTCCTTCACTTTTTTTTCTTTAATTAGATCACAAATTACCCTCATGCTAAGATTTTCAACATTTCTAGCTTATTCAATAAATATATAAACCTTTCTTTTAAAGAGCCACCTAAAATTCTAGTAGGCTTAAACTCATAAACCTTGACTGTTCCAAAACAACTCAATCTCCTTAGAGACCAGAACAAAGTGATTCCTGCTCCCAGGAAACTAAAAGGCTATTCAAATTTTCTATAGGGATCTATTTATGGAATATTTATAATTTTGATGATATAGAGTAAATGCATCGTTATTAGAATATTTCTTGAGGGAAGAGATTATCTTCCCCCTTCTTCATATTCCCAAATATATACTGAATGAAGTAATATGGAAATATAGTTAGTTGATGTATACCTGTACTTACCTCTGTATATACATATGGTTGCATTTCATCTATTTTCAATGATTCTTCCTAAACATTTAAGGCTAAAAGATGGCAGTGATTCATGAATGATGCCTCATTCACCTGATCATGAAATTAGAGCCTATTATCCTACAAGTCATCCCAGGCCTGGGAAAGCCATTTCACTTGGAATCTGTTCTCTTTGGGTCTAAGTTATCACTTCAGCTTTTCCTAATGGCTTCCCCCTCCCCCAATAGCTTCTAGCTTCTATTCCTCCACAAATCAGCTGGGAAATTTGTGTACCCTGGGTGTTTCATTAGAGAATTCCCCTAGTCACAAGTCAGATGGATTTGTAGTCACTGGCCCACATAATACATAAGGCCAGGGTCCCTGGTGTGAGAACTCCAGGGGTCCCTACAGGATAGGTCACATTTCCCCAGACCTTCAGGGTGTCATGAGAAAGATCAAGCCTCCAGTACCCACATCCTGTGCCAGGAAGACCCTTCTTCATCTATCCCAATGGAGCGTCACCACACTAGACCTGTGGTTCAGAGTTGCTGGAACATTTCTGAACTCACAGGGCCCACATAGCCACACTTCATCAACAGACACAACTTTTATGTACCCGTGTTTCCTGAACTTGAAACAAACCACAGTAGCTTCCCCAGCCACCCCCTTAATAGAAGAGAGAAAAAAGGGTAGATGACTCACTGGCATTCTGCCTTCTCATGCAGGCCCCCAAGCCTTAATGATCCCCAGCTGTACCAGCTTCAATCACTCCTCCCCTTTAACCCTTTCCTCCTTGGGTTCCCAACATAGCTGCTTTGGAAGGAAATAAGAAACAAGAAGGTAAATCCATGTAGGGAGAGACACTGCAATGATACCTCTTTGGGATCAAAGCAGGCAGGGACAACCTACAGGATTTGTCATTTGTGAAAACATCTTTGGTAATTCTCATTTACTCCTAACAAAGAAAATTACATCTTTTTTTTTAAGTTCAGAGCCATGTTTTTGTCAGGATAGGGAACTCTCACTGTGAAACTCTTTATACCAATATAGATCAGTAATTCACCTATAACTTACAGTCTTAGTTGCTTAGGTTCACTCAGAGGTTAAATGCCTTGTCTTTGGTCACACAGATCACATATATCAGAGACTGGAGCTGGGCCCAGATCTCTGATTCTAAGGCTGACCTTCTTCCACCTATAGCATATATCCTCACTGTCATTCATCTGGGGAATTTTGAATGTTCTGATGACAAATCAGAATAAATGACCAAATATGGGTTGGTCTAGAGAAGTGGCACCATACTAGTAAAGGAAGTAAACTGGGCATGTAGCAAATATGAAAAGATAGAACAGTGTACTATAGTCTCTAAGATACTCAAATCCTAAAAGCAGGATTATTTAAACATTTGTATGTGTGTCGTGAACTGATTTGGAAGTCTGCTGAAACCTATGGGCTTCTCAAAATAATGTTTTTTTTAAAATAATTAAAGAAAATGTTTAATTTCATTTAAAGATTATTGAAAATAAGGATGGACTTTTTTTGTATCCCAGTACATGATTGCTCCTTGGGAATCTTTGACTCTCAGATTAAGATCCCCTGCCCCGGAGGAAGACTTTCACAATGCTAGGGGCATACTTGGTGGAAGATTTATAGAAAGATACAGGTAAGAATTGCACAAGATGAGTTGATATGAATGGCTTGTTATTTATACCAATGGTAGGATTACTAATCTTCAGAAAACAGATTTGCCAAATCCATACTCAAATACTTTCTGGATACTACAATCCTGCCAGGGCTTGTGTTCAGCTGGCTTAGCCTTCAAAATGCCAGTCACCTCTCAAAACTGATAAAGTTTTGGAATAAGATAAGAAATCAGGAATGCTAAAAGAAGAAAAAAAGAAAAAAAACCAAGGTCGGCCTATGACTCACAAGATTGTAGTTTAGGTCTTTGTGTTTTCATGAATAAATATTAAGTTGCGATGGGGGTATTCACTGACTCGGGAAAGACATTCTATGTATGTTTTGGAAAGAAGATGATGATAGGGCTAATTAAAATGTAGTCAATGTTTTGTTGGCTATCCCTCATTGAAAAATGTGAGGCAGAGAACATTTTTTTTAGCTTTGTATGAATACCCATAAGAATTATGTCTCAAAAGCTATTAAACTATGCAACCCATTTGATCAAAGAGTAAAAGTACTTTAAAAGTATTTTTAAAAATATATACACTTGTTTTATTTTGGCAAAGAACTGGAAGATGGTATACTCACCATCAATGGATGGCTGAACAAATTATGGCATATAAATGTGATGGAAAACTATTGGCAGTAAGTAAGGAAAAAGGGATGGTTTCAGAAAAATCATGATTTATATGAAGTGATGCAAAGTGAAGTAAACAGAACCAGAAAAACAATGTATACAAGAACAAAAATTTTATAAATATAATTAACTTTGAAAGACAATAACCCTGATCAAACATATGACCAGACAATTCCAAAGGACTCTTAATGAGACATGTTATCCATTTCCAGATAGAGAACTGATAGACTCAGAACAGATTGAACTATGTATTTTCTCTTCTATTCTCTTCTCTCCTCTCTTCTCTTCCTCTTCTCCTCTCTTCATTCCTTTCTTTGTTCCTTTCTTTCTTCTTCATTGCTTTCACTCTCTATTCCTTTCTTCTTTCTTTCCTTTCTTTTTCCTTATTTTTCTCCTTCCCTTAGCTACTTCACTTGTTTCGTTTTTTCTCTCTCTTTTCTTTGGACATGGATAATGCAGGAATTTATTTTACATAATTATACATATTTATAATGAGTTTTATTTTTCTTCCCATCTCAATGAGTGAGAAAGAGGAAGATAATTAAAAACTGAAAAGAAAGGAAAAATTGATTTTAACAAAAAAAATTCCTTTACTCTTTAGGCAAAAAAATTGATATTAAAATTATAACATTATTAGATTTCCTGTGTCCCAAAGGTTGCACACCATAAATGTTACTTGTCATTTTGTTAAATCACTCTCTTTTGGAGCTTAACATTGTTGAGACATCAGTATTGAACAAAGTTGAGTCAACTCCTCATGAGTGAACATCAACAACTTCAACCAGTGAAAAAAAGACAATTTTATATCCTAAATATGTTCTAGTTTTGACTTTCCAAAAAGGGCCTCGCCCGTTTTCTTAACCAACATTTTAGGAAGGAAGGAAATAATAATTTATTAAGAACCTACTATGTGCCAGGTTCTGTGCTAAGAGCTTTATAACAAATATCTCATTTAGTCATTTATAGCAATCCCAGGGGGTAAGTGCTATTATTATCTCCATTTTATAGTTGAAGAAACCAAGTGACTTGTCCAGTATCACACAGCTAGAAAGTAACAGAGATTTTAAACTCAGCTCTCCCTGACTCTAGGCTAAACCCTCTATCCACAATGTCACCTGGGTGACCCAACAGAGTATTCCTAAAATATCATGTAATTAAATAATGTTATAGCTATTACATTCTGTGTTGTTTATTGTGCTTCAAATCTTCAAGGATTTGGGAGGTATCATGGTCTATTGGAAATGGTACTAGGTTACGGTAAGATGAATTGTGTTATTCTTAGAACCACAGAGTCATAAATCTTATAATAATAGTTCAACCACTTACTGTGAGACTTTAGGCAAAATGAGAAAAAAATGTAAGTTGCTAAGGCTCACAGTGGTGTTCCACTTCTCTATTTGATATTATCACCAGTGATAGACTACCAACATGAAAATGATGGGCTATTCCACTCCCCCATCAGTGAAATTGTTCATTGGGATTAATCCCTACCTCTCAGAAAGAAAGTGTGCAGATATGACACTAAATATGAAGTCGGTATACCTGGTTGAATCCTGAGTCTCACTTACTTGCTGTGTGACTGAGCATAGGTATCACATTTTTATTTTTGTTATTAAACATTTAGATGTGATACATGAACACTATTCTGATGGGGATGAAAATAGAAACAGTGCTGGACCTGGATTCAGAAAGATGAGTTCAAATGCAGCCTCAGATCCTTACTAGGTATGTGATCCTGAGCAAGTTTCTTAACCTCAACTGCCTCAGTTTCTTCATCTGTCAAATAATAATAATAGCTTCTACCTCCCAGAGTTGTTGTGAGGATCAAACGAGAGAATTATGAACTGCTTAGAACAGTGCCTGGCCCATAGTAAGTGCTATATAAATGTTAGCTATTATGACTTAATATTTTCTATGAAATGATATTAATAGCACTCACCTCAGAGGGTTGCTGTGAGGATCTTGTGAGCAAATACTGGTTAAAACTCTACAAAGCATAATGATCTGTATGATCTAGCTATTATTATTTTTATAAGACAGATATTTGTTCTTTTTCTTTCATGAACCTTTCTAATCGTGAACTATCAGTTTAAAAGTCAGATTTAAAATTTTCATTTGAATGGACAAAAGTTGGCTTCAACAAAACCAGATTACACATTAGGCCATGATTATTGCATGGGTGAAAGCATGACTAGTCAGTTTGCCTTGCTTTCTGAGAAAGGCACATAGTAATGTGACAGGTGCACAAAGCTGGAGTCTCTCTGGACTAAAGCATGGAGTTTCATATTGCAATTGTGGCCATAGGAAGCTATTTCCATCTATGGCTCCATTGGGAAATCTAGAAATTCCTAAATGGAGAAACTTTCTCTGATCTCAGAAATCCCTGTCTATAGCATATCTAAGCTACCCTATTGTTCCTTGGGAGATTTCTTGGATGCTGTGATTTTGAAATAGTGGCAGAGTAGTAAATTCTTTCTTTGGATGAGATTAGGCTAATAATGTATGCTAGCTGTCTATGTAGTTAGGCAAGTGCCTTTTAGTCAACAGACTGAGTTGAAACTCTTGGTCATAATCATTTTTGGCCAAAGGTATCCTTTATATTTCATGATACTGAAGTTGTGGATTTCCCCCATGGTATTTTGATTGTGACAGGATGAAATCTCTTCTTGCAGCACTTTTGTTTTGAGGCAATTAGGGTTTATATGACTTTTCCAATGTCACACAACTAAAAAGAGTCTATCGTCATATTTTAACTCAGTTCCTCCTGTCTCCAGGGTTGGTGCTCTATCCTCCACACCACCTAGCTGTCCCTTTGGGGTACTTTTACAAGGTAGTTAGGGGCCAGAGTTCCTGCAACATACTTTAAAAACTTTGCACTAGGACGCTATGTAAAAAGACCCACCATTTATTGAATGCAGATCGTTATTTTCATCTAAATAGCTCAATATTGGTGTTTTGAGTGGGAGGAAGAGGGGTAAGTAGAAATATGGTATAGTAGAGATTGCTATATATTTGAATTCAAGAACACCTCTGTTTTAATACCACTTTACATGCTGTCTAGCTCTGGGATCCTGCACAAAAATTACTCAACTTTTCATGATCTCAGTTTGCTTATTTGTAAAATAAAAGGGACAATCTAGATGACTCTTGAGATCCCTCCTGGTTCTAAATCTGTGATTCTATAAATGACTCCCATTTACTAGTGTTACTGTAAGAAAAATTACAAATGAATTTTATTACGTGTTTTTGATTATATGATAGAATATATAATTTTTCTTCCGAAGCATAATTATACCAATGAGTCACCTGATACTCTACACATGAATAGCATGAATTACTGATATGGGGTAAATTAGTCCCATGCTCCTATATCAATATGATAAAAGATATTTATTATACTTGAATAAAAAGATGCCATATACACAGCAGAATCATCTTATAGAACTTATATAGGGGGAACCATCTCTATCATAGAATCATCATGGTATAAAAAAACAAATTGTCCCTGATAGAAGTATTTACACTTACACTAATATAAGTATGGATGACAAAAGATAAGTTTATGACAAATAAATGCATGCATAAATCCTTGTTTCCTTACCCTCCTAGAGAGACTTACTAACTGTGCTACTCTGGACAAGGCACTTGAATTCCATCTGTTCCATTTTTCCCATCTATAAAATGGGAATAAAAATAATTCCAGCTACCTTCAATGGTTGGTATGAAGAATAATTGAGATCTTTGTAAAGCACTTTTGCAAACGGTAAAGGACTATACAATTTCTGGCTCTTATTTTTTTTTTTTTTGGTGAGGCAATTGGGATTAAGTGACTTGCCCAGGGTCACACAGCTAGTGAGTATCAATTATCTGAGGCTGAATTTGAACTCAGGTACTCCTGAATCCAGGGCCAGTGCTCTATCCACTGTGCCACCTAGCTGCCCCAATTTCTGGCTCTTATTGATAGGTGACACAGTTGCTACAGCCCTGGAATCAGTAAGACCTGAGTACAAGCCCTGTCTCACACATTCACTAACTGTGTGGTCCTGGGCAAGTTGCTTAACCTCTGTCTGCCTCAGTTTCCTCAACTGTAAAAAGATGACAATAACAGGGTTGTTGGGAGGAGCAAATGAATTTATAAAGTTCCTAGCATAGTGCCCAGCATATAATAGGAATTTACTTAATTTGTTCCCTTGTCATATATAAGTTTTACTGCAACTTTGCCTTCTCCAGAAAAAAGAAATGTCATTGGACAGAGGCTTAAAGTTCTTCAAAATTCTCACAACAGAGTTAAAGACTAAGTGGAAATAGTGAAGTTTCTTTTGTTTTTGAAATGACTGTCTCATTGAAAACAGTGGAAGCTCAGAACTAATTGGAGATCAACTGTTTATTAAAACAAACAAAAAAGAAGAAGAAGAAGAAGAGGAACATTTAAACCTGGCCTAGCTTTTAATTGATGGTATCAAAAGAAAAAGGAAAAAAAAAGATATCTTCCTTGGGAATCAGAGAGCTGGAGAAAGATATTATTGGTTTAGAACCAAACTGAAGTCTATGGCTTCCCCCTCGATGCATTTCCATAGGGTTGTAATGAAATGACTCCCAAAAAAGCAAATGCTATTCTTGAATGTCTTAAATTGGGAGCTCACATGTAAGACTAGGAAGGCAATAATGCTGATTTACATAGCCTAGTGTGGCTGTATCTGCATTTTTAACCCCCACTTTGTAGAAAGGGAGAAATATGGGTTAAAAAGCTAAAAATTATATTTAAATGATGCAAGAATTACAATATTAGATCTAGAAAGAGATATTATACAATTAATGATGCACCACTTTAGGGATCAAATTCTGGCCAAGTCCTCAGAGTCTACACTTTCCAAGAAAAACTCTACAAAAAAATAAAGTAATTCTAAGACAACTATTCTTGGAAAGAAATATACCCCCTCTTAGCCCTGAAGGAGGAGCAGATGGTTGTATCTGCCTGTTGTTGCTAGTATTGTTTTTATTGTTATCATGCGTTAATAATTAAAAGCTGACAGCATACTTGGAGCTGTTGTGAACTTTGAAAACAAAGATGTCCATGCCCATTGGGCTTATATACTAAATGGGACAAAGACTTGTAAAAACATCAGGGGAGAGTGGGTAATATTGTAAAGACTGAAGTTATTGCCTTTTCTCATTGCATTTTTCTGTCACATTTTCTTTCATTCTCTTCTAACCAGTTGCCTTGAGTCTGAGAGATAAGCCATCAGGCCTGGACTACTTGCTGAAAGAGTTGCTTTTAAGGAGCAATTTTGAAAGATAAAAGGCAACTGGCTTGGTGGATTAGAAGGAAAGAAGTTACTTGGGGCAAAATATAAAAATGTCGAGAAGAGAATTCAGAAGACTGGTAAAATGAGGCAAGATGGAGAAAACAGCCTAAGTAGACCAAAGTCAAGACTGTACAGGAGTAGCCATTATGAGCAGCGTCAGAGCAAGGATACATCAATTTCCACAAATGTAAAAGCAGTTAGATAACCAGCAGAGGGAGATCCATGAAGGGAATGATAAAAGCCCAGGATGAGGCTATGGCATTTTTTTTTCTTTGATTTGGAGATCCTCTTCTATCATGAGTTCCCTGGAACTCTTCTGTACCATTGCATTGGTTAATGATACTGTGTACAATGTTCTTCTGGTTCTGCTCATCTCACTCATCATCATCAGCTCACGCAAGACCCTCCAGGTTTCTCTGAACTCCTCCTGCTCATCATTTCTTACAGCACAATAGTATTCCATTGTATTCATATACCACAACTTGTCCAGCCATTCCCCAATTGATGGGCACCCCCTCAACTTCCAATTCTTTGCCACCACATAAAGAGCAGCTATAAATATTTTTGTACATGTGGATCCCTTTCCCCTTTCCATGATTTCTTTGGGAAAAAGAGAGGCTATGGCATTTTTTAGTTGTAAGGCTAGGAAAGGAAATGTGGCAGGAATCAAGGACAGAGATATTAATCATGTGATCATGTGACTTAAAGAATAGTGGAGGGGCAGGTAGGTGGCACAGTGGATAAAGGACCAGCCCTGGATTCAGGAGAACCTGACTTCAAAGCCAGCCTCTGACACTTGACACTAGCTGTGTGACCCTGGGCAAATCAAGTAACCCTCATTGCCCCACAAAAAATAAAATAAAATGAAATAAAAAATAAAAAGAATAGTTGACATGTTGTTATTGTGGTTTTGAAGGAAGAAAACATGACATCTCCTGACACCTAGAGTTTATGAAAGTACATATAGGTAAAGGCCAAAAGAGAGGTTTCAAAGATAATAGCAGGAAGTTTATATAATATTATTAATATTAAGATATAATAAGACAAGTCTACATAATAAGATTCACCAAGTGTAAAGAAGGTGGACTTGCATAAATGTAAGGTGAAACAGCAAACCTTTGTCATCTGAAGATGAAGATGGTTAAGAGATATCCATGAAGTGAGATCAGAGATGAATTGAGGATAAATTGAACAGTAGATGAAAAATTAAGGAGTTTGCTGATTCATTTTTTTTATTCAATGTTCATTGAATACTTGTTATGGTTCTTGGTATTACACTTTATTTAAAGATATTTTTGAAAAAGCAGTCTCAATTTTCAAGGAGTCCTTGGGCAAGATGGGAAAGTAATGCATGTATGCAAATAACAACAATTTGGAGAACATTTCAAATGCTGTAATGGTGGCAAATAGGAATGTAATGTTCATAAGGAATAAAAAGATCTCTTGTAGCTGGATGGTTTTTCTTGATGGGGTCACATGTGAGCTTTCCTTAAAGAATGGGTAATAAGTTAACAGGCAGAGATAATAAGGAGAGGTGTGTGACACACAAAGCTGAAAAGGTACCAGGATCATTCAGGGAATGGGAAGTAATCCAATCTGGCCAGAGTATAGTTGTTGAAGTAGAACATTGGAAGAAAAAATCATGGTGGAGTGATACTAGAACACTGTAGATAGTCAAATGGACAGATTTTCAAAAAGGGAAGAAGGTAAATTCAAAACCTAAGCTTTTTCAGCTTTATTTCAATTCCTGTCAAAATTCTAAATCATTCAATTGATTTCTATGTAAGCACTTTGACAGAAAAATAGTGACAGTGATAAGCTAGCATGCATTATTCAAGAATAGACCATACAAATCTTTGTATCAATTTGCTCCTGAAGTCCATCACCACTCTGTCAGGAGATAGGTAAAATCTATTCATAGATGTGACCAGTAAGTGGATTTGTTTTATTTGACTATGTGTATTTTTATGTTGTGGATTTTTTTTAAATTTGGAGATAAATGAGGATTACAGGGAGGGGGGGGGTAGCAATAATGCTGCCAGTATTACAGTCTTTTGCAATCTCTCATGTAACTTTTTATGTAACATTTTTTTTCATCTTTTATTTTTCACTTGGCTGGACCACTTTGGGACTTCTATGATTTCTTCACCAAGCCCAAGGAAGTCATTTTGGGTATAATCTCATGATCCTGTAAGGTCTTTTCATCCTTGGCCCTCCCCTTCATCACTATCATCAGGGTCCTCTGCTTCTCTAATTAGAGAGACAGCCATGAACTCCAAACCTCCATTTAAGGAGAGAGTTCAGCTCAGAAATTTCCTTATTTCTCATCTGGCTGCACTACATTGGGACTACTCTGACTGACTTTTTCACCAAGTTCCCACATAGGGTACTTTCCCCACCTTTCCTTCACCCCTTTTTTTTAAACTTTTTAGCTCCCTCTTGTGTGTTATCTCCCCTTATTATATTGTAAGCTTTGTCTTTGTCTCTCCAGTGCTTATCACAATGTCTGGCAGATAGTAGGTTACATAATAATGTTTATTGATTGATCAATTGATTTCCCCTTGCTTTCTGAAAGCAAATGCAAGGAAGGGACCAGAAAAGAGTTCTGAATGTATGAAGGAATGAGTGAATCAAGAGTTTAAATGCTTACTATGCACAAGGCACTATTCTAAGTGCTAAAAATACAAAGAAAAATGTAAGATGGTCCCTATACTCAAGGAATTCCCATTCTGATGGAGGAGATAACAAAAATGGATGGTTTCAGTTATGTCAGAAAGAAAGGTTTTGCTGTCTTAGGGTGCTTCTCCTCTGATGTCATTTCCTCTGGTTAAATCATATCAGTTTCTAAGTTGAATTACTCAACACTGTCCTGGAAACATGGCTATTGCATAGGCTTTAAGGTTCAGGGTTCTAGCCTGTCTCCATCAGGGTCTGAGGGGAGATAATGGTTATAGTGTGAACGACCTGGTACACACTGCCTCCTATCTCTCCCACACGGTTCTCTCCTATTTTATCTAGGCTGGCTGGCTTACCCTATCAGTGGCAGTTGGTGGGGAAGAGTGGCCCCTTGTTCACATGAGTTGCCCCACCCTACAATGGTTTAAGGGCTGATCCAGAAGCAGGACCAGTGATCTGAAGGGGTGCTGCCAGTTGCAAAGCCCCTACACTTATCTGCTTTTTGTCAGCAGTTGTCAAGTAGCTGTTGCTGGTGATGATGATGTTGGTGGGTCCCTTCTCCACAATGATTTCTTCTCTTAATGATTGTTGTGAGTGTTGGGCTGGAAGCAAATGTTTCCTGGAGGATATTGTTATTCCAAGGCTCTTGAGTTCAAGGTCCTGGGCTATTTTCATTGGGGCCTGAGTAGAGATGGTCATCAAAATGTTGAAGGTGGTGATTTATTTTGGCTATCATATTTGACCTTCTTTTCTTTCATTAGAGTGCTTTGCTGTTTAAGTTAAACTGGCTTTCTTCAGAACTTAGGGGGGGAAAACTACATGAGCAGGCTAGTTTTGAAACTAAGTATCAAATGCATTATATACTTCTTTCTTAAAGTAAGATAAATGCAATAGAGGTTTCTAACATTATTTTCTTTTTCTATTCTTAACACATGTATATACTCATGTGTGTGTGTGTTGGTGTTTCTCAAGTTCAAAATAACAAAAAAATTTAAATGTGTATGACTAACTTTATTTCCCTATTTTTAAACTGGATTATTAAACTGGGGAATTGTAGGTTTAGAAAATGCATATTTCAGCAAAATAAATTTAGAACCTCTTACAGTATACTTGTAGACAAGTTAGAGAGATGTAGGTAGTATGACAGTAGAAGAATTTAAAATGGAACTAAAGACACTCTTTTAATTATGAACCAAAAGAATGAGGGTGAGTGGGTAAGGGATTATTGAATGCCAGAAGGGAAGCATGTAGTACAACAACTCAGGTCTTTGTTCTTAGTCCTGTTTCTGTGGCTATGTTTTATTGTTTTGTTGTTGTTGTTATTTTTGTTCTTGTAGGGCAACGAGGGTTTAGTGACTTGCCCAGGGTCACACATCTAGTAGGTATCAAGTGTCTGAGGCCAAATTTGAACTCAGGTCCTCCTGAATCCAGGGCTAGTGTTTTATCCACTGTGCTATCCAGCTGTCTTATTATTATTATTATTACTATTATTATTATTATTATTTAGTGAGGCAATTGGGGCTAAGTGACTTGCCCAGGGTCACACAGCTAGTAAGTGTCAAGTGTCTCAGGCTGGAATTGAATGTAGGTCCTCCTGACTCTAGGGTCAGTGCTCTATCCACTCTGCCACCCAGCTGCCCCTGTGTTGCTATTTTTTAATGGTGAAGTCATAGATGGAATGTTTAGGTAATTTTTAGCTGATAAAGAGTTGAGAGGCAAAGCCAAGTTGTTGTATAACATTTGGAATAGAAAAAGATCTCAACAGGCTAGATCATGGGTCAAAATCTAATAAGATGACATTTAGCAGTAGTAAATAAAAGATTCTGTACTTTGATTATAAAATAGAAGCTATGGAGAAATGAAGGATATTCCATAATAGTTGTCTTCAATAATATGAAAAGTCATATGATGAAAAGAAGGTTTGGACTTCTTTTACCTGGCCCCAAAGGACAGAATTAGAACAAAAGAGTAAAACTTGCAGAAGGGAAAATTTTACATCAATATTCAAGTCAAATGTAAGAAAGGTCCACCCAAAAGCAGCCTTAATTTCTTCAGTAATAAAGTGAGGGACTGAAGTAGGTGCTCTTTAAAGTTCCTTGCAACTCTAAATCTATGCTACTATTATGGAAAGTCCTAGAGTAATAAAGAACAGGTGGAGAGAGGTCGAGAGATTAACCTTGACAAAGAGGAAGAAAGAAGGAAAGATTTATGGGTGAAAAGATGGAATTTTTTAAATGTGGAGGAGCAGAGATGAAAGAGTCAGGCACCTGTGTGGTACAATGGAAAGAATAGGGCCTGGAGTCAGGAAGATTCATCTCAATCTTCATGAGTTCAAATCCATCATCAGACAATTACTAGCTGTGTGATCCTGGGCAAGTCATTTAACACTATTTGCCTTGGTTTTCTCATTCGTAAAATAAGCTAGAGAAGGAAATGGAAAATCACTCCAGTATCTTTGCCAAGGAAACTCCTAAAGGGATCATGAAGAGTTGGGAACAACTGAAAAATAACTGAACAACACAGAGTTGAAGGACTACAATTAAATATTCTCAATCTCCTCAGTAAAGTAGAAGGCAAGTTGATCTCAGGAGAAACAGGATAGAGAAAACAGAAAACAGGACTCTGAATTCTCTGAGCTGTAACCCTAGTCTAATACATATTATCTCTGTGATTTTGGCAAGTTGTTTAACTGTTGTGTAACTTAGTTTTCTCATAGTTAAAATAATAATAATATTAATAATCATAAATATTGCATATGCCTCACAGGATTATTCTAAGGCTTAAATGAGATAGTATATATCTAAGACTATGTAGACTTTATTTTTCTTTTGTATTTTAATTTCTTTTATTTTTTCCAGTTACATGTAAGGTTGGTTTTCAACATTCATTTTCTTTTTTTTTTTTTTTTTTTTTTAGTGAGGCAATTGGGGTTAAGTGACTTGCCCAGGGTCACACAGCTAGTAAGTGTTAAGTGTCTAAGGCTGGATTTGAACTCAGGTACTTCCGACTCCAGGGCCAGTGCTCTATCCACTGCGCCACCTAGCTGCCCCTCAACATTCATTTTCATAAGATTTAGAGTTCCAAATTTTTCTCCATCCCTCCCTTTCCTCCCCCCCTCCACAAGACAGCAACCAATCTGGTATAGACTATATATGTACAATCCACAAATGCTCTTTTTATCAGTTCTTTCTATTGGGATGGAGAGTATGCTTCATCATTCTTCCCCTGGGATTGTCCTGGATCATTGCACCACTGAGAGTAGCCAAGGTATTCATTCACAATTGCTCATAGAATAATACTCCTGTCACTATACACAATGTCCTCCCAGGTCTGCTCACTTCACCATACATCAGTTCATATGAGTCTTTCCAGGTTTTTCTGGGATCATCCTGCTTGTTATTTCCTATAGCAAAATATCATTCTACGACAATCATATACCACAGCGTCTTCAGTCGTTCCTCAATTGATGGACATTCTCTTGCTTTCCAATTCATAGCCACCACAAAGAGTTGCTATAAATAGTTTTTGTACAATTTCTCCCCCTTTTCTTCTTTTCACAATTACTATTGTTAATTGTTTCACTCTACCCAATTCCCTTCCACATGATATTTACTCTACTATCTATCTTCTTTCACCCTATCCCTCTTCAAAAGGTATTTGCTTCTGTCTGTCTCCTCCCCCAATCTGCCCTCCCTTCTTTTGCCCCTCGCTCTTTATCCCCTTCCCCTCCTATCTTCCTGCAGGGGTAGATAGATTACTCCACCCAATTGAGTGAGTATGTTATTCCTGCCTTGAGCCAATTCTGATGATAATAAGGTCTTTAAGCCAATCTTAAATAGATTACTCTAAGCAATTGTGTGTGTGTGTTAAATCCTCCTTGAGCCAACTCTGATGAGATTAAGGTCTTTGAGCCAATTCTGATGAGTGTAAAGTTAATTTACTGCCCTGCTCCTCCCCCATCTCTTGCCCAACTCCATAAGCCCTTTCCTGTTTCTTTCATGTGGGATTTCAGCCCATGCTACCTCTGCCCTTCCCCCTCCCACAGTGCATTCCTCTCACCCCTCAATTTTACCCTAATGATGTCATCATGGAACAGCTAGGTGACAAAGTGGACAAAGCATCCACCCTGGACCCAGAAGGACCTCAGCTAAAACCTGGCCTCAGACACAAGACACTGTACAACCTCAGGTATGTCCCCCAAATCCAATTTTTTTTGGTTCTATAGGGTGTTGTATTTGAAAGTCAAACTTTCCACTCAGTCCCAGTCTTTTCATCATGATTTCCTGAAAGTCCTCTCTTTCATTGAAGTCCCATTTTTTCCTCTGAAAGACTATACGCAGTTTTGCTGGATATGTAATTTTTGTTTGCACTCCCGATTCCCCCACCCTCTGGAATATCACACTCCATGCCCTCCAATGTTTTAATGTAGAAGCTGCTAGATCTTGTGCCATCCTGACTGGGCCTCCACAGCACTTGAATTCCTTCTTTTCGGCAGCTTGCAATATTTTCTCCTCAACCTGGGAGCTCTGAAATCTGGCTACAATATTCCTGAGTGTTCTCTTTCTGGGATCTCTTTCAGGAGGTGATTGGTAGATTCCCTCAACCTCTATTTTACCTTCTGCTTCCAGAATATTAGGGCAATTTTCCCTGACAATTTCTTGGAAGATGATGTCTAAGCTCCTCCCCTGATCAGGATTCTCAGGTAGACCAACAATTTTCAAATTATCCCTCATGGATCCATTTTCTAGTTCAACAGTTTTTCCAAAAAGATACTTCACATTGCCCTCTACTCTTTCACTCATTTGGATTTGCTTTACTCTGTCCTGGTCTCTCATAAATTTACCAGCTTCCAACTGTTCAATCCCAATCCATAGGCAATCATTTTTGTCAGAGAGCTTTTGTATCTCCCCCTCCACCTAGCTTTTCAAACTGTTGTCTTTTTTCTCATGTCTTTCCTGTATCACCCCCATTTCTCCTTCCATTTTTTTTCTCTACCAGTCTAAGTTTATCTTTGAAGTCTCTTTTGAGTGCCTCAATGGCCCGAGACCAATTTGTACTTCTCTTGGAAGTCTTAGATATAGGGGCCCTGATGTTGGCATCTTCCTCTGAAGGTGCACCTTAATATTCCTTGTCACTAGAGAAACTTTCTATAGTCCTCAGCTTTCTCTGTCTACTCATCTTGCCTTTCTTTTACTTTACTTTTAGCTCCTTAAAGTGGGGCACTGTTTCCAGGCTGCAGTATCACAAGCTTAAGAAGTCCCAGGTGGTATGATTTAAGGAGGGGCAGGTTCTTCATTCACCTGGCCTGTTCCCTGGTCCATAGATAACCCCAGACCAACTTGGTAATCAACCAGATTTGTGTGTTGTGGTTGTCAGCTCCAATAAACCTGTGTCTCTCCCCCACCTGGGCCACTGCTATTCAAGGATAATTCCTGGTTCCCAGGATAGGTGAAAAACCCATGTTCCACCTCAGCACCAGCAGAGACCCCTGTAATCTCCCCCCGGCCAAGGACTCAGCCCTCTCACCAGACTGTGAGCTTAGTTACAGACGACACAGGCACTGCAGGTGATTCAGAGGTTCTTGGGGTCTCTTTCTCTGGTGAGGCCTTCCTGGGACTGGATCTGTGTCAGTTCAACTGTGGGGTTGAGCTCCACTCCTGTCTCAGCATAGCAGCTTCCTCCTTCTGACCTTCCAAGCCGTCCTTGATTGGAAAATGGTCTCAGCACATTCTTCTATGGGTTTTGCTGCTCCAGGAATTGTCCTATGGCATTATTTGGATTTTTTTGGCATGATCATGTCATGAGCTTGAGAGCTTACTGCCTTTCCTCTGTCATCTTGGCTCCACCTCTCAATTCCCCCTCTGAGATTGTTGACTATTTAGACTTTAAAGTGTGATATACATTTCTACTGTTACTATTACTACCACTCATATTATTTTCTAAAACTTAGGGGAGAAAAGTGGAGGAGGTTTGTAAATAACTTGTGTCAGAAATGTAACAGGGAATTAAAAGAAGATGAATTAAGAGACTCAAGAATCCATTTAAAGTAATCAGTATAGATTTGTAATGGTACCAATGAATATGGAACTGTTACCTAAATATAAAAACCACAAATGTAAAAGTCACCAGTATAGAGCCTTGTAAATGATGTGATGTTGGACTAAGCATGTACTTTTTTACCAGATGTGACAGTTCTAAGAAGGGGTGATAAGCAGCAGATTGTGTACTATTGGCTCTTTATGAATTGGCCTCATTTTATGTATGCATGTCCTACTGGTTCCCAATGGTAAATTTGCATTCCAACTTAGCCAGGTTCCTCACTGACTTCAGAACAGATCATGTCCATTCCCACTTTTCTGCCTTTAATCATTCTGTTCCCTGGGAATTAAATGTTCTTTCTCCCCCCACCTCTTTTGTCAAAATCCTTTCCATACTGAAAATCATTTGTGAATTCTTCTCCAGAACTCAGTATAAGCACAAATGAAGATTGAACACAAGTAAGCCACTGGCAGGAAAAGAACCACAATATTTAGCATCTGTTCCTCAAAAAAGGACCAAGGCACAGGGAGAAAATGATTGAATTAAGTACTAGAATTGCTCAGAAATCATCCATGGAATCATAAGTACCAGGAAAAGTGATCTAAATCAGCAGTATCTACATTCCCAGCATCCATATATGTAACTCCAGCTATCCCCCTCTGTCCTTCTTGCAACTATGCTCTGATAATGGACAGCATTTTATTATGCCCTATTTACAAGTGAGTCTGAGAGCTTAAATGACTTTCCCAAGGTCACAGAACTCATGCATAGATGTTCGAATTCCAGTATTACTCTGACCCAGCCCTTTCTGATTTCTAGAAGAGTATTCATCCCACTGCCTTTCCCAATGTCAGTTAAGGTTTTTCCAGACTAAATAAATGAAAAATATACAGACTCTAGAGTGTGAGACCCTGAGCTTGAATCATCCTTCAACGCTACCACTTGTGTGACATTGGATAAGTCATTTAGCTTCTGTTTCTTCATTTATAAAATGATGAAATTAGAGGGAGCTTCTAAGATCCCTTCTATTATGATCCTGTGGACTTTTACCTATTTAAAAGCCATTTATCTAATGATGAAATAAATTTGATGAAAGAATTTGGAATGTTAGCCTTATAAATATTAAGACCAAAAATCAATAGCCAATGTCACAATCTCCAAGAATGTCTATGTACATAGTAGGGACTCAGTCAATAATAGTTACTTTGCCCTTACAATAACTTTGAATGTTTACAACTTTAGTCTATTTCTCCAAACCTTAAATTTACTTTGTCACTGCTTAGCATTTCCACATTTTCCTGATAATAATCTCTCCTTTTCCAAACTTGCTACTCTTACTGCTTCCCTTCTCACTAGGAAAGGGCCATAAGATCATAGACTGATAGCTAGAAGGACCCTTAGAGGTTAAATGTTCCAAGCCCTCAATTTTGCTGCTGAGGAAACTGAGACCCAGAAACATTCAGTACTTTTCCTACTTCACAAAAGCAATAGTATAAGAGATGAGATTCAATTCTAGGTTTTCTGACTCCAAATCCATGATCTTTTCCTTATATCAGCCACCTGAAATCCAGTCAAAGGTTCCTTGTAATCCCTCCTATCCAGCTATGTGTTGTTAAATACTTAATAACCTGTTGGCTCTTTGGAGAAAATAAATTTGCACATGTGATTTTAAAGTTAATCTGTAGTATTAACATTTTCTCCATCACTTCTGTAAGTTTAGATAGTCAACAAAATAATAAATCAAGCCCTGACATTTAGCTGTTCAAAATTTTTAACGTGTAAATGGTCTGGCCCAAAATGTAACAATTGGCTACCAGCAGCTTGTTCAAACTGGCTCCCCCACATCCCTATTCTTACTTCACTGTCCTATTCCACTTCAAACCTTTCCACATTTGTCTGGCACTGTGAAGGCACTTAATAAATGCTTTGATTAATTTATCAGCTCTGTTGCTAAATGGAATAACAAAAAAGTAAAATAAAATAAAATGAATGGTTCAGATTACCAGAGATAGAGTAGTAGAACAGAGATGAAACCTAGCATATCCATAGAGACATCAGTTATGTGTGGAGCCCAGACCACAAATCAGGGTGGATGGGTTACACCCACCAACCTGTTGCACACATGCTGTATCCACAAACAGATGGAAAAATTATTTGCTGTTCACATAGCAAAGAGCTTCTCTCTACGCCAGTGAATGGAGTGTTCCAAGGCTGATGTTGCCTCTGGTCTGCCTGCCAACAGAGATGAGAGATGCAAGCAGCAAGCCTCTTTGCCAATGCCAGTTGAGACTCAGCCCTGGTCGGGAGGCAGCCAAGGATACACATGGCTCCTCTCCTGTAGTACTCATCCGAGAGGTGAGGAGAGGTTGGATTATTGAGTTCAATGTCTCACACTGAAGCTCCCAGCTGAGCCAGGCACAGGGTCAATGAACCTCTGGATTTTCCTGCCTTATCTCCAACTAGTTTCCATGTTCTCAGTATTTGGCATATATAGGTCAGAACTGGGGTAGCTTTCCTCTTGGGCTGTGGGAAATATTCTCAGTGACACCCAAGCCAGACCAAATTCACTAAGGGTCCAGGTTCTCATCTCTCTCCATCCCTCAGATTACTCAGCTAAGTCTGGGGATCACTTTGCAGCTGGAGCTCAGATTTTGGATCAGGTCCCCAAGTGGTGAAGAAAGGCAAGAAAGAGAAGTGAAGATCATGATTAGAAGCCAAGAGAGGGGAAGAGTCTCTTTCAAGAATCTTCTTCTGGGAAACCATCCCTTTTACTATCCTTGCTTAATTAAGCTGCTGTGACTGCTGCTGCTTTGGAATAATTTTGTGTGAGTGGGAATCTAACTAAAAAGGTCAACAGGTGTCTGCTGGATATAGCTGCTGCTAGAAGAGCCTAAATGATCAGCTCCTCCTAAAGCTTTCCCTTCCTGGCTGTCTAGTGTCTTGTCCTTAAGGAGCCAACCAATTGGACATCCTGCTGTTATTCATCACTACATCTCTTGTTTTTAATATATCTTTATAACATTTCTTCTGCCCTAGCAAGGAGTATCTCTGGAGAGGCACTTATTGAAAGTTACTCTTTTATGATGATCTATCCTCTGCTTGGAGCTCATTTCAGATTTTCATGCAACAACTTCTTCAGAGCATTTCACTGAACTATCCACTAAAGCCAATAATGGCCTGATTTCTGGCCTGCCCAAAGTAAACTCCAGTTGGTAGCCTTGAGTGATGAGATGAATTCACAGTGTTTATTACCAACTGAAAGATGACACCTCTGCAAACTTCCATTCTACCATTCATGCAGGCACTTGGGATTCCATTATCCAAAAATTACTTTGCGTGTCACTCATGGGTGTTCTTAGTGTCTTATCAGGGTTCCTGACATATTCTTATTTTTCTGTTATCTTAAATAAAAAATGATCAAAGGACAATCTGGAGACATGGAAGAAAAGTGGTGTGCAAAATATCAGATAAAGAGATATTAATGGATAGCTTGAATATTTCATCAATATACAGAAACTTTTCAAAAGATGGAGAGATAAAAAGAAAACAAAAAAAAATCTAGAGATAAAATGACAGTAAGGTTTGGGGTTTCTTTCTTCCTGTATATGACTTATGGGAGAATGGGTGGTGGTGGGAATATCACAGAATGGTCATGTCTGTCTTCACTAATGAAAAGCATCAACAATGAATCAGGAACTGTGCTATACCTTAGGGATAGAAATATAAAAATAAAATTATCTCTGCCCTCAAAGAACTTATATTCTACTGGAATGATACAACCTGCTCAGATATAAATAAATACAAGATATAGAAAAATAAATATAAGTAGGTACTAACAACTGGGTAATCAAGAAATTAATCTTTAAGGTGATTTGGTAGAAAGAGAACTGGGAATCATAAGGAATGTATGCAGATCTTCCCTCTAACACTAGCTACTCAACTTTGAGTAAGACAAATAACCTCCTTTGACTTTAGCTTGCTCATCTGTAACATGAGGGAAATAGACTACACGTCCTTTGAGGTTCATTCCAGTTTTATCTTTATGATCCTATGAGTCTAAGAAGAGACAGATAGGTGGTTCAGTGGATAGAGAAGGGGCTGCAATCAGGAAGATTAATCTTCACGAGTTCAAATCTGGCCTCAAATACTTTAGAGCTGTGTGATCCTGGGTAAATCATTTAACCATACTTGCCTCATTTTCTTGAACTATAAAATGAACTGGAGAAGGAAATGGCAAAACACTCATATACCTTTGCTAAAGAAAACCCAAATGGGATCATGAAGAGTCAGATAGGACTGAAATTATTCAACAACAAGAACAATGATTCTAAGACAGAGGGGGCACTTAAGCTGATCATTTATAAGATCTAGGGATTCCAAAAAGCAGAAGTGATGTGCTAAAGCATTCCAGGACTAGGGACAGTCAATGCAAAGACATAGAGGCAAGAGAATCATGCCCTGTATAGGGAATTAGTTGGCTTCTTTGAATGGAATTAGTGGTGAATGTTGAAGGGAATATCTATATTAAGGAGATCATAGAACAACAATATCACTTTAAAAGCATTTTAAGTGCTTTATAAATATTAACTCATATGATCATATTATCTCATATGATCATCCCAACATCCCTGGAAGGAGGCACTATTATTATCTCCATTTTACCTGTGAGGAAACTGAGGCAGATAGAGGTAGTGACTTGTTAAGTGTTATACATCTAATAAGTGTCTAAGGCTGTATTAGAACTTAGTTTATCCTCACTCCAAGTCCAGCCTTGTATCTACTGTGCCACCTAGTTGTTACTGACATATAAAATTATAATCAGTAGTACCTACTGATTAAATCTTGAGTATGTCTTTTATTAAATAAGTGCAAGATTCTGTGAATATAGACTAGATCTTTACATTGTCCATTTTACACACACATATATGAACAGATATATGCATGATAGCTCCCGACTATCATATTAGATAGCATGAAGCAGAAAATGGATGAAAGAAAACTTAATCTGAAAAATTATATCAAAATCCATTTAGTCCAGAAAAATTAGATTGAATTGGACACTATAACAAAATTTTAGTTCTTTTATGTTTTATCTGTAAAAAGGGAACATGGATTTGCAATAGGGGATGAAGTTATTCATTTACATATAATTGCAGGAATGATTAACAAAAGACTCTTTGTAGATATGATCAAATCATATCACCCTTAGGCTGTGCCCTTACCAAATGATGACAATTCAAATTATCTCAATAATTCTTGACCAAAATAATTTTACCTTAAAGCTGTGATTCCATAATTTAATTACTTAGTTATTTAAGAAACATGACTTCACCCTTACCCCATGAAATATTTGAATAATTTTGTCAAACTATCTTTTAACTGCACATATGTATGTCCTGAATGATTAAAGACAAATTTCACTTAATATTCATGAATCACAAATATGAGTGGATGATGGCCATATAGTGAACGTGAAAATAGATATTTAAATCCAAGAATTATCCAAACTTAATCCCAACTTCAAGACAATGCCCAAGAAACTCTTCTGTACTTATTCCATTTAGCAAACAGTTCACTTCAATAAACATCTATTAAAGACCTGTAACAGGCAATCATGCCAGGTGCTAAGGGAGATGCAATGAGAATTGAGAAATACTACCAGCCAGCAAGGGGTTTACAATCAAGCACATAATATACAGTGTTAACACTGGTCACCAGATGATGAATTTGTCTATCATCACAAATCAGGGAGACCTACCTCATTAAGGAACAGAAGGGTTGGAATCTATTAGTTAGAGGTAGTATCTGGTTGTTGAAAAAACATAAGACAGATTTTTTAAATGTTATCAAAATGAGGGCCAGCGAGAAATTACTTCCAGAAGTAAAAATGGAACTACTTTTAAGCTATTCCTTAAAGGATGGGTAGGATTTTGATGGGCATAACACATTTTAGTCAAAGGATTTGGCATGAGCAAAGTAATAGAAACAACAGAGGCAGAAAAGCAAAACAGTCACCACATCCAAATTAACTTGAGAATAGGTAATAGGAAAAAAGGAAATGGTATGAGAGTATGGAAAAGAAGATTTGATGATCATTTTAGAGGGCCTTGAAGCTGTGTTCATCCTTCCTTCAGTGGGCAATACAGAACCATTGAAGTTTTTTATTTTGTCTTTTAAAATTTCTTTATTTTGGGGGGCGGCTAGGTGGCGCAGTGGATAAAGCACTGGCCCTGTATTCAGGAGTACCTGAGTTCAAATCCGGCCTCAGACACTTGACACTTACTAGCTGTGTGACCCTGGGCAAGTCACTTAACCTCCATTGCCCCACAAAAAAAAAAATTCTTTATTTTTAACATTCATTTTAAAAAATTAGTTTCAAATTTCCCCACTCCCACCAATCCTTCCCCAACCCTTTGGGGAAAAAAGCAATATGATATCAATTATACATGTGAAATCAGGCAAAACTTATTTCCACATTAACCATATTGTAGGAAAAAAAACAAGAAAAATAAACTGTAAAAAAATACTTCAATCTATACTCAGAGATTATCACTTGTCTCTCTGGAGGTAGATAGTAATTTTAATCATGAGTCCTTTGGAATTGTCTTCAATCATTGTAGTGATCAGAATAAGTCTTTCCCAGTTGATCCTTATTATAACATTTTTATTAGCATGTACATTGCTTTCCTGGTTCTGCTCTCTTCATTTTGCATGAGTTCATATAAGTCTTCCCAGGTTGTTGTTTTCTTCCTGAAACCATCCTACTCATCATCATTTCTTATAGCATAATAGGAATCCATCACAATAATATATCCAGACTTGTTCCATTCCTTAATTGATAGGCACCTGCTCAATTTCCATTTTTGTCACCACAAAAAGAGCTGCTATAAATATTTGTATAGATATAGGCCCTTTTCCTTTTTCCTTCGTCTCTTTGGGATACAGACCTAGCAATAGTACTCTTGTTTCAAAGGATATGTACATTTTATAACTATTTGGCTATAGTTCCAAATTGTTCTCTACAACAGTTGGACCAGTTCACATCCACCAACAGTGTACCTATTTTTCCACATATTCAGCATTTATTATTTTCCTTTTATGTCATGTTAAACAATCTGATATGTGTAATATAGTACCTAAGAGTTGTTTTAATTTGCATTTCCCTAATTAATTAATAGTGATTTAAAGTAATTTTATGTGACTATTGAGAACTTTGATTTCTTTTTTCTCAAAACCGCCTGTTCATATCATTTGACCATTTATTAATTGGGAAATGATTTTTATTTTTAGAAATTTGCCTCAATTTCCTCTACATTTGAAAAGCGAGGCCTTTATTAGAGACAGTTGATGAATTTCTTTTAGTTTCCTACTTTCCTTCTAATTTTATCTGCATTGGGATTTTTGTGATATTCTTTTAATTTAATGTATCAAAATTATTAATTTTATCTCCCTTGATCTTCTATATTCTGTTTGGTCATAAATTCTTCCCTTATCCATAGATTTTAGGTAATTTTTTCTATACTCCACTAATTATAATATCATCCTTTATATTTATTACCGATTTTGACCTTGCTTTGATATACATTGTGAAATGTTAGTCTATGCTTGATTATAGCCAAACTTTCCAATTTCCCAACAAGTTTTGTCACATGGGAAATTCTTGACCCAAAGCTTGGGTGTTTGAGTTTATCAAATATAATATTACTGTGGTCATTTAAAACTGCATATTGTATACCTATTCCACTGATCCACCATTCCACCTATTAGCCAGTAACTTATTGTTTTGATGATTAACATTTTGTAATATAGATTGAAATATGGTACTGCTAAGCTGCATTTTTTCCATTGATTTCCTTGATGTTCTTGATCCTTTTTTCTTTGAGATGAATTTTGCTATTCTTTATTCTATTTTGGTAGTTTGATTGGTTTGGTAACAAACAAATTAATTATGTAGGATTGTCATTTTTATTATATTGGCTCAACTGTACCCATGAGCAATTAATATTTCTTGAATTGTTTAGATCTGTCTTTATTTACATGTAAATTCTTTTGTAATGGAGCTTGTATAATCCCTGTGTTGGTTTTGGCAAGTAGACTCCCAAGAATTTCTATTTTCTACAGTTATTTTAAATGGAATTCCTTTCTTTTTGGTGGGATTGTTGGCAATGCAATGAAATGTTGATTGTTTGTATAGGTTAGTTTTATATTCCTCAATTTTGCTAAAGTTGTTAAATGTTTCAACTGTTGTTTTAGTTGATTCTCTAGCCAGTAAAGTTTTCTGACCATTGGTAAGATGAACAGAGTTGGATAGTTAGAAAATAAATCTAGAAGAAATATAGCTTGAAGTGGGAGAAATGAGAGAGGAGGAGAGAGAAACAGAGACAGAGACAGAGACAGAGAGATAGAGAGAGATACCAGTAAGGAGGTTATGAAAATAGGCAAGACATAACAAAGGTCTAAACTAGGATGGGAATGGAAAGCAGAGGGCACATGTGAAAGATGTGGTGCAAGAATAGGCAATATTTGGCAGCTAATTGCATGAAGAAGAATTAAGGAGAAGGAAGGATAAGACTGAAGGCTTTAATATGTATGGGTAGGGAAATTGTGGTACCATTAAGCCAAATGGGAAAGATGAGAAAAGCCAATTTGTGGGGAAAGAAGAATTGTATACTTTTGTATTTAGTTGGGAGAACATGTTCAACAGGTAGTTGTATCTGAAGTTTGGAAGAGAGAATATGTCTGAGATATACACACATGTATATGTATACATATATATACATGCATGTGCATACATATGTATGCATGCATTATGCATGCATGTATATATCAATATACATCTCATGCATCTTTAGTTATGAGACGTATTTTTTAAACTCAACTGCAGCATTTCCCATTTTCCCCTATTTAATTTCAATGGCTGGGGCAGCTAGGTGGCTCAGTGGATAAAGCATCAGCCCTGGAGTCAGGAGTACCTGAGTTCAAATCTGGAATCAGACACTTAACACTTACTAGTTGTGTGACCCTGGGTAAGTCACTTAACCCCAATTGCCTCACTAAAAAAAAAATACTTAATTTCAATGGCTGATGGAGAAGATATCTGAGGGCTGGGTGTGCTTTAATCCATTTAAGAGACTGTGCTGTGTATCTCTTCAAGGGAGAGCCCTGACTACTATGCACTAGAAATGTTTTCAAATCATCTTCTCTCTCTCAAAAGCAAATATATACACACACACACATATATGCATGCAGTACATATATATACAGAAACACTATGTACAATCTGTATATGTGTACATATGTAAATACACATATACGTATACATTTGCATGTGTGTTTATGTTTGTATGTGTATGTAGATATATGTGTGTATATCTTTCCTATGTGTGTATGTGTATGTATATAAAACAAAAGGTACATGCATGCATACATACATATGTATTTGTACCTGTATTTCCTCCTTTGTTTTCTTACATTTTTTCTTTGTTTTCCTTCTTAAATTGATATGTGAAATGGTAGTCACAAGAACATAGATTTAAAGCTAAAAGGGAACTTAGAAGTCATGTATTCCAACATGTTCCTTTTACAGATGAGGAAACTGAGAGTGATAGAGGTTATGTGGCATGCTCAATGTTGCACAGCTAATTAGTGTAAAAGGTCAGATTTCAATGGTGGCATAGTGACTAGAGTGCCAGGTCTAAGGTCAGGAAGTCAGACTTCATCTTCCTGAGTTCAAATCTGGCCCAAGACCTATACCAGCACACCCTGGGCAGTTCATTTAACCCTGTTTGCTTCAATATCCTCATATGTAAAATGAGCTGGAGAAGGAAATGACAGACCACTGCAGTATGTCTGTCAGAAAAACCCCAAACATGGTAATAAATAGCCAAACATGCCTAAAAATAAATGAAAAACAACAACCTTTGGCTCCAAAGCTATTACTCTCTGCACTGTATTATGTTAAGGAATCTGGCAGAGATCAAAAACAAAAATAAAATTAAGAAAATAAGAAAAATTAAAGAAAACAGGAAGTAGAAGTATAAGATTTGTGAATGAAATCAAAGAATACCCTAACCTTATAACTAGGGAAGAAAGGATACCTGAGACATATTGCCCTACGACTTCCTCAAAGAATTTTCCCTCCTTCTCTGTGAGCCATTGACTCACTTCCATCCCTAGCTTTCCTTGAGACTGAATTTCCTTGCTTATTCACTTTTCCCTCTAATTGCTGGCATAATTTACTCATTACTATGTTCTTCCATTATCTTCTTTCTATCCAAGCCTGGAATATCCATGTTGGAAGAGCTTCCTCTTTGTTCATTGGCTGTAACCTTGTTCTCTCTTGCTCTAATCCTTCTAAACTTTTAATATTTTTACCCACTTTCAGCTTCTGTTCATTTCTTCTTTTATTTCCCCAAAAGAATTACTGTCACATTTCTTCAGCATTTGTTCACTCTCTATTATGGCCTTCTTTCTGAGGGATTTTGCCACAGATGCTATATAAAAATAAATTTCCCTGGATCCCAGTACTAAACATAATTATTTTTGGTACTAGGAATAGGACCACTGATTTTACCTCTTTCAAAATAACAGTGCACATTCTATGCACATGATTAATAGGTCATCTTAAATGAAAATACCCAGTTAATAAACAGGGGCCTCCAAGGAACACCTGTCAAAGGCCATTTGAAATCAAATTATATTCCTCTGCTTTCCTTGTTATTGTTTGCCACTGGGTAAGTAGGATGATGGTAACTGATTTCAAGATTTACACATAACCCATGTCTTATTGTTTTAAGACTTGGTTAGAAGTGAAGAGAGTGTGACCAAATCAAAGGCTTCTTTTAAGTATGTAAACCCTGCTTGAGTCATACATGGGACCTTTGTATGCTGACTGATTAATATGGTGTTTAACCTGAAACAGGGTGGGTCATTGAGCTCCTTGAGCCACAGTCCATGTGGAATGGAGTAGAATACACAATATGAATTTCAATTAATAAAACCACTAATTACACAACAGAGGAAAGTGGGGAAATGTTAGGAAATAACTTGGGAATTTTAATTATTTATATTCTTCCTTTCTATTAAGATTATTTTGACTATTGGCCTTCCACCCCTATAGACAGTTCTTAACTGATCTAAACAAAGGAAGAGCCACTAAAAATGGCTTATAGCCTCCTTAAATAGTCTATGTAAACTAGCATGTAAAGGGGTATTAATTTAATTCTAATCTTCTTCCTACCCCAGTGTGCTCAAATATGAAATTAGCATATAACCTATTCTCCTGGACTTCTCCCTTATCCTCTAACTGACATAATGAAAGCAAGTTTCTCTGTCACTGTTATTAAACATTACAATATGCTCCCAGTGACCTGAGACAATCTATCCCATGGCTTGCCACCATGATCCAAATAAAGCATAAGCTGTCCTCCCTCCCCTCATTCCTAACTTCTCCCACATCACTCAGAATAAAATCTTCAGGTTAGTTAAAAGTAAGACTTCAAAGGTACTAAATCAATAGAAAGTAGGAAAACTATATTTTGGAGAGAGTTCAGATTTATGTGATCTGAGTAATAGAGAGATAAATATTAATAAAATATTTGTTGAATGCCTTTCGGGAAAAGTAGAGAGAAGGACTGTAATGAGATTTGAGAAATATAAAGATGTTAAAAAGGAAAGGGAAGCAAGAGGAAGTTAAAAGGGGGTGACAAATTTCCAGGTATGAGTTCCATGCCAGCAGTGGAAGAGAAAAGATATGAAAACAATGTAAAGTTAAAATGAAGGGCTGAGATAAGATGAACATTTGGTGAGGGGAAGCTGATGGTTAGCTTAAGGAAAAGAAAAACTCAGATTTTTAAAAAGATTTCTATAGGATACAGAGGTTCTGTAGAGAATTTATTTGTATTTTGTTATCATCCATGTAAGAGATTAATTTACTTCTGTACAGCTAGATCCCAATTAATATGAACCAACAGATCCCATGAAGTGGTCATATTATTTGCATTCACACTGCACAATTCCATTGGGCTATAACCAATTACCATTTTTTACATAACTATAATTTAGAATACTACAAATCTGAATCATTGGGATAACTTCATGAACATTCTCATTTGCACTAATTGGAACCTAGGTGCTGCACTCTGATTTGAGGACACAGCTATTGTAAACAAGTTCCACAGTCAGAGATTTGCATAAAATTTTAGGCCAGGAATTACAAATTAGGTTATTTTCAAGGAAGAAAACACTGTGAAAGACATACAGGATTTTGAAAAAAATAGCCAGAACAAGCAAAGGATGAGGTGGGGCAAATATTTGCATACAAGAAGAAATACATGTTGTTTACCATTCACTGAGCAGAACATTAAATTCTCAACAATGACAATCATTCTAGAGTAGAGAAAATCTACTAGAGTAATTTTCCAAATAATAAAACTAAACAAAATTAAAATTTCAAAAATATTACTTAAACTTTTCTTCATAGATAAATTTTTAAATTTTACCTTCTGCTTCTTCAAAAATTCTTCCAACTAAAATGTATTATTTATAAAACGAAGACTTGTCAGTAGTATAATAAGATGAACAAAATTAATTCATAAGACTGATTATTGATTTCTTCCCAGAATTTGCTTTCATTTATTTTCTTTTTTTTTTTTTACATTATGAGATATTTTATTTTTTCCGTTACATGTAAAGATAGTTCTCAACTTTTGTTTATACATGCTTTACAATTTCAGATTTTTCTCCCTCCCTCCCTCCCCTCCCTCCCCCCCTCCCCTAGACAGCAGGTAATCTGATATAGGTTATATCTATATATATCTATACATATACATATAGATATATATATACACACACATATATATACACATAATAACATTAATCCTATTTCTGCATTAATCCTGTTACAAGAGAAAGAATCAGAGCAGTGATGCAAAACCTCAAAATAGAAAAAAAAAAACAACAGCACCCAAAACAAAAGAAATAATATGGTTCAATCAGCATCTATACTCCACAGTTCTTTCTTTCTTTTTTTTTTCTTGGATTTGGAGATCCTCTTCTATCATGAGTTCCCTGGAACTCTTCTGTACCATTGCATTGGTGAGAAGAATAGAGTCCATCACAGTAGGTCAACACTCAATGTTGATGATACTGTGTACAATGTTCTTCTGGTTCTGCTCATCTCACTCATCATCAGCTCACGTAAGACCCTCCAGGTTTCTCTGAACTCTTCCTGCTCATCATTTCTTACAGCACAATAGTATTCCATTGTATTCATATACCACAACTTGTCCAGCCATTCCCCAATTGATGGGCACCCCCTCAACTTCCAATTCCTTGCTACCACGTAAAGAGCAGCTATAAATATTTTTGTACATGTGGGTCCCTTTCCCCCTTCCATGATTTCTTTGGGCAAAAGACCTAAAAGTGGGATTGCTGGGTCAAAGGGTATGCACAGCTTTATCGCCCTTTGGGCATAATTCCAAATTGCTCTCCAGAATGGTTGGATCAGCTCACAGCTCCACCAACAATGCATTAGTGTTCCAATTTTCCCACAGCCTCTCCAACATTTATTATCTTCCTTTTTTGTCATTTTAGCCAATCTGATAGGTGTCAGGTGGTACCTCAGAGTTGTTTTAATTTGCATCTCTCTAATCATTAGAGATTTAGAGCATTTTTTCATATGGGAATAGATAGCTTTGGTTTCTTCATCAGAAAACTGCCTGTTCATATCCTTTGACCATTTCTCAATTGGGGAATGATTTGGATTCTTATAAATTTGATTTAATTCCCTATATATTTTAGAGATGAGGCCTTTATCAGAAGCACTGGCCTCAAAAATTGTTTCCCAGCTTTCTGCCTCCCTTCTAATTTTGGATGCATTGCTTCTGTTTGTACAAAAATTTTTTAATTTAATATAATCAAAATCATCCACTTTGCATTTTATAATATACTCTATCTCATGTTTGGTCAAAAACTGTTCTCCTTTCCAAAGATCTGATAGGTAGACTATTCCTTTCTCTCCAAATTTACCTATGGTATCACCTCTTATGTCTAAATCATGTATCCATTTTGACCTTATTTTAGTATAAGGTGTAAGATGTTGGTCTAAGCCTAATTTCTGCCATACTATCTTCCAGTTTTCCCAGCAGTTTTTGTCAAATACTGAGTTCCTATCCCAGAAGCTGGAGTCTTTGGGTTTATCAAACACTACATTACTAGTGTCATTTACTACTGCATTTCCTGAGCCTAGCCTATTCCATTGATCTACCACTCTATTTTTTAGCCAGTACCAGATAGTTTTGATGACTGCCGCTTTATAGTAAAGCTCCAGGTTTGGTACCGCTAACCCACCTTCCTGTGAATTTTTTTTCATTATTTCCCTGGATATTCTTGATTTTTTGTTTTTCCAGATGAATTTTGTTATTATTTTTTCTAGCTGTATAAAATAATTTTTAGGTAGCCTGATTGGTGTGGCACTGAATAAGTAAATTAATTTAGGCAGTATTGTCATTTTTACTATATTAGCTCTGCCTATCCATGAGCAATTGATATCTTTCCAATTATTTAGATCTGATTTGATTTGTGTGAAGAGTGTTTGGTAGTTGTGTTCATAGAGTTCCTGGGTTTGTCTTGGCAAGTAGACTCCCAAGTATTTTATATTACCTACCGTTACTTTAAATGGAATTTCTCTTTCTATCTCTTGCTGCTGGACTTTGTTGGTCATGTATAGAAATGCTGATGATTTATGTGGATTTATTTTATATCCTGCTACTTTGCTAAAGTTGTTAATTGTTTCAAGTAATTTTTGACTTGATTCTCGAGGATTCCTTAAGTATACCATCATATCATCTGCAAAGAGTGATAGTTTTGTTTCCTCCTTGCCTATTCTAATTCCTTTAATTCCTTTCTCTTCTCTGATTGCTAAAGCTAACATTTCTAGGACAATATTAAATAATAGGGGTGATAATGGACATCCCTGTTTCACCCCTGATCTTATTGGGAAGGCCTCTAATTTATCTCCATTGCATATAATACTTGCTGATGGCTTTAGGTAGATACTGTTTATTATTCTAAGGAAAGCTCCCCCTATTCCTAAACTCTCTAGTGTTTTTATTAGGAATGGGTGCTGTACTTTGTCAAAAGCTTTCTCTGCATCTATTGAGATAATCATATGATTTTGGTTGGTTTTCTTATTGATGTGGTTGATTATGTTAATAGTTTTCCTAATGTTGAACCAGCCCTGCATTCCTGGTATAAATCCCACCTGGTCATAGTGTATTATCCTGGTGATCACTTGCTGTAATCTCCTTGCTAATATCTTATTTAAGATTTTAGCATCAATATTCATTAGGGAGATTGGTCTATAATTTTCTTTCTCTGTTTTTGCTTTGCCTGGTTTTGGTATCACCACCATATTTGTGTCATAAAACGAATTTGGTAGAACTCCTTCTTCACCTATTTTTCCAAATAATTTGTATAATATTGGAATTAATTGTTCTTTAAATGTTTGGTAAAATTCACCCGTAAACCCATCTGGCCCTGGGGATTTTTTCTTAGGGAGTTCATTAATAGCTTGTTCAATTTCTTTTTCTAATATGGGTTTATTTAAGGATTTTATTTCCTCTTCAGTTAACCTGGGCAGTTTGTATTTTTGTAAATATTCATCCATTTCATTTAGATTGTCAAATTTATTGGCATACAGTTGGGCAAAATATTTCCTAATTATTGCTTTAATTTCCACTTCATTGGTGGTAACATCACCCTTTTCATTTTTGATACTGGTAATTTGGTTTTCTTCTTTCTTTTTTTTAATCAAATTAACCAGTATTTTATCTATTTTATTGGTTTTTTCATAAAACCAGCTCTTAGTTTTATTGATTAGTTCTATAGTTTTTTTGCTTTCAATCTTATTGATTTCTCCTTTAATTTTCAGGATCTCTAATTTAGTGTCTAATTGGGGATTTCTAATTTGTTCTTTTTCTAGCTTTTTAAGTTGCATGCCCAATTCATTAATCTCCTCTTTCTCTTTTTTATTCATGTAAGCATTTAGAGCTATAAATTTTCCCCTAAGCACTGCTTTGGCTGCATCCCATAGATTTTGGTATGTTGTCTCATTATTGTCATTCTCTTGGATAAAGTTATTGATTGTTTCTATGATTTCTTGTTTGGCCCATTCATTCTTTAGAATGAAATTATTTAGTTTCCAATTGATTTTCATTCTACTTTTCCCTGGCTCTTTCTTACATGTAATTTTTATTGCATCATGATCTGAGAAGGATGCATTTACTATTTCTGCCTTTCTACATTTGACTATGATGTTTTTGTGCCCTAATACATGGTCAATTTTTGAAAATGTGCCATGTACTGCTGAGAAAAAGGTATATTCCTTTCTATCCCCATTCAATTTTCTCCAGACATCTATCATGTCTAACTTTTCTAGTAATCTATTCACCTCTTTCACTTCTTTCTTATTTATTTTTTGGCTAGATTTATCTAATTCTGAGAGGGGGAGATTCAGATCCCCCACTAGTATAGTATTACTATCTAATTCCTCTTGTAACTCATTTAACTTCTCCTCTAAGAACTTGGATGCTATACCACTTGGCGCATACATATTCAATATTGATATTACTTCATTATCTATAGTACCTTTAAGTAAGATGTAATTTCCTTCCTTATCTCTTTTAATGAGATCTATTTTTGCCTGCACTTTGTCTGAGATAAGGATTGCTACCCCTGCCTTTTTTACTTTAGCTGAGGCATAATATATTCTGCTCCAGCCTTTTACCTTTACTCTGTGTGTATCTCTCTGCTTCAAATGTGTTTCTTGTAAACAGCATATTGTAGGGTTCTGGTTTTTAATCCACTCTGCAATTCGCTTCCGTTTTATAGCAGAGTTCATCCCATTCACATTCACAGTTATTATTACTGACTGTCTATTCCCCTCCATTCTATTTACCCCCTTTGTACTTTTCCCCCCTTCTTTCACCCTATTCCTCCTCACCGACGTTTTACTTCTTACCCCTGCCTCCCCCAATCTGCCCTCCCTTTTTATCACCCCCCTCTCTTTTCTTTACCCTTTTCTCCCTTGCTTTTGTCCTCCCTTCTCAGTCCCCCCCTTTCCCTTCCCCTTTTGTTTCCCTAAAGAGTGAGTTAAGTTTCTTTATCCCAATGAACGTATATGTTATTCCCTCTTTGAGTCAAATCTAATGAGAATAGGGTTGAAACCATGTTCCCCCCTCCTTTCTTTCCCTCTATTATAATAGGTTTTTTTCCACCTCTTCATATGATATAATTCATCCCATTCCACCTCCCCTTTCCTCTCCTCCCCATAGACTCCCTTTTTATCTCCTTAATTCTTTTGTATCATCACATCAAAGACAATTTACATTTATACCCTCTATATAAAGTCCTTCTCTCTGCCCAAATACATTTACAGTTCTTAAGAGTTATGAGTATTATCTTCCTGTGTAGGGATATAAACAGTTTAACCTAATAGGGTAACTTTTTTTTCCCCCTCTGTTTACCTTTTTAAACTTCTCTTGAGTCTTGTATGTTGAGATCAAATTTTCTATTCAGTTCTGGTCTTTTCACCAGGAAAGATTGAAAGTCCCCAATGTCATTAAATGTCCATCTTTTTCCCTGAAAGAAAATGCACATTTTTGCTGGGTAATAGATTCTCGGCTGCAATCCAATCTCCTTTGCCTTCCGGAATATCATATTCCAAGCCTTGCAGTCCTTTAATGTTGAAGCTGCCAGGTCCTGAGCAATCCTGACTGTGGCTCCATGATATTTAAATTGCTTCTTTCTGGCTGCTTGGAGTATTTTCTCCTTCACCTGATAATTCTGGAATTTGGCTACAATATTCCTTGGAGTTTTCCTTTTGGGGTCTCTTTCAGGAGGTGATCGATGGATTCTTTCAATGATGATTTTATCCTCTGATTCTATGATATCAGGGCAGTTCTCCTTAATAATTTCCTGGAATATGCTATCTAGATTCTTTTTCTGGTCATGGCTTTCAGGCAGTCCAATGATTCTCAAATTGTCTCTCCTCGATCTGTTTTCCAGATCAGTTGTCTTTCCAATGAGGTATTTCACATTTTCTTCTATTTTTTCATTTTTTTTATTCTGCTTGACTGATTCTTGGTGTCTCATGGATTCCTTTTCTTCCAACTGTCCCACTTTAATTTTTAAGGCATTGTTTTCTTCAGTGAGATTATGCACCTTTTTTTCCATTTGGCTAAGTGAATTTTTTAAGGTATTGTTTTCTTCAGTGAGATTATGTACCTTTTTTTCCATTTGGCTAAGTGAATTTTTTAAGGTATTGTTTTCTTCAGTGAGATTATGCAGCTTTTTTTCCATTTGGCCAAATGAATTTTTTAAGGCTTTGTTTTCTTCAGCTTCCTTTTCTAAGCTGCTGATTCTTTTTTCATAGTTTTTTTGTGTTGCTTTCATTTCTCTCCCCATTTTTTCTTCTACCTCTTGCAATTGATTTTTAAAATCCTTTTTGAGCTCTTCCAGGAAGGCTTTTTGTTCTTGCGACCAATTCACCTTCCCTTGTGAGGCTTCAGATGTAGACAATTTGAGGCTATTGTCCTCATCTGAGTTTGTGTTGGCTTCTTCCCTATTGATACAGAAGCTCTCAATGGAGAGGGCTCTTTTTTGCTTCTTACTCATTATTGCAGCCTATTTATTTATTCTTTAAGTTGAGGTATGCTCTGGGGGCACCAGGATCCCTGTTTTGGGCTTCTTGTGCAGGTGTATAGGTGCTGTGTGACCGGGCTTTTACTCTGAGGCCTTTATGGTGTGTGGAGATCCCCTGTCCTGCACTTCCTGTCTGATTGTGCTCGGCCAGCCAGGCGTCAGACCCCGGCGTCTGATCCCGCCGTTCGTGGCCCTCTCGGCCGGTGCAGGTAAGTTTTTCCACTGTCCTTCTTGGCCACCAGATTTTTGAACCAGGTTCCGGGAGCCTCAGTTGTTCGGCTGTGACCCGCAGCTCCTGCTGATTTGCCCCGACCCCCTCGGCGCTGGGTTGCTGCCCTGCGCTGGGCCTCCCTTTTGCCCGAGTCAGACCGACCTTTTCCTGAAGTCTTCTAAATTATCTCTGGTTGGAGGACTGTGTCTCTCTGTCTCTTTGCAGGTTCTGTAGTTTCAGAATCCGTCCAGAGGCTTGATTTAATGTTCGTTTTGAGGGAACAGAAGGAGAGCTCAGGCAGCTTGCTGCTTCCTCTCCGCCATCTTCGCTTTCATTTATTTTCAAAGTAAGGATCACAACAATATTTATTAAATAGATCATGAATCTATATGTATTCTCCAAAAACCTAGGGATTTAAGTTAATTGGCAGTGACTCTAAAAATCTGTTGATAAGCATTAGACTTCTGGATTAAATGACCTTTAAAAACCCCTCCTGAAAATATAGAACCAAGAAGGCTGAGAAAAGGAAGGGACTTGCTGAGGTCTCCCAAATTCCCCTCCAAATCTTTAAATAACACCTCAAAATGAATTCTAGAGTGGAAGAAACCAAAAAAATGACCAGGGAAACAATTTTCCAGCTGGAGCTACTCAATTAGAAATTGCAGCAGTAATTTCCAGAGCTCAGCCCACAGACAACAAAAGGGTTAGAAGAAGATTACAGTGGTCTCTTTGACTGTTGTTGGGTGCAGGATTCTTTTGAATTGTCCATATGTAGATCCAGATCAAAGTATTGAGTGGCAATTCTAGGGTAAGGAGGAACACTAGCACACCAGAGCTTGCAGTGGGGATCCTGATCAAAGTTCCAGGGCAAAAAAAAAATGGTTGGGCTTATGCACAGACCAGAGAACAGTCTAGAAGAATTGTGACCACAGCTATCCTTAGATCATACTGCCTTGGAATAGCTAAAAACTATAGACCCCCAGAATTATCACTGAAAACAGCTGCAAAAAAATTTTAAAATGCCTGAGACTTGGGACAGTGCCCCTTCTACTACTGAGCAGAGACCCACTTTAACATAAAGTTAAAATTTAAGAAATAAAATAGAGGGTAATTGGCAAACCCAAAAGGGCCTGACCATAAAACATCACTATGAGGATAGCAAAGATCAAAGCACAAACTCAGAATACGACAAAGTCAAAATTGCTACATCAAAATCCTCAAAGAAAAATGTGAGTTGGTCTCAGTAACAAAACAAATTCCTAGAAGAGCTCAAAAGGGATTTTAAAAATCAAATAAGAATAGTAAAGAAAAAAATAGTTATTAAAAAAAACATGAAAAAGTCAACAGCTTGTTAAATAAAACTCAAAAAATACAGAGGGAAATAATTTAAAAGACAGAATAAGGGGCAGCTGGTGGCAGAGTGGATAAAGCACTGGCCTTGGATTCAGGAGGACCTGAGTTCAAATCCAGCCTCAGACACTTGACACTTAATTAGCTGTGTGATCCTGAGCAAGTCACTTAACCCTCATTGCCCTGCCAAAAAAATAAATAAATAAAAAACAGAATAAGCTAAATGGTAAAAACAAAACAAACAAACAAAAAACAACCACCACCAAAAATCTACTTAAGAGAACTCCTTAAAAAGTAGATTTCATCAAAGGGAAAATAAGATACAAAAGCTCACTGAAGAAAATCATTCCTTAAAAATTAGAATTGGGCAAATGGGAGATAATCATTCCATGAGACATCAAGAAATGATTAAAAACAATCAAAAGAATAAAAAAATAAAGAAAATATGAAATATCTCCTTGGAAAAATAACTGACTTGGAAAACATATTAAGAAAAGTTAATTTAAGAATTATTTGACTACTTGAAAACTATGATTAGAATCCACTAATAACCTACTGAAAGAGATTCTAAAAGTAAAAGTCCTGGGAATATTATTGCCATGTTTTAAAATTTACTAAGTCAAGGATAAATTATTGCAAACAGCTAGAAAAAAAATTCAAATATTATGGAACCACATTTGAGATGACAAGTTTTAGTAGCTTCTGCATTAAAGGCTTAGAATATAATATTCTGGAGGGCAAAGGAGCTAGGATTACAAACAAGAATCATCTATCCAGCAAAACTGAATATAATCCTTCATAGGAAAAAAGGTGAGTATTCAAGGAAATACAGGATTTTCAAGCTGTTGTTGTTGTTGCTGTTGTTTTTGTTGTTGTTGTTTGTCCTTCATTCCCAGAGAGGACCACAGGATTTGGGTGATGTCATAACTGCCAGTGAAGTGAGGGAGGGCTGTCCAAGATCACCAACCTCACTCTCTCCTCCAGAACGATCCGAGTCCAGGTACAAGATATATATCAGGGTGGCTGGAGATGGCCCTGGATGTTTAAGGCAATTGGGGTTAAGTGACTTGCCCAGGATCACACAGCTGGTAAGTGTCTGTATTGTGATTTGAAATCAGGTCCTCTTGATGCCAGGGCTAGTGCTTTATCCACTGTGCCACCTACCTGCCCTGGATTTTCAAGCATTCCTAATTAAAAGACCAGAGCTAAATAGAAAATTTAACTTTCAAATAAAAGACTTAAGAGAAGGAAAAAAAGGTAAAAAAGAAAGAGAAATAAGGGATTGAATAAGATTAAACTGTCTATATTCCCACATAGAAAGATCATACTTGTAACACCTAAGAACTTTCTTGTTATTAGGTCTCTTAGAAGGAATATAAATAGACAGATGACAAGGGTGTGAGGTTAATATTATAGGAATATATCTAAAAAATAAAATCAAAGGGTAAGGAAAAAGAATTCTCTGGGAAAAGGGGAAAGGGAGAGGTAGAATGGGGTAAATAATCTCACATGAAGGAGGCATAAAAGAACTTTAATAGTAGAAGGAAAGATAGGGGATTGAGGGGGGTGTGCTTAAACTTACTCTCATGAGAATTGGCTCAAAGAGGAAATTATATATACATATATATATATATACATACATACATACATATATATATACATAGAAACCTACATAACCCTATGGGAAAGTAGGAGGGGGAAGGGAATAAGAGAAGGGAGGGCATATTGGGGAGGCAGTAGTCAGAAGTAAAACATTGGAAAATGGACAGGGAAAAATAGTGTGCAGAATAAATTGTGTAGGAGAGAGAGAAATACAGTTATCATAACTGAATAAAAATTATAGTAAGCTTCTCTGATAAAGACCTTAATTCTCAAATATATATGTATATAAGAATTGAGTCAAATTTCTAAAAATAAGTCATTCCCCAACTGACAAATTTTCAAAGGATATGAACAGGCAGTTTTCAAATGAAGTAATCAAAATTATCAATAGTCATATGAAAAATGCTGTTAACCACTATTGATTAGAGAAGTACAAATTAAAATATCTCTGAGGCACCACACCATACCTATCATATTGGCTAATATGACAGAAAAAGACAATGACAAATGTTGGAAGGAATGTGGGAAAATTGAGACACTACTGCTCTGTTGGTGGAGTTGTGAACTGATTTAACTAATCTGAAGAACAATTAGGAATAATTCCCAAATAGCTATAAAACCATGCATATACTTTGAGCCAGCAATACCACGACTAGGTCTATATCCCGCAGTGATTTTAAAAAGAAAAAAGAAAAAGGACTTGTATGCATGCAAATATTTATAATAGCTCTGTTTGTGTTGGCAAAGAATTGGAAATGGAAGAGAAGTCCATCAATTGGAGAATGGCTGAGCAAGTTGTGGCATATGATTGTGATGTGATAACCTTGTCCTATAATAAATGATGAGCAAGATACTGTCAGAAAAACTGGGAAAGACTTATATGAACTGATGCAAAATAAAATGAGGAGAACCAAGAGAATTATGTACACAGAACAGCAATATTGTATTGTGAATGATCAACTATGAATGACTTAGCTATTCTCATCAATATAATTTTTTAAATCTTATTTATTTTTTTTTCTTAACAACAAACATTTATTTTATTTTTTTCCAGTTACATGTAAGGGTAATTTTCAACATTCATTTTCATTAGATTTAGAGTTCCAAATTTTTCTCCCTTCCTCCCTCCCTCCCTTTCCTCCCCCCTCCACAAGACAGCAACCAGGTTATATATGTACAATCCACAAGTGCTCTTTTTTATCAGTTCTTTCTATGGGAGTGCAGCCATATGATTGTTAAAAATAATTCTGAAGGACATGAGAAAAAAAGAAAAAAATGTTACCCATATCCAGAGGAAGGATTGTTGGAGTCTAAATGAAGATATATATATATATATATATATATATATATATATATATATATATATATATATATATATATATATATATATATCTGAGTGTTGGTATATGTGTATATGTATGTAAGTGTGTACAAGGACAGATATCATTTCTTTAGTGCCACAATAGCTACTTAGGTTCATATATCACAAATTCTTTAGCCATGATCAAAGGCATAATTTGTTTTTAGTTTTTGGCTACTACAAAAAAAGCAATGAGGGGAGATAATGTGGAGTTCAAATTAAAAAAAAACAAATATTAAACATAGTTTTATGTGCAATTGGGGAAAATAAAATATTAAATAAATATTTAAAATCCTCGACTTTTGATATAATTCTATAATGAACATTCACTATTTCCTCTCCCACAAGCATTTAAAATAATATTAATGTAGCAATAACTTATAACAATAGTGTTTGCAAGTATATCAAAGTAAAAATCTAGTATTGTAGCTATTGCATAGGTTTTAAATTTTTTATTGATAAACTCTTTATTCATAACTTTTTAAAATATCACCTTCATTTAATAATACTAGTAGTTGGAATTTTTTTAGGGCAGCTACATGGTACAGTAGAGTTCTAGGCCTAAACCTGTAAGGCCTCTTCCTGAGTTTAAATGCTATAAGTTTTTGTTTTGTTTTTGTTTTTGTTTTTTGTTGGTTTGGGGTTTTTTTTAGTGTATATAGGATATTTCTTTTTAATTTTTGCCTCCTTGTGACATTTATATATATATATATACATATATATACATATATATACACACACATATTCATATATATGTCCATATATGTGAGTGTGTGTATATATGTGTGTGTATGTATGTATGTGTGTATATGTATGTATGTATGTATATGGAGAGAGAGAGGTACTATTGTTATCCCCATTTTATACTAAATGAAACTGAAACAGATAAGAGTAAATGACTTACCCAGAACTACATAGCTAGTAAATGTTCAGCAGATGAATTTGAACTCCAGTTGTCCTGACTCCAGACACAGAACTTTATAGAATGTGTGACCTAGATGACTCTACAGCACAACAGATTCATAAATTCACATATTTTATTCCTTTTCTCTTCCCTACTCCTCTCCTTACCTCCTTTACCATAGGAATAAGGAAAAACAAGTAAATCATTTTGTCAGCAACATAGACTGAAATACTTCTAGACCAAAATGAATTTCCTTCCTTCTTCCTTCCTTCCTTCCTTCTATCTACCTTCTTCCCTTCCTTTTCCCTTTCAACTTTTATTAAGCACTTACTATGTGGAATTACAATACAAATGTGCAATTTCAGGAACATGGACAAAGGAAGAATTATTTTTCAATGATAGTCTTCAAATTAAATCATTTAATTGATTTCATACTCCTTTTTTAATAACATCTGTCCTTGTACACACTTACATACATATACACATATACCAACACTCAAATAGAAACACAAACCATAAGAACTCCTATATAAATTATATTTCAGCTAATACTCAATACTAGGTTCTACTAAACTTGATCTATTATTTTCATTGGTTCTTTTTATTTTTTTGCTCATTTCTATAATGATCAATTTTCATTTATTGCATTAATTTTAAATGGTTAAACATATATACCTACAAAATAAAACAATAATGCCATCTCATATCAGATATTCCATCTCTTCTTAAGTAAAAAGTAAACCCATTATAAGGCTACAAATTAAAAACAAGCCCTAATTTTAAAGAACCTGCCTTTATGCACATATAAACTTTGTTCTCTGAAGCTATTCTAATAAATGTATAAACTCATCCATAAAATATTTGAGAAATTTTTCAAATACTAATGGATCATCTGATTTCATTTGATGATGTCTTTTCATGTATTTGGTACCTAATGCCATAACCACAAATAGGGTAACAGATAAAAGACAGAAATTACTGCCGTTAACCAGGAGGAAAAAAGCTTACCTGAAAAGAAAGGTCCACATAGGAGCCAAAGCTCTCTAATGCCAAGATAAAATATTAAAAACATTATTGAAAGCATTTTTGCTTTAAACGTAGTTCCAATAATCAGAACATGCTTCATAGAAAGCACAATTCCTCCCTTCTGGTATAAGCTCAGGGAATCACTTCTACATTACTATAGCTTCCGGGAATGCAGCCTCTTTTGTATTTGTCCAGGGCCCATAACCCATGTCCAGTTCACACCATCTGGTATCCAAATTGCTTTGGTAACTGATATCCTTTGGTTCCTTTTATCATCTCACAAGATCAGGCTTGCTGTTACTCACCTTTCACCAACATTATGTCTATACAACAAAAACCAGAGATCTGGAAATTATCTACTCATTTGATTGAATATTAGCAGTCAATCTGAACTATGTGTAGCTCAGACTGAAAAGTGCTAAAAAATTTCCAAAGCATTGCTTTTTTTTTTTTGTATTGTCAACATGGTGTTAAAAATTAACACCATCATCATCATTCCTTAAGTCAGTGTATAATAGTGAAAAAAAATTAATTTGGAGTGACATTAATTTGAGCCCTAGTCCTGTTACTAGCTGCTTGATTTTGACTGTCAGTTTACCTCTCTCTGGGATTCTGTTAAATGTGAGGTTTGGTTTAAATGATCTCTGAGTTCCTTATCAGCTCTAAAGCTTTTTTATCTTATTGTCCTAAGAACCCTTCCCCAAATTAAATATGACTTACATTTCCCTTTATAGTGGAGTTTAACAAACATGATAACATATTCAACTTTTTATACCGTAGATGTAGTCATGTGTCAGCTTGTTGATATGAGCAAAACTTAGTGCCATCCTGAATGAAAAGATTTTTTTCAATACAAATTCTATACTAATTTTGTTCCCTGATACTGTACTAAACAGTCTGCCATGTGAAATGGGGGACCGAAGGTCTTATATCTGGGTTCATTATCAAGCATACCACTTCCCACCCATACACCTTTCTCTGTTAGACACAGTTCACACATGCATTCCAGGTCATGCTTATCCTGCTTACTCACCAACTGATTCTGCTTATCCAGTTTCTAATGGGATCACTTAGCATTTCTGGGGACAAGTGAGCAAGGAAAGAATGTCTGGAACCAGTGCTCTGACTTGCTCAATGATCATAACATTAGCAACATTCAGTTGTGACACACACAGAAACTCACCGACATGGATGCACAAAGAATATAGTCTTTTCTTCTCTATTTAGTCTCATCTCTCATCCTATGAAAATGGCACAAGAACAACAGAAGACCCCTCTGACTTTCCACATGGAAGAATCAAGTAGGGCTCCATTCCCAAAACACAAAAGTTCTTTTCCTGCTTATTTTGATGCCTTATTTTGACATGGAGGTGACCTATTGGAAACCTTATAGTGTTGGTCCACAGACAGACTATGTTCATTGTGTTATTATGAGCCTAATTTAGAGAGGTTCATTGCCAGGTGGAAGCAAGTCAATGCATTTTTTTTGGCTACCTCAACTCTTGAAAACCACAGAGGGACCATGATCTGAATTAGTAGGATAACTGAGACAGCAGGACCATATGGATGATGGTAGTAACATCAGTGATACTTGCACTGCTATCATTTTATTAATACTCCAATGAATATGGCAGAAATTATTAACCAAGGATGTTAGGAAAATCTTTTTTGCATTATTACCACATTAACACTTATTGACCAAGGGGGAGTTTGTTTTAAAATAATAGCACTATGTGACAACTTCAAGCAGTGGTATATGAAGATTTAAAGCAATGGAGACAGGCACTAAGATCTATCAGTTCCCTAATGGTGCTTGTCTGGGTTCAACAGCTGCATCCTTGCACTGGATTCACACATGGAGAACTCCAGCAAACCACAAATTGGTCACAGTCATATAGAAATGAACATTAAAGCCTGTGTGGTATGCATGGGGTTTGGCCACATGGGTAGGCTTTTATTTTACAGATGTGGTGGTTTTGGAGGCTAACATCTCAGACACAGGTGAATGCATATTGTGTGTTTTCATGTTAGGCTCCTTGAAAACATACAAATAACAATATATTTAGGGATAGAAGGAACTTTGTATGTGATCCGACTCCTTTATTTTACAAATGATGAAACTGAGACATATAGAGGTTAAGTGACTTGCCCAAGATCACACAAGTGGTAAATAACAAGACTGTCATTGGGACCACAGCTCTAAAATCCCAAATCAAATCCCCAAATGATTCAACATGACCCTTTCTACTTAAGCCTTCTTCTTTAGGGGAAAGGAATGTGAAAGTATTTTCTTCAGAAGCTGTAGTACCAATTAAAGTGAATGTTGGTAAGAACAATGATGTTCTATAAAGGGGGAAATGAACACTATAAATTCAAAGGTTGTTGTGTTTAACTATCTTTATTGTAATATATAATAAGACCTATATCCATGTGTTCACTTTTATGAAAAAAATGGACCAAATGATTCTTTGTTCCCCATTCACCAAGTCCTTGGTTTATTTTTCCTCTTTAACAACCACCAATTAATTCAAAGAAAGCATAAGCATTCTAAGGAGATAATGAAAACTCTAAGCATTCCTTTGGTTTCAAGCTTTAGGAACAAGACATGGTCACAGAAGTTTTATGTAATGTACTTCATATGAAATCTCTGGGTACAAAAAAGTACTGTGCCAAGGCCAAAATGAAAAGCATTGAGTTACCCAAAAGCTATTTGGCTAGTCAGTGAACTGAAGCATTGTAAGAAAGCCTGGGATTAAAGGAAATTTTTTCAAAGCATGCATTGGCGTAGATGGGAGGGTTGCTTTCCTATTGGCAGATCAGGCATATAGGAAGCAGAGTAAAGATGCTTCTCCCACCCATGGCTATTTTCCTTTCATTCATTTATTATGTAAGAACAGCTGAACTCCTTGGATTGGGAATAAGGAACAAAGTCTAGACATGATTTATTGGCCACCTACTCATGGAAACAGAACGACAACATCTACTCTTTCCTCCTGGAATTCTCTCTCCCTCTCCAATTTGCCACTTATTTTAGATAGCATATTTTGTGCATTAAATGATACAGAAATGAAGAGCTGCCTTAATGCTACTGAGATAGAGGAATGTGTTTTTTAGACATGAAAAAGACTAGCTAGACTCTGAAATGGGTAAATGAATCCCATCTCTCTAAAAGGATACCTCTGGCTAGTTATTCTACCAAACAGCCAGATGTTGATGATATATCTGCATTTGGCTTTGGGGTACTGGTCACAAGATTTACTGGTGAATATTAATATACCTAGTGCTAGCTGAATAACAGTAGATCTAGGCATAGGTCTTTTCATTTCTTCCCCATGACTGGCATTCTTAGAATTTGTCTTCAGTAAGCCTTGGGAGTGTTTCATTTCATAACCCAGTGGTAGTGTGGTAAAATAGTAATGACACTGCAGACATAAGATCATATATTTAGAGGATGAACAAAGACATTAGAGTAGTAGGAAGAATAACCAAAGGTCTCCAACATAACTCCTCTACAAAGATCTAGAAAACAAAGCAGACCAATTCCTCATCAGGAAATCTCTAAGCTGTGTACTTAGCAAGGAATAGTACAGAAACAAGTAACAACTGAGTGTCTCTGACCCTAAGAATAGAGTGGTCTCAGATCCAGCTCTCAGCCCAGTCTGAAGCTGGCAATAAAATATCTAGGGCAGGAAGCCTAAGCCAAAAGGGAGCCAACCATTTTCTCTCCAACTCTGAACCTATTTAACTTTCTAGCTGTCTGCCATTCCGGTCTGAAACTGACAAGCTCTTGATCTGAACAACACGACTCACACAAATAAAGTGAGAGAAAAGAAGACTATATTTGTAAAACAGGATCCAACAATTTAGTATTTACAGGAAACACATGTAAATATATTATGCTTTAGTTGAAGTAAAAAAGAAAGCAAGTAGCAATCATGATTTCAGTGAAAGCAAAAACAACAACAACAAATAAACAATTAAAAGAGATGAACAGCAAAACTATATTTGGTGAAAAAGGTACCATAGACAACAAATTAATACTAATACAAAACATATATGCTACCAAATGGCACAGCATCTAATATGTAAAGGAAGGGTTAGATGAGATACAGGGAAGAATATATAGTTGGTTGGTTGTTGTCCTTGATTCTTGAAGAGGAACAAGATGACATCACTCTGTGGAGGTCAAGGTACAGTGTTTCTGACTGTGGCTGATCAAACCAATAGGATCTCAGAAGGCTCTACCACAGTTTTGTCACAAATAGTCCAAACTATAGTAAACATAGTAAAACTATAAAAGTTGGGAGACTTCAACCTACCCACTCAAACTTAAATAAATCTAAACAGAAAATAAAACAAGTGAATGGCTTAAATGGAATTTCAGAAAATAGAGATAGGAGAGCCCTCTGGAGATTATCAAAATGGAATAGAAAGAAGTAGACTACAATGCAATTAAAATGTATTCAACAAAGTACCCCTGAATAAATTAATAAAAATCAATTGGAAAATAAATAACAATTCTATAACATTTAGAATCCTAAGGAATTATAAAAAATAAAAAGTCTTTTTCTAAAACTAACTTAATTCAAAGAACAAATAATGGAGACAACAGATGGTGTCATTAACATTAATGACAAAAAGGAAACATCATACAGGAATTTAGGGGATACCACCAATAATACGAGAGCAGATCAAATTAGACATACAACTTAAAAACAATCAATTAAAACCTTAAATAAAATACCTAAATAGAAATCTTGTTAATCAAATGATATATTAACAAAATTGAATGTAAACATTAGAATTGATAAATAATTGCCATTTTATTAGCTAATTTGTTATTAATAAGAAATAAGGAAATCAAATTAAAAGTATTAATAAAAATTTAAAAGGAGAAATTACAACCAATGAAGAAAAATAAATTAAGATCTATTTTTGCTTAATTATATGCTAATAAAACTCACAGTCTAAATAAAATGGATGAAAATGTACATATACATGTACATATATGTATTGTAAGGGCCTAAAATTCTGGCTATGATGTCTAAAATCTGAGTGGTTGCTTTAAATTAGAAGCTTTAGCAAAAGTTTAGACTTTTAAGTATTTATTAAAGTGCATTAGAAGTTAGTGAAAGAGAGAGAGGTAAAAATCAAACTTCTTCTAACTATCTCTAAGAGAGACCAGCATCTGTCCTCCTGCCAAGCCCAAATCAGGAACTGAAAAGGCCTTGCTCCTCCCTCCTTCTTGTAGAAGCCTCCTGTGAAACAGGAAACAAAGCTGTCCACACACACACAGCTCCAATCTAATTGGTTGGTAGCACTGATTGACACAACTAATAGGTGGTTACTTCCGGACGCTAAGTCACACGAGGATGCCAAGTCGCATGCTTTCTTTTCAGGCCAGAGATCACAATGTCTCTCCCAGCAGGGGGTGTCATTCCAATTCTTACAGTATATATGTATATATGTATATGCATGTATGTGTACACACACACACACACACACACACATATACATATATATATATATATAAAATGCCCAAATTAACAGAATAAGCAATGCAGGATTTGAATGACAAAATCTCAGAAAAAAATAAATTCAAAAATGAAAACATAATGAACTTTAAAAGGAAAAATGCTAGGACCCAATGGATTTACATGCAAATCAAGCAATTTATTTATTTATTTAACTGTTCATTCATTCATTCATTTTTTTATTATTATATATTTGTTTCTTTGTTTCTTTTTTGGTTGGTTGGGGTATAGACCTAGTAGTGCTATTACTAGGTCAAAGGTTATGCACAGTGTCATAGGCCTTTGGGCATAGTTCCAAATTGATCTCCATAATGGCTAGTTCAATTCACAAATCCACTAACAATTCATTAGTGCTTCAATTTTTCAAAGCTTCTCCAACATTTATTATTTTCCTTTTTTGTCATAGTAACCAATCTGATAGGTGTAAGGTGGTACCTGAGTTGTTTTAACTTGCATTTCTCTAATCAATAGTGATTTAAAGCATTTTTTCATATGGCAATAGATAGCTTGGATTTCTTCATCTGAAAACTGTCTGTTCATATTATTTGAAAATTTCTCATTTGTATAATGACTTGCCTTCTCATCAATTTTATTTCATTCTCTATTTATTTTGCAAATGAGGCCTTTATCAGAAACAAAAGCTGTAACAAAAATTTCCCAGCTTTCTGCTTTCCTTATTTTTTTAAATAGTGTTTTCTCATAATAATAAATGTATTTATTTAGAATTTTCCCCAAGTTACATGTAAAAACAAATTTTTGCACTGATTTTTGAAAACTTTGTTTTCCAAATTCTCTTCCTCCCTCACTCCTGAACCCTCCCTCAGAAATCAAGCAATTCAATATAAGTTATACATGTACAGTCATGCAAAACATCTGCGTATTAGTAAGCTTGTGAAAGAAAACAGTTAAAATAACTTTAGAAGGAGGAACTAGCAAAAAAAAAATTATACTTCCATCTGTATTCAGATACCATCAGTTTAGGGGCAGCTAGGTGGTGCAGTGGGTAAAGCAACACCCCTGGATTCAGGAGGACCTGAGTTCAAATCTGGCCTCAGACACTTGACACTTACTAGCTGTGTGACTCTGGGCAAGTCACTTAATCCTCATTGCCCCACAAACACACACACACACACACACACACACACACACACACACACACACACACAATGACCAGATACTATCAGTTTGTTCTCTGTAGATGGACTGCATTTTTTCATAAGTCCTTCTGATAACATCCTGCTCATAATTTCTTTCACAGAAATATTGCTAACTGTATTACCCTCCATCCTATTGCTTCCCCTTGATATTTACTCTATTTTCTAACTTCTTTCACCCTATCCTTCCTCAAAAGTGTTTTGCTTTTTTACTACCCCCTCTGAAAATCTGCCCTCCCTTCCTTCACCTCTCCCTTCTCATCCCCTTCCTCGATGAATTTCCCACGGGGCAATATATATCACTATATGTAGAGATCTCAGAAGGCTAGAGGCCTCCTCAGAAGTTCCAGGCATAACCTTTCCTTAACAAAAGCAAAAGGGCGAGATGTAGAGAACTCAGAGGGCCAGAGGTCTTTTCTGAAGTTCCCCTCCCCGGTGTTATGCCGAAACCTTTAGGTTTGAGGAGGAATGGTTAGTGTTCCAGGCATTATGCCAAGACCTTTGGGCTAATGAGGCACAGTCAAAATGTTCTGAATATCAAGGACAAGGGAGTAAGGAAGACAACATAACAAAATGCTAGGAGGAAAAGTTCTCATGGGTTGTAAGGTTAAAGAAGAAGCCAGGTGGTCTCAATATCTTGCAACTGTTCCTGGGAATATGCTGTATCTGCCACTTATAACTTGATGGATGGTTCTGTTTTTCAAAAATTTTCTCATGAACTCATGCTTTGTTTTATTAAAAGAGGATTGCTAGGTAGGGAAATAGAGTAGAGTTTGCTGCATTTTAGAAAGAAAGCCTGCCTCCTGTCATTCGTCTCACTTTCTGCCCCTTTTTCATTCCCCAGATTTGAAATGCGGGTCATTTCACCTATACTCACTTGAGTGTGCATGTTATTCTTTTTCGTTCCTCAGATTTGAAATGCGGGTCATTTCAACCATACTCACTTGAGTGTGTATGTTATTCCATGTTTGAGCCAATTCTGATGCGAGTAAGTCACACTTACTCCTCTGCTTGTTCCCAATCTTCCCCTTCATCCCTAAAACTTTTTCTTGCTTCTCTTATATGAACTACTTTACCCCTATTCCACCTTTCCCTTTCCCTTTCTTCCAGGGCATTCCTCTCACCCCTTAATTTTATTTTAAATATGTCATAATAGGGCAGCTTCATGATACAGTGGACAAAGCGCCAAGTCTGCACCCAGGAGGCCCTGAGCACAAATCCAGTGCCAGACATATGCCACCCACCCTGCCTGCCCCACAAATAAAAAGGATAAATGAAAAATAAACATATTACAGATATCATCCCTTCATCTTCAATTCACACTTGTGCCTTTTAAGTATATTCATTTCTGCTGCCCTAATACTGAGAAAGTTCTTATGAGTTAGAATTATCATCTTCCCATATAGGAATGCAAACAATTTAACACTTTAACATCCCTCATGATTTCTTTTTACTGTTTACTGTTTTTATACTTCTCTAAGGTTTTGTATTTGAAAGTCAAATTTTCTATTCAGTTCAGGTCTTTTCATCACAAATGCTCCTTTTCATTGAAGTCCCATGTTCCTACCCTGAAAAATTTTACTCAGTTTTGCTGAATGGGTGATTCTTCTTGTAGTTCCGGTTCCTTTGCCATCTGGAATATCATATTCTGTGCCCTTTGGTCCTTTCATATAGAAGCTGCGAGATCTTGTATTATCCTGACTGTAACTCCAGAGAACTTGAATTGTTTCTTTCTAGCTGCTTGCAATATTTTCTCCTTGACTTGGGAGCTCTACAATTTGGCTATAATATACCTGGAAGTTTTCATTTTGGAATCTCAGGAAGTGATCAGTTGATTCTTTCTATTTCTATTTTATCTTTTGCTTCTAAAATATCAGGGCAGTTTTCTCTGAGAGTTTCCCAGAAGATGATGTCTAAGCTCTTTTTTTTATCATGGTTTTCAGGTAGTCCAGTAATTTTCAAATGATCTCTCCTAGATCTATTTTTCAGGTCAGCTGCTTTTCCAAGAAGATATTTCACATTGCCCTATATTTTTTCATTCATTTAGTTTTTCTTTACTGTGTCTTGATTTCTCATAAAGTCATTATCTTCTATTTGCTCAATCCTAATTCTTAAGCAATGATTTCTTCAGAGAGCTTTTGTACTTCATTTTCCATTTGTCCAGTTTGGCTTTTCAAACTTTTGACTTTTTTTTCATGACCCTCCTGCATCCTCTTTCCATTTTTCCTCTGCCTCTCTTACTTTTCCCTCTATCTCTCTTACCTTATCTTCAAAGTCCTTTTTGAGAGCTTCTATGCCCTGAGAACAATTCATATTTTTCTTGGAAGCTTTGAATGTAGGAGCTTTAACTTTGTTATCTTCTTCTGAAGCTATATTTTAATCTACCTTGTTACCAAAGAAACTTTTGATGATCCACATCATTTTCTGCCTGTTCATTATCTTAGCCTATTTCTTGACTTTTAACTCCTTCTTATAAGGGCTAAAATTCTAGCTATAATGTCTAAAATCTAATGAGTGGTCACCTTAAATTAGAAAACATATAGCACCAATCTTTGGGTATTAAGTATTTATTAAAGTATATTAGGGGTTAGTAAAGAGAAACATGTGGATCAAGTATGAAATTTTGCTTGCTCTCCATATCCTACCTGTCTCTTGTTCCCCAGCAGAAGTCTCCCACCAAAAGGCCCCACTCACTCCTCAGCTTCTCCCAGAAGCCTCCTGAGAAACCAGAAACAGGGCCGTTCACACACATAGCTCCAAGGTAATTGGCTGGTAGCTCTGATTGACAGGTCCCAGAGGTGGTTCTATAGATGTAACTTCTGTACACCAGGCAACTTCTGGATGCTGGGTAACTTCCAGACACTAAAGTCACATGGTTTCTAAATTACATGCTTTCTCCTCATGGCAGAGCTTCCCTGCAACATCTTTCCCAGCAGGGGGTGTCATTCCAATTCTCACATTCTTAAATTGGGACACTGCTTCCAGGATGTACTATCCCAAGTTTCAGGGGGTCCCAGGTATTATGACTCAAGGCAAGGCACATTCTCAGCTTGACTGGCTTGTGATCTGGTCTGTAAGTAACCACGGGTCTACTTACTCTTTAACCCATATGAGCTTTAAATTCACCTCAGGCTCCCCTAGCAGAGGTGGCACCCCTCCCACTGTGTTCAGCTGCAGGGAGGCCTCTGAGCCAGGCTAAACTGCACAGACAAAAACCCCGTGCCATAGGTGTGGCACAGCACACCCTGTTTGCACAGCAGAAAGGCCCATGAAAACCCTCAGGGACATTGGGGTTTGCTTCACCCAGACCCAGCTGAAGGCTCATGAAGCACAGGGCTTGGCTGGCCCTGGGGGCAGTGAGCCCAAGTTTCACCTGGGAGAGCAGGTTAAAAAAAAGGGGACTGACAAGAGGGGAGGAATGGTACAAAGGGAGATGGACAAAGCGAGAAAGAGCTATGATACAGAGAAAGTAGAGATACTGAGGAGGGCAAACAAACAGAGGAAGGACCCTTATGGAATAAGGGGCTTTTCAGGGTTCAGCAGCAGTGCAGAGAGGGAAGTTAGATGGAAAGAGAGGATGCTAGAAGGTCGGTTGGTACGGAGATGCTAAAACAGTTCCAGACATGGCGGGAGGAGAGACGTGCCAGAAAGCATTCAAGTTGTACATTTTATTTTCCTGTATTCTTAATTTTAAATCTCACAAATAAACCATCTGCTGTTAAATTGGAAGAGAGTTCTTAAAATTTTGCTTATCAATTTGGGAGAGGAGCAGTGTGGAGAAATTTTTAAAAGGCCCTATCACATTGGCTTAGGAAATTAATAGCAGTCAGATAGCCAGCCAGTCAAAAGTCCCCAGATTAGTGCTCATGTAATATTAAGCCCCCCCAGTCAAATTAGGCCCAAGTTGGCAAAAATATTCTTACACCCAGAAGCAGAAATCTGATTCACTGTAGTCACAAGCTTGGTGTGCCTGTGCCCCTCCACCACTGGGCCACTGCCACTCAAGTCTGCTTCCTGGGCAACATAACATTGCTCCACCTCAACTCCTGATAGACCCCTGCTATCTCCCCTCAGCCAAACTATTGGACCCCCTCATCAGTCCATTAGTTGAGTTCCAGAAGTAGCTGCTGATATTGATGACTACAAGGTTCTGGAGGCGCAGCCTGCCTACGACTGGATCTACATGGTGCAGCTGTGCTCCCCTCTCAGCCCGGTATAGAAGACCTTCCCTGCCACCCTTTTAAGCCATCTCTCACTGGAAAATGATCTCATTTTGTTCTTTTGTTGGTTCTGCTGCTCCAGGAATTTTCTTCTGGCATTATTTGAAAGTATATGGATGGATTGTGAGGAGCTCTGAAAGTTATACCCTTTCCTATGGCATCTTGGCTCCACCCTATTCTGCTTTCCTTCTAATTTTGGCTGCATTGCTTCTGTTTGGACAAAGCCTTTTTAATTTAATGTAATCAAAATAATCCATTTTACATTTCATAATATTCTCTCTTGTTTGGTCATAAATTCTTCTCCTCTCCATATATCTGAGGAGTAAAATATTCCTTCCTCTCCCAATTTCCCTACAGCATCACCTTTTATCCCCACATTATGTACCCATTTTGACCATATTTTGGTATACAGTGAAAAATATTGGTCTATGCCTAGTTTCTGACATACTATCTACCAGTTTTTCCAGAAGTTTATGACAAATAGTGAGTTCTTCTTCGAGAAGATAGATTCTTTGGGTTTATCAAACAGTAGATTAATATAGTCATTCACTACTATATGTCCTGTGCCTGACTTATTCCACTCTATTTCTTAGCCATAATGAAATAGTTTTGATGACTTTTGCTTTATAGAATAGCTTTAGATTTTGTACAGCTAAGCCACCTTCCTGTCCATTTTTTTCCATTAGTTCCCTTGATATTCTTGACTTTTTGTTTTTCCAGTTTAATTTTTTATTATTTTTTTCTATCTCTATAAAATAATTTTAGGTAGTCTGATTGGTATAACAATGAATAAGTAAATTAATTTAGGTAAAATTATAATTTTTATTCTATTTGCTCAGTCTATCCATGAGAAATTGATATTTTTCCAATTATTTAGATCTGATTTTATTTGTGTGAAAAGCATTTTGTAATTGTGTTCATAATGTTCCTAGGTTTGTCTTGGCAGGCAAATTTCTAAACATTTTGTATTGTCTACAGTTATTTTAAATGGAATTTCTCTTTCTATGTCTTGCTGCTGAACTATGTTGGTCCTGTATAGAAATGCTGATGATTTATATGGATTTATTTTATGTCCTACAATTTTGCTAAAATTGTTCATTGTTTGAAGTATTTTTTTCGTTCATTCTCTATGATTCTCTAAGTATACCATCATATGATCTGCAAAGAGTGATAGTTTTGTTTCTGCTTTGCCTATTCTAATTCCTTCAATTCTTTTTTCTTTTTTTATTGCTAAAGTTAACATTTCTAGTACAATGTTAAATAATAGAGGTGATAATGGACACCCTTGTTTCACCCCTGATCTTATTGAGAATGCCTCTTACATATCCCCACTACATATAATCTTTGCTGATGGTTTTAGGTAGATACTGCTCATCATCTTAAGAAAAGCCCCATTTATTCCTATGTTCTCTAGTGTTTTTAGTAGGAATGAGTGCTGTATTTTGTCAAAAACGATAATAATTATTTAAAGAACCATCAAGTATTATATAATTCCAATTCCATGTAATTAAAAAATTGCACAATATAGCTATGGTTTTGATAGCAGTAGCTAGGTTGCATAGTGGATAAAGTACCAGAACTAGAGTCAGGAAAACCTAAATTCAAATTCAACCTCAGACACTTAATAGTTGTGTGACTCTGAGCAAGTAATTTAACCTTTGTGTTCCTAGATGTCTTCAACTGCAAAATGTTAATCATAGTATTACTAATCTCCCCGTTGTGTGTAAAGGTTAAATAATATATCTGTATAATGCTTATCACTGTGCCTGGAGCTCAATAAATGCCAGTTCTCTTATATTGCCCTTAAGATCTAAACTTTAGAGAGACAAAAAAGAAAACTACAGAAATATATCCGTAATGAATATCAATGCAAAAATTAAATAAAATATTAGCAAAAAGACTTTGGCAAGATATAAGCTAGGTGGCACAGTCAATAGAATATTGGATAGAGTCAGAAAAACCTAAATTTAAATCTGATCTCAAATATTTACTAGTTGTGTAAGCCTAGGCAAATCATTGAACTATTTGTCTCAGTTTCCTCATATGTAAAATAATGACAATAATAGCATGAGGATTGCTGTGAGGATGAAATAACAATAGCTACAAAGCACTTAGCACAGTGCCTGGCACATAGTAAATGCTATATAAATTTTAGTTGTTATTCTTGTAGTTGTGGTGGTGGTGGTGATGATGATGGTGGTGGTGGTGGTGGTGGTGTTGATACAAAGATTTTACACTATGACCAGTTTAGCTTTATACCAGAAATTCAGGGCAGGTTCAATATTAGAAAAAATAAACGTGGGGCAGCTAGGTGGCGCAGTGGATAGAGCACCGGCCCTGGAGTCAGGAGTACCTGAGTTCAAATCCAGCCTCAGACACTTACTAGCTGTGTGACCTTGGGCAAGTCACTTAACCCCAATTGCCTCACTAAAAAAAAAAGAAAGAAAAAAAAAGAAAGAAAAAATAAACGTATACTTGATCATATTAATAATAAGAACAACAAAATCACACAGTGTTTTTATAGAGAAAAATGTTTTGACAAGACACAAACACTCATTCCTAATTTAAAAAAAACTAGAAAGTATAGAAATAAACTTATCACTCCATAATATGCTAAGTAGTATCTCTTTAAAACCAAGCACTAACATTTTCTGTCATGGTGATATATTAGAGGCCTTAAGGCCAGGGGTTAAACAAGGTGGTTAGTTATCACCAGTACTATTTAATTTGGCATTAGAAATGCTAAGTGTAGCAACAAGAAAAAATAAATTGGGGGAATGAGCATAGGCAAAGAAGAAACAAAATTTTAAAAAATTATCATAATTTACACAGAAAACTTTACAGAGTCAATTACAAAGCTAAAAAATGGGAAAAAGAGAAAAAATTGAAAAAGTAGCAACTTCACCAAAGTTTAAGTACATAAAACAAATTCACATAAATCAACAACATTTGCTCACATTACAAACAAAATCTATCATGAAGAGTTAGGAAGAGAAATTAAAATAATTCCTGAAAATATAAAGTACCTGAGTCTATTACCAAGGCAAAAGAGGAACTGTATGAAGAGAACTACCTAAGACCCTTTATGCATATACAGATCTAAGTAATAGAAGAAATATTAATTGCTATTAAGTAGACCAATATAACAAATATGACAATATTCCCTAAATTAATTTACTTATTCAATGCCATACTATTCAAACTATCAAAATATTACTTTATAGAGCTCAAAATAGAAACTCAATAACAAATTCATCTGAAAAACCAAACGGTCAAAAGTTACAAAAGAAATAATGAGAGGAAAAGTTTAAAAGTATGGGCCTACCAATACCACATCTCAATCAGTATTATAAAGAATAACCAGCAAAATATTTTGATACTTTTAAAGAAATATAGAGTATGATTAGTGGAAAAAATATGTATAAAAGAAGCAGAAACAACAGGCACAGTAGCCTGATGTTTGTTAAAGAAACTATTGGGAAAATTGGGAGGTAGTCTGGCAGATTTTAGTTATAGACCAACATTTTACATTGTATGCCAAGTTAAGCATACATTTTTTAAGTAAAAGGTGACATTATAAATAAATTAGGGGGACAGCTAGGTGGTGCAATGAATAAAGCACTGACCCTAGATTCAGAAGGACCTGAGTTCAAATCTGTCCTCAGACACTTGACACTAGCTGTGTGACCCTGGGCAAGTCACTTAACCCAATAAATAAATCAATAAATAAACACATAAATAAATAAATACATAAATACACAAATAAATAAATAAATAAATACATTAGAAGGGGAGGGAAGAAATTACCTGTCATATATATGAATGGGGAAGAATTTGTGACAAAACAATGGATATAAAAGATCACACAAAATAAATTTGATAATTTTGTACATGTATATTTTTAACGTTTTTCCACAAACAAGATCCATGCTTCTAAAATCAGAAGAGAAGCAGATAAATGTGAAAATATTTCCTGAAAGTTTCTGTGATTAAGATCTGATCTCTAACATGAATAGAAAACTTATTCAAATTTATAAGAATAAGAGTCATTCCCCAACTGAGAAATCATCAATAGATAGGGACAGGTAGTTTTCAGAGGAAGAATCCAAACTATTCATAGCCAAATTAAAAAAAAAAACCCTGCTCAAAATCACTAATAATACAAATAATTCTGAGGTTCCACATTACATTCATCAGATAGGCAAATTTGATAAAAGTTGAAAATAACAAATGCTAGAGGAACTGGGGGAATACAGATATTTATTTTATTATTCATGGAAGAATGAACGCATCCAGTAATTATGGATAGTAATTTAGAACTATCCCTACCCCCTCCCAAAAAAAATGGAAACAAAAACAAAAACTCCTTGATGAAGGAAGAGGGACAAAAAAACACCTGAAGTTTGAGTAGATCATTTGAACCTCGTTTTCTGTAATTCCTCTCTATTCTATTTTTAGTCTCTTTCTATCAAGGGCTCCTTCTGTGTACTGCTACTTACAAACAAAGTGAGGTCAACACTATTCCACCCATATTCCCCCCATAAAAACTTTCCATATGACCTGACTCTCTCCTCTAGCTACTTGCCTTGTATCTATTCACTGGCCATACTCTTCAAAAGAATAATCTACAATTCCTCCCTCCACTTATTCACTGGCTTTTAACTTTTCAAACCATAAAAATGTGAATACTAACACCACCATTTTACTGAGATCCTTCTCTCCAAGTTTACCAATGAAAGATTAACTGCCAAATTCATTGACCTCTTCTCAGTTTACATTCTCTTTGACCACTCTGCAGTTTTTGACAGTATTCACCATACTCTTCTCTTGATACACTTTCTTCTCCCTTGGCTTTCATGGCATAACTCTCTCCTGATTTTTTTTGTGTCTATCTAACCACTGCTTCTAATTCTCCTTTACCAGATCATCATCTAACCCCCTTAGTTTCCTGTATTGTATGTTTTCTTTTCTACTTTATCCTCTATCTACATTTTCTCCCTTAGAGAGTTCATAAGTCCTGATGTTTTCAATTATCTTTTTTTTTTCCAGAGGACTCCCAAATTTCTACATGTAACCTTGATCATTCTGCTGACTCCTACTCCCATATTGCCAATACCCATTGGATATTTCCAAGAAATGTACTATTGGCAACTCAAACTCAATATGTCCAAAATAGAATTTTTAATTTCCACTCCTTAACCCAATATTCCTTCAAACTTTGTCCCTCTATGATGAGAGTGTCAGCATCTTCCAAATTACCTAGGTTCACAAACTTCTGAATCATTTTGTTTCCTTCTTTATAATTTCATTCTCAACATAGAAAACAATATCTCATACATAGGAGATTCTTAGTAAATGTTTGTTGGTTTCTATTGATCCTTGACTCATGTCCCTCTCTCACCTCCTTTTCAAATCAGCTGCTCAGTTCCATTCATTCTACCTTCACAATATCTCTTGCATCTGTCCCTATCTTTCCATCCATGTGGACTCTACTCTGACTCAGGCCTTCATTACTTACCTGAATTATCATAATATTCATCCACTTATGCTCCTTACTTTCAGTTTTTCCTCTAAGGCATCCTTCATACACCTGCCCAAATAATGCCAAAAAGATTATTAATGAGATTCTTAACAAAGCAAAAGAGATGGACATAAAGAGATGTCCCCATGGATAATATGGTCAATATATAGATATTGCACAAATCATTATGTGCAATTATAACTTAATTTAAAACCCTTCAAATTAATCCATCAACATGGGTCCTTTGCATAGTCAATAAGTAGTCTTGGGAAAAATGCTAGGGGTATAAAAAAAGACAAAAATATAGTCCCTGCTCTCAAGGATCACACATGGAGGAGACAACCTGCAAACAACTATGTACATTCAAAGTATATATAGTGCAAATGGAAGATAACCTCAAAAGGAAATTGCTAGTACCAAGAGATCCTGGAAAAGGCCTCTTGCAGAAGGTAGAATTGGAACTAAGTCTAGAAGGAAGCCTGGGAATCCAGGAAGTGAAGAAGAGAAGAGAGATGACTCCAACCAAGCATGAGGGACAGCCAGAGAAAATGCCCTGAATCAGGAGATAGATATTGTTTGTAACAATAGGAAGAAGGTATTACTGGATTGTAGCATATATGGTGGTAAGTAAATTGTATGAAAACTAGAAAATTATAAAGCGCTTCAAAACCCAAACAGAAGATTTTCTACCTAATATTGAAGATAATAGGTAGCCATGGGAGGTTTGTTTTTTGTTTTGTTTTTGTTTTTGTTTTTTGTTTTTTGTAGAGGGGCACTAAAAAGTCACACCTGAGTTTCAGGAGGATCATTTTTTTTTTTTTTTAGTGAGGCAATTGGGGTTAAGTGACTTGCCCAGGGTCACACAGCTAGTAAGTGTTAAGTGTCTGAGGCCGGATTTGAACTCAGGTACTCCTGATTCCAGGGCTGGTGCTCTATCCACTGAGCCACCTAGCTGCCCCCAGTAGGATCATTTTAATAGCTGTATCAATGATGGGGTAGGTTGAGGAGAAAGGTAGGGAGACCAAACAGTTGGCTATTGCAGTAGTTGAGATGTGACATCAGAAGAGCCTACTCTTCGGTGGAGGCATACTACTGAAGCAACTGCCAAAAAATAAATAAATAAGTTCAAAAATTTAAACAACAGCAGGATCTTCAGGACTAACAATATAGTCTTCTGTAAAGGAACTTGTGTTCCTCATTATACAGAAAAAGATAAAAGAGGAAGCTGATAGGCATAAATACCAGCATACAAAATGCCTGGAATAGATAGATGATAGATAGATAGATAGATAGATAGATAGATAGATAGATAGATAGATAGATAGATACTATAAATAGATTAATTTAATTGAATAGGATCAGAACAAATTTTATGTGGGAAAGTATACAGAACTTTCAATGATTCTAAAATGCTTATGGCATAAATTCATCCCTTTAATAAAAATGTTCTCCCAGTGATGCTAAATGAAGAAAAAAAGAAACAAATGTATAGACTATCATTAGGATGATTAGAAATAAAGATATATCATTTGCATTGAATAATGTGGCTGATTTCTCCCAAAATTATACCATACATTACAAAATTTTGGTCCTTTATAAAATATTTTTTTCTGGAATTCATCTTTAGAAATTGCCTTCAGGGGGGCAGCTGGATGACACAGTGGATAAAGTACTGGCCCTGGATGCAGGAGGACTTGAGTTCAAATCTGGCCTAGAACCCTTGACACTTTCTAGCTGCGTGACCCTGGGCAAGTCACTTAACCCTCATTGCCCCACCAAAAAAAAAATAAAAAAGAAAGAAAAATTTAAAAAATAGAAATTGCCTTCAGGATATGAAAATGACAATGATATAATCAAATGTTTCATTATTTTATAGTCACATAACATTTTTCCCTTGGTTCACTACCTTTCTTTCACCTCTCCTTTTTTTTCATTTGTCTCTGTTCAGTCCTAATTTTTCCTTCTCTGATTCTGCAAGGGATTAAGTAGTCTAAGGACTACCAGGGAGAGGATTTGCTTCTCTGGAGCTGAAAAAAACCTCATGATGGGCTATGGGGCTAGGCTGAAGCCCAGGGCTGAGAGAAGCCTTATGAAGCAGAGAACACTCAGGATAGAAATGAGATAGTAGAAGTTCATCTGTGTTAGCACAAACAGGAGGGCAGGAATAGATAAAAGACAGTGATCCTGAGCTTCTGGTTTATTGTCTGTATCAAATATTTATATTATATGAGCAGAATTGTGAGGGTCTAGGTATGTATGAATCACAGCAAAGGGCTTATGGGTGATAAATCTGTGCCTCAAGGTCTGCAATAACTTTATCCTTGACTACTTTTTGAAACCTTACTTAGTTTCTCATGTATGCCTAAGTAAATAGTAATGAGAGTATGGTAACCAGGAATCAGAGGACCCTGATATATGTGTGTGCTACCTATGAGTCTTCAATTGACATAACATCCTGAGCAATGGAATTGGATTTGAATTTATATCTGAAGCAGAGGTAAATCTAAGGCTGTTAGAATAGCAGACACTACAGCTATCTGGACTTTCTATAAAGAAAAGCATGTGAATTACAGTTTGGAAATATTGGTTTTCCTTATGAGAGTCTATGTTGCTCCTGATAATTTTCTTTTTTTTAATTATAAAAGTATTTTATTATTTTCCAGTTACGTATATAGTTTTCAACATCTGTTTTTATAAGATTTCTAGTTTCAAAATTTTCTCCCTCCCCTCTCCTCAAGATAGTAATCTGATATAGGTTATATATTTACAGTCACATTAAATTTATTTCTGCATTAGTCTTGCTGTAAAAGGAGAATCAGAGAAAAAAAGGAAAAACCTCAAAAAAGAAAAACAACAGCACCAAAAACAAAAGAAATAATGTGGTTCAATCTGCATCCATATTCCACAGTTCTTTTTTCTCTGGATTTGAAAAGCATTTTCCATGATGAGTCCTTTAGAACTATCTTGTACCATTGTATTGCTGAGAAGAATCAAGTCTATCACAGTTGATCAACACATGATGTTGTTGATTCTGTGTACAATGTTCTCCTGGTTCTGTTCAACTCACTCATCATCAGTTCATGCAAGTCCTTCCAGGTTTATTTGAAATCTGCCTGCTCATCATTTCTTACAGCACAATAGTATTCTATTACATTCATATACCATAACTTGTTCAGCCATTCCCTAGTTGATGGACAAGACCTCAATTTCTAATTCCTTGGCTCCACAAAAAGAGTAGCTATAGATATTTTTGTACATGTGGGTCCTTTTCCCTTTTTTATAATCTCTTTGGAGAAAAGACTTAATAGTGGTATTGCTGGGTCAAAGGGTATGCACAGCTTTATAGTCCTTTGGGCATAATTCCAAATTGCTCTCCAGAATGGTTGGATCAGTTCACAATTCTACCAACAATACATTGGAGTTCCAATTTTTCCACAGTTTCTCCAACATTTATTATTTTCCTTTTTTGTCATATTACCAATCTGATAGGTGTCAGGTGGTACCTCTGAGTTGTTTTAATTTTAATTTCTCTTAATCAATAGTGATTTACAGCATTTTTTCATATGGCATTATATAGCTTTGATTTCATCATCAGAAAATTACCTGTTCCTATCCTTTGACCATTTCTCAATCGGGGAATGACTTAGATTCTTATAAATTTGATTTAGTTCCTGATATATTTTAGAAATGAGGCCTTTATCAAAAGTACTGGCTATAAAAATTGTTTCCCAGTTTCCTGCCTCCCTTCTTTAGGTTTATCAAATAGTACATTACTAAAGTCATTTGCTAATGTGTCTCCTGTGCCTAACCTATTCCATTAATCCTCCACTCTATTTCTTAGCCAGTGCCAAATAGTTTTGATGACTGCCACTTTATAGTAAAGCTTCAGATTTGGTACAGCTAGCCAACATTCCTGTGCATTATTTTTTCATTAGTTTCCCTGATATTCTTGACCGTTTGTTTTTCCAGATGAATTTCTTTAATATTTTTTGTAGCTCTATAAAATGATTTTAGGTAGCTGATTGGTATGGTACTGAATAAGTAAATAAATTTAGGTAGAATTGTCATTATTATTATATTAGCTCAGCCTATCAATGAGCAATTGATATTTTTCCAATTATTTTGATCTAATTTGATTTGCATGAAAAGTGTTTTGTAATGGTGTTCATAGAGTTCCTTGGTTTGTCTTGGCAAGCAGACTCCCAAGTATTTTATATTGTCTAACATTACTTTAAATGGAACTTCTCTTTCTATCTCTTGTTGCTGGACTGGGTTGATCATGCATAGAAATGCTGATGATTGGGGCAGCTAGGTGGTGCAGTGGATAAAGCACCTGGATTCAAAAGTACCTGAGTTCAAATCCTGCCTCAAATACTTGACACTTACTAGCTGTGTGACCCTGGGCAAGTCACTTAACCCTCATTGCCGTGCAAAAAGAAAAAAGAAAAAAAAATTAAATGCTGATGATTTATGTGGATTTATTTTATATCCTGCAACTTTGCTAAAATTGTTCATTGTTTCAAGTAATTTTTAGTTGATTCTCTAGGATTCTCTAAGTATACCATTGTATTAAGATAATGGAATTTGGTAGGCCCAGGCTTCAGACTTGATTGACTTAGTAGTGTTTGAATTGGTTGTGAATGAGGATCTACTAAGTACCCACTTAAAGGTGATTAGATTATAGCCAATAGCCAACCCTGAGGTCAGTGTGTTCTCAGAGGCTATGGACTGTGACATCAAGTGTTCTTAGAAACTATGGACTACAACATCAACAGGAGACCCCTCCTACCCAATCAACTTGAAGAACCTCCCATTTCTAGGAGGAGGACAGGAAGTAGGAAGCTGATGCTGGTGGAAGGGATCTTCGTCTTTTGGTTCAAGACATTGCTGTGGTGGCAGAATTTTACCTGGGCTGTTAGGAAAGGAAAGGTTTCTGTTTCTCTGGCTATACTGAATAGATCCAAGCTTTAATAAATCCATAAAAGCCTAAACTCTTGGTGAATTTATCAGTGATTTTACCGTTTCCCCTAGAACTGGGGGAACAGATTAGAAACCACATTTAGATTTTTAAACAATACACCATCATATCATCTGCAAAGAGTGATAGTTTTGTTTCCTCCTTGCCTATTCTAATTCCTTTTTCTTCTCTGATTGCTAAAGCTAACATTTCTAGTACAATATTAAATAATAGCGGTGATAAGGGACATTCCTGTTTCACCCCTGATCTTACTGGGAAGGCTTCTAACTTATCTCCATTAATATAATGCTTGCTGATGGTTTTAGGTAGATACTGCTTATTATTTTAAGGAAAGCTCCACCTATTCCTAAGCTCTCTAGTGGTTTTATTAGGAATAGGTGCTGTATTTTGTCAAAAGCTTTCTCTGCATCTATTGAGATAATCATGATTTTGGTTAGTTTTCTTATTGATGCAGTTGATTATGTTGATAGTTTTCCTAATGTTGAAGCAGCTTTGCATTCCTGGTATAAATCCCACCTGGTCCTAGTGTATTATCCTGGTAATCACTTGCTGTAATCTCCTTGCTAATATCTTATTTAAGATTTTTGCATCAATATTCATTAGGGAAATTGGTCATAATTTTATTTCTCTGTTTTGGCTCTTCCTGGTTTTGGTATCAACACCCTATTTGTGTAATAAAATGAATTTGGTAGAATTCCTGCTTCACCTATTTTCCCAAATAATTTGTATAATAATGGATTTCAATGTTCTTTAAATGTGTGGTAGAATTCACTTGTAAACCCATCTGACCCTGGAGATTTTTTATTAGGGAGTTCATTGATGGCTTATTCAATTTATTTTTCTAATATGGGCTTATTTAAGGATTTTATTTCCTCTTCAGTTAACCTGGGCAATTTGTATTTTTGTAAATATTTAACCATTTCATTTAGATTGTCAAATTTATTGGGTATACAGTTGGGCAAAATACTTCCTAATTTTTGCTTTAATTTCCATTTTATTGGTGGTGATATCACCCCTTTCATTTTTGATACTGGTAATTTGGTTTTCTTCTTTTTTTAATCAAATTAACCAAATGTTTATCCATTTTATTAGTTTTTTTCATAAAACCAACTCTTAGTTTTATTAATTAATTCAATAGTTTTCTTGCTTTCAATTTTATTAATTTCTCCTTTGGTTCTCAGGATTTCTAATTTAGTATTTAATTGGGCATTTTTAATTTGTTCTTTTTCTTGTCTATTAAGTTCCATGCTCAATTCATTGATCTCCTCTTTCTCTTTTTTTATTCATGTAAGCATTTAGAGATATAAAATTTCCCCTAAGCACTGCCTTGGCTGCATCACATAGGTTTTGGTATGTTGTCTCATTATTATTATTCTCTTGGATGAAGTTCTTGATTGTTTCTATGATTTGTTGTTTGACCCACTCATTCTTTAGGATGAAATTATTTAGTTTCCAATTAATTTTCAGTCTACCTTTCCATGGCTATTTATTACATGTAATTATTATTGCACCATGATCTGAGAAGGATGCATTTACTAGTTCTACCTTTCTACATTTGACTAGGAGGTTTTTATGCCCTAATACATTGACAATTTTTGGATATGTGCCATGTACTTCTGGGGAAAAAAGGGTATATTCCTTTCTATCCCCATTCAATTTTCTCCAGACATCTATAATATCTAACTATTCCAACATTTTATTCACCTCTTTAACTTATTTCTTATTTATTTTGTGGCTAGATTTATGTAATTGTGAGAGGGGAAGATTAAGATCCCCCACTAGTATAATTTTGCTGTCTATTTCCTCTTGTAACTCATTTAACTTCTTCTCTAAAAATCTGGATGCTATACCACTTGGCACATACATGTTTAGTATTGATATTACTTCATTATCTATAGTATCTGTTAGCAAGATGTAGTTTCCTTCCTTATATCTTTTAAGTAGATCTATTTTTGCCTTTGCTTTGTCTGAGATGAGGATTGCTACCCCTGCTTTTTTGACTTCAGTTGAAGCAGAATATATTCTGCTCCAACCTTTTACCTTGACTCTGTTTATATCTCTCTGCTTCAAATGTGTTTCTTGTAAACAACATATTGTAAGATTCTGGTCTTCAATCACTCTGCTATTCACTTCCATTTTATGGCAAAGATCATCCCATTCACATTCCCAGATATTACTCTTTCCCTCCACCCTATTTACCCCCTTTGTACTTTTTTCTCCTTCTTTTACCCTATTGCTCCTCACCAACATTTTGCATTTTACCCCTGCCTCCCCCAATCTGCCCTCCCTTTTATCAGACCCTCCTCCCTTTTCTTTACCTTTTCTCCACATTTCTGCTCTCCCTTCTATCAGAACCCTTTTTCCCCTTAGACTTTTACTTCCCCCAAAATAAGCTAAATTTCTTTATCCAACCGAACACATGTTATTCCCTCTTTGAATAGATTCTAATGAGAGTAAAGTTGAAACAATGTTAACCCTTCCCTTCTTTCCCTCTTTTCTAATAGGTTTTTTGCACCTCTTCATATGATATAATTTACCCAATTCTAAGTCCCCTTTCCTCTTCTCCCCATAATTTCCTTTTTAATCCCTTAATTTTCATTATCTCATCACAACAAAAACAATTTATATTTATATCCTCTCTATATAATCCTTATATCTATCCAAATAGATATACAGTTCTCAAGAGTTATAAGTATTATTTTCCTGTGTAGGGATTTAAACAGTTTAACCTTATTGGATAATTTCCCCCCTATTTGGCTGTTTAAACTTCTCTTGAATCTTGTATGTCAAGATCAAATTTTCTATTCAGTTCTAGTCTTTTTCTCAGGAAACCTTGAAAGTCCCCTATTTCATTGAATGTCCATCTTTGCCCATGAAAGAGAATGCTCACTTTTGCTAGGTAATAGATTCTTGGCTGCAATCCAAGCTCCTTTGCCTTCCAGAATATCATATTCCACGCCTTGTGATCCTTTAATGCTGAAACTTCCGGTCCTGTGCAATCCTGATGGTGGCTCCATGATATTTAAACTGTCTTTCTGGCTACTTGGAGTATTTTCTCCTTCACCTGATAATTTTGGAATTTGTCTACAATATTCATTGAAGTTTTCCTTTTGGGGTCTGTTTTAGGAGATGATCAGTGGATTCTTTCAACGATGATTTTATCCTCTGATTCTATAATATCAGGGCAGTTCTCCTGTATAACTTTCTGGAATATGGTATCTAGACTCTTTTTCTGATCATGGCTTTCAGGCAGTCCAATAATTCTCAAATTGTCTTTCCTTGATCTATTTTCCAGGTCAGTTGTCTTTCCAATGAGGTACTTTACATATTCTTCCATTTTTTCATTCTTTTGATTCTGCTTGACTGATTCCTGCTGTCTCATGGAGTCATTAGCTTCCAACTCTCCAAAGGCATTGTTTTCTTCAATGAGATTATGCACTTCCTTTTCTATCTGGCCAAATGAATTTTTTAAGGAATTGTTTTCTTCAGTCAATCTTTATGCTTCCTTTTCCAAGCTTCTGATTCTTTTTTCATAATTTTCTTGTGTTGCTTTCATTTCTCTCCCGATTTTTCTTCTACCTCTCTCAGTTGATTTTTTAAATCCTTTTTAAGCTCTTCCAAGAAGGCTTTTTGGTCTTGAGGCAAATTCATTTTCCCTCTTGAGGCTTCATATGTAGGCAATTTGTGAGTATTGTCCTCATCTAAGTTTGTTTTCAGCTCTTCCCTGTCAACACAGAAACTCTCAGTGGTAAAAGCTCTTTTTTGTTTCTTACTCATATGGCAGTTTATTTTTTTGAAGTTGAGGTCTGCTCATGGGGCCCCAGGGTCACTGTTTCAAACTTCTTGTACTAGTAGATAGGGGCTGTGTCACTGGCTTTCTACTCTGAGACCACTATGTCTTGTGGATTGCTCTGTGCACTTGCTCTTGGCACACTGGGATAGCCAGGTCTGGTTGAGCATGTCCTGTGGGTGGCCTTCTTGCAGTCAACCTTCCCTCTCAGCTGCTGTTGGTGGATCTCACCACTGGCCTGCTGTGCCACCAGCTTGCTGAGTCAGGATCAAGGGGCCTCAGTTGCTCAGCTGTGGCCTAGAGCTTCCTGCTGACTTGCTCAGACCCCCTCCATGGTGTGCTGCACTGTAGTGTGCTGTGCTCCCTTTTGCCCAAGTGAGACTGACCTTTCCTGAAGTCTTCTAACTTAACTCAGATTGGAAGATTGTGTCTCTCTGTCTTTTTGTAGGTTCTATAATTTCAGAATCCATTTACAGACTTGATTTAATGTTCTTTTTGAGGGACTTGAAGGAGAGCTCATGGAACTTGCTGGCTTCTTTTTGCCATCTTGGCTCCACCTCTTATAAATTCTCCGGATTATTTTCTAAATGTTTTTTAAAATGTATACCTAGTTATCATCTTATTCAATTATTATGAAAGCACTTGAATAAAGCAATAGTATTCAGTTGTTTAGATTTGGATGATTTGAAGGCTAGGATCTGAAGTTTCCCCTATTTGGAAAGGAAAGGTATCTTAATAATAACTAAAATGCCATAAGTTCATTTTGCTTGCCCACTGACCTGGATTTCATAACGAAACATAGCCTAAACTTCCTGAGGAATTCACTCTTAATTGCCTCACCTTAGTTCTATCACTCATTCCATAGAATAGAGCTGCTACTATGTGTTGGGGGACGTGAGAAACTAGGTAATTGGTGCTTCTCTTCCTTCATGTCGAATTCAAGCATCAGAATACAGTCTAAGGCATGTACAGGGCTCAGTACATTTATTATTTTAATTAATATGAAATAAAACCAGAAGTACTTATGATTATGGTTACATTAGTGGTACTCACCACAATGTTGCTACACATTAGCAGGAAAACAGAAAATGCCCTCTTGGCACATTCCATTTATGAAGTTCTTGTTAAAGTGGTCTTTGTTTCTGAGTCCCTGCTTTGGGGAGTTTTGGGTAGACAAAGTGATCACTGAGGCATACAATTTCCAGGCATGACCTTGCATCCTTGTTATTTCTAAATAATAATATCTCACATTTATCAGGGAGGAAGTGCAGCAGAATGAGTCAAGCACAAAACTTGTAGTATGGAGACCTGGCATGGCCATTTCACTAGCTGTGTGACCTTGACAAATCACTTAATCTCTTCAGGCCTCAATCTGCTCACTTATAATTTAAAATGAAGGATTTGGACTAAATGATCTCTAAGATCCCTTGTAGATCTAAATTTGTAAGATTATAATATATCCTTTACAGCTTTCAAAGCATTTTCCCAACATGCTCGGGAAGTAACTTTAACAACCTAGGTGGCACAGTGAATAGAGATCTGGAACTGGAGTCAGGAAGATCTAAGTTAAAATGCAGCTTCAGAAACTTAGCTATGTAACCCTAAGGAAGTCACATAACCTCTGCCTGCCTCAGTTTCTTCATCCATAAAATGTGAATAGTAACACCTTCTTCACGTCACAATGATAAAATAACACTTTAAAATGATAAATAAATCCTAAGTATTACTATTACAAATATTATTATCCCCTAGACTCATAGTTTTGATGTCAGGATAATTCACATTTTGTTGCAGTTTAACACCTTTGCTAAACTCAGAGAAGCATTCAGATTGTTTTGCTTCTTTCTCTTGAGTATCTTCTCTTCTTCTAACAGATGACTCCTCAAGACTCCTACTGTTTTAAAATCCTGTCCTATACTTTAATTTCATTAATATTTAGAGTTGCTATACTCATTGTGCTTGCCTGTTGATTTCAGTTTGATTTCTAAACACATCTTGAACTTCCTAAGGGATTGGTCATACATGGGCCAGTCAAATCTCATTGAATCAAATTCCAAGGGACCAGACACATCCTAGGGCTGTAATGGTATTGTAGAGCATTGCCTGTTTGCAAGTAACAGCCCCCAGGTTATATGGGGAAGCTTGGGAAGCCCGTGGTTATACCAATATCTACAGGAGGGCTTTTCTTGTCACAGGTTTTGACCCTTGTGCACCTTTGTAAATGGAGTTTGAATCTTTTGTCTTCTCTTATATCATAAAAACAATGTCTACAGCTTAGAACAGGTTGAGGGGAGAGGGTTTCCCTTAAGTTTGAGAGTAGTTAAAATTGCTAATGAGATGAAATTAGCAGCACTAGCCTTAATAATAATAATTCCTAGCACATTGTCTTATTCCTGCTTTAGAAATAGGCATGTTGGAACATTTATCATTATTTAGTACTTGATTTTACAAAGTGTTTTACTGTCATCCCTAATTAATTCTACCTTTCAACAAGAACTTTGGGATTGGCTGCTATTGTTATCCCCGTTTACATGTCCGGGAGCTGAGACAGAGAGGTTAATTAAGTGACTTGCCCTTGTTCCCGCAGGCTCTTTTGGCAAAGCCATGCCCTCCCTCACTGCTGGCACAGAAAGCCCAACAGGAGCAAAGGGCAAGCAGACCTAATCCAGCAGGGGGCACCAGCTACATTGCAAATCTGACCTCAGCATGAAATTGTTTTCTTTGGGTATAAAATCCCCCAAGATGGTGTGCCCAATAGGAGCAGCCACCAGATGAGGCACCAATAGACTAGACTCCTGGGTCCTTGAACAGAGCTGGCTGACAAAGCTGCAGCCTTTTAAAATCAGAGCTGACTTCATGAGTATGAAGAGAAGGCAAACACCAGCTTAATGTGATTTAAAGGGCCCCAGGAAGGGTATCTTCCCCAAATATATTCTCAGCCATGAGCTCACATATTGTCTTTTATTCCACAATTACTGATTTATTCCTTTGCATAGATCTTGAAACCATTTTGATCTATAAGAGCTCCCTAAATCATGATGTAGTGGAAATAGTATTGTTGTCTGGAATCAGAGGCCCTAGGTTTAAACCTTGCTTCAGCCACTCACTAACTGTATGAACTTGAATGATTAGCCTCTTTAAGACTCAGTGTCCTCACTTATAAAATGGGGGCCCCAACCATGTCCACCATACAAGGTAACTGTGAACATCAAGTAAGACAAAAATGTGACCATGTTCTTTAGAAATTAAGGAACTATTATAAATATCATCAAATTCTCATCTTAGCAACACAATAACAGGAGTTAGTTGACACAAAGGCCTTTGGGAAGAAGATTGGAGATGGGAGAAAGAAGCTTCTACCAATAACAGGAAGAGGGGCTCTGAAAAGTGAAAAATGCTAATAAACATACCCTGCTTCACAATCTTGCCTAATGCTAATGATGATCAGAGTGGTTGAATTTTTAAAGCTAGCTTCTGTAGGTTCAATGGGGGTACAAAGAAATGCGAAAATCTATTTAGGTCAGAGATAGAATTCCCACTGAGTATGCCACATGTTGGCCCATTGTGCAATGGACTCAGAGCTTCAAATCCTGGAATATTCAAGTAAATGTTGAAGGATGAAATATTTGAGGTTGGAAGCAGAAGCCATGGTCTAGTTTCTGAGTTTCATAAACTTATTGACTTAAAAAAGTAATCTTAAGGGGCAGCTAGGTGGTGCAGTGGATAGAGCACTGGCCCTGGATTCATGAGGACCTGAGTTCAAATCTGACCTCAGACACTTAACACTTACTTGCCATGTGACCCTGGACAAGTCACTTAACCCCAATTGCCTCACCAAAAAAAAAAAAAAAGTAATCTTAAGTAGACATGTGGCCATTGTTTCTAATTCTCCCTTTATATTGACACACAATATCCAAATGTAGTCCTTGTATTCCATCATCTGTCCTACAGAATCAGTTTCTCTGAAATGCACAATGGAATGTGATATAAAGATATAGTAAAAGCCATAGTAAAAGTGTTATCCCACTCCCTTATGCAACTAACTTCTCCATCTGTGAGTTAAAATTAGAACCTGTACATACTTTTTAAAATTTCTTGTTTTCTCCTCAGGAAAGAATACACAATGTCTAATTCTTCTTCTTTTTTGATCATCCAGGAAAAATAAAAATAGTACACTGGAGAGAAGACATTTTGGGGAGATTTTTTTTCCCTATGGGTTCCAAAAAAGGAAAACCCCACAAATACCATAATGGTCTACAATAATAATGATAATGATAATGATTATGAAGAAGAAGTAGAAGGAGTTAAGTAACATTATGAGAAAAAAGCAGGGTTATCTGGTGGAAAGAGACCTGAAAAAGACATAGAAGAGATAGGAATGTAAATATCAACTGCTACACTTGACCAGGGGCAAGGTCCCTTAACTTCTGTAAAACTCATGCTTTCTCTCTGAAAAAGGGATGCTCTTAATATTTCCACTTTTAACTTCATGGAATTATTATGAAGAAAGTGTTTGTAACCCATAAAGAACTCATGAATTTGAGCTTTTTTTCCCTCTGCATATCTCTTAATCATATGGCTTTGCTAGCATCTGCTGTCAAATCAATAACTCAAACAAGGCATATTTACAAAGTATATACTGTGTGATAGGCACAGACAAGGTAGAGTGACTTAGTGAATAAAAAGATGGCTTCAGATTCAGGAAAATCTGAGTTCTGCTCTTGCCTCTGATCCATAGTGGATGTTTTATCCTAGGCCAAGTCACTTAACCTCTCACTGCCCCAGGCAGTGTAAGTATAAGACAAAGAGAAGGTACATTGGTAAAGGGAGTTTTCTCATCTGAGATACCAAGAGTTCTCTGTATCACAGATTCAGTCTCTCTACTAGATTTTGGGGATACAAAGTCAAAAGTAAAATAATTCCTACCCCCGATGAGCTTACATTCAATGAGGGGAGGCAATGTGCACTAGCAACTGGGGGGATGAGGAAAGGCTTCATTTAGAAGATGACATGATCTGAATTTTGAAGGAAGCCAGTGATACTGAAATGCAGAAGCATGGAGGGAAAGCTTTCCAAGCATAAGAATCAGACAACAAAAAGGCACAGAAATGGGAGACAATGCATGATGCATGAGAATCATTAAGTTCCCTTGTCCCTCTCCTCCCTGGGTTTTGATTGACACAGCGCTCTCTTGGTTTTACTCCTACCTATCTGACTACTCAGGATCCATTACTGATTTATTATTCGTGCCATGCCAGCTGACTGTGGGTATCTTCCAATGCTCTCTGCCCTAGGCCCTCTTCAATTTTCTCTCTATACTCTCTCAATTTGTTGCTTGGTTACTTTATTAATTCTCAAGGGATCAGTTACCATCAATATTCAGATGATTCCTAAATCTACATGCCTATCTCTCTATATACATACACAGATATACATGTATATGTATATGTATATATGAGCATGTAAGTGTGTCTATCTAGCCCTAGTCACTTCCTGAGGTCCAGTTCAACATCATAAAGTGCCTAATGGGCATGTAAAACTGGATGGCCAATGAGCATCTGAAACTCAACATGTCTAAAATAGAACTCATTATATCTTTCCCAAAACCAATACCCCTTTTGAACTTCCCTATTATTGTAGAGCAAAACACCATCTTTTTGTTAATCAAGGTCAATACTTCAATGGCATCCTAGGTTTCTCATTCTCACTCACCCCACATACAATGTCAGTTGCAAAATATTGTTTTTAATCTCCACATATTTCTATATGTCCTCTCCTTTCTAGTGACATAGACACCTCTCAGCTAGACTATTACAATAACTTCCCAATTGTTCACTTTACCTCAGTTATCTCCATAATCATTGTCTAGTCACCAAAATGGTTTTTTCTAAAGTATAGGTTTGATCATTCCACACATTCCATCCCATAATCAATAGCCTCTAGGGCTTCTTCAAAGATCAACATGAACTCCCTTGTTTAGCACTGAAAATTTTGTGTATCCTGGACCTTTCCTTCTTTTTCAGGTCTCTTACACATACCCATACTGGCTTATGCTGTTTCTCATATACAGTGGTCTTTATTCCACCTATATGCATTTTCATAGACTTCCTCCCTCCCCCATGCAGGGAATATAGTCCTTCATTGTCTTAGTCACTTTGAATGTCTAGTGTCTTTCAAAACTTATTTCAAACTTTGCCTTCCATACAAGGTGTTTCCTGCTCCTCCCAGTTGCTAAGGCACTCCTTCCCAAATTACTTCATATTTGTTGTGTGTATGTGTATGTGTATGTGTATGTGTATGTGTATGTGTATGTGTATGTGTATGTGTATGTGTATGTGTATGTGTATGTGTGTGTATTCTTTTATATGTACATGTTGTCTCTCATTAGAATATAAGATCCTTGTGGGAATAAACTGTTTCCTTTTTGCCTTTCTATCTCCAGTGATGAATATAGGGCCTGGTATGTGGTAAGTGCTTAATAAATACTTGTAGACTGATCAATTTTCCATAGTTCATGAAAGGATATGCTGTATAATTACATGAACATGGAGGCAAATGTATAGATTACATTATAATTACAACTCACAGTTTACTACAGAACACTTTCCAGATGTCAAGCACATGTGACTTCCTCAGTGTAGGAAGTCTCTCCATACATTTACATGGTCTATACCATATTCTTAGAGAGTTGCCTGACAGGGTGTTAAAGTTACTTGCCTGTGGTGATACAGGTACTATAAGAATTAGAATTTTAATCCAGGTATGGTTGACCCCAAATCCAACACTTTCACACCTTAGGCAAGGCTATCTCTCATTTTTTATACTCACAAAATTTTATAAGATTCTTTCACTTGGTCAGAACTTTTGAATACTTCGTAGTAATTATCATGCTTTAATGAACCCATCTTGGAGAATATGTCTGGGCTTTATCCTTACTCTTTTATGAGGTTTAAGTAAAGTCACTCATTCTCTCAAATATTTTGATCAGGCTTATTATTTTCATTTTCCTTTCGGAGTGAATAATTGAATAAAAAAACATTTAACAAGTATTTAATGTTCCACCCACAGTGCTACCTTGGAGATTTAAATAGGAAAAGTAAAAATGCTCCTGCTCTCAAGGTTCTCACACTTTAATTGGGTGAGGGAAATAACAAGTACAAGAGAATTCAGTTGTAGGGCAGATGGAAAGAACTGGAAGTCATAAAGGTTAGGCAGAAGGGGACATATTAAGGCTCAAGGGTCCTTGGGGTACACCTACAGGTAAGACAGAAGTTTGTAGAAGTTTGCAGGGCATAGTACAAGGACAGATAGAAAGAACAGAGTGATTTTAGAACACAGCGGCTAAGCAAATGCTAACATCAATTAGTCCTGCATGTTACCAGAAGGATTATAGTTGAGGACTTTCAGTCCATAAAATAATGTGGGCAGCCTTGGCATTTTTCCACTGAGTCATCCCAGATGAGGTGAGGGATGCAGCTGGGAAAAGAGAAAGTAAAGGAAAAAGTTGCTTTATCTGGAAATTTTGAATCCTACTATCAATGGTGTGATAGGTGTCATTGTGGATAGGGTGCTAGGCCCGAAGTCATAAGACTCATCTTTCTGAGTTCAAATCTGACCTCAGATATTTCCTAGGTCACTTAACCCTGTTTGCCCCAGTCACTCAATCTGTAAAATGAGCTGGAGAAGGAAACAGTAAACTTTGTCAGTATCTTTAGCAAGAAACCTCAAATGGGGTCATGAAGAGTCAGGCACAAGTGAACAATAACATCACTGGTGTAATGAGCACACCCAACTTAACTGCCCAATCTTTCACCAAATCTCAGTAACTATTATGAGCTTTTTCTTCATCTCTTACAAATACCTTTAACCTTTTCCACCTCTGAACCATGACATGCATCATTTCTCTATCCCTAAATGGTTTTTTCCCCACACAATGCTAGGAAATTTCCCTCTTACCAAATGCTTAAAACTCAATTATTCCATGAAACCTTCCTTGATTGATTTAACTTACCTCCAATGAACCCCCAGCAGCCTTCTAGTATTAATGTTGACATTTTTGAGAGCTTGAATTACTTCATTGATGTATGCCACTTTTAGTCTCATATAAAGTGGAACTCTCCTACAATCCTAGTTCCAGTACTTCACACAGAGTCTATGACATGCTATGATGCTTAATAAATGCAGTTAATTAACCAACTACCATTTTATGTAGGAAAAGAATAATGCCTACTTCATAGATAGAAAGCCTTGGGCTTTCACTGGGCATAGACATGTATGGGAAACATAGTTTGCTTTGATATATCTATATCAGTGTAAAAATATGTGGTGTTACAACAGGACCCTACTCTATTTTTATGTTTGTCCTTTCTCCTCCAATAGAACATAAACTTGTCCAAGGCAGGGGGGAGAGTGTGACATTAATTTCTCTTGAAATGTCCAGAAGCACACCCAGTAGAAATCTTTGTACCATGGAACTCTGACAAGTATTACTGATTTTGTCCATGGATACCTACAGGTGAGCTTTTCTCTATAACCATATTACTCTTGCCTCTGCCCCTGCGGAAAACTTGTTTTGAATAATGTTTTCCCAGTGAGTCATTTAATCTTTTTCAAGTTAGATTTCAAGTTATATTCTAATGGATTTCTGGATATTTTCTACACATTTCAAGCCTTGCATTTCTGTACTTGTCTACCTACTAGTTCCTATTATAATTAGCTCAAATTCATGAGGATAAGAAAGGTATAGGGAGGGTGGTCTGCTATTTTTTAAAGAGAGGATGCTTTAGGGGAAGCTAGGTGGTACAGTGGATAGAGCACTGGCTTTGGACTCAGGAGGACCTGAGTTCAAATCTAGCCTCAGACACTTAACATTTACTAGCTGTGTGACCCTGGGCAAGTCTCTTAACCCCAATTGCCTCACCAAAAAAAAAAAAAAAAAAGAGAGAGAGGATACTTTGAGACAAGGCCAATCAATGCATGCATTCAACCTTCAGCAAACAATCTAATTCAGCTATTGTTCATGAAATGCCTAATATCTATGTGGAAAGGGGTCTGTCATAAAGAACTAAAGGCAAAACAAGTAAGCTTGATTACTCTACTGTTGAGTAGGAAAGAAGAAACAGATGAACCTACACTTATTCAAGGAGGGAGATGACTTTTCTTCTGCCTCTATAGTGTTTGAGTAAGAAAATGTTGCATACCTCTCTCTCTCTCTCTCTCTCTCTCTCTCTCTCTCTCTCTCTCTCTCTCTCTCTCTCTCTCTCTCTCATCAGATTTTTAACAGGCAGGCCCAAATGGGATCACTGTAGGGGAATGTAGGTACCCCTAAGAGAGTATCACAAAAGCGCATTTATTTTAGTAGACAGTGGTCCACTACATATTGGTGATCTCTGCTTTCCCTCCTTCCCCTTCACTTCCTACTTCAGAAATGTTTCTATTGTCAATTTAGAGTGATTAACAAAGGATTCTGAGCTGCCATTCCCTTGCTCTTTGTCTCTAGAAGCAGCTTAGAGGATTGTTTTCCCTCTCTAGCTTGGGAAGGCCCTACTACTGCTGGATTCAGGGCCCATAAAGGAGAGACAGACTGAGAGTTTTCCTGTGTCAATGTGCCATTTTTGATCATGCACAACAAACCAATGGGCTTAAACTCCAACACACGCTTTTGTTTAGTCAGTTATGTTGGTTCAAGTCCAATAATTTTCTCTTAAATATATTTTAATTGAAAAGGAGTACAGAACATGGTCTTTGCCATTCTTCTCTGTGCCACTGTTTCTCAATGCTAGAATGGGAACACCAAAAATATATCCGTGAATTTAAACATATGCAACATATTTAAATAAGAAGTATATATATATATATATATATATATATATATATATATATATGTGTGTGTGTGTGTGTGTGTGTGTGTGTGTGTGTGTGTGTGTATCCCAGTTTGGGGCCCCAAGAAGAAATTTTCCATGTGCAAAACAGGGTGTATCCTCTCTCCAAATTGATCTTTAATCACTGCCCTGTTTCTAATGTCCCATCCATGCAAGGTGTAAAAATAAAACCTGGAGTATTTTTAAACTACATTTAATTTAGACCAGAACACTCTCCTTCATATCACCAATGAACTGATTCTTGTGGCTAGTGATGTCTCATATTCCTTATTCTGGAGGCTGACTTCAGCATTTTAGAGCCAATCCCCTCTTCTAGACAATAACCACAGCTAAACATCACAGCTACAGGTGATTCATTTTATTTATTTTTTTAGTTTTTCAATAGTAGTAATGGTTGACTGCTGAATGACTGACTGTACTTTTGCCCAGTCAATCAGATTCAGTTGTTAAGATGGCATAATTGATTCAGCTATTTGAGTTCTCAAAATATCCAAATCCAATCAACCATGCAGCAATCCAATAAATTTCCCAGCCCTTGTTCCTCACTGTGGTCAAAAACATGCAATCAGCTGCAGAATGGTCATGTTCTTGATATTCCATGGACACGATCTCTGTTCAGTGATTAAAACTGTCTTCAACTCAGTGTATTGGAAGGATGGGGAAGGAGGAGGAGAATCTTAATTCTCCTCATCATTTGACAGGGATCATGTTAAATAATGGGGTAGAACAGATGACCTCTGGATCCCTTCCAACGTTGAGATTCTATGATTTTGTATAACCTACAATAAGTGTTAATAAAAGTGGCATCTATGAAGAGGGAAGAAAGGTTTCATAGAGAGATAAATTACATTCTAACAGTTTGGGGGTGCCAGAAAATTGAAAATTGTATGTATAGATAAGAAAAAAACAGAATTTTTTTTTTCAAAACCAGATTTACAACTAATCATTTACTATCGGGTCTAGGATCGAAAATCTATAGCTAAATAAGGACTCAGATTTCCTCAGATCAAGAGTAACCCCTTCAAAGTTAAGATTAGGAAATTAAAGCTGAGGTTGAATGACTTGGGTAGGGTCACAAATGTCTAAGGTAGGATGTGAAACCAGATTTTAACTGCAACTCCACTATTCTAACAACTATTAACATTAAATTACACTTCCACTATATTCCACACTGACTCTCAATATCTTAAAATGTCTTATCACTGTGTTTTTCCTCCTCTTTTCTCTTCCCATATTTCCACTATTGGAAGTAAAGTCTCTCTTGGAATCTTGACTTCTTGCTCTCCCTAGCTATCATGTTCAAGACTTTCTAACTTCTGCCTGTAACATTTACCTTGAAAGTTATTCTAGAAATACTTTTGCCCTTATTACCAACTTACTTCTGCCTTATAGAGTACCTCTCTTTTTAAGATATACTACAAGTGGGGTAGCTAGGTGCCACAGTAGATAGAGCATCGGCTCTGGCATTAGGAGGACCTGAGTTCAAATCTTGCCTCAGACATTTGACACTTAATAGCTGTGTGACCCTGGGCAAGTCACTTAACCCCAATTGCCTCACCAAAAAAAAAAAGAAAAAAAAAAGATATACTACAAGCACCATCTTATGTATGAAACCTTTCCTAGTTCCCTCCAATGCTAGCCCTCTTCCTCCCCAAAGAACTTGGATTTGAATACTTTGTATTTCTTCACATTGTATTTATGCTGTGTGTATTTATGGATGTAATTATTTTCTCTCCTTTTAAAACATAATCTCCTTGCAGGTACGGATTGTCACTTTCTTTTGCACCTGTGCATCCAGTACCTATTACAGTGCCTGACAGACATTAGGTACTTAATATATGCTTATTGCTTGGTTGTTATTCCTATTCAAGACTATAGCAAAATATCCATTCTTTGATTAATGTCACTAATCGAACATTTTTCAGGAAGAGAAAAATATTCAGGGATATGTGTGTGTGTCTTTTAATGAGAAGGTCATCATTTTAAGAGATCTTATCAAAATCCCACAACAGGACAAAGGAAGGACAAGGCTTATGATCCTTCCACTCTCACCAGTTGATAGCCTAAAAGAAAAAAGAAACAAAACAACACTTTGGCTTCCCTGATATACATTTCTCTGTTTTCTCCACAGTTAAAAAAAAGTCTCTGAATTTTCTAACCTACATTGAACACCTCATCTGAGCATGCCATAGGGAGGGAATAACTGGCATCCACTGAGAAATCTGGGTTTATCATAAAGTCTTTGAAAACTTGTGCCTCCAATATGTATGTGCTCTATATTTCTGTTGCTGGTATGATCCACAGCATGATTTTCCACAATCCAAATATGCCTTTTTCAATGGAATATATGGAAAATGATAGGATCACTGGAAAATCTATAAAGAGATTTGGAAATTAAATTCTAACTCAGGCTTTGACACTTACCACACAAGCACTTCTAAAAAAGCTGCATTACATAATGTTACAATTAAAAGGAAAACATCAAAACACGTTGTCACATGCAAATATAAAACAATGGGCCATGTCTTATAGCATCTGCTTCAGGTTAACTGCAGATGTGAAATGTTGATAGAAATTATTATCATTGGTGGGGGTTTTGTGCTTCACATTGTATCATAATTTACTTAATTGGTTCAGACATATTTTAATAAAATTGATCTTAATCCCATCAGGCAGCAATCTTCTAAAAATTCTAGGTAATGGCTATTATAATACCTGAATATATTTAAATAAAATGCTTTCAACAATGTCTTTTCAAATTTAGGACTGTTTTGGTCTGGTTCAAAGGATATCTATGGGAATGCTCTATAAATCATCTTAAATCCACTACAGGTCTTACTTCTCTTGAACAGAAAAAAGCAATTTCTTGAGTATGTATGATTTTGGAAGGAAACTTTAGCAAAGAAAAAAAAAGTAGAATTTGTCTTAATGTTGCCAAGTGAACCCAAAGGACAAATGGTTTTGACTATATATTTAAAGATAACTAAAAACAAAATTTATTTGAATATCTTTGTGTCAGAAAAATGGGACAGAGTGGCATAGTGTGACAGAATTATAGATTATTCCAGTTGAAGGGCATTTACTTAATGCAGCTACTATTCTTTCATGTAGAAACAAGACCAGATTAATTAATTCCATCCCAAGTGTACTCTTAGTTTGAATCACAGACATGGATAAAATAAGGGCCCGGCGGTCCTGAGACAACATGGGGCAAACATTGGCCTTCAATCAATCAACAAGGATTTATTAAGTATTTAATATGTGCTAGGAACTGTGCTAAGTGCTAAGAATATAAATATAAAGAGTGAAATAAGCCTTACTCCAAAAAAGTAAAGCCCTTCTTCTAATAGCAGGAGCCTCTCCTTCAGGGTAATGACAATTTTAAAAGGTGTTGACACATCAAGCTCATGCTCCTAGATGGGCCATAGTTGGTCCTGTTTTGGTGTCCTTTGGGGTTCTGCTGCTGCTTTGGGGGGATGATTTTGTGTTATTCAAGGATCTTATGGACAGTTCAGGCAGGAGGATTGCAAGCTTTTAATATGCCCAAAATGATCTGCTAGGGTGAATCCTGAGCATTATCCTCTTGGTCTGAGAAGGAAATCAGCAAGTTCCTGACCTGATTATGTGTGAAAGCACTCAAATATTCCCAGGCCTCTCTCACTGACTTGGATGTCCCCACCAACAATGCTTATCAAAATACATCTGGACCTGCTCAGCCTGTGAAGAAGGTAAGAAATATAAATGAGAGAGATTGATGAGATAAGATCGATAGGATTTGTTAACTGATTGGATATCCCAGGTGAGAGAAGAATCAACCAGAAAAGTTTTGAATACTGTAACTGTATGAATGATAGTTAAACTAAGAAAAACTGTGAAATTAAAAGGAAGAGTAAGTTTTAGAAAATAAACTCAGTTTGAGCCTCAGTTTCTTCATCTGTAAAATGGAGGATAATACTCAATGATCTCTAAGTCCTGCCTTAGACATTTAACTTCTAAAGTGTCCCTGGGCAAGTAACATAATATCTCTGAGCCTCAGTTTCTTCATCTGGATTTATAATTAGGATTTATATCACAGGATTTTAGTGAGGATGCATTGAGATAATCTATCCATATTTGAAACTCTATACAGATATAAGCTATTCCTTGTTTTGTTTTGTTGTTGTTGTTTTTTTCCTCGTTCTCCACAGTGGCTGTTCCAAACTGATCTCTCCTCAAGTATCCCACAATATTTGTTCCCTTTGCCTTCTTAAATGAGGACATTACCTCATATTCCCTGGAAAAATTAAAAAAATTTGCTGTGAATACCCCCAGGTTTCTACCTTCTTTAACATCATTCAGACACCTTCCCTACTATATTCTACTTCTATTCTGTCTTGATGGAAAAGGGGCCCTTCTTGCTGAGGCCAACCCTTGATATAATTCCTTGATCTCATTTTCTCTAGATGATTGTCCTGAATATTATCCCCACACTCTTATTGTAGATTGCTTTCTCTCTACTGTCTCCTTCCCAGCTGCCTGGGAGCTCAGGATCTCCTCTTACACTAAGTCAAAGCTTCTTAAACTGTGGGTCATGTAACTGAATGTGGGGGTTGCAAAATATTTGGCAACAGTAAAAGGTTACATATACCTATTTTAAATACCTATATACACAGAACTGCATAAAAATTTCTTGGGCTAAAAGGTGTTGCAAATGGAAAAAGTTTAAGAAGCCCTGCACTAAGTGGCTCCAATTCTCTTCTCACTCTCCTTCAAACCTTACCTCATCTTTCAACTAAAAAATCACTCTCCAAAGTAATCAATAATTTAAAAATTGCCAAATCTAATGGCTTTCATCCAAAAATCTTCATCCTTTTTGGCTTCTTTGTAACCTTTGAAACTGTCACCCTATACTAAAGTCAAGTTATCAAGCGTTTAATAAGCATTTATTATGTATCATGCACTATGCTAAGCATTGGGTATACAAAGAAAGGCAAAAGACAGATCCCACTCTTAGAGACAACAATCTAATGTGGGGCAGGGGAAACAACATGAAAAAGATGTGTACAAAGATATATACAGGCTAAATTAGACATTAATTTTATAGGGAAGCCAGTAAGATTAAGGAACACTGGTAAAGGCTTCTAGCAGAAGGTGGGATTTTATCTGAGACTTAAAGGAAATCAGGCATACTAGGAAGTGGAGATAAGGAGAGGAAAAGTTCCAGACATGGTGGACAGTCAGTGAAAATGTCTATTCTGGAAATGGAGTATCATCCTGTGCAAGAAACAGAAAGGAGGGGGCAGCTAGATGGTGCAGTGGTTAAAGCACTGGCCCTGGATTCAGGAGGACCTGAGTTCAAATCCAGCCTCAGACACTTGACACTTACTAGCTGTGTGACCCTGGGCAAGTCACTTAACCCCCATTGCCTGCAAAAAAAAAAAAAAAAAGAAAGAAAGAAACAGAAAGGAGACCAGTGTTTCCATATTATAGCAGGTTTAAGGTATAAGAAGATTTGAAAGGTGGGAAGGAGTAAGATGATAAAGGCCTTTATGCTCTTAAATATTCTCTTCGCTCTAGGTTTTCATGGCACTGCTCCCTCCAAGTTCTTAATAGCTGTCTGTATGTTTTTTCTCACTTCCTTTGGGTATGTCCAAAAAACTCTCTCTTTCTTCATAAACCCTCTCCTCTTTAGAAGTATTGCTTTCAAAAGTCCCACCTACCTTTTCAAGTCACATAGGCCTACAACCATAGTGACATCCTCAACTACTCACTCTCACTCATCTCAATTCATTGCAAATTATTGTAATACCTTCAGAACCTCTCTAGAATACATTCCCTTCTCTATTTCTATAGTTACCACCCTTAGTCAGGCCCTCATCATTTCTCAACTGGACTATTGCAATAGTCTTCTACCTGATCTCTCTACTTGAAGTCTCTCCCCTGTCTAGTCCATTTAGCTGCCAAGGTGATATTTTTTTAAAGATTAGGTCTGATCATGCCACCTCTATCCTCCCCCTCCCCTCACCCCCACCATATATGCAATGCTCAGTGAGCTCCGTTGCCTGATTATTAACTCCAGGATCAAATATAAACATAACTCTTTTGTTTGGCTTGTAAAGATATTTATAATATGGTCCCGCCCTACCTTTCTAGTTTTCCTATACTTTTCTCTGTTCCAAGCATTCTGTCATCCAATAATACCAGGCTACTTGCTTTTCTTCCTATACAATTCTCTGTCTCTCATCTCCATGATGTTTCACTGACTATTTGCAAGGCTTGGAATGCTCTCTGCTTTAACCTCTGCATCTTAATTTCCCTGTCTTCCTTAAAGATTTAATTCAAATCCTGTTGTCTTCAGGAGTTCTTCCCTGGTCCCCTCCAACCTCTTAGTTCCTAGTGTTTTTATATTACTTTCATCTCCTTTATATTAATCATATATATATCAAAATACATCTGGACTAGGCATATATATATATAAATATATATATATATATATATATATATATATATATATATATATATATATATATATGCCTAGTTATTTTCATCTTCTCTCCCCCATTAGAATGTATGAGGAAAGAAACTGTTTTTGCTTTTCTTTGTATTCCCACACTTATCACAGTGCCTGAAAGACTAATGAATTGTTATCAACTGACTGACTGACTGTCTGACTGTCTCTGCACTGCCTCTTCTAGCTCTTTCATCTTCTTTCATCTGAATAGTTCTTGTTGTTTAATCATTTCAGTCATGTCCCACTCTTCTAAGTCTGACTCTATTTGGGGTTTTCTTGGCAAAGATACTGTAATGGTTTGCCATTTCCTTCACTAGTCCATTTTACAGGTGAGGAATCTGAGGCAAACAGGCTTAAAATACTTTGCTCAGGGTCAAATAGCTAACAAGTGAGATCAAATTTGAACTCAGGAAGATGATTTCCTGGTTCCAGGCCTAGCACCTAACTGCCCTTCTTGAACCCACCTTGTTTATATCCTGGATACAACCTATTCCTTGTGCAAGAACTTCTCAGCTGTGGCCTTTCTATCCTAATTGCTTCTGAAATTTGGAAAGGTTCATGGAGCACCCTGGATTCCACTGAATTGTAGTCCTTTAAAGAATGTAACCTTATTTCTTAGGACTGGGGACTTAGGAAAAACAATAGAACATCCAAGTAGAGTTATTTCATAAATAGCTAGGCATTCAAGTCTAGAACATACAGAAAAGATTGAAATTAGAAATATAGATTTGGGACTCACCACTGCACAGACATGTTACTTGAAGCTATAGAAGGGAAGGGGGGACAGAGACAGAAAGAGAGAGAGAGATGACCAAGTAAAGGACAGAAGACCTGGGGATATCTATACTTTTAGGTTTGAGTAGAGGGCAAAGAGCAATGAATGAGCAAAATTAGAAATAAAAAGGGAGGAGAAAGTATTTCTGAGTGTGATATCTCTGAATTTAAAGGTAGAAAGAATTTCCAGAAATAAAGATGGTGAGCAATGTCAAATACTACAGAGGTCAAGAATAATAGAGCCTGCAAAAAAGATGAACTTAGCTTCAGGAATTAAGAGATTATTGTTAAATTATGAACTTTAGCAAAATGTACATTATGGAAACCATGTTGCAAGGAGAGCCTAAGATTTTTCTATCAGGTATTGTAATAGATTTTTTTTTAATATGGTAATGGTGCCTGCATAAGTATGGAAGACGAAAAGGACATATAATACAGAGGTAAAATCAACAGGACTCAGTAACTAATCAGATATGGTTAGGTAGTGAAAAGTAACAAAGATAATCTAGAGAATAAAAATTAATTCTGTAAAAACAAAGTATATGAACATTTATATTGGCCATTTTATGGAATGTAGCTAGATGGACATTACATATTAGCAATTATAGCTTGGACAAGTACTTCAGATGAATAACGTGCTGAGTCCGGAATTGATCAGAAAGACATCAGACTGAATTGCCACATACATGTGCTTACAGTAAATTCAATGATCACTACCTGTCACTCAAAAAGTCTTCCTCTTTGGCATAAACATTAAAACATTTTCAGACTTCATACCAAATTATCTAGCTACCTAGTCAAAATTCTATATTGATAGGGTGTGATACTGGAAATTCTATTTTTTGTTTTTTTTTTTTTCTTTTTGTGGGGCAATGAGGGTTGTGAGGGTCACACAGCTAGTAAGTGTCAAGTGTCTGAGGCCGGATTTGAACTCAGGATCGCCTGAATCCAGGACCAGTGCTTTACCCACTACACCACTTAGCTTCCCCAAGACTTAAAATTCTGAAGAAGGAGGGGTGGGTATAAGAGGTTTAGAGCAAAAGTGAAGAAAAGTCTTAGGTATGACTTCAAACTGCAGGAATTCTAATAGTACATGAGTCTGTTATTAGGATATACTGGCCTTTTTTTTTTATTGGAAAGAAGGAGCTCAAGGTAAGTTTACCTTTATCAGTTCTTCCCCCTCAAAATTACTTTAATACTGGGGCAGCTAGGTGGTGCAGTGGATAAAGCACCGGCCCTGGATTCAGGAGGACCTGGGTTCAAATCTGGCCTCAGACACTTGACACTTATTAGCTGTGTGACCCTGGGTAAGTCACTTAACCTTTATTGCCTGACCAAAAACAGAAAAACAAAAAAATATATTTTAATACCATTCCGGTGGTTTAAAACTCTTTACCTCAAATTTCTGACTATCCTAAATTAATTTCTAATTTACTACAATGACCCATGAGATGCATCAGTACCACAGGACTACAGTACTACTAAGACTTTAAGGTCTTAAACTTAGGGATTTCCACTGTATTATTTATTTGAATATCCTTTCTTCCTTTTTTTATGGATGTTACAGAGCCATGGGTGAGGGGTGGATCAGAGGGTAGGAAACAATTAGATTTTCCTCTTTGGATTAACAAGAAAAAAATTCTAACTGCTCTTAATTCTAGTGTTAAATCTTATTCCTGTTATACACATCCCAGAGTACAATAATCTTGTGTAATATTTTATTTCTTTTTTGTCTAGACCAATGATTTCATTGACATAGAGAGCTTGTGGGAAGAAAATTCCCATTGCCAACACAGATGGGCAACTCTGGCAAATTATGATAATAAAGAGATGCTTGATTATAGGCCAAAAAAAGGAAATAAAAAATTTATGATATGTAAGACATTATTTCAAATTTGGTTTTTCATATCATTATTCTATCCAGAAGATGGCAAACCTTATTCATCTCTGAGAGTTTCTTCAGTTGACTTATGGCCACTACCCACTTTTGTGGTTCAATGCACTATTGGATTTTACGTCAATTCTATTGCCTTTATTCAATGCAAATCTCTATTAATTGCCAGCCATCTAATGCTGGGGATTTTTCAGGAGTAGTGATAACCATTTGCATCTCTGTGGAAAACATCATTTTTTTCCCACATATGAAAATGGTTAAACTAAAAATTTAATGACCGAATCCAGCAAAGCTCCTTTAGGCCATAGAAAATGAGTTTAATCTGTGAATGTGATTTATGCCTGTCTAAGCACCAAACTTCATCATAGAGCTCCAGCTCACAATAAAATGTGCTTTGGTACTTGCCCTTGTTAATGATGCCTATCTTTGTCCTGTGGGAAGCATTTAGTCCCTTGGTGAATTTCTTTCTATGGGAACAGCCATATCTACCCTGCTGTACAGGATAAATACAACTTCAGCTATCAAAACTACTGGCCTGTGACTGAAAGGTTGTTCAGAAGTAATGTTGTTCTACCCTAGGAATTGTATTGTTCTATTCTACTCTAAGACTGTAATTTAAAATATGGGGGAGAGAGAGTAGAGGTATCAGGATAATGAATTAGACAAGATAGACATAAAAATTAAGTTTCAGACACAAAAATAGTTAATGTGGTATGAACCACATTTATGATATTACTATTTTAAATCTAAATTTTCAAGTTTTGTTAAACGGTAAATTTCATAACCATTGACAAAAATCAATTATCTATTAACTGGACCATCAAATGCATTTCATAAACATATAAGAATATGCAATGTAATCAATCATTTATAATATATCTTTAGTACATTAGGCCACATCTTAACAAAGCTACACCAAACAAACAAAAAATGCATTTCCTCTGTGCTCTATTCCTTGTCTGTCCGAAACACCTTCCCTTCTGGTTTTCTTCCTTAATATGCAAAAGGAAGAGACACCCAAATTCATGCAATAGGTTTGAGAGATGTGGGGTCCTTGAGTTACAAAGGAAGAGGGGTGGTCATAAGGGCTTCAGGGCAAGAGTTGCTGCTTTAAAGAACAAGTATCATTAGCACAAAAGAAACATTAATAGGGCATTACTTTGAATGATCATTCCTAGTAACTGATGGTTTTTACTAGATAATGGTGAGGTGGTGCAGTGGATAAAGCACCAGGACTGGAGTTAAAAAGACCTGATTTCCAATCTAGACTCAGAAACTTCCTGGCTGTGTGACCCTGGACAAGACACTTAATCTGTTTGCCTCATTTTCCTTATCTATAAAATGGAGATAATAATAGCATCTACATCCTTGGGTTGTTATGAGGATCAAATGAGATTTTTAAAGCAATTTACAAACCTTAAAATGCTATATAACTTATAATTATCATCATTTTAATTGAAAAATAAATCTTCTATGTCATAAGCATTTATAGAGATGACTAAAAATAAAATTATTGACTATTTTAAAATGTCGTCAATCATTTTTACATAAAATATGTTGAAAGGTTTTATTTTTTTACAAATGGTTGAGAGGCATGTTTGAACAGAGTAAGGAAGGAACAAGTTGACAGGGAGAGATTGAAGATTTGAGAGAGAGGAGGGCAGATAAAGGATGAAATGTCATAGAAATGGTGGGAGGGAGTGGTATCAAGTACAAATGTTAGAAGGGTTGGCAAGGACAAAAGGAACCCCTGTAAGATGGTGTGGAACAATAGGAGAGATAATGTCAAAAAATGAAGAGAAGGGGAGAAATGGGAGCTCAAGGCCTCAATTGTTTCAGTAAAATAAGAGGCAAAGTCCTCAAATAGGGGAGAAATTGAATAGAAATTGCAAAAGGAAGAGATTTGAAATAGCTTCTGTGGGGAGTAAAGTCAAAAATTAATTACGGAAGAATAAAAGGACTGCTTTGATGCAATGAGGGCATGGTTGAGGTTAAAATAACATGAATGTGTAATGCTCCCATTTTTTATGGTTGTGAAACTCCTTCCAGTTGGGCTCAGCTTCTCACAAGGAAGAGTAGAGGTGGAGAATGGTTGGAGTAATCTATGGCAAAGTTTTGCTAAGAGAAGAGTAACAATAGGATTTGGCAGGGTAGGGGTAAGGATTCCAGAATGTATGATGATGTATAATCAAAATGTCAAATTTGGGGTTTAAGGATGGAGAAGGAAGAAAGTGAAGTCAGAAGAAAGAGCTTAAGAAAGTACTAAGGAGGGATTTAATAACTCCATAATTCTAAATTTATTTCAACAAACATTTATTAAGCATCTACTATGTGACTGTTTCTATGCTGGTTTCTGGGAGTACAAAGACAAAAAGAAAAAATGAAACTCTCTTCAAGGAACCTCAGGTTGTTTACAACAAAGAGCACCTGGGAAGAAGCAAGGACAAATCAGAAACATCAATCTAGTTCATCAGGGTATCATAAGTGACCATTCAGTCTTTTCCCAACAGATGCTATAAAATGGCATCAAAGAATTAAATTTTTCTCCTGGTAACCTAGTATCCAAGAAATAATTTCATTGTGTATTTGTACATTTTTGTGGTATAACTTGTTTCCTTTTGACAGCTGTTTTGTTTTTTTTTAATTGACATTTTTTGGCCTTTTGAAACCACAGTGCTGTTTTTTCCTCATGACAAACTTCCATGTCACCAGCAGGGTATAATATCTTTTTCTTCTTCCTCTACTTCTGCAACACCATTCCAAAGGAACCCTGAAGAGAAAAGAAAAATTAAACACTCAAAATTAAAGAGGCTTTTTCAATGAATAACAGAGTCATTTTGATCACTTTAAATCTCTCCATGATTGAAAATGAGAAATTAGTACTAAAATGTTACTAATGTAAGGGGATAAAATTCTAGCTAGTCTGTCTAAAATATCTAATGAGTGGTTGCCAATAAATTATAAGCTTTAGCAAGAGTTAGACTTTTAAGCATTTATTAAGGAGAATAAGAATGTGGTGAAGAGAAAGAGAAAGGCCAAGATTCATCTATCTATCTCAGGGAGCTACAGTTCTTCTGTTCTGCTCTGCTCTGCTCTGCTCTGCTCTGCTCTGCTCTGCTCTGCTCTGCTCTCCACAAGAGTCCTGGTGAAAAAGAGAGAGAGCCCCAGTCTCTCCCCCTCTTCCTCCCACCAGCAAATGTCACTTCCTGATGCCAAAGAAAAGCCACATGTCTTGCCCTCAGGCGCCTTCTCCTCTTGGTGGAGATTTCCTATAGTAAGTCTCCAGCAGGTGGCACCATTTCAATCTTTACACTAAATAATCTTTCAATATACTTAGCCTAACAAACTAATTCAGTCATTCAGTGTCCTGCCAGATGCTTAAGAGGGTATAAATCATTAGGTTTCCAATGAGAAGGTTGATTTGTTCATTTTTCACAAATACTCTCTCTCATGCTAGATAACAATCCTTCTAATAGTTACAGTCTGACAGATTGGTCACCCTTGAGTATGGTTTAGAGAACATATCAGCAAGTAGACCCTGAAATAAACAGAATTCATAAACTTTGGTTTCATAGTTTCTTTTTTCCCTCTGAGATTAATTGTCCTGTAATCATTCAGGCTATACCCCATGGTCAGGTAGATCATCACCTTCCCATTGGTGAGTCTCTGATTCCAAGTGTGACAAGAAATTAGGGAGGTCCTGGGACACCTATTCTTCGCTGAGACACAGAATAAGTACAGGGACAACTAAACTCAGTTCAGGCATTTGAAAGCAGATATGGAGACTCAATCAATGGTAGTAAATAAAACAGTTTGATTAAAACCAACAGAATGAATCCTTTATCAATTACATCAACTTTAAAGAACTTTGGTTTAGACCATGACTGAGGGGTTACTTAATGCTCCAGTCCTCTGGAATCTTGTTGTCTTATCAACGGTTTAGGTTCATCAATTAGGAAATCTAGGTCTTTAATGACAAGACAATGCAAGCCATCTGAAGGAAAGGTATCTTCCCTCCTACCTTCCACTGGAGTGGTAGGTTTACTCTGAGTTGTTGAACATAGCATTATGGAGCAAGTTAGCACCTTTATTTGAAGTAAGTCCAGTGTTCTGTTTATGTTTGTAAATCACTCCAGGAGGTCAGCAACAATTTCCCCATGCCCAGCCCCAGTCCCCTACAGTATAGAACACTCTTGCATAGACCCTCTAATAAAGAGGTAAGCCCAGGTCCACTTATTGGGGAAAATTACTATGTTAACAATATGAGACTAGGAGCTAATCCACTGTGCAACAGTAAATGCTTTGTCAAATATTACTTCAGTTCATCAACACATGGTCTTAAGTGTTACTAAGGCAGTTCCCTTGCTTTCTTCATTCCTCATTGGCATATTGCAGTTTGTGGTTGTAGGCTAATAAAGAATACAGAAAGGAGGACAAGCTGTGTCCAGCACTACTTTGAAGGGAATTGTGATGAAAATGTTTATTAATGTCTCTAGTAAATAAGACACTGTGTACAGCAGGGTTTACTTGTTAATTTGAAGTTTTCCAGGCCAGCTCACACCCATAATCCCACATGTGCCCACCATCTGACCCATATGTCACCTCGGTCTGATGAAAATTACGGAGATAGAGGGAATATTGCCAAGGCAGGGCAAGTAGATTAAAATCAGTTTTCTCAACCAGAGTCATCTCCCTATGGGTGAAACATACTATGTATGATTAGGGAAATATCACATACAATCTTAGCCATTGTTTCATTTGATTTCTCTGTAAGTAAAGATATTGAAAAGATTACTATTCATGAGTACCATAAAGTATATCAGCAGGACTTCACCCATCAAGTTAATTAATTAACACAATAAACTGTATTACTTTCAGTGGTTACTTTATTCATAAATTTTTAATGATCTACAAATCTAGGAGTCATATTTAACTTTGGATACAGAGGAGTATAAAATGGTAGAGCAGAGAGGAATCTAGGCCTACTTCAATTCCCTTATTTTAGAGATAAGGAAAGTGAGTCCTCGAAAAGTTGTTATTTTCCCAGGATCACATAGCTAACTAATGGCAGAATTGGGAACAGAATCTGGGCTTTTTGATTCCCAGGTTGGTGTTCTTTCCACTTCACCATACTGCATCATCTCCCATTGATTCAAGATTAGGGGCTTAATACTAAGGAGCTCTATATTTGTCTAAAATGAGTTTCTTAAGTGGGGTCTACCCATGAAAGGTGGAAGGATTCTTTCTGGTATTATACAGATAATTCAAGCCGACCTCCAGCCTGTTCCAAAAATAAAATAAAATAAAATAAAATAAAATAAAAACAAAAAACAAAAGGGGCATCTAGGTGGCACAGTGGATAGAGCACCAGCCCTGGAGTCAGGAGGAACTGAGTTCAAATCCTGCCTCAGACACTTAACACTTACTAGCTGTGTGACCCTGGGCAAGTCACTTAACCCCAATTGCCTCACCCGCCCCCAAAGGAAAAAAAAATTAAAATAAAATAAAATAGCTAGATTTGAACCTATTATATAAAGAAAGAAATGAGAATTGGGATTGGGGCTGGAGTTATCCTGGTAAATGTTTCAATTCTCCACTGTGTTTAAATTGATTCAACACAGCCCAAATTTTGTACTGAGAATAAGATGGACATCATTTATTGTCATTCATTTGAGGAAGGTTGTAAGCTAAACTAATCCATGATAATGGAAAGAACATTCATTGAAACATTCATTTAATAAGTTAACCACTTCCTGAAAAGAAGTGATTGGCCTCTTGCAGTTACCACATGAGAGACACAACATCTCATACCATACTTGAGATGTGCATCTCTGATCCAGCCCCACTCTCTCACATACATGTTCTATTTTATTTACATGCATACCCAGTAACTCTCTCATATACCCAAACTCTGTTGATTCTACCTATTAAAGACAGCTTGGTTTGAAATATAATCAGACCCCAATTGAAAGATAAGAAAACAAATTCAAATTACGGAAGGGACTTCTGATCCACCTCACTAGCTCAACAGCTGTTCATCTGATGTGCTCTCAGATGGAAAGTATGACAATGCCATGGAACATCTGTTAATATATCTCTGCTCTTGTTTCTTTCCTGCCTCCTTCCTACCCTCTCCTCCAGCCTTGCTCCTTAAAAGAAAAAATGTCAGCCTTGTTATTTTTACACAAATATCTAGATCAGGTGATCTTAAACTTTTTTTGTGACATCCTCTTTGTCAGTATGGTAAAGCCTATCTACCTCTTCTCAGAAAAATATTTTAAAATGCATAATAGAGCACATAGGACAATAAAGTAAACCAAATATTAGTGAATATAGCACAGTGCCTGACACTTGGTAAGCTCTTAATCAATGTTTATTGAATTGAACATGTACGTATATGTAGGTACTTATATCTGGGTACATACATGCATACATGTATACATTTTCCATCAAAGTTCATAGACACCCCCCCCAAATTCTACCCAAAGAACCCTTAAAGGTCTGTGGATCTTAGGGGAAGAGTGCTTGAACTAGACACTTGTTATATTTACCAGAGTTACTATTGTGGCTTCCTATTGCATTAGAGACTAGAGTTATCTGTTGGAGAATCCCTTTTAAGTGTTTAGGGACTGTCTATTCTCATGAAGCTTCCATTAAAAGCTTTTGTGGCATAATAAATTATTAGAAATGAGATTATTCATATTGCCCAAATAAATAATATCTTAGAGTGAGTGGTGTTTGTTCAAAGTTGTCTATGAAGGAGATCGTTGTAGCCTACTAGGATCAACCACAACTAGGCAAGAAGGATGTTCTCATCCTCCATATCAAAGAAGGTCCAGTTTGGTTTAGTTGTGTTATTGGCTGGAACTATAATCCAAACTGATTGCACTATCCTTTCATTGGAGGAGATGGCAGTTTCTCTCCAATCCCTTCAATACCAAAGATTTTTGTGAGAACACTGTGTTGACACTGGAAAATTCTTCCTAGAACTTTCTGCTATTTTACTTAACAAACCAGAGGGAAATGTCAAATAGTATTTTTTTCTCTCAAAATTTGCTTGTGCACCTCAAGAGTATCCAGGGCTAAAAATTCATCATATGATCTTAGGATCTTAAGGTAGTGAACAAGCTTCTGGTGATGAACCAGAAGAGTAAATGACATAATAACAATAACAGGAAAAAAAACAGTAGTATTGAAAATAATCAAATAACCTATTTAGAATGACAGAATTCTGCAAAAACAAAACAAACCAAAAAAGGGGGGTGCACAGTAGATAAAGCACCGGCCCTGGATTCAGTAGTACCTGAGTTCAAATTCGGAATCAGACACTTAACACTTACTAGCTGTGTGACCCTGGGCAAGTCACTTAACCCTCATTGCCCTGCAAAAATAAACAAACAAATAGTTGGATAGATAGATAGATAAAATAAAATGATAGAATGAGTATGGCTATAAGAAAAAAAATAAATGCTTCCTTATCATATAGAAAAGGGAAATAAAGCACAAACATAAGTATAGAGGTATATTAATTTTGGTTTTAGTAATATCTGGGATTTTATAGCTCACTAATATGGGATTCTGATTCCTAATGACTCTATTACGCATATCCCTCTACAAAGACAACATATCCTTTCATCAGACAGTAGAAGTTTGGGAGCACTTTCTTAGAAATGTTTTGGTTCAATTTCATGCTGTTTCTAGAAATATCTTTCATTGACAGGCAAGGTATTTTTCTTACTTTAAGATCATGTAACTAGCTGGCTTATGTACTACCAGTTATTCCCCTTCTTTACAATCCATGAATGGGGTAATAAGAAAGCTCAACCTTGGGGTGAAGGGGGCATTATGGGTTGGGGGGAAGAGCAATATTTTCATTGTTAAGCTACTGATGAGATGGCAACTTGTCTTGGTTGCTGCCATAATCTTCCATTTAGATTTGACATGTTTATTCTTGGGCATTTAAACTGTGGCACAGAATGCCACAAAGGGAGGCAAGTTATAAATGTTAGATTAAAGTGGATGTGACATTACAAAATAAACATGCCAATACTCAGTGTAATGTTCACCTCTCTTACTCCACATATGCATACACATGGAGGCTTATTAGCATTCCCTTCACTTCCTACACACACAAGCTCAAATGAACATACACACACAATACTATCAATTATTTTATCATTATTAGTAAGTAAACAGAAAAAAAAATTAAATCTAGAGATAGACGGTACTTCAAAGGTTAAGGGAGCAACAGAAAGCATGCTGTAGTACATAGGGTATTAGTCTCTTTGGAGTCAGAAAGAACTGGGTTCAAATTTTGCCTTATATACTGATTAGCTCTATGACCTTAGGCAACTCCTTAAGTTCACTGTTCCCCAGTTTTCTCACTTGTAAAAGGGGAGTTAAACTTTGAAGTCTTTTCTAGCTCTCATGATCAAAATTACAACATTTTAAAATATGCAAAAAAGAAAATGCCTCTCCTGAAGTTTCAGAAAGGAGATCCTTTTCTACACACTGTTCACTCCTCCACTGAGAAAATGAATGAACAAGGATAATTATGAAGGAGGAGCTCATTTAGAAAACAATACTGAAACAAAAAGAAAAATAAGCTAAACTAGGCCCAGTGCCCAGAAAACCAGACACACAGACATAGAACTACATAAGGAAAAAAAAGAAAGAAAGAAACGGAGCGGGGAGTAAAAGGGCTCATTTAGCATAACATAAAGAACTCACATTGTATTTGAAAAAGGCATCATAGGCAACTATATTCAGAGAACAGCAGAGCAAGTGGGGGCACAACAGAATAGAAGAAGAAGGCAGAGCACCAGCATACCTGCCACTGGCCACAGTGCTGTTAAAACTACAGGCACCGCTCTGAGAAATAATGCACCAACTCTGAGCCAGGAGAGAGACAACTCTCACACAGTGAGGAAAGGGGAGGGAGGAGAGAAGGTATGGGAATTAAGTAGAAAAATCTTACAACGGAATGTCTTTTGTTGCTTTGTGCTTTGGAATAACTTTCCAGATGGGCCAATTTTTCCCTTTTGAACTGTTTGGTATGTAGTTAATTATAGCTGGAAAATCCTAACTTGTCCTGTTGAAAATCTCAGAAATGAAGTTACTCCTGACCAGCTGAAAATTTGCAGGATGTCCTTAGAGTATTGGTGCTACCCAGGTTCCTTTGCAGATGCTTGTTTTTTTGTTCGTTTGTTTTGTGTGTTTTTTTTTTGGGGGGGGGTCAGGGCAATGAGGGTCACACAGCTAGTTAAGTGTCAAGTGTCTGAGGCTGGATTTGAACTCAGGTCCTCCTGAATCCAAGACCAGTGCTTTATCCACTGCACCACCTAGCTGCCTCCAGCTGCTTGGTTTTTGCCAGTCCTCTCCCAGATGTCTGACGCCCCAGCTACCATGCATTCCCCATACATGCCTAGCCTGGCAGAGCTGTGTGGCTACAAGCTCAGCATCAAAATTGATAGACAGGTTGTATTACAGGATTGCACTTCTGGTCATCCTGTTTAATACTGAATGTGAAGTTTGGCTTAGGTTGTCCCTGATATGGTTGAGTTCAGCTGTGATTGTAAGGCAAACAGGTGAAGAGTCCATTATTGAACACAGGGCATCTTGAAAGTTCACAAATTTCAGGGTTGAGATGTTGACCACAAATTTATGTGGAAACCATGAATTTAAATCAAATTAAAGCCATGCTCTGCTTTGCTACATATGAAGTGTTTGTTTAAACTTCAGACGAGTGTATATTTGGCCAGCATATCATGGGAGCCCTTAATCCCTTCCTGGAAGCTCTAGCTTCACTCCATAGAATAAATGAAGCCTTTGACTGTTCTCTTTTGTTGCTTCATTTGTCTTTGGTGTGAGGTGACAGGTACTATAGTAAGAGTAAGATACAGTGCTGGATTCGGAGTAGTAATATCTAGCCTTGAATTCAGGCTTTGTCACCAACTCTTGGATCCCAACCTCAGGGAAATCACTTGACTGCATTTTTGTTTTCTCATCTGTAAAATTAGGAAAGTGGACTAGATCAGAAGTGTCCAACTTACTACCCAAATCTCAATACTTTTTAGTACTGTGCAACCAGATTGATTGGAGAAATTGTAATGGAGAAATAGTTAACAAAATTTAAAATGTATTAAAATGTTAAAGTAATGTTAAATTGTGGTTTCCTAAGTCAATGTGTGACCTGCAGGGATCTGTATGTAGGGTTTAGTGGCTCCATATCTATTTGAATTTTATACCACTGGACCAGAGGACCTCTGAAAACCCTTCTAGCTCTGTCTGAGTCTATGACTAAGAAGTCCATATAATTACTTTACAGGGATATATCTTAGAATCGAATCATTATAAGGGACCTTTCCATGACACTGAGTCTCACTGTTCTTATCAGTAAGGAAATTGAGACCCACAAACGTTATATGGATCTATCATAATATCATTTGTAACAATCAATCATGGTAACATGGTAATATCAATAGGCTTCTGATTTGAACCCAGGATCCCTGGCTCCAAATGCAGAATTCTTGTCAATTAGCTCATGAGAGATCTGGGTAGACATAGACTGAATTGAAATATAAGAGTATCATAATAAGAGTGGGGTTTCAAATTGAGAAATTATTGTCAAATTGCCTATATCTTCATTTGGCTTCTTTACATCACACCACCCCAGGATTTAATATTACCCAGTTTTATGTAGGATGACTCTTATTTTTCAGCAGTATAAGATGCGCTGTCCAAACCTGGTCTGCACATTTCCTTCAGGAAACATAGCAAGCAGTGTGAAAAATAGAGAGACACAACAGGAGAATGTCATGTGCACTTACAAATGCCTTTATGTGAGCTGGGACACCCGGGGCTGTTTATGGTTCAGTGGATACTCTCATCTCTTCACCACCTGAAATAAACGTAGAGCACACTTTGGCACTCTAGCATCGCCTCCAAAATTCTTTCAGTTTTATGTTGTTTTCCTTTCAGATCCTCCATGGGCAGACTTATTTCTGTGAAATAGAGAAAAAAGGGAAAGTCTGGAAACTAAAACTGTGCTTCCCTTCATGGAAAACAGTAGTGGCGGCACAATGGAAAATAAATCAAAGTTCATAAGCTTCTCCCCTCCCTTTTGCTGCCTTTCTTCAGGCCTCCCAGCAGTTTCTTATGCTCTGGTATCCTGGTTCGGTGCTATGAGATTGCACATTAAAGCACAGGAGCAGAATTCCAAGAAAAACGAGGCCTATACAGAAGGAATGCAATTTTGTAAATTTCGCAGCATGAAGCATGTTTCCCCTACTGCCAAGCTTGTCATTCTACCTTGGCTGCCAAGCTGTCCCTTATTAACACTCTCCTTTTTGTACATTAATGATGACAGCAGAGAGAGAATAACATTGGGGCTTTTTCGTTTGGTTTCTGCTGTGTCAGCATTACTGGAATATGTGTCTCACCATTTTGCCTCAATATCGCATTCTCCAAGTCACTCCAAAACTAATAAAGTCCAAAGATAGCATCACTTGTGCAGCCTGTAGGGAAAGGGAACTGTGTATGTCTGGTTGTATCATACCAACTTTACCAAATCTCAGTCAGAATATAGAATTCTCCATTTCATCTATTTCCTAAGAGACTAGAATAAGATAAAAAGTTTTACTACTTAAAAGTATATCTCTTGATTAAACCTGACCTTTAATAAAGAAATATCAGAAACAGTAGTATATAGAGTGGAATGAATACCTAAAATTATATTGGATTTCCAGTAATGGAGGTACTTAAAATAGTGGGCATCCAAAAGGGCTCAGTATTATTCACAGTAGACACCCAGAATTCAGGCCTTTGGTCTTAGTCATTTTCAGGTGACATGAAATATAGAGATCTGGCTTATAACTCAAAAAGATCTAGGTTCCAATCCCACTTCTACTATCCACCAATTTTATTGCCTTGAAAAAAATCTATTAACCTCTTAGTGCCTCAGGAAACTAAATTTTAGGTATCCTAGAAGTACAAAGTCTACATTGGAAAAGGGAGTTTCCTACACCACAGAAATAATAAATTGGGTTAAAAAAGAGGATATATGTGTGTTTATATGTGTACACACACATATACACATATATACATATATGTATATATATATTCTTTATCATGTAACAATATGCAGATGAATACCAGGTAACATGTCCTAATTATTTATGGGGAGACATGGGGTAGGGTATGGGAGTGGGTTACTTCTTTTCTGTCTGTGTTTTCAATTTTCTTATTCCAAGAGTTTGGAATAGGAATATTTCAAAGGATCAGTCAATCCATAAGTGTTTATTAAGTTCCAGTGATTTGCCTGGCACTACACTAAGTGTTTGAGACACAGAGACAAAAGCACAAGAGTCCCTGCCTTCAAAGAGCTTACATTACAGTGATTGTTAGAAACTGAAGTCTGAGGTCAGCATAAAATAACCTTCCTCTGCTTCACTACAGAACATGAGTTTTGAAGAGAGATTGAATGAAATTAGGAAATTAGCCTGCTATGTAGGAAGCTGAAGGCACGTTTGTACTCTTGAGACACCACAAGAGAATGGTCACCAACTGTTAATGAAAAAAAGGAAAGGATTTGATATCTTTCCTTAACTGTAACAATTTTTAAAAATTTAAAAGCAAAACCACTGTTTCTATTTTCAGTTTGAAAGAATGGTCCCAGAATAGCTCCTACTTCTGAACATTTCATTTAAACCAATCCATAATTGGTTTTCTCAACAATGGTGTGACCTCAGCTAATATTGTTTCTGGATTCCTGACAGTTACATCATCATGTGTTGTTGTTGTTGGTTGTTGTTTTCAAATGACAGGTCATTTTTATTAAAAGCTTTGTTTAGAACAGATTTTACTCATAACTGTCAGAATCATTTTATTGAAGCATAAATCTGGTTATGCCATTTCCTTGTTTTAAAAATTTCAAAATTTCCCCATTGCCTACCAAATTAAGTCCCAACCCCTTTAAGATGCTCTACAATCTGACTTCAACCTCCAACTCCAACCCTATCTCCTATTACTCCCTTTTGATCCAGCCAAACTAGATTCCTCACTATTCCTTAAACATGACTAGGCCTTACACAGATCCCTGCCTTCACTTTCAATGCCTCCTCTACAAAAAGGATCCATGACTCCTCCCCCTACCTTCAGATTTCAGCTGTTGAAAGCCTATCCATCCTTCAAAGACAAGTCAAATGCCAACTCCTCTTTGAAGTCTTTCCCAATCCCTGAGCCAAAAGAATTCTTGCCCCCTCTTTTAAAAGTGGGCTTCTTTAACACATTTTGCCTGTCAGTGCACTTAATACTTTCTACCTTTTACTGCAGAAAAATGGGTATTATTTTATTGTATTCATAATAGTTCTTTGAGTACATATCCTTTCATTTAAAACCATAGGTCAAGGGGCAGCTAGGTGGTGCAATGGATAGAGCCCCGGCCCTGGAGTCAGGAGCACCTGAGTTCAAATCCGGCCTTAGACACTTAACACTTACTAGCTGTGTGATCCTGGGCAAGTCACTTAACCCCAATGGCCTCACTAAAAAAAAAAAAAAAAAAAAAAAAAAAAAACATAGGTCGAAAGATGCAGAACTAGAAGGGATCTCAGAGGTTATCTAGTCCAAACTCTTTATTTGACAGGTGAGGATACTGAAGTCTAGGAAGGTTAAGTAAATCAAGAAGCATTTATTAAGCATTTCCTATGTACCAAATATTATTCTAAGCACTGGGGATACCAAGAAAGGCAAAAACATGGTTCCCACTCTCCAAGAATTCACATGATAATGAACAAGACATCATAAAAATAACATAATAATTGAACTCCTGGGAGCTAATTATATCACTAAGATATTATAGAAGGAAAAGGGAAGAAGGTACTGGGAAGAGATTTGAGGGACACCCGCAGTTAGTGGGTGATGTGGATGAAGGTCTAGCAAAGGAGGTACTTAGGAGGAGTGGTCAGACAGAGAAGGAAACCCAGAGAGACAGTGTCATGAAAATGTAGAGAAAAAAAAGTACCCAGAAGAGGGTAATTAATATTGTCAAAGACCACAGAGAAGTCAAGAAGAGTGAGCATTAAGAAAAAGTCATTAGATTTGACAATTAAGAGATCATTGATAACTTTGGAAAAAGCAGTTTCAGTTGAGTGATGGATGAAGTCAGATTATAGGTTTAGAAGTGAGTCAGTGGAAAGGAAATAGTGGCACCTGGTATATATGACTTTCTTAAGAAATTTAGTCAAAAAAGGAGAGATGTGGGGAGAAACTTAGTGCAGTTGGTTGAATCAAGTGCAGGGTTTTTTGTTTGACAGAGAGGGAGGGGGAAAGGGATAGAGAAAAGGAAAGGGAGAGAGATCTGATGAAAAAGAGAGGGCAAGGGATCAAAGCCGCTGGTATAAGGGTTTGCCTTGGCAAGTAAAAGGACTGCTTCTTCATTTGAAATATGGGTGGATTTAATAGGTGATGATATCTGAGTGATTTGACATGGAAGAAAAGAAACAATTAAGACTAAATTTCTTGTAGCAGAGAGAGCCTTTGAAACCTGGTCCTCTGGCCCCAGAATCAATATTCTTTCCTTGTAGCATGCTGCTTTTTACCAAAATGAAAGCTATATAAGGACAGTAACTGGGTCTCATTTTTCTTTTGTAACTCCTCTCCCCAAACAAGATCTAGAATTGTGTTCTGCACACATTATACAAATACCCTCAATGGATCTATAATCTTATCATGCACATGTTCCTCCCAGCAATACAGACAGAATCTTCTTTATGCCTGCCCATCCTGTGTGACTCTTGTTTTTGTTCTCCAATGAATTTTTGAGAGGGGGCCATCTTTTCTTTCTCTTGAAAACTTGAGAATTCTAACAGAGCATAGTAGCTTTGCACTGTGGCTATATACCAGCCATCCCTCACTCTTTGATCTAATGTTTTTGTTTTGGGAAGATATTCTTTATTATGGTACTTTAAACTCCTTAATTTTTATGTTGCAGCCTTCTCATACTCACATTGTGTTCCCCAAACTACTTGTTAAGTGATATCTAGTTTTAATTCTTGAGAGACAATACTAATCAATGATTCACAATCATACAACAGCTTTAGACTAATAACATAGTAGGCTTTAAAATTTTTCATTGAATTATAGTCCCATAGTTCTAGGTATTTCTTGGACAAACTAGTCCATATCAATTACATTTTAAAGTTTTTAAAATAAATCTAACCCAACAAATCCTAGTGTTTAGAAAAGCATTACAAAGAGAAGTCAAGCATCCTTCATGAGGCCTAGGCTCTCTATGTGGGTGGGACTTAGATTTCTACATTGCTGAAAACTCTTTATTCAGAAGAATGATTTGAAAGATGCTTTTTGATTACAGGTTCTAATATGACATGAAAGGGATGACATTCCTAGACAAGAAAAGTCTTTGGTTACATTTCTTGGCATATACTACAGAGGACATTGCAGAGATCAGAGCTAGAGATTAAGCACACTGTATTGGTGACATAAGCCAGAAAAAATACACTTAAAAATTTAAATTGTGCCCTTGTCTATAATTCTATGTTTTAAATGGACTAAAGGCACAGACAGAAGAATATACACAAATAACTGAAATAACTATGACAAAACTATTCCATGACTTTCAGCCAAAAGTTTCAAATAGGTCAACACCAATTCCAACTATGAATGTCTGGGGCACTGCCAACCTAATGTCACAAAGGGAGCTGGTCTGTTATTGATTTTCTATTCCCAACTATCTTATTGATTAAAAAAATTCTACAGTCTATCCATCTGACCACATAGCCATCTGTATCAGTCTTCAAAGCAGCTGAACCAACCAGATGGTATATGCCTCAATGTTGGTCTGCCCACAATAGGCGTCACCAAATCAGAGTTGGAAGGGCCTCTGTGGTCATCTAGTTCAATCAGTTTCTGAAAACACACGCCTTCTATATCATATATGAAAACTGATTACCCGGGTTTTTCTTAAAGACTTCCAATTAGGGAGAATCTGCTAGTTAGTTCCTCATCCTATTCATTCTTCTACTAGATAATTCATTATTAGAAGTTTTTCTTTATATCAAGTCTAAACTTGCTTCTCTGGAATATTAAATGACATAGGGTTAAGCATAGATCTCTGGGTACTTCAGAGGCCTCCTTCCTAGTTGACATTAAATTATTAGTGACTACTCTTTACATCTGGCCATTCATGCAGGACTGAATGCATCCAATTTTGTTGTTATATAGATCCCAGCTTTCCATCTTGCCCAAAAAGACAATGTCAAAGGTTGTTTTGTTGTTGTTGTTGTTTGTTTGTTTGTTGGTTGGTTGGTATTTTTAGTGTTCTGTTAAAATCTAGGTAAACTACTTGTGCCATCCTTCTGGGCTACTAGTTTAGGAACCCTGTAGGGAAAAAGGAAAAAGAAATGAGGTTAACACAACATGTTTATTCTTGGCAAAGCCATACCAGATGTATATGATAACTGCTTCCTTTTCTACATATTCACCAACTATCTTTTTCATAATACATTCTATATTTTATGAATTGAAGCTTTCAGTTTGAAGATTCTATTCTTCTTTCCTTCTAAAATATCAGGATGTCTGTCTTTCTCCAGACCTGAAGTTCCTTACACATTCTCTAGTCTCTGAAGTTTCTACAGTCTCAAGAAGACATGAAGAGATATTACATATGTGTGTGTCATCTTGATATGCAATGATATCCCCCACCCCACACTCCATATTTTTATATATCCTGTTGCTTTTGAATATAGTATACCCTTCCAGAGTCAAATTCCTGTTATGAGTTTCATCTTATCACCATGTTTCAATGAAGCTATTAGGTCTGATTAACCTCCTTGCTTTAGGATGTCTGAGATAAAGCTGGGTCCTGTATTTTATGCATTTGTGTATGTTGATAAAATAATAATAAAAAAAACATACACATTTGTATGCATTGATATAAGTAGCACTTATCTAGTTCTTTAAGAAATTACATGTATGCACATATGTTACATATATGTTATATATACACGTGTTATGTGTATACATGTATATGTATGTATTATAGATTCGTGTATATTTATATCTATATACATATATATATATATATATGTTCTTTTTCATCAGCAAGGCAGTATTTGCATTTGATTTAGCTTGTTTTCCCTCTCATATTTGTTGAAGCAACACAATATGAAGGGTAAAGAGTCATAGGCTCTAGTTCCAGCTTCATGCCACAGTTGCTGGGAGGAAAGACACAAGTCTAAACTTTAATTCCTTCGACATTAAAGTGAGGATAATGGTATTTTCTCTATAAAATTTGCAGTTGTGGTAGAGGTCACATTGTATAATAGCTTTGAAAGTATAGTAATTGTTCAGATTAAAAATAATTTAAATTTTCAAGATGTTTGAACTTTGCCCAATTTTTTGTTCACAATGCATTATGGTGTAAGTAATACCATTATTCCAATTCTACAAATAAGAAAATTGAGGCTCCGAAAGGTTAATATTGTTATTCCAAAAGAAGTGTCTAGAAGCAGGATTTGAACCCGAATCTCCTAATTCCAAGTTTGTTGTTCTACATTCTATGCCAGGCTTTCTCTTTTTATTACTGTAGATGCTTTTGTTCAGTTATATCATTTGTGTCTGACCCTTTGTGACCCCATTTTGGGATTTACTTGGCAGAGATACTGGAGTGGTTTGCTATTTCCTTCTCCATCTCATTTTATAGATGAAGAACTGAGACAAACTGGATTAAGTGCCTTGCCCCGGGTCACACACCTACTAAGTGTCTAAGGCTGGATTCGAATTCAGAAAGGTGAGTCGTCCTGATTCCAAGCCCAGTGATCTACCCCCTCTGCCACATTTATCATAGAGGTATCAGGATAGGAAATGAACCTGGGATTTCATTGGCAGAGAGAATTCCTCCTGAGTAAAATACTTCTACCTGGGAGTGTAGGCAAATTCTCTGCAATTTAGAATCTTTTAATTACCTAGAATCCTGAAAAGTTCAATGATTTGCCTAGGGTTACACAGCCATGATGTTTCAAGTAAGCTTTCCAGGCCAAGTTTTCTCCACTGTGATGCTGCCTCTATTATGATATCACATAAGAACAGCATCAAACCAAAAATGGATCTAAAATTTCCATTTTTTTTTAAAAAGGGAATTATGTAAAGTTCTTAGCACTACCTAGAAATGTTCTCTACCCTAGTTGGAATGGATTTGGTATCTTGGTACCTCACAGAGCCCTCCCCATGGAGTCAGAGTCCTCACTCTTCAGGTTGTACCTGAGATTTCCTCCTAGGAACTCACTGTTTCCGTGTTGTATTTCCATTTGAACCAGTCAACCCTGAGGCAATGTCAAACTCACCTAAAGGACCTACACATCTCCTGGGAATTCATTGCACATATATAAATCCTCCCATTAGATTTCAGAATACAAAGATAGTGCCCTGAAACTTGTCCATTTGGTTAACTGATTCACACCATAGAGATAACACACAAGTTTATATGAAATCAATACTTAGTCAAGTTCATCCAGGTTCCTGGTTGTTTTACAACACTTTTACATATCCCCATGGTCTATTTGAGGTCTGACTTCTTTTGTGTATGCAGTGACAATTATAAATACTATTCATCTCCAGCAATGCCTGAACTCACAATGGAACCAGGAGAATTCTTCCCACCCAGCAGAAAACTACCTGCCTAACATAAAAGCATGAAGCCACTCCTCATGATGAGATTCCCACAGAGCCCCCCTCCCTACCCCCCCACTGAGATCAATCTCACTGTGTCAGTCTGGGGGCAGGGGGAAGCTGTGTATACAAACATGGCTGTCTGTCAGACACAATTGAAGCAAACTCCCATCTGCTGAAGCAATGCAGCTTTCTCGGCAGGCCCACGTCTCTGATTATTTATATGGTACTTCCTATTGGGATGCAGAGGCAGAAAAAATATGGGACAGATTACTAAAAGCCCAAAGGGTGTAATAAGATCACTCACAGGGAGTTTGTAAACAACTAGTATAAAATATCCCGTTCAAGACAACTTTAATAGCTGATTGAGAAGAGAACATAAATGAGTACCAAATTGGTTATACTGCCTAGTGGGCATAAAGTGGAGAACTGCAAAGAGCATTTGGAAATTCTGGGTATGCTCTATAGGCAGAGAAGAGTCAGTTTTGGATGAACTTACAAAGATTTCCCATTGTTTTGGTCAAGGCCAAATTACTTAACTCTATCTGACATAGGGTAAAGATTTGCTTCTGAAAGCTATTTGAATTTTGATTGGGTTGCATAATCAATCCTGTGGTCTTCGATTTAGAGCTGGAAGGGACCATATAGACTAGGGGTTCTTAACGTATTTTATAGGCCCCTTTGACAGTCTGAAAAAACCTATGGATCCCTTCCCAGAAAAATGTTTTTAAATGCATAAAATAAAATATATAAAAAGGATAGAAATTATATTGAAATATTTTTCAAAATATATATTAAAAACCCATGTTTACACTCCCTAGACTAAGAACCCCTGTTATAGATCATCTTGCCCAACTCAATCAGTTTTACAGATGGGGAGAGAGTGCCAGAGAAGGAAAATGACCTGCTCCAGTAGGCAGGGATGAAATCTGATGCAAGGTCCAGCTCCATGCTGCCTTAATTGATCACTTAGTTCAATTGTAAAGAATTAATTGTTATTTGAGGTTTTAATGCCTCAGGGAGCACTGGCCTGGGGCTCCCCAAACCACACGGTGCTCCACCCACTGGTTGTAGCCATTGCCAGGGCTCTGGTACCTCACATCATCACCACTCGCCAAAAATTATGATGATTGGAAGCCTAGTGAGGGCAGTCATGTGACTGTCATAGTGGCCATCCCATTGGCTGGGACTGCGTGGGGTGTTTCTAGGTTTGGGGGAGGAGAATTGGGCATTCTAGGTGGAAGCTGGAAAGCGACAGGCATTCTGCTGCGTATTTTCAGCTAATTCCTGGGCGGTGGTATTTTTCAGGTGTTGTAATTTCCCTTTCCCCATTTTTATTTCCTTTCCCTTGATCCTACTGATCCTGTTTGTGTTTTTTTTTTTTTAAGTTTGTTCTTGTTAAAATAAATCTTGTTCTGTTTTGATGGAGGCTGCCAGTTTCCTTCTTTGCCCCAATATTGCAGCGAGCCGCTTAGCTAGCACTCCCCAATTTTGGTCCCCACACAATTAAGAAATGCACCCTTTCAGCCTCTGAAACCCACTGATCCACTGGGAGTCTGTTATAATAAAATCCACAGAATCTCAAACTCCTGTTGGAAAGACCATCTTAAAGTCATTCCTCCTCCTGATTCATGATCTCTCTACAGTTGTCATTTTCTGAAAAGTGGAAGCAAACATGGTATTCTCTTCAAAAGAGCCTCATATAAGCATCATTCTGTTTTGCTTTTCAGATATTCTGGGGAGAAAATAAATCACTTCTTTATGGAATGGTGGCACAGTGAATAGAGTGCTGATCCTGAATTCAGGAAGACCTGACCTCAGACAGTGATTAGCTATGTGACCATGGGCAAGTCATTTAACCTCTGCTTCAGTTTCTTCATTTGTAAAATGAGGATAATGATAGCACCAACTTCCTAGGGTTCTTGTGAGCACAAAATGAAACACTTTCTGTAGAGTCCTCAGCACAGTGCCTGACCCGTAGTAGATATTTAATAAGTACTTGTTTCCTGCCTTCCTTACTCTCCAAGGAGATGACTTGGAGATTTTAAAGCTGACTTTTAAAAAAAATATAGTAACTTACTTTGTTGCTATATCTGTTTGGCTGTGGGCCTAATTGGCCTAAGGAAGTTAAATGACTTACTCTAGGTCATCCAGGCAGTATCGGAGACAACAATTGTCCTCAGGTCCTCTGAAACTAGAGGCAGTACTCTTTCTATCATACCCTCAGTTATTCCTCAGTGTCTCTCTATGAATAAATAACCCATTTCCTTTCCCAGCCATCTAGCTCTTGGATGATATCTTCTGTTCTAATTTTTGTCCATAATTATTTCTGGGAAGTACTAGATGCTGAAACCTCTGCATGACAACCACACATCTCTTCATTGTTCTTTTAGTGACCTGAAGTTTTAAGACTTTGAACTGCATGGCATTTCATGATTTTAAAACATATAGCCTTACTGGAAGAATATTAGAATTAAAGGTGGGGATTTGTTTCAGAGGGAAGCTTGAGGACAATGAAAAGTGTTACACATTTCTGCAATTCAGTCTAGCTTGCTCATTTTTACTTTTACTGTTCAATTTGAAGCCCAGCTCATGGTCCATCCCGGGTCTATCCAACAGAGATCTATTACTCATGGACCAGCTCTATTGGCTGTCAAATGAAATTAATTTCATCATGTACATAATCATCAAAATAGCAACTAATTATGATTTCAGAAAACTGGTGAAAGAAGCATGGCCCTCCCTGACCTCTACCTAATCTTGGCAGGGAAATGATGGAATAGTGGTATAGAAAAAGATATCAATTTTCAGATGTGGCTAATATATTTATTTATTTTGCTTGACTATCTTTTTAAGTTGGTGTCATATGAGGGGAGAAAGAAAGCTATGTATTGTGTATAGACTTGTAAAAAAACCTTTTTAAATTCACAGAAGAAAACAAAAAGAAATTCATATAGAGACTATAAATAGGGAAATTTTGTTGCTATGGTGTTAAATTTGATAAAAAAAAATTTAAACTACATAACAGGGGGCAGCTTGTTGGCACAGTGGATAAAGTACTAGTCCTGGATTCAGAAGAACCTGAGTTCAAACCTACCTCAGATACATGGCACTTGCTAGCTGTGTGACCCTGGGCAAGTCACTTAACCATCATTGCCTCACAAGAAAAACAAAAACAAACAAACCAAAAAACCCACATAATAAACTCATGGTTTTGTTAAAATACTTGTTGGGGGGGGGGTTCTTTATATAGTTATACACAGCATTTATTGTCTGTCTCTTATGTCCCAGCACTGTCCTAAGTGCTTTAAAAATATTATCTCATTTGACCCAGATTGAGGGATTATGTTTTGATGATTATACTCATAATTAAACATTTAAAATTCCTGAAAATATCAGCTTATCTTTAGCAAATAAATATACTATATTATATTTTGCTCAATGTGGTTAGTTACAAAAGTTCATCTTTCTTGATATTTGCTAAAGCTAAGATTTAAATAATTTTTAATGATTGTAATGCTGCTCTAAGTTTTCAATTGTGCAAACTTGTTTGAATTGTTTACTAAACATTTTAACTTCTACATAAAAATTGAAAATATTTAAATTTTACTTACTCTTTTTCAACAGAATTGAAAAAAAACTAACAATTTCCTCTGGAAATTTAGAAGCATTTCATAGTTACTTAACTCAAGAGTCATTTAGCTACTTCCTTTAAGTAAAATTCTCATTTTGTGGCCTTTCAAAGCATCACAGCTGAGGAATTTTAAAATCATCCTCTACATTACTAACCAGAGGCATAAATTGTAACCAATTTCAGCACCTGACTTAGTCCATCAATGAAATTAAATGAATTCTGGGTCACCAGTCAGAGGTTCCCTTTCCTTGTCTTTGTGTATGATTGTATGATACACTTTTATAGTTAAGCATGTTTTAGAAAACAAATTCACTCCAAGGTAACCAGGTACTTAGGAAATATCTTCATTATAGTGTGTGCATATACAAACACATATCCATACATATGTATGGATATATACATGTATGTTCACATATGTATGCATGTACTGAGATGCAGAAGAAAAAATTCTAACATTCAGGAGACCAAAATTCTCCATTGATTGTCTCTTATCTAGAATCTCCTAGATCTTCAATTCAATCACCTCAAAGCTGTGGTTAACCTCACTTATAAAACCTCAAAATTTAAATCTAAGTGTTGCTTCAGGGACCTGAGAAAGACCATCTGAGTATCATACTGTTTACTCCAAATTCAAATTTAAAGTACTATAAACAATTATTCTTACCTTATACCAGATTTAGATTTGAAATTAACTTTAAAGATCATATATAATTCAACTCCACTCATTTCATAGATAAAGAAACTGAGGCCTAGAGGTGATAGATAATTTAGCCAAGGTCATACAGGTAGTAAATAGAAGATTTGAGATTTGAATGTAGAGCCTCTGATTATAAATTCAGGGTCCTAGAAAGGACATATCAAAGGTACTTACTAAATGCTTGCTGACTGATTGATCTGCCTCTAACTAGCTGAGTTATTTGGGAAATTCATTTTTCCCCCTTCTGAGTATCTTAATTTCTTCATTTAAAAATGAGTAGGGGATAAAGCACCTGCCCTGGATTCAGGAGGACCTGAGTTCAAATCAGACCTCAGACACTTGACACTTACTAACTGTGTGACCCTGGGCAAGTCACTTAAACCTCATTGCCCCACAGAAACAAAACAAAACAAAACAAAACAAAACAACAAAAAAAAGAAATGAGTGGGAATTGGACTGAATGATCCTTTCTAGCTTAAACAAAGAGAACATATGAGAAGAATGCCTGTCCAAAAGTGTTTATAGCTAGGTTTTTGGAAAGCTCTGAATCTAGCTAATACAAACATAATACAGAAAATATCTATCAGTGAAATAATTTTGAAAGATTAGAGTAAGTCAAGTTATATTAGCTAGCATTTATTAAGCACCTATTATGCCAGGCACTGTTCTAAATGCTAAGGAAAAAAAGAAAGGCAAAAAAAGAAAAAAAAATCTTGCTTTCCTGGAGTTCATGTTCTAACAAAGGAGACATGATACAAACAACGATGTAAAAACCATATGTGTATATATGTGTATACACACACACACATACATACAGGATAAATGGGCATAGTCTCAAAGAATCATACATAAAATTATTTTCTTCTCAAGACTACCATAACTATAGGAGGAATCTATAGTGTTTGGAATTTATACCATGCACTGATAGGTGGCCTTGAATGTATAAACATATTGACTGTCATAAATCCTGTTTTGACATGTGCCATACCCTATGCTTGTCTGCAGATCACAAATCATATAGCATCTTGAATACCACAGACAATTCTTTAATAGTACGGGCCATGTGATTCAGATACTGACTCAAGACTCTTGGTACAATGCTGGATTTGGAGTCAGAGGATCTAGGTTCAAATCCCAGATCTGTCATTGACTTTATATGATTTTTGCTAAATAGCTTAACCTGTCTAGGCCTCAGTTTCCTCTTCTGTAAAATGAGAATGTTGCAGTAACTGACCTCTGGGGTCCCTTCCAGTTCTAAACCAATGATATTCTGATCCTCAATCAAATAGCATTCAGCAAGTCCTTGTACAAGGCAGGAGCTGTGCTAGTAGTGGGAAAACGAAATGATGAAATAATTCCTACACCCTAGGGATGGGAGATCATACATTTCCAGGTCAATCACCCCACACCCTCAAGAGAAGGCGGGGCTTTGAGGACTTTGTAGGGTCAAAAGCTAAGGGCAAAACTGAAAGCTGAACTTGGTTGCCAATAAAAAGATCTCTTCAAACCTATTACAGAAATATTCTACAAGTACCCAAGTCCTTGGAAGTTTGTTTTTGTTTTTTTCAAAAGGAGGAGGGAAAATGGGTTTCACAAGAATAGTAACAGGTAATAGGTTTGTGCCTCCCAAAAAGGAGGTTATTTCAGGTTGGCATCATTGCCGTCTTTTGTTTCATGGAGAAAATCAGGGAAGAAGACAGAGTCCACAAAGGAGAAGGAGGTAGCAAAATAATTTGCAGCTATTGCTTAATTTCCACAAAAGCACCTTAAATAGGGCTCTTTATAAAACTAAAATTGATATTGTTCTTCATGTCTGTCCCATCACTGTCACTCCCTGAATGACACAGGCAAACACAGATAGAGAGACTGTAGCTGACACAGAGAGTGTACACAGGAGATGCACTGCCCTCCACGAAGTAGATCACAATCTTTTTTGCTTTCCTGCCTGGCCCCTTTGCCTCTGGGGTCACCAGAAGGCCACTTTTCTACTTCATCTTAAATAAGAATCTTAGCAGCAGGCACTGAAAAACTTCAAATACCATGTCTGTCCTGGGTCTCCATGAAGACATTAATTAGAAAACAACTGGAATTGTGGCTTTGCTCCTCATGTCATTCCTTCATTACTTTAAAGGGTGGGGAAAGAGTGACACCAAGACTGTGAAATGGAAGGCCTCTCAGCCAGGCTGGTAGTTCACTCACTGTGTTCAAATGGGCCAGGGGGTGGGGTGGGGAACTGAGGAGGGAGGGAGGAATGTCAAGTTGTTAAGATTTATATAAACGAGGGCATTGTGTGTTCAAAAGGAGATTGGTATGTTTGATCTTAGCTGTTATTGATTTACCTTTTCCACATGATAACATTCATTAAGTAGGATAAGTAAATGTTGATGTGTTCCTTTTCAGATGTCAACAGGTAAAAAACACAGTCAGACATCACACAGGGTGCAGCTTCAAGCCTTTATCAATGGGCTGAGACAGGAAGAATTTTCTTATGGCACCATTGCCCAATATGACTTATGGCTTCACTAGCACAAAACCTTTTCTCATTTTGCAACTCAATGTGTATTTTTTTAAAGAGTTGCTGGATATTTGCTTTGCAGGTCAAGAGAGAAAAAGTCATGTAGTCAGTGGAAGCCACTCTGTGTGAAAGAGCTTCCTCAAAGGTTGAGTGCCTTGAGTCTAGTACCTAATTAAAATCCGCACTTATCCACAGCTGGATTTCTTTTAGACCTCACCTAATTTCTTGCAGGCCTTAGGCCTGTGGGCCCATATTAATTTGTAGAATCAGTGCCTCTTTAAAAGAATCCACCTCTTAAAGTAATCTAATTTTGATTGAATAGTTGATGATTCAGCTCAGTTGAATTCCCATCTAGTGATTTTTTTTTTAATCAAGCTGAGATGTTTTAACGAGTCACTGCCATTTTCCATTAAGTACACAAGTAACGGAGGCCCTGCTGAGTTAAATTACTGCAGCTGCTTCCTTACGATAGAGCAGAGCTGTACCTGTAAATAATCAAGGATCGCCATAATTCTGAGGCAAGCTCTCCTACCCACTGACTATAGCAGTTAGGTGTAGCTACAGCTGGTAACAGAGGGATGATGATAACAGCCCATTTATGTTTGAATCGATTTTTAGGCTTTTCATAATTCTCTCTCATCAATTTCACTTGGATTTCACAACTATCTTGCAAGGATGAGGTGGGATGTTGAGAAGATTATGGTCATCCTCATTCAAGAGATTGAAGTTGAATATGCAAGTATCAGAGTGACACTCCTAAAAGAGAACAAGGAATAAATATCCTATCTCTTGTATCCAAACCCACATAAATGGATTTTTCCACTTCAATATGACTGAAAGACAAGTGACATTCCAAAAGAAGAGTATCATTCCCAAATCAACGATATTCTCAATAACAGTGGTTCTCAGCCTTGGAAACTAGAGGGTTAATGAAGGATGGCCCATCTTTAGTTATTTTTTAGTTATTTAGTTCCATTTTTAGTTATTTTTTTCAAGTAGAGGAAACCACTAATATAATTACTTTCATGGAGTGGGAGGAAGTCAAACCTAAACACTTTTTTGCATTAAAAAGGAGCTTTCATATGCAAAAAGGACTGAAAACTACCATTCTAAACTATTACTTAGTGTTCAGAGAAGAAAATACTAGCAATTGCCATGTCTAACAATCATTTATCTAGTTCAGTCCCTTCATTTTGCAGATGAGAAAACTCAGATCCAGCAAATTTAAATTATTTACCTGGGTTTCATAGAGGTAGTAAGTGGCAAAGCCAGGATTCTACATAAAGAACATGGTTGCATTTTGAATAAGGAACAAATCATTTATAGCTTTCCCTTTATTTTTCTTCACCCTACTTATTGGGATTAGCAGGTAACAAACTACTAAGAAGGAGGACAGAGAAAGACTTGAGAGCAGATGTGGCTGAGCATAAAAAGCTGAGCTCCAGCCAGTCCACTCAATGCTTATAGTTTCCACATGAAAATAATGGAGGATTGTGGGAAATGAAACATTTCCATTGTTGTACTCAATTCTTAGAATTAAGGAATGAGGTCACAGAAATGAAATTCAAAGCTGATTTTCAAAAGAATAAATAAACTAGAAACAACTATACTATGAATTAGAACATGAAGATTCTAATCCTTTCTTTGGTAGTACTAGTGGTAATGGTAGTGGTGGTAGTGGTAGTGGTAGTAGTAGTAGTAGTGGTGGTGGTGGTGGTGGTGGTGATGGTAGTAGTACTCATCATCATTGTAGTGGTAATGGCAGTCATAACAATAATAATAAACATTTATAAGTCTATAAGACTGTAGGGTTTACAAAGCACTTTGTTCACAACAACCCCATCATCTTCATTATCATCTTCATTTTACATATGAGAAAACTCAGACTTGTGTGATTTGTCCAACAACACACAAATAATAAGTCCAAAACCTGAACCCATATCCTCTAACTCCATTTCCAATGATCTTTCTACACAACTAAATTGCAATGAAAACATAAATCTTGAACTTAACCTCAAGGGTCATCCAGTCCAAACTTCTCATTCTGTAGGCAAGGAAAATAAAGTCAAGGGAAATTAATACTTCCCTAAGGTCACATAGGTAGTGTCAGAGGCAGGAATTGAATTCAAGTTCTCTGACCCCAGAACCAATTTCTTTGTGAATCCATAAAAGTCAGAGCATTTATTTGCTCTTGAACTCAGCATCTTTGTTAGGAACAGAGAGAAAACCAGTTTTGCTAGATCCCCAGTGTATGAGAGGGATTATTCTCCAATGAGACTGAAAAAATCTGTTTGGCCCATTAGGGACTCATTGAAGTTAATGTAGAAGGGATGTACCATTGTAAGATTAGCCCAAAAGGAAAATCATTGGCAGTTATCTGGCAAATGAACTAGAGTGGGAAGACTTAAGAAAGGGAGAACAATTGTGGGAGGGGTTTGCAATTATCTAAGCCAAAATGAGGAAACTGAACAAATTTGGTAGTCATGTGAGAGAAAAAGGTGTCAGATGTAAAAGAGTAAGGGGAGGGGAAGGACATGGGAAGAAGAAGGGGGAGGGAGAGGGGGAGGGGGAGAAGGGCAGGGAAATGTCCAAGATAATGCAGAGGAAATGAAACTGTGAGAACAAAAGTATAGTGGTGGCTTCATCTGAAATTGGGAAGTTTGGAATAGGTAACAGGTTTTTTGGGGGAAATACTGAGATCAATTTTGACATGTCTCTAGGAATCCACTTTGAAGTATCCAAGACACTTATTGTTATTAGTTATTAGTGATGTGGGAATGAAGGTCTCAGAGAAGAGGCTGAGGCTGAATATATAAATCTGAGTCATTTGTATAGAAAAGATAATTAAACTGAGGATATTATCAAGATGATCTAGAGGGAGAAGAGAAGAGAACCTATAACAGAACCAGGGGGAACACACTTTAAAAAAGTATAATATGGATTGTGAGTCAGCAAAAGAGATGGAGAAGGAACAGTCAGATAAATATAAGTAGAATAAAGAAAAAGTAGTGTCACACAAACACAAAGACAGAGAGGAGAGTATATTCAGGAGGAGAGAGTGACCAATAGTGTGAATATAGCAGATAGGGCAAGACATGATTCTCTTATCTACTTATACCTCTCTCCTGCCTTCTAGTCTTACATCTCCAACCATTTATTAGACAGCTTAAAATGAATGAGTATAGTATGCTCCCAATCACTTTGGTTTACAGTCGAGATGTTATCCTCAATTCCTTACTCTTTGTCTCATGTAGTTTTCATTTATGATTTCTTTAAATATAGCTCTGAAAAAAAACAGGCGTTGAAAAGTCCATTCTGATTCAAATGAAACTATTTGACTATGCCTTTAAACCCAAAACAATGGCAGTGGTTCATTGGTAGGTGCCAATAATAGGTGCTAGCCCAAGCCTCTCTTGCTCATTTTTGATGGTTTTGATGGCTCAGAGTGAGTGTAAATAGCAATTGTCTTCTCTCCTGGCCAGAAACTCTGAGGTTCTTCCCTTTCCAGATTGATTCTAGTGTGATGACACACTAGCCCAACTTTTGTCTTAATTATTACCTAGCCCTTAATCACTGAATGGGTGTTGCCTCAGACAAACTGAGACCTGGAAAAGACCTTGACTTAAAAAGGCCAAGGTCTTTTACCACATCCTGGGCCATCTTCAGTCATCAAATGTTAAGAACAGCCACCTTAAAACAGATGGAAAAGAATGTTGCAAAATTATGAAGAACAAGCTTGACCCCAAAAAAGATATAGGAGAAGATTCACTGCTTCTTATTAGAGGTGGGATAGAGAATAGGAAGAGGAGTAGTACACAGGTGTGGAATGTTGAACATAATGTCATGTTTTGTTCATTTGTTTGATGTAGTGATCAGTAATGAATTGTTTCCTCTTTTAAAAATATATTTGTTATAAGGTATGATTCTTAGAGGGGCTACATTGTGAAAAGTATATGATGTTAAAATAAAATATATTAAAATCTGTTTTTTTAAAGAAATTTTAATAATTTTTAACTTTTTAACTTTTTAATAAAGTTGACACAAGATATTTAAAAAATCATAGCAACCTGGAATCATTTGGCGTAAGGATAAATTATAATAATCAGTGTTCAAAATGATGCCTGAGGTGTTGTTCTTGTTTAAGTTGTGTCCAACTCTTTGTGACCCAATTGTAGGGTTTTCTTGGCAAAGAAACTGGTGTGATTTGCCATTTCCTTCTCCAACTCATTTAACAGATGAGGAACAGAGGTAAAGAGGGTTCAGTGACTTTCCTAGGGTCACATGACCACTAAGTGTCTGAGCCCAGATTTGAATTTAGGTCTTCCTGACAATAGGCCCAGGGCTCTATCCACTGTGCCACCTACTGCCCTGAATCATTAAGAAAAGTTAATTTTTTGCCTCCTATACTCTTTTAAGAAAGTAAGCAAGGGGGGCAGTTAGGTGGTGCAGTAAATAGAGCACTGGCCCTGGAGTCAGGAGGCCTTCAAATCCAGCCTCAGACACTTGACACGTACTAGCTGTGTGACCCTGGGCAAGTCACTTGACCCTCATTGCCCTGCAAGAAAAACAAAGAAAAGAAAAGAAGACTATTAGTCTACTACAGCTTTTTTAGTCCTGTCTACTCACCTGGTGGGTATGATGATGACTTTTTTTCTGCTACGGAACTGTATTTTATATATTAGATTCAAGAGAATCCTGCATATTAGGTTGTAATTACATGTAGTGGCAAGTAGATATCCTTGATATTTATTTCTGCTTGTGAAAGGACTGTAACTGATTAGTTTGACTAAAAGTTATATTGATAAGTTTTTCTAATGGTAGTGCTGACAAGCATTTAATCCTGCATTAACCAGGATTATGCAGGTTGTCAAGATAAAGCACCATGTTGATAATTACCCTTGGTGGGGGTGGGAGGTAGGGAGGTTGACATTTTAGAAAGGTTGCTATGTAAAATGCCTAAGATTTCTAGTAAATTTTAACAGAATATCCCCCCCTTTTAGCCAGAGCTAAAAGATAAAAGCTTCATTAATTGAGATATTTACTTTTATAGAATATCTAATTCCTTTCCAGTAATTCATTACCATGATAGTGTTATTTTATCAGCTTCAGTTAGAAAGTACCTAATATGATGCAAGATGAATTTCTTAGCTTATTAAATAAAGGTTGGTTATTCTAGGGTCCTGGTCTTCCTCTGAAAAAAATGTTAAAGTCACCTTTTTTCCTCCTTCTCCTAAGATACATATCTGCCATGAGCTAAGGGTCCAGTAGCCTAAAAAGGCAGTATGATGTGATGAAAAGAACAATAGAGTTGGAGACAGATGATCTTGGTTCAACTCCCAGATCTCATACTTATAACTGTGAGATTTTGAGCAAACTCTTTGACCTCTCTAAATCTGTTTCCTCTTCTAGCAAATGATAACATTGCACCACTCACCTAACAGGACTGTTGTGAGGAAATAAAAATAATAACTGTTTTATATAATACTTTAGAGTTTGAAAAAAGACTTACTATATTATCTTACCTGAGCTTCATAAAAATACTGTAAGATGGGCACTGTGGATATTATTACATCTCTCTATAGGTGATGAAACTGATGCTCAGGGAGGTTAATTAGTCCATACTACTTTCAAGTATTTTGTAAACTTCACAGACCTGTATGATAATTATTATTCCTGGGGTTATTTTTTTTTTTTGAGTTGGAGTTAAGGTAGAAATGGTTCTGGGACAAGTTGCTATCCCACTATTAATTTTTAATATTTAATGTTTTAAAGGCTGTTAAGAGGTAGATGTAATAACTGCTCGTTGTATTTGAATGCAAGTATTGGGATTTAAGATCATCACCTTTAAGCCTGAGGCAGCTAGGTGGCTCAGTGAAGCACTAGGCCTAGAGTCAGAAAGACCTAAGTTCAAAGCCCACCTCTAAGACTCACTAACTCTGTTACCTTGAGCATGTCATTTAACCTCTATTTGCCTTAATCCATTGGAGAAGGAAATGGCAAACCAATCTAATATCTTAGCCAAGAAAATCCCAGAGTCTTGAAATACAACTGAACAATAACAAACCTTTAGGTTAACTAAGTTTCCTTGACACACCTCTTCCAACAAACAGGACACCTGAGAAGGTATACATCGCATCTTGTTCTCGTATGTTGTTCTCTATTGTTAGGTCTCTTTTTTTATAAACACTTTTTTTTTTTTTTGGCACAGCTAGTAAGTGTCAAGTGTCTGAGGCCAGATTTGAACTCAGGTACTCCTGAATCCAGGGCCGGTGCTTTATCCACTGCACCACCTAGCTGCCCCAGGTCTCTATATTTTGAAAGCTTTTCATTCTATGTAGCTCGAATATGAATACTTTGTATGGTGACATCTATTAAAAAAAAAAAAACATTCTTACGTTTTTAGGATCAATGTTATGTTTGGGAGCAATAGTTCATTCTGAGAGAATCTTGTGATTTTTGTATAGTTTATTGGTTGAGCTGTCCTGAATATTTTGAAGTCTGTATTTATAGTATAGTGATTTGGGTTTTTTCAGTCCATAAAAGATAATGAATTTTTCATGAATTCTAATCACCAGATCATGTCTTGCTAGGTTTTTGGTAGGTGCTAAAGTTTTGCAGTTTGTGGTGATGTGTCACACTATTTCTACTATTTCCTTGTATGATAAATTTATCACTTAGTTTAGGCTATTCCAGTGGCAATGACCTGATCTTTAATTTTGACATGAATGCCATGTTTTCCACAAAAAAAAAAATTATATGACAGACATTTCTTGGATGTTTCTTTGTTGGCATATTGATGGCTGAATACTGCCCATGGGAGGCCTTTTGATTTCACTCAAGGATATTTACTATTTCACAGATTCCATTTGGAAGTCAACCACTTTCAGTTGCATTCTACATATCTGATGTTATACAGGTATTATCATATGGCTCAATGAAGCAATGTTTGATTATTTCAAATATGTGTCTGTAGGCTTGTGATATATTTATCAGATGTTCTAAGAATATTTATCAATCTCTTTCTCCTTTTTGGCAAGGGAATGTTCATCTTTCTATAATTGCTTTAAGATGTTGGGACCAGTATTTCATTATCCCATTTTATAGCTGAAAAAATCTGGGATTCAGAGAGTTTAGATGACCTGTGCACAAGTAATAAGTGTTTGGGTCAGAATCACTTTTCTTTGGGAAATGCACCCTGGGTGGAACCCATTGGCATAGATATAGCATGCATAATTTCTTGCTGCACAAATTTTAAATTTAGCAATGTCAGCCTATGCCCTTCTAGTCATATTATGAAGTATTATTTTTCTTCTTGATTTATGACTTCAAATCATTAAATATCAATGCCTCAAAATAACCATTGGACAACTGAAAGGCACAGACAAAGTTCAAGTAGGCTATAGCTAAAGGTTGGCTATATGCTTCATTTTTGTCTTGTATAGAGTTTGTAGGATCCTAAATTTACACCTGGAAGGGACCTTAAAATCATTTAGTCCAACCCTTTCATTTTATAGATGAGGAAATTGAGGCCCAGAATCATTAAGTGACTTGCTTAAGGCTACAATGATACATAAGAGGAACAGAAACTAAACTTAAGTATTGTATCTCCAAAACCTATACTTTTCCTATTGTACCACATTTTGGCCAACAATAACTTGATTTTGGAGGGGAGAGGGGGCAATAAGGGTTAAGTGACTTAGGGTCACACAGCTAGTAAGTATCAAGTATTTGAGGCAGGATTTGAACTCATGTCCTCCTGAATCTGTAATGATTGGAATGATGCCACCTGCTGGAGAGCTACTGTAGGAAAGCTCCACTATGAGGAGAAGGGTCTTAGGGCAAGCCATGTGCTCAAGGTCCTTGGCATCAGAAAGTGATGTTTGCTCATGGGTACTGTCTATCAAGGCTACCAGCCAATCAACTTGAGCAGCCTCCCATTTCTAGGAGGAGGACACGAAGTAAGAAGTGGATGCTGGCAGAGGGCTTTTTCTTCTTTTGGTTCCTGACCTCGCTATGGTGGATCGGATGATGAAGTCTCTTAGAGATAGTTAGATTTTTACCTTTCTCTCTGATCCTAATGCTCTTTAATAAATACTTAAACACTTAAATACTCTTACTAAAGCTTATAATTTATTGGTGACCACTCACATATTTTAGACTAGCTAGAATTTTAGCCCCCTTACAAATCCAAGGTCAGTGCTTTATGCATTGTACCACATAGCTACCCCCAACAATAACTTGATTTAAACAAGATTTGTTAACTCCACATCCAAAACTTCTGCTATGTCAATTTGATCACATTTCTTACATCAGTCTCATTCTTTATATTAACATGACTACCAGCCTAGTTCTGGCTCTACTGTATTTTCTGTGCTTCCAGTCTCACTGCTTTCCAATTTATCCTGCTGTCAAAATAATACTCCTAAAGCATGTCTGACTATATTAGACTTCTTTTCAAAGTGGGTCCCAATAGCCTATAGAATAAAATATAAAGTCTTCCTCCTGACATTTAAAATCCTCTTAATAAGCTGGATCTTCCGCCTTTTCCAGTTTACTTCTCCTTATTCTCTTTCGCACATTCTAATTCTAGCCAAACTTCTAACTTTTCAAATTTAGCATTTAACCTCCTGACTCTGTGCCTTTTTCATAGACTGCTCCATACCTGGAAGGTTTTCCCTTTTTTATCTTGACCTCTTAAAATCCTTAGCTTCCACCAAGGCCAAAATCATGTGTTACCTACTACTTGAATCAACTTTAGATCCTCCTTAAATTAGTGCTTTCTCTTGCATTAATTAACTAAATAACTATATTTTTATATTTATCTATTCACATTTTGTGTCTCCTGGTAGGAAGTAAGCTCCTTGTGGGCAGGACCTTTTTTTTGTCCTAATACCCTCAGGACCTACAAATATGTCTTGAACCTACTAAGCACTTAATAAATGATTGATGAAATTTAAATGAATTTAACATGAGAAGAAGCATAAAAGAACATTTTAATAAAAAGAATGTGGGTTATTTATTAATAAGAGTAAGAGATAGATGACCCAAGCCCTGAACTACTCTCTATGAAATAGTTAAAAAAAAAAAGAGAGAACTACTAGGAATTTCAATTAGATCCTTTTTAGGGGATTTGTGGAAATGCATAGGTATCATAGAGGATGAGATTGCCTAGAGGGGATGTGTGGTCTCTCTACCTTTGGAAAGAGTACCCACATGGTCTCAGACTTATACAATAATGTGATCTTAGACTGGAGTAAGACAGAAGTTATGAGAGCTTAGAGTAGCAGCTATGTGACTGATAAGAAAGAGACTGATTTGAGAAATTATATGGAGATAAAATTGACAGAAGAGGAGTTTTGGGTACAGAATTATCAAGTCATGTTTAAGTCAAGTTATTGTGGCTCATACGTGATGCAGTGAACAGAGTGCTGGATTGGAGTCTTAACATGGAGGCCAGACCACCTATGAAACGAAAATTATATTCAGTTCTGAATGCTATATTTTAGGATATTCATAAGATGGCAAGCATTTATAGAAGGACAAAACATGATGGTGAGGGATTGATAAAAGGAATTGGGGATATTTAGCCTGGAGAAATGAAGACTTAAGCTGTCTTTAAGAATTTTCAGGGCTGTCATGGGGAAGAGAGGTGTGACTGTTCTACTTGTCCCCAAAGGGTAAAACTAGGAACAATGGATTAAAGTTGTAAAGACATATTTCAACTTGATGTAAGGGGGAGAAATTTGCTAATAAATTGGAATGGAATTCTTTGGGACATGGGGGGTTTCCCCTGACTTGAGATCTTGGACAGAAATTTGGATGACCACATGCAGGATCTGTTGTGGAGGGTCTTCTTATTTAGGCATGTGTTGGAACTGACAGCTACTGAGCTCCTACCTAACTAGGATTCTGTTTTGTTATTTCTATTAAATTTTTTTATTTTAAAAATAAGAGAGCCCAACTAGGGATTATAATGGCTCATGCACAAATTGCCATTCATTTTTTTTTCTTCTTCCAAGAAAATTGCATTGCTCCACCACTTTTTACTGAATCATTATTTTCTTCTCAGCCATTGTAGAATATATTATGATGAAGAAGGGCAAGAGATAATGCTAGAAGGCCCCCACCTACTCCAGCTAACATGGAAGAGAACCAAGTATAAAATGTATTCTGTACCACATGATGACTTTTAGGTTATGGACCTTAGTCTCTTGCCATGGTTCACATGAGAAGTGAATAGCTTTGTGTAAAGAATCAATTGTTATTTGAGGTTTATATGACCTCATCTTTTAGCTAGAATTAAAAAAAAAATCTCAGCGCTCACTGGGTTCTTCCCAGCAGACCAAAGGGTGACCACAAACAGCCCCTAGCCAATTGGGTGACCGCTCTGACAGTCACATGACTGCCCTCACTGGGCTTCCAATCATTATAATTTTGCCAGGCCCATGTAGGCATCAGCAAGTGGTGATGATGTGAGGTGCCAGCGCCATCCTGACGGCTACAACCAGTGGGTGGAGCACCGTGCCATTTGTGGACGTGCTGCACCTGAGCCCCAGGCCACTGTGCGTGCTGTTTTTTTTTTTTTAATTCTAGGGAAAAAATGTAGTCATAAAAACCTCAAATAACAATTAATTCTTTACATTTGGAAAGCAACACTATATCTGTATCCACTTCTTCTGTTTCTCTGAATGTTGCTTTGCAAATAGTAAATGCTTAATAAATGTTTGCTAGATGAATTTGTAACCATAAGGCATTGTTGGGATTATCAAATTGGCTGAAGGAGGTATTCCCTCCTCACTTCCCACTTCCTCCAGGAAAAGAGTGGATCAGAATCTTTTAAAACTGCATCTATCTCTGCCCTTCTGGGTCTGACTTTGGACAAAGCCTCTATTTGGCTCTCATCTCCTTTAATTCCATTCTCTCTTCTTTCCTTGGGGAGCAAAGATGGTTTAGCCCCTGTCATACTGCTGAACATAACAGCAGGCTCATTTATGTTCATAAGTCATTCTGTTAATGTGAAGAGGTTAAAAATAGGTATTTTAATATTAAGTATCAATAAAATTAAAACTTATCTCATCAGACTTTGAGGCAATACCTAGATAACAAGATAATAAGGAACTTCCAATCAAAATCAATTCTGTGAAGTTAAAATAGTCAAAAGGGTTTTTTTCTCTCTCCATTTGCATTCTTTAAATATATCTTGAGTATACACACAAGAAATATTATTTCCAGATCAACCATAATTTTTATGTAAAAAGGAAAAAAAAATTAAGTCATGAGGAAACATGAGAAACATGTTGATGAAATATGGTAAAACAAAGCACATAAATTTCTGATAATAATAACAAAAGCATGTGAAGAAGAAAGGTAGACAAACAGAAACAGACAGATGAAGAAAGAACTAATATTCCTTAGATCCCTGGAGAGGGACAGCTCAGTTCATTCACCTTCCCCACAAAAGAATTTTCTCATTATCAAAAGATCAAACTACAAAGAATTAGTGTCTATGATGAAGATGTATTTATCTCTCTGCTCACCATCACTTTTCCTTTTCTCTCCTTCTCCCTTTTAAATAGAAGTGATAAGAGAGCACTGGCAGCTGCTTCACTCCACTCCTTGCCCTCAGAACCACTGTGGGGAAGAAATAGATGGAAGATAGACAGATAGACAGACAGACAGGCACATAGATAGATAGATAGATAGATAGATAGATAGATAGATAGATAGATAGATAGATAGATAGATAGATAGATAGATAGATAGATAGATAGATAGCATTTATTAAGCACTTACTATGTTCCAGACATTCTAAGTACTAGGGATCCAAATAAAAGAAAAGAAGACATTCCTTTCCACAAGGAGCTTTCATTATCATGGGGGAAGGCAGCACATAATGAGGACATATAGTAGGTGGGGTGAAGAGGAGGGGAAGCTGTTAGTGAGGAAGTAGAGAGGAAGTACAAAGTTGAGTAGGGAATGAAGTGATCATCATTTATATCACTCCACAGAGAGATACCTAGGCTACGAAGACTGCTTTTTTATGATAAAATATTACAAATACCAAATTCCTTAGCTAGCCCTGAGATACTTCTACAAAAAACCTGGATTCATTCAGAGCTGGGCCAGATTTGAACTTCTCCTGGTCCAATACTCTATAGACCATGTCACCTAGCTGACTCAGAGTCACAATGGGACTTAACTTTTCTATTTTCATGGGGGAATGGACTAAATCTTACAAAAAATTTAGAGCAAGAAACCAGAAAAATAGATTTTTATCATGACTGTTGAAATCGCTTCCTGCCAGGCTTAAGCTACTTCAAGATATCACATTTCACATAGCAACTGGATTCAGGACCACACCTATGCAAGGTTATGAAGTAGACAGGGTTTATTTTCCAAATCTACCGCAATTTCTCTATGTCTCTTACATATCTTTACCATGACCCCGCCCACCAAAAGCAGATTTTCTATAACTTCATACTGCCATCTTGTTGCCCACAGTCATCTACTTATTGGAGGTGACTAAGCCCCACCCAAAGCATCTCAGCCTCCCAAATTAGGTTCTTTGTCTTCTATTAAAAAATTCATTACTTTATTTAAATATTCTCATTTTTCTTTGAAGGAAAGGTTCTGGCTAAAGTAATTGACATTAAGGTTGGATTCCACTTCTGGAAATTCTTTTTTTTTTTTTTTTTTTTTTAGTGAGGCAATTGGGGTTAAGTGACTTGCCCAGGGTCACACAGCTAGTAAGTGTTAAGTGTCTGAGGCCAGATTTGAACTCAGGTCCTACTGAATCCAGGGCCGGTGCTCTATCCACTGCACCACCTAGCTGCCCCTGGAAATTCTTATACAATAAACATAGACAAGCAGGGGTATGTCCCATGATGCTTTGCCAGAGTATGCATTTTTAGTTGCTTGGGAGTTATCTTAGTCCAAAAGATCAGGGGTGGGGGTGGAGAGTATCCTCTAAAATTTAAAATCTTTAAAAGGTTTTTGTTAAATTAGTGTAATGAATTTCTTATGATAGAATTTTTGATTGGGAGACAAAATAAAATGAAGCATTTCAGGTATTATACGGACCTAGGATTATTTTTTTTTTTAAATCTAGAGGTAGAAGATATCACAGAGACAATCTAGTACAATGTCTTCAGTTATTTAAGAGAGCAGGAAAATAAGACCCAGAAAGTTAAATTATTTGTCCAAGGCTTCTCAGGTAGTAAGCATCAGAGGTAAAAATTGGAACTTGGATTATCTAACTCAAGCCACGGAATGCTTTTTCCACCAAACATTTATTTATTTTTCTTATTAGGCTTCCAGGTTTTTATTTGATTTTGTTTTAGCCACTCCTTAAATCACGCCATATAAAACATCACCTACTTCTCTGACCCTGTAGTTGGCCTGGTCACTAAGCAGTCTCTTCTCTACCTTCTCTCCTACCACCAATACCACCACCACACATCCTACCAAACAATGAAGTGGATAGAATTAGAGAAAAATCTGGGAGGATCACCTGGAAGTCTATACAAATGTGATTAGTGGTGCTTGGCAGATAAAAGCTAATGCACTTAGCAAGGATAAAAGTTGACTTTTACTGGGCTGTTATTTAGACTTCGTTTCTTAAAGGGGCAAAATACCATGTCTTCTGCTGCCACCCAACCCCCAAAGAAAATCTGGGTCAGGTTTTCAATTCATTGTGTGGCAATCTAATACTGAAAGCGGAGAAATAGGTTAACAACTATTCTCTCCCCCTCCTCCCTTGCACTGGTGGACCCAGAAGTGACTGAAGTTTTGCTCCAACTGCTGGCACATTTTTTTTGTCTTCTCTCAAGATCAAAAATAATAGGATTAGTCCTGGAAAAAAAATAACACTCTTGTGTTTGAGGTATTTTGGCAGAGGTATTCTTCCCCTGCCCCACTTTTAAGCCAAGCCTGCAGTCTGACTGGATTGCTTCTGTTGATCTCTGTGCTGATGCTCTAGCATAGGTCTGCCTCTGCCCCAGCTAGGAATGCTTGGGGAGGGTTTGGGGGGCTGGGAGGGAAGGGAGCCTGTGTCCTTAGTATAACCTGGCCTGGTGTTAATCACACTAAAGTGACATCCTTTCTGCATACTTACTGTGGCCATCATCTATCTCTGCCGCCACCCTGCACACATCCCACTCTATCTGAGACCTTGGCATCACTGATAGCCCTAACAATGTCTCCCAGTGTTGGGCCTCTGGGCCTCCCTGGCAAAATGAATATCCTGGCCCCTTTGGACTGGCTCAGATGTATGCAGCCATCACCTAGTTGGGTGAGCAGAAAATTAAAGGTTTTTTTTTCCTTTTTTCTTTTCTTTTCTTTTCTTTCTTTCTTTCTTTCTTTTTTTTTTTAAGTTGAGAAGAGGAAGGGGGAGAAGAATGAGCTCAGTAATATGATCTTTTTCTAAACTCCACCCTGCTCTGAGAGCAATCAGGTAAAATCCATTACACAAAGAATTTCAAAGGTTCCTTTTCTAAAGCTATCAGCAACAATACTGCCCATTGTTTACACTTTAATTAACTTCTGTTTTACTGATTTATTAAAAAAAAAGATGAATTAGCCTTATGCTTTGGGTTAAATTATTGCAATTTGAAACTATTCATACCTTACTTAAGAACTTCAAAGCTAGCAAAGGTTGTTTATGTGGAGGAAATCAAATTAGCCATACTATTACAGTGGCTTTAATAGTTTAGGGTGGTCCGAGTGATAAGAAACAGTAATTGGCAAGAAAGACTACCTTCCTCTCTCAACCTCTGGACTTCAGTAGCCACTAGTCAGCTATGTCTTAACTGTAAACAGGTTTAGAATCACAGATTTAGAAGAACAGGAATTAACCTTGCAGGTCAGTGAGTCCAACTCCCTGATTTTACAGGTGAGGAAACTGAGACCCAGAGAAGTTAAATGATTTCACCACGGTCAAACAGTTAAGTGATAAAGTATTTAAATGCAAGTCTTTGGCCAACATTTCTACTATACTACATTGCCCAACAGCATGGAGATTGTTCTAGTTTTATTTTTAGAAGATGAGGATAATAATACCCAAAGTCATACAGGTAAGCAAGGGAAAGAGCTAAGCTTCAAACTAAAATCCCATAACCATAAATCTAGCACTTTTCTCACTGATTACAACACCCTTCTTGCTCCCCACCATGGAGATTATTTAGTTACTGGAAACTAGAGTTTAAAAATATTAACTGGGGCAGCTAGGTGGCACAGTGGATAGAGCACCGGCCCTGGATTCAGGAGGACCTGAGTTCAAATCCAGCCTCAGACACTTAACACTTACAGCTGTGTGACCCTAGGCAAGTCACTTAACCCCAATTGCCTCACCAAAAAAAAAAAAAAGTTAACCGACTTACCCAGAATGACACAGGTAAAATGACAGAGACAAAATTCAAACCCAAATCCATAGCACACTTTCCCCTGTATCAAGTTCGTTGTTGACTTCTGAGTGGACTGAAGGGACTGGACACATTGTGGTTTTATATGTAAAATTCCCCATTTTTGGAAACAGAATGGTCTCAAGGGAGGGGAAGGTTGAAAGCAATGAAGTTCTGTGCTAACTTGGTCAGGGGGAATAGCAACAAGACAGTGAATGAAGACAAAAGCCTGGAAAATGAGAAACACATTTAAGTATGTGAGGAAAAGTCATTCCATAATTCAACAGAAACAAAAACAAACACTAGGCTCATTCCGAAGTACTGCTGCATGTCAAGTATGTACTGGTAGAGTTAAAGAAGGCTGGTTGACCACATTTTAAGGCAACCCAAGAGAGAAGACTAATTATATGTAATGTCGGCACATCCTCCTTCCTCAATGATCACACATTCACACCAAAAGGGAAATCAGTTATTTCTGACTTGACAGAGAGATGGGAGAAACATGTGAGTCCAAGATCCTGCTAACCTTGGTGGAAACTGGGCCCAGAATCAACAGCTGTGTTCAAGGTTGCCTCGATACATATAAAGAATCAAGGGACATGCTGATGTTTACAGGGACATGAAGCATAATGCACTCGGCTAAGGATTCTAGGATTTCCTTAGAAAAATGACAGCAGATGTCCATTTCTTATGACTAGAGGGAAAAGGGCCTTAAATCATCTATAAATGTGACCATAATACTGTACTTGCTTAAGTCAACCCAGAAGTTTCTAAGGAATGTGCCAAACCAAAACTTAAAAAAAAAAAAAAGTCCACATAACACTCTCAGGTGTCTAGCTGCAAAAGTGAGTAAACCAGAAGAGAAAATAAACTTTGTAAGCGCCAAAGTATAAATTACTGCACACTAATCTCAGCTCTTAAAATGATCTGATGTTCCAGAACAAACCTTTTATTGTGTAGGTCCACTAAAATGGGCCATTCATGATCTCACACGACTGTAAAGAATGACCCAAATGAAAGTCTTAGTAAAGGACCAATAATCATAGCTGATATTTATATAGGACTTGATGGCATCTGCACACATTATCTCATTTGATCCTCACAGCAACCTTTTACAATAGATAATATACCTATTCTTATTCTCAGATAAGAATACTGAGGTTGAGAACAATTTAGTAGCTTGTAGGTATCAAAGAGGAAACAGAACACTCAAAGCTGTAAGTCTCTTCTCTTTCCCCTATATTATTTCTCCTTCTAAACAAATCAAATCACACAGAGTCTTAGTAGACTTCAAAGAGTTGAATTAAAACCTAGGACTGATAACTAATTATACATAATAGTGCAAAGCAACCTCGCAAATAGGAACATACCAGAAACCAAGGTTACCTTAAAGAAACTTGAATTAACAAGCTATGAGGTAGAGGCAGGGAGATGCACATGTTAAATATAGTTTCTTTGGAAGTTAGAATTTCTTGGAAATTTACATTGGTAAAAATTGTCTACAGGTAGCGGGATAACACAGTGAATGGAACATTGGACTTGGAGTAAGTCCTGAGTTCAAATATAGCCTCAGATACTTATTAGCTGTGGGGAATAGAAAGAAAAAAACAAACAAAAACATTTTATTAAGTGCCTATTAAATTCTAGGCACTGTGCTAAGTCTAATTATCTTATTCATCCCTCACAATAACCCTCAGAAGTAGATGCTAATATTACCCCCATTTTAGAACAGAAGAAACTATGCTAACGAGAAGTTAAGTGACTTGCTTAGAATCCAGTGGCTATTTTGCTCACCCTTTTCTGGGTCTCAGCTTCAGGGACTGGAATCAGGTGTCAGAGGTTTAGAGGTGAAAGAAATCTTATAGGTAATGGAGTCAAATCCTCTCATTTACAAATGAGGAGACTGAGGCTGTTACTTGTTCAGTGACTTGTCCCAGTTTACCCAGGTAGTAAATAGCAGCAGAGACTGGATGGAAAACAAGTCCCCCTTATACCCATTGCCACCTTATCTGCCTTTAGTGCTAACTTCTCTGATCCAAATAGATGTTGTTGAAAGGGAGCTCTCTGGGTTCCCAGTTGCTCATTTTGTATTTTCCAATACAGATTTTGCTCAGGTAATTTTAGAAGGAACAAATTTAGAATATAACATAGTAATTTCATAATTGTCTATTTGATTTGGAATACAACTTTAAAAAGTAGTTTTAGAACCTAAAGTGGTGAGTAAGATTGTTTATTTAATTAGCATAGAACTCAAAAAAATCAACCCTCAGGGAAAAAATGTAACAGTTGGCCCATCCACAAATTAGTATATAAAAAAATCTGGCCAACCATGGTAAAAAGCTTAATTTGAGGCTTTAAAAGCAGTGAACTTTTCACATAGTCTATGACAGTTTTTAAAAGTGGGTTGGAAAATAAATTGATTAAATTGTCACATTTTTAAAACAGAAAACCCTCTGAAGTATTTGCTATATGTCTGTCGTGGGGGGGGGGGGGCAGACAGAGACTGAGAAAGATAGGAGAAAGAAATGAAAACAAAGGCAAAGAGAATGTTTTTATTCTAACAAGACCCCTAATAGAGGAAAGTGTTGTTCTTCCTATTTATTTGATATGGAAATTGAAGCATAGTGAAGTTAAATGTATTGCCCTAGGTCACACCATGTTCTCTAGCTAGCTCCCCTCTGCCTTGTACCACCCCCCCCCCCCCCCCGTCCCATTCATAGCTATCCATTTAAGAATAAGGAGAAATCAGGTCCTTTTTGGCTGTGATTTGGTATTTGATCCTCTTTTTTTTTTTCCCGTACATATGTTTTAATGAGGGATCAGTTGGCGAAATATTTTGAGCCAAAATGAGACATATGTAAAGCACCCGAGGAACATAGGAAGCTGTGATGATAGATAGATAGATAATAGATACATACATGCATACATACATACATACATATAGATGTGTATAGATACATGATAGATGGATGGATGATAGCCAGATAAATAGATATACACATACATATATATGTAAGCTTAATTCATCAAATTATTTCATATGAGATAGTTGGATAACAAGTCTCAAAGGGCAGAGAGAAATAGAGCAGATCATATAATCAGGGAGAATGAAGCAGACTGCTCCTCTTTCCAAATGAGGTTATCTATGAGATAACTTTCTGATGTCTCCTGTATGTATATTAAGCACCTGCAGAATGATTACAAAGATTAATTAATAAACGTGCAAGTAGAAGATACCTCTCTAGTCCCTCCAAAGGAGAGACCAAAAGAGTAACTGAGAGAGGAGGTGGGGCGAGGTGTGTGGCAGAGAGAATACTAGATCAAAGGGGAAGCCAGGTGCCCTGCAGGAGTTCAAGGACAGTGTAAGAAAAGAAAAGGTCATTAATATTGTAAAAGCTGGGGACCAGATGAGACATATTGCTACAGCAACCATGAAAAAGAGCTCAGCATGGCCTGGGAGCAAAGCAGATGGGGACTAAAGAGATTCCACCTTTGGGATAGTGACGCAAAGGGATTGAGCCAGGAATAGGCTGGACTTAAGTGCCTAGGTTGAACTGTGCACAATCAAGAGAACTCAGGTACTGAGGCATCTACTCAGCAGACCCTTCAACAATAACAGTACAAACAAATATTTTCTAAATGTTTACTGTGTACAGGACATTGTGCCAGCCCCAGGGAGAGATTGGAGATTTAGATAAGCAATCCTATATGTCCTCCAAGAACTTATGGTTTAGTAAGAGGAAATACTTGTATGAACCAATGCAAGGTAAAATGAGTCAACTAGGAAAATGAAATAAACAATGGCTACAATAACATAAATGGAAAGAACAACAACAAAATAATCTATACTTAATGCTGCAAAATTGTAATGACCAAGCTTGGCCCTGAAGAAAAGATATGAAAATGTATTTTTCTCCCTTCTTCATAGAGGTAGGGGACAAAGGAGGCAGAACACAGCATATATGGTTGAACTTTATAGATGTGTTAGTAAATATTTATCAACATTTTTTTCCCTTTTTTCCCCTTACAAGAGATGACTCTCTGGGTAAAAGGAGGAATATATTGAGAAGCAAAATACATCAATAAGAATAAAAATATAATTATAATATTTTAAATGTCATGTTATGTTCATTAGAGAGTTACAAAATAAAGTGCTATGTGAGGTTAAGGAGATTTGGGGGAGGATAGTATTAGGAGAGGTTTGTAGAGAAGGTATTTGAATTGGACTTAAGAAGAAATCAATAAGCACAAAGGGGAATATCCTAGATGGAGACCAGATCAAGTAAAGATATAGAGAAAGCAGAATGTAGTGCAAATGTGTGGGGCTGAAGGTAGGGTCATAGATTTACTTTACAGATCAGGAAACTTAAGTCTGGTGAAATTTAGTGACACACCTTGGGTCACAAAGATGTCAGAGAAGAGGGATTCAAACCCAAGTGCCCTGACTTGAGAACCAATGCTCTTCCTATTCACAAAATAATGGGGAGTGAAAATAAATAAAACTGAAAAGCTTGAGTAGAGGAAAATGATGGAAACTCTTAAATTTCAAGCAACTGTCATGTTGATTATAAAATTGTAATTACTAGATCCCTGTATCTTTTTAAAACCAATTTAGGATTTCATCAATATAGGAACTTTTGATTGGTATTTCTTCAATAAACATAAGCACATATTTTGTGACCAATACCCTTAGAGAGGTGGGTGGGGTACCAAGAGATCAAATGATTTGACTAAGGTTACACAATCAGTTTGTATTTTAGTAAGAACTTGAATCTTGGATCCAAGGCAAGCTCTCTAACCACTGACTCATGATGCTTCTCAGATCTATGCATAAGAAAGAATATTTTGGAGGTGGTATAAAGAGTAGACTGGAGGAAGAGAAAGCAGGTATAAGGAAGACTAGAAGAGGCTACTACTATGAGGTTTAAAGAGGATGGTAATGAGGTAATGTGGTGACAGTAGAAATAAAGAGGAGGGGTTAGATTTGAGAATGTCAAAGAAGAGTATAGAGAGAAGGCCAAAAAACAGAACCCTGGGAAGCATCCTCATTTTAAGGGGTTAGGAAGGTGATGGAAAGTTAATGAAAGAAAAGGAGAAAGAATTATTAGAGAGATATTAGAAACAGAAATTGCTTTCTCTGAAGATGAGGGAGAGAAGAATATGTACAGAGAGGTGGCCAATAGCATCCAAAGTTAGTGAGAGAAAAAAATTCAAAAAGGATAAAAACTGAAAAGGGGTATTGAGTTGATCATTATGTCAATGATAACCTTCAGGAGGACAGTTTCAGTTCAAAGGTGGAGATAGATATCTTACTACAAAGGACTAGGGAGAATGTGGGTAGTATGGAGATGGAGAAATTTAATGTAGACAAGTTTTTGAAAAGTTTAGTAATGAAGGTAGTGAGAAAAATGGAATAGTACCTAGATAGGTTAGATGGATCAAGGAACACTTTTTTTTGGGGGGGGGCAATGGGGGTTAAGTGACTTGCCCAGGGTCACACAGCTAGTAAGTGTCAAGTGTCTGAGGCCGGTGGTTTATCCACTGCACCACCTAGCTGCTCCCAAGGAACATTTTTTTTTAATTATTTGACTCCCCTAGGCAAATGGGAAAGAACCAGTGGAGAGCAGCAGATTGAAAGTGGACAAAAGAAAGGAGATCACTGCTGAAGCATGGTCCTACAGGAGGGGATAGAGAATAGAATCTAGGGTATAGGTGTAGGAATTAAACTTAATGAAGAATAACAATGTGATCCCTTCCATGATTGGAAGGGAAGAGAGGGTGATTATATTGAGCTTTAAGCAATGGAAGAATGGGGTAGAAGGTGTTGCTGCAAGAAACCTTGATTTTCTCAATAAAGTGAGAGATTAGGTCATCTGTTATAGGTATAATAAATAGAGTAGCAGTTTGAAGGAAGATGGAAAAATATTTGGAATCTCCACTGTAGGGAATGAATAAGAGTCGATACTGGTAGACTAGAAGTATTTTAAAGCAGCAACAAGAGCCCAAGTACACTTATTGACTCCAGATTCCCGTGTGAAACAAAGATTTTAGCTTTGTAACACCAGTATCTTTCCAGTAATGCTGCATAGCTGAGTCATACAATACCACAATCTATGAAAACATTAAAATTTAGGGTCACACAAAAGAAAAATTTGAAGTGCATGGTGACTAAAAACAGGCTGCAGCACAATACTTGTTGAGGAGGAGAAGGGAATAAAATTATGATTAGAGGGCTAAATTACCAAAATATTAATGTAACAATTAGACAATGAGAATAAGGGATAACCAATTGGTGGTCTATAGGCTCCATTCATATCTACACAATGTCAAGAGATCTAGAGGTGCATGGGTCCCTGTCCTCTAGCACACTGAGTTGATGAGCCAGAAGAAATCATAGTACGGACCACCATAAATAGATTATAATTTGCATCTTTTGAGGGAATTCCCCACATTTATGAGAATACAGATCCACCATGGCATCAATATTGGTGAGAGTCCAGCTGAAATCATGTTCTCTAAATTTCTAGTAGATAAAATCACCTTGATTTCATTATTTTTTCAGTGGTGCTCTTTCCCATGTAAGCTCAAGTAAAACCTTGGTGACTACTCCAGACCACATTGAGCTTTCCTTCTTCAATAACTAGAGCAGAATCATAATATTTCTGAATGTGATAAATATCATCTTATCTGATGTATACTTGCAAAAGATTCCCTCTAAACATATGTAACAAGTACTTATTCAGTCTTTGCTTAAAGACCTCAAGTGAAGTCTATTTCCAGAAGTGGTCCATTCTATTTGGAGGTAGTTCTAATTCTTAGGAAGTGTTTGTTTGTTTTGTTTGTTTGTTTTATGAGAAAATAATTATTAATTATGGATTTCTAGGAGAAACCTAGATGTTAGTTTTAGTTGCTCTCTCCCTGCCCCCACCCCAGAAACCAGCTTGGGATGAGTCCTTAGGTGACCAAAAAGAATGCAGATTTATTCTTTTGTTTGGCTAGGTCAGGAAGCACCTAAACATTGGAGTTCGCCCTCTCTCATATCAACCTTCAATTCATGCACTCTCTCTCTCTCTCTCTCTCTCTCTCTCTCTCTCTCTCTCCTAACCCTCTTGGCTCATAGCACTGTTTATCAGAGATATGTAATTTTTAGACCTGTAAGCCTTTAAGCCTATGGTTAGTGGGGAAGTCAGGGAGACATGTTGTCAATACATTAATAATATGTAGTTATATATTAATAATATGTACCGAAGGGGCAGTTAGGTGGCGCAGTGGTTAGAGCACTGGGCCTAGATTCAGGAGGACCTGAGTTCAAATCCCATCCTCAGACACTTGACACTAACTAGCTGTGTGACCCTGGGCAAGTCACTTAACCCTCATTGCCCCACAAAAAAACTATAAAAATGATAATAATAATAATAATAATATGTACTGATTAATAATACATGTTTACTGCCCAAACTGGTGTAATATCTATTAATTCAAATGTAGCAATAATTTTAGAAAGCAGAGACTTGGGGAAGTTAGATGGCACAGTGGATAAAGCACCAGCCCTGGATTCAGGAGGACCTGTGTTCAAATCTGGCCTCAGAAATTTGACACTTACTAGCTGTGTGACCCTGGGCAAGTCACTTAACCCTCATTGCCCCCCCAAAACAACAACAACAACAACAACAAAAAACAACCCAGAGCCTAGCATAAATAATTTAGCTAACACAGTTTGCTTGTTTTTCTTAAATCCAATCTAAATTTGCCACTTTGTAATTCCTATCCATTTTTCTGTCTAATTCTTCTCTACAATAACTCTTGAAATAGTTGAAGAAAGATATCTTCTCAAATACATAAAATCATATCTTCTCTTGGCTAAATATCCTCAATTCCTTCAACCCCTTTTCATATATCATTCACTAAAATTATTTTCCGTACTTATTGTTCTCCTCTGGACCCTCCCCAGGTTAGCAAGGTCCTTCCTAAAATGTGGTGCTTGGAATTAAACACCATATTCCAGATGTGGGCTGTCCATGGCAGAGAGATGGGGAAACATCATATCCCCATTCCAAGAGACAAGGAGTCCTTAACCTGCGATGGGTTCTTGGATAGATTTCTGGGAGGGGGGGGTGGCATTTGTGAACTTTGATGGAGAATATATGTTTATCCTATATATTTTATATAATGGAAAACATTATTTTGAGAATGGGTCCAAATATTTCACCAGATTATCAAAGGAGTCCATTACTCATGAAAGGTTAAGAACTTCTGCTAGACTCTATGTCCATTTTAATGCAGTCTTATTTTACATAAGCCTTTTTTTTTTGGCAGGGGGGGGTGGTGGTTGGGGAAAGGAGGGGGGTAGGTAATGACACTAAAAGTCTCTCTCAGAATACCTCCTGTGTCTAGCCATGCCCACACTATCTTATATTTGTGAAGTTGAATTTTTTAATCCAAATAAAATATGCTATATATTTTTCTATTAAATTTTATCTTCTTAAATTTGGCCCGAGGTTCTTGACCATTGACATCTTTTAAAATGATGGCTGTCACTGTCTATTAGTGAACCCTCCAAGATTTATGTCATCTGTAAATGTGAGGAGTATGCCATCTTTGCATTAATTCAATTCACTGATAAAAATATTAAACACCACAAGGTCAAGCATGTTTCCATAGGGCAAGTACTCAACTACTTCCAAGTTGATATCAAGTCATCAAATGACTATTCCTTTGTTCCAACCATTAATCCAGTTGTGAATCACACTAATGGTGCTATTTTGTAGCAACCATCTCTCCAAATTTTCCATAAGCCTAGCATGAGAAACTAGGTAAATTACATCTATAGCACTTACCTGAAATAGCAAGGAAAAGGAAATAAAAGTCAAAAAAGGAAATAAATCTTTTCTTGTATGTCTTATATACATATATATGTGTATATATATATATATATATATGTACATATATATCATTCATTCATTCATTCATTTGTTTTTGTGGGGGTGATGTGGGTTAAGCGACTTGCACAGGGTCACACAGCCAGTAAGTGTTAAGTGTCTGAGGCCAGATTTGAACTCAAGTCCTCCTGAATCCAAGGCCAGTGCTTTATTCACTGTGCCTCATAGCTGCCCCTTTATGTCCTATTCTTAATGAAGACATGATGGCTCATTGTGATTGCTCCTTACTTTTTGAGGGGATTGCTAATCATCTCTTTAATATTAGCTGTCCTAGACTTGTGTTTATTTGTTTGTTTTCCAAGAAAGGAAATCCAGCTCCCTGGTTTATAGTTTGGAGATTGATTTTCTTTCTTTTTTTTGAAATTGGGAATCTGCCCATATCTATTCTTATGGCGCCTCTCCCATTTTCCATGATCTTTAGAAGATTAGTGGAGGTGCCTCAGTAATCAAATCTGCCATTTCGTTCCATACCCCAGAATTTACTTCATCAGGCCCAAATGACTCAAACTCATTAAGGGCTGTCAGGTATTCTTGGTATAGAACTTAATGTCCATATCAATCATTTTGGCACTTAACCACGTGATGTTTTGTAGGCAACATGGAGAAGAGAAAAGAGCCCTGAATCAGGAGACCTGAATTTAAACCAAGGCACCACCTCCAACTTGGTGGCCATATGAAGGAAACCTAACTTCTCAAAGTGTAGTTTCTTCATGTAAAAATGTTGCTAAATATATTTGTACAAGCTACCTTACAGCATTTTTGTTAATAATGCATTTTAAAAACCTTAAAATACTATATGGCTATTGAATTAGCATCAGGATAGAAATAGAGAGTTAGATATAAATGAATTATTGCTTCTAAAGAGAAGATATAGTAATAATTCACATTTATATATGACTTTCAGATTTATTAAACCTTGACCTCCACAACAATACTAAGAAGTTAAGAGATAGATGGAGTTGTGTTATCTGATTCATCTCATAGGTGAAGAAAATTAGGTTCAGAGATTTTCAGGGACTTGGCCTTGGTTACATAACTAGATAATGTCTCCTAACACCAACAAGATTACTGGAGCTTTCAGAGGATAGGGCAGACAACATCTATTTAAAAAAATGCATCATATCAGAAGTGCAAAAGTTTTCAATAAGGATAGAAGAGGTGGGGAGAAATGAAAGATCTAGAGGGCTATTCTAATTCACCCCCTTTGCCTACCTCTCTTCCATTCCATATAAATATTTGATGATAGTTTCTTTGTTGAACCAAAGCTAATGACAAAACCATTGTGTCTAAGGCTTGATATGAACTCAGGTCTTCCTGAATCCAGACCTAGTATTCTCTCTACTTAGCTCCTGAATCAGCTCTCTGGCCTTGTATTCCCCCTTGCCAGTTGCCTTCCCACACTGGGGATATATCTTTCTTGAAGACCTGTTCTCTTAAATGATGGCTATGATCCCAGACCAGTGTTTCCATATTTCATATTTCCCTTCATTCCTAATTTGATTCTCTGGCCTTCTTGCCCTCCTCCTCCTCCTCTTCCTTGTCTTTCTCCTCTCTCTTTTCCCCCCTCCCCTTTCTCTACCTTCCTACCTTCCTTCCCCCTCCTCTACTTTTCCTTCTCCTTCCCACTCCTCCTATTTCCCCTAGCTCTCCCTTCTCCTTTACAACAACCTTGGCAAGTTCACCATCCAATTTCAAGTTCCCCTTTATGTACTATCTTCCTTAATTAGAATGCAAGCTTTTTCAGGACAAAATCTTTCTTGCTTGCTAGTAGTGGTATTCTTTATATTTAACCCAGTGGTTACCACATAGTAAATGCTGGATAAATGAATAATGAACCTCCTACTGTCTATCATCTATCTACCTATCATCTATCTATCTCTATCTATCTATCTATCTATCTATCTATCTATCTATCTATCTATCTATCTATCTATCTCTCTCTCTCTCTCTCTCTCTCTCTCTCTCTATCTATCAATCTATCTATCTATCTATCTATCTATCTATCTATCTATCTATCTATCTATCTATCTATCTATCTATCTATCTATCATCTGTAGAAGGGCCTCAAAGTTTATCTAGTCCAAAAGTTTCATTTTATTTATTCAAAGATAAGGAAATTGGGGCAGCTAGGTGGCTCAGTGGATAAAGCACCAGCCCTGTATTCAGGAGGACCTGAGTTCAAATCTGACCTCAGACACTTGACACTAGCTGTGTGACCCTGGGCAAGTCACTTAACCCTTAGTGCCCCACAAAAAAAGAAAAGAAAAGACAAAGATAAGGAAATTGAGTATGAGAGAAGGGAGGAGACTTGCTCAGGTTCCCTTAGGTAGTAAACTGAACAGATGAGATTCCAACTTAGGTCATCTGACTCCAATTCCACTCTTTTTCCATTATCCCTGCTGATAAAGAAATGGATTCTGCAAAAAAACAAAAAACAGGGCCTATATGTAACGGTGAGAAGGGCATTTGATTTTTCACATTGGGTTAAGAGAAAATAAGATTTATAATTTTAGGTATAATATTAATACCAACTGGGAAACTGTCAATAAGCAGAAAAGTCTGATATAAAGAAATAGGGAGGAAAAAACCCCACCCTCACTTCAGACCTCCCCATACATACACATGCCCAAAACACAGTGACAAGAACTTTCCCTCCATGTTCCTTCAAACAACCCCTTTTGAAATGAGACCATATAAAACAAGAAACTCAGAAGAACCAAAATAATAACAGATGTACTCTAAGTGTTCCCAGACCTAAACACCTTGGAAAGTGAAGGTCACATTCATTAAAATTGATCCCTATCTTAAATAGTTTTGACACATAGTCTCAGCCTTCATGGTAAGCAATGGAGTTCTTTGAAGAAATCCATACCAACCCAGCTAAGCTCTGTCATACAGGGTTTTCCTGACCTTCTATTTTCACATCAGTTGTTCCAATTCTGTTAAAATCATGGAGGTTTTTCAAGTGATGGTTCATTATAATGACATTTTAACAAAAAAGTAAGCCTGTACGCACACATGTACAATGTTGTACATTTAAGTAAACCCTAACTGTTTTACCTGAGATGAAGCTGGGTGGGGGCAGTGTTTTAGAATAACTGTGCACTGGTTTCTAAGAAATTAAACTAAAAATCTCCTCCATGTCCTCCCAAATGGCACTTGCATTTCAAAAAGTATTGAAAGAAACTACCTATTTCTGCTCAGTCTTCTATTGTATGGACTACCTAGAATCATTCTGTGTTTGGAATAGAGTTTCTCACACCCTTGCACCTTTAAGAAGCACAATGGGGTGAGACTGGCACATGCTGTGCAAGTATGCTCCTTTTATGAAGGTCAATCATTTCAAGTGATAAGTCCACTCCTGGTTTGACAAAGGTTTTCTCTTTGGTTTGTCCCTGGACCAATTTCTATCCCCAGTTTCATACCCTACCAAAATTCACACTCACTCTCTGGTTTGCACAATTTCCATCTGACTCCATATCCATAACTTTCTCATTTAGACTCTTTTTGGTTTGTTTTTGTTTTGTTGTTGTTGTTGTTTTGTTTGGTTGGTTTTCGGTGTTTTGGTTTGGTTTTCTGGGGTTTTGGGGGGGGTTGTTGGGTTTTTTGTTTGGTTTTTTTTTTGGTGGGGCAATGAGAGTTAAGTGACTTGCCCAGGGTCACATAGCTACTAAGTATGTGTCTGAAGATAGATTTGAACTCAGGTCCTCCTGAATCCAGGGGGGCTACTTTTTCCACCGTGCCACCTAGTTGCTGCTCTGGTTTAGACTCTTGATCTTTTAATTGACCATCACTTTTGGTTGTTCTTTGCCCAAATGGCCCTGCCCCCTCTCACCCACAAAAAAGACTGGTGGCCTTAGGTCCCTAATTTTTGCATGATCAATGCTAACTTTAGTTGATGTAAAATATAAACTCTAAGAGGGCAAGTTCTATATTTTTGTCTTTGTATTACCAGTGCCTAGCAGTTTCTGGCATATGGTAGGCACTTTAAACATGCTTATTGGAATGAATCAATGTTCCACCCATAGTAGACTGTTTCTTAAAGTTATTGACTATTGCCCATTTTAGGTGTTATTCAGTTTCTTATCCTTCACATCATTATCTAGCCAATTCATTGATCAAAAGATACTGATACTGAAATCAGAACTTGGAAGATTGGCATGTTGTTTGAAATGAACACAGGTAGCTGTTTCAGCTATGATGGGAATTTCAGGAATCTCACCTCATTTATGGGTAGATAGAATTCCAGAGGCATTTTCTAGACACTCTTTCCATATTACGGGGCAAGGGTGACTTTATGTTACCTTAGACATAGGAGTCCAACTCAGGGAGTGGTGACAGGACACCCCCAAATTGAATAGGAACTTTTATTGTTGTTGCTGTTGTAATTGTCACTGTCACTGTTGTCCTTGTTGTTATTGGTGTTATTGGTGTCATTGTTGTTGTTATGCTGATTTAGTTGTGTCTGACACTTCATGACCCCATTTGAGGTTTTCTTGGCAAAGATACTGGAGTGGTTTGTCATTTCCTTCTGAGGCAAACTGGGTTAAATGATTTCCCCAGGGCCATACAGCTCGTAAATATTTGATACCAGATTTGAACAAAAATCCTCTTGACTCCATGGCCCATACTGCAAAGCTGATTAAATTGTTGGCCCCTTTAGGGATAAGGACCATGGTGCATCCTTTTTCTCTCATATGACCTAGCACCCAGTGTGGCCCTCTGCTCAAAGTACACATTTAATAAATAGTGAATGATTGAATACAATACTTTCATTTGAGTCATGTGTTTCATATGAAATAGATTCATTCCTTTAAAAAATGTTTGTAAGTCAAAGATTGTATAAAATGGTTCACAGTTTAAATTAACTAGCTATTTAAATGCATGGTATTGCTAATTTGCAAATCTTTTTGCAAAGCAAAGAATCACTCCATAAATTGCTTTTTTTTTGGAGGAGGTGGGGTTAGCATAGATCTGGATTTTTATATAAGGAATTTGCTGAAAACTAAATATACTCAAAGAAATTTGGATATTCCAAAAGTGGGGGTATTATCTCAGCACAGGAGTCCAGTTTAAAGCAAAGCATGGACAAAACCAATTGACTCACTAACACAAGTATCTTCATCTGTTGGCCACATATATAACCGTAACCCTAAATCTCCCTGGGATTTTTCTCCTGAGACTTTCCTATAAGGGAAAATTATGTGGGTATGTTTATATATGCGTGCATGTGTGTAGGAAATTGTGGATGGGTAAAGAATGATGGACAGATAATAATTTGCAAATTTTCCCAATAGTTCTCTCTTCTCCCAGGGAGAGGGAGCAGGGTGATTATTAGAATATCATATCAGATAAATAATCGGAAAAATGACAGGTTCACTTTCTATCTGGATACTTGAAAACCAAAGCCAGGTAGAAGGGAAATTGAAATTTATACCTTGGTATCTCCAAGAATACATTTGACTACTTTTGTGATGTGGATTAGAACAATGTGGGAGAAGAAGAGTTCAGCAACCTAGTGTCACCATTGTGTTAGCCCCAAAGACCTGAAGGTGCCTAGAAGGACTGAGCACTTCCCAAAGTGTTCTAGTAAATTAGAGACAACCTGGTATGCCCCCAGGACTCTGTCTTGATGCTTCTAATCACTTGAGGGATCTCACCTGCCCACCTGGGTATTCCCTGAGCCAAATTGCTGCCTTGAATTTAGAGTTGGGATTCCAAGGTGCCAGCAGTGGTATATTTACAATTACATTTCTCTCCAACTAGGTTCTCTCTAGTTTTCATTTACACTAATAGGGTACCCCCAAGTTCCTGGGGGCTTAATAAATGCTTCCAGATACCAGAATTTCCACAGCCTTGGCTTTACAAAATGGAAGGCTGAGGGGGGAGGGTGCTGGAATGAAGAAGGAGGGATAAGGGATATGCCCTTGGTATCATGTCCCAAACTGTGGAGAAGTCCCCAATTGGTAAGCATTCTTTCATTGTTGAAATTTATAAAAAATATTAAGCCTATCATCTTTTCTATTAAATGCCCCTGTACAATTTCTTATCATATTAATGACCAGATTGTATGTTCTGGCAGCTGTGGGAAGGAGAAGGCATTCAAATGGAAAGAATTGGACCAGGTTTTGAAGTGAATAAAGAAGGCAATCAGAAATATTGCTATATTAAAAATTGATCATTTTACTTAATCCTTGCCCCATATTCCCCATACTCTGGATGTGTCTGGTGATGAAAGGAAAGTCTGATGTTGTAAAGATCAATGCATGGGAAGCTGGAATGTAAGATCTTTGAACCAAGTTAAGCTGGTTGTGGCCAAATAGGAAACAAAAAGATTAAACATTGACATGTTGGGTGTAAGTGAATTTAAATGGATTAGAATGGATGAATTTAATTCAGGTGATCACTACATATACTATTTAGAGCAAGAATCCCTTAGAAGAAATAGAGTAGTTCTTATAGTCAATAAAGAACTGAGAAAAGCAGTCCTGGACTATAATCTTAGAAATGACAAAATAATATCTGTTTGAATCCAAGACAAACTTTTCAACATCACAGAAATCCAAGTCTCTTCTCTAACCACTAATGCCAAAGAGTTCAAAGTAATTCAATTCTTGAATCAAATATATAAGAATACAAGTCATTCCTGATTTGAGAAATGATCAATGGATATGAACAGACAGTTTTCAGATGATGAAATTAAAACTATCTACAGCCATATGAAAAAAAATGTTCTTAATCACTACTGATTAGAGAAATGCAAATTAAAACTACTCTGAGGGGGCAGCTAGGTGATGCAGTGGATAGAGCACCGGCCCTGGATTCAGGAGGACCTGAGTTCAAATCTGGCCTCAGACACTTAGCAATTACTAGCTGTGTGACTCTGGGCAAGTCACTTACCCCTCATTGCCCTGCCATTAAAAAAACAAAAACAAAAACAAAAAACTACTCTGAGGTACCACCTCACTGTAAGAAATGATAAACAGATGGGTTTCAGAAAAACCTGTAAAGACTTACATGAATTGATGCTGAGTGAAATGAGAAGAACCAAGAGAACATTGTACATAGTATCAAACATCATTTTGTGTTGATTGATTGGACTTGGCTCTCCTCAGCAATGCAATGATCCAAGACAATGCCAAAAGACATGGTGGAAAATGCTCTCCACATTCAGAAAAAGAACTATGGAGTTTGAATGCAGACTAAAGAATACTATTTTCACTCTTGTTGTTGCATTTTTTATTATTATTGTAAGTCAAAGATTGTTTATTTTTCTTGTCTTTTTCCTATTTTACTCTGATTAATGGGGAAATATGTTTAACACGATTGTAATGTATAACCTGTATCAAATTGCTTATTGGCTTTGGCAGGGGGGGAGGGAAGGGAAGGGAAGGTGGGAGAAAAATTTGGAACTCAAAAATACCTTTAAATGTAATTCAGAAAATTAAAATAGATTAAATAAATGTTAAAAAATCCAAAGTAATTCAGTTCTATAAAGACCCACAACATCTTCTAGAAATAACATGCTTACAGACACACACACACACATAAAGATATCACATTCATCATAGGAGATTGGAATATTAAAGTAGGAAATCAAATACTAAAGCTAAAGTTTAAATATTTTGGCCACATAAGGACTTATTGGAAAAGAAGACAAAAGGAAAAAGAAATGTATGAATAAATAGTGTCATGGAAACAACATGAAATTGGAATAGACTTCTGGATATAGTGGTGGTTAGAAGGACATTCTATAGTCCATAGTGTTTTGAAGAGTAGAACATAATTGAAAATGACTGAACACATTCTCCAATTGATACATGGTCAAAGGATATGAACAGGAAACTTTCAGACAAAGAAATCAAAGCTATCTATAGTAATAAGAAAAATTCTCTAGATCATTATTGATAAGATAAATGCAAATTAAAACAACTCTGAGGTATCACCTCACACCTATCAGAGTGGCAAATATAATGAAAAGGAAATATTGGATGTTGGAGGAGATGTGGGAAAACTGGGATTCTAGTCTACTGCTGGTGGAGTTGTGAATGGATCTAACCATTCTGAAGAGCAATTTGGAATTATGCCCAAAGGGCTGTTGAACTGTGAATACTCTTTGATCCAGCTATACCTCTGCTAGGATTATATCTCAAAGCCATCTCAAAAAAGAGGAAAAGACCTATTTGTACAAAATATTTATATCAGCTCTTTTCATGGTGACTTTGAATTAGAAATCAAAGGCATGCCCATCAATTGGCTAAACAAGTTGTGTTATATGATTGTGATGGAATATTATCATGATATAAGAAATGAAAAACAGGATGATTTCAGAAAGTCCAATAAAGACTTGTATGAATTGATTCGTAGTGAAGTGCACAGAATCAGGAGAACATTGTGCAGTGATAACAATATTGTTTGATGAAGAAGTATGAATGACAACTATTCTCATCAATAAGATGATCCAAACAATCCTAAAGGACTAATGATGAAGCATACTATCCACCTCCAAAGAAAGAAATTATATTAAATCAAGACAAAAGCATGCTATTTTTCACTTTCTTTCATTCTTTTTCTTTTGTTCATTTTCTTATACAAAATGACTAAGAGGGCAATGTCTTACATAATTGCTTACCATTTCAAGAAGGAGGGAAGGGAGGGAAGGAAGATGGGATAGAATTTGAAATTCAAAACTTTAAATAAAAATGTTTATTATTTAAAAAAAAAGAAACAAACAAAAAATGACTCACAACCACCAATCTCTATGCCCAAGTGCATGTGTTTGCCTGTGAGTATGTGTGGGTGGGTGAGTGTATACACCCATACACACAAACACACAAACACATACACACATACACACACACACAGATGCATACACATATACCTTATCTATATTCCCTCTTTGAACCAATTCTTTTGAGAGTCAGTTTCAAGCATTGCCTGATACCTCCCCCCATATAAAACTCTTCCTTGCTCACCTCTTTTTTGTGAGAAAAATTTCCCCATTCTCCTTTCCCCCTTGCCCCAGTGTATTCCTCCTTCTCATCCTTATTTTATTTTGGGGGAGAGGGGAGCCCATCCAAACATGATCAACTCACAATCACACCTCCTGGCTATGTAGCATCTTTTGAACTGAACTACTAATTGTCAAGTTCTTAGAAGGTACAGTATCATTTTCCCATAGAGGAATGTAAACAGTTTAACTTTATTGAGTCCCTTGTAATAACTCTTTCATTTTACTTTTTTATGTTTCTTTTGAATTTTCTGTATGGATGTCAATTTTACTATTTATCTTTTGCCTTTTAATTGGAAATGCTTGAAAGTCCTTTATTTCATCAAATATCTACTTTTTTCCCCAAAGGACTATATTCATCTGGGGGGAGGGGAAGGGTAGAGGTTATTCTTGATTTTAATCTTGGTTCCTTTGCCTTCTGCAATATCATATTCCAAACCTCCATTCTTTTAATGTAGAAACTGCTTAATCTTGTGTGATCCTGATTTTGACTCCACAATATGGGAATTGTTTCTTTCTGGGTGCTTGCAATATTTTTTTTCTAGACCAAGGAGATATGAAATTTGGCTATAATATGCCTGGGAGTTTATATTTTGGGATCTCTTTCAGGAGGTAATTGGTGGATTCTTTCAATCTACATTTGGTTCTAAGATATCAGGGTAGTTGAAATATGATAACTAGGTTGTTGGTTTTTATTTGGTCATGGTTTTTAGGTAGTCCAATAATTCTTAAATTATATCTCCTTTACCTATTTTCCAGATCACTTATTTTTCCAGTAAGTTATTACATATTTTCTCTCTCTTTTTTGTTTTTTTTGTTTGTTTGTTTGCTTGTTTGTTTGTTTTTTGATGGTGCCATGAGGGTTAAGTGACTTGTCCAGGGTCACACAGTTAGTAAGTGTCAAGTGTTTGAGGCCATAATTGAACTCAGGTCTTCCTGAATACAGGGCTGGTGCTCTATCCACTGTGCCACCTAGTCGCCCCCTTTTCTCTCTTTTTAAATCCTTTTGACTTTGTTTCAGTGTTTCTTGATGTCTCATAGAGTCATTAACTTCCACTTGCCTAATTATAATTGTTATGGAATTAATTTCTTCAGTGACGTTTTGTACCTCTTTTTCTATTTGGCCAATTCTGCTTTTTAAGGAGTTCTTTTCTTTAATTACTTTTTGTGCCTTTTTTTACCACCTATTAAATCTCCTTTCATAATTTGCTTGTATCACTTTCATTTCTTTTCTCAGTTTTTCCCCTACAATTCTTTTTTTTCCCTTTAACTCTTCTGGGAATTCTTGTTGGGCCTGGGTCAAATGATTGGTTTTCTTTTAGGCTTTTTTGAACCTGTTTTTATTTTATTATCTTCTGAGTTTCTAGCTTGGTCTTCCCTATCATCATCAGTATATTTTATGGACAAGTTTTTAGTTATTGCTTTTTTACCCTCATTTTTCTAGTCTATTTCATGACTTTGAACGTTATATCCAAGTAGGACTCTACTCATGTGGGAGTGGGAAATTACTGGTTTAAGCTTCAGGCTTTTTCATGCTGCTTTTCTCAGAGCTAGTTATGGGGGTCTAAAAATTTTCAGTGCTCCAAGGTGGTGTGATTCCAGAAGAGGTTTAGTCACTACAGATGGGCCCTTGCTCCTCACAAGTACTATTGGTTCTCTTGACTCTGAAACTGTGACCAGCCCCCCTCTTCTCCTGCAGCCACAAGACCTAGAGCACTTCTCTTCCCTGGAACTGTGACCAGAGCCCAGCACTAGCATTTCTCCCTAGAAATACAACCCAGAACTGTGTATGGGCAACAGAGTTGCCAGTCAGGGCCTGTGACACCTCTTGTCAGCAAAGGGTCCTCTGTAATCTCTTTCAGAGCAGTGGTCTGACCCCTTATGGAGTGAGCTGAGAGATCCCTAAGTTACTGCTGCTATTTGTACTGTCATGGCTGTCTTCAATGTCCATTGCTGGTGCTGCTGCCATATTCTCAGCTAGTCCCCACCCTGGGGTCACAGACATCTACTGCTGCCCTCCTAAGATGTTTTAGACTATGAAAAAGACTCAATCTCTCCCTCTCTCTCTCTCTCTCTCTCTCTCTCTCTCTCTCTCTCTCTCTCTCACACACACACACACACACACACACACACACATATACACACCTTTTGTTGGCTCTGTTACTCCAAAATTTATTTTAACATTGTTTACAGGGGAATGTTGGGAGAGTTCAGCTGTGTTGCTATCTATATTCTGCAATCTTGGCTACATCTCTATTTATTTTCAATTTTTTTTCTAATAAAATTTTTTATTTATTTATATTTTGGGGTTCCAATTTTTATCCCTCTTTCCCTCCCTCCCCTTCCCCCTTCCTGAGGTGGAAAACAATCAGATATGGGTTATACATGTATGATTATGTAAAACATTATCATATTTGTCATTTTGTACAAGAAATCTTGCTTAAAAGTAGAAATTAAAGAAAGTGAAAAATAGTATGCTTCATTCTGTTCCATCAATATCAATTCTTTCTTTGGAAGTAGATAGTATGTTTCATCAATAGTCCTTTGGTATTGTCTTAGATCATTGTATTATTGAGAATAGTCACAAGCAGGAAGACTTAAGAGAGGCCTGGAAAGACATTTATGAAATGATGTATACTGAAGTGAGCAGAATTAGGAGAACATTGCACACAGAGACAGCAATACTGTTCAATGAAGGACTCTGAATGACTTTACTATTCTCAACAATACAATTATTAATAAATTTTTTGAAGTTCGTCCATGGATAAGGAACTCTGACTGACACTGGGGGTACATAGGTGAAAGGCAATGAAGTTCCTCCATAGATTTTAAAAGCCAGAATAGTGACATGTATTCACATATTTGTTTGTATACAAATGTTATAATGTGAGGTGAGAGGGATGAAGAAATTCAGGTAAAGTTCTACAGAATAGTTTAAGGAGAAGATCAGGACAGAATTTGTGGCAAAAGAACACTTGAGTTAAGCCCTAAAGCACGATGATTTCAGAGGTTCTTGGAAGGGATTCCTAACTGGAGAAGTTCCTTCATAAATGCACAGACATGGAAGCTGACTTCCCAAGATCAGATAATGGTATGTACACTGCTTACTGCTAAGAAAAAGGATATTCTAAAATACACTTGAAGATGTTCACTAAAATGTTAAAATATCATACATGTGTAAACAAATATAATGCATCCCTACATCCTCTGGGTGTACCTAACATAAATACAAGTGAATAAACTGAATGGAGAAGACACAGCTCTTGGAGCATCCCTACCACCACCTTTTCCTCAAGACTCCTCCTGCTTTGGCAAGTACAATGTCAGAATAGGGATTTAGTTGAAAATGCTTGGCTGAAGAATAAATCCTTGGCTTCTTCTAAAGGGGAATTCCCAACATTCAAGAGATTTCAATTTGGTAATAACAAATACCTAATAGTTGTTAAATTGGTTTAGAGGCAAAGAGATGAATTTCTAAAAAACTATAAAACTCCCTTTCAGTCTGTATTTTAGAAGCTTATGTTCAACAGGAAGTAGGATAGGATAGGCCTCTAGTGGATAGAGACTTGACCTCCTGAAGAAGTGGATTCAAATGTCAGCTCTGATAACATAGTGTTATGTGCCTCTGAGTAAAGCACTTCATCTCTTCCAGTATCACTTTGCTTACTAGTTAAATAGGGATGATGATGTTAATTGTAGTTTCTACCTAACCCTCTCTGGTTATTGTGTGGTTTAAATAGAATAAGGTAAGTAAATCACTTCCCAAGTCTTGTAGCTCTATACCTGCCTTCTCTTATCCTGGTATTTGAGTAGTTCATAACTTCCTACTTAAGTGTGATTTTCCAAGATTTCTGGGTGGAGACTTTAGCCAAAAGGACTAGGGCACCTCAGTAAGGCAACCCACTCACCCCTTCACATCCCAGATGTCTCTGACAAAAAGGTTAGACAAGTTGCTTAAAGGAGAAGTGTCACTTCTGTAACACTGAGATTTCCTCCCGGATCAGAATCCCTCCTTTACTTTTCTAAACCCCACCCCCCAAAATGGCTACTTTCCTCAAGGAAATTCAAGTAGTAAGACTGTTGTCCACCACTTATTGTGTTAAATGAGCTTCATGCTCACAGCCTAAATCATAAAGGCTACAAGCACCACCAGCCAAGCTTTACTTGGGGAAAAAAAATGCCCTTGCTTTAGGGTGTTGGCTATGAAGGAGTTAAAGTGCTTCTTTGTGCTAATCCCACTCTTGAATGGGAGCAGGCTAGCAGTCCATTCTCTTGCCAGTTGCTATTTTATTCATTTTTTCCCTTTTCCTTAATCCTTCCTCTGCTTCAGTTTATTAACAAACAGATTTGTGTGAGAAACAGCAGTTTATGTCCATTCATCATGTCCCATTGGTTTGCCCTGTGCCAAGGCTGCTCCTAAGCAGGCACCTGTAAGAGCCCCATTTCTGCTTGCCAGTCTTCTGCTGTTCATTATTTCCTAGTCAAGGGAATTAATGTACTTTACAAGGCAAGAAAAAAATCTCTGGCACACTTTCTCATTATTAGAAATGAGTTATTTTTAGGACTTAATCCCAGGCACCTTCAGCCCACTTAGCAATTGGGCAAGACAATAATGGATGCGCATGTGCACACTTAAGATAAGAGCTTGAACCTCTTGGCTTTTTGACTTGTGCATCATTTTAGAGGCTTCTTCTCCCTTCAGTGCTTCCATGTAATTGCATTTAATATTAATGGAAGTGATTTGCCAGAAGACACACTGTTAGCAAGAAATACAGCCTCGTTATTTATGGGTTGGCACTTCACAATTTGGGTCCTCTTTCTCTTGCCTACTCTCAATGGTACACACTGAGAAATGGCTGGCAAGGGATCAAGGGCAGTTTATAAAAGGGAGTATTGATTTATCCATATGAGGGAGGAAGAAAAGGAATGAGCATATATAGCACCTACTATGTGCCGAACACTGTGCTAAACACTTTTGTACAAGTATTATCTCATTTGACCCTCACAATGATCAGGAGACTTTTAGGGCTATTATTATCCCCATTTTACAGTTGAGGAAACTAAGGCAAAGAGGTTAAGTGACTTACCCAGGGTTACATAATTAGAAAGTAGCTGAGCTTGAACTTGAGACTTTCAGACTCAAACTAAGTCTTCTATTCACTGGAACATCTGCTGCTTATAGGCAGTTCTCATAGATGTTTCAAAGGTCGTGGGTACCTTTGACAATATAATTCTTTTTATTTTTCCTACATTCTCATATACATATCTTTTGCAATTAAATTTCCAAAGTTCAGAATATACATTGTTGCTTTATCATAGAATCATAAATTTAAAGACCAGCAAATCTAGTCACAATCATTTTGCAGATGAGGAAACTGAGGCACAGAAAGATAAAATGACTTGCTCAGGGTTAGAACTCATAAGTTTCTAAGGCTAAGCTTGAATTTAGGTCTTCCTGACTCCAGGCCTTTGCCTGACCCTTCCTGTACCAGCAGATAATCATTGTTTACATAAGGCATATGTACATTCTCCCCTTTTAAATGGAGAGCTGAAAGTTCCCAATAAATGACAAGAAAATTCAATTTTCCTTCCATTAAGAATATTTGCTTTTCATTTTCCAAATTATGGATACATTTCTTATGGTGGTCACCATGCATTCAGTTAATTTAACAAGAACCATTCATTATACTCTGGGTCTTTGTCTACCTTCATTTGCATGGTAGGGGCAGCATGGGGCAAAAACAGCAACATCTTTTCCCAAATGATGTACATAAAAATGTGGCTAAGTGTAGGTCATCATTACCTAATATTTACATTTATGTACGTGCATATTTTGTAAATGTCTCTATTATCAACATAAGGCAGTTTGGAGGGAAGATGAATCCTGAGAATAATTAGGAAGAATTGTCTATTTAAAAAAAAAAAGTAAAACAAATGTGTCCAAACTTGGCTAAACATTGGGATAGGGGGTAGGGAGAAGGGTAAGCCAAGGGTGGAAAGGTTATATGCTATCTGCCAAAAGTATTTAAAGGGTGTAAATACCATTGGAAAAAAGAAGATATTGTTTAGTGTCGTACCAGGAGGGTATAACTAGGAGTGAAGAGGTGGGATTATATGTTTAAAGAAAGGTAACCCCTTTAAGCAGCTAAGAAAATTTCTTTAAAAAACATCCCCTGAAGAATGGGGGTGGGGGAGAAGTTTTCAAAGGAAGCATATTCACTACCCTGTGAACAGGGATGACATAGGGAGTATGCTTGTACTTTTCTTAATAAATTGAGTGGTCTAGCAATTTGTTCCATTAAGTGTTTCCTTTTTTTGACTGTGAAGACTGGAAAATGAGCCTTCTTCTATGGAAAGAGGAAGTCCTCTTTCCCTAATTTTGGAGGAATTTCAGCTTTCTTCATATCATGTTAAAAGAATCAACCAACTCAATAGCACCCATCTCACTCATCCCCATTTATAGGGATGGATTATGATATTGGATATAGTGTGAAGACCTGGATCTGGGGCTATGTTCAACTTTTGCGTTCACTTACTAGCTATGTGAATCAAATCAAATAACAGCCTCTCTAAGCCTTAGTTTAATCTGGTATAGTGTGGATGATAATGCTTTTATTAGACATTACTTACTGTGTTTTTCATTTATTATATGTCTGGATATTGTTTCCTCTGCTAGAATATAAGCTCCTTGAGTTTAGAGACTTTCTCAGGTTTAGTTCTACCCCAAGCACATAGAATATACCTGATACATAATAGGTGTTAAATAAGTAATTTTTGATTGACTGGCAGCTAGGTGGTTCAAATGGGTAGAGCACTGCACCTAGAGACAGGAAGACCTCAGTTCAAATCCTATCTCAGTCACCTACTAGATATGTGATCCTGGACAAGTCATTTAACATATTTTTGCCTCAGTTTCCTCAACTGTAAATTGAGGATAATAATAGTACTTCCTTCCCAAGATTGTGGTGAGGATCAAATAAGATGATATATGTAAAGTACTTAGCATGTAATAGGCACTAAATGCATGTTAGCTGTTATTAACCAGCTCTTAGAGTAGTGCCTGGGAAATAAGAGGTGCTTAATACATGTATTTTGACAGACTGATTGATTGATGACCAACTTCTCTTAATCTTTAGTCACTGGATTATTCAGTGAACAAATCCAGAACTGACAGTCAGTCCAGAACGTCCCCCTCTAAGTCGTGTCCCATATTCTAAAACTATCTCTCCTTGCTCTCCTCAGTCCCATGGAGACCAGTATTCTTTCAAAGCCTGATCTCAGGGAACTCTTAGAGGGAAAATATCCAAGAAATTGTGGGAATTTATTGTGATTTGGGGACCCTGCCTTTGGGCTGAGATTAAAAAACTTTAGGCCCTCAGGGTTTTTCTCTGTGTGAGAGGGGCTGGTGTCCCTCCCCCTCTGCTTCAGAGGAGCTGAGAAGCCCAGTGGGCCTTAGGGGACGCCTGCTGGGGAAGCCCCAACTCCCTCCTCCCTGAGGGGATCTGCCCTGGAGGAGATCCCGGGCAAGCCCCAGCAGCAGCAGCCCTGGGCCTGAAGCAAGAGGCATGGCCCCCTCAAGCCCTGGGTGTGGTAGGCAGGGCTCAGCTAGCTAGCTAATTAGCTTACATACAATACTCAGTGACAGAAAAGGGGAAGATTATAAAGCATAAAGTCAACATGATATCCTAGAAAGAGTACTGGATCTGATCAGAGGATCTGGGTTCAAATCCGAGCTTTGATGCTTTTTTAGTTGTATAGCCTTAAAAACCTTAATTCATCTCTATCAGCCTCAGATTCCTTATCTGTCAAATTAAGCAAATTGGATTAGACCAGTGGTGTCAAACTCAAATCAAAACTGGACAAATAAATCATATATAAGGATTCTTGCATATTGACATTATTACATAATGTCACATATTGACTTAGAAAGCCACACATTAACATTATATTCTATTTAATTTTTATTTATTTTGTTAACTATTTCCAAATTGCATTTTAATTTGGTTCCAGTCTCACTGGAGAGTGTTGTGGGCTATCTATGCCCTGTGGGCTGGGTCTTTGACACTTCTGGATTAGATGACATCTCAATTCCCTTCCAAGTCAAGAACATATACAGGTAAGCATAACAGACTCCTAGATAGGAGATAGCTGTAATTGGAATGGGCTTGGAATGCATCAATCATTTCGAGCTGTTTACCAACAGGAAAATCATAGAATTTCTAAGAACCTTGGATCTCCCACCTGTAAAACAGGAATAATGATAATATATAACTTCTTTAAGAACACAATTCCTATTCACAAACATCCCTCAAATAGTCATGAAAAAAGAACTCACAAAAGCTTATTCAAAGAAATTTTATTTCTTAATAGCATTGGGAATGAATAATTACAAAAGCTTCAGAAATCTGACCTTTTGAAAAAAAGCAATTGATCAACACATACAGGAAAATAAATATATTTCCATCTATGTAATGATTTACAGGTGAACTTAGGAAACTTACCTGTAATATGACTTTATACTTTCCTTCCCCACCTATAAAATACAAATCCTGGGTCTTGCCTACCTTACTACATTTTTGGGGAGAATAATAGAATATTGCATATTAAGCCCTTTGATCCTTGAAAAGGCCCTGAAAAAAACCCTAAGGAATTCTCTATTAAATTATCTTGCTAATAGACATGATGTGCTCTTTTAATTTCCACAGAATTAAAAGCCTTTGTATTTTCTGTTCTGATAAGGTCATATTTCAACATAAGGTAAATAGTTGTGCATGAGTCATAACCTGCTGAAAATGGGGAGGGGGGGCGAAAGTTTTGTTTTGTTTTTTAAATGGAAATGTTGACACGATGTTGGTCCCATCAATCCAGACAGCATTGCTCTAATTCTTGTAGAGAAAACTCCTCATTGAGATGCAGTGATGACAAGGGCTTGTTTTTCATGAGCTTTATAAAGCTTAGTTCAAACAACTACTGATATCAGATGATTTGAGAAATGGAATGCAAGGGAGGTGGGTTTTGGGGTTTTCCCCCCTGTTTTTAATACATCTTCATTTTTGAAGTGGTTGCATGGTTCATCAGCACACTCAGTAGTTCCCCCTTAGTAGTTCTCTTTTTAATTAATAGACTTGTGAATAACCACAACTGCCTTGTGGGACACACAAAACACCAAACAGATGACTAACATGCAGTAAGCAATCTGCTCAATGCAGTGTGCCTTAATTTAAGCCATACGGGGGCCCCCCAAAAAACAAAGGCATGGCAAGTATGCAGCCCTAATGTTTAGTTTTTCATCTGTTTCAAGTTAAAATAAGTCCCTGGTGTGTAGAAAGTAACATTTGTAAAAGTGAAAGCAATGGCTCTGATTTATTGCCACCTGTTAGCGCATAAGTCTGACCTGCCCAAGCTCAGGGTCCCGCATGATCCTCAGGAGCCCCCGCATAGAGTTGGGTACAAGTTGGAAGTCACTATGAAGCATCAAAGTGAGAGCTAATGTCATGCCACTTGCTCCAGGTAATTGAGGCTATTCCCCATCTTGAGCATGGGCAACACTGTACCCTTGTTGCCACTGTCATCTGGCCCAGTTTATGGACAAGAGCATTCTCCTGGGGGCTCGGGAGGGGAAGACCTGGGAGGTGGGTGGTTCATTAGAAACTGGCTGGAGGGCAGTTCAGATCTGTAAACGACAGCTGTCTAATTGGTTTTGCTTGTGTGTACTGTCTTTGCTTTTACAATGGGAATGGGCTACCCAGCCTTTCTAATTAGATTGTTAAACATAATAGCTGAATGGCACAGCAGTAAAGAATTTGCCCTTTTCTTTGTAAGCCAGAGAATAGGGCTCAGAAAAGATTCAGGATTTTTTTCCAGCCCATTTCCCCCATCATCTTATCTGATGGTAATGAGACTAAGTTTATTTCTTTTTAAATGCTTGCAAAAGAGCACAGGCCATGTTGAAGTTCAAACTAGATGTCAAAACACACACACACACACACACACACACACACAGGCAATACAGTAGCAAATTTCTATTTTCCTTCAGTCTCTTGTTTCCCCTAATTGGTGCCTTGTTGGCAGCTTCCACTGAGAAAGCAAGAATGAAATAGGCTTGAGGAGTGAACTACTCTGTCACCCCTCAAGGTGGTCTCCAGTCCTTAGTTGAGAAAAATTGGTAAAGCAATGTGGAAAAACCTGTCCAATTCTCTCATTGTCTTGGGGAAGGGTGAAAGCTAGGAGGAAGAGGGGGAAAGGAGAGCAGGAAAAATAAGAAAAGTGAGGAAAGAGGAGTAGACAGAGATGATAACATTTTCTAGTCTGGTTCATCCTGCAGCTTTTGAAAGCACTAGCTGCACTGAAAGAAATTATTTCTTTCCTTAGAGGATCCAAAGATATCATTATTTTATCTATTTTTCTGTCTTATGTATAGCATACAGGTACCATTTACCTATTGAGATAGGACTCAATTAGAAGGTTTTATGTGTCTAGTTATAAAAAGCTTCCTTTTCTCCATATATATACCTGCTCATTTTCCATAGGCTAGAGTGCCAACATGTTGTTTACATTATCTTCTGCAGCTTAAACATGGCCCCAGAACATCTGAATCCTAAGACATCTGAAAATGGCATTGGTTTCAGGCAACTCACTGGCAACTTTAGGCTTAAATAAAGAAGTTGTTTTTTCTTTCTGTATGTGCAGAATAGGGTTCAGAATTGTGGTCTGGTGTCCAGGAGCAATAGTGCCAATGACTTCCCTCCCTAGTACTCTCTATGAGTGGCCACTTCTCAGTAATGATAGAAAGAAATGGCCATTTTCACATCATATTCCCCTCTTCCAACCTCAAAGTTACTACTTGGAACTATTAAGTAATGTAATCAAAGCCTTTGTGACCTTGGAAAAATTACTTCACCTGTCTGGGTTTGCTCTGGATGATCTTTGAGATGCCTTCACACTTGAAGTTATGGTCATATGAAACTAGTATCCAAATGCTGCTGCTGCTGGGGATTATCATTTAAAGTGGCAATTTAGAACTCCTATGGGATCACTCTAGAATGCAGATTGACATATATTCAACTATGTATTACTTAAACCCAATCTCTCCTTAATAAAATACAATTAAAAACCTGAATTTGTAACTAGTGTTTTCTCCTCCTTTGCCTCGTCTAGCTTGACCTTTCAATTCTTTCCCCTGCTATTTGACTCAAAATGCCATTGCCAAATAATTCACTTGAAATTCGGACTGACCCCAGCATCTACCTCCTAAATGGCAGCCATCAGTTATGGCATACTTAATACATTAAACTCAAACTTGTTGTGCTTCCACCTACCGCTAATCCTATACACTGCCATATTCCCTTAATTATCTTTTATTCCTTATCTAGTGCTCCATGCTCTTCTTGAGCATAGCCTAAATTTCTCTGTTCCCCTCCCACAACTTATCTCTGGGCATTGTTCCCTTGTGCTCCCTGAAACTTAATCACTCCATTCTCTCAGAGTTATCCACCAATTGAATGTTATTCCTCTTTCAAATCTCTCCTCACAAACAAACAACAACAGCAAAAAACCCTCACTTCTTTGAAATGTTCCTTTGACTTCATTCCCCAAAGATTTCTTTTTGACAATAAAAACCAAGGCAGAAATTTGAAAGAAGATATAAATTAAAATGGAAATAGATACCAAAAACATCATATTGGGTTGAGTCATCCATTTTCTTCTTATATTTTTATGGCATTTAATATCTTAGTCTCATTTCATTTAGAAATGTTTAGAGCTGGGCCTACCCCATTATAGCTCCCTCTCATAGAATGCTGATGGCAGGACTGACATGCCTTTATGATTAATAAAGTGAACTGCAGGATAAGAAGTGCATGATTGTAAAATTATGGGAACAAATAAAAGAGCATGAAAGTTGCTTCAAGAACCTAGAAAGAACACTTTGTTAATGCATATACAGTTCCAAAGAGTTTTAGACAAAGTTGGTGTAGATCTTGGCCCCTATTCTTAACCTCTTAATAAAAATAACCATAAGTCTACAACACAATCATGGAAAAGTACAATTGTATATGGAAGATAAACACCAATATTGGTTTTATTTTGAAATGAAAAACTATATTTTGCATTCCATACTTCATTCTACATCCATGGACAACTTAAAATCTGAAAAAATGAAGATGACTAATAGAGATGTGAGACTGAGAAGTAGATTATGATTAGGATGAAAATTTATTGGGATTTTTTTGATCAGAGAGACCATGAAATATAGTCATTTTGAAGCATAACCCATAAAGTCATGAATACTGTATTTATGTGATTAGACCTTATGCACATTTGACCCTGACTGAATAAAGATAATTTTATCATAATATACCAGCGACATAATGTTTTATCAAGTTTTGAACAGGTGCTATGTATACGATATCAAACAATATTTGAAATGTTCTACCATAATCCCATTCCTGATAATCCATCAAATTCTCTATTGGCAGTTGCTTCATCGTTCCTTGGATTTCTAAGAAAATAACCTCCTGCCTATATATGAATGTATCATTTTTTATTTTTCAAGTATAAATATCTGACCCACTGTCTTGGTTTGGTGACAGATGGAAGTAGGAACCTAGGTCTTATCAAAATACATAATAAATCTTTCTTCCATTTTATACCCTTTATTGTACAATTTTGAAATTAGTTCCAGAAGCCGTTTCTTCTATACTCTATGCCCCACTGAATTAAAATAAAAACAAAACTAAATTCACCTCTAATGAAATTTCTGTGTGCAGGTTTTTAAAGGAATTGAGATTACACACACACACACACACACAGATCTCTGTGTGTGTATATACACCTACATACATACATATATGTGTGTGTATATTTTAAAACCTTTGTGTTGTGAAAAAAGACAATTTAAAAACTGGATATTCTAATTATAATAATAAAACTTGTCTCCAAAGAAAAAATTGGAAAATTGGATCATCATTCCTTCATTCAAAAGGTTACAGGCAGTGGGTGTCAGCACATTGCATTATTGTCAGATTCAACTGATGTCTTGTTTAGTTTTGCTGAACTACTTATTTTTTCTTGTTCTCTCTTTATTAAAAATATATTATAAAAGATGGCTCCTTGTAGAATACATAGAGAAATAAAGGTTATGTAAAAACAAGGATATCAAGAAAAAATTTAAAAGAAGACAATTTTTCTGCCTCTAGTATGATAATAGTTTGTATTGGTATAAGGAAGATGGCCTGTGATGTTCACTCATAAGTTGTGACTCTTTGGTAGTAGTGTTCAGTAATAATTCTTATGGGCAAAACCTACTTTTGAGGTACATGTTGCCTAAGAGCTGGCTGGAGGTTATGATAATCAAAGAATAAAGCACAGCTAACTGGCCCATAAGGACCCAAATCTTTAACCTTACTGCCATTAGCACCATACTTTAATCCACTGAGATAGCCAGGTAGTCATGAGAACTAAATCGTTACTCTAAAAAAAAAAAAATGGTTTATCTGACAGAAGAGCTAGGGGGCCAAGAAGAGTTTAGACAGATTAATGACTGGTAAGTATATAATGGGATAAATGAAGAAGGAGACTTAGGTAAGTTTGTAGATGTTTCCTCATACTCTGTTGCTATAACCTTAGAACAACAGAGCCTACAACTAGACTTTCTTTTAAGTATTGCCTCCCCCAATTAGAAGTTTTGCTCACTGAGACCAGCTTCCCTTTCACTTTTTATTTTTGTATATAACAAAACAAATATCACAATATTTGTTATATGTTAAGTGCTTAAATGCATTTTTTCTTTCCTTCCTTCCCTAATTCATTCATTTATTCAATTAAGTTTGGTAGAAAAACATGTATGCCACAAAATGTCTTCTGGACTAAGCATTTATTTGTTTTTATTTGTTTGCTTTGTCTAGATCAATGATTTCATATCTGTATGGGACTCTTGGTAAGGAAATTCTCCAATGCAGATTGGTAATTTATAGTCCTAGAGAATTTCCCAGGGCATTAAGCAGTTAAGTGATTTACCCAAGGTTACACAGCCTGTTCGTCAGATGTACAACTTGAAACCAGGTCTTTCTGACTCTAAGGCAGGGTCTCTATTCACTGCAATATGATGCCTCTCTCAACATAAACCAACAAGAAACCAATGCCTTTTTGTTCTACTTAGCTGTATGTGACTACCATTATAACTCTTCAAAGAAAGAATTATTCTACTAGTTATTGCTGCCAATGATATGGCATGTTTAATTTGAGGAGATAGTAAAATAATATATAATGTTTAAAAAATAAGAAGAAATTTAGTATTAGTGAGTTATTTGATATGTTAAAAGACACTGTGGATATTTACTTTATTTCTTCCTATTCCTTTTTGACAAACAGTTTATTCAATGGATACCAGGACTTAGGAGAAAAATCATACTGTATCTTTTCCCATAGTGTTTTCATTATGATGTTAAAAAATGTTTTCATAAAGGATTGTTGTTGGTTTTCAGTTGTTTCTATAATATTTGACTCTTTGTAACCCTATTTGGGGTTTTCTGAGTAAAGTTACTGGAGTGGTTTGCCATTTCCTTTTCCAGCTCATTTTATAGATGAAGAAACTGAAGCAAACAGGGTTAAATGACTTGCCCAGGTTGACACAGCTAAGTTTCTGAGGTGGGATTTGAACTCAGGTTTTCCTGACTCCAAATTAATATAATTGTGGTTACTATAAATTACAGGATAATCAATTGTCCTGTGGATCCCCTCATAATCTTTGTGATTCCTAAGATTATATTTCTTTCTTTGGCTACCATTCTCATCATCTATGGATTGTATCCTATCAGAATGTAAGCTGCTTGAGGACAGAGACTATCTTACTTCTTGCCTTTGTATTCTAAGAGCCTGGCACATAATAAGATTTTGGTTTTTGTGGGGTAATGAGGGTTTAGTGACTTTCCCAGGGTCACACAGCTAATAAATGTCAAGTAGAGGATAGATTTGAACACAGGTCCTCCTGAATCTAGGGCCAGTGCTTTATCCACTGTGCCACCTAGCTGCCCCCTAAATACTTGTAAATGTATCAATTAATCCATCATTTTTTGCATCCCATCTATATACATCTTAAGGGATATAATGCAGAAATTAAATTGGAATACTACTTAAAAATCTTTTTTGGTGAACATATTTATTGCAATACTTCATAGATTAGAAAGTCCATGAAAGGTTTGACAAGTCTTCCTGAAAATCCATCCTAAAGCCATACAATTATCACAAAATTAAATCTATAATCAACAATACCAAACCCAAAATGCAAAAGGCAATTAATTCCAACCCATCTTCTTTTTTTTCAATCCTGTCCTTTATTATTATTTTTTTAACATATAAGGTATTTTATTTTTTCTGTTACATGTAAAGATAGTTCTCAACTTTTGTTTATACAAGCTTTCCAATTTCAGATTTTTCTCCCTCCCTCCCCTCCCTTCCCCCTCCCCTAGACAGCAGGTAATCTGATATAGGTTATATCTATATATCTATATACATATATATATATACACACACATATATATATCCATAATAACATTAATCCTATTTCTGCATTAATCCTGTTATAAGGGAAAAAATCAGGGCAGTAATGCAAAACCTCAAAATAGAAAAAAAAAAAAAAAACAGCACCCAAAACAAAAGAAATAGTATGGTTCAATCAGCATCTATAGTCCACAGTTTTTTTTTTTTCTTTGATTTGGAGATCCTCTTCTATTATGAGTTCCCTGGAACTCTTCTGTACCATTGCATTGGTGAGAAGAATATAGTCCATCACAGTAGGTCAACACTCAATGTTGATGATACTGTGTACAATGTTCTTCTGGTTCTGCTCATCTCACTCACCATCAGCTCATGTAAGACCCTCCAGGTTTCTCTGAACTCCTCCTGCTCATCATTTCTTACAGCACAATAGTATTCCATTGTATTCATATACCACAACTTGTCCAGCCATTCCCCAATTGATGGGCATCCCCTTCCAACCCATCTTCTAAACCAAGAAGTCCCATCTTCTAAAGTCTGAAAACCAAAAGAAAAGGAGACTTCTAGTGGCTGTTAAAAATTGTTAATACCCCATTTTTGTTAGTTCTGGAGTCCTTCCAAAGTTTAGGTTATAGTTCAATTAGTATCATTCAGCCTGGGATTTTTCCAGTCCCACAAAACAGTATGCTAAGCCACACACACACACACACACACACACACACACACACACACACACACACACACACACACCAACAGAAGTGATTCAACATCCCCAGTGTCCTCAGGAGCCTTAGTCTTTTCATTGTGAAGCTCTCAGGAGAGGTCTAGGGCAGTCCAGCACCAAGCAAAAGTCATAGAGTTTGGCCGGAACCAAACCAGCCTCAGGAATGAAAATTGTTAAATGGGTTTTCCAGTCTGTATACTGCTCATCATAATTCTTATATTTAAAAAAATCCCTCTCTGACCTATCCCAAATCCATTGTAAAGACATTTCTACAAAACTACATACGAAAATCTAATGATAGAGTAAATATGGTAATACTTTCTTAGGAAGTTTTAAAAGAATGCTCAAAACCCCATAAAAACACCCACCAGAACCACTGTGAAATAAACAATGTTTATTTAAAAGATGTAGAAAGCAAGGACTAAAAAATTGTCCTCCATCACTCAAAAGAATCATCTGTTAAAATCAGATTTCCCAATGAAAACTTCAAGTCACCAGGAATATATAAAGAAAGAAAATAAATCAAAGTTCTTGTATAAGTGTGTAACTAATAGTAGAAATTATGTAAAAGGATTCCCCCTTTTATATAGAATTGGTGTCCTATTATACAGTAAACTGAATTTACCAACTTAATGTTTATTACAAAGGGGTTGGAAAATAGCTGCCTTCAAATATTTGAAATATTGTCATACTCTAATTTTTCAATAAACCCATTATTAGCTATTGGTCAATTGCTGGATACAGTAAATATAAATTCTTTAAAGGTAAGGATTTGGTTTGGGGATATTTGCAGGGGAGGAGAGGCATTGAGGATGTTTCCTCCATTTCTTTTTTTTTTTTTTTCGTGGGGCAATGGGGGTTAAGTGACTTGCCCAGGGTCACACAGCTAGTAAGTGTCAAGTGTCTGAGGCCGGATTTGAACTCATGTACTCCTGAATCCAGGGCCAGTGCTTTATCCACTGTGCCACCTAGCTGCCCCCTCCTCCATTTCTTGAATAGTGTGTTGCATATTGTAGGTGCTTAATAAATGTTTATTGAATGAATTCAAGTCACAATGTAACAAGCTGTGGTTGATCCAAAGATAAGGGCAAACTTGTTCTGTTGTTTCAGAAGGCCAAACAAGAATTAGTGGACAGAAATAAATAAAATGGAAGGTTTAGACTGCATATGATAGAGCTTTAGAGAGAACAAATAGTGCTACCTAACAATGAAATGGGTTGCTTTATGATTTGTGAAATAGCGAGTTCTCGTTACTTTTGCTAGAAGGGTTTAAATAGAAGTTGGATTACTTTCTGTTAGAAATATTATGGAAGTCATTCTTATGCTGAATGAGTCTGGACTCAGTCATGATCTCTGCTGTTCTTTCTAACACTAAATTTCTATGATTTTTAGAAACAGAGCTGTCAAACAGTGAAATAGAGTGCCTCAGTATTTCACTAGAGGTATTTAAGAAAAAGCTGGATAGCTAATTTTTTAAGGATGCTGCAAAAGGGATTTCTCATTAAGTGAAATGTTGGACTAAGTAAAAACTATGACTTTTCAACTCTAAAATTATATAACTACAGATTCTATTAATACTCTAAAACTATACCAACATTTTGCTTTATATTCTACTCTAAAAAGTATAGGTGACATCAGATTCTATTTGAATAAACATTTTAAAATGTCTATTTTTAAGACACTGTCTGGTTTCATCCAGTATAATTCAATTCAGAGGATGGTACAGAGAAAGCTTTAGAAAAATAAAATATCTTCTCTGTCCAAGTCAATTTGGCCTTTTATGAGCTGGAGACCCTGCCACAAGCCCACAATAGCTTGGATTAATCTTGGTGCACATTGTGAAAAATCCAAATGTAGGGGAAGATGAGAGAGAGCAAAACAAAAACTGAAGAACAGAAAATTGTGAGTGCAATGGGCTAAGTACGTTATCTGATAAGTTTAGACCCAGCAAGGTGAATCTTTAGAGTATCTTCCTAAATATCTCAGGAGATACACTCAATATTCAAAAATATTATTGTAGCAGTATTCTGGACATCTCAGCCAATCTTTGGCCCTCAAATACAGTTTCATTTGCAAGGGGAATAGGTAAGGAATGAGCTTATTAAGGATAGTAGCATCTTTGACTACAGAGGAGGAAGCCTTTTACACAGACTCATCCCATTTCATCTTCCCTCAAGTTTTTTCAGTTGACATTAATACTAAAAGAAGGTACCCTAAGGCATAAAAGAATAGAAGCTATTCTTGTCGACATTGGATTTTCAGGATCTCTCTATTACCCTTCCTATTATGGACCAAATGAGGTAATATATGTAAAGCACTTTGTAAACATTAAAGGGACACGTAAATGTAAACTATTCCATCATCATAATCATTAGTCATTCAATATGTTTGTCTTTTGAAATAGCTCTTGCCTTTCAATATATTTCTACAATTAAACTGGAAGGACAAAATGTACAATTCAATTTAATGAGTATGTGCATTTATGAACCTGTCCTTAGGCCTTTGGTAAATTATTCTCAGTCTCTTCTGTTTTGTGGTCATAAAAAGAATAGTAAAGGAGAAGACCTCCCCTGCAGTCACCCCTTTCAAATAAACAAATACACAACCAAAAAAATCACCAGAAAATCAATGACCCCTTCCTGAGCTTCTCTTTCACACAGGTAGACAGGCCTGTAAGTCTTTGAGCCCCTCCCTTGTCCCTGAGGAATGCTGACCGCCTTTCTGAAGGCTTGGGTGCTTGTTGCTCTGCTTCTGAAGTTAGTCTGAACAATGGAAACAATTCCTTTCCATGATTAAAATCTTCTACCCTCTAAAATTAGTCCCAGGAAATTAGAACACCAGTAATTGTAGGAGGCTAAACAATCCTAGCAATTTAAAGGCCAAGTCATTTACGGAAATCACCAGGGCAAAGACCTTAAAAGACATTTCCTTAGTAGTTTTTGTCCTGTAACTTGGGGCCATTAAAGGGGTCATCAAGTCTCAATGGCTCTCAGTCATCCAGTTATTAAATCCATTCCAGTTAAAAGATAACCGGAAATTGTTTGCAAAGGAAAGTTGTGACACACACTGGCATGCCTCCACATAAAGAGAAATGAATTCATGTGTGTGTATATCTTGAATTTTTTAATGTAAATTCAGTCATCCTAGATTGAGTCTATTCTTCAACTCTTCTTTGTTAATACAATAAAAGGAGGGAATACAAATAGAAAAGCAAGGACAGTATGTACCTTATCAGTACTCCCTGCTGCTTAGATCCTAAACACAAGAAATGCTTGATTTAGTTCCAAACAAAGCAATGCCTTGCTCCTGAGCAATTCTACTGGAGAAAATTAGTAGGTCAGTCTCAAAACTGGCTCCCCACCCTTAGTGTGTGACAACTTATATCTAGAGAAGAAAAGACATTTCATTTTCTTATCCCTGTCAGTACTGGGATGTGTAGGCCGATTAGCATTTTCTGGGAGCTAGAAAAATGGTGATGACTGTTCTCTCCAGGATATTCCACCCACATATTAGAAGACCTAGAAATTATTTTGTGCGACTTTTGCAAAGTTAGCCAAGTAGATTTTAAGGTAGGAAGAAGTGGGTATGAAAAGCCACATTTTTTTTTTTTGTAAGACTACTTTGACTACTTTGATCTACTTTGATTTCCTTGTCTCTCTGTCTCTCTGTCTCTCTGTCTCTCTGTATATGTGTGTATATATGTAAATATATGTAAATATATATATATATATATGTAAATACTCCCAGTGTTTTAAAACTTCCCCTTACATCTTATATGGCTCCTTTAGCCCTCATTTTCATTTGTCTCTTTTTTCCCTTTCTGGTCTCTTTTTCTTTACAGTAATTATGTCTTAAAGAAGCGATTGCAGATCTGGTTATTTAGGTTTTCCCCAAACATTGCTGGTGTCCTTTGTTCTTAGGAAACAGTAGATGTTTCTTAGTGTATTAAAGACTTTAGCAGAACCTAATCTAGGGCTACTAGTTGGTCAAGATTTGACCAGTTTGACCAGTGTTTTGTTACAATCAGAGTTTTCTTATTGAACCTTCTGTGGTAATATTTTTTGGGTTCTTATTTTAGTAACCTTAAATTTGCCATTATCTTTTAATATAGCCTTCTAGTTCCTATCATTTACTACTATGCAGAAAAGATAGTGAATTTAGTTCACATCTGACAAAGAAATCTAAATGTTACTTCCAGGGTAGAATGGGGTTCAGCTGAGGCTAAATAATATTTTACTCAATTCAGTAAACATTAATTAAGAATCTATTGTATTCAAGGAAATGTACCCAGTGATATTGATAATCAGGGAAAAATTGCTATTTCTGCTCCCAAAGTGTATACAGTCTAAGTGGGGAGAGAGGGACGATAAGAAATGTAATTATTATTCTATATCTAGGGTTCATAACTTGGTGTCCACAAACCCCCAAAGGGGTTTATACATATGTATACATACATATGTATAAACATACAAACACATAAATAATACATATATATGGATTTATGTGCAACTATGCATGTGCATGTACATGTTTACAAACATATGTCTTATGTCTTTATTTCAATATAATTGCTTCCTTTGGTAATCCTATTTACTTCATTTTATGAATTTAAAAATATTACCTGGAGAAAGATCCTCAAAACAATCAAAATGGTCCATGACACATATACACACACAAGATTAAAAACCTATGTTCTAGACAAAATGTTTAAACATTACAAATGTGGGAAAGACCCGGGATACCTCACTGTGGAAGATGTATAGTCCTAAACCAGAACTATTCCCTCTTTCTTTTCAAACTTTATCCCAGGAAACAGATGGAGGGGTAAAGGAGGAGGACAGCAGGACATGGATCCAATATATTTGGTATCTGCATGAGAGAAGAAAAAGAAGGAAGAAAACTTCAATGCAATGTTTTTTCCTATCTCTATCCCTAGACCCAATAATAATAAAGAATCATGTGACACTTAATCACTAGGTCTTTATTGAGCACTACATGTCCTACTCTTGTAGCTGTGGAAAATTTTTTTTAAAAGAGTATATAAGTTAATGATTCCAGTTCTCACTGAATTGATATTCTAGATGGATAGTGGAGATTAATTTTCATAAAAATTATTAGAAATCAGTGAGGTCTATATTGAATGGTGTTACTTTTAATATATAACAGAATTTTTTGTTGTTTTAAAGAAATAATATAGGTTAGGAGAGTTGAGGAAAGTTTCATAAAGCAAGTGGAAGTCGACCTGATTCAAAAGGAAAGATTAAATATATTTGTATATTTTATTAGCTAAATGTCCATGTCTATCCTTCCAATATCAGTGCATATATATACACAGATAAACATGTATATATTATACAATTCATATCTACATGTACATACATATGTATAAACATACAAACACATAAATAATACATACATATGGATTTATGTGCAACTATGCATGCACATGTACAAGGTTACAAACATATGTGTTTGCTATCGGAATTTACCTCCACACCATATCTCACAGCTGTCCCTTTCTCAAGACTAACATGGAAATCACCTTAGTTCAGGTCCATGTCACTTCTTACCTGAACTATTTTGATACTCCCATAATGCCCCCCAGGCAAACCACTTTCCAATTCATCCTCCATATGGCTGTATAATTGAGATTCCTAATACAGGATTATGACCATATCATCCACTGTTCAAGAAATGCATTTGTCTCTCTTTTGCCACAAGGATCAAATACAAACTCTTCTTCTAGCATTTAAAGCTTTTCCCCATCTGGCTCTAATCTATATTTCTAGAATTATTTCACATTACTCCCCCTCCATACGCTATATTATAGCTTAATTCACCTCCTTACTCTTCCCTCTACATACTATTCAATCTTTAGCTTCCCTGAATTTGCCCTATCCCTAGAGTCATCACTCTTCTCACCTCTTCCTTATAGATGTCCTAGCTTCTTCATAGCACAACTCAGGTATCACTTTCTGCAATGTCTTTCTGCATCTTCCCAACTGATAGTGAATCCCCAACTATCTCACCACACCCTCCCAAGACATCCCCAACTTACTCCATATAGGCACTGTATATATTTTGTAGGTACTTGCTTTTGAAAATGTTGTTTTCCCTCAGTGAAATGTAAATTTCTTGAAGACAAGACATGCTTTGATAAGTCTTTATAGCATAAAGCACATAGCATGTAGCAAAATATATAACATAATATCATCATAGAATAGGTCCTCGAGAAATTCTGGTAGATTTGAATTAAAGGAAGGAGAACAAAAGCCTTACATTAAATGATATTTTAATTTTTAAATGGTATTTCTCAGTACTCAGTATCCTTTATCTCTCTATAATGTTTTCTTGTTTGTTTGTTTGTTTTTTACACTGTCACCTAACCCCTTTGTTTGGAGACTTTTTCCTGCCTTGCCTACCATGAAATCTCTCTGTTCTAGATCTCTCTCTGCTTATAAAATGGTATTAGTCCATGCTGTACTTGTAGGTAAAGGGCTGAGTTCCTAAACCAGACTCTGCCACCAATTACCTGTATGACTTTGGGCAAGTCACTTTAGTTTTCTGAGCTTTGTTTTCCTCATCTATAAAATAAGAGGTTTATATTGAGTGGCCCAAAAGTTTCCTTCCTATTCTGTATCTACCCCAAGAACCTCAAACATCTAGACTTATATAATTTCTACTAGTAAAGAATTCCCTCTAATTATTCCCAAATAATGGTCACCCAACCTCCACTTAAAGTTGTCTAGGGATGGGGAAACTTTTATCTCCTGAGACAGTCCAGGTTTCTTGGTGGAAATTAAGACATTCTGGAGTTTTTTCTTCACGGTGAGCTGAAATATTTTGCTCTCTGCCTTCTATTCACTGCTTCTAGTTTACTTTCTATGACCCCCAAAAGCCAATCTAGTCCCTCTTTCACTTAACAATCTTTCAAATATTTGAAGTCAGATTTGATAATGGCCTTAAAAAATATTTTGTCCTACCTAATCTTCCCCAAGCTAAAAATCCCCAGGTTTATATTTTCATTTGTTTTTTACATTGTAAATTTTTTTAGCTTAATCAATGTGATCATTTCAATATCTGAAGAAAAGGGAAAAAGATTTCACATCAAACTGTGAATGTATGTTATATGCAGTTGGTTTTAAGAGTTATTAATATAATCATAGTAACAAAATTCCCTTTCTAAGCTCTTCCTCCCATCAACTTATCTTTAAAATGTTTCTTTAGTGCCTTTTTCTTTCTTTACATTACTATCACTTCCCAAAAATTCCCTTTCCCCAACAGAAGGAGCTCTCTTGCAAAAAATAAGCGTAGTAAAGCAAAACCAATCAGTGTATTGGCTCTGTCTGAAAATATATTTCTTTCAGCTCCTTTTGTTCATTACTCCTCTGCTAAAAGGTCACCTATTCCCTCCCTTCCTCCCCTGATAGCAAGAGTGCTATAGTGGATAAGAATTGGAATTGGAATTAATGGACTTGGAATTAAAGAGATTTGTGTTCAGATCATTTGTTATCTGGGTGATGGTGGGCAAGTCATGTAATATCTTATGCCACAATTTTTTCACCTACAAAATAAGGTAGTTGTACTTAATGACCTTCAAGGTCACTTATGCTTCTAAATCAATGATCCTATACTCTATGTGTGCTCCAACATCACTATTTTCTTTATAAAATGCAAAACAAAGACCTGAACATGACACTCCACATGCGACCTGACCATGGCTACATATTATAAAATGATTACCTTTCTCAATCGGGACATTATACTTCTTTTAATGAGACTTAGGATATCTTTTGGCAATATTATCCAACTGTTTATTCATCTATAAGTTTGCAGTTGACTAAAAAATATCAAGTCTTTTCACATGAACTGTTTTCTAGCTCAATCAGCTTTGCCTGCTTGTTCAATCATGCCCAATCCTCAATGTCACATCAGCTTCTTCAGCAGTTTTATCAAAACTGTTTATGACCCACATTTATCACCAGCCTTTTTGCATTTAGTCATCTAATACAATGGGACAGAATTCTGGCATATTTTTTTAGGCATGGGCATTTGCAAAAGCCTCAGTAGACCTTGAGGGTTAGGGAGGGTGTACAAAGGACACAAGAGATAGGATGATTAAAGTGCTTGAGTGCTGAGGGTGTCTTTCATTTAACAGAGGGCAAAAAGAGTCCTATTGTGTCCAACAACAAAGAAACTCTAGAATGCAGCTCCCTGGCATTGAACTGACAACTCACTGCAATGCAACTCAATAGTAGATGCACTTATGATGGATGATAACAGAACACCCAAGAAGCTGTTCTTTGATTAGCTGGGGTGAGTTGACTAGAAGACAGTGAGCTAAAAATGACTCAAGTAGAGGGTTCTTAACCAAGGATTCATGTAATAATATGTATGATAATAATAATGATAATAACATTTATATAGAGTTTACTAGGTACTATGTTAAGCACTTTATAATTATTATTTCATTTAATCCTCACAACAACCTGGGAGGTAGGTGCTATTAAATACAAATTAAACTGAGGCAAAAAATGGGGAGGTCTGTGCATTTGGATGGGAATATATACATATATATGCTAAATTGAAATTATATATACATATATATATAATTTCAATTTAGCATTTTCTTTGCTGATTTAAAAAACAATATTCTGAGAAGTCAATAGGATTCACCAGATTGACAAAGTGGTCTATGACATTAAAAACAGATAAGTACCCATGCCTTGTCTTCAAGGGCAACACTGGACCACATTGGACTACATCAGATTTCTAGGAAATTTCAGCAGAAAATAGACTGATCTTAGGTGCAGTAATTGGGAATATGAGCTCTTGAATAGATATATGTGAAGTAAAGGGAATCCACACAGCAAATAAAGGGAGTCCCATATCTAATGATTGAAACTTTAAAGACCTAGAACAGCCTCCACAACTCCATAGTGAGAAAAGAAATGCACTAGTTTTCTTTGACTGCACATACAGACCTATCCTGTCTGTAGTTCCATCTGAACATGGAAGATAATGAGTCCAAGAAGCAGAAATAGACAACATAATTTTAAACTGATTTAATCAGAAGACATTAACCTTTATCAACATGTGTTCAACTTTGTCTTAATCTTTTAGACACATTGAAAGGGGAGTCAAAACTATAAGAATCAGCCAAGGCAACTTGGGTTACCCTGAAAAAGAGAAGGCTTAGAGGTGACTTAGAGGTGATTTGTCACTAAAAGTTGAAGAATTTCTATGTTAGTTTAATATTTGTTCTTCTTGGTCTCAGATGGTAGAACTAGGACAAATGAGTAAAGGTATAAGGGATATAGACAAGAAAAATAATAGAAATAGAGCCATGATCTTATCAGTGTGGTTATTTCTTCTCCTGGTTTAGACAACAATTTATTTCTGCTTTCTTTGTGTGAGTGTTGTTCATGTCTTTCCAAAAATTCTCCATTCAGCTCCTGAATACGGCACTGGAGGCCCTATTGGGATTCTCCTCACTAATCTAGAAATGAAACCATGGAAGATTTAACCCTTTCATGGCCAGAACTACCACCTGGGGCCACTTTGTTCTCATTGTCATATGCCTCAGTTGCCATTTCTTTTAGGCTTGGGCTCTAGCCACACCACCTTACTCCCTGTACTTCTCAAGACACACCATGCTACGATCTGCAAACATATACCCAGGTTTGCCCCCTGGTTCCTTTCTAGTTATGGTATCATAATTAAAACAACTCTGTTATTGCTTTTAGACAAGATGTACAAATTTAATCTCCTATGGCTCCAATCACTACCCCTGCAATTTTCCAAAACAAAATACCAGTTCCAGGTCACCATTCCCTTCTATGCATTTTCTCCCTTTATTAATTGATAAATTCCTTGAGGGCAAGGATTGTTTTTACTCTTGCATTTGTCTTTTCAGGACTTATTACAGTGCTTGATATATAGTAAGACATTACTAAATGTTTATTTATCATTTTTAATCATTCACTAATTTAGCACTTTGGCTAACTTATCTATGTTTAAAATTTTCCTATCATACAATTCCTTGATAATTCCTCTTACACCACTTTGCAAAATATATTATTAGAATTGTACTGCACCCTACTCTGACATTCATCTTTCCAATTTTTTGAATTATTCATAATCTTGAGTATTCTTTGATACTGGTATTCTATAATTACAAGTCATACAATATCATTGAGAGACTATTGGTATGAAAAAAGAGGAATTTTGAGAAAGTGACAGCTTGGAATCATTAAAAGGGCTCTGCACTATTTCCTAAATACAACCCCACCCAACTTTGTCCTCCTACTGAATTCTGGGACCCACTTCTGTTTTATCCTCTCTACCTGTCCTGAACATATGTACTCATGGATTAATTCAGTAAATTACCTTCTTACCTACTTCTTATCATATGACAATATATGTTCTCCATTGATTTTTTTTCTTCCATCTAGGTAGCCAATCTAGTCTCTTTTGAGATATTGTATATCTCATTGAGGAGATGCTATTATGTTTCAGCAACCAAAGTCAATCACCACAATATCATCTGCATCTTTTATGATGTTAACACATGCCTTTGTTGAACTCTTGTAGGCCTTATAAATAGAAGGTTGATCATTAGATGATGAGTATTTGGCTATAGAGACCAAGGAAAACATTGGAGGAAAATAACTTCCTCACAATTAAATCTGTATAAAGATAGAAGACAAAAAGGAACATTAAAAATCTTTGTCAGTGGAAGTTTTCAAGTGAAATTAGTATAGTAATCCTTCAGGGATGTTACAAAAGAGGACCATTCTTCTAGTTGAACTAGCTGACCTTTGAGATCCTTTCTAATGCTAAGATTTAATATTTCAGGAGGAAATCAGCCTGAATGGGACAATAGGAGAATAGCAATGAGGATGATTTTACTTTTGAGTTCTCCTATTTTTTTTTCAAATTTTAACTGGTAGTATTTCCTTTCCCTTCATCCCCACCTATGAATTTTCCAGAGAGGCCATTCAATAACAGAAGCCACTTCTATTTAAAAATAAAATAAAATTCAGCTCTTTTTAAAACCATTTATGAGAAAATTCTCTTATGAGAATTCCTGGGGAAACAGAAAAAGCTTTCTATTGCCTTGGACCTAACTTGAAAAGAGCTGCATGAATATCACTCAACTCCTACCCTCTCTCCCCAACTACCCACCCCCATTCCCCCATCCAAGACCAAAAAAAAAATTCTCTTTGGGTTGAGACAAAGTATGGAAAATTTCTATGGAGAATGTGATATTGCAAAAGGTACAGAAATAATTTTAAAGAGAAGAGCAATATCATTTAGTGCTTATAGAGGTGAAAGAAGAAATAAAGCACACCAAAATAAATCAGGACTTTCCTGGAATGCACATAGATGCCCCTAAAGGAGAGATTAAAAGATAGCAAGTATGCCATGCTGTTTCCTAAAAAAGGAAATGATCACTCTCTCATTCAATTCTGTGTCAAATCCAGAGAGTTTCAAATGAAAGCAAAATTCAAAGAATTATTTCATGAGCATAAAAATAGAAAAATGGCCCCATTGGAAATTTGCTTTTTTATATATAAAAAAAGGTCATTTGAGTTTATTTTCAGCAAAATTGCCACATTTTGTACCAACTGTTAGCAGAAATGGGAGGGCACCTTTTTCTAGACCCCTCCTTTCCTTCCTATTGTAACTATGGAATCCAGAGGTGATGATTTCTGCTTCAAGGAGGGCAGCTGGGAAGGAAGAGTCACCATATCATGAGTCCAGACTCAGGGAGGCCCAGGGACTGGGCACAAAAGTTCAGTGATAATGTCTATTTTACTTATTAAAGTGAATTAGGACCCATTTGACATAAAATAAAGATGTTGAAGATGCAAGGGGCAGGCAATGAAAGAAGTATGGAATGGGGTTTGGTGTAAGTGGAATTTTACATGGAGTACAAATGATGTGGTAACATATCAAATGATGATTTCAGTTGGAAATTACTGTCCACTAAGGAGGAAATAGGAAAGAGAAGAATCATTGGTCAGTTTAAGGATTGAGACATAAAGCATGGTCCAATTTCTGTTGGCAGTGACTAGTAAAATAGTGAGGAGTTGGGTCTCTCAGAGGTCTCTTGGGACATGGACTGGACACTAGAGGGAGAAAACCAAAATATAGCAATAATAATAATAATAATAATAATAATAATTCATATTTATATAACCCTGTATGGTTTCAAAGTAATCATGATCAGGAGAATCTATAAGTTCCCACCCACTCTCTGAATATGACAAATGACTACCCACACCAAGTATGTGGGGGAGCAGAAAGAGCTTTTATATAGCACTTCAAGGTTTACAAGATACTTTCCCCATTAACAATCTTGGGAGTAAGGTAATACATATATAATTCCTCCCAACCCCTGCTGCCATTTTACCAATGAGAGAACAGCACTCAGAAAAGGGAAGTGACTTGCTCAATGTCACAGTTTTTGTTTCATTCATTCCAGGTTATATGACTCCAAGTCTAATGACTTTCCCATTTCACCAAATTGTTTCTTAAGAATGTTGTGTTCAAGGGGCAGCTAGATGGCACAATGGATAAAGCACCGGCCCTGGATTCAGGAGGACCTGAGTTCAAATCCGGCCTCAGACACTTGACACTTACTAGCTGTGTGATTCTGGGCAAGTCACTTAACCCTCATTGCCCTGCCAAAAAAAAAAAAAATGTTGTGTTCAGTCATGAGTACTGTGCCCTACTTCTGACTCTTGCAATAAAATAACTGGATGATCTTAGGCAAGTTTTTTCATGTCTCTAAGGGCTCAGTTTCTTCATATGTAAAATGAAGGGGGTGGATTAGTTGATCCCTCCAACTCTAAAGTTCTGTGACTCAGGCCCCCATTTCAATAACATAATCTTTCCTGTGAGTTTTTGAAAAAAAAATAATTTTTCCCCATAGTTATTAAATAAGTTGCTTGATTCCATGACCAAATCATAGCCATATAAGCACTTTCTTTATTGCAAAGACTAAGTGTTTAGTGTTTCCTTACATCAGGAAAGACATTTGAATAATCATTTATCTTGGCAAAAAAATAATAAAACAAAATGAATTTAAAGTTGTGAAAGCTGCCCAGCAAATTCATATCCAGGCACATGGAAAGCTTGATTTTAGAATAGTAGCTGTCTTTTGTAATCAAGGCTTGGGTAATTTTGGAGAAAATAGCATTATAGACCTTTTGAACTGAGCTTTAAGTGTCTTTTCTTCAAATGTTTCTTGGGCTCAATGGGCCCTCATTGTCTTTAATTCTAATTTTAGCTCAGACATATTAAGTGCAGATGAACGGGACAGAATTTTTATTATCATTATTATTATTTCCCCCTATATAAACAAATGCTATTCTTTTAGTACCAGCAGATTATTACTACATTTTCTGTACAATGTGAGCTGGGCAGGAGAACCACTTTGCTCCTTTATTCCTCACAACCACTATCGCTTTACTGCCTGGGAATGCAAATACACAGAAACGAAGGACAATCTTTCTGAAGATAAACAAAAATAATAATGTCAAAAGAAATTATGATTTCTATACAAGCAAAACATATTTATGTAGAAGAGGAGAGGCAACTCAAGAATTATAGCTCTTCCAAAAAACTTGAAAAGTAAAAAGACCAGAAAACTGTAATGTGAGTAGCAACATGAGATAATTGCTTAGAACTTCTGAATATAGAAACAAAGTACCAATAGGTAGAATCCCCACATCAACTCCAAGAAGGAAGGAAGGAAGGAAGGAAGGAAGGAAGGAAGGAAGGAAGGAAGGAAGGAAGGAAGGAAGGAAGGAAGGAAGGAAGGAAGGAAGGAAGGAAGGAAAGAAGGAAGGAAGAAAGAAAGAGAGAGAGAGAGAGAGAGAGAGAGAGAGAGAGAGAGAGAGAGGGAGGGAGGGAGGGAGGGAGGGAGGGAGGAAGGAAGGAAGGAAGGAAGGAAGGAAGGAAGGAGAGAAAGGGAAAAAGAGAGAGGGGAAGAAGACAAAGAAAGGAGAAGAGAGGAGAGAAGAGAGAAGAGAAGAGAAGAGAAGAGAAGAGAAGAGAAGAGAAGAGAAGAGAAGAGAAGAGAAGAGAAGAGAAGAGAAGAGAAGAGAAGAGAAGAGAAGAGAAGAGAAGAGAAGAGATCCGTATTCTGCAAACTACATGGCATATAGTAGTTAAAATGAACAATTCCAATGGCAAACAGTAAATACTACAAGTGACCAAACAAAACAGCTTGAAATATAAAATAAGGAAATCAAACTATAATATTATCTTTTTTTTCTTTTTTTCTCCAGGGCAATGATGGTTAAGTGACTTGCCCAGGGTCACACAGCTAGTAAATGTCAAGTGTCTGAGGTTGGATTTGAACTCAGGTCCTCCTGAATCCAGAGCCAGTGTTCTATCCACTACACCACCTAGCTGCCCCAATATAATATTATCTTAATAAAACCACATTGTTGAAAACAATAAATTAGTATGATGATGATTCATTTACCCAGAGGATTTTTCACTTTGCAAAAGCATTTATTGTAATATTGATCTCCCCTTTGCCCTTAATATAAGCCTTCTTATCCACAATATATTTTACATGCAGCATTTCAGAAAAAAAAAACTTTTTTATTATTGTATTTTTATTTTATTAAAATTCTTTCCAGTTTTACAATAATTATTCATTATCACTTAGAAATATTGATACGTTGTTAGAGTTCGAAGGAATCTCAGATGCCATCTAATCTCACCCAATGGAATAAATATACCCTCTACAATACATCTGACAAGTGATTATCTAGTAGTATCTTGAAGATGTCCATTGAAAGATACTCACTAACTGACAAAGTAACCCATTTTCATTTTTTTACTATTTCTGACAATTAAGGAAATTTTCCTTGTATCAAGTCTCTTTTTTCTTCTTGGAAACTTCCACCAGTTGCTTTCTTTCTTTCTTTCTTTCTTTCTTTCTTTCTTTCTTTCTTTCTTTCTTTCTTTCTTTCTTTCTTTCTTTCTTTCTTTCTTTCTTTCTTTTCTTTTCTTTTCTTTTCTTTTCTTTTCTTTTTTTTTAGTGAGGCAATTGGGGGTAAGTGACTTGCCCAGGGTCACACAGCTAGTAATTGTTAAGTGTCTGAGGCCGGATTTGAACTCAAGTACTCCTGACTCCAGGGCCAGTACTCTACCCACTGTGCCACCTAGCTGCCCCCTGTTGCTTATTCTTTCAACCACAGAGGCCAAACAGAGAAAAGCTAATCCTTGCTTTGGATTATATTCCTTCAAATAATTAAAGGCAATCATAATTTCTCTCCTATACTTTATTTTCTCCCATGTACACATTATCACTTCTTTTATTAAATGTTCATATAGCCTAATTTTAAAGTCTTTTGCTATCCTTCTTGTCCTTCAAATATTCTTTAGATTAGTAATATTCTTCCTCAAACATAATGCTTAGAACTGAAAACAGTCTACCCAGAGAAGAGAAGAGTAGCAATATCCTTATTCCCATATACTATGCCCCTCTTAATGCAACCTAACTTTGCATTAGTTTTTCTGGTGACCATATCACCATATTGAATAAAGCTCGTTTTCACTGCAAGCCCCAGATCAATGTTCAGACATGTTGTTTTCTAGCCATTCCTCCTTCACATGTTCATGTGAAGTTGATTTTTTTCAAATCTAACTGTAAGCCTTTGAAGTTATTCTTATTAAATTTTATCTTTTGTTTCATGAAAGGCAATATGAAAAAAGAAATAGAGAACTGGATTTGTAATCCTAAAAACCTGATTTCTACCACTGAAGGGAAGGTTATTCTGTGTTCCGGTTATATTATCCTGGGCAAGTCATTAAACATCTCAGTGTCTCTGAGAACTCTAAAGCCATAATTTGCAGAAAAGGAGTGAACTGCATCAATAGAAGGACTTTCCTCATATGAGAGTTCCCTATAGCAATGAAATCACATGTCTGGTCACTATCATTTTCAAGCCAATTCACCAGCCTATTGAGGCCTTTTTTTATATTTTGTCTCTGCCATTGTGTGTTAGCTATCCCCCCCCTAGTTTTGTGTCACCTGCAAATTGGAGAAGCAAATCATATGCACATAGTCACTATTAATGATAGAAGCATTAAATATCATAGGATCAGGAACAGATATCTCTGGCACTCCACTGGAGGCCTCCTTCCCAGTTGACATTAACCAATTAGTGATTTTTCTTTGGATCTGGGCAATCAACCCATTTTGAACCCATAAAGCTGAACTAGCAGTCTAATCTATACATTTCCATTTTCCTTACAATAATATCGTGAGATCCACTGAAATATTTTACTAAAATCTAAATGAACTATATTTACAACATTCCCTTAAAATGTTATTATAAATAACCTGCTCTTGATAAAGCAATGTTCTCAGTGTGATGATAATTCACTGATCCTTTAATACGTTCAAGATTTTACCTTAAATAGAATTAAAACATATTACGTTCCTTTCTTGGAAATCACTATGAAACTTGTTCTTCAATCTCATAGTATTTTTCCATCATTCATCATCTTTCAAAAATCACTGACAATGTCTCCTTTCTTTTTTTTTCCTTTTTTAGGCAATTGGGGTTAAGTGACTTTCCCAGGGTCACACAGCTAGTGTTGTGTCTGAGGTCACATTTGAACTCAGGTCCTGCTGAATCCAGGGCCAGTGCTCTATCCACTGTGCCACCTAGCTGCTCAACAATGTCTTAACAATCACATCTGCCAGTTCTTTCCCTACCCAAGGATGTAATACATCTGGATCAAAGGACTTGAATTCATTATGGGCAGCTACGCACTCTCATCGTCTCCCCACTTATCTTGAGTATCGACTCCCTATTAACCTTTTTAGTTTAGTTTTGATTTGTCCTTTCCAGGACAAGGATCCTTCACCTTGGCAGAGAAAAGAGAAGTAAATGAGAATCAAACAGCTCTACCTTCTTACCTTTGTCCATTACTATCATCCCATCTAACCTCAGGAGTAGCCTTTGATCTACTCCTTTTTCATAACATGACTAAAAGCAAAAAGAAAACTACTTCCCTTCCTTCCTTCCTTCCTTCCTTCCTTCCTTCCTTCCTTCCTTCCTTCCTTCCTTCCTTCCTTCCTTCCTTCCTTCCTTCTTGTCTTCCTTCCTTTCTTCCCTCACTCCCTTCCTCCTTCCACATGCCCTTTCTTTCTTTCTTTCTTTCTTTCTTTCTTTCTTTCTTTCTTTCTTTCTTTCTTTCTTTCTTTCTTTCTTTCTTCCTTCCTTCCTTCCTTCCTTCCTTCCTTCCTTCCTTCCTTCCTTCCTTCCTTCCTTCCTTCCTTCCTTCCTTCCTTCCTTCCTTCCTTCCTTCCTTCCCTCTTTCCTAACTTCCTTCCCTCCTAACTCAGTTTCCTCATCTGTAAAAAGGGGGTGATAATGACAGCAACTCCCAGGTTTCTTGTGAAAATCAAATGCAATAAGAATTGTAAAACCTTTAGTACAATGATTGACACATAGAAAGTTTTTTTAAAAATATTTATATGGTGATGGTGGTGATGAACTGTTTCAGTCATTTCCAATTTTTCATGATCCCATTTGGGGTTTCTTGGCAAAGATACTGGAGTGATTTGCCATTTCCTTCTCCAGCTCATTTTACAAATGAATAACTAAGGGGGAAGCTAGGTGGCACAGTGGATAGAGCACCAGCCCTGGAGTCAGGAGGAACTGAGTTCAAATCCTGCCTCAGACACTTAACACTTACTAGCTGTGTGACCCTGGGCAAGTCATTTAACCCCAATTGCCTCACCAAAAAAAAACCAAAAACAAAAACAAAAAACAAAAACAAATAAATAACTAAGGAAAAGGGGGTAAGAGTCTGAGGCTATACTTGAACCCAGGTCCTCCTGACTCCAGGTTGGGTGCTCTACCCATTGGTCCACCTAGCTGCCTTACAATATTATATACACATGTACGTATTCATTTATGTATATCTGCACATATGCTTGTGTGTATATGTATGTATGTGCCATTTTATTGTGTTCCTTAATTTTCCTTGTCACTTTCTGTTCATTCTGAACTTCATCACTCCTGGCATTACTCATCACTCTTAAAGGATCCTGTTTTATAGTTGTATTCATCTTTTGTCAACCAACCATACTTTGATTTTGTCTATATATCTTTTTAATCTAAGTTTGTTGGTGATTTCACTATATATCTATACCAGTCTTTTTTTTAATTAATAAAGTATTTTATTTTTTCCCATTACATGTAAAGATAGTTCTCAACTTTTGTTTATACAAGCTTTCCAATTTCAGATTTTTCTCCCTCCCTCCCCTCCCTCCCCCCTCCCTAGACAGCAGGTAATCTGATTTAGGTTTTATATACATATATATATATATATATACACGTAATAACATTAAACATATTTCTGCATTAGTCATGTTATAAGAGAAAAATCAGAGCAATGACAAAAAACCTCAAAATAGAAAAACATCAGCACCATAAACAAAAGAAATAGTATGGTTCATTCAGCATCTATACTCCATTGTTCTCTTTTTTCCCCCCTGGATTTGGAGATCCTCTTCTATCATGAGTTCCAGGAACTCTTCTGTACCATTGCATTGGTGAGAAGAATATAGTCCATCACAGTAGATCAACACTCAATGTTGATGATACTGTGTACAATGTTCTTCTGGTTCTGCTCATCTCACTCATCATCAGCCCACGCAAGACCCTCCAGGTTTCTCTGAACTCCTCCTGCTCATCGTTTTTTACAGCACAATAGTATTCCATTGTATTCATATACCACAACTTGTCCAGCCATTCTCCAATTGATGGGCATCCCCTCAACTTCCAATTCCTTGCCACCACATAAAGAGCAGCTATAAATATTTTTGTACATGTGAGTCCCTTTCCCCTTTCCATGATTTCTTTGGGCAAAATACCCAAAAGTGGTATTGCTGGGTCAAAGGGTATGCACAGCTTTATCGCCCTTTGGCCATAATTCCAAATTGCTCCCCAGAATGGTTGGATCAGTTCACAGCTCCACCAACATATACCATTTTTTTTAAGTAACTGCCAATTTTCCTGCTTATGAAAATTGTCCTTCATTCATGAGGAATTCCCATTCTTCATAGGCTAATATTCCCTATAGAATATTTGTGCATCAGATCCTTTTTAGCCTTTTTCTGCACCTTTTGAAATCTGTTCTCCCAATGTCTAAAATAAATGCCAAACTATTTATGGCTTTCTTTTCCTTTAATATTTCAAATTCTAAAATAAAATGGTCACTTCTCCTCTAAGGTTTCCAATCACTTCAAATCTGGTAACCAGTCCCTCCTTATTGATGGAAATCAGACTCCCTTGATTGTTTAATTTGCCTTTACCTTGTGAAGGATGAAACGATCATTAAGGCAAATCAAGATTTCTCTTATAAGAGAGAAGTAGAGAAGGAGGGGGAAAGAAAGGAAAAGAAAAATTGAAAAAGGGCATGATACACCAGATGTGAAATAATTGTATTCCTCCAAAATTACTGGATCATACCTCTGTACCAGCATAAAGACCTATTTCACAGATTACCCATCCATTTTCTCTTTCTGTCTAGATAGTTTTGAGTATACTCTGGTAACAACATTCCTTCTCTTTCTGTTTCCATTGACCTTCATCTATACCTTGCTTCTGGCCATTGGTTCCTTAATTTTACCATATGAATATATATTCTTTTGTTTGTTTGTTTGTTTTTTAGTGAGGCAAGTGGGGTTAAGTGACTTGCCCAGAGTCACACAGCTAGTAAGTGTTAAGTGTCTGAGGCTGGATTTGAACTCAGGTACTCCTGACTCCAGGGCCAGTGCTCTACCCACTGTACCATCTAGCTGCCCTGAATATATATTCTTAATTTATAATGCTAAACCTGTTGACATAGAACTACTAGAACTATATATCCAAAGAAGGCAAAGAAAGAATAAAAAGATTTATACGTACAAAAATAATTTTAGGAGCTCTTATTGTAGTGGTGAGGAACTGGGCCATAGATGGAGAGTTGTCCACCAAATGGGGAAAGGTAGAAGAAATTATAGTTTATGAATATGGCAGTGAAATATGGTAGTGGTACTATTATAAATTATAAAACGGATCATTTTAGAGAAGCTTAAGAAGGCTAGCATGTTCTGATGCAGTCAAGTAAGCAGAACCAGAACAAATTTTACAATAACAATAAGCATTATAAAGGCAAGCAACTATGAAAAGAAATTATATCACCATGATTAACAACTGTAACTTCAAAGATCTGATGATTAAGTATGGTCTTCTAACAGTGAGGAAATAGATTGACTTGAGGTAGAAAAATGAAAAGTTTTAGACATAACAAATGTGGCAATTTGTTTTGTTCAAATGTACATATTCATTATGTGTTTTTTTCTCCCTCCCCCAAGTAATGATGGAAAAGTGAGAAAAGAAAAAAAATAGATTTATTTTTCATTGAAAAAAATTAATTTGAATTAAACATTATAATAGTATTCTGCTTACGTCCCTTTACCTACTTGGTTTCTTTTAATAGATTGTAATTTTCCTGGAACAAATGCCACTTCATTGGTCTCATGCCACCAAGCATCAGTGATATTTATGATGTCAAACTTTTTTCTTTTATTAGGATATTTAGTTACCCTTCCATATCCCCTATTATTTGTACATTTGTGAATAGATATCAGAGTCTACTCTTTTCTTGGATTTTGGTTCTCATAAATTTCTGGGTATAGCCACTGATACTCTGTTTCCTACACTATAGTTACTGTTATAGAAACAGGCAGCAGGTCCTCTTCCTTCACCTTTCCTTTGATGCTTAATATCTCTTTAATTTTATTTGTACAACACTACACAAATGCATTCTTATTCGCCTTCATTAGATCCACTTTGTCTCTAGCTATGCACATATCATCTTCCAGAAATCCAAATTCTTTTCCCAAACATGATTTTGTTGAGTACTTATTCACTTCCTAGGTCTGCCTTTGTCTTTTGAAGCCCTTTATCATCAACAAGTTAGAAACTAGATCTCTTTCCTTGTGATGTAAATGCCACCTATGTCTCTAACTTCTTTAGCTTCTTCCCCAAGATGTAATAACTTTTAGCAATGCTTTCTAGTTTCCTTGTCACGGTATTATTTGGTTCCACATGAATTTTAAAAAATGGTTAATGGAAATCCAGATTGTCCTACATTGGGGGATCCTCTATGACATCTCAGATATGGGCCTTTGAAAAAGATCAAACATCTCTTTTCATTATCATAAACCCAAGTACCACTCAGCAAGTCATCAACCAACACTACTTTCTCTCTCTCTCTCTGTCACAAACAGGATCATTTTTACTCATCATCCATCCTTGGGGGACAAGCAACTGTGTCCTGCTCTGAAGGTCCAGGCCTTTTAATTGGGAATCTCATTTATGTTATTTTGTTTAATAGGTTTTAATGATCCTCCTTTTATTCTCTTGTGTGATCTTCCTATATCATCTGAGCTCCTGACACATATTAGGATTCCCCTTTTCCTTTTCAATCATTTTTCTTATTTATGATCTCATTGAAGCAATTCCATTTTTAAAGGACCACTTCATTCACACTGATAACCTTAACAATAGAGAGTTTTTCCTTGAACTCCTTTTTCATCTGTTGTTGTTGTGTTCTAGATGTTTTGAGAACATAACTAATGGTCATTAATGACTTTTGGGAAACAACAAAGCTACCATACCTTTTGTAGTTTACTACGGAGTTCTACCTTCTCTGCATACTTTCTGGATGTGAGAGCCTTGTTTATTTCACACTGGAGAATAGACCCTCTGGAAAAATGTCATGTGAAAATACTTGTCCTTTGAATTCAATCACCTTAAAAGCACATATGCATAGAGTTAGAATATATCATCCCCACAAAAGAAAAGTTAGATGCATTTGGTTAATGCATTCCATTTTTCTTCCATTCATCTACTAATATAACAAAGTCCTTTGATACATGAATTATATTTAGTGATTACTTTCCTCTTGTGTCTTCAGTAGGAATGGGATAAGTTCTCTTAGCTCAGGGAAAGAAGGGAGAGGAATAGGACGAGGAGCAGTTCACGTAGCTCTTCACATCACCAGTTGCAGTTTAATTGCAAATCAGGAGTCCTCTGTGTAGGCTGCTCTTCAAATGGGTATGCTTCCAGTTCAAGGATATGTAAGCATCCAGGATGGTAAAATTTTAATAGCTCCAAGTACATAGCTGCAAGACAGTTCTGAATAAATCTTGGACTTTCTTCCTTAATATAATGCAGTAGAATCGGGAGGAGAACAAATGGGACTAGCTTGTGCCAATCTGGGAAGTTTCAACTGTCTGTGTTTGCCATACTATTTCACATTGCAAACTAGGTCTCTTCCCCTGTGAATACAGTTCATGGCAGTGTATGTTGAAGTGCCAGCCATGATGCACCCACAGTAGCAGACTAGGCACGCCATATGACTTAAAGGAATATAGTCTAACTGAATGAGACCTATGCAAACAGGCTATATCCCAAAATAAACATACTTGGTCAATATTTGGCCTAGATCCACTTCCCACTTGTAGTCATTTTAAACAGCTGGTTGTAATGGCCCCACTCTATTTAATACTGTGAGGAAAGCATAATAATTTCAAATTTGTGACATCATAGCCTGTGGGCATGCACAATATTATAATGTCCCAAATGCAGTGTAAGACCAGAAGAATTGAGGTCAGATGGGTGATAGGAATAAAGAAAATAATTATTTGCTCTATTTTGTCAAAAGTGGAGAGATTCTAAGAGATCTCCAAACACTTTTTACCACAAATCATTTTTACTTGCTCACAAGGAAACCTATGGGAGAAGCCCTTTCATCCATTCCTCTCTGTGGGATACAGAGCTGGTTATTATCCTCAAAATAGTCAAGGAACTAATCAATGAATGAGTGAAACTTTCACATTCCTGAATGAGATCATATTACCATATTTTCACACGCAAAAAACTCAAAAACTCAAAACACTTTATTCTTTGTCTGCAACCACAAATGTTTTCACAACAACTTAGCAATTAATCATCTGGGAAAGAAAATCTTGAGGATTTTCAAATCAGGCAATTTGCTATTCTGCATTCTGTTTCATAGGAAGGACCCAATAAACACCTTTCAGATTTCAAATGATTCAAATATTTCATTGCCATTAAAATACACACACACAATAACACAGACATTTTTTTCCTCTTTATTCTAAACTCCAATGTTCATCTTTTTTCCAGAGCTGATGCTATAAGTGACAAATGGAAGATATGCCTTCAAACATTGGGGGGTGTGAAAGAGAGTACTAAAATTTGAAATGGGTTTTTTGAAAATATATAAAATATGAAAGTTTAGAAGGAGTCCCCTTAAGATTTGCCACTAGTGCTTTTGACCTCAGAATTTCAAATATGCAAATATAAACATAAAGATACCACTTAATGTTACTCTTGGTATAACTTTGATACTATTATCAATATTGATTGAATTGGGGAGCTAACATTAGCCCAAACTTTCCTTTGCCACCCAAGTTAATCAAATTGAGAACCCATTGAGGGAGGGGAAAGAGCAAAGAGGCCTTGAGGGCATTTCTCTCCATCCTTGAAAGCAGAGACCTAGACCAGTGGTGTCTTTTGTGGTTAGCCATCATCTGGAAGAAATCAGGTGATCCATCAGTTTCCCAGACTTAAAGACCATGTAAAATAGGTGAGAGACAGAGTGCTTTGGATGCAATAATTCCAGCCTGAGAAAGTTCAGGTTGGACATTTCTTTCAGACAGCCACTCCATATACATCCTGACCTTCGGGGACTGTAAACTCTCATCCTGTTGGGGTTATTTAAAATCAAAGGCCAGCGTGCTAGCAGCTGCACAAGTAAGGAACGCCTAAGAAAATAAATACTAGTTACAGCGCTATTTAATGCTGTTAACTGCAGTGGGTGGAGGCTGGAGGGCAGTAGCTTTTAACAAGTTTTATTTGAAAGACTAACTCAGTGTGGTTGTCACGACAGTTGTCTTTGTGGCTGAAGCTGTATTGCTAACAGATGGAAATCTGGCAGCTTTTTCTAATTTATGCAGATGCTTTGCAGAAGGAGTAACCATGCTAAGTGATTCTAACATTAACCTTACACAAACCTTTCTCCGCTATGTTAATAAACAGAACATTTTAAGGCTGTTCTGTTCAAAACACCAGGAGAAATGTTCAGTCATTCTTGCCTTTTCATCTCTGTACACATTTTGAAAACTTATCATGAAAATCCTCCAGCGGAGAATCATAGCCCCAACTCAGAAGTAGGTTCCAAACCCCATCTTGCAAAATATCCCTTTGGACCATCAGATTACCTACCGAGTTATACTCTGGATAGAAAACCCAAGCTGAAACTTTTACAACTACATGCTCAGGGATTCATCTAAAGGGAATTTTCTCTTCCCTGTTTGTCTTGAGCAATCAATATTAGAGGGCTGTGTTGCAGGTGATGAAATATGCCCACTGAAAATCTCAGGTTTTCATATTTCACCTTCAAGAAAACAAAATTTCTTGAACATTACCTTATTTTAAAAAGGAATGTTATTACACTAGGAGACATCCACCCAAAAAGAATCAGACAGCCAGCAGTGGAAAGAGAGGAGGGGAACACCCAGGAACACAATTCTGGGAATTCCTAGTACACCGGTATGCAAATCACTTAACAGTAGTGTAGGCTGAGTTCCCAGAGTAAATGATTTCCATTTCTGTAATAGCTATACCTTTGCACTAAGGTAATTGACCACATACCTCCTGTCTTTGGACCACAGACATGTCAGGTTGGGTTTGTATCGACTTCTTTAATCCCCTATTATTATAAAAAGAAAATAATTATGGAATTTTAAACTATACATTTGCAATGAATTCTTGTGAATTGTCACGATCATTAATTCTCTCTCCCTGCAAAAAATAGTTTGGGGGTAATTTGTAAAATGACAATCCAAACCCTTGGAACAAATCACTCTCCAAATGGTTCCTAAGAACTCCACCTACATTTTCAAAGAAAAAGGAGCTACTCCTGAAGAATTTGGAGAATTTAACTGTTTCTAGAAACTTATACTTCATTTCTCCTGTTCAAGTTTCAGAACTAGGAATCCTCTGATCAGCTGAATGACCAATGTGATATCATGTGAAATCAATTAAACATTTTTAAAAAACAAACAAACAAAAACAGGTTATTTCCAGCAAAAGAAAAATGAACCTGAATTCCTCTGAGACATAAGGTTCAGTTTCTGAATATCTGTTACCAGAACCAAGTATCAGGAAGTGGTAGGAAGAATTTCTTGAAAATATCTTATGTTATCAGTTGTTTACTATTGTTATTCCTAGGACATTATGAATAGGTTACCATGACCACCTTCTGACCTGAATTCACTAGTTTCATGGCAAATGCCATGAAAGGATGACTGAGAGTTGCCATCCACCAGGATGTTTTTAGTTCTATGAATACTGGGAACTGATGTTGAAACTTAGATTGATTCATGCCTGCCAGGTGAGTGGCACTTCTAAATTGTCAATATATGAAGCGAAAGAGGCCAACTGCCTAATGTGCCAATTGAGGAGGAGTGCCAAATAGGGAGTGGGGACAATGAGCCAGCAACCAAAATGCTACCCATGGTCATTCCACTCCAGACAAGTGAGGAAACCCTTTTGACTTCATTTCACAAAACATTTTGGCTCATATATATATATATATATATATGGCTCATATATATATATATATATATATATATATATATATATATATGAGCTTCCCCTTGACTTGTCACAAGCCCTAATGTTACCTTTATAATGAGCTGAGACCCTGGATACACTACAAGAGAAGAATAGAGGAGGAAGAGCATCTATTTACTCTAGTGCTCAGAACCAGGAGAAGAGCTGTGGGCTATATTTAAGAAGTCTGCTCTTTCTCTTCCTTTGTAGGGAAGAAAGACTGCAGATGGGGAAGGTAGAAATTATCTCAAGGATAGGCAAGGATTTCCCTTTCCCTGTCATTTCCAAAATACTTTATGACCTAATTCAATAATTCACTTTAACAAATGCTTTATTAAGTACCTACTACATGCCAGAAAATGAAGACACAGACAAAAATGAAGTGTCCCTGATCAACAAGAATACTATAGCAAAATAACTAAAAATAAGTCTGTGTTCTGAGATGTAATGCCTACTCAGAGGGGTATAGAAAATCACTTTCTTAAAATTGAGGACGTTGGTCTTCCTGACTCTAGGCCCAGAGCTCTATCCACTGTACCACCTACTTGTCCCCACTAATTGAATTAAAAAACACCTATTCAGTACAGATCATAGTGGTAGGGCCTTAAAAGACACAAAATTTAAAGTCACTCCTCATGGAGTTTATGGTCTAAGTGAAGTGATATAGCACAAACACAAATATCCTTGCTATAATATATTACACTATAAGTACATAAGAGAAGCATAAATAAAGTACTATTTGAATTATATGAAAAAAAGAAGTCATTGCTCATGGAAGGAGTAAGTATGGTAGAACACGGGGAATACAAGGAAATGCTTCACATAGCAGAGGAGGCATTTGAGTTGGACATCAAAGGAGGGAAAGGAATCTAAAAAGTGTGTATGTTGGGGAGGGGCATTCTAGACATAAGGGTCTAAGAGAACAAACACAGGGACATCAAAAATATATATTCAAAGGACCATGAACATTACTAACAGGTTAGAGGCTGGCATATATGGAAAGGGGGATAATTCAATAAGATTGAAAAGGCAGAAAGGAACCACATTGGCCCTTTTAATTCCAGGCCAAGATAATTTAATATGACCTTATAGAAAATAGTGAAAAATTAAAGGGGTTGAAGCTAAGGACTAACATGACCAGATCTATGAATGATGAAGATTAACTTGGCAATGGGCATAATGTGGTGTGAGAGGTATTTTGGCCTGGTAGAGAGAGCACTGAATTTACAGGCAGAAAGACCTAGGTTCAGTTTGCTTCTCTATTATTTATTATTTATGTGAACATGGCCAAATAAGTTAACCTTTCTCTTTAGACTTCAGTTTCCTTATCTGTAAAATACGGGGGTTTTACTAGATGGCCTATAATTTATCTTCCAGCTTTAAATCTATGCTCTTATAACAAATAAACAGAGAAGGAGAGGCCTGAAAGAACTATTAGGAGGCTATTGCAATAGTCCAGGCAGGTGGCAGTAAAAGCCTATACTAGAGTAGTGACAGTGAGAATAGAAATAAGGATGAACATGAGAGCTGTTGTGATGACATAAATGAAAGGACTCAGTGACTGAATGAGTAGGAGTAAGGGAGCAGAAAGAGAAGGATGAATCCAAGATAACCTCATTGTTTTAAACAAACCATGTGGACATCGGACTGTACTACAGATAAACACAGTGAAGTCTAAAGGAGGAGCAGTTTTCAGGGAAGGTATGATCATCTCTGCTGTGGACATGTTAAATTTAATAGGATAGCAGTATGTCCACGGAGAGATGGTAAGTGGAAATAGGGTTCTAAACACTAAGAAGATCACCATCACCCCCAGCCCCACTATTATCATCACCATCACCACCACCATCATCTCTAGCATCTATATAATACTTTAAGGTTTTGAAAAGCTTAGGAAATGAATCAGGGATGAAAGAATTATGGAATTTGTATAGGGAATTTTTATAGTCAAGAGAAAAAAAACATGAAGGAAAGAAAGAAGAGCACTGAGAAAGAGACTTGAGGAAACAACAAAGGATTCAATCTGTTTCCTCATCTGTTAAATGGGAATAATAATAGCACCTACTTCCCAAAGTTGTTATGATAAAATATCTGGAAAGTGCTTTGTGAAATGCAAAGTGCTATATAAAATGCTCACTCTTATAATTCATGTACTTTGAGGACAGCAATGTGGGAAAAGAGAGAGAGAGAGAGAGAGATTAGACTTATTTTATGTGGTACTGAGTCTAGAGGGTAGAATCATGAATAGGGAGTGGCAGATTCAAAGAGGCATATTTAGATTTGATATTAGGGGGGAAAATTCCTAAAAATTAGAGCTATCTACAAGTAGAATGGGCTAACTGAAGGTCTTCAAGCCAAAGCTAAATCATCACTAGCTGAGGTCAATCCTTGTGGTAGGATTATGGTGTTGGTTGGTCTGGATTGCTACAGGGATGTCTTCCAAGTCTCAAGTTATGTGGTTCTCTGATTTTCACTGGGTAGAGAGAGGCAAGAAAAACCAAAATAATATGGTGTTTCTGAAGCTGGGGAGAAACAAACATCTAGAATGAGGGGTTAGTTGAGAGTGTCATTTACTGCTTAGAAGTCCAGTAGGATAAAATCTGAAAAGGGCAATTGAATTCAGCAATGAGAAGAAAGCAATTTCAGTGGAGTTCCGGTTTTAAAGATTTGAGGTATGAAAGGGAAACATGGTTGAGGTGGCCAAAGGTACACACTATGGGAGCAGCTAGGTGGTACAGTGGATAAAGCATTGGCCCTGGATTCAAGAGGACCTGAGTTCAAATCCGGCCTCAGACACAAGACCCTGGACAAGTCACTTAACCCTCATTGCCCCACGGGCAGGGGAGGGGGAGGGGAAGGTACACACTACCCTTGCAAGAGATTTGATTTATAAAGTGTAGGAAGCCAAGGAAAAAGTTTAGTGCTTCTTGTCATTGTTTGGTTTTGTTTTAGCATTGGGAAGTCCTATGTACATGTTGATGGGATGGATACAGAGGAGAGGGAGACATTGCAGATTAATGAGAGAAGGGTTGTATAGAAGAAAGGTCCTGGCAGAGTTATGGAGGGACTGGGAGCAAGGACACAAGTAGAAGAATGAATTTTAGTGAAGACATTTCTCCCTCTCAGACAAGAGGGAAGGAAAAGAGAATAGATGATAAGATGGAGAACACTTAGACAAGAAGAAATACAACTTGCAGCAAGCTCTTCAAGCTCTCTATTTTTTTTCCATGCCTACCCACCATATAGCCAATGTAGTAACCATGCTAGTGACAAACACTGGATGCTAGAGACTCTTTCAGAGTAGTGAGTGTCAGTGAGGGTAGAAGACAACCTAAATTCCACCTTTATCCATATATAGAGTCATTCTAATGTATGGGAAATGGAGGCATCTAGTTATCAGTAGGGCTTGACATGATTGACCACCCCCTTATACTTAAGGATGTTTTAATTGTTTTAATAGCCTTTCCTGCCCCCCCCCCAAATATCTCCCTTTTCCCAGTCCCTAAAATGTCTTCCATTAGAATCATGTACTTCATCTGCAGAAGGCCTCTTTTAAAAGATACCCATTAGCACATTAACATTAGTTCATCAGATTAGCTAGCTATCAACAAGCCTAGAGCTTGGCCCTGAGGGAATCAGATACAAGATGTTTTGAAATTTGCAGAAGGCCCCTTTTAAAGTATACTTATTAATTAACATATTAACAGTTCATCAGATTAGCTAACTAGAAGTTAACTGACAGTCTAGCCCAGAGGGAAAAGCATAGAGGATGGGTAAATTTTTATGAAGGATAGGAAAAAAAAAAAAAAAAAGAGGGTGATGGTGAAATGAGAAGGGTAAAAGAAATTAGGAATATTACAAAACCAGAATGACCATTCTGGAGAGCAAAGTAAAGTATGTTTTCACATACAGGAAAAAAAGTAGAATCTGCAGATTATAAGTCAGCGACCCGACAAATTCTTGGCAGAATTGTAGAAATAATTATGAAAAGGCCAGTTATCAAGCATTTAGAAGTAGAAGGGATAATCAGAAAGAGCTATCAAGAACAAATCAAGTGTGATTGATGTAATTTTTTTTTCTTTTTTTGACAATTACTAAACTGGTAGATCGTGGAGAGCATGATGCAGGTACAGGTATGGGCATTATTTTTGGCAAGGAAGGGCACCTCTTTCTCTGAGTCTTGAGAGAAGAGGAAAAGGTAGATAAGCACATTAAGAGAATTAGAGGAGCAAAATTGTGTCTGATGGTCCAAGTCTTAGTTAAGTACCAAGTCTTAAGTATAGGTAAGTCACTAGTACAAAAAATTGCAAAGAAAACACTGATGAACATTATTAGGAGTTCCTTCACTGGGCAACCCCTTTATAACAATTAAATCACAGGTCCAGCCTCTGTTCTTATCTTTAACTTACAACCCTGTCATTCCAAACTGTCCTCAAAATTCTCACCTTCCCTCAAAAATTCTCACCTTCCTCATTTCTATCTCAGCAATCAGTCCCTCCTTGTTATTGAGTAGATGCAAAATTGAATTGTCTCATTGTTGATTTCTCCACCTTTTGAAGTATGAAATTATCATTAAGGCAAGTTAAACATTATTAACTGCTTTGCTTTTGGCAGAGATATCCAGCAAACGTCTGGATGATTGAAACTCCCCATCAAAGGATTAAATTCCTCCCCATTCCAGAGCAATGAGTGTTGGATTTCTCTCTCCCCAAATTCTCAGAGGTGGATGAAGAAGTTAGAAAAAGAAATGGGATTAAGTCACTTAGGAATGGTAGTGAAATTGTCTCTATAGTACTTTACCATTCACTTGAATTCCAATTAATTGTTTTACTAATTCAGTGTTATTTTTTTTTTGCCTGAGTCCTATTAATAGGAATCAGAGGTAACTGAATATCTACCCCAGTCATGTCAAATTAAAATAGAAAGGGATATCTGCCTGTCCACAAATATACTTAAAAAACAAATTAATATTACCCATATTGTATTTAAATTTATTTTGTTATTATTTGCTTGATTGAATTTTAATCTAGTTTGAGTTTGACACCTCTGAATTCTAGATATACATAACTTAAGAAGCTCCCAATTTCAAACCAAGCAAGGAAAAATTGAGCTATATGAAATAAATTATCATTAAAATTATCTAAGTTCTTTGAATCCAATTGGATAGTACCCAATGATCTAAACAACCCTGAAGTAGATATAAGTGGGCAGTATAGAAGTAGAATGTTGAAAATAGACAGTAGATATAAAGGATTTAAGAGAATATCTCTTCTAGAACCAGCTTCCAGTAGAGGCCCATAGTCTTGGATGAGCCCTGGCCTTGGGATGAGTCATATTTCTAATATGCAATGTATCTGGTTCCTAGATCCTATAATTAGAAAACCACATTAGTATCTGGACAGATGATAGATAGATAGATAGAGAGAGAGAGAGAGAGAGAGAGAGAGAGAGAGAGAGAGAGAGAGAGAGAGAGAGAATGAATGAATGAATGAAAAAGGACCTCATTTGAGCTTTAGAATGAATACCCAGTATAGACCTCTCTTCCAATGGGCCAAACCAAAAGTCTTCCACCTCTGCAGAAGTACAATTTTGCTTGATTTTCCAACTCTGCATCTGGACCGTGGTTCCAAAGTCATTATATGGGCTTTTCTATGGGTATATGGGTAATCTACTTTTTGGAGCTTATTTAAATTTCATTAGTTCCAACAGACAGCCAAAAATCAGGCTTTTTACCTGTTCCTTTTATAAACCTATATACTATTTGGTATTGTCTACTAAGTTTCTGTTTCCTACCTTGCAGGCAATCCAAGATATGAATTCATTGGTAGAGCAAAGATAACAGACAAGTATTGAATGTAATGAATAAATCAAACCTTTCCTGGCCCACATTATTAACTCTGCATACTCCAGATTCTCTTAGATGATTCATCCTTCAAATGCCCTTAGAATGGTGGTATTTTATAATTGTATCTTTCCTGCATTGTATTATCCAAAATACCTTAACATATAAGAGCAATAACATATATAAATTCCCTCATGAAAAAAGGAAGGCTTTTTGTCACAGTATTACCCACCCAGAACATAGATATTTTATCTGGATAATTAAATCAAAAACTCACTTTTGATTCAATTAACCTAAATATTTCTAATAAAATAGACATTTTGTCTTGAATTGTCCAAATTGATTTTGAGCCTCAAGTCTCCATTTGCATTTGCCCATGAACTTTTAGCTTCATTTGTTTAAACTTATATAGGAACACAGACTGGAGTTCTCATCAATCAGAATTCTATTTCAATTCTAATCCATTAAGAGGGTTTCCATACTGACACACTGTGTGATTTATGCAATGTAAGCAACATTCCCCTTGTATTACAGAAACCAGATGAATCAGCTTCATTTGTGAAAAAGGGGACTGCAGCTGAATCTTATGAAATATTACATCAATGTAGACCTTACTTGCATACAGCACCTATAAAGCACAAGATGATAAATCTTAGGTTGGGAAAATAAAAATATACTCTCTGTGTATGTCTCTTTGTGTGCATGCATTTATGTATGTATCTATATCTACATATCGATACAGATACATACATAAATTCACAAATATATGGAACATAGTCTCTATATGTGTATATGCATAATGATATGCAAACATATATAATGCACTTATGAATATGTATGCACATATATAAATATGTATTATGTGGATATGTATGAATGAATATGTTCTGATTTTTATATATGTATATGTCTTTAGATATAATAGTGGTTATATGTGGTACTTTGTTTTACTATGTATTTTATATAGCTGATATATCATGTATTAACAATATACTCATTTTCTATTATTTGCCCAAGCATGGACAAATTTTGTAGATAAATGCTCATTGGGTGCAAAAGTGGTAAGGAGAATTGAGCATTTATTTTTGTTTTATTTTAAAACATGGCCTGTTTAAGCCAGGTTTAATAGAAACAGATCTGGCATTTGAAGTCAGCTTTAAAAAAAAAGAAAAGAAAATTAGTTTAGATACCAGGCCACATCATAAATGTCACAGAAAATGTCCAATTTGATTTTTTCTCATGAATTCAGAGCATGCAACAGTAAAAATCATTCTATGTAAACTGAATCAGAAAATTATTTTTCTTGTGTGTCTAACAACATGGCTATATAAATTAAAGTGTTTCTATGAGGAATGGTGCTTTTTCTTCACAAAATATATTCATGATCAAATAGGTAATTTTTATATTTTGGTCAGCTAAGCACTATGCCTGTGATATAACTTGCATTGTCAACTAGTGCTTGTAAATTATTTTGAGGCAGATAAAAATTTCCAGAAGCACAAATCACTATTATTATATTGATTATAATATAATTGCATTTTAGAGTGATGGCTAAATAAGAATAATCCTCACACTTGCACCATTCTCATTCATCTGAGATGTGACTTGCATATAGATACACTGGTATGGTCACCATTTATCCACACTTGAGGGAAAGCATTTCAACCAGATGAACAGGTGTAACCCCCACCCCAAACTGCACAGCCTCAGGATCTTCTTGTTTTGTTTATATTGTTGCTGTCTTCCTGCTGGGGGAAAGGATGGCAAAGGGATGTGTTTGGCTGGCTGTGGGAGAGCTAATAAAAAGAGCCCATAGAATCTTATACTTCTATTATTAAGGTTACTGATCTGTTTGAAAACTTCTGCCCTTGATGTATATAAACAAATACAAATGAGTTTGAATTTCCTCCAGGATATTCTAAATTTACTTCTCTTTAACTTCACAGGAGCACAGGCTAAGCCAATGCATGCATATACTGACACCTGTAATCAAATAGGGTCCTGCTAAGACTAACAAATATCCAGCCTCAATGTAATCTTTACAAGGGAAGTAAATACCAGTAGATATCAGAAGTGAGTCGCTAAGTGTTCCCTCAATTTCTTCTTCTAGAAAACGGCAGGATTAGAATAGATTCTGAGGGCACCCTTCCATCATCAACTTTCTATGTGGCTGTGATTCTTAGCTTTAGTTATAAGATATATCAATATATGGATGTGGCAATTTCTCATTATGAGTATAATCTCAACTAAGGCAAATCACAACCTGTTACTTATAGTTCTCAAAATTAGGTGAATAGTACAGGGTCATACAGATTAAAGGTCTGAGGTAGGTCTTGAAAGCAGGTCTCCTTGACCCTAAAACCTACCACACTATTAACTCTGCCACATGATCATCATTGTCACCAATGTCGCCACTGACGCCACCACCACCACCACCAGCAGCAGCATTTATTTTTATTTGAGACTGGGTCTCTATAGCTTGCCAGGGGTGGGAATACAGGGGCCATTCACAAGACTGAAGTTTTAACTTCCTTGATTTTTCCAAACTGAGACAAAATTTCCTTAGGTAGCCTGGTGGCCTCCTGCCCCCTAAGAGCTTACCATATCAGTGGCACACAGTGTGGATATCTGTTCAGTTTATTGTAGCTCAGAATTCCTGAGCTCAAGTGAGCCTCAAGTGTCAGTCTCAGCCTCAACTGCCCTCCCAGGTATCAGGGATTACAGGCTTGTACCACCACATGCAGTCAATAGCTAGCACTCATACAACACATCCATAATGGTAGTACCTGACTTAAATGGTTGTTATGAGTCTCAAAGGCTATCTTATTAGTTAATGGATGTGAAGCACAGCATAAGCAGCAGCTATTATCTGCCAAGGTTGGATAAAAACAATGCTATTCAGGCCCCTTTGTTTGTTGTGAACTACGTATAACACATAAGAGAAAAATTTTCTAGGAATGCCTGAGAACTACTGTAGGTGCTGGTTTCCATCAAATGATCTATAAAACTATATGGTACTCCTTCAGATTCAAGCAATGAACTATGCATGAAGTATGTATAGATATATGTGTAGAATATTGTATATTCTTGACATACATGTGTGCATACATGGTTGGGATAAAGCATACATATATTTGTGAATATACCCCAAGAAATCAAAAAGCGAATAAATTAATTACTAAGAGAACCTAATCATTAATTATTTACAGCCTAAAGTGATCCCACTTAGACTCAGTATTTTATGTGTATTTTTATTCAAAATAAGTGTTTAAAGAACATCTACCTAACAATTAGTAATTCAATCTTCCCCTTTTCTCAAGAGAAAAGCATATTTTGATGTTTGCAGCAGCTTTCATATTTTAAAAGACTATAGTGTACACTCCAAATTTGCACTGTACAGAAAGCATTTTGTGACCCAGGTTACATGCTATGATGGTTTAACAATGCATTCTGTCAAGCAATATAAAAATTTTACATATGATTCTAACCAGAGCAAAAAACAAATAGATCATGTTGCTTTCGTGAAACAGAAAAGGGGGAAGGAGTAAATGAAGGTTCTATATGCTTTATATTCATGAAAAGAAAGGTATTGGGGGATAGAGGAGAAGAGGACTCTCAGATTCTCAGGTTTAGAGCTTGAGCTCTTCTGTTAAACTATAATGACCAAGAGTCTCCCGCAGAGATGAGAAAAGGAGTATCCCTCCCTTCCTTATGGAGATGAAGGACTATGGGTGTAGAATGTTGCCTGTACTGACCCTGTTAGTTTTGTTGAACTGATTTTCTTTTCTTTCTTTTTTATTCTTTGCTATAAAGAGTGGCTTACAGGTGTGTGTGTGTGTGTGTGTGTGTGTGTGTGTGTGTGTGTGTGTGTGTGTGTGTGTGTGAGAGAGAGAGAGAGAGAGAGAGAGAGAGAGAGAGAGAGAGAGAGAGAGAGAGAGAGAGAGAGTGAGTAGGGGTGAAATATTCACAACTGAAAGGTGTATAAAAACAGATGATTATCAGTTGTTGTTTTTTAAAGAACTCAGGAGTTCCTAGCTCCCAGTTCTTTCCTCAGACCACTAGTCTGTGCCAAAAAGCAGCAAAAAGAAGGTTCCCCTTAGGCCTAAGACCTTCCTAGTGAGCTGTTGAAATGTATCAATCCAAAATTTATTTCTCTAGAGGTCAGTAACCAGACTCCTGGCTGTGAAAGCAGACTAAGGAAGTGTTGAGCACTGAGGAACAAGACTGGAGGTTGGGGGCTGGGGGCTGGGGGTCTGGAGAGGAAGGAGTTGGGGGGAGGGAGATCTCTTTACCAAAAAACAAAGGCTGCACGCATCTAAAGCCTCATTTTCCCTTTTATTACATGGCACTTTCACCTTTCTGTTGATCAACAAACCAGGTAAGCAAATGCCTCTGAATTTAGACTTTCTGAATTTCTGTCTTAGCAACAAGAATGGTGTAGTAAGGGGATGGATTGAGATACTGGACATAAAGCCAGTAAAATGAATATCCAGGATATACCTTTGACACTTACTGACTGTGTGACCCTGGGTAAATTGTATAAATTTGATCATCTCTTTCCTCTGCTGCAAAATGAGGATTATAATTATACAGTACATGTAGTAGGTACCTTTCAGGGTATTGTAAGGCTTAAATAAAACATTAGAAGTAAAACACTTTGTAAACTTTAAAGTATCATGTCAGTGACAGCTATTATGCTAGAATTATTCCACCCCTCCTCTTTTCTTTCCCTGCCTTCCCAGTGGAGTTTTCTTATCCCCCATAAATAGTTTAAAAGGCAGACTCAATATGCAATGCTGTTCTCTTTTCTTATTCAGGCTCAGCTTATCCTGCCAACCCCCACCTCCATGCCTCCCGCCTCCTGCCACCATTCCTTGGCTTCTTTCTGTTCCTCTTCCCCTCTCTCCAACAGACGGGCCCATGGCCAGGTTCTTCGCCTTTTTAGTGGCTCAAGGAGTCTACCAGATAGTGTTCAGACTGGAGGGATGACCTCACAAGGAATTTATTTTTCCTTTTGGGTCTAAGACTTTGTTAGCCTTACACAAGGCTAATGGGTTTTCTAAGTAAACCCAGTGGAACTTGAGCTGTTGAACCAGAGTTCAAGTCTCTAGCAGTTTCTGCAGCTCCCAAGAACCCGTTAGGAACAGAATGTATTAAGCTGAGTTGGCCTCCATCTAAAATTGGGTCACAGAAGTATGTCCCTTCTTACCCAAGTCTGTCATGCTAATACTGACACCATCAAAGGCAAAACACTCCCTCCATCTACTTCGAAGGGAAACATTCCCTCCATACAATGGGTGACATTTTAATCACACTAAAGTCAATAAATTCAAAGTTATGGCTTTCCCAGCAGCCATAACTTGGCCCTTGCTTGAATATGTAGCATTTTCCATTCCTGCATATGGTGTTAAGTTTAGCAGTGTAATGCATATGTACAGCACAGCCAAGTTAGTTGCTGTGAAACCATAACTTTGAATTTCCTGGCTTTTCCTGACTCTGAAATCAGTTCAGCTAATCATAATACTCATCACATAAACAGTTCTTCTCAGCTTGCTCCTGAACCAAAACATCTCCCCAGTTGATATTCTATTCACTGAGAGGATGAGCAAACCGAGAGCATGAGCTTCTCCATGGCAACAGAGAGAGCCAATGACTTAGCTGCCCTTCATGACTAAGCCTCTCCATCCAGGGCTCAGGTGTCATGGAATCTCAGAAGCAAGCTTTGCTTCACCCCTTACTCCAAACCTTAGACTTTCTGACCTTATGAGCCTGGAAGCTGGAGTTTCAATCCCATAGACGTATGGAAAAAAACAAAGCTCAAGGAGAGCTCTGGCAAGTTTCATTTAATTCAACTTGGTTGACTTCTTTATAGATTCCTGAAGTTTTATAGGCTTTCCAGGGACCATCTCAAATGTTTCACTGAGTTATCCATCAAACACAATGTCACAAAGAGTTATGAATTTTTACAATTTTATCCTGAAACTCCAACAGCTTAGAAGAAGAGATGGATACATTTTTTTTTCCAGTAGAAGTGGGCCACAGTTATCAGTCAAGGGGCATTGGAGTTTCTTTATGGAACTACAAAATCTCAGTCCCTTTAATATGCATCTATTCAAAGACATTAAAGAGACACTACTATTTTCACCCTTTATGACATGAGAGGAAGAGGAATGGATAGAGAACACTCCATGCTTAGAGTGAGGAAGACCAAAGTTCCAGTCTAGGGACTGATCTACTGAAATATACTAGATTTGTGACTATGAACAAATCATTCAACTTCTTGATGTCTCAGACAACTCTCTAAGTCTATAAATTACAGATCAATTGTGAATCTGTACCAATGAATGGAGTTTGCCCACGAGAACCTCTTACTAATAAGAAATGGCAGGTATATACCAAAACAAAATTTAAAAACAATCATAGGGGGTGGCTAGGTGGCCCAGTGGATAAAGCACCGGCCCTGGATTCAGGAGGACCTGAGTTCAAATCCGGCCTCAGACACTTGACACTTACTAGCTGTGTGACCCTGGGCAAGTCACTTAACCCCCATTGCCCCACAAAAACAAAAACAAAAAATAAAAACAATCATAACAGAACATGTCCCAGCCATAGGTTATAGGAATGTACTTTTAAAGATAGAACTGATGTTAGAAATGATGTAGTTCAATTTCTCATTTTACAGATGAAGGAAGTAAGATGTATATAGATTAAATGATTTGCCCAAGACCACACACAGACTAAGGGACTGAGAAGGGATTCAAATCTAGGTCCTCTGACCACAGACCCAGCGTTCTTTCCACTACTTTATACAAATAAATTACATAACAGAGCTGGGGACTATTTCTTTTATTTAGTCTTTTGGTCCATAGTACCTAATCTAGTATATTGCTTCATACATTGTAGGTACTTAATAAATACATGTTGATTGAATAAAAATTAATTCTCATATTCCTTCAAGGTAGCTCATACTTCTATGTCCATTTTATGTAAGCATCATGAATCACAGTCAGTCAGTCATTAAACATTTATTAAGCACCTAATACGTACCAATCACTACACTAAGTACATAGGACACACGATAGGCAACTGCCCTCAAGGAGCAACAATCCAATGAAGAACAACAACAAACAAACAAACACATACAAATAACTACAAACAGTATATATAGGAGAGGAAAGGCAATGGAATTAAAAAGGCTCCCAGCAGAAGATGGGCTGGAGAAACTGAAGGAAACCAGGGAAACCAGGAGTCAGAGCTGACAAGGGAGAAGTTCTAGGTTTGAGGGACAGCCAGAGAAAATGTTCTGCACTGAAAGATGGAATGTCTTGTTCATGGAGCACCAAGGACACCAGTATAACTGTATCAAAGAAACATAGAGAATAACTATCCCAGGAAGCTAAATCAATTGGGTCTCAGGATCAGCAAAAAAAAAACAGTTAAAAACAGCTTAAGCACCCATTGCTCTGGGCTTTTGATAAGGGAAGGAAAAAAAAAAGGAATGGCTGGTAGTTTCGAGATGTTCAACCTCTTCCAGTCTGTTTTAGATTTTTAAAAAATGTTTATTTTGCTTAAATGAGAATCTGGTAAAATCCAACATTTCCCTTTGTCTCTTCTCCAAAAAAGTCAGGTTAAAGCATTAGAATTTTGATAAAATGAAACACTTAACACGGTACTATCTTTTGCATGGGGAAAGTTGTCACATCACAGAATGTATGGTAATGAAACAAGTGCTTTTTTAGTGGAAAAATATATTTTAATAAAATATTTCTCAAACACTCAAGCATGAATGTGTTCTGGCTCTTAACAAAGCAGTGAGAATCAGGTTCATTTGAATTCTTCAGCACACTGAGTTGGAAAAGACTTGTGTTTATTTGAAAAAGTATATGATGTAGTAGAAAAATGATAGGGTTTAGATAGTACTTAGAGGTGCTTATCTCTCCTGCAGGGGGTAATACAGGAAAGTACAGTTGGGAGGGGGGTACTATCTAAATTCTGAGGGCAAGGAACTCCCCTGCTTCACATGATCCTCCCCACTGGGAATTACATTTTGTGCTACAGAATTAGGGATGAAGAAGAAACTAGACCAAATCACCAGTGGTCAAAAGATGCCTGAAGCTGATTTTTGTAGACTATTGGCACTTCAGAGAGGAGAAAGGATCAGCTAATTTATGAAAACCCAGAACAGCTGTGTGGCTACTCTTACCTCCATCCCTTATCACTCACTCAAGAATCTGTATTCACTCATGGTGTGTTTAAGAACTTCTCTCCAGCATGCATATCTATTCATATGTTTGTGTGTGAAGGAGAAATGGAGGCAGGGAAAAGGAGACAGAGAAATGCAATGATGAGGGAAAGGGAGAGAGAGAATAACTTGTGCAGCATTTGCGTGGTGATAACAATAACTTATATTTATATATTGGTCATTATCTCATTTGAGCCTGAAAACAACCTTATAGGGTAGGTTCACTAGGTTATGAAAATCATATAGTCTCAGATTTGGAAGGAACTATAGAGACCATTCAGTTCAACACCTTCATTTTCCCCATGCATTTCCATTATATAGGTAATAATTAGGGAAATGAAACTACATAATATAGTGGATAGGGATCAGGGCCTGGAATCAGAAATACTTGAATTCAAATTCAGCCTCAGACACTTAGTAGCTGCGTGGCCTTAGGAAAGGTTTTTGTTTGTTTTTTTTTTTAACTCAGTTTCCTCAACTGTAAAATGGGGCTAACAATTATACTTCCGTAGGGATATAGTGAAATTCAAATAAGATAATATGTGTAAAGTACTTAGCATAGTTCCTGGTACACAAAGTAGGTAGTATATAAATGCTTATTCTTTTCCCTTCCCTATAGATGAGAAAACTTATGTTCAGAAAGGTTCATTGATTTGCCATTGTCACAAAGGGTAGTAAGGGTATCAGAAGAGGTATCTGAACCCAGGTTTTCCTAATTCTAACACTTATCATTCTGTCTCAGTGATGCCACATTTCTTCTCTGGTATGGGATGTCAGATATTCACTACTGACATGATGAGGTGCTTGACTATTCAGAAGATCTGAATTATATTTCTGTTTGTGATACTGTGGAAGTACCCTGAAGATTAATATTTTTTATTTTCCATGAATTACTCTGTGTCCAGTGCATCTGCCTGATAATGTAACTCATGGAAAATAGACATATTAATCTATGGAGTACTTCCACAACACTTAATAGCTTTTGACTCTGGACAAGGTATTAAATTTAATTAAGCTTTATTTCCATAATCTGTAAAGCACTGATCACATCTGTCTAATTCTCAGAATTGTTATAAGATCACACAACATAATATACATGGTGAAATGCAGGATATTAAAAATAATGGAGATGGTGATGATTAGTTAAGTGACCACTGGGATAAGAGTCTGGCTCTATTGCTAAACAGCTTTATGACATTATACAAGTCATTTCATTTTGATATGCCTTGCCACCATCTTACACTATAATTAAAATAGCAACTTATATAGCACCTACCTTCTTAAACTGTGGTCACAACCCAATATGGATCATGTAACTCAATGTGGGGGTCATGAAAACCTTAGTAACAGTAAAAGGTTATGTATGCATATTTATATAACTATATACCCAGGGTCAGTAAAATTTTCTCAGGTAAAAAGGTGTCACAAGTGGGAAAAGTTTAAGAAGCCCTGGTTTGGAGAATGCTTTTCTTAAAAGGGGACCTGTGTTGGAGACAGTTCAATCATTCAATTGGTCAATAACCATTTCTTAAGCACCTACTTGGTGGTCAAAGTGAATAGAGCACTGGGCTTGGAATCAGGAGGACTTATGTTTCTGAGTTCAAATCTGACCTCAGATAACTTACTAGCTATGTGACCATGGGCAAGTCACTTAACTCTCTTTGCCTCAGTTCCACATTTGTAAAATGATCTGGAGAAGGAAAATGCAAACCACGTCCCGTGTCTTTGCCAAGAAAACCCAAAATAGGATCACTATCACGAAGAGTCAGAAATTATTAAACAACGACAACAAAAATACCTACTATGTGTCAGCAACTATGCTAAGCACTGAGCTTGAAAAAATAGGCAAAAGATAATCCTTGCCCTCAAGGAATTTACAGTCTAATGGGAGAGACAACGTGCAAACAAATATATGAAAAATAAGTTACAGAAAGGTTAAATAATAAATAATTAAAAGAAGGAAGGCACTAGAATTAAGGATTGGGGAAGACTTCTTGAAAAATATGGGATGTAACTTGGCATTTAAAGGAAGCCAGAGAGGTCAGGAGTCAGAGCAGAAGGAAATCATTCTGGGCATGGGAGAAAAAGCAAAGAAAATGGCCAAAGCCTAAAGCTGAAGTTACACGTTTGTGAAACAGTCACTGGAACAAAGATTACACGTGAAGGAGTAAGGTGTAAGAAAGAAAGAAAGGTAGGAGGGGCAAGATTATGAAGGGCTTTGAATGTCAAACAGAGGATTTTGTATTTGATCCTGGAGCCAATAGGGAGCCACTGTAGTTTACTGAGTAGGGGGTGATATGATCAGACTTGCACTTTAGGGAAAACACTTTATTGGCTGAATGGAGGATAAATTGGACTTGGGAGATACTTGAGGCAGACAGACCCATCAATAGGACATTGCAATAGTCTTGGCATGAGGTAACAAGAGCCCAAAGTAGAGTGGTAGCAGTGTCAGAGGGAAAGAAGAGGTTATATTTAAGAAAAGTTGCAAAAGCGGGATTGTTTGCCTTGGCAACAGACTGGATATGGAGGGGTGAGGAATCCAGGATACTCCTGGGTTGTGAGCCTGAAGGGCTGGGGAGGATGATGTGGCCCTCTAAATTCTTCATCTATAAACGAGGAAACTAAGGCTCAGAGAAGTTATTAGAGCCTTTTCCAAGGTCACTTGGTTAGTAAGTGATTGAACTGGGATTTGAACCTAATCTTTTGACTCTACATTTAGCAAACTTTCTATTTCACCATATTTTCTCTCAAGATTCTAATACAATTTTAGTGGCACAGCCAAGATGGTGGAGGAAAGGCAGTGATTCACCTGAACTCTACCCAAAACCCTCCAAATATCTTTAAATGTCATTGTAAGACAATTCCTGGTGCAGGAGAACCCACAAAAGGATGGGGTGAAATAATTTTCTATCCACTTACCACTGAGAAGGTTAGCAGGAAAGGTCTTTTGCACCTGGGTGAAAGTGAAGCACGATCCAGTGCAGGCTGTTCCAGTGCAGACCCAACCCTAGCAAACCAGGAGCAGGCGTTGGGAGGCATTGAATCTACTGTGGCAGCAGCTGCTTCTGGGGCTCTCAGCCCACAGACAGTAAGGAGATCAAACATTTGGTCAGAAGGAGATTATAGGTATATCTTTGCTGGCATTAGGGACAGGATTCTGTTGCTTTATCCATATTCAGAAGTATGTTACAGTCCTGGATGGCAGTCCCAGAGCAAGAAGGAGCACTAGCACACCAGAGCTTATGGCCTCAGTGGAGTAAGGACCCTTCTCACACTCCCAGGGCAGAAAAGTGTGCTTGTGGTCACTCACAGAACAGAGTACTGGCCAAGAGGGTAGTAAATGCACCTTGCCTTCGATCATACCACCTTGAAAAAAAACTGAAAACTTATAGGTCCCTAGAATTATCTCTGAAAACAGCTACACAAAATACCTGAAGCTTGTTGCAGGGTGCCCTCCACCCTATTTTAACAAATAGTTAAAAGTCAAGGAATAGGCTGAGGAAAATGAGTAAACCATTCTGACCATAGAAAATTACTATGGTGGTAAGGAAGATCAAAACACACCCTCAGAAGAAGTTAAGAGAATCAAAGCTCCTAAATTTAAAACTTCCAAGAAAAATATCAGTTGGTTTCAGGTGATGGAGAGCTCAAAAGGACTTTGAAAATCAAGAGAGGTAGAGGAAAAAATGTGAAGAGAAATAAGAAGGATGCAAAAAATCATGAAAAAGAGTCTACAGCTTGGTAAAGGAGACACAAAAATTACTGAAGAAAATAACAACTTAAAAAAAAGAACAAGTCAAATGGTAAAAGAGTCACAAAAAGCTAATGAGGAGTATATATAGAAAGAGGGCACCATCGATATGAAGGGATGACATCTAAAAAATAAGGAAAAGATGACAGAGATATGCACTGAGAGAAAATGAAAGGGAGGAATGGAATGGGGTAAATTATCTCATGTAAAAGAGTTTAGAAAAACCTTTAAGAGTGGAGTAGAAAATCAGGGCAGTGAAGGGGAGTGAGTGAACCTTACTCTCATCAGAATTGGCTCAAAGAGGGAAAAATGTACGCACTCAATTGGGTACTATCTTACCCTGCAGGAAAGTAGGAGAGGAAGGGGATAAGAGAAGGGGAGTGATAGAAGGAAGGACAGATTGGGGGAGGGAGTAGTCAGAAGCAAAACACTATTGAGGAGGGACAGAGTGAAAGGAGAGAGAAAATAGAATAAACAGGGTGGGGGATAGGTTGGAGAAAAATACAGTTAACAATAGTAACTATGGAATAAAAATTTGAAGTAATTTTGTCTGATAAGAGCCTTATTCTCAAATATATAGAGAACTAAATCAATTTAGAAAAAATAAGAATCATTCCCCAATTGATAAATGATCAAAAGGTATGAACAGGTTTTAGATGAAGTAATCAAAGCTATTCATAACCATATTTTTTAAAAGTGCTCTAGGGGGCAGCTAGGTGGTACAGTGGATAAAGCACCTGCTCTGGATTCAGGAGGACCTGAGTTCAAATCTGGCACTTGACACTTACTAACTGTGTGACCCTAGGCAAGTCACTTAACCCTCATTGCCCTACCCCCCAAAAAGTGCTCTAATTCACTATAGATTGGTGAAATGCAAATCAAAACAATTCTAGAGTACTATCTCATACCTATTAGATTGGCTAATAGGACAGAAAAGGAAAATGACAAATACTGGAGGAAATGTGGGGAAAATGAGACATTAATGCACTGTTGGAGTTTTAAACTAATTTAAACCATTTTGTAGAGCAATTTGAATACTCTTTGACTTAGCAATACTATTACTAGGTCTGTGTACAAAAAGAAATAAGGGGAAAAAAGGGAAAAGACCTATATGTACAAAAATATTTACAGCAGCTTTTTCTAGTTGCAAAGAATTGGAAATTGAGGGGAAAATGCATCAATTGGGGAATGGCTGAACAAATTGTGTTTATGATGGAATAATATTTAGCTCTAAGAAATAATGAGAAGGATGTTCTCAGAAAAACCTAGAAAGAATTACATGAGCTGATCCAAAGTGTAATGTACTGTATACAAAGTAGTAGCAATATTGTAAGATGAAAGCCTGTGAATGATTCAGACATAAAATGATCCAGAACAACTCTGAAGGACTTATGATGAAAAACACTGTCCATCACCAGAAAAAGGAACTGGTGGTGTCTGAAAACACATTGACACTTATTTTTAACTTTCTTTATTCTTCATGAATTTTTTCTGGTCTATGTGGTTTTTACAACTTGACTAATATGAAAATGTTTTACATTACTTCACATGCATAATCTATATAGAATTGTTCACCTTCTTAATGGTGGGGGTAGGGAGGAAGGAAAAGAATTTGGAACTCAAAATTTTTAAAAAAGCAAATGTTAAAAATTGTTTTTACTTGTAATTGGGGGAAAATAAAATACTAACTAAATGTTAAAAATAAATACTTTAAAAAAAAAAGAATAACACCATTTGAAAAGTGAATGATATCATAAAAATTCAAGGTCTTTTTTGCAAGGATTAACATTTTGAAATCAATGTGGGCACTTCCACTGCATATCACAACTCATCAAAGCTCTTCATTCCATGTGATTATTATTCATTGTCCTTTCATAAACCTTCCATTGAAGGTCTACCCAATGCATGGAAAGCCTTGTTCTAAATCTTTTAATATTCATTGTATACCAGAAGTTCTAAAGATGCTTCTGAGATATGCTATGGCCACATCAACAAAGATTACTACTATCTCAATTAATTAATGATCATTCCAAAAGGACAGGTTAAACCCCCAAAGGACAATTGAATTAGTTATAGTAAGACAAAGTTCCATTTCAGGGAACATGACGTTTTTTACATGCATTGTTGTTATTGGTTGGGGTTTGGTTTTGTGTTGTTTTATTTTCAGGGGGGAGAATATGTATGTATAGGTTTTTTTGTTGTTTTTGTTTCTTTTTTTTTTTTTACAAAATAGTTGACATTCAAGAAATTGCAAGAAAATATAGGCTATTTTTTGGTTTGGTTTGGTTTGGTTTTGATGCTCTGTTACACTGAGGAGAGAGAAAACAGTTCAGGACTATGTTGAAGATATTCTACAAAGGCAAAGTCACATGAGTGACTTTGCATGTGTCTTCCCATTCTTCATAAATGAACAAAAAATTCCTAGTATGCAATAGTCAACTTTCAATGAAACATATGCAATTTAAATACTGTTTCAAAAGCTTCATAAAGCCCTGGACTTGGAGTTAAGAGACATGGGTCTAAATTTCACTTTCAATATCTAGTAGTTTTGTGATCATGACAGCTTTAAAGTTTGAAGGGACCTAAAAGTTCATCTAGTATCTCATTTAACAAATTAGTAAATTGAGTACCATTTGTCGAATGAACTGACAAAGGAGACAAAGCAATAAATTACATGATGGGAATTTGAACCCAGGTCCCTTGACTTTAAATAAAGCATTTTTTTTCCAATAGCCCATTCTGCCCCATTGAACTAACCTACCTATCAGAGTGGTTAAAAGAAAAGTACCCTATAGGAATAGTTTATTATCAAACACAATTGTTGGGCAAAGAGATTTTAAACAACTATATTTCTGTGAAATAGGGATGGTTAAGGGTTCCTCAAAATGCATATATATATAGAAAATTAAGTTTCCTTTCTTGTAAGTATTTCAAGCCAGAGTTAAAGGGTGATGGTGATCTGAGGGGAGTGGAAGGCATGAAAGTGTATTGAAAAGATAATAACTTGATTCAGTTGGTCAATCAACTATATATTTTTCATATTTGTATCCTCAGTGCTTAGCACATTGTCTAGCACATGGTAGGCACTTAATAAATGTTTATTGATTGACAAACTGAATCAATCTAATGGGGGAATAAAACACACAAAAAGAAAGCATACGGGTGGAAGTCAGGGTGGGGGATGTACTTGATGGTGGCATATGGTGGGAAAGTCAGAGAAGTCCCAAATAAGAGAGTCAGGTCAGAAGTGAGGAGTTGTCCTGAGCTTACCTTCCTCCAGAAGGTCAAAGGATGGTGATGAGGTGGAGTACCAAGGCTGATGGATACTTGCAGTATGATGAGGTTTTCTTGATAATGAACTTACTGGGCATTGTAGGAAAGTCAGAGAAGTGCCAAATTAGAGCAAACAGATGAAAAATGAGATGTTCTCTGCTGAGATGCCGCCTTAAATGGAAGCTTCGAAATGGTCAGCATACTTTAGTGGTATAGAACCTAAATATAGTTTCTGCATATTCCTCATATATACACATGGCTCATGTCAAACTCCACTGTCATATGTTAGCTCAGTACATCTCTCCCTATTGGCATATAGGATAATGGACTCCTACTACTGAATATCCCTGTTTCACCCCTCCATTCCTCAACTCTGCTTCTTCCTCAACTTTCAACCTTTTGAAGTGGAAAAATCCAAGAATCATCCAAGCATCATACCATATTTTCCCCTAGACACTTTTTAAAGGCATAAGGGTAACAGGGATGAACTGTAGACCCTAAAGGAAGCAATAACATAGTAGGTGACTCAACTCTTGAATGATTTGGAAGGGAAACTAGAAGTAGAATATGAAGTTAAAAACAACAAAGAGAGGGGATGGAATGGGCACTGACAAATAAAGTAAGAGAATTGACTCATTTCTGTTCTGGTTTTCTCCCCACCGTGCTTTTGCCTCCTACTGCAATGGCCATAATGGCTTTCTCAGCAGTTCGACCTTGTTTCCTTCTATTCCTTTTCTCAAAGCAGGCATAGAAAAAAATTGTATTCATTCTTTGGAATCCTTTTGCTACTCATTCTATTATGGCAGGTAGCAGAGAGCTGTGTTGGTTATTTTCACAATCTAAAAAAAAAAAAAAACCCTCCCAAAAAACCCTTCGAATGAATTTGAATCAATAAATCTCACACACACACACACACACACACACACACACACACACACACACACACACACACACACACTTCTCAGTTAAAAACATCAAATATAAAGATCATGTCTGACTTCTGGACCTAGGACCACATAGAATCCAAGGCTCTGTATTTCACTACATTTGGCCACAGGAAAGACCTATGCTACACTTGGCTCACTCAAGAAACAAAGGCCCAAATCTGAGTTCATATTTTAGATTTTCATTTCAGGTGGGATTACCACAGAATACTTTCCACTTCTTCCAGACATTGGCTCCTACAAATGTCTCCCTAACACAGTTTCTCTCTCTCTCTCTCTCTCTCTCTCTCTCTCTCTCTCTCTCTCTCTCTCTCTCTCTCTGTCTCTCTCTCTCTCTGTCTCTCTCTCTCTGTCTCTCTCTGTCTCTGGCAGAAAGCTATACTTTTGTGGAAAATTCCCACCCTTCTTGCACGTCCCTTCTTTGACATACCAAAATGTTGTTCCTTCTGAAGCAGTCTCAGTCATTGAATTTAGAGAGGGGCTAATACTGCAAGTGTGAGTCACTCTCCATGGGGAACATCTTATATGGGTTGGAAACACTCTTTGCCAAGGAGTCATCTTTCCAAAGAGGAGAGAAATTTTCTTCTTCTATATTACACCATTTTCTCACACTTTGTTCTTATTTTAATTATGGTAATGGAAGGCCAACAGCAAAGGAATGTTTCCAGCTTTTTTTAAGCACTTGGGCTTTAGAAAGTGAGAATTGGAGATTAAAAGTCCCTGCCCTACACCACATGGCATCTGGCCACTGCAGCATTGCCTTGGTATCAATTGTCCTTGGGAGCCCTGTAAAGGCACGGTGTTGATAGATTCTACTATACAGTAGTGGACAGGACTGCGTCCACAGGACTGTAAAATTCCCAGCTAAATTTAGCACCAGATTTCCCTGCACTGCCCCTCTTTGTCCTGATTAACCTGTCTCTTCCTTCGCTGGCTTCAGCCATTCTAGCAAAGTGATGGACTCCCTGTGCTCTCTCTCAATGAGGCGTGCACTCTGAAAAATACAGCATTGTTCCAAGCCGGTATTCAGAGCTTGTGATTCACCTCACATGTGATTTTTTTGGGGGGGGTGCTTAAAAAAAGTCAGGGAAGGCCAGTGAAGTGGCCTGTTTTCTTTCTGCACTTTGGCTAGAGAGCATTGGTTTGATGTAGGTTGTTTTGTTTCTTTTTTTTCCTTTTCAAATCTAGGACTCATCAAATGTGACAGACTGACAGGCTTGGAGACAAGAATCCTTTATCTGTGTGCAGAACAGGACAAGGCATTACTTTGGACCCAGGGTAGCACAAGCTTCTGCACGAATGCACCAGGAGCAGTGGAAAGAAGGCTACCTCACTGAGGAATGAGAGCATGGCATTCACAGATCCAAAGGAATGACAGGCAAGGCAGTAAGGGAAATGGTGGTTTGGTGTTATGGCAGCCATGCCTCCAGGAACTGGATGAGATCACTGAAGATTTCTTTCTGCATTTCTGCCAGTTTTATAACAAATAGCAAAGTAAATCTATTCTCCATTCATGTATTTTTTGTTTAATGGAACCCATTCTAACATGTTCGAATTATGGGTCAAAAGTAGGTTCCCAGAAAGGTTATGGAAAAGGGGAAGGGGATCTTCATTAAGTTACTACAGTCAGTCTGAATGACTATTTGGTGCGCACATTCACAGGAGCTGCTATCCTCTCCTTTCCTTTCATAATGGAGTTACATTGCCAGTTATCTTCTTGAAAAAAGTTGTCCAGTGGTTCTTATTGATCTCTGATGTATTACATCCCTTTCCTGGTTAGCTCAGTTAGTTAGAGTGGTTTGTCAAAGAGCAAAGCTCACAAATAGGGCTGAACTTCATATTTAGAATGGACTTCATCTCTGCCTCTTAGGCCTCTTCACTTTCTCCAAAGTTCAGTTCAAGCTCCATAGTCTACATGATGCCTTTTAGGCTAGTGCTCTCCCCATATATTGCATTTATGTAGGTATTTGACACATATTCCTTTATGTCCACATTTCCTCTGATAAAATGCTATTCTGAGAGAGCAGAAACTGTTCTTGTTGGGCTAGAACACAGCCTGAAAAATAATAAATATTAATTCAAATAGTTGCTGATTTATTTAATTAATTGATCCTTGAGCAGACTAATTAAATTCAATCTATTCCTCAATTACAAATGACACCCCTAACTTAAAAGGAAATGCTTATAAGGGGCACCATTTAAGAATATAAATGAATTGACCCACCAGGCCTTCCCTATTGAGGTAAAAAGTAAGGGGGAAGGGGCAGCTAGGTGGCGCAGTGGATGAAGCGCCAGCCCTGGATTCAGGAGTACCTGAGTTCAAATCCGACCTCAGACACTTGACACTTACTAGCTATATGACCCTGAGCAAGTCACTTAACCCCCATTGCCCCACAAAAAAAGTAAGGGGGGACGATTAGGTGATAAATGGAAAACATATGATGTACTGATAAATGGCTCTGTGGTACAAGTACAGGCATACAAACTTAGTTGTAGAGTTCTTTATCTCTTCCTTCTCTCCCTCCACTACTTCCTTCCTTCCTTTCCTTCTTCATTCCTTCCCTCCCTCCATCTTTCTTTATAACCAGATATATAAACAAATGAATGAATAAATAAATGAATGAATAAATGATAGATAAATAGATGGATAGACAGATAGATAGACAGATAGATAGGTAGATAGATAGATAGATAGATAGATAGATAGATAGATAGATAGATAGAGTACCTCTAGGGAAAAGGTAACCAGGAAAATATAGACACCCCAGGGATGGTGATTGGAATCATAGGAAAATTGATTGATCTCCCTTTTCCAGGGATGATCATGTGGTAGTTGGCTTCTGCCTTATTTATCCATATATACACATATATGTATTCTTCTCTACATATAAACATACACACAAAGGCTTAATATATTTTTTTCTATCACTTTCCTTCTCATCACCTTTCCTTTCTTCTTTTTTTCTTGGAAAAGATATTTCTATCTCTTTTTGGTAGTAAGGAAATATCACCATGCTTTGGTTCTGGTTGAGAGGGTAGTATATGTCAAAAAGGTTTCTATCCCAAGAACTTAAGTCTTGGGTACAAATGAAACTACAACTCTGTCCATGTCTTGTGTAGCCCAATTATTGAAAGAGAATTCACATTCCACCGTAACCAGGTGTATGTTGATAACTATTTAACAACTGGCTTTTGACAGGGAACAGGAGGGTATAGAGAATAGACATCTACCACATTGTTAGGTCAATATGCATTATTGACATTTTTCTCCATCACTTGGTTAAGTCAATACAATCAACAGAACAATAAATCAAGTCAATTCCTAAGTTATAAATGCTCATCCTGAAAATTTAACATTTGGCCAGTTTCAGCTGACTTCAGCACATCATTATATTTCAGGATAGTTTCATCTAGACGACTTCAAATATAAACTGAATCACACAGTGAACATACTACTGATTTAAAGTGGTCCTTTTTATTGTTAACTGTTTTGTAATAGAAACAACATCCCCAAACTTTGCACAAGAGGGGTAGGACTTGGGGTAGGTGGAGTTCCTAGGAATTAAATTTGTTCTAATTTGTTGATGTTTTGTTTTGTTTGTTTTGTGCCTGGGTTCTAATCAGTGGAGGAAACTCCATCCATTGATGAAGATCTACAATTTATATTCAGAGAATTGCCCAGTGCACTAAAAGGTTAAATGATTTATCCAGGATGACTCATTCAGTATATAATAACATAACAAAAATAATGACAATGATAAAGGTCACAGTTATATAACACTTTTAGGTTTTCAAAATAATTTACAAATACATCATTTTATACAACATTCTTGAGTCATAGATGTCATTATTATCCATGTTGTTTTTTTTTTCCAAAGTGGAACCTGAGGCAGCAGAAGTTAAGTGATTTTTTCCAAGGTCACAAAAGATATTAAGCATCTGGGGATTGAATATGAGGTCGTCATCACTCCACGTTCAATGCTCTGTTCACCTAGCTGCTGTATTAGAAGCAACACTGAACAGAGATTTTCCTGACCTCAAGACTGACCTTCACTTTACTTCATCATGCCCTCTCTCCCTTGTTTTGCATAAAATACTTAAATGAAGGAACCTGACAACTGTTTTCTACTTTGCTTACATAAGTCATTGTTTGCTTTAAAATGGTAGGGTATAAGAGAATTAGGGCATAGGCACCTCACCCAAGTATATGGAATTCTCTGTCTCAGCAAGTTCACCACCCTGTCCAATATGGAGTCCAAAAAAAGATATAATAGACTTACTTTGATGATTGCTCCAGACAAAAAACAAAAACAAAAACCCTCACAGAAATCTATTATGTTTTCAATCTTGCTGAAATGGGATCCTATTTTTTGAAGGGAATACAGCTTCAATATTTGAAAAAATTTACACAAAAGATCAAGCTTGTTGGAATGAAAACACCTGTTTATCTCTTAGACTTAGCAACAAATGTTAGTTGAGTCTATCACAGCTTGTCTGAAACTATGTAAAACAGCAAGACAAAGCCACAGACAAAATGGATCCTTATGGAAAATTATCTATGTGATACATTTGGATCCTTCAAAACATTTTATTACTACCACCATATGTTGGTAGTCTCAGCTTAATGATCTATAGTCAAGTCAAATCCATAGACCTTTATAAAGTGCTTATGAGGTACTGGGAACTGAGCTAAGAGCTAGAATACACATCTACAAGCAAAAGAAATACAAGGCCTGGAGAAGAATGAAGACATGGTTGGCCTGAACATTCCTCAGAGGACTATAGTAGGTTTCATTGTTCTACATCACTCAACTATTTTGGAAATTCTGTATCCTCCTGATAAGCCTGTCAGAATAAAGCATGTAAGAAATATGAAGTAATCCTCCTATTATACTCAATCAGCTTTGTTCGAGTCCTTAATAGAACATTATATCCATTTCTGGGCCTCACAGATTTGGAAAGGGATCAGAAGAGTATTGAGTACAACTAAACGGTTGGAAAAAAACAACTTACAGAGAAAGTTAAAGAATTTGGATCTGTTAACCTGGAAGAGACAATTGAAGAGATGTGAGAAAACTTCTTCAAATATAATAAAAGTTAAAACACTGAGGAATCCAAGCAGCCTAATCCTGTGACATGGGTCTCTAAATTGGAATTCAAGGAATACTTTCATGTGGAAGTAGAGAGGTTAAGGCCTGACATACATGACAAACAAAGGTATCATTATGAGTTTAGAGGAACCATCAGTGTTGTTGTTTGTCCTTTGTTCTCAAAGAGGATTGCATTGGAGTAATCATGATTTGCAGTGAATTGGATTTAAGTAAGGGAGGGCTATGCAAAGTCATCAACCTCACTCTCCCCACCAGAACCATGTGGGTCCAGTGGCAAGATAGATATCAGGATGACTGGAAATGGTCCCAGATGTTTTAGGCAAATGGGGTTAAGTGACTTGCCCAGGGTCAAACTGCTAGTAAGTGTCTGAGATGATATTTGACCTCAGGTACTCCTGATTTTGGGGCCAGTGTTCTATCCACTGTACCACCTAGCTGCTCCTTGTGTATTATAAAAGATAAATCAAGGAAGCAAAATCACTACCATTTGTATACTCAGAATAATTGCCAGTCAATATTGGCTCTATGCTGAGCCCTGGTTTCTCAACCACCAAAAAAATCATTCCTGGCTTGCAGTCCAGCTATGCAACTCAGCCACAACCCTGTTAAAAGATGTGAAGCCTCCTTATCATGGTAGAACCACTAAAAAACCACACACAAACAAATAATAATAATAAAAACCTTTGGATATAATGCCTATCATCAGTTTGTTTTTTGAGAAACCAAGTTTTTTTATTCTTTCTCTTGCCAAGTTCCTATGTATCCATATCTTTCTTTCATCCTTGTTCTATATTTTGTATTTTTCCATCCATTTGATATTTAAAAGGATACATTAGGAGATAAATGAAAGCAAATACATTAACAAAATGTATCAGAACATTATACATAGGAGAAGATTGTGGAAAGCTTTCTTCTTTCTGACACTGTATCCCAATTCCCTGAACATTATTGTAATGTATCCAACTTTATATTTGGAAACTTCTTAACCAGTCAACAAATATTTATTAGGCACCTACTGTGTTATGTAATGAGAACCCAAATACAATTAAAGAAAGAATTCCCACTCCCAAGAAACTCACATTTTATCAGAGGAGACAATAAAGATATACAGAATGCCCCAAAAGTTTAAATGTAATTTTAAGATATTCTACAGCTAGAATATAAAATACAGAACAGAGATATAAGTAAGACAAGTAGACACAAAAGCACGTAGTTTTAAAGTTTAGACTTAATGCAGATTCAAGCTGTTATAGGTAGTAAGGCTTAAAACTGCACTAAGACTTTTGGGACACCCTATATATAGGCATATTCAGGCAAAAAAATAAAATAATGAATACAAATAAGGACAAATGAGTACAAAGAAGTAGTTAAATAAAGGTAGTTTGAGAAGGAAGTCACGAGCAGTTGAGGGGATGATAGAAAGCTTCAAGTAGAAGGTATTCCTTGACCTGTCTGTTGAAGGAAGAAAATAATTCTGTGAGACAGAGGTAAAGAAGTGTGCTCAAGAAATGGTGGATGACCAATGCAAAACCACAGAAATGAGACATTTCTATCCTGTGTGAAAGCAGAGAAAAGGCTAACTTGGTTGGATTGCAGAGTATGGAAGGATTAAAACAATATCCATTCCTAAACCAGTGGAGCTCCCAATAACATGGGGCCTTCTGTGGCTGCCATCTTGGATATGGTCATATTAGAATGAGAGAATATTTACCAAAAACTTACTGACGAAATGTCATTCAGTCAATTTTAGGCAAAATGTTTAAAGATGTTAGAAATCCCCAACCATAATTTAGAAGATACTGGAGGAGATCTGAAAATGATCTTTTTCCAAGATGAGAACCAAGAACAAATGGCCCTAGATTATAGATATTGCATCTGGGAATCTTGATTGTAGGGCTCACCACCTGACCGAAGGTTTTATTTTTTTAATTCTCTTTTTTTATTATAAACGTTAATGATCACCAAGAAAACAAACATGTACATATACAAAAAAGGAATTATATATGTAACCATAAACTTCTCTTAGGTAATTTTTAAAATATGTATTAAATTTAATAAGGGAGTAATAAAATTTCCCTATTTGCTCATGTCCCCTTCTGACCTTTTTTTGTTGTTGTTCTATGTGTTTAAAATTTTATTGGTACTCCTTTCTCTTTTTTTAAATCTCTATCACTACCTCCCTAACTCACCCTACCTTTAATATAAGCCTCATATATATTTTAGGTGCATTCACATGCACGTGTGCACACACACACGCACCACACAAGTAGCACTTTGGTCACATCAGAAAAAGATATCTTTTCTGCTTCTCTTATCTCTTACTTCTCTAACCAAAAGGCTAACTTGATCATCTGTTTGTGAAGGCACAATTTGTTACTGTAGTGATCAGTGTTCTAAAATCTCTTTATTTTGTTTTTACTTATATTATTCACACAAATCATTTTTCTGCTTCTGCTTAGTTCATACAAACCTCATCAATTTCTCTGAATCCTTCAAATTTATCATATTTTAGAGTGCAATAATGTGTCCTCTACACATATGTACAACAGTTTGTTCAACAATTCTACAATGGATGGACAGCCACTTTGGTTTCACTTCTTGGCTATAACTAAAGTATTTCTACAAACTTTTTTTTTGTAAATAAAAATCCCTTCTCTCTTTCTTTGATTTCATTTCCACAGTGGTTTTAAAATGACAGTGAAATAAGTCTTGTGATGGATTATTAGTGTGTTGCTGCTTACACTGAAAATAATACATGTTTTTGCCCTCTCAATAGATTCTCTGGAAGATGATTCTCCTCCTGCTGATTGGAATGTCTTAAGAACATAAAGAATGCTTTGGTGACCTACACTGCCATGTGACATCTTTTGAAACAGTTTTATTAAGTTCTACAGAATAATTAAGTTATTTGATAAGCAACTCTTTTTTCTCTGCCTGACATCTAACTTAGATATATTTTACTATGAATTTAAATGCAAATGAAAATAGAAACTGATCAGTTTCTTCAGAAATTATGCCACTATTTTATATGGCTCTCAAATTTTGCAGTTTACAAAGGTACTTTCTCATAAATGCCATTGCTGAGATGCTGTAGAGTTGACATTGTATAATGGGGTAAGTGCTAGATTGGAGAAGGGAGTTCTGGGTTCCAGTCGGCTCTAATATTTGCTATGTATCCATGTGTCCTTTCAGTCTCAGTTCTTCCTTTGTGTAATGGAGTTCATATTCTTGTCCCGACTACCTCATTGACTTATTGGTAGGAAAAGTCTTTTGTAAACCTTCAAGAAATACAGGAATGTAAGTTATTATTCATATGTATAAGGCACTATTGCCATTTGAACTTCATCGAATGGTGTATCAAAATTCAATTACATGAATCCATTTCCTTGTAAATACTTGCATTGTACTCACTAAGCAATATAAATATCAAATCAGCAGATGCCTGAGGAGTTTTCTTCCTTAAGCCAAATTTCCACCCTTCTACATAGTTAATAATGAAAAACTAGGGTATTTTTATACAACTTGGCTTTTATCAAAACTCCTACTCTCTGAAATGCTGACAAAGATCCTAAAAATGAACACAATTATCAGCTTGTTTAGATATGGATGACTCTATTTTATTTCTTCTACCTTGTTCTGTGCCAGGGAAATGCAGATTTTAAGTTACATGACTGCTTTTGGGGGATGCTCTTTGGACTGGTAGATGCACAAATCATAAACTAAGGATATGAGGATAAAGCTTATAAAAATCAATATACACTATGCATGTCGACTAAGAAAGAACTGAGGACCACTTTCTATTTTATCTGAATCTTTAATCAAACCTTCATGCTTTGAGATATTATAATTCACATTAAAATATTAATTTCATTTGATATTCATTTATATTCAATTCAGCATGAAATTAGATTCACATCTCCAACCTCTTTCATCAAATCTACTGGGTCTTGTCTGAGTATTTAAACTCTTTAAGCCTCTTATATATGATAAATTTCCACAAAAGTGGTTTATCTCACAAGGGAATCATGAGACATTGCAGATTAAAACACATATTAGTTTAATGTAAAGATTTGGTACTGCGGAAAACAGTGAATACAAAACCATAAATGTGGTTATTTCCAGGGGACAGAAGTTCTATGAAGTAGGTGTGTGTGTGGGGGGTTGTTTTTAATGACCCTTGATGTTTCTTGTGTGTGAGATTTCCTTCTCACTCCAAGAAGCTTGATGCTTAGACCCTGGCCTCAGGATGGAGTGACCTTTCTTCTAACTGTACTAACCTAATTAACGTAATAATTGGCCAATACTTGCACTTTTCTAAAGCTCTAAGATAATTTTTTTTCACGGAGTGACTGATAGGGAGTGACCATGGATATTGTTCTCTGTTATTCCAAGAAATAGTGTTCCAAGTGGTTAACATGGAATCAAAGGGAGGGCGGAGCCAAGATGGCAGAGAGGAAGCAGCAAACTGCCTGAGCTCTCCTTCTGTTCCCTCAAAAAGAACATTAAATCAAGCCTCTGGACGGATTCTGAAACTACAGAACCTGCAAAGGGACAGAGAGACACAGTCCTCCAACCAGAGATAATTTAGAAGAATTCAGGAAAAGGTCGGTCTGACTTGGGCAAAAGGGAGACCCAGCGCAGGGCAGCAACCCAGCGCCGAGAGGGTCAGGGCAAGTCAACAGGAGCTGCGGGCCACAGCTGAACAACTGAGGCCCCTGGAACCTGGTTCAAAAATCTGGTGGCCAAGGACAGTGGAAAAACCTACCTGCACCAGCCGGGAGGGGCGAGGAGCGGGTCAGGCGGGAACGGACACCAGGATCGGGTGCCTGGCTGGCCCAGTGCACCTAGACAGGAAGTGCAGGGCAGGGGATCTCCACACACCATAAAGGCCTCAGAGTAAAAAACCGGTCACACAGCACCTATACCCCTGCACAAGAAGCCCAAAACAGGGACTCTGGTGCCCCTAGAGCAGACCTCAACTTAAAAAATAAATAAATAAGCTGCAATAATGAGTAAGAAGCAAAAAAGAGCCCTCTCCATTGAGAGCTTCTGTATCACTAGGGAAGAAGCCAATGGCAAACTCAGATGAGGACAATACCCTCAAATTGCCTACATGTGAAGCCTCACGAGGGAAGGTGAATTGGTCTCAGGAACAAAAAGCCTTCCTGGAGGAGCTCAAAAAGGATTTTAAAAATCAAATGAGAGAGGTAGAAGAAAAAATGGGGAGAGCAATGAAAGCAAAACAGAAAACTATGAAAAAAGAATCAGCAGCTGGAAAAGGAAGCACAAAGATTGACTGGCCAAATGGGAAAAAAAAGTGCATAATTTCACTGAAGAAAACAATGCCTTAAAAAATTCAGTTGGCCAAATGGGAAAAAAAGGTGCCTAATCTTACTGAAGAAAACAGTGCCATAAAAAATTCACTTGGCCAAATGGAAAAAAAGGTGCATAATCTTACTGAAGAAAAACAATGCTTTAAAAATTAAAATTGGACAGTTGGAAGATAAGGAATCCATGAGACGCCAGGAATCAGTCAAGCAGAATCAAAAGAAGGAAAAAATAGAAGAAAATGTGAAAAACCTCATTGGAAAGACAACTGATCTGGAAAACAGATCCAGGAGAGACAATTTGGGAATCATTGGACTGCCTGAAAGCCATGACCAGAAAAAAGAATCTAGACACCATATTCCAGGAAATTATTAAGGAGAACTGCCCTGATATCATAGAATCAGAGGATAAAATCATCATTGAAAGAATCCACAGATCACCTCCTGGAAGAGACCCCAAAAGTAAAACTCCAGGGAATACTGTAGCCAAATTCCAGAATTATCAGGTTGAAGGAGAAAATACTCCAAGGCAGCCAGAAAGAAGCAATTTAAATAGCATGGAGCCACAGTCAGGATTGCTCAGGAGCTGGCAGCTTCAACATTAAAGGACCGCAAGGCTTGGAATATGATATTCCGGAAGGCAAAGGAGCTTGGATTGCATCCAAGAATCTATTACGCAGCAAAAATGTGCATTTTCTCTCAGGGGAAAAAGATGGACATTTAATGACATTGGGGACTTTCAATCCTTCCTGGTGAAAAGACCAGAACTGAATAGAAAATTTGATCTCAACGTACAAGACTCAAGGAGATGTTTAAAAAGGTAAACAGAGGGGGAGAAAAAAAAAAAAGATTACCCTATTAGGTTAAACTGTTTATATCCCTACATGGGAAGATAATACTCATAACTCTTAAGAACTGTAAATGTATTTAGGCAAGAGAAGGACTTTACACGGAGGGTATAAATATAAATTGTCCTTGATGTGATGATACAAAAAAAAAATTTAAGGGGTTAAAAAGGGAGTCTATGGGGAGGAGAGGAAAGGGGAGGTGGAAAGGGATGAATTATAACATATGAAGAGGTGAAAAAAAAAACCTATTACAATAGAGGGAAAGAAAGGAGGGGTGAACATTGTTCAAACCCTATTCTCATTAGATTTGATTCAAAGAGGGAATAACATATACGTTCATTGGGATAAAGAAACTTAACTCATTCTTTAGGGAATCAAAAGGGGAGGGGAAAGGGGGGACTGATAGAAGGAGGACAAAAGCAAGGGAGAAAAGGGTAAAGAAAAGAGGGGGGGTGATAAAAAGGGAGGGCAGATTGGGGAAGGAAGGGGTAAGAAGTAAAACGTCAGTGAGCAGGAATAGGGTGAAAGAAGGGGGGGAAAGTACAAAGGGGGTAAATAGAGTGGAGGGGAATAGAGAGTCAGTAATAATAACTGTGAATGTGAATGGGATGAACTCTGCTATAAAACAGAAGCGAATTGAAGAGTAGATTAAAAACCAGAATCCTACAATATGCTGTTTACAAGAAACACATTTGAAGCAGAGAGATACACACAGAGTAAAGGTAAAAGGCTAGAGTAGAAAATATTATGCTTCAGCTAAAGTAAAAAAAGCAGGGGTAGCAATCCTTATCTCAGATAAAGTGCAGGCAAAAATAGATTTCATTAAAAGAGATAAGGAAGGAAATTACATCTTGCTTAAAGGTACTATAGATAATGAAGTAATATCAATATTGAATATGTAGGAACCAAGTGGGTATAGCATCCAGTTCTTAAAGGAGAAGTTAAATGAGTTACAAGAGGAATTAGACAATAATACTATACTAGTGGGGGATCTGAATCTCCCCCTCTCAGAATTAGATAAATCTAGCCAAAAAATAAATAAGAAAGAAGTGAAAGAGGTGAATAGATTACTAGAAAAGTTGGACATGATAGATGTCTGGAGAAAATTGAATGGGGATACAAAGGAATATACCTTTTTCTCAGCAGTATATGGCACATTTTCAAAAACTGACCACATATTAGGGCACAAAAACATCATAGTTAAATGTAGAAAGGCAGAAATAGTAAATGCATCCTTTTTAGATCATGATGCAATAAAAATTACATGTAAGAAAGAGCCAGGGAAAAGTAGAATGAAAATCAATTGGAAACTAAATAATTTCATTCTAAAGAATGAATGGGCCAAACAAGAAATCATAGAAACAATCAATAACTATATCAAAGAAAATGACAATGATGAGACAACATACCAAAATCTATGGGATGCAGCCAAAGCAGTGCTTAGGGGAAAATTTATAGCTCTAAATGCTTACATGAATAAAAAAGAGAAAGAGGAGATTAATGAATTGGGCATGCAACTTAAAAAGCTAGAAAAAGAACAAATTAGAAATCCCCAATTAAATACTAAATTAGAGATCCTGAAAATCAAAGGAGAAATTAATAAGATTGAAAGCAATAAAACTATAGAATTAATCAATAAAACTAAGAGCTGGTTTTATGAAAAAACCAATAAAATAGATAAAATATTGGTTAATCTGATTAAAAAAAAGAAAGAAGAAAACCAAATTACCAGTATCAAAAACAAAAAGGGGATGTTACCACCAATGAAGTGGAAATTAAATCAATAATTAGCAATTATTTTGCCCAACTGTATGCCAATAAATTTGACAATCTAAATGAAATAGATGAATATTTACGCAAATACAAACTGCCCAGGTTAACTGAAGAAGAAATAAAATCCTTAAATAAACCCATATTAGAAAAAGAAATTGAACAAGCCATTAATGAACTCCCTAAGAAAAAATCCCCAGGGCCAGATGGGTTTACGGGTGAATTTTACCAAACATTTAAAGAACAATTAATTCCAATATTATACAAATTATTTGGAAAAATAGGTGAAGAAGGAGTTCTACCAAATTCGTTTTATGACACAAATATGGTGGTGATACCAAAACCAGGCAAAGCAAAAACAGAGAAAGAAAATTATAGACCAATTTCCCTAATGAATATTGATGCTAAAATCTTAAATAAGATATTAGCAAGGAGATTACAGCAAGTGATCACCAGGATAATACACTATGGCCAGGTGGGATTTATACCAGGAATGCAGGGCTGGTTCAACATTAGGAAAACTATTAACATAATCAACCACATCAATAAGAAAGCCAACCAAAATCATATGATTATCTCAATAGATGCAGAGAAAGCTTTTGACAAAATACAACACTCATTCCTAATAAAAACACTGGAGAGTTTAGGAATAGGGGGATCTTTCCTTAGAATAATAAACAGTATCTACCTAAAGCCATCAGAAAGTATTTTATGTAATGGAGATAAATTAGAGGCCTTCCCAATAAGATCAGGGGTGAAACAGGGATGTCCATTATCACCCCTATTATTTAATATTGTCCTAGAAATGTTAGCTTTAGCAATCAGAGAAGAGAAAGGAATTAAAGGAATTAGAATAGGCAAGGAGGAAACAAAACTATCACTCTTTGTGGATGATATGATGGTATACTTAAAGAATCCTAGAGAATCAACTCAAAAATTACTTGAAACAACAACTTTAGCAAAGTAGCAGGATATAAAATAAATCCACATAAATCATCAGCCTTTCTATACATGACCAACAAAATTCAGCAGCAAGAGATAGAAAGAGAAATTCCATTTAAAGTAACAGTAGATAATATAAAATACTTGGGAGTCTACTTGCCAAGACAAACCCAGGAACTCTATGAACACAACTACCAAACACTCTTCACACAAATCAAATCAGATCTAAATAATTGGAAAGATATCAATTGCTCATGGATAGGCAGAGCTAATATAGTAAAAATGACAATACTGCCTAAATTAATTAACTTATTCAGTGCCATACCAATCAGACTACCTAAAAATTATTTTATAGAGCTAGAAAAAATAATAACAAAATTCATCTGGAAAAACAAAAAATCAAGAATATCCAGGGAAATAATGAAAAAAAATTCACAGGAAGGTGGGTTAGCGGTACCAAACCTGGAGCTCTACTATAAAGTGGCAGTCATCAAAACTATCTGGTACAGGCTAAAAAAAAGAGTGGTAGATCAATGGAATTGGCTAGGCTCAGGAAATGCAGTAGTAAATGACACTAGTAATATAGTGTTTGATAAACCCAAAGACTCCAGCGTCTGGGATAGGAACTCAGTATTTGACAAAAACTGCTGGGAAAACTGGAAGATAGTATGGCAGAAATTAGGCATAGACCAACATCTTACACCTTATACTAAAATAAGGTCGAAATGGATACACAATTTAGATATAAGAGGTGATACCATAGCTAAATTAGGAGAGAAAGGAATAGTCTACCTATCAGATCTTTGGAAAGGAAAACAGTTTTTGACCAAACAAGAGCTAGAGTATATTATAAAATGCAAAATGGATGATTTTGATTACATTAAATTAAAAAAAAATTGTACAAACAGAAGCAATGCATCCAAAATTAGAAGGGAGGCAGAAAGCTGAGAAAAAATTTTTGAGGCCAGTACTTCTAATAAAGGCCTCATCTCTAAAATATATAGGGAAATAAATCAAATTTATAGGAACCCAAGTCATTCCCCAATTGAGAAATGGTCAAAGGGTATGAACAGGCAGTTTTCTGATGAAGAAACCAAAGCTATCTATTCCCATATGAAAAAATGCTCTAAATCTCTAATGATTAGAGAGATGCAAATAAAAACAACTCTGAGGTACCACCTGACACCTATCAGATTGGCTAAAATGACAAAAAGGAAAATAATAAATGTTGGAGAAGCTGTGGGAAAATTGGAACACTAATTCATTGTTGGTGGAGCTGCGAGCTGATCCAACCATTCTGGAGAGCAATTTGGAATTATGCCCAAAGGGCGATAAAGCTGTGCATACCCTTTGACCCAGCAATACCACTTTTGGGTCTTTTTCCCAAAGAGATCATGGAAGGGGAAAGGGACCCACATGTACAAAAATATTTATAGCTGCTCTTTACGTGGTGGCAAAGAATTGGAAGTTGATGGGGTGCCCATCAATTGGGGAATGGCTGGACAAGTGGTATATGAATACAATGGAATACTATTGTGCTGTAAAAAATGATGAGCAGGAGGAGTTCAGAGAAACCTGGAGGGTCTTGCGTGAGCTGATGATGAGTGAAATGAGCAGAACTAGAAGAACATTGTACACAGTAACATCAACATTGAGTGTTGATCTACTGTGATGGACTATATTTTTCTCACCAATGCAATGGCTCAGAAGAGTTCCAGGGAACTCGTGATGGAAGAGGATCTCCAAATCCAGGAAAAAAAAAAAAAACTGCGGAGTATAGATGCTAAATGAACCATACTATTTCTTTTGTTTTTGATGCTGTTGTTTTTTTTTTTCTATTTTGAGGTTTTCCATCATTGCTCTGATTTTGTTTTCTCTTATAACATGACTAATGCAGAAATAGGATTAATGTTATTATGTGTGTATATATATATATAATCTATATCAGATTACCTGCTGTCTTGGGGAGGGGGGAGGAGGGGAGGGAGGGAGAAAAATCTGAAATTGTAAAGCTTGTATAAACAAAGGTTGAGAACTATCTTTACATGTAACGGAAAAAAAATAAAATACTTTATTAATTAAAAAAAAACATGGAATCAAAGGAGAACATTTTTCCTTCTTGCGAACACATTTGTTGATATAGGTGAGAGGCTGTTTACCATTAGAATCCTTTCCTTTCATCCTATGATATTGCTAAGAAATAAAACTTGTGTTTTTGTCCAATGACTATGTTTCCAGAAGTCAGTATAAGTGGTCAAAAATGACCTGCTACCCACATTTTCTGAAAATCCCTATCTTGTTCTGTTGTGCCCAGGGTTTCTACAGCACAAAGGAGAAATTTAACCCCTTGTCAATTATAAAACTCTGATCTACAGTTTCCAGTATTCCACGTGTTACTCTGTGACCTAAAGCAACACAACAGGAAACCTAGAAGAGTAGTCATTCTTACCAAGTCCTATGTACAGTTTTGGTCTAGGTTCTACATCTTTCATAAGACCTTTCCCTTCAAACAAGAATTTTAGAAGAAACAAAGACATGAGATTCAGAAATGTCCAATGCATGGAATGCTTCAAGGATCCCCAAAGTCAGTAACTCATAATGTATTTCATTAAACTACCTCATCTACAGAGCACAGACCACAATGGTGTACACTGAGTTCTTAGCCACATGGAAAAATGATGTAACTGTCACATGTGCTTTAAAAATAATGATTGTGGTGTTCACTATAATGTCAAAGGCAAAGTCACAGGAATTAGGTCAGTTGGTCCATCTTCCTGCCAATGCAGGAGTGTTCCCCTGGCTGTTTTTGCCAGCTTTTTGTCTAGAATAATTTCAAATGACTCAGATCGTGATGCTTCTACCTCTTCTTTTGGAAGATTATGCTCTAGGCAACGGGTCATTAACCTTTTGGGAGGTCATGGATTCCTTTGTCAATCTAGTAAAGTCTTCTTAGAATAATACTTATAAGTATATAAATTAAAATACATCATATTACAAAAGAAATTAATTACAATGACATTATTTAAAATATTTTAAATTTACACATGTTGGGTTAATAATTGCTATAGCCTAGACATATAGGCTTATGAATTACATCCTTAGGTTTACCTTTCTTTTCCTTTAGCTTTAATATATCCTACTTACACCACATGCATCTTTTCTTGCTCCTCCTCCTCTCTCTTTATATATGTATAGTTGTATGATGCATGTGTGTATGCGTATATATGTACATATGTGTAGTATATTGTATGTGTGTATATGTATATGGTGTATATGTGTTGTACACACTCCTTTGAAATTCCTTTGAGGGGTTAAATATACTTTTAATATATCTTTCCTATCCTGTGTTAGCCAGCATTCATCCCCAGGAATTCTGGATTAATATGTATTTCGCTCCATCCTCTACCTCTGTTAATCTTTGCTGTGAGTTCAGCATTTTTTGTCCTCTTCTGCCCAGGAAAGAGTGTCCAAAAATGGAATAGAATTGAAGTAAGACATCCCAACTGACTTTTTTCATGATCTGTCTAACTTCCATTTCCATAAAGTTCTTCTCCTCCTTTCCCTCACAAAACTTCTCATTGCTAGATTGATTTTGGAGAATTATGGCCAAAGAGATTCCAGTAGTGGTTTCTTTTGTGCAATCTTAGACAAAAACTACCACTTCCTCAGTCTGTGACATGATGCCTTTGTTTATGTAGCTCAAAGGCAGGTTGTGGTTTCTTGTTGGCTCTTTATTTTTTTAAACATCCTTGCATATTTCCAAATTCAATCTCATTTCCTTGCCTCTGTCATGAACATTTCTAAGTCCTGATTTTAGACAAAGAAAAAATGGAAGTCTCCAAGCCAAAGAAAATAGGTTTGTTGAGAAAGGGATTCTGTCTCACTATTAAAGCCAGTCTCAGGTAGAGGACCCAAAGACCTTGATCCTCAGGAAGAAGGGATATTTATATTCATATTGTCCCCAAGATTAAAGTATTATAAACGCAGTTAGATATTTCTTCAATAAGCAAATATATAGCTGTGTCTTCTCATCTATTGGTCCCCAAATCATCTTTGCTAAGTGATACAACCCAAAACATACAAAATTGCAATATCATATATAAAATCGTGGAAGTAGAAAACACATCTATGGATATTGTAACGATTGGAATGATGCCACCTGCTGGAGACTTACTGTAGGAAAGCTCCACCATGAGGAGAAGGCCTCTGAGGGCAAGGCCATGTGGCTTTTCTTTGGCATCAGGAAGTGACATTTGCTTGTGGGAGGAAGAGGGGGTGAGGCTGACACTGTCTCTTTCATGAGGACTCTGGTGGAGAGTGGAGTGAGAAATGCGCTGTTCAGGGCTAAAATTCTAGCTAGTCTGTCTAAAATATCCAATGAGTGGTCACCAATAAATTATAAGCTTTAGCAAGAGTTAGACTTTTAAGCATTTATTAAGGAGAACAAGAATTTGTAAAGAGAGGCGAAAGGCCTAGATTCCTATCTATTACAAGGGAGAACACATTTCTAGCTCCCCTCTCCAACCAGCGTCCTCAGGAAAAAGCCTCAGTCTCTTCCTTCTCCTCCCCACTAGCCCGCGTCACGTTCCTGACGCCAAAGAAAAGACTCCTGTTCTTGCCCTCAAAGACCTTCGCTTCATGGGCAGAACTCTTCTACAGTAAGTCTCCAGCAGGTGCGTTATTCCAATCATTACAGAGCTCTCCCTTTAATAGATAAATGAATCTAGGCCTTTCTCTCTTTCTTCACCAAATCTTATTCTCCTTAATAAATGCTTAAAAGTCTAACTCTTGCTAAAGCTTATAATTTTATGGTGACCCATTTCATTAGATATTTTAGACAGACTAGCTAGAATTTAGTCCCTTACAATATTGAAGTGCCATCTATAGGCAAACTATTCCATAGTTGTGACATCTTTAGGCTATTTGATAGATTTGAGATATCTTAATCAGGTCAATCTTGTTGCTTTACATCTTATTTTAACAGTTTTGATTGGTCCTTAGCAACTCCAGAGTAGCTATTTTTTGTATCTGACCTTTATACCGATTGGTATATCCTAACACAAACTTGTATGGGAGGATGCTTTGCTGTATAAGAGGACATGTTGATCCAAACATTTGTAACTTGTCTTAAATCGCATATATAGCTTGAATCACCTATATAGATAAGGAATGACTTCATTCACAGCCCATGTCCTGTTGTTGGACTCTATGATCTTTCTCTTTTGTTTCTCTATCTTTCCTGGTATTAGCATTTCCCCAAAAAGTAAGCATTTTGGAAGGTAGCTCAACATTGCGTGGGTTTGGGGATATATTAACCTTTCATCAGCCATTCCATGTATACTGAAGATCACTCTTAAGAATCTCAACAAATTCTCCCTATCCTTAATGTAAAACAAACAGACCTATAGGATAATGAGCTGTCATATACTCAGATACCATAATAGTGTTGTGATCTCATCCATGTGAATAGTCCTTATAATTACACAGATCATGACACATCCATGCACCATTCTGTATGATTATTGTCCATGTACTCCCAAAATTTTTCCTTTAGGGAACCTATTTAAAATGATGGGGATAATCCTTGCTTACTTTTAACATCCATGGGATATCAATTAATTTGGGGGAGATAGCAATTAAAACACAATGTCTGATGAACTAGCATAAGCACTATATTTGTACAAATGTTATCCCAATTTTATAGCTCAAGAAATAAAGAACAGAATGTCAATAAGTTTTCTTAGGATTATGGCGTGTCAATCATCAAGACTTATGTCTCAGATTCTTTTCATTTTTCTAGTAGTCCATTAAAGGATCATAAATTGAGAAGTGGAAGAGAACTTGGAGAATCCAGGTCCAACTGTCTCATTTTCTCATGAAGAGACTGACTCAGAAAAGTCAATTTGTTTGACCACAGTCATATGAATAGTAAACATCAAATAATCATCTGATTTAGCCTGTTTCCTCACAAAGAATTTAGGACAGTATTACAGATTGGTAATTGAGAGATATTTTCTGGAGTAATCAATGAATGTAATTAATCATTTGTATCAGCCTAAATTCAACTAACCTGACTTTGCAATTCCATCCTTTAAAAGATATTATTTATTTTTAATTTATGAAAGAAAACAATCATTTCCATAACAGTAGAATGTTTAAAAAGATGATTGCACATGAAACTGCAATCTATTATGTAGAGCTTGTTATTCTGTTTAAATATATAATAAAGTTATCACGTAGCTTTCTTTTTTCCATTTTCCCCCACCCTCTGCATACCTTAAAGATGGCTAACATTAGACACAATATGCGTGTGAGATATATATATAGATAGATATAGAAATAGATATAGATATAGATATATACTTGCATATGTATGTAAAATCATTCTATACATACTTCCATTTATCAGCTCTTTCTCTGGATGCATTTAGTGTCTTCTTCCACAGGTCCTTTGTAGTTCATTTCAGTATTTACTCTAGTCAAAATGACTTATTCACTCAAACTTGTTCTTAAAATAATATTGCTATTATTGTATACAATATTCTCTTGCTTTTGCTCATTTTGCTCTTCATTATTTCCTGCAAGACTATATGTTTTTCAGAATTCAAAAAACTTGCCATTTATTATAGCACAGTGGTATTCCATCATGATTATATACCATAATAAAATGCCATCTTAAAGAAATTAGGTTGTTTTTCTAGAAGATTTTTTTGTTTTGTTTTTGTGGGACAATGATTGTTAAGTGATTTGCCCAGGGTCACACAGCTAATGTCAAGTGTTTGAGGTCAGATATGAACTCAGGTACTCCTGAATCTAGGGTTGGTGCTTTATCTACTGTCCCACCTAGCTGTCCCTGGTTTAGTTTTACTTATGCTCATTGAACAGCCTTTTCCCTAATCCCAGTTGTGTTTAGATCCAGTAACTTATTCTACTACATTGCAAGGATATAGAATTCTCATTAAATATTTATTTGATATATGTTAAGAAGCAAAAGTGTAGTTGCTAGAAAGTTGACTTTGGAGTCAGTAAGACATAGGTTCAAATACAGATGCAAATACATACTGGTTATATGACCCTGAACAAAACACCTTACCTGATAGTGCCCCCAGGCAACATTTTAGTTACAAATCAGAAGACAACTGGCATTATTAGAGGCAATCCCCACACTGGGAATTGACTATAACAATGAAATCTCTCTCACATGCACATGCACACATGTAAATATGCATTACACACATGTATTTCTATATATGTTTATACACATATACATGCATATGTATATAATGTATGAATGTATAATACCACGTCATCTGGTGTAGTCAATCAAGCACTGGATTTGGAGTCTCTAAACTTAAAGATAAAAGGATGATTCAGTCATCAAAAAGGCCCTCAAGTCTATACTCCTTTTTTTTTTTTACTAATAAGAACACTAAGTCACCAAGATATTAAGTGAATTGCTCAACTTCATACAGCCAGCAAGTATTAGAGCTAAGATGTGAATTCAGGTCTTCCTGACTTCCAGTTCAGTGCCCTATGCATTATACTATGCCTGTCTGGATTTTAATCCCAGCTCTGCCACTTTCTTCCTTTATGGACTTGGGGCAAGACTTCACAGAGTCTCTTTTTCCTTACATTTAACAGGAGGAGATATCTACTTCCTTGCATCAAATATAATTAAATATGGCTTAATACATAACACGGCAAGCAAGACCACCAGGGTACTTTCCTGTTCTAAAATCCTGTGGTCCTATCAAAAGGCAGATTCCCCATCCCTCCTAATGTTCAAACTGAGTGTATTTGAACATCTGTTAGGGATATTGTGCAGGGTATCATTGCAGTAGGTTGGAGTTAGGACTACATGACCTTTAAGGTCCCTTCCAAGCTTCAGAATCTGTGATTCTATGATAAGCATTATAATAATTATAATCTGGAAAAATGTGTGCCTTCCTTAGAGTAAGCAAATTCTTCTGTGCTCTTGGTTACTGAATTCTAATTTAAGAAAAAGGAGACATTTAATTGGAAATGAAAGACAGATATCAAGTGAGAATTAGGGCAAAATATACACAAAAAAGTCCAACTGGTCCAAGGAAAGTTGGGAGAAGACACTTTTTTGCCTAATTCTCCTGAAAAAGCAATTTTTCTCGCACTTTTTTCCTGTTATCATAATATGTTTAAAAAAATGATGCCAACATTCTGTAGGGCTTTCTATCTAATTTTTATTTCTCGAACTTTTGTGCTAAATGGAATAGATTTTGTCCATTTCCATACCTCATATACATTTAAGCCATAAATTTCCTTTCTTATCTACATGAAATAAACACTATTTAAATTAAAAGAAAGAAGAGTTCTGGAATCAAGTCAAATGATAGTTTCACCATTTCACATGTTTAGAGAAGGGAAAAGTGAAATTAACTAACTTCTGAATTAGTATGAGAGGCTACAGAATATCATACATATTCATATTTATATATGTACAGATACCAAACCTTTATAGATCTATATTCTATATGAATACATATAGAGTATATCTCATAATAATAAATAGGCATCATGGCAGAGTGGATAGAGAGCTAGTCTCAAAATCCATGAGATTATAAACTCCTTGATGACAGGGACTGTCTTTTGCCTCTTTTTATATCCTAGGCACTTAGCACAGTGCCTGGCTCATAGTAGGTGCTGTATAGGTATTTATTCATTTAAAATTGAATTGATCTCAGCGAGACCAAGATTTAGATCCTGCTTCTGACTCATAGAATCATAAAATTACACCTGGGGGGGGGGAAACAAAAAAACTTAGAAGCCATTAAGTCCAACCACCTCACTTCACAGAAAAGGAAACTGAGACCCATAGGGCTTAAATAAATTGCCCAAGATCAATGCAGATCATACTTTGCATATCCTAGATTCAAATACAGGTCCTCTAACCCCAAATCCTACCCTGCGATGTGAGTGACCATGGACAAATCACTTAACTTTCTAACATTTCAATTAATTCTCTAAAACCATATGTTGCAAATAAATAAGTGATTTTCATTGGGGGAAGATTCTCTAATCAAGAACTTCCTACATCAATACAACCATAGGTCTGCCATAAAACAGAATTATATCATATTTATTCTAAATGTTTTCGCTCTATTGGCCAATAATACTAAAACTACTACAAACTTGAAATAATGATTAGAGATTATGATATACTGGAACCAGAGGACCTGATGTAGAAAGTTTATTATCCTCAATCAACATTCTGAATTACTACATCCAGCTCTATTAAGTGCAAAAATGGATGACAAAGAGATTATCTCTACCGTTGAGAAGTTTACAATCCAGAGTGAGGGAAGATGGATGAATAAATGCTACTACAAACATTCGTGACCTATCTACATGAGTCCCAATCTGCTTATTCCCCATCCTCCCCATGTTTCTACATCTACACATATAAACATACATTAATAGAAATAGACTATCAGTCATAGAGGAGGCAGTGAACAGTTGGAACCAGATATGCTGAATCAGAAAAAGCTTCAGGGAGGGGAAATGATTTTTTAATTTTGCTGTGTAGTATAGAAAGAAAGTGGTTTGTTTGTTTTTATGGTTTTGTTTTCTTTTGTTGTCGTTGTTGCTGTTGTTGTTGTTTAGGTAGATAGAAGCAAGTCATTTAATGCCCAGGAATGACCATATTGAAAGAAAAACAAACCACAAGGCAAAAAGAGGGATAGGTCTTGTAACTCAACCTTAGCCCACCATTAGTGATTTTTTTCTTCAATCTGTAATATATCTGTACACTTAAATTGCTGAGATTCCCTTTAGGGTTCACTGGTACAGGGTTGCTCCATTGAAAAAGTTGAGTCTAAAGCCAGGATAAAATAGTACTGCCCCTCACTGTAATGTTGGTGTCTGTTTTAAGTTAAACTAGAATGAATTTAGGATAGATAGGAACCATCACCTAAGCTTTTCTAAGATTTGATGGGTCCCAGGGAGATGTATTTGGAATGGTACTCATTAATGTTTTTGTCAATTATTTGGATAAAGGGGGAAATAGCTAACATTTATATAGTGTTTTAAGGTTGGCAAAGTGCTTGAAATATGTTATCAAATATGACCCTCACAACAATCCTTGGGGGTAGGTACTATTATTCTCCTCATTTTACAGATGAAGAAACTGAATTTGAGAGAGGTTACATGACTTGCCCCAGTCAAATACCTAGTAAATAACTTAGGAAGTATTTTAACCCAGGTCTTCCAGATTCAAAGTCCAGCCTTCTATCCATTGTGCCACCTAGGAATAAAGACCATCTTTATAGAATGCAGAATTATAAAAACACAAGCAAATCTTGGATGATAGAGGCAGTATTCAAAAAGATTTTGACACTTTAAAAACTTTGGGATGGGTCTAAAAAGTTGATATTTAATTGGGATAAATATAAATACCTTAAATTTGAATGTAAAGAAACATCTTCCACATTACAAAGGTGGCAATGGTATAACCAGACTTTAGTTTATCCAAAGAAATACCCAGGAGCTTCAGTAGACTGAAACATTATATAAAATTTTGTTATATAGCATCTGAAAAAGCCAAAGCAAAAAGCTACATTAAGAGAGGCATAGTTTCTAGGACTATAGAGGTGATAATTCTTTTATTCTTCCCTGGGAAAACCTTGAATTCAATTCTGTAAGCCAAGTCTTAAAAAGGATATATTGCTGAGCCAGACAACTATTTAAAAAAAGGTCAACTAGGATGATCAAGTGGCTTAAAAATATGCCACATGAATTAAAGGCTTTAGACTTCAGTTTTCTCATCTCTAAAATGAGGAATGAGATTTGATGATTGCTGAAATCCCTTAGAAATCTAAATCATTGATCTTCTAGTAATTGTTTGCCTAGATTTTTTATCCAGGAGAAGACTTTGGGGAAGATGAGGTTTTGAAAAGCTGCTATGTGTAATGAGGATAAGAGTTTCTGTCTGTCGCCAAAGGGCAGAACTGGGAATAATGGGTGGAAATTCCAAAGAGAAAATCTCAGTTTGCTGGCAAAGAATTGGAAATTGAGGTAATGCCCATTCATTGGGGAATGGCTGAACAAACTGTGGTAAAATGATGAGCAGGTAGATTTTAGAAAAACCTGAAAAGACTTACATGAACTAATGCTAAGTGAAGTGAGCAGAACCAGGAGGACATTATACATAATATCATCAACATTGTGTGATGATCACCAGTGATAGACTTAGTTCTTCTAAGTAATGAAATGATCTAAGACAATTCCAAAAGACTCATGATGGAAAATATTCTCCACAAATAGAAAGAGAACTATGGAGTCTGAATGCAGATCGAAGCATATATTTTCATTTTGTTGTTGGGTCCTTTTGTTTGTTTCTTCTTTCTTGTGGTTTTCCCCTTTTGTTCTGATTCTTCTCTCACAATATATAAAATGCAGAAATATATTCAGTATGATTGTACTGTATAACATATCAGATTGCTTGCTATATTGGAGAGGGTAGAAGGTATAGAGGGAGAAAAATTTGGAACTCCAAATTTTACAAAAATGAATATTGAAAACTATCCTTACATGAATTGGAAAAAATAAAACACTATTTAAAAAAAGATTACAGCCATTTCATTGGATCAGTGTATTAAAGATTTATAATTGGAAAGTACTTTAGAAGTCATCGAGTCCTTCATTCTATGATGAGTAAACTTGGGCCCTGAGAAATCCAGTGACTTTTTAAAAGTTGTTGGCAGGATTATTCATTCTTCAGCTGGACATTCTTATTTTCCTTAATCTAAAAACATTTTAAAGATAAACAATCCTAGACCAGCTGACTTGTATTTGTTTATACTATCTCAGTAGTAATTTAGTCTCCATTCCATCTACAAGATGTTCGTTGAATCATATCTCACCTGGCTTCACATATTTTGTTGCCAAGAGAATTCACCTCAATATTTAAAACCCCCAAAAGAGTTTGAGTTTACATTTTAAAAAAATAAGTTCTAACTTGGTCTGTTTCTATGGTCATTTAACTAATTTTGGTTTTGTGGTGATTCACAAGAACATGTGACAGGTAAAGAAAGAAACCAAAGTGAATCAATCATTCACTGTCTCCTAAGATCCTTTGTTAGATCACTGCCCATTCCAACCCTCTCTTTGCCCCCCTGCTTCTTCCCCACATCCCTTAGGAAAATAAAAACTACTTTTTGATGCTAAGAATAAGTGATTTATCTAATCAAGAGAGCCAGGAACCATAGTACGTATGATAGTACCCATCCTAAGGAGAGAGAGCCATTTCCCTAACCTGACCCCCTCACATAAGAATGAAATTGAAACACTAGAGCATTTAAACTAGACAGAGAAAGGAATTTAGCTTAAGTATAATCACCCCACATGTGTGGTCCATGTACCTCCTGGATACTTTTTTTATTTTCCCTGAGGCTGACTCAGAGCAGTGTCAGGGCCTATTACTGGTCTTCCAGGGAACCCTTGCAGCTGCCTTCAAATGTCACTGCAAAGCTATTAGGCTTTCTTTCTCTGGACTTAAACAATGATGTGCTGAAAACCATTGCCTTGAGAAGGGGTAAAGTGCTCTCAAATGGTTGTGTAGGAGTGCAATATTTCAAAAACTGGCTACTTCATAGGTCATCCCAACTACCTCCAATAAGGTCAAACATGAAAATATTGACTATCAATGGTAACTATAGAAGATCTCACATGGTGGCTGGGCTGTCATTTCTTTGGTTAAAAATAAATAAAATTGCAGTAATACTTCATTTTTCCTTTACCTTCAAGAAACTAGTTATTCCCAATAAATGACTCAGCCAGATAACCAAAGCATGAGCCTTTAGTTTGGTGCATATCAGCATTTTCATTTATCCCTCTTTCCTTTATTTTATTCCTTCCTACTGTGTTGCTGAAGGCAAATCATTTAACCCCTCTGGGCCTCTGTGTTCTATAAATTGAGAGAGTTGAACTAAATGAATGAAAAGTCCCTTACATTTTTTCTATGACCTGAAGTTTTTTATATCCAAACATTGTAATTCCATTGTGCTGGATTTAGGAGGATCTAAGTTCAAATCTGGCCTCAGACACTTGGCATTTACTAGCTGTGTGACCCTGGGCAAGTCACTTAACCCTCATTGCCCCACAAAAAAAAAAGTTTTTCACAAATCTTTTCCAATATTGCTTTTGTTTGAATTTTTCATTCTATTTTTTCATCCATGGATGTCCTTGGTATGACCTTGTTTAGTTGGATATCTTGCCAAGATTTCTTTAAATTGTGTTTTTCCTCCACAGGTTCTTCCTACTTTATAAAACAATAGTGCACCTAATCATCCATCATTCTTCTGCACAAGAGTTTACAAATTAGTTTATGTTCTAACTGAATGCTGCCTTTGACAACTATCTCCATTTGGTAAATAAGTCATATGTTGACTAACTAAGCATTTTCTGGGCTCTTTTTGGTTTCCTTATTGTGGTAATCATTTTACATTGGTTAAACTTCTGGATACAATTATCAGTCAGTTTAATGTCATTTCTGTTGTCTATTTTGCATTTTTAATACTTTCAATTCTGAGTTAAATTACTTTACTTGCATGTTATATCCTTCTTTTCCTCATTATCATTCAGCCTTTAAAAAACCAATTCTAATCATATCTCTGATGAGTCAATCAGCTGACTACACATAGAGAGCTGACTCAGCTTTTCTACATACCTCCTTGATATAAGTTTGTTAATTATCCTATTGTCATACTTGTCTCTAATAATATTTTTAACACACATATAACTTGTTGTTTTATATTTATTGCATGATGGGAAACCAAATCCCCAAATTTGTGAATAATGCTTACAAATTGTGAGATAAGAGTATAGTTCTAAGTGAGTTACCTAGAATGTATAAGGATTTATAACAGAGATCAAAATTGACAGTCATTTCTAGCCTTCAAGCCATCTGTATGAATTTGTATTTAAGTATGTATGTGTTTGTATGGCAATGTGGTTCAGTGGGAAGGACACTGTATGTGTTGTCAAAAGGTATAGGTTGTGACTCCACTTTCACAACTTATTACTTGTCAAGTCACTTCATTCCTCTGGGCCTTAGTTTACGTATCTATAAAATGAGGAGGTTGGACTCAATGACCTATAAATTTCTTTCCAGTTGTTAATTCAAGATTCTATTTTTTATTAAGGCCTAATTTGTGAGGTTATAGGATCACATATTTAGAATTATAAAGGACTTTTAGAAGCACTGATTCAGATACTCTCATTATACACATGAGAAAACCAGGCCTGAAAGGTTAAGTTACTTGTACAGAGTCACATAGCTAATAAGTTTCTGAAGAAGGATGTTAAGTCAGGTCTTCCTGACTTCAATCCCAAAGCTCTGTCCTCACCGTCATTGAAATTTACAACAGTCTTATTTCTGTGTAATTTAAACTTCTTCTATATTGTATCTGAATTAGGTGAATATTGGCATTTTGTTATGGCTTGATGGACACTGAATATACATAATTTAGTGATAGGGAATGGAACTGCAATTTAACTCCTATAGGGAACCAACTGAGAAAATTTCCCTTGAACAATACAAGTCAACACCTCTGAAACCCATAGTTTTAGTGATTTGCCTAGAAAAAATACATTAGGGGGAAGCTAGGTGGCACAGTGGATAAAGCACCAGCCCTGGATTCAGGAGGACCTGAGTTCAAATCTGGCCTCAGATACTTGATACTTACTAGCTCTATGACCCCCCGCAAGTCACTTAATCCTCACTGCCCCACAAAACAAACAAACAAACAAACAAAAATACATTAAACACATGACCCACGGGCTGCATGTGGCTTACAACACTTGCAAGTGTGGCTCAAACAAGATTAAAATGTAACTGAAAAATTTTAATTAAAAATACAATAAAACATATAACATTATATTTAAATTTTGTTTTTTATCTATTAATTGTGTCTGACTATTCATGACCCCATTTGGGGTTTTTGTGGTAGAGATACTGACAAAGTTGGACATTTCCTTCTCCACTTCATTTTATAGATGAGAAAACTGAGGCAAACTGATTGTTAAGTGACTTGCTCAAAGTCTCATAGCTAGCAAGTGTCTGAGGTCAAATTTGAACTCAAGTCTGCCTGATTCCAAGGCTGGAAATCTATTCACTGAGACACCTAGATTCTTCCTATGTGTGATTTAGTGGCACTTATTTCTATTTGAGTTTAAAACCATTGGTTTAGAGAACTTAGAGGTTAAGTAATTCACCCTGGACCACATACCCAATGTATATTGGAAGCTCAACCTGAACCCAGGCCTTTCTAAATATGCCACTCTGAACTAGTTATATATAATTTAAATCTAAAAAGTTTCAGGATGCAAGACTTGGTACATAGTTCTGTGAGAATCAAGGTGCCACCCCCAACTGAGAAAGACACTGTGAGAACCAAGGTGTCACACACCCCCCCTTCCCCCCTGAAAAGAAAGCATTTGACTAGCATCTGGAAGCTGCCTGATGTCCTGGAATTATGTCTATTCATAGACCACCTGTAATTGATGGCAATCAATGGACCAGCCAATTAGCTTGGGGCTGTGTGTATGAACCACACCTTTTCCAGTCCCACAGGAAGCCTCCACTGGAACAGACTGAGGATCATCCTTTTTTGTTCAGAACCGGCATATGGCAGCAGAAGCATGCAGGGTAGACAGATCTCCTAACTTTCAGTACTTCATGTATTCTCTTTAGAAGCATTGATAGATAGGTGAAGGTGGCTTTCTTTCTCTCTCTTTGCTAACACCTAATATACTTAAATAAATGCTTAAAAGCCTAAATTGTTGCCAAATTTATCAGTAAACTTAGCTAGCTCTCCCCACACAGGGGGGATGGGGCAGCAAAGGTGATCACACATTAGATTTTAAACATCACAGTTTGGCGAGTCAGCTAGGAGTGCTGAACACCCCCTCCCCCCCCCCAATTTTCTGATCTTCAAATTGGGTAAGAAACTCTTTCCTTATGTGCCTGTCCCTTCAAATCTTCAATTACCTGCTAGGTACCTAAGTATCTCCAAAGTACTCTGCTTCTAATTTTAGCCTCCTTTTCCCACATGCCTGTCCCTTTATATTTTTAAATTGATCTTCTTAGCCTCTTGAGTACTTTGGTCCGGCTACTCACCCAGGGCAGGATTCAGATCATGGTTACACTTGGTCTGTATGAATTTGAATATTCTATTCCTATTTTTATTTTTATTTTTACTTTTCTTTGTGTTATAGTGATAAGATTTTTGAATTACATAAAGGGGACTAAAAATATTGAAACCTACCATATAAAAGAGGGATTTCCCCTAGAAAGCATACCCACATCATGGGATTCTTATAAGCTACTGATAAAAGCAGAGCTTATCAAACTGCATTTTACGTGGCATAAAAATATTTTAGATTACTAGAGAACCAATAGTTAGAGAATCGATTTTTTTGATCCCTTAACATTGAAAAATCTGCAATTGATCCAGTACTTAAATTCCCCCAAAGATTTAACTTATTGGGACCTCTGGAATATAGCGAGTAATGAATTGAAAGAGAGGGAAATCAAGCCCAAGCTTGAATGCAAGGCCTTTCAGACTAAAATACCAAATAACCCAACTCTTATTCCCTCTCCCTCTATTTCCGCTATGCAAAACAAAGAAATGAAGAAGAAAAATTGAGAAAATTCACATTTAAAGGACCCAACTCCTATTTCCCCTCCCTCTATTTCCTCCATGCCAAACAAAAAAAGAACAAAGAAAAAAAGGGAAGATTCACCTGTAGAGAAGATAGAGAAGATCAAAATTCTTCCCCTTCAAGAGATCCTTACCCATGGTCAAAAAGGTGCTATACAAAAGCTCAGACAATACACAGCTTTTGGGCCCAAAGATTTGAGTTCATGGAAACAAAAAACTCCTAAATTTGATGAGGACCCCACAGCAGTTATCAGCCAGTTTAGGACAATTTTCAGAGGATATCAGTCACCTTGGAATTATATTAATGATCTCATGGAAATGATATTATCCCCAGGGGAAAGAGCTGAAATAATAGCCCCAGCAAACTCCTTAGAAACATCAGGAAAAGGTGCTATTGGATGGCCTTTAGAAGACCCTAACTAGGACCCCAGTATCCCTAAGCATTTTGATAAGTTGTGGGAAGCAAGAGAAACTTTGTTGAAGGCAATGGAATCCTCTGCTTATAGCACTGATAACTGGCAAAAATTTATAGATACATTTCAAGAACCTAATGAAAGACCTAATAGATTCTATGACAGACTAAGACTGCCAAACAATATGCTAGACTAGACCCATTAGATGCTAGGGATGGCCATTTTATTTGTTCCCATTTTGTGTACCAGTCCTTGCCAGATATATGGAAATATTTTGAAAGGCAGTGTCCAGTTTGGAATGCCCTGAGTACTGACAGAATTAAAGAAATAGCAGCATATATTTATGAAGGAAATGAGAGGGAATAAAAGAACAGACAGGGCATTCTAACTCCAGTACAGGAAACCACAAGGCAGCAAGGCCAGGCAGTTGAGAATCACTATCAACCCCCTAGATTTTGCTCTTACTGAGTAGACAGAGGCACATAATATGGTACTGTAGGACTTTGCAAAAGGAAATGAAACTAAACAGGTATAGTTTCTCTCAGAGACCTACAGAGAGGCAGAATCGAAATAGAAATAGATCTTTTCGGGGGGGGGGCATACAGAGAGGTGGAGCCAAAACAAGTATGGGCCTTTTCAGAGAGATATAGAGGAGCAAAATGAGAACAGTTACAAGCCCTCTCAAAGAGGTACAGATCAGAGAGATATAGAGGACTGATGGGGTAGGGGAGGGGAAAGAATGGTGGAATCTGAAGACTTTACCTTTCCAGACCCTGAGATTTTTAGCCCTTTTCTGCCAGTCCATCCACCTCCCCAAACTAATGAACCCTGTAACCCTTAAGGTTTGGAATACTTATTATGATTGTTAATTAGATACAGGAGCCTCAAGATCAGTCCTAGTGAGCAAAGTTGACCCTGAATGTACATCTATTGGATCTCTAAATGTAGTTGGAGTCTTAGGGAAAGCTCAAACAGTTGCAAAATTAACCCCATAGTGTCTTTGGGCCCATTAACAGTAGAACATTCATTTGTACTTATGCCTAACTCTTGCGCAAATCTATTAGGTCGTGACCTCCTTTGTAAATTCAGAGTAACCATATCTTGTTCTCCAGATGGTGGCATCTCCCTGGAAATACCAGAGGATACTGTCCACTTACTGCCAATATTTATCTCAGACACTCAGGAAACAGTGGGGGATACATTTGAAATCCCTTCTAATATTTCTGAGTCCCTATGGGATTTCTCCTCTACTTAAATCTGCTGTCCCTGTTACAATTAAGACCAAAGATAGCCCAGCACCATCCATTCCACAATATACCTTATCTAGGGAAGCCATTGAAGGAATTACTCCTATAGTTGAGGCTTTGACAAACCAAGGAATAATTGTCCCATGCCATTATTTCCCTTGTAATACTCTCATTTTGCCTGTTAAGAGGCCCAAACTTGGGCCAGATGGCAAGCATGTTTACCATTTTGTACAAGATCTGCAAGCAATTAACTCCTACATTATACCTAGACATCCAATAGTGCCCAAACCTGCTACTATCATTTCCTCAATCTCATGTGAGGCAACATGCTTAACAGTGGTAGATCTCTGTTCTACTTTCTTTTCAATACCAGTACATCAGGATTCCCAATACTTGTTTGCCTTTACCTGGAAGAATAGATGGTGGACTTGGATCAGACTCCCACAAGGGTTTGTTGACAGTCCCACACTATTCTCTCAAATTTTGCAGCAGGGTTTAGCCTCCATTACCTTTAAAGGTTCTACTTTAGTACACTATGTAGATAACTTAATCCTGGCTGAACCTAATGCTGATATTTGCCAGGAAGACAGCTGACATTTGTTATTAGAGTTGCACAAATGAGGCTATAAAGTCTCTAAGTTTAAAGTACAATGGTGTCTACTTCAGGTGGAATATTTGGGGTTTTTTTTGGCCACTGGTACTCAATTCATGTCTCCTAAGCATGTCCAGACTATTCAACAACTCTCTGCTCCCTCTACTAAGAACCATCTGAGGGCTATTCTGGGAGTAACTGTATATTGCAGAAAATGGATACCCTTTTTTGGTGAAATTACTAAGCCTCTTACATCTCTAACCAAAAATTCTGTCCCAGAACCTTTACAGCTGGGTTCTCAGCATCTTTCAGCTATAAAAGAATTTAAAAGCCTTGTTATCATGGCTTTTTGGCCATGCCCACATCCAAGCAAAACCTTTTTCCCCAGTATATACATCATTGTTGGGGGGAGATACCTCTGTTGCTTCCTATATACAGGAATTACAAGCCAGGCTATGTGAACTCCAGGAGACAGGCAAAGGCAGCAGTACAGGCTGGCCCCTTGGACTTCTCCTTACATAATTTGAAACCAGGAGACAGTGTATATATCAATAATTTTCATCAGACTAGAAGGACTCAGCCAGCTTGGGAAGGTCCTTTCCAGGTACTGCTGACAACTCCAAATGCCATCAAAATTGGAGAGAAGGACTTTTGGATCCATTGCTCCCACATTAAAACAGTACCAACACTTGATGAGTAATGCACTTATTTTTTTTTTACATGGGGCAATGGGGGTTAAGTGACTTGCCCAGGGTCACACAGCTGGTAAGTGTCAAGTGTCTGAGGCCGGATTTGAACTCAGGTACTCCTGAATCCAGGGCCGGTGCTTTATCCACTGCGCCACCTAGCCGCCCCTGAGTAATGCACTTATGGAAATTATGTAATAATGAATAATAATGTCAGTTCAAATGCTACCTAAGAGTTTCTTTTTTATGCCATGTATCTGCATTTTAATATTAATAGTATGAGTTTATTTTCATAGAGATTTACATTTTTTTAGATTGTGTATTAAACTAGCTTAAATTTCATTGTCTTTTATTCTTCTATGTGTATTTTGTTCTATTTATCCATCTCTCTAGTTTTGAACCAACGCAAGATGGTCTTGATTTCATAATACAATATCAAGTCTGGAAGTATTATTCTCCCATATTCTAAATTGTTTGTTTTTCCAACTGATTATTTGATCAAATTATATAAAGTATTTCCTTGGTAAATTGATTACCATTACAAGTGTAAATTAATTCTAGAAGTACTATTTTTACTAAATTTTTTAAAATAGAGTTATTATTTGGAATTATTGCATATTGTATCTTATATTCTGAGTCAAAGCAAATTTGTATTTTTTTCAGTAATCATTATCCTCAATTAAATCCATATGAGACTTGGATTATGGAAACTTGCCATTTAAGAAACTAATTGCCTTCATTCTTAGTTACCAGATGCCAGTTGGCCAAGATTACAGCCAATCACAAGAGGAATACACACAAGAACAGACACTGGACTGTCACAAAAGGGGAGGAACACATGAGGTCCAGGTAGTGCACTGCCTTGGGAAGGGCTGAAAATGGCCATTGGCAAGAGTCAAGGTTGCATTCTCTTCTTTTAATTTTCCCCTGCATAGCACTGGATGCCAGGATATGCCATCTCATTCTATGCCTGACTGTGATTCCCCCTCCTTAATGCCTGATGTCATGGACATCTCAATCCTATGCATCTGATTAAGCCTGACTCAGTTTCCCCTCAGCATACTGCATTGGTTGTCTGTAGAACAATGAAGTTTGTCAAAGCTCATTTCTTTTCTTTCTCTGTTCTTTTATGGTAACCCACATAATTATCTCAGGTGTCATGATAAATACAATGTTGGATTTGGCCTTGACATCAGCTACCAGCTATATTAGATCCTTTAATTTCTCATAGTGGCATGCGGATAATTACGCAGATGATGCAAAAAGTGATGAAACGCATAAAAACTTTCTAAATTAATATCACAATTGTCTTCTCAATTTATTCTCCACAGGGGGGAGTGTAGTAAAATTAAGTTTTACAGAATGTTTCAATTTTTGTTTTTATTATATGTTTCATGTGTAACAACTGGACATAATTGTAAAATCTCTAAAAGATTCTGAATTTCCTTAAACATGTTTTTGAAAAGTCTCATTGTTTGATATGGTTATTGACAAATCTATTTAAAGTTGTGTTAAGATCAATTTTGTCGGAAACTTCTTATCTGATTACCAGTATCTGACACACCTGAGAGACTTTACAATCACAATCAAAACTCTACAGCTGAGGCTTGTTAGTTGATCATCAGCATGCATACCTGAAAGACTTTCATTCCACAATTACACTCAGAGGACATCCCAAGAATCATCTGAGAAAAAACTTCCAAAGACTTAAATGGGCATTTTCCTGTTTTCCTTTCCCCCATTGTATACACTGTTTATAGTCTCCATTTACTAAAGGGGAGTGCCCCATTTAGTTTTTTTTTTTTTCTGTTTGTAATGTCCACCTGCTAAAGGTCAGTGCCTCCTTTAGCCTCTGTTAATGTGTCTCTCAATTTCTTCTCTTTCTTTTCATTCCCTTTACTTTGTTAGTCATAAGTATGTGTAATATTATTGCTTCATGTGAGGAAATGATGTTTCTTCATGAAGCACAGGGTAGAGTGTGAGAATCATGGTGCCACCCCCTACTGAGAAAGAAATTGTGAGAACCAGGGCATCACTCCCCCGAAAAGAAAGCATGTGACTAGAGTCTGGAAGCTGCCTGGTTTCCTGGAAGTTATGCCTATTCATAGACCACCTGCAATTGATGTCAATCAATGGACCAGCCAATTAGCTTGGGGCTGTGTGTGGGTACCACCCCTCTTCCAGTCTCACAGGAAGCTTCCACTGGAATGGACTGAGGATCATCATTTTTTCTATGGAACTTGCATGTGGCAGAAGAAGCAGGCAGGGTAGACAGATATCCTAACTTTCAGAACTTCATGTGTTCTCTTTGGAAGTGTTGATAGCTAGTTGAAGGTGGCTCTCTCTCTCTCTCTCTCTGCTAACACTTAATATGCTTTAATAAATGTTTAGAAGCCTAAATTGTTGCCAAATTTATCAGTAAACTTAATTATTTCTCTCCCACACACACTGGGGTGGAGAGGTAGACAAGGTGATCACACATTAGATTTTAAACATCACAATTCTGCAGATTTTTATCCATAGAGTTCATTACTTCTTATCTTCTGAGTGAGCAATTTCATTCAGTGCTAAAAATAAGATGTTACCAGGTTAGAAATGAAATAGATCTGATAAAGCCATTCTCAGAAATCATGAATATGAAATCCATTATTTTCTTCCATTCCAAGAAGATGCCAGAATTATATTTTCCTATGTGCAATTGGAGAAAAACAAGACCCTTCTTTCCAGAGGGTTTCTATATTCTCCCTCTCATGAGTCTTAACCTAACAAGGAATTGAGGTTAACAGCAGACATCAGAATGCTGACCAATTGTGAGGAAAGGGCCTAGTTACATCTAGTTCACAAAGGACTTTTGGATTGTTTTATATCAGAGAAGCTCTCTTAATTTAGATACATTGGAGGAAGGTGTATTCTGGAATGGTTTGGATACAATCACAATGAGAGTCTTCAGCATAGAAACTACATCAGAAGTCCTTTTCAACTTGATAAAAATTGTATTTCTATGGGTCTATTATACATCAGAATAACTGGAGATGGCCTTGGATGTTTTGTTGTTGCTGTTGTTGTATTTTGTAGGACAATGAGGGTTAAGTGACTTGCCCAGGGTCACACAGCTAGTAAGGGTCAAGTGTCTGGGACTGGATTTGAACTCAGGTCCTCCTGAATCCAAGGGTGGTGCTTTATCCATTGTGCCACCTAGCTGCCCTTTAGATCTATTATAACATTAAAATGTCAAGTATTGTAAAGATGGTGCCTTCCCAGAATCCTTGTGGTCAATACAAATGAATAGGAATAAAAATATTTTTTACCATGAGGAGATGAAAGAAATATACTACTGAGTATTCATTAATTTATCATCTTATCATATTTAAGCAATTCTTCTGAGTTACCTGTCTATTAACAATGTGACATTAAAATAAATCTATTGTTGCTCTAAGCTTCTTACAAAGATGTGACTTCCACTAAAGCAATGACCACAAAAGGCCCTTAGAAGTTTAAAATTATTTTCCTCAAAAATACTAATATGACTTAGTTTGCAAAAGCATTATTTTTTCTTCTACAGATGGGTCACTTAACTACTAAGTACCGAAGCTGGGATTGAAATATGGGACTCCATACACAAAACTCTTTTCATTGTACCATGTTATTCCTCTCTCTTAGTTATAATAAATCTATTTCATGTATAGGTACACCATGGATAAAGAACTCATATTGGGGGCAGCTAGGTGGCACAGTGGATAAAGCACTGGCCCTGGATTCAGGAGGACCTGAGTTCAAATCGGACCTCAGACACTTGATGATTATTAGCTGCATGACCCTGGGCAAGTCACTTAACCCTCATTGCCCTAAAGAGGAAAAAAAAAGAACTCATATTGGAGCCAGGAAGATCTGGGTTCAAATCTTTCCTATGACACATAAATGACTATAGTATGCTGTTAAAGGTACTTAAATTCTCATTGTTTTGGTAGCTCTCTAATACTATATTATGCAAAGGAAGTACTGACCACATTGGTAGAGGAAGTTCCTGGGGGAGTGGGGTATAATGGCTAACTCATACTTGTTCTAAGGGCAGAAAACTTTGGCCCTCAAAAGCATTCAATTCACTTAACCCTTTTTGCCTCCATTTCCCCATATGTAAGTTAATGATGGTGTGAGTGTTTCCAGGAGAAGCAGCGTCAGGAAGTATTGAAATTTTGAGATTCAGTAAAGTCTTTAATGTTCCATTCCCATTCCATAGCCTGCTTTTCTATATTTAAAAAGAATATGGAGAATAGTTTCAAATCAACTTAGTCTGAGTTGAGGTTTTTCTGTTGCTGGTGCCTTAGGAGGTAGAAAGAATGTGAAATGGCTGGTTTCAGTGTTTGTTGCTTGATTTGACCCTTTAAGATTTACTTTGACTTATAGAGTTGCCTTGGACACTAAGAGGTAAAATTATAAGACTAGAAGTCTCCAAAGAAGAAAATTAATAAAGGAAGTTATTCATCAAAAGGAATATTCACTAACAAAAATAAGAAGTGTCATTAAAATACAATTTTACTTTGTTAGGTTTTATTTTTAAATAAATTTTATGTTAAATATTATATTAAATTTTAAATATTTTTATGTCACCTAAATTTCTCCCAATACCAATTCCCTTTTTTCCCCAGAGAGCCATCCAATAATCAGTGAAGCTGATTTAAACAATAAAAAACCCTGAAAATATATACAATGCACAACACATGCATACCTCATACTATAAGAATGGGATGGCATCATCATCCCATACTTCTCCTTTGGGACCATGTTTGTTCTCTGCAATCCTACAATCCTCTTTGCAGATGTTCTTTCTATTTCTCATTGTTATCATCATTTTTATATTGTTTCTTGGCTTTGCTTACTTCACTTTACAACAAATCTTCCCATACTTCTCTGTATTCATCATATTTGTTGTTTCTTACAACACAGTTGAATGTAATTCTATCACATTTATTTACAATTTGTTTTAAATAAATATTCTTTGCCATTCTGTGAGGTCATTATAGCTTGGTTGGGAAATATTCATTGGAAATAAGAGCTCATAAACTATGGGTTGAGTTATATGATCTCCCCTAAAGTACTATTAACTAGAGCAGAGTTTGGCAACCATTTTTCTGTAAAGAGCCAGAAGGTAAATACTTTAGGAATTGTGAGCCAAGAGGCAAAATCAAGGATAATATTTAGGCACTTATATAGTAAGATAGAAAACAAATGCTCAGAAAATTTTAATTGATGAAATAAAATATAGAAATATTACTAGAGTGTGAATTTTTGTAATATTGTTCCAATGAGAATGGAATCCTTTTTTTGAGGGGATAACATTACACTTAATTAGTATTCAAAGTTAAAAAATATATTGCAAATGTTCACTTGTTAATATGGATTTACAATTAGATATTACTTATTTCACCTTTGAAAATATTTTCTCACACACACAGATACTAACAAATATTGATTTCAGTTCAGGGGTATATGATTTTAAATGAGCATATTCAGCACTTGGAATACATTTATAGAATTCTATTAGGTTTTTCTCCTGTTATTTTACTTTTAGCATGTCATTATACTGCAAATTAATCAGTTTCAATCAAAGGTTCAGTGGAAGCTCTTCAAGTGGTCAGTTAAATGGATTTGGAAATATGGAAATGTCTTTTACCCTTGCATTGAGGTTCCTGAAATGCTTCTGGAAATGTAGTTTGAGCTCAGAAAATATATCTACTGCAAATTTGGGAGGGAATGGAGATCTTACTTTGTGTTTTACCTTCTGACAGTCCAGGAAAGCACATAAAGTAGATCGACATTACTTGTCATTGAAACATTAGTTGTTATCAAGTTGACTCTCCTGCATATGTTTTGCATAGAAGCAATGTTTTGCCTTGTAATTTTAGGTTGAATTCATTAAGAAACACTATCAAGTCTATATTGAAAGCTCATATTCAAAGCCATTCAGTGTTTGATAATAGTGGTTGAGAGGTTTTATCATTCAGAAAAAGTCTCAATCTTATCCCTGAGCTCAAAATATTATAATAATTTTTCTCTTCTTTTCTCTTTTTGATGAATGTGCACTGGTAATAATAAATAAATAATATGTAATAGTACACCTATACATGCAGTCTTCAAAAACACCATAAACTTGTAACAGTGTCACTCCAATTTGTAGTGTGTCTAGAAGCAGTGTGAAGAAGTGAGAGAGCCACATAAGGTCTCTAAAGCAGCTATTCATTTCTATAGTTGTTACACAAAAGCAGCCATAGACGATGCATAAACTTTTGAATGTAGCTATGTTCTAATAAAATTTTATTTATATTCACTGAAATTTGAATTTCATATCAACTTCACGTTTCATGAAATATTATTCTTATTTTGATTTTTTCAGCCATTTAAAATGTAAAATAAATCTTAGCTTGTAGACCATACAAAAACAGGTGGTAGGCCAGATTTGGCCCATAAGCCATAGTCTGTCAGCCCTGACCTAGAGAACAACTAAAGGGAAAAAAAGAGGAGTCTAAACTACAGGGCCTGTATCTTATATATGATGTCATTTAAATATTTCTCCTGTTAGTCATTCAAACCAATGGAGGAGGGAAGAGAAAAGCTCTTGGAGTCACTCTAACTATGTGACAACTTTATGCCTGAGCATTCTCATTTAAACAATGATGATTGTATGAGTTGATATGAAAATTAAATAGGATATTATATTTAAGGTGCATTTTGATCTATAAGTGTTATGCGAATGTCAATATTTATTATTGCCATTTCCATTATTTTTATGGTTACGTGACTTCTGATTTTCTTTTATTTTAAGATAGAAATAGCCCAAAGAGAAGTCCTTATCTGCCAATCATTCTTTTATATTTCATATTCTACAGACTCTTGCATGGGTGGTTAAAATGAATACATTTCACAATTGGAATGTCAGTTCATCTTCTGTAAATTCATTGAGAACATCTTTGTTACAAATCCAGTAACAGACAGAATAACAGAGATGACATAGTTAATCATATTCATGGTCCCTGGTACATTGTAAGTACTTAATAGCAACTCCTTCATAGATGCTTATTCTTTGCTAGATCTTGTTCTTTTATGGTTTTAATCTCTTTGTCTAAGTTTATATATTTTGAAAGCTTTTCATTCTATGACATTTAGAATTTAACAATTATAATAATATGAGAAGCAGTAGCAATTACTGTCGATTATATAGTTCCTTAAGATTAGCAAGTGTTTTACTGATAAGGATTTCATTTCACTCTCACAATAACCGTGTAAAGTAGGTACTATTATTAATCTCATTTGACCATAGAGGAAACTGAGGCATGAAAAGGTTAAGTGACTGGCCTAGAGTCACATTGCTAATAACCATGTGAGGCAGATTTTAAACTCAGGTCCTTATTACCCCAAGTTCTGCATTTTATCCATTGTACCACATAGCTAATATAGTTGCATTTGTTAAAAGTGTTCTTACATTTCTATTGATCAATATTACTCCCAAGAACTTGTGGGTAACAATCATGTGCACAATGGGTTCCAGTGTAGTTGATTTTCTGGATTTTCAAGGATATTTAAAGTTTTGTATTTATAGTGCAAAGATTTGTCATCTGTTGATTTCTATTATTTTGTTTTGTTTTTTTGGTTTTTTGGTGAGGCAATTGGAGTTAAGTGACTTGCCCAGGGTCTCACAGCTAGTAAGTGTTAAGTGTCTGAGGTCAGACTTGAACTCAGGTCCTCCTGAATCCAGGGCTGGTGCTCTATCCATTGCACCACTTAACTGCCCCAATCTGTTGATTTCTAAAGGATAGTGAACTTTTGGTGTATTATTATAGTCACTTGATAATGTTTTTCTAGTAGTTGCTGTATTTTTTTCAATCTGCAGTGATATGTTGTGCATAATTCTTTATTTCATTTCATAAATATATATAGATCAATAAATCTCAATCCCTTAAAGATAATAACTCTATAATTTCAAGTGGTGGTTATCTGATCCTGAATTATAATTACAAAACCTTCTGTCTCTATAAATGAAAGTATATGATACAGCAATATTGTTAATTTCTTCCTTGTTTAATTATTGTTGGTAGAGTTCATGTGGTTGTTACCCATGGAATGTCTCTTGCTTCTCCCCTTTAATCTTAGCCACTTCAATGGTTCCATTTCAAAGTAAAATATTTTTGTTACATTTGACAAATTCAGTGGCATATACCTCTCATCAGCCTTTCCTACTGCTCTGTGAAATAATGTCTCTCATTTCCAAAGACATTACTCTTTATTATTAACCTATGGATTATGACTATGAGAACATCTATCAATGCTTTTCCTCCTTTTAGTTAAGAACATATTAATATTCCTATAGCTACTTGGGGTAATGAGCCCTGCCTCTATTTCATGAATATTACCAATGTTTTTGTTTATATATCTTCTAGATGATTCATTGTTTTTCAATTTACCATGCCAACAGTATATATTAACACTGTTATTACATAGGTGTGAATTAATCTAAATGCGTGCTTCCTATTGAACTTTGACTTCAGGATACCAATCTCTTGATATACAAAACCTCAGTTTTCTTCCTGATAAGCTTTATACTCTGTGTGACTTTCCTGGAGAAGAAGAAGGCATTTGTAACCATTACCTAAATTTGTTGATTCAATTTGGTCTTTGAATAAAGTTCAAAGCCCTCAATCTATATTCTTCCTGAGTGCATTAAGAAGTTTATGTTTATTAAGTATATTGTGATAACAATGGGAAAATGTTTCCACAATATGAAGCATCAGTTTAATATGTTTTCCAATGGAGCCATATAATGTGATGTTGTCTATATACACAAAGTAATTAAATACAATCTTTGGACATAGGTTTCTCTTCGACTTGAAGGTTATAATTATTTCTATTCCAGAATTCTGACAAAAGGTTTAGGGTAAGCAGAAACAGGGGGATTGCACTATTTCCTTAGAACAAATCACATGTCAATTTTTCTTGCCATTATTTTGTTTGAGGCATGTATTAAAGAACAGTTGGCTATGGATGTCAAAGACTAGTATTATCATCATACTTGGATCTATTCTGAAAATTTGTATGACATCACTAATCCATGAGCATGAAACTGAGGGAACAGCTTCAGGAAAATCAGTAAAAGCCATATACATGTTATTGAAGAAATGAGAAAATAGATAATTTAAAAGAGATGGAAAACCTTATATGAACTGATGCAGAGTAAAGTGAGAAGAACCCAAATGATTTCTAACAAAACGTCAATATTATAAAAATGAACATTTTTTGAAAACACATTAATAAACTTATGAAAAAATGAAATGAGGTGAACCAGAAAAATTTTTTGTACAATGAAAACATTGTAAAGGCAAGCAACTTTGAAAGCCTTAAGAATTATGGTTAATACAATGACCAACCATAATTTCAGAGGACAATTGCTTGAACATGTTATCCATGGTACACAAGTATTGTATGTAGAGCTCAGAATGAAACATATATATTTTTTCTATAGCCATTGTATGACTTTGTTTTAATTGACTATGTATGTGTTTTGTTTTGTTTTGGTTTTGGTTTTTGGTTTTGTTTGGTTTTTTTTGTGGGGCAATAAGGGTTAAGTGACTTGTCCAGGATCACACAGCTCGTAAGTGTCAAGTGCTGAGGCTGGATTTGACCTCAGGTCTTCCTGAATCCAGGGCCAGCGTTTTATCCACTGTGCCACTTTGATGCTGTGACTATGTATATGTATTACAAGAAACTTGTTTTCATTTTCATTATTAATATGTTATCCATGGAAGAGAGAGAATAATAGATTTCTGTCATTTTTTTAAGTTTTTTTATTTAGAATTTTATTTTCCAATTATATGTAAAAACAAATTTTGACATCAATTTTTTAAAATTTTGTGTTCCAACTTCTCTTCTTCCCTCCCTCCCCCCCAAAAACCCCCTCAAGAAATTCAATACAAGTTATATATGAGTAGTCATGCAAAATATCTCCACATTAGCCAAGTTGTGAAAGAAAACAGACAAAAGCAAAAGTAAGATTCAGGAACTGTGAAAAATTATGTTTCAATCTGTTTTCAGATAACATCAGGTCTTTCTCTGTAGATGGATTGAAATTTACATAACTTGTCAATTTTTTAAAATAGAAAGATTGAGGTGCTAAAAATATTCCATGCTGCTTAATATGAGGTGATTATGTTGCTAGTTTTGTTTAATTATTTTTTATTGTGTTATAAGTTATCTCTTAAGGAGTGGAGGATAATATATAAATGTTTATATTGTAAAAATAAAACACATCAACAAACCTTTTTTAAAAATACATAAATTTTATTATGCTTTTTGATTGCTTTTTCAGAAATCATAAAATTAATAGATTTTCTCTTTCAAACACTAGTATTTTGGGCATACTCTCCTTGCCCCTAATCCAACCTTTTTTTTCTTTTTAGAATTGTAGGTTTTTTTAATAGAGTAATTTAAATCTATTCAGTCATACATTTTTTAGTAATATGAGCTTCTTATGTTTTGTATAAAATATTTAAATATGTAATTTGCCAATATTTGAAAGATTCACTGTTATTCTCAACTTATTGGTAATAAAAACATGATGCTTTTTGTAAATAAAGTATCAAAGGAGGCCAAAAGAAAGTTTCCATGTACTCCAATATTTTTTTTCTGGGGAATGGGGGTTGAGTGACTTGCCCAGGGTCACACAGCTAGTGTCAAGTGTCTGAGCCCGGATTTGAACTCAGGTACTCCTGAATCCAGGGCTGATGCTCTATCTACTGTGCCACCTAGCTGCCCCCTACACCAAAAAATTTTTATGTAACTCTCTGTGCTAGCAAAGAATTGGAAGCAAAGTAGAGGTCCATTGGGGAACTACTCGAAAATACTGTGATAAATGAATATGGAGGAATATGACTATGCTTTGAGAAGTAATGAGTATGAGTACAGAGAAGCATTAAGACTTACACTGATGCCAAATGAAGTAATCATTCAAGAAAACAATATACACAATGAGTATACCTATGGAAATGGAAAAACTGACCACAAGAAAACATGACAAAATGAAGGTTAAAACAAATGTCCTCAAAGAAGAGGTATGGGAAGAAAATCCCTTCCCTAAATTCCTTTGCAGAATTGGTAGGTTTATGACTATGGAAAATTTCATGGTTTCATGTTTTTTGTTTTTTCAATGCATTTCTCACTTTTTTCTTTTCTTTTCTTTCTTTTTTTTTGGGGGGGGGCAGTGTGTGAGGCAATTGGGGTTAAGTGACTTGCCCAGGATCACACAGCTAGTGTTAAGTGTCTGAGGTCAGATTTGAACTCAGGTACTCCTGAATCCAGGGCTGGTACTTTATTCACTGCACCATCTAGCTGCCCCTCTTTTCTTTTTTAACTTTTTCCTCTTTCTTTTTTCCCCTTTCTTTTTGTTAAGTTTTAAAATTAATTCTCCTGAGACATTTTTATTTCCCAACCAACTATACTCATTTTGGATTTCTTTGCCTTGTTTGGAAGCACTCATTTTGGACTTCTTTTAACTAACCAGCTATCAAGTAAGCTAGTCACCTTGTAATATCCAATCTTCCTTGTTATTCACATTTCATCAGTACTCCTTGCTCCTCTGATTGGAGGATGTAACCATAAACCCTTCCCCTAAGGATAGGGTATAGGACCAGCTGCATTCATTTTAGACATCTTTTACTTCTTTACCATACTCCCGTGCTAGACCCCTTCTCCCTATCATTTCTGCTTTTCAACTTTGTGTGTGTGTGTTGCCTTTCTCATTACATTGCAAGCTTATTAAGGCGACAGACTTCTACTTTTTCTTATCTGTATCCTTAGTGCTTAGCATAGTGACTGGGAGACAGTAGACACTTAATAAATTTTCTTGACTATTAAACAAGCTATTATATCAATGACTCCCTTTGATCTTGGAAAAAGAGAGACATGGGGAAATTTGGATAATGTAAAACAAAAGATTTTTTTAAAATTTGTGCGTATGTGTGTGTGTGAGGCAATTGGGGCTAAGTGACTTGCCTAGGGTCACACAGCTAGTAAATGTTAAGTGTCGGAGCCCAGATTTGAACTCATGTCCTTCTGAATTCAGGGCCGGTGCTCTATCCACTGCGCCATCTAGCTGCCCCCAAGATATCATTTTTTTTAAAGCTATTTTTAAAAAAGAAAAGAGACCAAGCTTTCATAAGAGAGTGTTGTTAAGGGTTAAAATTCTAGCTAAACTGTCTAAAATATCTAATGAGTGGTCGCCAATCAATTACAAGCTTTAGCAAGAGTTAGACTTTTAAGCATTTATTAAGGAGAATAAGAGTTTGGTAAAGACAGAGAAAAAGGCCTAGATTCCTATCTATTAAAGGGAGAGCACATTTCTAGCTCCCTTCTCCGCCAGCGTCCAAAGGAAAGAGTGCGAGACTGAGCGCCAGTCTCTTCCTTCCTCCTCCCACTAGTCCGCGTCACTTCCTCCCGCCAAAGAAAAGGCTCCTGGTCTTGCCCTCAAAGACCTTCGCTTCATGGGCAGAACTCTTCTACAGTAAGTATCCAGCAGGTGGCATCATTCCAATCGTTACAGTGTGTTGATAAGGTGTTTGTTAGTCATTCATGTGACACTCTGAAATGTTTGAGTTTAACAATGGATCCATCTAGAGACATCACCTTCCAGTCTGGCAGAGAAGTTGAAGTTTTAATCACTTTTAGTGATATAACTTTTGTAGTTGCTCATTATAGTAATAGTATATAAGCTTTCCATTTTGAATTTGCTTCAACTTGTATTATCATTGCGTAAAACTCTTTTTCTATCCTATAAAATATCAAAAGTTTTCCACATGTTTCTTTTTCATAGATTCTTTCCTTTTCAAGCTTCTGATATATATCTAAATTTGGTGAGGCAATTGGGTTTAAGTGACTTGCCCAGGGTCACATAGCTAGTAAGTGTCAAGTGTCTGAGGCCAGATTTGAACTCAGGTCCTTGTGAATCCAAGGCTGGTGCTCTATCCACTGCACCACCTAGCTGCCCATAAAGTATAGTTTTAAATTATTATTTATGTATTTTTGTGTATGTTTTGCTTTGACTTCCTTTTGCCTTTTGTTTCAGCTGTTGATTGAAGGCATCAAGAATTTTTCTGTCTCTTTTTCATATTATAATCTAAATATTTCTTTTTTTGTTGTCTTGAATTGGATGATAGGGTGTTCAAGGTTTCTACTGCATGTGCTGGTTAGATATTGTTGTAATATTCCAATGTTTTGTCAACAAGCTTTCAATAGTTTTCTCAAGTTACTTCTACCTTAATGGTATTTGACACCTATACCTAAGGAGTATTGCTAGAAAGCTCCATCTTCATTCTCATGGTCCTTTTATAGTACAGTAGCCACAACACATACTGTTGTGTGCAGGTGCTAAAATGTGGTTGTTTTTGTTTTTGTTTTTGTTTTTGTTTTGTTTTGTTTTTAATTTTTTGTTTTTTACCTTCTATATCAAATATTTGGGGAGAATGTCTTTTGCATGCTCTTTTTTTTTTAGGCAGAACAATGAGGGTTAAGTGACGTGCCCAGTGTCACACAGCTAGTGTCAAGTGTCTGAGGCCAGATTTGAACTCAGGTCCTCCTAAATCCAGGGCCAGTGTTTTATCCACTGCATCACCTAGCTGCTCCCTCATGCTCTTTTTAAAAAATGCATAAAGTTTTGGGGTCTTTTTTGTTTTTTACATTTGGTCTATTAGATTCTTGCCATCAAACTGAAAAAGGGTATTTTGAAATTCCATTCTAAGTATGTCCATCTCCTCTTCAAAATCATTTAAGACATTAGAATTTTGTTGTTGTTTATTTTGTTTATGAGGTATCACTTCTCTAGCTTAGGTTAAATGTAAATTTCCAATGTTTAGAAAAGTTTCCTTAACATGAAGTCTGTGAATTTGCTTATTTTTTAATATTTTGATACTTTTATTTCAATTGTGTATTTTATTTTATACATTAAAGAATATTATTCTGAGAAGGCATACATAGATTACATCAGACTGCCAAAGGGCCCATGTCACAAAAAATGGTTAAGAAGTCCTGGACTAAAGGGCCTTCAACTTCTCCCTCTTCAGATTTAAAGAACTCTTCCAACTCTGCTCTTATTTCAGCTAATCTGAATTTTAGAATAAAGCTATTTCTTATTCCTGTCCTGCACTTATGTGCAATATGTGTCTGAATAACTTGGAGCTGAGGATATGGTTGACAAAAACAGTATGAAGCTCTTGCCCATAACTGGTAAGATCTGTTTTCAATTTTGTTATGATCTGGTACTGGCACATAATGAAAGTATTCATGTCTTCAATCCATTTCATGCATACTCGTGGTTTACCCACTTTAGTGGTCAGCACCATCTGCATGGAAACATTTCCAGCAGGTGGGGCATTGTGTTGGAATGTCTGATTTGTTCTGATGTATTTACTTTCTAGTGGTACTAGTACATGAAGGAGTACCTCTCAATCTGCTGTCCTTTAGATCTAGCAGATTACCATAATGGTTTCATGTAGGGCCAGCCAGCAACCCTATGCCACCTGTTGATGTCTTAGTTTCACAGGAGTAGTTACATCACACTATGTTAACTCAATCAGTGATATCATTAGAACCCAATGTTTTACAGCTCTTGTTAGGCCTTTACAGCTGCTGTAGTAGTCTCAGAACACATAAAGTCCTGCCTGAAAGTAATACTCACTAGCATTCCTATACTTGGCTATTGCGTCCCTCACCCACAAATATGTGAACAATGGGTTGGACTTTGTTCATGTTATTATGATTATGGGTGATTATAATAAAAGCAGCTTGGGAGATGACTTTCAGGGTTATCTGGACAACCAGAATCTGTTTTCACAGCAGAGGTTAAATTTAGGGTTTGGCAGCATACTATGTATGCTCTAAACTCTGATAGTTGAGGTTTAACCTTATACTGCAAGCACTTAGGCCTCCATACTATGGCACTGTGCTAGGCATTAAAAATACAAAAACAAAAATAAAAATTCTGTCTTTACTTTTTCCATGCCTGCTCTCACTCACATCTCAAAGTCACAATATATTAAACCACTGACGATCTCAAATTCATAGGCCAATATTAATTAACGAGTACTTTGAACAAGACTGTTGCAAGATAATTCCAAAGGATTCATGATGAAAAATGCGATTCATGTCCAAAGAAAACTGATAAACTCTGAATGCAGATTGAAGCATACTTCCCCCCTTTCTTTATTTTCCTTGTTTAATTTTTATTGTCTGTTTTATTTCACAATTTGGCTAATATGGAAATACATTTTGCGTAACTTCACATGTATAACTGATTTCAAAGTGATTGCATTCTCAAGGAACAGGGAGAGGCAGAGAATTCGGAACTAAAATTAAAAAAATATTTTTACATGTAACTGGGAAATATCAAACAGAATAAGTAAACATTTTTAATGCTTGTTATCTAGGTTTCTAAGTATGTAGAATTCAAGTCTTGGAGCCAGGAAAACCTGAGTTAAAATCCTGCCTCAGACATGAGCTGTATGACCCTGGGCAAGTCACTTAACTTCTCTATGCCTCAGTTCCGTTATCTATAAAATGTGTATAAGAATAAAACCTACTACATAGGGTTGTCATGAGGATAACATGAGTTACCATATATAAAATGTTGTTTTTTTCAAACTTTAAAGCAATTTAGGTCTTCATTAGAAGCCTCCAAATTACCTCCTTTGCTCAGTGATGCAGATCTTAGCTAGATGTCTGAAAGGAAAACACATTGATCAAAGCTATTCACACTACTATATCATTGACAAATGGGTTTTGTCTAAGTCCACAGCTGTGTAGCCTTCAGTTAAGGGGGTTGGATGTGGGGGGTTGTTAATTCATCATAAAAGGATACTATATCTACTTGATCCCTAGTATAAGACAAACTGTCAGTTTCTAGTTATCCATGCTCCCCATTCCTGTTTTGCTGATGACCTCTTTTCCCTTCCACTGTTTTTTTTAGGTATGCTATACATAGTCTCAAGTTAGGTTCTCTAGCCTAACCCTTTGGACTTTTTGAATTAGTAGGCTTATGTTACTGACCTTGGAATGGTATATGATTTATTTCTTTACATCTAACTCTTTTAATCACCAGGATTTTACTTTTTTAAACTTCCTGGGAATCTGTTAATCACCAACTAATCCCCAGAAAATTCAAGACAGGCATCAGTCTTATCTCCTGTCCACAACCCCCTCAAAAACAAACAAACAAACAAAAAACACCCTTGGCTCAGACTTCTGCTGCCCTGTCTTTCCAGCCAAAGGCTATAGACCTGGGGACACAGAACACTGAGCCAAACAGCAGGGGACTAGACATACTCTCAAATGGCTTCAGGCCCTTCAGGATGTAGCCAAATGGTTCTAGGACAGTGGAGAGTTCATTGATTGCCTTTACATAATCTGGACACTGCTTATGATTCAGGAAAGTTATCATGTCACTTCCCATGCTACTGGGAGCCTTGCTGAAAGTAGGCATTAGTGGCATCCAGATATATTCCCATGTAGACAAAGCATGTTTTCTAGTCTCAGGAATTTTAGAACATAGGTAGTATAACAGAGGCAAAAGTATTGCCTGGTACTGGCAATGGTTATCTAGGAAAATTCAGATGTGATACTTTAGCTATTTGGGAGTATTGGGGGGAAATAATCAGAAAGGATTCATATGAACATCTACCTTCCCTTCCTGGGACCCATTACCCTTTGCTAAAAATAATAGGAATAATAAGAAACCACAGCTCTACTACTATTATAAGGCCCTTCAAAACATGCCCTTCCATGATGAGGACCCACCTCCTTACCAGTTATTGAGTTCAATTCAATAAACATTTATTAAGCACCTACTATGTATCAGGCTGTCTTAAGTGATAGGAATACAAAAAGAAAAAGAAAGCCAGTTCCCACCCTCAAGGAAACCAGAAAGGAGCTGGGAAACATCACACAAGGGCATATCTTATTCAGTGGAATTGAAACTAAGCAAAGGTGTAGGTAGAGAATGGAAAGTGAACTATGAAGTCCAACCAGGTTTTGTCCTCTATAAGGAAAAGCTTTGCATAGAGTTTCATGTTCCACCATTCCGCCCTCTAATCAGAAGGGAGGAGGCTAAAGGCATTGGGATGATATTGAGTATCTGAAGCTGTTAGCATGGTGAAGAGATTTCAGGTGATCAGTTTATCATGTGAGGAGCATCTCATTCCTTGGAGGTTCAAAACACTTACAATCCTATTCTCCACCTTTGCCCCCCAATCCTAACCTTGTTCTCTGCCCCTGAGACTCTAAACTCTGATAGTTGAGGTTTAACCTTATACTGCAAGCACTTAGGCCTCCATGTCATTTCCCACACCTTGCAGTCTTTCTTGTATCCCTCCCCCAATCTCCTTTCCAGCCACATGATATATGTTGTCTTACCCCATTAGCATCTAAAATCCTTGAGAGAAGAACTGTCATGCTTGCTTACTTTTGTTTTCCTAGTACTTAGCATGGTGCTTGGCATTTATAGTAAGCAAGTAATAAATGATGTTTCTGTCTGTATGCCTATCTGTTTACCTGACTGATATCATATGATTGAGGTGTTGATATTTATCAAATTTAACCTGTGGATTATGGGACATAAAACTTGATCTGGATATAGAAAGGCAACAAGTAGAAAACAGTGTTCCAGGACTTATATAGCTGTTAGGAAGAGTAGGTTATATTACTCAGCTTATTCAATGCTCCTATATTCCATCAGGACACATGAGCTGCATTTTCTGGATTTTCTGTTTCTTTCAACATATAGTCTTTTAGACTAGGTAATTTATCTCCATGATACCTCAATCTACTTCAGGGTGATATAAAACCACATCAAATTGCCCTGAAATGTCCTTTAGCACCTACACTAAATTAATTAATTGTCAACTTGTACAAGTGCCAATTCAAATAAGAGGAAATGGAATTTGGTAGGATTCATCCGTGGATCAGAGAAGGAAGAAAATTGACTCATATCAGGTAGGGTAAATATACCTTTTGAGAATCCTGGCATAACTGAAAGATAGGAATACTAGCATCAGGGAAGAACAGAAAGTAATATGTTGGTTTAATTAGATATGGCTCACCTGTAGTCCCTGCAATTAATAATAACTTAAATTTTTATGCATTCTGGGAAGATGGTGGAGTATGTCAGAAATTTCCAGACTCTTCAGATTTCCTTCACAAACAGACAGAAAATCACCACGAAATGAATATAAAGAATCAAAAATAAAGGGGTAGGGGGCAGCTAGGTGGCATAGTGGATAAAGCACTGGCCCTGGATCCAGAGGACCTGAGTTAAAATCTGGCCTCAGACACTTGAAACTTACTAGCTGTGTGACCCTGGACAAGTCACTTAACCCTCATTGCCCCACAAAACAAAATAAAATAAAAATAAAGGGGTAAAACAGTTGTCTTCCTAAGACACTATATACTATGTGCCAAACACTGTGCTAGGCTCTTTACAATTATCACTTTCTTTGATCATCACAATACCCTGGGAGGTAGGTATTATTATTATCCCCATCTCAGATAAGGAAATTGAGACAGGAAGAGATGAAGTTACTTGAACAAAGTCACACAGCTAACAAGTATCTGAAGCTGGAATTGAACTCAGATTCTCCTGATTCCAAACCCAGTACTCCATACAATGTGCTACCACTTAGAAAGGCTGTGGCTTATATATCATTTGAATGTAGAAGTTCTGAGTTGGAGTAGGGGTAAAGTTGAATTTCTTCACTGTCTGATAGCAATATGGTGATCTCCCCAAAATGGAGTACCACCAGGCTGCCCAAGGGGGAGCAAAGGTTTGTATTTTTTTAAGTATCCAAAAGGAAATCCCATCAATTGGTGAATGGCTAAACAAGCTGTAGTATATGATGGTGATGGAATATTATTGTGCTATAGGAAATGATGAGCAGAATGATATCAGTTGTGGAAAGACTTGTATAAACTGATGTATAGTGAAGTGAGCAGAACCAGGAGAATGTTGAGCACAGTAACAGCAATTTTGGTTGATGAAGAACTGGGAATGACAACTATTCTCAGCAATACAATGATCCAAGACAATCCCAAAGGACTAATGATGAAGCATACTATCCACCTCCAAAGAAAGAACTGCTATTGATTGGACACAGACTGAAGCATGGACTTCTGATTCTCTTTCAGTAAATATTTATTAAGTATTAGCTATGTGCCAGGGACTGTGCTAAGTGCTGGGGTTAAAAAGAAATGCAAAACCCCAGTTTTAGCCCCCCAAAAATGATTTCCAAGTTGCTCCTTTGGATTTCAGCCTTTTTTACCCCAGGCTTTTTTTGTTTTGTTTTGTTTTTTTAGTGAGGCAATTGGGGTTAAGTGACTTGCCCAGGGTCACACAGCTAGTAAGTGCTAAGTGTCTGAGGCTGGATTTGAACTCAGGTACTCCTGACTCCAAGGCCAGTGCTCTATCCACTGCACCACCTAGCTGCCCCTGCCCCAGGCTTTTTTAATCTCCCCACACCCCTTCTCTAGGGGTCTATAGAACTACCCAAGTAATTTAACTCTCAAGATAAGTTTGCATTTTGAAAGATAATTTTGTTCATTCCTAACCCCCCACACACTCCAACCCCAACCCATAAACAACAACAACAACAAACCTCTGAGAAATGGCTGAGGGTGGGATTGAGGGCCTATACCAGGCCACTATTACCCTACCTCCCAAACCCAAGTGAGCACAATAAAAAAAAATTGGGTTCAGTGTATTGCCTTGTCACTCCATCCCTTAAAGTCTCCTAACATCTAACCTACAGACTTAAATGTAGGGAAAAATTATTCTACAATTCTGACTCACCAAGCCTGCAACTGAGAACACATTACAGCTGCAACCTCCTTCCAAACAAGAAAACTTACTAGGTTTTTCATTACAAAATAAATTGTTTATGACCTTTTTTTAAACATTCATTCCAATGTCCAGGAAATACTCTGTGTGGTGAGACAAATTCTCATGAAAAAGTTACTTAATTTGTGTTAGCTTGCCCATTACTTAGGATAAATTTAAGGTCTTTTATGAGTAACAGTTATTATAAGGAAAAAAATGACTAGAAGAGAGGAGGCATAGGTATTATAATACCTATAGGATATCAAAAGAACAATTTAAAATGACCACCTTGTGTTATATAAAACAAACAAGCCTTAGAATCATATGAACAGATTCCTTCGACAAAAATAAAATGCAGAATAAAAAGGGAAAAATAAAAAACAAAGAGGAAAAAATAAAATTGAGATCTCTTAGAGATTATCTTGTACCTTAGTTTATTATGAGAAAACCAGACTCGGGGGGGTGAGGTAGATGACATGAGTTCTCCCAATGTCCAGTCCAAAACATGAGAAATTTAGTCCATGTAAGTCAGAGTAGTAGGGCATGGTCCCATGTGTCACTTTCACCATTTAAAGCAAGCCCTATCAGGAGTATACTATGGTAGGAACAAATCTCTTTTCTCCCCTCTTTCTTTTTCTCATACTCCATGCATTTCCTTTCTATAGCCTTACACTGCTCTACCCAGCAAACCTTTCCATCCTCGTACAAAGATTTAAAGAGAAAAAATGAAAAACAAGATTCAACAATACCAAAGCCATTCACCACATCTGAAAACAAGTGGCGACATTATTCCCACACTAATAGTCATGTTCATATTACTGTGACGATTCCATTCATTAGTGTACCACAATTTATTGAGATATTTGCTAATATGTAAGACATCTAGTTCATCCCAGTTCTATCATACCACGCACACACAGGTGCATGCGTGCACACACGCACTGTAATGTGGTGCCTATTTTGGCATTTATGAGACCTTTATTTATGTGTTGTTGTTTTTAACTCCCTTGGGAGTGTCTGCCTAAGGATTCCTGTGTTAAAAGGTAAGAACCTTTTTAGTAACTTTTAAAAACATAGATTCCAAATTATTTTTCCAGAATAATTAGAATAATTTGGTATGCTCCTCTTTCCAAAATCCCTCCAGCATTAATATCACCATCCTTTGTTCTTGACAACTTACTGGGTGGCAGGTGAAACTTGCAAGTTGTATTGTGTTGTATTTTTCTTATCACTGGTGATTTGGAGCAATATTTTTTGATTATTGTTCATGTCTTTTGGTTACTTTTCTATTATAAAAAAGATTCCTGTTATTTTTGTATTTGTGTTGGTTCTCTACTTATAGTGGACATAAGACCCTTATCAGACAGTTGAAACAATGATTTTCCTTAACTGACAGTTTCCTTTTGATATTCACATTTTCATGTTTTCTTTCAAATTCTAGTTGAATTGATTTTATTTGTTCAAAAATACCAGTTCAATTTCATGTAATTGAAATTGTCTATCTTATATTTTTGTGATCTCATCTAATCTTTGGTTTCATTAAGAATTCTTCCCCTGCTCATAATTATGACTCTCCATTTTTTATGATGTGAATATTAATATTATATTTAATTTTAATATTGAGCATCCATTTCATAGTATTTGGTATAAGATAATGGGGCAAACTCTATTTTTTGTCAAAACTGGTATTTAAATTTCCCCTGAAGTTCATGTTGAATAGGGATCCTTCAAGTTTATTTAGGTTCTGGAGATTACCAATACTTAGTTATTGAGTTCAATCACTTCTAATTCATGTTTATCTAGTTTTATTTAACTAAATTATTGAAATAAGTTGAAATTTAAATAACTTAGTAGCACCTGGCACACAGATATTTCATAAATGATTGTTCCTCTCATTGCACTGACTGAATTTTTTTCTTTTTTCACCCAGTAACAAAAAGTTTGAATATTTCTGCTTTATAATGTTTTTTGGGGATCTGGAAGTACTATTCGCTCTTACATTACCATATTTATTTCATCATTTCCCTCAAGATTTTAGACCTTTTGTTCCCCAAGATTTATTTTGTTATGATTTTGTCCAAGTTAAGTATTTTAACACTTTGTTATTCAGTTAGTATAGCAATGAAATCTATAAATTAATTTAGGTAATATAATTTTATTGTATTCTCACAGTCCTGGCTATATCCAAGTATTATTATTTTTATGCTACTCGGCAATTATTGAAGGCGACTGTGAGTTTCCTACATATACTTTGGAGCTTTCTAAGTAATAAATCTGCTAACCTACTATTGCATTTCAGCTTATTCTAGTACCTCATCTAATTTGTTCTAAACTTCCTCACTACTTGGTCCTTCCTTTAGGTAGTTTTGCCACTGTCAGCCCATTCATATTCCATTTGATTCACTTTATTTCATTATTCATGTTCACATACAACCTTGGCTTTGGCATTGTATGAAAGCCTTTTCTTTCTTTCTTTTCTTCCTTCCTTCCTTTCTTCCTTTCTTCCTTCCTTCCTTCCGTCCTTCCTTCCTTCCTTCCTTCCTTCCTTCCTTCCTTCCTTCCTTCCTTCCTTCCTTCTTCCTTCCTTCTCTTTCTTTTCTTTCTTTTTTCTTTCTTTCCTTTCTTCTTTCTTTCTTTTCTTTTTTTGGCGGGGCAATTGGGGTTAAGTGACTTGTCCCAGGGTCACACAGCTAGTAAGTGTTAAGTGTCTGAGCCGGATTTGAACTCAGGTACTCCTGACTCCAGGGCCGTGCTCTATCCTCTGCGCCATCTAGCTGCCCCTGCATATTTTGTTTTTATGGATTTAAAAATGCCATTCCGAGAAGTGGTCCATGAGACTTCATCAGACTGCCAGAGGGGTCTATGACACAAAAAAGTTTAAGGAACATATGAGACGGTTTATACTAGTGTCTGCACAGGAATAAAACAAATGGATGATTCCTTGAACATTATGCTTTAGTTGCGTGAAAAAGTCAATCAAAATGTTGCTATCATAACTATGGCAAGTCACTTCACTTATGAACCAATTATATTCCTAGACAATTGTGGATAGGACTAAGGGATTGTATTGTACTGGGGTTTTTTTGTAAGTTGTCTAAGAGAAATCAATGAGAAATCACTAAATTCCTGAAGAGTTTACCACCAGTTTCCTCTCTTTTAATAGGCCTCTCAGAGTTCTTTGGAAGTTCTGAATGGGAAAGGTCCAAAAGATGCAGTGTCTAGAATGAAGCCAGGGATCAGTGTCTATGGATCAGGGGAAGGTCACAGACCAATCATCCCAGCAGGTAATAGATTTGTCATTTGTATATTATTTTGTTTTATTATATGACTTTCAGTTGGTAAGGGAAGCAATTCTTTCATTCCTACCAGGATTTATTTGCATTTTGGGAGCACGTTGGCATTTTTTCCCATAAAAGGGCACCATTTAAATCCAGGCAAAGTAGTTGAGTCTAGTGGAAGGAACATTGGACTGTAAACCTAAATGTTTGTCCAGCTCTGACATAGGAGAAGTCACTCAGCTCCTCTCTGTTCTGCAAATTTTGCCCAGATATGAAATAGAGATAATTACACATTAATCTTATATACCTTCCAGCAATAAAGGAGCAAGGGAAAAGATGAGAAGGGAAAAATTTAATGATGTTGAGCTCCTTGGAAGAAAGGCATTGTACAAATAGAACCTTTGGATTTTGACCATGTGCAGTATCTGTTGTCCCTGGATGTTTGGTACATCCTAATATCTTTTCACGTGTGTTTCAATTCTTTTGGCTCACAGGGATAACTGGAGCAGCAGCAACTGAAGTCCATCAGAACTGTTAAAGTGCTTGTACCATCATCTGAATTCAAAGGGGAAAATAGCCTTTTCAACTAAGAAAAAAAAAAAAGGTAGAGTCTGAGAAACTGGAAATATTCTTCGGTTTGGCTTGAAGAGAAAAAGAAAAAAACATCTTAAAAGGCATTATGCACTGCAGAAGCCATTAATCACAAGAGGTGTACTTCCTCAACTGCAGTAGGTACATGTGCAAACCTGCCCCCTTTCAGAATGTTACTTCAGAGCTTTCCAATATTTAAAAATATTCCATACCTCTTTGAGACCTAGCTTAAGCTGTCTGGCTGAGGACTTATTGATTTGAAAGGTGAGAGCTCTCAGCTTCTCACATCTGGGAAGATCTTCAGTTTTCCACTGGTTTGAGCTCACCTAGTCTTCAAGCAGGTCAGGGTTCTGGTGGAATCACAGCTTGGTGACTGTACTCTTGCAGGCTTTGAAAAATAAGGGTATGCTTTAAATTTAGAGACATAATGAAGGGTAGTGGGGAAGCTATGGAAGCAATGAAGAGAGAAGGAGAGAAAGAGAGAAGGATGGGCCATGGTCTTACCAGACCACAGGAGTAGGTGCTAATCTCACTTTGGATCCAGTCTCCCACTTTAGCCTCATAATCACATCCTCTTCCCCTTCTCTGCCCATAAACTGCAGACAGTCACATCTCCCTCTTCAGAGCACTGTGGAGAGTAGTTGGGCTTTGAATGTGCTCTTGAGATGAATGGCCCTTTGTGTGTTTTAAGGAAATAGGAACTCCTGTTAACTTTTCACTCTCTGTGTTAATGAGGAGCAGTGTATCATATATTAATTAAATCCATAGCTGACATTTTAATAACCTCTTAGTCTCCTCCCATAACCTACCTGCCCCTATGTTTGTTATATCTATGAGCAAAAATAATGGATTTATCTCTAAAGAGATGCAAAGGTTAAAAATAATCAATATTAATAGTATCACAATACTTAATGAAGATTCTCCATCTATCCCATAATGCCTGAATGGGACCTTTTGTTTTAAAGAGAAAGGTGGTTTAAATAGGTAGAGGTAAGAGTTAACTAATCCAAAAATAAGACCCACCTCTGGAACATTTATAACTAAAATACTTTGAAACCTGATAGAAAATTGTCTGCAACATTGGAGACCATCCATGGCATTTAAACCACATAATTAACTTATTTTTTTTATTATTTTTTAGTGAGGCTATTGGGGTTAAGTGACTTGCCCAGGGTGACACAGCTAGTAAGGTGTTAAGTGGTCCTGAGGCCGGATTTGAACTCAGGTACTCCTCACGTCCAGGGGGCCGGCGCTCTATCTTCTGCACCATCTGCTGCCCCCATACTTATTTTTTAATATCAAATGAGTGGGGGTTTTTACACGCTGTAAGCACATTGATGTTTTCATTAATGCTAAAAAGAGATTCGTTCCTGGAGTGCGCCTGAGTGTCCCACACTTTTCCAACTCCATTCCAAACATCTTCTTGCCCTGATGGTGTATGTCTAGGATCTTTCGTCTAATTGGTGATTTCCTCTGGGACTTCAAATTTCATTAAGATCCCAAGATATCCTGCTCCCATCTCTCTTGGGATGCATTCAGTATCTCTACCTGTATTCCTAGCTCACTTTTTTTTGCTTCTTCTTGTTGTTGTTCTGTCCTATTAGATGTAAGGGCTCTTGGGTTTAAGAGGCAGTTTTGTTTGTGTTTGTATGTCTAGTACTTAGCACAGTGACTGACACAGTGACCACTTAATAAGTTCTCTGTCTGTCTGTTTGTCTATCATCCTTCCCATAAATCAGGAATTGATTGATCTATCATTCTATTTATCCTTCATCTAACTTAGAGTATAGCATAAATATTAGAATAGGGTAAGTAATAAATCTTATCAACTACATCTTTTGGTTTAAATTGATGGAGATGGATCCAACTGGTACCAAGGTAAAGTCCATTCCTCAGACATACATGCATCTGTAAATAATACAAACTGAGGGCCTTGAATATAAAGGATAGTATAAGTTTCTCCATGCTGAGATCTCTACTTATCTATTTATTTAAAACTTGTATTTACTTTTTAAAATCAAATAAGCTTTTGATACATTAGTAAATACATAAATTACTTAATAAATAGTTATTGATGGAATGACCAAATAAATACTAGATTAATGACTCTGATGCCAATGAAATACAGAAAATAATAATCAAATTATTGTTCTAAACTAGTCTTCTTACCACTCATTTCAAAGTTTTGATGAATCTTCTTCATTGAACCATAGGATCATGGATTTAGAATTATAATCTAGTCCAACTCTTTCATTTTACAGATGAGTAACTGAGGCTCTAAGAGCTTAGTGGGGGCTCATGAGTTACAATACTAGAAACCTCAGCAATTCTCAGGTATACCCTATAACTTTGAAGGAGTAATAGTGATTACCCTATAGGGACCAACCAATGTGAGTGGGAGTTGAGAAAATAGCCACAGAAGGGGGTACTGTACAAGTCATCATTGCTATTATATGACAGCTGGCATATTCTCATCATGCATCTCTCCATTACTTCTTAGGTCACCCACAACTTTAATTCTTCAGATACTTGGGTTTCATGACTCCCAATCATATAGTACCACTGGATAACATATCGTAGTTAGAGAAGTAGGTTTGATTACTATAATATAAACTTACCCAAATGTAATCCAGTTCATTCTCCCCAATTAATTATTTTGGACCCTATCCATTGTTTGTCTTCATTGTTTACACCATGTATATTTACTAATAGACAAATTCCTGGGCTGCCTGCCCAAATTAATCTTCAAATTTGGACATAAACATTCCTCATCCAATTTATTTTTCTGATAGTGATTGCATTTCTTCTGAATAACCCTGGATTTCATTAAGAAAACTCTGTAATAAGTCTAGAGTTTAATAACTACATGAAAGCACAATATCACTAGGTGAATCAGTGGATAGAATACCCGCCTGGAGTTAGGAGGACCTGAGTTCAAATCCAGCCAGATAGTGTGACCCTGGACAAGTCACTTAGCCTTGTTTGCCTCAGTTTCTCATTTGGAAAATGAAATGAAGAAAGAAGTGGCAAACCTCTTCAGTATCTTTGCAAGGAAAACCCCAAATAGGGTCCACAGAGAGTCAGAAACCATATAAATAAACAAGAACATCGGAAAACATTTACTATATATCAATTGAGAAATCAATCTTCAATTACAAACATTTGTGCCTATGATGCCTGTGATGTTCCATAGACTGTGGGAATGCTGTGAAAATACAAAAACAAAGGTGAAAAGCCCCTGAGTTGAAGGAGCTTATAGTCTATTGGGGAAAAATAAACATTTACATGTATCAATGTATATGAAATATACAAAAACAGGTCTAAGGCAATCTAGATGGGAAAGGCACTAACAGCTCAAGGATGAAGAGATGGTATTATTTTGAGAAGGGAAGAGAATAAGCATTTATATAGTGGCCACTATGTGCCGAGGCATTGTAATAAGTGCTATACAAGACATTATCTCATTTGAACCTCAGAATAATCCTACAAGGAAGATACTATGATTATCACTCTTTATAGTTGAAGAAACTGAAATAAAGGTGAAATGATTTGCCCAGCATGACACAGTTAATGTCAGAAAGAAGGCTTTATTTTTGACTCTTCTTGAGTTCAGTTCCAGTGTTTTTTCTAATGCTTTTTTAGAAGCACCTAACTGCTTCTAAAGGTGATACTTGAGATAGTTTTCCAGGATACAGGGAATTCTAAGGGGTAGAGATCAGGAGATGGTTAGTTCTAAGTATGAGAGAGAAAACAATATAAAGACACAGAGTTTTGAGATAGAGTGTATAAGGAACAGGTAGAAGGGTCACTTTGGTTCTCTCATAGAATGTATGAAGGTGGAATTATATGTAACAAGGCTGGAATATAAGTTGGAGATGGTTATGAAGGGGTAGCCTCTAGGAGAGGGGGTCACAACTTTTGAAAACACATTTCTCCTGTTTTATGACTCTGGAATAAAGTTGGCTCTGCATTTTCCAACCATCAGAAAGCATGATTTTAATATGTACCTAAGAGACACATCACAGAAGAGGAAGTTTTAGCTTGTGTCTTACCCTAGAGAATGTTTATGGGTATTCAACATCTTTCACTCACTTGTGTGATCATGAATTCAGAGTCAGCTATAGAAAATCATTGGCAAAGATTTGACTATTTGACTTCAAGAATTTTCTTGATGTGTTTTTTTGTTAATCTCACCTGTACTCAAATTGAGGAAGTATATTGACCAACTAGATCCTGTATTAAAAAGAGCACCTAAGATGGTGAGAGATAGAGACTTCCATACAAGCACTAAAGTAGTTGAGGCTATTTAGACTGTATAAAAGAGACTTATGGTAGCATAATAGCTGTCTTCAAGCATCTAAAAGTCTTTCATAAATAAGAGAGAATAAATGTTTTTCTCCATCACTCCAAAAAGAAAAATAATAATAGCAATAGATGTTTAAAAAGGGAGGTTTGGGCTCAATAAAAAGAAGAAAGTCTTACTAGTACTGTCCAACAAAAGTGTGATGTGCTAACTTAAGGAGGAACTAAGGTCTTTTTCACTGGAAATGAAGCAGAGGTCAGATAACCACTCTTTGGGTATGATTAATGAAGGGTTTCCTATTCACATCCCTATCTGTGACTGATTTCCCTTCCAAAAGTCTTAGGTTCTGTGATGAATTTTTGGTAGGCTATCATATGTAGTTGTGGGGGGGTTTTTTGGTCTGCAAAGAAAAAGTTTGGAACGATATCTCCTATTTAGCAGATATGGGAATATCCAGTAAAGGAAAAACTTCTATCAACTAAAATTGTCTCAAAGTAGAAAGGACCAAATTGTAAGGAAGTGAGTTTCCAATTGCAGCAAGTCTAAAAGTGAAGATTGTTTAACAACTTGGTAGGAATCTATGGGATCATAGATTCAAAGCTGAAAAGTGAACTAACAGGTCAACTAAGCAAACCCATTCATTTTATGCATAAGGAACAGGAGACATGACTTGCCAGAGATCGTACAGATTTGTGGCTGATGGAGGTCGTAGTCAGTGTCATACAGCAGGTGGTCTCCACCAGAGTACCTCCGGGAACTGTTTGGCTCTCTACGTTTAATATTTTATCAATGACTCAGATAAAGGAGATAGATGGTAATGCACATAATATTGTAGATGACCCAAAACTGGGCAGGAGAGCTAACAGAAAAATGGCAAAGGCAGAAATCAAAAGGATCCCGAGAGGGTATAACACTGGCCAAGTCAGTAGAATGAATTCATAGGAACAAATGTAGTCTTACCCTCGGTACTAAAAATCAACTGCACAGGTATAAAATAAGGGAGGCTTAGTTAGATACCTATTATTCTGAAAAAGCTTTGGGAGTTTTAGAAAGACTGCAAACTCAAGTATGAAGCAGGAATATGATGTGACATCCAAAGACCTCATGTGTTGATAGGCTATTTCAAGAGGTGCAGAGATTTCAAGAATGGAGAGAAATATAGCCTCTGTGTAATTCTGCCCTAGTAATACATCATCCAGTATATTGTTGTTCTGTTCTGGACTCTGTAAGAACATTGATAAGCTGGGGGGCAGCGTAGGTGCTGTAGTAGATAGAGTTCTGGGCCTGGAGTAAGGAAGTCTCATCTTCCTGAGTTCAAATATAGTCTTAGACATTTACTTGTGGTATGACCCTGACAAGTCCATTTAATCCTATTTGCCTCAGTTTCCTCATGCTGTAAAATGATCAGGAGAAGGAAATGGCAAACTACTCCAGTTTCTTGCCAAGAAAACCCTAAGATAGGATCATGAGAAAAGGTTAGGCATGACGGGGAAACAACTGAGCACAACAGAAGATCCGTGGAGGGCAAGCATGATTGTGGAGGGTCCATGCCATATGAGAATTAGTTGAATGAACATGCGATGTTTAACTTGAGAAGACTCAGGGAAAAAGAAAGTGGGGAACTGGGCATGATAATATTCAAGTTTTCAAGTATTTTGGAGGGCGTGGCATAAGAAAGAGAAATTAGGCATGTGGAAAGATCACAGATTTGGAGTTAAGGGACTTTATTTTCAATTATGATTCTGATACTTTGACCTGGAAGTCTCAGGGGATATGCTATCTATTTCAAGTATTCAAAGGTCTAAGAGATATTACACAATTCGCTTTGGCACTAGAGGGCTAAACCATGAGCAATGTAACAGAAGGTGCAAAGAGAAATATTTAGCTCAATCACAGGAAAATCTTCCTAATTATTAGACTGTGTAAAAGTGGAATGAATTTGCTCAAGAAGGAGTAGATTCCCCCTCAAGTCTTCAAGCAAAGGGTGATTCATTTTGCATATGGGTTGGATGACACCAGCCACTGCATTCCCTTCCAACTCGCAAAGTATGGTAATTCTGGGGAACCTAGATCCTCTGATTCAAAAGCCAGCACTCTCCACACTTTACCACACTGCCTCCCTTAGGAGATTCCTCTTTATGTATGCTTTGGACTCAATAACAAAACTGGGGAGCTTCCCTTTTAATGATTGTACCTTGCAATGCTATAAGACTTTATGCTCTGTCAGAATGCATTCACATACATTATCTGAAGCACAATTATTTATTTTAGCTAGTTAGAAGTAGTAACCAGATAACTTAAAACTGTTTCTCTTGAGTCCTGTCCCTGTAGAGCTAGTTCATAAAGAGGTAATAGTTAAAAATAATTTACATAAAGAGAGGCAGTATAGTCGTAGACTCAGGAAGACTTGAGGTTCCATTGTCATTCACTCATTTTTTCAGTCATGTCCAACTCCATACGACCCCAGTTGTGGGTTTCATGGAATGGTTTGACATTTCCCTTCTCTAGCTCATTTTTCAGATGAGAAACTAAGGCTATCAAGGTTAGGTGACTTACATATGTTCACAGAACGAATGAAGTGTCTGAGGGCCAGGTTTGTACCTCATGGAAGATGAGTCCTTCCTGACTCCAGGTCGTAGCACTCTATCCACTTTGCTAGTAGCTACCTTCACATAGCCGGGCCATAGGGGTGACATCGGGTACAGTGCTGGGCTCTTTTCCTGCCAAGCAACTGTCTTAGACTATTACATTCCAGATGGTTGCTAAGCAGCATTGGTTAGATGATAATGTTCCATACTATGACGTCTCCATATCCTCGAAATTACAGATCTAGGTCAATTCCAAAAGCACAGAATAGCAGGGTTAATCTGTATACATGAATTCAGAGGGGGTGCTAAATTAAATATAGTATAGAGTACTTTTTTCCTCTCTCCAGTGCCTTCTCTCATTAAGTACAGTGGCAATAGAGTAGAGCTATGTTAGAAAATTGAATATTTTGTTTGTTCCTTTTTTTAATTGTGAGAAAGTGAGTATGTGTATATGCATGTCTGTACATGTGCATATTCCTATGGCATAGTCATGTTTATAGTTCAGTGGTGTGTTAGATTTGGCTTACAGCTTAGTCCACAAGAGCACCATCCAACTGTGAAATCAAATGCTCACCAAATCTGTCCTCTGCTGATACAGGCTGGTGATTAGTGTGCTTTGTAGTTTGGTTTGTATGTGCTTGGAGACCATAACTTTGAAATTCACTGTTATGGAGACTTTCAAATTCTCCACCATTGTTACAGCATTGCAATTTGTGTGAGGGTTCATTTCTTAAGGGAACAGCATCCAATATCTATGTTAGTGTTCAGATGAAGCTATAGGCCTCTATTAAGGAGTGCTTTGTTTCTGGGTTCTAGGAAAATCACATTTAGAAGATCCTAAAGAGCAATGTACCTATTTCTAAACATCTTGTGTATGAATCATTTTCTTCAAAGGCCCGAGACTTTTTTTTATTCTTCTGTTAATTTTTTTCAATTTTCCCACTGAAATAGTAATAGTAGATAAACCATAACATTTCCATATACAAAGAATAACAGAAAAAGAGAATTATGTATGAAACCATGAATCTCTATTAAATTTAGCTTCGATTTTTCTATATAATAAATTTTATGCATGAGTTTCAAAGTTTTCCAGCTTTTCTGTTTCTCCCTTTAACCTTCTGTCTGTTTTCTTCTGCACATTTTTTAAAATGCTTCAATGACACAAAGTACCAAATGAGATATGCATTCTAATAAATGGTCAATATGTTCTTTTTGTAGACATAGTTGTTATAAGAGAGGGCTCTTATTTGAGTGAAGGGATAATCATTAGTGAGTAATAAATATGAAAATAAGAATTTCAATAAAGAAATTTAAATGGTGCCCAGAAATGGGGGGGGGTGTGGATGAGAACCCAGAACAATTTGTTACTATCTTGTTAAACTTATATGAACATATTTCTTAAAATAAACTACCGGGGCGGCTGGGTGGCGCAGTGGATAGAGCACCGGCCCTGGAGTCAGGAGTGCCTGAGTTCGAATCCGGCCACAGACACTTAACACTAGCTGTGTGACCCTGGGCAAGTCACTTAACCCCAATTGCCTCACCAAAAAAAAAAATAAATAAATAAAATAAAATAAACTACCGTATGTGACAAAAGACAACTCTTTTTTGTTCTTTATTCCTTAAAATGTTTGTAATCATTGATGACTGCTAAATTCACAATACAAAATAATATTTCAAGTATAGAGAATTAGAAGGAAATTGGAAAAGGATTGGAGAAGGACAAATATAGGGACTTTCCAAAATGGAAAGAGAAAAAAATCATCAAAGCATATGTTAACTGAACCTTTAGAAAATGAAGCAGTAATCAGATAGAGATGACATGGCTTTGTTAAGAACAAGTCATTTCAAAGTAACTTTATTTCCTTGTTTGATTGGTTTATTGAAATAAACTATTAGGAGGATGTTGTAGATGCTGTTTACTAAGATTTTAGCAAAGCGTTTGACAAAGTATCTGATATTTTCTTGTGGAAAAGATGGAGTAATATGACACTAGATGAGAATACAGTTAGGTATGTTTGGAAGTGGTTGAATCAATTGAGAGCCAAGATAGAGGAATGAAGGAAGCATTTTGCCAAACTTTCCCAACACATTCCTCTAAACAACTTTTAAAAGCACATTGTAATTCAGAGTCATTTTTCTAGCCCAGAGCAGCATAAGAGGACAGAAAGAAAGGTCTCTGGACACTGGGGTGGTGACTGGTCAGAAGCACAGTGTGGTAGAAAGTAGATCCTTCAGTGGGCTTTGAGAGCAACAGCAGCAGCACAACAGGGAGTGGTCAATAACAGGAATGATAGGAGGACTGAATACCTTCTCAAAAAGTGAATCCAGAAGACCTCTGTACTAGCACTGGGCATAGAATCAGATGAAATTTGGCAACTCTCTCATCCACCCATTTCTGTTTCATAGTTCTGGGTGGAAGAAGAGCAGTTGTGATCTTAAGGGAGTAGTGCCTCTTCCTGGATAAGAACAGGAACACAGACCAGGAAGTGAGAGATCAGACATCCCCCCAGATGTTTTCCACTTTGGAAGCATCAAAAACTTATAGGCACCTATTGTAAAAGCAGTAGAAGCTTATTAAAGACAGAAACTCAAGCCAGACATCTCCTCTACCCCAGAGCAGAACAGAGGCCAATTTTAACATAAAATTCAGTCAAGAAAGACACAAAAAAATGAGCAAACAATAATAACAAAAAAGAAATTGAACAGAAAAGGCTACTTTCATAACAAAAATTCAAGATACCAACTCAGAAGACAATGAAAATATGTGAAAAATAGGTCTCAAAGAAACATGCAGATTGGGCACAAGCCAAATTACTAGAAGAGGTAAACAGAGGCAAATAATAATAATAAAAACAGTGGAAGAAAAATTGGGAAAAGAAATGAGAGCAATGCAATAAAATTGGGGGGAGGGGGAATGACCAGCTTTATAAAAGAGGATGAAAACAATATACTGAAGGAAAAAAAAACCTCCTTAAATATCAGAATTGGCCAAATGATACAAAATTTAACTGAAGAAAATAACTTCTTAAAAATTAGACTTTTTCAAATTTAAGCTAATGACTTCATAAGATATCAAGAAAGAATAAAATGAAGCCAAAACACTGAAAGAAAATAGAACAATGTGAAATATCTCACAGGAAAAAAACAACAACAAAAACCAAAAAACCTACTAACCTGGAAAAGAGACTGGGGAAAGATCATTTAAGAATTATTGAACTACCTGAAAGCCATGACAAAAAAACAGTCTAGGCATCATATTTCAAGAATTTTCAAAGTGCTCAGATATCTTAGAACCAGAAGTAAAGGAAAAATTGAAAAAATCCACAGATTACCTACTGAAAGAGATGCAAAAATGAAAACTCCCAGTAATATTATAGAAAAATTCTAGAGATCCCAGGTCAAAGAAAATAATTCAAGCAATTAGAAAGAAAATTCAAATACCATGGAGTCACAGCCAGAATCACATATGTTTTAGCAGCTAACACTATAAATAATATGATATTCTAGAAATCAAAGAAGAAAATTTACCAAGAATAACATACCTAGGAAAACTGAGTATAAATCTTCAGGGGGAAATGGATATTTAATGAAATAGAAGCCTTCCTGAATTAATTCTGGGGCTGAATAGAAAATGTGACATTCAAACACAAGACTCACTAGGTGCATAAAAAGGTAAACATAAGTGAGAAATCACAACAAACTTAGCAAACTTAAACTTCTTAAATTACTATGTTGGGAATATGATACATGTAATTCCTAAGAATTTGATCATTATCAGGGAAGTTAGAAAAAAAATCTACTTAGAGGACATAGATGTGAGATGTTGGGATGATCTTCAAAGAAGAAGAGAAAGGTGAGAAAGAGAAATGCATTGGAAGAAGGGAGAAGGGAGAGGAAGAATGGGGGAGATTTTCTCACGTAAAAGAGGTATGCAAGGAAGTTTTTACAATGGAGGGGGAAATGAAAAGGGACAGTGGGCAATGTTTGAACTTCATTCTCATTAGCAGTGACTGAATGGCTGCACCCAAAGAGTTGTCATTAACAAGTGTATTCTTAACTAGGAAGGAGAGTCCAATGTAGACCCCAGGGATCTGTGCCAGGTCCTGTGATGTTTAGACATTTTTTACTAATGAATTATCTATGAGCATAAACAACATATTTATCATATTTCCGATATAACAGAAAAAATAAAAGGGATGGGTAAGAATGTCATATGATGATCAGCATAACAAAGACAGATCCTGACTCCTATAAGCAAGAATGTTGGACTAATTTAAAGAGATAATATTAAATAAGGAAAGATGGGTTTAAAATACTATTCTGACTTGGGGTACAAAATCTACTTTATAAGTACAAGATGTGGAGTCATAACTAGAGAGCAATACCCATACAAAATATCTCAGGGTTTTGTCACTAGTATAATGTGGCAATAATAATAATCATAATAATAATAATAATAAGTTAGTCCTGCATTAGGCATTATGTACAAACAAGGGCAGGAATAATTCCGTTGAACCCTGCCCTATGTCTAGAGTTTTCCTATTTAGTTGTACACATCACATATATGGAAGTGACCATAGGAACATGATTGAGGATAGTGATTGGTGTCAAAAATCATGCATTCAAGGGGCATAATTTGAACAAATGGAGAAATGTTTAGCCTGAAGAAGGAGAATTTTGGGAAGGGTGTGATTGCTGTACTTGAAGTATTTGATATTCTGGTCATGTGGGAAGAGGGATTAGACTTCTTCTGTTTTGCCCCAGAGGAAAAAGCCAAAAGCGATGGGTTGAAGTTGAAGTTGCAGAGACAAATTTCGGCTTGATGGAAGGAAAAGCTGCCTAACAATGAGCTCTATCTAAAAGTGTCACAGCCTTTTTCAGTAGGTCATGGATCCCTCACCTCTCAAAGGTTTTCAAAAAAGTCTGAATGACCACTTCCTGAGAGTATTGTACAGAGAATTCTTCCTCAAGCATAGGTTCCAGTAGATGGCTACTCAAGTGTCTTACATCTTTAAAGTTTTGGAATTCTGGGAATACATGATCCAGGGGAATTGGTTGTAAAGGAAATCCTCAAAAGAGGCCTAAGGGTTGAAACTGAAAAATCAATAGAATTTCTGAAAATCAGCCTAGTGCAGAAGATAGAGTGTTAAATTTGGAGTTCAAATCCTACCCCAAACACTTACTACCTGAATAACCTTGAGCAAGCTATTTAACTATGAGTCTGTTTCCTTATCCATATAAAATGAGGGGATTGGATTCAGTGAGTTCTGAGGTCACCTTCCAACAACAAATCTATGATGTTATGATCATAGGGCAGGTATGTGGTGCAGTGGATTAGAATAAACTTGGGCTTGGAGTCAGGAATGCCAGAGTTCAAATCTAAACTATCAGCCTTAGCATGCTCATCAGCAAAACTAGATCACCCTGTACGATAAACCCTGAGGCAAGTCATTACACTCGGTTTGCCTCAGTTACTCCACCTTCCCTTACAAAATGTAAGGATATAATACGCAACTACCTCTTAGGTTGTTGTTAGTTCTTGCCAGTTGCTGGCACATTATAGGGTGTTAATCATATACAGCATGTTAGTTATTATTTAATACATGATCTAATCATAATACCACTGGAAATGCCCTATCAATCAGGAGATTCTGTGATTCATCTTGACTGATGAGAATAGCTAATTAACGACTTTGGGTTCTGTTACAGTAAATCTAAGTTTCTTCCATATCATATTATCCTTATGTCAGAGGTGTGCTGGAGCCAGGTCTAACTGACTCATGAGAATTGATCATTAGTTTTACAGTAGGCATTTACTTTGATGATTGTCTAGACAAAGTTTTAGAGACATTATTAATAATGTAGTTTAACTTAAATGTGTCCATGCCTACATTTTTTTCAGAAAGCCAGTATTATACATTCATCAGCACATTACTTTCACCAATCCCAATGATCCAATGTGTCTCAGATCAAAGGGTGTACTAGCACTTCATATACTGCAGTGCTAAACTGTTGAGACTTTCAAATTTCAGATAGAATTAAAACAAACAGTAGAGATAGATCTTTACAGAGTAGCATCCTATATATAAACAATGCTTTTTGCTATAAGACCATACCTTTGAAATTACAGTGATGTAAGTAGGTAAAACCAATTGTTAGAGCATCAGAGTTCTTGTGGAAATTCTGTGGGAATGTATTAAAGGAAAAGCTAAAAAAATGTAAAACCTCAAAGTCATCAGTCAAGTAGAGTAAGTCAACTACCACTGAAATATCAATCATGTACTAGAGATACAAAGAAAAGCAAAAGTTCTTGCTCTCAGGAGCTGTGGCAACTTTTTAAAACAAGGTTTTAGTTTACAAAAATTGAATAATTATTTATTAAACACTCACCATGTGCCAAGTACTGTACAACAAAGTAATCTAGATGGTCTATTGAAAAATGTTGAAATTCATAACAGGAGGTATCTGCTATTTGTATTCATGGTACCACCATCAATCTTTCCTCTTTTCTACAAAATGGTATGATTTTTAGCACTGCCACATTTTCCTGAAGCTCTTTTATTGTTTAGAATTTTATTTTCAAATTACATGTAAGAACAAATTTGACATCAGATTTTAAAAACTTTGTGTTCCAACTTCTCTTCCTCCCTCACTTCCACATGCCCACCCAAGAACTCAAGCAATTCAATGACATGAGTAGTCATGGAAAACATCTCTAGGTTGTGAGAGAAAACAGATAAAAACAAGACTTCAGATTAAGGAGTTTGTCCAAAAAAATATGTTTCAGTCTGTTTCAGATAGCATCAAGTTCTTTCTCTGTAGGTGTATTGCAATTTTCATAAGTCCTTCAGAGTTATATTGGATCATGGCCTTGATGAAAATAACCACGTGCTTTCCAGCAGATCACTTACACTACTGCTGTTATTTTGTATGCAGTACATTTCTCTCTGCCTCAGTTCATGTGGGTTTTTCCAGGTTTTCTGATAGCATCCTGTTCATTGTAACTTTTATATGGTATTTTAAACTTGATAAAGAATTTTCTTCACAATAAAAAATTTCCCTGATATTCTAGAAGCAGAAGGTAAAATAGAAATTGAAGAATCCACTGATCACATTCCTGAAAGAGATCCAAAAGTAAAACCTCAGGGATATTATAGCCAAATTCCAGAGCTGCCAGGTCAGGAGAAAATATTTGCAACAGCTAGAAAAAAAGGAATTCAAATACTGCAGAACTCAATAAGGATAAAACAGATCTAGCAGCATCTACATTAAAGGATTGGAGGGCATGGAATATGATATTCCAGAGGGCAAAGGAATTGGGACTACAGCCAAGAATCACATACCAGCAAAACTAAGTATAAACTTTCAGAGGAAAAAAAATGGGTTTTCAATGAAAAAGAGGACTTTCAGGCATTTGTGATGAAAAGATCTGAACTGAATAGAAAAATTTGACATTCACATACAGACCCTGGATAAGCAATAAAAAGGTAAACAGGAAAAAGAAACATGCGGGACATTGAACTATTAAAATGTTTATTTCTTACATGAGAAGATAATACTTCCAACATGAGAAGATAATACTTCCAACTTATAAAAACTTTCACAGTAAGGAATACACAGAGGACACATGTCTGAACTGATATGAGGAATGATATCTGTAAAGCATTCATTTTTTTGTTTATCCTTGTTCTTTGTGGGGAAAACACGGATGGGGTGTCTTATGTCTAGGGTCAGATTTGAACTCGGGTCCTCCTGTGTCCAGGCTGGTCCTTTGTCCACTGTGCCACCTAGCTAAGCCATGATGACATCTTTTGGTGTGTTTGTTCTTTGTTGGCTTTTCTTGACAGAGCAATGAGGGTTAAGTGACTTGCCGGGGTCACACAGCTAGTAAGTGTCAAAGGTCTGAGGCTGGATTTCAACTCAGGTCCTCCTGAATCCAGGGCCAGTGCTTTATCCACTGTGCCACATACGTGTCCCAATGACATCTTTTTTTTTAATTATTATTTTTTACATATATTTCTCCTTAAACTTGAGTGCATTTTTTTTTGCCAGGGCAATGAGAGGTTAAGTGACTTGCCAGGGTCACACAGCTTGTTAAGTGTCAAGTGTCTGAGGCTGCCTTGAACTCAGGTCCTTCTGAATCCAGGGCCAGTGCTTTATCCACTGCACACCTCGCTGTCCCCCAATGACATCTTTAAATAGGGTTGAGGGGTAGGAGGGATAGACCTGGGTGAGGGGGAAGGGGAGAGGTGGAGTGGGGGAGAGGTAACTCACATGAAAGAAACAAGAAAAAAGTATTATTATGGGGAGGGGAAGAGGGGGAAGGAATAGGGCAGTGAGCTGAACATTAGTATCATCAGAATTGGCTCAAAGAGGGAATAACATACATACTCAAGTGGGTATGGTAATATATTTTTACCCTGTGGAAAGGGGTGGGGAAGATGGGGGGAGTGGGAGAAGAGGGGGAAGGGAGGGAAGGGAAGTTGGTGGAGGGACCTGTAAAAAGCAAAAACACTTTTGAGGAGGTGAAGATGTTCTGTATAACAGCATATATATTACATATATTGAATTGCTTGATTTCATAGGGTAGAATTGAGGAGGGAGGGAGGAAGAGAAATTTAAGAAACAGAGTTAGCTCAAAGACCTTAACCTCATCAGAGTGGGCTCAAGGAGGGAATAACATACACACCCAATTGGGATGACTAATCTAGTTTAACCCTACAGAAAAGTGGAGGGGGAAGAGAATAAGAAGGGAAGGGTGAACGAAGGGAGGGGTAGAGTAGGGGAGGGGGCAGTCAGTAGCAAATCACTTTTGAGGAGGAATAAGGAAAAATAAGATAGAAAATAGAGTAAATATCATTGGAAGGGAATAGGATGGAGGGAAATAGTTATGATGATTGAGTTATGGTGATTGACTACAATGGCATCTCTCTTTTTTTTTTTTTTTTTGTGGGGCAAACTGGGGTTAAGTGACTTGCCCAGGGGTCACACAGCTAGTTAAGTGTTAAGTGTCTGAGGCCGGATTGAACTCAGGTACTCCTGACTCCAGGGCCGGTGCTCTATCCACTGCGCCACCTAGTTGCCTCCAGCATGTCTCTTTTTAAAAGTATGTCCGTAGCACCTCCAAATTCATCCATATGGAAAAAAAGAAACAATTAAAAAATATTGTTTTTGTTCAGTATTATGGAACACTAAATCTACCAATTGTTAGTGATTATACCAATGAGCACCATAATGGTACAAAGGGTCTTGGAGACCATTAATATGTTTAGGTTGTGCCTATATCATACTGAAAAAAATTGACTAAAATTGATATATTTCAATCAATTAGTTTCTTGGTCACAACAATGGTAAATGATTATAAAATATCACATAGCATTATACAGTATAGTTATCTATACTGGCGTCTCATCTCCCCTTTATAATGAATTTTTCGAGGTCAGGAATAATGTCTAATCTATTCTTTGATTGCTCCTTTGCTTAGCAAGACTTTGCACATACAGGAGATAACAACGAATATTTAATTACCTTACAAATTCTATGACATGTATAATACTGAATCTTAGAGATATTTGTATTTGTTTCCTACTTCCCCCATTTCATTAGAAGTTCTATGAAGTCAGCAATTCTATATTTTTTAATCTTTGCATCTGCTCTAGTACATTTCTATTGTTTATTTTGTCACCTGGAATTTCTGATTCCTCAGAGATGGTAGTGTTCCAATATTTACAACCATATGGCATCTTCAAAATACCACTTATGTAGGAAAGATGGTTCTTTCTGTTGAAGACCATCTTGAGATCATTTTAAAGAAACTACTCAATTTCACATTTGCAATCCAGGTACCCATGGTAGGTGCAAATAAGAGAAAGCATACTTTCACTAATAACCTGTACTCAAGAAATAGACAAAGGAAGAAGTGGGCTAGAGTATAGCTAAAGTGAGGGGTCACAAATGGGAGTCAAAGTGCATTACCAGTACCCTTAAAATATTCAACATTTTTTGAAGTCCTTCAGCATAGTGGTTTCTCTGTGGATTATCTGTATAAGAAAGTTGAATGACTTGCATGGTACACATGGCTTATCTATACTGACAGAGAAGATAAATAAATTGATGAGATCACAAATCCCTGAGGTCTTGAAAAAATATCTCTCCTAGCAGCTATCACAGTGCTTTGGACACAATGAGTAATTAATAAATGTTTTTTAATTAATATTTAATAGAATCACAGAATGTTAAAGTTGAAGAAACCTTAGAACCATCTATTCCTTATTTTACACATGAGAAATTTAACATTGAGGAAAGCTAAGTACCTTGCTTGAAGTCACCCAACTCAATGGCAGAATCAGTATGAGAACCCAGGCATCCAAGCTCCTGATCCAGTATTTTGTCTACTATGCCATATTGCCTGTGTAATTATTGGATTCTCTATCATCATCATATTCTGAAAGAGCTGATGACAGAATAGTTACAGTGCTAGGCCTGGAATCAGGAAGACCTGAGTTCAAATCTAGTTTTAGGACACCTACTAGTTGTACCATCCTGGATAAGTTATTTAATTTCTGATTGCCTCCATTTCCTCATATGTAAAATGGGAGTAATAATAACACTCCTCACAGGATTGTTGTGAGGATCAAATGAGATATTTATAAATATGTTTATATAATTGCCTAGAACATTCATAAGCATTATGCAAATGCTTGTTCATTTCCCTTCTCCACCCCACCCTTCTCATCACCTACAAATGATTCATTGCTGATAGGAAAGGCATAAAAAAATGAAAATATAAACATTCAGTCAGGATTTATGGTATTTGAAACTATAGCATAGGTTCAGTAAAGTTTCTTTATAAGTATTAGATTGGGGCAGGTAGGTGGCCCAGTGGATAGATCACCAGCCCTGGAGTCAGGAGGACCTGAGTTCAAATCTGGCTTCAGCCACATAAGGGCCTAAAATTTAGCTATGATGTCTAAAATCTAATGAGTGGTCACCTTAAATTAGAAGCTTTATCCCCAGTCTTTGGACATTAAGCATTTATTAAAGCATACTAAGTATTAGAAAAAAAAGAACATTGGGAGTTAGAAAAGGCCTGTCTAGCTTAGAGTTCCAGCCTGATCTGGTTCTTCCTCAAGTCCTCTGTAATAAGCCTGCTTCAACCATCAATTCTTCTCAAACTGAGTGTGAAAGATTTTTATAGGTCTGGAGCAGAGGCGGTCCTTACACACTGCTTCAAGCTGATTGTTAGGCCTCATCCAAATCCAGTGGTTCACTGGACTTGAACATGGTCTCCAGTTGAGTTCAAAGTCTTAGCTTCTGAGAACACTACCTCCTTAAGCACCAGCCAGGTGTGGTTACAATCTAATTAACTGAAGTGGGCTAATCAGCAAAGTGATCCTCTCTCTTAATTCAATCAGTTTAGATAATCCCTTCCCAGGTGAGCCTTTGAGTATCTGCCAAATCCCCTTATTTTCTCATAGACAGTTGACAAGTTATAGTTATGTACTAGAAAGTCAGTTAATCCCAGTTGGGCTTCACCAAAAATAAAATAATAAACAAACAAATACATAAATGAAGTATTAGATTTAGGAAAAAGTAACAGATGTTTTGGGGGTTTTTTTGTTGCCTTGTTTTTTTAACTCTATTTATTTGTTTTTGCAAGGGCGATGATGGTTAGTGCATTGCACGAGGACCCATAATCTAGTACAATGTCAAATGTCTGTTTGAGGCTAGATTTGAACTCAGGTTCCCCTGAATCCAGGGCCAGTGCTTTATCCACGGGCATCATGTAGCTGCCCCCCAGTAACAGAGTTTTGAGGTCACTGAATCTACCTCTACATTTTACAGATGAGGAAACTGATACCTAAAGGGATTCAGTGCCTGACCAAGGGTCAAACTGTTAGTAAATATCTAGGACAGGATTAGCACCTGAATATTCTTAACTCCCAATCCAGTGGCCTAACCACTATTTCATGCAGCCTCTTATGCTTTCAGGAATAGCAGGCTTTCCAGGTATGCTCTTTGATCTTCTGGTTCACAATATTGGGATAAAAGAAGTCCTCTCTCCTTCTAAGAACATCTGAGAAAAGGCCTCCCAAATACAGAAAAGCTGTTCACAGATGGTACAACCAAAAATAAATAAATGAATGAATGAATAAGTGCTCCTTTGCCCCATGGGCAAATTTGACTTTGGATTCTATCCAGCTCTCAATGAAAAGACTGACAAAAGGAGACTGACACATTCAGGGGCTCCATCTTCACTAAGCACAACAACAATGCAGAAATTCCCATCATAGTTCTCTCACACAAGTGCTTCCCTCTAAGTCAGACATCAAAAACAGGAAGAAAAGCATTTCTAACAGAAGAAAAAAACTTTTGGGGCTGTTCCAGTCCCTCCAGCGGAATTCAGTAAATTTAGAATCTATTTGTTTCACACAAGCTTCATGGCCCTGGACCACTTAAGAAATGGGAGGCGGGAGGCAGTGGTGGAGCCACACCAAAATGCAGTAAACACTAGATCCTGGGCCACATCATGCCCCAGGGTGAACTGTGTCAGACAGCTTGGCCGCTTTTCACAAAAGGGGATGTCTGTGGCATGGCGTGGACATCTTTCCAAAACAACAGCAGGCTTCCGACTGGCCAGTGCACAGGTCAGGCCTCCTGACCTCCCCTGCCCCTTGCCAACATGGCTTTCTGTGGGTGCACAGCTGTCTAAATGGAGAAGAGGGAAATTATAGGGGAGAGGCAATCAACTTGCTAAAAAGGAAAAAAAAAAAACTGGACCTTTCTCTCCCTGTTTATAGCAGTGACGCCTTCACATACAATCCCAGGTAGAGGAAAGCATTGCCTTAAAAATCTGCTGTTTGGAAAGGAGCAGGCTGAGTTAAAGGAAAGGCTTTTTAAACTCCTGCCACAGGAATTGTTGACAGCTAAGTGCCATTGGAAATTCAGAAGGAGGGAAGTCACACTGCAGGCTGTCAGTTTAACTCTTTATCGGAAGATGTTTAATAGGACTTTATGTTCAGCAATGTGAACTTTGAAATACCCAAGTTCAAGTTTCGCCTCCAGAATTCCCATCTGTTCTTATTTCATCCTCAAAATTTCCATCTGCTCTCCTTTAGGCCTTTCTAATGTGGTGCCCACTCAAGCTGTATGGCTTTTCCAGGTGCTTCAGCCATGGAAATTTTATGAAATGAAAGAAACAATAAAAGTCTGGGTCCCACAAGTTACCTGTGTTAATTAATTTCATTGCACGGCATAATTTCTGAAATGATATTGTCCAGAAAGTCTGTTAAAAAGCAACTGTGGGCAAATCTGGTGATAGTTTATGACTCCCTAATACAAGATGGTGTTAGAAGCTCACAAGGGACAAAGTGAAATCATATGTAGTCAAACAGGGTGACACGCCTCAGATCTGACTCACCAATGGACCATCAAGAGCTACCATAGCACCAAACTCTCTCTGGAGATACAGGTTTTGAAAGTGATGGGGTGTGAATGAGCAGGAAAATTACAATCAAATACAGAAAGTTCCACTTCAGGGGTGTGCTAGATCCAAACTGAACTGCAGGGGATACTTGTCAAATTTTCAGTGTGAGCATTTATACCTCCAAAATTGAAAAAGCTAATCAGGACTTGATTTGTTGTTCTATTAATTATATAAAGTTAAGAAAGCAATAGAGAAAAAAAGTGAATAATGCTGATTAAACTTAAAAGTGTACAGTATGTACATTTTAATTTCTCATAAAGCTAGTTGTTAACTACTTATCAATGTACCACTGTTCTCCTTGGTCTGAGTCATATCTAATCCAGAAGACCAATGGATAATGTTACAATAAAGTTGATTTTGGTTCATTGTGTTAGCTGGGGAGGAAGGTGACTACAAAAAAATTAGAGTAATCCAAGCAAGAGATGGGGTACCACAGATGATAGTGAGTTCTTGTCATCATTCCAATGGTCCAAGCAAAACAAAGTAATGGAATCAGAATGGAAAGTTTAATAATCAGGTCCCCTGCAGTTCCAGCTGGGTCTAGCACACCCCTAGAGCTGAACCTCCTGAATTTGATCAAATTTTTGCTATTAAATAGCTAAAAAGGGGAAAGGAAGTTCTACCATCCAAGAGTTAATTCATATTATTTGTTTAAGGTCTGACCCATGCAGCTCTCATATTCATGTCACTATCATAGACAGAAGTTGGAACTATGTGATATACTTACATGAACCAGAAATACTGGACATCTAGTCCTCACGAATTATCCAGGTTGCAAGGAGGAGGCCTTAATCTGAACTCCATGTAGGCAGGAAGATTGGGGAGGGACAAGCTTTCCCCCTGCTAGAGCCATGAGTACAGATGCTGTGGAAGCACAACATGAATGGGCTGGAGCACGCAGCTATAATATCAGTGTGTGATCTCTATATGGCTGTGAGTCATTTTGCCACTGCTGATGCCTGCCCCCACCCCTAACCCCAGCCCCAAATCTTCACAATGTAATAACAGGGATGCTGCCTATTAAGGTTGAGTTGATTGCTGCTGGAGGATTCTCACGGGGGAAACAAAAAACAAACCGCAAAACTAAATAGATCACAGTCAAGAGAATTCAAGATTTAGAGAAAAATAGGCAAGCTCCTTATTGCTGTTATTGCTGGGGATTTTTTGTTTGTTTTAGATTTTACTGTCCAAAATGAACCTGTCTGAATATTTAGGGAAGACAATGTAATGCTTGATTTGGTGTACATATCAGACTCATAAACATTTCTCTCTGGAAGGGATTTTAGAAGGATTGACTAGGATAACCCCTCACTTTATGGATTGGGAAAGCTAGTACCAAAGAAGTAAAGTGATTTTTCCAAGGTCAAGTAGGTGACAAACGCAGAATCTGAAGGCAAGTTCTGACTCCAAGTCCATATTTCTCTAATTACACTGTGTTGTTTGTGTAATTATTGCTATTTCTAACTCCTCATCTCCCAAAAGAAACAACCTTCTGGAGTAGATAGAAGGGGCATTTAGATTTTAGGACTAAATTCTCTTCTGTGCTGTGGCTCAAGACAGATTACATGGCAAGGAGAGAGAGAGACAGAGACAGAGACACAGAGACACAGAGACAGAGACAGAGAGACCTAGAGATGCTTAAATAACATGTAATTTAATTCTCACAAATATCCTGTGATAAAAGTAATTCACATATTATTATTCCTGTAGTGCAGATGAGTATACAGACAAGTTAAGGTCAAACTATAAGGAAGCAAAACATAAATTTGAACTTATATATGCTGACAACTTTAAATTCAGTAAGCCTTCCCTTCCTTTCCCATCTTTTCTCCATTTCCTCCCTCCCTTCTTTCTTCTTCCTTTCTTCCTTCCTCTATCCATCCCCCTTCCTTCCTTCCTTCCTTCCTTCCTTCCTTCCTTCCTTCCTTCCTTCCTTCCTTCCTTCCTTCCTTCCTTCCTTCCTTCCTTTCTTTCTTTCTTTTCTCCCTCTTCCTTTCTTTCCTTTCTCCCTCCCTTCCTTCCTCACTTATTTCCCTCCTCCCTCCATACCTCTTTTCCCTTAACTTTCCCCTTTCCTTCCTCCTTCTCTTCCCCACTTTTTTATTCTTTCCTCCCTCCCTGCTTCCTTTCTTCCTTCTTTCCCTGATAACTTCTTTCCTTTTTAAGTTTTGTGGATACATTTAGACTCTGCTCACATTCCTGTATGCACCCTCCTATACAACATCGAATTCTTCCTTTGTAGCAGAAAATTAAATTAAGCAAAAACAAATGAGCCAGTTTACGATCTATGCCACATTCCCTATCTGTTGCTCCCTATATCTTTACTTAAAGAAAAGAAGTTGTGTTGCACCATCTGTTCTCCAGGACAAAGACTGTTTAGAATAATTAATCTGAATTTCATTGCCTTTTAGTGTTGTTCTCACATTATTGTAATTGTGTACAGAATATTGTTATCCTAGTTCTGCTGACTGCTTTGTCCATTGATTCATTTATGTCTTCCCATGTTTCTCTGAACTTACGTTCAACATTGATTATGGTACAGTCATATTTTATTTTATTCATATACCACAATTTATTCAGCTATTCTCCTCACCTTTAATAGAATACTTGCTTTAAAGTTTTTACTACCATAAGTATGACTATGAGTATTTTGGAATATATGAGGTCTTTCTTTCTGTCTTTGAGATCACTGAGGTGTATTCCTAGTACTAGCTTCCATGGGGAAAATTGTAAGAATGGTCTTATGACTTTTTCCATAATTCCCAATTATTTTTTAGAATGGGTGGACCTGCTATTTCTCCTGTGTTATCCCATGTATAGAATCATAAATCTAGAGCTGAAAGGCATCTTGGAGACAATCTAGTTCAATCACTCAATTTATAGATAAGGAAAGAGCTATGGGTAAGGTAAATGATTGCGCCAAAGATGACACTGACATTAAACATTAGAGATGAAATTTGGACGTAGGATTTCTAATCCTAGAGCTAGTATATTTTCCTTTATACTACACTTCATCCCAACACATCGGTGGAAAGAAGATTGGTATATATCAATGAGAGAAAACCTGAAATCATGGGAAACACCTTGATCAGCTGTGTTCTGGAGTCAGAAAACCTAGATTCAAGTTTCAGGCCAGACATTTACTGGATTACCCTTAGCAAGTCATTCATCTCTCTTAGACTCAGCTTTCTCATGAGTTATAAAACTAGAGTCATATTACATATACTACTCACCTCTCAGTGTTGAGAAGGAAATGCTTCTTTAACCTGACAGTATTATCCTTATGTGAATTATCACAGGAAACAAGCAGAGAATCAGAGACTGCTATGCTGTATTTCCTACAGCCTTAGCAAAAGACCTTCATTTGGTCAAATGTTTAATAACTACTTGTTGAAGAAAAGAATAGAACTCCCTACTGAACATGCACCATTTTATAGATGCAAGTAAAGTGAGTGCCTTTAAGGAACTGGGTGCATTATGTCATTCATGTCATCATATGATTAGTTTCTTGGATACATAAGTAGTTGAAATCAGTCAGGCCTCATGGGAATGAGAGATTCCACATAGCTGAGGGTTGGGGGAAATGAGACTTTTGGAATATGGGCACAACCTAAGGAAGAGGCCTCTGGACAACCTGAGAGTAGCCCAAGTTAGTGATTAGCTAAGGGTTAAGAGAAAGTGGCTCCTGGGCACTTGAATTTTAATTAGACAACTATTTTACAGAGAGAAAGAAATTGTTATACAACATCCTCAATGAGATAATAAGGGTACTGATGACAATCAATCAATTAGCATTGATTATGTGCCTATTATGCGTTCATCATTAGAGATAAAAAGAGAATAGTTAGCATTTATATAATGCTTTACTTTAGGGGTTATAATATTAATCTAATATTGAATAGCATAAAATATTAATATAATAAAAATCATAATATAAATATAAGTCAAATATAGAACATCATGACATATTGTTAAAGTATGTCATTTGCTCTCTCATCCTCACAGCTACTCTCTGACATAGATGCTATTATTGCCCCTATTTTACCAAAGATGAAGCCAAGGCAGACATAGGTTAAATGACTCACCCAAGCTCTCACAGCCTGAGCAGTATTTGAACTTAGGTCTTCCTGACTCTATGTACAGCATTCTACCAATTAGGCCACTTAGTCATGAAAATGTAAATAGTCCCTCCCTTTGAGAAGATTTTATTCTAACAGGGGAAACAATGTGCACATGTAAAGATATCATCAGAACTCTTACCAGACAAAATAATATTGAAGAGGAGGCACTAGCAGCTGGAGAAGATGACAAGAAAGGCCACACACAGAAGGCAGTACTTGAGACTTGAAAGAAACCCAAGAGGAAAGGAAAATAACATCCCAGGCATAAGAAAGAAACTATTGCAAAGGCATGGAGATGGGAGACATGTTCTCAGTAACAGCCAATCCACAAACTCTTTGTGTATCCAACTTTCAGATTTTTACCCAACTACATATGGCAGTTGTTTTTATAGATTCAAGTTCAATGAGATTTTTCCTCCTAGCTTCTATCTAGACCATAAAATTAACAATTGTCCACACAAATACCAGTGTTATTTTCCTTTCAAAAGAAAGGAACAGGGGAAAGTCAACTAGTAAAGGTGCTAATAATAAGCATCAAAAAATGTGTCAAATATGAATTGAAACCTAAACTTTTCAGCCTAAACCTTGACAAAAGTCATTTGCTTATCCCTTCTCTCTGATAATGGATTCATTGGAGAATATTTTCTTTCAGTAAAGGGAGTGACACAATGATATCATCTCTGGAATACGTACTGTATAAAGAAGTCAATATTCATAGATGGAAATGTGGTTTTTCCACAAAGTTTAAAGTACTTCCTTCAGATGAAGCCTTCATTTCAAGGTTTATCTCTCTTGACCTCAGTGTTTACAGGCAAAGCAAAACAACAGTGGATTTGGTGAGTGCAGCTGCTCATGCAGGAGTTTAACCAAACTTGAAAGATGAAAAAATACATTGAATATAGTTCTATAAGTACATAGAGAGATGAATGAAAAGAACCTCAAAGATGTGCTCTTTGGACAGTGAGAAGAAAAGGGATTAGAGGTGTCTACCAAAGAAAGGGCCTTTGAATTCTTCAACTGCAGTAAACATGTAACAAGCACCTACTATGTCCAAGACAATAGGCTAGGTGCTCTGGACAGAAAGATAAAAAAAGGAAATAGACTTAATTCTGAGGACATCAGTCAATCAGTCTTACTCATGGGACTATTCTATTAGGTATGATTTCCAAAGTTAAATTAAATTCTAAAATGTTCTAGTCCCAAAGGGAACTTTAAAGAACATTTAGAAAGAAAAGATAAAGAAAGAAGAAAAAAGAAAACATATATACATACATATGTGTATATACATACTACATGATAGAATTATTTTTGACTGATGGTAAAAATTTAATAAGATGTTAGCAGACAATATAGCAATACATATTAAAAATACTGACTACAACAAAATTGAACAGATAACACTGATGGTTGAACATCAGAAAAACAAGAAAGTTATCAAATAAAGAGAAAAGGCCTACTGATATTAATAGAGACATATAAAAGGCTTTAAGAGTATATGTTTACATCAGATTACTTGCTATCTTGGGGAGGGGCTTAGGGAGGGGAGGGAAGGAGAAAAACCTGAAATTAGAAATCCCATAAAAACAAATGCTGAAAACCATCTACACATGAAACTGGAAAATAACAAAATACCTTTATAATAAAAAAAAAACTTAGGAGGCAGAATACCTAGATGTGACTGACTATTGGTGCTGCCATTTACTCACTAGGTTGTCTTTAAAAAGTCACTTAAGCCTTCTCAGAATCAGTTTCTCTGTCAGTAAAGTGAATGGATTAGACTAGATTAGTATCATACTCAAATAAAAATGGAGGATACTGAGTCATACATAAAGATTCCCACAGGCTGTATATTGACTTAATAAACCACATATTAACTTTTGTTAAGTTCTATTGCATTGGTATTTATTTTATTGAATATTTCTCAATTACAAAAAAGAGTATATGGTTGCATATTTAATTAAAAGCTTTTATAAAAATATAGATAAGAAATCTGCTTAACTGCATGATAGAATTTTGTGGCACATAAGATGAAAACTGACATTTTTATCATTCAGTTGGGTTCAATACACTTATTTAGTGACTGTTCTGTACATGTTAATATGCTAGGTTCTAGGATACAAGACAAACAATAACACCATTCCTGCCTTGGTGAAGATAAAATTCTAATATACAAGCATCTACATTTTTATGATACAAGTTACAGTGGTAAGTAAATCAACCAAGACAAAGCAAAATTTAAATTAAACCTTACACATTTTTGCATTTTTTTGAATTTTGTTTTGTAGCATCTTTTACTACTTATTTTATACAAATTGGCATTGAGCTGAAAATAGACCTATATTCTTTATCATGAAACTACAAATCACATTAGATATTGAGTAACCTTGACAAACAGTCCACTTTTTCAAAGTGTAACCTTGATTATGCACCACAGATTTTCAGTGGGTTTTGATCATCAATTCATAGGCTATTTAAGCATGTTTATCTCCATATTTTGGATACATTTTTAATCTGTCATAATTTGTGGTACAGTACAAGGTCAGTTTACAGCATTTAAACACTAGTTGGGAATTTCTGTAAATTAGGAACAATTCTGATTATCAGCATATCAATATCTTTATCAGAGTTTATCATTTCCTCAACTGGAATAAGACCTTTAGGGCCTGTTAAAGTAAAATTCAGCTAGACATATTTTTATTTATGTATATGTATTGTGTGTATAATACACATACACATGTATATACATGCACATTTGTGGTGTGTATATTTATAGGTGAATGTATGCATATACATATGTGTATATAGATATATATATGTATATATAGATATATGTGTGTGTGTGTGTATATATATCTATATATATATCCAAAACATTTTTGGGGAATAAATGTTTTACAGTCTGAAGATGTTCCTATCTTACAAGTTTACCCAGACTCCTAACAATTGTCTAGCCTTTAATAAAAAGTGAGATTCATCAGGAAAAATTACCTTTGTCTGATTTTCATTGTTCTAGTCTTGCCTGAGGTAAAGAGCATTTTTTCTTTGTAACAATTAGGAGCTGATTGTATACTCATCTTCTCACTGGTTTTTCAGTTTCAAAAAGCTAAACCATAGTGTATGAGAATAATAATTTAACCCTCCACCCCCATCCCCAACTGTCAGGTTCCTCTAAAGGTATTCACTTAGTTCTTAAACACTAATTACACTATTTTGCTGAAATAATTTGTCAATTCTTGGCTTGTTTTCCATGTTTAACTATACTTTGCCTTCATACTAATCACATTTCATGTTAGCCTGAAATGATTCTTAAAGCTTTGACTTCCCCACATTAGGAGCTGTTATAATATCTCTAACTGTCATTGAAGTGTGTTCTTTAGGAGCTATAATTCTGCATTTTCCTGAGAATAATACCCATTATTCAAAACCACAGAATTAAAAACACAATAGAGTGCAAAAACTGTGTATGGAATGAAACCCAGAAGTCAATTTAAAGAGAACTAATTATGAGATTGTTGGGAAACCATCCCTGATCCATTTCATCTGTTCAAGGTTAGATATTATAAATTAGTCTTGTGTTAATACAAGTATACATAGATGACCATTGATTTCACAGAATGAAACAATATCAAAATTATTGCCTATCTTCAGTAATTCATATGTCATTATAGAAGGTAATGAAATCATTGGAAGAGTGGGCACAAGGTACTCTAAGAATTATGATATAAAAGGGAGTAGAAATTATGAAGTAGAAATTCCAGAATCATCTAAAGTATGCTCAAAGTAGAAACATTCAATTTTTAAAAAGCATTAAGGAAAAAGTTACATATGCAAAAAATAAACTCTGAGTATGTAGCAGGCACTGTGCTAGTCACTCGGGAGACAAAGACATGGTTGGTAGGCAATACCTACACAGATAAATAGTATTTAGAAAATAAATGCCAAGTAATTGGGAAAGTGGGAACTAGCAACTGGGAAAATCCAGAAAGACTTTTTGTAGGAGTAGAGAAGCTGAATCTTGCTGGAAAGTGATTTGAAACTTTATTATGCATTTTTGGCTATGCTAACATGTATCTGTAAAAGGTCACTAGGTTGATGTTTGAAGTAGGGATAAGGAGAATTTGAAGTGGGGATAAGGAGAAGAAGGGAAGGTTAGGTGATAGGTACTGTAAAAATATTTTAAACGACTAGGGCTAATTTGGGGGGACTAATTTATGGAGGACTAATCTAGGACTTGTGACTAACTGGCTATCTGACTGCTGTTAAATTAATGTGGTCCGTTTATAAAGTTCCTCCACACTGCTCCCAAATTGATAAACTAAACATTAAGAAGCCTCTTAACAAAATAATCAAAGCAGAGTTTATTTATGAGATAGTGTTTAAAAAAAGAATACAGGGAAACAAAATGTACAACCTGACTGCATTGCAGCACTTCTCTTTCTACTGCATCTCTTTGGAACTTCTTGAATACAATAAGGGCCTTAGATGCTGCTTGCCTTAGGGCATTCAACTACTTTATTCTAACTCCGAGCCCCTTTCACTTTGTAAATCCCCCTGCTTCTAACTTTCCTCTCCTTACTGCCACCACTGAACCCTGTGTTTCTCTCTCACCGACCTTCTGTCTGCTCCATCAGTCTGCCCTTCGGCCTCTCTTTTCCCTGCTCCTAGTCCTTCTTGTCTTCTCCTGCATCCTTGTAGCCCTGTCTCTAATCTGCCATGCTCCAACCTTTCTAATCTCGTCAGCCGCCACTTGACCTCTTCTCTGCCTCATCTTGTCCGAATGAACCCCTTGCTGTCTAACTTCCAGGTCTATATATACCTTTACTTCTCTCCACTCAAATCTCAGGGCTTCCTGTGCCCCCACAGACCAAGCTAATCCTCCAGCCAGGGCTGCGGCTGGGGGGGCTGGGGGGGGTGCGCTTCAGCCTCACGGGCCTCAGCACAAGCTATCCGGGATCTTTCAGATAGCTCCGCTCAGGTCGGAGGGAGCTGGGGGCTTTTATCCCCCAGCTGTCTGACCTGGCGTCTTGTACAGCCCACGGGGCTTTTGGGCTCAGCTGAAGCAGAGGAGGAGGGGCATCAGCTCCTCCCACACAGAAGAGACCCTGAGGGTCTAAGGCTTTCTAATCTCAGCCTAAAGGTAGGGTCCCCAAATCAAAATAAATTTCCACAGTACTAAACAGTAGATCAGGGGCATTTAATTATCTTAAATATAGCAAATATAAAATGTGTTATAAAAGGGTATCATGAGAAGCCAATACATTTTTGTAAGGTTGGTACAACTCCAATCTACTTGAAGTAAGGGATAAGATGTCCATCAATCAATTAAGTCATAAGCCATAGACTATTTGTTAAAAGGCCTTTAGACTAGAGTGATGTTGTCCAAGAATCCTGTTTAGTTATATCAAGTAAACTTGGCCATATCCCAGAGATCATCTGTAAATTATTAAGTGAGTTGACAAGAAATTGATTTCTAGAAATTGGAGCAAACATGGATTTTCAGAGCACCCTCCAAGGAGAGAGCATGAGGGGAGAAGAGAGGAGGCAAAAAAGTCCCTGGTTTTGTTCTTGGACAGGTCTTCTTTCCTCCATACTCCACTCCTTTGGCTAGAGGAGGGTCCAGAGTATGCTGGGCCTACCATCTTCCCATTGCCATCCTAAAGTCATCTTCATACTTGCATAGGGAGGCAAGGACAGAGAATCAGATTAATCATGCTTAAGAGAAAATTTCTGAGCATCCCCTGAAAGAACCTCTGGGGAAGGTGTTTTGTAGCCACTATACTCACTTAACCATCCTATTTATTACTCCCTTCTTAAAGTTGCTTAGGGTTTGTTGACTAAATTATTCTCAACTGATAATATTGGTAAAAGAGGGAATGGGGAAGCACAACTGTAGCATCTTAAGCAACTTGTCATTAGATGAAGTGATCTCATTGCCCCTTGAGAGTACCCCTAGAACTTTGAAGAGGTAATGTAGCCATCCTTACTCTGTAAACCCAATTAATCAGAGTGGGAATTCAGATAAGGACTTTCAGAGTTTATATGGCCTATATTTTAACACACTTTTTATTGATGGGTTCTGTTTTTTCAATATTCATGTTTCCAAATGTATCTCTTCCCCTCTCAGAGAATTACCCCTTATAAAAAAGGGAAAAAAATTAAGAAAAATTCAGCAAATCTAACCAACACAGAGAAAAAAAATATGGTATTTTATGCAGTATTAGACCCATCATCTCCCACCTCTACGAAGAAAAAGAAGGTATCTTTTCATAACTCCTCTTTGGGTTGTAGTCTTGTTTGTTTTGTTCATTCCATTTATACTGCTGCTTGGGAAGACATGCAAAGTGAAGTAAGTTGAACCATGCTAATATAGAGAATGTCTCAAAAGTCTTCGTCTAAAAACTATTAAGACTTAAAATTGTACCAAGGCTTTGGGAACATCTTCTACTTTTACACTTAAATCTTGTCTCTCTGAATTGAAAGGAAAAGATTTTTCAGCAGGAAAGAAAAGTTTGGGATCTTAAGACCAATCTTATTTTAGGAAACTCTGTTATTTACACAATTTGCAGTGCCTCAAGTTTGTAGTAAATGAAACTAGGAGGATCATATCTTAACAAAACATAACTAGAAATAGAGTGCAGAAGTACATAAATCTTTCCAATAAATATTTAACTGGAGCAAAAGAGAGTCAGAGGGGAGAGGATCCTAAAACTTGATTTTTCCATCTTTTCTGTGCATTTTACATTTTTTTTCTTCCCCCTTTGAAATGAATTTTAGTCAGAACTTTCTGTCAGATATAGGAGAAATCTATCACCAATACACATTTGATAATGGCAGAAATTTTGTCATGTTCTTCAATTAATATAGTCAAGGCTCACTATGTTATGGGAACCATCTGTGTGATGGGAAAGGTAATTCAATATCTTCAGTCATGTGGTCCTAGGATTCATTGATGCCAATTAGAGCTGCTTTAGTCCACCAATTACTTCCAACTACGGTGAATTTTTCAATGAGGTGTTCATCTGTCCACTAAGAATTTGAGTGAGAGACCACCACCCCCCCACCCCCCACCCCCAATGCTTTCTATATAAGCTATAGAAAGCCATCAGAAGATAACTACTTTGAGCTCTTAACAGTCTGGCAGTGACTCAAATTTGCAGTATAGAAACAAAAGCCTTATCTGCAACCATCTATTAGATGCCTTTCTATTTTAGATCATTAGTGGAAGCATAAAGGCCCTTGTGGTCTTCAAAGACTATTGAGAGACAACTTTATATTCCATACTCTGATTTCTATGTTTTTAAGTATTCATTGTAAGTTTCTCTAACCTGAATAACCACTTCCAGATATTGTTTCTCAGTTCGTTCAGCAGAGCTCAAGTGGCTTATTGATTCCAGTCATAAGGCCACCCAAAACCCCCTCCAAATAACCAACCTCCCCTTCCAGACATCTGCTCAAAAACCTGTTCCACTTAGAAACATGCTATATATAAGAACAGCAGCATTGTAAAAGAATTGAGGGGGGGTGGGGTGGGGGGAAGGTTCAATTTAGTTCTTTCCCAGAATCCCTTTAGTTCTTCACACAATAACTAGCCAGCAATATTGTACTCAATTTCTAAAATAAGTTTCATTGCTCTCCAAATAGTTCAACTGGTAATTTTCTCACTAATTGTATATTGGGGGGAGGGGAATCTCTTTAGGAATTGCATGTCTATTTTCAGAATTTTACCATATATAATGCTCATTCCCATTCCCCCACCATACTACCCCACCCCCTCAGTTGGCCTTTCTTAAGTACTCCAGATCTGGCAAGCATCTGCTTCTGTTCCCTGTTGAGTTATATCCCAATTCAATCTCTCCTCCATTCCCCAAGATTCAATAGAGGCCAAATGTCTCCTATTCTCTGTGAATGCGTTCTGGTCGTGGCCATACTCCTGGGTCGGGAGATTCAGTTCACAAAAGTGTGCTGATTTAATTGTTCTAGCCTAACCTCATTTCTCCTGTTACAATGCCATTTTGTTGTTATAACTGTTGTTGTTATGCTGTGAAAGGGAGCTCAGGAACCTTGCTCACTGATTTTCTCCTTGAAATTACTTCCTTGTTTTTGTCACACTCCCACCTACCCACCCCACCCCCCTTCCAAGATTTAATATTGTATGATTCAGCCTATATAGCTTACCTCACTGGGACCAGGAAGCAGAAATGTCACTGATAGAAACAATATAAGGGAACCAATCCCCAGAGGGAGAAAAATTAAGAAATGGAAAAGATAAGGAAATGGAAAGGTTGTCATTGTTAAGATACTATGGTGACCCACAACCTTGCTAATTTGCAATGAAATATCATCCAGTATTTTCAGTAAATATCCAATAATTCTATTGGAAACAATAATAAATGTGGGGGCAAGTGATTCACCACTGTCAGAGGAGAAAATAATTTTAATTCCTTCACACGAAAATATTGCAACATTTCCATCTTACGTCTTTCTGTTAAGAGTGAAATGGAGAATTTCCATGAGCCAATTGGTAAGGAATCTTTATTGAAAGCATTCAGTTTAAAACTCACCTCAGCTATGTTAAAGATCATTGCACCTTTTTGGCTACATTTCAGAAGTAGGGAAACTCAAGGGTCTCCCTTTCTTTCATGGTTTCCCTTTTTTCATGGCTGAAAAGTCTCAAAAAATCCATGTTGTAATGAGGACAAGAAAGGAAAAAAAGGCACATTTAAAGTATGGTAAGTGATTTAGTGCCAGTGCCTCAGGGAAAACCACTTAACATATATTAAAAATATGTGATTACTTTCCATCTTACAGAAGCAATAGGAAATTAGCCCATATTAGCACTTACCTTCCACTAGATTTCAAATGGGCAATATTTTCACCAGGAGGATAAGGCTTCATGAAAGAGGACAGAGACCCCACACACACTAAATGTAGTTGAAAAATATCTCCCACTTTATAAATGGAGTGAGATAGAAGGTTTCAGACCAGGTAAATGCTGCTGTTATAGTCAAATAGGTGGACATTTTTGGTTGTGTTTCCAAAATACCAAATTAAATGGAAACAAACAAACAAGCAATCAGTAGCTTGGTTACTTGGCATTGCACAACTGAAAACAAAAAACAAAAAAGCTACTCATTTCACTGAATATTTCCCTACTACACTCATATTATCATCACATAAGGAGTTGGAATAGAAAAAACTGATCCAGATGTCTCTGCAATCTTCTTGGTGTAATCAACATCTTCCCTATCTCACATCACCTGTATCCAAACAGTTGACAGAGTGTGTCCCTTATACACCTCTAGAATCTCTTTTATCTGTTTCCTTCCATCCATTCACATGGACAACTTCCTAGTTCAGGTCTTCCATCACCTCTTCTTTGGGCTATCGCAATGCTCTTTGATTGTTATAATTAATGATTAAAACAAATTCAATTTGACACTCAGCTAGATCCTAAAGTAAAGAATAACAGAAATGAAAAGACAGCCATTGAAAATGAATGATTCTAGGGAGATGTGACTCTATTAGAGAGAGTGTCAGAGTTCTAATTCACAGATAGACCTACGAGCAGTCTATTAAAAAACCTTTTCTTTTATTCTTTTATTCTTTCTTTTTGCTTCTTTTCTTCCTTTTTTTCTTTATATGATTTCTTTTTCTATCTTCAACCTCTCTTCTTCCTCTCTTTCCCTTCCTTCCTTTCTTTTTCCTTTTCCTTCCTCCCATCTTTTATTCCTTCTTTCCTCCTTTCTTTCTCTTTTTCTTTTTGTCCTCCCTTCTTTTTTCTTTTTTCTTTGTTTTTTCTCTTGTCCCCCCTCCCTCCTTTGCTTCTTTCTTTCTTTTTTCCTTTTTCTTTTTCTTTATTTCCCTTTCTCCCTTCTTTCTTTTCTCTTTCTTTCTCACTCTTTCATTTAATGTTATTTTATGCAGTTTATTTTTCAAGATATACCTCCTCCCTTATGCCAAGAAATCCCTTCCTTTGAAGCAAAGAAGTTAACCAAAGCACAGTCTTCATCTGACAGAATATTAATCATTCCACTTATATTGTTCCCTCTGCCTCTCCAATGAAAGATGATGAAAAAATCTTGATCATGACTATGGATGTTATTTCAGCAGTTTGTCATTTGGAGTAAACTCAAAAGTGAAGTGCCCCTTATTTTAATTGTCCTTATATAATGGCTATCTCCATTCTGAGAGGCTTCAGAGGCCTCAAAATGAGAAAAAGTCCTATGTCATACACTCAGGCCTGAGACACCAAAGAGTTCACAAACAATCCCATGATGGCTGAACAAGAAATAACATTCCCAAAAGTAGCAAATTACTTCACTTTCCCCTTCTCCCTAGAAAATTACAACCATTTCAAATTACCCCACAGTCTGCCAAGTTGCCCAAAGCCCTTTGGAATAATTCAACCCTAATTACATCTGCTTAATGTCAAATCCATACATCAAGAATCTGTGATTTCTTGGGGGAGGAGGGTACTCCCTCAACCAATGCAACTTCTTCTGTGTGTTAGGAGCCAGTCTCTAGGAATTACTATAGCTGGAGAAAAAAAAAATATGTATAGGGTATATGGCAATGGACCTTTCTAATTTTTCTTGACCATTCTTTGAATTACAAGAAGTCCACACTCTAGGTAAATATTCATAGTATTGACATGACTTACCAGACCTTTTGCTCTGCTGATTTTGCCTTTGAGATCCAGTTCCAGATTATTCTGAAATATCAAATACTGTAAAAGAGTAGAAAGAAACACAGCAAAGCCAAAATGGCCAAGATTAGAGGTAGCAACTCAGCTTAACTCTCTCAACATTCCCCTTCAAACAACTTTAAAATACCACTTTGAATCAAATTTTGGAACAGCAGAACCAACAAAGGGTAAGGGTAAGATATTTTTCCTTCCTAAGAAAACTTAGGAAGTTGGCAAGAGACACCAGGGTGGAGGTCTGTCTGAAGCACATGCACACAGTGGCAGCAATTGCATCTTCAGGGCCTCTTAGCCCAGATAGAGTAAGGGGGTTGGACAACTAATCAGAAAAAGATTAGAGGGGATCCTTTGATGGTACTAGGTATAGCTGGCTCTAATTGGCAATTCTTTTGCACATAGGCAATTCTGGGTCATAGTTCCAGGGCAGAGAGCCGTACCTGTGGTCAGTCATAAGGGATCAGGAACACTGGTTGAAGTTCCAAGGCAGTTGCAGAAGAACAGAGGACCTAGTCACGCTTCTAGTGCCAAAAGGAGTGCTAGTGTTTGCTGCTCCAGAGGAACAGGGGCCCTTTCTGGTTAAAGACCAGAGCAAAGATTAAGAGATATGTGACCACACCCCTCAACAGATCACACCACCTTGGAGGCACCAAAAACTTGCAGGCCTTAAGAACTTTCTCTGACAATAACAGAATGAAAAACCCTAATGCTTGGGAGAGTGCCTCCCCACTCCCTGGTGAGCAGCACCCAACTTTTGGCTGAATAGCTAAACAAGTTGTGGCATATTTTTGTGATGGAGTACTACTATCTGTAAGAAATGATGATGGGGGATGGTTTCAGAAAGAAAAAAAAAACCTGGCAAGACCTCTATGAACTGATGGAAGGTGAAGTGAGAAGAACCAGATCATTATGCACGGTAACAGAAATGTGATGATGATCAACTTGTGAAAGACTTGCCTACTTTGATCAATACAATGATCTAATACAATTCCAAAAGATTCATGATGAAAAATTGCTATCTACTCTGAGTGCAAATTAAAGTGTAATTTTCTCTCTTTCTCTTTTTCTTTCTTTCATGCTTTATTTCTTTCAATATGGCTAATATAGAAATATGCTTCACATGATTTCAAATGTATAAAAGATATCATATTACTTACTTTCACAATGGGTGGGGGAGGGGTTGAAAAAGAGGGAGATAATTTGGAATTCAAAATTTTAAAAGAAAGAATACTAAAAATTACTATTTTTGAGAGAGAGAGAAACACAGGGAAGGAAGAAGGGAAGGTGGGAGACTGAGTGAGTAAGTGAGTGAGCGAGTGAGTGATTGAGTGAGTTCCGGACATGGGATTAGAAGACCTGTATTTGACTTTTAAGTTTCTTGTTCATCACTTGTGTGACCTTAGGAAAAAAACTTCCTTCTTCTATTTGGGCTTCTATTTCCTCATCTGCAAAATGAGGAGGTTGGATTAGATGATTCTATATTCCTGCTCTAACATCCAGTGATTTTGTGATATTTGGTGTGTTCATTTAATCAGGAGAAATTTCAAATAGGGTTTTCAGCTGATAGCTAGCTAGCTCAACATTAGAAATTGTTATTTATATTTCTGTAAACTATTTTTGCATTTCTCCATCATTTTCCAAAGGATACCTGGGTATTTTAATTTCTATATGTGTGTATGTATGCATATGTGTATACACACAAGCATATATGTGTGTACATAAAAGCACATATATATATATTTTATATATACACATTTTTGAGTAGTAGCTAATCCCCTTCCATATTCAATCATAGGTTTTAACCCATAAAATCTCTATGAGATGTATTGTATGCTTCATCCTTCTTCCCATCCCTCTGTCTCAACCCCACCCACAAATAATAGAAAAAGGGAAAAATATTTTTTGTTCTCCAGGCAAAGTCAAGAAACATTTATTAAACACTTGCTGTTCCCAGGTACTGCGCTAAATGCTATGGATACAAAGAAAGACAAAAATATGCTCCCTGCCTCAAGGATCCCACATTGTAAAGGAGAAAATAATGTGACAATGACCAGGTTTATATAAAATGTATAATGATTTGATAAAAGATAATCTCAAAAGGGATTTCACTAGCAGCTGGAGGGAACTGGGAAAGCCTTCTGTAGAAAATCATATTTAACTGAGTTTTGCAGGAAATCATGGAAACCAGGAAACAAAGTATAGACAAAAGAACCTTGCAGGTATGAGAGAAAGCCAGTGCAAAGGAAAAGAAACTGGATTTGGAGTGTCATATACTGGCATCTTCATTCTTTTCCAGTCTACTTCCAACACTTTCCTTAACCACATTTATGAAGAGCTTTAAATGTTCAACAAAGGACTTTATAGAAATGCTCCTAAATTTACTTGTATTGGGTCATTTATTTATGAATATTAGTCTTTTCTCCTTGGAGCATCAGTAGAAACATCAAATGTTTAGAAAACCTTGTGGATGATGTATTTATAGAGTAAAATAAAATTTTATTATGGATGTGGTTTAAAAAAGAAAACAAAAAACTTTACACTTGATGTTGGAGATGATAAGGAAACACAGAAGGTTATTGAGTAAGGTGAGATGACATGCTCAGAACTGCATTTTAAGAAGATCACTGTCATCTGATTGGAGGATAGACAGTATTGGCAAGAGACTGGCAAGACCAGGTAGAAGGCTATTGCAATAGTCCAGAAGAGAAATAATGAGGGCCTGAACTGGAGCAGACAGTTAAACACAGCTGTCAAAACATTTTGTAATGTCCCAAGAGTTTTAAGTTAAGAGAACACATTAAGAGGTGTTTTTTTAAAGCAGTTATCCCAGTCACCTTATCAACTTGGTATTTTAGTTTTAAGCTCCCAGAAGGAAGAATTCAATTAGTGAGCCCATAGTCAAGGCAAAGCCTGTGGAGACCACAGTGAAAAATTATTTCAAGCATCATATGGTTAAAACTGGACAGAGTAAAGTAGAGTTATCATTAATGAAGGTATGGAGTAAATCAAGCATGACAGAAATATAAAAGAGAAGGAATAAAAATATGGTAAGGGAATCTAAAGAAAGTGATCCTTGGAATGATATTAATGACAATGATAGCCAATGTTTAAACAGTGCTTTAAGGTTTGCAAAGCACTTTACATATCTTGTCTAATTTCATTCTCACAACAGCCCTGTGAGGTAGATGATGTTATTATCTCATTTTACAGATGAGGAAACCGATGCTGACAGAGGTTAAGTGAGTTAGCCAGGGTCATATAACTAGTAAGTTGCAAAGGAAATAATCTGTCTACCTTCAAGTCCAGCACTGTTAAATGAATGGATATTCTAAGTGAATGTTAACTTATCAATGAATATGTGAAAGATCTGTGATTACTTTATGCTTGTAGAACAAAACTGTAAACATTCTTTAGCTTACAAGATAAGCTTTAAGGAACTGAGCAAGACACTTGATATTTTGAACTCAGATCTTCCTAATTCTAAGCAAAACTCTTGATGAGCTATAGGATGTTATTTCTAAAATAACACCAAGGATTAATGAGTAGATTCTAGTCTCAGTTAAATTGGAACAGAAATGAGCATGAGGGAAGAGGAAAGGTTGTGACCTCTATAGACAGTAAACTCATTTAATGACTTGTCAATATCTATGAATATGTCATTTAGGTAACTACATGAGCCATCATGCTTGATAGTAGAATGAAGCCTAATAATAACCAAACCATCCCATCTCATTACAACTAGAGATTAAAGAAATACACTCTTATTCAATTCAGTTTGTTTTGAAAGCATCAGGGATCATAGTTAACTTTTAAAGTGCTCACAGGCAAATTTAATTTTGTTTTTTTTTATTTAGTGCTGATTTTATACAAGGCTGCCACTTACCTGACAAATATTTCCAGCTTTTCAAACCATAGTAGAGCTGAAAGAATCCCTAGGGATCATTTAATTCCATTACTATTTTATTTACTGAGGGCCAGAGACAAACAGCAAAAAAAAAAAAAAAAGTTCAAAGACAAACAGCAAAATTAGTAAGTAGAGGAGCCAGGACCTGAATCCAGGATTCTTGATTCCTACTTCAATTGTCTTAATGCTATGTCCCCGTGGCAATTTTGTTAACTTTTTTGCAAGCTTTCAGCAAAACCTGAAAGAGGTACTTTTTCGGAATTATGAACAAATAATTTCCTACCTTATTACTTCATGGAAAGAAAGAAATTTAAGAGTACTAATATGGGGGGAAGCTAGGTGGCACAGTAGATAGAGCACTGGTCCAGGATTCAGGAGGACCTGAGTTCAGATCTGGTCTCAGACACTTAACACTTACTAGCTGTGTGACCCTGGGCAAGTCACTTATGCCCAATTGCCTCACCAAAAATAAATAAATAAATAAAAAGAGTACTAATATGGTCCAGGAAGGTATATGTTTAACAAGGCCTCTTTAAACAAACAAATAATATTTATTAGTACTCATACTGTAAGGAAACTATTCTATATGTTGAGGGAAAATAAATATAAAAATATGGTCCCTGACTTTACAGAGATTGCAGTCTAATCATTGAGATGAGTCATATTCACATAAAAGATAATTCCAAGAGGGAAATACACACACACACACACACACACACACACAAACACAGAGCTATTATAGATAATAAATTGATGGGAATTCATAGGAATGTGAGATAGAAAGAAAGAAACAAATATGTGTTAAACACTTACTATGTGTCAGGCATCATGTTACGGGATTTACAGATACAATTTCCTTTTATTCTTATAATAATCCTGAGTAGATACTATTATTGCCCCCATTACAAGATGGCAATTGAGCTGAGTTTTGCAGGAAACTAGGACCCATAAGAGGCAAAAGTGAAGAGACAATACATTCCAAGAAATGGTAATATCTAGTCAAAAGCAGAAAGATGGGATATAGATTGTTATTTAGGAAGGACAACATGAAAGTCAATCTGGCCACATTTTACATTGCATAAATGGCAATAATATATATTAATTTTAGAAATGCGGGTTGGGGATACATTGTGAAGGACTTCAAAAGCCAAATAGAGAAGTCTATATTTCATTTTAGAAGTAATACAGGACTACTCAAGTTTATTTAGTTGGGTAGTGATGTGGTAAGATCTGTTCTTCAGGGAGATCACTTGGTAACTGTTTGGAGGATGGAAAGATTTGAGGCAAAAAGACCAATTAGAAAGCAAGAAATGCTTAGAGTCAGAACTAGGGTTGATGGCCATATGACAGTAGAGAGAATGGGATGGTTACTAAAAATGATGTGAATAGAATAAACAAGGCATGACAACTGATTGGCTATTTGGAGTAAGGGACATGAAGAATTGAGGGTAATTTCTAGGAGAAAAAATATGGATGAGTGGAAAGATGGTGGTACCCTAAATGAAGATGGTGAAATTCAAAAGAGAAAAAGGGGAAAGAATGTATTCTTTTTGAAACATGTTGGATTTGAGTTGCCTATGAGAATATAGTTTGAAGTTTCTAGCAGAAATTTTGTCATACAATACTGTAGCTCTGGGATCATAAAAAAGGGAAAAGGATCCATATGTGCAAAAATATTTATAGCTGCTCTTTTTGTGGTGGCAAATAATTGGAAACTGAGGGGATGCCCATCAGTGGGGAATGGCTAAACAAGTTTGGGTATATGAATGTAATGGAACACTATTTTGTTGTAAGAAATGATGAGCAGAAAAATATCAGAAAAACCTGGAAAGACATGAATTGATGCTAAGTAAAATGAGCAGAACCAAGAGAACATTGTACAAAGTATCAGCAACACTGTGTTATTATCAACTGTGATAGACTTAGCTCTTCTCAGCAATACAATGATCCAAGACAATGCCAAAAGACTCATGATGGAAAATGCTCTCTATATCCAGAAAAATAACTATGGAATCTGAATGCAGATTGAAGCAAATTATTTTCCCTTATGTTATTGTTTTTATAATTGCTGTTGTTTTCTCTTTCTTGCATTTTTTCTTTTCATTCTGATTCTTCTCTCACAGGATGACTAATATGTAAATATGTTTAACATGAATGAAATGTATATATGAGATTGCTTGCTGGATTCAGGAGGGGGAGAGAAGAGAAGAGAGGGGAGAAAACTTTGGAACTGAAAATCTTATAAAAATTAATGTGGAAAACTATCTTTACATGTAATTGGAAAAAAATAAAATACTAAGAAAAAAAGATTATAGCTCTGAGGAGAGGGAGCAGTGCTGGATATATAGATATGAGAGTTATCTACACAAAGGTAGGAACCAAATCCATAGCAATACATGAGGTCATTGATATAGATAGATTGATAGATAGATAGATATAGATATATTGATATATAGATATGCGCATATGTGTATGTTGTCAAGATATGTGATATATGAGATTTGGCAGATACTCAGGAGCCCACCTGAGTGAATTACTGACTGATTTGACTGGATTAGTAGTTGACTAGATTCTAAGCACATCTGGCTGGTACTTGAGAGTACTTAAGAAAGCATGGTTCTCAGAATCTAAAAAAACTTTGAACTTCCAGCCCAATCAACCAACCAGCTTGAAGAACTTCCCCATTCTGGGAGGGGACAGGAAGGAGGAAAGGGGAACCTGCTCGAGGAGCACAGTATTTTTGGTTCCTGACTTGGTGGTGTCGGCAGAAAACGACAGAAAGGAGCTGAGGAAAGATAGGATTGCAAGGTTGTAGGAATTCTGTTCTCAATCTTTCTCTTTCTACATTTCAATAAACCCTTAAAAATCTAAACTTGTTTTATCAGTGATTTTAGTCAGTTACCCCGCCAAAACTTGGGGAACAGATTAGAACCCACATTTAGAATTTTAAATTACACAATGTATATGTATATATGTGTATATATAGGAATATTATATATATGAAAAATATATTATATATAATATTGTGTTTTATATATATATATATAGGGGAGTGGGGGGTTGGGGTGGGGGTGTGTGTGTGTCTGTGTGTGAGAGAGAGACAGAGAGACAGAGACAGAGACAGAGAGAGAATAGAGATAAAAATGAAAAGGATATGGAATAGAGCCATGGGGCAAACTCATAGAAAAGGGGCAGGATATTAATGGTGATTGAGAAGAAATAGCCACATAGGTGGGAGGAGAAACAAGACTGCGCAATATCACAAAAATTCAAAAAAGGAGAGAGTAATCAGGAGCAAAGGGTGGTCAATTGACTGCACCAGAAATTTGTTTTGCATTATGATGCATTTGTGATAGATTTTGTTTTCCTTGCCTTCTAAATGAGTAGGGTTGGAGAAGGGAAATATTGGAACTGAAATTAAAATAAAATTAAATTAAGTTTAAGAAAGATGAGGGTTGAGGCCATTAGATTTGGCGATTTAAATCATTATAAACAGCTATCATGTGCATTTCACTATTCTGAGCACTTTGATAAAACATAATCCCTATCTTCATAGAGTTTATAACTTAAACTAAAGATTAACCACTTTAGCTTCTTATAATAATCATTCAATAAGAGTTTTTAATCACTTACTGAGTTTGAGAGCCCTCTTTTAAATCCTCCAATGTGGATGATATAACCCTAGGTTCTCAAATGTTATGCTCAAAAGAAAAGAAGCTCTGGAATGTCCTACAAAGCTGCAAAAGTCTTTGTGAAATGTCTTGTTGAAGGAACACTGGAACATAATATCCATGGCCAACTGGCATATCTACTAAGAACCACACACACGCCAGGACTACCATGGAAATGAGAGAATTTTACTGACTAATTAAATAGGAAATATTCAAGACAGTTCCCAATTATCAATAAACCCAGTCCTGTCACCTATACTTGATGTTACCTTGATCCTAAATAACATGTCTCATTTTTTTAATGTTTCTACCAAGAAGCTCCACAGTTGAAACTGCTAGAACCTCTTCTATTGTTCACATAGAGTGGAGATGGTAATTTTAAAACACAGGACATGGAGCCAAGATGGTGGAGAGGAATCAGCAAGCTGCCTGAGCTCTCCTTCTCTTCCATCAAAAAGAACATTAAATAAAGCCTCTGGATGGAATCTGAAACTACAGAACCTGCAAAGAGACAGAGAGACACAGTCTTCCAAGCAGAGATAATTTAGAAGACTTCAGGAAAAGGTCAGTCTGATTCGGCCAAAAGGGAGGCCCAGTGCAGGGCAGCAGCCCAGCGCCGAGGGTTTCAGGACAAGTCAGCAGGAGCTATAGGCCACAGCCAAACAACTGAGGCCCCTGGAAAGTGGCTCAAAAATCTGGTGGCCAAGAAGGACAGTGGAAAAACCTACCTGCACCAGCCGAGAGGTCAAGTTGCCAGTGGTAGGGCCACGAACAGGACAGGTGCGACCAGGCATACTGACCTAGCGTGCTCAGACAGGAAGTGCAGGGGGGCAAACTACACCCACTATAAGGGCCTCAGAGTAAAAAGCTGGTCACACAGCACCTATACCCCTGCTCAAGAAGCCCCAAACAGGAACCCTGGTGCCCCCAGAACAGACCTCAACGTACAATATAAATAAATAAGCTGCAATAATGAGTAAGAAGTAAAAAAAGAGCCCTCTCCATTGAGAGCTTCTGTATCAATAGGGAAGAAGCCAACACAAACTCAGATGAGGACAATACCCTCAAATTGCCTACATGTGAAGCTTCATGAGGGAAGGTGAATTGGTCTCAAGAACAAAAAGCCTTCTTGGAAGAGTTCAAAAAGGATTTTAAAAATCAATTGAAAGAGGGAGAAAAAATGGGGAGAGAAATGAAAGCAAAATAAGAAAACTATGAAAAAAGAATCAGCAGCTTGGAAAAGGAAACACAAAGATTGACTGCAGAAAAAGAATGCCTTAAAAAATTCATTTGGCCAAATGGAAAAAAGGGTGCATAATCTCACTGAAGAAATCAATGCCTTAAAAAATTCATTTGGCCAAGTGGAAAAAAAAGATGCATAATCTCACTGAAGAAAACAATGCCTTAAAAATTAAAATTGGACAATTGGAAGATAAGGAATCCATGAGACATGAGCAATCAGTCAAGCAGAATCAAAAGAAGGAAAAAATAGAAGAAACTGTGTAATACCTCATTGGAAAGACAACTGATCTGGAAAACAGATCCAGAAGAGACAATTTGAGAATCATTAGACTGCCTGAAAGCCATGACCAGAAAAAGAATCTAGACACTATATTCCAGGAAATTATTAAGGAGAATTGCCTTGATATCATAGAATCAGAAGATAAAATCATCATTGAAAGAATCCACAGATCACCTCCTGGAAGAGACCCCAAAAGGAAAACTCCAAGGAATACTGTAGCCAAATTCCAGAATTATCAGGTGAAGGAGAAAATACTCCAAGCAGCTAGAAAGAAGCAATTTAAATATCATGGAGCCACAGTCAGGATTGCTCAGGACCTGGCAGCTTCAAGATTAAAGGATCGCAAGGCTTGGAATATGATATTCCGGAAGGCAAAGGAGCTTGGACTGCAGCCAAGAATCTATTACCCAGCAAAACTGAGCATTCTCTTTCAGGGGAAAAGATGGACATTCAATGGCATTGGGGACTTTCAATCTTTCCTGAAGAAAAGACCGGAACTGAATAGAAAATTCAATCTTAACATACAAGACTCAAGAGAAGTTTAAAAAGGTAATCAGAGAGAAAAAAAAAACGTTACTCAATTAGGTTAAACTGTTTATATCCCTACATCAGAAGATAATAACTCTTAAGAAGTGTAAATGTATTTGGGCAGAGAGAAGGAATTTACACAGAGGGTATAAATATAAATTGTCTTTGATGTGATGCTACAAAGAAAATTAAAGGGCTAAAAAGGGAGTCTATGGAGAGGAGAGGAAAGAGAGGTGGAATGGGGTGAATTATATCATATGAAGAGGTAAAAAAAAAAACCTATTACAATAGAGGGAAAGAAAGGAGGGGTGAACATTGTTTCAACCCTACTCTCTTTAGATTTGATTCAATGAGGGAATAACATTCATTGGGATAAAGAAACTTAGCTCATTCTTTAGGGAAGCAAAAGAGGAAGGGAAAGGGTAGGAACTGATAGAAGGGAGGAAAAAAACAAGGGAGAAAAGGGTAAAGAAAAGAGAGGGGTGTGATAAAAAGGGAGGACAGATTGGGGGAGGCAGAGGTACGAGGTAAAATATCAGTGAGGAGGAATAGAGTGAAAGAAGGGGGGAAAAGTACAAAGGGGGTGAATAGAATGGTGGGGAATAGTCAGTCAGTTATAATAACTGTGAATGTGAATGGGATGAACTCTGCTATAAAACAGAAGTGAATTGAAGAGTGGATTAAAAAACAGAATCCTACAATATGCTGTTTACAAGAAACATTTGAAGCAGAGAGATACACACAGAGTAAAGGTAAAAGGCTGGAGCAGAATATATTATGCTTCAACTAAAGTAAAAAAGGCAGGGGTAGCAATCCTTATCTCAAACAAAGTGCAGGCAAAAATAGATCTCATTAAAAGAGATGAGGAATTGACACTTAACACTTACTAGCTGTGTGACCCTGGGCAAGTCACTTAACCCCAATTGCCTCACTAAAAAAACAAAACAAAACAAAAAAAAAAAGAGATGAGGAAGGAAATTACATCTTGCTATCTATATTATTATATTATCTATATTATCTATAGATAATGAAGTAATATCAATATTAAATATGTATGTGCCAAGTGGTATAGCATCCAAATTCTTAGAGAAGTTAAATGATTTACAAGAGGAATTAGACAGTAATACTATACTAGTAGGGGATCTGAATCTCCCCCTCTCAGAATTAGATAAATCTAGCTGAAAAATAAATAAGAAAGAAGTGAAAGAGGTGAATAGATTACTAGAAAAGTTAGACATGATAGATGTCTGGAGAAAATTGAATGGGGATAGAAAGGAATATACCATTTTCTCAGCAGTACATGGCACATTTTCAAAAACTGACCATGTATTAGGGCACAAAAACATCTTAGTCAAATGTAGAAAGGCAGAAATAGTAAATGCATCCTTCTCAGATAATGATGCAATAAAAATTACATGTAAGAAAGAGCCAGGGAAAAGTAGAATGAAAATCAATTGGAAACTAAATAATTTCATTCTAAAGAATGAATGGGCCAAACAACAAATCATAGAAACAATCAATAACTATATCCAAGAAAATGACAATAATGAGACAACATACCAAAATATATGGGATGCAGCCAAAGTAGTGCTTAGGGGAAAATTTATAGCTCTAAATGCTTACATGAATAAAAAAGAGAAAGAGGAGATTAATGATTTGGGCATGCAACTTAAAAAGCTAGAAAAAGAACAAATTAGAAATCCCCAATTAGATACTAAACTAGAGATCCTGAAAATTAAAGGAGAAATTTATAAGATTGAAAGCAAAAAAACTATAGAATTAATCAATAAAACTAAGAGCTGGTTTTATGAAAAAACCAATAAAACAAAATAGACAAAATATTGGTTAATTTGATTAAAAAAAGAAAGAAGAATACCAAATTACCAGCATCAAAAATGAAAAGGGTGATATTACCACCAATGAAGTGGAAATTAAAGCAATAATTAGGAATTATATTGTCCAACTGTATGTCCCTAAATTTGACAATCTAAATGAAATGGATGAATACACAAATACAAACTGCCCAGATTAACTGAAGAGGAAATAAAATCATTAAATAAACCCATATTAGAAAAAGAAATTGAACAAACCATTAATGAACACCCTAAGAAAAAATCTCCAGGGCCAGATGGGTTTTTGGTTGAATTCTACCAAACATTTAAAGAACAATTAATTACAATATTATACAAATGATTTGGAAAAATAGCTGAAGAAGAGTCCTACCAAATTTGTTTTATGACACAAATATGGTGGTGATACCAAAACCAGGCAAAGCAAAAACAGAGAAAGAAAATTATAGACCAATTTCCCTAATGAATATTGATACTAAAATATTAAATAAGATATTAGCAAGGAGATTACAGCAAGTGATCTCCAGGATAATACACTATGACCAGGTGGGATTTATACCAGGAATGCAGGGCTGGTTCAACATTAGGAAAACTATTAGCATAATCAACCACATCAATAAGAAAACTAAGCAAAATCATATGATTATCTCAATAGTTGCAGAGAAAGCTTTTGACAAAATACATCACCCATTCCTAATAAAAACACTAGAGAGTTTAGGAATAGGTGAAGCTTTCCTTAAAATAATAAACAATATTTATCTAAAACCAACAGCAAGTATTATATGCAATGGAGATAAATTAGAGGCCTTCCCAATAATATCAGTGGTGAAACAGGGATATCCATTATCACCTCTGTTTTTTAATATTGTACTAGAAATGTTACCTTTAGCAATCAGAGAAGAAAAAGGGATTAAAGGAATTAGAATAGGCAAGGAGGAAACAAAACTATCACTCTTTGCAGATGATATGATGGTATACTTAGAGAATCCTAGAGAATCAACTCAAAAATTACTTGAAACAATGAACAAATTTAGCAAAATAACAGGATATAAAATAAATCCACATAAATCATCAGCATTTCTATACATGACCAACAAAGTCCAGCAGCAAGAGATAAAAAGAGAAATTCCATTTAAAGTAACAGTAGATAATATAAAATACTTGGGAGTCTACTTGCCAAGACAAACCCAGGAACTCTATGAACACAACTACCAAACACTCTTCACACAAATCAAATCAGATCTAAATAATTGGAAAGATATCAATTGCTCATGGATAGGCAGAGCTAATACAGTAAAAATGACAATACTGCCTAAATTAATTAACTTATTCAGTGCCATACCAATCAGACTGCCTAAAAATTATTTTATAGAGCTAGAAAAAATAATAACAAAATTCATCTGGAAAAACAAAAAATCAAGAATATCCAGGGAAATAATGAAAAAAAATTCACAGGAAGGTGGGTTAGTGGTACCAAACCTGGAGCTTTACTATAAAGCAGCAGTCATCAAAACTATCTGATACTGGCTAAGAAATAGAGTGGAGGATCAATGGAATAGGCCAGGCACAGGAAATGCAGTAGTAAATGACACTAGTATTGTAGTGTTTGATAAAGCCAAAGACTCCAGCTTTTGGGATAGGAACTCAGTATTTGACAAAAACTGCTGGGAAAACTGGAAGATAGTATGTCAGAAATTAGGCATAGACCAACATCTTACACCTTATACTAAAATAAGGTTGAAATAGAAACATGATTTGGACATAAGAGGTGATACCATAGGTAAATTAGGAGAGAAAGGAATAGTCTACCTATCAGATCTTTGGAAAGTAAAACACTTTCTGACCAAACAAGAGATAGAGAATATTATAAAATGCAAAATGGATGATTTTGATTACATTAAATCAAAAAATTTTTGTACAAACAGAAGCAATGCATCCAAAATTAGAAGGGAGGAAGAAAGCTGGGAAACAATTTTTATGGCCAGTACTTCTGATAAAGGCCTCATTTCTAAAATATAGAGGGAACTAAATAAAATTTATAAGAATCCAAGTCATTCCCCAATTGAGAAATGGTCAAAGGATATGAACAGGCAGTTTTCTGATGAAGAAACCAAAGCTATCTATTCCCATATGAAAAAAAAATGCGGGGCAGCTAGATGGCGCAGTGGTAAAGCACCAGCCCTGGATTCAGGAGTACCTGAGTTCAAGTCCAGCCTCAGACACTTGAGACTTACTAGCTGTGTGACCCTGGGCAAGTCACTTAACCCTCATTGCCCTGCAAAAAAAAAAATGCTCTAAATCTCTAATGATTAGAGAGATGCAAATTAAAACAACCCTGAGGTACCACCTGACACCTATAAGATTGGCTAAAATGACAAAAAAGGAAAATAATAAATGTTGGAGAAACTGTGGAAAAATTGGAACACTAATGCATTGTTGGTGGAGTTGTGAACTGATCCAACCATTCTGGAGAGCAATTTCGAATTATGCTCAAAGGGCGATAAAGCTGTGCATACACTTTGACCCAGCAATACCACTTTGGGGTCTTTTTCCCAAAGAGATTATGGAAAGGGGAGAGGGAACTACATGTACAAAAATATTTATAGCTGCTCTTTATGTGGTGGCAAGGAATTGGAAGTTGAGGGGATGCCCATCAATTGGGGAATGGCTGGACAAGTTGTGGTATATGAATACAATGGAATACTATTGTGCTGTAAGAAACGATGAGCAGGAGGAGTTCAGAGAAACCTGGAGGGTCTTGTGTGGGCTGATGATGAGTGAGATGAGCAGAACCAGAAGAACATTGTACACAGTATCATCAACATTGTGTGTTGATCTACTGTGATGGATTATATTCTTCTCACCAATGCAATGGTACAGAAGAGTTCCAGGAAACTCATGATAGAAGAGGATCTCCAAATCCAGGGGAAAAAAAAAGAACTGTGGAGTATAGATGCTGAATGAACCATACTATTTCTTTTGTTTTTGGTGCTGTTGTTTTTCTATTTTGAGGTTTTTCATCATTGCTCTGATTTTTCTCTTATAACATGACTGATGCAGAAATATGTTTAATGCTAGTATATATATATATATATATATATATATATATATATATATATATATAAAACCTATGTCAGATTATGTGCTGTCTAGGGGAGGGGGGAGGGAGGGGAGAGAGGGAGAAAAATCTGAAATTGGAAAGCTTGTATAAACAAAAGTTGAGAACTATCTTTACATGTAACGGGAAAAAAAATAAAATACTTTATTAATTAAAAAAAAACACAGGACACTTCACAAGACAGGGAAGATTCATGTACCACAATGATGGACTTTAATAGCAAAGTAGAGGAATAACAGGTAGATGGAATGCTGTAAGCCATAATGTCAATGAAGGCAATCGTGAAGGCTGTTCAGGAGAGAAGGATTAGACCAGTTTGATCAATGCAAAAGGGTCATGTAGAAAAAGAGTGGCTGGAAAGATATGTTGGAGCAAGGTTTTGAGGATTTTAGTAGCAGAATAGGAAGTTTGGTCATTTTCCAATGGAAATAAAGTCATTGAAGGATTTTAAGGAAGGGGATGGCATGGCTAAAGTGGTTTTTCAGGGATAATTCAGATTTTTAGGCTTTTATTTTGTATAAATATAAGAGATGAGGCTATCACTCTGATTAACAACCCATACTCACCCCCCACAAAAAAAAATAAATAAAAGAATCTACCTGCTACAGAAAAATTAGAAAGACAGGTAGTAGAGTGTCACATCATTGCCCTTATATGAAGAAGGTAGAAGGATGGTCAAAAGACTGGAGATTATACCACACCAGGAATGCTTGAAGGACCAAGAATTGTTGGTCTAGAATGGAATGTGGTGAAAACAGATGGACATGATAAATTTACTCAAATATTTAAAGGGAGAGTGGTTGTATTTTGCTTGTCCATAAAAAGTATGACCAAGTGCAGTCAGATCAAGATTGAGAGAGGCAGATCTAGCCTTACTGTAAAGAAAAATCCAACAATTAGAGCTTGTTCAGGATGGAATGAGTGACCTCAGGAAAGAGTGGTTTCTTGTCACTGAAGGTCTAATAACAGAATCACAACTTGTGAGTGATGCTGTAGACGGTATTTCTATAAAGGCATGGATTAGATTTGACATCTATACTTTTGTGATACTACTGCCTTGGTAGTCCCCATCCCAGCTACCTCTCTAAACCTTTCCTTTTTCAACCAAATCCAAGAAATAACAGCAAAATGGTGATACCATAATATCATGGGGACCATAGTAGTGATGGTTAAAAAGGTGGGTTTCATGGCTAGGCTACATCCTGACTTAGCAATACTTAAAAAGTAAGTCCACACATACATTGTTTTACAGGGAACCCTGATGAACTCAATCCAATAAACTTCTTGACGAAATTATAGGATGTAAGGAACAGGTAAAAGAAACATTGAAGTGTTAAGGTATGATTCCTTGGAGACTTTAAGTGACTTCATTCACAACTTAAAGAGGGTGTAAAAACCATGAGTGGTAGATATTCAACTGAGTAACCTATTAACAACTTGTAAAGAAAGTAAAAAAGCAATGTCACACAAAAAGGAATAATTTCTAGTAATTGAGAAGTTAGCTATGGCAGAAGACATGAACTCTCCAAAAGTAATCATTCATTATCTTTTTTATGTACCTCTTCCAATTGCTGGGCAGAGGGAAGGGGAGGAGAACATAAAAGGAGATAATGGCATTTTGTCGTGGAGCAATTTACCCAGTAGGAGATGCTATCTGGCAGAAATTAAGCCCAACTCTAGTTGAGTTGCAGGAAGGAGTAGGCACACTGAATTATTCCCCTTCACACTTTGTTGTCTGGAATCTATTCTGCTATGTATATTTTCTTTGTTTCTGTTTTATTACTGACTTGGATAAATGGGATTTCTTTGCTAATTTCTATGGGTATGTTTATTGTGGAAGTAGTATTTGGTCAGAAGCAAATTAAGCCTTGGATATAAAGCTTAGTTCCTCCTTCCCCCCATTAAGAGACAGTGATTAAAAGTTGGCTATAACCTGAAAATATCAAAGAGATTAACAATATTTGAGGGAGCAGATAAATATAATTCTAGCCTGGCATTGGAGCAGGCTAGGTGATGCAGTAGAAAAGGTGCTGGCCCTCAATACAGGAAGTCTCTAACTGATTTCAAATCTGGCCTCAGATGTTTACTAGCTGTGTGACACTGGACAAGTCATTTAACCCTGTTTGCTTCAGTTCCTCAAATGTAAAAAGAACTGGAGAAGAAAATGGCAAAACACTCCAATATCTTTGCCAAGAAAATCCCAAATGCAGTTACAAAGAGTTGGACACAACTGAAAAATTACTGAACTGTTGTTCAGTGACAATCCTGACATCCCCTCTCTCTAAGTAAAGCAGAATGGCCATGCTTCTGGTCCCAAGCTCCTGCTTCCCCCCAGCACAAATTAAATTCTCCCTTAGAAAAGGTAAGGGATAAAGACAACTACCTTGCCACTCTTCAAGCAACAGAATAACACCCTCATGCTCCATGTGGCTAATAGCCCTTGCTACACACATAGGCAGAACAGGAGATTGCTAACTAGTAATGCTCCCTTTCCAATTATACCAATCTATTTACTTTGTAAGTTTTAATAACTTGATTTATTGAAGCAAATCTATGCACTTTCTAATTCTTGAAATTCATTTTAAAAGGAACAAATTCTGGCATTTCACAATTATATTGCTAGGTGCCTTATAGTAGAAATAGTCTTCCTAGAAGTAACATTTAAATGTGAGAAGTGCTTATTTTTTTCTCTCCCAAAATCTGCCCACCACCCCAACCTCTCTCCACTAAATAATTACTTAGCCCAGACCAATAGTACTGTAGGCTGAGCAACAAAAGGAGTATTAAGAAAACACTAAAAATATAGCCATACTTTATTGCACCTCCCCCACCTATTACTCACTTAGAAAAAGACTGAGAGAGCACTACAGACAGGATAAAAACATGTGGTAAGAATGGAGGAACACAAACTAAATGTCAAAGATAGGCAACTTCTAAAACCATCAGCCAATGAAAAGGTTGGGAAATGGAGCTGCCTTCTACTACTCTACCTAATTTCTACATTGTTTTCATTGTGCTGGTTTGTAACCCATAGTACCAATTCCCTTTCTATAACCTGTAGATATTGGGGAAAGTTTCCAGAATGTGACTGGGCAAAGCACCAATGTAGCATGCTGAAACTTTTTCCCTTGGTCTTTTCTATGTTAAATGAAATATGTGACTATAGAAAAATAATAACCATTTTAATATAAATATAGAAGGTTGAGGCTGACCTAGAGAATTTTCCAGTTGTGGGGTAAGGGCCTTAATGCTATAATTTTTCCTGTTTTAGTGATCCTGAGCAATATTTTCTACTAAACTCGAGGTTAGCATTCAGAAGCCAACCAGCAAGCGTCTCTTTCTTGCTCAACCATGTGAAGCCATTTGGCTTGCCAGAGTAGGAAACTCAGGCATGGGCATTAAAGAAGATATTTTGTGCATGTGTCAGAACAACCTTAACAAGATCTCTGGGATTGTGGCCTAAGTATAGGGCCACATGATAAGCAAATTAAAAATGACATTTGCTCCCTGTTTAGTTAAAAAGTTGATGGATAAGCTTTTCCAACAAACTTATAGAACAACCTCCACCCATTGTTAGCTGTTTGTACTACTACAGTCAATTACAGTGCCCCAAATGTCATGTGGTATACCCCCAAAAGCACAAACACTTTATATCCAGGTCACATAAGTATACACCCTTGTATACTCAATGTCAGTCTACAAAAAACATCAAAAATTTGGAACAGCATGTTATATAAATTGTAATAGCCATGGGAGTTCCATGACCCTGGGTGGGGGGGGGGGGAAGAGGAGTGTATTCTTCTTATTTTGCTTTTTTTCACATATCTCATGTAGGATAGGGCTTTGCATACAGTTGATTGCTTAATTGTTGCTTTATCAAATTGTATTGAAACGAATGGCATGACATTTTGCTACATTACTACATTGCTACAACGCCCAAATCATGAGAAGTCATATTAGTCCATCTTGAGATATTCTTTGGAGGTTTTGTAGAGATTTTCAAGCATTATGTCTTCTCTTAGAAACCTCTGTCACTTCCTGGCAGCTGGGAGGAGGCAAGTTTAATCCTCCCAAGAATGATTTCATTCACTTACAAGTGTTAAGCATCATCCCCTCTTCTCTCTCACCACCTCACATTCTCCATCAATCTTCATAACTCATCTGAAAACAAATCTTTTCTGCTGTTGTTTTGCTTAAAATTTATAATCACTAAAAAAATAAAACCTTTTAAACTAAAAAATGTTTCAGGGGCATAGTTTAAGTGGAAGAAGGTTGAAAAGACACTGAGAACAATCAAGACTATACTTGACTATTTAAGGAAACATGTGTCTATCCCTGAATTTGGTGTGAAAACAAACAACATGAAAGACCTATTCGTTTTAATAAGCACTAAATAGAAGCATGTTGTTTTTGTGTGTGGTTCTGAGATCTATTTGTTTGAATGCTGACAGCAGAGTAGGGAAGTCCATTTAGCCATCATCCTGTGGGTGTTGAGCAATTACCACCAGGAAACCTGAACAAATTCTCATGTTCCCTGATTTTTGCGTAGAAGATAGCAGATCCAGTGGTCTTCTTTCCCATGCACTAGAAAAGAATAGGGCATAGCAACCCTTGAACATAGTAGGCATGAGTCTTATTGCTCCCTAAAACAAACCAACTTTGAGATTATGGAATTTCGCATGGGGCATTCTTATCTACAATCTTCTCAGGACATTCTTCTCATAGAAACATATGGGTCAGAATTGGAAAGAACCTTAGAGATCATCTTCACAATTTTGCTTCAGACTGTTTTATTTCATATTACTTGCACCATGTACTCTACAGTCTAGCCAAACTTGCACAAGCTGACCCCATGCTTAGAAAGCACTTCCTCCTTACCTTCAACTAGTATTTTATAACTCCCTTCAGAGGAAAGGCCTTAGTGGTGCTCCTACTTCTTAGAGCTCTCTCTATTTTTCCAATACTACTTTGTATTTCTTATCTGTTTTCATGAATTATCTTAGTAAAATGTAAGTAGAATCCATGCTTTCTTTTTATAGATGAAAAAACTGAGGACCTCAGAGGTGAGGGATCTTGATCAAAGCCACACAAACATGTAGACAATACAACACAGTGGAAATCATAAAGTTATGAAGACCTGGGTTAATATCCCACAGGGCAGTGTTACCATGATCTGTTAATCTCCCTCAGCCTCAATTTCCTTGCCTATAAAATGTGTATAATAACTGCAACAGCTGCCTCACAGGATTGTGGTGATATTAAAGTGTGATCACACAAGATAATGCATGTAAAGTGACACAGAAAGATCAGTTAGTGTTGTTAGTATAGGCAGGATAAAAATGTATGTGCCCTTAGCAATAGCTACACAACTGTGTCTATGGTGAACTATCAAGAATTTGAAAAGTCAAAATTGACTTAGGTACTAATTACAAGACATGGAGTTTCCTATGTAGAATTAGAACCCTCAGCATGATTACAGGATAGGGGCAGGTATCTGCCTGGGCAGTGACTCAAGGAGGTAGTTCATTGGTTGTTGTTAGAAAAGACAAAAAGATCAGACATTTATATACAAAACCATTTACTTAAATGAACAGAGGTTGTCTGACTCAAGATCCAAAGCCTTTTCTATTTCACCATGCTTTGTGGTTTCTTAAAGAGAAAGAAAATGAAATAGGCTAAAAGTGAACTATTGCCAACATAACAATCAGCTACATTCATAAAGCACTTTAAAGTTAGCAAAAAGCTTTTCTCCCAATGAGTTTTTGAGGGAGGTTCTGCCAGCATTATTATTCTCATTTAAGGCAGCTGGGAGATATAATTCGAACAGAATACGGGGTCTGAAGTCAGAAAGACCTGAGCTCAGATCCAATCTCAGGTACTTACTAGCTGTGTGACTTTGGTCAAATCACTTAACCTCTGTTGCCTCAGTTTCCCCAATGGTAACATGAGGATAATAATAGCACCTACCTCATAGGGTTGTTGTAAGGCTCAAAATGGATATTTGTAAAGCATTTAGCATAGTGCCTGACACATAGTAAGGGGTATATAAATGCTACATGATAATAATAGTAATAATAATAATTTTATAGAGAATCAGAAAGCTTAAGCGACTTGCTCCCAATTACATAGCTATAAAGCCTAGTAAACTGAAAATATTTTTTCTTTACATTCCACAATCCATTCTATTATCCAAACTGTGGGGACCATTTTTTAATTGGGGAGTGCTAGCTAAGTGGCTCACTGCAATATTGGGGCAAGGAAGGAGACTGGCAGCCTCCCTCAAAACAGAACAAGATTTATTTTAACAAGAACGAACTTAAAAAAAAAACAGGATCAGTAGGATAAAGAGAAAGGAAATAAAATGGGAAAAGGGAAATTATAATACCTGGAAAAATACCACCGCCCAGGAATCAGCTGAAAATACGCAGCAGAATGCCTGTCACTTTCCAGCTTCCATCTAGAATGTCCAATTCTCCTCCCCCAAACCTAGAAAAACCCCACACAGTCCCAGCCAATGGGATGGCCGCTCTGACAGTCACATGACTGCCCTCACTAGGCTTCCAATCATTATAATTTTGCCAGGTTCATGTAGGCATCAGCAAGTGGTGATGACGTGAGGTGCCAGAGCCCTGGCAAAGGCTACAACCAATGGGTGGAGCACCGTGCGGTTTGCGGAGCCCCAGGCCAATGTGCGCCAAGGCATAAAAACCTCAAATAACAATTAATTCTTTGCAAAAATATTAGGCAAGCAGATAACTACTGCCATCCTAAGAACACCAACCCTGCTTCCTGCCCAGCTCTCACAGTCATCATCTAGGAAGGCAGCTCCCATGAAAAGGGATCCAGCCATCACCACCAGCTTCCAACCAATTGCTACTCACAGACTAATGAGCCATTTTGACTCAAGTAGCAAAACATCCTGATGAAGAGTCGAGAGGCAACATGTAGTGGACAAGTCAAACCATCACCTTGACCACCATCCCCTCTCACTTCCCAGTGGGGACATCCTATGGTCCTGAACCCAACAGGCTTGTTAATACCAGTGATTCTGGCACAGTGATCTCAACCATCATTCTGTAAAGCAATCCCTAGGGAGATGGAATCTAACAACTGTGCCTGCAGGTGCTAAAGTCACATCTATTGAAGACACCAAAGAAAAGTCTTGTAATCAAGTCTTTAACACTGTCAAATGGGTCAAAGGAGTGGAATTTAACATCTGCATTGTCACAGCATCTGGAGAATCACAGGACCTTTCGATCTGATTTGCAGTTGAAACCTTCCATATAGTCTCATCAGAATGTGAGCCCTTTGAGAACAAGAACTGTCTTACTTTTCCATGCATATCCCCAGAACCTAGCACAGTGCTTTGCATGTGGTAAGTGCTTAATAAATGCTTTGTTTATGCATTGATTAAAAGAAGATTGATATTTTCATACATTGCATGCTGCACCATACACATATATGCATTTTTCTTTTCCACAATATACATATATACATTTTTATTTTCTGAATGTATAAAGATTTACATAATGCATAATAATACACCATTATCTTTGAGCATCTCTTTTGTTTGAAGAAAAATCTGCTTCTTCAGACTTTTGTCAGTGAAGACCATTCTCCCAACTCCTATTCTGCTTTTTGCTAGAACATAGACCTTGTGAGAGAATAGACTCAACATGACAGTCCCAAACTTTGCGAATGGAAGGTAATTTATTTGATGCTGCCACACATTTCATTGTGATGAAAGAATCTGATGAATTATTGTGTTCTAACACTGAAGGCCATTCTCCAGAGCCAGACCAGTAAGTTCCAAATACATTTAAAAGGGTCAAGGTGCTAACTGTCTGATGCAGCATTCCATCAACATACTGTCCCACCCAATCTGTGGGGTCTAGAGGAAAGCCTAGCCTTCACTCCCCTGAAACATTTAATATCTAGTATGTTGCAGTCCAGGATGCTGGTGATTTAAGAGGTGGCACTGAGTCAGGACTAAACTATAATGGAAGAGCTTTCATACTTAGACATAAAGCTGATGTTCTAACCTTTGGTGATTATGAAAGCTCTTTTGCTACACAAGGAGGCCAAAGAAATTTCCCAGGTGATTTCATTTGGATCTCAGATCCAGGGCTCAATTGTTTTGGAATGTTGCTATGCATTGTTAAACAGCTGCCACATTTCAGCCAAGAGGTGGCTGCATTTCAATGGTGGGTGAAGTAATTCCTGTTTATATATGCAGTCGCAAAAGAGTTTTGGAGCCCTTTGGCATGCCAGGCATTTTATAATACATCATTAGTTATTTCTAACAATAGTCTAAGAAGGATGAGGGCTCTCTCACACATATACATACTTTGAAAGGTGATAGTCAACCAGAAACAACCTCTGAGGTATTCTCTTTTATCCAGTTGATTGGAGCACAGCTGAGAATGTCACTTTAATGGTGAAACAAATCTTGAGGTAATTTCTTGGAATGCGTATCTGATGAGAACAGACCAAAAAAAGGGGAGGGGGGAAAAGCTGAACAATAATCTACATATCTGGTGGCCCAGACAATGGCAGCAAGCCCTCTGGAAAAGAAAAGTCTGTTTTTGAGGCATGTGCTCATTGCGGTCATCACGGACTGCTAAATCCAGGTTAGTGAAGTAATTACATTATTGCTTTGCAAACTCTAGCCACAAAAAAAAAAAGGCTAAACTTGACATTTGGACACTAATCAAGGACTACCCATTTTCTCCATGAGAGCTGGGATTCAGATATGAGGCTTCTTAGTAATTAAACTTCTTTTACGAGTGGTATTCACAAGTGGGCTGAGCTTGTCACTATTCAATTCATTTTCCAAATGGGGAAAAAAGCAGAGACTTTGAGTAACTTATTCAGTATCCCAGGACACTATGGAAAACTCTAGAATATAAACCTTATTTCCTGACTTAATATCATCTGAGCTGTCTGAAAGACCATATTTTTATCCCCCTGTGACTACTCAATATCAGTCCTAGAATTTATAGCAAATTATATCAAAGCAAATACACACATGTATACACATGACCACATATGACAAACTCACAAAACTGAGGATGAAGGTTTATAGTCACTCTGCTATATCAAGCACTAGATTCTGCTATTTTATTCACTGTTGATTATCTAGAGGAAAAGCAACCTGATAAGGAAAAATTCATTGTTAGTATATCAAATTTATCAATTTATTGTTAGTACATCAAACTACTCTTTGTAAAATAAGTAAAACTGTTATTTTGTATGAATGTTTCAATCCCTGATTTCCAGAGATTCTTTGGATTTACATAGTACTTCAAAAAATTGTTATGGACTTATGGCATTCAGAGCTCAAAAGAAGATTATTACCAGCATTTAGTCTTTTGCTGTTGTTCAGTTGTTTCAGTCATGTCCAACTCTTCATAATTTCATTTGGGATTTTCTTGGCAAAGATACTGCAGGTATTTGCCATTTCCTTCTCCACATCATTTTACAAATGAGGAAACTGAGGCAAGCAGGGACACACAGGTAGTAAGTGTCTGAGACCAGATTTTAAAAAAATTTTTTTAGTGAGACAATTGGGGTTAAGTGACTAGCCCAGGGTCACACAGCTAGTAAGTGTTAAGTGTCTGAGGCTGGTTTTGAACCCAGATACTCCTGACTCCAGGGCCGGTGCTCTATCCACTGCACCACCTAGCTGCCCCTGAGACCAGATTTTGAACTTAAGATGTCCTAACTTTAAGCACAGCACCCTATCCACTGTGCCAGCTAGATGCCCATTCATAGTCTACCCCCTTCATTTTGCATATGAGGAAATGGAGCCCCAGAGAGGGAAGAGACTTGGACACGGTTCCCCAAGTAGCATGTTACAGAACCAGGATTCAAATCCTAGTCTTCCAACTGTGGATTCTGTGTTCTTTATAATGTATTACCTTACACATTTTCCTCATTTTACTAGGTTATAAAAACAATAGCAAAAACAAAGTTCTGGGGGCTTTGAGGTTTTGTCTTAACATCATAACATCATTTGAAGTTTTATTTATTGCGATGGTTAGTTTAGTATTTTTAAAAATTTATTAATATGTTTTGTTTTGAAATGAGAGGCACTTCCCAACTTTCCAACGGACACTCAAATAGACCCTATAGAGCACATTACCACTAAAAGTACTTTAAAGAATTATGATAAAAACAACAACAAGAAGAAGCAGGGATGTGCCCTTTAAATTTAACAATGAGGTAGTAACATAAATCCTTGTATTTGACTAAATTTTCATTGCTTCTCTATGCTATTGTAGACAACGTGTATATTATATTTTTGGTTTTGCTTTCTTCACTCTGAATAACTTCATAAAAGGCTACTTGTACTCAGAATTCTTTATATTTTTTTCATTCCTTATGGCTCAGTGATTTTGCATTACATTCATAGAACATAATTAGTTCAGCTAGCCTCCAATCACTGATGTATTTTGATTCCAGCTTTTTCTTATCATAAATAATGCTGCTATAAATATTTTTGTTCATGAGTCTTTTATTGCTGTCAATAACTTTCTAGGGATATAATTACAGGAGTGGAAAATCTCCAGTTCATGAGCTATGAAAAATTTAGAAACTTTTCTTGCATAATTTCAAGTTGTTTCATGGAACTGTTAAACTGACTCATAGTTTTGCCAATCATGAATAATAATAGTAAAGATCTTAATAATATCCAGAATTTATATAGTACTTTAACGTTTACAAAGCACTTTTACAAATATTGTCTCCTTTAAGCCTCTCAACAACCATAGGAGATGGGTACTATTATTATCTTCAATTCGAAGATAAGCAAACAGAAGCAGACAGAACAGTGATTTGTCCAGGGTTACATAACTAGTAAGTATCTCAGGCTGGATTTGAATTCAGTTCTTTGAATCAAATTTCTCATATAGATGTTTGGTATGCTAGTTTATCTCCACATATATTTACAGCTATATGCTTATACATGTACATAAAATATGCACCCATGCATACACATGCACATATGTACATTTGTGCACATATACATTCACATATGCATGCCTGAATAAATATAAATGTTTACACATATAAGCCTTTTCCCCAAAGATATGAATAAAAAGGTCTCACAAGAATTACAATCTATTAATAATCATATGAAGAAGTACTCTAATTCAGTAATAATAAGAGAAATGCATATTGAAACAAACCTAAAAGTTTCACCACACAAACTGCAAATTAATAAAGATGACAGAAAATAGGAATAGTTGATGTTAGAAGGGTGATGGAAAGATAGACACACTACTGCATTGCTGATGAGGCTGTGAATCATTGCCTTCATTATGAATCAATCTAGAATTATGCAAATAAAGAAACAAATGCCCACATCCTTTGTTTTGTGTTGTTTGCGGGGGCAATGAAGGTTAAGTGACTTGCCCAGGGTCACACAGCTAGTAAGTGTCAAGTGTCTGAGCCCAGATTTGAACTCAGGATCTCCTGAATCTAGGGTCAGTGTTTTATCCACTGTGCCACCTAGCTATTCCATTTGGTATTTTGCGCTTTTTTTTTTTTTTTTGCCCACATCCTTTGACTTAGAGTTTCCACTTCTAGGTTCACATTCCAAAAATGGCTAGGAAAAAAATTCTCCATATATGCCAAAATATTTTAGTAGTATTTTTGTGATAACAAAGAATTGGTAACAAAGTAGAAGACCATCAGTTGGGGAATGGCTAAACAAAATATATACAATGCCATGTTACTGTGCTGTATGAAGAAGAATATAATGAATACAGAGAAGCATGGGAAGATTTATACTGGCTGATACAGAATGAAGCAAAGCCAAGAAAACTCTATCTATCTGTCTGTCTGTCTGTCCGTCCATCCATCCATCCATCCATCCATCCATCCATCCATCCATCCATCCATCCATCCAAACATCCATCCATCTATCTATCTATCTATCTATCTATCTATCTATCTATCTATCTATCTATCTATCTATCTATCTATCTATCTATGACAATAATGTAAATGGAAAGAACAACCACAAAACAGTGCAAAAGTGAATATTAAAAGATCATAAAAAGCAGGCATGGCATGAAAGAAATAGAAAAAGACAACCCCATCCTATTCTTTTACAAAGGTGGAGAACCATGGACCTGTTACATTGCATATATTTTCATAATTTTTCAGTATATGGGTCAATGCTCCTTATTTTTCACTATTTTTACTTTAAAATATAATCTGCTTTATGACAATTATACTTTGGAATAGAGCACGGGAATAATGAGAAAAAATTTTGTGATTTAAAAAAAGATATCACTAAAAATTTATAAACAATTTCAACTGTTCTGCAAGGAATGAAGCTTTGCCAGGTATTAAACTATATATTTGTGGGGATGTGCTTCTCTTTCTTTGCTGGAAAACTGTCTCTAAGATAAAAGAAAAATCATATACTTAAATTCAATAGACCTTTTAAAATTCCCTATTTAAAGGAAAAAGGAGGGACGGGTTTCTGTAAATATTAATAACACTCAGAATAAATGTAAAAATGCCACACAAATTGAGATGGGATTAAGATAATTATCTTAAATGTTTCATGGAATATTGGGTATTAAAAGAGACAGGTATGAGATGGCTAGTATGACCAGGAAAGAATTTCCTTGTGGGATCTCTGCAAGGGGTTATCACTAGTCTCCAGGAAATGCAAGTAAAGATCAAATGGCAGAGTTTAGCGCATAGGATTAAAATAAGTTGTTCATGTGGACACTCACTGAGTAGAGTCCCTGTCAAGTTGGCTATTGATATGACTTTGTGTGTCCATCTTTTATGTAGGGGTGGGTGCTCTCTTTCCTTGTTATGATTGCTGTTTCTTTGTCATGTCTTATGTTTTTGGAGTCAGTTTTAATCCTTTATTTTCCATTCTTTTCTTTCCTTATCAAATAAACTTGCTTAGGAACTGCTGACTTTGAACAAAAAAGTACTTTATGGTCTTTGGGAATGTAATTTCTCCCATTTCTGTCAGAGAGATACAGCTTCTCTGACTTATTTACTAAATGAGCATTTAAAGTGATAGATACTGCTTTTCTTTCCACCAGCTCCACCATATTCCAGTTAGTTGCCAAAATGATGAACACAAAAGGAAAAAGGAAAGGGACATAATACATGTTTTCTAGACCCTTTAGAACACATGGTATTGTCCCTTTGGCTACATATATGCAAATATATAAGAAAGGTGATATTGTAGATATCAAGGATATGGGCACAGTTCAACAAGGAATGCCCCACAAATGTTACCATGGCAAGACTGGACAGGTCTATAATGTTACTCAACATGCTGTAGGCATTGTTGTAAACAAACAGGTTAAGGGCAAGATTCTAGCCAAGAGAATTAAAGTGTGTATTGAGCATATTAAGCATTCTAAGAGCAGAGATAGCTTCCTGAAGAGGGTAAAAGTAAATGACCAGAAAAAGAAGGAAGCCAAAGAAAAAGGCACCTGGGTTCAACTGAAACATCAGCCTGCTCCACCCAGAGAAGCACACTTTGTGAGGACCAATGGCAAGGAACCTTAGGTGTTGGAACCAACTTCCTATGATTTCATGGTATAAATGACTAAAAAACATAATAAAAAGATTCTTGGATTATGAAAAAAGTAGAAAATAAAGTGATAGATACTTGCAGTGTGGATAATAATAAGGAAAAGAAAAATAACAACAATTATCTGTATAACACACTTTAATGGTTATAAAGTGTGATGTTTAAAATCTAAATGTATGGTTGACTTAAATTAGAAGCTTTAGCCCCAGTCTTTGGGCATTAAGCATTTATTAAAGCATACCAGGTATTCACGTGGAATTCAGAAAGTTAATAAAAGGCCTATCTAGCCTAGAGTTCCAGCCTGGTCAGGTTCTTCCTCCATCATGAGCCTGCTTCAACCATGAACTCCTCTCAAACTGAGTGTGGAAGCTTTTTATAGGTCTGGAGCAGAGGCGGTCCTTACACACTGCTTCAAGCTAATTGGTAGGCATCATCCAAATCCACTGGGTCACTGGACTTGAAGGTGGTCTTGAGTTGAGTTCAAAGTCCCTGGCTTCTGAGAACAATAACTTAAGGACCAGCCAGGTGTGGTTACAATCTAATTAACTTGAAGTAGGCTAATCAGCAAAGTCAATCACTCTCACTTAATTCAATCAGTTTAGATTAATCTCCAAGTGAGCCTTTGAGTATCTGCCAAATCCCATTATTTTCTCACAAAAGTCCTTTGTATAGATTATCCATTATTTCACTATTAAATTTGACTATAAAACCACACAAAATCAACTTATAAAAACATGGGGAAAAGAAAGTTACAATTTTCTTTTTTAATGTAAAAATGAGTTCATATTCAGATCATCATTTCGTACTGGGATATACGAGAGGCAGCTTGTATATGCTAGAATTGGGTGTTTTGATAGTTATGACTGGTGAAGGGCTTGCAGCCATTTTGTTCTTGTTCATTTTGTTCTTTGTTCATCATTTAACCTTTGAATGATTGGATGGTTGAACAAATAGAACACACAAATGAATCAATGAACAGCATGGATTGGTGTTTAATATGTGCAAAAACAAAAAGGAAAGCAATTCCTATCCTCAATTCTACTTAGGAGAGGACAACCCATCCTGTCTGGAGAATCAGAGGCTAAATGTAAATTACAGTATTGAGTGTTTTGATTAACTATGATTTGCTTAAGTGTTTGGGGTGCAGTTTCATCTCTGTGTTATGAATTAATGAATGAAAAGATGAATGAATAAATGAATGAATGAAACAACAGTTATCAAATGTAAATTATGTGTCATGTAGGGGGAAGATAGATGGGACAATGGATAAAGCACCAGCCTTGAATTCAGGAGGACCTCAGTTCAAATCCGGACTCAGACACTTGATACTTACTAGCTGTGTGACCCTGGGCAAGTCACTTAACCTTCATTGCCCCACCAAAATAAGACTACGTGCCATGTATGGAGTTAAGTACTGAGGATACAAAAACACAAAGTACAAAAAACTTTGACCTCAAGGAACTTACATTCCAATAGATCAAGACAACCCTCATGGAAGAAGGGTGAGGGGGAAAGGAACAAGCGTTTCAGGCACTATGCTAAGTACTTTATAAATATGACCTCCTATGACCTGCAGAACAACTCTGTGAGGTAAACATTATTATGATTCTCATTTACATTTGAGGAAACTGAGGCAGACAAAGGTTAAGTAGCGTGTCCAGGATCATACAGCTAATAAATATCTGAGGTCAGATTTCAGTGGTGTCCACAGAGAGAAGTTTTGATCTGGGAAGTCACAGGTATGGAAAGTGGAATGATATTTGACAGTTCATCCCAGGAATGGTACCTTTGTAGTGATTATTATTTGTATATCTAGTGGTAGCGATCATGCAAACAAACACCCTGAGAGATGGTGGATAAGCCAAGAAATCACAGTTGCTACTGTAGGAAAGCCCCATTCATTCACTAGATTCCAAAAAAAAAGATAGAAATTTGAAACCCAAGTAGAGCTGTTTACATTCCATTGCCTTCATGATTGACTGGTGGCCTGTCTCTGAAAGAAATTTATTGGTCATGGGATCAGAAACTTCTCCCTACATATTTCAAGGCAAGCATCTAAAATACCATAAACCATTGACTTTCATGCAATGTCTCCTTTTACTAAACCTCAAGATCCTATAGTACTATAACACAGATCAAGACAAAAAACATGCTCTAAGTTATTGGAAGTTGTTTTAGTTTGGTTTGATTCAGTTTAGGTTTAGGTTTGTTTGTTCATTTGGCTAACTTTCCCATTAAATTAATCTACCATTTAGAGGCATTCACTCACCATGGTCCTAAGTGATGTCTAGTCAATGGAATCAAAAGGAGATTAAATTATTTGCCTTTGTCATCACACTTCAGGATATATATTGTCAAGAACTTTCCCCATAGGCAGGTTATCATGGAGTAAGGTTTTAATATGTCTGAAGTTTTCGCACTGCTCCTCATTAAGTTAGGACAAGTCTTAGAAAAACAACAGCAGTGCTAAACTAAGTCACTTGGAATGAATTTTGGCTGGATAGACAACAAAACCAAATGATTGACACTAAAAAAAAGAACACAACTATGTTATTGGCCTCCTGCAGAACTCTGAATTCTTGAAAAGTGGCAGAACAGTGTAATGTGTGTGTGTGGATGAATTCAGAGTCACCAGATTTGGGTTTGAATAGTGGTACTGCCACTTATTAGGGTCAGGATACAGTGCAGGATCTAGAATCATGAAGACCTGAGTTCAAATTTGGCCTCAGACACTATCTGTGAAACACTGGGCAAATTACTTAATCCTGTTTGCCTCAGTATCCTCATCTGTAAAATGAGTTGGAGAAGGAAATGGCAAATTACTCCTGTATCTTTGCCAAGAAAATTCTAAATGGGGTCACAAAGAGTCATAAACAACTGAAATGACTCAACAAATTGGTACTTTGTACTATAACCCTGAGAAAGGGACATGCTTATTCTATTCTCTATGTCTCTATCTCTCTGTCTCTCCATCTATAACTGTCTCTTTCCTTCTCTCCTCTCTCCTCTCTCCTCTCTCTCTCTCTCTCTCTCTCTCTCTCTCTCTCTCTCTCTCTCTCTCTCTCTCCTCTGTCACTCTCTTGTTATCTTTCTTGCCTATTGTCTCACCCATTAGATTATGAGCCCCTCAAGGGCAGGGTCATTTTTGTCTTTCCGGTATCCTCAGTGTGTAGCACAATGCCTGGCACAATATAGGAAGTACTTATCACTTAACTTGATTCCAAGCTCTAAAGCTATGCTTCTCTACCTTCAACTGCTGACCTTCAAGCTGAAACAAAAACAAAATGTCAGGTTCCACCTTTCTAATAGCAAGAGCTGCCAAAGATGAACTCTGATACAATATGCCCAGTGCTGATGCTGTTCTTTTCTTCCCAGAATTTGTTCCCTTCAAACAATGACTACAGCATTTCCACTAATCCCCACAGTTCCAACTTATCACCAGTCATTTTGAGAATCAAATCATAAAACCTGAAGTGGAAGGGGATTAATAACTTTTCAAATATCCTTGAACCAATATAATTTAGTTTGTTGTTTTGACCTTTATACATGATGAATACTTCTGATAGGCATTTTTCCCAGAACCATGGCTTCATTGATATAGGAAAGTAGGGCCAAGGAAATATCTTCTACTAATGTAGATGGGCAATTGGCTCTAAAAGTCTTAAGGATTCCTGGGGGTCCTTACATTGTGAAAGGTTAAGTGCTCAGGGTCATATTTATCAGGAAAATGCAAAGGCAAGGACTTGAACTCAGAACTTCCTGACTCTCAGGACAGTTTTCTTTCAACTATCCCACACTGTCCTAGATAGTCCTAAAGGATAAAATTAAATTTGTGACTTTCTTTATTTAATCATAAAAGCATTTTATTACTTTCTAGTTACATGTAGAGATCTTTCTCAACATTTTTTAAATAAAATTTCTAGTTCCAAATTTTTCTCCTTCCCTCCCTTCCCTCCCTGCCTTCCGAAGACAGCAAGCAATCTGATATAGGTTATATTTATACAGTAAATTTCTGACTTTCAATGAATAAAGACCTACTTTTAGTATAAGGAGACAGTTGAGTTTTCTCTTTTAGCAATGGATCCACATCGCCTGAGCATTTAGCCTGTTGTATAAGACAGGTCAAGGATCACTGCCTTCTCCACATAGCTAGAGTGTAAAGGAAGTTCAGTGGAATCCAGAAATAGATTCAAAGCAATGGCTTTGAGTAGTGGTCTTAGAAAAAAGAAGGGGGGGTGGTTTCCTAAGGAGCTACAGCCCAGAGAAAATAAGTGGAAAGATTTGAAAAACCCAGAAAGAAATAGTTAAGGAATTTCTTTTAGAAGGACATTTAATTCTCCCTGCCTCCACCAGACCCCAAAGGTTTGCTAGCCCATTGTTCTTAGCATCTATCCCATTCTGACCAAACCCAATTCACTGTGCCTCGTGCCACAAGAATACCTGCAGTTTTCTGTTTCCTTATCAAGTGAAATGAGGAAATGTGATGAGATTGTCTTTAATAACTTTGATACCTCCAAATTAAAAATTCAGCTAGAAGTCCTGGCAATTCAAAAGGTCAACCAAAGGATGAAACCAGTATGTATTTGTTGAGCATGAATTATGTGTCTAATACTCTAGTAGGTCCCATGAAGAACAGAGTAGCACTATAGTATAGAACTAAGTCTCCATTCTCATGGACTTTATGATTAAAATATGGGCAGCTCCCATTTTTGACTAATAATACACTTCTACCTCATAAATTGGATTGTATTCTCAATAGGAGAATAATTGCTACATTACTTTGCAATTGGTTTGTGACCTTTCTTAGCCTTCATATACCCTTGATTTCTCTCAATGATGACAAAACTGATCTCGGATTCCCATTTTTGTAACCTTAATGATTCCTCAGTCTCATTCCTTCCACATAGACAATCAATTGCCAAATCTTGTTCCTATACTACCCCCCAACTTCCCTCATATATTTCACTTTCTTTCTACTTATATTGCCATTGCTCCAGTTCAGACGTTTATCTTCTCTTATCTAGACTCTTGCAAAAGCTTTCTAATTGATCTCCCTGCCTCAAGTCTCTTTCCACTCCAATCTATCCTCTATTCATGGCTAACATTATTCAGTGAACTGCAGTTGCTCTTTATTCTTAAATATGCAGTCCTTTGGCACTTGCAGTTCTTTATAACCTGGCTTTTTCTTCTACCTCTCCAGTTTTCTTATTCCCTTCCACTATATAATCTATTAACATTGGGCTATTTGCTGTTCTTTGCATGTTGATACTCCATGCCAAATGTATGTACCTTTGCACTGGCTGCCAAGAATTCTATTCCTCCCTACCTCTACCTCTTAGCTGTCCTGACTTCCTTCAATACTTAGTTCAAATCTCATCTTCTGCAGGAAGTATCTTTCAGTCCTTTCAATTGCTAGTACTCTCCTCTTCAAAGTTACTTCCCATCAACTATATGTGTATCATGTCCTTATTTATTTCCATTTTGTCTCTGCCATTAGAATGAGACTTCCTTGAGGGCAGGGACAGAATTTTTGCATTTCTTTGATTCTCCAGTGCTTGGCACAGAGTCTGACACATAGTATATGCTCAGTAAGTGCTTGATGATTGATTGTTGATCACCCCTTCCTCCTTTCATCTTTTTCATCTTTGGCTTACAATAAACCATCCTGGGGGGGGGGGCAGCTAGGTGGTGCAGTGGATAAAGCATTGGCCCTGGATTCAGGAGCACATGAGTTCAAATCCGGCTTCAGACACTTGACACTTACTAGCTGTGTGACCCTGGGCAAGTAACTTAACCCCCATTGCCCTGCAAAAAACAAAAACAAAAACAGTAAGCCATCCTCTACTCTGAAATTTTTTTTTCTCTTTATGTACTTGGTTCTGTTATAATTCATCTCTTATCCCTCAAAATTCTATTCTGGGCCTTTTTTCTCTCCTTATTCTCTACATTTTAGTCATCACACTAGCTCCCAAGGGATTCAGCTATTATCTCTAGTCAGAAGATTCTCAATTCTATATATCCAGCCGATTCCTTTCTCTTGAAATCTAGTCCTATCATATCAACTCATTTTTTTTAAGCAAACTTGGCAATTGGCTTTCATATTTTTTACAGGGCAATCAGAGTTAAGTGACTTGCCCAGGGTCATACAACTAGTACGTGTCAAGTGTGTGAGGGTGGATTTAAACTCAGGTCTTCTTGAATCCAGGATCAGTGCTTTATCCACTGTCCCACCTAGATGCCCCCCACTAATTCATTCTTTTTTTGGGGGGGTGCAGGGCATTGAGGGTTAAGTGACTTGCCCAAGGTCACACAGCTAGTAAGTGTCAAGTGTCTGAGGCCAGATTTGAACTCAGGACCACCTGAATCCAGGGCCAGTGCTTTATCCACTGTGCCACCTAGCTGCCCCCCCACTGATTCATACTTAAATCTTGTCTTTCACTCCTTTCTTCCTCCAATGGCTAACCAGCCATATCTATGTCAAGTTCTCAAGTTTTGTCAATTGTACCTCCATATCATTTTTATCTCTACCATTTTCATGACTACTTATATACCCTCATAAGTCAGGCTCCCATCACATGAACATAACATCACAGCTTCCTAATGTGTCTTGCCACTTCTATTTCCTTCTTTCTCCATTTCATCCACTACAACATGCTCAGAATATTCTTCTTAAAGACTAGGTTTGATCATTCTCCAGTTGCTCAAAAAACTTTGGTCATCTTCTATTACCTTTAGGATATAATACAAAATCCCGAGCCTAGTATTGAAGGACCTTCATTATCTTGCTCCTACCTAACTTTCTGGCCTAATTTCATCTTGGTCTTCTTATAAAATGGTATTTAGCAGTTCCCCAAACTCTCTATTCTATCTACAACTTATATATAACATTCACAAAGGCCATGCCACAAACCTGGAATGTCTTCTGACCTTATCTCTGCCTCACAGAACACTTATCTTCCTTCAAGACTCAGATCAGCTGTCATTTCCTTGGTGAAATCTTCCTTCACACCTCAATCAGTGCTCCCTTCATTCTTAAATTACCTTACATTATATATGTGTGACCATAATATATCCCAAAGTGGAATGTAAGCTCCTTGAGGGAAAAAAAGTTTGACCAGTGTCTTTGTAGCCCCAGCTTCTAAAACAGTGCCTGACATACAGTAGGTATTGAAAATGTTAGAAACACATGGAAAGTTATGCATGAAATAATGAAGAGTGAAATGAGCCGAACAAAGAGAATATTGCGTACAGTAACTTCAATACATAAATTAAACATAAAGGACATATAAAGAAAGGTGCTATCTGCAACCAGAGAAAGAACTGATAAATAGAAGTATGTCTAGAATAATTTTATACACACACACACACACATATGTATATATATGTATATATACATACACACACACTTATACATATATATACACACACACACACATATATATATATATATATATATATATATATATATATATATATATATATATATATATTTGTGTCTAATAGTAGCCATTTCTAGGGTGAGGAGGGGAGGAAGGGAAGGGAAAAGGGGGAAAAATGTATATAATAACTTTATTATATATATATCTATATCTCAAAGGAATAGAAAGTTACACATAATAAATGTGCAATATCATGTGCAGTTGTTTCTTTTTATTATATTATTTTATAGAAATTTTTCTTTTATAACAAATTTAAAATAATTTTTAAAATGTTTGTTAAATTGAATTTTTAACCACATTCTTAGCACCAAATAAATAAATAAATAATGTGACTGTCTTCTGGTAGAGCTCAATTTTTAAGCTAGCCTTGAAGAATAGGTGGAATGAATCTGAGTGGCATGAATGCAACAGAAAGACAATTTCTGGTGAGGTATACCATGAGCATCAGTACATATAGGCAAATATAAGCAAAGCTTTTTTTTTGTTGTTATTTATGGTTGAGCAAGAGGATTACTATATATGGGCAGTGTCTCTTTCTAAGATTAATGTTACCACATGGCTGCTACCACTTAATAGAAACTCAAGTTGACATTGTCTTCAGTGATAATATCACACCTTCCACTTAGCAGTAGAACAAGAGTCATCAGGTAGATGTCAAACCAGAGGAGAACCAGGCACATGTATACAATTAGCAGAGGTCAGAACAAGCAGGTAAGACAAGAATTAAGGACAGTGGTAAAGAACCCTTAGGGGCAAATGCAGGTTAAGGCACAGGTAGATATAAAAAATTAGAGGAGGCAAAAGGTCTGAAATCCAGGCAAACAGGTAAGGTGGATCAACATATCAGTGATTAGAGTACAATATGTGAATCTGATCTTGAGTTAATATTTTATTCAGTTCAGTGGTATAAGTGGGCCACAAATAACAGATGTGCCTTGCGGAGTGTATATACAGTGGGATGAACTGTGGTAGCTTCTAACAGACAGTATTTCCTACTCAAAATAAGGATCAGGCACCTTCCTTTTGTATGCCTATGGCTGAGCAGCCAACACCTATCAAAAGACATTATTTCCTTGGCTGTGGCCAGCATACAGCAATCCAGAGATAGCATAGTAAAGTCACAAGACCATTGACCTTGGAGCTGGAAGACCTGGGGAAGGATCTTAGTTCTGTTTTTCAGCATCTGTAACACCTGGGCCAAGCTTCACCAAGTGTCAATTTCCTCATGTGTAAAAAGAGAATTTTGAAATGGATATTCTTTAAGCCTATGATATTGTAACCCATGGTGCAAAGCAGTGGTGGCTCTGGGCTCACATTGGCAAGGTTCATTCTTCGGGGTTTCTTAATAATAACTTTAGAGTTCATGCTTCCACCAGGGTTTTCCTGGACAACATCAGAATTTGGCTCATTTCATTCCCTAAAAGGGATCTTGGCTTCCATGCAAGACCTGAAGCTCACAAAACATTGAATACAACACAAACTTTAACCTTTATGAATAAACACAAGGGACTCCTACTCAAGCACTTTAAGGGGAAAAAACTTTCTAATAGGGTGGTCTTATGTAGTCATTGTGGCTCATAGTACCACTCCAGGGTTAAGAACTCACATGTGTTGGGAAAGAAACCTGGTATGCTAAGGAATCAAACATATGTCACCTCTGGTGAGTGCTGCCTTCCCTTAGTACCCATATAACTTACATGGCACACAGTACTAATGGATTTGCTCTTCTGTTTTGTGCCCTCCAGACCCTGCCCCCCATATAAAGTTAAGGGCTACTCTCACAGTCCAATCCCTTATTTGTAGTTCCAACATTCTTTCTGGGTCTAAATGAGTCTGGATGTCTCCATTTCATTCTCCATATCTTCTTTAGGAGAAGACTTCTTAAGAGAAAGATGAAAAGCTCAATAGGTTCCTGGTCTTGCTCCAAGTTCATGTGTTTCTCTGATTCTCATCAGTCAGTGTCTCTAAATGAAATTGGTTCCTTCATGCAACTGATTGACTGAGAGGTTATGTGGAGTCCAGGTGTCTACCTGGAGAACTAACTCCATCTAGTGTGCCATTAGTGACCTCTGTACTTCTTTATAATACCCCTCTATGTATATCTGACTTCTTTTTTAAAGGCCAGACCCAAGGACTTAAGAAGTGTATGATAAACTGAGAACTGGAGTAAGCAACAGGGCAAAAGTCCCATCAGTGAGGCAAGGAGAAACCAAGGCAAGAAAACTTCTCACTTTCCCTAGGGAACTCACATGTCAAGGAGAAAAAGAGGTGGGGAGGGGCTGACCTAACTTTCCCTGGGACATCATTCAGTATATCTGCTATGATGACTATAAGAAAAATGAAGAACTTTTATTTTTAAAAATGTATTTCATTGCTATCTTTTGTTTTTGCATCGCCTACACTTTCCTTTGTCCCTCTTCCCTGCTCTAGAAAGTCATCTCTTTTTTAGGAATCATAGAGGAATCTAAGTTGTTGAGGCCTGTGAGTGATTCTTTTTTGTCTTAATGATCTTAAGAGAAGACTAGAGAGGGAAAGAGAGATACAAACATTTTTAAAAGAGAAAAATAGAATTTGAAAAATTGAACATTATTTTTTTAATTGAACATTAGGGTGCAGCTAGGTGGCAAAGTGGATAAAGCACCAGCTCTGGATTCAGGAGGACCTGAGTTCAAATCCAGCCTCAGACATTTACTAGCTGTGTGACCCTGGGCAAGTCACTTAACTCTCATTGCCCCAGCCCCCCCCCCCAAATTTGAACATTATACAATGTTACAAACCTTTGGACCCCAGTCCTCCACAAATGAGCAAAGGGAAGTGTCATCTCATATTTTTTCTTTAGATTCAATCTTGTTCTTTAAAATTATCTAATATTCATCTTCAATTATTTGTAGTTCTTTTTTCCCATTATTGTTGCTATGTTCATTATTGTTTTCCTGAATCTTTTTACTTCACTTTGCATCAATGAATGAAAATCTTTCCCTGCTTCTCTGTAGTCATCATGTTTGTCATTTCTTACAGCATATTTTATTATATTGATGTAGTATAATTTGTTTTAGACATTTAGGCATTGATGGGCATATACTTTGTCCTAAATTCGTTGCTAGAACAAAAAATTCTGTTATAAGTATTTGGGTTATTATGGAGTCTTTGGGGCCTAAAATAGGCAAAAAGGTACGTATATTTTAGCATACTCTCTTTACCAAATTGATTTCCAGAATAGTTCCCATAATTTACAGCTTTACCAGCAGTGCAATAGTGTGCCTATCTTTCTTTTCTTTCTTTCTTTCTTTCTTTCTTTTTTTTTTTGGTGAGGCAATTGGGGTTAAGTGACTTGCCCAGGATCACACAGCTAGTAAGGGTCAAGTGTCTGAGGTCAGATTTGAACTCAGGTCCTCCTGAATCCAGGGCTAGTACTCTATCCACAGTGCCACCTAGATGCCCCTATCTTTCTTTTTCAGATAACAATTCATTTTCTTTCATAAGCATTGTTTCAATAAGTTTCTCCCTATCCTATTTTAGCCTTTCCCCACCCCAACTGAGACAACAACCAAAAAAAAAACTCATAACAAAAATACATATAGTCAATCAAAACAATTTTCTACATTGGACTTATATAAAAATATTCTTCATTCTGAGACTTTCACCTCTTTATCAAAAGATGGGTAGCAAGTTTTCATCATTAGGCTTGTGGAATTTGATTGTTCATTTTGCTGATATAAGTTCTTTCAGAATTGTTTTTTATTTACCATATTGTTGTCATTGTATAATTGTTCTCCTGGTTCTGTTCACTTCCCTCCAAATCAGTTCATATAATTATTTCGATGTTTTTCTGAAGCACTTTCTCTCCATCATTTCTTACCATGCAATAATATTCCTTCACATTTATATAGCATTTACTTCTTCCTCTGCTCTCCAATTTATGAGCCATTTTCTCAGATTTTTATTCTTTGCTACCTCAAAAAGAGATATAAATATTTTATATGCCCTTAGAGCTTTGTTTTGTTTAGGACTAATCACTCCCATAACCTGTCTCCCTCTAATTTCCCCTCCCTTCCTTCTCTTCTTTCCCTGTTGAGTGAAATGTATTTTTGTACCCATTTATTTATTCTTTCTTTATTTTGACCAATTCACAGAGAGAGTAAGGACAAAGGTTGAGCTGCTTTGCAACTCCCTCCTCCTTGTTTGTAAAAATGTCCTACTTACATACCTGATTACATGAGATAGTTTCTCTGTCCTCTCCCTCCACTCACCGCTAGTGTATCTCTCTTTTCCTTTCTATTTTCTTAAGATCCTTTAAGACATAAGAGAATCACTCCTAGGCCTCATGTACTTTAGATTCCCTCTATGATCCCTAATGATGATAGGGCTCAGTGAGGAAACATGCGTCATATTTCTGTATTAAAATGAAATCAGTTTTATCCATATTTCGTCCTTTACATTGTTCATTCATGTTTACCTTCTGATTTTTCTCTTTACTCTTGTGTTTGAACTTAAAGTTTTTCCCACAACTCTAGTCTTTTAATCAAGAAACTACGAAAGACCCCCTATTTCATTAAAAGATACCCATTTTTCCCTTGTAGATGTGTCTCTCTTTCCAGCCCCTCCAAATTTTACTGTTCCCATCTTTTGGTGATCTTTACCAATTTCCTGGACATGAGGTAAAACCTCAAGGCTGTTTTGAGATTGTATTTCTCATTATTAGAGATTTGGAGCACTCTTTCATGGGTTGTGAATAGTTTTATAATTGTTCTTATAGGGCAGCCTGGTGGTTCAGTGGATAGAGCACCCCGCTCTGGAGTCAAAAGGACATGAGTTCAAATCCAGCCTCGAGACAGTTAACACTTAGTAGCTGTGTGACCCTAAGCAAGTCACTTAACCCCCAATTGTCTCACCAAAAATAAAATAAACTGTTCTTACAGATCTTTTATGACTGATTTTTGGTCAAATTCACTAGCTGTGAGCATCTACAAGGCACTGCTCTAGCAGCCACTCTACTAATCATGCCTACATATAAGACTTTTAGAGCTGAAAGTTATAGTCAGGAACATCCCCTATGACTATGCTACCATCAATGACTAAGTCAACTAGCATAAACTCAAGGTCCTACATATGAGAATTCACAAAGTAATTAGCCCAGGGCTCAGAGGCAATTCAACAAGGGACATGCAAAATTTCATATTGAGGAGACAGGGATCTTTTTTTTTCACTTTTACTTTTAGTTCTTTCGTCCCTTACCACATTTCCAGAATAATCATCATAGGAACATAATAACATCTTAACAAAGACACAATTTACGTGCAAATAATCATATATATATATATATGTATATATATACATATATATGTGAATTAATTTCATCTATTCTCCATCTGCCCTCAATTATCACCACACTGTATATGCATACACACAATGCACACACATGAATATGTATATGTACACACCAGTTTCATTCTCTGTTCTCCCATACAGAAAATAATATAGTTTTTTTTAAATAGTTCTCTATCATATAAAAGCATTTTGTTGAATTTTAGAATAAATTAGAAAAATATGTCCATTTATTGCAAATAATTTGCAAATGTGTTCCTAAATGTGCCCAGGAGCTAAACTCAGATCATTTGTCTATGTTCGGTTCTGGAAGTTTATTTTCCCAGTACCTGGTGCCCTACTACACCTGTTACCATTATTTTTTTTAACATATTGGCATAGAGTGAAGCCTGGAGCATAGACTACAAGGTGGTCAAGACCAGATGACATTAGGAAGGCCTGCAGACCTTAAGAAAGTATCTCCAGAGAGAATACCCTTTGGGAATGGAACCATGAGGAAACAGGTGAAAAGCAACCTGAGTAGGTAGTGTTTCAGTATAACCCCAAGTTATTTTACTCCTTTACAATTATTAGGGATACTGACTCCAAATGTGGCACCTGACTGCTCGGTTATGATTGGGTTATATTTTTAAACCTACGCTTTACTTTGTACTGCACAGACATGGCTTAAAGGCCAAAGGACTAATGATTTAAGTGTGAGCAGAAACTTACAAACAGCTAACTGGACTTTCTGAGAAAAACCAACCCAACCAAAATTATAGAGACTAAAGAAAACAGTCATTCAGCATGTGGAGAAAATATTAGAAGGTTACTTTCCATGCGGGCAATAAGATGAATGCCATAAATGTGGTCTGTGGCTCCAGGACTAACACATTCGTTGGGTATTATAAAAAGGGCCAACACTGACCTTCAGGCCATCACACTACATCTGAGTGTTAATTATAAAGCACAGCACCAACCACCTGCAAATGACAGATGAGAGGATTGTACTACTACATGAGAGAATTGGGAGAGCATTATAATTAGCACTGTAATTTGTATTCCTTCTAGATTGCAAAATGGATTACTTTCAGCAAGTCATAGCTTTAACCTATATAATATGGTTGTTAAAAAGGATCATGGTTTAACACAAATTAAGTCTTGAGAATGAAATGTAATTCATCTAAACTCAAATTATTCAATGGTGAGTCTAAACATGGGTGGGGGTTGGCAGAACATAATCCCTATCCAATTAACCATAGTCATGTCAGCACAATTATATTTTTACTTTCTATATGTTTTGACTGAGAGTCCAGTGTGCATAGTGGAATACAGTGCCAGGTTCAAAATGAAGGAGTGCTGGGTTCAAAGTCCTGTCTCTGACATATACTGGCTGTGTGACCCTGGACAAGTCACTTAACTTCTTAAGATTCCAGACAGTTCTTAACACTCTAAGTTGCAGAGTGAATATAGATATGAATTAGTCGATGGATATTTCTTCATGACCTTTTTATATAACAAGGAAAATCAAAGGTTATGTAAAGTATGTGGAGTAAGGGTACCATCTCCATTTGTTTCTATTTTTGTTTGGGAAAGTTAGATAGATCTACATGGGTCTGTCTAGAGCTGACCTTGCAGGGAAGCAAGAATAGATATCTCTGGTATCTCCTCCCCCCATTCTTCGCCTAAGGGAGACTGATTCCTTCCAAAAAGGGAAGCAGGAAGTTGGGACCAATGGCTAGCCACTCTGCTCTCCTAAAGAGGAGATACTGGGATAGAATTATATGTATCAGCTCCCGTAAATATTGTTAGTCTAGAGAAAATAGTTTTCATATGCAAGCTAGTGTTCCTGATCACTGTTCCTAATATGGAAGTAATGCCCCCAAGATCTATATCCAGGATTCAACCTCTTTCCCACTGGATGCCAAGTTTCCAGAAAGAAAATATATAGGAATAGCAAATAAACCCATTTATTCCAAGATGATAGAAAAAAAAAGAAATCAGAGAAAATATACATAGGAAAATATGTGCCAGACGATAGAGTGAAAAAGTTCTCCCACTGCGGGAGCAAGAAAAATTCAGCTCAGCTAAGAGGAGAGTCCAGATCGCAATCAGAAGTTACCCAAAGTCTAGAGTACAGCAATCTGGGACTGACATATGATAGATATTGCCAACTTCTCTATATATTACTTCTACGCAGAGTCTCCCTACATGGACATGAAAACAGGCTGGAATTATGTGTCTTCTATCTAGACACTGAAAGCCAGAAGAAGCCACATCTCTTTTCTCCTGCTATCACCAGCTGCACTGGACCCTCATGGAAGTGCAGGGCATTGAGTAATCAATATCTCCCAATGAGGTGAGAATCCTATAGAAATTGGCCCTTTAGTCAAGGCTTATATGTATATTTTTAATTTAAATACACATGCAAGTGTTGCTTCTTCTGATAGAATATAGGCTCCTTTAGAGCAAAGACTACTTAAATTTTAGCCTGTATTCCCAACAGTTTCTGACACTGTAAAAAATTATAAATTAATTTTGATGATCAATTTCTTTTTTTCTTTTATTTTTTGCAGGGCAATGGGGGTTAGTGCTTGCCCAGGGTCACACAGCTAGTAAGTGTCAAGTGTCTGAGGCCGGATTTGAACTCAAGTACTCCTGAATCCAGGGCTGGTGCTTTATCCACTGTGCCACCTAGCTGCCCCAATTAATCAATTTCAAACTCTTCTATTTGGCTTTTAAAGCCTTTCATAACCTCAGCCCATTTTACTTTTCAAGTCTTCTTACACTTTACTCCCCTCCATGTACTCTACTATTCAGTGATATTGGCCTCATTGCTGTTCCTTACGCAAGAGACTTCATTTTCTAATTGTGAACATTTTCAGTAGGGGGCTATCCATGATGACTAGAATTCTGTTCCTTTTTCTCTCTGTCACCTGGCTTCTCTGGCTGTCTTGAGGCCCCCAATAAAATCCTACCTTCTACCTTTCTTCTGAGAGTATTTCCAATTTATCTATTTAATATGTCTATATCTATATTAATGTTGGACTAGCAGGTTTGAGTTCCAGGCACACAAAAGAATCAAAATTTAAAAAATTTAAAAACAGGCAACAGGGGGTAGCTAGGTGCTCAGTGGATTAAAGCACCGGCCCTGGGTTCAGCAGGAGCTGAATTCAAATCCAGCCTAAGACACTTGACACTAGCTAGTGACCCTGGGCAATTCACTTAACCCTCATTGTCCTACCACAAAAAAAAAAGAAAGAAAGAAAATTTTTCTTAAAAGATTTTTAAAAATAAAAATATATTATTTTTAAATGCAGGAAATGAATAAAAATATGATGGCTTATGAGACAAGAGAATACATAGCTAGAGGGTGTGTACCTATTGGACCTCCAAGGATTACAGCAGCAAGTATAGTAGTGTTTTTAAAACTGTGCAGAAATAGCTGTCTCTTTATTCTTCAAACCACCCTCCTATTTTCCTTCAAAAGGAGGTCTTGTCTTTAACAGGTTAGGAAGGGTCAATTTGGTTAACTTTAGGCATGGATGGAGTAAGTGATAACCTGTGTGAAGTAATTTTAAGCATAAGGTAAAAAAACAAAACAAAACAAAAAACATCTTCCTCCCACCCAAACACCTATACATATTCTTACTATCTGAGGCAAAACATTTCACTGATTACAAACATCACTCAATTTCACCTACATTTAGTAAAGACCTACGATGTTCAAAGCTATTGATAGGAGAACTGAAAGACATTCAGTACACTGTGACTACTTCTCCTCCTTTGTTGAAATTTATTTTTATTAACTTTGTATATATTTTCTGAATGCTTTCATGTGTCTATATTATGTTTCTCTATGCAGATTTTAAGGCTCCATGAGATCAGAGATTGTTTCATTTTGTCTTTGCATACCAAGTGCCTGGCATACAGTAGGTACTTGAAAATGCTCTTGATTGATTCATATGTTTCACAATTTGAACAAAGTTTGAAAGGGATTCCACATCAGAGCCCTCTACCTCAGTCTCCAGAAAGTTATATAATATATTCTACTCAGTAAGGTTGAATGAATTTGATTAAAATTCGCAAATTTGGGAACTTCAATATTATCACTTTCACTAAGCAGAAAAAGCCCAAAGAACTCATGAAAAAGAAGAGAAAAATAGTAACTTTCTGGTAGAGGTAGTAACATATTACGGGGACCTCAGGAACTCAAAGTAAATGCACTTCTGATCTGCACATACAATGGTTTCTGATCTAATCATTTGTTTAAAACCCTCTAAACACCTGTGATTTCATGGCATTTGGGGTTCTGGATACGGAATTCCTTCTACCAATTCAGATCTGCTCCTTCTATACAACTTGTAAATTAGAGATTTCTCGAGGGCACAGAAGTAAAATGACTTGTTCAGTATCACAGAACTAGTATGGGTAAGAAATAAGACTTGAGTCCAGGGCTTCTAAACTCCTGAACCTCTAAACAGTTAGGTGGCATAGTAAAAAGAGTGCTATATCTGGAGTAAGGAAGATCTGAGTTCAATCACTGCTACAGGACATTGCTAGCTCTGGCAAGTCATTACATTTCTATCTGCCTCAAGTTACTCATCTGTAAAGTGGGAATAATAATAGTGCCTAGTGAGGATAAAAATGAAATAATATTTATAAAGTGCTTTATAAACCTTAAAGTGCTATGTAAATGTGAGCTATTATTACTATCTGCTGTATCATATTGTCTTTAATGTGTTCTTATAGTATTTTAAATATGAGGATTCATTAATACTGTAAATAATTCATGAAGGGAAGACTTTTGTTTGCTTTTAATTTTTCCTTACACAATCTCCAATGAGTTCCATCAAAACTTCATGTCCTTTACCTCAGCTTTTTTTCTGTTTCACCATACTTCATTTTTTTTAACTTTGGGGGGGGCGGGGCAATGAGTGTTAAGTGACTTGCCCAGGGTCACATAGCTAGTAAGTGTCAAGTGTCTGAGTCCAGATTTGAACTCAGGTACTTCTGAATCCAGGGCTGGTGCTTTATCCACTGTGCACCTAGCTGCCCTCACCATACTTCAATGTAACATTTTCCCTTAATTTTAAGAACTACTTTTATTTTTCAGGCACTCTACCTATATCTTTGACCCATCTTTCCTTTCTCCACTAGGATCTCACTCCATCTACCAGCTCTTCCCTTTACTTCATTTTCAAGCATTCTCATTAAGTGAAAATTCCTTCTATCTATAGCATGTTCAAATCATGCCCTTCTCTGGAAAAAAATATTAAGGTTCTATTACCACCTTGAACTATCACCCCATCATTTTCTACCCTTCACAGCTAAGGAACTTTTAAAAGTTAGCTTCACTTGCTTCCATTACTCACTCTCTGTGGAAATCATTCATCTGAAGAATGCACAAAAATCTTTTTGAAATGTCAGTCAATAAGCATTTATTAAGTACCTACAATGGGCTTGCTGTGATACTAAATGCAGAGAATACAAAGACAGTAAAAAACAATCTCTACTATGTAAAGGTAAGGGGTGGGTATAGGGGGAAGGTTATGAAAGGCTTGGAGTGCCGGAAGATTTATATTTGATTCAAAAGGCCATTGGGAGTTTATTGAGTGGGAAGAGGTGAGATAGTCAGACATGTGTGACAGATGAATGGAGGATGAACTAGAGTGTGTATAGACTTGAGGCAGGGAAACCAACCAGTAGCTATTGTGATAGTCCAGGCAATGAGGTGATGAGAGCATGCACTCAGTTAGTAAGCAGTATCAGAAGAGAGGATGAGGTATATAAAGGAGATGATACACTCAAAGTAAAATTCAAGAGGAATTTTCATCTGACTTGCAGGTGAAATATATATATTGGTTGTCTCCTTCTATGAGAACATACCTTCTTTGATAGTAGGGGCCTCCCTTGACTGGTTCTATTGTATACCCAGTACTCAGCACTGTCCTCTGAAAATAGATGCTTTAAAATATTTTTATTCATTCATCTTACAAGAAAGGGACTAAATAAATAAACTACTGTTAAAATGTCTTGGGCCTATTCAGAAACTTGAGAAAGTCTGACCCAAATGAGGGGCTCATTAGATGTTTAAATGAAGCTTAACCACTTTCCAAGTAGGGCAGTCAATAGCAATAGTCAGATGCAAAGATAAGTGACCCCCCAAAAATTTTTAATAAATGTAAAAAAAAAAGAATCTCATTGACCAGGCCTCCTCTTTGCCACTTGTCCTTTGGCCTTATGGAGGTGGTCTATCTGCATTTATAATGATTCTGCCGTGAGTCTAGCTAGCTATTCCAGGGCAGCTGAGGAAGGCCTTTTATTGGAAGCACTACCTGGTAAGCAGTGATTCTGCTTGATAAGCCAAAAGGGAGGTCTGAGGAACCTTTGGCATCTCTGGTTTGCAACTGTTTTCTGTCATCATAAAGAAAAATCTAATAATTTTTTTCCAGCAAACCCCCACCCCACCCCCCTCCTGTAGAGACTATTATGAAATTGCCAAGACCACACACTTGGCTTTCTGTGTTTTCACAGTTTTTAAAAGCCATCATCAAAAGGCACAGAGAGACTGAGATTGCTTTCTTTGCAGCCCAGCATCGAAGAGGAATTCCAAAGGGAGAACACTTTTCTCTCCTGGCTGCCCTTCCATAAGTTCCATCTCTTATTAAGCGTTTATCATCTTCCCTGGAAAAAAAAAAAACTGGAACTGTGTCCAATTGGGTAAGTTGCCACAGAGGCTTCATCGTAGTCATGTTATTAAATATTCTGAAAATGAATTTTTAAAGACCTAAAAGAAAATTCTACTCAAAACATAAAACTTGGATTTATGGTAACATTTATCTGCATGTTAATAAGGAATTCTGAAACACAGATGATTATCCAGCTCTTTGAAGATTACAACCATGAATCAGTCCAGCTACACATTAGTGATACAAGGTAGTTGATTTTAAGAGACTTGGCAAAATGTGTAATGTTTTCTTTTTTTATATGAAATTTTGTGAGAGAGCTCTGAAATGCATACCCTCTGAGTCAGAGGCATTGGCTAAGCAGCAAGAAATTTAGCAAAAACATTATACAGAGGCAGAGACATGATGTAAAATTCATTTTAATGGGGAAATATATTAATTTTTACCTTGAAGCCCATAAGATTCCAAGCTCTCTACTATACAAGAAGGAAGTAGTGACATAAGACTCAGTGATTCACCATGGTGCCACTCTATCACCTGACTTGGGGTCCCACTACCACTTAGAACCATCATAGCCATAACAAGGGATAACCTCCCTCTACCTTCCATATCCCAGGCTTTTTCCGTAACATCCATGACAGCATGTCTTTTATCAGGAGTCATCCACCTTATCCAATGGTCTCTAAGCATGGGCCAAAGACCCTCCATAAGACCCACTTCTGTCTCTTAATTAACTTTTTCCTAGGCCTGAGATGTCCTAAATCCAAACTCCCATTCTGCTTTCAATAAGCCAAATTAAATTACCTTTCTATCTGTGCCTCACACATCACACTCAATCACTTCTCCCCATTCTGAAAATGCACCTTCTGCTTAGCTCCTCTCATAGAATTTCTTTCTTGTAGATGTAGCTCAAGCACCACCTTCTACAGGAAATAATTCCTGATTTTCCAAACTGCTAATGACATCCCTCCCTCAGTGCCTTGTATTTGTTTATATTTACACTTTGTATTATATATGTATATATGCTATCTCTCCTGTTAATATGGTTAGGGGGTGTATACACACATACATATGTATACTTATGTATACATAGTATACATATGTACACATGTATATTGTATGTATATACATATACACATAAATAACATATATATATACACAAGATAGTGAAGGAGGAGAAAAAATAATGAAACCAACTTTATTCTCAAGGATGTGACATTTTAATAGCGAGAGATTATAAACATATTACTATAAATATAAAGAGAATATATGTATATTATATGGTTATGTGTGTATGTATATATACATATATGTGTATAAATCCATGTTTAAAAGGTCAGCTCCTGAGGAAGACCAGAGATGGGAGAGTAAGGCAAGGCCTCAACTGAGCTCCCCAAATTGTCATCCAAACAACTTTAAAATAATGCCTCAAATAAAATTCTTGAGTGGTAGACCCAACAAAGCTCAGGGTGACATAATTCTTCAGCCCAGGACAACTTAGGAAGTCCACAAGAAATGGTGTGTTTCACCAAAATGGTAGTCAAAACTTGGAGCACAGCTCAGGATGGCAGAAAGAATGAAATGTTTGGTGAAGGAAGCACAAAAATATAGTGAAGGAAGCAACTTAAAAACAGAATAGAACAAATGGTAAAAAGATACACTGATGAGAACTTCTTTAAAAGTAGAATAGGTCAAGTGGAAAAAAGAGGGTAGAAAAACTCACTGAAAGAAATAATTCTTAACAATTACATTGGGCAAGTGGGAGCTAATAATTCCATAAGACATAAAGAACAATAAAACAAAATGGAAAAAATAGAAGAAAATATGAAATATCTGATCAATAAACAATAGATAGAAAAGAGATAATTTGAGAATTGTTGACTACTAGAAAACCATGATTTTTTTTTTCTTGGTGAAGCAATTGGGGTTAAGTGACTTGCCCAGTACCTGTCAAGTGTCTGAGGCTGAATTTTGAACTCCATTCCTCCTGACTCAATAGCTAGTACTCTAGCCACTGTACCACCCAGCTGTCCCAAAAGCCATGGGTTAAAAACAAAAGAAACATCTTTCCATAAATTGTATAAGAAAATTTGCCATGATATCCTAGAATCAGAGGATAATTTAAATTAGAAAAATTGAAAGAACCAATGATACCTCCTGAAAGAGAACCCCAACAAAAACTTCCAGGAACATTATGGCCAAATTCCAGAACTCCCCAGGTGAAGGAAAAAATATTGTAAGCAGCCAGAAAGAAACATTTCAAATATCATGGATTCCACTGTTGGAATAACACAAGGTCCAGCAGCTTTTATATGAAATAGACCAGAGGGCTTAGAATATGATATTCCAGAGTTCAAAAGAGCTGGGATTATAACAAATAATAACCTACCCATCAAAAGTTATCATAGTCCTTCAAGGGGAAATGAATATTCCATGAAATAGAGAACTTTCAAACATTCCTGATGAAAAAAACAAGAGCTGAATAGAAAATTTGACTTTCAAATACAAGATTTAAGAGAATCATAAGAAGGTGAACATAAAAGAGAAATCATATAACAGTCAATAAAGTTTAAATGGTTATATTCCTATATGGGAAGAAAATACTTGCAACTCCTAAGAACTTTATCATTATTAGGACAGTTATAAGGGGAATACATAGACAGAGGGCATAAATGGGAATTGACTATGATGGGATGGTTTCAAAAATAAAATAGAGAGGTGAGAAAGAGGGATACTGGAAACAGGAAGTAAGGAAAAGAGAATTGGATATATTATCAAATACAAAGAAGAGCTTTTATGGTAGCAGGGAAGATGATGGTTGTAGAACCTTATTCTCATTGGAATTAGCTCAAAAATGAAATACTATACACTTTGTTGGGTATAGAAATCCATCCTTTTTACAGGGAATTAGGAGGAGATAAGTATAAGAGAAAAGAGGAATGATAAAAAGGGAAGACAGATGAGGTCGTGGTCAGAAGCAAAAAGATTTTTAAGGAAAACAACGTAAAAGGGGACAGACAGATAGACAGACAAATAATAGAGAAAAATAGAATGGAGTGAACACACACTCTTAGTAGTCACAACTGGGAATAGGATAAACTCACCCATAAACAGAAACCCTAGCAGAATGGATTAAAAACCAGAATCTAACTATGTGTTTGTTTTGTTTTGTTTTGTTTTTTTTAATGTATAAGTATTTTATTTTTTCCGTTACATGTAAAGATAGTTCTCAACTTTTGTTTACTACAAGCTTTACATTTCAGATTTTTCTCCCTCCCTCCCCTCCCTCCCCCCTCCCCTAGACAGCAGGTTAATCTGACATAGGTTATATCTCATATATCTCTATACATATACATTAGACCTAGAGTATATACACACACATATATATACACATAATAACATTAATCCTATTTCTGCATTAATCCTGTTACTAGAGAAAAAATCATGAGCAGTGATGCAAAAACCTCAAAATAGAAAAAAAAACAACAGCCACCCCAAAAAAAGAAATAATATGGTTCAATCGGCATCTATATTCCACAGTTCTTTCTTTCTTTTTTTTTTCTTGGATTTGGAGATCCTCTTCTATCATGAGTTCCCTGGAACTCTTCTGTACCACTGCATTGGTGAGAAGAATATAGTCCATCACAGTAGGTCAACACTCAATGTTGATGATACTGTGTACAATGTTCTTCTGGTTCTGCTCATCTCACTCATCATCAGCTCATGCAAGACCCTCCAGGTTTCCCTGAACTCTTCCTGCTCATCATTTCTTACAGCACAATAGTATTCCATTGTATTCATATACCACAAATTGTCCAGCCATTCCCCAATTGATATGCACCCCCTCAAATTCCAATTCCTGCTACCACGTAAAGAGCAGCTATAAATATTTTGTGTACATGTGGGTCCCTTTCCCCCTTCCATTATTTCTTGGGCTAAAGACCTAAAAGTGGAATTGCTGGGTCAAAGGGTATGCACAGCTTTATGCCCTTTGGGCATAATTCCAAATTGCTCTCCAGAATGGTTGGATCAGCTCACAGCTCCACCAACAATGCATTAGTGTTCTCAATTGGGGAATGACTTGGATTCTTATAAATTTGATTAAGTTCTCTATATATTTTAGAGATGAGGCCTTTATCAGGAGCACGGGCCTCAAAAATTGTTTCCCAGTTTTCTGCCTCCCTGCCAATTTTGGATGCATTGCTTCTGTTGTACAAAATTTTTTTAATTAATATAATCAAAATGATCCATTTTGCATTTTATAATATACTCTATCTCTTGTTTGGTCAAAAACTGTTCTCTTTCCAAAGATCTGATAGGTAGACTATTCCTTTCTCTCCCAAATTTACCTATGGTATCACCTCTTATGTCTAAATCATGTATCCATTTTGACCTTATTTAGTATAAGGTGTAAGATGTTGGTCTATGCCTAATTTCTTGCCATACTTCTTCCAGTTTTCCCAGCAGTTTTTGTCAGATACTGAGTTCCTATCCAGAAGCTGGGAGTCTTTGGGTTGTATCAAACACTACAGTACTAGTGTCATTTACTACTGCATTTCCTGAGCCTAGCCTATTCCATTGATCTACCACTCTTTTTTTTAGCCAGTAACCAGATGGTTTTGATGACTGCCGCTTTATAGTAAAGCTCCAGGTTTGGTACCGCTAACCCAACCTTCCTGTGAATTTTTTTTTCATTATTTCCTGGATATTCTTGATTTTTGTTTTTCCAGATGAATTTTGTTATTATTTTTTCTAGCTGTATAAAATAATTTTTAGGTAATCTGATTGTATGGCACTGAATAAGTAAATTAATTTAGGCAGTATTGTCATTTTACTATATTAGCTCTGCCTATCCATGAGCAATTGATATCTTTCCAATTATTTAGATCTGATTTGATTTGTTGTGAAGAGGTTTTGGTAGGTTGTGTTATCAGAGAGTTCCTGGGTTTGTAGTTGGCAAGTAGACTCCAAGTATTTATATTATCTACTGTTACTTTAAATGGAATTTCTCTTTCTTATCTCTTGACTGCTGAATTTTGTTGGTGATGTATAGAAATGCTGATGATTTATGTGGATTTATTTAATATCCTGCTACTTTGCTAAAGTGTTATTGTTTCAAGTAATTTTTGACTTGATTCTCGAGGATTCCTTAAGTATTACATCATATCATCCGCAAAGAGTGATGTTTTGTTTGCTCCTTGCCTATTCTAATTCCTTTAATTCCTTTCTCTTCTCTGATTGCTAAAGCTAACATTTCTAGGAGAACATTAAATAATAGGGGTGATAATGGACATCCCTGTTCACCCCTGATCTTATGGGAAGGGCCTCTAATTTATCTCCATTGCCATAAAATACTTTCTGATGGCTTTAGGTAGATACTGTTTAATATTCTTAAGGAAAGATCCCTATTCCTAAACCTCTAGGTTTTTTATTAGAATGGGTGCTGTACTTTGTCAAAAGCTTTCTCTGCATCTATTGAGATAATCTTATGATTTTGGTTGGTTTTCTATTGATGTGGTTGATTATGTTAATAGTTTTCCTAATGTTGAACCAGGCCTGCATTCCTGGTATAAATCCCCACCTGGTCATAGTGTATTATCCTGGTGATCACTTGCTGTAATCTCCTTGCTAATATCTTATTTAAGATTTTAGCATCAATATTCATTAGGGAAATTGGTCTATAATTTTCTTTCTCTGTTTTTGCTTTGCCTGGTTTTGGTATCACCACCATATTTGTGTCATAAAACGAATTTGATAGAACTCCTTCTTCACCTATTTTTCCAAATAATTTGTATAATATTGGAATTAATTGTTCTTTAAAGGTTTGGTAGAAGTTCACCTGTAAACCATCTGGCCCTGGAGATTTTTTCTTAGGGAGTTCATTAATAGCTTGTTCAATTTCTTTTTCTAATATGGGTTTATTTAAGGATTTATTTCCTCTTCAGGTTAACCTGGGGCAGTTTGTATTTTTGTAAATATTCATCCATTTCTTTTAGATTGTCAAATTTATTGGCATACACGTTGGGCAAAATATTCCTAATTATTGCTTTAATTTCCACTTCATTGGTGTGTAACATCACCCTTTTCATTTTTGATACTGGTAATTTTGGTTTTCTTCTCTTTCTTTTTTTTAATCAAATTAACCAATATTTTATCTATTTTATTGGTTTTTTCATAAATACCAGCTCTTAGTTTTATTGATTAATTCTATAGTTTTTTTGCTTTCAATCTTATTAATTTTCTCTTTATTTTCAGGATCTCTAATTTAGTGTCTAATTGGGGATTTCTAAGTTTGTTCTTTTTTCTAGCTTTTTTAAGTTGCATGCCCAATCTTAATCTCCTCTTTCTCTTTCTTATTCATGTAAGCATTAGAGCTATAAATTTTCCCCTAAGCACTGCTTTGGCTGCATCCCATAGATTTTGGTATGTTGTCTCATTATTGTCATTCTCGTTGGATAAAGTTATTGATTGTTTCTATGATTTCTGTTTGGGCCCATTCATTCTTTTGGAATGAAATTATTTAGTTTCGCAATTGATTTCATTCTAGACTTTCCCTGGCTCTTTCTTACATGTAATTTTTATTGCATCATGATCTGAGAAGGATGCATTTACTATTTCTGCCTTTCTACATTTGACTATGATGTTTTTGTGCCCTAATACGTGGTCAGTTTTTGAAAATGTGCCATGTACTGCTGAGAAAAAGGTATATTCCTTTCTATCCCCATTCAATTTTCTCCAGACATCTATCATGTCTAACTTTTCTAGTAATCTATTCACCTCTTTCACTTCTTTCTTATTTATTTTTCAGCTAGATTTATCTAATTCTGAGAGGGGGTGATTCAGATCCCCCACTAGTATAGTATTACTGTCTAATTCCTCTTGTAACTCATTTAACTTCTCCTCTAAGAACTTGGATGCTATACCACTTGGCGCATACATATTTAATATTGATATTACTTCATTATCTATAGTACCTTTAAGTAAGATGTAATTTCCTTCCTTATCTCTTTTAATGAGATCTATTTTTGCCTGCACTTTATCTGAGATAAGGATTGCTACCCCGGCCTTTTTTACTTTAGCTGAGGCATAATATATTCTGCTCCAGCCTTTTACCTTTACTCTGTGTGTATCTCTCTGCTTCAAATGTGTTTCTTGTAAACAGCATATTGTAGGGTTCTGTTTTTTAATCCACTCTGCAATTCGCTTCCGTTTTATAGCAGAGTTCATCCCATTCACATTCACAGTTATTATTACTGACTGTCTATTCCCCTCCATTCTATTTACCCCCTTTGTACTTTTCCCCCTTCTTTCACCCTATTCCTCCTCACCAACGTTTTACTTCTTACCCCTGATTTCCCCGATCTGCCCTCCCTTTTTATTACCCCCCTCTCTTTTCTTTACCCTTTTCTCCCTTGCTTTTGTCCTCCCTTCTATCAGTCCCCCCTTTCCCTTCCCCTTTTGTTTCCCTAAAGAATGAGTTAAGTTTCTTTATCCCAATGAATGTATATGTTATTCCCTCTTTGAGTCAAATCTAATGAGAATAGGGTTGAAACCATGTTCCCCCCTCCTTTCTTTCCCTCTATTGTAATAGGTTTTTTTTTTCACCTCTTCATATGATATAATTCATCCCATTCCACCTCCCCTTTCCTCTCCTCCCCATAGACTCCCTTTTTAACCCCTTAATTCTTTTGTATCATCACATCAAAGACAATTTATATTTATACCCTCTATATAAAGTCCTTCTCTCTGCCCAAATACATTTACAATTCTTAAGAGTCATGAGTATTATCTTCCCATGTAGGGATATAAACAGTTTAACCTAATAGGGTAACTTTTTTTTTCCCCTCTGTTTACCTTTTTAAACTTCTCTTGAGTCTTGTATGTTGAGATCAAATTTTCTATTCAGTTCTGGTCTTTTCACCAGGAAAGATTGAAAGTCCCCAATGTCATTAAATGTCCATCTTTTCCCCTGAAAGAAAATGCTCAGTTTTGCTGGGTAATAGATTCTCGGCTGCAATCCAAGCTCCTTTGCCTTCCGGAATATCATATTCCAAGCCTTGCGGTCCTTTAATGTTGAAGCTGCCAGGTCCTGAGCAATCTTGACTGTGGCTCCATGATATTTAAATTGCTTCTTTCTGGCTGCTTGGAGTATTTTTTCCTTCACCTGATAATTCTGGAATTTGGCTATAATATTCCTTGGAGTTTTCCTTTTGGGGTCTCTTTCAGGAGGTGATCTGTGGATTCTTTCAATGATGATTTTATACTCTGATTCTGTGATATAAGGGCAGTTTTCCTTAATAATTTCCTGGAATATGGTGTCTAGATTCTTTTTCTGGTCATGGCTTTCAGGCAGTCCAGTGATTCTCAAATTGTCTCTCCTGGATCTGTTTTCCAGATCAGTTGTCTTTCCAATGAGGTATTTCACATTTTCTTCTATTTTTTCATGTTTTTTATTCTGCTTGACTGATTCCTGGTGTCTCATGGATTCCTTATCTTCCAACTGTCCCACTTTAATTTTTAAGGCATTGTTTTCTTCAGTGAGATTATGCACCTTTTTTTCCATTTGGCTAAGTGAATTTTTTAAGGTATTGTTTTCTTCAGTGAGATTATGCAGCTTTTTTTCCATTTGGCCAAATGAAGTTTTTAAGGCTTTGTTTTCTTCAGCTTCCTTTTGCAAGCTGCTGATTCTTTTTTCAGAGTTTTCTTGTTTTGCTTTCATTTCTCTCCCCATTTTTTCTTCTACCTCTTGCAATTGATTTTTAAAATCCTTTTTGAGCTCTTCCAGGAAGGCTTTTTGTTTTTGCGACCAATTCACCTTCCCTTGTGAGGCTTCAGATGTAGACAATTTGAGGCTATTGTCCTCAAATGAGTTTGTGTTGGCTTCTTCCCTATTGATACAGAAGCTCTCAATGGAGAGGGCTCTTTTTTGCTTCTTACTCATTATTGCAGCTTATTTATTTATTCTTTAAGTTGAGGTCTGCTCTGGGGGCACCAGGGTCCCTGTTTTGGGCTTCTTGTGCAGGGATATAGGTGCTGTGTGACCGGGCTTTTACTCTGAGGCCTTTATGGTGTGTGGAGATCCCCCGCCCTGTACTTCCTGTCTGATTGCGCCCGCCAGACCCCGGCGTCTGATCCCGCCTGACCCATTTGTCTCCCTCCCGGCTGGTGCAGGTAGGTTTTTCCACTGTCCTTCTTGGCCACCAGATTTTTGAACCAGGTTCCAGGAGCCTCAGTTGTCCGGCTTTGGCCCGCAGCTCCTGCTGACTTGCCCCGACCCCCTCAGCTCTGGGTTGCTGCCCTGTGCTGGGCCTCCCTTTTGCCCGAGTCAGACCGACCTTTTCCTGAAGTCTTCTAAATTATCTCTGGTTGGAGGACTGTGTCTCTCTGTCTTTTTGCAGGTTCTGTAGTTTCAGAATCCGTCCAGAGGCTTGATTTAATGTTCGTTTTGAGGGAACAGAAGGAGAGCTCAGGCAGCTTGCTGCTTCCTCTCCGCCATCTTGGCTCCGCCCTAACTATGTGTTTTTACAATAAATAATCCCCTCAGAACTAGAAATATCTAATAAAAAATAGACAAGAAAGAAGTAAAGGAGGTTAGTAGAACTTTAGAGAAGTTATATATAATAGACCTTTTAGAAAAATTGAATGAGAATAGAAAAGAATATACATTTTCCTAAGTAGTACATGGCACCTGCACAAAAATTAACCATGGAGGCAGCTAGGTGGCACAGTGAATAGAGCACCAGTCCTGGAGTCAGGAGGACCTGAGTTCAAGTTCGACCTCAGACACTTAACACTTCCTGGCTGTGTGACCCTGGGCAAGTCACTTAATCCCAATTGCCTCATCAAAAAAAAAATTAACCATGTATTAGGGCATAAATGTCTCATACTCAAATGCAGAAAAGCAGAAATATTAAATGCATTTTCTTCAGGTCATAATACAATGAAACTTATATTCAATAAAGGGCCAAGGAAAGATGGATTAAAAGTGAATTAGAACATAAATCATGAATTCTAAAGAACAAGTGGGTAAAAGAACAAATAATAAGAAGTCAATAATTACATTAAAGAGAATAACAAAAATGAGAAAACATACCAAAATGTATGGAATGCAATCAAAGCCAAACTTAGTAGAAAATTTCTGTCTCTAGATGGTTATATCAATAAAAGAGAAAAAGCAGATCAATTAATTGGACATGCAACTTTAAAAAGCTAGAAAAAGAATAAATTAAAAATCCTCATTTCAACACCAAACGGGACAACCTAAAGTAAAATCAAAAGAGATATTAGTAAAATTAAAAGTCAAAAAACCATTGAACTAAAAAATAAAACCAGAAGCTAATGTTATGGGGAGAAAACAATAAAATAGATGAAGCACTGGTTAATTTGATTTAAAAAAATAAGAAAAGAAAAGAAAACCAAATTACCACAACTAAAAATAAAAAGCGTGAATTTGCTACCAATGAAGAAAAAATTTTAAATAATTATTGGGAGCTAATTTGCATAATTATAAGCCAATTATCTGACAATCAAAGGGAGGAAAAGATGAATATTTACAAAAATAATAAATTAATCAGATTAACCTAAGGAATTAGAATACTTTCACATTGATTTTTTTGTTTGCTTGTTTTTTTTTTTTTGCAGGGCAATGAGGGTTAAGTGACTTACCCAGGGCCACATGGCTCATAAGTGTCAAGTGTCTGAGGCTTGATATGAACTCAGATCCTCCTGAATCCAGGGCCAGTGCTTTATCCACTTTGCCACCTAGCTACCTGGAAATAGAATACGTCAATAATACCATCTTAGAAAAAGAAATTGAAGAAGCCATCAATGAGCTTCCTAAGAAAAAATCCCCAGGACCAGATGGATTCATAGGTAAATTCTACCAAACATTTAAAGAACAATTAATTCCACTAACAGATGAAATATGTTGGGAAAATAATCAAAAAAGGAGTTTCACCAAATACTTTTTACAAGATAAATTTGGTGCTGATACCTAAACCTGGAAGAGCAAAAACAAAACTATAAACCAATTTACTCAATGAATATTAATGCAAAAATTTTATTTTTAATTTTATTTATTTATTTTTAATTTATGAAAAAACATTTCCATAATACAATATATTTTAAAAGATGATTACACATGAAACTACAAATCTATTATGTACAACTTGCTATTCTCTTAAAATATATAATAAAGTTATCATGTAATTTCTTTTCCCTCCACCCCCTTTGCCCTAGAGATGGCTACCATTAGACATAAATATGTTTCTATGCGTGCATGTTTGTGTGCATGCACATGTGTGTGCACATTTATCACTTCATTCTCTGGATGCCAATAATCTTTTCTTTCGTAAGTCTTTTGGATATTTATAATAATCAAAATGACAGTCATTCAAAGGTCTTAAAACAATATTGCTGTTAATCTATACAACATGCTCTTGTTTCTGCTCATTTCACTCTTCATTATTTTGTGTCTATTCAGATTTTTCTAAGATCATTGAGCTGATCATTTCTTAGAGCACAGTAGTATTCCATCACAATCATATACCATAATTTGCAATTTTTTAAAAGAAAATACTAGCAAGTAGTTACAGCAATATATCACAAATATCATAAATTATGATTGGGTAAGATTTATATAGGAATTCAGGGTTGGTTCAATTTTAGGAAGACCATCCACATAATTGACTATATCTATAAAATCAACAACAAAAAATTATAAAATGATCCAAATGGATGGATAAAAGTTTTGACAAAATACAGTATTCATGCCTTTTAAAAACACTGGAAAGGATAGGAATAAATTGAGGTTTCTTTAAAATAAGCAACATCTACCTAAAACCATTAAAAAGGGTGAAACAAGGATATCTATTATCAGTTTCATTGTTTAATATGTACTAAAATGTTAACTATAAAAATTAGAGGAGAAAAAGTAAAAGGAATTAGAATAGGCAATAAGAAAACAAAATTATCACTCTTTTCAAATGATGTGATGATATACTTAGAAAATCCCAAAGAATCAAGTAAAAATCGAAACAATTAGCAACTTTAGAAAAAATGGAGGATATATTACCAACACATTTCAGCAGCAAAAGATGGAAAGAGAAATTCCATTTTAAATTGCCAAAGAAAATATAAAATAGCTGGAAGATTACCTGCCAATACAAACTCAGAAATTACATGAACACAATCGCAAAATACTTTGTTTGGTAATAAATATTTTTATTTATATTTGGGGGTTCCAATTTTTAATCCTCATTCCCTCCCTGAGGCAGCAAACAATCAGATGTAGGTTATATATATATGATTATGTAAAATATGACCATATTTGTCATTTTGGGTTTTTTGTTTTTGTTTTGGGGGGATTTTTTATCTTGCTTTATTTTGAAAATTTTAATTTTATTTAGAATTTTCCCCAAGTAGCATGTAAAAAAAATGTTTTTTTCACATTTATTTAAAAAAAACTTTGCGTTCTAAATTTTCATCTTCCATCCATCCTCAATCTTCCCTATGAAATCAAGTAATTTAATATGTCATAGATGGGCAGTTGTGCAAAATATCTTCACATTAGTCAGGTTGTGAAAGAAAATAGGCAAAATAACTTTAGAAAATTGAGCTAACAAATAAATCTATACTTTAATCTGTATTCGGATACCATCAGTTCTTCCTCTGTTGATGGTTTGCATTTTTCATACATCCTTCTGATATCATCCTACTCATTTCTTTCACAGTTACTATTGCTAACTGTATTATCCTCCATCTTCTTCCCTCCCCTTGATATTTACTCTATTTTCTATCTTCCTACACCCTATCCCTCCTCAAAAGTGCTTTGCTTTTTACTGCCCTCTTCCCCCAATATGCCCTTCCTTCCTTAGCTTCTCCACACACACACACACCTTATCTCCTTCCCCTCCCACTTTCCCTAAGGGCAAAATATATTGCTATACCCACTTGAGTGTATGTGTTATTCCCACTTTGAGGCAATTCTGATGAGAGTAAGGTTCACTCACTTCCCCAATCCTTCCCCATCTTCCCCTCCACTATAAGATTTTTCTTGCTTCTTTTATGTGTGCTTCTTTTCCCCAGTCCACCTCTACCTTTCTCTTTCTTCCAGTGCATTCCTCTTACCCCTTAACTTTATTTTTGAAGATGTCATCACAGGGCAGCTAGGGGACATATTGGACAAAGCACCAGCCCTGGACCCACGAGGCCCCAAACTCACATTCTGGGCCATACATAAGCCACCCCAACCTGCCTTCCCACAAAAAATAAATTCTTTATAGATAGATATCATCACTTCATATTCAATTCACACCTGTGCCCTCTAAGTATATTCCTTTCAGCTATCCTAATACTGAGAAAGTTCTTATGAATTAGAAATATTATATTCCCATGTAGGAAGGTAAAAAGTTTAATCTTTTAATATCTCTCATGATTTCTTTTTACTGTTTACCATTTTATGCTTCTCTCTGGTCTTGTATTTGAAAGTCAAATTTTCTATTCAGTTCAGGTCTTTTCATCATGAATGCCTGAAAGTCCTCTTTTTCATTGAAATCCCATTTTCCCCCTGAAAGATTATACACAGTTTTGCTGGGTACATGATTCTTGTCTATAGTCCCAGTTCCTTTGCCCTCTGGAATATAATATTCTATGCCCTCCAGTCCTTTAATGTAGATACTACTACATCTTGTGTTAACCTTACTGTAGCTCCACAGCATTTGAATTCCTTTTGTCTAGCTGCTTGCAATATTTTCCCCTTGACCTGGGATCTCTGGAATTTGGCTATAATATTCCTGGAGGTTTTCTTTTTGGGATCTCTTTCAGGAGGTGATAGTTGGATGCTTTAAATTACTATTTCACCTTCTGCTTTTATAATATCAGGGCAATTTTCTCTGACAATCTCTTGGAAGATGCTGTCTAAACTATTATTTTGGTCGTGGTTTTCAGGTAGTCCAATTATTTTCAAATTCTCTCTCCTGGATCTATTTTCCAGGTCAGCTGTTTTTACAAGGAGATATTTCACATTGCCCTCTATTTTTTCATTCATTTGGATTTGCTTTATTATATCTTGGTTTCTCATAAATTCACTAGCTTCCATTTGTTCAATCCTAATTGTTACGCAATTATTTTCTTCTGAGAGCTTTTGTATCTCCTTTCCCATTTGGCTTTTCAAGTTGTTGACTTTTATCTCATCACTCTCCTGCATTGCTCTCATTTCTCTTTCCATTCCTTCCTCCATCTCTCTAAATCTTTCTTCTATCTCTCCTACTTTCTCTTCAAAGTCCCTTTTGAATGCTTCCATGGCTTGAGACCAATCTATATTTTTCTTGGAAGTTTTGGTTGGTGGAGCTTTGATTTTGATATTATCTTCTTCTGAGGGTATATTCTGGTCTACTCCCCCCCCCAAAAAAAACTTTCTATAGTCCACTGCTTTCTTTGCCTACTCATCTAAACCCTGAAACAGATGTCTGATTGAAATCTGATTCTCTATAGTCAGAGGCTTGATGTGCCTGTGCCCCTCCCCAACTGGGCTGACACCACTAGAGTCCACCCATTGGATAAGAAACTGGGTGCTTTGCCCCCACTCCAGCAGAGACCGTAGTCATTTCACTCTGGCCAACCACCAAACCCCCTCACTGTTCTGTGAGTCAAGCATCAGAAGAAGCTGCTGGAACTTAAGACTCTGAGGCTGTCTATTCCAGGCTGGGTTCATGCTCTGCTGAGCTCCTCTCTCCATCCATGGGCTGAGTTCCAGAAGCAGCTGCTGCCACAGTTGGGTCTGAGTTCCCAAGGCCTCGTTCTCTGGGGCTGGAAATGGGTCTGCTTAGCACACTCCACTCTCACCCTGGTACAACAGATCTTTCCTTCAGACCCTCTAACTTGTCTTTGGCTGGAAAATTATTTCAGGATAGTTTCATGCATCTCTTGAACACATGCACATTCAAATAAGGTCATTGTATTATTAGTTTTACTTAGCTGTTTTGTTATAAGAACTCTCATGAAATGGGAGTGATCTGCAATTGTAAGTAAATGTAAATGTAAAACAAAATACATTAATAAAACTGAAAGTTGAAAATAAAGAATGAGACATTTTCATATGGCCAATGTAGGAACTTGTTTTCTTTGTCCATGTATCTTTTAGTTCTACACACACACACACACACACACACACACACACACACACACACACACGGATGTACAAAGACACTACTCAGATATGACATATTCCATTCATCTTTGTTGACTAATTGAAATACATAAATGAACTCAAAATGTTTGGAGCTTGGCAAAAGTTGAAGCTGGCATAGGCTGAAGCTATAGTAGGAATGGTATTTGTAAAACAGAAATCACAACTGCCTTTTCTGTGTCAGTATTGTAGGGCAAATGAGGTGATGTGAGGCACAGCAGCAGAAGAAGAATCAGGTGGTATCTTGCACTGTGTGGGGGAGATTTTCCTGGGATACTTCCCAGACACTAGGGATACAGGGAACAACAGTTGGATCAAGTGCATTAGCACATTCAGAATGGTATTCAGAGGAATCTGTCAGTATATATTAGTATTTTATTTTTCACTTAATAGAAATTTATTTTCTTTCCCTTCCCCTTTCCTTTAACCGAAGAAAGAAAAATAGACAATAACAATTGTAAGCACTTAGTATGTGCCAGTCATACAAATACAAGAAAGAATGACAGAACTATAATTGCCTCAAAGGACTTCAAAGAACAACCTAATGGGGTAAGATGACATACAAAAGAAAACTGAAAAGTTGGAGGGGGGACTTACCTAGTGTGGAGGGATGCTGGAGAAATGAAAAAGTCAAAAAAGGATTGCAGTCATGTGGGAGATGAGAAGATAGTTATGCAAAAATTTCTGCATTAGCCATATGTAAAAACATGTCTCATTGTATTTTCTTTCTACTTTTACTTGTATTGGTGTGTTTTCTTTTGTTACATACAATTACAGATTACTCTCACTTTATGATTTTGTTTGCAACAAAATAGCAAAATAAATCAGTAACAGTGACCTCATCTGAAAGTTATTGCAATATTTCACATCTGTAGCACCCATTTTATAGCATCTATTTAAGAAAAAATAACAGAAATCCTTTCTTTCCCTCTTATCTCTACCCTTTGAAAAAGAAAAGGAAATAAATATTGTAGTAAATATGCATAATCAAACAAAATAAATTCCCTCAATGGGCTCTATACTTATATATACTTATATATACTTATATATACTTATATATACTTATATATACTTATATATACTTATATATACTTATATATACTTATATATACATGCATATGTATTATAATAAACTATAAATATATAATTATGTTTTCAATATGTAAATTAATTGAGAGAGAGAAAGAGGAGAGAGAGAAAAGGAGCATCAAGGCAGAGAAACAGAGAGTCTCATTCCTAATCCTAAATCTATCACTTCTCCTTATGGATAGAAGGTTTTATAACCAATCCTCTGAAACAATACATGGTCATTGTACTAATAATTTCATTCTCCATCAGTTTATAAGAATCTTCAAAGTCATTAATTTCTATAATATTGAAGGTATTGTATAAATTGGTACTTCTGGTTCTGCTTCACTCTGCATATTAATCTTTCCATGTTGTTTTGAAATCTTCCATTTCTTACAGCACAATGATATTCCATAATATTCATGTATCCCACTTTATTCATCCATTCCTCCAGGGTTATACTGTAGAAAGTTAATGTTTTATACATACCTGTGTATATGTTGCTCTCCCATGAATCAATGATAAGGCAATCTATTTATTTATTTTTGTCCTTATATGTGGCCTGCTGGTGGTTATTGCATTTAACAATATACCTGGACATTTTACATATGATATTTCTAAACACATTCATTTAGAATCACAGAATATTGGAGCTAGAAGGGGCTTGAAAGACCATAGAATCTCAGTATTTTAAGGTTAGTCCAATCATCCTCATTTTGTATATGAAGAAAATAAATCTCAATAAATTTATTATTTGCTTAAATATACATAATTAGTTGACTGGTCAAACTAGAAAGAGAGATAGGTTAAGTTACTCACTCCAATTTCTGTGTTATTTCAATATATCTTAAGCTACATGCTACTTAAACCAGTGATTCATTCCCCAGGTTATACATAAGAGTTATTTCCCTTATCTTGGGATAATAAACTCTAATTAAATTCAATAAACATTTCCTAAGAACCTATTATGTGCAAGACAATCTGTTGGGTGATAGATATACAAAGGTAAAAAATTAAATACTCTGAACCTTCAAAAAAAATCCATGATTAACTATAGAGAATTAATACACATAGTCTAGCTCAGAGCTGTCAAACACAAGGCTACCTAACACATAAGTGCACAACACTCCCAACTGTGGCTCAAACCATATTAAAAAGTAATTGGGGGGCAGCTCGGTGGCGCAGTGGATAAAGCACCGGCCCTGGATTCAGGAGTACCTGAGTTCGGATCCGGCCTCAGACACTTACTGGCTGTGTGACCCTGGGCAACCCCCATTGCCCTGCAAAAATTAAAAAAAAAAGTAATTGGGAAATATTTCATGAAAATAAAAATATAATAAAATAAAGATAATATCATGTTTTAAGATTATGTCAATATGCATTCCACAGTGATTCTTTTGTACAGATTAGTCGTGGCTTTTCTATTTAAGTTTGACACCGCTGTTCTAGTTATATTTTTTTATATTAAATTTATGGAATGAAAAGAATTTCCATAATATAATACAACAAAAAACATGATTGCACAGGAAAGTACAAATGTATCAGCTACTGCTTTTAAGTTTATAGTAATGTAATAGTGTAAGTTTCTTTGTTTTCCTTTTTTTCTTCCCTCCCCCATCCACACTCTAGAGATGGATAACATTAGACCCAAATGTGTATATGTATATGCATATGTATGTAATATGTAAAATCATTCTGTACATACTTCTATTTACCAGTTCTTTCTCTGGATGCAGATATCATCTTCCTTCATATGTCCTTTATAGTTAATTTCGGTATTTAAAATAGTCAAAATAAAAAAAAAAAGACAAAATAGTCAAAATGACTTAGTTGCTCAAAGTTGTTCTTAAAACAATATTGTTGTTATTGTATACAGTGTTCTGATTATTTCACTCTTCATTATTTTGCACAAGACTATCCATGTTTTTCCCAGGTCATTGAGCTCATCATTTCTTATAGCACAGTAGTATTCTATCACAATTATATACACCATATTTAGTTATTCCCCAATTACGGGCATTTGCACAATTAACAATTTTTGCCATGACAAAGATAGCTGCCATCAATATTTTAGAACATTTCCTTTTCCCCTAATCATATTTGGAAATATACCTAGCAATGCTATTGCTGGTCAAAGGGTGTAGGCAATTTAATAACTCTTTGGTTGTAATTTCAGATAGCATTCCAAAATGGTTGGATAAGTTCACAATTCCAACAAAAAGAAATATGTCCCAATTTTTGCACAGCTACTCTAATTTTTTTTTATTTTCTCTTCAATAATTTTTAACATAAAAGTATTTTATTATTTTTTAGTTACATGTGGAGATAGTTTTAAACATTTTTATGAGATTTCTAGTTCCAAATTTTTCTCCCTCCCTCCCTTCCTTCCCCGCTCCCCAAGATAGCAAACAATCTGGTACAGGTTATATATTTACAATTGCATTAAACATATTTTTGCATTAGTCATGTTGTAAAAGAAGAATCAGAACAAAAGGTAAAAATCTCAAAAAGAAAAACAAACAAAAACAAAGTAGAAACAGTATGGTTCAATCTGCATCCATATTCCACAGATCTTCTTTCTGGATATGGAGAGTATTTTCCAGCATGAGTCCTTTGGAATTATCTTAGAGCATTGTATTGCTGGGAATAGTTAAGTCTACCACAGTTCATCCTCACACAATGTTGTTCTTACTGTGTACCATGTTCTACTGGCTCTGCTCATCTCACTCAGCATCAGTTCATGTAAGTCTTTCCAGGTGAAATCCACCTGATCATTGTTTCTTTTTTTATGTTTAGAATTTTATTTTCCAAATTACATGTAAAAACAAAATTTCACATCAATTTTTTAAAACTTTGTGTTCCAACTTCTCTTCCTCCCTCCCTTCCAACCCCCCACCCCAAGAATTCAAGCAATTCCTTATAAGTTATATGTGAGTAGTCATGGGAAACATCTCTACATTAGCTGGGTTGTGAGAGAAAACAGATAAAAACAGAACTTCATATTAAGCAATAATTGTGAAAAAAAAGTGTTTCAATCTGTTTTCAGAAACCATCGGTCCTTTCTCTGTAGATGGATTGCAATTTTCACAAGTCCCTCAGAGTTACATTGGATCATCGCCTTGCTGAAAATAACCATACGCTTCCCAGCAGATCATCTTACAGTATTGCTGTTATTGTGTATACAGTACATTTCTCTCTGCTTCATTTAACGTGGGTCTTTCCAGGTTTTTCTGATAGCATGCTGTTCATCATAACTTTTATATAGTACCTTAAACTTGATAAAGAATTTTCTTCACAATAGCCTAGTAGAGTAGGTACAATATGTTTTGCCATTGTAGTCAATCATCAGAATTATTTCTCAACATGCTATTCACTTCCCATGATATTTACTCTATTTTCTATCTTATTTTGCCTTATTCCTCCTCAAAAGTGTTTTGCTTCTGACTGCCCCCTCCCCTGCTCTACCCTCCCTTCTTTCACCTTTCCCTCCTTATCCTCTTCCTCTTCTACTTTCCTGTCGGGTTAAATAGATTATTCTTCCCAATTGGGTGTATATGTTCTTTCCTCCTTGAGCACACTCTGATGAGGTTAAGGTCTTTGAGCTTATTCTGTGTCCTAATTTTTTTTTTCCTCCCTCCCTCCTCAACCCTCCCTATGAAATCAAGAAATTCAATATACGTCATACATGTGTTGTTTTGCATAACATTTTCACCTTCCTTGAAAGTGTTTTGCTTTTTGCTGCTCCCTTTACCAAACTTCCATTCCCTCCTTCTCCTCTTCTCCCCTTCCCCCTTTTCTCCTTACTCTCCCACTTTTCCTCAGGGCAAAAATATAATACTATACCCACTTGAGTATGTATGTTATTCCCTCTTTGATCCAATTCTGATGATAGTAAGGTTCACTCACTCCCCGACTCCTTCCCCTTCTTTCCCTTCCTTCCATAAGCTTTGTTCTTGTTTCCTTCATGTGAGCTACCTCTCCCAGTCTACCTCTCCCCTTCCCCCTCCCCCAGTGCATTCCTCCTATCCCTCAACCCTATTTTAAAGATGTGATCATGGGTTAGCTAGGTGGCACAGTGTACAAAGCACCAGCCCTGGACTTAGGAGGCCCTGAGGTGACATCTAGCCCCATACATTAGACACCCCACCCTGCTTGCCCCACAAAGAACAGAGATAATCAAAAAAGAAATGCTTTACAGATATCATCCCTTCATATTCACTTCAGACCTGTGTCTATTATTCTTTTCAGCTACCCTAATACTGAGAAAGTTCTTCTGAGTTTGAAGTATTATCTTCCCACATAGGAATGTAAACAGTTTAATCTTTTAATATCCCTTATGAATTCTGTTTACTTTTTTATGCTTCTGTAGGATCTTGTATTAGAAAGTCAAATTTTCTATTCAGTTCAGGTCTTTTCATGACCAATGCCTGAAAGGCCTATTTTTCATTGAAATCCCTTTTTTTTCCTCTGAAAGATTATAATCAGTTTTACTGGGTACATGATTCTTGGCTGTAGTCCCAGTTCCTTTGCCCTCTGGAATATCATATTCCATGACCTCCAGTCCTTTAATGTAGATGCTGCTAGATCTTCTTTTATCCTTATTGGAGTTTCACAGTATTTGAATTCCTTTTTTTCTAGCTGCTTTCAATATTTTTTTCTTGACCTGGGAGCTCTGGAATTTGGCTATAATATTCCTGGAGGTTTTCCTTTTGGGATCTCTTTCAGGTCGTGATTGGTGGCTTCTTTCAATTTCTCTTTGCCTTCTACTTCTAGAATACCAGGGCAATTTTCGACAACAGTCTCTTGGAATATCCTCTCTAAACTCTTATTTTGGTCATAGTTTACAGGTAGTACAATGATTTTCAAATTCTCTCTCCTAGTTCTATTTTCTAGGTCAGCTGTGTTGTTGTTTTTTTTTCCACAGAGATATTTCATATTGCCCTCTATTATTTATTTCTTTATTTGGATTTATTTTACTGTGTCTTGGTTTCTCATAAAGTCACTAGCTTCCATTTGTCCAATCCTAATTCTTAGGCAATAATTTTCTTCAGGCAGCTTTTTAATCCCTTTTTCCATTTAGCTTTTCAAGCTGTTGACTTTTTTTCTCATGACTCTTCTGCATTGCTCTCATTTGTCTTTCCATTCTTTCTTCTACCTCTCTAAATCTTCCTTATATCTCTCCTACTTTCTCTTCAAAGTCCCTTTTGAGCACTCCCATGGCCTGAGACCAATTCATATTTTTCTTAGCAGCTTTGGATGTAGGGGCCTTGAGGTTATTATCCTCTTTTGAGTGTGCACCTCGATCTTCCTTGTCACTAAATAAATTTTCAATAGTTCTCAACTTTATTTGCTTGTTCATCTTGCTGTCTTTTACTTGCCTTTTAACTCCCTCTTACAGTGGGGCTGTACTTCCAAGCTACACTGTCCCAAGCTTCAGAGGGTCCCAGGTGTTTTGGTTTGAGGGAGGGCAGGCTTTTCTCTCACCTGGCCTGTTCTCTGGTTCAAAGATAACCTTAAGCCAACTTACTAATTAACCAGCCAGCAGAACTTTGTGTGCTGTGGTTCTTAGCTTCTGATGAGCCTGCACCCATCCCCTACCTGGGCCTACCACTGCTCAGGATTTCTTCCTGGTTCCCCACTGGGGTGGGATAGCCAAATTCATCCCTAGGTCCCACTGACACTCCTGGACTTTCCCCTTGGCCAGCCATTTAGCCTCCTCAACTGACCACAATCTCAGTTCTAGAAGATGCTGGTGCTGCAGCTGATTCAGAGATTCAGGAATAAGTTCCTCTGGTGGACTGTGCCTTGGATCTCTGTTTGCACTATTTTCTCCCAGCCCAGCATGGCCCCCTTTAATCTGTCTATGGCTGGAAAATAGTCTTAGCCCATCTTTTTGTGGATTTTTCTGCTCCAGGGTTTCTTTTATTGCTGTTTTGGAGGTAATTGTATCAGGAGCTCTTTAATGTTCTTCCTGTGGCATCTTGGCTCCCCTCCCTTCAATCACTTTGGCCAATCTGATAGGTATAAAGTGTTATCTCAAAGTTGTTTTAATTTGCATTTTTCTAATCAATAATTATTTAGAGATTTTTTTTCATGAATATAACTTGTTTTGATTTATCTAAAAACTTCCTGTTAATATTCTTTAATCATTTATCAATTGGGGAATGACTCACATTCCTATAGATTTTACAAGTTCCTCATGTATTTGAGATATGAGAAATTTATCTGAGAAACTGTCTATAATTTTTCTGATCTTGATTATATTTGTTTTATTTCCACAAAAAATGTAATGTAATCAATATTATCAATTTAATTCTCACCCTGGTTTCTATCTCTTGTTTATTCATAAATAATTCACCTATCCATAAGTCTGATAGATAACTAATATGCTCTGTGTTCTGGTTTCCTTGTAAAATCTCTGTATCTAGGCCATGTATCCATTTTGTCTTTATCTTGGTCAATGGTGTGAGATATTGTAAATGGTGAATCATGTAAAATATTGGTAAATGACTAATTTCTGTCACACTGCCTTTGAGTTTTCATCATCATTTTCACTGACCAGTGAATTCTTATCCCAAAAACTTGTCTTTACACTTGTCAAATAAACAGTTAGTATATTTATTTGCTGCTGGAAATTGTTATGTCTACCCTTTTTCCTTGATCTAACTTTCGATATTTGTTAGACAATACTAGATAATTTTGAAAATTACTTCCTTATAATATAGTTTAAGAAATGGTACTGCTAAACCTCCTTCTTTTACATGTTTTCATTCTTTACTTTGATATTCTTTATTTTGTTTTTCCAAATGAATTTTGTTATTATTTTTCCAGTAAAATATGTTTTTGGTAATTTAATAGTTTATACAGTTTCTGGGTTTGTTTTTGCAAGCATACACCCAAGGTATTTTATACTGTCTAGAGTTACTTTAAATTTATCTTCTTTCAGGGTTTTGTCTGTGGTATATAGGAATGCTAATGATTTATGTGGATTTACTTTATATCCTGTTACTTTGCTAAAATTATAAATTGTATCAACTAACTAATTTTTTTTTTATTTTTGGTGAGGAAATTGGGGTCAAGTGACTTGCCTAGGGTCACACAGTTAGTAAGTATCAAGTGTCTGAGGCTGGATTTGAACTCAGGTACTCCTGAATCCAGGGCCAGTGTTTTACCCACTGTGCCACCTAGCTGCCCCTCAACTAACTTTTTTATTTGAGTCTTTGGGATTTCCTAGGTATATTATCATTTCATCTGCAGAAAGGAATAGTTTTATTATCTCATTCCCTATTCTGATTCCTTGTTTTTCTTTTTCTTCTTTTATTGCTATTGTTAGGACTTCCTATATAATATTGAATAATATTTTTTATACCTGATAATAATATTTTTATACCTGATGTTACTGGGAAGGCTTATAGCTCATCCCCATTACAAATAATGCTTGTTTATGGTTTTAGATGATTTTTTATTTATTTGAGGAAAAAATCCATTGAGATCTAAACTTTGGGTGGAGGGGCAGGGCAATGAGGGTTAAGTGATTTGCCCAGGGTCACACAGCTAGTAAGTGTCAAGTGTCTGAGGCCAGATTTGAACTGAGGTCCTTAATCCAGGGCTGGTGCTTTATCCACTGCACCACCTAGCTGCTGCCTTTTGTTTGTTTGTTTGTTTATGGTTTTTTGAGGCTTTTTTTGGGGGGAGGGGCAATGAGGGTTAAGTCACTTACCCAGGGTCATGCAGCTAGTAAGTTTCATGTGTCTGAGGCTGTATTTGAACTCAGATCCCCCAGAATCCAGGACTGGTGCTTTATCCACTGTGCCACCTAACTGCTGCCGAGACCTAAACTTTTAAGTGTTTTTAATAGAAATGATTATTAAACTTTATCAAAAGATTTTTTGCATTTATTAATATAATCATGATTTTAAAAAAATTATTATTGATATAATCAATTATGTTAATAGTTTTCCTTATGTTATACCATCCCTGTATTCCTGGTATAAATCTTATGTAGTCATAATATATCCACTGCTCTAGCTTACTGGTACATGTTGGAGAACAGCTGAGATCTAAGAACCTCAAAATAACCACTCTGGTTTCCTACTAGTCACTTCTGTGATAAAAACCCAGGTCTTTCACTTGTCAAATAACATACAGGATTCAACAAAAGCACCAAAGCAAAATATGGGGGGAAGTAAACATATGGGTGGGGGTTCTTGTGCAGTGGTTTTGAATGGATTTGGACCCACAGAATACCTTGAACCTGGTGCAAGTATTCTCAGTGGCCCATGTGTGATAAGAGGTTATTCCAGGTAGAACATATAATTCTGTGAACAATTTCAACAAAAGCACCAAAGGATTGAGACTTGTGGTTGGCAGATATTCATGAGAAAACCTGAGTTCTAGGCAAGTAGATGGAGAACAATGACCTTTCCTCCTTATCTGATTCAAAATACTTTGCACTTTAAACCAGATTGAACCTTGAGAATATCTAACCCCAAAATAGATAATGTTATGTAACAGAGAACTGACTTCCTTTCAAACATAGTGGTTAAAATAAAAGATAGCCTTAGTCTGGAGTAACTCTGACTAGTTTCCGTTAGCTAGATGTGGTTACCTTGACTTAAGAACTGTCAGCCTCATCTCTTCAGGGATAATTTCTAGCCACCATCCCTCAGCAAACTGGACATGAGACAGCAGGCAGGTAGCATCCAGAAGCCCTGAAGTGATGAGCCCAGAAGCTGATAGAATGGAGCAATGCCCTACAGATACTACTGCAACATGTCCAGTAGTTGCCAGCCACCACCCATTCATCTGAGACCAGCTTAGTAATGTAGACCAGACATCACTGTGCCCAATGGTCATCACAGGACCATTAGAAAATAATAGAACAACATACTCAATAAAGTGCCCCAACCAGCAGGGTCAGATCTATTGAAAGCAGATCAGTAATAGGTTTTTCAAAAGACATCAGTGGTTCCATGGTGACAGAGGCATGAGCTGTCTTTTCATCCATATGACTAGGCTACCAGTGTTTCATGTGTGGTTCTTATGAACACTCACTCCCCCAATTTTACCACTGATTGCATGTATATTTGTTCTACTGCCTATCCTTGGCTTATTAGGAGAATATTCTAATTTTATTTCTTTAACTATGTTAAAGACCTTTACTTTGAACAAATTGTGTCTATCAGCTAACTAGAGAAAAGGTAAATATATGGACTGGAGATCTTCTGCTATGATTTTCAGTGGATTTGGACTCACAGAATATCTTCAACCTGGGATAACTATTCTCAGTTCCCCATGTGTGAGAAGAAGGTGCTTCAGGTAAACAATTTCACAGTAACACTGCAATATATGACTCTAGTGGTTTCACTAGGTAGATTGTAATACATAACGTTCTATTAACTAGGCAACTTGCAACCTTCTCTAAAGAGAATTAACTGAACACAGTACCTGGTCTCAAGAATTCCAATATTTTTATCACAAGGCCTCTTTCATTTCATAGGATACACAAATCTGGGGTTTAGTGAATGACTCCTCATGGAGTCCAGCTCCATGACTTTAGGCTCAGTACACATATGTACATATTCCCCACAAAAAACAAAAGAGTTCTATGGATTGTGACCAAGGAATTAGGACTGTTAGCAAAGCAAACACAACTCTCTGGCCAGTAGGATCCTTCTAAAAATAGGAAGGTGGTGTGGGGTTGTTGTCATTATGTTTCTAGGGACTAAGGAGATTTACTCCATCTTTTTCTGCAGAGTAAAAATATTGGATTAAATTTTTTAAGCCAATAATAGAAGTCTAGTTTCCTACCCAAGAGCATATAGTAGATGCTTCATAAATAGAAAGGAATAAGCATTTACAAAGCACCTAATATGTGACAGGCACAGCAATAAATGCTTTTTAAAATATTACCTAATTTGATCTTCACAACAACCCTGGGAGGTCAGTGCTATTATTATCCATGTTTTATAATTGAGGAAACTGAGGTAAACTGATATTCAGTGATTTGCCCAGTGTCACAGAGTTAGTGTCTAAGGCCACATTTAACCTCAGGTCTTTCTGAGTCCAGACCTAGACTTCTATCAACTGTACCACTAGCAGTCTTTACATTGTAACAGGGCTTAGTGGAAAGTTTATGAGAATAATGTGGAATCTGAAAGAGTGGCTAGCATCTGCCAATATGACTGCCAATATAAGAGTTGGCAGAGTAGGTCCCAGGATATGCTACACTGGTTTTAAAGAAAATATATATACATATGGAATTATGGAGGGAAACACTTGACTAAGTCAGGAAAGTTTGCAAAACAAACTTCATGTGTGCTTTTGCTACAAAAATTGTATAATTGTTATTTGAAAAAAAACCTTGAGACATATTTATGTCCCCCTAAACAGTAGCATAGAATTAGTATCAACCTCCTATATGATACATTTAAATAAATATTACCAGAAACAGCTATATGGTCTAAGTGAAAAACAACATTTAACACTTCAGTAAATAAAACACAATGAACAATTTTAATTCAGCCTATCCATGAGCAATTGATATTTTCCCAATTACATAGATCTGATTTTATTTCTGTGAAAAGTGTTTTGTAATTGCATTCATAGAGTTCCAGGGTTTGTCTTGGCAAGTAGACTCCCAAGTATTTTATATTGTCTACCATTACTTTAAATGAAATTTCTCTTTCTATCTCTTGCTGCTGGACTTTGTTGGTCATGTATAGAAATGCTGGTCATTTATGTGGATTTATTTTATATCCTGAAACTTTGCTAAAGTTGTTAATTGTTTCAAATAGTTTTTTAGTTGATTCTCTAGGATTCTATAAATATACCATCATATCATCTGCAAAGAGTGATAGTTTTGTTTCCTCCTTGCCTATTCTAATTCCTTTTTCTTCTCTGATTGCAAAAGCTAACATTTCTAGTATAATATTAAATAATAGAGGTGATAATGGGCACATTTCTGTTTCACCCCTGATTTTATTGGGAATGCCTCTAACTTACTGCTATTACATATAATGTTTGCTAATGGTTTTAGGTAGATACTGCTTATTATTTTAAGGAAAGTTCCTTCTATTCCTATGCTCTCAAGTGTTTTTATTAGGAAAGAATGCTGTATTTTGCCAAAAGCTTTCTCTGCATCTATTGAGATAATCATATGGTTTTGGTTAGTTTTCTTATTGATGTGGTTGATTGTGTTGATAGTTTTTCTAATGTTGAACCAGCCCTGCATTCCTGGTATAAATCCCACCTAGTCATAGTGTATTATTCTGGTGATCACTTGCTGTAATCTCCTTGCTAATATCTTATTTAAGATGTTTGCATCAATATTCATTAGGGAAATTGGTCTATAATTCTATTTCACTGTTTTGGCTCTGCCTGGTTTTAGTATCAACACCATATTTTTGTAATAAAAGGAATTCAGTAGAATTCCTTCTTCACCTATTTTTCTAAATAATTTGTATAGTATTGGAATTAATTGTTCTTTAAATGTTTGGTAGAATTCACTTGTGGGGCAGCCAGGTAGAGCAGTGGATAGAGCACCGGCCCTGGATTCAGGAGGACCTGAGTTCAAATCTGGCTTAGAAACTTAACACTTACTAGCTGTGTGACCCTGGGCAAGTCACTTAATCCCAATTGCCCAGCAAAAAATGAAATAAAATAAAATAAAATAATATAATTCACTTGTAAACCCATCTAGTCCGGGAGATTTTTTTGTAGGGAGTTCATTAATGCTTTGTTCAATTTCTTTTTCTAATATGGGCTTATTTAAGGATTTTATTTCCTCTTCATTTAACCTGGGAAATTTTTATTTTTGTAAATATTTATCCTTTTTTTATTTTCAAATTTATTGGCACACAGTTGGGCAAAATAGTTCCAAAGTATTGCTTTAATTTCCACTTCATTAGTGGTGAATTCAACCCTTTCATTTTTGATGCTCATAATTTGGTTTCCTTCTTTCTTTTTTTAAATCCAACACACCAAAGGTTTATTAATTTTCTTGTTTTTTTTATAAAACCAGCTCTTAGATTTGTTAATTAATTCTATAGTTTTATTGCTTTTAATTTTATTAATTTCTCCTTTGATTTTCAGGATTGATTCATAATTTAATATTTAGTTGGGGATTTTTAATTTGTTCTTTTTCTAGCTTTTGTTAGTTGCATACCCAATTCATTGATCCCCTCTTTTTTATTGATGTAAGAATTTAGAGATGTAAAATTTCTCCTAAGCATTGTTTTGGTTGCATCCCATATGTTTTGGTATGTTGTCTCATTATTGTCATTCTCTTGGATGAAATTACTGATTGTTTCTATGATTTGTTGTTTAACTCATTCATTTTTTTAAGAATGAGATTATTTAGTTTCCAATTAATTTTCAGTCTACCTTTCCATGGCTCTTTATTACATCTGATTTTTATTGCATCATGATCTGAGAAGGATGCATTTACTATTTCTGCTTTTCGATATTTGACTATTAGGTTTTTGTGACCTAATACATGGTCAATTTTTGAATATTTGCCATGTACTGCTGAGAAAAAGCATATTCCTTTCTATCCCCATTCAATTTTCTCCAGACATCTATCGTATCTAACTTTTCCAACATTCTACTCGCCTCTTTAACTTCTTTCTTACTTATTTTGTGGATTGATTTATCTAATTCTGAGAGGAGAAGATTCAGATCTCCCACTAGTATAATTTTGCTGTCTATTTCCTCTTGTAACTCATTTAATTTCTCCTCTATGAATTTGGATGCTATACCACTTGGTGCATACATGTTTAGTACTGATATTTCTTCATTTTCTATAGTACCTTTTAGCAAGATGTAGTTTCCTTCCTTATCACTTTTTAATTAGACCTCTTTTTGCCTTTGCTTTGTCTGAGATAACAGTTGCCACTCCTGCTTTTTTAACTTCAGCTGAAGCAAAATATATTCTGCTCCCGCTTTATACCTTTACCCTTTCTATCTCCCTGCTTCAAATATGTTTCTTGTAAAGAGCATATTGTAGAATTCTGGTTTTTAATCCACTCTGCTATTCACTTCCATTTTATGGCAAAGTTCATCCCATTCTCATTCACAGTTATTATTACTAATTACTTTCCTCTATCCTATTCACCCCCTTTTTACGTTTTCCCCTTCTTTCACCCTATTCCTCCTCACCAGTGCTTTACTTCTGCCCCCTGCCTTCCCCAATCTGCCCTCCCTTTTCTTTAACCTTTTCTCCCCTGCTTTTGCCTTCCCTTCTGTCAGTACCTCCCCTTTCCCCCTTACCTTTTTACTTCCCTAAAGAATAAGCTCAATTTCTTTATCAAAATGAGTGTATATTTTATTCCCTCCCTGAACCAAATCTGATGAGAGTAAAGTTAAGACAATGCTCAACCCTCCCTTCCTTCCCTCTATTGTAATAGGTTTTTTGCAGCTCTTCATATGATGTAATGAACCCCATTCCACCTCCCCTTTCCTCTTCTCTCCATATACTCCTTTTTATTACACCTTAATTTTCTTTATATCATAACATCAAAGATAATTTATATTTTTACCCTCTATGTATACTCCTTCTGTCTGCCCAAATAGAGATACAGTTCTCAAGAGTTATAAGTATTATCTTCCCATATAGGGATATAGATAGTTTAATCTTATTGAATAATTTTTCCCCATATTTACCTTTTTATAATTCTATTGAGTCTCATATGTTAAGATCAAATTTTCTATTCAGTTCTGGTCTTTTCATCAGTAAACCTTGAAAATCCCCTATTTTATTGAATGTCCATCTTTTCCCCTGAAAGAGAATAATCAGTTTTGCTAGATAGTTGATTCTTGGTTATAACCCAAGCTCCTTTGCCTTCCAGAATATCATATTCCAAGCCTTGTGATCCTTTAATGTTGAAGCTGCCAGGTTCTGAACAATCCTGACTGTGGCTCCATGATATTTAAATTGCTTCTTTCTGACTGCTTCAAGTATTTTCTTCTTCACCTGATAATTCTGGAATTTGGTTACAATATTCCTTGGAGTTTTCCTTTTGTGGTCTCTTTCAGGAGGTGATCAGTGGATTCTTTCAATGATGATTTAATCCTCTTATTCTATAATATCAGGGCAGTTCTCCTTGGTAATTTCTTGGAATATGGTCTCAACTCCTTTTTCTTATCATTGCCTTTAGGTAGTACAATAATTCTCAAATTGCCTCTCCTGGAACTATTTTCCAGGTCAGTTGTCTTTCTAATGAGGTATTTCACATTTTATTCTATTTTTTCATTCTTTTTATTCTGTTTGACTGATTCCTCATCTCTCAAGGAGTAATTAGCTTCCATCTGTCCAAATCAAATTTTTAAGGCATTGTTTACTTCAGTATGCTTTTGCACTTCCTTTTCCATTTGGCCAAATGAATTTTTTAAGGAATTGGTTTTTTCAGTCAATCTCTGTGCTTCCTTTTCCCAAGCTTTTGATTCTTTGTGTTTCCTTTTTCAAGCTGTTGATTCTTTTTTCATAATTTTCTTCTGTAGCTTTGATTTCTCTCCTATTTCTTTCCTCCACCTTTCTCAATTGATTTTTAAAATCCTTTCTGAGCTCTTCCAAGAAGGTTTTTTGGTCTTGAGATCAATTCATCTTCCCTCATGAGGCTTCACATGTAGGCAAATTGAGAGCATTATCCTCATCTGAGTTTGTGTTTTGCTCTTCCCTGTCAACACAGAAACTCTCAATGGTAAAAGCCCTTTTCTGTTTCTTACTCATATTGTGGTTTATTTTTATAAATTGAGGTCTGGTCCTGGGGCTTAAAGTCACTGTTCAAGCTTCTTGTGCTATGGAACAGGGGCTATGTCACTGGCTTTATACTCTGAGGCCTCTGTGACTTGTGGATTCCTCACTTCCATGGGCTTGCTCCCTGTGCTTGCTCCTGGGGCTTGGATGGTACAGCCAAGTTGTACCTGTCCCATGGTTTGCCCTCTAGCTGGCAGCCTGCCCTCTCCTCTGGTGCTGGTGGATCTCACAACTGGCCCACTGTGCCACCAGCTTGCTGAGTCAGGATCAAGGAGACTCAGTTGCTCTGCTGTGGCCAAGGGCTTCCTGCTGACTTGCCCAAAACCCTCACCATGCTGTGCTTTGCTCTGAGCTATGCTGCACTCCCCTTTTGCCTGAGTGAGACCGATCTTTTCTGAAGTTTTCTAAATTATTTCAAGTTGGAAGATTGTGTCTTTCTGTAGGTTCTAAAGTTTCATTTTCCATTTAGAGACTTGATTTAATGTTCTTTTTGAGGGAACTGCAGGAGAGCTCAAGCAACTTGCTGGATTCTCTCAGTCATCTTGGCTCTTTCCCTCTCCAGCTAATTTTTAAAGAGGAGGAAACTGAGGAAAACAGGGGTATGTGACTTCCCCAGGGTCACAGGCTAGTTTTCTCTCACTGCATTCCTTCAAATGACTAAAATCTTTTAATAATTCTTAGTCTTCCAGAATCACTCCATAATCTCTAGGTCAACTACCTTTTCCAAGCTTGAAAGAAAATTCTGCTGTCAGGGACCATCAGACTTTAATAGATGAGTCTTAGTCCAGTTCATTCCAAGATATGTAGACCTATATCTCCTCCCTCTGAGACAGAAACAATAGAGAATTTTTCTCACTAGAATATGATGGGGGGAGTAGGGGCAGAGAGAAGGCATATAGTTCCTTCCCAGACATACTCAGAACTAAACTAAATCAATGAATATGTCTCTTCATCCAGAAGCATTTAAGCACTTAATGAGGGCACCAGATACTATTTATATTAGATACAAAGACAAAATTGAAACATTACCTACCTTAAAGGAACTTAACAGGATCAAGGTATAAAATCCACATTTTCTTGAGTGAAAATTGTGAGCTCCATTGGAATATAAGTTTTCTACAATCAAGCATCCCAGGTGTTGTAAGTATTTCTGTATTTTTAAATTGTCTTCTTTGCCATCTACAATGAACATGGACCTGCAACAAAGCTTAGCCTTCCTCCACAATGCTATAGAAGAGAAAAGGCAGAGAACAGCTCATCCAATTGAAATTTCATAAGTAACTTAAGGAGTCAGAAAGTCACTACCCTAGTTGGATTCTAACCAGGAAACTGGGATTAACACCCCAAGTACTGGAAAACTGTGCCAAGGGATCTCTAATGACCAGAACGGCTGAGGGCATTAGTAAATAAAGGGATTGCCAGTGTGCTTTGAAGTACTTTAGGATCCTCTGGGATGAAAGCCACTACACACATGTAAATTGCTATCATAATTATAATTGGGAATAGCTTTTACAGCTTCACTTCCAAATTGTTGAGTCTCAGTTCTCAAGGCATCAGACAGCAAGTTATTACTGAAGTACAGTTAATGATTATGTAAAACGTAAAATAAAGAGAGAAAGGGCTTAGATATGGGGAAAATCAACTTCAATAACTCCTTTGATTTTTATTTGATTTAATATTTTAAAGAAAGAGAATAATTATTATTGTCAATGGGACAGTATGGTAGCATCCTGGGGCATATGTATATTTTATAAGCAGGTTCCAATACCTAAGGCTGGAAAAAATAGTGGGCAATTGGTCAAACAACCCAAAGCTGAAAGTGGGACCCAGGAAAGCAGGCAAACTTTTGAATCTGGTCAAAAATACTACATGAATTTTGAAATTTTTCAAAACTGAGTGGGAAGCATGAGTACCTAATGTCACAGTTTAGAGACATTAGCAAATAAAAAATCCATTTGGCCAGAAAGCTCTATTGAGATGGTATGTTAGTCCCTGTTCTCTCCTATATACAAGTACTCATACATTCATCCTTGAATATAGAGATGGAAAAGACCTCCTTACTAGCAGTCCCTCTACCTCCTTTTCCATATGCTATCCTATTTAAACTGCCCCAAAGCAAAATCAATAGCCATCAACTAGGAGTTCCAAACCACAACCACTGGTGCCAAAATAAATTTTTGAAGCAAGCAAACTCTGGTGCTAGGGTTTAACCAGCGTGAAACTGTCAGATGCTTTGTAAACTTTGAACTGCATTTTAAAAATTTATCAATGTATTTTTATCCTCCTCCATGTTCCCTCATAGTAGTTTATAATAGCTAACATTTATATAGTGCTTTAAAGTATAAAAAGTGCTTATTATATCTCATTAGATCCTCATAACAGTCCTGGAAAGTAAGTGCTATTGTTGTCCTCATTTTACTTATGAGAAAAGTGAGGCAAACAGAGATTAAGGGACTTGTCCAGGGTCACACATCTAGAGAGTATAAGAGGGAAGACTGATCTTTTAATTAATTTATTTATTTTTAACATTCTTGTGTGATCCACACTGTGGCTGCATGATATTTCATGTGTGTTTTTCTGAATGCCTGAAACATTCTCCTTCTTCACCTGTGAGCTCTGGTATTTAGCTATAATATTTGTGAGAGTTTTCATTTTGAGATGTATTTCAGGGGATGATCAGTGAATTCTTTAAATTTTTATTTTTCCATCTGGTTCTAGGATATCAAAGCAGTTTCCTTTATATTTTGAAATATGATGTATAGGTTCTTTCTTTGATCATAGCTCTCAGATTGTCCAATAATTCTTAAATTATCTCTCCTTTACCTATTTTGGTCAGTTGTTTTTCTGATAAGATGAAATAGTTAACCATTTCTTCTATTTTTTATTCTATTAATTTCATTTTATTTTTTTCTTGATATCTTATGAAGTCATTAGCTTCTACTTACCTAATTCTAATTTTTAAGGAATTATTTCCTTCAATTAACCTCATTTACATTTGTCCAATTCTTCAATATTTAAGGAGCTCATTTCTTCAGTGAATTTTTGTGCCTCTTTTACCATTTGGCCTGCTCTGTTTTTGGAGATGTTTTTTTTTTTTATTTTCTTTAGTATTTTTGTGGTGCTTCTTTTACTAAACTGTTAATTCTCTTCTTAAATTTCTTACATCACTCTAATTTCATTTCCCAAGAGTTCCTCTCCCAGTCTTTTCTCTTTCTTCAACTTTTCCAGGAAGTCTTATTGGAACTATATACAATTTAAATTTTTCTTTGAGACTTTGATTATATTTATTTTCACATTGTTGTCATCTGAGTCTGTCTTGGACTTCCCTGACACTTTTTATGCTCAAGTGCTTTCCTTGTTGTTGTTGTTTGTGAATTTTTCAGGCCTATTTTTTACTTTGATCTTTATGCTAAATTTAATCTCCACTCATTTGGGGGTGGAGAGATAGTGTCCCAAGCTTCAAGATTTTTTGTGCTGCTGTTTTTAGAGTAGTTTTGAGGATGTGCAAGGTTTTTTAGTGTTTTCATTGATCCAGGAAGACAGGAAGAAATGTATTCAACTCACTTGGTCTGTGTACTGGTTTTACCCAGAAAGGGAATTTGCTCCCCTTCAGGCACAAATGCTAGTATTCCTGTTAGCCCTGGAAATGTGACCAAGCCCCATGTTCTCTTATAGCCACAAATTGTAGTGCTCCTCTGCTCCTTTGTGACAGACCATAAGCACTACTCTCCATCCTGGAATTGGAACCCAGAACTGCACATGGGCATTAGATTTGCCAAGCACCTCCCAGTCCTATTCACATTATCAGTTCAGTGTTCCCTGTAACCTCATTTTGACCAGTTGCCCAACCCCATACTATATCTGGGCTAAAAGTATCCAAAGCTGCTGGTGCGACTGTAACAGCCACATCCAAGGATTAACACTGGTGTTACCAACATATGCACTCTGGACTGGCCCCCACTACAGTGTCACATAGCTCTCCTGCAAACTCATAAGTTGTCCTGGGTTGGAAAAATATCTTGTCCCAACTTTTGTTGGTTCTGCAGCTCCAGAAATTGATTTGAGGCATGATTTAAAAAAAATTTTGGAGGAAAATCTTGGGAAATTTCAAGTGGGTTTCTGCTTCTACTCTGCCAACTTGACCTCTGAAGCAAGATTTAAATTGAGGTCTTCCAGACTTCAGGTATGAGTTTCTACTCTCCTACCATCTAGGTGATGATGTTGTTGTTGTTTGTCCTTCATTCTTGAAGAGGACCGTGATATCTTGGTGATATCATTATTTGCACTAAATTGGATTCAAGTGAGGAAGGGCTGTGCAAAGTCACCAACTTGATTCTCTCTTCCAGAGCCATCTGGGTGCAGTGGCAAAATATACATCAGGATGACTGGAGATAGCACCAGATGTTTAAGGCAATTGGGATTAAGTGACTTCCCCAAATCAAATATATAGAGAATTGAGTCAGGTTTATAAAAATACAAGCAATTCCCCAATTGATCAATGGTCAAAGGATATGAGCAGGCAGTTTTCAGACAAAGAAATCAGTCATCTATAATCATATGAAAAAATGTTCTAGTTCACTATTGATCAGAGAAATGCAAATTAAAACAACTCTGATGTATCACCTCACACCTATCAGGATGGCAAATATAACAAAAAAGGAAAATATTGGATTGTTGGAGGGGATGTGGGAAAACTGGGATGCTAATCCAGTGTTAGGGGAGTTGTGAAAAGATGCAACCATTCTGGGAAGCAATTTGGAACTATGCCCAAAGGGCTATCAAACTGTACATACCCTTTGATCCAACAATACTACTGATAGTTTGTTTCCCAAAGACATCCCTCAAAAATAGAAAAAGACCTATTTGTACAAAAATGTTACAAGCAGCTCTTTTTGTAGTGGCTAAAAATTGGAAATCAAAAGAATACCCATTAATTAGCAAATGGGTAAACAAGTTGTGGAATAAGATGCTGATGGAATATTATTATTCTATAAGAAATGACAAGCAGGATGATTTCAGAAAAGCCTGGAATGATTCACATGAACTGATGTATAATGAAGTGAGCAGAACCAAGAGAACATTGTGCACAGAGACAGAAATATTGTTTGATGAAAAACTGTGAATGACTTAACTATTCTCAGCAATACAATGACCGAAGGCAATCCCAAAGGACTATTGATGAAGCATACTATCTACCTCCAAAGAAAGAATTGATATTAATTGAACACAAACCAAAGCATATTATTTTTCACTTTGTTTCATTTTTCTTTTATTCAAGCTTTCTTAAACAAAATGACAAATATGGTACTGTTTTACATAATTGCACATGTATAAGCTAAATTTGATTGCTTACTGCCTCAGGGAGGACAGAGGGGAGGGAGAAAAAGAGGAATAAAATTTAGAACTCAAAAGTTTAAATAAAAATGTTTTTTTATTTTGTTGTGTTTTTTTTTTTTTGCAGGGCAAGGAGGATTAAGTGACTTGCCCAGGGTCACACAGCCAGCAAGTGTCAAGTGCTGGATCTGAACTCAGGTCTTCCTGAATCCAGGGCCAGTGCTTTATCCACTGTGCCACCTAGCTGCCCCCATTTATTTTTTTTCAAAGTGACTTGCCAAGGTGAACACTGCTAGTAAGTGTCTGAGGTGAGATTTGAACTCATGTCCTCCCAACTTCAAAGCCAGGTCTCTATCCACTGAGCAACTTAGCTACCCCTACCATCTAGATGGTATTATTTGAATATATAGAAACTAATGTTCTTTTATCTGTGGACAGATAAGAAAGAGGTCAAAGAACATCCTGTCATATTTTTTTCCCTATAGAAGACCTGGAGCCTCAATAAGTAGGGAAAAAAATGGTAGCTAACTGAAATCTGAAGAGAATAGTAATGAACCAAGACCTGAACTTGCTGGTGTAAGACTACACAAGCCATGTTTTGCCTATATGGATTATGTGTGTTCACATAGGTCTATCTAGATGTGGCTCACAGAGGAACATTAATATATTGCTAAAATCTCTTCTGACCTCAGTTCCCCAAAAGAGACTTTAATTCTACCTAAAAAGAAAGCAAGAGGTTGTGGACAGAGGCTGGCCACTCTGTTCTCAGAGAAAAGGTGCCAGACTAGAATAAGTATTACTAGTTATGGGGAGAGCATGTTTAGGTTTAAGCTGAGTCCCTGATCATTATCTCTTAATGGGGAAGGAAGACTTCAAGTTATGTTTACAAAGATTAACTGCCTTTTCAACAAATGCCTGTTCCATGATGAATACCCATAGGAAGTAACAAACAAACCCATTGATTTGAGTTAACAGCAAACAGAAATCAAAGGGGTATAGATGAAAAAATACCCCAGACACATACATAAAGTGAATGAACTCTCCCATTGGGACTCAAGTGTCTCTGTTCAACAGAGAGAGAAAGAGAGGGAGGGAGAGGGAGAGGGAGAGGGAGAGGGAGAGGGAGAGGGAGAGGGAGAGGGAGAGGGAGAGGGAGAGGGAGAGGGAGAGGGAGAGGGAGAGGGAGAGGGAGAGGGAGAGATTGATTTCACAGAAAAGGAAATTTTCTCAAAGTCTCTAGTGTAATAAATTGGGGCTAGAGAAAGAAACAAGGTGATGATTCCTCACCTATCTTCTTCCCAGAGTTCTTTTCTCCTTTCAGGTTCTTTTCTGTAAAGAAAATCTAGAACCATGTCTTTTCCTTGGAACCTAGAAGCCAGAAAAAGACCTCTCCTCTCCCAAGCTCTTACCAATGCTATCTCAAAAACAAGGGAGGAGCATTAAGTAATCAATTTCATTCAATAAGGAGACTCTTATGCAAATGGGATTTGAGCCACCATGTTCCAATTGTCAAAAAAAAAATGATATTGGGGCAGATAGATGTTGCAGTGGATAGAGCACCAGACCTGGAGTCAGGAGGACCTGAGTTCAAACCCAGCCTCAGAGACTTAACACTTACTAGCTGTGTGACCCTGGGCAAGTCACTTAACCCCAATTGCCTCACAAAAAAAATTTTTTAAAGAATGGTATTATGGAGAGCAGAAGATATATCATACCTGTGTTGTGAAGCTGGCTCTTCATTAATACGTTTTCTCAACACATTTCCCTAAATAACCCAGTGCCTTCTTACTACCCTCATCTTCCCTACATGGTCTAGGAATAAGACAGCTGGCATTGTAAAAAGAATATTACTGGACTTAAATTCAGGAAGCAAGAGCTCAGTGACAGTCATTGCAGATGGATGATTTGGGACAAGCCATCTCAACATTCTGGCCTTCAGTTTCCTTAAGCCTTAGAATGGGGATAATAATTCCACCTCACTAAGTTGGAAAGAAAGTGCTTTGTAAACATGAACGGACTATATTAAATGTAAACAATTGCTATTATTATTATTATTATTATTATTATTATTATTATTATTATTATTATTATTATTGCACTGTCCTCCTCATCAAAATTCACCTGCTTATTAGCCTTGTGTCCTATTCCCTTGAATTATTCCTCCCTGCTCTAGGAAGGCAGGAGTATGTGTAGGTAGATGGGAAGAGGGAATTTTTGCTATTGTTGTTGTCGAGTCATTTCAGTTATGTCCAAGTCTTCATGACTCCATTTACAGTCTTTTACTGGGGTGGTTTGCCATTTTCTTCTCCAACTCATTTTACAGATGAGGATCTGAGGTAAATAGTGTTATGACTTGTCTAAGGTAATATAGCTAGTAAGTGTCTGAAGCTAGATTTGAATTCACAAAAGAAGTCTTTTGACTCCAGGTCTGGCACTGTATCCATTGCTTCACTTAGCTGCCCTTGAAGAGGGAATGGGAATAGCTGATATGCTAATCTAATCAACTAATTCTAGCTAATATGCTAGCTACTTGGTATTTTGCCCTTCTCAGTACTCATTTGATGTAGCCAAAAGGCTGGACTTCTAAGTAATGGCTTCATAAAGAAATAGGGAGCTATAATAAAAGGACTTTGAACTAGGAGTCAAAAGACCTTGGTTTAGTCCCACTAGCTAGGTATGTGACCTTGACAAAGATCCTTAATCTCTCTGGGCCTGAATTTCCTCAGTGGAATAATAAATGAAATTGGCTACATGAATATAAGCTCTGCCTCTAAAACTAAAACTCCTTCAGCATCCATTTACTGATCTACAAAGTAAAGATGCTGTACTTCAAGACAAAAAAGTACCATGTCTTGCTAATGACAAAGATCGTCACAAGCCAGGGGGAAGATTTTATTTTTTTTTAATTAAGGGGTAGTTTTGTGTCATTTCAAATCACATTCCATAAATAACTATCTCATCTAAGCAGATTTTATCTATATAAAATAAGTCCTAGAAGAATGGTCTTAAGGATTTACAATTTTATATTTCCTCATTGTAGTGGCAGTGATAGTTTTAATAAATGTGAGGCAAATTGGTCCCTAGATGTCTCAATTATACACTTCAAAACCTCTTGATATGATCCCTCATGCTTTTTTTCTTAGGTCCAGTTCTTAGTGGAGGTGGTCCTTTTCTACTCAACCCCTCTATATGCATCCTTGATCACATTCTTCCCTGTTGGTGTCTGGCAGATTGCCCCTTCAGTCAGCTGCTTTCATTTTAATCTTTAATGTCTCCCTACTTACTTTTTCTTGCTATTTATAAAAAAGCCCAGTTTTCTTATACCTTAAAAAAAGCCTTCACTTGACCCTACTAACCCCTTAAGACTCTATCCTATATCTCTTCTCTCTTAATTATAAACTCCTAAATAATAAACTCCTAAAAAATAAAAGGTTGGATATTTGTTGTATCTACTCCCACTCACTTGATTCCCTTTCCAAACTCTATCCAACCTTTTCTGACATGATTTCACCATTCAACTAAAACTATTTTTCTCAAGGTGACTACTAAATTCATAATTGTTAAATCAGATTGCTTTTTCTCTGTCTTCATCTTTCTTAACCTCTCTGTGACATCTGATACTGTTCATGAATCTCTCCTCCTGAATATTCTCTCTTTTCTAGGTTTTCATGGTTCTTAGTTTGTTCCTATCTGTCAGACGACTCCTTTTCAGTCTTCCTTCCTGGTCCATCCTTTATATCCTACCCCTTACCTATGCATGTCCCCTAAAGCTTTGTCCCAAATACTCTTCTTTTCTCTTTCTACATCTTCTGGTTTGATTATTTCACCACTGCGCATGGGTTTCCCTATCATCTCTAGGCATATGACAGATCTCTGTTTTCAGCCCTAGTATCTTTCTTTAACTCTATTCCTACTCCCCCAACTGTCATTTGGTATCTCCTAATGGATGACCCATAAGCATATCAAACTCAATATGTTCAAAACAGAACATATTAAGCTACATCATAAACTCATCCTTCCAAAATTCCCAGCTTTTTTTTGAAAGCACCACAATCCCTCAACTCGGCAAGGTTCACAACTTTAGAGTAATTCTTGATGTCCTCTCTTTTGTACACACATCAAATAATTACTAATTCTTGCCAATTCTACTTCTAGAATATCTCTTGTTTCTATCTCCTACCAAATACCATGGCTATCATTCTACTTCATTTCCTTATCATCTCTTGTCTATATTGTTCCAACAGCCTTCTAATTGGATATACAGTTTCCTATCTCCAATTTATGCTCCCCAAAGCTGCCAAAATACCATTTCTAAAACAGATGACCTACCATAATATTCCAATGCTCAAATTCCTCTAGTAGCTTCCTATTGTGTCTAGGATAACTGCCTCTGTATGGCATGTAAACTTCACAGTAGGACTCCAGACTATTTTTCTGGTCTTAATAGTATACCACGTACTCTGTGTTTTAGCCAAATTGATCTTGCTGTTCTCTGAACTAAATATTTCATCAACTACTCCTATGCCTTTTTATAGATTGTCTTCCAAAATAGAATGTAGCCTCTCTTCTGCAATCTAAAATTCCTTGTTTCCTTCAAGGTTCATTTCACATGCTACTTTCCACAAGATCCCTAGTTGTCAATGCTCACTTCTTCTTTCTCAGATTACCCTGAAGAGTCTTAGCAATCAATCAATTAATATTTGTTATGTGCCAGGAAATGTATAAGCACTGGGGATACAAAAAGAGGCAAAAGACAATCCTTACTTTCCAAGGTGTTACAATCTAATGGGGAGAGACAATATGCAAATAAATATATACAATGGAGGCTACATACAGACTAAGTTGTTGTTCAGTCATGTCTGACTCTTTGTGACCCCATTTGTGGTGTTCTTGGCAAAGGTACTGGGGTGGTTTGCCATTTCTTTCTCCAACTCATTTTACAGATGAGAAAACTGAGACAAACAGGTTTATGTGACTTTGCCCAGCTACTAAGTGTTTGAGGCTTCTTTTGAACTCAGGAAGACAGTCTTCTAAATGCTAAGGCCAACCCTTTATCCAGTGCACCACCTAGCTGCCCAGACAGTATAAATAGGAAGTAATTAACAGAGGGAAGGCACTAAAATTAAGAGGGGTTGGGAAATGATTCTAGCAAAAGATAGGATATTTATTGGGACTTAAAGGAAACCAATGAGGTCTGTAGGTAGAGTTGAAGGGGGAGAGTTGTTCAGAGGTTATATCCTCACTGTAGAATGTAAACTCCCTGAGGGCAGAGAGTATATTAATTTGCTTGTTTAATTGTTTACCCAGTAAGCACAGAAAAGTGACTGGAACATAGTTGATGTTTAGTAAATACTTTGGAGATTAGATAGGGCCTCTAGTCTTTCTTTATCTATAGAAGTTGGAGACAAAATACCAACTTAAATTTGTTCTCTTAACTTCTTATAGATAGTAGAGACCTAGGGACTTGTAAAAGAAGTTTATGTACTACTCTTATCTGTTAGGATCCAGGAATTTCATATAACCCCTTATCCCAGATATTCTAGACCCAGTAGGCATGATAGTGTGAGAAAATCCAAGAATTTAATGCTCAATACCAAGTGTAAAGTTAAAAAAAGATTAATCTGATGGCACATCAACAGAATCAATAAGGTAATGATGAACAGTAGCTGAAAGAGACCCCAAATATCATCCCTATGTATTTGGAAAGGTACCAAGAAAAGCACTGTAGGAATCCCATAAGCATCTGCCTACCAGGGAATGTTTGTCTGTGTGTGGACCTTAACATGACCCAAAAATTGAAGAAAAGAAATGTTACTGAATAGAGCTGTTCCAATTCCACAGAGCAATAAAAGGAGAACAATGTTTCCTTTAATCCCTCTCAGTCAAAATCCTTGCCTCCAACCCTGTCTACTTATTCATGCAGAAAAGTTTCCTGCACAAGATACCATAGTCTACTCCTCAAACTCTAATACAAAAAGAATGAAACAAGATGACACCTTCCCAAATGAAAGGTACCAAAATGTGGAGATGAAAATGGAAATTACAGAGCAAATAGATCATGGAATATATTCATTCAACATTTCCCAAAGGTAAGGGAACATTGAGGCAGGTTATGTCACAGAGCTGGGAAAATGTTTGAGTTGGGAGGGTTTTAATTTTGCCTGAAGTGATTCTCCAATTCTGCATTTATACCTTTATACACTTCTGTCAAAGAAAAGATTCCATTATCCTACCTTTCATCTTAGAGCCCTGAGTTAATTTACAGACAACTTGAATCTTTTTTGTTTTCTTTGGTTGCCAGAAGAAAACTATGTGTATCGTCTTAATTGACAGCCTAATGTTTATTAGGCTACCTTTTCAGGACAGGTACCTTTTATTCAAAATGCCATTGATAGATTTAATTATGTTGAATGTTCTCAAAAAAAAATCCCATTGGCACAATAAAATACATTGAGTTTGATGTGTTTGGCTGCAAAAACTTTCATTTGGCCAAGGCTACATAGGCTGAAGTCTCCAAGTGTAAATTATAATGTTATTTGAGATGAAGTATAGAGTCATTTGTGGTGCTCAGGCACGACACATGATGTAATCTTACACTCTATCTGCAGGTGTGATATTGGATTCTGCTGGGACAGGCACCTGGTATCAATGTTCAGTTTGGCATTGTTTCAACAAAGCCTTCCATGATTGGAACAGACTAAAATAAGATAGAATAAAATAGCACCCAGGGACAATTGATTTTTTTTTTCAAAGAAGAAGAATGATGATCAATGATCACTGATGAGTGATATGACACCTCATGCTTTTCACTGTCACCAAACAGACTAAATGTATTTTATCTTTCATAGATGCCCTGTAAGTGCTAAGGTAATAATGAATGCAAGCTCATTTTTTGTTATAATGATGTGTTGTTCTTCATATATGAAGATTATATTAATGATAGTAGGTTCCTTTATGAGTAGTGATGATGGAAGTGGGCTTTGCACCATATATAACCCTGGGCAAATGATTTAACCACTATGGACTTCAGTATCCTCATTTATAAAACAAGAGGGGTTGCACTATCTCCCTCTCTTAGTTTCCTTACAGTTCTAAATCCTATGATCTACTGTCATTAAGTCTTCTGAAGGTCTACAGTTGCCAGGGACATCCATTTACAAGATGACTCTCTGGTTAATATTAGAGATATTGTCTGCAACCTAGAATAGTGGAAAGCAAAAAGCCCCATGTGGGGGAACCCATGACCAAGACCTAACTAGTACCATGGTCCAACCAATTGCACTAGTAAAAATTATATTCTTGGTCTTCTTTGATCTGCATCTAATGTCAAAAAATTTCCCTTGACATTGAGAACAATCTTCAAAGAATTATGAACAACTATTAGTGATAGTTACAGGTCATTTAATTGATGCCATGATGATGACCACTCTATATTTCTTAACCTGAGATCTGTAAACTTTCATTTTATTAGCTATTTTAATAAAAGCATTTCAATATAATGTATTTGAAATTCTATTTATCTTCTTTTATGCATTTAAAAACATTATTCTGAGAAGGCTCCATAGGTTTTAACACATTGCCACCCTTGTTCTAAGTAGACAGATCCTTCCTTATGTAGAAATGTTTTTGATGACTAGGGCTAATTTGGGGGGGGGGCTAATCTGACTGGAGGACTAATCTGGGGACTGTTGACTGTTTGGCTATCTGACTGCTATTAATTAAATGTGGGCCATTTATAAAGTTCTACCACACTGCTCCACTCCCAAATTGATAAGCAAAATATTAAGAAGCCTCTTAACTAAATAATCAAAGCAGAGTTTATTTATGAGATACTATTTAAAATTAAGAATACAGGGAAATAAAATGTACAACCTGACTGCATTGGGCACTTCTGTTTCCACTGTGTCTCTTTGGAACTTCTTGACTACAATAAGGGCCTTAGCTCCCACTTGCCTTAGGGTACTCAGGTACTTTATTCTAACTCCAAGCCCCTTTCACTTTGTAAATCCCCTAGCTTCTAGGCTTCTAACTTTCCTCTCCTTACTGCCATCACTGAACCCCTGTGTTTCTCTCTCACCGACCTTTTGTCTGTCTGCTCCATCAGTCTGCCCTTCAGCCTCTCTTTTCTCTGCTCCTAGTCCTTCTCATCTTCTCCTGTGTCCTTGTAGCCACCTGTCTGTCTTCTCCAACCTTTGTCATCTCCTCAGCAGCCTCTTGACCTCTTCTTGTCCATCCGAATCTCTTCTCAGCCTCTCTTGTCCAGCCCCCCTCCCTTGCTGTCTAACTACGAGGTCTATATATACCTTTTCTTCTCTCCACTCAAATCTCGGGGCTTCCTGCACCCCCACAGACCAAGCTAATCCTCCAGCCAGGGCTGCAGCTGGGGGGTGGGGGGTGGGGGAGTGCGCTCAAGCCTCATGTGCCTCAGCCCAGGCTCTCCAGGATCTTTCACATAGCTCCATTCAGGTTGGAGGGAGCTGGGGGCTTCTTTTTCCCCCAGCTGTCTGACTTGGAGTCTCGTACAGCCCATGGGGCTTTTGGACTCAGATGAAGCAGAGGGAGAGGGGCACCAGCTTTTCCCACACAGAAGAGACCCTGAGGGCCTAAGGCTTTCTAATCTCAGCCTAAAGGTAGGGTCCCCAAATCAAAATAAATTTCTACATTTAGTTTCCATGACACCGTGCTCTCCTGATTCTCCTTTCAGACTATGACTTATCTATCTCTTTTACTGACTTCTTTCTTTCATCATGGTCTCACCCATGACTCCATCACTAGAGCCATTCTCTCCCTTCTAGACGCTCTCTTAGAAACTTTGTTTTTTTGTGGGGCAATGAGGGTTAAGTGGCTTGTTCAGGGTCACACAGCTAGTAAGTGTCAAGTGTCTGAGGTCACATTTGAACTCAAGTCCTCTTGAATGCAGGGCCGGTACTTTATCCACTGTGCCACCTAGCTGCCTGTTCTATCAGCAACTTATTAACAATCATTACTTAAGTTTTCATTTTTATGTGGCTGCTTCCCCAATCTCCATCTTCAGCCATAATTTTTCCTCTCCAACTCTAGACTACCATTTCCAGATGACCATAGGACATCTCCACCTGAAAGTCATGCCTGCATCACAAATGAAACACATCAAAACTTGCCTATGTTGTCATCACCTTATCCTCCATAGTCTCCTCTTTCATGACTTCAAATATATATTAAAAGCTTAAGTTTCTATTAATGGCACCAACATTCTTCCAGTGCAATTCTAACAAGTTAAATCTCATAGATATTTATTAAGCACTTATTTTGTTCATGGTATTGAAATATAAAAAGAGATTAAAAGAAGATCCTACTCTCAAGAAGTTTTCAATGTAATGGAGAGGGGAGTTCAAGAAAATAGAAGAGTAAAGATGAAAAGGAGAGGCACAAAATGCTTAGAAAAAAATTGAAGAAGTAAAAATCATTTTTTTTACCTGGGGGTGGAGGTGAGAATGATGAGATCAAGAAATCTTCAGGAGGGGTTTGAATGATACCTTCAATGAATGGAAGGATTTCAAGAGAAGGAGTTGATCTGAGGCAGGGAGGGAGAGATACATTTTAGGTATGGGGTGTGGCATAAGCTAAAAGTCTATAGAAATGAGATAACAGAACAAGAATAGAGAATATTCTAAATTTGAGGGAATCTCGAAACTGTAAAAAGGTTATACTAAAAGATCCACCTTGATGGGTAACCATCAGTGAATAAAGTGTTTTTTTAAAAAATTATTTAGTATGTATCAGGCACTGTGATAAGAATTGAGAATACAAAAAAAAGGCAAAACTGTCCTCAGGGAGCTCACAATCTTATAGGGGAGACAAATATTTACAAATAAGCTACATAATGGATTAATAGAAAATAATTAAAAGAGGGAAGGCACTAGGATTAAGAGGGGTTGGAAAATGATTACTTTGAGATTTTAGTTGAAACTTAAAGGAAGCCAGCAAAATCAGGCAGAGCTGAGAAGGGAGAACACTTTAGGCCCAGGGGACAGCCAGAGAAAATTCCCACACCAGAGAGACAGGTGTCTTGTTCTTGCAACAACTAGGAGGCAAACATCATGTGGTAGGGAATAAGGTATAAGAGTACTGGAAAGGTAGGAGGGTGCTAGGTTATCAAGGGTTTTAAGTGCCAAACAGATATTTTATAATTGATCCTGGAGGTGATGGTGGGCCACTAGAGTTTATAGAGTAAGGTTGTGACATAATCAAACCTGTAATAATATAGGAAAAATCATGTTGGTGACTCAATGGAAAAGTAATGCTAGTGATACTTTAATGACTTTATTCATCCAGGTGTGTCAAAGATGCATTAGAGAGGAGATAGACCCAAGTGTTTGAAAACTAAATTATCTTTGTTTTGTCCTTCTTCCTTGCCTGCCCAAGACATCCAATTATTGGCCAAGTCTTGAAGTTTCAAAAACCAACTCTCAATCACTACCCTAATTCAGGTCCTTGGAGCAATATCATGTACTATTGCAATAGTATCCTATATGGTCTCTCAAGCCTTAGTCTCTCCCCAACCAAAGTATCATAGATAAATAGATATAGTTACATATGGATAAATACGTATACACATACATAATATGTATATATGTAAGTATATCTATTAACATGTGTACTATATACATATATGTCAGATTAATTTTCCTAATTAAGAGGTATAATTTCTCTGCTCAGAACATTCAGTAGCTACCCATTAACTACCAAATAAAGCATAAACTCCTTAACTTGGCATTCAATGCTCTTCACAGTCTGGCTTCATATTTTCTTCTAAAGTTTTTGTCAACTGCCCATACAATAAGTAGCTGCTTAGCTATGAAGTGAATTGGTTCATTCCTATAACACTTATCTCACAAGGCTATTGTGAGAATCAAATGAGACACTGTGTAAAGTGCTTTATAAACCTTAAAGCACTATATACATTTCAGTTGCTATTATTGGTGTCTTGTTGCACTCTAGTAGCTTAAAGGGATACCCATGAGAGTATACTAAAGTCAAAGCAATATCACCAAAGTAAGGAGGATGTAATCTGGGTATTGTGACTAGATTAGAAAAGTGACTTCCTGTGAATGTGGGGACTGGGAATTCTCTAGGACTTTGCTGGCATCTCCCCTTGAGAGGAATCATGTACCTTCAAGTGCCACAAAAATGCCTGAAAAAAAGCCAGGAATGCAGGCAAAAGGGCAAGTTCTCCTGCCTGGTCACCAATCTGTCATGGCAGAGATAGAGAATAATGAGAACTAAAGAGAAGGAAAATGTTTTTAATCTAAAAGAGATCATGCCAACTTGGGTTACTTCACCCAGAATCAGGGAAATTGAACACATTTTGCCCACCTACCTCCTCTTTTCTTGGCCATTCCTAGCCAGTGGCATCATGAGAGGTGACTTTGGTGGGAATACTTGAAAAGAACATAAAGCTGGAAAACAGATTCAGGGATTCCTCTTAGTCTGCTTTGGGTTGTCATGAGCTGAAGGTTTTGGATTGGGACCTTGGACTTCCAGAACACTATTTCCATGTCTTTCTCTTAATCTTGTCATTTCAAAAAAAACATCCTTCAGAGCCCAAGACTGTTTGAAATCAGGGAAGTGGTAATGATGGTGACAGATTTTTATGCCTTGCTACTTTGTCTGGGAGTTCATTTTCCTAAGTTGCTGTGATCTCATGACTCACTGGAAATTAACCAAGCCATGTGCTCCAAATGCCTTTTTCAGAGCTCTTTCCACTACACATAGGCCTATCTATACTCCCCACCCTTCTTGTTTCCCCATCCAACTATAAATTGGATGGTTCAGTCTTTTAAAGCATGTGAACCACAAGTAAACTAATTTCTTCCATAAGCACCACACGTTCAAAGATCAAAGCTAACATATCATCCACTGTGGTTTAGATGTCAGGGGCAAAGAGAATAAAATTCAAGGTCTTTCCTTTAAGTGGAATAGTCAGGCCTACATAAGAAAGTCTCCTCACTTTACCCACCTCATAGCAGTTTTCAATCAGACTCACCAGTAGTTATGTCATAGACTGAGGCTTTGGTGGTAATCAGCTCATTTTCCAATGTGATGATCTGTTGTTCTAGGCCTGATCACATAACACCTTACAATCACTAAAAAGAAACCAGGAAGTGTCACTTCCAACCTAAGCTGCTTAAACTACCACCCTTTTGTTTAATGTCTCCTACTTAACTTAAGAAGGCTTTCCACTCCATTGGGAAGAAACCCTAAAGTCATTTGAACAAATCTCTCCTGAGATTTTCTTTGCATCTTGAATGCATGATAATCATCAGATTAACTATATTTCCTGCCCTTGGACCTTTAGACAAAATTCAGAGCTGCTACTACTGCTGGTGCCTTCACCAACTCCCTAGAGAAGTTGTGGAAAGGTTTACTTTTCAGTCAGACCTTCTTCCATTCTATCTCAACTTATCTCAACCTTATACTACCTTTCAAGATCACTTAGTCTCCATTGACCTATTCACCATTATCACCCCACCCCAAAAATACTCAGTGATGGTTGTAATAGTTATATAATAGTACAATTAAATCCAGAAAAGTACACCTGGGGACCAAATACTGCCAACACATGTGAGAACTGGAACAACTGACTAATGATGCTCCAGGTGTGGAAAAGAAGTTTTTGTGGCCTGTTCCATATTGCCACCCACCCAGGAAATCCAACAGACATTCATGTTACCTCACTTATAATCTAAGCTCTCTGGGGAATGTGTTAAATTTTCATGTAAAGTAAAAGAAGACTCAAAGAAAGTGGTGTGTTTCAGATAAAGCAGAAATCTAGTCTTGCTACTTTCAACTGAAAACTTTTACTGTACATAATATTTTAACCAAGCTGCCATATTTTACTTTAAACAAGCCTAAGCCCTCTTTCTAGATCACAAGGCCAGTGGAAAATTTTACAGGATATCCTACAAAATGAAAATATTAGAAAGCAACCTAATTCTATAATGATAGTAAATAACTCCTCTCTACCCCAATAGTCATAGACACTTCATAGCCCTGATTGTTGGATAAATCCATTATGATTCCCACTTTTGTTTTATATGTCTATAATCTCAGGATTTTCCCCTCCCCAAACTTTGTCTATAAAATATTGAGCAAGCTCATACATTTTGTTTGCATTCCCAAAATAAGAATCCACATCAACCCCCAAAATTCTAACAATTCAATAATCATTGATTGGCATATAAATAATTGATGTGTTATATTTTATCATACTGTATTATTATATTAATACGTGACATTTACTTTACACCTTAGGGACAGCTAAGCTGTGCAGTGGATAGAGCACTGGGCTTACAGTCTGAAATATCTGAGTTCAAATATAGCCTCAGACATCTACTAGATTGGGACCCTGGGCAAATCATTTAACCCCTAATTGCCTCTGTTCTTCATCTATAAAATGAAACAAACTGGAGAAGGAAATGACAAACTATTCCAATATCATTGACAAGAAAACCCCATGGAAAAAATCTACATGGTCACAGAGTTGAATGCAATTCAACAACAACATGTTACACCTTAATATATACAAAGCACTTTAAATAACATCTCATTTAATTCTAATGCAAACCTGTGGCATAGAAACTACAAGAGTTATAATTTCCATTTTATAGATAGGAAATTGAAGTTCAAATGGGTTAAATGCTAAATCCATAGTTATATAATCAGTATGAGCTAACAGTGAAAATCAAATATGGGTCTTCTGGACTCTAAGTCCAACACTCTTATCTCCTATACCTCCCTATACCTCAGAATAGGAATGGAGGGGTTACAACTGCTTCTGTGGAGGAAGTACCTAGCTGAGGCCACACACTTATAAGCATAGGTGAGAAAATATGGGGCATAGCACTGAGAAACAAAGACCAAAACTTTGGACCATTAAATCAAGTCAGACAAATAATCAGCTCCTCTAACCCACCCTTAGACTTGGTTTTCCTATTTATCTCGATCCTTTGAATTGTAGTAGTCCAAAAAATCTTGAGTGTTGAAGCAACTGAGAGTTTTGGTTCACCTTGCTTGACTCCTGAATCAGATCCTATTCCCTCATTATCTGTGCCATCTGAAACCTCACTGAAAATAGTACCTTATTGGACAATGTAGAACAGTAGGAAGCCTGAAGAATCAGGACCTCCAGGAGACTTCTGAAGCCCTCTCCTAGAAAAAAGAATATTGGCTAACACATTTACCAGATGTAAGGGGGCAAGGGAAAATAGGAAAAATTTTTGACATCTTTCAGTCTGTAAATCAGTATTTGGCATAGACTACCCCGGGTCCTAAGGGTTCAATACTTTGTGGTCTTGGCCACAGTCATCCATAATAAATTGGTATAGGTATATGTAGTAACTGATCTATTTATATGTATCCAATAATGTATGTATTAAGTACTACTTCTGTTCATGGACAAATAGTTATCAGGCCCTTTATAGTTATCCCAATGCATCTGTCAGAAGGCTATTTCATGACTGAGACAGGTATGATGTCCAGCCCACTTCCACTGCTCAGAAACAGAGTTCCTCTAAAGCAAAAGAACTACTTGTGAAAAAAAAAAAAGAACTACTTGTGGACTTATTCTCCCTCCACTTTAACACTATGTCTGACACTCTACATATTCTGATATTGCAGTTTCCCAAAAAGCAGACTAAGAGGCTTCTAAGAACTTTAGGAATTTGACTCTGGCCTGTAGAAAGTAAATAACCCTAAAACCTCACACTACCTAAGTGGTAGCAAGAAATAAAAAAGTAACAAGTACCCATTTTGTTTAAGACCAGTGGACCAAAAGAATGAGATGGAGATCTGACTATGATGAGGCATGAGTCTACAATACTTTCTGTGCATTTCCTTAAAAGTCAAAGCAGTTCCTATATGATAACTTCAGAGTTTTTAATTCTTACAAAATAATAACTGTTATATTAAAATAGTCAATTTTTCAAGTTCACACAACTGCTTCAATGTGCCTATAACACACTATTATATCTCACAAATGTTCATTTTTAGTGGGGTAAAAACGAGTATAATTTTTTAGTGGGACTAGACTACATGCTCTATTTTCATATCAGTCCAAATATCTTGTGTAAGAGCCTTATAAACTAAATGTATATAGGTTAAGGTTTGCATACTGACCTGAAAATTTGAATAATCAATCCAACATGCTTAATATACTTGGGGGAAAACTTACAACTCTGGGGACTTTTCTAAATTTATTTTTCTTTTTAAGTTAACCTGTTTGCCATAGTGAGAAGTAATATAAGGACTCCATTTAGATTCTCTAATGAATTAGCATTAATCCTTTGGAGATATTTCAGATGCCTTATGTTGAAGTGACCCAGAGGATTTTTTTTTGTCTGGACCCTCACTCATTAGGATAGCTTTATATGTGAAAGAGTCCACAGAAGCATTTTGATATGTCCTGTATGGAAAGGGATAACTGGAGACAGATTATGCATATCTACAATTGCATTTCCCCTATATCAGGGATAACTGTTGTATGTTGGACTCTTTAGCACTCTAGAGAAACCTATGAACCCCTTCTCAGAATAATCATTTTAAATACATAAACTAAAACACATAGTATTATAAAGGAAACTGACATTATTGAGATAAAATATCAGAGTATTTTAAAAAGCAAGATCATAAACCCAAGATGAAGAAACTCTCTATATAATAAAGGGATCATGAAAGATTTTTCACCTAGGATAGTTTGGTTCCTTACCTGAATAGTGAAACATTGGTCATTGATCCCTATGAGAGTCTCATATGTTCTGGAAGATCAGATGTACTAGGTTTTCCCACTGAGATGAGAAGCTTAATTTTCAAAGTTTGAAAGAATGCTAATTTCCAGATTTGTTTATGAATGGTCTCACATAGACTTTTCTTGAGACTCTTTATTATAAATCATTGGGGAAGGCATTAAAAAAGGATAAAGCTGAAACTCTCCCATTCACTAGGGAGCTATGCATAATTCAGGACTATGGATTTTGTAAAAAGCATTAAAATTGATTTTCTGAAGACAATGAATGTTTACCTTGGAGAAGATGATGATGGTAGGAGTCTATCTTATCCCAATTAATCATAGAAAACAGAGAGATCAACTAAATTAATCAAAAAAATCTATCAAAAGTATAAACTAGGTGGGGAAAAGTGTTTATCACTTTGAAATATTTAAAGTCCATCGAAAGAAAACAGATATCATTGAGGAAATATATTGAGATTGGCTAAAATAATAAGAAATATCTCTGGGCTTAAGTACAATATAGCAAGTCAGTTTGGAAGGCAAGTTGACAGATTTTTTAAGCACTTATTTTTTCCAGACACTGGGCGAAGCCATGGGAATAAGAATACAGGTAAAAGGAAAAATATTCTGTACCCTCAAGATGCTTACATTTTAATGAGGGAAGACAATACAAAAAGAAAGCTTAACAGAAGGAGGGGAGAGAAAATGCCTACAAAGAGACATGATGGAAAAAGTAATCCAGAGATTCAGGAGTAGCACTAGAATTAAATGAAGAGTGAATATGTCTGACCTGGAAACTTTCCTTAAAAAGGAGGAATATCTGAGCAAAAAAGTATTAACAATTCAGAATGACTAGAACCTTTTTTTCCCTCTCTTGTGGAGTTTTCATGAATATATTCCCTTTTCATTCATTCATTCATTTATTTATTTATCTATTTATCTATCTATCCACTTATTTATTTATTTATTCATTCATTCATTTATTTGTTTGTTTGTTTGTTTATTTATTTGCAGGGAAATGAGGGTTAAGTGACTTGCCCAGGGTCACACAGCTATGAATTTCTTCTTAAGGAAAATTTTCTTCTGCTCTGCAAGTCAGTGTATTTGAAGAATCCTGCAACTGCCTTTCTAGTTTTGCATTGAGTATATTTATTTTGTCCTCAGTATACCAGGGACTGACCAATCAGAAGAAGAAGCTGAAGGAACAAAGTGATCTTCCAAGGTCAAAAGGTTCCTAGATCATGTTGAAGTATACACACAGAGGCATGGTAGAGAAAGAATTCCACAGTAATGACAACAGAAAGGAATGAAAGAGTTACCATGACTGCTTGGGCACTTTTCTTAACACTAAAAGTACCAGAATTTAAGAATACTTGGAAAGACTAAACTGTAACAACTACTGCATACTACATTAATCGACACAGCTTGGTGCTTCCAAATATTTTTAAAATATTATATTCCTAAACTCACACACACATGTGTATATATATATATATATATATGTCCACAAGGCAAAGAAAATAGATAGGATTAAAATTTTTGCTTCAAAGTAAACTTATAATTGTTTTGCATCAATTGATGTACCTGGTACTGCTAGTGTTAAATTTAAGGTTCTGGGGGAAGCTAGGTGGCACAGTGGATAGAGCACCAGCCCTGGAGTCAGGAGTACCTGAGTTCAAATCTGGCCTCAGACACTTAACACTTACTAGCTGTGTGACCCTGGGCAAGTCACTTAACCCCAATTGCCTCACTAAAAATAAATAAATAAATAATTGATTAATTAAATTTAAGGTTCTGGCAGAAATTGACCAATCAGAGAAAGCAGTCATAAGAGTGAAGTGATCTTCCAGGATGGGAAAACTCTTGGGTAATGGTGGGGGAAAAAAAGTCCAGAGTCTCAGGAGTAGTACCCAGATAGGAATGATGAATCATGCATCCTAGAAGCACTGATCCCATGGGGTGATCTAATTTACTGGTGAAAGATTCCAAAGAGGGAATTGCCCTTGGTAGAGGGTAGGGATGACATTTCTCTCCTTCGTCCCTATTGACCATGTAATGACCTTGTGAACTTTGAAAGGTTAGAAAATCTGGAATTCATGGAAGCAGTTCTACTGAGAGCTGAAAGGCAAACTGAGGACAAACTAGACATGCTGATAAAGGCAACTTTAAGACTCTACAAGGGCACTTACCCTTTCATTTCAGCATAAAGATTCACCTCAGAAGAATTTCATGAGGAATTCACAAATGAAGAAAAAGACTTTTAGTAACCAGAAGCAGCTGTGAGTACTCTTTGGCCAAATGTGCTTTTTATGTTTAGGCCCATTCCCTGATCCCCCCGACCTCCAAACCTTGTTCAAGGTGCAAAGGGTTCCCTTAGTTTTGAGAGGGTAGGATATTCCTGTAATAATTTTTTACTATACATATTTTTCTAAATAACCTTTCTAAAAGCTAATTATGTCTATCTTATAATCAATAGGGAGCATATCAGGTGGAGGCTAATAATTGATAGTACCAGAAACTCCAGCCCATTAGGGCTACTTGAGGAATGGTGAAAGGGACAGATACTCAGCCACTCTCTAGGAACCTGACCCATTGAAATAAATGGGTTTGGGAAAATGAGTTCAGAGACGGTACTAAACAAGTGTGAAAGACAACTTGTCTAAGGTGAACCCTTTAGACTATACTTGTTGTTTCATTGTTGTTGTTAGGTTTCCTGACAAGTCGAAAGTTTTGAAAAAACAATAAGTACAGCAGAAATTCTTATTATCCATGGTTCTTAGTCTGTTGTATGACATCAAAGATGTGACCTTCTACTTTTAAAAAATACTTTTAAAAGATTGCCTCTTCCCTAACTGTGTTTTCTGTGAGGATGCCCTCACTGAGTATATAGACCATACTTGTAATGGTTTTATAAACATAATAATCAGAGATAAGATTAAATAGTTACCTTAGCTGACAACTATTGTTTTTAAAGAATCCTTAGAAACTGGGGATTTTTCACATAATTCCTTTAAATAGTGAGCCTCTCTGATTATACATTATCCCTAATCATACTACTGTATTAAAAAAGATTATTTTTACTGAATTGCATCAAAAACAATTCATGCGAGTAAAGATACAATCTAAATGTCTCTTTTTCTATCTGAAACAAAGTTGATTTTCTGTTTCTCTTCCCTGGTTAATTCACTGTCATTCAAGTTAATGAAAAAAAATAAAGGGAATAAGCCAAGGATTTTCACTAGGATATGAATGCAAAAAAAATATTTGAAACTAGGGTTCACACTTCAGATTTCATTATCCACCAAGACAATAAACCTATATGAAGCAAAGATGGAAGTTTGAGGATGGGGGTGGGGAATGGGAAAGGGATTTTCTTAATCCCTAATTGTATTTTCTACCTGAATATGATGCTGACAAGTTGATTGTAACCAGGTTCCTCTCCTGCCAAATGGTCCATGCTTATTGCTAAAAACTTAAAAATAACTGTAATTCAAATGGTTTTTAAAGCATGTTCTCCATACTGAAATTTTCACAAGTTAATGGTAAAACTGAAATCATTAATACTCATGAATAAGATAAAACACAGTTCTGAATTGTTTGTAATTCTGTCTCTTTAAATTTAATCCTTGGGAAATTAAATGTTCTCTTGGTTCACTTTGCATAAATTTATATTTGCCCTTGTTTTCTTGTTTGCTTGAAAAATAAGCTGCCCAATATACTAAAAGCAAGGGAAAATAAGCATATAGTTTTTGTCAATGGATATAGTATATTTGCATACAAATAGGTCACAAAACAAGACTTCTAATATTCTGTCACACATTTAAAAAGAAGCATGATGCAGCCACATAATATTTTGTCATATGTGGAAAACTACACATGTGCCTATAATATATAGGGGCACTTGCTCTCATATGTGGGTGCCTTCCAGGTTCAATATATTCTCTACATTTTCATCCATTCAATAACATAGCTTCCACACCCCCAATAATGTATTTACTTTTCTTCCAGAGGGCACTATAAGTTTTTTTTTAAAAAATCTTTCAAAATGGCATAATAAAAAAGTTTCAATAGAACATTCCTCTTGGTCATCTTGGGTATGCTTTTCCACAAATACACACTCCATCTATGAAGAAAGTGAGAGACACAGAAACACAGGAAACAAATGAGACCAATATACATGAGAGGAGCAGCAACTCATACCAATGTTATTTTTCACCACTAATTTCTTCTGGTGATGACCACGTAATGCTCTTACTAGGCCAGTACTTCACTGGGCATTGTGTCTCTGCTGTGTTTCTTACTTCACTGCTTTGATGGTGAAAGCTTATCCTGTAGTCTTAGATACATGTTGTGGGCATCAAGGTGGCTGCTGGACATTGTGGTCACAGCAAAATATTTGTCTATTGGCCATCACGATGCTACTCTTGTTCTGCTAGTCTTAAATAGTATGGTTGTGTTATACTGAATCTCTATAGACATTGCCACCAACTTCTAGGATGCATCTATTCAGGGCCACCTGCTATCTCATTTGCTAGGTTATAATGGCTAGAACTTCTCCCCTGATAAGCACTGTCTGATTGTTACTTAGTCAAGGCCACTATGCCAGCTAAGAAAAGTTAAATAGAAAGAAAGCAGTCAGGCTAAAATTAACTCTTTTATATCTATGCATGGATAGAGAACATATTCCTTTCTTCAAGACAATCATTAAATTTAGTGTTTTACATTCTCTAAATGCTCTCTGGCATAGCATGCAAATGAATTTGAGCCAGAAGAAAAAGGAAGCTAAGTTCTCCATCAACCTAGACTGCATTCTTACCTTTATTACACATTTTGTCAGTAGCAAAACCCAGCTTCTTTGCTAATGTATTTTTATCAACCAAAAATCTTGCCTATGTATGCTATCTCTCTACATACAAAAATAAGAATCCTTAAACATAACTACATTTGGAGTATGTGGTATTCAAAACATTATAAATAATTGCAACATGCCCAGTAAAGGTCACATTTAGAATACCTTAGGGTTCTCAGTCTTTAATTTCTGGAAGCTCTGGGAAGCACCCTAACTTTATTCAACCAAATCCATTGAATGAATTGATGTCCTTCCTGGTGGAAGAATACACTAACAGTTCTGGAATATTCTCCATAATTATATAATGTAATTCTTAATAGAACATTGCAATCTGAGAGCTACCAAAAATTACATCTGTTGGATAACTGGGAAACAAACAGTACCATATATTCCATAGAAATGGTAAGTTAGTCAACAAATAAGGTAACTCAGATAGTAGATGTCAGAGGGAGCATTTAAATCCATGTTCTCTAATTCTAGTGCTTTTTATGTTTTACCTGAGGAAGAATACAGAAGCTCAAAGAGATAAAATGACTTTCTGAAAGGGACACAGGTATCAATCAGTCAACAAGCATTTATTTAGGGCTTACTATGTGTTGATACTACTCTAGGAGCTGGGGATACCAAGAAAAGTAATAGTCCTTGCTCTCGTGGAGCTCATAATCTGATGGGGGAAACAACATGTAAACAACTATGTACGAACAACATATATGGAGGATAAATTAGAGATAATTAACAGAAGGAAGGCACTCCTATTGAATTAAAGGGAAATTGGAAAGGCTTCCTTTAGAAGTAGGGCTTTAGTTGAGACTTAAAGGAAAACTGGGAAGTGAGTGTCAAGAAAAAGAATTTCAGGCATGAGAGGAAGCCAGTGAAAGTCTTTTGTGAGGAACCTCAAGGAGGCCTGTGTCACTAGATTGAAAAGTATGTAGGGGTAGGGAATAATGTATAAGAAAACTGGAAAGGTGGGGAGGAGCAATTTATGAAGGGCTTGGAACATCAGAGGATTTTATGGTGATCCTGAAGGTGATAAGGAATCATTGGAGTTTATTGACTAAGGAGGTGGTATGATTAGACCTGCATTTAGGAAGATTAGACAGATGAGCAGAGAGTATACTGGATTAGGGCGAGACTAAAGGCAGGGACACTAATTGGAAGGGTATTACAATGGTCTGTGTATGAGTAGATTAGAGCCCCATACCAGGGTGGAGGCAAAGTCTAAGGAGATAAGGGAACATATATAAAAGATGTAATGAGGTAAAATCTATTAGCTTTGGCAACAGATTAGATATGGAGAGCAAGAGAGACTGGGGAGACAAGCATAACACCTACATTGTGAACCTGTGTGACTAGGAGTAATTAGGGAAATGAAGAAAAGGGGAGGGTTTGGGGAAAGATAATGAGTTCCATTTTTAACACATTGAATTTAAGATGTTTATAAGGCATATGCTTCAAAATTCCAATAGACAGTTGGAGATTAAATAATGGAGGTCAAGGGATAGTTTGGAGACTGATAAGTAGATTTGAGATCAACAGCATAGATATGTTAATTGAATCCATAGGAGCTTATGAGATCACCAAGTGAAATAGTATTGATGGAGAAGACAAGAAGGCCTATGACAGAGCCCTGTGGAAGACCCACCATGGGAGTAAATTGGACAAAGATCCAGCAAAGGAGACAGAGAAGAACTGGTCGGATAGGTACATGGAGAACCATGAGAGAGTGGTGACATAAAATGCTAGAGGGAAGAGAGTATTAAGGATAAGAATTAGAAAAAAAAAGTTATTATATTTGGCAATTAAGACACCATATTTGGGGCAGCTAGGTGGCGCAGTGGATAGAGCACTGGCCCTGGATTCAGGAATACCTGAGTTCAAATCTGGCCTCAGACACTTGACACTTACTAGCTGTGTGACCCTGGGCAAGTCACTTAACCCCCATTGCCCTGCAAAACAAAAAAAAACAAAAAAAAACAAACCAAAACAAAAAAAGACACCATATTTAACTTTGGAGAAAGCAATTTAGGTAGAATGATAAGGTTAGATGCTAGACTCTAGAACTTTTAAAAGATAATAAAAGGAAAGGAAATGGAAGTGCCTATTAGAGATGGCCTTCTCAAGAATTTTAGCCACGAAAGTCAAGAGAGATATGGGATGACATTAAGTTGAAATAGATGGATCAAATGAGGAATTTTTAAGGATGTAGGAAACCTAGGTATGTTTGTAGGCAGAGAGAGATTGAGGATGAATTAGAGGAGGGAGAGATAGAAAAAATAGTCTTTTTGAGAAGACTACATGGATTGGGATCATTGTACATGTAGAAAAGTTATCCTTTGCAAGAAAAAAGGATCATTTCTTCATGTGAGACAATGGTACAAGGTGACATAATGACAAAAGGTATTTGGGTGTTGTGAAATTAAGAGGAGGGAAGAAAAAAGGATCTCAGCAAATATCTTCATTTTTTGGTTAAAAAAATGAAAATGAGGGAAAAGGGAGCAATGAATGGTCTGAAGAGAGATGAAAAGTTTTAGAAGAGCTGCTATGGACTAGTTGAGATCAAAAAACATAAATTTATAGTGGATCCATTCAGCACAATTTCCTGATTTTCTCCAGCTTCGTTCAGTAGCACGTAAGTAGAAACAAAGGAGTAGATGATGGGAATAATCCAGACTGAGGCTTGACAGGTAAAAATTAGTGATAAGATGAGGGACAAAAGATTCAAGAGAAGTAGACAGTGTAAAGGTCAACTGGCTCACTGATGGGTCAAGATGAATAATTGAGAAGAATAGTCAATTCAAGGATGATGAACTGGGAAAGAAATAAGGAATCCAGGGATTAGAAATCATTGAGGACAAAGAACAAGGTTTGGAATTTCATGGCAGAGGAAGAGGTGGAATGACAACACATTGTGAGGGAAAAATTCATCCTCTTCTCAATAATTCTCAGGAACTCAGCAGTGAGGTGACAAAGGCTTTATTTTCTTCTCATGAGAAGGAGGCACCCTAGTGTGCAGCTAGTGGGTGCCCTGAAAGGGGGCTCGCAGGCCCTGTTTTATACCCTAGTCCCTAACGCGAATAGACCTTCCCCTTTTTCATCACTGGTCAGGGTTACAATCTACTCGGAAAAAATAGCTAATCGGAACACAGTATTCCCACCCCTCTTCTTTGTATGGGCATAACTCAGAAGTGGACCTTATACTTCCTTATATGGACAGAACTCTGGAGAGGACCTAATTGAGACCAGGGCTCCTTGAACCATGTGACCTTGCCAACCTGAGGGGGAGGAGGGGATCTGAGACCTTTGTCCTACAAACAGGTCAGGGGAGTATGACTGACTTGTTATATCCACATTGAGAGGAGACAATTACCCATTTCTCACAACATTGTGATGAGATAAGGGAATTTCAGAGTTCAGAAACATGGGAATAGAGCATTTGTAGGTGGTGGCAAGATCAAGAATGTGACCATTTCTTTGTGTAGCTGAGGTGGGTTGGAGAAGCAGGTCCAGGGAAGTGAACAAGTTAAGTAACTGAGAAGTAAGGTTGTTTGAGGAATTATCAACATTTATATTGAAGTCCCTCAGTAATAAAGGCAGGATTAGGGGAGAAAAGACTGTGAAAAATTCATTAAAGAAGAAGGGGAGTGTACTGGAAGTCTATGCACAAGAGCCCAAATTTTGTTTTGGGGAATGGGGAGGGGGTGGAGAGAGAGAGAGAGAGAGAGAGAGAGAGAGAGAGAGAGAGAGAGAGAGAGAGAGAGTTAAGTGGACTTCAAAGGAAAAGAAGTTATTGTTGTTGTTTGTCATGTGTTCTGGAAGAGGACCAATGACATCACTAAGGAGATGTCTTGACTTGCATGTGAATTGGATTTAAGTGAGGCAGAGCTACAAAAAGTTGTCAGACTCTTGCCTCCAGAGTCATTGAAATCCAGTGACAAGACAAAAATCAAGATGACTGACAATGCTTGGGATACAACAGGTGAACTTGTTGTCCTTTCTAAATTAAAGTCTTTCCCAGGTCTTTGTTTGTCTGAGGCAACACCTATTCAATGACTAAGGATGAGGTAAGAATTATTTTTATTTTCTTTACTGAGTGATGAAGGTAGAATGAGAACTTTAAGTGGTAATGGGGATGGAAAATTATTCCAAATACCTTACATGGACTAATGAGTCAGGAGTAATATGTGAAAGGAAACTAGTATTCGAAAGTAAGGCCAGGAAAAGCTGTCATCATGGGGGAGCCAGTCTCAGTGAAAGTCAGAAGATGAAAGGAGTGGGAAAGGAAAATAAGATGAAAGCAGGTCTTCTACCTATGGAACACATATTCCAAAGAGAGGAAGTGGAAGGGTGGGTTAGCTTTAGGGTGTGACATTGCAAGGGCTGGGCTAAAGGGAAAGGGAATAAGGAAGTCGACAGTGAAGGACAAAGAATGAGGTTTATATAATGATATTGTATGATATGATTATGGATTTGAGTCAGATTAAACTCTGAGGATGGAGTCTGGAAGGTACCCAGCCCTGCCCCAGTATAGTTAGTTTAGAAGTTTACTGCTTGTCAAATTCTCACTGTCTCCTTTAAGTTTTATTGCCAATTAACAGTATTTTTACTTCTGCTCAGTCTCCCCACTTGTCAGCTACATATTAGTTTTGTCTGCAATCTATCATGTGTCAGAACCCCAGTCAGTGGGTCAGGGAGTTAGCCCACCAATTCAATACTCAGGACTCAAGAAGAAAGGACGGGGCTCAGGACAGGATGCAGCAATTGAGTTGAGACCAGATGTTAAGTGACATGTCTCTTTTTCTCAGAGCAGAATCCCCTTGACCCTAGGGTCCCAACAATGTGTTATTCTTTTATTCTTTATTCTATTTCTTTGACTTCCCAACATAGCCGAAGATAAATTTTAAACCTGTCATCCTTCTAGAATTAACACGACTACAGAACAATGCTGAAGCACCTGAGTGACTCTTCCTGTTATTCAGGTTGAATATCTTTGGAGACAGGGGCTGGGAGAGGGGAATCAGTGGGAACTGTGAGATCTGAAACATCTGTCACTCCCCTGTTTCCTCTTCCTTTGGTTTGACCTTGTTCCCCCTCCCCTTTTCCTCCTTGTTCCTGGAACATGTATGCATGTCTCCATACATTGACCACAAGCTGAACATGCACCCTGGGTGAGACAGGATTGGATGTTAGATTGTGAGCTCGACCTAGTGTGCGTGGGGACTTCCCCTCTGACCAACATTCCTATATAAGGTCAAGGCATGTATTAGCTGGCGCGGTTCAGGTATTGAGCTTGCCCATTCCTATGGGAATGTAATAAATCTGTCTCTGCTTGACTTGGTGGTCTCCTCGAGTTATTTGGGTAAACTGAGGCAGTTTGCTCCATACGATATCAAAGATTACTGGAATGGAAAGGGTAATAATGGCTGGAGTTTGTTAATCATTGCTCAATGAGATCAGGATAGTTAATATCACTAAGGATTTGACCTCAGGATGTTATTGTCTTACATTGTTCAGTAGCACAGGCAAGGAGATCATACAGGGGAGTTGATAAAGTAGTATTTCTCCTCTACTCCAGCAGGGAATTTAGACCAGGAAATAGGTGAAGGGAAAAGTAAAAATAGCATCTCCCCGTCCCCTCTGGGCATAAGGGTTCTCAGTAGGCAGGAAGAGTACCCTGCAAAGGACCAGCATGTGACTGAATGGCATCTCTCTGATCCTTTGCTGGCAATAAGAGTTCAGGTTCTAAGACCTTTTTTAAATCCAATATCAGATAATTTTCATAAATATATTGGACATCTGGTAGCACCAACCCCACTCCCATCCATCTTATTTTTTTCATAATATACCATGACATAATATCCTTTCAGTTTTACTAATAATATTTATCAATTTATACTATACCCCTTAGGTGATATGATTGGTATAATAATAAACAGAGGTAGCTTTCTCATTTCTATTATATTAGCATGGCCAAGTCATAGACATGAATACCTTGGATTTAATTGAACCCTAGATTTCTGAACAGATTTCAGAGAATCACAAAATTTCAGCATTTACCAAGACATAAATAATTAAATATTAAGACATTCTTAAATTCTGAATGTTTTATTGTATTTACTTATTAAATCCTGCCTATATGTTAATTAGGAAGCAGCTAGAGAACTAGGTCTGGAGTCAGGAACATCTGAGTTCAAATCATTTAACCTCTGTTCACCCTAATCTACTAGAGAAGGAAGGGGCAAACCACTCTAGTACCTTTGCCAAGACTTAAATATGACTCAATGGTCAAACAACAAAATGTATGAGTTAATGTGTATGTGTATTACATTTTTAACATTTTCCTTCCTAACTTTTCCTTTGGAGATTTGCTAGTCATATTCTAAGAGAGAGAGACACATACACACACACACACACACACACACACATACAGAGAGAGAGAGAGAGAGAGAGAGAGAGAGAGAGAGAGCTTTTTTTGGTTTTTTTTATAATTGTTAACTTATTGTGTACTGCTACTTTACTGTCACTATTGTTTCTGCTTTTTGTGTTTTTTTTCCTTTTGTCTCCTCTTTCTCTCTTTAGTTACTGCAAATATTCAGAGATCTGCATTTTTCTGAAATAAATGCTTTACCTAGATGCTAGAAATTTGGGGATACTTATCTAATTATAAAAATTATTTATTGTTTTAATAATTTATTCATTATCTATGATAATATTATGTAGTCTCCATTATAGCCTTTAACCTTTATTCATATTGTCTTATTCACAATGATTTTCCTATATCATAATGTCTAATGAATATAATCGATATTTCTCCTTTTCTACATTCATTTGCAAAACCTTTACACCATAACACATGATTAATTTTGTAAATGTGTTGCTATTTATGAAAAATAGGAATGGTCTTAAAACTTTCATTCAATAAAAACCTATCATATCAAGCTTTTATATTCTGTTCTGAGTCCTAGTTTCTTTTTCAATTATGTTTTTCCTTATTTAAATCTTAAAAAAGAACATTGAAATCATATGTAGTTCTCTTACTATCTTGGTTTTTCAATAATTCAGTTAATTCCTCTTTTAAGTACTTAGTGCTATGTCATTTGGAGCATTTATATTCAATATTATAATTTTTATATCTACATTGCCTTTAAACACATTTTTCTTATTTAATTTTACTCTTATTTTGTTTGAGGCCTTATATGTTATTAATGTTGTGGGTTTTTTTCTAATCATACTGAGAAATAATTTACTCATTGCTTTTACATAACAAATTGTTGAGGTTTTTTTCCTCTAATCCATGTTATCATGTGCCTTCATTTTTTTATGGGTGAATTCCATCCATTCACAGTTGCAGTTATTATCATTAAAGTTTTTGTTTTTTATCTTTTCTTCCATCAGACCTTGTTATAATATTTATTTCCCCACCCACACCTTTAGCAGGGAAACCACAAAAGGAAAGAACAAAGCACAAGTTCCTGAAATTTATATTATTCTCTTCTAACCTCTTTTCTTCTTTCTCTATCCAGACATGAATTGTTGTTTTGTTTGTTTGTTTGTTTGTTTTTGTGAGGCAATTGGGATTAAGTGACTTTCCCAGGGTCACACAGCTAGTAAGTGTTAAGTGTCTAAGGTCGGATTTTAACTCAGATCTTCCTGACTCCAGGGCCAGTGCTCTATCCACTTTGCCACCTAGCTGTCCCCAGACATGAATTGTTGAATCTTGGATCCCCCCTCTCACTTCAGAAGAAGACTTCTCAGTCTTCTTCAGCTGCAGATAGACCCCTCTTGTACCTTTCTCTTCAACTCAAACACTTCTTCCATCTCTCCATATCCCAATTTAGTACCCTGCTTAGTCTAATACATTTTAGTGTTCTACTGTCTACAATCATTACAAAAACCTATGATTCATTCACTCTTCTATTAAAATAAATAAATGCTTGTATTTATTAACCAGAATTTTTTTTATCAAGAATGGATTCTTGCTAATTTCTCATCTTTGTTCTCCTTTCTTTTGTCAAAATTCCACTTTAGTCACCATCTTACTCTATATCAAAGCAGCATGGTGTAATGTAAAGGATATTGTTCTTAGTCTCTGGGTTTAAGACATAGCTTTAACATTTATCAACTGGATGGCTTTGGGTGAATTATGAGTTGGCATAGCTAGCTCTGTGTTTGGGAGGCTCTGAAGGAAAGTATGGGAGAGAAGAGATATTAGACTGTCTACCAAACTGAAGGTCTACAGAGCTGTTGTACTGACCTCATTGTTGTATTCCTGTAAAATCTGGACGAAGATAATACAGAATCTGTGTGGGAAAAAAAATACTTTGTACACCTGAAAAGACTTATCAATATGAGTTATCTTTTTTTCAACCAATTTGCCTGTCAAATCATTTTGCTTTAAAGAACTCTTTAATTTCATCCTAACTCCAAATGCTTTGTAGCCCCCTTATTTAAATCTTTCTGTAATCCTCCACTACTTAATCTGCCTTCCATATCCCTACATTGCTACATATAGTCACTGTAACCCTGTCTGCTTTACTCTCAGAGCTTTTTAGTTGTCACTTTAACATGTACTATTTTTTTCAACTAGGGTACACTAAACATTTAACTCATCCTACTTAAAAAAGTATTTGAAATTCTTGACTATGTAACAATGACTCAAAGCCACATCCCCTTTCCCTTTCACCTGACCACCCATGAATTCCCCTTACCCCTTGTATCTACTCAACATATCTCACTTTTTGCTTCTAATTGAACCCTACTCACCCATCTAGTCTCACTTTCAAGTGGCACATGCTTCCTTTTATCTTGTTCCTTTTTGTGGCATTCTGACCATTTTCATTCAATGGCTTTGATAGATTCTTCCCCCTGATTATTGCTGGGATGCACTAAAGTACAGTATGAAGAAAAGAAAAATGAGGAACCACTTTATGACATATCTGACCCAATAGAAATCTTCATTTTCAAATTCTACAGATTGCTCTGAAAGCCAGTTTGACTGATTGTTTTAGATACCGTTCAAGCTAGTGTTTGACCACACACTCTATATTCAACTGGAAATTCAATGAATTCAGAAGGATTTCATTTTGCTTCCAGATTTAGCTCAAGATGGAACCAACCTGTAAAGTAGAAGGAAGAACCACTATGAAGCATTTATACAGCATACTGGGCTTCTTGGAGCTGGAAGGGTGTGGTGACAAGCACACAAATCCACATCCCCTAATATAGTTTATTTTGCTCTGGGGGAAAATTGTTTGCAAAAACTTTTCTTTTGATTTTTGTTATCCAAATAATTCCAGCTTAAATTGGAACTCAGCTATTAATCTGATAATGACACAGCTGAGACACATTCTCTGACGATTGATCTCAAATGACTTACAAGGCTTTACTTTACCTCATTTTCTGCATTCCTTTCCATCCAGGAGTTGTGTCAGTTTTTAACACCCTGTCCAATCCTCCTTCCCTCAGTACCCCCACCCCCACATACTTTTAAAAGGAAAATAGTCTGAAATGCATGTATTAAGATGATTACTATGTTCCTGAAAATATCCTTTAATTTAATTTTATTTTTATTTTTAGCTTCAAAGCCTTTACAGGAATGAACACCTGTCTTTCAGGGCATTACAAGAAATTGTCAGGTACCTGACATACTTTGTTTTGTTAGGTCCTTTAACAGTGACACTGTGAATAGAAGTCACATTTTAATTAGTGATAAATCAAAGACACCTGTACATTTGGTTGAGTTTTCACATTCTTTGATATTCTCATTTACTAATCCAAAATAGGAGCAGCTAAGTGGCACAGTAGATAAAGTGCCAGGCCTGAAGTCAAAAAGATTCATCTTCCTGAGTTCACATCTTGCTTCACACACTAGATCACACTATCCTGGGCAAGCCACTTAACCCTGATTGCTTCAGTTCCTCATCTGTAAAATGAGCTGGAGAAGGAGATGGCAAACCACTCCAGTCTCTCTGCCAAGAAAACCCCAAATGGGGTTGCAAAGAGTCAGACACAACTGAAACAATCAAACACCAACAGTCCATTAAAGTACATTTATTCTCACGGATGTTTGTTCCTTTCTTAAAAAAAACCTAAGAAGGTCAGGTATCATTTCAAAGAACCTCATGAGACTAGCCATTCCTAAGGTTGGAGTGCTATCTTGGATCTGGGAGGTGGGGAGATGTCAAGGCTTCCAAACCTGTTATTTCATCCATTCAAAGAATTCAAGATGAGCAAATTCAAATTGTCAACCTATCCATGATTTATCATCATAGCGAATCCCCTATGGGCACTAAGAATTTGTGACTTGCCCATCAAGGGTCATGTTCTCATTATGTATCAGAGTCAAGATCTGAAACCAAGCCTGACTTGAGTACAGCAGTAACATTCTTATCACTACACCATGTTACCTCTAATTGCTAATTAAAATTAGTTGGCCACTAGCCAGATATGAGAAGTTTGGTCCTACTGAAATTTGACTTACTACGTTATTACGTGTAAAGCAGTTCAATTTGAGTTGTATTGTTGTTGACATGTTAAATAGAAGAAGTGCTTGGCAAAGTGGAAGGAGTTTCTTTGGAATCAAAGGCCCTTAGTTCATATCCTACCTCTTTTACTAAATATGTGTATGACATTAGACATGTCACTTAATCTCTCTAAGCCTCAGTTTTACCATCTGTAAAATGAGAAGGCTAAACTACATGGCCTTTAGAATCTGTTCCATATTATGGCTTTTAAAGTATATATTTTGATATCATTCTGAGGTACGATTTTGAATTATAAGACTCCATACCAACATAAATACAACTCTTTTCATCTATCAGAAAGTCCTAAGACTTGAATTCTGGTGCTATAAGGCACCAATTAGGAGGCAGACTCTTCTCTACTGTTATCTTCATTTACCTTTCTTACTATCCCTCTTCTATCAGGTCTTATTTCCAAATGTTTCTTCACCTCTCTGTTTTCTCTAGTTGGTGTATCTGGTTTAACAAAGATATTGATGTTTCAGCCTTCTAAGAACTTTTTCCATTAACCTGAGGTCTGGGTATAGTAAGCCTTAGGGTTGACACCTCTCCCCTTGTAGTATCTTCAGAATAGTCACTTTGCATGGGTTTCAGGCTTGTGCCTTCTTCATGTTAGACTTGCTAGCTAGAGATCACCATTTTACCACCATTTCCCAGACCAGGAGCTCTTTACCATTTTGGAGTCATGGATCCTTTTGTCCCTCTGGCAAAGCATACAGACTCCTTCTCAGAAAACTGATTTTAAATGAAAAAGTAAAATATATCGGATTACGAAGAAAACCAATAATATTTATAACCTGGGGCTCAAGGCTGAGCATATGTATAAGAATCTCCTCATTGGTAAAGATAATAATTACTTAATACATTGTGCCTTTCATGGAGGATCCAATTGGTGAAAGCTTGAGAGAAGAGAAATTCTTCTGGCTTCTGATTTTGAGACAAGACACACATCAAATCTAGGTTCTCTTCTGGTAAAGGTCCTTGTCACTAGAGAGATAAGGAGGCAACTCCTTGAGCATTCATCTATTTCCAGCTTGCCACAGATACTTTGAGGGAAGTTCCTCTAATTATATTCTCATTTCTCTCTCTCTCTCTCTCTCTCTCTCTCTCTCTCTCTCTCTCTCTCTCTCTCTTTCCCCCTACCCCTTCCCAATTGGGAGAGCTTATTCACTCTATGTATTACCTGGTATATTCTCCTCTGTATAATTTCTCTGATTTCTGTGTGCTATTGGCTTAAAGAAATAGAAAGATTCTTCCCTTACCAGACTCTTCAACTATCTTCTCAGGCTTCATGCCTGTGATTCCATTACCCTCCTTTCCAATTCTAATCATGGGAATTTTACTCTCTTTTTTCTCCTTTACCTGTCTTCTCTATCTCTATTTGGTATATCTAACTAATATTTCAATAACATAATTATAGTAGGTGGTTCTGCCCTTGATTTTTACATGCTCTGCTTAATCTACTGTCCTAGAATGAGAACATAGCCCTGAGACTTGAGCACAAGAAGTCACACCTCCTTTCAAGGCCTTTCCTCATCCTGATTTCCATCATGCTGCTTCAAGTTCAAGGTTCCCTCCCAGATTAATGATCTTCCCTAGTTTAATTTTGTATTATCAATGGACTGCCTGAGCTCCCAAATTATTGTCAGTTCTAAGACAATAGGTGCCTCCTAAAGCCAATGAACAATAGATATCAGTATGCTTTCTGCTACTCCCTCCAATGATTTAATTGCTGTTAGGAGACTGCATTTATCGCATGATCTTCCATATTCCCAAGGGAGTGGCTCACTGGAATTTTGAGTTAAAATAATTCCTTAAATACATAGTATCCATTTAGTGGCACATGCTTCCTACCCAAAGGAGAATACCAGGGTAATAACACAAACAAATTTATATTAAAGGTTGAAATGAGTGTTATCCAAAGATAGGAAAAATTAGATTTTATGAAGAGGAGGTATTGGTATAAAACTAAAGTAACAATGGTGAAAATTGTTGGATTGAAAGGGAGTTCTTAAAACATTGCTGATGAAACAAAACTCCCAACTCTGTCTGATGACTATAGTCAAACCATTTTTTCATTTTAAAAAAATCACAGAAAAAACATCTCTTTTTAACAAACGATTTCTTCTTTAACAATAAATGGCTAACTAGGAATTTTCAATCAATTTAAGAAACTAAGCTGGATCTGTTCAGGCTTGGGTTGAGAAATGAAAAAAAAAATCTGCAGCTGCTCCAGAAATTATGCTATGGGGTTCCTCACCCCTTTTTGCCCTAGGACAGAACCAGTGTGTTCAATTTTCCCCAGAAGGTACCATATCTATCCAGTGAGTGGATCTCCCAGAGACTTTCTCTTTAAAAAATCTTTAAAATGTATAATGTGTTATGTTGGACTCTGTTTGTATAATGGGGGTGATCTTTGGGTTCCATGTGGCAATTTGAATAAAGCTGAGTCTTGAAGAGTTACATATGCTGGCTCCTTGAAGAGGAAATTTGATGAGAAGTAGCAGCTTAGCATTTGCTATGAGGTCACACAACTTAAAGCAGCTTTTCAACATCTTTTGAAGAAACCACCCTTTAAAGTTGAAACTGATCAAAGTGACCCAGGGTACAGAAGTCAGAATCCCTCCCTGGCCTATCCATTACATATTGTGGAGACTCCAACACTTCAAAGTTGGAGGTCAATGGAGGCTCCCAAAGTGCAGATGTCTATCCAATACTTACCCAGAAAAGTAAAAAAAGATACTAACTGGCTAAGGCTTCCAACCTATATGAGCAAGGTCATGATGGGAGCATGAGGGTGAAACAGTACTTCTGATCCCAGCCAAAGTGACCATAAAACCAATTCTTCACACCACCACCTTATGCCCAAAGTGTTTATTCTTCTAGATTCAACTCCAGCCTAATTGAAAATTGTTTAAGATTTCTCCTGTTATTTTCTCAATTTGGATCCTAGATGCCAACCACAGGGAGATAAATACTCAGGGAATCATTACCCAAATGCTGATAAATCAGCATTGCATTTTCTTAGAGGTATAAAAATGGGTGTGTGGTGGGAGAGGGGACTAGCTTGCAAATTCTCTTATGAATCTACTTATTTTATTAAAATGGAAAGGGGAATCAAGCCACAAAATGAAGGACCAAAAAGATCAAAATGCCAAAATGGTTTTAAGGGGTATAAGAAAAAATTAAATGAATTATAACTAATATGAGGTGAGCTAACATCATAAATCCTATTAAGGAGATTTGCTCAGCTGACAAAGAGTTGGAGTAAGGCATTATTATTATTATTACTTCTTGGAGGTAGAAAGGACCTCAGAGAAAGCTGAGACATGAAGGGTTTAACTGACTTACACAAGAACACATAAGTGTTGTGGATTAAATGATCTCTAGGGTCCTTTCCTAGGCTGAATAGTTGTCACATGAACAAGGGATTAGACTTGTTCTGCTAGGTCCCAAAGGTCAGAAATAGGAACAAAAAAGTGGAAATTTTAGGAAAGCACTCTTCACTCCAATGTAAGGGAAAACTTCCTAACAGTTAGAGTTCCCCAGCTGGGATGAGCTGCCATGAAAGGCAGTAAGTCACATTCACTGGAGGTATACAAGAAGCTACATGACACTTGTTCAAGGTGTTATTGAGTTGATTCTTTATTCTGGCAAGGGGTTCAACCCTTCTAACTCAGGGATTCAATTAAAAAGGATAGAGATGGAAAGATAGTTGACATAAACAAGGATAGAGAAGAAAACTAAAATTATACTCAGGACACTGAAATGGCTTTAGACTTTTATCTTCCCATAAGAATTGAATAAATTATTTTTGTCCTTGACTTAGAGATGGATTATCTGAAATATTTGTGCAGAGTAAGGGAGTTTACTCACCAAAGGTAATAATTACAAAATGGTAAAGAATTGCTTGGTTAGCATTACTTGTCATCAATCCATATATTTCTTAGCTAAATAACATTATTTTGGATTAGAGAAGGACCTTAAATGTGAACTAATCCAACTCCAGCTTTGCTAATATCTGGCCATATGATGTTGGGGAAATCATTTTAGGCTCCTCAATCTCACTTTCTTTATGTATGAAATATATAAATTGCAATGGTACCAGGGTTCTTAACTTCTTTTGTATATCATGGACCCATCTGGTCAACTGATGAAACCTATATACCTCTTCTGAGAATAGTGAATAAAATAAAATTTTTGGGATTACAAAGGAAGCAAATTATATTGAAATATAGTTAGCAAGAGGCAGCTAGGTGCGCAGTGGATAAAGCACCAGCCCTGGATTCAGGAGGACCTGAGTTCAAATCCAGACTCAGACACTTGACACTTAACTAGCTGTGTGACCATGGGCAAGTCACTTAACCCCTGTTGCCCCACGCACAAAAAAAGAAATATAGTTATCAAAGCACTTCAAAAAAGAAAGTTCAATCAAGTTCTTAATAAGTGAAGCACCTGGAAGAGTTGATCAATAAGGATCCTTCAGGTTTTTGAGAACTAATAATAATAAATTAGAGCCTTATTACAGGCACGATGGTTGCTGATTTAACATTGATCTACAAAAGCTTAATAATTTTTAATAGATGTCAACAAACCAACTATTCATAATCTCCAAATTATAGGGAACAAAAAGCTTTTGAAATATAGAGACCTAGCAGAAAGGAACAACATTAAATAGGAACATGAATAACATATATCATCCTTCTTGTCTTATCTCCTACGGAAGTGAATTACACCGTAGATGCTTTCAGTTAGCCTCTAAAGGATGAATTTACATCCTAAGACTTTGATTCAGCTAAAAAAAGCAGTTATCTTCTCCACCTTGCAATAGTCCATAGAACATTAATTGTAAAAGAATAGTACAGGAATAATCACTCATCCCAGGCCCATTTCTATCTGAACATCACCAACAATTTTTTTAAATCATTTTGAAGTAGTTAATAAAAATGATAATAATTAAATGGATTAAAACATGTTCAAAATATTTATGCCTAGAAGAAGAAATCAAAACTTAAAGTTGAATTAAAATAAAAAGATTAGAGAAACATTGTAAGGCAGTTTACTCACTGAAGGTAATAATTACTGCCATTGTTCCCTAAAGACCATGGAACCTTTCCACCTGACTTGGGACTGAAACCTCCCATTTATGTTCTCTCCTCCATTAGAATGTAAGCTTCTTAAGAGCAGGGACTGTTTTACTTTTCTATTTGTATCCCCAAAGTTTAATACTGGGCTTTGCACATAGCAAACATTTAACAAGTGCTTTATTTGTTTCATTCAAAACCATGTGGGAAGATGAGGAAGAATATCTCATCTCCATCATTCTGTTTGCCACTAGCGTAGTGTAGTTCCATGAACTTTAAACATGAGAATAATAGTAAGATAGTAATGTGTCCCATGATCCTTTCTATCTGGATTCCATCAAATACAAAATGAGAACATTGCTCATGGTACTTCTACATTTATATAGTCCTTTACAGTTACAAAGTGTTTTGTGGGCATTATTTTTTAACATTCATAACAATTCTATAAAGTAGGATGAGTACTATTATCTCTATTTTATTGGCAAGAAAACTGAGGCCGAAGGAGTTTAAGTAAGCTGCCTGTCATAGACCTAGATAGTGGCAAAAGCAGGATTAGTACTCCAGTCATCTGACACCCACTACAGGGTTTTTTACCCTTTACCACCACATTATTTTCTCCTGTTATATTTGGTGAATTGTTGTTGTTGTTGCTCCTGCTATTACATTTTATTTTTGGAAAGCTAGAAATTAACTTAAGAATCCAAGCCATAACAATCTTATCATAAAACTCCAAAGTTTTGAAGAGAGCACAGTGTAAGTATGGCTACTGAAAATAATTGGGAGTCTTTTACCTTAGCAGAATGGTATAATGATAATCATAAATTACTTGGGAAATGCCTTTTTTGTTGTTGTTGTTGTATCTACAGCCAGATTAACTTTGCCACCCTCTTCAGTCTTTCCCCCACCCCTTCACCCCCCAGCCTGTAGCCCCTCAGGCACACAACTAATTTCACCGTAATTTAAGCAGACTTCATTGTTTATTTAAGGAAAGTTAAGTGAAAGCACATATGTGGGTATGATCATCTTGCTCAGCTCCTAAGCCAAAAAAACGTGGACAGAAGTATTTTACCTGAACAAAAGGGGATTGTTAAGGCAGATGTGACTGGCAAGGACAATGCAATGAAATCAAGTCTTTGAAAGCCCTGTCACCTAATGTCAGTTCTTCCGAGAGAGCTAACATCTCAGGACCCATCTCTATTCTTAGCTTGCCTTCAAAGAATATCAGGAGCCTTATCTCTTAGGAGAGATCACATTTGGTACTATGCAGACATTCTTGCTTCTTATTTCCCCCTTGATTCAAAGTCTCTCTTTGAATAGGCATTGAACTTACAAAATAAATAGAGATTTAGTCCAAATTATGCTGTGCTTGTATCTAGTGGCCCACAGGGCAATATTGCTTGTGCATAAGTCCTATTAATAGATGACTATAAACAATCATGAAAATAATGATGATTGTGAAAATAATTAACATTTTGTTTGGAAGTCTGCCAAGAGCCCTCACCTTGTTGGAGCTTCACAACATCACCTTTGAAGAAAACACAGTAGCTTTAAGTCCATTTTATAGATGTGGAAACTAAGGCTCAAAGAGTTTAGGTGACTTGTCCAAAGTGACACTGCTGTCATCTATCCCATCTACTGGGCTTCCCTAATTCCATTTTTTGGCACTGCTAAGAACAATGGCTTGTTTCTACAGACCTTAAGCACAGATCCCAGAACACAAGAGTGCAGATGTTTCAGGATCCTGAGCTGGGGCACTCTGAGACCCTCACAAGATTCTCTGCCCACCCAGAATCCTGCCTACTTTGAAAAACAAAGCCTGGAAACAGAGGGAGGAGTAGTTCAGTGCACATTCCTAGGATTTAAAAGTGACGCCTATTACTACAGATGGAGTCCTGGCAGACTTTTTTCATTGTCTGCATTGTTCAGCACCGAAAAGGGCCCCCAAAGAGTCTCTTTCACTGACAAACAAACGGCAGCTGGTGCTATTTCCCTTTAAATCAGTGTTTGGGTCTGGAGCCGTCCATGTAATCTCTCCAACAGCTCAACTTTACCAGAACAAAAGGCGTGACAAAAAATTAGGTGTGTGCCAAAGTGTTCTGAAGTGGGAAGGTGTGAGAAATTTCCTGGCCCACCCCCCTTTGCCCCCAACACTCCTCCCAGGCCCACACCACTCCTTTCCCATGGGGGACTAAGTTAGAGTAAATCATCAGCTTTGTTTGTCAATGAACAAACGAGGGATTGTTCACCCTGCTCAGGTTCTTTGTAGAAGATTGAATTCTCTACCTTCTTTGGTGGGCAAGGCTTTTTTAGCACAGGATCAAATAAGCAACTGGAGAACCAGCAAGAAATCACTGGTGTGGGTACATATTGGTATCAATACAGACACATGTCTAGTACTTGTTTTGGAAGACCAAAGGCAGGTGTCTTATTTCCCCCCTCCACAAAATGGTGACATTAACTGGAGACACCAAGATGTAACAGGTCCAATGCTGGGATTGCAATCAGGAAGCCCCAGGTTCAAATCCCACCTCTTATTTACTAGCTGTATGAGTCTCTAACCTCAGGTACTTACCTGAGACAACTAGTTATAGCTTAATTCCCATATCAGGGCTCCCTAATACTAGTAAAATCACATATTTTTGATATATCGATCTATTTCTTAATTAATTAATAGGGAGACCTTGAAGATAACATATGAAAACACCTTGTGCTCCCCAGAGTAAAGTACTATCCACACTTATTATTGAAGTTATTCTTATTTTTAACTTCAATTATTCTTTCATTTTGTGTACATGTTGTATGAGTATATGTTGAAGCCCTACAATATAGTGTAAACTCTTCATGGGAAGGAAGACTATTGTTTGTTTGGTAATAGGTATCCAGAGTCTAACATTGTGCCCTACACATAGCAGCTACCTACTGAATGTTTGTGGTTGAGTCAAATAATGTCACTGGCTCTTTCATTCTCAGCAAATAAAGTCGATATTTTGACAAGGTTTACTACACCTGTGCATGAACTGTGGATGGCAGTCTCTAAGTAGAGGAAGCCTCATCAAAACATTTCTTCCAACCCAATATTCTCCATCTTAGTGATCCAATGTGTTTATTTAGTTGCTAATCAGAGCACTCCCTTTTTTTGTGAATGCCAACTTGCTAAATGAGAAACACAGTGATGAACCAAGACCAAATAAAGACTTTCACCCACTGTACTGTCCTGGTCCTACACATAGCATTAAAGATTGTTTATGCAACATCAAGATGAGGAAGGAAACTAAAAAGAGGAGGAAACTTAGTTAATCCTCTGGATGTTTTCAAAGATACAGATGTTTGGCACTGGGAAGTCAGAACATCTGGATGTTTGACTAGATTCCACCCCTCCCCCCAGTCCATCTGGTTGTTCTGTCTTCATCTAGATAAAGCCAAAGAAAAAGATTGTTGAGATAAGATGTGCAAGACAAGGCAAGGGGACACCTGGATAAAGCCCTGGGAGAAGTCCTCCACACCTAGCCAGACTAAGACTATGTTGTATTATTATTATTTTTTTTTGCCGGGGTAATGGGGGTTAAGTGACTTGCCCAAGGTCACACAGCTAGTAAGTGTCAAGTGTCTGAGGCCGGATTTGAACTCAGGTCCTCCTGAATCCAGGGCCAGTGCTTTCTCCACTGTGCCACCTAGCCACCCCCCCCCCGACTATGTTGTATTCTTGATCAACTTTTTGAATTCAATAGGAAGATAGGAAGGAGAAGAAATGTTTTGAGTCAAATTATGCAATCTGATTAGAAACATTTGCTAGAAATATGGAACCATTGAGTAACTCCAAATCTTATCTCCTTTCATCAGCTTTTGTGTTCAAACATGTTCACTAATGGGAGAATATGAAATAGTCCACATAAGCATGTCATTGATTCAACAGATATTCACAAAGCACCTACTAAGCACAAGATAGTCTGACAGGTGTTCATTTTAATGTTGACTGATATTGTTGTTTGTTCTGTTTATTTTGTTCTGGGAGCTTATAAACTCCTTAAGGTCAGGGTTGATTCCTTTTTATCTCTATATTTCCAGGAGATAGTAAGGAGCCTAGCACATAGTAGGTACTTAACAAATTCTTGGTCAATTAAACTAAATTCAAATTTGCTGTTCGGTGGAAAGTTGTTTAAGACAGTTGGCATAATTTTTAAATTGTGATCAAGAAATATGTAAGTGATAGTTTTCTGTGTGGCAAGAATTGTGCTTCATATTAATTTGTCCTGTTTAACTCTTCCCCCTAATGTAAGCAGTGCTCTTGTCAGATCATTTTTATTGACATCTTTCTCCTATTGTTTATTCTCACAACTCCAAAATGCTTTTCAAACAGTTGTTCCTTTCTTCCCTCTCCTCCTACACCTTACAATGACCCTGGGGTGGAGTGAGAATTAGTCATTGTCAAATACTATTGCAGTGAATTGTAAGAGCTTCTGCACATTCCTGTGCTAGACTAGAGTTTGCTTGTACCAATCACTTCAACAGGTCAAGGCTCTTCAATTTTTTCTTTACAGGACCTCCCTCCACTGAGGAAGGTCACAACCCAGATGTAAATCCTGCATCTGTCACTTACTACCTAGATGACTTTGAACAAATCATTTCTTCTCTCTCAATTTCCTCAATCCAGAAAGTAGATCTCAGTTTCTTTATATTTAAAATGAAGACATTGAACTAATGCCAGTCCTATCTAATTCTCCATGACCCTATTTTGGATATTCTTGGCAAAAATATTAAAGTGTTTTGCCATTTCTTTCTCTAGCTCATTTTACAGATGAGGAACTGAGGCAAACAGATTTAAGTGACTTGCCCAGAGTCATACAGCTACTACTAAGTGTCCTAGGCCATATTTGAGTTCAGGAAGACTCATCTTCCTGATTCCAGGCACAGCACTCTATGTTCTACACCACCTCAATGACCCATTCACTCTACTTTACAAGAAAAAGTATTCTATTATTCTATTTTATTTAATATGAAGTCAAATGACATAAAACTAATATGCTGATGAGCCTAGTCTTATGTGCAAATGGCATATTATTACTATACTGGTGACTTCTAAATTGTGAGAACAAATGGCTCCTTTTTGCAGGCTGAGTTTATACATTAAGATGCCATTTAGAAGAGAATGGACCAAACAATTTTATTTCTCATTTCCTGACAGAACACTCACTACGCCTAGAGGGCTCCCAGTCAAGGCTAGCTCTAGAGAGCAGATGGAGTTACTCTTAAGCCCAAAAGGAGGCCTCCACAATGTTTCAAGTAGACCAAAGAAGAACAAGATATATGTGAATACACTGGTCCATAGCAGGGTTTCATGCTACAATTGTACTATCATCCCCAATTCTATACGTCAGGAAACTAAGACATCAAAAGACAAAGAAAGGGGACAGCTAGGTGGTTCAGTGGATAGAGCACTGGCCCTGGAGTCAGGAGGACCTGAATTCAAATCTAGCCTCAGAAACTTGACACTTCCTAGCTGTGTGACCCTGGGCAAGTCACTTAACCCCAATTGCCTCATTTAAAAAAAAAAGAGGGAAAAAAAGAAAAAAAAGACAAAGACATTTAGGTTTGGGCAGGGATAGATGGGCAATCAAGAACATGACGTACCTAACTTTGCTGTGCTTTAGTTTAGTTCTTCCTTTAGTGCTTTTGAATCAGAAAACTCATTTTAAAGCATAACTTAAGTCAGTTCTGGTGAGTATTTCGTGAACCACTGAGGTAATGTTTATTCAGGCTCACACTTTACTAACTCTTCATGTACAATGTTTACAATTTCCAAAGATTGCCCTGGCAGTTATTAATGCTGCACAAACCCAAAACCATCTAAATTGGTTAATCTGGACAAAATGCAGGGGTAGCACCAAGCAATGTGAGGCATGCTGTTTCTAGTCTCACTCTAGTGTAATGCACCACTAATGTCAGCTTAGATTTGTCAGCCGTCTTCACAGACCCAAGAGTAATTATAGTCAACAGCAAGGCTGAGCACAGCCAAGGAGGCAATACAACAGGAAATTGTGGGGAAATTTAAAAAACAAAACCAAAACAAAACAGTCCTTTCAATTAAAAGTTTCACAAATAAAAAAAAATACACAAAGGGGAAATATGAAATATAAGCAGTGTTTGTATACTTCAGGGGTTTCATTAACCAATTCTCTTTGGGGTTACAGGGGCCAGTCTTATCTTGGGCTTAAACCAGAATTTGTATGAGACATTACTGCATTCTCTTCCCTCAGAAGAACACATGAGCCAATCATCAGCCTATTTTTAGTTGCACAGTTAATGATCTGTTGGTGGCCATATTTTACACTCTGTCACAACAACTGAGGCCTACAGCTGAAGCACAGCTGGCCACTCATTCCCCTAACCCTGTAATTTAGCCTAACAACTTTAGGGACAAGAGGAAATGGCAGAGTGCCCTGGAGCCCCCACAGATCTTCAAAAATTAGTTTCTTACTATACTGTATATATACACACACACAAGTATTTTTGGCAAATAGAGTAGGAAGGCCAGGCATAGATGTGCATGAAGCACTACTTATCATGTGTGCAAAAAAAAAAAAATGGTAACTTACCTTAAAGAGGTAAGAGAGAGATATAGTGTGTGTATGCAGTAAGTATATGTGCTTATGGGAGATGAGCTTCTATGCCCTCTAATTAACAGGCTTCTGAGGCCTCTGGTTCACCAAGAGGATAGAGAAGGCATCAGAAGGTGCCATCAAGAACAAATAGCCCTGTGACACAAAGTCAACAATTCCCAAACCCTTCAGTGTATGCTATGACCTAAGACATCTAGCAGCTCAAAGTATACCTCATTACACAAGACTCATCCCAGGGAAATATGGACATACAGGGAAATCTGCTGAAGTAACTAACCTCCCCATTACTGCACTGAGCTGCCTCACAGAGAACTTATCTCACTCCCTCATTCTCCTTCCTGATTGCATAATGAGCTCTGGAGAATGAAGAGCTTCTTAGAAACACCACACCCAGAACACTGAGCTACCTCTTTCTTTAGAGGCTAACTATATGCTGAAGGGAAGCTAGTGGCCTTCTCCAGTTGCCTTACTCCTCCACAGATCAATTATTCTGCTCTCTTAACTGTGATAACAGTGACCTCATGACACATCACTCTCCTTCACATGCTGTCTCACATCTCAACAAACTGAACCATCCTGATCCCCTCATTCTTGAACTCAATATTCTACCTTTCATATCAATGCATTCACATAGGTCATGTAGGCCATCCTCAATAGACATGTGTGAATATCGACCTATCTATCTATACACATATGCATATAAAATACTATAAAATGCAGAAAAACAGAGAGAGGTGGGGGGAGAGAGAGAGAGAGAGGGAGGGAGGGAGATTGCTGTTGTTCAGTCATTTTATCAGGACCCCATTTGTGGTTTTCTTGGCAAAGCCACTAAAGTGGTTTGCCACTTCCTTCTCCAGCTTATTTTACAGACAAGGAAACAGAAGTAAACAGGGTTAAATGGCTTGCCCAGGGTCACAGAGCTAGTAAGTATCTGAGGTTGGATTTGAACTCAGGTCTTCATGACTCTAGGTCTTGCACTCTATCTACTGTACCACCTACTTGTCCCATAAATATAAAAATGTATAATATATAGGCATATATATACACATGTAAATGTACCTAAGAGGAAATGTTTGATTCAGTAATATTTGTAAAGGAAAAAAGACAGATGCTTCCAGAGTGCTTTCAAACATGATCAAAACCACAAATTACTGAGTATTAGTAAGACTTTAATGATGACATCGAATGGCCAACATTGGAGGCAGAAAGGCCTTGTTCAGGTTGTCTTTTGTCCATACCCAAACTGTCAACATGGGGGAGTCACTTATTCTCTCTATGCTCCCTGATAAACTTTTTATATTATGATTTATTGATCTTTATCTATCATATAATCACTCTAATCCCAGGATCATCAGATGAACATTGAATTTATTGTTTACCTGCCCTGTGCTGGGCACTCATTTTCCCCTTTCTTTTTAGACTAGAGCTGTGACTTAAGTAGAATAGGGAACTCCTGATGAGGAGTTTTGTTAGTCTAGGACAACCAGAAGTTACTCTCCAACTTAATGTCTTAGAAAATTGCCTGTCAGGCACTGATATTTAGTGACTTGCCCAGGGTTACACTGCTAGTATATGTCAGAGTCAACACTTGACCCCAGACCTTTCTGCCTCCAAGGTTTTCTCTCTATTCTACACAGTGTTCTTTCTGGTGAATAAGTGATAGAAATATGGACATGACATAGTTTCTGCCCTAATGATCTTTAAATAGAGTAAGGGCCTAATGTATATACAAATAGCTAAACTTCAAAGTAGAATGAATAAGTGCTACAGTAGGAGTACAAGTAAAGTTATGGGCTTTTAGAGAAATATTAATTATGGCTAAAGGTATACAGGGATAGGTAAGTGACACAGTGAACAGAGTACTGAGCCTGAAGTCAGAAAGACTCATCTTCCTGAATTCAAATCTGGCCTCAGACACTCAGGGCTATGTGACCCTGGGTAAGTAACTTAACATTGTCTGCCTCAGTTCTTCATCTATAAAATGAGCTGTAGAAGGAAATGGCGGGGTGGCTAGGTGGTGCAGTGGATAAAGCACTGGCCCTGGAGTCAGGAGTACCTGAGTTCAAATCCGGCCTCAGACACTTAACACTTACAAGCTCTGTGACCCTGGGCAAGTCACTTAACCCCAATTGCCTCACAAAAAAAGAAGGAAATGGTAAACTACTCTATTTATTATCTTTGCCAAGAAAACCCCAAATGGGGTCATGAATAGTTGATCATGAGTGAGAAGTCTGAACAACAAAGGTATATAGGAAGACATCGTGGATCAGATAGCTCTTGAGGTGGATCCTAAAAGATGTGCATGATTTTGATGAGTGAATATATGGGAAGGTGGAATAGCATTCCAAAATGGAGCAGAATAAGCAAATTGATGGAGATGGGAAATTGCAAAACCTCTTCAAGAAATGATGAATACACCATCTTAGCTGAAGAATTGAGCTAAGGCTGGAAAGAGAGGCTGAATCTAAATTATGTAGGGCTTTTTCTGACATATTTAGAACTTTGGACTTTATAGCACGTGAGAATTGAGGGTTACTGCTCAATAAAGGATAGCTCTAAAGAGCTATTTATCAAAAACAGTAATCCCACAGCAGTGTGTACAATAAGTTAGAGGTAGGAGCAACTGGTGGTGTGGAGTCCAGCTATGAAACTAAAGTACTCCATGAAAGGTCTTAAAATAGACAAGAGTAGTTGTAAGAGAAATACCAGAATCAGAATTGATATTTATTGGACTGATTGATGGAGGATAGGGGGGGGAAATGAAGAAGATAAGGAGGTATTTGCATTTATAAAAAATAAGCACACTTAAGTATAACCTATTTTTCAAGTCCTATTTTTAGACTCCAAATTCTAGAATTAGAAAGTAACTGAGACATCATTTATTTCAACTGTCACATTTTACAGATAAGAGAACTGAAATCAACAAAGGAAAACTGACCTGTCCAAGGTCATCTGCAGACTTATTGGCAGAATGAGGGCTAAAACTCAGGCCTTCTGATTCCTACTCACATTATCTCTCTACTACAAAATGATATCATGAATATCAGTATTATTTATTATTACTTCATATCCTTTGGAGTTTAGAGTCTTTTCTTTTGGTGGTGGGGGTCAGGGGGAGTATGATGGTTAAGTGACTTGCCCAGGGTCACAAAGCTAGTAAGTATCAAGAGTCTGAGGCCAGATTTGAACTCAGGTCCTCCTGAATCCAGGGTCAGTGCTTTATCAACTGTGTCACCTAGCTTTTTACCATCTTTATAGGATTTCTTTTATCTGTTTACTTTGAATGAAGCTATAACCATACAATGTACAATATCTTTGTAGCATCCTGTATAGTTATCAATCTTTTCCATTCCTACTGCTTTGGACTTTTCTCTTGACTTAATTTTCTATGAATCTGTCACTTTCATCTCCAGTCCAATCAATGTAGCACCTTCTTTCTCCTCCTTTTCCTATTCTGCCTTACTCCAAGGCTCTACACAACTCATCCCTCACTTATTGAAGTTAGATCATAGCTATTCATTCATTAATTTATTCAATAAATGTTTATTAATCATCCACTATATGCAAAAATTGTGCTACAAATGGATCAGACACTATTCTTTCTTCCCAACATTTGTCATTATTCAATTTCTGAGAATTCACTGAGTAAAAGATTTGGAAGTATTTGAAAGACAAAAGCAGTTATATGACTAACAGTAAAATAAATTATATGTAGCAATAAAGTAGTTATATGACTAAAGGAGCCTGTGGAGAATAGGGGGGAAACTTAAGGTTTTGGGTTCCCCCAAAATAAAAAAAATAACTGATTAATGAGGTAAAAAGGACACAGAACACCTAACTGTTTGGTATCCATCCCAGCAGAGGCCAGAGTAAGAGGAAAGATCCTCAAACTCTAGCAAAAGGAATTTAAGTAAACTTTGAGGAAGAATTTATTATAAGAATCTTACAGAGTTATCAAATCTTTGAGCAGGCATTTCAAAAAGGTTATATGATCTTTGAAGTCAGAGATTTTTTAAATGTGAAAATAGAACCATGTGCTATGGAAACATTTAGGTATTGTCCTTTTTGAAGTTTCCCTGTAATGCTAGGAGAGTATTTTTGAATCAATACCCAAAACACTCTTCAGAATTTATCCCTCCCCCCCCCATTTATTCTTTCCTTTGCATACAAACCCTTTAATCGTGTCTTCAAAGACCAAGATTCAGTTTCTGTTTCCAAACCCATTGTTTCTTCTATAGTATCTCTCACTAGTCTCTCTCTTAGGATAACTTATTAAGTAAAGATTTCTGTGGTCCACTTTCTATAAAGGTGTTTAGCCTATCTTAGCTTGATGGAACTTATTAGATAGGAGGAGTATTAGAAGCATAAAATCTTAGAGATGGAAAAACAAACTTCAGACACCAGCAGGTCCATTCCCCTCATGTTACATGGATAAGAAACCCAAGGTACTCCAGGGGGCACAATGACCTGGCTGAGGTCAGAAGTACCTGTAGGATTGGGACATAAAATGCTTATCTCCTAATTCTCAGTCTAAGCCTTTTATTGCTATATAAAACTCTCTTTCTGTATATCACATAGCTCACTCTCAACACACAGGAAAATATTAAATATATCAATTGTGACTATCAGTCATGTGGAACTTTGCATGAAAAGGGTCAGTACAATGTTTCCCAGGGTCTCGTTGCCAAGACTTCATGCCAATAGTGTTCTCCCCAGTCTGGCTACAGAAATAGAATAAATTAAGGTGAATTAAAATATGAAAGCTGGGAACCAGTCTCCATGATGACTTTTGAGGAGCATGGCACCATATCAGGATTCATTCAGTGATGACCTGAGAGGGTCATGTGACTTTATCATAAAAATGTCCTTTTCTTTCCAGTGAGCATGTATGAGTTTCCAGGATTCCTGGAAGAAGGTATTTTATAGATGAATAATGGGCCATGTGATCTTGGTCCCAAGAACAGTTCTTGTGTTAATGAATTTTGCTGGGCTTTTGACCTATTTGCCAAAATGTCCTGAGAGGTGATTGTTCTAGCACATCTGATTCAGTCACAATGGGAAGGAACCAGAACATTCCCAAGAGGAGTTGTTCTCTTTATCATTTCTACTCAAGAAAAGAAAAAGTCAGTATGATTGGTTTCTCCAATGATACTACATTGGAAGTGGAGAACAGTGTCATTCATCCTCAAATCAGTGAATCTAGAAAAGTGGTTGTGCATGACACTATATCATAATGATTTCTTCTAAAATGTTTATTTTAATTTTTCAATGTCCCTCGTCACTCATTTCATCTACCATTTTAAAGATTTGTAAGATCTTGACAAGAGAATAAGGGGAAGTGAAGGTATCATTCCAGGGAGAAGTAATGGAATAAGCAAATAAATACATAGAGGTGGGATATTACATGGCCTCTTGAGGGAATGTCACCTAGTCTAGGAGTTATACCTCTGCACTATTTTTTTTTTATTTTTAGTGAGGCAATTGGGGTTAAGTGACTTGCCCAGGGTCACACAGCTGGTAAGTGTTAAGTGTCGGAGGTCGGATTTGAACTCAGGTCCTCCTGACTCCAGGGCTGGTGCTCTATCCACTGTGCCACCAAGCTGCCCCTCTGCACTATTTTTAGTGGCAGTTGCCTTCCTTAATTCAATTCAGTAAATCATGTGGGAGAGGAAGAGATACCAGGCACTAGGGATTCAAAGGCAAAAACAAGATGATTTCTGCTTTCAAAGACTGAGTATTTTCTGGGGAGTCAGGAGATGGAGATACGACATTTATACAGATAAGTAAAACATATGTTAATTTAATGAAGGGAAGAGCACTAATACTTGAAGGGAAGTGGAAGGAGGAAATCAGGGAGGGCTTCAATCAAGAGGTAAGCTAAGATTACTGAGAGAGCTGAGATGAAAACAGACTTACATCCCAAGCTTCCAATCATGGGGGTCAGGATCAGGAGGACCTTGTGTGACAACATAGAGACAGTAGATGAAATGCCAAATCTTTACTTCCAACAATCTTTCACCAAAAATTTCTTTGGTTTCCTGTGTTTGAGCAGAACCAAAAAGTCATTCATGTCCCCTTCTCCCTCCCCTTCTAGGCACACCAACTGCCAGGTAAAGCAAGCAGAAGAGATTCTCCCTGCCAACAGAAGAAGTTCAGTTCGCCAAGTTTCTGCTGCCAGCGGGTGTTTCATTCACACCCAATCCAGAGAATGGGGAGGTGGGTTCCTAGTGCATTCCACTTTAGGTGTCAATGATGTGGGTGGAAGGAACATTTCCTCTAGAGGTGAATGTGCCAGTAACAACTCAAAGTTAAACTGTAACTCAACAAAACAACTCTGTCGTTTCCCTTTATCTCCATTACCCATTTATACCAACTCTTTTCTCTGGACATATTTTTAGACTAACAGCCAACAAGTATATAGCACTTTAAGGTTTGGGAAGCACTTTACAATATATTATCTCATTTGATCCTCACAACAGCCCTGGGAGGTAGGTGCCATTATTTTCCCCATTTTACTGAATAATAAACTGATGCTAAGAGAGATTGATTTGTTCTGGGTCACACAGCCAGTAAGTGTCTGAGTATTTGGAGTCAGGTGTTCTTGATTCCAGGACAAGAGCTCTAACCCCTGAGCCATCTTAGCTGCCTCTTGCCTAGCTTTGGATCATGCATTACACATTCCCATCTCAATAGCTTGGTTTCAGCTATTTCTCCCAACACTGCAATCCCTTCCTTTTTCCCCTACCTTTTTTCATGATCCTTCATGTCCTTCAAGAGCCAGCTAAAGCTCCACCTTGCATTTGGGAAGTTGTACCTGATTGGCCCAGTGTGAAGTTATCTCTTACTTCTTTAAATTCCCATAGCAAAAGCAACATATTGACTGATTAATTGAATGATTGAATGAAGTATTTTTTTTAAGTTTTTACTATGATAATAACTATGCTAAACTCTGAATGGTGCTATATAAGAAATGTTGGGGGCAGATAGGTGGTGCAATGGATAGATAAAGCACTGGCCCTGGATTCAGGAGAACCTGAGTTCAAATCTGACCTCAGACACTTGACACTTACTAGCTGTGTGACCCTGGGCAAGTCACTTAACTCTCTCTCTCTCTCTCTCTCTCTCTCTCTCCATATATACGTGTGTGTGTGTATGTATGTATGTGTGTATGTATGTATTGGATGAGTTAGAAGGCTGGGAATGGATTATTTGCTCCGCCACTTACTACCTATGTGGCCTTGGCCAAGTAACTTAATTTTTCTGAATCTCAGTCCCTTCAAGCTTGTAACATAAATTAAGGAAAGATTTGTGAATTGTGATTTCAATGGTGTAGGGAAATTCTAGAGTGAGAATTCCCTCCATAGGTATAGAAAGCAAGATTAGAGAATTACTTTAAAATGGGTTTTAATAAATGGTACAAAGTTATAAAATCTTGAAATGGGTTCTTCCAAAACATTATATATCTCTGACCTGAGAGATTTTTTTAAATATGGAAATAGAACCATGTGCTATGGAAACATAAAGATTTTGAAGATTAGATGATTTGCCCAGAATCAACTAGTATCAGAAATAGAACTGGAACCCACATATTCTGGATTCAAGCCCCAAGGTCTATCTATTAAGCCATCCTGCTTTCATATAGGTTACCTTTTTCATGTAGTTGTGTTTAACAACTTGACTAGATTGGTTGGTCCTGAAGACAGGAAATATGGTTCATGATTTATAAACCCTCATAGTGCAAAGCACATGCCTTATACATGTGTTCAAATACTTATTGATACAAATAGTACTGAAAATTCTGTATTGGACCAGGATATATTTATTCAATACCTAATACAATATGTATTATGCTACATTAGTGAAGTATATGAGATGATGTGTATAAAACCCTTTATAAACATTAAAGCATACATGTCCATTATTATAATTTTTGTTGTTATTAACAAGAAGTTTTGTATTGTTTTGACCAGAACACCAATTTTCTTGCTTGAAGGAATTACTATTGTGGAAATTTTTTCTACTGTTTCAGATTGTTCACTTGCCCCAAACTTAGAGTATTAAAATTTTGCCTTGAGGTCCTGAGAGGTTAAGGGATTTGTTTATGCTGACACAGTGAGTACTATCAGAGGTGAAACGTGAAGGTGAGACTTGAAGATACTGAATACAGGACTATCCCTGTACCACTATGTTGTGCTGCAAATTCAGAATCAGAGAGTAGCAGGAGCAAAGAATTTCAAAGTTAAAAGAACTTCAACAACCAGCTATGCCAACCTCTACTTGGATAGGAATCTTCTCTGTGACATCTGACATGTGATCATCCACTGGAAGACTCGAATGATGGTGAGGCTAGGGAACTCACTACCATCTGATGAAGCCCATTTCACCTTTGCACAATGCAATTTGTTAGGAAGGGTTTTTTGTTTTTGTTTTGTTTTGTTTTGGGGGGGGTGTCTTGTTCTGTTTTTATTTTCCTAACTAAACTTACCTCTTTGAAACTGCTACAGATAAATCCTGGTTCTCTCCTATGGGGCAAAACAAAACAAATCTAATCCTTCTGTGGGACAGAACTTCAAATACATGAATATAGCTATCATGAAACCCTCCCCACCTCTATCCCTTAGTTTTCTCTTCTCCAGATTAAACATTCTTGTTGTTCAGTCATTTTTCAGTCATGCCTAAGTCTTCATGACCCCATTTGGGGTTTCCTTGGCAAAGACACTAGAGTGGTTTGCCATTTCTTTCTCTAGCTTATTTCCACAGATTAGGAAACTGAGGCAAACAGGGTTAAGTGATTTTCCCAGGGTCACACAGCTAGTAAGTATTAGTGGCTATATTTGAATTCAGGTCTTCCTGACTCCAGGCCCAGAACTCTATTCAATGTACCACTGAACTGCCCTAAACATTCCTAGTTCTTTCAAGTGCTTCTCATATGACATTGACTCAAGGGACTCCCCAATCTTGGCTGTCCTTCTCTGGATGCTCTCCAGTGTATTAGTGTTCTTCAACTATGACACTGAGAGTGAAGAACACCAGTCTAGATATGGTCTGATTAACACAGAGTATCTATCACCTGTAGGGATCAGTACCTTATCACTACTCTCATCTGTACTTGCTGTCCTCCCCCTTTACAACGTACATGCCTTTCTAATAAAGACTGCTTTGTTTGCTAACTTGTATCCCCAGTGCTTGGCACATAGTAAGTGCTTCATTAATACCTGATGAGGCATCTAGGTGACACAGTGGTTAGAAAACTGGGCAAGGAAGATGAGTTCAAATGTGTCCTCAGACATTTACTAGGCTATATGACCCCAGGGAAGTCATTTAAGCCTGTTTGCCTCAGTTTCCTCAACTGCAAAATGAGCTGGAGAAGAATATAGCAAAGCATTCCAATATCTTTGCAAATAAAATCCCATATGGAGTCACAAAGAGTCAGAATATATGACTAAATAACAATGGAGTAGCAGATAGGCCTGTTTAGATGAAAGGGGGAATGAAATTATATTTTTGGAAAGGTTGGGAGAAGGCAGATGATTCCTAGATGGCTTTAAATGCCCAGGCAAGAAGTTTGTATAGTGGAGATATTAATTTGAAAACTGTATAGAGAGTTTCACAGAACCAGGCAGTCTAATTCAGAATTTATGGCAATAGTCCAGATAAGAGGTAATGAGAAATGGACTAGGCTAGGGCTATGCATTTAACTGCCCAGGTAAAATGGATTACTCCACCCAGTTGGGTGTGTGTGTTAATCCCTCCTTCAAGCAACTCTGATGAATTTAAGGTCTTTGAGCCTCTTCTGATATGTAAAATTAATTTACTGCCCTGTTCCTCTCCCATTTCTTCCCCCACTCCATAAGCCTTTTCCTATTTCTTTCATATAGGATTTCACTTCTGCCCTTCCCCCTCCCCCAGTGCATTCCCCTCACCCCTCAATTTAACTCTAAAGATGTCATCATGGGGCAGCTAGGTGACACAGTGGACAAAGCATCCACCCTGGACCCAGGAGGATCCCAGCCAAAACCCAGCCTCAGACACAAGACAGCCACCCACTGCACAAGCCCAGGTATGTCCCCCAACTTTAATGTTTTATGGTTCTCTAGGGCCTTGTATTTGAAAGTAAATTTTGCTATTCCATTCAGGTCTTTTCATCATGAATACCTAAAAAGTCCTCTTTTTCATTAAAGTCCCATTTTTTCCTCTGAAAGATAATGCTCAGTTTTGCTGGGTAGGTGATTCTTGATTGTAATCCCAATTCCTTTGCCCTCTGGAATATCATATGCCATGCTCTCCAGTCCTTTAATGTAGAAGCTGCTAGATCTTGTGCTATCCTGACTGGGGCTCCACAGTACTTGAATTCTTTCTTTTTGGCAGCTTGCAATATTTTCTCCTTGACCTGAGAGCTCTGGTATTTGACTATAATATTCCTAGGAGTTTTCCTTTTGGGATCTCTTTCTGGAGGTGATCAGTGGATTCTTTCAATTTCTATTTTATCTTCTGCTTCTAGAATATCAGGGCAGTTTTCCATAAGAATATCTTGGAAGATGATGTCTAAGCTCTTTCCTTGAGCATGGTTTTCAGGTAGACCAATAATTTTCAAATTATCTCTCCTGGACCTATTTTCCAGGTTAGCAGTTTTTCCTAGAAGATATTTCACATTGTGCTCTATTTTTTATTCATTTGGATGTATTTTATTGTGTCTTGGTTTCTCATAAAGTCACTAGCTTCCATTTGTTCAATTCTAATTCTTAGGCAATTATTTTCATCAGAGAACTTTTGTACCTCCATTTCCATTTGGCCAATTTGACTTTTCAAGCTGTTGAGTTTTTTCTCATGTCTTTCCTGCATCACCCACATTTCTCTTTCCATCTTTTCCCCTACCTCTCTAACTTTATCTTCAAAGTCCTTTTTGAGTGCCTCTATGGCCTGAGACCAATTCATATTTTTTCTTGGAAGCTTTAGATATAGGGGCCCTGATGTTGGAATCTTCCTCTGAGGGTGCACCTCAATCTTCCTTGTCACTGAAGAAACTTTCTATGATCCTCACCTTTCTCTGTCTGCTCATCTTGCCTTTCTTTTACTTGACTTTTAGCTCCTTAAATTGGGGCACTGTTCAGGGCAGCTAGCTGGCACAGTGGACAGAGCACCTGCCCTGGAGTCAGGAGTATCAATGAGTTCAAATTTGAGTTCAAATCCGACCTCAGACACTTAACACTTACTAACTGTGTGACCCTAGGCAAGTCACTTCACCCCAACTGTCTCACCAAAACAAAAACCAAAACAAAACAAAACAAACAAAAAAGTGGGGCACTGTCTCCAGGCTGCAGTATCCCAAGCTTCAGATGTCCAGGTGCTATGATTTAAGGAGGATCAGGTTTTTCACTCACCTGGCCTGTTCCAAGGTCTGTAGATGACCCCAGAACAATTTGCTAATCAACCAGTTTTGTGTGTTGTGGCTGTCAGCTCTGAGGAGCCTGTGCCCCTCCCCCACCTGGGCCACTGCTACTCAGGCCTACCTCCTGGTTCCCAACAGGGGTGAAAAACCCAAGTTCTTCCCCAGAACCAGCATAGACCCCTGTAGTCTCCCCACTGCCAAGGGCTCAGCCCTCTCTCCAGACTGGGAGCTTAGTTCCAGACAACACTGGTGCTTCAGCTGATTCAGAGGCTCTAGTCTCTGGTGAAGCTTTCCTGGGACTGGATCTGTGTAGGGGTTACTGTGGGGATGGGCTCATCTCCTGTCTCACCACAGCAGCTTCCTCCTTTTGACCTTCCAAGCCGTTCTTGATTAGAAGATGATTTCAGCATATTCTTCTGTGGGTTTTGCTGCTCCAGGCATTGACCTATGGCATTATTTGGATGTTTTTTGGAGTGATCATGTCATGATTCCAAGATCTTACTGCCTTTCCTTCACCATCTTGGCTTTGCCAAAACTATTTTAATCACTGTATTTCAATGTGATTAGCTTTCTTTTCAATCTTATAGTAATAAACGTTTTATTTATAGTTTTAAATTCCAATTTTTATCCCTCCTTTCCTCCCTTCCCTTCCCCCCTCCTTGAGGCAGTAAACAATCAGATAAGGGTTATACAATTATGCAAAACATTACCATATTAGTCATTTTGTACAAGAAAACTTGAATAAAAGAAAAAATGAAAAAAAAATGAAAAATAGCATGTTTCATATTGTTCCATCAATATCAGTTCTTTCTTTGGAGGTGGATGGTATGTTTCATCAATAGTCCTTTGGGATTTTCTCAGATCATTATATTGTTGAGAATAATTAAGTCATTCACAGTTTCTCATCAAACAATACTTGTGTCTCTATGCCTAATGTTCTCTTAGTTGTGCTCACTTCACTATACTTCAATTTATACAAGTCTTTCCAAGCCTTTCTGAAATCATCCTGCTTGTTACTTCTTATAACATAATCACCATCACCATCATATACCACATTTTATGCATTTAAAAATATTATTCCAACAAATAGTCCACGGGCTTCTAGAGGTTGCCAAAGGGTCCATGGAAACTAATGAAGTTAAGAAGCCCTGCTCTAGTCCTTAGCTTCTTAAATTGTGGGTCATGACCCCATAATGAATCACATAACTGAATGCAGGGGCTGTGAAAAATTTGGCAACAGTAAAAGGCTACATATACCTATTTTATATACCTATATACCTAGAGTCATGTAAACATTTCTTGGGCAAAATGGGATCGTGAATGGTAAAAGTTTAAAAGGCCCTGCTCTAATCTGTGAAAACCAAGAATGTCCCCATGGAAATCATTTATCACTATTCCCCACATTTATGACTGTCTACTAAGGACTTTGAGGCTTTAGTATAACATGTCACATTGGCTTGTCACAAAATTAATATCTATGTGCCTTGTGGAAAGATAATGTTTTGTTATCAAAATATATGCCTCTTTTTAAAAAAATAGTATTAGTAGGTGGCCACTTTTGCATACAGTTGCTTCCTATTTTGTCCATTTAGCAATAGCTCTACTTGTAGGGACAGCTAGGTGGTATGATAAAGAAAAAAGTGCATCTTCACTCAGGAAATACCAAGTTCAAATCCTGCCTCAGTCACTTGCTAGCTATGTGTTTGTTATGGGCCTAGCACCCCAGAAGTTCTCTGGGGTACATCAAAGAAACTTCTCCTTGAGAAACTAAACCAAAGGACAGACACACCTAAAGAGATAAGTGGAACCATATGGGGACTGAGCTATCTCCTGGACCACCACCCTTCATTCCAGTCTCCCTCACCCCTGGGGAGATAAGATTAGGTGTGGCTGCTGCCTTTGTGGCTGGAGGAGGAGAGAGATGGCTTTCGAGATCCCCAGCCACCCCTCACCCAATTCCCCCAGGCACCACCAGTGGGGGATGGTCCTCCCTCAATAAGGGAACTTTTCCACAGTCAGATGATCACCCCCATTATTCCTCTATAAAAGTATCTGCCTGTCTCCTGCATTGAGTAAATAGGTATCTCAGAGCCATACCTCTGTGCTATGCCTTCTCCCCATGAGAAGTCCAAGGATTTCTCTCTTAGTTTCCCTTCCCCAATCCCTAAATAAACTAGTATCTTATTCTATTGGATTTGTGTGCAAGAGGGTGTAACTCTTTAAAGAGGAATTCCTAAGGACCCCCACCCCTATCCCAAACCCTCTACCTTATTTTCCCAGTAACATGTTCCTGGGTGATTCATTTAACCTCTCTAAATCTCAGTTTTCTTATTTCTAAGGTAGGAATCATAATATTACCTACTTCAAAGGATTATAACATATGTAAAAGTGCTCAATTATCAGAAGCTATTGCTTATATTGGGATATAATTTACCTCCCAGTAACTTCCACACATTGTTCTAGTTTTTCCTCCTCCCCCAAGAAATGCGAAGATTAACTTAGTCCCTCATTGACTGTCTTTCAAATTTTTGAATACAATAATCTTTTCCACATCTCTCTTCTCCCTTCCACTCAAAGTGCATGTACAGAAAAAAGCCCAGTGCTATGTGACAATACAAACATTAGGCAAACACACTGTAAACATGATTAGATTTCTAAGGGCCTAATTCCCCAGACTTTGTATTTCTTCCTCTCCATTTAGGAAAAAGAAGTTGAGGTTGCCCCAGGCTGAAGATTTTGCTTCAGAAGATCCTGAAAGAAGCCTTTAGGGGAAACTTGAAGGTCAAGGATTTCAAGTTTTAATCAGAGGAAATAGAAACAGCATCTCAGGCTGAGAGGGAATCCCGGAAGAAAAATATACAGGGACAGAATCAGGAAGGGGAAAGGAAGGTTACGTCAAGGTGAGGGGCAGCACCCTGAGGTTGATGAATCAATAGTCACAAGGATCTAGGTGTATTATATAGAGCAGGTTTTACTATTATTTTAAAACAATCACATTAATGATTCATAAGGCTTTGCTTGTGAATGCTTGCTCTATACGCAAAAAATTTTAGCAATGGATTTTTGTAATGTTTTAGTCAGTAAGGCATGTATTATAAGAAAGTTCCTAGACTCTTCTAATCTAGTGAATAATAATAGGAGCAACAGCTATTCCTAGCAGTTGTTGAACCCCAATAATATAAGATTCTGAATTTTGATGAATTTATAATTTTTTGGCTCTGAAAAGATTTAAGTGGTCCTATTTAACATGATTTAAGAGCCAATGCTGATGAAAATCTGCAAAGGGCAAAGTCTTTTCCCTCCTTTAAGTAGAAGTTGATACAACTGGACAAGATGAGTACACACTTTTTTTAACAAGCATTAATTAAACACCTACTATGTCCCAAGGCACTGTAGATTCAAAACAGCTCTGGGAGTTAAGTGCCATTACTACCCCCATTTTACATATGTGGAAAATGAGACATTTGGAGGTTAAGTTACTTGCCCATGTTCACACAACTAATAAGAATCTGAGGCTAGATTTGAATTCAGGATTAACCTTGCTCCAAGTCCAGAACTCTATCCACAGTGCCATCTAACTGCTTTACTGCCCTGAAAAGAAACCTATGACAATGCTTAGAAATAATAGGGGAACAATTTCCTTTTGCTCCACTATGAGTGGAGCAAATGAATGATTTTTACTGTTTTCATGCTTAGGGCCAGATCCCATGTCTGGTCAAAGGCTATCCAAGTCATCCTCTGACAAATTGCAGGAAGTATATCAAAATGCTCTGGTGGATTACAAGTTGGCTTACTTTGTGAGTTTAGAGAGAAGCTATAATTACTAAAGGAAATTAAATACATCTTAACGAGAGGCTTTACATCTTCCGGGGAGACGTCATTGGGAAAGGCATATACCTACAATGTATTTACAGCACTTTAGTATCTTATGCATGCAGCAAAATCTTGATTAACTGAAACACTGGAGAAAGGGAATATTCTTATTAATTTAATTTTTCTGGTAAACTGAGGGTTAATGTGAAATCCTTTACCATTGAAAATCTTTCCAAAAGTAACTTGGCCACTTTCCTGTCTTGATTTATTCTATGTAAACACGTAATTTCATCTTTCATCTGATCATGGAGGACATGAATTCTCATTGTATAGTAGTACATACATGGAAGTGTAGATGTGTACAGTAACTAAGGATCGCCTTAGGGACATGTTCTTGAAAACTGGTTGTTTTGAGGAGATCCATGGTAGCAATATATTTTCTTAACACTTACTCCTTTCTCCCAAGTGAAGCAGAGGGTGGAAGGGGAAAATCTCAGTTCCTTAAGAGTCCTGGTGGGTTGGGTTTGGGTTGAATGAGGTTTTGTGGTGGTGCAATTCCTTTCTGTTAGAGTTAATGTGTTATGCTTGGCTCAAAACTATGCTAGGAAGAGTACTAAGAGCAGAGAGCTGGACTACTACTTTCCTATGACCCAAGGAAGATCCCAAGGCTTTTCTTCTGTCTGAAAATGAGAGTATGTGTCTGGAGCCTGAACTTCCCACACACTACATTTGATAGTTGGGCATACTTTACTGTTTAGCTCTGTGTATTGTATCATTTAGTATCCTCCATCCAAAGGGCATTTTAAAAATAATTATTTAATAAACATTTATCAACTATTTCTAAGCACTGGGGAAGCAAACAAATCAAAAAAAGGAAAGAAGGAAGGAAGCAAAGAAGAAAAGAAGGAATGACTCAAATATATAAGAAAAAGAGCCATTTCCCAATTGATAAATGGTCAAATGATATAAAGAGACAATTTTCAAAGGAAATAACAACCCAAGCTATCAATAGCCAAAATGTTCTAAATAACTAATAAGTAAGAGAAATAAGATTAAAACAACTCTGAGGTTCTGGTTGTACTTCATATCCTTAAGGTTGGCAATGTAGTCAAAAAAGAAAATGATAAATGTTGTAGGAGCTATGGAAAAATAGATAAATTAATTTACTCTTAGTGGAACTGTGAGCTGCTTTAGACATTCTGGAAATTAATGCAGTACTATATTAAACTGTGTATAACCTTTGACTCAAAAATACCACTACTAGGTTTATATCCCAAAGAGATGCTCCCCCCAAAAAGAGAGAATAAGGAAGCATATAACAAGGGGAAAAACTTACCACTACTAGTACTACAATAACAACAACTTATAGCAGCCCTTTTAGTGGTGGCAGGGATACCCATCAATGTGGGAATGGCTGAGTAGATTATGGCATTTGGATGTAATGAATTGCTATTGTGATGAAGGGGGTGGTTTTAGAGAAACCAGGGAACACTTATATGAACTGATTCAGAGTGAAGTGAGTAGAACCAGGAAAATAACTTATGCAATAATGACAATATTATAAAGACAAACAACCGTGAAAGATTTAGGACTTTAACTCAATGAAATAAATAACCAACCACAATTCTAGAGGACTCATGATGAAACATTCAATGAACTCAAAGGACAAATTGAGACTTTTTATAACGTAACCAAGATAGAAATTTGTTTTCTTGACTACACAAGTTTGTAAAAATGTATTTGTTGCTTTCTCAAGGGAAAAGGGATGTGAGGGAGAAAAGGTGGACTTTAGTAAATTGAACTTTTGTAATATTAAGCTTCCCTCCAAAAAAAAGGAAAAAGCATGATTTTTAAGAATCAAACATTCTATATGTAAACTGATGGTAATATCAGAACAAAAGGGACCTGAGGCAAGAGAGAACTTTTTGGTAAAGTCCCACTGAAGAAGGTAGGATTAAAGGAGAGTCTTGAAAGGAGCCAGGAAAACTAGAAGGTAAACAGGAGGAAGAAAAGCATGAGGAACACCTAGTAAAAAGAAAGAGTCAGATAGGGTTTTGTATAAGGAATAGTCAGAAGGCCAATGTTGCTAGATCACAGAGTTTGTGGAGGGACACAAGGAATGGAAAGGTAGAAGGGACTAGATTCTGAAGGGCTTAGAACAAAGGAGTTCATAATTGGTCCTGAAGGTAATAGGGAGTCACTATAATTTATTGAATGGGGTAATGACATGGTTAAACTTTAAGAAAATTACTTTGGCAACTTAATACCTGTGTGATCTTGGGCAAATAATTTAACATCCTTGGGCCTCAGTTTCCTCACCTGTAAACTTGAGGGATTGGACTATATGACTTCTAAGATTATTTCTTTGCCTAGATCTATAAATCTAAGAACTATATTTCCTGGCTCCTAAGAGATCTTACTTCCATACTTATTTCTTCGCTCTTAAGTATCTGTAATTATTTCTCTATTGTCTTTATCCCTTATGCTTTATTTTTTAAAAATATATACCCTGTTGGGAGAGGAGGTAGGATCAAACTAATTTAGGCCCTTGTCACCTCTTGCTCGGAATATCATAATAGCTTCTAAACTGTTCTTCCTAGATCATGTGTCTTCCTTCTCCAATCCATTTTTCACACTATGTAACCACACTACTCAAAAATCCTCAGTGGCTTCTTACTGCCTCTAGGATATAACCGAAAATCTTTAACCTGACATTTATACTAGCTGACTTCTGTCTAATTTTCCAGGCTGATTATATATCATTCATCATCACATACCTTCCATTCCAACCAAACTGGTCCATTTCTTTTCCCAAATCATGACAGTCAAGATAGACTTTTTGCATAAACTAACTCCAATGCCTGGAATGCTCTACCTCCTCTTTCTACTTCTGAAAATACCTGGCTTCTTTCAAAGCACATCTCATATGCCATATCTTTCTGGAACCTTTCCTTTACTCCTCTACTACCACCACACCCACCAACACATGCTCTTTTAGTCTTAAAATTCCTTTGTATATAAACTGTATTTACTTACATGTGTTCATGTTGTATCCTTCCTGTAAAATATAAATTCCTCAAGGGCATTTGTTTCTTTTGTGTTTGTATCCCTAGCACTTGTCAAAGTGTTTCACACATCCTGAGTGATTAATCAAGTTTGTTGAACTGATTTGAATTAGAAATTAGATGGAATAGTAAATAGAGCATCTGACTCAGGAGCAAACAACTCTAAATCCTGCCTCAGAAACTTGCTAGCTATGTGACCCCTTGACCTCTCTCAGCTTATATTCTTCATCTGTAAAATGAGGATAATAGCACCTACCTCTCAGTATAGTTGTGAGGATTCAATGAGATAACATGTAAAGTGCTCTGCAACCTTGAAACACTATAGATTAGCTATTACTATTTATTCTCCTGCCTTCTCTACCATCCATCCTATTTTTTACCTTTTACAAAAAAATTTCTCAAATGAATGATTCACCATCCTTCCCTTTTCTTTATTACCCATTCCCTTCTAATATCTTGTCATCTTGTCATCTGTCGTCTGTTCCCACTTCTTTACTCTAATGTCCTCTTTAAGCATTTGCAATAATATTCTTGACAATTTTTTTTCTCTGTGCTCCTCACTAACAGCTACCCAGTCTTTGACCATGTTTGAGCAAACCCATCTCTTTTGAAATCCTTGCCTTTAAATACTGAAATACTAGCATGTTTATCTTGTGTCTTCTATCTTCTCACCATACTTCTTCTGTCTCTTTCACTTGTTCCTCTTCTTTTTGCTCCACTTAACTATGGATGTTACCCAAAGCTCACTAGTATGCTCTTCTCTCCCAACAATCTTCCTCGGTGAACTTGTGTATTATTAAATCTTCATCTATTACCTTTGTGCATATTGCACTTAAATCTTTCTCTGTGTTCCTTATGTCATACCCCAAGTCCCATACTAGTCATTTCCACTTAACTCTATTACACTCTTCTAAATTCAACATATCTAAAATTACATTCCTCGCCCCCAACATACACACACACACACACACACACACACACACACACACACACATGTGCATGGCTTCTCTGCATGGTTATCTTATTTCTTCCCATTTTTGCAGTTACCTAGTCTCAAAAAGTTGGGATAATCTCTGACTCAACCCCTTTCCCTGTGCCCCTGTATCCCATCACAAAACCATCAAACCACAATTATCTAAGTTAGAAGGGATTTCAGTAGTTATCTAGTCTGCCCCTACTGAAACCATCATTTCCACCTCTTCCCCACTGGTCATTGAGACTCCTCCTTCACTGAGTTCCTAGGCTCTAATAGTCTAGCTTTTTTCTTTCTTTATCTTGCTAAGGCCAAGTCTCCATACCACTTCCAGGACTGTTCCATTACATGCTGTGGGTCTCCTCCTACCTCCAGCTCCCTTTCATATTGTCTTCCTCTATTAAAATGAAAGCTCCCAGAGGGTAGGATCTGGGATCTGTTTTGTATGCATTTGAATACCCAGCACTTACCATAGCACTAATCACATAGTCAATGCTTAATAAATGCCTTCTCTCTCTCCTTTTCTCTCTTCTCTCTCTCTCTCTCTCTCTCTCTCTCTCTCTCTCTCTCTCTCTCTCTCTCTCTCTCTCAATTTATCTATGTTTAGTTATTTAGACATCTCAAACTAAATGTCAAGTAGACATCTTAAACTCATCAGCTCTAAAACGGAATTCATTGTCTTTCTCCTCTCCCCCAATCCTCCTCTTTTCCTAATTTTCCTATTACTATCCAGAGTACTACCATTGTTCAGGTCATTCAGACTCTCATACTAGGTGTCATTCTTAACTTCCTGATCTCTCTTATCTATCACATCCAATCTATTGTCACATGCAGTGGATTTTACCTAAACATCTCTTGTATACACACCCTTCTTTCCTCTGATGCTGCTACCACTCTGATCCAGACCTTCATCATCCCATACCTAAACTATTGCAATATAGCCTTCTGGTTGATTTCCCCACCTCAAGCATTTCCCCACTTCAGTCAAGCCTCCATTTAGCTGTCAAAATGGTGACTGTGTCACCCCTATTCAAACATTGGCTCCCTATTGCCATAAGTATCAAATACAAAATAATCTATTTGGATCTTAAAGCCCTTCATCACCTGCCTCACTCCTACCATTTTAATCTTTCGACACCTTAACCCTCTATATTCTGCAAACCAGTCACACTGACCTCCTGCTCTTTCTCAAAAAAAGACATTCTATCTCTCAGATCCTAGCATTTTCACTTTTTATCCGCAATACCTATAGTTCTCTCCCACCTCATCTCTATCTCCTATCTTCTCTGACTTCCTTGAGGTTCCAGATAAAAATCTACCTTCTATAATAAATCTTTTCCAATCTACCTGAATGCTAGTATCTTCCCTCTGTTGATAATCTCCAATTTATCATGTGTAAATCTTATTTGAACATAGTTATTTGCTGATTGTCTCCTCCATTAGAATGTTGATTCCTTGAGATGGGGACAGTTTTTTTGCTTTTTTTTTTTTAACTTTTGGGGCTAAACATAGAACTTGTCACATATTAGGTGTTAATAAATACTAGTTGACCAGATAGCTTTTTATCTACCAAGTCCAAGTAATATCTGAAAAAACAATATTCAATTGGTCAGCAATTCCTATCTATTCTTCCTCCACAAAATTTCTACCTTCCTTTACATTTCAACTATCATCATTACCTCATGACTATATTATTGCAGTAGATTTCTAACTCATCTTTTTGCTGCAAAGGGTCTCCTATCATCGTAATTTGGAGAAACCTTTGAAGTCATCTAAGAAAGGTTCAATAAGAGCTGATTTCATCAGGATAGGATTCATAGAGTAGATGGTGGCATGGCATAATATATGGAATGTTAAACCTGAAGTAGAATAGCAAAACAAAACAAAACAAAACAAAAAACTAGCATTTATAATTTGTTTAAGGATTATAAAGTATAAATTACAAACCTTGGCTGGATTGCAAAACAAGTGAAGGTAGTAATATGAAATAAAGATAGAAAGGTAATTTGGAACCAAGTTGTAAACTGCTTTAAAATGGAAGAGGAGTTTATATTTAATCCTAAAGGCAATAGGGAGCTGCTGAAGTTTATGGAGTAGGGAAATGACAGTGAGATCTGAGATTTAGGAAATTTTCTTGAGCAACTATGTAGAAGATGGATTTGGGGATAGAGAGAGACTTGAGGCCAAATTACCAATCAATAGGCTATTCTAATAGTCTGCAAGAAGTGAAAAGGGACCAAGATACAGCTGAGCAAATTAGAAGAAGAGGATGGATTTGATATACATTGTAGAGCTGGAAATAGCAAGATTTTGGCAGCTAATTAAATATGTGGCATGAGTAGGAGGGAAGATTTAAGGATGACATTTAGGTTGCAAATCTGGATTACTGGAAGGATGGTGCTACCCTCAACAGAAGTAAGGAAGTTTAGAAGAGTGGTAGCTTTGGACACTGATTGGATATGGTGCTAATTTGGTACATAATCAGATGTCACCTCTTGTTTTAATTGTCCTATACATGGAAGTTTCATCTCTTCATTGGGATGGTGAGTTCCTTGAAAACAATGTTCACAGCTTAAAATTATTATATAGTTCATGGCAGTTACAGTAGTAATGAATTCTTATTCAGTATTCAAAAACACATGAATGAATGAATGTTTTCATTCAGTTTGATTTAAATTCAATGTAACAAACATGTTATATATTCTTCAATTGGAGAGACTGTAATATGTATTGTGAGGAGTAAAACTAAATGTGTGGAAGCCTATTTTTGTCTCAAGGGTAGGGAAAGCTAGATAGGATTTACTTTTTTTTTTTTTTGGTGAGGCAATAGGGGTTAAGTGACTTGCCCAAGGTCACACAGATAGTAAGAGTTCAGTGTCTGAGGCTGAATTTGAACTCAGGTCCTCCTGAATCCAGGACCAGTGCTCTATCCACTGCTCCACCTAGCTGCCCAGATAGGGTTTACTTATAAATTAGAAGCTTTAGCACCAGTATTTGGGTATTTAGCATTTATTAAAGAGTAAAGAGAGAAAATATGGAGTTCAGAAAGATAGAGAAGCCTATCTACCCTAGAGGAAAGATAAGAGTTCAACCTAGCCTGGTTCTTCTCCCAGGTCTTCTGCCACCACCATGAGGTTCCATCAATGAAGAGAGAGAGAGAGAGAGAGAGAGAGAGAGAGAGCATGGTACTACCTGAATTCCCCAGAAAAAGGCCATCCTTACACAGTGCTTCAAGCTAATTGGCTAGTAACATTCAAGTCCATTGATTGATATGACTTGAAGATGGTCCATGAATAGAACATGCTGAGGTCAGAATTCAGATCCTCTGGTGGGAACAAGGAACTTCCTGACTCGGAGTTGACCTTCACCCAAGAACTTCCCCGACTCCAGGTTGACCTTCAATCAGGCTCTCTCAGCAGGGTGGCCCCTGATAATAATTTTCTCAGAGTATGATACTTGAATCCCTAGAACATCATTTTGTTCTGTTCACTACAGAGTACACAGTTTTCTAAGCCTTCTCTATTCTCTGGATACCTTCCCCCATCTCCCTTTCCTAAATGCAAATTCATTCACATCTTCAAAACAACATGATGTTTCCCCCAGATCACCCAGTGAGCCTACCCCTTCATCATGTTTCCCATATCCAAGGTCATACCACATACCTTAAATGCCAAGAAGTTTGGACTGAGGTTCAGAAAAGAGAACTTTGGGAAGGTTTCCAGAAGAGCTAGTCAGACAAGACAGAAAACTGTTAACATAAGCCTTAAGAGTAAACTCACTACAGAATTTAACACCAGAAAGTGCCAAAGTCAAGAACCAACATCAAGGACACAGGAGGTAACAGGTTGGAAAAGAACACTTCCTAGAATGTGAAGTATCTCCACATCTGGCAAACTTTTCCTTAAAGTCAAATAAGGGTTTTCCTCTTATCAAGAATCTATTTTGACCATATTTGAAGACATGGATTTATATGTGGTTTCAAATGACCCCAACAGGGTTTGGGTTTAGAATGAAAGACAGCCTCATCCCTCTCCATCATGACTCATTGTATGACTTTCCCAGAGACTAATCTTAAACATGTCTTACAACTATGCCATTGACAAGATTTGAATTCTTTTTATTATTATTGTTAATATGAATATATGGGTCACCTGGATTTGATGGAGGTACTTTACTATCCAAATGGATTTTATGAGATCCTGGATTAATAGGAACAAAATGCCCTTTGCTTAGACTTCTAAGTGAACCAGTCACTTTCCCCAGGAGAATAAACAAACTCAAATGCCCCTTAGAAATTCCCATTCACTATATAGTCTTTCCCCAGGAAGTAAAGAGAGACCTCCTTGTCTCTGATAAATTTGTATTGTTTAACTGATTTATATTTGTAATGTGTTGATCTGTATGGTGCCAATGAAGTTATTCTGTAACCTGTGAGCCAAGAAACTTTAAAACCCTTAGAAAGAAGAGGAGCTTTGAGCTTCTCTCTTAGGGAAGACTCCACACATGGTCATGTGTTATTTCTTTCTTCTTGGGACAACAAAATATTAAATTGATATTACACTTTTCTGCCTGTGTCTGATCTGTTTTTCTTCTGTAGGAGATATGTTTCTGGTCTGTTTTAATTTTTTGTAGGAGATATTATAAGATATTATAATTTCTCTGATCTGTTTATTAATTCATAGGAGAGATTAAAGATTATTTCCCTGATTTGTTTGTAGGAGACATGATGATACAAAAGCTATATTTTAATATTTTACATTATTATGACACTAAAAGAGCTAATCACCAAACCTTTCTGAAGGTCTGCTTACCAGGCACATCACAATAGCTTCCATCCAAAGCTTCCATTTCCCTAGCCTATGTGTTTGAAAAACCCTCCATTCCAGGTACATTGATCTGAGCTCCTAAACAATCAGAATCCCTCAACTGCTGGTCTGGATATGTAGTATGTAGTCCTATGTGTACAAACAAGACACTATGAAGTAGTGAGCTTTACAGAGAAGCCTCATCATTCAGTAGAGGAAACCCAAACTGATCTTCAGATTAGATCCATAACAGTTTTAAAAACAAGCAGAGACAGAATACTGAGTAAACAAATGCACCCCTGCATTTGGGACACTCTTCTCTCTTAATGAAACCTTACATGGGGCCTCCATTATCTTCCTGCATTTAGGAATAAATGGGTACCAGGCAACCACTTACATGAAGTCTTTTCTGATGTTACCAGTTGTTAGTGTTCTCTCCTTCACTTTAAACTTTGTGTTTATCTAGCTTTGAACACACTATATTTTCTACCTCCAGGTGAATGGAAACTTTTTGAAGGCAAGAAATGTTTTGGTTTTGTCATTGCATCCCCTGTGTCAAGCACAGTGACTCACAAATGGTGGGCACAAAATAAAAGATTTGTGTGGATGTTTTATATTGAACAGAACTGAGTTAAAGACACACTGGAACTCAACTGGAAAGAGTATGGTGTGAATGAATATTTGCGTTGCATCCACGTTTATCTCATAGAATCATTTGCTACACCAATGTATATATAATATGGGCAGTGAAAAAAAGAAAGAAGAAAGAAATGTCAGGGGGAAAATATTTTCAGCTCTAGCAGGGAGAAGAAGGAGGAGGAGGAGGAGAAAAAGGAGAAGAGAGGAGGAAGAGGAGAAGGAGAAAAAGGAGAAGAGAGGAGGAGGAAGAGGAAAGGAAGAGGAGAAAGAGGAAGGAGGAGGAGGAGAAAGATAAGGAAAAAAGAGGAAGAAGAGAAAGAAGAGGAAGAGGAGGAGAAGAGAAGAGGAGGAGGAAGAAGAGGAAGGAAGAAGAGCCAATGACTCAGTGGACTTTAAAAAGGGAGTGATTCTATCTATGCTACTCTATCTTTCACCTTCCAAGTGACATCAGGAAACTCTGGCACTTCCTAAGAGAGGGTTGTGAAGGGGAGCTTGCCCTTTACCCCACCTTAGTTGCTGTGAAGCTGTGAGCATATGGGAGCTGCTAAAGCATATTATACCGAAGAAATCCTGAGACTGGATGTCAGAGAATTGGCTACCTCTTCTGTTTTGTGTTGATTTTTGAATATAGGTGATTGAATAGCTACCTTGAGGTAGAAGCATCCAGGCTTAAAAACAACCTTGTGAATTCAAATGGTCCAGGAGTTTGAGGACCATTGATTGTACTTTCTGTATCAAAAATGATAACCATTGACAGAAGGAGCAGCCCAAATCCTTAACTGTCTGGCTAAAAGATGGGGATTTTGATAGGGTGGTGAAGTGAAATATAACCATGTCTATTCAGTTATCTTACAAATTGCTTTATCCTTAGATGAAATGTATGTCTCTATCTCCTAGGAAAAGTATAATAATTGCAAATTAAATGGCTGGATCCTATTTTAATTCTTTCTGTCATTGCACATTTATGAGCATTTTGTGTTTAGCATTTCTTTTTGTCTGTAATAAATATCTGTCCCATACATATTTAATCTTTTACATTGAATATCTTTCCACTCTCTTTTTTGTGAAGACCCTAGACATGAGTCATGACCTAAGAAATTTTCCTCCTGGCATGTATGGGGCACACAACTAGCCAAAGATTATGAGAAAAAGGAATCAGTTCCCTCCTTTAAGTGGTCAGACTCATCTGGGAAAGAGCCTGATTTAGACTGTGTAAGTTGTGAAGGGGGAGATTTAATAGAAAGGAAGTGGATACAAATCCCCAATCTCTTTGAACCATGAGCAGGTTATAATTGTCAGAAAATAGTTCTCATAGCTCTGGAATAGCCAGTTTGTGGCATATAAATTATGATACATGATCCCTGCCCAAAGACTTTATTAATTCTAGGTAAGGGAAACAAAAAAGGTCATTGACATAAAACAATCATACAAGGCAACATAGGATGAGAATCCAAATATGGATTTGTCTATTGACCAGTGGATAGCTCTTACTTTTTGCAGCTTTCAGTGGGTGAGGAGTCCCAGGGATCTTTGTCTACTGATCTAGAATAAAAGAGATTTGCCCAGCCTGCTTTTCCGGAACTCACCATTGAAATTCTACTCTGACATTTTATTGAAACACTCCTGGGTTCTCTAAAGCTAAACAACTTGAGCACCAAAATGTAAAGATTTCAAGATCTCTAGTAATCAATCAATCAATAAGCATTTATTAAGTACTTGCTATATGTCAGGGACTCAGGTGCTAGGCATACAAAACAAAGATAAAACAGTTCCTATGCTCAAGGTGTTTACATTCTATCAACAATGGATTTTCATCTAAGGAGTGAACTAGCTAAGTTCAGAGAAGTTCAGAATCAAAAAAAGGTGAGCTACCTGGCGATGAAATATTTTAATCACAGGAGGGGGACTAAAATCTGCATTCATAGGAGTGTGGGGGGAACAATTTACACTCATGGAATCATATAACTGTATCAAAGAAGCTTTTAATTATAAGTCTGAGTGTTCTAGAGAAAAAGGTTCTTTTGGAAATCATTTGATGGATGGAGGAAAAGCCGGTAAGATTTATTGCAATGGTAATAAAATTGGAGAGGGAAATGACCTGAACATAGGAGGAAATACACATACACATAACATATGTGTGAGTTATATATGTGTGTGTGTGTGTATTCATAATATAACTAGAAAAGAAAACTTTTTATCTTGGATGTAAATGGAAAAAATGACAATATTTAACAATAATGTGTGTTCTAAAGAAGAGAAAAGAGAACAGAAGTCAAGGCAGAAGTACAAGTGTAAACCACCCAAGATAGGATAGTATAAAAAATAGGAGAATGTAGTAGCTCTAATTATGATAAAGAAGGTAAAAATAAAAAAGACCAGAGAGATATCATGAGATAATCATGTTTACTTTGATATGGCCTTTCAAGATCCAAATACTTTTGTCTGAGTGACAGCTAAGAATAAAGGACTTGACAGATCCAGAAGCTAAAAGTGAAAACCAAGTTAAGAGTCATCAGTCAAGAGGTAGGATATAAGTCAAGCACCAAAACATTGAAGGAGAAAAGTTGGACAGAGAAAGGGAAGTGTACAAATATACTCATGAATTATAAAGCAACTCTTCTTAAAAGCAGACATTATCAAACACTATCACATTGAATCACATATTTCTGCCAAACAATTCTCCAATTATCTGGTCATAATTGAACAAGGATGTAAGGCACCAGCTGCTACATGTCCTTGACTGTCTTGTAACCCACGGTACACAATAATGCAAGACTGTAAGGGTTTTTCAGCCTACTAATGTGTTGGCCTTGTATGGCCCGATTACTAGAGAACTAGAGTATGGGATCATCCAACATGATACTTAAGACAAGTTGTTTGCCACTGAGTCAATTCAATACTTCCCATCTCATTTTATTTATACAAAAATTTTTCAGTACTAATGGTGTAGATGCCTAATCTATCAAGACACAAAAATTAATCTAAGGAGAATCTGGAGAGGAATGTGAAACAGCTGCAGGGATTAGCTAGATCAAGCTGTCCCAGGTAGTCATATACAAAAGCCATGCTGACCAAGGCATCCCTGAAACTCAGTCTACCTGTGCTAGAGACCTCATATACTTCATATGAATTCCACAAGTCAAGGCTTGATAAGGTAGATGTTTTAAATTTTTATTTTCTTCTAAGAAGATAGCATTTGTGAAACAATGCTCCAGATTCAGAATTTTTAAAATATTTTTTGGGGAAAAAGATCACCTGTTACCTTTTTGGAAAAAACACATCCAACAAATATGAGAATCACCCAATTCTCTCTTTAGATAATAATTTCCCTCTTGTTTTTTACTATTTTGCTTTCTCTTCAACAGTATAGTATACAAAATAATTCATCAATAAAACGTTTCAAGATAATTTATCAACTGATCTGCCTCTAGCAGACATCTAACAGCTGTCCAGAGACTTGAAATCCCCTCCCATCAAAATTGTTCCATGCATCTGTGACAGATCAGTTTCTTAATTTATTATCTATTACCTCTTTTTGGACTTGAAACCCATGGTATTTTCCCACCCTGATTTCACTCTTCATTCACTGACTTTCCACCCAGAAATCTCCAATATGCTTTTCCCCACTAGTACACCAATTTCTTCATAGAAGTCTGTTTCCTTAAAACACAATGCAAGCCCATTGCCAATTTTTCTTTTTTTTTTGTTATGTCCCTTTTGAATAAGGTAAACCATTGTGACTTTTCAAAGTTCTGTGAATATTTTCTTTTTCTTCATCTGCTAATGTTCAGTCAAGGGTGAACACTAATTTTTTCTATGCTTCAAAAGAATCCGAAAACAACAGCTATGAACTAATTCAACACCACAAACATTTATTAAGCACCACCTATGTGCAAAAGCACCATGCTAGGCACTTTGTCTACAATGATGAAATAAGATCCATGTACATAGATAATTTTTTTTTAAAGTTGGAATTTTATAACTGGATAGGAGAGGTCACACAGAGTGACAGGAGAGATTTGAGAAGGGAGAGATCACTTTCAATATGGGGAATTAAAGAAGGCTTAATTGAAGAGGTGGCACCTGAACTGGGCCTTAAAAAAGTATTTCAAAAAGGAAGAGGTGTGGTTGGACTCTCTTCAATGCATGGGGGATGGTGTACACAAAGACAGAGAGGTGGGAAAGGGAAAGATGAGATTGGTGAACAGTAAACAGGCCAGTTTGACTGGAACATAATGTTTATGGTGGTGACTAGTGTGATGAAAAACTGTCATGTCTTAGTAGGAGCAAGTTTGTGAAAGGTCCAAATGATGGGAAAAGATGTTGGTTTTTAGTGTCTGAACAAGGAAGAATTTAAGGATTTTAAGCAGGACAGTACTATAATGAGACCAATTCATTAGGTAGATTACCCTGGCAATATTGTGAAAGGTAGTCTGAAAAAAAAAGGTGAAATTGGAGCTAGGAAGACTAGCTCTGCCTCACTTAAATCCAATTCACAGGGAAGTCAAGATATCACCATTATGATGTCATTAGTCCTCTTGCTCTGAGGCCTTCTCCCTACCCACTCTGCTTCTTTGATATAAAAACAAAGCGTGTCAATATTTTTTAAAAATCTCAGAGTACAAGAAAGTTCCAAAGGACTCATGATGGAAAAGGATCTCCAAATCCAGAAACCAAAAAAAAAGAACTGTGGAATATGGATGCACATTGAGCCATACTATTTATTTTGGTTTTGGTTCTGCTGTTTTTCTTTTTTTGAGGTTTACCCTTTTTTCTCTGATTCTTCTCTTATAATATGACTAATGCAGAAACATGTTTAATGTTATTGTACATATATAACCTATACCAGATTATTTGCTGTCTTGGGGGGAGGGAGGGGAAGGAGGGAGAAAAATTTAAAACTAGAAATCTTATAAAAACAAATGCTGAAAACTATCGCTACATGTAACTGGAAAATAATAAAATACTTTTACAATTAAAAAAAAGCTCAAAGAGTTGCCTGCTTTTTCTCACAATAACAACAACAACAATTTTTTTTTAACACTCAAACTGATACAAATATTACATGATTGTCAGTAGTTCAACTGTAGAAACAACTGGGGCCAATGGGATCATGAGCACCTGCAACCAACTGCTTGTATCAAAGGAGATCATCTACTTGTGTCATAATAGCTACTAATGGTAAACATTAAGTTAGTACCCACATGTACATGCATGACAGTGGAGACTCATTTTCAGGCACTCTATCTGTGTACATTAAGCATGGGATTTATATAGCCATTTAGGATCACACCATAAAGTATTGTTTTCACAAATGAGTCATCTCAGTTCATCCAGCTATTTCTAGAAAGATCATTATCTCTTAGGTCAGATGACCTCAATTCAAATCCTACTTCTGACATTTACTACTTATGACCTTGGCCCATTAATTTAAATTCTGTGGGCCTGAGTTTAATAACTTGCAAAACTAGGGGATTGTGTGACCCCAAAAAAACTTTCCCTTCTTTTTAAAAAATAATACTTTATTCTACCCAATTATATGTTCAAAACAATTATTAATTTTTTTTAAAGTTTTGAGTTACAAATTTTATCCTTCCATCCCTCCTTCCTCTGCCCCTCCCTAACATGCTAAACAATCTGTTATAAGTTATACTTGTTCAATCATGTAAAACACTGTCATTCACAGTTTATTATATAATATTACTGTTTTCCTGGTTCTGCTCACTTCACTTTGCATCATTTCATGTAAATGAGTCTTTCCAAGTTTTTCTGAAATCAACTTGCTTTTGATTTCTTATAACACAAAAGTATTCCATAATATTCATATATCAAAACTTCTTCAGCCATACTCCACTGGATAGGCATCCCCTCAATTTCCAATTCTTAGCCACAACAAAAAAGAGCTACAGTTTAATAGCCCTTTGAGAATAGTTCCAAATTGCTCTCCAGAATGGTTGAATCAGTTCACAACTACACCAACAGTGTATTAGTGTTCCATTTTATCCACACCCCCTCCAAAATCTATCATTTTCCCCTTTTTTGTCATATTCACTCTGATGGGTATAGGATTTTACCTCAGAGGCTTTTAATTTGAATTTCTCTAATCAATAGTGATTTAGAACATTTTCCTATATGACTATACATAGCTTTGATTACTTCTTCTGAAAGATGCCTGCTTATATCCTCTGGCCATTTATCAATTGGGGAATGACATGTATTCTTATAAATTTGACTTGTTGCTCCAAAATATTTGAGAAATAGACCTTTATAAGAGATATTTTCTGGAAAAAGTTGTGTTTTTTCCCCAGTCTTCTGCTTTCCTTCTAATTTTTGGTTGCATTAGTTTTGTTTGTGCAAAACCTCTTAAAATTTAAATAACAAAAAATATCTATTTTATATATATGTTGGTGGGACAATGAGGGTTAAGTGACTTGCCCAGGGTCACACAGCTAGTAAGTGTCAAGTGTCTGAGGCTGGATTTGAACTCAGGTCCTCCTGAATCCAGATCTGGTGCTTTACCCACTGAACTACCTAGCTACCCTTCTATTTTGTATTTAATAATGCTTTCTATCTCTTGTTTGGTCCTGAACTCTTCCTTTATCCATATACCTTACAGGTAAACTATTTCGTGCTCTCCTAATTTGCTTATGGAATCACCCTTTATATATAAATTATATACCTATTTTGACCTTATCTTGGTATATGGTGTGAAATGTTCATCTAAACCTAGTATCTGCTATGCTGTTTTCCCATCAAGCTTTATCAAATAATGAGTTTTTTATCCCCAAAGCTTGGACCTATGGTCATTTACAACAATGTATTTTGTAACTAATCTATTCCACTGATCCACCATTTTATTTCTTAGTGCCAGATTGTTTTAATAATTACCACTTTATAATATAGGTCAAGATCTGTTATGGCTAGACCACTTTCCTTCACGTTTTTTTCATTGATTTACTTAATATCCTTAACCTTTTTAGTCTCCCAGCAAAACTTCCCTTCTTTCTAACTTTCCTATTGCTTTTGAAGCTATCACCATCCTTCCAGTCACCCAGGTTCAAAACCTAGCTGTCATCCTCAACTCTTTGCTCTCTCTCATATCAAATCTGTTGCCAAGACCCGTCAATTTTACTTTTATAACATCTCTGTTATATAACCCCTTTTCTTCTCTGACACTGTCACTACCTTGGTGAAGGCCCTCATCATCTCATACATAAGCTATTTACAATAGACTGCTGGTTGATCTGCCTGCCACAAGCTTCTTCACCATTCCAGTCCATCCTTCACTCAGGTTGTCAAAGTCATATTCCAAATATATTGGTCTGATTATTTTGACCTCTATTCAGTAAACTTGGGTGGTTCCCTATAACCTCTAGGATCAAAAATAGAATTCTCTTTGGAATTCAAAGGCCTTTATAATCAACCCCACAAAAACCATCACTGCTTTTCCAGTCTTCTTTCACTTTACCCCTACCCTCTACTGCCATGGACACTCTAATCCAGTGACATTAGCCTCCTTACTGTTTCTGAAGCAGGATACTCCTTTCAACTCTAGCCATTTTTACCAGTTGTTCCTCAAGCCTGGAATGTTCTACCTTCTTAAGTCTGCCTCTTGTCTTCCCTCTCGTCCTTCAAGTACTAAATAAAATTCTACCTATCACAGGAGGCCTGTCCCAATTCTCCTTAATTGCAGTGTCTTCCTTCAGTTGATTATTTCTAATATTTCCTTTATATAACTTGTTTGTATATAATAGTTTCCATGTTTTTCTTTCTAAATATCTACCATTATGAATGAATGAATGCATGGATGAATGAATGAAAAATAGAATTTAGTAAACACTTATCATATGCTGGATATTGTACTAAGATGAAGCCACCAACATGAAAAGCAAGAGAGTTCTTGCTCTTAAGGAGTTTATATTTTAATAGAGGAAGATAATATTCATGGGGGCTATGATGGCCAGGGTGATTTATTTTGATTAAGGAAGTTACAGGAATGGTGAGTTCAGTCATAGAACAATTGATTGACAAGCCTTTTTCAGAAATCATTTTATTCTCATTCTATAGCCAAAGGTGAAAAAGGGAAGTAGGGGTAAAAACAAAATAGCATGACATGAAGATGGCTACAGAAGAGTCTGGTGAGCCTGATTCAGACTAGGTTTGATAAAAGAAAAGAGGAAGATCAGATAATAACAAAATTTGGTAGCAAGATGTAGTTGTGAGATTTAAAATTGGATATTAGATCATAAATCTCCCCTACTTAACTTTTCCCTAAATTTATCTCCCAGACTAGTAAATGGAAGAAGCTTCTGGTTTTCTAGTTAGAGCTTTTATTGTATGGTAGTTACAAGGTGATGTTGATTAGAGGGATAGGAAAGTAGAAATACAAAGCAAATCGTCTTAAGTCTACGCTTGGTCTATATTCCATATAAAACTCACCAAAAACCCAAGGCCACCTTTGGGGAGAGAGAGAGAGACCGAGTCAAGCGTGTGCTGCTAACCAAGAGCCTGGCCGAGTCGAACTCCAGTCAGCGTCTGTCTGTGCAGCACAGCCAGGAGACCAGCAGAGCAGGAAAAAGCACCCACTTCCGTGCTCTCCTTGCCTTTTAAGCTCGCACCCTGGAAGTCGAGTGCTCAGCAGGCAATCTGGTGTGTGTCGCAGGCAGACTGGTATGTGTAGTTCATGCCGTTAGTCTCCTCCCCAAAAGGGTGTTCCTAAAAAAAACTGGTGTCTCTCCATTATCTAACCGACTGTTAAAACTTTTTACCACATAGTTAACGATTTGTTTTTTGTTTGTGGCTTATATTTTTAATAATAAAGGTGATCTGAACAAATCTGTAGGCACATGGGAGAGAAATCACTGGAAAAGGAGAGAGAGAACAAACGAGAAAAAAGTATGAGATTGTAGGAGGGGTAGGCCTTCTCAAAACCCCTATCTGAAGATAAAGGAAGGGGAAACTTACATATGTTTTAAAGTCACCAGATTAAAAGATGCTAATTATATAGACTAAAATGAATATTAAAGATTGTTCTGTTAATTTTGTTTTTCCATGTTATAAAATATTCTTATTAGGATTTTTTTTAATTGGTTGTGTGCCTATTAAGCCTTTTTGGTTTTTAGATTGAAGAAATCTTTTTTGAAAAAAAAAAAAAGATTGGAAAAGATGGGAAGATCAGTGAAAAAACTGCATTGCAGAGATAATTTCTTCAGAAGAAGCTGAATATAACAAGAGATCATTTGGTTTAATTGGATGACTCAGGGTAGGGGGTGGGGAGGAAGAGCAAGGAAAAGAACTCTGAAACAACATAGTACTTGTCCAACACAAACCAAGCTAAGGTTTCAAAAATAACTCTCAGATTAAGCAATAAAGAGACCAGGACATCTAAAGATGGGTTGTGATAACTGGAAAACCAAGGAAAGTCTATAGATTTCATTTGTATACAGCTTATTGGGTACATTCTATATAGAATATCTTTAAAGACTGGTGAGTTCATCAAGCTCTTTGTAAATATGTTATTCACCCATATTTCTAACATTACTATTTCAAATTTCAGTCCAAGTCAACATATTAGAATAATGGTAAAGTACTGGTCAGTCTTGCCAAAGAACCCCAAACTCACAATTCACATAGGTAAAAAGGAGACAACACAAGCTTCCTGAATTCCTTGGGAACAGGAAATTGGTTTATTTGTTTTAAGTATTTGATCTGAGTTGGAGAAATGAGCTTTCATTTAGGAGGAAGATGATGAACAGCACAAATTAAATTATATAATTTGACAAGCGCCCCTATTTTACAGAAAGAGTCCCAGATTTAATCACCAATACTGCCCCATAAAAAGTTATCTGCAAGCTCTGCTTCATACACCTGTGGAGCAATAGTCTCTAAACGGTTTCAGTCACATATCCCATGAATAAAATCATTTGACCACATAATTCAATGTCTATATATTTACATATTTGTTCATTAAATGCATGTATTACTAAATTAATTATTGACATAAACTTTACACAGAAATCAAATATTTTTAAAGGAAGAGATAAAGATGAAAAAATATTAAATCCTAGAGTCAATAGAAAGCTGTTGCAGTTTATTGAGTAGGGAAGTGATATTGTCAGGCCTGAATGTTAGGAAAATCATTTTGGCAGCTCTGTGGCAGATGGATTGGATGGAGAAGAAAGACTTGAGTCAGGGAGATCAAATAGGGAGCTTTTGCAATAGCTCAAGTGAAAAGTGATAAGGGCCTGAATGAGGATGGTAGCTGTATAGGGGATGGGGGAGGAGGGGATGTAAACAAGTGTTGTAAAAACAACTTGGCAACTGTTGTAAGACAGGATTTGGCAACTGATTGAAAGCTAAGAGGTCAGAGACAAAAATCACACTGAAACTTGCAAACCTAGATAACTAACTAGAAGGATGATAGTACCCTGGACAGCATTAGGGAAGTTTAGAAGAGGAATGGGTTTCATGGGAAAGTTCATGTAATGATATCTTCCATATAGATCATAACCCATTCATTCCTGCTCATCCTGTGGTATTCACTCACCACCATCACCCCAAAAAAGAGGTAGAGTCAGACCCTAACCCACTAGTCACTGCCCAGAACACTCAGTAGAGCCACAAGTTGATCTGAAAAAAGGAAGTAGGTATATTGGGAAGCTGAGGGCCAAAAATTTTCCCAATGGTACCTATATAATTGCTGCTATGGGTGCTCCATGGTGGTTAGGTTATAACTACATTGAATTAATGTTTATTGAACTGAAATTGAATTGAACTGCTCAGAGGGAAACACTTCTGGTTTAGAAGGAGGCTGGGAGCCTACACAGAGGGAGAAGAAAGAAAGAAACAAAGGAGGGAAGGAAGGAAGGAAGGAAAGAAGGAAAGAAAGGAGGGAGGAAGGAAGGTAGAAAGAAAGAAAGAAAAGACAGAGAGAGAAAGAGAGGGAGGGAGGAAGGAAGGAAGAGAGAGAGAGAGAGAGAGAGAGAGAGAGAGAGGAACAAGGTCCTCCAATTGGTTATTTCTAGTAAAGTGGGGTGTGAACTCTCCTCCCTTTAATTGGTTGTTTGCATGTCCTTTTGGGGGAGGACAGGTCCCTCACTTTGGAGACCACTACCATCAATAAACTTTGAAGAGAAGTATATTTCTTTGTGCATTACAATTATCTAAACCAAACTAATGAAGGTGTTTTAAGATTTGCTAAACCCAATATAAATATTGGTCAACAGGATAGGTTGTATGGTACTTGGCAGTCTTGTAGTTGAAGGCCAAAGATTGCTGGCCCAGCTAGAATAGCAAAAAGAAATCCAATCAAGGATTCTGAAGATTTGTCTTCTAGTTTCAGCCTGGACTTTAAGTCCTATGAAGTTTTAAGCCTTGGTTTTCTCTTCTGTAAAATAGGGATAATACATAGTTCACCTACCTCTAAGATTTATTTTTATGTGTCTTTGGTGTTTCTGTTGTTTGTTATTTCAAATAATGTGTTTTTAAAGTTCTTTGAAAAGTTTGAAACCTTTGATAGGGCACCATGGCCTGCTGGATACAGAGTAGGATTTAGATCTCTAACACATTAGTGTTCAAATCACAACATTTGTGCCATGGGAGAGAAAGTGAGACCATAACAAGTAAAATTAAGTGGCTTGAAACAGTCTGAGGAAGAAAAAAATTGAAAAAGAAAAAAATAAAAGTTTGAAGAACAATCTTTAGTTACATGTTTCACTCCATGTCCCTCCCCAACACATACACACACACACTTTATAAATTTTTTAAGGGAAAGAATTATTTGTTTGTTTTTTAATTTTCTTTTTTCTTGGTGATAGGGGCTGGGGTGAGTGTTTATATCCAGATCTCTAGGATAGTGTGGCCTTAGAGCAGCAAAGTAGCATAATGGAGAGTACTAAACCTGGAATTAGAAACAATTGAGTTCATACGCAGCCTTAGACATTTACTAGCCGTGTGACCCTGGGCAAGTCGCATAACTTCCCTCAGCCTCAGTTTCCTCATCTGTAAAATGGAAATAATAAGAGCATTTACCTCCCAGGGTCGTGGTGATGATAAAATTAGATATTTGTAAAGTACTTTGCAAAGATCTAATAAATACTCTTTATGATTATAATGCCTTCTACTTGCACATAATTCATGTTTGCTATTAACTTTAATTGAATTTAACTACAGTAAAGAAACATAGGTGACAAAAGGTCAGAATTCTCTAGGACCTTTCTCTCAAAGTCATCTCTTGACAACTGATATATCAATGGCTCTCTATTCCTGACAGATACTAGGTTTAGTTTGGGACTATGGAGAAGGGATGGGGGTACCATTTCTTCTCATTGTCTCCTACCCTTTATCAACTGCTCCCATAGCCATCTGAATTTGCTAGTAAGAAGTTATACTGCATAATAATAATAATAATAATAATAATAATAATAATAATAATAAATACCCTTAAGTGTGGTCAGTGCAAGTTCAGATTTTAAATTGGAACAAAAGAGAAATATTTTAAATTTTGCTAAAGAAGAAGAAAAACATTAAATATAAATGGAAGGCAAACTCTTCCTTTCCACTCACTGTCTCCTGGGCATCAGAGGGCTCTGGATTCTTGTCAGGAATGGGGAGTGACGGCTGGTTCATTCCAGAGCTGATGCTTCCAGGAAGTAAGTCCAAATTTGACTTTCCAAATTAGCAATAGTACTACAACCCACCCTGAATTAGCTCCCTGGATTAAGTTGACAGTTACCAGGAGGCATTTAGATAATTCCAAATAGGTCCTCATTAGCCTCACCACTGAATCATGGCACTGACGTTAAGTTTGTGCTTGATAGTTATTTAAATCTAGGGGAACCACAAGTAATCTCCTGACATACTGGGCTATAGAACTAGAATAAAGAGATGATCTTGTCTGTAAGCCTGGAAAAGCCACTATAGTCAGGAGCATCATGACTATTTTCCACCAAAAAATATATATATATAATACCATGGAGGACAGCTGAGTTAAAGTTGGCAGAGTATTACTGTATCTTATCTCATTTGAACTTAATAACAACTCTGTGAGGTATTACAGGACTACTTATCCCCATTTTACAGAGAAGAAAACTGAGGCTTTGATTAGTAAAATGATTTGTTCACATCCACATAGCTTCTTTTTGTTTGTCTCTTGTTCTCGAAAAGGACCATGACATCAGGGGATGTCATGGTTTGCACTGAATTGGATTTAAGTAAGGGCTATGCAAAGTCACCAGCCTCACTCTCTCCTCCAGAGCCATCTGGGTCCAGTGTCAAGATATCCATCAGAATAACTGGATATGGCCTGGCTGTTTGAGGCAATTGGGGTCAAGTGACTTACACAGCTAACAAGTGTCCAAGGTGAGATTTGAACTCAGGTCCTCCCAAGTTCAGAGCCAGTACTCTATCCACTATGCCACCTAGCTACCCTGCCACATAGTTAGTTACAGCCAGAAGCAGTATTTGAACCTATGTCTTCCTGACTTCAAGAACAGCATACTCTTTACTATTTCATTCTTCATCTCAGAGAAAAGGAAGGAAGGAAAGAAGGAAAGAAAATCAAGACCTTTCTATATTGATTGCCATTGCCTCCTGAGAGTAGCTGGTAGGACTGTCATTGAAGTCTGTCACTTATAGAAGGCTAATTTTTATAATAGCACTCATCAGACATCTCAAATTAGAATTCTGATAAATAAATCATTAGGTCATTGAAAAAAATTAAAAAGTCCAAAACACCAATTCTGTGGTCTTTGGGCAAATAAAACAAATTGCTTTGAAACATCTCCCTGAATTGGGTCATTACCTATGGATGAATAAAAACCCTCAAATACAGCAAATTGTACAGCCTGCTAGACTTGGTAGCAAAGATAAATTTCAAACCAGATGCAAGATTTTATGCATTTTTCACCAGATTTTACAATGGGCTGTGGTGCTACAAGTCATTATTTCCACTGGAATTGATGGCTTATATCCAGGACTCAACATGATATTTTTTCCAGCAGTAGCTGAGGACCTACCATTCTTTCTGAAGAATGCTCTTCCCTGCAAGTAAGAAATTAGAAAACTGAAACTTGACCAGAAGATGAAAAAAAAAGAGTTGGTGAAGGGATGACCAGACTTGATCCTCAGGTTGCCTCTTGCATATTCCTGCTCCATCATTCCCAGTCATTTGCTACCTAACACCTGTACCATATTCCCCTTCAATTCTAATGAGAGACATGTGGAAATTATAACTCAGGAGGTTCCAGAACCCAGGTTTTCTTAGGGTTAAGTTGTTTTTTTTTAAATAAATTAGACTCCTACCTCCATGCCTATGAACAAACTTGTTCAAGCCAACAAGTACTGGGCACTGCCATTATGCTATGCACTGGGCTAAGGTCTAAATCAGAACCAAAAGGACTTCAAACTTTCTAAGAGTCCTCTTAGAGTGGAAAAAAATGGATATTCAAGATTTCTGCCAAATCTATTAGAGATGACCAGGCCTTGATTATATTCCATATGGGCTAATGTAATGCCTTTGTCAAGTACAATAAAGGTAACAATGAGTGGTGGATAGAGGACTACATTTAGAGTCAGGAAGACCATGGTTCAAAGCTTGCCTCACTCAGACACTCACTATCTCTGTGATCCTGAATGAGTCCTTGTGGTTTCTCCGAGTGTTGCTTTCCTAATGTGAAAAAAAAGGTGGCTGGATTCCTATAAAATCCCTTCCATCTTTTTTTTAATCCATGATCCTAAACCTGGAGGAGAAAACACAATATGATCATCCCCCTGAGAGCCTGAGGCAATAAAAAAACACTTAGGGAATTCAAAAAGTTCATTCCAAAAACACTGGTCAAAGAAAGAGAGAGATTTAGAGCCAGATTCCTCCAGTAATGAGAGCCATGATCATGGTCAGAAGGTGTAAGGGCACACAACTTTGCCTTTGATTTTTCACTCAGAAACTAGATCATGGAGCACCCCATGAGGAAGTTTATTGATGGAGGTATGTTCCAGCTACACTGGGTGCTAGGTGTCAAGGAGGAATTAGAGTCATGAGCAGAAATTCTACCTTTAATAAAAGTATTTTTCGGCTTTCTTCTGAGGCAGAGTGAAAATTTCAAAACTCCAAATTTCAGATTTGTTTTATTGTCTTTGATGTTGTTCAGTATTTCAATCATGTCTGACTATTAATAACACCTTTTGGGGTTCTCTTGGCAAAGATCCTGGAGTGGTTTGCCATTTCCTTCTCTAGCTCATTTTATAGATGAGGAACCTGAGGCAAACAAGGTTAACTGACTTGCCCAGAGTCACACAGCTAGAAAGTGTCTGAGGCCAGATTTGAACTCAGGAAGATGAGTCTTCATGACTCCAGGACCAGAACTCTATCTACTGTGCCACCTAGGTGACTCTCTCATTGGCTAATAAAGCTTATTCTCATGAGTTTTCTAATCTATCTGGGCAGTGGATAGAATGCTGGGACAGGAGTCAGGAGGAGCTTAGTTTAAATCCGGCCTCAGATACTTACTTACTAGCTGTATGAAGCTGAGCAAGTCACTTAGCCTCTGTTTCCTCAACTGTAAAATGGGAATAATAAGAACACCTACCTTGCAGGATTGTTATATGGATCAAATGAGATACTATCTTGTACAGTGCTTTGTACCATGCCTGACATGTGGTAGGTGCTAAGTTAATACTTATACTCTTCCTCCTCACCCTTCCCTTTCTCATTTCCTCCAATCCAGTTTGCCCCCTTCTCACTGACTTATCTACTATAACACTGCTTTTGTCATACTGTTCCTCTGCTCAAATGTGTTCAATAGCTCTACATTGCCTATAAAATGAAATCAACATCACCCAACAAACATATGTATAAAATACACAAACAATATATACATATACATATACATACATACAACAGTATACATGTATATATGCATATGCACAATATAGATCAAGGGTTTTGTGAGGAAGATAATGGCAGGAAGGAAGTGTTGGGTCTGGACAAGGAATGTCTCATGTCTTATTTGTGTGTATGTTCTTTGCTTCCATTCTATATTGTAAGGTTTTTGGTTCAGAGCCTGTTATATATCTTTGAATCCTCCACAATACTTAGTATAAAACAGGGCTTTTGATTGGGCTGCAACAAATCAAGCCAATTTCATTTTTCAGTCTGGTATAACTTTCCGTCAGTCACATGGGATCCAGACCTAGGCCACCCCACCCCCCCTGCCCGGAGAACCATGAACCACTTGACTTTTCTTGAGAAGGAGCCAAGATTGCCTGTGATAAGCACAGTGCTCACCTCATGGGTCCTAATGGACATCTGGGGAATCTCTCAGAGTGAAGTGAACTAGGAAAGGAATTTTCAAGAGGAATCCAAGTCTCAGAAGGAAGATTTGGGAAGGTGAACTTGGGTAAATGGATCCCCAAAGGTCTGCCAAAAAACCCTCATGAACCAAAGGTATCAGGTTCTGTTCTACTTCAGTTCCAAGCTCTTATTTCCACTGTGGGTGCTTATCGGAGCCATGACAATCTTTGCCCTTTCCATGTCAGACAGCTATGATTCTCTGGCCTGATGACAGGTATTCTGTGACAAGAATTAACTTAATTTGCTATGCTGAGGATGACAGAAGGAAATCCCAGAACAGTGAGAAGCATGTGCTGAGCTAGTCAGAAATACATTTGTGGGGGACATTTCAGCTTATGACATGTTCTCTTCTTCTCCCTAAACAGAAGACTAAGCCCCACATAGGACAAGGGCATGATCAGACACAGACAGACACAGACACAGACAGACAGACCTTCCTTAGACTCCAAAAAGAACTGAACATAAATATAAATCTTCCCAGACAAATATGTCTTTTCTGAATGTTTTCCAAAGAAGAATCCAAAATGTCAGAGAGTAGCTAAATAGTGTTGGAAATTTCCATGGTTACAAAGTTCTTTTCTATATCAAATAACTTGCTTTTTTCCATGGATTATGTCATTATCTTCCAGGTACCCTTCATCTTAGGAACTTATAATATTTTCCCACTGAGACTTGAAAATCATAGATGTACAGCTGGAAGAGAACTTTGAGGCCACTGAGCCCAACCCCCTCAATTTACATATGAAGAAACTGAGTCCCATAGAGGTCAAATGTTGCACCAATATAAAGTCACATGGCTATTAAGCACCAGAGATGGGGTTTGAACACTGCTCTCTGACTCTAGAACAAATGCTCTTTCCACTGTGGCTCACTGATTGTCACCATCTGTCATAAAGCCCTTCTCCCCAGACTAACCTAATTTCCTTGTCTCCTTACATTCTGTTCACCTTCTATTTCTGCTTCTAGGAACTCATCGCTCTCTCCATCTAATTAGCTCACTTGTTTCAGTATCACAGAACCTCAGATGCCATCTAATACAACCTATACCAAAATGAGAAATCTACATACCACTTACCCAACAAGGCATCTTCCAGACTTTACTTGAAAACTTAGAATGAAGAAGAATGTACTACTTCCTGAGGCTAACCACTTCAGTTTGTATAGCTTGAATTGTCAGTAATATTGTTAGAAAATTAGTCCCTTACCTTGAAGCAAAATTTACCTCCTTATAATTTGCACTCATTGCTTCTAGTGGCATTCTCTGGGGCCAAGTAGAATAAGTCTAATCACTCTTCAATGTGACAGCCCTTCAAATACTTAATCTTTCAATACCAAAGTCACCCAAACCTACCTTCCTACCTACCTACCTTCCTACCTACCTAACTACCTACCTACCTACCTACCTCCCTCCCTACCTCCCTGCTCCCTCCCTCCCCCCTCCCTCTCTCCCTCTTCCTCTCCCCCTCCCTCCCTCCCTCCCTCTCTCTCTCTCTCTCTCTCTCTCTCTCTCTCACACACACACACACATGCACGCACACGCATACACACACAGATACCTCCTCACTTCTCCATTCCTCAGGTTCTCTTCTGATATGATCTCCTGGTTCTTTACTAGGCTCATTGTTCCTCTCTAGATATTCTAGATTTATGCAATGTCCTCCATTCAGTTTGGTACTCATAATTAATATAATACATCAAATGTAGTATGACCATGATAGAGTATAGTAGGATTATAACTTCTTCAGTCTTGGATACTATGTATCTCATAAGACAACATAAATTTGCTTAGATTTTGCTGTCCATCATATCATGCTGGTTAACTGGTTAAGCTTGCAGACCACTAAACTCTCCATATCTTTTTATAAAGATTGCTGTCTAGCCATGCCCCTTCTATCTTGTACTTGTGAAGCTGACTTTTAACCCACCATAAGTTTTTGGATTCATCTTTATTAAATTTATTTTATTTGAATCAACTCAACATTCTCAACTATCAGAATATTTTTAGTCCATCTGTCATTCAGCAAAATAGCTATCCCTCCTTCCTCCCAACTTTGTCATTTGAAAAGGTGATAACTATATCTTTTATGCCTTTATCCAAATCATTTTAAAAATATGAAGCAGAACAGAGATTAGAACAGATCCCTGGAGTGCTAAATAGAAATCGCTAATTTGACATTGAATTAATCACCAATACTGAGATAGGACCATTAAGCTAGCTGAAAATTCACTGAAGTATACTATTACTTAGTCCACATCTCTCCACATAATCCAAAATAATAGAATGAGTGCCTTTATCAATACTTTTAAAAATATAGATAATCTTTAATATTCCCTAAATTATGTCAAATTACTTTTAACCCAATTACAAAAGGAAACAAAATTAATTGGACATGACCTTTTCCTGATGAAACCATTTTGGCTTGATGTTCCCAAGGCATCCTTTTGAGATTATGTTCCAGATTTTTGCCAAGAATTGAAATTTGGCCTTTAGCTTTTGACAATTAGGAAATTTTCCTCAGTATTGTAGCACTTCTTGCATTCATATCAATACCTCAAAATTCAATGAGAGTGTTAGTTAAGTGAGACCTTCAGAGACAGAAAAAGGGGGGAGTTACTGAAAGACTGGAAGAGAATGGGGAAAGGGAATATTGCCTAAGGAAAAGAGAGCCACATGTTATAACCCATTAGGGCATTGTAACAATTCAAGTGGTGAACAATCAAAGTTCACTGTGTGGGGACCAATTTTTAACTGGGGAGTGCTAGCTAAGTGGCTCACCGTAATATTGAGGCAAGGAAGGAGACCGGCAGCCGCCCTCAAAACAGAACAAGATTTATTTTTAACAAGAACGAACTTAAAAAAAAAAAAACACAAACAGGATCAGTAGGATCAAGGGAAAGGAAATAAAATGGGAAAAGGGAAATTATAATACCTGGAAAAATACCACCGCCCTGGAATCAGCTGAAAATATGCAGCAGAATGCCTGTCGCTTTCCAGCTTCCATCTAGAATGCCCAATTCTCCTCCCCCAAACCTAGAAACACCCCACACAGCCCCAGCCAATGGGATGGCCGCCTGACAGTCACATGACTGTCCTCACTAGGCTTCCAATCATTATAATTTTGCCAGGCTCATGTAGGCATCAGCAAGTAGTGATGACGTGAGGTGCCAGAGCCCTGGCAAAGGCTACAACCAGTGGGTGGAGAGCGGTGCGGTTAGTGGAGCCCCAGGCCAGTGCGCGCCGAGGCATAAAAACCTCAAATAACGATTAATTCTTTACAACTGAAAGTGAACAGCAATAATATCAAATTTTGTTATTGTTTTCAGCATAATGGAATATGGTTCTTCTGGGCCATTTCTGTTCTGTACTCCCTAATATAAAGATAATACTTCATGTCAGAGAAAAAAAGAAGTGATTGGAAGTTGAATAATTCTACCTTTTCTCCAACTTTATAAAAGTATTCCTTTTAAGACAAATTTTAAAAGTACTGTGCCATGCATCCTGAGTCTTATCTCACTTTGATCAATCTTCACTATTTAATTACTTTGATTAATCTATGCTGTCTTTGCTATAGCTACTCCCTACAAGGTATAGGTTATAGACCTTTGTGCCTTTTGATAACTATGAAAATCTTATCCATGTCCTTCTATGTATTTTACATAGAAAATCTACCCAATATGTTGAAGTCCTTCCTTGATAGATATTATTGCCACCATAGATACTGAAGTTGTCCATTCAATTATCATTAAATCTTTCTGCATAAATAATCTACCTCTTAGGCCATAAATTTCCTGGATATTATCTTTTGCACTAGTAGCTGTATGCGTGTCATTATTGGCAATGAATTATAGACTATTTACACTCACTGTTCGTCTACCTATTGCCTTTTAGGTAATTTGCTATTTTGATTCTTCAGAGATAATATTGTCCATGGTTTGTAGCATTATAATAATATCAGTGTAAAAAATGTTGCGTATGTCTGTGTGTATAAAGGACAAGCTCAATATCATTGAAAGTACAGAGTAATTATCCAAATGCAATCCACTTCACTCATCTCTCTCTCTCTCTCTCTCTCTCTCTCTCTCTCTCTCTCTATATATATATATATATATATATATATATATATATATATGTATGTATATATATATATATATTCTTTATATAACTTGATTTTTCCTCCATGTGGATTACTAGGTTTATCTTTTATTCAGTGATCATGGATAACAATGAGACGTCACTGTAATATTCTGGGGCTTAATGTAATCAGACCAACATTATCCAGACAGTAGCTCTGGAGTATTCCATGATCAATAATGAATCTCTTTTTCATTAAATTTCTGTGGTACATTGGGGTATAGAAATCTATCTTATCCTACAAGAAAGTATAAAGAGAATAGGATAAAAGAAGGGGGAATGGGGCTGATAAAAGGGAGGGCTGATTGGAGGATGCAGTAATCAGAAGCAAAACACTTTCGAAGAGGGACAGGTTGAAAGGAAAGGGAAAAATAGCATAAACATGGAAATAAGATGGAAGGAAATAAAAATCATAACTAAAAAAATTGAAGCAAGTTTCTCTGATAAAGACCTCATTTCTCAAATACACAAAGAACTGGGTCAAATTCATAAAAATAAGATCCATTACCCAATTTATAAATGGTCAAAGGATATAAGCAGTTTTCAAATGAAGTAATCAAAGCTATACAGAGCCATATGGAAAAAAATGCTCTAGATTACTATTGATTAGAAAAATGCAAATTAAAACAATTCTAAGGTATTATTCTCTCTTTTTTTAAATTTTTTGTGGGGCAATGAGGGTTAAGTGACTTGCCCAGGGTCACACAGCTAGTGTCAAGTGTCTGAAGCCAGATTTGAACTCAGGGCCTCCTGAATCCAGGGCCAGTGCTTTATCCCCTGTGCCACCTAGCTACCCTCCTGAGGTACTATTCTCACACCTGTTAGATTGATTAACAAGATAGAAAAGTAAAATGACAAATGTTGGAGGGAATGTGGGAAAATTGAAACACTAATGCACTGTTAATAGATTGTGAACTGATTCAACCATCATGTAGAGCAATGTGGAACTGTACTCAAAGAACTATAAAACTGTGCATACCCTTTGACCCAGAAATACCACTAGTAGTTCTCTATTCCAAGAGATAAAAAGGAAAAAGGTGAAGCCTATGGAACATTTTTGCATAATATATGTACAAAACATTTATAGCACTTCTTTTCTGGTGACAAAAATTGGAAATTGAGGGGATGCTAATCAATTGGGTGATGGCTAAACAAGTTGTTGCATATGATTGTGATGGAATACTACTGTGCTGTAAGAAATGATGAGCAGGATGCTCTCAGAAAAACCTGGAAAGACTCACATTAACTGATGAAAAGTGAAATGAGTAGAACCAGAAGAACGTTGCACACATTAATTGCAATATAGTAAGATTGTTGTTTGTCCTTTGTTCTCAAAGAGGACCATGACATTGGAGTGATGTCATACCTTACACTGAATTGGATATAAGTTAAGGCGAACTGTGCAAGGTCACCAACATCACTCTATCCTCCAGAGCCATCTGGGTCCAGTGGCAAGATATATACATCAGGATGAATGGAGATGGCCCTGGATGTTTAAGGCAATTAGGGTTAAGTGACTTGCTCAGGGTCACATGGTTAGTAAGTGTCTGAGGTTAGATTTGAACTCAGGTCCTCTTGACTCCAGGGCCAGGGCTTTATCCATTGCTCCACCTCGATGCCCCAATTGTAAGGTAATCAGCTGTGAATGATTTAGCTATTTTCAACAATTCAATGATACAAGATAACTCTGAAGGACTTATGAAAAAAAATGTTAACCATCCCTAGAGAAAGAACTGATGGAGTCTGAATATAGATTGAAGCATGCTTTTTTTTCCTTAGGGGTTTTTAATCTATATTTTCTTTTACAATATGACTAATATAGAAATATGTTTTATATGAATACACATGTATAACCTATATCAAATTGCTTGCCTTCTCAATGAAAGGAAGGAGAGAATTTGGAACTCAAAGTGTAGAAATTAATGATCAAAATTGTTTTTATATTTAATTGGAAAAATGTGTAATTGGGGGAAAATAAAAGACAAAATAATTTTAAAAAATATTCTGTGCTAGATATTCTTCATGACACTGACAAATACTTTTAGTAATAATATGTCATGTTGTTTTATATTTCTAATACTCAAGAAATTTTTCAATAATGCCATCTTGAGAGACATATTTATTAAAGGAATGTTGTGATCTGAACATTTACATGAGAGACACCTTGTTGGAGGAGATCCTTTAAGACAATTCAGATGCATTTGGAGACTCAACTACCAAGAGACCTAGTAGGTTATTGTATTCTATATATCTCTTAGTCAATTGTGTGCCTGTGAAGATATGGTCTGCAGTAGATTATCTGTGAAAGCTTCCTCATTCCTTTATCATATTTTCTTCACGGATGCTCCAGATATATGCATAGTTAAGTCTCACAAAGATTTCATAAAGATGAGAACAAAGTTGATAACTCCTTGGTTATTTTTAACATATGTGGATATAAATACATATGCTTATATATTATACACACATACTCTATGTGTGTGTATATGTGTGTACTCTGATCTTTTCCCTTCCATTATTTTAGAATCTTTCCCTCCTTGGAATATTTTTTTAAATTAATCTCCAAGTGTCTTTAAAATATATTAGATCCAAGGGGCAGCTAGGTGGTGCAGTGGATAAAGCACCAGCCCTGGAATCAGGAGTACCTGAGTTCGAATCTGGCCTCAGACACTTGACACTTACTAGCTGTGTGACCCTGGGCAAGTCATTTAACCCCCATTGCCCCCCCCACACTATATATATATATATATATGATCCTGCATGAATTTCTTCTGTGAATATTGGTCTGGTCTAAACAGTTTACCTACATATATCTCCTTAAGTGCCATCCATTACTTCTTCATTCAGTAAGTTAAGGACTGTGAGTCCAAATGTACTGATTCTACTATTACTGATAATGAGGATATACAAGTATAGGAATGTTGTTAAATCCTAGCTTCCTCCTATGTACAAATAACAGTACAACTATCTTTTCCATTCATGAAGCACTTCAAAAACCTAAATCCTTCCTCCCTTAGGCTTTTTAACCTTTTTTGATAGCATTCACCCCTTTGGAAGCTCAGTGAAGCCTATGGACCCTTTCTGCATAAAATATATAGGATTACAAACAAAACTAATAAAATTTAAAATAAAGATATAATTGATTTCCTCTCCAACTCCATGGAACCCCATCTTGAAATCTATCCACAGAGCCCCAGTTAAGATGCCATGCTCTTAGAAGTCTTCTCTAGCTTTTAAAAAAAAGTAAAAATAACTGTTTCTGCACAACAAAATCATTATGTATGCCAATGGGCAGCATGACTGGTACAAAAAAGAGAATCCTGAGGATAAGCTAGTCTTAATGGCATTATTTACACATATTTTAAGGTCATTATCCCCCCTGATATAACACATTGAAAAAAATTCAGATGCTCTCCATCCAACAGGTAAGGAAACAACATCATCTGGCCTATTTTCCTTGTGTCACATGCATTTACTGAGATTTCTATCTCAGTTATATAGTTGCTATTGTCAAGCTCTTAGCATTTTAAAATTATGAAATTTCACAATAAAGGATTTAAAGGTTCTGGCATTTTAGTTCCATAATTAATTGTTTACAGGGGAAATTTTGTTGTCTCCCTTTTAGTAATCTAGAGTGTGGAAATTTTAATGATGTCATGTTGTTAGGCTGAGTTTTCAGGGACAGCAGGCAACTCTGGTTCACTCCTCCACTTTAATCTACCAGGGAAACTTCAAAGAACAACTTACTCCACAGGCAAGTATCCAATGGCCCTTTGGGTCAGAGAAGCCATATTTTCAAGTTATTACTAAATATTATTTTTAAAAGAATATATTGAATCAGTAGAAGAAATGGGATTTGCTGAGTTGGTTTGGGGTTTTTGTCATTGTTGTTTGAGGTATTTGGCATTAAGTGACTTGTCTACATTCACAAAACTAGCAAGTGTCTGAGGTTGCATTTGAATTCAGGTCCTCCTTAATGTAGGGCCAGTGCTCTATCCACTGCACTACCTAGCTTCCCTGGATTTTCTAAAACAGAAGAAATCAGACCAAAAGAGAAAAAATTAAAAAACAAAACACTACTTATATTTATCTCCTGCATTTTCAGCTTGCAGTTGACATGTGCTGCACCAGCGAGCTTCTTACCATCATGTAGCAAAAGTAAAAAACTCCCCTCCTATCTAATTGGAACAGCTTAGAGGAATACAAGTATGTAATACAAAATTACCCAAACTGGACCTGAGCCAGAATGCCAGCCCAGCTCCAGAGAAAGGTGGCCTCCTCACTTTGGATGCTATGCTTTTTTTTAAGCTAAGTTTTACCAGAGAGTCTAATTAAATTAATCAGGGGAAATATAAATGCTTTATTAAATGTTGCATTTTCCTGACTGTTCCTTTTTTATTAAAAGAAGCCTTCCACACTTTGACACAGGCGCATGCTTTCCCTACATTCAGAGGAATAATATTATTCTTTTCCTGGAAGCCAAGTATAGGCCTGAAATGAATGCCCTGTGTCGAGGAAATCCATATGGTATGGTAACTTTGGCATGGAATCAGAGGGCCTCTCTGGTTTGATCTCCAGGTCCTCTTGTGCCTATTAAATAACTGTTAAATTTTCTTCCTCTTCTGTTAAATTCTTACATTAGGTCACGGTCACTATTTCTTGCAGACTATTAAAGGATCTGTTCTAGCATCTCATGGGTGATCCTGACACACCAACCATCACGTAGCTACACCAACATGATAACCAATAAAAAATGAAAATCTGATCTACATGGGAAAAGAGTTCCCTAGAAAAGCACCACCGTAGTGAAAGGAATTGCATCACCTGCTTCCATTCCCATTCCCAGATTAAATAATGCAATAGTAAAGATAAAGTCTAGGATGATGGTCCAGGGGAAGTGCCTTCAGAAACCATCCTGTAGTCTGACATTTAGAGGTAACTCTGTGTTTTCAGAGGATAAGGCATCAGCATGAAGGTAGAGGAAGATTAGATCTGCTCTCTAGGACTGTTCCACCAAGTTAAATACACAGGATTGTAATAAAAAATAATTGTTTAAGTACAGCCATTAAAAATGAAGGATACATTTTAATTAAATCAAATTAGGTTCTTTATGAGGTTGGCTCAGAACTAGTGAACATTCAAAATTAAATATAATTCCAAAAGGTATGCAGTATGATTAACATGTTACTGGAACCTAGAAGACTAAAGAAGTATATTACGCTCCTAGTTCTATCACTGATTTTTTAGGTCTCTTTGCACATATCTTTGTATTTCCTTGTATCTCACTTTCCTCATTAGTAACATGGGGAAGGAAGATCTCCTTTAACTACATCATAAAATAGAGATGATATTGGAATGAATGTTGAATGAATGAAAAATATTTAATGAGCTCTAATTATCAAGCATTGTGCTCCACATTAGAGACACAAATATATAAGAGAGTTAGTATCAGACCTCAAAGAGGTTACATTCTAATTGAAGGAGAAAACCTCTACAGGGCAGTAATGGTCAAGGGAGGATCCCATGATATCCAGAACAATACCACAGTGTATAAACCCTGCTTGGAGTTCATAGATGATATAGAAGTCAGAGTTCAGAGGAACCTTAGAACTGCTCAAGGCCAATAGATTTGCTTTGCAAATGGAGAAACTGAGACCCAGAGAGCTGAAATTACATATCTAAGGTCACATTGCTAGGTAGCCTCAGAGATACATCTCCTTATTCTGGGGCGTATGTTTTGTTTTGTTTTGGGTTTTTGCTATACTCTATTGCTCTTTTCTCAGAGGAACAAAAAGATACTATAAAGGACTCTCAAACTCAAATAGATCTGTGATTTCATCAACTTAAGTATTTCCTCCAATAATGTAGCTAGCAAACCATGCATTCACCCACTTGCTATGACTTTAGTTCATATACTCCCATAAATTTGACACTGCAGTGAACCCAATAGGGCTGTAGTCTTTCTCACTTTCCTTGGATATCTCAAGGAGACCAATGGAGTGCATAATATTTCCATCACTTATTTTCCCTTACTCTTGCCAAGTCATAGGGTCATAGAATCAGAACAGGAAAATACCTTCAAGGTCCTTGACTCCACCCCTACCCATTTTACAGTTAAGGAAACTGAGGCTCAGGGATGTGGCGTGACTGTTGTTACCCAAGTACTAGGTGTCCCAGCCAAGATTTGACCTTAGGTCCTCTGACTTAGATCCAGTTCTTTTCCCACTGTACCAAGCTGCCCAGATCTTTTTTTTTCTCCTGAACTTCTTGGATGAGATCTTTATTCTTCATCTATTTCATAACTGTTTATAATATGCTGCAGCCTCCTGACTACTACCATGGAATTTGACATCATACTCTGGATTCATTTTCAATTCTTTGGAAACTGTGGTGTTTCCCATCTCTCAGTCAACAATGGGGCAAAGTGGATAGAGCAATGATCCTGAAGTTGGGAGGACCTGAGTTCAAATCTCAGTTCAGACCCTCACTAGCTGGGTGACCCTGGGCAATTCATTTAACCCCAATTACCTTAAAAACATCTGGGGCCATCTCCAGTCAACCTGATGTATATCTTGCCACTGGACCCAAATGACTCTGGAGAAGAGAGTGAGGCTGGTGACTTTATATAGCCCTTCCTCACTTATATCCAATTCACCACAAGTTATGACACCTGTCATGGTCCTCCTCAAGAACAAAGGACAAAACATAACATACAACAATGCCAGAAGAACAGCATAAATGCTTGTTGATTGATTGACTTCATATTAGTATTAAGAAAAAAAGAAGTTGCTTTTCTTCCGAGATAAATTTCAGATGATTAAAAGAACCTTGAAATTCCCCATGGACAATACAGCCCACTAGCCTTATCCTGTGCAGTCCAATTCATTGTCCATTTTTAGTGCCTCCGCCAGCTACATGAATATACTAATGGGGAAGAACTGTAGGTTATCAATCCAACTATATATCATTGACTTCATTGTAAAGAAATATACAATAGTTTGTGATTTTGCTGTGCTTGCACTAGCTGCCTCATAAGACAGCTATGGAGAAACTGCATTAGAGTTATCCAAAAGGGAACTATGTTATTTCTAGAGGGCAAAGTTGTGATGATATTCTATTACCCCCATTCCACTTCACAGGCATTTGGTAAATATTTATTGTTTGAGTGAATCACTAAGAGCCTTCTTCAAGTATTCAAGATACAAATATAAAAACAAAACTGTAAAATAGACTTTACTTAGGAGCAGGACCTGTTTTAGAGTTTTTAGCATCTGATTTCCCATGTTATATTCTATATATTTTTAAATTATTTACCTACTGAATGGACCAGGGAGGAGAAGGAGGCTATTTATACAGTCAACTAATTGTAAAATACATTCAAAATAATATGGGGCATGGGATACTAACAACTAGGATGATTAGGGAAATTCTCAGGTAAAAGGATGACCCTTGAAGGAAGTCAGGTATTCTATGAGGAGGGGCATGAGGGACAGTATGCCGAGGTTCAGGGAGGGGAGATGGAATATCATGTAGTTGTAGCAAGTAGGACAGTTTGACTGGAACCTATATTGCATAGAAAATCATGTAGGGCTCTCCTGAAAAGACTGAAAAAGGTAGAGCTCTGGCTCTGGGCTCTTAATATTTGTAAGAGGCAACAGGGAGCCACTGGAGCTTTTAATGTAAGGGAATGACATTGTCAGACCTATAGTTTAGGATCATATATACAGGGTCAGGAAAAGAAGAGTTGGAGAAAGTAAGTGAGGAGTAAGCCCAGTGCAGTGGAAAGAACATGGGGCTCCAAGTCAAAAACCTTGAACTGAAGTCTCAGTTCTGTCACTGACTATCTACATGGCTTCTGGCAAGTCAATTGATCTCAAAACTCCATTTTCTTATTTGTCATATCAGGAAATTATTTCATGACATGCCAAACATACTTATAGAGATATTGTGAGAAGCAGCTGAAATAATGTATATGAAACTGTTTCATGCTTTATAAATGTAAGGTATTATTATTTTTTGAACACCTTCATTATAGTGGAGCTGTCCAACAGTGCAATAGGCTGACTCAGTAGGCAATGAAATGGAGAAATTTAAGCAAAGTGTGAATGACCACTTGTTTTAAGATTACTCTTCACATCCATGGTTGAATGTTGTTGTTGTTTATCCTTTGTACTCAAAGAGAACCAATTACATCACAGCATTTGGGTCAAGGTACTGTGTAGTCAACTGTGGCTGATCTGTCCAGTATAAGCTGAGAAGGTTCTACCATAGCTCAGACATGAATAGTCCATTTGAACATTTGGATGTCTCTAGATTTGAACTTCTAATGTTCCTTTTGTACTAAAGTGCCTTCTGTAATGTGGGCAAGCTATACTGGATGGTCCTGTGATGGCATCTCCCATGTCTCACAGTCAATGCTAAATTTCTTCAGAGAGATCTTGAGAATTTTTTTGTATTATTTCCTCTGACCTCCATGTGAGCACTTGCCTTGTCCTAGTTCTCTGTACAGGAGTCTTTTAGGTAAACTTATGTTTTTTACTCAGGATATATGGCCAGCCCAATGGAGTTGAACTCTCTGCAGTACAGTTTCAGTGCTTGGCAGTTCAGCTCAAGAGAAGACCTCAGTGTCTGGTAATTTATCTTGCTAGGTAATCTTCAGAATCTTCCTAAGACAATTCAAATGGAAGCAATTCAGTTTCATGGTATGGAAATGATAGACTGTTCAGGTTTCACAGGCATACAACAATGAGGTCAGCACAACTACTCCATCGACCTTCAGTTTTATCTGCAACCTTAAATACTTTTATCCCACATTTTCTTTTGGAGCCTCTCAAATACAGAGGTAGCTCTAGCAATGTATTCATTAACCTCATCATCTATGTAGATGTTGTTGGAAAGTATAATGCCAAAGTAAGTGACCTTATCCACAGCATTGCAAATTTCTTCTTTTGCTATGCACAATTACTGTGGATGGTGTGGTGCTGGCTAATGGAGAACTTCTATTTTCTTGATTTTTTGTCATGCCAAATTTAGCACAACACTAGAGGACCTCTGAAGACCTGTGATATTGTTGGTATTTTGTCTCCAGTGTTAAAAAGAACTCCACATGTGAGTTCTTCAAGGACAAGGACTGTGTTTTTTCTTTTCTTTTCTTTTTTTTTTTTTTGGTATCCCAGTACTTAGTGGATGCTAAATCAATGCTTGTTGACTGGTAACTGTTATTCTATGTTAACATTCTTAAAATTCATATTGATATTATGATACTGGAAAATAAGATTATTGAGCAATGAGAGTGCTTTAGATGCATTCAAAACACTTAGGCAAATTGCTTCTAGTGAGGGATGGGAAATCTATCCTAACTTTATATTATTAGGACTGCATTTTCCTCAGGCCAGAGAAATTCTGACACACATGGCCCACATGTATTTCAATAAAATAGTGAGGCAGATTTTTATGAGTTTATATGAGTATTGGTATGATTGTATCATATAATCACCTGAAAGAAACAATGAATCAGAATGCTTAGGGTATTCTGGACAAATGAATGTTCTAGTCACTTGAGCATTATAGAATACCTTATTTTAAATCTTGTTCATTAAAATTATTCAGAGAAATACATTAGTCTACTTCCTTACCTTGAGATATATTTCAGTGGAAATTGAGGGGATGCCCACCAATTGAGGATTGGCTGAAGAATTTGTGATATATGATTGTGGTAGAATACTATTGTGTTAGAAGTAATGATGAGTAGGACGATTTCAAAGAAATCTGGGAATGAACTGATGCAAAATGAAGTGAGCAGAACCAGGAAAATATTATGCATAGTCAAAGAAATATTGTAAGGATGATCAAGAATGAAAGATTTAGGGGGCAGCTAGGTGGCACAGTGGATAGAGCAATGGCCCTGAATTCAGGAGTACCTGAGTTCAAATCCAGGCTCAGACACTTAACACACTTACTTGCTGTGTGACCCTGGGCAAGTCACTTAACCCCCATTGCCCCGCAAAAAAAAAAAAAAAGAATGAAAGATTTAGCTACTCTTATCAAGACAATGATCTAAGATATTTCCAAAGGACTCATGATGGAAAATGTTGTCCACCTCCAGAGAGAACTAATGAATTTTGAATGAAGATTGAAGTATATTTTATTCACTTTCTTTATATTTCTTGTTTTTTTTTCTTTCTGCAACATGGCTATTATTAAAAATGTTTTTATCATGACTCCACATGTATAATTGATATCATATTACTTACCTTCTCAATGGGTGGGGGAGGGACTAGAGGGAGGAAGAGAATTTGGAACTCAAAATTTTTAATGAATGTTAAAAAGAAATTAATTTTAAAAAGAGAAATATTTCAGTACTTCAATTGTTCTTTCATGATGTGGATACTCCCAACATTAATACAGAATACAATCCATCCACATTTTCTCAACCTGTTCTACTCTTCAAGTTTACACTTTCCCACAAATCCTCTGCAAGTTTTCTACCCAGTATTATGTCTGTTAACATGAGGTGGGTAATTGTTCAGCACAGAGGCAGTCCATTTATTTTCCCTCAGTCTTACAATATGAGTTCCCTATCTTCTTCTCTGGTATTGTGACCCTTCTTTGGTATCTTCTATATTATTTCTCATATGCAATTAATTGTTAGTAATCTGTTACAGCCTATTTATCTCCACCATGTGTTTCTCCTTTAGTTGTTGAGTGACATACAGTCTTTGGAGATTGTAGTATTTCATGTCTGAGAGTCCTATTAGAGGAAGGCAGGAAGGAATGAGGGAGAGAGAGAGAGAGAGAGAGAGAGAGAGAGAGAGAGAGAGAGAGAGAGAGAGAGAGAGAGAGAGAGAGAGAGAGAAATCTTCCTGATTACATCAAACTGGAGAAGACTACAGAATCAGCCTGCTAAATGAAATTCATAATCTCTCAAAAGACGTTGATTTAGCAACACACACACACACACACACACACACACACAGAGAGAGAACAGGCCTTATTAGACACTACTGGATACCAATCTTTCTTTTATATTTCAGACTTTTACAGTGATTCAGTCAGGATGATCATGCTCATGGACTTACACAGGTGAAAAACAAACTTGGAGTTCACTTTGTCCAACCTATTCAGATGACAGGTCAGAAAGCCAAGGCCCAGACAGGTAAAGTGATATGTCCTAGGTCATAGACTCATGTCACAGATCATGCTGTCAAATCTAGGTTTTCTGCATCTCACTTTTGCATAGCTTACTCCATTACAACATACTGCCCCAGAGTTCATACAGGATATCACATTTGGGGTTGAATCTACGCTATCTCTTGGATGTGGCTCACAAGTTATTGTTTGTAATAATTGCAAAGAATTAGAGATTTAGAACTGGTAAGAAACCAAAGAGTCAGTCAATAAGTATTTATTTAGCACCTGTTGTATACCAGGAACTATGCTAAGTGCTAAGGATACAAAAAAGGGCAAAAGTCAGTCCCTGTCCTTGAGAATATTACTATCCATCTAATGAGGGAGAAAATGAGGAAACAGGTAGGTACAAACAAGCTAAATATAGGATAAATAGGAAGTAAGCAGAAGGGCAGAAGGACGATACTAGATTTAAGAGGAGCTGGAAAGGTTTCCTGTAGAAGGTGGGATTTTAGCTGGAACTTGAAGGAATCCAGGAAAGCCAGCAGGCAAAAATGAGGGTAGAAAACATTCCAGGCATGGGGAACAGCCAAAAAATATGCCTTGAGTCTGGAGATGCAGCATCTTGTTCATAGAACAGTCAGGAGGCTAATATCACTGGATTTAAGAGTAACTGGGGTAGGGAAGTCTAACATTCAAGACTAGATGACCTAGGGGTGGCTAGGTGGTGTAGTGGATAGAGCACCGGCCCTGGAGTCAGGAGTACCTGAGTTCAAATCTGGCCTCAGACACTTAATTAAAAAAAAAACAATGAACAAAAACTAAACTAAAAAAGGGGGGCAGCTAGGTGGCACAGTGGATAAAGCACCAGCCCTGGATTCAGGAGTGCCTGGGTTCAAATCCGGCCTCAGACACTTGACACTTACTAGCTGTGTGACCCTGGGCAAGTCACTTAACCCCAATTGCCTCACTAAAAAAAAAAAAAAAAAAAAAAAAAAAAAAAGACTAGATGACCTAGAGTACCTTAGAGGTCATCTTGTTCAAGCCCCTCATTTTACAGCTAAATAAACTGAGGCATCATGAGGTGAAGTGGCTTCTTCAAGCTCAGGAACAGGTAATAAGTAGCAGAGCCAGGATCTGAATCCTGTACCTCTGATTACACATTCTATACTTGATCCACTGTCCCAAAGTTCATACTATGACCTATGAACTTTTCTTGCTCTTTCTTCTAAATCCACCAGCAGAAACTCCAGTTTTTTCAAAAAGCATGGTCTTTGAAAGTGTAAATATGTATGAACAGACATATAAATGTGTAGCAAAGGTAATTTAAATGATCAATCCCATCTAGCACTTCTTCTCTTGTGACCAAACTGCAGCTAGAACTAGTTTTGCTATCTGGTTACCCCTGGCACAGATTACTGTGCATGGTAAATCAACTTAATCAACTTCTGTTAAATTCAATTGAACCATTGCCAATATTTCCATATCAGAAAGCTATGATTCTCTCACCTGATGAGAGATACCTTGTGACCAGATTGCTCAGAAGCACATATGCAACCCTCAGACCCAGAGATATAATAGAGAAATAACTCTTCCCCCTTAATTGTGATTTCACTCTCCATTCTAGTTCCCTTATAAATTTTAGGCATGCCCACCTCTGAACATTTTGACAAAATGGCAGGCAAGTCATCTTTTTAAAGAAGTTGATTTCTGAGCTCAGTCTCACTGCTTGGGAAGAAGCATAGTGGGTAGCATTCTGAACCTGGGACCAGAATAATAGATTTGAACTCTACCATAGACATTTACTGTGACTATCAATGTCACACAATTTTCCCAGGTCTGGGCCTCACTCCGTCAAATGTAAAAGAAATGATTTGGAAGAAGTGGCCTCCAAAGTTCCTTCTAGGCTTAATTCCATGATGCTATGATCCCTTACTTCTGCTGGCTCTCCATCTCTTCTTAGTCATTGAAAAGCATAATACAAAGAAAAGTCATGGCAGTGAACCCAGCTTCTACGTCATATCTTTAAAGAAATTTTGAAGGGCTGCTGGAGATCAGGCTTAAGAAATGGAGACACAGATTGAAATGATGATCTTATAGCTCCTTGATCAGCATCAAGTGAAATCAGGGCACATGATTCAATAAACCATTTGGGAAGTAAAGATAGCCCACATGTGCAAACTGTTTGTCTATTGAATAGGTTTAGTTGCATGCCATAAAAACTTCGTGGTACGACATTGAAACAATACAGGAAAAGAAGAAAACACTTACCTTGCACAGACAAGGTCTTACCAGATTCTACCAGAGCCTCATCATCTTTCAGTATAACTGGATATTTTAAGATATCATTTGGAAAAACTACTTGCTGCTAAGTTTCCCCACCTCAGAAGTCTGAGTCAAACTTATTGGCATTTGAACATGCTGTTCCAGAGTCTGGGTATGCCAAATCTGATTCCTAGACCACTAAGCTCTTGCCTCTGGCTAAATAGTGGTTTGTCTGATATCCATTCCAGTTAGATATCCATCATTTACTATGGGCAGCAAGGGAAAAAGCATACTTGTGTGCTGACTGCATAACCTATAATGATAAATGTTCAGCATTTTCTTTGATGTTCCAGTGTTCTGCATTTTAACATCTGAGAGGTTATTCAAAACTGTAAGCCATGTACTTAAAAGGTAAAACTTTTAAAAATCAATTTCAACCATCCCACAATTTTTCACATTTTAAGACTGTGTCAGCACTGCCCTCGGAATGGTCTGAACTTATATGTTTTTAATCCCAGTAAAAGATACTTTCACTCAGACAAATCAGTGCATCCTCATGAGGCCTATGTTTGCTGGCAGACAGGATACCTGGTCTTAACCAAACTGTAAATAGCTTGGGATTTATAACCATCCATGGGCACAGTCAGGATTAATATGACAGTTCAGTAATTGGAGGGGGGGATTTCATCATGACATCCTATCCACAAGTGAGGTATGTTCTAAAGAAAGTGTGGACGTTACTGCTTGTTCTAGTTGCTTTTTTCTGTTGATTGCTGCTAGGACACTACTTCTGAACACTATGAAACGGGTCTCAAATGGAGGCTTAGATGATGAACATAAACCTTGTCATTAAAATATAGACATATCACTGCTGTAGGTAGGAGGCCTAGCAGTGGTCTGTTCTCTTCTCCTGCCCACCCATCCAGCTAATGTTCAGTGGCTATGAGAATTGGAGCAAGTGTTAGGAGTTAAAAGAGAAGAGTGGTGGAGTGATAATTGCTGAAGCCACCCACTTTAATTCTCGTCACAAATACTTTTTTTGCTAATTCCAAAAGAGATGACTTCTTTGTGAATATAGAGTTCCCTGTCACTTCTCTGCAAGTATTTGTTTAAAAATATTATTGACAAGAACAATATTGGTGTTTTTTCTTTAATGTAGTGCAGCAAATAAGTCACTGCTTCTGAAGCTTTTGTAATCTTGAACAATATAAAAGACCAAATGCAAAGGTAGATATGCCTAAGAGAATCTTCCTCTTTCATGTTCAACATAAGCAGAAAGTAGTGACTAATAATAAGCTAGTCACATCTACTTAGCACTTCACAGCTTACAAATTGGTGTTTTCACAACAACCATAGGAGGTAAGTATTTCCATTCTACAAAGAAAGAAAGGAAATGTCATACAAGTGAAAGGACTTACCCAATTTCAGTCACCAAGTACAAGTAATGAAGCTGAGGCTTGAACCTATGGCTTCTGATTTCATCCCCAGTCCATTTGCTACTGCATATATTTGCCTCATTCCAAGCAAACTGATGAGAAGATTGGCAGAAGACATGAATTAGGAGAAGGGTGGTAAATAAAAATGGGGCACTGACCCCAAGGATAAAACTGAAAGGGCAATCATTCATTCATTCAACAAGTATGAAATAAGTACCTACTATATACACTGTAAGGGAAACATAAAAATAACATAATTCTAAGTCACGTCAACAAACATTTATTATACACTTAATATGAGCCAAGAATCGTGCTAGGGATATAAAGAGAGAAAAATAGTCCCTGCCTTCAAGGAGTTTATGATGGAGGGCACAATATGCAAACTATGTAGAAGCAAAATATATGCAGAACAAATTGAATATAATATCAGAGGGAAAGCACTAGCATTAAGAGGTATTAGGAACAGCTTCTTGCAGAAGATGAGTTTTTAGCCGAGACTTGAAGGAAGCCATGAGATGGAGACAAGGAGAGAGAGAGAGCATTCTGAGCATGGGCAACAGCCAGTAAAAATGCACAAAGCCAGGAGATGGAGTATTGTAAACAAGGAAAAGCAATGAGCCCAGCAAGGAAGTCAGTGTCACTAGATCACAAAGTACTGGAAAGGTAGGAAGGAGCCAGATTTTGAAGGGTTTTAAAAGCCAAAGTATTTGTATTTAATCCTGGAGGCAATAAGGAGTTAGTGGAGTTTATTGAATAGGAGGTGATATTGTCAAACAGGTTTTAAGAAAATGACTTTGACACCAAAGTGGAAAATGGACTGGAGTGGGGAAAGACAGGAGGCAGGGAGGCCAATGAGAGGCTATGGCAATAGTTCAGGAATGAAGTGATTTGGGCTTGCACCAGGGTAGTGATTTACACGAAGCTTATAATCTAATAGGAATAATATGAGAGGTAAGATTTCAAATTTAAAATTGTGTAGCCAAGGGCAGAGATAATTAAACAAGAGACAAAGACATTCTAGTGGATATCTTGTATCAAAGTTCCTGAAGAATAATGAAATTCTTTTTTGGGGAAAGATCAAAAGAAATTGTCAGTATTGTTCCTAGATAGTCTTCCTCCATCTTTTCCATGTTCATTTTTGATGTTTTAAAAAATTGGAAATGAATTATTAAATGTCATGGGCTTTGAGCATTTATGTGGTAAATGTAACTGTGAAAAGAGTAGGATATAAAAAAGTTGTATTTATTTTCCCCTTTTTTTAAGAGTGGGTCTCCTAGGGGCAGTTAGGTAGCATAGTGGATAGAGCACTGGCCCTGGAGTCAGGAAGACCTGAGTTCAAATCCAGCATCAGACACTTGACATGTACTAGCTGTGTGACCCTAGGCAAGTCATGTCACCCCAATTGCCTCACCGAAGAAAAAGAAAAAAAAAAGAGTGGGCCTCCCTATCTCACCTAACCCCTCACTGGCTCAATTTCATTGCTCATTGGCTTTGATACTTCCGTTTCTAACCTTGGTTGGTTTACCCTTCCTTGGCAAGACTGGTACACCATCACCACACCCAGAAGGGCTCAAGATATTGGCACTTGATTTAGCATGAACAATGAAGGCATTTTTCACACTGCAGTTCAGAACTCACAAACTCAAGTGATCCACTGGCCTCAGCTATCCCTGGTAGCAAGAATTATAAGTATACACCACCATGCCTGGCCAAAAAGCTATATTTCTTGTAGGAACCTTTAGAGACCCATTTTGCACATATGGACACTTTCAGACAAACCTCCTTTTAGGTACAACATTGACAAGGAATTATGACTCTAAGAATTTTATTATTTTCACTTATCAACTTTGGCATTCATTGCCTTGTTTAGAGGAATTCCATTTCATTTGATAAGTTTTTATTAGAAAGGGAACCATGCAATGATAGAGTAGGATCATGATATTCTTACCCACATTTTGAGCTATAAGTGCTCCTGCTACAAGAAACCATAAAATATAATCCACAAGGTTTCTGTACAATATATACTCCTTGAAGTGTTCAGTTAATAAATTCCAACTCAGAGAATGGGACTGTTAAACTCACTTTTAAAGGTACAATATGGCTTTCCATTACTTCCATTTATATTGCTGATAACAGAAAGCCCTTTTGGTTGTTAACAGCCATATCTATTGCAGCCTGATTTTACCTATGGGGAAGAACTCTCCTCATTCAGTACATTTACCACCCAGCACTAAAAGGTAGGGACTTGATTTATACCAACATTTCTCCCCCTACCTTTACAGTAGAGAGTAAGGGCAAATCTTAGTTTTAAATCTAGTCTTTTGCAGCTTTCTATTCTACATGCCCCTCAAATATCACAGCAAAAAAGACTATATTCTTTGTGGGAACTCCAAAAACTAAGGCTACTGGTTGCTGCACTATCTCAATGATTTGTAATTGATATGACACTTTTATCACAAATATGGAAATTAGTCCCAGGGTGAATAATTTTTTAAAGAACAGAAACATCATTCAGTTAATCTCTTTCAGCCTTAATAAGAGTTCTAACATTACTAGAGAAAATGTTATACATCACTGTATTCAGGGATATGTGAAAGCATATATGGAGAGGTTGATAAATTAGAACCTCGAAGGGACCTTAGAGATCCATCTAATACAGGGGATCTTAACCATTTTTGTGTGTATCACAGACCATTTTGATGGTATAGTGAAGCTGATGGACCCCTTCTCTAAAGAATGTTTTTAAATGCACAAAATTATATGCACAGGATTATAAAAAAAGCCAAACGTATTAAAATATAGTTATCAAATTTATTGTAAAAGTTCATGAACCCCAGCTTGAGAATTTTATCTAATGCCACCACCCCCCTTTTACAAATGGGGAAACTGAAGCCCAGAGGGTTAAATGAATGTACTAAGATCACACAAATACCAAACAGAAGACTCATGATTTGAACCCAGGTCATCTGACTTTAAATCTAGAACCCTTTCCACTATACCATACAGCTAATACATGGTAAATATATAAATACATGTAGATAGAAGGAATTCTTGATAAACATGACCTGGGGTAAGAAATAGCCCAAGTTCAAACATGGCCTTAAATACCTTGGGAAGGCCACTTAATAAGTGTCTGCCTCATTTTCCTCAACTGCAAAACAAGGACGTAATAGCAACTATGTCCCAGAGTTGTGTAAGGATCAAATATGATAATAGCTTTAAAGTACTTAGTACAATGGCTGGCACATAGTAGGTGCTTTTAAAATGCTTGGGATTTTTTTCCCCTTCTTCCTTTAGTAGAAAAATCAACATTTTCCAGAAATGGAAGAAAACGAGTAGGGTCTAAATGTTATTTTCCCCCTAAGAGCCCTTTAAACAACAAAGATAAAAAGAAAGATGCTATAAAAATGTTTTTGACATTTCCCATTTTTAAACATAAACACATTGATGTATTTTTAATACTACAAAACAGATAAAAGAGAGAGTAATATTTTAAAGGGTTGAATACTTTATATTAAAGTAAACAAAGCAAAAGAGCTGTCCAGGAAGTCAAAAGTTATTATCCACAAAAAGAAGCATGTTCTTTTCATTATGGCAACAAGTAACTCCAAATGCATCAGACATGATGTCTAAACTCTGTACAGAGCTCAAGGCTACATTTATCCTTACATTAATTTCTCAACCTAATGCTCCCCCAACCCTGGTAAAAGAGGCTTTTCTAAAGATGGTGAAGGATATCCTCCACAGATTTATATTGATGGCAGAGGAAAATTCCCCCAGTTCATCTCACCACCCACCCACTTCTTCCTCCCCACTCAATTCTGGCCCTTTTAGTCTGTGAACAAAGAAGTCTACAAACCTCAATGAAAATGTGAACAAAGAGTTCCAAAGGGATTTATGATCAATGTGTTTAGTAGAGAATATCCTGGTCTCGAATATGCAGACCTGACTTGAAATGCCAACTAACCCCTTGCTAACCAAATGACCATGAGGAAGTCATTTAAACTCTTTGAGCCTTGACATCTTCATTTGTAGAATGGCATGATACCTACCTTGGCTGCCTGGGGATTATATTGTCAGGACAGTATTTGAACTTTTAAAATTGATTAGATAACAAGCAACATCAGAGTCAGGAAAACCAGGATTCACATCACTCCTATGGCATGCACTGGCTCTGTGAGGTAGGGCACGTCATTAACCTCTCAGTAACCGCCCCCCCCCCCACCAAGATAATCTCTAAGATTATAAACTGCATAGAAGTTACCTCACCACAAGCTCTATTTACCAATGAAATCATAAGTCTGGTTCCTCCCACACACAAAAAGACAATATAGATGAGAGAGAGAGAGAGAGAGAGAGAGAGAGAGAGAGAGAGAGAGAGAGAGAGAGAGAGAGAGAGAGAGAGAGAGAACAGGCATAGATAAACAGCATGGTTCAATGGAGAGAACATAGGCTTTGGAATTAAAGGAGCCAAGTTCAAAAGATCATAAATTTAGAGCTGGAAGGGAACTTTGAAGCACAGTTAATTTAAATGACTTGCCCAGAGTCACCCAGCTAGTAAGAGGTTGAGGTATTACTTGAACGCAATTCTTCCTGCCTCCAAGTCCCACAGCTTATCCACTATGCCAATCCTATCTCAGCTACTTACCCTACCTCTGTGATCTTGGCGAGTCATTTAAGTTCCCTGGGACTCAGGTTCTGTATCCCTGGGAGTTAGTTTAGATGACCTCTAAAGGTTCCTTCCAACTTTCTGGCTATGATTTTATTTTGATCATAAAGAAGATCATAACTGTTCATGTACCTAAGCAGGGACTGTTCCCATCATGCCAGGATGCCATGTTTATACTTTCCCTAGCAACACTTCTGTTGTGAGGAAAACTATTTTCCACTCAAACTAAAATTAATTCAAAAGGAAGAAAGTGGGGACAATGATATCCACATACGTAATTACTCAAAGTCTTGACAAAGTTTTAAAGCTTAATAGCTTCATTTTTCCCGGGAGGAACTCAATTCAAATAAAACCTCAGCCTCTTACTAGCTATGTGACTGTGGGCAAGTTACTTAAACTCGGTGCCTCAATTGTTTCATGTGGAAGATGAGGGGGTTGGAATGCATGGCTTCTAAGATCCCTTCATACTCTAAATCCATGATTTTATTAAGTGTTAACTGCTTAAAACTGCACTAAGACTTTGGAGACACCCTATTGTTTGGGACCTCACAAATATAGTGGGTAAACTATTTGCTCTAACTTCATTTTCTGGCTTCTTTAAAGACTCATCTGAAATCCCACCTACTATAAGAAGCCTTTTTCAGTCTTCTTAACCACTACTTCTTTCATCTCTGAAGTTGCCTTCTATTCACTTCAGCATACATTGTGTATATATCTAGTTTTGTCTCTCCCAATAGACAAGCAGTTCCTTGGGAGTGGGCACTGTTTTTGTCTTCCTTTGTATCCACAGTTCTTGGCACAGTGTTTAGCACATAGTAGGTACTTAATAAATGTTTTTTGATAGATTGATTACTGGATGATTGATTGTTTGAGCATGACTGGTGTCCTATCTTTACAACTATCTATCTGGGGACACTTAAGTGATATCTACCTACAGACTCAGGTGCACTCGTGGCCCTAGAAGCAGTCTGGATTTTGTGCAGGTAGACAAAAAGTTCCATGAATCTGTTTCTTAGCATTAAGTTCATTTTGTTATAAGCTCAGCTATTTGCTGCTCCAGTACTAGTAACTATGTTTTGCCTTATCTAGTATAACTCAATTCTAATAAACTAGGTCCCTCTCCTGTTTTGTCCCTGTCCCTATCCCTACCCAAAGTAATTCAGTACTTACTCTGGTACCTATGTCAGGCTATTATAGCCTACTGTGTTATAGTCAAACTGAGATTAGGATTGTTCTGAGATTACATCCAGTCTTGATCTCACTAGTCCTTCCAAGGACTAGATGGAGTTCTGCTCCTGACCCACAGCCTTTGTGGCTAACTACCCCATTCATTCTGATGTCATCCACTTGTCTGCCTGCAACTCCACCTACTTCCTACCAACAGATTGCCCCAATATCACACTCTGTTCACCTGCCAAGATTCACCTCCCCCCTTCCACTACCCATTGCCTTACTTCCCTGACACCAGATGATGTCTTGGCTAGACCTCCTCTCCATACTGTCCTGTTGCTCCCCACACCAATGCCTATTTCCTCCTAGTGCCCCATGCTGGGATCTTCCCAGACTGCCTGCTCCATTACTAGCAGAACTGTCTGGTCACTATGCCCTGACTATTCCCCATCTGGCTTGGCCTGCCACCCACCAAGCCCTGGTGCTGACAGCAGGAAGAATTATGCTCATTAATATTAGCATCATTTCAACACTACTCTGCATGAATGAGATTCCTTTGTATATATATTTAAACAACCCATGGCCACACCACATACAACAACCTTCAGGGGAAAACAAACCCTGACATTTGAACCATGCAGGATGGCTCTTTTTGTGATGTAGCTCCCACTGCTATTTATTCATTTCTCCCAAAACACATACTATATATGCACAGAAATAGTTAATTAAAGTAGGATATGTTGGGGAGTGGGGCAGGGTGCAGAATACTAGTTCGCTTGATGTCAACCAGAATTCAAATATAAGACTTAAACTATAGATCTCAGGCAAAGAGCTCACATGAGACAAAATGTCTGTATTTTTCTAAAGAGCCATAAGTATCTGTTGGCATTATCTCGTATTGTTCAATTTATCTATATTTTATTTCCATATTTTTAAATACCTCTCTAAAAATGTTGAAATAGTCAACAGAATTTAGTGATCACAAATGGGCATAAAGAAGAGATTAGAGATTTAAAGAAGGAAGGAATGTTAAAGATCATCTAGCCCAAACTCTGCACTTTACATATGAGAAAACTAAACCCCAAGCAAGGAAATTGACTGACATAAGGTCACCTATTTAGTAAGTGGAAGAATCAGGACTCAAATTCTCAAAATAGTTCAAAACCAAAGCTGAATATACACCACAACTACATGATGCCATATATTGTGGGAAGTCCTTTTTAAAGTATTGGGGGGAGGAGGAGAGTTTACATTACTTGGGAGGATGGGGGAGAATACTACAGTGTTTTGTTGGCTCATTATATAACATCAGGCAATTCTGGCTCAATTTTGAATGCTGTGCTTATTACATTTGAGCTGGACTGAAATTTGGAAATTATTTAGGAAAGATATGCTTAGTGAAAAACTGCCTGGGGTAAGAATTCAACTTCAATATTTGTTTACACAAATATACATGAGGGACAGATGAATCCCGCTTTGTACCATGGAATCTTATTCAAATACTTTATCTTTGAGAAAATCTATAAAATCAAAATTTTATTTAATGAAGTATTTTTAACATCATTATGATTAATTCAACAAACCTTAATAAAGGCAAACTAGGAGTTAGTACAGTATGCTAAAGAGAGAACCAGCCTCACAATCAGGAAGATCTGAGTTCAGATTCTGTCTCACATACCAACTGTGGTACCCTGGGCACGTCATTTAACTTCTTAGGGACCCAGACAACCCGCTAAGACTGTAACTTGCAGGACAAGTGTTAATTTGCATAGGTTAAAGAAATTGCTCCTCTACGTGTTTCTTTGGCATAGGCAAGGTCATCATTAGCCAGGGAAATAGTTGCTCCTTGAATCCAGTGGTCAGCAAGGGAAGTCAAGAAGTCATGAAGACAAAAGATATGTTTGCACTTACTGAAGGTCATTAGGGATGGATTTAATTAGTGCCTTCCCTTCTAAAGATAACCTTGGTACTGTGTATATATACACATTTATATTCATGTTGACTCTACCTTAGAATGTAAACCCCTTGAGGGAAGAGAATTGATTTTCTTTTTTTCTTTGTATCCCTACCACTTAGTATAGTGCCTGACACATAGGAAGCACTCAATGAATACTTGTCAATTGCTTGATTGACTGACCAATTTCCTTATCAGACATCTCCTATATACTGTACCTTTGAAATCCCAGCCTCTCCAAAAAATTCCAAGCACCCCAAATTAAGTCCTATCCTCAAAGAAACTATAATGAAATAAGGAGGGAAAATATACAAAAATTAGATAACCCAAAGCATATTGTCTCAAGAGCAGAGGAGAGATTCAAAGTGTTCTTGGAAAGTTTGAGAAGGGAAGAGATCCCTTTCAGGTAGAAAAGATCAGAGCCATCTTCCTAGAAGAGTTGGCACCTCATCTAGGCCAGGAGAAAAGCAATAGATTAAGTCTGCCCAATAGTGACAAAAGTAAACCCATTTAAAAAATCAAGATATAGAATCTGACATAGCTTATGAAGACTACACTACAAATAGCTGGGGTTGGCATCAATCTTACCAATGTACCATTTTTTTTTTTTTATTATGGCAGTCTCTTACTTAGAAATTCTTCAATGGATCCTTGTTGCCTACATAATAAAGTCGAAGAACATTAAAGCTGGTGTGTGCATGAGAAACCATCCAGCCCAATTCCTTTGTAGAATCAGAGAAATTCAAAGTGAGGAAAGACCTCAGAAGTTAATTAGGTCGATAATCGGAAAGAACATCAACTCTTCAAAATCAGTGACATGTCATCATCAAATCTTCATTTAAAGATCTCCATTGTTGGAGAATTCACTACCTTCTCCCCTCCTTATTCTATTTTTGAACAACCATAACTATTGGGACTTTTTTTTTCTTTATAGTGAGCCTAAACTTGCCTCTGTTATTTCTGCCCATTGCTTTTAACTCTGTCTTTTGTTGGCAGAAGTCTCATCTCTTTCTGTTATGATAGATTTTCAAAAGCTGGAGGACAATTAGTATACCTACCCTTAAGTTTCCTAATGCCCAGGCTGAATTTTTATAATTCCTTTAGCAGCTCCTTACCTGAAAATTCCTGTAGTTCTCTAAGTATCCTGACTACCTCAATGAGGCAGTGGTTGCTGTGTCCTGTGTCCATGGCCTCCCTAACTAAAAAGATACTATTCATGTGGTCTGACCAGAAGAGAATACAGGTAAGACTATTGCCTGCCTTGTCTAGGAACTGCAGCTTTTTCCTTCGATTTTGAAGTATACTCAATGTTTTGAGATGAACAAAGTTTAAGTTGAATCATTAAATGTTACTTAAATTATATAGCAATTCAAATTAAGATCCAATTTACTTAAGGAACTGGTTCTCAGTAGTAAAGGAAATTGTTAATACATTCTCAATTTGAACAACTGTAAGGAACACTGATATGTTTTTTACTAGATGTATAATCTTTTGAATATTGATCATTCTTGGAGAGTGTTTTAGTATTATTTTTATACACATTAGTCATTTTGACATATATCCTTACTCCTCCCTTACCCAAAGAGCCTTGTCATTTAATGGGGGGAAAAATTAAGCAAAATCAACTGAAATCTCAGCCATGTTTCACAACATATGTGAAATTCCATACCCACAGTGCCTAGCATCTCCAATTAAAGGAGGGAAGCACATTTCCTCAATTGTTCTCTGTGCATTTCCATGTGTAGATGTTGTCTTCTCCTATACAATATAAGGTTCTTTATTACATGGACTGTTTTATGTCTTTATATCCCCAATACCTTGCATAGTGTCTAGCACACAGAAAGTACCTAATAAATGTTGATGTATTGGTTGATTTTGACACAGTTACTAGACCAGTAGATAAGAGGGATATGTACAGACTATGCACTACTTTACTTCCTGAAGTAATATTGTAGTCTTTCATGTTATCCTTATGAACAAGAGAGGTAGATGTGGAATATATGATAGGTGGGTCAACTGGGTTTGGAACTGGTTGACTGACCAGACTCAAAGAAAGGACAGTGATTAATGAATGGATCAATATCAACCTCATGGGAAGCATAAATGGAATGTCATAGGGCTCTGTCTTTGTTGCTATTCGAGTCAACCTTTTTTCAATGATTTGGAAATATAGATTGTATATTCATCATATGTGCAGAGGTAATGAAGCTTGAAGAGATAGTTAATATATTGAATTTTATAACTATGATCTACATATATACCGATGGGTTAGAAGGGTAAGCTAATGCTAAAGTGGAATTTATTGGGATTAATATGAATTCTTGCACGAGTTCAAAAGTTCATCGGCAAAGGTAAAAGATGAGGGAGCTATGATTAGATAGTTATTTATTTGAAAAAGGCCTATAGATTTCAATGGATTGTAAACCCAATACAAGTGTTAAATGGTCAATTGTTTTAAAATGAGCCTGATTTCATTCCACTGTGGAGGGATAAATAACTTGGAAGACAAAATTCTTTCCTGGAAAATGATTGTGAATTTTTAAAAACCCTAAAATCATCCTAGTCTGCATTAATAGAAATGCAGTATCCCAAGTGAATCCTATTGTGCTCTTCTCTGATCAAATCACATCTGAAGTATTGCATCCATTTCTTGTAATCACATTTTAGAAGCGTCACTTACAAACTAAAATATAACTAAAAGAGGGTGGCCAGGCTGGTAGAGACTTGAAACCATTCACTATAATGATTGGTTAAAAAAAAAAAACTGGGGAAGTTTAGCCTAGAGAATAGATTTAGAAGAGACAGTATGATTATCTCCAAATATTTGAAAGATTGTTATGGGGAAGAAGGATTAGACTTGTTTTACTTGGGCCCTGAAGGTATATGGGATGTTCTGGGAGAACTAAAATCTCTGGCATAAGGGCTTGTGAGCCCTTTTAAGTGCTGCTCATCCACCTTTTATTTCCATTGTCACCCAATTCTCACCTGTGGCTCCAAAAAGCTGTAACATGCACAGGGTCCACACCCCAGTGAAACCATCTCAAAAGAGGCTCTAAATGAGGTTGAGGACTCACAACTGTAAATGAGTTAGGGGCATGTCTTCCCAAGCATGTGAAGACTCCCTGCCCCCTCTCCTCCTGCTCCCAGGACCATTAAGTTGACTGAAGCAGGCACTGGGGAGTGCTTAGAGCTTGGTCAGACTGTATCACAGGCTATCACCAGTCATCCTGACTTTTGTCTTGTCACTGGACTTTGATGACTCTAGAAGAGAGAGGCTGATGACTTTGTGTAATTCTGCCTCACTTAAATCCAATCCACGCACAAGTCAAGACATGATCCTAAGGTATCATTGGTCCACTTTGGACAAGGACAAACAATAACTTGGGACATAACTGGACCCAAAGGATAGAAATTCTAGGGAGGCAGGTTTCAGCTCCATCTAAGGAAAATATTTCATAATAATTAGAATAGCCCCAAATGAAACAACCTGCTTTAAGAAATAATAGGTTACCCATCATTTGAGACTCTCAAATTAGAGTTTTGTATGAATATTGTAGAAGGGATGAATGTGTTGCCTGTGGAATGAGTAAAATAACCTCTAAAATCCAAGCTAATTCAGATTCTATGATTCTATAATAATCTCAGGTTACATACATCTAGCACAATTTTTTTCTCTCTCCCTTGAATTTCTACGACACTTTATTTATACTATTCTTATGGCATTTGTATTGTCTATACTTTATCTTAGTTTTGTTGCTCCAGATCCTCACTCCATTGTAACTTCAAAGGGTAAGGAATAACATAGAGGAGACCTGGATTTATCTAAGTGCTTTATTGGCGCACATAGCTCTGGCTCACAACTACAGTGAACAAATTTATAGTACGAAATGTCCCTAAAACCCCCCTTCTCCAAGGAGGAGTGAGATAGGGAATAAGCATTTAGTAAGTCCCTTCTATGTAGCAGGCACTGTGTTAAGTCTTTTACCAATACTAAGTGCAGAATAATATTCCTCCTTCTTTAAATTATCCAATTCCTTCTTCTCAACAGCATAACACTCAGAGGAGATAGTCTTCCAAAGCATTTCACTAAATGTAATGTAAAAAAACGGTTGAAGATGCTCTCTATTTCTATTGTTTCCTCCCCTTCCCTCCTTTACAATGTCACTGGCATATTCTTGGACATATCCAGTCCAAGCTTTGGCAAAAAGACTCCTTTATCATCCTAGTTCTAATCTTACTGATCCTGCATAGTTGGCCCCTCAGTTCATCAGCAGATTATCCTGACCAGAGCCCCTCCAGTTTGGCATTCCTATAGGCTGCTGTGGGATAACCCCCTTCCTGCTGATGCCCAGCAAGACTTCAGTATCTCTGCTCCAAGGATCCTTGTTGTCAGTACCTATATTTCTTGAGATAAAAAGCTTGCAAAAAATAATAAGACTAGACAGGCCTAAAGATAAGCTGCAGCTACCAAGGTTATTTCTATAACTATTGAGTATCATCCTTGGGCCTGAGCCAGCTGCTGCCCAAACCCTCAGATCCTGTATTTTTCTGGCTAAAGGTTTCTGATGCTTTTCCAGCAAGTTAACCCCTCAGCTACCATTATATTCTCTCATTTTTTATGTCATACAAGTACAATAAGTGTGAAAATAAATACTTTATCCAGGATCCTTGATTAATTTGTACCATATTTTCCTCAAGCATTATTTCATTTCTTATCTCCTCTAATGCTAATGCCAATAGGTCTTCCTATAATGTTTGGAGTAGTTCTGTTTGTTTGTTTGTTTTAATCAAGATATGTTTCCAAAATAGAACTTTGACTTCCAACTTAATAGAATATCCAAAAAAAAGAGGAGGGGGGGAAGCAATATAAGGACAGAATTGACCACAAGTGTTTATGGGAAATATTAAATGCAGCAAATGTATTAACTAACAGAATGTCAAAAAACTCACAATTATGAAGATATAAAATAGAATTGAGGTAGGGACCACCTTCCCATTCCTTTACCTGGTTTGCTTCTCTCAGGTTTTTTTTTTTTTCAGGACTCATGACACTATTAAAGCAACTGTTCTCCATTTAAAAATAACCCACATTTCCCTTGTACCTTTCAAGTCATCTCTCATGGTCTTAAAGAAGGGAACTTCGGATGAAGCAGACACTAACTGAAACCACTGTGGTGTTACTGTCATGGAATAATTATCATCTATCCCTTCTCCTCACTTTATTATCCTTGAGAGTCTTCAAACTCCTTGCAGTAATCCATATATGAAAAACTAAGATCTCCCAACCAAGGGCTGATGTCATGTTAGTTTCCTTTCTCCCCAAACTGCGAAGAACTACAAATCCCAGAGTTATTATTCTGGGGCCGGTCTACCCCTCACCACAGGTTGTTATACCAACATAGTTAAGAATGAAAAACTGGGAAGTGATGCAGACAACTGGTTCTGGATAAGATAAGGTGAAATCTCAGAGACCAGAGACTCAAAGACAGAATCCAAGATGTGGTGGTATGGGATTTAAGAAGGTGATCACCATGTTATGGGAGGATTATGGGCCCCAGTTACCCCAAAAGTTGTCTGGGGAGGTCAAGGAACTTTTTCCTTGAAACCTCAGGAGTTTTCCCTTGAGATCAAGAAGGCCTCTCCTTGAGCTCAATCAAGGACATACACACCCAAAAGAGATAAGCAGCACCAGATGGAACTGAGCATGCTCCAGGACCACCACCCCCCGCAGTCCAGTCCTCCTGAGCACCTGGATGAGGTAATCCTGTTGGGAGTGACTACACCAGGAGAAACCACCTGGAACTGCCCACCAGCAGACTGCTCAGACCCACCAGGATGGAGTTAATGCCCATCACCAGATTGCTCAGGACAGGTCATCACCTACCTCAGCCTACCACCAGAGCACCCCCAGCCCACCACCCAATAAGGGACATTCTTACCCGCGCCATCTGAACCCTATAAAAGAGTGTTCCCCAAGCTAGTCAGGGAGGAAAGCATTTTATGTCTCCAAAACCTTCCTCCCAGCCAGTTTCTCTTGTGCCCCAATAAAACTGTTCTTTTATTCCTAAATAGGACTTGCGCAAGAGTGTAATTCTTTACAGAGGAATCCTGTGCATTCTCCCCATATCACCCAGTACAGGTTCAATGAATGGGAACAAAGTCCTGTGTATTTGTCTACAACTTGTAGGCTCCCAGAGGCATCCATCAATCCTTGTATCTCCAAGTACTTTTCTTTAAAAAAGAAAAAGTATCATTGATTCCTTTTGTCATTATAATGCAGTCATTTCACATACCACTTCCAGGTGGGATGTTCCTTTGAGGGAAGGGGGAAAGAATGCTTTTTTTCAGTAATAGTAGCCCTCCACCTCTTGCTGTGAGGGGGAAGATGGGTTCATTATTTATTCCCAGGAAGTTTCAGTGCTTTTTCATGTACACAGAGATCAACTTCTGGTTTATAATTTGCACTGTTGTACTCATGTTTTCCAAGTACTTTTGTTGTGCATCCAAGTGACCAATCTAACTGAATCTAATCCTGTTCACATTCATCTGTCCATTTACCAGATAGAGGCTGAAGTCTTCTCTGGAAGTAAAGTTTATCATACTGGATAGAGCACCAAACTTGCCAAGATGCTAGGAAATATAAAACAATATATTGATTTCTGGAATTTCTGAAGGCTGATTGTAACCTTCAAGGTGAAATCCGGGTTTTAGTCTAATTCATTGATACAGAGGAGTCTTTACCAGAAGACAGTTGCTAATACTCAAGCAGTAGAGGCAACATTCTTTCCTGGTGGAAACACCTTTATCAATTCTATTGGTTTAGGAATCTACCTCCACCAATAAAAACAACTTTCTATCTTGGGTATGTAGAACCAGAATAATACCATTTACTTGGAGCCTAGCTGAAGGCCTGGCCCACTGCTTTTCTATCCAAAGAAATAGAGACTTGAGCTCATGTCTACCCTAAATAGTGAATCATAAAATCCTTAAAACTCCTCTTAAAATCTTGCCACCAAGATTATTCATGGGTTCTGGGGCACATTTCTTACATATTGCTGACCATCTAAGCCATAGATCATTATCAATTTCCTGTTTCTTTGTGGTATTTCCATGGAAATAGGGTATTTTTCTTATTCAGAGGTAGGATCCTTCCAATTTATGCCAACTAGTCACTACAATTGATCTATGCCAACCATTTCTCTCATCCATTAATATAACTTTTGAGGAGATTACCATTATGATTATGTGTCTTCCCTACTAGTAGCCATGTTCCTTGAGATCAGAAGTCTCATTTAAAATATATTTTTAACTCCCAGAGCACCTAAGATACAGCTACAGAAATAAGAAAAATCAATCAACAGAGAATAACCACCAAAAATTAAAAATAAAAACTAGGAAGTTACAAGACTTAAACTAGGAAAAAACAAAAATAGTTCAGCAAGTACAATTCTGGCCCAATGTGTTTATAATCTGAAAACAGTAGATTATGGTATGTAGACTGAGATGTGATGTGATGTGATATGATATACCTGAATACTCTGATATAGGAAGATAATGTTTTAGTTCTCCCTATCTACATAGAATAAAATCAAATATTAGCATGAAGGGACATTAGAGATCATTAATTTTATATAACCCCTTGATTTTACAAGAGAGGATTAGAAACACTAAGGGGACATTGAATAAGATCTCCCACAGCTTTAAAATGCTATGGCATTCATGTCACAAGATAAGTCAAAAAGTTCAATTCAATTCAAAAAAGATTATTAAGCACCTACATTCCATTAAGCACTAGATGCTAGGTGGTAGGAATACAAAAACAAAAACAGAACCTAATGAGTAATTAATACTCTCAAGGAATTTATATTCTGATATCAGATTAATTGAAGAATTTGTTTCATGCTAATTGATAGTAGGTAAAACAAGAGTAAGAGCAGCATTTATTTATTTGTTTGCTTGGTGGCTCATTTATTTACTTATTTAACTGTTTGATCTATATATTTAAATTAAATTGAGGTATTATTTATGGTTTGTTAGATATTATATATCTAAAGAACCTTTGATGGTCTCAAGCTCTAAAAATTCTCTGAAGGATAACAAATGTAATTTCCCTGAACATATGTTAAAACATTGTGATTTTTCTATTACCTATTCATAAATTTTACACTTTAAATTCTGAGTAGGCATTTGAGTAAATATGGCAACATATTTTCTCCTAAAGAAATACATACATATATGTTGTTGTTCAGTTGTTTCCATCATGGGCAACTCTTTGTCACCTGGTTTGAGGTTTTCTTGGCAAAGATACTGGAGTGGCTTGGCATTTCCAGCTCATTCTACAGACAAGGAAACTGAGGCAAGTAGGGTTAAATGAATTGCCCAGGGTCACACAGGTACTAAGCATCTGAGGCCATATTTGAATTCAGGAAGATGAGTCTTCCTCAATGTAGGCCAGGCACTTTATCCACTGTGACACCTAGGTGCCCTCAAATGCTATATTAGTCTATTCCTGTAATGATATCTAGGGGACCCTGAAAGTTCAGTCCCCCAAAGTCCCAGACATGGCCCAAGCCTGAAAACCTCAAGACCTTCTGGAGTTGCAATGGGCAGAAAAAGCTTTGACCATTTCAGAACTTTAGGTTTATAGATTTTTATATTGTAACTCATTTGCTTGGGACAGGAAAATCCTTAGACCTGGCCCCAAAGGGATGTATTTCTAGGAAATGTGGGTTCAGTCACTCCCTTTTTCCTGTTCCCTATTGGTCGACACAAAACCAACCACAAACTATCCTTTCCCATCATTCTCAAAAAAGATACCCTTAATCCTCTAGATCTACAGCCTTTCCTCACTCTCTTCATCCTCTCCTAATTGTTGTATCACCACTACCACCATGACCATTGCTAGAGGCAACTGAAGTACTAGGTAGGAATAGGGAGACTTTATGTTTTTAAAAAATGGTTGTACTGCTACTGAATTCACAAAGAAAGGGAGGGTGGAAGACAGAGCCCCTTTCTATAGAACCAAGAAGCCAGGCTACTGTCAGCTTGACTGCCTATGCTTATGGTCATCCCTGACCATCTCAACCTCAAAATATCTCTCTGAAATTCTAGTGGTGGCAATGATGGAGTTGTATGATAGGATAGAAGGAACATTAGATTTGGAATCAGATGACCTGGGTGCAAATTCTAGTCCTTTCCTTTATTACCTGTATGACTGTAGGTAAGTCATTTTAATTAGGGTGGGGGCTGGAGGGGTCCTGAATCTCTTCATCTGGCAAATACGATAGTCTCTTCCACCTGTGAAATTATATGACTCTGTATCAGTTTTTGTGTACAATAACCAAAAAAAAAATGAATGAATGAAAGAAAATGCATTCATTAAGCATTTGTTAATTTCCAACCACTATTCTTAGTGTTGTGGATACAAATACAAAATATACTTGCCCTCAAAGAACATGCATTCTAATAAAGGGAGACAACATCTATCAAAGAGAGAAGCCAGGGAAGGCTGTTTTGCTTTGGGAAGTTATTGAGACAGAATTAATGTCATAAAGGAATTGATTTACATACCTTTTCTCTCATTTTCTTGAAAAATTATTTCACTGGGAATTTATTTGCCTTTTGATAACGCTGAACGGCCACTTTCAGAAAACATTAGAAAACTAAATTTCTTGTCACTTAAAAAACAAAATATCTCTCCCAAGAGCTAGCTAGATTTTCACAAACATAATTTCATCAGTCTTCATACTGTTCCTTTGAAGTGAGTAGGGACAGATGTTTTCTCATTTCATTGAGACAAAAATCACATTTATCTTACATTTTTTTAAGCATTCATACAGATGGGCAGTGGCAAATCTAGGATTAAAATTCAATTCTGTTTGCCAGTTCACTCTCCTGTCCAGTAGATGATATTATCATCAAAATACATTCATTTTTAGAACTAGGAAAGATTATGTCTACATTCCGTTATGGTAGAGATTGCCAAATTGATAAAGTATTTTGATATGATATGTTGGGACACCTAAAAATGATTTCAATATGGGGAATCCTTCAAATGGAGTCTGATTTTCAATGGTTTTGTTTGAAAAAATATGATATCTTTTGCAAATAATTTTCCAAATTAAAAAAAAATCATGTAAGGTAAGTTACTAAGATCAAAAACTGTATAGGTTATTTTTTTAAAAATACTAAGATATATGGAATGTGTTTCGTTATGAAGTTTGAAAGATTACTGATGGCTGCGATTATGTTATCAAAGCTATAGATTGAACTGGACCTTACTTAATAGCTTTATGATCTCATTTCTAGATACTCACCACTACTATAGAATTCAACTTGTCCATTCCTTTTCATCTTGTATAATTTGTTATCATGATTATTATTCATTATAATAATAAGAATTTGTATATTTCTTACTATGTGCCAGGCACTGTGCTAAGTCTTTTATGATTATTATCTCATTTGATCCTCACAACAACACTACAAGATATGTACTATTATTATCCTCCTTTTACAAATGAGGAAAGTGAGACATATGGAGCTTAAGTGACTTGCTTAGGGTCACACACACAGTTTGTAAATGTCTAAGACAAAATTTGAACTCTGATCTTCCTGACTCTAAGCTGAGAATTCTATCAATTGCCCCAGTGGAGACATAATGTTCACACTGAATGTCAACAACAATCATTTGGCATTTAAATCCTTTCCTAATTGGCCCCCAACTTAAATTTCTAGATTAATTTCATATTACTTGTGCATATCCATTCTACATTCCAATGAGTCTGGCCTAGTTGCCATTTTCCACACATTATATTCCATCTTCTGTCTACATTCCCAGACTTGGAATGACCTCCCTCTTTGTCTCTGGTTTTTGGAAATCTTCATTTCCCTTCTAAGCTCAGCTCCCATGCCACTTCGAATGCATGCCTCTCTGGAACCCTGCCAGCTATTAAGTGATCTCCCATACCCCAAACTGATTTGTATATATATTGTATTTATATACTTATTAATGATAGTATATGCCAGTAGAATGTAAATTCCTTGGGGGCATAGATGAGGTGTTTTTTTTTCTTTTGTTCTTGGCATCATGAGTATCTAATAGAGTGACTGGCATATAGTAGTTACTGAATAATTGATTAATTCTGTTGAATATGGCTAGAAAAACTTTACAAGTCAGTCAATGAAGAGAAAAGGGACCTTACAGGGCTTACTGATTTAAGGGATTGGCAAAAGATTATTAATGAAACTCATGAAGGACTTCAGAAAGATTTTTAATAGCCTAATGGCTTTTATTGTGGTTACTGGCTGTGATGCTTTCACTTAAAAAGACTGATCTCTAGATGGAAAGTCATGAGTCTAGAAGGTTTTCTCCAGGAGACAGTCATAATATTTGCTCCCCATACTTCCTGACACTGTTGCCTCCTTAAGTGTTTGCCCCTATCTCCTACCACACTTTCAATAAGGACTGAGAAGTTTGAGAGGAAAGCTATTGTTTTCATTTTTGGTGTCCAAATTACTCTTTAGTGATTTAGTTTTTCTGACTCCCCAATGTGTTGTTGTACCATTGGGCTCACCCTTTCTGAAATCTTATATAACTCAATAAGCAATTATCAAGTACCTACTATGTGCTAAGCATTGGAAAAACAAAAGAAGTTTTTCACATATAGACATATACAGGCAGTTCACATTCTACTAGGGAAAAGGTGTGGGGGGGTTAATTCTCTAATAATTTACACTCTACTCAAAAAGATGTTTTTGAAGAGTATGTTGCCACCTATATCATATCCAACTTCTATTGGCGTCTCAGGTCAGCCAATCAGCTAGGGTCTGCATGTTTGTGATGTACCTGTTGCTCAATACAGAATTACAGAGAAGGAGAAGAATGTGACCTTCTGTGCTCTGATGCTCTGTGAATATAACAATTATGCAAATTTTTTGTAAAGGCTTAAGAATGGATTGTGTGCATTTTTTAGTAGGCCCTGAAAAGCAGTCTTCCTAGAAATGATAGAAGCCCTATAATTAACTTGTTTCAAGTGATTTGAATGTAACATGGTGTTACCATGCCCCCTTTGTAGTTTCCAACTGCAGTCTTAAAGAAAGCATTAGACTTGTATCCTTCTCAAGATTTGTGGATAGAGCTTCTTATTGAAGAACAAAGGCAAGGCTGAACCCTTTATTAGAAACAAAGTTATAATTCAGTGCTCCTGCATTTCCTCCATTGCATTTGGGACTAGCTACACATCAGGAGCAGCCTCTCATCCAGGGATTCAATAAAACCATCATTTTGGCAAAACAAAACAAAACAAAATTTTGGCATTAGCAAATCATGAGTCATCTCTGTGATCCTTACAGCTGTGCTTTGCACTGGGGGTAATAAATCATGTGTAAATAATAATCACTGAAATTAAATGTGTGGATGTTGGATAATTCTTTGTCATTGTTACCCACTAATAACAGTAATTTGGTTAAGTAAATTGTATTGATATCAAATGTTTCTAGTCTGCAGCTTTCAATTAGCAGGTCATACATTCCATCTTCAAATGACACAACATTTCAGCTGATATTTCCTCCTAGAGAATATTCAGCAAGATAGCTTACCCCTTTGTTTAATGGGAACTTTACTTCTGTTTGTTTCATGACCAACACCATTCTTTTTGCAGTAAAAGGTTCTAGCTATCTTACATTGAGACACGAAGATATGCATTAGTTCTGATATTACCTATCTGGGAAGACAATGGCCTGTGATTCTAATATCCTCAAGGAAGTGATCCCCTTGTCCAATGGCCACTTGCAATCAATAATTCCTTTGCCCTTTCCACAGAGGTCACATTCTCTTGAGCTTCTAACCTCTCTCCTCTACATTTCAAAAGGTAAGAGATGATCTGAGTTAAACCACAGGGTATGGCCACCAAGCAAAATTTCATTGATTGGAAAACAAAAGGTCAAGGCAGGGGGAGCCCATGCAAATCAGCAAAATAAATAACTGTAAAGAATTAAAAAAAAACTAATTCAGACTTAACATTTCATTCAATTTGCTTCCCTTTCTTCTTGCTTCGCTTTTTTTTTCTTCCCCAGCATACTCTGGGCTTGTGCTCAGCAGCCAGTACCTGATCTTTTGCTTGCCCCATCCAGGGTGTTGGACAAATGTTCCTGAAAGAACAGCATCTCAGAAGAGGGTTAACCTTCAGGAACAGTGCCATTTCCTGGTGGGGCCTTTTAGGACTCTCCGGCAGCTCTCTCTACCATGCCCTGAAGCTTACAATAGAACTGAAAGATCATTTCTTTTAAAAAATTTTAACCATTCTTTGGTTTCTGCTTGGCCCTAAGAATGGTCTAGATGTGAAGTCTATTTGTGAGAACCGTATGGGCTTCCCAGGGGGACTAACTGGCCCTTACCAGCATCCGCACAACCTGGCCTTGCTCTTGAAAAGTAGAACACACCTGCTAGGGCCTTCCAAGTACACACCAGAAGGACTGTTTTAAATCAAGGGAAGAGGCAAACATTTTGTTGTTAAAGACAAATCACTTAACCTCTCAGAAGCTGCACTTGATTTTCTGCAAAATGGAAATAAAACCATTGCACTAACTTCCTCATAAGTTTGTTATGAGGAAAAGATTTGGCAAATAAATAGAAATATATTTACATATAATGCATTCTTCCTAAATGAGCCACCAATATAATACTCATCTTTCTCATCTTACATTTCATGATTCTCTGATAGAAATGGTACAGAGATGAGTCATTTTCTTACTATTATTCATATATGTTTTAATATTTTATATTAAAGTGGATACATTATAAGTTGCATCAAAGTAATGGAAGGTAGACTTAACTTCTCTGGGCTCACTGAAATCATCCTTGGGCCAACTGCATTGGTAGACAAAACAAATGGTTGATATATCCTTGATCCTATTCAGATATACTATTGAAGTTTCTCATTAGATCTCAATATTTTGAGAAATTTTTATCCTACTGTAAAGGCTAAAATTTTAGCTATATTGTCTAAAATATCTAATGAGTGGTTGCCAAAAAATTATAGCTTTAGCAAGAGTTAGACTTTATTTATATATTGAGGAGAATAAGAATTTGGTAAAGAGAGAGAGAAAGGCCTAGATTCCTCCTAGCACCGCTCTCTGCCAGAGTCCACATGAAAGAGAGTCAGAACGACAGCCTCCCCCTTCTTCTCCCCACAAGCAAATGTCACTTCCTGACGCCAAAGAAAAGACTCATGGTCTTGCCCTCAGAGACCTTCTCCTCACAGTGGAGCTTTCCTACAGTAAGTCTCCAGCAGGTGGCGGAATTCCATTCATTACACTACATAGTTTAGAGGTGATATGTATTTGGTATGGCAATTCATGTTAATACTACTGTTCCTAACTTGAGGAGAGGGGTCAGTGTCACATATGGGTAAATGGGGATAACATTCTTGTCTGTGATACTTATTCCAGTTTAGTTTATTTCTTGAAAACTCAAAGACATTGGGGGGAGCATCATTTGTAGTATAATGATTTGTCATCTGCTAGTTTACAAAATGTTAAAAGCTTCTTCTGAGTATTCTAGTTACTTGAGTATATCTCTTCAAAAATGCAATAGTTGTTCTTTATAATTTTTCATAAGGTTCCTACTAACCTCAGAGTAGACCCTGACCTATTTGTTTACTCTGTAAATTACATCCATATCTTCCAACATAGCCTAACACTATAAATTTTGAGCATGACCTCAGAGAATATTGAGTAGAATAATTTATCTGGAGTGCAGAATTAAAGTGAGGAATCAGGGGAACTAAAGCTAAAAGGTAAAACGGGGTCATATTTTGTTTTTCATTTTGAATGCCAGGAAAGGAATTTCTATTTGATTAGGTTGGTAATGGCAAGTTATTAAAGACTTCAATAACTTGGAGGCAAATGAGTATTATGATTAGAGCTGGATTTTAGAAAAATTAATTTAGAGATGATGTGAAAAGGAAAATCTGAAAACACGAAGATCATTTCAGGGTGTCTAATTCAAGAGGAAAACCACCACCACCAGCAGCACTAGTGGTGATAGGAATGGAAACAGAGATGTGCAAGAATTTGATAAGGTAGAAGTCCTTAATAACCCTCAGAGGATTATAAGAGAAGTGGAAGAGAAGGAGGAACCGAAAATGATGCTGATATTTAAGACCTGGGCGATTCCTCCTACTAGATGATAAGCTCCACATAGGCAAGAATTGTGCCAATTAAAATCTCTATCTCTCTTCTCAATACCACTTCTGGCCTTTGTTTAACATGAAGCTCTGAACACATTGAATGCTTAAAAATAATTGTTGTAATGACTGGACTGAATGTTCAGATGATTAACAGATATAGGCCAATCCAAAAGAGCGCCCAGTTTGAGGATGATTGCAATGGATTCTATTTTAGACTTGTTGGATTTAAGCAAGGTTCCTAGTATGACTGAGAAGGAGAAAATGACAGGAAATGTGGCTGAAATCTCCTTGATCCTCCAATACATGAACAAAAAGAACTCAGAAGATAGGGGATTGGTGGGTAAGAAACCAATAGGTATGTGTATAGAATGGAATTGCCTGGGCCCAAGAGACTACTACCATTGAGGTGGCTTTATTGTCTGGAAAACCATGACTGTACTAACATCATTGCTGCCATTCTTCCATCCTTTCTCTGTTAACTGTTCACTTTCTAGGCTGTCCATGGGATTTTGCTGCAAAAGAAAGGAGGAAGCAGGTACAATGGCCCCCTCTAGGCCTCTCATTCACGCTCTTTTTAAGAACTACCTGTCATGTCCCAGTGGCCCTTCTGCTTGGCAAAGCCCAGGCTCTTTTGCTTTCCTCCTTTCATTTCTCACCAATCTCTTGCTACTGGACTTGAGTTATTGGGTCAGAGAAAAAAAAGATCTTTGTTTCTCTTTTAACATTTTCTTTCTCCTTTGACTCCTCTGGCCACTTTCAATTCATAGTAAGTAGCCCTGGGGCTCTGGCTGGTACAAGCAAAGCAAGAAAAAGGTTATTTTTTTTTAAATAATGTGTCTCTGGTAACCAGTCCTTAAACTCTACCACCTGCCCTTCGTGGAAGAGAGCAAGGCTAGGGAAACAAGGTCTAGTTTGAAATATGCTTTTTTTAGCCAAGAAGATAAGGATGAAAAGGTTATTCTGTAGTCTAACACAAGGGGAAGGGCTTGATTAAAAGGAGCCTTTGGCAAAGTCTTTATTTTTTCAGTAACATGCAGTTATTTTTTTTCAAACTAAATTTATTTATGTTTTTTTTTCTTTAATTTGTTTGATGAATAAAAAATGTCTTTTATGATTCAGTATTCAACAAATATTTGCCTTTAAAAAAATTAAATTCCCTGCTGCACACTCTAATGAAATGTGCTTCACATACCTATGATAACAAACAAAAGGCTGTTTCATTAGGGAGGTTACAGCCTGTAGTGGGAGGCTGAAAAAGGACTTGATCTCAGAGGACCCAACTATGAGGAATTACTCTGCTTTCTCTTCCCTTACTACCTGCTCCAGCCAGAACTACAGATCTCCACCTTCAGAACCCAGGTTAATCAAGTTGGAGGATAGGTTTCTGTCCCTCATTCTCATATCAAAAACCAACCACCTTATTTTCCAGTCATTCATTCCTCTATTGATATTCCTTATGCTACTTCTCCCACATAATTTTTTGTTGGATACATATTGCACTCTAACAATGCACTGTACCCTTTATGGCCCACCAAATACCAATCCTTTGCTATTTGGAGAACATCTTTAATTCTGCAGGAGCCAAGTGGGTAGCCTGCACAATAGACATGAACCCAGACAGACCATCAACCCAGACGGACAGTCAGGAGTGTACTACACACTCACTGTGGTCAGAGTCCAAGACAAGTGAGATCAAAAAGAGAGAAAACAAGAGAAATAGGATTAGAACACTGCAAAGTAGCAGGTGAATTCAATTTAGGTGATCATTACATATACTACTGTGGGCAAGAATCCCTTAGAAAAAATGGGGTAGCTCTCATGGTCAATAAAAGAGTGAGAAAAGCAGTGCTGGGGTATAAGCACAAAAATGACTTAATGATATTTGTTCAAATCCAAAATAAACTGTTAAACATCACAGTAATACATGTCTATGTTACAACTACTGATGCTGAAGAGGCCAAAGTTGACCAGATCTGTGAAGACTTATAATATCTTCTAGAAATAACGCCCAAAACAGGTGTCACATTAATCAAAGTGGATTGGAATGCTAAAGTAGGAAATCAAAAGATAATTGCAATAACCGGCAAGTTTACCCTTGGAGTACAAAATGAAGCAGAGCAGAGGCTAATAGAGTTTTGTCAAGATAACTTTCTGGTCATAGCAAATATTATTTACCAGCAACCCTAAAGGTAAATCCACATTTGAATATCACCAGATGGCCAATATAGAAATCAGATTGATTATATACTTTACAGTCAAAGGTAGAAAAGTTCTATACAGTCAGTTAAAACAAGACTTGGAGATGACTGTGGCTCACGTCATGAACTTCTTAGTGTAAAATTCTGACTTAAGTTGAAGAAAGTAGGGAAAACCATCAGACTGTATAGGTATGACCTAAATAATATTCCTTCTGAATATGAAGTAGAAGTGAGAGATAGATTTAAGGGATTGGATCTAGTAGAGTGCCTAATGAACTATGGACAGAGTTTACAATATTGTGCAGGAAGTCCAACAGAAAACAACCCAAAGAAAAAGAGCAAGAAAGCAAAACAACTATATGATGAGGCTTTATAAATATCTTAGGCAAGAAGGAAAGCAAAAGGCAAAGGAGAAAAGGAAAAAATATAGCCAACTGAATGCAGAATTCCAGAGAACAGCAAGGAGGCATTAAAAAGTTTTCTTAGATGAGCAATGCAAAGAAACAGAAGAAAATCAGAAAATAGGAAAGGCAGGAGATCTCTTCAAGAAAATTAGAGAAATCAAGGGAATGTTTCGTGCAAAAATGGGCATGATAAAAGACCAGAACGGTAGAGACTTAATAGAAGCAGAAGAGATTAAGAAGAGGTGGCAAGAATACACAAAAGAATGCTACAAGAGGGGCATCTAGGTGGTGAAATAGATAAAGCACTGGCCCTGGAGTCAAAAGGACCTGAGTTCAAATCCAGCCTCAGACATTTGACAGTTACTAGCTGTGTGACCCTGAGCAAGTCACTTAACCCTCATTGCCCCACAAAAAAAAGAATACTACAAGAAAGATCTTAACATCAATGATAACCATGATGGTATAGTTACTGATCTAGAGCCAGACATCTTGGGCCTTAGGAAGTATTTCTAATAATAAAGCTGGTAAAAATGATAGAATTCCAGCTGAGCTACTTAAGAAAAGATGGTGCTGTTAAAGTGCTGCACTCAATATACCGGAAAATTTGGAAAACTCAAAAGTGGCCACTGGATTGGAAAAGATCAGTTTACATCCTGATCCTAAAGAAGTGCAATGCCAAGGAATATTCATTAGCAAACAGTTGCACTCATTTCCTATGCCAACAAGGTTATGCTTAAGATTCTGCAAACTAGACTTCAGAAATGTATGAACCAAGCATTGAACCAAGAATTACCAGAAGAGCAGGTGGGTTTCTTAAAAGTCAGAGGAACTAGAGACCAAATTGCCAACATTCATTGAATTATGGAGAAAACAGGGAAGTTCCAGAAAAATATCTACTTCTGCTTCCCTGATTACACTGAATACCTTTGACTATGTAGAACATCACAAATGTGGCAGGTCCTCAAAGAGATGGGAATATCATATCATCTTTCTTGTCTCCTGAAGAACGTGTATATGGGCCAAGAAGCAACAGTTAGGACTCAACATGGAACAACTGGTTGCTTTAATATTGGAAACCGAGTATGACAAGGCCGTGTATTGTCACCTTATGTATTTAACTTAGATGCAGAGTTCATCATGTGAAATTCCTGGCTGGATGACTCAAAAGCTGGGATTAAGGTTGCCAGAAGAAATGTCAACAATTGCATAGATGCACATGATACCACTCTGATGGCAGAAAGTGAAAAATAATTAAGAAGTCTCTTGATGGGGGGCAGCTAGGTGGCGCAGTGGATAGAGCACCAGCCTTGGATTCAGGAGGACATGAGTTCAAATCTGGCCTCAGAAACTTGACACTTACTAGCTGTGTGACCCTGGGCAAATCACTTAACCCCAATTGCCACACACACACACACACACACACACACACACACACACACACAAAAAAAAGAAGTCTCTTGATGAGGGTAAAAGAGGAAAGTGTAAAAGATGGTTTGAAGCTTAAGACAAAAAAACAAAAACAAAAAACCTAATATCTTGGCAACTGGTCCTATCACTTCCTGGCAAATAGAGGGAGAAGAAATGGAAGCAGTATCAGATTTTATATTCTTGGAAAGATTACTACAGATGGATACGGCAGCTATGAAATTTGTTTTGGTTTGGTTTTTTGCTTTGCTTTGTTTTGTTTTGTTGAAACTAATTGACCCTATGTCTAGACTTGAAGTACTGGAGCTTCTCATGAGCTGCATCCCATTACTAAGTGGCATGGATACTTTGACCTATTCTGTTTCTTACTGGGGGCAGATTGTCCCTCCTTAGGCAATCTGGTGTCCCTCCCCTTCCCCATATTAATGCTGGACTTAGTGAGGGTACCTGGCTTATGGAATTTTTTGGAGTTTTTTGGAGTTATTGTGTCAGGAGCGCTGAGCACTTACTGCCTTTCCTCCACCATTTTGGTTCTGTCTTAATCTTCAGAGGGTACCTGTCAAAACGCAATCACATTATGAGACTTATGTAAAAACCAGATTTATTACAAGAGAAATTAATGTGTATGTGGAACTTAATGGGTTACTAGTGTTTACATAAGTTTACATCTTTATAAAGCAGAACAAAGGGAGGAGGGTGTAGAAATTTATTTTGATTTGGGGACCCTGCCTTTGGACTGAGATTAAAAATCCTTAGGCCCTCAGGGTTTTTCCCTGTGTGAGGGGCTGGTGCCCCTCCCCCTCCACTTCAGCTGAGCCAAAAAAAGCCCTATGGTGGGCTTTTCAGGATGCCAGGTCAGAGGGCTGGGGGAAAAGACAAAAAAGCCCCAGCTCTCGACGACCTGAGGGGAGCTGCCCCAGATATCCCAGGCTTGTCCTGGCAGGCTCTAGCATAGCCGTGTGGAGGTCCCAGGCATGCAGCAGGGGCATGGGACCCTTGAGCCCCACTGGGCACAGCCCTAGTGAGGCCAGCGGATTAGCTTAGTGGGTGTGGGGGCACAGAGAGCCTGAGGTTTGAGGGGAGAGAAGGAACATATATACAGGGGAGCTAGCAAGACAGTGAAGGGGTAGACGGAGAAAAAGCTAAGAACAAGGAGGCTAGGGGGTGCAGGAGGACCAGGAGGATGCAAGAGGCCAGAAGATTAAGAAGACAGTAAGAGAGGAGACAGACAGAGGAAGGAGCGGTACAGAGTAAGGGGTTTTCAGGGGTTCATCGCTATGGAAGTGAGAGAGAAGTTAAAGAGTGAAGGAGGGGCTATTCAGCACAGAGGAACTGGATGGTACAAAGAGGTTGGAGAAAGTGAAAGTTGGAGAAAGCTGGAGCATACCCTAAGGCAAGAGGCACAAAGGTCCTTATTAAAAGGAGATAGGTAGTATAATTTGCATTTCTTAACCCTTATCATTTACATTAATTTTTATAAATAAATTCTGCTTGGATTATTTAATTAAGAGGCTTCCTAATCTTTTGCTTATCATTTTGGGAGTGGAGCAGTGTGGAGGAATTTTTAAAGGGCCCATACTCTAAATTAATAGCAGTCAGATAGCCAGCCAGTAAAAAGTCCCCACATTAGTCCATCCTCAGATGAGTCCCCAGTAAGATTATTCCCCCCAAATTAGGCAAGTAAGTTAAAATATTTTTACAAGGGGATACCAGGAAGGGGAGTGATGTGTGTGTGTGTGGGGGAGAATCAGTGAAACAAAAGTGGGAACAAGGACAAGACCACTCCCCATGGAGAGAAACAAGGTGAGAGTAAAACCCTTATTCTTTTCCCTTGGGAATTGTTGGATTATGAAGATAGGAGGATCTGCTTTTCTGCAAAATACCCTCCTGCAGCTATGAAATTAAAAGATGCTTGCTCAGGGCCAGCTAGGTGGTGGAGTGGATAAAGCACTGGTCCTGGATTTAGGAGGACCTGAGTTAAAATCCAGCCTCAGACACTTGATACTTACTAGCTGTGTGACTCTGGGCAAGTCACTTAACCCTCATTGTCCCATCAAAAAAAAAAAAAAAGATGCTTGCTCCTTGGAAGGAAAGCTGGACAGCATACTAAAAAGCAGAGATATCACCTTGCCAACAAAGATCCATATAGTCAAAGTTATGTTTTGTTTTGTTTTTTCAGTAGCAAAGTGTTGCATGCTGTAGTACAAGGAAAGCTGAGTGCCACAGAATTGACATTTTCAAATTGTGCTTCTAGAGAAGACTTTTCAGAGTTCCTTGGATAGTGTAGGAGATCAAGTCAGCCAAACCTTTAAAAACTCAATTCAGATTACTCACTGGAAGGTCAAATACTGAAGCTGAAGCTTAAATACATTGGCTACATAAGACTCATTGGGAAAGACCTTGACATTCAGAAATGTTGAAGATTGGTCGCAGCTAGTTGGTGCAGTGGATAAAGCACCAGTCCTAGATTCAGGAGGACCTGAGTTCAAATCCAGCCTCAGACAATTGACACTTACTAGCTGTGTGACCTTGGACAAGTCACTTAACCCTCATTACCCCCCCAAAAAAAATTATTGAAGGCAAAAGAAGGGAATGGCAGAGGTTGAAATGGCTAGATAGTGTCATGGAAAAACAAACATGAGCTTGGACAAACTTCAAGAGACAGTAAAGGATAGAAGGCCCTGGCATATGGGGTTACAAAGAGTCAGACATGACTGAATAACTGAACAACAACAACAACAACAATGACAAGTATTGAGCCAAAACAGAGTATATCATCAAAGTCTTCAAATTTTTAAAGGCTAGGGCAGTCTGGCATAATAGAATTTGGGGCTTATTCATTGTCTGGCATTGAGCAAGTCATTTAATATCTCTGAGCCTCACCTCATCCATAAAAGGGGGATGATAATAATAATATTTACCTTTGATGGTTGTTGTAAGATAATGTATCATAGCATTTTGGAAACTCTAAAATTCTGTCTGTTGATATTGTTTGTTTGTTGTTGTTGTTGTTGTTGTTGTTGTTATAAAAAGGGAGAGGAAAACTTGCCCAAATTCACCCTGGGGGGAAGAACTATAACCAATGGGTAGAAGTGAGGGGGGCAGATTTCAGCTTAAAATAAGAAAGCATTTCCCAACCATTAGAACCACCCAAGCTACCTTGGGAAGAAGTGAGTTCTTCATAATGGGAGATCTTCAAGCTGAGGCTGAATGGGGTAGCTTTCCTGGCATAGGTAGGATGAGGTGATCTCTGACATCTGACAGTTATGAGTCCATCATTCTATAGAGCTAAGTAAGTAGTAAGGTATTAGGATTCTCAGAGGCAGGGCAAATCTGTGAGGCCAAAACCTGGGAAGCAGGTTTTACCTCTCAAGCAAGCCGGATAGGTAACATTTATAAGTCACTAGTATCAAGGAGATATTACTAAGCTCTACCCCAATATTGCAGCATCTTAGATAATTCTTGCAAAGATGCAAAACAGAGTCATTTTGTTGGTACTTCAGAGTTCTCAGATGAAAGTAAATAACAAGTGGGTGAACTCAAGTGTGGTATCTATGTGAATAGATGAGCTGGCTTTGGAGTGAGGAAGAGCTTTTTTGAAATTCTGCCTCAGATACTTTCTAGCTTTGAAAAACTCACTTAACCCATCTTAGCCTGTTTCCTTATCCATGAAATAAGGATAATATATATGGCCTACATAATAACGAGAGTAATAATAACAACAATAATAAATAGCATTTGTATTTATTGTTTAGTCATTTACAGTTGCGTCCAATTCTGTGACTCCATTTGATGTTTTCATGGCAAAGATATTGGAGTGGTTTGTCATTTCCTTTTCTAGCTCATTTTACAGATGAGGAAACCGAGGCAAACAAAGGTAAGTGATTTGCCTAGGGTAACAAAGCTAGTAAGCGTCTATGACTAGATTTGAATTCAGGTCTTCTGACATTCTATCCACTGCACCACCTAGCTGCCCTGCATTTATATAGTGCCCACTACGTGCCAGGCACTGTGCTAAACACTTTTTACAAATATTATCGCATCTGCTCCTCACAACAATCCTGCAAGGTAGGTGTTATTATTATTCCCATTTTATAGTTCAGAAAACTGAGGCAAACATAGGTTAAGTGACTTGAGTTAAGCAACACAGATAGTACGTTTCTGAGGCCATATTTGAACTCAGGTATTTCTAACTCCAGGCCCAAATGTCTATCCACTGAATCACAGAGCTGCACTGTGAGCTACCTCAGAGAGCTATTGTGAAGATCAAGTGAGACAATATATTTAAAGCACATTGCAAACTGTAAAGCACTACATACATTTGGCTCTTATCACTCAGCCAAAATGAGATCCTGACAAGAGTATAGTGCACATATAAACACAGTGAGTCAGTAATTTTGTAGCTAGTCACTTTTGTAACATCACTACTATTGAAGAAGACACCACGTTATAGTATATAGAGCAAAAACTGTGGACTGGTTATCGGGAATAGGGGCTAAATAGTGACTCAGATCATTAAACACTATGTGAAGCTGGGCAAGTCACCTAACCTCTGGGCCTCAGTTTCCTTATCTATAAAATGGAGTGGTTTAATTTGATGACCTCTAGGTTCCTGCTGGCTCAAAATCTATGTACAATAACTTGTACAAAGTAGGAAATTAATAAAAGCTTTTTGAGTTATTGAATCAAAATGAAGTGGGAATTGCCCCTTATATCTATCCAAGGTCAGTTTGATAATCAACTTTTATGTTTGATGTATAACTTTATTTCCTTACTGAAATTGCTCACTAGCCATAGTTTTTTAGAAAATGGGGGAGAAAAAGGTAGAGGGAGAGTAAAGACAATACATCCCTAAATCACAAAGAAAAGGCAATCCATGTGTCCAGTTACTCAAACATTCTTCCTCCATAAAGGGTTACATATTTCAGCCAGAGAAGTTGTGCCCCCCTCCCCGGTCACTGACCTAAAGCATTTTTAGTCCTTCCATCTTTCCCATAAATAGCTGGCAGATAGTTTAGGCTCAAATTAGATTGCCAGCATATTTGGTATTATTTGCTACAAGTTCATTAGCTCTTGATGTCACCCAACAGCTGTTTGGCTTGGCCTATTAACATTGAATGGTCAAGAGAAAAGGACTAGTATGCTGTATTGCTAAGGAGTGTCTTCATCCTCTGACAGCTTGAACAATACTAAGATAACACAGTTGTAGTCACAAATGTCTCTGACATCTAAAGTTTAAATGGCTATGACATTTGTGATTATGTGTTTGTCTTTTTAAAGTACCTGATCTTTCATATCCATACACACACACACATACATACACACACACACATACACACACACACACACACACACACACACATACACACACAGAGAATTCTGTGTCACCAATGATTATGATGGATGGGATAAGGTGTAGCAGAAAATAAAACAAAGTCCATCCTCTGGTTTCTGCTCAAAGAGCCAGAACTTCTTTCCCTCAGAGCTGCCTCCTTTATGAGCAGAACTCTTTACCTGGGTTCACCAAACAAAGGCTTTCCTTGGCTTAAATATGCTCATTGATCCCCCTGAATTAAGCCTTAGATTTTTATAGAATGTTAGAGCTAGAAGGGACCTTAGAGTCAGCTAGTGCTACCCTTTAATTTTTATGAATGGGGAACCTTAGGCCCTCATTATGGAAATCAAATAATATTCCAATCAACTGAACATTATGGGTCCAACTTCTTCCTTGTCATGTGCTTTTTGAGTGGGAAATGCTATCATCTGCAACACTACAGGACCAAGAATCAAGAGCAGTCATGTGCCCTTCTGACTCACTTTGTTTTGAAGGCCAAAAGAATCATAGATTTTGAGTGGGAAAGGAAGTCAGAGGCAGTCTAAACTCACCCCCTCATTTTCTTTTCTTTTCTTTTTTTTTGTTTTGTTTTTGGTGAGGCAATTGGGGTTAGGTGACTTGCCCAGGGTCACACAGCTAGTAAGTGTCAAGTGTCTGAGGCTGGCTTTGAACTCAGGTCCTCCTGACTCCAGGGCCGGTGCTCTATCCACTGTGCCACCTAGCTGCCCCCCCCCCCATTTTCAAGATGAGAAAAACAAAGCTGAAAGAAAAGAAGTAATTCTTCCAAGGTCACACAGGTAGGAAGCAGCTGAGCCAGGATTGAAACCTACAATTTCAAGGTCAGGGCACTTTTCCCTATGCCACACTGAATTAGACAAATCAGCCCCTTGTACCATAAGATTTTGCTCTCATGCTCATGTTTTGTAGGGGGTGAGACTTGAAGTCAAGTGTTTTCTACACGATGCAAACAGTATAAAATTGATTCCCAGTCACAAAGGGGAAAAATTAATCTGACTTAATGGCCATATATCCCATATGCCAGCAAGTATATTCTAAGCTTGACATTTTACAGCTAAATGTGGAAACTGACACTTTGCTTTCAAGATGAAAAGTCAGTTGATTTAAAACAAGCGAACAAAAAAAATCATGACCAATGCAGATTTTCCAAAACAGAATGGCACAACCATGGAGTCATAAGTTACAAAAACTCTACTGTATAAATGTCAAATGGCACTGCCAACACAGCTCAAATCAAAATCAATTTGAATTGATCAAAAGGATTCCCTTCAATGTGAAGAAACTTTTTTTTTAAATGTGTATATTTCTTACCCTTTCCAAAGACATTCATTTTAGATAAGATATCACAGAAATCCAAAAAGTGAAACTAGAGTTCTAAGGAACGAGTACCTAAATAACACCAACAGAACCACAGAGATCTAGAAAACCACAGTTTTCAAAGCTGCTCTAAAATAAATGTTTCTTTTCTCCTTAACTTTTTCAAAGTTGCTGATTTTGTAGAATGCTGGAGATAATTGTAAAAGACATTAAACAAAATTTGTCTGCCATCTTGGGCACTGAAAGTACATAATCAGCTTAGTCCAGTTAAAACTGAATAGAACTGGGCAGCTAGGTGGCGCAGTGGATAAAGCACTGGCCTTGGATTCAGGAGGGCCTGAGTTCAAATCCAGCCTCAGACACTTGACACTTAACTAGCTGTGTGACCCTGGACAAGTCACTTAACCCTCATTGCCCTGCCCCTCCCCACCCCAAAAAAAAACAACCTGAATGGAACTTTTTATAGTTCCAGACATCTAAGATCACTCACTTAAGAATGTATAGCATAGTACAACAGAAAGAACATTCCCATCCTATTTCTGTTTCTACCTTTGTGACCTTGGGTAAGTCACTTCTCCTCTGATTCCTCATCTATCAAATGAGGGAATTAAAGTAGCTACTCTCAGGGATCCCTTCAAACTCTAGAACTAAGAATCTTCTATGGTCCTATAATATGTGGTTAATGTGGAAGAAGAATGTGTATTTAACAACTTGATTTCTGAAAAAAACAAACCATGTTAGAGTGGGTATGAAGAAGCTAAAGAAGTCAAAAGTTACCATGGACTAATGGAAAATGCACAGGGCTAGATGCCCAAAGACCTGTGTTGACACACCAACTTTGTCCTAACTATAGGCCCTACTTCATATATGAAGTAGGAAGATGAATGTAGATCTTAAAGGTCCCTATTAGCTCTAACTCCTGTAAGTTGTGTTCAGCTGTCTGGGCCTTAACTTCCTTACTCATAATATGAGGGAGATGGACCCTTAAGATGATCTCTAAGATTCCCATCACCCTCTCACATTTTATAATTTTCACAAAGAGTTTTTAAACCTTCTTTATATTTACATTTATTTGCATTCATTTGTACCTCATGCAATTCAGCGAGTTATCTATTTTTTAAATGTACAAGATGTTTTAGGTCTTCATTTAAAAAAAAAAGTTTAATGTAATGAGAAGGATAGCAGACTAATAAATAGGACACCTGAATTCTAGTCACACTTTAACAGTATGAAGTTGTGTGACCTTGATCAAATTGCCTTACCCCTAGAAGCCTCAGTTTCCTCACAGGATGATATAGAAGATCATAGGATTATAAATTTGGAGCTGAAAGGGACCCTAGAGGTTGTTCAGTCCAACCCCCTCATTTTACAGATGACGATGTTGAAAGTTATCTTGACTCAGTTGCCCATCATTCCCAGCCCTACTTATTAACCAGTGTTGGGATAGGTTCTCGTGAGAAAGGAGACACCAAGTGTGCAGCTTTTTGTATTGCCTGCCCTTTGTCACATAACCCTACCTGCAGATTGTCATGTTCTTGCTACCTTGGGGAGGAACTAAGATGCAAAAGCTCAATGTCTTCAGCTGAGGTGGAACCTATCTGGATTTTTTTAAAGTTACCTCTGAAAGCTGTCTCCATCTTCAATCCATCTTCAGTGATCAGCTGTTCAGGGGGTTGCTACCTTGATGTACTTAAATAAAATCCTTTTAATTCTCTTTGTCCTCAGTTTTGCCCCATTAATCAGGGTGAAAAGCCCAAATTAATAATTTTCCTTTCAAAAAGGAACTGAATCCTAGAGAGGCCAAGTAATTTTTCCAAGTTCATACAAGTAATAAGGGATAGAGAACAGAGACTCATCCTCAGAGTACAGAAGACCAGCTGCTAGGTGACCGAGTGGATAGAGTGCTGAACATGGAATCAGGAAGACAAGTTCAACTCTGTTCTCAGATGCTATGTGACTCTGGGCAAGTCACTGAGCCTCATTTTCTTCATAGGTAAAATGGGGATAACAATAGCAACTATCTCTCAGGCTTGTTGTGAGGATCAAATGAAATATTTTTAAAGTGCTTTGCAAACCTTAAAGAACTATAGAAATGTTCTTATTATTGAAGTCCCTTATCTGACACATATCAGCTATGCTACCCTGGACAAATCACTTAACTACATAATGCTCAAGTCAATTCCTGAAGCCTATATATTGCAGAGTGGGTTCAATCTGCTTTGAAAGAGGGTGTTTTGGGGGCAGCTAGGTGGCGCAGTGGATAGAGCACCGGCCCTGGAGTCAGGAGTACCTTAGTTCAAATCCGGCCTCAGACACTTAACACTTACTAGCTGTGTGACCCTCGGCAAGTCACTTAACCCCAATTGCCTCACTAAAAAAAAAAAAAAAAAAAAAAAAAAAAAAAAAAAAAAAGAGGGTGTTTGCACACTGGGATCTTCATACATCCAATAAATCACAAGTTTACTCCTTTACCCCCAAACAAAATGAAATGAAACAAATGAGGGTATTGAACTAGATGACCTTCAACCTCCCTTCTAACTCTAATGCTTCCTGGTTCTATAGATATTTCATTCCCTCCTTATAAAGAGTATGCATTGCAAAATTATGAAGTCTTTCTGGTCCCATAATCCCCTTTACTTTACTACTTCCCATGTTGCTTATGGGGCAGCTAGGTGTCACAATGGTTAGAACATTGGCCCTGGAATCAAAAGGACCCAAGTTCAAATTTGACCTCAGACACTTACTAGCTGTGTGACCCTGGGCAAGTTACTTAACCCCAATTGCCTTAAACACCCAGGGCCATCTCCAGTTGTCCCAGTGTATATCTTGTCACTGGACCCAAATGTCTCTGGAGGAGATATAAATTAATTTAATTAATTCTAGGTAAGGGAAACAAAAAAGGTCATTGACATAAAACAATCATACAAGGCAACATAAGATGAGAATCCAACTATGGATTTGTCTATTGACCTGTGGATAGCTCACTTAACTTCTTTCTGAACTGCTGACTTGTAGAAGTCCAACTCTTTAGCATCATTTTTTTTTTTCCTTCCTAAGGATGTATCATGAAAAAAGGAAAGAGAATGATGGATTTAAGGCACCAAACACTGGTTTCAATTTCTGCCTGAAATACTTTCTAGCTTTGTGACTCTGGACAAGGAATTCATTCTCTATGTGCCTATTTCCTTTTCAATTATATGCAGGGTTTGGACTTAATGGTTTCTAAGGCCCCTTTCAGCTTTAAATCTATGATCCTGCGGCCCATGATCTTGGAGGAAATCAAAATGATGAGAAATCTAAAGGGAAATGGGAAGATGGATGGGATAGGGCATAAGAAGGTTGAAATACAATGGTTACAATGGCTTGTGTATGAAATGTGGGATAAAAGGTATTACTGAGGCAAATATATGACCAGAAAAAGATATGACCTCTTCTGGAGCAAGAACTATCAACAACAGAAGGACAGCTCAAATACCACATTGGTATCATTGGAATAATAAAAGAACCAGAGAAAGACTTCCAGCCTTCTCATGATGGATTGATCTTCCATGGATCTTTATGAAAAGATATTAACAAGAATCACACAGGAAGGGTATTTGAATAAGACTTGTAATCTGCATTATTAGAGGGAGTAAATACATTGCTGATATCATGGATTTTCCCAAGTGTATATTTGGTACATTTTTAGCACTTCATCCTTCAGCTCCCTAGGAAAAGAAGGCCCATGGTAAAAATTGTAGTGGGAGAACATGGACAATGAGAAAATTAGGTATAATGGGAGCCCCTTAAGTTCCTGTCTCATCTTTGCTACTACTACACCATGCCCTAGCATGTTATTTTAAGCCTTTGTTGCTTTTCCCCTGGATGATTGCATTAGTCTCCCAATGAAGTCTTTCTTCTTCCAGTTAGCCTGTGTCCCTGATTAATCTACCATAATACTGTCAGATTAATCTTCCTAAAGCACAGGTCTCTCTAATTGTGTCACTCTCCTCAATCTATCAATGGTTTCCAATTCCCTTGCAAATAACATTTCAACTCCTTAGCCTAAGGCATTCATGACATTTCTCAGTCTCTGACAGATATCTAACACTATAGCCAAACTTTACTACTCCCTGGTCCTGAACCTTTTGCCCATGCTTTCCTGTCTATATACCTTTTCTTATGCAAAGCAATGAGCAATTTCTCCCTCCATCTAAAAATGTTCTATCTCAATTTTCAATAGACAAAATCCTAAACACTGGAGGTCCATCTCAAATGTTTTATCTCCCCTTCCCTCCTTCTCCATGAAACTTTCCTTGAAAGGCCATGCCCATCAACTCTCCAATAATGTTTATAGCTCTCCTAAACCAGTGACTGCCAAAACCAGAAGATGCTCTCCTTGGCTTCTAATCCCCTGTATGTATTATGTCACCCTTTGAGAATGAAAGTTCCTTGGAAATAGATCCTGCCGCATTTGTATTTGTATTGGCAATATTTTATATAGTGCCTGAAATATATTAAGCCCTTCATAACTTTTTTCATTCATTAATTCATTCTTCCATTCATTAACCCCCCCCCATTCCCAGGAGTGAGTGATATTTCTCTCCTCTATAGTTTATAGGGGGAATGTCAAACATGTCAGCCAGCTAAGGGCCTTTTGCAGTCCCCAACACTTGGCAGCATGGCCCAAACCAAGTTAAAATATAATTGCTGGAAGTTTAACAAAATAAATAAAAATAAAACAAAACAAAATGTCACATTTTAAAATTAAGTCAATATATAGCCCACAGGGAACTTTATGTATGTATGGATTTGTGGCCACAATTTCTATTTGAGTTTGACACCACTGCTCTAGAGCATTTTTTCATACCTCTGTTAGGGTGACTATTCTATAATGCTTCATGTTATAATTGGGGCACAGGTCTTCTCACCTTTGGCAGATTATAAACTCCTTGAGGGCAGGTACTTTGTTTTATTCATCTCTAATTATTCAATGACAAATATCCTATTGCAATTCCCAAAACAACCCACTGAAAATGCATCCTGGTTTGGTAAAACTCCCCTAAGGTTTAAAACCATTGGATTAACATTTGGATGTTTCTGGGTATTAGAACAATAATAGTAAAGCTGTGCAAATACTCCTCCTCTAGTCACTTCATCAGAATTCTCCTTTGAGAAAACAGACTGCATGATGGTTAAAAATAGATGGTTCTAAAGGTTGGGTAAATGTGGAAATGTGTATATTTCTGGGCTGGCTCCTTTTCAAGGCTTCTGTGGGCTTCTGAAAAGAAGCCAATGTTCTAATCTGTCTGGATAAAATTCTGTTGGTGGCAAGAGGTCATCGAGTTAAGCAGAAACACTGAAAAACAACAACAATAGTGAGAGTCAACCTTTTATTTACAGGCCTTTTCTTCCAGGATACCTAAAGCATCCTACGAGTCATCCCTGGGTTGCTCCATTCAGTGTTTATAAGTCAGCTGTTGGTCTAGCCAAAGATAGGAATTTGGCAAAGTTTTGTTTCTTTTTTTCCCCTTGGCACCACCCATTTTGTTTGGGTGACCTGGAATTATGAACTAACAAAGATGTAGTTGATTTAGAGCAAGATGAGATCTTAGAGATCATCTAAGGTCATAGCTGATCTAAAATTTTCTTCACTCTAGATACATGCAGACAGGAACACTAGAGTTCAAATTTGGCCTCAGATATTGACTACCTGTGTGACTGCAGACAAGTCCTTTTATCTCTGATTGCCTCAGTTCTTTCATCTGTAAAATGGGTTGTAGTGAATATAAAGAAGGTAATATTTGTAAAGTGCTTTGCAAATATTAGAGAACTTTTAAATTACTACTACTACTACTACTACTACTACTACTACTACTACTACTACTACTACTACTACTACTACTACTACTATTACCTCTAACTCCTTCAATGAAGAGTTGATGAAACTATTATGCAGAGATGACTTGCCCAAGGTCACCTAGGGAGTTAGTGGTAAAGCTTAGACCAGAGCTTAACTATATTCCAACTTTTATATCCCAGAACCTTAAATCAAAAAAGTGCCCCTGATGGCAGAAATTTCAGACAGCTAGGGAAGTAATATTAGTGGACCATAAGATATCAACTTGAGAGGCCCTTAGAGACCACGTAGTCAGTCCTCAGATGAGGAGAACAATGAGATTCAGAGAAGTTAAGAAATCTTCTCAAGATCATAAAGGTAGTTAATTTCAATAGCAGAATCTTATCCAACTTCTTAGGTCAATATGTTTCTTATATACCAATGATTAAACTTTGTATAAATTTATATGCATATCTTCCTAGATGGAATATAATAAACTCCTTGAAGACAGGGAACTAACCTCAGTTGTGTCTTTTTAATCCTGAGCCTTGCTTATTATCCTCAACGTTGTGTCCCCAGTATATAATCAAGTGCCCAACATAGTGAGTGGTTAATAAATGCTTGTTGACTGACTGACTAAGACTTAGCACAGAGCCTGGAACATAATAGGTAATCAATCACCAAACATTTATTAAGTAGAATGCTGGGCCTGGAGTCAGGAAGACTCATCTTCAAATCTGGCTTCAGACATTTACTAGCTATGTGACCCTGTGCAAATCACTTAATCTTGTTTGCCTTAGTTTCCTCATTGGTAAAATGAGCTAGAGAAGGAAATGGCAAACCACTCCAATGCCTGTGCCAAGAAAATCCCAAAAGGTGTCATGAAGAGTCAGGCATGATTGAAATGACCAAACAGCAAATGCACTAAGCACTTTGCTAGGTGTTTGCAATACAGAAAAAAGAAAAGAAAGAACAAAAGAAAGAAACAAAGTGGAAAAGAAAAAGAAAGGAAGGGGAAGGGAGAAAAGAAGGAAGGAAGGGTGGAAGGAAGGGAGGAAGGAAGGAAGGAAGGAAGGAAGGAAGGAAGGAAGGAAGGAAGGAAGGAAGGAAGGAAGGAAGGAAGGAAGGAAGGAAGGAAGGAAGGAAAAAAAGAGAAATACTGCCTATCCTCAAGGAGCATTCCATCCAAGAAGATAACATGAACATAAATAAGCATACGCAAAATATATTCATCAAAATAATCCTCCAGCCAATGGCCTGAGTCAAGTTATATTATTCTTACCCTTACACTTCTGTAGAATTGGACAAATAAACACTTGCTGATCATTTATTGAAACAAGTGTGTTCCTGAGGCACCCCTTGAGTCACCCAGTCTGGGCTATCACCTCTGCTTCTGCTGGGTTAACCCTGTCCTGATGTGTAAAAAGCAGGTTGTATAGTTCTCACCCAAGGTTTATGTTGAAGGTCACACAGAGAATCAGAATAAGGCCTGTAATGATTGGAATGATGCCACCTGCTGGAGATTTACTGTAGGAAAACTCTGCCATGAGGAGAAGGCGCCTGAGGGCAAAACATGTGGCTTTTCTTTGGCGTCAGGAAGTGACATTTGCTTGTGGGAGGAAGAGGGGGCGAGGCTGGCACTCTTAGTCTCTTTAGTGAGAACTCTGGTGGAGAGCGGAACTAAAGATGCACTATCCCTTTGATAGATAGATGAATCTAAGCCTTTCTTTCTCCACCAAATTCTTATTCTCCTTAATAAATGCTTAAAAGTCTAACTCTTGCTAAAGCTTATAATTTATTGGTGACCACTCATTAGATATTTTAGACAGACCAGCTAGAATTTTAGCCCCTTACAGGCCATAGCAGTAGTTCCCGGGCTCCCAGTCCCTTAAATGATGCTTCAAAGGTACTACATAATGGTGTTTTCCAGAGACCCAGTGATCTCTGCCAATGATTTTATTTCACAATACCAAGCACAGCAAAAAAGGATGAACACAAACAGCATTAATTATGCCTTTGGGCAACATGTAGCTGCCAAGAACAGTCCTGGGCCCAGACTTCCCTCCCATCTACACCCCCAGGTCAGAAGAGATAGGCAGGGTGTGGTAGGGCATGGGACCCCGGCCAGCTGATTCTGGCAATGCCAATACTCAGGCAGACCAATCATTCTCAGGCACAATTCAGCTCTGAAATAAAGTGACAGATGTGTCCCTTTAACCAGAGTTTTAGATAATTCAAGGATGGTGTGTTCCTTGTCAGCTGTGTGACCCGGGACAAAGCCCTTTCTGCCGCAAGTTCCTAATCTTTAAAATAGGAATAATCATACTTCCATGTTCATACATGGAGGGTTTTTGCAAGAGAAGTGATTTGTAAACTGTTAAGTCCTATAAGAATATGACCTATTTTAGCTTTAAAGTAAACATACTAATGCTTAGCTGAAATAATGTATAAGCAAGTGCTCTGGGGAATATAAAATGCTATGCAAGAAAGAAACAGCTCTTTCCTGGCAGCCTCACTCTAGTAATTTTCATTTGAGATGTCCAAGCAAGCCTTCACAATATTTCTATAAAGTAGTGCCTCACCTGTTTTACAAATTATAGATAGAAAAGAACAATCTACCTGGTAAAAATAGGAAAAAAAATTTAAATGGTCATTTTGTTCAAAGAAGGTTTCTGTTTTCCTTCTGTTTCTTCTTCTTATGAACATCGTATAAAGGAAAAGAATAGGAATTCACTCCCAGGTACAGTACAGTTAGCCAACTTAAAAATTAAGCATAACTGGGCCAAGAGAGTGTAGTATATTAAGTTGGTTTGGAACTGTTCTCCTGTTGACTCTTCAATCATCTCATTTGTGCCGGTGTTTCTCCTTGACTAGATTAGATAATCTCTCATCTGCTCTTTTATTTTAATTACAGTTTTCCCATAATACCCTTCTGTATTGTTCTTATCACAGAAGGTACTTAATATATGTGAAACGGAAACCAGTTTGTTCAATTGTGTTTAAAGAAAGGATCTATAAGACTTGGAGGGAAGGGGGTTTGCTTAAACAAACAATGCCAGTGAGCAGAGACAACATGCTAATGGGTCCAGCCAATGTTGGGGGAGAAATTGTCAGGGCTGGCCTCATTCTGAAACAATGACAAGCAGCCCTCTTAATGAGCCAAGCAGAGAGGCCAGGATTCAGTCAGGAGTGGGAAAGGGAGAACATTTGTTACACAGGAGATCACATGTTCCCCATACAATGGCTAGTCATGATTCAAGACGATGGCCACATAAAGGCTGCTCTTTCATGCTCAAGAGGAAGCCATTCATACAGGAGATGTATTAAAATACATTAATTAGTTTGTTTTTATTCAGAAGGAATAGTAAAGGCTGTTCTAGTAAGCCATTGTCCCTTACTTAGTCTGGTGCGAAGATGTAGGGCTTGGGGTTTTTGTGTGTTTTTTTGAGGAGGCAAGATTGCTAGTGATTTTCATGAACACTTTCAATTGGTCAGCTTTATTAGAAGGAATTCTTCACTCCAAGTTACTACCAAAAAGTGAGTATGCCCTCTAACATTATATTTCCAAGGAAATGTCCAATAACACAATACACAAAGATCTTTGTCCATTGAGATTTTCTTTGTCCATTTTCTAATTTGTCATTTAAGATTGTAATTTTCTTCTCTCCAGGATTTCCATTTTGAATTCTGCCCTCTACATACCTTTTTCAAGAGTTTAAAGAATAATTTGACTTCCTAGGTCTCAAAAGAATGGGCTCCTTCCTCAACAAGTGAAGAGGTAGCCTGGGATAGAGGAAAGAAACCTATATTTAAGAGATGTTGCACTGGTAGTAGAGTCAGCTGGACCTGAGTTCGAATCCAGATTCAAACTTACTAGCTGTGTGACCCTGGCAAAGTCATTTAACCCATTTGCCTCAGTTTCTTCAACTGTAAAATGAAGATAATAATAGCACCCAGTATTGTTGTTAGTATCGAATGAGGTCATAATTCTAAAGTGCTTAACACAGTGCCTGGCACGTAGTAAGCTCTATATAAATGTTAACTATTATTAATAATTTAGAGATGTGGGAAATGGACTTAGTGAGCAGTTGATCTAGGATTTTTAAAAAGGTCTTTTAATTCAATTAATCATTTTAAAAATAATTATAAAATACACACTATGTACTAACCACTGTTGTCCTTCATTCTCAAAGAGGATGAAAATGTCACTACTGTTTTGGAGTCAAGATACAGTGTGTCCCACTGTGGCTTATCAGACCGATACACTCAGAAGGTTCTACCACAGGTCAGACACACATTAACATTTAGAATGAAGATGTCTCTAAATTTCCACATCTCACATTTCTTTTGAGCTACTACAATTCTGCTTTGCTCATAGGGCAAAATACCATCTTTTATGCAAGCACACCATGCTAGGCAGCCCTGTGCCAGTGTCTTCATTGTCTTACAATTGATTCCAAAGTACTTCAGAAAGACCCTGAGCATGTCCTTGTATTGCTTCTTCTGACATCCCTGTGAATGCTTACCTTGTGTAAGTTATCTGTAAAATGGTCTTTTAGTCAAACATATGTTTGGCAATTGAATAATGTAGCTAGCTCATCAGAGTTGCACTCTCTGCAATAGAGTTTAGATTCTTGGCAGTTCAGCTCAAGAGAGGACCTCAGTGGCTGTTACCTTTTCCCACCAGGTGATCTTCAGAATCTTCCTTATCACAATTCAAATGGAAGACTGTACAAGTTGCATAGGCATACAATGGGGTCAGAACAATGGCTCTTTAGACTTTCGGTTTGGTGTGCAGCCTAATAATGCCTCTTCTTTTTTGTAGCCTCACAAACACTAAATCTCTAACAATGCATACATCAACCTCATCATTTCTGTGTACATCCCTGGAAAGTATACTGCCAAGGTAACTGAACTTAGCAGCAACATTCAAATTTCTCCATTTGCTGTAATCCATGGTTCTATGGATGGATGGCATGGTGCTGGCTGGTGGAGAGCCTCAATTTTCTTGGTATTAATTGTCAAACTAAAATTAGCACAAGATGCAGAGAATCAATCTATAATTTTTTGCAACTCAGCCTCAAAAGCTGCACTAAGTTCAAATTCATCTGTAAACAAAAAGTCACACGCAAACTCTCTTTTCACTTTAGTCTTGGCTTTTAGCCTTTTCAAGTTAAATAATTTATGGTCAGTGTGGTAATTGACCTTGATAGAAAAGGAGAAAAGTCCTTGCTCTCAAGGACATTACATGCAAACAACATATACACAAACAGGTATAGACAAGATACAAAATACAAGATTAACTTGGAAGGGAAGGCATCTCAGGAAACCAGGAAAGGCCTCTTACAGAAAATAGCATTTGGGCTGAGTCTTGAAGGAAGTTAGGAATTCTCACTGAAAAATGGCAGCAAAAAGAGACATCATGGGCAGCTAGGTGGCACAGTGGATAAAGCACCGGCCTTGGATTCAGGAGGACCTGAGTTCAAATCCGGCCTCAGACATTTGACACTTACTAGTTGTGTGACCTTGGGGATGTCACTTAACCCTCATTGCCCTGCAAAAAAGAAAGAAAGGAAGAAAGAAAGAAAGAAAGAAAGAAAGAAAGAAAGAAAGAAAGAAAGAAAGAAAGAAAGAAAGAAAGAAAGAAAGAAAGAAAGAAAAGAAAGATCATTTCAAGCATAATGGACAGTCAGTACAAAGTCAGGGAGAAGAGTGAAGGAGTATCATATGTAAGGAACAATGAGCTGAGCATTGTGTATGTATATGTGTAGAGTAAGTGATTTAGAGTATGTAAAAGTGAATAAAATGTAAGAAGACTGAAAAAGTTAGGAAGGTGACAGGTTGTTAAGATCTTTAAATGTCAAATAGAGGATTTCTATTATATCCAAAATTAATAGTGAATCATTAAAGCTTATTGAGTGGTGGTATGGGATAGGGGTGGGGGAAATCTTATTAATTGGTCAGATCTACACTTAAAGAAAATCACTTTGATAGCTCAGGATAGAGACAGACGCAGTATATATGTATATATAATATCTGGGAATCACCTTCATAGAGATGATAATTAAACCCATGGGAGCTGATGAAATCAACAAATGATAGAGCATTGAAAGAAATAGAAGACCTCCCCCCCGCAAAGAACCTTAGAGGACAGCCACAATTAGTGGTCATAAAATGGATAAAGATCAAGCCAACAAGATTTAAGAAACAGTGGTCAGCTAGGCAGGAGAGCAACCAAGAGAGAGCAAAATCATAGAAACCCAGAAAAGCAGTGTATCCAGAATGAGAAGACAGACAACAAATGCTTTAGAGAGATCAAGAAGGATGATGACTGGTAAAAGACCATTAGACTTGGCAGTTAATAGATCATTGGTAACTTTGTCAGTCAAATGATAAAACAAGATGCTGGAGTACAGAGGCTTTATAAGAGAATGAGTAAAGAGGAGGTAGAATCATCATATATAGTTGGCATTTTCAAGGAATTTATCTGAGAATAGTCAGATATAGTATAATCTTTTTGTTTTGTTTTGTTTTGTGGGGCAATGAGGGTTAAGTGACTTGCCCAGGGTCACACAGCTACTAAGTGTGAAGTATCTGAGGGCAGATTTGAACTCAGGTCCTCCTGAATACAGAGCCAATGCTCTATCCACTCTGCCACCTAACTGCCCCCTAGTATAATCTTTTAAAAGGATAGTAAGTAATGGTAGAATCTAGCAAAGATTTTTGTTAGTTTATTTATAGAAACTTGTATTTGTAGTCAGCAGGGAAGGAACCAGGAGATAGGGGAGAGACTGTATATTACAGACATGGAAATGATCTGCTGGGGAAAGTGGGAGAGGTTGGGATCAAGGTTAACCCTGGAATGGAGAAGGGGCAAGATCTTATCAGAGAATAGAGAGGAGGAAATAATGGAGATTGAGGTCATAGGGATTTTAAGATGAGGAGAAGGGGGAAAGAGAGAGATTTCAGCTAACAGCCTTGATATTTTTTAGTGAAACATGAGGCAAAGTCCTCAGCAGGAGGTCAGAGAAGGCATGTCATTTGATGTGATATTTAAAAAGAGAAGATTTGAAACAACAGCCCTGGTACTTTGATGAGTGAAGTAGAGAATCAGTTGGGAAGGAGTAAAAGGATTGTATTTACTACCCTAAGCACTGAGTTCAAATTAGAAAACGTAAATTTGTAGTGGCCCCAGTCAGCATGGTTTTGTGATTTCTTCCAGCTCCCTTTACAAGCACTTGAATAGGAATGAAAGAGGAAGATGATGGGGGCAATCCAGGGTAGGTGGTTAGCAAGGTATAAGTGGTATTGGGGTGGGAGCAAGGGATTCAAAAGTAAAGGACAGTATAGAATTGAACTACTTCATCAAGGAGTCAAGATTGTTAGACAACTAGCAATCATTAAATGCTGAGTAGAATGTAGCCAACACTGGTGGGGTGGCTTAAGAAAGAAACAAGGGATTGGAAGTCACATTAAAAAGGAAGAATAAGATTGGGTAGTAAAGCACTGGGTGAGATAAAATGTAAAAAATATTATGATGCCAGTTCACAGCTCTCTCTACTATATAGTGATACATTTTTCTGTTGGCCACTCGTATAGTTTCCAAAGCTATTTAATCACAAAATAGCAGATCTCTTAGCTGGAAAAAATCATCAAACTAGCTTTCTTCCTTTAAACAGATATGGAATCATGATTTCCATTTTGTAGTTGGGATAACTAAGGCTGAAAGAAGCCAAGAACTTTGATCTTTATTGCACATCTTTTTAGAGAATGATTAATCCGTACCTATGGCACATGCCTCCCAAAGTACCTCCAGTTGTATATCCAAAGACAAACACAACAGAAAAGAAAAAAGAAAAAAGGCCTGATAGAGAAGCTATATGAATACTTTCCTGGATGTTTTTTTAAAAGGCGATAATGTAGAGTAAATGTGCCTATTAAAAACTCGTTGGTTTCTTTCTAGTGTTCTAAAGAGTGTGGAAATAAAGAAATAATTTTGTTTTATTTCATTTTTTAAGGCAACCTAGAATAGTTTGTCAGCCCTTCTTAGGGACTAACTTGCTCAATTCTCATACCAATGGCAGGGTGGATCCCCAAAGAAATGGCTTCTACCCCTTTCAGTGTTCTAGGAGTGGCTACCCTCCTAAATTCTAGCTCATGAACCCCACAACATGGTGCTTCTCTTTAATCATCTAGGATGATCAGCACTTTAACAAAAGAATTTACTCAAATGGTGGAACAAGGACAATTACAAAGTGTTTCACTCAAACATTCAAGGGCACACTCCCCCACAAATACACCCAGAATCTAGGGTTGGGGGAGAGAATAGGAACAAACTTAAAGGACAATAGTAGTCTTGTAGTGATTACGTAGAATTCAATTTGGGGCCTCTCAATATCAGTGGTTAGCTGAGCTATCAATTATTAACAGGCTAGTAAGCAAAGAGGCAGCAACCAATTAAAATAATTGCTGGATGGACTAATACTGATCGACAATTTGTCTAGCCAGTAAAAAGAAAAAGGGCTCTGAAATCCTGGACACATTTTTTCCTATCACCTCCCCTCTGACATCCAACAGAAGGAAGTCTGGTACAATTTTCCTGAGGATGTCTAGTATGACTACATAATTGAAATACAGAAAGGGACATTCTAGAATACTCTAATTTATTGGTTTCCCCCATACTACTTTTTAAGTATAGGGAATGTAAGGGGGCCACATGTGCTGCTTCATGAGATGGCCTCCACTATATAAGCAATTTAGGGAGAGACTAGGACTTCTAGGAGGAGCCCAATGTTTCCCAATAGCTCAATTGGTCACAGATCTGGTCTCCAAGAAAAAAACTAAAACAAGTTTTTCAGCTTTATAAAAAGCCCTATGTTACCCTCTCCTGATGATTATTTCTCAGGGTGCATTCAGTATTCCATTTTATCTCAAAATGCCAGGCAGAGTCCAGATTCCCTTTCTGAGATCTGTCTCTCCACTGTGCCCATAGCTATTAGCAGACCATTCAGAATGGTCTTTGAATTCAGCTTAATCTCTGTCACACTGTTTGGCAAGTGACAGTACTTCAGCCTTTTCTGAGATGAGCAGATTTCCCAATCTAGCGAAAGCAAAAGCATAAGGTTTATAAACACACTGACTTACTCTGTGACCTTGAAGATACACATCATTTCATTGCTCTGCCCTTTATGTAACCTGCAATGGCAAGGTAATATACCCTTGAGAATAGTTTTCAAAAATCACTGGGGTCATTAAAACTCTATTTGACCCTCAAACTTTCCTCACCTACACAAACTATCCAATATCCAGACACGCATTTACCCCCCTGTATCCTGAATTCCCTCAATAAATAGCTGTTTAGCACTGATGGAGCACAGCTCTGAAGCAAGCACTGTAGGAAATAAAAGAGAAATTACCTTTATATTTCGAAAAGTTTACAGTTTATCTGAGAGGTAACATGGTATAGTGAATAGAAGACTGGACATGGAGTCAGGAAAACATAGGTTTAAAGCCTGCATCAGACGTTTATGTGACTTTTCTCTCTGAGCCTCAGTTTCCTCATCTGTAAAATGAAAGTGTTGGACTCAATTGATCAATAAACACTTACTATGTGCCAGGCATTGTATAAGCACAGGGGATACATAAAACGGCAAAAGACAGTCCCTGCCCTCAAGGAACTTACACTCTAATGGATGTCTATGGTCCTTTCCAGCTCTAGATTGATGATCTTATCTATAACTTCAAGAGTAGGCTTGATAACTTAGGGGGAAAGTATGTAAGAAATTTCAGAGATACAGATTTCAGCTTGATGTCAATAAAAAGCAAATATATATATTTTTTAAATCCTTCCTATCCAACAGTAGAATGAGCTGCTTCAGGAAATAACTTCCCCTTCTCCAAAGGGCTTTGAGCACTGGACACTCACTGCGTGGGAATTTTGCAAAGGAATTTCTGCTCAGGTACAGGCTAAGTGGCCCCTTCCATTTTGGGAATTCTGTGACTCTATCCAACTGTTAATGGCCTTTGAATCTGATGGCAAGGAACTGATGCTTGATGGGGTAGTAAGGGTGAAAAGGGTGATGAGAAACCATTTAAATGTTTTCAAAAGAAGCAAACTGTGGTCAGTGAAAAGGGATTCAGCTTACAAGAGAGTGATTCTAAATAGTAAATCATAGCTTTGTCTGTGAATATGAAGAGGAAAGGATAGATCCGAGTAAAGTTTAGCTTAAAAAGATGGCCAGCAGTTGACATAAAGGTATGCATGATAAAAAGTTTTGCCTGTTTCTATAACTCCCTTCACATAAAAAAGAAACTCTACATTAAAAGCAGTTAAAGGGAATCAAATGGTGACCTTCTATTGGTATAGCCACTACTGAACTTAGAAAAAATAAAATCCATTTTGCACAGTAATATAAAGTCTAAAGATACAGAGTGAAGAGTTTCGAGCATTTTCATTTTTTCCTCCATCAAAATGGCTTTGTGGTCAAGGTCCAAATGTTCCTGGTGTGTTTCCCAGTTGGATAACATATTTAAAATATCCCCGTGTTCCACAGATCCCCCACATTTAGGAGGTGTTCGAGTTACGCACAAAATGTTCAGCCTCTCTTTCCTTGCTGTGCAATTTCTCATCTCCTGTCCATAATCTGACACCTGGAAGTTCCCCAGGAATTCATAGCATTCCACTGAAGTTCATTCCCAGCCCTGAATTGGTCTTGATATTTGTGTTGATGTGATGGGATTGGATCCATTTGCATAACGTGGGTTTCTCTCTGTATGCTGATGACACGCAGCTGTACTCTCCTTTAAAAAGCATCCCTCCCCAGAGCTTCCCCAAGTGTTTTCTGATGCCTGTCAGATATTTGCAGCTCAATAAACAGCATTTTTTGAGGTTGAAATTTGTTTGGAGACATTTGTTCACACTGTTGGAAGACAGCTTGCTTCCTTCTTGCCTCAGGTGGTTCCAAACTTACCCAGATGTCATTTAATCCCAACATTTCTCTTTCAAGTATTTATTCATCAAGCATTTCAAGTGTGATTTTATGCTCAGCGCTGTACATGGGAAGCATGCAAAAGGAACTGAAATTACTTCCTCGCCTCTAGAAGCTTGTATATATTTGAGCAAGACTTTTAGCCTCACTAAGCCTTAATTTCTTCATCTCTAAAATAAAGGGGTTGGACCAGATTACCTCCTATGGCCTCTTCTTATTTTAAATCTTAGGAGCATAGGTTCCTAGATTTAGAATTAGAAGACCCTTAGAACATCTCATCAAATAGAATTTTAGGATCCGAAATGAGATGAGAATACACAAATAACAGTGCTTTACACAGATAACAGTGTGTATCACTTTCAGAGCCATAACTAGGGGTTATGTAACTGGGGTAAATACCACAAACCATACTCACTCAAGGCATATGTCATGATGTGCATCCTCAGCTTGAAGAGTGAGGAAGAACGATAACCCACCATTTCACCATTTGGTAGATTTCTATTCTAACTAATTATTCTTGCTGATTAGATGTTAAATTCTCTTTTCTTTCTGCTGATGGTCCACAAGTATTCTAAGCAAGTTCAAATGTTGGAGTCCTGGCTTAGTTGCAGTTCCAATCATTTTTTTTAATTTTCCAAAGGATTTTTAATTCCATCACAAGATGCATCCAACATCATACTTCCTTATCAGAGATTTCATTAAGAGAGGCAGAAATAGCATAGCAGCACAAGGTCCCTCCCTATTGTGCATTAGAGGGATATTCTTTATCTCTTTCCACAGCAAATGAGTCAACCTATGGTTATGTGTCTCCTTAACCACTTTAGTTCACCTCAGAAGTGTCCTTCCCCTCCCCAGAAAAGTCTCCTACCTGGTGATTCGGTTCAGGCAGCCTCCCTCCAAATTCCAAGGAACTGCATTGTGTGAGCCCTAGGAATGTGGCCTTTCTCTCAGACAGATCCACTAGAGGCCTGTACCTGAGAAAGCATGAATTCTTCACCTGACATTCAATGCTGTGGGGCTCAGAACTATCTCCAAGTCCCTCTGATAAAAAGAATCTTTATTTTTAGAAGGTTTACAAATTGGAGGAATAATTATATTTTAGTTCATCTTCCTAGCAATCCTGTGGTAAAGATAGGACAGGAATTATTGTGCCCTTTTAACAGGTACTTAGAGGGAAAAAGAAAAGAAGAAGAAAACAAGGAGAAGAAACACCAGGAAATAACCCCTATGTCTAAGCAAAGAATAAGCTATGAGTGGATCAGACACATTCCAGGATACACTTTTTTTTTTTTGTGGGGCAATTGGGGTTAAGTGACTTGCCCAGGGTCACACAGCTAGTGTCAACTGTCTGAGGCCAGATTTGAACTCAGGTACTCCTGAATCTAGGGCAGGTGCTTTCTCCACTGCACCACCTAGCCACCCCCCCACTTTTTTTTAATTACAAAGACAAGCAATAGATCTGCCAGGTCCTTAGAGGCAGAGGCAAGGCAGTCCTAGCAAGTTATTAGCAAAAGTGAGAACTGAATCACAGTTTTCTTTAATAATGTGTCTCTCTCATCAAGGAGCTAACAATCCAATATGGAAAATCGTTTGTACCCAAATAAAGCAAATTAAAATACAATAGGGTATAAGAGAAGTATAAAATGGTCTGAGGCAGGTAGGTGGTGCAATGGATAGAATTCTGGATCTGGTGTCAGGAAGACTTGAGTTCAAATCTAGTTTCAGATACTAACTTTTTCATGGGCAAGTCACTTAACCTATCTGCCTCAATTTACTCAATGAAAAAATGGGGATAACTCTAACTCCCAGAGTTAATGTAAAGATCAAATGAGTTAGTATTTGGAAACTGCCTTGCATAATGCTTAATAAATGCTTATTCCTTTCCTTTCCCCTTCCCCTAGATGAGAGATCATATTGGGTGGGGGACCAGAGAAGGTTTTGCAGAGAAGATGGCACTTTGCAAGGTCCTTGAATGATGTGGAAAATTTTCACAGGCAGAGCTTGAGGGTAATTTGTGCAACAAGGAATGGAGAAAGAAAAGATGCAGATGTGGGACTATACCAGTTTCAAATATCAAGTATAAGAGGAAGAACAGTGTGAACTCTGGCTAGAAAGATAGTCTGAAATCTGATTTTGTAGGGTCTTAAATTGCAAGACTTTAGACTTGAATATCTAGACTGGCAATCTAGTGGAGTATGATGAAAGGGCTTTTACTTAAGGAAAAAGGAATTCTAGAGGCAAGCCTCCAGGTGATTTCTATAATTACTGATATGTGAATCTCAGGTTCTCAGCTTTCTTGATCTTACTGAGTCATAACTATGTCCCCAGAGTATGCCATGACAGACAGAATGACACAATGGATACAGTGCTGGACTTTTATTTGAAAAGACCTGGGTTCAAATCTCACTTCAAATATGTCACCTCTCTTGGCCTCAATACTTCATTATAAAATGAAGTGGGTGGACTATATGGCCTTCAAAATCCATTTCCTCTCTAAATCTATGATTCTCTGGGCCTCTTCCTTGTTTTTGTTCAGAGGAACACCATTCTCCCAGGTACCCAGTCTTGCAATGCAAATGACAGCCTTGATTTCTCACCAACTCTTACCCCCTACCCCCATATACAATCTGTTGCCAAGATCTGTTGATTTCATGTTTGCAACATCTTTTGCAACATCTCTAATAATGATACCAGTCTGGCTCAGGACCTCATCACCTCACACTTGGACTATTTTAAGAGTCTGCTGGTTGGCCTGCTTTATGTGAGTCTCTCCTTCCACCTGTCCACCCTCCCTTCAGTCACCAAAGTGATTTTTCTAAAATGTATGTCCAACTATGTCAACCCCACCCCGCTACTATAGTTAATAAACTCCAGTATCACCCCTCTCACATTCAGGATCAAATACAAAATCCTCTGTTTAGCATTCAAAACCCTTTTTAACCTACACTTTCCCACACATATACCTCTCTAGTCTTACGTCTTATATACACCATGACCTCCAAACCCTCCACCATGTACTCTTTGATCCAGGAACAAGAACATCCTTGCTGTTTCACAAGACACTATATCTCTTGGTTCCAAGCATTTTATTTCTGACTATTCTTCATGTGTGGAATACTCTTTGACTTCATTTCCACAGCCTAATTTCCCTGACTTCCTTCAAGTCCTCAACTAAAATCCCACTTTCTTTTTCTTTTTTTTTTTTTGCGGGCAATGGGGGTTAAGTGACTTGCCCAGGGTCACACAGCTAGTAAGTGTCAAGTGTCTGAGGCTGGATTTGAAGCCAGGTACTCCTGAATCCAGGGCTGGTGCTCTATCCACTGTGCCACCTAGCCGCCCCCTAAAATCCCACTTTCTAAAGGAAGCCATTCCCCAACCATCTTAATTCACATGCCTTCCCTTTGTTGAGTATTTCCTATCTATCACATGTACAACCTATTTGTACATAGTTGTTTGAAGATTGTCTTCCTCATTAGATTGTGAGCTATTCAATGGCAAGAACTCTTTTGCTTTTCTTTGTATCCCCAGTATTTAGCATGGTACCTGACACATAATAAGTGCATAATAAATGCTTATTGACTACTTGACTGACTGTGACACTGCCTAGTAGAAATAAACTCACTGTAGGAATATCAGTCTATATATCATAATTTCCAAAAATTCTGTGTATTAAACTTTGTTTTTCCAACTTCAGTCCTTCTTCCCTCTGAGACTAAATGATCTCATCAGGACCTTTAAGAATCAAAATGTGATGACCTTGACTTTAGAAAAAAAGCTACCACCCCACCATATTATATTGTCCTCTATCTTCAGGGACCAATAGGGAGGGAATGGAAATCATGGTACCAATATCCTTCTCATCTAGGGAGCCTCCCTGACTACCTTCCAGCTTTGGAATCTAGGGAGAAAGGGCTTTCCCAGAGCTACCTAAAATGTATTGGTCAAAAGCATTAAATTCTAGCATGAACCCTCTTCCCATGTTAAAATCCAAAAAATTCCAACTCACAGAGAATAATAGTGACCCCAGAAAATTCTTAGTTCTTTCTAGCCTCTAAAATAGTTGAAATTACTATTTACACATTAAAGCCAAAAGTCTTCTCATTCTTTTTCACAAAATGTAATGTTATAATTTAATGTGTAAGCATAATGAATTATTTTAAATCCACATGAGCCTTACAAGCCAGTGGAGAAAGAAATGTTTCCTGTACTTGTGTGTATTAAAAACAAAATTAATTCCCTCCTATTCTTTTCCAAGGCCTCTGGCTTGGCCTCAGACGCAACCTCCCTTTACAATTTGTATCATAACAGAAACACAGAAAATAGGCCCCATCCTTTCCTACAAAGGCATTCTAACTTTAAAGAATCACCACTGAGTTCACAAGGGCTCTTTTACTATGCTTACTTCTCACTAAAGTTATCTATAGCTTTGGACCTAAGCACTCAGTCTAACCATATAGAGCCTGGCCTCTAATGAAGGGTTAGCCCTCCTTTCTTCATACTCTTCAGTTAATTTTACCCACACCTAGACATTGTGAGGACAGATTGTCTAAGGCTTATATTTTGATGCATGTCAAGGTTGTCGCCAAAGAAGGGAGGAAAAATATACTTGAACTACAATGTAAACCAAGCATGGGAGAGGTATTTGCTATATTTCCTATATACAAAAAAATGTTAATGAACATAAAAGACTAAGTAAACATTGACAAAACAAAAGAGGATTCAATAACTTAATTTACAATTACTATTATGTTTCTCAAGAGGCTGATACCTGATGAGAACAAAAAGAAGTTTTAGGGATTGAGAAATGGTCAAAGGATATGAACAGGCAGTTTTCTGATGAAGAAAACAAAGCTATCTATTACCATATGAAAAAATGCTCTAATTCACTATTGATTAGAGAGATGCAAATTAAAACAACTCTGAGGTACCACCTGACACCTATCAGATTGGCTAAAATGACAAAAGGGAAAATAATAAATGTTGGAGAAGCTGTGGAAAAATTGGAACACTAATGCATTGTTGGTGGAGCTGTGAACTGATCCAACCATTCTGGAGAGCAATTTGGAATTATGCCCAAAGGGCAATAAAGCTGTGCCTACCCTTTGACCCAGAAATACCACTTTTGGGTCTTTTCCCCAAAGAAATCATGGAAGGGGGAAAGGGACCCACATGTACAAAAATATTTATAGCTGCTCTTTATGTGGTGGCAAGGAATTGGAAGGTTAGGGGATGCCCATCAATTGGGGAATGGCTGGACAAGTTGTGGTATATGAATACAATGGAATACTATTGTGCTGTAAGAAACGATGAGCAGGAGGAGTTCAGAGAAACCTGGAGGATCTTGTGTGGGCTGATGATGAGTGAGATGAGCAGAACCATAAGAATATTGTACATAGTATCATCAACATTGAGTGTTGGTCTACTGTGATGGACTATATTCTTCTCACCAATGCAATGGTACAAAAGAGTTCCAGGGAACTCATTATAGAAGAGGATCTCCAAATCCAGGGAAAGAAAAAGAACTGTGGAGTATAGATACTGAATGAATCATACTATTTCTTTTGTTTTTGGTGCTGTTGTTTTTTCTATTTTGAGGTTTTTCATCATTGCTCTGATTTTTCTCTTATAACATGACTAATGCAGAAATATGATTAATGTTATTATGTGTGTGTGTATATATATATATATATATATATATAAACCTATATCAGATTACCTGCTGTCTAAGGGAGGAGGGAGAGAGGGGAGGGAGGGGAGGGAGGGAGAAAAATCTGAAATTGGAAAGCTTGTATAAACAAAAGTTGAGAACTATCCTTACATGTATCGGGGGAAAAACAAAATACTTTATTAATTAAAAAAAAAAAAAAGAAGTTTGAGGGACTGTGACTTAGAAATTTTATATTGGCTTTTTATTGTCCACACAGCTCCCTCTTCAAGTCTTCTGGGAAAACATGCCAGGATTAGATTAATACTCTTATTGGTTATTATCTTTTTTAAGAGTGGTGGAATAGGGGCAACTAAATGGCGCAGTGGATAGAGCACTGGCCCTGGATTCAGGAGTACCTGAGTTTAAATCCAGCCTCAGACACTTAACACTTACTAGCTGTGTGACCCTGGGCAAGTCACTTAACCCCAATTGCCTTACTAAAACAAAACAAAACAAAACAAAACAAAAAAAAACAAGAGTGGTGGAATAATCACTGAGGACTCCTCTACTTGACATCTGTCTACTCTGACTCAAGAAACAGTGTCTTATAGAATTCTTGAACTCACAAGATGACCACCAAGACTGGACATGTCCATCTCAGGTTAGATATTAATTTTTCTATGTGAGAAAATGGGTAGTTGTCTCCTCTCAATGAAAATATAATAGTCAATCATACTCCTCCCAACCTGTTTGTAGGACAAAGGTCTCAGATCCCCTCCTCCCCTTTTGGCTAACAAAATCACATGGTTCAAGGAGCCCTGGTCTCAATAAGGTCCATTCTAGAGTTGTGTCCATATAAGGAAGAATAAGGTCCACTCCTGAGTTATGCCCATATAAGGAAGAGGGATGAGAATACTGCATTCTGATTAGCTTGTTTTTGCCTGTAAATTGTAACCCTTGAGTAATCTGACCAATGATGAAAAAGGGGAGGGTCCATTCACGTTAGGAACTAGGGTATAAAACAGGGCCTGTGAGCCCCCTTTCTTTGCACCTACTAGCTGCATACTAGGGTGCCTCCTCATGAGAAGGAAATAAAAGAGCATTTGTCACATTGTTGCTGAGTTCCCAAGAATTATTGAGAAGAGGATTGTTTTTCCCTCACATATAAGATCAGGAAAGAGCAAACAAAATAGTAGCCCAAACCCAGACTCAGGCTTGCCTAGACAAGATGTGTGTTCCAGATGCCATGTGTTCACAGACATGTGGTGGATAGAATAAGAAAATGGGCAACCCTCCCCCCTTCTCCATCTCAGGAATAGGCTTAAAACAATAATGGGATTCAAAACTTGAAGGAAAGAAATAGCTGAAGGCAACGTCACTCCTTTTTAGACAGCCACTGAGGAAACATCAGCTCTTCCAACTCATCAGCCAATAAGGGAACTCTTAATTATCTGAAAGTGTGAGTTCTTCAGCTTTAATTCAAATGTGGCATGTAGTAGGACCTAAAGCTTCTATATGGTCAAGTGGAACCACAGAGAGCAATACTCTGAGCATGGAAGGAATCTATTATAGTACATTAACAGTTTTTAAACTTATGCCACTGAAAATCCACTTTTATACACAATCATTTCCCTACTACCTCCACTCCACCACATGTCCTCTTTGTGCTATGTCTACCAGTTTTCAAAGTCTTTATGAATTCACAAAGAAGGAAATGCATGATGCATAGAAATGATGTAGAAAATCAAACTACTGGTCTGGTCTTGGGGTAGGACATACTGTACAGGAAGATTTGGTTGTTTGTTAGGCACTGTCCTTTGTGTGAAACAAAATGAATCAATACTTTTTTTAAAAAAAGAAAGAAAAATGGGTAGAAGAGATTAAAAGCCAGGCAGAGTCGCAACCAGCATTTTGTAGTCATATAGCATGCTTCAGAAGAGTGGGGACTCCAAACAAGAAACATGATGTGTGTACTCAAATCAGCTTCTTAAGACCAATTAAGTTGAGGGGGAGGCAAGAAAGAGATGTCAAATTGAAGATACAAAAGTATACCCCGTCGGTTTCTCACCCTGTGTGGTTAGGAAAGGGCAGCAACTAGGTTGCACAGGGCTAGGCCTAGAGTCAAGAAAATCTGAGTTCAAATCTGGCCTCAGACACTAGCTATTATTATTAGGAACTCACCTGAAGTGTGGCAGGAGAGGAGAAAATCAGGTCACTAGCTAGCTTCTTATTTTAACTAATCTCACTAAGTAGATGCTAAGTTCAGTTGTTTCTATCCTATTGAAGGAAAGTAACTGTTGTTGGTGGCCTCTAAATTTCAGTTTCATGAGTCAAAGGTTCAATTGTCTTGGCCCAGTTAAAGTTCTTCAGTTAGTTGCTCACAAAATACCCATAATCCTCAACTTGAAGGGAAAAAAATAGGGCCAGAATTCCATAGGAAAAAGTTCTGCATAAATGCAAGATTACCATTGTGTTTCTCAAATAACAGAGCTAAGGGTTCCAGTGCTATTGAACCTTTGAACATTTTTCAATACCCCATGTTGTCTAAAACAAAGCTTCTTAAACTGTGGGTCGAGACCCCATATGGGGTCACATAACTGATTGTGGGGGTCATGAAAAATTTGGCAGTAAATATTTTATTTGGATACCTATTTTATGTACCTATGCACAGGGTCACATAAAAATTTCTTGGTCAGGGGCAGAAAAAGTTTAAGAAGCCTTGATCAGAAAAAAAAAAGTAAATGTGACATGCTATCTAGATGAGATGCTAAACTCAGTCTTTAACACCTGCAACCTCCCTTTTCTATGCCCTTCTCACTCCTAGGTAATATACCCTTTGCTTTACATAAATAATCCATTGCTCTCTCATGCCTTGATTTCAGAAATGATCTAATAAATTCCTTCATACTAAGGTACATATAACTGATAGAGCATGATGGGTTACCTATCTGCAAAGGTACATGTGTTTACCAGGTGGCTAAACCTTCAACCAAAGCAATAACCAATGGATTCATTGATAAGTCAGTCAGTAGTTGAGGTATTTGATGAAGGTGGCATAGAAGCCTCTTGGCCTGTTGAAAATCATATCATATCAGTGGAGGTCAAATAGATAATTGTCAAGTCAAGTGCTCACTCTCATACAAATGCCAGCTGCTATAGAAATCAAATGAAGTGATAGAAAACAAGGAAATTGTCCTTGCAGGAGCCCAGGGCTAGCAACCAGCAATACTTATCCACTACAGCTGGAAGTGCTCTCAATAGCTTAAATCATACAAACACTTTAATCCTCTTTTCAATAACAAAGCCTTTCACAGTTTTCACAAAGAAAGGATAAAACAACACACATGAGAACATCACTGGCATTCAAGCCAGCATGGCCAGATCACAGGATATCTTTCCAAGAATGGAGAAAGCCTTTGGAAACCAAGCCTGGAGCAGAGGTGTTCACATCTGATAGCCAAAGGAATGCAGAGATCAAGAGAAAAAAAACCTTCAAAAATTAAAAACCATGCACAATTCATACAGTATTTAATTTGTCACCAAAAGGTAAGGAGAAAAATGTGTGACATACTAGAATATCCTCCAGCACTGTTAGTCAGTTGGCAGACATTTATTAAGCATCTACTATGTGCCAGGCACTGTGATAAGTGCTAGGGATACAAAGAAATGCAAAAGATGGTATTTAAAGGAAATTCTTCATTTGGGCTTTCACCCTGATTAACAAGTCAAAGCTCAATACAAAGAGAATTAAATGGTGTTTATTATTAAGTACATCACATTGACAAACTGATGACTGAAGATCAGCAATGACTTCAATGTGGGATCAGCTTTCATAGATAACTTTAAGACAATTCAGATAGGTCCATCTCAGCAAAAGAGGTTGGGCCCTTACATCTCAGTTCTTGCCGAATGTAGCAAGAACACGAAAATTTGCAGGTAGGCATACAAAGGTCACAGGGAGGAAATGCTTGACAAAGAGCAGGTAATACAAAGATCTGTAGACTTGGTATGACTTTCCCCAACACTGATTGACAAGCAGGACTGAGAACGCTGGGTAGTGAGTCAACATAACTTCTAACAACAGTCTCTGTTTTCAAGTACTCTTTTTTCATTAGGAGGAGACAATACGCAAACAACTATATACAAAAATGCTATATACAGAATAAATTGGAGATAACCAACAAAGGGAAGGCATTAGCACTAAGGAGGATCAGGAAAGGATTATTATAGAAGGTGGAACTTTAGCTGAGACTGGAAGGAAGCCAAGGAGGTCAAGAGCTAGAAATGAAGAAGAAGACAATTCCAGGCATGGGGGACTGTCAAAGAAAATGAAATTAGCATCATCAGAGATCAAACAAAGTCCAAATTTGCTGCCATTGTAGGAAGTATTTTTATTTCTATCATGTCTTTTTTTTTTTGGGGGGGGGAGGGCGGGAATTTTTTTTTCCAGAGCAATGAGGGTTAAGTGACTTGCCCAGGGTCACACAGCTAGTAAGTGTCAAGTGTCTGGGGCCGGATTTGAACTCAGGTCTTCCTGAATCCAAGGCCAGTGCTTTATCCACTACACCACCTAGCTGCCCCTCTTTTAGAACTGCTTGCAGACTTAGCTCACAAGTCATAATCACAAAAACCAGCCGCAGAGCCTTATCATTTTCATAGATAGATTCTGAGAGAACTGATATAGTCAACTTGAACTCACATTTGATGAACCACCAAGTTCAAAATAATCCTCTACAACATCCCTGACAAGTGGAAATTCAGTCTCTGTTTGAAGACTGAATATACCTGAGAGTGTATATACCACTACCAGAGGCATTCCCCCCACCCCATTCTATATCTACATAGCTCCACCTATTAGCAATCCTAAAATCTCCTCAATTTACACCTTTTTTTTGTAGTTCTCCTCTGAGGGGCCAACTCCAATAAGTCTAACTTCTCCTTCTGATAAGACATGAAAGAAGCTATAATACTCTACATATTTTCTTTTTCAGTCTAAATATCCCCTAATATCATCTTTGTCCTTCCATGGATTTGCTCTATGTCCTTTGTCAATGTTCTCCCTAAATTGTGGTTCCTAGAAATAATATGCTATTCAAGATCAGGTCTAATCATAGTGCGATGGGATAATCCTTGATCTCATTTTGGACACTTGTCTCTATTAATATAGCCTGATAGGAACATTGCTTTTTTGAATGCCACATTTCATTATTGAATCATAATAGCTTGTGGTCCACAGCCAACTGATATTTTTTCACTGGAACTATTGCTGAGCCATGACTATCTGATACTGAACATGTGCAGGCCATTCTTTTAAATTAAAGTTTAGTATTGTATCTATAACTGTATTTGTGTATAGAATTCCCCAAAGGGAAACTCCCTCTACCAACACAGATTGACACTTCTACAATGAACATACTTGGAGAGTTCCCAAAGCCCTAAATAGTTAAATGATTTTCCTAGGGTGACACAAGAGGTAGCTCTAAAAGGCAAGACTTGAACCCCAGGTCTTCCTGACTAAGAGGCTGGTTCTCTTTCACCACTCTGCCTTTTCACAAACACTGCTATTTAAGTTCATTGTATTGGATTCAGGTCATTTTTTTAGACTGTCAGATCACTTAACTTGAGAACAGTACAACTCTGTTATCCAATATCTTAGCTATTCCTTTCAGCATTGAGTAATATAGATATTTGGTAAGCATCCCTTTCTTTTCATCTAAATCACTGATGAAGATATTGATTAACACTAGACCAGCAAGAGATCCATGGGGTTTTCCATTAGAGATGTCTCTGGGCAGAATTTGATAGATTAATGATTACTCATTCAATTAGCTGTAAATTTGCAAAAATGTGTTATAATCAGAGAATATTTTACCTTGTCTAAAAGCATATCATGAGAGACTTTTATAAATTACTTGCTAAAATCCGGGTAAATTATGTCCATAATAAAAGATGTCTATCAGCAAAAATGAAAGAGAACAAAATAACAAAAGTCAACTATGAAGAGAAAATGGTAGAGAATATAAATAAAGGAATAGTATTGATGGGAAATAGTTTATCAGATTGGAAGATCAATCAGCATGTAACAAGAAAATGCAATAACCAAAACAAAATTCAGAGAACTCAATTGGAAAAACAATGTCAGAAACTTTGCAAGCAGATATATTGAAACTAGAAGGTGGATCTGGCACAGATGACATGAAATTCATTAGATTATACATTTTTTAAAAGAAGGGAAGTCTAACCAACATTCTTCAGGAAATTACTAAAGATAATGTCCCCAAACTAAAAAGATCAAAGAAGAAATTACAGGTCAGTAGAATTTACTAGATGCCCTAAGAGAGAAACAAAAAGTTCAATTCAGACACACAGTGATCAAACCTCATAGCTTATTAAATTGAGGAGCCTATAAGTGACTATAAAGAAGAAAAAAATACTTATTGATGTATATTAATTCAATTCCTACAAGATCATCCACCCATATCAAGAAACCAAAGAAAAAGCAGGAATATTATTTACAGAAAGTCAGACTTCATTCCAGGATCATCTACCTGGATTAAATAATTCTATAGATTTAGCCTTACTGTATAACATGCCCACATATGTATAGACAAAATTAAATAGGTTTCCAATGTGAATACCTTAAAGACAACATTTTATAAGTCAAAGTATACTTGTTTATTTAAAAATGGGTCCTGTCATCCTCATGCCTCTTATATTTTTATGGGGTTTTCTTGGGTTTTTTAAAATTTGGGGGGGGAGGGCAATGAGGGTTAAGTGACTTGTCCAAGGTCACATAGCTAGTAAGTGTCAAGTGTCTGAGGCTGAATTTGAACTCAGGTCATCCTGAATCCAAGGCCAGTGCTTTATCCACTGCGCCACCTAGCTGCCCTATTTTTATGTTTTAATGGATCTCTTCTTTTAGTAAGAAAAGAACCCCCCTTCACACTGGACAATTTTTGTCCATGTCCTACATAAAAAACCATCATATGTGTTGGAGGTCTTCCTCTGATTCTTTAATACCTCAAGTATCAATTCAGAAGCCTAATAATTCAGATACTGTTTTAATTATTATGATAATTAATCCATAATCCTTTTTTGATCATACATGGCCTCTATGTTTTTTCATCATGCGTTACATGATCAATCACTTGTCATTATTAGAATTAACTGACATACAACTTATAGTTTCCAAGGTGGAAAATATGTTTTGAGTTTTAATCATATCTATTTGTTTCCTCATCTGTTAGAAGTATAAAAGCTGAAGATTTTATGAGATTTTAAAAAAGGAAAAGTTCTGAGTAGTCAAAGATATCAAAATTTCCATAGAGTACTTTCCATGATGAAGGGATGCAGCTTGATTTAGGGAGAAGAGCAATAGGCTTTGAGTCAGAAAATCTTTGTTCAAGTCCCAGCTCCACCAATTATTATCTGTGTGACATTTTCAAATCACTTAACCACTCTGAGCCTCGGTTTACATATTAATAATATGGGAATAACAACACTTCCATTGTGTGGTTTTGGGAGGAAAGGGTTAAACCATCACAGCCTAAAACTGTCTGAGAGTGAGCACCAAGCATGTACTATGCATCTATGTGTTGGTGTGTGTAACAAAAATGGAACTATAAAACCTTGCTGTCCTTGGTGTGGCATTAGGTACCAGCTGTCTGCCTAGCTGCCACTCTCCCACCTTTACTATAGCTTCATTTCAGAAACAATATGTTTAGCTAGAGCTGCAAGGACCCTTGGGATAAGAGGTACTGTGTAAAGGTAAAATATTCTTTTATTTATTAGGTGTCGATGATGTCATCATCCATGTGTGTTCCATGACACTTCATGGTTTAAAACTCACTCTTTACCACTTAAGGGAAAGAAGGTACATTTCCCATGATATGAACTAAATTTTAGCCACCATACCACCTAGATTCCCTAGGCCATATTATTAGCTCAAGGGCTGAGAACCTAAAAGAAAATTCAGAAACAATGAACTCATCCAGCAAAAGGCCATGCCATCCAGACACAAGGGGAAAAGCCCAGAACCAATAGAATCCAGTTGTAATGTGGCTTCTAAAATGACTAGGAAAAAAACCACACACACAGCCATGCAGCATCTGCAGCAGGTAAATTCCAAATCTTTGGATAGTCCTGGTATTTAAAAGCCTTTCTTAGCTTTTAAAGCCCATGATTTTTCAATTAAGCATTGAAATCATTGCTGCCATCAACCCTGCCCTCTGCTCTCTGAGCCATTTGTGATGTATGAGAAAGGAGAGAGGAGATGAAAGGAGGCAAAGATATTATAGGCAAAGACCAGAACTATTAAAGGGTTAACAACAGCTCTTACAAATTACCTACAAGAAAGTGTGATGCCCTCAGGGTATGATTAGCAAGAAAAGGTTTGCAGAATGAATGGAAATCTTACTGGTAGAGTTCCATTTGCTGAGTATCTTATTGCTACTCAACCAAACCAGCAGTTTTCCCTGTTGTTAGGAACACAGTAAAAGAGTTCTTGATTCAGAGTCAAAAGACTTGGGTTCAAATCCTATGGTAGTCACCTATTGGGTTTGGAGCAAATCTTTTAACCTCTCTTGGCCGTGGCTTCCGCATCTCCAAAATGGGGTTATTAGACTTAAGTCCCTTCAAGCTCTAAAATCTATGATCCTCGAAATTGTGGATATATTTTAATAAAATGATTCTAACCAATTCTATTTGTATCTTTGTCAATTAAACACAGATAGTAAATTATCAAGTTTCACTCAATCAAGAAAGGTTTATGGAGCACCTGTGATAATGCCAGCAATGTCCCAGTACTGTGTGAATGCAAAATATATAAATAATTATCCCTACCATTGATGAGATTAAAGTCTAGTTGAAGAGATATGACTATCAGATGCATTAAACAAATAAAGAACAACTCAAGCATAATCAATGTATTGTGATCAAAGCACCAGAATATGCTTTGTAGAATCTTTTCCCTTCTCTTGTTTTATTGATATAATTCAGAAAACCTGTGTCAATGTGCACATGGTACCCTACTTCCATCTTTCCTTACTCACCCAGGATACCGAGGCAGAATTTCCACTTAGTACAAGTTCATAACATTGCCAAATAAAACTGTATTTTTTTAAGTAATAAACATTTTTATTTACAGTTTCAGGTTCCAATTTTTATCCATTTTTCACTCTCTCCTCCCTTCCCTGAAGCAGTAAGCAGATATAGGTTATACATATATAATTATGTAAAACATTACCTTATTAGTCACTTTGTATAAGAAAACTTGAATAAAAGAAAAAAATGAAAGAAAGTGAAAAACAGTATGCTTCAGTCTGTGTTCTATCAATATCAGTTCTTTCTTTGAAGGTGGATAGTATGTTTCATAGACAGTCCTTTGGGATTGTCTTGGATCATTCTTTGTTGAGAATAGTTAAGTCTTTCACAGTTCTGAAACCAATATTGCTGTCTCTGTGCACAATGTTCTCTTGGTTCTACTCACTTCACTATATTAGCTCATACAGGTCTTTCCAGGCCTTTCTGACATCATCCTGCTTGTCATTTCTTATATCAAAATAATATTCCATCATCATTATCATCATGTACCACAGCTTGTTTAGCCATTCCCCAAGTGATGGGCATTCCTTTGATTTCCAATTCTTAGCCACCACAAAAAGAGCTGCTATAAATATTTTTGTACAAATAGGTCTTTTTCCCTTTGGGGGGATGTCTTTGGGCTATAAACCTAGCAATGGTATTGCTGGATCAAAGGATATGCACAGTTCTTTAGACCTTTGGGCATAAAACTGTATTTTTTAAGAGTTAGATTGCTTCCTTCTTTTCTTTATATGATTCTGCCATATTTTGAATGGAAAGCTAGCCTAAGAAAGGATTTAAAGGAGCTGGCACATGGGGTAGCCCTCTTGTGGAGAATTAATGGGAAGATGTGGATAGGAGTCATATGGGTTGGGTAGGCATAAATGGGTTGCTATTTACATTGTAAAAAGGAGTATACACACCAATGAGATCAAAAATCCATTAAAGTATTGAAAAGAAGGAAAACAAAAATCTTTAAAACAGTGGCCATTAGCCTGAATAATATATGTACATTGCCAGGGTTAGGTACAATGCTGAATATGAGTACTGCTCTGGTAGAGATCCTTCCCCCTTAGTATTGTTATGATTCACTTCTACCACTAGAAGCAAAATACATACAAGTTCTTTGAACAGATTATAACATGCAGGTGTATGGGCACCCCTTTTTAATTAGTCCATCTCTACAAATGATTCAGTTATGGCATTGCAGATGGATAATGAGTGATTCATAAAATTAAGATGAGAAAATAAAATAAAATAAAATAGAGGAGGAGATTTGGTTCCATTGCATTTAGAAAATTGTGCATTGTTTTCAAAGTATTTACAAAAGTTCATTTTTTAACATTAACATTCAGTAATGTTGTATACCTGATTTAAAAAAAAACAATACTTATGAACAGCAAGTGATGAAAAGTGATAGAAGAAATTATTCAGTGACTCTAGGTAAGCTAAATAAACAATGGCTTGTGAAAGAGAAGCAACAGCTTTATGGGAGGTAGGGGAGAGGACCAGTGGGGCTGCCAGATTTAGAGGTAGAAGACCTAGGTTCAAATCTTAACTCCATAACCCACTATCTCTGAGGTGTTGGTAAAGTCACTTAATTTCTGTTGTTCTCTTGTTCCTTATATGTAAAATGAAGTTTTAAACTAGATGATTCTGTAAGGGCCAAATTTAATATGGGAAGAATTCATTGGGCAGCTCGCCTTAATATTGGGGTTCAGAAAATAATGAGAGACCTCTAGGTCTAAAGTTTCCACCCTTTCAAACTGCCTTTTTTAGTTATTTCTCCCAGACTAATAAGAAAGGAGATTAGCACCCTCTTTTCCACAAATAAACCAGGTTTTGTTAATGGGAACACAATTTACAACAAAAGTAAAGTTAATAAAGCCAGGGACAATGAGAAAGGGAATAGGGGAAGAGAAAACAAATAAGCTCCCTGGCTCTAGCAAAGACTGACTCAAACCCCAAACTTGCTTCCTGCTCAGCTAACTCAAAGAGTTGGTCTCACTTCCACAACACAAACTCACCATCACCAGGGGTCCATAGTTTCAATGAGAGTCAGCTGTGCAGTCTCTCCTGAGTTCAGTCTGAAGCTCCACCACACAGCTTCTCTCTCTCTCTCTCTCTCTCTCTCTCTCTCTCTCTCTCTCTCTCTCTCTCTCTCTCTCTCTCTCTCTCTCTCTCTCTCTCTCTCCTCTCCCACAGGAAGGGGAGGTTCTTAGACATGCTGAGTCTCCAATTGGTTCAACATACCCCCTGGGCTGTCCCCATTATAATTTGTCCAGGCCCATATGGTCATAGGGGAACTATTAGGGGAGGCTTAGATACTTAGTTTTGATACTTTGACTGAATAAATGTTCTTTTCTATAATCTCTTCAAGTACACACCCATCTCCTCTTAGGCTTTTCAAGATTACATCTTTTCAGTCAGAGCATAATGAAGCAAAGATGTGGTCATGGAAACCCCAAGTCACAATTAATTCCTTACAATTCCTAAGGTCCCTTCTACCTCTATCATGAGTTCAATTATCATCTTTATGAAGCTGAATCCCAGATCTCTGTATCTAAATCTTAAAGGCTTAAAGTGTTTTTGCATTTGCATCTCAAGCCAAACACAGTACATTAAGCACATTGTAGTTGCTTAATAATTATTTGGTGAGTTGGAATGGATTGAACTTTAAGGGTTGTCATATAGAAGAGGGCTTAGACTGGCTCAAATCAACACCAGGTTGCAAAAATAGGTAGCACAGATTTTTGTCTTAATATGTTTTTCCTTAAAAGCCTCAAAATAAGAATGTACTGAGTTGAAGTCCTACCACTGATTCATAATGATTATGCAAACTTGGTTAAGTCACTTAACTTCTTATAATCCCCTTATAACTAACTCTCTAGGACTTGAATTTGCAGAATCATTGAGTTTCCTCACCAGGAATTCCCTATTCCAACAAAATCATGGTCTAGTCAAAACAAAAATGAAACAAGAAGCATTCATTATGCCCCTACTTTGTGCCTGGCATGAGGAATACAAAGACAACAAACAGTCCCTCCCCTCAAGGAAATTACATTCTATAAGGGAAAAGAACATGCATGTATAAATATAAACAATACATAGAGCAAGTAAGTAAAGATAACTTCACTTTCATGGAGCTGAAGGCAGCAGAAAATGCATGTTATCAGAGGTATAACTTCAATGAGAGCTTTGAAAAAAGTTGTGGGTTATAAGAGAGGGACATATACCTTCCAGGCATAGGAGCCAGGCTGTGCCAAGACATGGAGGCAAGAGATAGGGTGTTGTATGTGATCAAGGTGAAGAATGCTACTTGGCTGGACTATAAAGTGTATGGGGAGGAGGGATACACAATAAGTATGAAAAGATAGGCTAACATCAGGTTATGCTAGGTATTAAATGTCAAACAGAAGAGTTTGTATTTGATCCTAGAGGCAATAAGGACCCAGGGAATTTCTTTGGGAAGAGATTAATATGTCAGATATGCTATACATACATATACACATATACATCTATATACTTTACACACATACACATATACAAACACAGACACATATGCATACACACATATATCACTTAGTCAGTCATATGAAGGATGGACTGGAGAGAATATAGATGAATTAGGGAAAATAATTAGGAAGCTATAAGAAATAGTCCAGGCACAAGCTAAGGAGAGCCTGAACTAACATGCTATACATTAAGTGCAGAAGAGAGAGATATAAAATGTAGAATCAAAAAGGCTTCATATCAGTTTGCAAAAGTCAGGTGAGATGAAGTGGGGAACATGTGGAATTTCAGATACCTGCAGGACATCTAGTTTGAAAGGTCCAATAGACCCCTGGTGTTGTGGGATTAGACTAAGATAGAACAAGCCTGAATAGATAGATGTGGGAGTCATCTGAAGAAAAAAGAAAACTAAGCCCATGGGATGAGATTACTGAGAGAAAATAGAAAAAAGGAGATCCAGGACAGAGTCTTGGGGCACATCTGAAAAAGGTTTTGTGGTTTTTTTCATGAAATTTAGGAATTAGAGAAACCATCAATAATATGAATTGTGATGATCCAAAAAAAAAAATGGAATAAGCACCAGACTCTCCATGTAGGTGGTTCAGTGGGCCTGGAATCAGGAAGATTCATCTTCCTGAGTTCAAATTTGGTCTTAGACACTTACTAGCTTGGTGACCCTGTGGAAGTCATTTAACCCTTTTTGTCTCAGTTTCCTCATTTGTAAAATGAGCTGGAGAAGGAAATGGCAAACTACTCCAGAATCTCTGACACAAAAAACTCAAGTGGGGTCATAGAGAGTTGAACACTATAGAAAATGACTGAACAACAATAAATCTCCATAAGGAAGTTAAGTATTATCAGGCTCTTAAAATTCAGTATATCCCTTTGTAAATGTGATAAACTGATAAAATCACCCCTTCCTGTCAACCTAATCAATTTATTAAAGAACTAATATTAGATAAACACTAGACATGGAATATAGAAATCTGAATTCTAGTTCCAGTTATATCAAAAACCTTGGGAGAATCATTTGACCTCTCTGGCCATCAATATCTTTTTATCTATATACTCATAAGGTTCAACTAAATGATTTCAATAATTACCTTGACTAGAGAGCCTAGCATAGTGTCTAGTACTGAGTAGACACTTAATAAATGCTTGTTGAATTGAAAATCTCTAAAGCTCTTTCTACCACTGTTTTTATGAACACAATGGCTAAGCATATTTTTCACTGGACTTGGAAGGGAGAAAAGTTCAGGGAAGCTGAATTCTGTGAAGCATTTTTGTTACTAGTTTCTCTCTTTCCTGGTGTGATCCAGCAATGTCTTGTAATTTGGACACCAATCTTGAAAGACAAGCCATGTTTGGTATCTAATGCTCTCATAAGTAATCCTCCAGCTTCTACTGTTTCAGGTGCATTTCATTTCATTGCTGCCATTTTCCACATATCCCTAGGGCCCTGGGGCACCCGGTGCATCTTAAATAAATCAGACATAAAACATACAAAGGTAAATTAAATTTCAATCTTTCCACATGGTGAAAAGACAGCCATCATAATAGAACCCTGATGTGTTCATCTGAAAGGTTCTTAATGGAGGTTCACAGAAAAATATCCGCTGAAGAGCTTCAAGAGAAAAGCCGAAAGTCCTTCCTCCCAATTACTTTACTGCATGTGGACTTCAAATAATTCTTGGTCCATTTCCCTATAATGTTGGGGGCCAGTTGTACTTATATTTTGAAGCTATAAAATAAAAAGAGAGACTTTGTTCGGGACAGGGTCTTGCCTAGGAAATCACAGGTAGGCAGGTATTCTCCAAGCAATTTGCTTTGCTTTGCATTCCCATTGCTTATTTTCAAAAAGATACAAGCAAATTAAATTATGAAAGTTAAGGTGAGGGGCAGCTAGGTGGTGCAGTGGATAAAGCATTGGCCCTGGATTCAGGAGGACATGAGTTCAAATACAGCCTCAGACACTTGACACTTATTAGCTGTATGACCCTGGGCAAGTCACTTAACCCTCATTGCCCCGCAAAAAAGAAAGAAAGTTAAGGTGAAAGGATTAAAAATAAAGTTGGGGAAATGCTGACTTGGTGGTTTGTAAAGAGATAATTGATTTCTTTTGTTTTGGGTGCTGTTGGGTTTTTTTTTCTTTCTATTTTGAGGTTTTGCATCACTGCTCTGATTCTTTCTCTTGTAACAGGATTAATGCAGAAATAGGATTAATGTTATTATGTGTATATATATGTGTGTGTGTGTATATATATATATATATATGTATATATAGAGAGATGTATAGATATAACCTATATCAGATTATCTGCTGTCTAGGGGAGGGGGGAGGGAGGGGTGGGAGGGAGAAAAATCTGAAATTGTAAAGCATGTATAAACAAAAGTTGAGAACTATCTTTACATGTAATGGAAAAAATAAAATACCTCATACATTAAAAACAAAACAAAACAAAACAAAAAAAAGAGATAATTGCTAACCATCCTTTTCACATAAAGTTATCAGAGAACTCCATGGTCCATGCAGTGGAAATAATTACTCTGGGAATCAGACAAACTTAGCCCTAGCTTCAGATCTGCCATTCCCTGAGCCTCAGTTTCTTTATCTTCAAAATTAGAGCATCATATTAGCCAATTGCTAATTTCCTTCTGCTCTGACTAAAGTTTATATAAGGACCAAGAGTAAATGGAGACAATTTTAGGACATTTTTGTTGTTTGCCCTCCATTCTTGAAGAGGACGGTGACATTAGGGTGATGTCATGACTTGCAGTGTACTGAATTTAAGTGAGGAAGGTCTGTGCAAAGTCACCAACCTCCCTATCTCCTCCAGAGCTATCTGGGTCCACTGCTAAGATATATATCATGACAACTGGAGATGACCCCAGATGTTTAAGGTAATTGGGGTTAAGTGGCTTGCCCAGGGTCACTTAGCTAGTAAGGGATAGGCAGCAAGTTCTTCATTTGGCAGCACAGTGGTGAGATTTGAACTCAGGTCCTCCCAACTTCAGGGCCAGTGCTCTATCCATTGCATCACCTAGCTGCCCTGTAGGATTTTAAAATCAGTTGAAGGAGAAATCCTTCTTGGGCCTAGCCCTTCCCTTCCTCCTTGCTGCAACATAGAAAGATACTTCCCTACTTCCTCTCTAGGTGGAGCCAGAAAGAAACTACGGTGGGGGTTGGGTATCACATAAACTGACCTGTGGGCAATAAAAGTTGCCTAAGTATATCTATCCTTGAGTTCCCTACTTATCTTTAGGCTTTGACGACACCTGTCTTCCTTTTCAGGGTAACTGATAAGATCCACTCTATTTTCTCCCTTTCCCTCCCCACCTCCTCTCTTTTCATCCTCTTCTTCCTTTTTTTCTTCTATTTCCTTTTCTTATTTTTTAAGACTGGGTTTCCTTATCTTGTCCAGACTCCAGGAGATGCTTTTGAGCCCAATCACTTTCTTATTGGCACAGGATCTTTGACCTACTACATTTTTGACCTGAGCTGGTTTGCTCCTCCTTAAGCATCCTGGTAGCCTCCACTCCTAGGAGATTTACCACATTAATGCCAAACTTGTTGTGGATATCAGATTGACTTAGCCCTCTGTAGCTCAGAATTCCTGAATTCAAGAAATCCACTATACTGAGCATTGCTAGTAGCAAAGATTACAGGCTATTCCATTCTGTTTTCAATAGGAATTAGAAAGTGGTCTATTTAACTTGTTTATTTCCTACCAAGGGGTTACATGAAGTGCTGTCTTACATAGAAAATGTATTTCTGCTATTTACATAACTTCGCTTTATGTGCTAAGCTTCATATGGTAATATCTTTGAGTTAAAAGAACTCCAGCATAGGAATTCCCTCCATCAACCTAAGGGTTTATGTCTTAGTAGAGATATCCTAAGGCATATCCTCAGACACATAGCAGCAGCTCAGTAACTAATGTAGGATCAGAGTCAGAGACAATGAATATTACTAAGCACCTATACCATGCTAGGTACTTGCTGGTTCGCACAGCTAGTAAGTTTTAGAGGTGAGATTTGAACAAATGTCCACTAAACCATAGCTTCTTAAACTGTGGGTCATGACCCCATATGAGGTCAAGTAACTTAATGTGGGGGTTGCAAAAACTTTGGCAACAGTAAAAGGTTATGTATACCTACTTTATATATCTATATACCTGGGATCAAGTAAAAATTTCTGGGACAAAAGGGGGTCACGAGTGGAAAAAGTTGAAAAAGCCCTGCACTAAACCACCTTTCCTCTAAGCATCATACTAAGTAGTTTCCCCCTCTTCGTTACTGCTACACTTATTTCTCACTATTGAAACATTTGATGTTTGTGTTTTTCAAAGTCTTTTATTAAATAATCTCTGTATAGTATTATGAAATCTATGATTGCACGAAATAACACCTAAAACACATTTATGTGATACAGATATTCTTACGTGTGTGTGATTTATTCATTATGAGACAATAGCCTCATAGTTGGGGAAATATGGTTCAAACACATGGGGAGAGAACTGAATTTGGGGCCAGAAGACATGGGTTCAAATCATTACCTTGACACTTATTAGTTGTGTGACCTTGGCCAAGTCACTTCATCCTACTGAGCCTCATTACTTTTTTTCTACGAAATGAAAATAATATGTCTTGCACTACCTACATTAACAGGGTTGTTGAAAGAAAGCACCCTGTAGACCTTAGAGAACAATCGAAATGAATCATTATTATGATAATGGTGGTGATTATTATCCTCTGTAAAGCATCTCAATAAATGATGTGCTCACAGCATTGGCAAAAGCTCTAGCTTTCAGTTTCCTGGCATTTTTATATAAAAATGGATATGTCGTGAATGCAACTTTTTGCATTTGATATTTGAATGGCTTCTCAAGCAGAATGGAAAGAAAGATGAGCAAATCAAAGGGAAAAAATGCCCTTCATGGAAAAATGCTTCTATTATCTGAATCATGTTACTATTGTATGAGTTTCTTTTTTGAGGAAATGTCTATTCATTCTCTTCATAAACATTTCCTAAGGACAAAAGTATTTTCTGAACATATGGGCTATGTCTCTGTTTTGGATATAAAAACTTCTGGCATTTTGCTGACTTCATTTCGTTGTGAGTCACCCTGTAGTTTTCTATAAACATCAGGGTATTTTCATCAATTAGGAATAACTGAGATATTTTCAGCATAACATTGCTATCACGATGTCTTTCCTAGATTTGTAAATGATTATCCTTTGTTTTGTATTCCTAATTATTTTTAAAATTTATATTGTAGATTTCTTCCCTGTTGCTGAACCATATGGTCTCAGTGGATCTTCTGTTGATCTTCAGATAACATAGTACATGCTCCAAGGCTTGGCATAGCTGAAACAAAGACTACCCCTTTCTTTGGTGTAACCCAACAATAGACTAGAAGCATTTATATTCTCAGCCCTCTCAGATGATGTCAACATAGAGAATCATAATAAATGGTTTCCATGCCTTAAAATTTTGTTACTCTTGGTTGCAAGGGGAATGAATGTTTCTAAATCTTCAGGCTACCATGAGAAGGAGTGAAAGGGGTGACTTACTAGAATCAGTAATTGAAGTAACATTTATTAAGTACCTACTAAGTGCTTAGAATTGTGCTAAATACTGTGGATACAAAGAATGGTCCAAAACAAAAAAACAAAAAACAGTCCTTGATCTCAACAAGCTCACAGCCTAATAATGAGTGAAACAACATGCAAACTATGTACGAATAAGATATGTACAAGATAAATTGGAGATAATAAAAGCAGTGAAGACTCAAAGATTAAAAAAGGATTGGAAAAGATTTTTGTAGAAGGTGTGACTTCAGCAGAGACTTGAAAGAAGCCAGGATGCAGGAATGAAGAGAGTATATTCCAGGCATGGAAGCAGGGCAGGGGGTAGATAGTGAAAATACTTGGAGTCAGGAGATGGAATTCTTATTTGAGAAACCACAAGGAAGTCAATGTCACTGGTGTTTAGCGTGTTTGGAGGCAAGTGAGTATAAGAAGACTTGAAAGGTAGAAAGGGGCCAGTTTATTTTATATTTTATATGAAGGTAATGGGGAGCCACCATAGTTTATTGAAGAGGGAGGTGATATTGTTAGACCTATATTTTAGGGAACAAAATTGACAACTGAGTGAAGGGTGAATTCGAGTGTGAAAAAAAATGAGACAGAGAAACTAACCAATTGTCCAGGCATGAAGTAGTGAGGACCTGTACTTGGGTAGTGGTAGTGACAGAAGAGATAGGGAGCATATACAAGTGATATTGTAAAATTATAAAAGACAGGAGTTCACAACTGATTGAATATGGGGGGAGGGGTTGAGAGAGGGTGAAGAATCAAGGATGATATCTAGGTGGCAAGCCTGGGGGACTAGAATCATTATGGTACTCTCAACAGCAATAAAGAAGTTGGAAAAAGGGAAGAGTTTCAGGGGAAAGATAATGAGTTCAGTTGAGTTTAAGATATCCATCTGATTCAAGATTTCTAATAGGTAGCTGAAGGTGTGATACAGAAGGTTAGAAGAGAGGTTAGGGCTAGACAAGTAAATCAGAATCATTGCATAAGATGGTCATTGAATTCATAGAAGCTGAGGAGTTCACCAAGTAAAATAGTATAAAAGAAGAAGATAAAAGGGCCCAGGACAGACAGAGCATTGAAGATTAGTGGGTGTGATGTGGATGAAATTCTAGAAAGGCAGACAGACAAAGAGAACTTGGACCAATAGGAAGAGAACAGGAAGAAAGTAGTGTCATAAAAACCTAGAAAGAAGAAAGTCAGGTCTTCTTGACCCCACATCTCCTACTCTATCCACCATGCTATATAGCTGGTAAAATTTCCCACACCCAAGCCATAGTTTTCATTATCTATAACCCTTTAGGCACTCACCATACGTTCTATTCTAGCCAAATCCCCTCATTTCTATGAGCTTCAATTTCCTCATTTTTCAAGTGGGAATAATAATACCTGCAGTAACCATCTTACAAAGCCTCTATGAGGCTAAAATGAGATGATGTCCATATAAAGGTTTGTTGTTGTTTGTCCTTCATTCTTGAAGAGGACCATGACATCAGGGTGATGTCATGACTTGCAGGGTATTAGATTTAAGTGAGGGAGGGCTGTGCAAAGTCACCAACCTCACTCTGTACTCCAGATAGATAGATAGATAGATAGATAGATAGATAGATAGATAGATAGATAGATAGATAGATAGATAATCAGGATGACTGGAGATGGCTCCAGATGTTTAAGGCAATTGGGGGTTAAGGGACTTGCACAAAGTTACACAACTAATAGTAAGTGTCTGAAGTGAGATTTGAAATCAGGCCTTCCTAACTTCAATGCCAGTACTCTATCCACTGTACCACCTAACTGCCCCACAAGGGTTTGTAAACTTCAAAGCATTATGGAAATGCCAGTAGTCAATGTCATCCTCATCATCATTGTCACTGCCACCACCACCCCTATCATCATTACATTTAGCTTACTAGTTTTTATTCTATTCCTCCTGATCACTTAATTTCTTCTCACCAATCAGCCAACAATCATTTTTTTTTTATTTAAGAACTACTGTAAACTATAAATATCCAGTAAGAATGAAGTTTAATTTGATTCAATAAACATCTATTCAGCATCTACAACTATTAGACACAGGGCATAAAAAAGAAGAAATAGTCCCAGGCCTCAGTTGACCAACAAGTGTTTATTTAGAGCTGATGCCTAATATGTGCCAGTCACTGTAATAGTACACAAATACAAAGAATAAAACAATCACTTCTCATAAAATGCTTATATTATTTTGGGTAGATTTTATGATATTCACATAAACTGGGTACAGGGAAATACATGATAAATGTTTTAAGAGATATCTAAGGCTTTGTCAGGTTTCAAATGAGAAAATAATCATATCTACTGGGGGGAACAAGAGAAAGCCTCATGGAGAAGGCATTTGACCTTGATGAAAGTTATCTACTTAAATTGAATTGAATTGGAAAAAGATACAGGGAAATGACAATCTGGGGTTAGAAAATGGCGTGAGTTTTTGAGTCTATAAGTTTAAAGATATATATATATATATATATATATATATAAACTGATGCAGAGTAAAGTGAGCAGAATCAGAAGAATAATTTATGCTAATGAGCAATTTTGAAGATTTTTATAAACTGATGAAGAATGAAATAACCAGAAACAGGAGAGCAATTTTTACAATAAAATAAATTGTAAGAGCAAAAAACATTCAAAGCTGTAAAAATTATGATCAATACAATAACTCCTTATGATTCCAGGGAACTGATGAAGCATGATATCTATTGAAGAGAGGTGATGGACCTCTGGGTCCAGAATATACTTTTTTATATGGCCATTGAAGGAATTTGTTTTGCTTGGGTATGTATATATATATTTGTTATAAGAATTGGGGGGGGGCAGCTAGGTGGTGCAGTGGATAGAGCACTGGCCCTAAATTCAGGAGTACCTGAGTTCAAATCCGGCCTCAGACACTTGACACTTACTAGCTGTGTGACCCTTGGCAAGTCACTTAACTGCAATTGCCTCACTAAAAAAAAATTTTTAAATATTTTTTTTCTTTTTTAATAGGGTGCACAGGGAAGAGAAAATAGATTTCTGTTCATTTTTTAAAATAGAGGTGGGGGAGGGGATACACAAATGTGAAATGATATATGATTTATCACATGACATAGCTACATTATTATTTTACTTTGTTATAAGAGACCTTTCACAAAGTGGGAATAATTTGTAAATGTATGTAACATAAAAACAATGCATATCAGTAAAACTGAAAGTGGGCCAAAAAGAGAAAATAACATAAGGAAACTCACAAAAGAAAAGAGATATATATGGTTTTGAAGGAATAGAGTTGGGTTCTTTTGTATCTTGTAACCCAAATATGATGGTAGAACCCCTGAAATGCATAATGTGAGGAGATGATTACCCCGTTTTCCACTTTCTTACAGGTAAGAAAGATGTTTGTCTTTATCCAGATGCCATTTATCTAATGCTTCATATCCTAAAATAATTTAGTCAACTACACCCAGGGAAGAAGAATCAAAAATTACAGTCATTACTTAGTGTAACCTCTCATTTTAAAGCTAAGGCAAGAGAGGCATAGATAAAAATTATTTACCCAGTGTTTCATTTTCAGTTCCTTGTTCCAAAATTCAATGGCTCCACAAAATTTGTTATTTGTGGCAGAATTTGCAATTTATTCTTAGAGTGCTCCAGATCCTGACCTAGTTCCCATCCCATAATGGTCCTAGTTGGTTAGAATCATCCAGGACTCACTTTTTTTTGGTGGGTGGGTAATCTGGACTTGAATGACAGACATGAGGAGAAAGTTGGATAAATTCAAGAGAAGGCAATTCTGTCTTTCCTTTGTTTCCCTCCCATGCACACCTTCAAATAATCAACATCCGCCCCTTGGTAAAAAGAATCACGAGTTCACATGATGAAAGAAGAAATCTGAGGGAAAACCTTAAAATTCCCAAAGAAACATCATTGGTATATGGCATTTCCTTCTTCAAGAGAATAATTTTTTCAAATCAAGACCATTCAGCATTTAACAAAGACCCAACAAGAGAGATGATGAGTAAAACTAATGTTCCCATTTATTTCAGAAACATTTTGCAGCTCATTTCCTGCACCCCTTAGATTATTTCCTTGGCCTTTTCTCTGAATGTATTATGGGGGTAACAATCACTCAACTGGAAACTGTGTCATGGGACCTTTGCAAGTCAATTGATTTTGCCATGTCCTTTTTATTTTTAAAGGGGAAATTAGAAGGTAGAAGAAAAATATGACTCATAAAGTGAAACTTCTGAAATATTCTCTTTGCTACAATCTAACATTGCCTCCCAAACTTCCACTAACCAGCATTCTTCCTCCCTCCCTTCCTTTCTCCTTTTTTCTTCCTTCTTTCCTTCTTCCTTTTTTCCTTCCTTCTTTTCTCCCTTTCTCTCCTTCTCTCATATCTCTCTCACACACTATCTTTCTGTCTAATTCTGTATGTTTGTATATCTCTTTGGTTCTTTCTCTGTCTCTGTATCTGTCTATCTCTGTCTCCATCTGTGTGTGTGTGTGTCTGTTGTCTCTTGTCACTGTCTTGGTGAGTCTCTCCCCACCCATCCCATTTTAGCTCCAAACATTACCTTCCCCCTTTCTCCCAAGCCCTTTTCACTGAAACAGGAAGCCTCTGACTTCTAATGAAGAAAAGATCCAAGACAATATAAACAAACCTAATAATACTTCATGACAAGTTTTAAAACTAGATACTTTGAAATTTGAACACTTTGGCAGTTCCTAAATATCATCAAACCATATCAGAAAAGCACCATTGGTTATCTCAATTCCTTTTTTTTTTTCTTTTTAGTATGTTACTGAGACAATGTTCCTGGTAGCTATACTACATGCCCTCTTCCATAAACAACGATGTTACTAAATGACCAAAATCAGAATATGTTTGGAGCTTTTTCCCCCTAGAAGTAAATATGCATTGAGCTAGCCATAGTCCTTATTTAATGTATAGCCATTTTTCTGAAATGACCAGTGATTATAATATTTCATGGTTCACAGCTATATACCATCACTGGAAGAAAATTGATATAAAAACAGGTTTTAATATAAAAGAACAAAATGGAATAACTAAAAGCACCATAGAATATCACAAAGCAAGCTAACCAATTTCCTTAATTCAATTCAATTTTGGGACAAAAATCCTCATCCCTATTCATTATTTGTCCAAAATATATGTACTGATTAAATAACCAGAGTACACATTCAACTGCATGGCATCATCTGGGAAATAAGCAATCTTCATCATTTTTTTTTCTGTGTAGGTTATTAAGCTGTTGTCTTTTGAGTGGAGATGCATCTTGTTTAGTGAGCAGCTCCTTAAAAAATTCCCGGATATGATTTGATCAGTGAAATGTCATCTACTAACATGAGCATCAGAAGGACCCCGCTATCTCTAGAAAATCCCTCTTCTATCTGGATCCTAACAAGACAGTTTCCATGACAGTGGCAAACATTTTTAGTGAACATACATATCTCTTCTTTCATCTTTGATTTTGATCGTCATAGTTGTTGGTGGGTCTGCCTGCTTCAAGTCTCTCTCCACTCAAATCCATCCCCCATTCAGCCACCAAAGTGATTTTCCTAAAGCACAGGTCGAGCCATGTCACCCATCTACTCAATAAAGTCCAGTGGCTCCCTATCATCTCTGTGATCAAATACAAACTCCTGTTTGGTGTTCAAAGCCCCTCATGACTAGCCACTCCTACCTTTCTGGTCTTCTTAATCCCTGACACGTACTCTTTGATCCAGTGACACTGGCATCCTGGTTGCTCCATAAACAAGACACTCCATCTCTCAGCTTTGGGCATTCTTTCTGGCTGTCCCCCATGCCTGAAATGCTATTCCTCTTCTGCTCTGACTTCTAACCTCTTTGACTTCCTTTAACTCCCAACTAAAATCCAACCTCCTACAGGAAATGTTCTCCAACCTCTCATATCCCATTGCCTTCCCTCTGTGAATTATGTTTATTTATTTTGTATATAACTTGCTTTGTATATATGCATTTGTATGTTGTCTCCCCCATTAGATTGTAAACTCCTATAAGGCTTCCTGTTGTAACTCTAGAATTTAGCACAGTGCCTGGTAGATAGTAGGTACTTAATAAATGTTTATTGATTGATTGATTAAATGATAATCTCTGTCATTGAATATATGCATTAATCTCATGTTAGTTTACTACAGTGTATGTAAGGGTGATAACATATTGGAAGAGAACCTTTGAGACTTCATTTTTGTTCTATAATTTCAATTTTTAAAAAATAGTATAGAAATTATAAGCCCAGTGAATCATAAACTTAGCACCTTTCCTTCAAGTATATGATTATGAAGATGTGGTTATCAGTGGATCACTGTTAGTAAAACCCTGCCTATTGTCCTCATGTTTTCTTCAAGAAAGCTCTTAACATGTCTATAAGACTCATAAAGATTTTTAGAGAAGAAAAGGCAAACATATGAGAAGGTAATTGCTAATGTTCTAATGATCATCCTTTTTTGTTTGATATCCTACAGAATGGGAAAGCACAAAATGATAATAACCTGCACCTGCAGAGGATCAGGCAAGGAGAATGGAAAAGAATAAGCATTTATTTACCACCTACAATATGCCAAGTACTGTGCTAAGTACTTTACAAATATTGTCAAAATAATGTATGCAAAAGCTTTTGTGAATAGGATTCTATTCACCATTGGTACATGGAATGTATGCACACTTATGGACAATATAAAATACAGTACACCTGAAAGATGAACAGCTCTTGTTGCAAGAGAACTCAGCAGGTACCACATCCAAATAGCATCCCAGAGTGAAACAAAGTTGGCACACAAAGGATAGCTCACTGAAGTCAGATCAATATACATATTTTTCTGGAGTTGCTATTGTAAAACTGGCATGGGTTTCACAATCAAATCTAATCTAGTTAACAACCTTGTATGCCTGCAAAAACGAGTTAATGAAAGGCTTGTGACATAATGATTGCCACTTGCAGGAAAGTGGCCACCATCTTCAGTGTGCATGCTCCTACCATGATATACCATGATGAGGTCAAAGGAAAATTTTATGAAGACCTGGAGACACACATCATCAATGTAACAAAAGAAGACAAGATTGCGATTCGGACTGACTTTAAAGACAAAGTTGGCACAAACATGCCAGGGAGTCCTTGGGAGGAATGGAGTTGGAAACAGCAACAGCAACCGTCACTTACTAAAGACATGTAAATCTCATGGCCTTTTCATCACCAACACTGTCTTCTATTTACCTAAATGCAATAAAACTTCATGGATGCACCCTCACAGCAAATATTTAATTTTAAATAAAAATTTTTAAATAAGCACTTAATAAACTATGGCATTGTAAGAAGAAGAAACAGATAGAATATGAAAGGGACAAAGGCAATATGTAGCAGAGAGTGGTGGACAGATCATAGACTAATCCTTTCCAAGCAAAACATTCATATTCAACAAAAGCAGCAGCCACAAGACAAGGATGACTATCAGAAGACTTAAAGTCAACAGATTAAAGCACTTCTCTGTGCCTGAAAACTTTGTTCCTGAATTGGAGGGAAAGATAAGATAACACATGGTTGGCAACAATGGAACAGAGAAGGAGTAGACAGTTTTCAAAGACTTGTTATATAGCACTGCATTTATTCATCTGGGCCAGAATACTCAGAGACATCAAGATTGGTTTGGTGAAAATGACAGAGAAATTCAGAAGCTATTAAATGAAAGAGAAGAACTCCATGGGGTTTATCAGAAGGATAGTTCATCCACCAAAAATAAAATACAACAAAGTCTAGAGAGATGCATGATTTTAGGTTTAGTACGAAGGCAGCTGAAATTCAGTTTTACAATGATAATAACAATCCAAAGCACTTCTATGAGCCAAAAACCTTTAGCGCATATCAACCATTCAGTGTTGTTGGATACACACTGATGAATTATCAGGATGTGATCCTGGAAATATGTGCTAAGCCCTTCCATGGTGTTCTCAACAGACCATTATCAACCAATGCTGAAGCCACTGACCATTTTTGTTGTTGCTAAGATATTTTTCAGTCATGTCCAATTCTCTATGGCCCCATTTGAGGTTTCTTGGCATAGATACTGGAGTGATTTGCCATTTCCTTCTCCAGCTAATTTTACAGATGAGGATCTGAGGTAAACAGGGTTAAGTGACTTGCCCAGGGTCACACGGTTAGTAAGTGTCTGAGGTGAGATTTGAATTCAGAAAGATGAGACTTCTTGACTCCAGGTCCAGCACTCTATCCACTGTCACACCCAGCTGCCCACTTTGACTGGTTACTTCAAGTTTAAGTCAATCCCTCCAGCCAAACTTCCAACTGAAGAAGAGGTTTTGAATGCCATTAGTCTCCTCTCATGTGGCAAAGGGTCTGGTGCTGATTCCATTCCAGCATAGATCTATAAGACAGGGGGTTCACTATTCATATAAAAGTTGACAGAAATGTTTCAAGCCATGTGGCAAGGAGTTATCCTGAAAGAGATAAGGATGTCTCCATCATCCACCTCTGTGAAAGAAATAGGTTATCCTGTGACAACTACACTGGTTGGGGGGGGGGGCGGGAATGATCTTTCTCTTAGCAACTGCCAGTAAGACTCTTGCCAGAGGCCTCCTTGATAGGCTGATTCTTCACTTGGAAGAAGGTCATCAACCTGAGATCTAGTGAGGCTTCAGAAAGACTGAGGAACAGCTGACATGGTGTTTGCTACCAGACAACCAAATAGAAATGTCAGGAGCAGAACAGAGGTCTGTATACAACATTCATCAATCTAACTAAGGCCTTCAATACTGTCAGTCATGAGAGTTTATAGAATATCATGGTAAAATTTGGTTGCCATGTCAGGTTCATAATGGTATGCTTGCATGGGTTCCACATAATGGACACTTCTCTCACACTTTCCTAATGACCAATGGAGTGAAACATTGCTGGATGCTTGCTTGCTCCCATGCATTTTGGCATGATTTTTTCAGTGATGTTATCAGATTCTTTCAATGAAGACAAAAATGGCATCTGGATCAGCTATTGCACTGATGGTAAATTACTTAAAAAGGCTAAAAGCTAAGACCAAAGGGGAGACAGAGTTGGTGCAAGACTTTTTGTTCACAGATAATTGTGCACTGACTGCAACCTCTTTGACTGAGATGCAACAGGGTACAGATTGAATCTTTCCGTTTCGTGTTGATTTTGGCATGACAATTATCACAAAGAAAACAGATGTTCTCCACCAGCCAGCACCACACCATCCATACATGAAACCAAAGGTCAAAGCAAATGGAGAAACTTTGAATGTTGTGGATAAGTTCACTTACCTTGGCAGTGTACTTTCCAGGGATGTACACATAAACAATACGCTGACACACACATTGTCAGATCTAGCTTAGTGTTTGGGAGGCTCCAAAGAAAAAGTGTGGGAAAGAAGACTGCCAACCAAACTGAAGATCTAAGGAGCTATTTTGCTGACCTCAACGTTGCATGCCTATGATACCTGTACAATCTACCAGTATCATGTCAGGAAACTGAATTGCTTCCATCTGAATTGGGCTAGGAAGATTCTGAAGATATCCTCACAAGATAAGGTACCAGATACTGAGGTTCTTTATTGAGCAGAACTGCCAAGTATTCAAACTCTACTGTAGAGAGTGCAGCTCTGGTGGGTTGGTTATGTTATTCAAATGCTAAACATATGTTTAGCTAAAAGATTATTTTATGGAGAACTTGCACAAGGCAAGCACTTACATGGAAGTCAAAAGAAGCAATACGAGGACACTCAAGCTCTTTCTGAAGAACTTTGGAATTGATTGTAAGACATTGGAGACACTAGCACAGGACCATCCAGCATGGCATGCCCACGTAAAAGAAGACTCTGTACTCTATGAGCAAAGTAGAATTTCAGTAGCTCAAAAGAAACACAAAATGTGCCAATTTAGAGACATCTCAATCTCAAATGTTCATACTGACTATTTGTGCCCAATGTGTGATAGAACCTTCTGAGGTCATATTGGTTTGATCATCCACCATGTATATGGGCCCCAAAATCATGATACCATTTTCATCGTCTTTGAGTATGAAAGACAACAATGATTATGTGCCAAGCACTGTGCTATATGCTTTACAAATATTGTCTCTTTTGATCTTTATAACAAACTCTGTAAGGCAGGTTCTATTGTTATCTTCATTTTACAATTGAGGAAACTGAGACAGACAGGCTGAATAACTTGCCAAGGATGACACAGCTCGTATCTTAGTGATCATGCTAATAAAAATTGCAGATCAATTAAATCATCAAAGTAAGAAAAAGTTAATATTGAAAATTCATTTTACAAAAGAAGAAACTAAAACCAGGGATAGAAAATAACTTTTTCACAGTCACATAGACAGCAAGCATAAGAGGCAAGATTAGAAGCCAGGTACTCTGATTCCAGAGACAATGCCCTTTCCACTGCATCATGGTACCTCATGAAATCTCTCTTAACAGATAGGAAATTACAAGTTGTTTATGTGAGAATGGTCAATGAGGTATGGCAAGTACTGAATAAGAAGAAAGATAGGGGGCTGGATGGCTTTGGGGTTATCATGCAGTGATCTCAGCTAACCCCAGGGATATTTTATGACTGTGAAGCTTAGAGCAAAGCAAGATCAAAATCATCCCAACTGTGGTTACCCAAAAAATGATGAAGAGAAGTATGGTCAGTGCAAGTAGGCTTAGCAGTAAAGAAGATATGTGTGAAACATCCAGTAGAAAAGACAAGTACATCTAGAAAGGAAAAAGAAATTAGCCTGAGCACAGAATAATAGTGAGAGATAATATGAACAACACCTTACCTATGCTGTTATATATGGGATTTTCTGAAAAGTAGAAAAATATTTCCAGTATATTGGGGAGCTTTATTTATAGAAATCCAATCACAATCATACAAGATGAAAAGACAGAGGTAACTACTGATATGCATCAGAAAAGAGTATACTTACCCTAATGAAATCATGAATCTATAAGATGTTTTAGAGGTATTAGGAAAAGAAAAATGATATAATTTTTTCTTAGCTTAGCACATTCTTCAAGAAGAATCACTAATAATAATAATAATGCAGATAAGTTGTAATCACAATCACCATGGCCTTAAAATTTTCAGTTCCCTGTTTGGAAGAATTGTCCTAGAAAATTCAATTTAAATGAACAAAATTTTCCCTCTATCTGATGAAGCTAAGTGACAAGATCAATGTTAAGAAACAGTTAAAATCGAGCTTGACCTCAGAGAAGAGATGAAAAAATACACCTCCTTTCCTTTTTTGCAGAAGTCGGGGACTATGTATGTGGAACACTTCAATATGTGAAGTTTGGCATATTGGGTTTTTTTACTGAGCTAATTTCTTTTTCCACTTTCATTTTGATTCTTTGTTATATGGACTAAAGGCAGGAATTAGAGGAAGGATACATTAAGAAGTGAATTTGATATAAAAACAATATTTCTAAAAAAGTAAAAATTGTTATGGTGGACAAAAGAAGGAAGATGGGAAAGAACCCTACTAAAAACAAGAAGCAAGAAAGTAAAAATACTGCAAAAACAATGAACTAACACTTTTTAACTAACACACTAACTCTTTTTTTTTAATTAAATGCAAGTTAATCTTGCATTTAAAATTCTACTTTTAACAGGTTATGTATTTTGCACAAATTATAACAGAGGAAAGCCAAAACATGAAAGCGGATAAGGATACAGTATGCGAAATCTATGTTTTCAAAGGTCCTTTTTGAGAGTAAGGAATTACTATAAATTTCTCTGAATACCAAGTGACTTTGAAGTAACTTTTACTATTCGGTGCTCTGATCTGTAATACCAGAGGCAGAACTATTATTATCCTGTCAGCAAGAGTTCTTTAAATGCTAGGAACAAATGCTTCTTTCTATGCATGCCTTGTCTTTATTCACAGATTATTCTGCCTCCAAAAAAACATACTAATAAGTTAATAAAACTAATGAAGATGATCATAAGGCACGCTGAAAATACAAATTGCTATGCAATCTGAGTGTCTGTTGCTATGAGAAAGAAATTGACTGTAAACAGTGCCTCTTCCTTACTATGGCTTTGTTCCAGAATTTTTCATAGCTTGCTTGGGTAGAGGGTGGAATAAGATACCCAGGTCTCTCACAGTTGGTGAAGAAGACACCTCATTGTTCAGCAGAAGATGAAAGATCATTAGTCCCTGGCTCCTAGCTGTAAGTGGACCAGAGTAGCAGGCTGAGTGAGATTTGTGTATGCCTACATAAAATGAGCTCATCCAAAAAGATAGTTACTTCTAAAGTCCTAATTCACTGTGGTTCATCTCTGGTCCATCAACCTTATGACAAAGGTAAGACTAACCCTTGCTTTTGTTTCTGCCCTATGATGACCACGAGACCTCTAACCAAATGAAATTTTTGATAACGTCTCATTATATTTACAGTTGTGCAGACCTAGGCATGCAACTAGCATATGGTGAATGGAGCTTTTTTTTTCCTAGAATGGTAACATAGAGGTAGATGCACTTCCTCCCTGGGAGGGCACACTTCCACCTCATGCCTTTTGATCAGCAGCAGTAGCAGTCAACTGTTCATGATTTTATTCAAACATGGAGAATAGATATTCTATACTGTGCTCCCATTTGGAAGGGCAGAAGGTGGATCCTGGGAAAGGACTAATGCCCTCTGGAGTCTGTGGTGCTTTCTCCAGAGGCAGGCTTTATTCCCAACTCCCATCTATGGCTCTATGTAGGCCCAATTAATCATATGAGTTATTTAGTGGGTTGTGTCATTGAAAGAGCTAAAGTTCTCAACAAGGCCTCTTCTTCAGAAATAAGAGATGCTTTGTAATTCTTTATTCAAGTTAGACATAGCAGATAGAATTACTAAGCTTATTAGCAAGAGGGATCTCAGGAAACAATTACTGATGTTAATGGTTTTTAAGGTTTGTTTGGTTGGTTTGTTGTTTGTTGTAACTCGTCATATTCTTCTGAGAGGCCTGTGATTGATTCTTGAGTTTTTTCTACACATCTTACCTCTGAGATCAATGTTTTGCTTCTATTGAGACCATATTCTTTTTTTACTTAATAATAGCTAATATTTATAGTCTTACTATATATAGTCTTATTTACACACTTACTACTAGCATATCTAGGCACTGTGTTAAGTGCTTTTAAATTGTTACCTCATTGTCTCTTTATACAGATTGTCTTTTTCTTCTACATATTTATATTGCTGATCTATTTTTCTCTCATTTTATTCTTTGGAGAGACTTGTCAATGTGAATTCAAGTTTTTCACCAATTATTTCATCTGTGCAAGCCATAAACTCTCCCATTTGTTCTTGTCTAAGTTCTTCTCTCAAATGTCTGGTTTATTTCCCGAACAATTGTGGAACATCTTGTTGCACTGCAATGCTCTCCTGAAAAATCATAGGCCTCTATGTTTCATCAGGCATTGATTTCAATTTCCTTTGTCTTTAAATATATTTTAGAAATGTTTGTCATATTTTATGTCTTATCACTTATTTTATAATTTTTTAACTATATCTGCTTGTGCTATAGGTGTTTTTTTAACTGAGTTTTCTTCCCCCTGACATCTTTTATCCTTACTGTACCATCACTCACTTTCTAAAACCTTTCCTTTTGGTACTGTTGTTGGCCCACAGAGCTGGACCTCAAAGCTGTATTAGCTTCCTCTTATGTTGGGGAATTCACTTTTCATCAGTCCAAGTCCCTTCCCTAAGTAACTTCTGAGGGATTGGGAGTGGGGATCACTGGCCCCAGCTGGATGCTAGTTCCCTTTTCTTCAATTCTGGTGCAGCCCCACATACAGGTACTTCAGCATCCTTCCCAGTAGCCTCCATTCTTTAGTTCTCTGACTAGACTGTCAGTATCTGTCCCTATTTCTAAAGGGTAGGGTATTCTTAGCAAAGCCTCTGCCATCCTAGTGTTCCTTGACTCCAGGCAAAGCACAATACCATTTTCTTATATCTTTTCCTTCTCCCCATCTGATTGAACAATGATGAGGTCCATTGCTTATTACAACAGATGTATGAGGTAAAGGCAGAAACAGCTTGTCCTAGCAGAGGCTTTAGTAGCACAGAAGCTCCCAAGTGATTCCCAAAGCACAAACCAGAAGGCTTATTTATATACCATGATGAGTGCTGAGTTTAGCATTCTTCATTGTTTATTATTAAGGCTGTTTTCTTGTTAGGCTTCTTGGTTTCTTGGCCTGCAGAGACAGCTGTAGTTGTTCTGTCACTTATTCATAATTTATCTCTTGATTTGATTTTGTTTTTTTTTTTTGGGGGGGAGGTGGGGGTTGAAACTTAGTGGGGACTGGAAAATGTCTAGTGTTCCATCTTATAGGTTCTGTCACCTAGTAAATTTTGATAGTGACATCATTTCTTTTATGTGGAAAAAATACTAGGAATTGTTATTCCCCTTCCTAGATAACCAGAGAAATAATAATAGACATAAATATTGCCCAAATACTCCTTTATTACAGAAGTATCACTTCTCACTAGAGATCTGTGTATTTTATAATTAACCAAGGTTAAAGGACCATGTCAAAAATTTCATCTTAGTAGTTCATAATTAAAACTTGCACTGCTACAGATGCCTACTTCTTATTCTTTCCAAGACAAGACAACTGTTAAAGACAACTGTTCTCTAATATGATTCCTGGAAAGAATATCATTCATTAGAAAGCATCAGAAACTCAAGAGTGCAGAAACCCCTATCCTAACCACAGAAAAGATTAATGAATTAATCAAATACTTGTTTTAGAGACGGATGAGAAATGGCCCATGAAATTTAACACTTAGATACTAGAAGGTACAAAAAAAGGAAAAAAAATCTTACTAATGACAGGATTAAAAAAAAGAGGGACTAATAAATGGAAATTGATTTTTAGAAGTAGGTAAGTCCCAAGAATATTTTTTAAAAGTAAAGTGCAGCAGAGGAGGTGGGTTAAATACATGGAAACATTCTTTCCTGGGAAAAGTTTGTCAAGTTCCAAGGGAACCCTTCCATTTATAGGCCAATATAAACACTGACAGAAGTGAGAGAATTAAGTACAATCTGACATTTATATCATAATTTAAAGGTTATAAAGTATATTTCTCACCAAAAGAAAACCCTGAGGTAGGTTATTATACCCATTCTACAGATGAAAAATTGGGGTTTAGGAGAGGTAAATTAACTTGTCCAAAGGCACCCAGCTAGTAAGTGTGAGAGCCAAGGCTAGTAGGAAATTAAATGGCATAGACTTGCTAGACTTGGAGTCGGGAGGAACTGAGTTTGAATCCAGTCTCAGACACTTACTAGATGTATGACCCTAGAAAAATCCTTTAACCTCTATATGCTTTAGCTTCCTAATCTGTAAAATGAGAGCATTGGACCCAGCTGTCTCTATGATCCCTTTCAGCTCTAAATCTATACTCTTATGTTTTGAATCTATGTCTTCTCATTCCAAGTCCAACAAATTTTCCTACTACTTAGATGACCTTTCCTGGGTCACACTGAAGCAAAACAAACCAAGAAGGACATCATAATCACAGCAATTATTTATCTGAAGAAGATAAAAAGTGAAAAAGGAAGTCACAGGTCCCATCAGGTTAAGTTAACTTCATCTTATTCTGTTCAGGATGCTAAATCAATAGAACTTTAGGGCTGGACAGGACCATAAAGTACCAGTCGACTGCACTCCTTCAAACAGGCCTGTATCAATAATCCCAGGCACACAAGGCTCCATATCCATATTTCAGGACCTCCAAAGAAGAGTAACAATTTAATTCCAATAGATTTTCAATCTTCCAGGCTTAAAACAAAGTCATCATTTAATGAAGAAATAGGCTCTCACCCAAGCAGTCTTCCTTTGCACCTCTACCTACCACCCATGAGCTATTGGGAAATATTCCTAATTGAATAGTGTAGTCACCCATCATCTTTTCTCTCCTAAATAACATTCTGTTAAAATGTTTTCAAATTCTTTCACTGCTAAGGCTCTTCCAACAACAGACGACCTAACAGAGATGAATGTTTAAAAAGCAGAATCTTTCTGTTAAAATGAAAGATGGCAATGCTAAAAGCTTCCGTACCCCATAATCTAAGTCCTGGTGTGTTTTTTTCTCCTCACTTTCACACAAAAACATTGGCAAAAAATCAAATAAGTTTGCTGTGCTTCCAAGGGTCTGTCTCTCTTTTCCAGCTTCTCATTTTTTTTCTTTGCCTATTCAATAGGTAATCTCCCATCTCAGTAAATACAGACTTCCTGTGGCTTAGATGACTGAGGGAGTTCGAGGACTAAGAGGCTGAGGGAGCTTCCAGGTTTCATGGCAAGACACATATTTTTCACACAGGGACAGATCACAACCACGCCAGCATGAAATTCCCTCACACTAAAGGAATAACATCTTGCACTTTCTCTGACCCCAATCCAATCAAAGTGAGGCCCATTCCTCTGGGATAGTAGCTTAGGACAGAGTGAACTCTGGAAAGAACTTCTTTAAGAAGAGAGTTCTCCTACATTCTTTAATTAAAAAAGAATACCATTTTCTCAAGTCATATTTTCTCTTCTGCTAAAATGAGATCATGTTTATAAAGTACTTTGCAAAGGCTTAAGGGGTGATAGAAATGGATATTCTCATCATCATCATTGTCGTCGTCATCACCACCACCATTTTGTTCAGTTCTCAAGAAAATTAATAATCAGTAGGCTTAATCAAAGTTTCATGATTTTAGAGCTGGAAGGAACCTTGAAGGTGCTCTTTTTCAATGTTCTTATTTTACAGATCACAGGGTCACAGACTTATACCTGGAAAGGAACACAAAGGTCATCTAGTTCACTCTCTCTTTATTCCACAGATGAGGAAGCAGACCAGAGCGATTAAGTAATTAATAAATGCTTGCTAAATTGAATTGAATTGCACAGTCAGACAGGTAGTGAATGATTTGAACCCATCCTCCAACTCCAATTCTAGTTCTCTCTGCTGCACCACACTATCTCACTGCCAAGAGGGAAGGTACTTGACTTTGGGCCACTGGGGTCTACTTAATAAACTAGCTCTGATTAAAATTAAATTAATTTTAATTTAATACACTGCCTCTACCCATACAAACAGTGAATAGAGAGTACAAATATGAGTTTGTCAATGCCAAATGGGAAGCCAATTAATCCATTACCACCAAATATTATGTGTTTATTGGCAAGGGTTGCTACACTATATTAAAGAGATTTGCTGAAAATCATCCAGCTTGCAAGGAAATGAAAGTCCCCAAGTGTCCAATCTGCCCAACTGTTAAAGTACCTACTTAACCTCAGCTTATCCTCTTTATTCACTTTCATATATCTATTTATTTAACGAACAGTTGTACATAATAGAATAGAAATATCTCACCATTCCAAATAGAGACCAAGGATCACAGAATGAGGCTTAGAGCTGGAAGAGACCTTGGAGGACACTGAGTCAAAGTCCTTTATTTTATAGATGAAAAAACTGAGGGTCATAGAGGTTCAGTGATTTGCCAAGAGTCACAGAACTGTTAAGTAAATGTCTAAGGCTGATTTACAAACTCAATTCTCCTTGACTTTTCCAGCCCAGTGACAGTGTATAGTGGATATAGCTTCTATAAGTTTCACATACAGCACTGTTTTTCATAAATTAAATACAAAGTTCAAAAAAGAAATAGGGTTGAATCAAAGCTGTTCTTACAAATTTGTTGGCAGCTAGTGTCTGGTAATTTTCATGATAACAAACCTTCTGTCCTAGTAAATTCAGAAGCTGAAAAAATAAATAAATAAGTGAAACAGGATATCCCACAATGCAGCTGGTGACTACAAATAATACCTGGCATAGAACAGTGAAATGACATGCCAGGGTGGCCAATTGGCTTACAGAAATAAAAATAAAAATAGGCATCATGTGCTTGGAAAGATAGCAGAGAAATCATTATTTCAAACCACTCCAAATAAAAAAAATTCATAAAAAGAAATTCATCATATATAGCATAACTAAAGCTGAATTCACAAGGAGCCAGAAATACTCCACAAGGTTTTTTTTAAATGAAATAATGTTGGAGAATTTATATGTTTAGAGTTCCCACTCAGCATTTCCAATTCCCCATCCTACTTTCTGTGCCAGACATAGTGAGTATCAGCAACTTCATGGGCTTATGTTTTAGGATCCAGCTATGGAGGTCCTCACTCCTACCCCCATAGCTGTAACTCAGCCTGAACCTGCCTTTTCCCAGAAAGAGATAACAAACATCAATCCTACCCAGCAATGGAAAGGAAAAAGAAATGTAGTTTTCCTGCCCTCTTCCCTTTGAAATGGAAGCTCTTTTTCGATCTACCTTCCCACCACCCAGGGTAGAAAGAGCATCAGAAAACCATAGATAAAATAATCTGGCCTTCTGAGTGCTATGTGATCATGGTAAGAAAGCAGGGCAAGACAGAGCCTCATGAAACTACATTAATCTTTCTGTGACAGAGAGAGAGAGAGAGAGAGAGAGAGAGAGAGAGAGCAGGGAGTAGGGGATAACAAGGTAAGATCTATAATTCAATCATAGATTGAATAGGCAGTTCAAACTCATTATCCCCCCCCAAAAAAAAAATACAACTCTATCCTTATGAGAAATACAGAGAGAACAAACATTGAATAAGTAAAGTTATATAGCCCACCCATGGATTGGCAAATACAATTCAGAATAGATGAGAAAGAAAGAGAAATGAAGACAAAGTGAAGAAAAAACTTCTTGGAAAGGAGTGGAACAAAAGAATGTTATTTATAAGAGATTAGAGTGGAGCTGGAATGGGGAGGAAAGCTTGTCAACTTGACTTGAACGTGGAAAGGGAAATGTCTAAGGAGATGAAAAGCAGTTTGGCATTATGCTCTTCATAAAGTGCATAACATGTCCCTACCGTTTGATCCAGAGATCCCATTGCTAATCACTACTAGTGTGTGTGTGTGTGTGTGTGTGTGTGTGTGTGTGTGTGTGTGTGTACACACCAAAATATTTATAGCAGCACTTTTTGTTGTAGTATGGAAATGGAAACAAAGTCCATATTTAAGAATCAAGAAATAGCTATGGTATACATAGGTGATACAATATTATTGTGCCAGAATACTACATCATCACAGTTGAAAACTGGACAATTAATTTAGAGTATGATCTAATGAGAACTTTTACTCACTTCTCACTACATTATTGATGAGACCATTAACCAGGACATTAATTTGCACCACAGTGATGGCACTGCAAGATGGCAGAAAAAGCTACATGTCTAATATCAATCTCTCTTAAAACAGGACCCAGGTTTCCCACATGCAGAATGAATGACATTGTTTTAGATTGCCCAATTAGTTTGTGCTTCAAGCCTATTTATGTTAGATTTGTCGCATTTGGTCCCAAAGGGCAAAACTAGGAGTAATAGGTACAAGAATCAAAGAGGTAAAATTAGACTTGATGTAAGGGAAAATTTTCTAGAAATTAGAAGATTCCAGAACTGGATGTGCTGGCTTGGGAGGAAATGGGTTCTCTAATCACTAAAGCCAAGGTTGAATGTCATAGAGGGGATATTTTTTTTCAAGTATGGATTAAACTAGATGGCCCCTGATCTCTCTTCCAGACTGAAATTGTGATTCTTTGGTTCTATGTGATACTACACCATTTATGAATAGGTCACAAGACCCAAGACAAAGCTCATTAATTCTTTTTTTGGTGAGGCAATTGGGGTTAAGTGACTTGCCCAGGGTCATACAGCTAGTAAGTATAAAGTGTCTGAGGCCGGATTTGAACTCAGGTCCTCCTGACTCCAGGGCCGGTGTTTTATCTACTGCGCCACCTAGTTGCCACCTCATTAATTCTTTTACATATCAGTAACTCATGATAGCATTTATGGTACTATGATACCACAAACCTAGGAGTTTTATACTCTGCATTAAGTAATTCCACTTTCTCTCCTCTTACTCTCTTCTTAAAACCTTACAATCTGGCTTCTGACCTTATCTTTGCACTGAAACTGCTGTCTCCAATGTCACTAATGATCTCTTAGCTGCTAAATCCAATGGCCTTTCCTCAATCCTCATTCTCCTTGATCTCTCAGCAGCATTTAACACAGTTGATCACACTCTCTTCCTTGATACTCTCTTCTCTCTAAGTTTTTAGGGCACCACTGTCTCCTGGTTTTCCTCCTACCCATCTGTCTACTCCTCATTATCTTTATCCTTATACTCTACCCACTCCTGCCTTCCCTATTACTATAGAGGGCAAAACCATCCTCTTTTCCTCAAGTTCACCATGTATGAGTCATCTGGATTCTTTTACTATCTCTAACACCCCCACACCCCTATATACAATCTGTTGTCAAGGCCTCCTGATTTCATCTTTGCAACATCTTTCAAATACTCTCCTTTCTCTCCTCTGATATGCAGGCCCTCATCATATTATTCCTTGATTATTGCAATAGCCTACTGGAGTATTTCATGTGAGGTAAACCATTACAATATATCCACCATAGGGAAACTGTCCTTTCTGAGAGAATACAGATTGCTAACTATGCCAGAGACTAGATCCTGGAATGGAGTTTATCCATTCATCATTCTATCTAACTAACTAGCTGTCTCTCAGTTTCTATCTACATAACCCTAGCCAGGTCACTTAATCTCACTGCCTCAATAATTTTTATCTGTAAAACGGAGATAATAGTAATGCCCACCTGCCAGAGTGGTTGGGAAGATGAAATTAAATGTTATTTATAAAGTAATTTGCAACCTTTAAAGCATTATAAAAATGCTATTACTGGTATTATTATTGCTAAATAAGCACACATTTTTACTTCACACATTTTAAACCCTTTATATATCTTCATCATAGAAAAGTTAAAGTACCATCTATACACTAAACTCCACCAGAAAGCAAAATTGCTGGCAATTAGGTTGAAGACAAGTAAGGAGAGAAGAATTATCTTAGTTATTAATAAGCCACACTTAGTGTTAGTAGAAATAGCAGCCATTTATATAGTGCCTACTATATACCCAGGCAATGTACTAACCTTTTTACAATTATTGTCTCATTAATCCTCACAACAAACCTAGGAGGCAGGTCTTACTATTATCCCTTTTTTATAGTTTAAGAAACTGAGGCAGACAGAGATTAGGTGACTTGCCCAGGGTCACACAGCTAGTGAATGTCTGAGCTAAGATTTTAACTCAACTCTTCTTGATGCTGGGCTCAGCTTTCTCTCCATTGCTTTACCTAATTGTGACATGCTAAGGTTTTCAAGGAATTTTTCTCATCACAATCCTCTAATATAGGTATTGCAGTGTTGTTGTTCCTATTTTGTTGTTGTTTAGCCTTTTTTCAGTTGTGTCCAACTCTTCATGACCTCATTTGGGTTTTCTTGGAAAAGATACTGGAGTGGTTTGCCATTTCCTTCTCCAGCTCAATTTATAGATGAGGAACTGAGGCAAAGAGGGTTAAATGACTTGCCCAGAGTCACACAGCTTGTGTCTGAAGCCAGATTTGAACTCAGAAACATGTCTTCCTGACTCCAGGCCTGGCTCTCTATCCACTGTGCCACCTAGAAAACTGAAGTTCTCAGAGGTTAAGTCCCTCACCTAGAGTCATATGACAAGTAAATATATGAGACAGGAGTCAAACACGGGTCTCCTGACACCAGGCCTCTTTCCTCTAGGCCATGCTGCTTCCTACTTTTTCTGAATGTTGACTTCTCTGCCTATTTTAAACCCAAAGGCTCAAATTACAACTTTAGAAAATAAGCAAAACAAGTCATTAGTGATATTAATCATTGTCAGTTTATTTTTTTCTCCTCTTATTTAGTCAGGTGCTGACGTGTGTAAGCTGCAAGTAAACGGAACGTCCACTTGTATTTTATGGCTTCTTACAAACTCTCAAACCGCAGCAGTAGTCAAAGTTTATGTTAGGGCCAAGACGAAAGCTGTGAACTCCCAGCTGACAATGATGGATGGGATCCTTTAGGCAGACAGGCCTGAAGGAGGGTTTGCAGCATCTGAAGTCCTCAAGAGTTTTGGTTGCTGCTTCAAATGCCGGGACGGGAGCAAAACCAGGCATCCCCTTTACATAGACTGCAGCCCACATGATGGTGGCAGCTCAGCTTTCCAGCTCATTTGCAATGCATTTCCAGACCTAGGAACCAGGAAATTCCTGGATATTATAGCAAGGTCACAGCCTGGATCAGCTGCTGTTTGAGTCCTTGACGTCCAATCTCTGTCATAAAAGCACCATATGACAGACCTGTGACTGGCCCATATAAGTGAGCTTGGTATCAGAATCCAGTCACAAGCTGAGATTTGGAGTCCTGATTGCCTTTGGGTTGTTGAGGTCCAATAGAAGAGTCGTTTCTTCCTATGGATTTCTTTTTCCTTCTCTGTAATTAATGCCTTGAGATATGATCACCTGAAATGAAAGGCAGCATAATATAGTGGGCAAGCCTTGGAGTCAGAATCAAGAACTCAAGAACTCTGATACCCTGACCATGTGACATTGGGCAAGTTACTTAACCTTTCCATGTCCCAATTGTAATTCTAAGACAAGTTAGAAAAGAGTTGTTAGTCTTATATCATTGAAGGCAAATTCTACATCAGAAGTTTCTTATAGATATTGTCATAAATGAACTTCCCCCCACTTCTATATTTAGCCTTATCTTCCCCATCCCCTCCACAAAGATATCCATTATAAGTACTTTCAGCTCTTTGCCAGAAAAATGCCATATGAACCAAAAGTAATAATTGCCTTTTTTCTAATGTCCAACTGTGAGCTTCCCTTCCATTTACATTTCTTGATGTTGATCCATCAAACAGCCTGTATACTCCTCTAATAATTCAATCCCACTTTAGTCAAAGATCTTCATAAGTTTCTTTGGCCAAAAATTTTTCTTCTCAGTTGGCTCATCTCTCTGAAGTTGCAAATCTCTCTAAACAGAGCTAATCTGGTCCTCAGAAAAGAGATGAATATTTGGCTTTGGGAACTAGGGCAATAGGTATTGACCTGTGATTTCACTGATAGAAGGAACTCTCATATGAGTAATCTTAAGTCGGCAGGATAAGTCAACAAGCATTTATTAAGCCCTCATGTACCAGACACTGTGCTAAACACTGGGGATATAAAGAAAAGGAAAAAACCAAAGTCCCTGCTCTTAAGGAGCTCAAAGGCTAATGGACAACTTGGAATACATGTTGGGTGAAGTCTCGAAGGAGTCTCTATCCCTAAGGAGTTTGCCTGTTGTCCCACAGTTCATATTCTACTCTTCATTTTTTGATAGGTAAACAAGGGTCTCTTGCTCTAAGCTGTAAAGGCTGCTTCCAGGAGCTGGGTATCACTGAGCCTTAAAATAATAGAGAGAGGGGGGCAGTTAGGCGGCACAGTGGATAAAGCACTGGCCCTGGATTCAGGAGCACCTGAGTTCCAATCCAGCCTCAGACACTTGACACTTATTAGCTGTGTGACCCTAGACAAGTCACTTAGCCCTCATTGCCCCACAATAAATAAATAAATGAGTGAATAAATGAATGAATGAATGAATAAACAAACAAATAAATGAATGGATGAATGAATAAACAAATGAATGAATTAATAAATGAATTAATGAATGGATAGATAAATGAATGAATGAAGGAAGGAATAAATAGATAAATAAATAGAGGGAGAGAAGCAGGGATGATAGAGTCTCTGAAATTAGGGAGCTTCTTTCCCAAATTTGGTCCTAAGTGATGATTTTGTAGCATCAAAGATTTAAAAGAGAAAAAGGAACTTAGAGACCCAAAGAATTTCCATAACTTCTTTGCCAGATCCAACTGGGTCTCTTCAGTCTTGCGCTTGAGTTGATTCTGTGTTAACAGAAAGCATCATAAAGTAAGAGGTTGCAAATATTCTCTTCACCCCAGCTCCACCTATATCCTTAGAAATTTTGCTAAATGGATTTCCCTGAAATGTGAAGGGGACCCAGAGGAGGGACCAAGGGATATAATAGAAGTTAAAATGATTTCATATTATAACAGTTAAGATTTTAAATGGACTCTAAGTAGCAGCAGGAGAAAAAAGTAGTGAATGCATGTATTGTATAAATGTGGCAGCATCAAGATAGGAACTCCAGTGCTCTGACTCTGACAAAGATTTGGGGTCTGGCTCCTCTGCTCTGAAATAAGGCAGTGGTGATGGGAAGTCTACCTACAAATACACAGATCTATATATTTCTCCATCATTCTATTTATCTAATTAACTTAGCTGTCTGTCTCACTGTTTAATATGTATCTGTGAGTGCATATATTCCTTTCAAAGGGATTTCATTTTAAATCTGTGATCTATATTCAGATCAATATGGCAAATGAAAGTCTATTCAGCCAGACAGAAGGAAATACTACAGGCTACCATGTCTGCCATTGAATTGATCCTCTTAGCATAGAATAAAAGAGCATGTATATTCTGTGTGTGTGTGTGTGTGTGTGTGTGTCCCCTCTCTCCTGCTTTCTTGAAGAAAATTCACAAATTCCTGTAGAAATGGAATCTTTTGTCAGAGATGTTTTGCTGAAATTCATTTTAATGACACTCTACAAAGATAGGTTCTTTTCTGCCAGTCATCAAACACCTTTCTCCCCTACTCCCCAACCCTTCCCTCATTGCCCCCACCAACTCTGAGTATACATCTGCCTTATTCCCGGGCTGCTTATATTGCACTTATGTGAGCACATTCCTCTGTCCTGCTCATTGATTGCCATCCACAAAACTGCTTTCTAGTTCAAAATTGCTATGAAGTCACAGGACATCCACTGGAAACCCAACAGGATGAGGATTCCTTTTCAATCAGCAATATCAGTTTGCTAGTCTAAGACCTTGACTGTCCCCATCCATCAATAGTCATTTTTCTTTGTAAATGAAGAAGTCACTGCTGATGGTATTATTCATTTACAGGAAAAGGGTATCGAATCATTCAAATGGGAAAGCTTGGTGTGTTGTGCCCACCCACTATCCTTTCCTGGCTAGAGAGGTGAAATTACTGGCAGAGATTATCCTTCAATTCACCTTAAGCATTTACCTTAATGTTCAATGTGAATGATGAACAGATGAATAAGGGATATGGATTGACTTTTAAAAGGAGTCACACTAGAAGTTCTTCTCTTTCCACTATGATGTCCATTGTTGTTTACTTGAAGAGAACTTGTGTTTTCTTTTGTTTTGTCATTTTTGAAATGGAAATGTTTGCTGAGACAAGTAGATCATTGCTTTAGTCTTGCTTAATACAAAAAGTATAATAACTACAGGTTGGGTAAAGAAGCTAGGTGGCACAGTGGATAAAGCACTGGCCCTAGATTTAGGAGGACCTGAGTTCAAATCTGGCCACAGACACTTGACACTCAGTAGCCTTGTGTCCTTGAGCAAGTCACTTAACCCTCACTGCCCTGCAAATAAATACATGCATACATACACACATATATATGTATATATATATACATACACATACACACAGGCACACACACACGCATACATATAAATATATAAAGAAGCTGGTGAAAGGTGGCTCCTTTTCTACTTCAGAGCTATCTAAATAATAATACTTAAGTAGTTAGAAAGCATTTAAGAATGGAACTTCTGTGTAATCACATCAGCATGCTCATAGCAACTAGAAAACACATCATCAAAACAAATGAGTCCCACCCTATTGTTGTATAGATGAGGAAACTGAGACTAAGAGGCTAAGGTAGCTGTCCAGGGTCACCAAGCTATAGTAGTAAGTTGTTAAGGTGGGATTTCAACCCAGATTTTCCTTTCACCAAGTCTAGGTCCCTTCCCACTTAAGTCATGCTAACATTCTCTTGACTCCTGGCCATTTATTCACCTGAGGCTGCTAGGACTCCCAAGGAGCTCCAGTCAGGAAAGATGAAGGTCCATGAGATTAGGAAAGCCAAGGAGTTCCCAGGGAGCTTAGGTTGGTTTATGATTCAGGGAAACCATCTAAGGAAAGATCAGTTATGGTCTCCCATTATATTATTAACTAATTATCAATAAAAATATTAGTAATAATAACTATCATTCACATAGTGTTTTAAGGTTTGCTAAGTACTATATACATATATTTGAGTGTGTATGTGTGTATATATATATATATATATATATATGTATAATTTTATTTGATCCTCAAAAGAACTCTGCACAGCAGGTGCTGTTATTATCCCCATTTTACAGATGAGGGAACTGAGGTTCAGGGAATTTAATTGACTTGGCCAGGGTCACATATCTGAGGTAGGATTTTAACCAAAATATTTCTGACACAAAGTGCCTCACTCTTTCTACTACAGCACCTAGATGCCTTGAATACCCCAAATGAGATTGTTTTAGTCTGTAGTTGCAAGGATCCCACCTATAGCTTACTAGAACATGCTGGAGAGACTAGAATATTTTTCCAATAGTCATCCAGATCTCTGAAGCAAAAGTTGGCCATTAGAAGGTTCCCACGATATCCACAGACTTTCTAGGACTATTCTAATTACGATGTAAACCCCTGCTCATCCAAGGGGCCCCTAAAACCCACTTTAGCTCTTTAACAATTGAGAAAACCAAACAGAGCTAGCCAAATTGAGACTATTTGTCTAGAACCCCTAAGTCCTTAGAGGATTGGCTTGCTCTCTGTCTACTCAAAAGTTATTAACTATCAAGTGAGACAAATTGCCATTGTAATTCTAAAATTGCATTTTCCATGTTAAAAATTCAGAGAATTCCAATGTAAGATACAAGATACTGAGTAGAAAGGGCTTGTTATAAAGTCATCATCATCATCATCATTATGTTCTTCTATATTATCTTTCAATTCCCATAATGCTCTCTTCTTGGATTGTTAATATCTTCACCTTAAAACAAATTCAGTTTATACTCAAGATTGGTGGTTTGAGCTTACCATTTTGATTGGTCTTCACAACCCTAGTTAGTCTGCACTTCTACAAGACTGTCCAGTTGTGGTTGCTGATTCATGGAGTTAGGACAAGCATAAATCAATGGTAATGGCACATAAAGTTAGGAGTTTCACCTGAGCAGGTTTTCTATTTTCCCCATTTCCTATACCATTCCCAGAGGACAGATAAGTTGAATTCTTAAGGAGAGATCATTGACCTCTTCAGGGCATGTAGTGTCAACTTGAGCACAAGGCAGTAGTGCCTGTGCCGCCCAATACCTACATGTACAAGGCACAGTTACTGATTACATAGCCCCTGCATGGGCTGTGATTGGATTAACATGTCATAGCTTATTTAGGGGAAAAATTCAGGAAGAAAGAAGGAAGCTTCCCAAGTAGTCTTCATTAACCTGCTATTGATTGTTGATATTAAATGAACTTGACTTTCCCTTGTCAAGCAGATAACTGAATAGCATCTCTGTCCAAGGATAAGAATGATAGCCATTCCTGGTTGATGATAATGGTGATGATGATGATAGTGATGGTGATAATACCATTTATATAGTATGAAAAAATACAAATTTACAAATATTACCTCATTTGATCCTCATAACAACCCTGTGAATTAGGTGCTATTATTATACCCTTTTTACAGAAACCAAGACAGACAGAGGTTAAGTGACTAGCCCAGGGTCACACAGCCAGTAAATGTATGAAGCTAGAATTTAACTCAGGTCTTCTGTCTCCAAGTCCAGCACTTCTCTGCCCAGATGCCACTGGTCAAGTAATCACAGAGAGATTTCACCCACATTTGTTAGAAGAAGAGGAGGAATGCTGGTATCTTTCACCAGTCTTTGAAGGGACCAGCAGGGTGAACTGGGAATTCTATAGCATTTATCTGTATTAAATCTTAAATCCTGCCTCTGTCTTTCTCCTGCCTCATAGCACTGTATAATGAGGCTATGAAAGGAAAGACTAATGCCACTAACTACCTGGGGCAAGACGTCTTGGATATGTTTTAGGGTGACATTAAGTTTATAGCATTTAGTGCTGTTTATTCTTTTACCTTTCCCTGATAACATAATCACTATTTTTAAATAAGGTGGGGGTTTTTGTTTGGTTATTGGTTTAAATGGGATAAATGAGTTCCAGTAGCTTCATAAAAACAAACAAACAAACAAAACACTTGTGGGGGAGGGGTAGAAGGGTGAAGGAAAGGGAAAATACATATTTATATGGTGCCTACTATATGCCAGACACTAGACTAAATGCTTTTTACAAATATTATCTCATTTGATCCTGACTTGATTTGATCCTCATTTAATCATCCTGGGATGTAGGGACTATTGCTATCTCCATTTTACAGTTGAAGAAAATAAAGTTAGGTAACTTGCCTAGGGTTACATGGGTAAAAACTGTCTGAGACTGAATTTGAACTGAAGTCTTCCTTATAATAGGCCCAGCACTCTATCACCATCCTACCAGGTACCTCAACTGGGGGGGGGGGTGTTTGAGCCAAGAATAATAGTACCTTGGATAAGACCTTGGCAAGTAGTAAGTAAAACAGTCCTGGAGATACTGTACAAATCCCTGTTACATGCAAATTCAATCCAATCCACTGCAACAAAAATATATTATGTATACACTATGTTCAGAGTTCTATACTAAGAACAGATGTACCAAGGCAAAAACAGTCCCTGTGCTGAAGGAGTCTACCTTGTTTTGGTGGGTGGAGGGAATATAACATCTAAAGATTTAAATAAAAAATAATCTAAATAAGAAGGGAAAGAACTAGCATGTAAGAGGATGGGGATAATTCCATGGAGGTGGTAGAAACTGAGCAGGGCCTTAGAGGAAGATGAGAATTGTAAGAGGTAAAGAGGAAGAACTAGTACACTTCAGACATGGTGCAAAGTCTGCACAAATACATTCAAGAGGGGTCACAAAGTTGTAGAGTAAAAGCTAGAAGAGACCTTTCAGGTCCTCTGATCCAAGTCCCCCTACCATTTTATAGATAGGGAAACTGAGATAATAGAGATTAAGTGATTCATACAAGGTCACATAGGCAGGGCGTGATAAATGTAAGATTTGAACCTGGGAACTTTGACTCCAAATAAATTTCTCTTCTCATTGAAGGGCAACAGAAATAAATTTAAATTGGGAGATCAGCCAATAGTCTACTTAATTGGAATTTAGATTTCATGGAGAGGAGTCATAAAAATAAGGTTGTAAAGGTATGTTTGGAGCCAAATTGTGAAGGATCTGAAATGCCAACTGTGGTAAAAAGTGAAAGCTTTTAACTAAGATCTAAAAGTTGTTTAGCGATAACTGAAGGACACCAGTTTTTGAAGGACCACCCTTTTGGGGAGGAGACCATGACAAACAGCTGTGCGCCTGCTGATACTGAGCACTCGACTTCCGGGGTGCGAGCTTAAAGGCAAGGAGAGAACAGAAGTGGGACCTTTTTTCTCTCGCTCTCTCGCCCTGCACACACACAGGCTGACTCAGCTTTGACGCGTGGTCCTTGGTGATTGGCCTGGTCCTCTATAATAGCACGTGCTTCACGCGGTTCTCAGCCTCAGAGGTGGCTTTGGGATTTGGTGAGTTCTATACAGAATATAGACTAAGCTTAGATCTAAGACTATTTATTTGTATTTCTACTTTCCTATTTCTCTAATCAGCATCACCTTGTTTGTTGGCTAATTAATTCCCAAACAATAAAAGCTAAGTAATCCATTTCTAACTAAAGCTCAGAGGTTTCTTTCTCTTACTGGTTTGGGAGATATATAAGGGAAAGGTTAAAAGGGGAGTTTAATGCTCTTATATCCAATTTTAAATCTCACACAACATAAGGACTTTATATTTTCTCCAAGAGGCCATAGGAAGTCACTAAAGTTTTTGAGCAAGGGACTAATATGCTTAGAATTCAGGGAAAGTATTTTTGCAACTATGTAAAGGTTAAATGGTAGTAGCAAGAAACTGGAATCAGAAATATCAATTAGAAGATTTTTACTAAGATCCAGGTGAAGGGTAAGATGGGGCCTAAACTAGGGTGAAGCTAATGTGGGTAAAGAAAAGGAAGTATCTGTAAAAGATGTTATTGAGAATTGACAAGACTTGACAATGAATTGGAAATTGGGAATGAGGATTATTCTAGGGTTATGAACTTGGCTGACAAAGAGAATGGCAATGCCCCCAGCAGAAATACGGACATTTGGAAAGGGGATGAGTTTATAGGGTAGAATAATCTGTTCTGTTTTAGATATATTGAGTTTGAGATGCCTGGAGGATATATAGGAACACAACAGATGGACAGAGAGTAGCTGTAAATGTGGTTCTACAATTCAGGTGAGAGATGAGGTCTAGATAAATAGATCTTAGAGTCATCTGCATAGAAATGATCATTGGGCCCATAGGAGTTGAATATAGAGATAATAATCATAGCATCTACTATTTATGTAATACTTCAAGGTTTACAAAGTACTTTTCACATTATTTTATTTGATGCTCAAAAGTCCCCCATGAGCTAGGTGCTAATTGTTGCTATTTAGTCATTTTTCATTCGTGTTCAAGTCTTCATGACCTCTTTTGGGGTTTTCTTGGCAAAGATACTGGAGCCATTTGCCATTTCCTTCTCTAGCTCATTTTATAGATGAGGAGACAGGCAAACAGGGCAAAGTGACTTGCTCAAGGTCACACAACTAGTAAGTGTCTGAGACCAGATTTCAACTGAAGTCTCCTTGACTACTGACCCAGCACTCTATCCACTGTATCACCTAGCTTCCCTGGGTGCTAATATTACCTTTAATTTACAGATGAGGAAACAAAGCATGACAGAGGTTAAATCCCCAGGGAAACACAGCTAGTAGCTATCTCAGGCAGGATTTGAGTCAAATATTCCTGATTCTAAGGCCAACACTCAATTCACTGTAACAAATAACTTCCTCTAAAAATAAAAGAGAAGAGGGTCCAAGATAGAGTTCTGGAGAATAGATGTGCTAAGGAATTGAAAGATGAAGCAGAGAAGACTGATACAGAGTTGTCAGACAGGTAGAAGTTTACCGAAACAATGGAGAGAGAGTACAAGCAAAGAATGAAATCATTACCCTACCATTAGCAAGGTATTCCTTGAGAGGTGTCTCACCAGCAGCAGTGATGGCTTTGAATTGATCTGCATTTTCTCCAGATCTTTGATACACATCTTCTAGGCTGTGTGTGTGTGTGTGTGTGTGTGTGTGTGTGTGTGTGTGTGTGTGTGTGTGTGTGTTTGGAGGTGACTGGGAGTTTCTATGGAAATAGGATGATGCTAATGGCCCCATTATAGATATTGAGGCTAAGATATTGGCATCATTACGCCATTCATTCACTAGCCACAGACATTTAAAGAGTATAAATCATGTATTCAAACTCCAGGACTAACCAATTTGAAATCCAAAGGCAAACTCTTCCAAATAAAGCCACCTGCAATAAACATTCTCATGGTAAGAAGGAAGCCACATGCCTAGAGAAAGCAATAGAAGGATTAAGATACACACAGGATCTCCCTCATGAAAACCACAAGATGTCTGATGATATCCAATAAAAATAAAACCTGATATGCCTCCAAAACAGACCCAGTATTCCCAAGGAGCTTGATCCCTTTCCTCTGAATCCTGAATGAAATCCCAGATCTTCCTTTATGGTCAACCTTCTCATACAACTATAGATCTTCCTTTTTTGAAGGTTAGTAATCCCACACTTTGTGCTGCATACAACATAGGAATATGTTGCTGTCATACTATAGTTGTGCTGTTTGTCTTCAATATGACACTTCCCCATTCTTGAATAAATACTTACCAAGTCAGCATCTCAGATTCAGAGGTTCATGGTTGGAAAGGACCTCAGAAATACTCTAGTCCAACCTATTCCTGGCCAAGAAGCCCAGAGAACTGTAATGTCATCCAACCTTTAGTCAAAGACCTTCACTAATGGCAAATTCATGAGCATCCCATTTTAATTCTTTTCTGAGGTGAAGGAGAGGTAGAAGGATGGTGATTTCATTGGGGTAAGGAACTCCTAGTGAGAAATACCCTTTTACAAATGGAGATATCTGCATTTGTTTCAACACTTAGTCTTGGGTAATTTTCTGGGGCATTTAAAAGTCATTTGCCAAATATAATAAAGTCAATATTCATCAGAAGTAGAGCCTGCATTCAGGTCTTCCTGACTCCAAGTCTGCCTTTATATCTACCATAACACATTGACTCTCATTTCAATTTTAGACAACTCTTTTTGGTAGGAAGTTGTGGCCTATTGAGCCTAAATGTGCTTCCACATAGCTTTGTACTTTACAACCATTGCTTCTAGTTCCTTCCCTTAAAAGGCAAGTAGAACAAGCCTACTCACTTTTGGCATACTTGAAGACTGGTATCATGCCATACCTCCCTCTTCTGCCCTGTCCTTGCCAAGCTTTGTCTTCTACAGGTTAAGTACCTTTGATGCCTGTGCTTAACACAGTGCCTGGAATATAGTAGGTACTTAATAAATATTTATTGACAAAATGAACTTCAACTATTCTTTATATGGCATGATATCCATTCTTCTCATCATGCTGATTGCTTTCTGAATATGCTTCAATTTTTTATGCCTTCCCTGTTGATGCGGGACCCCAAACTGAATACAGTGAAAATCCCATCTCCCTAATTCTGTACAGTATGCTTCTCTTAATGTTGTCTAGATTATCATTAGCTTTGGGGAGCTGCTTTATCACACTCCTGACACTCTTGAGTTTGTAATCCACCAAATCACCCAGTTAATTTTCCTTCACCTTTTTGCTGGATATATGAAGGAAGGATTCTTGAGTTGACAATTCAAAGACCTGTCACTCATTAATGATCATGATGATGACAACAATGTGATTATTATTGGCTATTATATTTGAGGTATAATAGGGAGAATTCTTAAACTGATAATTGTTCATTAATAATAATAATGGTGATAATATTATTTGCTATTACTATATTTTACATATAGTAGGAAGAATTCTTGAGTTGGTATTTCAAAGACCTGTTATTTATTAGATGTATAACCTTGGCCAAGTGACTTAATTTGTCACAGATCCAGAGATTTCTTTACCTATAAAATGGGATTGATAATAAGAATTTCCCTTTCTATTTCACAGGATTGTTATGAAGAACCCCCCCCCCCAAAAAAAATTTAAATGCACCATAAAAATATAAGCTACCCAACATTAGACACATGTCAAATACTTCATAAATACATGTTTAATTGTTAGTGTAATCCTACTTCCACTCAAGACTTAGCAGTTTTCCCAAATGATAGCCCATTGAACTATATTGTATATACATAAGAAGACATGTCCACTTGATTGTTTGGAAGAACTGTGAGCCAAGATACTGTGTGAGTGGAAGAGGGATTTGCTTCACTTTGTTGAAGACATATTTTGAGAGAGCACTTCAAGAGATATGGATCAAAGGAGGAAAGGTGCAAACTTGGAAGTAGAAGACTGGAGCTAGAGACCTGTGGGGAAAAGCAGCCAGTGTCAAATCACCAGACTTCTAGTGCCTGCAGGCCAAGGGAGTGGACTCCCTTTGGAAAGATTATTCCCCCTCTCCTTGGTTGAGATGGGATGTTACCTCATTCCCAGCTGAATAACTCATTGATTCATATTCCTCAGCAAATTCTCTGTTGTTTGTTATACTTTTTGATAAAGAGATTTACAAGTTATTAGTAATGGTCTTTTGGGAAACCAGCATTTAGTGTGAAGAAACTAAATTGACCTGGGGCAGCTAGGTGGTACAGTAGATAGAGTGCCAGGCCTGGAGTCAGAAGGATTCTTCTTCATGAGTCCAAATCTGGTCTCAGACACTGATTATCTGTGTGATCCAGGGCAAGTTAGTTTGCTTTTATAGATAGGAGTAAACAACTTCCATATAAGGGCAAAAATATGTTGATTGGTCATCATGGTAATCCAAAAGAGATAGGATTAATGCTGCCTCAGTTACTCCTTACCCCCAACCCCCTTGCAGTATTTGATGACATTAGTGCTTTTGCCCAAGGGGATTTTCTAGACTGCTTCTCCTAAAGTCTGACAGCACATGTAGCCAACGTTTTAATGGAGGTTTTAAACATTGGGTCATTCAGACTGACTTTACACAAGTGGCTGCTTTTACATAATTATCCCTCCCACTTTGATGTTATTCACACAACAGAACTAGGACCAATAGGTAGAAGTTGTAGGGAAGCAGGTTTTGGTTTGATGGGGGGGGGTTCCTAATAACCAGAGCCGTTCAAAAGCATCTGATAATGTAGGGTATTCTTCCCATACAATGGAAGTATTAAAAAATAACCACTTTGGGAATATATTGTTGGAAAATGGGTATATTGTTAGGTATATCATTATTCAAATGATGAAATGCTTCATCCTTTAGGCAGCTATTGAATTAGTTGACTTCTAAGATCCCTTCCAACTCAGGATCATAAAGTTAGTAGGGACCTTAGAAATAACAATGCCCAATACTTTTATTTTTAAGATAAGGAAATTCAAATCCAGAGAAGGTAAGGGACTTATCCAAGGTCATATATAATAAGTTGGGGAGGCAGAATATTAAATCAAGTTGCTTGCCTGCAAATCTAAAACTCTTGCCCTCCACCACTTTATCTTAATGATTCTCTTATCCTACTCTACTCCTTGATTGCTCCAGCTACCCAAGAAGTTACCAGAAAAGGAACAAGGTCCCTTCAGAGTCTCAGATTTCTAAGCCTAAACTCATTCCCTAAATAGTAGGAACTCCTTAAATCCCTTTTGCCAAAAGAATCCCAAAACTTGTGACTTCTCAGTCTCAAACTTCAAGCCCCAAATCTTGTCAGCTCAATTCTCCCAGGGTGCTGGCCAAAGGAAGGATGCTTGTTATACTTCAGCACCTCTTGGTTCCAGTCAAGTGAAATAATTAGAATAATAATATACACAAATATGAACTAAATCTCTTTTTTCCTAACCTCAAGGAGATCTAAATGACAACAGATGGCTTTTCTTTGAATCGGATTTGCTAATATGTCCTGGGGAAGCCCCAAGAAAAATATCTTAAGTCTTTTTGCCTTCTGAAAAGATTCCATTTGTATGGGTAATGCCTATTTATTTTGTAAGGGAGACTGTGACATTAATGTTAGGATCAAATATTCTCTTTGTAAGATCAGGGAAACAAAGATATTACAATACTTAGAGGAGAAGGGAATACACAATTCAACACAACAAATTCAGAAAGCATTTATTAAATGCCTGCTATGGTATTGTATATAGCTACAAAGACAAAAATGAAACAATCCTTACCATCAAGGAGATTAAAATTGTAAATTGCAATAAAATGATGATATGATATTAATTTACATTTATATAGTGCCTTAAGGTTTGCAAAACATTTTAAAATATTTCATTTGATCCTCACAACAACCCTGAGAAGTAGATGCTATTATTACTACCCCCATTTTACAGATGAAGAGACTAAAAATAAGAAGGATGAAGAGGTTTGCCCAGTCGTACACCTGGTGTCCAAAGTCCATCACTTCTTCAATTTTGCCAACTGTATAACAAACATGTATATAGATAATTGACAAATATAGGAGGTCTTAGTGATCAAATGAGAGGCAGTGGGAAAAGAACTGGGTTCAGCCAGGAAGAACTGGGGTCAAGTCTCCATTCTGATATCTTGATTTTGTAACTTCCCAATCCCCTAGGCAAAGACATTATAAATTTATAAATACAGCTATATAGATATTTCTAAATATATAATGGTTATCTAGTTGGCAAAATGGAAGAAGTAATGGACTTGAGATACCAACTGTATGACTGGGCAAATCACTTCATCTTTCTTATTTTTAGTTTATATGTGTGTGTGTGTGTGTGCATGTATATGTGTGGATATGTGGATAGATAGATAGATGATAGATAGATAGATAGACAGATAGATAGATGAGTGAGGAAATGGGGTTGGCCCCCTCTCAGTCTGGACCTGTTGGGGGGGGTGTTTCTCCTTCCCCCCCTCTGGAAAATGGGGTCCCGTGATTTGGGGAAACCCTGGGCTGGTTGCAATTGGATCTGTTTCTGAGCTGTGTCCATGTTGGGGAGGAGTTGAGGAGTTGTCCCTCTATTGCCTCCCCCATTGGCTGAGGGGTGCTGCATTCTGATTAGTTAGTTGGTAGATTGTAACCCTTAAGTAATTGGAATGGTAGTAAAGAAGGGGAAGTCGCATTAGGGATTAGGGGATAAAAGACCTGGGAGGCTCCATTTTGTGGTTCGGTTCACTCCACAAGGGGTGACCCATTCTCATGAGAATGACAATAAATAAGCCTTTGACACATCACCAATGCTGAGTTCCAGAAGTTATTGGAGTAGTATTTCTCATAGGTAGATAGATAGATAGATAGATACATACATAGATAGATAATCAGAGAAAATATAGATCTGCATTGGAAGTGAATCACAGATTACTTTTTTTTTTAATTTGTATTTGTGATCTGAGAGTAGAATTACTTAAAATGCACTTTCCAGAAAAGAGTCTCCCTACCCCAACAAACCCAAATTGTTGGAGTTGAATCACACTTAAACCACTACAGTAGTAAAAACAGACCCTGAGCCAGGTAGAAGTGGACAAAGGAGGCAGCATTCTGTATTTTGAAAGTTCATGCAACTATCTGCATTTGGTAGGAAGTTTTGTTGATTTTAATTAACATATGTTTTACAATTTGGGAGCTTAGTTTTGTGGTTCTCAAAGCCCATACAATCCCAAACTCAAGAATAAATCTGTGGCCAAGAGGTTTTCTGGTCTTGCTGTGAAAATAAAACCTGACCACAAAGTCTTCTCAGATTCTTGAGGTTCTAAGACATTATTAGAAACCAAAGCACAATTTCTTTAATCAAATATCACTAGCAAATGGTCATAGCTAATGACAAATCTGATTGTCTTTTACCAATGCCAAATATTAAAAGCCAAAATTAAAACTGTATTCACTTCTCCAAAATTTTTGTCTACATTTCACCAAATCTATGAATGCTTCCTAGACATCTGGGTTATTTACATTCCATCACAGATTTTCTCCAAAAATTTTGTATCGCATGGATACAGACTAAGTGTGACTTAGCAGACAGAGTAGTGACTCTGGAATCAGATGCTCTAGGTACAAATCCTGCTTCCTTAGACAAGTCACTAACCTCCCTGTGCCTCAGTTTCCTCATCTGTAAAATGGGAGGTTCAAATACATGTGCTTTGAGGTCCCTTCCAGCTCTACATCTATGATCCTATATAATCCTTTCAGTTGTTTTTAAGAATAATCTGTCAAAGAATTATAAGACGATTTGCTTGGGTTTAATTGTGCAGGTAAAATGTGATAGAGGCATTTGCTGTCTTCTGTGATCTGAGAATGTCCAAGTTCAAAACACTATAGGTGTAGAACAGATCTATCTGATCCAAAATGTGCAACTTTAATTTGGGAGTGGGAGGGAATCTTGTGCATGACTATTTTTCCCTTTATTATGGGAAGATGAAAGATGGAGAAGGAGGATGGGAAGGAGTAAGATGGTAGGATGAATAAGGAAAAAGAAATTTCTTATTCTTCCAAAAGGATGCTTCAGTTAGTTATCAGAAAAGGCAATCTTGTCACATATATAAATATAAACATATATGTGCTTACATGAATAAAATTAAATAAGTAACAAAATCCTGGCCTTGTAACTAAATAAAGTAAGATTATTTGGGGATGGAATGGGTTGAAAACACATCTCCCTCTTCAGCTAACAATTGGCAATTAGAAAAAGGTAGTCTATTTCACCCAGCTCCTCCATCTTCCGGAAAACCATTTTTTTTTAAAGAAACAATGTCATTTTAGACAACCAAGTGCCATAATTTGGAGGGCAGGAGAGGTGAAGGAGAGGTGTCTCTATAGATTTTCTATTCTACTAAGAATAAAAAATAAATAAAACTACATTCAAGTTCTAATCCAAAGTCTAGAAAGCTAAACAGAGTATGAAATTATAGCCATATACTTTCTCCATCCTTAAGTGTCTAGGGCCTATTATTCCAGGTACAATACACTTTAGCTCTTTTCTGTAGTTATGTGCCTCTAAATGATGTTCCTTTTTAATTCATTGAACACTGAAGAATTCCGTGATTAAGAGCCATACAACAGTAGCAGTAGAATATTGGTCTTAAGAAATAGAAATTCATCTTTGAGAGAAATTTGGAGTCACTAAAGGAACTTTACAATTTCCCAAAAGCAATTTAGTATACTTTTATCATTGTGCTAAATTCTGCGATAAATTCTTTTCAAATCTGGCCTTGGCCACTTACTAGCTCTGTGATCCTGGTGTGAGATTTAGAGCGCTACCAACCTGTTGAAAAAGATATTGCAGGGAAGCTCCACCATGAGGAGAAAGCATGTGGCTTGGAAACCATGTGACTTTAGTGTCCGGAAGTTACCGCCTGTTAGTTGTGTCAATCAAAGTTACCAGCCAATTAGCTTGGCGCTGTGTGTAGACAGCCCTGTTTCCTGTTTCACAAGAGGTTCAGGGAGAAGCCACTGAGTTGAGGGCCTCTTGGTTCCTGACTTGGGCTTTGGCAGGTGAGATGGGGGGACTCTCTTAGAGATGGTTAGATGAAGTTTGATTTTTACCTCTCTCTCTCTCCTCACCAACTTCTGATGCACTTTAATAAATACTTATAAATCTAAATTCTTGCTAAAGCTTCTAATTTAAGGTGACCACTCATTAGATTTTAAATATTATAGCTAGAATTGTTAGGTCCTTACACTGGGCAAGTCATTTACCTTTTATGCAATTAGGGGTTTTATTTTATAAAATGGTCATAATAATAGTACCTACCTCCTAGGGTTTTGAGTATTAAATTAGATATTTGAAAAGCTCTTTTCAAAACTCGAGGCACTATATGAATGCTAGATATTTTTCTGTATGTATTTGTACTATCCGTCTATGTATTCATGCATGTTTATGTGTATATACTATATATGTGTATATATGTATATACATGTGTGTATACATATATACATGTGTGTGTAGACACACACACTAATGGACAGTCTCTGTAGTGAGGGTTCTTAAGCTGGATTCTATTAAATTGTGTGTGGTTTCATTTAAAAAAAATATTTTGATAACAGTATTTTAATTTAATTGCTTTTCTTTGTAATTCTATGTATTTTACTTTATTCATTTACAAACATTATTCTAAGAAGAAATCCAGAGGCTACACTAGACTGCCAAAGGGGTTCATGACCCACAAAAGAGGTAAAGAACCTCAGTTCTATAGGGTGTCCATCTAACTACATGTCAAAATTGAGACAATGGCCATGCTTTATTCACTGCATGGTTTTCACTGCAATGTTAATTAGGCCAAACTCTTCTGAGTGGTGACAGATCTCATCCAGGGAACTCTGCAATGCTCCAGGGCTTGATGTCACAGTTCCAGATTATAGGGGAGTCCCATTTATAGGGAAGGTAGAAATGGTAGTAAAGAGATTAAAAACAGGAAATGAAGTTTGTTTAGACAAAGTATACTTAAGGAAAACCAGGCTAGATATAATGCAATTGTGAAGGCACTGAGCAACCCATTCACAGGATTTTTGAAGGAGGGGAAGATTCCAAGAGAATGGGGATGAAGGAGTGGGAAATTGCATTCTTTACATAATACAAAAGGGAAAAAAGAGAGAACAACTAGAATTACCAGCTAATTTGTATGCCTATTTTCCTATCTATGCAAATTATTTTTAATGAGAATAATCAAAACCAGCCTTAAAGGTATGCTTGCAGAAAGGTATTAGTAAAGAATAGGTAGGCTTTTTTAAAGTAATAAACATTTTTATTTATAGTTTTGTTTTCAAATGTTTATCACTCCTTCCCTCCTTCCCCACCCCCTGCCCTGAGGCAGTAAGCAATCACATATAGGTTATACATGTACAATTATGTGAAACATTACCATATTAGTCATTTTGTCTAAGAAAACTTGAATAAAAGGAAAAAATGAAAGAAAGTGAAAAATAGCATGCTTCAGACTGTGTTTCATCAATATCAGTTCTTTTTTGAAGGTGGATAGTATATTTCATTGATAGTCCTTTCGGATTGTCTTGGATCATCATATTGTTGAGAATAGTTAAGTCTTTCACAGTTCTTCGTCAAACAATATTGTGGTCTCTGTGTACTATGTTCTCTTGGTTCTGCTCACTTAATTATAAATCAGTTCATACAAGTCTTTCCAGGTCTTTCTGAAATCATCCTGTTTGTCATTTCTTATAGCACATCACAAGACTGAGGAAAATATGTAGAGAATATAAGATATCACAGTGATTATTGTTTTTGGACTATCAAAAGCATTTGATTCAGTCGAGCAAAACATTCCTTTAATGTCAGTCTTCTGATAACATGTCTCTTGTAAAAACATCAAAATTAATTGAGGTTCTCAGTTCTGATTCTAGAGGACTGATGGTGATCTTTGCTACCCATCTCCCAAAAGAGAAATACAGATTAAAGATACAGAATGAAATATACATTTTTGAACATAGACAATGTGTGGATTTGTTTTACTTGGCTGCATATTTGGGGATTTTTTATCCTTTGAATTGGGCATTGGGGATAGGAGGGAGAAAAAATTAGCTCTTCTTAACTAATAAATGAGTAACTTGGTGATGCAGTGGATAGAGTGCCAGGCCTGAAGTCACAAAGATTCATCTTTCTGAGTGCAAATTTATCTTCGCATACTTACTAGCAGTGTGACTCTGGGCAAGTCACTTAACCTTGTTTGCCTCAGTTTCCTCATCTATAAAATGAGTTGGGGGCAGCTAGGTGGTGCAGTGGATAGAGCACCGGCCCTGGAGTCAGGAGTACCTGAGTTCAAATCCGGCCTCAGACACTTAACACTTACTAGCTGTGTGACCCTGGGCAAGTCACTTAACCCCAATTGCCTCACTTAAAAAAAATGAGTTGGAGAAGGAAATGACAGACTACTTTAGCATCTTTGCCAAAAAAAACTCAAATGGGGTCACCTGTAGATGATACTGTTTGTGGAAAGACATGACAGTGGTTACATCAATCCCCACAATGTTACAAAGTGAGATCCTGGGATCAATGCACTCCATTGGATTTTCTAAAAGCCTTGGTGAGCCCTAGTTTCCCATTTTCTGAGACCCCCTTAATAAGATTTCCCAATTCATATTTCACTGAGAGAGTTCTATAACTTTCTAGGACTCAATAAAATCAGTATAATGTCATGAAAAGAGGAACATTTAGGAATTCATAAGGAATTCTTTTGTATAGACTCTTCTAAGTAAATTCCACGAGATTGTTGAACAGACTATCAACCAAATTTGGAGAACTAGGATTTTATCAAAAATTCCAGCCACATCATGCAATGTAAGCAGCATTGTCTATTTCAGAAGATTCCAATCAATATTTTAAGAGGACTTATCTACTTTTCAATTCTTTGGAAGGGGTATTGGCAAATAAATTAAAATTCTTTCCGTGGTGATCTATTTGCTTAGTCTCATTGTAAGTACTACATTGCAATATGACCCAATGTCTCATGAAATAATTTTTTTTTTACTTTGGGGCACACTAGGAAAGAAACTCCATCAATCCCTTTATTTACTACCTCAAGAAGAACTCAGAAGTTGTCTTCCCCTTTAGCTATAACTGTATGTGTTATAATTTCATTACAGTTAGACTATCAAAATAGCCTGAATTCAGGCCTATCAATGGTGCATCCATCTGTTGCTTGGTGGGAAAAGATTTCACATCAAGATTATCAATAAATTCTTGTTTTAGATGATGAAAAAATTGTATTATTCTTTGCTTTATCCAATTCTTCCATTCTTTCATTATCTCCAAAGGAGCTGAAGAGGGCAGGCAAGCATGGAGAGTCATTCATGTGTCCATTTCATGAAGAACTCTGCCTGGTGCTTGATTTATTGTTTGGTGGGTTTTTTGTTTTGGTTTGGTTTGGTTTTTGTAGGGCAATGAGGGTTAAGTGATTTGCCCAGGGTCACACAAGCTAGTAAGTGTCAAGTGCCTAAGGTCAGATTTGAACTCAGATCCTCCTAAATCCAGGGCCAGTACTTTATCCACTGTACCACCTAGCTGCCCTCATGATTTAGAGTTTAAAGGGAACTTAGAGGCCATCTAATCTAAAACTCCCTCCCATTTTACAAGTAAGGAGACTATGGCCTGGAAAAGTTAGTTGACTTGGCCAAAGTCATAAAGCTATTAAGTGGGAGAGTAAAGATTTGAATCCAGGTCCTCTGATTACAGAACTGAAATTCTCTCCAAAACTCCAGATCCAAAACTCAATGTCCTCTCACCTGAGTAGAACATTTCAAAGTTACTTTCATGCAGATATTACCTACAAGAAGCCACAGTTATGTTAATACCTACCTCTGATGAGCAATCAAAATAAGACTTCCCTGAAGTAATGGCGGGACACACGTGATCTATAATTGTTCCTTTCATTCCCCATAACAATATCAGAGGAGTCAATACTCTTATTCCAAACAGTGGGTACCCTCCTTTCTAACTTCTGACAATAGACCACTATTCATCTCCCATCTCTGATCCATCTTCTTCTGAATTCTTACACACAAAGGAACATACTTTCATTTTATATCACTCCAAGATCAATGGTTAGAAGGAAGAAGCAATTATATATTAGAACAAAATTTCTGGTATAATATGAATTACCACCAGGATAATTGGTTTAACCCACTTGATACCATCTAACTTTCTATAAGCAATTCATTCCCTCCTCCACCCAGAACATATCATTTGGTTCAAACCAAATAGGTTCTGCTACCATTTCTTCCAATCCCCCTCACTTCACACCATTGTCCCATTTGTCCTTGAGGGAGTCATAAACCACCCAGCCAAGTTTTCAGATAACTATAATAATGACGGCTGGCATTTAATGTTTGTGAAATGACTTACATTTGATCCTTACAACAATACAATGAGGTAAATCCTACAAATAATTATTATTGCTATTTAAATAGATGAGGAAACTGAAACTCATAGATGTTAAGTGACTTGCTGCTGGAGAAATGAGATGGAAAGTCATGTTTCTACTAATCCAAAATGAAGTGTTCTTATTGTCACATCACTACTGCCTCTCTAAAGTCCTACTTCCAACCACTAAGTTCCAAATACATCCCTGCTGGTAAAGACAGTTATTTTCTTCTCTAATCCAGAGCTTCCTTACCAACTGACCTTAACTGACCCTCTTGAATCTGTAGGACCAGAATATTAGATGTTTTCCAATAGTATAAGTAGGAAATCCAATGGCTCTTTGATCAAAAATACCTGGTGCCATGGAATTCCATCTTTCTACAAGCCAGAATCAGGGGGCTGGATAAAGGATTCTGGTGAATGGAAAGTAGAGGAAATTGGAAGACAAACTAAACATCAGATCTAAGGAATTGCTCACAAAGGGCTTCAGACAATGGACAGTCTTCCACTAGTCACTCTTTAGGAAGACCTACAAGGACTCTTATCTCCCCACAAGTGAAATTTTGTCAACAAATATTTCATAAGTACATACTATGTCAGGCACGATGTTCTCCAGTGGTGGTTGAAGGTCACTTATTTCTCTACATACCATAACCACCCTGTTTAAGTTGCTAGCTTCTCAAAAACCAGGGACTGTATCCTTCCCACCCACCCACCCCATTTCTCTCTTCTCATCACTTTGGACATAGCTTTATAAACAATAGGTGCTTAAGAATTAAATGTTGGTCAAAAGACACTTGTTCATAAGAAAAGTCAATAGCTGATGAAAGACTGGGTACAGACATTGGCCATCAGCAAACAATGCCAGTGCCTATTGCATAAAGCCAGCACTCTCTCCACTGTACTACCTTGCCTTTTTTTTAATGACAGGACACCATGACTAAAAAAACAAACAAACAAAAAAAAACTATGACACAAAAAAGTTTCTCAGCTAAAATTCTCAGCAATATTACTGTGATTATTTCTGCAACTCTTTGAAATACCATTGTGATTTTTTTTTACATTTACTATAAGTAAAAGATAAGCTTCTCTCAAGCCCGACTAGTCCAGGCTGTCCAAATAGATAAAAGGCAGAGAGAATTACACTGATGGATGATGGAGAGGGTATAGTTATGGTTTAGAGATCAGTCTTGAGGTTTTGAGGAGAAAGTAGAAGGAAGGAAATATAAACTAATTGGGTCCAAAGTTCAAAACTAGATGCCATAGATGGTATAAATGGAAAGAAAAAAAAGCCAAAAAGTAAAGCTTATTAACTTAGCAACAAGAAAGACAAAAGTAGGCGTATAAATAATTGGGGAATCCTTTCCAGACTTGGACCAACAAGATATGAAGTGAGCATATATTATTTTCTCCTCTTTTAAAGAAGAATGTCAAGATTAAGTATAGAGTATTTAGTTTAAGATTAGCTATGCATGGCTGGTGCCATCATTCATTTTTCCAAAGCTCCTCCCTCCAAAAATAACCACATTGTATGACTCTCAAGAGGCCTCACAGATAAAAATATGCCGATATTCCATAAATAAGTAGTGATTGAAATAGACATTAGAATGGTAACTGATACATGTTAAGATGTCTTCCCCCCCACTCCCTCACAGAAACCAGTTATTATTTTAAAAGAATTGTACAGTTGATGTGTTCACCTGTCCAAATAGCAAAAGCAAGTCTCTACAAAGAAATCAAAGTCGAACGTGAACAGGCATTCGCAAGATTAACTGTACCGAAATGGAGCTGTTTGGTGGCTGATGAGGCCTTTACATTGGCATTCAGGGCACAGGCATCAAAGTGACAGCCTTCCTTTTGTTTGTCAATGCACGTTCCCTTACATTAAATGCCTTAACAGCACCCAAGGACATAGCTAAACTTTCACGTTTTCTGAACTATCTCCGGAATGTGTGTGTGTGTGTGTTTTTTGTGTGCGTGTGAGTGTGTGTGTGAGTGTGTGTTTAGCTACCCTCAAATGTTGAGAGGCCTAACCTAGACATCCTCCACGTCTGCACATTAAAAAGATTAGGGATAGGGGCAGCTAGGTGGCGCAGTGGATAGAGCACCGGCCCTGGAGTCAGGAGTACCTGAGTTCAAATCCGGCCTCAGACACTTAACACTTACTAGCTGTGTGACCCTGGGCAAGTCACTTAACCCCAATTGCCTCACTAAAAAAAAAAAAAAAAAAAAAAAAAAAACTTAAAAAAAAAAAGATTAGGGATAGATTTTAAAATGCAAGATTTTTTAAAAGTCTGCCTGTAAGAATACTTAGGGAAACAGGTTAGTCATCCATATTAAGTGCTACAATGAAAGTCGGATTCTGTTCTCTAAACTATCGAGACGTTATTGTTCTCTAGGAAATAAGGTGAGGAAGAGAAAGTCGTGGTTTCATCACCTTAGTCAGACCTCAGTGGAAAAGACCTTTTCTCTCCTGCTTAAGCACCCTGCATCCCTCTCTCCCTCTGCAGCTGTTTAACTATGAAAAGCACTTTACGATATTGTATACTGAGAAGTGACTTATCAAAATGAAGTTATTTTTTACCTTGAGCACATACCACAGGACTTGGACTCAGTCTATTGGAGTCCACACTCCTCTTTCATTAATCCTCTAGCTCTCATCTTTCTCCTCTTTCATCTTCCTAAACCCATTTAATTCCATGTTCCCCACCCCCACTCCATTTCCACCTTCCATGGTGCCCAGGCTTTTGCTGTTTTCTCCATCTTTACCTTGTTCTTATAAATGACAGATTTGGTCTCATTCTTGCTCCTAGGCAGAGAAGCAAAATAGGCATGCCATTTTACTCTCCCCTTATATCCTAAACATTTATTACCAGTGTCACCTTTAAATATTAAATCTATTGTATATATGCCTATGTCAAATGCCCATGTGAATCAATATGTACACATAGAGTATCTAAGGACTGAACTCTAAAAGGGAGTGGTCATATGGCAAAAGCAAGAAATAACTCTTTAAAAATCCAACTACTCCATTAATATCCTTCCCATGTTATGAGAAAGTAACAAAAGTTGGGTAGACAATGTACAGTGAATTTATGGAACAAGATAGAAAAGATCCATATTCATTCATTTAATAAACATTTATTAAGCCCCTACTATGTGCCAGGCACTATACTACGTAGGCATGGATAGAGTATGGTCAACATTGTTGAAGGGAAATTAGCATTGACGTGATCATTGAAGTAATAACTTAATAGTTTTAAATAAACTTCATTAGTATAAGTTAAGAGGAGGGGGAGTGGTTAGATAATAATTTGTCTTTAAGAAATGTAGGGTGGTTTTAGCAGACTACAAGTTTAAAGTGAGTCAACAGTATGCTATGGCTGCAGATTGTCCACAAATAGGCAGGTGATAAGCCCTTCCTACTTTGTGCTGGGGTAGCCAGGGGGCACAATGGATAGAGAGCCAGGCCTGGAGTCAGGAAGACTCATCTTCCTGAATTTAAATCCAGCTTCAGACACTTCCTAGCTGTGTGACCTTAAGCAAGGTACTTAAGCCTGTTTTCCTCAGTTTCCTCATCTGTACAATGAACTAGAGAAGGAAATGGCAAGCCACTCCAGCATCTTTACCAAGAAAACCCCAAATGGGATCATGGAGTCAGACACAACTGAACTCACTGAACAACAGTACTCTATCCTAATCAGACCCCATCTGGAGAATTGTGTTCAATTTGGGTGTTAAAAAGTATATAGGGAAAGATGACCAGTAGTGTAAAAAGCCTTCAAATCTTACCACAAGAGCTGGAAGGAAATGATGAAAAGCAGACTTGTAGAACACAAGATCACTATTCTCCAGCATTTTCATGGCTGCCCTAAGGAATTGATCTTGTTTTGCTTGGCCCCAGAAAGAGCAATGGACAGTGATTGCAGAGAGGCAGATGTCACCATGATTTAAGGGAAAGTTCTCAACAATAAAAGATGCCCCAAAGTGGAATCCCTTGACTCAGGAAACAGTAGCTTTCCCTTCCCCAGAGCTCTTCTAGCAAAAGCTGCATGATCACTCATTAAGGATAGAGTAGAAGGGGGTCAGGGTGTCTGTCATTGGCCTTTCACAGCTCTGAAATTCTGCATGAATATGCTAAGGCTCAACCACTAGCTAGGGGATGCATTGCAACAAAGTTTGTTCTCTTTTGCTCACTGTGCCAAACAAAACCCTCCAGGTAAAACAAAGGATTACAGATAACAGGAAATGTGTAAACATTACCCTAATTAGTGAATTTGCTAATTGTGTTTTCTGTTTACAAATGTTAGCCCAGGTTCTCCCATGAGAGATTTGAGATATAGTGGGGAAAGTTTGGTCAATTATGAAAAAATAAAACTCCAATATTATCTCTTATTGTTCATAGGAACTCATATAGATAGCAATTTGCCTCATAATAATGTTGTAAGGCTGCAAAAGAATACATCTTTAACATTCCCTGAAGTCACTAAGGAGCCTAGATTCATGATCACGTATTATGATCTTATTTTGTAAGACTTAGTACCCACAAAAAGGATTCTGGGTAAGATTGACTTCTTACAATTTATACATCTTAAAATAGAAGAGAAGTTATATTCTTTCTTTGTTTAAAAAGGAGGGATTGGGGGCAGCTAGGTGGCACGGTGGATAAAGCACTGGCCCTGGCTTCAAAAGGACCTGAGTTCAAAATCAGCGGTAGACACTTGACACTAGCTATGTGACGCTGGGCAAGTCACTTAACCCTCATTGCTCCATGCCAAAAAAAAAAAAAAAAAAGGAGGGATTAAATTAGGCATTTAAATAAGGAATGGTATTAAATGGGTCTAAGGGCTATACAAAATCCTTGAGACTTTTTACCTCCAGTCTTTCTCCCTTCCACTCCTACTATACAGTAGCAACACAAGTGTATGTGAAGTATAGTGGTCTATGAATTACTTGAGACAAAGTAATTAAATTTATTGACAACTTGAACCACTTTAATTAAATTAAACCTTACAACTTTTACAAAACCTCTCTTCTCCCTAACTTCCTTATTACTATTAAGGGTACCATCCTGCTCCCAGTTACCCAAGCTTACATGCTAGCCTCCACTCAGTTGCCAAAGTGATCTTCCTAAAAAACAAGTTTGACCATATTGTGCCCCTTCTCAAAAAAACTCCAGGGGTTTCTATCACCTCTAGGATCAAAAATAAAATCCTCCATTAGAGTCCTTCATAGCCTGCCTCACATATTTTTCAGTGTTCTTTTACCTTACACTACCACCTCCACATACATACACATCTTGTATTCCAGTGACACTGACGTTCCTGCTTTTCCTTGAGCAAGACTTTCCATTTCCTAGCTCCAGACAGTTTTGGTGACTATCACCTAAACTTGGAATGCTCGCCTTCTTAATCTCCACCTCCTGGTTTCCCTGACTTCCTTCAAAACCCAGAAGAAATCCAACTGTCTACAAGAAATCTTTCCCAATCCTCCTTAATTCTATTGTTTTTCTCCTATTGATTTATTACCTCCAATTCATCTTGTACTAGCATGTTTGTATGTAGTTGTTTTCATACTGTCTCCCCACATTAACTAGTGAACTCCTCGAGATTAACGACTCATTTGCCTTTTTTTGTATCCACAGAGTTTAAAAGTGTTTGACACACAGTAGGTGCTTATTAGATGTTTGTTATCTTATTATGTTTTTTTTAAATGTAATATGCAATATGTCCTTTTGTTGAAATAATTTGTTTTGCAAGATTTGGCATTGAGTTCATAAGATTTTGTTACATATCCTGTAATTCTCCATCATAAAACCACATTTTATCACAAAGTATGCCTTTAATGAATGGTCCATTTTTCCTAGTCTGGCCTTAATTTTATATATCCCATAGGCTTTAGATAGGGTTTAATTCATCAAGTTCCCAGTCCATTGAATCTTGCTTATCTCCATCTCTTAGATAAGTTACCTAAACTTTCATGAAGTGTGACTTGATGGAAAATCATGTGACAGTATCTCATCTCCACTTGGGAATTCTATAATTCCAGAATAATTCTGCTTCTCATAGTACAAATTTGTTTATCAAAGTTCATCATTCCCTAAAAGGGGACAAGACTTCCAGGCCCACTGGAAAAAAAATTAATCCCTGAAACATTTTTAGGTGAATGCTTTATAGTCTGATGGAGATGCCCAGACCTCACTGACTCACTGGGACCTCTCCCAACAACAGTATTCATATATATCCTTGAATGAAAAATTACCTTTTCCCAATCTTTATATTATCTTGCCTATTGAAAAATATTATTTTCCCCATAGGAACAGTTAGCAGCTATTTGTTTTTGTTTTGTTTTGTTTTTATTTTTCTTCATTCTGTTCTTTTAACCTTAAGAAGCCTATGCATTACTGTAGAGGAATCAATAATCACCCCCTCTAGCTGCTGTGTCCCAGGGAAGGTCTTTGTTTCTACAAATTTAATTAGGCTGTTTTGTAGTGATACTATCAGTTCTGGGCATTATTTTTCATTTTGTTACCACGCTTTCCTTTGCTTTTCAATTCTAGTGATCTTGTTTCATTGTGGGTTTGAACAAATTTTGAAACATTTGATTACTCCCACAGTAATAGCTACTGAACTCTCTCCAACAGTCGCTGGGGTATTTTCTGAAAGAACTACAATTTGTGTGTTTTATAGGAGTAATATCCATTCTCAAAAACCATAGAATTAAAAATACAATAAAAGAGAACTTACATATATATACACAGTATGAATTCCTTATATATGGTATGAAATCCAGCACTTAACCAACAGAGAACTAATTAAAGGTATAGAAACCAGCTCAAACCAGTTCAGACCACACAATCTGAGTCAGCCCAGTGGCATTAAAAACACATACTGGACCACCAATGTAACAAAATGAAACCATATCAAAATTAACTGTTTGTCCCAAGTAATTTGTACAGTGATGTTTGCCATTTAAATTACACAACCATCTCTTTTAAGTTCCCTTAGCAGTGCCTTGTCTTTCTAAATTCCATCTGTGGTCTTTGAACTATCACATTAATGTTAGGTGCGACTTAATTATACCTACCTTATAATACCTCTTCTCCCTCCTCATCTCCTGCCCATCCCCACACAGAGATTCTCTGCTTTTTCTGGTTCCAGGTCCTCAAACAAGCCATTTCCCACTACCAAGCAATGTTCCAGGCATGGATGCTCAGATACATATTGACTGACTTATTGAATAAAAAGCTCTTTCCTTCTTCTCTGTAAAAGCCCATCTCTCAACACCTTTAGCAAACAGCTTAAGAATCTCTCCTGGCATGAGCCTTAAAAAGAATTTAGATAAATCTCTTATGAATGAAAAAAAAATCCACAATTAGACAACATGTGGAATAAGTAGTGTATTGGTGTTAGGAGACAGAGATTTGAGTCCTTATGTTAGCACTAACTCATTGTATGGCCTTTGGCAAATCACTTGCCTTTCTTGACTTCAGTTTCCTCAAAGTACTATGGGAAAAATGATACCTACAGTAGTCTGCCTCTTGTGTAAAGTTTATATGAACCATACATAGATTTGAAAACACTTCAAAAGTACAGGCCATATCACCAATATGAGGTATCATCAATGTTTTTTAAAAGTAAAGATATGAATTTTCAGGACACATCCCCAGTATGTTAAAAATCAACAGCATGAGGTGGGGGTAGGGGAGGAAAGGATCTTAGAAATCATGTCTCTGAACCTTAGTTTCCTCAAATGTAAAATGATTTGATCAATTCCACACAGGTTGTAATTGGCAGAGGTGGGATTGTCCTTTTATCATGCCATTAAAAGCGTAGACTGGACTGTCTTAGCATCTTAGAAGTCCTCTGATCTAACATATGTAGCTCTTGTCAATTCAATTTAATCCTGTTCAAGTTATTTATCAAGTATAAGGCACTGGGAACACACACACACACACACACACACACACACACACATACACACACACACAGAGTTACCTGACCTCAAATAGCATACATTCTCTTGTGAGCTTAATCATTTCACCTGTAGCTAGTTATGCATATGGTCTCATCCTCCAGTGATTTTTTTATTCTTTTCTTCTATTCCTTGTATTTATTTTGTCCCTTTCCAATAGACAGAAAGTTCACTGAGGGCAGGGACCTTGCCTCTTCCTTTCTTTGATAAGTACCATAAAGCTTTGCTTCACACAGTAAAGCACAAAGAATGTTGTTGGCCAGATGCTTGCTCCAGAAGACAGGAGTCTTCAGCTCCAGACAGTAGTCTTCTCTGGTCTTCTTCTGTACCAAAACCATTACTCAATAGGCTTCCTTCTTGGTGGCAAATCAGCAACAATTCATAACACATTCAATTAATAATAGAGCTTTAACAGCACATATTATTGGATGTGTGTGTAAGAATCAAATTACATATCAAACAATCAAAAAGTGGTTATTATGTCTACTTGGTACACCAAACTATGATATATTCAGAGGTATGATTTGCCCTTTATTATCTTAGAGCTTATAATCTAAGAAGGAGACAAGACAAACATGGATGTAATAATTAGACAATTATAAAGTATTAAACTCTGTGGTCCTATCAGCTTTTTCTTGGTTCTTATTTTCTTTAATCTTTCTGAATCATTTTCACTTGGTAACCATGTAAGTTTTATTCATATTCTCTTGACTCTTGGCTTCCATTTGCTAATCTCTTCTGTTTCTCTTATTCTCTGACAATTTCTAAATCTTTTTAGTTGACTCATCTTCCTTTCCCTATGCCCTAAATGACTACATCCCTTAAATTTATCCTTTGATCTCCTCTCTCTACATAGTCCCCCATTAGTCATCTCATCCATGCTCACAGCTTCAATTTCACCTTTATGCCAATGATTCCTACATCTTTATATCTAACTCTGTCTCTTCTAACTCCAGTCCCACATTTCAATTGCCTGTTCAACATTTAGAGTTGGATGATTCACACTAAAGATATTCCAAAGTAAATTGAATCTTTCTCCCAAAACCTGCTTCTCCTCCTAACTTCCCTATTTCAATAGATAGTATCATCAATTTACCAGTTGTCAAGGCTCCAAACTTTTCAGTCATCATTAATTCTTTCTCCTCCTTCACCACCACCATCATTTCCCACATCTGATCAGTTAACTGATCCAGTCTATCCTATCTCCTATCACATCCATCTCATCCTTTCCACTCCTGTTGCTGCTATCTCATTTAAGACTAACTCGTTTCCTTACTTCTAACTTCTCTTCTATACAATCCAACCTTCATTCATCTGCACAGGTATGATCCAATCATCCTTCTACTTTACAATTTTCAGTGGCTCCCATTACCTCCAGGGTACAATGCCAACTTAGCCTAACATTCAACACCCTACTTAATCTGACTCCAACTGACCTTTTCAGTTTTATTTCACAATTCAGTCTCTTCTCTGTCTTTGTTCTTCTTTCTATCCTTATCCCTATCACTATGCCTATACTTCTTTGAATACTCTATATTCCAATCACATATCACAACTCATAGTTCTTTTTGCCCTGCCCTCTTTCATCTCCATTCATTTATATACAACCCAGACAATTGTATGAAACACATCTCCTCATATTGCCCTTCCTCCCTCTCCCATTGAAATCCTTCTCTCTTTTCAAGAGCTACTTTGGATCCTGCTTACTTCACTAAGCCTTCTCTTTTCTCCCCAGCTATATGGGATCTCTCCCTCTTCAAATCTCTCCTCCTTCTCTGATCCCTCTTATATACTTACCATATTGTAAGAAGCATTATCATTATTTGTACACCATCTTATCCTCCCTACCAGATTGTAAAGCACAGAATCTTTTCTTTTTCAATCTTTATATCTCCAACAAAGAACAGAGTGTTTTAGATACAGTTATGGCTCAACAAATATTTGTTGAATTGGATTTTCAAAATCCAACTGAAGTTTAAAGAAGGGAGTGATCAGTATGAGCTAGGATAATAAGATTTCAGGCCTGAAGTAGGAAACAAATCAAGCCTTGAAAGACAAGCACTCATATAAAGTAATTGACATATACATATTTTATCTATATGTGTATATGAAAAAATGCTATATTTGAAGTAATGTCTAGAAATTAGGACAAATTGACGGATACTTCATTAATGTACAATATTCTCAGGCCACTGGATGCCTAAATAGCATTTCAGTGTTGAACTGGACTGAAAGTAAACAGAAGAAATACTTTAACAATCCTCTTTGACACAATGCCCAACATTCAAACATAGCTGAGAGCTGTTAGGAAGCCACACTGGCAAGCAAATCTACCTCTCAGATGGTCTAACTTTTCTATGCCATCAGTGGAAAGAACCATAAAGCAGGCAAAGTTTGGTAAACAATGAGCTATTGGAGTTTCCTGTGAACTTTAAAATGAATCTTTGAGGAAGTTGGTCAAAGATATTGTTTATTACTTGTAGAAGCTTATATTATTTAGGACAACCAGCCTCAAGCCATCTGGGTTTCACTGAGCACCTGAAATTGAACCTTAATGGAATAAACTGTGTAACATAAACAGCTCAGAAGAGAAGTATTTGTGATTACAGTCAAACCTCTGAATTGTAAGAGAGGCTGGTGTTGAGATTGGATGTGTGTGTGTGTGTGTGTGTGTGTGTGTGTGTGTGTGTGTTCTGGACTGTATTTTCTTCCAGAGAATTAAATTTGCTTCCAAGAGCAGGTGAGGAAAAGGAATGTGAAGGAGAATGATCCAATTTCATCCCCCCCAAAAAAAGAAGTAGAGAAGTAATGGAAGCAGCCATTACATTAATCCTCATCTTCAGACAAATTTTACTTAAAGTCAGCAGGTGGTAAAAGAGTGGGCCAAAGGTGACAACCGACTAAATCAGCTCTTTCCTTTTCTTAAGCTTGTTGCAAAATCCAATATTCTTGCCTCAACAGTACAAGAAAAACTCTTTCATTGTATGAGTAGCAGATCCCACTAATAATTTCTCCTTTAACTATTCACTTAGCTGGCAAGGATTGCATTTCCTTTCATTTGCATAAAGAGTCTATCTGGGGGACTCAAAGGAGATTGTAAAGGTCAGCCAGTGGTAGGAGAAAGGGACATCTGAGTGGAACGGAACCTTTAAATACGACCTTTAGCATCAAGGCAGAATACTGTATGCTGGGACACATTTTGCACATGCCACACACCTGTACAAAAGATGGGGGTAGGATTGGAGTGCAGTCAGGAGTTTCCCTGGATGCTGACAGGCCACTCAAGTGATCCTCACTTAAACTACTCAGACTTCAAACAAGAAAGTGAAACAAAATGCTTTAAATCTAAAAAGTTGTTTCTATAAAACCTCTACTGAAACCAGAGCTTCTTCTGGCTTAAATCCACTCAGTTCTTATACAAACAGCATCTTTAATCCAAACAAATTGACCTTTTACTTGGGCTTTGTAAGAAATTTAACTAAATGTGACCATCTTTTAAAAACATCTGTGATGCATAAAATTAATTTTTTAAAGGTTCAGGAGGCATTTGAAGAGCTTTTAAAAAAGTAAATCTATAGAACATTCCAAATGTCATGTTTCCAACCTAAATATTCCAAATAGTTCTGTGATAAACTACTTCTCAGATCAAAGCCTGAGTAAGAGAGATCTATAAGTTCTGGGGCACTCTATGATGTGATCAGTGTGTGTAAACCTCTCAGGATGAAGGGTTACCCAGATATCTCACTCCAAGGAATAGCACCTTCAACCTCATGTAGACTCTAAATGCAGAATCAATCAATCTACAATTATGAAATGTTTATGTACCTAGCACTATGCTAAGTACTGAGCATATAAAGACTGAAATAAGTGAGACAATCCCTGCCCTCAAAGAGCTTACTTTGTAATAGAGAGAAGACAAGTATGGCTAGTTAAGCTATTTATTTAATAGCCTGGAGGTGGAGAAGAAAGAAAAGCACTACTAGGAAGAGGAAGGGGAAGGGGGAGAGGAGAAAAGGAGGAGGAAGAGGAGGAGTAAATTTGTTTTTGGTTTTTTGTGGGGCAATGAGAGTTAAGTGACTTGCCCAGGGTCACACAGCTAGTGTCAAGTGTCTGAGGCTGGATTTGAATTCAGGTCCTTCTGAAGCCAGGGCCAGTGCTTTATCCACTGTGCCCCCAACTGCCCCAAGAGGAGTAAATTTTAATAGGTACAAGTTATTAAGACTTAAACATGCACTGAGACTTTTGGGACATTGTATAAATGTATACATAAGAGAGGCAAGATAGTTTTGAGAACCAGGATACACATGATGGCATTTTTGTGCCTATTTTTGGAAAAGTGATGGGGATAGAGTGGGTTTTACACTGTCAGCAGTGATTCAGTGTTTTTTTTTTTTTCTCCCCTACCACTTCCCCAACTCAAGGATGGAATGACCCAAATAAAAGTCACATGCTCTATTCCCAAGGGATTTTATATCAAAATTCTTTTCAGACCAGAAGTGTAAACATAAAAGTATAGTTAGGACACTTTGTAGGCATAATATGTAACTTCTGTGAGAGTACAAAATTGTATGAGCAATTAATTCCAGTGACTGTATTGGAATAGCCAGAACTGGCTGTACAGTACATTTAAACTTGGGGTAAAATCATTCTTTAAACTCGGTGTAGCTATACTAGGACTTCTAGAATTGTTTTACGAAAATTCTCCACTGGAAGGTAGATTGATATAAAAGAACATTAAATTTAAAAGAACATTAAATTTGGAGTCAAAAGATGTGGCTGAATTCTGACTTGATCATTCATTAGCTCAAGGGGAGAGAGAGCTCGATTTGGAGTCAGAGGACCTGGGTATGCTGTCTATGGCTTCTTGTTATCACTGGCAGGATAAACAGCCCTATCACACGTAGCCCTCTCTGGCCTCCGTTGTTTCATCTGTAAAATAGGATGAGGAGTGTAGATGGCCTCTGAAATCCTTTTTAGAACTATATTCTACAATCTTATGACCCTATGACCAGAAGAATATTGATTTAAAGAGAGAGGATTTAATGGCAATAAACTGATTGTGATCATTGAAAGCATTCAGTAGTGTTTTCCCAGATGCAATCCATGTCACTCTCTATTCAATCCTATTCAACCCAGTCTCAGTCAGTCAACAAGCATTTGTGAATACCTTACTAAGTGCTAGGCACTGTGTTAGGGATACACAAAAATATCAACACTTAGTTCCTAGTTGGGGTACCTAGGTGGTGCAGCCCCAGCCCTGGATTCAGGAGGACCTGAGGTCAAAACCAACCTCAGACACTTGACACTTACTAGCTATGTGAGTCTGGGCAAATCACTTAAGCCTCATTGCACTGCAAAAAAAAACAAAAACAAAAAAGGGGGCAGTTGATGGCACAGTGGATAAAGCACCAGCCCTGGATTTAGGAGGACCTGAGTTCAAAACCAGTCTCAGACACTTGACACTTACTAGTTGTGTGAGCCTGGGCAAGTCACTTAACTCTCATTGCCCCACAAAAAAAAAGGAAAGAAAAAAGAAAAAATATTGCTCCTACCCTCAAGGAGCTTACAATTTATTGTCAAGATAACTGTGTAAATAATTAGGTAAATATAAGATACATGGACTTCATGGAAGGTAATCTGAGAGAGGAGGATACTAGCAACTAGTGGGTCCAGATGCAACATGAAACTAAGTTGTAAACTGCCTCAAAAAAAGAAACAGAGAAAACAATGAAGTTGAAAGGGCAAATAATTGACCCTCTATAGCACCTGCTCAGTGTTTCCATTAACTACAATTTGGACAACAGGTAGTCTTCATTTTAATTGCTTTTCAAGTGTAGATTTCTTCTTTATTTCTTTGCATTTAAATAAGGAAATTTTTATACTGTTCTTTGGGCTTGATATAATTAGTAGTATAATGTCTCCTGTGAATCAAAACATTTCGAGAACCTTGACCACAAATAAAGAATTCTTGTTTTGTTTGAATGCAGTGCAGAACATGTTTAAAGACATTAGTGTGCACTTTTAGTGAGCATATTTTTCTTCCAGCTTTATACCTCATTTAATGTCATTGGTAATGTATCATTGTACAAAGTCATCTTCATAATCACATATGTCATGATGTCTTCTATAAGTTTATCTATATTTTCTTTATCTATAAGTTAGTGATGTGGCCATATGAGAAATCTCTATTTAAACCCACCAGTGCCCTCATGTTTTCATCAAGATTACTTTCTAAAAGTTCATAGACCATTCCTGTTTACAGAGAAAAGAAAGTAGTCCTGTGGGTCAGAAGTTGTTGATCTCTCTCTCTCTCTCTCTCTCTCTCTCTCTCTCTCTCTCTCTCTCAGCTAACGTATCGTCCTTGAACTTTACTTTTCCTCTTAATCTTTCCCTTTATGAGATATTTTAAGAATTGAACCCTACATGACTTTAGAATTGTGTTACTTCTAGCATAGATTATTTATGTATGTATTCAGCCAGGAACTCATTCTTAATTGTTATTCACACAATATCAAAAGAGCCCCCTTTCCATAAGCTGAGGAAAACCTTCAGTATGTTGAATAGACTCTGCATTGAGGATTTATAGTAGAACATGGGTAATTAAAACACTCTTAGAAAATATGGATGGGTTGCAATCTGCACCATGGAGGATGCAGGGATACTTGGTCAAAGTATCCATATATTTGGATGGATCTAGACTCTTGGCTCTACTTTTTCTTTGATATTACTGCTACTTTCTCACTTAAGTTCTTGCAATACTTCTTTTTACTTCTGTTTTGTGAAGTGACATTAGTTGTAGTCATCTACTGTACTATGAATTTGTTGCAAATGGGTTTGCCATTTAAAATGACTTTATCTTTGGCTGCAATATCCCTCTGCTTAGCAAAATATGAGAAAAGTAGGCATGTAGGTTGATAGTTATTAATAGTCCTTTGAACCTTCTTATGTAATCATAAGAAACCATGTTTTTCTTTTTCCTAAGTGTTTGGTTGCCTCCCTCCTTTGAGATATTTTAAGATTTGATTCCTCAGTCATTAAAATTGTGTTTTAACTGACCTCTATATGCTGGTCTAGTCCTGCTGTTCTTCCCAGCTTCATTTTCTTTATTGTCATTTCTAGGTATTAGGTTAGAGTCTAAATGTGTCATTTATAAAGACAATTGTTTTTAATAGAAATATTGAAAGATATATTTTTTTATTTCTCAAGTGTTTTTTATTCTCCATTCAGTTTCATTCTTAGATCCTTTCAGAATGAGTTCAATTAACTGAAGTGGAGTTGTTGGACTTTTTCCTCCAAATCTCTTGTTCTTTTATGAGGCAAAACTCACAATCATCAACAATCCTCTTTCCTAAGATTTATTTTTTATTTGTGTTCAAAAGCAGCATTGTTCTTGGCTGCTCTATCTTTCTATATGTGAAGGAAATCAAGTATTCACTGGTTGAGGGGATTTTTATTCTCCTTTGGTTTCCTCATTATGATGCTTAATTTACATTAATTTAACTTCCTTAGGAAATGGAGAAACTTCATTGAGGTCCATCCTTTTGTTTGTTTCTCATTCTTTCATTGTCAACATCTTATTTAAATAGTTTAGGTTAGAGTGCCTCAAAAGCATGTGTTAACTTCTCATTTTTAGTCTTCTAATTTGGTATTGATTTTGATCAATTTGCTTTAACAGTTTCATAGACTAACTATTGATTGATTACAGTTGATTTGGATATAACTTCTACATCAATACTGAGTCAATTCTTGTCTGTTTGACTATAATCAATTTCATTTATGTGGATATGATGTTATTCAGTTTTCACCTTATTCAGTACCACCAGACCCTCTTCTAGACAAATTATTCACATTATATATTCATGATGCTTCTAAAAACTTGGAATTTTTTGTCTTTCTTCTTGCTGAAATGTGAATGGGAGCTTTGTATTCTGTGGAGAGAAGGGAATCAATGGAACTTTGCTTCTAATAACTATGTGGACTCCTGGGCACTTCAGAAGCTCCAGGCACATGCCTAGAGGGCCTATTAAATAATCAGAATAATATTTTAGGCACTTGCAAGGCAGTAGGAGGGAAATGTTAATGACTCATAAGCTTTTCAGTTCCCCTCAGATACCAACATGGACATACTTTTCTATTCACCAAATTTGGTGAATCTATTCTGTGGGCTGGGCAAACCAAGATAACCCCACGAGATGCTACCTGACAGGAAAAAAATAGCAGCAAGATGTTTGTTAATATAAAATGCAGGTTTTTTACTTAGAGAAAATGTAAATTAGCTTATGTTTTGCAAAGTTACAGGATTTTTTGCCTTTCCCTGTTGCCATTTAAATGATTAATAAAACTATCATCATCATCATCATCACTGTAACAGTTTGCATTTATACAGTACTATAAAGTACTTTTATGTACCTTATTCTTTCTCTTTTTTTTTTTTTTTTTTTTAGTGAGGCGATTGGGGTTAAGTGACTTGCCCAGGGTCACACAGCTAGTAAGTGTTAAGGGTCTGAGATGGGATTTGAACTCAGGTACTCCTGGCTCCAGGGCCGGTGCTTTATCCACTGTGCCACCTAGCTGCCCCCTTTTATGTACCTTATTCAATTTGACTTTCACAACTCCAAAAAAGTCCTATTCCAGTGCTTGATCATACCATGGAGTTGGCCATGATGTTTTGAAGGCTTTGCCAATAGAACACAAGTTCTGGCATGTTCTATTAGTCTGGAAAAGTTTCAAGTATGGACTGAGCATCATATTATGTTTCTGCTGTCCTGTGACCAGCCTAGATAAATATGGAGATGCTCATCACCAGAAGGCTGGCCACCAGGCGATGAATATTTCTTGGCCATGGCAACCCATGAAACAAAACAAAAACACAAAATGTTCCTCAGTTGTTTGTCTCACTTTGATATATGAGGGGACAGAGGTAGAGTGGCATAAAAGGGAGTAGGAGCTCCCATTATTTTGTTTTTACTCCCTACTACTTCATCCTCTATGTTCAATCAAATGCCAAGTACTCTTGATCCTACCTTCACAATGTCAACTGCATTTGTTCCCTTATATACTTACATTGCCCTTTCTGTATTTCATGCATCCATTATTTTTTGCCTAGACCTTGGTAAAACTTTTGCATTGGTCTTCCAGTCTTCAGTCTCCTTCTCTCAACTTTGTCCTTCTCACAATTGACAGAGCAATCTTTCTAATACAGAGATCACTTCTCAATTGCAACAATTATAACAACCTAACAGCAACCTTTCCTGGTTCTCCGTTGCCTCTATGACAAAATAAAAAAAACACCTGAGCCTTCCATGTGAGGACTTGTACAACTTAGCTTCAGCCTAGTTTTACTAGCTTTTCCTAGTTTTACATTGCAGACAAACTGGATAACCAATGACCATCCTGTTTTGTCTTATTCTTTCCTTCCTCTGTGTATCATGCCTGGCACTAGTAAGTATCTAATAAGTGTTTCTTTACCTGTTGAAATCCTTCTCTCTCTTCCAGCCCAGCTAGGTTCCACCTCCCTCAAGAAGCTTTGTCTGAGGGGCAGGTAGGTGGCACAGTGGGTAAAGTACCAGCCCTGGATTCAGGAGGACCTGAGTTCAAATCTAGCCTCAGACTCTTGACACTTACTAGCTGTGGGACCCTGGGCCAGTCACTTAACCCTCATTCACACACACACACACACACACACACACACACACACACACACACACACACACACACACACAAAAGAAGCTTTGTCTGATGCCCTCAGCAGAACTTGATCTGCTGGTGCTACTGCATCTTCGGGCAGAGGAAACATGGCTTAGGAGAATAAGAACCAGCCTTTTAAGGGAAAAATCTTATATCCAAAGCCTTCTTCGAGCACATATTGGCTGGACCAAGTGTCACTCAATTTCTCAGTACCCTAGGCCACTCTTTAAGACTTTGGCAAAGAGAATTTTCTTAGAAGTACTTCCTTTTATCAATTGAATAATTTCTTATGCCCCCCCACACACAAATTCACACTTCTTGTGGCACTCTCTCCAAACTCTTCATCATTCCTTATTGTATTTTTACACTTATTTTCATGTCTTATCACCCCCATTTTATTGCAAAATCTTTCAAAGAAAGTATTATGCTGTTTTATCTTTGCATTCCCTAATACAACAGTACTTTATACATGGTAGGTTCTTGATTAATTTGTTTAGAACTGAATTAGAAGAAAGGGTACTTAGGATCACAAAGATACTAGACTATCTATAAATATTCATTTCATTTCTGGTTACTCTCATCACAAATCAATCAACACATATTTATTTAGCATCTATTATAGAAGAAGAAGGATGGCATCATCCTCTAGCATGTCCTGGAATCCAAAGGGTTTGGATAGCAAGACTCCACCTATTTGACTTGGTTGCAAAAGGATCTAAGAGCCAAGGGCAACACAGATAATTAAAGGATTCCTTCCTTTTTCTTCTTTAGACACAGCATTCTCCAAAGAAAAACTAGCCTGCCAGCTGCCATCATTGCTCATCCCTTCCCTTATACTTATACACACAATGGAGACTTGACTGAAGATCTGGGGGTAATAGAGATTATGGTAGGATTGTTCTTACCCTATTTCTTCCACCTTCACCATGTGCTTCAGTGTGATGTGAGACCCACTGTGTCTAAGCCCCACTTTCTATCTGGTACTAATTTATAATATTTTGCCCATACTTCCCCTGCCTTATATTTTTTCTCTTCCCTTCCTCATTCCTTCACTGCTCTACATAGTACATATCTCCAGTTTTCCCACTCTACTAATTCTTCATCCCATCCTATTTATCTTGTATATATTTTTTATCAATCTGGGACTAAAGATAGGGTCTTTTTCCTGCCACCATTTTCCCTACACACCTATATATACTCAACATATGTCTGTGGAATGGTAAGAGGAAGAAGGTGAGAAGGAATACTATAATATTTCAACATTCTTTACATATGCAATTAATATAAGTGTCTATGCTGTTACTTCCATACCCTCTATGTTTCTTTCTTTTTGGCTTTTTTGTCTTTCTCTTTCCCCATATCTCCTTACTCTGGTTGGAACTAAAACTAGACTCTGAATTATGGTTTATTTTTTTAAAATGAAATATACATTAAAAAGATTGAGTTGACACACTGCTAGAGGAACTGGATTTTATCCATATTGGCATTCTTATTAAAAATGAAAACAAAAAAAAATCATATTCATCTCTCTAGAAGGATGGATCATAGATTCTACTTGGAGACAGAAGTTCTGTTTTAGTCATGTGTCCTAAGGCATCAAGAAATGTCAACTCATGTAATGCTAGGTCATTGCTCTTTCAGTGCTCAGGGTCAGCCTAAGCAAGCTAATTAAAATAATTATAATTGTTGATTATGAGCCAGCCTACCTTACTGAGATTCAATTCAACAAAAAATCCAACAAACAAACATTTAGAAAACCTCTATTATGTATAAGGCACGTATTGGCTAGTTGGGAAATAAAGGAGAAGGAAACATGATACTGTTCCTGCCCTCATAGAACTTATGTTTTACTTGAATTAAGGAGTGAGATTCTGTTTGGTTGTATAGGGAAAATATAACTAATCTCTCTCCCCATGTATGTTAAGCTAATTTTCCTATCCTCCAGTCTTGGTTAGCTCAGGGGACTAAAAGTTCAGGCTGTTGACATCCCTTTCTGATTGCCTGAGTACAATTGAAATAGCTAGATGAATATTAAGTGTTCATTATTGTTGTATTGTCCTTGCCAATGTAATAAACAAATGACAATTTGGTCAAAATTAATTTACACTTTTAATGCTATGCCAATCAAATTATCAAAGGGGTGCTTTACAGAACTGGAAAACATAATAACAAAATTGATTTGGAAAAATAAAGATCTAGAATATCAAGGAAAATTATCAAAGGAGGTAAGGATTAAAGAGAGAATAGCACTTCCAGACCTCAAACTATATTGCAAAAGAGCAGTCATCAAAACCATCTGGTACTGGTTAAAAAATAGAGAGGTAGATCAATGGAACAGCCTAGACAAGGGAGAATCAAAAACAATGGAACTCAATAACCCAGAGTTTGATAAACTAGAAAACATAAATTACTTCAGAAAGAACTCTGTATTTTACAAAAGCTGCTAGAAAAATGGAAAGCAGTCTACCAAAAATTGGGCTCAGACCAACACCTTACACTTTATTTCATAGTACATTCTAAATGTATTTATTACCTAAATATCAATGATCATATTATTTTTAAAAATAGAAGAGAAGTAGATCATACATTTCTTTTGTTTTTTTTTTTTTTAGTGAGGCAATGGGGGTTAAGTGACTTGCCCAGGGTCACACAGCTAGTAAGTGTTAAGTGTCTGAGGCCGGCTTTGAACTCAGGTCTGCCAGTTCTCTCCACTGCGCCACCTAGCCACCCCCGATCATACATTTCTTTTCTTTTTTTTTTTTTTTTAAGTGAGGCAATGGGGGTTAAGTGACTTGCCCAGGGTCACACAGCTAGTAAGTGTTAAGTGTCTGAGGCTGGATTTGAACTCAGGTACTCCTGACTCCAGGGCCAGTGCTCCATCCACTGCGCCACCTAGCTGCCCCGTCATACATTTCTTACAATTATGGGTAGTACATGTTTGTTTGGGGTTTTTTTGGTGAGGCAATTGGGGTTAAGTGACTTTAGCCAGGGTCACACAGCTAGTAAGTGTTAAATGTTTGAGTCTGGATTGAACTCAGGTCCTCCTGACACTAGGGCCAGTGCTCTATCCACTACGCCACCTAGCTGCCCCAGTACATGTATTCTTTTTGTTGTTTGCTTTGTTTTTTTGTTTTGATGAGGCAAGTGGGATTAAGTGACTTGCCTAGGGTCACACAGCTACTAAGTGTTAAGTGTCTGAGGCTGGATTTGAACTCAGGTACTCCTGACTCCAGGGCTGGTGCACTATCCATTGCGCCACCTAGCTGCCCCAAGTACATTCTTAACCAAATAAGGGAAAGCAGTGTTTGCAAAAGATAACAGATATCTTTGATTACATGAAACTAAAAACATTATGCACAAACAAAATTAATTCATCTATGATAAGAAGAGAAGCAGTTAAATGGTGGGTAGGAAACTGTGAATCAAATTTCTCTGATAAGGGTGTAGCATACTAGATATTTAAATAATTAAAACATATACATGTATAACATAATATCTATGTATTATACATGTGTATAATACATCATATATATAATATATATGTATATACATGCAACTAAAAGCAATTTCCCAATATACAATTCATCTAAAGATATAAACAGTTCTCAAAAAAGGAATCAAACTACCAACAAACTCATGAAAGAATATATAAAATCATGAATAATAAGAGAATTGCAATTCAAAACAATTCTGCAGTGTTACTTCATACCCTACAAATTGCCAAAGATGACAAATATGGGAAGTCAACTTTGAAGGGGTTTGGGAAAGAAAAACACACTAATATTTTGTTAGTGGGGTCTGAAGCAGTATAACCATTTTGGAAAGCATTTTGCAATTGTTCACATAAAGTGACTAAAATGCCCGTACTCTTTGATCCTGAAATTGTATTGTGGGGCTTATTTTCCAAGGATCCAATATTCAGACTTTATATCAGAGCATTTTTCACAAAAGAATTGGAAATTTCACAAAGAATTAGAAACAAATTAGGTGCCCATTAACTGGAAATGGCTAAACAAATTGTGATGTATGAATGTAATGGAATGTTATGATAAGAAAAAATAAATGTTATAAATATAGAAAAATTTAATGATCTAAATGAACTGATTCAAGGTAGAGTAAGCAGAAACAGGAAAACAATGTACAACAGTGTAAATCAAAAGAACGGCCATAAAAAATAGTGAATATTGCAAAGGTATAAAGAATAAACATGGTTTAAAAGGAAAAAAATGAGATGTGCCCCACTCATTCCTTCGTAGAGGTGGGGGTCCACAAGTGTTTTACATTTCATATATTTTCAGCAATCAACAAGCATTTAAGTGCCTACTATGAGTTCCGCACTGTGCTACATGTCAGGGATACAAATTTAAAGAAGAAACTAACCCTATTAGCAAAAAAGTTAATCTAGTCCAGCCCTTTCATTTTACAGATCAAGAGAAATTTAAAAATTTGTCTAAGGCCACACGACTCATAAAGGGCAGAGCCAGAATTCAAATGAAGACCTTCTGCTTCCAAAACAAATGTTCTTTTCTATTATGCCAGACGGTCTCTCCATCATTCCTTTGGATTCAGGAACAATCTTCAGGAAGCCTTAGGTAAAATGTGGTGATTACATGAAAGGATTGAAAGATCTTTGATTTCATCCCTGGGTTTTTCTGAAAATTACAACTAGTTAGGACCTACTAACCTGTCAGATTAGCTGGGAATAGGATTTGTTTTTTGGTGGGGCAATGAGGGTTAAGTGATTTGCCCAAGGTCACATAGCTAATAAGTGTCAAATGTCTGAGGCCAGATTTGAACTCAGGTCCTCCTGAATCCAGGACTGGTGCTTTATCTACTAGGCCACCTAGCTGTCCCCTGGGAATGGGAAATCTTTAAAGGAATATTTTGAATCAAGGAAGGAAAAAGGAAAATCTATAGTCAAAGTTTTTTTAGGGGTAGAGGCAGCACAAAGGAATTTGGTACCAGAGGAAGGGAAGTGCTAGGGGATGGGAGGAATATTAAAGATAAACCTTACCAACTTTCTATTTTTGCCTTGGGTCTTACTCTTCCTACACATACAGGAAAGATCATACCTTCAGCTCCAAAGATAGATGTTTGCATTGTTTTTTGTAGGATTCTACAAACTGGCCGCTCTATTCTATGCACACAACACTGCCTCCTACCCTACATGCCTTTCCATGAGCCATCCCCTATCCCTCAAATGCATTCCCTGCTTACTTTCACCTCATAGAATTCCTCATTTTATTCAAGAATCAATTTCTACATGAATTTTTTTCTGATCTCCACCCCACTCTATCCCACTTCAGTTGCTACAGCCCTTCCTTTTTAACTACCTTGTCATTGGGTATAATATAGAGCCTACCCTCACTTTGTTGTTGTGAAGATTAAATGAGATAGCATATGTAAAATGTTTGGAAAATCTTAAAGTGATATGTAAATGCTAGTGATTAATATTGTTAATTTAAGTGTCTTATATTTTGTTTGTATTTCTTCATTTTCTAGTTTTTCTAGAAGTACCTATGCATTTGTTGTCTCCACCAGTAAAAAGAAATCTCTTTTGCTAATAGGGATAGTTTCATTCTTTATATTTTTATCCCTGGCACCTTGCACAGTGAGGGACCTATAGTGGGCACTAAAATGGTTGTTGATTATTGATTCTAATGATAGTGACCCTCCTCTATCACCCTCATGCTTCTACCAGTCTAAATGAGACCCCCCCCAATATGCCAAGGAAAATTGACTCTTCTAAAAATACATACTTAAACATTCTTAAAAATGGAATCATTCCATTCTTTTGCTTGATATAATTCATGGCAAGGATTTCTGGTCCTAATTGTTCTAAGCAATAAGATATTCATAAGGCAATGGAGACAGATTTTTAACCCAATCACGAAGGTATTCTGATTGGTGCTCTGATTTGATGATTCCATGATAAGGATTATCCATGAAAAGGAAGAAACTTCAGGAAAATGAAAATGCTCCTCCCCTAACATCATGAGTTTATCAGTTATGTGTATGCCCAATGTCGTCAGTTCTAGACCAAACTTTCATAAAGCAACATCTGCCCTCAATCTTAGAGGCTGGCAATGGAAATGTATTCCATGTGGTGCACAACTTGCCACAATGCAGTCCAGCTGTTTGGAAAATATGGCCTGATGAGAGCAGTAAGCCCAGGAGAATAGTGAGAAAGCAGGCCCTAAGCCTACAGCAAAGTTCTGGCATGATATCTGGGGATGGATGTGACAGTCCAGGATTAGACTGTTGTCACATCAAAAAAGTCATCCATGAGATCATTGGCTCAGGTCATACTCATCTGATAGTTCAGCTGTCCAAGTGTATTCATGAGCCTTCTGAGAGAAGATTTTAAAGTAGGAGTGAATTTTTATTCTTATAACCATGTTCCAGGACAAGGAAAGAATGTGAAAACTTCCTGTGGTTCCTTGTAACAGTATTTGACCTCTCTTGCCTTGCCAGTCTCCTGATCTGTGATAACTTCATCATGTAAAGTATCCTGGATTGGGAGACAGAGAACCTGGGTCCTAATCCAGGCTTTGCCTTTTACTATGTGTGTGACCTTGGCCAAAGTACTTGACTTGTCTGGGCTTCATTCTCCTCCTCTGTAAAAGCAAGAAGGTGGACTAAATAACCTGTAAACTACCTTCCAATTCTGTGATCTTTCTTTTCCTTTAGTGAATATTTAGGTGTTTATACAAATTGCTACAGTATAGACAAGGAGCATAATAATTAGCATTAATCTAGAACTTTGATCTTCAGAGAGAATTTTCCTCAGAGTCCTCCTGTCAAAAGATGTATCATTTTCCAAGCTTTTGGAACAAAAACTAATTATTTTGACAAAAACCACAGAAATGAGGTATAGACCAACATCTCACATTGTATACTATAATAAGGTCAAAATGGGTACATGATTTACATATAAAGGGTGATATCATAAATAAATTAAGAGAGCATGGAATACTTTATCTGTCAGATTTATGGATAGAGGAAGAATTTAGAACCAAAGACAATATAGAAAGCAGTAAAAAATTTAAAACAGATAATTTTGATTACATAGAATTAAAAAGTTTTTGCACAAACAAAACTAATGTAACCAAGATTATAAGGGAAGCAGAAAATTGTGAAAGAATTTTTGAAACAAGCATCTCTGATAAAAGCCTCATTTCTCAAATATATAGAGAACTGAGTCAAATTTATAAAAATACAAGTAATTGCCCATTTGATAAATGGTCAAAGGATATGAACAGGCATTTTTCAGATAAAGAAATCAAAGCTATCTATAGTCATATAAAAATGCTCTAGATCACTATTGATCAAGGAAATGCAAATTAAAACAATTCTGAGGTATCACCTTACACCTATCAGAGTGGCAAATATAACAAAAAAGGAAAATATTGGATGTTGGAGGGGATATGGGAAAACTGGGACAACTAATCCACTGTTGGTGGAGTTATGAATAGATCCAACTATTCTAGAGAATAATTTGGAATTATGCCCAAAGGGCTATAAAATTGCATACCCTTTGATCTAGCAATGCCTTGGCTAGGTTTATATCTCAAAGCCATCCAAAAAAAGAAAATTGCCTATTTATACAAAAATACTTATAGCAGCTCTTTTTGTGATGGCTTAAGAACTGGAAATCAAAGGAATGCCCATCAATTGGGGAATGGCTAAACAAGCTGTGGTATATAATTGTGATGGAATATTATTGTGCTATAAGAAATGACAAGCAGGATGATTTCAGAAAGTCCTGGAAAGACTTGTATGAACTGATGTATAGTGAAGTGAGCAGAACCAACAGAACATTGTACACAGTGACAGCAATATTGTTTGATGAAGAATTCTGAATTACTTCACTGTTTTCAGCAATACAATGATTCAAGACAGCCCCAAAGGACTAATGATGAAGCATACTATCCACCTCCAAAGAAAGAACTGATATAAATTGAACACAGACTGAAGCATGATATTTTTCACTCTTTTTTTCTTTTATTCAAGTTTTCTTATACAAAATGATTAATACAGAAATGTTTTACATAACTGCACATGTATAACTATATCTGATTGCTTTCTGCCTCAGGAAGGGGGGGAGGGAAGGGAGGGAAGGAGGAATAGAATTTGAAACTCAAAATTTTAAATAAAAATGTTTATTATTTTTAAAATAAATTTATCATTTTACAGATCAAGAAAATGAGACTAAGGCACACCCTGTGTATGCAGGGTCAAACAGCTAGTAATTGTCAGACTAGCAAGAACTAGACAAATTCAGTTGTTAGGAATCAGGGGCCAGGGAGAAGGGTACAGTGACAATAAAGAGGACATTCTGACCAGAGGATATATCACCTGGAGACTGCCTGCACTTTCACAAGAGAAAGATGACCCTTGGAGAGGGATGATCCAATGACAAGACACTTGTGGTAGCAGTCCAGGTCCTGGGTAATGGTACTAGACAACCACTAGTCAAGGTACAAAGAAGCATACCTTCCCCTAGTTCCCCACCACCAAGTAGGAAGAGTGCCCCACAGAAATATTCCCTCGTGTCAGCAAAGGTAAAGCTCCTATTATCCTGTACTAGGTATAATTCTAGTGCCAGAGTCAGAATTTAGACCCAAGTTTCTCCAGTGTCTATCTATGGCCATCATCCTTTCCACTAAATCAAGCCATTGATGTTCAGCTTGAATTTTTAAAGAGAAACAATGATATCATGGGTGGTGTCTTAACTTGCAAATGAATTGGATGTGTCAGAGTAGCACAAAATTGTCAGCCTCACTCTCTTTTTCCAGTCATCCAAGTCCTGTGGCAAGATAAAAGTCCAGCTGATTGGAGATGGCCCAGGGAATGACCTTGGCATCTTTGATGTCTGATGAAACTCTAAGCACTCCACAACTCTAGCTTCAGGCATCTTAGTGACCATTGAAACAAATTGTTCTCATTCATTCTTTCCACTGGAGGAAGACTTTGCATGCTTGGGATAGATGTACTCCTAATTTACAGACAGGTTTGAGGCTTTTCAGTTACTTTTAACCTGTCCGCTAAGACTGTTTTACCAGGATATGATTCCTCATCATGCTACAGCTTCTTAGAGGCATAGGTGAGAAATGAGCTGGACACCAGAGTTGGATGAGCAGCCCTGAAAAGGTCTCAACCAGGCCTCACACCAGTTCTTCCTAAACACCTCATATACTCCATCAAGCTATTTTTATGTTCCTAATGCTAATGCTATGAGCTCTTTCAAACCCTGCAAAGCTTCTTCCTGCAGTATAGCCTCAAGAAGATTACAGAGATAGATACTTAGTGACTTATAAAATGAAAATTTTAAAGAAAAGGACTCTCCTTCATTCTCTTCCTTTCTTGCTTCTTCCTTTCCTTCTCTTCCTTCCTTCTTTGCCTTTCTTTCCTTTTCTTCTTTCTTCCTTTCTTTTTTCCTTCCTCCTTCCTTCTTCTTTCCTCCTTCCTTTTTCCTTCCTCCTTCTTCTTTCTTTCTTTTTTTGGTGAGGCAATTGGGGTTAATTGACTTGCCCAGGGTCACACAGCTAGTAAGTGTCAAGTGTCTGAGGTCAGATTCGAACTCAAGTACTCCTGACTCCAGGGCTGGTGCTCTATCCACTGTGCCACCTAGCTGCCCCCTCCTTCTTCTTTCTATCATTCCTTCCTTTTTTGTTGTTGTTTTTGATTTTGTATCTCTAGGCCCAGCACAAAACCCAGAACATAGCAAGTGTGAATAAATGTTTATTGAATTGAAATAAAGAATAAGGTCAATGAGTAAAAATGTAAGTAGGAAAGAGCTTCCAAATTACCAGAGTCCTAAGAAACCAAGACAACCTTGGCTCCAAAAGAAATTCCAAAAGCCAGATTGTTAACTAGGGGAAGTAGTGCGGTACAAAATCTGAATTGCAAAATGTTTGAAGAACAGCACTCTCTTACCCAAGGGAAGAGACTGTTTATTTTTATTCCTAAGCAGAAAAAAGGTGAGACTGTAGTCACCAAACACTTGGTAAGTCATTTATAGACTTCTGAAAGTCATGAATGTTACTTTGACAAGTATTGCCCTAGAGGTCCCTAAGGTGAAAAGGCAAACAAATGAGGAATAAAGTCACCATTGTATTTCTTTGTTAGATCTGTTATAGAAATAATGAACATTAAAGGGAATCCCTTTAAAGACAGTGCATCTGAGTAAGGAAAACTAATGGCAAGTTTGGCTATGGGAGAGATTAGAGATCAAGCATTCAGAACTAGAGTAGACCCCAGAGGCCACTTCAGTCCAACTCTACACATGAAGAGGTTAAGTGATTTGTCCAGGGTCACACAGCTAATACATATCTGAGGCTTCTAATACAAGTTTTCCTGATTCCAAGTCCAGCTCTCTAAGCCACGCAATTACCAAATACAAACCTATATGGTATCTTAGAGATCAGCCAATTCAATTATCTCATTTTACAGGAAGAAAACTGAGGCTCAGAGATAGAAAATGCCTTGTCCAAAGTGACATAGCTTTTTAATGTGACAGCTATGACTGAAAAAGCTTTGAATAGATTGAAAATATGAACTTACTTCCTGGGCTTTAACATTTGGTAAACTAATTTAACATAACCTTTAAGAACTGCATAATTACTTCATTCAGAGACCTTCTATAAGATATCAACATATTAAAGGAAATTATCCATCTCTCCCCCAAGACTACAGCATTTTTAAATGTTTTCTCTAGAAATTGATGACATGATTACAAGTGCTAAAATTCAAATGCCCATATACTCCTATTTCCCTGTAAGAATCGGCTCCAGCCAAAGTTCCTTAGAGTAGACTTTTGGACAGTGCCTAGAAGTCCTAAAACAATGTATGACTTTCCTGTTCCCCCACTCCACTAAATCTGTCCCAGGACCTGGGAATATGTCTCAGATTCCCAGATCCTACCTGGCAGATGCTCCTGGCCCACCTTTTTCTCAACATTTTGCAGGTATGTTCTCCTCCCCCAAGTTCTATGGACAAATTCCTGTGGTAACAGCTTGACTTATACTTAGAGAATGATCCCAATGAGCATATCCCCCCCTTTTCCCCTCTCCCTCTCCCATTCAAGATGAAGTCTGAGATCTTACTCTCTCTCAATACACCCCACCCTCCACACAGACATGACAGTAGTGGCTTAGCCAGGCTATACCTGGTAAAAACCTTAAAATAGAAAATCCTAGGTCATCCACTGCATCTTGGACTATCATGGGTGATCTTGATTTTTGTCTTGCCACTAGACTCTGATGACTCTGGAGGAGAGAGTGAGAAGCTGACAGTTTTGTACAGTGTTCCTTCACATATCAAATTCACATGTAAGTCAAGACATTACCCTCATGATGTCATTAGTCTTCTTTAAGAATGAAGGATAGATAAACCCAAAGACTCCAGCTTCTGGGATAGGAACTCAGTATTTGACAAAAACTGCTGGGAAAACTGGAAGATAGTATGGCAGAAATTAGGCATAGACCAACATTTTACACCTTATACTAAAATAAGGTTGAAATGGATACATGATTTGGACATAAGAGGTGATACCATAGGTAAATTAGGAGAGAAAGGAATAGTCTACCTATCAGATCTTTGGAAAGGAAAACACTTTCTGACCAAACAAGAGATAGAGAATATTATAAAATGCAAAATGGATGATTTTGATTACATTAAATCAAAAAATTTTTGTACAAACAGAAGCAATGCATCCAAAATTAGAAGGGAGGGAGAAAGCTGGAAAACAATTTTTATGGCCAGTACTTCTGATAAAGGCCTCATTTCTAAAATATATATGGAACTGAATCAAATTTATAAGAATCCAAGTCATTCCCCAATTGAGAAATGGTCAAAGGATATGAACAGGCAGTTTTCTGATGAAGAAAACAAAGCTATCTATTCCCATATGAAAAATGCTCTAAATCTCTAATGATTAGAGAGATGCAAATTAAAACAACTCTGAGGTACCACCTGACACCTATCAGATTGGCTAACATGACAAAAAAGGAAAATAATAAATGTTGGAGAAGCTGTGGAAAAATTGGAACACTAATGCATTGTTGGTGGAGCTGTGAACTGATCCAATCATTCTGGAGAGCAATTTGGAATTATGCCCAAAGGGCAATAAAGCTGTGCATACCCTTTGACCCAGCAATACCACTTTGGGGTCTTTTTCCCAAAGAAATCATGGAAAGGGGAAAGGGACCCACATACACAATAATATTTATAGCTGCTCTTTATGTGGTGGCAAGGAATTGGAAGCTGAGGGGATGCCCATCAATTGGGGAATGGCTAGACAAGTTGTAGTATATGAATACAATGGAATACTATTGTGCTGTAAGAAATGATGAGCAGGAGGAGTTCAGAGAAACTTGGAGGATCTTGCGTGGGCTGATGATGAGTGAGATGAGCAGAACCAGAAGAACATTGTATACAGTATCATCAACATTGAGTGTTGATCTACTGTGATGGACTATATTCTTCTCACCAATGCAATGGTACAAAAGAGTTCCAGGGAACTCATGATAGAAGAGGATCCAGGAAAAAAAAAACTGTGGAGTATAGATGCTGAATGAATCATACTATTTCTTTTGGTTTTGGTGCTGATGTTTTTCTAAATTGAGGTTTTTCATCATTGCTCTGATTTTTCGCTTATAACATGACTAGTGTAGAAATATGTTTAATGTTATTATGTATATATATAAAACCTATATCAGATTACCTGCTGTCTATGGGAGGGGGAAGGGAGGGGAGGGAGGGAGAAAAATCTGAAATTTGAAAGCTTGTATAAACAAAAGTTGAGAACTATCTTTACATGTAACGGGAAAAAAATAAAATACTTTATTAATTAAAAAAAAGAATGAAGGATAACCAACAACAATGAGAACATTTATAATACCAGCTATACCAAAAAGAGAAATAGCTACCCCAAGTATATTATTTAAATCCTCAAGCTCTCTGGGAAACAATTATTCAATCTAGGAAAAAATGCAATGAAATATTACTAATCAGATTGTTCAGACCTGACTTATGCAGAGATATCAATAAAATGTAATCACACTTTGACCGATGGTTGGTCTCCAAATTAAGCTTGCAAGTCAGCAGTATGGATTTTTTAAGATATATTTTCTCATGTAAAAAGTAGGGGCAGAGAGAGACAAAGAGACAGACAATAACAAAGACAGAGAAACAGAGAGATCTAAAGATACAGTTACATATCGATACTGGTCTGAGCACACCTCTGGTTGGAAGAGACCTTAGAGTTCTTTTATTATAGGGAATTTAAATTTTTGTGTGTGTATGTAAATGGATCCTTTTGGCAGACTACCAAAATTTATGGATTCCTCAGAAGGATATTTTTAAATGAATATAACAAATTAAGTATTAAATTAGATGAATTTCTATTATATGATAATTGATATGATATGTGATATGGGTTGTGTTATGTTATATTAATTGTATTACATTCTATTATATTTATCATAGCATATTGTGATGTTTATTAATACAAAATATTTGAATAACAAAAATTTTAAATGAATATAACAAAATACATAAGATTAAAAAGAAAATAAAGGTTAATGAAAATAAATATGTATTTTTCCCCATCCAAGTTCATGGTGATCATCAACTAACCCTGGTGATCCATCAGGCAAAAATTGTTTACTGATGTCAAATTATAGACACATATTTAGTAGAATGCCGCAGGAATCTGTCCTTACTTAGCAATATGCTGTTCACTTTTTTATCAGTGACTCAGGTGATGGTACAGATTGCATGTTTATCAAGTTTATAGATCATACAAAACTGGGAGAGTTAGAGAACACACTCAAAGGCAGTCAGAAAGGTCCACGGCCTTAACAAGACTAATGGTCTCAAGGAGCTAGATCAATTGGTCATATTTATTAAGACAAAAGCTAACAGAGATAAAAATTAAAGCACCACATGTTACATGTTTAAATTAATTAATTTAAATGTAACTGGTTAGTAAGGAAGTGTTGTTTTGGGGGCTATAGATATAAAGCTGGTAAGGATCTCCAAGGCCTTGTAGTCCTACCCTCTTATTTTACCTTTGAGGAAACTGAGGCCCAGAGAACTTAAATTACTCAACAAAAATAAAGTGAGATCTAAACCAGGTACTCTGACTCCTGACTCTGTAATCTTGCCTTTTTACTATGTTGCTTCCTTGTGTAAACATGGATTGAATAATAATCATAATCAATTGTAAAAATATGAGACATGGTTAGATAACATCATAGAAAAGGGATTAGAGATTTTAATGACTGCAAGGTCACTATACATCAACAACGTGGCAGACAAAAAAGCTAGCCTGATTTTAGGCAATAAAATAGAAAGAAAACATTTATCAGAAAGAAATAATTGCCCAGAATGAAGAATAAGATAGTCCCAATATACTCGGCCATGACCAGACCTTATGTGATGATCATTTTTCATCTCTGGGTACTATATTTTAAGAAGAATGTGTATAAGCAAGAGGGTGTTCAAAGGGCTGTATCCAGGATGCTTTGGAGGCCATGCCATACAAAGCTAAGTGAAAGGAACTGAGATGTTTAACCCAGAGAAGAGAAGACAATGGGTATGTAAGAAGTTCCTATAAATATCTGTAGATAAGGGAATTATAATTGTTCCCTTTGGTCCCAAAGGACAGAACTAGGAACAACAACTTCTCTGTAGGTTTCAGAGAATCAGAGTTAGACCTGGTGTAAAAGAAATCTTCCTAACTACTAGAATTATTCAAAATTAAAGTGGAGTTCTTTAAGGGTAGTCAGATCCCCCAATCATTTCAAGTGGAGGTAGAGTACCATTTTGGGGAATGTTAGTAGAGAGTATTCATGTCATTTATAGGTTGAGTCTCAACTCTGAGATTCTGTGATCCTATAAAAAATGCAAATGATTAATATGATTATCTTTGGCACATGAGACCATAACTCCTTTTTAGATAATCTGGCCATTGTAACTCAATTACAATGTATCCCATGATTATATGTTGCATCACATTTTGCCTATTCTGGCATTATCGTTACCATTCTTACAGAAGCAGATTCACTATGCCTGTCAGGCACAGATAGCCTCTTTACCCTGTCAAATCAAGTCCAAAAATACTAAAAATGGCTAACAATAAAGTTTGCAATGTATTTTCTTTTCTTTTTGGGGGGTGGGGAGTGAGGCAATTGGTGTTAAGTGACTTGCCCAGGGTCACACAGCTAGTAAGTGTCAAGTGTCTGAATCCAGATTTGAACTCAGGTCCTCCTGAATCCAGGGCCAGTGCTTTATCCGCTGCACCACCTAGCTGCCCTGCAATGTTTCTTCTAAATATTATTTCATTTTATCTTCATAAAAACCCTAGGGGGTTAGTGTTGTTCCTATCCCCATTTTATAGAAGAGGAAACTGAGGCAAAGAGGGGTTAAGTAACTTTCCCAGGGTCACACAGCTAGTAGGTAACTTAGGCTGGATTTGAACACAGGTTATGCTGACCCCAAGTCCAGAACTCTATCCACTGTGCCAACCAGAATTTATTGAGAACCTCCTATTTTATATGCATTGTGCAAAGTGCTAGGGATTCAAAGAAAGCAAAAAATAGTCCCCTTCCTCAAGAAGCTTACAATCTAATGGGAGAGATAATATGCAAACAATTATGTACAAACAAGATATTTACAAGATAAACTGGGGGTTGTCTCAGAGGGAAGGCTCTAGCTTTTTTTTTTTGTAAAGTAGTTTTAAAATGTATTGTTTATTTTTAACATTCTTTTTATATTTTGAGTTCCAAATTTTCTCCTTCCCTCTCACCCACTTTCTCACCACCAAGACAAGTAATGTAATATCAATTATACATGTGAAATAATGCCAAACATATTTCCACACTAGCAATATTGGGGGGAGGAAGTAAAGGAAGTGAGAAAATTATGCTTCAATTTGTACTGAGTTCATCAGTTCTCTCTCTAAAGCTGGATAACTTTTGCTTTATCAGTCCTTTTGAATTGTCTTAGGCCATTGTATTGATTAAGGTAGCCTGGTATTTCACAGTTGATCATCATTACATTTCTGTTACTATGAACAATGATCTCTGCGTTCTCACTTCACTTTACATCAGTTCATATAGATCTTGTAATTTTTTTTTCCTGAAACCACCTCCCTCAACATTTCTTATAGCACAAGTACTCATATGCCACAATTTGTTCAGCTATTCCCCAATTGATGAGCATTCCCTCAATTTCCGATTCTTTGTGACCAAAAAAAAAAGAGCTACTAAAAAGATTTTATACACATGGATCTTTTTTTTTTAATCACTTGGGGGTATAGATCTAGTAGTAGTAATACTCGGTCAAAGGGTTTGCACAATTTTATAGTCCTTTGGACATAGTTCCAAATTGTTCTCTAGAATGGTCTGACCAGTTCACAATTCCATCAGCAGTTTATTAGTGTACCTATTTTCCCTCATCCCTTCCAACATTTGTCATATATGATAGATAGGAGGTGGTACCTCAGAGTTGTTTTAATTTGCTTTTCTCTGATTTAGAGCATTTTATATAACTATAGTTAATTTTGATTTCTTCTTCTGAAAATTGTTCACATCCTTTAGCCATTTATCAATCCATATCATTTAAATATTTATCAGCCTTTATTTTTATGAATTTGACTCAGTTCTCTCTATATATTTGAGAAATTAGGTCTTTATCAGAGAAACTTGGTATAAATTTTTTAATAGTACTTCATTGTCTATGGTACCTTTTAGCATAATGTAATTTTCCTGATTATATCTTTCATTAAGTCTATTTTTGCTTTTAGGGCAACTAGATGACATAATGGATAGATTACCAGGCCTAGAGACTCATCTTCCTAGGTTCAAATCTGTCTTCAGATACTTACTAGCTCTGTGACCATGGGCAAATCACTTAACCCTGTTTGCCTGAGTTTCGTCATCTGTGAAATGAGCTGGCAAGCCACTCCATTACCTTTGCCAAAAAACAAACAACAAAAAAAAATTAAATGGGTCATGAGGAGTTGAATACAACCAAACAACAATAACAACATTTTTGCTTTTGCTTTGTCTGAAATCATAGTTAATTCCCTTGCCTTTTTTACATCAGCTAAAACATATTAGATTCTCTTCCAGCCCTTTATCTTAACTCTGTGTGTATGTTTTTCTGTTTGTTTCTTATAAACAACATATTGTTGGATTCTGGTTTCTATTTTATGGGTGAGCTCATCCCATTCACATGGGAAGGCTATAGATTTAAGAGGGATCAGAAAAGGCTTTTTGCTGGTAGGATTTTATCTGGAAAAAACAGCCTCTTTGGGGCAGCTGGGTGGTGCAGTGGATAAAGCACTGGTCCTGAATTCTGGAGGACCTGAGTACAAATCCAATCTCAAACACTTGAAAATTACTAGCTGTGTGATCCTGGGCAAGTCACTTGACCCTAATTGCCCCACAAAAAACAAAAACAAAAACAAAAAAACAGCTTCTTTGCTGTGCAAGGAGTTCAAGGAGTTCTTGATCAATTTGCAAATACCCCCTCCCAATCAATTTGATGACATTATAGGGTGTATACCTTTGTCAGAAGGGCATTTTCCATGGAAATAAACATGAGAGCTTAGCCTCTTGCTCTCAGGACACAAAGTGACTATGATTGTCTCAAAAATGATGAAAAACTGAGAGTTAAAGTGAAGGACTTGGGAGGAGTCTCTCTCTTTCCCTAAAGTCTATAAAAGTGAACTGTGAAACCACTCGACCCTTATTTCTTTTTCCCATGCTTTGTCTCCCTTGGGGAGCTAGGTGGCATAGTAGATAAAGCACCAGCCCTGGATTCAGGAGGACCTGAGTTCAAAGCCGGCCTCAGATAAGACATTTACTAGCTGTGTGACCCTGGGCAAGTCACTTAACCCTCATTGCCCTAAGGAGAAAAAATAAATAAAAAGATTTATAGGGAGGCAAGAGCAGAAATGGTGGCTGGTAGAAGAAGCACACAGTGAGTGGCTGTTGATTGCCCAAGTGGGACCCTGAGTTTCAAGGTTGTCCTCTGCCTTTGTTTCTTCTTTCTTTTTTCTAGATGCAAGTCAGAGACTAACCTTCTTGAAGCAGGTTTGAGAGTATGGTTTCATATGCCAAAGATAATCATATTAATCATTTGCATTTTATAGGATCACAGAATTTCAGAGTTGAGACTCAACCTATAAATGAGAGTTCCAAAGATCCAAATTTAAAATTCAAGGACTGACCTCCTGGGAGATATCTTTAACACAAGTTCCTCAACAGAGAGAATCATCTTGCACCTCAAGAACTAAAGCCATGTCATGTGGGGCATGGGGGAGGTAGCACACAAGTTCTGAATTTACTGCCATAAATTTCTTGAAGGCAGTTACAGATATAGTAAATGAAGGGTAGTTGTTCAGCAGTCCCCCAGAGTATATTTAAGTTCAAGGGGTGGGGATCCAATGTGCTATTTTAATTCTTTACAAATCTCTATTATATTATGATCCTCTGTGAATCCTTTGTGTTTTCTAGAGTGGGAGAAATGAAAGCTGTCTCATACCCAATACTCCTCTTGTCCACTGACTGCCCATGTGAGCATTTGGAACCTTGCTACACATTTTGGGAGAAACCCAGACACATCTGGCATACCAAGAACCAGGTGGTAAGAGCCAACTGCCCTGAGTCCAAGCAATAAGGAGGTAGATTGTCTGCAGGGAATTTTAAAACAATAAAATCAACTAAAAGTTGGTCTGCTTTTTATTATCACTATGCCCCCAGCAATTCTAAAAGTTAGTGATAAACTAATTCTTCCCCCCCAAAATCATTTTGGACAGTTTAAATTCTCTAAACAATTGGTGAATCATCACAATTTACCCCCAATACACTCAAACTATACCATTGACTTTGAGCTGTGTTCACTCTAGCACAATTTGTATCTCCAATCCTTAAGGTCTTCCATGTTCCTATTTTTTAAACAGTGGGTTCTAAATAATGACAATACAATAATTGTAAAGACAAAGTTAAAGAATTTGAGTTACTTCAATTCTGGCAGTCTATGTAATCACTTAAGATTTCCTCTTTGAGCTCGAAATTTAAAAGGTGTAATATTTTTGTTTGGTAAGTGCAAATTTGAGTTCAAATGGAAACTTTTAGTGAATATGAATAATATCTTTAAAATGGACATTTATTCATTTTTAAATTGTTGGTTATTTTGAAACTAAAGAACAAATAAAAACATTTTATTAATGACACAGTGTAGTAGTGAACTAAATTGCACTTTCGGCAGATGTTTTGGTTTTACTAAAATTCACTTGTGAAATAGGATTTTTATGAATCTCTGCCAAACATAACCTTATGCTTAAGACTTCTACTATTTTCATATCTGATCCTTCATGTGAAAGAAACTTTTCAAAATAAAAATTAATAGTGTTCTTTGACCTACTATGACTGAAATCTGGTTACACTGTCTATTGAAAATGAATTTGCAATTAAGATCATTATTGATAAAGTCATTTCGAAATTTGCAGAAGTTAATTCTAAAAAACAAAAACTAATGTTATTCATTACTGCAACAGATTAACATGTAAGTATACATTTTTCCTTTACTCAAAATAATGTAACTAAGAATTTATATATTTATTTATAAAATATAAATTGTCAATAACAATTAATATCAATTAGAATTAATAATTAAATAATTAAAATTTGAAAAACAAATTAAACTAGTATTTTTCCTTTTGTGTTCTATTTTATTTTATTATTGTTAATTTTTATTGTATGTATGTGTGTATATACTCAATAAAAGACAATTTTCACTGTTTTTTTCTGACCTTGATTATAATTCTATGATTATTGCTGAAAATAATTTTATCATATATAGGAGTAGGGAAGTAAAAATTATCTACTCTGGATGTCAAATAGATGAGGTAGGCCACTGCTAGACATGCCACACCTATGATTTATTCAGGAGTTTTCAGAATGGGGGGCCAGAACCTAAGTAGACACACATACCCATTGGGGCCTACTCTCAGTCAGTGAGAGCCCCAAGTCTCTTGGAGGTCTTGCACCAAAGGTGAAAACCATTGCCTCCTTTTTCCTTCATAGAGAAGAATTGAATTCAAGGACTCTCTATGAGAATAGCACCATCAATCATAATGAAGCATTCAGGCCATAGCTCCAAGATCACTGGGAATTTTTCTTCATCAGAGTTTATTTTTGCTTGGTGATGAAATGAAGGCCACAAGCAGAGGAGGCTCACTCATAAAGCCCAGACCTATTATAGCACAACCCCGTGTTCCACTCAACCACTCCTAAGCAAACAGAATTAACTCAGAGGCTGGATCACAAGGGTAGGAAGTAACCCAGCTCCATCCTTGCATTGTGGTCCAGTGGAAAGAGTTCTATACTTAGAATCAGACAAGCTGGATTGCTGCTATGTGACAGTGGGCAAGTCACTTCACCTCAGAGCCTCAGTTTTCTCATCTCTAAAATGGAGAAAATACTATCTATACATCTCACAGCAATGTGAGAAAGTATTTTGTAAACTATAAAGCAACATCACACGAAATCTCATCATCCTGCTGATTGATTCAGTTTTTGATTCTCAATACCTTCTCAACTCCTTCAGTTGCCTCTCCCCTCTAATTGAAGAGTAACTCCTCCAAAAACCTTCCTTTGTAAAAGGGTCAGAATTACATGTTAATTTCATTTTTCAGCAGCAGCTCTACTTGGTTTTGACTCCATGAAACATCATGTCTCTTTCCCCCTCCCCCTTTTGCCTTCCTTTTATGAATTGTCTTCCCCATTCAACTAGAAGATTTTAAATTCCTTGAGGGCAGGGATTGTCTTCCTTTTTTCTCATTTGTATCCCCAGCATTTAGCACAGTGTCTGACTTGAAGTAGGAGCTTATTGAAGGTTTATTGAATTGAACTGAATGATGTAAAAGTAATATCATGCTTATGTATTATCCCTCCTACTCTCTCACCCAATGTACCTAGTATACTGCTATGCACACAGCAGGTGCCCAACGTTTATTCAAAAACCAATTTTGGGTGTGACCTCTAGTTGTCCTCTGGCCATCCTGGGCATGGTATTGTAAAACTATCCAACTAAATGGTTGCATTCTGAGAGTTCCCAGGGGAAGAATAACTCTACCAACCCCTTGACACAGAATTTCATTTTCGATCAGATTTCACTATTTCAGTCTGAGTCATCTCATCTTGATCACCAAAAGAAATATATTCATCTGCAAATTTGGTAAAAATTAAGTATTCATTAGAATATATCTCGGCATAAACAAAATGCTTCAATCAAACATCCCATCAAACATCACTAATCATAACAGTTATTTTATTTTTGGTGTATTCTTTATTCCATGCATCCAGTAAGTAGTAATTAAATGTATAGTGTAAAGAAAAGAAACACTCTAAGGCAGATACTGTGGTATTTCTATGATTTTACCTCCAGTGCCTAACACAGTACCTGGTATATACTGGGCACTTAACTGGGCACTTGCTGATTGATTGATTGAATTGATTGAACAAATAATGCAATATTGATTGACAAATACTACAATAAATTTTATAGTGTTTTAAAGTTTACAACATGGTTTCAAATAACCTCCCCTATTACTGTGGAGGGCAACACCATCCTTCTATTCTTTCAGGCTCAAAACCTAGGAATCATCCTAGACTCCTCGCTATCTCCCAGCCTCCCCCCTCCCCATATCAAATCTGTTGTTGAGGCTTGTTGATTTCACCTTTATAACATCTCTTGAATACTCCTCCTTTCTCTCTTCTGACACTGCCACCCCCCACACACACATACACACACACACACTTGTTCTGGCCCTCATCACCTCCCATCTGTACTTTTGCAATGGTGTGCTGGTGGGTTGGCCTGCTGCGAGTCTCTCCCCATTCTAATCCAACCTTCATTCATTCACTAAAGTGATTTTCCTAAAGCGCAGGTCCAATCATGTAACCCCACTATTCAATAAACTCCAGTGGCTCCCTGTTGCTTCCAGGATCAAATACAAAATCATCTGTGGCATCCAAAGTCCTTTATAACATAGCCCCCTCCTACCTGCTCTAGCCAAAATAGACTATTTTCTACTCTCAAAACATAAATTATACTCTCATGCCTCCATACCTATGCTCACACAGTCCCTCCCCAAGCATTGTTTAGAGCTCAATACAGATGTCAACCCCACTTTCAGGCTTCCTTAATCCTCTCTTTTTCTATTCTTAGTTCCCCCTCCGATTTCACATAATATAGCTAGCATTTACATTCTGCTTTAAAGTTTGCGAAGGACTATATGACTACTATCTTATTTTATCTCCACAACATTATAAATGAGGAAACTGAGGCAGACAGTGATTGAGTGACTTACCTAGGGTGATTAATCAATCTCTGAGGCCAGACTTAAAACCAGGTCTCCCTGATTTGACATCTAGTGCTCTAGTCACCAAACCACCTAGCTGTTGTATAGTTCTTTGACTTGAACTTCCTAAGATGCTAATCACTTTACACTTTATATTATAAATATCCTACTAAATTGTATGTTCCCTGAGAGCACAATGTCACACCTATATTGTGTACCTCTTCCAATTCCCAGCACAGCAGCTAAAAAGTAAATTTATTCATTTATTTTTGATGGTTTGCTTGTTTGTGCTCTCAACAAACCTCTGTAATAAGCACAAATTATTCTCTGCTTTTTATTGTTGAAAAAATTGCAGCTCCAGAAGGCTAGAGACTAACCAGTGCCACATGGCTAATCAGTGATAAGTCTGGGACTCAAACCCACATCTCAAAACCAATGGCATGAACACTGGCTTGTATCAGAAGAGACCTTCGACACTTACGGCCTTTGTGACTATAGACACTTATCCTCTCGGAGCCTTAGTTTCCTTATCTGTAAAATAAGGAGTCAGACCAGATGGCTTCTGAAGTTCCTTTGGGCTCTACATCTATGACCCTGTGACTCCAGAGCCACATTCCCTCCCCAGTGTCACACTGTCACTCGCACTATGTGCTGAACCATTTACCATATACAGTAGGAGGTAGAGGAGTGTGAATCATTACATGATTGTGTCAAAATGACTGGTATCTGGTGAATGCTATAGGATTTCAAAGAAGAGAGAAAACAGTGAGAAGGGGATTGAAAGGTGGGGGGAGGTAAACAGGGAAGACTCCATGGAGGGAAGTTAGGATCTGAGCAGGGGCTGGAATAATAGAAAGGCTTTGAAGAGTTGGAGAGGAGAGAGGAAGGCATTCCAGACTGAAGTAGCTAGGGACATTGAAGTGTGAAGTAACAGTGAAATGACTTGCTTGGCTGTAACACAGGATTGCAGATCAGTGAGAAGTTTTGTTTTGTTTCATTTCAATAACATTTTATTGCTTTATTTTGTTTCTGTATCACCTACATTTCCCACTGCATTCTCCTTTTCATCTCCTGGTGTGAACCATCTATATAATAATTTTAAAAGAATAAATAATAGATATATAATAAAATAAAGAAAAAGTTCAGCAAAACTATCAACATATTAAAAATGTTGCTGTTATAGGTAATGTTCCACAACAATAGTACCTCATCTATCTCTGCAATGAAGTGGGAAAAGTTCTCCTCTCATATCTCTTCTTTGAGGCCAGTCTTGGTCATTTTAATTTCCAATGTTGAAATTCTATTGTTTTGCTATTCATCTTTTTTCCACTTAAACTGGTATCCTCAGGGGCAGGTAGGTGGCACAGTAGATAAATTACTGGCCCTGGATTCAGGAGGACCTGAGTTCAAATCCAAGCTCAGACACTTGAAACTTACTAGCTGTGTGACCCTGAGCAAGCACTTAACCCTCATTGCCCCACCAAAAAAAAAAATTGGTATACTCATTACAAATATTGTCTCCTTGGTTTTATTTACTTCATTTTGCATTAGTTTATGTCTTCTCATGCTTCTCTGTATTCAACATGTTCATCATTTTTAGAACAGCAAAATTCCATTTCATTCATGTACTACAACTAGTTTAGATATTCACAATGGGCATTAATTTTGATTCTAGAATGTTGCTTCTACAAAAAGCATTTCTGTAAATATTTTATTATGCATGGGGCCTTTTGTTTCTATTATCTACCTCCTTGAGGAATATGTCTAGTAGAAGAATATTTGGATCAAAGAATATAAATGTTTTAATCCCTTTTTTCATATAATTCCAAAACAAATTCTAAAATGTCTGACCAATTCACAATTCTACAAACAGAATACCAATGCCTCTTTCCAAACCCACCAACAATGACCATTCCCACCTCAAAGACTGTCACCATCTTTGCTAATTTGCTGCATGTGAGATGAAACCCACAGGTTCTTATCATTTGCATTTCTTTCATTATTATTTGGAATATTCTTCTACACAGTTGTTCATATTTGCAGTACTTCATGTGAAGTTTTTTTTAATATCATTTGACCACTTGCATATTAGAGAATAGATTTTGTTCTTAGATAAATATCTTGGTTGTCTATGGAACTTGGAAATCATACCCTTATGAGAGGTATTTGATACAAATAGTTTTTCTCACTTCATCACTTCTCTTCATTTTCTTTGTACATAAACTTTTTCAATTTTATGTAATCGATATTGTCTATTTTTTCTATTATAATTGCTTCTATCTCTTTCTTCTTTTCGGGTGGATTCACCCTCTAGCCAAAACTGTGAAAGATTTGCTTCTCTCCTAATATTTTTTAGAATTTAAAAGTCAATACTTTTTTATTGTTATTTTTACTTAATCTCTTTTGATGAAACCCTATCCCACTAGCTCTCTTCCTCCCGCATGCTCAGTCTCATTTGTTAAAACCTTCCCTAGTGTAACTTGGGCCTATGTAAACTGAGCTAGTCCAATAAGATCAGATCTTTGAGGGGACTTTGGAGCATGTTCAGTTGCCTGACATAAAGGTCTGTGGTCCTTCCCATGTAGGTGGAGATAGCCTCCTTTAACTGGCTACCTCTATCTTTTAAAAATGGTTTAATCCTGCCAAATACAATGTGCAATTTGGGCAGCTAGGCAGTAAAATGAATAGATCACAAAATGTGGAATTAGAAAGATCTGAGTTCAAATCTGCCTCAAACAATTACTAGCTGTGTGACCCTGGGCAAGTCACTTAAACTTATTTGCCTTGGTTCCTTCTTTGTAAAATGAGCTGGAGAAGGAAATAGCAAGCCACTCTAGTATCTTTTCCAAGAAAATCCCAAAGGGGTTCACAAAGAGTGAGACATGACTGAAACAACTGAACAAGAAGATTGACCTAAGATTGAATCAATCACTCCTTTTCAGCTGCTCTTTTCCTCCACTCTTTCTGCTGTTCTTTTCAGCAATTTTTATCTTCTGTGGCCACAGGATGAAGATCATAATTCATCCACAGAGTGAGCAGCCTGAGCTGAGCCTATAAGAATGGAAGGGCTTTTCTTCCCCTGTTCCCTTTCTTTTATTCCTACTACAAGAAATGATCCTAAAAAGTGGAAGGAAGGAAGGAAGGAAGGAAGGAGGGAGGGAGGGAGGGGGAGAGAGAAGGGGGGAGAGACAGACAGACAGACAGACAGACAGACAGACAGACAGACCGACCGACCGACCCTGGGGTGTGTGTTTTTATTATGTGTTGTTTGTCTTCAGTTTCAGGTGCCAGTAGTGGTCCCCACCTGGCCAGGAGTTAGAGCCATGGGGACTGTGGAGCCAAGATTACAAGTAAGGTGGTGCAGTCAGTGAGTCCAGCAGGAAAGCCCTGAGAAGTCAGGGTGCCTGGGACTCAAACCCTGGGAGAGAAGAGTGAGGGTGGAGCAAGAGAGATGGTGGTTAGACTTGGGCCTGAGACTGTACTCTATGGAAATCAAGGTAAATCATGAATCTAATCCCCTTCTCCTTCCCAGGGACTAAGGTGGCAAAGGGGGGAAATGAGATTATTCCTCTCATGTTGCAGGAGTAAGTTTGTATCTTTATGATTATACTTTCTGAAATATATTTTTCTGTGTGAAAACAAATCTGACAAGTGGCAAATGGAATCACTTGTCATTAACAGGGGAACTACCTACACTTGAGGGAACAACAATGGTGGAGGATGGAGCCAATAGCAGAGAGCCTAGATATCCTCAAAAACCCTTAAAGGTACCAGAGAATCCTGAGGAAGGAGGGGAAATGTAATATAGCTGGTGTTCAGGCAGCAGGGACCAGGGTGGTCTGTGTTACACTCGTGTGGAGATTTAGTTAAGTTATTGGTATATTTCCCTTTCTTTCATTTATTCAATTATGTATTTCTTTACCTTTTTTATAGGTTCTTAGATAAGCAGGGTAAGCCCAGAGTGTGATGATACTTGAATGCCAAGGTAGGACCTTTGAACTTTACATTCTACAAGTCATAGAGAACTATTAATGATTTTAGAGCAGGACTGTGATATAATAAAATCATCTTTTTATAAACAATTTTAAGCACTGAAATAGATACAATGCATATGATGAAACATTTCTAACATGTTGATGAATATAGAGAACTTTGGCCAATTTTTTAAGAGAATTCCCTTCTCCCATGATCTTAAGATGTAGTCCTAATCAAATTAAACATTAAAGACATTTAAAGGGTCAGGAAAACAATGATACCCCTGCAAAGAAGTGGAAGGAACAACCCATAGGAAGTAGCACCTGCTTCCATATAAATGGGGGTGGGGTGGGTGGGATAAAAGTGATGTGAGGTTGGGAACAAAAAGTATCACGAAATGTTCATAAATATTCATGTCCCAGAAAGAAAATCCAAAAGTGTGATAGCAATTAGATAAACTATTTTAAGTGACAGTGTTTACACTTGTAGATAATGGGTGATGGTTGAAGTTCAGAAAACTGGAAGAGGCAGACAGCTATAATGGAGAGTGAGCCTTGGACTTCACTTAAAAGATTTTGCTTTGAATCCTATAGTCACCACTCCCTACTGATGTGACTTTGCCCAGCTCCTTAATCAATGTGAGTTTCAGTTGTTCTTACTTTCTGAGGGGTATCTTATAAAACAGTTAAGTAAAAATAATAATGCAATTTCTTCACCTGAAAGTAGGTGCAACATTTCACACCCCTAGAGTCTCCAACCTTTTAATTTTTTTAAAAATTCAATTAATCAACCAATATTTATTAGGCACCTACTATGTGCCAGGCACTATGCTAAACTAGGGGAGCAAATTTTTTAAAAGAGACAATTCCTGACCTCAAGGAGCTTACAATCTAATAGAGGAAGATAATGCACAAAAGGAAGCTGAAAAGCTGGGGGAGAGGAGTCAGGGAGGGAAAGACACTAGGAGGTACCCAGCCCAGGGGCATGATGTTCATGGAGCTAAAACTAAGCTGCACCACTGATGAAAAATGAATAGTTACCTAGAAAGTTCTGAACCCTCAATAATGGAAAACTTCAGGAGGAAATTACTGTTCCACCCTCTAGCCCTCTCATCTAAGGGGAAAAGTTCACTGAGGGTGCTAGTAGGTGCTGAGTATCAAAAGCTGACTCAATCTGCATGGTGATGAGATTTCAGGTGATGAGCTTGTCTAGGGGGTAGTGATGTTCAGGAGCTGGAATCCAAGCAGGACAGTTTATAGAAAATGAAATTACCTGGACAGTTAACAGAAATCTATCACTTTCTTCCCTACCCTACCCTCACCTCACTGAATAACAGAGAAAAACAGATTTCTATAATAAATATGTAAAGACTAGCAAAACAAATTTCCACAATGACTGGACATTAAAATATCCATGTCTAGGTCACCCCCCCTAATTCTATCACTTCTCTTCCATGGCTGGCATGTTTCATCATTGATCCTCTGGAATCATGACTCATCACTGTATTGATCATAGTTCTTATAGTTTTCAATGCTGTTTTATAACTGGTTCTCATTTCATTCTTCATCAGTATATAAAAGTCTTCAAAATTGTTCATTTCGACAAATTGTTCTACTGGTTCTGCCCACATTTCTTTGCATCAATTCATATGTCTTTCCATATTTCTTCAAAATCATCTCTTTCCTCATTTCTTGCAGCACAATGATACTTAATCATTCCTCAACTTATGTGTATCTATTGATATACAGATAAGCTTAAATTGTAACACCTACTTATCAGCATTGTGAAGCAAATAAATAATGTATATGAAAGTACATTGAAACTATAACTGATATATGTGTGTGTGTGTGTGTGTGTGTGTGTGTGTGATAAACATGAGAGCAACTGTAGCATGACGGATAGAGAACTGACCTCAAAGGTGAGAAGATGCCTTCAACTGAACAAACATTTATTAAATGCCTTCTGTGTGCCACATATCATGCTAAGAGTTAGAACACTTGGGTTTAAGTCCTGCCTCTGACATGTACTGACAGTGTGACTCCCAGCAAGGAAGGTCACCCAGTAAGGTGTGTTAACTTTACTCTTAGAGCTCTAGGCAACTATTTATAACTTACAAAGAGCTAATAGACACTGTCATACACTCCCTTCTCTTTGTAGAAAAAAAACATAGCTCTAAGGAAAAAAAGTATGTTAAATAAATAACTGTGATACTTTTAAATATAATTTAATCTAATAGTCATCTCAATGAAGCACCATGATAGAGAGCCAACCTGCTTCTGACACACACTGACTGTGTGAACTGGGCAAGTTACTTAACTTTGGTAGACCAGAGCACAGGACAGGGGGAGTGGAGGATGTGCCTTTCCTTAAATCATACCATCTGGAAACCCCTGTTGCTTGGGACAGTGTGCCCTGGAAGCAGTGGCCCATGTTGAAAGAGTTAAAAGTCAAGAAATAGGCTGGAAAAATGAGCAAACAGAAAAAAAAATGCTGACCTTAGAAAGTTTCTTTGGTGACAAGGAAGATCAAAATACACCCTCAGAGGAAGATAACAAAGTCAAAGCTCCTAAATCCAAAGCTTCCAAGAAAAATATGAATTGGTCTCAGGCCATAGAAGCACTCAAAAAGTACTTTGAAGATAAGGTAAGAGAGGTAGAGGAAAAATGGAAAGAGAAATGAGAGTGATGCAGAAGGGTCATGAAAAAATGTCAACAGCTTGAAAAGTCAAATTGGTCAAATGGAAAAGGAGGTACAAAAGCTCTCTGAAGAAAATGACTCCTTAAAAATTAGGATTGAGTAAATGGAAGCTAATGACTGTATGAGAAATCAAGACACAATAAATCAAAGCCAAAAGAATGAAAAAATAGAGGGCAATGTGAAATATTTCCTTGGAAAAACAGCTGACCTGGAAAATAGATCCAGGAGAGATCATTTGAAAATTATTGGAGTACCTGAAAGCCATGATCAAAAAAAAAAAAAAGAGCTTGAACATCATCTTCCAAGAAATTATCAGGAAAATTTCCCTGATATTCTAGAAGCAGAAGGTAAAATAGAAATTGAAAGATTAACCAATCACCTCCTGAAAGAGATCAAAAAATGAAAACTTCCAGGAATATTATGGCCAAATTCCAGAACTCCAAAGTCAAGGAGAAAATATTGCAAGGAGCCAGAAAGAAACAATTCAAGTACTGTGGAGCCATAGTCAAGATAACACAATATCTAGCACCTTCTACATTAAAGGATCAGAGGGCATAGAATATTATTTTCCAGAGGGCAAAGGAACTGGGATTATAACCAAGAATCACCTACCCAACAAAACTGAGTATAATCTTTCAGGGAGATAAATGGCAATTCATTGAAAGAGAGGATTTTCAGGCATTTGTGATAAAAAGACCTGAGCTGAATAGAAAATTTGCCTTTCAGGTACAAAACCCTAGAGAAGCATAAAAAGGTAAACAGGAAAAAGAAACCAGGAGGGATAGTAAAAGGTTAAACCGTTTACATTCCTACAAGGGAAGATGATACTTTCTAACTCATAAAAACTTTCTCATTTAGTGCAGCTAAATGGAATATACTTAGATGAGGGCACAGGTGTGAGTTGAATATAAAGGGATGATATATTTAAAGCACTTTTTTTCTTTTTGGGGGGAGAATGAGGAGCAGTCAGGTTGGGTGGCTTTCCCAGGGTTGCATAGCTGGTGAGTGTTAGGTGTCTGAGGCTGGATTTGGGCTCCTGTCCTCTTAAGTCCAGGGCTGGTGCTTGGTCCACTGTGCCACCTAACTGCCCCATGATGATATCTTTTAAAAAAAATAAAATTAAGTGGTTAAAGGATTGCACTGGGAGAAAAGGAAAGGTAAAGGTGGAATGGGGTAAAGTATATCACATAAAAGAAGCAACAAAAAGCTTATGGAGTGGAGAGGAAGAGGGGGGAGATGCGGGGGGGGGGTGAGTTAGCCTTACTCTCATCAGACTTGGCTCAAAGAGGGAAAAATATACACACTCAATTGGGTATCATAATATATCTTACCCTGCAGAAAAGTAGAAGGGGAAGGTGATAAGGGGCGAGGGGTGAAGGAAGGAAGGGCATATTGAGGGAGGGGGGAGTCAGAAGCAAAACACTTTTGAGGAGGGATAGGGTGAAAGAATATCAAAAATAGAGTAAATATCAAGGGGAGGGAATAGGATGGAGAGAAATATATTTAGCAATAGTAAGTGTGAAAAAAATTGAAACAGAGAATAGGAAAGAAATGAGGAGCAGGATGCTTATGAAAAATGCAATCCACCTACAGAAAAAGAACTGATGGTATCTGAATACAGATTGAAGTATAATTTTTTTTTTGTTAGTTCCTCTTACTAAAGTTTTTTTTTTTTGTCTGTTAAGTTTTGCATGACTGCACTTGGATAAATGTAAAGAATTCATTGTTATTTGAAGTTTTTATGACCCCATCTTTTGGCTAAAATTTTTTTTTAAACCCTGGTGCATGCACTGGACTGGGGCTCAGGCTCAGTGCCTCTGCAAATAACACGGTGCTCCACCCACTGGTTGTAGCTGTCACCATAGCGCTGGCACCATCAGGTCATCACCACTCACTGATACCTACATGGGCTTGGCAAAATTATAATGCCTGGAAGCCCAGTGAGAGCAGTCATGTGACTGTCAGTCAGAGCTATCAGCCAATTGGTTTGGGGCTGCGTGTGGTCAGCCTGGGGTCTGCTGGGAAGAAGAAGGGAGGAGGTTTGCCATTCTAACGTGAAGCTGGAAGGTGACAGGACACAGCCATGTGTTCTCAGCTGATTCCTGGCTGGTGGTGTTATTCAGGTTATATCATGTCCCTTCCCCCATTTTCTTTCCTTTCCCTTAATTCTACTGATCTCGCTTGTGATTTTTAAGTTCATTCTTGTTAATAAACCTTGTTCTGTTATTTAGGGAGGCTGTTGGTCTCCTTCCTTGCCCCAATATTGTGGCAAGCCACCTAGCTAACACTCCCCAATTAAAATTTAGTCCCTACAATAACTTATATTGAATTGCTTGATTCTTAAGAGGGGGTGGGAAGGGAGGGAGGAAGAGAATTTAGATCACAAAGTTTTAAAAATCAATGTTAAAACTTTTTTACGTGTAACTTGGGGAAATAAAAAAAAAGAAAAGAAAAAAATGAAATGACAAACAGGGTGATTTCAGAAAGGTCTGCAAAGACTTGTATGAACTGATATATAGTGAAGTGAGCAGCACCAGGAGAACATTGTGCACACAGACAGCAATATTATTTAATTTTTTATTTTTTTGGTGAGGCAATTCGGGTTAAGTGACTTGCCTAGAGTCACACAGCTAGTAAGTGTTAAATATCTGAGGCCAGATTTGAACTCAGTTCCTCCTGACTCCAGGGCTGGTGTTCTATCCACTGTGCCACCTAGCTGCCCCTGACAGCAATATTATTTGATGAAGAACTGTGAATGACATCTATTCTCAACAATACAACAATCCAAGATAATCCCAAAGGACTATTGATGAAACAAAACCTCAAAAGAAAGAATTGATCATTGATAGAACACAGACTACAGCAAGCTATTTTTCACTTACTTTCATTTTTTCTTTTATTCAAGTTTTCTTGTACAAAATGACTAATATGTTAATATTAAATAATCATACACGTATAACCTATATCTGTTTGCCTACTGCCTCAGGGAGGGGGGGAGGGGAGGGAAGGAAGGAGGGATAGAAAATGGAACTCAAAACTACAAATAAAAATGTTTATTACTGGAAAAAAAAGTTACTTAATTTCTCAGTACTTTAACCAACACTAAAAGACCACAAATTGTTAAGAAGGTGGTATATTGGTAGAGAGAGTTTTCTCACGTGGGAGTTACCAATATCAATAAAATCACAGGTCTAGCCCCTATTGCTGTACATATTAGCCATTTTCATGATATAAAAGAACAAGCTCAAATGGTCCATTAAGAGACTAAATCTGTGATATTGTCCTCCAGACTATATTTTCACCAATGCCAATCCTGGTCTCATAGTATTACCACTATCCTTCTATCTACCCATGCCCACTGCCTCTATATACACAGCAGCAGCAAAGTTACCCACATGTATGCCTTTTCTCAAGCTTCAGAACACCTAGTAAATCAAGAATTCTCATCAGCTCACTATTCCCTTCTTTTTCTTGTTCTCTTACACATTTTTAATTACTTGAAGAAGAGTTCTATACATTCCCTAAAGGTCTCTGACAACATAATATTGTGGAAAGAGCTTTGAATTGGAACTTAGGAGACCTGAATCCTAGGTCTGCCTCAGGTACTGATGAAATGGGGTATTTCTGTGCAATAACTGGTAGCATTTATGTAATACTTTGAGGTTACCCAAGTTCTTTGCATACATGAGGTTATTTGAGCTCCAGAACCACTTTGACATAATTATACTGGGAATGTTAACCTTATTTTATAAATTAGTAAACTGAGGCTTAATGAAGGGAAATGACTTGCTTTAGTCCTATAATTATAAATCTCCTCAGAAGGGAGATTTGAGCTCAGATAGTCTATCTTCATATCTTTGCACTGATTGGCCTCCATGCCTACAATGTACTTCTTTCCTTTTTTTTTTTTGGTTGGGGCAATGAGGGTTAAGTGACTTGCCCAGGGTCACACAACTAATAAGTGTCAAGTGTCTGAGGCTGGATTTGAATTCAGGTCCTTCTGAATCCAGTACCAGTGATTTATCAACTGCACCACCTAGCTGCCCCCAATGTACTTCTTTCTTATTTCTACCTCTTGGACACTATTCAAAAAATATAGCTTCAGCATGAAGCCTTTTCTGATTCCCTTCCCACCACCCCCCCACGCCCAGGCTTCCCACCCACAAATTACCTTCTATTTTTTCTATACCCATATGCATGCATGTTGTCTCCTGGGCTAGCCTGAAAGTTTCCTGAGGGCAGGGAGTATTTCTGTCTTGTCATTGAATTCCCAACACCTACAACAGTTTCTGGTACCTAGTAACCACTCAATGCTTTCTCATGAAGTTATTGATTTCTGACTCCAAGTCCAATATTCATTTTGCTGCACCACCCTGGCCCTCTCCACCCTGGTTACTCCATCTTTGAAAGCACTGAAATATATCCCGAAGGTTCCTTCAATATCTTTTCTGAATTTTTGTCTAACTGCACCAAGGACAGAGATTCCCAAATTTAATCATTTACATTTGTTATAGCAGCCACCTCCATTCTAATCAGTAGCTTTTATTCAGCCAGAAAGGCTGTGCCACTTATTACAAATTCCTGTTTGGATGTGAACCAAGGGAACTTGATTCTGTCAACAGATGTGACATGTCTGCTCTTCACAACCTTCTCTGCTTCCCTGGGGAAGAAAATTGCTAGACCAAAGACTCCTGAGAAGCTAAAAGTGATCCCCAATCTGATGACTATTCAGTGACCTGAAGGAGATGAGTTTGATTATCTCTCATAGGAAAATCACCTGCTATTCCACACAAATCAGGCTCAGTAAACTTTCCTGTTATCATAACAGCAGCGAGGCTAATTAAGGCGACTGATTTTCCTTTTAATTCCAATATTACAACAAACTCTGTGATCTAGAAGAAACAGAATCTAAAAATCCAAAAGCTGGGATGAGTCTGTGGGTCCTCAGATCCAGCCATTTGGTTCCAAGCCAGACTTGCACCTATTGCATTCTAAGGTGATACCAGTTGGCTTTTAAGAACCCCAAGAGGAAATTGACAGCTTACTTTAACAACCTACCCCCAATAGTCATCTGGTGGAAAGTTCTTTTTCACATCTAAATTAAACCAGAACTTAAAAGTTGTTTCCTCTTATTCTGGAACTGCCCATGCATTTAAACTAACTTTAGTAGAAAAACAAAAGCTACCTCCACTGAAATCAGACATAAATAGGAGTCTTAGGATCAAGGACCCAATGTTCAAATCCTGCCTATTCCAATCCTATCATCTCACTTAGAAATTAAAACCCAAAGAAATCTCACTGCAACTCAGATTCAAAACCTCTTTTCTGGTTCTCTGGAACGAGAAAGTCCTTGTCTAGAACTGTCACATTTGTCCATGGTGAGCTTTCTGGCATAGTAGGCAAAGAGTTTTGGAATCCTTTTTATAGTTATAGGCAGCATCAAATTATCAAGAGCAGAATTAAAATGATCTGTATAGGCAAATAGCCAATAGCAGTGACTTTCCCCTCCTCTAGCCCAACTAAGCCCCCCCCCTTCACTCAGCATCCCTGACCTAACATCTCTTAACTCCCCCCTCATCAGCCTTAAAAGCATCACAAATGTCGGAGTCTCTCTTATTTTTGTCTGGTTTTCACTGCTTGGGTAAATGTTTATCTCATGGGGTACAACTATCTCAATCTAAAAGGCTCAAATGAAATAATCTATTTAGTGTTTTACAAACTTAAAGGGAAATATATGCATGTACACACACATATTCACATAAGCACCCATGTGTAAATATATACACATATGTATATATACATACACCTATGTAGGTGTTTGTGTGTATACTAACTATTATTATTAATGCCATCTCTGGAAACCTTTCTTATATGTACACGTTACACAAATCCTCTTTGATCCTCCCTCCCTCTTCCCTTTCGCTCTTCTAATTCTCGTTCTGTTACTTCACCTAGGTCTCTATTTCTCTCAGTCCTTTATGTCTCATTTTCATCTCTCTCTGCTTTTGTCTCTGTCTTCTTGTTCCTCTCCTCCCTTCCCCCTTCCCCTCACTTTCTCCTCTGTCTGTCTCCCTCTCCCTCTCTCCTCCCATCTTCCTCTTTCTCTCCCTCTCCTTTTCCCTTTCCCTTTGAGTAATACTAGTAATATATAGCTATTCAGGAAAAGGAAAGGCCATAACTTGAAGTTAAATTAATTATAATAAAGAACCAGTATCACTTCTGGGCAAAAATGCCCAGAAGTTTCTTCCAATCTCAACAGAAGTCTCCATGTACCACCTCCAAGCACCACCTTCCACTGATAAATCTGCTTTTCTTTAAGCTTCAACATTAAAGATGAAAAATAAATTTCCAATTAATGTTGTTTTTCTGTTTCATTGAATTACTAGTATTGTAACCATTTGCTCATTTGTTGTTTTTCATTGCAAATGAAATGCACCACTGGTTAAATGGTTTTCTGTGGATTAGCCTGGGAATGCTGTTGTCTGCTCTGCTTAGACATGGCCATTTCCTCCAAGCACACGCTGCCCAAGGGAGGGGGGGGGGGGAACAGTCCAGCTGAAGATCATTCAGGGAAGCAGGAAGACAAAATCAGCCTCACAAGCCCAGACATAAAAACTGACAGGCACCCACAGGAAACTGATGTGGCAAACTGTCTTAGATTATTTGTTTGGCTCCAACCCAACTTCTTTTCCCATTACTAGGCCTTTCTGTCTAACTGAGACAATATCTTTATAATTTCATCCCACCATGTTAATTCTGAAAACTACTAGAACTTCTGATTTAGATATTCACTTAAACATTGTGTCTTCCATAAATGACACCTAGTAGAATGTAAATTCCTTGAGGACAGATACTATTTTGGGATTTCTTTGGGTTTTTTTATTCTTTTTACCCATAGTGTCTAGCCAACTACCTTGTATTTAGAAGGTACTTTAGTAAACACTTGTTGGATTAGACTCTTAGCTACTTTTGCTGCAGGTCTCTCTTTGATCAGGGACAGTGGTCCTCCCCACATCCCTAACTCAAAAAGCTCCAGATCACATCATGGAAGACTCTCAATTCTAGGCCCTGGTCAGATCCAGTGTTCAGTCCTGCCCCTACCCCCAGGCATGATGAGAAGTGACAGTACACCAGCACTACTCACCATAATAAATGTTTTCTTATGGGAAAATGTGTTGTGAGTTCTAAACAACTTACAAAGCATTCTGAACCTACTTCATTTCTAAGTTAAAGTAATTGCCTGAGTCTGTCTCAAGGCTTGGCTATAGAGAAGCCCCTTCACTTTCTAATTTGTAAAATGTGGGGAAGAGTAATTTATTTGACAATACTGCTTTCTAGAGGCTTTGAAGAAATTGATTTTTTTCATCAGGAGTTATTGGGATGGTGTTTTGTTCTTTTCTCCTTGGGCTGAAAATCATTTAACTATTTATCCTTCAGATTTTATTGCTTTCTAATGAGTGAGACTACAAAATATCCAATCCTACAGCTGTTGTTATTCCTTGTTTTAGAACACTCCACGGGATGTTTGCTCAGGACTCTTGTTCAATATGCCCCTCAATGCTTTCAGATGAAGCAACACTCCAAACAAAAGAATTGGCAAAGGATGGACAGCAAGAGCTGTCCACTGTGACTGGATGTTTCTGAAAGGTTACCATGGGACAGGAAGAAGTAACAAAAGTAATTTTCAGTGGGGGAAAAATGTTAGAAGTAGGGGGTAGCCAATAGGATTCCATCCAACTGCTTAGAGGTATTTAAACGCTGGGAGCCCAGGACACACTGAGAAAGTGTTCTGGTGAGTGGCTGGCTCCCAATTTGGGCAACCTAAACCTGGAGTATCCTAAATCTTCCTTTCCATTCAACACTCCTGCCCCTCCTATATTCAATTTATGATTCAGTTGCCCTCTGGGCAACCCTAATTAGGAGATTAGCATCATTTCCTGACACTGATAGAAGTTTAATGCCAGAGCCATTATTGGGACTAAGGGTGAGAAGAAATCCAACCTAGAACTAGAGAGTGGGGTGATAAACAGGGAGATGAGAAAGGGAGTGACTGAGAAGAGTCTGGGAAATGTTCTTAGAGGGAAGTTTATATGTTCACACTTCTTTTGCTATGTTAGCAGGCTCTGGGAGGAGCATATTACCATCTCTAGTCTCTTCCAATAGACAGACTCAAATGCTAAATGATTCTATTATAATGAAGTGTAATTCCCAGTTCAATGTAAGCTGATAAATAATGCTTCCAGCTTAAGGTTATCTTGCTTCTTTGTCAGAAATCTGAATCACATTTGCTGATTCCCCAAATAAAAATAGCTCACAAAGTTTCTATTGGACTTGATTTTCTAATTAAAATAGGTGTCATGGAGAAAGCTGTGACTTTAAAGTCACAGGACCTGGATTACAGTAGTGGTTCAGTAATTTAGTAGTTGTGTGATGTTGGCCAATCCCCTTACCATTTCTTGGCCTCAGTTTCCTCATCTGAAAAAGGAAGAAGTCAGACTGCATGATCTTTAAACTCCATACCCTCTTATCCTGCACATCCCTAAATCTTGTATTGCATGGTTTAAAGTTCTCTTGACATTTTGTCCAACCTCCTCTGGACTTGTTCTAGTTTGGCTGGCTACCTTCTAAATATTTTTCCTTATTATAATTTTAAATCATCATCCTCATCCTCATCAAATAGAAGTCTGAGTTACATCAATCAGTGCATAGAAATAGAAGGAATTATGGCCATAATCAAGGTTTAAGACATTAAAGCCAGGAATTACCCAATGGTTATTCATAAAGAACCCAAACTTACTGATCATTGCAGGTTATGGAAAGAAAATTGGCACCTACAGAATACCTAATAAGACATGATCTAGTAGCTAGAATTATATACCAGAAGATTGTTAACTTTCATAAATGAACAGATGATAAATCGCCATATTACAAATACGGATTTCAAAATATCCTTGAAAATTAAACAAGTTAACTACACTGGAACAAGAACATTATCAGAGATACAACTATTGACCACAATCATGGAGACAAAACAATAATCCATAACAATTTAAGAATAACCTTTTAAATAGAAGTCACCATATCAAATAGTCCCCTACCCAATAGATACAAAATATCTTCCTATAGGGAAAGCAACAGATTACTTTTGCTCTACCTCACTGAGTAATTTCAGTTGTCATTTTAACCCTCTCAGTCTTAGTTTTCTCAAAGAAAAAATTATATCAAATACAGGCATACCTCAGAAATATTTTGAGTTCAGTTCCAGAATACCTTAATAAAGTGACTCACACAATTTTTTTGGTTTCCCAGTGCATATAAAAGTTATATTTGTACTGTGCTGTGGTCTATTAAGTGTTCAATTAGCATTATGTCTAAAAAAACCTGACATATGTACCTTAACTAAAAAATACTTTATTGTTGGAGGGTTTTGGAATGATGTTGATGGGTGATGACTAATCAGGGCGGTGGTTGCTAAAGGTTGGGGTGGCTGTGGTAATGTCTTAAAATAAGACAACAATGAAGTTTGCCACATAGACTTACTCTTCCTTTCATGAAAAATTTCTCTGTAACCTGCAATGCAGTTTGATTGCATTTTACCCACAGTAGAATGTCTTTCAAAATTGGAGTCAATCTCAAACCCTGCCACAACTTTATCACCTAAGTTTATGTAATATTCTTCAGTTGTGTTTCAGCCAATAGAGAGGCCCAAGGAGAAGGGAGAAATGGGACAAATCTGACTGGGGGGAGCAGTAAGAACACACACATTTATCCATTAAATTTGCCATGTTATACGAATGTGGTTTGTGGTACACCAAAATAATTATAATAGTAACATAAAAGATCTCTAATAACAAATCACCATAAGAGATGTAATAATAATGAAAAAGTTTGAAATATTGTGAGAATTACCAAAATGTGACACAGAGATACAATGTGCTATTGAAAAATGACACCAACAGACTTGCAGGGTTGCGACAAATGTTCAATTTTTTAAAAATGCAATATATGCCGATATAGAGTACCTTCTAGTAGAGAAGACCCATTTTATGGTATTCTTAGATGTAATTTTTGGAAGTTATAGTTTGCATAAATATGTATAGCTAAGTCAAATATACATATGTATGTATATATACATATGTACATATATATGTATATGTGTGTGTGTGTGTGTATGTATGTATATCTTTAAATTTATACTGGCTAAGATTTTTCACTAACTTTACCTGAAATGGCTAATTGATTTTATTATTTAGTTCATATATTAATACAATGGAGAGACAGTGAGTGGGGTATGGTGAATAGACATAGAGTTAGGAAGAACCGAATTCAAATCCTGCTCCAGATACCTCCTTCTGGGAGGTAGCCTGGTGTATAGCAGATAAAATGTCAGATCTGTAGTCAGGAAGACTTGAAGTCAAATCCCAACTTAGAAATTTATGAGCTCTGTGACCCTAGACAAATCATTTTCTTCCCTCAGCCCAAAGTTCTTCAACTATAGAATGAGCATAATAGTATCATCTACCTCACTGATTGTTGAAAGAATCAAGTGGATCAAAGTATAAAAAGTACTTTGCAAATCTTTAAGTGCTATATCAGTCAGTTCTTATTATTATCAGCTCTGTGCCTTCAGGCAAATCGCTTAACTCCTCTAAGCCTCAGGCAACTATCAAAGACCATCTGTTATGGATACAGAATGGTCTACATAGGTTGAGGAGCTCCCCCACCTATGAAATCATTCAGGGTTCAAATCCTGCCCCAGAGACCTACTCCCAAATGATAAAAAGTTTTCAAAATACAGAGAGCCAGTAGAAGAAATCATTAGATTGTAAGCTTCTTGAAGGTAGGGACTGTCTTTCTTTTTTCATGTTTATAGTCTCAGCATTTAGCACAGTGCCTGGCACATAGTAGATGATTAATAAATATTTATTGACTATGATTGTAAACTATATGGGAGAACTGGTATGGGGAATATGGTTGTTGTCCTTGATACTGGGGAGACTGAGGTTGATGGATTGCTTGAGTTTGGGAGTTCTAACTAAGCTCATGTGGGCCTAAAGGAGTTCAGGTGTCCATAACAAGTCTAGCACCAATATGGTGACACCCTTACCTACCCACCCCCAGCAGCCCAGGTTAGAAACAGAGCAGGTCAAAGCTTTTAGCCAATAAGCAATGGGATCAGGCCTATTAGTAACCACTATACTTGAAATTACCTAAACTGTACAAAGAATACTTTCATTGAAGTTATAGTAGATGAGCTTACATTTCAATAATTTTATTCAATTAGAAAAAGTAGTCATTTTATCCTTCCTCATTTTCTCCTGATTATCACAAGGATACCACTGGAGTACTCAGGCTAGTTACCATTGTTCCCTCACTCCCATGAAGTGACCAGCCTATCTTCTCTCTCTAATATGTAATTCATTGATGATCTCTTTTACTCATTCTCCTTTGTAATTCTCTATTTATTATATGTTGAAGCCTGCTCATGCCTATGATGTACCTTTCCATTGCCCTCTGTATATTCAATTTTAATACTTCAGACATTATTCTATTCCATGTCTCATTGCCATATGACAACAGCAATAAAATGTACCTTTGTTTTCATAGTGTAACAATTGGAGTGATGCCACCTGCTGGAGAGTTACTGTAGGAAAGCTCCGCCATGAGGAGAAGGCGTCTGAGGGCAAGCCATGTGGCTTGGGAGGTCAGTTCCTTGGTGTCAGGAAGTGACATTTGATGTTTCCAGTTGAGACAAGAGGCTTCTGGGAAGAAGAAGGAAGTGTTGGGTCTTTTTTGTTCCTGACTTCACCATGGCAGGTGGGATGATGGGGTCTCTTTAAAATAGTTAGATTTTTACCTTTCTCTCTGATCATTAACTCCTATTGCTCTTTAATAAATACTTAAAAATCTAAACTCTTGCTAACGCTTCTAATTTATTGGTGACCACTCATTAGATTTTTAGACAGTATAGCTAGATAGCAACTTTACAATAGGAAGTTTGGAAGTTTGTTTTCATTGGAAGTTTCATAGGAAGTATGTCCATTAAAGTAGTTCTGATATTTTTTAAGTTTTGTGTTTTTTTATTATGAGCTTTATCATCAACAAAAATACATTTCAGCATACAAAAAAGGAACAAAAGGCCTGTGAACTTATGCTATGTATATTTTGCTTGTTAAAGTATGTGTTTATAAGCATTCAGCTAGCTAGTTTTAAAAATTCCCTAAAGATGATCCATCCCACTTAAATAAGTGATCCTCCTATTCAACACTGAATTCAACTTGTCCCACAGTCTTGTCGATCTGAGACACATAAACTGATGGGCAAACACTTTGATTTCATTCATGTAATGACCTCTTCATGTCTCCTGAAAAACACTGTTGCATAATGAATAGGGGAGGTGACCTAGAAACCAGGAAGAGCTGGGTTCAAATCTTGCCTCTATCACACACTTTCTGTTTGACCCTGAGTAAATCCATTCACCTCTCAGTGATCTCAGGTTCTAACTCTAAGACTAGATGCAGCAGAGTAGGTGCTAATCTCCTTTGATAAAAGTTGCTTTCTCATCAGCAGTTCCTAACACCAGTGAATTCACAGGTCTGAGAAAAACAACATTATTACCTCTCCATACCCTTGAAGTGGTTTCAGAAATTGCTGTGTCCAGAAATGTGGTGGCCAGCTTTTGGGTAGTTAGTTTCTCCAGTTATATCTAGTGCAATTCTCACACCCCAGTTTGCCACAATGGCTTCATAATAGAAGCCTCTCTGGCTCCCTAAAATCTTCCAGTTCATGAACTCTGCTGGAAAAACATCTGAAGGCCCAAGGCCACCAATATGCATGTCACAGTGAGTCACTGGGAAAGACTTTAGTGGACGCCTTGGGTTTCATTAAAATATCAATTCATGAAGGACCCGAATGAGTCTGCATGGTTTTAACTCCACAGAACATGATACTTCCACCTAATATAAGCTGATCATCTGAAACTCATCATCCTACTGTTTAACTCAGCTTTGGATATTCAACACCTTCCCAACTAACTCTCTCTCTCTCCTGTTCTCTGGGAGGTGGGGGGGGTGAAAGGTGGAACACTAACTCCTCCCAAAGCCTTCCTTTACAGAGGGCTGAGACCTAGACTCTCAGCTATAGATTCAACTCCACAGAAATCCCTGTAGTAGGTATCCCCTACTGACCCTCTCCACACTCCATTCCCAGCTTCTTTTTGTGTATTTTCTTCCCCCATTAGATTTTAAATTCCATGAGAATTTATTTATTTTTCATATTTGTATCCTCAGTGCTTAGAATAGTGGCTGGCATACAGTAAGTGCTTAATAAATGTTTCTTGTACTATATTTTATTCCATATAGACCATCTCCCATCTATAACTTGTGGTCTCTGAAAGTTGCCTGAGGCTCAGAGGACTTGTGATTTCCCCAAAGACACAGGCATGATGATAACAAGAGTTGACTTTGATATAGCACTTTGAAGGTTTGCAAAGTATGTCTTCTACATTGACCTACTTGATTCTTGTAATAACCAGAGAAGTAGATGGCATTATAATCCCTATTTTACAGTTGAAGAAGAAGCTAAGGCTGAAAGACATGAAATGAGTTCAGGACCAGGGTCACAGAGTTCTTAAGTTTCTAAGGTGAGATTTGACCTCAATTCTTCCTGATTACAGATCTCATATTCTATCTGCTACAGCAGGCTACCTTTATTTGAATTCAGCTCTTCCTAACTTCATGTCCACCCACTATACCTCATTTCTCTCCATTGTATGAACATGTGAATTAAATGATAAAATTGATTAGCCATTTCAGATAAAGTTAGTGAAAAATATTAGCCATTCTAAGTTCAAATTTCTTTATCAATACACCTGATTTAGATATACATATTTATACAAAGTAGAACTTCCAAAAGTAATAGTCTAATATTATAAAAGGTGCTCTACACTTAATATAATTTCACCTGTGAGAAAGTGGGGGAAGGGGTTGTCTCCTCTCAGGTGATGATTAGACTGAGAATATACTCACTGGGGACTGTGTATGCAGATTGAGAGATCTTGTCTAGGAAAGTGGATTAGATAGGACTCAAATGTTAATATCTACAAATGGGGATTAATTCAAATAGAAAGCTTCCTCTGAGAAGATCCATGTAGAAGGATGGGGTTACCAAATTAGATCATTAGTCAATTCTTGCCCCAAGATTATGACCCTGGAGTAATCAAAACTAATGATGAAAAAGGGGAGGGCCATTCTCATTAGGGACTAGGGATAAAAAGCCGGAAAGCCTCCATTTTGTTGGCACCCACTAACTAGCTGCACATTAGGGTGCTCCTTTCTCATGAGAAGGAAATAAAACAAGCTTTTGTCACCTCACTGCTGAGTTCCCGAGAGTCACTGGGAAAGGGATCTTTTCTTTTCCTCACATTACCTATGAGAAAACTAAGATTCAGAGGAATAAAAATGACTTGAACAATGAGCTGGAGACAAAGCAATTTGTTACTACAAGGTGGCATGTTATTTTGCATACTAAATACCAGGCTAAGTCTCTCTATTGATTGCTTTTCCCAGCAACAAAAATGAAAAATCAATAGGATCTTCTCTTTTCTCAGAGGTCACTATCCCAAGGTATAATCCAAGATAGTAATCATGGGGTGGGGGGGGGGGGAGGAGGGGAGCAGCTTGCAGGGTGGACAAGCATTATAAGGTTCTTACACTATGGAATAAGAGTAAATAACAGATTCCTATGTTAAAGAGTCAATAGCCCTGAAACAAACACAGCACAAAATTATAGATAAGTAAATTACTGAAAATTTTTCTCTATGACTTAAAAATTTTCCCTATGATTATGACATTATAGTAAGGCATAATGGATAGAGAACTGAGCTGTGAGTCAGGAAGCCCTGCGTTCAAGTTTTTCCTCTCTAACACATATGATTATCAGCTAGATAGCTCAGTGGAGGGAACATTTGGGTCGTCTTTTGGCTAAAATGCAGAGGACATGAAGGAAAATAATGGAAAATAGGGCTGGAAAGGTAACATTTTCCCATGTTTCCTCTCTATATTTGGGAGGATTTTAATTTTTTCAACAAATATTTATCAAGCCCCCCACCTTTGGCAAGGCTCTGCCTGGCACTGAGGAGACATAAAGATGACTAAACCAGGGACTATTACTCTCTGGAGCTTAGGATCTAGCAAGAAATCTCAGGTGTGAACAAAGACCTTGAAAATATAAGGCGATGTATGGTAAGCATAGAAGAAAGGTGCCGAGTGCTAAAGAAGGGAGAGGGGGTAGGTCAAAAGACCTTAGGGGAGGTGTCATTCATTGGAGCTGGACCTTGAGGATGGGAGTAATTAGAGGAGTAGTGAAAGCTGCCCAGTTGCCAATAACTGGGCATTCCTTGGGGAATGGCCAATCTAGGAGGTACTTAGGGGCTGATTAAAAGAAGGCATCTTTCTTATGAGATCAAAAGATTAAGAGAGAAAAACCCAGAGAGAAGGAAAGCCTTGGTAGAGTTTGAGTTTTAAGTTCCTGAAGTAATGGAACAATTAAGGGGTAGGGAGGATAAGAAATATATCACTTACGGTGTGTTCTGATGGTTTCAATTGAGTCACAACTGCTGTAAATCTTTTCTACATATATATATATATATATATATATATATATGTATGTATATGTATATGTATATATATGTATATATATATGTGTATATATGTATATATATATATATATATATATAAACTGAAATCTGATTATACACAGAGACAAATGTGGCAGCAATCACAGTGAAAAATAAAACCAAACTGAGAGCTTTCTCACACACCTTATCAGGTTAGCCCAGGGAAGGGAATGAGAAAGGGAATAAGTATTTATTAAGTACCTAATATATGTCAGACACTGCCCTAAGCACTTTACAAATATTGACAAGGCCAGCATCAAAAAGAAAAGCTACTGGGGCAGCTAGGCAGCACAGTGGATAAAGCACTGGCCTTGGATTCAGGAGGACCTGAGTTCAAATCCGGCCTCAGACACTTAACACTTACTAGCTGTGTGACCCTGGGCAAGTCACTTAACCCTCATTGTCCTGCCAAAAAAAAGAAAAGAAAAGAAAAAGAAAAAAGAAAAGGTACCACAGGCATGAGGAATGCTTTGTGCAAATGTGTGGAGATAGGAGACCTGAAGAAACCTGAAGAAGACAGAAACAGAGCAGAGTTATCTCAGAAATTAGACTCCCTCTCTCTGGGAAGTGCTCTTCCTTCTGAATCCCCATCTGAACATGGAAGAATTGTCAACAAATAGGCCATGAATGATCTTATCACACCCTAAGCCAGAATAAAATAAGCACATCCAATAGCCTCTTATTAAGTAAATAAACAAAACCCAGTTTAAAGAATTGAATATGGTACGCCCTGAGAGCAACAGAGGTGTCCCTATTTTTAAATCCAAACTCTTAGCTACAAGGCAATAGATTTTCCCAAAATGTCTTTCAGAATGAAAGAACTGTGAGCCAAGGAGTTTATGGAGTAAGGTCATTATGGGACTGACAAAAACCTGGTCTTGTGATTTGTATGAAGCAAGCCATGTATCTCCTGTGACTGATATTGGCAGTTAGTTTCCCTGACGAGGGAAAGAGCTGGTGAGGTCTCTAAGAAATCCCTGGTAATTAGAACTGCTCAACAGTGGAATGAATTACCTTGAGAGGTAGTGAGCTTCCCCTTCACTGAAAGTGGTCAAATAGATCTTAAGATAACGGATTCTGTAGAAGGCATAACTGAATAAGGTGAAAGTTAAGTAGTATAATCTTCACTTTGGGGAAGGGAACAAGTCCAGAAGGGAATTGGCCTTTGTAGCATTGCATGGATTAAAAAGAGAAAGCATCTCATGTCTGCACTTTAAAAATGAATTTTGAATCTTAGACTGGAGAAGGTCATTAGAGGTTCTCTGGATTAATCACAGTATGGTAGAATGGGAAGAGATCTGGCCTCCAAATCTAGAAGATCTAGGATTGAGTCAAGGCTTTGATAGATACTTGATATGTGACCGGAGGCAAGTCATTCAACTCTGGATACTTTGGTCAACTGCCTAAGTCTATAGGTTGCAGAGAAGATGCCAACCTGCATTGGTAGAAGGAATTTCCCCTATACGAATGAAATCACATATCTAGTCCCTAGGCTTTGAAATAACAAATTAAACAGAAGGAATGATGAAAGCATTCACAACTCATTTGTTGACAGATTCCTAGATCAAGAACAGCAGTGCAAAACAGAAAGTTCTGGGCACAAGATGAAAAACACCTTAGTGCAAATCCTGCCTTAGATTCTTATTAGCTGTGTGACTTATGAGCATGCTACCTAATTCCTCTGAGCTTCAGTCTTCTCACCTATAAAACAGGGATAATAATATCAGACTTCGCAGAATTGTCATGACAATCAAGTGAAATGGTGCTGGTGAAACAATTTGCAAACTACAAAGTCCTACGTGAATATCTAGGAGTAGTAGTAGTAATAGTAGTGGTGGTAGTGGTAGTGGTAGTGGTAGTAGTAGTGGTAGTGGTAGTGGTGGTGGTAGTAGTGGTGGTGGTAGTGGTAGTAGTAGTAGTGGTAGTGGTGGTGGTGGTGGTAGTAGTGGTGGTGGTAGTGGTAGTGGTAGTAGTAGTGGTAGTGGTAGTGGTGGTGGTAGTAGTGGTGGTGGTAGTGGTAGTAGTAGTGGTAGTGGTAGTGGTAGTGGTGGTAGTAGTAGGAGTAGTGGTGGTGGTGGTGGTGGTGGTGGTAGTGGTAGTAGCAGCAGCAGTAACAGTAGTAGCAGCAGCGGTAGCAGCAATAGTAATAGTAGTACAGGAGCAGGGCTTTGAGGATAAGTAGATGGAGAGATAACCTGGAAGTGACAAATATCTGAGTTTCATTTGTCTCTTTGATACATACTTTCTGCATGGTCCTAAACAAGGGTCATATCTACTCTGCCCCCAGAGTGTTCTCTAAGACAACAATCTTCAGAAGAGTTGCTGACATGTATTTTAGAAAGTTTCCTCACCAACAGTTTCTGTGCACCAGGGAAAGCACTAGTTAAGTTGCCTTTTTTTTTGCCTTAAATGCTTCTCCCTCTGGCTTTTCTCTACTCAGTTACCAAGGTAATTAGTCTAAAGCTTGAACCTGATCGTGTCACACACACCCCAAAGCTCCATCAACTCCCATTACCTCCAGGATCAAATACAATTTCCTCTGTTTGTCTGGGTTGGCAGTGAAAGCTCTTTAAAATCTGGTCCCTTTCTACCTTTCCAGCCTTTTTACACATTATTTCCCACTACACTACAATCCAGCTGCTCTGCCCTACTTATGATTCCTCAAATATAACACACCATCTGTCTTGGTGCCTTTGCCCTGCCTAGTCCCCATGAATGGAATGATCTCCCTTAGTTTACCTGGTTTATTTCAAGACTCAGTTTAAATTCTACCTTCCTCTGAAAGCTTTCCTAGTCTCCCCCATCCTCAAAGGTTAATGCCTTCTGCTTTCAGATTACCTTCTTATATTTTGTATCTCTCTCTCTCTCTCTCTCTCTCTCTCTCTCTCTCTCTATATATATATATATATATATATATATGTGTGTGTGTGTGTGTGTGTGTATACACATACATGTGACATGTGTATATCATAATATAATCTATGTATTTATGTCACACACAGCAAAATATGTGTGTATATGTATGTATATGTGTATATATGTATATAAACACATATGTATATAGGGGGCAGCTAAGTGGTACAGTGGATAAAGTACTAGGCCTGGAGTCAGAAAGACTCATCTTTATGAATTCAAATCCAGCTTCAGACACTTACTAGCTATGTGACTCTGGACAAGTCACTTAACCCTGTTTGCCTCAATTTCCTTATCTGGAAAATAATCTAGAGAAGGAAATAGAAAACCACTGCAGTATCTTTGCCAAGAAAATCCCAACTAAGATCATGAAGAATAGGTCATGACTGAAACAACTGAACAACAAAAATATGTATGTATTTTTATATTATGTATTGTGTGTATATATAACTTTTATAGCTTGTATTTGCTTAGATATTTACATCTTGTCTTTCCCATTGGAATGTAAGCTCCCTGAGAACAAGGACTATTTTTTGGTTTTGTTTGGCTTTCCTTTGTAGCCTAACATTGAACACAGTGCCTGGCACAGAGTAAACACTTAATAACTTCTTTTTTTTTTTTTTTTTTTAGTGAGGCAATTGGAGTTAAGTGACTTGCCCAGGGTCACACAGCTAGTAAGTGTTAAGTGTCTGAGGCTGGATTTGAACTCAGGTACTCCTGACTCCAGGGCCAGTGCTCTATCCACTACGCCATCTAGCTGCCCCTCACTTAATAACTTCTTGCTGTCTGACTGACCAACTTTGGAGTTAGTAGAAGAGTGACATGTGTAAATAAAAAGGAAAAAAGGTGAACAAATAAGTAGACCCATGAGATTCGTTCTCCAAACTCCTACAACTATACAGTAAACCCCCTAATGATACCCTCAAATATTTAGCCATTTAAAGGCTATTTTTAAAAGTCTAAATGGTTTTTAACATATTTTTATATCTAGATATATTCAATACACCATTGCTGGTAAGGAAGACAACCTCTATCTTAGCACTGTTTCTATTGAACAATGCAGTCCATATTACAATCCACTTGATGCTACTACCTCTTGCAATATATTGTGGCAAAAGAGAGAAACTACTGTGTAGTATATCACAGGCAGCTGATTTGATCTGGATGGGAAATCTAGCTGACTTTCTCTTTTTTACTTAAGGATCCATTGTAATTAAGATAGGCAGCTAACATGACTATACCCATCTACTTGATCACCATGCTTGTTCTGCCATACAAAGCTTTGGTCTGCAAAATCCTTGCCATCAACTAATGTGTAGCAACATTACCACCACACTCCTTTCTAGCCAAAAGGGCCTACTGGCCATCCTCCATACACTACATTCAATTGCCAGCCTCTGTGGGCATTTACACAGTCTGTTCCCTGTGCATGGAGTGTTATTCCTCTTCCCCTCCACCTCTTGGAATTCATATGGCAATTCAAGGCTCAGCTCAAGTGGTGCTTCCTACACAACTCAAGTGCCATCTCTTACAAATAGATCCCTACAATGCTTAGGATTCCCCCCTCAATGACTTTGTATTTATTTTGTATGCTTAACCCTGGCTACCCTGCCTGCCACTGCCTGGAGGCCAAGTAGGTGACACTTTATTCATCTCCCAGAGTTTTCTAATATCTTTAATGGAATTTAGGGGTATCTAGGCTCTCTGCAAATAACTCCAGCCCCAACTGGTGGTGTTCCCTCCAATTTAGGGGTTTACTCCTATGCCCCAGTTCCAGTTAGCCACTAATAAATTACCTTTTGCAAAAGTATAATCACAAATATATGTACTTACTTCCCAAAATGTGAGGCTTAATCCTTTCCCTGGACCACCTCAGTCTCTGGGAAAGAAAAAGACATTAGATCCACTCAGCTCAGTTCCTTTAGAGCATAGTTCTATTTCCAAGACCAAACCCCTCCTGGGGACTTTCCTGCCCAGCTGGCTAACTGCAAGACCATCCTTCAAACTTGGTGACAAGGTTACTATTGCTTGAACTCATACTTTGTTGGGGATCACTGTTGGCACCTAAAATGAAGACAAATGACACAAAGTAGAAACAGAAAGAGGCCCACAAGAGAAATCTTGGAGCCAAGTGGTAAGAGGGAGAGCTGGGGAAAGAATCAAGAAAGCAGGGTACCTTCATATTAGGTGATCTGTTGTGCAGGCAAGCTTCTAATCAATAAATAAACACTTATTAAATACCTACTATCTGCCAGGCACTGTGCTAAGCACTGGGAATACAAAAAGAGGCAAAAGACAGTCCCTCACCCTCAAGGAGCTTACAATCAAAAGGATTGTAAGCCTCCTTATACATGATTTTGTATTCCCTTATCTCTGTGCACATTGCTTGATGCTAACCCCCCACATATGTGGTAATATGTAATCTTCTTGAGGACAGGGAGGGCTTCATTTTTGTCTTTGTATTCCCCAGCATCTAGTACAGTCCCGGGCACATAGTAACCACTTAACAAATGCTTGATAAATTAAATCTAAATTGCTATGCACCTCTTCTGTGCATGGCAGATATTCCCATATGTAAATGTAGCAGAAACAACTCTGCCAGACTTATCAGCAAGCATGTCTCTGGGTTTGTATTGTCCTGGACTGTCATGAATGATTAATCACTGTTCCGTTCAAGGCTATGTAGATCACCATTGAAGCTTAACCCACATATGATTATATATGTGTATGTATACATACATATATTTGTGTGTATTTATATGTGTGTACTACATATATATATGGATATATCTATGGATATGTACATATATGCATATTTATATAATTTCAAAGTGAGAAACTTTTAAAATCTTTGAACTCAAAGAGTCAGTCACAGATCTGAGCTTTCCCATTTGCTATAAATAGTTCCTGCTTACTTCCCTCCCTCCCTCCCACCCTCCTGCCCCCCCAACTCTTCTCTCCTTGATTTCAGAGTTTGGCTTCACCCCTTTGGAGGACAATACTATATTGTGTGTATAGCCTGAGCCGAAGAGAGGGCCATTTCAAGAGATGGTGAGCTTGGCTTCATGGGAGAATTACATAAATGCATCGTCTCTGTGCATCAGTCTATTGTACTGCCATCCAGCACCAACAGTCTCAGGACAGGCACCACTCAGAACACACCTGGAGTCTGGCTCAGTCGGTGCATTGTAGGAAGAAGCCTTGACTCCCAGAGATCACAAAACCACAAATGACATTGTGATTGAAAGGCCAAGGCCAGAGAAATGGAATCAAAGTAAAGAGTATACAGACTGCTCTGCCATAATCAAGCTTCCAAGCTTTTCAGCTAATAAAAGCTCCTTTGTCCAGCCACACTCCCTAATTCCTATAGAATTACGTGTTTGGTGACCAAAAATGGAATTTATTATTTTTTTTGTTGCCTTAGAAATTGCAAATGTACAAACTCACCTTTTCTCTCCTTGAAAGGTAAATGAGAAACATGAACACATATATGCACATATCCAGTGACATATGAAAGAAGGGAAACTGGCATTAGTGCTCTTAGAAAAAAGTCAAGAAAAAAGTCATACTTTAAATATGTTAGTCAATCAAGAAGCATTTATTAAGTACCTACTATGAGCCAGACACTGTGCTAAATGCTGAGGATAAAAGAGAAGCAAAAATACGGCCCCTGCCCCTGTTTACAAAGTAATAAAATTCCTTCAACTTGTATTATGTCATTGCATGTTCTAAGGCATCCTGTGAGACAGACAGGAGTAGCAATTATTCCCATTTTATTGAAGGGAAAACTTCTGTTTCCCTTTCAAATTACAGGATTTGTTGTCATCAAGGCTGGGACATGGGCATTTCTTCTACCTCCTAGTCTAATGCTCTTTGTTCTACACTCCTTGCTTCCCCTAATGACTTTAGAATTGTCTCGGTCCTCATGTTCATGTGACCATCTAAAGACAAGATGAGAGTCCCTTAGGAAGGTCTTATTGCATGAGTATTACAAACAGAGGGGGGAAAGTGTGGCTCAGAATCGTGAGTGAAAACAGATTTTCAAAAATCTAAAAGGATTCCTACCATTTTCTTTTACAGTCATGTCCAATATACTCATATGTCCATCCCTCTCCTACTTCCCCCAAGCATTAGGATTCTTTCAGTTCTATTTTTTTCTTTCGGGGAAATGAGGGTTAAGTGACCTGCCCAGGGTCACACAGCTAGTGTTAAGTGTCTGAGGCTGGATTTGAACTCAGGTCCTCCTGAATCCAAGGCCAGTGCTTTATCCACTGCACCACCTAGCTGCCCAGCATTAGGATTCTTTAATTTTCTTGTATTGGTTTACCTGTGGATTTGTTATATCCTCTAATAGAATGCAAGCTGCATAGAGGCAGAGACAGTTTCATTTATGTTTTTGTTACCCCAGCACCTAGGGCCTTGCATGTTACAGGTGCTTAATAAAAGTTTATTTTTAAATTTTTAATAAATGTTTATTAAATTAGATTTTTCTTATTCTTTATCTACCCATCATTACATGCTATCAACTTGCTTTGACTGAACTCAGACTTATTCTTTGTGTTTTTTTTTAAGTGAGGCAATTGGGGTTAAGTGACTTGCCCAGGGTCACACAGCTGGTAAGTGTTAAGTGTCTGAGGCCACATTTGAACTCAGGTCCTCATGACTCCAGGGCCGGTGCTCTATCCACTGCGCCACCTAGCTGCCCCCAGACTTATTCTTATGGATGCATTCTGTCTTATGTTGGGCCACTGTTACAAGGCCATTTTTCATATTAATATCTCTATAGCCTTGACTAGTACCTTGCCCATCAAAGAAGGTGCTTAGCATATATTCGTTGAATTTTGGGCAGCTAGGTGGCGAAGTGGATAAAGAACCGGTGCTGAATTCAGGAGAACCAGAGTACAAATCCAGTCTCAAACACTTGACACTTACTAGCTGTGTGACCCTGGGCAAGTCATTTAACCCTCATTGCCCCGCAAAAAAAAAAATTAATTTAATTTTTGAAGGCCTCAAAAGCATCAAAGTAGTTTGGTGTACCCCAAGGTATGCTGCTGAATGTTTAACCAGTGGCTCTCCAGAAAAAAAAAAATGCGTATGTGTGTTTGTATACACTCAAGACTCACTTTTAAGTTAACTCTTCAGTATTAATATTTTTCTCTATTGCTTTCTTAATTCTATACAATCAACAAAATAATAAACCAAACCTTGATTGGTAGGGTTTGCTGATTTCCAAGAAATAAATGATCACAATGAAGTTTTAGTAATCGGCTCTCGGGAGTTGGTTAGAGCTGACTCCACATACCTCTGGGCCTACTAGATCAAGATCTTTTACTTATTGTTCAGTTGTTTCACTCATATCCAACTTTTCCTAACACCATTTGCGGTTTTCTTTTCTTTTCTTTTTTTTGCAGGGCAATGAGGGTTAAGTGACTTGCCCAGGGTCACACAGCTAGTAAGTGTCAAGTGTCTGAGGCCGGTGTTAAACTCAGGTCTTCCTGAATCCAGTGCTGGTGCTTTATCCACTGTGCCACCTAGTTGCCCCCCATTTGGGGTTTTCTTAGCAAAGATACTGGAGCAGTTTGCCATTTCCTTCTCCAGCTCATTTTACAGATGAGAAAACTGAGGTAGGGGCAGCCAGGTGGAGCAGTGGATAAAGTACTTGTCCTGGATTCAGGAGTACCTGAGTTCAAATCCGTCCTCAGACACTTGACATGTACTAGCTGTGTGGCCCTGGGCAAGTCACTTAACCGTCATTGCCCTGCAAAAAAAAAAAAAAGAAAAAAAGAAAAAAAAAAGAGAGAGAGAGAGAGAGAGAAAACTGAGGGAAACAGGGTTAAGTGACTTTCCCAGAATCACATAGCTAGTAAGTGTCTGAAGCCAGATTCGGACCCAGGAAGATGAGTCTTCCTGACTCCAAACCTGGCACTTCATCCACTGTGCCTCCTAGCTGCCCAACAACAGTTTGTCCATAGAGCGATGAGATGATTCATTGGGTCAGTAAGGAAAATCCTTCCTATATTTAGACAGTATGTTCCATAGGGAATCCCTTAGTTTTCCCTTATCTTCATGAGCTTCTCTGAAGAACAAAGCACCTGAAAAATAGTAGACATATACTCTGAGCTCACATGTAAGAGGGTGGGAAAGGGGGCAGGGGAACTTTTTCTTCCATTAAGCCCCCTCCTGACCAGAAAGAAATCACCTCTAAGCTCCTGTCTCGGGTGACATTTTCCTTGACATGGGGTTGCATTTCTTCACCTGTCTAAACTAAGTAAAGAGGATCCAATATCCACTTCTTGCTGATCTTTTCAGCAGATATTCAAAGGATAAAGAAAGGATAATTTATTATTCTTCTGGATAATCCTGTAGAGTGGATTGTGAACTGTCTCTGCTGGCTTCCAAACAGGGAGGCTTTCTCCTGAGGAAGGAGCTGCTCAGATCAGTTTGGCACTACTCAAAATAACCAGGACAGGGACTTGGCTTTGGCTCCAGGACACATTCCTTACCACTCCCACCCCTACCCCCTATCAATAACGCACACACAAAAATCCATGTTACCACTTTAGATAGGGAAAAACTGGTGAAAGTTGGACTTGTACACCTAACCAGCGAGCCGCTTAGCTAGCACTCCCCAATTAAAAATTGGTCCCCACACAACAGTGCTAGTGACTGCAGATATCCTACCCAAACAGAATTTTCAAAGAAATTCTGATATTTCAATTCAACAAAGCATTTTTTAAAATTGTATTCTTAGTTTATCAAACACCAAAAAAAGATTTCCATGTAAAATAGAACAGAAAAAGACTATATATAAAAACTGTGAATCTCTATTACATGCAGCTTGCTTTTTCCAAACTATATACTAAATTCATCGTGTTACTTTCAAAATTGCCCTATATCAACAAGCATTTATTAAGATTTTACTATATGCTAGGTGTTGTTCCTGCCCTCAGGCAGCTGGAATCACATTGGAGGGAATGTATTATGTACAAAGATAAGTAAAAACAAAATTTATGCAAAGTACAGAGAGAAAGGGGAATTTCCTAACAATTAGGATGGGACATCAAGAAAGGCCTTGTGTAAAAGTTAGTACTTAAGATTAGCTTTGATCAGTGCTATGGATTCCAAGGCACAAGGGTGAGGAAGGAAGAGTATTGTAGGCATGATGAACATTTTGTGCAAAGTCTTGAAGGTAGGAAATGAGAGACAAAATACTGTAAGGGAAGGGAGAGGGAGGAGGAGTAAAAAGAAGAAGGTAGAAGAAGAGCAAGAGGAGGAAGAGCAGGAGGAGGAGAGGAAGGAAGGAGAGGGAGGGCAACTTTCTAAGATAAATGACTTGTCTATGGTTACCCAGTCAGAATATGTCCAATGATTTGAATTGAGGTCTTCCTGACTCTAAGGTCAGACTGCTAACCACTGTGCTATGCTAACTATCAATTTTATTATAGCTTTTTAAAAACATTTTTCTCTTACAAAAGTTATAATGCCCATTTACCCTTTGTATCCCTCTACCAACAGAAGCTTCTGGGTTTTTTTGTTCTGAAAAAACACTCAAAATGGGATTACTGGGGGTAATTTTTGAAAGCAACCACAAATAGTTTGTTTTTTCAAGCTAAAATTAGTGCTACCCATCAATATAAATGGTCTACATACCTGCAAATATGTATAGTATACTGCCCACAATACCCACATGGTGCCAGAAAATGGCATAAACTAGCAATTTGGAATTATATCAACATGTGCCTGCCTGATTTCTTGTCTAAGGGCTGCAGAGTAATTAAAGAGAGCCAGGTCTCACTAGTAATTGGTTGGTATCAAAATGGAGTTTCATAACTAGTCCTAAAATAAATAAACACACACACACACACACACACACACACACACGTGTGCCTCTGTGTGTGTGTTTATATGTTGAGGTCCCTTAGCATGATTTATTTCTTGGCTGAATCTTTGTCTAGTGCTGGGTAAGGTCAGGGGTAAGCAACATAAAAATTTTTATTTTTTTTTAAGTAGTTCACCACACATATATATTTATATACACAAATATAAATATATGTATGTGTGTACACATATACATATTTGTGTGTGTATGTATACATACACATACATAAACATATACATATATATAAAATACTTGTATGTTATTTTTGTTGATTATAACTTTACTAAAATTATAATATAATTTACCCAGCAGAGAGAAAACATGGGGTAATTAAGAGAGCGAGCTCCAAAACCAAGATTTGTGTTCAAACTCTGCCTTTGAAAAGTTTGCCTGTGTGACTCTAGATAACTCAGAAGTCACTAGACCTCTCAGTACTCTGGGCAATACTCTAAGACTATAAATTGCACAGAAGACACTGACTTGTTTTAGGAGAGGGAATTTCCTCATCCAGGGAATTCCTTATACCAATAAGATCATAGATCCAGTTCCTAAAATATGTACAATGTGTACATTATAAATTGTGGTAAAAAAAAAAAATGAAGGTTTTTAACTAAAATTTAACCGCCAGTTTTTGAAGGACTACTCTTTCAGGGAGGAGACAGTGACGAACAGCCATGCACCTGCTGCCGCCCGAGACAGCGTGGCCAAGCATGCGAGACTTCCAGAACTCGAGCTTAAAAATGAGGAGAGAACAGAAGTGGTCTCTTGTTCTCAGCACACACACACTGGCTCAGGTTTGACGGCGTGTTCAGGTGATCGGCTCTGGTCCTCGGTGGCAGCACGTGCTTGACACTGGTTCTCAGCCTGAGAGGTAGCTTTGGGATTAGGTGAGTTTTATAAAAGAATATAGACTAAGCTTAGATCTAAGACTATACTTTCCTATTTCCCTAATCAGTATCACCTGTTTGTTGGCTAATTAATTCCCAAACAATAAAAACTAAGTAATCCATCTCTAATTAAAGCTCAAGGTTTCTTTCTCTTACTGGTCTAGGAGATATATAAGGGAAAGGTTAAAGGGGAGTTTTAATGCCCTTATATTCAATTTTAAATCTCACAAAATACATAGATAAATATGTGTCTTGCAAATAAGTGTATATGAATAAACCCAATGTTGGTTGTTTGAATCGGGTTCCTTCAGCCAAAGGAAATAGAGGTGATATATAGATAAAAGACAGTTAGAAAGACTAAATACCCATGAGTACAGCTCCTGACTCCAAAGGAATTCTACCAACCCTACAAAGATGTAAAACTTTTTATGACTTATTCATGATTGATGCATTCAGAGGTATCTAGTGGCTAATTTCCCTAGGACTGGATTGTTTGCAAAAGATTCCTGCTACCTTTGTCTTCCTCAGTATAAAATCACAGATCCACAAACCATCAAGGGATCTGGTTATTATTGTCTAGATAAAACTGCCATCTGAAATCTTGTACATGTAGAGTCGTTTCAGTTTCCTAGGTGAGATCAAAGCAGGTATAGCCAGTTGCAGACATGCACCTCTCTTCTTTAATCCTTTTAAGAGTATAATTCAGGGGGCAGCTAGGTGGTACAGTGGATAAATGACTGGTACTGGATTCAGGAGGACCTGAGTTCAAATCCAGCCTCAGACACTTCACACTTACTAGCTGTGTGACCCTGGGCAAGTCACCTAACCCTCATTGCCCTGCAAAAAATTATAATTCACAGCTTTGTTTTGCATATTAATAATACAATTAAGAATAAAATCCTATAATCACATCAATTTATATTGAGGCTTTTTCTATACCTTGAAATCTCTAACTTGATTAACACAGTACCCTTATAGTTAATAAAAAGCAGAAAATCCCAATATTCTTTCACATATTGTTGTTGTTGTTGTTCAGTAATTTTCAGTCATGTCCAACTCTTTGTGACCCTATTTGGGGTTTTCTTGGCAAAGATACTGGAGTGATTTGCTACTTCCTTCTCCAGCTCATTTTCCAGAAAAGAAAACTGAGGCAAATGGTTAAGTGACCTGCCCAGAGTTACACAGCTAGTAAGTGTCTAAAGTCAGATTTGAACTCAAGAAAATGAATTTTCCTGATTCTAGATCTGGCACTCTATCCACTATACCACCTAGCTCCCTTCTTTCACATATAATAGTCAACAATTATTGCTGAATTTGATAGTGTTCCTATGATCAGGCATCATAGGAATACCAGTGCTTACTAGAAACATTTCCCAAAAAAGTTCTTTATTATGAGTTTTAATTATTTGCATATATTTTCAGATACCATAATTTCCACCAAAAACCTATAAGATGCTCAAGGAGCATGAAATAATAAAAAAAAATAGGTGGAAAAAGCAGGGCATGGGGAGGTAGGGGGAGTAGGCCAGGGATATATAGGAAAGTTCCAATGATAGGCCTTCTTTCCTAACTGATGCAAGGCTTTCTGGAAGTTCTTCCTTACCCCCAAAATAACTGTGTTTTTTATTGTAGTACCTATGAACATGAATTTCTGTGTATTCTATGTATTATGACAGCACAAACTGGTACTAGTATTCAGGCCTAGAGCTTAGAAGATTAGGTTAAGCTTAAAAGGACCAGGGTATAGATAAATTAGAAATCTAAATACTAGTCGTAGTATTGTGTTTTGGCTAGCTACTGATGCTCCCTGACAGATTATCCCTTCCAAGATTACAGCTAGTGTGGCTGTGGTGGATTGAGAATCATTATAAATATACTAGACTTTTCTTTTAATCTATGTAAACAGCATCTGTTATTGTGTTAGAGTGAGGATCGATTGAATCACAATCAATCAAATCATTCCACTTAAAGAATAAGATACTCTAGCTATTATAACTTTATTAGAGGAAAACATCTCTATTCAATCAATCAAAGGCATTAAATTAAGGAGATCCTGTCACACCATTTGGACCTTCAATAGAACAGAAAGCCATCAGTATTTGAGTATCTTGAAGGTTAGTAGAGAGAGTTATTCTAGAAAAGATACTGAAAGGAACTCAATTGATGATGGAGTAGAGGGAAAACAGACTTTCTTTTTTCCTCTTCTATCCCTGAAATAGAGAAAGATTTTGTGAACTTCCAAAGTAGAAGGATTTGGACTTCTCTTTGGCATGTCAACAACACCCTCAGAACAACTGGAAGCTGATGTCTGAATCAGGAGTTGGGAACAAACTAGACATACTGAGGAAAGACAACTTCTGATGGGTCACAATAAATCCACCAGAAAATTACATTATGCCTAAGAGAAACTTCATTAATAACCTATGAAGTGGAGAAAAGGACTGCCAAAAAACAGGAGGTAAGTGTTATCTCTTTGCTACAAGTGCTCTCTAAGCTTTAGACCATTTTCCACTGAAATCTTTAAGTACTGGTAAGAGAACAGTTCTCATGCTTTTGAGATTTTTTATACCAACTGTCCTTAATATATCTCTTAGTAGATAATTATTTCTAAAAGCTAATTAAGTCTGACTGACTAATTGATGTCAACTGATAATAATGTGGTGAAACACATTGGTGGGAACTCATGAGATGTAGCACTGGAAGAGCATCTCCCACCCCTTGTTGCTACCTTTAGAAAACTGAGAAGTGTACCCAACCACATTCGGAAGACGTGGCCTGCTAAACCTAGTGTAAGCTGGATGCTCCAAAGTATGTGCTCTACTTACATTTCTCCCAAAAATAAAAAAGTAATATAATTGATCAAACCACTACAGAAACATCTTACCTGAAAAAAAAATAAACTTTGAACCAGATACTATCTCTATAAATGGATATTAGTACATGTGTCATGGTGAAAGTCATCATTTATATCCCTAGACTGTAAAAGTAAATAGCACCAGATTCCTGTCTTGTTGATCCCTAACTGTGATCTTACCCCCTAGTTCTCACCCTTCTACTCTCTCCTCCAATGCCATGAGTTCCACTATGGAATGTACAGAATCATAGAATCTCAGAATTGGGAAGGACCTTGAAAAGATGAAAAGCACTTGATAGAAGAGACTAAATATTGCTGTTCCTGACCCTGAACATGAATCTTCTATACACTCTCCCCAAAGTCATCATTAAACCTCCTCTTGATTTTGCCATCTCCCACAAGTGTTCCAGCCTGGAATTCCCTTATCTGATCACAATCTACTGTTATTCTTCTCCTTCTGCCTTACATCCCCATACCACATTCTTTGTCCTCACTGTGACCTCCAAGCCCTCCACCAAAGGGGGTGGTTTTCAAGTGTTATATCTCATGAGCCCCCCAGAAATGTGCTTTACCACATTGATTATTAGTTGACATCAATTAGTCAGCCAGACTTAATTAATTCTTTCCCAGGCCATTACCCTTACACTGGTTATACTCTATTGCATTTCCCATCTTGACCCCTTGATGAACCAGTTTAACTCTACACTGTCCTCTTTTCAATAGTTTCTTACCTCCCTATCCTATCACCTGTCTTGTTCTACCAATCCTCAACCTTGGATTATTTCCATCATCCATTGTCTTCCTACTCACACACTACTGAATGAAGTTGGAGAAAATTATAAAACCATGCTGACTGGAAGTACTACATGTTTATTACATAATTTTAATGAGCCTTTACTGAAACAAGGCAATTCTTTTACATCTCACAGAAGACTCGCTATCCTACTCACTATGGCAGCTTTTCCAAACCTTAACAGCCTTCCTCAAACTTTCCCCTACCCTTTCTGCTTAGAACCTTGCCTTTTCACTGAAAAAAATTAATTGAGGCCATTTGCAGAGAGCTCCCTCTTTTCCCATCCTCCTCATCTCAGAGTCATTCAAATACTGATCACTACTATCTCCCCTTTCACTTCTGTCTAACATGAAAAAGTGGTCTATGTAGAGGTCAAAGCCCTCTATGTAGCCTTGAACCTGTGAGTGAGTTAGGGGGATATCCACCCCAAACATGTGACGACTTCCCCTGGTAGAATAGGTAAATGAGAACAATTTGTTCCAACAGACACGTGGGCTGCTGAAGCAGAAGCTGTGAAGTGCTTAGAGTTTGGTCCAACATTGAAGACACTAATGTCATCCACTGCATCTGGGCCGTGGTTGGGCATCTTGACTTTTGTCTTGCCACCAGACTTCAATGACTCTGGAAGAGAGAGTGAGGCTGACAATTTCAGGCACCTCTGCCTCACCTCAATCCAATTCAAGCTCGAGTAAATACAACACTGTGATGTCAATGATCCTTTTCAAAAATGAAGGACAAACAACTACCTACAAACATGCCCATGTCTCCCCATCCTCAAAAAGCCCTCACTTAATTGTACTATCCCTAATAACAATTGGCTTATGTTTCTCCTCTTTTTCATATCTAAACTCCCTAAAAAGGAGGCTCTGCTTCCTTTCTTCTCTCTTCTGAACTTTTCTAAACTCAACTGCTTTCTCCAAGCTATCATTGACATCCTCACTGTCAAAACTAATGGGCTTTTTTTTTTTCAGTGAGGCAATTGGGGTTAAGTGACTTGCCCAGGGTCACACAGCTAGTAAGTGTTAAGTGTCTGAGGCCGGATTTGAACTCAGGTACTCCTGACTCCTGGGCCGGTGCTCTATCCACTGCGCCATCTAGCTGCCCCTAATGGGCTTTTCTTAATCCCAATCCTACTTGACCTGTCTGACCTACTTTGACATTGTTGGTTGATCACCCTCTTCTTCACTCCTACCACCTGCCTTGAATACTCTCTTCTCTCTGTTTTTGAGAAGTTTCTTGCTTTGTTTTGGAGAAGCTTCTCTCTTCTCCTACCTGTCCAAACCACTCCTTCTCAGCCTCCTTTGGTGGATCTTCATCCAGGACTAGAGCCAGATCAAACTATCTCACATTGTAAAATTTTCAGTCTAAGCATTGACACCTTTGGAAATGATCAAATGTTACAAATCAGGACTTGATTTATTGTTTTGTTATTGTTACACTTAATAAAGTGATAGAGAAAATGATAATTCAGATTAAATTTAGAAATGTGGTGAACTACTTTTCTCAAATAGCTGAATGTTAAATACTTACCAGCATAACCCTCCTATCCCCCAAGAATATTTCCTAGGCTTTCTTCTCGTCACACTCTAGACCATTTCTTTTGGTGTTATCAGCTCCCATGGATTCAAATATCATTTCTATGCAGATTTTTCAAATTATCCAGTCCTAACTTCTCTCTTGTCTTCTAGCCTCCCATCTCTAACTTTGTTATTGAACATCTATAATTATATGTTCTGTAGATATTAAATTCAATATGTCTGAACAATAATTTTGCCCTAGTAACATCTATTTTATGCTCCTTTTTCTCCTCTGACAATGCCACCACCCTCCAGTAGGTTCTCATCATCTCATGCCTGAACTATTGCAATAACCTGGTGATTGGTCTCCCCACCACAGGTCTCTCCCTATTGCAGTCCATTCTTCACTCAGCTGTCAGATTGATTTTCTCAAAGCACAGATCTGACTATGTCACTCCTGTTCTCATTCAATAAACTCCAGTGGCTCTCTATTACCTCCAGGATCAAATGCAAAATCTTGTTTGGTATTCAATGATGTTTATAATTTGGCCTCTTCCTGGCTTTCCTAACTTCTAGGGCCTTAATTTCATTGCTATTTTTGGATCCAATTACACTGGCATCCTTGCCACAATTCCTTGTAAATGATGCTCTATCTCCCAATTCTGTGCATTTCCACTGGCTGTCCCCCCCACCTGGAACTTTCTCCCACCTTGTTTCTTCCTCCTAGCTTCTCTAGGTTCCTTCAAATCTGAGCTAAAGTTCCAGCTTCAGCAAGAAGCCTTTCCCAGTCTTCCTTAATGTCTTCCCTCTGAGAGTATTTACAATTTATCCTTATTATGTATATTGCTTACATGTAGCAGTTTGCACATTGTCTCTCCCATTAGATTGTAAACTCATTGAGGAGAGGGACTGGGACTTTTGCCTTTCATTGTAACCCCAGTTTTACACATAGTAGATGTTAAATAAAAGCTTGTTGACTTGCCTTGACCTGAAAGCCTTCCATGATAGGGAATCCACTGCTTCCTAGAGCAGTCCAGTCCAGTTTTATATAACTTTAGTTGATAGGACATTTTTACAGTAATCCTAAATCTGTCCCCCTTTAACTTCTACCTCTTTCTCCCAATCCTATCCTCTGGGCCTAAGCAAAATATAGATAAATACCCCACAATATTTTAAAAGCTTGAAAATAGCTATCATGATCCTCCCAAATTTTCTCTTTGCATAGCTTTCCATCCATAGTTCTTTCAAGCAATCACCCTATGGTACAGTCTCTGGTCCTCTTACCATGTTGGTTGCCCTCAATTCCACACACTCTAATTTGTCAATGTACTTCCTAAATGTAACACACAAAATTGGGCACAATTTTTCAGATGTTATATAATCAGGGTAGACCTCATTCTATCTATCACATCCCTCATTGTAAATACCATGCTTCAATGATTACAGGAAAAGATCTTATTAATCTTTTCCTACTACTATGTTGGATACTGTTAACACATATTGATTTTATGATTCATTAAATGTCCCAGACTTTTTTCCACAAGGACTATTGTTTAACCATCCATCTGTCCGATACTTTGTGCAGTAGCTCTGTTTATGTGTGTGTTTTAACTCAAGTATAGGAATTTATATTCATGTACCTCTTAAGGATTTTGAGTCAAAGTGAGGCTGGTAAGGGAGGGACCAAAGGACCTAAAGAAGAAAGGAAGAAAGCACAGGTCTGTCATATTGGAAGTATTCTGAGGTCATCTAATCAAAAAAAGGAAGTCAGCTCTGTAAATTATTTAATTCAAATATCTCTCATTGACCTCAATGTATTGTTAGCTATCAGTACTCTGGAGCACCTGTAAATCTCTCCAGTATACATGTCATTTCAATCACTATTTGTTTGGGGGGTTTTGGGAGGTTTTTTGTTTGTTTTTTTAGTGAGACAATTGGGGTTAAGTGACTTACCTAGGGTCACACAGCTAGTAAGTGTTAAGTGTCTGAGGCCGGATTTGAATTCAGGTCCTCCTTACTCCAGGGCCAGTGCTCTATCCACTGCGCCACCTAGCTGCCCCCTCAATCACTATTTGTTAAGCATCAATTATGATCAGAATGATATGCTACATGCTGAAGAAAACTCAATTTTATTTTTGACCTCATTTTTAAAAAAACTTTGTTTTCCAACTTCTTTTCCTCCCTCCCTCCCCACCCCCCACCCCCAAGAACTCAAGCAATTCAATATAAGTTTTATATGAATAGTCTTGCAAAACATCTCCCCATTAGCCAAGTTGTGAAAGAAAACAGACAAAAACGAAACTTCAGATTAAGGAATTATCTTTGAACATTTGTTTTTTGCGGGGCAATGGGGGTTAAGTGACTTGCCCAGGGTCACACAACTAGTAAGTGTCAAGTGTCTGAGGCCGGATTTGAACTCAGGTCTACTGCACCACCTAGCCGCCCCAGATTAAGGAATTATCAAAAAAAATTATGCTTCAATCTGTTTTCAGATACCATCAGTTCTTTCTCTATAGATGGATTGCAATTGTCATAAGTCCTTCAGAGTTATATTGGATCATTGCATTGCATTGCTGAAAATAACCACGTCCTTCACAGCAGATCATCTTACACTATTGCTATTATTTTGTATACAGTACATTTCACTCTGCTTCAGTTTATGTATGTCTTTCCAGGTTTTTCTGATAGCATCCTTTTCATCATAACATTTATTTAATACCTTAAACTTGACAAAGAATTTTCTTCACAATAGCCCAGCAAAGTAAGTACCATACATTTTGTGAATATAATCCATCATCATAACTATTTTCCTCCATCCTATTCCCTTCCCATGATATTTACTCTATTTTCTATCTTCTTTTACCCTATTCCTCCTCAAAGGTATTTTGTTTCTGACTGCCCCCTCCCCTGCTCTGCCCTCCCTTCATTCACCCTTCCCTCCTTGTCCCCTTCCCCTTCTCCTTTCCTGCAGGGTAGAAAACACAAATTTTAAATGAGAAATTGTCACCATCTTCATGAAGCCTGCAGTTTAGTGGAGAAGATGTTGCATAAAATGGTGCCTATAATATACAATATTACTAGTGCTGATACTAAGGATGAGTGCATTAGAAATATTTAAAACAGTGTTATGTGATTTCTAAAAAGGCTCCAGATTAATCCTTAGGTGCTCAACCCAGCCACTTCTTTTTTTATGCTTCAAACTGTATTCAGATACTATCAGTTCTTTCTCTGTAGATGGATTGCATTCTTTATAAGTCCTTCAGAGTTGTCTTGGATCATTGCATTGCTGAAAATAACTAAGTCATTCACAGCAGGTCACCTTACAATATTGCTGTTATTTTGTATACAGTACATTTCACTTCGCATCAGCTCAGTAAGTCTTTCCAGGTTTTTCTGATAGCATCCTGTTCAACATTTCTTATAGCACAATAGTTTTCCATCATAATCTCACAATTTGTTCGGCCATTCCCCAATTGATGGGCATCTCCCCAATTTTGAATTCAACTTTTTTAAAATCTCTTTTTGGATACCAACCTAGTAGTGGTATTACTAGGTCAAAGAGTATTCATGATTTTATAGCCCTTTGGCCATAGTTCCAAATTGCTCTACAGAATGCTTAAATCAGTTTACAACTTTACCAAAAATGTATTAATGTCTCATTTTCCCCATTATCCAATCCAATAGGTATGAGGTAGTAATCCAGAATTGTTTTGAACTGAATCTCTCCAATCAATAGTGAGTTAGAACATTTTTTCATATGGCTATGGGGAGCTTTGATTGTTTCATCTGAAAACTTCATGTCTTTTGATCAAATGGGGAATTGATCTTATATTAAAAATTTTGATGCATTTCTCTAGCCTAGCCACTTCTCTACAGGCTCCTAAGACTGCTTCTAAGACATTTTAATGGAATTTACACACACACACACACACATATATATACATACCCTCACACAACACCCTGAACTTTCACATTTCTCAAGAAAGGCTTGTCTTTTCCTATTATCTCCTCAATAATCTCACATCTCACCTAAAACAGTGCTTTAAACATGGCATCATCTCATTTAATGTTGTCATTAGTTTGTAAACAGCCATTCCCCTCCCATGCCAACCACATGCTAGGGGGGGATGCAGGACAAAGGTCCTGATTTCTCTTTGTTTGTTTGTTTTGTTTTGTTTTGTTTTTTTGCAGGGCAATGGGGATTAAGTGACTTGCCCAGGGTCACACAGCTAGTAAGTGTCAAGTGTCTGAGGCCAGATTTGAACTCAGGTACTCCTGAATTCAGGGCCGGTGCTTTAACCACTTTGCCATCTAGCTGCCCCTGATTTCTCTTTTGAGATGAACATCACCATGTCTCTGTGAGAGCACTAGGAAATCAATATAACAGAAATGGGTTGTCAATTCTTATCCATACCCCATCTATATTCTGTGCTCGATAAAAGGATAAAGGAAAGCAGTACTGTTTTATGCCAGATGAGGGAGTTATTATAATCTTTTCCTTATCACATTTTTTAAAGAAGTACATGCAGGAATTTTTATATGTTTTTAAACTAATTCATTACCTCTATGCTCAGGAAGATCACAGGTTCACAGAGTTAGGGCTGAAAGTGACCTTAGGGTTAAACCCCCTCATTATACAGATGGGGAAACTGATGATCAGAGAGGTTAAATAACTTACATGGTATCACAGAGCTATTAAGAGACAGCATTTGAACCCAAGTATTCTTGGCTGCAAGTCCAGTATTTTATCCATTACTCCATGCAAAAAAAATAGGCTCATCAAATTCTGCCAAATCCAATATATCTCTGGCTGGTTTATCTATGCCACTTCAAGACACAAAGTATTAAAAGATATGGTGAGGTCTTATGGATCTTGGATTGACTGCCACATATTGTAGCCAAGATTTACACAGAAACCTTATGCCCAAAACTAATAAAGCTCATGCCATCAAAAGCAAGACAAAACACAATGGCATCTAGAGAACTAGCCAGCAGATTATCAACCTAACTTCTTAAGCAACAGTTCTGCACCAGAGCCAGAGAAGAAGCTGGAGAGGAAGCCAGCTACAGAGCTAGTTACACAGGACCTTGTTCTGTTCCTTACCCCTGTTGCTTCTGTTGGCTTCTGGGCCCTGCAGATGGAAGCACTGGCAGAGACAGAGAACAGAGAGAGAGACAGAGACAGACAGAGAGACAGAGACAGAGACAGAAAGAGAAAGAGACAGAGAGAGACAGAGAACAGACAGACAGACAGAGACAGAGAGAATGAGAGAGAATGAGAGAAAATGAGAGAGAGAGAGAGAGAGAGAGAGAGAGAGAGAGAGAGAGAGAGAGAGAGAGAGAGAGAGAGAGAGAGAACACAAAGGCAAAGGGCAAAATTAGAATAGGGCTTAGACACATAACAGTTTCCTTGGGCAGTAATGGCTGAGGTTAAGAAATCTAGTATTTTTCCTTTGAAAGATAAACTTTCTGTTTTGTTTTTGGTTTTTTGGTGAGGCAATTGGGGTTAAGTGACTTGCCTAGGATCACACAGCTAGTAAGTGTTAAGTGTCTGAGGCTGGATTTGAACTCAGGTGCTCCTGAATCCAGGGCTGGTGCTCTATCTACTGTGCCACCTAGCTGCCCCTGAAAGCGAAACTTTCTCAAAGAGAACCTGGAATCTGGATGCTTGATTCCCAGAGAAATTCGAATTTAAGGAGTGGGGAATTTTTTAAAAAGTGTGATTTTACAATAACACTAAATAGAAGCTGACAACAGACAGGAATACTTTGGGAAAACAAGGCATATTTTAAAACAGCCTAAAATCAATATAGTGCCTTGTAAGTAGATTTTAAATGTATGTCTAACTAGGGTAACTCTGAAAAGGCTCTCCTAGTCTAACACACTTTCTTGCCAACAGGTCAGCCTTTCTACATTAACAAGACCCTTCTCCTCTGAGAGGCAGTCTGTTTCTGCTGCCAATGCCTAATCTGAAGGTAGAGGCCCCTAGGATCATCATAATCCTTTCCACAGCACTGAGTCACTGCTTATTGTCACAAACAAATGAATACGTCTTGAAGTATGAAGCAGACAGGAGCAACAGATGAGTTCCTAAACCAATCAACATCTTGTTTTCAGGCAAAGGCATAGATAGATAGATAGATAGATAGATAGATAGATAGATAGATAGATAGATGGATGGATGGATGGATAGATGATAGATAGACAGACAGAGATGATAGACACATACATATATATGTATATATATATATGCAAATATGCATGCATATGTATATTGCATTCATGTGTAGATACACAGGCAATGCATTATGTATATACACATATAATACCTATATGTGATACACATTCATACATGTATGCACATGCATATAAGTGCATTATATGTATATGGTGCATATATACACATGTAAATGTGTACCTATATTTGTATACAAGTATAAATATTTATATGTATATATTATATGTATATTATTATCTATATGCTTCTGTGTGATATACATATATTATGCACATATGTGTGTGTTAATGCCAACAAGAGAAGGAAAAAGTAATATAGGAATAGTGAAAGAACTGATAAATGAATACAAAATCATTAACTAAGTACTTAATATGTACCAGACACTATGCTAAGTGCTAGGGATATAAATACAAGTGAACAAGACAGACCTTGCCTTCAAGGAAGAGAGAGAAAGGAACAGATGCAAGAAATATTGCTTGGGTAGAATCAACAAGATTTGCTACCAGATTGGATATCAGAAATGAGGCAGAAGGAAGCGCCAAAGACAACACCAAGGTTTTGAACATGGACAATCAATGAATGCATGGTAGTTCTACAGACAGAAATATCAAAGTAAAAAGGAGAAGGCTTGTTAGAAAGCTAATTCAAAGTAGTAGTATGCCAAGATGGTAGAATAAAGAAGAAACCCACTGCAGCTTTCCCAGATTTCCCCTCTAAACTGACATAAAATTGCCTCTGAACCATCACAGGAGCAGGGAAAGAGCCTACCAGCCTGGCAGGAAAGATCTATCTTATCTGGGTGGGAGGGAAGTAAGGTCCAGGAGAAGCAGCAGCAGCAGTAGCAGTTTCTGGGCTCACAGCAGGGGCTTGTAACAGGCCTCTGAGCCTGGGGCAAATCACCAGCAAGGTTCCACTTTTAACTGCACTACTGAACTGTAGTGAAACCTCACCCAAGCAGGTCAACAGCAGATTCCCACCCCTGTGACCTCCCAGCAGAGAGACTATTTCCAGGGCATACCAACCTCAGGGACTCAGCAGATGGTAACAAAATTACACTTCTAGGGCCTACTAGCAGAGTCACTGGTTCCCATAGCAACCCAACAGCAAGATACCACCCCTGGGCCAGATGATCAACAAGATCACTCCTCCAGGGCCCATCATCAAAAAGACTTTGTTAACTTTAGCAACTCAGCAAGCGGCTAAACCCTGAAGCCCAATGAAAAACACTAATGAGACCGGGAACCTCAGCACAAACCTTGGAACAATTATAGGAAGTGAGCCCAAATCAATATAAAAAAATCAAGGCACAAAAATGTGCAAAACAACAACAAAAAAGAATCTTGACTATTGACAGTTACTTTGGTGATAGGAAATATCAAGGCACAAACATAGAAGAGAACAGTAATAAAATGACTACAGGTGAACCTTCAAAGAAAAATACAAATTGGTCTCAGGCCCAAAATAAATTCTCAAAGAAAATTAATTACCCAGAATCATTAGAATAAGAGGGCAAAATAGAAATTAAAAGACTCTACCAATCACCACCTGAAAGAAATCCCAAAATGAAAATTCCCCAGAACATTATAGCCAAATCTCAAAGTTCGCAGATCAAAGAAAAAGTATTACAAGCAGCCAAAAAGAAACAATTCAAATACTGTGGAGCTATAGTCATAATTACACAGGACTTGGCAGCTTCCACATTAAAGAATCTCAGGGCTTAAAATATAACATACCAGAAAGCAAAGGAGTTAGGTTTACAACCAAGAAACACATGCCCAGGAAAATTGAATATATTCTTTTAGGGGAAAAATTGGACGTTTAACAAAACGGAGGGCTTTCAAGCATTTAAGTTTAAAAGGCCAGAGTTGGCACTCTCGGTTGGTATAACCATGGTGGCCCGTGTCCTCTCCGCTTGTGTCTTCCACCTGCCTGCGGCCTTGGTGCCGCTGTCTGGGCCCTGGGCCCCCACGCTCACCTTGGTGCAGCCTCTCGGCTCGGTCCCGTGCACAGTGGTGGGGTGGCAGCAAAGAGCAGCTGTGGTGGTTCCTGTCCTTGCACACATGCAGATTTCTGGGTTATCCCTACAGTTGAGCCATCAGTATGGTGACATGCCCATTCTGACACTGGAGAGCATTAAGGACCGTGTCCTCTATGTCTTGAAACTATATGATAATATTGATCCAGGAAAACTTTCAGTATCTTCCCACTTCATGAAAGACCTGGGCTTGGATACTCTGGACCAAGTAGAAATTATAATGGCCATGGAAAATTAATTTGGGTTTGAAATTCCTGACATAGATGCTGAAAAGTTAATGTGTCCACAAGAGATTATAGATTACATTGCAGATAATAAAGATGTGTACCAATAATTTTTTTTTAATCAAAGAATTCAGATGATCCCAGCGAGTGTCTGAATGTGAGAATACATTAAATAGATCTAGTTAAAAGAGATAAAGAAGGAAACTAAATCTTGCTAAAAGGTATCATAGACAATGAAATCATATCATTACTTAACATATATGCATCAAATGGTATGGTATTTAAATTTTTGAAGGAAAAGTTGAATGAGTTACAGGAGGAAATAGATAATAAAAACTATCAAACTATCCTAGTGGGGGACCTTAGCATTCCCCTCTCAGAACTGGATAAATCTAACCAAAGAATAAACAAGAAAGAAGTTAAGGAAATGAATAAAACTCTTGGAAAAGTAGATATGATAGATCTCTGAAGAAAACTGAATGGGAATAGAAAGGAATATACTTTCTTTTCAGCAATACATGGGAAATACATGAAAACTGACCATGTATTAGGGCATAACAAATTTACAACCAAATGCATAAAAGCAGAAATAATAAACACATCCTTTTCAGATCATAATGAAATAAAAATTACATTCAATAATGGACAATTGAAAGTGAGATTAAAAACCAATTGAAGATAGAGCACTGGCCCTGGAGTCAGGAGGACCTGAGTTCAAATCTGGCCTCAGACACTTAACACTAGCTGTGTGACCCTGGGCAAGTCACTTAACCCCAATTGCCTCACCAAAAAAACCCAAAAAAACAAACAAAAAAAAAAACCAATTGGAAATGAAATAATCCAATCCTAAAAATCAATTGGATCAAGGAACAAATCATAGAAACAACTGATAATTTCATTAAAGAAAATTACAATGATGAGATAATGTATCAACATTTATGAGATGCAGCCAAAGCAGTTTTTAGGGGAAAATTTATATCCCTGACCATTTACATCAATAAAATAGAGAAAAAACAGATCAATGATTTGGGCACAAAACTAAAAAAAACTAGAAAATGAAGAAATTAAAAATCCCCAACTAAACACCAAATTAGAAATCCTGAAAAATCAAAGGAGAGATTAATAAAATTGAAAGTAAGAAAACTGTTGAATTAATAAATAAAACTAGAAGCTGGTCATGAAAAAACAATAAAATAGATAAACCTTTGGTTAATTTGATCAAAAAAAGAAAATAAGAAAACCAAATTACTAGTATCAAAAATGAGAGGGGTGAACTCACTACCAATGGAGAGGAAATTAAGACAATTATTAGGAATTATTTTGCCCAATTATATGCCAATAAATTTGGCAATCTAAATGAAATTGATGAATATCTACAAAAATATAAGTTATCCAGATTAGCAGAAGAAATAAAATATTTAAATAACCCAAATTTAGAAAAAGAAATTGAACAAGCCATTAATGAATTTTCCAAGAAAAAATCCCCAGTACCAGATGGATTCACCAGTGAATTCTTCCAATCATTTAAAGAACAATTAATCCCAATAGTATATAAAGTACATGAAAAGATAAATGAAGGAGTCCTCCCAAACTCCTTTTATGAGAAAAATATGGTGCTGATACCCAAAACAGGAAAAGCCAAAACAGAGAAAGAAAATTATAGACCAATTTTGGTAATGAATATTGATGCAAAAATTTTAAATAAAATACTAGCAAATAGATTACAGAAACATATCACAAAGATCATACACTATAATCAGGTGGGATTTATATGAGGAATTCAGGGCTAGTTCAATATTAGGAAAAACTATCAACATAATTGACCATATCAATAAAAAAACACTATAGAAATCATATGATTATGTCAATAGATTCAGAAAAGGCCTTTGACAAAATACAGCACTCATTCCATTAAAAAAAACTAGAGAGCATAGGAATAAAAGGAATTTACCTTAAAATGATAAGTTCTATTTCTCTAAAACCATCAGCAAGTATTGTCTGTAATGGGGATAACCTAAAAGCCTTTCCAATACAATTGGGTAAAGCAAAGATGCCAATTATCACCTCAATTATTTAATATTGTATTAGAAATGTTAGCCATAGCAATAAGAGAAGAAAAAGAAATTAAAGGAATTAGAATAGGTAATGAGGAAACAAAACTATCACTCTGCAGATGATATGATGTTGTACTTAGAAAATCCTAGAGAATCAACTAAAAAGCTACTTGAAATTATTAACAACTTTAGCAGAGTTGCAGGATACAAAATAAATCCACATAAATCATCATCATTTCTATATATTACCAATAATGTCCAGCAACAACAGATAGGAAGAGAAATTCCATTTTAAATAACTGTGACCAGGGACAGCTAGGTGGTGCAGTGGATAAAGCACCAGCTCTGGATTCAGGAGGATCTGAGTTCAAATCCAGCCTCAGACACTTGACATTTACTAGTTTTGTGACCCTGGGCAATACACTTAACCTTCATTGCCCCACCAAAAACAAAACAATAAATAAATAACTGTGACCAATATAAAATACTTGGGAGTCTACCTCCCAAGACAAACACAGTAACTATATGACCAGAACTACAAAACACTTTTCACAAAAATAAAGTCAGATCTAAACAATTGGAAAAATATTAATTGCTATGGGTAGGCGTAGCCAATATAACTAAAATGACAATCCTACTTAATTTTATTTATTTACTTATTTAGTGCAATACCAATTAAAATATAAAAAATATATATTTTATAGAGCTAGAAAAAATGATAACATTCATCTGGAAAAAAACAAAAGTTCTAGGAATCAATGAAAAAATAATACAAAAGAAGGTGATCTACCAGTACCAGATTTCAAACTGTATTATAAAGAAATAATTATCAAAACAATTTGGTACTGACTAAGAAACAGAGAGGTGGATCAGTGGAATAGAATAGAGAAAACTATGCTATAGTTAATGACTATTGTAATCTAATATATGATAAACCCAAATATTGAAGCTTTTGAAATAAAAATTCATTATTTAACAAAAACTGTTGGGAAAACAGCATGAAAGAAACTAGGTATAGACCAACATGTCACACCATATACTAAAATAAGGTCAAAATGGGTACATGATTTATACATAAAGGATGATAACATAAGAAAATTAAGGGATTATGGAATTGTCTATCTGTCAGATTAAGGGACAGGGGAAGATTTAGGACCAAAGAAGATATAGAGAATAAATTTAAATGTAAAATAGATAATTTTTGTTATATAAAATTAAAAAGGTTTTGCACAAACAAAACTAATGTAATCAAGATTACAAGGGAAGTAGAAAACTGGGAAAGAATTTTTGAAATAAATATCTCTGATAAAGGCCTCATATCTCAAATATACAAAGAACTGCATCAAATTTATAAAAATACAAGTCATTCCCCAATTGATAAATGGTCAAAGGATTTGAACAGGCAGTTTTCAGACAAAGAAACAAAAGCAATCATGGGCAGCTAGGTGGCACAGTGGATAGAACACCGGCCCTGGAGTCAGGAGTACCTGAGTTCAGATCCAGCCTCTGAGACTTAACACTTACTAGCTGTGTGACCCTGGGCAAGTCTTAACCCCAATTGCCTCACTAAAAAAAAAAAAAAAAATCAAAGCTATCAATAATCATATGAAAAAATGCTGTAGATCATTATTGATCAGAGAAATGCAAATTAAAACAACTCTGAGGTATCACCTCACATCTATCAGAGTGGCAAATATAACAAAAATGGAAAGTATTGGTTGTTGGAAGAGATGTGGGGAAGCTGGGATGTTAATCCACTGTTGGTGGAGTTTTCAAAAGATCCAACCATTCTGGAGAACAATTTGTAACTATGCCCAATGGCCATAGAATTATGCATACCTTTTGATCCAGCAATACCATTACTAGGTTTATATCCGAAAGACATCCCCAAAAAAGAGAAAAAGAACTATTTGTACAAAAATATTTATAGCAGCTCTTTTTGTGGTGGCTAAGAATTGGAAATCAAAGGAATGCTCATCAATTAGGGAATGGCAAAACAAACTGTGGTATATGATGGTGATGGAATATTAATGTGCAATTAGAAATGACAAGTAGGATGACTTTAGAAAAGCTTGGAAAGACATATATGATATGATAAATTGAGAAGTAAGCAGAACCAAGAGAACACTTCACACAGAGACAGCAATATTGTTTGATGAAGAACTGTGAATGACTTGACTATTCTCAACAATACAATGGTCCAAGACAATCTCAAAGGACTATTGATGAAATATGCTATCCACATCCAAAAAAAGAACTGATATTGATGGAACAGGCTGTAGCATGCTATTTTCCACATTCTTACAATATTTTTTATGATTAAGTTTGCTTGTACAAAGTGGCAAGTATGGTGATGTTTTACATGATCATATGTGTATGGCTCATATCAGATTTTTTTTGCTGCTTCACTGCTGAATCAGGCTGTCACCCCCCCCCCCCGCTGAGAAAGACATTGTGAGAACCAGGGCAATGCCCCCCTGATGAGAAAGCATATGACTAGCATCCGGAAGCTGCCTGGCATCCAGAAGTTACATCTATTCATAGAACCACCTGTAAGTCATGTTAATCATGCTACCAGCCAATTAGCTTGGAGCTGTGTGTGGGTACCACCCCTCCTGAGGTCCCACAGGGGGCCTCAGCTCTAGGAGACTGAGGATCTACCTTCTTTCAGTTGGAGGTCTTGGTGGTGGCGACAGGGCCAGGGTAGCTAGGTTTTTTCTTTCTGAACTCCACAAGTTCTTCCTCTCTCTTTTACTAACTTCTAATATACTTTAATAAATGTTTAATGCCCAAAGACTGGTGCTATAAGCTTCTAATTTAAGGTGACCACACATTAGATTTTTAGTCATAACAATTAAATTTTAGCCATAACACTCACGGAGCGGGGAGGGGAGGGATTATTCTCTAATACTATTCTACTGTATTATGGAAATGTTTATTTTATTTAAGTTCAGAATAAAATAAATACTTTAAAAAACTAGTAGCCTTGGAGTCAGAAGACCTGGTTACAAATTCCAATTCTGATGCTTACAAGCTTTATGGCCTTGAGGAAATCATTTATTTTCCCTGGGCCTCAGTTTCTTCATCTGTATGATGAGGAGTTTAGACTAGAGGCACTTTCAGTGAGGGGCTGATGTAACAGTCTTTAAAGAGTTTGAGATTTCAATGAGCTGTATGCTCTAAAAATCATTAATATTGGATTATAAGCCATTGGGGAGTGTTGGATGACCTCGGAGGTCCCTTCCAGCTTTCGTTCTATGAACCTATGGGTACATTCAGTTTTTAAATGTTGGCTTTTAGGTACTGAGGGAAGGGGGAAGGAGCAACATATATCCAAGTGGAGATGTCCCATGAAAATTAGAAATATGAGGTGGAGATAACTGTACTTTCCCAGGGGCTCCAAAGTCACTTCTCAGAACCTTTCTGTTTCCTGGTCTCACTACAAAATTAGCACTGATTCCTTGGATGGAGACCTGAGAGAGCTTGGAAGGACATTTGGCCAGAGATGCACAAGTGGTCCTCTTACAAATATACTGATCCACAGATGGTGGGGTACTTCAAGCCTGATAAAAAGTCCTTGCAGAAGTGCTCTGAACTTTAGAAACAGAGGGATTGCCTGGGTAATCAGAGAGACAAGGACAGAGAAAAACTTTTAGGAAGCCACAATGCTACCTGACCCAGAGAAGTGTATGAGTATGGCATGAATGGAAGATAATGCTGAGATGGAGAGAGGAAAAAAGACTGCATCAGAGAGGATGGTAAAGGATAAGAGGGCGTGGACCATAGAAATAGCCCACAGTATTTCCTCTGGCTTACAGGCAGGCTTCCACATTTAATGCTCTGACAACATATACTCAATAAACCCTCAAAAGTCTGGGAAAACCAGTGTATTGGCAGTGCCTAATGACAATGTCCCAGCTTCTGTCCTTAATTCTCTTTGATCTTCTTTCCCAAACTGGACAATATTGCTTTACCTGAGACCTCTGTTTGGGATTGTCTACATTGTGGAGTATACATCAAATAGGTTCGTTAAAACTGCTTTACTCTAAGAGAGCCATCCAAGATTTCTAAATATCTGTATCAGCATATTTTCTATGTATTTAATTTACCTTTTCTTTTTCCTTTAAATGCAGGGATATACAATGTGAAAGCAGGCAAAAAAAAAAAATGGACTTCACTACATTACTGAAACATAAAGATTTAGAGTTCAACCAGGGAAGTTATAGTCCACAGAGAAGTCATAACTCAACCATATTATGGGCCTGTATTAAGCCATAAATTTAGCAAGCTATCGTTAGGCTGTAATGAAGGCCCACATATCACATTTTCAGAAACGATTCAACGGGTGCAAGAGTCAGCCAAGTTGACTGTTGAACATCACTCTGGAGATTTTGTTCCTCGTGAATTTTAATTCTCACACTTAGTGGAGCATCCACCTGGAGACTTTAGAGAATGCATTGTAGCAAAATGACCAGGAGGGTGAAGAACTGTCAGTGAGGAACAGATGCTATTGTCTTTAAAGAGGTCACATTTTCAGTGAGTTGTGCGTGCTGACAAATCATGAATACTGCATTATATCCTAGCCTGATGTATTATTAATGTTACACAATGGAAGTAGTCATACAACTCAATCGCAGACTGGATTACACTCCTGTCAGAAGACTGAGGTTTAACTTCTGGCTCTGATTTGCCCATTTACTCAAAGAATGCAACATTAATTTAACTTAGGGAAATGAAATGAACAACCTATTTTCCTAGGCCATTCTTGTATCTCTTACCAGTGTCCTTAGAATTTAACATCTTGCTGCCATAAAGATCGGAAAGGTCGACATTGGATAAAATATTTGTTTTCAAAAGGTTTCTATCAGGCCTGAGTTCATGTTTACATCTCAGACTTAAAAAACAAAGAGAAATTAATTAATCCAACTGAAATCCAGAAGATTGGTAAGTGAGTTATTTACCCAAAGGCAAGAACCTATTCACAGACGGCAAAAGAGAGCATATAGTCTCAGGCAGTTGTTTCTTTTTTCTTTTTTTTTTTTTTGTAGGCAATGGGGGTTAAATGACTTGCCCAGGGTCACACAGCTAGTAAGTGTCAAGTGTCTGAGGCCGGATTTGAACTCAGGTACTCCTGAATTCAGGGCCGGTGCTTTAACCACTGAGCCATCTAGCTGCCCTAAAAAATTATTATTATTATTATTTGGTTTGTTTTTGTGGGGCAATGGGGGTTAAGTGACTTGCCCAGGGTCACACAGCTAGTAAATGTCAAGTGTCTGAGGCCAAATTTGAATTCAGGTCCTCCTGAAACCAGGGCCAGTGCTTTATCCACTGTGCCACCTAACTGCCCCTCAGGCAGTTGTTTCTTAACCATATCAGGCTGCCCTGATAAAATATTTCCAGAAAAGAGTCAGTAGCTAAAAGAGTCTTCCAACCTTTTATCAGGTACTCAAAATGACCAAAGAGTCTTGAGTCAGTCTTGAGTTTCACATAGTTCATAGTGACTTTGTGTAAACTTTCAGAAACACTTATGTGTGTGACTGAACAAGACCAATTAGAATTCACCATAATTCAATACAATTTAACAAGCTTTTCTTAAATGCCTACAACACACAAGGCACTAAGCTAGGCTCAGGAGATGGGGAAAAAAAACAAAAAACCAAAGAAAAAGCAGACTCTGACCATGAAGAGAGATGCAACATGTACACAAGCAAGGAGCCACAAAGGCCATACAAAATGATGTCAAGAAGGAGAAAGCATTAACACCTGGAGGGATCTGAAAAAGGCCTCATGTAGGAGGTAATAGCTACACATTGCTTTAAATATATTATCTGCTCACAGGGAGTTATTTTACAAAGGAATAGGGGTGGATACAAACCCAAGATGGCTGAAGGGGTAAACTTCCCTCCACAAAACTCCTCTAAAGACATCTAGAAAATGCATGAGACAATCCTGAGGGGAAAAATCTAGGAAGTCAGAGTGAATCATTTGTCCAGCCTAGGCCTACATAGGGAAATAACCTAGTCTAACTACTTATTTTATAGAATCCACCGGGGAATGTCAAAAGTCTTACCTGTTGGATCTTTAAGCCTATAGCTTCTAGTATGTGTTCCCCTTCACAGCTAGGCTAGGACCTCTATGAGAAGGGAAATGCAGCTGGAAGTGGTGGTTTCTTATCTCTGTGGGTACCAAGAGCATTATTTATAAAGCCCCCCCACTACAGTAGCTTGACCCCCAATCCCAAGATTCATCCTTCATTTCCTTAAGGCAAATGAAAAGTAGCTCCCTGTCTCAATAAGTTGAGGGAACCTTGGCTTAGAACAGATGGAGGCCCAACCAGAGAGATTTTATACTCTCTGCAAGAGTTTCAAGTAGACTTATTATAGATTAAAGGAGTTGGGGTGGGGGCTTATCCTCTTATAAATAATGAAAACAGCACAAATGCAAAGTTTTGGTGGTTGAGAAGAGAGAAGTTGGTGGGAGTGCAGAAAAGACAAAGTATATTTTGTGGAAATTTATTGTGATTTGGGGATCCTGCCTTTGTGCTGAGATTAAAAAAGCCTTAGGCCCTCATTTTTTGGTTTTTTGTTTTGTGTGTGTGTGTGTGTGTAAGAGGGGCTAGGGCCCCTCCCCCTCCATTTCAGCTGCAGAGAGACCTCTGAGCCTGGCTAAACTATGCAGATGAAAACCCTGAGCCATGGGTGTGGCACGGCAGGCCCCATTTGCACAGGGGAAAGGCCCACAAAAACCCTCAGGGATGGGGGTTTGCTTCACCCAGCCCCAGCTGCCGGCTTGCAAAGCATGGGGCTTGGCCAGCTCTGGGGGCGGTGAGCCTGAGTTTTGCCTGGGAGAGCAGGTTAATAAAAAGGGGACTTATAAGAGAGATGGGGGGAGATGGTACAGAAGTGGGGAGAAAGTGAGAAAGGGCTCTGATACAGAGATGCTAGAGACATTGAATAAGAGAAAGACTTTGAAGGATAGAGAAAGAGGTTGGAGGAGACAGTAAAGGGGGGCAGTCAGCACAGAGGAAACCGAGAAAAAGCTATGCTGGGGGAATGCAGGTGAACTCCAGAGGACTAAGAGAACACAAGGAGAAGCAGGTCTGTGAGAGAGAGAGATGCAAGGTTTCAACAAGGCAGTATGGAGAGGAAAGTTAGACACAGGGGGTAGACAAAGTGAAAGGGGCTTGGAGTTAGAGGAAAAGAACTGAGCAGTAAAAGTGAAGCAGAGGAGCTGGAGTGAAGGAGAAAAAGAGTGAAAGTTGGAGAAAACCGGAGCATACCCTAAGGCAAGAGGCAGCAAGGGCCCTTATTATATTAAAAGCAGACAGGATGTATAATTTGCATTTCTTAACTCTTATCTCTTACGTTTATTTTTATAAATAAATTCTGCTTTGATCATTTAATTAAGAGGCTTCTTAATCTTTGCTTATCAATTTGGGAGTGAAGTAGTGTGGAGAAATTTTTAAAAGGCCCTAACAGATTGGCTTAGGAAATTAATAGCAGTCAGATAGCCAGCCAGTCAAAAGTCCCAGATTAGTCCACCAGTCAGATTAGGCCCCAGGCCAGAAAGTTAGTAAAAATATTCTTTCATTTGAATGGTGGCTCTGGTGGGACTTAGAGACCAATTATAATTTTTCTAAAGTTTTAATTTTTCATATACTTATAATTTTTCATATAAGTACAGTTGTAACTTTTCAGATTAGATTAGGATTGGTTAAATTAATTTTTTTTACAGTTTCCTGTGAGTTTCTACTTGTGAACAAAGACTGCCAGAATTCATACACAGGCTTTCCTACTCAACTCTGTAGCTTCTTTCATTCCTTCTTTGGGCAAAATATGGAAAGAGGAAATAGATTTAGCAAAATTCACTAAATTAGCTTTATCAGAGGATTAAGCACACAAAAAAAGTTTAATAAATTTTGTTTAAAGTTGCAAAGAGTGAATGAAACAAGGAAGGAATTAATACAAACTGGGAGAAGTATCAATAAGAACTGGGCTTGCATGCAACCTTTTGCCTTTTTTCTTCTTTGTTTTCTGGGATACTCTATATTTCTGCTCTTACTTCTTCCTGCTTCCCTCCTACAATCCTTCCATCTCCAAAAGTCATTTGTGTCAGATATTAAAGTATCTGACCTAAACATAACTGTTACCAAAGGACATGCAAAGAAAGCTCTAAGAAGGCTGAAATTAGAAAGACTCACAATTTGTCCCTTAAAGAGACCCCACAATCCTATCTCCCAGGTATATATCCAAATATGTTCTAAGGTCCTGGTATGGAATACCAGAAGAACTACAAAAAGTGTGTATGAAGGAAATTTTTGAGAAGCTACCAAAGCAGCCCACACAAACCATCTGTTTGCTTCCTTGATCCATTTTACTTGGCATGATGTAGAGAGAGATAGCAAATGGAGGGAACAAGTGTACTTGAATATTCATGTAATAAATACTTATTGAGCACTTTGTACCTATGAGTCACTCAGCTAATCATTGGGGTAATACAAAGAAATAAAAGATACAATTCTTGCCGTCCAGGATTTTATAGTAACCAAGTTGGAAACAAGCTGTAAAATGCATGAAACATTTAAATAACAGAACAAGATTACATTTGATTAAGCATCCTTAGCTGGCTTCTCCTCTCTCTTAACTCTGTCTCTTGGCAAATCATATCCATTATTACCTCTAGACTGATGACTAACAAATTGATATCCTCGGTGTTGACCTCTGTCGCAGAACTCCAGACCCACATTTTCACATGGAAATGCCACTAGCAACTCAAACTCAACCTGTCCAACTGAACAAATTATATTTTCCTTTAAGCCTGTTCCTCATTTTGACATCACTCTTCCAGTAGCATTATCATGTATCTAATCTCCCACATTGTAAGGCTTTGGCTCCTTCCTTTCCCTCTGTTCTCATATCTAATCAGTTATCAAATCTTGACCTTTTAGCTTCTGTGATATTTCTCACATCTATCCCCTCCTCTCTATTCTACTGTCAACATTCTATTGAACAAGCCTCCATTACAATTCATCTGGACTATTACAATATTTACCAATCTTCCCACCTTTACTTTCCCCTATTCCAATCCATCTTTCAATCTGATGCCAGGATAATTTACCCTTTATGTAGATCTAGTTGTCACTCCTCAGCTCATAAATTGTCAGTGGCTTCTAATTTCCTAGGAAGGAAAATTCAAAAAATCTTGTTTATCATTCAGAGCCCTCCCTCATCCAGCTGTACATATTTTCCTAGATTTGTCTTATACTTTTATATGCTCTGATCCAACTAAACTGGATGACTTTCTGCCACCTAAATCCAACCCATACTTTACCATCTCCATACCTTTGCTAAAATTAATTGCTTAACCCTTAAATGTCCTCTCTCACATTCTCACCTTTGCAATTCCTACTCATATCTTTTGGACTCATGTCCAATTCTAATTTCCGTCAGGAAGTATTCTCTAGTTCCTCTAGTCAGCAGCAATTTCCCTTCACCCCTAGGACCTTGTATAACATTGTGGCATTCTAAGAGATCCTTTATATTATTTTGTCTTTAAAATGTACATATTATATATCTCTAATAGACTCTAAGATCCATAACGAAGGAAATCAGATCTTAGCTATTATTTTCTACCCCAGATGTTTTCTTCACAGAGTAAGCACTTAAGAAGTGATCATTAGACTGAATTTAACTAATTTTTGTTGAACAAAACATTTAAATAACAATAAGGGTTACTATATTATTAAGTATCAAAAGAAGTGGTAAATTTTATAAAAACTCAGAGAAAGGAGAAGTCATTTTGGACTGAAATGGATGAGGAAGGAAAAGAACATGGGACACTGAAGGATGTATACAATTTGTATGGGTGAAAAAGAAGAGAAAGATCATTTTCTGAAAAGATAGCATGAGGAATTGTGGATAGGTAGGAATGAGTATAGTGTTCAGGAGGGATCAGGAAGCCTGATCTGCCTAGAGGCAGATAATATTTGAGAGCTATCTGAAATTGTGAAACCTATACTCAGAGAGCTAGAAGAGACCTTATAGGTCATCTAGGATACACCTTCATTTTATAGGGAAAGAAATTCATACACCATAAGGACAAACAATTCAAATCAGGAATTAAAGGGGGAGTTACTAAAGAGACTAATGCAGTTACACTAGGAACTCATGAACCAAGTCAAATTTTTAAAAGACAGTTAGGGAATTTGGAGCAAAGGCAAGTAAAAGAACAAAAATAAATTAGTTCCATGGTTTTATAGGAATAATGTAAAGAACATGAAGTTCAGAATGAACTAAAGCTAAGGAAAAATGCAAAGGATTGTTTATAAAGTTTATTTAATTTTATTTTTAGCTTTTTTAGGCACAAGAGAAAAATTTTTTTTTAAAAAAAGGATGGGAGCAGGGTGGCAGCTAGGTGGCTCAGTGGATAAAGCACAGGCCCTGGATTCAGGAGGACCTGAGTTCAAATCCAGCCTCAGACACTTGACACTTACCAGCTGTGTAACCCTGGACAAGTTACTTAACCCTCATTCACACACACACACACACACACACACACAAAAGGCTTGGACCCTTAGCAAGAATATAGATGAATGATAACAATTATATACAGAAGGCTGAAATAACCAAATCTTATTTTGTTTCTGGATTGTTGTTGTTGTTGTTGTTGTTGTTTTTCCCCAGCCAAGGAGAATGATATTTGAAATGCTATTAGAAAAATCCAGAAAGACCTGAATGAGCTGATGCAACATGAAGTGTACTGTATACAAAATTACAGCAATATTATGAGATGATCTGCTGTAAATGACTTGGTTATTTTCAGCAGTACAATGATCCAAGACAACTCTGAAGGTCTTTTGAAAAATGCAGTCCATCTACAGAGAGAGAACCAATGGTGTCTGAATACAGATTGAAGCATAATTTTTTTTGTTAGTTTCTTTATCTGAAATTTTGTTTTTGTCTCTTTTCTTTCACAACCTAGCTAATGTGGAAATATTTTGCATGACTACTCATGTATAGCTTTACAAAAATATTATAATTGCTGAGCCACTGTTGGGGATCTCTGAACAATCAAGAACAATAGAAAAGTACTACAAAACTAGAGATGGGCATATATTGTCCCAAGATGCAAGTTCATTTCAAGTATAAATTGGTTCTTTGCTATTGTATTTCCAATTTTGGCACAGAGTAAGTGCTTTATAGATATTTGCTTGATCAATTGATTATTTTAAAAAATAGGAGAACAAAAAACATAAAAAGAGAAGAGGGAAAGATCATTAAATTATAGGCTAGTTGACAAACATTTATTAAGTGCTTACTATGTGCCAGTAATTGTGCTAAGCACAAAAAAATACAAAAATAATCAAAAGATAGTTCTTGCCCTCTGAGCTCACAATATAATGGGCATCTAATAAGATGATTTTTAATAGAGTTGCATGTAAAGTTCTATACTTATATTTTCAAATAAACTTTACAAGTATAGGAGATGGGAGGTGTGGCCAGTGAATAATTTGTGTTGAAAAAGATTCATTAGTTTGGGTGAACCACCAAATCAAAACAAGATGACAATGTTATATGTCAGCCAAAAAAGCTAACACTGTCCTAGACTGTCCTAGGAAAATAAAAATGTACCAAATGAGAGAGGCTGTGATTTCATTGTACTCAACTCTGGTCATGCCACATCTCCAATATCATCTTCAATTCTGGGCACCACATTTTAAGGACATTCACAAGTAAGATTTTATCCAGCAGAGGGCAACCATAATAGTTACTAAATGGGAGACTATGCCACACAGTGATAAGGTGATATTGGGATCTTTAGCCTGGAGAGGAGAAGACTTAAAACTGGAGGAAGGGAAGAGAGAAAGAAAGGGGAGAGGAAAGCTATATTTAAGCATCTCAAGTGCCTTCACATGGAAAAGAGATTAGACTTCATCTATGGGGTCCTAGAGGGTAGAACCAAGATCAGAGAGAAATTACAAAGCAAGTATATTTCAATTTAATGTAAAGGGGGAAAAACTCCCTTGCAATTAGTGATATCCAAAAAATCATGTTTTGTGATGGTTTGGGAAGAGATAATGTAAGAGATTGAAAAACCCGGATTGGGCAACAGAAAACCAAAAAATATATCTCTGTGCCATGCTCCCTTGATAGATTAAAACTCACAGCTTATTATTCCCAGAGTTCAAGGTTAAATTTAGAACACTGGTGTTTTAGACTGAATATACACCAGGTGTCTGTGGGTTTTTGGCTAAGGGTACAGGGCCTTGGGTCTCTAGTCATGACTTCCAGAATCTAGGTAAGAGCAGGATAAAGGGCAACAGAATGAATGTCCAACCATACCACCTATGGTTCCTCTATTAACCAAAACACCCCATTATCTGGTGTGCAGAATCCCAGGGAGTTCCATTGTATTTCTATTATATTATGAGTTTTATGCATTAACTTGCTAACTGTGTAGTTATATATAGTTATATAAGGTTGCACATGAATGTCCACAAGTTTGACTAAATGTAGCTTATAAGGGAAACATCTCTGGAATTTCACTCAGCACTCTCCAAAGGAAACTTTGATTACTATGTAGAGGGGAGCCGGAAACTGAGGTTATGACTGATAACTCTGCCCTCCTCAAGGAGGGGTTACAAAACTGTAATTATATTTTTCCTTCCTCTATTGTTTGTCAAGGAGAAATTATTTGGGGGTACAAATTTCACTTTTAGTTGCTATTTCTTAAAAGAGGAATATTCCAAACTTCATCACAAATGGCAAAGTTAATATGTCCATTTATACAAACATATATAGCAAAAAGAAATGAAAGAACTTAGACAAATTAGACTATAGTGAACAATATACAGAATGAACATGCTCTCCTGATGGGAGCAAGATACCTTAGATCAACTAAGAGTGTTTCTGATTTCACCCATGGGGAATCCCCTAAAGTCTCTAAAGAGGGAAAGTATTGCAAACTTAAAGAACCTAGAGAACCAACTAAAAAAATAGTTGAAATAATTAACAACTTCAGCAAAGTTTCAGAATATAAAACAAAACCACATAGATCATCAGCATTTCTATGTAATACCAACAAAATCCAGCAGGAAGAGATAGAGAAATTTCATTTATAATAACTGCAGACAATATAAGATACTTAGGAGTCTACCTGCCAAGACAAATCCAGGAACAATAGAAACACAATTACAAAACTTTTTTCACACAAATAAAGTCAGATCTAAACAATTAGAGAAATATTAATAGTTCATGGATAGGCTGAACCAATATAATAACATTGACAATTCTCCCTAAATTAATTTACTAATTCAGTGCTGTACCAAACAAATTACTTAAAACATATTTTATATAGCTAGAAAAAATCATAACAAAATTTATCTAGAAGAACCAAAAGTCAAGAATATGAAGGGGATCGATGGAAAAACATGAAGGAAGGTGGCTTAACTGTACTAGATTTCAAACTATTGTGTGTCATCATCAAAACAATTTGGAACTGGCTAAGAAATAGTGGTGGATCAGTGGCATAGATTTCATATACAATACACAGAAGTAAATGACCATTGTAATCTACAGTCATCTAGAAAATTCAAAGATCCAAGATTTGAGGACAAGAAATCACTATTTAATGAAAATTGCTGGGAAAACTGGAAAGCAATTTAACAGAAAATGGAATAGATCAATACCTTACACCATATACCTGGGGGGGGAGGGGAGGGAAGAGGAGGGATTTACAGCAAATTTCTCTGATAAAAACTTCATTTCTCATGAGTATACAGAATGGAGCCAATTTTTAAAGAATATGACCCATTCCCCAATTGATAAATAGTCAAAAGATATGAACAGTTTTCAGGGGTTGGGGGGATATCAAATCCATCTATAACCACATAGAAATGCTCTAAATCACTATTAATTAGAGAATGCAAATTAAAACAACTCTGAGATACTACCTCATACTATCAGATGGATTACTATATCAGAAAATGGAAATGATAAATGTTGGAGAGGATATGGAAAAATAGATACACTAATGCACTATTGGTGGAATTATGAACTGATCCAACCATTCTGGAGAGTACCTGTAGCCCAAAGAAATTTCTTTTTAAAAAAGGAAAAGGGCCTATATAAACAAAAATATTTAAAGCAGCTCTATTTTTGGTGGCAAAGAATTGAAATTTAAAGGGATATCCACCAATTGGGGCATGGCTGAACAAGATATGATATATGATTATGAGGGAATAATATTGTGCTATAAGAAATGATGAGCAGAATGCTTTCAGAAAACCTGGGGAAACTTACATGAACTGATACAAAGTGAAGTGAGCAGAACCAGGAGAACAGTGTAAATAGTAACAACAATATTGCATAATGAGAAACTGTGAATGACAGCTAATCTCAGCATTATGATGATCTAAAACAATTCTGAAGAATTTATGATGATAAATGCTATCCACCCTCAGATAATGAACTAATGCCATATAATTGCAGACTGAAGCATACTTTCTTTTACTTTCTTTATTATGCTTGGGTTTTTGGTTAGCATTTTCTTTTGCAACATGACTAATGGGATAATATGTCTTGCATGACTACACATATGTGATCTATATCAAATTGCTTGCCTTCTCAAGGAGGAGCTTGGAGGGAGAGAGGGAGGGAGAGAAAGACAGACAGAGACAGAGACAGAGAGACAGAGACACAGAGAGAATTTAGAACTCAAAAAAAATTTAAGACATGTTAAACATTTTTGTTTACTGATAATTGAGAAAAAATAAAAACAGTCAAAAAGGAAAAGAGAGGCAAGATGGAAATCAAAGACAAGTTGAGATGCTGGCTCCTGATTTAGCTCCTATTTCCTAAATTCTTTTCTCCATGAGTCTCTCCCTGAAAAAAAAAAATCTGCAGTTAAGTTCTCCCTTAAAACTGGAAACAAGACAATCTCTCCTTTTCCCAGCTCTCACCAACTCCACTCTCACACAGACACATGGTTTCGAGTAATCATTTTCTCCATCAATAAGAAGAGTTTTATGAAATGTCTCAGTCTTGGACCTTGTATATGTATACGGACATAAATATACATACATATGTGAATGTATATCTGTGTTATGCTGGTAATTATGTGTGAAGTAATGATTCTCTTCTCCAATAAGGGGAGTCATACAAATATACCAGTAGGTATATACTGTAGATATGTTTAGATAGCTAAATAGGTAGGTGGGTAGGTGGGTGGGTGGGTGGGTGGATGGATGGAAGGATGGATAAATGCATATATACATACACACAAACATAGACAAATATATACATATAATATGAATGTATATTCAAGGTACTGTATTAGAGACTAGGGATACAGAGACAAAAAATTGCCCAATTCCTGCCCCCAGGAACTTACATCCTACTTAAATCCATTATAACAGGAGAAGAAACAGAAAATACTTAACCCAATGACACAGGAAGCACTTCAGCAACAACCTTATTAAAATTCTTTTCCAGGGGCAGTTAGGTGGCGCAGTGGATAGAGCACTGGCCCTGGATTCAGGAGGACCTGAGTTCTAATCTGGCCTCAGACACTTGACACTAGCTCTGTGACCCTGGGTAAGTCACTTAATCCCCATTGCCTTGCAAAAAAAAAAAAAATATGGAGTAAAATTCTTTTCCAGTCAAGAGAATCTTCTAGCCACAGCTATATGGCAAAATGGATAGGACACTGGGCCTGGAGTCTAGAAGAGCTGAGTTCATATACAGTCTCAAACATTTACTAGCTATGTAACCCTGTGGACAGGTCACTAAAGCTCTGTTTGCCTTAGTTTTCTCAAATGTAAAACGGGAATACTTATTGTACCTATTTCCCAGGGTTGCTATGAGGATCAAATAAGTTAATATTTGTAAAAGCACTTAGCACAGTGCCTTCTACATAGTTGTTATTTAATAAATTCTTATTCTCTCCCCTTTCATTTTCAGTCAAGAAGATGTAGTATCTTCTTATAACATAATAACCATTTATTTTTCCACAGGAAATGAAAAAAATCGTCATCAAAACTAAATCTTCTACCAGGCTATTTCATGAAAAATATGTAGTGTATTAAGGATATAAACAGAGAAACACTAATGACTAGTGCCCCAGATGGGGTTGCAATCCATGAATATTTTTCACAGACTTACCCAAGTATAGTTGGAAAAGTCCTCTGAGATCATCTAAGCTAACCTATACTTGAACAAGAATTTTTTCTAGAACATTTTCAACAGCTGGTCATCCAGTTTTTGCTTGAAGCATGAACCCACCCAGCCTCCTAAGGAAGCCCATTCTACCTCAGGTGAGCTCTAATTAAGAGGAAATTTCTCCTGACATCCAGACTAAAGTTGTCTCTCTTCAGCTTTCACTCACTGCTCCTAGTCCTTTCCTCTGGGGCCAAGCAAAGCAATCCTAATCCTTATTCCATATTAAATCCCTCCAAGCACTTGAAAACAAGTGTTTTCCTCTTCTATCATGTTCCTCTTGTCTTCTTTTCTTCAAGATAAACACCCCCGAGTCTTTGAAAATCTCTCCTATCTTGGTCACCCTCCTCTAGATAACTCTGTCAATATCCTTCCTAAAATGTGGCAAGTAGAGCTGAATATGATATTGCAGACTGGGCTTTCTCTGTAACTCTTCTCAGCCCTCTGTTTTCACCACATCCTCCACATTTTTCTTCTACCTGAGACCAATTTCCTTTGGACCACAAGAAGGAAAATGCATTATAATTCAACAAACCCAATTATTGAACTTTTCCTCTGTACAAAGCAGAAACCTAGGTAGGAATTCTGGCACCTGGAAAAAGTTCAGTAAGTAAAATTTAGTGGAGGTGAACCTTAGGAGAGATAGTACAGTCTGAGATGGAAAGGGGATTGTCCGACCCCTCCTTAACCTCCCCCAGTCTGTAATCCCACTCCCAGGCCCTCTCAAGGAAACCCCATCAACTCCTGCAAAAACAATGGCCATCAGAAGACTATGAGGCACAGGAATGACAGGCCCTGGATGTTGGCACCTGAAATAAAGTCCTAGCTATTCAGCCCTAATTACTGCTCTGGTGCAAAGCCATTTACTAAAGAAATGGATGAATAAAACAGGATCTCTGCTCTCATGGAATTTTACAGTCTAACAGAGCAGAGACATGGTAGCTTAGGAAGACATAGTGTCACTTAGAAAACAGTTTGTGAGCAATACTAATAACATCCATAAACTTCAGTTTACAAAATCCTTCTCTATGAGGTCAGTAGTTCAAGCATTATTATCTTCATTTACAAATGAGGACACTGAGGTTTTGCAAGGCTAGACAACTTGTCCATGGTCACTAGAATGTTATAGATCTAATTTCCCCAGATATTGTTTGTCTTGAGAAGTTAAGTGGCTTGACCATGGCGACTTTCTCTAAGGCACAGGAAGAGAGGAGAAGAGATGGAAGTTTCATCAGTCAATGGTCATTGAGCCAAGATTTATCGAGCACTTAAATGTGTAAGAAACATTCTGCTCATTTCCCACAAGAGCTAAGCATGCAGTTCTGGCAATCAGTATCAGTCTGCTGACTAGATTCTATACAAAATGTACCCATTTCTGACACATAGTTCACTTTTCCATTCTTTTCTCTAAATAGGTTTTATCTATAGTGCCTTACCTGTACTTAATGTTTCTGCCACTTCCTCCCCAATACTGTTGTAATTATGTTTCAAATAGTTCTGGATCACTACTATACCTCAAAATAACTCAGGAATTCCTACAGGTCACACCTCACAGCTCCAGCAGACTGATAGATGTAGATATTTACTGAAAACACTTTGTCAGTATGACTTCTACCTGATATTCAAAGGAGTTGTTTTCCCTTCATTGATTCTTGGAATTCATGATTTCTCAGTGCTCTCTGACGCAGGCTTCTGGAAAAACTTTCTCAATCTTGTATTACCATCAGCATTCCTTCCTTCTGCCTATCAGTGAATTGGACCTTTCTGAATTTGCTTTCGCTTTCCCACCTTCCCTTTGCCAGGCCACCAGAAACAATTCTTTCTCTTGAAGAGAATTCTTTAATTTAAAAAATGTGCATATTACAGAGAGATGTAAGGGGATTTTTAAGCTCTGCCAACCGCCAGTAGACTACTCAAGTGTTGGTAGGGCACTAGTCTTCTCTTTTCCCAGTCAAAGAAAATACAGGGTCCTTCCTTGGTCAATGAAGTGACAATTCTCCACAGAGTATGCTATATGCTCTCTTCTAAGGAGATAGTATTACATTGTTATTGCCATTGGTGTTGTTGTTAATAATAATATAATAGCTAGGATTTACATAATACTTTAAGGTTTACAAATTATTGTCTCCTTCTATTCTCCAACAACCTTGAAAGGCCAGCACTATCATTATTACTATTTTACAGATGAGGAAACTAAAGCACAGATTAAATGACATGCCAAAGATTATACAGTATTCAATCTAGTGTAGCATCTAGTTAATCAACAATCATATATTTCTCCATGGAGTAGCAACAGATTTAATTAAATTGGCTTCTATAAGTTCTATTGATTCATAAGTATATATAGAGAGAGATAGATTTGAAAAATCTCTGGACATAGGATTATCAATTTAGAGCTGGAAAGAACACAAGATGTCAGCTAGTCCATCCCCTTCTCCTTATAAGAAAACTGAGGCCCAGAGAATGTAAACAACTTACACAAGGTAGTAAATGGCAAAAAGATTTCAGATTCTCACTCCAATTTCAGTATTATTCCAATTGAAACATAGTATGTCTTCTTACCCAGAGAGTAGAATACTGTGGAAATCTACCTTTATATTTAAGAACCTTGGATGTTTACTATAAGGAGAAATCTTTTCTTTTCCTGATGTATTGATGTCCAGCCACATCTCCCTCATCTTAGACTTGTGAAGTTGATTTTTTTGAGTCCAAGTATAGGACAGTGAAATAGTTGAGTAGACAGAATGCTGGATCTAGAGTTAGGAAGACCCAAGTTCAAATCCAGCCACCAGCATTCACTAGCTATGTGAGCCAGGCAAGTCATTTGACCTCTGTCTAGGCACCCCCAGATGTAAAATGGGGATAATAGCACTCATCTCCTATGGTCATTGTGAGGATCAAATAAGATAATATTTGTAAAGTACTTTGCAAACATTAAAGCTCTATATGAATGCAAGCAACATGCAACTTTGGATTAACTCCTATTTATTTCCTTCCCATTGGAAGAATAACCTGATGTGCTAGCCTGGCAAGATGAATAAATATCCTAACTCTATTCTAGTGTTTTAGCCGTTCCTCTCAGCTTTGTGTCGTCTGAAAATATTTGAAACTAATATCAAAAAGATTTTTAGAATGAAATTTTTAGTTCTTGCTATTCGTGCTATGAATGATGAATTTAACCTATTTAGGAAGCACCTTGCCCTTGGTTGAAAACAGAATATTGTTGGTGGCTACCCCTCATTATCAAATAGAAACAACTTTTAAAAGGTTATCTAAAGACATGGGTAGAATCTTCCATTTTACAATATCAGTCTTCAAAATCACTCCAGTACTCAAGTAACAACAGCAACAACAACAACAACACCTTTGGCAGCATGTCAAAATCCTTACTCCGTTTTAATCTTAAAGCACAAGTCTTCCCCTGGTAATCAAGCTCTAACAAATGATCAATGCTAGAGATAGATTTTCCATTATTCCTCCTGCTTTTCTCCTTGCCTGTCCTTTTGTTAATTTTTTCTTTCTTTTATTTTATTTAATCTCACACACACACACTGCTACCAATAAAAGTAGACCAGAGGAAGCTGGGAACCGCCTTCACTGCTGTTTAAATACCTTCCATTTCCAAGCTACTATTGAAACCAGACATTAAAGATATTTTTTGAGCAATGAAACACATCCTTTCAAATTCTTTCCCCTGTGCTGCCCTTCCTGGGGCACTCCAGCTGACCACTATAGTGAAGAATTTTTTCTCAAGCCTCTTTACAAATGTCTACCCTAGCCTGAAGCCATAGCAATAACCATGTAAGAATGCCATTTGATTAAGCACCTGCCCAAGTAGCATAATCAAAATCAGGCAGATTTAGGAAATGGTCTATCTGTTGTTTCTTTTGTTTGTCAGTTCTGTTTAGTTTCCATAAAATCCAGTGTTTATGGGAGAACACAGGTAGACCCTTGACTGCACTAAAAACATCATCAACCCCTGGGCTGCTCAGTTAAAAGTGTTTCTTGGGTCATTAAATCAATCATTCAACAAGCATTTATTAAGTACTATGTATCAGGTACTGATAGAAAATGTCTGTCTGATGAAGCTTTACAAATAGCTGAATAAAGGAAATCAAAAGGTAAATGAGAAAATGAAAGATGCCTAACTGAATGCAGAATTCCAGAGAACAGAAGGAAAGAGAAGAATGTTTTCCTAAATAAACAATGCAAAGAAATAGAAGGAAACTGTACAATAGGAAAGTCAAGAAATCTCTTTAAGAAAACTAGAGAGATCAAACGAATATTTCTTGCAAAAAAAATGGGCATAAAAAAAGGCCAAAATGGTAGGGACTTAATAGAAGCAGAAGAGATAAATAAGAGATGGCAAGAACAAACAAAAAACTACACAAGAAAGATATTAACATCATTGATAACCACAATGGTGTGGTTACTGATCTAGAGCAATAAGACTAGTGGAGGTGATGGAATTCCAATGAAGTTATTTAAAACCCTAAAAGATGATACTGTTAAAGTGCTGTACCCAATATGCCAGTAAATTTGAAAAGCACAACAGTGGCCATTGGATTGGAAAAAATCAGTTTATTTCCCAATCCTAAAGAAGAGAAATGCCAAAGAATGTTCAAATTACTGCTCATTTCACATGCCAGCAAAGTTATGCTTAAGATTCTGCAAGCTAGGCTTCAGCAATATGTCAACTGAAAATTACCAGGAGACAAGGCTGGCTCTTGAAGAAACAGAGGAACTAGAGACCAAATTGCCAACATTTGCTGAATTATGGGAAAAGCAATGAAATTCCAGAAAAGCAACTACTTCTGCTTCATTGATTATACTAGAGCCTTTGATTATGTGGAGCACAACAAAATGTAGCAAGTCCTCAAAGACCTGAGAGTACCAGATCATCTTATTTGTCTCCTGAGGAATCTGTGTGTGGGCCAAGAAGCAACAGTTAGAACTGAACATGGAACAACTGCTTTAAGATTGGAAAAGGAATATTATAAAGTTATATATTATTACCTTATCTATCTAACTTATATGCAGAATACATCATTCAAAATTCTAGATTGGATGAATCAAAAGCTGAAATTAAGGTAGCCAGGAAAAATATTAACAATCTTAGATATGCAGATGATACCAATCTGATGACAGAAAGTGAAGAGGGTGAAAAAAGGAGCATAAAAGCTGGCTTAAAGCTTAACATAAAAAAGAAAAACAACTAAGATCTTGGCAACTAGTCCCATCACTTCCTGGCAAATAGAGAAAGAAGAAATGGAAGCAGTGTCAGATTTTATATTCTTGGGCTCAAGGATCTCTGAAGACAGTGACTGCAGACATGAAAATGGAAGACACCTGCTCCTTGGGGAAAAAGAGCTATTAAAAATCTGGACAGCATACTAAAAAGCAGAGACATCATCTTGCCAACAAATATCCAGTCAAAGCTACAGTTTTTCCAGTAGCAATATATAGCTGTGAGAGTTGGACTAGAAGGAAAGCTGAGTGCTACAGAATTGACACTTTAATTGTGGTGTTGGCGAAGGCTTTTGAGTGTCCCTTGCACAGCAAGGAGATCAAATCAGGCAATACTTAAATTAAATAAGGCTATTCATTGGAAGGTCAAATACTGAAGTTCAAGCTTAAATACTTAAACCACATAATGAAAAAATGGGACTCACCGGAAAAGACCTTGGTGTTGGGAAAGACTGAAGGCAAAAGGAAAGAGGCATGGCAAAGAATGAAATGAATAGATAGTGTCATGGAAACAGTGAACTTAGACAACTTTGAAAGATAGTGAAGGATAGAAGTGCTTGGTGTGCTGTGGTCCTTGGGGTCATAAAGAGCTGGATATAACTAAATGACTGAACAATAACATCAGATGCTGTGTTGGACAATAGGGAAATGTAGACCAAAAATTAAACAGTCCTTGCCATCAAGGACTTGACATTTTATTGGGGAAGATAATGTGCACACACATAAGCATATTAAATACACACACACACACACACACACACACACACACACATTGGGCCTGGAGTTAGGAAGGCCTGTTCTCAAAACTTGTCTCAGACACTCACTTCATGACTTTGAGCAAGTCACTTAACCTCTGTTTGCCTAGTAGGTAGCTAGAATAGAGCACTGGACCTCGAGTCAGAAAGATCTGAGTTCAAATCAGGCCTCAGACACTTACTGGTTGTGACCCTGAGCAAGTCACTTATCTTCTGTTTGCCTTAATCCATTTGAAAAGGAAATAGCAAACCACTCCAGTATCCTTGCCAAGAAAACCCCATGGATGGTAGGGTCCACAGGGTCATGAGGAATTAGACAGAACTGAAAAACTAAACAACAAGAAAAAAGGATAGAAAACATGTAGGAAATGGAAATATAATTACCTCAGTCTATATCACAATGAACTAACTTCATTTCCTTTTTCTACAGGCTAACTTATCAGGTAGATTATAGGGTATGCTTTTGTTCTAATTGCTCTAGGTTTTAATAGAATACTTGACAAAGTTATGATATTTTTATGGAAAAGATGGAGAGATAGGAGTTACACAACTATTAAATTAGGCAAGTTCAGAATTAATTGAATGACTGCACTAAAACATCAGTTATTCAATGCCATCTAATAAAGGGATCTCTAATAGATTTGATTGTCCCAACGATTTGTCCTTGAGACTATACTGTTTACCATAAATATCAATGACTTAGATAAAGGCATAGATATTGTGTTGATCAAATTGTGCATGATGTAAAACTGGGAGGGATATTTAATATGTCCAATGATATAACCAGGAGATAGAAATATCATTTGACAGAGAAGAATTTGGGGTCATATCTAATAAAGTTTAATTGAATAGATATTCAATCTTTACCGTTGGGTTCAAAAAAATCAACTTCATATTAACAAGTTAGGGGATGGAGTTGGCTGGAAAGCAGTTAATCTGACAAAAGATTTTTGTGTTACTGTAGCATAATCAAGTAAATGTTTTACTGGACTGCAGCTAAAATATGAGGTAATAGTTTGAGATGAAAGCAAAAACAATCTTGCATTTTAAGAAGTATTAAAAAGTATAGTGTTCAGATAAAAGTTAGATGACAGTTCTACCGCATTTTACAGTCCTCAAACAATATGAGTTCAGTTCTAGGTAGCATATCTTGGGAGAAGTGTATCTGAAAGAGGAAAGTTTGGGTGATGAGAGTACTCAAAATGATTAAGTCACAGGGAGAACTATTGATGAATCACAGAAACAAGGTATTGGATTGAGTCTATGCATCTCTGTAGGGCAGAACCATGACCATCAGTTGGAAGCTATATGAAGGCAGACTTTGATTCACTAGAAGGAAGAGATTGGTAATGATCACTGCAATGCAAAGAGATACAATGAAAAGAGCATTGAAATGGGATGGGGGGAGAAGGGACAAGCATTTATTAAGTGCCTATTACATACTAGGCACTATGATAAGTGATTTGCAAAACTATCATTTGAGGATCAAAAAAATCTCAGAACTGTATAATCTTATGGTTGGAAGAAACATCAGAAGCCATCTAGTGCAACCCACTCAGAAGTCAGAAGAGTTGGGTTCAAATATCTGTTTTCCCATTTATTGTATGATCAGTTTAATCTCCCTCAGCCTTATTGACCTCATCTGAAAAAGGGAAATAATAGTCCTTATGTTACCTACTTCATGGAATTATATGAAGCAAATGAGATTATGTATGAAAAGCATTTTATAAGCTATAAAATACCACATAAATACATGCTATTATTATTAATAACTAAGCTCACCACAAATGTCATTGGCTGGTTTGTGAGGCAGTGTTTCCTATCACTTAAGGCAACAGTCAATGGCATACAGTAAGTGCTTAATGAATGCTTCTTGACTGACCAACCATTTTTCATCCTGGAGAAAAGATGATAAAATCACTTTCCTTCCTCAAAATAGAGGAGTAAGGGGATAAGGGAACACTAAAACATAATAATGCTGTGAGATACTGTCATTTTATCAGTTTGTTTTGTTTAACAATTTGTCCTTGCTACAGGTAAAAGCATAGAGACTATGTTAGGATATTATTGTGGTATAAAAACAAAGGCATAAATAAATTTTTTAAAATAAATAAATACAAGTAAATGTAAGCTTTAAAAACATGGACATTCTTCACCATCTTTAGGTCAAACTGATATTTCTTGGTCTTTGCTCAATACCCACTAAAAGAAAACACCAGGGTCCATTAAAGCTGACATCAAAATGATAGGCTGCATAATATAGGCATGTATACATATATAGAAATGTTTTTCTTAAGGAAAAACCATGTTCCAGAATGCTCCAGGATATCTCCTTCCTTCAGATTCCATCTAGTTTCTTCATGTGTCAGAAATTATACCAATATTCTGGTTTGGAATATTCTATGGAAAAGATACATTTACATAGCTAGTCATTATGCTGATAAGAGTTCAGCACAGTAGTATTCCATTACATTTATAAACTGTATTTGTTCATTCATTCTCCAATTTAAGCTTCCCATTCTTGGCATCTTCAAAAATAGCTAAAAATATTTTTGAGTATACTTAGAGTTTGTTTTGCTTAGAATTATTCTCTCTTAAACAACATTTCCTACAATTTGCCCTTTCCTCTTCTCCCCTTTTTCTCTTATTTCCCTGATAAGTGAAATGAATTTTTGTAATCAATGATGTGTGTATTCTTCCTTGTTTTTTCGGATCAGATGAGAGTGAGATTCAAGTGTGAGCTGCTCCCTTCATCCCCTCTGCCTGGTTTTTATAGATGTCTAGTTGTATAGTCTCATTATGTGAAAAAATTTTCCATAACCTTCCTCACCTCCAACATATTCCTCTTCTCTCTTTTCATTCATTCTTTTTTTCCTATTTGTTTGTTTGGTTTTTGGAGGGCAATGAGGGTTAAGTGACTTGTCCAGGGTCACACAGCTAGTGAGTGTCAAGTGTCTGAGGATGGATTTGAACTCAAGTCCTCCTGAATCCAGGGCTAGTACTTTATCCACTGCACCACCTAGCTGTCCCCATCATTCTTTCTTAAAGATAAGTAAGACATAATAAAACTTCTCCCAAGCCTTGTCTAAATGGACTCTGTGACCCCTGATGATGATAGACTTCCTAAGGGATGAATTTATTCTCTTTCCATATTTGAATGTAAGTATTGTATCCTTATTTAGTTCTTTACTGTTGTTCATTCATGTTTACCTTTTTATGTTTCTCTTCATGCATATGTTTAAACTTTGAAGTTTCTACGCAGCTCTGGTCTTTTCATCAGGATTGATTGGAAGTACTAGTAGGCTTCCACCAGTCGCGGACGACCATGGATCAGCGCCTTGAAGAGCCACAAAGCCACAGTGTGGCTGTGCAGTCCGATATGGGAGCCACAGCTCCTGCTGCAATGAGGATATTGGAAAATTGCGCTCTCTGTTGCCCTTGGGTTCCTGCATCTCATTCGTTTTTCTTCCTCCCGAGCTTGAAGGCCCATCTCAGCTGCGTGCAAGCTGCTCCTGAGTACTGAACTCAATCAGGCGCAGTCCTTGGCCATCTCCTCCCAGCTACTGATGTCTATTCCCAGAGTCCTCAAGTCTCACTTGCATACATCTCTGTAGTGAAGCTGGGGGCGTCCAGCATGTCTTTGGCCTGAGGCTAACTCACCATAGAGTAGGTCTTTAGGAATGCATCCGTCTTGCATGCAGTGCACATGACTGAGCCAGCGCAGCCGTCTTTGTTTCAGTAGCGTATAGATGCTCAGAAGTTGCATGCATTGGAGTACTTCTGTGTTGGTGATCCTATCTGACCAAGATATGCCAAGGATGTGCTGAAGGCAGCACATGTGGAAGCTGTTGAGCTTCTTCTCTTGTCTAGTATACGTAGTCCATGTTTCACTGCCATAAGGTAAGGTACTCAGGATGCATGCTCTATAGACAGCAAATTTGGTTTGTCTTGTCAGTTTACTGTTTGCCCAGACACGCTTGGCAAGCTTAGCCATGGTTGAAGTAGCTTTCCCAATCCTCTGACTGATCTCAGAAACAAGTGACCTTTATTTCATTAAAGGTCCCTGCCCCCCTGTAACATTATACTCTTTTTTTAACCAGGGTAAGTTATTCTTGGCTTCAAGCTTATATCCTTTTCCTTCAGGAATATTTTATTCCAGTTCTCTCCTTCTTTATAGTGGTGGGTGTTACATCATGTGTGAGCTTGACTGTGGCTCCTCAGTACTTGAATTCTTTCTTTCTTGCTGGTTGTAGCATTTTTCTTTGACTGGGAAATTGGATTCTTGCTATGATGTTCCTAGAAATTTCCATTTGGGGATTTTTTTCCAGAAGGGAACTTGGCAGAATCTTTCTATTTGCACTTTGCCCTCTATTTCTAAGGGCAGTTTTCCTTTAAGATTTCTTGAAATTTAGGGGCAGCTAGGTGGTGCAGTGGATAAAGCACTAGCCCTGGATTCAGGAGGACTTGAGTCAAATTTGGCCTCAGACACTTGACAATTACAAGCTGTGTGTCCCTGGGCAAGTCACTTAACCCCAATTGCCTCACAAAAACAAACAAACAAACAAACAAATAATTAATTAATAAAAAAGTAACAGAAAATCCATTTTAAAAAAGATTTCTTGAAATTTGATGACTAGGCTCTTTTTGGGGTTATGGTATTAAGATAGTAAGATGAATCTTCAGGTCAATTTTCTTCTTTTTTTTTGGTCTTTTGACTTATAGTTTTTCATTTACTATTGTGAGCTTATTAGCTTCTGTTTGACCTATTCTAATTTTGAGGGAGTTTACTGCTTGAACAAGGTTGTGTACCTTTTATACCAAGCTTTTAATTCCTTTTCCAATTCTTTCTTCAATAATTCTTATTTTTTTCAATTTTATCTCATGCATCCTCATTCTATTTACCAAAAATATTGTAAACACTTTTTAAAAACCTTCCTCACGGGGCAGCTAGGTCGTGCAGTGGATAGAGCACCAGCCCTGGATTCAGGAGGATCTGAGTTCAAATTTGGCCTTGGACACTTAATAATTACTAGCTGTGTGACCCTGGGCAATTCACTTAACCCCAATTGCCTCACCAAAAAAACAAACAAACAAACAAAGAAAACCTTCCTCATCTCTTCCAGGCATTCTAGTTGAATTTTTGCCCAAGATATGTTTTTCTCTTAGGTATTGTTTGTAGATGTTTTGGAGTCATTCTTTTATTCTGTGTTTGTGTTTTGAGTTTGTCTCCCACTCTACTACTTTTTCATAACAAACTTCTCTTTTTCTTTTCCTCCTCCTCTTACTCCTCTAATTCTTCTAGTCTACTTCCTAACTTCAGACTTAGTGTTAGGTCTAAACTTCTAAAAGGATAATTTGGACTGATCCTGATGCTGCTTTCTTGAGGTATTAAGTATTGTTCTGATTCAAAACCTCAGGGACAGTCCATTCTGTGGACCTGAAAGCTTTCATGCTTCCAGAGTGGTCTGATCTATGGCACAATCTGATTGCTGCCCCTCTGGTTTCAGTGCTGTTAATACCTGACCTGAGTTTAGGTCTACACTAGAGTGAGCTGCTGCTAGCTTCAGCACCTATCAGACAGCTAGAAAGTTCTGTTGGTTCAATGTGACAGAATTGCAGGCTCCCCTTTAGTCTAGGATTCCTATCTTGGTTTTTCTTTCACAAGCTGTGGCTAGATGCTGGGAATGATACTCTCCTCTAAGACTGGTGACTCAGACACACTATTACTCCTGCTGCTTGCTTGCTTCTGAGTTAAATTTTCTGTTTTCTCTGCACACAACTCAGGGTCTTCCTAACCCAAAACACCATCCCTCTGTGCTGGTTGATTCTATAATTTGGAACTGGATAGTAGACAACAAAGCTACCAGTTCACTTCTGACACCCTTTCAGTGCTTCAAAATGGGTCTGATGGAGCCCTGATATGGGTCTGGGAATTTATCTTGCCTTGGTGTACAACCTACCCCTGAGCACTGTAATGGGTCACATCCAAAGTGTTCCTGGTCCTCTTCATTCCCAATATCTATAGACCCTCCTCCCCTTCTCTGTCTCTCTATGCCCAGCTGGGCTAGGCAAATGACTCACTGTGACATTTTTTAAGTTTCTCTATCAGGATTTAGTCTGGTGTTTTTTCTAGATCTATTTAGAAGATATATGAGGAGGGGAACCCAGCCTCACCAGATCCTACCATTTTACCATCTTGCCTCCTAAAATATTTCAAATTCAGCAGGGAAACAAGCAAGGAGTGGGGAGAGTTAAAGGGAGGCTAATACAGAGGAGGAAACAGTCACAAGCAAAACAAACTTCCTGATCCTGAAGAAAGGCTTAAAATTGGGAAGGGGGCTAGGAGAAGAACCAGAATCTAAGGGGATACCTTAGCTTACCTCTTAGAAAATTAGGGAAAGGCTGAACAAATTATGGTTCATGAATGTAAAGAAATATTAATGAACAATAAGCAGTAAAGCTTGATTTCAAAGAATCCTGAAATGACAAAGAGTAAAGACAGCTAAACCAGGAGGCAAATTTATGTAAAGAGAGGAACATTGTGAAGAAAAATCAACTCTGAAAGGCTTAAGAATTTTGACCAAAGCAATGATGAACCATGTCTCCAGGGGACTTATTATGAAGCATATTACTAACTTCCTTAAAGAGAGGTGATGGGTACAAAGACAAACTTTTTGAATATGGCAACTGTGTGAATTAATTTTTGCTTGACTGTGCTTTTTTGTTATAAGAATTTTGTATTTGTTTCCTTTCTCTCTGTTAATTGGAGTTAGGATGTTTAGTAGGGTGATAGCAATAGTGATAGAGAAAAAGGTTCATTATAATATCATAAAAATGCACAGAAGAGAACAGAAGGAAGTTCAGAAGGAAGCACAGACAGGTAGGACAGTTTTGAAAGTTGTGTATGAAATTTGTTATGTATAAACTCAGTGTTTTTAATTATCATTTTAAAAGTCAAGCCATGTGATGGAGATTCATGGATTTACATAGAATCTTCTTTTAGTGTTCTTCCAGAATATGGAAATGTTCTTTTTGGTGTTTAAATTGAGGATTTGGATTGGATTGGATTGGATTAGATTGGATGACATAACATACATATTTGCAGTTCCCAAGCACAGCCTTTATATAGTAAAAGGGGAAAAAAAAGAAACTCACAGACACCTGCAAGTTAACCAATATTTGCCAAGTCATTAGTCTAGCCACAGCTCGGAGACAAAAATCCATGGTAAAGTCATCTACTCCAGACAGACCACGTTTGTAATGGACATGCCAAAAGAGCCTTGAGGTTGGTAGCCCTGGTGTGTATCTGAATCAGGAAATCTCATCATATTTCTTCAAGATTTCCTTCAGTCCTTTACTCCAAAACACACTGAATCTCAACCATATGAAAATCAAATCTGCAAAGTACTTGGGTCTGTTTTGAATTTTTTTAATGTAATTGGAAAAACGAATTGCACCAGTTTGAAATACATTCTTTCAGAGTTTATTCCCATTTGTTCTAACATTTTATAGTAGATATTGCATTTGGTGAACTAAAAGAGCATTGGTTTAATTCTCCCCATGGGTATATATCATTTATAACCTTCATTTGTCAAATAAAAATGATTGGTAGAGCTTTCTTTGTTTTAGTGATTGGTAATATTTAAATTTGGGCAATTCAGTTACTTATTTAACTGGAATTAGAATAGATGGAAACCATTTAAATGTAGTTTAACACATGCTAGAATACACTTTGGAAGTTTGTGCAGTGATTAAATGAGTAATTCCAACATTTTGCTTTTATTTGTCTCTCTCTCTCTCTCTCTCTCTCTCTCTCACACACACACACACACACACACACACACACGCACACACACACACACACACACACACACACACACACACACTATATATATGTCCTACTTGCGAACTTTTGGGGACTCTTTTATATACATTTTGGACCAATTTAAGAGCCAAAAGGAATAAAAATGCTTTTTCTGTCCAATTCCACAGCTGTAAGTCATGCACATCTATTCATATATGGGTGTGTGTACATATGTAAGCATATATATTTTAAACATATAATAAACATATATGTAAATTATTTTAGCAGCTATGGAGCTTAAATGATCTTAAGTACATTTAATATAAGAATTTAAAAAAAAAACCTTTGAATCTCATTGAACCTGAAAAGGAAATAAAGGTGTTAATTTTTTGCAAGGTAATAAAAGCTTATATGTATCACTGGAGTACCTCAATAATTCAACATGTCAAGTTATGATTTGAGTAGTGTGGAAACACACAGGCTTTCACAGGTTTTATAGGTTTTCAAACTGAAAGGGCCTTGGATATGAATTAGTCCAACCCCCTCATTTTAAAAATGAGGAAACTAAGGCCAAGGTAGAAGTGACTTGCTGAAAGTAACACAGAGAATTCAAGAGGTAGCATTTAAACTTTATAATCCAAATCTAGCACTGTAACTGTATCTTTACAAATTATAAGGCTCACAGAATTTGAGACTTGTCATATAGATAATAAATGTCAGAGGCAATATTTGAAGTTAAGTTTAGAATTTCTCTTTTTTATTCCAAATCCAGCATTCTAACCACTATACACACTGCCTGCCACCCCAGTTATAATAGTTCACTATAATACAATACTTTCCCTTACAAAACCCTTTCTGCACAGCAAATATGTGAGATAAATATTATGGCTTTCATTGTTCCCATTTTAGAGATGAAGAAACAGATAGAAATGCTGACTGTAGAGTTGAAACTTCAATTCAGGCTTAAACTCTTGCTTTCCAGTATAATGTCCTTTTTTCTATCTCCTTACCTACAGACTTGCCATCTATGTCACTACTATCTGAGCCCAAAAGTTTAACTAAATTAAAAATATATATGTGTTCTAAAATTATTGAGGCAGAACTAAATTTGCAGCCCATAATTGAGTTTTTCTTGTTTGTTTTTAACAGAACACTCAATGTTTAGTTAAAAGCCTAAGGTTGATTGAGGCATTCCTACAATTTAACACCCTTTCATCCTTGTTTCTGTCATGTTGTAGGTGGTCAACAATTTTTCTTTATCCAAATTTTTTTTATTTTTTTTTAAGTTGTGTTCCTTGTTCCTGGGACATTTTAGCTCCAAGATAAAGCCTAGAAATTTTAGTAGGAAAGCCTGAGTCATTCTAACCCAATGGGATAAGTAAATGGCAAGAGGTGTCTTTTAATCTCCCTTAGTCAATTCATTTTCATTTTGCACTCTTTTCTAGTAAGAATCTAGTCTCTGCTAGAATGTCATCATTAAAAGCACATGTGGTCACTATTGTGGTTCAGAAACAATCAGAAGTTCTTTTATTTCCCTTTTCAAAGACCCAAACAGTAGCTTACATTTTTTATACATAACCAATTGTTGAAAAACATCTGGAGAGCTATACCTTTCCTCCTTTATAGACAAATTCTTTCTTTAAAGGAAAATTGGAAAATCTTATGAAGTCTCTTTCCTATGAATCCAAAACTTTCCACTAATGTGGTATAATTCCTTTGCCTGTATTACTCACTCTTTCCATATTATTAATCGACAGATATACATGGGTAATATAAAAATTTTTGCAAATACAAAATAGTTTCTCCTTAGCTGCCATGTTCTTTAATCCCCACTCTATACTTCAATGATGGTTCAGCACCACACTCACACTTGGATGGCACAGAGCATAAATAAAGTCTCCTGGAAGCAATGTGCGTCTATCCATCAGCCATGTGCACTGAACATTCCTCACATTAAAAAAGAAAAAAAAAAGAATGTCACGCCAGACATATTTACTCTATTATGGAAAAGTACTTCCCAGAGAGATGGCAAAGTCTGTAATGACCTACATTTTTAAATCCACTTGAGTGCTATAAATTGTAAGACATGTTACCTATGGCTCTGCTATACCAACAGATGGAATCTTCCATAAGTTTACTATTGATTTCCCAAATCTCACTCTTCAACAAATGAAACATTCTTTATGCAACAAAGAAACATGTTATATGACCCCAATCTAATTTAGGGATTATATTGTCAGAATTTTTTAATGTTAAGATATGGGACAGACATTAGAGATCACCCCAGATAAGGATACTATGGGGAAATAACTTACCCTATATCAAATGTCTAGAAAGGGGTAGAGCCAAAACTAAAAATGTGGCTCTTAACTCATGGGTCAGCATTTTACATACTCTATACCATCACTGAATCTAAAGATGTTCTATATTGCATTATTTCTCATTTTAAAATATATTTTATTTCATTTAAAATTTTCCAATTACATGTGAAAAAATCAATATTCATTTTTTAAAAATTTTAAGTTTTGAATTCCTTGCCTCCCATACTCTCCCACCCCTTGAGAAAACAGGCAATATGATATTGGTTATACATGTAAAGGCAAGCAAAACTTATTTTCATATTAGCCCTGATGCAAATGAAAACACACACAGACATGCACACAAAGAAAAATAAAGAAAAAAAATTTAAGTATGTTTCAATCTGCACTTAGAGTTCATCAGTTCTCTCTCTGGAGGTGAATAGCATTCTTCATCAAGGGTTCTTTGGAATTGTCTCAGATCATGTCTTGATGAAAATAGCTAAGTCTTTCACAGTTGATAATCATAACAATATTCTGATGCTGTGTACAATGTTCTAATGTAGTTCACTTCACTTTCTATCAATTCATATAAATCTTGTTTGGTTTTTCTGTAACCATCCTGCTCATCATTTATAGCTCAATGGTATAAAATCACAATCACATACAACTTGTTCAGCCATTCCCCAGCTGATGGACATCCCCTTGCTTTCCAATTCTTTGTCGCAACAATAAGAGCTGTTATAAATATTTTTGTACATGTAAGTCCTTTTCCTTTTTCATTGTTCTCTTTGGGAAACAGACCTAGTGGTGCTATTTCTGAGGCAAAGGGTTTGCACAGTTTTATACCCTCTGAGTGTAGTTCCAAGTTGTTCTCCAGAGTGGTTGGACCAGTTTACAGCTTCACCAACAATGCATTAGTGTCCCAATTTTTCCACATCCCCTCCATCATTTGTCATTTTCTTTTTCTTTCATGTTAGTCCATCTGATAGATGTGAGGTAGCATCTCAGAGTTGTTTTAATTTGTATTTCTCTACTCAATAGGAATTTATAGTATTTTTCATATTATTATTTATAGCTTTGATTTCTTTTTCTGAAAAATGCCTGTTCATATTCTTTGACAATTTATCAATTGGGAAATAGTTCATATTTTTTTATAAATTTGGCTTAGTCCCCTATATATTTGAGAAATTAGGCTTTTATCAGAGGAATTTCATGTAAATCCCCTCCCTCCCTCCCAGTTTTCTGCTTTCCTTCTAATTTTGGCAGCATTAGTTTTATTCGTGCAAAACCTTTTTAATTTCATGCAATCAAAATTATTCATTTTACTTCGCATGATCCTGTCTATCTCTTGTTTGGTCATAAATGCTTCCCTTGTCTATATATCTGACAGATATATTTTTTCCATGCTCCCCTAATGACTTCTATCACCCTTTATGTCTAAATCATGTATCCATTTTGACTTTATCTTGGTATATGGTGTGAGACATTTATTTTTCCCCAGTTTCTGCTAAACTTCTTTCTAGTTTTCCCAGCAATTTTTGTTAGATGGTGAGTTCTAATCCCAACAGCTTGGATCTTTGGGTTTACCAAACACAACATTACTGTGGTCATTTACTACTGTGTATCATGTACCTAATCAATTTCACTGATCCACCACTCTATTTCTTTGCTACTGTTCAGTTATTTTGGTCGTACCTGACTTTTTCTGATCCCATTTGGGGTTTTCTTGGCAGAGATATTGAATTGGTTTGCCATTTGCTTCTCCAGCTCATTTTACAGGTGAAGAAATTGAAGTAAATAGGGTTAAGTGACTCGGCCAGGTTTATACATCCAGTAAATGTCTAGACCAGATTTAAACTCAGGTCTTCCTGACTGACACTATATCTAGTATGCCACCTAGCTGCCCTTTTCAATTTTTTAGCCATTACCTGATTGTTTTGATTATAGCTTTGTAAAATAGTTTGAGTTCTAGTACTACTAAGTCACTTTCCTTCACATTGTTTCATTGATTCTATTCATATTTTTGACCTACATGGTTTTTCCAGATTAATTTTGTTATTTTTTCTAACTCTATAAAGTAATTGTTTAATAGTTTGATGAGTATGGCACTGAATAAGTTATTAACTTGGGGCAGCTAGGTGGCACAGTGGATAGAGCACTGGCCGTGGGTTGAGGAGGACCTGAGTTCAAATCCGGCCTCCAACACTTAACACTTACTAGCTGTGTGACCCTGGGCAAGTCACTTAACCCCAATTGCCTCAACAACAACAAAAAATAATAATAAGCTATTAACTTAGGGGGCAGCTAGGTGGTGCAGTAGATAAAACACCAGCCCTGGATTCAGGAGGACCTAAGTTTAAATCTGGCCTCACACACTTGACACTTACTAGCTGTGTGACCCTGGGCAAGTCACTTAATCCTCATTGCCCCACAAAAAAAAGTAATTCACTCAGAAAAAATAGTTATTTTCATCATATTGGCTTGGCCAACCCATGAATAATTATTATATCTCCAATTGTATAGCTCTATTTGTGTGAAAATTGTTTTGTAATTGAATTCCTCTATCCCTGAGTTTTTCTTGGCAGGTAGACTGCCAAGTATTTTATATTGGCTATAGTTATTTTAAATGGAATTTCTCTTTCTATCTCTTGCTGCTGGGTTTTGTTGGTAATTTATAAAATTGCCAATGATTTATGTGGGTTTATTTCATATCCTGCAAATTCACTACTTTTTTAATTGTTTCAAGAAGATTTTTTTACTTGATTCCCCAGTGTTCTCCACATATACCATCATATCATCTGCAAAGAGTGATAGTTTTGTTTTTTCATTGTCTATTTTTATTTCTTCACTTTTTTCTTCTCTTATTGCATTTCTAGCACAATATTAATGGTATTATTAATAATAGTGGTAACAATGGACACTCTTGTTTCACCCCTGATCTTATTGGGAAGGCTTCAAGTTTATCCATATTACAGATAATGTTTGCCCTTGGTTTTAGATAGATATTACTTATCATTTTAAGAAAGGCTCCATTGATTCCTATGCTTTGTGGTAGTTTCAATAGGAATGTGTATTGTATTTTGTCAAAAGGTTTTTCTGCATCTATTGATATAATCAGATTTTTGTTGTTTTTGTTATAGATATGGTCAATTATGCTTACTTTTTTCCTAATATACTTTTCCTAACCAGTCCTGCATTCCTGCTATAAATCCCACCTGGTCTTAGTGTATGATCTTAGTGCTGTAATCTCTTTGCTGGTTCCTTGCCTGGAACTGTAGTATTGAATTAATTTCTATTCCCTGACCTAGAAGTGAAAAGGTTTGGAGGTTGATGGGAAAGGAAATTCATGACATGAAAATAGATTAAGAGCAGTATCATGATGTGTCTGGATAGGCTAGAAATAGTAGATTCTCACCAATAAACAGGAATAGATGGGTGAAAGATTTGCAGAGATGGGGGAGACTGGAGATGTACTGAGGTGGAGAATAAAAAGCATGGGGGAAGAGAAACCTGGAAGGACTTACATGAACTGATGCTGAGTGAGATGAGTACAACCAGGAGAACATTGTGCACAATATCAACAACATTGTGTGTTGATCAACTGTGATAGACTTGATTCTTCTCAGCAATACAATGGTCCAAGATAGTTCCAAAGGACTCATGATGGAAAATGCTCTCCAAATCCAGAAAAAATAAGAACTGCTGAATCTGGATGCAGATCGAACAATACTATTTCTATTGTTTTTGTTGTTGTTGTTTTTCTTTTTTGAGGTTATTTTATTTTTGTTCTGGTTCTTCTCTCGTTACATGACTAATGAAGAAACATGTTTAATATGATTGTACATATATAACCTATTTCAGATTACTTGCTGTCTTTGGGAGGGGGGAGGAAGGAGAAGAATGGAGAAAATTTGAAACTAGAAATCTCATAAAAACAAATGTTGAAAATTATCTCTAAATGTAACTGCAAAATAATAAAATATTTATATGGGGAAAAAGGCATGAGGGAATGTCATAAAGATGTCAAGGGAGAAACTCATCACAAAAGCATGTGGGGTGGGAATTGGATTAGATGAATTCTAAGTTATATCACAGCTCTAATATTCTCTTTCTATGAATCTATTTGAATCATAAAATTAAAATAGAGTTTTTTATGATAGAGAAATTCTCCAGGTTCATAATCTTACAAGTATAAACAGAATGTTAGAGTCAGAAAGAACTGTAAAAGTCCTCTATCACAATGTCTTTATGTTACAGACCAGGAAACTGAGATGAGCCCAGGTCTCTTGGATTCAAAGCTAGAGCACTTTCCACTGTAGCACACTGTCTCTTGCCTTCACAAACCCAATGCTATAAGGATTATATTTTGCATGCTTGAAGTTTTGGGCCAATTATCTCTAATTAACACTTTATAATTTGTTCTTTAATTAGGAGATTTTTCTCCTCCCTCTCTTGATAGGGTGTAGTGCAAAGTGTTTGGTAAACCTTAAAAGTTCTAAACAAAGGCAAACTAATATATTTTTTTTAAGTGAGGCAATTGGGGTTAAGTGACTTGCCCAGGGTCACACAGCTAGTAAGTGTTAAGTGTCTGAGTCCGGATTTGAACTCAGGTACTCCTGACTCCAGGGCCGGTGCTCTATCCACTGCGTCACCTAGCCGCCCCATATATTCTTTATTTAGTCAAGATCTCATTTTTCCCAGAATATATCTTTGGTATGGGGAACTTGCCCTGTGCTGTCAGTATAGTAAAAAAAAAAACAAACAAAAAACCAATACATTTCTTTTCTTTTTATAAAATTTTAAATAATATTCCTTTCTTTTCCTAAATATATTTCAAGATGATTTCTAGCATTCCTTTTTTGTTATTTTTTGTTTTGTTTTTTCAGGGCTTATTGTATCAGCCTTTATGTCTAAATCATGCACTCATTTTGACCTTATCCTGGTATAGAGTGTGGGATGTTGGTCTATACGTAGTTTGTATCCTATTGTTTTCTAATAGTTTTTGTCAAATACTAAGTTCTAATACCAAAGGCTGGGGTCTTTGGATTTATTAAACACTAGGTTACTATGGTCATTGAATACTGTCTCCTAATCTATTTCACCGATTCATCACTCTGTTTCTTAGATAGTACCAGATAGTTTTGATAATTACTACTTTATAATACAATTTGAAATCTGGTATTACTAGACCACCATTCTTTTTTTTTTCATTAATTTCCTTGATATTTCTTACCTTTTGTTCTTCAAGATTAATTTCATTGCTATTTTTTTCTAGCTCTATGAAAAAAATTGTGGTAGTTTGATTGGCATACCACTGAATAAGTAAATTAGTTTAGGCAGAATTGTTATTTTAATTATATTGACTCAGCCTACCCATGAGCAACTGATATTCTTCCAATTGTTTAAATCTGACTTTATTTGTGTGTAAAGTGTTTTGTAATTGTGTTCATATAATTCCTTGGTTTGTCTTGGTAGATAGATTCCCAAATATTTTGTATTGTTTATAGTTATTTTAAATGGAATTTCTCTTTCTATCTCTTTTTGCTTGACTGTTGGTCACATAAAGAAATCCTGATGATTTATGTGTGTTTATCTTATATCCTATAACTTTACTAAAGTTATTACTTATTTCAAGAAGATTTTTAGTTGATTCTCTAGGATTTTCTAAGCATATCATCATGTCATCTGCAAAGAGTATTAGTTTTGTTTCCCCATGCCTATTCTAATTCCTGCTACTTCTTTTTCTTTTATTGCCATAGCTAATATTTCTATTACTATATTGAATAATAATAGTGAAAATGGGCATCCTTCCTTTGCCCTGATCATATTGAGAAGTCTTCTAGCATATTAATGCTTGCTGTTGGTTTTAAATAGATACTGCTTATCATTTTAAGAAATGTTCCTTTTATTCCTATGCTTTCTATTATTTTTAATAGGATAGGGTGCTATATTTTGTCAAAAGATTTTTCAGCTTCTATTGAAATAATCATGATTTCTGTTGGCTCTGTTATTGATATGATCAATTATGTTGATAATTTCCCTAATATTGGACTAGCCCTGCATTCCTGATGTAAATCCTATTTGGTCATAGAGTATAATCCTTGTGGTACATTTATTTTCCAAAAACTTTTCTCTCACCATGATCCCTGTTATCATGAAGTCTCAATAGTCATTGTTGCCAGTGAGTATCAGAAGGAATATCAAAAGTCAATGAAAGATCTTTTCTTCACAACATACTGGTTTGGGATCTCTCTGACTACTGTAGATGCTATTTTCATTTTGGTTTTGTTTTGTTTTTTGTGAGTAAATTGGGGTTAAGTGACTTGCCCAGGGTCACACAGCTAGTAAGTGTCAAGTTTCTGAGGCCGGATTTGAACTCAGGTCCTCCTGACTCCAGGGCCAGTGCTCTATCCAATGTGCCACCTAGCTGTCCTAGATGCTATTTTCAATAGCATGTTGTTTGTGATTTAGGTTTTTAGATTCTGTAAAACAAAATCTTATCTCCTACAGATTAGAAGACCTGGTATCATGAATTTTTTCTTTAATTTTCCTACCCATTTATCATAGGATTTACTTGGAAAAGGATTTTACATAGGATTTAATGGAAAACAAATAAGAAAAATTTAGAAATATTGCTTTCATAAAATACATTTCATGTGTCTGGTATGATTCTTATAGTAAGAAATCCATGTTTAATCCAATCCCATTAATGATAACTTTATCTGTGAGAATAAAGACTGAATTTGTCATTTCAGTGATATAGAGAATTCTCAGAGGAGGAAACTATTTCTGCAAATGCAGATAGGTATATTCCCTGCAAATATATTTTCTTAGAAAAAGATCTGTAGTACCAAGAGGTAAGTGACTTGTTCAGGGTCACATAGTCATTATTTTTAAAAAGCAGGACCTAAACTCAAGTTATCCTGTCTCTAAGACTGGTCATCTATCAAGTATACCATGCTGCTTCTCCTTCATGTATAAAATTTTTAAATGGAAAATTATCTATAAATCTAAGAGTTGGAGGTTATCTGAACAAATATTGGGATAATCTATGTAATGAAATATTATTGTTCTATATAAAATAGCAAATAAAAATATGAATATACAAAATTAATGGATTATGAGGTCATAGTTTCAAGGCTGAAAGGGACCTCAGAGGTCATCTATTCTAAATCTTTCATTTTGCACATAAGGATGAAGCCCAGAGTCTAGTGTCTTGCTCAAGTCACAGGTAGTGAATAGCAGAGCCAGTATTCTAACCAAGTCTAGTGTCCCTTATCCTAAGACTCTCAGTTCACTAAAATCCCTCTGCAACAGATGCTGCTGTAAACCACTTTTCCTCCTTCTTTATCTCTCTTTCCCTAAGTTCCATAAGACTGCATTCTCCTGTTTCTTTTACCTCTATAGCTGTTCCTTCTGACTCCTTTACCAGGCCCTTTTCTTTCCCCTAGCCCTTAAATTATAGCTATATTCCAAGCATCTGCCCTTAGCTCTCTTTTCTCTCTACAATCTTTCCCTTGATGAGCATATCTACTACCATGGCTTCAATTATGTATCACATTGGTGTAGATTGCTCCTAAATCAATATTTCTACTCTTAGCCTCTCTTCTGAGCTCCCAGCCAGCATTTCCAAAAGCCTTCAACTAGATTTTAGTAGCATCTCAAATTCAATATATTCAACAGCAAACATCAATTTCCCAAGCTGTACACACACACACACACACACACACACACACACACACACACACACATACTCCTGACTTTCCATTTCTCTATTTTTCTTTTCTTTTTTTTTTCTTTTTTTTTTTTAGGCAATGGGGGTTAAGTGACTTGCCCAGGGTCACCCAGCTAGTAAGTGTCAAGTGTCTGAGGCCGGATTTGAACTCAGGTCCTCCTGAATCCAGGGCCGGTGCTTTAACCACTGCGCCATCTAGCTGCCCCTCTATTTTTCTTAATAGAACTTTCACTGTCCCAGTAATAGAGGCTTAAATCCTCAGTTTTGTGTGATTCCTACTTCTCCCTTAGCCCACATATCTAGTTGCCACATTCTACTGACTCTTCCTCTGTAGTGCTCCCTAGATCATCTCTATACTTTCCACTTCTACTACCAATATAATAATCAATAAATCAACAAACATTAATTAAGTGCTTACTATGATTAGTGGGTAGCTAGGTTGTGCAGAGAATATTGGACCTAGAATCTAGAAGATGAATTTTACCGGGATCAAATCTGGCCACAGACACTAACTGTGTGAGCCTGGACAAGTCACTTAACCCTCAGTTTCCTCATCTGTAAAATGAGCTGTAGAAGAAAATGGAAAACCACTCCAATATCTTTGCCCCAAATTGGGTCACAAAGGGTCAGACATAACTGAAACAACTGAACAACAAAAAACCAACCAGTAGTTCAGATCTTTATTACTCTCTGATAAGACTATGGAAATAGCATCCTAATTGATTTCCCTGTTTCCATCCTCTTCCCACTCTAATCTACCCATCTCTTCCTTAGGCACAACTCTGATATTCCCATTCAAAGATTTCCAGTGATTCTCCTTTGTCTACTGAATAAAAACCAAACTCATTAGTATTTAAAAGTTCACCTCAGGGGCAGCTAGGTGGCGCAGTGGATAGAGCACTGGCCCTGGATTCAGGAGGACCTGAGTTCAAATCCGGCATCAGACACTTAACACTTACTAGCTGTGTGACCCTGGGCAAGTCACTTAACCCCAATTGCCTCACACCAAAAAAAAAAAATTAAATTAAAAAAAAAAGTTCACCTCGGTCAACTGTGATAGACTTGGCTCTTCTCAGCAGTGAAAGGATCCAAGACAATTCCAAAGAACTCATGATAGAAAATGTTCTCCATATCTAGGAAAAGAACTGTGGATTCTGAATACAGATTGAACCATACTGTTTCTAATTTTTGGCTGTTTTTTTTTCTTTTTTGAGATTTTTCTCTTGTGTTTTGATTCTTCTTTCATAACATGGCTAATGCGGAAATATGTTTAATGTGATTGTACATATATAACCTATATCAGATTGCTTTCTTTTTGGGGGAGGGGGAAGGGAACAGAGGTAGGAAGAAAAATTTGGAATTCAAAATCTTATGAAAACAAATGTTAAAAACTATCTTCACATGTAACTGGAAAATCATAAAATATTTTAAGATAAAAAAATTCACCTCAACCTTCTTCTCCAGGCTTATACTGCTCCTCTTCACATAGTTTCTGCCCTAGCCAAACTGAACTACTTCCGATGCCCAGACCATGGCCCCTGATTTTCCAACTCTACACCTTTGCTTCCAAGTACCCTAATGGCCTCTCTTGCCCACATTCTCATTTCTACCCATTGAAATCCTACCCCTACTTCAAAGAATAGCTGGAAGTTCAACTCTTCTATAAAAACACCTGTGATGCCCCAATCTAGAAGTGATTTACCTGCTCAGAACTCTCATAGCTCTTTGCATTTCTTATATGTGTAAACTTTGCTCTATTTAGTATTCTACATTTGTATATGTGTCCTTTCAAACACACACACACACACACACCCCATTAAACTGGAAACTCATAGAGGCCTGGGGTCATGTCATTCATCTTTGAGACTTGGGGGGGGGGGCAGGGCAATTAGGGTTATTGACTTGCCCAGGCTCACACAGCTAGTAAGTGTCAAGTGTCTGAGGTTGGATTTGAACTCAGGTCCTCCTGAATCCAGGGCTGGTACTTGATCCACTGAGCCCCCTCATGTCATTCATCTTTGTAGCCATCTCAGTTCATCCTATGATGCCTTTCATGTAGGACTTAATGACTGGTTTTCTTACTGATTCAATAGACAAGATTACATTTTTTAAACTACAAGTATGATAAGAAGAATGTTAACTGTATGCAAGATAATTTTTAAATAATCAATAACATGCAAAATGACTGACTTAAGATCTGCCTGGTTTCTTCTTTTACCAGTATCAACAATATAACTGATATCACAGTTTAGCAAGGATTGTTTGTAGAGGAGATATGCTATAATAGTAGTTTGTATACTAACATTTTTAATGGGATCATAGACTCAGAGCTGGGAAGAACCTTAGAAGTCATCTAATCCAACAAGATCATTTTATAGATTAAGAAACTGAGGCCTAGAGAGATTGGGTGACTTCCCCAAGGAAATATGGGTAGTAAATGACAAAGGCAGCATTTGAACCCACATTGTCTACCTTCAAATTCAGTGCTTTTCCCCTCTATATCATGCTGCTTTAATAATGTTCTTCCCCAGGGCAGCGAGGTGGTGCAGTGGATAGAGCACTGGCCCTGGAGTCAGGAGGGTCTGAATTCAAATCCGGCCTCAGACACTTAACACTTACTGGCTGTGTGACCCTGGGCAAGTCACTTAACCCCAAATGCCTCACCAAAAAAAACAAAACAAAACAAAAATAATGTTCTTTCCCTCAAATGATTTTACAGCTGATGGCTAAGATTTAAAGACTCAAAACAATTTATTTATTCAAGGTCAGTGTTTTTGCCCTTGAGTTTTGAGTTTTCGTTCCAAATAATTGATTATATTATTAAAAGCTAATTTCATTGATTACACCTACAGTGAAACCTTGAGTGAGTGATTTAAAATCTCTGTGAGCCTCAGTTTCTTCATGTATAAAATTACTTAGGAGTGTTAGTTAGAGTAGTTAGTTAGAGACCTTTTAGGTCTCTTTCAATTCTGCTATTCTTTGATAAAATCCTACTACATCAATTTCTACACCAGATTAAAGAATTACCATTCTTTAAGAATCTCTGACTGATCTTGATTTCAAGTCATCAAAAGTATATCATGTACCTTCTTACTTAATCTTTCTTCTCACAAAGAGAACTAAATTATCTCCACAAAGCTATTAAACCAATACCCACAATTCTAAACCACTAGGTTATAGTTTCCAGGTGTTATTTTTCCTTTCTTCTTTCCCTCTACTCCTAGTCCCTCTTACCCCCAAAAAATTTACAGATTACTTTATAGATCACTGGGCAAATATCCAAGGTGGCACTTTGATTTTTAGTAGGTGGGGAATAGCATCCAGACTAGATAAGATCTATCCCAACAAATGAAAATTATACAGTATATAAAGCTGAGTTATTTACCAAGTAAATTAAATTCTATAATCTATATCCACAGTAAAGTACCTTTAATGGGGCTGTTTCTGGGAAGGGGTTTGGGAGAGTCATCACAGAACAGGATCTGATTTTATAAATAATCATCAAATGGGTTAATTGTGTACTGAGATTACTTCTTAATTACACCCATGAAGGCAAGAAGAGTAATTTTTCATTTTGTTATATGACATAGTACCTGATAAATGATGTCTGGTTTGTAAGGTTGCTCAATAAATATTACTGAATGGTAATAATAAACAGAAGTCCCCAAACCTTCAGCATACAGTTCTATTCTCTGTGGTATTTACTTGACTGATGTTCATTTGTAGTTCAACAATCCAATCTCTACTAAACCTGCTACACACACACACACACACACACACACACTTTTTTCAAAGCAACAAGTCTGCTCTTTTTACATTTGATTTACAAGACAGATTTGGCATGCAGTTAACTTACATGCCCTGATGTGGACTTATTGAAGACAGGTGCACACTCTAATATATGTGGGCATAGGGACCCCCTTCAAGCCTATAAAATAATCCTGGGTAGGTTCTCATGTGTAAAAGCCTTATGATTTTGGCATCAACCTGAAAATATGAGACATGTGTACCATATTTGCATATTATCATCAGAGAAAACCCACAGACTAAGCAGAAATAAAATGCCTACTTCACAGTGGTACCATATTAAAAATGTATGAGCCAAAATGTGTCCTCTGCCCATTGATTCCATGAGATCTGAGAACAAAATACAACCTTCTGCTCAGAATGTTTCTGTTAACATTGTATAAACAAAGGCTTATTGTGCAAAGGAGAGAGATAAATGCAATACCAAATTTCCACGTGAGTAAGAAACACGCATCTCCATTGCAAGAAAATGGAACAGCTCTGGAAAATGTATCCATGCTGACATTAAAATTAACTATAAAAAACAGCTACTGCAAGAACAAAATCTTTTTAATGACATAAAAAGTAATGTCATCTTTATGACTCACCTCCAATGCACAGAGATCTGGTGTAACATGAACCCTGACCACAGGTAAGGGTATGAGGTAGTCACAAGGATTTGGTAAACACTCACAAAAAAGATTCATTCTATCAAGTTCAGTGAATGTGGTTTAAAGAGGAGAGGTAGAAAGGCCACAGACATTGAGGACCACAAAAGTTTTAAAAGCATATCAAAGAATAGAATCTTCAACGTGGAAGGGTCCTTAGAGATCACTGAGTCTAATCCTCACATTTTACAGAGGAGGAAACAGAGACTTATTGATCTGCCACACATCACAACTGGTTCATGGCAGAGCAGGGACAAGAATGCAGGACAAGGATCTTTCAATTACTCCACATAGCCCTAAACAGTGATTCTGTGAGCAATAGTGCAACAGCCTTTCTGGGACTCACTGACTCACTGACCCAATTTACCCACACAAGTTGACATTCCCCAGAGGGTGGTTGCTACTTACTCTCAGAGTTCTATGTATAACCCTGAGGAGCTGTATTTGTAGTACAAATGGGCTCATGAGCCCACACTCTTATGCTTCTAATTCACAGTCAGCCCACAAGACTTAATTAGCTTTGGAGGCAGCTAGGTGGTGCAGTGGATAAAGCACCTGCCCTAGATTTAGGAAGACCTGAGTTCAAATCTAGCCTCAGACACTTAACACTTACTAGCTTAGTGACCCTGGGCAAGTCACTTAATCCTCTTTGCCCCACCAAAAAAAATTTTTTTAAAGACTTAATTAACTTTTAGAAGAGATACTATACTCAGATGTCATAATATAGGATTAATTGGTACAAAACATTTCCCCCAAAACCTAGGGCACACTCTTCTATTAATTTATATGATGTCCATGCACACACTGGACTTTAACTTAAAGTACATTGACAGTGAAACATATATGTATGGAATACATATGATGAAGAAGTAACCCAAAACACATCTGCTGGAAGCTCTTTTCTCCCTTTATAGAGGCCTTGTAAAATTCTTCATAGTTATAGGTATCTTCTGGATGGGCTTTTTAGCATCTATGCCTTTTCAGAAGAGCTAACACTTCTTTCCACCATAAGGGATTATGCTCCCTGAAGCAAATCTTTTGCAGGTACTGTCACAGCCATTGGCCCCTCCTGCTCCAAAAAACACTGCTACTGAGGCAGCTAGGTGGCACAATGGATAAAAGACCAGCCCTGGATTCAGGAGGACCTCAGTTCAAATGTGACCTCAGACACTTGACACTTACTAGCTGTGTGACCCTGGGCAGGTCACTTGACCCTCATCCCCCCCCAAAAAAAAACCAAACAAGACACTGCTACTGTTGCCAGTAGTCACTGCTACTGCTGCTATTCAGCTCTGACCTTGGTGAGACAATTGATGGGAACTTGGGGTTCCCTAATAGCACAAGGTTTTCTTGATATCTCCATCTCGAAATCCTTCTATACCTCCAAGCTCTAAGCTTCAAAGAAAGAGGTGGGTCACTCCTTTATTATAGCTACCCAGTTCTAACACAATGATCCCTAAGTCACGTTTTTCTGACTCCGAAGACAATTAGAAGACTTTTTGACTTCACACAACATAAGCCACTCAGTCACACATGACCAGAAACTGACTATCTCCAAGTTTCCTCATGAGAATATCTGCATGTTTTGGATTCAGGAGGACCTGAGTTCAAATCTAGCCTCAGACACTTTACACTTACCAGTTGTGTGACCCTGAACAAGTCACTTAACCCCAATTGCCTCACCAAAAATATATATATATATATCTGCATGTTATGATAGCAAAACTCATTATATACACACGTGTAGGTATTGTATTCAAAATTAAAATGTAACAGTATTGCTATGAAACTGGTTTTTACCTTACATACCCCAGGTGTCCCCAGACCATATTTTGAAAACCTCTGCTCTGCAAGATTTGTTCCTAATTCTCTGGACTTGTTTCACTACCACGCCCATTCTTGGGTACCTTTGCTCCCTCCTCAACCCATTTTCAGCACCCTTTTATGTTAACTTTCTCATTAGAATGTAAGCTTCTTAAGGACAAAGACTATCTTTTTGCTTACATTTGTATCGCCAATGCCTAGCGTGATGCCTGACACAAAGTATGCTCTTAATATATATTTGTTGATTTTCTGACTTCATTTTCATAGGGGAAATATTTATTAGTAGAGTCTTACATTATAAGACTGAGGTGCTTCTCTGTAGTCAACCCATTGCAGAGCATGCTGTTAAAATCAACTTTTTCCCCCTATCCTGCAAACTTTTTTTTTTCTTTCCTTTTTTAAAATGTGCATAAGTGCCTCTATTTTCCATCAGGCAATAAAACCTCTTGAACCAGTTTTAACAAGCTCCTAATGTGGGCTAATATTTTGTTAGGCCACAAAGCAGTACACAAACGTTCTCCAGTTTCTAGTCATTTATCCCAAAACTTGACTCCAGGACAGCAATGCTTACAGATACTCACAAAAACAAAGAATGTTGTTTTGACCAGTCCGACATTTCTGCAATCAGAACATCAGTCCTCAGACCACCATCATTGTCTGAGGAATCTTTTTTTCTCCAGTTAGTTAAGCTACTATATCCAGGGGAATGCTGGAACCAGCTCACACAAGCTTTAGTTGGTCAACTTTTACTATGAGCATTTACTCCTCAGAAATCTGCAAACACAAGAAATCGACATTTGATTGTTTTCATTATTGCCTAGAAATAAGAAAGTGATGGAGAAAGTGTAAATAATGCAGATTAAACTTTAAAGGTTATCACATACATATATATACAAATACATATACATACATATATACATGTACACATACGTATGTATATATGTGTGTATGAGAGCAGATTGTTAGAGATTTACCAACACACTCTTGACTACAAGCTTTCCTGTTGTTTTTGTTGCTGTTCAATCATATCCAACTTTTCATGACCCACAGTGTGCCAAGCCTTTCTATCCTCCACTATATCTTGAAATCTGTCATAGTTCATGTTTGTTGCTTCCATGATACTATCTATCAATCTTATCCCCCTTTTCTTTTTGCCTTCAATTTTTCCCAACATCAGGGTGTGGTGTTTTTTTGGTTTGTTTGGTTTTTTCCTCCAATGCATCCTCTCTTCTCATTATGTGGCTAAAGTACTTAAGCTTCAGTTTCAGCAATTGACCTTCTGGTGAATATCCTGAATGAATTTCTTTAAGTATCTACTGATCTGATCTCTTTGCTATACAAGAGTCTCTCAAAAGTCTTCTCTAGTACCACAGTTAGAAAACATCAATTCTGTGGTACTCAGCTTTCCTTATAGTCCAACTCTCACAGCTATGCATTTCTACTGGGAAAGGCATAGTTTTGACTCTGTGGCCCTTTTTTTTTTGGCAAGGTAGTGCCTCTGCTTTTTAGTCCGTTGTCCAGATTTGCCAAAGCTTTCCCTTCAAGGAGCAGGTGTCTTGATTTCATGGCTGCAGTCACCATCTGCAGTGATCATTGAGCCTAAGAATATAAAATGTGACACTGCTTCCATTTCTTCTCCCTCTATTTCCCAGGAAGTGATGGAATCAGTTTCCAAGATCTTATTTTTCTTTTAATGTTAAGCTTCAGGTCAGCTTTTACCCTTATCTAGAGGCTTCTTAATTCTTCTTCATTTTCTCCCATCAGAGTAGTATCATCTGAATATCTGAGATTGTTGATATTTCTCTTAGCAACCTTAATCCCAGTTTTTAATTCATCCAGCCTGTCATTTCACATCATCTATTTGTGTATAATTTAAATAAATAAGATGACAATATACAGCCTTGGCATACTCCTTTTCCAATTTAAAACTAATCAGTTGTTCCATTTTCAGTTCAAACCGTTGCTTCTTGACTTGAATACAGGTTTCTCAGGAGACAAGTAAGATGAGTCAACATGTCCAAAACTGAACTCATTCTCTTTCCCCTAACCTCCCTCTCTCCAAATTTTCTTATTACTGTTTAGGATACCACCATCCTCCCAGGCCCCCTGGTTTGCAAGCTTGGTGTCATCCTTAACTCCCAATTATCTCTCATTCCCCTACACATCCAGTCTGTGGTCAAGACCTATCAATTTCACCTCTTCAATATTTCTCAAATATCTCCTCTGATACTGTCACCTCCATAGTGGAAGCCCTCATCACCTCACACTTGGACTAGTGCAATAACCTCCTGGGGAGTCATCTTGTCTCATCTCTCCCTACTCCAGTCCAACTTCCAAATGATTTCCTAAAACACAGATCTGACCATGTCACTCCCCTGTTCAAAACTTCAGTGGCTCTAGAATCAAATGGAAAATGTTCTGTTTTGAATTCAAAATATTTTATCACCCACACACGTACACACACACACAAAAAAAAAACCTTTCAAGTCTTCTCATACCTTAATCCCAACCACATACTCTTTCATCTATTGACACTGGCTTTGGATCCTTGCTGATCTAGGAATAAGATACTCCATCTCTTGGCTCTAAACATTTTCTCTGGCTATCCCCCATTTCTGGAATGTTCTCTTTCTTTATCTCAGCCTCCTGGCTTCCCTGGCATTATCCTTCAAGTCCCAGCTAAAATCCCATCTTCTAGGGGCAGCTAGGTGGCGCAGTGTACCGACCCTGGATTAAGGAGGACCTGAATTGAAATCAGACCTCAGACACTTGACATTGTGTGACCATGGGCAAGTCACTTAACCCTCATTGCCCTGCAAAAACAAATAAATAAATGAGTGAATGAATGAATAAATAAATGAATGAGTGAATAAATAAATGAGTAAATAAATAGATGAATGAATAAATGAATGAATAAGTAAATAAATGAATGGATGAATAAATAGATAGATAGATGGATAGATAGACAGACAGACAGACAGACAGACAGACAGACAGACAGACAGACAGATAGATAGATAGATAGATAGATAGATAGATAGATAGATAGATAGATAGAATATAATACCATTTTCTCCAGGAAGTTTTTCCCAAGCCCTCTTATTTCTAGGGAATCTACTTTTATTGATTATTTCCTATTTATCTTGCATGTAGCATGTTTTCCCCCATTAGATTATGAGTCTTTAAGGCCGTGGAGTTCAAAATTGTCCAACCTACAAGAAAAACCACTAAGGCAGAGTTCTGAGCCAATGGTACTTTATTAAAGGGTCAATGGTCCCCTATAATGAAATGGACTTCAGATCTTCCTCATGATCTGAGATGTCCCCTCCCTCCAGGGCTTTAATTTTATAGTGCTTGATACCCAGTTAATACAGACAAAGCAAATTTAAAAATGAATCTCATTTGGTTAATAGACCTTGCCCTTGGCCCTCCAGAAGGGTTTACACAAAAATACAGAATCCCATTGGTTGACAAATGGGTTAATAAACAGACATTGACAGACCTATCTTGTCCTTTCAGGAGATCCTTGCCAAGCCCATGAGCAGACCCATGGACTAGGCTGATAAACAGATATCAAAATATCTGGTTTGATGAGCCAGGAGACAGGCAGGCCAGAGGGGAAAATAGGGCCACTTGTTGGTTAAGTACTCATGGTCATCTCCTCATGTTGGGCAATAGAGGAATGACAAGGGAGGGAGTAGCAACAAATGTAACTAGGGGACTTTCCACGTAATTGAGTCAACTCTGCCACACTGGGCTTGGTTATCATAACAAGGCAAAAAATAAGGGTAGAAGTCCACTAGTTAACTTCCTATAATTAAGCAAGTGAACTTATAATCAGCAGTTCATAGCTCTGAGGCCTAATATCAGAACTTATAATCACTACCCCCATGGACCATATCAAACTGATTAATAATACTGATTGGAATAAAATAGGGGTCCAATTAATCATCTATCACAGGGCAGAGACTGCCTCTTTTTGTATCCTCAGCACTTAGTGCAATGCCTTATACATAGTAGGTGCTTAATAAATGATTACTGACTGACTATTCTGTATACATGTCAGCATTATAGCAAATATCTGTTCAATTGAATCGTTCCATGAATCTACTCATTGTAGAAGAGCCATTGCATTTCAGAGAATTTTTCATCCATTTATGATTTCTCAAAATCAGTGTCTTAATTTGCACCTTTGGTTGAACATGGTCTTGGCAGTTGTTGTTTGTCCTTTGTTCCTGAAGAGGACTACAACATCAGACAATGTCATGACTTGCACCGAATTGAATTTAAGTGAAGAAGGACTGTGCAAGGTCAGCAACCTCACTCTGTCCTCCAGAACGATCTGCATCCAGTGAGAGAGAGAGAAAGAGAGAGAGAGAGAGAGAGAGAGAGAGAGAGAGAGAGAGAGAGAGAGAGGAGATCAGGATGACTGGAGACAGCCCTGGATATTTAATTCAATTGGGATTAAGTGACTTGCCCAGGGTTACACAGCTAGTAAGTGTCACAGGTGAGATTTGAATTTAGGTTCTCCCAATTTCAGGGGCAGTACTCTATCCACTGTGCCACCAAGCTGCCAGGGTCTTAGCAGTAGGGAAATATGCTATAACCAGAGTTAGGAGGTACACTGTCATGTTCAGAAAACAACAGTTGTCTAAGTGAGGGAGACGATAGTATGAGTGTCAGCAAGAATTTATGTAATCAATCAAAATATTCAGCAGCCACTGTACAAAACAGGAGACTAAGCAAAAGAAAACTTTGCTTTTACCAACTATTGTATTAGAGGTATATACAAAGAGAAGACCATGGTCTTAGTACAAGCCCAGACTCTTCTAAAGTGGAAGAACTCAGTTTCTCTCTGCTTCTCTTAGCTGAGGTCCGTATGGGTCTCAGCACTACTTGTGTCATGGCCTCAGTTCACCCCATGCTTCGGTGCTCAGGGAGTTACGGGGGGCCTAGAGCCTTGTTAGTCTCAGGTTCCTGTCTGTGGCAGAACCTCAGGCTGCAGACCATCTCTTCCCCGCCCCCCTCCCTCCAGCCCACTCCCCCTTCTCACGGAAGCCCAGCTGCATGAGAGCTGCTTGGGACTCTTTGCTAGTTCGTCACTAGCTACAGAATGTTCCCTTTTGACACCTTTGTCCTATCTGCATAACTTCCATAGACTTTCACTGTGAACAGACACAAGAAAGCATCCAGTGCTTTGAGCAGCAAGCAGGGCTGACAGACACAGGGTACACTCCCCATAAAGGCCTCACCACTGAAGAAGCTAAGTACCACCGTCTGGCAAAGGCAGCCCATAAATTGAAGTTACAAAATGGAGAAATGGCAAAAGAAGATAGACTGACTGCTTCAACCCAATCCACTACAAGTAGTACACCCCATTCTTCTCTCAAGCAAAAGCCCAGAGTCTGGTTTACTCATGACTCTTCTACTTCCTTACCATCCCTAGATGTCAGCAGCATGGACTCTGGAAATAGAGATAGAGACAAACCCTCATCTGAAAAATGGAGCCATTTTGGAGGAAGAATCCTTCAGAAATCCGACTCAGGTTTAGTGTCCAGTTGTACAAAGGTACTCAGAAGCCATTATCAGTGGAGCTCATTTGGGTTTAGGCTACTAGAATTGCAGAAGACCCAGCAGCCTTAAAGCCACCTAAAAAATGGACCTTCCAGTGATGGAAGGAAAGAATCAGCCTTCACAGACCCATAACCTCAAACCAAGGGACATGAATGTGTTGACTCCTACAGGGTTCTAAAACGTCCTTTTCATGTGAGTGAAGTTGCTTTCCCTGATGAACCACTGCTATGTAGAGAGAGTATCTTACACTTTTCTTTCTTCCCATCCACCTTGCACTTGACATAGGAAAGATGTCATCTATTTACAATTCTGCTAAGGATAATATTTGTGCTGATTGTTTCTTTAAGTATTTGTAGCAAAGCCTGAATCTTTCTAATGCAGGAAGACCTATTCTCTAATGTCCCAAAGTTGATCTGAATAACTTCTCAAAGTACAGTTGATCACAACCAGCTACTGATCTATAGAATTAGATTACAGGGGACAAGGGAAATTATTAAAATCTAAAGTGGAACTCTCTCTCATTTTCTATCTTCCTTTTCTCTCTCTGTCTCTGTCTCTCTGATTCTTTGTTTCTCTCTCTGTCTCTCTGTGTCTCTCTCCTGCTATCCCTCTTCCTCTCCTTTTTTTTCATCCAAACTCTTTAAACATCTAGAAAAGATGTTACTTCCTACCATTTAAATGTTAGAAAAGTGACCACACCCAGGATAATACCTCCCCCCCCATTCTAGTTTAGCACAAGTAGTAGCTTTCTGAGTTGAAAGAACTGAATAAAGTTCATGATTTATTATTCTGATGTAGCACCAACAGTTGGAAGGTGCATTCCAACTTTGCCCCCTTGTTTTTGTTTTTATTTGTTTTGTAAAAAGGAGGTTAGCCCACTGAACATGCCAGTTGTTCGGTATTCCAGGAAGATTTATTACTTCCAAAGTATCTACAAGATTAGGGAGGGGTAGTGTCATACTTCCTGTACACCATACATTTTTCTTTCTTTCATCATGAAGTGAGTGTTTATGCCATTTTATCTTAAAGTCTCTTGCCAGGTTTTGTAGAGGGCAGTGTGGTTTACTATACTTTGAAGATCTAGTGATCTCATCAGTAAAGGAGAAAATAGCAACATGGATGCAGGACCCATAAATTCAAGAGATTCAACTCACCCACAACTAAGTGTCCTTAAACAAATCATATTACTTTTCTATGACTTGGTTTCATATTATGCAAAATGTTTCCAAACAACAAGGACTATTGCAAGTCACCCTTCTCTCCCAACAGATAAGACTTGTCCATTCCATCAGGTGCTACTGTTCACCACAGTGTGATAAATTGCATTTTATAACAAATCAACCTTTTGAGACATATCCTCACAAAATTTCAGCCAAGACATCCAATACTGTCTCCCACTCTAGACCTAGACATTTCTTTTTACAATTTTCTTATTCCTAAGAAATGCTAAAGACTAAGTTCCAACCATATATGGGACTTTTATCAGAAGAAAGACATTCTGATCACTCAACACTTCTAAGAAATCAATCAATAAATATTTATTCAGAATCTACTATGTGCCAGGTATTGTGCTAAGCCCTGGATTACAGAGAATCATAGAGAAGTTGTGTGGTATAGTGGGTGGAAAGACAGGCTTAGAGTGAGAAACACCTGTGTTCACGTGATACATTCTTGCAGTGTGACCATGAGCAAATTTCTGAAGTTCTTGGCGTCCTGAGCAATTCTCTGACAGTATATGATACAAAAGAATAGCCAATCTGCCTTAGTGGAAAGAATCTCCATGCAAGGAATTCCCTATAACAGAAGAGGAGGAGAGCATTTGCACATGGCCTTTCATTAAAGAGAAGGGAAATTACTTTCAAATCACCCTCTGAAGAATACAGAACAGTTCTGTATGACATGGAGGTTAGGGCTGAAAAGGATAGTGATACCACAACATAGAAGCAAGATCTTCTTACCTGACCCCAGGTAAAAGACCGAACCTGACCCTGTCACATCTCCTTCACACTTTGTGCTCTATTCAGGTAGCTCCTACAAAAGTAAACTGGTCACTGGGGTCCCTTCCTCAACAATCATTAAAAAAAAATAATTTTCAGGGACAGCTAGGTGACGCAGTGGATAAGGCACTAGCCTTGGATTCAGGAGGATCTGAGTTCAAACAGCCTCAGACACTTACTAGCTGTGTGACCCTGGGCAAGTCACTTAAACCCCATTTCCCTGCAAAAAAAATAAAATAATAATAATAATAATTTTCAGAACGAACTCCTGTCCATGAAGCCCTGTGCCTTTGAGTGCAGAAGTGGTGAATTTGTAGCTGATAAAGAAGAATCATACCCAGTGAAGACAAAATATTCTAATGAGATACCTAATGAAGACTTCCTCATTAAATTGTTTTTTAGAAATATACACCAAGATTATAAAACTATAAGTAAATTGTAAGTTCCTTGAGGACAAGAAGTATTTTTTTTTGTTACTGCATCCCTAGCACCTAGCACCATACCTTGTATATGGTAGATATTCAATAAGTACTTCAAAAGGAACAGAAAAGGTGAGCAATGGGGAAAATAATCAATTTTTTTATTCTAAAATAACTAATTAGCAAATCAAATACAGAGAACCAAAGGAGTCTGTCCATCATAAATACAAGGAATAATTCACTTGACATCAAAACTTTCAAAGATAAACTCATAATAGTAGAAGAGGACAGATCAGAGGGGGCGTAGAATGAGGAGGAGTCTTTTTTTCTTCTTTTCCAGGTAGCTTTTCTGGGGAGGATTCTTTTGCCTCCTACACCAGAAGTTAAAAAATCTTACAGGAAATGAAGAGAACCTATGAAATCTATGTGTACCTGTGCCTTATTTCAGAAATGCAATTCCTTGAAGGCACAAACCAAGCCTTTTCAAATGTCCTATATATCACCTATTACTTATTATGCACCATTAGCTACTTAATGCATTTAATAATATCCACGAACAAGGCAGATTTGGACCTTTTGATACATAGATTCACAGGCACCCTTCCTATACCTACCATTCCTTGGTAACTAGCTAAACTGAACAGGGACCTGGAAGTTCTATCCATGGTAGACTAGAAACCTGGGCAAAGAACTGGACTTTTTACAAAATGGCTGAATTGCATTTTTCAAGTCTGTAAAATATTCAGGGATGCATCATGAAACCACCTTCCATAAACTGTCTCTCAAGAAACAGCTATGATAACATACAGCCTTACCAACCTTCTAGAATTTTCCTCATTTTTTTTCCTCAACTGAGAGAAAAATCTCTCCATGGTTCTAAAGCGCTATCAGCTAAGTTTTCAAAAGTGCTAGGTTTCTCCTTCAAATCCCCAACCACACTAATGAGTTGAATGCTGTATAATTTTAAGCCATAAGGAGGTTGTTTTCATAGTCTTGAGATGGAGGGTCTGGCAGAGAGAAGTGTTTGCTTTGAAAAGATTTTCACCAAGCAAGCTTCCTTAGCTCTTTTCCTTTACTATTTTATGAACAAGTGAAACTTCTTGGCATATGTAGCACTAGATATTTGTGTACATTTATATACATATACATATATGGAATTGGCCTGGAGCATTCTGTCTGGAGTATATGTATATGGAAATTTGTTAACCAGACCTATGATTTCACTGATAGATCACAAAGAAAAACCTCCCTCAATCCAAGCTGATGGGTATCTGCTCTAAAGCTTGTAGTTTCAAAGAGATGCTTGGGACACTGAGAGGCAGTGTCTGGGATCATGCAGCCAGTATTTGTCAGAGGCAGGACTCAAACCTAGGTCCTCCTGGCTCCAAGGCCAGCTCTAGCTACTACACCATGCTGCATATATCTGCATGAATCTACTTAATTCTGCATATTTCAACTCCAATCAGTTTTCTAGTTTGGGATAATTAGGGAACTAAGGCCCTTTGTAACATGATACAGAGATTAGAGATAGAAAAGTGAATAGGCTTTGCTTTAACTGATGTGATAGAAAGCCTGAAGGATTTAGAATCAGAGCTGTGTTACCCTGGGAAAGTCACTTAACCCTCATTGCCCCACCAAAAAAAAAAAGAAAAAGAAAAGAAAAAAGAAAGAAAGAAAGAATTTAGAATCAGAAGACCTGGGTTCAAATTCTTCCCATGCTACGTCAGTCAATCAGCAAACACCTATTAAGTGTCTACTGTGTACTAGGCTCTGAGCTATGGGCTGGGGATAGAAAGATAAAATGACTGCTAGCTCTCAAAGAGATCTAGGTCTCAGTGTCCTCATCCATAAAATAAGAATTGGACTAGATGACCTCTAAGTCTCCTTCCAATTCCAAGTCAGTTATCTCATGATGCTAAGAGTTTCATCATTATGAAAACATTGAATGATGAAACACAGCACTGTGTGTGTTGGGAGCTGAACCTTACTGCTTTGTAGCATTGTAGAAAGAACACAGAACCTAGGTTCTTCTGAACCTGATTCAGACAATGGATATCCAAATTCTGGTGTTGCTATTACCTAGATAACCATTTCACCTGCCTAGGCCTCAGTTCCCTCATTTGTGAAGCTGAGGATCAGATTAAGATGATCTCTAAGGTCCCTGCCAGCCCTCAGTGCTGCAAATGGGCTCCAAAGAATGCCTATGCCATCTATGGCTGATGGGATGACTGTTAATGACCAGAGAAACAGTGAAACTAGTTGGGAAAAAAAAATGAAAATCCTTTAAAAATCCTCCTCTATCCCATGTTCTCAACACACAAGAGCTTTCAGGAGGAGAGGGACTGATTTTGAGAAATCTCAATGTCTTTAAAGGTTGCATTTGCTAAAATGGAGCTTTTAGCCTGGAACATGCTGCACTTATAAACAAAACATTAAAATAAGAAGATATCTCTGGCCAATATTTTTCAGTATTTGTTTTGCCATTATTGCAAAAGTGATGATGTTTTCTATCCATGGGAGTCTCTCCCTCACAACCTCTATCTTGCTCTTTTTTCTTCTCTACTCTCATTTAGAGGCAGCCTGGCATAAAGTCTAGGAAACTGAGCTTCAAGCCAACAAGACCAGGGTTCAGAGCTTGCCTCTAATACATACTGGCTAATTGACCCTGGAGAAAACATATAACATCTCAGTGACCTAGACAATTCCTTAAGGTAAAAAAGTACAGAGAAGTTGTTGACCTGCATTAAGAATGAGCATGTCTTCATATGGAAATTATCTTCATCATTGAAATCACAAGTCTAGCCCGTGAACCATAATCACCAAACCACAATCCTCTGCTGTGAAATCTCATGAGCCATCCCTAATGTTTACTGGGTGGTAGTCAACAGAATAGATGTTTTATGTAGTATTCATATTGAAACTGAAATTGGCAGGAATTAGGCTTAAAAGGAAATCTCATGAAAAACCACTTAAGACCCAGTTTACAGATTCTGATTATAGAGAAACATCACTCGAGGCCCCCATTAACTTCATGTTATCAAGCATCACATCATCAGTTCATAATAAATATTTTTCAACCTATCAATAATTCATTACTTTAGCAAACAGATTTATTCACTAACTACTACAGACAAGGCACCATGCTAGAGGAAGATACAAAAATCAAAGAGGTTATAATTCCTATGTTACAATCTAATAGCAGATTCAAGCCATGTATGAGGATTGATTTTTTTAAAAAGTAGAACCTGATAAATGTGTAAGAAACGTACAAAGTCCTATGAGAATTTTGATGAACCAAAGTATATTTCTAGCTAGAGAAAACAGAAGAGATTTCATGGAGAGCAATGCATTTGAAGTGGACCTTGAAGGACTGAAGATTTAAGAATGGAAACTGAAGAGATATTATTCCTGGAACAAGGAATGATATGTACAAAGGTTCAAACATAGGAAAAAAGGGACATAGTTTTGGAATAGTTGGCAGGCCCCTTGATCTGGAGTACATGAAGAAGCATGATATAAGCAAAGTTAGGAAGGCAGGCTTGAGCCCATACCTTGGAGGACCTAAACTGTCAGGTTTAGAAGCTTGGGGTTTACTCACTGGACAATAAGAACCCAATGAAGGTTTTTCACCAGAGAAGTAAAATGATCATACCTGTTCCTTATGAAGATTAATCTGGCAAGGACATGAAGGATGCAAGGGAAAACACCGCAGACCAAAGAAAAGACTAGGTGGGAAGGTGATGCAATAGTCTGGATGAGAAGTAAATGTGGATCTCAACTTAGAGGGATAGAGAGGATTGGAGGCTACAACTGAAAGGACTTGATGACTGATGGGATCTTCTAATAAATGATCCACACACCACTAAAAAGTGACATAAGAAATGAGAAATTTCAAAGAACATATTTACACAATTTGCTTCTAAATAGTAAGGAAACTAATTTCACATTTAATCTAACTATTGTTTAGATTATCTTTGGTTTGAGTTTCTCTATATGAGGCAAAGAAAAGAACCCAGAGACAGTGTGGTGCAGGGGAGTATTAGCTATGGACTCAGGGGCCTGGGATCAAATCCTGGCTCTGTTCCTTTTCATTTGTGTGACCTTGTGCAATAGAACTTTTACTCTGTAGGCTTAAGTTTCATTCTCTGTAAAAAGAAGTTGAACTAGTTGACCTCTGTGATCCCCTCTAGTTCTAAGTCTATAATTGTTTTAAGTGTAACATAAGTACTGACTTTTAACACTCGATGTTGTTGTTGTTGTTCACTTGTTTCAGTAGTGTCAGATTCTTTGTGACTCCACTTGCAGTTTCCTTGGCAGAGATACTGGATCTAAACATAGGCTAACAGAATAAGTGACTTGACCAGAGTCACACAGCTAGTGTCTGAGGCGAAATTTAAACTCAGATCTTCCTGACTCTAGGTCTGGTGCTATATCCACTTCGTCATCTAGGTACCCTAACATTCTATGAGAAAGTCATTATTTATCATCTTCAATCAAGTGCCAATCATATACTTATGTCTCTCAAGGAAAAATAGTAATTAATGATCTTATTAATAGACTACTTTATATTAGTAGTATTTCCACTTGACTTTGTTAGATGGGGATATTTCTCCTCATTTCATAGGATTACAATGGGAGCCCCAGGACCAGAATATGACCTCATAATGCCGAAACCTTTGGTATGATGCTTGAACCTCTGAACCATACTCCTTAAGATAAGGAAGCAGTCCATCTGATTTGGACTGAAAGAAAGTCTCTTTTGTTTGTCATTATGTCTTTGCATCTCAGTGCCTGGGACAGCACCTTGCATAGAGGAGACACTTAAAATGTTGGCTGGATGGGACTGGATTGCCAGGAGTTTACAGAAATTTTATGGAGGATTACACTTGGATGTGTGCTTGCAATGACGCACAATCCTAAAGACAGAACAGTGAGGTTTGTTTTTTCTGTTTTTCTTTCTACAAGAGGATTTTTTATTCCTTAGCAATAAAATCAGAAGGAATTCAAATCAGAAAGTCCATTCCAGCCTCCTTCTCAACCACCACCTGCCATAATACGAAAAGTTGGAATTTTATTTTTCCTAGTATTTTCTCTAGACCTAATCACTCTACATTACACTGGGGAGGGAGGATGGGGAAGAGGAGAGAGAAGCCTTTAAAAAGGTGTCTTATTTATAGAGACATTTACAGCCAACATTAAGATGTAGAAAATTATTGTTCCTCTTCTCAATGTTTTTTCTGAAGAGGTAGAACACACTTGGATGTGAATCACATGACCTTTCGTATTACCTTGCTTAGATTATCCTATCAATTATTAAACCAATTTGGTATCTATTTTCTTTCATTCATTTTCCTTATTGTGATTGTAAAATATTGCTCAGGCGCTTTTGCTTATAGGGTATGTGTGGTGAGCTTTTCAGTGGATCAATGATGATGATGACGACGATGATGCAGCATTCAGGAAGCCTCTGAGCTTAATTTCACACCTGAGAATTGATTTAGTCTAGCCAGCAACTAGGCAGCCAGGTGTTTGCTTTTATAATATGAACGTAGCAAGCTTGAATCTCTTAGATTATGGTTTTATGAAGAAAACGTCATATATTTAATTCTTTCATTCACTCCCCACTCAACACTTATTTATCCCTATCTTCTGAAACCAAGGAGCACTTAACCATTTTTCCCCCCACACTTAAAACAGAGATAAGGTCCTAGAGCATTAGTGATCATTTCATCAAACACATATTGAAAGACCTTAAAAATTTACCTTGAATCACCTGGTTTTGAGAGTAGAATTTTTTAAATTATACCTCCTTTTTTTAGGAAATCCAGAAAATGAAACTAATTTTGAAAGAAAGCCCTAGCTGAGAACTTGCAGGCTCTGGTAAGGCCACTTCTGCAAAGTAAGTCTCCCAGTACCTACACAAAATTCCCCAGGTACTTTCTAGGAGTGTAGATAGCATATCTATGTTCCAAAGGTTTGACTGGAACATGTCTAATTTCCTTTTTTTCCCCTTTACAGCATCTTTCACATTTCATTTTTCTACTAACAGCCATAGTCCTTGTTCAGGCCTCATTGCCTCTTCTCTAGAGTATTGCAACAGCTTTCTAATTGATCTCCCTAGCTCAAGTTTCTCCTTACTCCAATCCATCCTCCAAACAGCTGATGAGTAATTCTAAAGTACAGGTCAGACCACATCACTCTCCTAACTCAATAAGGGACTTAAGTTGCTCCCTGCTACCTCTAGAATCAAATATAACTTCCTCTGTCTGGCATTTAAAGCTCTTTTGAACCATATCCCTTCCCACCATTATAATCTGCTTACTCTTTACTCCCCTCCATAAAATCTACAATCTGGCCACACTGGCCTATTTACTGTTCTCACACACAGCATTCCATCTCTCATCCCAATGCCTTTGTACTGACTGTCCACCATCCTTGGAATGTTCTCCCTCCTCACCTCTGACTCCTAGATTCTCTGGTTTTCTTCAGGACTCAGCTTAAATCTTACCTTCTGCAGGAGGCCTTTCCAAATCCCTTCCTCCCTACCCCTGGCCTCTAATACTATCCCCTCTAAGGTTATGTTCCATCTATGTTGCAGATTTCTTCCTTTGTATTCAGAGCCACAATTGGAATTTCAGTTACTATGGAGGGAGGCAGGCTAAAGCATGACTGTTACTCTGTGTGGCTGAGATTGATTGGAGACAGAAGTAATAGAAGTTGAGGTTGAGGAATTGGGAGGTCACGGTATTTAAAAGTTATAAGGACTGTTTAAAGGAAGAGAAGTTATTGCTGAATGTTGGTGGTAAAGGGAAGCCTTTTGAATTCCTTCATTTTTTAATTCTCTGCACCTCTGTTACTTTGCATATCAATCGACTACTTAATTACATGTTGACTTCCTCATTAGAATATATGTTTTTTAAGCCAGAGACTGTTCTTGATTTTTCATTATATCCCCAGCTTTTAACATAGTACCTACAAACAGAAGCAATGCATCCAAAATTAAAAGGGAAGCAGAAAACTGGGAAACAACTTTTAGAGCCAGTGTTTCTGATAAAGACCTCATTTCTAAAATACATAGGGAACTAAATCAAATTTATAAGAATTCAAGTTATTCCCCAATTGAGAAATGGTCAAAGGATACAAACAGGCAGTTTTCAGATGAAGAAAACAAAGCTATCTATTGCCATATGAAAAAATGCTCTAAATCACTACTGATTAGAGAAATGCAAAGTAAAACAACTCTGAGATACCACCTGACGCCCATCAGATTGGCTAATATGACAAAAAAGGAAAAGAATAAATGTTGGAGAAGTTGTGAAAAAATTGTAACATTAATGCATTGTTGGTGGATCTGTGAACTGATCCAACCATTCTAGACAGCAATTTGGAACTATACACAAAGGGCCATAAAACCATACATACCTTTTCACCCAGCAATACAACTACTAGGTCTTTATCCCAAAAAGATCATTAAAAAAGGGGAAAAGACCCACATGTGCAAAAATGTTTATAACTGATCTTTTTGTGGTGGCAAAGAATTGGAAATTGAGGGGATGCCCATCAATTGGGGAATGACTAAACAAGTTGTGGTATATGAATGTAATGGAGTGCTATTGTGCTGTAAGAAACAATGAGCAAGTGGATTTCAGAAAAACATGGAAAGACTGGCATGAACTGATGCTGAGTGAAATGAACAGAACCAGAAGAACATTGTACACAGTATCAACAACATTGTGTGATGATCAACTGTGATAGACTTAACTCTTCTCAGCAATACAATGATCCAAGATAATTCCAAAGGACTTATGATGGAAAATGCTCTCCAAATCCAGGAAAAAGAACTGTGGAATCTAGATGCAGATGACACATACTGTTTCTACTTTTTTTGTTTTTCTTTTTTGAGGTTTTTCCCTATTGTTCTGATTCTTCTTTCACAACATGACTAATGCAAAAATATGTTTAATGTGATTGTACATATATAACTGTAACGATTGGAATAACGCCACCTGCTGGAGACTTACTGTAGAAGAGTTCTGCCCATGAAGCGAAGGTCTTTGAGGGCAAGACCAGGAGTCTTTTCTTTGGCATCAGGAAGTGACGCGGACTAGTGGGAGGAGGAAGGAAGAGACTGGTGCTCTCTCTCGCTCTCTTCCCTTTGGACTCTGGTGGAGAGTGGAGCTAGAAATGTGCTCTCCCTTTAATAGATAGGCATCTAGGCCTTTTTCTCTTTCTTTACCAAATTCTTATTCTCCTTAATAAATGCTTAAAAGTCTAACTCTTGCTAAAGCTTATAATTTATTGGCGACCACTCATTAGATATTTTAGACAGTTTAGCTAGAATTTTAGCCCTTAACATAACCTATATCAGATTGCTGTCTTGGGTACAGGGGAGGGAGAAAAATTTGGAACTAGAAATCTTCTAAAAACAAATGTTGAAAACTATCTCTATATGTAACTAGAAAATAACAAAATACTTTTATGAGTTAAAAAAACATAGTACCTGGCATATAAGTGCTAAATAAATTCTTGTTGATTGATTGATTGATTGATAATTAATTGTCCTAGGAAAAACAGTATGCCAAGTATGCCATGGATGAGGAAGAGTATGGAAAGTGTAAGGGAGAAGACAGAGTCATTAGATTTGAATGAATCCATGTGAAGGGATCCAGAGATAAACTCCTTTCTCCTTACTACTTCCCACCCAGTCCAGGGTGCCTAGAAAAACATAATGAAGGCCACTTAAAGCAACAATCAAAAGAAACTTCTCACATCAATGAACATGATGTGAGAAAATGACTAGCTGGAGGAGCCAGTGATAAACGACCCTTTGCTTCAGTTTAGTCTAGAGAGAAGACCCTTACTAGGATCTTACTTAGTTTGATCGAAGCAAACACCAGCTGGGGGGGGTCAGGGGACAAGCCAGGGGCCTGACCTCAAATTCAGAGACAGTGGAATGAGACAAAGTGTGTATTTTATTTTCTAACCTTCATTTTTATGGTTGTCTGCTGGTGGCCTATTTTGCAAGGTTCTGGTCAATTTCAACATCCATTTCTGTGCTCTAGCTACTTTAATAAACACATTTTTTACTGTACCTTGCCAAGCAGGAGTACTTATGTCTGGACTCGCCCCAATAATAAGTTTGGCGGTCTCATATCTGATTTAGGGAGCTTAGAAGTCTGCATCCTCTTTGCTTTCACCTCAGAGGGGGATCCCTATAATTTGTAATACACTTCACTTCCAGGAAGAGTGTAGGAGCCCCAGAAATTTTATGAACTCTAGCAAAAATCTGACAGCTGAAAATCCTGGATATGATCTGGTGGAAAAAGAATCGACTTTGCTTTTCAAAGCTTAGCATGAAGCTAGCTAATTTTCCTTACTACCATATCAGTTTTCTCCTTTGTTAAATCTGCAATCTAGTATAGTAGAATTAAGAGCATATACCTCCCAGAATAGAAGGAATAAGGCACATAAAGAGAGAAGGAACCCAGGGTAGACAGTATTTCCCAAAGAGCCAAGTTAAATAAGGAATAGCAAAGCCATATTAAAAAAAACTGCCATACCAAACAGCTCTGCTGATAAGTAGCTCACAACTTAGTGTATAACAATCACCTGATAAATGTGTGTTGATTATTTGGTTGATTAAATAAAGGATAACTATGAGATTCACCAATAACGTACAATGATATTTTTCTAATGGCCTAAACAATGAGAATGCTACCTTAAAACATGGTTGTCTATGTTTGGCTCAGCCATTGGATTTGGCTTGCCCATTGATAGAGTAATGTCTTCTTCCCAGTGTGTTATCCCTTTGAAATAAAAATAGGAGAGTCTCATAGGCACAGTCCAGAAAGGAATCTAGATATTTTAGCCTAAACCTAATAGTTCTCAACAGTGGCTATCTATCATGTTTACTTTCCTGGAACAGGCAGCGATAGACTAGTAAGGACAGTAAAACTAGACATGTCTGTCTTGTGTGAAGCCCCAGTGGACTGACAAAGAAGAAGACATGCAAACTCACACCAGTGGTGAGTCAGGAGAATAGGAATCCCAGACTATGAAGAGTCCTTGGCACACACAGAGATAGGTTTCTGTGTCTATGCATATGTTTACATACATAAATATATACACATATAAATGCATGTATGTATGTGTGTATGTATGTGCATATATGTTCCAAGGCTGTCTCCAATAGGGGAGGTTTGTAAAGAAAACCTAGTTCCTTTTGTCTCATCTCTGTGACTGTACCCTCCCTTCTGTGGGCCTGCACCCTTACTTTATATCTATCTCTCTACTTCATGGGTAAATCCATTCATTGCCTGTAACTTTCCCTCTGTGTGTGTGTGTAAATGTATGTGTGTGTATATTCTTCATATCCAATGTCTGTCTTTTCCAATTTTCAGAGACACTGAAATGTTTTAAATACCTTCTGAAAGGGAATTCCTCTGACAAATGTAAATCAGCCTTTATTGGTGGACATTTAATGAGGAGAAAACTTGCTTGATCATGAGACTCAGCAGTCTCCAAGATCTGGGCAGGGGGAAGCCATCTCCATCTGGACTTCTTTGCTTAGTTTTCTCCTGCATGAACTGGGTCACCCTAAACTCTAAAGGAGCGGGACCAAGGACAGGGGCTCCTTGCCTCAGGCTAAGGACCCAATAAGACTGTGTTTTGTTTATATTCTAAACAGAAATTAAGTCTTCTAGTTGGGCGGAACCCAAGATTGATGAGTATGTTCCTTAAGGGTTGGCATTAATCTCATCAATCAGTCATGTCCTTCAGACACTTGACTTTAACAAGAACTGGGCCTTAATGAGGAAACTGAAGGAGAAGATCCTGGATAACAAATTAATAATTAGTTACCAATATAATAGTATAATAATAATTTCTCTCAGAAAGAACACTGGGCTTGGATCCAAAAGACTTGAGTTTAAACCTCTCCTCTACCAATCAGTAGGCAAGTGGACAAATCAGTCCCTATTACCTCCACAATCAAATAGAAATGGCATTTTTTTGATAGTCTAGGCTCTTTATTACCTGGCTTGTTCCTACCTTTTCAGTTTTTTCACATTCTACTCTCTACCACTTATTCTATGATCTTGTAACAATGGAACATTTGTAGTTATTATATAGTGCACTGCATCTCCAATCTCTCAGCCTTTGTACTGGCTTTCCCCCAAGCCTAAAATACTCTGCCTCTTCACATCTGTCTCTCAGTTTCTCTAACTTCTTTGAAAATTCACTGAGAATTCCACCTTCTCCAGGGAGTTTTTCCTAGTCCTCCCAGATGCTAATGCCTTCTCCTATTGTATTAAACTGTTTTTGTTTAGACAAGAAACTCAGAGTATCTCCCACTCCCAGAATGAATTTTTTTAATTAGGTAAAAGAGGCAATTCTTTGTCAAATTTCTCACCTAGCCCTAATCACTGAATGGGCATTGCCTCAGACAAACTGAGATTCGGGAAAGACCTTAGCTTAAAAGGCCAAGCATCCAAGGCCATCTCCAGTCATCCTGATGTATATCTTGCCACTGGACCCAGATGGCTTGGGAGAAGAGAGTGAGACTGGTCACTTTGCACACCCCTCCCTCACTTAAATCCAAGTCACTTGAAAGTCATGGCATCACCTTCTGATGTCATGTTCCTTTCCAAGAACGAAGGACCAAAAACATTTTCCATCTTTGTATATATCTCATAGGTACTTAGTTTTACATATGTTTTACAAATTGTCTCGTTTGTTAGAATACAAGCTACTTGAGGGCATGGATTGTTATATACACATTTGTGTGTATGTGTATGGATGGATGTACATATATATACATACATATATATGTATATATAATTAAATTTTTTGGTGAGGCAACTGGGGTTAAATGACTTGCCCAGGGTCACACAGCTAGTAATTAAGTGTCTGAGGCTGGATTTGAACTCAGGTTCTCCTGAATCTAGGGCCAGTGCTCTATCCACTGCACCACCTAGCTGCCCCTGTACAATGTATATAATATATATATATATATATATATATATATATAAGTTTCTTTATAACCCCACATAGTAAACACTTAAGAAATTTTTGTTGCCTAGGCAACTCAATCTCTCCAGGACTCAGTTTCCTCCTCTGTAAAATCAGGGGGTCAGCCAAAAAATATCTATTAAGCACTTGCTATGTGCCAGGTGCTATGCTAAGTATTCTGAGAAGACAAAGAAAGGCAAAAAATAGTCCCTGCCCTCAAGGAGTTCACAGTCTAATGAATGAGGTAAACTTTGCAGGTCTTCCAGCTCTAGACACACATATGTTCATTGTTATATGGATTCTTGAGAAGTTAACCAAAGAGGCAATTTTAATGTCTCTATCCTTAGCAGGTCAGTGACTATGGCTTTATTGGATTCCTGGCACCTAAATTAAAGTTCAGTTCATCAGAAGGGCAAGTCTATTGTACTAAGTCCACTCTGACTTCATTGTCCCAGAGCCAAGCTGACACATCAGCCCAGTCCCTCAGTTTGCTAAAAACCCTAAAGGATTGGGGTCATGTCTCTTTTCTGCTGCCACTGCCTCAAGATCCTACCAGCTCTTCCCTCTTTGCCACCTTTATTAAGTGCCAGCGAATGGTGCCTGGAGCACATTTAACAACAACATCAAGTAGCTTTTACAAAGGGATATCTACTTCAAGTTAAAGGGTTGGAAGCTAAAGCCATAGAGGATAGTAAGAATAAAGTACAAACATTTTCCCCAATACTGAAGAAGCATACTCTCCCCTAAACCATCTCAATTTTTGCCTAGCATCAGGCATTCCAAATTCATCTTCAAAGGTAGCTTCACAGCTAGATGTGTCTCATCTTAACTATGGCTATCCTGGGACCCCAGGGTTTACTCCCAAAGATCACTTCTTGTTCCTTGGGTCATTGGTGCAAGCACTAGATTGTTAACTCATACTTTGGAATTCCAGGAAGTCAGAATGCCCTCCTGACCTTTCAAATGCACAAGGTAAGAGGTTCCAATTCCCTTCACTTAAAGTGGGGGAGAAGCACAGAGCCCAGGACAGAAGCCCTTTCATAGGTCAATATGGGTTCAGAAGGGAGGGGCCCCCAAAACTTATCCCCTTTCAACACTGTCTCTTACCAGATACTGTGAGCAAAGGGGTCACCTAATGAGTCAAAGAAGAAATGTCTGACTCTGACAGACATTTTTGAACGCCTCTGCAGTCAATGAGCCTCCTCTTCAATATATAGTTAGCTGCCTAAAACCAGTTAGAGAATGCCCACACATTATCTACTGCAAAACTTCTTAAACTGTGGGTTGTGACCCCATATGAGATCACATAACTGAATGTGGGGATCGCAAAAAATTTGACAACGGTAAAAGTTTACGTATACCTGGCGTCGCATAAAAATTTCTCCAGGAAAAGGAGTCACAAGTGGAAAAAGTTTCAGAAGCCCTGCTCTGCAGGCTTCATAAAGCTTTCATGTCTTCATGGCTGTCCCAGATAGGCTTCCCAAGATTTTTATGTGAGGAAATTGCATCAGCCAACATATTGATGGGGTTTACACATTCTTCAGACTCCAGTTATACTGTGAGGTTTCAGTAGAGATTCAGCAGCAGGTAGCAGTCCTGAATACTTCCTTAGAATCCTCCCTACTCCCTCATAAGTTTCCTTTACCTCCTGAAAGAGCCTGAGACATTAGAGTTTCAACATCACAAAGTTAGCTATAAACCTAAACTGTGGTACATTTCTACATTTTTCTTTTATTTATCACAGACTTGACCATAATAGATGCAATCTTTGGAAACGTAAGTTTACTACTGGAAATTTTGAAAGCAACAGTCTACTAAAGGATTTATTGGTATGTAGTGTCCCAATAAATTGTTTGTGTTGGGAATTTTTTTTAATTACAGGATCATAGATTAAGAGCTGAAATGAACTTTGGAGATCATTCTTTTTAATCCCTTCATTTTATAGATAAGGAAACTGAGGGCCACAGAGGGTGAAGAGACTTGAGCATAAAAGAAATAATAATTTCTCTCATATTAATAGCCAATTATCAAAACTGCGGAGCCCCCAGCTTCCCCTCCCTCCCCTGTCCTATTTCCTTGTCCAATCTCTCAAGGACAGAACTGATGTAAGATAGGATTAACTTTATCCTCATTCTGCATAGTTACCCCCTGGGTATCTGAGTACTGTTACTCCACACAACTAGCTCAGGCCAGGGTGGGAGATATAAATTTTTTGTCTAGATTGCCCAAAGTTGGGGGGATCTGGATAGAGGGGCAGTCTCTCTGTTGGAGAATGACATAATGTCATTCTCAGCCCGGCATTAGAATGAGCTCGCTTCTTTTTGTAAAGTACACTTCTCGTTAATTGTTAGCCAGTCAGAATTGATCACTACCCTCAGAAACATCCCTCTTCTAAGGGCATATTTCAAAAGGCAACATGACTTAATGGATAAAGAGGCAGCCTTAAAACCAGCAATCCCTAGTTCAGGTCTCACCTCTAACAACTACTGGTTATGTGACTTTAGATAAGTCACTTAACATCTCTGAGTTTTAGGCAACTCTCTAAAACAATAAGTTGTTAGAGAAGATATCAACCCATTTTGATAGGTTCCTCCCCACATGGCTCCTTATAGCAATGAAATCCCGGATCCATTCATATTCCTATATCTATCTTGTAGGTAACAGAAAGCTATGGAAGACTTTTGAGCAGAGGAGTAACATGGTCTGAACCTATGCACAAAGAAACACAGCATGGCAATTAAAACATATCCCTATGGCACCATTTTCCTCTTAATATCTTTTGGGGGAGTGGGAGAGTAGAATCTATTGATGAGACTTTGTAACTAGCATTGGAATCAGGAAAAGAATTATTAGAAGCTGGAGTTCTGCAACGTAATGGATGTTGTGTTGATGACATTCCTCCTTTCTCAGGTGAGCTAATGAACTATGCTGTTCACTTTTGTTAATTCATACCAGGTGGAAGAAAAAGAACTTTTACTACTGATAGAGGAAAAACAGGAAGGAAAAAATGACAGAACTCCAAAAATTCAGTTCATTTCTAGTAATTGTTAATGATCAGACTTCTAATAAAAGAAAAAGAAAAAACTTAAACAGAAAACAAAATGAAAAGGAAGATCAAGTGGAAATTTGAGAGGCCTTATAGAATGAAGGAAAAATCAAAGGAATTTTATTCAGAGGACCTGGGTTTGAATCCGAGCTCAGTTGTTTACTGCCTATGTGACCATTCACTCCCTTTTGGGCCTCAGTTTCCTTTCCTGGAGAAAGAAAGGATTGTAATAGAGAACTTCTAAGGTCTCTCTGACAAGTAGAATTTTTCTCCACTAAAATCCTTTCATAAAAAAAAATAATGTTCTAACCTCCCTAGCTGCTACCCTTTGGTTCAATTAAGACCCCAAATAATATTGGTTTTTTTTATTTTTCCCAGAATGTCTATTTCTCATGACAAAGCCAAATCCCATTCAGTAAAGCCAAAAAGCAAGAAGTGGACAAAATAAAATGTTGTGAGAAGACCTCCTCTCAAGGTATTATTATTTTTAAATAGCCATTATCCTCCTAAGAGTTCATGAAACATGATCCAGGACGATGGAACATGGTTCTAGAGCCTGGGACACTTATATGCTGAAATAATTCATGTGTGAGACTTCATCTCAGAACTGACCTTCTGCATAGCAGGCTGTACACATTTTTTTTTTCCAGATTTGGCAACTGCATTTCCTAAACCCAGTTGGTCCAAATGCTAATCTATGTCCAACACTGAATTGGTTTTCCTCTAATACTCAGAAATGCCTTCTCTGTGGAGTTGGTGTAATGTTATTTGTTTTCTGACACAATGTCAGATACAGAAACTCATGAACCATCCCAAGGGATTTCATTTGATACGATGATTTAGTAGTGCCAAAAATAACTTCAAGGAAATGAGGAGGGGATATACAGGATGAGGATAAAAGTAAGTAATGTAGCTTTAAAATGAGAGGCATGCAACATTTTATCTGTCCTCACATCCCATGACAACTATAGATGACACACAGTGAAATATCAGAGCAGGAAATTCCAGAAGGAAAATGAGATACAATGGGTATCTGAGTTCGATTTAATTCACTGCTGAGTTTCTCCTTCAGTGAAAAAAACACTTACACAAAACTAAACCTGAGTAAAATTTGGGTAAATAAGGTTAAAATATTGGCAAGAAAGATTAAATTATCACTGAAAATACCTCAGATCCAAACTTAGTCAATTATTCCATTAACATGTAATTACAGATCATTTACAATGAGCAAGGCAGTGTGAACTGCCATTGTGCAATTTGGGCTGTGCCTCATAGGCTGACAGTCCAGGAAGCACAGTTCCTCCTTCAGGTAAGTACATATCTTGCCACTCCCCAGTAGGTGCTCAGTTACTTGCTCAGTTGCCATCCACCACTTGCTGTGCTCATTGGACCCACCTTCTGGGATGACTAAAGCATGTGTCTAATTATCTCATCTCTACTCAATAAACTCCAGTGGCTCCAAGGCTCTTCAATCCTGTATTTGGCTTCAAAGTCCTTCATAATCTGGCCTCACTACATATCTTTCCAGTCTTCTTATACTTTATACTCCCTATCCTCACATACTCTGCAATCCAAAGACACTCTTCTCTTTGCTCTCACTCAAATAATCTCCATTTTCCAACTCTGGGCATTTTCACTGACTGTTCATCATTCCTGGAATGCTCTCTTTCTCCTCATCTCTGTCTAGTGGCTTCCCTGATTTCCCTACTTCTTAGCTGAGTGAATTTAGTACCAGTGCCAAAATTCCTAGTAATGGACCTAGTAATGATGCCAAGGCAGGGTTTGATGAAGATGAAACTGTTTTAGTAACCTTTATTAAATGTCATAGAATCAGAAGATATAATAGAATTGGAGAGTGAGGCCTAGGAAGGACCTGAAAAAAAAATCTATTCCAACCACTTCATTTTACAGGTAATAAAATGAAACTGAGACTAAGAAAGGTCGTGATCTTCTAAAGATCCTATAGATGATCAGTAACAGAGCCATATATGTTAAAGTTTTACAAATCAGTGGAAAAAACTTTTATACTTGCAACAATTTCTAAACAATATCCTCTAATTGATATTACTGTTTTAGGTATATAAAGTGAAGAAAATCAGTTAGCCATCTTCAGTCCTGCCAAATCTTTCCATGGCATTTCTTAAATTCAACTTTCTTTTTTTTTAATTTATTATTTATTTTTACCTTTCTTTTGTTTTTAAATTTTGACTTCCAAATTCTCTCCTTCCCACACCCTCCCATACCCATTGAGAAAACAAACAATCAATTGTAAATGTGATATCATGCAAAATATTCCCATATTAGATACATTTCAAAAAAAACAAGAAAAATTAAGAAAGTGAGAAAATTATACTTCAATTTGCTCTCAGAGTTCATCAGTTTTCTCTCTTTCTCTCTCTCTCTCTCTCTCTCTCTCTCTCTCTCTCTCTCTCTCTCTCTCTCTCTCTCTTCCTCCCTCTCCCTCTCTCTGAATGTGGGTAGTCTTTTTTTTTTTTTTAATCCTGAGTCTTTTGGAATTATCTTAGGTCACTGTATTGATCTGAGTAGCCAAGTTTCTGGCAGTTGATCATCATAACAGCATTGGTGTTACTATGCATAATGATTTCCCAGTTCTTCTCATTTCACTTTTCATTAGTTCATATAGTTCTTACCATGTTTTTCTTTGATTTTCTATCCAAAATTTCACAGGTTTTTAACATGTACACATTAATCATTGCATAAACATTTATTGAATTAGATTTGATAAGCTCCTCATGATTAAGAATTGTTTCAGGTGTGGTATTTGTTGCTCCAGCATTTATTGCTGTGCCTGGCACATAGTAGATTTTTAGTAAATATTGAAGGAATAACTATTGTTGGGGTTATTTTTTCATATTTTTGAAAAGTCATTTTAAGAGCATGTAATAAAGCAAATAAACAATTCCAAATATAGCAGATGCAGAAGTCTTGGGGTCACCCAAAAGGTGGTAGTTACCATCCTTAAAACTGAAGGAAAGAGCTGAAGTTGATGAATCAGGGGGATGTATCATCTACAGAAGCAGTCAGCTCTCAGAACAGAAGCACTGGGAATTCTATACTGACTTGCTTAAATAGTCACTTGTAAACAGCCCACAAACAAACAGTAAGGAAACTAGAAAAAAGAAAGACTTTTACTGCAAAGCCCAGTCCTGGTAGATAAAAATCTAAGAGTTATGCATAGTTTTATACCCCTTTGGGCATAATTCCAAATTGCTCTCCTGAATGGTTGGATCAGTTCACAACTCCAGTAACAATGCATTAGTGTTCCAATTTTCCCACATCTTCTCCAACATTTATAATTTCTTCATTTGAAAACTGCCTGTTCATATCCTTTGATCATTTATCAATTGCCATTTTTTTCTGAAACCATCCCTCATTGTCATGTTCTTATAGGACAATAGTACTTCATAAGCCACAATCATATGCCACAACTTATTCAGCCATTCCCAAGTTGATGATCATTCCCTCTATTTCCAATACTTTACCACCAAAAGAAGAGCTGCAGGGCAGCTAGGTGGTGCAGTGGATAGAGCACTAGCCCTGGATTCAGGAGAACCTGAGTTCAAATCTGGCCTCAGATACTTAACAATTACTAGCTGTGTGACCCTGGGCAAGTCACTTAACCCCAATTGCCTCACCAAAAAGCAAAATCAAAAAACAAAAAAAAAGAGCTGCTATAAATATTTTTGGTATATATAGGTCCTTTTTCTTTTTCTTTTATATGTTTGGGATACAAACCTAGTGGTGGTATTGTTGGATAAAAGGGTGTATGTAGTTTTATAGCCCTTCGGGTGTAGTTCCAAATTACTCTTTGGAATGATTGGAATAGTTCACTGCTCAACCAATAGTTTGTTAGTGTACTCATTTTTTGCTCATCCCCTTCAGCATTCGTCATTTCTGATAAATACAAGATAGTACCTCAGAGTTGTTTTCATTTGTATTTCTCTAATCAATAGTGATTTGGTGCATTTTTCATGTGTAGGGGCCTAAATTTAATATATGGAAAGTTAGTTGGGTGACTCACTGAAATATTGAGGTCCCAGAAATAATGAGGGACCTTTAGGTTCAAAGCTCCCTCCCCTCTGAACTGCCCTTGTAGATATTTCTCCCAGGCCAATAAGAAAGAAGCCTTACAGCTTCTTTTCCACAAAAAAGATCAGATTTTATTACTTGGGAATTAATTAAACAACAAAAGTGAAATTAATAAAAATCAAAGATAAGGAAATAGGGAAAAAAAGAAATACAGATAAATTCTCTTAACTCTACACTGTCTATGCCTCAGATTGTTTCCAATTAAGCTAATTCAAAGGAATTTGAGTTCACTCACCACACCTGGGATGTCTTCAATTGCTCACACCACCGGAAAGGCAGAAGAGAGGGAGAACTAGCATTCCGGAAGCGCCTCAGCCTTCCCTCAGGGAGCATTCAATCTTCCTCTCCCAAAAAGGGAGGTCCTTCAAAAACTGCCTATGGAGAGTTCTCCCTCTGGCCTCAGTAGCATACATAACTTCAAGGTGGGCCAGGTGTGGCCCCTCCCAAATGAGTCAGCTAAATTCCAATAATTTTTACCACAAATAATTTTTACCACACATGTGACTATTGAAAGCTTTGATTTCTTCTCAAAACTATTTATATTCTTTGACCATCTATCAATTGGGAAATAGCTCTTGCTTTTTTTATAAATTTGACTTTGTTCCCTCTATATTTGATCAATGAAGACTTTATCAGAGAAAGTTACTATAAATTTTATTACTTCATTGTCTATGATAGCTTTTAGAAAAAAGTGGTTTCCCTGATTATCTCTTTTAATTAAGTCTATTTTTGTTTTTCCTTTGTTTGAGATCATGATTGTTACCCATGCCTTTTTTGCTTCAGCTGAAGCATATTAGAATCTACTCCAGCTCTTTATTTTAATTCTGTGTTTCTGTTTCATGTGTCTCTTGTAAACAACACATTGTTGGATTTTGGTTTCTAATCCATTCTGTTATCTACTTCTGTTTTACTGGTGAATTCATCCCATTTATCCTCACAGTTATGAAACTGTATTTCCCTCCATTGTATTTTCTTCTATTTCTTCCTCTGTCTCTCTGTCTCTGTCTCTGTGTATGTCTCTAACTCTCTCCTCTCCCTGCCTCCCTTTCTCCCTTCCTCCTCAAAAGTCTATTTTGCTTCTAACCACTGCCTCCCTTTTAATCCATCCTCCCTTTTATCACCTTTCCCTTCCTCTTATTCTATTCCCCACATATTTCCCAAATGGTTAAATTAAATTTACATACACAACTGAATGTGTGTAGATATATTCTTCCCTCTTTGAACCAATTCCAATGAAAGTGACATTCAAGTACTATCTTCCAACTGCTCCCCATATCCCCTCCATTGTAAAAGTTCTTCCTTACGCACTTCTTTTATGTGAGAAATTTCCCCCCCTTCTTCCTCTCCCTTCCCCTTTCTTACACATTCATTTTTTTTAGATCATTCCAACACAATCATACCCATGCTGTGGGGTATGACTGGGCCTCAGGTGTGTAATGCCCCCATACCCAGATGAAAACTCAATACCAAAGAAAGCCATTGGCAGCTCCAGGGTGAAAGACACAGAATTTATTTAAAGGAGATTTACAGGGGGGTCAGTGTGTCCATGGCAGCATCAGGGCATTGTAAATTTCTTTAAATTCTCATGAATTCCCTCCCATTCCTCTCTGATATTTATACATGTAGGTTACATGTAGGGCAAGGAGTCTTCTTTGTTCTAACTAGCATTATTCATTTATTGTAGTTGCTTGTAAAGAAAATGCTGATTGGTTTAAATGCTGCATGCTTCATAGATGGTTTGTTCATGCAATATGCCCTAATGTTGCATGTATGGCTCTTCCTTATATGGATAGTTCATACAGCATGTCTTGCAATCCATATCCCATCCCTTTTATGGGTGTTCCATTCTTTATTTCTTGGATCCTACATATGCTCTCTATGTCAATTCCTTTTAAGTGCCCTAATGATGATAAAGTCTTATTACTTATGTTTATTATCTTCCCATATAGGAATGTAAACAGTTTATCAAGTCCTTTATGATTATTCTTTCATATTTAGCTATTTATGCTTCTCTTAAGTCCCCTATTTAAATGGGTTCAAGTTCTTCCTCAGTACATACTAGTCACATGGCCCTGGGCTAATCACCTAATCTTTTGGAACCCCCAGGTAATTCTCTAAAATAAAAAATTACAGATGAGTTGTTGATTCATATTAATTTTCTACACTGGAAATTCCCTCATGGCTTGAATCTCAGGTCTGGATCCTACTAGCATTACCATTACTCCCAGAAAAGGAAAATGGTGAAACCCATTTTTTCTCATTTTACTTTTATAAAAGGATATTGGCATGAATTGATCACTCTAGGAATCTAGGCAGAATTGATTTTTTTATATTTTTTTTATTTTAAATTTTTCTCAATTACATGTAAAGCTATTTTTGAGCTCCAAATTTTTCTCCAACCCTCCCTTCCCTCGCCCTCCAGGGGCCAGCAAGCAATTTTATATAGGATATATATTACTACCATGCTAAACATATTTCCCTATTAATCAGAACAAAAGGAAAAAAACACAAGAAAGAATAAACAAGAAAAATAACAAAAAAGCAACAAAAGTGAAAATAGCATCCTTCACTCTGCATTCAGACTCCATAGTTCTTTTCCTTACAGTGGAGAGCATTTTCCACTATAAGTCTTTTGGCATTATCTTGGATCATTGTATTGTTGAGAAGAGTTAAGTCTATCACAGTTGATCATCACACAATGTTGTTGATACTGTGTACAATTTCTCCTGGTTCTGTTCATTTCACTCAGCATCAGTTCATTCCAGTCTTTATAATTTTTTCTGAAATTCATCTGCTTATCATTTCTTACTGCACAATAGTATTCCATTATTCATATATCACTACTTGTTTAGCCATTCCCCAATTGATGGGCAACCCCTCAATTTCCAATTCCTTGACACCACAAAAAGAGCAGCTATAAATGTTTTTGTACATGTGGGTTCTTTTCCCTTTTTTATGATCTTTTTGGGATATAGACCTAGTACTGGCATTGCTGGGTCAAAGGATATTCACATTTTTAAAGCCTTTTGGGCATAATTCCAAATTGCGTTCCAGAATGGTTCAATCAGTTCACAGCTCCACCAACATTACATTACCGTTCCAATTCCCCCAACATTTTTTTTCTCCAACATTTATCATTTTCCTTTTTTATCATATTGGCCAATTGGATAGGTGGGAGGTGGTACCTCAGAGTAGTTTTAATTTGCATTTCTCTAATCAGAACTTTTTTTATATAGCTGTAGATAATTTTAATTTCATCATCTGAAAATTGCCTGTTCATATCCTTTGATCATTTCTCAATTTGGGAATGACTTGTGTTCCTTGTATATTTGATTCAGTTCCTTAAATATTTTAGAGATGAGGGGCAGCTAGATGGAGCAGTGGATAGAGCACCAGCCCTGGAGTCAGGAGTACCTGAGTTCAAATCCGCCCTCAGACACTTAACACTGTCTGTAAAAATTATTTCCCAGTTTTCTGCTTTCCTTTTTTTTTTCAGGGCAATGAGGGTTAAGTGACTTGCCCAGGGTCACAAAGCTAGTAAGTGTCAAGTGTCTGAGGCCAGATTTGAACTCAGGTCCTCCTGAATCCAGGGTCCATGCTTAACCACTGTACCTCCTAGCTGCCCCTTCTGCTTTCCTTCTCATCTTGTTTGTGTTGGTTTGGTTTGTGCAAAAACTTTTGAATTTAATGCAGTCAAAATGATCCACTCTGCATTTCATAATGTTCTCTCATCTTTTGTCATAAATTCTTCCCCTCTCCACTATTTTGACAGGTAAATTATTCCTTCCTTTTCTAATTTGCCTATAGCATCACCCTTTATGTCTAGCTCTTGTACCCATTTTGACTTTACTTTGGCATATGGTGTAAGATATTGGTCTATGCCTACTTTCTGCCAAACTATTTTCCAGTTTCCCCAGCAGTTTTTGTCAAATAGTGAGTTCGTATCCTAGAAGATAGAGTCTTTGGGTTTATTAAACAGGAAATTGCTGTATTTATTTACTGCTGTGTTTGTGTGCCTAACCTATTCCACTGATCCTCCTCTCTACTTTTTAGCCAGTACCAAATAGTTTTGATGTTTGTTGCTTTATAAAGTGGTTTTTGACCTGGTACAGCTAGGCCACCTTTCTTTGCATTTTTTTTTCATTAATTCCCTTGATATTCTTGATCTCTTGTTTTTCCATATGAATTTTTTTATTGTTTTTTCTAGCTCTATGAAATATTTTTGATAGTTTTATTGGTTTGGCACTAAATAAGTAAACTAATTTGGGTAGAATTGTCATTTTTATTATACTATCATGACCTACCAATGAGCAATTTATATTTTTCCATTCATTTAGATATGATTTTATTTGTGTGAAAAGTTTTGTAATTATGTTCCTGGGTTTGCCTTAGCAGGTAGACTCCAAAGTATTTTGTATTGTCTACAGTTATTTTAAGTGGAATTTCTCTTTCTATTTTTTGATACTGGATTTTGTTGTTCATCTATAGAAATGCTGATGATTTATGTGTGTTTATTTTATATCCTGCAATTTTTCTAAAGTTGTTTATTGTTTCAAGTAGTTTTTTAGTTGATTTATCTGCAAAGAGTGATAGTCTTGTTTCTTCCTTGACTGTTTTAATTCTTTCTAGTTCTTTTTCTTCTCTTATTGCTAAGGCTAACATTTCTAGTACAATATTGAATAATAATGGTGATAATGGACATTCTTGTTTCACCCCGATCTTATTGGGAATCCCTCTAACTTATCCCCGTTGTATATAATGTTTGCTGATTGTTTAAGATAGATACTGTTGGGGCAGCTGGGTGGTGCAGTGGATAAAGTACCGGCCCTGGATTCAGGAGGACCTGAGTTCAAATCCAACCTCAGACACTTGACACTTACTAGCTGTGTGACCCTGGGCAAGTCACTTAACCCTCATTGCCCTGCAAAAAAAAAAAAAGATAGATACTGTTTATCATCTTAAGGAAAGCTCCATTTATTCCTATGCTCTCTAGTGTCTTTAGTAGGAATGGGTGCTACATTTTGGCAAAAGCTGTCCCTGCATCTATTGAGATAATCATATGATTTTGTTTAGTTTTGTTATTGATGTGTTCGATTATGTTGATACTATTCCTAATATTGAAGCAGCCCTGCATTCCTAGTATAAATCCCATGTGTTCATAGTGTATTATCCTAGTGATACATTGCTGTAATCTTCTTCCTAATATTCTATATAGAATTTTTGCATTGATATTCATTAGATTGGTGTCTAATTTTCTTTCTTTGTTTTTGCTCTTCTTGGTTTAGGTATCAGCACAATATTTGTCTCATAGATGGACTTTGGTAGGATTCCTTCTTCCCCTATTTCCCAAATAGTTTGTATAGTATTGGGATTAATTGCTCTTTAAATGTTTGGTAGAATTCACTTGTAAATCCATCTGGCCCTGGAGATATTTTTCTTGGGGAGTTTATTGATCGCTTGTTCAATTTCTTTTTCTAAGATGGGTTTATTTAAGGATTTTATTTCCTCTTCTGTTAATCTGAGAAGTTTTTATTTTTGTAAATATTCATCCATTTCATTTAGATAGTCAAATTTATTGGTATATAGTTGGGCAAAATAACTCCTAATTATTGCTTTAATTTCCTTTTTATTGGTGGTGAATTCACCCTTTTCATTTTTGATGCTGGTAATTTGGTTTTCTTCTTTTTTTAAATCAAATTAACCAAAGGTTTCTCTACTTTATTGTTTTTTTATAGAACCAGCTCTTACCTATATTTATTAATTCTATAGTTTTCTTACTTTCAATTTTCTTAATCTCTCTAATTTTCAGAATTTCTAATTTGGTATTTAATTGGGGATTTTTAATTTGTCCTTTTTCTAGCTTTTTAGTTGCATGCCCAATTCATTGATCTCCTCTTTCTCTATTTTATTTGTGTAGACATTTAGAGATATAAAATTTCCCCTAAGAACTGCTTTGGTTGCCTCCCATAGATTTTGGTATGTTGTCTTATCATTGTCATTCTCTTGGATGAAGTTATTAATTGATTCTATGATTTGTTGTTTGACCTACTCATTCTTTAGGATAAGATTATTTAGTTTCCAATTCATTTTTGGTCTATCATTCTATGGCCCTTTATTACACTTAATTTTTATTGCATCGTGATCTGAAAAGGATGCATTTACTATTTCTGTCTTTTTGCACCTAACTGTGAGGTTTTTATGCCCTAATACATGGTCAATTTCTGTGTATGTATCATCTACCACTGAGAAAAAGTTATATTCTTTTATATCCCCATTCAGTTTTCTCCCAGAGGTCTATCATATTTAATTTTACTAAAATTCTATTCACCTCCTTAACTTCTTTCTTATTAATTTTGTGGTTACATTTATCTAGTTCTGAGAGAGGGGGGTTGAAGTCCCCCACTAATATAGTTTTGCTATCTATTTCTACCTGTAACTCACTTAACTTCTTCTCAAAGAATTTGGATGCTGTACCATTTGGTGCATACATGTTTATTACTTTTATTACTTCATTGTCTGTGGTACCTTTTAGCAAGCTGTAGTTTCCTTCCTCATCTCTTTTGATTAGGTTAATTTTTGCTTTTGCTTTGTCTGAGATAAGGATTGCTACCCCTGCTTTTTTTTTTTTAACAGCTGAAGCATAATATATTCTGCTCCAGCCTTTTATCTTTACTCTGTGTATATCTCTCTGCTTCAAATGTATTTCTTGTAAACAACATATTGCAATATTCTCGTTTTTAATCCACTCTGTTATCTGCTTCCATTTTATGGGAGAGTTCATCCTGTTCACATTCACAGTTATTATTACTGTGTATTTCCTTGTATCCTATTTTTTGCCTTGTTTGTATTCTTCTCTTTCCTTTTCCCAGTATCTTCTCACTGTTTTGTTTTTGGCCACCATGTCTACCTTCCTTTCTATCAGCCCCACCTCCCTTTTGTCCTTTCCCCTTTAAATTCCTAGTTTGGGCCTCCCTTCTATCAGCATCCCATCCTTTTCTTTCCCCTCTCCACTTTTACTTCCCTATAGGGTAAGATAGAATTCTATACCCAATCAAGTGTGTAGGTTATTCCCTCTTTCAGACAAATCAGATGAGAGTAAGGTCAAAACAATGCTTACCTCTCTCTTCTTTTCCTCTATTGTAATTGGTCTCTTGTGCCTCTTCATGTGATGTGATTTACCCCATTCTGCCTTCCCTTTTCTCTTCTCCCAGTATAATCCTTTTTGTTTCCCCTTAAGGCCTTTTTTTTAATATCGTCACATCAGAATCCACTTATACCCACACCTTCCATCTGTGTGTACACCTCCAATCTTCCTCAATAAAGATACAGTTCTCAAGAGTTACAAGTATCATCTTCCCATGTAGAGATACAAACATTTTAACCTTATTGAATAATATATTTCCCACTTTTTACCTTTTCATGTGTCTCTTCAGTTTTGTATTTGTAGAATGAATTTTCTGTTCAATTCTAGACTTTTCATTAGGAAAATTTTAAAGTCTCCTATTTAATTGAACATCCATCTTTTCTTTTCTTTCTTTCTTTTTTTTGAATGTTCAACTTTTCTCCTGAAAGATTATGGTTAATTTTGATGGGAAGTACATTCCTGCTTGTAATCCCAATTCCTTTGCCTTCCAGAGCATCATATTCCAAGCCCTCCAATCCTTTAATGTTGGAGCTGCCAGGTCCTGTGTAATTCTTATTGTCATTCCTCGATGTTTAAATTGTTTCTTTCTGGTTGTTTGCAGTATTTTCTCCTTTACTTGATAGTTCTTGAATTTAGCTACAATATTCCTTGGTGTTTTATTTGGGGGGTCTCTTTCAGGAGGTGATCAGTAGATTATGCTTTCAATGACTAATTTTTCCTCTGATTGTAAGACACTGGGACAGTGCTCCTTAATAATGTCCTGAAATATACTATCTAGGCTCTTTTTTATCATGGTTCTTGGGTAGTCTGATTAGTCTTATATTATTCCTCCTGGATCTATTTTCCAGGTCCTTTATTTTTCTGAAGAGGTATTTTATGTTTTCTTCTACTTTTATATTCTTTTGATTCTGCTTTACTTCTTCCTGTTGTCATTAGCTTCCATCTGCTCGATTCTGATTCTTAGGGAATTATTCTCCTTTTCTAATTTTCCAATTGTATTTTTTAAGGAATTATTTCTTTTTTGAAGCTATTTGCTTTCTCTTGCATAATTCTCATTTCTTTTCCCATTTCTTCTTCTATCTCTCTTATTTGGTTTGTAAAATCCTTTTTGAGCTCTTCCAGGAGGACTTTTTGATCTTGACACCAATTCTTCTTCCCCTTTAAGGCTTCACATGTAGGGGTTTTATCATTGTTGTCTTTCTCTGAGTTTATGTTTTGATGTCCCTGCCACCATAGTAACTGTCAATGGTGAAGATTCTTTTTTGTTTCTTATTCATATTTTTATTTTTATTTTAGCCTGTTTTATGCCTTTTAGGGTTGAGTTCTGCTCCTGGAGTACAGCATTCACTGTCCAGAGCTTCTTTTTCTGGGGTCCAGGGGCTGAGTCACCAGTTTTCTGTTTTGAGGCAAAAGCAGTGTTGGGGCTGGAGGCCTGCTGTGCCACTAGTTTGCTGAGCTAGGACCTCAGGTCCTCAAGCTGCTGATCTGTGCTGTGACTAAGAGTCTTTTATTGGCTCAGCCAGGTACCCTCTGTGGTGAGTTGTGCTCCCCTTTTATCCAGATGAAACAGACTTTTCCTGAAAATCTTCTAGGTTATCTTAAGTTGGAACATAATTTCACTCCATTTTTGTTTTTGTTTTGGGGGGGGGTTTTTTTGCAGGTTTTACAGCTCTAGAATATATTTCTGAGGGAAATTTGGGAGATCTAGGCAGCACTGATTAATTCCACATCATAAAGTCACCAATATGTTCATTGTTTAACATTTGGTGGCTCCAAAAATATTCATGTTGGGTCCTAGTATTAATCACATACATTCTCTCCCATCACAAAGAGAACATTGGGGATATATATGAAGTTCTCCTATGTAGTACAAGCTTCTCAAATGGGTAGATTACACTTGAACCCAGTCAGTCTTAGTAGCTTAATCTTTAAAAATCACTACCAAGAGCCAGCTTGAGCATTTACTCATGCAGCTATATGTTGATTTTGAGAATAGTATGTTTTAACCACCCACTGAATATATTTATATCACAAACCTTCCTATGGGCTTGTGTTCTGTAAACAAAGCCCTCCCAGACTAACTCTGGGTATTTGTCAGTGGTTGACAAACCACAGCATTTGCCAGTTAACTCTTCTCACACATGTTTTATTATATTCCTCCACTGTGCCCTCTCTTCATATTTCTTATTCAGATGTTGACTGGCAAGAGATCTATGAGCAAAAGAGTTATGACTGCTAACTAACTAACATGTCTGGATTGGTGGAGTTGTTTTTTTTAATGAAAAAATACTCTTATTTTTTTCTACATGTGCAAAAATGAAATGGAGCACTTGACTACCCAATGGATTTCTTCAAAGGAGGAAGCAATCTGAATAAGTCAGAATAAATACGACTCTACAACCTTCCTTAGGAAAAAGGGTAATGTCAGATGTAGGGATACAAGCCTGGGGTCTCTGATACTGGGGAAGATTACCCTGTTAGATCAACTGAGTTTAGGAGTTCTGAGCTTCAGTGGGCTAGGTTAGAGTTTTCAGTAAATCTGACACCAATGTGATGAGTCCCAGGAATAAAGGACCACCTCACTGCCTAGAGAAGAGTGAACTATTTCAGGTTGGAAATATTTCAGGTAAGCCCTCCCTTATGGATATGTGATAAGATTGAGCCCATGTGGGGCCACTGCACTTCTAGCTTGGATGAAATAGAGAGACCTAGCCTTAAAAACAAAAAACAGGGGCAGCTAGGTGGTACAATGGATAGAGCACTGACCCTGGATTCAGGAGGACCTGAGTTCAAATCTGGCCTCAGACACTTGACACTTACTAGCTGTGTGACCCTGGGCAAGTCACTTAACCCCAATTGCCTCACCAAAAAACAAAAAAACAAAAACAAAAACAAACAAACAAAAAAAGGATAAAGTATTTGGGGAGATGAATCAATTCCTGAAACCTGATTCAATCTCTAAGAATAATTCTGAATAAATTGAATAATGAATATGAATAACATATAATTCTATCCCATCCCCATTCCCCAGCCCCCAGCCCATCACCACTTTTTATCTCTGTATTACACTTTCACACCACAAAAATAGCCAGGGAATTATTTGCAGGCTACCTAAACCTGCTAGACTCTGGGCTTGGTAGAGGTCAGAGAAGTAATATAAACTTGTTATTTCTTCATCAATTAATGTTTGAATTATGGTTGTTTCCCCACAGCTTTCATAATACACAGACTAATGGATATCCATTCTTAATTCACTTGAGCTAAGAAGTACAGAGTTTTGAAGAGGTAGATCTGTAGGAAAAATAACCTATTTACTTTCTAATTGATTCTTGCCCTTATTGCCAATATCTACAAAAAAAAAAAATGGAAAGATGGGGGAAACCTGAAACCTTCCAGTCAATAATAGCTGAATATGGAAATAGAAATTTTAGAATCATAAAATTTTTTATTTGGAAAGGATTGTAGAGATCACCATCAAATCCCTGACTTAATAGGTAAGGAAACTGAGGCTGGGAAAAGTTAAATGGTTTGTCAAAGGGTACACAATTATTAAGTGTCAGAACCAAGACTGGAACCCTGGTCATCTAACTTCTAGTAATAATTAGACTGTCTTGTAATTATTTCAGAGCAGCAGAATTGTCTGGGGAGTGGGGGAGCTTTAAGCTTGGTGATAAAGGACTCTGAAACTCTGCCTATGTAACTTCAAGTAAATCATCTAGTCTCTGCGTATATCATTTTCTTCATCTTCAAAGAAGCTGGACTCTATGACTTCTAGGGTGCCTTCTAGCTCTAAATCTATGAGCCTATGTCTTTAAAAGGTATAATCTTAATGATGAAAATCAGTGTTGGATTATACTACATGAAATAAAAAATAATTAAAACTGTCACAAAACGCATTACATTTTTGTTGTTTTTGGAGGCAATCAGGGTTAAGTAACTTGCCCAGGGTTACACAGCTAGTAAACACCTGAGGTTGAATTTGAACTCAGGTCTTCCTGACTCTAGGGCCAGTGCTCCATCCACTGTACCATGTAGCTGCCCCCAGAATGAAGTTTTTAATGAATGAGATAATGATTGAAATATAAGGTGGGGGAGGTAGCATCATGCCTTGTATGGAGCAACTCCAGCACATTTCCAAAAAAGAGACAGAGTTTGGGTTGTACAAAACTGTGAGCATTTCAAGAATGTATCTAATTTGGGTGGCCAAATTATGGTAGGATAGGAATTGAACCTGTTATTTCTCTGGTAGAAACCTGACAATGATGAAATGAACTTTACTAACACAGGTCTATGCCTTTTCTACACCTCTGAATGTAAGAGTGTCACCCAGCATCTCACAGTAAATATGTTCCAGAGATGGGTCTTAAACCCAGGTCATTCTGATTTGGAGGCTAATTATCAATCTACTAAACTAAATGTAGCCTCCAAGATAGTATAAGAATAAAATTTTTTTTTAAAAAAAGAATGTAGTAAAAATAATTTAGGTGGACTATGAAACATAGCTAATAATATCCCAGAATTCTTATTAAATGTATCCCATCAATGTTTAAAGCCACTTCTAACCAGAAATTAAATTCTTAAGTCTCTATCATTTTTTAAATTCTAAAGATCCTCATGTGCCTCCAGGAATCAGGCACAAACCATTTACAAGCTCTTTCCAGCTCAAAAATGCATTGGTTCCAAGCTGGTCCTATTTTAATACTCCTTACTACAGAAGGTGTCTTGTTTCTTGCCAACAATAACAACAAACGTGTATGTGTGAACATTTAGTCTATGTCTACACATGCATAGTGGCAAACAGAGGCAACTATGCAAATAATTCAGCCTTCTACCCCACACCTCCCCACAACACCTTACACTGAAATAAGCAGCTTAATGGCAAATATTTCTGACTTAAATAAATAGGTAACTGTATGGATTCTATTTCACTTCCCATGTACATATAACCTCTTGACCATCCAGTTTTTTAACTTAAGCTTCCCTTATATTTGAAGGAGAAAAGAAACCACCTTGGGGCTGATTTCACTAACAACTGTTTTGGCCTTGGGGCTTTTCTTTAAAGAAAATAAGCAATTGCTAAATGACCTGAAACAGGAAATGACTTCTTAATTTTTACCTTAATCTTGGCTATGCAAATACTATAAGGAAAGCTTTCTGTCAAAGACAGACAGGTATGGAAAAAGAACCCTCCAGTACCACTAAAGCCACATTCTTGCAAAACAATACTTTCTCAATTATGGAATGCTCTAAGCTTCCTCTTGGATTAGAGCCTACAAGTATGATGTCAGTCTCCTGTTTTTAACAGTCATTTGTTTTGTTTTGGTTTGTGTTTTGTTTTGTTTTGTTTTGTTTTGAATATAGTTTCACAAGATTATACCAAGGCCCAAAGTGACCAAGATCAGTTTTGAACTCAGATCCTCTCATTCCAAAATCTATGCCTTTTCCTCTATATTATTTTGTATTAAAAAGTTCAAAGGTCAAATCCTATCCTATTGTTATACTAAATTGAAAGCTGACATTAATTTTTGTCTCTGGGACAGCAGTGGATAGGATGGGGGAATTTGTTCTTATTATGTCATTGAAGTAAATTGGTGGTGGTAGTATTCAGTAGCCCCAGCCAATGGGATGGCCGCTCTGACAGTCACATGACTGCCCTCACTAGGCTTCCAATCATTATAATTTTGCCAGGCCCATGTAGGCATTGGCAAGTGGTGATGACGTGAGGTGCCAGAGCCCTGGCAATGGCTCCAACCAGTGGGTGGAGCACCGTGCAGTTTTCGGAGCCCCAGGCCAGTATGCACTGAGGCATAAAAACCTCAAATAACAATTAATTCTTTACAGTGTAAAAGAAAACTATATAGTAAACTTGGAAAAATAGCCAAGATCCTAATTACAAACCAAAGTTTTTTATTTTATCATTCAATAACTGATAGTCATTAGAGTTTCTGGTACTAAAGAATGGTAGGATCAGAGGGTGGTGTTGTAGTTGAGCTTAAATTAGAAAATATATAAAAAGCATTTTGTAGACTTGAAGTGGTGTGTAAATGTCAGTCATTGATTCTAGCTCCAAAGAGATGTCAATTTGTTAAAAGAAAAATTCTTTGTTTGGGCTTTCACCCTGATTAACAAGGTAAAATTCAGGGTAAAGAGAATTAAACCAAGTTTATTAAAATATATCAAAGTAGCAACACACTGATGAGCTGATCACTGGAGATGAGCAAGGTATTCAAGATGGAGCCAGCTTCTATTGATAACTTTTGTGATGGGATAAAGACAATTTGGATTGGTCCATGTCACAGGTTGGGGCATTGCAGCTCAGTTCCTCCCCATCTGCCTATAGGTGATATTTAACAGGTAGAAGTATGCACTAAATAGCAGGTAATACAAAAGTTACAGATTGAGTGATGCCTTCCCCAGAAAAGCCTCCCTCAACAGAGCCAACCCCAACACTATTGACAAATATGGCTGGAAACACTGAGTCAGCATAACTTTCAATAGTTCCCCTATTTGGTGCAAGTAATATAAATGAAAATGTCTGAACAACAAAACAAAATATATATGGTTTATAGCATCACATTCAGTTTTATATCACTCCTTTATCCTCAACTACATTACCCAAATATCAGCTGCTTGTGCCAAATCCATTTATGCAAGCATTACTAGCTATAAGCTAGGGGATGTAAACTTGCAAAAGTAAACAAGTATACTTCAGCCATTAATATAATAAACTTAGACACAGAGTCATAATCTCCTGTATCTCCCATGGAGACAAATGTTGTTAAATAGACTTTATATGTAAACTAAGGCATGTTACAGATTAAGCCATTTAGAGGGCATACCACTTACCAATTTTAGAGGGGAGATTTATATATCAGCAAAGTCACTAAGAAAACTGAGTAAGCATAAATATCATGAAAAAAAGACCAGAATAATACAACAATGATCATCAATATCAAATAAGATCACTTTTCCTTGTAAGCTGGTAACCTACTCCCAAAGTTTAGTTAATCAGTCCATTTTATCTTGAATCCCAGATGTCTCATGTAGTCCTAGTTGTCTGGTCCCTGAAAACATCTTTCCTTGGACATTCTGGAGTAGACCTTATTATCAGGGCAGCTCTGGAGTTATCTCTTTCCAGAGAACTTTTTTTTTCTGTGGTTCCAAATACTTGCAGAGTCCTAGGTAATTCTACTAAAATCTCTCAGTAACAAGATTTAATACAATTTACTACTACGTCTTAAATTTGCTTTTTCCAATAACTGAGACATATGGTGAAAACTAGCTCAAACCCCATGGTTCTGGTCTTATTAATAATAGAGCTATAAGAAGAAAATAAAATTAAGAACCCATAATACAACTGAAACTTCAGAAAACTTCAGTTATATACCACCTAGTGTTTCTATCTTACTTCTTTACCACTATTAATGCACTTTTATATGTAAAATCTGAAACCCAATTTTTAGAACTTATTATCATAATATGTTCAAGTCCTTTCTATTCCATTAGAATAATTTTTTGACATATATAAACATCTTATATTGTTGCTTTCTCAAAAACTTTTCATTCCTGCTAATTCTTCTTTAGAAGGATGAGATACTTTAATGATGTTGTGGAAATTTCTTTTAATTTGGGGACCCTACCTTTAGGCTGAGATTAGAAAGCCTTAGGCCCTCAGGGTCTCTTCTGTGTGGGAGGTGCTGGTGCCCCTCCCCCTCTGCTTCAGCTGAGCCAAAAAGCCCCGTGGGCTGTACAAGACACCGGGTCAGACAGCTGGGGGAAAAAAAAGGCCCCCAGCTCCCTCTGCCCTGAGGAGAGGTATCTGAGAGATGCTGAGCTCTGGCATAGCCTGGACTGAGGGACATGAGGCTCAAGCGCACCCCCCCAGCCCCAGCCGCAGCCCTGACTGGCATTTTAGCTTGGTGTGTGGGCACAGGAAGCCAGGAGATTTGAGTGGAGAGAAGAAAAGGTATATATAGACCTGGGAGTTAGACAGACGGGGGTTCGGACAGACAAGAGAGGCTGAGAAGAGGTACGGACGGACAAGACAAGGCAGAGAGGAGGTCAAGCGGAGGCTGACGAGATTAGAAAGGTTGGAGCACAGCAGACTAGAGACGGGGCTACAAGGATGTAGGAGAAGACGAGAAGGACTAGGAGCAGGGAAAAGAGAGGCCGAAGGCAGACTGACGGAGCAGACAGACAGAAGGTCGGTGAGAGAGAAACACAGGGGTTCAGCAGTGGCAGTAAGGAGAGGAAAGTTAGAAGCAGGGGGATTTACAAAGTGAAAGGGGCTTGGAGTTAGAATAAACGACCTGAGTGCCCTGAGGTGGGGTGTGGCTAAGGCCCTAATTGTATTAAAAAGGTTACAGGCCTTATTACAAACCAGGGAAAGTGTAATGTGCCCTGAGGCAAGCGGCAGCTAAGGCCCTTATTGTATTAAAAAAGTTCGAAGCACAGCAGGTGGGAAAGAGATGCAGTGGAAAGAGACCACAGGAAAGCAGTCAGGTTGTACATTTTATTTTCCTGTATTCCTAATTTTCAATAGTATCTCATAAATAAACTCTGCTTTGATTATTTGGTTAAGAGGCTTCTTAATATTTTGCTTATCAATTTGGGAGTAGAGCAGTGTGGTGGAACTTTATAAACGGCCCATATTAAATTAAACGCAGTCAGATAGCCAGTGAGTCAACAGTCCCCAGATTAGTCCTCCAGTCAGATTAGCCCCCCAAAATTAGCCCTAGTCATCCAGAATATTTCTACAATGTAATCCTATACATGAATATATAGCTACCAGCACCCATTCTAAGTAGATGCTTTTTATTCCTAGGTTCAATAGTTACACAAATGAATTTGTTTTAAAGGAAAATATGTGACCACTATGCATGCTACAACTTCCTGGAGCTATAGGTGAGAGTTGGATAGCAGGTGGACACCTAAAATGCATGAGCAGCCCTGAAAAAGGCTTGGCAAACCCTCACACCAGAGGTGCTAATCTTCCTTGAACATCCCAGATACTTAGGTAACAAAAGAAAGTTCATGTTATTCTCAATTAAGATAATTGATTGCACTGAAATTCTATTCTTTAAAATATAAACAGAGGAGGCTTCTGACTTTAACATCATAAATTAATAGATTTATATCTGTTTCACAAGATTCTTCATTTTTGTCTAATTATTCCCACACCATTCTGAGAGAATGAGATACTTCAGGAACTTAATCTTATAAATGTCACGACTTCAAGCATTAATTTGCTTCTTGCTTAGAATATGGAATGACTATAAATTTAGATTAAAAACAGTAAAATCTTTTCTACTTGCAGCTTATTCTAGTAAATCAGATGTGAGTTTAATCAAATAATTAATAGATTCATTATTGCAAAGACAAACTTCCACTGTTCACCTACTCTAATAACGGAAATTTGCTATGAGAGGAAGGAGGGACATGATTATAATAATAGCATCAAAACTGGGCCTGCAGGCCCAAGCCTAAGGGCACAACATGACTCAGTATAGGTATAACCAGGATAAAGCATCCTTGGCTCTGTTTTATTTCAAGAAAGAGTCATAGTTAAGTTTCTGAAATAGCCAATTATACAGCAAAGTTCCAGCTCACTGACAGGGTGGCATAACCAGGCTCAGGACTGACCAGGTAAGAAATTCCTTTTCAAAAGCAAGTAACACAACATGGAAACTGAGTCATGTCAAGGTCATCCCCTCCACCTTTCCCAGACATAGACATCCAGCTGTAGTAGTTCCCAGACTGCCCTCCTTTTGGGCAACACATGGCATCCCCCTGTATGTGGGCCTATTGTCCTCATACCAATGCAGATAATCATATGTGAAATCAAAACTTAAAATAATTTCACATTACAGTATGACAAGGTATTACCTCAAATAGCATGTTTCACTAATCATAGCTTATGGCTAGATATGGTTATTGCTATTTCTCTCATGGTATTACAATCATAAAAATTTGCCAAGTCTTTAAAACAAAATTTATTCAACATTCTTTCCCTCTTTTCTTTTTCTTCTCCTTAAATTTAAACTCATTCTGGTATAAAAATCACTCAGAAATTGAGAAAATATTTACATTCTGGAATTCCAATAGTGAACATAGGATATTTTACTCAAAACCCACAAAAAAAGTTTTCTAATTGCTATAAACCTCCAGACCAATATATATTCATCTCTTAAAGTATTATATATTCACCCCTTAAGGCAAAAGCAAACAAACAAACTGGAAGACTGAGTTTGTTGAGACTAAATTAGCTCAAGATATAACTTCAACTATTCCACATATAATTTCACAATCTTCACAAGTGATAGGCAAATAACTTCAGGATGAAACTTTCTACATTATAAGTATGCTTGACAATTTCACCCCCCATTTTGTGCTAGGAGTTGAAGAGAGTAAATAAGTATTGAGATTTGCCCAAGCTAAAGCAGGTCTCCTACTAGAAGGGACCCTGGCACATGTGTCTAGTTTCCCTCCTCCAATGTAGTAAAGTAAGCTTTTTGCTTATAACCCTTGGTAGCTCTTTAGTTTAGTTTTCTTTTTAGAGTTAGATGTGTTTTTGATAACCTGTGTGAGCACTATGGATTTTTTTAGAGTTAACAGTTGTTGCAGAGCTGCTGTGGCTCTTTAGCTATTTGTTATCAGAGTTGACATTCCTAATTAATAAGGCAAAACTCAGGACAAAGAGAATTTAAAGGAGTTTATTAAAATATGTCAAGGGAAAAACAAATTGATGGGCTGATCACAGGAGATCAGCAAGGGATTCAACATAAAGCCAGCTTCTATTGATAAATTTTGTAATGGGATAAAGACAATTTGGAAAGGTCCACGTCAAGGGGTGGACCAATGCAGCTCAGTTCCTCCCCAACTGCCTATAGGTGATGTTTAACAGGTAGGAGAACATGCTATATAAATAGCAGGCAAAATAAAACTGCAGATTGGGTGATGCCTTTCCCAGCAGAGCCTCCCCCAACACTCATTATTAACCAGTAGGGCTGAGAACAATAGCTTACTGAGTCAATGTAACTTTGAATAAATCCATCTATCTTATTATGATACTTAGACATATGGGGAACATCACAGGTCCTTTGTTTTTTTAACAATTCATGAGTTTCATCTACAGGCAATAATTTAAGGACAGTCAAGGCAAAGGAGACCTACCATTAAGAAAATTTCTGAAAAGCAGACATTTTCACAGGTACTGAAGTGATGCTCACTGGCTGAAAGGCAAGTTCCCTGGCTTGACTTCCTGGGGGAAAGAGACAATAGTAATTCATCAAAGAAAGTGCTGAATCATTACAAAGCAAAATTGAGTGACTACAAGGAAAACAGATAGGAAAAAACACACCATAAATATGTTGAAGCATAACTGCAGATGATACAGGTGATGCCTATTAGGATTCAAATCAATTTGACAGCTCTTTACTTAGGGCCCACTATGTGCAAGCCATTGTCTTAAGCACTTGGAATAGAAGGGTAAAATTCAAATAATGTCTGCCTTCAGGGAGCTTCCATTGTATTCTAGGTTTCAACCAAATTACCTGGCATGTAGAGTTGTTTTTTTGTTGGTTTTTTTTTGCAGGGCAATGAGGGTTAAGTGACTTGCCCAAGGTCACACAGCTAGTAAGTGCCAAGTGTCTGGGGCTGGATTTGAACTCATGTCCTCCTAAATCCAGGGTCATTGCTTTATCCATTGTGCCACCTAACTGCCCCTGGCATATAGAGTCTTAAGGAGGATATACTTGTCTTGAGGCTATGGATCAGGTTATGAATGAATATGGACACCAGGTGCTGGCTCTGGAGTCAAGGGATCTGAATTCAAATCTACCTAGTGTTGGAATTTGAGAAGTTAATACATCTTTCTGGGCCATAGTTTCCCTACCTATTAAAGGAAGGGGTTGGACTAGATGACCTAAGGCAACCTTTACATATAGCCAACATAGAGAGGACATAGGATCATCCATACATAAAGTTAGAGCTGGCATAGATTGTAAAGGTCATCTAGTCCAACCTTCTCACTTTTTAAATAAGAAGACTAAGGCCTAGGAATATTAAGTGACCTGCCCAAGATACTGCAAGTATTAAGCAGATTCAACACCAGGCCCTTTTAATCCAAAACCAATATTCTATGTCCATATTCTTTTTTTCACCTACAATAATATAAAACAAACACCAATAATAGCAACACTTTGAACACAAAAGCAAAGACACATGCCTAGTTTTCTTTCAGTATAAGGAGAATATTTTTTCTCTTCAACCACAAACATAGAAAAACATACCCATCAACCAAGAACTTCTCAATGAAGATATCAATGTACTAAGGAATTATAAATAAATAATATTTTATCTTACCGTAGCAACCCCCTAAAGTATAAAAAGATTAGTTAAAGTAAAATGAAGTCAGGCCAACCCATGAAAATATGGTTTATTTGGCATTTCTCTGTAAGGACTACATCATCCAAAAAATGCAGAGGGAGGAGAGATCACAAAATCAACATGATAAAAATGCCATGTTAGTAAATACAATAAAAATTAAAAGAAAGTGAAAATAACTCAAAATAATCAAGCAGAGATCTCAAGTTGTCTATACTCAAAGTCATGATTCAAAAGAATTCATTGATCTATCACAGAGTCAGAAAACCAATTCTATAGTACCTGCCCATGAACAGCACCTCTATCCTGAAATATCTATAGGCTCACCAGAAAGACAAGTCACTGAGAGTTTACTTTGCTCAACTACCTTACCCTTCAAAACAACAATCTGTCCATATGAATTGGTTCATATGCATGATAAATGCTAACCTATGGCCAAATTTGAAATTCAGAGTACCAGGTACATTTTGTGTTATGGTAATGTTTCATGAGAAAATGAAGGGTGATTTTTCACCCTGACAAAACTTTGTGGATGAAGTGAACTTCCTCAGGTTTTACCAAATTGCTTGTATGTATGTATGTATGTATGTATGTATGTATGTATGTATGTATGTATGTATGTATGTATATGTATGTATGCATATGTATGCGTATGTGTATGTATATACATATACATGTGTGTTCAAAACTGTGTGTACATGTGTATATATACACATATACATTCATAAATATACAAAAATTGGGGGGCAGCTAGATTCAGGACTACCCAAGTACAAAATCTAGCCTCAGACACTTGACACTTACTAGCTGTGTGACCATGGGGAAGTCACTTAACCCCCATTGCCCTGCAAAAACAACAACAAAAAATATATACAAAAATTTTATGTGTGTGTGTGTATATATATATATATATATATACACATGTGTGTGTGTATACACAGAGAGAGAGAGAAGTATATTGGCAAATATAAAAAATCCTACAGTAAACTTAAACCCAAAACCTCATGTGGGTATTGATTTCTTACTCTTATTTACCCCATATACCCAATTAGTTAACAAATTTTTTAAATTCTTTCTCCGTTAAATATTTTTAATCAATTTGGGAGGGGGGCAATGAGGGTTAAGTGACTTACCTTGGGTCACACAGCTTGTAAGTGTCAAGTGCCTGAGGCCAGATTTGAACTCAGGTCCTCCTGAATCCAGGGCTGGTGCTTTATCCACTGTGCCATCTGGCTACCCCTCTCCATTACATCTTGCATATATGTCTTTCTCTTAATTCAAACAGCCACCTCTCTAATTCATTACCTTATTACCTCTTACCTAGTGAAGGTAACTTTCTATAGTGAGTTTTACAATATGAGTTTTATATAAGAGAAAGCAATCTGGCCCATGTATGCCTAATTTTGCATAATAACAAGTGGGTTCTAAAGAGCAATCACAAATAAATTACCCTAAAATCTAAAAATGTAAAAATAAATCATATTTTCCAGATCTTCTTGCAAGTTCCCTTTAACAGGCAAATTTTTTAAAAAGTCTCTTTCAAATAAGAAATATTAAGTGATTAGTGAACATACTCTGTGTTTGTAGTTAAGAATGAGAATTTTCACTAAGAAAAAATATGCTTATACAAAGGGTTAGTGATAAAGAAAGTAATGTCCCATCTGGGGAAAAGTGATACTGATATAACACACCTAATATGTTCAAAGTGAAGGACTTCTTGTTTCAGGAAGCATGCCCATCCCTCTATTTCTGTCTCTGTCTCTCTCTCTCTGTCTCTCTCTCTCTCAGTCTCTCTGTCTGTCTGTCTGTCTGTCTGTCTCTCTCTCTCACACACACACACACACACACACACACACACACACACACATGCATTCTATAAATATCAGCTTCATTTGTTGACATAAAATTAATGACAATCTTTGACATAAATTATTGCATCCAATAATGTATATAAGGTACATATAAACACATAGGTTAGTTTTACTGGGTGAATTTAAATAGCTTTCCCTTGTAGCTCTAAAATTTTATGATTTAATGAACTTATTCATTGTGGTGGCTTCCAAAATAATCTTACCAGAAATGTCAAACTCACTGGCTGCAAAACTCTCCAGTGTTGCCCAAACCAAATAAAAATGTAATTAGGAAATGTTTTTTTTAATAATAAATAAGAATAAAATGGGAAGAATTAATGACCAAATAAGAAATAAAGAACATTATGAAATGCAAAATTGATAATTTTCATTATATTAATTTTTTTCTGATAAAAGTATTTTATTTTTTCCAGTTACATGTAAAGACAGTTCTCAACATTTGTTTATAGAAGCTTTCCAATTTCAGATTTTTCTCCCTCCCTCCCCTCCCCTAGACAGCAGGTAATCTGATATAGGTGTTATATATATATACACACATACATATATATATATGTATGTACATATATATATATATACATACATATGTATGTATGTATATATGTATACATAACATTAAATATATTTCTGCATTAGTCATGTTATAAGAGAAGAATCAGAGCAATGAGGAAAAACCTCAAAATAGAAAAACAACAGCACCAAAACCAAAAGAAATAGTAAGGTTCAATCAGCATCTATACTCTACAGTTCTTTTTTTTTTCTGGATTTGAAGATCCCCTTCAATCATGAGTCCCCTGGAACTCTTCTGTACCACTGCATTGATGGGAAGAATCTAGTCCATCACAGTAGATCAACACACAATGTTGATGATACTCTATACAATGTTCTTCTGGTTCTGCTCATCTCACTCATCACCAGTTCATGCAAGTCCTTCCAGGTTTCTCTAAACTCCTCCTGCTCATTGTTTCTTATAGCATGATAGAATTCCATTACATTCATATACCACAACTTGTTCAGCCATTCCCCAATTGATGGGCAACCCCTCAACTTCCAATTCCTTGCCACCACAAAAAAGAGCAGCTATAAATATTTTTGCATATGTGCGTCCTTTTCCCTTTTTCATGATCTCCTTGGGGAAAAGACCCAAAAGTGGTATGGGTCAAAGGGTATGGACACCTTTATAACCCTTTGGGCATAATTCCAGATTGCTCTCCAGAATGGCTGGATCAGTTCACAGCTCCACCAACAATGCATTAGTGTTCCAATTTTCCCACAGCTTCTCCAACATTTATTATTTTCCTTTTTTGTCATATTAGCCAATCTGACAGGTGTCAGGTGGTACCTCAGAGTTGTTTAATTTGCATCTCTCTAATCAATAGTGATTTAGGACATTTTTTCAAATGGGAATAGATAGCTTTGATTTCTTCATCAGAAAACTGCCTGTTGATATCCTTTGACCATTTCTCAATTGGGGAATGACTTGGATTCATGTAAATTTGATTTAGTTCCATATATATATATATATATATATATATATATATATATATATATATATATATATATATTAGAAATGAGACATTTATCAGAAGTACTGGCCATAAAAATTATTTCCCAGCTTTCTGCATCCCTTCTAATTTTGGATGCATTGCTTCTGTTTGTACAAAAACTTTTTAATTTAATGTAATCAAAATCATCCATTTTGCATTTCATAATATTCTCCATCCCTTGTTTGGTCATAAACTGTTCTCCTTTCCAAAGATCTGAAAGGTAGACTACTCCTTCCTCTCCTAATTTACCTATGGTATCACCTCTTATGTCTAAATCATGTATCCATTTTGACCTTATTTTAGTATAAGGTGTCAAATGTTGGTCTACACCTAATTTCTGCCATACTATCTTCCAGTTTTCACCAGCAGTTTTTGTCAAATACTGAATTCCTATCCCAGAAGCTGGAGTCTTTGGATTTATCAAACACTATATTACTAATGTCATTTACTACTGTATCTCCTGTACCTAGCCTATTCCATTGATCCTCCCTCCACTCTATTTCTTAGCCAGTACCAGATAGTTTTGATGACTGCTGCTTTATAGTAAAACTCCAGATTCGGTACAGCTAACCCATCTTCCTGTGCATTTTTGTTTTCATTGTTTCCCTTGATATTCTTGACTTTTTCTTTTTCCAGATGAATTTTGTTATTTTTTCTAGCTCTATAAAATAAATTTTAAGTAGTCTGATTGGTATGGCACTAAATAAGTAAATTAACTTAGGTAGAATTGCCATTTTTACTATATTAGCTCTGCCCATCCATGAGCAATTGATATCTTTCCAATTATTTAGATCTGATTTGATTTGTGTGAAAAGTGTTTGGTAATTTTGTTCATATACTTCCTGGGTTTGTCTTGGCAAGTAGACTCCCAAGTATTTTATATTATCTACCATTACTTTAAATGAAATTTCTCTTTCTATCTCTTGTTGCTGGACTTTGTTGGTCATGTATAGAAATGCTGATGATTTATATGGATTTATTTTATATCCTGCTACTTTGCTACAGTTGTTAATGTTTCAAATAATTTTTGAGATGGTTGTCTAGGATTCTCTAAGTATACCATCATATCATCTGCAAAGAGTGATAGTTTTGTTTCCTCCTTGCCTATTCTAATTCCTTTCATTCCTTTTTCATCTCTTATTGCTAATGCTAACATTTCTAGTACAATATTGAATAATAGAGTTGATAATGGACATCCCTGTTTCACCCCTGATCTTATTGGGAAGGCCTCTAATTTATCTCCATTACATATAATACTCGCTGATGGCTTTAGGTAGATACTGTTTATTATTTTAAGGAAAGCTCCAACTATTGCTAAGCTCTCTAGTGTTTTTATTAGGAATGGGGGCTGTATTTTGTCAAAAGCTTTCTCTGCATCTATTGAGATAATCATATGATTTGGGTTAGTTTTCTTATTGATGTGGTTGATTATATGTTGATAGTTTTCCTAATGTTGAACCAGCCCTGCATTCCTGGTATAGATCCCACCTGGTCATAGTGTACTATAGTGGTGATCACTTGCTGTAACCTCCTTGCTAATATCTTATTTAAGATTTTAGCATCAACATGCATTAGGGAAATTGGTCTATAATTTTCTCTGTTTTTGCTCTGCCTGGTTTTGGTATCACCAACATATTTGTGTCATAAAACAAATTTGGTAGATCTCCTTCTCCACCTATTTTTCCAAATAATTTGTATAATATTGGAATTAATTGTTCTTTAAAGGTTTGGTAGAATTCACCTGTAAACCCATCTGGCCCTGGGGATTTTTTCTTAGGGAGTTCATTAATGGCTTGTTCAATTTCTTTTTCTACTATGGGCATATTTAAGGATTTTATTTCCTCTTCAGTTAACCTGGGCAGTTTGTATTTTTGTAAATATTTATCCATTTCATTTAGATTGTCAAATGTATTGGCATACACTTGGGCAAAATAATTCCTAGTTATTGATTTAATTTCCACTTCATTTGTGGTAACATCACCCCTTTCATGTTTGATACTGGTAATTTGGTTTTCTTCTTTCTTATTTTAATCAAATTAGCCAATATTTTATCTATTTTATTGGTTTTTTCATAAAACCAGCTCTTAGGTTTATTGATTAATTCTATAGTTTTCTTGCTCTCAATTTTATTAATTTCTCCTTTACTTTTCAGGATTTCTAATTTATTATCTAAATGGGGATTTCTAATTTGTCCTTTTTCTAGCTTTTTAAGTTGCATACCCAATATCCTCTTTCTCTTTTTTATTCATGTAATCAGTTGGAGCTATAAATTTTCCCCTAAGCACTGCTTTGGCTGCATCCCATAGATTTTGGTATGTTGTCTCATTGTCATTCTCTTGGATAAAGTTATTGATTGTTTCTATGATTTGTTGTTTGACCCATTCATTCTTTAAAATGAAATTATCTAGTTTCCAATTGATTTTCAGTCTACTTTTACATGGCTCTTTCTTACATGTAATTTTTATTGCGTCATAATCTGAGAAGGATGCATTTCCTATTTTTGCCTTTCTACATTTGACTATGATGTTTTTGTGCCCTAATACATGGTCGATTTTTTTTTAAATGTGCCATGTACTGCTGAGAAAAAGGTATTTTCCTTTCTATCCCCATTCAATATTCTCCAGACATCTATCATGTCTAACTTTTCTAGTATCCTATTCACCTCTTTCACGTCTTTCTTATTTATTTTTCAGCTAGATTTATCTAATTCTGAGAGGGGGAGATTCAGATCCCCCACTAGTATAGTATTACTGTGTAATTCCTCTTGTAACTCATTTAACTTCTCCTCTAAGAATTTGGATGCTATACCACTTGGTGCATACATATTTAATATTGATATTGTTTCATTATCTATAGTGCCTTTTAGCAAGATGTAGTTTCCTTCCTTATCTCTTTTAATGAAATCTGGTTTTGCCTGTGCTTTGTCTGAGATAAGGATTGCTACCCCTGCTTTTTTTTACTTTAGCTGAAGCATAATATATTCTGCTCCAGCCTTTTACCTTTACCCTGTGTGTATCTCTCTGTTTCAAATGTGTTTCTTGTAAACAGCATATTGTAGGATTCTGGTTTTTAATACACTTTGCAATTTTGCTTCCATCTTAGAGCAGAGTTCATCCCATTCACATTCACAGTTATTATTACTGACTGTCTATTCCCCTCCATTCTATTTACCTCCTTTGTACTTTTCCCCCCTTCTTTCACTCTATTCCTCCTCACCAATGTTTTGCTTCTTACCCCTACCTCCCCAAATCTGCCCTCCCTTTTTATCACCCCCTCCCTTTTCTTTACCCTTTTCTCCCTTGCTTTTGCCCTCCCTTCTATCACTTTCCCCTTCCCCTTTTATTTCCCTAAAGAATAAGCTAAGTTTCTTTATCCAAACGAACGTATATGTTATTCCCTCTTTGAATCAAATCTAATGAGAGTAGAGTTGAAACAATGTTCACCCCTCCCTTCTTTCCCTCTATTGTAATAGGGTTTTATTTCACCTCTTCATATAACGTAATTCACCCCATTCCACCTCCCCCTTCCTCTTCTCCCTATATACTTCCTTTTTTACCCCTTAATTCCCTTTATGTCATCACATCAAGGACAATTTATATTTATACCCTCTGTGTAAAATCCTTCTCTCTGCCCAAATATGTTTACAATTCTCAAGAGTTATAAGTATTATCTTCCCATGTAGGGATGTAAACAGTTTAAGCTAATTGGGTAACTTTTTTTTCCCTGTTTACCTTTTTAAACTTCTCTTGAGTCTTCTGTGTTAAGATTGAATTTTCTATTCAGTTCTGGTCTTTTCCTCAGGAAACCTTGAAAGTCCACAGTGTCATTGAATGTCCATCTTTTCCCCCTGAAAGAGAATGCTCAGTTTTGCTGGGTAATAGATTCTTGGCTGCAGTCCAAGCTCCTTTGCCTTCCAGAATATCATATTCCAAGCCTTGTGATACCTTAATATTGAAGCTGCTAGGTCCTGAGCAATTCTGACCATGGCTCCATGATATTTAAATTGCTTCTTTCTGGCTGCTTGGAGTATTTTCTTCTTCACCTGATAACTCTGGAATTTGGCCACAATATTCCTTGGAATTTTCCTTTTGGGGTCTCTTTCAGGAGGTGAAGGGTAGATTCTTTCAATGACAATTTTATCCTCTGATTCTATAATATCAGGGCAGTTCTCCTTAATAATTTCCTGAAATATGGTGTCTCGACTCTTTTTCTGGTCATGGCTTTCAAGCAGTCCAATGATTCTCAAATTGTCTCTCCTGGATCTGTTTTCTAGATCAGTTGTCTTTCCAATGAGGTAATTCACATTTTCTTCTATTTTTTCATTCTTTTGATTCTGTTTGACTGATTCCTGGTGTCTCATGGATTCATTAATCCAACTGTCCAATTTTAATTTTTAAGGCATTGTTTTCTTCAATGAGATTATGCACCTTTTTTTTCCATTTGGCCAGATGAATTTTTTAAGGCATTGTTTTCTTCAATGAGATTATGCACCTTTTTTTCCATTTGACCAGATGAATTTTTTAAGGAATTGTTTTCTTCAGTCAATCTTTGTGCTTCCTTTTCCAAGCTGCTGATTCTTTTTTCATAATTTTCTTGTATTGCTTTCATTTCTCTCAATTGATTTTTAAAATCCTTTTTGAGCTCCTCCCAGAAGGCTTTTTGTTCTTGAGACCAATTCATCTTCCCTCTTGAGGCTTCACATGTAGGCAATTTGGAAGTATTGTCCTCATCTGAATTTGTGTTTGCTTCTTCCCTGTCAACACAGAAGCTCTTGATGGTGAGAGCTCTTTTTTGTTTCTTACTCATACTGCAGCTTACTTTTTTCTTTAAGCTGAGGTCTCTTCTGGGGGCACCAGGGTCCCTGTTTCAAGCTTCTTGTGCTGGGATATAGGGGCTGTGTCACTGGCTCTCTATACTGAGGCCTCCATGGCTTGTAGATTTTTCACTGCCCTGGACTTCCTGTCAGAGCGCACTGGGATCAGTGGACCTGGCCCTGGACTTCCTGTCAGAGTGCACTGGAATCAGTAGGCCTTCTGGCGCCTGTCCTGTGGGTGTCCTTCCAGCTAGCAACCTGCCCTCTCGGCTGGTGCAGGTGGGTTTTGCCACCATTCTGCTGTGCCACCAGCTTGTTGTGCCAGGATCCGAGGGCCTCAGTTGCTCAACTGTGGCCCACAGCTTCCTGCTGACTTGCCCTGACCCTCTCCCATGCGCTGTGTGGCAATGAGCTGAGCCTCCTCTTTGGCCTGAGTGAGCCAAATGAAGTCTTCTAAATTATTTCTGGTTGGAAAACTGTGTTTCTCTGTCTCTTTACAGGTTCTGTAGTTTCTGAATCCATTTACAGGATTGATTTAATGTTCTTTTTGAGGGAACAGAAGGAGGGCTCACGTGATTTGCTGGCTACTCTCCGCCATCTTGGCTCTGCCCCCTTGATTACATTAAATTAAAAAGATTTTGCACAAACAAAACCAATATGACTGAGTCTATAAGGAAAGCAGACAGCTGGGAAACAATTTTTACAGTCAATATTTCTGATATAGGTCCCATTTCTCAAATATATAGAGAACTGAGTCACATTTATAAGAATACAAGTCATTCCCCAATTGAGAAATGGCTAAATGATATAAACAGGCAATTTTCAGATGAAGAAATTAAAGCTATCTATAGTCACATAAAAATGTTCTAAATCACTATTGATTAGAGATATGCAAATCAAAACAACTCTAAGGTATCACTTCACCAATTAGATTGGTTAATATGACAAACAAGGAAAATGATAAATATTAGAGAAGATGTGGAAAAATAGAACACTAATGCATTGTTGGTGGAGTTGTGAACTGAACCAACTATTCTGGAGAACAATTTGGAAATATTCCCAAAGGGTTATAAACTGTACATCCTCTTTGACCCAGCAATGCCAATACTAGCTCTGTATCCCAAGGAGATCATAAAAAAGGGTAAAGGACCTACATGTACAGAAATATTTATAGTAGTTCTTTTTTGTGGTGGCAAAGAATTGTAAACTGAGGGGATGCCCATCAAATGGGAAATGGCTGAAGAAGTCATGGTATATGGTTGTGATGGAATACTATTGTGCTATAAGAAATGATGAACAGGTGGATTTCAGAAAAAAAACTGGAAAGACTTATGTGAACTGATACTGAGTGAAGTGAACAGAAACAGGACACCATTGTACACAGTAACAGCAAGATTGTGAGATGATCAACTATGACAGACTTAGCTCTTCTCAGTAATAATCAGACAGTTCCAAAAGACTTATGATGGAAAATGTTATCCACATCCAGAGAGAGAACAATAGAGTCTTAATGCAGATCAAAGCATACTATTGTCACTTTTTTTTCATTTTTTTTTCATTTTTTGTTATTTTCTCCTTTTGTTCTGATTCTTCCTTCATAACATAACTTATGTGGAAATTTGTTTAACATGATTGTACATATATAACCTATATCAGATTGCTTGCTGTATTAAGGAAGGGAGAGTGAAGAAAGGAAGGGAGAGAAATTTAGAACTCAAAATCTTGTAAAAGTGAATCTTGATGGATATGTTTAACATGATTGTAATGTATAACCTGTATCAGATTGCTTGCTGGCCTTGAGAGTGGGTAGAAAAATTTGGAATTCAAAAAAATATCTTTACATGTATTTAGAAAAAAGGTAAAAATAAAATATTTTTAAATGACAAACAAAAATGAATGTTGAAAACTATCTTTACATGTAATTGGAAAAAATACTATTAAATAAAAATAAATAGATACAATATAGATAATGATAATTTGTGGTTTTCCAAGTCAGTATGCTTTCCTTGAGGTTTCTATTTGACTTTGATATCAATGGGTCTTATACCATATACCACATATACCAAATGGATATGCAACCAAAATAAGAGGATCCAAAAAAAAAATTAAAAGAGATTAGATGGAGGGCAGCTAGGTGATGCAGTGGATAGAGTACCAGCCCTGGAGTCAGGAAGACCTGAGTTCAAATCCAGCCTCAGACACTTAACACTTACTAGCTGTGTGACCCTGGGCAAGTCACTTAACCCCAAATGCCTCACCAAAAAAAAAAAAAGAGAGAGAGAGAGAGATTAGACAAATATAACTTTCACAACTATAGGGGAGGAAATCTTAAACAAGAGGTCAGATAATATGAGAAAATTGACCATTTCAAATACATAAGATTAAAATCTCTGCATTTATAAGCAGTAGCAATGAAACCAGAAAAATAATAAGCATTGTTAAATCAGGGTGGGGATAGAGAGAGATTATCTCTGATAAAAGTCTGATATCCAAAACATATGGGGGAAATGATAGAAATAGATCAAAACCCATTCCTTAATGGATACTTGGTAAAAAGATATGAACAGGTGGTTTTCAAAATAATAAATGAAAATTATTGAGTCATATGGAAGAATGCTGAAAATCACTAATAATAAGAATAATGCAAATCTAAACAATTCTGAGGTTTCACTTCATATCTATAATCTTGGTCAAGATGCCATAGGACAAAAAATTTTTCATGTTTTTAAATCTATAAGAAGATGGTCCCACCATAAATCCACTGTTTGTAGGCCTATGAATTGACATTACAATCCTGATAATAACACTAAAACGAAACTATACTGTACATAATCTTTTTCCCATCAAGAACACTAATGGATATACCACAAATAAGGTTAAAGACAGGAGGAAAATTCACATATATCCAAAGATGTTTGTAGCAACACTTTTTATAGTCACAAAAAAAATTTTTTTTAAAGAGGACACCCCTCAATTCAAGGAATGGTTGGCTAAACAGATTATGGTACATGGATGTAATAGAATAATACCATATGTTCAGCAAAAAATAACAAATATAGATATAAAAGGGCAAAGCCAATATGGCAGAGGAAAGGCAGTAGATGCTCAGACTTCCTTTCACATTTACTCCAAAAAAAACCTCTAAACACAGCCAGAAAACAACTACAGGAATTACAGAACCCACAAAAAAGATGGCTGAGATTTTTTTCCAGTCAATGACACCTTGAAAGTTTAGGAAGGGGGCAGAGCCAAGATGGCAGCAAAAAGGCAGTGAGCTCCTGAACTCATGACAGATCACTCCAAAAAACATCCAAATAAGGTCATAGGAAAATGCCCAGAGCAGCAAAAGTCATAGAAGAATGTGCTGAAATCATCTTCTAACCAAGAACAGCTTGAAAGGTCAGAAGGAGGGAGCTGCTGTGCTGATACAGGAGTCGGGCCCAACCCCAGTCACCCTGACACAGATCCAGTCTCAGGAAGTCCTCACCAAAGAAGGAGACCCCCAGAGCCTCTGAATCAGCTGAAGCACCAGTGTCATCTGGAACTAAGCTCACAGTCTGGTGAGTGGGCTGAGCCCTGGGCAGGGGAGACTACAGGGGTCTATGCTGGTGCTAAGACAACTTGGATTCTACACCCCTACTGAAAACCAGGTGGTAGGCTCGAGTAGAAGTGGCCCAGGTGGGGGAGGGGCACAGACTCATTGGAGCTAACAACCACAACACACAAAGCTGATTGATTGGCAAGTTGGTCTGGGATCATCTAGGACCAGGAAACAGGTCGGGTGAGGGAAGAACGTGATTCTCCTTAAATCATACCACCTGGGACTTCTTAAGGTGGGATACTGCAACCTGGAAACAGTGCCCCACGTTAAAGATCTAAAAGTCTATTAAAAGAAAGGCAAGATGAGCCGACAGAGAAAGGTGAGGACCATAGAAAGTTTCTTCAGTAACAAGGAAGGCCATCAGGGCCCCTATATTTAAAGCTTCCAAGAAAAATATGAATTGGTCTCAGGCCCTAGAGGTGCTCAAAAAGGACTTTGAAGATAAAGTTAGAGAGGTAGAGGAAAAAATGGAAAGAGAAATGAGGGTGATGCAGGAAAGACATGAGAAAAAAGTCAACAGCTTGAAAAGTCAAATGGAGCACAAAAGCACTCTGATGAAAATAATTGCCTAAGAATGAGGTTTGAACAAAAGGAAGCCAGTGACTTTATGAGAAACCAAGACACAATAAAGCAAATCCAAATGAATAAAAAAATAGAGGGCAATGTGAAATATCTTCTGGGAAAAACTGCCAACCTGGAAAATAGGTCCAGGAGAGATAATTTGAAAATTATTGGTCTACCTGAAAACCATGATCAAGGAAAGAGCTTAGACACCATCTTCCAAGATATTCTCAGGGAAAATTGCCCTGAAATTCTAGAAGAAGAAGCTAAAATAGAAGTTGAAAGAATCCACTGATCACCTCCAGAAAGAGATCCCAAAAAGAAAACTCCTAGGAATATTATAGCCAAATTCCAGAGCTCTCAGGTCAAGGAGAAAATATTGCAAGCAGCCAAAAAGAAAGAATTCAAGTACTGTGGAGCCCTAGTCAGGATAGCACAAGATCTAGCAGCTTCTACATTAAAGGACCGGAGGGCATGGAATATGATATTCCAAAGGGCAAAGGAAATGGGATTACAACCGAGAATCACCTACCCAGCAAAACTGAGCATTATCTTTCAGAGGAAAAAATGGGACTTTAATTAAAAAGAAGACTTTCAGATATTTGTGATGAAAAGACCTGAACTGAATGGCAAATTTGACTTTCAAATACAAGACCCTAGAGAACCATAAAAAAAATTGGAGCTGGGGGACATACCTGGGGTCATACAGTGGGCAACTGTCTTGTGTCTGAGGCCAGGTTTTGGCTGGGATCCCCCTGGGTCCAGGGGTAATGATTTGTCCACTGTGTCACTTAGCTAGATGATAACATTTTTAGGGTTAAATTGAGGGGTGAAAGGAATTCACTGGGGGAGGAGGAAGGGCAGAAGTGAAATCCTACATGAAAGTAACAGGAAAAGGCTTATGGCATAGGGGAAGAGATGGGAGAGGAACAGGGCAGTAAATGAATTTTACACTCATCAGAAAAGGCTCAAAGTTCTTAAACTCATCAGAGCTGCCACAAGGAGGGACTAACACACACACCCAACTGGATGGAGTAATCTATTTAGTCTGGGCAGTAAATGAGCCTAACACTCCTCAAAATTGGCTCAAAGACCTCAATCTCATTAGAATTGGCTCTAGGAGGGAATAATGGAAACACTCAATTGGGTAGAGTAATCTCTATAACTCTGCAGGAAAATAGGAGGGGAAGGGGATAAAAGAGAGAGGGGCAAAAAAAGGAAGGGCAGAGTGGGGGAGGGGACAGACAGAGGCAAATCCCTTTTGAAGAGTGATAGGATGAAAGAAGATGGATAATAGAATAAATATCATGGGAAAGGGAATAGGATGGAAGGGAAACAGATAACAATAGTAATCATGAAAAAGAGAAAAGGGGGGGGAAATTGTACAAAAAAATATTTATAGCAACTCTTTGTGGAGGCTAAGAATTGAGAATCAAGGGAACGTCCATCAATTAAGGAATGATGGAAAAAGCTGTGTTATATGATTGTAGTGGAATGGACTTGTGCTACAGGAAATGACAAACAGGATGATCCCCAAAAAACCTGGAAAGACTAATGAACATTGATGTTTAGTGAAGTGAGCAGAGCTGAGAGGACACTGTGCGTAGTGACAGAAGTATTGTTCAAGGAGCAATTGTGAATGACTTAACTACTCTCAGCAGTGCAATGATCCAAGACAATCCCAAGGAACTAGTGAGGAAGCTTACAATGCACCCCTATAGAAAGAACTGATAAAAAGAATACTTGTGGATTGTACATATATAACCTGATTGCAATCTTGTGGAGGGGGAAGGAAAGGGAGGGAGGGAGGGAGAAAAATTTGGAACTCTAAATATTATGAAAATGAATGTTGAAAACTAAACTTACATGTAAATGGAAAATAAAATAAATAAATACAAAAATAATGAAAGTCCAGGAAAAGGGGGAGCCAGGCTGGGAGTGGAGTCTAGCCCCAAGATCTCACCAACACAGACACCGACTGTGCTGGAGAAACTTACCCCAGAGCCCCTGAAACAGCTACAGTGCTGGCATCTTCTGGAATTAAGCTCATGGTCTGGTGAGAGGGCTGAACAGCTAGCTGGGAAGGAATCTAAGAGGGTGTATGCAGGAGCTAGGGGGGATTTGGATGTCCTACCCCATTGGGGAAACAGGAAGAAACCTTGAGCAGTGGAAGCCCAGGTAGGGAAGGGGTGCAGGCTCATCAGAGCTAGCAACCATGGCACACAAAGTTTTGCTTCTTGGTTGGTTGGCAAGTTGGCCTGGTATTATCTATGGACCAGAGAAAGGGCAAGACTAGTGAAGAAATTACCCCTCATTAAATCATAACACCTGGGACCCCCTGAAGCTTAGGTCAGTATATCCTGGAAGCAGGACCCCATACTAAGAAGGAGTTAAAAGTCAAGTGACAGATGGGCAGGATGAGCCTGCAGAGACAGTTGCAAACCATAGATAGTTTCTTTCCTGACAAGGAAGTTCGAGGTGAATCCTCAGAAGAGGATAGCAACATCAGAGCCCCTACATCTAAAGCTTCCAAGAAAAATATGAATTGGTCTCAGGCCATAGAGGTGCTCAAAAAATGACTTTGAAGATAAAGTTAGAGAGGTAGAGGAAAAAATGGAAATAGAAATGTGGGTGATGGAGGAAAGACATGAGAAAAAAGTCAACAGCTTGAAAAGTCAAATGGAAAAGTTCTCTGATGAAAATAATTGCCTAAGAATTAGAACTGAACAAATGGAAGCTAGTGACTTTATGAGAAACCAAGACACAATAAAGCAAATCCAAATGAATAAAAAAAAATATAGAGGGCAATGTAAAATATCTTCTTGGAAAACCTGCTGACCTGGAAAATAGATCCAGGAGAGATCATTTGAAAATTACTGGTCTACCTGAAAACCATGCTCAAGGAAAGAGCTTAGACATCATCTTCCAAGAAACTGTCATGGAAAATTGCCCTGATATTCTATAAGCAGAAAGTAAAATAGAAATTGAAAGAATCCACTGATAACCTCCTGAAAGAGATCCCAAAAGGAAAACTTCCAGGAATATTATAGCAAAATTCTAGAGTTCCCAGGTCAAGGAAAAAATATTGCAAGCAGCCAGAAAAAAGGAATTCAAATACTGTGGAGCCACAGTAAGGATAGCACAGGATCTAGCAGCTTCTACATTAAAGGATTGGAGGGCATGGAATATGATATTCCAAAGGGCAAAGGAATTGGGTTTACAACCAAAAATCACCTACCCAGCAAACTTGAGTATAATCTTTCAGGGGAAAAATAGGACTTTAATGAAAAAGAGGACTTTCAGGTATTCATGATGAAAAGACCTGAACTGAATAGAAAATTTGATTTTCAAATGCAAGACCCTAGAGAAGCATAAAAAGATAAACAGGAAAAAGAAATCATGAGAGATGTTAAAAGGTTAAACTGTTTGCATTCCTACATGGGAAGATGATATGTCTAAATCATAAGAGCCTTCTGAGTATTAGGGAAGATGATAGGAATAAATTTAGACAGAGGACACAGGTGAGAAATGATTATGAATGAATGATACCTGTAAAGCATTTATTTTTTTTGTTTCTCTTTTTTTTGGGGGGGAGGGGGGGTTGGAGTTAATGAGTGTCTTGCAACTGAGGCCAAATTTGGGCTCAGGTCCTCCTGAGTCTAGGGTGGGTGCTTTGTCCACTGTGTCACCTAGCTTCCCCATGATGACATCTTTGGGGTAAAATGGGGGGGGAGGAATATACTGAGGAAGGAAATAGGGGAGTGGAATAATGGGGTGAAATCTCACATGAAAGAAACAGGAAAGGGTGTATGGAGTCAGGGGAGAGATAGGGAATGTATGGGGAAGTAAGGGAGACTTATACACCTCAGAATTAACTCAAAGACCTTAATCTCATTAAAGTTGGTTCAAGGAGGGAATAACATACACACCCAGTTGGGTGGAGTAATCTATCTAACCCTGCAGGAAAGTAGGAGTGGAAGGCGAAAAAGAAGAAAGGGTAAAAGAAGAGAGGGAAGAATGGGGGAGGGGGCAGTCAGAGGCAAAACACTTTTGAGGAGGAATAGGGTAAATGAAGATTGAAAATAGAGTAAATATCATGGCAAGGGAATAGGATGTAGGGAAACAGTTATGATGATTGATTATGTTCACAAAATGTATGGTACTTACTTTGCTGGGCTATTGTGAAGACAATTTTTGTCAGGTTTAAGATACTATATAAAAGTTATGATGAACAGGATTCTATCAGAAAAACTTAGAAACACCTACGTGAACTAAAGCAGAGTGAAATGTACTGAATTCAAAATAACAGCAGTAGTGTAAGATGATCTGCTGGTAAGGACGTGGTTATTTTCAGCAATGCAATAATCCAATATAATTCTGAAGGACTTATAACAATTGCAATCCATCTACAGAGAAAGAACTGATGGTATCTGAAAACAGATTGAAGCATAATTTTTTTGATAGTTCCTCAATCTGAAATTGAAACACAAAGTTTCAAAATATTGATGTCAAAATTTGTTTTTACATGTAATTTGGAAAATAAAATTCTAAACATAAAAAAAGAAATAACAAATATGAATAATTCAGAGAAACAGGAAGACTTGCATGAAATAGTACAAACCAAAATGAACAGGAGAATCTGTTAAATGACCCCAATAATGTAAAGGAAGAAATCACATTGAAAGACAGCAGAACTCTGATGAATGAAGTGAGTGTTCATGACTGAAGTGAGAAGACTATGGAACATGCCTCCCTCTTCTCAGGAAAAACGTTTATAGATGCAAAATGAAACATAATTTGTCAGACATAGCCAATGTTTTAATCTGTTTTGTTCGTCAGTACTTCTTTGTCATAAGGGAAGATTTTAATGGCAGTAAGAGTAGGGCAGGACCATTGAGAAGAGACAGGAATGTCCCTATGACTGCTAACACCTTTCCTTCTGAGGCTACCTCCTTCCATATCTCTATTTATCTCATGTATACTATTATACATATCACATAAACATATGTGTATGCCATCTTTCTCATTAGACTGTAAACTCCTTGAGGACAGGGATTGCTCATTTTTGTACTCATATCTATTGCACTTAGGAGAATGCCTGACATATACTAAACACAATACATTTGTTGATTTGTATCAGTTGATTTTGTTTTGTTTGGTTTTTTGTTTGTTTGTTTTTGCAGGGCAATGGGGGTTAAGTGACTTGCCCAGGGTCACACAGCTAGTAAGTGTCAAGTGTCTAAGGTCGGATTTGAACTCAGGTACTCCTGAATCCAGAGCCAGTGCTTTATCCACTGCGCCACCTAGCCGCCCCCTCAGTTGATGTTTTGAAAAGAAATAAAATAAAAATAAAGCCTTTAAGCAGCTTGACTCCAAAAAAAAAGGTTGTTTGTACTGGTCTAAATGTACATTATTGGCTTATTCTGTATTATTGACTAACTTCATATCTTCACATATGACCCCCTAGTTTGGACAAAATTCATTAAAATTCCACAACGAAGTACTTTGCTATACCAAGGTATTTGGCTGCCTTTCAAGTCAAATAATGTATGACAGAAAAAGTATCAAGAATGACAGACAGTATATGGAAAGCTGAAGCAGTAACTTTATATTCCCACAATATAAAAAGAAAAAGGAGAATAATTCCTGTACTTTGGACTGATACTCTATGAAGGTTTTATGGGAAAGCATGGATAAAAGCTGAATAGATTGAGAAGGCATGGATGAGCTGCAATCTTCACCAGTGCAAGAATAACCCATACCATTGAGATCAAGGATCCATCAAATCATCAGTTAGGTTGAATTGCATAAGCCATTCAGTGACATACACTATATCATTCTTACTGACATGAAAGATTGACAAACCAGATGTTATCCTCATCTCCCAATACCACCATAATAACAGGGAACTTTGGTACCTTGGAAGTATACCACATTTTAAACTGATATTGCATTATTCTAAGAATAGTAATAGAAATTTCCATTCATTTTAGCAGATTACTATCTGCTTACATTTCCTTACTTGCTGCAAATAGGACTAAAATTGTAAGGTCTTTTTAATTGGAAAATAGCACTAATTCTTTGAGCTATGTTATTTCAAAAAATTCCACTTTGGGCAGCTAGATGGCACAGTGGATAGGGCACTGGCCCTGGAGTCAGGAGTATCTGAGTTCAAATCCGGCCTCAGACATTTAACACTTACTAGCTGTGTGACCCTGGGCAAGTCTCTTAACCCCAATTGCCTCACTTAAAAAAAAAATTCCACTTTGCAACACTAAAAAACCAGAATCACAGATATTGTGAGCTGAAAAGGATGTCAGAAACCATACACAAAGGAAACAAGAGGTCATCCAGCTTTTGCTGAATCCACTACCTCCTGAAGCAAGCCTTTCTACTTTTAGATGACTCTTAACTGTTAGGAAGTTTTTCCTGACATCAAGCCTAAATTTCCCCTTTTTTGCAATTGCCATTCTTTGTTCCTGATTCTGCCTTCTTAGTCCAAATAAAAATTCCTCCTCCCTTCCAATATTTGAAGACAGTTATCATGTCCCTCCTGAGTCTTCTCTTCTCCAGCCTAAAATATGTCTACTTCCTTCTATTGACTTCATATATAATGGACTCAAAGCTCTTCACTATACTGACTGCCGTTCTTTGTATACTATACAATTTATCAATGCCTTTTTTAAAATATGGTTCCTACAACTAAACAAAATTCTCCAGATGAAGTCTGCCAAGAGTTGAGCACAGTGCCATTTTCAACTCCCTTTTTATAGATGTTATGTTCCTAATGCAGAACATGATTACATTAGGTTTTTTTGGCTGCCACATCATATTTCTTACTCATATTGAACTTGCCATCATTAAAACCTCCCAGATCATTTTTATAAGTGCTATATATCCATGCATTCCTCATCATGTATTTGTGGAGTTGATTTTATTGTCCAAGTTCAATACTTTACATTTATCTGTATCAAGCTTCATCTTCTTAGATTCAGCTCAATTTCCTAGCTTTTTAATTTCCTTTTTTATCCTGATTTTGTCATCTAATATGTTATTGTCCCTTCCATCTTCATGTAAATCATGCAAATCATCCTCTTCACACAAATTTGATGAGCATACTATCTTTATCCAAATAATTGATTTTAAAATATAAAATAGCACATGGCAACAAAATAGATCCCTGGGGTATTTAACTGGAGACCTCCTGCCTTGCTGCCACTGAACAGCTAGCCATTATTCTTTGAGTATGACTGTCCAACCAATTCTGAATTCATCTGATTGCATTATCATCTAATCTAGATTTCTCCATCTTCTTCATTAGAAGAAACTCTAAGAATGAAACTGAAAAATACAAAATATTTTTAAAATACTTTCATTGACAGGATTTTTTTTTCCTTTTCCATGTACTGTTCATATGAAAATGTTTCCCTGAGTCTCGACAGAGAGTTATATGGGAAACTCTGAATTTGATAGTAGGCAAAATCTGACAAAAGAATAAGGATACCAGAATGTTCTGGATGGCCTGACAGAATTGTCATGACTCATTACAGTATACCTAACTGATGATAGGATATTGTATTGAACAAAAATTCTTTGAATAACAATGAAAAATGTAATGATCAGACAGTGCTTTTTTCCCAGTCCATTTAATATTGAACTGTTAATGAGTGAAATTTTTAAAAATCATAGAATGTTAGCAGGAATAGGACAGGGGATACTATATTTTCTCTTCGATGAGTTTCCTCAGATGAAGCCTTACCAAGTTAAATGACTTCTAGGAGGTGAGAGAGCAAACTAATGGCAAGAATATTTGGGAACAGTTGGGTTCCAATTGTGAATAAACTATTTAAGTGAAAACATCTTCATGATACAAAACAGTATTTCTTCCATGAAAGATGATTTTTTTTAATTTAGAGAACTGAAACAACTATGAACTTTTCAAATTCCATTCCTTACAATGAGATCAGAATGGAGCTTTAGAAATTTATTACAAATACCAAAGACAGAAAGGGGTGAGCTATACATCTTAGAAGAAAGAGAGGAGGGGGAAATGTGCTAAGAACAAGCTACAATCAACATGTCATTTAAGATAAATTAGTATCTTTACTCCTCAAAACACAGACAGTGAGTGCTTTTTAAATTTTGTTTTGGGGTAATTCTTGATTTATAGACAGTCAAGAATTTGTTGCTTAATTCTCCTTTGGTAATAAAACCTTTGGATATTGTTACTTTGAATTGTTTTAGACAATCCATCAACAAAACTTCTCACCTTCTCCTCTAAAAGGCATTTAGCCTTTTCCCATTTCATGCATGTCAGAAGCAATCATCTCCGGAAGACTTTTGAACTATAAACAATGAGTTTAAAACCTTTAACATCAAGGAAAACATCAGTATGCAACACACCCTAAAAGATATCCATTTAAACTCTCATGTAGCTTCCATAATTCTCCCTGCTACTGCCCAGCCTGGTTATCTAGGATAACTGTAGTGTTTAAACAAGGGTGTGAGGTGCTGGGTCAAGGAGAGTCAGGATGGGTTAATGTTTGTAAAACACTTTGAACCAGACAAGCACTACACTGCTTCTATTGTGCCAAGCATTAAAGGTATTTTATTTATGAGTAGGAGGCCAAACAATGATAAATTAAAATCAAATGCTGAGTAGCGTGTGTATATGAGTATATATATATATATGTGTGTGTGTGTATGTATGTATGTATGTATATATGTGTATATATATGATTGTGTGTGTATATATACATATACATACATACATACATATATATATGTATATATATATATATGATTGCGTGTGTGTATATAGGAAGAGAAAGAGAGAGGAGGGAGTTAGGGGAAAGAGTCTTGTTGTTTATAATTATTTTAAAATAAAATAAATAAAAATAAAGCATGTACTGAATTCTTCTGATTTTAAGGACACAGATCACTACCAAAGTCTCACTGACTATTGTGAGTTATTTGGGTGACTCACCTTAATATTGAGGTCCTGGAAATATGAGGGACCTTTTTGGGTTCATTCACCCTCCCCTCAGAACTGCCCTTTTCAGATATTTCTGCCAGGCCAATAAGAAAGGAGCCTCTAAGCTTTAGTTCACAAAAGGATCAGATTTTATTACTTGGGAATTAATTAAACAACAAAGGTGAAACTAATAAAAATCAAAGATAAGGAAATAGGAAAATAGAAATAAAGATAAATACTCTTAATTCTAAACTTAACCTATTTAATCCTCAGACCATTTCCAATTAAGCTAGTTCAAAGGAGTTTAGGGTTTTCCGTAATTAACTCACCAACACCTGGCCAAGGAAAACAGCCTCCTGAGACAGAGCAAACACGCACCACCATCTCAAGGGAAGAAGGAGAAACCGCCAGACCACTAGCTTCCAGAAGAACCCTCCCCCTCCCTTCAGGGAGTGTTCAATCTTTTCCTCCTCAAAAAGGGGAGGTCCTTCAAAAACTGCCTATGGAGAGTTCTCCTTCTGACCTCAGTAGCATACTATAACCTCAGACTGGGCCAGGTGGGGCCCCTCCCAAATGAGTCAGCTAAAAACTGCAATATTAATCTTTACCACAAATAATTTTTACCACACTATCATTCTCCATGAAATGGAAACAGACCATCTTTATCCCCATTATCTGGACAAAAGAATTTAGAAAAGTTAGTTATTGGCTTCTACAAAAAAAATTTAGGGGGAAAAAAATCTAAAAAACAATACCTTAATATTCTACCAAAGATGAGGAAATAGAATGTACAATGAGCTTTGAATTTGGTGACCTCAGGGTCACTTACAACGCTATTAGTTTATGGTTCTGTGTTCTATTTTACTAATTGTTTTTATTCTCTAAACCTCCCTAAGAACAATGGAAATGGTGATGATTATTCATATAATACCTTCTTCAAAGTATTATTGAAACAAAAGTGCTTTGGAAACCTTAAAACACTGTATAAATGTGTCACTACTGTTATTGTTATAATTATTTTCATCATGATGAACAAGCAGACAAGTCATATCTCTATAGGAGTCAAAGAAGTAATGGGAACATCTGTAGTATGATTGAATGAACACTGATTTGGAATCACAGAAATGACAAAATTATAGAATTTTGGTGTTGGAAGAGATATCAATAACAACCCATACTCAAAAGGAATCTCCACAATAACATACCCACAAAGTAGTCATCTAATTTCTACTTAAAAACCTCCAGTGAAGAAAAACTCACTATATCCCCCAAGGCAGCTCACACTACTTTTGAATCACCTAGAAAAAAAATTGTCTACACCTGCTGCCTCCAATTCTACTCAAATTATTCAACTTCTCAGCTCTTTGTCATTCAAAGCTCATTACTCAAATAAATCTGCTCTCTCTAAAGTTACCAGTGATCTCTTAATTACTAAATCAGAAGGTCCTTTCTCAGCACTTTTTCTTCTCAATCTATTTGCTGCATTTGATACTGTTGACCAGCCTCTCCTCCTGAATACAGTCTCCTCTCTGGCTTTTAATGACAGTGCTCTTTCCTGCTTCTCTTCTCACCTAACTAACCTGCTCCTTTTCCATCTCCTTTGATGACTTATTATCTATATCATGTATTCTACCTATGGGGGTTTCCCAAGATTCTATATTAGGCCCTCTTATTTTCTTCTTTTAAATTGCCCCTTTTGGTGAATTCATCATTTCCCTATCTTCCATATGTGTATGACTAACAGATCTGTAAATCTAGCCCACATGTCCTCTGAAATTCAGTCTCACAAAAGCCGAATGCCTAACAGTATTTCAAACTATACATCCTGAAGATATCAAATTCAACACATCATTTCCCTTAAACTCACCTCTCCTCCAAACTTCCCTGGGAAAGACACTATCACTCTTCCAAAACCTTGCATTCATAAATCTCAGCAAGTTCCTGGTTTCCTTACTCTCCCTCTAACCAATTTTCAAATCTTGTTGTTTCTTCCTTCATAGCATCTGACCTTTTCTCTTCACTCAAATAGCTACCAGCATAGTTCAGGCCCCCATCACCCTTCTGCTCCTAATACTTCTCTGTACTTCAAGTCTTACCATTCCAATATACCTCACACACTACTGCAAAAGACATTTTCTTTGAGTTCAGATTTCACCAAGTAATACCTCCATCCAACCAATTCCAGTGGCTTCGTATTGTCTTTAGAATAAAATATAACAGGGGCAGGGTGCAGTGGATAAAGCACTGTCCCTGGATTCAGGAGTACCTCAGTTCAAATCCAGCCTCAGACACTTGACACTTACTAGCTGTGTGACCCTGGGCAAGTCACTTAACCCCCATTGCCTGCAAAAAAAAAGGGAAAAAAAGAATAAAATATAACCTCCTCTCTAGCTTTCAAAGCCTTATATAATCTGGTCCCACCTGTCTTTCTAGCTTCATTCCTCCACTTTCATCTTTTCTATTCCTATACTCTTCAATCAAGCCAAATGTACCTTCTTTCTATTCCTCACTCAAAAGACTCCATTTCCCATCTCCATGCCATTGTACTGGCTGTCCCTCATTCCTGTAATATATTCCTTGCTTCTGTCTCATAGAATCCTACTTTTCTTTTAAGATGCAGCTCCTGCCCATCTTTTTAATGACTCTTCCTATAATCCTCCAATTTCTACTGCCCTTCTTACCAAATTACATTGGATTTAACTACTTTGCATATATTTGTAGTTACTAACTATATATTTATGATATATTTTATATGTACTAGTTATTTCCCCCATTAGAATGTAAGCACTTTTCAAGTAAGGACTTTGATTTGTGTGTGTGTGTGTGTGTGTGTGTGTGTGTGTGTGTGTGTGTGTGTGTCCCCAGTATAGTAGCTAACACACACACAGTAGATGCTTAATAAATACTTGATTGATTGATTGATTAAAGTTTTTCCTGACATCAAGCTTAAATTAGCTTCTTGAAACTTCCAAGTATTTGCTCCTGATTCTAACTTCTGAAATCAAGACAAAAAAAATCTAATCTCTCTTCCACATGCCAACCCTTCAAATACTTGAACAAAGCTATCATGTTTTACAAGTTTTCTCTTCTTTAGGTTAAACATTCCCATTCCATCCAATAAATTCTAATAGGACTTGGATACAAAGGCCTTCACCATCCTAGTTGCCCTGCTTTGGACAATTTCCAGTTTATCACTGTTTATCTGGCTACCTAAATTATGGCAGATAGAACTTAATATAATATTTCAAATATGCTCTGACTAGGGCAGAGAATAGAGGGGCTATCATCTCTCTGTTTCTAGAAGCTATGACTCTCAATGCAGGCCAAGATTGCACTATCTCTACTAATGAAGCAGCCCTTCTCTTTACCAAATCAAATCCCTCTACATTTTGCCTTGATCCCATCCTGTCCAATCTTCTCTTGCAGATTATTCCTTCAATTGCACCACACCCTCAGCTTTCAACCCCTCCCTATCTTCTGGTTCCTTCCCTAGTACATTCAAACATTTCCCTAAGTCCTCATGCTTAAAACACTTTCTGTAGCCTCTGAAACTATTGTCCTTTGCATCTACTCCCTTTCTCAGCTAAACTCCTTGGAAAAAAATACTGTCTGCATCTATTTTCTCCCTTCCTCTCCACACCTCAGCCTTTTGCAATTTGGCTTCATGGTTCAACACTCAAATGAAATTACTCTCTCCAAAATTACCAATGATCTATAAATTATCAAATTTTGTGGTATTTTCTCAATCATCTTGCTTCTTGATCTCTCACATTTATTTGATGATGTTGATCATCCTTTCCTCTTGAATACTCTCCTTTCTCTGTTTATTTTTTTAATTTTTTCTCCTCTCATCTGATCACTCTTGGTAAATGTCATTTGCTGGATTTATACCATATCTCCTTGACTAGTATTCCCTAATACTCTGTCCTTAGAACTTTATTCTCCTCTGTCCATATTCTGTCATTAAGTGACCTTCTCAATTCTCATTAATTTAACTATCATCTCTATGCATATCACTCATAGATCACTATAGCTAATCAGAGTCTCTCTCTTGAGCTCGAATTCCCCATCACCAACTGCTTTCTGGACATTTCAAACTGAATATCTTGGAGACAACTCAAATCCAACATGTCCAAAACTGAATGAATTCATTATCTTCCCCTCAAATACAGTCTTCTTCCAGACATTCCTATTCTTATTGAGGGTACCATCAATCTTCAATCTCCAATGTTTGTAACTTCAGTGTTATGCTTAATTTTTCACTTACCATAACCCCTCATATCTACTCAGTAGCCATATCTCGACATTTCTACCTCCACAGCATCTATTGCATTAATATCTCTCTATATACACATGGCTACCATTTTAGACTTTATCCCATCTAACATGTGCTATTATAATGGCCTCTTAAATGGCCTCTCTCCTGCAAGTCTCTCCAATTAATACACCACATAGCTACCTAAGTGATTTATCTTTTTTTCTTTCTTTCTTTCTTTTTTTTTTTTTTTTTTTGGTGAGGCAACTGGGGTTAAGTGATTTGCCCAGGGTCACACAGCTAGTAAGTGTCAAGTGTCTGAGGCTGGATTTGAACTCAGGTACTCCTGACTCCAGGGCTGGTGCTCTATCCACTGAGCCACCTAGCTGCCCCCCAAGTGATTTATCTTAAGCACAGATCTGACCTTACTCTATGAGTGACAATGGCTCCCTATTGCTTCCAGAGTAAAATAAAAATTCTTCTGTTTGACTTTTAAAGCCTTTACAACTTAGCCTCCCTAAGAAAATCCCTAGGACCAGGTGGATTCACAAGTGAATTCTACCAAACATTTAAAGAAAAATTAATTACAATATTATATTAATTATTTGTAAGAATAAGCAAAGGAGTCCTACCAAATTTCTTATGTGACCCAAATATGGTGCCAATACCTAAACCAGGAAGAGTGAAAAGAAAGAAAAAAATTCCATGACTATTGATACCAACAAAAAGTTTTAAGTAAAACAGTGGCCAGTATATTATACCAATATATCATAATGATCATACACTATGACCAGGTGGGATTTATACCAACAATATAGGACTGGTTTAACATTAGGAAAACTGTCAGCATAATAGACCAGATCAATTAAAAAACAAAAATAATATGATTATCACAATAAATTCAGAAAATGCTTTTGATAAAATATAATATTCATTCATATTAAAACACTAAAAAATGTAGGAATAAATGGAGCTTTCCTTAAAACGATAAGTAGTATTTATCTAAAACCGTCAGCAAATATGATCTATAATGGACATAAGTGAAAAGTCTTCCCAATAAGAACAGGGATGAAGCAATGATGCCCATTATCAATCACCACTACTATTCAATATTGCACTAGAAATGCTAGCTGTTGCAATAAGAGGGAAAAAAAAGAAATTGAAGGAATTATAATTGGCAATAAGGAAATAAAACTATCATTGCTTGTGGATGATATGGTGATAGACTTAAAGAATCCTAGAGAATCAACTAAAAAACATTCAAATAATTCACAACTTCAGCAAAGTAGCAGAATATTAAAAACCCATATAAATCATCAGCATTTGTATCTATTACCAAAAATGTCCAACAACAAGAGATAGAAAGAGAACTTCAATTTAAAATAACTGTAGACAAAATAAAATACTTGGGATCCTTCTACCTGCCAGGACAAACACAGGAATTATATAAACACAATTGCAAAACACTTTTTATACAAATAAAGTCAGATCTAAACAACTGGGAAAATACGTATTGTTCATGGGTAGGTTGAACCAATATGATAAAAAAGATAGTGCTACCTAAATTAATTTACTTATGTAGTGTTGTGCCAATCAAACTACCAAAATTTATTTTATAGGGCTACAAAGATAATAAAATTAATCTGGAAGAACAAAAGATCAAGAATGTCAATGGAATTAATGGGGAAAATGTGAAGGAAGTTGGTCTCTCCATACCAGATGTCAAATTGTATTGCATCAAAACAATCTGGTACTGACTAATAAACAGTGGTGGACCAGTGGAATACATTAGTTACACAATATACAATAGTAAATCGTCACAGTAAGTTAGTGTTTGATAAACCCTAAAGTCCAAGCTTTTGGGATAAGAATTCACTATTTGACAAAAATACTGGGGAAACTGGAAAGCAGTTTGGCAAAAACTAGTTATAAATAAATCTCATACCCCAAACCAAGATAAAGTCAAAAATCACATAAAGAGTGATACCATAAGCAAATTAGCATGGAATATCTTATTTGTCTGATTTATGGATAAAGGAAGAATTTATGCCAAAACAAAAAATAGAGAGCAATCTGGGAAATAAAATGAATACATCTGATTACATTCAATTGAAAAAATTATACAAGCAAATCCAATGCAGTCAAGATTAAAAGCAAAGCAGAAACCTGGGGAGAATTTTTTTTTACAGAAACTTACTGATAAAGGCCTCATTTCTCAAATATATAGAGAACTAAGTCAAATACATAAAAATATGAGTCACCTACTCAATTGATAGATGATCCAGTGATATTAACACAAAGTTTTCAGAAGAACAAATCAAAGCTATCTATAGTCATATGAAAAAAATGCTCTAAATCATTGATTAGAGAAATGCAAATTAAAATGATTCTAAGGTATCATCTCACACCTCTCACATTGACTAATATGACAGAAAAGGAAAATGACTAATATTGGAGGGGATATGGAAAAAATGGGCATTAATACACTGTTGATGGATTTGTGAAATGATCCAACCATAAGGGAGAGCAATTTGTAACTGTATCTAAATGACTATAAAACTGTGCATGCCCTTTGCCCCAGCAATACCATAAATAGGTCTGTATTCCAAAGAGATTTTTTTAAAAGAAAAGGATATATATATAATATTTATAACAACTCTTTTTGAGGCAGCAAAGAATTAGAAATTGAGGGGGTACCCATAAATTGGGGAATGGCTGAACAAGTGTAGCTTATGATTGTGGTAGAACACTATTGTGTTTAAAAAAAAAAAAAGATGCTTTCAGAAAAACCTGGAAAGACCTACATGGACTGATGCAAAGTAAGAAAAACTAGAAGAACATTGTACACAATAACAGCAGTATTGTATTATGATCAGCTATGAATAACAGCTATTCTCAGCAATACAAAGATATAAACAATTCCAAAGGATATATGATTAAAAATGCTATCCATTTTATTTCCAGAATAAAACATAAATCCCTCTGTTTGGCTTTTAAAGCCTTTACAAGTTAGCTGCCATGAGAAAACATCCCCAGGACCAGATAAATTCATAAGTAAATTCTAACAAACATATAAAGAACAATTAATACCAATACTATATAAATTATTTGGGGGGGGGAATGGCAGGAGTCCTACCAAAGAACTGAAAACCAAAGAACCAAAGAACTGGAAAAATGATGGAGTCTGAATGTAGATCAGTGCATACTAATTTTTACTTTATTTCATGAGGGCAGAGGGGTTGCCTATGTTTTCTTTCACAATGGGACTAATGTGAGATGTGTATGACTGCACATATATAACCTATATTAAATTGCTTGCCTTCTCAGTTGGAGGGGAGGAGAAGGGAAAGGAGAGAGTAAGGGAGAAATTTGGAACTCAAAATTTTAAAAATAAACATTAAAATTGTTTTTACATGTAATTGGGGAAAAATTGAGTTTAAAAAAATGACTTCAATCTATCTTTCCAGACTCATTATAAGTCAATCTCCTTCCCATACTCTACAAGCCAACTAAGTGGGCCTTCATTCTGTTCATCACTCATGGAATTCCTTAGCTTCCTGCTGGCCATCTCCCATCTCGGGAATGTTCTCTTTCCTCACCTTCACATTATAGAATCCCTCTATTCTTTCAAGAAGCAGCTTCAGCATTATCTTTTACAAAGTTTCCTGATCTCCTCAACTAATAGTAGGAGGAGAATCTCTTTTATTACCTTATATTTTCATCCCTTGCATTTATTTTGTATTTATTCTGCTTTTATGTCTATATGAACATGCTGTCTCCCTCAATAGAATGTGAGTTCCTTGAGAACAAGTTTTGTTTCATTTTTTAAAAATTCTTTTTATTCAAAGAATCTACATAGTAGAGCTCAATAAATGTGTGTTAATTCATTTATTCATTTCCTTGATTTAACTAGCACAGCAACCACTAGAAAAAGGAAACAAGGTAGTTTAGCATGACCTCCTCTTAATGAAGGGGCAGCTAGGTGGAATAATGAGTGGATGGAGTACCAGGCCTGGAGTAAGGAGGACTCTTCCTGAGTTCAAATATGGCCTCAGACATTTACTCACTATGTGACCCCAGACAAGTCACTTAACCCTGTTTACCTCAGTTTCCTCATTTGTAAAATGGGCTGGAGAAGAATATGGGAACAATTTCAGTATCTCTGCAAAGAAAACCCCAAATGGGGTCACAAAAAATCAAACACTACTAAAATGACTGAACAACACAATAACAACAACTCATAATGAAAACAGGCTGGTTCTTTATAATGACTCCTGCCTTTCCTAAATGCTCACAGTAAGAGGACATAGGTAAAAAACAAGAGCCAACATTTGAGCCTATGTGATCTCAAATAGATAACTAAACATCTCTTGGTCACAGTTTTCTCATCTGTAAAATGAAGGTGATGAGCTGTGTGCTAAGGTTTCCCTCTTCTGGTTCTCAATCCAATGGTCTGTCAATAGACACATGATCTTATCAGTGTGGACAATCCCTCCCACTCTGGATGTTGTGACACCCCATACTTTCTCATTCTTCATATTTCTTCTTCATGTCTCTTCTATCCCAAAAGATTCATATAACATGCTAAAGGTCTGCCTCTGGTTTTTTTCATGTTTTATAGGTACCAGTGTAGTGTTCAGGCTGTCCATGTGTTATCCTTCATTCTTGATATATGACTGGCTTACCTCCTTTCCCAGGCATACATTTTGTCTATAGTGTCTCTCATGACACACAGTTGGATAGGCCACCCATTCAGTTAGTTCATCAGTTCATATATCTGAGACAGGCACTACAGATAAACAAAGAGTTGGACCCAGAATTCAGTAGGAGAGGCAGACCAGGCCATTTTGTCTTGGGGAGTTGTATTTTCTATAATCCCTAGGTGCTTGTTGCCAAAAAAAAAAAAAAAAAGTCTATCTTTTTAATACCGAGATTCTCCTAGTGATGCTAAATGACTGCAAATCATAGAACCAAATAATGAAAATTATAGGTGAGAAAATGTTAGTAATGCATATTAATCTTATGTATGTTGTGCATACTATTTTTTAAAGTTGGTAAATATTTACCAGCCCATCAGTGGGTGGAGGGATTTGAGATTACTGTGAAGGTGAAGAAAAGGCAAAAAGAAAGATAAACTGATGAAAGTTTTATTGGCTAAAGATTTAGATCCAAAGAAACTATTTGTCTGAAAGTCACAAAGTGTGATCTTTGTAGACACTGGACACTCAAAGATCCCAGCTGTTTCTTTTTAAAGGAAGAGATTATTTTCTCCATCACTTTCTTAAGTCTAGACAATCAACAAAACAATAAATCAAGCCCTGATTTGTATCATTTGCCAATTTCTGAGATGTAAATGCTCACACCAAAAATTTAATAATCAACTCTTACAAGCCAGAATGAACTGGCTTCAGCACACCCCTACTTCCCTTCTTCAGCCCTTTCCCAGACCAACACCACTGCCCTAACTACACTCTATCTCTAACTTGATTCCTTGGTGAATCAGTTCAGTTTTACACTATCCTCAACACTCCAGGGCATACTTTGTCCCCTTTTATAGAAAGAGACAGAGACAGAGATGGAGAGAGGCAGGGAGAGAGATATTCAGCTTTGTCTATATTAATAAATATATAGATATATGATTCTCTTCCTCTCTTATACTTCCTTCTTAGTTGCCTAGAACTGTGTCATTAGTGAGGAGACAGATTTTAATACTTTTCAAAATAAGAAAGAGTAGTAGAGGAAAAGATTTAAGATCAAGGGAAATTTATTGCTTATATAGATATACATAGATAGATATCATAGTGCCTGGCATATAGTAGGCACTTAATGAATGTTGATTGCTTGATCATCTTAGGCCCTCAGTGCAACAAAGCAGTCCTTTTTTTTGTTTTGTTTTGGGGGTTTTGGGGGGGGGGGTTGTGAGGCCCAGGGTCACACAGCCAGTAAGTATCAAGTGTCTGAGGCCGGATTTGAATTCAGGTCCTCCTGAATCCAGGGCCAGTGCTTTATCCACTGTACCACCTAGCTGCCCCTAAAGCAGTCCTTTTTTAATATTTTATTTTATTATTTTCCAGTTACATCTAGAGATAGTTTTCAACATTTGTTTTTATAAGATTTCTAACTTCAAATTTTTCTCCCTCCCTCCCCTCCTTCCCCCCTGCCAAAGACAGCAAGTAATCTGATATAGGTTATATATGTACAATCACATTAAACATATTTCTGCATTAATCATGTTATGAGAGAAGAATCAGAGCAAAAAGGAAAAACCTCAAAAAACAAAACCAATAGAAATAGTATGGTTCAATCTGCATCCAGATTCAACAGTTCTTTTTTTTTCTGGATTTGGAGAGCATTTTCCATCATGAGTCCTTTGGAATTATCTTGGATCATCATATTGCTGAACAATCAAGTCTATCATAGTTGATCAACACACAAAAAGCAGTCCTTTTATAACTATTGATTCACTATCCCACTTACCATGATAGATATTCCATATCTTTTTGTCTCTCCTCAAGCTTCCCATCGCACTCCTGTCCTCCATTAATTCAAATAAGGGCCTTGCTTTATACTCACAGAAAAAAATTTAAGTTATTTTCTGAGTTCCTTCTCCCCTTTTCCTCATTTTAGGTCACTCAGGTGCCTTTCATTACTTTCTTTTTCACCTTGTGTGTTTGCCAAGGTAAAGTCGATATGTACCTTGGGTCTCCTTCCATCTGAATTCCTCTAAAAGACTTCCAACACTATCATCCCAAGTTTTATTAATCTCTAATCTCTCCCTACATACTAGTTGCTTCCCTGTTGTCGATAAATACTCACATTGTCTCCTCCAATTTAAGAAAACCCTCTAGATATCCTATCACTTTTACCTTTTGTTGCTACAATCCTTGAGAAAGCTGTATAGAATTGGTGACTCTACTTCCTCTCCTCTCATTCTCTTCTAAACTCCATGCAGTCTGGCTTCTGACCTCCTTCAACTGAAAAGTTATCTGTGATATCTCTCCAAAGTTATCAGTAATCCCTTAGAAACCAGAATAAGTAGATGTTTCTCAGTCTTTATCCTTCTTGACTTTTCTTCAGCTTTTGAAACTGTCTATAACCCTCTTTTTCTGAATAGTCATTCTTCTCTAGATATTCATGACAATGTCCTCTCCTGATTCTTCTCCTCTTTTATCCCTCCTTAGTCTAGGGCGGCCACAGAGACTATGTCAACAGAGAGAAGCCAGGTATTAGTGATTTCCAGAAGATGGAAAGAGTGGTGGAGGAAAATATTCAAGATGAAGGGAAATTTGTTGCCTATGTAACAGACATTTCAGGGGGCACAATGGAAATTTGGGTAGCACTTTGGTGGGATTTAGAATTGGAAGGGTTGAGGGGATGGGAATAAGGAATTGAGTGGTGGGTGATAGAAATGGGGTTTGGTGACAGATAGAGGTTCAAAATCACAGGGATATGTAGGATATGACTAAGTATATGTTAATCATTAAGTGAAAGGCTCCTCTTGTCATCCAGAGGTGGCTAGAGATCAGGCATAACACACACCACCCTGAAAGAGATGGGAGGCCCCTATTTCTCTTCTCCTCTTTCCCTTCAAAGGCTAGAAATCAAGAAGGAGCCAGAATAGGAGAAGATGGAAGTCATACCCAGGCAACTAGCTAGAGATAGAAGCCTTGCTCTCTGCTCCTTGCTACCTTTCCTTTTCATCCAGTTGTCCTGATATATATTTTGCCACTGGACCCAGATAGCTCTGCCTGGGAGAATGAGGTTAGTGACTTTGCACAGACCTCCCTCACTTAAATCCAATTCACTGATGGTCTTGACATCACCCCAGTGTTATGGTCCTCTTCAAGAATGGACAAAGAACAACTTCATAATTGCAGAAGGAGATGAAAGGCCTTAACTCTCCTTTTTGCACTGGAGGATGGAAATTAGGCATGCATAGCAGGAAGTGGAAGTCACACCCATCAGAGGCAGATAAAATATTACCTCCCACTTATACTGTAAATATCTTGTGAGTACTTAGTTGTTTCCATGTTGTATCCCCTCCCCTAATTATAATGTGAGCTTCTTGAAAGCAGTAACTAAGTATTTGCCCTTTCTTTGTCTTTCCAGAGCTTATCCCAGCGCCTGACAAATAGTAGGTACTTAATCAGTGATTGTTAATGTTGATGATAATGATGATGATAAAAAAAATCAATCTCTAGAAACTTGAATTTGAAAAAATTAAAGGTTTATGGGTTTTTCTTTTTTTCATTGTCAACAAGTAAACCTTCATAAATATTTATATAAATAAATAAAGTAAATATGTATAAATTCCTGCTAACAGGTGACAGGTCTGCTAACCTCCCATTGTCATAGGTGCTCTTATGTAGAACCATGACACTGATTTGATAGGGGGAAAATTACATACAATAATCCTATGGACTACTTCAACTTCATCAACATTGGTGCATCCATAAAAACACATAACAATTAAGCTAGCAGTGACCATAGAAATCATCTATTCCAACTCCTTCCTGTGACATATTAGGAAGATGAGGTCCACGGCATCTAACTGAATATGTCCATGGTCATAGAACTTATTAATGGCAGTGTTGGGACTAGATCCCAGCTTTTCTGATATCTGGTTCATTGGTCATTCCATTTCAACACCATGCCTTCTCCACAGCACAGATTATTTTGCTGTCTTTTACTACATTTGAATTTTAATAAGTGAGCACAAAACTTAATATCTATAAGTTATTTTGAAATGAAGCTTCATCAAAAGATAGAATTTTAATATTTGCTCGTACCTTTTCAACAATTAGAATGTTCTTGTACTTCTAAATGGTCCTGTGGTTTAGATTCTGAGAAATTGAAATCAGGGGATTTGGGGTAAAAAAAAAAAAACCTACATGTCTGGGATTCCTTGCCATCCCTGTCCTACAAAGTCCCAGAAAAGGATTCTCATAATGGAGAGCATTTCTTTTTGAAGGACCCTACATGATTTGGCCACATAAAAACCATGGTTTTGTGCTATTTTAATATAGTGATATACAAAACTTTTATGAGCATAGGGTAAACCTTGACAAATCTAGGTTGAACAAACTCTTCTCTATTCGCAACATTAGGCACTGCTATGTGCAGAGCTATGTATTACATTCTGGGGGTAAGTGGGCAAGGGAAGGAGATACAATTATATAAGACAGTCCAAAAATCTGAATTAGTATTGATGTGCTATGTGTCAGCAGTGTCCTCACATGATATATCTTTCTAATTAAACAAACAATGTGGGTCACTAAAGAAAAGTATATGGTTATTTTTAGGCATGGTGGCTATGTAAAGCCAAGAACCAATTGTTACAGAGCTTTTTATTCCAATGAAATTTAGAAGTAAGCACATAAGACTTTAATTTGTATCTGAAATTCCTACTACATGTGATGTGGCAAAACTCCACATTTGACTTATGAGCATTTGTATTTATCTCTCCAATTTTTTGTTTGTTTGTTTGTTTTTTGTCTTTTTTAATTTTTGTGGGGCAAGGGGGTTAAGTGACTTGCCCAGGGTCACAGAGCTAGTAAGTGTCAAGTGTCTGAGGTCACATTTGAACTCAGGTACTCTTGAATCCAGGACCAGTGCTTTATCCACTGTGCCACCTAGCTGCCCCTATCTCTCCAATTTTTAAAGATTTTATGGACCTAACAAACTATCTTCTCAGTGTAGGAAATTTTCATAAAGTATGTCATAATTTCCCTTTACACTAATTTGACTATGAAATTATAAAGGTCTGCTTTTTAATGTACATTTGTTATAGAATAAAAAATCAGAGCTTTACTTCAGTGTTGGGAAAAACCATCAGAGGCCTGGTGGTGGGGAAAAAAAATAAATATTGGTCAGAAAGGTTTTGTTCAAGGTGGCAATGCTATACCCAAAGAGATTTAAGGGCAAGTGAACAGGGCTTTAGATAAATGCACTCTGACATAAATTTATCATGATAAGACAGTTTGCCCAGCTATGGACATGACTTGCTAGCCTGTCAAAATGCTAGAGCCCAACTCTGGCTCTTTCTTTACCCCTTTGCCTGATAGCTCTTTTATTCCTTGTGGAATCCTTCAGAATGCAGTGGATGGAGAACTCACTAATACTATCAGTCAGTAAGTCAATAAACATTTATTACTTGCCTACTATGTGCCAGACACTGTATGAAGCACTAAGGTTACAAGAAACAGCAAATTACAGTCCTTCATCTCAAAAAACTCATGATATAATGGGGAGTACAGTCAGACCTGTGCCGCAGACATCCAGTCTCTTCCTTGTCCCCTGAATAAATAATACATGTCCCCAATTCCAAAACCTTTCTTATAACGATCCCTATTTACTATTCTCTTATATCTCCACTTGTCAAAATCATACCCATTCTTCATGCCTAGAATTTCCTCAGGAAACACTGCTACAAGAAATACAATGAAGCTCCACATTTATATTATCACAATTTATATTTTTCAAGCTCGTACATTGAGGTCTGAAAGCAGTCTACCCAAAGGTTGGCCATGTGGTAAAAGAGAAAGATGGGTCAAGGAAATAAAAAGTAGTGAGCTGAATATGAGGAAAGGAGTAGAGAAAATGATTCCCTACTATCAGAGCCTAACAGCCCCCTTCTATAACTACTTGGACATGACCCAGTTTGTGCCCTACGAGGAAAATTCTTACCTTATACTTAAACAGTATGAAATATTAGCTGCTGATCAATTATACCTGTTCAGTAAGTACCAAGTTATATGAAAAATGTCAGGAAAGTCTGCTACAAAAAGCCTCTTTTAGGGGCCCCTACTGATTGTCAGTTTTCTGTAACACAGATACTGAGTAAACAGTTTTCCAGAATAGTTAGCAGCAAGAATTCCCAGTATATTCAGTGATAGGTAAATGGTCAAATGAGATAGCTTTCAAAATAAAAAAAAAACCAAACTATAAATCACCACATGGAAATATGCTCAGAATAACCAGTAGAAATACAAAGGAAAGTAGTTCTGAGATTTTACCTCATAGTCTGCAAATTTGCAACGGAAAAAATAGGAATAATCAATGAAGGGCTATGAGAAGACAAACATACTAACACTGTTTGTAGGGATGTGAACCAATACAACAGTCTGGGATATCCATTTGGAATTAAGTAAGAAATGTGACTAAACTGTATATACATTTTGATCTTGAGATCCCCTGGAGAAATGGTGATACAATATATGCTGAAATATTCATAGTAGCAATGTTATAGCAAATAACTAGGAGTGAACCAGGTGTCCATCAATTGGTGAATGGCTGAAAAGATTATTATCCATGAAGGTAATGAAAGACTATTGTATAGTAAGATATTATGTATAGTAACCCCCTACATGGCTATACCTCCAACTTATCCTTGAATTGGTAAATTGATTTGCTGGGGTGGGGGTGGGGCTACTATTGCCAGATTCAAGGATTCTCTTTGGTAATACATTTCCATAGCATAAGCCCACATCAGTGCTTTAACATTTTAGAAATCAACCAGTTGGAAAAATTATCTTAAAGCTCGCTGAATGGTGCAATGAATGGTAACTACAAAATATTCCCCTCCCCATAAGTCTGAGATGGACACTCCAACAAATACATAAAGAGTCAACCATGTAATGATTGAAATGATGCCACCTACTGGAGACTTGCTGTGGGAAAGCTCCACCATGAGGAAATGCTTCAGAGGCATTGTGGCTTTTCCTTGGCGTCAGGAAATGACGTTTGCTCATGGGTGCTGTCTATCAAGGCTACCAGCCAATCAACTTGAGGAGCCTCCTATTTTCTGGGAGGAGACAGGAAGGAGGAAAGGGAGCCTGCGTGGAGAGCTCTGGGGTTTTGGGGTTCCTGACTTGGTGGTGGTGGCGGCAGAGGACTTCACAGGAAATTTGAGGAAAGATAGGAATGCCAGGCTGTTGGAATTCTGTTTCTCAATCTTTTTCTTTCTATTTTCCAATAAACCCTTAAAAACCTAAACTCATTTTATCAGTGATTTTAGTCAGTTTCCCCCAAAACTGGGGGAACAGATTAGAATCCACATTTAGAATCTTAAATTACACAACCAGAAGGCACAAACAAAGTACATTGGAAGTGAAACAAATGCATATGGAATATATGTTGCAAGACAACTATCATCTCCATTATTTAAGGGACCCAGTGTTCTTTCACTTCTCATGATATCTTCTCTTCTTAAAGTACTCACTTAGGTGCATCATCTTTTCTGACTGAGTTGCTCAGCTGTGCTGCTTCTGTCTGTTCCTTCCCATAGCTTGATTTCAAAATCAAAAGGTTAACTTCTTTTTCCATAGTTCTCTTCTTTCTCAGTTAACAAAATTGTCTTCTCTCCATCCCACTCCACTCATCACCACTGACAAAGAAGAAAAGAATCAACCCTTGTAACAGATATGTGCAATCAATTAAAACAAATTCCTACATTGGCCATGTCCAAAAAAACATATGCCTCAATCTGTATCTTGAATCCATCACTTCTCCATCAAGAAGTAGGTAGCATGACATTAATGCACTGTTGGTGGAGTGGTGAATTGACACAACCATTCTGGAGAGCAATTTGGAACTATGTTCAAAGAACTATAAAACTGTATATACCCTTTGACCCAGCAATAATACTGCTAGGTCTATATCCTAAAGAGATCCATAAAAGGGAAAAGGATCTATTTGTACAAAAATGTTTATAGCAGCTCTTTTTGTGGTAGCTAAGAACTGTAAATCAAAGGGATGCCCATCAATTGGGGAATGGCAAAATAAACTGTAGTATATGGTTGTAATGGAATAGTATTGTGCTATAAGAAATGACAAGCAGGATGACTTCAGAAAAACCTGGAAAGACTGACATGAACTGATGCATAATGAAGGGAACAGAACCAGAAGAAGATTATACAAAGTAACACATTTTTTTTCTTTTGGTTTGTTTTTTTTAGATCATAGAAAGTATTTTATTATTTTTTCCAGTTACATGTAAAGACAGTTTTCAACATTTATTAAGATTTTTAGTTCCAGTTTTCTCCCTTCCTCCCTTCCCTTCCCTTTCCCCAAGACAGAAAAGAAATATTGTTTGATGAAGAACTGTGAATGACAGCTTTTCTCAGCAATAAGATATAAGACAATCCCAAAAGAGTAATAATGAAGCATACTATCCACCACCAGAGGAAAAAAACTGATACTGATTGAACACAGACTGAAGCATGCTATTTTTTACTTTCTTTTTTTCTTTTATTTGAGTATTCTTATACAAAATTACTAATATGGAAATGTTTTACATAATTGCACATGTATAACCTACATCTGATTGCTTACTGCATATTGGAGGGGGAGGAAAGGACAGAGGGAGAAAGAGAATTTGGAACTCAAATGTTTAAAAAAAATGTTTCAAAAAAATTTTAGAAGTAGCATGTTTTATCATTTGTCCTCTGGAGTTATGGCTTTCCATTGTATCGATCATAGTTCACAGGGCTTTCAAGTTTGTTTTTTATACTGCAGTTATTATTGTGCAATTTGTTCTCCTTTGTTCTATTTATTTTAATCTTCATAAGTTCATATGAGTCTTCCCAGGTTTTTCTGAAACCGTTTTATTTCTTGCCATACAATAGCATTCTATTCCATTATAGTTATATATGATGTACACATAATTATATGTACCAAAATTTGTTTAGCCATTCTCCAACTGATGGGCAATCCCTTATTTTCAAACACTTTATTACATAAAAAGACCTATTTTAATTATTATTGTACTTACAGGACCAGTTTCTCTTTCTTTGACTTCTTTGGTAATACTACTAGTATAGCAATACCACACAAAAATTTCATCCAGGAATACTACTAGTATGAAAATACTAGTAATAGCAGTATGGAAATACTAGTAATACTCATATTAGTAATATTGCTAATATGAGTAGTAGTAGTAGTATTGCTGGGTGAAAGGACATCCATAATTTAATAACCTTGGGGGCATAATTCAAAACTCATAATTCAAAAAAATAGGGGCTAGATTAATACATCAATGTGCCTCCCAACATTTGTCATTTTCCTTTTTCATCAATTCTGTCAACCTATGGGTGTGAGATAGAACTCCAGAGTTGCTTTCAATTGTATTCTTTAATTATTAGTGATTTGGAATTTTCTGTGTTTAGAAATACCTTAGATTTCTTCCCTTGAGATCTCCTTATTCATATTCTTTCACTATTTATCTATTGAAGAATGACTATTACTCTTTAAAATTTGAATAATTTCCTTATGTATTAAAGATAAGACCCTTATCAGAGAAATTTGCTGTAAAGATTTTTGCCAGTTCAATGTAGTAGTAGTAGTAGTAGTAGTAGTAGTAGTAGTAGTAGTAGTAATGGTAGCATGTATACATATGTTTCAGGCACTGTGCTAAGCACTTTAGAATATTATCTTTATTGATTCTTAAAATAGCCCTGGGAGATAGGTGCTATTTTTAATCACAATTTTACAGTTGAGGAAACTGAGATAAACAAAGGTTAAGGGACATGCCCTGGGTCACTCAGATAGTATTTGTGGCTATATTCATATTATGAGGATTCATACTTTTTAAAAGGATAACAAAGCATAGACACATCTTTGCACTTCATTTAACACATTAATACCTTATCTCCCTATTATCTTCTACTTACTTTTTATGATTACATCAATTGGGTTGGGCAAGAAATCAATTAGTTCAGGGTCCAATTTCCTTTCTACTACCCTGATCCCCTAGATACATGTGAGCAATTTAGAAAGACATGAAATGAAGATGTGTATAAACTAAGATGGAAGGAAAGAAGCAAAACTTTGAACAATATTATGATATAAATGTAAATTAAAAGATCACTGACCCAAAGCCAAAATCAGAATAACTGAAAAATCCTAAGGTCCTAAAAAGCAGATAATGAAGTTTTCTTTCTTTCTCACTACAGAGAATCAGAGGACTAGTAAGGCAGAATATAACATGCCCTGTTATATATAGTTATTGCATTAGAAGCTTGCTTAATATTTTTTTCTTTGTCAAAAGTGAAGCCGGGGGCAGCTAGATGGCACAGTGGATAGAGCACTGGCCCTGGAGTCAAGAGTACCTGAGTTCAAATCCGGCCTCAGACACTTAATACTTAACTAGCTGTGTGACCCTGGGCAAGTCACTTAACCCCAATTTCCTCACTTAAAAAAAAAAGTGAAGGCTGTCTACAGAGGTGGCAGAAATGACTGTGATGTAAGGAAACAAATACATCTGTAAAATTTATTTACATTTTTAATGCATTTACATTTTTTAAAAATAAAAACCATGGAGAATGGGAAAACCATAAGCAAAATCCTAGATAAATATCAGTTTTCAAAAAGGATAAGATAAATTCTTGAAATTATGGGACAGTGAATTTGATTTATGGGTAAATTCTACAGTGCATTATTAAAATATAATCTAAGCACATAGGAAATGAATAGTAATAACTACAAGAATAAAGCATGACAGATTAAATTCATTTTCTTTTTTGATAGAGCTACAAGGCTGAGAAGAGATGCCAATATTATGATGTTGACTAGATTTCTTTGGGATATTTGATAGCTTCTTTCACAATATTCTTTTGAATAGGATGAATAGATGTCACATGGATTATAGCATTGTTAGATGAATTATTAATTTGTTGGACAACTAGACCCAAAAATATTAATTAATGAACTTCTACCAAACTACCACTCTCACTAAATCACAAGTAGATAGCTTGAGAACTGTATGCATGGCACTACTCTGTTTTGTTAAAAATAATAATAATAATTGACTGGTATGAATGCATAGGTGTCATGTTAATCAAATTTCCAGATTATACTAAGTGGAGAGACATGGTTAATATGTCAGATAACAAAATCAGGGAATAAAAAATTATCAATAGTCAAGTTGAATATCACAAATAAAATAAAATAAAAAGGAAATGCAATAGGCATAAATATAAAGTACAATATTTTGTTTTCAAATTCAACTGGAGAAGTAAAGAATGATGGGGATATGGATATAGTTCGTGTGAAAATAATCTTGTGGTTTTAGTGTACTAGAAGCTCTGTATGATTTTAAAATCTGACTAAAAGCCAAAAATGCTCATGCAGATTTATTTCAATTCATCAAACCCTTATTAAAATCCTACTTTCTGTAAAACACTGTACTAGAAGCTGAAGATAGAAAGGCAAAAATTAAAAGTAGCTCTTGTCCTCAAGGGGCTTTCATTCTACTGAGCAATATAATATATAAAAGATAATTCAAAAGGATGTGAGGATTACTAAACTTTAGGGAAAAGTCAACACAATTAACTATATTAGAACAAAATAACCAACAACACGGTCATATTAATAGATGTAGAAAATTAGCTTTTCAAAAATTATAACACATTTATTTTAAAAGCCCAAGAAAGCATTTATATAGATGGATCTCTTTTTTAATACGCTATTTAAAAACATATCTAAAGCCAAAACTAGCATTATTAGAAATGGGAAAATACCAAAATCTTTCCCAATAAAAGTAAAAGTAAAACAAGGATGTTCCATTTTCTCCACTGAAATAGTTTTATAAATACTAGCAATTGCATTAAAACAAGAAGAAAATTACTTAGAAAACATCAGAAAATCCACAAAGAAACTAAATGAGACAATTAATAGCTTCAGCAATATAATAGTATAGAAAATAAATTCACAAAATCAATATATTATTTCTAAATAGACACAATAAAATCTAAAAGGAAAAAAAGAAAGGGTATTCCAGTTGAAAACAACTACAAAAATGTCAAAGACAGTAAAAGAAGATCCTAATGTCCACCAAAATATTCACATTAATATTTTTATAGTAGCTAAAAACTAAGGGTAGGGGGAACTGAAATTAGGTAGTATATCGGGTTCCAATGCTGGCTTTAGACGGAAGAAATCCTGAATTTAAATACTGCATCAGAAACTCACTATGTGACTCTGGGCAAGTCATTTAATCTTTCTCAACCCAGGTTCCTTGCCTATAAAATGGTAGCCATAAGAATACCTACTTCTTAGGGTTGTTGTGAGAATCAAATAAAATAATGTGTATATAAAGCACTTTATAAACCTTAAAATGCTATACAAATGTTATTTTGTCACTATTTTTAGCAATATGAAAGCAATTGAACAAATTGTGGCACATGAATTATGAAATATTACTGTGCTCTGAGAAAATGAATATGAAAAACTCAGAGACATATATGAAGGTATATATATTGATACAGTATAAATAAATAAGAAACCTCCCCCCAAAAAAATGATATATACAATCACCACAAAAATGTAAATGGAAATAACAACAAGAAAAAAGTTTGTAGATAGTGGAATTATATCATATATGCTTAACCTTGAAAAAAAGAGAAAATTCTTTGCAGAAGTGGTTATGTGAGAGATTACATATGCTAACAGACTCAGATGATGTCAGCTAGTTTTGATATACTATTGTTTTACATATTTCTTTTTTATACTTTGTCACAAGGGATGACTCACTGGATAGGGAAGATGGAGAGATATATTCAGAAAAGGAGGTAATGTCAAAGAAAAAGATATCAGTAACATTTTTTTTAAAGAGAAGAAAAATATGATTTGAAGAGAAGGGAGACACTAATAATTAGATGTCCTGGGAAAGGCTTCCTGTAGCAAGTGGAAACTACATTGAACTTTGAAATTTGGGAAAGAAGATAATAAGCTAGAGAACATCCAGATGAGAATAGCCAGAATAGTAAAAGCTTTAATCCAAGCTATATGAAGATCATTTTAAGAACTTTTGGATGTTTAGCCTGAAGAAGGAAGATTCAAGGAGAACATGATAGATACCTTCAAATACTTGACATGTGAGGAGGGAATTAGATTTATTCTCTTAGACTCAGAATAAAAAAATCAAGATCATTGGGTAGAAGTTGCAAAGTTCAGCATTTAGACTTTCAAGGGAAAACATCCTAACAATTAGGACTCTACAAAATAGAATGGACTCCCCTGAGATGTAGCAAATTCTCCCTCATTACAAATCATCAAAAAGAAGATGGATGCCAACCAACTGAGTCTACTCTATCAAGGACTCTTTGGGGTATGGTTGGGACTAGGTAGCTCTGATGTTTCTTCCTACTCTCATATTCTATGATTCTGTAAAGAAATGTAGGGAATCTATGGAAAAGAGAGGCAAGACTGGGGAGGTAGGGGGTAGAATACTGTATAATTCATGAAAGAGAGAATTATATATTCAGACAAAAATAAGGGGATTGATTAAGTTGAAATGAAAAAATGTGTGTTAATGCAGAATAAACTACATTATTAGAAGTATATAGTATGGAATGGTCTAAGATATTCCTGAAAAGAAGGGAAATAGCTGGTTAAAAAAATTCTTTGAAACAAGATTCTCTGATAAGTCTGTCACCATGCTTTCAGGAACATGTTTGCAATTAAATCAAAATTTATTATTTAAAATATATTTCACATCTAGACCCCCCAAACAGCAATAAAACAAGCCCTGGGGCTGCAAAACCCACAAAAAGATGGGCTGAGATAATTTTCTGAATTAAAGGGGGTCTTACTGGGCTGTTAGCAGAGTCCAACCCTGTGATCTTGCCAACACAAACCCCAGACATGCTGCGCAAGAGGAACTTACCCCCCAAGCCTCTGAATCAACTACAGCACCAGAGTCTTCTGGAAATAAGCTTATGGTTGGGTAATAGACTGAATGGCTGGCAGAGGGGGTAGAGGGTGTTGGAAAATACAGGGGTGTCTATAGCACCTAAGGAAGAATTTGGCTATCCCACCCCAGCTGGGAACCAGGAAGAAATCTTGAGTGACAGGAGGCCCAGGTGGGAGAGGGGCACAGGCTTGTTGGAGCTAAGAACCACAGCACAGAAAGCTTTGCTGGTTGGCTAATTAGTAAGTTGGCTTGAGGTTATCTTCAAACCAGAGAACAGGCCAGGTGAGAGAAAAACTTGCCCTCTCTCAAACAAAAAGCCTTGGGACAGTGTAGCTTGGAAGTAGGACCCCACTGTAAGAGGGAGTTGAAAGTCAAATAAAAGGTGGCGAGATGAGCAAGCAAAGAAAGTTGAGAACTATAGAAAGTTTCTTTAGCAACAAGGAAGATTGAGATACACCCTCAGAAGAGGATAGCAACCTCAGGGCCCCTACATCCAAAGCTTCCAAGAAAAATATTAATTGGTCTCAGGCCATGGAAGCACTCAAAAGGGACTTTGAAGAGAAAGTAGGAGAGATAGAAGGAAGATTTAGAAAGGTTGAGGAAAGAATGGAAAGAGAAATGAGAGCAATGTAGGAGAGTCATAAGAAAAAAATCAACAGCTTGAAGAGCCAAATGAAAAAGGAGATAAAAAAGCTCTCTGAAGAAAATTATTGCCTAAGAATTAGGATTGAATAAATTGAAGCTAGTGACTTTATGAGAAACCAAGAATCAGTAAAGCAAATCTAAATGAATAAAAAAATAGACGGCAATATGAAATATCTCCTTGGAAAAACAGTTGACCTGAAAAATAGATCCAGGACAGATAATTTGAAAATCATTGGACTACCTGAAAACCATGACAGCATATTCAAAGAGATTGTCAGGGAAAATTGCCCTGATATTCTAGAATCAGAAGGTAAAATAGAAATTGAAAGAATCCTATGATCACCTCCTGAAAGAGATCCCAAAAGGAAAACTTCCAGAAATACTATAGCCAAATTCCAGAGCTCCCAGGTCAAGGAGGAAATATTGCAAGCAGCTAGAAAAAAAAGGAATTCAAATACTGTTGAGCTACAATAAGGATAAAACAAGGTCTAGCAGCATCTATATTAAAGGACTGGAGGGCATGGAATATGATATTCCAGAGGGAAAAGGAACTGGGACTACAGCCAAGAATCATGTACACAGAAAAACTGAGTATAATCTTTCAGAGGAAAAAAGATGACACTTCAATGAAAAAGAGGACTTTTAGGCATTTGTGATGAAAAGGCCTGAACTGAATAGAAAATTTGACTTTCAAATACAAGACCCTGGAAAAGCATAAAAAAGTAAACAGGAAAAAGAAATAATGATGGACATTAAAAGATTAAACTGTTTACATTCCTACATGGGAAGATAATACTTTGAACTTATAAGAACTTTCTCAGTAAGGAATACACAGAGGACACAGGTCTAAACTGAATATGAAGGGATGATATCTGTAAAGCATTTTTTTTGTTTATCCTTGTTCTTTGTGGGGCAAACATGGTGGGGTGTCTTATTTCTTGGGCTAGATTTGGACTCAAGACCTCCTGGGTTCAGGTATGGTGCTTTGTCTACTGTGCCACCTAGCTAACCCATGATGACATCTATAAAATAAGGTTGAGGGGTAGGAGGAATGGACTGGGGAAGAGGGAAGGGGAAAGGTGGACTGGTGAGTGGTAGTTCATATGAAGGAAACAAGTAAAAAGCTTATAGAGGGGAGGGGAAGAAGGGGAAGGAGTGGGGAAGTGATGATTGACTATAAGGGCAAAATGTATGGTACCTACTTTGCTGGGCTATTGTAAAGAAAATTCTTTGTCAAGTTTAAGGTACTATATAAAAGTTATGATGAACAGGATGCTATCAGAAAAACCTGGAAAGACCTACATGAACTAAAGCAGAGTGAAATGTACTGTATACAAAATAACAGCAGTAGTATAAGATGATCTGCTGGGAAGCATGTGGTTATTTTCAGCAAGGCAATGATCCAATATAACCCTGAAGGACTTGTGAAAATTGGAATCCATCTACAGAGAAAGAACTGATGGTATCTGAAAACAGATTGAAACACATGTTTTTGACATTCCTTAATATGAAGTTTTGTTTTTTATCTGTTTTCTCTCACAACCTAGCTAATGACTACTCATGTATAACTTATATTGAATTGCTTGAGTTCTTGTGGGTGGCTGATGGAAAGGGAGGGATGAAGAGAGGTTGGAATGCAAAGTTTTAAAAAATTGATGTCAAAATTTGTTTTTATGTATATTTTGGAATATAAAATTCTAAAGAAAAAAATAAAATAAAATCTATTTCACATCTATATAAGCTGTGTTGTACATATTTCTGTGTTTGCAATATGTTTGTTTAAACAAAATAATTCTAGAAAATATGTAGCACAATTTTAGTGCTGTATGAGTTCTAAATAGACTTTGGTCTTTCAAAGAGATTTTTGTCTGAATGCTTAAATGGGACTCAGGCTCTGAGAAACACTCTATTGCTAGTAACCAAATGTCTCAGAGGGCTTTAAGGGATTGCCAAGGCAAATAGATTTGGGGTATCTACTGCCCCAGGAGTAGTCGTGGGAGCAATTTAGCCCATCAACTGAAACAAGAATCACAAAATATTAATGATGGTACAGAATTGAGAGATTATCAATTCCAACCTGTTCAGGTGAACATTCATCCAATCCATAACATCCTTGAAATGTGGTCACTTAGCCTCTACTTCAAAGTCTCAACTAAAAGGAATCCCACTCCCTCTGAAACCAGTATATTTCTCTTTTTTTTGACAGCTTCATTGTTAGAACATATTTTTCTTATATTAACCTGAAATCTTATTCTAAACCTTCATCTCATTACTATTAGGGTGTTTTATTTCTCCCCTCTGGAGTCAGGCAAAATAAGGCTAATTCTTCTTCCATATGACAGCACTTCAAGTAAATTGTAAGAGGTCTCTTCTCCAGGCTAACTATCACCAGTTATTTCAATGTTATTTCTATGTCCCAGACTGAAGTTTCCTCACCATCCTGGCTACCCTCCTCTGATGCTCTCCAATTTTTCAATATCCTTCTTGAAATAGGACAGCTATATTTCCAAAATACACTAGATATGGTCCAACCATAACATGAAACAATGGGTGGGACTATCACCTCTATAGTCATGGACATTGTGCCTCTCTGAATATAATCTGAGAACACACTGGCTTTCTTGGCTGTCATGTTACACTTTAGATTCGGATTGAGCTTGTCACCCATTTAAACCTCCTAATCTTTTCACATAAAACTTTGCTTAGTCATCCTTCCTCTGTAGTTTGCTTATGTAATTGATGTTTGAATTTATTCATAGAACTTTATCTCTATTCCCATTACATTCTATATTATTAGTATTATCTTTGTATTACTTCTCTGGATCATTGACCCCATATAGATTATCTGAAAATTTCAGCAATCATCAGCCTCCCTTACAAGAAGATAGGATTAAAAATAATGAAGTTGTATTTACAATTAAGACAAACAGACAGAACTAGTATCTGAGCTGGTAGGATAAAAATATTCCATAGTGAGTGGCCTTACTGCTAAGAGAGCCTGACTTATAGTTGTACCCTTGATAGAGCTCCATCTAGCAGCAATTGGGGCTTATTCCTCTAGTTGGTTACTCCTTTACATAGCTTTTCTGTGTTGAGTCCCATGCTTCCTATAATTGTTACCTCCCCTGATAAGAAGTTACCATCAATGTTTCTTCTAAATATTCCCTATTGCTTACTCCTTCCACTTATATGCTACATCTCCTTCACTGATCATCACGTGGAAACCCTCTCATCCCCAGCACTATTGCATGAAACACCAGTTTCCTACTACTCAATTTTCATTGTCACTCATCTGCTCACAGCTCTCCTTTAATGTGCTCCATAGCTTGGCAGTTTGGCTATTCTCTAGTAGATGACACATCACACATCAGCCTTTAGTCCTCATTTTGTTCACTTGTGTCTGCAATTTGGCAGGTCAATCTGTTTTCCAATAGATGTCACTCATCACTTTTTCCAGGGGATGAGCTCTTTAATGCGAACTCTATGGAGACAAATTTCTAAGAATATTTTTACAGCTCAAAATAAAGAAAAATACCCCCTCCATTATTTTTTAAGCTTTCTCTTATATACATTCTCAATAAATCCAACATAAACATCATACAACAAATTTCTGAGGTATTATAGGAACTCATTCTTGCACTACACAATCAAGTCTGTCTTCAATCCCTTACAGCTTATGTTGTCATTACCGTTTGCCTCTTTCTCCCACAGAATCCAGGCATTCCGTTTTCCATTCATATCTACATTTCCTAATGGGTCTCAAAAATCAGGAGAACAAGTTGATTCACTTTCTAATTGCCTCCATGTTTCCCAAGAGATTTGGGCCAAGTTAGTCAGCTTACCCAGAGCTGAGTACTGGAACATCTATGAAATGGAAAAGCAGCTCCAGGTCATCCTAGAGTAGATATACAGACCCTAAGGAAAGCAAATGATTTTGAGTATCTGCCACATTCAATTTAGTCCTTCATTCTATCATGTGAATAGACAATCTAGCCTTTCAAGGATTATCAAGAAATTGATGATAATAACTAATATTGATCAAAAACTGTCATGGAAACAAGATAAAATAGTGATGTTAAATTTCAACTATTCTGACATCTTGAAGTCTCATTCTACTAAAAGCAGCACTTCCAATAAATTTATTATTTGACTTATTAGCAATTTCATCTTTTAAATAGTAGAGAAAACAGCAAAGAAAAATATTTCCTTGGTAGGCACCTGTGATTTCATTGTTTAGGGATTTACTAATGAGACTACTTCCAATACCAGTATAGATCTGCTTGTGTTCAGCAAATCATAGACTTAGAGAGTATTATGGTGCACTGAGAGATTATATCACTTCTCCATGGGTGCATACATAGTATGAATAGGCAGTGATCTCAAATTATCCTGACTCTAAGTTCAGCTCTCCATTACATTGTGCTGCCTCTAGACCCAATTCTGAACAAGAAAAAGGTACTGGATGCTTAAGTGGAAGCGACAGAAACCTTAGGAGAAGATAGCTACATCACCCAAAGGCTTGTGATATCCAAAGTTAGGAACACTGGGCATGGGCAAGGGACTGTAAAATCATAGGAATTAGAACTACAATGAACTTTCTGGATCATCTAATCCAACCCCTTTCTTTTATAGCTGTAAAAATGGAGAGTTGAAATGACTTGCCTAAAGTCCCAGACAATAAGAAGTAAAACTGACATTTGAAGCCAAGCCTAAGTACAACGTCCAAAAGGACATTGGTCAGACTTGTACACTGGCCTTAGGAAGTAAGATTTCAACAAGGTCAGAGAAGATGGCAATATGATTCCATAACCATAAACCATAAAGGGTAAAACCATTTATAAAGCATAAGAAAGTTTAAAAAATAAAATGTGGTTATGACAGTTGTGAATTATTCCAATGAAAAAGAAAAGTAAACTCATATAAGAAAGTTGTGCTTTCCAGTGAGTAAAAAAAAGAGGCATATATCAAAGATAAAACAAGGGTAATTTAACCAAGGAAGCATACCCAAAAATAGTGATATTAACTTGTAAGAATATTTCATTTTGACTAAATCTCAAAACAGAGTAAGGCTTCTGAAAAAGGCTTATGAATAAAGACTTGATAACCCCCATACTGGGGATATACAGGCTAATATTAGAGGATAACAGATACAGTGCAAAATTATTCAACATCTATTCTGTTTCCATGTTCTCTGTCAATAATAATGACTTCCAGAAAAGTAGCATAAACTCATTGAAGATGGAATATCAGCTAAGAAAAGGTAAAGAAAAACTGCAAACAAATGAGTTCAAATTTCTAGGATATTATGCCTCACACTAGCAGTATTTTTTTTTTGTGGGGCAATGTGGGTTAAGTGACTTGCCCAGCGTCACACAGCAATTAAGTTCTCAAGTGTCTGAGTTCCTCCTGAATCCAGGGCCAGTGCTTTATCTACTGTGTGACTTAGTATTTTTTTTTTATTTTAAGTGAGGCAATTGGGGTTAAGTGACTTGCCCAAGGTCACACAGCTAGTAAGTGTTAAGTGTCTGAGGCCGGATTTGAACTCAGGTACTCCTGACTCCAGGGCTAGTGCTCTATCCACTGAGCCACCTAGCTGCCCCAGCCACCTAGTATTTATTAATAGTACTAATAATAGCTCACATCTAATATAGTGTTTTACTGTTTGTTGTTGAGTTCAAAACAACCCTTTAAAGTAGGTAGTGCAAGTAACATCACCCTATTTTAAAGATGAGGAACCTGAGAATCAGTGAGTTTATTTTTTCCCCACCATTACACCAAATCACATTTCATGCCCAAGTTTTCTGACATCAGGTCCTTAGGCTCAGAGCACAACTCCTTCTTCAGAATACAGAAAGATATAATGTCCATCATTTATTTCTGAGGAATCACTGAGAATGATTAGTTTCAAAAAACTAGAGGCATGTAAATTCTTTTTAAAAAATGGACTGGGGGGGGGGAGGAAAGTAGGTTCAACAGGTTAGACCATTTATAAATTTTAAATTTTTCCACAGATTGTGGAAGTTGACATCAGTTCCTGGTAAGATTCTCAAATTGATTTTTTAAAATTATTTGTTAGTGTCTAGAAAAGGAAGCATCAATTACAAGGAATCAAAATGGATTCCCTAAGTATGTTATATCAGATTAACCTCATGTTCTCAGGCTTAATAGCCTGATAAATTAGGAGAAAATTTATAAACTTATCACGCAAAAATTTCACCAGGGCTTTTGATGAAGTATTTCATGTGATCCTTGTGGACAAAGGGAAGAAATGTGGTCTGGATAGGAGTCAACTTCGAAAGGACTTGAACAACACTGCCCAGTGTTGAATAATGAATCAGTATCAACCAGCAGAAGGTCTCTATCCTTGGTCCTTTTCTCTTCAACATTTGTATCACTGAGTTGTATGAAGATATATAAGGAATACTATCAAATATGCAGATAATGCAACATTGGGTTAAAATAACCACCATTGGGTGAGAATGAAGATCCAAAAAGATCTGTACAGGATGGAAAATTGGACTGGATCTCATAGGACTAAATTTAATAGGGGTGAATGTAAAGTCCTGAACTCATATTCTAAATATCAAATGTAAAGGATGGGGGAGGCATAGTTTGACAGTCATTCATATAAAAAGGATTGGGGGGGCGTTATTGACTGCAAATACAGTATGAATAAACTGTGTAATTGTTCAAAAGAAAGCAATTTAAGGCTATATTGAAAGAAGTTCAATATCAAGAACAAGAAAATTATTACCCCTACACTGAACAAATCACATATGGGCACTAGGTCAAGTTCTAAGGATCAAATGTTAAGAAAGATTTTGTACAGAGAAGGATGACTAGAATAATGAAGGAACTCAAATTCTTCTTAGATGTAATAAATGAAGGAACTAGGGATATTTATATTTTAGATCCCAGCTTCTTAAATTGTGGGTTGCAACCCTATATGGGGTCATGTAACTGAATGTGGAAATTGTGAAAAATTTGGCAACAGTAAAAGCTTATACCTGTTTTATATACCTATATACCCAGGGTCATGTAAAAGTTTTTCAGGTGAAAAGAGGTCACAAGTGGAAAAAGTTTAAGAAACCCTGCTTTAGATAAGTCTTGCCTAGAGAAGATATGGGAAGGACTAAAGCTGTCTTCAAATATTTGAAGAAGTGTCATTGAGAAAAGTAATTTAATTTGATCTCTGTAGCTCCAGTTGGCAGAATTAGGATCAGAGTTGAGAATTTACAAGGAAACACATTTTACAAAAGAAGAAATAGACCAATTAATACTTAAGTATAATATGTATGTACATATATGTATATGTGTATATTACACATATATGCATATGTATATAATGTGGGCATATAATATGTGGTTAATTGCTATTTTTAACACATTTCCTCAGAGTTTATTTAATAGGAGCTCAAAACACTAAAACCAAACCACATTTACCGGGCTTTTTAAAAAGTTTCTACTTCATATACTATCTCTGGAAAGTGGGACAAGTCATTTCTAATCTCTGGGCCTCAGTTTCCTCACCTGTAAAGTGAGAGAGTTGGGCTGGATGCAAGGCTATTTCTAGCTCTAAATTTATGATCCTATGATCCTGTGTCTAAGGAAATATAACAAGAGTGTCCTTGAGATTTGAGGACTTATCTTGAAAGTAAAAAAATTAGTCTTTGGTTTAAGGATGTAAAACCTCAGGTAGTATTTTTTTTCCCCACTAAATTCCTGTGGGACATTAAAGGTTTGGAGGCTGTCCAGTTTAAGCAAAGGGTAACATCTATCACATATTACCCATGTCCACCTCCACTGTTATGCTAATATAAAATGTTTCTCAGTTATCTTGGCTGATTTAGATTTATTGCCACATTTATTTCAAAAGAAAACAATCAAACAGAAGAGTGCCTCTTCTTCTCTCTCAGCAGGACATTGGCATCCTTGAGAAAGAGGCACTAATAATGAAGAAATCCTCCCTTAACTGAGAGAAGGGAACTGTACCCAGGACAGATAGAATTTTCCAAAATTCAATTTCAAGTATAAAGACCTAGAGAAACTCATAAAGCCTTCATTATTTAATTATGTGGAAGATGAATTCTGGGGCTTTTTTTCATAGCCCAGTCTTTATGCATCAAACTCAACATTTGGTCAGAAACTACCATGGAGATGGCTCTTCATAACAGTATTATGTGGATTTAATTTTGCTGATCATTTGTAAGTTAATCATAGGCAATAAAACACTCAAAAAAGCAACAAAGATAATGATGATAAGCCCAAAAAACATGTATATTTTTAAATACAATTAAATTCATCCAAAGGTAAAATTAGATGCTACCCAAAACCAGAATAACTCTCCCAATATTTCACCAACCTAAGTATAAAGATGAACATAATTAAAGTGAAGGCATTGGGCACAGTGAAGGTGTAACATAAAATGCTATAGAATCAGAATTATGCTTCTTCCATCTTTCCATCACTCAGTCAGATGGAGACAGAGATACTTCTGGAAAAACCATCATGATGTCCACCTCAGTGCAGTTTAAACTTGTATTAGTTGGTGACAGAGGACAAAACACATTTGTAAAACGTCACCTGAATGGTGAATTTGAGAAGTTCATAACCACCTTTAGTGTTGAGGTCCATCCTCTCATGTTCCACACTAACAGAGGTCCTATTAAATTCAATGTGTGGGGATACAACTGGCCATGAGAAATTTGGTGATCTGAAAGATGGTTATTAAATCCAAGGTCATTGTGCCATTACAGCATTTGATGTAACATTAAGAATTACTTACAAGAACGTACCTAACTGGCATAGCGATCTGGTATGTGAATAGATAAATAGAGATCTGGAATAAGTGAAAATATTGCTATAAGTGTTGTGTGACAACAAAATGGATATTAAGGCCAAAAAAGTCAAGGTGAAATCAAATGCCTTCCCTAGGAAAAAGAATCTCCAATACTATGAAATTTCAGACAAAAGTAATTACAACTTTGAGAAGCCCCTCCTTTGGCTTGCTGGGAAATGTATCAGAGACCGTAATTTGGAGTTTGTGGCCATGCCTACTCTTGCATCTCCAGAAGTTGTCATGGACACAGTATTGGCAGCAGAATATGAGCAGTATTTACCACTTGTTCAGACAATGGCTCTCTCTGTTAAAGATGATGACCAGGAAGAGAATGAGGGTAGAGCCCCATGTCAAGGGGTCTGGTTTTATAGGCAACTGTCCTGTGATATCAGTGGTGTCATGTGTTTGCCACATTATTATCAACCTGAGCAGAATGTGTGGTTAATCTTTAAGATTTTGAAGGAGATGAATGGGCTTCGGAGTGAATGTGGAAATTTAAAATATATATATATATATATAATCCATATTTTGTACTTGCATATTTAGCTAATTATGTCCCCTTGAGTTTCAATTATAAGATTGTTACAATCCCATCACAGAATTCAATGGTGAATCTTGTTTGTTAGTCATTCCCATTCCTTTTTCATTTAGATCATAATAAAGTTGTATTTCAAATATCTTTTAAAAATATGCTATAGCAGAGGAAGCTAGGTGGTGCAGTGGATAAAGCACCGGCCCTGGATTCAGGACAACCTGAGTTCAAATCTGGCCTCAGACACTTGACACTTATTAGCTGTGTGACCCTGGACAAGTCACTTAACCCTGATTTCCCCACAAAAAAAAATATGCTATAGTATCCCATAGTTCACGTTTTCAATTTTGTCTTCCTCCTCAAGTGCCTTCTGACCCTACCAATCTAGATATTCATCAGTCACTCCTTGCATGTCATTAAAAACAATATGATATTTTCTGTCAATATGTCAAAAAGCTAAATGGGACACTGGTGTTTCTGGGCACTGTTGATAGCAGGTGACAGTGTCCAGCTTCTTCTCTAAATCCTGACAACTATGCAACAACAAATAAACATACCAATGATTTACTGATTTAATTGTACTAGGTTGGGCTCTGTGTTTTTTTAAGAAAGGTGCAAGTGTATGTGTGAGAGTCTTGAAATACTGCCGTTACCATGGAAATTATCTGTGTTTAGAGAGTGGTATGGAGTAAAGTCCCATGTAAACAAGTGGCTGTAGGAGAGTGTAAGTTAACCATGTCCCTTCACTGGTCAAAATCTTGAGTGTCCTATCTTTAGTACCCCCCCCAAAAAATGTGAAACAATATGAATAATTAAACATTATGCATAGAATACTCCTAGAGACCAGAATGTTTGGGGGAGGTGTCAATTTTTTTTCTATTGTTTTCCTCCTCCTACAAGTCACAAATACATCTCAAGGCTGAAGTGGAAATTTAATTATTCTGTCCACTGAGAGAGGATTTTCTAATGAAAGGTGTTACCCTCATGCCTTATTTGGTGGCTTGCATGTTTTTCTGATGTGCAATTCCCCACTTCTAGTTCAAAATCCCTTATGATAAACTTTATTTCTAAAATAAAAGCATAAAGATATAGCTTCCTAGGATTTTTGAGTTGGGATCACCTAAACTAGTGATTCTTAAACTTTTTATGTCCAGAACCCTTTGGGCAGACTGGGGATGACTGAGGACCCCTTTCATAGAATTATGTTTTCAAATGATTGAAAGAAGTGCTCGACTTCAAATAGAGGTTAGTGAAAATAAAAATGTCAATTTTCTTAACTAAGTTCAATGATTCCTTAGTTTAATAACCCAGGAAGACCTTTTTTAATATCTTTAATACCTTCAATCTATACTTGAAAATACTCAAGGTATATATAATTCCTTATCTCTTGAGGCAATCTATTCTACTTTGGATCTACTCTGATTGTCAAGTTCTGCCTGCTTTGCAACCAAAATCCTTCCCTCTGTGATGTCCCCACATTGTTATTAGCTCTACCCTTTGAAAATAATAATCTGTCTTCTACCTGATAGTCTTTTTTATGCCTTTTTTTCTCCAGGCAAAATATCCCCAGTTCCTTCTACTAATTCTCATAGTATGGCTTCTGGTCACCTCATCATCCTGGTTAAGCTTCTTGAAATAAGGTCCAGACTTGCAATGTTCATCTAGATTCTTAAATGTAATGCCAGAATTGGGGGAAAAAATATGGGGGCTAACCAGGGAAGCTTTTAGCAATACTCTCACCTCCATCTTTCTAGCTACAATGGTGAGTTAATGTTGGTAGCTGATGTACCTACAAGAAATTCCTTAACATTTCCCCTGAAGAGCTAATACACTACCAGAACTCACTATTATATTGTACACTGGCTTGCACTTGGGAGATGTCCCTCCTCTTCCAATTGTCCTATGCTATGATTTCACTGATGTAGAGAATTACAGGTGTGAAAGATGCCCCCAAGAAAACTGAATGAGAACTATCTGTAATACTTACTCTCAAAGAGTTGCCTGAGGGTTCACATAATCAATACGCATCAGAAATAGGACTTGAACCCCAGGTCTTCCTGTATCCAAGGTGAGCCCCCTAGCCATAAATTTCTCTCCACCTCCATTTATCCTTCACTCAACTGGCAAAATAATATTCCTCAAGCATTGTTCTAACCATATCACCCTCTCCACCACCATCACCCCCCCCCACACACACACACACACTCAATTATCTCCAGTGACACCCTTTCAACTAGGTGGCACAGTGAATGAGAGTGCTAGGCCTAGAGTCAGGAAGATTCAACTTGCTGGATTCAAATCTGGCCTCTGACACATAGTAGCTGTGTGACCCAGGCAAGTCACTTTACACTGTTTGCCTCAGTTTCCTCATCTGTGAAATGATATGGAGAAGAAAATAGCAAACCACTACATTATCTTTGCCTTAAAAACCCCAAATGGGGTCATAAAGATTTGGACACAACTGAAATAAATGAATTAGAATGACTCCCTTTCTCCTTCAGGATCAAATATAAAATTCTCTGTTTGGTATTCAAAGACATTCATAACCTACACATACACACACACACACACACACACACACACACACACACACACACACACACACACTTTCCAGTTTTCTTATAGTTTATACCTCCTTTCTACTTTGTGATCCAATGACACTAGCCTCCTTGTTGTTCCTCTAAGACCTAGGTTCTGAAACGATGGGTCACAACCATACAGGGTTGCATTACTGAATGTGGGGGTCATGAAAAATGTAGCAACAGTTAAAGGTTATGTATATCTATTTTATATATACTTATATACCCAGGGCTCTTTTTCAGGCAAAAGGGGGTCATAAGTGGAAAAAGTTTAAGAAGCCCTGCTCTAACACACTCCATCCCCTAATTCCAAGTTGTAATTCTCTGGCTGGCCTCAATGTTCTCCTGCATCACCTCTGCCTTCTGACTTCTCTGACTTCCTTCGGGTTTCAGTTAAAATCTCCCCCTCTACCTGAAGCCTTTCCTGACCCCTCTTAATGATAGTGGCTCCCTTATTTTGCTTATCTCCAATTTATCCTGTATATATCTTTTTTTTACATTTTATTTTTTAAAATTTTTATTTCGTGATATGTAATTATTTTATACATATATCAAACAGATATAATATATGCAAAGACACATGATATAATATAAATTTTCTACATTCCATTTAAATATACCTAGATCTATTCTAATACATATAACTTAGTATTTTAATTCCTTAAATAACTGTTTTATAAATAACAAATACATATCAATTTATATAAATATATGACAAATTTGTTAAAATATAATTATTATATAATTAATACCTAAATAACTCAAAAATGCACAACATATATATATAGTGTGTGTTTGTATAAATACATATATACCTCCTGTACCTTTCCTAGCACACCCCTCCCCCACCTTTCCAGATTAAACATTTTTATTTATATTTTTCTATTCCAATCTCTATCCCTCCCTTGCCCCCTCCCCTAACCCCTCTATGAGGTGGTAAATAATCTGATATGGGACATACATATATATACACACACATACATATATGTGCATATATACATATATATGATCATGGAAAACATCACCATATTTTGTCACTTAATGAAAAAATGTGAAAAATAGCATGCCCTAATCTGTTCCATCAACATCAGTTCTAGCTTGTTTGTACATAGTTGTTTGCATATTGTCTCTAATGGCATGAACTGTCTTTTGTGTTTCATTGTATCCCTAACACTTAGCACTGTGCCTGACATGTAGCAAGTACTTAATAAAAGTTTATTGATCAATTGACTGATTCTTTGTAGATGTTCAATAAGCAGGCTTTGGGAAGACTGGAAAGCCCAAACTGTCCAAACACTGTCCCTGGGATTGAGAAAGACTAGAAAGCACAGAAATATCAGAACTTTGATAAACTTTAGAAGCAGATTTATTATTTACCTTGCACCTGAGCTATGGCATAATTAAGTACTATCAAGCTATGGCAGCAGAAAACTCCCATTCCCACTGTTATTCCTCAAAGCAAAAACTTGACTGACACATTCATGAATCAATGCTTCCAGGGCTTTTCAGACACAGTTGCCAGTTAAATCCAGGCACTTGAAAAGAAGTAGATTCCCTGAGGTAATCTGGGAACTACACATTTTCCAATTTTTTATCTCTCCTGATAAAATCTGTATGTTATACCTCTTCCTCAGGTTTTGGGGTTTTTTTGGGGGGGGAGGGCATGAGCTAGTTTCTGTTACACAAATGGTTTGGAGAGTCATTTATCAATAATTTTCTGGTTGACTTCAATAAACGCTAAACATTTCATTTCCTCCAAAGACAGGATAGAAAAGAATTACAACATAAGTATGACCCCCTTCAACCAGCAAAGTAAATTCTGACTCACATGGTGAGGGGTGAAGAGAAATCAGAGCTGACCCTAATGAGAATCAAGTGATGAACTTAAAGGAAATGGAATGTCCTTCCCTTGTGGCTGGTCCTAATGAGATACTGTGGCATGTTATGGAACTCTGAATGTTTTTATAAGCAAACAATTGTGTCTTCTTAGCCTTGTAGTATGGGAAACACTGAGAAGAGGTGAAGATACCAAGGAGATGCTGGCAGATTTGAGTTGGGTCAATGCCCATTTTGCAAACCATGTGGAATTTTCCTGGGCCTAATTTGGTTTTTGAAAATATGGCAAGGCTGAACTAGTCAGATAATTCCTTATTATTAGCTAAATAATATGGATCTTTCCCCTCTCACCTTTTTTGTAGGTGCCATAAATTTTGCTAGGGATTCCACAAACAGAAATCATATTTGCATGCTTTGAGAAATATATTTTATGTATTTACTGATTTATACCATTCACACATTCCAAGCATGTGAATTACAGGACAAGGTTCATTAACTTGGAATGCAGTTTCTGAATCACAGCTACACAATGAGGAAGACTCTGCTCTTCCCCACCCCCCACACCATCTACTTACTGACTGCAGAAAGGTCTAAAGGAGAGCTGGGGTGATAAGATCAAAAAGCTTTAACTCCTACTTTCTTATAATTTCATTAAATAAGGGACAAATTATTGACTGTCTTATTGATATTCAGTTGTTTTAGTTGTATCTTACACTTTATGACCCCATTCGGGGTTTTCTTGCCAAAGATCCTGGAATGGCTTGCCATTTCTTTCTCCACCTCATTTTACAGACAAAAAAACTGAGGCAAAGAGGATGAAGTGATTTGCCTAGGGTCACACATCTGGTAAGTGTCTGAGGCTAGATTTGAACTCAGGTCTTCTTGACTCCAGGCCTAGAATTCTATTCACTTTACCACCTAGCTGCCCTCTCTACCTAGCTACCCTAACCCCATTTTACAGATGAGGAAATTGAGGCACAGATTGCTTAAATGACTTGCCAAGGGTCACATAGATAATGAGTGTCTGAAGCAGGATTTGAATTCATTTTCCTAACTGCAAGTCCACCACTCTCTCCAACATATCCATGTAAAGACAAAAATTTTGCTACCTTCTAGGGGAATTAAATCTAATCCTTGAAATCTTTGAGGTTAAAAATTAATTAAGAGCAATATTTGTTTGGCTTATATGGGTACAAAAGAATTCAAATCTTATCCATAACACAAAGTATTTTCTCCCAGAGTACAAACCAGTGACACCCCATCTTATATGGCAAGAATGATGCCCTGAGAGGATGGATTTCCTTTATTATTTTATTCACTTTGACTCTATTCCTGGCTAAGACTCCAATTCTTGATTGTCGGGAATACCCATCTTTAAGAAACATGTTCTTCTATATTAATCAAATATCACTTCTTGGGCTTACATTCCACCAAGGTCCCATACTCTGCTTTGACAGCTTTTATAAATATTTATTTTAAGGGTCAAAAAAATTTAAAAGCTCACACATTTGGTAGTGGTTTTACTTCAAATAGGCCTTCCAATCATGGTGCTTTTGTTGTGTTGTTGTCTTATAGCATTTCAGAATTAAAGCAGACACATCCATGTAAAGATGAAGGTTGTCTGGTAAATACAATTACATCGGAATCAAAGCATATGTGAGGCTCAGCCTGAATTGAAGAGAAAGACATTTTTTAAAGTAAAGAGATCATTTTCCTGTTTTCATCCTGGTGATAGAATAAGATAACAGCATATGCTACATAGTGGGTGGCTATGTTCAACAGAATGCATATGCATTCAACCTAAAATGTTTTATTGATTCCTTTCTGTGAAACCAAGAGCTTAAAAACAATGGCTGATTTCCTCCTCAATCAGCAGACAGCAAAGTATGAGAGGAAGAATTTCTAGCACCGTTGCTCAAATAGATGTTTCCAAAAGGTACAAATCATATTTCTTTAACCTTTAGTGTTCTCCAACAGTATTTTCTCCTATTCGGTATTTTCTAATGACAAAGATGAAGCACAGCCTTCATGGTGAATTTAGAATGTAATCTGCTTGAGGACAGGGACCAGTTTTTACCTTTCTTTGCATCCCTACTACTTGATAGTGTCTGGCACATAGTGTGTATTGATTGATTGGTTGGTTGATGCAGCAGAAAGAGCTAAGTCTGGGGACCTGGTTTAACATTCCAGCTCCTCCACCTATGTGGCCTGGGGCAAGTTACTAAGGACTTTTGTGGTCCTTAGTTTCTTCATGTAAAAAATAAAGTGTGTGGGGGAGGTCAGTGGATGACCTCTAGAGTAATTTGCAAGTTCTATATCCTGTGAAAACATGGCCCATGACTAGATAAAACTTTGATTTCCCCCATTCCATAAAGCAGCATATGGGCTCCATGTGATTCAGCTGTACATTATATATATAGGATGTCATGAGTCAGATGGTCCAGATGTTTCTGTTTTCAGCAGTATGAAGTTGGGTATTTTAGGAGGTGTACTAATCCTTTCAGACCACAAGAGAGAGTAGCATTTAGTGTGTTGTGGCTATGATGTGCTAACTAGTGCCTTAATCCCCTGAATGAATTAACCCATCAATCAATAGATCAATAAGCCCATATTAAACACAAGTAAAGAAATGAGATGGGTCCTGCCCTCAAGGATCTTATATTCTTGGTCCATTTACTGGGCCATAAACAATGACCTTCTGTACTGCTGAGGAAGAATCAAATCCACTTTGCATCCACATGGAAAAGAGAAAAAGCATAAAAATCAAAAGGCAATCCTACAATATTTTAGCATTTGCTAACATTCTGCATCATAATGGGAAATGCTATGAGACTTTTGAGTAGTAGATTTGCATTTTAAAATCAGTCTACATCCAGACCTTCCTGTCATCCTACACTGGAAATATAGAAGTAAACCAATTAAAATGCACTAAAGAAAGAAAAAAGCATCATTGTTAAGAATGTTCCATGTCAATTATACTCCCAGATGCTTAATATGGATACAAATGAGTAATCAGGACAGCCACAAGTACATCTGTAGTACAAAAATAGTGAAGGACAGTCTCAAGAATGTGGAGACAGGCAGTGTCAAGCTTTGGAGGCAAACTACAGTTTCCCAAATACAGCCTTTTCTATAATCAGCCAGACCATAGGATTATGGCTGGAAGGGACTTTAAAGGCCATCAAGTTCAACTTCTTCATTTTACAGATTAGGAAATTGAGACACACAGAGGTTAAGTGACTTGCCCAGGGTCACAGCTCTCTTTAGTCTCTACAACAGGATTTGAATTCCAGTCCTCTTGACTCCCAGTTCAATGCCCTACCCATTAGACAATACTGTCATTTGCATGCATCAAAATATAGTGGCTAGAGTAAAGCAAAAGGAGTATCACTGCAGTCCACTTTTATCAGAATGCATCTGAACCTCTGGGTTCCATTCTGAATATCACATCATAAGAGGGATATTGACAAGCCAGATTATATATTGATGGAGACCAAGCAGTATGGTGATGATACTATAAATAGTAGAAGTAAATCATGAGGATATTTAGATAAGACTTAGTAGGAACATGGATAGGCCTTTTCAATTATCTGAAATGCTATTATCTGGAAGTTACACTAGATTTTTCTCCATAGCTCCAAAGGGTAAAATTAAGACCAAATGCCAGAAGTTATAGAAACAATATTACACATCATTCAAACAAGAACTTTCTAAAAATTGGATCTGAAAAGAACTCATTTCTTGGTTGCTTTTTGTTTGTTTTTTGTGGGGCAATGAGGGTTAAGTGACTTGCCTAGGGTCACACAGCTACTAAGTGTCAAGTGTCTGAGAACAGATTTGAATTCAGGTCCTCCTGAATCCAGGGCCAGTGCTTTATCCACTGTACCACCTAGCTGCCCCCAACAAGTGGACTTTGTGAGCAGAACTGGGACAAGACATCTGAATATTCCAAATCAGGCTCAAAAATAGTGCCTATCTTCCATCATTGTTTATCAGAGGATTCAAAATTTTGATGTAACACATTTCAAGTCAACAAACATTTATTAGGGGTCTTTTATGTGCCAGGAACTGTGCTAAGTGCTAGAGATACAAATAAAAGCAAAACGTTCCTTCCTTCAAGGAATGTATACTTTAATGGGGGTAAACAACTCAAAGAAAGAGAGAGGTAACTTGTAACTTGTCCTCTAACAAAATAAATCCCTATTTACCAAAAAGAAAGGAGATTCATGATATTCAAAGATAGGAATTTATTTTATTACAATATGTTAAAGTGCCTAATCCTGATCCCAGCTCTGCCTACATGGTAATGGGGAACCCATCACTGCTTTCAAACACAATCTGGATAATCACAGATTATAAATATCATAGGGACAACAATGCCTGCACTGGGTGCAAACCAGATGATCTGTAAGGTTCCTCTCAATTTAAGTGCCTGTAATTCTATGATGTGGTTATATCCAGGCTAATGTCTAGGTGTTTCTTTCTCACATAGGTTTTATTGCAAGAGGAAGAACTATATGATTTATCTAGCTTGGATGTGTACATACGACCCACACTCTTTTGGCAGCACAATGCTAAATAGTGAATATGATACAGACAAAAAACCCTCATCATTCAAAAAGGTTTATGCACTTTTAAACAGCAGACATAAATTAATTTGAGAGTATAAAAATGCTACAGTAATGTAGGTATGCTATTCAAATGGACTTAAAACAAGGGCCCCTGGAAAATGTGTAATTAATGGTTTATCGAGGTTTTGTTGGGATTTTTTTTAATCTTCAGATAAATGGCATCTGGCACATGAAAATGATGGTGTTTTACTACTTACAGAACTACAGGGCTATAAATGACTTCAGTCCATCTTCTCCTATGCCTGTCCTCTAGTTACCAGAGTTCAGTCATTCAAATGGAAAGCTTATGATTGGCCTATTGTAAGTGAAAGAGAATTCTTGCTTTCAGTTTTTAAGAAAAAAGTCGTTTCCTACTTGAAGACTCTAGTTATGGCATTACCTTGAACCACAAGTAAAAGATAAGGTTTCTATTCATTCCCCCGAACACACCCTCTTCTTAGGACATGTTAAGCCTGAGGAAGAATACCATAGTAAACATGGTTTTCTGTTTAAACATGTTCCAAAGTCTTTTTTTTTTTAAACAATTGTTTTGGGGGATTTTTGTTATTATGAACATGAACAGGAAGGTCTCAAACTGTCAAATTACCTCCTTCTCTGCATGTTTGGAGAAATTCAGATCTCCTATGGGTGGTCCAGCATAATGCCACAGATTAATAATTTGAACCAGGAAGCATGGGTAATATCTAGACAAAAAGAGACCAAAGCATAAGAGTGAACCCTTGTGTGAAGCAGCAAGGATGTCACACCCAATTTCACAGAAAAATTGCAATGTCTCTTTCATAACTTTCCTCCATCCTCTGTGTTCATTTCAACTTTAATAAATAATCATTAAGTGCCTACAAAGTGTAAATCACTGTGCTAGGCAGTGTTAAACCAAGGAATTTTTGTGCCTGAAGCAAAAACCAAAAACCACACCCACCTCAAGTGGCAAGGAGTATAGCCTCAGTTGAGTGGAGTGGAGGAGAACATTCCCCCATTTGAATGGAGTATCAAGGGATCAAGCTCCTAGTTGAGTGGAATCCCACCAAAGGAGTCAAGAGAAGGAGGAGTAAAGAGGGAGGGAAGAGGCAGATAGTGAAGTGGGTGGAATGGGGCAGGAAAGTTCAATCTAGCCTGCCAGCTGGTTTTCTACATTTTAACTAATTGTTCTTACTGCTTTTATGCTATTCACTCCTTCTACTCTCCAGATAGACTACAAGGGCTATTAACATCCTCCAGATTCAGACCTGGTTGTACAGCTCTGATTCAAGATGCTAGATGAGATGCAAACATTAAGTTAAGAACTAAATACTTTTCTTTTGGTGCTTAAAATTTCCTGGAAACCTAGCCATTGTGAATTTGTAAATAGATGCTCTTGAAGATCTAATCCAGTTCAATCTTCTTTTCCTTGTCATTGAATGACTCTAGGGTTTAGCATGGGAAATATTTAAGTTCCTATTGGTACAACTCTAGGCATTGCTTCATTCCATACCTAATGAGATTTTCTAAAGAAAGCATTCAAGTCTCAGATCCTGTGGATGTCCCTTGAATGCAGGCTCGAGTATGAAAAGAGCAAGACTTGGGCACAACTGTTAAGTGTTTTGATCGAGAGGCATGTGGGGGTTTTATACTGAGGTGGAATTGATAAATGTTCTTCCTTATATTCACATACTCCAAAGCATCTACTGGTTTCCTGTTTTAAGAAAGTTTCAGGGGTTTGTCTAATTTTACAAAATAGATAGCTTTTTTGGTTTTGTACTTGTCAACTAAGCTACATTACTAGGGAAACTACTATGGAGATGATGTACATAATGGATTCACCTAAAGTAAAATAGACCTATATGAAATGGTCCAAGGCCATCTGACTCTTATAGAGTCCTAAGACTCTACTGAGGTGCTGAGCAGATATCACAAGGGCTCTGAAAAACCTCTTTATTCCAAGCCAACTCTTATCCTGCCATTTAGAATCATTTGATACAAATGGTATAGATCATTCTTCCATCTTTTCCTCTTTATTTCTAGCTCTAATATTGGTGTACAAGGAACACCATTATGAGGAGGCTTACCACCAAAGATAGTCAATGTAGAAATTGAGGGTTTCTCTATCATCCACACCTACCTACTCATAAATGTGGGTTTGCAAATGGAAGCATGATGAATTGGCACATGGTATTTCCTGAGCCAAAGTCACCTCTGCAGTTGCTGGATGCCCTCTAGGCTATACAAACACAAAAGTCACATGTCAGATTCCTGCTTCTAGACTCCAGAGCAAAGGGGGAACCAAATCCATCATTCCATCTTCGAGGCCCAATAGTCACCAAGTATTCTAGCAAGCTTCCCTGAGGCAGTCAAAGTCAGATGGAGGGAACCGGCCAAGGACATAACAGGGAGCATAATGTGCAGCCCCTGAGGTCTCTGGGAGGTTAATTAGCCCACTGAGCCACATGCCTATTGTTCACATTCAAGAGCAAGAACATGATGCAACTGTGAGCCCACTCGGCAAAGCACATACATTCCAGAATTCTGGGCTGTCTGCCAAAGACACCCAGCCTGAAGTCTCCCCACCCATTGAAACTCAAACCATGGGACCATTAGCCAGAGAGTCTGACTGATCTCAGCTGCTTTTGTAATACACAGGAAGTCAGTCAATTCCATTCAAGTCAATTCAACAAGCATTTATGAAATCCTTACTATATTTAAGACATAGTGCTAGATATTAGGAATGCAAAGACAAAAACAAAATAGTTCCTACCCTTAAGGAGCTTACATTCTACTGAAGGGAATACAGTATATGCACAGATAAATAGATATAGTCATTTGAGAATGTTGAGAATCCTAAACAGGATGGATGACTCGAAGCTGAGACTTGAAAGAAATTAAAAAGCTAGAGTAAGGAAGGCATGTATTTTAGGCATGGAAGATAGATAACCTACTCAAAGGCAAAGAGAAAGGAGATGGAATGTTGAATTCACAGAACAACTTGTAGGCCAATTTGGCTGGGGCATAGAATATGTGGAGAGTAATTCAAAACAAATAGAGAAGAATATGTTGGAACATGATTATAGAGTCTCAAAAGTTAGGCTAAAAAGATATTAGTTTATTTTCATGACAATAGTGAGCTACTGAAGATTTTTGGCCAGGAAAGTGACATGGTAGAAACATTCATTTGACAGTTACATAAAGTACAGGTTTGGGAGAAAAGAAATTTAAAGCAGGAAGAAAAATTTGGAATGTTATTTCAATGGTGTAGATGACAGGTGATGATGGCCAAATGAGGATAGTGGGTGTATGAAAGGAGGTACTAGTAAATATTTAATAATAAGGGAAATTTTCAGGAGAGAGGAAGTGGATACACACACTTTGAAGTTTAATGTGCATTAACACTTTCTTATGCCTTAGACAATCAACAAAACAATAAATCAAATCCTAATTTTTAGGCATTATCAATTCAGTCTCACACTGAAAATTTTACAATTTGCTTTAACATTCTGTCTGCATGCAAGAAGGTGGACAATTAAAAATGATGTTGTATAAGTAGAATTGAACAGTCTTCATGATTGATTATGAGGTATAAGACACAAAGAGTCAGGAAGAACTGAGTTCAAATCTAGCTTCAGATACTTACTAGCTGTGTGACCATGGGCAAGTCACTTAATCCTATTTGCCTCAGTTTCCTCATCAATAAAATGAGCCTGAGAAGGAAATAGCAAACTTCTCCAATATCAATACCAAGAAAACTCTAAATAAGGTCACAAAGAGTCAGACATGACTGAAACAACTGAACAACAACAACAACAACAACAAGGAAGAGTTATGGTTGATGTTGTAAATCTGAGGACCATAAAGGAAATGTTGCTCTCAATAGAAATAAGAAAAATTGGAGAAGGAATAGGATGGGAGGTTAAAACAAAAATTAGTTTGGGATATGTTGAATTTGAGATGTCAGTTGAACATCTAGTTGGAAACATCTAGCCAATAGCTAGTGATATGAGACTAGAATTCAAGAAAGGGGTGTAGGGGGCAAATTTAATATGGGGAGAGTTAAATGGGTGCTTCACCATAATATTGGAGTTCAGAAAATTATAAGGGACCTCTAGGTCCAAAGTTTCCTCCCTTCCAAACTGCCTTTTTTAGTTATTTCTCCCAGGCTAATAAGAAAGGAGATTAACAGCCTCTTTTCCACAAACAAATCAGGTTTTATTAATGGGAATAAAATATATGACAAGGGTGAAGTTAATAAAGCCAGGGACAAGGAAATAGGGGAAGAGAAAAATGGATAAGCTCCCTGGCTCTAGCAAAGACTGACTCAATCCCCAAACTTGCTTCCAGCTCAGATAATTCAAAGAGCTGGCCTCGTTTCTATTAACTCACCACCTGGGGTCTGTAGTTTCTATGGGAGTCAGCTGTGCAGCCCCTCTCCAGTCTGCTCTCGGGAGTTCACCAACAGGAAAGAGAGCACTCCCCGCCTCAGCGTTCTCTTTTCTATCTTTTCTCTCCCTCCCCCAAAAGGGAGGTCCTTCAAGTTGCAAGGCTGAGATTGGTCCCCCTGCTGACGTCAACAGTATGCGTCACTCAGGGCAGGCCACATGTGGCCTATATCTAATCATCCCAAGTAGGTACTTAGTCAGTTTCTCAAACAATATTAAATCAATCAGGTGGGACCCCTGGACATCTGCCAAATTCCATTATTTTATCACAGGGATTAGAAATGAATCTATACATTTGGTAACCATCTTCATAGGAGAGAGAGAGAGAGAAATGAAGAAAGCCTAGGACAGAACCTTGAATGATAGCTACATTTCATGGGTGAAAAATAAATGATAACACATCACAGAGATTTAGAAAAACTCAGACAAGTAGAGGAGAATCAGTAGAGAGAGCAATGTCACAGAGAAGCCAAGATATAAGGGAAAATACAGAAGAGAATATTCAAGTGTCACAAGCTTCAGAGAGATGAGGTAAAAGGACAGAGAAAAAGCTGTTGGATTTAGTAGTTGAGATAACTACTAATTTTGGGGAAAATATCATTTAGTTTTAGGGAAGACAAAATCTAGATTGCAAAGGATTTGGAGGTATGTGGGAGGTAAGTAAAATGAGGTAATGAACATGAGCTGACTTTTTAAGAGTTTATTTATTAAGAAAGGTAAAGAGATGTAGAATGATAGTTTCTGGGCATGGTTTGATCAAGGATCTGTTTGAATTTTTAAAGAACTGGAGGCACTTGTGACTTCACAAACATCAAGGAGGGAGGCAGGAAATAAAGAAAAAAGAGAAGTTGAAAAGAAGCAAGGGAAGATTAGAAGCAAACTCCTATCATAGGAAAGTACAAGATCAAGGGCACAAGAAAAGGTATTAGATTGAGAAGAAGAAAGGCCATCTCTTCCTCAGAGACTGGAACAAAAGAGGCATCATCATCTTCACAGACACCCCCCAATGCCCATAATCTGGGTATTATCCTTAACTCTTCAATCTCTCTCAGCCCTCATATCTGATCTGTTGGCAAGTACTATAGATTTCACTTTTGAAACATCTCTGGAATACACCACCTTCTCTCTTCTGATGCCATCAAAACCCTAGTACAGGCCCTTAGCACCTCACATCTAGCAATAGCTTGCCAGTTAGTCTGCCTGCCACAAGTCTCTCTCCCCTATGATCTATTCAGCTATCAAAGTGATCTTCTTAAAGTGCAGGTTTCCGACCTTGTCATTCCTGTACTCAATAAACTCCAGTGGTTCCTTATCACCTCTAGGATCAAATATAAAATCTTGGAATTCAAAGTCCTTCATAACCAAGCCACCTCTCCTATTTTCAGTCTTCTTATCCCCCCTCCCAAGTACTCTTCTACAAAAAAGAAACTATCTCTGGGCTCTGGGCATTTTCTCTGGCTGTCCTCCATGCCTAGAGTATTATTTCTACTCATTTCTACCTCCCAGCTTCCTTCAATTCTCAACCAAAATCCTACCTTTGACAGGAAGCCTTTCCCAATCCCTCCTAATTCTAGCACCTTCCCTCTGTTAATTATTTCTTATTTATTCTGTATATAGCTTGTTTATTCACATCTGTCTCCTTATTGTCTCTCTCATTAGATTGTCAGATCCTTGAGGGCAAAATCTGTCTTTTGCCTTTCTTTGTTTCCACTGCATTTAGCATAGTGCTGACTATATAGTAGGTCCTTGAAAATAGATGCTTATTGACTGACTGACTAAAAAGAATGGAAAACAAGATATGTTTTCAGGTACTGAGTAGGAAAGGAGGGGGAACTGATTGCAGATGGCCTCTACTTTGTCAGTATAGTAGGTCGAGAGGAGGGGTGTTGAAGAGGTAGTGCAGGGGACTTGAGGAAAGAAGAAGTCTGGAATAGCTACTGAATAAAATGAGCAGAGTCAATCAAAGTAGAAGAAAAAGAGTTCAGTGGATCAATGAGATCCAAGTTGAGATTAGATTACATATATTTGAAGTGAACTCAATATCACACTTTCATAGGACTTTCTCCAGAAGCATTTAGTAGTATGTGAGAAGAATCAAAGATAGAAGATGGTGGAGGTAGCTCAGGGTCAGGACTTGACAAGTCATGAGCAATGATAAAGGATATCATATAGTTGAAATGGTCAGCCAAAGGGGAAAGACTGTGAAGGAAGAAAAGTGAGACCTGAGCAATGGTAATAGACCAGAAGAGCAGGGAGATTGAAGGTCATAGTGAGGATGATTAATTTATGAGGAGTATATAAGGAATATATGGAGTATTAAGGGAGGAAAAGCACCTCTGGTATGAGGACTTACCTAGCCCTTTTCAGAGTTGCTCATGCACCTTTATTCTCAACTGTGGCTCCAAGAAGCTGTAGTATGTGCAGTAATCAAGCCCAAGTAAACCATCTCAGAAAATGCACTAAACCAGATCAAGGTTTCAAGCCTACCAGGAGTTAGGGGGATGTCTACCTTAAGAATGTGAAGGCCTCCCCACAGAAGAATGGGGAGATGAGAACATTTTGTTCCAAGAGCCATGAAGGCAGCTGAAGCAGGCACTGTAGAGTGCTTTGAACTTGATTATACATCAAGGACTACAAGGTCATCCACTGCATCATGGGCCATCAGAAGTTGTCCTGACTTTTGTCTTGCCACTGGACTTCAATGACTGCATGAGACAGTGAGGCTGACAACTTTGTGCTACTCTACCTCACTTAAATCTAATTTCTAACAAGTCGAGGCATCACCCTATGATGTCACTGGTCCTCTTTGAAGGACAAACAATGTGAGAAATGAGGGAGAGAGGGAAAGAGAGGGAGATGAAAAGATAAGATATTACAGTCAGATAAAGGAATTTCAAACTTTGAGATAATAGAGGTAAAACAGCAATGTAGGATGCAGCTGGTAGCATCATTTTAGGTTGTGGGTAGCGTAGAAGAAGAAAGATTCAGGTCATGGGGCCTAATAAAGTCGATTACCTCAGCAGCCCAGCTGCCTGGGCAAATATCAGTTGAGGCCTCTCCCTAAATATGAAGACAGCAGTTGAGGTAGAGAGTACAATGAGCTAGGTAATAAGCTCTTTAAGGGGATAGAAAAAGTGAAATGAGGCCTCTGGATGGCTATCACAAAGATCTATCCAGGTGATATGGACAGATGGAGTGAACCTCAAAGGAGAAGACATTGCTAAGTCATGGTGGCAAAGGGACAGTCAAGAAGGAGCAGAAAAAGGGATGAGCACACTGATTCCTCTTCCTGTCCCAGTGTGTTGAGAGGAAGGAGAGAAGGAATGGAGAAAATCATTAGTAGTAAAGTATAATCCAAAGGAAACCAGGCTTCTGTATTAGGAGAGAAATAGACCCAGGATGAAGAGTTTATTATTGCTAGAACAGGGATTCAAAGTGTATGGTGATAGAAAAATATTAATTGCTCATGGGTAGGCCAAGCCAATATAATAAAAAATGACAACCCTTCCTGTTTATTTATTTATTTACTGCTATACCAATCAAACTATCAAAAATATTTTATAAATCTAGAAAAAATAGCAAAATTCATCTGGAAGAACAAAAGCTCAAGTATGTCAAGGGAATCAATATGAAAGAAGATGATCTAGTGGCACCACATCTCAAACTCTATTATAAAGTGGTAATTATCAGAACAATCTGGTATTGACTAAGAAATAGTGTGGTGGATCAGTGGAATATAATAGATAGAAATTACACTATAGTAAATGACTATAGTAATCTAGTATATGATAAATCCAAAGATCCAAGCTTTTGGGAAAAAAAACCTCATTATTTGACAAAAACTGCTGGGAAAACTGGAAAACAGTATGATAGAAACTCGGTATAGACCAATATCTCACACCATATACTAAAATAAGGTCAGAATGGGTATATTATTTACACATATATGGTACCACATAAAGGGTGATGCCATAAGCAAATTAAGAGACTATGGAGGAGGTAGCTAGGTGGTGCAGTGGATAAAGCATTGGCCCTGGATTCAGGAGGACCTGAGTTCAAATCCAGTCTCAGACACTTGACATTTACTAGCTCTGTGACCCTGGGCAAGTCATTTAACCCTCATTACCCCAGAGAGAGAGAGAGAGAGAGAGAGAGAATATGGAATAATTTATCTGTCAGATTTATGAACAGAGGAAGAATTTAGAAGATATAGAGAGCAATACAAAATGCAAAATAGATAATTTTGATTATATAAAATGAAAGGTTCTTCACCAACAAAACTAAAAAAATAAGATTATAAGGGAAGCAGAAAATGGGAAAAGAATTTCTGAAACAAGTATCTCTAATAAAAGCTTCATTTCTCAAATATATAGAGAACTGAGTCAAATTTATAAAAAATACAAGTCATCCTCCTATTTATAAATGGTCAAAGGCAGTTTTCAGACAAAGAAATCAAAAAAGAAATCAAAATGTTCTAGATCACTACTGATCAGAAAAAATGCAAATTAAAACAACTCTGATGCATCACCTCACAACCATCAGAATGGCAAATAGAACAAAAAGAGGAAATATTGGATGTTGCAGGGGATATGGGAAAACTGGGATGATAATCCACTGTTGGTGGAGTTGTGAAAAAGATATAAACATTCTGGAGAACAATTTGGAACTATGCCCAAAGGACTATAGAACTGTGCATAAGAAATATGTTTAATGTGATTGTACATATATAACCTATATCAGATTACTTGCTGTCTTGGGGAGGAATGAAGGAGGGGAGGGAGGGAAAAAAATTTGAAACTAGAAATCTTATAAAAACAAATGTTGAAAACTATCTCTACATGTAACTGGAAAATAATAAAATACTTTTATGGAAAAAAATAAGAATTTTTAATTAAAAAAAGAAAATATATGAAAACAAAAACATTTTAAAAGAACTATGCATACCCTTTGATTCAGCAATAACACTGATAGGTTTATATCACAAAGACATTCCCAAAAAAGAGAAAAAGTCCTATTTGTACAAAAATATTTATAGTAGTTCTTTTTGCGGTGGCTAAGAACTGGAAATCAAAGGAATATCCATCAATTGGGGAATGAATCAACAAACTGTGGTATATGATTATGATGTAATATTATTGTGCTATAAGAAATGACAAGCAGGATGATTTCAGAAAGGCCTGGAAAAGACTTGTATGAACTGAAGTCTAATGAAGTGAGCAGAACCAAGAGAACATTGTGCACAGTGACGGCAATATTGTTTGATGAACTGTGAGTGACTTAACTATTCTCAACAATATCCAAGACAATCCCAAAGGACTAATGATGAAGCATACTATTGACCTCCAAAGAAAGAACTGATATTGATTAAACACAGATTGAAGCATGCTATTTTTCACTTTCTTTCATTTTTTTTCTTTTATTCAAGTTTTCTTACACAAAATGACTAATATGGCAATGTTTTTTTCATAATCATACATGCATAACCTGTATCAGATTGCTTACCACCTCAGGGAGGAGTGATGGGACAGAAGGAAGGAGATATAAAATTTGAAACTCAAAACTTTAAATAAAAATGTTTATTATTAAAAAACAAAGTGTATGGTAGAAGAGAAAGTTAGAGTTTGATAGAGAATGAGAAGAAACTGAAATAAGGCAAAGGAGAATGAGGGGAAAAGACAATGAATAGTAGGAGAAAGGGGGCTTTAACTCAGAAACTAGTAATCCTGAATCACAGAGATTAGGGGAAGAGGATCAGATGGGGAAAGTATCAATTCACTGAGGTCCCTATCCTCCAGAATCCTGTGAAGACCAGAATCTCTCAAACACAAAAGAAAAGGGGTTTGAGCCAGCAATGAGATCAGGTTAGGAATCTAGGTCAGTAAATATCTTGTAATTGGTATCCTCAAGCACTTGACTGAACTGATACTAGAGGCCTTTGTCTCATTGCAAGATGACAAGGGTTGATGCAAGCCCAAGGATGTCCTGAATGTAGAATATACATGTGGTTTCTGATTATGGTCTTGTCTGAGACACCTGTCCTATTGGCAAGAAACCTGATTCTGGCCACTTGATGGTTAGAAAGGGGTGAAGCAATGTTGTTTACCTCAAGGGATTTGGTGAAGCAAAACAGGATAACATTTCCACAGTTGACAACAATTTCCCAAAAAGAAAACTTCTAAATCCAGCATATTAGAGAGGTCAGGGCTGGGGTCTCAATCTCCATAGTACAATAATAAAAACAAAAGGAGGAGATCCTCAGTGCTAGGGCTTTCTCCTCTTTAGCATTTTTGATGATGAAAGATTAATGGGTCAAGGGTGGGGGGTCCTGGGATAGAAATCTATATATTGGGGTCAGCCCCCTCCTACATGGACACTTAAAGTTGGTGAATAAAGGAACCTGATAACTGTGAGATTTAAAATTGGATATTAGATCATAAATCTCCCCTCTTTAACCTTTCCCTTAATTTATCTCCCAGACTAGTAAATGGAAGAAGCTTCTGGTTTTCTAGTTAGAGCTTTTATTGTATGGTAGTCACAAGGTGATGTTGATTAGAAGGATAGGAAAGTAGAAACACAATACGAATCGTCTTAAGTCTAAGCTTAGTCTATATTCCATATAAAACTCACCAAAAGCCGAAGGCCACCTTTGGGGAGAGAGAGAGAGACCGTGTCAAGCGCGTGCTTCTGCTAACTGCGAGCCAGGCCCAGTCGAACTCTCGTCAGCATCAGCCTGTGCAGCGCAGTCAGGAGACCAACAGAGCAGGAAAAAAGTCCCCACTTCTGTTCTCTCCTTGCCTTTTAAGCTCGCACCCCGGAAGTGGAGTGCCAGCAGGCAGTCTGACATGCGCAGCAGGCGGACTGGCGTGCGTAGCTCATGCCATTGGTCTCCTCCCCGAAAGGGTGGTCCTTAAAAAAATCCGGCGTCTTTCAGTTATCCTAACCGACTGTTAAAAAACTTTCATATTTTTTTTACCACATAACTCAGGTTACCCTGGTTTGGTAAGTCAAAAACAATATCTTGAATAGGAATTTAATCTCATAGAGGTGTTAATATCCCCACCTGATGCAAGTGTCTCATGCTAGGTATCTCTCTGCCTTTAGTATACATTTAGAGAATATATCTCCCCTTAGATAGTCCATCTGCTTCTCAAACTCAACATTTCCAAAATGAAATCCATCATCTTTCCTCCTATTTTTATTGATGATGTCGCCACCCTTCCAGTCATCTAGTTTCAAAAGCTGTTACCCTAGATGAATCTTTCTTGCCACTCTACACCCATTCAATCAGTTAAGCAATTAATTCCAGTTGTGAAGTCTAGTCCTGTTGATTTTCTCCCCAGCCACCTCAAAAAAATAAAATAAAATAAAATAAAATAAAACCCTTACATCTATTCCTGTATCTCCATTCTCACTGTCAACCATTAAAAGTTCAATTACTCCATACCTGGACTATTATAATCAATAACCTCTTAATTAGTCTTTTTGCCTCCACTACTAGCATCGACTCTACAAACCTATGGCAGGAAGTTATCCTCCATCCAGCTGCCAAAACAATCTTTCTAATGCAAAATTCTGCCTATATTACTCCTCTCTTGAAAAACCTTCGGGGCACAAAGGTGGCACAGTGGATATAGCACTGGCCCTGGATTCAGGAGGACCTGAGTTCAAATCCAGCCTCAGACACTTGACACTTACTAGCTGTGTGACCCTGGGCAAGTCACTTAACCCTAATTGCCTCACCAAAAAGGAAAAGAAAGAAAAAAAAAGAAAGAAAGAAAAACCTTCAGTAACTCCCTACTGCCTCTGGAACAAAATGTAAATGTTTCGGCCTGTCTTTAAAGTCTCTCTACAGTCTAATTTGCAGGCTCATCTCTTTTTATTACTTCCCTTTGCATATAAGTAGAAACTAAACCAAACTAGGACTATTCTCCAAACCTTACCTCTGCGCATTCACACAAGGCATCCTCAAATCTGAAATTCACTCCCTCCTCATCTTTTCCTTTCAGTATCCTTATCTTGTTTCAAAACTCAGCTCAGGTTTTACATCTTCCATGAAACCTTTCCCAATCCTCCCAGTTGTTAGTGCTTTATCCTTTCTTAAATTACTTTGTATTCATCTCCAGAGCCTGTAGATGATGATGATAACATCCTTGAGGGCATTTTTTCTTAACATCCCTAATACCTGAGAAGCAACACAGTAAAGATGATAGATGACAGACCTTACAGTTGGGAAAACCTGTGCTCAAGTATCACCTCCCTGCCACACATCGTCTCTGTGACTGTGGACAAGTTACCTAACTGCTACAGACAAACTGCTCATCTGCTTTGGTCAAGGTATTTTCCATCACAGGAATTACTCATGCCAATGAAATAAAGGGCATAGACCCCACAAAAAATTTCCCCAGGCTAAACATGAAGCCTTGCACAAAGTAGGCACTTAATAAGTGATTGCAAAATATAATGGAATGGAAAGGCACACAAAAGGAATCTTGGGATTGAAAAGGAGCATAGAGGTCATCTAGTCCAACCTTATATCTAGAATACCTTCCACAACATCCTTGACAGATGACTATATAGCCTCTATTTAAATATTTCCAATGATGTGGAGAACATTATTTTTGTAAGGTAACTAATTCCTTTGTTGGACAGCTCTAATGGTAATTAGTTAATACTAATACTTGCTATTATAACTTAAATAGTTCTTTAAGGTTTGCAAAGTGATATATGTGTGTTTATGCACACAAGCCCCATTTGAGACAACAACCCTGCTATTATTATCCTCATTTTGTAGGTAAGGAAAATGAGTCTGCAAGAGGTTAAGTAACTGGCCCAGTGTCACTGTTAAAGGCTAAATTTCTACCTAAACTGTCTAAAATATCTAATGAGTGGTTGCCAATAAATTATAAGCTTTAGCAAGAGTTAGACTTTTAAGCATTTATTAAGGAGAATAAGAATTTGGTAAAGAGAGTAAGAAAGGCCTAGATTCATCTATCTATCCAAGGGAGAGCATATTTCTAGCTCCCTTCTCCACCGGAGTCCTCAGGAAAAAGCCCCAGTCAGAGTGCCAGGCTCCCCCCTTCTTCCTCCCACAAGCAAACGTCACTTCCTGATGCCAAAGAAAAGACTCCTGGTCTTGCCTGCAAAGACCTTCACTTCATGGCAGAGCTTTCCTATAGTAAGTCTTCAGTAGGTGGCATCATTCCAATCATTACAGTCACATAGCTGGACTCAAATTCAGGTGGCCCTGATGCAAAATCCACCATGCTATCCCCTAACTTGCCTCCTTGTAGCCAATGCCTATGGGTCTTAGTTATTTTATCTTTTTTTTTTTTTTTTTGGTGAGGCAATTGAGGTTAAGTGACTTGCCCAGGGTCACATAGCTAGTAAGTGTCAAGTGTCTGAGGTCGGATTTGAACTCAGGTCCTCCTGACTCCAGGACCAGTGCTCTATCCACTGAGCCACCAAGCTGCCCCAGTTATTTTATCCTAAGCATTAAATTAAACTATTCCATCTTCCACGTGTCTGAATTTCAAATACTTGAAGGCAAGATAACATGAACAATGTAATTTTTCTCCAGACCAAATATCCCAGTTGTCTCAGTAGATCGTCATACAGTTTAGCTTCCAGACTCTTCACCATCCTCTTTATCTTCCTCTGGTTTAACTCTAGTTGCCGATGTCATTCTTAAAATATGTCACCTAAAGCAGAATACCCCATTCCATATGTGCTCTGCTCAGTTCAGAGTGCAGTGGGACCATTAATTCCTTCATCTTTCTGCTGCCCCTCTTAATGCAATCTACAAATGCATTAGTTTTTTTAGCAGATATATCACACTTCATCCATTTAGCTCCTTGGTCTTTGGGGGCTGAACTGTAGTCAACACAACTCTACTTTATCCTGGATTTATGCCACTGGTTTTCTAAATTTTATGAATGTAGAGTTTTCCATTTATCTACATTTTCTTGGTTTTGCCTTAAGAACCTTGACTTTGATTATTAGCTTTGCCTTACATATTTATCTTAACTGATTTGATAATCATTGGGAAGAATGCACAGTACCATGACCAAAAACATTAACTCTTGAGTCATAGAACCTGGATTCAAATCCTGCCTCTAATACTTACTGCCTATGTCATCTCAGACAAGATATTCAATTTCCCTGAACCTCAATTTCCTTAACAATAATCTGAGGGGGTTGGACTAGATGGACTTTGAGTTGCCTTCCAGATCCAGACCTATGATTATATAATATTTCTATGTCTTTACCAAATTGTTTATGGAAATAAATACCAGGCAGGATATCTTTTTAAATATCTCTTTGATTTCCTATCTAATTCCTCCTGCCATCATCCCAATTTGGGCCCTTGTGAGTGCACACCTGGATTATTGCATTATTATGTCACCTAGTTAGCCTCCAGTCTCTCTGCCCTCCAGTCCAGCTTGTAAACAATCACTAGAATCCCAGTAAAAAGTACACAGATGTTTACACACCCCTTCACAATTCATTATATAATTTATTTACCTAAGAACTTACTCTGGAGTTTTCCTGGTCCTACATCCAAATCCAAATCCCACATCTAAATCCAAATCATTAATGAGGTTTTAGGAAAACTAACTCACTTCTGAGACCCTGGAGGTCTTGCTTTGGTGTTATTGTTTAAACAGCTAATGAGTCTCTTTTGCATTATTAGATGCAAGAAATATCTCACCACCACTACCATCACAGTCAAACTATTTTTGGAGAAGAAGAAAAGTTACTGAATTTCCACTTAGCTACTGGGTTCATACTGGCATTATTTTTCTGAGTATAGATCCAGTTCCCAACTATTCATAGCCATCAGCCCTACAGTGGCTACTACTATAGCCTAGTAAAGAAAGAGTGAGAGGAAAGAGGATAAGAAGACCAGGAAGTCAATTAGCCCCTTAATGTTTTGTTTTGTTTCTTTCTTTCAACAAACATTTATTTTATTTTCCATTTACATGTAAGGGTAGTTTTCAACTTCCATTTTCATAAGATTTAGAGTTCCAAATTTTTCTCCCTCCCTCCCTTTCCTGCCCCCTCCACAAGATTGCAATCAGGTTATATATATGTACAATCCACAACTGTTCTTTTTATCAGTTCTTTCTATAGGGGTACATAATATTCTTCCTCATTAGTTCCTTGGGATTGTCTTGGATCATTGTACTGCTGAGAGTCGTTAAGTCATTCGCAATTACTCATTGAAAAATACTGCTGTCACTATGCACAACGTCCTCTCAGCTCTGCTCACTTCACTATACGTGGATGTTTATTAGTCTTTCAGGGTTCTGGGGGGATCATCCTGTTTGTCATTTCCTGTAGCACAAGACCATTCCACTACAATCATATAATGCAGCTTTTTCCATCATTCCTCAGTTGATGGACATTCCCTTGATTCTTAATTCTTAGCCTCCACCAAGAGTTGCTATAAATATTTTTTGTACAATTTTCCCCCTTTTCTCTTTTTCATGATTACTATTGTTAACTGTTTCCCTTCCATCCTATTCCCTTCCCCATGATATTTATTCTACTATCCATCTTCTTTCATCCTATCACTCTTCAAAAGGGATTTGCTTCTGTCTGTCCCCTGCCCCACTCTGCCCTTCCTTCTTTTGCCCCTCTCTCTTTATCCCTTTCTGCTCCTATTTTCCTGCAGGGTTATAGAGATTACTCCACCCAATTGAGTGTGTACATTATTGCCTCCTAGAGCCAATTCTAATGAGATTGAGGTCTTTGAGCCAATTTTGAGGAGTGTTAGGCTCATTTACTGCCCAGACTAAATAGATTACTCCACCCAGTTGGGTGTGTCTATTAGTCCCTCCTTGAGGCAGCTATGATGAGTTTAAGATCTTTGAGCCTTTTCTGATGAATGTAAAATCCATTTACTGCCCTGCTCCTCTCCCATCTCTTCCCCCATGCCATAAGCCTTTTCCTGTTTCTTTCATGTAGGATTTCACCTCTGCCCTTCCCCCTTCCCCAATGAATTCCCTTCACCCCTCAATTTAACCCTAAAGATGTTATCATCTAGCTAAGTGACACAGTGGACAAATCATCACCCTGGACCCAGGGGGATCCCAGCCAAAACCTGGCCTCAGACACAAGACAGTTGCCCACTGTATGACCCAAGGTATGTCCCCCAGCTCCAATTTTTTTTATGGTTCTCTAGGGTCTTGTATTTGAAAGTCAAATTTGCCATTCAGTTCAGGTCTTTTCATCACAAATATCTGAAAGTCTTCTTTTTAATTAAAGTCACATTTTTTCCTCGGAAAGATAATGCTCAGTTTTGCTGGGTAGGTGATTCTCGGTTGTAATCCCATTTCCTTTGCCCTTTGGAATATCATATTCCATTCCCTCCGGTCCTTTAATGTAGAAGCTGCTAGATCTTGTGCTATCCTGACTAAGGCTCCACAGTACTTGAATTCTTTCTTTTTGGCTGCTTGCAATATTTTCTCCTTGACCTGAGAGCTCTGGAATTTGGCTATAATATTCCTAGGAGTTTTCTTTTTGGGATCTCTTTCTGGAGGTGATCAGTGGATTCTTTCAACTTCTATTTTAGCTTCTTCTTCTAGAATTTCAGGGCAATTTTCCCTGAGAATATCTTGGAAGATGGTGTCTAAGCTTTTTCCTTGATCATGGTTTTCAGGTAGACCAATAATTTTCAAATTATCTCTCCTGGACCTATTTTCCAGGTTGGCATTTTTTCCCAGAAGATATTTCACATTGCCCTCTATTTTTTTATTCATTTGGATTTGCTTTATTGTGTCTTGGTTTCTCATAAAGTCACTGGCTTCCATTTGTTCAAACCTCATTCTTAGGCAATTATTTTCATCAGAGTGCTTTTGTGCTCCATTTGACTTTTCAAGCTGTTGACTTTTTTCTCATGTCTTTCCTGCATCACCCTAATTTCTCTTTACATTTTTTCCTCTACCTCTCTAATTTTATCTTCAAAGTCCTTTTTGAGCACCCTTATGGCCTGGGATCAATTCATATTTTTCTTGGAAGCTTTAGATATAGGGGCCCTGATGTTGACATCTTCCTCTGAGGGTGCCCTTTGGTCTTCCTTGTTACTGAAGGAACTTTCTATGGTCTTCACCTTTCTCTGTCGGTTCATCTTGCCTTTCTTTTACTAGACTTTTAGCCCCTTAAAGTGGGGCACTGTTTCCAGGCTGCAGTATCCCAAGCTTAAGAAGTCCCAGGTGGTATGATTTAAGGAGAATCACGTTCTTCCCTCACCCAGCCTGTTTCCTGGTCCTAGATGATCCCAGACCAACTTGCCAATCAATCAGCTTTGTGTGTTGTGGTTGTTAGCTCCAATGAGCCTGTGCCCCTCCCCCACCTGGGCCACTTCTACTCGAGCCTACCACCTGGTTCTCAGTAGGGATGTAAAATCCAAGTTCTGCCTTAGCACCAGCATAGACCCCTGTAGTCTCTCCCCTGCCCAGGGCTCAGCCCACTCACCAGACTGTGAGCTTAGTTCCAGATGACACTGGTGCTTCAGCTGATTCAGAGGCTCTGGGGGTCTCCTTCTCTGGTGAGGACTTCCTGAGACTGGATCTGTGTCAGGGTGACTGTGGGGTTGGGCCCGACTCCTGTATCAGCACAGCAGCTCCCTCCTTCAGACCTTCCAAGCCATTCTTGGTTAGAAGATGATTTCAGCACATTCTTCTGTGAGTTTTGCTGCTCCGGGCATTTTCCTATGACCTTATTTGGATGTTTTTTAGAGTGATCATCCCCCTTAATGTTTTAAAAAACACTATGCCCTTCCCTATGTCTCTCATCACCTTTTCTTCCTTGCATCCCAATGAGTCACTGCCTTAATACAGCAGAGTCAGGTTTATATCTAGCAGAAAATACTGTGTGCTGTGGTTTTAGTGATGATTAGGAGCCATGACAGCCAAGAAGGGTGTGCCCTTTACTCTGCCATGGCCACTTCTATGGCCCATATTCATTCTAGGGAGCTAACCAATAATATTCTACTCTTCTTTTCACTGCACTGTGGGGATTATTGATGAACCAGATGTCTCAGGAAAGCCACCCCTCCCTAGCCAACCCACTCTTGGGCAGAACCCTGAGAAGCAGGTAGCCTGATGTAGAAGTACTAGGATGCTAGATCTGGAATCTTAGACTCAGAAGAGAAAGGAAAAGAAGGTAACAAATTTTTATTAAACACCTACTACTTACCAAGCATTGTGCTAAGCATTTAACAAGTATCAGAGCTACAAAGGACCTTATAGATTATCTAGTCCAGTTATCAGACTTTAAGATAAGGAAATAGAATCTCAAAGAAATTAAAATAATTGCCCTAGGCCATACAGCTACATAGTTACAGGACTGGCTGGGGAACCCAGCATTTAACAAGCATTTAAGTACTTTGTGTCAGGCACAGTGTTAAGCACTGGGAATAAAAATACAAGCAAAGAGATAGTCTTTGCCCTCAAGGAGTTTATATTCTAATGAAGGAATATAATACACTAAAAAATAACCTTAAAGGGGGAGGGAGGAGAGAAGGAATCTGCCTGGGAGTGGGTGGAATTAAAGAGAATTCCAGAAGAGTGAAGCCTAATGGAAAATGAAATGGTGGCTGATTTGTGCTCTCTCTCTAAATAGAGGTTCTTAGAGAAACCCTCTACCCTCCAATCAGAAGAAGAAGCCCCAAAGGCAGAGGGTACTTCCAAGGTGTGAGTTCCAGGATAAGGAGGTTCCTGGGGCATAATGAAGAATTCAAAAACAATGCAGTCTGGTAGGAAGGTGGATGGGGGTGGGGGGAGATAACTGGTACAGAGTTATTTCTACTGCAGAACAATCCTACAGTAGACACTAGCTATGTTCAAACTAATGTGTGATGGGATTAAAGGAGAAATATTGGGGGAGAGCATGAGGAAATCAGCATTTTATTACTTATAAATATTAAAGGAAAAGGTGATAATAAAACCAGTTTTGTATATTAGTATTATCATGGAAGTCCCACCTCCTCTTCACCCTTATGGAATCAGGTTCAATTAAAGGTGATTGTAATGGCAATTTACCTATCTAGATTATTTTATTCACACCCTGTTAGGAAACTGGAATTTTAGAAATTAACTTGGGTCTAAGTGTAGAGTATCTCTCCATGCAAAAAGACACAAGCAAGAGTTAGCTCTGAAACAGCATGAGGTTTAATGGAGGCCAAAACAAAAAAGAAAACAAAACAAAAGAAAATCAGCCACATTCCTGAAGGACAGTCTAATCCTCCTTGCCCCTGAGCAGTATAGGAAATGAGTTCCTCCCAGATTCACAACCCTGATAAGGAAAGCATGCATACTTTTTCTCCCTATAACTAAGAATAGGAGTTTGGAGTTGTCCATGAAAACAGCTTTGGTATCTCTCAATGAAAACTGCCCTTACTATTATAAGTATTTGCAACCCATGGCTTTTGCTCCGAACTCCATAATGCTCTCTTTTTCATGCCTCAAGCACTAATTGTCACTCCAAAGAACATGCCCAAGTCATCTCTCCTCACCCATGTGATTATGAACTCTAAGAGACTTGGGCCACTGCTTTCATCATCTTTCCAGATCTCTCCTTGCCATAAACCTTATTCATGCCATGAGTACATGGTTTCTTGGGAAAGGACTTCTTTGTTTTTGTCCAATGAGAATATATGCTCTGAGCCTACACTGATGACTAAAACCATTTGAGAACTATTTAATAGTTCACAAACATTGATTAAACACCTTTTCCATGCCAAGCACTATAGTAAACACTGGGGATACAAAGAAAGATGAAAAAGAGTCCCTACTCCCAAGGTGAAAGTATTATTTACCTGGTCAATGACCATATGCAAATCAACCTCTTGGAATCTCAATTTCCTTAAACATAAGAGATGGTAATAATATTTGCATGTTACCTGTCCTTCTTTGATATGAGGAAAACACTTTGTAAGCCTTAAAGCATTGTTTATATATATATATATATATATATATATATATATATATATATATATATATATATATATATATATATATATATATATATATATATTTTAGTGTCATGATATTTCTCTTTGGGGTTCAAACTGAAAGTCTTGGGAAAAGTGACTATCTTGCTGTTTTTATTTTATATTTAATATTCTGTGGGCTAAATGTCACAGACAAAATTAAAGCTTTTTTATAAATGAACTGAATTATCATCTTACTCTTTTCATTCTTATTATCATTATTCAATCTTTAACTTTTTTTTTTTAGTGAGGCAATTGGGGGTTAAGTGACTTGCCCAGGGTCACACTGCTAGTAAGCATTAAGTGTTTGAGGCCGGATTTGAACTTAGATACTCCTGACTGCAGGGCCAGTGCTCTATCCACTATGCCACCTAGCTGCCCCCAATCTTTAACTATTATTAAGCCCTACTCAATCTATATGACAGGAGTGCTATCCAAAAAGGAATGCACTAAAGTTAACTTATTTCACAAATCACTACTCTACAATCACTGGCAGTGGCATTTAAGTACCACAATTACAGAAATAAAACTGATTTGTTAAAACTCTCTTGCAAGAGAATTCCAGAGAGATACACATGGAAATTGGTGGGGTCAAATATAGCCATTTTCCATTAGACTAGGTATACATTCCAAAGAAATGGCAGTGTTAATCGAAGTGTCTTGGAAAAGAGCTTACTCTCACTCCCATAACTTGTCCTGGCCAGGCTTTGTGAAAGGGATGTTTTTGGAATCCATTCCCAATCCATTGTGCTAGTTGACTGGGCTACCAGTGTAGAATATCATTATTCTAATGTCAATACAAAAGCATATCCCAATCCCCAAGGCAGGGACCAAGGATCCCTTCTTTGGACAGATCAACAAAAATTTGAAAAGTAGAAGAATCAAACAAACAGCCCATGGGCTCCCCACAGTACTCTCCTACTGGAACCAGTTTAAAATGTAATTAGGAAATATTTAACAAAATAATAAAAGTACAATAAAACATAGATAATATTACATTTTAACCCTGTCAATGTGCTTCCTGAAGGGATCTTTATGTACTATTTAGTGGCCCCCATTTCTATTTGATTTTGACATAACAGTTGTAAAGTCTCCCATCATTCCAATTCCTACCCTATAAGTCATCCAGCCTTCACCTCCAAAATGTACATGCCATCTGAACCCATCTCGTTTATATCGCTTCATGAATCAAAGGGGGGGGATGTATTTCTATTCTCAAGTTACAGTTCATATTACTAACTATTTTGTAACCTCTGGGAGGCTGCCTCTAGCAATGAAAATACAATGTTGTGTACTTAAAGGAGTGTGGGACCTGGAGTTAGAAGAGACTTCTTTTTTGATTACAGGCATACCTCGAAGATATTGAGGGTTTGATTCCAGACCACTGCAATAAAGCGAATATTGCAATAAAGCAAGTCATGTGAATTTTTTGGTTTCCAAGAGCATATAAAAGTTATGTTTACACTATACTATAGTCTATTAAGTGTGCAATAGTATTATGACTAAAAACACAATGTACGTACCTTAATTAAAAATACTTTATTGCTAAAATATACTAGCCATCATCAGAGCCTTAAGCGAGTCATAATCTTTCTGCAGGTGGAAGGTCTTGCCTCAATGTTGATGACGGCTAACTGATCTGGGTGGTGGTTAAAGGGTGGGGTGCCTGTGGCAATTCCTTAAAATAAGATAACAATGATGTTTTCTGCATTAATTGGCTCTTCCTTTCACCAAAGATTTCTCAGTAGCATGTGGTGCTGTTTGGTAACATTTTTCCAGAGTACAACTTTTTTCAAAATTAGATTCAATCCTCTCAAACCCTGCTTCATCTATTTACATAATATTCTTCAATATTGTTGTTCTCAAGAAATAGGGAGGCATAAGGAGAGACAGACAGACAGACAGAAATAGCCATTTGGAGAAACAGTCATAATACAACATTTATTGATCTTTGGTGTCTCATATGGGAGTGGTTAGTGGCACCCCAAAACAATTACAATAGTAATATCTAAGATCACTGATTGCAGATCACCATAACAAATATAATAATAATGAAAAAGTTTGAAATATGAGAATTTTCAAAATGTGACACAGAAATATAATGTGAACACATGCTGTTGGAAAAATGGTACCAATAGACTTGCTCAACTCAGGGTTGCCACAAACCTTTAATTTGTTGGGGGGTTTTTTAATGCTTTATCTGCAATAAAATGAAGTATGCCTGTACAGTCACTTACTAGCCATTTCACCCTAGAAATTTTGCTTAATCTCTCTGTCTCCAGTCCTCTGTGAAACTAATATTAAAATACTTGTAGAGGCAGCTAGATGATGTGGTGAAGAGAGGACAGTACCTGGAGTCAAGAAAACCTGAGTTCAATTACAGTGTCAGATACTTACTAGCTGTGTGATCCTAGGCAAGTCATTTAACTTATGTCTTTTTCCTCAACTGTAAAATGGCATCAATAATAGGACCTAGCTCACAGGGTTGTTGTGAGGACTAGGCGATTTAATTATGTGAGTAAAGCTCTTAGCACAGTGCCTGCTACATAGTAGCACTTAATAAATGTTTGTTCCCATCCCCTCATCTCATAGGGCTATTATATATTTTGTAAACAACAAAGCATTTTATCAATTCCAGCTGTTAATAACTCTCTAATGTGGTGAAAGTTCCTTGTTCTAATGAACTAGTAATATTGTAAACATTATATAAACAGAACACTTAGCTAATGTGTAACCAATTTTTTTCAAGACTCAGGACATCCCCTATAATAATTTAGATGGATAAGGTGTGTGATCAGTTTAGGATAATAAGCCTGAATCTTCCAACAAAAAATCAAGCACCACTATTCTTCCCTTAAAAAAAAAAATTCTTTCTCTGTGGTTTAGAGCACTGGTGTCAAACTCAAATAGAAATGGATCCCCGTGTGCTACATATTGACTTAGAAAACCACAAATTAATATTATTTAGGTTGTATTGTATATATTTTGTTAAACATTTTCCAATTACATTTTATTCTGGTTCTGGCCACAATTATAAGTTTGGGCATGGTGGGGGGGGCTTATGGAAGGGGGTCATGAGTTTGATACCTCTGGTGAAAAACACCGGATTTGCAAATGGAAGTCCCAATTCTGACATGAGCTGTGTGCCCATGGAAAATTCCTTTTCTTTATCTGTAAAATGGGGGTATCTTGCTCACAGGGTCGTGGTGAAAAGGAAAGGAAGGAAGGTGTGCCCATCAAGTTGTTAAAAAGTGAGAAAAGTCTATAAAGGCCTTGAAGAGGTGTTTAGGAAGTGAGATGTAAACATCCAAGCATAGTTAAAAGAATAAAACTGAGAACCTCAATCAGTATGGAGAGTATGAAGAATTTTGCTGTGACTTGGATTCAGGGTTAATGATGTTTGTATTTCTGCCAGCACCAAATGAATTCCATCTACTTTCCAAGTGCTGACTGGCCTCCACTTAGAAAAGAAGGTGAAAGGATTCAAAGAAGACCTCTCCACAGTCCAGACTACTAAGACAATGAAGTGTTCTTTCAAAGGGGGAGACAGTGAGATTTACAAGGGGGGAAGGGAATAGAAAGTGGCAGAAGAGAAACATGTGCTTCATTGGGAGATTGGAGAGTGAAAGAATGCCATGCCAAGAAAGAGAATTGTCTCCTTGGAACTTGGGGGTGTGGGGTGGGGGAGGAAAAAGAAATGAAATGTTTCCCGAAAAATAGGTAGCTAGGTGCACTGAGGAGGAAGCATTTTTATGTCTCCCAAGGAACAATAAGGGAGAACAAGAGAAACTATCAGATGAGAGATTGTCCAGTAGATCAGAGGAAAAAGAGAAATTATTTATTGATCATATTCTAAGGGATATTGAGGCAGATATTTATCAACCTGACAACAATACAGAGGGATGTTGTTTTCTCAGAGTATACATATGCAAGAGTGATACAAGTGGGGATAAATAATACTGAAGAAAAAAATAGAAAATGTTTCCTAAAAAGTATTTCCAAAGATTATGAAGTCTTGCTTGGGCAAGAAAGTGATGACTATAATGGTTAAGCTTATGTTGTCCTCCTTGTTGCCCATTGAAGGTAAGGAATACAAGAAAGAAAATTGTATTCGATAAGTGAACAGCTAAGAGGACATCTAAAATAGGATTCAGCTGGATGGCAGCTTAAACTATAGGAATTAAAAGCTCCTGGCTGGGTGTGGAGTGCCCCTAATGAACACTAGTCCAGATGTATTTGCCTAGAGTCTCACAACTCCAAGGACTTTAAAATAAAAAGGGTAGTTAAAACAATAAATAAAAAGAAGGTAAAAACTGCTTATGTGTATCCACCAAGAGAATTACAGTAATGAAGAAGGAATAGTGATTAAGATACCCAGAATGAACTTCTGGACAAAATCCAAGAAAGGATACAGTAGTAAAATCTAGTAATAAAATGGCTTTAAATGTCAACACACAAATCTCAAATTTAGGTATAAAAGCAAGATGAATGAAAAGCACTGCTGTTGTTCATTCATTTGGTCACGTCTGACTCCTCATTATGCCATAGCACATCAGACCCTTCTTTTCTCCACTATCTCCCAGAGTGTGTTCAAGCTCATGTTTGTTGCTTCCATGACGCTGTCTATACATTTCATCCTTTGCTGTCTCCTTCTTTTGCCAACAATCCATTTAAGCTTCAGCTTCAGTATTTGGCCTTCTAATGAGTAGTCTGTATTGATTTCTTTAGGTATTAACTGATTTGATCTCTTTGCTGTCTGTACAAAGATCTCTCAAAAGTCTTCTCTAGCACCAAAATTCAAAATCATCCATTCCACAGCACTCAAATTTCATTATAGTCTAACTCTCAAGGCCATATTTTACTACTGAAAGTATAGCTTTGGTTATAGAGACCTTTGTCAGCAAGGTGTTGTTCCTCCTTTTTAGTATGTTGCCCAGATTTGCCATAGATTTCCTTCCAAGAAACAAGCATCTTTTAATTTCATGGCTGTCATCACTGTCTTCAGGGATCTATGAGCCCAAGAATATAAAATCTGACACTGTTTCCCTTTCTTCTCCCTCTGTTTGCCAGGAAGTGATGGGACCAGTTGCCATAATCTTAGGGGTTTTTTATATTAAGCTTCAAGATAGCTTTTATATTCTCCTCTTTTGCCCTCATAAAGAGGTTTCTTAATTCTTCTTCACTTTCTACCATTAGAGTGTTATAATCTGTATATCTGAGATTGTTGCTATTTCTCCTGGCAACTTTAATTCTCGTTTTTGATTCATTCAGCCTAGCATTTAAGTTAAATAATGTAAGTTAAATATGTATGTGTATGTGTGTGTGTGTGTATATATATATATATGTATATGTACATATATATACAAGTTAAATAAATAGAAGTCAAATATAAATTATATATGTATTTAAGTTAAATATATATGTTAAATAAATAAGGTGACAATCTATAGCCTTGTCATACTCCTTTTGCAATCTTAAACTAATCAGTTGTTCTATGTTCACTTCTTTTTGCTTCTTGATCAGCATACAGGTTTCTCAAGAAACAATTTGATCTGGTACTCCTATCTCTTTGAGGAATTGCCACATTTTGTTGTGATTTACACAGTCAAAGACTTTAGTGTAGTCAGTAAAGCAGAAGTAGATTTTTTTTTCTGGAGCTCCCTTGATTTCCCCATAATCCAGCAAATGTTGACAATTTGGTCTCTAGTTCTTCTGACTCTTTGAAAACCAGCCTCCTCTTCTGGTAATTCTTGGTTCACATATGGCTGAAGCCTAGCTTATAGAATCTTAAGCATAAGCTTGCTGACATATGAAATTAGTGCAATTGTTCAGTAATTTGGATGTTCTTTAACATTTCCCGTTTTTGGAATTGAGATGTAAACTAATCTTTTCCAATCCAGAGTCCACTGTTGTGTTTTCCAAACTTACTGGCATCTTGAGGGCAGCACCTTAATAGCTTCATCTTTTAGGATTTTAAATAGTTCAGGTGGAATTCCTCCACCTCCACTAGCCTTATTGTTAGCAATGTTTCCTAAGACCTACTTGACTTCATTCTCCAGGGTGTCTGGCTCTAGACCAGTAACCACACTATTGTGGTTATCAGTGATGCTAAGATCTTTCTTGTATAGTTCTTCTGTATATTCTTGACATCTCCTTAATCTTTTCTATTTTTGTTAAGTCCCTACCATTCTAGTCTTTTAGCATGCCCATTTTGCATGAAATGTTCCCTTAACATCTCTAATATTCTTGAAGAAATCTCTTGCCTCTCCCATTCTGTTGTTTTCTTCTATTTCTTTACATTGCACATTTAAGAAAACCTTATCTCTCCTTGCTATTCTCAAGAATTCTGCACTATTTCAAAAAGGTTGGAATATATCTCTGGACAGACATTTCTTATTCAAAAGAAAGAGGATAAATTAAAGGGGTTGGATAGTATTCTGTATTAAGCAATTATACTCATGTGAAGAAATCCAAAAGTCATAATGTCAAAGTAAGGTAGGGAGCATGAGAGAGATTACCTGTTGACTAGGAAGGAGAAAATATATATGAGAAAACTTAGAATTTAGAGGAAAGTGAGGGGATGGTTACAGAAATTGGAAGATAACAGATCCAGAATTTAGGAATTGAAAAAAAGCCAGAGAAATAAGTAGCCTTTGCCACAAGCTTTAGAAAAGCCAGAGATTCTGGAGGAAAAGTCAAGGCACAGTACCTTGTCAAGGCTGCTTTTCCTAAGCTCTCTGCTGTCCTGCCAATGATGCTGATTTGTGTTGAAGGAACTTGGTACTGTAAAGCTGAAACTACACTAAAAGACTGAATTTATTTGATGTTTTTTTCCCCAATAAGAAAGGCTTTTCCTAGAATCCCTTCTCTATATTGGAAAGGTTAACTATAACAATAACTGATACTTATGTAGCACTTCAAAGTTTGCCAAGTACTGAACATACATTATCTCAGCAGATCTTCTGAAAAAGCCAGTGATGTTGCTATGACTACCTTCTTTTTACAAGGGGGGAAACCAAGGTCTGAGATATTAAGTGATTTACATGGCTGGTAAATGTCTAAGAAGGGATGGAATCTCCCATGAATGTGCAGCTTATAATCTCTCCTTAATGTATGCACTTAGAAGTTTACCTGAGGCTCAGAGAGGATAAATGACTTGCCCATAGTCACACAGATAGTGTTAATGACAGGATCTAAATTCAGGTCTTTATGTGTCTAGGTCTATTATTGTATCCATTATACCACAAGGTTTCTTTTCAATTGATCTCTGTGCATGGATGTGTGTGTGTGTGTGTGTGTGTGTGTGTGTGTGTGTGTGTTAGACTGCAGAAGAAAGCAATTATCAAAATAATTTGGTATTGGATAAGAAATAAAAAGGTTGATCAGTGGAAGAGATTAGATGTACAATATACACAAGCAAACAAGTCCAGTATTTGATAAATTCAAAGACCCCAAATACTGGGGTAAGAACTTACTATTCATCAAAAATTGCTGGGAAAACTGGGAAAAGGTCTGAAAGAAACTAGATATAAACCAACAGCTTATACTATATGCCAAGGTAAGCTCCAAATTAGTACATGACTAAAACATCATAAACAAATTAGAGGAACAAAGAAGAAAATACCTTTACTATATATGAAAAGAGAAAGAATCACTAACCAAGAATAGAGAGAATCAGAGAAGATAAATCACTTTTTATTATATAAAACTAAAAAGTTTTGACAAAAGCAAAATTAATATAGATGCAATTAAAAAGGAAGTAGGTAACTGGAGAAAATCTTTGAAGCAAGTATCTATGACAAAGGCCTCATTTTCAAATTATATAAGGAACAGATTCAAATTTGTAAGAAGAAGTATTCTTTAATTGACAAATCGTCAAAGGATATGAACCCAGCAATTTTTGTGTGTGTGTGTGGAGCAAGGAGGGTTAAGTGACTTACCCAGGGTCACACAGCTAGTAAGTGTTAAGTGTCAAGTGTCTGAGGCCGGATTTGAACTCAGGTCCTCCTGAATCCAGGGCCAGTGCTTTATCCACTGTGCCACCTAGCTGCCCCCTCTGAGCAATTTTCAAAAGAAGAAATCTGTTATGTATAACCATATAAAATTTTCCAAATCACAAATAATTAGAGAAATGAAAATTAGAGCAAATCTACCTCAAACCCATCAGATTGTTAACATTGAGAAAAGAGGAAAATGACAAATGTTAGAGGAACCCACGGTAAAATGAATACATTAATGGACTGTGAATTGGTCCAGCCATTTTGGAAAGCATTTTGGAACTATGCCCCAAAAATTATGAAAATAATCATATCCAGTGGCAGCTAGGTGGTACAGTGGATAAAGCACTGGCCCTGGAGTCAGGAGGACCTGCATTCAAATCCAGCTTCAGACGCTTGACACTTATTAGCTGTGTGACCCGGGGCAAGTCACTTAACCCCAATTGCCTCACCAAAAAAAATAAGAAGGAAGGAAAGAAAATGATCATATGCCTTAATCCAGTGATAACATTAGTAGACCCAGATGTTCAAAATAATGTTTATAGCAGCTCTTTTGATGGTGTCAAAGAATTGTAAACTAAATCAGTAGGTGAATAGCTGAACAAAATTATAGTATATGAACATGCTAGAGTATTATTCTACTATAAGAAATTATGGAAAGTATGACTTCAGAGAAACCTGGGAAGAAACCTGGTGCAAAGAAAAATGGGAAGAATCAGGAAAACAAGGTATATAATAACAACAATGTCATAAAAAACAAAAGCTTTGCGAGACTTAAGGACTCTGATCAACACAGTGACAATCACAATTTCAATCAGGAGAGAGAGAGAGAGAGAGAGAGAGAGAGAGAGAGAGTTGAACATAGCGAATGCTGAAATTGGTTTTGTTTGACTATGCCTATTTACTGTGCAATACTTGTTTCAAATTTCCCATACCTGCCTGAGGGGTGGGGGGAGTTGAGGAGAGCCAGAGAGAAGAGTTCTGCTGCTCTGTTGGCTTCCAGCTTGAAGAAAGAAGTCACTCTATTCTAGACTCTCTTCAGGCCCTAAAAGTGAGAAAGACCCCTGGGAAAAAGCCAACATGTAGCAGAGCTGGCTGTCTCCATCATATCCCTATCCCTAACTTACCATACAAGAGACTTCAGAATATTTTCCTTCAGATGAGACTTGTGACTCTCTCTCTTGGTTGAGCTATCTTACTCCCAAAAGAAGAGCTTATCCAATCTTTATTGTCTGCTATATATTCTCATATGTATATTTTCCCTACTTTCTATTTTGCTATCAACTTGAATAAATGAGTTTCCTTGCCATTTGTGTTCATTGTGAAATTTGTGTCTGATGGGAAAGCATTTTTGTCATATAATATACATACATATATATTGTGTGTGTTTTTGTATGTATGTATGTATGTATATGTACTTTGCAACACTTCTTTTTCATTAAGAAGCATGATTGGAAGTGTTGCTTGAACCTAAAAATGACTTTCTCTATACTAACAATATTTAAGAGAACAAGGTAGATATAATTCTAGGCAGGTAGAATTCTAGCTTCAGGGCTGGGAAGGGTGGGAGAATATCAAAAGACAAGAACAAAGTATGAAAAAGGTCATGATGAACATGGTATTTGAAGAAGAAAAGAGCTCCTTTCCAATTCTTGAAACTGGATTAAAGAACTAATTTACCAGGGGATGAAATGCATAGAGCAAAGCAGACAAAAATATTAATAATACCTTACCATCGCACCATGATTTCTTAAATATGATTTGGGGAACCTTAATGTGGATTATCTGCCTAGATATACTTGTACAAAATACATTTCTTTAAGTATTTTATAGTGATATTATAAGACCTTATTACATATTTAATAGCATGCTGGAGTTGGCATCAAAAATAACTGGATTCCAATCCCATCTGTGACACTAGTTTATAAGACTCTGGGCAAGTCATTTAGCATCTTTGGAAGCAGATAAACCTCTAAGACCTTAGTTGTAGACAGATTGCAAACTGTCAGCAGAGGGTATTTCCATGCAAACTAAATCATAGGGAATGGGGTAAGTTAGCACAAAGTAACTAACAAAAACATGATATTTTCCTACTAGCTCTTTTTCTGACTCTCCATACTTTGCCACCATAAATGAGTTGCCTTCTCACCTGAGAATACTCCTCCACCAAACCAGCCCTCTCTCCCACTGGTGAGTTTCTTCTGAGGACTCCATTTTGGGGGTGAGCTCAGACCAGCCAAGCCATGCTTCATTCTCCTCCCAGATCTGTTTCTCACTTTCCATATCTTGCCATTGTCTCCCTATGCAGGTACCTTCTCCCCTAATATTTTTCTGCTCCCTTTTATGTGTTGTCTTACCCCATTGAAATAGAAGCTTCTGATGGGAGATGATTTTCTATTGTATATCTCTCACTGTTGCTTTAGCATAGACCTTGGCACATGGTAGGTACTTCATAAATGTTTGTTGGCTGTCTGTACACTATTATTTATGATCAAAATATTTCTAAAATGCTGATTCTTAGATTAAATTGTCATGTGTCTCTAAAGAACATGTTATAGTTATCTAAAAACAAGGTGCAGCCTTGTTCCAAACCCAGCACGGCTGGGCATCTAGTCCATCACTGCATCTTCCAGCAGGGTATCAGAGACATCAAACCAACATCTAGGCGAGCTGGGGATGAAATCAATATGACCGTTGTTTCTGGAGTGCACACAGAGGTTTGATAGACAACAGCCTCTACTTCTGAGGAGGTCTTGTAGAGAAAGCCATATGATTCCACTGTCCCATGAACCATAAGCATTCTGTAAAAAATATACCATTCCATGCAAACTCGCCTGGACAGGAGGAAGCTAATTGCCCACAGGAGGAATGGCCACGTGGAATTTGTCTGCACAGCTTGCATTTTATTACTCCCTCAAAGAAAGGTCCAAATAATAACAGATGGGCCTTGTATCCATCATTCCCCTCCTCCCTCCAATGTAAACTTTCGCCACCTTTTTTAATTAGAAAAATGTTTATTTAATACAGTGGAAGGATATTTTATAGTTTGTTGTGCAAAAAAAAATGTGATTATTGAATAAACAGGGAGAAATATTTCCATGAAAAAAAACAGAGAGATGACCGTGAAAATAAAGTCCAGTCCATGAGCAGCTGGCATTTCTGTAAAGGAAGGTATTGTTTTAGCAGAGAGAACACACACAGAGCCCCACCCCCACTCCTCTGTTAGGGGTCATAGATTTAGAGCTGGAAGAGACCTTAGGGGTCATCTTTTTCAACCCTCTTATTATACAGAAAAGGAAACTAAGACTGAGAAAGGTTAAGTGAGTTACCCAAAGTCACACAGAATAAGTGAGAGAAGCAGAATTCAAATTCAGGATTTGAATCCAGGTCCTCGAGCTCCAAAGCCAATGTTCTTTTCTACATACCACACTGCTTCCATGGTACTGGCAACCTCAAATTATTAGCAAGAAGAAAATGTCTATCAATAAACACACACACACACATACACCATGGCTAAGTAGAGCTGAAATGAAAAATGATCTGTCTCCTTTTCTGAGAAAACTGATTAAGGAGGAAAAGTGAAAGAGAACAAGGCAAAGAGAAAAGGGAAAGAGAATTCATGCCAACAGCTCTTGAGGCAGGTCTTTAGGATGAGAAGGCAGCAACTCCAATTTGAGCTGATTCATTTTTGATGTGCACATCCCTTTTAGACACTTTGTTTAAAGCCCACATTGATATGTACAGAAAAGAGGTTGACAACCACAAAAGCAATTGAATTTCCTTGAAAGGGGGATTTGCCATCTTTTTGAGTGATTTCTATAGAAACACAATTTGCAAAGTATAAATAGTATTCACTGTTTCAAGGAATCCACTTTTCTAGTCTTTGGTTTTTTTGTGTTTTTTTTTTATAGAAGCTAAAAATATTCACATTAAAGGAAAGTGAGCAAATACCAATTTTAGCTACCTTTCAAAAGCCCATTTGAGATATTTTTACTTTCTGTGACTTGCTGAATACAGCAAAATCCCATTTATTTTAAATTAAAAGAACTAAAACACTGACTTTTGAATTGAATTGTTTTGAATTATCAAGTCTTTGGTAAGCTCTATGTAGCTGGGAACCACCTATTAAGCTTCTTTGTACCTTCAGTAGTACCTACCTAACACAATGCTCATAATAAATATTTTCCAAAACTCTGAGATCAGAGACTGTTTTTGTCTTTTATCTCCCAGCACCTAGCACAGTGGCTCACACATAGTAGGTGCTTAATGACTGTTTGTTGAATTAAGTTTAACTGAATTTTGCAATATATCACTGTAGAGCTAGTAAAGGACAGTTGTTTCCAATTATACCTTATTTACTGAATTAGTTTAGCTGTATGTAACAAATTCAATAAGATGTTGACTTTTCCCTTGTGACACAAATTTCCCTTAGTTCTATTAAATATCCTTCAATGACTCTACATCACTTATTCTTCACAATCTGACCTCACCTGCCCCATTCACATTGCTAACTTAAACCCAAATCAAAATGGTATCCTCACTGTCCCTGAAACACTGGGCACCAAGGGCACACCATGTTTTGTCCTAACATCTTGCCCTTGCTCCTATGATCCTCCCCAATTGAAATTCCATTCCTTTTTCTTTCTATCCATCTTTTAAATCCAAATTCATGAAGCCAAAGCCCTCCCAACCAACCTGACCCATGATGATTTCTCCCTCCTTTGAATAATATACGATTCCTCTTGTCACAGAATGATATAATGATTTGAATTTGTGTTTGATTGCTCCGAGTATATGTTCCATATCTTATTTTCATTATTTGCTGCGCAAGAAGTTATATTTTATATGTCTTAAAGGTTTATAAAGTAATTTGTAATTAAACAAATGGAATACATACTATATGCTTAGAACTTGAAAGGAAATGCTATATTGAAATAATGAAAGCCCAAGGTTTGAATCCTGACTCTTTCTTTTACTATCTCTATGACCATGGGCAAAGCATTTAACCTTTGTAATCCTCAGTTTTTTTACTTGTAAATTGGGTATATTAGCTATGGTCACATCACAGAGTTGTTTCAAGGATCAAATAAAATTATAGGATCATAAATTTGGAACTGGAAAAGATTGTGAAGGTCATCTTGTATAAACCCCTTGTTATTCACTGAACTAGTTTTGAAATTTTTTCTTTTAGCCAGGGGTGGTGGTGAACACCTATAATCACTGCTACCTGGGATATTAAGGATGGTGGATTTCTTGAGCTGGAGAGTCCTGAGTTATAGTAGGCTATGCCAATGAGGTTTCCACACTATGTTTGGCATTAAAATGGCCCCTAGAGATATGAACAGGAAATTTTCTGATGAAGAAACCAAAGCCATCTATTGCCACATGAAAAAATGCTCTAAATCACTATTGATTGGAGAAATGCAAATTAAAACAACTCTGAGGTACCACCTCACACCTATCAGATTGGCTAATATGAAAAAAAGGAAAACAATAAATGTTGGAGAAGCTGTGGAAAAATTGGAACACTAATGCACTGTTAGTGAAGCTGTGAACTGATTCAACCATTCTGGAGAGCAATTTGGAACTATGCCCAAAGGGCTATGGGACTGTTCTTACCCTTTCACCCAGTGGTATCACTGCTAGGTCTGTATCCCAAAGAGATCTTAGAAGAGGAGAAAGGACCCACATGTATAAAAATATTTATAGCAGCTTTCTTTGTGGTGGCAAAGAATTGGAAATTTAGGGAATGCCCATCAGTTAGGGAATGGCTAAACAAGTTGTGGTATATGAATATAATGGGATACTACTGTGCTGTAAGAAATGATGAGCAAGAAGAGTTCAGAGAAACCTAGAAGGACTTATATGAACTGATGCTGACTGAGAGGAGCAGAACCACCAGAACATTATACACAGTAACAGCAACATTGTATGATGATCAACTGTGATATACTTGGCTCTTCTCAGCAGTCCAATGATCCAAAACAATTTCAAAGAACTCATGATAGAAAATGTTCTACACATCCAGAAAAAAGAACTGTAGATTCTGAATGCAGATTGAACCATACTGTTTCTACTTTTTAGCTGTTTTTTTTTCTTTTTAGAGGTTTTCCTCTTCTGTTCTGATTCTTTAACAATATGACTAATGCAGAAATACATTTAATGTGATTGTACATATATAACCTATTTCAGATTGCTTTCCATCTTGGGGAGGGAAGGAGGGGGGAGAAAAATTTGGAACTAAAAATCCTATGAAAACAAATGTTGAAAACTATCTTTACTAGAGATAACTGGAGGGACAGCTGGGTGGCACGGTGGATAAAGCACTAGCCTTGGATTCAGGAGGACCTGAGTTCAAATCTGGCCTCAGACACTTGACACTTACTAGCTGTGTGACCCTGGGCAAGTCACTTAACCCTCACTGCCCAGCAGGAAAATAAATAAATAAATACATGTAAGTGGAAAATAATAAAATACCTTTATGATTTAATAGAAAATAAGGGGAAAAAAAGAAAAAATGGCCCCTAGATAAGAGGAACCACCAGGTTGCCTAAGGATGAGCAATCTCAGGTTGGAAATGGAACATATCAAAGCTTTCTTGACAGTCAGCAGTAGATTTGGTCCTACAGCTAACTCCTATACTTTCAGCCTAAATGAGATAGGGAGACCCAGTCTTTAAAACACAAAAGCAACTGATCTTCTGTAGTTACCTTCACAGTCTTATAAATATCCTCAGTGGCAAATGCTTGCCTTTGTGGGTGGATTTGATTTTGGAAAACAGCCTAAAGACATTCACAATGAAGTTTACTGAATATGGATCAAACTGGGCCATAAAACTTGCTATCATCTCCCTTTTAAATCTGACAAGACAGGATAGCAGGGTGGCGGCATATGATGGCTTTCTTCAAGTATCTAAAAGGCTGTTATATAGACAAAGGATTAGTCTTGTTTAGCTTAACTCCATAATGCAAAACTTTGAACAAATTTTGACTTGTTATATGGGAAAACTTAACAATGAGAGCTGTACAAAACTGGAAAAGACTGCCCCAGGCAGTAGTAGACTTCCTCTAACTAGACTCTTCAAACAGAAGCTGGATGGATTGCCACTTATTGGATATGATGGAGAGGAGATTCTCATTCAGATACAGGCTAAATCAGATGGCCTTTGAGGTCCCTTCCAACTATGATACTCTGTGGATTTAAATCAATATGATGACAAAGTAATAAGACAGAATCTCATGGTAGATTAAGATGTTAGGAATGAACAAAATTCTAGAGCTTATCAAAGCTAGTTTCCTCATTCAATGAATGACTGAAGAAACTGGGACTCATGGGAACAATTCATTTTTGAAGGCCATTGAATAAGAGGAGATCAACAACATTTTGAGTAATAGTGACAATGATCCAAAAGTATAACTGCCAATAGGATTATAGTTAATGTAGTTAACTGAGTCTGTTCTGAGGATGGTGGTGGGTTGGTTGGTTCATAGGATCCAGATATCACTGTGTCAAAGCTTTGCCAAAGTAAATGGGGTGATCAGTCCCATTAACCAGTGAGATTTTCCTAGTAGTAAAACACTGTTCCCATTAGTATGAATGAGTGAACAAATTAATGAAATGCCTTTATAAAGTGCTTGCTGTGTACAAAGCACCAGGAATACAAATAGAAAAGTGCCATCCCTGGATAGAGCACCGGCCCTGGAGTCAGGAGTACCTGAGTTCAAATTCGTCCCCAGACACTTAACACTTACTAGCTGTGTGACCCTCGGCAAGTCACTTAACCCCAATTGCCTCACTAAAAAATTTTTAAAAAGAAAATTAAAAAAAAAAAAGTGCCATCCCTTCTCTGAAGTAGTTCCCATTCTAGTGGTGGAAGACAACATATAGGAAGTTTCGGTTGCAAGTCAGATGGGAAGGTCAAGTGGTTCCGTGATCCTTAGGGTATAGAAGTAAAGAAGATGATGATATATCTTATTTAATGTCATTTCTACTAATAAACCCATGCCCATTTCTGATGTTGAATCCATTCACAGTGCCAAGGTCTTTGGAAGTTGAGTTTTCTTTTCCAAGTCTTCAACAGCTATGGTTTCTGAGGAGAAAGGAATGATACTACCCACAGATGCAGTTGCTAGGCCCAGTCTTCAGAGGAGTTGCTTCCTGAAATGATGGCTTCATGGGTTAGGATGGTAGCAAGATAGGTAGCGTGGTGAGTGCTCTCACTCCTAAGACTTTGGAGATCACTTCCCCAGCAGTGGCAGTTGGTTACTGGGTGCCAGTGATGGTAGTAACAATGAAGAAAAGTAGGCCCTTCTTCACAGTATTTGCTTCACCCCTCAATGATGGCTGCAGAGTCTGAAGTGGAAAGGGAAGACAAGAGGAATAACTATTTCTAGTTTTCTAGAATATTTTTCCTCAGAGTATCTTGCTGGTTCAACTATGGAAAGCATTACACACACACACACACACACACACACACACACACACACATACACGCACACACCTAAGTGTCTTTTGGTTCTACTTTTATTGCTTATTATTTAATACTAAGCCATAATTTTTATCAGAATGAGAGAGCTCCTAGCTTGAAAACTCCCTCCATAAATGCAGATTGGTTAAAAAAAAATCTCTGTAATTAATAGTCTTAGAGTATAACCTGGGTGACTGAGAAGTTCAATGATTCCCCATTGTCAGAGGCACACACAGTCAGAGGCAGGACCAGAACCCATTTCTTAGTCAGTCAAAAAACATTTTAAACACCTATGATGTGTCAGGCACTGTGTTAAACACTGGGACAGTGTTCTAAGTGATTTTGAGTCCAAGGATGGCTCTCTATCTACTGCACCATGCTACCTTTCCAATTATTTATATAGAAACCCTAAAGGGGATTTCTTAAAGAGATGAAGGTCATTACCAAGAAATTCTTTATTTAAAAAAAAAAGTTTAGAACAAACATGCAGAATAAGGTAAGTAGTTAACCAAAGGTTGATGAGCAAGGAAAATGGTTTAGCTGAGGTCAGATAATCAGCATGGGTTTCATGACTTTCTCCAGCAGTCTAACAGCACCAGATCAGCAATGGAGGAAACAGATGGCAGAGACTATACAGTATTGGAAATCATCATGACAGAATGTCAAGTGTTCCAGGGAACCTAGAATGCTAATGACTATGAATGGCTGATCAAGGAGTCCAGGCTGGGAAAGAAGACAGGTGGTGAAAGAAATCAGGCAAAGAACTAGATACCAGGGAAGAGTTAGAAGCCCAAAGGTCACAATAAAGGCAAAGAACAGGTTCAAGAGGAGGGAGAAGCCTAGGGAGGTGAAAGCTCAGAAAATTGTGGTTAGAGAAAGAAAGTTCAAAATTCAAGATCTTGGAAATAAAGCATCTCCAAGTGATTTGGATGCCCAATGAGTTATTGATATGGAATAGAAATTGTCACTTGTAGATGAGAAGCAAGGAGATCCATGAAGTGAAAATTTTAGACGAGTCATCAGTGTGAATACTTAATAAGAAGAGACAAAATAAAGTAAATGTTAGCAACTGATTCACTGCTTGATTTCACCTTGGTTATGTCCCCAACTGAAGTATCATGGACTTGTCTTGCACTTTTTTACATTTTTAATAAAAAATTCATACATGTTCAAACTACTCCTAGTCCATTTTCCAATTAAAAAAAAAAAACTTGCAAATTGTGTCCCCATAGCCTTTAGTCTTTCCTGATCTTTTTCTGATCTTTCTTTCAAGAGAACTACATTTGATTGCCAACAATGCATTTCTGAATGTCCCAACTCACCTTTCCAAATTCCCTACTCTGATCTTCTGCTTATTGTTTGTGGATAAAACATTAAAAAGGGAGGTTACCAGATAGCGCAATTGTCCTATGATCAACTTCCCCAATCTCAAAGAAGCAAATTCTTGTTTCTTAAACATGGCTTTTTGTCCTTTGGATCAGTAGCTCATATCATTTCTAATGTATAGATAATAGTCCCTTACTGACTACCAGGATCCATCTGAAGCAGTACTAGTATAGGCTTTCTTTTTGAAAGAGTTTGGAATTACAATAACTTCAGCTATACTAGACTAGAAAATAACTTTCAAAAACATATTTAAACAGAACAGAAAAGTTTCAACAAACATATATATGTATATGCATGTATATATGTTTATATATGTGTGTGTATGTATTATATATATATTTTTTTCTCCATAGCCCCACTCATGTATGTAACTTCACTGTCTACAAGTTATTCTGGAACAGAGTCCAAAGTCAGTGTGTAGAAATAAAGGGAAAGAGGCTGGGCTGAAAATCTTCTAAACTCATTTTCCCAGGGCAAGTTCTTGGTTTTTTGGGCCTCTCTTGCTTTCCTGCTGCTCACAAAGCAAATACAAGAGAAAACCCTACCAATGACTCCTTCTGGAAAACTAGATGCCCAGACCCTGAAACAAAGTAAACAGATTAAAGATGGCAAATGAAAGAAGACACATCACCAGACACAAGCAAATGTTTAAGATGCCAACCACTGTCCTCTCTACTTGTTCATCTGTCCCATGAGCCTGAATTGTGGTGCTTCTCCTATCCTGCATGACTGACCTCTCATGCTTCTGACCTTCATTTAGCAACCTCCTCCACTCCCAATTTCTATTTTATAAGTTATATTTTTCACTTCAAATACTCATGTTCTTGCTTCTCATATAGTAACTTGACTCTAATGCCAACTCCTAATTGCTGCCTTAGCAGAAAGCTATTGATATTGATTAAAAATAGAAAAGTAGATCAGTAAAATAGATTCTATCAATAAATAAGGCTTAGAAGCAAACAAACTATAGCCTAATGTCTGGCAAACCTAATAAAACAAATTAATGGGGGATGGAGAAAGAGGGTGGGAAGGAGGTGCTTCTTATTTGACAAGAACTACTAGGGAAACTGGAAAGCAACTTGGCAGAAGATAGGTTTGTATAAACCTCTCAAACTGTATTTCACAATAAATTCCAAATAAATAAGCAACCTAAATAGAAAAGGTCACATTCTTTTTAAAAATAGAGGAAAATCAACTCCAGTTAGGGAGGAAATCATAACCAGACAAAAGGTAGAGTAAAATAAATTTAGATTATATAAAGTAAACAAAATCAGTGCAATTAGATTATTTTGCATGAATAAAATCAGTGTGTCTAGAATAAGCCTAAAATAATTAAATTGGGGGGAATCATTACAATTAAGAAGTCAAATAAAAAAATCATTTTAAGTGATTACTATGTGCCTAAGTACTATGCCCTAACTATTCAGGTATTGGAATTCCTTATTTTCATGCCTGGAAAAGATCTTCCAAATCTCCTAAGCCAATTTTATCATTTTATAGATGAAAAACTAAAGGGTAGAGAAATTAAGTGATTTGCCTGAAATCAAAATATTACCTGATAGCAGGTAGAACCCATGACTAGAACCCAGGTTCCCTTTCCCCTATCCCAGCATTCCATTGCTTCTTATAATACCTAGTTTGGGGTCTCCCCTCTAACTTCACTGAAACACACATTATAGCATCAGTAAAGAATTTCTTGCATACAGCAAAATCCAGTGTTATACTGAGTGTGAACCATGCCTTTGAGATGTAAGTGGGTGAACATTTTACAGCAAAACCCATCTCAACATGAATCAAGAAACTCCATGCCATTTTCCCTTGGGAGCCATGAAACCACTAACCCAATAGAGGCCCCTTTAAGTACTTTTACAGGTATAACTTTGCCCTATGGAGACACTGTTATTCTGAGATTTCTCTGAACTTCTAGATTCTTATTTGTTTTATATTAAAATGCTCTGCCCTGCTGGCCCTTAAGTCTCACCGACTACCACAATATACAGACAATTCCATCGACCTACTTGTTCTCATTCAAAATAATCCTCTTTGGGGGGGAAAGTTTAGTATCTAATTTCCTTTTTGTCTGGCTCAATGTTTTGCTCTCATTATTAATGGGAAACATGGCATAGGAGATAGAGTGCTAGACTTGGAGCCAGGAATAATAATATAAAAATAACAATAACAATAACAGCACTTTACATAGCACTTTAAGATTTCAAAAGCATTTTACATATTATCTCATATGATTCTCACAAAACCTAACTTGCAGGTGCTATTAGTATCTCCATTTTACAAATAAGGAAACTAAGATTGAGAGAGGTTAAATCACTTGCCCAGAGTCGGTAAGCAAGTATCTGAGGTAGGATTTGTCCCTCAGTCAATAAACATTTTTAAACACCTACAATGTGCCAGGAACTGTGGTAAGAACTGAGGATACAAAGAAGGGCAAAAAGTAGTCCATGCCCTCAAGAAACTCAGGGATAACAAGCAAAGAAATATGTACACACAAGCTATATACAGGATAAATAGGAAATAATTAATTAAAGGAAGGCACTAGAATTGAAAGAAATTGGCAAAGCCTTCCTATAGAAAATAGAATTTTAGCTGGGTCTTGAAGGAAGTTCAGAGGATCAAGGAGGTAGAGAGGAGGAGGGAGAGCATTCTAGGCATGGAGGGAGAGGGAGAATCAGAGAAAATTTCCAAAGCTGAGAAACGGAATGTCTTGTTCATAAAATAGCAAGGCGATAGGGGCAGCTAGGTGCTTAAGTGGATAAAGCACCAGCCCTGGATTCAGGAGGATCTGAGTTCAAATCTGACCTCAGACGCTTGACATTTGTTAGCTGTGTGACCCTAGGCAAGTCACTTAACCCTCATTGTCCTGCAAAAAAACAAAAAACAAAAACAAAATAGCAAGGAGACCAGTGTCACTGGATTGAAGAGTAGGAGGTTGTGGGGAGGAAAAGCTAAGATGCTGTTTCTTGTCCTTCATTTAAAAGAGGACCAAGAACATCCTGGGATGATGTCTTGACTTGTCCATGAATTGGATTTAAGTAAGGTAGAGTTAACAAAGTCATCAGCCTCACTCTCTCCCAGAGTCATAGAAGTCCAATGGCAAGACAAAATTCAGGATGACTGGCAATGGGCTGGGATTCAGTGGATGAACTTGGTGTCTTTGATGTCTGACCAAACTAAGCACTCCAAAATGCCTGCTTCATGATCATTGGAACAAATTTTTCTCATATGGCCATTCCACCTAGGGAAAGTCTTCACATGGTTAGGGTAGGCCTCTCCCTTACTCACTGATGGGATTGAGGTCTGTCTGTTACCTTCAACCTGGCTTAGCCCATGTGCTGAATTGGTTTTACCATGCTGTGGTCAGTGTGCATGCTATACCATCTTAGAGCCACAGGTGAGAGTTGAGCGAGGGTGGACACCAAAAGTGGATAAGCAGCCCTTAAAAGGTCTCATAAATTCTAAAAATAGAGGTACTAGTCCTCCCTGAACACCTCATATACCCCAAGAATAAGATTTAAGAATACTGGAAAGGTAGGGGAAGAAGGTTATGAAGGGCTCTGAACACCAAACGAACTCAAGTCTTCATGAGTCCAATCATGAGTATATATCCTTCATGAATACTGTGAGAAAATGGGTAGTTGTCTCCTTGCAATGAGGATATAACAGTCAATCATACTCCTCCTGACCTGTTTTTAGGACAAAGGTCTCAGATCCCCTCCTCCCACTCTGGCTAACAAAATCACATGGTTCAAGGGGCCCTGGTCTCAATAAGGTCCACTCCAGAGTTGTGTCCATATAAGGAAGAATAAGATCCACTTCTGAGTTATTCTCATATAAGGAAGAACTGATTGGGGATGGGAATACTGCGTTCCAATTAGCTAGTTTTTGCGCATAGATTGTAACTCTTGAGTAATCAGACCAATGATGAAAAAGGGGAGGGTCCATTCCCATTAAGGACTAGGGTTTAAAACAGGGCCCATGATCCCCCTTTCTTTGCACCCATTGGATACACACTAGGGTGCCTCCTTCTTACAAGAAGGAAATAAACAAGCCTTTGTCACATCCCTGTTGAGTTTCTGAGAATTATTGAGAAGAGGATTATTTTCCCTCACAAATACATATCAGGAAATTCTCAGTTTTCATTCTACTTTAGATACTCACTAATTATGTGTGACTAGACATTAGACTTAATCTCTCTGTGACCCAGTTTCGTCAATTAGATAAGGCTGATAGTTTGCTCTTTGTACTAGACCCTGGAGAAACAATGATAAAAACTAACATAGTTCTTGCCCTCAAGAAGCATATACTCTTTTTGGGGTGGTAGAGGTAGCCTGGACAACATAGATACAAACAAATACAATAACAATAGCTTACATTTATACAATTCTTTGACATTTGCAAATTGCTTTACATACATTATGCCATTTGAGCCTTATAAGAGTCCTTTTGGGAAGGGTAAGGCTTAGCTATGATAAGCTATTATTATCCCCATTTTACAGGAACTATGCCCAAAAAATTATGAAAATAATCATATCCAGGGGCAGCTAGGTGGCACAGTGGATAAAGCACCAGCCCTGGATTCAGGAGGACCTGAGTGCAATCTGGCCTCAGACACTTGACACTTACTAGCTGTGTGATCCCGGGCAAGTCACTTAACCTTCATTGCCCCACAAAAACAAACAAACAAAAAATTATCTTTATAGATGAGAAAATTGCATCCCATGGAGGGAAGGTTATTCATACCAAGATGCACAGTGACATGGAGTGTTTGTGCCAACACCAGGAATAAAACCCTGTTCCCCTGACTTCCAAAGTATTGATCTTTTCAACACACCAAGATTTCTGATTATTTTCTATCTTGTGATAAACATAGTCAAAATTGTTCCTAACTTGTTCATCATGTCCAGTAACACCTTTCTCCCAAAATGATGGATTTGACAAAAACTGTCTGAGACCCCAGCTACCTTTAGAATAAATTCCAAAGTGAAAGCTAGCCACTTTAGGCATCCTTCCTAATCAATACACTCAAGTTAAGATTATTTTTCTAGAGCCTACACTGAGCCATGCATTGAAATTTTCTTTTGAAGCTCTCTTGGTTTCTATAAGCTCCAACATTCAGCATATTAAACAGAATTTGTCTATTCAATAAGCATTTAGTAAACACCTACTGTATGCCATAATAGCTCACTTTTCTATAGCTCTTCAAGGTTTACAACGTCCCTTCATCATAATAAACCAGTGAGGTAGGAAATATCGTAGAAAGAGCATTGGTTTTAGAGTCTGAAGACCTGAATTCATGTCTCATCTCTGATGCTAAACCTATGTGACATTGGACAAACAATTCTTTCTCTTTAGGCCCCAGTTTTCCCATCTATAAAATGAAGGAATCGGACTAGCCAAGAGGTTCTTATCTTGAGCTCTATGAATTTTTTAAAAAATATTTTTATGACTACATTTCAGTACAATAGATTTCCTCTGTAATCTTATGTATTTGATTTTATGCATTTAAAACCATTATTCTGAGAAAGAGACAATATACAGTCTTGCCAAAGGGGACAATGATACCAAAAAAAAAAAAGGAAGAAACTCTAGACTATTTGACCTCTGGCTCCCTTCTACTGCTCTAAATACTACAATTACATCCATTCTACAGATAAAGAGACATTAAGTGGCTTGTTTAGTATCATACAAGTGTGTGACTAGTGACTAGTAAGTGTCAAAGCCAAGACTTAAACCTCATGTCCTCTAACTCTTAAGTGCCTAACATAGCCCTGTCTTAGAATTCAGGGCCAGGCAGGAGAATGGGGAAGAGGAAGAGGAGGTAAAAAGCTAGAGACATGGTTCCTACTCTCATGGAGATTTTCTTCCATCAGAGAAAAGAAGATGTTGACATCAATAATATAAAAATAGGGGTAGCTAGGTGGTGTAGTGGATAGAGCACCGGCCCTGGAGTCAGGAGGACCTGAGTCTAAATCTGGCCTCAGACACTTGATACTTACTAGCTGTGTGACCCTGGGCAAGTCACTTAACCCCAATTGCCTCAAAAAATATATAAAAATAGAAGAGTATAAATGGATAAATGTCCTATTAGGCATATAAACACAGCTCTGTAGAGCTGTGAAGAAGGAGAAATCACTTGTGGCTAGTGGTTGTCAGAGAAAACTTCACAAACCTCTCTCCACAGTCCAAAATAACACCTTTCCAAAGGCACCTAGTTTACAACCACAGGAAAACATTTAAAGACACAAGAAGAATCACTCAGTCCATAAAGACAGATATGATTCTTTGTCATTTGGCCTGAGCACCCTTTAAATATGCCTTTGAAAGCCACAAGGACACAGTGGAAGAAAAGATGCTTCCACTGTTGGGTTCTCCTGGAAGAGAACAGAGTCTGCTGAAATACAGGCAAGGAAAAATTGGTCACGGTAGAACAGATGAAAGGTACGATACTGCCAAGCTGACAAAGGATGTGAATGCCTTCCAGAAATTATTGGGTTTGTTTCTCTTGCCATTGCTTGTTGGAGCAGGTATAGAAGGTCCAGGTTTAAATTTAGCTTTTGGAAATGAGTCTGAATAGGAGAATGAGTTCCTTCAATATTCTTTTCCCTCTATAAAACCCTTTAACGTTTAGTTTTAAATTAAAATAATGGACAAAGTTGGTCTTAAGAATCCAGTCCACACATCAAACAACTAACCAAAGAAGGCCCCATATACCAAAATGTTAAGATAAATGTATGGATACATATGCACATATACATATATGTGTATATATAATGGGTGTGTGTTTTATATGTAGACATATGTGCTTAAATATACATATTTACATATGTATTTATGTATCTGTATATATCTTACACATATACATATTTATCTCAAGATGAGCATTTTTGGTATTATAACTATCATGTAATTTGAGTTACTATAGAAAATGTACAGCAAAAAAATTTTTTTTTAACTTTTTTTCATGAATAGGTTGTGTGTTATACTAAGACAAAATGGGAAACTACCATGCACTGATAATAGCACTATTAAATGCACCCCTCTAACAAATGGGCCACTTTGAGTGATCCTATCACTGGGGAAAGAGAAAGCTTCATTTTTATTTAGAAGGTGCCTAGTAAATTCCAATTCACCCCTACCAGAAACCCATTCTGTGCCATTATGGCAAGTGATCTTACCTCTTTCTGTGTCATGGGAAATTTTGACAGTTTGCTGAAGTGTATGAACCCTTTCTGAGAATAACATTTTCAGAGCATAAGATAAAATACATAGGATTACAAAGGAAACCAATTATATGACATTCAGTTACCAAAGCATTTGTTTTTAAAATTCTTGGACTCTGACTTAAGGATCCCAAGTTTGGGAACTGCGATTCAAAAAGATCATTCACATTAATTAAGAGATATATATAGCTACTGATATACTAAAGGAAGACACACTATGGTTCACAGACATATACCAGGCAGATGAATGCATGGGACTGTCTACTGGAGGAGAATGTTCTTAGAGAACTTTTTATCCTTAAGCATAGTGTGAACCTTCCTTACTGCCAGACCTTCAGCACAGTTTTGACACTGATAAAACTGGAAAATTCGTATTGGATGAGATCTTATTAAAGATTATATCATTTGAATAGGTGAACTAACTCTTCCAGACCAATGGGATATTTTTTTTTTTTGCAGGGCAATCGGGGTTAAGTGACTTGCCCAGGGTCACATAGCTAGTAAGTGCTAAGTGTCTGAGGTCAGATTTGAACTCAGGTCCTCCTGAATCCAGAGTCAGTGCTCTATCCACTGGGCCACCTAGCTACCCCTCAATGGGATATTATTAAAATCCCTAGAACTGTGGTTTATTAGGTAGTATGATATAACTCTGAAAGAAAATTTCCATCATAGAAATTGAGACCTGAAAGTGACCTTAAAATGTATCAATACCAGGCCTTTATATTACACATAAGGGATAGAGAAAATTGCTTGCCAGATTAGCTAACTAGTACCAGAGCCAGATCTGGTCTCCTCCCTATTTTAGTGCTCTCTCCATTGAACCATACAGGTTCATAATCAATAGTGATCACATGAGGAGGATCATAGATTTAGAACTAGAAGGGACAGTTGCTTCTCATTTGCATATGTTTTATATAATTACAAGCCATCCTTATCTATTCATTAAGAACAGGGATACTTAGGATAAGGAACTAAGGCCCAGAGAGGCTAAGGAACCTACCCATATACACAAAGGTAGTAAGTAGCAGAACTGGTATTCAAACTAATTCAGCAACCTTTCCAATATGTGGCACAAGTGTAAGATCAATGTCTATTTTTAAGACTATGGGCTTCAGGGCCTCTTTCTTTTTAAGCTTCCAAGAAATAGAATTGTTGCCATTCATTTTTAAACAAATTTTTACTTATTTCATTAATTTTTTACCAATTACATTTTAATTAACTTTTTATTTTGATTTCCAAATTCCCTCCTTCCCTCCCATCCTTCCCCCACCCCTTGAGAAGACAAGCAATATGATATTGATTATACATGTGCAGTCATGCAAAATATTTCCATGTTAGCTATGTTACAAAAGAAAACAGAAAAAAAAGGAAAATAAAGTAAGTGAATAAAATATGCTTCAGTCTACACTCTGACTTCATCAGCTCGTTCTCTGGAGGTGGATAGCATTTTTTCATCATGAGTCCTTTGGAATTATCTTGGATCATTGTCTTGATCACAGTTGCTAAGTCATTCACAGTTAAATATCATTACAATATTGCTGTTAGTATGTACAAGGTTCCCTTGGTTCTGCTCACTTCACTTTACATAAGTTCATATAAGACGGCTTGGGTTTTTCCCCTAAAACAATTATGCTCATCATTTCTTTTTTTTTAGTGAGGCAATTGGGGTTAAGTGATTTGCCCAGGGTCACACAGCTAGTAAGTGTTAAGTGTCTGAGGCCAGATTTGAACTCAGGTACTCCTGACTCCAGGACCGGTACTCTATTCACTGCGCCACCTAGCTGCCCCTATGCTCATCATTTCTTAAAGCATAATCATATATTACAACTTGTTCAGCCATTCCCTAATTGGTGGCCATCCCATCAATTTCTACTTCTTTGCCACTACAAAAAGAACTGCTATAAATATTTTTATATAAATAGGTCCTTTTTAATTTTCTCTAATCTCTTTCAGATACAGACCTAGTAGTGAGATTGCTAGATCAAAGGGGAGGCACAATTTTCTAGCCTTTTGAGTATAGTTCAAAATTGTTCTCCAAAATTGTTGGACCAGTTCACAACTCCACCAACAGTGCATCTGTCCCTATTTTTCTACATCACCTCCAGCATTTGTCATTTTGCCTTTCTATCATGTTAGCCAATCTGATAGATATGAGATGGTATCTCAGAATTGTTTTATTTTGCTATTCCTTAATCAATAATGATTTAGAGTATTTTTTCATTTGACTATTGATAACTTTAATTTTTTCTTCTGAAAACTGGCTGTTCATATCCTTTGACCATTTATCAATTGGAGAATGACACTTGTTTTCTACACCTCCAGCTTTTATCTTTATTCTGAGCCAACCAGATGTTTTGGATGGATGAACAAGAAAAGGACACTTTAAGGCATCAGGAAATACTGCTAAGGAGTCCTAACTCTTCTACCACCACCACTATAACCTCCTCCACCTATTGAAATCAGACCTAACCTTAAAGACCAACTCAAATGCCTCCACTTTCATGAAGCTCTCTCTAATTAAAAGTGGAAGTGATCTCCTTTAAACTCCAAGAAAACTTTGTATCTCTCCTATGTACATATCATACTCTGCTTTATATCATCTATTTGTGATAGCTAAGAGGCATGGTAGATAGAATGCTGAACCTAGAGTCAGGAAGACCTGAATTCAAATTCATCATTAGACAGTTACCAGCTGTGTGACCCCGGGTAAATCACTTAGCCTCTATCTACCTCAGTTTCCTCAATTGTAAGATGGGGGTTATAATTACACCTACTTCACAAGATTGTTATGATGATCAAATGTGTTAATATTTGTAAAGCACTAGGCACAGAATCCAACATATATTAGGCACTAAATAAATGCTTATTTCCTTCCTTTTGTGTTCCATTCTGCTTTGTATTATTTGCTTGTGTTCAATTTTAATTACTTTCTGCACTAGATTTTAAATTCCTAGAGCACAGGGAGTAGGCATTACAGGTCAAGGACTGCATATTGTTCACCTTTCTAAACTACTCCATGCCCATTAAGCATCTTACAAATTCAATGCATGTTCAATATTTATTGCTAGACATATCTGACCTAACCCTAATTAACTGCTTAAACCTACTCCCTTTCTGGAAAACCTATGGTGGATAGAGTTCCAGGCCTGGAGTCAGGAAGGCCTTAGCTCAAAACTGACATTGGGCACTTACCAGATGCATGAACCTGAGTAAGTCATTTGATCTCCATCTGACTCAGTTTGGGGGCAGTTAGATGGCACAGTGGATAGAGTGCTGGGCCTGGAGTCAGGAATACTTCTCTTCCTGAGTTCAAATCCTCAGACACTTACTAGCTAAGTGTCCTTGGACAAATCACTTAACTTTGTTTGCCTCAGTTTCTTTATCTGTAAAATGAGCTGGAGAAGGAAGTGGCAAACTACTCCAGCATCTTTGCCAAGAAAACCCCAAATGGAGTCAGGAAGAGTCTAACACGACTGAATAAAAATTAAAAATAGGGCTAAATAATAGCATCTACTTTATAAGGTTGTTGTGAAGATCTAGAGAGATAATATTTATAAAGCATTTAGTACAGTGCCTGGCACATAGGTGGTGCTATATAAATATTACTTGTTAATATTATCATTAGAAATCATACCATCTGAAAAGTAGTTGAAGGAAATGATAACTTTTTTTTTTTGGTGAGGCAATTGGGGTTAAGTGACTTGCCCAGGGTCACACAGCTAGTAAGTGTCAAGTGTCTCAGGCCATATTTGAACTCAGGTCCTCCTGAATCCATGGCTGGTGCTCTATCCACTGTGCCACCTAGCTGCCCCTATGATAACTTTTAATCTAGAGAATACAACAATGATAGCTGTTTTTAAGTGTTTTAAAGGTTGTCCCATATAAAAGGAGTTAATCTTATTTAGCTTGAACCCCAAGGGTAGAACTAAGAGCTGTGGAGGAAAGCTATAAAGTATAATATCCAGTCTTAAAAGATGAAAAAAAAAACCTTTCTTGCACTTAGAGTCTCAGTTTCCTCACTTGTAAAATGGAGTACTTGCACTACCTATTCCATAGGTTTATTGTGGGGAAAGTATTTTGTAACCCTAAAAGTGATGTAGAAATGTATGTATTATTATTACTACCAGGAGTAGCCATGGCACTCTGTCTTCATACTATCTCTCACTCTTGACTTAGCTATTTTCCACATAGCTCCTCTGTCTCCAGTTACTTTTTTTTTAAGTGAGGCAATTGGGGTTAAGTGACTTGCCCAGGGTCACACAGCTAGTAAGTGTTAAGTGTCTGAGGCCAAATTTGAACTCAGGTACTCCTGACTCCAGGGCCGGTGCTTTATCCACTGCGCCACCTAGCCGCCCCCTGTCTCCAGTTACTTTTACAAACCCTAATGTATAGCTTCATTCTGCCCTACTGCCACCCACTCCACCTCTTGCTTTCCCTGGATTAACAGAGCCAGATTTCAGGACCTCAACATCCTCTTCAGTATGGGACTCCCCAGCCTGGAATAGCATTTCCTTGTCTTATCTCTAAAAAAGAACTTCTGAGCTACCTCTGATATAACAGCTGACTTCCCCAAACTATGGATATCACCTGGTTTCCCACCATAAGGAGTTTCCAGCTGGGCTCCTTACTGTGTTTAGTAATTGAAGGATGTACTCTTCTTAATACTGTAGTTTAGACCATTGTGGGGTGGGGAGGGGGCAGAAAGGAAGAGAGTTTGGAGCTATGATTATATCAGTGTCAGGAAGGAACTTCAAGAGTAGAAACCTCCACCATAGAACTGTGGGAGGAGGATAAGCACAATAATGCACTGTTGATAGTGTGTTGTTTAAAAATCTAAATGTGGATTCTAATCTGTCCCCCACCCCCAGTTTTTGGGGGGAACTGGCTAAAACTACTGATAAATTCACTAAGAGTTTGGGCTTTTAAGGGTTTATTAAAAGATATAAGATAGGAGTAGCTAGGTGGTGCAGTGGATTCAGGAGCCCTGAATTCAGGAGTACCCAAGTTCAAATCTGGCCTCAGACACTTGATACTTATTAGCTGTGTGACCCTGGGCAAGTCACTTAACCCCCATTGCCCCACAAAAAAAAATATATAAGATAGTGAAGAGAGAGAAAAATTGAGAACAAATTCCTTATAGCATTGAAATCTTAGCCTTCCTAACAGCCCATGTGAAGTCCTGCCACCAAGCCAATGTCTGGAACCAAAAGAGAAAGATGCTGTCCATCATCCTCAGCTTCCTACTTCCTGTCCTCCTCCCAGAAATGGAAGGTTCTTCAAGTTGATTGGCTGAGAGTGGTCTCCTGTTGATGTCGAAGTCCATAGCCTCTGAGAACACTTGATGTCTCAGTCCACAGTCTCTGAGAACACACTCTCCTGAGGGTTGGCTAAATTTAAACTAGATGGCTAACAGGGCAGGCCAGGTGTGGTTAAAATCTAATCACCTTTAAGTGTGTACTTAGTAGTTCCTCATTCACACCCAGTTCAAACACTACTAAGTCAATGAAGTCAGACCCCTGGGCATCTGCCAAATTCCATTATTTTACCACAATAGAGTAATGAATTGGCCAAACATTCTGAAAAACAATTTGAACTTATATCAAAAAGTGACTAAAATATACATACCCAATATGTACATGCCCAGTGATACCAACGATCAGGCATATATCACCAAAGAGGTAAAAGGCAGAACAAAATGACTCATATTAACAAAAATATATATGGCAGCATTGTTTGTTGTAGAAAAAAACTTAAAATGGGTACCTGGTAATTGGGGAATTAGCAAAAGAATTGTGATATATGAATATGATGGAATATGCGAAAAATGACAAACTCAAAGAATTCAGAGAAAGGAAGATTTGGAAGGTCAAATACAATTTGAAATTAGCAGAAACATTAAAACCATTTACATGATGACCACAATAACATAAATCAGTCAATCAAAAAATATTTATTGTGTCTACTAGGCACTATGCTAAATGTTAGGAATATAAAAAGAGGCAAAAGACAGTCCCTGCCCTCAAGGAGATCATAATCTACTAGAGGAGACAACAAGCAAATTAATATGTACAAACAAATTATATACAATATGAAAAGGAAATATGGAACAGGAAGGCATTGAGTTAAAAGGGTTGGAGAAGGCTTCCTGTAGGAAATGAGATTTTAGTTGAGATTTGAAGGAAACTAGGGACACCAGTAAGTGGAGAGGAGGAGGGAGAGCATTTCAAGCATGGGGGTCAGACAGGGAAAATGCCTAGAGTCAAGAGATGGAGCATTTTGTTTGCAAAAAAGCAAGGAGGCCAGTGTCACTGGATCAAAGAGTACATGATAATTTGGAACTATGCCCAAAGGGCTAAAGAACTTTGCATACCCTTTGATCCAGCAATACCACTGTTGGGTTTATATCCTAAAGACATCCCAAAAAACAGAAAAAGGCCTATTTGTACAAAAATATTTATGGTAGTTCTTTTTGTAGTGGCTAAGAATTATAAATGCCCATCAATTGGGCAATGGCTAAACAAGCTGTGGTATATGATGCTGATGGAATATTATTGTGCTATAAGAAATGACAAGCAGGATGATTTCAGAAAGGCCTGGAAAAACTTGAAGAACTTATGTATAGTGAAGTGAGCAGAACCAAGAGAATGTCATGCACAGTGACAGCAATATTATTTGAGGAAGAACTGTGAGTGACTTAACTATTCTCAGCAATACAAAGATCCAAGACAATCTCAAAGGACTAATGATGAAACACACTACCTCCAAAGAAAGAACTAATAATGATTGACCACAGACTGATGCATGCTATTTTTCACTTTCATTTTTTCTTTTGTTCATTTTCTTTTACAAAGTGACAAATATGGTAATGTTTTACATAACTGAACATGCATAACTTATATCCTATTGCTTACTGCCTTAGGGAGGAGGCAGGGAAGGAAAGGAAAGAGGGATAGAATTTGGAACTCAAAACTTTTAAAATGTTTATTATTTAAAAACAACAAAGAGTACATGATGGAGAGTAAGGTTTAATAAGACTAGAAAGGTACAGGGTGAGGGAGGGGTAAGGTTATGAATGCTAAATGCCAAACAGGATTTTTAACTTGATCTTGAAGGCCACCAGAATTTGTTGAGAAGCAGGACACATGGTTAGATGGACCTGCATTTTAAGAAAATCACTTTGGTGACAGGAGAATGGATTGGAGTTGGGAGACACTTAAGATAGTCACACCTGAAGGCTATTGCAATAGTCCAGGCATGAGGCAATGAAGTCCTGTACCAGAATAGTGGCAATGTCAAAAAAAGAGAATGGCATATTGGAGAGATTTTGCAAGGTGAAGATGCCTTTGAAACAGTTTGGACATCTGGGTTGAGAGATAGTGAGGAGTCAAAGATGACACACTTGGGTTGGAATACAACTCAATGCACTGCCCAATCACAACCTGAGAAGATTGATGATGAAGCATACTGCCTATCTTTTGGCAAAGATGATGGAATAGAGGTACAGAATAATACATTCATTTTTAGACATGACCAATGAGTCCATTTGCTTTCCTTAAGTGCATTTATTTATTAAAAGGGAGGGTTTCTAGGGAGTGGGAGAGGTGAGTTAGTGGGTAGTACTGGAAATGAGAGAGGAAGAGAGGGAAAGACAGAAACGGAGAAACAGAGAACAGAGACAGAGACAGAATGAATGGAAAATCCAAAATACAAAGAAGAAAGCAAAAAAAAATCTTCAGAGGGGACTCAAACAAATATTCATTCTGGTACTAACTTTTAAAAGATAACACATATTTTTTAAAAAAAAAACAAACTTTGGGGCAGCTAGGTAGCACAGTGGATAGAGTGCCAGCCCTGGAGTCAGGAGGACCTGAGTTCAAATCTGGCCTCAGACACTTGACACTTACTAGCTGTGTGACCCTTGGCAAGTCACTTAACCCCAATTGCCTCACAAAAAACAAAAAACAAAAACTTTGCTAACAGTAATTCACAATTCCATATAAATCCCTCTTTTATTTTTGAAATATTTATTTGTTGATGAATTTTAGGTTCATAAGAAAAATAAAATGCAATTATTTATTTTAAAGGAAAGTAAAGAATGAAAGAAGGAAGGGAGTGAGGGAGGGGGGAGGAAGGAAAGTCAAGGTCCTGATCCATCTTGCTGCTTCCCACCCCCCACCTCCAAAAAAAAATAAACCTCCCTTGATCAAAGCACATCAGCAACTCATGTGTGATTTATTATTTAATGGTGTTGCCTGTGGGCACTGAATAACTAAGAGACATTCCCATTTCACACAACATATGACAGAGGCAGGATTTGAACCCAAATTTTATTGACTCCTGACAGCAGCTTTTCATTTGCAAATAATTGATACAATTGTACATCATCATTATCTATTCATTAAAATAGATTGATTGAGGACCTTTACTAATTAAGTCCAAAAAGTACTTCCTATATGCAGGGCTCTAGGCTAGGCTTTGAGGTACAAAGATGAAAAATTTCACAGCCCCTGCTTTCCAGTAGCAATGTTTCATTGGCCTAAGATGAATTTTTTTTATTAAAATTTAGAAAAATTTTCATAAGATTTAGAGTTCCAAATTTTTCTCCTTCCCTCCCTTTCCTCTCCCCTCCACAAGACATCATCCAATCTGATATAAGTTATATATGTACAATCCACAAGTGCTCTTTTTATCATTTCTTTCTATGGGGGTGGATAGTATGCTTCATCATTAGTCCCTAGAGATTGTCTTGGATCATTGTATCGCTGAGAGTAGTTAAGTCATTCACAATTGCTCATCTAACAATACTGCTGTCACCATGCACAATTCCTTCCAGTTCTGCTCACTTCACTATAAATCAGTTCATATGACCCTTTCCAGGTTTTTCTGGTATCAACCTGTTTGTAGTGGAATGTTATTGTGCTATAGGAAATGACAATCATATACCACAGCTTCTTCAGTCATTCCTCAATTGATGGACATTACCTTGATTCCCAATTCTTAGCCACCACAAAGAGTTGCTATAAATATTTTTTGTACAATTTTCCTCCTTTTCTCTTTTTTCATGATTACTATTGTTAACTATTTCCCTTCATCATATTCCCTTCCCCATGATATTTACTCTATTATCTATCTTCTTTCACCCTATCCCTCTTCAAAAGGGATTTGCTTCTGTCTGTCCCCTCTCCCAATCTGCCCTCCCTTCTTTTGCCCCTTTCTCTTTATCCCCTTCCCCTCCTATTTTCCTGCAGGGTTAGATAGATTATTCGACCCAATTGAGTGTGTGTGTTATTCCCTCCTTGAGCCAATTCTGATGAGACTGAGGGCTTTGAGCCAATTCTGATGAGTGTTAGACTCATTTACTGCCCAGATTAAATAGATTACTCCACCCAATTGAGTATGTATGTTGTTCCCTCCTTGAGCCAACTCTGATGATATTAAGGTCTTTGAACCTATTCTGATAAGTGTAAAATTCATTTACTGCCCTGCTTCTGCCCCATCTCTTTCCCTATTCCATAAGCCCTTTCCTGTTTCTTTCTTGTGGGATTTCACCCCATGCTACCTCTGCCCTTCCTTCTCCCCCAGTGCATTCTCCTCACCCCTCAATTTAACCCTAAAGATGTCATCATGGAGCAGTCAGGTGACACAGTGGACAAAGCATCCACCCCAGACCCAGGGGGATCCCAGTCAAAACCTGGCCTCAGACACAAGACAGTCACCCACTGCACGACCCCAGGTATGTCCCCCAACTCCAATTTTTTATGGTTCTTTAGGGTCTTGTATTTGAAAGTCAAATTTGCCATTCAGTTCAGGTCTTTTCATCACAAATACCTGAAAGTCCTCTTTTTCATTGAAAGCCTAAGATGAATATTAGTGTATGCCATCACTTATAATAAAACTGTGCTTCTTTAAAAAAAAAAAAAAGCAAAAATAAATTATGTAATATAAACTACTTGATAATTCAGTCTTTTATTGAACTATTGTCAATCAAGGGGTCAGGGGGAAATGGACACATTACCTGTAGCTTTTAAAAAATGGTATTAGGATCATCATTTAATACAAACACATAATTCTCTATACACACTAAACACAAATTCAAGTTAGTATGTTACCTTCCCCCATCCTTGACCCACTCGTGGAACCAGATTATCTCCTTCAGTTGTTTATCCATGATGAGTTTTGCCATGCATTTTTCTGCTAGACAAAACCCTTTATAATTTATGGGAAGCTGAAATCATGTGTTTCTGATTAGTTTATACTTTAGGGCATCAAAATACTATTTTGTAAGAGTTATTTCAGTGTCCAAACAATTTTTCAAAGCTTTTTTTTCCTTTCTTAAAAACAGAGGTCATCTTTTGCCCAGGGAAAATGAACCCAAATTTGGATCAGTATCCCAAGACCATGCATTTGGAGCAGGCACTCAATTCAACAAAGTAGATGTCATATACACCACAAAATCCCAAAATTCTGATCAGTGTGACCTAGCCGGAAAAACTGCCATTTCCTTTAGGGCCTGCCACAAAGGATTTCAATTTACTCCTTTTGGGTTTACTGTATGTTTTGGAAAGTACTTGTATAAGTCAAAATAAATCTTTCCAAGGGAAGTCCATTGGCTTCTGAGACCAATCAACAAGGGTTAGTTTTTCCATTCAAACACAGCATCTTTTGAGTGATGCCAAAAGATGTAATTGAAGAGATGCCCATTCTGTTTTGAAATTTTAAACCAGGCTGCAAAAATTCTTTTGTTCAGGATTCTTTTCAAGCAATTTACCACATAAACATGTGTGTTATAGGCTTGTTCTGAAACAAGGAGAAATATGAATGAGAATTATCTACATCAATGCTTATTAGCATCACCAGTTACAGTCAGCAAAGTTTTATGAAGTACCTACAATCTGAATCTCATGCCATCCCTGATCTTTTACTCCCTGAACTCTCTCTGTCCTTTCTTGCTAAATGTACAGTAATATCCACTTCATGTTTCTGGCTCCAACATCTAAGTCTCCTTTAGCTGAAACTAGAGCCCCATAAGTTTCTTGAGATGAAGGATCATTCCTTTCTTCTTTTTTTAATAGTATTTGCATCCCTAGATCTCAGCACAATACCTAGACATTATTGCCTTCTAGGAAATAGCAGGCATTAAATAAATACTGATTTGTTTATTATGTGATAAAAGTCCTGTCCCAAGTTAGTAATAAAAGAATATTTTATATAGATTATGATCAGTCTATTTTGCCAAATCTTGGATTGGTCTTTATAATATAGGTTGGAGTAATTTAGCCCCAAACATGAAAAAATTTATTCTACCAGCAGAACATTAAAGAGGACAGCACATGTTAATATTGAGTGTGACTTGACCTCTTCCTATTTTTGTAAGGTAATAATTTAATAACTAAACTACTGCTCTTCCTTACTAAGCAAATGCAAGAGATTTGACTAATAGCATAATGTAACTTGGATTTCTTGATAAATGCATCAGCTCTTATATGTGCAAATGGGCATTTAAGTAGTTAAGTGGGAGGCTACACACTTATTCTAACAGTGATGCTATTGTTCAAAACATTTTGAAGACTATTATTTTGGAGTTAATACAAATAATCAATCAATCAATAAACAGTTACTTAAGCATATAAGGGCCAGGCACTATGTTAAAAACTGGGGTTACAAAAAGAGGCAAAAGACAATCCCCGCCTTCAAGGAACTTACAGTCTAATGGGGAGACAACATGCAAGCAGGTTATACACAAGATAAATCAGAAATAATTAACAGAGGGAAGGCACTAGAATTAAGAGAGGTTAGGAAAGGCTTCAAGAAATCCTTAAAGACTACAGGGCTCTGAACTTCATTTGTTATTGAGAAACCTGAGATTGAGGAGAAACCTGAAACCTGTAAGAATTCCTTAAGGAGAAAGTTATAATATTAAATGTTTTCCTTAAAAGAAAATGTCCTCTTCTTCTTAGTGCCATCTTGTCAACTTCTGCTGCGCCATGAGAGCCTAGTGGAGGAAGAAGCAAATGTGTAGGTTGAAATGCAAGAGGAAAAAGATGAGGCAGAGGTCCAAGTAATCAGACTGTGCTGACTACTGAGGCCACAGGAGCATAGATGGAATGACCCTTGGTGACATTCTTGGGAAGGCAGAGACCATCTGGAAATTTCACTCTCCCTACAAAGCACTGTGCTAGCTCTACCATCTGACAAAGAACTCTTACCACCATCTGACACCTCCCTGACCTCCTTTTAATTCAGATTCCACCTACCTGCTTCTTGATTTTGTCCTGTGGGACTCCTATCATTCTGGACTGATTGTTCATTGTGGCTTAGTGTAGTGCAGCTGTACAAAAAATCATCACTACTTTCCTGTTAGAGAGAGAGAGAGAGAGAGAGAGAGAGAGAGAGAGAGAATGTATATTTCTGAATACTTTAACAAGAAAAATAAAGAATAGAACTAAGAATTGTGCAAACCAAAGAGGAACAAAACAGAAAGAAAATTATAGAACAATATCGCTAATGAATTTTGAAGCAAAAATGTCAAATAAATTATTTAACAAAAAGGCTACAGCAACACATTAATAAAATTATGCACAGTAATAATATTGTATTTATCCTTCAAAGGAAAACTATAAACATAGTAGACCATATTAATGGACCAAGACAAAATCACATGGCTTGACAAAATAAACATCTATTTGTTAGTAAAAGAAATTTAAACACCAAAAACCATAGGAATACAAGGACTTTTCCTTAATGTTATAAATAGTACCTATCTAAACCAAGAGTCAGTGTCATACATAATGTGGAAACATTAGAAGCCTTTCAAATAAAATCAGAGGTAAAGCAAGTATGTACATATTATTTAGTTGCTTTTGATCAGGTCATGACAATATAGGTAAAATGATGATACTATTTAAATTGATTTACTTATTCATTGCCATAGCAATCAAACTACCTAAAGGTTATTTTATAGAGATAGGAAAAAACCAAATTCATCTAAAAGAATAAATGGTCAAGAATTTCAATGGAAATAATGAAGAAAATAGGAATAAAGAGGCCTAAAAATATCATAAATCACTATAATACAAAGTTGTAATACTCAAAACTATTTGGTATTTATTAAAAATTAGAAAAACTGATCAATGGAACAGATTAGGCACATAATATATAGAAGAAAATAAGTGTAATAGACCATAGATATATCTCATAAACCCATGGACTCCAACGACTGACTCACTATTTGCCAAAATGTCAGGAAAACTGGAAAGCAGTACAGCAGAAATAAAATTTATGGTATCATCTCACATTAATATACCATAATAATTATATACAAAAAGATAATTTTAATTATATAAAATTTAAAATATTATGAACAAATAGAATTAGAAAAAAGTTAACTTGTTGGGAGGAAAGTTCATTGCAACAGGCTTCTCTGATAAAGATCATTGAGTCATGATATAGAGAAAATTGATTCAAATATATAAGTGCCATTTCCCAAAATAAATGGTTAATAAATATAAAGAGGCAGTTCTCAAAAGAAGCTCTCAACAACCATATGAAAAAAAAACTGTTCCAAAAGACTGGTTATAACAACTTTAAAGTACTACTTCATACCCATCAGATTGGCAATATTACAGTAAAGGAGAAGGGCAATTGTTAGGGCAGCTGTGAGAGGACAGAAACAATACCCTGCTGGTGAACCTGCAAATTAGTTGGTCCGGCCATTCTGGAAAAAATTTAAAACTATGCTGCAAATGTCGCTAAACTGTTAATACTCTTTAACCCAGTAGTGGCACTATTAGAATGATACTTCAAAGACATAAAAGAAAGAAGATAGGGGCTCATATATAAAAACAAACTTATATCAGCTCTTTTCATTATAGCAAAGAACTGGAAACTGAGAGAGTATCCATCAATTGTAGAATGATCAAAATTTTATGGCATATGAATATAATTGAATGTTAATACCCCATAAGAAATGATGAAAGAGATGGATTGCAAAAAAATGTGGAAAATTGTGTGAACTGATGCAGAACCAACAAAACAAGCTATATAACTTGTTTCAAGGGTTTTAATGAAGTTCTCATCTATTGAAACTGAAATACACAAAAGTTTTAGCAGCTGAAAACTGCACTAAGACTTTTGGGACACCCCCATATAAAGACTGTAACACAGTAAAAATAATAACAACTTTGACAAAAGTTTTGGGACCAACATTACTCCACAAGATAAATGATTAAACACACTCCACCTTCTGAAAGAGATCTAATGGGCTAGAGAATGAAAAATGAGACATACATTTCTTGACATAAATCAATGTGTGTGTGTGGTGGGGGGATGCTTTCTTGACCTTAGAAGTTGTTGGCTTTGTTTTAACAAAGTGGATTAGAAGATGAAATAACAATATCAAAGAAGAAAAGCATTTTTAATGAAGAGAAAAGAAATTTGGATGGAGACAGATGACTGGGGCAGCTTTGAAATGAACATTTTGTATTACATATTTTTAAAAGTTCAAACAGTGCTTAATAGAGATGGTTTCATATGCAATCCTCTTTTTCTGTTTGCATATTGAAAAGTTCATTTGGGTCAAGTAAAGAATAACAAAAAATAAGTCTTTAAATAATGGTTTGTATTTTTTAAAGTACCCAAAAGGAAATCAAAGGAATGCCCATCAACTGGGGAATGGCTAAGCAAGCTGTGGTATATGATTGTGATGGAATATTATTGTTCTATAAGAAACAAGCAAGATATTTCACGAAGTCCTGGAAAGACTTGTATGAACTGATGCATAATGAAGTGAGCAGAGCCAAGAGAATGTTGTGCACAGCGACAGCAATATTATTTGAGGAAGAACTGTGAGTGACAACTATTCTCAGCAATACAATGATCCAAGACAATCCCAAAGGAGTAATGATAAAGCACACTATCCACCTCCAGAGAAAGAATTGATATTAACTGAACACAGACTGAAGCATGCTAGTTTTCACTTTCTTTCATTTTTTCTTTTACCCATGTTTTCTTATACAAAATGTCTAATATGATAATATTTTACATAATAGTACAGGTATAAACTATTTCTGATTGCCTACTGCCTCAGGGCAGGAGGAGGGAAGGGAAAAGGAAAGGTAGAATTTGGAACTCAAAACTTTAAATAAAAATGTTTATTATTGAAATTTTAAAAATAAAGTAGACAAAAGGCATTTCACAGAATCACAGACCCTCAGAAATGAAGGCAATCCAATCAGTACAGCCCAACCCACATCTGAATAAGACTCTTCTCTTCCATGTGGGTGCAACAAATGATTACCTGGTCTCTGTTTGAAGACCTCTAGTTGAAGGGCAGAGAAAGAACTCACTACTTCAAAAGGCAATTATTTTGGATAGCTCTAAAACTTAAAAATTTCTCCCTTACATCACACCTAAATATGTCTTATACAGCTTTCATTTACTGTTTCTGGTTTTATCCTCTGGGATCATGCAAAACAAGGATAATGCAACTTCTGCATGATACCCCTGCAAATACTTAAGGCCATTTATCACATTTCCCCCTAAATCTTCAGGCTAAATATCTCCAGTTCCATCAACTTATGTGAACCCAAGAATTTTTTATAATATCAATTACTAAGCTGAGTAATATTTTGTTTGGTTAAAAGCAAGGTGCAATTTTAAATTAATGGCAAGCATTTTCTCACTTGGCTATTAGAATTACTACAAAGACCATTCTAAACATTGGCCTCCAAAACTGAAATAAAAGTAGTATCACCCAAATCAATTTACTGCCTCCCAAGGGAGTCACTTTGATAGGGGCAACACTAATTTGAATGAATAAGTTCCTGGTAAGAAATGGTTTGGTCTAAATGACCCCAAATTCTGTGAAACTCTCATTCCCAATTTGGTGTATGTGTATGTGTGTGTGTGTGTGTGTGTGTGTGTGTGTGTGTGTGTGTGTGTGTGTGTGTGTGTAAACCAAGTCCTCAATACAGGTGTCAGGAAGAGTAAGGAAAAAATAAGATACAGTGGATAGAGCACTGGCCCTGGAGTCAGGAGTACCTGAGTTCAAATCTGGCCTCAAACACTTAACACTTACTAGCTGTGTGACCCTGGGAAAGTCACTTAACTCCCAATTGCCTCACTTAAAAAAAATAAGATAATAAGAACAGCATTTGGTGACCACTTACATAGTAAATCATTCCCATCCTAGATGCTTAATAACTTCTCAATACTCCTCACTTTTCTAGATGTGAAAGCAGCAAAGTGGCACAGTGGTTAGAGCATTGGATTTGTAATTGAAAAGACCTGAGTTCAAATCCTGATTCAAATACTTACTAGCAGCATGAGCCTGGACAAGTAACTTAACTTCTTTCATCCACAGTTTCCTTATCTATAAAGTAGATGTGATAATAATATTTTACCTTACATGATTTTTGAGGATAATCTACTTTTGACTATTGAAATGTCTATCTTTGACTTCCCAAAATTCATCAATTAATCACCAAACTAAATCATGTTAACTATTCTATATTTTACTCTTAAGAATAAAATATATTCATATTTCCTCTGTTAGCTGATTTTATAGATACCTATGACAAAGAATATATACAAGATTTCTCCAGAGTCATCCTCTGGTGTCATGCTCAGCCTGTTGGAAGGTGATCCTAGGTTCTCAAAGGTTAGGGCTAATGGAAGACAAAGTCTGTTTAGGTCTTACCAATATAGAAGGGTTTTGAAGATGGGACCAGCAACAAGCACAACATCTGTTTTCTGTTAGTCTAGTGCAACACATGATCAAGTTGGCTGTAGGGTGTTGAATTTTTCAGCCACAGAATTCCTAGAAGTCCATCAAGAGGTTACAGTCTATGTTGGTGACCTTAGTATTCACACTGATCAAGTCACAGATCCTTGAAGTATACATAAGTGTAAGTAAATGCATCACACAGTAATATCAGACAATTGTCAGCACCAGGAAGAGCTTCAGTAAATACAAAGAATCAGAAAACTGGTTTATAATGAGGCATGGCTAGGAAGATGGTCTGCCATACATCCCTTTCAATGAACAACCACTCGGCCTGCCAGTCCAGCTAGCAAGAAGTGAAAAAGCCCAGCCAGAAATTAAAGGTACCTTTTAGTCAAACAACTAAAATTGCAACTACATGGGAGGGAAATGAACCAGATCTGTGATTTCATTGATATAGGGAACTCTTCATTCAGAAACTCCCTCTAAAATTAGAGATTGGCATTAGATGTATAACTTACAACCACAGAGAGCAATTTGGGGCACTAAGAAGTTAAATGGCTTGCCCAGGGCCACATAATAAGTATTCATCAAAGGGAAAACTTGAACCTCAAATTTCTTGACTCCAAAGCCAGCTTTTTATACACTAATCTTTGCTATCTCTCTTAGGATAAGTCATAAAGAATAGCCCTACTAATTTGTATACTTCCTTCTCATAAATGCACTCATATCCAATTTTATATGGTAATATTTTCAGAGTAGATGGAAGTCTCCATGGTGACCATGCATGCTGTCTCCATGGTGACTCTTACAAATGATAGAGACCCTCAAATTTAATTTTATTTGATATTCCAAAGGATTTTTATCCTTAGGTATCAACCTAGAATAAAGCAGTTCCTGGATGTAATAATTTCTATCACCTTTTTTGGCTTTCTCTGAAGCAAAGGAGGAGAACAGAAAAGACCAAAGAAAGAAAAGATATATAACTTCAGAATAATTTCGATGTGAATATTTTTCCTTCCTGAGAAATAAATGGTGCTTGATGATTTTCAGGCATCTGAACCTCCTCTGCACTTCCATACCACATTCCATGCACATACATATCCCTACTGACTCACTCCACCCAATCTGGGATCCCTGCTGAAGACATGCCAATTGTTCCAAGGGAATAGATCAATTCTATGTTCATTCAACTTAATGGTGACTGGGGTGCTTAGAGATGGGGGGGACTAAAAATTTGCTTTTGATCTCTTTATTTAATGTTTTGAGAGGGGGAGGGACACAGAGAGCTTCTTTAAAATTCTGTAATCAACATAGTCATTAATCAAATGGAGGGGTTGAAAAGAGTAAAAACTGAGAGATTGCAAAAAGAAATTTGTAGACTAGGCTACAGAGATAACTTAAAATAGCATAATAATAAAAGAAGAAAATTAGTCTGAAGTGACACTATATAGAATAAGTGCATTTCAACAAAACTGTACAGTGCATTTTTGGAAAGGAAATAATATTTCCCATTGACTTCCATTTATGGGGCAAGTGGCCAGGGCTGTAGCAGCTGGTAGTTTGGAAGTACAGAGTGTTTTGACAGCACTCTCAATACCAAGATTCCCACCCCCTCACCCCACAACAACCCATCTTTTTTCCCTTCCTCAAAAGAAAGGAATTTCTCTCTAATGTCTGGGAATTCCTAGATTTTACATGTATGATTCCTGTTCCTTTATTTCCCACCTATTCTTTCTATTAGGCTTTTGCAAATTCTAATTGAGCTAGGGTATCTTATGACCTGGTGATACCAAACATAAGGATTTCTCATGATAAAGTCATTCTTTTTTTTTTTTGCAGGTCAATGGGGATTAAGTGACTTACCCAGGGTCACACAGCTAGTAAGTGTCAAGTGTCTGAGGCTGGATTTGAACTTGAATCCAAGGCCGGAGCTTTATCCACTGCACCACCTAGCCGCCCCCTAAAGTCATTCTTAAATCCAAGGTTTCCACTGCCATGGAATATGGCCAGTGTCCTAATTTACCAGTTCTGAAAACTTCAAATTCCCAAAGGTTAGACTCCTTATATGACTAGATGCTATAATTTTCAAAATCTATTCTGCAAGGCGATCACTTTCTTTAATCAATAAATCTAGGCATCAAGTGAATAGCAACACTACTCCCTACCCAGTTGTAAGATAGCCAGCTTTTGCATCTGTGCTCCTTAGTTGAGAAATAGTGAGAAGGAAAAAGAAAGGTTGTAGATGACCAGACCCAGTCTGGGAAGGGATCCAATAAGAAGAGGCTTTGCCTTTGGCATGATTTGGTTAAAGGCCATTATCAAATACATCAATATCATGCTTGATAAAATTGCAAATGACAACAAGTTGAAAGGAATAGCTAATATTAATGCATTGACAGATATTGCAGGTGGTTGATGAACTGGTCCTAGAATTGAGAAAAGACAGCAGGCTGGATTGCATTTGAGAAACTGCCTGGCACTTTTCTTGACCCTGACATTCCACCTGAAACAAAATCCTATTTTTCAACAATAACATTCCTCCAGTGGTACTATATAGCCATGAATCCTGGAATACCATCGCCACTGAAAAAACAAAATTGCAGATCATTCAAAGTACAATAGAGAAATATATGATGAGTGTGAATAGGTTACAGCCTATCACTTAGTACTGTGTGCAAAATATTGTATAAAAACAATGTAGCAGGGGTATTATGGGTAAACTGCATTCATTTATAGCCTAGGTAAGGTTGTCACTACTAAGCTTGCTACTTGATTCCTTATCATATTCAGTCTGGTGATCCAGACTCCTAAGGTAATCAAGAATTGTATGGATAGTTCTTTATGAATTACTAAAATATCAACTTCTTGTTGATTCATCAGTCAGTGCACTGGAGCCCTATAATAGTTTGTTAAATACTACTTGTTTTACAAACTGGTGAAATTTCTTTTCCCATAAGTGGTTCTTTGTGTGTCGATATCAAAACAAAGATAGAGATAGAATAGTTGTATAAAGTTGTATAAAGATAGTTGTATAAAGAGGTTAAAAGTCCTAACTTTTCAACTTAAATAAACATTATTGGCTTTATAATTTATTAACAGGTTAAGAAACAGTAACACAAAACATAGATAATTGTTTGTAATATTTTAACTGTGAAAAAGACCAAACCCAAAGAAACCTCTAGCATCATATCTATTCTTAACTTCCCCTCACTTCTGAAATTCAGTCCTTTCATTCAGCTTCTCTGAATAAAAATCAGACTTTTCTCCAGAATTATCTTTTTGTTTGTTTGATTCATCTTCTCTGTCCTCTCTAAGTCTATCTTCAACCACAACAGGAAAATAGTTTCTTCATAGATAACAATGAAAACACAATCTCTTTATAAATAACAGCTAAAAGGCTCTATTTCCTAACACATTATTTTCTTCCCTACTGATTACTTAGTGAATGTCAGTCCAACTGTCACTCTCCAAGATTCCAAAGCCATCTTAAAGACAGAAATAGTTTCTATGTGGTAGAGATTACAGATGCTTGTGTTACAATCTAAAAGAGATATATAATGGGACAGCTAAGTGGTATAGTGGATAGAAGACCAGACCTGGTGTTCAAAAATCAAATCAAAGACAAGAGTTCACATATAACCTCTGATTCTTACTAGCTTTGTGACTGAGATAGTTACTTAGTTTTCTATTTATCTCAGTTTCCTAATTCATAAAGATGGAGATAATAATAGCACCTATATCCTAGGGTCATTGTAGGGATCAATCAAGATAAGTGTAATGTACTTAGCACAGTGCCTTTCACATAGTAAGTTGTATTATTATTATTTATTACTATTATTACCATACATTGAAATGGGCTAGTCATGTCCAGAGAACAGAATAACAATTGGATAACCCACATACAACACTAGAACTCATATATTGTCAAAAGATCTGGAGAAGGCCCCTTAGAATACTGGGTGGAATACTTGGAAAGGACTTGTGGGAAATCACAGACTAGAGTACTATAGAATGAAGATAGATGTGTTTCATTCTGTAATAGTGGAGGAAATATGCCAACCAATGGGTTTACAGATATATTTAAATATTGAAGTACATATGCCCATAATATTCCCACTGCATTGTGCCCTGATCAGACCACATCTAGAATATTTCATTCAGTTCTTGTCATATTTTAGACAGTATATTGACAAGATGGCGTAGGTCCTTTTGAGTATGATTTTGAGTAGAAGTTTATTGAGGTCCCTTCCAACTCTCAAATTCTCTAATTCTGTGACTCCAGAGGAATGTAAACAAGATGATGAAAGGTCTTGAAAATGTGATATATAAAGATCAGTTGAAGAGATTGTGAAATTTTGTTTAGAAAAGAGCAAATGAAGGAATATGGCAGATGTCGTGAGATATTTGTATTTGGAGATTGTTCATGTTGATTAGCCTAAGAGGATAAAACTGGGAGCAATGACAGAAGTTGCAGAAAATAGATTTAGCCTAAATGCAAAGAAAAGCTCCCTGATAATTGGAGTTATCCAAACGTTGCTCTGCTTTGAGAAGATGTGAGTTAGTTTTGACTGGGGCTCTTCAAATCAAAACTGATTACTACTTGTCTGAAACAATAGAAAAGAGATTCTATGCTCATTTATGACCTTTGAGGATCCCTCTAACCCTAGGATTCTATGCCTGTAAGTTATCTAATAAATCTAAGTACTAAAGTTAAGGAACCTTGATAATCGATATTTTTTAACCTGGGCTACTTCAATTATCTAGATAATCTAAGCAAGAGAACTATGTCTTTCCATATATTAACCATGTTATTATGGCTATATAAATATTATATATCTGAACTTATTATGTCAAATGATGTCAAACACCATAAGTACTGATGAGCAACCTGTACTTTGCCCCAGATAACTGATACCCAGGAGAATATTTCTTTCCTCTGGTGGTCCTGAGACCACCATCTCCATGCCTTATGGTCCTGTTCTGGCCTATGGTATGTGGCATGGCCCTACTCCATTGTCCATCCTCAGGCCACCACCCTTGGTCTCTTGGCACCAGGACATCCTCTTCAAGGAGATACCACCATTTCTGGAGCAGAGACTCAACTCTGAAGGACACATTGCCCCCTTTTCCAGCATGATGGTACCTGTACCAGCACAGGCTGTCCTCTGAGTTGCCATTGTCACTCTCAAAACCACCTGTCACTCAACTATTTTTGCCCCAAATTAAAGAATTTAAAGTTGTGGCTCTGTTTACTAGACAAGACAATATCAAAATATTAGTGTTCCACATTTACTTATGCTCCAGTCTTCTAACCATTTTTCCCTTAGAACTTGTACCAACTTGACCTTCATTGAACCTGAGTCTACCTCAGACTTTTTCTCCTTCATTCTTTATCACCTTTTATTTACCTTTGGGTTTCTCTTATTTTCCACAATCATCAACATCAATATCATCAACAATAACAGCAACAACAACAACAGTCACATTTTTTTAGCACTTTAAGATTCATAAGGTACTATCCTCAAAACAACCTTGTAAGATACTAGTAGCAGTAATAATATAATAATTAATAATAATATCTAGCATTTGTATGGAGCTTTCTATATGCCAGGCACTGTACTAAGTGGCTTTTACAAATATTATCTCATGAGATCATAAAAGTAACACCAAGAGGTAGGTGCTAAGTTAAAGAAACTGAGGTAAACAGAGGTTAAGTGATTTGTCCAAGGTCACACAGCTAATAAGCATCTGAGGCTGTATTTGAACTCTGGTCTTCCTGACTCCAGGCACAACAATCTTTCTACTATATCATCTAACTGCCAAATAGATAATGTGTTTGGTATCCCCATTTTGTAGAAAACGTTAAAGATTATTTAGTATAATACCCCCATTTACAAGTTGAGGAAACTGTTTAAACAGGGAGGTAATATTCCTAAGATCATGGTGAGACAGTCATAATTACAGCACACATATTCTGACCCACAGTTGAAAGCATTTCCATTACCACCCCCCAGTTGAAAGCATTTTCCATTAAACTACACGGAATCATATGGAAAATGCCCATCTTCTTCAGCTATTTCCCTATTTCAAATTTTCATGAACAATTTTTTTTTCCCTCCCCCACTGCGTCCTCTCTTAATTATTTTAATCCTAGGTAACACAAGTAACATCTTCCAAAGTCCTACCTTAATAGCATGGCAGTGATGCTGGGTTCTCAAAATTTATGCCAGCAGAGCACAAATCCTGGTTAATTATACCTAGCTGGAAAGGCTTCAGCATGGGTCAAGAAGAGGAATTGGGGTATTTGTCATCTTAGTATTAAGCTCCCTAAGTTCAAAGACAGACATCACCAGAAAGTTACTTCCCCTGTAAGGATTATTTTTTTATACTACAATTCAGGGACATTCTACTAAGGGTTAGAGGGATTTGTGATCTATGTCACTGGTAGAATTCCCACATCAATAAAATCACACATCTTTGAAGTTGAACTACTGAAGAGAATAACACTACAGTACATTGAAAGATCATTTTATATGAAAGAATCATACTGTGATATACTGTACTCTGATGGGATAGATGAGGGGGCCAGAACCACAAAAAGGCCTACAAATGCCTTTCTTCATTTTTAATTAGTGTGGGAAATTTTCATGTGAGCTTAGGCAAATTTAAATAGAAACAACATACATATGTATATTCCTAAAAAGAACAGATGTATTGGAGTGAGAATGACTTTAACAGCTTAATTAGCTGCAAAGAGCTCTTTAGAGACTTGACAGGAGAGAAAAGACATTTCTTTATAGCATTACAGGGGGAAAACCACCAGGAAACGAATATACACACAATACTTTTAGTTTCATAACACGTCCACACAATCTCTTAATACCCAGCAATTACAACAGATGATAACAATGAAAAAATATAGTACAGCTGTAGCAGGAAGTTAAAATGGAAGACTGGGGGGGAATCTCTGCAACCATAAAAAAAAAGAATCCTATTAAGAGGCTATTTGGAAATAACAAATTACCAGGATACCAGAGCATGAACTAATGTCATTTGAATTAAATGCAATCCATTGGAGAGCCATTCACATTGTACAATTTACCCTGTACCTAGAGCTCATATTAGCCCTTTGTTTGAAGCAGATAAAAACTCTTCTCTCAGTGGGATACTCTTGCTTGCCCTGCAGATTAACAGTTCAAGAGTAAAAAAGAGGGGCACCTGTCCTATAAACATTCATCTTCATCTACCTCACATTAATCATGATAAATTCTAACTTTATATAAGGTTGAAGAACCTCCCTTTCATGATCTAACCATTTTTGGTTTGATCCAAAGAATTTGTAAAATGATCTTTAGTTATTCATTTACCTTGTCTAAAACTGATTCATTCCATAATGAGAGATTTTAGTGACAATTTCTGAAGGAAATGTGAGAACACTAGGATGGCAGCAAGAATCATGAAGCCCCAGTTAACACAAGGAAACATGAGATCCCACAGTGCATTGGTCCAGTGGGCTCCCAAGGACATGGCATAGTGACTTCTTCTTGCTATGCAAGGATTTCTTTTAGTCCACATTGTCCTTCCCAAGTGTCTGAACATCAATTTTCTGCTTCATCTCCTTGGAAAGCCCACCAAGTCTCCATAGCCAAAGCTCATGGGGTTGGAGGAAGAAAGTATTTATGAAATATGATTGGACAACTCACACCAGATATGGCATTCTAGATAGAAACTGCCATAACTAAAGAGTGAGTAGAATCATGATGCCACATTCTTGCTCATACATATCTCTGAATCCTGACCCCATCCATCCCCTCCCAGCCCAGGCTCTCATGAGCACATGACTAGAGTTCTCTGGGCCACTAGAGGGCCTCTATCACTTGATCATTGACAAAGGGACAGGTGAGAGGTACATGATTTTTTTTTTTATTATCATCAGAACTGGGGGAGGTAGTGATCAGCACACTCAGTCTTTAATCATTGACTTTAAGAAAAAAGAAAAATGGGACGTATGAGTCAATACAAAAGAGAATCCCTAAATCTGTTATATGTAAATTTGAAGCACAATTATGTAATAAAATAACTTACAGGTGTTTCTGTATCATGGAGAGTTCTTAAACCATCAAACTCCCATAGTTTTATGTATCAATGCTCTCACCAATATGATATTCCTGCTAATGATGTGGAATACAAATAAACCATATTCTCCCATAAAACTTCCAAAGAGGATTGATATAGCCATGATGGTGAAGGATTTTCTCTTGGATTTATAATATTTTATGAGTACCGAAGTACATTGGAACTATCCATGGGTTATCTCTTACTCTTCCTATATGATAGCACATCCCTTTTTTTTTCTGGTCATATATTTCCTAGATATCTTTTATATCAATTCTGATGCTAAGGTTATAACTAGGAATATTTTAATGCTTATTTATTCCTATCATGTATCTCTCCACTTCCTTTTGAGTGAAATGAAATTTTGACTTTTTTAGAAATAATGGTATCACAAGATTCACAGCCATTGACATTCCATTTTTGTAGCATCAATGAATGTTGGAGTTGAAAAGATGAGTTTTAGTCTCAGGGAACAGCTTGTAATCATTGTAAACATGACACATTTTCCCAAAAGCTTGCTCCCTTCCATTCAGAATTTTGCTAATTTTCCATCTCCAGTGCCAATTGCATGTATTGATAAACTAATTCAATGCACTGCCTGTCCAACCTCATTCTATAGGCTAAATGATAGGCATTTGATTTCTCTGTTGTGGATCATTAGACATATGGTTTTCTGAGTGTCCATAGAGCTCATTGAAAAATATTGTATAGGATTTTGAGGCTCAATGTAACTAATACAAAAATCATCTGAAAACTGCAACATCTGGAGGGTTCTCAGCATCAAAGGCTTTGGATTCTGTATGGGGCATTGTCCATTTCAGAGACAAATATATTCAGTGATCCCTCTGGTATTCTAGATGGCATAATACTTAGAGTGCTGAACTCAAAGTCAGGATAGAATTGAATTCAAATCCTGATTACAGTGCTGAACTCAAAATCAGGATAGAACTAAATTCAAATCCTGCCTCATATATTTAATTACTGCATAACCATGGGAAAGTTATCTAACCTCTCTGAGTCTTTCTCCTCATCTGTAAAATGTGTGGATGCCTTATTAAGGAGTTATGAGAGATAGAGATAAGGGTTGCAAAGTGTGAGAAGAAATAAATGGGTTGTGATCAGCACCCTTGGAAGGAATACCCAAATTTATGAGGGTATGAATTCATTGAAGTATTCAAAGGGAAGTGATTTAGATGAAAAGTTGGTAAGTAGTATTATCATATAGTTACTGGATTTTTTAGCTGGAAAGGGCCTTTAGAGGTCATATAGTTTGACTGCCCCCCCCATTTTATAATTATGTGGTGATAGTCACATATATAGGTGATAGCAGAATGACTATTGTCTGGCCCAGTGCAGATGTGACTTTGGACAAGTCACATCATAGCTCTGGGCTTCAGCTTTCTCACCTGGAAAATGGAGGTGGTTGCAACCAGACAATCTCAAAATCCTTTCTAACTCAGACATTCTGTGATTCTTTGATCCTTTCCACCATTCCATACTTCTTCCCACATAGGTATTGTTCTGGTGCTGTCCCTACATGAAGGTAAGTGATATAAGGAATGTCTTTGTCTTACTAACCAATGTGTGTATTTACAGGCAATACTTGAAGGCTACCAAGTTTGCTCATTTAATTTGGGGAAGATGGGTTGATTTTGCTTTAATTTTATTCAATGGATCATTGAATCTCATAGTTGGAAGAGAACTTGGACCCTAGGTAATCCAGCTCATACTTGAAACATGAATGCCCTCTGTAACATCCTTATAAGAGGTCTCACAGCCTCTGTTTGAATACCTCCACTGACAACTCTAATCATTAGAAAGGCCTTCATGCTATTGAGCTGCAACTTGCTACCTGTAACTTCCAACTAGTGGTACTTATTCTCCCCTCTGGGGCCAAGGAGAATGAGCCTAATCTCTCCACCACATAACATCACTTTAAATCCATGAAGACAGCTGTTATGTTCCCCGTAAATCGTCTCTCCTTCAGGCTAAACAACCTTAGTCCTTCAATCCTTTTAGGTCTTTAATGTAATTTAAATCCTTATGGATGTGCAATCTATTACCTTTTGATACTATTGCCACTTAACTCTTTGATTACTGGTCTTTTCACTACAGGTACTCTAAAGATTCTGAAAGATAGTCAATACCTAATTATGCAGAAGAGCTTAATTATTTCCAACAGCTAGGACCTTTGGGGCTTGGAAGAGAGATCAAACAACTGAGTATCATTTTAATATCTTTTGTTGAAATTATCCATTTGTGTTTACTTTTACATATGGATGGATGGATGTATGCACATTTATATAGGTTTATTTGCATATATTTATCTATTCATGTATATATATGCATACACATACATATATTGTATGTATTTGTATATATGGCATATGTATATATGTATGTATAGTGGCAAAAGACAGTCCCTTCTCTCAGGGAGATTATGATCTAAGGGAGGAGACAACACATTAAAAAAGTTGAAAAGGTGAAGGGCAGAGAGATTATTCTAGAAGAGGCATGATGAAGTCATACAGTGATACAGCCAGGGTGGAAAATGATCTTAGGAGGCATGAATTTCTGAGTTTATTTCATCTTATAGGATGATGAGTTTCTACAGGTGGTGAAGTCCAAGAATGTAGACTGTTTAAATGTTCTATCTCTCCTTCCTCAGGAAAACAAATTGCTTGAGGGAGAGGACTATTGAGTAGTCTGCTTTTGTCTTTCCATCCCCAGCACACAGCACAGTTAAATTGAATGAGCCCCCTTTGCCCCCTCTCTTTCACTCCACTATCCACTGTTTTCAAAGAAGCATATGGGAGCTACACAGGACTGGGGACCATTTTGTTTTTTCTCTGTTTCCATGGCCAAAGAATCCATCACCTAGTGGCCAGCCTAAGACCAATGAGTTCCTTGGTACTTAGCTAGACAGGTCCTGAGAAAGCAGACATAGTTTGTTGCCAAGACTGTACTCAAAGCCTTTCCAGCCTAGGGGAAGCTGCCAGAGCTTGTAGTCCTCTGGCTTAGCCTTCAAGAACCCAGGGTCACTTCCATGGCACAATAATGGATCATAGTGGAATTTTTCTAAAGGAGGTTTCTATGTAAAATGAATAAAAATTATTTAGGGACAAGAAACATCAGATACAAATTTTTACTCTAACAAATATTGGGTCAAATATGAGTACAAGTAAACACTTATCACACTCTGGGCTTAAGAACTGTCAATATTATTATTCTGTGAAAATGTGGGGTCAGTTCTTAGCCATGAAGTTTTGCCTCCACTAAAAATGCCTTTCAGAAGCCAGCTGGCTGATTATGGTTCACTCATTTCAGATTCTGAATTTTCATTGCTCTAGGGCAAGTTATAAAGCTTTTCAATCCAGGGAGCTAACATGTAAAGACACTGAGGAGGTGTGAAGGATGAGACATTTTTTCACAGCAGCAGTTGGAACCCTGAAAGCTCTAAGAATTCAGGCTCTGGAACCCTTTGCTATTTTTCCCAGAATCAATGGGGCTGGCTTAAATAATCAAATCATGGTGAATCATAACCAGAGCCCCCAGCAATACAAAACCCTCTAGTACCAAATCATTCAAGAGTCACTAATCTGATAGCAAAGACATTTAACTAGGACATCAAAACAATACAAATAATAAATAGAAACCAAGGAAGTCTGTGTAGTTTGGTGCAAATAGTTTTGGAGTCAGAAGACCTAGGCTTAAATCCCAGCGCTGCTGCCTGTGTGACTGGGAAAGTCAGTAAACCTACATCAGACTAAGATTCTTCATCTATAAAATGAGGAAGTTGACCCCTGCCATTGCTTCAGCTATAAATCTTGGAGTCTATGATCCTAAGTCATAGAATGATTTTGACACCTGACACAGATGGATTCAACTCCCTTATAGGCTTATAATTTAATACATATCCACCCCCAGTCTACCCTAAACCTTTGCCTCCCCCCAAAAAATGCATAGAAAGGGTCACAATTGATTCAGAACACAGTGCCTCATCTAGGCTTCAGGGTTAGATCCATCACCACTCATCCTGACCTGTGTCTTGCCACTGAACTCAGAGGAGAGACTGGAGGAGAGAGTAGGGCAGAGATCTGATCCATCAAATCTAATTCACTTTCAAGTCAAGACATCCTCCTCCTGATGTCATTAGTCCTCTTCAGGAATGAAGGACCACCGGGGCAGATGGGTGGTGAAGTGGATAGAGCACCAGCCCTGCAGTCAGGAATACCTGAGTTCAAATCCAGCCTCGGACACTTAACACTTAATAGCTGTGTGACCCTGGGCAAGTCACTTTACCCCAGCTGCCTCACTAAAAAAAAAAAAAAAAAAGAATGAAGGACCACCACCAATAACAACAACAATGTTAAGGGCGAAAATTCTAGCTAGTCTGTCTCAAATATCCAATGAGTGGTCGCCAATAAATTATAAGCTTTAGCAAGAGTTAGAGTTTTAAGCATTTATTAAGGAGAATAAGAATTTTGTTAAAGAGAGAGAAAGGCCCAGATTCCTATCTATTAAAGGGAGAGCACATTTCTAGCTCCGCTCTCCACCAGAGTCCAAAGGAAAGAGCAAGAGCGAGCGCCAGTCCCTTCCTTCCTCCTCCCACTAGTCCGCGTCACTTCCTGATGCCAAAGAAAAGACTCCTGGTCTTGCCCTCAAAGACCTTCGCTTCATGGGCAGAACTCTTCTACAGTAAGTCTCCAGCAGGTGGCGTTATTCGAAACTTTCCTCTCTTCCTTTTCTATATTATTGTTCACATATTATTAGTTAGCAATAGTTATTATATTCTTTTTACTGTTCCGTCAAGGAAACATTTTGTTTCTTGAGGAACAACAGGGGTGACTGTAATGATTGGAATGACGCCACCTACTGGAGACTTGCTGTGGAGAGCTCCACCATGAGGAAAATGCCTCAAAGGCATTGTGGCTTTTCCTTGGCGTCAGGAAATGACGTTTGCTCATGGGTGCTGTCTATCAAGTCTACCAGCCAATCAACTGGAGGAGCCTCCTAGTCTGGGAGGAGACAGGAAGGAGGAAAGGGAGCCTGCGCAGAGAGCGCTGGCCTTTTTGGTTTCCGGACTTGATGGTGGTAGCGGCAGAGGACTTCACAGGAAATTTGAGGAAAGATAGGAATGCCAGGCTGTTAGAATTCTGTTCTCAATCTTTTTCTTTCTATTTTCCAATAAACCCTTAAAAACCTAAACTCGTTTTATCAGTGATTTTTAGTCAGTTTCCCCCAAACTGGGAGAACACATTAGAATCCACATTTAGAATCCTAAATTACACAACAAGAAGGCTTCAGTGCTGACTGGTGTTGAGCTTTTCTGATTTTAGCTAGGCTGCTCCTAGGACATTGGTCATGCTGTCTGTTGCCAGGTCCATACTCAAAGGATTTCCAGCTAAGCAAGACCCACAAGAATTTATTCCCTACTAATCCAGCCTTCAAGAACCTACCTGTCCCACTCAGAGTAGCCCTTTAGAGAAAGGAAACATATACATAAATAAATAGAAGAATGTTATCAATAAAATAGGGAAAAGATTAGCAAAACACCATGGGAGCATGCAAGAGGGGAAAAATAGCTCTGAAAGGACTTTTTCAAGATACATCTAATTGCCTGGCATGAGAAAAGAGAAGATAACCACCTTTATATCAATCAATCTATCAATAAACATTACTTAGCACCTACTATGTTACCAGTGCTATGTTGGGTACTAGGTACACAACCACAGATAGCCCTTGAACTCAAATAGTTCACATTCTATTGAAAAGAAATAATAAAGTATGTCCACTGAGTAAAAGATAAATGAGCATTGCACTAGTCATTTTATTAATTACCTCACTTTATATTTTCCTATCACTTGCAGTATTTTTTTTTAGTGAGGCAATTGGGGTTAAGTGACTTGCCCAGGGTCACACAGCTAGTAAGTGTTAAGTGTCTGAGGCTGGATTTGAACTCAGGTACTCCTGACTCCAGGGCCAGTGCTCTATCCACTGCGCCACCTAGCTGCCCCTACTTGCAGTATTTATTCCTAATTCCTAGGAAAATGTAAAAATCTACTTTTGTTATAATTATTACACACATGGAATATTATTGTGCTGTAAGAAATGATGAGCAGGCAGATTTCAGAGAAACCTGGAAAGACTTGCATGAACTGATGATGAGTGAGATGAGCAGAACCAGGAGAACATTGTACACAGTATCAACAACATTGTGTGTTGATCAAATGTGATAGACTTGATTCTTCTCAGCAATACAGTGGTCCAAGATAGTTCCAAAGGACTCATGATGGAAAATGCTCTCCAAATCCAGAAAAAAAAAAACTGTTGAATCTAGATTCAGATCGAACCATACTATTTCCATTGTGTTTGTTGTTGTTTTTCTTTTTTGAGGTTTTTCCTTTTTGCTCTGATTCTTTTCTCATTACATGATTAATGCAGAAATATGTTTAATGTGATTGTACACATATAACCTATATCAGATTACTTGGTGTCTTGGGGAGGGGAGAAGGGAGGGGATGGAGAAAAATTTGAAACAAGAAATCTTATAAAAACAAATGTTGAAAACTATAATTATTACACACAGAGATAAATATAGCTGTCTTGATTATGTGTACTAAAGGGGTATAGCTTCAGCATGGGTAAATTAAATATATAGATAATATGAGGCATCAACACAATAATCTCTATAATCATTCCTATGAATTATGAAGCAACCCTTTGCCTTCAGGGACTGTCACCATAGATTTGTCTTTGCCAGTACTTATTAACATGTTCTGCTCAATTTTAACCCCTGAAACACTGATAAACATGAGATAAATTCATATTTATTTTCTAACTGGGATCATAAAATCCATATTGTTTACATTCACTCTAACTCTGTTTATCAGTATCCTAAAAAACATCTAATACATTCCCATTACCTATATGATAAAATATAAAGTCCTCTGTTTAGCATTTAAAGTCCTTCACAACCTGGTTTCAGTCTACCTTTCTAAGTCTATTACTCCCCTTCAGATAAAATCCATTTCAGTCCAATTGGCCTGCTTATTATTCCTTATACACAACTTGTATCTCCTACCACTTTGTTTTTGCACAGTATATCTATCTCTAATGCCTGGAAAAGCTCAGTTCATCTGCAGTCTCCAGTATAAAATATTCTCTGATCTTCCCAGTTGCTTGTGTTCACTCCCACTGAAATTATCTTATATTTCCTTAATATATTTTAAAATTGCTTTGTTTATGTTTCCTCCCCATAGTGTGTAAGTTTTTTGTTTGATTGATTGATTTTGCAGGGCAATGAGGGTTAAGTGACTTGCTCAGGGTCACACAGCTAGTGTCAAGTGTCTGAATCTGGATTTGAACTCAGGTCCTCCTGAATGCAGGGCCAATGCTTTATCCACTGTGCCACCTAGCTGCCCTCAGCATGTAAGTTTTTTTGAGGGAGCATATCAACTATTTGATTTTTGTCTGTATCCCCAGCAGTGTCCAGTACAAAATGGGCACTTAAAAATGTTTAAGAACTCTTAATGTTTAAGAACTTAAGAACTCTTTTAGTTGTGGCAAAGAATTGGAAAATTAGGGGATGACCATCATTTGAGGAATGGTTGAACAAGTTGTGGTATATAATTATGATGTAATACTATCATGCTATGAGAAATAACAAGCAAGATGGCTTCAGAAAAATCTGGAGAAAATTATATGAACTGATACAAAGTGAAGTGAGCAGAACCAAGAGAATATTGTATATAGCAACAGCAACATTGTAACAATGATCAACTGTGAAAGATTTAGCTATTCTGATCAATATAATGATCTAAGACAATTCTAAATGACATAATAAAAATGCTATCCACCTTCAGAGAGAGAACTGATAGAGTATGAGTGCAGATGGAAGCTTATTTTTGTCATTTTCTTTATTTTTCTTGCTTTTTGCAATATGGCTAAAATATAAATGTTTTACATGATATCACATGTATAGTAAGTATCATATTGCTTGCCTTCTCAATGGGCAGGGGGAAAGGGAATGGCTAGAAGAACAAAGAATTTGGGACTCAATTTTTTAAATGAATGTTTAAAAAGTGCTTTACTGTGTCTTGGAAGGCTCTGGCTCCTATTTTATGCTGTTCTTGGATTTTCTAAACAGCCTCTGGCATTATATGTAGCCATGCTGAGGCAGCCTACCATGGTACAAAAAGCAAATATGTTAGAGTGAAAAGACTCCAATTGGAATTCCATCACTTACTGGCCACACAGCTATGAGCAAGTGACTTCACCTCTGAAAGCCTTTAATTTGTTAATTTGCAAAATGGAGATAATAATATATTATCTACCTCAAAGGGTTGCTATGTCGAAAAGGCTTTACAAACTGCAAAGGGCCATATGTCTGTATGTGAAACAACATGAAGGGTCCCTTGAGAATCCAACATCCTATGAGTCCAAGTGGCTATTATTATTTGTTTTTGTTTGGGGTTTTTTGTGGGTGGTTTTTTTTTTGGTGAGGCAATTGGGGTTAAGTGACTTGCCCAGGGTCACACAGGTAGTAAGTGTCAAGTGTCTGAGGCCAGATTTGAACTCAGGTCCTCCTGACTCCAGGACCAGTCCTCTATCCACTGTGCCACTTAGCTGCCCCTAAGTGAATATTATTATTAAATAGAGTTAGAGCCATGATATGAATGTACATGAGGGAAATTAAGGAACACTCTGAAAAAAGACTCTAACACAGGTCAGGCATAAATGGTCTATATGAACATTTGGAGTGGAGATGTCTCTAAATTTGCTCATTTCATGTTTCTTTTGCCTACTGCAAAATGTTTTGCTCACAGAACAGAGGGTCTTTGATATAGGCACACTATGTTGGGTGGTCCTGTGTCAGTGTTTCCCATGCATCACAATCAATTACAAAGTACTTTAGAGAGACCTTGAGAGTGCCATTGTATCACTTCTGACCTCTGTGTGAGGACTTGCCTTGCATGAGTTCTCAGTAAAATAGTCTTTTAGGCAAACATACATTTATCATTTGAACAATGTGGCCAGATCATCAGAATTGTGCTTTTTTTGGTAGAGTTTGAATGCTTGGCAGTTCAGATCAAGAAAGGATGTCAATGTCTGTTGATTCCTTGGGGCAGCTAGGTGGCACAGTGGTTAAAGCACTGGCCCTGGATTCAGGAGCACCTGAGTTCAAATCTGACCTCAGACACTTGATACTTACTTAGCTATGTGACCCTGGGCAAGTCACTTAACCCTCATTGCCCTGGCCAAAAAAATGTGATAAATAATTTAAGAGCAGTGTAGTAGCTGACTTTGATACTTTTTTGTTCTTGTTGAAGGCATCCAACAAAGTTGCTGAAAACATCATGCTAAAAAACATGGAAGCAAGAGGACAGCCCTGCTTTACTCCATTGGTGACTGGGAAAGCACAAGACCATTGTACATTTCCCAGCCTCATGCAAGTATACCATCATGAAATTGACATAAAATAGAAGTTCTTCTTTGGGCAACCAGATTTTGCAATGAGCTCTCATGACTGACAGTATCAAAGACCCCAGTCAGAACAATTGTTGTGTACAGACCTCTCTTCTGCTCCTGGCATTTCTCTTGGAGTTAGCAGGTAGCAAATATTATATTAACTATTCCTTGGCCCTTTCTGAAGCCACACTGACTAGATGACCATCATCCAGGTGAAGGCAAAAAGTAGAACCACTTTGTCAGTATTTCTATATCAAAGTATTTTCATTAATGTTAAAGGCACCATTATATTTTAATTCTAATATCTCTGTTTCCAAAGGGCAAGATGAGGAAGTGAGTTCTTATATGAAGACATCACTTAATGAAGATAACTGCAGGAAAAGTAGCTGAATCAATTTGTATATACACAGAGAGACTCCATACTGGAGCCAACACAATTTTAAGGACATTGAAGCATCAACTTTCTTTTTCTTTTCTTTCTTTTTTTTTTGCAGAGCAATGAGGGTTAAATGACTTGCCCAGGGTCACACAGCTAGTAAGGGTCAAGTGTCTGAAGCTGGATTTGAACTCAGGTCCTCCTGAATCCAGGGCCAGTGCTTTAATGACTGCACCACCTAGCTGCCCCAAGGAATCAACTTTCAAGATATCTAAAAGAGAAGGTAATAAATAATTAGAAATTATTAGAAAAAATCAAAGCTAGTAATACCACGCCAAAATGCAATCAAGAAAACATCAAGAGTGAGCTTTCAAACTCATGACACAATTGCTCAAAAAAACATCCAAACAATACCATAGGAAAATGGCTGGAGCATCAAAACTCACAGAAGAATGTGCTGAAATCATCTTCTAACCAAGAACAGCTTGGAAGGTCAGAAGGAGGGAGTTGCTATGCTGATACAGGAGTTGAGCCCAACATCACAGTCACCCTGACACAGATCCAGTCCCAGGAAGGCCTCACCTAAGGAGACCCCCAGAGCCTCTGAATCAGCTGAAGCGTCAGTGTTGTCTGGAACTAAGCTCACAGTCTGGTGAGAGGACTTAACCCTGGGCAGGGGGGAGACTACAGGGGTCTATGCTGATGCTGAGGCAGAACTTGGGTTTTTCATCCCTGCTGGGAACCAGGAGGCAGGCTTGAGTAGCAGTGGCCCAGGTGGGGGAGGGGCACAAGCTCGTTGCAGCTAACAACCACAACACACAAAGCTGATTGATTAGCAAGTTGGTCTGGGGTCATCTATGGACCAGGGAACAGGCCAGGTGAGTGAAGAACCTGATCCTCCTTAAATCATACCACCTGGGACTTCTTAAGCTTGGGATACTGCAGCCTAGAAACAGTGCCCCACCTTAAGGAGCTAAAAGTCAAGTAAAAGAAAGGCAAGATGGGGCAGCTAGGTGGCACAGTGGATAGAGCACCAGCCTTGGAGTCAGGAGTACCTGAGTTCAAATCCAACCTCAGACACTTAACACTTACTATCTGTGTGACCCTGGGCAAGTCACTTAACTCCAATTGCCTCACTAAAAAAAAGAAAGAAAGAAAGGCAAGATGAGCAGACAGAGAGAGGTGAGAACCATAGAAAGTTTCTTCAGTAACAAGGAAGACTGAGGTGCACCCTCAGAGGAAGATGTCAACATCAGGGTCCCTATATCTAAAGCTTCCAAGAAAAATATGAATTGATCTCAGCCCATAGAGGTGCTCAAAAAGGACTTTGAAGATAACGTTAGAGAGGTAGAGGAAAAAATGGAAAGAGAAATGAGGGTGATGCAGGAAAGACATGAGGAAAAAAGTCAACAGCTTGAAAAGTCAAATTGGCCAAATGGAAAAGGAGGTACAAAAGCTCTCTGATGAAAATAATTGCCTAAGAATTAGGATTGAGCAAATGGAAGCCAGTGACTTTATGAGAAACCAAGACACCATAAAGCAAATACAAATGAATAAAAAAATAGAGGGCAATGTGAAATATCTTCTGGGAAAAACTGCTGACCTGGAAAATAGATCCAGGAGAGATAATTTGAAAATTAATGGTCTACCTGAAAGCCATGATCAAGGAAAGAGCTGGGACATCATCTTCCAAGATATTCTCAGGGAAAATTGCCCTGAAATTCTAGAAGAAGAAGCTAAAATAGAAGTTGAAAGAATCCACTGATCACCTCCAAAAAGAGATCCCAAAAAGAAAACTCCTAGGAATATTATAGCCAAATTCCAGAGCTCTCAGGTCAAGGAGAAAATATTGCAAGCTGCCAAAAAGAAAGAATTCAAGTACTGTAGAGCCGCAGTAAGGATAGCACAAGATCTAGCAGCTTCTACATTAAAGGACCAGAGGACATGGAATATGATATTCCAGATGGCAAAGGAAATGAGATTACAACCAAGAATCACCTACCCAGTGAAACTCAGCATAAACTTTCAGTGGAAAAAAAATAGGACTTTAATGAAAAAGAAGACTTTCAGATATTTGTGATGAAAAGACCTGAACTAAATGGAAAATTTGACTTTCAAATACAAGTCCCTAGAGAACCATAAAAAATTGGAGCTGGGGGACACACCTGGGGTCATATAGTGGGTGACTGTCTTGTGTCTGAGGCCTGGGTTTGGCTGGGATCCCCCTGGATTCAGAAGTGATGCTTTGTCCACTGTGTCACCCAGATAGATGATGACATCTTTAGGGTTAAATTGAGGGGTGAAAGAAATACACTTGGGGGAGGGGAAGGGCAGAGGTGAAATCCTACATGAAAGAAACAGGAAAAGGCTTATGGCATGGGGGAAGAGATGGGAGAGGAGCAGGGCAGTAAATGGATTTTACACTCATCAGAAAAGGCTCAAAGATCTTAAACTCATCATAGCTGCCTCAAGGAGGAACTAACACACATACACCCAACTGGGTGGAGTAATCTATTTAGTCTGGGCAGTAAATGAGTCTAACACTCATCAGAATTGGCTCAAAGACCTTGATCTTATTAGAATTGACTCAAGGAGGGAATAATGTACACACTCAATTGGGTGGAGTAATCTCTCTAACCCTGCAGGAAAATAGGAGGGGAAGGGGATAAGGAGAGAGGGGCAAAAGAAGGAAGGGCAGAGTGGGGGAGGGGACAGACAAAAGCAAATCCCTTTTGAAGAGGGATAAAATGAAAGAAGATGGATAATAGAATAAATATCATAGGGAAGAGAATAGGATGGAAGGGAAACAGTTAACAATAGTAATCATGAAAAAGAGAAAAGGAGGGAAAATTGTACAAAAAATATTTATAGCAACTCTTTGTGGAGGCTAAGAATTGAGAATCAAGGGAACGTCCATCAATTAAGGAATGATGGAAAAAGCTGTGCTATATGATTGTAGTGGAATGGTCTTGTGCTACAGGAAATGACAAACAGGATGATCCCCAAAAAACCTGGAAAGACTAATGAACATTGATGTATAGTGAAGTGAGCAGAGCTGGGAGGACATTGTGCATAGTGACAGCAGTATTGTTCAATGAGCAATTCTGAATGACTTAACTACTCTCAGCAATGCAATGATCCAAGACAATCCCAAGGAACTAATGAGGAAGCTTACTCTGTACCCCCATAGAACGAAATGATAAAAAGAACACTTGTGGATTGTACATATATAACCTGGTTGCAATCTTGTGGAGGGGGGAGGGAAGGGAGGGAGGGAGGGAGAAAAATTTGGAACTCTAAATCTTATGAAAATGAATGTTGAAAACTACCCTTACATGTAACTGGAAAAAATAAAATAAATGTTTGTTGCTAAGAAACAAAAAACAAACACAAACAAACAAAAGAAACCACCATATCCGTGGAACACAATAAAGCAAAATGAAACACAAAAAAAAAGAAAAGAAAGAAAACATCAATAACAACTGGACCATATGTCTACCCATATCCATAAAATTTTTATGAGAATTATCAATACACATATGCCAGGTATCCTTATTAAAAATATGAGAAAAAAAAGACAGGCTTTTACCAACCATATTCCTTGACATAATTAATTTTAATACTTCCAAAGTTAACTGAAAAGTATAGAGAATATATAATCCCACTATGCTTATTACTTGGTGATTTTAAGAAAATATTTGATTCAGTCTTACATAATATAGCATCAAAGACTTTTTTTGAGGCAATTGGGGTTAAGTGACTTGCCCAGGGTCACACAGCTAGTAAGTGTCAAGTATCTGAGGCCAGATTTAAACTCAGTTCCTCCTGACTCCAGGACCAGGACACTATCCACTGCACCGCCTAGCTGCCCCACAGACCTTTCTTATACAGAGTATTTCTCATATACATACATATATACACATTAAGATCATTCAACATTCCTTGATAAATGCAATTACATTTTATATGACTATATTTCGATTGTTAATATTAATTGATGAGAGATCATAGAACCAAAGAATAACAGATTTGGAAAGAACCCAGAAAGGCATCTAATCTAACCTATCCCTGATCAGAAATGCCCTCTACAACACATCTGACCAGTGAGAAAATATATGTAAAAGCTTTGCAAACCTTAAAGCCCTATGTAAATATTAGCTATTATTATTGCCTCCCAAGACAAATCATTCCACTTTGGAGCAGTTTTAATTGTCGGAAGTTTCTCTTGACATCAAGCCTAAGTTTTCAAGTTTGAAACTTCTACTCATGGCTTCTAGTTCTGTTCTCTTGATCCAAACAAAACCAGTGTAATTTTTTTCTCATAAGACATTTAAATAAGATGGCTATCATGTCACTCCTGAGTCTTTTCTATAATTAATATCCTCTGTTTCTTCAATATATCCTCCTATAGGAATCCAGTGTAACCTTCCCACTTTAGCTTTATAAGACCATAGATCTAAAGCTGCAAAGGACCTCAAAGTCATCTAATCCAACCTATTTGTTTTATAAATGAAGAAACTGAGGCCCAGGTTGGTTAAGATACTTACCCTAGACCACTAAGTTGATAAACTTCAAGGTCAGGATTTTAGCCTGAGTCTTCTGACTACAAAGCCAGTGCCCTTTCCACTTTGCCAAACTCAAAACAGTACTTTGTGAAGGTGATCTTTTATTGGGTGAAAATAATCTCATTAGTAAGTACAAAGTAAAGATGATTCAGCAGTGAGTGACAAGTAGATGTGGTATTGTTCAGTCGGTTCAGTCCTGGCCAACTTTTCAAGACCCCATTTGGGGTTTTCTTAGTAAAGATACTGAAGTTGTTTGCCATTTCCTTCTCTAGCTGTTTTACACATGAGAAAAGTGAGGCAAACAAGGTTAAGTGACTTGCCCAGGGTAACTCAGCTATTAAGCAGCTGAGGTCAGATTTGAAGTCAGGTCTCCCAGACTCTAGGCCTGGAACTCTATCCAGGCCACCTAACTGCCCTGAGCAAGTAGATAAGAAGTGCTTTATCCGATTAATGGAATTATACTGATTAATGGAATTCTCTTCATGAATAGTCCTTGCCTGTGAAACCAAACAACTTCTTCTATTTTACTTTTAAGTTAAAAGTGCTTGCTGTTTTTTTAATCTCCTTCATTTCAACCTAGTAACAGTTCTATTCCAAAACATTGGCTGCACCTCATCACATAAACCTAAATGTTTGGTTACATATTATTTTAGCATAGTGCAGTAAAATTAATTGGGGGGGAAATAAATGACATAAGCCAAACCCCGTGGGCCTAGATTATTGATATTCTCTGCCAGCACCATTGCTGAAAACTGTACAATTAGTCCAATTTTCAGCAGCTGTATGGCATGAAACAAAATAAAAACAAAGTAAAATATTTATTCTTAGTAGTAAAATCTTTTAAGCATCATAAAAATCATGCTTGAACAAATTGTATCTTGTGCCACCTTGGTTTTTAGAAATCCATCTCTCTAATTTAAAACAGCAGGCTACATTTCAGATATGTTTCTATAGGAAATGAAAAGTAATAATAAACAATAACATTTACATAGCACTTACTATGTACCAGACGCTGTGCTAAGTCCTTTACAATTTTTATCTCATTTGATCCTCACAATAACCTTGGGAGGTAGGTGGTATTATTTTCCCACATCTTATAGATAAGGAAACTGAGGCAAATGGAGGTTAAGTGACTTGTCTAAGACCATACATACTGCTAATGCGTATCTGAGACTGGATTTGAACTTATGTCTTCCTGCCTCTAGAACCAGTGCTCTATCCAATATACCACCATGTGCCTCAAGAGATGAGGTGGAAGAAAATTCCAGGCTTGAGTGAATTTCAATGAAAATGTCCAGAATCAAAAATGAGCTATCTTGCTCAACATCAACTCTCTCATGGAGGGGCGGCTAGGTGGTGCAGTGGATAAAGCACCAGCCCTGGATTCAGGAGTACCTGAGTTCAAATCTGGCCTCAGACACTTGGCACTTACTAGCTGTGTGACCCTGAGCAAGTCACTTAACCCCCATTGCCCTGAAAAAAAAAAAGAGTACATGGTGCTGTTCTTTTATGACTTCACTACCTAGAGATTTTCCAGAACCATGGATGTGTCTTTCAGTTTTGGGTAAGGAGGTACTCAGTTATACATCTCTCCCTAAGGGAGACAGCAAGTTAATTAGCTGGTGTTCTCTATTCTGTGCCTGTACACTGATATAGCCATCACTAATACAATTTTGATTATGTTCTCATACTATGTCTTCTACATTATTTCTCCCTCCTCTCACATATGAATCCCCCATATCATCCAGACTTAATATTTTCTAAAGACATGATCAGCCTTTGAATGATTTTGTCAAAGTTGTTTTTATCATGAGTCTGAAGGCAACAAAAATGTCATTTGATAGAATATTCGGACATCTTATAATGTGGTATTCAAGGTAAGCACAAGGAAAAAGATCACCATGAAGACAATTCCAACTGTTATATCAACATCTACTGCAGAAGATAAGTTACAGAAATGCCTTGGAAAATCAATAAGAATCAAATTTTTATCACCATGTACTTTAATACTTGGTGACTTTGGTGATAAGGATAAAGGAGGGTGGCAAAAAAATTGGAAAATATGCTTCAAGATCAAGAAAAGAGAGTTGCTCAAGACTACACAGAATCCTCATGTCTAGATATGATGCTAAGGTGCTTCAACAAGAGAATTAGAAAGTTTTGGACATTAGAAAATTAAAACATTAGAAAAGTAAAATGACTATATCTTGAATAAGAGGAAATTACTTATATGGGAGTCATTTATGAATTAGCTGTTACAGTCAGACCATAAATTTGGTAGAGCAAAAATTAAAATCAACACCAAATTAGAACAAATAAAAATGAGATGTGAAGTTAAACTAAAACAGCTCCAATCTAACCTATTTAAATGAACTACTGACACCCCAACAAAAAGGAAATGGATAAGGGAAAAGACATAAATATGTAGTCTGTTTCTAACAGTTTCCCAGATTGCTAATAAAAGAAATCTCCACAATGAAGAAGCAAAAAAAATGGCTAGAAACTGCTTTATGTGGCAAAAATAATCTTCTAACCAAGTAAAGACCTATGGCAGTGAATGGCAGCAATTGTTAAGAATATAAACTCATTTGTAAAATATTACAAAACTGGATGGTAGATGATTATGAGAAATATTGCTTCACAAGCCAGTCAAAAAGTGACAGAGAAAAACAATTTTATAAAAATCTTAGAAATGAAACCCATTTAGGTCTAACCATTCTACAAAATGCTTAAGGATGAAACATGGGATAGGACAATAAATAGATGAAAAATGAAAATATCAGTCACTATTTCATAAAAAACTATTTTCTCCAACAATGAGAGAGGCACCACCACACTTGGACCTTAATATCATAGGTCCACATATGCTTTAAGAGGAAATGGAAATGGCACCAAATAAAGCAAAGATGAACCAAAACAAGTATACCAGGGGAAAGACTATGATGGAGGCAACACAATTTTGAAAGCATTGAGTAATTAATTGATCCTCAAGATACATGAAAGAGGCAAAGAAAACTCACCATTTTAAAAAGCATAGATACTGTTATTAATCCCAAAAGATAATAGCAATTAGATCAATAAATACAAACCTATAAACATGATTTCTTATTTCTACAAAATCTTTGAGAATAATTTACAAATAAATCAGTGTCATCCCACCTAGAAATAAGAAAGATAACATAACATAGCTAACCAAATCTTCACAATCACACAACTGTCTTAAAGGTTCAGATAATACAAGATCTCACTGCACTTACTGTATTTAATAATTTGACCATAAAAAGTTTCTCCTTGAAACAAAAACCCATACTTGAAAAAATATTCTTTTAGTGATGCTACTTAGTCATGAATTATCTAATATCCCAGCCTTAAAGGAATAAAAATTTCAGGTCATCTATAGATAAATAAGAAATACATATGGCAAACATGAATAGGCTATAACATACAAGATGTCCCCAAAGCCTTAGTGCAGTTTTACATTTTTTTTTTTAGTGAGGCAATTGGGGTTAAGTGACTTGCCCAGGGTCACACAGCTAGTAAGTGTTAAGTGTCTGAGTCCAGATTTGAACTCAGGTACTCCTGATTCCAGGGCCAGTGCTCTATCCACTGCGCCACCCAGCTGCCCCCCCCCTTTTTTTTTCAGTTTTACACTATTAAATCTGATTTAAGCTATTAAAACTTAAGGCTTTTGGGAAACCCAATAACAAATCAGAAGCAAGATGCACTATAAATTATGTCAACAAAAGATATGATTGGAATAGGAAGCATACCAGACATATAGTCAGAGTTAGGGATAAGTAGACAACCCACTGTAATTGTCCAGAGATTTTGTGGGGAAGTTCCCAGCTTGTTACATAGACCCTTGTAAAAGATGGTCATCTATCATGAAGTGTCATAGCACTGTGTCCAGAACAAGAGAGTAGTCATCCCACATCATGTCCTAATCATTTATCTGGAGTACTGTGTTCAATCTGTGTTCAGTTCCATATTCTAAGAGGAAATAGGGAGTGATTCTAGAAGAGGGTTATTAACAATTACAGGGGGCTGGAAACTATGTCATCAATTAAGAGTTAAAGAAATGTTTAGCCTGGATAAGGGTAGGTTTAAGGGAATATCATGCATCTGAAAGTCCATCATCTGGAAGAGGGATTAGATTCATCTAATGTTGCTCCACAGGACAGAACTTAGAACCATGAGTAGAAGTTATAAGAAATTCAGGTTTGGTTCAAGATAAAGAAATTTCTGTCTAGAACTGTTCAGAAATAGAAAGTCCTCCCTTTTATGATAGTGAACTATCAGACCCTCAAAGTATTTATGAAAAAGCTTAATGGCAACCTGTCAAGGATGTATAGAGGATGTCTCCATGGAGTAAGAGGTTAGAGTAGATGCCAACAAGCAGTTATGATTAGATGACCCCCTAAGATTTCGTCCTACTCTAAGAGTCTAGGAAAATTACTGGTTAATGGGGCCACTGTGCTTCCATCAGCCTTTGTGTATTTTCCCCTCTCTTCTCACCCCTCTGAATTTTCAGCTTGGTTTAATATGTTGACCCACCCCATTAGAATGTGAGCTTCTTGAAGGTAGGAACTCTCCTCTTTTTTCTTGTATTTGTATCTGCAGCACTTACCCTATTGCCTGAAATATAGTCAGTACTTAATAAATGCCTGTCTCCTAGGCAGGGAAGCTCAAGAACCTGGAGCTTTCCTGATTCCTGTATTTTACAACAGGCTTTGAGAGATTATGATTTTCCCTATCCTAAATAAATGCCTAAGATGTTCTAATTTCATGACCTTGGGTTTCTATGACCTGTTTCTCGTCTTCTCCTAATAGATGGGATGAGAAACTATAATCTCCTCAAGATAAGCTAGGCCAGGTACACATTTTGGGGTACATTATACAAGGATCAGATAAGACACAGAAAGAGCCTGTCCCTTGTTATACCAATAATCCAGATTTTAAAGTCTATCAGCTGCCTGATATTAGGGCCTTTTATACTTTGTCCCATGCTGTGGCTTTAAGGACTCTACAAAGAAAACAGCTATATCACGTTATAATGAAGCCATACTAAATATACCAGCAAATAAGCTTCCAGTGTTGTTGTGTCTTTTCTAGCAGACTTCAAGGTCTTTGAGGGTAGGTTCCTTGTCTGGCTCAGTAACTTATAAATACAAAGTACTTAACAAATGTTTGTTGAACTGAATTTATCATTGAATGAATTAAGTAAGTAATGAATGGATGAATACAAATGAATGACTTTCTAGATGAAAGTGTGGTAATCATTTTTCAGGAAAGGGAGGCATTGTTGGAGGTAGGATTTGAATATAGGTCCTGCTAACTCTGGGTCCAGTACTATTCTATCCACTGTGCCCCACAACTGCTTCAGTCAGTTCCCTTGAACTTGTCTGGTATTAGGTTCTTAAGTGTGCTTTCACAATGCTTCTCATACCAGGCATTATCTCCACTGAGGAAATCACAAACTTTTTATGTAGCTGTATTAAAATAATGGAACTTCCAAGTGGAACATGGCATATCATGTCAGACTTTTTTCAATCTGTTGATTTTGCCAACCTTTTTTTTTCTATTTTGCTTATTCTTTTTTATAAGGAATGACTATGGAGAAAGGGAAGAGGAAGGATACATTGGAAATTGTAGGTGAAACAAAAACAAAAGATATGAATTATTATCTATTCCCCAAAAATGTTACCTCTTACCATTGCTATCATCATTTGCTTGCCTGACTTTTATGTATAATGAGTATGAGGGTAGCAAGAACCTTGGAAATGGACCAACATAGATGCCTATAATCCCCATTGACTACACAGGGAGAAGAGATTCAACACCAAGTCTTCAAAAGTTGTCAACACAACCTTTTCTAATTTCTCTTCATACCAAGTATTTTATCACCACCATGTTCTCTCACCAAATGAAGGTTGGTCTGTATATTCATTCACTTCTATGTCAACAAGATGATCTTCAGGGTTTCTATGTACCTCTACATTCTATGATCCTATCATCCTTCCTACAAGAATTGTAAATCCATGAGAGCAACAACGTTGTCTTATCTAAACTTTGAAATGCTTCCAGTGCTTACCAGAGAACACAGTGGGAGCTTGTTAAATGAATGGATGAAGCCAGGGGCCCTTAAATATATCAGTAGAAATGTCATAATCAACTGCTTTTGCCATTTTATGAATAAACAGACTCATTCATAGAGGTTAAGGGATCTGTTGAAGGCAGCACATCTAGTTAGCCACAAAATTGGGCCTTAAACTCAAGTCTTCTGACTCCAGGCAAAGTGTTTCTACTACTCTACTATAGGCTGCCTTTGCACCATTGCAGAAACTTTTGTAAAAATCACCATGTTGACCAGTTTCAGTTTCCCCTTAGCAGTTAGACTAAACTCTAAGCCAACTGTTAATAAAGGTCACTATATGAGCTAGGGAATACTCTAGCTGCCCATAAAGAAGCTTTTCTGAAAAAGTGTTCTTGGATAAATAAGTACTTGAGCCCTTGTAAACACTCTGCCCTCTGTGGAGGTAAATATTCTCAAGGTGTGTTAAAGTAACTGAAATACTTCCAGTTCAGCTTGTTATTAATAGCATTTAATTATGTTCTCCCAGGTTCTTATTGCCACTCTTACTGACTGGGATGGAAACCTGAAAGGGGGTGGGGGTGGGCAGGGAACCTCTGTTTACTTTCATAGCAAGAGTTACTGCTTAACCAAGCCGTGCTCAGCATGTTTGATAAGAGACCAGCATGTAAGGAAAAAAAAGGTATTTTTCTTCCTTGGAAGTTAGCAATTAACTTATAAAAAGCATCAAAATGTGTCAGACAGATCTGAAGTCTGGGGGGTTCCAAGGATGGGGCACTCACTTGCTGGTCCCCCAGTAGCACAAAGTCATTACTTTTTTAAGGAGAATTTTATCATTGGTTAGAACCTTTGGTCTCTTTGGTATAAGAAATTGCTGCTGAGGAAAACCCTTCTATGAATGCAGATCAGAAACTGCTTTGCAATTCGTAGTCTGAGTGAGGGTCAAGTAAGCAGTACATTTCAAAGACTGTACTTGAAATCAGATCTTCCCTAGTTAGGACCAGCACCACATCCACAAACCAGAAGTTTTTAATCTAAGGTCCGTGAACTTTTTTTGTTTGTTTTTTTTTCCTTAAGATAAATGAAGGAGGACGTAGAGGAAGGGCAAGAATTTGGAACTAAAAGCAAAAAAGTTTTTAAATGTTTTAAAATTTAAAATTTTTTTAAAACATATTTTGATAACTATTTCATTAGAATTTTTTTCTTTTATAATCCTCTGTTTAATTTTATGCATACAAAAACCTCATAACCTAGCCCCTTCCTACCCTTTGGTCTTTTTATACCTTATTCCCTCAGATATATTCTTCAATCCAAGAACACTGGTCCTCCCAGTTGTTCCACCACCAAGACACTCCATCTCTCAATTCCCAGAACTCTCTCTTGCTGCTTCCCACCCTGGAAGGTTCTTCTTCCTCCACTTTGACTACTGACCTCACTGGCTTTTTTTTAATGTCCCAATTAAAATCTCATCTTCTACAGAAAGCCTTCCCCAACCCCTCTTAATTCCTTCAACTTCCATCAGTCAATCATTTCCTATTTTTATATATGGTAAACTCCTTCAGGGTAGAGACTGTTTTTTTGTCTTTTTTTGTATCCTCAGCACTTAGCATAGTGCCTGGCACATAATAAACCCTTAACAAATATTGATTGATCAAGAGATCAATCAAGAGATCACTGAGAAGGCTAAACTTCTCTACAGTCTTTCAGGGTCCCTGTAACATAGACCTAAAGATACTATCATATTAGGTTGCATAATGATTATTTTAAAAGGTTGAATTCTAAAAATCAAGGCCTGAAGAAGTCTTGGAAATCATCTGATACAACTTCTTAATTTTTATAGATAAAGAAACTGAAACCTCCAGAGGCAAAGTAACTTGGTATGGTCACACAGTAAACTGAGGGCAAAAATCACATCTCTTGATGCCTAGGGCAAGGTTTGCTCTATCATACATTGCTGCTAGGAGATAGCATTAATCCATTCATACATCTACATACTGATGGATGAATGGATGGATAGTAGATAGATTGATAGATGGCAGACAGATAGTACATAGGTAGATGATAAATAGCTAGATGAATAGATACATAGACAGGTAGGTAGGTAAGAGGATAGATGTGATGATGATGATGATGGATGGATTGATTAGATAGATCAGATAATAGGTAGATAGATAGATATGATAGATAGATAGATAGATAGATAGATAGATAGATAGAGACAGATGGATGGATGATAAATGATAGATGTAATGAATGGATAGATAGTATATAGATTGGCATATAGATATAAATACATAGATAGAACCATAGACTCATCGTGGTAATTAGAAATGGAAAGCATATTAACAACTAATAAAGTGTACATCTAGGAGAGAAAGGTGAGAATAAAGAAAGGGGGAAAGAGGAATAAAAACGGACAGAAAGTCCAACCTACTTTTCCATACTTATGATACATTCCTCCCCTTCATGCCTTCTTTAATCCAGGCAACCTGGCCTTCTTTCCTTTCCTCATTCTCCATTCTCAGTGCCTTTTCTCAAGTCATCCTTCCATCTTTCATGCCGAAAATGTACTCCCTTTTCCTGACTTTTAGAATCCCTAGCATCCTTCAAGGCTTAACTCAAACGTAACTACCTTCATGAGACCATCTATTGCTTCCTCTTCAGTTGTTGAGTCCCTCCTCCCACCCCCTAAAAAATTTGATTGTATGTGTTTCATCCTGTACCTAAATGAATACCTGTTGTGTCCTCAAATAGAATGTGAGCTATTTGACGGCAAAGACATTCCATTTTGCCTTTGTATTCTCATATCTTAACACAATGCCTGTCGCATAGCAATGCTTAATAAATTCTTGTTAATTTTAATTGGTTAGATTACTATTAAAAGGTTCAAGATTTCTAAATCTAAAATCTATTACAACATGACTTACAGAAAATGCCAGAATAAAATTTCTAGACTAACCAAACTAGAGCAAGAAAAAAATCCATTGGCATTTGTAAACACAATCTACAAAGTTGAGAATTCATGTGAGTGAGGGGAGGACATACATTTTCTTGGCATGAGGCATTTCTAGTTCGATCCTATTTCAAATCGCTTTTACATTTTTCTTTCCTTCTCTGCTTCTAACTGCTTTTTAAACTCTATTTTATCAATATGGTTTGTGAGCTCTCAAGATATCTCCATCATTTTTCAATCTGTTTTCTGTCCCTGAAGAACTAGGAATTAATATATAACATATTCTTTGAGAAAACTACCCTCATCAAGCCTGTTATGGACTTTTCTATTACAGAATTTGTTCTCCTGTTCATCTAGGTATGTTTCTTTGTTTCCACATTTATAAAAAGAAGCATATTTTAATGATATTTTACAAGTATGATATTAAACCTAGAAAAGCCCCACACTCTGACCAAGTACAAAATCAACAATCTGGAGGTGCAAAGCCAGGAAAGGATGAAGCCCTAATGGAAGAGAGAGAGGAGGAATTTAATAGTTATAACTTTACTTCTTACTTAATTACCAATTCCCAAGTTTCTTTTGCTCATATCACCTCCTCAACAACCCCTTGCCCCCTCCCCACAATCCACCCAGAATCAAGTTTGAGGACTAGGAAAAATGGTGGCCTTTTTACTGCAGGAAGAATAGATATATTGTGCAATATATGTATACAATAGATGTATTGCCAACCCATTTCTGGGTCCATCTCTGACTGTCTACCCACAGACAATCTTAACTACCCATTTCTATCTTGTTTCTACTTGGACCCCCAGAGCTCTTCCGAAGGAACAGGTTGTTCTGTTTGCTCTACTCTCAGAAGGACCTAGGATCCTGGCTCTCCAGGTCTCCAAAGGCACCACAGTACAGTGAGAAAAATGCTGTCTTTGGAGTCAGAGGACTGGGGTTTGATTCTGGCTCTGCTCCTTGCTCCCCATGTGACCTCACACGTCCATTTATCTTCTCTGGGCCTTAGATTTCTCCATCTATAAAATGAAGTATTTGGACTAACTGGCATCTAAGATCCCTTCCAGCTTGAAATATATGATCTTAGTCTCCAGATGTGCAGAAATATCTAAGCTAACTTCTAATTTTTCCATAAATGAAATGATTCCTGTCTAAGGGCAGAAAGTATGGGGAGTTATATAGTGTTAAATGAAGCACCTAGCTCTGTAAATCATGGCATTGGTGTCTTCTAAGTACCAACCCCAAACCAGTGCTCCAACTGAAATTTACGGATACTCTCATCATTTTTTGGTATGTTGTTCAGTCATGTCTGACTCTTCATGACCCCATATGGGGTTTTCTTAGCAAAGATACTGGAGTGGGGGTATTTCCTTTCCAGTGTATTAGGCAAACAGAGGTTAAATGACTTGTCTAGAATCACACAGCTAGTAAATGTCTAAGGCCATATTTGGACTCATATTTTCCTCAACTGAGCCACTTAGCTGCCACTCTCCTTTCTTACTTACTAAACATGTATAATGACCATTTCTATCACTCTTCATTATATAGTATCCTGATATTTGGTCATATTCTAATTCAGAGAATTACATTTGAGAAATATTTAACAAAATACCTAAAAATATAATTTAAAAAATGTTGATTCATGGTTTTCAATATGCAGCCCCACATGGATCCTAAACTGCTTCTCTATAAGAGTTGATGCCACTGGTACAGGAGACTGTTGAAAAGGGAATTCCCTTTATCAAACAAAACAGTACCTGTAACTTACAGTCTGCCTGAGGGCAATGAGAAGTGTAAATGACTTACCTAGGATCACACAAGCAGTATCAGTCAAAGGGAGGATTTAAACACAGGTTTTCCTGCCTACAAAGACAACACTTCTCTATATGGTGCTACTTGTCATGTTTTTTCACTGAGAAAATATTTAAACCCCTTGTAGTCAATCTCTTCTATCTGTAAAGTAAGATAAGAAGCCTTGATTCCCTTCTAAGAATTTTCTGGCATTAAAGAACTATGACACAATTAAAGCAGGTTATCCCATGAATGTGGGAGGCATAATGACACCAAATTTTTTTTATCTATTCTCATTAGGTAAAGACTTACCTTAGGAGTCAAGAAAGAGAACAGCAAAAGCAAAAAAATTGAAAGAGAAAGTGTTCCAAATGCCCATAAAAGTCCCTGAATTGATTATGAATATGAATATCATTCTCAACCCACAAATTCTTTCCAGAGTGATTACAAGTAGCCATTTTTAGCATGTATTTTTAATCCTCTTTTTCCTATCCTCAAAACCCTCTCTCTGGTCATTGCACAATCTGTGCATCCTTATTCAGAATAGAAACCTGCCAGGATCAGATAGAATAGTCTACAGACTTCTGGTTTTCTTCTTTCATTCCAGATTCTTACCCTCAATGAACCAGAAAGAGATAGAAAAAGATACAGGGGACACTGAAGAAGGACACCATTAACTTTGGGGCCATTAGATTCAACCACTACCTCTGAAACATGGTTCTTTTTGAACCATCTGGGCAAGTATGTCAAGATGTAAGTCAAGGACAAACAAGTTCAAACTTTGTTGGCATTTTGTAAAGAATTGACAATCAAATGCATGTTTATTACAAATCAAATGTCTTGCCTAAATATTGTATAATTCTATGTATGAGTTCTAGCTCTGGTGGGAGCTGGGAAAAGGAAGAAAATAGACAACCTCCCCCCTCTGAAAAACTGCAGCCTGTTCATATAATGGTTTCCATAGTCACCATCATCAACAACAAACTTTTATTCAGCATCTACAAGGCGAGAGGTAGCATGTCATAGTGCAAAGCTTCTTAAACTGTCACAACCCCATATGGGGTCAAGTAACTCAATGTGGAGGTCACAAAATATTTGGCAACAGTAAAAGATTATATATACCTATTTTATATACCTACATATCAGGGGTCACATAAAAATTTCTCTGGTGAAAAGGGGGACTGAGTGGAAAAAGCTGAAGAAACCCTAGTGTAGTATATTTAGGACTAGTCTCCAAGTCAAGACAACCTGATTTCAATTCATTTTTTTTTCTTTTTCTGGATGCAATCAAGGTAACTTGCCCAGGGTCATACAGCTAGTAAGTGTCTGAGGCCAAATTTGAACTCAGGTCCTTTTGACTCCAGGTCCAGTGCTCCATCTACTGTACTACCTAGATGCCCCTGGAAGACCTGAGTTCAATTTCTTCCTCCAGTACCAACTGGTTGTGTGTTCTTTAGCTTCTTACTGAACTTCACTCCAAAACTTTTAAGTGAGGGGCCTGCAGACTACAGCAGGCTGCCTGTTTTTATACAGCCTATCAGGGAGCTAAGAATGTTTCTTACATTTTTAAATACATTAAAGCTTTATTTTAAAATGTAAAAATCAGGGCAGCTAGGTGGCACAGTAGATAAAGCACTGGCTCTGGATTCAGGAGTACCCAAGTTCAAATCTGACTCAGACACTTGACAAGTACTAGCTGTGTGACCTTAGGCAAGTCACTTAACCCTCATTACCCCGCCCAAAAATAAAAGTAAAAATCATACTTAATTCACTGGCCTTACAAAAGCATGCAGAAAGCCAGATTTGACCTGCAGGCTAGAATTTGCCAACCCTTGCTCTTATTTATAGAAATTGGTGTACTGATAAATATGTAACAGCCAGTTCTCCAAAAACACAGAACACATTTCTACATTTAATGTGCATCATTAACATTTTCTCCATAGTTATCTTGTTTAGACAGTCAACAAAACAAAAAGTCAAGCCCAGATATGGAGCATTTGCCAATTTCTGAGGTACACATGTTCACAATGAAATGTTAATAACCATCTCCCACAAGCTGGTATAAGCTGTCTTCAGCTCACCCCTGATTATAGAGGAGTTCTTGATCTACAATAGTGGAGGGAGTTTCTACGCAAGAAGTATGAATGAAACCACTCCTTTGGAATAGTTAGTATTGTAAAAATATTTTTAACTGGCTTGCCGGGACCTAATTTATCTGGGGGGCCTAATCTAATGGGAGGACCAATCTGGGGACTTTTGACTGGCTGGCTATCTGACTGCTATTAATTCAATATGAGCCATTTATAAAATTTTTCCACACTGCTCCACTCCCAAATTGATAAGCAAAAGATTAGGAAACTTCTTAACTAAATAATCAAAGCAGAGTTTATCTATAAAAATCAATGTAAAAGATAAGGGTAAAGAAATGCAAAGTATACTACCTGTCTGCTTTTAATATAATCAGGGCCATTACTGCCTCTTGCCTATGGGTATGCTGCTTGGATCTGTTCTCTCCAACTTTCACTATTTTCCTCCTTCACTCCAGCCCCCTGAGCTTTCACTGCTCAGCTCCTTTCTTCTAACTCCAAAGCCCTTTCACTTTGTCGACCCCCCTTACCATTTAGCTTTCCTCTCTGTACTGCTGTGCTGAACCCCTGCATTGCTCTCTCACAGACCTCCTTCCTTGCTCTTAGCTTTTTCTCCGTCTCCATCAGCCTCCTTAGCTTCCTTGTATCAGCCCCCCTTCTGTCTTCTCCAACTGTCCTTCTTAATCTTCCAGCCTCCTCCTTCACTGTCTTCTTCCCTGTATATTATGTTCCTTCTCTCCCCTCATAACCTCAGCTCCCTGTAGCCCCTGCACATGCCAAGTTAATCCTGTGCATATCACACCCAGGGCTCCAGGGGCCTGTTTCCCCTTGCTGCGTTCCCTGGGACCTCTTCACTGGGCTGCACTAGGGCCTGGCAGGACAAGCCTGGGATCTCTGGGCAGCTCCCCTCAGGGCATAGGGAGCGGGGCTTTTCCTCCCAGCCATCTGGCCTGGCATCCTGTAAAGCCCATGGGGCTTTTTGGCTCAGCTGAAGCAGAGGGGGAGGGAAAAAACCCTGAGGGCCTAAGGCTTTTTAATCTCAGCCCAAAGGCTGGTGCCCAAAGCACAATAAATTTCCATAGTATAAAGCATGGTTCTTGGCTGCTAGGAGTTTACAGTCATTGGAAATGACAAGATATACACATAAGAATGTAACTAAAAATACAAAGTAGCTGATACTTAAATACTTCAAGACATCTTGATCTCACCTCTGTTGGTGCTTTCTCTAGTATCATAGATATTATGCTTCTCGTGACTTCCTTATCTTATGCACTTTTTGCTCAACACTTGTCCTCCCCATAATCCTCCATAAAGGGTCCTTCTAAGGTGCAGGGAGGCTTCCAGTTTGTTTTCTGATTTCGAAGAACACATGGGCTCTGTACACCTGTTATTCCTCTATTTCACTACATGACTAGTCTACATGCTTTTCCAGTCATATAGTTCTTTTTTAAAACAAAAGTTGTTATTGAAGTCTTTGGATTTTTTATATTACTATAGTGGGGAAAATATACTTCCCTCCCTCTCTTCCCTTATAACAAATAGTATTTTTAAAGAAAAAAAGAAGAGGGAGAGAAACCAGCATATCTGCTAGAGTGAAAAAAACTGAAAACGCTTGTGAACTTCCCATCTCTGCAAAAGGGAAGGGTGGGAGTGTCTTTTTGTATCTCTACTTTAAGGCAATGTCTTTTCTCTATAATTTTGCAATATCTCCTTTTAACTTTTTAGCATGTTGTTATTTCCATTTTCATGGTTGTAGTTATTGTGTATATTGTTTTCTTTGTTCTGTTTACTTCACTGTATGTATAGATTTTCCCAGGCTTCTCTGTATTCATCACATTCCAGCATTTAACACTATGCTTGGCACATTTTAGATGCCAATAAATGCTTCTTGATTGGCATTCATTTCTTACAACAGAGTAAAATTCCCTTCCATTTGTAAACCACAATTTGTTTAGCAATTCACCAATCGATGGACCTCTGCTTTGTTTCCATTTCTTTTCTCTCACAAACAGTGAAGGCAAATATTTTGCTGTGTCTGGGGAACTTTATCAATGGGCTCCTTGGGATATATAAGCCTCCTAGTAGAATCTCAGGGTCAAAGGGTATGAGCATTGTAGTCATTTTGCATAATTCTAAATTGTTTTCTAAAATAGTTGTACATTGTTGGTAACCTTGTGAATCAATACAACCAAAGACCCCAGAAAGCTACCCCCAAATTCAACTCAAGCCAACAGTCATGGATTAAGTACCTACTATGTGCCACACTCTGTGTTAAGTGCTGGGGAAAAGAAAGGCAAAAAGACAACTCTTGCCCTCAAAGGAGCTCACAGTCTAAATGGGGAGGCAATACGCAAACCCCTATGTGCAAACAAGATAAATACATGAAAAATTTGAGATAATCAACATAGGAAAGTCACTAGCACTAAGGACAAAAGACTTCTTGCAGAAAGTGGAATGTTAATTGAAACTAAGAATGATATATTACACTTGTCTTCTCTCATTTATTAAATATGCATGTTCCACATAAATAAGAACCTAACTTTAAAATCCCACATTTTTGGAGGCAGCTAGGTGGCATAGTAGATAAAGCACTGGCCCTGGATTCAGGAGGACCTGAGTTCAAATCCAGCCTCAGACACTTAACACCTTACTAACTGTGTGACCCTGGGCAAGTCACTTAACCCCAATTGTCTCACACACAAAAAAATCCCACATTTAACATCTGTTAACATACTTTTATTGTTAATTTTTTATTGAAAAAAAATGCTATAACTTGGACAAGGACATTGTCCAAGTAAATATAAAGTCATTCATTCATTAATTCACAAACATGTATTGAATACCTGCTGTGTGCCCAGCATGGCACTAAATGTTATGAAGAATCCCAAAGGAAAAAAAGGTCCGTTTAAGAAGGATTTATAGTGTAGTTGGAGAGGCACAACATATGTATCTGATATAGCCAGCAATTCCTTCCAAGGCAATATGGCTGATAAAGCGAAATAAATGTCTTTCTTCATGGAGGGAGGGAATGAATCTGAATCTTAGTGTTGGTGTCCTTCACAATCTTGTTCCAGCTTCCCTTTGAAAATATGTCACATTATTCCCATTCATGCTATGTTCCAGTAACCTGACCACATGCTCTCCCCTGAACTTGGCACTCCATCTCCAGCTTTTATGCCTTTCCACGAGCTTTCCTATATGCCTCCTCACCTTTGCCTCTTAGAAGCCTTGGTTTCCTTCAAGTCTCAGTTCAAGTGTTACTTCCCTTAGGAAGATGTTCCCAACCCCAGTGCTGGTAAATGTTCTCTCCTTCTTTAAATCACATTTTATTTATTAATTGGTATAAATATTATACCTTTCCCCAGTATAAAGTAAGCTCCTTAAGTGCAGGGAATGTTTTATTTTTCTCTTTGAATCCCTCAGGATCTAGTGCAATGCCTTTCATAAATCAATCTCTATAATTAATGCCTATTGAATTTAATTGAATTTGCATCACCAAATGTCTTTGAAACCAGTAAGATGGGCAAAAGTGAAATCATGATTTAAAATTATATTATATGTAGAATTGCTATAATTTGGAGATGAACATCAGGTATCCATCAAGCAATCAAAAAGTATTATTAAGCTTCTCCTATGTGTCCAGAACTGTTCTAGGGCCCTGGGGATATAAAGAGAAAAATTAAACAATCCCTGCCCTCAAGAACTTACTTAAATTCTGCCAGGAAAAGAACATGCACATAAAGAGGCATACACAAAATAAATACAAATTAATTTGGCACTCTGGAAAGATTTCACGTAGAAGGTGGTGCTTGACCTGAATTGAAGGAAACAAGGGATATAACAAGGTAGAAAAGATGGAATTCCAGGCATGGGGCATAGCCAGTATAAAGGCACAGAGACAGAAAATAGAGGGTTGTGTAAGAAGAATGGTAAGAATGCCCATTTGGCTAGATTATATGTGAAAAGGAATGATGAAAACTTTTTAAAAGATTAAAAAGTTAGGAAGGGTCAATGGGTAAAGAAGATGCAATAAATAAATAAAATAAACAAGTGAATGAATAAATGAATAAACAAATGTTGAAAGAGATAAATAAATGTATGTATGCAAATAAGCAAATAGCTGGAGTTGACTGAATAGGGAGTGTCATGGTCAGATCTTCATTTTAGGCAATTACTTTGGCAACCATTGAGGAGGATGGATTGGAGAAAGGACAAACCAAAGACAAAGAGACCAGGTAGGAAGCTACTGAAATCATGCAAGAGATAATGAGGGCTAAACTAGGATGGTAACCATAGGAGTAGAAAAAAATGGGTCTAATGCAAAAGATGTTGAATGGACTGTATCTACAACACAGACTGGGAAGATTCCCATGACACTGGGCTCTAACCCTGAATTTTCAGAGGAATAGATCACTGCCATTTCCCCCCTTATACACAACATACCTTCAAAGCAAAACAAAAACAACAAAAAATTAAAAACAGATCATATAAAGTCCACCAGGGGAAAATCTGGTCACTCTCTTAAATAGTCATGCTTAAACAGTCATTTTAGTTATTCTGGGGAAGAAGTAAATGTAGTGTAGTTATAAGACTGTCATATTAGAGTTCAGAGAAACCTGAGTTCAAATTCTAACTTACCTCCTTACAAGCTATGTGAAATTAGGCTAGGGTGCCTTAACCTTTTTGATCTTCGGGTTTCCCTATTTGTAAAATGAGACAAAAAGTACTTGACTTTGTATAGGCAGCATGGGATAGGTTGGAGAGTCAGCATCTGAGTCAGGAAGACCTGGGGTTAAGTTCCTCTTCTGATACCTACTAGTGGTGTAATACTGGAAAGGTCACTTAACCTCATAATCCCCCAGGTAACTTTCTAAGAGTAAAAGTTTCCCCAAACTTGCTGATCTGCATTGGTAGAAGTTTCCTAACCATGAAACCTTATTATATACTTATCAAAAATCAAAACTATGTACTTCTCTGCATTGTTGCAAAGATAAAAATAAATAATTTGTGTAAAGTGACAGATAAATCATAAAAATTCTATATAAATGCAAGGTATTAAATATCTGGGTAGGATCAAATTAAAGAGTGATAAATCCAATTATTCAGAAGTCAGATAATGATCTACCAGGTTTCTTCATAGGGCAAGCACCTCCAGAACAAATTTGGCACAATCAAGTAGAAAAACCACTTGATTCAGAATCAGAGGATCTGGGTGGGAATCATAGCTCTGAGGTTTACTATCTATGTGAGTCTGGATTAAATTCAAAATTTCCTATCTGGATTCAAAACATCAACCTTGCAAATAAAATATGAGGGAGACACAGCTTCAGAACAATTCATCTAGAAAACATCTGAGAGCTCTAAAGGACTATAAATTCAATATGGGTTAATAATGTGATACTGTAACAAAATGGGGAAAAAATAATTTGATGTGATCTTGAGCTTCCTGAACTTCATAAAGAGTGTCATAGAATCCAGGTCTTGACCAAAAAATGAGAAATAGGAAAATGAAGTCCCTCTTTATTAATAGGAACATATCCAAAGAATAGTGTTCAGTTTTGGGTGCTACCTTTTCAGAAAGACATTAGTAAGCTAAAGAACATCCAGAGGTGGGCAACTATTATAGCAAAGAACCTAGATAATATGTCATATAAGATTGGTTGAGGAAATCAGCGCATTTGGGAGAGAACAAGACTATGGCCAGGGGAAGAGCATGATAATCATATTTAAATAGTTTAATGGATGTCATATAAAAGAGATGTTAGAATTCTCCAAATCTGGCTTCAGTGGGCAGAACCAGATACACCTTTTCAAAGTGCCAGTTATTCATAGAATGTGCCTCTAAAAAACACTCTAGAAGGATGTTCATCTGTGATCACATCACAGAAGTTTGCAAAAATCATTATGCTTAGAAACATTTTATGCTGTCATTTGGGATGACGATTTCCCTTTTTACTTAAAAAAATACTATAAAGTAAATCAGATTCAGACTGACCTACTCTAAAACATATGGCAGATGATTTAATTAAGAAAACAAGATTTAATGGAAAAGAATTAAAATTGAGTCAATCCAACTTCCAGGGCATGTGACAAATAAGACAGTAGACTAGGAATTTTCCCTAGTTCCCATTAACTTTCAAAAAAAAAAAGGAATTATGTGCCCCAGTTATAGCAATTACAGCTGAATCAACAGGCTAGAAAAGCAAGAAGCCAGAAAAGCTAAGTCTTATGAATTAATAGTAGAGAACACTAATTCCAAACATACTCACTCAACAGCACTCTCCCAGAAGCTTCCAAGTTCTGTCAAGGATGCACAAACCAGCTCATGAGGTTGTACTTTTGGATAAATTAAGGGATTCTCATTAAAGCATTACTGCTGAACCTCTATCAAAACACCACTACACTCCCTGCAAAGTGCAGAAGAGAATTGGAATAATATATTCTGGGAGGAAAAAAGGTCAAGGTGAAACCCCAAATGACATACCCTGAAAACCTGAAACAAATCATAAATACTAAAAAAAAAACAAAACAAAAAAAAAAAACAAAGGGGGGGAGTGTGTTAAATAAAATTAAAGCATTTGGAGCATTCTTACAAAGAAAATAGTCTAGATTGCTTGACTTGCCCAAACTCCAAAAAATAAGAAAATAAGAAAGGTAAATAAGTACAACTATTACAGTTGGAATAAGTAATGAAATAAATTACCCTATATTTATAAATCCTTGAAAATGAAAATATCCAAAACTAAATAATTATCCCATAGATGCAGAAAAAAGCCTTTGACCAAAAGTACAACACTCTTTCCTGGTTTAAAAAAATACAAATAATAGCCATATAAAACATATACATACATGAAAAAAACACTAGTAGTTTCACAATAAATACAGAAGTAAAGATGGTGCCTCTCCTCACATTAATAATAATATTAAAAATAATAGCTATCATTTATTTAGCACTTCAAGATTTGCAAAGTGATATATATGTGTAATCTTATTTGATCCTTATAACAACACTCTAAGATAGATGCTATTATTATATGCATTTTAGAAATAAGGAAAGTGAGAATGAAAGAGACTAAATGAGTTGCCCAGAGTCATATAGTGAGTGACTGGGGCAGGATTTTATCTCAACCTTGTCAACTAGCTGCTTTTTATTTGATATAGCTCTAGAAATACTAGCAATCACAATATTAAAAGAGAATGAAATTAAAGGCAGAAAGACTGACAAAGAGATGAAAACATTCCTATTTATTAATGCCATGATAGTTCACTTATTAAATCCTAGGAAATCAAAACATTCCTATTTATTAATGCCATGATAGTTCACTTATTAAATCCTAGGAAATCAGCAAAGAAACTGATTGAAATAATCAATAACTCCAGCAAAGTTGCAGGCTTTAAAATAAAACCAAAAATATCAATAGCATTTCTACATTAATAGAAAATTCCAGGAGGAAATAATAGAAATGGAAGCCCCTTTCAAAATAACTACAAAATACATAAAATATTTAAAAGTCAGTCTATCAAAGTACACTTAATATTTGTATAAATTCAATTACGAAAATGCCCCTTAGGGAAATAAAGAACTCCAATAGCTAGAGGAAATATTAAATACTCATTAAACGTTCTTGGCCAAGCGAATATAATAAAAATGACAATATTACCAAAGTGAATTTACAGATTTAGTTCTATTCCAAACAAACTATCAAATATATATTTTACTGAGGTAGACAAAACAATAAAAAAATTCATTTAGAGGAACCAAAAATCTAGACTATCATAAGAAACAATTTTTAAAAGAACTTAAACTAGATGATACAGCAGCAATCATTGAAACCATTTGGTACTGGTAAAAAATAGAAAAGTAGATCAATAGAACAGATGAAACAAGAACAATTCAGAAATAAATAAATGCAAAAAACTAGTGTTTGATAAAGTTTGATAAAGTGTTTGATGTCACTTAGGAAAGAAATCTCTATTTAATAAGAACTCCTGTGAAAGATGGAAAACTCCCTATAAAAATAAATTAGATTTAGACCAACATCTTACATTATATTGAACAATCAATTGAAAGTAAACATGACCTAAATATTAAAGAAAAAATTTTAAATTAGAAAGAAGAGGCTTACATACTTTACATAGGTGTGGGAAATGAATGAATTCTTAATTAAACAACAAAGACAAATACAAAAAATAAAAGAAATAGATCATTTTGGTTATGTGACATTGAAAAGCTTTTGCACTTCCAAAAGTAAGGCATCTAGGATAAAAAGAGAAGTGATCCACTGGAGGAGAAAAATCTTGGTATCAGAATTTTCTGATAAGGGTTTGGTATCCAAGTTGTATAGACAACTAACCAATATAAGGCAAAAAGCCATTTTCCAATATCTAGGTGGTCAAAAAACTTGAACAAATAATTATTAAAACTATTTAATAATCATATAAAATACTCTGAATCACTAATAATAAAGAAATTTGTAAAGACAAAAAAAAGATGAGAATAGTTATGGAGGTATTGTAGAAAGACCAGCACATGTGCATTGTTGTTAGAATGTAAGCCCATTGCCACAAGGGATTATTTCACTCTTTGCACTTATATCCCCAGCACCTAACACAATACTTGGACCATTTAATAGGTACTAAATAAATATTTATTGTCTGATTGATTATTGAAGCTTTAAATTTTTCTAACCATTCTGGAAAGCAATTTAAAATTGTGCAAATCAAATGACAAAAATATCCACATTCCTTAAACTGAGACTTTATTCCTTACCAATAGATGCCAATGAGGCTAGTAAACAAAAAAAAGGCTCTGTGTATTCCAAAATATAGCAGCATTTTTCATGGCAATAAAAAGAACCTAGAAACAAAGTAGATGTCTATCAATTTGAGAATGAATAAAGAAATTATGTGGTCATAACAATTATTATTAAAACTAACATTTATCTAGTGCTTTAAGGTTTGCAACATGCTTTACACATATTATCTCATTTGATTCTCACAAACCTATGAGATAGGTGCTATTATTAACTTTATTTTATAGGAAATTGAGGTTAACATAAGTAGTCCATGTTCATGCAGTTAGTAGCTATCTGATAGAGGATTTGGATTCCTAATTCCAAGTTCAGTGCTCTATCCTCTATGATCTAGCCATACATGAATGTAACAGAATATTGCTGTTCTACAATAAACAAAGAACATGATAAATTCAGAGAATAGAAAAATCTATATGACCTGATGAAAAGTAAGTAGGTCCAGAAAAAAATAATATACACAATGACTACAACAATGTAAATGGCAAGATCAACAACTACAGACAATTAAAGATAATTGGTGTAAAATTATAGTTACCAAGCTTGGCCTCAAAGAAGAGAAATGAGAAGACACTACTTCCTGATCCTTTACAGATATGGGGATCCACAGATATGGAACATTACAAATTCTATCACATATCTGGGATGAATTAATTAGTTTTGCTGAATTTTTATTCTCTTTTTCTGTTTTTATTCTTTGCTATAAGTGATAGCTCTCTGAAAGGAATGTAAGAAAGGATATAGTGGGAAATGAAAGTGATTCAAAACAAACAAACAAAAATCTATAAAAACCTATTTAAAGAAACATTGGCTTAACCCTATTGTGATTTTTAAATGCTTTATGCATATTTCTCTACCCTGAAGCTAAATGTACCAGTGCTTACTGTTGAGTTCATATTAAACACTAGCATGAAGTAATAATTTTAAAATATGCATAAAGAAAAAATGTGAATGATTTTCTACAGTACTCGTTATGTGACATGTATCATTATTAAAGTAGCATAATATAACACCAGTTAACAAACACAATACAGATGTATACTTAACCAATTTCTTATTTAAAATTTTGTTTATACTTCTATTGTCAAGGCTAATAATGTGTTTATTTTAGGTAAGATGCTTTACTTTGATTAAAACCATTAGTATACATGAATAAGTGATAATGTGTTTGAATTTCCACATATCTTAAAATATAGAGCAGAAACCCAGACTTTACCAACACTTCCCTATGCTGTAACTGACAATCAACATATACACTCTTACTTAAAGGAACAAGTGTAAATAGAATCTTCATGATTTTGCTTGTTCTTCCATGCTTGCAGACATAAGCTAATGCTTGGCCTGTAGACCTCATCATTGCTTCACTGACCCTATGTTCTAATCGACTGAACTGAATGTAATGAAATCAAAGGCAAACAAATATTTTTTTTCATTTATGAACTGTTTTTACAAAGAAGCCTTCTGATAGATCATATAGTTTGAGATAAAATGAAGGACTATCAAAAAATAACAGATCTCAGAGCAGCTAGGTGGCACAGTGGATAGAGCACCAGCCCTGGAGTCAGGAGTACCTGAATTCAAATCCAGCCTCAGACACATAACGCTTACTAGCTGTGTGAACCTGGGCAAGTCACTTAACCCCAGTTGCCTCACTAAAAAAAAAAAAAAAACTAAAAAAAAACAAAACCGGATCTCTTTGGATATAAATACTGTTAGTTACAGAACCATGGGCAGTATCAGTGAGCACAGAAACTGAGTAGAAAGCTAGGACCATAAGAAACAAAAGCATGAAAGTCAGGCTTCTAAGTTAGGTGGTGGGTCAAGAAATAAGATGGTAACTAGGAAATTGAATAATGCACAAATCAAAGGTCAGAGCAAGATGTGAATCAAAAAGACAAGCAAATTAAAACCAAAAGGATACAACTACTATATAATAAGGGAAAAACAGTACCAAGAGACCAAATATGAGGCACCAGCAATAAGGAGACCATTATTCTTAAGCAGTCTTCTGCCCCCAGCCAGCAGAACCAGAATGAGGATAGGAAACCAAGGCTTTGACCCAGGGGACCCAATTTTAGAGAGTGCTGACAGCACTAGCACTTGTTCTGTAATGTACAAACAGCTGAGCTTAGCACCTTGTAATGAAGAATAACTAGTTAAAATAGAAAATTCCTAGACAGCATGAATCCTCTCCTACCACTGCTGTACCCCAGGTGATCTCTACGGTTAAGCTCACTCTCCTCAATGCCTCCCCAAAAGCGGTTTTGTAATGTCTTGACCTCCTCCTCTCCAACTCAACTAAGTTGCCCCAAAGCCAGACTTTCTATAGTTATGGTTCTTCTATCCAGGAAGGTTCTTATACTTTTCCTATTAGGGTAGACACAAACCCTAGGGATTACTTAGCCTGGAGTCTATAGTGGAAAAGGTTAATGAGTCTATCTAGTAGGAGTTGGAAGTACAGACAGAATACAGACTAATTCTGGTCATTTTGTCTTTAGATATGATGAAATTTCCTTGTTGATTTATACTTGTATTTCTCTTGGTTATAGTGATTGTAAGTTAGGTTCAAGCTAAATCCTAGTCAATTATCAATTATCCCTGCTTAGGAACAATGTAGCTTTTAATTAAAAAGCAGTGTGCTGTTATGGATAAAGTCAAGACCTGAGTTCAAATCCCATCTCAGATACTTACTAACTATATAATCCCAGGCAAATCATTTAACTTCTTTTGACCTCAGTTTCTCCTTTGTAAAAAGAAGAATTTGGACTAGATGGTCTCTAAGATCCTTTCCAGCCTTAAATCTTTTATCTTATGAGAAAAACTGTCAATACCATACCAGTTATGACCAGGTAATCATTGATTTAGTTAAGATCATGTCTCTGTAGAAATTGGACCAGGATTGGGGGTGGGAAGGAATGGGATTTTAGTAGGGGGAGAGGAAGCATTTATATAGTGCCTACTATGTATCAAGCACTGTGCTAAGTACTTTATAACTATTGCTATCTCATTTTTCCTCACAACAACCCTAGAAAGTTATGATCCTCATTTTACACTTAAGAAACCTGAGGCAAGGAGAGGTTAAATGACTTGCCCAGGGTCACACAGCCAGTAAATGTCTAGGATCAAATTTGAATTCAGGTCTTCCTGATTCCAGGTACAGCACTCTATCCACTGCTCCACCTAACTGTCTCCTACACAGGATTGGTATTGGTAAGAGAACCAGAAATAGGAGGAACATTTTGGAAGTGGTGGAAGGAGCATGAAACCAAGTACAAGATGACTCTTTTGAACCCCAATAAGGTCAAAAGATTATGAATCTAGACCTGGAAGGAATCCCAGATGCCAATAACCCAAGCCCCTCATTTTGCATTTAAGGAAGCAAAAGCCCAGCAAGGTTGAATAAATTCCCAAAGGGAACACAGGTAGTAAATGTCAGAGGCAAGATATTAACCCAAGTCCTCTGACTACAGAGCCAAAAATATTTCAATCATACAATATTAATCAATGGATAAGCGCCTACTATTTGCCAGTCACTGTGCTAAGTGCTAAAAATACAAGAAAAAAAAACAGAAAAAACCAGCTCCTGCCTTCAAGAAGCTTATCATCTAATGGGGAAGATGGCATGCAAACAAATATATACAAAGCAAGCTATATATAAGAAGAATTGGAAATAATTTACAGGAAAAAGGTACTAGAATTAAGAAAGGTTGGGGAAAGTTTCTTATAGAAGATGTCATTTTAGTTGGAATGTAAAGGAAACCAAAGAGATCAGTAGGTGAAGCAGAAAAGGGATACTATCCTAGGCATGGGAATAGTCAAAGAAAATGCCCAGAGCTAAGAGATGGAGTCTCTTGTTTATGGAACAGCCAGAACAGTGTGACTGGATCAGAGTATGTATTGGAGAGTGAGGTGTAAGAGTACTAGAAGGGTGGGAGGAGGCTAGGTTGCAAAGGGTTTTGAATACCCATACTGCCTTGTCTGTACCACTCACATGTCCCTGTGGAGTCTTTATTAGTCTGAATCATAGATTGAGCTCATTAATGGCATTGTCAATGTGCTATTAGATTTCACCCAAAAGACATAGTCCAGTGCTCCATTTGCACTTAATTCTTTATAGTAGGCACTTAATAAATTTTGTTTTCTTTCATTCATTTATTTGTTCATAGATTACAAGAAACTCACTACTTTCTGATACAGTCTATTACATATTTGGATAGTGTAAGAAATGTTTCCTTGCTTCAATTCAAAATAGTGCCTGGCACACAATAGGCATTTAACAAATACTTATTTAATTTTGTAACTTCCACCAATTGCTTCTAGTTCTATCCTCTGGGGCCATGAAGAAAGACAGGAAGGGAACAGGCACTTATTAAGTGCCTACTATGTGACAGGAATTATGCTAAGTACTTATCACATTACCAGAGAAATAATGATGAAGAATATTACCTACCTTCTAAAAGAAAGGTGAACGCAGATCCTCTGACTATAGAGCCAGGACAAGTTGGACTCAAGATTCAGAATGAGGCATATACTTTTTGTACATAACCAGTGTGAAATGGTTTTTGTTTGACTATATACTTTTGTTATGGAATTTTATTTTTCTTTTTTTTTCAATAAAGGCAGGTAGATGGGAAAGAGAGAAAACAAATGTTTATTAATTAAAAATATAAAAGATAAAATAGAAACAAATATAAACAAGTTTAAAATTAAATTTTGAAAAATTTAAAGGATGTTAGCACTATACCATCATACAGCTCCAAACAATTGCTCACATAAATTCACTTTTCTAGGTTTCTCTTGACCCTGGTTTTTGTATTTCAAAATTCCTACTCAACTTTGACCTTTTTATCAGAAATGTTTGAAAATTTTCTATTCCACTAAAGGTTCTTTATTTTCTACTCAACTTTGAAAGCTGAGTTACTCTTAGTTGTAAACCTACATCTTTTGTCTTTTGGAATAGTATAGTCCAAGATCTCTTCTTATTTATGACAGCAACTGACAAGTCTTGTGTGATCCCAATTGGTTCCTTATTGTTACACTGATTGGCTCTGGATACCTTTAGTATGTTTTCTTTGGTATGACCATGTGAATTTTCTCTATGATATTCCTGGGACTTTTTGTGGAGGGGTTCCTTTCCAGAGGTGATCACTTGATTCTTTTCATTTTCATTTTGCCTTCTGATTCTAAAAGATATGGGCAGTTTTCATTTCTAATTTCTTCAAATACAGTATCCAGGCTTTTTTATGGTTTTCAGGAAGTCCAATGATTCTTAAATTATCTCCCTGTGACCTCTTTTCCAAGTCAGTTGTTAGACACAGAGATAGATATGTTATATGTGTGTGTACCTGATACAATACATAATGTATATACATATATGAATATGTGTGTATACATACATATATATTGTGAGGAATTAATTGTGATTTGTGGTTTTCATAACCCTAGCTTTATTATGGTCAGACTGAAAAAAAAAATGTAAGCTTGGGTGTGTGATTTGGGAGGTAATTGAACAAACAAGAGGAACTCTGGCCACAGGGAACATTTATTGAAACTATGTAACTAAAGCCTTCTCTAATAGCTTCCCCATGCCCACGTGGGTCTGGCTAGATTATAATGGGGACAGCCCATATGGGTGTGCTGAGCCAATTGGATATTCAACATGGCTAAGAACTGCCCCTCCCCTTCCTGTGGAAAAGACAGTTGAAATTCAGTTAGAGGGAGTTAGGGAGAGGGAGAAGAAGTTAAAAGGCAGTTATTTAGAGAACGTTCTGAGGGAAATGGGGAAGGAAGGCAGACATTTTAGAGGAGTTACTGGTGTTTGACCTTCGGACAGAAACAAAAGAGACTACAGCTTAAAGCTATAGATTTGGGGTGTAGTGAGTTTGGGGTTTTTTTAGGCAAAGCTCTTTGGAGCTATCTGGGCTGGAGACAGGTTCAGGTGCCAGGGCCTTTTTACCCCAGAGATTTATATGATATTTATACATTGTTAATACATTGCTTCTAGTTCTATTAATCTCACTTGTGTGATTCAGATATTGTTGAAAACTTGTTCCCATTAATAAACCTGTTTTGTTTTTGAAAGAAGCTATCTCTTTTCTTACCTCAATATTAAGGCAAGCCACCCAATTAACTCTTTTCATACTAAATTTGACCCTTACAGCTTGGCTAGGCAATCAGGAGTTAACTAACCTAGTACCCAGGAGTTAACTAACCTGTTAAATTTTTTAACCTCCTCCCCGCCCCTCCACTGCCTCCCTTAATTGCCCACTGCCTGCTTCATTTTTTAAAGCCTCTGAAAGCCTCTAGCAGTTATCTTGTTGGTCAGAGAAAAACCAATCCATTTAAAACTGCACCATGATCGAATATTTTGCTTTCCCTTTGTTTTTTCTCATTGGAATATTTTGGGACAGCATAATGTCCTGGCTTAGGCAAGTGACTTACTCAGTATTTCTTCACAGTTTTACAGGTTTCTTCCTCACCTACATAATAAGAAATTTTTGGAATAATGGGATGGGAGAACCTGTTTTCTTCACTGAGCACATGTCTAATATTACTGGGAGTATTGTAACTAAATTTGAACCTTACTATAGTAGTATAATCATAGCTCTAGTGACTATAAATTTTATTCTCTCTGTTATCATTTTTGTAATGTGGCATTTTCTCATAAAAGCTGGAAAGAGTGTGACCATAGTAGGTCAAGTGTTCAGAGAGAAGCTAAGATACTCCCTCTACTAGAGATGACCTGAGTTCAGAAACAGATTTTGACTGGTCTTTAGAATCAGATCAGCATAAACTGTTCCCCCTGCAGGATGTTACAGAACATGGTTCCCCCTTACCCACAGAGGAGTGCAACTTAAAAGATACACTCCATTTAGCCCAATGGATTTGAGTGCATGGAAAAAAATTATACCTAGATTTGATCAGAATCCTAAGGCAGTAATTTTGCAGTTAAGGTCTATATTTAAAACACATCAACCCACTTGGGATGATGTCACTTGTCTTATGGAAATTATACTATCCCTGAGTGAGATTATAGATATTGTCACAGTAGAAAATTCCTTAGTAGCCTCAGAACAGACTATGACAGAATGGCCTCTCCAGGAACCGAATGCTAGGGAAACACTGCTAAAAGGGATAGAATCCTGTTCTAAAATATCTGAAAATTGGAAGAAATTTTTAAAAATCACTCAGGAGCCTAATGAACAACCGAATAGATTTTATGATAGACTTTGTGAAGCTGCCAGGCTATTTACAAGACTAGACCCACGAGATTCAAAGCACTCCTATATTGTGCTTAATACATTTGTCTACCAATCCTTGCCAGAAATCCATAAATATTTTATTACACAATGTCCAGGCTGGAAAGATATGGCTGTAGAAAAGATTAAGGAAGCAGCCACATATATCTTTGAGGCAAATGAGAAAAATAGGGCTAAGCACAGCATTCTGACACTAGCATGTTCAGGTCAGACATTTAAAGGTCAGTACAAAAACCCTAAGGTGTGCAATTACTGTGAAAAACAAGGACACTTGTTGAGAGTATGTAGAATTAGAAAGCAAGAACTTAGACAGGCAATAACTGAGGGTCTTGAAGATTTTTTCAGGGGAAATGAGAATAATTCTAGAAACTTTTACCAGACAGGCAAAAACCAAGGTAATTACAGGCCTTATTACAAACAGAATCAGAATAATTGTAGACCCTATCAGGGAGGTACAGAAGGACAGAATCGGAATCAGGGTAACTCTAGAATCCTTCAGAGGGAGACACAGGACTGAGAGTGTAGGGGAGAGGAATGGACAATAGACACTGAAAGTTTAATTTTCCAGACCCTGAATATATTAACCCTCTTGTACTGATCCATTCACCTCCCCAGAGTAATGAACCCCATGTGACCCTTAAGGTTGGGGAGACTTATTATAATTGTTTATTAGACACAGAAGCCTCTAAATCAGTCTTAGTGAGTAAATCAGACCCTGAATTCAATGCTATTAGATCTTTAAATGTGGTAGGAGTCTCAGGAAAAGCCCAGAGTGGCAGAATTAAACCCTTACATGGTATCTATGGGGCCTTTAACAGTAGAACATTCATTTTTACTTATGCCCTATGCCCCTCTAAATCTATTAGGTCATGATCTCCTTTGTAAACTTAGAGCAACCGTATCTTGTGCTCCAGATGGGGCTGTCTTTCTGCAATTGCCAGAGGATACTGTTCATTTATTATGAATTTTCATTGCAGATGTTCAAGGAACAGTAAGGGATACTTCCAAAATCTCCTCTAACATTCCTGAGTCCCTATGGGCCTCATTCTCTACTGAAGTGGGGCTCCTTAAATCTGTTATGCCTGTTACAATTAAAGTTAAAGCGGGACCACCTCCATCCATTCAACAGTATCCATTGTCTAAAGAAGCCACATAAGGAATCACCCCTATAATTCAGGCTCTGAAAGGAAGCCAGGGTATTATTGTTCCATGCCATCTGTAAAAAAAAAATTATTAACTAATCTGGAAAAATTATATGATTGGACTTATATGAAAAATTATAACTTTAGAAAAATTATAATTGGGCCATAAATCCCTTCGAGGTCACCATTCAAATGTAAAAATATTTTGACTTACTGGCCTAATTTGGGGGGACTAATCTGTGGATGTTTGACTGGCTGGCTATCTGACTGCTATTAATTTAATATGGGCCGTTTATAAAATTTCTCCACACTGCTCCCAAATTGATAAACAAAAGATTAAGAAGCCTCTTAATTAAATAATCAAAGCAGAGTTTATTTATAAAAATCAATGTGAGAGATAAGGGTTAAGAAAAGCAAATTATACAACCTGTCTCCTTTTAATACAATAAGGGCCGTTGCTCCCTCTTGCCTTAGGGTATGATCCAGCTTTCTCTAACTTTCGCTCTTTTCCTCCTTCACTCCAGTTTCCCTGTGCTTTCACTGCTCAGCTGCTTTCTTCTAACTTCAAGCCCCTTTTACTTTGTCGACCCCCTTTACCATCTAACTTTCCTCTCCATACTGCCACACTGAACCCCTGTGTTTCTCTCTCACCCACCTCCTTGCGTTCTCTTAGTGCTCTGGCATCCTCTAGACTCCTTGCTCTTAGCTTTTTCTCCATCTCCATCAGACCCTCTCTTTACATAGCCTTAGTCTTCTTAGCATCCTTGTAGCAGCTCCCTTTCTGTTCATTCCTCTTAATCTTCCAGCCTCCTCACATCCTCCTGATCCTTCAGCATTCCCCCCCCCCACTGTCTCACTAGCTCTGCATATCTCCTTCTCTCCCCTCAAACCTCGGGTTCTCTGTGCCCCCTCACACACCAAGCTAATCCACCAGCTGCACTAGGGCTATGCCCAGTGGGGCTCAAGGGGCCCATGCCCCCTGCTGCATGCCTGGGACCTCCGCACGGGCTATGCTAGGGCCTGACAGGACAAGCCTGGGATCTCTGGGGCAGCTCCTCTCAGGGCGTAGGGAGCTGGGGCTTCTTTTTTCCCCCCAGCCATCTGACCTAGAGTCCTGAAAAGCACACGGGGCTTTTTTGGCTCAGCTGAAGGGGAGGGGGAGGAGCACCATCTCCTCACACAGAAAAAAACCTGAGAGCCTAAGGCTTTTTAATCTCAGACCAAAGTCAGGGTCCTCAAATTAAAATAAATTCCCACACATCATTCTCCATGTAATACTCCCATTTACCAACTCCAGATATGCTTTTGGTGTCTTCCATGCTATAGGCATGCTTTGGCTACAGAGAGGTTTTCTAACATCCTCAGGCAAAGCTATTGCTAAAGGAAACTTTATCAAGGATCTTCTATCTGCTCTGAAACTTCCCTCTGCACACACAGCTCCAAGCTAATTGGCTGGTAGCTTTGATCAACAGTACCCATGAGCAAACATCACTTCCTAAAGCCAAGGAAAAGCCGCATGGCTTGCCCTCAGATGCCTTCTCCTCATGGCAGAGCTTTCCTACAGGAACTCTCCAGCAGGTGGCTTCATTCCAATCATTACAGAACCTTATTGCTTGATTTGTAAGGCAATTAATGAACATATTGAGTCTCATTGATGTTTTATTTCTTTTTGATAAATTGTTTATCACTTCAAGTATCTGTTATTGTTATTATACTAGATAGAGAATCCATGGACAAGATGATGTGGTTTACTTACTTAATGAAGAGTCTGTAATAATGTTGAATATTATCAGCCATTTACATTCATTTATCATTTATATGTCATTGTGAATATGTATGCTCTGGATATGGTTTGGGATTATTGCATAAATTACAAGTATATCCTGAGTTATGCAGCATAACACACATTTTTACCAGCATATTGTCTTTGGTAAAATTAATATGAGATTTATGAATTATGGAAATTTGCCATTTCAGAGACTAATTGCTCTTACACTGAACTTAAAAGAGATGGCTCAACTCCATGATGCAGGCCCTAAAGAGGATCTATGTACAACAGGAGGAGAGACAGGTACACGTAAGATGCCCTGATGGAGGCTGAGAGAACAGTCATTCAGCAAAACCTGGAGGCAGGATTCCCTTAGTCCAAATACATTCAGGAAGTCCATAGTTTGCTGATGATAGCAGCTATGTAGAGCACAATTGCTGGATATAGTCCAGTTTCTTCCTCTCTCCCTCCTAAAATGACCTGGTGTCATGGAAGCCCCAACACATGCACCTGGTTTAACTTGACTCAGCTTCTTTACTCTGGTGGCATGGTCAGAATCCATCCACCTGAGGCCTAGCCCAATTACTGGATGTCTACAGTTCTGAGATGTGGTAGGGTAACCTTCCCATAACATTTTCAGGTGTCATCACGGACACAATACTAAATTTGGCTTTGATCCAAACATATGATGGTAAAAAGTGTTATTGATATCATAACTGCCTAAACTCTGTATTGCATATAGGTATAAGTATCCTCCATAGGGTGGAATGTAATATTCTGTAGGTATCAAGTTTAAATTTGTTCTATATGAGTTATATTTTGAAGAACTCTCACTGTTTAATTTGATCACTAACAATGCTATATTAAAGATTAGTGGAAATCCAGTAGTTTAATAGCTAAAGAAGTAGAAGTATCCAGAGACAACCAGAATCCAGAATCTGGAACAGAATCTAGTTTCCCTGATGGCATTTTAACACTCAACAAAGACAAGATTTCAAAGACTTTAAATGAACATTTTTGGTTTTGCCTTCTGTTACTATATACACCATCTGTAATATGTATTTTCTGCAGAGGCCTTCCCTCTGTAGACATTGTCAAAGTGTGAGTCCATGACCGACTGCCCCTCTGGACAAAATTTTCCCTTTCTCCCTTTCCTATTGTTATTAGCATATTGTTTGTTAGCATAGGTTATGATAGTCTGTTATTTTTTATTGCTTCATCAAGGAAATACCCCGTGTTTCTTAATGAAACAAAGGGGGGATGTAAGGAATTAATTGTGATTTGGGGTTTTCATAACCCTATCTTTGCTTTATTATGGTCAGACTGAAAAAAAAATGTAAGCTTGGTTGTGTACTTTGGGAGATAATTGAACAAATGAGGAACTCTGACCGCAGGCAACATTTACTGAAACTATGTAACTAAAGCCTTCTCTAATAGCTCTAATAGTGGGTATAGCTAGATTATAATGGAGACAGCCCATGTGGGTGTGCTGAGCCAATTGGAGACTCGGCATGGCTAAGAACCGCCCCTCCCCTTCCTGTGGAAAAGACAGAGATACAGTTGAGATTCAGTTAGAGGGAGTTAGGGGGAGGGAGAAGTTAAAAGGCAGTTAGTTAGAGAGTGTTTTGAGGGAAATGGGGGAAGGAAGGGAGACATTTTAGAGGAGGTTTTTGACCTTTGGACAGAAACAGAAGAGATTACAGCTTAAAGCTACAGATTTGGGGTATAGTGAGTTTGGTTTTTTTAGGCAAAGCTCTTTGGAGCTAGCTGGGCTGGAGGCAGGTTCGGGAGCCTGGGGCCTTTTTACCCCAGAAGTTATATGAGATTTATACATTGCTTATACATTGCTTCTAGTTCTATTAATCTCACTTGTGTGATTCAGATACTGTTTTAAAATTGTTCTCATTAATAAACCTATTTTGTTTTTGAAAGAGGCTGTCTCTTTTCTTAACTCAATAATAAGGCGAGCCACCCAATTAACTCTTCTCATACTAAATTTGGCCCTTGTAATATGTAATATGTAATATGTTTGTTTACAGCTAAGAATACCTTAAAGTGAAAAATGGAATATATGCCAGATATCTTACAGTTTCTTCTGTTTTTCAGTCTTTTAGTATTGTTCTGGTATTTCTTGCTATTTCATGGACTTGATTTGTTTATTATATTATAGTGTTTAGAAAGTTCAGTACTTGGGTAAGATATACCAGTTTTTCTTCTAAGCTATGTATTTTCCTTCCAATTCTTTCCTTTAGAGGTTTTATTTCTTTTTTAATCTCTTGCTTCATTTCTTCAAGTTATTTGTATAGTTCTTATAGAAAATCCATTTTTTATTTTGAGGCTCTGTTTGCAGTAATTATCAAGTTATTCTCTTCTTTTGGAAGACCTCAAGGTCTATGATAAATTTTTATACCAATGAGTGTCCAGTTTACATATCTCTTTAGTTTCAATTCTTGAAATGTAGTTTTGGCCAGGTCCAGTCTCTTCTCCTTGCTGTATCTTTTGGATGGTCAACCTTCCATAATCTTGTCCTGCGTTACTTGGGTTCCTGTGCTGATCTCTGTCTTTTGGGGTTAAACCCACTGGATATTTGAGTTTTGGAGCTCTGTATCTTCAGGACACTCTCTGGTGTTTCAGAACAGAGACCTTGGAACCTCAGAGCCTCTGAGCCTGGAGTGTCCTGATCTGAGCACAATTGTTCCCTGAGACTTACAAAGTCCTAATCCTAGAACTTTTTGACCACTGCTTTCTTGAGGGAGCCCTTCACTCTTGCTGCCTCTGGGCAAATGTTCCTGGATCATCTCAGATACTGCTAGAAAGCAACTGACTTGGTTAATTGCACTGGCCCTTTTGGCCCCCTTTCCTATTGCTCATTTAATTGGCTTTTTGTGCAGTTCTGTGGTGGGAGAAGTCACTTCTTGTAGATTCTCATTGGATTTGTTGATCATTATTTGGTCTGGTGAAAATTTCAATTGTTGATGGGGAGGTATGTAGGAACTGTGTAATCTGCTTCTTATTAAAAGAACCACCTTGGCCAGAAGTCCTTAATAACTTCAGAACTGCATAAATCATTTCAAGAGATTAAAGATAGGTATCACTAGACCCTTGCAGTCTGGATCTTATGGACACCTGTTCCATCACCAAATCCCAACCCTTATAAAGTCAGAGGATGGGAGGTATCCAGTAAAGGAGCTCTCCAGGGTGAATTAATTATAACAATATCATGTCTCTATGAAGGTCTGCTTTTGATTATAAAGCTCATAGCTTCCTGTGAAGCTCCACCCTAGCCCTAGGATGCAGATTTATGAGGAGTGTTAAAATTGTTGACTTCCTTCAAGTGTTTACTCAGACTTCCAGGTCCTCTAAGATTTCTTTGTGGAGATCAGAGACCTCTCCTGATGCCAGGGACGTCATTTCTCCTTCCTATCCCCAAGGCCCTTACTGGTCAATCTGTCCACCAGTGGGACTAAAGAATTTTTAGGACTGGATATTTTATCACATTTAGTTATTTATCTCCTGGGAGAATCACAACTGTCTGAGCGGCTTCATAAATAAGTCCTAGGAAATAGCTATGTACATATAGAGGCTTACTGACTGAACCAGGGTCACAAAGCTAGTAAGTGTTGACAGCAATATTTGACTCCAAGTCTATCTGATTTCTTCCCCATAATTCTATCCATTACATCCACTAGTAAATTGCTATTCAAATTCTATCAACATAAGCAAATATACTAGGTTTTTGGCAGTTTGCAAGGGGGTTAAGGGAAAGTCACAGGGCAGGAAGAGTGATAAAGGCAGAACCAGTTTAATTTTTGTCTCTGTTTCCCCAGATGCACAGTGCCAGGCATGCAGTAGAGTGTCAATGTTTGTTGATTGATTGATCAGAGTAGGAAAATGAGCCATCTTTGATTCTTATCCAAGAGAACATGTTAGCATCCTCCCAGTCATTAAAGAGAGAATTACAAATCATCTAGATCCCCTTGGATAAAGAGCCTTGTATTTCACCAGTTCCCAAAATCTGTCTGACAGTGAAAATTATGTTGCCCTGGAGGAACTATGCAAATATAGTAGCTATTGGGCTTTCAGAAATATTGTACTTCCCATCCCACTTTGGAAATCTCACCTTGTTTTATTGAGCAACTGTTGGCCTGGGAAGATCACTGTTGTTATACCATTCCTTTGAAGACTGTTTGCAGTCATAAAAATTTCAAATCTCATCAGGGAGAGATATTGGAGTTTTTATCTTAATGTGTTCTCTGAAGGCCCAAATCTAAGGATACACATTAGAAGCCTAATAGCAAACACTAACTGTAAACCCCTATGACCAGGACTGGGTTCTTCTTGGAGCTCAGTCTCAAGTCATTCTGGTAACCCACAACAAATAACCATATCATTATGTGCATCAAAAATAATTATTAATAATACATGGTAATAATTGCTTGAGCTATCCATTTACAAGCTTAGACTTCAGCTGTGGTTATTCTCAGCAGGGTTTCATATCATTTCATTTCACTACATTCAGTGCTCACATCACTGAGAAACCGCCTGTGGAGCTTAGCAAGGTGTTTGGGCCTTCTTTTCTCATTATTAATCAGCTCACATTTCTATAGTAGTTTTTCAAAGCACTTTTATGTTCATTATTTCATTTCTTTCCCAACATAACCATATGAGGTGAGTAGTACAATAATTCTCTACCCTTATTTTACAGATGAGAGAACTGAGGCTCATAAACGTGAAAGTGACTTGTCTGAAGGTGTCAGTGATTGATCTGGAACTAGTCTCCAGGAACTCACAGTCTAGAGAACTACCCTAACTCGTGCCTATATCAACATGGTAGCCAGCCAATATGAAGGTAGTAACTCATAACAACTTAGTACTTTGGGGTTTACAAAGCAGTGAGACAGGACTAGACATGTGATTTCATTCATGTAGAGAGCCCCCAGTGACAAACTTTCTCTACCAAAATGGGGACAGCAGCTGTTCTACAATTTATTATTTCTGAAAGTAGTCCAAAGCCTTTAGAGATTAAGTGACTTGTCCAGGGTCACACAGCCAGTATGTATCAGAGGAAGGATTTAAACCTAAGTCTTCCTCATCATGAGTCCAATTCTCTATCTCTACTACACCATACTGCTTCTCTTAGAAAGTATATTTCTTACAATCAATGCATTATGGCAGAGTTCGTGGATAGCCTGCTTTGGACTCTAAAAAACCTGGATTAGAGACTGGTTCAAGACTGGATTCTAATAGGAGTGGGACCCTAGACAGGTCACTTAACCCATTGGTGTCAAATTCAAATAGAACACTGATCTCTGTGGGAGCATTAAATTTGAAACCCACAAATTAACATTATTTATATTGAATTATATTTTTATTTATTTTGTTAATCATTTTCTAATTACAGCTCAATCTGCTTCAGACTGTATTGGGGAGTTTTGCCAGTGCCCAAATTTGATACTTGATTCTTTTTTGTTTTGTTTTTGTGAGGCAATTGGGGTTAAGTGACTTGCCTAGGGTCACACAGCTAGTAATTGTTAAGTGTCTGAGGCCGGATTTCAACTCAGGTCCTCCTGAATCCAGGGCCAGTGCTCTATCCACTGCACCACCTAGCTGCTCCTTGATACTTGATTCTTAACCATTCAGCAAGTTTCAAAGTGAGTGCCAACCTGCATATGTAAAGGGAATTTTCTCACCAAGAATTCCCTATGCCTATGAAATGACAGGTCCAATACCACTAACACTCCAGAAAAAATCCTCAAAATGGTCCTGAAAGGTAGAGAATAAAAGTATTATATCCTCCTTTTATAGACGAAACTGAGGATTTAAGAGTTTAAGTAATTTGGTTACTAAGGATCACCAAGCTATTGTCAGTACTAGAATCTGAACTCAAGACTTCCACTTCCAAGACCAATATATTGATCATTATACCATGCTGCTAATTTCTCTTCCTCTTTATGACTGCTTTTTCCAGTAATGCAATTGGTTTATGCTGAGCTGTAGATTCAGAGGGTTAGGGAGGGAAAAGACTAACTTGCTGGACTCCAAGTCAGAAGACCTGGGATTTGGGGATTCAAATTCTGCCTCACATTCTTAATATTTGTGTGACCCATGGGTAAGTCATTCAGCTTCTTAGAGCTTCAGGTTCCTCATCTGGAAAATGGAGATCATAATCCTTGCACTACATACCTACCCCACAAGATTGTTGTGAGGGGCACATTTTGCAAACCAGAAAGTGGGATATAATATAGACATGTATTATTGACATGGCTGTCAACACATGACTGAGAAGTGTGCAGGGCAGCTCCACAGATCAGCTCCCCAGCATCCCTAGCACTTCCCTTTCCTGAGAGCCAAGGTCACCAGAGAACAACATAAACAAACCAAGTAGAAGCCACCCTGAACCTTCACAGGTGGTATATCTGGAGCTTGAAAAACAGCATAATTCAAACTCCTAGCCAGGAATCATCAGAATGACCAGGTAGGAATGTGTTGATTCTTTAAAAATTAATACTGATCCTCATAGTTTGAGGAGAAAGATAGATTTTCCCTAGAATGCCTATTCCACCACAGGCTATTGCAGCCATCAGTATAAATATTATTACGGTGCTGACTCACTAGGAGCATTATCCGTCATGGAAACCAAAACTGACCCAGGAGACAAAGGGCCAAGGCCTGTCAGGATGATGGGACTGATGGGCCTGTGTCTCAGTTCTTTTCATGTTGCCGACCTCTTCACAACACGTCCTCCAGGATCAAAACCAAACTGGAAAGTTTAAATCATTCCTTCTTCCAAGAAATGGCATCACATCAGTTGTTTTCATCCTAAATTTCAATGACCCAGTTTGGGGGTCAAGGGGGTTGTGACAGACATGTATTACATCACACCTCAGATGTTTGTTATAAGACATTTATTGTGTTTCTTGGTGTTTGCCACCATTCACAAGGTCCTACCAATAGGAATCAGACTATCCAAGGCCACCAGAAAGAGCTTCATTCAAAGTGCCAGTGTGAGGTTAGTGACCCCACACAACCTTTGAGTGGGCCACCATACTCATCAAAGATTATCCTAGAGGGGGCAGCTAGGTGGTGCAGTGGATAAAGCACCGACCCTGGATTCAGATGGACCTGAGTTCAAATCCAGCCTCAGACACTTGACACTTATTAGCTATGTGATCCTGGGCAAGTCACTTAACTCTCATTGCCCTGCAAAAAAAAAAAAAAAAAGATTATCCTAGTGTTTCCTGGATCATGCCCTAGAGCAGATACTGGGCAAAACAAGTAAAACAGACAGACTGCTTACCCTTTTGGAGGGGATGATTCAAAACAGTTGTGTGTGTCTGCATACCTTCCATAAATTCTCACTTCTATGAAGCAAGTAACAGGAAAAATAGATCATCTAAAATTGAGGAGACAAATTAAATGTATATGTGTTTATCACTGAAATGATGATAAATACCTATATAGAGAGCAATTTAGAGCAATTTATGATTTACAACAGTGATGTCAAACTCAAACAAAAAATGGATCCCTGAAGGCTGCATGTTGACTTAGAAAACTACAAAGTAACATCATCTATACTGTTTTGTATGTCTACATAGTTTGCCATTAATTTCTCAATTGTATTTTAATCTGGTTTCCTATATGTTTTAGAGTGTTGTGGACCACATGTTTGACAGCTCTGGTTTACAAATGCCTTTGGTAAACAGCACCCCACCCCCCAAAAAAATAACTCAAGAGTATGCTATGCACAGTAGTCACAAGAGCAGGATTTGGATGAGTGGGATTGGTCTTTCTACCAGCAGAATGTTCGTAACAGTCTTAGAAGCTAAGACCTAAGAGATTTGGAAGAACATGCAGTAAAAAAATGGGCTCAGCAGCTGTTAATAAATAGTCGCTAAAATGCATAAATGGAAAAAGTGGTTGGAACAGCTTGGAATAATTCATCATAACTATTAAGGAGTATTTGAAATCACTCTTTTTTTTTATTAAGAAGTGGTCATCTGAAATGCATTCCTAAATAGTGACTACCTGTTCTGTTTACATATATGATCACTTCAATTCATTGAATAAGTGAAAGATTTAAAATTTTTGTTGACATGGAGAAGTCCTGGTGTGGGAACCCCCTTCACCAGCACAAATTACAACCTAAGGCACTGATGAAGAGTTAACTGACTTGCCCAAGATAAGACACTATAAAAGTAAGTATAAAGTATAGTATAAAAGGCAGAAATTAAACCTAGGGATTTCTAATGCCAAGCCCAGTCTTTATCACACTGTTTCATTTATTTCCATAATAACCTTAGTCATAATAACCTATTTCTATAGGGCTAAATTTTACAAAGCACTTTCATTGGAACAACCCTATGAGGTCAGTAAGGCAGGTGTTATTTTCAATTTTTTTACAGATGAGGAAACTGATCATAGATATTTGGAGCTGGGAGGAACATTTTAGGTCACCTAATCCAATCCCCACATTTTACAGCTGAAATAAAGTAAAACTCATAGAGGTGAAGTGATTTGTCCAAGGTGACAGCTTATAAAAGAGTTAGGACTAGGACCTTGTTCTCCTAATTCCCATTCTCAGTGCTCTTGCCTTCCTCTCAACTCATTCTCCAGTATGTTCCTCCACCTCCACATGGGCTGCCCTTCCTTCCTTCCTTAGGAGGACTCCCCTCTGAGACCAGAGCAGTCCCAGCCTTCCTCTTCACTTCTTTCCTTGTTCATTTCCCAGTATGCTCCCTGCCACACTCAATACCTTATCCCCTTCCCTCCAAGCCAGAATAGTCCTATTTTCCTGCTTGTATCCCTAGCTCTTAGTGCATACAAAGTGCCTCATCAGCTCTTCTCCAAGTACACTATGCTGCCTTCTTGGATGGCCACAGTCACAAAACTACTTAGTGGCAGAACTAGGCCTTGAATCCCAATCTTTTCACTCCAAATCCAGAGCTCTTTTCCCTATATCAGAGGTGTCAAATAGGCAGCTGATAGTGTGGCCCACAACACTCCCTGGCAAAGCCAGATTCAGATTTAAATACAACTGGGAAACATTTAACAAAATAAGTAAAAATAAATAAAGCATAGATAATGTAAAAATTCAGCTAATATGATCCACAGGGATGTTATGTGTGGTTTAGTGACCCCCTTTCTATGTGATTTTGATATCACTGGACTAGAGCTCAAACAGGCTTGTGAAAGTCAATTATTGGGGCAGCTAGGTGGCGAAGTGGATAGAGCACCAGACCTGGAGTCAGGAACACCTGAGTTCAAATCTGGCCTCAGACACTTGACACTTACTAGCTGTGTGACCCTGGTCAAGTCACTTAACCCCAATTGCCTCACTAAAAAAAAAAAAAAAGGAAAGAAAGTCAATTATTAAATTTTCGTGTGAACATTTACACCTCTGAAATCATCTGATGCTACAAATCAGGGCTTGATTTATTGTTTTGTTGACAATCTAGATTTAAGAAAGTATAAACGAGCAGATTAAATTTAAAAGTGTGTATACATACATTTTTTGACATCTGATTTTTAGACATTTCCAACTCACTCCTGTACTCCTCAGGAAACTATTGCTTGAGATCAGCAGTAATACAGTAGAAACCTCGGGGAATGAAGTTATCGCCAGACTAAAGACCTGGTCACTATAGACTAATAATTATGGTGGTGGTGGTACTGATTGTGATGATGACTACTATTTATATAGAACTTTAAGGATTGCAATATAATTTATATCCATTATCTTTTCTGAGCCTCACAACACCCCTGCCCTCATTCACACACACACACACACACACACACACACACCTCATATGCTTATATGAATACATTTATTCCATCTATTTCAGGTCCCTTCCCCTCTTTCTCTAGGCATCAGGAATAATGAGGCTATAGTTTATCATTAGTAATATTCAGATGAGATCATTGACTTATGGACAATCAAGAGGAGATAGTTATCTTTACATTCAAAGTTATTAGGGAATGTGCCTACTGCTTCTATGCATAAGTATGATTTAAAATGTCAGTGTATGACTAGAAGTCCTGTTCACATCTTGCACGTGTAAAAATTGCTCTTCAGTTTGTAGCTACAGCTGCTATTTGCCGTATCTGGCACTGATTGTGATGCTCTCTAATAAATTTGTCATCTGCATAGGGCCTTGGCTCAAGGACAGCTGCCCCATCTCTGTTGCTAGCCAGGTCAAGTCATATACCTCTGCAATTGCCCAGCAGTTGGCACCCATTCCCTATCATTTGAAGGTCTTCAGAGGGTCCTTAAAACTTTTCTGCTTGCTTGTAGGCATTCTATTAAAGATCACTAAACTTCCTGACTCTAGAATAGTTTATTGTCACCCTTTCACATGTACATAAACCAGCAAGAATAACAGCATTCTCAGGGCAGCTAGGCAGAGCAGTGGATAAAGCATCTGCCCTGGATTCAGGAGGACCTGAGTTCAAATCCGACCTCAGACACTTGACACTTACTAGCTGTGTGATCCTGGGCAAGTCACTTAACCCTCATTGCCCTGCCATAAATGAAAGAATGAATGAATGAGTAAATGAATAAATAAACAAATGGATGGATGGATGAATGGATGTTGGATGAATGAATAGATAGATGAAAGATAGATGATATATGATTGATAGATAGATAAATGAATAAATGAGTGAATAGATAGATGAATGAAGGAATGAATGAAATAGCAACATTCTAGGATTTCATTGGGAGTGTTCCTGCTTTGGTAGTTGGTACAAAATGGAGCCCCTGCCAGTCTCTGGAGTCAAATGTGGCTCATGCTCCCTCCTCCCAGCCTTTTTTCTTTTTTTTTAGTGAGGCAATTGGGGTTAAGTGACTTGCCCAGAGTCACACAGCTAGTAAGTGTCAAGTGTTTGAGGCCAGATTTGAACTCAGGTACTCCTGAATCCAGGGCCGGTGCTTTAACCACTGTGCCATCTAGCTGCCCCTCCTCCCAGCCTTTTAAAGAATGTATACTAGAATTTCCTTTGAACTGGATATGGCCACACCATACCTTGAAAAAAGTTAAATTCATAAGCCATTAGAATTGGAAGTGAACTAAGAGGTCATTTAGTCCCTCACTTTACCAATGGGGAAGCTAGGGCTCAGAGAGGTAAAGTGACTTATTCAAAATCTTAGCTAATAAGTGGCAGTGCTAAGTCTAAAACCCAAACCTTCTGTCTTCAGGTTCAGGGCACTGTCCATGACATCGCTGCTTAGTTGGGAAAGGATCTTACAAAGGACTGAGATTTTCAACTAGAGTTTCCTTGCTAATGACTATCTATTAATAAAGTTCCCACCTACCCATCTTTTTTACAAGAATCTCAGAATCCTGGATGGTCATTTCACATCAGTAACTGAAAAAATGTTCCTATATGGTGGAAGTAATGGATATAGGGCAACAGCTACAACTGAAGATCTAAAAAGGCCAAGAGAGTGGGCGGTGGGGTGGACAGACAGAAACAAAGACACAGAAATAGGGAGGGGGGAAAGGGAGAGGAAAAGAAGCGGGGAAAGAGGAGAGGGGAAGAAGAAAAAGGAGTGGGGGAGAGAGAAGAGGGAAGGAAGAGGGGAGAAAGAGCATGAAAGAGGGAAAGGGAGAAAGGGAAAGAAAGGAGAGACAGAGACAGAGAAAAAGAGAGACTGAAGGAACCATCCAAAGAGCCACAGACACACACACACATAGTCTTGCTATACTATCCTCCAAAAAAGAGAGAGAACCCTCCAAAGACCTGCTCATCTTTGACTTGTACTTGTTTTCTTTCTCACAAGTCTCTATAACCTGTTCCTAAGTTTCCCCCTTTGATGCTTGCTGAATTTTAAGCTTTCTGCAAGATCTTGGGGACAGTAGAGATGCTGCTCCTTTGAAATGGACACATCAGGAAGTCTAGCTGTGTTAACAACAGAGAAATCCAGTCACAGATCCTATTTCTATCCATTTCCTTAAGGCTACCATTCTTTTTAAAAAATATTTTATTATTTTCCAGTTACATATTACATATAAGGATAGTTTTCAACATTTGTTTACACTGCATTTTTAGTTCCAAATTTTTCTTTTCTCCCCGCCTCCCTTCCCTCCCTCCACCCCAAGATGGAAAGCAGTCTGATATAGTTTGTATATGTACAGTCACATCAAACATATTTCTACATTAGTCATCTTGTGAAAGAAGAATCAGAGAACAAGGGAAAAACCTCAAACAAGAAGGAAAAAAAAAACAGTCCACAAGTAGAAACAGTATGATTCAATCTGTATTCATAATTCAAAGTTCTTTTTTCTGGATGTTGAGAATATTTTCTATCATAAGTTCTTTGAAACTGTTTTGGATTGTTGCACTACTGAGAATAGCCAAGTCTATCCCCATTGTTCATCACACAACGTTGCTGTTACTGTGTACAGTGTTCTCCTGGTTCTGCTCCTCCCAGTCAGCTTCAGTTCATGTAAGTCTTTCCAGGTTTCTCCGAATTCCTCCTTCTCATCGTTTCTTACAGCACCATAGTATTCCATTACATTCATATACCACAATTTGTTTAGCCATTCCCCTATTGATGGGCATTCCCTCAATTTCCAATTCTTTGCCACCACAAAGAGAGCTACTATAAATATTTTTGTACATGTGGGTCCTTTTCCCTTTCCTATGGTCTCTTTGGGATACAGACCTATCAGTGGTACTACTGAGTCAAAAGGTATGAACAGTCCCATAGCCCTTTGGGCATAGTTCCAAATTGCTCTCCAGAATGGTTGGATCACTTCACAGCTCCACCAACAGCACCATTAGTATTCCAATTTTTCCACAGCTTCTCCAATATTTATTATTTTCTTTTTTTGTCATATTAGCCAATCTAATAGGTATGAGGTAGTACCTCAGAGTTGTTTTAATTTGCATTTCTCTGATCAATAGTGATTTAGAGCATTATTTCATGTGGCAATAGATAGCTTTGACTTCATTAGAAAACTGCCTGTTCATATCCTTTGACCATTTCTCAATTGGGGAATGATTTGGATTATTATAAATTTTATTTGGTTCCTGATATATTTTAGAAATGAGGCCTTTTTCAGAAATGCTGGCTGTAAAAATTGTTTCCCAGTTTTCTGTCTCCCTTCTAATTTTGGCTGCATTGCTTCTGTTTGTACAAAAGCTTTTTAATTTAGTATAATCAATGTCTTCTATCTTGCTTTTCATAATATTCTCTATCTTGTTTGGACATAAATTGTTTTCCTCTCCAATGATCTGAGAGGTAAACTATTCCTTCCTCTCCTAATTTATCTATGGTATCACCCTTTATGTCTACATCTTGAACCCATTTTTACCTTATTTTTGTATAAGGTATAAGAGGTTTGTCTATTCCTAGTTTCTGCCATACGATCTTCCAGTTTTCTCAGCAGTTTTTGTCAAATACTGAGTTCCTATCCCAGAAGTGGGAGTCTGGGTTTATTGAACAGTAGATTACTATAGTCATTTACAACTGTGTCTCCTGTGCCTAACCTATTCCATTGATCCACCACTCTGTTTCTTAGGCAGTACCACATAGTTTTGATGACTGCTAAGGCTACCATTCTGGACAGAGTTAAGTGGAAAAGGACAAGTTATCATACCTCCCCCCCTTTCCAGTAGGCAAATGGTAATAAAGTGTCCATTGATAATTAGGATATCTGAGACCAGGAAATGCTACCACTACCACCATCTTTAATCTGCTGAACAAGGACACTTACTGGAAGGGAGTCTCAGAAGATAGGAGAGGGGAGAAAGGGGACAACTAGAGATCAGAACTATGACACATAGCTTCTGATCCATATAGTCAGCACCAGGAGCCCCCTCCCTTAAGCCCATACTGGATAATTTGAGAAGGAAGAAAACACTAATTAAGAAGAACAGAAATGGCTACCTCTGGTATGTGGAATGTGAATTGAGTCTTGAAGAAATTGAGGAATTCAAAGAAGTAGAGATGAGGAGAGTGTACAAAGGCACAAAGGTAGAAGATGGTATGCCAAGTTAGGGGCCACTAGTTAATCCAATTTGACTAGACTACAGGGTACATATAGGGATGCAATGTGAAATGTCTGGAAAGGTAAACATTAAAGGCTTTAAATGTTAACCTGAGGAGTTTGTATTTTTTCTAGAGGCAGCGGGGAGCCACTGAAGATTGCTGAACCTTTGCTTAACTGTGCCAATGTCTGCAGAAGACAATTAAGGGAAAAGGATAATATGTGGACAATGGATTTGCAAAAGAAAAGAATGGAAGCCTGGATTCCTATTAAGAGGCTTTTTTCTATAGTTCAGGCAGGATTGGATGTAGAGCTAACCTAGGATGGTGAACATGTGGGTATGTAGGAGAAACAGGTGAAAAAATATTGTAGAGATAAAATTGGTACTTAAAGACCGTAACGGGGAGCAGCTGGGTGGTGCAGTGGATAAAGCACCAGCCCTGGATTCAGGAGGACCTGAGTTCAAATCCAGCCTCAGACACTTGACACTTACTAGCTGTGTGACCCTGGGCAAGTCACTTAACCCTCATTGCCCTGAAAAAATAGACTGTAACATAAGATATAATAATAATAGCACTTATGGGGTGTTTTAAAGTTTGAAAAGCATTTTATGTATCTTTTGATCCTCATAACAACCCTGTGAGGTAGATACTATAATCACCATTTACAGATGAGGAAACTGAGGCCGGTGACATTAGCCTCCTTGCTGTTTCTTTAAACAAGACACTCTCAGCTCCAGGCATTTTCACTACCCTATACTGGGAAAGATTTTCCTCCTCATATCTGACTGAACTTCCCTTCAGGTACCAGCTTTAAAAAATGTTCTACAAGTAACCTTTCCCAATCCATCTTAATGCTAGTGCATTTCTTCTGCTGAGTTTTTCCTATTTATCTTAAATGTAGCTTGTTCATACATAGCTGTTTGCATGTTGTTGCCCCCCTCCCTGCCCCAGTTGGAAGAGAAGTTCCTTGAGGGCAATGTCTGTCTTTTGCTTTTCTTTCTATATCCAGCACTTGGCACAATGTCTGGCACATAGTAGGCAGTTAACAAATGCCTATTGACTGACTGAGGATGAGAAAATAATATTTACTTGCCCAGGGTCATACAACCATTAAATGTCTGGGAAAGGATTTAAATTCAGGTGTTTGTGACACCAACAGTCTGTATAGAACCATCGATCTTTCTATGGGCTTTATGAGAATGAATAGTCAAGGATGACATCAAGATTGCAAACCTCAGTTAATAGAAGGATGCTGGTTTCCCCAATAGAAAAACAGTAGTTTATAAGAGGGGAGAGTTTAGGGGGAAATAATGAATCTGTCTATCTTGTTGAGTTTGAGATGTCAGTGAGACATGCAATGAGAGATGTCCAGCAAGCAGTTGATGATGCTGCACCAGAACTCACAGGAGAGATTAGAACTAAGTAGACAGATTTGGGAGTCCTCTGAAAAAAGATGGCAGTTGAACCCATAGTGGTGATATTGGCAAGAGAAAAATGAGTGAAAAAGAAAAGGCACAGGATAGAGACTTTAAGGATGCCTATGGTCAGGGGGCAAGACATAATGAACCAGCCTTTGTATTCCACTGTAGACCATTAGAAACTCTCCATATTTAAAGCAAGGGAATACCTTTTTGTAGAAGCTAAGAACTGGAAACAAAAAAAAATGTGCCCAATGATCAGGGAGTAGCCCCCCTCAAAGAAAACTGATGCATATGAATATGTTGCAGTAGTATTGCTCAGTTTTTTAAATTGTTAATGAGGAATTCAGAGAAACCTTAAAAGATTTGTATGAACTAAGGGAGAGTAAAATGAGAAAAAACAGAAGCATTATATACACAATGACTACAATCATGTAAATGAAAAGATCACTAAAGGAAAGCTGAACTCCAAGTAACTGGGAAAAAACAATGGTGGTCCTAGAAAACAGATGGAAAATATACTGCCGTTTTCTTGATATAGAGGCGGGAGACTACAAGGGCAAAATACTTTTTACATTGTCAGCCATGATCACTGGGTTTTGCATAACCATTTTTCTTTGAGATAATGAAAGGTTGAATGCAGGGGGTAGTAAGGGAAGGAATAATGAAGCTATATTTTCAGAAATCAACATAGTATAAAAACAAAAGACATCAATAAAACTTACTTTTTAACAAATAAAAGAGGCAAGAGAAGGGAGCATGTTTGTCTTCTTTCTTTAATCTAGAGTTCTTCTTTCATCATAGGGCCAGAAGGGACCACTAGAAGTTCTTAACACCCCTTGGCCCTTCACTTATGCCATTCCAAGGAGATGAGAATCCCTCCTGTTCCTAAAATTCCCCAGGTGGAGTTGAACCTTTTGTTCAGAGTTTGTTTAAAACCTTGAAACAGGAGATCCTTGCGATAAACAGAATGTGTGCCTTCTCACAAAGAAATGTAAACGAATAACAGGTTTCAATAATGCTATTTTTAAAAGACTTTAAATATCTGTTTCAATGGAAAACAACCCACTTAAGCAGACTTAATTCATTTTATGGGCCAGTTACAAAGCAGCACCAGTAACAGTCGGAGAGCAATGCAAACCTGCCAAACTGAACCATATTACCCGTCACACCATGGGTGACTGACTCTGCAACCTTAAACCAATAAGTTCCACATGGCATGAACCAAAATGATATGATTCATGTAGGTTTTATTTTTTTCTTCTAGCTTTTAAAGTGTCCCTGGCACTATCCAAATACTATTCCCTCATGGAATGGCTCTGTTCATAACATTGCCTGCTCAGCTTGACAAGGCAAAGTACTTCATTTGGGTTGTGTGGGGAGAAGTCCAGTGCTGATCTGTTATTCCATGGCAAGTTAGTATCCTGGACTTTTGTGATGATGACCTTAGATCCACACTGTGCTTAACAGCTCCACACCCCAGCAAACCAAGCCTTATGGCCAGTCCACTAACTGCCATTTAATTAAAATTCCGAGTTCATGTTTTTGTTTTCAAAGGAAGGCTTGAGCCCAGCAAGGTCACTCAGCTCCAGAGCAGCTGGGAAGAACGCCTCGCTGCACATTTACACTTTAACAGCTCCTGGGAGGGCTGGGTAATGCAGCAAGGAGGATTTCTAACAACTTTCAAAATGTTTTCTAGATAAAAATAGCCTTTTTGACATGATATAGGCTCATGTAGAAGATTGGAACAAAAGTAGGTTATTGACTGACACATGGCTGCTGGTCTGCCAATGGGCACTGGAACATCAGGGATTGGTTTTGTGCTTCTTTCCAGCTATATTTAGCATCAATATTAATGTGCCGCTTAACAATGTCCTTTAGAAGAGCCACATAAATCAGAGGGGAAGATTAGTAAAATTTACGATGCAATCATTGTGAGAAACCTCTGGGCACCATCACAATGATAAATATCTTGTTAAGGCCCTGCCTATTCCCAGCTTAAATTTCCCCTTAACATGAGAGGTCTACTTCTGAGCCCAGATGGATGTATTGTCTCTTTCCAAAGGAGAAAGCATCTGTATTTGAGAATTTTGATGCAACCTGAGAGGGAAAAGACATCTTGGCACCAGCCCAATGTGCCAATCATTCATGGAATTTTAGAACTAGGAGGGACCTAACTCCAATTTTTTCATTTTTTTAGGTAAAGAAAATGAAGCCCAGAGAGGTTAAAGATTCCAAGTCAAAGTCAATCTGCTGCTTAGTGGTAGAATAGGGGCCAGAAGCTAGGTGTCCCGATCTCCAATGTACACCAGGACACATCAAATAGCTTTAGACCACAAGCATTCAAAATCTCAGCATATCATTGCTGGAAAAGACCTCAGAGCTTCCATTTCCCTCACTACCCTAGTGACCCTCATTGGACACACTCCAATTTGTCAGTGTCCTTTCTAAATTAAGGTATTCACAATTGAAAATGATGTTCAAAATGCCACCTAACATGATGGAGTACATCAGGACTTTTCTTGTTCTACTTGTTCAGGTTTCTAGTCCTGAAACACTACTTTTGCTGTCCATGATACTTCAGATGTCATTGATAGTGGCTCAACAATCTTTCAAATGTACTAGAATGTAGTTCAGTTGACCCAGATGAGACAAATTTGTTGAAGGAAGATATATTTGCTTTCTTAATACCTCATTTTACTTTGGTTCAAACTCCTTGTTATCCATTTTTGTTCTATCTTTCCAAAGCCAAATATCTTTCTCCTAGACAGATAAAACAAAAACATTAGTTCTACTTTTGTTCAGGGAACTCTTGACTTTATGGCTTCATTCTTCCTGAGGAGTGGTCTCACAGAACAACTACTTATATAGCTACTTAATGGTTCCCCAAATGGTTAAATTTTGAAAGGAAATGGAAGATGTTTAGACCATGAGTATATTCAATTTCCTCCTACGTTCACCTAGAGCAATAACAATCTAAGGGTATAGATATTAGGGAGATGGGATTTTCCTCTGTGCTCTGACCCATTTTGCCATTGGACATGTCCCCACCTTGTCCTCCATGCCTGGAACGTTCTCTATTTTTGCTTGAACTTCGGAGAACCCCAAGCTTCCTTCAAAGTACAGCTCATGTGCTTTAAACTCCTACAGAAGTCCTTTCCTTATTCCCACAGTTGTTAAAGTTCTCACCCCTCCTCCCTAGCTCCAAACTAACTTTGTCTTTATATTGTATCCTTTGTATTTATTTACCGGGTACATGTTGTTTCCTCCCAGAAGAATATAAGTTTCATAAGAGGGAGGGCTGTTTCGGTTTTTGTCTTTATATCCACAGTACCTAGTTCAGTACCTGATGTTTGCTAAATTCAATTGAATTAGTGAATTTGCCTTGATTTTTCTCTCCTCTAAATGAACAATTGGTTCTAATCTAAACATAGGGGTTTGGATGGGAAAACTATATTTTAGATCTTGTTAGTTTACTTCCATCACAACAATAGAAGGTCCACAAAAGAAATAGTACTGAAGGGCAGCTAGGTGGATAAAGCACTGGCCCTGGATTCAGGAGAACCTGAATTCAAATCCGGCCTCAGACACTTGACACTTACTAGCTGTGTGACCCTGGGCAAGTCACTTAACCCTCATTGACCCACCAAAAAAAAAAGAAAGAAAGAAAGAAAGAAAGAAAGAAAGAAAGAAAGAAAGAAAGAAAGAAAGAAAGAAAGAAAGAAAGAAAGAAAGAAAGAAAGAAAGAAAGAAAGAAAGAAAGAAAGAAAAGAAATAGTACTGAAGAGTAAAGTTTGGTGGAGAACCTTCATTGGAAGGGACCCTCAAAAGACAATATAGCCCTGGGACAGCTAGGTGACGCAGTGGATAAAGCATCGGACCTGGATTCAGGAGGACCTGAGTTCAAATACAGCTTCAGATGCTTGACACTTACTAGCTGTGTGACCCTGGGCAAGTCACTTAACCCTCATTGCCCCGCAAAAAAAAAAAAAAAAAAAAAAAAAAGACTATGTAGCCCAACCTGTACCTGAAGAAGAATGTCTTCTATAACATTACTGACAAGTACTCACGCAGTCTTTGAATGAAGATCTCCAGTGAAAGAGAAGCCACTGCCATTTGAAGCAATTCAGTCTGCCTTAATTAGTGCTGACTTTTTTTTCCTTTGAACTGAACTAATGGCTTCACTGGCATAAGGAACTCTCAATAAGGAAACTACCTTCACCAGTGCCATTGAGCATCTACTCTAAAACTCTCTCTCTGTCTCTCTCTCTCTCTCTCTGTCTCTGTCTCTGTCTCTCTCTCTCTCTCTCTCTCTCTCTCTCTCTCTCTGCCCTCCCTCAGAGAGTTGCTATCTTACCATCTTGTTTAGCTTTGGTTCCAACTCCTTGTTAACCATTTTTGTTCTATCTTTCCAAGACCAAAGATTGTTCTCCTCCATAGATAAAAGCAAGTGTTCAGGGCACTGAGAGGCTACATGACTTGCTCTTGGCAATATCTGCTCACTGATCCTAGTTTTGAACTCTGAAACCACACAGAACAAACTCTTCTATATGATGACCTTTGCAATTCTTGAAGTAAATGCTCATGTTGCATACTCTATCCCATGTCTTCTCTTCTCTAGGCTAGATCTCCCTAGTTCCTTCAATTGAGGCTCATACAGCACGGATTTGAAGCCCTTAACCATTCTTGGTGATCTCCTCTTGCTGTTCTCCAGCTTATCTGTCTTTCAACAAATGTGGTTCCCAGAATTGAACACAACAGTACAGGTCTGTTCTGACCAAGGCAGGAGATGTAGAGCTATTGCCTTCCTAATCCTGGACACTGCCTCTCTAGTTGAAGATTGCATTTGGGCTTCTTTGGCTGCCATATCACACTGGTAACTAATGTTGAGTATGTAGACCAAAGAAAACCCACACTTTTACAAATGAACTCCTATCGAGCTATACCTCCCTTACTTTGTACTTGTGAAGTTAATATCTTAAACCTAAATACATTTATCTCTTTATATTTATCTCTGAGAAATTTCATCTTACAAGATTTGGGCCAAGGTTCAGACTGTCAAGATTTTTTTTTTAATCCTGACTCTGTCATTCATTATGTTAGCTATCCCTACAAGCTGTGTAATCTGTAAATTGAATAAGAATGACATCTATGCCTTTATCCAACTTATTGATAAAAATATTAAATGACACAGAACCAAGCACAGGTCCCTAGGGCACTTTGTTGGTGATATTTTTTTCAAACCAATGTTGAAGTAACAATAATTATTCTTTCTATATGATCATTCAATCAATTCCAAATCTGTTCTATTTTATATCATCTAGCCCACATGTCTCTATTTTCTCTCTCTCTCTTTTTCTCTTTCTCTCTTTCGCTATCATTGGAGCAAGGACTCTTCACTACTGTATTTTATGCCCCACATATAAATTGAACCCTATTTGATCATTTTTCCAGCATACTTCTCCTTAGAGAGTTAGCATGTAGGAAGATCTTTCCTGACTCCAGGAACAACAGTGATCCTGCCCTGAGATTGTCCTTCTGAATATTCTCTAGGGCCATGAAGGCAGCTTGCAAAACTGAGGTGGTTACTAAGGGGTTCCTAGATCCTATGCCTCACTGATTGAGGGCTCAGAGGATGAGAAACCTAACTCTAGTGGGTCCTGTTTCAATCTTGTCATGTCAACCCCCTAGGAAGCTCCGCAGACCCATAACATAGTTCCATGCATATAGTAGGAACTCAATAAATCTATTAAATGAATGAGTGATTGAATAAACTATTGTCATCTCTTTATTAAGGAATTCCTTGGAGGATATGGAAAACAGAGTCTCTGTGTGTATGTGTGCATGTGTGTGTACTCGTGCACGTATGTGCGTGTGCGTGCGTGCACAATTCCTTAATGAGCATGGTTAATGAGGTCCAGGGAGGGATGGAAGTGTGAGGAGGATGGTGCCAAGCTGCAGGCTGCCATCCCTGGGCTGGGTTTCCCTGATGTCCAATATCCATGAAGCCCATCACACATATGGTATGTTTGATCCAATCCCAGATCTCTTTTGCATTGAGCCCATCTTATAAATAGTGTTTATTCTCATAAACGATGAGGGAATAAAAACCTCTGTTTTCAGAGATGATGCAAATAGAGCGACTGAGCATGTAAACGAACAGGACCATTCCTAAGAGAAATGCATATCAGTTAGAAAAGTGACAAATATGGACTCATCCTGAGCTGATCATCTGACTCCCTGGCAAGCTCAGCCCCAGAGAGGCTTGGGGACTGAGGAAGATATTTCCGTTCTTCTTCCCAGCCCCTTTCTGTGGTATTTGTGCTCAAATGTCACCTTTTATCAAAAGGCCTCAGTGAGAAGAGGTTACAGGGATATTTAGGTAAATGGATAATAATGCTTCTGCACAAAGACCAGGGGGCCCCTCTGGATAATCTGACAGTGTGGCCGGCTTCCAACAAAAATGTCACAGGGCCATATGTCATGTAATCCTAACCTGGACCCTCTGCCAAACCAAGCTATTCTTCTTGTCACTGAGAGGGCAGGCTCCAAAAGAAAAAACATTGTGGACTGTGGTACTTTGAGTCCTACAAAGACCATGCCAGCAAAGAAAAAACTGTTCCTGCTGCAGCCATCATGTTGGGCCCAAACAGTCCATCAGGCAAGGTGACATTTGCCAGGATAATTCTTAAGTGAATGGAGAGGATAAGAAGAGAATGGAGCATAAGAGCACAATTCTCTCTAGGATTTGATCTTGGAATGATAGATTAAGAGCCAGAAGGAATATTAGAGGCCACCTAGTCCAAACTCTTCATTTTGTAGGAGAGGAAAAATAACCTCAGTACTGATCACAAAGCTATGGCATTTTAACCCAGAGCAATGGAATTTGAACCCAGGACTTCCTAGCTTCAGGTCCAGCACTCCATCTACTATGCCATGCTGCTTCTAATTACTTAAAGTGATCCAGCCCCATCAATTTTGGTCACTCACTTTCATGCTGCTGTAGTGACTAACAATTGGGTGATGACTCTAGCCACAGGACGAGGGATAGTCTTTAGCTGATGCTACAAAAGGCCAGACGTTCATACATACATACATACATATGTAAAATCTCAATATCAATCAATAAATATTTATTAAATGCCATATATCCTGCTAAGCACTGGGGATAAAAATACAAATAGGAAAAAGAAAGAAAGTCCCTGCCTTCAAGAAGCTTACAATCTAACAGAGGAAGATACCACAAGAGAGGAAGCATAAAGGGGGAGGAGGAGAAAGTACCTGGCAAGATAGCATGATGGAAAAGTCCAAAGAAGTTCAAAAGAGTACAGACTGCAGTCAGGTGGAAAATTAAGAGATGGCTGACCTGGGTTCCCTCTTTAACCAGAAGTTTTGGAGTTCTTGACTCCACCCTCCAGATCAAAGGGACAGTGGTACTAATGAGACATGAATGCCAAGGCTGATTGGATCTTGCAGGATGATGAAATTTCTTAATAATGAGTTTTCCCAATAAGTAATTAAATTTCCCAATCTGCTCATGACACTTCCCAATAAGTCCTCTAAATTTTCCACCAAAAGTGGAATTATAGTAGAGTAGAAAGAGGACCAGGCCTAGAAGCAAAGGACTGGGGTTCAAATCCTGCTCCTACTCCTTACTACCTATGTGATTTTGAGTCACAAATTCAGGGCTCAGTTGCCTCATCTGTAAAATAAAGGGAACAGACCAGATGATCTTTAAGGTCTCTCCTATCTCTAAATCCATGATCCTTTGGTCAAGGGAAAGGCTTTCTCCACTTTTGTATATAACTCTCACCCTATGTGCTAGCCTTCTGATATTTCTGTCCCTTGCACATAATTGGAGCTTAATAAATGAATCAACTTATTGTTAAATTCAAGTCTTAATGCTCATTTTAACCTTACTTCACCTGAAAAAGATAGGGAGCACACAGTGTGTTTTTCTCTAATTTTGTGCTTCCTTCTCCATGGCCTCCATTGGAGGCAAGGGGAAAAGAGGAAGGGGGAAAAAAGATAACTCTACAAAGTCCATTCGGTGAGGATGGGGGTCTTTCTTTGCTTTCCCCTTTCTTTTAGTGTTTCCTGACCTCATTCAATTATTGCCAATTCATTATTCTCTAACCTCAGTTGTCACCAAAGAAACGATGAATTCTTTTTTGCCTATGTTACAACTTAATATAAGTAGATGTACTCTGAAATGGTTAAGAAACATTAGAGTTTTTAAATAAAAAATAAAAATAAAAAAATTCAAACACTTGTTTTGAGTCTCCATGGATTACTCAATACATAAAAGATCTATTTTTTTTGGCATGTCTAATTATACCAACATCTCCACAGGCACAGTTTGTTTGGGGTTTTTTTAAATTGTATTCAATAAATAACATTCAGACTATCACCATGAACAATCAAAACTATGTGGATGAATATAATCTTTTCCCTAAAATGTTGGACTCCAGCTCTATCAGGAGAACCACAGCTAGGCATAGCTACAGTTGGAAGGGATGTCATGGGTCATTTTGTCCAACTTTTACCTAAATAGGAATCCTCTGTCCCTAAGAAGCCACTACCTGAAGCCTCTAGTGAATAGAAACCAGCCTCCTTCTGAGACAGTACATTCAATTTCTCCCCATTATCAGAAGTTTTTTTTTCTTGTATCAAACCAAAAATCTACCCCTACAAGTTCCTCCTGTTTGTCCTCAGTGTTGCTGTCTAGGGCCAAATGAAACAAGTCTAATCACTCTTCTGTATGGTAAGGTACTCCTTCAACTACTGCTATTGTATCCTCCCTAAATCTTCTAGTCTCTTAGCTAAATATTCCCAATTCCTTCAACTGGTATTCATATGGTATGGTCCCCTAATGATCTTGGTTTCTTTCCTTTGGACATGTTCCAGTTTGTCAATGACTTCCCTATAATGTGGTACTTATCTAGATACAATCTAAGCAGAGTATAAAGTAAAGTGGGTTGAATTATCACCTCTCATTCTGAACATCATACCTCTATTAACAGTCCAACGTTAAGCTAGATTAGTTAGTTAGATTCAAAAATGCTTCAAATCAACACAATTTTATTATGGTCTTACTATATTGCAGGCACCAAGCTAAATACTACAAAAATAAAGACAAGAGAAAAGCAGTTCTAAGGAGCTTACATTCTAATGAAAGAGACAACATGTAAAAGAAAAGAAGATCTGGGCATGGTAGGGGAAAACAATACATAGAGTCAGGAATGGAACCTGGAGAGGAATGAAAGAGTGGACATGGCTGACCTGAGCAGTTCCTGAAGGAACTGACCAATTAGAAGAAGAGGCTTCAGGGGAAGAGTGATCTTCCAAAGTAAGAAAACCCCAAGGGTGGAGTGAAGCTCCAGGATGAGAACATTGCTGTGGTAAGGTGGAGGAAGAAATTTAGAGAGAGTGACAAGACCCAAATATTAGCTAAAAGTTGACAAGAACTTTCGGCAATGGTTGAAAGTTGCCAAGAGGGCAGTTTAGGCTTGATGTCAAGTAACATGCCAAAATGATTACATCTGCCCAAAAATGGAATGGACTTTCAGAGAGGCAATGGTTCTCCCTCCTTGGAGGTCTTCAAGCAGAGACTACCTGTCAGGTATGTTATGGTAAAAAATTCCTTTTGTGTATGGATTGGACTAGATGATCACTTTCAAATTCTGTGATTCTGTGAGTACTCATTAGTTGGATGATGCTAACCAAGATATAATTCTCTGGTGAAGAATCCCAAATATTTGCGAAGGTCTATACACCTTAAGTCATGCTAAAGATATCAAAGAAGATAGTCTGGTCCACCAGTGTCAAAATTCAATGGAAATGTGTCCCTGACACCTGCATATGGATTTAGAAAACCACAGATTGACATTATCTATGTTGTATTATATTTTTGTTTATTTTGCTAAATATTTCCCAATTACAATTTAATCTGGTTCCAGTCATAGTCAAGAGTATTGTGGGCCACATACAGTCTAATCATATGTTGAGAGTGAGGGTTAAAAGATGGACAGTTCATGTGCTATGTTGGGGAGAGAGAGACAGAGAGGATAGTCCTTAGAATATTGAATACACCCCTTTGTTATACACATGTATAACACTTTGAGGTTTGCAAAGTACTTTACAAATGTTCTTTCATTTGATCTATATAAATGCTAGTTATCATCATTATTATCATTATTACCCACACTGCCTCTCAGTGAAATCAGTGATAAAATATCCTCCCAAACTGTCAGGATCTGGCTGGAAAGGCCCTGGATTCTGATTCAGTTTGATTAACCTCTTGATTACTGATCTGGACTATGTCCTCAGAATGTTTACTATTTATTCAAATGTATGAGACTTTGACCTCATTCCTAGACCCTGATCATTGACCTCATTTCTGGACCCTGATCCTTGTCCCTGATTCCTTCCCCATAAGTCTTTGTACCACTTCATTTCCTTTTTCCAGCCCCCAGGTATGAACCCTGAACAGAGAAACCAGAAATGGAGTAAAGTTCATTGGAAACTGGAAGTCTCATTCTATACATCAAGAAAAATTTAATCATAAATGTAGATTGATAGTCAATGGAATGGAAAAATCTGAAAGGCTGTAATGGTGTTAGAGAGAATTGGGGGTGATAGTAGACAGGAAATTAGATATGAGTTAGCAAAACTGATACAGCAGCAAAAAAGACTAATGTAGTTTTGGGCTTTGTTCCCAATGGCTTCATCCACAGAACCCAGAGGTGATAGTCCTTCTTTAATAGCCCTGCTCTAACTCCACCTGGAAAATTACATTAAATTCCAGGCACTTCAATACCATAAAGAAGGGAAAAGGCTGGGGTGAGTTCAGAGAAGAGTAATAAAAATGAGGAGGAGGTTGGGAGAATTGATTTATTAGGAAAGATTAAAATAACTAAATAGGTGCAGCATGGCATGGTGGTGACTGGTGAGGAGCAAAGGGGAAAATGTAGCAGCCTATAAATAATTGAAAAGTGTAAACACCCAAGAGAAAGGAGAGCTAGTTAGCATGGTACAAGGAGGCACACAGAGTAATTAGGATGAGATGGAGAAAAGAAAATTTAGGCAGAATAACTACAAATCTCTCACACACACACACACACACACACACACACACCTCCCCCTGTGGTATATTTGATGCTATAATGCTATATAGGAGTTATCTCCAATTTAGGTGTGAGGGCTACCTTCTACATATATATTGTCTCTCCCAATAGAATGTGAACTCAAGAACAGGAACTATCTTACCTTTCTCTTTGCATACCATAAGTTTTAAACATAGTAAGTGCTTAATAAATGCTTCATTCATCCATTCAATAAGTCCTATTGTTCTAGAATTCTAAATGACTGAACAGAAAAGAAAAAACTTGAAATTATTTTATTGGTCCAATAGGACTTTTCCATCTCTAAAAGTTGTTTGATAGTTGATATTAAATATTTAAGTTAGTCCAGACCTGTGATTTCATAAGTGTGAAAAAAAACTTTTTAAATCCAAATCAGCAACTGATCTGAAATTTTTATCTTAGAGTCACTTAACCAGGACACTAAGAGATTAGCCCTTGGTTAAGTCAAGGTATTTCTAGTGGGAGGATTTGATCCATTATTCTCCTAACTCAATGACCATCTTCCTATAAATCAACAGGAATTAGCAAGCCCTTACCTTGTGCCAAACCCTGTGCTAGGTGCTAGAGATATGAAGACAAAGCTAAAATGATCCCTTCCTTCAAGGAGCATTTTGGGGGAGATAAAATGGATTTATAAAGCTATAGAAAAGAGACATAGAAGCTAGATACAAAGAAACCTTGGAGGGAATAGCACTAGCAGCTGGGAGAAATAAGGAAAAACTGCAAATGGTGGTACTTGGACAGAGACTTGATGAAATCCAGTAATCCTAAGGGACAGAATGATGAAATAGAACACTTCAGTCATGGCCACATCCAGTACAAAGGCCAAGGAGACAGGAGAATGGGATGCCTTGTGTGAGGAAGGTAGACTAGTGTGGCTATACTTTATTTTTGTTTTGGGTTTTTTTTTTTTAGTGAGGCAATTGGGGTTAAGTGACTTGCCCAGGGTCACACAGCTAGTAAGTGTTAAGTGTCTGAGGCCGGATTTGAACTCAAGTATTCCTGACTCCAGGGCCGGTGCTCTATCCACTGTGCCACCTAGCTGCCCCGTGGCTATACTTTAGTATATGTCAGAGGGAATAATGTATAAGAAAACTGGAAAAATAGGAAAAAATATGCTGGGAAGAAATTGAAATAGCAATTATAAGAGTTGATATTGCATTCAAGAGGTAATAGGTTGCTTGGAGGGATTATGAGGAGAAACTTGAGGCAGGGAACCTATGAAGAGACTATCACCAGAGTGAAATGAAAGTTTATGAGGGTCAGCATTTAAGCCAATAACTGTGTGAGTGGAGAGAAAGGAAGACAAATGAGAAATGATATGGAGATAAAAATGCCAAAATATGCCAATGTATTAGATATATGGGGCAAGTGAGAGTGAAAAATCAAGGATGACATAAAATTTGTGGGCCTCAGTGACTAAAAGAAGAGTGGTGCCCTTGATAGGGTAGTTCATACAAACTTCATAAGAAAGGTGATTTAGGGGAGAAGAGAGGGGAGAAATAAGATCTGTTTTTGATAAAGTGAGTTTGTGATGCCTATGGTACAGTCACTTCAAAATATCCAATAGATCATTTGTGATCTGAGACAAGATGAAGTTCAGGAGGGAAATTAGGGTTGTATATGTAAATCTGATAGTCATTTGCGTGGATATAGTCATTGAACCCATAGGAGCTAATGAGATCAAAAAGCAAGAGAGTATAGAGAAAAAAGAAGACCCAGGCAGAGCCTTAAGGGATACCCACAGTTAGCGAGTGTGACATGGATAAAAAAAAAAGTTTTTTAAATAATTTTTTTTAAACCACAAACAACAAGATGGGTAGAATAATGAAGAGATATCAGTGTTATGGAAACATAGAGTAAAAAGTATGCAAAAGCTATCCCCAAAGAACTATAAAATTGTGCATACCCTTTGACCCAGCAATACCACTGCTAGGTTTATATTCCAAAGACATCCCAAAAAAAGAGAAAAAGAACTATTTGTACAAACAAATATTTATAACAGCTCTTTTCCTTGGGGCTAAGAATTGGAAATCAAAGGAATGGCCATCAATTGGGGAATGGCTAAACAAACTGTGGTATGTGATGGTGATAGAATATTATTGTGCTATAAGAAATAACAAGTAGAGTAAGCACTCAGAGCTCCTGACAAAATTATTCCCCCAAACTCCAAATAATGCCATAAGACAATTCCTGGAGCAGCAGAACCCACAAAAGTATGGGCTGAGACCATTTTCCAGCCAAAGATTGCTTAAAAGTTTGGCAGAGGGGGTCTACTATACCATGGTGAGAGTAGAGCACAACCCTGGGGTCCCACTGACACAGATCCAGCCTCAAGCAGGTATTGCCAGAGAAATGTTCCCCCAGAGACTGTGAATCAGCTACAGAAGAGGCTTCTTCTGGAAGAAATGATAAACATGATTATCTCAGAAAGGCCTGGAAAGACTTGTATGAACTGATGTATAGTGAAGTGAGCAGAACCAAGAGAATGTTGTTCAAAGAGACAGCAATATTGTTTGATGAAGAACTGTGAATGACTTAACTATTCTCAACAATACAATGATCCACGACAATCCCAAAGGACTAATGATGAAGCATACTATCCACCTCCAAAGAAAGAACTGATATTGATTGAACACAGACTGAAGAGTGCTATTTTTCACTTTCTTTCATTTTTATTCGTTTTCTTATACAAAATTACTAATATGGTAATGCTTTACATATTTGCACATGTATAACCTATATCTGATTGCTTACCACCTGGGGGTGGAGGTGGGGGGGAAGAAGGGATAGAATTTAGAACTCAAAACTTTAAATAAAAATGTTTATTATTCTTTAAAAGAAATTAAAAAGAAAGAATGTTGGTGTGTGTTTGGAGGAAAGGAAGGAAACAGCTTGGAACTCAAAATGTAACCAAAAAATAGATATTAAAAAGTATCCAAGAAAAGGAAGGTGGCCAATAGGGCCCAGTGCTACTAAGAAATCAAGAATGATGAGAATTGAAGAGAGACCATTATTTTTGGTGATTTAGATATCACTAAATAAGTTTTCAGAGATCCATTTTAGTTGAATGATTAAGTCAAAAGTCATATTACAAATTATTTAGAAGACAGTAAAAAAAAAGAAAATAGATATACCAGTAGAGACAACTTTAGCTCAGAAAAGGAGAGCTATACCATGATACCTAGAAGGATTCAGTGAGGGATTTTTGAGGATAGGAAAATTTCCAAATAATGAAAATTTACCACTATACCAAAGATCTATGATCTTTGAAAAGAGGGAAAATAGGAGAAGTGCTCCAGGCCTGAAGTCAGGAAAATGTTTCTGATATTCCACTCTTCAAGATATGGGAGAGTGGATTGCCCAGAGTAGGTTAGTGAGCTTGTCATGGATTTCTGGAAAAATGCTAAAATATATCATCAAATAAATGGCATGTAAGTACTTAGAAATGGAACTGTTTTGGTGGGCAGTGAGGTGGCACAGTGGTTAAAACACCAGCTCTGGATTCAGGAGGACCTGAATTCAAATCTGATCTCAGACACTTACTAGCTGTGTGACCCTGGCCAAGTCACTTAACTCTCATTGCCCCACAAAAAAAGGGAAAAGAACAAAAAGAAAGAAATGGAACCGTTTTGAAAGGGAAGTGGTGATCACTAAAAGCCAGCATGGGTTCATGAAGATTAAGTTATGACATAATAGCTCAATTCCCTCTTTCACAGAATTGTTAAGTTGGCAACTCAGGAAACTGAAATAATCAATGCACCTGCCTTGCATCAAGATATCTAGCCAAATCTCTCACTCTAGCTTTGTGGACAAGATGGAAAGATGTTGGCTATATGATAACTCTTGTTTTACAGAATTAGAACTGTTAGAACAACTAAATTGGGGGCAACATATGCATGGATGCCAGCCTGGGAGGAGGTCATGGAATCAGAGGATGCACAACTAGAAGGAAACCTTAGGGATCATGTAAGCCCTTCCCACTCTTTCTTTCTACTAATGTAGAAACTGAGATCCAGAGAAGCTTCACCTATTTATGGAACCAACCAAGAGAAAGATGTGTTGGAGTCAGATTGCACTATCTATCAAGAACTAATGATTACATTTTTGGTGTGAGCAGAAATCATCAAATCAGGACTTGGTTTATTTGTTTTGTTGGTTTTCTAGACTTAAGAAGGTAATGGGTAAAATGTTAATAATGCAAATTAAGCTTAAAAGTGTCTCATGTATTTTCAGGCAGCTGGTTGTTTTTCATTTATGAGCAAACCTCTAAACCAAGAGGTGTGGTCAAGAGATTTCCAGGGCCAAGAAGCATTGTTGTGCAGCACAAAGAGTACTAAAATTGGAGTTGAAGGGCCTAGGTTTGGATTCCAGCTCTCCCACTTACTACCTGGTCACTCAACCACTCTGGGCCTCTGTTTCCTCATCTGTTAAATGGTAGAATTGGTCTAGATGACCACCAAGAGGCCCTTCCAGCTCAAATATATGACGCTATAAATCAAACAACTTGCTCAGGAATATACAGTAGCAGAGCCAAAATTTGAAACTGGCTTCAGAAAAGAAATGTAGTTTGACAAGTAAAAAGTTGCTGGCAAAGATAGTGTCTGAGAATTGGATATGGAATTCTGGACCACAACTTAAAAGAGTGGAATGATGGGCTCTTGGCCATGAATAAACTATACCTAATGAGAGGAAAACTATATTTGCCTGGAGTTTACACATTAGAACAAGAAAGTTTTAAACTGAAATTGAGATGAAAGGAGGAGATTGACTAGATGGATGGATGGATGGATAGATGGATGGATGGATGGATGGGTGGTTGGAGGATAGATAGATAGATGGAAAGATAGATAGATAGATAGATAGATAGATAGATAGATAGATAGATAGATAGATAGATAGATAGATAGACTGATCTACCCAGATCTCAGAAATTTGTTAGAATAACATAGGAAGAATAATACAAGAGGTTCATGAGATATCCAGCAAATAGATACATATACAGAGAGACAGACAGACAGACAGAGATAGAGAGAGAGGGAGAGTCTCAAGTGTCTTTATACAAATGCATAAAGTGTTGGCAATAAACTAAATTAAGGTAATATAAAGCAAACTAAACTAGGGTAACATGAAAAGGAATAACTGGCTTAAAATTTTAGAATCCCTTTAGTATAGAAAATCTCTAAAATTCATTGTCTATTGTCCTGCCTTAAAGCAGAATTCAGTTAAAACTGTCCTGGTTAGGAAAGTGACTATCTTAATTTTAAAAGCCTCAAGGAAAGTGACTTCCATAGCCTCTCTTAGCAACCCATTCCCACTGTGATGCAATCAAATATAATTCAAAGTAGGAAGCAGTACCATTTTTAGAGAAGTTGACAACAAGAAGGTAATTCTGAGTCTATATCAGCAAAGAGACATGTAAAACTAAGGAGATAAAAAGTGTTACTAAGGAAAAAAATAAAAGTGAGGGGAGAAGGGAAGTAAAGAACTGAGGAGAGAAGATCAGAATGGTCACTGCATCCTGTTCAGACACTTACTGCTATCATTTTTAACTTACCTCCATATCAATTTATTCTCTCCCCAATATATTCAATACCTGGCTTTTGTCTTCTTCGAAATTTCAGCACCTTCCTACTTCTAATACCCCAGTCACAAAGTTTCTCAACTCCCACAAGATCTGTCTCTAAAAAACCTCAACTATCTTGCATAGTAGTGGTCATACTTCAGCAGCTAGCTGATGCAGTGGATAGAGCACTGGGTCTGGAATCAAGAAGACCAAAATTCAAACCCAACCTCAGATACTAACTGTGTGATCCTAGGTAAGTCACTCAGCTTCTGTTTACCTCAGTTTCCTCTTCTGTAAAATGGGGATAATGATAGCCCCTAATTCCCAGGGTTGTTGTGAAGGTCAAAAGAGATAATATTTGTCAAGCACTTAGCACAGTGCCAGGCACACAGTAGGTATTTAATAAATATCTGTTTTCTTCCCCTTCTTCTTCACACCTCTTATCTCCCAACCCACATTACCTGCTCAACTGAATTGCACTAAGGTGGCAAAATTCCTCATGGTGTCTTTGTTCTGAATCCATATCTGGTGTTCATTCCATGACTTTTTTGTGTATGACATGAAATTGAATCGTTCCATGAGCTATTTGGACAAATAATTCATTGCCAAGTGGCCATGGTGCCTAGTGATGAGTATGGAGACACTTGTCTAGGCTGGTTTTCAGAAAGCAGACTTGGTCTATTGCTGGGACCATTTTCAAAGACTTTCCAACATGGCATGACCTGCTTGAGCTTATGCTTATGCCCTACTAGCATAACCTTTGTAAATTCAATCTTACCTCCACACCACAATGAGCCACCAGAAAATTACTTTGGGGAAAATTATGAGAGTAAACTAGGAGGGAGGGTTGACTATTGGATAGAACAATCCATATCTTAGTAGATAAAATGTCATAATGATAAATATAAAAAGTCTACCACTTGGGTTCAAAATTTCAACTTCAAAGGTACTGGATAAGATAGGAATTGCTGGGCAATTACTTGACATTTATTTGGGAGTTTTAAGGGACCCCCAAGTTCAAAAGGCGTCAACAATGTGAAATGGTGGCCAAAAAACTAATGATCTCTTAGGCTTCATTTATATAAGCATAGTTTTCAGAACAAAAGTGTAAATAATCCTGCAGTACTCTTGATCAGACCACTTCTTAGAGCAGTGAAAGAACTGTCATATTTGAATATTGTCATTCTTGGTGATCTATGAAAATTTAGTGAGATTCAGAGAGGTCCCTCAACACAGGATAATAGCAAATATAATCCCAAATTTCAAACAAGAAAGAAAGTAGAATATACAAATTATAAGCCAGTAAAATTGGCAAAAATTAGAAATGACAATTATTGGAAGGACTGTGAGAACATTGGAATATTAATGCATTGTTGGTGAAACTGAGAATTGGTATAGTCATTCTAGAAAACAATTTGGAACTATGCCCAAAAAGTTACTAAACTATACAGACCCTTTGACCCAGTAAATACCACCATATAAGGCTGTAGTCCCTAAAGAGATCATAGAAAGAAGAAACAAAAGAAGAACAAAAATGTTTATAGAAGTTATTTTTGTAGTAGCAAAGAATTAAAATTTAGGAGTGCCCATCAATCAAGGAACTGCCAAATAAATTATGGCATATGGGTATAACTAAATACTATTATGCTATAAGAAATAATGAAGGGGACAATTTCAGAGAAACCTAGGAAGACTTGTATAAACTGATGCAGAGTGAAGTGAACAGAACTAATAAAGTAATTTATACAATAATAACAATGTTATAAATACAACTTTAAAAGACTAAACAACTCGGAGCAACACAGTGAATAATAACAATTCCAGAGGATCTATGAAGCATACTGACACTCCTGAATACCTCCTGACAAGAATGTGATGCATTCAAGGTGCAGACTGAGCCATATATATATGTGTGTGTGTGTGTGTGTGTGTGTGTGTGTGTGTTAAAACGGGAGTAATGAGGGTTAAGTAACTTTCCCAGGGTCCCACAGCTAGTACGCGTCAAGTGTCTGAGGCCGGATTTGAGCTCAGGTCCTCCTGTATCCAGGGCTGGTGCTTTATCCACTGCACCACCTAGCTACCCCCAGGCCATATATTTTTTTTTAAATGCCCAATGTGGAAATTTGTTTTGCATAAAGAGGTAGGTGGGCAATAGGGAATAAGATTTATATAACACCTTCTATGTGCCAGGCACTGTGCTAAGCATTTTGTAAATATTATCCCATTTGATTCTATTAACAACCCTGTAAAGTTAAGTGTTGCTACTATCCTCATTTTACAGTTAAGGAAATTGAGGCAAACAGAGGTTAAGTAATTTATTCAAGGACATACAGCTAGTGTCTGAGGCTGGATTTAAACTCAGATCTTTTGGACCCTAGGCCTAGTGCTCTATCCACTGTGCTACCTAGCTTCCCCTACATGACTATGCATATTTTTATAAACGTTTTGTTTTTCTATTTTTTCCAGTGTGGGGAGGAGTGTGACAAAAATGAGAGGGAAAGAAAACAGATATGTGTTTGTTGAAAAATAACTAAATTATTTTTTAAAAAAACAAAATATGGCCTGACAGATTCCTAGAATAAGTCAAGACTGAATTATTAAAGTAACATTGTTTTTAGTTTGAGGTACATTTTATGAAGGACACAAGCTGGAGTTAAGCACATCATGAGTGGTGAATCAACCTGAAGACCATGACATGTGAGGATCTATTCAAGAAACTATGGGGCAACTAGGTGGCACAGTGGATAAAGTACCAGTCCTGGATTCAGGAGGACCTGAGTTCAAATCCAGCCTCAGACACTTGACACTTACTAACTGTGTGACCCTGGGCAAGTCACTTAACCCTCATTGCCCCAAGAAAGGAAGGAAGGAAGGAAGGAAGGAAGGAAGAAAGAAAGAAAGAAAGAAAGAAAGAAAGAAAGAAAGAAAGAAAGAAAGAAAGAAAGAAAGAAAGAAAGAAAGAAAGAAAGGAGGGAAGCAAGCAAGCAAGCATGTATATTTAATGTGGAGAAGAGAAGACAAGACTTGAGGGATGGAGCAGGGGATAGCCATGATGGTTTTCTAAGTATAAATAAGAGGGATCACACTTGGTCTGCTTCTTTGCCCAGGGGCAGAGCTAAGAATGCAAAATGTGACAATTGCATAAAAAACATTTAGGCTTGAAAACTCAAAAAAACTTCCCAACCATTAGAGCTGTCCAGAAGTGGCAAAAATTGCCTTCGAATGTAAAGGATTCTCCTACTCTTTAAGTTTTCAAACAGGAGCTAGATAACTATTTGTTAGGGATGCTGGGAGAAGGGAGGTGGGATTCTTGTTTGGATATACGTTGGATTTTATAACATTAGAGGTTCATTCCTACTCTGATATCCTATGATTATGTGACATTATTTCAACTCTAGTGCTCTCTCCACTAAGCCACATTCTCTGGTAAAGTGGCCCTGGGATCTGCCCTTGAAGCTGTTCTTTTCAAAATTGTTATTAATGACTTGAATAATGGAATAGATAGCAGGCATATCAAATTCACAGGTGACATGAAGCTAGGAAGGATAGTTAATACACTGGATGTCAGAATCAAGCTCCAAAAACATTTTCACCCTCTTGGAAGAGTGGACTTAATCTAAATAGATGACATTTAATATAGGGCTAAATGTAGAGTCCTACACTTAGGTTTTTTTTAAAAATCAACTTAGCAAATATAGAATGAAGGTGATATGGCTATACTGAAACCCATATGAAAAAGAAAAGACATAGTGGGGATATGACAGTTGATTTTGTCTTTAAAAAGCTGTCATGAAGAGCTCAACCAAATCAATAGATACCACTATGCTGGACTCTGAGAATACAAGATACAGATGAAACAGACCCTTCCCTCAAAGGATATTACATTCTACTGGGGGATATAATCTGTACACAAGTAAGCAAATACAGAGTGTATGTAAGGGAATTTCAAGAAAGGAAACATACGGATATTTAGGGAGAGTAGGAAGACATTCTGTAGGACATAGCACCTGAGCTGTGCTTTTTAGGCATGCTAGAGATTTTATAAGGTGGAGAGTACCTCCCAGAAATGGGAGACATTTAAAAGCATGGAGATGAAATATAGAGTGTTGCATATGGAGAATGGTAGGCTTTGTTTGATTGAAACAGAGTCTACACAAAAGAGAATATCACAAAATAGAGCTGCCCAAAGGGAAATGAACTGTTGGGGGAGGTAGTGAGCTTTTCATTATAGTATCAAAGGATGGAGGAGATTCCCTAGTCTTAAGATTATGGACTTAGACTGGGCATGGTCCTTGAACTTAAAGGTCATTTAGTCCAACTCCTTTGTCTTCAGATGAGGAAGCTGAGTCCCACAGTGGTGAACTGACTCGTCTGAGCTTAGACAAGAGGCCTTTGATTAAGAACCAATTGTCACGGGGCAGCTAGGTGGTGCAGTGGATAGAGCACCAGCCCTGGATTCAGGAGTACCTGAGTTCAAATCCGGCCTCAGACACTTAACACTTACTAGCTGTGTGACCCTGGGCAAGTCACTTAACCCCAATTGCCTCACTAAAAAAAAAAAAAAAAAAAAAAAAAGAACCAATTGTCCACTTATGAGGAATGTTGTAGAGAAAGAGGGCCCCTGCTCAGGTGCAATTTGAACTACATGATCTCCAGCAATACCACTGCTAGGTCTATATCCCAAAGACATCCCAAAAAATGGGGAAAGACTGATTTGTACACAAGTATTTATAGTAGCTCTTTTTGTGGTGGCCAAGAATTGGAAATCAAAGGGATACCCATCAATTGAAGAGTGGCTAAACAAACAATGGTATGTGATTGTAATGGAATGTTATTGTGCTATAAGAAATGACAAGCAAGATGATTTCAGAAAAACCTGGAAAGATTTACATGAACTGATGCATAGTGAACTGAACAGAGCCAGGAGAATGTTGTACACAATAACAGCAATATTGTTCAATGAAGAACTATGAATGACTTAGCTATTCTCAGCCATGCAATGATCCAAGACAACCCCAAAGGACTAATGATGAAACATACTATCTGCCTCCAGAGAAAGAACTGATATTTATTGAATACAAACTGAAGCATGCTATTTTTTCATTTTCCTTCTTTCATTTTTTTCTTTTATTTTAATCTTCTTGTACAAAATTACTAATACAGAAATGTTTTACATAATTGCATATGTATAATCTATATCTAATTGCTTGCTGTCTCAGGGAGGGGGGAAAGAGAGAGAAAGAGAAGAGAGAGAGAATTTGGAAAACAAAACTCTAGATTTAAAAATGTTTAAAAATTACAAAAGGAAAAAGAACTATATGATCTCTCTTCCATCTCTGAGGTATCATGCAGTCATCTAGTCCAACCCCCTTATTCTATAAATGGGGAACTGAGACACAGACAAGTTGTGACTTATACAAGCTCACACACATACTAGATTGAGTTTTTCATTTCAGGCTCCAAGATGGTAGAACAAAAGCTCTCCCCTAATAGAAATTCCAAATAAATGTTTTACAGCACAGTCGCCTGGAAAGTTCTAATTCTATTGACTCCCATGACCAAAAGGGGATACTGTGTCTCCAATAATTATGTGACTGGAGAAATAGAGTGACATTTCAGAGAATAATCTTGAGAAAGCAGTAAGAAGAAAAGGCAAGAAAGCCATCTTTTCAATATCTGAGATAAACTCACAGCTCACATGTGTATCCATTGGAGTTTTAAGCCAGACAAAGCATTCTCCTCACAATAACTCTAGAAATGAGATAATGGCAATATTTAGAATCCCTGTTTTACAGAAGTGGCAACTTAGGCTCTGAGACTCTTGCTCACGATCATCACATAGCTAGTGTCAAGGGAAGAATATGAACCCAGGTCTCTCAACTCCCTGTCTGGCAGATTTTCAAGTCCACTACCCTCCATATTCCTAGAAGGAAAGGTATGATGTTCTGTTGATCCAAACAGCTCTGCTACTTCCCACTATTATGCATCATTCATGGTGCCAAAGTGGAAATGAAAACATCATTGAGCCACTGTCTTGGTGATTATTGTACCTGGAAGCATCTCAACGTGGTGAAATGTACACCTAAATAGAGGCAACTAGCTGAACATCTTAGCCTACTACTTCCCTGAGAGACAAATGTGGGATAGTAGAAAGGTGCTAAAAAGTTTGTTGGTACAATGGATAGAGTGTGGGGCCTAGAGTCAGGAAAACTCATGTTCCTGAGTTCATATATGGCCTCAGATACTTACTGGCTGTGGAATCCTGGATGTCACTTAACCCTTTTTGCCTTAGTTTCCTCATCTGTAAAAGGAGCTGGAGAAAGAAATGGCAAACCACTCCACTATATCTGCCAAGAAAATCCCAAGGGGGTCATGAAGAGTCAGACATGACAGAATGACAACAGCAAACACCTAAATGAGAGTCAGATGGACCCAAGTTCAAGTCCCAGATCTGACATTTGCTAGTTCAGTGATCTTGGGCAAGTCATTTAACCTGAATCTCAATTTCCCAAAAACACACTTAGAAAAACATGGATAATAATACTTACACAATTGAGCCCCAAGGGGATGTTGTAAAGATCCAACGAGATAAAGCACATTGTAACTGAAAAGGATAGAAATAGGATCTATAGTTTCACTGGGGTAAGGAATTCCAAGTGAGGAAACTCACTCTACCAATGCAGGCAGCATCTTCTCCATAGTTTTTTGTCTTAAAAAGAGTTGCTGGGGCAGCTAGGTGTCACAGTGGATAAAGCACCAGCCCTGGATTCAGGAGAACCTGAGTTCAAATCTGGTCTCAGACACTTGACACTTACTAGCTGTGTGACCCTGAGCAAGTTGCTTAACCCCCATTGCCCAGCCCCCCCCCAAAAAAAACAGAGTTGCCTAGAACAGTGGTGTTGAATTCAAACAGAAACAAATCTCTGTTGGAGTAGATTGACTTAGAAAACCCAAATTAACATTACCTATGTTATAATCTATTTTGGGGGAAGGCTAGGTGGCACAGTGGATAGAGTGCCCAGACTGGAGTCAGGAAGACCTGAGTTCAACATATGATCTCAGTCACTTACTAGCTGTGTGACCCTGAGCAAGTCACTTAATCTTATTCACCTCAGTTTCCTCATGTGTAAAATGAGCTGGAGAAGGAAAAGGCAAACCACACCAGTATCTTTGCCAAGAAAAGCCCCAAAAGTGGGGTCATGAAGAGTCCAACATGAATGAAATGGCTCAACAACAATTGTATTTTTATTTATTTTGTTAACCATTTGCTGGCAGCTGGGAGTTTGACACCTCTGGCCAAAAACACCAAAAGGTGACTTGCTCAGAGTCACAAAGCTGGAATGTGTACAAGAAACGCTCTTCTTGACCTCAAGGCCAGTTCTCCGTCCACTACTCCATATTGCCTCTAGTGGGAAAGTATGCCATATCAATGTGTGTTATTATTAACATTCTTTCTCTTTGCTCATGCTAACTTGGTCCAAAACAGCAGAAGTGCTGGATGAGCTATTTGCTTTCATTTGGAGGTGTTAGGGCCAAAAAAATTACCTCTAGATAGTATTTTTGTTACTTCCAACATAACTCTTTGGTTCATTCCAGGGGATTTGCTATTAGGCAAATATTGTAACAATCCAAATACCATTACATAACAATAAAACAAAAGCAGATTTTTGCTTTTCTTTTTTTATTAAAGCACTGAGGTAGAAGAATGAGTTGTATATATTTATACTTTTTTATTGGATCTATAGTTGCTTGAACATTCAAATTGACCCACTCTTAAATACCATCTAGTCTCCCACTACTATATTACCATTTCATGAAATAGCCAATGGAGCTTTCTAACTCTGGTTTTTGGATGTTTCCTGAAGTGGCATCAAGAGGCATTTACACAGCATGGTCATGGCCCCTAGCAACAGACCACCAAGCTGAGATGAAGGACGGAATGCACAATTGTGCATAATCATGGGCTGGATGATGAGTTTTGAACAAGATTGCTCTATTCAAACAAATGTCTCCAAAGCTAAAAATAAACAGTGTGTTTACCTAAGATTACTTTTTAAAATAGCAAAGTCATTTTCCATGAAATTAACTATTCAAGCTCAGCAAATCTCAGTGGGTCATACCACTTGAGTGTTATTTTTTTCCTACCTCTCTAACCCCCTACTAAACAAAATTGTAAAAAAAAAAAATGGCTTTGTGAAAGAAGCAGCTTGAGGGGGCAGCTAGATGGCGCAGTGGTTAAAGCACCGGCCCTGGATTCAGGAGTACCTGAGTTCAAATCCGGCCTCAGACACTTGACACTTACTAGCAGTGTGACCCTGGGCAAGTCACTTAACCCCCATTGCCTAAAAAAAAAAAAAAAAGAAAGAAAGAAGCAGCTTGAGAATACTAAGAGATAAGAAGACAAAGTTCCCAGAACAAGTCTGCCACTGGAAGGAAAGATCTAGGCTCTCTCAGACTGCCCCACTTGCCAGGAGTCCTTTGGCTATGGAGAGAAACTCATGATTTAGAATACTGGCCCAAGAAGTGGGATGGTATAAGAAGAGCTAGATTCAGGATCAGACAGATTGCATGCTAATGTGGGCTATTCCTTTAGCCAGCACAGACTCTAGATCAAGTCATTTCTCTTCTCTGGGCTTCCCTCTGTGGAAAATGAGGACAGCCCCACCTATTAGTTACCGCTCTAGAATGTGGTGAAGCTAATTGAGATAATGCTTAAGTGTTTTGCATTCTTTGGTAAATGGGCACCATAGCCACTCAGTTAAGGCTACCAAAGCAAATAGACAATTTTGAGGGACCAAGTTTTGTGCAGTCATTAGTTAAGAAAACCACTCCCATCTGTGAAATCTATTAGGTGTTTTCCTAAAAACTCAAGGTTGAAATGCTGAAGACAGCAACTCTTTCTTGGGCTTTATACATTATCTAGCTCACCTTGGTTAAGAAATATTGAAGAATAACTCTGTAACAATGATTTCCTTTATATGATGTGCATTTGGTAACAGTGCCCCTAAGAACTAAACTCCATAAGTACTGAGATGCTCTTTTTGCCTTTCTTCCTATCCCCAGCTCTCAGCGCAAGGCCTGGAGAATAGTGTGTGCTTAATAGATGCTTATAGACTGAATGCCTGACTCAACTCCTTTGTCTCTGAGTGCTGTTCTCCACAGAGCAGAAGCCACTTGGGACCACAACACGTATCATTCTTTGAGGTCACTAGTATCCCATTTAGTCTATTGATGATGTAGAGTATTATGTTAGAAATGGTGTGCAAAGTGCATGAGAACAGACTATAAATACTTCACTAAACAGAGCTTTGCTTTATTTCTAACTAATTTTTTCTAGGTAATTGGTGTTAAATTATTTGCTCAGAGTCACACAGGTAGTACAAGTGTCTGATGCCAGATTTGAACTCAGGTCCTCCTGACTTGAGGGCCAGTGCTGTATTCAGTGTGCTACCTAGCTGCCCCCCATTTCTTTCTAGTCTTAATGATGAAAATGGAGTCCAATGTTGCTTTCAGATCATATGTGAATACATGGTGTGGAAACTCATTATCTATAACAAGACTCAGTCTATGATTTGGCAAATAAATTATTACTAGAAACACAATGATGATAAATGACTAGCCCAGAGTCACAACTAAGTCAACTACAGAGGCAGGATTTGAACCTAGGTCTTTCTAATTTCAAGCCCAGCATTCTATTCTCTAGGCCACACATAATGGATCATAACCATAAAACTGAAGCACTAAAATGGACTTGAGGTCATCAATGAATCCTGCCTACAACATCCCCAACAAGGGATCATTCAGGCCCTACTTTATTACTCTCAGAATAAAGCTCCCTTGTGAAGCAAAGAAGGATTTATAAAGGGTGGTTTGGTGTGAAATTCTGTCCTTCCAATGTAGTTGGTTTCCAGGCCATTAATCCATAATGTGTCAGGCATGACCTTTGTGTCATGTCTCAGATACAAAACCAGTAAAGTACTAATGATCAGCTGTGTAACCACTGTTTCAAGTTCTCTTCATTCTCTCCTGCCATCTCTCTCAAACCTCACCATTTTTCTTGATGTTGTGGCATTTCCTTCCAACTCCCCTGACCTTTTTCTTTCTAGAAATCATTCATCAATAAATTGAGTTAATAAATTGTCCACATATTTATCACCTACCCTGTAATAGAATTTCCTTCAGAGTATTCACACTTAATGGAAGAGGTTTCCAACTAGGTAAACAGCCATGTGACAAATTGTCACGTTGCTAAGTCAAAAACAGTAGGGCAGGAATCGTGAAAATTAACTACTTTTCTGTCCTAAAAATACACATAACTGCCAGTTGCACAACATGCCCAGATTGGTATGTTAGGTTACATCCTATTGACTTCTTCACACTTTATTTTCCATTGGCTCCTTTAAATTTGAAAGCAAAGAGAGAGAAAAGCAGCTCGTTCATGGACAACAGGGATCTCTGCTCACTTTAAACTATAAGAAGCTCCCGAATGCTGTGAATAAATTGTAATTTCTGGAACCAGATGACAGCCTATACTGAATCCAAGTGTAGTACTCCTTCCCCAAGCAATGCCACATCCCTGCAAGACACCTCTACGCACTACACAATCCAGTGCATTTGTGACATAGGCAGAGGGAAGGAATGCAGGCAGGATAAAGGAAGAGAAAAGGCAGCCTGGAGTACCTATGTGACTTATTATTTCATATTCTTTCTGCCCACCTGCAAGGTTATATACCCTTTCACCAACTATATTTTATCTGGAAGTATATCCTCATCATATTTTTGACAAAAGATCAAGGATTGGCTTCACAATCAAAGGATATGGATTCAACAATATCCTCTGATACTTATTATCCATGCGACCTTAAGCAAATTATTTCGCCATCCTGATCCTCATTTTCTCCATCTATAACATGGAGTTTATAATATGTGAGAGTTTGATTCAGTGACCTCTGTTAAGGTCAGTTCCATTTCTAGGTTCATGATCCTGTGAACTTCCCATTTTTTTCTTTTGGTCAGGTTTTATATCCCATGGTCTATGTAGGAAACAAGATATATAATTAAATTTCAATATGGGAACAAGTTGGTTCACCCATTTTAAAAGGATTCCTTTTAGGTAACAGAGCTCCACTCCACCCCCATTCATTCTCCTTAGTATAGGATCAGTCATGGCTCTAGAGATGGAAGGGACCTCAAGACCATTTAGTCTAATCCCTTAATTTTACAGAGGAGGAAATGGAGACCAAGGACATTAAACAATTTGTCCAAGATAACTTCCATCAAAGTGTCAGAGGCAGGATTTGAACCCCAGCCCTCTAGATTCTAGGGACAATGCTCCTTCCACTATACCATGGTGCCAGAGGCTTCACATCTCTAAATAATATTTTACTTGCATTTCTTTATTTCCATTTTATAATTTCTACAACAATCACTACCATTTATATAGTGCTTACTATGTGTCAGGAACTATGCTTATTTCTTTCTTTCTTTCTTTTTTGGTGAGGCAATTGGGGTTAAGTGACTTGCCCAGGGTCACACAGCTAGTAAGTGTCAAGTGTCTGAGGCGGGATTTGAACTCAGGTCCTCCTGACTCCAGGGCTGGTGCTCTATCCACTGCACCACCTAGCTGCCCCAATTGTGCTTATTTCTTTATAATTATCTCATTTGATCCTCACAATGATCTGGGGAGGTAGGTGTTATTATTATCCTCATTTTACAGATGAGGAAACTCAGGCAAAAAGAGAATAAGTGACTTACCCAAAATCACATGGCTAATAAGCATCTGAGATCAGATTTGAACTTGAGTCTTCTTGACTCCAGGTCTTACATTCTATCCACTTCACCTTCATCTTTAGCTTCTTTTAGATCTAAAATTTGTAACCAATTATTTAATCAATTAATTGCTTGGGCATCCAGCCCAAAAACATGCTGGGTGTTCCCCTACCAGATACAATGATATTTTGAAGAGTTAATGATATTTTTGAAGAGTCTTGAGGATTAGAGAATTAGGATCTCTCTGAAGCATAGGACAGTCCAGAAACAACCAAAACATATTTCTGTTTCACGAGTCCAGGTCCCATATATATTCAATTACACCCGGTTCTAACATGGGATTTTTTGTTGGTTGGTTTGGTTCTAGACTTGTAATTTCACCTGTTTCAGGAAATACCAATGTAGAAACTTCCTATGCTAAAGCAAATGGCCTCAAACTTAAGGTCACAGGGAGTTTTCTGGGGCAATGAGAAATGAAGAGACTTGTCTGTGACCACAAAACGAGTATGTAGGGGGCAGCTAGATGGCGCAGTGGATAAGGCACTGGCTCTGGATTCAGGAGTACCTGAGTTCAAATTCGGCCTCCGACACTTAACACTTACTAGCTGTGTGACCCTGGGCAAGTCACTTAACCCCAACTGCCTCACCAAAAAACAAAACAAAACAAAATGAGTGTGTGTTAGAAGAGGGACTTGAATGTAGGTCTTTCTGCCCTCAAGTCCAGCTCTCCACTCCCCCACACTGCCTCTCACTCAACATGGTAAAGGTCTTCAAATTAACTCTAGACAGGGAAGCCATTAGCATAATACAGTTTTGAAAAATCAGTTGTGTTTCTAGAAATCAATAGTCATTTTTCACCCATGTCTGTGTGTGTAAATGTCTGTGCTCTCCAAGTAGGACTTTGAAAGGTACATTTCAATGTGCAAATTTGGCAATGGGTGGCCATGACACTTGCAAACACTCCCCAAATGGATTGTGACTCAAGCTTTGTTTAAGTGAAAAGGGGGTCAGGCCCATACTACCAATGCTTCTTCCTCTCCTTGATTTTCTCTTGGTTGTCACTAACATTCTCTTTTCACAGAACACAGATTGGCCACTTGAAAAGAAATCATGAATCATGATTGATTTGGATTGGGTCTTAAATGAATGGCAAACTTAGGAAAGATGAGGAAGGACAGATGGGAAGACAAGGGGGCACATATAATGCAAGAAGAATTAATCAATGAATAACTAACATTTATTTAAGGGCTTACTCTGTGCCAGGCACTGTGCTAAATGCTGGAAGAAAGGGAAAATGCTTGAAGACAGCAAGAAATGTCCTACCCTCATACACTAATTTGCAGAGTGTAAAAACCAATTCTACTAGAATGAGGTTCCCCATCCCCAGCCTCTGTGCACAAGCCAGTCTAAGCCAACTCAAGAGCCAATTGTTAAATTACTGATGTGAGCATTAACACTTCAAATGTCTGACAAATAATGCAAAGGAGGGCTTGGTTTATTGTTTTGTTTATTGTTTTCATTGAATAAAGTGACAGAGAAAATGTTTCTAATGTAAACTGAAAAGCGTGTCCTGCATACATTTTTTCCTGAGTGCCAGTTGTTAAACCTAAATACCCCTGCCCCCACCTACCCACTAAAAGAAATGGGTAGTTCAAAAACCAAATCAAAGCTCAAAAATAGTAATAGCACAAGCTACTTGTATGGGGAATATGCAAGAGGAAATATATGTGTGTATATACATATATTTATAATGTGTATATACACATATGCACACATATAGACATGTGTGTATATATTCCTTGTGCTACCTATATATGTAGACATGCTGATGTGCCAGTTTGAGGTAGTTGGTGGCACAATGAATAGAGTGTTGGGCCCAGAGAGTCAAGAAAACTCAATTCAAATCTAACCTCAGATACTTGGTAGTGTGAACCCAGTCAAGTCACTTAACTTTTGCCTGATTCAGTTTTCTCAACTGTAAAATGGAGATAATAACAACACCTATCTCTCAGGATTGTTATGAGAATTAATGAGACAATATTTGTAAAAGGCGAGTGCCTCACACACAGTAGGTGCTATATAAATGCTTATCTCCACCTCTGATATAGACATATTCCTGTGCATTTGGGTCCCTTGTGCCTGCCTCCCTCTCGATCGATAGATAGATGATATGGATATATACACACATGTGTATATATTATATATGTATATGTATGCGTGTATGCATGTATGCATGTGCACATACACACAGGATATATCTATTAAGTATATACATGTTTTATTGTGGCATACATATGTGTGAGTCCCCTGTGCCTATATACAGATATACACATGGAATATATGTATTATGTGTGCATCCATGTATGTATGTTGTATATGTTGTGTATATGCATGTGTTGTGTATATGCATGTGTATATAGGTATATTCATATAGACACAAAGAATATGTACATACACGGAAAACATTTTATGACATTAGAATCACTGCAAAATTCCAAGTTATTTCTCTGTGGCAAATCATCACAAGAGAAGGTATTGTTTCTTACATAGTTTCCCCTCACCAAAAAGCTATTCGTGACCCACTTTTGGAAAATGTCCACAAATGGAAAGATAAGAGATAGAAATGTTCTCCACCTCTGTTTTGCCCCACCAGTGGAGAGACCAACATGATGTATGTCCCAAAGGATGGAGAATGTTTTCATGCCAACATGCACTATTTGGAATGCTCCTCTAATTGGATTAGGCAAGATTTCTTAAGCTAAATTGAGCAACATCAAACTCTTTAAGGCAAGGTCTGAAGTCCCATCAGCTATTCCTTCATGAGCCATCCATCACTGTTTGTCAGCCCTACTTGTTCAGGAACATGTCTCTTCCTAAATAGGGGTGGAGCAAGGGGAAGTCATGCCCTTCCCTAGAACTGAAAGAGGAAACCAAAAGGAAGTAAAACTGAAGCCAAAAGCTGATTAACTACAGATTGGTATTTCTGGTGGAGACAAACAAAATGAGATGTTTTATCCTTCTAACCAAAAATACACCATTTTCCCCCTCTAGAAATAAATAGTTATGGTGATATGCCCATTTTTCATTGAGCCCAGTTCTCACTGTGTGGAAAATGTTTGCTGGGAATGAAAAAGCACTATTGAAAACTGAATTAACTCTTTCAGGCCAGTGGGCAACATTTACTAAATCACTGCTTCCATCACTTCCATTCAATTCAGAAAACTGTTTTTAAGAAAGGCATATCCTCAGAGATGGGATTGATGTTGTTGTGTGTATATATATATATATATATATATGTGTGTGTGTGTGTATATATATATATATGTATATGTATAGAGATATATAGATATAACCTATATCGGATTGCCTGCTGTCTAGGGGAGGGGGGAGGGAGGGGAGGGAGGGGGAAAAATCTGAAATTGTAGAGCATGTATAAACAAAGGTTGAGAACTATCTTTACATGTAGCGGAAAAAATAAAATACCTCATACATTAAAAAAAATAAATAAAATAATTTAGATGCTAAAAAAAAAAAAGAAAGAAAGGCATATCCTAAAAACCAGGGAAGTCCAGAGTTGATCCACTTTGGAATTCCCTGTCTTTTCCTTAGAATTAAAATTGGAAAGGCCTTATTCTGCTTATTCTAAAAGGAGCTATTGACTCCCAAGGGAGAGTCAAAACACTAGAGTCTGGTTCACAAGAATCTAGGGTGAACTTTGAAAAAACTATCCTACTTCATGCTTTGTGACTTTAAATGGAGCTTGCTACTAACTAGGCTCTTTTGCATCTATACAAACAAAATGCAAAAAACGAAAGAATACTCTGAGGTTCAGGGACAGTTGCCAACACTGTCCTCAGTGCCATATAATCTGAACATCCTAGTCCTATAATAGCTAAATAGGAGCTCTCTGATGTTTATTTCTTTAACAGTTTACTTAGTGTTCAGCTCAGTAATGTACAACTGGATTTTTGCTGATTAAGAGTAAAAAAGTTAAAAAAATTACAAGTAGAATTTCATCTTTTTTTTCTTTGAAATGAAAAAAAAAAGTCATTATCTCTACAATTTCTTTATAGGAAGTGGTGTAGCATAGAGGAGAGAATGATGGATTTGGGATTAGGAAGACCTTGGTTCAAATCTGACCTCTAACAATTCATTTAAAATAAACTAAGGTGGGGGGAGACCAACTAGGTGGCACAGTGGATAAAGCACTGGCCTTGAATTCAGGAGGACCTGAGTTCAAGTCCAGCCTCAGACACTTGACACTAGCTGTGTGATCCTGGGCAAGTAACTTAACCCTCACTGCCCCGCAAATATATAAACAAATAAATAAATTTTTTAAAATTAAAAATAAAATAACTGCTCCAAGCCTCCATTTCTTCATCAGATAAATGAGAGTACTTGCTATAGTATCCACCTCACAGGTTTCATTAAGTCTTAAATGAATAACATCTTTAAGTACTTTGTAAACTTTAATACATTATATAAGGTGTCCCCCCCAAAAAAATCTTAGTGCAGTTGTAAGCACTTGGAGGAGTATCCCATATATAAATGTCCTTTGTTGTGAAAGATAGTGAAAAGAATATTGCAGATGGTACTAGAGAGGAAGGAAGGAAGGAAGGAAGGAAGGAAGGAAGGAAGGAAGGAAGGAAGGAAGGAAGGAAGGAAGGAAGGAAGGAAGGAAGGAAGGAAGGAAGGAAGGAAGGAAGGAAGGAAGGAAGGAAGGAAGGAAGGAAGGAAGGAAGGAAGGAAGGAAGGAAGGAAGGAAGGCAGGCAAGCATTTGTTAAGTGCCAATTATATACCAAGAACTGTGCTATACATTTTACAAATATTTTTCTTCTTTTTTCTGGCAAGGCAATTGGGGTTAAGTGACTTGCCCAGGGTCACACAGCTAGTAAGTGTTAAGTGTCTGAGGTCAGATTTGAACTCAGGTCCTCCCAACTCCAGGGTAGGTGCTCTATCAACTGCACCACCTAGCTGCCTCCTACAAATATTTTTTCTCATTTGATCCTCATAACAATCCATGGAGGTACACACTATTATTATCCTCATTTTACAATTGAAGAAACTGGGGCAAACAGAGTTGATTAAGCAACTTTCCCAGGGTCACACACACTGAAACTGGATTTGAACTCAGGTCTTCCTGGCTCTAGACCAAATGCTCTTTCCACTGGGCCATCTATCTCCCCCTACCTCCTAGTAGTACCTTAGGCAAATCACAGCCTCCCTGAGATTCTATTTCTTCATCTATAAATAAGACTGTTGAACTAGATTATGTCTAGGGTCCCTTTCATTCTAAATCTATGATTTTGTGCATCATGATTGACATGTTACATGGATATGTGAGAAGAAAAGTATGACAAAGGAACCAAACAAAACAAAAGACCCTGGGGGTGGGGGAAGGGTGAGGAGGTTGTACATAGCAAAAAATTCATCTGACTGAAAAAGTCCAGGTTTTAGCCACAAATCCACGTAGCAGTACCAATGGTAAGGAGGCCATCAGCATTGCTCCCTGCAAATCTTCAAACAGTTGGTTTTAAGTCAAGCCAACAAAGTCTTTCCATTACAGCAGTATAGATCCAACCATATGTAAACAATGTTACTAAAATATGCAGTAGAACCTCAGTTAAAGAGTTTAGAATTTTGGAGTTTTATGACTTCATACGTCCAATCCCCTCATTTTACAAACGAGGAAACTAAGGTCCAGCAAACCTGAATAACTTCCCCAATGTTATATAATAACCTTAGCAGATGGTAACAGAACTTTAACAAAAACACTTCTCCAAACCCTTAACACCCCTTAATTTGACAGATATCAAATTATCATACTATAAAACACTCTGTTGGTTGGAAATATTTAAAAAATGAATGAGTGAAAAAGATGGGCTAATATTGTGCCTAAAATAAGTCATAACATAGCAGCCTTTAGTCTTCCTTAGTATCCTTGTGATGTCAAAAAAAATTTAATTTTAAAAAAAAACAAGGAATACCCAACAGTATATTGAATGGGCCCTCAGTGGTAAACTTATGAGGTGACCTAGATGAGAGTTGTACAAGATCTGTGGGTAATAACAGTAAGAACTAATACTTATATAATGCTTACTATGTGTCGAGCACTGTGCTAAGGACTTTACAATTATTATCTCATTTGATCATCACAATGCCCCTGGGATGAAGGAAACCAATAATTGTTCCCATTCACAGCTTAGGAAACTGAGGCAAACAGAAGTGAAGAGACTTGCTCAGGATCACATAGCTACTAAGTGTATGAGATCTGATTTGAACTCAGGTCTTTCTGACTCCAGACCTGGTGCGCTATTCACTGTACCAGCTAGCTGCATTGATGAGTTCCCAGAGCTATTTGGGTATTGAGTATGAAACACCTTGTTAATATGTTTAGAGGCATAGAGATTACATATTGGTTTTTCGACCAAAGGATAATAAGGAGCTCTGAGTATTGCCTCTCCCCAAACTGGCACAGCTCTAAACTTGAGCATCTGCATAGGTCCAATGACTGAAAAGGCCCTCCTGCTGGTTAAGAGATAGTTGGGGAGAATGCTCACAAAGCTATAATTTACAAGCCCAAGGCACATGTACACAGTAGAAGCACCAAACAGTAACCAGGTTGAACTTAGGGTGTTTTGCAATATCCCACAATATGGTCAGGAAACAGGAAAAAGCATCCTTTGAGTATTTTAGAAAAATCCATTTCCCGATTCCCGAACCTGACCTTATATACTGTCAACAATGTTTTCCACATTCTTCCCAAGTGGCATGGGCAGAACCTGTTGTCCACACTTTGGATATTCCCATTGCACAACTGTTAACTCCTTGATACCAGGCATCACATTTTCCTGGCAACAAGTTCACTGATTGGCAGTGGAAATGATGGCAAGAACTACCAGTGCCAGAGGTCAGACTCTGTAGTATTTAAGGGAACTTCTGATTGGGAGCAGTATGAGACAGAGCCCAGACAAATACAAATGCCAAGAATTGCTAAGGAATTGTACATTCCTACAAAAGAAAAGAAAGAGGAATATTTTTAATATTCTCACTCCCAAGAGTGGCAGCTTTTGAAACAAAACAAAAAAAAAAGAATGGGATGGGATTAAAAAGATGCCAATAAATGAGAAGCTACTTTCAAGTGATGAAATGAAAAGCAAAATGGAAGGCTCTTTCTCTGAGTTGCTAACTACAGTATTCAAAATATGGAGAATTTGAACTTAAACTCCCCCTTAACAAACATTTTTATTAGTTTTTAATTCACTTGGACAAGTCATGGAAACCTGGTGAACAAAACTTCTCTGAGGAAGGAGGGAAATGTCTAAGTATGAATCTCAAGCTGGAGAGCTTCCACTGTCTACTGAAAAAGCAATGAAACTTTTGCTTCCAGTATTTTATTCTTTCTTCCCGTGTGTCTTTCAACCCAATATCCAACCCAGGCCAAAGATCAAGCACTCACTACCTGGTAACTGCATGCTCTCTTTCTGCCTCTTTGGAGACAGAAGCAAAACACATATTAATATACTAGGATAGTCAAACAAAAAATGAGAAAATACAGACTTTTATTTTCCTGATATATAATCACCACCACCCTGCCCCAGATATCAGATTGAAAACTTAGTAAGAACACTTGAAGAGGCAGGAATGACTTAACTTGCTGAAAGAAAAGGAAACTTCCTTAACCAATGTTTACATTTTTTCAACTTCTCTTAACAAGACTTCAGATGCTTGGAGGATGGGGAGGGGGGTGGGAAATGATGCTCCTACTATAGCTGCTGGGTACCTCATTTGATATCTGTTCAGAGCAACAACCAGTAAACATTTGTCCCCATAATTCCTCATCAATACCAATTTAGCAGTAAAATATGACCTTAAAAAGGAGAATATTTTTGTATAGACATGGTATATATTTACATTATATAGATATATACACACGTGTATATATAACATGTAAAAAAACAAAAGGGCATAAATCCATGAGTTACTTCGTATTTTTGTATCTTTTCTTGTCACCTAGAACACCTCCCTCATTGAGATTTCCTTATTAGACTATTTTGCAAATTACTAGGTGTAACTGATCTAAATATCATATATAACCAAAGTCAAAAGATACAGAAAACTAAATATAACTTCTCCTTTTTCCATTCACCCTTCACACACACACACACACACACACACACACACACACACACACACACACACGCCCACATATGCACATAAAATTATTTTGGCTCCAAGTACCATCTTAGAAGGTTGTCTTCTCAAAATTGCAGAAAAGAAAAAAATATCTTAACGTGCTTGCTTCCCAGCCCCTCCTCCATACCCTCAACACACACACAACAGCTGTAAGAGCAAGAACTTTTTTTTTTCAAATTCCAATGGTTCATGTAGGCACAGTCATCTGAAGCAGCTCTAAAATGGACATCAAGTAAAAAATACCATTTTTCAAAAGTCTGTAATTATATATTTACACAAATTACATAATTGTGTATGTATTTACATACAATTACAGATTAGCAGATAGATAACATGAAGTCAATGTTTAGTGTTCATGAGAAGGGGTATCAGAGTGACAAAGCTGTCTATTTCTCTATAGAACAGGCTCAGGTAGGGTGATTGCCCACCTAACACTGACCTGCTCATGTCCTCCAACACCACTTAGGAAGGGTCACATGAGAGATGAAAGGATAGGTGGGTCAATCCATGCCCATTCAGTTGGTGCAAATCAGCACCAACACAATATGTTTGGTGGCATGAGCATCTGTCTATGAAAAAGGAAACAGCTCATTCCACAAAGGCTAAGCGCTGCCATCAATTAGACCTTTGGTCATTAGTGACTTGAGATGGGTATGAATCAACAAGCTAGAGATGAAACACATCATAGCCCAGCAATACAATGCCCATGCCAAAACCCTGAGCCAGCAAACCCCCCCAATAACGCCTATTTACATAAATCACATAAGTCAGCACTTATTTATTTACACACCATTATGGAGATTTGAATAATCCATTACAATTTATTGTATCACTTGCCAAAAGCACATAACATTTTACTTGTTTTTCTTCCTCTAAAAAGAGACCAGAACAAAATGAACTCCCAAAGTACACATCAAAGTAGCATTCTTGCATGAACTAACTCATGGACATCTTCACCTTTTCCATTAAACTCTTTGTGGTTGGCTTTTGTTCTCTTTGACGCTGGGTACCTGACTTCTAATGCTACTTTAATGAGGCTTTTAGCAATTGACTGAAATGAACCTCTTCAGTGCTGAATGTCATATCTTCTCCATCTCAGAAATTTGGTTTTCTCATGAGCAGATAATACTTTTCCATCAAAAGAATCAAATATTTTCTGGAAAACTAAAGCCTGAATATGTGCATATTTCCAATAGCAGTGAAGGGTTTAAAAATAAATAAGACTCTTACTTCTTGGACTTAAATGCAAGTTACTATTTAGACATAGAACTAATGCTAAGACAAGGGAATAGGCAATTCTAACCTCCACCTTAAATCAATTCATTATTATCACTTCTGCCCACTCCCTCCCCCCAAAAAATTTTCCTATTTAATACCATATTACTAGATTTAATTTTTAGTAATGCAACTCATGAGGAGGGTGTTGCTACCTACTCCAACTTAAGGACCTCAGAACACAAGCTCAGGACACTGAGACATGTACTGATATTTTATACCTGCTTTAAATTTGCCAGTGTCATACCTTTGTCCTACATAATGTGCATTAGAGCAAAACAAAGTGGGAATATTAAATTAAAAGTAGTTCAGGAATATGAATCTCCAAACATTTTTAAACCGTCACTCTCAATTTCCCATCATAACTGGCTAGAAAGGGCTAACTGTGGTATGGGAATTTGTTATAAATTCCTTTTTGTTCTTAAATATTGCTTTAAGAATTTGGCTCTATTTTCCTTAGTATATAGTAAGAAATATTCTCCCTTGCCCAAGGGCAAGTTCCAAAACTATTGCTACTAAAGAAATATGTATTCCTATGCTTGACAGCATAAAACATTATAAAAAGTTTTGTAAAAGTTATTATATATTGTAACCTCCCCCTTAAAAAAAAAAAAAACTTGAGCGCTTGTGAAGACCATTTTGAAAAACAAAACACAGCCAACAAGTATAATGCTTTCCCCCTCATTGTCATTATCGATAAAGATTTATTAGTTTCATTTTGCAAGTTTTACTTTAAGAAGGGTGCTAGTATCATGTATGATGACAGGTGACACTGAAAGCAGTTTTCCATAGAAGATGTTACAATGACCCCTAAGGAACTTTTATCGTTTCATAGTAGATAGCCAAGTGAACAAATAAAAAGTGTTTACAAGAGTGATCCTATTAATCTGATTCTTGCCTCTTGAAAATAATTCTGTGCTATGTAAGCTCTTTTCTTTCTTTTTTTCCTTTTTTTTGAGAACCTTAAATTAGTACAATGGTAATGTCAGTCCTGCTGTTCTGGAAATCTGCTAAAAATAAAAAGCATATTTATTGTTTAGCTTTGGTATAATTTGCAATAGGTTTAAACAAGTAGAATATATACCAACCCTTATATTTTTCCACAACTGTGAAGTTACAATGATGGAATAAGCCACTTAATCAGAGAGGAAATATTACAGACACAGAATAAGAGTTTGAGACCCAGTTTGATCTTTAATCCTCTGGGGATAAGCTATGAAACAAGCAGTTTGAAGAGTGAATACTCAGGGTCATGAGTGGTGTGCATACTTGTACAATAATACGGGCACAAAAGAGATTGTCGCCTTTCAGTACATTAGGGTCACTAGAATTTCTTTTATCCATGCACTTTTATAGTTACTGCATGAATTTACCACAGGTTCGTATCGGACTTTGCCATTTAATGCTTACATAGCCTAAAGCTTCCAAAATGCCTATCTGGCCTGTACATATTTCATTAAAAATAAACTCTATATAATAAATAAATATATAAAATAAATAAAATGTTGCCTTTGGAATTTCTATAAATAAATTTAACTTTTTATTTTTTTTTTACTAAGAGGTCTTTGCTTTAAGCTCACTGGGATGATACCAGCAAGCAATTAAACTGAAAAGTCTTTTTTTTTTTTTAAAGTAAGACTGCACCCTCCATGCCTTTGTCAATGCAGCGTACCCTTGAGCAGGCCACCAGCCAGAAATCCTGATGAGTCGAAGTATGGCAGCTATGCTGATATATGATGAAATACAACTGATCAAAAATTTAAAAGCGTGTCTATTTCCCAGCATGCATCAGGCCTTTTTCTCTTTGCTTTCATTTCTATCTTCCATCTCCCCTTCTCACACCCATTCACTCATGCACTCATTCACTCTCTCTCTCTCTCTCTCTCTCTCTCTCTCTCTCTCTCTCTCTCTCTCTCACACACACACACACACACACACACACACACACACACACATTCATATTCTCTCTCTCTCTCTCTCTCTCTCTCTCTCTCTCTCTCTCTCTCATAATAAATCAAGCAAGTGGGCATAGGCTCTCCTCCGGGAGGACCAACCTTTAAGTGCAGAACAAAATCAGCATGTTCCATCCAAGCCTCCATCATACATTATGCATGCGACAAAGTTTGGCAACAGTGGAGCTGCTATGATGACACAGCTAATCAATAAGAACCCACCGCATGAAACCTTTATAGTGGTTACTCTTTAAGGGCTCAAGTGAAGGAATTGTCTTTGTCAACTTTGGCTTAAAATATCCTTATATAGTTCAGGTACTTTCTCAGGGTCCACTGGTCTGGGTAAAAAATGTGTAAATTTTTGATGCCTTTTAGTCCTAGTCCCTTCTCTTGGAGTCCCATCTTTATTTAATGCAACGTAATATCGTCTTCCAGTGTCCGCGTGTTTGTATAGATTCGATGAGTACGTATTATACCAATTTTCTTCAAACTGCTCTCTGAATACACACTCTTGGGTTAATTTTTCCTGTGGAGACAAAACAGAAATAAAATATCTTACTAAAAATAATCTACTTTCAGTGACATTTAAAACGATCCTACAGCGTGCGATGATCTTGATAAACAGATGCTTTTTAAAAAAAACAAACTGTTTTTGCAAATTTCTCAACCATAAAAATTCAGACCCATTCTCATTTCCCATTTTAATGGCTTACTTACAAAAAAAATTTAAAGAGCCTTAGAATTTTGTTTTGTTTTGTTTTCTGTTTAAACTGTGGACAGTCTTCCAAGAACAGTAATTTTTCAGCTTCCAAATCAATTTAACCCACATGCCAATCACTTGAGTGAGTCATGAAGCACAGAGCATAATGAGAGACAATGTAGAGTAATTAGCAAAGCCTTCTCCTTTTTACTACAGACAATTGGAAGGGTGACTATACAGGCTGGGGCAGTGAAAATTACCCAGCGAAAGTCAAAAGTTCAGGTAAATGTTTTATTTTTTAAATGTTTTCTGTAAAGTGCTTCTTGTATAGCAATAACCCTGATGGGCAGCAATCTTCATGTAGAGAAGCAACACCAACCTTGGTGCCAAGTGTTTTAGATCCTCCTACACAGGTAATTCCATTCATTCTCCTGAGGTGTTAGGGGAAGGGGGGGGGGAATTTCACCTCCTCCTTCCTTAAGGATGACCAGAAGCTGACAAAAGTATACCCTCCCAATATGTATGGGAGGCGTGGCCAAAAGAGGAAGAGAGTGAAGGTACAGACTCTCTGAAGGTCATATGGCCACAACATTCCATAGGGCCACACATTTACTGCAGAATCCCCAACAAATGGTCCACCCCCTCTCCCACAGCTCATGCAGCCAACAATATTGCATGAACCGCAACAATAGCAGGCTTAAATAGGGTATTATAGGGTCATAGATTTGGAGCTGGAGGGATCCTTAGGACCCCTAAGTCTATCTGCCTCATTTTATAGATGAGGAAACTGAGGCACAAAGAGGTTAAGTGACTCGCCTAGGGTCATACAAGCAGTACATGACAGGATATCAACTCAAATGTTCCTGACTCTGTCTAGAACTCTGTCCACTAGGCCACCTACCTGCCTCTATCTGAGGACACCCAAGGCATCACTGCATACTTTTTTTTTTTTGCAGACCACTAGAAAATACAGGGCCATGATGATATTTTTTCCTTCACTATTATTAATATGTAGACATATTGAATAAGTAGAACTATGTTGGATTTGTTAAGGAAAACGTACCAAAATGCACTAAAAGGGACCTGCACTATGTCTTTGTAGCTTCACAAATAAAGAAAAAATAAAATAAACAGTATATGTAGGCATAATCAAACAGGCAACAAAAAATTATTGGATGCTGAGTTCTTCCATTTCTACCTTTCTGTCATAGGACTTAGTTAACAGATATGCAGTACTAAATTCTGGTCATCCATTTACATGCACTCAATGGGAGATTGTCAGCAATAAAACAGGTTACCCATCTTAACTGAAGCAGCTGAGCTTGCTGAGGGAGGGGTGAATGAGAGAAGAGAATAAAACCACCAATATGACCTCAGCTAACACTTCCCCTTAGACCTGAGAGTCCTACACCCAAGAGCCCTAGAATAACAATATCCCCCAGACCATCAACTCTACTTCTAGCCAAGCCCCCTTAGGCTATCATTTAGAGAAGCAACCCTAGTGGAGAAAGAACCCCTCAACATCTCCAACACCACTAACACAAACCACCAACTGTCACCCATGGGGAGGTCATTCCAAAAACCCTAGGAATAGTTCCCCACATATACCAAACCACTGACCCTGCTTCCAGCCCAATTCCTAAGGCTATCATCAAGGGGAACAAACAAGCCTTGTGATCTGACAAAGCAACTTCCTCTGACGATACTACAGCCTCCACCTTCTCAGTAGCTACTGAAGACCAAGAAAAGAATGTTCTCACTACTACTTCCTTGGCGTATCAAACAGTTCAATGTCAGAAACAGTAGAAATGACACTAAAAAAGTACATTACCATCTATTTTGCCACTGTACCCTAAGGGTCACTGTGTCTTTCCATCTTATTTGCAACTGAAACTTCATGTATGTGTGGTCTTTCCCGATTAAAATGTGAGCTCCTTAAGAGCAGGGACTATCTTCCTTTTCTATTTGTAACCCCAAAGTTTAGCACATTATTTAGCATATAGTATGCTTTTTCCTCTGACCTCAAACTCAGTGCTCTTTCCATTACATCATGCTCAAAATCATGGTTTAAATTCCAGGAACCCAAGAAAAAAATTGTAAAGGGATTACCCCCTACATGCTTCTCAATGCAATCCAAAGAAATACCCTCAGAGTGCAACTTACAGGAATTACTTCTTTCATCAATTTCCAAGGCCTGTAAAGGCTTCTTAGCTTATGTCTATGTTGATGATTAAGCTACTTCTCTTTTTGACCAATGTCTCCACCCAAAGATCTATGTATCATTACCCATATTGATTTCTTCCTTTTTTACAGTATAATAAAGTAGGAAAGTTTTAGCCATTTTAGCTATGTAATTTCTAATTTGTAGATTTATTTCAAAGAACAAAGCAAAACTAGTGTCTTTAAGTGTTGACCCACCCAGTCCCCGTCCATTCTTGGTGTGGCTTGTTTCAATTAAATCTCTATCTTTAGTTGAACTCAAGATTCCTAGTGGTAGAGTTCAGTCCTGTTATATGTCCATACAAGTACACTTTATCTGCTTCAGCTCTTTGAGTAAGCAAAAGAAACCCAATGCACCATGAGGAGCTAACAACCTCAACAGCTACCCTTCAAATAATCAAGAACTCAGTAGGTTAGAAGTGTTTTATCTCAATGAACACAAGAAATTTTGTCAAGACATGGGAAAAGCATGAAGAAAGGAGCAATCATATACCAGATAAGAAGAAAAGACTGGGTAATCCAGAGGTTAGGTTATTACTACACAAGGAAACTGAAATCAAAATATGGAACCAGGGAATACAATAGATCAATAAAGATAGTCAACTAGATAACAGACAATGACAAATTAATTTTACTCAATTGCAGGTTTAAGGTATGAATTATTTGAATAAAGATCTAAATTTCCTTCCTTCTCATGTAGAGTAGGCTTACATATATATCATGGCAGTCAATAGAGAAAAACACCCCCCCACACACATTATACAAATGCCAATCCAATTATACAAATGTCTATTCATAAATAATGGTTAAAATTTTACTTTCCCATTTAATGTATTTGGAAATTTTTGTTTACTCTTCTCCCCAACCTTCAGCAGAGTACATAGGTCATACACTGAGGGTCCCATTCTACTTAATCCCACTATGGAAACTGTACAGCTGGGTGTACACTTGGGAATAGTTTCCACGTCATCTGCCTCTGCACAAGGGGCAGATAATTTCCTCACCAACATACCCAGCTGAACCCAGAGAGGGCATCCCTCTGTGGATATACAACAGCCCACTCTCCTCCTGGGGTGGCAAAAAAGTAGGCTGAATGTGTTTTCTCTTTCATTTGTATTAAAACTGACAGAACAAAAATAGTGTGTTAAACATATTAGTAGCTATCTTTAGGCTATACCTCCATCTGTGTAATGAATATTTTCCTCACACTAAACATTATTCATGACTAAAAATCACTAGTTTGGGTTTGCCATAATTAAATAAATTTTTAAAACTTAAACTAAAAGCTATGTTGTGCTCTTTAATTACAAAAACAGACACTGAATGGTATTATACACTGAGTCTGCAGTTCCACAGGGGACATGAAACTAATCCAAATGAAGTTTTCCTTTTCTCTGTGGGAAATCAAATCACCTGACAAGCACTGCGGAATCCATCCTATTAAAAATAGAACTATTCCTAAAATGTCATATTTGCTTATCTCTTGGATCTACTCATTATTCACTATTTTCTCTATATGTTATATATTTCCTGAACAATAGTCTTTTGATTATAAAGGGAGAATGTATATATGCATATATCACCATATTACAGATTCCTAAAGCTAAAAGATACCTCATAGGTCATTTAAGCCAAAGGTTCTTAACCTGCTTTGTTTCATGGACTCCTATGGAAGTCTGGTAAAATCAATGGTCCCCTTTCTCAGAATCATGGTTTGTTGCCAGGGAGGGGGAAGGGAAGGGGAAATAAATTCATTATTGAAGGAAATGCTAAATTTGAGTTAGAGGTTAGTGAAAATAAAGGTGTAATTTTCCCCATCCACAGCTGTGGGATCCCTGAAATCTATCCATAGACATGGACCCCAGATTAAGAATACTGGATCTATTCTGGTGTGTGTGTGTGTGTGTGTGTGTGTGTGTGTGTGTGTGTGTATGTTTACAAATATAACATATATGCACATATACATATATAAATACACACTACAAGTTGGTTTTTCTAAATTGAAAATACACCTAATTCAAATATAAACTTACATTTATTTGTTTCTATTTATATCTATAGTTATTATATGATTATGACAATAAAATCTCTCTAGCAGAGGGGTTGGAGACAACCATACTTTAATGATCCCTGGGATTTGTGTTTGGTGGTGGTTGTTACTTTTCAGAAAGCATTGTGACTGTTCTTAAACTTCTCTCCCAGAGAAAGGATCTACCAGCTTATACAGAAAGGTTAAAAAAAATTATACTGGAGTTATTTGGACCCTCCTCAAATAGAACTACATGCTATAACAGAATATACTATAGGAATCTCAAGGGTAAGTTCCAAAAACCCTGTTTCCCCTACCATCTCCCCTCCCCCTCAAAAATGCAAATCTTTTTGGACAAAGAAAGGAATCAACAACAAAAGACAAGGAGCAGAAATGGTGCTAGAGGAATGTCATAACTTGAGCTCTAGTAGTCCTTATTTTGGTAAAGATTCTCATTTTCCTTATTTTCTGTCAGAATATGAAGACTTCCTAAACATGAAGCAGGGAAGATTGAATAAGTGAAAAAAACTGAAGTGGCATTTTCACTGCTCAGTAAACACTGTTCTATTTCCCCTAGTAGGCTATTACAGCACAGTTTACACACACATAAAATAGCTTTCTAGGGAACCCAAAAAATAAAATGGATTATCCAATGTGAGCATTTGTCATAATCATGAGAATTTCAGTTCTCCCATAAGAACTTAAAAGACTATGTTGGCTGCACTAAGATCCCAGATAACATAGGATGACAGATCCAGAGCTCAATGGAGCCTACCTCAGAGGAAGAGAGGGAGGAAAGAAGGAAGGAAGGGAGAGAGGGAGGGAAAGAAGGAGGAAGGAAGATAGAGAGGTAAGGGAGGGAGAGAGGGAGGGAGAGAGGGAAGGAAGGAAGGAAGGAAGGAAGGAAGGAAGGAAGGAAGGAAGGAAGGAAGGAAGGAAGGAAGGAAGGAAGGAAGGAGGGAGGGAGGGAAGGAGGGAGGGAGGGAAGGAAGGAGGGAAGGAAGGAAGGAGGGAAGGAAGGAAGGAAGGAAGGAAGGAAGGAAGGAAGGAAGGGAGGGAGGGAGGGAGGGAGGGAGGGAGGGAGGGAGGGAGGGAGGGAGGGAGGGAGGGAGGGAGGGAGGGAGGATTTATTAAGTGCCTATTACATGCCATTCACTGTGCTAAATGCTTTACAAATATTATCTCATTTGATCCTAACAACAACCCTGCAAGGTAGGTGCTATCATGATCCCCATTTGACAATTGAGGAAACTAGGGCAGTAGAGGTGAAATGACTTGCGTTCAAGACCAAATTTGAGCTCAATTCTTGATGACTCCAGGCCCAGTCTTCTATCTACTTAGCCACCTAGTCATCTAGTCCAAACATTTCATGTTAATAGATGAGAAAACTGAGAAAGCAAAAGTGACTTTCCCAAGGTCACACAGGGAGTAAGAAAAAGAGAGCCAAGATTCCAACCTAGGTCTTCCAAGTTGGAATGTTTCACTTTAGTGAATGAGGTTGTCCAGAGACCAATACAGATCAAAGTCACTAATACATTGCAGTCCTCTGGCATTTACGACCCCTACTCCTTCTCCTTTCCCTTTCCCATTCACCCAAATCCCTACCCTTTGCTCAACTTGCACAGCTTTCAAAACATGGGAGAAAAAAAGCATTTACCCATTTTGGCTCTTCTATAGCAGAATAGATACATGTTGTTTTTAGTCCTTCTTGTTTAGAAATATTGATGTCACTAACTAGAATATTTCACTTTATGCAGAGGCACTAGTGTTGCAGCTAATGGGGAAAACTTCTGGAAATCAGCCTCATTCACTATTTTATTTCAACACTTCTATACATTTCAATCAATTTCAACCAAAATAAGGACTACTAGAGCTCAAGTTATGACATTCCTGTAGCACCATTTCTACTCATGTCTTTTGTCATTGACTCCTTTCTTTGTACAAAAAGATTTGCATTGGGGGACAGCTAGGTGGTTCAGTGGATAAAGCACCAGCCCTGGATTCAGGAGGACCTGAATTCAAATCCAGTCTCAGATACTTAACACTTACTAGCTGTGTGACCCTGAGCAAGTCACTTAACCCTCATTGCCCCACCAAAAAAAATGCATTTTTGAGGGGCAGGGGAGATAGTAGGGGAAACAAGGGCTTTTGAAACTTACCCTTGAGATTCCTATAATATATTCTGTTATAGCATGTAGTTCTATTTGAGGAGGGTCCAAATAACTCCAGTATCATTTTTTTTAACCTTTCTGGAATTCAACTTTATTTTTTATTTATACTCCAGAGTAATTCTTAGAAATCATATTTTTTTTAAAAAAGCTGTATCAGTGGAACTTTAAGAGAAATCTTGATCTATGCTCTGACACATGATCGGTGGTGTAGAGGGGGAGGTACAAAAAAGTGTCAGCTTGTCCATAACTATACACAGAATTATGCAACTCAGATGTTTTCTAACTCACCACATGTTTCCAATGCAGACAGTTTATAGAGTATTCCACTATAAAGTGATCAATTCTTGTTTTACTGTATTTCCACATTTTAACTGCTTTTTTAGATTATTTAACTGTAGCTGTTTATAGCATACCTATCTTTGAACTGTTGGATTATATCACTGGGCCTGGGTGGAGAATGTGGACTTGATTCAAAAGTCTACTGAAGCCCATGCTTTGGAACACAATCTGGTGAATGTTAGCTACTATGGAAACCCCTTTTTATTCCATGTCATCCAGTCCTGAGCAGTGAGGAAAACTGAAATTAAAAGAGCAAAACTTATACCAGGCCCATTAAAACTCAAGTGTGAGTTAATGATGGGGAAAATCACAGTACGTCTCAATGCACATTGAAGAATGTTATCTTATGGCAAATACCATTGGGGAAATTAATTTGAAAAGTAAGGAAATTAGAAAGTTTCAGATCCATGTGTATATTACTATGCTCAATTTGTATCTATAACTATAAAAAAATGGAAAATGGACCTAATTAGAAATTTTTTCTCTCAAAGAACAGTAGTTCTCTGAAAAGGCATAAACTGTAGTTCTTCAATGATATTTTCAAATGGGATTTCTACATTAACATATGTATGATATGGATCTGACAATTTGTTTAGTTGCCCAACTGTGCCACTGACTGCATTTATTTCCTTGTCAATAAAGAACTGTGACAAAATGTCAACAAATGTGTGACAAAAAATAAAAAGGAAGAAGCAGCCTAAGCAGAAAGGAAGAGTGAAGAATAGCCAAGTACCCAAGTAATATAAAGAGAACTTGAGGGGAAATCCTCAACACATTGATTGTATTCCCTGTGGCAAACATGAAAAAGAGTCACAAAGGAATGGTAGGCAGGGAGGGGCTGCAATCTGCAACCCTGAAAGAAATAACCACTTATATATAGAAGAGCACAGATCCTTTAGAGTATTCCAGTGATAGCCAGCTTACATAAATCATATTTTTAAATACTAAGAGTGACTACTCAGAACAGACTTAATTGTGGAGTCCCTGCACATTTTATAAGTTAATGACTTTGATGTAATCACTCATTTTCATATCTACTATTCATTAGAGTCATGGTATTTAAAACTGCCTTCACCACAGCACCCCTCACTGATAGGTTCTTATTCCTTCTTAGTTTCATTCATTCATTTCTCTCTCTCCTCTCTCTCTCCTCCCCCCCCCTCATTAATAATATAGCAGTAAAGTCTTAATGGGAGTTGTTGCAAGGATGGGGGTGATTAAATATAATGACTAAAGGACCTTTAATAAGAAGCCCAGTCTTTTAACTCCCCTCTCCAGGGAGAAGTCCCCAATGAGGGAGGCAGATGAGAAGAGAAGGAGGAAACAAAACACAGGAAAATCAGAAGAGAGCCGTTTCTCAGTCTACTTCAAGATCTACTTGAGATCAAACAACCCTCCAAAAGGCTGGATTTTTCTCAAAAGACTAAAAACCACAGAATGGTCAGCTTGTCAGTTTTTCTATTAAATACTGAGCACTTGAACTAGGACAACAACCAAAACATTTAGGTCAGGTCAACATAGCGAAACTAAAGCATAGAGTTACTTAGTGATTCACTTTAGGGCAGAAAACCCCCACAAAAACAAAAAAAAGAACCCAAACAATGAGGCCCCCCAGCACATGCATGCATGCACATGTGCGCACACGCGCACACACACACACACTTAACAATGGGCCCTGATAACATCAGGGCCAATCTGCTAAATGTGTAATAATACCAACTGGCTTTGTCTAATATGTGTTCCTTTAAAGAATGTAAAATGAACATTTTTATATCAAATCACATTTTCCTATTCGCTTTCACTATAATTTCAGAAATATAGTCCCACAAAAAATGTTATGCCCCCAGCTCACAATAAAATTCACACTTAAAAGTCTTAACATTCACTCTAAGGAGCATTTAGTATTTGTGCAGTCTACGGGCATTTAATTTTTCCATATATCCCTTGAAAGAAAAGCTTTTCAAATTTGCCCATATAACATTTCATGCTGATTAAAAGCACATATGCTATATATTACACTAAACAGTAAATTTCTATTTCTTTGGGAATTGTCACTGACATGATGTGACTTGAATGTCTCCACATGAGATAAAAGCCATCATCACATGGGTTACCATTTCTCCAGGTCACAGAAATAACCATTAGAAAAGTTACAAAAAGATCTACACAAGTTCAGTTGTTTTTCCAAATGGTCTGTGTAAAGTACCAAGGTATTCACATCTATTAAAAGGGCCATTGTCTATTGGCACCAAGAGAGTCTTAACTTTGATAAACTGCCTTCCATCAGGTTTAGTACCACATAGTTCCCAGTAGCATTGTGCCAATGGTCCCTTGAATTTCATTTTAGTTAGAGCCCAAGGGTCAGATGCTTTGACTGCTCCAGATGCATTTGAGATTTGTTTCAACATGGAGTTACAATGGCAACACTCACTATGTAGGAGCTAGCTAATTCCTATCATTTATTTAAGGCACTAGCAAGAAACTGTCCCCAAATAGACTTATAAAGGAAGGTTCTCCTGCACCAAAATCTTAACACAAAATGCCTTTAAAATTCTACCCCTTTATAATAACTTTACTTATTTGTCAGCTGGCAACAGAAAATATTGTTGGGGAAGAAGACAAAGGCTGACAGGGAAAATGACATGGAAGGGCTGACTGAATAAGGGAATCGATGGAATGTTGAAAACGGGCAAGGTTGAGAGGTGAAATTCAGAGAGTCAGGGATAAAGGAAGAATACATGAAAGGAAATTTGGGTTCCAACTTCCAACCACTAAGTTTCTAATATGATTTTGAAGGATTAGACATGAGTGAGAAAAAGACTGTGACACAACCACTTTCTGTGAAGTACAAACTGCTTCGAGAAGTTTTTGCCTTCAAAGGTAACAATGCCACGCTTTTCATAAAGACTAAAATTCATTTCAATTGAGGCTCCACTTTTCAAATGCAGTGACATTTAATGTGAGTGGCATTCAGCTTTTAAAAGTTTCACGTGGGCTCTTCAGGTGGTCATTTAATGAGATCTCCACACACAAGCCAATAATAGCAACCATTTACACATTATGACCCCCATTTTTGTTTGACTCTGTGGTCCTGGCAAGCACAGCATTTTAACAAATGGTTGGAAATATGCAGCAAACATTTAAATACCAAATCATACAAGCCTGAGTTACTTTTATTCTACTCCATAAAGAATGAATTCAAAGGATACACACATGCACCACCAGCCAGCTTTTTCATTTTAGAAGTCATTTGGTAATCCAAAAGGTCAATGAAGTCAGAATCTAAAGTCAAACTGAAGAGACTAGCTAAAAACATCCTCAAAGGTAACTTTCTGTTTCTAAATCTTCCAAGGTCTTTGCACACGCAGTTTTAATTATTGTTTGTGGAATTCGAATTCTGGATACAGTAGAAAGATGCTGGATTAGTAGTCAAAGGATCCGGGATTGAATCCTGCAAGAGCTCTGCCACTTCCTGACTGTGTGATATTTACAAATCACTGAAGCTCTCTAAGTCTCAGTCTTCTCATCTATAAAATGGTAAGAATGAGGACTGGACTAGATAATCTCTAAAATCCCATATTGCTTTGAGTTCATGAATCCTATAAACCGACAAGTAGTGGAGAAGATAACACATCCAAAATGCTTTATAAAAGGCATGCTGGACAGGAGAGGATAAAAAAACCCTCCAACAAACATGGGGGATAGCTGTAAAAACAAGGCAAGAATATGCTGTATCAGTTGATTCCTACAAAGAAACAATAAATGCAACAGAAACACCAGCTTAATTAATGTTCTAAGCAACCAGCACAAGAATGAAAAGGCTTTGATAAAGGACAAAATAGAGAAAGGAAGGAGGATGACAGCTTTTTCTTCTAAGTGCTCCCAAATAAATAGCTCAATGGATTTGAGAGAGAGACCGAGACAGAGAGAATGTTTATATGTTGCCTACCCCCCATTAAATTGTGATTTCACTGAGGGCAGGGTCTAGTTCCCCCCCCACACTTTATTTGTACACATAGTAGACTCTTAATAAAGGTTTCCTGACTGAATGCTCTTCCCAGGTCTGAATTCTATGCTTATATAAGGCAGATGATCTGTAAGAAAGGTTGCTTCCTGTTCCAAAATGCTACACTTCTACATATTAAGTATTTCCCTTTCAGGGTTCCACTACATAGTGTTAACTAGAAAGTGGTTTCAATGACAACTGCTGACTGATGAAGTGACAAGCTAACAAAGAGACCTAACATACTGAACTATTTTAAGAAAACTCAATTTGGAGTATAACCAAAACAACCTAAAGATGCTAAAAACTGGTAAAAAGTGAACTTGGAAGAAAAGCCAGATATATATATATATATATATATATATATATATATATATATATATATAAAACAATGTAAAAAGAAGAAAATGTATCCCTAAGAAGAAATAACTCAGTAGTTCCTAAACCACCTACTCTAGCATCACACTAGTCCTTTCTGATTTTCATGATCATTAACACCCAGATCAAGAATACCAATCCTCAGCACCAACCTCAGGTGAAACAGTTAAGTAGTTTCCCCCACCTAAGTTCAATTAAATTCAACAAATATCTATTAAACACCTATTGTGTACAAGCCTAACGCTGGTTATGGGAAGGTAAATAGAGCACAGATTCTGCTCTTAAGAAGCTTACCAGCTAGGAACAATCAATACATATAAATAACTGATACAATGGATAATGTGATGGGTAGAGTGACATGAAATGAAATATTATGAGAAATCAAAGTGTGGAGAGAGAAGTAACTCCTATCTGGTAAGACATGTGTGGGGAAGGGTGTAGCACAGGGGAAATGGAACATGAAGAAAGGCTTCATGGAAGAGGCAGCACCTGAGGTGACATTAGGAAGTAAGAAGGGAACTTCAATACATGGAGGTATGGAGGTGGGGAAGGGAAAGAATCCATTTCAGACATGAGAAAAGACTTGATAATGGAAGAAAGCAACATAAAAAGAGGAGATAGTCATCCAACCAGGCTGGAATGTAGAGTATGTTCAAAGGAATAATAGTATGAGATTAGACTGGAAAGGTGGTTTGGAGTCAGATTGTAGAGGGCTTTGAATGGCAGGAACTAGAGTTCACACTTAATTTGAAAAGTAATAGGGAGCCATGAAAGGTTTTTGTGTTGACCAGTGACATATTCAGATGGTACATTAGGAAGATTACTCAGGCAAAACTGAGAGTAGCAAGAGAATAGATGGGAGACAGGATAATTAGTCAGGAAACTTATAATGGTCCAAGCAAGAAGAAATGAGAGCCTGAATTAGAGTGGTTACAATGGGGCTAAAGTAGAGAAGACAGAAGGAAAAGACATTGTCAAAGCAGAATCAAAAGGAGTTGGTATTCCCCATGTCCCATTCCTAGTTCCCAGCACCTTCATGCACCACCAGTGATTGAAACCTTCTAACTAGACCTACCCAGGTAAAGCCTAACAGTCCTCTTATAACTCCCTTCTCTTCTCTATAACAAGTTACCTGTCCTGTGCCAGATTCTCTCAGTCTTCTATGTTAGATCACAGCTGTCTAATTAATGTGATAATTGGTGATAATGACTTAATGTGTTAACCCTCATAGGGGACATATTTCCATCCTAAATTGTCTTCTGGAGACACAATGTCCTAACTCAAAGGAATGGGAACTCTAGAAACTATAACAGATGGGGAAGGAGGCAGATATTTGTCATTTGGGTGCAGTAGAGCAATATATAAATTGCAATATGAAGTCAACTACCCATTCCAATCTCCCATATTATGCACAGAGAAAATTAAACCCCTACAAATAAAAAATTATTTTAAAATAGTAAGTGGGTAAAAGATTAGATTCATTTAAGAACAAAGCAGACAAAACAAGTTCCAACAGAACAGATTATTTTTGCTATTAAAACCTGAAAATACCCTACATTATAAAATGTCATATCATGATTTGAAGGAATAAATCCATTTGCTTTATTTAATTTGAGGGACAAGTGAAAAAGAATTTTAATTCCAATTCAAACTGTCCTTAATGACAAAAGCAAAAATCTGTCATTTCATTTGGCCCCAGAGTGTGCATATACTACATTAGGATCAGCATTTCTATACTGAGGATGCTCCCCCATGCTCCCTGAGACTTGCAGATGATGCTGAATCAAAAAATGCTCAGAATAAAAGAAAGGACCAAGAGGTGACTCCAAGGAAGATTATAAAATAACAGGACAAGGGGTAGGAAACAACAAACTAGAAATCAGATTGATTTTTTTTAATGCAGGTTACTACAAAGAAAAGATTATGTGAAACACAGCTGTTTGGAAAGAGCACTCTGTGAGCAGTAATGCAGAAAGAAGCCCAGGGCTGAAAGTGGACAGCAAATTATGTAAGAATTTACAATGCAACATGGCAGCTAAAAAGGGAAAAAATGGCCAAAAAAAAAGCCAGTTCTAGGGTACAAGAAAGGACTCACATTATGCACCAGAGAGAGCAATGTCTCTGCATGACCTTGGCAAGTCTGTTTTTGGAATGCTGCATTAAGCTACTGGCCCTTCATTACCAGAAAGAAGCAATATGCAATGGAGAGCTCATGGAAGACTAGCAAAAAAAATTTAACCCTCTCTGGAAGGAGTGAAAGGAAACAGTTCTCCATATTAACTAATGCATTTCTTGATAGTACTTTGAAAGGAGAATGCTGGCTGTGTTATGGTTCCTTCACATATCCTGCCACTTTTTTTTAGCTGGCTGGGGAGGTTTAAAAAAATCCATGAGTGTACAATTGCCACTTTTGCATAAAAGGGGTTCAAAGCTAGGAACAAGGAAGGGTGTCCATTAACTGTGGTTCCTGCTCCTTTAGGACCTGTGTATAGTCCAGTGGCTCTTGTTCCAGCTCGGAGCGGTTGTTAATTAGAACAAGTTCTTTGGGTGGTTCAATTGTAATTCCCAGGTGACCCCCAGATTTCAGGGCCAGACCAGCAGCAAGGTATCAAGCAGAAAACAATTCTGATATCAGGGAGCTGGGTTGAAAGAGCAAGAGAAAGAAGTTGCAGTGGGGATTAAAGAAAATAAAATCAGGAAAATAGCTCAGGAAGCAACTGAGGGAGAAAATATCTGGCCCCACCCCAAAAAACAAAAAAACAACCTTGTACCTATGTCTCCAAGTCCAATAATCAAGAGCAGAGCAAGAAAAAAGTTACACATTGGCACCTAAGACTTATGATGGCTATCAAACATACCTTGTGAGCAACACAGCTAGAGCCATGGGAGATTCTATCTAGTCCCTTCTGGTTATAGCAGTGATTGGAAAGGGGACCACATATCTTCTAGGGGTTTAGTGAAGCCTGTGCCTAAGGAACCTCTTTGTAGGTCCTCTCAAGGTTCTAGAAGGAACTGGGCCATCCGTTTCATTAAAAGTGGGTCGGAGAGGGGCAGCTAGGTGGTACAGTGGATAGAGCACCTGGTCCTGGAGTCAGGAGGACCTAAATTCAAATCCAGCCTCAGACACTTAATACTTACTAGCTGTATGACCCTAGGCAAGTCACTTAACCCCAACTGCCTCACTAAAAAAGAAAAAAAAAGTAAGTGCTTAATAAATGTTTTTTTTTTAAAGTGGGTCAGAGGGCTATGGGACTGTGCATACCCTTTGACCCAGTAATACCACTACTAGGTCTGTATCCCAAAGAGATCATAAAAAAGGGGAAAGGAACCACATATACAAAAATATTTGTAGCAGCTCTCTTTATGGTGGCAAAGAATTGGAAATTGAGGGAATGCCCATCAATTGGGGAATGGCTGAACAAGTGGTAGTATATGAATGTAATGTGCTATAAGAAATAATGAGCAGGCAAATTTCAGAAAAATCTGGAAAGTGGATTGATGCTGAGTGAAGTGAGCAGAACCAGAAGAACATCGTATAGAGTAAGAGCAACATTGTGTGATAATCAACTGTGATAGACTTAGCTCTTCTCAGCAGTGCAATGATCTAAGACAATTCCAAAGAACTCATGATGCTCTCTACATCCAGAAAAAAGAACTGTGGCTTCTGAATAACGATTGAACCATACTGTTTCTACTTTTGTTTTTGTTCTTTCTTTTTTGAGGTTTTTCTCTTTTGCTCTGATTCTTCTTTCACAACATGACTAATGCAGAAATATGTTTAATGTGATTTTACTTATAATCTAAATCAGATTGCTTTCTGTCTTGGGGAGGGGAAAGAAAAGGAGAAAAATTTGGAACTAAAAATCTTATGAAAACAAATGTTGAAAACTATCTTTACATGTAACTGGAAAATAATAAAATACTTTTATGATTTAAAAAAACTTGGGTCAGAGTTTGAGGCTTGCACTTCTGAAAAAGAGATAACCTTTGACAGAAGAGTTAAGACAGTGAAGGAACTAGTTTGGTTAAGGAAGGTAGACAGAGGATTACAGAATTTATATTTTAAAGGGCCTGTAAGTACGGTCTAGTACAAACTGCTCATTTTCCAGATGAGGAAATTAAAGGCCATGGAAGTAAGTTGACTTGTCCAAAGTCACCTAGGTAATTAAGTAGCAGGTGTAAGATTTGAACCCAGGTCCTTCCCACTGCAAATTCAACAATGCTTTTCCTACCACATAGTCTTAGGAAGAGGTGAGAAGGGGGTCAAAGAAAAATGGAAAAATGAAGGGACAGACTGAAGTTTTCCCTTCTAATGCTTCTTCTACTGTGTATTTTGTTATTTGTAACAGGCAGTATCTAACTGGTTGAAACTCAGAATGTGTTTTTTCCATAGAAACAATTTTGTAAATGGTGATTAGGTCCCAGGCCTATTTAACCTATATTATATGTAAAAGTAGAACACTCATAGAAATAATCTTGACTAATTGAGAAAGTAAAGAAAAAAACCAGACTTGGGTTTGAGTCAATTCAATTCAGTTAGCATTTTTAAGGGCCTACTATGTGCCATGTGTGAACCAAGTGTGGATACAAAGATAAAAACTAAACAGTCCCTACCTTCAAGGAGTTTATATTCTACAATATGGAATGTGTATACAGATAAGTAAATTAAAAGTATATATAAAATAGAGCCGTTATGGGGAAGCACTGACAACTGGAAGGGGGCACAGGGTAGGAGGACAAACAGGAAATTCCTCTCATAGGAGGTAGCACTTGAAATCATCTATGAAAGGAGGTAGGGATTGCAAGGGGACAGCTAGGTGGTGACATGGATAGAGTGCCAGGGCCTGGAATCAGGAAGACCCAGGTTCAAATCTGGCCTCAGACACTAACTTTGTGACCCTAGGGAAGTCACTTAACCCTGTTTGCTTCCATTCCTCATCTATAAAGTGAACTGGAGAAGGAAATGGCAAACCATTCTAATAGCTTTGCCAAGAAAACCTCAAATGGGCTTCCAAAGAGTCAGAGACAACTGAAATTACTGAACAACAAAAGGGGTTCCAAGAAGTATAGGTAAGAAAGAAGAATATCTCAGGCATGGGAAACAGCCTGTACAAAGACCCTGAGATGGGAGATAGGATGGTGAGTACCAAAAACAAAAAGTAAGCCAGTTTGGCTAGAATGTAGGACATTAAAGGGTATGTCAGGTACAATAGTATGAAACAATAGTTTGGAGACAGATTGTGGCATTCACCACCAGAAGACTTTGAATGTAACAAGCAACAGGAAGCCACCAAAGTGCTTAGATTTCTTAGCATTCTTAGGAAAGTCACAACTTCTCTGAGGCCATTTCATTATCTTTAAAATGGAGATGATAGTGCATACTTTACCCTCCTCACAATTTTGTGAGGAAAGGTCTTGTAAACCTCAAATCTCTAAGAAAACATAAGTCAACCTTACTTAATAATATTGCTTCGATGGGTGAAAAAAGATTGGCATTGAACCCAATATAGCATACCAGAAACATATCTTTTGCACCAGTGATAGCAGGTGGCCTCCCTGGAAGCAGCATGGGAGAGAGGAACATACCCAGTGTGATGGCCAGAGACACAGATTCATAAGTGATAGAACTTTTTTTTTTAACTCTCTCTCTACATGGCTCTGTATACATACAAGCATACATAAGAGAAGAAGCCTCTTTCTGTAGTCACAGAAGTCACTTCCCTCACTCTTAGGGGTCCTGGAAGGAAAAGGGTAACAACCCCCTAGGATGAGGAAGAGTTCCAAACACCAACTCCCCTAATAATTGTTTGTATGTGCAGGGAACCAGAAGTCACTACCTACCTATGATACATTTGACATGAGAAGAGAAGCAATGTAAAGAGTAAGAATCATGACAATGCCAGACTTGGAGGTCTCTTCCCAGCTTCTCTCAGCCAGGAACTGGGCAGCACTTGCTTCAGAAGTTTCTTTTGGAGGGGGGAGGGCAGGGCAATGAGGGTTAAGTGACTTGCCCAGGGTCACACAGCTAGTAAGTGTCTAAGGCCAGATTTGAATTCAGGTCCTCCTGATTCCAGGGTCAGTGCTTTATCCACTGCACCACCTAGCTGCCCCTATTAGTTTCTAAAGTATGGCTTGTGGGGACGAGTACAGATAAGATCTGGTGGGTAAGAGATAAAGCCATGTATCAAGGTTATGTCTGTCTGATTGTAAAGGCTGTGCTGAGGCATTTCTGAGCCTGAAGGAGGACTAATATATATATATATATATATATTTTTTTTTTTTGGTCGAGGCAATGGGAGTTAAGTGACTTGCCCAGGGTCACACAGCTAGCAAGTGTCAAGTGTCTGAGGCTGGATTTGAACTCAGGAGCTTCTGAATTCAAGGCTGGTGCTTTATCCACTGTGCCACCTAGCTGCCCCGAGGACTATATTCTTAACCTTCTCCTTAGTGTGTAGTTTTTGACCCCACTCCTATCAAGGAGCAGAGAGCAGTTTTAAATTAAACTATTGACGTCTCAGAAATATAGGCTATATAGAGAGATGAGCTAGATATAGACATTGTGTGTGTATGCATATGTGTATATACACATGCACACATCTTTCATATGCTTTAAAGCCCTAGAGCCCTATAACCCATGACTTTGGCCATACCACTCCAAAGGCTGTCATGTATGACTCATACAGTGAGTTTGGCTACCCTACTCTATGATCATAGGATTCAGAGCTGGAAGAGATCACAGAAATAATTTTGTCCAACCCACTCATTTTCCTAAAAATCTGAACAGCCAAATAAAAAGAGTTTTCAGAAAACTGAAGGCCAAAAGTATAAAGGCTAAGGAGAAAAATAAATTATATGTGGGCTATATAACTAAAGCTAGTGAGAAAGGGGAAGCCTGGGATAAGAAGAAAGGTGGGGCAGTGGGAGAATACTTTAAAATAATTAAACCTAGTCTGAGAGAAAAAAAATGTGAATGAAAAATCTCAACCAAGTAGAGATCAAAGAGACTGAATTCACTACTGATTTTCCCCCATGATTTCTAAATTCCAAAATGTTGTGGAATGAATGCAAAAACATTTGCTTGGTTGCATATTTGGTCCTGGTAACGTACTTTCTTATTCATGGAGAACCACATTTAATGCACATGTAAATCAGGGAAAGACATTCTTTCTGACCCCCCAACATCATATACTACATATGTATTCACTAACTTACTATAGTAAAATTTTGTGCACAGGATGACACAAGTTTAGAGTAGGGACATCATCTAGTCAACCATTTCCTTTTACACATAGAGAAACTGAAGTCCAGAAATATTAAATGATTAGTCCAAGGTCACAGGGAATAAGGCACAAATCCAGGTCCTTGGATTCCAAACCCAGTGCTCTCTTACCACTCCACCACATTGCCTATATCACCTTCTCACTGGAATATCCTAGAAGCTGGAACTTTAGCAAATATCTCTCTTATTCCTGGTGTTACTATTTATGAACCTGAGGTCCTGAATTACAAGGTCCTGAAGTGCTTTCTGAATCATCAAAGAAAATGCTTTCTCTAGGCTGGTTTGAGTATTAAATATATTTTACTGTGTTCATTTCCTTTGGAAATTGGTCATTCACAAGGCTGTATGGGGTAAGCCTCTATTAACCAAAATATTTGGTTAACTACAACATCCCATTTCCTGATCATGCTGGATATCAGATAGCTTACCTATTGACCTGTAGCATTCTTTTTCATTTGAGCTGCCTTCCTTTAAGAACTCCATGAACTCTCAGATTCTGTGATTTTATATGACAAGTTTGAACTTCTACTATCAGAAACAATTGAACAAAAGATATTGGTAGGTTTTTAAGGTCAAAGTTCCCTTTGATTAGCACCTAGCACAGTACTCACTGCACAAACCCACGGCTTTAACAAGAGCTGTGTGCAAAGAGGAAAAGGTGAACATGTCCCAAAGAACTCCAGAAGGGCAAAATCACCAGCTTCCGACCCAACATGCCCATTGGGAGGGGGCATTTCTAGGATTGCTTACCCAAAGTTCTCTGTCCTCACAGCCCACTATGGAACTGGAATTTCCATTAGCTCACTCCCTGTTGCACAATAGAACAAGGCAATAGATCCAGAACACTGGACTTGGAGCCTCAGAAACTTACAAGTCACTTAACTTCTCTGCATTTTAGTATCCTTACCTATAAAATGGCAATAATAATAGCACCTACTTTCTGGGGTTATTGTGAGGATCAAATGAGATAGCACATAGAAAGCACTTTGCAAATTTTAAAGTCTTATACAGATACCAGATATTATTATTATTTGGTGGATTTACATTGCCATGGTTCAAATCATATCTTTTAATCACTATATCTAGTAAAAAGCCAGATGTTCTGTTTAGAAGTTAGTTCCATCCTTTACCACCAGGGTTTCAAGCACATTCCACAATCTATGAGAAAATATATGACAATACAATATGGAGAAAACTATGTGTTCATATAGTTCAGTGATGGGTCAAAAAAAGTCAATTAATTAAAGCCTTCATTATAAGTTAGACAAACTAGCTGTTTGGGAGCAAATTATTTCTTTTTTAAAATTCAATTAAATACCTACTATTGTGCCAGGCACTCTTGTAGGCACTGGATTTATAAAAACAAAAAATTAAATGGTCCTTGCCCCTCCAGGGGCATTTTTGCTAAAAGGTGATTAATGGGCATTTAAGAACTGAAATATTTTCAGCTATAAAGTGCTCAATAAAAGCAAATAAGTCTTTTTTTTCATTATAGGAAACAGTAACTCCTGGCTACATTATAACACCAAAGTTTCATAAGTACTTACTATTGACTCCTTTTGTGTTTTGACAATACTCAAATATTGATGACTGATACTAAGAATGATTGGGCCATAACACCTGGCCTGGTACTGTTTCTAAGAATAAAGATGCTAAATTTATGCTAATACCCTGGCCCACTTCCAATACATGTAAAGATATTAGTTTTCAAACATACCTTACCTAATCCCTTCCACTAGTTCTAATGAAGTAAGATATTCTCTTTCCATTCTAAAAATGTTATATGCACTAACCACAGCATACTATTCAACATATTCAAGCCTAGAGTTGTCCATGCTTTTTTTTTTTTTTTTTTTGCCTGTACCTCTGATTTCATCAGCTTGGGAAATTCCACCCAGCAGTGAAGAGGAGCAATTCATTTCTAACCTATAGTGATAGAATTACATTGTTGTTTGTATCTTTTCTCCCCTATTAGACTGTGAGCTCCCTGAGTATCTTTCTACTTTCTTCATAACCCCAGCACTTAGCACAGTGCTTGGCACATAATAGATACTTAATAAATGCTTGTTGAGTGGGGCAGCTAGGTGGAGCATTGGATAAAGCACCAGCCCTGGATTTAGGAGGATCTGAGTTCAAATCCGGCCTCAGACACAACACTAACTATGTGACCCTCAGAAAGTCACTTAACCCTCATCGCCCTGCCCCTAAATAAATTAATTAATTAATTATTGTTGATTTAATTCACTCGAGCCATTGAAAGTTTAAATGGATTGCCCTTAGTTACATAATTAATATGTGTCAAGGCTGACCTATCTACTATTCCATAATTTCATGTTCAAATAGTGGAGGATAATCCTGTCTGGATATACCTCTTATGTTCATGAAAAAATAACATTTCTCAACTCCAAGCTGTCATTTCATCTTTTTCATTTTTAAATATTAGCAGAACTAGCATCTCCACTAACTCTCTGGAGAGTTATTGGGCCATTAAGTCCACTGGTCAGACTGTACCTAATATAAGGGTAAATTATGAGACAATAACTCAAGGTTGGGAATATAAAGTTAATCCACAAAACCAAGTTACTTGTTTAAAATTGCATTTTCTGTTCTCAAAGAGTTAACTGGGGCAGCTAGGTGGCACAGTGGATAGAGAAACAGCCCTGGAGTCAGGAGGACCTGAGTTCATATCTGGCCTCAGACACTTGACACTTACTAGTTGTGTGACCCTGGACAAGTCACTTAACCCCAATTGCCTCACCAAAAAAAAAAAAAAAAAAAAAAAGAGTTAACTGGCCTTACAGAAGTAACTACTGAATTCCCAGGGATGGAGTAACCTTGCCTCACCATGGAATCAATCTTAATGCCAAGGTTTTTTTCTATTGGCTAGGGGTAGACAGAAATTCTGCTTCCCTCATGAATTTTAGTTCAATGAGCCTTGTGCCATTTCAGAAGAGCTAAAGACAAGTTTGTTTTTCTTTAAACTATAACTTTAATATTATAGTCAGTGTCAGGGGCAGCTAGGTGGCACAGTGGATAGAGCACTGGCCCTGGATTCAGGAGGACCTGAGTTGAAATCCGGTCCTTGACACTTACTAGCTGTGTGACCCAGGGCAAGTCACTTAACCCCAATTGCCTCACCCAAAAACGAAAAAACAAACAAAAATGAAATATTATAGTCAGTGTGACTTCTACTTCAGCAAATCATTTGAATCCATCTCCTCTTCTCTATTACCATTGCCATAACTAGTCAGGCTCTCATTAGTATCCACGTAGAGCACTGAAATTGCTTTCTATCAAGTCTCCTTCTACTATCTTCACAAATACTCCTACCCCATAAAACTAGCATCCATCCTTCACATAAAAGGCTAATTGTTTTTGTACATGAATCTAGATTATGCAAGAATCTTAAACAAAATTCCTCTGCCCAAAAATGTTCATTGAACAAATTATGATATATGAGTGTGATTGAATACTATTGTGCCGAAAAAAATGACAAAGGGAATGGTTCCAGAAAAACCAGGGAAGACTTTATGAACTGATGCAAAGTGAAGTGAGCAGAACCAGAACATTTTATACAATAACAACAATATTGTAATAAAAAAACAACTTTGAAAAACCTGGGAACTTTGATCAGCACAATAACCAAACAGTTCCAGAAGATTCATGATGAAACATGCCTTTCACCTCCAGATAAAGAGGTGATGGATTCAGAATGCAGATTGAGACCTTTCTTTTTTTTCTTTTTGGCCGTGACCAAATGGCCATAGTATGAATTTGTTTTATTTATAAAACAAATGTTTGGACAAGGGTTTTTGTTTTTCTTGCTTTCTGAATTCAGGAGAGAGGAACCATGAGAAAAGAAGTGAAAGTAGCCTTCCATTGTCTATTGAATGAAGTATAAAAATAATTAGCTTAGTGAGTCTCTCGCAATCTGATACCACCTTTCCTTTCAACTATAGCTAATATTACTGCCCCCTATGAACTCTGTGTTCCCACCAATTTCAACTACTCCCTACCCCAAGTCAAAGCTATATACCTTGAACACTTTCCCCTTCCCTCTTTGCCTATTGAATTCTTAAACATTCTTTGAAATATAATTAATATGTCACTTCCTCCAGTTTTCCTCAGTTGCTCCAATTCATAGTAACCCTTCCCCTTTTAGATTTTTTATGGCATCTTGCTTTGTACATCTTTTATACATGTCTCAAGTATGATTTTATATGATCATTATCTGTGTGTCGTATCATCATACATAACTGTGGGGGGCACATCTTATCTGAATTTAGTATCTCCCCCAGAGCCTAGCATCACATTCTGCTTAGTAAGCATTTACTAAACATTTATTATTTAAATTAGATGTATTTAATAATGTAATACTTGCTATTTCCTTTCTTCTGCTAACTTTCTCGCAATCCAAATTAGATCTTTTAATCACTCATCTAATTCTTTCTCTCTCTCCACCTCTATAATGAGCTCTTGTTGTTGCTTGTCCTTCATTCTTGAAGAGGACCATGACATCAGGAAAATGATGTCATGACTTGTAGTGGATTGGATTTAAGTGAGGGAAAGCTGTGCAAAGTCACCAGCCTCACTCTCTCCTCCAGAGACATCTGAGTCCAATAGCAAGATATACATCAGGAGGATGGGAGATGGCCCAGGATGTTTGAGGCAATGGGGTTAAGTGACTTGCCCAGGGTCACAGAGCTAGTAAGTGTCAAGTGTCTGAGGTTGGATTTGAACTCAGGTCCTCCTGATTGAAGGGCCAGTGATTATTCCCTCTTCCTGCTCCTATATTCTCATTTTTATCCAGGTCAGGGGTTCTTAGTCTTTTTGTGTGTGTCCTGAAGCAGTCTGGTGAAATTGATGGACCTCTTCTCAAAATAATGTGTTTAGTTACATAAAATAGAATACATTCCCTTTGTAAAGATAATAAATTATACTGAAACATACTTATCAGAACTTTACAAAAACTCATGAACCCCAGATTAAGAATTCCTGATCTTAGGGGGCAGCTAGGTGGCACAGTGGATAGAGCACCAGCCCTGGAGTTAGGAGTACCTGATTTCAAATCCGGCCTCAGAACATTGACACTTACTAGCTATGTGACCCTGGGCAAGTCACTTAACCCCAATTGCCTCACCCCCCCCCAAAAAAATTCCTGATCTTGGTTTAAGCATAGAAAAATGACAAAATAGACAAAAGCTTTCTATCCTTAACCTGCTCAGTCTCCCTCTTCCCCTGCTCTACACTCAAGCCACTAATAAAACTCTTGTATGCCCATTGTGTGTGTGTGTGTGTGTGTGTGTGTGTGTGTAGATTAGAGAACATGTTTTATAGTGGTATGCTGCAAGAAAACTCATAAGATGCAGCAGATGAACATGGGAAAGAAAGAAGGGTGGTTCTTCCCTTAGACTCCTGCCTACATGTTCTCAGTCAAGGCCAAGGCAGGTACACCCAGTCCCATACCCATGTATTTAATGTAGCACATGAATAAATTGCTAAAAGTTTCTAAATTTTAAAAGTTTTTCTATAGGAAAATTATAATGGGAAAAAATAGTCTGTTGTTGATTTTCCTCAGAACAGACACTGAGATAGTATAGTTCCTATCATCCCCAAAAGCAAGCATTTTTCTCAAGCAGGGGATGAAGAAAGGCCTCTTTCATCTCCTCTAGATTCTCCCCTTTGTCCAGATTTAAACATTAGTGAAGGAGACTATCCACTCCTACAGGAGTGGGGTATCCCTAATTCATAGTTTGTTTACACTAAATGGGTTTAGGAAAGCCAGTGTGGATTCCTATGAGATGCACCAGACCAGCATTCTCTTGCCTCATCCCAACTACATAACCCTATGTGAGGTTGTATGGAGGCTTCATGGAGACAATTGTGACCATTCCTGAGCAGTTTTCTGCAGCCTTGTGGAAGAGTTGGACAAAATAACTTCAACAAACCCAAAGAATGTTTGTCAAAAGCAAGGTGAGTGTTCTGCAATCAAAATCTTATCTCTAGTCTGAAATCTGTCCATTATTTAGCATGCTAGACCACAAGCCCTAAAAACTACTGTTTTCTAAACTGCCAGCATCATTGAACAATCATAAAACTGCTGACTCTTCCCTACAACCAATGTGTATAAATACAACTACAGCTGGGTGGCACAGAGCAAAGAGTGCCAGACCTGAAATAAGGAAGAATCATCTTCCTGAGTCAAATATTACCTCAGACACTTAATAGCTGTGTGACCTGGGGCAAGTCACTTAACCCTGTTTGCCTCAGTTTCCTCATCTGTAAAATTAGCTGGAGAAGATACTCCAATATCTTTGGCCAAAAAAAAAAAAAAGTCCAAATGAGGTCATAAAGAGTCAGAACTGAAAAATGAGTGAACAACAACACAAATACAACTGTAGACACAGAAATCACCACTGAGTTCTCATTTACTACAAAACAGTCCCTGCCCCCTGAATGATTTGTACCTCAGACTAACACACTTTCATGGAATTGTAGAAATAACAAAAGTAGAAAAGGGTGATAAAATGTCTAGATATACTTAATAAGAAGATGCTTGCTCACCATGGATAAAAACAGGGCCAGATATATTATAAAGTAAAGCACTTACTTTTTTAAAATTATTGCAAAATTGAGAGGTAGCATGACATAATGGCTACAGAGATGGACTTGGAGCCAGGAAGACTTGGGCTCAAGGTCCACTTGAGACATATACTAGATATGTGACCCCTGGCAAGTCAGTTAACTTCCCAGCATCCCAAGGAACCCAATAAGACTAAAAGTTGTGGGGCAGCTAGATGGCTCAGTGGATAGAGCACCGGCCCTGGAGTCAGGAGTACCTGAGTTCAAATCCGGCCTCAGACACTTAACACTTACTAGCTATGTGACCCTGGGCAAGTCACTTAACCCCAACTGCCTCACTTAAAAAAAAAAAAAAAGAATAAAGACTAAAAGTTGTAGAAAAGTTGCTATTCAGCATTGATAGAAGGAGCTTCATCACTGGGATTTCCCTCTAACAATTAAATAATAATTCTGGACCAAATGTTACTTATTTTTACAAAATCTAACCTATACTATATCTCAGGTGAAGCTAGTTCTTAATTTATGTAAATTCTGGGTTGTTTTTTTAATTGAAGGTATATCCACTAACAAGAAATCAACTCACAGTTCAAAATTCCATCCGAGCCTGTCAAACACCATATGCCATTCCAAACAACATGTGAGGTTCAACTTATATGGACCATTATTGTCTGTGATCTGAGGCTCTTAGTCCACATTTCTTCTAAGGTTTCCCTAATAGATATTTGTTATTTTTTATATAATGATGTATATAGAGATAGAAAAGTGGTGTTTATAAAGAGGTATCCCCAAGTACTATGTGAAGGTCATTTTCATTTCTTCTGACTTGGATACCCCAAGGACCTTCCCATCTAGAACTGTTAGGCTTTTTGTATTTTCAAATGATGAAAATTCTTATATTTTAGTTAAATTTAGACTAAATGTCCTTCATACTTATAGTATAAAACCATGATTATGAATAATTATTTTACTAAAATTAATATGTTTATTCATGCATGCAGCAAATATTTATTAAATACTTCTTGGTTGCTAATTCCTATGCTAAGAGCCTGGAGAGATACAAAAGCTAGTTCCTGCCCTCTATGGGTTTGTGATCTAAAAGGGAATTTAAAACATGCAGCAAAAGTAATTGCAATATTCCCAAATTCTTCTTCAAGGATGAGAATTATAGCAGATCTAAACCCACCTTCCCTTCCCTCCTTTCATAATGAAAATTATTTGTGGTTTGAAATTCAGTTTTAAACTCACTTTTTCATCCACATTCAATTTTTATCGAGATGCCTGAAAAGAAAGACTTTTAATAACTTGCAAAAATAGCTTCCATTCAAAACCAGATGAAGCATTATTTCCATACTTGCAGATTTTCAGCATAGAGGAATAATGAAGATGGTTTGGTGCATGAAGCACTTTTGCCCAAATTTAAGAGCTTGCTTGGTATATATCACGTGGATTCAAAAATAATGTCCATTTACAACTAAATGGAATGTTTTCCACTTCGTACATAAAAGTAAGCACTTTAACTCTTCTTCAGAATAAATATTTTGCCATTGAGAGCTTTTTTTTACATCTTAAGAAAATGTAGTGCAAGGTGATTAAGAGGACACACAGATAGGCAATGCCTCTCAGAATACTTACTGATCCATACAGCTCCCCTTTCTCATTCATTCCAAGGTATAGTCCACTGTCCACGCCTCGAATGCTGACCAGACCTACTGCTATGCTGATAAATTCCAGAATGCCTTTTTTTAAAAAAGGAAAAAAAGGACAAGTCAGCGTATACATAAATTTCCTCAGAAATGTATAGACTCTAAATGGCATCAAATCTAGCTCACTATTTAGAAAAATATCTTCCAAGAGTTAAAGAAGTATATTTTGATTTTAAAAATAATTATAACAAAAGAATTGGCTTTAACAAGTTTTTCAGTATGACAACCAAAAGATAAATCTTGAACATTTTCCCAAAATTTTAACTGAAATGAATAGCTTAATATTATACAACTTACCAGCATCCTGATTTGTGCCCAAAATAACAAATTCCCTGAATAAAATACTAAGTATGTAGATGGATGCCCACACCTATGAATGCTAATTATCCTGTGAAATGTTTGCCAAATAAACCCACAAAAGGCATTTTCTAATTAACTAAAATATTATTCTATAATCAGATAGATAAAGATACTATCAGAGAATGAAGCACATATGGATCAAGGACAGATTTCCTCTCAAAATGTTGTCTTGTGTCCCCACACAAACATAACAGAGATTATTTAGATTATGATTAGTCTCAGAGAAAAATCACCTACTTCCCTATTTTTGTTTTGCTAAAATTAGCCTTGAAAATTAGAATATTCTTGTTTTATCCCAAAGATTAATGTTTCTGCAAATTTTTCATTTTTCTCTTACATTTTATCTGAAATTCAAAGAGGTATGTGGACCAGTCACATAATACCATGTTCTACATCAAAAAAGTAATTCTTTATTCAGATTCAATAAGCATTTATTAGCAGCCTGCACTGTGCTAAGCATTGGTAATTTTTTTAAATCATAAAATAGTTCCTGCCCTCAAGGAATTTAAATCTACTGGACACAGTCCAGCATCTTCAGAAATCAGCATTCAACTTTGCCATTACCTTCCTTTACTGAAATTTACTTCCCTACCACCACCCCATCTAAGCACAGAGCTGGAATTTTACTGAAACAAACCTAAATGACCTTTCTAATTGCCTGTAAGGTAACTAGCTCACAATACTGATTGGGCAAGGCAAATACAGAAGTAACATAATTGTACTCAGTCATTTCCTCATTGATATAATAAACCTACAGTGCATCATTTAGAATTGCTGCATTCTAGCATAGTTTAATACTGAGCAACTTATAAAAAGAAAACCTTCAATTATTTAAAATTTTACTTACATTTAACAGTAAAGGGACTAAGTTTAACACTGCACTGTAGGCATTCCCATGTGACTAATAAAAAAGCACTTACATGGATTTTTAAACAATTAATTTTGCATCTCTAACAAAATAGACTGTGTGGTAATCAATAGCAGACATGGACCACATAAATCTAATAAAGCCTAGGATAAAGCCCCAAGAGAAAATTTCATATCAAAGCAATATAAAGATAAAAATTGTTTCTTATGAGGAAGTATTTGTAATTCCTTTATGGTTTGCACAGTATTACAAATACTGAAAGTCTAGTATTTAGAGTGTCTGCCAACATAGGCAGTATATTTGTACCATATTGTTTAATGAAATTTGACATACTTTGTGAGAAAAAACATGAGAAATTATTTTTTAAATTATGTTTGTAATATAATAAATTATAGATGGCAGGAGTACCTTGAATAAAGCCAATTTATTGATTCCTCCTTACTTCACAAAGATGTTGTAAGGTCAATTGAGGTAATATCACTACATATGGGATGTCATTTTATATAATTTACACTCCTATTTTCAACCTAAGTGATTATTTTTATTTTATTGAATTACCCATACACATACAAGGTGTGCAACCTAATTTCTGAATTTCAAAGTAATAGAAATGCTGAATCAAATGGCAAATATGCTTAGCAGTCCCATTCCGCCAAAGCTTTTTCAGCCTGTTAAAAAATACCACCAAAGATAGCATATGCCACAACTAATGTTCAACAATAGGCTAATGTCTAAAACTACCCAGGGGACTGGCTAATGTTCAGTTTTCATGGGAAATGAAAACAAAAGAATCCCCTTGTTTCCTTTGAGGGCCAACAATTCACTAGGTCAATCAGAAAGAACAGTTATGAAATCAAAGTATGTTGATTATAGTCTGACATAAGTGTTATCCTTTAGGTTTAACATCAAACATTAGCAAAAACTGTTCCTTCAGTCTAACATATACAACAACAATGAAAGTTAGGGCAAAAAAAAAAATTCCAAAACTAAAAAAATCTTTCACCAGTTCTGCCTCTCACAGTAAGTTTTTATGTCTAAAGAATATTACAACTCACATTATTATAGCACTTTAAGCCTATGAAGTATTTTCATATTCTGATTTGATACTCCCAATTATTCTGTGCTGCAGGCTTATCTCCATTTTATAGGTAAAAAATACTTAAACTTAATCTTACATAAAATAATTGTTTTTAATATTTCTGTCACCAAAATGACTTAATAGACCTGATTATGTTGTTATAATTTACATATAACTCTGCCTTTAGCAGATACCCAATAATTGCTTTTTTTGTTGTACTTAATTCATTAATGGCAGAGTTGAAAGAACAGAGGAACCTGGGAATCTGATAGAATGAGGAACTGGAGAATTACTTGATCCCCACCCTCTACCCCACCAGTTTTTCTGCTTGTTTGTTCTTTGGTTCTGTTTGTTTACAGAGTATAAAAGATATATATAAAGAAAAGGCCTTGCTATTCTCTGAAAGGCATCCTGGGCATATAGCTACCTTTATACTTTGATAGTTACTTAAACAAACTTCATTAACATACATTGTTCAAAAATTTCTCCAAAAATAAAAAAGTGTACTCTTTACTAGATTAGATCAACTCAGTTATTGTGTCTGGTATTTGGTAACTGAGTTATTTAATAGTATCAAAATGAAGATAAAATATATCTTAAAAGTCCAGTCTAATCACTGGGGATCTGGAAATAAGTACTTCTTGACAAGTACACATGTAAACGGGCAGTTTTAGAATAGCATGTGTGTTGAGTAATTAGTAGTGAGCACCCACATGTTTGAGATTAGAACAGGGACATGAGTCAAAATGTCTCTACCAAATGAACCTCACCCTATTCCAGCTCACTAGCCCAAACTAACACATACAAATATATTGTACATCTTATTCTCGCCTATAGCATAGTTATTTATGTACATGCTTCATTCCCTTCCATTAGATGGTAAGCCTCTTCTGTGTCACAGCTACCCCTGTATCCCAGTCCTGAACACAATATTTTGTACACACTAAATGACTGATATTTGTTGAATTGAACTGAAAAGTGGACCACTGGATCTCAGAATTTCCTACTTGTAAATTAATGTGGCCAGGACAGCTAGGTGGCACAGTGGATAAAGCACGGACCCTGGATCCAGGAGGACCCGAGTTCAAATCTGGCCTCAGACACTTGACACTTATAGCTGTGTGACCCTGGGCAAGTTACTTAACCCTCATTGCCCCACCAAAAAAATGTGTAAATTAATGTGGCCATCAAGTCTAACACCAACCCTTGCCTGAAAAAGGAATCTCCATTACCTTGTACCCAAGAAGTAATCATATGACCCCTGCTTGGAAAACTCTAATGAAGAGAAACCCACTACCTACAAAGCATCCTTTTCCATCCTAGATAGCTCTAATCCTAGGAAGTTTTTCCTGACACTGAGACTCAATAGATTTGGACATTTTGCAGCCAACATAATGCATAGTTTCCAGCATCTTTATTAAGTTAGAATTTCTTCCCAAAGTCAGAAATTATTTAGCAATACATGCTATTCAATATAAGGGGAAAAGTTTTATTATATTTGCCTTTCTTCACCAAGCTTTTCCTTTCTTCTAGCTATCACTTTTTGTAGTAATTATACAAAATTACTAGTAAAGGGTCACATGGAAATTCACCTCAGGAAAAATGTAAGGACACCTTTATGGGCAAGCAGAGAAACTATGCATACTAAACAGAATTTAAAAATTTTGCTGGATCTTCCTTCATATTCTCACTGGCAATGTTGCTGGGATGGGAGAAACAAGAGTTACAATTCAGATCACTGCAATGCCCAAGCATGGTGAGATAGGCAATTCTACCTCACACCTGGGTACAAAAAGGGCATCCTCCAGCACTTGTACACCAGCTCGGAAAATCAGACTCAGTGTGGTAAAGATTGCGGGTGGAAGGGAATTCAAGAGTCCATAAGGAAGACCTGTCAGGTGACTGACAGCTGAATTAGACATCCAAAGAGAGGTAGAGCAATCACTAAACTACAATGCCTTGAGAAGTATACTCTTTTCCCAAAGTTTACAAAATAGTTTCTGAAGCAATTTGAAGCTTAAGAAGGAATGGAAAGGAGTAGCCATACTCTATATTTTCCCCCAGCTGGTGTTATTCTGGCATCTTGAAGCTATCTGCAACTGATATGAATGTGTTTTAAATGCCCACAAGTCCAATGAAAAGCCAAATCATTTTGTGACTACATTTTTCCTTTCATAGTTATTGATCCTAACATTAAATAAAAAGATTGCTTTCCTAGAACTGGAAAATTTTATCTTCATTGTGGGGAAATAACACAACCAAAACTTGTCAAATACACAAAGACCTCAGATTTGGGACATTTGGTTTAGTTGAACACTGACTTGAAAGCTAAAAGTCTAGCCATTTGTCTACATCACATTCCAAACAACACAAACTAAGTGTGGATTGTTGGGGGTAGGGGTTATAGAGCTTCATTTTAATTTCTCTTTTCCTGTTTCCACAACTTGTACTTTATCATTCAATGAATGATGGTTTCTAAAGAGAAAAACAAAGTATTCCCATATAACATTAGGCATTTCTATTTCCTAGAATTTTCATGGTCTGTGGGGGAATAAGGGAGGAGCAGGCAAGGTATATTACTGCCAGCAATGCAGACAGTCTCATAATATAGACTGAATTTACCAGTGACTCCCCACCTCATCCCCTCAACCCAGCAAAAGTATAGTTTCTAAAGAAAAAAATAATCCTGGAAAGTGAGAAAAATGTTGAGAGGGGAATTGGTTTTCCCTTTTGCACTGAGAAGGGTATAGCATACCTCTACTTTCTGAAGTTTGGAGAAGGGGCAATAAACTTAATAAGATTTTTTCCCTGCCATGTGAATTTTCTTATACTAAGCATACTCCAAAACAGTGAAAAGTTAAGTCTTTCATGGTCTAAATACCAACTACTCTTTATCTCATCCAAAACTAGAAGACTATTGTCATTTCATGTTTGTTCCACTTTTTTGCTCGCTATAGTTAGAATTCCTCAAATAAAGTGACTGAAAATAAATACCATTTCTTAGAGAAAGGTACTCAAATACAGTGAGAACAAACTGAAAATTAGGATGGTACTGAAATTTTTTTTTGAAATGTGTATATAGAGAGGCACCACATCACAGCTTATGGTGTTATTTAGCTATCAGTGATCAATAGGAATATGGGGATGGATAAGTCATCCAATCCTTACAGCTTTGGTTATCTCCTATGCCTGGAAATGCCCTCTTTCCTCACCTCTTAAAATTCCTGACTTCCTTCAAAACTCAGCTCAAATACTGCCTTATATAGGAGGCCTTTTGAAATCCCTCTAGTTGCTGGAGCTTTCCCCTTTGGGTTTATTTTCAATATACTTTGTATACACCTTGTTTATTATGTTGCTTCCCCAACTAGACTGAATCTTGAATGAGCACCTTGAGAAACAGCAATATGTTTTTGATTTTTTGTAGCCTCAGAATTTAGCACAGTGCCTAGTATATGGTAACTACATAATAAAAACTTGATTGAATGACAGGAAGACTTGACAATCCTCACCCAGGGAAGGATTTAATTATCAATATTATCAATAACATTTTCTTCATTAACAGACTATTTGACCGTAATCAAGTAGGTTAACTCCTTTGTGTGTGGCTGTTTGTATCACAGCAATTTTTCCTGACTGCCCTAACTTTGGCACAAAACTATGCTACATATTTCAGCTTAGCTACTGGGAATCTAACTTAACTTCTTTCTGGGCCTCAATTTCCCTCATCTATAAAATAGACAAGATAATCTCTAAGGTCTCTTCCAGCTCTAGCTAAAGAGGTGATTTTTGTCTGGAAAAGTGATACTTAATAGGTAAAAATAAATGTTCATAAAACAAAGGTTAAAAAGAGGTTAGCACTGTTTCCAAAGTTGAAGTGTTAAAGCTTGCTACCAAGTGTACTATTTACTCCCTGCCAAAACATCCATTTTCTCCTGTGCAGATATAGTTTTGATGTCCTTGTTCATAATATTGTATGAACAAAGAATAGAATGCAGAAAAATAATGAGCCATTTCCCCTGTCCTCCATCTCCTAACATACTTTTATCTGGAACCCCATCACATGCTGGCTAAACCAGGGTTTAGAGGTATACATTATGATGGGCCTAGAAGGTTCACTTGTACACTGAATCATGCAGCTGTGAACTTTGATAGAAACATTGATCATCTCTGATCTAAAGGAGCCCAAGAAGACCGGCTCAGTTCTTGAGTTTGCTTCAGTAATTCAGGGAGGTCCTGTAGCATTCAGAATTCCCATACCTTAGCTTTGTCTTTTCTTCTCCCCTCCCCCTGTTGCCCCCTACTCCTTCCCTCACAAAGCTCCTGCCCACTCTTCCAAGGATATTCAGTCCCAGAGAGACTGAGCTTCTCTGATTTTTTTCATTCAATCATTCATATGCATATATCATACTATATGTCAAGATTTAGAACCAGTTAAGCAGATGGATATGATATAGCCTCTGATGCAATGGAGTTTACAATCTAGAAATAGCTCTCATTTAATAAAAATTTAAAAAACACAACTCACATTATATAGCAGTTTACAATGTACAAAATGTTTTAGTTACAACAATTTTTCAGTGGGTAGTATAAGTATTTTAATATACCCATTTTTCAGTTAAGGAAACTGAGGCTCAGAGATTAATCTGTTCAAATTCATAGTAAGTTGTGAGGCTCAACTTGAACCCAGGTCTGTTGATGCAACACTCTATAGTACCACATCCTACCTCAGGGTAAGAAAGATTATAGTTTTTTCCAAATGAGTAGTGACCCAAACCTTCCAGAGCTACTCTGTACCATGCCAAAACTACCTGGCTGAACCATGACCAGCACTAGGAGGGAGGGAAAGGAGAATCTTGCTACATTCTAATCCAGTGTTTGGCAACCCTTATTATAAGACAGAAGCAAGCAAGACTCCATGAAAAGATATTAGACAATAATAACCAACATTAAATAGAATAATCCAGGCTATTGCAAAAGACATGGTTTTAACTATTCTGGGAAGCAAATTGTAACTCTTGCCCACAAAGCTCATTCGTTACCAAAGGAATACCATACCATCAGGTCTACCCAATAAATGGCTGACAAACCCTAGGACATACCGTAAGTCGGAAGTAGTAACTTATTCAAGAGAATGGAGAGTTGGAAGCAATCATAAGGACAGCTCCTAAGCATTCTGCATCTAACTGGGAAGTTATTGAATGGCCAGACATATGGAACTTGGAGAAACAGGCCAGAATACCGGAGGGAAGTATAATATTGTCTGTCTTTGCCTAAAAACTAATGCCCATTGAATCAGTTATCTTCCCCCTGAAACTTTCATTTAATATATTCTTCTTTGACTTTGCCACTGATGCCTATCTAACTGGTGTTCCATCTCTTAGTTTTCAACATTTCTTTAGGTCCATTACATTAGCTGACATAACAGTAGCAGCAGCACAACTATCTCTCCTGAAAGGTTAGCACCTAACTAGTTTCAGCTTCAATTGGATCTCTAGACATTCTGAAGGCTAAACAGCAGGTGAAGGCAAAAACTTACTTTAGGGATTGCTTTGCACTGGTTCTGTTTCTCAATCTTTTTTTTCTGCTGCTGTTTGAGACTACAGTATTATTTATTATTATTATTATTATTATTATTATTATTATTATTAAAAAGTCTCTTTTCCCCCAGAGCATCAAGCAAAAGTAAAGTGTCAAGTTCCTTATCTTTATTCCTAATCTGTCTCACTTCCCCCCAGCATACACAAAGAAACACATATACCAAAAAGAAAAAAGAAAAAAACCAATCCTCCAGGCCCCACCCAATTTAAACCCCACTGCTGTCACAGCAGTAGCTTCTGCCAGGATTAGTGTCCCCTGCACTGCTGCTGCTGTGTCACCGCCAGGCTTGCCAGCAGGAGCAGCAATCCCATGCAGCTGTGGCGAAGGCACCTTCCTCCCTCTCTCCCTCTCCCTCTCCCTCTCAGGTTTCCTCCTCCCTGGTCTGGAGATTCAGTTGAAGTGAAAAATGCACCATCTATTTTTATCAAGGAAGGAACCTTCTCCTTATTCTCCTCCACAAACTCTTTTCTAGGGCATCCAAGAGAAACTAAGTCCCCTGAATGGGGATAAGAAGGAAGGTGGGGAAGGTCCCTAAGGACTCAGATGTGGGGGATGGAGTATGGAGAGTAAAGAGGCCGCCACCTGGGAGGCTCGAGGTGTGAGAAATTGCAGTAGAATCTCTACCCTCTCACTTCCTCTCTTCTTGCCTCCCTCCCCCTTCAATCAGGTCCTCGTTCTCACTCCAGGAAGGGAAGCGCCTGTCACATGTAGGGGAAGAAGACTCTGCCCAAGGCTCTCTGCAGAGAGTTGCTATTATTGGGATATGCAGCAGCAGCAGCAGCATGAGACAGCGGCAGGGCTCCTGTCACCCAGGAGTACAATTCCTCCCAGAAACCTAACCCGATGAAAGATTTGAGATTTAAATAACCCTCCCACCTCATTGGCACAGACATCCCACTGCACACAGACATCTATTCAATTCATTTTAATGGAGTGGATGTGAAGGGGTCAGAGACTAGAGAGGAAGGTGACTGAACCTAGTTTGAGGTATCTAAGAAATGTATAACCCTCCCAGGAGAGCCCACCATCCTTCCTACACCTAGACACCACCACCCATCCCACATGGGGTTGGGGGAGGAAGACCCACAAAGGCTGCCTACTTTTCTCTCCATCCTCTCCCTCCCCAAGGCGGCCGGCAGTGGTCCTGGCCTCCTTGCAGGTCCCCTCCCACCCCCATCGTTTCTCAACCCTACGACTTCAGCTTCGACTCTGAATGATCGGTTCTCTCTTCCCTTCTTTGTAGCTGTCACCCTGGTAGCACAGTGAAGTCTTAGGAAGAGGTCACCTCTTGGGCGAAGCGTTTCTCCTGGGTCTTTTTTTTTAAATGCTGTGCCTGCAGTACTCTTCTGCTGACGCAAGACACACGCCTCTCTCCTCTCCTCCCCATCCCAGCCTCCCCAGCACCCCCACCCCACAACCCCGTTACAGAGTTACTGAACTGAAAATGACTCCATAATGCCCGGCAGATACCTATACTGCGATATATTTTACACACACACACACACACACACACACACACACACACACACACACACACACACACACACACACACACACGGAGTAGGGCTCTAGTGCTTCAAGGATAGTGGAAGGGACGACAAGGTTTGGAGCAAATCACCGTTCACTGCGCTGAGATTGAATTGCACTGGAGGTGGGGTGCGGGGCTTTCCAAAAGGCTTCTCCACCTTCTGCATTATTATCAGTACAAACTGACTAACATGTACACAATAAAATCTGCATTGCTCAACAAAACCGGGTGCATTAAATGCCATCTCTTGTCCCATGGGATCATTCTATGAAAGGGGGGGCGGGGACACTGAGGCAAAGGTGGGTGGTCGGAGAAGGACAGAGAAAAAGCTTAACCTCCAGGCCGCTGAGGTTTTCCACATTGGGAAACTAAAACGAGTTGCAATCCCAGAAAGTGGTTTGACTGTAGCATCCCCATCTCTACCTACCATATATCCTTCCCTTTGTCCACCTCCGCCTCAACTCCAGGGCCCCTCTTTACGCCCCTCCCCCGAGCCCCAGCTCCCCGCACCGTGGCAAAAAGAACCCAGAGAAAAGCTCCCTGAACAGAAAGGCAGATCCTTTAAATATGTGCCAAGCCCTTCAGAAAGAGGTAAAAAGAACCTGGCGGGGTTTGGGGGAGCAAGAGAGGAGGAAAAGGTCATGGGCCTAATTATTACCACCACTACCCCCCACTCCTTTACGACCCCCCCCAAACCCTCCTATATACAGCTTCCAGTTAGAGCATTAGCCATCCATCTAATGTGGGTGACACAAAAGAGAAAACAAAGCTGACAGTAAAAGTTTACCAAAAAAAAAATGAGCTTTCCCCAATGCGGCTAGAAATCTGCTTTTAAAAATAGATGTTTCAAATATGCGGTCACTACGGTACTAGACGGCAGCAGCTGGTGGTACTCCGAGGACAGGAAGAAAAGTGGAGTGGGAGAGGAGCGTGTTTAGGACCCCGAGGAACTCCCTGCTGCCAATGCTGATACTGCCGCCAATGCCGTAGCGGTGCCGGTGAATGTGCAAGCGCGAGCGCCGTGGCCCGGCGCGGCGGCAGCCGTGAACAGAGCAGGCACCTGCTAGGGACAACTTGAACCCCACGGCGAGGGGTTCCCGGGCACGCCGGCTACGTCTCACCTCCTCCGTGGTTAACTGCAGCTTTTGATCTCTGTGCCAAGTGCTTCCGAACCCACAGAAAAGGGAGCAGCTTAGGTCCCTGGAGGCAGGCAGGCGCGCACGCACACCATACACACACCCGCGTAAGCATCCCACTCCCAGGGATTGTAGTATTAAGCTGTGAGCAAGGTGGCAGCCCCTAAAAGGCATACATCAATATCTCTTTCCGTAAAGTTTATTTTCCGCTCTTCAGCATCCCATTGCTGCATTTTTTTCATCTCTCTGAGAAAGCTATTTTGAACCGAATAGCCCAAAAGATATTTTGCAAATCGAAGAGCTACAATTCAAAATTATTGATGGTGCTTGCTTTGACCGGGAAGGAGGGAGGGGAGTAGGGAACATGTGCCCCGGGGCTCAGAAAAAGCCTTTTGGCAGAAGCGGCAGAAGGAGAACAGCCTGATGTAGCCTTTTATACCTGTGAATATTCACCTTGCAAGCTCTGAACCTTCCATAATGAGCCCTCTGGCTATCATCCCTCACGAGACTGGCATCATCTACAGCCCACGAAGCAATAACGTATAGTTAAGTTCTTGTTCAACATCTGGCGTGGGGGGGGGGGGGACGGGGGAGTTTCGGATCACCGCAGGACTTACTTTTTACGATCTAGTTTAAGTACTGTCAGGTGGGTTCACTCAGAAGTTAACTCATTCTAACAACCTGGTTACCCAAACTGGCACTTAGTTTCTATTTATTTTAAGAGACACGGGGAAAAAAAATAATTGGAGTCTTCCCTCCCCCCCCCCATACACAAACTGTGACTCAGTTATTTTAAATCATCTTGTTGCACCAGCAGCAGCTCCAGGCCTATTTGACACGTGTGTGCCTGTGTGTGTGCAGGCACTTAAAAGTGGATGAAGCCACGAGACCTCCGGTCTGCAACCCTCAATGCTGAGTCACAAATAGCGTCCTCTGGAAATGAAATCTTCGGAATGCTCTTTAAAATTAGCTCACAGCTTTACACACACACACACACACACACACACACACACACACACACACGAAATCCACTTTTTGCTGCATTTTATGGCAATTAAAGAGTATGGATTTTAAGTTGATACCTGCAAGCACAAACATTTCTATCTAACCCTATGCCCTCCTGAACTAATTTTCCCCCACATGCCTCTGAGTCCACCACTCTTTGGATCTAAAATATGACTTTAGTCCTTTAGCCCCACAGGCCATTCAGTCAGACCTTACAATAGGAATAAACAATACAGTAGATTTGCAATTCAAGTAGTTTACTTAAATTAGCATTCAAAAAAAAGAAAGAAACCTGTCTCTTATTCTTGGTACAGGATGATGACCACTCCCTTCAGGAAACTGAATGTATTTTTAAGTTTTTAGTGGTTAATGATTAAAACCTAGTAACTCGTGGAATTAGTCTGTTCAATAGAAACTTCCTAAGCACGACCTTCCCATATATATGATCCCAAAAGAATTAGGATCTTGTTTCATATACCGCCTCCTCTCCCCTCAAAAAAAAAAAATATTTGAATTGCAGCTGTACCAGCTGTAGACCTGCAATTCCGGAGGCATTTTCTTCTTAGCTGGCAAAGAATTATTTTTTCAAAAAGCTTCATTCTAATCCCTTCCCAACCTCCACCACCACCGCCACCACCTTTTTGTTAGTTATAACCACATCATTTCATCACACGACCACTAAAGGGTTAATTGTATACCTACCAAATCTGCTGTGGTCTTGCCTGGTTCCCTGGATAGTACCATTGGGGAAGATTTCTAAATGAAATCCAGTCCTGCAGTATAGCTGCCTCCGCCTGAGAATCCCCTTTAAATGATCCAAGTCCGTGACTGCAGGCCCCCTGGGCAGCCCCCCTGCTTCGGACTGACCCAGGTGGTCACTTAACAAAACCGGGCTATCCACCGGCAAAACGGGCACATTCCCAAAAGGTACTGCTGCATCCTGCACACCGAAATAGTTCCCAACTTCACCTAAGGGAGCCATCAGAAGATTCTGCTTTTAGAGAACAAGAATAAACAATAATGATGGTGTCAAACCCGGGAGATATTAGGCGAGGTATTTCCAACTCCCCTCCCTTACTGCAGTTACAGAGAGAAAAATGTTCTTTTCTTCAATCCATTAAATGCATAAATAAAAGTAATATGCTGTTTTCACTGGCACAGGTTCAAGGTCAAACCACTGATAGTCTAAGAAACCACCACTTTATACTCACACACTGACATATTTATAAACATATATATGTATTTCTATAGATCCCCAGCTCTTAGCAGGCAGTAAGGTCTTCATCCCATCCGACCGTAATAAGGAAAAAAATCCGTAGTTTCTCCATTTGGTTTGAGATCAGAATGACCATAGCAACTTAAATACCTAGGCGTTATTATAGGGATTTTTAAGATGCACAGGCTACGTCAGAATTTATGGATCCTGACTCCAGGAAGGCATGCGCTGTTTTTACTCTCTAACAGACTCTGCAGACATCAGCATGAATCCTTCAAGGGGAAAAAAAAAATCTCACGTTGTAGGCTGCGATAAATCCTCCCCTCCCGCCCCCCTAAAAAGAAGGAAAAAAAAAAAACTTTTGACGTCCAAATCTATTTTCCGGAATTCTCCAGCGGTTCAGAAGATGTCCATTGGCTCATAATTATTGACGACCAACAAGCAAAGGAGGAAAACGTACGAGTGCTTGTATGCCTTCTTGGCTGGCGTGAAACAGGTGTTGCTTCTGCAGGGCTCCCAGTGAAATGTTGAACTCCAGCACTGAGCTGCGGCTCTTGACTGTATATCTCCATCCAGCACGCAGAGTGGCGCAGGAAGAGGCATTGGGCTGGGTTTAAGGTAGTCCTGACTGCTTCTGGGAGCATTCTCCAAGGTCCTAGCGCTCACCCGTACCTGCTGCAATACAGAGATTCAGTTCTCGTTCTGGGCTCTAGTGGAGTAGTCACCGCGGCTCTGCGGCAGAGCAAACATTTCAAGAGCTTGCAACTTCATTTGGGATGAGGAACACTTGCGGAAAAAGCGAAGGAGAGGCAGGAGGCAGTGCAATGCAATTGGAATCACAAGCGCTTTGACCGGAAGGTTTCTTGCTTTAGATTCTCAGGCTGCAGGAATCCTCTTCTCCAATAACATAAACCGCAGGTTCATGCCTAAACTAAAAAGTTAATTTTCGGGCGAATTTAGAATTCTTAGCATTGTATTATAATTGTAAAATAAGATTTAAATAATAGTCGCAGTTTGGGGGACGGAGTGAGACTGATCTCACAATTCCCTATTATTCTTCTAATCCTATTCACTTTCTTACCCTAAAGAATTGCAACATTTGTACTAAGTGACTTAGATCACGGCCCCTGTTCGTATTCTCTATATTTTGTTTCTCACTTTCTCTGTGTCTGTGTCTCTGTGTCTGTCTCTGTCTCTCACTCTGTCTCTCTCTGTCTCTGTCTGTCTCTCTGTCTCTGTCTCTGTCTCTGTCTCTGTCTCTCTCTCTCTCTCTCTCTCTCTCTCTCTCTCACACACACACACACACACACACACACACACACACACACACACACACACACACACACACACACGAGATCATTTTTGATTGCCATTTTTCCGGCTCCCGTCCCTCGACCATCAACTTTTGCAGCAACCCCTACAGTCAGTCCTGTAGGAGAGGCGTGTTAGTGAATTGCTGCTGGTCCAAGAGTTCAACTCTCACCCTAGAGGGCACTTTGGGGGAAAAATCAGCATTGTCTCTAACCTCCCCCAAACCACGCCATTACGACCAATTGTGTTCATCCTAACCCCTTGAAAGACTCTCTGAGACGCTGCCTTGAGAGGGTATGAAATCGGGGTCGGGGGACTGCTGGGGCGAAAATGAGGAGAAATGGACTTTAGCCCCCTCCCTCCCCCCCAAAAATCTAACTAGAAACAGAAAAGAGAGCTGGACTTTTTAAAAAGCGTCCTCAGAAGCAGAATCGCCAGCGAGATTGGACGCAGCTTCTTTCACCTAATTTCTCCAGTGAAAACTGCACATTGAAACCTTTCTATAAACCGGGACTTTGAACAAGTTTCTGATAGCAACTAGCAGTGAACACAGGGCATAACCCGAGCGCGGAACAAAGAAATCCGCAGACCGCAGCCGCCGATCCGAAAGCACACAGCCCAGCGCAAGAGTGGAGTCCTCCCAATAGTAGACACATGCACTAATGTAGCCACAGAAAACACTTTAGCTTGCTTTTGCTTATTTCACTGCAACTTCCAGGAATAACTACCCCTTAAATTCTCAATTCTCTCGTTCGTTCTCGTTCTCTCTCTCTCTCTCTCTCTCTCTCTCTCTCTCTCTCTCTCTCTCTCTCTCTCTCTCTCTCTCTCTCTCTCTCTCTCTCTCTCCCTCTCCTTCATTCTCCTCTCCCGCCCCCTTGCTCTCTTCTTTGTTCACAACCCTTGAACACCGGCAGAGTTTCTTCCGAGTCTCCAGCAAAGAAACTCAAAGTTCTCCAGACTTTCGCGAAATCCCCACAGACTGCCAAACTCAGGACTGCAGGGCGTTCAACCGAGAAAGAAAAAGCCAACAGCGCCTGCTGGGCAAAACAAAACAAAAACATTCTGGGCGGAGGGCGGGGGGGTTGGGGGGGGGCGGCGGAGACGGAGGGAGGAAAGGAGAGAGAGAGAGAGAGAGAGAGAGAGAGAGAGAGAGAGAGAGAGAGAGAGAGAGAGAGAGAGAGAGAGAGAGAGAGAGAGGAGATCTTTTCGGAGGGGGAATTTGGTTCCACCTTATTACACCCCTAAAAGCCGGGGACAGGAAGATGTCCTGGATGTTCCAGGGACAGGCAGATTTTGCTGAAAGATAAGATCAGGGAGTGAAATTGCAGATTTCTTGGGCGTTGGCTGTGCCCGTGACCTAGAATGACCTTTCCCCTACACCCCTCCAGCCCCCACCCCCACCCCGTGGAAGAGAAGTTAGGGGTTTGGGCTAGGGAGGGCCACCAGGAGAGGATCGAGGGGTAAGGAGTGGGGAGTGGGGGGAAGTGTGGAAAGGTGGACGGAGATAGGATCATCTTTCTTCCCTCTCCTACACCTTTTTCCGCAGTGCCGGGTCAGTGAGCGTCTTGGGTTAGCTGCTCAGTGCCTCTTGCTTACTTTTTTATGAAGCATAATTACCCTGCACCGTAGTGGTATTTACAACAGTCACATCAACTATGGTACAGAGCAGACTGTTAACGATAACTGCTCAGTGGCTGATAAAAGCTGAGCAGGAAGTGTCAGCTCTCATAAACCACCCCAATAGCTTTCAGTAATCACCCTAGACACCCGGGCAGCATTACAGAAAACAGGGACATTGCTGGACCACTTGTATTCAGTGTTGTTGAACTTTTTTTCCCATGACTTGGGGGCGGGGAGGAGTGGGTAACATATGTGAGTATCATTGTGCTTTGGGAGGAATCTGGACACATTTACAGAGGAGCAGTAAGACTGGGAATCTCCCTTCTGTCGACAGCAGCATTCTTCAGTCTAAGTTTAGATTGTGAGCCCACAGTGAGCAGGAATCATTTCTGGGTCCGGTAATAAAGCTCATGAAACTTTATTATTGTTTCAAAATTCATGACTGTCATTTAAAGAAATGATTTAACAAGATCCTCCTCTCATAGTTTTATTCTCTTTCCCCATGTTTTTCCCCATGCTTCTTTCACCTTCCCTTTAACTACTATCATCCCTTACTCCTTATCACCTCCCCCTAATTTTATTTTCTTATCCTATTCCCTCGGTTTTCATTGCTCTCCTATATCCACCATCTTTTTCATTGCTTCTGCCATGACTGACCATTGCCTGACTCCTTTTTGGTTCCTTGCCTTCTTTTTCTCTTCCCTACCACATCTCTTCTCCTCATCCTTTCTCCTGAAGCTGATTGGCTTTCTCAAAGTTCTCTCATATCTCTACTTAGGGGAGCCATCTCATGCTTTCAATGTCACCAATATTAAAAAATAATAAGACATTTTAAAAATTAAAATAAATTTTAAAAAATTAAATGTCACAGTAAAATTGTCATTGTGTAAATTCTCATGCTTCTTTACAAGTTGTGTATCTTTTTCTCACATATTTGTCCTGTTTATGAGTTCAGAAGAGGACAGAGACCCTTTTTTTTTTACAGGCTCATGGACTGTGAGAGCTAGAAAGGATCTTAGAAACTATATAGCACTATTGCCTCCTTTTACAAACAAGGACTTAGATCTTCCCACAAAATTCCACCCAGTGGGAGGAAATCAATTCTGCTAACAGACACTACTTCCAAACCTTATTGGTTTCTCCCTCCCCTTTCCCAGGTTACCAAGGGCTTCTGTAAAATGCCATTGTAATGTCTTCTCTTTCTTCCTTCCTCCCTTCACCTGTGCTTGCTACCAAATATGTTGACATCTGTCTTCTTTGGTTTAAACTTAGTAATTATAGAAGTCAGTAAAGACATTAAAAATCACTGTTTATTCTTATGTAACACTCAAACCTCTGTTCATCTCTATTGCATTATCACTATCTTCTCTATTTACTGAGCATGTAGTTTGGATATGTCAGATCCTTCTGTGTCACACTTACAATCTCTTAGACAATCCTTTCCTTTTTCTCCCTTTTCAATAGTGCTAACAATACACATTTTAAGCACAAAATAATAAATTCCTAATTTGATCCATCTACGTTTGGCCAAAAAAAAAAGTATGTTTTAGTTTATGACAAATTTCTTCCACAAAATTCCCTATACTTGACTTTATAGATTCTTCAAAATGTAGTGAAAGTTAATGTCACTGAAGATACCCTGAATTTGTATACAACATGTGCTCCCTTTCCTTCTTTTTTGAAAACTTCTATCTGCTCCTTAATTGCCTTCCCTTCCTTCTTTTGGTCTTCAATTTGGGGCTTCCTCATCTCTCTCAGGACAAAGTCAGTGCAAAATATGACTCCCAGATTATTGTAACTATTATCTCACATCATTGTAAAATTAGTAAAGGCTGCTAGGTGGCGCAGTAGATAAAGCAGAGTGCCTCAAGTCAGGATAGTTCAAATCTGACCTGAGATACTACTAGTTGTTGTATTATCATGAACAAGTCACTTAAATTCTGTTTGCCTCAGTTTCCTCAACTGTAAAAATGGAAATAATAGAACCTACTCCTAGGGTTGTTGAAGAGGATCTAATGAGATGCTTACCACATGTCTGGCCCATAAATAAATTCAACTTAACAAACATTTAATAAGTACTCATATGCAAAACTGCATCCATTCAAATCACTTCACTGATTTGAAAAGCTCCTACCATTGTCTATAAAAACTTTAAACTTCTCATTACTAAAATCTTACTATTTTCTATCTCTAACTCTCATCTCTTACCTTTTGATTCGTATGTGCTGTTTCATCAATATGGAAACATCTGTCTTTGATAGAGATTGGCAGCTCATTGGTAATTGATAGTCACTAAAAGATAAGATGACTGACTCATCCATAGTCATAAATATCAGAGACAGAACTTTGAATCTGGATCCTCTTGACACCATTATGCCACACTGCCTCTCCTTTCTTGCCTTCCCTTCCCTTCCTCACTTTCCCTTTTCCATTCACATCATTTTTTCCTACATTCCAGAGCATTTTCCATTTGGTCCTTTAATCTCTTCCTCCCCTCCCAGCCTCATATAATCTTTGTTGTCAGACAGATAAATAGCTTAGTAATGCCTCCCTTCCTCATACAAAAAGAAGCTGATTTTACATTATGTGAAGCCCTCCTTGAGATTCTTCCATGAAGACTTACTAGAAGCATTTTAATTTTCTCCAGGTATGCCAAATAATAAAATATATGGTAAATGGATGCTTACTGGGTTCTTTACCCAGTCATTACCTACTTCCTTATGGAACTTATTTTCATACTTTCTTTGCCTTGCAAATAGTAGCTGCTTAATTCAAATCCAATAACATAAATATAATGAGTGTCTTATTATGTGTAAAGTACTGTTCTAGGCATTAGAGGTACAAAGATAAAAAGTTGGAGTGCCTCTATTTGCAGTGGCTGGGGCAGGGGAAGGTGGACTTTCAATTTAGTAGGAGGCAGGGCAGCTAGGTGGCACAGTGGATAAAGCACCAGCCCTGGATTAATGAAGACCTGAGTTCAAATGTGACCTCAGACACTTGACACTTACTAGCTGTGTGACCCTGGGCAAGTCACTTAACCCCTGTTGCCCCGCTCCCCACCAAAAAAAAAATTTAGTAGGAGGATGTCTTATAAATAAATGAATATTCTATAAACCAGAATGACAAAAGTCAACAGGAGAGATCTGATAAACATGATGGATTGAAGAAAGAGGAATTTCCTATAACTGGAGGGGGGGGTGCAATATGGAAGGGAGAAGAAGAGATAGTACCTAATTTTGGATTTATAAGGAAGGGAAGGATTTACAGTCAAGCGATACAGAGGGAATATAGTGATAAGAGAAAGACCTTCCCTCAAATAATCAAGAGTAGCAAAAGACGGTATAATATTAAGGAACATCTAATAGCCCAGTTTTGCTGAAGCATTAACTACAAGAAAAGTAGTGGTAAAAAAACAAAAACAAAAACAAAAAACACCACCAGACGATGGGAAGACTTTGATGTCAGTGTAAAGAATTTTCAGTTTTATCCTTTTCATTATGAGGATCTGCTGGATGTTTTAAACAGGCCCAGTGGATAAAGCACAGGACCTGGAGTCAGGAAGACCTGAGTTCAAATTTGATCCTCAGACATTTACTAGTGGTGTAACCCTAGGGAAATCACTTAACTTTTGTCTCAGTTTCCTTATCCATAAAATGGGGATAATAATAAAACCTCTCTCTTTGATTTTGTGAAGACAAAATGAGATATTTGTAAAGCACTTTGAAAATCTTAAAGTGCTATAAAAATGCTTGCTAGCATTTTTGTTGTTATTTTGATTATTAGGTGATAAAATTAGACCTGTGCATTAGAAAGATTTCTTTGGCAATGGTATGAAAAATGGATTGGAGAAGTGGAGGGGGCAGAGATATAAAGCTATTAAACCCTTTCATTTATCTGATCCCTCACATCCAATCATCTCTTTTACCTTTGCAATATTTCTTACATCCCTTCCATCATCTCAGCTCCCACTGCAGGCCTTATTCAGGCCTTTGTCTTCTCCCCCCTTTGTTATTATAATAAGTTCCTAACTTATTTTCCTGCCTCTACATCTTTCATATAGGTGTCAAAGTTCTCTTCCTAATGCGTTTCTCTCATCGTGGCATTCATTTACTAAAAAAAAAAAAAAACTTCTGCAACTCCCCATTTTCTAACAAATAAATCATAAATTCCTGATCCTTCTATTCAAGGTCTTGAGAAAACCTTAAATGCAAATTTAGCTCCCCAGAAGCTAGCACAATTTTCAAGTGCTATCAGGGCAATGCTTTGACATTCTCATCTCTTTCCTACAGTCTTACAAAATACCCCCAAAGACTTGCAGTACCACCTTGTGGTTTAGAATCCCATGAAAATAAACATACTTTGAGTGCTACTGAATAAACAATTCCCTTCCAGAGGAACTTTCACTGTCCAAGTAACTCACTATCTTTGCTCTTCAAGGAGTCATCAAAGTAACTATATAAACAATACACTTCCTTCTTCAAGGAGCATACTTTGTGAGGAAATTCCCCTGTTTCTCAAGGTCTAATATTTATAATTTAATTTAGTAACTCTTAAATTTGTAATTAACCACAGGGTGTCATCTAGGAATTTTTCCTTTTCTGCTCAATAGCTAGATTTGGGGCACACACTACCTAGGGAATTCAAAATCCCCCCTTCCTTTGCACAGGAGTTGATGTTATGGAACATTATCCATGAACTACTTCCTTGAGTCAAGTGAGGATGCTTACATCTTGAGGATGTTTGCCATATGCTTCTGAAGGGAAGCTATTCATGCCCTTTTTGAGAATACGTGTAGAAATGGAAAAGTCTGCTCTCAGGACCTCTAAGTCTGTGAACTATACACAGAAGAGAAAATTCAAAGGTAGAATATGGTCAAGAAGTTGAGGTTCATCAATTCCCTTTTGGGACGCCAGGACAAGCATATGCGACTTACCATGTCCCCATGCCACAAGTAGCCACCTCTTTTCCTTAGGAGGAAAAAATTACACGTAAGAATAGGTTTTCCTTCACCCCAGAATGAAAGTACAATCTACTGTGCCCTGTTCTATCTTTTCAAAGTCTAGGAGGAAGGGAAGAGAAAGAAGGAACAAAATGGGAGGAGACAAGGAGGGAAGAAGGAAGAAAGGAAGGAAGAAGGAAGGAAAGAGGTAGGAAGGAAGAAAAGAAGGAAGGAAAAGCCATGTATTATAATTGGGATGCTTAAGAACAATATAAAAACATGGAGGCAGGGATGAAGGTATCAGACATCACCTGAGCCTTGTTCTTACTTGAACTAGACAATTAAGGATTGAACACACACTCATAAATACACATATATGCGAACATTTAGGTGTACCAATACATTAAAGTCAGCAGAGAAACAGAAGGGATAGGAAACAGAGTTTAAAAGAAGGTAGGGTCACAAGTAAATATTCACAAATAAACCAAACAAACTTTCAAGAGTCAATCATAAATGGGAAATTAAAATGAAAGAAACAAAGTTTAAGAACCAGTTATCATGATCTTTTAAGAGGAAAAGAAGGGTAATAAAGTAGAAAGAGATTGATTAAATTAGTGTGACTAGCACTAGTTATGACTTGTCTTTTAGTACCTTCTTTGTAAAGAGATAGGAAGGATACAAAGAGAGGGGAAAAGTACAAAATTATATAATCATGGTAAATAATACAATTAACAGTCATGACTGTGAATTTGAATAGGATGAACTCATATATGAAAGTCAAAAGAATAACAAAATGGATTAGAAAACAGAACCAAATATTATATTTCTAAAAAGAAATATAACTGAAACATAAAGATTAACAAAGAGTTCACAATAATGGACTAAAACAAAATTTATTATGCTTTAGGAGAACTCAAAAATCAGGGGTAGCAGCCATGATCTCAGACAAATCAACAATACATATAAACATGGTTAAAAGAGATAAACAAGGGAAAATTCATTGTGCTAAAATGTATAATAAACAACAAAATAATATCAATACATAATATTTCTGCATCAAATTATGTATCACCTAAGTACATCAAGGAAAAAGTTCATCAAATTACAGATAAAGATAGACATCAATGTACCCCTCATGGACCTAGACAAACCTAACACAAAAGATAAATAAAAAAGAAGTTAACTGCCAAAATAAAACTTTAGATAAGTTAAATATAACAGTTCCCTAGTGATGAGAGAATGGAATTTAACAGGAATATACATATTCTCAGCTTGCATAAATATCATCCTTACAGAAATTGACCATGTACCAGGGATAAAAATCTCATAAATAAATGTAGAGAAGCAGAAATAGTAAACACCCTTTTACTGACCACAGTGTAATAAAAATGAATACCAGTGAAGTGCCATTGAATAGAGATTTCAGTCTTAAATGGAGACTAAATAATTTAATCTTAAAGAATGTGGCTGAAAGAACAAGCTATAGAAACAAAAGAATTCATTAAAGAAAATGACAAGGAGAAAACCTAGTAGACCTTTGGAATGTGATAAAAGCATAGGTGAGGGATTAAATTGCATTTGATGAATAAGCAATACAACTAAAAATACGAGGAAAGTCAGAAATAGAAAAAACCAACTTAACACCACAAAAATGGAAATCCTAAATGAAAGGAAAAAATTCTATATAAAACTAAGAACTGTTTTTGAAGTAATGAAATAAATCATTGGCTAATCTAATACTTCAAAGGAGAGAGGAAACTCAAATGACCTGTATTAAAAATGAAAAACTAGAATACACAACTGTGACAACACTGAAAGAACAAAAGGCCAAGAATCTCAAGGAAAATAATGGAGGGTGTGTGTGTTGCACCTGAGTAGAATGGAAAGGATACTTAGCAATACCAGTTTTCAAGTGATACCACAAAATAGTAATAATCAAAACTGTTTGAATCTGGTTTTTTTATGGAAAAGCTAATTAATGGGGCATATTCATTATCCAAGCTACAGAAACAAATGAATATAGTTGTATAGTGCTTGATATACCCAAAGATTCCATTTACTAGGGTAAGGATTCACTATTCATCAAAAAGTGAATAGAAAACTGGGAAGTATGCTGGCAGAAATTGTTTATATCAACAACTCATACCATATATCACAATAAGCAATAAATGGGGACATCACCTATATGTAAAAAGTTAAATAATACACAAGTTCAGGGAACAGGGGAAGAGCTTTTATTACAACTCTGCCTTGGGGAAGAGTTCTTGCCCAAACCGGAGATAGAAAGGAGGATAAGAAGTAATCAATCTGAGATGTTAATGTGTTAAGTTATTAACACCTCATTACCCTTTTAAAATTTTGAACACTTCTCTGAGTCAGGAGGGCAGAAATTCATTGAATAAACAATGATTGGTCATACCCCCAGGTGATCTTTAAAAACAAACTAGTCAGAGTCAGCTGAGTCAAGGAAGCTCTTCACCTCTTTGGGGAAAGGAGGAAATTTTCTCCCCTTTTTCTTGTTATGAGCAATGGTATCTACCCATATAGTGGAGCTACTCAGAACTCAGAAGGAGATAACAAATTCAGTAGCTCAAGAGAGTTTGAAGCACAATTGAGGGAATAGAAACACGTGCTTGAGACTGACATAGATACAGAAACACAATGACTCAAGGCCAGAAGCCCCTTCTATGAATGTGGCTCCTGACAAAGAGAAGAGAACTATGGGCTAAAGAGAGAGCTAGCCCTGGCCTTTTTAAGGACTTCACTCCTAGTGAAAAAAAAGGACTTTCAGATCCTGCAATACTAGAGGAGTGAATAGCTTTGTCCACATGTATTCCCCAGAAATAAGAATCACCAAGATTATATTCCAAAATTTGAGCCTATTCTTCTGATGGACAATGTATATCAGTGGGGGAGTGTACCCCAATTTTATGGGTCATAGCTCCTGATTATACTGTGATCTCTTAGTAAATTATTTGCTAAGAGCTAACTATTTCTACTGGCTGATTATTAATGGGAAGCACATGAGTGGGAACTATAATTTTAATTTATTTATAAGATAATTTATAATTACTTTAATTAATTTATTTATATTTAAGATAATTTATAATTTATTTATAAGATTACATAATCACAGGCCACCCTAGAACATAGGAATAGTAGCCACCCAATCCATGTAGAAAACCTAATCCATGATATGAGTGCCAACTTGGAGGAAATAGTCGAGAAATCTTGGGCAAGTTTTATTTTTCCTAAGTTTCTCAGCTCTTACCTCTATTCAATTAACCTTTTTTTCTATATGTTTCTGTTAGTCATGTACATATCTTGGATATCTAACCCTCATTTGAATATTTTGATATAAAGATTTTTGTCAGTTAACCATTTTACTTCTTATCCTTGATGCACTAATTTTGTGTGTTCAAAAGCTTCTTAATTTCATATAGTAACAAAAATCTAGTTTACACTGTATAATTTCCTCTATCTTGTGGGTTTTTTTTAATTATTAAGCAAAACCAACCAACATGGAAATTACATCTGTTAGCATTTGTTTCTTTTGGGTTTTTTTTTTTTTTTTGGTTGGTTGGTTGGTTGGTTAGGCAACTGGGGTTAAGTGACTTGCCCAGGGTCACACAGCCAGTAAGTGTTAAGTGTCTGAGGCCGGATTTGAACTCAGGTACTCCTGACTCCAGGGCTGGGGCTCTATCCACTGCACCATCTAGCTGCCCCTGTTAGCATTTGTAGTATTAGGCATCCATTGTCTCTCATTCAGTCTGCCAAGGAAAGGGAACTATGTTTCATCATCTGTCCTCTGGAACCTGTATTGCTCATTATGCTTAACATGAGCTCTGCTGCATTTTGTGATATTTTTATCTCTTGGTTCTACTGTATTCACTCTGCATTTTATATTTATTATGTTTACATTGTTACTGTTACATTGCATTTTGCATATTACTCTTTGCTCTAATTTCTTCCCTCTGCATTAGTTCTTATGTTTTCCTATGTTTGAATTCTTCATATTCACTGTTTCTTATGGTAATATGATAATATCCATATTGCATAATTTGTTCAATTGATAGACACCAAGTTTTGTTTCCAATTTTTTGCTAACACACGCATACATATACGCACTTTGATGTCCTTGAAAGATGAACAGTAATGGAATTACTAAGTCAAATATGAACAATTTAATAATTTTGTGGCAAAGTTTTCCAGAACAGTTGAACCAATAATTCATAATTCCACAAACATTGCATTACTGTTCATCTTCCCAAAATCCCTTTGACTTTATTTCAATCTCCTATTATCTTTGTCAATTTGTTAGTTATGGCACGAAACCTCAAAGTTGCTCTAGTTTGCATTTATCTTATTATTTTTGATTTGGAACATTTATTAATAATTGTTTACAATGTCTTATTTTGAAATTTTTGTTCATGATTTTTTTAACCATTTGTGTATTGGGGAATAGCTCCTTGACATATATTTGTGTCATATCACATCTTGTAGATCAGGCTTCTCTCCACTATATTGCTAAGTTTTTTTCCCCATTCCACAGTTTCTCTTCTTATTCTAGGCAGATCCTGGGTTCATGTAAAAACTTTTTAGCTTTATGTAAGAGAATTTTTCTGTTTTGTTCCCCATGATCACATCTATTCCTTGTTATCTGAAATCAGAAAATTGATTTCAGTTAGTACCTTTTGTTAGAAAGTGTACTGAAAAAACAGTTAGAAATATTATTCCAAGGACTGCAATTCAACTTCTGAACTTTTCTTCAGTTTTACAAACATAAATACACTCTATGAAATGTTCTCAACATTCTGAAAAAAGAACTCTGAATTATGAATGCAGATTGAACCATACTGTTTCTACTTTTGGACTGGGTTCTTTTCCTTCTTTTCTGAGGTTTTCCCCTTGTGCTCTGATTCTTCTTGCACAAGATGACTAATGTAGAAATATGTTTAATGTGATTGTACATATACAACCCATATCAGACTGCTTTCCATCTTAGGGAGGAGAGAGGGAAGGGAGAGTAGGAGAAAAAAATTTGAAACTAAAAATCCTGTAAAAACAAATGTTGAGGGGCAGCTAGGTGGCGCAGTGGATAAAGTACCGGCCCTGGAGTCAGGAAGACCTGAGTTCAAATCTGGCCTCAGACACTTGACACTTACTAGCTGCGTGACCTTGGGCAAGTCACTTAACCCCAATTGCCTCACCCCAAAAAACACAAAACAAAACAAAACAAAACAACAAAAAAAACAAATGTTGAGAACGATCCTTATATGTAACTGGAAAATAATAAAATACTTTTAAAAAACAAATATGCTCCATGAATTTGCTGTGACATATGTCATCTCTGACTCCTCTCTCAAGCTGTTACCAAAGCCTGTCAATTTCACCTTTGTAACATCTCTTGTATATGCCTCCTTCTTTCCTATGACACTAATATCTTGTTACAGGCCCTCATCACCTCACAACTGAACTATTTCAATAGCCTCATGACTGGTCTGCCGGTCATAAGTCTCTCCCCATATCAGTCTATCCTCCACTCAGTGTCAAAGTGATATCCCTAAAACGCAGGTCTGACCATGTCACCCACTTACTCAACAAAGCCCAATGTTTACCTATCATTTACAGGATAGAACAGCATATCCTCTGTTTGGTTTTCAACGTTCTTCATAACCTTTCCCCATCATCACCTTTTCAGTCTTCTTACATCTTATACCCCACACACAGACTCTTTCCTTCAATAACACTAGCCTCCTGGGAGACAAGATGGAGGAAAGGCAGTGATTTGCCTAAACTCTCCCCAAGACACCCCCCCCAAATGCCCTCAAATAATGCCATAAGACAATTCCTGGAGCAGCAGAACCCACAAAAAAACAGGGTGAAATAATTTTCCAGCCAAAGACAACTTAGAAGGTTGTCAAGAAAGGTCTGTTTTACTATGGTGAGAGTGTAACACAACCCAGCCCAGACCACGCCAGCCCAGACCTAGCCTTAGTGCACACCCAGCCACAGCCACAGAAAACTAGGAGCAGGCCTCAGGAGCCTCTGAATCAGCTGTGGCAGCAGTTGTTTCTGGAACTCAGCCCACAGACAGTATGGGAGAGGTTGAACAATTGGCCAGCAGGAGATTACAGACATCTGTTTGCTAGCACTGAGGCAGGACTCTGTTGTTTTGCCTACACTCAGATCCAGGTTATAGTCTTGGGTGGCAGTCCCAGGTGGAGAAAGAGCACGAGCACACAAGAGCTTGTAGCCACAGTGGAGTGGGATTCTGTTTAAAGTTGCAGGGCAGAAAAGCAGGCCTGAGGTTCATTGCAGACCATAGCACAGGCCAGGAAAGTGGTAAACATACCTCTACTTAAATTAAACCACCTTGGAAGAAATAAAAACTTTCAAATTCCTAGAAGTATCTCTGAGAACAGCTGCATACACCCCCTGAAGTTTGGGACAGTGTGCCCTCCACCCTGGAAGCAGTACCCCATTTAACAAAGAGTTAAAAGTCAAGAAATAGGCTGGGAAAATGAGCAAACAGAAAAAAATGCTGACCCTAGAAAGTTTCTATGGTGACAGGGAAGATCAAAAGAAGATAACAAAGTAGAAGCTCCTACATCCAAAGCTTCCAAGAAAAAATATGAATTGGTCTCAGGCCATAGAAGCACTCAAAAAGTACTTTGAAAATAAAGTAAGAGAGGTAGAGGAAAAAAATGGAAAGAGAAATGAAAGTGATGCAAGCAAATCAGGGGAAAATGGCAACAACTTGGTAAAGGAGACACTGAAAAAGTACTGAAGGAAATAACACTTTAAAAAACAGACTAGGCCAAATGGTAAAAGAGTTGCAAAAATCCAATTAAGAAAAGAATGCCTTGAAAAGCCAAATTGGTCAAATGGAAAAGGAGGTACAAAAGAGCTCTGAAGAAAATAATTCCTTAAAATTAGGATTGAGCAAATGGAAGCTAATGACTTTTTGAGAAATCAAGAAACAATAAAGCAAAAGCAAAAGAATGAAAAAAATAGAAGGAAACTGGCTTAGAAAATAGATTCAGGAAAAACAATTTGAAAAATTATTGGACTACCTGAAAGCCTTGATCAAAGAAGAGCCTAGATATCATCTTACAAGAAAGTGTCAGGGAAAATTGCCCTGATATTCTAGAACCAGAAGGTAAAATAGAAATTGAAAAAAATCAATCAATCAACTCCTGAAAGAGATCCTAAAATGAAAACTCCCAGGAATATTATAGCCAAATTCCAGAGCTCCCAGGTCAAGGAGAAAATATTGCAAGCAGCCAGAAAAAAACAATTCAAGTATTGTGGAGCCACAGTCAGGATAACGCAAGATTTAGCAGCTTCTACATTAAAGCATCAGAGGGCTTGGAATATGAGATTCCAGAGGGCAAAGGAACTGGGATTACAACCAAGAATCACCTATCCAGCAAAACAGAATATAATCCTTCAGGAGAAAAGTGAGGGTTCAATGAAGAGAGGACTTTCAGTCATTCTTGATGAAAAGACCTGCGCTTAATAGAAAATTTGACTTTCAAATACAAGACCCTAAAGAAGCATAAAAAGGTAAACAGTGTGGGGACCAATTTTTAATTGGGGAGTGTTAGCTATGTGGCTCTCCACAATATTGGGGCAAGGAAGGAGACCAGCAGCCTCCCTCAAAACAGAACAGGATTTATTTTAACAAGAATGAACTTTTAAAAAAACACAAACAGGATCAGTAGGATCAAGGGAAAGGAAATAAAGTTGAGAAAGGGAAATTATACAACCTGAAAAAATACTACCACCCAGGAATCAGCTGAGAATACACAGCAGTGCTCCTGTTGCCTTCTAGCTTCGAGCTAGAATGGGGAATTCTCCTTCCCCTTCCCAACAAGCCCCTGCAGCCCCCAACCAATTGGTTGGTCACTCTGATGGTCACATGACTGCCTTCACTAGGCTTCCAATCATTATAATTTTGCCAGGCTCATGTAGGTGTCAGTGAGTGGTGATGATGTGAGGTACGAGCACCATGGTGATGGCTACAACCAGTGGGTGGAGCACCATGCCATTTGCGGAGCCCTAGAGGCCAGTGTGTGTGCCAAGGTTGTTGTTTTTTTAATTCTAGCCAAAAGACGGGGTCATAAAAATCTCAAATAACAATTAATTCTTTACAACAGGAAAAAGAAACCATAAGAGATATTAAAAGCTTAAATTGTTTACATTCCTACATGGGAAGATGATATTGTAACTCATAAGAGCTTTCTCATTATTAGGGCAGGTGGATGGAGTATATTTAGACAGAGGGCATAGGTGTGAGTTGAATATGAAGAGATGATATCCTTAAAAATAATAAAATTAAAGGGTGAGAGAGGAATGCACTGGGAGAAAGGGAAAGGGAGAGGTGGAATGGAGTAAAGTATCTCAAATAAAAGAAGCAAGAAAAAGCCTGTACAGTAGAGGGGAAGATGGGGGAGGTACTGAGGAGTGAGTGAACCTTATTCTCATCAGAACTGGCTCAAAAAGGGAATAGCATACACACTCAATTGGGTATAGTAATCTATCTTACCCTGCAGGAAAGTAGGAGGGGAAGGTTATAAGGGGGGAAAGGTGATAGAAGGGAGGGCAGATTGGGGGAGGAGGCAGTCAGACGCAAAATGCCTTTGAGGAGGAAAGGGTGAAATGATATAGAGAATAGAGTAAACGACATGGGGAGAGAGTAGGATGGAGGGAAATTCAGTTAGCAATAGTAACTGTGAAATGATGAGCAGGATGCTCTTATAAAAACCTGGAAAGACTTACATGAGCTGATGCAAAATGAGATGTACTGTATACAAAGTAACAACACTATTGTAAGATGATCAGTTGTGAAAGATGGCTATTCTCAGCAATGCAAGGATCCAAGACAACTCTGAAGGACTTATTAAAAATGTGATCGGGGCAGCTAAGTAGCACAGTGGATAGAGCACTGGCCATGGATTCAGGAGGACCTGAGTTCAAATGTGGCCTCAGACACTTGACACTTAGTAGCTGTATGACCCTGGGCAAGTCATTTAACCCTCATTGCCCCACCCCCAAAATGTGATCCATCTCCAGAGAAAGAATTGATGGTATCTGAATAAAGATTGAAGCATATTTTTTAGGGTTTTTTTTCTGTTTTCTTTTACAACCTGACTAATGTGGAAATATTTTGCATGACTACACATATATAACTTATATTGAATTGCTTTTTTTCTTAAGGGGGGGAGGGAGGAAGAGAATTTGGAACACAAAATTGTTTAAATGAATGTTAAAAATGTTTTTACATGTAATTGGAGGGAAAATAAAATTCCAAATAAATTTTTAAAAAACACTGGCCTCCTTCCTATTCATCAAACAAGGCATTCTATCTCCCAGCTCTAGGCATTTTCACCAGCTCTCCCCCATACATAAAATGCTATTCCCTGTCATCTCTAACTCCTAGCTTCCCTGTCTTTCTTCAAGTCTTAGCTAAAGTCCTGTCTTCTACAGGAAACCTTTCCCAATCCCTCTTAATTCTAGTGCCTATTGGATAAAATGAATTCTTTCTATTTTATGCAAAAGTAAGTAAAGACACATAGTTAAACAGTTGCAGAGTCTTACTTTGTGGCTCAGGGGAGGGGAGGGAGAGAACTGAGGATTTTCCCCCCAGGCTGTCCAAAACTGGGTGCTGGAATTGTTAGTTATAACACTAAACAACCCCTTTTCACTCTAGCAGGATAGATGTGGCTGTATAGGGAATCATATGAGACTCATGCATAGGAAGAAATCATACCAGTTTGGTGTGATTGGGCTGATAATTAAACAGTAATAGGAGAGCAGAGTGGGTTGCCTTTAGGAAATTACAGAGCTCTTTTAATGATCCCAAATTACTCTCAGAAATAAAGACTCATCTTTTTCATACCATTATTCTGCCAGTGTTGTTATCTGGCTGCAAGATATGTAGTACCAGAATCTCCAAAGAAATGGAAATTAATATTTCACACAGAGAATCATTAGTCAGAGTCAATAAACATTTATTAAGCTCCAACTAGGCATCCAACTATGTGATAAGCTAAGAGTTCAAAGAAAGGCTTGACAGTCCCTCAACTCAAGGTGTTTACAATCTAATTAGTAAATACAACACATAAAAATAAAAGCTGAAAGGGGATGGGAGTACTGGCATGGGGACATGATGAAGTTCTGCAGCCAGGGTGGGAAATTGTCTAAGGAAGTATGAGTTACAAAATTGATTACGTATTGTAGGATGATGAGTTTCTAGAGACCATGAAGTCCAGGAGAATAGACAGGTGTTAAATGATCCATAGACACCTCAAGAGGTGCATGATAAGTATAAACAAGAAACAACATCAAAGTAAAACAAAAGTAAAGGACATCATAAGTAAAATGTATAATGGAAAAAGGAGGGCATGAATAGATGAGATGTAATCCACATCATTAGAAGTAACTTCCAAAGCCATGAAACCACAGATCTATTCAAGTATTGGTTATAATTTGCTTTGAAAGATAATCGGGGTGGGGGGGCAGCTAGGTGGCACAGTGGATAGAGCACCAGCCCTGGATTCAGAAGTACTTGAGGTCACAGTAGGCCTCAGATACTTGACACTTAACTAGCTATGTGACCCTGAGCAAGTCACTTAACCCTCATTACCCAGCAAAAAAACAAACAAACAAACAAACAAACATTAGGGGGCAACTAGGTGGTACAATGGATAAAGCATCAGCCTTGGATTTAGGAGGACCTGAGTTCAAATCTGGCCTTAGACCCTTGACACTTACTGGCTGTGTGACCCTGGGCAAGTCATTTAACCCTCATTGCCCTGCAAAAAAAAAGAAAGAAAGAAAGAAAGAAAGATAATCAGAACATTCACCTTTCTAAAATATTCCTCCCTTGTATGGGACTGGATAAAAAGGAGGGAACAGGGGTTTGAGAAGAAGGGAAAGTATGAGGTGTCTACTTGCCACACACACAGAAAGATGCATTGTTAATATTCTCTATAGGTGGAGGATTCATGTTTTACTTGCCCAAGAATAACAATGGCAATAACCTTCAATTTAAGGTTTACAATATACTTTCTACCCACTATCTCACTTGAATAATAACTGTATATGGTTCTAAAGGCAAGTGAGCAAATCAGTCACTTATAGCACAGTGCATCAGAGAAATGGTGTCTGCTATTCTTATATTCACAATGAAGGAACTGCTCAAAGGCAAAGGAACTGAAAGCATGTTTAAACATGTCAGTACTGTTTGAGGGTCCTTCTCCACACTGCTGTCATTTGATCATGCACGTATTTGAATGGTTGTTTCATATTTAGGGAAATTTACTTTAGCATGAAGTTATTCGGTGTGTTGAACATATAAAGATAATAGAAAGTAATTTCTTAGGATTTCCAATGTTGCCCAAATCAGGATATGAGGATAAAACTCTTTGGAGTCACCATTCCATTAAAAATCTAAGAGAAGGACATGAGCTTGGGGCCCATTACAAATTTTCAAAGAGCCTCTCATAAAAATCATATCACTTCCTTTCAGTTGAGTACTTTGGAGATATTATACTTTTAATCAGCCAAAGGTGTGAATATGATTAAAGTCAATTCAACAAGCTCTTCTTAAGTACCTAGTATGTTTCAGGTATTATTTTAGAATTTGGGTATACAAAGAGAAAAATAAAAGTTTTCACCCTCTAGGGACTTATATTCTATTAAGGTAAAACAAAATATACACAGATTAATAAATATAAAATATATGAAAATAATGTGGGAAAGGGTTAATAATTCCAGAGACCAGGAAATGACTTGTGTGGGAAGAAGCATTTCAGCTAAGCCTTGGAAGAAACTAGGAATCCTAAAATGTAGAGGTAAAGAGGGATTGCATTCTGAGCTGGGGGGGCATCCTGTAGAAAGGTACATGAATGGAAAGTATGTACAATACAGAGAAGAGTAAGTAGGCCATTCTGGATGAAATACAAATTGTATGAGGGGAGTGTTGTTGTTGTTGTTGTGTCATTTTCAGTCATGTGACCCCATTTGGGGTTTTCTTGGCAAATATACTTGAAGTGGTGTGCCATTTCCTTCTCCAGCTTATTTTACAGATGAGGAACCTGAGGCAAACAGGGTTAAGTTACTTACCCACAGTCACACAGCTAGTAAGTGTCTGAGGCTGGATTTTAACTCAGGTTTTCCTAATTCCAAGCCCAGTGCTCTATTCACTATACTACCTACCTGTACCATGAAGGGAGTAATTAATATGCAGTCTGTCTGGAAAAATAAAGAAATGACAAACCACTCTAGTTTCTTTGCCAAGAAAATCCCAAGTTGGATCACAAAGAGTCAGGTGCAACTGAGATTGCTGAATAACAACAAAAACAACTGGAAAGATAACCTAGAACCAGATTGTGAAGACTTTATGTACCAAAGGAGGTAGTGTTTTATTCTAGAAGCAACAGTGAATCACTGGAGCTTCTAGAGTAAAGGATTGACATGATTACAGAAACCACATGCGTTAAATGACTTGCATGAAACTTTCTGTCACCTACCTCAATGGTTCTAAATGTTGGATTTTTTCTTCAGAAAGGTTTATTAGAATTCAAACTAAATCATGGAATATCCTTGAGGTAGAGGTATGATAGATGTGTGCCCAAAAGGGGGCAGCTAGATGGTGCGGCAGATACAGTGAAGGGCCTAGAGGCAAGAAGACTCATCTTCCTGAATTCCCTAGGAAAGTCACTTACTCCCGTTTACCTCAGTTTCCTCAAATATACAGAGATAGAGAAAAAATAGCAAACCACTCCAATGTCTTTGCTAAGAAAATGCCAAATAGTGTCACAAAGAGTCAGACACAACTGAAAATGCCTGAACAGTATCTGAAGGAATTGTATTCATTGTTCTTTTGCACTGGAAAAAAATATATATTCTATGTGATAACACATAGGGAAAATATTATAATCTTGCCATCACTACTGTTTTTCCATGTTACAGTATCAACACAAATCTTCAGTATTTTTTTAAGATAAAGGAAAACATTGCTAACAGAGACTGCACCAATGTGATAAAATAATGGGACTTGGCAGATGCCCAGGAGCCCCCACCTGAAGTTTCATTTGGAATTGATTGAATTGGGTGAGACTGAGAGACTAAGTACCTACTTGTGATGATTAAATCTGGACCACACCTGGCTGGCCCTGAGGAGAGTGTGTTCTCAGAGGCTATAGACTTCAACATCAGCAGGAGACCTATTAATCTTAATACTGCCTACCGTGAGCAAACATGTAAATAGGAAAAATAATTAAAATGTTTCCTACACTTTATAACCTTTTAAATATATTTCATGCTATCTTCCCTTCTAGTTCTCAGCCAATCAACTTGAAGAACCTCCCATTTCTGGGAGGAGGACAGGAAGTAGGAAGCTGAGGCTGGTGGAGGGGATCTGGCTCTTTTGGTTCAAGACATTAGCTTGGTGGTAGGACTTCATGTGGGCTGTTAGGAAAGCTAGGATTTCAATGCTATGAGGAATCTGTTCTGAATCTTTCTCTCTATTCACTATCTTATATCTTTTAATAAACCCTTAAAAGCCTAAACTCTTCATGAATTTATCAGTGATTTTAGCCAGTTTCCCCTCAAAACTGAGGGGGACAGATTAGAACCCACATTTAGATTTTTAAACAACACACCAATATGAGCAATGAGCTTTATTCTGGTGTAAATGTCAGTAATACTTTCTCTGGCCAGAGAAAAAGTTGAATAATTTCTGTCATTTTAAAAGCACAGAATCCTAAAATTATAAGGGACCCTAGATGTCATCTAATCCAACCACTAACTGATGTTTCTCCTCCATATCCAACTTCTGCTCAAACACCTTCAGTGAAGTACTTTGAAGTAGCTATTTGTGACATCTAATAATTAAGAAGTTATTCTTATATTGGACTAAAATTAATTTCCCTATAATTTCTGCCTATTAATCTTAATACTGCCTACTATGAGCAAACATGTAAATAAACTCTTCACTATCAAGATTGTCCTTATATGGACATACTCCAATTTGTCATTGTATCCCCTAAAATGTAGTGCCTATAATTATATTACAACATTCCAGATACAGTTTCCTCAATGGAAGTATCACCTCCCATTTTCCACACACTATACTTTTATCAACATAGCTTAAGATAAGGTTTGCAGAGTGAATCAGAGATCTGGCCTCACAGTCAGAAAGACCTGGGTTCAAGAGGACTTGATATATTTGAATATGTGACCTTGGATTGGTTATTTAACCAGTCAGTGGCCCAAACCACTCTTTAAGACCAGGTGCAAAAAAAAAAAAAAAAGACAAAAAGTACCTCACTGAATTGGAGGTTCCTAACTGGGAGCTTTTGAGACCAATTAAAACATAGATCTGGTCAGTCAATAAGCATTTATTAAGCACCTACTATGTTCCAGGCACTGTGCTAAGAGTTGGAGATACAAAGTAAGGGAAAAGATAATTTCTACTCTCAAAGAGCTAACAGATCTATTTTTTAAGTATCATATTGGCATTTTTGTCTTCCATGTCACACTAGTGACTCATATTGAATTTACAATATTATAAAATCTTTAGTTTTACATGAAATATTGTCTAGCCACATCCCTATTTCTCACACTCTTCTTGAATAATTCATTTTTTAAATGTAACTGCAGGACTTTGCTCTGGCAGGTTCTACTGAATTAGAAAGGCTTTCAGCAATGAACTGTATCTATTATCCAAGAACCAAGTTCATAGAGGATCATCACCAGAAGGTAGATGATTATTATTTTTTACCACAGCATTTTGCCAAAGCCATATACTAATCTATTAAAGTTTATTGATGGACAGGGTATCCACAATTGTGTAATCATAGATATTTTGAAGTTTTGAGATAAATCATATATTATTCAGTGCATCATTCTAGACATTCAAATCGTTTTGAAAGGAAGGAAGGAAGGGAAAGAGGGAGGGAGGAAGGGAGGGAGGGAGGGAGAAGGAGCGGAAGGGAGGAAATAAGAATTCATTACGCACTTACTATGTGCCAAAGCACACTGTACTAAGCACATTACCAATATTATTTCATTTGATCCTCAAAATAACCCTGAGAGGGGCAGCTAGATGGCAAAGTGGTTAAAGCACCGGCCCTGAATTCAGGAGTACCTGAGTTCAAATTCGGCCTCAGACACTTGACACTTACTAGCTGTGTGACCCTGGGCAAGTCACTTAACCCCCATTGCCTGCACAAAAACAAACAAACAAACAAACAAAATAACCCTGAGAGATAAGAGACGTTATCCCAATTTCTTACAGTTGAGAAAACTGAAGCATACAGAGGTTAAAGTGACTTGCCCAGGGTCCCATAGCTAGTAAATATCTAAAGAGACTTTGGGGGGGTCTCATTCTGTTGCTTACTATACTAGCTTTCTCTCTTAGCTTTATGGTATCTGAACATTTAATAAGCATGCAAACTACATCATCATCTAGGTCATTTATAAAAACATTGAACTAAACAGCAGCAGGCATAGATCTCTAATGGACTCTACCAGATACCTTACTCCAGATAGACAAAGATTCATTAAACACTCTTTGATAAGATAATTTGAAAGTAAACTTAACTGACTCCCTAGTGCACATATGTCCATCCTATCAGCAAGATTATCATGAAAGGCTGCCAAGTGCTTTGCTGAAATTCAGGTATACCATGCCAAAGCATTTCTCTGATAGCCCATCTAATAACCCTGTCCAAAAAGGAAATGAGATTCAGCTGGCATGATTTGAACCCATGCTGGCTCATAGTGACCTTCATTCCTCTTTCCAAGTGCTCACAAGCCATCATTTAATTGTCCTACTAGAATTTTGCTAGGGATTAATGTCATGGGTCTATAGTTTATAAGATTCTACTTCTTTTTGAAAACTGGGAAAATGATTATTCATTCTATCTCTGACATTTACTACCTGTGTGACTTTGGCAAGTCACTTAACCCCCTTCAGCCTCAGTTTCCACATCTGTAAAATGAGGAGGTTGGACTGTATGTCCTCTGAGACCCCTTCTGGTTCTAGATATAGAACCCTATGAAACAATCATATGATCTAAAATCATCAAAATGGGATTATCAGTGATGTATGTTATTTACATTTTATACTACCCCAAAGTTTTCATAGCATTCACCTTATAATGTGTGGTTCAGCCCTTGGAATCAAGAGACCTGGATTCGAATTTAATCTCACATAGTATCTTTTTATAAGTATCTCAGTCTCCTTATTTGTAAAATGCAGATAACAATTCTTTCATTACCTAACCTACAGGCTGGTTGTGATGAAAGCACTTTGCAAACCTTAAAAGACTATATAAATGTAAATTATTAGTATTCCCATTATACAGATAAAGAAATTAAGGTGCAGGGAGAGTAACTGATTTGTCTGTGTTCACATAGGTAATTAAGTATTAGAACTAGGATCTGAATCTGAGTGTCTTAAAACCAAACCTAGTTCTCTTTCCACTACACTATAAGTAAAAATTATTTCAGTATTCTCAAATAGAATCTGTCTGGACTAGATGATTCTCAATCATTTAGAGAAGATAGGTATTTTTAAAGTAACTTCTTCCTTGATTTTCAATTCCCACAAATGTATTTATTCTCTCCTTTTCCATCTGAAGTTCATTTTCTTTTTCATAGAAATCAAAAGTAAACTAAGAGTTGTCACTTTTTTCTCCATCATCCAATCATCAGTCTTATAATATTTCTAACTTACCTTGCAGTCTCTAGTTAAGAGTCCAATGTATTGGAAAGTGAATTACTGCCTACTAGGACTTACTTTGCAATGTATACAGCTTCAGCTAGATGGCGTGGTGGATAGACCTCCAGGCCTGCAGTCAGAAAGATCTGAGCTCAAATCTGTCTTCAGACATCTACTAGCTGTGTGACCCTGAGCAAGTCACTGAACCACTTTCTGCCCCAGTTTCCTTATCTATACAATTGGGATCATAATAGCACCTACCCAATAGGGTTCATGGGATAACAATTGTAAAGTGCTCAGCACAGTGCCTGATACATACTAAGTACTGTATAAATATTAGCAATCATCATCATTATTATAATCAACATGCATCTGTTGAGCCTCTTTTACTATAATGGCTCTATGGTCAAGGAAATTATTTCTAAAGGTTTCTGTTGGTCACAGGGAAATTAACTCAGAGAAAACAAAGGCATCATCAGCTGAAATTTCTTTGGACAGCCTTTTCTAAAAAGAAAACCAGTATTAAGGAATGACTGATGTAAAAAATAAAAGAAGGCTCAGCTAGGTGGCACAGTGGATAAAGCACCAGCCCTGGATTCAGGAGAACCTGAGTTCAAATCCAACATCAAACACTTGACACTTACTAGCTGTGTGACCCTGGGCAAGTCACTCAATCCTCATTGCCCGACAAAATAAATAAATAAATGAAAATAAAAATAAAAGAAGATAGAATTAAAATGGAAAGGTAGAAAAACTATTAAAAACCTTTTCTCCAAAACCTTCCTAAATTCTAAGAAATCAAGCAACATCATAGTTAACTACAAGTATAAAATTTATTCTATGACTGAATTTGTTATTTGATATATGTGAAATATTAACCTTCATTGGAGGTCTCTTTTATAATGAATGTTTATCATAGATTCATGTATATTTTACAGAATTTAGAGGATGATTTTACATAGCTATGTGAAGAGGGATTCCCTATAGATACAGAAATTGCCCAGATGTCCCAGCTTGTATATGAAATGATACCATTTGCAGCAAGCCTTGGGACATTGCTGAGCCAGGAAAACAACAAGAGATGAATACCTCTTGTCTAGGGTATAACAGACTGTTAGATGGATAAGTTTAATAGCTCATCTGTCACAGTGTGTGTGTGTGTGTGTGTGTGTGTGTGTGTGTGTGTGTATCTTGGACAGACACAATGTTGTGTGGATATGCTTAGCCCAGAATTAAACAAAAGTAAAGGGGGTTAATTGGAGGACAGCTAGGTAGCACAGTGGATAAAGCACCGACCCTGGATTCAGGAGGACCTGAGTTCAAATCCAGTCTCGGACACTTGACACTTGCTAGCTGTGTGACCCTGGGCAAGTCAATTAACCCTCATTGCCCCACAAAAAAGTGGGGGGGAGTCTGTGGGAAGCTGAAGAATTTCCTTAATGACCCCAAACTTCACTCTGAAATTAAATTTCATCTTTTCTATACCAAATTTCTATGGGTGTTACTGTAGGGTTGTGAATCAAAAACACTAGTCCCTGAAAAGTTAAAATTAAGTATCATTTAGATAGTGATAGAGAGGCATGTAGTGGCCAAATCCAATCCACCCTGTGCAAAGCTTCCAAAGTTATATTCCTAAAGCAAAAGTCAAGCAATGTTATTCTCTTGTTCAAGAATTGCCAGTAGCTCCCTCTTGTCTGCAGGATCAAATAAACTTTTCTGTTTGAAATTTAAAGCCCTTCACATTTTGGTTCAGTCTTTTCATCAAGCATAATACATATCATTTTTCTCTTTTTTTGGTTTTGGTTTTTGTTTTTGTCTTTGTTTGTTTTTTGGGGGGGTGCCGTGCAATGAGGGTTAAGTAACTTGCCCAGGGTCACACAGCTAGTAAATGTCAAGTGTCTGAGGCTGGATTTGAACTCAGGTCCTTCTGAATCTAGGGCCAGTGCTTTATCCACTGCACCATCTAGCTGCCCCCATTTTTCTCTTTTTTGCAATTTATTATTTACTTATTTTTAACATTATTTTGGGGGGGGTGAGGCAATTGGGGTTAAGTGACTTGCCCAGGGTCACACAGCTAGTAAGTGTCAAGTGTTTGAATCTGGATTTGAACTCAGGTCCTCCTGACTCCAGGGCCGGTGTTCTATCCACTGTGCCACCTACCTGCCCCTTTTTAACATTCTTGTTTGTTTGGTTTTTGTTTGTTTGTTTTGGGTTTTTTTTGTTGTTGTTTTAACATTCTTTTTTAAAATTTTTGAGTTCCCAATTCTCTTTCTCACTCTAGCATATACCCTTCCCACTGAGAAGGCAAGCAATATAATATCAATTATATGTGTAAAGGGGGCAGCTAGGTTGCACAGTGGATAAAGCACTAGCTCTGGATTCAGGAGGACCTGAGTTCAAAGCCAGCCTCAGACACTTGACACTTACTAGCTGTGTGACCCTGGGCAAGTCACTTAACCCTCATTGCCCCACAAAAAAAATTATATGTGTAAAATCATGCAAAACATTTCCATACTAGCCATGTTGCAAGAAAAAGCAAGAAAAATAAAGTGAGAAAAATATGTTTCAATTTGCATTCAGAATTTATCAGTTCTCTCTCTGGAGATAGTATCATGAGTCTTTTGGAATCATCATGTATTGCTGTGTTGATCAGAGTAGCTAAGTCTTTCACAGAAGACTATTATTATAATTATTATCTTACTACTATAATCATTATAATATTGCTGTTGCTGCATACAATTATCTGGTTTTACTCACCTCATGCTGCATCAATTCATATAGGTCTTCCAAGGCTTTTCTGAAACCATCCTGCTCATCATTTCTTATAGCACAATAGTATTCCATCACAATCATTTACCACAACTTGTTTAGCCATTTCCTAAATGATGGACATGCCCTCAATTTCCATTTCTTTGCCACCACAAAAAGAGTTGCCATAAATATTTTATAAATATTTTTGGAAAGATCATTTTCCTCTTTTTCTTATGTTTTGGGGATACAGACCTAGTAGTGGTATTTCTAGGTCATCAAACGGTATCAGTTTTAAGGCCCTTTGGCCATAGTTCAAAATTGTTCTTCAGAATCATTGGGCCAGTTCACATCTTCACCAACAGTGCATGTGTCCTAATTTTCCATATCGCCTCTAGCATTTGTCATTTTTCTTTTTTGTCACTTGTTTTGATTTGCATTTCTCTAATCAGTTGTGATCTAGAGCATTTTTTCATGTAATTAAGATAGCTTTAAGATTTCTTCTGAAAACTGTATGTTCATATTCTTTGATCATTTATCAGTTCAGGAATGGCTCTTATTTTTATAAATTTCATTCAGTTCCCTCTTTATTTGATAAATGAGGACTTTATCAGTTGGATAATTTTTTAATATTACTTCATTGTCCATGATACCTTTTGCAAAATGCAGTTTTCCTAATTATTTATTTTAATTAATTCCATTTTTGGTTTTATCTGAGATCATAATTGCTACCCCTGCCTTCTTTTAACTCAGCTGAAGCAAAATAAATTCTATTCTAGCTCCTTATTTTAATTTTGTATGTGTCTTTCTGTTTCAAGCATGTTTCTTGTAAACAACATGTTTTTGAATTCTGATTTCTAATGCATTCTGCTATCTGCTTCCATCTTATGGGTGAGTTCATCCCATTCACATTCACAGTTATAATTACTGTATATTTCCCTCAACCCTTTATTCTTCTGGTTTTCCTTCTCGCTATCTTTCTGTCCTTCCTCTCCTCAAAAGTCTATTTTTCTGTAACCACTGCCTCCCTTAATCTGCCCTCCCTTTTATTTACCCCCCTTCTTTCTCTTAATCTCTTCCCATCCTACTTCTTTGTTGGGTAAGATAAATGTCTATACTTAACTAAATGTGTATAGATTCTTCCCTTATTGAACAAATTTAGATGAGAGTGAATTTCAAGGACTACCCACTCTTCCCATTTTCTCCTTCACTGTAAAATCTCTTTCTTGTGTGCCTCTTTTAAGTGAGATAATTTTCATCATTCTTCCTCTCCCTTTCCCCTTCTTCCAGTGCATCCCTCTTTCTTACCCATCCATTTTTTAGATAATCCCATTGTAATAAATTCACTCCCATGCCTTCAGTCTACATAGAGTCCTAATAGCCCTAATAGTGTTAAAGTTCTTAGGATATATATATATACGTATGTATAATCTTCCCATATAGGAATGTGTACACTCTATCCATATTGAGTCCCTTATAATTTCTCTTTCATGTTTATATTTTTATGTTTCTCTGGAATCTTATGTTTAAATATCAAATTCAGCTCTGGTCTTTTCATCAGGAATGCTTGAAAGTCCTCTATTTTATTAAATATCCATTTAAAGAATTATACTCAGTTTTGCAGACTAAACAATTCTTGATTATAATCCTAGCTCCTCTACGCTCTGGAATATCATATTCCAACCCCTCCACTACTTTTATGTGAAAACCATTAAATCTTGTGTGATCCTGACTATTGATTCATACTATCTGAATTGTTTCTTCTTGAAGTATTTTCTTTTAAACCTGGAAGTTCTGGAATTTGACTATAACATTTCTGGGAGTTTTCATTTTGGGAACTCTTTCAATAGCTGATTTGTGGATTCTTTCCATTTCTATTTTGCCCTTTGGTTATAGGATATTGGGACAGTTTTCCTTTATACTTTCTTGAAATATGATGGTTAAGCTCTTTTTTATGCTGGTTTTCAGATAGTTGAATAATTCTTAAATTATCTCTCCTTGATATATTTTCCAAGTCAGTTGTTTTTCCACTGAGCTATTTCACATATTTTTCTATTTTTTCTTCCTTTTGACATTGTTTCATTGTTTCTTGATACCTCATAAAGTCATTAGCTTGCATTTGTCTGATTATAACTCTTTAAATTTTCTTCAGTGAATTTTTTAACCTTTTTTCCATTTGTCCAACTCTGCTTTTTAAGGAGTTCTTTTCTTGAGTGAATTTTTGTGCTTCTTTTATCATATGACCGATTTTTTTAAAGTATTATTTTGTTCAGTGTTTTTGTGCCTCTTTTATCAAACTGTTAATTATATTTTCTTAATTTTCTTGCATCTCTCTCATTTCATTTCAACTTTTTCCTCTACACTATTGTCTCTTTCTTTAACTTTCCAGGATTTGTTGTTGGGCTTGTGTCCATTTGCATTTTTTCTTTCTTTTTTTTTTTGTAGCTGTTTTCATTTTCTTGTATTCTTCTTAGTTTGTGTCTTGCTCTTCCATTTACCACAGTAGCTTTTTATAGTCAGGTTCTTTTGATATTTTTGTTTGCTCATTTTTACAGCCTATTTCTTGACTTGGAATTTTATGTGAAAGTTGGGTTCTGCTCACTTGGGGATGGAAAGGCACTGTCCCAAGGTTCACACTTTTTTGCACTGTTTTCAGAGATAGTTTGTGGTATTTATTTTGTATTTACTTATACATGTGTACTCTATTTCCCCTAATTAGAATGTAAGCATCTAGAGTGGAGAAACCATTTCATCTTTATCTTTATATACCTAGCATGATTGACTAACTTTTTGCATGTGAGCATATCGCCACACCATGGCAAGTGAGGAACCACAAAGAACAAAATAAAAAAATGTTGAACATAAGATTACAGATCCTGTGTTCAACTGGAACCAGATGGAACTTTAAAGGCTATCTAATAAAACTTCATCATTTTATAGATGAGGAACTGAGGCCCAAGGAGGTTAAATAATTTTATCAAGGTCACACTGATCCTTTTCACTGTAACAATGTCATCAAAAAACCAAGATTATCTACTCATGTGCCAATATCAAGGTATAACTATTGGACAGCCTAAATTCTATACTGGTATTCTCATCATGTCAAGAGAAGGTGAAGCTACCAAGCACATTATATGGACCCTCTGTGGTAAATGTGTGGGAAAACTAGAAATCACAGAGGATGAGCAGTCATGGATGGGTTGTTAACTCCATCACCAAAAGAAACTCTTGAAACAATGAGACCATAGACCCCTTTGAATATTTGGGTTTAATGTTGCCATAGGAGCTCCTGACACAACCACTCCAAAAAACTCCTAATAAAGCCATAAGACAATTTCTGGAACAACAGAACTCACAAATGAATGGGATGAGATGATTTTCCAGTCAAAAACTGCTTAGAAGTTTGGCAGGAGGGATCTGCTGTACTGGGATGGGAGGAGAGCCCAACCCCATGGTCTCACTGACACAGATCCAGTCCCAGACAGCCTACCCTAGAGAAATTTACCCCCTGGAGCCTCCAAATCAGCTACAGTGCCAGTGTCTTCTGGATTAAGCTCACAGTCTGGTGAAAGAACTGAGCAGTTGACTGGGAGAGAATACAGGGGGTTTTGCTGGAGCTGAGGTGGAATTTGGTTGTTCTACCCTAGCTGCTGGGAACCAGGAAGCAATCTTGAGTGGCAGCTCCCCAGGTGGGGGAGGGGCACAGCCTCACCAGAGCTATTAACCCCAAACAACTTTTATTTCATGGTTGGATAGCAAGTAGGCCTGGGGTTATTTACAGACCTGAGCACAGGCCAGGTGAGTGAAGAACCTGCCTCTCCTTAAAATATACCACATGGGACACCCTGAAGCTTTGGACAGTGCAGCCTGGAAGCAGTGCCCCACTTTAAGAAGGAGTTAAAAGTCAAGAAATAGATGGGAAAGATGAGTAGACAGAGAAAAATGTGGACCATATAAAGTACCTTTAGTGACAAGGAAGATCAAAGTACACCCTCAGAAGAGGATAGCAACATCAGGGCTCCTGCATCCAAAGCTTCCAAGAAAAATATGAATTGGTCTCAGGCCATAGAAGTGCTCAAAAAGGACTTTGAAGATAAAGTAGGAGAGGTAGAGGGAAAAATGAGGGTGATGCAGGAAAGTCATGAGAAAAAAGTCAACAGCTTGAAAAGCCAAATGGAAAAGTTCTCTGAAGAAAATAATTGTCTAATAATTGAGTTGAACAAATGGAAGCTACTGACTTTATGAGAAACCAAGACACAACAAAGCAAATCAAAATGAATAAAAAAATAGAGGGCAATGTGAAATATCTTCTTGAAAAAAACTGCTGACCATGGAAAATAGATCCAGGAGAGATAATATGAAAATTATTGGACTACTTGAAAACCATGATCAAAAGAAGAGCTTAGATATCATCTTCCAAAAGATTACCAGGGAAAATTGCCCTGATATTCTAGAAACAAAAGGTAAAGCAGAAATTGAAAGAATCCACCCATCACCTCCTCGAAGAGATCCCAACATGAAAACTTCCAGAGCCAAATTCCAGAGCTCCCATACCAAGGAGAAAATATTGCAAGCAACCAGAAAGAAACAATTTGAGTACCATGTAGTCACAGTCATGATAGCACAGGATCTAGCAGGTTCTACATTAAAGGATCAGAGGGCATGGAATATGATATTCTGGAGGGCAGAAGAATTGGGATTACAACCAAGATTCATCTAACCAGAAAAACTGAGTATAATCTTTCAGGGGGGAAATGGGACTTCAGTGAAAAAGAGGATTTTCAGACATTCTTTTTTTTTTTTTTTAGTTAGGCAATTGGGGTTAAGTGACTTGCCCAGGGTCACACAGCTAGTAAGTGTTAAGTGTCTGAGACCTGATTTGAACTCAGGCACTCCTGACTCCAGGGGACGTGCTCTATCCACTGCTCCACCTAGCTGCCCCTCAGACATTCTTGATGAAAAGACCTGAACTGAATAGAAAGTTTGACTTTCAAATGCAAGACCCTAGAGAAGTATAAAAAGGTAAACAGGAAAAAGAAATCATGAGGGATGTCACAAGGTTAAACTGTTTACATTCCTGCATGGGAAAATGATATGTCTAACTCATAATAACTTTCTCAATATTTGGACAGATGATAGGAATACATTTAGACAGAGGGTACAGGTGGGAATTGATTATGAAGGGATATATGTAAAGCATTTATTTTTTGTTTATCTTTTTTTAGGGTGGTTGGGGTTGGATGCCATGCCTGGGGTTGCAGAGTTGCTAAGTGTTTTGTGTCTGAGACAGGATTTGTACTCAAGTCCTTCTGGGTCCAGGGTGGGTGCTTTGTCCACTATGTCAGCTAGCTACCCTATGATTACATCTTTAGGGTAAAATTGATGGGGGAGAGGATTGCACTGGTGGAGGGTGAAGGGGAGAGGTAGAATTGGGTGAAATCTCACATGAAAGAAGCAGGAAAGAGCTTATGGAGTGGGGAGAGAAATGGGGGAGAAATGGGACGGTGAATGACCCTTACACTCATCAGAATTGGCTCAAAGACCTTACTCTTATCAGCATTGTCTCAAGGAGGGAATAACATAGACACTCAATTGGGTGGAGTAATCTATATCTAACCTAGCAAGAAAGTAGGAGGGGAAGGGGATAAGGAGGGAGGGGTGAAAGAAGGGAGGGCAGAGCAGGAAAGAGGGCAGTCAGAAGCAAAACACTTTTGAGGAGGGATTGGGTAAAAGAAGATAGAAAATAGAGTAAATATCATGGGGAGGGAATAGGATGGAGGAAAACAATTAACAATAGTAATTGTTAAAAAATTTGGAAGCAGAAGCAAGAGTAATGTAAGATGATGATGATGGTGACTTATTGATTGATGGATTGATGATGATTGGAGGAAGATGAGAATTGATTGAGGATGAGGATTGATTTATGATGATGAGGATTGATTGAGCAGAATGATGAAGATTGATGGATGATGAATGATCTATGATTGATGGATGATGACAAAACATACAGTACTTTGCTGGGCTATTGTGAAGAAAATTCTTTGTCAGCTATAAAGTACTATATAAATGTTACCTATTACTGTTGTTGCAATAATCATCCTCCTGGGTTTATTATGAGGAAATCTCTCTTTAAAATACTATATAAATGTAGTTTACTAAAAGAAATGATGAGCAGGATGCTATCAGAAAGACCTGGAAGAACCTGCATGAGTTAATGCAAAGTGAAATGTACTGTATACAATATAACAGCAATATTGTGAGATGATCTTCTGTGAATGACTTGGTTATTTTCAGCAATGCAATTATCCAAGGCAACTCTGAAGGTCTTATTAAAAATGCAATCCATCCACAGAGAACTGATGGTATTTGAATACAGATTGAAGCATAATTTTTTGTTAGTTCCTTTATCTGAAGTTTTGTTGTTGTTGTTTTTTCTTTCACAACCTGGCTAATGTGGAAATGTTTTGCATGACTGCTCATGTATAGCTTATATTGAATTGTTTGAGTTCTTGGGGGTGGGAGGAAAGAGGGAGGAAGAGAATTTGGAACACAAAGTTTTTTTTTAAATTGACATAAAAATTTGTATTTTACATCAAATTTGGGAAAATAAAATTCTAAATATAAAATAAATAAAGTTGCTATAGCTTTTCTTTTATTATGAATTATTGATCATATTTATAACTTCTTTTATCTGATTTCTCAGGAATAGAAATGTGATCTATAATACTGATCCTATGGAAACAGATCAGATTCACTCTGTGATAAAGTTTCCAAAAGGAATGTCCTATGGCAGAAAATGAACTCTATTTGTATATGTAATTATTAAAGCTACAAGTACTTGTTGGCATAAGAAGCAGCAGCAGCAACATCCTCCCAAGTACTCAGAGACCATCATTATAATGTGGACAAATTGGAATAAGATGCTGATGGTTTTAACAGGGAATAGGACTATTTAATTCCTAATATGCTTCTTGGTCTTCATTATGTATATTTGACTGAGTGAAGTAATGAAATGTGAAGTGGTAAAAAAAAAAAAAGATGCCTATAATTTTGTTGTTGCTGTAGGTACTATATTCCTTTTTTTTAAAAAATCTTGTTAGTATGCCATCTGACTTCTCATCTTATTTATTTCAGGCTCTGGTTCTGTGCTCGTTTCAATAGCTGACCTTATTCATGCCTTACCCCTATGGATAATTTCAACATGGGATCCACCACTTGTAGTCCAATTACATTCCACAATAATCAAACTGTGAATGAACAGAAGGCACTTGAGTTTTCTTACCTTTTCAGTTCCAAGATTCTGCTGAGATTGTTCTATTAATCTAGTAGGTTCTTTATATGTATGTGTGTGATCTTTATTTAGCAGAGCACAGTGAGATGGGAAGGAGTAAACATCTGATTGTTAGTAACTAAATGGGGGGGTTGGGATTTCATTTTCTAGGTTACTTAAAGCTGCTTCACATTTATTATCTCATTTGAGATTCATCAATATAGGACTTTATATTTCTCCCAGTTGAATTTTATCCTGTTTGTCTCAGTCCATCTGTTCCAGTCTGTCAAGATCTTTTTGAATCTAAGTTCCATCATGCTACATATTAGCTATCCCTCCCAGAGCTGTCATCTGCAAATATGATAAACATGCCTTCTGTGTCTTCTCCCATCACTGATTTTTAAATGTTGAACAGCAGAGTGCCAAGTACAGAATCCTATAGGATGTACCTAAAAACCTGACTCTACAGTTGATATTTAACTGTTGTGATCAATTTTTCAACTATTTGTGAATCAACCTAGTTTTACCATTCTCCAAACCACATTCCTTTCTTTCCACTGAAAAGATAAAATCGGAAAGTTTTAAAAATATATTTGTGAAATCAAAATACACCATGTCTACAGTACTCCCCCTGATTTACCAATCTAGTAAACCTAGGAACTCTCCTGTATATTTATCACATTCTGGGTCATATTCTACCTTGTATCACACTTGTTTGTGAACTGATAACATCCTTGAAGACAAGGAGGTAGGTCATTTTTCATTCTCTTCTCCTAGCATAGTCCCTTGCACATGGTGAATATTTAACTTATGTTTGTTACATTAAATGATTTACTTTTAGTGAATCAATGCTCACTTTTTTAAAAAATAAATTTTATTGACATCTTTTGGAGGTTTTTTAATTTATGGAATAAGATAATCATTTCCATAACAGTATAATTTTTTTAAAATATGATTGCACATGAAACTCCAAATATATATTATATATAATTACTATTCTTTTAAAATGTATAATAAAGTTATCTTATATTTCTTTTTTCCCTTTTTTATTCCCTCCCCCCACCCCCACTCTAGAGATGGCCACCATTAGACACAAATATGTATATATGTGTGTATGTATGTGTGTGTATATATGTATATGTATAGCTATAGGTATATGTAAAATCATTCTATACATATTTCTATTTATGAGTTCTTTCTCTGGATGCAGATAGCATCTTCCTTCAAATGTCCTTTCTAGTTAAATTTGGGTATTTATAATAGTCAAAATGACTTACTCATTCAAAGTTGTTCTTAAAACAATATTGCTGTTACTGTATACAACATTCTCTTGGTTCTGTTCATTTTGATTTTCATTATTTCATGCGAGTTTGTTCATGTTTTTCTAAAATTAATGAGCTCATTATTTCTTATAGCAAAATAGTATTCCATCATGATTGTATACCACAACTTGTTCAGCCATTCCTTTTGTTTTTACATCACCTAGATTTTCTCTTTATTCCATCAGTGCCCACTCTTAAGGGAGACCAGTGATGCAATGGAGAGCACTCCCTCTGGAGTCAGAAACCTTGGGTTCTTGTTCCACCTCTAACATTTACTACCTCTATGAGTTTGGGCAAATTTCTTCACTTTCCCAGGCCTCGGTTTCTTTATCTGTAAAACGGGGGCATTGAAGTAGATAACCTCTGAGATTCCTTCTAGTTCTATATCTATGATCAATTTTCCTTTCTTCATAAACCTTCTCTTAAATAATCTTCTTTAGGATTTTTCTAGGTTCTCTCCTGCCATTTATCCCTTTCCTTTCTTTTCTTTTAATGAGGGGAAAGTTTTCTGATACTTCTCCCATGACCTAAGATTTATCAAAAATACCTAATGTAGTTTCATGATACATTGGCAAATTCTTTTGGTGCATTTAGCTATCACCTGGATTACATCAGGAGACTTGAACTGCTTTAGAGTCATTGGATGCCAACTTACTAGAATCATTCATTTTTAGGATCTTAGAGGTGGAAAAGACCTTAGGGGTCACCTAATCTAACTTCTCTATTAATAAAGGAAACTTCTACATTCTTGACAAATGATCATCCACCTCTGCCTAAGTATTTCCAGTGAATAGATAAACACTGACCTTGCAGACAGTCTGTTCCATTGATGGACAGTTCTAATATTAGATCTTCCATATATTGAACAAAAGCCCACTTTTAAACTATCTCTTCATCTATATGGAGTTTAATGTGAGGACTGTGCCCCATGCCTTGAATGTTCTCCTCCTAACCTCTGTCTCTAACACTCCTTGATTTCCTTCAAGATTCAATTCAACTGCTACCTTCTGCAAAAGGCCTTTCATCAGTTCCCCCCTACTGCTAGTAAATTCCTTTCTAAGGTTACCTTGCATCAACTCTGTGTGTGTAAACACCAGGTGGCATGATCTGGCAAGGTTAGTTGTATAAGTGAAGGAATAACCTCACCATTTGGAATTTTTCAGTTTTGCCGCAAGGCACAACCATTCTTCCCAGATCACCCCTTGCTCTGACCACTGAGAGGTCCAGGGGGCTTGAATTTTTTGTGGTCTATGTCTTTACCTTTCCCTTCACTCTAGAAGCCTAAAGTATCACCTGCCACTCTGCAACATCTAGCTGCTTCATTACTCAATAGCCTAAAGATGAATGGTCACATCACATGACTTGTCAGTCTCTCTTATTTAAGAGTTATTAAAGAAAATCAAAATTATAAAATTATCTTTTAATTGTTCATGGGGGAGGGGGCAGAGCAGGGGGAGAAGTGGTGAAAGGAAAAAAATTCATTTCCTTACCTGGCAGTCTGACAGAAAAGTTGTGTCCTCTGTCTCCTTACTTCTATGCTGCAAGGTATTCACTGCCTCTGACCTTGCAATCTCCCCATTCATAATTAAAGACAATCACAATGAAATTATAGCTGATCATAATTTTGTATGAAACAGCTTAAAGAAATAGAGAAATCACGTAGAAAAAACCTCCCAGGTATAGGCATAGAAAGTAGAAGGAAGAGGAACATTAAATCTGCATTGTCCTTTTCCTGATCTCAGAAGCGCGACGGCACTCTGCAGGCTCAGTGTGTTCCAGCCATGCCACCCCTATGAGGATTCTTTTTCTAATGAACAAAAGCTTTGGTTTTGGGAGTGTAGCCTGCAACACCAGATTCTGGTCTCTATGCTCATATAGCAAAATGTCTGTCATTGCACTGACTGTCACCATGCTCACTCCAGTCTGACCCTGAACTTCAAAATGAATTTGACTGAACTTTGTGTACCACTACTTCATCCCTACCTACCTACCTGATTTGTCTATGCACAAACCCCAAGGTGGGGAGGAATAAATGCCACCTGTCTAGACCAAAAATTCCCTGAATTCACACAGGTTTCAAAGTCTTTCCCTGATGAGAGGAAATAAATATCTTGTATATGTTGTTTCTCCCCAATAGAATATAAGTTCCTTGAGGGCAGGGAATGTTCTGACATTTTCTTTATATCTCCAGCACCAGTTCTTGGAACATAGTAAACATTTGGTAATGCTTGTTCATTGATTGACTGCTGCTGGGTTTTCTCTTCCTTAAACTGTTCCTAGATTTTAAAAAATGTTTGTATTTATCTCTATTTGTAGTCTCCTTCCATCTCTTACATGGGTCCTTTTACACCTCAGTCCATCAAAGAGTGGCCTGTTAAATCACTTTAGATTTTTACAGGCTTCCTACTATTCCTTCCTCATGACTACATTTGTATAGTTATATATATATATATATATATATATATATACATATATACATTTGTTAAATCTACTCCAATAGAATCATATTGAACTATTAATACATTGTTGATGGAACTCTGAACTGGTACAGCCAGTCTGGAAAGCAGTTTGGAACTGTGCCCAAAACGTTATTAAACTGTGCATACCCTTTGACCCAGCCATACTACTATACCCTAAAGATATTAAAGGAAAGAGGAAAAGGGCTCCTGAGTACAAAAATATTTAGAGCAGCTCTTTTTGAGGTAGCAAAGAATTGGAAAATGAAGAGGTACTCATCAATTGGAGAATAGCTAAACAATTTATAGTATATGAATTTAATGGAATACTGTTGTGGTATAAGAAATGATGAAGGGAATGGTTCAGAAAGATCAAGCAAGCCTTGTATGATCTAATAAGGAGTAAATTGAGCAGAATCAGTAGGACAATTTATAGGAAAAAGCAATATTATTATAAAGGCAAACAATTTTGAAAGACTTAAGAACTCTTACCAAACCAATAATCAATCACAATTCCAGAGGACTCATGAAAAATTATGTTACCCACCTCCTGATAAACAAGTGATGGATTTGAAGTAAAAAAAAATTTTAATCCTATATGTGTGTGTGTAAATGTATGTATACATAACATACATATGAACACGTATACATATATACAAACACCTGCTGTGCATGCATGTACACATGTGTGTATACACATATATATATGGACGTTTTCAACATTGGCATTTGTTTTGCTTAACAATGTGAGGTTTTATTTTTCATGCTTTCTCAGTGGGATGGGGGAGTGTATTTTTGCTACATTCAGAGGGTTTGTTTTAGGGTCTGTTTGGTTTTTGGCCATGTTTGAAATGGAGGCTACTGTAGTACTCCCCCTAAATCGACTGTAACTGAACAAATCCCACACCTACCCATAGATAAAACAATGTTGCTCATTCTGGCAAAGACACTTTTTAAAAATCTTAACCTTCCCTTTCTCTTTTGTAATTTGTGGAATAAAATAAGCATTTCTATAACATCGTATGATAATAAAGAAAGATTATATATGAAACTGCAAATCTATTATATACAACTTGCGATTCTATATATATATATATAAAATAGTTTTCATGTTAATTTCTTTTTCCTTTCTTTCTTCCTTCCCCCCCCCCGCCCTAGAGATAGCTACCATTAGACACAAATATGTATATATGTATAAAATCACTCCATACACACTTCCATTTATCAGTTCTTTCTCTGGATTCAGATAGCATCTTCCTTCATATGTCCTTTGTAATTAATTTGGGTATTTATAATAGTCAAAATGCCATATTCACTCAAACTTATTCTTAAAACAACATTATTGTTAAAAATTACAATTACTATGTACAATATTCTCTTGGTTCTGCTTATTTTGCTCTTCATTATTTTGTGCAAGTCTATTCTTGTTTTTCTAAGATCATTGAGCTCATCATTTCATATAGCACAGTAGTATACCATCACAATCATATAGCACAACTTGTTCAGCCATTCCCCAATTGATGGGCCTCCCCAAAATTTTCAGTTCTTTGTCACTACAAAGATAGCTTCTATAAATATTTTACAACATATAGATTCTTTTCCTTTTTCCCTAATTATCTTTAGAAAAAGACCCAGTACTAGTATTGCTGGATCAAAGGGTATAGGCAATTTAATAACTCTTAGGGCATAATTCCAGATTGCTCTCCAAAATGGTTGGATCAGTTCACAATTCCACCAACAGTGAATTAGTGCCCCAATTTTTCTACATCCCCTCCAACATTTGTCTCTCCTTCAATCATTTTAGCTAATCTAATAGGTATAAAATGATATCTTAACATTGTTTTAATTTGCATTCTCTAATCAATAAGAATTTAGAGCATTTTCATATGGCTATGTTATTTTGATTACTTTATATAAAAACTACCTGTTCATATATTTTGACCATTTATCAATTTGGGTAATGACTTGCATTCTTATAGATTTTACAAAGTTTTTTATATACTTGAGATATCAGACCTTTATCTGAGAAACTGTGTATAAACATTTTTCCAATTTTCTGCTTTCCTTCTGATCTTGTCTTCATTTATTTTATTTGTACAAAAACCTTTTAATTGAATGTAATCAAAATTATCCATTTTATACCTCACTCTGCTCTGTATTTCTTGCTTATTCATCAACTAGTTTCCTATCCATAAGCCTGATAAATGATATATTCCATGTTGCTCTTATTTTCTTGTAATATCTCCCTTGAAATTGTAATGTATCCATTTTGACCTCCCCTTGGTAAATGGCATAAGATATTGATCTATACCCAATTTCAATCCATGCTTTGTTCCTTCTCTACCTGAGACAAAGGCATATTCCTCAGTTTCATCCCATGGCAGTCATAGTAATGACCATCACTAAGCAGCATCAAATAGATATTGCTTTTTAAAGTCTATGACCGTGAGTTCATAACTAACATGCCTTAGAAGTCAATGCTATCAAATAGCTAAAACTCTTATTTGAACCCTTCATCACAGAGAGACTGGAGAATAAAATTAATTTAAAACAAAATACCCTCTTGTTTCAGAAACTTATTGGTCACCTATTACATGAAGAACATGACACCAAACAATTTGGACAGATATAAAAGAAATTGACAACAAGGTCCTAGTGGCACAAGTTGATTATCTAGATGTGGAAATGAAACACTTGAAGTGACTAAGCATTTACTATTTCTATTTATCCATATTGTATAGATAAACTAAGTAAATAGGTACCCCCTAAGTACTTTCAACATTCAGTTTATCAATAGAAGATGGAATTGAGTATGTTGTGAAATCACAAAAGGGAGGCTCAAAAAAGATGATTTAGGCTCACTTGAAATGACTGGGATAGGTATGTTGATTTTAAAAACCCTTAAAAGTGTAAGCACTTAAAGGTCAAACTAAGCTTTGATGTTAACACTCCATTAAAATGGATGGGGAGGGTTCACACTTGTGTTGGTATTATAATATTTCAGCACATCTGGCCTCTGAGCAAACAAGATGGCATACTGCAGACTGATTTATAGTCTAAAGATTACCTTCATAACCAGAAGGACTAGAATTTTGCAGTTAACTTTTGATTTGGTTTATTTTAGGCACAGTAAGAGCCACTGCCAACAAAGAGTCAATGATTGTGCAAATTATCATGAAAAAGACCTGCAATTACAGGAATATAATGTTTTCACTGCACCTTTTTCTCCACCTCATAAACGTAGCCTTGGATCGCAATCTTGCCAAACAATATATTCCCATCATTTGGAGGGGTAATTGGGGGAGGGAAGAGGTTTTGATTTGTTTTGTTGTTTTTCTAAAGCACAAAGTCATGATTATAACTACTAACAGTGCTTACCAGGTCCAGGATAATTCTTTCAGAGTCTAATTATAAACTTATGATACACATCAATAATCTAGAACATCTGTGAAATGTAAACGTAGGTTACCCCTAAGGCCTATTCAAAAAAGAGAATTAACTTAAAAGCCTTCACATGAACAGGGGGAAAGCATTTGTCTTACAGTATAGTACGGCACATGGCAATATAAATGGACTCATGAGTAAAGATAGGATAGGGACCTGGCATGTGATTTCACCAATGTAAAGAATTCCCAGAAGAAGAAACTCCCTCTAACAATGCAGGCCAGTATTTTTTCTTCAATTTGTATTTATTAGAAGCATAACTTGAACCCAGGTCTTCCTAACTGGGTTTCTAACAACTGCAATGGTGCCACATTGTTTCTCTATATGAGTAAAGCTATAAATGTGGGGTCTTGTTTCCTGTCTTTGAATGTCACTCTGGATCTGATGTCCTGCACTTAATTTAGCAAACAACACACACAAATTATATGAGAACTCTTGTGAAATGAATACCTGAAAAGTGCTTTAATGACAATCATTCATCTAGGCTTTAAGAGCAACCCTTAATGGCAACTTTTCTAGAGGTTTCCCCTTTGTACACTAGGGATCTGTGCTTAATCTGTTCTGTTTTTAACATTTTTTTCAGTGATTTGGTTAAGGGTACAGGTGGCATGCTTATCAAATCTTCAAATAACACAAAGCTAGTAGAGATAACTAACACACTGTATGCCAGAGTAAGGGACCAGGATTTCAGATTCAGTGTCCAAGAAGTTTTTGACAGGATATAACACTGGGCTGAATCTAATAAGATGAAATCCAGTGGGGATCAATATAAAAGTCTTATGCTTGTGTGTTTTTTAAAATCAATAATAAACATTTATTAAGCACCTACTGTATGCCACATACTATGCTAAGCATTGGGCTTTAAAAAAGAAGCAAAAGAAAACCCCATAGGGGCAGCTAGGTGGCGCAGTGGATAGAGCACTGGCCCTGGATTCAGGAGTACCTGAGTTCAAATCTTGCCTCAGACACTTGACACTTAATAGCTGTGTGACCCTTGGCAAGTCACTTAACCCCCATTGCCCTGCAAAAAAAAAAAAAAAGAAGAAAAAGAAAAAGAAAATACCCAGAGCCAAGAGATAGAAAATCTTATTCATGGAACAGCCAGGAGACCAGTGTCACTAAATTGAAGATTATATTCTATCGAGTAAGGTATAAGAAAACTGAAAAGATAGAAGGGGGCTAAGTTACAAAGGGCTTTGAGAATGCCCATCAATTGAGGAATGGCTAAACAAGCTGTGCCCTATGATTGTAATGGAATATTATTGTACTATAAGAATTGACAAGCATGATGATTTCAGAAAAACCTGGAAAGACTACATGAAATGATGCATAGTGAAGTGAACAGAACCAGGAGAATGTTGTTCACAGTAATAGCAATATCATTTGATGACTTAGCTATTCTCAGCAATAGAATGATCCAAGACAGACCCAAAGAACTAGTGATGAAGCATATTATCCTCTTCCAAAGAAATAACTGATATTGACTGAAAAAAGACTGAAGCATGCAATTTTTCACTTTCCTTCTTTATTCTTTTATTTTATTTGAGTCTTCTTATACAAAATGACTAATATGGAAATGTTTTACACAATTGCACATGTATAACCTATATCTGATTGCTTACTGCCTCAGGGAAGGCAGAGAGGAGGAAGAGAGGGAAGGACAGAATTTGGAGCTCAAAACTTTAAATAAAAATGTTTATTGTTTTTTAAAGGGGCTTTGAATACCAAACAGAGCATTTTGTATTTGATCCTGGAGCCAATTGGAAGCCACTGAAGCTTATTTTTAGTAAGGTGAGGGCAAGGGGGTGACAACTGGACCTGAATTTTAGGGAAATTGCTTTAATGACTGAATGGAAAATGGATTGGAATGGGGAGAAATGAGGCAAGCAGACCACCAGCAAGTTATTGCAATAATCAAAGCATAAGGTTATGAAGGCCAGCACTAGAGTGCTAACAGTATCAGAGGAGAGAAGGGGGCATATTCTGGGGATGTTGCAAAGGTGAAATTGACAAGTCTTGAGGATAGATTGGCAATGCAGGGGGAGATAGTGAGGAAGCCAGGATGACTTCTAGGCTGTGAACCTGGGAACTGGAAAGATTTTGGTACCCTCTACAGTAATAGGGAAGGTTAGTGGGAGGAGGGTTGAGGGGAAAAGATAATGAGTTCTGTTTTGAATGTATTGAGTTTAAGATGTCTACTGAACAACCAGTTCAAGATATCTGAAAGGCAGTTAGAGCTGCAACACTTCATAAGTACACGATGGGGAAGCATGGTTAAGCTTGTCTAAAAATGATCTGTAAGTTTTAGTGGCCTTCTAGATCAATATAATTCAACAATGTAGCCCAAAAAGTTAATACAATTTTAGATTACACTAAGTAGGTATGGTTCCCAGGAGAAGAGGAGATAAACCTGCTATGTTCTGCACTGGTCATACCACATTGCTCTTATTGTCCTCGGGTTTGGGCATCACAGTTAGAAAGGACATTGATAAGCTGGATAGTGTAGCAAGGAAAGCAACCATGGGAATGAATGCCCTTGAGTCCATGCAATAGAATGAGCTACTGAAAGAATTAAAGATGTTTAGCCAGAAGAAGTGAGGACTAGGAGGGCAGGGAGTGGCAGCATAACTCTTTCTTCAAATATTGGAAAGGATGTCATATGGAAAAGGGATTAGACTTGTTCTATTTGGCCCAGAAGTCAGAACCAGTAATGATGGATGGAGGATGAAAAAAAATGTTTGATGTGAAGAAAACTTCCTACCAATTAGAGCTATCTATAAGTGGAATGGGCTCCCCAAGGAGGGTATGCTGCTGCTGTTTCTTCTTCTTCTTCTTCTTCTTCTTCTTCTTCTTCTTCTTCTTCTTCTTCTTCTCCTTCTCCTTCTCCTTCTCCTTCTCCTTCTTCTCCTTCTCCTTCTCCTTCTCCTTCTCCTTCTCCTTCTCCTTCTCCTTCTTCTCCTTCTCCTTCTCCTTCTCCTTCTCCTTCTCCTTCTCCTTCTCCTTCTCCTTCTCCTTCTCCTTCTCCTTCTTCTCCTTCTCCTTCTCCTTCTCCTTCTCCTTCTCCTTCTCCTTCTCCTCCTTCTCCTTCTCCTTCTCCTTCTCCTTCTCCTTCTCCTTCTCCTTCTCCTTCTTCTTCTTCTCCTTCTCCTTCTCCTTCTCCTTCTCCTTCTCCTTCTCCTTCTCCTTCTCCTTCTCCTTCTCCTTCTCCTTCTCCTTCTCCTTCTCCTTCTTCTTCTTCTCCTTCTTCTTCTCCTTCTTCTAACAAAAGCTGGATGTCAGGTGTCAAGTATGTTATAAATGGGATCCTCCTCAGGAATGAATGGACTAGAAGACCTCTGAAGTTCTTTCCAACTGGCATTCTATGAATACATGATTATATAATAGCTCCCAAAAGGGAAGGGGGAAAAGAAACCTCTTGGAGCAGAAGGCCAGAGAAATAGAGAAGGAAATGTGATACCTTCCTCTTTCCCAAATGGTAGTATCTTTTAGTAGCCATGAGAGAGAAAGTAGGAGTGGGGGAGCAAGAAGGGTTTGGTGGGGAGAGAGGAAGTTATAACCAAAATCTGGGAACAAAGTGGAAGTCTTAGGTGTAATATGAGGCTATAGAGAAGAGAAAAAAGACAGAGCAACTGAGAGACTTCAGCATCTCTCTTTGAAGGCAAAATATTAAAAAGGGGAAAGACTATATAAAAAGGTCAATTAAGAGTGAGGAAAGATATCTAATTAGATAATATGATTTATTTTATTTAAACATTTTCTCAAAACTATTATCTACTTTGAAGTGTGGTTAATATTAAGTTTACTCATTTTAATAAAGCAATAATTTTACAAAGTAGGAAAAATTCATGATAGTAAATAGGGGGTGGACCCCTCAGGCAAAGAGCCATTATCTTCCAAGGCAAAGTATTTTAGATTAAACAGGTATGGCAAACTGCTACCACCTGGCAATAGCAAACCAAAGTTGCTAGGACAGTTTTCAAAAAACAAATAAGCTCCTCTTCAAATTAAATATGAAAAAATAAGTCACAGAGTGGTGGTTTTGTGGTACTCATGCTCACTCTATGTCAGATCTGTATTGTATGCATGAAATATAGAAAAATTAAATAACAAGTCCTCAGCAGTCACTGTTTCACTTCTCTAAGGGTACCCTCTGAGGTGCTTGAATGCACCATTGTATGTTGAAATTGGTAAGATAGCCACATGTTTCTTCCCATCTACTTGGAGAAAAGTAATTCATCCTGTGTATATCTACTTTCTTCCTGCGGGTTAGAGATTTAGGAAAAATATTTGTCCTATATATATTGACAGAATTTTTTTAATAGGATACTAGGTAGGATTTCAAGACCTTTTCAAACTTCTGAGACATACTTAGAGTTCCTTGCTCTACAAATCAACATTGTTTTCAGTTTTAAAGATTATTAAGGGGGCAGCTAGGTGGCAAAGTGGATAAAGCACGAGCCCTGGATTCAGGAGTTCATGAGTTCAAATCCGGCCTCTGACACTTGACACTTACTAGCTGTGTGACCCTGGGCAAGTCACTTAACCCTCATTGCCACGCCAAAAATAAATAAATAAAATAATAAAGATTATTAAGTAATTAGAATTAGAATAAAAATAAATAATACCAAGTAGGACTGGGAAATCATCTAATCCAACATTTTCCTTTAGGGAGAACAATACCTCTGAATCATATTGAAATGAATATCAATTTTGTTTTTAAAGAGCTCAAGAGATTCCATTACCTCCTTCAGTGAACCTTCCTAATTTTAATTCTCACTGTCAGTTTCTTCTGTATAGTTCCTTGAATTTCTTAGTATGACATTTATGTTTTCTTTTTAGTCTGTTTTCTTATTCTTCATATATTTGAAAATTTGTGTTGTCTCTCTTCAGTCTTGCCTACACCAGGATAACTAATACCAATACCAGTTCCTGTCTTCTTTACTTATGATCTGCATCCTCTGACCTTTAACCTCTCTAGATTCCCTTTACACTGGCAAAATGGTCCTGAAAAGATCATTGACTACAATACTGCCCTTATGTTTCAGTGCCATTACTTACAGTTCCTGTGACCATTGGTAAATCATTTAACCCAACCACTCTGAGACAAAGTTTTCCCTGTCAAATGGGGGAAATAGTAATACCTGAAGTATATACTTCATTGAGTTACTGTGAGGAAAGTGTTTGAAAACTAAGTGCTATAACTGTGAAATATTATTATATATTCTTCAGTTAGACTCAATTGAGTGTTTATCAAGCATTTACTATGTGTCACGCACTGTACTAAGTGTTGAGGATACAAATACAATAAGTAAAAACAATAATTACTCCTTGAAGAGCTTACATTCTAACAGGGGACACATAAGGAGGCATAAATGTGTGTGCACAGATTAAATATTAAAAGAACAAATACAAGGAACTTGGGGGGAGGGACTAGCTTTTGAGGGAATCAGGAAAACCTTCATGTAGAAGGTGGCCTCTTGAACTGCCTCTTGAAGGATGAGAGGGATTCTCTGAGGTGGGGGTGGGGAGAGAATGCATTCCTGGCATGAGAGACAGTCACTGTAAAGGCATGGAAATGGAAGATGGATTGTTCTGTGTGTGGAACTGAGAGAAGTTTGGCTGAATCACAGAGTGGGAGGTGAAAACTGGAAAGATATATTAGAGTAAAATTGTAAAGGGCTTTAAAAGCCAAACGGAAGAGTTTATGTTTTATTTTTGAGGCAAAAGGAAACCACTGGGGTTTATTGAATAGGGAAGTGACAGAGTCAGATCTGTGCCTGAGGCAAGTCTCTGAGATCATTATGGAGGATATATTGAAAAGAGGAGAGGCCTGAGGCAGGGAGACCATTTAGAAGACTATTATAATCACCTAGGCAAATGTTGTGAGGGTCTGAACTAATGTAGTAGTTGTATGAACAGAAAGGAGAGATTAGATGTGAGAGATGCAAGATACTGGAAAGGTAGAAATTACAAGACTTGGCAAATGACTGGATATGTGGCATGAGGGAGAGTAAGGAGTTGAGGATAATACTGAGACTATGTACCAAGGAGCCTGAAAGGAAGGTGTTACTTGGACAGAAATAGAGAAGCTTGAAAGAGGGGTATATCTGAGGAAAAAGATAATGGTTTCCATTTTGGAAATGTTGATTTTTGGGATGTCTCTGAGACATCCAGTTTGAAATGACCACCAAGTAGTTGGTGACACTGTAATAAAGCTTAGGAAGAGATTGGCGCTAGATATATAGGTCTGGGAGTGATTTATACAGAGATTATAAATAAACCCATCGGAGCTGATGATGTCACCAAGAGTGTAGAGAGAGAAGAGTAGAGAGCTCAGGATATAACCTCAAGGATTACCCATAGTTAGGGGGTACAATCTGGGTGATAAACCAGAAGGAAGACTAAGGAGAAGTGGTAATACAGGTAACAAGAAAACCAGGAGGGAATTGTATCACCAAAGCAGTGAGGAGAGAGTATCCAGGAGGAGAGGGTAGTCAACAGTGTCAAATCTCTGGGAATGTTTAATTGGAAAAGCAGAGAGCTGTTTGGAAGGTGAAGGGGGGTTGTAATTGCCAATAATTGACAATTACTACCTATAATATCAAAACATTTATTTTTATTTTGGTCATTGTTGTTTGGTATAAAAGAGATTGTGTAAGAAAACTAGAGGACAGAGTATGGGCATGGAGCAAGTACTATAGTGATTTGAGTTGCTAGAGACAGTAGTCTTAAAAGATAACATAATGTGATTGTGAGTCAGCATAAGTGGTTCATGGGCATGTCTGGGTGTGGGTCCCCAACAGTTTGTGGGTGAGGTCAGGCACAGATCCCTAGGAGGGTTAAGTTTTCTCCAAAAATGAGTCTTGATTTGTGGGAGCAAATCAATTATAGTGCTTGGTGGTGGCTGTCAAACTCTGTTAGTGCTATGTGTAGCTATGAGTTCCAGTGTCCTATCATGCAGGGGGGGGGGAAAGCCATGAGGAAAAAACCCTAAGAGACACTATATCTGAGTGACATGGTTCTGAGTCCCTGGTTGTCTCTGTACTGGAAAAGAGAACACCCAGACAGTAACAGAAACAGAGAGTCAGTTGTGTAAAAATAGTTTATGTCACCTTCTCTAAAAGAGGGTCTAACTTATAATTGTTCAGGTATAGTTAGGAATTTTATAATTGTCACTTTTTTCTAACAATGGATTGTGGTTGTTATTAGGGTGTATATAGGCACACAAGAGCCTGCCTGAACACAAAGAGGTAGCCTGAAAGATCTCTGGAAATCATTGCATTTCCTATAAAATATTCTTTGTAGCTACTTCCTCAAATTTTCTTATGCACTCAGCACATTAAAAAAAAAAACATTTTAGCCTCCACAGCATAGTATCATGATGTTCATTAAACTATCTCAGTTGTAGTTTCTAAAGTGGTTACATGAATGACTCATGGCATTTTTGTTCACAGGTGAGTAAATCAGTCAGCATCATAAAAATCATGAGTATACAGGCTTGTATCAGAAACAGGCCTAGGAATTGTGATTTCATCAGAGTGGGGAATTCCCTTCATCAAGTCAAATCAAAAGCATCTCTTTGATTTAGCAGTTTAATCCTTGGGAGTACCTGAAGAACCTAGAGATTAAGTGATTCACCTATTCATGGTCTAGCTACTAACTATAGGCACTAGCTAGGGACAAGCCTCAGTCAATGTAGCTAACAAGTCTCAGAAGTGATATTTGAAATCATAGCTTCCTGAGGCAAGCCTAGAATAAGCAGCAGAAAACTACTTTGGGAGAAAGGGGTCGCAGATTCATAAGCTTTTGAGCTAGGAAGGACCATAGAGACCATTTAGTGCAGTGGTGTTAAACTCAAAAAGAAGATGCAGCCAATATATTGACTTAGAAAACCACATATTAACATTATCTATATTCTATTGCATTTTTATTTATTTTGTTAATTATTTCCCTATTCCTTATTAATCAGCAATGTCCAGCTTCAAAGCAACACTTCAGACACCTCTGATTCTAGTCCAATCCCCTAATTTTTCAAATATGGAAACCAAACCTCAGAGAAGTTAAGTAATTTGTCCAAGTTCTTACACATAATAAGTAGCAAAACCCGGATCTGAACCCATATCTGACTCTATTCTATTGAAATCCTTATAATTAATTTTTCTTCATTTTAAATAGATTTTTTATTCACTTTGGTTCTAAAAATCATTATAGATTTCTGGAAGAACTTTGCAATTTGAAGAAGCTGTAATGAATTGACTCTCAGATGCAGTAAAAGCTCATGGAGCCTTACACCTTCACATTTCCCTTTTTTCTGAGTAGATTGACTGTTCTTTTCCTCTAGATTTTGCAAAAGGGGCGTGGGAGTGTAGGGAATATATGGAAATATTCTGAACAACAATGAAAGCAGCATTTATACTTTGGCAAAGACCCAAAGAGACCACCTAGCTTGCTCATAAATGTGCATTCTTTCTAATAAAAATGTGATTATTATTATTAACATTTACTGAGCAGCAAAAATGTTCTAAGTGAAAATTGCACACAGCACTATTTTTGTGGCCTTTCCTATTTTTTGTTAGATGTGTAGAAACCATTTGCTATGCCCATTAATTACTATTTTATCCTCACCCTGTGGTTGCTAGGAGTCATGGTACTGGACTGTGTTTTAAGGCATGTTGAGTTCCATTTGACCCTGGGACTACATCTAAACTGACAGGTTTATATTGGTCCCATTTAGTTATCAATCAAATCCTGTACATAAGGATTTCATAAATATGTGGCAAGCAAAACTGCTATAGGATGCCTTCCAAGTCCACAAGCAGCTTCTGAGAGAAAGAGAGAGAGAGAGGGAGGCAGAGAGGGAGGGAGGGAGAGGGAGGCAGGGAGAGACGGAAAAGAAGGAAAGAAGGAAGGAAGGAAGGAAGGAAGGAAGGAAGGAAGGAAGGAAGGAAGGAAGGAAGGAAGGAAGGAAGGAAGGAAGGAAGGAAGGAAGGAAGGAAGGAAGGAAGGAAGGAAGGAAGGATTGAAGGAAGGAAGGAAGGAAGGAAGGAAGGAAGGAAGGAAGGAAGGAAGGAAGGAAGGAAGGAAGGATTGAAGGAAGGAAGGAAGGAAGGAAGGAAGGAAGGAAGGAAGGAAGGAAGGAAGGAAGGAAGGAAGGAAGGAAGGAAGGAAGGATGTTTCCCCTTAGATGATCAATCTTTGGGATTTAGAAAACATCACCATTTTACGCAAACAAAATTATCATTATACTTGCAGATGATCTATCAGATTGTCCTCTCAGGAATTCCAATCCCCCTCCAGCAGCTATGACTTAGAGAAACTTCATCATTTCCCAACCAATGTCTCTGAAAAAGGTGGCAAATTTTTATTCCCGATGGCAACCCACAGGTTGGATTTCAACTTAGAACAGATTCTCTGTGGACTATGTTTGTTGTGGGGGAGGAAGAGAGGTTGGTTTCCAGACCCTGAAAGGAAAATATTCACAGGAAATACCTTGCTTTACAGGAGATAGAGAGCACTTGTTTCTTCTTTGCACTTCCTCTTCTATTAAAAATAACAGTCACTAAAATGACTCAAGACAAAGCAAAAGAGAATATTACAGAACCTAACTTGTCCAAGTGTTACTGCTCTTTAAGGCCAAATTCTGAGGAAGAAAAAAGGATCTAATTTTTTGCACCTGCAATTATTTGCATGCATAAATAATGCAGATAAAAATAAATTTAGTCATTTTTTTGTAGGGCAATGGGGGTTAAGTGACTTGCTCAGGGTCATACAGCTAATACATGTCAAGTGTCTGAGGCCAGATTTGTACTCAGGTCTTCTTGAATCCAGGGCCGGTGCTTTATCCACTGCACCACCTAGCTGCCGCTAAATTTAGTCATTCTTTTTTTTTTTTTTTTTTTTTTTTTTTTTTTTTTAGTGAGGCAATTGGGGTTAAGTGACTTGCCCAGGGTCACACAGCTAGTAAGTGTAAAGTGTCTGAGGCCGGATTTGAACTCAGGTACTCCTGAATCCAGGGCCGGTGCTCTATCCACTGCGCCACCTAGCTGCCCCAATTTAGTCATTCTTAAACTGAATTAAGTACTCTTTTTGGCTAAGGCATCAACTGGAGATGTAATTGGATTTTACATACAATTTTGTGCCTGAATTAAAGGAGGAACAAAGTTGCAATCCTTGAAACAAGGAGAACAAGAACACTGCTTTTACAATGTAGCCTGGGGAAGTTCATTTGGGGCTTTTCCTCAATCCTCATTTTACTGTTTATTGACCAACACATACCATATGCACAAGTTCTCTGCCTCCCAGCAATCCCCATCTTCTCCCCAAAACAAGGGAGGGTAGGAAATGAAAGCTAAAGTAACTTTTAAACATTCCTAATTTTTCTCCTTCCCTTCTAAGCAAAGATATCATAAGATCATAAAAACATATTTAGAACTGGAAGAAACCTCAGAAGAAACATTGTGAAACCTCCTAAAAAGAAGGAAACTGAGGCCCAACGATATTAAGTGACTTGCCCAACATCACACAGATAACAGGTGTCAAAGGTGGGACTTGAACCCATGTTCTCTTGACTCCAAAAGATGGTCTCTATCCCTTATAGAAACAATGTTCTCTATAAGGGATAGAGACTGTCTGCTTCCTTCCCTTTTACGTCTGGGATGCTAAATTGAGGAGCAAGTCATACAACTATGTTGTATCTATTCTCTCTATTTTTATTCAGTACACATATTTCTTTGTACTTATTGTCCTCCCCCCCCCCATTAGAATGGAGGGAAGCCCCTTGGGAGTAGGGATCATTTCATTCTTTGTATGTGTATCATAGGATCATGTATTGAGAAATGGAATGGACCTTAGAAGGTGAGTCCAGCCTCCTCATTCTATCAATATGGTAAACTGAAGCACAATTAGGTTAAGTCATCACCCAGGTTCACGTCTCTAATAAGTGTTTGAGGGGGGATTTGAACACATTTTCCTTTAATGTCTGCTCATAGTAGGCACCTAACAAATGCTTGTTGACTGATTGAGTAATTGTCTCCATCTTAGTAGTTCCACATGCTCACTCATGTAGAACTACATGTGTCTCACTAATTTCTAGTCTTCCAGCCATTAGGGAATTTAAGCAGCTCATTAAAGGTCCTACCCTTTCAACTCCAATTATCCTCTAAATAATGACAAAACATGGAACAGACTCAAAATTTTCAGTTTCCTGCAACCATTCCTGCCATTCATGATCTCTTGTGATTACAGCCACAGAAATGAACTGAGCCCTCTCACAAGTAGGCATGTGTTCTCATAATCTGAATGGTGTCAACAGTTCCATTTGGACTTAAAGGCTTAGTATTTACATAGATTCATGAACATTTAAAGATACGATTAAAAACAAAAAACTACCACCATGTACTGTGGTTTATTTTAAATATAGAAATCTCTAGATACAGAACAGAAATGCCTATAGCATGTAAAAAGAAATCTTCACAGGGGAAGGGAATGGAAGAGAGTAAGCATTTTGCTAGTACCTACTATGTCCCAGTCCTGCTAAGTACTTTTTACAAATATTTTCTCATTTGATTGGCAAAACTCACACGAAGTTATCTCCTATGCTAAGCTTCTGGAAACAATGATATTATAGATTTAGAAGATTTAGAGCTTCAGGGAACCTCAGAAATTATCTAATCCAACCCTTTTATTTTACCCATATGGAAGCTGCAGACAAGAGCAATGAAGCAGCAGCTAGGTGGCAATGGATAGAGTTCTGGGCTTGGAGTCAGGGAGACCTGAATTCAAATCTAGCCTTGGATACTTACTAGCTGTGTGACCTTGGGCAAGTAATTTAATCTCTGTCTACCTAAATTCCTCAACTGTAAAATAGGAATAATAAGAGCACCTACCTTCTAGGGTTGTTGTGAGGCTATCTATAAGTCACTTTTTAAGCCTCTATAACTGTTATTATATTTTGAAGTGACTTGTACAAAATCAGTCAACAAGCATTTATTAAGTACTTACTATGTGCCAGGTTCTGCTCATAGGTAGCAACAGAGCAAGAATTCAAAACTAGGTCTTCTTACTCCAAACCTAATATTCTTTCTACTATACCACACCGACCTCTAACAATTCAATCAGTCAATTGAATTAAACAGATATTTATTCGATTCCAATTACATGCGGGGCAGCTAGATGGCGCAGTGGATAGAGCACCGGCCCTGGAGTCAGGAGTACCTGAGTTCAAATCCGGCCTCAGACACTTAACACTTACTAGCTGTGTGACCCTGGGCAAGTCACTTAACCCCAATTTCCTCACTAAAAAAAAAAAAATTCCAATTACGTGCAAGGCATTTTGCTCAGTCCAGGAGATGTTGACATAAAAGAACATTGTCTCTGCCTTCAAAGGGCTCATAAGCAAATAGAATTGAAGAACATGTATATACATGTGTATTATTCAGGGTGGAAGGTAATTAAGACTAAGGAAACATCTAGGCAAAGTTCTTTATGAAATTGAGAGGGTAGAATTCACTTTTACTGGAGGAGATATGGAAAGTTTTCATGGAGAAGGTGGCACGTGATGTGGATCTTGAAGGAAGACAAGAGTTTCAAAAGCCCAAAGACATAAAGAAGTTGGTTTCTGACACAGAAGAGAACCTAAGAATGTATGGAGGCAGGAGAGGGCAGGACAAGATTGAGGAAGAGCTAATGATTCTAGAGTGTGTGCTGGGGGGTTGTGAAGTGAAATGAAACTGGAAACAGCCAGATTATGGAGGATCTTAAATGTTGGACAGAAAATATGGTATTTTCTTGTTGACCATAGAGAACTACTTAGTATTTTCTGTAAGGCTATAACACAGTCATGTGTATTCATTAGGAAGGTAACTTTGTAAAGGATAGATTGGAGAGAAGGGGGTGCCTAGTGTCAGGGAAACCATTTAAAAGGATCTAAACAAGATGGTGATATAATAAGTACAGAGAATGGTGAAGATACCCTTTCTTTTTATTTCCCACGTTTAGTCCAATGCCTGGCACATAAGTGCTTAATAAATGGTTATTAATGATAATGAAGATATGAAAGATATCTCAGATAAAGAATTAACAGACATTAATTTATGGGACATGGGAGATAAGGGAGAGAGAAGAGTCAAAGTCCTAAGTTTTTAAGCCTAACTGTGTTGGAAGAGTGGCACTGTCATAGACAGAAATACAAAATTGAGGAAATTATTTGTTTCCATGCAATGTCGATGAGTATATGTAATGGGTATGTGAAATTAGCAGGACAGCGAGGTAGAGATGTCAAGAAGGCAGATGAAAATGTGAGATTGGATGTCGGGGAACTGAAAAGTATAGATCTGAGAGTCATCTAAAGTCTGAATCTGGTCATACAAAAATCTGTCATCCCAGATGATTGGAGCCATAAAGGTAAATGAGATTGTCTGAGGAGAGAATATTGAAAGACAAAATAAAAGGGAAGAAATCAGAATATTGGGGAACAGTCACCTTTGAAATTCTGCTCTGTGACAGAGCTGCCCTGATTGGTGAGTGAGGGCAAATTCATCTAACCCACCATATCTAGTTGGCCCTAGACCATCTGACTAGTTGCACCCTCTTTTCCCCACCTTGAATAATACTCTCCAGTCCATTCCTGCAGAGACTATGCCTAGGGGAGTTCATCTACTTAACCTTAGAATGCCATCCTAGGGCTGAGCCGTCCTGACTGCTGAGTGAAAGTGCAAATTCACTTACCCTGTATGAGAATATTATTAATATTACAGGGGCCCAAATATTATTAATATTACAGGGGTCCCCTGTTGTGTGAGAGAGACAATGTGTGTGAGACTAGGCACCCTGCTGTGTGAACATGTGATCACTCTCAACTGTTAAGGGTTAAAATTCTAGCTAAACTGTCTAAAATATCTAATGAGTGGTCTCCAATAAAGTATAAGCTTTAGCAAGAGTTAGACTTTTAAGCATTTATTAAGGAGAATAAGAATTTGGTAAAGAGAGAGAGAAAGACCTAGATTTCTATCTATTAAAGGGAGAGCACATTTTTAGCTCCCTTCTCCGCCAGCGTCCTCAGGAAAGAGCGCGAGACTGAGTGCCAGTCTCTTCCTTCCTCCTCCCACTAGCCCGCGTCAGGAAGTGACGCCAAAGAAAAGACTCCTGGTCTTGCCCTCAAAGACCTTCACTTCATGGGCGGAACTCTTCTATAGTAAGGCTCCAGCAGGTGGCGTTATTCCAATCGTTACAGTTCCCTGCTTTGTTTCCTCAAGAAACGGTACGTTTCCTTGATGAAACAGTCAAAAATAACAGAATATAATAACCTATGCTAACAACAATATGATAATATCAATATAGAAAAGGGAGAGAGGAAAGTTTTGTCCAGAGGGGCGATCTTTTTGTCCTCATGAACCGACGCTTTGACATTGGTCTTGCAAAGGGAGGGCCTTTGCAGAGAATACATGTTACAGATAGTGTATATTATAACAGAAAGAGAAAAGAGAAAAAAAATAACAAAAACAAAACTGTTCATTTAAAGTCTCTAAAAGTCTTTTCTCAGATGTCCTCTAGGTGTAAACATGGAATGGAAGTCTTTTCAGGGGTTGATGTGTGGATGCTGGTAATCAGCCAGGAAAATTTCCTACAAAATTGAGCTTAATACAACTTTAAAATAGCTTTGTCAATAATCAAATCAAACAATGAAAGTTCTCAAAAACATGTCCAAGGGAATTCAGAATCTTGGTTGTTAACACATGAAACATACAATAAAACAAAAATTGAAACATTCTTTAAAATGATAATATTACTATAGTCCCCCCTTTTGTAGGGTAATTGAGAAGACAATTGCTGCGATATTAATTTTTAAAAATAATTTTTGTCTTTGTTTCATCACTTTTTGCATCATCTGCCTAATTATCCTCATGCCATTATGAGAAATTTTAAAATCTTATATAATTAGTAACAGATGTCAAGGCCAAATTCAACAGTGTATTTATCATGACACCTGAGATAATTATGGGGGTTACCATAAAAGAACAGAGAAATGATGGGATATGAGCATTCCCACACTTGAGCAATATATACTGCCCATGCAGTATGTCAGGCTTAAAATAGGTGGATGGAATATATGTCCATGCCACCGAACATATTGGAGGAAACTGAGTCAGACTTAATCAGATGCATGGGATTGAGATGGTCCATGGCATCAGGCATATAGGAGGGAGCATAGAAGCCAGGTGTAGAAGTGAGATGGGTGGGATCAATACTTCCAGCCATCTGTACAATATTGTGGGGAAAAATAAAATAAAATATTAAACCAAGAGAATCCAACCTCAACATTTGTCAAAAGCCGTTCCCTCGGCCATACCTTGACTTCATGCATGTCTCCCCTCATGTGCAGTTCAGTGTCTGCTCTTGCATGTATTCCTCTTGTGATTGGATGGCATCTTGGCCAACTGGCATCTGATAACTCAGAATAAAGGCAATTAATGTCTTAAATGATAAGTTCCCATAATCCAAGTCTCATATGGATTTAAAAATTGAGGATAATAAATGATTGCAAAAAATGTGAATACATCTTGACTCAGAACACAATATATAATTATGCAACAATTTCAAATAATACCCCTTTTTTTACTTAGTATACAATTTCTTTTTTGAAAAATCATAACATTTAAATATAAGTTAAATCACAACACAATCTCAAAGAAAACTTCTTTTTTGAAAAAAGAAAACTTTTACAAACGTTCCCCTCTTTTTTTTTTTTTTTGGAATATGCTTATCAAAAATAATACTTCTAGAATCAATTTACATTTGCCAGGGAAATGCTTTAAAGAGTTTGATCAAATAATCAGTTGAGAAAAAAATAACAAAAACAAACAACTCAGAATATGGGAGCACAATACTCCTAGAATTAACATTGTATAATAAAATCAAAACCATCTTGCAATGTTTCAAAATTAGATAGACAAATGAATAGAAGAAAATACACATGGAACAATAAAAGACAGTGAAATTCAAACTAAGGAAATCTAAATGAATATGAACTTAATATCAATAAGAGTATTATAAAATATAAACTTGATCACATGACTATAAAAAGCTTTTACAAATATTCTCCTTGTTTTAGAAACTAAGTATAAGACACAATCTCAAAAGCATGAAAATCTCTATGAAAATAAACCCATACCATTAATTTCAAAATGTATATGTAATAGCATAGAAATCCTATGTAACCTCTGAACTGATACTATTACTCTGAGTGAATTCAGAACACTTTTGATTCTGGTATCTAAAATCCCCAATACTCATATCAATACCTTGCTGCTTACTTCTACATTTCTGTAAAATATATACCCTTCCATGGCAAAAGAAACAGAGTCTTGAACTATGTTGATGATTGTCATTCTTATTCAACTTAAGTTTTTCTTCTTTAACCCCTCTATATTGTCTGTCAGTCTTTTCACCATACAAATGCTTTATAAGATTACTAATTAAAGACAAAAGCAGGTTAGCAAAATTATGAACAAAACGAGCATATCTGGAATTTAAAGGGTTTTCTAAGGTTGTCTCAGAAGCACAGCCAGGCTGGGGAAGGGCTAAGCCTGAAGCTGCAAATGCAGGTAGAGAAAATTGAGCATGAGCATTAGATCTCTGGACTTCCAAGGCAGGGGAAGCAATGGGCTTGGCCATGGGAGGAGTAGAGGGTGGGGTCTGGAGAGGAGGGGAGGGACCAGAGCAATTTGAATCAGACTTGATTTTGAACTCAGGCCTGGATTCCTCTTCCCCCACTTTGCCTCCAGGTGCTAGGGGATTAAAAGCTTCAAGAGGGTGGGTCATTGCCTCCAGGCATGCAAAATTAAATCAACAATTAGTGTTAGAACTGGGAAAAACTGTAGGAATCTCTTCAGGTTTCTCTGAAAAACCATGGTTGGGAGAGGGGGAGATATTTCCTTGTGTGAGTAAGTTGCTGGCTCTTTTAACAAAAATAAAAAGAAAAATAGAAAATCCACAAAAACAAAGCATTAACATGATCTTATCTCCCATTTGTCTGGTTAAACAGACTAAAATCAAAAATAGGGTAATTAGGGAGTTTAAAAGGTCCATTTGAAAAAATTTAAGGGGAAAACACAGCCAGTAAGCCAATATTTAGCAGTTCAAGGGAGAGGGTAGGGGAAATTTCTTACCCAACCAGAAGATCAGAAGACTGAGGTTTAGCTTTCCTCTTCGTGGTCAGCCATCTGTTAAGGGCTAAAATTCTAGCTAAACTGTCTAAAATATCTAATGAGTGGTCGCCAATAAATTATAAGCTTTAGCAAGAGTTAGACTTTTAAGCATTTATTAAGGAGAATAAGAATTTGGTAAAGAGAGAGAGAAAGACCTAGATTTCTATCTATTAAAGGGAGAGCACATTTTTAGCTCCCTTCTCCGCCAGCGTCCTCAGGAAAGAGTGCGAGACTGAGCGCCAGTCTCTTCCTTCCTCCTCCCACTAGCCCGCGTCAGGAAGTGACGCCAAAGAAAAGACTCCTGGTCTTGCCCTCAAAGACCTTCACTTCATGGGCGGAACTCTTCTACAGTAAGGCTCCAGCAGGTGGCGTTATTCCAATCGTTATACAACCAACCAGCTTGAAGCAGTGTGTGAGGCAATTGGTTTTGGGAGTTGGTAAGGTTGGCAGCTGAACCAGAAGTAGTTGAGGTAGTTAGGGGTTTTCCTATTCTTTCAGAGACACTTGTTCTCTGTTACCCTCTAATATATTTTAATAAATGTTTAATACCTAAACTGTTAAACTATTGTCTTAGTTAGCTTTCCCCATACAGGGGACAGGTAGGGTGACCACATACATTTAGTTTTACCCATCACATCTGCTATATTGAGGTAGCCCCAGACTATATTTCACAGTCAATCAGCATGAGATATCTTGCCATCTGCCCTTCAAGTGAAAATACACCACCGGCCCTCGCCTCTCCCCACTTCACTTTCCACCCCTTGCTCTGGGAACAATAATCAAATCAATATTACTATTGCTTTCTAGAAGTAGTATGTTAGTCCATTGCCCTGTGGTTGTAGTCACCACTCCTGTGACCCCCTAGGCCGAAACTTCCTTCCCTAGACATCACTCTCCTATATGTATTGATTGTCCCTATTAGAATGTAAGACCCTAAATAAAGGCAGAATGTTCCCATCACCTAGCACAATCACCTAGCCTACCACATCTAATTTAGTAAATGCTTTTGCATTCATATATTTGCATGCATCAACATCTGTTCTAAGGTGGCAAGAAAATGAAGATGGATCAGTGAAAGAGCTCCTTAAAAAGTAATCAAATAGTTACAGAGTGAACCAGGAAAGTATAATGCTACAAAAGCCAAAGGGAAAGAAAATGTCAAGAAATACGAGGTGGCCATCAGAATGAAATGCTTCAGAAAGGTTAATGAGAATGAAAATTGAGTAAAGGTCATTGGTTTTGATAATTAAGAGGCCAATGATGATCTTAAAGAAAGTAGTTTTAATAGGGTAATGGAAACAGGGTGCCAGACTGTAAGGAATTAAGGAGTAGGTAGGTGGTGAGAATACATACTCACTGAATTCCATCCACCTTTCTTAGAAGTAAAAGAGATTTAGAAGATCATAATTTTAGGGAAATTGTAGTGTCAATAACTGGAAGCCAATGTTTTCCGTTATAGCATTACTGGAAGCATAGGATAGTGGATAAAAAGCTGTGGGTTCAAGACCCATCTGTGGCACTTACTGACTGACTCTGGGAAAAACACTTGACCTCTCTTCTCTAGGCAGTTCTCTAAGAGTCTTAGTTAAGAGATGGCACTGATTTGCATTGATAAAGGAAGTTTCCTCAATTGATAATATTCTGTACCAATAAAAAAAAAGATTCAGTTCCTATACCATTGTTTCCTAAATAATAGTGGAAAAAACATTCTATCTTCATTTTTTCACTAATGAAAATAGTTAAAACTTTAAACAGAATAGTAAAAAATCTATATGAATGATTAATTAAATATGTACGTCATAGATACAGAGGGCCATAGCATCTCTTTGGATGGAATTTTTACTACACAAATACAATTAATATGCTCCTTTCCAATAAAAGAAAGATGTTGAACAAAATATGCTTGATTTATAATTTTAGGGAATAATTTTTAAAAAACAAAACTCTTACACTATAAGTCTGAAAGCCAAATTTCTTCATTTGCATTGACCTGTCACTGAAGTTCAAATGAATACAAAAGTAAATAATGAAATATCATTCAGAAAAAACATTTATTATTTTGCTATTGTTGGGTTTTTTTGCAGGGCAATGAGGGTTAAGTGACATGCCCAGGGTCACACAACTAGTAAGTATCTGAGTCCAGATTTGAACTCAGGTCCTCCTGAATCCAAGGCTGGTGCTTTATCCACTGCACCACCCAGCTGCCCCCAAGATATTTACTATTTATATTTACATAGGGGCAGGAAACATAGCTGGTGGTTCCCATAATACCTCAATGAGGTACATTACAAGGAAAAATGAGTAGGAACAATTACCTAAAGCAAATAAAGTATTAGGAAATAAAACCAACACTCCCCCCCTGAAAAGAGAAACCAATTCCATCACATATAAACACAGAAGTTTCAGTAGAAACAAAATCAAAGTATCCTACACAATTAGCCCCAATACAAAGCTTAAGAGAGTTCTTAAAAGCGACTTATGACATCTGTTTTTTGTGACTTATTATTTCATTAATAAGTACTTACATTGAAAGCTACCAGACCACAGTGGCCAAGCATCATGGAAGCCCAGACTAGAAAGGAACCTCTAGAGGTTATCTAATACCTTGCTCTAGGCCCACTGTCCCTAAGTCTTGCCAGGAATTCTATCTTTCTCCTAAAGACACCTGAGGAAGGGTAGTAGCCAGTATACATGTGTAATTACTTCCAGATATACCAAAACTATTTGAGTTGCAGTTGCATGACAGTGAATAAGTCAAAAAGGGACTCAGTTGGGGGCAGCTAGGTGGCGCAGTGGATAGAGCACCGGCCCTGGAGTCAGGAGTGCCTGAGTTCAAATCCGGCCTCAGACACTTAACACTTACCAGCTGTGTGACCTTGGGCAAGTCACTTAACCCCAACTGCCTCACTAAAAAAAGGAAAAAAAAAAAAAAGGGACTCAGTTGAATCAATGAATCAAGTGATCAGTTCAATGTCTCCAACTCATTTTGTTTCTGCCGGTCAGCTTCTATACAGAAACTCAAGAAACATGTTATTTCAATTCATCAAATATTTGTTAAACAGCTACTATATGTGGGAGACATTGCAAAGCATCAGGAAATTGTTGCTGCTGTCATTTCATACTCTTCATAAACCCATTTGAAGTTTAAAGAATACAGTTTCAACAAGGGGAAATAGGAAAAGCTTCATGAAAGAGGCAACACCTGAGTTAGGCCTTGTAGAAAGGGAAGAATTTTAACAGGTAGAGGAGCGAAGGATCCATCCTGAGATGGAAGGCTGGATGAGCAAAGACAAGGAAACAGGAGAGAGCAAAACAAGAATTGAGAAGTAAAGAAGTAATCCAGTTTAGTTGGAATGTGGAGTACATGAAAGGAAGTCCTGTGAGATAAGGCCTTAAAAGAGGTTATAATACAGAGGGCCTTAAAGTCCAAGACAAGGACTTTTTGCTTTTTTCAGAAGATTATGGAGAGTTATCAAAGGACTTGGGGGAAAAGAGTTATATGATTAAAGTGGTTGATTTCAAAAGTAGCAATGCACTGGGGAAGGAAGAGACTAGAAGCAAGAAGAGTAGTTAAAAGGCTATTATAATAGTGCAGGTGGGGCAGTTAGGTGGCACAGTGGATAGAGCACCAGCCCTGGAGTCAGAAGTACCTGAGTTCAAATCCGGCCTCAGACATTTAACACTTAATAGTTGTGTGACCCTGGGCAAGTCACTTAACCTCAATTGCCTCACCCCCCCCCCAAAAAAAATCATGCAGCTGAGAAATGTTGAGGGCCTGAACTAGAACTGTTACAAGTGGAAAGGAAAGGATTGATGTAAAAGATACTGCAGAGATAGAATCAACAGGAGTTGGCAATTAATTAGATTTGAAAGGAAAAGGAGGGCAGAAAGCCAAAGGGGACTAATGTTTTGATCCTGAGTAGAAGGAGAGTGCTGCCATCAATAGAGATAGAAACTATGGGTGAGCAAGTTTGGGGAATTAAATGATGACTTCAGCTTAGGACGTAGAATCATAGACAGAGAGCTGGAAAGGAACCTAATAGTTATCTAGTACAAACCCTCTCATTTTATGGGTGAGGAAATTAAAGTCAAAAGAAGTTGAATCATTTGCATAAGGTCACCTAAGTATCTACAGTAAGGCTTGAGCCCAGGTCCTTGAACTATAAAGCCAGTGAGCTTTCCACTGCATCATACTGTCTCATATTGAGTTGATGGTAAAAGAGATTCCGGATTGAGGTTATGTAGGCAATAAAAATGTATGATTGATGTTCTAAGGAGATATTAGGGCTAGAAATAAAGATGTGGGAGTCACATGTGGGAGACATATAGTCATATGTAGAGAGCTGATTACTGACAAGGAAGAGAGTAGAAAGACAAGATCAGAACCTTAGGAATTCTATTTAAGGGACAGGAAGAGAAGGAGGCACCATCATGGGAAGTCAGAGGCATATTCAAGAGAGTAGAAGAACCTCATGAAGAAGTTTCTGTGTCATGAGGGCCAAAAGAAGCAAGAGTATCAAGGAAGGAGTACTCTGTGGTGTCATCTGCTTCAGAAAAAGCAAATGAGGGTGAGGACTAAAAAAAGACTTGATTTTCCCAGCAAAAGTTGTCATTCACAATGCCAGAGACTAGAGTAACAAGGTTGGGAAACAGATTGAAAGAGGCTAAAGATCAAATGGGTAATATTAAAATGGTGACAGGAAGAACAATCTACTTTTTTCTAGAATTTTGATAGTATGGAGCAGGAGCAATGTAAAACGATAGCTTGAGGAGACGTCAGGATAAAGAAAATTTTATTTTCTGGATACAAAAAATTTGAATGTGGTTGTAAACTGACACACTTACAACAAGCTGGCTACTCCAACCCTAGGCCCTAAACCACTTGGGGCTTAAACATCTGTAGAGTTTTAGACAAAGAATTGAGATGGCACTAATAGAAGATTGCCCCATCATTCATGGGACAAAGTAGAGGAGTAGTCTGGATCATGCAATTTAGGGTATTTTCTTATGTGTTAATAAGGAATGAGGAATGTAGGGCAGGGACCCAGGAAATTTACTTGATGCAATAGAAAATAATTAGATTAAGAGGTGGCCAATGCCTCATCTCCAGGTCAGTTGAATCTTAACATACATACATCCTGGGGGCTAAAATCCTATCAGTCAAAGAAAATCAGGCTCACAAACATGTATTTTGATACTAGGTGAGTTCACTGCAAGAATTGGGCACAGGGGAGAATGGGACAAATGAGGTTAAAAATATCACTCTCAATAAAGAACTGAACAAAGCCAGACTTCCATGTTATTCAGAAGTCATTGTAATAGCACCTCATTGTAATAACCCCTGACCATAGTGAGAATAACCTTCTATGTCTCTCTAATTATAGTAACTGAAAAAAACTACATTTAATGGTACAAATAAAATAAAAGGCATTTGATACAAAAATAAGGGTATTTATAAAGGGGCAAGTCATACCGTTGTGGGGGGTTTTGGTTAATTTTTTTTTAAATGTCCGCTATTTAAAACTTATCAAAACAAGATTTTAAATCATTATTAGATCCTATAGAATGGTAAGTTATTTGCTAGGATTAAATTAAATTCTTTGACTATAATGAAATTGGAGAGGATTGAGTGGAGAGCAGGGTGGAAGAAGAAGAGGGAAACCAATACACATAAACAAATTAGGTAGAAATGATCATATAGTAAAAAAACTCTGAACCAGAAGTCAGGAAAAATGAGTTCTAGTCCTAGCTCTGCCATACTAAATAACTATGGGATTAGTCACTTCACCACACCAGACCTCAGTTTTTTCATCTATAAAATAATTGATTGAATTCTAAGTTCTCTTTCAGCTCCAAAAAAATTTAAGTGGAATGATAATTTAAAATCAGATCATTTATCTTCTATTACATAATTCTATCACTATACATAGAATTTCTAAGAGCCCAAACCTTAATTTCCATGTGTCCTGATACTCTCTCTTAGTTTTGTTCTATGAGGGCACCTAAAATAGCTAGAAACAGTGGGTTGGTAAGTACAATTTTTTCCAAATATAAGAAAATTAGCAAGAGGAAATGGAGCCTGCTTATGAAGTACCATGTTGCATTTGATTCCAGAACCACTGAAAACAAGTCATTTCTTTATCATTCTCTGTTCTTGGACTTTGTCAGTGGATGATATATGGATTAAGAAGAAATGATCAATTAGAATTAATAAAAATAATTATGTGTTTCAAAAGGATTAATCAAATGTTTTAATGAATCGTCCCTTTAAAATATTTGTCAAGAGTAAGAGAAAAACAATTAGCAGGAAAAAAGAGTTCAGACTAAATCAAAATCAACACATCTCTTTCCCAAAGGATGAAAAATGCATCTTCTTGTGCTTAGAATTGTGGCCCTTGTGTATTACAGCTACTTAAAGTCTTTGATCCTTCACCATGACACATACAACTTGGCATACCATATCACTTTGTACTTAGAAGGTGAAATTTTCTTGTATTAAAAATATGTGCATTTGGGGTGGCTAGGTGGCGAAGTGGATAAAGCACCAGCCCTGGATTCAGGAGTACTTGAGTTCAAATTCAGCCTCAGACACTTGACACTTACTAGCTGTATGACCCTGGGGAAGTCACTTAACCCCCATTGCCCCACAAAAAAAAAAATGTGCATTTGAAAAAGTCATTAAAAATGTTCCTGATTGAGCCCCAAAGGGTGTTTTACTATTGTTGGCTACCTACCTTTGACTATCCCTTGTCCCAGCTCTGGATGAACCTTTATAATACAAAAATTCTTGAGAGTCATTAAACAAAATCCAAACATAAGAATAATTTATAATGATTCACAAGGCAATCATATTAATTTATCTATAGGATTTACAGCTCTATTCTCTGGTTTAAGCACCTTGTACTTATTGGTACTTAATGTGAGGGAGGGGAGACCTGGTTTTCAATCTCTCTAAAATTGTTTAAAGTATTTAGCAAATACAGACATACATATATATGTGCATATACACATATGTATAAATATATGCATACTTATACATATATGTGCGTGTTTAAGCCTTCTCATCTTAACACCAGATGATACTGTGTAGGGGGGGGAAAGTGAAGACAGTTGAAATGCTAGTATGCTTCATTGGAAACAATAATTATAATGTAATTTTATGGTCTTGGCCTTTATTGGAGAAATCATGATGCACACTTTGTCATCTTCAATATTATTTTTAAAAGCATCATATTTTAAAATAGCCTTTCTATTCATCATTATTATTACAATAATAATAATAATTATGATCATTAACCATTGGCAGCTGCTCAAAGAAACTAGAGATTCAATAACATATAAAGCTTCCTCTAGTTTAACATTTTCATGTAACATATAATTTCAAAATACTGAAAATAGATTTAAACACTAGTAATTCTATATCTGTTTCTCTAATAATGTTGTGACGTAATGAATTTCTTTCCTATTCAAATTGTATCTCCCAGCTGCCTACATAACAATTATTCTAAACTGTGCATTTCACATTAGACTTAGAGACAAAGATTCTAATAAATCTTATGAAGGGTTGGAGTAACATAGATCAGATTAACTTTGTTAAACTTGACATGTTTTATTGCTCTGCATAAATTCAGTTTACTACAGTGATTGAGGAGAAAAATGAACAGCAACTTTCCTAAAATAACACCATGTTACAATGGAAAGAAAGTCTATGAATAGAACAATATTAAATAACTTTGATAAAATCAAAAAATAATTAAACCAGTCATCACAAATTATTTTATTAACAACTCTAAGCACTCTAGAATTGATACTTTAATCCCAATTCTATTTAAAGAAGTTGACTATATGTATATATAAGAAGGAAATAAATCAGCATAAGATATCCATGGGTCATTTCTTGTTCATTGAAATGGTACAATGAACAAGCCTTGCAAATAGTTTGAAAAATCATGACTCTACTCCTCCCCAATTTCATAATGATGATGATGATGAAAATTAATAATAGCTAACATTTATATAGCATTTTAGGACAGCCAGATGGCTCAGAAGATATAATGCTGGGCCTGGAGTTAAGAAGTCATGTGTTCAAGGGCCAGCTAGGTGGCGCAATGGATAGAGCAAGGGCTCTGGAGTCAGGAGTACCTGAGTTCAAATCCGGCCTCAGACACTTAACACTTACTAGCTGTGTGACCCTGGGCAAGTCACTTAACCCCAATTGCCTTACCAAAAAAAGAAAAAGAAGAAGAAGAAGAAGTCCTGTGTTCAAATCCAACTTTAGATACTGACTAGCTGTGTGACATTGGGCAAGTCACTTAATCTCTGTTTACCTTGGAGGCACCTAGCTTGCCCAGTGGATAGAGTGCTAGGCCTGGAGTCAGGAAGACCCAAATTCAAATCCAGCCTCATATACTTATTAGCTGTGTATCCCTGAGCAAGTCACTTAACCTCTGTTTGCCTTAATCCACTGGAAAAGGAAATGGCAAACCACTCCAATATCTTTGCCAAGAAAACCCCATGGTCATTATGGTTCACAGGGTCAGAAGAGTCAGACAAAACTGAACAACATATAGCATTTTAAGGTTTGCAAAATCTTTATAAATATTAGCTCATTTGATACTCAGCCCTGTGAGGTTGGTGCTATTTTTATCTTGATTTTACATATGAGGAAACTGAGGTACAAGAGAGGTTAAGTGACTTGCTCAGGATCAAATAGCTAATTGTCTAAGGTATGATTTTAACTCATAACTTCCTGATTCTAATTCAAAGGTTATACCCAATTTGCCACTTAGCTGCCTTTACAATGAAACAAAAAGAATTTAATTTTACTGTGGCCAGTATAAGAAGGCTGCATCTCTATGATGGGAAGATGCAGAATGGCATAAGAGAAAGTGATAGACTTAATGTGAGGGAGGGGAGACCTGGTTTTCAAACCCAGATCTGTAGCTCTGTCATCATAGGTAGCTTCTTGGACCTTCATTTTTCCCCACCTGCAAAATAATAATAATAATAGTTATATTATCATATAATGTATAATAATACTTAATAATTATAATTGTTATACTTACAGTATCTACTTCGTAGCACTGTTATAAGGAGAGTGTTTTGTAAAATTTTATTTTAAAATACTATATAAAATATGAGCTATTATTCTTAATTGTTTCAGTCAAAATGGTTCTTTAATATCATGTATCCAGATAGAACTTAGGGAGGGAAAATCTTTGTCCATATAATGGAAAAGAATCTTAGACTTGGAGTCAAGAAGATCTGGGTGTGAATTACACCGTGGCATTGATGCTAGGTGACCATCTCCTTTCTCTAAACCTCTTCTTCTACACCTCTAAAATTGGGATAATGATACCTACAATATCTACAACCATTGCAAGGTTGTAGTGAGGTTCAAATGAGATAATAGATATTTAGCACACTGAAAACCTCAAAGTCCACATAAATGTCAGTTATTATCAAGGCATAATTATGAAATTTGCAGATGATGCCATGAGAGAATTGTTAATATATAAAATGAGTGTCCAGAGAAGGGTAATCAGGGTGGTGAAGGACCTTGAGTTCAAAACAAATGAACGTCTATTGAAGGAGGTTTTGACTGGAGAAGATACGACTTAGGGGAGACAGGATGTTTTCAGTTTTTGAAAGCTGCCAAGAGGAATTAGGAATCGGCCTTGTTTGGCCCTATGAGGGTAGAAGTAGGAATGAAAGTTGTGAAGAAATTCATTTAGGCTTGATATTTCCTAACAATTATAACTATCATAAAGTGGAAAGTCCCACCCCTCTAAACCCCACCCCGGAAATCTTCAAACAAAGACTAGATAACTACTTGGGGCAGGAAGGTGGTGCAGTGGATAGAGCACTGGTCCTGAAGTTGAGAGGGCCTGAGTTTAAATCTTACCTTAGATACTTACTAGCTATATGACTCTGGGTAAATCACTTAACCCCAATTGCCTTTAAAAAAAATCCAGGGCCATCTCCTGTCATCCTGATGTATATCTTGGAGCTAGAGCTAGATGACTCTGGAGGAGTGAGGTTAGTGACTTTGCACAGCCCTCCCTCACTTAAATCCCATTCAGTGCTATTCATGACATCACCCTGATGTCATGGTCCCCTTCAGGAATGAAGGACAAACAACAAAAACAACAACAACAACAGATGACAACTTGTCAAGAATGATGTAGATTGGGGCAGCTAGGTGGCACAGTGGATAAAGCACAGGCCCTGGATTCAGGAGTGCCTGAGTTCAAATCCGGCCTCAGACACTTAACACTTACTAGCTGTGTGACCCTGGGCAAGTCACTTAACCCTAATTGCCTCACAAAAAAAAAATGATGTAGATGGTCTTCTCAGGTTGATAAAGTAGAGCTTCTGGTCGAGATGAATCAGTCAATCAACAAACACTTATTAAGTACCTACTAAGTGTCCAGCACAAGGAACACAAAAACAAACAAACAAAAAAAATAAAACAAACAGTCCTGCCTTTGAGAAGCTTACATTCTAACTTGGGAGAGACCATATATATAAATAGGCATAAACAAAAAACAAAGTGACCTTAGAGAAGAACACTGCAGCAGCTATGGGGCAGGGAGGGGAAGGACCAAAAATTCCCTCCTGTGGAAGGTGGTATTTGAGCTGAATCTTGAAGGAAACCAAAGATTCCAAGAAGGGAAGGCCGAGTGGAAGAGCATTACGGACACAGAGCCCAGCCAGTGAAAATTCACAGCAAAGAGGTAGAGTATTGTGTATGAAGAACAGCAAGTTGGCCAGTATGCCTGGACTGTGGAGTGAGTGAGAAGGAGTAATGTATAGGAAGATTAGAAAAGGAGAAAGGGGCTAGGTTGGGAAGAGCTTTAAGTACCAAAGAGTGAAGTTTCTATTTTATCATATTATATGGAACCAGTAAAATCAATTAAGCAATGTCAATATATGGTCAATCTTGTGCTTTAGGAAAATTACTTTGTCAGCTGTATAGAAGATGGACAAGATGGAGTCATCTTCCTAACTCTAAAAATTCTACACAAACCACTGATTCCAGTTTGGTTTTATGACACTCCAGCATCTAATTATTTAATAGTCATGTTGAAATTTCTTCCAACTTCTCAAAATTAAATTTACTTGTCTTGGCTTTGAAAAACTTTACAACCTATAGACATGCTGTGTTCAAAAGTTTGCTGTTTTGAGTTTATGATACACTTTTTCACATAAGGATTATTTTTCATGATGGTTAAGTTTCCAGGCCAACTTCTAAAAACTATTTAACATATAATTTAAGGGTGAGGTTTTCAAAAGACAGGAGGAAAGGAAACTTCACCCTGAATCCTTTGTCCCCTTGTCCTTTCTCCACTCATTCTTTTCTAAATCCTAACCCTGAACTATTCCCACTATCAGACTTCTTTGTTCCTACTAGCATGCCACTCTAAGTCAGTGAAAGAAGTCATACAATTGTGTAGATGGGATCTCAACTGGGCTCTCATTTATGCCTCTCAATCCTTTCCTGATTTTCATTCTAGTATACTTTCGAAGGAAGCTATTCTAAACCTCATCTCAAAGAAAATTACCTGTATCATTCCTCACCCTTACTCTCATCTCCACCACAAAGAAGGCCTCATAATTTACTAAAAATATTGAGGCCAACTGTTAGGAGCTTCCTCTTTTCCCAGTTCTACACCACATATTCCTTCATGCTATCCCCATTCTCTCTTTCTTTGTTCCATTCCTGGAAGAATAGATGGCTTTTTTCCTTGCCAACATCAAACCTTCTACTTCTGCTCTTGATCCTTTTCTATCCTCCATTTTCTGGGATCTTAACCTCTTCAATCAGTCTCTTTCTTTCCCTAATTTTCAATCTCTTCTTAACCACTGGCTTCTTCTCTGCTGCCTTTTACATTTTTCACTTAATTCAATCATCTTCTCAGGTTATCATACTAAATTTTCCTCTTTTATATAGTCAAACTCCAAGAAAAAGCTTTCCACATCCATTGCCTCTACTTTCTCATCTCTCACTCTCTTCTCACCCCTTTGTAATCTGGCTTTCCTCCACAAGGTTGGACTGAAAGTTCTTACTCCAAAATAACAAGTGATCTTTTTATTGCTAACTTCTTTCATTAGTCTTCATCCTTATTGACCTCTCTGTATCATGACATTATTAGTCATCCACTCCTTCTGAATACTTTCTCTTCCCTAGGGATTTGTGATATTACTTTGTTGCAGGACTCTTCCAACCTCTTGGACTATTCTTTCTAAGTCTTCTTTACAGGATCATCTTCTGTATTTTGCCCCTTTGTATTGGGAGCAAAGCTCAGGACTTTTTCTTGGGTCCCTTTCTTTCCCTCTTATCTCTTAGCCATCTCAAAACCCCCATATGTTCAACTATAATCTCTATGCAGAAGATTTCAAACTCTACATATCTCTCCCTCATCTTTCCCCTGAGACCCAGTCCCACAACTCCAGCTGTCGTCTGGATATCTCCAATTAGATGCCCTATGGGCAATTAAAATTAAATATTCCAAAACAGATCTCAATAATTAGGAAAGATAAATATGTATATTTTCTCACAAATATTTCTTTCCTCTGCCAAATTTGTTGAGACCACAATGCATTATTTTAAAATAACGCATTATTATGTGGTGCTTCAAAATCTACAAAGTGCTTTCCTCCCAACAACCCTGTAAAGTCAACACTGCTAATGTCATGGTCCTTATCTTACAGATAAAAAAAGAAAAATGGACAAATTAGTGAATGAGTAAATGGATAAATGAAAAAATATTTAAGTTCTCACTATGTTCAGAACTCTGAACTATGGGATGGAGATGCAAATAAAAAATAAAGCTATTCCCTTATCTCAAGTAGTTCACATTTTAGTTGGAGGAAACAACATATATAGGAAGTTTCAACCACAAGTCCCCATGGTCCTTAGAGTAGAAGATGATAATGCCAAAGATTTTGATGGAGAAAATAAACAAGTTATATAACTTGTCTAAGGCCACTTAGTAATCACCCCCAAATCTCCCTATTATAGATCCAACACTCCTTCCAGTACCCCATGCTGCCTCATTCATCAGGATTATAGTGGTAATACAGGTAACATTATAGATGTACCTTCTTCACAGGGCAACTTTCACTCACTGCAATGCCTCTTAGGAAGGAAGTGGTTCACACCACCATGCAAATGATGTCCAAAGTTATCTAACCCACTAGGACATCCCTGGTAATAAGAAACTGTAAACACATTTTCTTGGTGGTCTCTAGAAAACTAGGAGCTTATTATAAAAGGAAGCTGACATTATTCAGTCTGGATCTAGCTATTATGCCAGATCCTTTGAAAGCTGGAAAATATACATTCAGTGCCTCCAGTCAGCTTTTTCTGTGTCCTATTCCCTCATTTCAAAGACTGATTTACCCAAAATCACACAGATAATAAATAGGAGAGCTGGGATTAAACCCAGGTCCTCTGATTCCAGATGTAGAATTCTTTCCATTAAACTAAATGTCCTCCAGTACCCTATTTCCAACTACTAGGTAAACTCAAGTCAGACTCTAAACTCTTGGAGAACTTGATTTCCCAGTTCTATGCTGAACTCTTTAGCTACCACCTTTATATCCCCTCCTTTCCCTATCAAGCTCCCAATATCTCTAATTGATTCATTTGATCTAGATTTATATCTCCAATTACATTAACTCCAAGATAGAGAGTAAGGTTTGACTTCCAACTTCTTTCCTATAAGCTTTCTTTATCCTCACTCATATCGTAGGTGTTTAATAAATATTATTAATCCATAGGTAAATAAATCTAAATATATCTGGGAATAAAAATAGTTTGTATTTACATAGCATTTAAGGTTAGCAAAGCACTTTAAAAATATAAAAGATAAGAATTTGAACAGTTTTTCTGAATCTAGACAAGATTTAGAGACAAAGACACAGTTTGCTATCTCTTGGTGGATGTGCTTATGTGACAACAAATGTCTTTATAATGAATGAATAAGTTTATATTGATAGCTGTGGACAACAGAACTTTAACATAAAATCTGGTGGCATTCTTTTTCTTTTTCTTTTTACCTTTCATTCATTTGCTTTCTGCTCATTTATTCTTTTTTTTAACAGTGGTTTTGAAGTAATACCTTCAAATTTAATATAATGGTAGATCAATGATAGCAATATTGCTGATTGGCATATGGTATTGTCATGAATAAAATCTAATGTGTGTGTCCTTACCTGCCACCACCACCACCACCCCAGTGTGGGGGGAGAAATAGCTAAGGTCTACTTATAAATTCAGCAACAGTTTAGGCTTTTAAGCATTTATTAAAGTATATTAGAAGTTGATAGAGAGAGAAAAAGAGCACATATCTCTGAATGGAAAAGCCCTAACCCAGATCTAACAGGAGAAAAAGAGAAAACCTGCCTTCACCTAGCAGCTTTTGCTTCCCAAGTAAGAGACAGCATTCCAGCCAGTTCCCCCAGAAGCCCTCTGTGGAACAGGAAGCAAGTCAGTCCCCATACACACAGCTCCAAGATAATTGGCTAGTCGCATTCAAGTCCATTGATTGGCATGACCTAAAGGTGGTCTATTAATAGAGGTAACTTCTGGAAGCCAATCTGACCTTCAAAATCTCAGAAAGGTCACCTCATGCTTTCTCAGTTCTCACAGTATGTCTGTCTTAGACCCCCATTTCTCAGAGGATAAGGACCAAATCTTACATTTCTTTTGCATATCTCCCTCAGTATCTCACATAATGCTATCTCTGTAGAACTCAATATTCACTAAATAAGTAAATTAGCAAAATAAGTTATTAATAGACACTTCTCATTTATCATTTTACTTTGTGGTGTCTTAGCTAGACAAAGAATATTTGGAGTCAGTACCTGGGGTCAAGTCCTGGCTCTAACTATGGCAAGGCACTTCATCACTTCAGTTTTCTCATCTATAAAGTAAGGATTGGAATAGGTAACTTGGTATGGATTGGACTAAGGTCCTTTCTAGCTCTAAATCGTTAATCCTATCATATAAACTTTAATTCATGCATGAAGGAAAAAGAATCATAGCAATTACATGAAGACACAGGATTAAAAAATAGGCTATATATAAAGATAGATCCCCTAAATAGTCTAATAAAATATGTAAATGTCTTCCCCAAGACAAATATGAACATAACATTTCTAGATTGGTCACATTGATTGGAAAATGGTTAAATAAATTGTGGCAAAATAATTTGACAAGGTAGCATAGTGGATAGAGAGCTGGACTTGAGTTCAAGAAGACCTGAGTTTGAATCCTTTCTCAGACATTTACTAGCTATGTGACCCTGAGCAAGTCACTTAATCTTCACAATCTCAGTTTCCTCATCTGTAAAGTAGGAATAATAATAGTACTTATTTTACAGGGTAATTGTAAGGATCAAATGAGAAGTGTAAAGTGTTTTGCAAACTTTAAAGGTCTGTATAAATGCTACCTAACATTATTATTTTTTAATTTTTATTATTATTATTACCATACTATAAAAATTATATGTATAAAAATTTAGATTAGCATAGTTCACTCATGTGAATTAATAAAAGCTGAAGTAAACAGAACTAAGAAAACAGCATACACTGCTTACAAAAACAAATGGAAAGGAAAAAAAGAAAATTAAGATTGCATAATTGTAATAATCAAGCACCCTCATTGCCCCACAAATAAATAAATGAATGAATGAATAAACAAATAAATAGATAAATGAATGAATGAATGAATGACCCAATAGTTATTCACCCAACAGTTATTTATTGAGCATTATGTTCAAGGCATTGTGTCAGGTATTAGGAGTTAAACAAGGTATGAAGAAATATACCATGCTATGCCCTCAAGGAGATTACCAACCAATACCAAAAGGCAAATAAAAATGCAAATAAGTGATATGATCAACTCCATTACATGATTTTAAAGGAGGGAGAGAAATTACTTCCAGCTAAGGTGTTCAGGGAAGACATCCTAAAGGAAGTAGGAAATACAATTCAAGTGCTTAGGATACAAAGAAAAGTGAAAAAAACAGTCCTTACTTTCATGGAACTCACAGTCTAATGGGAGAAACAAGAAACAAACAATTATGTATAAACAAGATATGTGCAGGGTAAATTGAAGATAATCTCAGTGGAAAGGCACTATATTAGGAGTACCAGGAAAGTCTTCTGCAGAAAGTAAGACTTTAGTGGACATTTGAAAGAAGCCAGGAACACTGTGGTATCTGATAATATTGATACTCATAATTTTTTTCAATCTCTTATTGAAATTATTATTTTTGTCTTTGTTATAGCTGAAACAGAAAAACCCACTTCAACCAAATAAAGTAAAAACCCATTTCACACAAAGGTAGTAAAATTGGTATCCCCTAGTTTGCTAAACCAGAGAATTCTATCCATCTTCAAGCTAAAACATCATAGTTTTAGGTTCAAATGGTTGTTTTAACAAACAAAAGAAAAGTCTATTAAGCATTCTTCTTCAGATAAGAACAAGTGTATCATATTTCCAATCATAAATAAATTCCTCCTTCATTTTTATTTAGAAATATCTAGGCCTTCAAAATAAAATAAGAATTGTGTCTATAAACTGGTCAAGTGAGTAATAAGCAGGTCTTTGCTTTCTTCTAATATTAATGAGTTAGGTAGGTGACACCGTGAATAGAGCACTAGCCCTGTAGTCAGGAAGACCTGAATTCAAATTTGACCTCTGAGACTTACTAGCTGTGTGACCCTGGTCAAATCACTTGACTTCTGTCTGCCTCATTTTCATCATCTGTAAAAAAGGCACTTACCCTACAGGGTTGTTGTGAGGATCAAATGAGATCATTGAAAAGCATTTAGCATAGTCTTTGGCACATAGGAAGTGAGATATAAATGTTGTTGGTGTCATTATTATTATTATTAATGAGGCTGGTATTTTTTAAATTGTGAAATAATCCAAAATGTTATTTTGTAATTTTGTTATTCATAGCTCTAACTTTTTTTATAAATATAGTTACTTTGGGCAGTTAGGTGGCACAGTGGATAGAGCGCCAGCCCTGGAGTCAGGAGGACCTGAGTTCGGATCTGACCTCAGACACTTAACACTTAATAGCTGTGTGACCCTGGGCAACTCACTTGACCCCAATTGCCTCACTAAAAAAATAAAATAAATAAATATAGTTACTTTAACTTTCTAAATCAGAACATGAATTTGAAGATCTCATAATGATTTCTTTGGAATATTCTGTTTCTCAAAATTACCCACTAAATATGCAAGTTTCAGAAGGGAAATTTTTCTTAGAAAATGAATTTGTTTCCTCTTCATGATTATCACTTTTTTTAAAAAATAGCAATTTCTTCTTTTAGCTCTAACACCCTTTGAAGTACTTTGGAACAAGAAGGCTGGCATATTTCACACTAATATACAGGGAGAGCCAAAAGCCACAAAAGGGTTTCAATGTTTAATAACTCCTTTATTTTTTGTTTTTAATTTACAATATCATATAATCATATACAGTATATGTGGGAAATGAATTTATATCATGTGTAGAAAAATCAAATCTTGCAAATGGTATAAATTATTTGAAAATAATTTTCAGAAAGTTATTAAAACCTTCATGACTTTTGGCCCCCCCTGTAGAAGTGCCCTATGCTCTGTTCCTACACAGTATTGCTGCTACTTAACTTCCATATTCATTTTCCTCGTTTGGATTTCTAAAATAATTCAGGGGTATGTTTGGATAGTTCCTCGTTAATTAGTAAGATTGCAATCTCTAATTAATCATTAGTGTGGTAAAAATTATTTGTGGTAAAAATTATTGGAATTTAGCTGACTCATTTGGGAGGGGCCACACCTGGCCCACCCAGAAGTTAACCCTGAAGTTATGCTACTGAGGTCAGAAGGAGAACTCTCCATAGGTAGTTTTTGAAGGACTTCCCCTTTTGGGGGAGGGAGATGGAACACTTGTTGAGGGGAGGCGAGGAGTCCCTTTGAGAACACTGTCTCGTGTTTGCCCACTTGCTCTCTCTGCTTGGTTTCCTGGTGATGCGAGAAAGCTAGCAGACTTTCCAGGAGTGGTGAGTGAACACAAAAAACCCTGCATTCCTTTGAATTAGTTTAATTGGAAATGATGTGGGGATTGTATAGACTTAGGTTAGAGTAAAGAGGATTTATCTGTATTTCTTTTTCCCTATTTCCTTATCTTTGATTTTTATTAATTTCACCTTTGTTGTTTAATTAATTCCCAAGTAATAAAATCTGATCCTTTTGTGGAAAAGAAGCTGTAAGGCTCCTTTCTTATTGGCCTGGGAGAAATATCTAAAAGGGCAGTTTGGAGGGGAGGAAGCTTTGAACCTAGAGGTCCCTCATTATTTCCGGGATCCCAATATTTCAGCGAATCACCCAATTAATGCTCCATATATTAAATTTTGGCCCCAACACTAGCTTAACACCCCAGTTGTGAGTTCAATTCCTATCCTTTATTGTTTTAACTTAAAATTTATTAGTTAAAGAAAATGTCATGATGCTATGGACTTACTCTCCCAAACCATTTGAGGACTAGCAGGTCAGAATCCCAGAGCAAAGCTTGTTCCATCTTCTCCTCAAGGTTTAGGAGTAAACCTAAGGGATCATGGGGTTTCTCTAATACTATTGGCTTGAGCCTCCATTCCAGTATGTTTTTCCCAATATCAGGCACCAGTTACTATCTCCTCAATATTACCAATCTCAGTGATTACCACACAACTCTTAATCTAACAAGCTGATATTTCCTTGATATCAACAATAAGCACTTAACATCAATCAGTTTTTACAAAGGTATATTTCTTGAAAGTACAAATACAGCCTTCTTAAACTGAGGGCATGTTCTCCCCTCTGCTATCTCAGTCCTTGCAAAATAGACTCCAACTTAAAGCAACTGCTACAAAGCATTCATCCCACCAATTTTACTTCCAAACACAGCACATAGCCAATGGATAAAATCCCTCTCTTGCTTGCAGGACCCAATATCTCAACTGCTTAGTTCAATTCACTGCTTGACCGGATCTCATCAGGCTTAGTTGCCAGGAAATTTTGGTAACTTCAGCTTCCAGTTCCTGGGCTTCTAATTGTTCTTCCAACTGTTTAAAGCTCATAAAGTTATAGCCTAGTCCATTCCATCTCCAACAGTCATTCACCTAAGAGAAGGACAGAATGAAACATAACATGGACAGAAAAACAGCCACACTAATGTACCAATGATTTCATGTGGGCTTGAGTTGGATGAGGAGACTGTTGATACTTCCTTTTTCCTCCCCAACTCGAGGCTTACAGCAATCCTTGCTTTAATCTTACCATTGCAGGGGGGGGGAGGTCAATTTGACCTTTTGAATGCTGTCTCATTTCAGTAGCTAGTTAATAAAGGGCAGTTAGGTAGCACAGTGAATAAAGTGCCAGGACAGGGGTCAGGATCCTCATGAGTTCAAATCTGGATTCAGACATTTAGTTCTGCACTTACATTTAGTGTGATGCTGGACAAGTCACTTAATCCTGTTTGCCTCCTCTGTCAAATGAGCTGGAGAAGGAAATGGCAAACCACTCCAGAAAAAGAAAACCAAGAAAACCCCAAATAGGGTCATGAAGAGTTGGACATGACTAAAAAAATGACCTGAAGTAGAAATGTGGGCCCCCCCCCGCCATACTGCCTCATGACTACTTCCAGAATCAGGCTCACCAATCCAATCCTCTTCTTCCTTCTATATAACTTGATAAAAGACATTGTTATCTGTGATCCAGTTTACCATACATATGGGAAGTACCACCATTCTCTTATTGACAGTAAAACAAAATGCAAGCATAGGACTGAAGCACAGATAAATAGTTATATACGTGCTATCGTTGCAAATCCAAAACAACAAAGTGGTGACAAACATTACATGATCATTACTGGTGCTCCATCACCATTGTTGCGTGATCCTAGGTGGCAATCATCCTTTTGGGCCACCTATATTCTTTGTACTTTTCAGGAGGAAAAAAGGTAGAAGCCCATGACTAATTTTTTGAGGTTTTATATGCTTGAGCATTCAGCTGTAATTATACTCCTAAATCATCACAGAAGCATATATTCATAGACACAGGAGACATATAGAAGCATAGATTCTCAACGCTGAAAGGGACCTCAGAGGCCAACTAGTAAAAGTCTTACCCAAAAACTTATTTCCCTCCATAACATCCCAGATAACTGGTTATCTATCTTGTGATAGAGAACCTCTGATCAGAGACAATCTTCCTACTTTCTGAAACAGTCCAACTGTAAGTCAAATCTGGTTCTTTCCCCACTTTCTATCCCAACTAACATGGCAGTGGGGTATGAGAATATAACCCTTTTGTTATAATATCAACATAAGAAGAAGAGCTAGACCTGATGACTTGCCATTCTTTCTTTAGGAAGGAGTTGGGTTTTTTGTTTTGGGGGTGTTGGTGTGTTTTTTTTTAATTCTACCCAAAATACTAACCAATTCATTCAGATACAAAAAACATGTCTCACCTGCTCCAGTTAAATCCAGGTCAGCCTTAAAAATTCTTTGTGCCCTTAATCTAACATCAGGAACTTATCTCCCTCATAAGTTGTTTTTAAATCTCTATATTAATCAGAGTTGGATTCCTAGTCCTTAGGTATATTAAATTTCCCTTCTCTGCTTCTTAATATTTCATAGGAGCTAGAATTTAGATCAGATACTTGTGTGCTAGCGCCACCTATTGTTGAAAGAGTAGGTGTGAGTATGCTCCTTGCTAAGGAAACTAAAAATGAAGTAAAAATGAATCTGGTTTCTGATGGCTGGTACCATCAGGGATAGAAAAGAAATATGGATAGGAAAAAGAATTGGACCTGTGATTTCATTGGTTTTGTGAATTCCCAGGTGAGGAAACACCTTTTGACAGTTCAGGTCAGCACCTTCTCTGCAACATATAGAGAGTTGCCTAGAGCATTGAGAGCTTAAGTATTTTGCACAATATTCAGCCAGTAGTTGTTAAAGTCAAGACTTGAACCCGGGTCTTCTTGGCCTTGATGCCTGCTCTCTATCTACTATGCCATTCTGCCTCTTATCAGAAAACAAAAATGAACATTTTATCTTCTCTAAAGTAACACAATTCTTGTAGGAGAAGATGCGTAATTAATTACTACTTTCTAATATAGGTACAATGTTTTAAAGTTTGCCGTTATCTTGAACCAATAACCTAATCGAGATTTGAATTAAGTAAAGATTTATGTAATATTTGAATATAGGCATAGTACCCAACATTATCAACAATGACTATAAGCTCCTTGAGTACAGGGACTGCACTTCTGTTTTGTCTTTGGATCCACAGCACCTACCACAGTGCTTTATAAATTTTTAATAAATTAAATTGAATTGAATTCTGGAAGTTTACCTAAAGCATCACATGTTAGTAGGTTTTCTATAAATATTAAGCAATATTGAGGTATTCTCTAGTATAGTATTTTGATGCTTGATGAATTTTAGATTTGGGGTATTAATTTTAAATAAATTTTAAAAATAGAATTATTTTTAAATTTTTAATTATTTAATAAAGCTTTTCCTTTGAAATTTTAAAGAATTCATGAAATGCTGAATCTAGTCCCTGCATGAGAAAAATAAAAGCAAAATATTTGAAAAAAAAAGAAATGTGAGGAAGAGTTAAGAGAACTCTGATTATCAGGATAGACTACACAAAGTACTTTTCGACCTGTCATAGACTCAAAGTTCTGAGTAACACTTTGAGAAGATAGGGTGTTAGAACTGAAAAGGCTGTTTGAAGTCTAATTTGACTTCCTAGCCAGTACAAGAACCCCTCTACAAAATCCACAACAGATGGTAATCCAGCCTCCACTAAAATACTTCCAGGGACAAGGAACATTCCACTGTCTGGACAGACATCTCTAATTGTTAGAAAGTTTCTCTTCACATTGAGCCAAAACTTGTCTCTCTGTAATTAATCCCCATTGGTCTTAGGTTTTCCTAATGGGCTTTAAATGCCAAGGGTCACCTAAACCTTTCAGCTTTTCATGTTGCCTTTCCCTGTTTTCCTGTGGGACTGCATTTTATTCCAGAAAAAAATGAAAGATTTGATTTCCCAAGGACCTCCAACACAAATTCTTCAGCTTCTTTCTTCTATGAAAAGAAATAACACAACCTTTCAGCAACCATTACTAGTGTCTAACAACCATCAATATCAGAATTACCTTAAATCATAAAGTGTCCAAAAGTCCCTTGATTGAATTAGAAGGAACACTTGTCTTTGGCTTGTTGAAGATTGGCCATATGCTTTCCAACTCTTCAGTCAGTCTAGACAGGAAGCAGCACTGTGATCCCTGTGCCTCTAACAGCTGGGGGACAGGGGAATGGGGATATCTCTCTTTCCTCCATCATTAACTTTGGTGCTTAGTAACAGATCTACCCACCCAATAGGAGACACCACATCTAGTTCAGAGAATTTCACAGTTAGAGGCAGGGAAGAGAAACACACTTTCTCTAGACAGACATAAACACAGTGGGACAGAATTCATTCAAAGCAGAAAGGAGCTTCAAAGTGTTATATCTCTGGCAGCAGAGAAGAGAGATAACTATGGATTTGAAAAAAGAAAACTATCCCTGGCACACTGCAAGGAGTAACAAAAAAAGGAAATTCAGCTGTACTACCTGCCCAGCAAAGCTACTACACCAGGTGGGCAGAGAAGACAGCAAAATTCCAAAAGAAGAGAACATACATCAGACTTAGCTTACCAGAAGAGCTTAAATTGCCTTGGCCACACATGTTCCTGGAACATGATTCTCACTACAAGTATACTCTGTGTCCAATCTTCCCATTGATACCTTGTGTATTTGTGGAAAGTACTTTGTGTCCTAGATTTATTGGGAGGAGCGGGGGGGGGGGATGTTTTGTAGCTACTATTTTTACTATACTATTGTAGTAAATGCCTTTGCTCTGAGATAATTATGTCCACTGTCTAACTATTAAAGATAAGCTTACCAGCAGGGGCCCATTAACTATAGTTTTAGGAGTATGGATCAACAAGGTACCTTGAAAACCTGAGAGTAGTCACTCCTATTAAGACTCAATCTGATGAGCAGCTAGGTGGCACAGTGGATAGAGCACTGGCCCTGTATTCAGGAGGACCTGAGTTCGAATCCAGCCTCAGACACTTAACACTTACTGTGTGACCCTGGTCAAGTCACTTAACCCCAATTGCCTGACCAAAAAAAAAAAAGACTCAATCTGAAAGGAAAAAAAGACTCAATCTGCAAATCTGTGAGTGCCAATTTGGGTATATGGGGGTTGTGATTTTCTAAGTCAATAAATGGCCCCCAGTTTCTATTTGAGTTTGATACCACTGTTTTAGACCACTGATCACTCATCTAGGGGGTAGAATAAAAAAAGAAAATAACTAACATTTTGGAAAATAAGAACCAGATTTGAAGATATTACTTTTTAAGCCCAGGTATGTTACTGAAAAGTATTTTATCATCATGTCAACAGTGATCCATTGATACTTAGTATGACAATCCTTTATCTGGCTTTGTGACCACTTAAAACTATGTACGCTACACTAGAGATCTCTATAATGGGGTGAGTACACTCCAACTATTCACTAGGGTAAAAGAAGAAAATATTAGAACTTCTAGTTATATTTACTTTTTAATCTAATGAAATAATAATGAAATTAATCTTCACTAAGATTTAATGTTATAACTATAAATTATAACTACAAAATTTATTTAAAATATTATTAAGATATTACTAATAATTTATCATTAGCCATAGAAGATAGTAATAGATAGTAGATAGAGAGCTAGCCTCAGAGTCAGAAAGACCTGGGTTCAAGTCCTTCCTCTGATATATTAATTGGATTTGTGATCTTGAACAAGTCATTTAACTTTTCAGCATTCCAGGCCATTCTCGAATATGGTAAGTTGCAGAGAAGGTGCTGACCTCCCCATTCCAATAAAGTCATCTATCTAAACCATATCCCTATAATATTATAGATAGATAGATAGATGTAAGAGAGAGATATATGAAAGAGAGATTGACTCTAGCATCATTACTTGGTCCATATAGAGAGGTTGAAAATGGTACTTTCATTTCTTCACTATCAGCATATTATTATATGTCAGTTTATATGTTAAGTGGATTTATGGATTATATTATCTAGTTTTGGATAAACTAAGGCTCATGCATGGTTTTAAAAGATACCTTCAAAAAAACATGTTTTAAATGTAGTACTTAACAATGCAAGCAAAAGCAAACAATAAAAAAGACATGATATTTGTCCTTCTCTTTATTGACCACATTATGAGGTAAAAAATTATCAACATTAATTTAAATATGGATTTATATCCTGTCAATAACAATGAATGCCTCCCTAAACATATTTTGTATATAAGCATGTATTGCGCCTTAAAATGTTAGCCATTATAATTCTCAAGACATTTAAACACTAAGTTTTTGTTACCAAAAAATGTGATACCTCTTAAAACTCATATCTCCACACTTAAAATAAACAAATTCTGCAAGCATAATTTTCTAACCTATTTTAAAATCTCTCCATTTCATGATTTTTTAACATGTTTGTTTAAAATATTAAAATGCCCATAGAATGTAAGCCCTTATCCTTGTAGGTATGAGAGTTTACAGAATCTCCCTTCAAAGAGGACATATAATAACTTGAGCAGGTTTTTTTAATCTCTTAGATTTGATTCTATTATATGTGTATTGGGCATAATAGTTGACATTTATAGAGAACTTTTACATTCACATGTGCCTTGCTTCATTAGAACCTCACAACAGTCTGTTTTCTTACCCATATAATGAAGACCTTGGACTAGGTGACCTCTGGAGCCCCTTCTGGCTCTGTATCTGTGATCCTGTGAACTCCATGAGCCACATATTGTTATTCCTATTTTACAGATAAGGAAAGAGACTCAAAAAGGTTAAGTAACTTGCCCCAAATCACAGAGATGTAGAATCTGTGGCAGAATTTTAATCTAAGTCCCCCACTTTGCCATACTACCTACCTCTCATAATAATTGGTCCATTGCCTGGTTGTAAGAAAAAATCTTTATAGATGTTAAAATGCTATGTGGAATTATTGTTATAAAGACACAGGAAAAAATAAGAAATATACAAAATTACTCTACCTGGCCAAATCACTTTTTAAAGGCAAGTTTAATCCCTGGCTCTTGAAGTCAAGGATTTTTTTTTCTTTTTTATCCATAGCATCTAAGAGACAGTATACAGTTAATAAATGTTTGCTATTATAATAGGAGCAATTAGCAGGACTCCCGCTCCTTCATCTCTGTGTCATCTAAGGACTTGTCTAGCAATGTTCAGAGAGGGTCAGCAAATTGTAGCTCATCAAAGCTATCACATGCCCACTAAAGCTTCAGTTCTCCAGTTTTATCATTCTCAGTTTCAGTTCAACTCATTCTCCTAAGGTATAAACTCAAGGCTCTTGACCATTCTGGTTGCCCTTCTCTGATCATTCTCCATCTTATTGATGTGATACTCAGAACTGAACACAATACTCTAAATGGGTTTGATCAAACCATGGTAAAGAAGGACTGTCACCTCCATAATTCCTGGATGCTGTACTATTATTAAATAAATGAATAAAAGTTTTGCTAAAGTCAAGCTGGTATATAGTCAAATCAATTATACAAGGAAATATAAAAGAAAATTATCTCTATTTCCTTATAGTATTTTTATTTAACGTTCTATTTATCAAGTACCTAAATGGGATGTCTCAATCATTAGAACTGAGTTTTAGAATAAGCTAAAGTTAGAACTAGACCAAATCAATGTATCACAAAGTGTTAAAGACTTTCAAAAATAATGGAGCATATTCATTCATATTCCCCTCAGTAAAAATAATATTAATTAAATAACAATACTATACTCTATGAAGAGAAAGGATTAGGAATGGAATTGAGAAAAGAAATCATGGGAAAATCCAGCTGGCAACAAGCAAACAGAAGAACTCCAATGAGTCTTTGCCCCACAATTTATTGTATCCACAGAGTTCTGGATTTGGTCTAATCTTGCTGCTTAACACATGCTCCCTCTTTCATGAAAGCTGAGACCAGGCAAACACACTCTGCAACTTCTTTGAACACACAATATGTCTTAATTCCTTTTTGAGTATGAAGGAAAGGAAAAGGGAAGGAGATTGAAACAAAGGGGAAGATTTTTTTTAAAAAGAGGTAAAATGGTAATGAGACAGAAAAGAGGTAGAGGAGATGAAGGAAAGTAAGGAAGACAAGAATAGCAACTTAAAAGGGCCCAAAAGTGATTTATAATCAGTTTCATGTCTAATATGCACATCACTCAGCCCCTCTGGTTCTAGTTTATCTTTGATCTCTCTCTCAGCTAGCTCCATCTGCTCTGTAGAGGAGCTGGAAGGGAACAAAGATCATGGTAATATTATTTCCTCTCTTGCTAAAGCACAGGCTTTCTCCATGTTCTTGCTTTCTTGCTTTCTCTACTAGCACTAAAACTTGGATCATTCAAGTGCACCATCTACTTAGATCTGCAGGGGATCTAAGGATGTGAAGGAACCAAGGTGGGTCTGGCAGCAAAGAAGGAACCTGGACTCATTCTCCCGTTGCTGACTGACACAGGAGCCAATTCCTTTGGCCTAGTATTACAATTTCTTCTTTTGTTAATGTGCTTAGAAAAGATTCTAGAATAGGATGTTCTGGTTAGACAATTGCATTTCCTTAATTTATTTTTTGGATGCTAACCACAAAAAGGAAGCTGCCCCTCAGAAGGCAGGGGTGGGAGGTGGAGTGGATGGGAAAATCCTTAGTAAACACAGCACAGATTAACAGCAGAGCCTGCTTTCAGCCCATCATAGCACAAAAGCCAGGAAAGTACTTTGCAGCCTGAGCTTTGTAATTCAAGAGCAGACCATCAATAACAAGGAAAAGCTATGGAAATAAAAATTCATTCGTACAACATAAAACATCCACAACATGGCAGTTCAGCATCAAAGAAAACCCTATTCAGGTTGTCTATAGTGTTTTCTTAAGCTGCTAATGTGATAGGAGTTCTGCTCTATATTCTTCTCCTCCTTCATCTTTTGTTTGTTGCTATCCCATTGCCCAGTGCACAAATCCCTCACAAATCTCTTCTTCCTCTATTCCTAGTCAAAAACTAAACAAAAAAGATAAAGGGGGTGGGGACATGCTGGGGTAGGAGAATGAGGAGAGATATAGTTCTCTTTCCATGACCTACTCATTTCAGGCCTCACCAAACCAGGCAGAAAAGTCTTTCTTCAATTTAGTTACCAAAATATCTTCCTCAAACTCTGTTTTGACCAGTGTTTTCCCTGACAAACCTCTGCAATAGCTGAAACAGACTAGCTGCTACTCCCTTCCAAACTTTGTCCCTTTCATTCAATAAAGCATATTTTAAATCTCATATGCTCTGTGGAACTTTCTCAGTCTCAGCTGAAGTTGGCTACATAGAACATTATGTTGATATATATTACTGAGCTTTCCCAAAGCTACTTATATCCCTACTTTATATCTCAGTGATCATAAGTATTTATTGAAATCCTACATGTCTAACATGTCATTGTCCTGTGCTATGAAGAATAAAAGTATGATAATCAGCTCTTCTATTAGTGTGATACAATGGAAAAAACATTAACTCTTGATTTGGATTCAAATCATGTCTCTAATACAACCTATGTAACATTGGGCAAGTAACTTCATCTTGTTGGTCATGTGCTCAGAGTCAAGAGAAGGAGTATCTTGTTCACAGAACAGCAAGGAAGCCAGTGTCACCTGATTGAGGATTAATGCATGTATTATGGTAAAGGGGAAGGAAAGAGATGTAAGAAGGCTGAGAAAGTAGTTGGGAGAAGGGGAAGGGGGAGGTTATGAAGGGTTCTGAATGCTTAACAGAGGATTTTGTTTTTTGTATATGGGGTCAATAGAGTTTATTGAGTAGACTTTGAATCTATTATCCTGTGACACTCTCCCCAGTGCCACCAGCTAGACAGGGTCCTTCACATCTTGACTATCTCAAGCTACTCTGACCCTTAATCTTTTTTTTTTAATTTGTATTATAGTTATTTGTGTACATATCTCAACCACCACCCTCCTCTCCTCTCCTAGGCTGTTAAGTTTCTGGAAGAACGGTGTTATATATTCTCACCTATGCCTTCAAGAAGCTATAGCATATGCAGTTGCCACACTCCAATAAACCATTTCAACAGACAGGTTAGCCCATTTTGAGGGTAACAGATGGGCCTCAAATCCTTTGGTGAATAGGTATATGTTGGGGCGGGGCGGGGGGGGGGGTCTACCCCAACTATGTGAAGACTTTACCCAGAAGAATAGGCAGATGAGAGCAGTTTCTTCCAAAGGTGATGAAGGCAGCTGAAGCAGGAACTATGGAGTGCTTAGAGCATGGTCAGACATTGAAGATGCCAAAGTCATCCTCTGCATCCTGGGCCATTGCCAGTCATCTTGACTTTGTCTTTCCACTGGACTTCTATGACTCAGGAAGAAAGAGTGAGGTTGGTGACTTTGTTCAACTTTGCCTCACTTAAATTCAATTCATGCACAAGTCAAGACATCATTCCATGATGTCACTGGTCCTCTTCAAAAATGAAGACAAAGAACAACAACAAATTCCTGGAGGGCAGGGATTAAATAATTTTATTTATTTTTTGTATTACCAGCACCAACCACAGTTGCTTTAAACATAGTAGACAATTGAGAGATGCTCATTGATTTAATTTCTTGAATCTAGTTAGAGCAAAGATTAATAAGCATAAAACTAGCAAAATTTTAAAATAATCATCTTAAACTCTGTAGAACTGATGACAATAGGAGTTCAAAGAAAATAAAGATCAACAAATTAATCAACAAGCATTTATTAAGTGCCTACTATGTGTTAAACCCTGTGCTAGGTCCAGGGAATAGCTACAAAAGCAAAAATTAAATAGTCCCTGCCCTCAAGGAGCTTATATTTGACATTGTCAGAAGAAGCTTTAGTTAGGTGATACTTCATAAGGAATAGATAAGATGTAGACAGAGAGGATCATGGAATCATATACTTAGTACTCAAAGGGACCACATAGTAGGCACTTAAGTTTTTATTGAATTGAATTGGTCCAACCCCCTCATTTTACCAATCAGGAAACTAAAAGCAATAGAAATTAACTGATTTACTCAAGGTCATTGAGGTAAGAAAGTAGTAGCAGTAGGATTTGAATTCAGTTCTTCTGACTCTAGATGCAGCATCCATTCCACTATACCATGACGCTTCCTAATGTTTTAATGAGGAAACTGAAGCCCAGTCAGATTAAGTGACTGTCGAATAAGTAGCAAGTAGTAGAGGCAGGATTTGAACCCATTTCCTCTAATTCCAGATCGATTGCTCTATCCATAGTACTACAGGTATGAAACTCTTAATGAGAGGCAGGAAACAGAATAAACAAAAGGAATAGTAGCAAGCATGAGCATAGTATATTCAAAGGAATGTGCAATTGCACATTATATTTATGTGTTCTCATATATGCAAACCTATTTATATTTATTTTGACATTTTGTTTATTTATTTCCCTTTATGTTCATCTTATCTTCCCTTTAGACCACAAGCTCCATCAGGATGGGAAGGGAGAGTCTCACATCTCTGGAATATATAGGGTCTTTGTTCCTTGATATAGCCAGTCATAACTACAAATGTTCAAAAAAATTTCATGATTATAATGATGCCTTAGTATATACCAGTCGGGTTGAAAATTTTAGGGAATATTAAATTATTTGCACTAAGTAGAAATTTTATTAATTTAGTCAAATTTCAGTAATTAGAGAATAGATTATGACATTCAACTTGAAAGGTAGCTTCCTGTAACAGAAAGTATATAAGGTTTGGAAATTGGGAAACCTGAATTCTATTCCTGGAGAAAGACAGAGAGACAGAGAAAGACAGAAAGAAAGAGACAGAGAGGCAGAGAAAAACAAAGAGAATCAGAGACAGACAGAGACAGAGACAGAGAAACAGAGGGACAGAGAAAGCCACTGCTAATTGACACTGGGTAAGTCATTTCTCTTCTTTAGGTCTCAGGCTTCTCATCTGTAAAATGAGATTAGTATCCATGATTTCTAAAGCCCCTTCTTATTTTAGAATTCTCATTCCTCAGTTATCTTTTCTCACACACACACACACACACTGTGAGGTCAGTTTGCAAAATTGGGAGCCAGCTAGAAGGAAATAAAGGTAATGGTAAATTTCAGAATATTGGTTGTGGGCAAAAATACAGATAATCTCTAATTTTCCTTTTACCCAAAACTATTGAAAATAGCTCAAGATCAAGAGAAATCTTTGGCACACAAAAGATCCCTTCAATCCTCTCTTTTTGTCAGCTACTCATCTTTATCCAAACTCTACATTAACTTTGATTTCTTTCTCTAGCTACTGCTCTATGCCTATAATCTGTCTAGTTTGACATACAACCAGCAAGGAACAAATGCTGACAGATTATATCACCAGCCTAGATCCCTTTCACACTTTCCCTTTTAGAACAGCTTCTGAGTATCTCCACTTTGGCCACCCCATTTTCTTTACCTGGAGTAGAACTGCCGATTAGTATAACATCATTTCCTGCTTTCTTTCCCAAGAAGATTTTAGGTCATCTGCAGAGAAGACTTGAAGGTCTCTTCTCCATCTCCCCATCATCAAGTGAATCAATATTTAAACCAGCCATAATAGATGAGAAATTCACCTATTTTTAGAATCCTCCAGAGGAAATCTGACAAGCCCCTTTTTTGGTCCCTTAAAACTTCATTAAAGGATGGAATGATCTTCACAGTAAGTAGACATAAATCTTCTGATTCTATTTTTTCTTATTCCTTCATCAGTGGATATTGGAAATACAAGGTCATCTTTTTCTGAATTTATTCAACAAACATTTATAAAACACCTTTGGTTTGCAGAGCAATAAGGAAGAGATATAAAATTTAAATAAGACCAATCTTTCCCCTCATGGAGATCTTAGTGAAAGAGAGGGTTAGTCAATGAAATTGGGCAAATATTTATTTTTTTTAACTTAAATAAGTTACTATTTTCTATTGTGGCTGATTGAGGGGATTATTCCCCAGTGACATCTTCTAAATTATTTTCTTTTTTATTCTTTATTTAAATAATGGTTTGTTTTTCCCAATTGAATGTAAAAACAATTTTAACATTCATTTTTTAAAAATTTTGAGTTTCAAATTCTCTCCCTCTTTCTTCCTCCTCTTTCCCTGGGGTGGTAAGTAAGGTAATATGGGTTTATACATGTGCAATAATACAAAATATTTCCATATTAGTCATGTTGTGAAATAAAACACAAACCAAAAAAAAATAAAAACACACACAAAGGAAAGTGAAAATAGTATACTTCAATCTGCTTTCAGACTCCATCAGTTCTTTCTGTGGAGGTGGATAGCATTCTTTATCATGAGTCCTTTGGAATTGTCTTGGACCATTGTATTTCTGAGAATAGTTAAGTCATTGACAGTTGATCATTATACAATATTGCTATTATTGTGTACACCATTCTCCTGGTTCTGCTTACTTTACTCCATATCAGTTCATATAAGTTTTTCCAGGTTTTTCTAAAAACCATCCAGCTCATCATTTCTTAGAGTACAATAGTATTCCATTACAATCATATACCACAATTTGTTCATCCATTCTCCTCAATTTCCAGTTCTTTATCACCACAAAAAGAGCTGCTATAAATATTTTTGCACAAATAGGTCCTTTTGCCCCTTTTTAAGATCTCCTTTGGATACAGACCTAGTCGTACTATTACTTGGTCAAAAGCTATGCACAACTTTGTAACCCCTTGAGCATTGTTCCAAATTTGAGTAAATATTTATTATGGAAATGACACATTAAGGAGACATCAAGGAACAGATGACAGAGAACCAACCTTGGAGCCAGGAAGACCTGAATTCAAGTCCTGTCTCTGATGGATTGGCTTTATGATTTTCACAAGCAACTTTATCTCTATATGCTCTAGAATATTCCCTAAGAGAAAATGCCTACCTGCAGTGATATTTAGTTTCCTTTCCAGAGAGTTCCATACAGCAGTAAAGTTACTGGTCCAATCCCTATCTCCTATGACACATTAAAACCCCCTATACTACATAGGAATATAAGAAAGGTACAAATGAAGTGCTATTTGAGGACTAAGGAAATATCATTACCAACTGGAAGGATCAGGGAAAGCTTCATAGAACAGGTGGCTCTTGATTTGGGCTTAAAGAATGCATGGTTCAACAGGCAGGGGTAGTTAGGGAGGGAATTTGAGGCACAGGATAACAGTAAGACTGCAAATGGGGAAATCAGGAAAGAAGCACCCTAGTTTGCTTAGCAATGTTTTTTGAACTCAGCCTCAAAGAATGTGTAAGAATTAGGCAGTCTGAGCTTAGGGGGAAGGGCATCTCAATTATAGAGAACCCTGTGAAGAAGGCCAAGATGAGAAAATATGACATGATTTTGAGGAGTCTGGTAACAACACAATATGAGAATTGTACATTTAGAGTGGACATAGGAGTCAGTCAACAAGCATTTATTAAGTACTCAGTATATGACAAGCACAGGGATACAAGGAAAGGTAAAAACAGTCCATACCCTCAAAGAGCTCACATTCTAATGGGAAAAACAATATGTAAATAACCAAATATATGCAAAATATATACATGGTAGGTAGCAAGCAATCTTAGATGGGAAGGCACAGGCATCTGGGGAGGCCAGCAAAAGACGTCTGTTGAATATGAGATTTGAGCTAAATCTTGAAGGCAGGTCGGGAAAGTAAGGGGCAAAGGTTAGAAGGGAGAGCATTCCAGGTTTAGGGAACAACCACTGCAAAGGCACAGAAAGAGGAAATGGGATTTCATGCATGAGAAACAAGTAGAGCAGCATAACTGGATTGTACAGTCCACAGAAGAGATTAAAGTATGAAAAGATTAGAAAGCTAGGGAAATGCATACATGGCCAAGAAAGAATTTCCCCAAGGTGAAGTCATCCAGTTTTTTTTTAAGATCTCTAGGGAGGAATAACCCACTATCTCTAAAGTCATTCCCTTCTACATTTCCTATTCCTTCTTCTCAACCCCTGCCAATTTTTAACACATACTCAGTGTTTCTTCTTCCTTTTTCACAGTGAAAAGGATGCTGGACTTGGACCCAGGAAAGAATTCATTCAAATTCTGTCTCTAATATTTACTGACTATAGGACTATGGATGTCACAACTTCGGTATCCTCATCTGTAATGTGGCAGATAATTCAGAGAGATGCAAATTAAAATAACTCTGAGGTATCACTTCACACCTATCAGAGTGGCAAATATAACAAAAACAGAAAATATTGGATATTGGAGGGGATGTGGGAAAGCTGGGACACTAATCTACTGTTGGTGGAGTTGTGAAAAGATCCAACCATTTTTAAGAGCAAATTAGAACTATGCTCAAAGGGCTATAGAACTGTGCATACCCCTTGATCCAGTAATACCACTGCTAGGTTTATATCCCAAAGACATTCCCCAAAAGAGAAAAAGACCTATTTGTACAAAAATATTTGTAGCAGATCTTTTTGTGGTGGCTGAGGATTGGAAATCTAAGGAATGCCCATAAATTGGGGAATGGCTAAACAAGCTGTGGTATATGCTGGTGATGGAATATTATTGTGCTATAAGAAAAGACAGGGACAGCTAGGTGGCACAGTGGATAAAGCACCAGCCCTGAATTCAGGAGGACCTGAGTTCAAATCCAGCCTCAGACACTTGACATTTACTAGCTGTGTGAGCCTGGGCAAGTCACTTAGCCCTCATTGCCCTTCCAAAATAAAAAACAAGCAGGATGATCTCAGAAAGGCCTGGAAAGACTTGCATGAACTGATGTATAGAGAAGAGAGCAGAACCAAGAGAACATTGTGCACAGAGACAGCAATATTGTTTGATGAAAAACTGTGAAAAACTTAACTATTCTCAATGATACAATGATCCAAGAAAGTCCCAAAGGACTATTGATGAAACATAGTGTCTACCTCCAAAGAAAGAACAGATAATCATGGGAACTAATGAAAAAAATGCACAGGAATGTAGTCTAGCTGTACCAGATCTGAAGCTTTACTATAAAGCAGCAGTCATCAAAACTATTTGATACTGGCTAAGAAATAGACTAGTGAATCAATGTAATAGTTTAGGCACAGGAGACACAGTAATAAATGACTATAGTAATGTAGTGTTTGATAAACCCAAAGACTCCAGCTTTTAGGAATATTTCTGGGATAGGATATTTGACAAAAACTGCTGGGAAAACTCGAAAATAGTATGGCAGAAACTAGGCATAGACCAATATCATACACTTTATACTAAAATAAGGTCAAAATGGGTACATGATTTAGACATAAAAGGTGATACCATAGGTAAATTAGGAGATGAAGGAATAGTTTACCTCTCAGATTTATGGAAAGGAGAACAGTTTATGACCAAACAAGAGATAGAGAATATTATGAAATGCAAAATTGACTATTTTTATTACATTAAATTAAAAGGTTTTTGTACAAACAGATGCAATGCATCCAAAATTAGAAGGGAGGCAGAAAGCTGGGAAACAATTTTTATAGCCAGTATTTCTGATAAAGGCCTCATTTCTAAAATATATAGGGAACTAAATCAAATTTATAAGAATGTAAGTCATTCTCCATTTGAGAAATGGTCAAAGGATATGAATAGGCAGTTTTCTGATAAAGAATCAAAGCTATCTATTGCCATACAAAAAACGCTCTAAATCAAAATTGTGAGAAAATAACAAGATTTGGCAGATGCTCAGGGGCCCCACCTGAAGATTGACTTGGAATTGATTGAATTGGGAGAGACTGACTGAGAACCTACTTAAGGTTGATTAAATTGAGGCCACACCTGGCTGGCCCTGAGTGGGGTGTTGTTCTCAGAGGCTGTGGACTGCAAGATCAACAGGAGACCACCCTCAACCAATCAGCTTGAAGGACCTCCCCTTCTGGGGAGGGATACAGGAAGTAGGAAGGTGAGGCTGGCTCCCTGGATCAACCTCTTTGGTTCGGGAACAAGCTCGTGGTGGCAGAAGAAGGAGAGTAGATAGGTTTCCTAACTTTCAGAACTTCACATGTTCCCTCTTGGATAGCTAGGTGAAGACAGCTTTCTCTCTCTTTGCTAACCCCTGATATACTTTAATAAATGCTTAAAAGACTAAACTGTTGCTGAATTTATCAGTAAATCTTAGCTAGTTTCCCCCAAAAAAATCCTGGGGGGCAGATAAGGACACACATTATATTTTAAACATCACACTTTTGATTAGAGAAATGCAAATTAAAACAACTCTGAGGTACCACCTCACACCTATCAGATTGGCTAATATGACAAAAAAAGAAAATAATAAATGTTGGAGAAGCTGTGGAAAAATTGGAACACTAATGCATTGTTGGTGGAGTTGTGAACTGATCCAACCATTCTGGAGAGCAATTTGGAATTATTCCCAAAGGGCTATAAAGTTGTGCATACCCTTTGACCCAGCAATACCACTATTAGGTCTTTTTCCCAAAGAGATCATAAAAAAGGGAAAAGGACCCACATGTACAAAAATATTTATAGCTGCTCTTTTTGTGGCAGCAAAGAATTGGAAATTGAGGGAATGCCCATCAATTGAGGAATGGCTGAACAAGTTGTGGTATATGAATGTAATGGAATATTATTGTGCTGTAAGAATTGATGAGCAGGCAGATTTCAGAGAAACCTGGAAAAACTTACATGAACCGATGCTGAGTAAGATGAGCAGAACCAGGAGAACATTGTACACAATATCAACAACATTGTGTGTTGATCAGCTGTAATAGACTTGACTCTTCTCAGCAATACAATGCTTCAAGATAGTTCCAAAGGACTCATGATGGAAAATGCTCTCCAAATCCAGAAAAAAAGAACTATGGAATCTAGATGCATATTGAACCATACTATTTCTAATTTTTTTGTTTTTCTTTTTTTTAGGTTTTTCCTTTTTGCTCTGATTCTTTTTTACACAGCATGACTAATGCAGAAATACATTTAATGTGATTGTACATATATAATCTATATCAGGTTGCTTGCTGTCTTGGAGGGGGGAGGGGAGGGAGAAAAATTTGAAACTAGAAGTTTTATAAAAAATGATGAAAACTATCTCTACATGTAACTGGAAAATAATAAAATACTGTTATAAAAAAGAACTGATATTGATGGAACAGACTGAAGCATGCTATTTTTCACTTTCAGTTTTTTCTTTTATTCAAATTTTCCTATACAAAATGACTAATGTGGTAATGTTTTACATAATCATATATGTATAACCTATATCTGATTGCTTACCACCCCAGGGAGGAGGAAGGGGAAGGAGGGAGAGAGGGATAAAAATTGGAACACAAAACTATAAATAAAAATGTTTATTACTTTTTAAAAATATGGCAGATAACTAATATCTACAGTGCCCACTTCACAGGGTTTTTTTTGAGGTTCAAATGGGATGATAAATAGTGTTTTGCAAGTCTTAAAGTATTAACTAAAAATCAATTATTTTTGCTTCCCCCTCAACAATATCCATTTTCTTCTCCCCAAAGATTTCCTTTTTTCATGTCAGTTGTTTCTTTTGCTTTGTTCTTTCCACCTTCCTTCCCACTATCTTACAAATTCCAACATCTCCCCAATATTACTCATTCCTTCTTACCTCTTCTTTACCATTACCCTTTCATGCTTTCCTTCATACTCCATCCTAGGTACAGCACTTAATAAATGCTTATTGGTTGATTGGTTACTAGCTATGTCACCTTAAGAAAGTTACTTAACTTCTGTTAGACGCACCTATGAAATAGGGATGACAATATCCACCCTATGTCATCGCGAGAATAAATTTTCTACCATAAATGAAGTGCTTTGAAAACTATAACTTGCCCAGCTCCCATGATGGCGACTACCCCAGTGCCAGCCCCAGCCCCGGCCCGAAATGGTGACCTCCAGCATCCAGAAGCTGCAGTGTGGGCTGCTTCGCAAGAAGTTGCAGGACAGCAACCATGGGTTCACCTGCATCATGGGCATACTGATGGCCAAGTACAAACGGCCCTTTGAAGAAGACCAATTTGTGAGTATTCTAACATTAACATACCAGACGCCAGATGGGCTGAGAGAGTCGGGTAGAAGAATAGTTACTCACCAAGTCTTGCAGAATATCTAGACACCCCTGAAGAAAGAAGGCTACAATATAGATGGCATGATGCAAAGCACTTTCACAGATGTCAAAAGCAATGGGTTTAATGTAACTTCTCTTCAAAGAGATGATACCAACTTGAAGAATGACAGCCTCCAAAGCCTTCCAGAAAATTATTTAGACAAGAAATGTATGACCTGAGTGGATATGATCCTGGAAGATGAGCATCCCAGGCTGATCATGTTTGACAGTTTCGGAAAGAGGAAGGATCTAAGGCCCCCATGATCCCTTCAGTCAAAGAGGACCCGAAAGCTTTACCTGGTTGCAGCCATTATGGGATTCCACTTAAACCAACCTCACTCCCCAGAGGTTCCCAGGACACCAGAGTTGTCCCTGTGTCCCTAAACCAAAGCCCGTTGGCCTGGACATCTCAGAGTAACAGCAGGAGCACCTTCTTGGGTGATACTACTTTTGAAGAAGACTCTGCCCGGGATCTCATGCTCAGTGACATATATGTGGAAATGTTGTATTCCTTGTGCAGGTGTTTGCCTTCTAAGAAACTGGGGCTCGTTTCCACCAATAAATATATTTCCAAAGGCTGGTTCCCAAAGAAAAGGAGGCTTAACATCACCCAGACAATGGAAAGTAGTTTTCTCAAGGTCAAGCAAAAGTTTCAACTTATCCCAGGTGAGAAAAGCCGCTTAGTTTGCAGAAAGGATTATAAGCAGAACTTCTTGCCCTCTTCTGAATCAGACACTGTTGTCAAGGATGGCAGAGTGTCGACCCCCGACCTCACCCACTTCAAAAGCATTTCTCCCTTCTTGGAGCGGAGGGGAGCCTTGCGCCGCCTCCCCACTCTAGAAGTGCCTCCCAGGACCGGGGAGGTGAGAAATGGCAAACCATTCCATAACAACAACAGCAAAATAGAAAATGAAGTAATATCAAAAATTTTTATAGCAAATTTCTCTGATAAAGATCTCATTTTTCAACTATATATACTAAGTATAGTGGCAGCCCCCAGCCTCTCCAGGAGCCGCACGAGGTCACCGGGGGCTCCCAGATTGTCTCTGCCCCCAGCTCTGACAAGTGCCAAGGTGAGATCTCACCCTTTGCAGCTGGGTGCTCCTGTAGGAGCCGCGTTGTGGTAGGAAAGGCATCTATCCAGATCACCGAGAATGCCTTATCTCCTCCAGACACCCAAGAGTGCCCCCACGTCCCACGAAAGGCTGTGTCAGGAGCTCTCGGCTTCCGACCCTTCTGAAACGTGCCCAAAGTCTGGCTTTGCTAGAAGGAACCTTACCAAAGTGAGAAAGTCCCTGACCTTTGGCCTGGAACAGACGCCCTGCAAAGCCCGGGATGTGAAAGACTCCATGTTCGACACTTATGCCCAAGGAATAGCCCAGTGGGCACAAGAGCTTTTGTTCCTGAAGAAATCCGGGCGGAAGGCCAGAGTGCTGCCTCGAAACAAGTGCGCAAATTCCCTGGAAGCTTTAGGCCCCCAGGGAAATCCCCAGGAACTACAGAAAGCAGCCTTCCCACCCCCCCACCCCCTACGCGGCACTGCTAGGGACTCCGTGTGTGAGATAGTCAGCACGCTCCACCTTTCAGCCTCACCCACGGACACCTCGAAAGGAGACTTTTCTTCCCCAACAAAAAGATGGGAAGCGTCCAGTTCCCAGACATGGAATCGCTTCAGCTCTTCAAAGATGAGAGATTACTCGTAGGTATTTTTATAAAGTAATCATTGTTATCGCCATAAACAATAGCTATGGAAAAGGGGGGGGGTCCAAAGGATCGGGGTCTCTATGAAAACAACTAAACAAAAACAAAAAACAACAACAAAACCCCTATAACTTGCTATACAAATATAACTGGGGATCTATGAGTGTTTGGAGTTTTGTTTGGCTAATGGTGGGGAAGAAAAAGGATTGTAGAAAGGGCAGGGTTCTCATTCTCTCCTTTCTGGTTCTTACCCTTGGAATGTGAGCAGCACCTCTTTCCCCTCCTACAAGGTATGATCTATTTTCTAGCCACCACCCTCATCTCTACCCTCAGAGCAATGTTTCTCTGGGCCTTTGTTAAAAGGGTGAACTATGAAGATATTCACTGTTACCTTTAGCCCACATTTCCTTTAGGCTAGGGCAGAGATTCTTTCTCTTTTGATGTGTAGTGGATCTCCTTGGCAGTCTGTTGAAGTCTATGAATCCCTTCTCAGAAAAATGCTTTTAAATAGTTGAGGGTGCTAAATTTCCATTTGAAGTTAGTAAAAATAAAGATATCATATTTTTTCCAATCCAAGTTCATGGACCCCTGAAATCTATCCACAGACCCCTTGGGGGTTCTTGGACCCCAGGTTAAGAACCCTGGTCTAGGGGAAGAAGTCTGGTTGCACTTATTTACTCTACTTTGGGACATTTATACAAAATAGCAATATCAATACAAAAAAGCAATATCAGTACAATTCTCTTATAGCTCCTGAGCCTCCAGTTTGGAGGGGAGAGGGGGAAAGAAAAATTCCTTTCACTGACAAATCATATAGAACACCTATTCCTTATTTCTCTTTGTGTCTGTCTCTAACCTGTTAACTATAGTTCTAATTTATTTTGCAGCTTCCCATTCACAAATAATGAAACACTTAAACCAGAGCAGTTTTTACTAATCACTTTATATTCAAAACTAATCAAATATCAATTATAAGTGTAACTAAACAATAGGAGAAAAATATGTAAAAATGTAACTAAAATTTATGTTTAAAAATGTAACTAAACAACGGGAAAATAGATTAAACATCTCTTCTTTAAATAGAGGGGAAAGAGGAGTCACAGTCTTCATGGGTGTTCTTTCAAAAACGGGAAAAGTCAGCAGCATCTGACCGCCTCTAACCTCGAGAATCAGCAATAGTGGAGTCCAATTGCTTTCAAGTCTATTGCTCTACCCTCCATTCCACTTCCTCACCCTCACTTGCCCAACTCCCAGTGCAATCACATACTCATCACCTCTTGCTCACCATCATGTCCCTATGCACTCTCCTCATTCCTCAACATGTGGTTTCCTCCTTTTCTTTTTTCAGGATAAGAGAAAGGTAGACTGTCTTTTTTCCTGTGGTAGTGACAACCTTGCTGTTTGCAGAAATACACACAGACAGACATGGAGGAGCTTTCTGACCACAAAGAATTGGCATCCAATATGCCACTACACAAATTCAAAGAATTCTTATTCACATCTACTTCTCCAAATCAGATCTCCGAAAAGAAAAGAAAAGAAAAAAGCACTGTAAGAACCAACTGTTCTACCTACCATCACTCATGAAAGTCCTCCAGGCTTTGCCATCTGCCCTATTACTTTCCCTGCCTAAGCACTGTCTGCCCTTTCCATCTGCCATAGACTGAGCATGAATGTGAACACGAACCCTCATCTATGTTATCTGCCAATTTGAATGTGAGCTCTTTGAAAGCATGAACATTCTCAATTGTCTATTTTTATCTTCCGTGCTTAGCACAATGATTTTTACACATGTAGTATGTACTTAATAAATGCTTTTCCATTCTCTGCCCTTTTAGTTTAAAAAAAAAAAGGAAAGACACAGCCAAACATAGGGTTATCCACAATTACAGGCATCCTTGAGTGAGTCTGTCCTCAAATCTTTCCTTTGATTAAGCCCCAGTGATTCTTTATCTTCAATGAGAATAAGGAACATTCTCTGCTAAAGTTTTACTCTGATTTTTCAGCATAGTTTGGAGGAAACCTTGGCTTCTCAAAGGCTTATTATGAGCTCTGACAGATCCCATTAAGCTGGATAAGGAACTCTTATATATGCTTTCCTAGCAATTCACTGGCAGCTAGTTCAGTGGGTGGCTCTTCAGGAACAACACACAACAGGTTATGAGGAAAGATAGAGAAATTGAGAGGAAGATGAGGACTAAAGGAGAAGTGAGTGAGCAATTCAATTCAGCAAGCTTGTACTGACTATTTTGTGTCGGGCACTGTGCTAGGCTCTAGAGATACAAAGAAAATATTGAAATAGTCCTTGCACTCAAGATGTTCATATTTTACTGAGGAAAAACAGCAGGAACACAGATATATACAAAAAACAAAATAAAATAAAATAAAACAAATAATTTTGGTGTATAGGAGAAGCCTATACTAACTGGCAGCATCCAAAAAAGGCTTCTCATAGGAGTTTGCACCTGAGTTGAGCCTGATTCCACAAAGAAGAGATGAGACATAGCATTGCAGGATACATAAAGGCATAGGGGCAAGAAGTGCAATGTTGTGCCCAGTGAACAATACATCTGACTGGAATTTAGAAGGTGAAATAAAGAATGACATGCAATCAGCCTGGAAAGCTACACTAGAACCAGAATATAAAGGAAGTTTTAGATGCAAAACAGAAAAGGTTTTGTTTTATCCTAGAGACAATAGAGAGTCACTAATGCTTCTTGAGCAGGGGAGTAACATGGTCAGACTTGAGCTTTGAAAACTATGTATAGGAGAAATAGAGTTGGAGAAATAAACACTTCATAAATACTTCATATGCTTATTTTGCCTAGGGTCAGCCCTGTTGCCTAGAGCTTTAGATCCAATTAATTTAAAAGATTGATCCCATTCTTCTACTTTTGATTTTCATTTTGTTTTGGGTTTTTGTTTTTTGTTTTGATTTGTTGGCTTCAATGCAAATTGAAGACGATTTTTCTTCTGTTAAGCTTTTGGTGACAGAGCAACTCCATGCATTTAGTATTTGGTAGAATACTATTCTGTGGTCTGTACTCTATGGAATCGTTTATAAAATTGAAAGCAGATTTGTCCTCAGTAGGGATACCTGAAAATTTTCCAGTACTGCAATGATCTAGGGACTATGTAAATGCCGCTAATGCTATATTTAGATACCACACTGCATTCAGAGAAATTGTGGTTTTCCTTTAAGGGATAGATTCCACACCTTCTATTTAAACTAAATCTCCTTTAGATGTTAGCAGGAGGAGTTTTGCCTAGATAACAAGCAAGAATCTGTCCATAAGTAACATGGAGAAAATATAGTTGTGTGTACAAATATTTTGTTATTTAAACTATGTACGAAAGCCCATGAAAGGCCCATAATAATATACAATATATATCTTCATTGTCAATTAGCTGAAGCAACTCTAAAAAGGAAAACTTTTTAAACTATTAAATTACTATATTCTCAAACTTTCTTTAATTCTTCAAACTGTGACTCCATCTGAGCCTGTAAAAATAACTTTAAATTCCAAAGGCTAGTGGAGCATGAAAATTTGGTTTCATTTTCAAAACTCCTTTGTTGAGAAATGTGCCTTAAAAAGCAACTCTCATCTTACCCCTCATGCCTCCAACAGCTGCAGGATGAGTTATAAAATGGACTTTGCTCAATCTGAAATTTAGGGTTTGAATCCATGAAGAACTAAACTGGGATGTTTTAACATTGCCTAAAAAGAGAGTTTTTACATTGTGGTATAAGAAGCACTTTACTAAACTGTCAAAGTAAAAAAGCCAGCATCTTTTACTCCCCAACCTATGTACTATTAACGTCTTACTTTATTGCTAAATTTGACACCCATCTGTGCAGAACCCCAGTGCACCAGGCAAGATACTGGGACCCAAGTAAACTTAAACACACAATCTACTGGGACACAAGTGTACATTTTGATTTATATGTTTAAAAAAGAGGTCGTATGTATTTTTTTTAGCTAGCTAATCCCTAATAAATATCAGCCCAAATACAGCATGCTTCCCCCATGCTGAAGCCAGAGATCTTTGAAGGATTGGCAGCTCTTGAGGACCTAGAGCCATGGTGATTTTTCAAGTTTTATCCCAGAGCTAAATCAAAAATCTCTGGAGACCCATGGTAATGACTTGTGATGCATTCTTTATTCGTAGATCTGCAAGGAAAGCGATAACTGCCTTCCCATCTAATGCCAATACATTAAGTATTCTGGGGGAAGACACCAATGCCATAATCTTGTCTGCACTTATACTGACATGCAATACATCACTGTCATTATCTTTTAAAAATCACAATGAAGTTGCAGAGCACACATGTATCTGCACCTTTGCAGCTGTGATGATTTCAATGTTTTCATTACAGAAAAATAATCAGTTAAATATGTATACTTCTATTGTATTCCTCATATTAAAAACAAATGCCCCATGTATGACCTCATTGTTTTTTCTCCTCTTCCCTTCAAAAAAATATTTTTAATATTACTCAAGATTTTTAAGCACTGTAATCTGAATAAATAACAAACAGTGTGATAGCTTTTTACTTTCTGCATGCCTACTTTGGGCTGCAGTAGAGAGAATGATAAAACAATTCCTGTATAAAGTTTGTAAAATATTTTGGAGTAATTTTGATTAGGGTGTCCTCTGAAAGTGTATTTCTAACTATAAGAGTCTACTATCCTATAAAATATTACAAGTTTGCATAAATACATTTACATGTACTTTGATCCTAATTAGAGAATATGGTGAAATTTCTTCTTCTAGTTGCTGTCACTTCCCTGCTGTCACAGGATGGTCATGAGGGAAGTGGTTTGTAAATCTTAAAACACTATAGAAATGTGAGTTGTTGTTGTAGTGCTTATTCCTAAATTATGTTTTCCTGAATTCCCATATTCTCTCTTCCAGCCCTCCTAGTTCAGCTTTTAGCTTCCTGATTCCAAGAAAATAATTCTCAGAAAGGTCGTTATATTTATACTAATTATCTTATAAATCAATGATTTTTTGCCGATTGTTAAAAAACTCAAGGGGCAGCTAGATGGTTCAGCGGATAGAGCACTGGCCCTGGATTCAGGAGGACCTGAGTTCAAATCCGGCCTCAGATCCTTGACACTTACTAGCTGTATGGCCCTGGGCAAGTCACTTAACCCCAATTGCCTCACAAAAAAAAATTCAAGGTGGTTTTTAAAAATGGTCCCTATTCACATGGAAATGGCAGTCTAACTTGGAAGATATGATATGCCTAAAAGAAATCACAAAATTCAGTGCTATATTTTATAGATACTATCAGAGCCCTAGAGTAGAAAAGATTGGCATAAGTGGGCTTAATTAGGGAAGGTTTTGTGGTTGAGATGAAAGTTGAGATATGACTTAAAGAAATTATAAGATTACAGTTTTTTTTTAATTATTTGAAAGGAAACTGTATTATTGGTGGGGAAAACAACATGAGCAAAGGCATAGAAGTAGGAATAAGCATGGTGAGCTTGAAGGCAGTACAGAGACCAAATGGAGGAAAGAAGTCTTTGGAAATTAGAACAAAGTCAGGTCAGAAAGGTTTGTACTAGACTGAAAAGGGAGGCATAGAAGAAAGCCATGGAGAGAAGATGACACTAAAGTCAAGCTACAGCCAATAACTGTGATGAGTCTGTCACTAAGGCAAAGAGGCCAAATGAGTGGTGACACATTCTTTCCCCACCTCCTCCCTCCCACTCTCTCTCTCCAGAGAAGAAGCCAAATGTGGTCTATTTGCTCACTTTAATTTCTTTATTCCCTTCTGGGCTGGGGAGTTTAGCCTTTATTTTTAAACACATGATTTTTAAGTTTTTAGCTGTAATTTTTTAAAATGTTGGCAAACTGTTGTACTTTACTGTTTATCTATATTGAGGAATGGAACAAAGACCATTCCTATTTGGAGACAGGAGACAATCTAATCAATGGAAGCTGGTCTGGGCACTTGGTGCTAATTTAGAACAGTGAGACAGAATGAAAAGATCACTCTTGGAGTGTACAAATCTGGCGGTGAATTAAAAATTCATATACTTATAGAAATAATATTTCAAGCTAGAAAGACCAACAGGCTATACAAGATGGGTAGGGGGTTGGAGCACACAATTTTTTACAATTTTTCCCCTCTCTCCATGCAGTAAGGGGGAATGAGTTGTTTGGAAAGGGAAAGCTATGTACCTGAACATAAATAAGCTGCTAAGGAAACCTCATCCATAGGTAGAGAGAAGTGAGTTGTATGGCAATGCTGAATAGGTTCAATGGTTCAGGGAATGACTGACAACTCAGCTGCCTAGCTCCCATGTGCCACCTGCTGTTTAACAGTAACAATGGAGGGGTTTCAATTATCCAGATATCTGTTGGAATTCTTGAAAAATACAACAGCTGATAAATTCTTGACATGTCTAAATGAAAATTTTAATCTTTAAGAGGTGGAAGATCCTGATCAATAAAGGAGAAACTGGTCATTGAAGTAGAAACAATAGGAACTTTGAGAGGATATTACCACCCTATCTTATAATTAATGATAAAGGAGAAGAAAGTCAAAAGTAGTTTGATGTGTACCCTGGAGAAAACATTATGAGAGTAGATTTCAAAGGGTTTAGAATACTCTCTTAGGGCAGGGGTGGGGAGAGAGAGGCTTTAAGCAGAAAGATAGTGAGTTCTCTTTTGGATGGAATGAATGAAAGATATTCTACTAGACATTCAGTTAAAGATGTCTTAAAGGCAGTTGGAGATGTGAAATTGGAGGTCAGTAGAGAGTTTGGGACAGGTTAGGTAGATTTGAGAAGCATCATCATCTCTATCAGCCTAGAAATGGTAATTAAATCCATAGGAGTTGAAATTATATAGAGGGTGAAAAAAATAAGACCCAGGGCTAAATGCTGAGAGTCACCTACAGTTAGAAGGTGTGATCTGGAAGAGGATCCAGCAAAGGAGAGAGAAGGAGTGGTCAGATATGTAGGAGGAGAATGAGGAAAGAGTAGTATCCCAAAAGCCTAGAGAGAAGAGAGTATCAAGGAGGAAAGACTGATCATTAATGTCAAAGTGTCAAGAATGATAAATCTCGGGGCAGCTAGATGGTGCAGTGGATAAAGCACTGGCCTTGGATTCAGGAGGACCTGAGTTCAAATATGACCTCAGACACTTAACACTTACTAGCTGTGTGACTCTGGGCAAGTCATTTAACCCCAATTGCCTCACAAAAAAAAAAAAAAAGAATGATAAATCTCAAAATGAGCTGAGGCTTGCAGTGATTGCCAAAGATTTTTTAAAAGCTGTTTTTTGGTTTTTTTTCTTTTTTCATTGGAGCATTTGATTTGTATGTATATTTTTACACCCTTAGAAAAAGAATTCCAGGATTTTTCCTTCTATGTGTTTTCATATTGCTTCCTCGTGGTTCATGATGCCAGCTGAGGTTGTAAGCACAATGAACCCAAACTGACAGGATGGTAGCAGATTATTCTGCCACTTTTCCAGATCTTTCAGTTGGACATCAAATGTAGGGCTGATTACACCACACTTGTTTAATCTTCCTGTGAGGTTCACAATAATTTTTCCTGCTCTGTGATCATCAATCATCTCAAATTCACCAATGTAACCATGCTTCATCTTCACAGTTAAGTACCTGATGATTACTTTAGAGCATAGCCTAATGAGAACCTGGCATTTTCCTCATTTTTTCTGCATTGTTGATGCTTCTGAGAGCATCTGCCAGGACATTCATGTGCACCATGATGGCAGCACTGCAAGATGGGTGAATACCTCTATGCTTTAATAAATGTTTAATGCCCAAAGACTGGTGCTGAAGCTTCTAATTTAAGGCGACCACAATTTAGATTTTAAACATCACAGACTAATCTGACAGGGGGCCTAATCTGGGGACTTTTGACTGACTGGCTATCTGACTGCTATTAATTTCCTAAGCCAATCTGTTAGAGCCTTTTAAAAATTTCTCCACACTGCTCCACTCCCAAATTGATAAGCAAAAGATTAAGAAGCCTCTTATTTAAATAATCAAAGCAGAATTTATTTATAAAAATCAATGTAAACGATAAGGGTTAAAAAATGCAAATTATACTACCTGTCTGCTTTTAATAAACTAAATTGCTGCCTCTTGCCTTAGGGTATGCTCCAGATTTCTCCAACTTTCACTCTTTTTCTCCTTCACTCCAGCTCCCCTGCTTCAGTTTCACTTCTCAGCTCCTTTCTTCTAACTCCAAGCCCCTTTCACTTTGTCGACCCCCCCCTTACCATCTAACTTTCCTCTCTGTACTGTTGTGCTGAACCCCTGCATCTCTCTCTCACAGACCTCCTTGCATTCTCTTAGTCCTCCGGCATCCTCCAGCTTCCTTGCTCTTAGCCTTTTCTCTGTCTCTGACAGCCCCTCTCTTTACATAGCCTCAATCTCCTTAGCGTCCTTGTAGCAGCCCCCCTTCTATCTGTCCTTTTTTCTGTCCATCCTCCCTTGCTATCTTCTCCAACCCTCTCATACCGTCCCCCCCCCCCCGTTCTCTTAATCTTCCGGCCTCCTCTTTCACTGCCTTCTCCCCCGTATATATGTTCCTTCTCTCCCCTCAAACCTCAGGCTCCCTGTGCCCCCTGCACACACCAAGCTAATCTGCCGGCCGCACTGGCGCTGCAGCCAGGCGGGGGCTCGAGGGGCCTGTGCTCCCCGCTGCACGCCTGGGACCTCTGTATGGGCTGCACTAGGGCCTGGCAGGACAAGCCTGGGATCTCTGGGGTAGATCACCCCAGGGCAGAGGGAGTTAGGGCTTTTTCCCCCAGCCATCTGACCTGGTATCCTGTAAAGCCCATGGGGCTTTTTTGGCTCAGCTGAAGTGGAGGGGGAGGGGCACCAGCCCCTCTTACACAGAAAAAAACCCCTGAGGACCTAAGGCTTTTTAATCTCAGCCCAAAGGCAGGGTCCCCAAATCAAAATAAATCCCCACACATTTAAGGTTCCTCCCTTGATATATTCCATCTCTAGTATCTGATAGGAGTGTCAGAGAGAGACATTGAAACCTGTCAAAGTCCTGCTGTCCAATTTATTCCTGAACTCCACCAATACCTTAAGTCCTTAAGCACAAGGAGCTAGCTGTGTGATCCTGGACAAGTCATGTAACCTCTGTATGCTTCAGTTTCCTCAACTGTAAAATGGAGATGAAATAGAATTAATAAATAAACTAAGAGCTGGTTCTATGAAAAAAACAATAAAATCAATAAACATTTGGTTAATATGATTTTTTTAAATAAAGAAAACCAAATTACCAGTATCAAAAATGAAAAGGATGAATTCACCACCAATGAAGATGAAATTAAAGCAATAATTAGGAGACATTTTGCCTAACTATATGCCAATAAATTTGACAATCAAAATGAAATGGATTAATATTTACAAAAATTAAAATTGCCCAGATTAACAGGAAATAAAATCCTTAAATAAGCCCATTTTAGAAAAAGAAATTGAACAAGCCATTAATAAACCCCGTAAGAAAAAATTTCCAGGGCCAAATAAGTTTATGAATGAATTCTACCAAACACTTAAATAACAATAATTCCAATCCTATACAAACCATTTGAAAAAATAGGTGAAGAAGGAATCCTACCAAATTCCTTTTATGAGACAAATATGGTGTTGATACCTAAACCAGAAAGAAAAAAACAAAGAAAGAAAATTATAGACCAATATCCCTAATGAACATTGATGCAAAAAAATCTAAATAGAATATTAGAAAAGCGATTACAGCAGTTTGTCACCAGGATAATACACTATGACCATATGGGATTTATACTAGGAATACAGGACCGGTTCAATATTAGGAAGACTATCAACATAATCAACCACATCAATAACAAAACTAATCAAAATCATATGATTATCTTAATAGATGTAGAGAAAACTTTTTGACAACATACAGCACCCATTTCTCTTAAAAAACACTAGAGAGCATAGAAATAAATGGAGCTTTCCTTAAGATGTGTGGTAAAAAAATATGAAAGTTTTTTACCAGTCGGTTAGGATAACTGAAAGATGCCAGTTTTTTTTTTTAAGGACCACCCTTTAGGGGAGGAGACCAATGGCATGAGCTACGCATGCCAGTCCGCCTGCTGCGCATGTCAGACTGCCTGCTAGCACTCCACTTCCGGGGTGTGAGCTTAAAAGGCAAGGAGAGAACGGAAGTGGGAGTTTTTTTCCTGCTCTGCTGGTTTCCTGACTGCGCTGCACAGGCTGATGCTGATGAGAGTTCGACTGGGCCCGGCTCGCGGTTAGCAGCAGCACACGCTTGACACAGTCTCTCTCTCCCCAAAGGTGGCCTTCGGCTTTTGGTGAGTTTTATACGGAATATAGACTAAGCTTAGACTTAAGACGATTTGTATTGTGTTTCTACTTTCCTATCCTTCTAATCAACATCACCTTATGACTACCATACAATAAAAGCTCTAACTAGAAAACCAGAAGCTTCTTCCATTTACTAGTCTGGGAGATAAATTAAGGGAAAGGTTAAGTAGGGGAGATTTATGATCTAATATCCAATTTTAAATCTCACAGATGATAAACAGTATCTATCTAAAACTATCAACAAGTATTATATGTAATGGTGTTAAAATTAGAAGCATTCCCAATAAGATCAGGGGTAAAACAAGGATGTCCATTATCATCACTGTTGTTCAATATTGTACAAGAAATGTTAGCCTTAGCAACAAGAGAAGAAAAAGAAATCAAAGGAATTAAAATGGGCAAGGAAGAAACAAAACTGTCACTCTTTGCAGATAATATGATGGTGTACTTAGAGAATACTAAAGAATCAACTAAAAAAACTACTTGAAACAATTAACAACTTAGCAAAGTTGCAGAATATAAAATAAACCTACGTAAATCATAAGCATTTCTATATATGACCAACAAAGCCCAGCAGCAAGACATACTAAGAGAAATTCCATTTAAAATAACTATAGCCAATATAAAATATTTGGAAGTGTACTTGCCAAGGCAAACCCAGGAACTATATGAACACAATTACAAAACACTTTTCATGCAAATAAAATCAGATCTAAACAAATGGAAAAATATCAATTGTTCATGGGCAGGCCATGCTAATATAATAAAAATCACAATTCTACCTAAATTAATTTACTTATTCAGTGCCATACCAATCAAACTACCAAAAAAATTATTTGATAAAGCTAGAAAAAAATAACAAAATTCATCTTGAAGGAAAAAAGGTCAAGAATATCAAGGGAATTAATGAAAAAAATGCAAAGGGAGGTGGCCTAACTGTACCATGTCTAAAACTATACTATAAAGCAGCAACAATCAACATGATTTGGTACTGGATTAAAAAATGGAGTGGTGAAAAAAAAATTTTTTTAAAGATATGGAAAAAATAGAGTGGTGGATCAGTGGAACAGGTTAGGTACACAAAACACAGCAGTAAATGGATATAACAATCTCCTGTTTCATAAACCCAAAGACTCTAGCCTTCAGCATAAGAACTCATTATTTAACAAAAACTGCTGGGAAAACTGGAAAATAATATGGCAGAAACGAGACATAGACCAACATCTTGGACTATGCACCAAAGTAAAATCAAAATGGGTGCATGATCTAGACATAAAAGTTGATATCACAGGCAAATCGTCAGATCTATGGAGAGGGGAAGAATTTATGACCAAAGATGAGATAGAGAACATTATGAAATGCAAAATGGGTCATTTTTATTACATTAAATTAAAAAGGGGATGCACAAACAAAACCGATGCAAACAAGATTAGAAGGAAAGCAGAAAGCTGGAAAATAATTTTTATAGCCAGAGTTTCTGATAAAGGCCTAATATCTAAAATATATATAGAGAGAACTAAATCAATTATATATGAATACAAGTCATTCCCCAGTTGAGAAAAGGTCAAAGGATATGAACAGGCAGGTTTCAGATGAAGAAATTAAAGTTATCTATAACCACATGAAAAAATGTTCTAGCTCATTACTGATTAGGGAAATGCAAATAAAACTACTCTGAGGTACCACCTCACACCTATCCAGTTGGCTAATATGATACAAAAGGGAAATGATAAATGTTGGAGAAGATGTGGGGAAACTGGAACACTAATGCACTGTTGGTAGAGCTGTGAATTGATCCAATCATCCTGGAGAGCAATTTGGAACTATGACCAAAGAGCTATGGGGCTGTATATACCCTTTGACCTAGACATACCACTACTGGGTATGTATCCCAAAGAGATCATAGAAAAGGGAAAAGGACCCACATGCACAAAAATATTTATCACTGCTCTTTTTATGGTGGCAAAGAATTGTAAATTAAGGGGATGCCCATCAATTATGGAATGGCTGAACAAGTTGTGGTATATGAATGTAATATAATACTATTGTGCTATAAGAAATGATAAGCAGTCAAATTTCAGAAAAACCTGGAAAGACCTACATGAATTGCTGCTGAGTGAAATGAGTAGAATGAAGAGAAGATTATTTACAGTACCAACAACAATGTGTGATGATCAACTGTGATAGACTTTGCTCGTCTCAGCAATACAATGATCCAAGACTATGCCAAAAGACTCAAGATGGAAAATGCTCTGGCATCCAGAAAAAAGAATTATGAAGTCTGAATGCAGAATAAAGCATTTTATTGTCACTTTTGTTGTTGCTTTATTGTTGCTGCTTTCTTCTTTTGTTTTTTTTTTCCTTTTGCTCTGATTCTTCTCTTACAACATGACTAATGTGGAAATATGTTTAACATGACTGTAATGTATAACCTATACCAAATTGCTTGCTGGCTTTGGGAGGGGGGAGGGAAGGGAGGGTGGGAGAAAAATTTGGAATTCAAAATCTTACAAAAGTGAATGTTGAAAACTACCTTTACATGTAGTTTGGTGGGGGGGGGGGGCGGTAGATAAAGGTATAGAGAAAAAATTTAAATGGGGATAAAATAATACCTACCTCACAAGGTTGGTGAAGTTGATGAGATTCAAATGAGATATCTGCAAAATTTACATCAGTACCTAGCATATAACAGGATCTTAATAAATGCTTATGCCCTTCCCTTGCCCCACAATGTTGAATATGGGTCATAGGCTGCCCCATATTACATGGATGTCCTATACTAGCTCATAGAATTTTATTTTGGATATACATGAATATTACCTAGACAGGTCATTTGCACAATAAGAGGTTCCACAAAATGCTTGTAGGAATTTATTGGAGAAATAGACATTTTTTCCAGGATACTTACCTGGATACCCCACTGACCACTAGATACTCTGTCACTGTCCTTTCTCTGGGTGAATTTTTGTGGGCTCCTGAAGAGGAAAGTAAAGAGAAAGTATCACTTATCTGAGTTCCTAAAGGATTCATACACTAAGTCATCTGTGGCTCTTCCTCAGTTCTTGATTGACTGTACTGGCTTTCCAAGGCAATTTTCCCAACATAGTTTTGCTTATTCCTTGAGGCCCTCTTTGGCCTTTTAAGGTAACTTGTTATCTCCAAAGTCTGCTCTTTTCAAAATCGGTCTGTGCTTCCCTCAAACACAGTGCCCTGTCTCGGCTTTCTGCTGTCTCTAGATGGGTTTTACTATCTCATATTTCCTCACTGAGTTCCACACTATTCTGATTCTCTTAATTCAGTTAATGTAAGGGATTAATGATGTAGGAAGATCAATCTAGCAGTGATGTTAAGATAAGGGTAAGAGAAGATATTAAAATCAGGGAAATCAGTTATAAATTTATTGAAGCAATCAAAGAATGTGGTAATAAGTAAGGATCTGGACTGGGCAGGGGAATGGAGAGGAATGGAAAATTTTAAACATATTGAAAATGCAAATGCTGACAACATTATTTCTTGGACTTCCCACTGTTGGTAAAATTTAAGCTTGATTAGTTTCTACTGATATTAGCATCAACCACACTGCCCAAATTGTTTTTACTCATGGCATAAAAGTGTACAAAATGAGATGGTTGGCAAAGTCTGGGGTTTATCTAGGGCCACTGAGAGTGACTCCTTAGTGCCTTCTCAGGTTTATCACTCCACTTTGCAATTATGCAGCTCAGAGAGCCACTTTCCCTATTTCCCTATTACCACAGGGCCAATTCCAAATTCCACATCCTGTCATCCAAGGCCCATCACAATTTTGCCACATCATATACATAATAACATCTTATGTTTATATGTGGTGCTTTCTATTAAATGAAGAATGTCCATATAGATGATCTCATTTGATTTTCATAACAACCCTGTGAGGTAAGAAGGTTAGATATTTTTATGCTGGTTTTATTGGTGGAAGAACCAACCTCGGAGTGATGAAGTGGTTTGCCTAAGATTTCATGGCTCGTATGCATATGAACTCAAGTAAGGACTAAAACTCCCTCCCCCCTTTTGGTTCACAGAATGGTGTTCTTTCCTCTACAACATATGCCCAATTCAAACTAACTCATTATTCTCTAATATAGAGGTCGGCAAACTTTCTGAAATTTGGTGACAATTTACTGAATCTTATCCATCCCTTGAACTGGTGAAGAATAATCAGGTTCTAGGATTGCTAAGAAAACCCATCTGTTGAAAATTCCAACAGACAATATGGAACTAGAGCTTACATTTCTTTTGTTCATTTAACAAATAATTAGGGGCCTACTGGGTACATACCACTATAAACCCTACCATAGAGTTGGAATGGATACCAGAGGTCATTTAATCCACTATGCTACCTAGCTGCCCTGGAATTCTTTCAAAAAGGAGGAAAGGGGCAGCTAGATGGTATAGTATCAGTGACTGGAGTCAGAAGACTCATCTTCCTGAGTTAAAATCTGGCCTCAGACATTTACTAGCAATGTGATCATGGGCAAGTCACTTAACCTTGTTTGTCTCAGTTCCTCATCTGTAAAATGAGCTAGGGAAGGAAATGGCAAATCATTCCAGTATCTCTGCTAAGAAAACCCCAAATTGGGTTACAACAAGTTGAACAGACTGAAAAACGACTATACAAGAGATTTAGAACTGGAAGGCACATTAGAGTGCATGTAGTTAAATCCCATCATTTTATGAATGAGGAATAAAAGAAAAGTTAAGGGATTTTTCACAAAGTATCAGAGCCTAGATTTTAACTTAAGTCCTCACATCCAACCCACTTTCCACTATACCACACTGCCTACAGGCTTCTCTAGGCATCTCCATGGGAAATAGAAGTTGGAATGTCACAGGTAAAGATCAAGAAAGCTAATTTGTATAGTCCACAGAGTACCTGAAGGACTGTAATATATAATAAGGCTGGAAAAGTAGGTTAGAGCCAGCTTGCAAAGGGCTTTATTGGGGGCAAGGGGTAAGCAGGAGGGGAGGAGCAATCAGAGTTAAGTAACTTGTCCAGGGTCATATAGTTAATATGTATCTGAGGCCAGATTTGAACTCAGGTCCTACTGACTTCAGAGCCTGTGCTCTATCCACTGTGCCACCCAGCTGCCCCCTGTGAAGGGCTTTAATGCAAAACAGATTAATCTGTAGTTGATTTTAGAGGAAATATAGAACCTCCATAGTTTATTGAATAGGAGAGTGATATGGTTATACCTGTTTCCTGAACCCATCTTCCCATATTCAATGAGTTTCTATGTATTGTTAATTTGACTTCTATATTATCTCTTGTATCTGTTTCCTTCTCTTCACTCATACAGACACCCACCACTATCCTAGTTCAGAACGTTGTCAGCAGTGCTTGAAAGAACAACAACACATAAAATCTGGGAGTCATTTGCATAGAGGTAATTGAACCAATAGGAGAACAGAACTAGGGGCAATGAGTAGAAATAGTACACATACACACAAACACACACACACACACACAAGAACATTTAGGATTGATGCAAGGATTTTTCCTTCCTAACAGAGCTATCCAAAAGTGGGAACTAATATTTTTTCCCTCAATAAAGATCTTTAAAGTAAAAGCTGGATAATAGCATGTTGTAATGGTGATTCTTTTGGGGAGATAGATTGGACTAATTGGACAATAAGCACCCAAATCTGAAATTTTGTAAATACTAGAATACAGTAGTGTGCCTTTTCTATAGCATTAAAAATAATTAATAGTATTAAGAAGGGGGGCAGCTAGGTGGTGCAGTGGATAGAGCACTGGCCATGGATTCAGGAGGACCTGAGTTCAAATCTGACCTCAGACATTTGACACTTACTAGCTGTTGTGACCCTGAGCAAGTCACTTATCTCTCATTGCCCTGCAAAAAAAAAAAAGAAGAAAATGATCACATCTCATCTATTCTTTAAAAAAAATAGTATTAAGTAGGAAGGAGGCATCAGTAGGGCTGGATTATCTTTTCCCTGAAACCCTCCTCTCTTCCTAACTTCACTATTACTGTTTCTATTACAATCACTTAGGCTTGCAACCTAGACTCCTCACATTCTCTCTCTCCACCATAACATATTGATTCTACCTCTGTAACATCTCTCCTATGACACTGCCACCATCCTAGTGCAAGCCCCACAATCTCATGCCTAGACTATTTCAACAACCTGCTGGTTGGTCTCACTGCCTCAAGTTTCGCCCTACCCCCACTTTTTCTACCACTCAACTATTAAAATTTCCTAAAGTGCAGGTCTGACTATGTCATCTCCTATTCAATAAAATCTAATTAATCCCTATTATCTCCTAGAGCAGATATAAAATCTCTTTGTTAATTGTTAAAGCCCTTCTTAACCTGATTCTTTCTTGATTTTTCAGTCTTCTTAAACCTTACTCCTCTCCCCAACTCTATGACCCAGTGACAGTGCCCTTCTTGCAATTCTTCAAACATGGCATTACATCTCCTGACTCTGTGGCTTTTCACTAGGTATCCGTCATGTCTGGAGTGTTTTTCCTTCTTCATCTCCACCCACCATCTTCCTTGGCTTCCTTCAAGTTTCAGCTAAAATCTCACCTCCTTCAGAAACTTTTCCTAATCCCCCTTAATCTTAATGCCTTTACTATGACATTATCTCCAATTTAGCCTGGTAATATCTCAATTGTACATAATTGTTTATGTGTTTTCTCCTCTATTAGTATGTAATTTCCTCAAGGACAAGGGCTTTTTGCCTTTCTTTGTATCCCCAGCACTTTGCACAGTACCTGACACATAGTAAATACTTAGCAAATGCTTGCTGGGATTGTCAGTGGAGTCCAGGATCAGAAGAACCACATGTAATCCAACTATCAAGAAAAACTTCTAAAATCTCTTTACTTTTGGAAGTCAGACTAAGATATATCTATCTTTGGAGAATCTCAATAATAGCTCATTTCTTTGGTTCATTCCCCTACCTAGGGTCTCAGACTTGGAAATGTATGATGATCTGGCTTATTTTAATTTACCCCTAGAGATATTACATTCCATTGCTGGAAACAACCCAAGGCTTTTCAAAAATGGGATGTTTATTTAAGACAGTAATGACAACAACGAATTTACTTCAAAGCATGTGCAAGGACAGAAGGAGACCACATTAGTAAATGCAATGGAGCTTCGTAATCAATCACCAATCCCTACAAATGCAGCTTTTTAATCCCTACTTCCCCTTAAAATGGCTCATTCTCAGCCCCACAAAATTCACCACTGATATGGGAGGTCTAGAGATGGTCCCAACAATATGTTTGGATTGTATTCTTTAGTCTAGTGGGAGGAACAATTCTGCATTCCTATTGGCTGGCTGTTGTACCTGTTAACTGTTGTCAGCATAGCTGTAACTGCCCCCAATTTCTCTTGTCTACTGCTCTGCATTGCTACCTCTCCAGATGTCATCTATTACTATTACAATCACCATCTGTGATCCTACAGTACCTCAGCACTACTCAGCAAGGAACACAGACTCCCAAACTAGTTACATAACACAGAAGTACTTGTCTGTCCTGTCCTCATGTTTCTTTTGCCTCTTTCTTCCTTTTAAGCTTTCTATTATATTTCCAGAAACCCCAGCTCAGTGCTTTCTGCCATAGGTTCTTGACTCAAGGTATTCCAAGAAAATGATGAGTATTTTCTCCTACTTACAGCAACTGATTCTTCATTTGCCTTAACTGTGCTTGAAAAGGGATAGGAAGGGAGGCAGCTAGGTGTCACAGTGGATAAAGCACTGGCCCTGGATTCAGGAGGAACTGAGTTCAAATCTGGTCTCGGACACTTGATACTTACTAGCTGCATGACCTTGGGCAAGTCACTTAACCCTCATTGCCTTGGGGGGGGAAAGTAAAGAAAAAGGATAGGGAAAGGACAAAAAAAGGCAGAGAAGATACCCATGCCTATCTGCTGCACAAGGTATTGTTTGCAGCTTGAGATAATTAAGTCAAAAGTCAGGAACATTATGATTTTCATAAGTCTGAAACAAGTTAGGAGGTAAAGAAACAAGTGGTTAAGACAAAGGCCAATGTCTCCTTTTAAATTCTCTAGAATTTATCTCTGCAAAAACTGAATAATAATAGCACCTAACACAGAGTTGTGAGGATCAAATGGGATCATTTAGAGAAAGCATTTTGCAAACCTTAAAATGATACATAATTCCTAGATATGACTATTATCATTATTAGAATAAATCAGAAGTCAAGGATCTAGTAAACCAGCTTAGGCTGAAGGAGAAGACAAGTCTCAGAAAGGAAGGCAAACAAGAGATCTGATCCACAAACAGTGTCAATGAACAAGTAAGTAGCAAGCACTTGCTATGTGCCAGCACAATGCTAGATGCTAGAAATAGAAAGGCAAATATTAATGGGTTTTGCCCTCAAGAAAGTTACCTTCTATTAGGGGAGACAACATAATCATATTAAAATTATAGATGTAAGGTAAACTGTCTCCTTAAGGACCCTTTCATAAGAATCAGTTAATGATGAAAAGGTGCCACTGGATGGCACCTCACTCTAATATACTTAGTCATGTTGTATTGTAAGATCATCAGAATAGATCACACAAATTTATGTCATTACATTACGGGAGCTTATCCTTTGGGACACTTTTCATTTTTCTCCACAATCTACGGGTATAGATGTTGTATTACTCCAGTAGAAAAAAAAACTATTGGAAAAGTTCTTTATCTTCAACTTACTGGATGCTTAGTATGACAGGTATCTACTAGAGTGAAAATTTTAAATTTGTAAGAAACTAATAGTGTTTCTAGTTTGTTTTCCTTTTGCTAATGAGATAATTTGTATGATATAATCTTGATTATTTGAATATTTAAGCACTATAACCTCTAGTTTACTGGACTTATATTTAATTATGGAGATTAATATAAGTAACACCAATATAACATGTTTAGAATACTGGTAGCAATGAAGGTAGAACCAAAGAATTATTAGTTAAGGAAGTACTTACTATTTGACCTAAGTGATAAAAAATGAGGATGTTTTAAATGATACTATTGAGAGTATAGGTAAATATGACATGATAACTAAAAGGTATGAAGGGTAAAAACATTCTCTGTTGGGGGAACCTAGGTAGTATAGTGGATAAAGCACTGGCCCTGGATTCAGGAGGAACTGAGTTCAAATCTGGCCTCAGACACTTGACACTTACTAGCTGTGTGACCCTGGGCAAGTCACTTAACCTTCATTGCCCCACCCCCCCCAAAAAAGTTCGGCTCCTTGAGAGAAGGGGTTGTCTTATAAAAAACAAAACAATACAAAACAAAAACATTCTCTGTTTTATGTATAAGAAGATGTAAAGTAATCCAAAATAGAATAGGGCTTTCAGGAAGTAAAGGAATTTGGTTATAAAACCAATCTTAGAGGAGGAGAAAGTATGTGGAGTTAAATGAAATTAATTATTGAAGGGGTGTCTCTGTGGGGATTATCAGAATTAAATTGATAAATAAATATTAGAAATAAAAGAAATAGCTATAGATGTTAATAAGCTTCCCCATACTAAAAAGTATAATACAACATTATAGCCAAACTAAAGACTTAACTTGGAATATTTTCAGAAAAAGAACCCTGAAAAATTTTCTCTGGGGAAAAACATGGGTTGTTTGGGTTAGGAATGTTAACTGAAGCATTACAACACTGGAAAATACCTGAGGTAGACAAAAGATTTAGATTATTGGAAAGTTTGAAAAGTATTCCATTTGGAACTCTGAAAAGTATAAAAACTGCAATACCTAAAATAATTTGGCAAGAATGTTTATAGAGTTTCAAAAGGCACTTTGGTGGTGGTAGGACACCACAAAAAGCATAAGTTAATTTTATTCAATTTACTTTCCAGCAAAATAAAGATGAAAGACATTTTGAATTTGTTGATAGTATTGTCAACTTCAAAGATTAGTAACAAGAGGGTCAGTTAAACCTGAAGAAGAAAATGCCATTTGAAAAAAAAGTTCTAAAGATGATGACATAGTGTATTTCCAAATTTCCAGTGGTTAAAGGTATGTCTAATTTGTCAGGTTAAAATAAAAAAAAATGATGAATAATTTAAAAGAGATTGAACATGCTGAAAACTCAATTAGTGACAGCTCTAGTCATCAATCCACTTGTGTGCTACAGATACCAAAGGGGTCACTTCAGACTGTGCAGGTTCAGAAGAAGGAATACATAAACACCCTAAAAATAAACAGAATATACCATACATTTCAGTTGGAGTAGACGAAGAGCAAAATACCAAAGATCCACATCCTTTGATGCAAGATCACCAGCCCTGTATAAGCAATGGATAAATGAGGTATCTTTGGTTTTAACTCATGTTTGGACAAACATTAGAGTTTTGTGTGTATTAGCAAAAGAAATTCCATTTTTGTGCATGAGAAGTAGAATTCCAGAAATTGAATTGTGAGAAGCAGGAATAGGAAAAAAGGATGAAGGTCATTATGTACCTTGAACACAACTAAGCAACCACTAGTTGATGCAAGAACACTACCATTAAGATACCCCTCCCAAGAACTATGTTTTACAGTTGTGGACTAGTGTGTTATGTGCACTCAAGAGAATTGTCATTTCGTTCAGAGGAACTTGATATCTGTGGAACCAGTATCAGAAATTAAGAAACCACATAAGATCTAGTTTATTTCCAAGGAATGAAACAAAATTACAAAGTTTTGAGGAGAAAAATCTTTGAAGTAATGAAGAAACTTGAGAATCAGTTCTAGATTAACCATAAAATATTTGAACTAAAAAAAAATTGAGAATTCTTTGCACAAAACTCTTACCAGAAGTTCAAGTGATACATCAAAAGAAGCTACTTGCTACATTGAAGTAGAAATCAGACTACTGAAAATCAGTATCAGTGTTCAAGAAACAGTAAAAATAACTGATGAGGAAAGTATTGCCATTGTAGAATCAATAACTGTTTCTAGAACTCCAGTTCAAATGATGGTGATATAATGCTAGAGGTTCAACAATTCTAACCCTTGGTGTTTTAGTCAAAAAGAAAGAGCAAATCAAAGAGGAATAAAAGTTCAAAAAGATAGGGGGCAGCTATGTGGTGCAGTGGGTCCAGACCTGGATTCAGGAGGACCTGAGTTCAAATACAGCCTCAGACACTTGACACTTACTAGCTGTGTGACTGGGCAAGTCACTTAACCCTCATTGCCCCACCAAAAAAAAAGTTCTAAAGATGATGACAGAGAACTGGACCCAAAAGCAACCCCATTTTACTCTGGTACACCAGTTGTAGAAGTAGAATAGATCACATCTTTAGGGGACTATAATAAACTGTCCAAGTTATATAAAAAGCATAAAGCATCATATAATATTAATAATAACATGCCTAGAAATTTAGAACTAAGAGTATAAGAATAAAGAAATATTAAGCCAGTTGTTAAACATGCATATAATGTACCAGGTAAATCTGGAGAGATAATTTACTCATACTGATAAATCGAATTCTATAAAGATAAATAAATGTGAACTAATGACAGTTATTGTTCTTCAGCACCACCTAGAGTTGGAGAAAGGTGAAGAGTTTGCTCTCTGCTGCCGCCTCTGGCTTAAGAAGGAAAAACAGACAGAGCTTTTCAGGGGCCCTAGCCTGTTGAACTAGATGAAAGAGTAAACCTGAATTGTGTGGCTGTCAGCTTCATTCTGACTGGATAATGCAGCATCCCCATCAGTAAATAACAACGATGTTCAAGTAGAGAACAAGATTTCCCCAGTTGAAGAATGTTGAGAAACATGTCAAGTAGTGAGCAGAGAAGTAATTTCACGTAGTAGGGATGTTCTTTAATGGACCAATAACATGAAACACATAAGCTGTTCTCCCTTATATGTTTCATTGCTATTGAGTCTACTGAGAATGTGATCTGAGTTTATTTATGTATTGTGATGTATTTTATTATGTATTTGCTTTAATGTGTTAGTATATTATACATTCTAATACCATAATATATTTGTATATATAATATTCATTTTGCTTTATTATTAAGAAAATGATTGTATTTAATATCTAAAAACATAATAGTTGTGAGTGAATAGCTATATAAATATCACATAGTATGTTGATATGTGACCTTGTCAATGACTAATTGGGTAGACAGGAAATACATTGGGTGAGGCCTCAAGAATTAGAATGGTGAGTAGGAAATGTTTATTTCCCTCAACAGGGTTACCCTTAGAACCATGGTAGAGTTTAAATATAACCATGTGGTGGTGTTCTAAGTTGGACTGAGCAAGCCAAATTCAGGAAAAATATAGGGTGCCTCACATGGCTAGATGAGAGGTGTGAGGCCTCAAATGAAACACTATGGGAGTGTTTGTAATCCATAGTATCTGTAGTGACTAGACCCCAACTGTAACACACTTATCTTACTGCACTTACAAAATGAATCCAAGGCAAATTGGAAGGGGGGTGGGGGGTGGAAGGGAAGAGTCCTGATAATTGGTAAGAGAGAAAAATCAGGAAAGGCTTCATGTAGAAAACAGCATTTAAGGAGAATTTTGAATGAAACAGATTTTAAAAGACAGAAGTGAGGTGAGAGTATTACCCAATGCAGAGGCACACAGATGGGTGGTAGTTTTGTGTATGAGGAACAATAAGGACAATTTGGGTATACCATAGGACATGGGAAGGAGAGTGGTATATAATAAGTTTGAAAAATTGGGTTGGGGTGGGCTAGCCATACCAAATTTGAAGCTATACTATAAAGCAGCAGTCATCAAAACTATTTGGTACTGGCTAAGAAATAGAATGGTGATCAATGGAATAGGTTAGGCACAAGAGACACAGTAGTAAATGACTATAGTAATCTGATAAACTCAAAGACTCTAGCCTCTGGGATAAGAACTCAGTATTTGACAAAAACTTCTGGGAAAACTAGAAGATAGTATGGCAGAAACTAGGCATAGACCAACATCTTACACCTTATACAAAAATAAGGTCAAAATGGGTTCAAGATTTAGACATAAAGGGTGATGTCATAGATAAATTAGGAGAGGAAGGAATAGTTTACCTCTCAGATCATTGGAGAGGAAAACAATTTATGTCCAAACATGAGATAGAGAATATTATGAAATGCAAGATGGAAGACTTTGATTAAATTTAAAAGGTTTTGTACAAACAGAAGCAATGCATCCAAAATTAGAAGGGAGGCAGAAAGCTGGTAAACAATTTTTACAGCCAGTATTTCTGATAAAGTCCTCATTTCTAAAAAATATTGGGAACTAAATCAAATTTATAAGAATTCAAGTCATTCCTCAGTTGAGAAATGGTCAAAGGATATGAACAGACAGTTTTCTGATGAAGAAATAAAAGCTATCTTTTGCCATATGAAAAAATGTTTTAAATCACTATTGATCAGATAAATGTAAATTAAAATAACTCTGAGGTACCACCTCACAAAAAAGGAAAATAATAAATTTTGGAGAAGCTGTAGAAAAATTGGAACACTAATGCATTGTTGGTGGAGCTGTGAACTGATTCAACCATTCTGGAGAGCAATTTGAAACTATGCCCAAAGGGCTATGGGACTGTTCATACCCTTTGACCCAGTGGAGCCACTGCTAGGTCTGTATCCCAAAGAGACCATAGGAAAGGGAAAAGGACCCACATGTACAAAAATATTTATAGCAGCTCTCTTTGTGGTGGCAAAGCATTAGAAATCAAGGGAATGCCCATCAATAGGGGAATGGCTAAACAAGTTGTAGTATTGTGCTGTAAGAAACAATGAGCAGGAGGAGTTCAGAGAAACCTGGAAGAACTTACATGAACTGATGCTGACTGAGAGGAGCATAGCCAGGAGAACATTGTACACAGTAACAGCAACAATGTGTGATGAACAATGGTGATAGATTTGGCTCTTCTCAGCAGTGCAATGATACAAAACAGTTTCAAAGAACTCATGATAGAAAATGTTCTCAACATCCAGAAAAAAGAACTGTGGATTATGAATGCAGATTGAACCATATTGTTTCTACTTTTGGACTGTTTTTCCCCTTCTTTTTTAAAGTTTTTCCCTTGTGCTCTGATTCTTCTTTCACAAGATGATTAAAGTAGAAATATGTTTAATGTGATTGTACATATATAACCTATATCAGACTGCTTTCCATCTTGGTAAGGAAGGAGGGAAGGAAGGGTGGGAGAAAAATTTGGAACTAAAAATCCTATGAAAACAAATGTTGAAAGCTATCCTTATATGTAATTGGAAAATAATAAAAGAAAGTAAAAAAAAATTGGTTGGGGCCAGTTTATGATGGGCTTTCAAAACTAAAAAGTGTACTTATATTTGATCCTAGAGGAAACTCTAGAGGAACTTTTATTTGTAATATCCACCTACTAAAGGGGACTGGCCCCTTTACTTTTTGTCAATGCATCGCTCAATTTCTTTTCTCTTTTCATTCCCTTTACATTGTTAGTCATCATAGAACCCTTTATAAGTATCTGTAATATTATTGCTTCATTTAAGAAAACTATGTTTCTTAATGAAGCACAGGGGAGTTTGTGAGAAAATAATGGGTTTTGAAATGCCCAAAGGCCCCAGCTCTAGGGGATTGATTGGAATAAGATTGATTGGTTTGACTGACTTCACTGATTAACTCACTTAAAGTTAATTCAATTAAAACCATACCTGCCTGGCCCTCAAGAGGGTGTGTTCTCAGAGGGTGTGAACTCTGACCTCAACACAGGACCACCTCAAGTCCAGTGAACCAATGGATTTGGGTGATGCTAGCCAATTAGCTTGAAGCAGTGTGGAAGGACTGCCTCTCCTCCAGACACAGAGAAAGCTTCAACTCTCAGTTTGGCTCTTAAACAGGCTCATGGTGGAGGACTTGAAGAAAGAAGCAGGCCAGGCTGGAGCTCTAGGCTAGATAGTCCTTTTCTTAACTTTCTGACCCAGGTGTTCTCTTTTTACTAATGCTTGACACACTTTAATAAATGCCTAATGCCCCAAAACTGGTGCTAACACTTCTAATTTATAAGTAACAAATATATTAGAAACCCCAGGTAATTTTCCCCAAACTTAGGACAGAAATAAGGCAACCACACATTAAATTTTACATGTCACAGAGAGAATAGTGTCGCAAAAACTCACAGAGGAGAGAGAAACCAGGAGAAAAAGGTAGTCAAAAGTGTTAAACAATTCAAAGGTAGAGTAGGATGACAAATGAAAAAAGATCATTACCTGAAAATTAAGAGATCATTTGAAACTTGGGAGAGAGTAGTTTCCTTTGAATTATGAGGTTGGAAGCCAGATCACAAAGGAGTAAAGAATGAGAGGAAACTCAGCTTTTTCTGAGTATGGGTGAGCCAAAGGCAGTGATTAAAACATAAATATGTCTTTCCCTAAGACAAAGGGCAGCAAGTGGTCTCATGAGATGACAGCTGTAAGGAGGGAGAACCTGAGTGGGGATAAAGTACTGGAGCTTTAGATGCAGGTTAATTGTAACAATCTGAATAAAGTAAAAAGGAACTATGATTACAAGTTTATTATCACAAAATTACCTAAAGAACTTCTACAAATCAAATTAGATTAGATTTGGTGTAACATCTGTTTTCCAAATAGCAAAATTACTGTAATTATGTGATAAGGTCTTTGCTACCATTTATCTTGACCCTAAGTCATTATACATTAGGTTTTTTAAGCACAAAGACATTTTCTAGTAGATGGACAATGAGAAGCATTAAGTAAATTTCTTTACTGGAAAGAGTGAAGGGGCTAGACTAGAAAGGAAAGGTATATACAAGGAAAGTGTCACATTTCAGTTTGGTTTGTCTCAACCTAAGCTACCCCTCATCAAAAATGAAGAAAAGCAGAGCCTGAAGTACATACACTTGAAAATGAGTGGCTATAACCAAAGAAGTCACTGTCTAGTAGTCAGCCCAATGGGGATGAGCATCTTAGTATTAAACTAGGTGAGTCCCTGGGAAACAGTTCATCACTAATGGCAATACTTGAAGCCTTCTCATTATGGTAGTAGGGCAGCTATGTAGAAAGAGAAAGTTGGGCCTAAAGTCATGAAGACTCATCTTCTTGAGTTCAAATCTGGCCTCAGATACTTACTAGCTTTGTGACCCTGGGAAAGTCACTTAACCCTGTTTATAAAATGATCTGGAGAAGGAAATGGCAAAACACTCCAGTATCTCTACCAAGAAAACCCCAAATGGGGTCACAAAGAGTCAGACATGAGTGAAAAAAATGACTGAACAACATCATGGTATAAACTGCTTGTGTTATACTGTTCTAGAGTTCAAGAAATCAGGTTAATTTCCATATCACAATAAGAAAGTATGCCAAGAGATAGAAAGAGAGACAGAGACAAATAGACTAGCAGATATATAAAGAAAAACAGAGAGAAAGAAAAAGATAGAGACAGAAAGAAAGGGACTGAGCATTTATTAAGCATTTACTTTGTACCAAGGATTATATACAAGCCAGACAGTACTCAAAAACTGATAAGCTTGAGGACTTAGAAGCTAGAATTAGAATCAGAATCACAGAATCTCAGACTCAGAAAGGACCCCAGAGACCAACTAGTTAGCCCACAGCGGAACAAGAATCCCTTCTATAATACATACTTTTAAACAACTCTAATTGCTAAGAAGTTTTGGTAGTATTTTATTTTCTAATTACATGTAAAGATTGTTTTCAACATTCATTTTTTGTAAGATTTTGAGTTCCAAATTTCTCTCTCTCCCTCCCTTTCCTCCCACCTCCCCAAGATGGCAAGAAATCAGATATAGGTTAAAAAAGTCTTGCTTATGACACCTGTGGCCCAATGCCCCAAGCTCTGAGTTTAGGCAACTCAAGTTCAGCCTTGGCACCATCTCCCAAAATTAGAACTCATTGAATATCAGAATCTAGTTTATGCCATTAATATGGATAAAAGAGTTCCCAGTTCCTATTCAAGCACTCAAGATAACGATGAATAACAAGTATAGGATAGTATTTATTTCATCTCACAAACAGAATACAGAAAACACAGAAGATCCACAGTATCCCACTGTTGTTCATCCTTCATTCTAGAAGAGGACAATGACATCGGGATGATGTCATGACTTGCAATGAATTGAATTTAAGTGAGGGAGGGCTCTGTAAGATCACCAACCTCACTCTCTCCTCCAGAGCCATCTGAGTCACTGGACTTTAGATGCAGGTTAATTGTAACAATCTGAATAAAGTAAAAAGGAACTATGATTACAAATGTATTATCACAAAATTACCTAAAGAACTTTCACAAATCAAATTAGATTAGATATATCAGGATGACCAGATGTATAAGGCAATTGGGGTTAAGTGAGTTGGCCAAGGTCCCACAGCTCATGAAATTTGAACTCAGATCCCCTGGACTCCAGGACTAGTGCTTTATCCACTGGACCACCTAGCCACCCAACAGTATCCCATAAACGATCAGTGAAACTCTCCCACCTCTCTGACAAGGATCATCTTCTCCCCAGAGATTTATATAGTGCTTCAGACTCAGAACTTTCCTGTGATTTGGATACAACTTGGAAAATGAAATAGCACTGCTAGAGAAGCAACTCCACTCCACCTTTCTGGTTAGCCTCACTTTTTACCCCTAGAAACTCATGTCAGTCTCTGTACTTATAACACTCCTCTAAGAGCTTAGATTCTGTCTAGAAGGAAAATGAGTTTGGTGTTGTTAAAGGAGCAGCTGCCTTTCCCATCAGATCTCTATCATTTAAATAACACATAGTAGTAGCAGGGGGCAAAGTCTATGTTGGCCCTTCCCTGAAATATCATGGTTCAGTGCAATTGACAGTCAATCACCAAGCACCTTCTACATGCCTGGCCCCGTGCTAAGTGCTGAAGATACAAAGAAAGGCAAAGGTTAGTCCCTGCTCTCAAGAAGTTCACAATCAAATGCAGGGTTGAGAGGGACAGCATGAAAAGAGTTTGGGGTCACGTGATAGCTCCTCAAAATAGGAATTCTTGACTTGTTTTTTTCAGGATGTGATGTCTCAGGGCAGCTAGGTGGCACAGTGGATAAAGCACTGGCCCTGGATTCAGGAGAACCTGAGTTCAAATCTGGCCTCAGACACTTAACACTTACTAGCTGTATGATCCTGGGCAAGTCACTTAATCCCTATTGCCCCCTTAAAAAAATGGAACAGAATATGATGGTTCAGGAACTCCTGGCACTCTTCCAGGGGGTTTCTCTCTCTGTGACTCAGACCAAAACTCAGGGCTCAGAAGCTCTACTTTGGAGCTACATAGTGAGATGCATGTAACTACATGTTCCCTCACTCCAAAGCACCTAGTAACAACTGGATGGGAGCACAAGGAAAGAGACTGTGCACATGCACAAGGTTTTTCTTATCCAGGAATCCAGGTCCACTTCCAATCCAGTTCTCCTTCAATTTTAACACATTGACTCAGTCAATTCAACTCCAGTTAGATGAGATTTAACGATGTCTTTATCATCAATAAAGCTGTCAATAAGTATGTTCATACACTACATAGAAGAAACAAAAGCCTTCTACCCTGTAAGTCATTAATTCGACCATGGTATTGACCAATGTTCTACACTTATATTTCATTAACTTGCCTTTCTAAAACTTTCAGTCATTGTTTCTAGTTATGTCATCTAGGGCCAAGAAGAACAAATCCCAAATCTCTTGGACATGATAACCCTTCAAAAACTCACGACAGTTTACCACAACTTCTTTAAGTCTTTTCTTCTCCATACTATCTATCCTCAATTTCATTAATTTATTCTCATATGATAAAATCTTTAGGCCCTTCACCATCCTGGTTGTTCTCCACTATACAATCTCTGGTTTATCAATATTCTTCATAAAACATGGTGCCCACAACTAAACACAATACTCTAGATATGGTCTGACTAGGACAGAGTACATCAAAAAGATTGTCACTGAGGAAATTTAAATGTAGATAAAGTATATAATGATAAAATGTGTAATTGTTCAGAACCCCTCTGCAGGGCTAGAAGAATGTTAGGAAATGGCAGCAGATCTGAGAAATAGCGTGCTATCTCACCAGGGAAACTAATGGGACCCTGTTCAAATCATCCCTGATTATCATTCAACAAATAATTTATTTAGCATTTACCATATGTCAGTCACTGTATTATGTACTAATGTTTCAAAGACAAGTAGCTAAGCCGGTCCTTGTCCTCAAGATGCCCACATTCTGTTGGAAGAGAAAATATGTACATAAATACATTATAAATACAAACCAAGTAGAACAGAAGATAACTTAAAGGGAAAAGCATTAGCAGTTGGGGAGACCAGGAAAGGTCTCCTAAAGAAGATAGCATTTGAATACAATGATCCAAGGTAATTCCAAAAGACTCATGATGGAAAATGGTATCCACATCAAAGAAAGAACTATAGAGTATGAATGCAGGTTTAAGCATACTATTTTCACTTTTTTTGTTTTTTCTTTCTCATGGTTTTTCCCTTTTGTTCTGATTTTCTTTCACAACATGATTAATGTGAGAATATATCTAACATGATTGTACTATATATTCTATATCAGATTGCTTGCTGCATTGGGGAGGAGAGAGGGAAGAGAAGGAGAGAGGAAAATTTGAAATTCAAAATCTTACAAAACAAATGTTGACAACTATCTTTACATGTAATTGGGAAAAATAAAATGCTATTAAGTAGAAACACATTTTTTTAATGTGCTACAAAAAAAAGAGATAGCATTTGAGCTGTTTCAGAAGAATCCAGGGACTCCAAAAGGTGGCGTTAAGGAGGGAAATTATTTCAAGTATAAGAGACAGCCATTGAAAAGGCAGGGACACAGGGATGAACTGTCCTGCAAAAAGAGAAGCAAGTGGCCCAGTAAGGCTACACTGAAGTATGTATGAAAGGGAGTAATGGGTAAGAAGATCAGAAATATCAAAAGGGGATGGATTATGAAAAGCTTTAAATGCCAAGAAGAGGAGCTCATATTTGATACTTGAAATAATAAGGAATCACGGGAATTTATTTAGTAGTATAGACTAATACTTCAGAAAAATCACTTTGGCAGTTATGTGGCAGATGTTTTAAGGTGGAAAGAGACCTAAGGCAAAGAGACCAATTAGCAGACTATTAAAATATTCTACATAAGAGGTAATAAGGGTTTGAACTAAGAATATAACTATGTGTGTGGAGAGGAAAGAAATGAGAAAGATAAAAGGACAGAAATAATAAGATTTGGCAACTGTTTGGCTATGTGGAGTGAGTGTGAGTAAGTAGTCAAGGAAGATAATGAGGTGATGAACCTGGGAGACTGGAAGAATGGTGGTGTCCTTGACATGAATAGGGAAGGAGAGGATGTTTGAAATGAAAGATAGTGAGTTCAGTTTTGGACATGCTGAATTTGAGATGCCTATGGGACATCTAGTTGGGAATGTCCAATAAAGCAATTGGTGACACAGCACTGGAGTTCAAGATAGCTGGATTTATAGATCTAGGAATCATCTACATAGAAATGATAATCAGCACATGGGAATTGATGAGATTACCAAATGAGAGACTATAAAGGTGTGAGGGATGTGGTGTGTGCCACCCATGTAAGTTACACCACTTGACTCCCTTACCACCAATTGCCAGCCACACCAAAAAAGAAAAATCACACGTGTCAAATAAGCCCATTTATCTGAGCTAATGACAGAAATCAGAGAAGATATACAGACGAGACTATATCAGACAATATACAATAAGTAAACTCTCTCAGAAAAATATCTGCAATAGATGTCTCCTGGATGAAAACTCTAAAGTTTTGCTAAATTCACCTGGGTTTTTGACCCTGGCAGACTTGTTATATTCCCTCTTCAAGACATTCCATATCCTAACTTTGCATATGCTGTATCTTATCCCTATAATGTTCTCCCTCCACCCACCTCCACTTCTGAGAATCTTTAGCTTCCTTCAAATCACAGCTCAAGTACCACTTACCAGAGAAGAGCTTTCTTGATACCCACAGTTGTTAGTGTTCTCTTGCATTGAAATGACCTTTCATATACTTATTTTTGTCATGTGCCCTATCAGCAGAATATAAGTTTCTTAGGGGCAGGGGCTACTTTGTTTTTGTCTTCATATCCCCAGCACCTAGCACATTGTCTTTCACAAAGTAGGTGTTTGATAAATCCTTGTTGAATTTAATTCACCCTTGTCCTTTAATATGGATTCATTACAATGGATACAACTTGACCAACAGTATTATTTCTTCTGGCTTGAAATTTGGGGTTCTGTATGAAATCATTGTGACTTGGACTAGGAACCTCAAAACTGTGGAACCTTGAGTTATACTCTTAAGCAGTTGGGCCAAGAGCAACAGAAACCTTATATACAGCCCAATATAAGAGCATCATAGATTTAGATCTGAAACTGTTCTTTAAAAGCCATCTATGAGGCAGCTAGATGGCGCAGTGGATAGAGCACCGGCCCTGGATTCAGGAGTACCTGAGTTCAAATCCGACCTCAGACACTTAACACTTACTAGCTGTGTGACCCTTGGCAAGTCACTTAACCCCAATTGCCCCACAAAAAAAAAAAGCCATCTATTCCAACTCTTCATTTTACAGATAAAGAAACTGAATTCTAAAGAGATTGACTTGTCTATAGTAAGTGGCAGAATTAACATTTGAACTCAAGCCCTTGGCATGGTGAGAGATTTTCTAAAAGTATAACATGGTGCTAAACTTCAAGGTCTAAATTCCATCATTCAGAGTAAATGTCTTAAGAATTCATAAAGGAATCTCAAGGAATCTGGAATAGCGAGACCAGGTTCATAAAGATTTAACTTGTTTGGCTTTGAAAGATGGTTAAGCATTAGAGAAAGTTAGACGAGACATGTAACAAATTAGGGATGGGTGGCTTCAAGGGAATGCTGACTTAGATATGATGACATATTCATAGCTCCTGGTTCCATGTCTTTTCCATGTGTTTCAGAAAGACTTGTATAAAATTATTGTTCCAATTAACTAGAAATGTTTGTACACATGACTTGATTACTACCTCCTCTCAGTGCATTTAAGAGTCAACCACAAAACTAAGAATTCTTCTATGTGTACTTTAAGAGCACTGTAAAATGGAAGTAATAGCAACTACCTCAAGGGTTATTAAAAGGATCAAATAATGAGACAACATATGTAAAATGTTTTATAAATCTGAAAGTGCTACATAAATGTTTGCTATTATTTATTATTATTAAGAGCATAATCATTTGTATTCAATAATTCTATTACAATTATTTCCTTAATTTCTAAGGGTACCCAGAGTTTGTTAAATTGAGAGATTTGTACATATGCTCAAAAATCCATTTTGTCTTTCTCAAATTCCATCTGAAATATTGTGTTCAGCTCCGGGCAATATATTTTGGGAAGGGTATTTACAAGATGAAAAGTATTCAGAGGAAGGTGAAGAGCCATGAACTTATGCCAAAAATGGATGAGAGAATGAGAAATCTTTTACCTGGAGAAGACTTTTGGGGGACATGATACATGTCTTAAAGTATTCCAAAGGCTATCAAGTAAAAAGCAAAATTAGACCTGTCCAGCTTGGCCCCAGAGAATTCAGACTTGACGTACAGAAAAACTTGTTAACAAGCAAAGTCATTCAAAAGAAGACAATGAGCTACTTTTAGGAGGTCTCAGGTCTTCCTTAACTGGAGATTGTCAAGCAAAGGCTAAAAAAATTATTGGTTGGGTTTTAGAGAACTTTCTTATTCAAGTTCATGTTGGAATGCATGGCCACTGAGATTTTATGGCTTCATTATATATCTTTTATTATGTTCTAATTATTTTTCCAAGTCGTTTTTTCTTTTGGAGGATATGGGGGCGGGGCAATGAGGGTTAAGTGACTTATCCAGGGTCACACAGCTAGTAAATGTCAAGTGTCTGAAACTGGATTTGAACTCAGGTCCTCTTGAATCCAGGGCCAGTGCTTTATTCACTGTGCCACCTAGCTGCCTCCAAGTCTTTTTTCTATAGTGTTTTAAAGTTCCTTGACAACTAGAGCATGTTTATTCTTTTTTGTTTTGTTTTTGTCTCTCATAGTACCTAACATAACCTAGAAGTAGAAAGGAGATTACTTGGTTAATGAAGTTATCAGGAATAGGAAGGAGTTATAATAATAGCTAACATTTATATAATGCCTTCTATGTGCCAGGTACTATGCTAAGTGCTTTACAAGACATTATCCATTTGATCCTTACAACAATCCTGTGAAGTAGGTGCTAATATTATTTCCATTTTACAAATGAGGAAACTGAGGCAAGCAAAGGATAAGTGACTTGACTAGGATCAAGTAAGTTTCCAAAACCAGATTTTAATTTGGGTCTTCCTGCTCTAGACCTGGAGCTCTATTCACTGCACTACCTAGCTGATTCTGAAGAAGCACCTTAAGAATGATGAAGTACGTGATTTGAGTTGTGTTTGAAATCTAGAGAAAAGCAATGTGGAGATTACTGGACTTGGACTCAGGAAAACCTGGCTCCAAATCCTGTCTCTAAGATTTAAAAGTTGTGTGACCACGAGCAAATAATTTGACTTTTCTGAGCCTCAAGCAACTTTCTAGGAATACAAGTTATAGAGCAGTTGTGAAATTCATTGGTAGAGGAATTTCTTACATCTAAGAAATGAGAGGGGTAGTATATGAGTAAGAGGAAATGAAGAAGGTGGGCAGCTTTTGCAGGCAAGTACAAATAAATACTTAGAGGTATGGGTGGTACCTGGAAGAGAGCAAAAGGGTTTGCTTAGCTAGTACAGAAAGAATAGTCAGGGGATTATAAGAAATTAGGGCAGTCAGATAACAAAAAGATGAATCAATTAGTTTGGCCTTAAAGAACGTGCTAAATAAAGTCAACAAGTATTTATTAAGCATCTACTATGTGTCAGACATTGTGCTAGGCAAGAGGAATATAAAGATAAAAACAAAACAATCCCCATCCTCAAGTTTAATTTCTACTGGAGTGAAACAACATTTATAAATATAAGTAAATTTTAAAATTCATACAAAATAAATAAACAGTATTTTTTGAGGGGAGCACTAACAACTAGGTGAATCATGAAAGCCCTCCTATAGGTAGCATTTGGACTGAGCCTTGAAGAGAGGTAGTAGTTCCAAGAAGCAGGGGAGAGAAGAGCATTCTAGGCACAGGGTATAGCCTATGCAAAGGTATGGAGGTTGGAGATGGAATGTCAAGTATGGGAAAGAACAACAGAACAGTTAGGTTGGAAGAACTCATGATGCAGAGTAGTGTGCAATCAGCCTAGGCAAACAGAGTGGAGCCAGACTGCACAGAGTTTTTGATGCCAAACAAACAAACAAAAAATGTGTGTATTGTTTGAGAAGCAATATGGAGGGGCAGCTAGATGGTGCAGTGGATAAAGCACCAGCCCTGGATTCAGGAGGACCTGAGTTCAAATCCAGCCTCAGACACTTGACACTTACTAGCCATGTAATCCTGGGCAAGCCACTTAACCCTCATTGCCCCGCCAAAAAAAAAAAAAAGGGGGGGGGAAGCAATATGGAACCACTGAAGCTTCTTGAGACCTGTGCTTTTGGACCATCGACTTGGCAGCTGTAAGGCTGAAGAAGGAAAAGACTGGAGGCTATTACAATAGTTCAGTTAAGAAGTAATTTGATGTGGCAAATTGGGAGCCAATGTAGATTTCAGAACAAGAGAGTGATGTGATCAAAGCAATATATTAGGAAAGTTATTCTTATGCCTTCAAATCTAGATTATGGATAACCAAGAACAATTGGTTCTAATCTTCGGTATTGTGATACTGTAGGGATTCAATTTAATTCTATGTGTGTATATATACACACATGCATTGCATACATGCATACATAAAAACATACATGTACATGCATGTATGCAAGGAGAGGGGAGGGGGAGGCTAACTATATTCCAGGCACTATCCCATTATCACAGAATCATAGGTTTGGGGCTGAAAAGGACCTTAGAAACCATGTAGTCAACTGCCTTCATTTTACAAATAAGGAATATGAGACCCAGAGAGGTTAAGCCTATTGTGACAGAGGAAGGATTTGAACACAGATTATCTCACTTCAAATCTATGCTTTTTCTACTTTTCTTAGTGGGTACAACAAAATTCTCAAAAAGAACATTTAAATTACAAATACCTGCCAAACAATACATAAGTATGTGTATGTATATATAAATATATTTAGGTACATGTTGCCTTCTCCTATAGTACTTAAGTTCCTTAAAGGTATAACAAAGGGGGCGGCTAGGTGGCGCAGTGGATAGAGCACCGGCCCTGGAGTCAGGAGTACCTGAGTTCAAATCCGGCCTCAGACACTTAACACTTACTAGCTGTGTGACCCTGGGCAAGTCACTTAACCCCAATTGCCTCACTTAAAAAAAAAAAAAAGGTATAACAAGATAAGGTCAAAATGGGTATATAATTTAGAAATAAAGGGTGATATCGTAAGCAAATTAGGAGAGGAAGGAATAGGTTATCTGTCAGATCTATGGATAAAGGAAGAATTTAGTACCAAACAAGATAAAAAGAATATTATGACATATAAAATAGAAATTTTTATTATATAAAATTTAAAAGTTTTTGCATAAATACCAATGCAACCAAAATTAGAAGAAAAGCAGAAAAATCACTATTGATCAGAGAAAAACAAATTAAAGCAACTCTGAATTACTACTGCACACCTATCAGATTGATTAATATGACAAAAAAGGAAAATTATAAATGTTGGAGAAGATGTGGGAAAATTAGAGTACTAATGCACTGTTGGTAGAGTTGTGAACTGATCTACCCATTCTGGAGATCAATTTGGAACTATGTCCAAAAGGCTATAAAACTAAGGGGGCAGCTGGGTGGTGCAGTGGATAAAGCACCAGCCCTGGATTCAGGAGGAACTGAGTTCAAATCCAGCCATAGACACTTGACACTCACTAGCTGTGTGACCCTGGGCAAGTTACTTAACCCTCAATGCCCTGCAAAAAACAAAACAAAACAAAAAAGGCTATAAAACTGTGCATATGCTTTGACCATGCAATACCACTATTAGGTCTATATCCCAAAGAGATCATACAAAAGGGGAAAGGACCCACTATATAAAAATATTTAAAGGTGCTCTTTTTTGTGGTGGCAAAGTCTTGGAAATTGAGGGACTGCCCATCCATTAGGGAATAGCTGAACAAGTTGTGGTACATGAATGTAATTGTGCTCTAAGAAATGATGAGCAGACAGATTTCAGAAAAACCTGGAAAGACTTACAGGAACTAATGCTGAGTAAAATGAGCAGAACCAAGAGAGCATTGTATATAGGAAGAACAACATTGTATGATGATCAACTGTGATAGACTTAGCTCTTCTCAGCAGTACAATGATCCAAGACAATGCCAAAAGATTCATGATAGAAAATGCTCTCCATATCCAGAAAAAGAACTATGGAATCCGAATGCAGATTGAAGCATACTAGTTTCACTTTTGTTGTTTTTCATTTGTTTCTTCTTTCTTGTGGTTTTTCCCTTTTGTTCTGATTCTTCTCTCATAATGTGACCAATGTGGAAATATGTTTAACATGATTGTAATGTATAATCTATATCAGATTGCTTGCTGGCTTCAGGAGGCGGGAGGACGGGGGGGGGGGGAACTTGGAACTCAAAATCTTACAAAAAAATGAATATTGGAAACTATCTTCACATGTAATTGGAAAAAATAAAATACTATTAAAGGGGAAAAAAGGAAAGTAGAAAACTGGGGGAGGGGGAAATTTGCAGTAAATATATCTGATAAAGGCCTCATTTCTCAAATATAGAGAGAACTGAGTAAAATTTATAAGAATAGAAGACTATTCCTCAACTGATAAATGGTCAAAAGATATGAACAGGCAGTTTTCAGATGAAGAAATCAAAGCTATATGAAAGTATATATGAAGTCATATGAAAAAATGAAAAAATGCTCTAAATCGCTATTGATTAGAGAAATGCAAATTAAAACAACTCTGAGGTACTGCCTTATACCTATCAAATTGACTAATATGACAAAAAAATAAAATGATGTTGGAGGAGATGTGGGAAAACTGGGACACTAATACACTGCTGGATCCAGGAATACCACCGGCCTGGGTGTTCCAGGGCCGGTGCTCTGTCCACTGCGCCACCTAGCTGCCCCTGGAAATACAGTTAAAACAATTTTTTTTTCCTCTTTGACAATTCCTCAATCTGAAGTTTTGGGGGTTTTTTTGACTGTTTTCTCTCACAACCTAGCTAATGTGGGAATGTTTTCCATGACTACTCATGCTAGGTCTGTATTCTAAAGAGATTTTTAAGGGGGAAGCAGGGGGAAAGGACCTATTTGTACAAAAATAATTATAGCAACTCTTTTTTTGTGGTGGTCAAGAATTGGACATTGAGGAGATGCCCATCAATTGAGGAATGGCTGAACAAGCTGTGGTATTTGATTGTAATGAAATATTATTGGGCTAAAAGAAATGACAAGCGGAATGATTTTCAGAAAAAACCTGGAAAGATGTATATGAACTGAGACAAAGTGAAGTGAGGAGAACCAGAACACTGTACACGGTAATAGTAATATTGTATGATGAATTGTGAATGGCTTGGCTATTCTCAGCAATACAATAATCCAAGAAAATCCCAAAAGACTCATGATGAAAAACATTATCTGCCTCCAGAGAAGGAACTGATGCTGTCTGAATACAGACTGAAGCATACTATTTTTCATTTTCTTATTTTTATGCCTGACTCTTCTTGCACAAAATGATTAATGTGGAAATGTTTTACATAATTGCACATGTATAACCTATATCAGATTGCTTACAATCTCAGGGAGGGGAAAAGGAAGGGAAATAGGGATGGGATTTGGAACTCAAAACTTTTAAAATAAAAACAAAGAATGTTAAAAGGCAGGGTCTGTTTCAGTTGCATCCCTAGAGCTGACCGATAGTATGCTTTTAATAAATGCTTTTGAATGCTTGACACAGACATTGGGGGAAGCTAGAAAGGGATCAAACACCAAAACCAACACCAAAATTGCAGGGAATTACTGAACTAAAAACTAGGAGATTGCTTAGAATCCTTTGTGACCAGAACCCAGACCAAAGTAGTACCTGATGGAGAGATATAGGAGCATGGTCTATTTTTATTTTCACAATAATGAAAGGCATTATTAACAGATTATGTTTATAAATGGAATCAAAGGACTTGAACTCAAATTCTTCTTGACACATACTAGATGTGTGTCCAGATCAGTAGACAGGGACTAAACCTGTGATTTCATTGGTATAAGATGAGGCAATTGCCTCATCAATACAGGTTGGCACTTTCTTTGTGCCTTATAGTCTTAGAACCTATGTGATTTGCCCAAGGCTAATAGCCATTGCAGTTAGAAGGACTTGAACCCAGAGATAATTGAGTCATACAGGTCAGTTTTCTATACCACTTTGCCACTGCTGCCTCTTGACCATACAAAAACAACCAAAAATCATTGCATGTCCTGGAGTTTATGTTCTACATGGGGGCAACAGGTACCCAGGCTTAGAAAAATATATACAAGATAAATAAAAAGTATTGAGAAGGGCACTTAAAAGTCTGAACCACGCAAGTCACTTAACCTCTCAGTCCTCCCATATTAGCTAACATTTATTAAGTTTTGTGGTTTTCTAAATGTTTCTGTATGTGCAGCTGTGTAGTCAAGTCAAATGAAGAAGCTATTCAATCTGCTCCTTGGCAGAGAGAACCAAATTTAGGATTTAAAATTTCCTGTAGCTAGTCAGTTGAATAAATATATATCAAGTCCCTACTACGTGCCAGGAAACTGTGGCATGTGGGTACAAAGACAAAAAAACCAGTCCCTGCTCTCAAGAAGCTCAGAGTCTAATGGGAGAGGTGTAAACAACTATGTACAAACAAGATACAGGATAAATTGGGGGGGGGGGGGGGTCGGTGTTTCAGGGGCAAGGTTCTAAGTTTAAGGAGAAATAGGAAAGACTTCTTGAAGAAGGTAGGACTTTGAGACGTGAAGGAAACCCAGAAAGTCAAGAGGTGTTGATGAAGAGGGTGAAAATTCCAGGCATTCTGGGGCAGTCAGTGAAAAATGCCCCATTCTGGAAATGGAGTAGTTTTTTTTCCCTGCAAAGATTCTCAAAATCAAGTCAAGAAATATTTATAAGTGCCTACTACGTGTCAGGCACCATGCTAAGGGGATACAAAGAAAATTTAAAAACAGTCCCTGCTCTGAAGATGGCTCACAAGCTAATGGGGAGAGCGAAGGGAGTTTCCGCACCGGGATGTTCCCACTACTATGCTATTACAGGTCCAGACACCCGCACTCTCACCGCCCCCCCCCCCAAAAAAAAAAGTAGGCCCTCGATAACTATTAAGATAAGTACACTTCCTGTACTGTACTGTACTGTACTGTACAAAGTGCCTAGTACTCTGCAGCTTTAGGAAAGATTGCTCCCCGCTGGAGTCTGTTTCCCGACCCCTTTCCACAGAGCGATCCCCAGGGACCGTGCCTGGGCACGTGCCTGCGCTTCATGGGAAAGGGAAGAGGAAGGAGTCACCACATCCCCCTTTCCCCGGCAGCAGCCTGGAGCTCAACAGACCCGGGCCAGGGGAGCAAGCGAAGCAAAGGTCTGGCTGTTGCTGTTCTCGCGAGACCTGCGGCGACGGGGGAGGGAGAGGCGACAGAGGCGGAGGTATTTCTGTAGTGGCTCCTTAGAGTCCCTTGTTCCATAGACAGCCAAAGTCCTCGCGCTGACACTTCCGCGAACATGGCGGCAAGTGCGCGGAGAGCTGCTTTAATCGCGATTTGGTGCAGTCGTCTGCGTCGTGGCCTAGCCGAGGGCCGGCGGGCGCTTCCCCGACCAGGCCCCCTGGCTGTGGCCGTGGCGGGGACAGCGGCGGCAGGAGTAGGAGCGGTCTGGTATACGGGACGCCTAGACCTCCGAACGGGCAATCGCTTCACAGTCCTTGCGCAGGTAAGGCTGAAGACCCCAGTGTGAGAGGAGCCGCCCTAGGGGCGGAGCGTGAAGTGAGGGGCGGGGCCTAAGGGGCGAAGGCAGCTGTGGAAGGCGCTGTCCTTCCTGCTCCCTGTCCCAAGGTAGGCTCTTAATTATACTTTGCTGATTGATGGTTGGCTCCTTGATAGAGCCCTTGTGCCTATCTAGAAAAGGATCAGGAAATAAAGTAAAATAGGATGAGATTTTTGTTCGGTACCCTGTGCCTAGGGTAAACCTCCCTAAACTCCCTACCTTGCCGAGGACCCCAGACAGGCTGTATTTCCTTCTTCTAATATTTTTCCTCTCCCCTCTCTCTCCCTCTTCACCCCCTGCATCTGGGTCTGGGGTCTCTGACTCACTTGAAGAGCCAGGGTAAAGAAAGTAATGAGAATCCTTTTATAGGCTATTGGTTTCTGAAAATTACACAGAAGTTCAGGAGTCATTCATTCAAAGTTGAAAGTATTTGAAATACACCCCCTCCCCCCCAATTCCCAGAATCTGTAAAAATGACAACAAGGGTTCTGTCAGTGAAGTTTTACAATGGTTTGGTTTTTTTTTCCTTCTGGTGGAGTACCAAAATCTTTGCACAAAATCTTTGTTAAATTCTGAAATAGTCTTACTTAATAGTGCTTATCATATAAATATTATCCATACATTTTCCAAATCCAATTGCATGGTATTTTTTTAACCCGGAAAAAAAAAAGCAAACCTGCTGATTGGATAAGAGAGGATGGCAATGTGCAGATTGCCTCAAAAGTCTTCGTGCAGTTTGAAACTAGGTTGACATAGCTAAACGATAGTGTTAGTGATCAGGCCTAGGATCAGGAAGAGGAGTTTTCAATTCCTGCAATTATCTCAGACACTTAGTCTGGACAAGTCATTTAACCCCTTTCTGCCTCAATTTCCTTATCTGGAAAATAGGGATAATAACACCAACTTCCCAGGGTTGTTGTAAAGATAAGATGAGATAATATTTGTAAAGTGCTTTGCAAACCTTAAAGCACTATATAAATGCTAATTATAGTCGTTGTAATTTTTTATAACTGCACTAATAGATGTTTGGGACTTCCTGTATATTTGTAAATGAAGGTTGATGGTTAAACCAAAGAAAATAAAAGTTTTTTTTAAATGTCAAACTTGTAAATTATGCTCCTATGAAAATTATTATATAAATATATTATATAAATATAAAAATTACATATAAATTATTATATATAAATAAAGATTAAACAAACTTTTCTTCAAGTTTATGCCTTTAAATCAAGACTTAGAAATAGAGATGAGAGAAGCTTAGAGGTCATCTAGTCCAACTCCTTTATTATTGGAGGAAATCCAAAGAAGCAGAGTGACTTTTTCAGTCACATAGTAAATGGCAGAACTAGTATTTAATGTTTTCTGACACTAAATCCAGCATTCTTTCCCTTATATTACAGAGCTCATCATAACTACTACAAAATAGTAAAGGACGGAGTGTACTTGAAAACTTTTGAGGAAGTAGTGACTTGATAGTATTTTTATAGGCTTCTTTCTGACATATGTATTTCTTTGACTAAAATTTCTATTTATTTTTTTCTTTTTGGATTTTAAAATTAAAATGCAAGTTTTCTAATTTGTTTACTTTTTATATAGCCTTTAGATTTATTTGGTACTTCCCTCAGAAAAGCTTAGGGAATATTCAGATAAAATAGATTTAAAAGTAGGACATGAAAATTCAAATAATCTGGCAAATGATAATTTGGTATTGTAGTAAAGCATCACATAGGTAAACAATGTATAGTTCTCCCCCATTTTGCATTTGTGAACATCATTGCCAATAGTAGAAAAGGGAAGTATTAATGATGTCCAAGAAAACTATTTAACAACCTTGTGGCAAGATTAGACTTTTAAACTTATAACTGGTTTTCCTAATTGATATCTTGTCTCTTTTCCAATTCACTCAGTATATATATACAAAATAATACAAAATCAGAAACAAGTGAGGATAAAGGTAAGCAGTATCAAAATTAAGACTACATGTTAACTATGTTAACTTGTTGCAGGAGAAATATACTTAAGAAAATTTTTAACTGGAGAATTCTTGATCTGTGTACCTGAAAATGTTATTTTTTCCTAATTGACTTTTTTTTCCCACTCCCTGCAGAGGAGACAGTAATAGAAAAGTTAAGAGGGGTGGATTTGGAAGGAAAGATAATAAATTGTTTTGGGGCATGTTGAATTTGAGATGACCTATTGGACACTCAGTTTATGATGTCAAAAAAAGTCATTGCTGATGTGAAACTGAAGGTCAAGAGGGAGATTAGGGCTGGATATGTAGAACTAGGTCATCTGCATAAAGATGATAATTGAACTATAGAAGCTAATGAGAGAACCAAGTGAAATAGTAAAGGCCAGGAGTTCTTAATCTGGAGTCTGTGAATTTGTTTCTTTAATATTCTGATAATCATGTTTCAGTATAATTGGTTTTCTTTGTAGTCTTATGTATTGTATTTTATGCATTTAAAGACATTCTGATAAATTGTCCTTAGGCTTCAACAGACTGACAAAGAGGTCCATCACACACACACACACACACACGCACAGAATTCCTATTCTAGAGGGAGAAGCGGGAGGATCTACCAGAATAGAGCCTTGGGGCATGAGTTGGGACCAAGAGAAAGACTGTGAGCCATGTTCTAAACTTATTGAGGAAGAAAAGAAAAAGTCCTTGGTGGATAGTAATGACCACCAGGCTCTTGATTGGATGGTAAATTTGAATAGAGTGAACCTCAAAGGCGGAGGAGTTACTTAGTGTTGGTGGTAGAGGGAGAGTCTAGAAATGGCAGTGGAGAATAAGGGGTATTCCAACTCCCTTACCAGAACCAGTGAATTGGGGAACATGACCAAAAACAGTAGTTATTAAACTTTTTTTGTGTCAAGACCCCTTTACACTCTTAAAAATTATTGAGGACTCCAAAGCACTTTTGTTTATATGGGTTATATCTATCAATATTTACCATATTAGAAATGAAAATATCTTAGTATTGTTGATTATGCTTAACCACATCCCCCTTCAGACTACATACACCTTGACCTAAAATACAACCAGTCCTGGGATGAAGTGTCATCAACACGGAGCCAGCTTCCATTGAGTGCCAGAAGATGGAAGAGTGAGAAGGGAAAAGGTTTAAAATTAAAACAAGTTTGTTCATTATGGAGCAAGTTTTCCAAAGAGCACAGTAAAAAGGACAGGCAGATCTAATGTGGGACTTTGTGGGGTGGGGAAGTTAGAAGCGAGGGGGATAGGAGTAAGGAAGTGGGTAATTGAAAATGAAATTGCTAATTCAGCAGCCGTGGTTCAGAATCCCTGGGATGAGGAAAGCACAAGGAGGTAGGAATATGTTCACTTTAGAGAAATGAGTCCAAGCTGGTTATCTATGTCCATGGTTGGAGTGAGGTTCATTCTGCCCTTCTTTCTCATGAATACTGATTTCCACTTCTGAACAATAATGTACATTCTTTGGAAATGAGGGGTCTTAAAAAGACAAAAAGAATCAGTAAACATTTTCAAAATAAATGGTGTTATAAATATTTTTCTACTTGCAAAATGGTGTTTTTACTTAGTCTCCCTAGGAGACATCTACAAATTTGCATTACATCTGAAAGTTTTCTTTCCCCTAAACATTTTATTAGTATACTTCTTCTAGATCTTGTCTTTGGCCCTTTCTTTGGGGGAAAAAAAATCCCAAGATGGTATGGACAAGAACTTTGATACATCTTAGCACCTGCTACTATCCTCACCTGATAGCTTGTTGAATGTCACTAAGAGGGAAATAGTTAAATATACTTCCAGGTGGAGCACTGATGCTTTCAAAAATTTAATGAAGTATAGCAATTTGCATTATAAGTGTCACAGAACACTTTCCTCATAATAATAATAAGGTACTACTATATCTTTTTTTTTTTTTTTTTAGTGAGGCAATTGGGGTTAAGTGACTTGCCCAGGGTCACACAGCTAGTAAGTGTTAAGTGTCTGAGGCCGGATTTGAACTCAGGTACTCCTGACTCCAGGGCCGGTGCTCTATCCACTTCGCCACCTAGCTGCCCCCGGTACTACTATATCTTTTAAATATAAAGTGAGGCTCAAAAAGGTAAAGTGACTTTCCTGTGGTCCCATCCTGTCTAAGTCCTTGCTTTCCATGTTGCCACAGCCACTTTCTCCTTTGCTCTACCCACCAAAGGAAAATCCAAGAAATCCTATGAAACACTTATTTTTTGGTAACAGATCAAAATATCAACCAATGGGGGACATTTGGGTTTATTTTTTTTAACTAGGAGGAAATGTGATATGAAGTACTTCTTTCTGCCATAGCTAGATTTCACAATACTCTACTCCTGACAGTTTTGATGACAGGAAACAAATCTTCGGATTTCTTTACCACTCCCTTTGCCTATTCACAATTAGTTGGGAATGCATGTTAAATTTGTGTAATTATCCATGGTAATAGTAGATAGGAATGGTATAGATAATAGTGTTGTATATAATTTGAAACCTTCATTTTAGTGGATAGTCACCACCAAACCTTTCTTCAGTGCTGCTAATAAGGCATTATAATATTTGACAGAAATGAAACTCTCCTTTGTGCTTTTTTTCTTGCTCATACATGGCCAAAAGATAGGAAATAGAAGGAAGAGATAATCTGTAAGTGGATCATTTGCAGTAAATAATGTGATTATATGGTAGCTCTTTAAATTCTATATGAAGTCATGTGAAAAGGAGTCACACTTGAATCAAAAAGAAATAAAATAAAATAAATTTACTAATTTAAAATTTTTTCAATATTGATTCTTTCCAGTCTTGACTGTTTCTATCCACTAGCTTTTGTTCTTTTTAAAACATTTCCTTTGTTCTTTCTTCAGTTTCATATTTTGTTAATATTATTTTGACAAATTTATTTTGTCCTAGAAGTTTTTTTTACAGTGAATTCAATTCAGCGGGTATTTATTAAACATCTCCTAGTGCCAAGCATAGGGGATAAAAACACTAAAATGAAACAGTCCTTCTCTTCAAGTAGCTCCCATTGTCCTTGTGGAAAATAGTAAGTATACAGAGAAGTAAATACCAAATGTATACAAAATATACAATAGTTTGGGGATAAAGGAAACTAAACTAGGGATTCACAAAAAAGCCTCATACTGAGACGACACTATAAGGGAGTTCAGAAATCTAAGAGGTGAAGGGGAAAAGGGACAGCCTATGCAAAGGCTCTGAAACAGGAGATGAAATGGCATGTTTGAGGAATAGTTACTAGACCAGTTTGTCTGATATTTAGAGTACATGAAAGGGAATAATGTGAAATCAGTCAGGAACAATAGGCTAGAACTGGATTGTGAAGGCTTTAAGTGCCAGACAGGTGAGTGTGTATATATTTTATCCCAGAGGCTATAGAGGAGTGACTGGTCAGGCCTGTGCTTTATAAATATAAATTTGACATCTGTTTTGAGTTGAATTTGGATCTTGACTTGAGTTTGGATCAGAGAATGGAGAGACTTGAAGCAGGAAGACCAAGGTCACATATCATTAATGACTAAGAAGGGACAGGAAGCCAATTCTACTGACTTCCCAATCCAATATGCTTTCTACTATGCTATTGTTCCCTCCTCTAGGAATAGGCCCTCTCCCTGGTCACATATTGTATTGCTTCTATCACTAGCTTGTGAAAGCAAGAGAATCCCTGTTGCCTTTAGGATAAACTATAAATTTATAGGCTTTGGATTTTAAGTCCTTCAGAGTCTAACTCTAATCTGCCTTGCTACTTTTCGTGGATTTTAATTTCCATTTATACACTCTTGCTTCCAACCAAACCTACTTCACTCTTGCCTAGAATACACTTCCTGCTCACTTTCATTTCTATTTCCTTTAAAGGCTCATTTTGTGTTCCACCTCCTACCAAAAACATTTTGTGATCCTTCTAGTTGTTAGTGTTCTTCTTCCCTGTCCTCAAATTACACAGGACCATAGATTTTAAAATGGAAGAGCCACAGATTTAGTTCCAATGCTTTCATTCTACAGATAAGAGACTAGGTCTAAAGAGGATAAGTGACTTACTAAGGGTCACTCAGGTAAACAGTAGCAGAACTAGAATTTCAAAATAGTCCTCTGTTTTCCTTTGTCTTTATGTTCAGTATCTTTCCATTTTATTTTTCCGGTTGCCTCCTACGTTTTATGTAGAATGTAAGCTCCTTGAGGGCAGAGGCTGGTTTCCCTTTGTCTTTTGTAAATCACCAGTAACTTGCAGGTAATCAACACTTAAAGGCTTGTTGACCTAAGTTAGGGTTCAAAGTGTCCTTATATTCTCTATTGTCTAAATGCTTGAGTGTTCCCAGAACCTGGGAAAGGGTTTAGGCCTGATAGCATGATTAAGTGATGCAAGCTGTAGAGGCTGCCCTTATATTTGCTCTGATGTTCCTTCTCTAACCCATAGCTGGGACATTTTGGAGTCACTTGCCATTTCCTAGAAGATCTTTACCTAGTCTCTGTGCCTGGGTCATCCTTGGTCTGGCTTATTCCCCTACATACAAGCTTGCTTACCTGTTACTCTTAGTTGAAAAGTTGTCTTTGTTAGAAATTTTTGTATAAGTATCATTGCTGTTTGCAAACTTGTAATTACTAACTGATAAGGCATGTCTCTAGGCCTATAGTTTCTGAACTTTGGGGGGGGAATCTTTTTAGTGCTTCCCACTTTCCATAAATCAATCTGTGCAAATAATTATTTTACCTTCTATTTTATTCAGATATAATTTAAGAAGTATTTTAAATGAATAATAAATTTTAATCATGCAATAAAAATATGTTGTGTCTGACTCTTTGTGCCATTTGGGGTTTTCTTAGCAGAGATACTGGAGTAGTTTGCCATTTCCTTCTCCAGCTCATTTTACAGATGACGAAATTAAGGCAAACCAGTTAAGTCACATAGCTAGTAAGTATCTGAGGTCATATTTGAACTCAGGTAAAGTCACATGGGTAATAAATGAGTCAGAATTTGAACCTGGGTCCTTTGGCTCTAAATCAGCACTCTTTCCACTGAACTGTGCTGGTTTCCAAGGGCAAGTAACAGTGGAGGATGTTGGACTGCCCTGGGCTCAATCTTTAAACCAGGGGTGGGAGAAAGGCAGATATTGACCTGCCCAGCTGTGAACTAGGGTAGCTTCTTAACAAGCTATTACCCCACCCCCTCTGAATCACACCTAACCCCAGAAACCTTCAGGAGGGAAAGGGGAAGAATTAGAGGAGGGATCTAGGAAGGCCCAGAAGAGCAGTGGGACCCTGAGGTTCCTATGTCCAGGGTGTGGCATAGGTTGGGGATTGTATATGTGCTATTGGACCATAGTGGGCATCATACATTGTTTCACAAACACCCCGCCCCCACCCCTACTTCCCTAGCTCACCAGTGATTTGGGAGTGTGATTCTTATGACCAAGTTGTATTTTTTTTTTCTTAAAATGACCATCCACCCCACTTAAAAAAAAAAACTAGAAGCACATGACTCTTAAGCTCAGTGAATATATTTCTCTTAAAATTTTAATTGTGAAGTTGCTGTTTTTATAGTATTTGAGTAAGTCTTCATGTTTTATTTTTAAAATATGGCAGCATGTCTTCAAGGTTAAGGAACTTTTAAAAAATAATTAATAATTTCTAAGAGTTAAAGTATTTCAAAAAGTTATATTAGGAGTTAAAAATCAAACAGTTCCTGGAAGAGATAAAAATACAAATGTTGTGGCTAATAAAATAGTTGCAGTGTTGAATTCTCTTAATTTTTTCATAGTTTAGACATACAATGTTTTTCTGGCAGTAACTTCAAGTCCCTATTGCATTTCTGTTAGTAATTTGATTTCAATTTTGCATGGGCTTTCTGACAGCTCTTTACTGGAAGTTTCCTCCAAATCTCCAAGGGCATACTGGTATTTACATAACTAAGAATTAGTAGATTTTAATTTCCTTTACTTCTTTCAGTGATAAAACCTATATATGCTGTCAGTATCATAAAGTAGTATCTTCCTCAATCAAATATTTTATAGTAAATTATTTTTTATGAATAAAGTTTTTAAAAGTTACCTAAACTTGGGGGGCCGAGCCAAGATGGCGGAGGAAAGACATTAAACGCACAGGCTCCTGATACAATTACCCCAAAAATAGCAATAAAAGAACCCTTGGGGCAGAAAAACACACAAAAATATGAGCTGAAAGTTTTCTCCAGCTATAGATAGATTTCAAGGGGCTGTGCTGGGTCATGAATAAAGCCTTATCCCGCAATCGGGCCAACCCACCAGACACCCACTGGAGGAATTTGCCCCAGTGCCTCTGAATCAGCTGCGGCACTGACGCCTTCTGGAACCAAGCGCCCGGTTGGGCTGAACGGCTGGCCCCGGCGGGGTAAGTGCAGGGGTACCAGTAAACTGGGGGGAAGGATTCGACTGTCCCACTCCAGCAGGCAACCAGGAGGAAATCCTGAGTGGCTGAAGGCCCAGGTTGGGCAGGGGAGCAGGCAGGCTCATCAGAAGCTAAGAACCACACCACAGAAAGCTTTGCTGGTTGGTTGCTTAGTAAGTAGACCTGAGATTATCTCTGGACCTGAGAACAGGCCAGGTGAGATTAAAACCTGCCCCCCCTCCCCCAAACCAAAACACCTGGGACCCTCTGACCCTCTGAAGCTGAGAACAGAAGCGGAGCCGAGGAGCAGCGGGGGGGGCCCCCCCCACCCCCCCACCCCCACCCCAGGTGGAGAGTTTAAAATCAAATGAAAGCAGGGCCAGGCAGGCTGAGAAGAAGCCAACCATCCCCTGTGCCATGCTGTAGCTTAAACAGTGTGTCCTGGAAGCAGCGTCACACTTTAAGAAGGAGTTAAAAGCCAAGAAATAGTAAGCCACGATGAGTAGGCAGAGAAAGCAGAAGACCATCGAAAACTTCTTTGGGGGTAAGGAAGGCCACAATACAACCTCAGAAGAAGATAATAACAGGGTCAAAGCTCCAACATCCAAAGCTTCCAAGAAAAATATGAACTGGTCTCAGGCCATGGAAGCTCTCAAAAGGGACTTTGAAGAGAAAGTAGGAGAAATAGAAAGAAAATGTAGAGAAAAGGAGGAAAGAATGGAAAGGGAAATGAGAGCAATGCAGGAGAGTCATGAGAAAAAAGTCAACAGTTTGAAAAGCCAAATGGAAAAGGAAATTAAAAAACTGTCTGGCAAAACGTATGGTACCTACTTTGCTGGGCTTTTATGAAGAAAATTCTCTGTCAAGCTTAAGGTACTATATACAGGTTATAATGAACAGGATACTATCAGAAAAACCTGGAAAGACCTACATGAACTGAAGCAGAGTGAAATGTACTATATACAAAATAACAGCAATAGTCGGGGATGATCTGCTGGGAAGCATGTAGTTATTTTCAGCAAGGCAATGATCCAATATAACCCTGAAGGACTTATGAAGATTGCAGCCCATCTGCAGAGAAAGAACTGATAGTATCTGAAAACAGATAGAAACACATTTTTTAAAATGTTTTTTTCTTTTCCTCTTTGACAATTCCTTAATCTGAAGTTTGGGTTTTTTTGACTGTTTTCTCTCACAACTAGCTAATATGAGTTCTTGTGGGTGGGGAGTGGGAATGGAGGGGGGAAGAGAAGTTGGAACACAAAGTTTTTTAAAAATCGATGTTAAAATTTTGTTTCTACATATATTTTGGAAAATAAAATTCTATTTAAAAAAAGTTACCTAAACTCATTGTAGTGGAGACCAGAATAATTGCTATAATTACAAAAATGTCATGATGTTAGATATGGATAGATATCAGCATTCTATGTATATATTAATTTCTGTTAATTTAGAAATAAAAAATTAATTTATAAGGAAATTAAGACTAATTTTAGATGGCAAACTTCTAGAGGGCAGGGACTATGTTAGTTAAATTGCTTTGTACAGTCTCATGAAAATACTTTCATCAGTGATGGCAACAATAGCCAACGTTTTTATTGCTCTGTACTATTTATAAAGTGCTTTGTACATATTATCTTACTTGATCTTCGTAACAGTAATGATGTAAGTAATAGGAGAATTTTTACCCCACTTTACAAATGAGTAAACTAATAGGACTTCGAGAGGTGAAATAATTTGCCCAAAATCATTTGCAGAACTGACATTTAAGCCTGTGTCATCTGTTTCCAAGTTCAACATTTTTGAAAAACTAAATTTTAAACTAATAATCAGATATATAGCAATTTCATACACAATTTTAGAGGTTTTTGTTTCAAAATAATATTTCTTCCATTGCTGAAAAATAAGCATCTTTGCAGAATTATATCTTATGTAACAAGTCTTAGAAATAGAATAAGCATAGAAAAAACATACCTCATTTTACCTTGCAGACAAGGTAACTTGATAATTTTCAACTCTTTATCATATCACGGAGGTATTATTTGAGAAAACTTTGTGTTATTCCCTTTTCCTCACCTCCTCATTTTCCAAAGCTCATGTTGACATTCCAACATTCCTTTGCCTTTTCTTTGTGAAATCTATCACTACAGTCTGAATGATTTTGAATCCAGTGGAAAAAAGATTTTTAAAAAGATTTTTCACTTTTTGGAGCTTCAGAAAGAGTAGACTTATGTAGGTAACTAGGTTAGGTACTTGACTGAATTGAAATGCAAAAAACAAAATTTTTTTTAACTTCTCAGAACAGTTTTTTTTCTTTGATTTAGATCAGCACATTAGAATATTTTCAATAGTCATCATTTGAATGGATAAGAAATAACCTGATTGTCAATCCTGATTCTATTATTCTTAATTAACTATCACTTTACAGCTTTATTCAGTAAGTATATAATAATCTGAACATCCAAAATTGCAAAACAAATAATTGGATAATTATTCATAAAAGGATTCTTTACAAAAGGAACCACAAGGTTCTTTTAAATAGTATATTTTAAATGATCTAGTTTAAAACAAAAATGAAATAAAATTATCTACCTAAAAATTGATTTATATGCTAGACACACAGCAGTTTTCTTTTTTTTCTTTTGTTTTAAGACCCCTTTAAACTCTTGTAAATTATTAAGGATCTTAAAGAGCTCTTGTTTATGTAGGTTATTGTAGCTATCAATATTTATAGTATTAAGAATTAAACTTAGTATTTTTCTGAAAATTGTTTTGACCTTGCAGACCCCCTGAAAGGGTGTTGGGGACTCCAAGAGGTCCTTTAGACATACTTTGAGAACTGCTGCTTTGCAAGAATATATCCACTACATAAAACAAAACGTGTGTGTGTGTGTGTGTGTGTGTGTGTGTGTGTGTGTGTGTGTGTGTGTGTGTGTGTGTGTGTAAAGTGTAGGGCAAGGGGTTAGGGTTTGAATTAGTGATTCCATCCAAGTAAGGAATTTGCAGTGTAGAAACTCCCTTCGTCAATGCAGACCTGTAACACATTTCTAATTTATCCTTTTTTAGAGAGTTTCTGGGGCACTAAGAGGTTAAGTCAAATCACTGAGCATTTGTTAGGCATTTACTATGTGCCAGGCACTGTGGTAAGAGCTGGCACTTAAAAATAGAAGCAAAAAATATTTTAAAAAGAAGAAAATGATGACAGTTCCTGCCTTCAAGAAGCTTACATTCTAACAGGGGAAAACAACATATAAACTTACCTGCAATCAGTGTGTGTCAGAGGCAGGTCATCTTGACTCACTGCAAATGAGCAGCCTGCCATATCGAATAGAGAACTGGCCTTGAATTCAGAGGGACCTAGATTCTAGTTACATCTCTGACACATACTAGCTTTGTGACTATGGGGAAGCAATTTAACTTCTCAGTGTCACAAGCAACTGTCTAAGACCATAAGTTGCACAGGAGTTGTATATCTACATCATTTAAGGAACTTAGTATGCTGGGAATTCTCTGCATGGATAAAATCACAGGTTTACACTATCTGTGCCCACCCCTTACCCAAAATATAGACATATGCATGCATATGTAAACCTCCATATAATATATATTGTTTTATGTTTTATGTAATGTATTCCCGAAAAGTTATGCTCATTAGATGTTTGTAAACAGGATAATTATAAACTTATTATTTGAAAGATTCATGTAACTCATAAAGAATTCTTTTATGAGTAATTGCCCCTTTAATTTGTTTTATAACTTTGGATTTTCATGTTACTGATATCTACATATCTACATGTCAATGTAGATATAGAGAGAATACTTAATGAGGAAGTTTGACTTTTCTGATGTCAAAATCTACTAAGAAGAGACTATGAAGCCATATGTGTGTGTTATGATATTATTATCATTATTTTTAATTATATTTTTTCTTCATCTGTCTCTCTCCAGCTCTCTCCTAGTAAACCAGCATTGTATAAAGCGATTTAAGCTAAATTGCTTAAATTGTGAAAAACAGTGGTTAAAGATAAATTAGAGGGAGTTCTCTCAAAATAAAGGGGAAAAAGTGGAAAAGTACTTTCTTTTGATCAAAGCCACAGAATGTAAGAGATCAAAGTGACTCAGAGGTCATCTAATTCAATCCATGCCTTAACAAGGATCACCATTTACTGAAAGTCACACTCTCTTCCCTTCCCTTCACATAGCTCATTCCACCTTTTAATAGCTTTAATCATTAGGCATTGTGAAGACATGATTTTCCTAGTAATAAGGAGTTGATTTTTAATTTTCAAATGATTACATATATTGTATATCTCTCCTTTGGTTTTGCCTCATAGAAAAAAAGAAAGTAGCTGATCTTAGATCTGAACCTAAGGAAATTCTTTAAGGCTAGATTGCAGAATGGAGGAACTTTTCAAAACATTAAAATCATAGGTCCTTGATATAATGATATATTGCTGACATAAAGGTGAAGTCTTATAATTGTATGTCCGTGGTAAAAATTTATGAGCCAATTCTCATTCCAAACTTCTAACACTAAAAGAACCAGACACCCCCCCTCCAAAAAATTATTTTACTTTAAAATAAAAATTTTCATCCTATCTCTATTTTCATTGCCTTATGGTTAAAAAAAATGTACTATATTCTTTGGTACGGTATAGTCCTTTAAGGTACTCTTGAATTTCAGTCCTTCTATTGCTAGCCTGGCATAGATCTGAAAAATGATGTCCAGTCTCCAAATCTAGCAGCATACCTAGACCAATGGAGCTACACAATAGGGTCCCAATGACCAAAACACAGAACCACCTAAGTCTGAAATAGTGACTCTAGTTCTTGGCTTGAAAAAGGCCATTTGTAGCTTACTCTTCAAGGAAAAGAGAACAGTTACACTAAGTAGTAAGGTAACAGATTTTCTACCAAACATCCTATACCATAGTGTTCCAAGAAACTTCAGTATATTGAGGTGGCTAGTCTGAACAACCCTAATCAGTAATTACCGAGACTCCTATGTTGGCTTTTATGGGTCGTTATCTGCCTGCTAGGATTACAGATAGGTAAAAATGCCCTACGGGAAGCTTTGTTTAAATGGCATTTGGGATAAACAGTGCCATGTGGGTGGTCTGTACTGTGGTAGTCATATATATAAGAATAGATGTAGGCATTTCCGTATTCATAGTGTTGGCACAAGTTAGCCTAAAACCTGGACCCACACTCAGGACCAGAAGACTTTTAACACGTAACCATTTTAGTGAGTTATGCATGAATATTCTCGTCATTTAGTATACGTAAGAATAATCATATAAGGGAAAATGAACAATTAATCATTTAGACATTGTCTCTTAGGTGTTTAAATTCGTTTTCACCAAAGTATTTAAATGTAATGATTTTTTGTTTCACTGCCTCAATAAAATGACATCATGGCATCCCCAGTGCCCTTTCTCAGTTCTTGTCTTTCTTGACCTTTATGCAGCATTTGATATTGTTGTCCATCTCTTCTTTTCTTGTTTTCCATCATGTCGTTTTCTCTGAGTTCCCCACTCTCTGACCATGCTTCCTTGGTTTCCCATGTTGATTCTTCTTTATATCTCTCAGTGTGAGCATCTTCTAAGACTGTATCCTTCACTCTCTTCTTTTCTCTCTATCCTTTCTCCTTTGTCAGGATCTTTTATTCTTATGGCTTTGATTATCATCTGTAGACAGTCTGTATTGTCAAAACCCTAACCCCTATTGGAAGCTAGTGTATATATGTATATGTATGTGTCTGCATGTGTATACTGTTTATTAAGGGCAATCATTAGGGTCTGAGGGAAGAGTCCTCCCTGGAAAAGAGGTGATGGCTGAAGTCATAATGTAAAAGGATAAACTAGAGGTTGTTTTCAGATAACCCAGAGTCAGCCAAGTCCAAATCCAAAGGCTGTCAGAGAATTTGCAGTAGTACTTCCATTGCTAGGGAAGCAGCCTAGAATATTCTCATTCTCTCTCTCTCTCTCTCTCTCTCTCTCTCTCTCTCTCTCTCTCTCTCTCTCTCTCTCTCACACACACACACACACACACACACACACACACACACACACACACACACACACACACACACACACACACACCCTACCTTCCTCATATAGAAAGGAAGTGGAAAAATCACATGCTTCAGTCTTTGTTTAATCAATATCAGTTTTTTCTCAGGAGGTGGATAGTATGCTTCATCATTAGTCCTTTTGGATTGTCTTGGGTCATTGTATTGCTGATAATAGCTATATTCCTGTTGGATTTATCATAATCCTCTAACCCCACTCACTCTGCTAAACACCAGACCTGCTAGACTTTTCCATCTTATTTCTCTGCATTTTCATGGTCTCCTGACCATAAAGCATAACTCAGAAGGTATTGATAAAGATGTCACTACTGATGTTGTAGCACTTGAGCCTTTCACCGTTCTTTTTGCCCAAGTCTGGTTAGCTTGCAGCATGGCTCCAATAAACAAGACTTCCCTGGATTACACTATCATAGATACATAGAGAAGGCCATGTTGAAATACCAGACCCCTTAAACCACATTGACTTACTATGAAGAATTCCTAACTGGTTCTCTTTTTCCTTCCTTTATTGATAGTCAACTCTAAAAAGGTCGTGTAATAAGTCAACCAAAAACACCAGACATAAAATTTTACTTCTTCCTATTTTTATCTATTGCCTACTGGCAGTCTCTGAGTGGGAGAGTAACTAATGCAATCCTCAAGACTATTATAAGCAGCTGTTGCTTGCTAGCCTCCCAGTTTCAACTGCCTAACTTGCTTGATATGGTAACCTGTTGATCATCTTATCAGCTACCAGGTCTTGCCAAGTGTTTCCCTGAAATATCTCTAGTATCTGTCTCCTTTCCATTCCCACTATTGTTACCCTGGTTCAGACCCTTATTGCCTTTTACTAGAGTATTATAATAGCTTCCTAACTGTCCTTCTTTTTCTGTGCTATCATTGACACTACTAACAAAGTAATATTCCCAATAAGTAAGTCTGGTCAGGCCCGTCCTATACATAAATCCCTCCCCCTTGCCTACCAAATAAAAAACTCCTCAGTTTACTATGTAAAGTTTTACACAGCATGTCTTCATTCCTACCCATCCATTGTTATATCATTCCATTCTCCTTTGTGTACGTTATAGTCTAGCCAAACTAGATTCCTTAACTTCAGTTCAATTCATCAAGCATTTTAAAGGCACCTCTTATGTGCAAAACATGAGAGGCATTGGGACGTAGAATACACAGAAAGGAGTAATATGAAATAGAGCTAGAAAGACAGATTGAGTCTTGAATTCCCACCTAAGGAGTTTCTGTTTTGTCCTAGAAGTAATGGGGAACCACTGAAGTCCTTGGGCAGGGGGAACATAGTCAGACCCTTGGGAAGATTATTTTGGCGATAATATAGAAAATGAATCATACAGATAAGGGACTAGAAGCAGGGAAATCAGTTAGGAAGCTGACATGTAGTAATGAGGGCCTAAACTAGGATGGTGGCTGAGTGGAGACAAAGGGAATGATGGACTGTGAGACATGTAAAGATAGAAGTGACAAAATTTGGCAATTAATTGGAAACAGGGATTAGCAGAAGGAAGAGTTAAGGATAACTCTGAGGTTTTGAGTGTGTGTAACCAGGAGAATTACGAATTCAGAATTAAAAAAAAAAAAAGAAAAGAGTTTGGAGAATAGGATGAGCTCTTTTTTGAGCATGTTTAATTTGGGGTGCTGGTGAAACATCTAGGTAATAATATCCAGCAAGCAACTCTTGATGCAGGATTGGAGTTCTGGAAAAACATGACATCCCTCATTAATGAATTAGAACACACCCCATTCCTAATCTCTGCCCACTGAAATCTTTTCTCTCCCTTGAAGGCACAGCACAGATACTTCTTCCATGATGCTTTCCCTGATCATAGACATAATGATCTCCCCTCCTCAAAGGTTTCATGACATGCTATTTGAGATCTCCTATGTACATAACCATTTCCCACCTTTTAATGCTATATAAATGATACACATTTATATAGCAGTTTAAGATTTACAAAATGCTTTCCTCACAACAGTCTTGTGTGACAGATAGTGCAAATAGTATCATTCCCATTTTACAGTTATGTCTTAAAGACTGGTAATAACAATCACCCTGTATTCTCCTTTCCCAGGCTAATCCCTCTGTTTGTTTTTTACTGCAATCCTTATATACATTTAATAAACATTTTTATTTAAAGTTTGGGGTTTCAAATTACATCTCTCCCTTTCCTCCCCTCCCTTCTCCTTGAGGCAGTAAGCAATCAGACATAGGTTGTATGTGTAAAATATTTCCATGTTAGTCATTTTGTATAAATAAAAGAAAAAACATGAAAAATAGCACGCTTCAGTCTTTGCTTGATCAATATCAGTTTTTTTTTCTCTGGAGGTGGATAGTATGCTTCATCATTAGTCCTTTTGGATTGTCTTGGATCATTGTATTGCTGAGAAGAGCTAAGGCATTCACAGTTCTTTATCAAGTAATACTGCTGTTCCTGTATATAATGTTCTCCTGGTTCTGCTTACTTCATTCAACATCAGTTCATATAAGTCTTTTCAGGTTATTCTGAAATCATCCTGCTCATCATTTCTTATAATACAGTAGTATTCCATTATAATCATATACTACAGCTTGTTTAGCCATTCCCCAATTGATGGGTATCTTTTTGATTTCCAGTTCTTAGCCACCACCAAAAAAAAGCTACTATAAATATTTTTGTATAAATAGGTCTTTTTCTCTTTTTGGGGATGTCTTTGGGATATGAACCTACCAGTGGTATTGCTGGATCAAAGGGTATGCACAGTTTTATAGTCCTTTGGGCATAGTTCCAAATTGCTCTCCAGAATGGTTGGATCAGTTCACAACTCCGCCAACAGTGGATTAGTGTCCCAGTGTTCCCACATCCCCTCCAACAGACAACATTTTCCTTTTTTGTCATATTATTCATTTTGATAGGTGTGAGGTGGTAAATCAGAGTTGTTTTAATTTGAATTTCTCTGATCAATAGTGATTTAGAGCATTTTTATGACTGTAGATAGCTTTGATTTCTTTGTCTGAAAACTGCATGTTCATATCCTTATCAATTGGGGGATGACTTTTTTTTTAATTAATAAAGTATTTTATTTTTTTCCCATTACATGTAAAGATAGTTCTCAACTTTTGTTTATGCAAGCTTTCCAATTTCAGATTTTTCTCCCTCCCTCCCCTCCCTTCCCCCTCCCCTAGACAGCCGGTAATCTGATATAGGTTATATATATATATATATATATATATATATATATATACACACACATAATAACATTAAACATATTTCTGCATTAGATGACTTTTATTTTTATAAATTTTATTCAATTCTCTATCTAGTTTAGAAATGAGACCTTTATCAGAGATACTTATATCAAAAATTCTTTCCCAGTTGCCTGCTTTCCTTCTAATTTGGGTTGCATTGATTTTGTTTTTGCAAAGGCTTTTTAATTTTATATAATCAAAATTATTTATTTTACATTTTGTAATGCTGTCTATATCTTCTTTGACCCAAACTCCAGCATGGCCTTTAAAGTTGTATGTCCATTATTTTAGAACGAGAATTTGGTGAAGCTCCTCATCACACTGTATGTAGCAACTTCCAGAGAGATCATCTAGTACAGCTCCTCTTTTATAGATGAGGAAACCGGGGCTTAGATGGGTTAGGTGATGTGCTCATTGTCACACAGGCGGTCAAAGGAAGAGGTAGGATTCAAATGTGTTCTTCCAATTTCTCTGCAACAACATTGTTAACTTAAACCTCAGAATTTCAGTTTATTTATATCTAATGGCAGTTAAAATATCTATAACACCCACATCACAGGGGTATTATTCAGATCAAAGGATACAAGGTATATGAAGTACTTTTTAAGCTTTATGGCAATATATCAATGTCAGCTATTATTTTAAAGGCATAGAAGGAGGCAGTTATTCTTCTTCTTTTTTTTTTTTTTTTTGCGGGGCAACGGGGGTTAAGTGACTTGCCCAGGGTCACACAGCCAGCAAGTGTCAAGTGTCTGAGGCCAGATCTGAACCCAGGTCCTCCTGACTCCAGAGCCGGTGCTTTATCCACTGCGCCACCTAGCTGCCCCCGGAAGCAGTTATTCTTGATAGAGTTCTACATCTATATGAAGCAACTGTGTGGTGCAGTGGATAGAGCACTAGGCCTAGAATCAGTAAAACCTTAGTTCAGATGTGACCTCAGACTTGTCAGTTGTGTGACCCTGGGAAAGTCACTTAACCTCTGTCTGCCTCAGTTTCTTCAGTTTTAAAATGGGGATAATAATAGCACCTACCTCTCAGGGTTGTTGTGAGAATCAAATGAGACAATAATTGTAAAGTGCATAGGACAATGTCTGGCACATAGTAGACATTTAATAAATATTTATTCCTTATCTCTACCCTACCCACAAATACACATAGCAACAAAATCACAGATCCTTTAAGTATTTATAGATGAGCGTCTGAGTCCAAGTCTAGTACTCTTTCCACTATATCCCCTGCCCCTATTATAATGATATTTCTATGATATATTATATCAATATTCTATAATATATATATATATATATATATATAAATGATCCAAGACAATTCCAAAAAAATCATGATGGAAAATTCTCTCCACATCTAGAAAAAGAACTGTGCAGGCTGAATGCAGACTTTTTGGGTTTTTTTTTGTTTGTTTCTTTCTTCTTTCTTGTGGTTTTTCCCTTTTGTTCCCTTCTCTTACAACATGAGTAATGTGGAAATGCGTTCTACATGATTGCACTGTATAACCTATATCAGATTGCTTGCTGTCCGGGGGAAGGGGGAGAGGAGGGAAGCAGGGAGAAAAATGTGGAACTCAAAATCCTACAAAAGTGAATATTGAGGGGGCAGCTAGGTGGCGCAGTGGATAGAGCACTGGCCCTGGAATCAGGAGTACCTGAGTTCAAATCCAGCCTCAGACACTTAACACTTACTAGCTGTGTGACCCTGGGCAAGTCACTTAACCCCAATTGCCTCACAAAAAAAAAAAAAAAGAATATTGAAAACTATCTTCACATGTAATTGGAAAAAATACCATTAAAAAAATTTTTAGGGAGAGGGAGAAAAAATTGGGACTAAAAATCTTTTGAAAACATGTTGAAAACTATCTTTACATGTAACTGGAAAATAATAAAATACTTTTATGACTTTAAAAAAAATTTTTTTAACTAATTATATGTATGAGTACTTTTCATCCATACTCAGAAGTAAGCTCCTTGATAGCAGGAACTATGTGAAATAAGCATCATTGTATGACATAGTGCCACACACACATAGTAATTAATACATTTTTAATAAACTTAATAAAATACTTGATAAAATGTTTGTTTGAATTCGTATAAGTAAGTGGAAAATGAGGCCATTCTCTTCCTTTAACCATAAATAAATATGATAAACCATTGGCTCATACTTGAATTGGAAAAAAATCATGACAATTAAAAAGTGGCCTCTCTGGAGTGATGACATTGCCAAATTAGAGGAATATAATAATAGTAAAGGTAATAAACTTAAAAGAATTTAGTGGAAAATCCATGTTTACCATATTTATTTATGATTTTATAAATCTCATTAATGACTCTACAAAGCATTTATCCCTTCACACAGAAAAGTCCAGTTTTTTTAAGGAAAAGTTGAAAGAAATTATGAGTCAAGGAGAGGAATTATTTATGGAAAGAGTGGAAAATCATTTAAAAGTATTTTAAGGTTGGTCTATAAATGTGATGTGATGTTAGCCATTCCTCTGACCTATGAGGATTAGTCTTTCCTAATCAACCCCTGCTGTTTTGTGCCATTCACAAATACCTGTGTAGAATAGGTAGTGTTTAGATAATTTTACTTTATTGCCTCCAATTTACAATGCTACTTGACCTCTTTTGGTTAAATTCCATGGAGTGAGACTAAGCAATAATGACTGTATTTTATTCTTTAACCCTCAAATCAGAATGTTAATGTCTCAAATCAGAATGTTAATGTAATCAAGCTTCTCTTTGGATATAAACATGACTAACAATTCATCTTTACCTACATGGATATAATAAAGTGATCAAGGATCTTTATCAAAGATGATTTCCATTAACTACTAACAAATGCTTGTAGTAGCAATCCTTGGGTAATATTTTTGAAGTTGCCCTATAGTTGCATGTCAGGTCCCAGCTTCTTATTTCCCAAAATGTTAGGATTACCACAATAACTGATATAGGCTTGCCCTTGTTCTTTTAAGGTATTAGCATTACTTCATGCTCATGGTAGCCTAAAACCCATGTGCTTCTTATGTCTCTTGATAAGCCCTCATTCACAAACCCCTTTCTGAGACTGTCTTTCCATCTTAACCCCATAGTGTTTCAGAATGACAAAGGATCATGAGAGAATTCTTCACTCTGTCACAGAACCTCAGAATTGGAAAGGATTGTAGAGGCCACCTACTTCAATCCAAGTAAAACAAATCTAATACTGTTTTTACCTAACAGACCTTCAAATACTTTCACATAACTCTCATGATCTCAAATTTTTCTTCTGCAAGCTAAACATAATCAGTTTTTCATCATCATATAGCATGATTTCAAATACCTTAACCATCCTTTTTCATTTCTTCTGAAAGCTCTCCAGCTTCTCAGTATTTTTCCTAAATTGTGGCATTCAGAACTGAAAAGACTATTTTAGTTGTAGTCAGAGCCGAGCAGAATACTATGACATTATCACATTCTTGGTACTGGATACTGTGCCTCTATTATTGTAGCCTAGTATTCCATCCATTTTTTAAAATGCCATGCCACACTGCTAATTCATAGGAAGCTCATAGTCCATTAAAACCTTAATTTTTTTTCCAAATGAACTTCTGTCTAGCCACATCTCCCCCATTTTGTATTTCTGAAGCTGATTTTTTTAATCCAACTAGAAGATTTTCCATATAGCCCTATTAAATTTAATCTCATTAGACCCAGCCTATTAAGACCTCCTTATAAGTTGACATGGAACCATAAATGACAACTCTTTGAATCTAGCCATTCAACCAGTTCCAAATCCACCTAACTGTATTATTATCCATCCCACTTCTTCATCTTTTCTAAAAGAATAGCATGAAAGACATTGTCAGATACTTTACAATAATCTAGGTATATTATATCTGCAGCATTCCTTTGATGTACCACTCTGGTCATCCTGTCTCAAAAGGAAATGAGCGGGGCAGCTAGGTGGCGCAGTGGATAGAGCACCAGCCCTGGAGTCAGGGAGGACCTAAGTTCAAATCCGGCCTCAGACACTTGACACTTACTAGCTGTGTGACCCTGGGCAAGTCACTTAACCCCAATTGCCTCACCAAAAAAAAAAAAAAAGGAAATGAGGTCAGTCTGGCATGAAGTTTTCTTGAAGAGATTGTGCTGGCTGGCTCTTTTTCATCACTGCTCCCTTTTCTACATGTTTACTAACCATCCCTTTAATAGGACATTCTATATTTTTGCCAAGAATCACTGTTGGACTCACTGGTCTACTCCATTCTCTTTTACTTTTTGCTTTTTTTTGCAGGGTAATGAGGGTTAAATGAGTTGCCCAGGGTCACACAGCTAGTAAGTGTCAAGTGCATGAGGCCGGATTTGAACTCAGGTCCTCCTGAATCCAGGGCTGGTGCTTTATCCACTATGCCACCTAGCTGCCCCTCTCTTTTACTTTTTGAATATCAGAATAACATTTGCCCTTTTCCCTTCCAGAAAAATCTCTCCCTTTGTCCAAAACCTTTCAAAGGTCGCTGATGTCTCTGCAGCCATACCCACCAGCTCTTTCAGGACTGTGTGTTGAATTTCATGTAGGCAGCTGGATAGATGTTACTTACCTACCTGGGTAGGTCCCCTATACCTGTCTTGAGTATAAACACTCTATTGGCCATTTTTGCTCCATTCCTTCCAGGTTAATAAATAAAGAGTAGCGACTAGAAGACAATTGGGACCAGAAGAAAACAGATGGGCAGTCCATGTAGTTTGACTAAATGAATAGTTAGTCACATACATTTCATATGTATACATGTATAACACCATTTTCTTGTGAAAATCTGTTTGAGTGGGTTGGTGTTAAGAGGAAGTAACATCAGCAGTTTATGTCATTGCAATTTCAATTTGGCAGCTGAAGTTTGGATCAAGGATAACTACTTGAGAGATAATCATCAAATTGTGTTGAGTATGAGGATGCTAAGAAGTCAGAAATTTAGGAGATTTTGATGACTGAACATTTATTCACTTCATTTTCTCAAGAGGAAGAAAAATTGCCTTAATTAAAATTTGGGTTCAATTTCATTTTTAATACTAACTTACAGCACTGTTAATATTCATATTTCTTAATTTTTGTTTTGCATTTGACGAGACGATCACAGTTGAGGGGGATCATTTTATGACATGTGCAGAGCCAAGCAGCTGTTTATTGTAGTTAGAAGTAGGAAGGGCAAGCCAAAGATTTTAAGAGACTTGCCTCAGCTGTTTTTCTATCTATTAGAATAAGTGTAACAGGCTGAACATCCTTTGTTGCAATGTACATGGTCATTGTTAATCTTCAGCAACTCATAGATATTGACGTAAGTCTATAAAACCACTTTGGTTGGTGAATTATCTTACTTGAATTTTAAGGACCCCACTGTAATTTAGGTTAAACATTTGAATTTAATTTTCAACAAAAATTTATTAAGAACCTACTTTTTGCTAGGCACTCTAGTATGTTCTGAGAATACAAGGATTAAATAAGACATAGCCTTTGTCCTCAAGGAGTTTATATCAAATAGTAAAGATTCAACTTCAATACAGGGGGCAGCTAGGTGGTGCAGTGGATAAAGCATTGGTCCTGGATTCAAGAGGACCTGAGTTCAAATCCGGCCTCAGACACTTGACACTTACTAGCTGTGTGACCCTGGGCAAGTCACTTAACCCTAATTGCCCTGCAAAAAAAAAAAAAAACCCAAAACAAAACAAAACCCTCAATACAAATAGCTATTATACAAGTCTGAATGTTTTTAAGTGCATAGGAGAGGTCATTTAGAGTGTCAGGTGAGAATTAGTGAGGGAAATCTGAGTGACTTAAGGAGGAGAGGATCACTTCTATGAAGGGAGCCACTGTGAATGAGATAGCACCTGAGGCAGTTCTTACCGGGAAAATATTTCAATATTTGGATGCTAATAGTAGAATTGAGTGGGGGGAGGGCTGCGGGGTGAACTAGGGAGAGGAGAGTGTGAAAATGAATGGAGGTAGAAGAGAGCAAGGTTAGGGATCAACAAGTAGTCCATTTTGCCTGGAACATAAAGTGTATGAAGTGAAATAATCTGAAATAAGGCTAGGGAGCCATTAAGGGTTTTTAGCACTGTTGGGGCATAATCAAACCCAAGCTATGGGAACAGTGGTGATTTTTCTTAGCCAAACATCTTCCATTTAGAAATGTTGCGGTGTTGACATATGGTGACTACTTTGCTTGTTTGTAGTGGACATTTTTTCATGTTTCAGTTAGTAAAATATAAAAAATGCTCATGGAAAGGCCTTACTTAGAGCTAAATTTTTCAACCTTATGTAAAGAGGTATAATTTGTTGCATTTTATAAATGCCCATCTTCAATTCATCTGAAAGTACTATGACCATTTTTCACATATATTTATATCATCTCAGGCTTAACTTGCATTGTTATAGCACTGTGGCATTGTGGCTAATAGATGAGATTTGGAGTCAGGATAACCTAAATTCAAATCCTGCCTCAAATATTGATTGTCTGACCAAAGGCAAATCACCTAATCTTGCAGTGCCTCAAGTAATTCTCAAAGACTATAATAAATTACTGACAGGATGCTGACCTGTAGCAGTGAAAGGAATTTATACCCCAGGAATTCTCCATGTTCATGAAGTCACAGATTCAAATCCTCCCCCCTACACACAAATCTTTTTTTTCCTATACATTTCTTAATGTATTCAATGATGTTATTTAAATAATTTTCTTTCTCCAAGTATTGCTTCATAGTAATGATTCGTTTTCCTTTTTCCTTGCTTTCATGTGTAATACTGAGTTTGTTTTAGTTTTGCAAAGTGACTAAAAATTTCCCCTTATCATGTTTATGTCACTCCTATCTCTGAAATCCTTCAGTGTTGTTTTCTTTTTATCTTCATTTTAGAACCATTGTATTTTTCAAGATTCTACATAACCTAGCATCTTTCTCTGTCTTTATTCTTGTTTCTTCTCTCTCCTTTCCTGTCAGTGTTCCTCCTTCAAAGCAGCTATATAGTGTCTAACTAGATAGCAGTGATTAATTAAATTTCAAGCACCATCTGCTGTCTTTTTATAAACTTAAAGGTTAACATATTAAAGCTTAGATTAAAATGTTTAATCACAGTATAGGAACTTACTGCAATCTTGTTTTAAAAATCTCTATTGCCTAAACACGCACAAGAACTCTCTGTGGCTAAGAGTTCTGTATTATGCTTTTAAACTACCATTGTTATGGGTAGAATAGTTTCCTGGAGTCCAAAAAAAGAGAATGCCTCTGCTCTCATTGAATTACAGCTCTGCTGTGAGAGGGAAAAATTATGGGTTTGCAGTGGGTAAAATTCCCAAGGTTCTCTTTGATCTCTGCATTGTCAAAAATAACACTGCTTTGGTGTTTTGTCCATTTGCTACGTTTGTAGTTTCTGCATTTTTAATGCATCAGTCTGTTACTAGTGAGTAGTTTTTTGACATAATTGAGTGACATAGTAACAATAAACTGATTAAAAATTTTTTCAGATATGTATTCAGTGATAATTTTATTTTCCTCAGTTTCTTATTGAATAATAAGTAGTCTGTAAAGCTATTTTTTCTCTTTTATGGCAGTTGTCCTAAAGATTTAGCCATTAGGTCTTCAGAAATATTGAAGCTAAGAACTTCCATCTGTCTTGCCGTTTATAGATGTGAATAATCGGCTCTTCTCTCTTCTACACAATTTATTCTGTGTATGCTATGTATTATGTGTTTATTGTATTGCTTATTTTATCTGAATCATTTATTTTAGAGGAAATGTGGCTGGAGTTAGAATCAAAAGCTTATTAGTTTTGTGATATCACCTTCAGTATCCTTGCCTGTAAATGGGACATAATAGTACTTACTGAAGTTATCTCCCATGTTTCAAAAAAGCAACTTCAGTGAAAAACAGGATGGAGAACTCATGGCCAGACAACAGTTTGTGTGAACAAGATCTGAGGGGTTTAGTGGGTTGTAAGCTTAATGCAACAATATGACATGACAACCAAAGAAACTAAAGCTGACTTGGGCTGCATTAAGAGAGACAGTGTCCAGAATAAGGGAGATGATAAACTCATTATACCAAGTCAGACTGCTGTGGAATATTATATTCAATTCTGGACACCATATTTTAAGAAGAACTTGATGTGTTTAATTAAGTGTTCCCACTCTCGCCACATTTCTCAGTTTGCTGGCTCTTGCTCCAGGTCACTGAACCTTTGGGTATTCCCCAAAGTTCTGTTATTGGCCCTTTTCTCTTTCCCCATTTTCCCTTAGTTGTGTCAAACTCAAATAGAAAGGAGGGCTACTACACTGTAAATAAAAATCTCCATTGACTATATATTGACTTAGTTGTAAAAATATAATATTATCTGGTTTTAAATCTTTATTTATTTTGTTAAATATTTCCCACTTACTTTTCAGTGTGGTTCAGGCCACACTTGGGAGTATTGTGAGCCTCATGCATCATATGGGCCATGTATTTGACTCTTCTGGTTTACCCTATCTTGTTTGGTTATCTCTCAGCTCCCATGGTTCAATTACCATTTCTCCGCAGATGATTCCTAAATATATCCAGCCCTAACCTCTCTCTTCACTCTTAGACATCTTGAACTGAAGATACCATAGGCATCAAATCCCATCCCTCTTCTGAACTTTCCTGTTACTAATCAAGATACCACTATCCTCCCAGTTACCCAGGCTCACAACTTCAGTGCCATCCTCAATTCCTCCCTCCCTCATATTCACCCAATATATCCATTCTGTTGCCCAGTCTTGTCATTTCTACCTTCAAAAAATCTTTTGTATATGTCCCTTATCTCCATTCATACAGTTTCCCTTACAAATCAAGCCTTTTACCACACCAAGCCATCTTCCACTCAGCTTCCAAAGTGATTTTCCTAAAGTGTAGGTCTGACTGACCATGTCTCTCCACACTTCATCAACTCAGTAACCTCTAATGGCTCCCTATTACCTCCAGGATCAAATATAAATACCCTCTATTGGACATTTAAAGCTCTTCAAAACCTGGTCCCTTCCTACCTTTCTGGTCTTCTTGCAATTAACTATTTTCCATATACTCTACAATGCAGCAATATTGGCTTTCTTGCTTCTCCTTGCATGTGAGACTCTTAACTCCTGACTCTATTCCTTTTAACTAGCTATCCCTGATGCCTGGAATGTTATCCATTATTTTTGCATTATTTTTGACAACACAGAGATCAAAGAGGGCCTCGGGAATTTCACCCACTGCAAACCTGTAATTTTTTTTCCCCTCACAGCAAAGTTGTAATCCTTACTTCCATCTCCTGGCTTCCTTCAACACTCACCTCAAATCACACCTTCTGCCGGAAGCTTTTCCCTGTCCTCCACACTGCTAATGTAGTGCTTCCCTCTGAGGTTGTTACCTTTTATTTACACCTTATATATCTTGTATGTACATAATTGCATGTTGTCACCCCCATTAGAATGTGAACTCCTTGGGGGCAGGGATCATGTTTTTGCCTTTCTGCCTGGCACATAGTAAGCACTTAAATGCTTATGGACCAACAGATTTCCAGAATAAGACAACCTGGATGATGAGGGGACTGAAGAGGTTGGCACAGAGGGTGGCTTAAAGGAATGGGGAGTGTTTAGCTTGAAAAAGAGAAACTTTGGGGGCAACTAGGTAGTGCAGTGGTTAAAGCACTGTCCCTGGATTCAGAAGGACCTGAGTTCAAATCCAGCCACAGACACTTGACTAGCTGTATGACCCTGGGAAGTCACTTTAGCCCCACCAAAAAAAAAAAAAAGGAAAAGGAAAAAAAAAGAAAAAGAAAAAGGGAAGCTTTGGGAGGGCAGGGAATAGCTGTCAGGCATTTGAAGAGCTGTTAAATGGAACAGTGATAATACTGTAGCCCATGAATAATGTAGACAATTTAGTAGCTACAATGCTCTTAAATGTGGGTTAAGTGGGTATAGTAATTCCTATAGATTGTTGTTTTAGCATCCTGTTTTAAATTGTTAGTTTCTAAAAATTAGTCCACAGTCTTTTAAAACTATTTAGGCGTTCAGAGTGGCAGTATTGCATAGTAGTTAGAGAGCTGGCCTTGGAGTCAGAAAAACCTGAATTCAAATTCTGACAAGGATGTGTGACTCAGGGTGTAACATTTCCCTTCTCAGTGCCTCAGACAGCAGATTATAAATTTACAAACAAATTGCTTGCTGATCTCCAGCTCTGTTGGGAGTTTCCATACAAGGAGCTTCCTATGTTGATGAAATCCCAGGTCTTTTATACCTATATAATATAATTTCTGACACATACTCCAGAATTTATAAAAAGAGGACGCATAGTAGGACCAAAAGGATTCAGGATTGATAATAATAACAATATCGCATTTCACAGTTTATAAAACAACGTCCTCTCAACAACCCTGGGAAACAGGTTATACAGGAAATTGAGGAAATTGAGGCTTGTTACACTTTATTCCCCACTCTGTCCTCTTCAGTCCTGTGACACTGGTCTCCTGGATGTTCCATGAACAAGACGCTCCATCTCTTGCTTGGGGCATTTTCTTTGGCTGTCCTCTCCCATGTCTTCATTTCTACCTGCCAGCTTCCCTGGTTTTAAGTCCCAACTAAAATCCCACCTTCTACAGGAAGCCTTTCTGATGCCTTTTAATTCTAGTGCCTTCCATCTCTTAATTATTTCCTATTTATCCTGTGTATATTTTGTCTATATTTGTTTACTTGTTTCCCCCATTAGATTGTGAATTCCTTGAGGGCAGGGACTATCCTTTGCTTCTTTTTGTACTCTCAGCTATTCCCAGCTGACTGATTGATTACAACTGAAAAAGGGTTAAATGAAGAGCTATTGAATCTGCATGCTGGCAGAGAGAAGCAAGTTTAGGATTTAAAATGTTCTGTGACTAGTCAGTCAACAATTAAGTGCTTACTATATGCCAGGCTCTGTGCTAAATACTGGGGATACAAAAAGAGGCAAAAGACCTAACCTCAAGGAGCTTACAATCTAATGGGGGAGACTAGCAAACATATACAAACAAATATATACAGAAAAATTAAGAAATAATTCAAAGAGGTAAGGGACAAGAATTAAGAGGAAATGAGGACGGCACCTCGGTGGCACAGTGGATAAAGCACTGGCCCAGGATTCAGGAGGACCTGACTTCAAATCTGGACTCAGACACTTGACACTTACTAGCTGTGTGACCCTGGGCAAGTAACTTAACCCTTACTTAATGCCCCCACCCCCAAAAAAAATTTAATTTAAAAAAAATTTTTTAAAGAGGAAATGGGAAATTATTTCTGTAGAAGATGGGATTTTAGTTGGAACTTGAAGGAAGCCAGGAAAACAAGAAGATGGACCTGTGGAGGGAGAGGATTCTAGGCATGGGGGGAACAGCCAATGAAAATGCCCAGAGGCAAGAGTTGGAGTGTCTTGTTAGTGGAACAGCAAGGAGTCCTATGTCACTGCATCAAAGAATACCTGTTGGGAAGTAAGGTATAAGAAGTTGGAAAGGTCCAGGGGCTGAGGGGAAGTGAAGGGCCCAGGTTATCTAGGGCATTGAATTCCAAACAGAGGATTTTGTATTTTATACTGGAGGCAATAGGGAACCACTGGAGTTTATTGAGTAGGGGAGTAACATGGTCAGACTTGTGCTTTAGAAGAATTACTTTGACAGCTGAATGGTGGATGGAATGAATTGGGGAAAGACTTGAGGCAGGCAAACCCACCAGCAGACTATTGGAATAGTTCAAGTGTGAGTTGATAAAGACCTGCACTAGGATGTTAGCAGTATCAGAGGAGAGAAGAGGGTATGATAGAGATATGTTGCAAAGGTGAAATCAACAGGCCTTAGCAACAGATTGAATATGGGGTATGAGAGAGTGAGAGAGTCCTTTGTTAACTTGAGGGACTGGAAGGATGGTGGTGCCCTTGACAGTAAGAGAGAACTTTGGAAACAGAGGTTAGGAGAGGAAAGACAATGAGTACAGTTTTGGACATGTTGAATTTAAGATGTCTACTGAACATCTTGTTCAAGATGTCTGAAAGGCAATTGGAGACGGAAGACCCTATGTCAGCAGAGTTTAGAGAGGATGCTTGAATAGCAGGCTTGAATTTGACATTGTTATACTAATTGCAGGTGTTCTTTACCTGGAGTCTTATGGATAGATTTTAGGAACTTAGTGAACATGAATGGGGGAAAACTTACATCTTTGTTTTCATTAAATTCTAACTGAAATTTAGCATTTGCTTCACTGATTTAAAAACATTTTGAGAAGGGATCCATAGGCTTCACCAGAGAGCCAAAGGGGCCCAAAACACCCCAAAAAAGGTTAAGGACCTTTGTTCTTAACTAGAGTATATATTTATATATATTTGGACTTATCTAATTGACCAAATACAAGAGGCTCCAAAAAGAAAGATTAAAACATGCTTGGGAGGTCATGAGGTGTTAATGGGTGAAGCACTGGAGTTGTACTCAAAAGATTTGAATTCAAATCCTGTCACTGCTTATTTACTATTTGTGCATCCTTGAGCAAGTCACTGGGTCTCAGTTTCATCATCTGTAAAATGAAGATTAGACTAAATGTCTTCTAACTCTATATTTAGGATCTTTTGAGCATGTTCTACATTTCTAATGCATTTCACCATTTTTTCCTTCTGCTTAAAAAAAAAGTTTACAGTGGAATATATTGGTACTGTACTTCCATTATATAAAGGAAAAAAATTAGGACAACCTCTCATTCATGACAAATAGCTATGCCAAAAGCACAAATTACATCTAATTACAGGGTATAACTCTGTCATCTTTCTTTTTATAACCTAGCCATTTACACACTTTGATTTTTTACTTCCATTTAGGTTTATTAACATCAAAGCTTTGTCATCACTTATCTGTTTCTACACATTTTTGTCACCTGAGGCAATAAAGAAAAAAACTTCTTTGCATTCCTGCTGTTTCGGTGGAAGAAAGGTTTAGTCATTGTGCTTACGATGTTTTCATGCTTGTTAAACTTTACAACATACAAAAGTTTATTGCCCTTGGCATATTCATCTCAAATGCACTATCATTAAACCTACTACATTGCACACAAATACATTAGCAGTACATACCAATTAGTTTTAGTCTCTGCTTATTATTAATACCATTCTTCATGAAGGACATCATGATGAATATAATTATGTAGTCCCAAACAAAATAAAGCAAAGGACAATTTAGTTTGATAAATTTTAGGTGTTAATCTCAGATTAATTAGCACAAACATATTGTTAGGTATTAAAATATTTCTAGACATGCAATAGAAGAAGATCATAGATAAAAATGATGTACTTTATGAGCCATTATTTTGATTTTTGCTATTTAAATAAAAACTGTTCATTATAATTTATTCAAATTTTATAACCATTTGTTTATCATAACGCACTTATAAATAATGAAGTTTAAGTATAAAGTCTGGAAAAAATGGCTACAGACAAGAACAGAGTATCTGTAAATAATATTCCCTTTACTAATATTCTCAAGTTTCCTTCAACAGATACCACTAAGACTTATTAAGTGCCTGTTATTCAAGACACACTACTAAGGACTAGGGATAAAAAGTGAAAAAATACAACGTTTGCCATCAAGGAGCTGGAAGTACAATACAGGGAGTTACATGTGCACGATTAAGTATGATACAAAGTAGAATGTAACAGAAGCAGTGGAGAGATCCATGCTCAGTGCTATAAAAAGTTGAAGAACTGCTTATACAAGTGTATTTTACAAAATGCTTTTAAAATCTAGAGTGTTATTCTATTCTTTAAAAAAAAAAAAGAAACCTTTAAAAAACTATTTGAAATAAAAATCCATCTCTTCCTTTAAGGTCTAAATCAGATGCTATCTTCTTGATACCTTCCATAATCCCTGCAGCAAAATATAATCTCTTCCCTCCTTAATTTTTCATCCATTCTCTTTGACCTTTCTCTCTCTTATTTAATAATGTTACCATTTGTATTTCCGTTATTTATATATATGTTCTCACTCCCTACTAAAATGCAATTTCTTTTTTAATCTTTTTTCTTTTTGGGGGGGGGCACAATGAGGGTTAAGTGACTTGCCCAAGGTCACACAGCTGGTGAGTGTCAAGTGTCTGAGGTTGCATTTGAACTCACATCCTCCTGAATCCAGGGCCAGTGCTTTATCCACTGGGCCACCTAGCTGCCCCAATGCAATTTCTTTGAAAGCAAGGACTGTCGTTTTTTTTCATCTTTGCATCCTCCAGTATATGGTACAGTCAGTACCTTTGCAGTTCAGATATTTGAGTCAGCCCAAACTAGAAGTAGACCCTAGTTTGGATCATATGCAAATCTTCCAATTTCATAGAGGCAGTTCAGGATTAGGGATGTATAGGCCCTAACTTAATATGTTATTGATAATGAATCTGAGATCAGATTTTAAAACATAAAATTGTCTATTGCTAAATATATCCTCTCTAGAATGCTGCCACTATGCCATGTTACGTATTGCAGAAGAGAATACCCCCAAATCATTGAATAGCTAAATACTTTCTTAAGGAATATTAACTCATTTGTTGGATGAATGATTGATTGGTCCAGAATATCAGGCACTGAGTACTATATTATCTTTAGAAGACATCTATTTTAAGATGCTCATCTGCTATCACACCAAGCAGTCTAGCAGCAAAAAAAATGACTATGATGGAATAGGGAGAGGGAACTTTAAGTTCTTTCCTAAGTGGCATAGTACAGCAAACATGCCTGAGCTTCCAGGCCTTCATCAACATTATTGAGCAGGACTAGGTCTCAGAATTTTGAACTTCGATGAATCTAAAATAAGTAAAATCTCAGAAGACAACTCTGAAGATTGACTTTATGTTAAAATCTCAGAAGACAACTCTGAAGATTGACTTTATGTAAATCAACTCAGAACACGGAAACTTGGGATGCTTTTCTAAAAAAGAATGATTAAGGTAAGGGTGTTGAGTATGTGATAAACAATGTAGAATCCATGTTCTTGATCCTGAAGCCTAACAACCAAGAAGCTTTGATTGAAAACTTTCATCAAGGTAAAATCTTTACCTAAGACTGCAGTTGCTAAGCAGTCATTTCCATGAAATGGATAAGAATATCCTTATAAGATATACAGTCTATTATGGCCTTATTAAAAACAGTGGCATCTTGTGGTAGCAGTTTGTACATTCCTACTGAAGTGGATGAAGTTTGGAAATGGATTTCTTGGGGCTACTTATGAGACAGCTGTGAAGTGCCAAAAGAATGCCCACTTCAGAAACCACGGTAAGAGTGTTAGGAAGTTACACCCATGCCAGAGCAGCTCAGGCTTAAGTGGATGCCCACAGTAATATTATAGAAGCATTAAAAGGTCCAAATGCATTTTTTATGACCTTCTTGCTTTAAAAATCACTCAAATTTTTGGAAAGTGAGCCAATTAATGATCCTTTAAGCATTTTGTGAGTGTTAGATTGTCATCATATGTCAAGTTTCGTCAGAATAATAACTACTTCACTTATTCTCTTGGTTTGTTGCATATACAGCATATGGGAAAAATGGGAATAGTAGTTGAAAATAAATATCTTTGAACATATTACAGTAAGAATCTCAGATTGGCTGATAACGTCAAAAATATGGTCCACTACAACTTTTACCAAACAAAGAGAAAAGTAGTTGTCAGTCATAGTACACATTGGACAGTACTTGCCAGTTAGTCTTAATTTATAAGACAGCAGTGGCAACAATTGCATGAAACAAAATTTCTAGAAACAAAATTTGAACTAAGTGAAAAAGAACATCAGCTTTTTCCAATAACATAAATGTTAATGTATGATTTTTTCTTTGGTGAAAATTCTAAATCATAATAAAGCACTTTTTAAAAAATAAATAAAAGCAATAACTTTGAAATTTAGTCAAGAGGACATTTCACCAGGAAAGGTCCAATAAAAGTGTTAACTATATCACATATAAATACAGAAAAGAGGTCAGAATTTAAAAATCTTAGTACCAGCTATTATTGTTGTGTGTTGCACTATTTGCTTAATAATACAACTATTTTATATCTAGTTTGGTCTTATTAAATAACATTAGGTGATCCAGTGAATAGGCAGTAATTAAATCCTTCTTGAATTACTACACTGATAGCCATCAGAATTCAAGAAGATTACTTCTCTGAAACTACAAAGGTAATATTGTTCCTTTCTGATCCCATTGCTGGAAGTCCATTTAGGAAAATTTTTTCTAAAATGTTGTTTCAAACCAAAGGAGCCATTTTACCATGTTGACAGTGTAAAGAACTTTCCTTAAACTTTGACAAGAATATATTTTATACAAGTTCTACTATTGATAACACTTCTATTACTAAAACTAATATATAATTGTGAATCGATTGGTTTGTATGGTAGATGAAAGCAAAATAATTAGATAAACTTGACAAAAAGCCACATCCTAGGAGGCTTTAGGTAACTGGAGCCCAGAAACAGCAAAGAGCAGTAGCAAATAGGCAGTTTCAAGTAAGAGGAGCTGTTTTTCAGTTTCCTTCTGTGGACATGTATATACTTTGTTTTCACATATTCCTGGAATGTGTTTACTTGAGATCTTTTGATTTTGGCAGTAGAACATTTTGGCAAATTATACAATGAACACAGGTCACTTTGTGAAAGCAAGAGTATACATTTATTTGACATGCAGAAGTAAACCACATTGATCACTTTAGGAAATTTTAGCTCAAGGATAAATATGCAGATTGTTCACCAATATTAGGAAATTAGGTCAATTGTGTAACTTTACATGGAACTTGACCTAATTTAATATTTTTTAATAGTAACTCACATAATGTGGTCATTAGAGAAGGCATTTAGATAGCTAGGACAAGAGTAATAGGCACAAATTGTCAACAAGCATTTGTTAAGTCCAGACACTATGCTAAGTGCTGGGGATACAGAAGCAAAAAAATAAATAAATAAATAAATAATGAACGATCCTTTATTTGGAGAAGATAGAATAATAAGCAGTTTTATCACTGAAAGAAGTGATTTTTAAAAGAAAAATCAAAGCACCTGAAACACAGGCTTTCATTGAGATTCTATCAGAAATATAAAATTCTGTTTGAAATTTTCTTACTGTGATTGGTGTTTCAGATCACAAAATTACAGTCCGAAGGGATTTCAAAGGTAATGTACTATAATCCATACCTGAATAGGAATTCCCTCTATAACATCCCTGATAAATGACAAGTCATGCTCTTTTTTGAAGTTTCAGGTGATAAGAAACCCCCTTACCTCCTAAAGCAGCTTATTTTGGATAGCCCACATTGTTTAAGGGGATTTTCATTACACTGATTCTAAACCAGCCTCTCTCTGTCTTCCACCTATTGCTCATAGTTTTGCTGTATGAGAGAAAGACTAGTTTCTGTTCTACAAGATAGCCCTAGAAATGTCTGAAGACAGCTGTCAAGTTGTCTCTAAGTCTTTTCTTAAGTCAGTTTCCCCACTTCTTTCAACTATCCCTATTTGGTTTGGTTTCCCATGTTATTATTATCTGACTCATACTTATCTGAATATACTTAATCAATGTCCTTCCTAAAATGAATGGTCAGATATAGCCGGGCCATGATATAGCATCCAAATGGATTATCACCTCTCTTTGTCTAGACACAAAGAATATTAATGCAGTCTAAGATTATGTTAGCTGTTTTGGCCATTATGTCACACTGCCATATTAAATTTTCAGTACAATAAGATATCCATGTGTTGTTTATTCTGTTATCTATTCAAGTTTTCCCTATCCTGAACTTGTAGACTTAAAAAAGAAATTAGGACTGTACACTTATATGTTTTACATTACATCTAAATTTGGCTTGTGGGGCAGCTAGGTGGCTCAGTGGATAGAGCAGTGGCTCTGGTTTCAGGAGGACCTGAGTTCAAATCCAACCTCAGACACTTAACACTTACTAGCTGTGTGACCCTGAGCAAGTCACTTAACCCCAATTGCCTCACAAAAAAAAAAATTAATTTGGGGGCGGCTAGGTGGTGCAGTGTATAAAGCACTGGCCCTGGATTCAGAAATACTTGAGTTCAAATCCAGCTTCAGACACTTGACACTTATTAGCTTTGTGACCCTGGGCAAGTCACTTAACCCCAATTGCCTCACTGAAAAAATTAAATAAATAAATAAATAAATAAATAAATAAAAGCTAATACATTTGGCTTGCTCTTCTAGCCCATCAGAATCTTTCTAGAACCTGAATTTCATTAATTTTATTAGCTATCTTTCCGCGTTCTGTAAATGTAATGTCTTCATCCAAGTTGTTGATAAAAATGTACTAGAGCTCTCTGTCTACAGGTTGACATCAATCTATTAATCATTACTGTTTGGGTCTAGTCATTCAACTAAATCATGACCCACCTGTCAACTAATCATCTTGTCCAGAAGTCAAGATATGAGAATCTTTCAAATGAGAGATTTGGTCAAGTGCCTCCTAAAAATCAAGTGTATTATATACTTAGGAGATTCTAGTGATTTACTAGTCATTGGTGTTTTTGAATCACAGTATTGAAAAACACTTCAAAAGCTATCTAATTCAACTCTGTACACTATCTGCAGGGTGAATATAGTAACTCTTTAAAACTGGAAATAAGGTTAATCTGGCTTAACTTGTTCTTGATGAACCTATGCTGACTCTTACTATTCACCAATTCACTTTCTAAAAACTTACAAACAATCCCTCTAACACTTTAGAATTCTGAAAGGAGGGGCAGCTAGGTGACGCAGAGGATAAAGCATTGGTCCTGGATTCAGGAGGACATGAGTTCAAATCCAGCCTCAGACACTTGACACTTACTAGCTGTGTGACCCTGGGCAAGTCACTTAACCCTCATTGCTCCCACCAAAAAAAAAGAATTCTGAAAGGAATGAAAGTCAAGGTCACTGGTTCATAACTTAAAAACTCAATCCTTTTCCCTTCTTTGAATATTGGGACAGTATTTTCCAGTCTTTGCTCTTCTAGTAGTTTTTCTATTTATCCTAATTTTTTAATGATCACTCATTAACAGTAGCTCAGTCATCCCATCTTCTAGTCCTTAGTATCCTTAGGATGTTGTTTTTCTGGGCATGGTTATTTGGACCCATTAAGGATAGCTATGTACTCACCTACCATCTGTTTGTTTCCTTTTCTTCTTTCCTTATAACATTCATCATCATCCTCAATTAATTTTGAGCTTTAATACTCATGAAACTATTTTTATAATATCATTGTACTCTTTTTAATTCATCCTAAGGCATCTGCCCTTGCTCATATGTTCTTTATGTGTCTTTTTAGTTGATGTGATTTCTGTGCACACGTATTAGTCCCATATCTCATTAGAATAATTTGTGGTTCTTGTCAAAATTTCATTTTTAGAGCATTTTTTCTCTCTTTTGTCTACTCCTGTAGAGTTTTAGACCACGGGATCCCATCTATCCTTTTTCTGGACTTTTTGAAATCTACTCTTCCAAAATATTGGATGCAAGGTAGACTTTGCTCAGCTTTCCTTTCCTTCTTGGTCACGAACTCTTAAGATGGAATTCACTTCTTCCCTTTCAGAAATCAATTCCTTTTTATTCAGAATCATTTCAACAATAGCAGTTATTCATTGCTTCCCTAACTTTTTGCTTCTCTCTGAGTAAGCAATAGCAATGTCTTCACTTGGTCTGAGTTCCTGAAATTGAGGCCTGAAATTCATGTTTGTTATTTTATAATTGATACAAATGTCAATTCCATTTGGGAAACATTTTTAATGGGAAAAGTCGATCTATAAACTATATTATACAGTAACTAAGTGAAGTTTTGTGTCCTACATAGTTAAAAGTATTTATATATTCTTCTGACATGTACCAACAATAATATGATTTAAACTCAGTTCCATATTTATTTAGCTAGTTGTCATTTCATTGTGATATCATTGGTTAAGGCTGCCTATTCTGACTCCACTACCAAAATCTTTGTTCATTTCTTAGATAACTGAACTGATTTTTTTGCTGGTCTCTCAATTTTCTAGACTCTTCTATTCCTGAATATTTTGCATATTATGGTTTCAGACTCTTGAGTTAGAAGGAACTCCAGAAGTCATATAACCTTGCCCATACTCCCAAATTACCAATCTTGATCACATTACTCCTAATAAATGGTTGTCCAAGGCTTAGTCTTCCATTGACAGGGAACTCATTACCCTTCGAGAGAGCCTGTTCTGTATGGGGACATATTTAATTGTTAAGAAATTTTTCCTTACATTGAGACAAAATCAGCCATCCTTTAACCTAGTTATACCCTTAAGGGTCAAGCAGAACAAATCTCTCTCTTCCATATAACATCTCTTCAGATATTTGACTATCATTCCTGGGTATTCTCTCCAGGCGTAGAGTCCTTCAATTGAGTCATGTGATTTCTGTTTCCTTTACCAACCTGATTCCTTTCCTCTGAATATGCTCCTGCTCATCACTATTTTCCTTAAAATATGGCTCCTAGAATCATAGTATTCTTAATGTGGTCTGATCAAGGGTAGTAGGACCATAATCTCCCTTACTTTGAACACTATATTTCTACTAATTAAACTTAAGATCATATATTTGGGCTTTCATATTATAATGCTTACACATCTTGAGATTTTTAATAGCCTGATTGGTGATTTTTTTTAATGAAATAATATATATTGAGCACTTGCTATGTGCTAGACCCTGTGTTAAGGACAGTGGTTACAGAAAAACAACTAAGAGGTTCCCTGTCCTCAAGGAACTTTTATTTTAATAGAGGAAATGAAAGCTTGAAATGAAAAGAGGGTGGGGCAAAAGCGAGGGTATGAGTTCAATGGCATGGCCTTGGATAGATGAGAAGGGCCAGATCTGAACAGATTAGGTAAAGTGCTACCAGCAGATGTCCAAGGGCCCCCAACACAGGAATTTAAGTGAAAGGAGGAAAAAGCAGGAGTTCAGGCAATATGACTTAGAAATAATCATGAAGGGGGCAGCTAGGTGGCGCAGTGGATAAAGCACCGGCCCTGGATTCAGGAGGACCTGAGTTCAAATTTGGCCTCAGACACTTGACATTTACTAACTGTGTGACCATGGGCAAGTCACTTAACCCCCATTGCCCTGCAAAAAAAAAAATGACCATGAAGTGAGTAATGGACCAGGGACCAGGCTGCTGGATAATGTAATAGCTCATTAATCAGAGCTCAAGGATTCAGATGAAGTAGAGATGATGGCCCGAGTGCAGGTGGTATGGCTTCAAGATAACTTGGAAATGCTTTTTAGCCATGTCCCTAGTCCTAAATTTTTATAGTCATTTAAAAAAAATACAAGTGGAAGACTTTACATTTTCCCCTATTAAGTATAAATTCATGTCCCCACCTACTACCTTATTTCATACCTATATCATTTCTCATTGGGTTATTATAGTAGCTTCCTAAATAGCTCTTTGCTTCTAGTCCCTCCCCCTTTTTAATCTAGACTTCATATAGTTGATAAATTAATCTTCCTAATGTATATATCTAACCATGTTAGGTCCCTGTTCAGAAAAGCTTAAGTCATTCAGTATCATAACTGGGATAAAATACAGAGTACTTAAGTCTGACACTTAAAGCCCTTTAGAGCCTAGCTCCAACCTACATTGCACATTCCCACTAAACTAAATTGCTGGCTGCTCCCAAATCTTAATTTTTACGTTTTCTTTGTACACATGGCCTCATACATGAAATATATTTTCTTTTCATCTCTGTCTATTGCAGTCCATCTTTTCTTTTAAGGTACAGATCAGGTGCTAAGTACTTTGCTAAGCACAGGGAACCCAAAAAGAGGCAAAGAACAGTCCCTTCCCTCAAGGAGTCCACAATCTTAATGGGGGAGACAACAAGCAAACAAAAATGTACAAAAAAAAACCCTGTGTGTAGGAAAATAGGAAATAATCAAAAGAGGAAAGGCACTAGAATTAAGAGGAGATAGGATACTTCTTGTAGAAGATGGTATTTTAGTTGGAACTTGAAAGGAAAGAGAGGAAAGAGAGATGAGAAAAGAGAGCGTTCCAGGCATGGGGGACAATGTCCTGTTTCCCCAACAGCAAGGAAGCCAATATCTCTGGATCAAAGAGTATGTGATCAGTAATACAGTGTAAGAAGGTGAGGGAATGGCTTGGTTTTGAAGGGCTTTGAAGTCAAACAGAATTTAGTATTTGAGTCTCAGGACAATTGGGAGCCATTGGAGTTTATTGAAGGGTGTGTTTGACATGGACGGACCTGCACTTTAGGAAAATCACGTTAGCAGCTGAATGGAAGATGAATTGGATCAGGGAGAGACTTGAGGCATACCCATCAGCGGGCTATTGAAATAATCCAACCATGAAGTGATAAGGGCCTGTACCAGGGTGGTGGCAGTATTAGAGGAGAGAAAGGAGCATATTCAGGCTATGGTGCAAAGATGAAATTGGCAAGTCTTGGCAACAAATTGGATATAAGGGATGATAGTGAGGAGCTGGGGATGATACCCAGGTTGTGAGCCTAGGGGATAATATTTAATATTTAATATTTAATAATATTTAAAGAAAGGGCTCAGCACAGGTTGTTTTTTCCTATTTCTCACTAGTTGTTTTTGGACTTCTTTGGAATTCTCCATGCCTTTATGCCAGGCACCCTCTTCTGTCCCCTAACCCACAGCTTTTTAGCTTTCTTTTGTGTGTTGCCTTACCCCCTTAGAATGTAAGAGTCCTGTGGGACACCTATGGTTAGAGGGTGTGACCTAGATGAGGATCTAGCAAAGGTGACTGTGAAGGAGCAGTCTGATAGGTAGGAGGAGAACCAGGTAAGGGTGGTATCCCTAAAAGCTAGAGAGAAGAGAATAGCATGGAAGAGAGAGTGATCCCCACTGTCAAAGGCTGCAAAGAGGTAAAGGAGGTCGAGGATAGAATTAAACCCATTGGGTTTGGCAATGAAGAGGTCATTGGTAACTTAGGAGAGACCAGTTTCAGTGTAATGATGAGGTCAGAAGCCGGATTCTGAGGGGTTAATAAAGGAGGAGAGAAAGTGGAGGTACCTATTGTAGACAGCTTTCTCAAGGAGTATACCCACAAAGGGCAGAAGAGTTATATGATGATAGCAGGGATTAAAGGATCAAGTGAAGTTTTGTTTTAGAATGGGGGAAACATGGACATGTTTTTAGATAGTAGGGAAGGAGCCAGTAGACAGGGAGAGATTGAAGATAAGTGAGAAAATGGGGCTGGCAAAGGGAACAGTGTTGGAGGAGATGGAATGGAATTGCTTGAACCTGGAAAAGGAGTAAAGCCACCTTTTTTGTGAGACACGGGTGAAGGAGGACAGAGTGGTAGAAGGTATCTGAGTGATATGAAATAAGGAATAGAGGAGAATAGGAAGCTCATGGCCTCAGTTTTTTTCTATAACATAGAAAGCAAGAGTCTCAGCTGAGAGGGTGTGGGGAAGGGGGAGCCGTGGGAAGTTTGAAAAGAGATAGGAAGGTATGGACGAGCTGCTAGGGAGAGTGCTTTAGTGAATTGATAAGGGAGGTATAGAAGAATTGCCTAGCAACACTGAGATTTTATAACACAAATTTGGACTCAGAACAATTGAATTATTTTCCCCACCCTTGTTCAGCAGCATGTGAGTAAGGAGTGAAGGAGGCAAATGGTGGAAGTGGTCCAAGGCTGAGACTTTGAAAGGAGTAGTCAATGATATGAAAAGAGGACCAGGGACTCAAGAGAAGAAGACAATGTAGAGTTGAACTGGTTCACCAAGGGGTCAAGATTGGAAAGAGAGGAGAGAGTGGCCAGTGCCTGGGAGAGAACTAAGACATCATAGGGTTGGACTTCACATTGTGAAGGAAGAGTAGGAAGTGGTGTATTTCTGGGTGTTGGTAAGACCAAGAGAATAGCCATCTTTATGTGTGGTTGGGGTAAGGCGGAAGAATTGGTCATGCAAAGTGAGTAGGTTGAGGAACTCAATGGTTAGGATGTTTGAAAGTGTCGGTATGCATGTTGAAGTCCCCTAGTATGAGAGCAGGAGTTGGGGAGGAGAAAACATTGTGAGCTAGTTACTGAACTCTTTGAGGAAGGAAGGGGAATAACCTGGAAGTCAAGAGGTAACAGCTACCAGAATTTTGATTGGGTGGTAGATACAGATTGTGTGAACCTCAAAGGAGGAGAGGTTACTAAGTGATGATGGTAAGGGATAACCCATATCTAGCAATGGGGAGAAAGCTTCAACCATTGAAAATGCTGCCCAGTATAGAAAAGATAGCAAGGGAAGCTGCATCATCAGGAGAGCCAAATCTCAGTGACCACTTTAAAAAAGATGGAAGGGGGGCAGCTAGGTTGCGCAATGGATAGAGCACGGGCCCTGGAGTCAGGAGTACCCAAGTTCAAATCCGGCCTCAGACACTTAACACTTACTAGCTGTGTGACCCTGGGCAAGTCCCTTAACCCCAATTGCCTCACTAAAAAAAAAAAAAAAAAAAAAAAGATGGAAGGAGTGGGGGGAAAAAAGATGATGGAGAAGGGGTTTTGGAGAACAACTTTACAGGGCTTAAAAATCACTAGGATGTATGGGATAGGACCAGGTGTGAGTATTTCCACCATTGAGTGGAAGGAACCACTCCTCTTCCCATAGGAGACTGGAGATTGGAGAGGAGATGGTACAGTAAGAAATCCAACCTCCACAGCAAAAGATAGAAGCCCCACTCTCCACCAACTTTCCTCTGCCTCTGCCTCCTCCCCTTCCCTCAGGGGAAAGGCTAAGCAAGATATGGAAGGCTCTACATCAGAGAGGTCAATCCTCTTTGCTGAAAGCTTTCCATGTCATGGGAGGAGCTCCAGACGGGTCCTTAGCAGCCTTCTCTCAGGCGACACATGTGGCAAGAGATGGAGGCCTTGTAGTTAAAGGAAGCTCTCATTCCTCTTCTCACCTGAGGTTGGAAATCAGAGAGGCTCAACAGGAAATAGAAGTCTTATGGGCAGAGGAAGTTGGTTGGCAGCCAGCCTTTTGTTGCCCTTCTTCAGGGGATACACATAACAGGAGATAGAAGGCTCAGGGTAGGAAGCCTCACCTGAGGCTGGAGATCAGGTAGGACAATAGCAGGAGATAGAATTTTCTCAGGCAGGATTGGGCACAGATGGAAGTGATCCTGCTCTTTGCCATCCTTCCTCAGGGGACGTAAACGGCAAGAGATGGAAGGTGCTGAGTCAAAGGAAGTCCTGCTCATCTTCTCCATTTCATCTTTATCTCCCTCCAGAATTTTCTACAGCCTTTTGTTCAGATTTATCCTTTGCCTAGATCACATTCTTGTGTACATTTCTTATCTCCTGTTAGCTTGTGACCTCCTTGAGGCCAGGAGCAATCATTTTTTCATCTTTATAACCCTAGCCTCTAACATAGTGCTTTGCACATAGTATTTAATACATTTTTTTTTTCAGGACAGCAAGGGTTAAGTGACTTGCCCAAGGTCACACAGCTGGTAAGTGTTAAGTATCTGAGGCTGGATTTGAACTCAGGTCCTCCTGACTCCAGGGCCAGTGCTTTATCCACACCACCACTTAACTGCCCCATGAATACACTTTTAATAAATTGAGTTGCCATTAATGTAACCTCCCCATGCAGTCTCCAGCCTACTCCTGCCCAGGATCTTTTCGGACTTCAGTTGTGTAACCCATTGTTAAGCTTTCCTTCCCAGCCTGTGTAATATATAAATTTGAAAAGCATGCTCCCTCTGCCTTCATTCAAATTGTCATTGATAAAAATGTCAACTAGAATTAGGCCAAGAACAGAGCCTTAGGAAACTCGCCCTGGATTGACATCAATGTACTACTAATCAATGCTCTTGGGTTCCAGTCATTCAAGTAGTTCCAAAATTACCTAACTGTACTGCCTCCAATCTCTCTTTCTCCTCCTCCTCCACAAGAATACCATGAGATGTTATTAAATGTTTTGCTGAAATTCAGATGTACTGGTTCCATGATATTCCCCCATTCTGCCAGTCTAAGAATTCTGTCAAAATTTATTATCTACAATTATATTCTTTTTCACTGCTTTAATCTTGTCATAGGACTAGTCCTAGGTCTTTAATTCCATCTCATCATCCTCTAAATCTTATACAAATGATCACATAGTTGCCTTTAAGTCTCTAACTAGCTATATGGTCTTGTCTCCTGCTCTACTTAGTACATAAATTCTTTTCTAAACCACTTCATATCCATTTTTGTGGCCCTCACTCCCACTTTTGTTCCTTGAACAAGATATTCCATCTGGCTGAAAGTGTTTTTCCTTCTAGCCATCTTAACCAATCTTACATTTTTAATTCACAGTTTAAAGAACCATCGGAAACTGTTCTTTAATATTAGTTTCAAAATACAAGCAGTCTGAGAAGCCACCTTTCTCCGCTAGCCTCCCTCCTGCAGTGTTCTGCTCTTTTGTTCAGGTTTCCTGAGGACTAAGTAATATTTTTACAAACAAAATTAACTAAGCCATAATGCACATTGATTATTTGGATCCCTTATTTTTTACTACCTATTCCAACTTAACCGCCCCAAAAAAATATTTTTAAAATCATGATAAACCTTATTGATTACTTAGCAACAACTCAGCAAAGTCTATTATGTGTTTGTAAATCTTAATTACTACAATATCCTCAGAGATTGCTGAATGAGATCATTATGACCCCTTAAAAAGCATGTCAGCAAAGAAATGAGTAAAAGTGGAAGGGAGAGGTATGGCAAACTCTTGCCAGTTCTTAAGTGACTTACTACACATTGTGCCTTACAGATATAAAGCAGAATTTTCTTACAAATCATGTTTTGCTTAGGCAATAAATTAGCTTGCCAGCATATTACATGTCTACATCTGTGGATTACTACTGTATTTACTGGTGATTTAATGTTCTATGCTTTATATCAACCCCAACAGAAATATGAATGGCATGTAGTTTAGTACCTTTATTGTTAAATTTTACATGTTTTGCCAAGGCTTGGTAAAAACGTCTGGCATATTTTCCCTCTGTCGTTTTATTTTGTCAAATTATGTCACATGTTATTGCTACAGATGTAATGATTGTTTAGCTTGAATTGAAAGGGTAGCCTTTTTTAAAGTTAAAATTTTAATTACAACAAATATATTATTCTTTAAAATACGTATTTGTTCAGAAAACTGAGTAAGCTATTGTGTAAAAATTTCTGCTAGAATTAAATAAAGAAAACCTACTGAAATTAGAACAGAAGAAACTGTCAAAGGACTCTCCTTGAAAATTCCCAGATGGGATACTTTATCTACAAGTCTGCCACTGCTGAATTTAGACTAAACAACATAGTTAAAATATTTAATCTACTTTATGACATAATTAGTATTGTAAATGTATACTGCTTAAATCCCCTTAATTCTACCTGAAAATTTTCTTTAAAATCTATGTATGCATGGGTAAGAATATGTAGATTGCTAATATCATACTTTACTTTGTACTTGGTTAATTTTTTACTATTTTTAAATGGTGCAAGTTGTGATATAATTTAAATCTCTTAAGACAAAAAGCATTGTTCATAAAAATGTAATTCAGTCTTCCCTCCCAATTATTACAGTTTTCTGAAATATGGTTTCTGAGTTTAAATATATTTATCATTATAGTAAATTAGACCCTTGATAGCAGAAAAGGGATATTCTATTTCTCTATCCTGGTGCCCAGAAAAAGGTAATAAAATATCTTCCCAATTTCCTAGCAGTCACTGGTCAGGATTCTTGCTCACTGCTTCTACTCTTTTCATCTCTATTTCACCATCTGGTGACTTGTTAATATGTCTGTGTGCTATGGCAATGTGGTATAATCAAAAATGTATTTAATTTAGAATTCAAAAAGCTAAGTTTGAATCCCAACTCTGCTATTTTCTATCCGGACAATTCACTTCTCTCTGGTTTTCAACTTCTTCAACTATAAGGTTAGGGGATTCAGCAGTTCTCAAAATATGGTCCTGGGACCCCTCAAGGTGGCTGAGGCCCTTTCAGGAGGTCCATAAGTTTAAAATTCTTTTCAAAATAATATTAAAATATTTTCATTTTTAATACAGTAAATGTTGATAGATATAAACTGTATAAATAAAAGCTCTTTGATTGGTCCTCAGTTATTTTTGAGAGTGAAAAGGAATCTTGAGACTGAAAAGTTTGAGACCATTGAACTAATTGATCTTTTAAGGTATTTTCCTACTCTAACATCTGTGATTCCTCCGAATGGAAATATGCAAAAATGTACTGACAAATGCGTATGTATTATGTTAAATTAAAAAAATTAAGCAGGGGGATGTTAGTATCACTTAGAATTTTAGAACTTATTGCAGTTACATTATAAAATTATAAGAAATAGGAAAGGTTGTTAATATTCTACCAACCAAATCTCAAAACCAAAAATGAGTAATATACTGAAATTAAGATATTAATAAAAAGCAATTTTTGAATGGGTTGTTATCCTTACCAATGAAGTAGTGGATGGAGTACCCATGCCAATAAAATTATAAATGCTTAGAAGCAGTGAAATGAATTTTAAATCAATCAACAAGCATTTATTAAGAGCCTAGTATGTGTAAGACATGGTGTTAAGTGCTGTACAAAAATACATTAATCAAAAATCATAGTTCCTCAAAGTTGAAATGTCCTAAGGAAATTTTCCTAGATACTGACTTAAAGGCTTTGAAAAAGATAATAAAGCCCCTTCCCTCACATATTGAATTTATAGTGAGGGAATTCACTTGTCACATAATATCCATGTCCTATTATTAGGCAAATTTTTAAAAGGTTGTTATATTCTTCCGGAAGAAAATTGTTCCACAGTATGTGAGACTTTCCAATTATTTTCTCTTCATGATCTTTATTCTTTTGTAGCTTTAAAAAGTGATAGTTGAATTTTAATGCCAACATTACTTTGGTAACTTAAAACCTTATTATTTGGAAAAATTATTTTCCTCCTAGCATATAGTAATTACTGTTTAATGTTTATTGACTGACTGATTGACTATATATTAACAGATTTTGAAATTATTTATTTTTTCTTCTTCATGTATAATTAAAAGATTCTGGATCCTTAGATATTTAAATTGTTCAGAATTAGAAGCAAGCTCAAAAGACAAAAGTTTGTATAGTCTTATCCTCATACTACCCATTTTCTAGAAGTACCAGGAGCAAAAGCATCCCTGGGTTAACATAGTATCCATGTGCCACACCAAAGCTGATGATATTGAAATGAACAGGGAATATGGCTAGAGTAGGGCAAGGTAAGATGTAGGAACAGGACTTGATCAGAAATGCAGAGCTTAGATTCTTGCCTAGGCAAGAACTGCTCAAATAACCCAAGATCCTTAGATTAGGTTTTCTTCTTGCTAGCCAAAGCTAACACATGCCATTGATCCCATTACCTTCCAACTGCCCAATCTCATCAGCTCTGTTGAGTTCTCTTCTCTTTCAAACATGCTCAGTTCTTCTAAAATAAAACTTTCCCTTTACCCTGTTATCCCTTCAAGCTATCATCCTATCTTTTCTTCCCATGACTGCTGAATTAACTTTATTTAATGCATTTACTTCCTCACTACCAGCTGTATTCCCACAACTTCATTTACCTCCATCTAGATAACTTGTCTCCAATCCCAACCTTCTCCCAGAGCTAAAGGTTCACTTTTCTAGTTACCTTCTGGACATCTCTGCCTGGATTTCTGACACCTAAAACTCATTGCATCTAAAATTGAACTTATAATCTTCATTCTAAAGCTTGCCACATTTCTGTTGATGACACCACCATTCTCATAGGAATCTAGGCTTAAAACCTCAGAATGTTTTACTCCATCCTTTCCCTCACTGACCTAAACACTTATTATTTGACAAATCCTGACAGACATAGCCCTGAAATTCAAATTCATCAAATATTGATTAAGAATATATTGTATGGGGGGAGGGGACCTAATGTGTGCAAAGCGCTGTATCAAGCTGGGGAACAAGAGACGCAAATGTAACTGGAGCTACCATGCCATAAACTTACCTTCTACCAGGAAGTGCCTCACACCCAGACCTTCTCTTTCACTTCTACAATTACCAGTTAATCTTTTCTCAATTTATCTCCCTCCAATCTGTCCCCTTTCCAGTTTGTTCTTCACATTGCTGCAAAAATAATCCTTCCACTATGCAAGTCTGATCATGTCCCTCCTCCTTTCTCGAAAACTTTTGTTTCCCATTGCTTACTGAATAAAATAAGAGCTCCTTTGCTTGGCCTTCCCCAATCTGGATTCGGTCTGTCTTTTCCTATCTTTATTCTACTCCTCTTCATATATGCTAAGCTTTAGTCAAGCTGAATTATTTACCCTTCTCCATTTTTATCCAGCCCTCCTCTTCTCTCTGTATTCTTTCAGACCATGTCTCTTTCCTTAATGGTCTGTCCCCAAGGATGTGCTCCCCCCACCACTGCCACCCCAAAACTGGGATAACTTGATGGACCTGTTGAAGGTTTTCTGCTATGAGATGAGAGTCACTTGCCAATTATCTAGCAGGTCCTACTAGTTTTTTTTGTACTCTGTAGACTCTGTAGCCCTATTCTGGACATACTACTAGGCTCCACAGGGACCAGGGCAGGAGCAGGAACAACTCAAGAGACAAAAGCAAGCTGAGACTAACAGAGGTTACATATCCACAAATGTCTTTCACCAGATACTTATACATCTATTATAACCTAGTAGAATCTCCCCCAGCAATCATTCAACAAAATTACAACTAGGTCACAATTTGAAGTGAATTTGAATTTTATAATGCAAATTAGAAAATGATACAAGGTTGCATTTAAAACAAGCCAAAATTCAGTTAATGCAATGAATACAAGCTCATTAAGGATTTTAGCATGCTTCCATGTCATCTTTATTATCACTGAATGTGAATTTGATGGGCATTTGCATATCATATTACAGCAGTTGTGTTAATTTGTTTTAAGAGCTCTTAACGAAAGAGGCAAAAGGAAGAACACTTCAGATGGGAACACTGCCAGCACATGCAAAAAGAACAGGCTTGTTATTTTATTTGGACAAAAATTTAGTGTAATTGAATGGCATGAACATGGTCATAGTAACTACAACAGGACAAGATATTGGAATGCCTGAATCTATAATATGGAATATTATACAACACACAGGCAAAATTTTAAAAAGAAGCAAAGATGCATCAGCTTTTTGTGTTTTGCCAACAGCTACAAGAACAAAGTATTACAGTGATAGAAATAGAGCATCTTTTAGCTGTAATAGATTGTTGAATTGCAATAAAAAATACATACATTCCTTTTAGAGCAGCCATTCAGACAAAAGCTTCAAGTTTATTTAAGAAAGCTATGGTTGGTTTGATTGCTTTTAAAGTTGAGTTCTGGGGCAGTTAGATGGCGCAGTGGATAGAGCACCGGCCCTGGAGTCAGGAGGACCTGAGTTCAAATCTGGCCTCAGACACTTAACACTTACTAGCTGTGTGACCCTGGGCAAGTCACTTAACCCCAGTTGCCTCACACACACAAAAAAATCTCTGGGGCAGCTAGGTGGCACAGTGGATAGAGCATTGGCCCTGGATTCAGGAGGACCTGAGTTCAAATCCTGGCATCAGACACTTAACAATTACTAGCTGTGTGACCCTAGGCAAGTCACTTAACCCCATTTGCCTCACCAAAAAAAAAAAACCAAACAAACAAACCAAAAAAAAAAAAAGTTGAGTTCTATATAATCAATTGAATAACGTTAAAATTACCCAAGAAGTAGCCAGTGAAGATGAGGATGCAGTGGCTAAATATCCTGATGCTTTGAAAAAAATAATTTAATAAAGTATATACAGTGGGGGCAACTAGGTGGCGCAGTGGATAGAGCACCAGCCCTGGAGTCAGGAGGACCTGAGTTCAAATCTGGCCTCAGACACTTAACACTTACTAGCTGTGTGACCCTGGGCAAGTCACTTAACCCCAGTTGCCTCACACACAAAAAAAATCTCTGGGGCAGCTAGGTGGCACAGTGGATAGAGCATTGGCCTTGGATTCAGGAGGACCTGAGTTCAAATCCTGGCATCAGACACTTAACAATTACTAGCTGTGTGACCCTAGGCAAGTCACTTAACCCCATTTGCCTCACCAAAAAAAACAAACAAACAAACAAACCAAAAAAAAAAAGTTGAGTTCTATATAATCAATTGAATAACGTTAAAATTACCCAAGAAGTAGCCAGTGAAGATGAGGATGCAGTGGCTAAATATCCTGATGCTTTGAAAAAAATAATTGAATAAAGTATATACAGTGGGGGCAACTAGGTGGCGCAGTGGATAGAGCACCGGCCCTGGAGTCAGGAGGACCTGAGTTCAAATCTGGCCTCAGACACTTAACACTTACTAGCTGTGTGACCTTCGGCAAGTCACTTAACCCCAATTGCCTCACTAAAAAATAAAAAAAAAAAGTATATATAGTGATCAACAAATTTTTAATGTTGATGAAGAAGGCTTATTCTGAAAAAGGAGCACTTCCAGAACTTAAATTCCTTTTGGTTTTGTTTGTTTGTTTGCAGGGCAATGAGGGTTAAGTGACTTACCCAGGGTCACACAGCTAGTAAGTGTCAAGTGTCTGAGATTGGATTTGAACTCAGGTCCTCCTAAATCCGCAGAAGAGGAGGCGGTGCTTTATCCATTGCGCCACCTAGCTGCCCTTTAAATTCCTAAAAAAGAAAAAAACTCAACCAGATTTTAAAGTGTCTAAGGATTGGGAGGTAATGGAGAAGGGAATTTTAAATGAAAGACAATGCTGTTTATGATTCTCAAACTCCTTGTGTTCTGATCAATTACTTCCAGTTCTTGGTGACTAAAACTGTTTTCCAATACTAGTTTTCAAATTATTTAAGCCTAGCTGTTGGAAAATATTGCAAGGACAACAATATCATATTTTACATCAAAGCATTATTGATTTTAGTTAATGCCCCAGGTTGTCAAACTGCATTTGGTTTATTGTTTGAGAATGTGAGCATGCAGATTTGCCAAGATATGGATGAAACGCTTAGCACTTAACCAGTGTATTTATAAAAAAATTAAAGAAAAAATAATCCAATATATGCCACTAAAATATTTTACACACCTGTAGCAATGTTTTTGTCATATCATCAGCATAGGTTTCTATTTAGATATGATATTCAGCAATTTCTTTAATTTTTACTTTTGTTTTCTAGAATTACTGTTACTTTGTAATAAATTTGAAGCATTTTTCTTATCCTTTTCTTTCTAAAATTACATTGACAAACATATAAATTTTTATTTTTAAGATTTTTCATTGAATATTTCCATTGGGCTAAAATCAGTTTATATATATATATATATATATATATATATATATATATATATATATATATATATACAAATAGTGTGAATTTGAACAATGCAGCCACTTCCTGGGATTCACTATTCACACTAATCAGGACCTAATTGTACTCTATCCTTCAACAAATGTAGGTTTAACAATTAAACCTTCACAGGAAAAACAACCACTGAGAGAATGAGAAACCAAAGGAAAATTCCTAATACAATGAAGAAATCTCTTCAGCAATAACTACAACCAAAATCTCAGGAAAGCATATGGAATGACCAGAACTCCAAGAGTGGTGGAAATGCCTAATATAAGAATTAAAACAAGCAGTGGAGTCTGTGCTTTGGAGCCTATTGTTTTTGAACTCATTTTCTTTCTCTGTCTGGGTAATTAGAGGGTAATTGGGATCAAAAGATTTTTCCCTTCCTTTTTTCTTTTTTCTTTTTTTTGTAACCTCAGTTCCTCATTCTTAGCTGTTCCCAAATGGCAGCCTTTGCCTTGTAGTCTTATTTTCTGTTGTAACATTTCTCTTTCTATGGACTGTATCATTCTCAATGCCTTAATGTATTTTTCTTGCCACGCCAACGTATTTCTGATTTACTGTTTTAGCACTTGCGGTCTACAGTTCTTCTTTACATAATTGCTCACCTAGATGTAAAGACATATGCATACTTGTCCATTATGATTACGTGGAATAGCCAACCAACCAGGGGGAGAGGATAATGTCAAAGTAATGGTAAAAACCCCAATCCTGAGCAGAAATAACCAGTGTGGAAAACACTTTTTAAAAATTATTTAATATTATTTGTTTTTACATAATCAATATTTCCCCCGAATCCTTTCTTTTCTACCCTCAAAGAGAACATTCCTATATAACAGAGAATTTTTTAAAAATAAAAAGAGAAAAAAACTCAGAAAAACCAATCAATATATTGAAAAAAACTGATAATATATGCAGTATACTACACCTATGGATCCCATGTTTTGCAATGTAGTACGTGGAGATATCTTCTCATATCTCTTTTTGTTTCCCATTCCCATTATTCTTTATAATTTTACAACAATTATTTTTTTGTTTTTTTAATCTATTATTTAGTTGAATATATATTACAAACAAAACATCAGCATATTATAAAAAGGCATTTTATAAAGATTGCATTATGTATTAAGGCAATCTATTCTTATACATTTACTTAGAAAACATACTGTGATTTAAAATGAAAAATTGCAATAATTACAAAATTCTAGTTTTATAACATAAATGTTTTCCCTGATCTAACCAACTTAAGTCAATTACAATTAGTCACTTTATATCAGCCATTCATATGTATAACCCTATTAAAGTCAAAGATTTTATAATGGGCAACAATCATTTTAAATAATTTTTTGAACTCTTTCTTTACATAACCAAAATTTCTCCCACCTGCCCTTCCCTTTCCTACCCAGAGAGCCATCCCATATAACAAATAATGTTTTTGAAGAAAAGGAAAAAAAAGAAAATCAGTAAAGCTGATCATTACATCAGGGGAAAAGCTGAATATGTATCATCTACCACACACATGGACTTCACACCTCTGCAAGAGTTGAGTAGAAATATGTCTTCTTATAGCTCTGTTTTGGAACCATGTTTATTCTTTGTCATTTTGCAACATTCATTTAACACAGTACTGGACACATAGTAGACATTTAATAAATGTTTATTTCATTTCTTCCTTCTTGGCTCCACTTTATCAAATAATATGCACCTTTCCATGCTTCTCTGTATTCATCTTATTCGTTGTTTCTTACAACACAGTAATAATCCATGCCATTCCTTTATCACAATTTGTTTAGCCATTTCTCAATAGGTAGGCATCTACTTTGCACAGACACTTTAATTTTTATGCTTGCTAGCTGGATAATTCATAAATTAAGTATTTTACTTAGATATTTGGAACAGCTGTTTCAAAATTTGGAAATTTAGAAACCAGTACTTCTACATGTTAACTTTGTATGCTAACACTGTGCTAGACATTACCAAAAAAATTACATTCAGAGAATTACCCTGATGTTAGGATTCATCTTTTCAACATAAATCATAGAATCTTACACCTGGAAGAAGTCCTAGAGATCATCTACTCTAAGGCCATCATTTTACAGATTAGGAAACTGAGGCCCAAGTAGGTTAATCCACTTGCTCAAGGTCATACAACTAGGTAGTTCAGTTCAATAAATTTACTTTGTGCAAAGCACAGTGACAGACTGGAAAAAGATAACTCAGCCTAAACTCTACGTTCTACATGAAGCTTTTCCTCATCCCCTACCTACTCATCTCCTTCCTCCCAAAACTATGTTGAATTCATTTTTACTGCATATACGTATTTATAAAACATACATGTTATCTCCAACTTACTATTACCTAAGTATGTATTTGTAAAGTTGTCTTTTAGTTAACTATAATTCAGCAAACATTTAGAATAATAGGTGATAGAATCATTGAAATATATGGATTCTATTTCTGTCAAAAATAGTTTTAAATCCATATATGCTTACATCCCCATGAAAATTATTTTTTCTTTGGAACATAAGGTGTTTTACAAGTATTATTTTATCCATTTTTTAAATAATAGCTAGCATTTAATTTAGCTAGTGGTCTAAGGTTTTTAAAGCACTTTACAAATATTATCTCCATTTTACAGATAACTGAGGCAAATACAGGTTAAGTGACTCATCCAAGGCCACACATCTAGTAAGATTTTGGGGGCAGGATTCCACCTCAGATCTTCCAGACTCCAGGCCAAGTATTCTAGTCATAAAATCAGTGCAGAAGAAAAGTTTATTTACCTAGGTACTCTATAATTCAGGTCCACATGATAACTAGCCCTCTAATCTTTTATTTCATAATTAAGTAAGTTAACAAGGTCACTCACTTTTTATTGACCAGGAAATGAATCAAAGAAAATAAACTTACTAGCTTCTATATGATATAATTGAACCTTACATTTCTTTTAATACCAAATAACTTTGTTCCTTAAATTCATAGTGTCTTTTTCTATAACTCATTTCCCATAATGTTCAGAACCCAATTTATATGTAAATATTCTATTTCCAATGGCAAATACAAGGTGCCATTTTTTTTTTGCCTCTTCCCAAAAGTCCTGATACTCCAGAAGTGCTCGTGCAAAAAGCCACTCAAAACTCAATTCCGTCCAGAAGCCAGAAAAGGATATGTCTATTGTGGCCAATTTAAAATGCCCTACTTCCTTTGTCCATGTCAGCTTGAGATTCTCCTCACTTTCCATCTCCCCCTGCCTGATGGAATTTACTTGTAGTTAGATTGAGGAAGATAACGTAGTTTGGGATACTGATACCATAGGATACTTCTGTGGAAATAGCAGTTTCCCTTTTGTGAGGTTGGCTCCAGAATCCAACAATCCCAAAGACAAATAAATGCCCCAGATCATCTACATACATTCTTATGGCACCAAATGGATTCTGAAAATGTTTTTTATAATTATGTCACTTTTCTTTGTCATTATTGTCTTTCTTGAATTTCTTTTGTTTTGCCTTTTTGCCCCATATATTTAATTTGAAAGATTAAGATTTAGATGAATAATATGCAATTGCATTATTTCTTGGGCATAAATTGGCATATTAAAATTGTACATTGGAAATATTGCCTTAAATCTCAAGATAATCTAAAAACATCAATAACTCAATCAACCATGATGCAGAGCATCAAATCTATATGAATCATTCATTGAAACTTAGAGAGCCATAGTATGAAGAAGTTAGTATAATTTGGTTTCATAGAATTGTGTTTCTGAATTTACTTGGTTTTAGTACATGTCCTTTTGTATAACCAACAGTGGGTCCAACTGTCAGTTTATAACTTTGCTTCTTCCTCTTTCCTCTTCCCCCATTAACCCTGTTTGCTTCAGTTTCCTCATCTGTAAAATGAGTTGTAGAAGGAAATGACAACATTCAACCATCTTTGCCAAGAAAATTCCAATTGGGGTCACGAAGAATTGGACAAAACTGAAATGACTAAACAACAACAATAAGTACATAACTTAAGGAACGTCTTTGGCCTCTTAAGACAGACACTTCCACTTTGGGGCAGCTCTGATTTTTAGAAACTTTTTCTGGGCATCAAGCCTAAGTTTACCTCTTCAAAATTTGCAAACATTGCTCCTGGTTCTGCTTCCACATGACAGTCCTTCAGACGCTTGAAAACAACTATCATGCCCCCAAGTCTTCTTTTCTTCAGTTCAAACATACCCCGTGCCTTCTGCTGATCTTCATATGGCATGGAATCAAGCCTTCTCCATCCTCATTATTCTCCTCTGAATAATCTCAAGTTTATCAATATTCTTGTTAAACTGGGCTGTTCTGAAATTAACATAAAACTCTAAATCAAGTCTAGTGGGAATATTATTTGCTTATTCCTGGAAGTTATGCTTTTATAATGAAGCCCAAAATTGCATTAACTTTTTTGGCTGCCACATCACACTGCTTACTCATATTGAGCTTGAAGTCCACTAAAACCCCCAGATTGTTTTCCAACAAACTAGTGTCTAATTATAGCCCTGCTATTTTATACTCATGAAATTGATTTTTTTTTGTAGACAAGTGAAAGAATTTACATTCATCCCAGTGCAATTTCCTTTTACTAAATTCAGTTTAATTCTCTAGCCTCTCAAGATATTTTTGGATCCTAAATCTCCTATACAGTACATTAGCTATCCTTAGCTTTGTGTTATTTGCAAATAAGAGATGTATAATTCTAACATTATCTCTGTGCATTCTTTTTAGCACAGTACATGATACATATTAGGCACTTAATGTAATAGGTTGTTGGTCATTAATTAAATTCCATTAGCCCTAAAATACTTGGAAGACACTTTTATGGAGTTTTTCTATAATTAACAAATAAGCATATTTTTAATGGTAAATTTAAAACAATTCCAGGTCCAGGACTATAATATGAAGGATTAGTAACTTGATATGAACCTTCCATCTAGTTCATTTTGGTGAATTCAATTATATATCCCGTGGAAGCTATGCTTGGTCTTTTTGGTAGTAACTGTTGTTTTAGGTAGTGCTGAGGCCTGTTAATGAGGAGGAATGCATTGCTCAGGGTAAGATTGTGCTTGCATCTGTTCTGGGTGATGGCCCAGCCTCTTCTTCAACCTTTCCTTTGCTTCTTTCTCCTCAGTTTCCTTTCCCTTTTTTTTTCTTGCCCCACCCTGTACTTTAAATACCATAGAGCTGTTCCTACTTCATGTTAGCTGGTTTGGTTCTTTCGAAAGACTATATCTATCTTTTTAGCTGTTAGAGATTGAGTTGTACAAAGCATAGAGCAGCAAGGTGGTGCGGTGGATAGAATGCCTCAAATAAACTCATATTCTGTTGATATAGGTATGTGTATACAAAATAAATATATTAAAAATAAGGTAATTGGGATGAAGATAATAGCTAACATCTATATAGCATTTATTATGTGTCAAGTATTGTGCTAAGTGCTTTACAATTATTATCTCATTTGATCCTCACAACAACCTTGCAAGGTAGGTGCTATTATTATCCCCATTTTACAGATGGGGAAAGAGGCAAATAAAGGGGTAAATGACTTGCCCAGGGTCATACAGCTTGTATCCAAGGTCAGATTTGAGCTCAGGTCTTTAATCCAGGCCTAGTGCTCTATCCACTGAGCTACCGAACTGCTTAGGTGGGATGATCATGAAAGCTCTCCTGTAAAAGCTGGTACTTGAACTGAGTTTTAAAGGAAACTATAGATTTTGAGAGGTGGAGGGCATGGGGGTAATTCATGCAAAAGTACAGGAGCTAGAGTGGCATTTATGAGAAAAAATAAGCTGTCAGTTTTGCTTAATGAGTACAGAAAGATAAATTCGATCAGTGTTGTAAAAAGCTTCAAATCAATCACTTTGATTTCAAAGGTAATAAGGAGCCACTGGAATTTATTGAAGAAGGGAGTGACATAGTTATACCTGTGCTTTAGAAATATCACTCTGACATGGAGAATGTATTGGACAGGAGAGAGATGTGAGATAGGGGAATCTATTATGAGGCTTTTGGGAAATAATAGTCCAGAGAAAAAGTGATAAAAGCTTCAATCGTGGTGGTAGCTTTTTGAGTTTAAAAAAGGGATAAAAGATATTATAGAAGTAAAAAGGACAAACTTTGACAACTGTTTGGGTATGGACAACTGATTGGATTCCCAAGTTTTAAACCAGAGTGACTGTAAGTTTGGTAATTCACTTGACAGAAATAGGGAAGTTCAGATGGGGAAGAGGGAATCCTAATTTTTACGTGTTGATTTTTGAAATACCTATGGGAAATCTAATTCAGAATGCCCAGTAGGCAGTTGGAGAGGTGTGACTGGAGCTTAGAAAAAAGAATGTATATGTAGATATGGATTTCATTTGCATAGGGATAATAATTGAATTCATGAAATCTGATAAGGTCCCCCAGAAGAGAGAATATAGAGAAGGGGATCCAGGACAGTGCTTTAAGATGGGATATGAATGACAATCTAACAAAGGACACAGAGTAATAATGGTCAGATGAACAGTATCTACAAGTAGAGGTTGGTCAATGTCAAATACTACAGAGTGGTCAAAACAATAAGTATTGGAAGAATTATAAAGTATCTGAAATATTTTTTAGGAAAAACAAAATATTCGGTTATAAGCACAATTAATGATCATGATTAATATCTTAAGAGGTTAATAATATATTGATTTATCTCGTCTTTTCATTGTTTGACACCAAACTTAAGCTTTATGCTTAATTATGTTCTACTCCAGTGCCTTACTATATTGAACCTGTGTTCTCAAAGGTTGAACTGACCAACAAGTAGTGATGAAGGGATGGGGGGAAGGAAGAGAAAAACAGCAACTCATGAAAACTATCAACATATTGACCTAGAAAGACACTAAACTTGGGGTCACAGGACCCAAAGATTAATCCCAGCTCTGTTGCATCCTACCTGTGAGACCTTAAATAAGTCATTTAACCTCTAGGGGCTCCCATTTCCTCATCTGTTTAAAAAAAAGTGGGTTCAAATGGATGACCTCTCAGGTCCCTTCCAGCTCCAGATATGTGATCCTATTAATACATAAAAGAATTACAATATGCTTTAAAAACAAGAAATGAGCCCACTGATAAAATTATGCATCTTTTGAAAAAAGTATTAACTCTAAACCTAAATACAAAGAGAGGGCCTTATCAATATGGTTCTTGGGAGAGCATAATCAGAGCAAAGCGGGTGAGGACATTCTGTAAATACCCATGAAGGACATAAAGTAGGAAAGGTCAACTAAAGGAAAAAAGTTTATTTCTCCACTGCTGCATCTTCTTACTTGCTACCACTCCTATTTTATATTCAGTAATATCTGTTCATTTCAAATGCAGTGGTAAAGTTCTCTCCATTAAATGAAAAGGAAAAGTACAACCTAAAGATCATATTTGAAAGAAAAGCAGTTTTATTACTTTCAAAAACTACAGAGAGCAAACAAAAGAACCATACATGAAAGAGAAATTGAAAATAATAAATAAGCATTTGATATATTTAACTGTGCTTCAACAATTACACTTTCCAAATTAAGGAGTATAGATTAAATGAGGTCCTACTGTACCTTGTTTAATATACAAAATTAGCCATATTAACTCTAACATAATAAAGAGGAACCTCTATTTTACCACCCTCTATTCTTGGGAAATTAAAAGACTAAAGAATGTACAAAAAAGAGCTACAAGGTTATCTTTTCTAGTATGTCACTTCATGGATAAAAAGTAGAGACAGAATGGTGAAGCACCTGTTACTTTAAAGGCAGCAAAGTAATGAAATGTTTTAACAGAAGTCATCAGCTTTCAAAGATCTCTTTTATCCAGTCCACATCACTCATTGCTCTTAATTCCTTTGTCACATTTTTTACTGCACTGCAAGTAATCCTTGAAATCCATGAAGCACTTTATATGACCAGATCTCAAGTGTTCAGAGTAGGAAACAATCATAGCAGTTCTTCTAAATCCCTACTCCTCCCATCCCATACATCTTAATGTGGATTCATGGGTGAAGTTTGGGGAGTGAATAGTTTTGAGAAAAAGTGGAATTTATCTCCATCCGCCCATGAGAACTCTAAATTTGACCCAAGGTAAATTTGGACATTAGAAAGTTACCAATATCCATGAACATCTTTTTGATCTCCTGATAGCTTCTATACTGGATTCCATACTGGTCTTCTCTAGTAGCTCCCTAAGCAGCTGCTGTTTTCATACCATTCCTCTTGTTCTTTATATATTATGACTATATTTAGTCAGCAAAGTATTTTTATGAAAATATCTCATGTATCCTTATTATTCAGGCATGTTAAATGACCACAGTATAACTGGACAATCTGTTATTATAAAAGGGTTGCTTCTGTGAACGGTAGGAAAAAAATTATCATTCCTTCCTTCTCATTGCCCTTCTAGTGAGCCAAAATGTTGACACATCACTTATGTACTCCTGTTTTCCATGGGATTTATCAATGTGTGCCCCTTGGAAATTATCTCAAAAGCCAAACAACAATCCCAAATCTCTCAACTATTTTTCTCTTCTCTCAGTCCTTTAGAAAAATATAGGGGCAGCTAGGTGGCGCAGTGGATAGAGCACCGGCCCTGGAGTCAGGAGTACCTGAGTTCAAATCCGGCCTCAGACACTTAACACTTTACTAGCTGTGTGACCCTGGGCAAGTCACTTAACCCCAATTGCCTCACTAAAAAAAAAAAAAAGAAAAAGAAAAAGAAAAATATAAAGAGCTACTGGAATTTGTTCCTTCATAGATCTGTAGTTATTCCCATGATCTGAATATACTCTTAGCCCTGAGAGAGTATTAAATGGTATATGCAAGATTTTTCTCTCCCCATGGCATTCAAAAGACTATAATTTCAATGTTATTAAGAATCAAAATCGTGTTGGTTTTTTAAAGTTTTAATTTGTAGTATTTTTAAAGGGTTAGGGTTACTTGGATTCTGAAATCTACTAGCAGTGTCTTCATTATTACCTCTTTTGCATAAAGAAGCAATCACAAAAATATTTCAGCAATTTTTATTCCATAAGTTTCTGTTCTCAAAACATAGACATATGTTGAAATATCATTTGTATATAGTATATAATTTTTATTTTCTGGGGATAATTTTAAATAGATTTTTATTCTCTAGGACAGGAATTGCATTTCCATTTATTTTTAATACTGATAAAGTGTAATATTCACTTCTTTCCCTCTGCACAAATTCAAGTATTCAGAATACCCAGATTTACATAGTAGCTCAAATGTTATTTTTAAATTGCCACAGCACCAAGGCTTGGCTACAATTTAGGTTCTTCAAACTTTTAAAAGTTCTGTGGAGTTCTCTCTCTTCTGGTACATTTAATCAATCTCTTCAGTGATGGGTCCAAAAGAGGAACTTATAGATGGGGCTGCTATGCCATCTTAGAATCCATCAGGCATGCCTCCCTACATGTGCCTTACATTCTAGTATAGGTTGATAGTGATAAGATTTCAGACCTACGGTTCTTTCAGTTGATGTTCAAATCCTTCTTTCTCTGCAGTCTGGTTCTTATTGAACCAATTGATTAATTACATTTCTCAAGGACCTTCTGTTTGTCTTTACCAATTTCACCTTGGAATTTCTCCATTGTAACCTTTATATTGAAAGCATAAGTTCTTGGAGTCTGGAGTGTCTTTGTTATTAGCATTTGTCATTGCTTTCTTGTTTTCCTAAACCTGGGAAAGCCCACTGGGCTTGTTGCCCAAGTAAATGGTAAAGGAATATTTGCTTGGTGGGGATAATAGTATTTTGTATGATCTGACCTTTTAACTGTCAGCAGTTTCAGCACCAAGGGAAAGTCTTGACATCCAATGAACAGTAAGTCCTAAACGTTCTCAGAGCGATCCCCAGACAAGATGACAGTCCACAGAGCTGCAGCATAAATAGTAGCCTCATCGAGATCAGTTCTCTTGGCAGGCTCTTTGCCACTGAAGAAGCCCTACAGAAGTTTCTGGATCTTGGGGGTACAAGTAGAACCACTCACCAAGATATTTCCACGAATCTGTGACTTACATAGTTTAGTGTCCCTTAGGGCTTTTTTCCATTGTGTCCATTGTACCAGGAAAGAAGTCAGCATTTAGCTCTCCAGAAAGGGTGACAGAGATGTAAAAATCAATATTTGTAAGAATTGGTCTCCATACTCCATGGTAACTGAAAGAGGGAAGTGTACTTACCTATGCACAAACAGCACAAGTGAAGCATACAGCCTTCTTGTTCTCACTTGATGCCTTTCTTGTGCTTATGATTGAGATCAGCAATGAAATACTTGGCCAAAATGTTATCAAAATCTTCACCACCTACATGAGTCTCCCCAGCTGTGGGATTGACTTCAAAGATCCTATCTTCATTGACATGTAGTCTTTGAAAATGTCACCTCCAAAATGTCACCTCTATGAGTAGGGGCAAAGATCAACCCATTTCTCTATGCTTAAAGCACCTTTTCATCCAAGCAAATAGCAATAGCTTCAGAAACTGTTTCACAGATGATTCAAAACATATTGAGAGCACCGGCCCTGGATTCAGGAGTACCTGAGTTCAAATCCAACCTCAGACACTTAACACTTACTAACTGTGTGACCCTGGGCAAGTCACTTAACCCCAATTGCCTCACTTAAAAAAAAAAAAAAAAAAAAAAACATTGAGACCAGTGATGGTTCTAATATCGATGTTGAGAATAATCAAAGTAGACTAGTTCTGTGATTACAACATTTCTAACAATCTTTGCGATTTGTAACAGTCTTTCCAAGATAAGCTTCAGTGGTTTCTTTCATATTGCTCCAGAACATTAAAGATACTTCTCAATAGAAGTTTTGGTCTCCCTTTTGTATTCCACTTAGACCTTAGAACTGTCAGAATCATTCACCTCTGTGGAAGGCCAATGCTTCATGTCTCACTGCATAGATGTAACTTGGAAAGATCCTATTTCTTTGGTCATCAGCAGTGATCTCCCCTTTTCCACGTTGCAATCATTGTCAACCAGTAAGGACTCAGAGCTGGTGGTGTGCTCCAAAACTTGTTTTTAATAAAAATAGAATAATGTTAAAGTTGGAAGAAAAGAATATTTTTATTTGAAATTAATTCTTTCAAATAACTTCTCATTTTTTAAGTTGTAGCTCTTGCTAAATATTTATGTGTTGATCATTTATAATGCTACTCATGGTCATTTGTGAGTAACATAATATTCTTTAACATTTGTGCTTAGCTATTGTAATAAAGAGTTCCTTTTTTTTTTTGAAGAGACAATTGGGGTTAAGTGACTTGCCCAAGGTCACACCGCTAGTAATTGTTAAGTGTCTGAGGCCAGATTTGAACTCAGGTCCTCCTGAATCCAGGGCCGGTGCTCTATCCATGGTGCCACCTAGCTGCCCCCAAGAGTTCCCTTTTTAATTGAAAAGTCATAGACTAGAAAAATATGCCTTAGCTGTACACTTAACTGTTTTCAACAGAATTAAAGTTACTTGATAGTTAATTCTGCTTTTAAAAAGCCCAACTTTTCAAACTTTTAGGGCATAAAATACAACTGGCTACCTTGTCCTTGAATCTAGGTAAACAAAAAATAAGTAAATTAAACTGAAGCACTACATTGCAAACCTAATTTTGTAAAATGTCAACAAACTTGACAGTTTTTTTTTAACTAAACAACAGACTATTTTCAACCACTTGAAAAAATATAGCCCCATTTCTGTAGAAGTGTGGAAAAAATCAGTGTGATGATACAATTACAAATTAAAAAAGAAAAAATGAAAAGAAAAATTGACTAAAGCAAAATTCCAAATGAGATAATACAGTATTTAATGATCTTATTTAGGTATACTTAGTGATACAGTCCAGGACCCCCTAAAATCCTGTTTTAAAAACATTAGTGTCTTAGACTGTTGTCATCCATTTTCCTTATAGCTTAGAATGAGTAATTGGGTATTTTGTTATTTCAGATACATGTCTTATCCCTAGCATCCCTGCAAAGTAAGGAGTACAGGGGGGATGAGATATTCTATTTTTATCTTGCCTCCTTTAGTAACTGATGCCAAGAGAAAAATAAGATATTTAACATACATGTGATCAATTAATATCCTATTTTGAATTTCATTTTATTGATAAAGAAGATTGAAGATCACTGTCACAATGCTTAATGTACAGATGACAGAAAAGAAAAACTCCATTATGATGAGTATTATTTATGAAGTGTTGACAGTATATTCTGTGTACCAACACCAATAGGAGTATATCCAGCCATTAAGTCTACAATCTAAATATAATAGACAAGACTACATAAAAGAAGCAAATGAGAAGACAAATATGTCTTAGAAATGACAAACTATTCTCGCTTCACTTTATGTTACACCTTTTTTTCTTAATTATTAGAGCTTTTTATATTTGTACATCATAATCTTAGTTCTTAGCTTAAAGAGTCCAAAATAGTATAATAACCCATTCCTCCCCTAATAAATATAAATACAAAAATGGAAAACAAACAAGAATAAGACATAAAGCAAACTTAGTGTAAACCATGAGATTATATAAAGAAAAGGGCAAGAGAGAAACTGAGAAGATTCTAGTGACTCTTTTTTTTTCTTTTTTTTTTGCGGGGCAATGGGGGTTAAGTGACTTGCCTATTGTCACACAGCTAGTAAGTATCAAGTGTCTGAGGTTGGATTTGAACTCAAGTCCTCCTGAATCCAGGGCCGGTGTTTTATCTACTACACCACCTAGCTGCCCCCCGATTCTAGTGACTCTTAAGGAAAGATATACTTATTCTTCATAATTTTTCTTTTTCTACAGGAAGGTTTGATTTTTCTCTTCCCATTCCTCTCTGCCAGTTTTCAGCTTCCTTTTTCAGATCCTGGTGATCAGGAAAAGAGTAGATTAGGTCGAATGAACCCATTCCCTCTTGACATTACCCTAGGCAGGTTTAGTTTAGCCTTGGTCTAACTTTGAATGTTATGGGGTAGAGTTGACCAATAAAAATGAAGTAAATTGCAGAAGAGATTGGAAAACAAAATTCAATTTTGCTGCTTGCAAGAAACATATCTAAAGTGTAATGATTCATACAGACTCATAGTGAATGACTAACAAAGTCTATTATGTCAGCTGAATCCAGAATAATAACAATAACCATTTATAAATATTTTAAAGTTTTCAGTGTGCTTTTCATACATTATTTCTTTTGGACCTCACAAAACCCTATAAAATAGGTATTGAAGTATTACTATTAATCTATGATCATCCTCACCACCACCACCCTTACGGTTCTAGAACCATAGTGAAGTCAAGTCTGTTATGTTTTCTGGTAAATGTGTCAATCTACTGGCCTTTGACTCGATTCAACATAACTATTACTTTCCAAAACAAAGTCTTCCTTTCTGGCCACAGTTTCACCTTTTGTGTTGTCTCCCCCTATTAGAATGTAAGCTCTTTCAGGGCAGAGACTGTCTTTGATTTTGTATTTGTATCCCCAGTGTTTGGCACATAGTAATTGTGTAATAAATGCTGCTTCTCTCATTTTACAGATGAGGAAACCGAGACTCAGAGAGTCTGAATGATATACCTATCATCATATAGCTAGTATCAGAGCTGACATTTGAACCCAGGTCTTCCTAACTTTTAAGTTTTAGGTGACTTTGTACCTCTGTCAGAGCTTAACAAATCCAGCAGAAAGATAAACAAGAAAACATATTTGCACTAGATGTTAGAAAAACTGGATTTAAAACCGGTGGAGAATTTTTATTTGGGAACCTTAGTGATGATAGATATTTCTAAGCTATTTGGGGACTTCTACAAAAATTGATTGTGTTAAACCACAACGAACGCATATACAAATGCATAAAGACAAATCTTTCTTATTCTGAACTTGAAAAATAAAACAAGCATTTCCATAACAAAGTGGAATAGTAAAAAAAAAAAAAAGATTAAACTTGAACCTGCAGATCTGTTATGTATAACTTGCTATTCCTTTTAAATATACAACAAAGTTATTATGTCACTTTCTTTTTTCCCCTCCTCCCAAACCCTAGAGATGGCTGCCATTAGACATAAATGTGTGCGTATATGTGTATATATAGATATACACACATATATCAGTTCTTGCCCTGGATGCAAATAGCATCTTCCTTCATAGAACTTCTGTGTAGTTAATTTGGGTATTTATAATAGAATAAATTGGTCACTCAAAGTTATTCTTTTTTTTTTGTCAAATCTTTATTGGATAATTTATTGGGTAACTTGGGCAAGACAGACAGGGTCCAGTCTAGTCCTTCTTGGCAGTGGCCTTCCTCATGGCAGCCGGGATGCTGCTGAGCTCCCTTGCTTCCTCTTGATTTGGATGTGAGTTCCCACCCTTTTTTTGATGAACTTTAGGGCTCACTTATCCTTGGAGATCTTTAACAGTTCCATGGCCCGCCTCTCATAAGGGGCAAACCCACACACCTCCTGGATCATATCTCTCACAAACTTGGTGTGTTTGGTCAGGTGCCCACGGCGGTGGCAGTGTCAAGGCTTTGAAACATTCTTGGTAACTTTGTGGGGTAGCAGATGGCCATGGCTGTGGCACAATTGTAGCCTCAACGGCAGATACAACAGAAGACTCAAAGTTGTTCTTAAAACAATATTGCTATTACTGTATGCAACATTCTCTTGGTTCTGCTCATTTTGCTCTTCGGTATTTCATATGTCTTTCCATGTTTTTCTAAAATCATCAAGTTCATCATTTCTTATAGCAGAGTGTATCAAAAACATATACCACAACTTGTTTAGCCATTCCCCCAATTGATGGGCATCCATCAATTTCCAGTTCCATAAAGACAAATCTTAAACACAGCTTTTATAGGGCATAACAATACAAATTATAATACATAAAGGAAATATCAACAAAAGAAATAGACTTCAGTGAAGACTAAAATACACATCGTAAGACCAAATCCAAATCATAAAAATGATAGAAATAAAGGAATGATAAAAATGAGACAATATACCAGTCTTTATAAGATATAAATAAAGCAATCCTTTAAAAAATTTACATCCCTAAACTCATATTAATGAAAGATAAAAAGATAATTTTGATGAATTGAGCATGCCATTAAAAAACTATAAAGTATTTTAATAACCCCCCAAAAAAGTACAAAGGAGATTTTGAAAATCAAAGATGCTATTCCAGTAAAAAGAATTATTAAAATAGATATTTAAAAGAACAAAAAAATTGATAAATTATTTACCAATTTGATCAAATAAAGAGCAAAACTAAGTTAACAAAATCAGAACTAAAGAAGGGGTAATTCACAACAAATGGAGAGTAAATGAAATTATCAGAACCAGATACACAAATGTTTATGTGATTTCATAAGTTTGCATGTTTCCTCTAATGATTCATCTCACAACCCATCTATAATTGCCAATCCTGAGCAGCTTTTGTCCATGTCCTCCCATAAATTCACCACAGGTGCTCCACAAAATATATCCAGAAAGTATGGTCTAGCATTAGAAAAACAGCATGATAAAGCTTATTAATTGGTTAGGCACTCTGCCTCATCTCTCCTCATTCTGGTCCATTTTCTACTTAGCTGCCAAAGTGATCTTCCTAAAGCGTAGATCTGACCAGCCTGGCCCCTCCTGATTCTGTACCTTTTCACTGGTTGTCCACCTTCAAAATTCAGATCTTCTGCAAAAGGTCTTGTCTATTCCCTCACATTGCTAGTGCCCTCCTTCTGAGATTACCTCCTATTTGCATTGTATATATCTTATATATACATGGTTGTTTGAATGTTGTCTCCCCCCATTAGAATGTGAGTTCTTTGGTGACTCAGCTTATATATTTTTGTATTGTGTTTCTTTGTATTTCCAGCACTTAGCACAGTGCCTGGCATATAGTAAACAATTAATAAATGCTTGTTGATTGATTATTAATTATAAAACACATGATTATGTCAATGAATACAGAAAAAGGCCTCGGTAAAATGCAAGTAAGGATATGAAAAATATAGGAATGAAAGGACCTTTCTTTACTATTAAAAGTACTCAATACCAAACAGAGTGCCAACCTTATTTATAATTGAGAAAAACTGGAAACTGATAATGGAGTCAGAGGACCTGTGCTCAAATCCTGCCTTAGATGTTTACTAGCTATATGACTTTGGGATTTGGGGTTGTTATTTAACCTCCCTTGGCCTGTTTCTTCATCTGTAAAATGGAAGGGTTGAAATTGATATTCTCTGGTTCCTTCCAGTTCTAGAGCTGTGACCCTATTTCACCAGATTATTGTGAGAATCAAATGTAGTATGTAAATCTCATGAGAATAGATACGTAGGAAGTAGGCCGTTTGACCCAAAATATAGAATACATGGAGGGGAGTTGTCTGAAATAAACTAGAAATATCATGTGGTTATAGGATCAAAGACAGTACTTGAAAGGATTTTCCTCTCCTGATTTCCAAGTTCATTTCATTTTCTCCTACACCACACTTGGCTTTCAAGTCAGCAATAGCAAAAGAATAACATGAATGAAGTTAAGAATTTCTTGATAAGAATCCTCATAGCTGAGCTCTCATCATTGCACTTTATCAACTTTAAAAAGCAAATTATTTGGCTGAAAGAATGGTAAAAAATAGAGAAGGATGCCCCAAAGTAGATTATTGGAGAAGACTGGGCAAAAAAACTGTTTCCAACTATTCATTCCATGTTAAGTAACAAGTGGTATTACTAATAGAGTGATGTTTTACCTTATTTGTCTTTATTCGTATATAGTTGGAAACTTTTAAGATGGACAAAAACATATTCTAGATGCTGCTCTGTTTGTATATACTCTTCAATTACTTTTATCATGAGCCACCCTTAGCTTATAGAACCAAGTTGTGGTGGGTTCCTGCCACATTAATTGAAGTCATGGAGCCTGTCATACAAAGTCCCCAGAGTGAAGATGGACTGGTATGATATTACCATATGGATTAAGGTGTTCTTTCCAGGTTAACTTGACAATAGAAGAATCATTAGAAGTATCCCTTTAAGAGTCATCTGTCATTGATTTAAAGGGAGGGGTGGCAAGGGGGCGGGTGTGGAGACAGTGAGGATGCACTATGCCTCCTGAGGATTTAGAACCACAAAGCAAAGGAAGTAATAATTCTGTTTCAATGTTATGTGTGTTGTCCTTTCAAGTCTCTGTAGTTTACATGCTGCAGTGATTGATTGTAGTTAGCCCACAGTAGTTCCTCAGCAATAAAGGTCTGTCATGTTGAAGGTCTTTTTGTTCCTTGCCTGTTTTAAATGATACCAAACACAACAGTGCCTACTACTTCAACCTTATCCTAATACTCTTAGTCTTCCAATCATTTCCCAGTGGCTCAAATACAAAGTGTTAACTAATTTTTAGAAGCAAACATAACATTGTGAAATCCAATGCTTTCTTGCTTATGTAACTATGTATTTCTAGCTAATTCTTTTAAGGTTCAGCGATTGATACTTTTGTTCATTTAAAAAGTATAGAAATGCCAGGGGATTCAAGCAGTTTTAGTGGCAAAAGGAATGTTAGTACTTTTCCAGTTAAATTCTTCTGCTTGTCTATGTATGCTCTTTGCCTATTTTCTCAAGCCTCTATCATCTTCTAGCCAAGGGTGAAAGTCTTACTGCTTACCAATGATTCTTCTAGCTCCTTGAAAAAGGCTGAATCCTATAAATAAAATAACCTCTTCATACTTCCCCATTTACCACACTAGGCTTTTCCCCATAAATCCTAGTTCAGGAATAGCCAACAACCACTTCACATCTATCATTTCTCTCAGTAGGTGGATAACATGTTTCATCTGGGAATTGTGGGTTGGTCATTGTATTGATCAGGATTCCTAAGTCTTTACAATTGATTGTCTTTACAATATTGTTATTATATAATTATTTTGGTTCTGTTCACTTTACTTTGCATTGGTGTTTATATATTTTCTCCAGTTTCTCTGAAACCATGCCTATCATCATTTCTTACAGCATAATAATAGTCCATCATGTTCATATGCCACAACTTGTTCACCCATCCCCTAACTAATGGGCAACTCCTCCCCCCCACTCAGGTTCCAATTCTTTGCCATCACAAAAAGAGCTGCTATAAATATGTTTGTACGTATGGGTATTTTCCTCTTTCTTGATCTCTTTAGATATAAGTAAAAAGGTATGCACCATTTAATAACTTTTTGGACATAGTAACAAATTGTTTTCTACAATGGCTAGACAGATTTACAACTTCACCAACAGTGCGTTAGTGTTTCTATTTTTCCATACCCCCTCCAGCATTTGTCATTTTCCTTTTCTGCCATGTTAGCCTATCTGATAGGTGTAATTTCTCTATTTATTAATGATTTGGAGCTTTTTTATGTGTGTGAGGCAGTTGGAGTTAAGTGACTTGCCCAGGGTCACACAGCTAGTAGGTGTTAAGTGTCTGAGGCCAGATTTGAACTCAGGTCCTCCTGAATCCAGGGCCAGTGTTCTATCCACTGTGCCACCTAGCTGTCTCTGGAGCTTTTTTTATATGACTATTCATACCCTGGATTTCCTTCTCTGAAACTGCTGTTCATATGACCAAATGCCTTTGACCATTTATCACTTGGGAATGACTCATTCTTATGAATTTAAAATGATTCCTTATATAGCTTAGAAATTAGATCTTTATGAGAGAAATTTGTTGGAAAAATTTGGGGTTTTTACATCTTCTTGCTTCCCTTCTAATTTTATCCAAATTGGTTTTGTTTGTGCTACAATTTTTTTAATTTTCTGAAATTGTCTATTTTACCTTTAGTAACCACTCACTCTTCTATCCATAGATAGGACAGAATTTCTTTCTTGTTCCTCTCACTTGTTTTATGATGTCACCTTTTATATATGTCATGTAATCTTTTGGAGCTGATTTTGGTATAGTGTGAGATGTTGGTCTATATCTAGTTTATTCCAGATTGCTTTCCAGTTTTCCCAAAAGATTTTGTAGAACAGTAAATTCTTGCCCCCAAAGCAGGGATCTTTGACTTTATCAAACACTCAGCTACTGTGCATATTTGTTTCTGTATATTATGTACCTATTATGTTCCGCTGATCAACCTATTTCTTAACTGGTACCAAATTGTTTTGATAATTACTCCTTTGTTGTATAATTTGTGGTCTGATAATGCCATACCTCTTTCTTTCTTACTTTTTTCATTAATTCCCTTGAGATTCTTGATCTTCTGTTCCTCCCGGTGAATTTTTTTAATTATATTTTTTCTAACACTATAAAGCAGTTTGATTAGTATAGTAATATAGGTGGGGGAGTTTAAATACTCCTTGTTCCTCCCATTGCCATATTGAGGTTCTCCCTCTATCACTATCATTCAGTAACTCCTCATCCTTTGAAATTCACTTGAGACATATCTAACACCAAATCAAAATTCTGGTAACTTTTGTCTACAGACCCCTAGACACTCACCTTCTTTCCTCAATATGCATAAAGATACCCTTGATCTTGCCATCACTCACAAATACATCATTTCCTTGTTCATGAATTCTACAGTTGTCTTATCTGTTCACAATCTATTGGCATTCTATCTCTCCCTCTGCTTTCCAGTACCAAACTCTGTACTTGTTCCACACCATGACCTCCAATCCCTCAAACCCTCAGTTTCCTCCCAGGCTATCACCCCTGCATTAGCTACATTCTCCCCCATTCTCCCTTCCTCATGCTTTAGTGAACCACTTCCACTCTACATTGTCTTCTTCTCTTGAGTCCCTGCTCTTTTATATCACCAATCTTGCCTTGCTAAACCTGAACCTTGGCTCTCTCCCATTTTCTACTGTTTTCCCTCTTAAGCGTGTGCTCCTGAATGAAGGTGGAGAAACTCATGCAACTATGCTAACTAGGTCCACTACAAATTTATGTCATATAACCTCAACTGGGGCCTCAGTGCTGCTAGGAAATCCTTTTATGACTCCCTCACTGTCCCACTTCACTACAGCAACACTTTTAAACTTCTTTCATTCCTCCTCAAACTTCTCATGGCTTCCTCTCAGCTGATATGTTGCCTTATATATTACTGGGAGAAAAAATTGATCCCATTCACTAAGAGCTCCCTCTTCTCCCTCCTCTCACATCATACAGAATTCTCTCACTATTTCTTTCTGCACCCCTGTTTCACATGATGAAGTGACCCTAATGTCAAAAGCCAGTAACCTTTCTACATGCACAGGTGATGCCAGTTCATTCAGTATTATTCTCCAGCAGATTGCTTCTTCTGTCATCCTTACTCTCACTTTTCTTTAATTTCTTACTGTCCACAAGCTGCTTCCCTGCTGCCTATAAACATGCCCAGTCTTCCCCATTCTCAAAAAACCATCCCTTGAAAGGAATGAAATCTCTCTCCAAATGACAAAACAGTTATGGCAGGGGTGGGGAGGGATCAATGATTGTTTGATATTAAGAGGGAAAAACACCCACAAAGTCTATAATTGCTATGTTGACACCCTCTGTTAACTAATCAATACTAGTATCTTCTAACATAAACAAAACTAATTTGTCCCTTCATTTCCATTTCCACTGCTATCACATTATTTCAGATCCTCAGTATATCATGTCTGAACTAATGAGTTATTCACTTAGCATTTATTAAGATCTTACTATGTACCAGGCACTGGCCTAAGTCTATCACTACTGAAGTAAGATACACCATTTGTAGTTCCCCTGCCTGAACACAGTCAATGACTCCTCATTTTATTATGAACAAAGTATGGTATCCCAAGCTTTTCAGGATCCCCATAATCCAGATTCAACCAGCCTTTATTTCCATTCCATGTCCAATACTCTTTCCATTTTGTAATATTGCCTATCCATATAAATGTGAGTTGTTGTTATTTAACAATTAGGGAGATATTCAAATCACTAGAGTCTTCAAACAAAGCTTGGCACATAGGAAGCCCTTAATAAATGTTCTTCCATCATTCAATTACTTATTCATGACCATTTGTCAGGTATATTGTAAAGAGAATTCTTGGTCAGGTATAGGTTAGACTAGATGACCCTTGAGGTCACTTCGAACCCTGGGATTCTGTGATTAAATCTTTTCCTGATCTTTCCTGCCACAGGTTTAAAAACAAAACAAAACAAACAAAAAAACCCTTTAAGACTACTGAAACTTTAGGTGCTGAAAGGCCTACAATTAAGTCGTCTAATCTAGTCCTCTCATTTTGCTAATAAGATATTTTAGACTAAAAGAGGTTGTTACTTTCCCAAAGTCACAAAGCTTGTTACTTTTAGAGCTTAATCTAAAACCCAGGTCTCCTCACTCTTAGTTCACTGTTCTTTAAAGATGCTGGCTCTACAACACATACAAGTGTACAAAAATCTGAGCTAAAGTTCTTTTAGACACTGAAATTAAAATATGGCAGTTCACTGATCTAAGAATTTCTTTGATGAAATTCATAAATTTAGAGCTTCTAGGGGCCTTAAAATTTGGTTCTAAAATGTTTCACTTTTTATACTCAGTCAAGAATTTATTGTGTACTGTGTGCAAGGCATTATAACTGGCTCAAAACACAGAGAAAAGCAAAAACACTGTCGTTGCCCTCAAGGAACTCACATCTAATAGGGGAAACAACATATAAGTAACTATGTATGTACAAGATATATAATGATTAGATAAAAGTTAATCTCAGAGAAAAGATACTAGCAGTTGGTTTAATATCAGGAATTTGAAGTGGGCTAGTTTTGTATGATACTGTGAATTTTTTCTAGCAGTACTTTTCAGCCCAGAAACATAAACAGAGAAAAACATAATCTCAGGTTTAGGAATTAGTCTTATAATTGGTCAGAGGGAGAAGGAGTTGAGGGTATTTGGAGAATATTAAAATAGCTATCCATGACTACATGGAAGATTGTAAACTGGGTAAGGATTTTGAGTGCAGAAGAGGCCATATAGACTGTGAAATGGTCTTCCATTTCCATTTGAGGGAGTGAAGCTCATGGTGAGCATGGAGAACAGATTGAATAAATGAAAGAACCTGGGTGAAATGACAACTTAATAGATTATGGCTAGAGATCAGAAACACCAGTTTTAAGATTCCAGAGGGAGAGCAATTCTATATTACAATAGGCTGTGGTGGGGCAATACTGATAAATGTGATCAGTTACAATAACATGATGCCAAGGTGCATCATGATGCCACAGTGATAGTGTTGCTGTCATATTATCCCTTTCCAGTTTGACCAGAAAATGTCAAGTCATGGTCTTGATACTCTTGACAGCAGTGGGGTCCAATGTCTTATGGATACAGAGCATATTTTTCTAATTCTTATCCCATAATGACACATTTTCTCTAATAATAATAGAAATAGCTAGCATTTTTGTAATGCTTTAAAGTGCTGTAAAGCACTTTATATTTATTAACTTATTTGATCCTCACAACAACCTTAAAAGGTAGGCCCTATTATTACCCTCGTTTTACAGATGAGAAAACTGAGCCTGAAAGAAGTTAAGTGATTTGCCCAAGGAGCATCAGCTAGTAAATGTATAAGGCAGTATTCAAACTCATGTCTTACTGACTCCAAGTTCAGCATTTTTTCTACTTGGGCCACCTCCAGATATCTCAATTAGTATTTCTAGTTTTTCTTGCTACAGAATATTGGCAGTTGACACACCAGTTATTCAATCATTTTGTAAACAAAAGCAAATATTTATTAAGTGCTTACTATGCATAAGATTTTATGGGAGGCATGGTGATACCATGACAAAACAAGAATTCTAGCCCTAGAGGAGATCCTAGAGGCAAAGCATAAGATAGATCATTCTTGATCATCCACAATGTCAACAGTAGGAAGCTTATTTAATACAATTTGAATTGGGGTTTGGAGCAATAAACCTGAATGTGGAAAATAGTCTTTTAAATGTAGATTCCCCCTAGACTTACTTGTACTTGTTTTTACTTAAAGTACTAAAAGAAAACATTTTAAAATAATTTTTTTCTTTTCTTTTAGAAAAATGACAATGATGAAGTGGCAGAAAAATTGTCCATTCGAAAGAAGCGCTTCATGAAATTTTCTTCATTGGAATATGAAGGAGAATATTATATGACACCCAGAGACTTCTTATATTCAGTAATGTTTGATCAAATAGAGCGTAAGTTGTTTTTTTTTTTCTTCTGATAGTTCTTAAGTACACAAATTTTTTTTTTTTAAATAAGAATGATAGACCTTGGCTAGGCCATTAACCTGTTCTTCATTTGAATTGATATTGCTGTACTACCAAATGTCAGACATGCTGTAGGAGAGATTTTATTTTTCACAAGACTTCTGAGATTCCTTTCTGCAGTAACTTTAATAGCTATGACAATAAGTTCTATGATGTTGATTGAAGTCAAACCAGTTTGGTAGGTAGGAAGGGAGTAAGAGCTAAGAAGTTCCTACACAGGTAAGGGTTAGAACTACAATGCAAACAAGCTGAAGTCAAGAACTAGATGGATCAGTTGTGGAAATGAAAGGTCCCAAAGAATTAGGCAGTGTCTAAAATAGAAGCAAGATGAAAATCAAGAATTATAAATGGGCTACAAAAGGTTAATAAGTCAGAGTTCAGGATTCAGAATGCAATTGTTCATTACCCAGAAAGTATGTTTGTTTAACTCAATCTGTGGCCCATGAATTTCTTTTATGCCTGACTGAGCTGCCACCCCCTTCTCCCACTGCCACTACCTGGATGAAAGCCCTCATCACCTCATGCCTGGACTGTTGCAGAAGCCTGCTGATTACTCTCCCTGCATCAAATCTCTCCCCACTCCATTTCATCCTCCACTCAGTTGTCAAATTGATCTTCTTCAAGTGTAGTTCTCATCATGTCACACACAGTCCTCCCCTACCCCCACCCCTCCCCCCTTCCCCATTCAGTAAACACCAACAGCTCTCTCTTAGCCCTGGAGGTCCCCTGCTTGACTTTTAAAACCCTTCATAACCTGGTCCCTTCCTAACTTTCCAGTTTTCTTACACCTTATTCCCCTCCATGAATCCTCTGAGATCCAACAACACTGGCCTCCTTGCTTTTCCTTGCACAGATCACTCCATCTCTGAAATCCAAGCATTTGTATTAACTGTTCCCCATGCCTAGAACTCTTTCCCTCCTCATCTCCTCCTCCTGGCTACCTTGGCTTCCTTCAAACCTCACCTAAAGTCCCACCTCTTAAAAGAAGCCTTTTCCAGATCTCCCAAGTCTTAGTACCTTCCCTCTGAGATTACAATTTATCCTGATACAGAGTATCCTGAAAGTCTTAATGCAGTTTTAAGTTATTAAAACTTAAAAGCTAATGTTGAAAACTAAAATAAATAAATAGATAAATAAATAAAACTTAAAAGCTTTTAAAACTTAAAACTACACTGACTTTCGGGATACACTGCATATTATTTCTATATAGATGTTTGTTATCTCTCTTTTTAGATGTTATGCTTCTTGAGAATAGGGACTGGCTTTTTTGGTTTTTTACCTTTCTTTCTCAGTGCTCGCACTGAGCACAATGCCTACCTGAGTAGGTACTTAAATAAATTCTTATTGACTCCCTTCACCCTCTACCCCACCCCCTTTAGTTTCTTCCAAAGTCACTGATTCACAGAATCACAGAATTGGAAGATCCCTCAGAGGCAATATAGTACAGCCTGTACTTGAACAGGATCTGCTCTACAACATACCCAATAAGTGGTCATCCAGCCTATGTTTAAAGGCTTCCATTATGGAGAGACCGGCTACCTCTTATTTCACTTTTCAGATAGCTCTATTTGTCTAATTTTTCCTTATGTCAAGCCTGTGACTTCCATCAGCTGCTCCTAGTCCTATCTTCTGTGGACATACAGGACAAATCTAATCCCTCAGATATTTGAAGATAGATATCAGGTTCTCTTTAAGTCTTGAACTCCAGACTAAATATTGCCTATTTTTTCAACTGACCATCTTTGCATGGTCTCTAAGCCACTCCTCTTCTGGTTGTACTATTTTGGATGCCTTGACACTTGACACTTCCTTCTTAAAACCTGTTACCCAGAAATTCCTTTAGCCCAGAGAACTCTTATTGTCACCTTCATTTTTTTCCATGGCAAAAATTGCAGTTTTATGATTCTGCCATTATTCTTTTTACTATTTTTCATGTTTTCTTTTATTGTGTCTGTTATTTAATTTTTCCCATGTAAGTTATATTATACAGAGGCTTCAAACATGCAGCCTACAAGGGAGTTTCAAGTGTTAGGACAGCACTGAAATGATTGGACAACAACTTTAATTGACTAGATGAAATAGGAAAGGTGAAACAATGTGTTGCTTGCTAATAGGAAGAAAAAACTACATAGATAAGTTTTTAAATGCTTTACTCACAGTAATTATATTTTAACATCATTTACTAGAAAAAAGTCTAAAAGTAGAACTGTACTGTTGAAACTTTTTTTATTCTAAATGGAGTAAAATAGTCATAACTTAAAAGGTAATGAGACAGGGAGCTTGAACTTCCTAGAAAATATGAGACCTCAGGATTTTAAATGCTTCAATACATGAGTTTTTTCTACATTTATATATATATATAACTGTTAAAGGGCTAGAATTCTAGATAGACTGTCTAAAATCTAATGAGTGGTCGCCAATAAATTATAAGCTTTAGCAAGAGTTAGACTTTTAAGTATTTATTAAGGAGAATAAGAATTTGGTAAAGAGAGAGAGAAAGGCCTACATTCATCTATCTATTAAAGGGAGAGCACATTTCTCGCTCCCTTCTCCACCAGCGTCCTCAGGAAAGAGAGCAAGGCAGAGTGCCTGGCTCCCCTTTCCTCCTCACACCAGCAAACATCACTTCCTGATACCAAAGAAAAGACGCCTAGTCTTGCCCTCAAAGACCTTCCTTTCATGGCTGAGCTTTTCTACAGTAAGTCTCCAGCAGGTGGCGTCATTCCAATCGTTACATAACCAACACTTGATAATTTAGTATGGGGAAAAAGCCATAGTTTGTATTATGCAAACCACATATAATCAACAGAATATGCAAATTCGTACTTGTTTAAAGCCTTTAAGAACATTTGTACTTAAACTGCAAGTTTGACTGATCTCCACTGTGGTACAAAAGCACTTTAGAAAATACTTGAACTTCTAGTCCTATCTGGGCTTTCTTTCAGTACTTTAATAGATCTATACTCTCACAGATGGTGATCCTGACTTTATTGATACAGACAGATCACAGATCACCATACTTGTCCATCTTTCAATGATTCTTGTCCTTATTCTCCCATAAATCCTCCACAGGGTTCCATTCAACACACCAAAGGCCTCCTTCTAGACCTTAACTTTGTATTAATATTAGTATAACATGTGAGTTTTCTTTCTATCCATTTTTCCTCGTTCTTGCCATGCAATCAATCCATCTTTTTCCTCTGATACATTTTTCTAACATCCTTTATACCACTAAGCTTGACTTGTAGTTAATTCAGAGTTCTTCAAATTGGACTTTTCTCATACTACATAGCTGAAGCAGAGAATTTGTGTTGGAAACTACTAAAATGTAAGATTATTAGAGTCCATTGTGGTCCAATCTGGAGGTTTTGAGCAGTGAAATGATATAATGAAAATTCTGGTTTCAGAAAATTCCTATGATGCTGGTGTACAGGATAGATTCTTTAGCAGTTAGCGTGTTATCTTACTAGACTATAGTGAGTAAAGTACTTTGTAAACATTAAAGCATTATATAAAGCTTAGCTTTATATGTTACTACATACAGACCATGGTTAGCTTCAAAGCAGCTATCATCAGGTAGCTGTTTGGACCAATACCAAGCAGTAGTAGGAATGCAGTGACCAAAAGTCACTTGTAAGCATATCAGGTTTCTAGGCAGGGAAAATCATGATTTAAAAACATGCAGCAATATGTCACAATTATGTTGGTTAACTGTCAAGTTTTAGAATATAGTTTACTCAAAATGTGAAAAGTTAGAGGTGGCTCTGAAAAACTACAGGCAATTAAAAAGTAATTGTTAATCCAGTAACTCTTAAATTGCCTCTTGATCCTTATTCTCAAGTAAAATAAACCTAACACTTAACTACAATTCACCCAAAAACTTAGTACACTGTCTGGCACATAATAAGCATTTAATAAATGCTTGATGACTGATTGAATAGAAGCCAAATTAATTTTTTCCACAAGACAAAAGCAGCTGTGTATAGTTTAAAAGCCTAGAAGTAGACATCAGAAAGCTTCAGAAGTTCTAAAGCTTCTTTCCAACTTCATCTATAACTCTCAAAAAAATATTATTGTATGTGTCCTTAGCTTCCCCACTCCACTGTTATGATCCCTAATTACTATAATTAACATATGTATAGCCTTTTAAAGTAACTTTTGAAATTTGTGCTTTAGGGAGGTAGCTTTAGAGTATGCTATGTGGGTCCTTTCAGGCTCTTTCAACTTGATGTTTTATAAAGAGATTTGTTGCCTGAGTGCCAGTTAAGTGGGAGTATTACTCTCTTATTATTACCACTAATGTAGTGAAGGTTATAGCTATGCCTCAGCTGACAAGCTGACCACACCTCTCAGTTAATTATCTTGCCTCCTCCTTTGCTGAGTTTAAGGCTGTCCTTGTACTAACTCCCTTCTCTTTCTCTACCTCAAAATTCTCCATATTTTTTATCCATATTCTTCCCTTGTTTCTGAAAGAAAAAAGATATAGCTCTTCTCCTTTGCAAAGCTAATCTTTCCATTTGGGCCCTTTTTCCTCATTCTCTCTCATGCCTTCTGGAGCCTTGTTCTATAAATTATGCAATCTCACTCCTACAGCAATTATCTCCACGGATTCCTTTTTGCTACCTACAAACATACTTAGGGTCTCTCCATCTTAAAAATAAATCTTTCCATGTCTCTGTTTGACTAACACTTAGGGTTTATGAAGTCTAGTGCAGACTCTGCTACTTACCTTTGTGATTTTGCATGAGACCTTAACTTTTTTATGTCCCATATTTCTGAAGAGAGAGAGAGAGAGAGAGGGAGGGGGGAAGGGAGAGAAGGGGAGAGGGAGAGGATTTCAATGTGATGGCAGATACTTTCTGCATACTTTTCCAACCTAATAACCTCAAAATAAAAATGGTTTAAATGAGCCAACTCTACAGTGATTAAAGTTGAATGTACAAGATGAGAAGACAAAAACACAAGGTATTAGCCTGGTGAAATAACATTAGAAAACTTTAAAGGCCCTACTCTTGGCCCACACCAAGAGCACTTGTGCTCCAGGTCCAGCTGTGGGGATACCTGCTCCTCCTCATAACAGTGACTCAGTCTTTACCCCTACCATATTGCAACCACACAAAAAGGTAAAAACCATTGATTCTGCCTAGCCTTAGAATAAAAAGGTTGACTAATCATGGGGAGGGGATGACAAAAAACACAGAAGCACAGAACCAGTTAGTAACAACTTCCATACCCAAGGGAAAGAGAACTGGGAATCTAACTAGGGCTAGTCACAATGAAGTTTACTCTGAGCAAAGAACCAGCTAGTCTCCCAACACTCCCCAGCTTAGAGAGTCTCTCAACCTCAGAAGTCTGTACAGGAAAAAAATACATGTAATAATAGTGGAAGGGGGGCAGCTAGGTGGCGCAGTAGATAAAGCACCAGCCCTGGATTCGGAAGGACCTGAGTTCAAATTCGTCCTCAGACACTTGACACTTGCTAGCTGTGTGACCCTGGGCAAGTCACTTAACCCTCATTGGCCCCAAGCAAAAAAAAAAAGTAATAATAATAATAATAATAATAGTGGAAGGGGAGGGACCAAACAGTGAGTTGGGAAAACAAAGATGACTTGCTAGGAATATATTTTTAGGACTGAAGTACAAAAAGTCCAAAAGAAAATTTGGATTTAAACCTAGCTCTTAGCTCCTAAGCAGATAAACCCAAAGTGAGTTTCAAAAAGAAAAAGAAGTAAACATTCAAAAGAAGACCATCATAAATTGAATATATATTATGCTTAGAAGGAAAATTAACCCAAAACCCCAATGAAAAAAACCTCTGGATTCCCCAGAGTTCATGGCACCACTATGTAGTTGTTATATAGAACAGCAACTATATAGTCAAGAATGGTGAGAGAGAGAGAGAGAGAACTTTTAAAAAGTGATATTAGTACAGAAATTAGGTTGGAAATTAGAGCTCTTAAAACAGAAATAATGAAAACAAACAACAGAGTAGGCAATTTAGAATACATAATAGAAAATTGCTCCAAAGTATAGGTGCTCTGAAGAAGAGAATGACAGAGTTGGAATATAAAAATGCAGAAGTAGGGGGCAGCTAGGTGGTGCAGTGGATAAAGCACTGGCCCTGGATTAAGGAGGACCTGAGTTCAAATGTGGCCTCAGATGCTTGACACTTATAGACAGCTGTGTGATGGTGGGCAAGTCACTTAACCCCAATTGCCTCAAAAAGACAAAAACTATATATATATATATATATATATATATATATATATACAGAAGTAAAAGAAAATGTAGCATAAGAGAAGCAAAAGGCAACAACTTTGAGAGAACATACTGTTTCTCTGTAAGACAGAGTGACTAAAAGCAGGATGCACTGAAATAATTTAATTGTTCAGCTGTTTTTCTATCATGTCCAACTTTTTGTGACCCTATTTGGGATTTTATTGGCAAAGATACTGGAGTGGTTTGCCATTTCCTTCTCCAGCTCATTTTATAGATGAAGAACTGAGGCAAGCAGAGTTAAGAAACTTATCCATGGTCACACAGCTAGTAAGATGAGTCTTCCTGACTCCAGGCCCAGCACTCTATCCACTGTGCCACTTAGCTGCCCATAAAATTACTTAAGGGTAGGGGCAGCTAGGTGGCACAGTAGATAGAGCACCGGCCCTGGAATCAGGAGAACCTGAGTTCAAATCTGGCCTAGACACATAACACTTACTAGCTGTGTGACCCTGGGCAAGTCACTTAACCCCAACTGCCTCACAAAAAAACAAAAAGAAAAAAAAATTACTTAAGGGTGCTGCAAATAGATAAATTTTATAAGCTCAATGTCACATGGCAGCAAATGAAGAGAGAAACAATTCTTTGCACACCAGTCTCTTTCTCTTGGAATAAGGAAGAAAAGGCATACCCGTAGCTCTTCTCAGCAAAACAGTGATTCAAGACATTTCCAAAAGACTCATAATGGAAAATGCTTTCCACATCCAGAAAAGGAACTGTGGAGTCTGAATGCAGATCAAAGCATACTATTTTCACTTTTTTTTGGGGGGGGGGTTGTTTTTTTCTTGTGTTTTTTTCCCTTTTTGCTTATTCTTCTTTCACAGCATGACTAAAGTGGAAATATGTTTAATACAATTGTAAATATATTTAAAAGCTTCTTGAGGGGAAAAAAGCATAAGAAGAAGCGTTCTACATTATTTATAATACAAGAAATGCAAATCAAATCAACTCTGAGGTTTCTCCTCATATTAACAGAACTAATAAAGACACCAAAAGATAGGACTGGCTTTAAAGACAGGCACACTAATTCACTGTTTTTGGAGCCATGGATTGGTCCAACCATTCTGAAAATCAATTTAGAATTATACAAAAAATATGACTAAAAATGTCTGTACTTTTTTTTGGGGGGGGGGTAGGGCAATGATGGTTAAGTGACTTGCTCAGGGTCACACAGCTAGTAAGTGTCAAGTGTCTGAGTCCAGATTTGAACTCAGGTCCTCCTAAATCCAGGGCCAGTGCTTTATCCACTGCACCACTTAGCTGCCCAATGTCTGTACTTTTTGACTCAGAGTTCCCACCTCTACACATGTATCCTAAGGAAGTCACAAAAGACAAAAAACCAAGGATTTCACTTTTTTTTAGTAGCAAAAAAACCGAAACAAATTGGATGCCTATCAATTGATAGTTAAACAAATTTTAGTACACAAATGTAATGAAATATTATTGTCCCTACAAGAAATGATGAATATGAAGAATTTAGAAACACATGTGAAGACTAGTATGAACTGAACAGTATACACAATGACATCATGCATCAGTCTTCTTCCTTCTGCAGGAAGAAGAGAAATAATTCTTTGCACACCAGTCTCTTTCTCTTGGAATAAGGAAGAAAAAGCATACCCTTTCTCCAGGTGTCCTGCCTGGCTTCTTACCTGTGGGAAAGAAGAAAAATGTCTGGTCTCCTGTGAAGGGGAGAAATACCAATACTTCAGCTTCCCCTCTACCCCTACTGGTCCCTCATTTGAGCTGTTTTAGGTCCTGAGAGGACTCTACCCAGTGGCTAAAACTTTTGGGATGTTGGTAATCAACCTGAACTCATTCCTCAGTGATTAACAAACTCCTGCCTAGTTATACCCTCCCCCCCCCCCCCAGCCATGGATGAATCCATGGTTGTCATCATTCTCTTTTCCCCATTGCTAGATCTTTTCTTTTTATTCCCCTCAACGTAACCTCCCTACTCCCATACTAAGGTTACCCACCTTTTCCACTGAACTCTCTGGAATACATACTACACAGAGTAACAAACTTGTTTTCTAATATCCCAAAAGAAATTCTGAGAGCATGTTCAATTTAAATGGATGAGATTTGACCTTTTAGGTTAATCAAGTTTCTCTGTAAAGTGGGTGATGGGGAGATTACAGAGGTAGAGGTGATTATAAAACAAAAGCTTGACTTTTAGGCAATTTTCTCCAGGCTAGCCTGGGTGGGTGGTGGGTAAAATTTACAAGGGAAAGGAGCAATGAAAGGGAATATTAAATCCAGTTTAAGGTTTAGCAAAATAGAATCAATTTTCAATTTTACAATTCCCGCTTTGATTCTTGGCTAGCCACTCCTCCCATGAATTACTTAGTCTAATTAAAGTTACAGATCAAGGTATAGTAAAAAATCATATATGTCTTATCACCCTGTAAAGCTAAAACAATGATTACAGAAGCAAAAATGCTGTGGAAAGGGAGCTAGTATATCTGCTTGTTCTAATATATTGTAACCCTAATGGGAATATGGACTAATGAAATTTTATCCAGATATTCTACTAAAGAGGGACTAGTTTGAGTGGGGATAGTCCCAATACCATCAGGCTTAATCTTATAACAATTCACCCCTTGGTCTTTGAGACTGCCTGTGACAGACTCCTTGACGGACTCCTACAGGGGTAGTCACCTTCAGTATATAGGCTTTACAGATATAGCAGCACATCGAAAAGGAAGAGAAGGGAAGGGAGAACATTGTCTTCTTCCTAGTAACCCATTACCAACCTCCATTTCATCAGCACATCGTATCTTAGGGTTCTGATGTCTCATGGAGTTGTCTGGTTTCTGAAAATGTCTCCTCCTTAGTATTCAGGAATGGGCCTGCTCTCAAAGCAGCTCTGAAGGGAGGGACTTCTGGAAGGTCTGCTTTTCTCTGGTTCAGGTTACTTGTGGAGATTCTTAGATAATTCTGCTAAAGTCTGCCAATTATAAGATTCAATATGATTTAGTATGCCCTCTTAAATTTTGCTTTTCCAATAACTAGTTCTTGAAAATCAGCTCAAACATTATGGTTTTAACACTATTAAAAATTGAATTATAAAAACATCAAATTAGGAACCTGTAGTTCACTTTAAACTTCAGAGAATTTGTTTTTACATACCCCTTGCTCTTTCTATCTTTATCTAAACCCTGTACCTGATATAGACATTGCCAACAACTGGCGGAAGAAAGAATCTTAAAAAGAATCTATGAAAATCTTCCTTGTAAGATGAGACCTTCTGTTAAAAGACTTAATTTTTACCAAAGTAGACATGTAAATTAAGGTTAAGAGTGTTTTTCTAAATTGGCATTAATTCCATTATCATTTAATTTTTTTAACACCCACATCCATTTATTTCATTCTTTATTTCCAATTTAAGTCTCATAAAGAGAAAAACTTCAGTTTTACTACTATAACTGCCCTGTGATGTAAGTTACCAAGTTTTTATATTGATATATTTAGGAAATTTAAATAACAGCTGAGGAATCAAAAGCTAAACATTTTAAAACACAACAGAGAGCAAAACTCTGAAACATTTTAGATTAAGCATTTAAAAGAGGGTGGGGGCAAGGGAGCAGAAAATGCCTGGCTTGCGCAGAGGGTAAGCGATACAGGTTTATATGTAAAGTCCTGAATCCATTTTTTAGAACTTATTCTTAGAACTTGCTTAAGACCTGTATATCCCATTAGAATCATTTACATTTGAAATACATAATCGGGGGCTGCTAGGTGGTGCAGTGAATAAAGCACCAGCCCTGGATTCAGGAGTACCTGAGTTCAAATCCGGCCTCAGACACTTAACACTAGCTGTGTGACCCTGGGCAAGTCACTTAACCCCCATTGCCCCACACAAAAAGAAAGAAAGAAAGAAAGAAAGAAAGAAAGAAAGAAAGAAAGAAAGAAAGAAAGAAAGAAAGAAAGAAAGAAAGAAAGAAAGAAAGAAAGAAAGAAAGAAAGAAAGAATCATCTGATCTTGTTGCTTTTGTTGCTTTCCCAAAGTTTTCCACTTCAGCTAATTCCCCGCTTAGGAAGATAAGATAATTTAGGGATCTAATCCTAAACATGAATATATAGCCATCAGCACTCTTTATAGGTAGATGACTTTTATTCCTAGGGTAATTAGCTATACAAATGGATTTTCATAAAAGATGCTTATTTAACTTCAGTTATAATTGATAGCAAAAGACTTGGGATGAGATGTGTAAATATACTAAGAACTTAATCCCAGATTGTTGTATACAGAGAGCAGTGTATATTTCAAATGAGCTGTCTACACATTTTTAACCATACTAATTAATAGATTTATATCTTTGTCCCACAAACTTCTTCATGTTTCTAAACTATCTCCATACCATTCTGAGATTTTTCAAAGGCTTTAACTTATACAGGAACATATAACTATTAGCAAGCCCAAACACTCATTTATTTAGGATATGAAATTGCCTACTAATTCTGGTTGAAAACAATAAGCTCTTTCATCTTTATATCCTATTATAGTATCTCAAAGATACTGGAGTATTCCATCAACAAGATTCATTATATTTTAAAAATTAAAACTTTACCTGCCCTAGTTAAAGAGATTGAAAGGAAGAAGCACGGATATGGTTATAACAGCATGTTGCACCCAGCCTAAGCCTAAGGGCACAGAATAGATAAAGCATCCTTAGTTCTATTTGACTTCACTTAAGAGTTGAACAGCCAATCATATAGCAAAGTTCCAAATCATTCACAGGACACAGGCATCTACCTATAGTAGTTCTCAGGCTGAACTCCCTTGAGCAGCTAGGGGCACTTCCTGTGAATGATGGATTACTGACTTAATGATCAATCAGATAATTATATCTGAATTCAAAACTCAGAACATTTACCATTTACCAGATTTACCATAAGATTTCATCTGAAATCATAGCTTATCATTAGCTAATTATAGCTTAGGGCTGATACAGTTATTATTACTCTCATGTTGTTTCAATTTAGCAATAAAAGTTTACCAGATCTTCCCCAAAAAAATCACTCAACATCCTTTTTTTCTTTTTCTTCCCTGTCAAGTTTAAACTAATCCTGATGTAAAAATCAATTAGAAATTAACAAAATAATTACATTCTAGAATTTCACATAGTGAATATATTCATTCACTAAAAAAAGTCAGAAAAACACTGACTAATTACTGTAAATTTCAAGACTAACAGATATCCATTGTTTAAAGTATTATACATTAACCCCTTAAGGCAAAAATCTTTAAGACTAGAGTTTTTAAGACTAAATTGGCTCAAGATGTATCTTCAATAAATACTATTCCAGGTATAACTTCATAATTTTTCTTTTCATAAATCATTGCTATTCTGTAAACCACCTTGTAAATCCTTCTCCCACCCTTTGTCAAGGAGTATTTGTAATGGAATTGGGGGATCCAATTTTGTCAGTAAACCAATTCACAATTTCTTTCACAAGGCTGATAAGATTTTATGATCTTGCTCAAGCAGATGGTCCCAAGTAACCTGGCAAGTTTATAAATAAGCATATTTTACAATGATCTCTCTCTCTTTTTCCTTTTCCACAAAGTAGGCAATTATTATTCTTCCCTTTTAAAATATACCCAATTAAATGCATCATAGGTTTTAACCTCATTACAATAGTCTATTACCTTAATAATTTGACAATATTCAGATTAAAAGAGTTAAATTTTCTAATGATACAATTGCAAACCTTGTTTGACAAACTTCTGGTCACTCATTTCAATTAAGACATAAAACAGGGAGATATGTGATACATAGTTATCATGGAAGAGATTCAGGAAGAATTCCAAATTGAAAATGGATTCCTTATGATAGTCATGTCCTATAGATTCTCCTGTTTACAAATGGCATTTTGCTGGTTTCATCAAATCACAGAAAATTGCAGGATCATGGAAGAGATCCACGATTCTTCAGAAGAGTTTGACCTAATCATCTACAAGTAGATGAACAATGGCTATTATGTATTTGGTAGAAAACTGGCCTGAGAGCCAGGAAGACCTTAGCTTCAAGTTTTATCTCTGACACTTAATGGTTGTGTGACACTGGGAGAGTCACTTAACTTCTCAGTGCTCTAGGCAACTCTCTAAAACTATAAATTACAAAGAAAGTGCTGACCTATACTGGTAGTGGAAGTTCTTCACTAGGAACCTATACCAGTGAAACACAGTTCCCTTCCCTGTCACTAACCCTTTAATGTGGACTTAAATGGACCTATAAAACTTATCTGGAAGTATAAATAGCTAGTACAAATAGACAGGACCTAGAATTAAATAAGAAGAGAGTGGGACTCCATTGCCTTTAGGAAATTATAGTTTCTTGTTTCTTTTTTCAATTTTAATATTTTTTTTCAAAACTACATGTAAAAACAATTTTAACCTTTTTTTTCAATTTTGAGTTCCAAATCTTCTCCCAGCTCCACTTCCCCTCCCCTCATTAAGAAGCCAAGCAATTTGATAAAGGTTATATGTGTGCAGTCATATAAAATATATTTCCATATTAGTCACGTTGTGAAAGAAAACACAGACAAAAAAATAAACATAAAGAAAGTAAAAAAAAACAGTCTGCTTCAATCTGCATTCAGATTCTCAGTTCCTTCTCTGAAGGGAGATAGAATTGGCCCTTCAGAATGGTCTTGAATCTTTGTATTGCTGAGAAGAGCTAAGTCATTCACAATTGATCATTGTACAATATTGCTATTATTATGTACAGTGTTCTGGTTTTGCTTATTTCACTTTGTATCAGTTAATGTAAGTCTTTCTAGATTTTTCTGAAAGCATCCTGCTCATCATAGCACAATAGTATTGCATTACAGACATGTACCACAACTTGTTCAGCCATCCCCCAGTTGAGGAGCATCCCCTCAATTTCCAATTCTTTGCCACCACAAAAAAAAACTGATATGAATACTTTTATACATATAAGTCCTTTTCCTTTTTTAAAAAAAATCTCTTTGGGTTATAGTGGCATTGCCAAGTCAAATGGTATACACAGTTTTAAAGCTTCTTTGAAGACCTCAAACTTCTCCAAGAAACATAATAAATAATAATAATAATAGTAAATAACATTTATGTAGTGCTTACTGTGTGTCGGGGGCTGTGCTGAACACTTTGAAATTTGATCCTCAGAACAACCCTGGAATGTAGGTACTATTATTATCCCCATTTTACAGATGAGAAAACTGAGGCAAACAGAGCAGAGGTTAACACAGGTCATGGCTAATAAAGAATTTGAAGTCAAATTTGAACTCAGGTCTTCTTGACTCCAGGCTTGGCATTCTATCAACTGTGCTGCCAGCTGTCCCTCTTTAAAATACAAAAATATTCTATTTACATTGTAGGCTATAAACCATGCAGCATTATAGGCTCTGAGGAAATAAAAATGAGTATTACTAAGAGAACAAACCATTATTTGGTCCCCCACCCCCAGGAGAAAGGAAACTACCTTTCACTTTTCATAATTTACAAGTTGCATTGGTAGCCATTGAGTACCATCCAAATACCCATTAAAGCAGAATATTTCAGGGACCCTGAATCTTAATCTCAACGCCACATTTTGTTTTAAGAAAGAGGAAATAATACGTTTGTATTTCTCTCTTTTTTTCACTTCAATGTTATTAGAGGTACTTTTATTAGAGGTATTAATTGGCGGTTCCCAGGTATGAGTGCCAGTGGCTACAGAAAGAACAATAGGTTTGACAGTTGTTGATTTAGTTATTTTGCCAATGAGTTTCTTTTATTGTTTGTTTTAAGGCTCTTTTGATAGCATAAAAAGACCTGGTTTAACTGAACGCATACATATACTAGCCTATTTTAGCTATCTTCTTATGCTATTTCCAGTACTGCTGCCAGATTTTTTCATATATTTATATAAAAGTAAGAAATTATGGGAATATTTCTATTGTCAAATTTTTATGTCAAAATACCACTATTGCCTCCAGCAAACTGAAGCTAAATTAGTAACTGTTGCTAATATTGTATTAGTCATAGTTATCAAATAACTTTATTTTGGCTAGAAGCAAAGAGTTATTTGACTGGTATCTAGATTTGATATTTATTAATGCAGTTTTACTTATTTTAAGTATTAAAATGGCCCTTTGCCTATAACAAGATGTGCTTGTACCTGGTTTTTACTTCATAATTCCACTGTAAATATTGAAAACCACATGATGGAATCTCTAAAATAGGTGGAGACTTTTGAAAAACATTCAGTCTGTTTCCTGAGCCAAAATTCCATCACAAGGTTAAAAAAAAAAAACCTATGTATTTTCCATTCTTTTATCCTTGTTCCAATAAAACTTCACAAATTTATTTTAAGACTATAGGTTTACTTTCCATTGGTAAATTTTCATTCTCATCTTTGTCATATTCCACATATATTTGTGATATATGTAGTACAGATACAAGAGACCATGTGACTTTAAAATGATGAGACTGATTTTAGTGATATTTATTTAATAAATCATAACTTAGTCCCTTCTTTTACAGTACATCATGCTACGTGAAGTGGGGGAACAAAACAGGTCTAAGAGAGATTGCTTGATTATTCTGACTACAACAAAGGCCCCCCTGAACTCTACATTTTGGGTAACAGGGACCTTTTGTGAATAGGGAAGAGCATCTTTGGGACACCTTTTGTCAAGGCAAAAAAAAAAAAAATACACACACACACCAGGGAGATTCAGAGAATGAAAAAGAGAAATATTTTGTCTTTTCCAAAAAAAATTATTTTTACATAAGAAGATAAATCTTCCTCTAGTGTCTCATTACCTGTCTGACTCCTCTCAACTCGTCTCGGATCTTCACTTAATTTGTCTTATCCTGTATGGAAAATAGGTTAGAGTAGGAAGAGACTTGAGGCAGGGAGACTATGGCCCAGGTGATAGGTGATAAAGACTTGAAGTAGAATGGTATCTATACAAAGAGGAAGAGAAATAGATTAGAAATGTGTGGATTTAGAAATGACAAAATGTGGCAACTGACTGAATACATGGGACCTATTTCGATGGTAAGGTATTAAGGGTGACACTAAAGTTGCAAACCTAAGAGACCAGAAGGATGATGGTGTCTTCAACAGTAATAGAGAAGTACATACAGAACAGTGGTGAGTTTATGGGGAAAGACAATGAGTTCTGTTTTGAAGATGCTGAGATTGAAATGGCTCCAGAAGGATATTTGGCTCAAGATGTTGAGCAGGCAGGTACATTAGTGATATGAGTCTGGCACAGAGAAGAGACTAGGGCCGGATATGTAGATCAACAGTTTGATGATTTCCTCCCAATTCTGTTCAGCAGCATATGAATAGGAGTAAAGGAGGCAGATGGTGGAAGTAAACCAGGATTTGGGGTTTGTCAAGATATTAATGGTAGTAGGACTGGGGGAAAAGAGATTCAAGATTCAAGGATGGTGTAGAGTTGAGTTGGTTCATCAAGGGGTCAAGATAAGGAAGGAAGGAAATTGTAGCTAGTGTGTAATGGCTTGCCATTGTACAGTACAGTAGAGAGAATGAAGGTCACAGTGAGAAGGAAGAACAGGTTTAGATGGAATGATAAAAAATTATGAATAGACTCAAAAACTTCTAGTTCTAGTTCCAGTGCCTTGTATTTGAAAGTTTTAAGTGATATACTGGATGAAGTTTTAAAAAAATAAACAATTTTTGTCTTTGACTCCATGTTTTAGGGAGAATTCTATGATGGTTCAGAACAGATATTCATAGAAAATTTGGAAGGAGGAAAATATGTTAGTCATATGTTCATGCAAGGTGATGGGGGAGAGGAGTGTCCAGGAAAAATGAAAAGAATACATTTGGACAATATAAGAGAAACAATAATTCCAAATTAAGTAGCCTTGGTTAATGGAAATAAGGGAGCTAGGAGGAAAAAAGTAAAACTGGATGTAAAACTAAAAGATAAAGATATTTAAATGTATTTAGAATGGAATAGAGAATGGAATCAGAAACAAAAAAGGACAATTATATTAGCAAAGACATTTTTAGCTAATTAGAAAGGTGAAGAGTATGGAATATGATTTCAGAAATTTAAATGATACTTTTCTAAAGCATGAACTTGCCTTTTTGTAGTGGAGACAGAAAAACTTCTAATAAGTTTTAATAATTATGAAGGAAGAATAAAGGATTGAAAATTATTTTGAATTAGAGTATAGGAAAAAGCCAAGAGTCAAAAATGACTCTATGATAAGAAAGGGATTAAATTGAAAAGTGATTTGCAGAAAAGTAGTATCTAGTTCAAAATTTTGTGTTAAGAACATTAAACAAAACTGTTATACTTTTAATCCTTATTTGAACAGGCTACTTACTCATTATTCTTTTGAAACATTCTTGTTCTGTTTTATAGAAGGTCTTTAGGATAATTGGGGGGGGGGGAAGCACACAGACTATACCAGTCCTAAAATGTTATATTTGATATAGATTTTTCCCATGAAAATCTCAAAAAAATACAACTGAATTTGATCAAAGATAAAATAATTTCCATTATGTTCACATTTAAATGATGTTTCCTTTCTTTTACAGATAAAGCCTCAATTAAGCGACTAACAAAAAAGGTAAGCAAAGTTTTTCCCTTCTTTTTAAAAGATATATAACTGTTAAAAAATTTTAACTGATTCTCTCTGGTTTTGCCTTGTATATTTGAAGGCTATAAATGATGCACTGGATGAAGTAAAAAAGAATAAAAGTGGACCAACCTTTTTTAGAGATCTTGGTGATAAAGGTAATGCTTATTTTATTTCTTTTAAATTCCTATTTATAGGAATTTTGTCTAATTAAAGGATAATTTAGGAACTTTGTAAAAAGAGTATACACGTACGTAAATGTATTCCTTTCAAAGACTGTTGGTGTTTTAATATTGACTAGTAAATATGAAATATGTAATAAATATTTTATTAATCTTCAGTGGGAAATAGGCATCCCTGCTCCCCTGTGATTTTAGTCCTAGGAACTTTCCTCCATTGTTTCTAGCTCCTCTAGATATTTCTTTCAGTCCTTGATTCCTCCTCTGATCCATTTGTTCTTAATGTTTTAATGGATTTACTGAATTTGAATGTTCATTAAGGCAACATTAAGCTAGACTGCTAATGGTTTTTAATACAGACCATCTACTTTAGAAGTATAATCTGTCTTTATTCTCATATAATCCAGAAAAATGTGTCATGTAAAACATGCTAACCACCTCCAGATAGAGTGCTAATGGACTCAGAGTACACTTTGAAACCTATTTTCTTTCTTTTCTTTTAATTTTTGAATATGATTGATGTCGGAATTTGTTTTGCTCAACTATACATATTTAAAGCAGGTTTTGTTTTTCTTGCCTTCTCAAGAGGTGGGAGAGATGGGAGGGAAAGAATTGGGAACTGAAAATAAAATAAAACTACATTTTTAAAATAGGAAAAAGATGATGCTTATATGAATTGCTTTTTTAAAGAAAATATCCCTAAAGTTTCCTTTAGAAAATATCATTTGAAGACTTATTAATAAGACTAATCAAAGCTTCTCCATTAGTCCTTATACTTAAAGAACAGCAATCTGTATGATATAGCCATATCTTGCATGTAAAAAGTATCATCAAGGACATTTTAGGGCATATTTTGAGGCAACTAGGAAGTACAAGTGTAGTCAGAAAGATCCAGGTTCAAATCCATCCTCAGATACTGGCTGTGTGATCCTAGGCAAGTCACTTAACTTCTCTCGTGGTTACTTTCCTCATCTATAAAATGGGAATAACAATAGTTTCCCAGGGTGGTGGATTAAATAATAATAATTTTTCACGGTTGTTGTGTGAGATAATATAAGAGAAATGGGTATGAGAATATTTCTAAAGTGCTATATCAGGGCAACTCATTAATAGTTATTATGTGACCTTAAAAGTGAACTAGTCAGGGGCAGCTAGGTGGCACAGTGGATAGAGCACCAGCCCTGGAGTCAGCAGGACCTGAGTTCAAATCCAGCCCTCAGACACTTAACACTTACTAGCTGTGTGACCCTGGGCAAGTCATTTAACCCCAATTGCCTCACCAAAAAAAAAAAAAGTGAACTAGTCTTATAGCTACATTAAAAATAATAGTCAAACAATAAGAACTGACAATTTTATAGCCCTTTAAAATTATCTGAGCCTTACAAGAACCCTGTGAAATTGGTCCTACAATAAATATTATCTGCATTTTATAGTTGAGGCTCAAAGAGATTAAGTGACTTGCCCCAGGTCATATAGTACGTTCCAGAGACAGAATTTGGATCCAAATCTTCCTGACTTTTGATGCAGGACTCCATCCTGAGACCTTTCTAACAAATCAAGTGGTATTTTTGAACCCCAAACATACTAAGAGAGCAGGAAGCTATCTGGCTCATCATGAGAGTTCCTCTACATAGGATTTATGCAAAAACATTGCCCAGGCAGTGACCTTGGGTTCATAAAGGCCATGCCAGCAAGAAATAAACTTTGGCTGGTCCTAACAAGTTAAGTGGTAGAATGGATAGAGTGCCAGCCTCTGTCAGTAAGACCTGAGTTCAGTTTCTGCCTCAAACACTTTCTAGCTGTGTGACATTGGGCAAGTCACTTAATCCTCAGTCACTTACCTCAGTTTCCTCATCTGAAAAATGAGATAGAGAAGGAAATGGCAAAGCACTCTAGTATCTTTGCCCAGAAAACCCCAAATGGGGTCATGAAGAATTGGACAAGACTGAAAAATGACTAAACAACAACAGCCAAACCAAAAAGGGTTAGTACAAGTTATTTGTCATTTGAGTCCCTGTCTAACCAAATCAAGGACTTTTCCAGAAGTTTGGATGCCAAATAAAGGAGGTTTTTTTTCAGCCAGAGCAAATCATTAATCATATATACTAAGGTCTAGAATAGTTGCAGTCATCCTCAGTGAAACGAGTACCCATACCAATGGAATCATGAATTCTTGAAAGATTTTTAAGTTTCAACAGTTGTTACATGAGAAATCAACACTCTGACTAATTAATTAAAGAGATTAATTAACTAGTATTACTGCCTCTTTCATCGCCTCACTCTTCCACTATCATTAGCAAACAACCTCTCCTTTGAGGTTCATTCCTTCCAGCTTTATCACCCTATCAAGGTTCTAGTAACTATCATCTACCAGCCTCCAAGTCATTCTCCCTCCTTTCTCAAGGAGTTCAATACTTCTTCACCCTAATCCCCGTCCTTAAGCTTTGGAACTTGATGATGTCACCTCAAATAGCTTCCCAGTTCATCAGCCTCTTCAACTCCCATGGTCTGCACTTTCATTCTATCTCAGCCACAAGACTACCCTTGATTGTATAATCACCCACAAGTGTTTTCCCTACACAGATCCTTAACTCTGAATATGTGCTCTATCTGACCACAACCTCCTGTCCTTCCACTTCTCCTGTCCTTCCTTTTCTCCTGTGCTATAAATGTTCTTATTGAATGTGTGAGGGTTGCAAAATCTTGTATGACGATGATGTCCTTCTGAGCTGCCAGAGGTAGTAGGTAGAGACAACACCAAAGGAGCATAGTTGCAATGAATCTGTAATTAGGCATTCCTTTTTCCTTAGTTAGTAATGAGCAGGGAATCCTTATAGTCAGGGATCATGGGAATTTGAGGTATAGAATAGTTGTTTTAAAAAATGCAGATTATACCTTTATGTCTATATGTCTCTCTTGAGAGAGGCATAGTTTTAGTATGAGGGATATAGAGATGGAAATAGAGACATGGATATAGTTGGGGTTTTTTAGTCTGCATTTCCCTGTCTCATCCAAGCTGGATCACCATGGACACTGACCTGCTCCATTTCTGACCTGAGCCCATTCACAGTCTGGTGGCTTCCCTCTATCAGGCACTTATTCTGTGATTGCCAGACCTAGTGTGACACCAGTGGGCTTTAGCTCTACTTCAGCTCAGACTTCCCAGGCTCAAATGATCAGCCTCAGAAGCCTCCATTATGAGAAATTATAAGCATGCCCCTACACACACACATGCCGAACCAGATGTAATATTTGTAAAGAAATGCACTATTATTATTTTTTAATTAGGTACATGATGGACACTCTTTAGAAAATGGCTTTGATGCATCAGCTCCTTTCAAGTCTAGTCTATGAAGCCATCATATCAACTGCAACCATCACATTATTTTATGTATTTTTATGAAAGCTACTTTAAAAGTTCATCTTAAGTAAAATCATTTTAAAATGTTCCCTATGGGGCAGCTAGGTGGCACAATGGATAAAGCACCAGCCCTGGATTCAGGAGTACCTGAGTTCAAATCCAGCCTCAGACACTTGACACTTACTAGCTGTGTGACCCTAGACAAGTCACTTAACCCCCATTGCCCTGCCAAAAAAAAAAAAAAGTTCCCTACGATCTTGTTTGAAATTTTAAATTTGCTTAGCAAATTAATTTTTTAGATAGTGTAAAAATAAACAATCCAAGCTGCTGTCAAAATTTTCACAAATTCTATAATTACTTAGTAATAGTTGATTTTCTAGTAATTAGTTGATTTTACTTTCTCCATAGAAAAAGGTAAACTGAAGAATCATGTATCACAGGATTACTTGTTATAGGTAGTTTAGTGTTCCATATCACTAAAGACCTTGAATTTAGCTGGTCACTATGGACCATTTACTAGGATATAGAAATCTTTGTTATGTAGGATCCCTTCTTTGTAATCTCACTGTAATAGGATTCCTTAATGGATATATGATCTTATCCTAGTGGGTATCTCTACAAACCACCATCTTTCAATGCCTTCTCATTAATCTAATTCTTTTTTTTTTATCCCTTTCCTAAATCCTCCACAAGAGACCTTCTACTAGGCTAATGTGATGGTAGCCTTCTACTAGATTTTCAATCTTTTGTGAGCACTGCTGCAACACTGAAGCACTAAGTTGTCCCTCGTTCTCACTACATTATCTTCCAAACTCCTCTTCTGATCATTAATGATGATATCTTTTAAGTTATTTCTTGCATGCAAATCATCTATTGAAAATATACCCACTGTATATTTCTCCATTACCCTTAGGATCATTTCCAGTTTCAATTATATATAAATCATGATATTCCATTATTCATAGCCATATGTCAACAGAACATTCATATTTAAAAGATATGCTTTTTTTTTAAATCAAGGGGTGACTTGGAATCATTGAAAATACTGCAGTTTCTTGACTAGTAAAGTCTTAATTCAGATTTAATTCATTTTTAATTTCTGAATTTCTATTTTAGATTTTCATTCAAATTGAGAGTATACGTAAGATTGCAATATGACTAGGCCACTTATAAGTGAAAACCATTTCTAAACATTTATTCAGAAACACTTATTAAATGTCTGCTATATAGAAAGCATTATACTAGGTAGAGGGGGAGATACAAAGATAATAAATAAGGTCCCTACAACCAACTGATTGCTTCAGACTGACCTTCTTCCTAATTAGTACATTAGTTTGGTTCTATTCTAATACCAAAATACTCAGAAGTGAAATTGTAGTTCTGAATCTATACCAGAAAAAGTAATGGTATTATTACTTATACCAGTAGATTCTTATTTGAAAATAGGATGAACTTATTGGTATGTAATAAGTTCTAGATATGTGAAGGGCTTGAACATCCTGCCTCCCAGTGGCCAACTGTAAATAAGCTTAGTATTTTTATGATTAAAGATAATAAAAAAATTTTTCCTGGAAATGACCATCATTTTTAACTTTTATGATACTTTCTTTAATGTGCTTCTGTTTCATGTATTACTATATTTTTTTTAATTCTCTTGTATCCCTTCCTTCCTGTTTCCTACTAAAAATCACTCTAGTTAAGACCCTTATTGTCTCATTCCCAAACTATTGTGCTATCCTCCAAACTACCCTGTCAACCACCAGTCTTTTTTAATACACACTGTGCTACATATCACTGGCATATCATTCTTTTTTATCATACCCCTATCACATATTTACTGGCATATTATTCTTAAAATATGCTGAAATTCCACCCTCTGGCCACATAGCCTTCTACTTCTACCATTCCACTCTAATAAATTTTCTCTGTGGTTTTGGTATGACCTATCACTTAATCTTGATATTTCACTAATTTTTCTGAACCATCCTTCCCACACTGACTTCACCTGTCTTCACAGGCAGCCTTGATTCCACAATCTATCAGTCTCATATTTTAGTAGTTATTGCTATTGAATCACTTTGTTCCTGACCATATCCATCTGCAAATCCTTATCCCAGGGGGATTACCTCACCATATGATTAATTTAAATTGTCCATAAAATGAGAGGTACTATGGTATAGTGAAAAGAGAAATTGCCTTAGAGCCAGGCAGGCCTAAGTTTAAGGTTGGCTTCTGACTTACTGGCAGTGAGACCTTGAGTAAGTCACTAACCCTTTCAGTGCTCTAGAACAATGGTGTCAAACTCAAATAGAAGTGGGGCCACCAAACTCTACATATGGATGCCTGCAGGCCACCTTTATTGGAAATAAAACATTAACATTACCTATATTTTATTTTGTTAATTTATTTTGTTAAATATCACCCAATTACATTTTGCTATGGTTCAGGAGCAGTCAGCAATGAATAATAGGTGGTATGTTTGGCACCTTTGCTCTAGACAACTTTTAGATCAAAAATAGGAAATACACATGGCCAGTTGACCACATTACTGACACAATATTCCTAAATGTGACTGGAACCATATTAAAATGTAAGTAGGAAATATTTAATAAAGTAAATAAAAATACAGTAGAGCATAGATAATGCTTTGTGATTTTCTAAGTCAATATGCAGCCCAAAGGGATCCTTATGTGGGTTTTCTATTTGAGTTTGACCCTACTGTCTTAAATTATAAGTTGCAGAGAAGGTACTAGCCTACATTAGTAGAGTTTCCTCATGCAGATGTGCCCTATATCAATGAAATCACGGATGCAGTCCTTGTCATATAAAATGATAGGCAGAGTGGTATAATAGAGTACAGGACTTGAAATAAAGAAGACTAGGGTTCGAATCCTGTTTCTGACACTTATTGTGTGACCCAAGGCAAGTAATTTAATTTCTGTGTTCCTCCAGAAATTCCCTGGGACTTAACCTACTCATTTATAGGTGGCTTATAATCTTCCACATTGGGAGTTACCCACATTGACTAAAACACATATTCTTTGTGTATTTGTATATGAAATGCAGTCACTAAATTGACATAGATAAACCTAATCAGAAATTAAAACATTGAAACCATATCTATGTAATATTATCAGTAGTATTTTTGCCTTTTAGTTGTCCTTTTAAAATTATGTTTATACAAATATTTATAATTTGATATTCTATGCTCAGAATTTTGAAATGTTCTAATACTTCAAGTGTCTGTAATTTCACCTGAGACTTCACTCCAGTAACATAGCTCACATCTTTTCAGAACTTAATAGACAATCTTTCAGACTTATGAGCAAAAAAATGCATCATTCTCAGCCAACCTGATGAAGAACCTCTTGAACTTAGCTAGACTGTTCTTCAGATATGGCTGTCCAGGGCAGCTAGGTGGCACAGTGGATAGAGCACTGGCCCTGGATTCAGGAGGACCTGAGTTCAAATCCGGCCTCAGACACTTAACCCTCATTGCCCTATGAAAGAGAGAGAGAGAGAGAGAGAGAGAGAGAGAGAGAGAGAGAGAGAGAGAGAGAGAGAGAGAGATGGCTGTTCATCACTATCCCACACTATGCACAAGGCCTTTCTAGCTTGGTAGAACTTGCCATTTCTTGTGCTACACTTGTCTATCCCAAAGTCAACTTCATGCTTTGATGAAGCATCAGAGTAGGATTTTAAATAGAGGCAGAATAAGAAAGTTAAGGTGAAAGAATACTTTCAGCTGAGAACCATAATAGGGAAGGTAAAAATTGAATTGATCCTTGAATGTAAAGAAGAATTTAGTTCCAGGGCAGGGGAATGATTACATGAATGTGGAATCATGAAAAATCTTTTTTCTTTAATTTAATTTTAGCATTTCCTTTAAGAAGTTTAAAGTATAAAAAACCTCACAGATAAAACAAGCAGAATGATAGTCAAGTTTGGTTTTTTTTTTTTAATTACAAGTTTTTTGAGGTATAACTCTCATCTAGGCCCTTCCACTCTACCCTTATCAACTCTCTGGTATGTGGCGGTTGCAGTTATCTAAACTGTCAGTTACAAGAACCTATACTATGGTGATAGCAATAAAAATATAGAAAGGGAGATTGATGGGGAATATTCTTCAGAGGTAGAATTAAGAAAACTTGATGTGAAAGATGAAGGAGAGCAAAGAGTCAAAAATGACTCCAAAATTTAATATATGGCAGACTGACAGAAATGGTGAAATCAGAATAAGGTTAAGGGGGAAGATGACAATGTCAGTATTAGACATTAAATTTATACTGCTGACCTAGAAATCCTTGTAGAGATTTCCTGTTTACAACAGGAGATGTAGGTTTGGAACTCAGAAGACAGATCAGAGCTGAAGATAACAGGTTTGGGAACCTTCAGCGCAGAAGTCATAGTTGCAGACCTAGAAGTAAATGAGATTACCAAGAGAGAGAATTTTATAAGAAAAAAGAAGAAGACTAATGTGTAATTTAAATTTCTAAATGTGGGTTCTAATCTGTCCCCCCAGTTTGGGGGGGAAACTGACTAAAATCACTGATAAACAAGTTTAGGTTTTTAAGGGTTTATTGAAAGATGGTAAAAGAAAGAGAAAGATTGAGAACAGAATTCCTACAACCTGGCAATCCTATCTTTCCTCAACTCCTCTGTGAAGTCCCCTGCTGCCACCGCAATGTCAGGAACCAAAAGAGAGGGAGCTTCCTGCACAGGCTCAGTTTCCACCTTCCTGTCCCCTCCCAGAAATGGGAGGTTCTTCAAGCTTATTGGTTGACTGGGCCAGAAGGTGGTCAAAGTTCAAAATTGTTTGCTTCTGAGAACCATGCTTTCTTTTTTTTTTTTCCTTTTTTTTTTAGTGAGGCAATTGGGGTTAAGTGACTTGCCCAGGGTCACACAGCTAGTAAGTGTGTGTTAAGTGTCTGAGGCCAGATTTGAACTCAGGTATTCCTGACTCCAGGGTCGGTGCTCTATCCACTGCGCCACCTAGCTGCCCCGAACCATGCTTTCTTAAGTACTCTCAAGTACCAGCCAGATGTGCTTAGAATCTAGTTAACTAGAAGTCAGCCATTAATTCAGTCAACAGTCAAGTCCAATTAAATCAGTTTAAACCAATCTCCAGGTGGGCCCCTGAGTATCTGCTAAATCTATTATCTTAACACTAATAACAAAACCTTGGTAAACCACCCATCTTACAAAACTGGAAAGACAAATAGCCAGGGAAGACAGAGAAAAGAGCTACAGAGCTGTAGAAGGGCATCTAACTCAGTGTGTTACCTCTAGACAATAAGGGTAAGATAACAGTGTCACTTGATGAAGAGAGGTTGGTAAGTTTGAGGGCTAATTTTGTTTTTGTTTTTAATCAAAAAAGTGACCTTTCAAAGGATAAGAATAGGCATTTTTCAGACAAAGAAACCAATGCTATCTATAGTCATATGAAAAAATATTCTAAATCATTATTGATCAGAGAAATACAAATTAAAACAACTCTGGGGCAGCTAGATGGTGCAATGGATAAAGCACCGGCCCTGGATTCAGGAGTACCTGAATTCAAATCTGGCCTCAGACACTTAACACTAGCTGTGTGACCCTGGGCAAGTCACTTAACCCCAATTGCCTCACCAAAAAAAAAAACAAAAACAAAAAACTCTGAGGTACCACCTCACACCTATCAGAGTGGCAAATATAACAAAAAAGGGAAATATTGGGTATTGGAGGGAGGTGGGAAAACTAAGAAACTAATTCACTGTTGGTAGAGTTGTAAACAGATCCAACCATTCTGGAGAGCAATTTGGAACTGTGCCCAAAGGGCTATAAAACCATGCATACCCTTTGATCCAGCAATAGCACTGCTAGGTTTACATCCCAAAGACATTCCAAAAAAAGAGAAAAAGACCTATGTGTACAAAAATATTTATAGCAGCTCTTTTTGTGGTGGACTGCCCATCAATTGGGGAATGGCTAAACAAGCTGTGATATATAATGGTGATGAAATATTATTGTGCTATAAGAAATGACAAGCAGAACAATTTCAGAAGGGCCTGGAATGGCTTGTATGAACTGATATATAGTGAAGTGAGCAGAACCAGCAGAACATTGTGCATAGTGACAGCAGTATTGTTTGATGAAGAATTGTGGATGACTTAACTATTCTCAGCAACACAATGATCCAAGATATTCCCAAAGGACTAATGATGAAGCATACTATCTACCTCCAAAGAAAGAACTGATATTGATTGAACACAGACTGAAGCATGCTATTTTTCACTTTCTTTCATTTTTTTCTTTTACTCAAATTTTCTTATACAAAATGACTAATATGGTAATGTTTTACATAATTGCACATGTATAGCCTAAATCTAACTGCTTTCCACATCAGGGAGGGGGAAAGGAAGAGAGGGAGGGAAGGAGGGATAAAATTTGGAACTCAAAACTTTAAATAAAAATTTTTATTATTTTAAAAAATAAAAATGAAAAGATTTTTTTAAAGTGACCTTTGATATAGCAGCTAAAATAGAATTTTGTGGATAGAAAACATTGCAAGAAACTGAGGACAGAATAGATGGTTAGGAAATCAGATGTAGCCTTGTTTGTCAGCAAAAGGAGAGAGTGATAGAATGATAACTGTATTAGGTAGAAGAGGTAAGAGCATTTCTTAAATGTCGAGGAATGCTGGGCATGTTTGGGGGCGGATCAGAAGGAATTGTTGGCAGTGGAGATCTTATGTATAAGATAGAGGAAATGATTCCTGAAGCAACTTCCTATAAGAAATGGGAGAGGGGCAGCTAGATGGCGCAGTGGATAGAGCACTGGCCCTGGATTCAGGAGTACCTGAGTTCAAATCCGGCCTCAGACACTTAACACATACTAGCTGTGTGACCCTGGGCAAGTCACTTAACCCCAATTGCCTCACTAAGAAAAAAAAAAGAAAGAAAAAGAAATGGGAGAAAAATAAATAAAGGGCACAGGTAGAGAGATTTTCTGTAATGACTAGTAGAGCTATGTCTTCTGAGACCAGAGAGTAAAAGAACAGAATGAGATGAGGAATAGGAACGGAGGTTAAGGAATCTCTTGTCAGATGGCCTTGATCTAAGTGAAGTATGAATCAGTCAGAATCAATAAACATTTATTAAGTGCCAAGATATTAAGTTCCAGTCACTGTACTAAGTGATGTGTTTACCAAAAAAAAAAAAAAAAAAAAGGCATGACAGTCCCTGCTCTCAAGGACCCTACAATCTAATGGGGGAGAAACAGCATGTAAAAAGAAGCTGAAAAGGAAAGTGAGGGCAGTTTGCACAGGGACATGATGAAATCCAACATTGGGGTTTAAAAATGATCAAAGGAGTTGTGAATTGTGATTTTAACTTACAGGACAATTAGTTCCTAGAGTCCGGAAGAGAAACCACATAGGAAACAATGAGGTCATTGCCCTGGGTGCCCTCCTTAAATGGTAGAAGACCTGAGAAAAGTTCTCCAAAGGACACCCTCTCCAACCAGACAAATAAGAGAGGCAGAGTTGATGCAAGTTTGAGTTGATTTCATCTTCCAAAATGTTAAGTTCTCTTCAATACATACTACCCTTGGGGGTCCTTCCCTCCCACTTGGAGAGATATGGGAGGGGGAGGTTTAACATGGAGAGTTTCTTCCAGATCTTCCACCATTTAAGGATGGTACCTAAGGCATTCATCTCATCATTTCCCACCCAGATGCTCTCCTGGACTTTATGATATCCTAACAAGATATTGACTCTGAAAATCATACCTCTTCAATGAGGCTTAATCTACCACTATTTTCATATGGGGTAGTATACATTTAGAGGAAATGTTTTCAGAAAAGATAATTATGCAGAAGAAGAAAATGGAACAGTTGCTGTGGAGAATGATTTAGCTAGTCTGCAAAATTAAAGCACAAGAATTGTTGAGTAGCAGTGGATAAAATTAGCCAAATTTTGTGACCTGCTCCCACAGAGTTCAGCAGTATAAGAACAGAAATTTGATGGTGAAGTTACTCTCCTAGGGAAAAGGATTTGGAAGTGAATAGGGTCAGGGAGAAAGTGATTCAGAAGCAATAACCATTGAAAACTTAAAGTGATAGACCACGGAATCAGGGCTGCCTGTAGAGACAGGCAGAGTCAGTTTGTGAAAGATGATCTAGAAAAATTAGTGATACATCAAGATCAAATGATAAGTCACAATAAATCCAAACAGAATATTTATTAGACTAGATTGGGTGAAGCAGAAGGCTATGTGGCCAGAGGGCAAAATTTTAACATTTTAAGAATAATATGCCAATGTTATGCAGGATGGCGCATAGTAGAAAAAGACTGATGGTAGACAGTCTAGTTTCAAGGCTACTACAATAGTCTGGGATTGAGATGATGAGAGCCTTTACAGACTAATTTTGGTAGTAAACAGAAAAGAAGGAATGCAAGAGATTTTTTTAAAGGTTTGTCTTTTCTAAAAAGCTCCTGTCATGAAGTGGGGGCCCAATACAGGTAAGCATTTTACATAAATAGAATTCTACTTTTACCTCATTGAGGGGTGGGGGGAGCAGGGCAATGAGGGTAGTGACTTTTCCAGGGTCACACAGCTAGTAAGTGTTAAGTGTCTGAGGCTGGATTTGAACTCAGGTCCTCCTGACTCCAGGGCCGGTGCTCTATCCACTGTGCCACCTAGCTGCCCTAGAATTCTACTTTTTAAAAAAAATCTGAGGGGCAGCTAGGTGGCACAGTGGATAGAGCACCGGCCCTGGAGTCAGGAGGACCTGAGTTCAAATCCAGCCTCAGACACTTAACACTTACTAGCTGTGTGACCCTGGGCAAGTCACTTAACCCCAATTGCCACACTCACACACACACAAAATCTGATCATGGGTGATTCAGGTTTCACTATAATTGGAATGAAAATTCCAGTTCACATTTTTACATATTTAAAGTTAATGTATTATTTCTGAAAAGTTACCTTCTCTTATTTTGAAGTTGAATTAAAAGAGTTTTTACTTGTTATTAATTTTTTTAATCCCTACATTAATCCTTTACCTTTTCCTGAAGATATCTAGTGTTTATACGAAAGAAGAATAAATTAAATATGCTTTGTCATATTTAATGCCTAGGAGGAAAACTGCTCTAATTCTATTTGAATGATCAAAGTATTTCATCCTTTGGCTGCATTGAAAAAAGCCGAAAGTAGCTTTCCTCTAATTCTTAGGGGAATATGGCAACACAAAAAACTGCCAGATTGCTAGATTACATTGATAACACTGCTAGGCTTTGTGCCAAAAGGACATCTCACCTTTTTAAAAAATGCAAACATGTCCTTTCTGCAAGGTGAACTCTTTTTTCTTTTGAAGGAAAATTCCAGCATATTCCTTTGAAACACCGACTTAAATAAAAAAACCTGAATAAATATAGAGATATGGCAGTGTCAAAATAACATCATACAGTCTAAAGATAGGGTTTATATAAACAGTATGGTTCAGCAATAACATTCTAAGCATCTGCCCTTTGATAAAGCTTTAAGAAGACTGAAACTTTGGGCGTTTATAAAAAAGAACAGTTACTGAAAAGTATTTAATACTTTCAGCTTATAAATTAAATGTCACCCCTGTTTTTAAGGTGTTTTTTTTTAATTACACTTCAGAGAAAAGCATTTTTTATAGTTTAAAATAGGAATTTAAGTAAAACATCCTCAAGAACTCTTGAGAGAGGGGCAGCTAGGTGGTGTAGTGGATAGAATACCAGCCTTGGAGGCCCATATTACTGGATCAAAGAGTTCATAGCTGGGAGTAAGGTGTAGAGACTGGAAAAGTAGGAGGGGATTGGTTATTAAGGGCTTGGAATGCCAAATAGTATTTTTTTTTAATTTGACCCTGGAGGTCACAGGAGTTTAATAAGTAAGGGGTGTCAGGGCCAGACCTGAACTTTAGGAAATCACTTTGATGTCTGAATGGAGGATGCCCACAAGGAGCTTACAGTCTATTGGAGAAAACAGACACATAGATACATAAGTACATTCAAAATTGATATGAGATCATTTTGGTTGAGAGGAAGGAAGAAAAATTACAGAAATTAGGAAAAGACTTATTTAGAATATAGGCTTGGGCTATCTTGAAAAAAAAACCTAGGGATTCCAAAAATCAGAAGTGATGAAGGAATGAATTCAAAATATTACAAAAGGGCAGCTTGGTGGTACAGTGGATAGAGCACTGGCCCTGGATTCAGGAGGACCTGAGTTCAAATCCAGTCTCTGACACTTGACACTTGTGACCCTGGGCAAGTCACTTAACCCTCATTGCCCTGCCCCCCCCAAAAAAAATGGGTACATGATTTAGATATAAAGGGTGACACCATAAGTAAATCAGAAGAGCAAGGAATAATAGTCTCCCTGTCAGATCTGTGGGAAAGGGAAGAATTCATGACCAAACAAGAGATAGCATTGCGAAATGTAAAATCGATAATTTTGATTATATTAAAATTTTATACAAACAAAACCAATGCAACTAAGATTAGAAAGAAAACAGAAAGCTGGGAAACAATCTTTAAGCAAGTATCATTAATAAAGGCATAATTTCTCAAATATATAGAGAACTGTGTCAAATTTATAAGAATACAAGCCATTCCCCAATTGATAAACAGTCAAAGGATATGGACAGGCAGTTTTCAGATGAAGAAATCAAAGCTATATGCTTATGAAGATATGCTCTAAATGACTTTTGATTAGAGAAATGCAAATTAAAAGAACTCTGAGGTACTACCTCATACCTATCAGATTGGGTAATATGACAGAAAAGGAAAATGATAAATGTTGGAGATGTGGGAAAATTGGGACACTAATGCACTGTTGGTGGACTTGTGAACTGATCCAACCATTCTGGAGAATAATTTGGAATTATGCCCAAAGAGGTATAAACTGTATATACTCTTTGACCCAGAAATACCACTACTATCTCTGTATCCCAAAGAGATCATAAAAGGGGGGAAAGACCCACAGAAATATTTATAGCAGCTCTTTTTGTGGTGGCAAAGAACTGGAACCTGAGGGGATGCCTATGAATTGGGAAAGGCTGAACAAGCTACAATATATAAATATAATGGAATACTATTATTCAATAAGAAATGATAGACAGATTTCAGAAAAACCTGAAAAGACTTATGTGAAGTAATGCAAAGTGAAATGAGTAGAACCAGGAAAACATTGTATACAGTATCAGCAACATTGTGTGATGAACAATTATGAATGATTCAACTATTTTCAGCAATACAATAATTCAAGACAAGTACAAAGGACTCATGAAGGAAAATGCTATCCACATCCAGATAAAGAACTGATAGACTCTACAGTTCAAAGCCCTTTTAAAAAATTTTATTCTTTTTCATGGATTGTTTTTCCTTTTTATATGTTTTTTCTTTCACAACTGTGACTAAAATGGAAGCATATTTTACATGATAGTACATATATAACCTATATCAATTTGCCTACCATTTTTGTAAGAAAGAAGAGAAAAAAATGAAACTCAAAATCTTGCTAAAAATTGTCTTTACATATAATGGGGCGGGGGAACCAAATATTGTGTTTTTAAAAAGAATCTATTATGATCCTAGAGGTGATTGGGAGCCACTAGAGTTTATTGAGTACAGAAGTGACATGATCAAACCTGTGCTTTAGGAAGTTTAATTTGGCAGTTGAGTGGAAGACAAATTAGATTGGGAAGATTGAGTCAAAGAGTCTGATTAAGAGGCAGTCTAGGGGGCAGCTAGGTGGCACAGTGGATAGAGCACCAGCCCTGGAGTCAGGAGTACCTGAGTTCAAATCCGGCCTCAGACACTTAACACTTACTAGCTGTGTGACCCTGGGCAAGTCACTTAACCCCAATTGCCTCACTAAAAAAAAAAAAAAGAGGCAGTCTAGGTGAGAGATGATGAGGGTGTTGAATGTTTGAAAAGAAAGAATGGGATATATACAAGAGATATTATAGGGATAGAAACAATAATCAAATATGTCAAGTGAGCCAGACATTGAGGTTGTGAAACTGAGTAATTGGAAAGATGATGGTGCCAGCAACAGAAGTTAAGTTCAGAAGAAGGGTGGATTTTGAGGGGAAGATAATGAGTTTTGTGTTGCCATGTTACATTTGAGATGCCTATGGGATATCCAGTTCAAAATGTCTACTAGAGGACTTCCGGGGCAGAGCCAAGATGGCAGAGGAAAAGCAGTGAGCTCTTGAACTCATGACACAATTGCTCCAAAAAACATCCAAATAATGCCATAGGACAGTCCCTGGAGCAACAAAACCCACAGAAGAATGTGCTGAAATTATCTTCCAACCAAGGACAGTTTGAAAGGTTGGAAAGAGGGAGCTTCTGTGCTGAGACAGGAGTGGAGCACATCCCCACAGTCACCCTGATGCAGATCCATTCCCAGGAAGGCCTCACCAAAGAAAGAGACCCCCCAAAGCTTCTGAATCAGCTGCAGCGCCAGTGTCATCTGGAACTAAGCTCACAGTCTGGTGAGAGGGCTGAGCCCTTGGCAGGGGGGAGACCACAGGGGTCTGTGCTGGTGCTGAGGCAGAACTTGGGTTTTTTGACCCTGCTGGGAACCAGGAGGTAGGCTTGTATTTTCATACATATAGGTTCTTTTCCTTTAATCTCTTTGAGATATATACTTAGTAGTAGTAATGCTGGGTCAAATGATATGCAGTTTTATAGCCCTTTGGGTATAGTTCCCAACTGTTTTCTAGAATGATTGGACAAGTTCACAACTCTACCAACAATTCATTAAGGTACTTATTTTCCTTCATCCCTTCTAACATTTGTTATTTCTGATTGGTGTAAGATGGTACCTCATAACTGTTTTCATTTACATTTCTCTAATCAAAAGTTATTTGGAGCATTTTTATAGCTTTGGTTTCTTCCCCCTTCATTTTTATTGGAGATAACTCCAACATAATTGACTCATATCTATATATATATATATAACCTATATCAGATTACCTGCTGTCTAGGGGAGGGGGGAGGGAGGGGAGGGAGGGAAAAAAATCTGAAATTGGAAAGCTTTTATAAACAAAAGTTGAGGACTATCTTTACATGTAACGGGGAAAAAATTAAATACTTTATTAATTAAAAAAAAAGATAATTGACTCATATCTGTGCCCTCCATGTAAATTCCTTTTAACTTCCCTAATAATGATAAAGTTCCTAGGAGTTACATGCATTATCTTCCTTTATAGGAATATAAATAGTTTAACTTTATTTAGTCCCTTATGATTACTCTTTCATATTTACCTTTTTATGCTTCTCTTGAGTCTTCTGTTTGAATGTCAGTTTTTCTATTCAGCTCTGGTCTTTTCATCAGGAATGCTTGAAAGTCCTTTCTTTCAATATAGATTTTTTTCCCCTGAAGGATTACACTCAGTTTTTCTGGTAGGTTATTCTTGGTTTTAATCCTAGCACCTTTGCTTTCTGGAATATCATATTCTAAGCCTTCCGCTCCTTTAATGTGGAAACCACTAAATCTTGTGTGATCCTAACTGTTATTCCTTGATATTTGGATTGTTCACTTCTAGCTGCTTGAAATATTTTCTCTTTGATCTTGGCACTCTGGAATTTGACTATAATATTCCTGAGGGTTTTAATTTTGGAATCTTTTTTAGTACATGATCAGTGGATTCCTTCAATTTCTATTTTACTCTCTGGATCTAAGCTATCAGGGCAATTTTCCTTTTTAATTTCTTGAAATATGATGTCTAGGATCTTTCTTTGATCATGGCTTTGGTCTTAATTCTTAAATTATCTCTCTTTGATCTGTTTCCCATGTCAATTGTTTTTCTGAGGAAATATTCCACATTTTTCTTCTATTTTTTTTTTCATTTTTTAAACTTTGTTTTATTGTTTCTTGCTGTTTCATGGAGTCATTAGCTTCCACTGGCCCAATTCTAATTTTAAAGGAATTCTTTTCTTTAGTGAGAGTCTATAACTTTTCCATTTGGCTAATTTTGCTTTTTAAGGAGTTCTTTTCTTCAGTGAATTTTTGTGCCTCTTTTACCATTAGGCCAGTTTTGTTTTTTAAGTCATTATTTTCTTCACTGTTTTTTGTGCCTCTTTTACCAACCTGTTAATTCTCTTTTCATAATACTCTTACATCACTCTCATTTCTTTTCCCAATTTTTTCTCAACCACTTATCTCTCTTTCTTTAATTGTTCTAGGAGTTTTTGTTAGGCTTGGATCCAATTAGCATTTTTCTTTGAGGCTTTTTTGGTAGCTGTTTTCATTTTATTGTATTTCTGAATTTATGTTTTGGTCTTCCCTGCCACTGTAGTGGTTTTTTATAGTCAAATTATTATTTGTTGTTGTTTGCTCATTTTTCTAGCCTGTTTCTTGACTGTGAGCTTTATGTTAAAGTGATTGTTTTGTTTATTGTTTTTTTCAGGGCAATGAGGGTTAAGTGACTTGCCCAGGGTCACACAGCTAGGAAGTGTCGAGTGTCTGAGGCTGGATTTGAACTCAGGTCCTCCTGAATCCAGGGCTGGTGCTTTATCCCCTGTGCCACCTAGCTGCCCCCTTTATGTTAAAGTTGGGCTTTGCTCACCTAGGGTTGGGAAAGCACTGTCCCAAACTTCAGACTTTTTGGCTATTTTCAGAGGTAGTTCTGGGCAGGTCTATAATTTTTTGGTGTTTTCAAGGTGGTATAATCCTAGGAGAGATATGGTGATTGCTTTCCTTGTCTATGTGTTGGTTTTTACCAAGGAGAGGGCCCTAGTCCTTCCTCTGTGGCTGCATGCTAGTGCTTCCCTTTGCCTTGGAACTGTGATCAGGGTCCCTGTTCCCTTGTGACCAACAACCAGAGCTCCTCTTCACTCTGGAACTGTGACCCAGAACCACATCACGGCAGTAAAGTTGCCCATCAGTGCCAATTGTACCCAGTGCCAGTAAAGAGTTCCTTGTAATTTCTTTCTGACCACTTGTCCAATCCCCTTACTATCTCTAGGCTGAGAGGTCCCAAAACTGCTGCTGCTATCTCCACCATGTGTGCTCTGGACAGACCTCCACTCCATTGTTACAGATTTCTCCTGCCTATCTCTTAAGTTTTCTTAGGCCAGAAAAATATCTCACCCTAACTTTTTGTTTTCTCTGCTGCTCCAGAATTTGAGGTGTTACTTTAAAGTTGTTTAGAGAGGAATGTTGGGAGAGTTCAGCTGGGTAGCTACCCCTAATCTGCCATCTTGCCTCTGCCTCCTATCATATAAAGTATTAATGATATAAAATGATTGGTCTATGATATTAAAGGCATTAATCCTTTCTTTCAATATTACCATTATAAGTGTTCCACCATACCTAAGTGAAAATATTTTTAAATAAATTCATTGAGATTTTACAATTAGTTTTCCAATTACTTTCTTTTAATTATGTGAACATCTAGTTTTCACTTGATATTTTCTGTTGCTTTTTCTTCCAGGAGTGATTTCATATACTGAATATCTATTTTTGCTGACAGTTATCACCAGTAAGTATACTATGACCTCCTATGTACACACAAGAATAGTATAGTTTTTGTTGTTCACCAAAATACACTGTTGAAAGTATAATGAAGATGTCAGCAGCAGCAATAAATATTTTTTGAAAATATACTGTGCCAGAAAAAAATAATAAAAAGAAAAAAAAGGAAATATACTGTGCCAGACACTCTTTCAGGCACTAGACCTTCCCCCTGAAATTACCTTTACTTTTTATATTGTATGTACATAATTATTTGCATGTACTCTCCCTGGTTAGAATGTGAGCTCCTTGGGGCAGCTAGGTGGCACAGTGGATAGAGCACCAGCCCTGGATTCAGGAGGATCTGAGTTTAAATCCAGCCTCAGACACTTGACACTTATTAGCTGTGTGACCCTGGGCAAGTCACTTAACTCTCATTTCCTGCCAAAAAAAAAGAATGTGAGCTCTTTGAGGGCAGGGACTATGATTTTGCCTTCTTTATATCCTCAGTACTTAGCACAGTACCTGGATATAGTAAGCACTAAAAAACGCTCTGTACTTTCCTCAAAACTAAATATTTGGACTGAAATTTAAGATTCCATTATTTACCTAATTCAAACTGATTCTATGTCAGATTGATGTAATCTTTGCCAAAGTATGTATAAAAGTTATAACTGATTATTTAATGAAGCACATATCAAGGTCTGAATTGAAACAGCCCATTAAATGCTGCACAGCATGGTTGATACAAGATTAGATTTGGACTTAAAGGTCCAGAATTTAGGTCTCAACTATGCCACTTTTGAGTGTTTTGTATAAAAAAGCCCTTGTCTAAGAAAAAGAATGTGAGCATAGCTATTAGTCAGTAGAGCAGCTGAGGAATGAAATGAGTAAAAATCTTTTTTTTTTTTTTGTGGATGGAGAGTAGAATGTATTAGCATGTTTTAATAGAAAATTTAACAGACCAGAAGCTAGATACTAGAGTTATTTTCTGTATTTCACCACTCTTTGACTTTGGGCAAGTCTTTTACTTCTGACTGAAAATTTCTCATTCCTGCCCCCTCTCTCCAGACTCCAGATCCTTTCCATCCTATACAACTTATCAAAACTTAGTTAGGGGGTAGCTAAGTGGCACAGTAGATAAAGCACTGGCCTTGGATTCAGGAAGACCTGAGTTCAAATCTGGCCTCAGACACTTGACACACACTAGCTGTGTGACCCTGGGCAAGTCACTTAATCCCCATTGCCCTGCCAAAAAAACCCCAAAAAAACACAAAACTTTGTTAACCTTCTATCACTCTCATCAGACAATGCTGAGTTAACAGTACAAAAAAAATTGGTAGAAAAGTAAGGTGTAAAAATACTTATCTAGTCCTTCTCACATAAAAGGTTGTTGTCACTAGCATTTGAAACTTAAGAATGGAAAAACAGAAATGCCTGGATTTCTGAAATACTACCTTTGGAGAGAGAGAGGGAGAGAAGAGGAGAGAAAAGAAGAGTAAGTCCTGACAGAAACCACTAAAAGATCAGCTTTCAAAGAATTTTTAGTTGCAGAAGAAATAAGAATTCTTGAGAGACAGAATTGCATAGTCAATAGACAGCCTCAGTCAGGAAGACCTATGTTCAGTTCTCACTTCTAATGTAGACTGGCTCTGTGATCCTAGGCAAGTGATTTAATTTCAATATTCTAAACCAGTCATATGAAATTCAAATAGAAATGGATCCCTATGGCCTACATATCAATTTAGAAAACCGCAAATTAACATTATCTATGTTATATTGTATTTTTACATATTTTGTTAAACATTTCCCAATTACTTTTAATTTTAATCTAGTTTGGGCCTCCTTTGGAGTTTTACACTAACAACTTTGTTCTAGATAATCCTAGAGAACATGCTTTAGTAGAGTGTGTTTCCTCAGCTGGGATTTTCCTATACCATCGAAATCATGGACCACAATCTATCCCTAACTATCATGGTTCAAGTAACTAATTTCTGATTTGAAGAACTGTGGCTGAAAGTAATTCTTATCACACTGAGTTATAAAAACATTTTTTCACACATTATTATAGAACCCCAGACTGGGTTTCATGTTGCCTTTAAGATGCTGGATATAGATGGAGATGAGACTGTTGAGAAAAAGGAGTTCTTTAAGGTAAGTTGATTCAAGTTATTTTAGGTTATTTCAGATTGGCCCATAAGAACTAAAAATGATGTTCTGAAGTATTTTTTCATGTTAGTGTTGTCATTTTTGTCTTTCAGTAAAAATTAAAATTATGCTTACTAAGTGAACCTTCATTATTAAAATTAGAAATTAAATAAAGTGGAGGATTACCTTTGCAAAAAGTGATTGTAAACTTAAAGAACAATGAATATGATAAATACAGAGAAGACTCCAGACTTCCTGTTAGACATCTCAAACTGGATGTCCCATAGATCATCTTAAACTAAACATATCCAAAGCTTAACTCATTCTTCCCACTACACCCCTATCCTCTTCCTATATTTCCCATTACTGTTGAAAGTGCCACCATCTTCCCACAGTCATTTAGGTTTCTTACAACTCTCTCACTCCCCAAATCTAATCTGTTGTCAATTCCTATCAATTCCAGCTTTGTATCATCTTTCATATACTTCCCTTTCTTTTCTGACACTGTCACTACCCTTGTGTAGATGCTTATCACATAATGCCTAGACTATTACAATAGCCTAGTTGATCTCCCTGCTTCAAGTCTTTCCTCACAACAGACTGTCCTCCACTTATCTTCCTAAAGTACAGATCTGACCCTTATTCAACTCTTTACTCAGTAAGCTCCAATGATTTCCTATCACCTCAAAGATCAAAAATAGTATAAGAACCTCTGGTAGTCAAAACCCTTCTTTACTTTGACTCCTGCTTTTCCAGTCTTATACATATTACAGACACACACACTCTATAATCTAATAACAGTAGTCTCCTTGATATTCCTTCCACAAGACACACTGTCCTGACTCCTTGCATTTTCACTGAGTATACCCCATACCTGAAATTCCCTCCTTCCTCATTTCTGCTTTCTGGTTTCCCTGGCTTCCACTAAGTTCTACCTAAAATCCCATCTTCTGCAAAAAGCCTCTTCTGATCTCTGTTTATGCTAGTGCCTTCTCTCTGTTGATTATTTCCAGCTTAACTTGGACACCATTGTTCACATGTTGTCTTTGTTAGACTGTAAACTTCTTGAGAACAGGAGCTGGTTGTGCTTTTCTTTCTATGTCCAGTGCTTAGCACAATTCCTGGCACATTGTAAGCATTTAATAAATGCTTTTCATTTGATTGAAATAAACAAAACTAGGAAAGCAGCATTAAAAATTACTGTAGCAATATAAATGGAAAGAAAAACAATACAATTTAAATTGAATGGTCTCGTGTGATGATGACCAATCTTGGTCCTAAAGAAGAAATATGAAAAGCTACCTACCCCATTATTTATGTAAGTAAGGGTCTGTGGGTCTGGAAGATTGCAGTAACATCAGGTTTTTACAATCAGTTGATTACTGTTGCTGCTTTGTTTTCTTCATCCTTTGCTATAAAGGTTGGCTCTCTGGAAGCCATGAGAAGAGAATATTATGTAATGCAGGTGATTTTAAAATGAACATCAATTATTTTAAATAGGCAGAAGCCAAACAAAACAAAATTTTAAGCATTTTTATAAGAGAATTTTAACAAGCTTAAGAAGCTAATTTAAAGGCTTCATAAGTACCTGAAAATACATAAGAAATTTACCCAAAAAAATTAAAAATTAAAAAAAATTAGGGGGCAGCTGGGTGGTACAGTGGATAAAGCACCAACCCTGGGTTCAAGAGGACCTGAGTTCAAATCTGACCTCAGACACTTGACACTAGCTGTGTGACCCTGGGCAAGTCACTTAACTCTCATTTCCTGGCAAAAAGAAAGAAATTTGCCCAAATTATTATAGAACCATTTGTAAATACAGGACTATTTTTGAGAATTCCCAAAGGAATGGCAAAGTACCTAAGAATAGGAAAAGGCTCAACATAGTACCTCATTTTTTTATTTTTTAAAGGAAAATTAGATAACTACTAGGGAGAAAAATTAGTATAATATCAGTTTGCAAATGTCTGGAAAACCACTAATATTAGGTGGTGAATGACAGTGTGTTAAAGATCAAGTACTACCAAATAAGTTTTTTTTTCTCTTTCTATGTCAAAGTAAAAAGGCTTTGTAGTTTGAGAGAAAAGTAATATGTAATTTTTCATAATTATAGAAAATCTTTTGTGCCATACTCATAAATATACTTACCCCCATACTTCAGGGATCCATGATTTTACTAATGTGGAAGCACTCTTGGCATACACAGAACCCAATTCTTTATAGTCTCCATGAGTTTCTATGACCACAAGGCTTGTATTCATGCAACCAGTGTTCTGCTGATGAACCTTTCCAGGCCTAAGCTGATCCTCAAATGACAAAGTCCATCCTCCAGCCTTGTACTTTGAAGCTTTACCGGTTTGCTGCAGTCTGCCAGAGCTTGTGCTATACTATTTTAGCTTACAAATAAAAATATACAGAGTTTAAATGTATATGAGTAGAGAAGGAGGGCGGAAACTGGAAGGAAGAGGAATGCTAGGCTAGAGAGAAGACCTCACTAACCCTGTTTAACACAGTTCCTAAACTGTAGATAAATGGAATGCTATAGATTTAGTTTACCTAAACTTTAACAAAAAAATTTGCTAAAATATCTCATACTGGTTGGTGTGGAAGAGAGTGAGAAGTTCAAGATGACTTCTACATTATAAGCCTGAGAGACCAGGAAGAGGATATTACCCTCTACAGTCACAGGAAGGTTAGGAGTGGGGTACGATTTAGGGGGAAAAGATAATGAGTTCTGTTTTAGACGTGTCTAGTTCAAGATATCTATTGGACATCCAGTTTAAGAATAATAGGTAGATTTGTGAATCATTAGCATAGAGATGGTAATTAAAGCCATGTGAGCTGATAAGATCAAACAATCCTCCCTTCATTAGTGAGCCCAGCCTTTCCCATAGGCATATACAATATTCGAGACTGTAATGTTACCTAGGATTGAGATAATTGAAAATAAAGTGAGATCGTTAGTGTTTCAACTCTCCTTCCCTCAAAACTGCACAGTGTCTAAGACTCCCAAAACTAGTAAAGAGTGAAGTCCAGTTATTGTCCTCATCAAGGCCATGTCTCATTAATTATCAGTTCAGGCTCTTCCAGTTGCCAGCTTGAACCAGCTCCTTTCTGTGATCTTCTTTAGTAGGAACTACTCCATTTCTCCAACTGCCATTCTTCTGCTGCTAGATTATATTACTGCATTTCCAAATATAAACTAGGAACTTCTCATAAGTCTGATGCTTCCCTATTGCCTCTGCATCACTGGAAGGGCCATGTGGCTGCCCAAGCCTTGCTCTCCAGGGAACTAAGTCTATATCTTATACAACTCCTCTCTTTTATATATCCAACATCAATATCTCTATAGTCTCTGGACTTCATGTGTGTCCCTTTTCAAATGGCAAATCCATAAGTATAACTCAGGTGCATGAATTAACTGAAAACATCAGCAGCAGATTGAGACAGATTGACTTCCTATCAAAAGATTTACCTTATCCTGGGAATTTCATACATGGTTCAAGAGATGGCATAGGGAAATAGGAGACTTACCTTGCTCCCAGTGAGACACCACTAAGTGGGTATATATCTAAGTAGAAGTCCCCACATTGGGGAACACTCAATGTAAGCAGGTCCTTACATTTGGAATGTTTCATTTTATAGCCTTTTCCATAGCCATTCAGAATTTAAATACAATAAATTATGCACCCTACCTTGCTGTGGACCCCACCTACCCATGAATTCTGCAAAATAAGTAAACAGAATAAATAAGAAATCTAAATACTAAGAATTACTTTATACCAGTTCTACAAATCAAAGTAGATAGTAATTTCATGTCTTTTTTTAATCTCAACTAGTGAAATTGCCCTTAAAAGAAAATATTTTTCATTTGCTACTTTTTAAAATAATTATATTATCTGAGAGCCATAACTAGAAATGATGTTGATTCATGCATCATCTTGTTATTAAAACTTCCTATTAAATTATCTCAAATAATAGAAATTGCAACTTTCCATTCCTTTCACTTATGTGAATTATTTTTTATCAGATGAAAATAAATGATAAAACAGGATCAAAAACAAAAATCTAGTTAATCTTTTTTAATCCATACCTTGATAAATGGTACATATACTTAATGGCATAGGTGCTGAACATGTGTTAATAGCAAATCTGTTACTTGTATAAATTTCTAAGTGGTCTTTTTTATTGCCAAAAAACAAAAATAACTTGTTGTCTTAGTAGAATATCTTTATTACATTTGATCGTTCCTGGGGTGTTATTTTATGAAGTTTTTTGGTTCTTTTTTTTTCTTAATTAATGTGAATGTCTTTAGTACAATGTTTATTCTTCTAGGCTTTAAGATAATTGAAGTTCACCTTGCTCTTTTCCATTTCCAGAATAACATCATGTACTCAGGGGAAAAAAAAGAAAAACATTACTTATATCCCCTCTACAGTCTTCCAATTAAACTGGATTTGTATACAATTTAAACAAAAGTTTTGTAAAATAGTAGTCTTTTTCCCCTAGTCATAAAGAATTTGTAATCCATGAAGTTGGATGTATCCTACTTACTTCCCTCCCCATAGTTAGTGACAAGTTGAGCTACTTAGCAATCTGTCATCATAGACCACATGGCATGAAATCAGGCACATATTTCCAAATAGGATTATATACCCATGCTTATGTTTATGTGTGGTATTTCTATTAGTAAAAATATTATTAGAGAATTGAATCTATTATTGTCAAAAATATGCCAATTTAAAAGTACACTGGAACTTAACTCTAACATTTTCTTTTATCACTTCTTGAAATGTCCTCCCTACTTGACAACAAACAATAATTTTTAATAACTAAACCCCCATAGATGGGAATAGAAGGGGGGAATGCTGTATCATCCCAAATTCCTTGCTATAGCAAAGCTAAAATCAGTCATTTGAATAAACATAATCCTTTTTTACTCTACCATTCACTAGAGTTTTTATAATCATTTGCCAATAAGAGTTTGAAAGAAATGCACTGAAGTATGTTAAATGCCTTACAAGAAGGAACAGGAAACAAGTTATGAAATTTCCCCCCAATATCCCATAATTATAGTTTATAAGATATTAAGGCATTTAGAACTGTCAAATAAATCAAAATTCCCTGTCTTTAAAACAAAAACTATGGTACAGATATTTCTAAAATATCTTCTCCCTGGTTTGTTGTTGTTGTTTTTTATTGTTTTGTGTTCATTGATTGCTTAATGATGCTGGTGGTAAAGAAGCAGTGATAACTAAAAAGCAACAAACAATCCACTTTTAGATTGTTCTATATATTCATCAAACTTTTGTTAATTATTATCTATATGCAGGGCATTATTGTTACATGATAAATTAGAGTATGGATGATTTTCAAAACCTGTTTCATTTAGTTTCATTAGTTTGAAAAAAATTTAATTGAATAAAAATCAAAAGCATGTTTCCCAGATGATCAATTATTTAAGTTAAAAAATATAATTAAGCAATCACTTCAGAGAAAACAAAACCCTGATGTTGCTAATTCACTTTTTTTAGAATAATTAGAGACTAAGATCTCCCCCTTAAAAAGAAATGAGAGGGGGCAGCTAGGTGGCGCAGTGGATAGAGCACCGACCCTGGAGTCAGGAATACCTGAGTTCAAATCTGGCCTCAGACACTTAACACTTACTAGCTGTGTGACCCTGGGCAAGTCACTTAACCCCAATTGCCTCACTTTAAAAAAAAAAAAAAGAAATGAGAGAATCTTCTCATAAAAATTTAAGATTCAACATGTTTATGATCAGATCGTTAAACTGTATATAGATTACACATGCACAAAATTTTCCCCAGGCAGTCGAGTCCTTATAAAATAAAAGTAATTTTAATAGAATTGTGTGCTTGTTAAGATTTAAGTTTGCAATAAAACCTCATTAAGTAGAGTAACTGATAAGGGGTAGTCTACATTAGTAAAGTATGCAAAGTTTAGAATATTTTTTCAAGAAATACAATTCTTACAAAGTTTTAAAAATCAATGTTAAAATTTGTTTTTACATGTAATTTGGGAAAAAATAAAATTCTAAAGAAAAAAGAAAAAACAATTCTTTCAAGTACACAGAGTAATGTGCTATAAAGTTAATACTTAGAATCATTTGTGATCAGTGTTTTAATTGTAAATAAATTATACAGTGATTTTCTTAAATTTCAAAAATAGTTTGCTTTCTAAACTACACTTAAGTGTCTCTACAATCTTAATCATACTGTTAATTTAGTCAGTCTTTTTCTTATAGATAGTAGGAAAACTTCCACCTTGTTCTGAATTCCAAATGAATTCCAAAGTGCATCTGAATTAATGTGTTTTTATTATATTTACTTAGACTACCATACCTGCTTTGTAGGATTGCAGTGTTCAAGTTGTGTAGTTCCCTTTATTGTTTGGGAATTGGGACAAGTCCTTAGGGAGATTGTTGTCCTTATTTTGGATTATGCATGCTTTTCTTTCTATTCCTTACCACCAGCCCCTGAAGAGTATAACCCTTTCCAACTTAATTTTATTTCTTATTAACTCTTTAACACATTCTGTCTTTACCACTTAGGTTTATCTGTTCATTTTCCTTCCCTCTAACTTTCCATTCTAATGTCTGTATCCTTTGTCTTTTATGCTTATCATTTGCTTCCTTACTTCCTCATTACTGTCTATTCCCCTTTACTCATATGTCACATTTTACCTCCTTTATGAAGTCTTCTGAGCAGCTAGGTGGAACAGCGAATAGAGCTCCAGGCTTGGAGTCAGGGAGACCAGAGTTCAAATATGGCCTCAGATACTTACTAGCTCTGTGACCCTGGGCAAGTCACTTAACTCTATTTGCTCCAGTTCTTCATCTGTAAAATGAGCTGGAGAAGGAAATAGTAAACCACTCCAGTATCTCTGCCAAGAAAATGCCAGCGGATTCACAGAAAGCCTGAAATAACTGAACAACAAAAATGAAGCCTTGTGTTATTATTCCAGCCCACCCACTACTTCTTTCCCTTTTATTGATCCCTGTTGCATTTATAGTCATGACCACAGAGTTTATCAGTTAGTGTTCTATAATGTGTTTCACATGTATTTGTCACTCAGCTAAATCATAAGCTTCTTTAAGGGAGGGATTCTATATTCTTTTGGGGGGGGGGGGGCAGTGAGAGTTAAGTGACTGGCCCAGGGTCACACAGCTAGTGTCAAGTGTCTGAGGCCATATTTTTTTTTTTGGTGGGGCAATGGGGGTTAAGTGACTTGCCCAAGGTCACACAGCTAGTAAGTGTCAAGTGTCCGAGGCCGGATTTGAACTCAGGTACTCCTGAATCCAGGGCCAGTGCTTTATCCACTGCGCCACCTAGCTGCCCCCTGAGGCCATATTTGAACTCAGGTCCTCATGAATCCAGGGCCAGTGCTTTATCCACTATACCACCTAGCTGCCCTGGGATTCTATATTCTTTACAGCACCTTAATATGTTCTTAAGGACCCCCTCAAGCATCCATGGACCGCACTTTGAGAACTATTACCTTAGAACTGTACTGATACATAATAAGTACTTAATAAAATGCTTGTTGATTGATTGAGTGATAGCAGTAGACTAGGCAATGTGAAGGAAACCAAATAATTATAATAGCACTTTAAAATTTACAAAGTTCTTTACATACATTATCTCATTTGATACTAAAAAAGATTGTGCGGGGGCAGCTAGGTGGCACAGTGGATAGAACACTGGCCTTGGATTCAGGATGTCTTGAGTTCAAATCCGGCCTCAGACACTTAACACTTACTAGCTGTATGACCCTGGGCAAGTCACTTAACCCTAATTGCTTCACCAAAAAAAAAAAAAAAAGATTGTGGATTGTGAAGACTACCTTCGTCACTTAAATCCAGTTCATTTCAAGTCATGACATCACCTTCCAGTACAACAACCAATATATATATCTCCCAACCTAAATACCATAGAACATAGCTAACAAGGAAAGAATAATAGTTGAAATACTCATAAGTTCACAGGAGACAAAAATATAAGAAAAGAGCCAACAATAAAACCTATAGCTTCAAATATCTATACACATATGCCCAAAGTTTAGTCAGAAATCAAGAAATTAGAGGCCCTAATTCAAGGAGGCACATTTGACCTCAGAGGTATCATCAAGCTTTTTAAAAATAAAACACAGGACTAGACCATGGTTCTGGAAAAATATACCTTATTCCAAAGAAACAAGATAGATAAAAGGAAAGAGAAGGGAAAGGGGGGGGGGGGCGGGGAGGGGAGGGGAGAGAAGAAGGTATACTCCTGTAAGGAAATTTAGAAACCAGAGGGAAGAAACATGACAGAGAGTATTGGGTGAAGGTCAGTGAACGGAGAAACAGAAATTATTTTGTCCTGAGAATATTCACCAGACCACCTGAACAGAAAAAAAGAATTAAAGGAGTTTGGGGAACATAACAAGCCTGGCACAGAGGCATGAAAACGTAATGATAGATGACTTCAATTAAACAGACATCTGCTGGAACTCTCTGTCTCTGCCTAAAGCATAGCAATTAATAATTTCTTGACTTGCTTTGGTGATGATTTCATTCTTCAAAAGATTGAAGAACCAACAAGGGGGAATTCTATTCTGAATCTGAATCTCAATAACAGGGAGGAACTCGTTGCTGGGATAAAATTGATGGGAATCCTGGGGCAAAGTGACCGTTGCTTCCTAGATTTTATGATAGACAAGTTAAGGAAATCCAGGCATATTCAGACTTGTTTTAGGAAAGCGAATTTCAAAGATTCATAGGAAATATGGGTAGGATACCATGGAGTAAAATGCTTCAGAGAAAATAGCACATAAGGGATAGGAAATGTTCAAGAATGCAATTCCAAAGATATGTAAGGAAACAGTGCCAGTGGGGAAGAAAAATTGGGTTTGTCTGAATAGGCTGGTTTGGATATACAAGGAGATTACCAACCAAGATATCAAAAGAGACAAAGAGAAGATGGAAGCAAGAGGTAACGGAGGATGAATATGGGTGTGGCTCCATCCTGTAGAAAAAGAAAGAGAAAGAGAATTTCTTGGCCACATTGGAAGGAAAAAGGGAAACTTAGAAAAGGCTGAGAACCACTTCTTGGGATGGGAGAAATGACCATCACCAGTAACAAAGAAAAGGCAGAGCTATTCAATTCTAATTGTGCTTCTGGATTCTCTGTCAAGAAGTATTGAAAATAGCAAAGCAGCAATGACTCAACAGGAAGATGCATGAAGATGCATAAAGATGCAGGCTTTCACCACTTCATGCCTGAATTATTGCAATAGCCTGCTGGTGGGTCTGCCTGCCACTAGTCACTTCCCACCCCCATCCTTCCTCCATTCAGCTACCAAAGTGATCCTCCTAAATCAAAGGTCCAATTATGCCACTACCTTATTAAATAAACTTGAGCGGCTCCCTACTGCCACCAAGAACAAATTCAGAATGCTCTATTTGGCATTCAAAGCTCTTCACAATCTAGCCCTTACTCCCAACACCTACTCTTCACTCCACCAACACTTGCCTTCATGAACAAGACACTCCCTCTATGAGTTCTGGGCATTTTTGCTGGCTGTCCCCCATTCCTGGCACACTCTTTGTCCTCACCTTCACCTCTTGGCTTCCCTGGTTTCCTTCAAATCCCAACTAAAATCCCATCTTCTATAGGAAGCATTCTCAACCCCTTTTAATTCTAGTGCCTTCAATTTTTTAATTTCCTGTTTTTCCTGTGTATACCTTGTTTTTGCATATTTGTTTGCTTGTTGTCTCCCCCATTAGATTATGAGCTCCTTGAGAGTAGAAGACTCTTACCTCTTTTTGTATCCCCAACACATAGTATTGTACCTAGAACATAGTAGATACTTGATAAATGCTTTTTGACTGCCCCTCCTTGCTTTGTGTTGTCTGCAAATTTGTAAAGCCCTTTTAAAAGCATGTATACCTGGGGCTGCTAGGTGGTGCAGTAGATAAAGCACGGGTCCTGGATTCAGAAGGACCTAAGTTCGAATCTAGCCTCAGATACTTGACACTTACTAGCTGTGACCTTGGGCAAGTCACTTAACCCTCACTGCCCTGCCCCCCCCAAAAAAAAAAACCATTTATGCCTTTATCTAAGTTCTTGATTTGTTTTTATTTGTCCTTCATTCTTGAAAAGGGCCATGCCATTAGGGTGATATCAGGACTTGTAGTGAATTATATTTAAGTGAAGGAAGGCAGTGCAAAGTTATCAGCCTCACTCTGTCCTCCAGAGTCATCTGGGTCCAGTGACAAGATATATATCAGGATGACTGGAGATGGCCCTGGATGTTTTAAGGCAATCAGGGTTAAGTGATTTGCCCAGGGTCACACAGCTAGTAAGCATCTGAGGTGAGATTTGATCTCACATCCTCCTGACTCTAGGGCCAGTGCTTTATCCCCTGTGCCACCTAGGATAAGACACTGGCCCTGGAGTCAGGAGTACCTGAACTCAAATCTGGCCTCAGACATTTGACACTTAGCAGCTGTGTGACCCTGAGCAAGTCACTTAATCCCGATTACCTCAAACATCCAGAGCCATCTCTAGTCATCCTGATCTCTATCTTGCCACTGGACCCAGATGACTCTGCAGGAGAGAGTGAGGCTGGTGACTTTGCATAGCCCTTCCTCACTTAAATCCACTTAAATCCAATGCAAGTCATGACATCACCTCTCAATGTCATGGTCCTCTTCAAGAAAGGACAAACAACAAGATTCTTGATTTTTAAAAATGTTAACATAGCATAGAATGAGACACAGATCTCAGGTTATTCTCCTGGAAACATTCTTCAAAGTTAATATAAGACATTAATGGGGGTAGGTAGGTGGCACAGTGGATAAAGCACCAGCCTTGGGTTCAGGAGGACCTGAGTTCAAATTTGGCCTGAGATGCTTGACACTTACTGGCTGTGTGACCCTGGGTAAGTCACTTAACCCTCATTGCTCCACCAAAACAAAACAAAAAACAGGCAATAATGACCACTTTTTGGTTCCAGCATATAGAATCATAAATACTTGAAAGAACTTTAGAGATTATCTAATCCAACTTTCCTATTCTACAAAGGAAGTAACTAGTGACCAAGGAGATACCCATGGTCACATCACTTATTAGTAACAGAGCCAAAAACATAACCAGAATATCATTCCTAATCATATATTCTTCCAATTAAGTATGCTATGGTCAAAGCCTTTAGCAGCAGCACCTGCATTGAAACAAAAAATATGGCCCTTAAAATAAATTCTTATCTATTTAAAAAACTTCAAAATATTTTATAAAATATTTAGGCTTATTCTCTCCTCCCCCTCCCCTTGTGTATCTGACATTAATAAAAGTACATCTGGTTAAAATGTTAAGTTAATGAAATTTTCATATAATTCTAATTTATCTTCCTCAAATTAACCCAAATTAGCAAAAGCATTACTTTATCTAAAAATTTTGAAGTCAGTAAGAGTCATCAGGGGGCAGCTAGGTGGCACAGTGGATAAAGCACCAGCCATGGATTCAGGAGGACCTGAGTTCAAATCCGGCCTCAGACACTTGACACATACTAGCTGTGTGACTCTGGGCAAATCACTTAACCCACTTTGCCCTGCCAAAAAAAAAAAAAAGAGTCATCAGGGAACAGAGTAGCATCCAGGAAAAGAAAGGAAAGGAAGATCTGAAGAAGCAGAAGCACAAAGGAAACAAAAAACAAAAATTATAAAAAAGTCAGTGGTACTCTGCAGGTATCACTGCCTTTTTATGGTTTTTTGTTTTTGTTTTTGTTTTTACAAATAACCTCTGATGACAATATAAATGTAAAGTACCCCAAAAATAGTCATTAATAAAATGGAAACCATCCAAAAACAGACAATCATAGGTTAAGAAACTTCTCCTAATTGATTTTCATCTAGTGTTTTCTCTTTGATAATTTAATCATAAATCCATTGTTCTTTTTTGCTCTCCATTTGAGGATTATTACAAATGACCCTGAAAGGTAGGTTTTAATATATGCTATTATATTCCATTATATACATATATAGACACATACATGTAGTAAGACTGATAAAATAGAAACTTTGAAACAATATTAGAACTACAGTTATTAATTCATAATTTTCTAGAGAGCTTACTACAAATGCATATTGGAAACTTGAAAAGTTCAGGTAAAGTACAACTCCAAAATTTGGAATATAAATCTTGAATTATTTGTAAATATGATCAAGAATTTAAAACCTGTGTTATTTTACAGTGCCTATGAAAAGATAATTAAGACTCTGATTCGAACTAAAAATTATTGTTTTACAGTGTATTTAACCTCTTTTCTTTGGAAGGAAAGAAAACTAAAATGTAACCTAAAAGTATATAGAAAAACATAAGTAAGAAACTTTTTTAATTGATCTGGAATTTAATATGATCAGTGATAAGCAATTAACAACTCTAGAATATTTTAAACAATTAGAATTTAAGTCATTTAATAGTTTTATAAACCAGAGGAAATTTTTTCAAGCTCACTCTTTATAATTTACTTTTAGCTTCAGAAGATTATTAGTAAACAGGAAGACCTGAAGGGAACTACAAATGCTGAAACATTATACCAGGTATGTAGCAATAAACAAAATATAGTATTTGTTCAGTTTTCTACAACATGTACTTACCTCTGTTTTTTCTAGAGGTTATCAAAATGTACTTTGTACAATTTGTCTATAAATTTTCCCATAATGACTCTTGTATATTAATATTGGGATCCAACCATGTCACTAATTACTCAAAAACCTACAGTGATTTGTCATTGCTCAGAGAAGAAAATGTAAAGTGCCTGGCATTCAGGGCCTACCACAAAAACCTATCTTTCCAGTCTGATTTCATTCTACTTACCTTCATGTACTCTGTGTTGAAGCCAAACAACCATCCCTAAGCTTGTCCTACCCACTCCCTCCTCTTTGCTTTTATGTTAACCTCTCTGCCTAAGTACCTGTCTGTACTTCTTATTGAAAGCTTTCTCTCCTCCAAGGCCCAATTCAGATGCTACTTCCTCCACGAAGCTTTCCCTTTCCTCCCCTAGATGACAAGTGATCTTTCCTTTCTCAAATTCTTACATCTCTTCTTTGTCCTTTCACATTCAGCACCAGCTGACTTTAAAGGTCATCTAGTTCAACACCTTCATTTTACAGATGAGGAAAGTGAGGTCCAGAGAGTTGAAATGATTTGACCAAAGTCACACAAATAGGAAGTATCAGGGCTGTGATTCAGATGCATGTTCTCTGATTCCAAATCCAGCACTCTGTACACTACACCATCCTGTGTTCCCATTTCCACTCTTTATTCTCATTTTCTCTTTCTTTACCTGTTGAGTTCTTACCAATTGTTTATTTGTTTGTTTATTTGGGGGGGGGGTGAGCTTAATAGTATTTTTTCCAGTTACATGTAAAGATAGTTTTCAACATTCTTTTTTTTTTTTTTTTTTTGGTGAGGCAATTGGGGTTAAGTGACTTGCCCAGGATCACACAGCTAGTGTCAAGTGTCCGAGGACAGATCTGAACTCAGGTCCTCCTGACTCCAGGGCCAGTGCTCTATCCACTGTGCCACCTAGCTGCCCCTCAACATTCATTTTTATAAGATTTTGAGTTTCAAATTTTTCTCCTTCCCTCTCTTCCCTCCCCAAGAAGGCAGGCAATCTGATATAGGTTATATATGTACAATCACATTAAATATATTTCCATATGAGTCATATTGTGAAAGAAGAATAGAATAAAAGGGGAAAACCTCAAAAAAAAAAAAGTAAAAATAGTATGGTTCAATCTGCATTCAGATTCCATAGTTCTTTTTCTGGATGTGAAGAGCATTTTCCATCATGCGTCCTTTGGAATTGTCTTGGATCATTGCACTGCTGAGAAGAGCCAAGTTTATCACAGCTGATCATCACACAGTGTTGCTGTTCTCCTGCTTCTGTTCACTTCCCTCAGCATCAGTCTACCTAAGTCTTTCCAGGTTTTTCTGAAATCTGCCTGCTCATCATTTCTTACAGCACAGTAGTATTCCATTACATTCATACACCACAGTTTGTTCAGCCATTCCCCAATTTATGGGCATCCCCTCAATTTCCAATTCTTTGCCACCACAAAGAGAGTTTCTAGAAATATTTTTGTACACGTGGGTCCTTTTCCCTTTTTAAATCCATCCTTTAAAGCACAACATACCACTTCTGTGAGACTTTCCCTTCTGTTGATAATGGTCCCTTTCTTAAGGTTCTTATCATGGGTTTTAATAATATATGTATTGGGGGCAGCTAGATGGCGCAGTGGATAGAACACCGGACCTGGAGTCAGGAGTACCTGAGTTCAAATCCGGCCTCAGACACTTAATACTTAACTAGCTGTGTGACCCTGGGCAAGTCACTTAACCCCAGTTGCCTCACTAAAAATATATATATATATATATATATATATATATATATATAGAGAGAGAGAGAGAGAGAGAGAGAGAGAGAGAGAGAGAGAGTATATCATCCTTCCCTCACTATGCCATAAGCTCCATAATGGCAGAAACTACGTCTTATCCAAAGATGTGTGTGTGTTAAAATATGCCTGTATACACATGTCTTATCTCTCAGATCATAATGTCTTAGAAGGTGATAGAAATTGTGTTTTTCATCATTGTATCCCAGGCACCTAACATAGTACTGTAAACATTGCATTACACTGATGTTTTCATTCTGGACAAAATAGAGAAGTGTGAGTTCACTGGTATTCAGCTACGTGAATTTGGAACTGGTTGAATTGATTGTTGTTATTTAGTCATTTTCAGTTGTGTCCAACTATTCATGACCTCATTTGGGGTTTTCTTGGCAAAGATACTGGAGTGGTTTGCTATTTCCTCCTCCAGCTCATTTTTACAGAAGAGGAAACTGAGCCAAACCAGATGAAGTGACTTGTCCAGAATCACACAGCTAATAAGTGTCTAAGGTCACATTTGAACTCAGGTAATCCTGACTCTATCCACTGTGACACCTAGCTGCCCTATTGAATTGGTTAGTCATTAATCATTCATTGTGGAAGGAGGTCTCTTGGCATAGTGGCCATTTGAGGGAAGAAGACAAAGATACAAGATATGTTGTGGATATAAAGGTGACAAGACTTGACAGCTGATTGGCTGTGAGGACAGAGAGAATCAAAGATAACTCTGAAGGTACAGACTGGGTAATTATCAGGATGGTGGTGGTCTCTCCAGAAATAGGGAAGTTTAGAGGAACCATCTTGGAAATATTGTGGTATAATGTAAAAAGCACTATTTTAGAATCAAAGGAGCTGGTTTCAAATCTAGCCTCTGGTACTTACTACTTGTGAGGTCTTGGACAAAATCATTCAACCTACATGGGCCTCATTTTCTTCATCTCTAAAACAAGAGGATTGTACCATACAGCTTCTTAGTTCCCTTATAACTCTAGATATGTGCTCCTATGATCAGGATTGCAGAGGGAGGGAGAAACCAAATGAGTGGTGGTAGCCATGAAATTTTGAGCTCCTTCTAAGCAGGGGGTAGTGTTTGAGGTTAGGAGGGAGTTGCCTTTCTTTGTATCACCAGTGCTTAGCACAGTGCCCAGCATATAGTAGGCATTTAATAAATGCTATTTGACTGACTGACTGACTGGCCTGGAAAAGCATGGAGATATACAATGCCTAATTTTTCTTTTTTTTTTTTTTTTTTAGTGAGGCAATTGGGGTTAAGTGATTTGCCCAGGGTCACATAGCTAGTAAGTGTTAAGTGTCTGAGGCCGGATTTGAACTCAGGTATTCCTGACTCCATGGCCAGTGCTCTATCCACTGTGCCACCTAGCTGCCCCAACAATGCCTAAAAATTGATGTGAGGACAGAGTGTATAGGTTGGGGGGTAGGGGAGGGACAGTATTATATGCCAGGTAGTGTGCTAAGCACTTTAAAAATATTATTTCATTTGATCCTTGTGACATAGGTGCTATTATTCTCCCTATTTTACCATGGAAAAAACTGAGGCAAACAGGTTAAATGCCTTGCCTAGGATCACACAGCTAGTATGTAAGTGTGTGAGGCTACATTTCAGGTTAGGCCTTCCTGACTTAGGGCCCAGCACTCTATTCACTACACCACCTACATGCACCAAGAAATATAAGGTAAAGGAAGTTATGGAAAGAGAAAAGGTTAGAATGAGTGGACTTTCAGAGTTCTAGATCATAGAGGTAGAGTACTTATGGATAATGGTGAAATCAAGGATATGACCACCCCTGCATGTGGCTAAAGTAGATTGAAATTACAGGTCATAGGAGTCAAGGAGGCTAATGAGCTGGGAATCCAGGATATTTGAAGGGTCATTATCAGTATTAATATTGCAGTCCAAAGTAGAAGGAGGATTTAGGACAAAGAAGAACACTGTGAGCCACATGCTAAATTCCTTTAGAAAGGGAGAATGGTCAGCAACCATACAACGTTAATCCAACTAGAGTGATATAGTTAGATGGACTGAATGTCTAAGGAGGAGAAGTAATTGAGTAATGGCAGCAGATAGAGAGTCAGAAAATGGCAATGAGAAACAAGAAGTATGTTGAATCTTCCTCCCTGCTCAATATAATCATAGGGATGAGAAAAAGAAGTACTCAGTACCTCAGTATGCAGTGTTTTCTGAGGGAAATAGAGTAAGGATTTTAAAACTATGCATTGAGGATTCTAAAGGGCAGAGCACCTCCTCTCAGTATAGCTAAAAGCAAGTTCTAGACCATGCATGTTGCCCACCCTCACACCTGCCCCATTCCTTAACGATCTAACCATCCAACAGTTATAGTAAAAAAAAAAAATTATAGCAATTTTGGTTACTTTTGTAAGTACATCTATATTTTTTTCTTCAAAGAAATAAATTTTAAGTGTGTATCTTAGATTCAGGCCAATATACATCTCTTTTCTTCTTTCACACCACTAGTTCCTCTCAGGAATAAAGATCTGGAGGCAGCTAGGTGGTGTAGTGGATAAAGCACTGGCCCTGGATTCAGGAGGACCTGAGTTCAAATCCAGCCTCAGACACTTGACACTTAACTAGCTGTGTGACCCTGGGCAGGTCACTTAATCCTCATTGCCCTGCAAAAAAAAAAAAGAAAGAAAAAAAAAAATCAAAAAGGAATAAAGATCTGTTGTAATCGGGGCAGCTAGGTGGCACAGTGGATAGAGCACCGGCCCTGGATTCAGGAGTACCTGAGTTCAAATCCGGCCTCAGACACTTAACACTTACTAGCTGTGTGACCCTGGGCAAGTCACTTAACCCCAATTGCTTCACTAAAAAAAAAAAAAAAAAAAAAAAGATCTGTTGTAATCCCTTTGGTTATAACATCACATATGATTTATTTCATCACTTATTTACCCCTTCCCTAGGTCAATTATGCATTGTGCTAGTAAACACATTTTTTTGTTTTTGTTTGGTTTGGTTTGGTTTAGTTTTGCGAGGCAATGAAGGTTAAGTGACTTGCCCAGGGTTACACAGCTAGTAAGCGTCATGTGTCTGAGGCCGGATTTGAACTCAGGTCCTCCTGAATCCAGGGCCAGTGCTTTAACCACTACACTACCTAGCTGCCCCAAACACATTTTTTAAAATTATATACTTCCCCACTTGCTTTGGGTCTTGCCTTTCAGTAGAGGCTCACTAACTCCTATTCCTACAGGAGATCATCTGTTGTCACATTACCATCTAATCACATTATTTTGAACCCTCAGTCTTTTATTTGCCAACTCTGGCCCACTCTTTATCATTCTGCATATCATTCCCTTGCTGGTGAAACAAAAAAAGTCCCATAACATCTTAAATACTATATCAACCACCATTAGAAAAATTGACTTTCCTTGTTATTGAGAGGAATTTTGTTTTAATAACTCTGTGCATCTTTCCACCCAGCACACACACTTTTTTCCGGAATTATTCTACCCTTCAGTTGTTAGCTTATATAGTACCTAATCCATGCTATGTTCACCTATAGAATGTAAGCTCCTTAAGTAAGGACGAGGAGTATTTCATTCTTGTGTTTTTATTCCCGTTGTCTAACACAATGCCTAGTACATAACTGACACTTAATAAATACTTGTTGATTGGTGAGGCGGGGTAGAGGGAGGGAGGAGAGTACCATAAGGAAAGGAAGCAAAGAGAAACATGGGCCATGGACGATCATTCAGCAAAGAGACTGGAAGGAGTAGTCTAACAGGTAGGAGGGGCAACAAAATAGAATGTGTCAAGAAAACGAAAAGAAGAGAGTATCCAAGAGGAAAAGATGACCAATAGTGTCAAATGCTGCAAAGAGGTCAGGACAGCTAACTGAGAAAAGGCTATTTTGGTATTAAATGATTTAACTTTGGAAGAAGCAATTTCAGTTGAATAATGAGGTTGGAAATCAGATTGCAAGAGACCAAGAACTGAGTAGACTTCATTACTGAGCATAAATAGCTTTTTTCAAGGAGTTTGACTGTGAAAGGGAAGACAAATATAAGATATAAAGTTTTATACCCTTAGAAATCATCTAGTTGAAACTGTTCATCTCTAAAATGAGGAAACAAAGACTTAGAGAATTTAAATGCTTGTCCCAGGTAGTAAGAAGCTTAAATACTTTGGCCATATAATGAGAAGACAGTACTTACTGAAAAAGACCCTGATGTTGGGAAATATTGAAGGCAAAAAGGGAAGGGAATGGCAGAGGATGAGATGGATAGATACTGTTATGGAAGCAATGAACATGAGCTTAGACAGACTTCAGGAGATAGTGGAGGATAGAAGGACCAGGAGTGCTGTGGTCCATGGGATCACAAAGAGTAGAATATGACTGAAAAACACAAAACCCAGGTGGTAAGTAGCAAAACTGTCATTTGTATCCAGGTCAACTAATTGTAAATTTGCTTATCTTTCTATTAAACTATCCTGCCTAGTGTCTTTGCCTAATAAATATAGAGTATTCAATTGTCCTACAAATCCATAATTGTCTAAAAAAAAATTCCTGCTGAATTTACTTAAGAAAAAAAAGCTTCTAATTTTGATATTCTCCATATGCCAAGAGCACACACTGATAGAACATGTTTTAAATGCTCTTCTAATTAGATTAGATGTTAAGATTGTTGAGCATAAAACTAAATACAGCTGTAGTTTTACCAAAAATTCATTTTTAATTACCATGGGTATTGTTTTTCAGTCTATTCTTGACATCACAGATGTTTCTACATTTTCCTTGCTCTTTCTTTTATTTGAAAGGATTTTTCATTTGTGAATATATTTTCTTCTGATTTTATGTAATATTTCTTCCCATAAGATCAAACACGAAAGGATTAATCATTGCTAAAAGAAAAGAAAAGAAATCTGAAGGGCCAAAATATCTTTTAAACATTTCCTTATCTAAACATTATATTTTTATGGTGCCAAACATTCAAATTCTTTTCTTTTATAACCTTCAAAATGCAAACCTTTTCATAGATGCTTTAGAAAAAATAACTTTGAGTGGAAATGTGGTGATTAATTAAATACATTTATTTATAGATGTTACCCAGTATAAAACTATCTAATATAAGAAATTTTTATATTAAAACCTGTCCCACCTGTCATCTTATGTATTCATATTTGATGCACTAACACCTTCCTAGAAACCCAGGCTTATAACCCTTAGGGTCTTATAGCTCTCCAGATTGACCTAGTGGCATACATGCCTTTGTCTACAGTGTCTAACTCCAATGTCTAGCATTTCCTGGAACTACAAACATTACCTGACCATTACTTTAACAGGACTAACAAGTCATATTTCAAAAAGTTAGAGTACAGGACATTCCAGGACTTTCTGGAACAAGGTCTGTGGAGACTTAGAATTTGATTGAGAGAATTCCAGTTGGACTAGCCATGAAGGTTATTTCTTGTTTTGATATGAAAGGGACTAACAGCTCTAGTTTCCAGTCTCTGGGAGGAAGGGCCAGACAGGATGCATTTTGGGGACAGACATAGCCTGTTCCCTGCCTATAAGGACTTATTTTAGGACATATCTAGTAGTAATATGCAGGGTACTTTTAGGTAACCTTGACAGCACTGAGAATGGTTTATATTCATCTTATAGTATTGAGGTAGAATCATGGGTAATTCACATGAACAAAGCAAGCTATTCTTTCCTTCCTTCCATCCCAAAAAGTATAATGGAGGAAAAAAATGTTAGCAACCAATTCTTCACATCAAAACATCAAAGGGCACAGGCAAGTAAATTCAAAGTATATACAAAATAATATCATATGATGGAGCTGGCAAAAGAATGCTAATAAAGAATTCTGTATTTGGAGTCAAAGAATCTAGGTTCAGATCCTGGCTCTACTAGTTACTACCCATGTAATTTTTTTTTTTTTTTTGCTGGGCAATTGGGGTTAAGTGACTTGCCCAGGGTCACACAGCTAGTAAGTGTTAAGTGTCTGAGGCCGGATTTGAACTCAGGTACTCCTGAATCCAGGGCCGGTGCTTTATCCACTGCGCCATCTAGCTACCCCCAAACAGAGACTTGTTTTTTTCTTGGTTTTTTTTTTGTATATGTGTTTTGTTTGTTTGTTTGTTTTTGTAGGGCAATGAGGGTTAAGTGACTTGCCCAAGGTCACACAGCTAGTAAGTGTCAAGTGTCTGAGGCTGGATTTGAACTCAGGTCTTCCTGAATCCAAGGCCAGTGCTTTATCCACTGCGCCACCTAGCTGCCCCTACCCATGTAATCTTGAGCAGATCACATAACCTTGCTCTGCCTTGGTTTTTTCTTCTATAAAATGAGAGTTGACTAGATGATCTGTAAGACTCCCTCAAGTTCAAAAGCTATGATGTTATGCCCACCCACCCCAACTCAAAGAATATAATGACACCCATGCAAAGGCAGCTGGATAGAACAGTGATATAGTACTGGGCCTGGAATCAAGAAGACCTGAGTTCAAATGTGAACTAAGACATTTACTAGCATTGTGTTCCTAAGCAAGTCACTTTACTTCTGATTGCCTCAGTTTCCTCATCTATAAAATCAAGGTAATAGTAGCACTTACCTTCCAGGGCTGTTGTGAGAATTAAATGAGATAATAATTGTAAAGCCCTTTAGCACAGTGCTTGACACATAGGAGGCTCTATATAAATGCTTATTCCATTCCCTACCCCCACCTCATTCTCAGGTATCTATCCAGATGAAAAAAAATGTGCCCCATTGCTATGAAAAAGGTAAGAGACAAAGAATGGGGGAAGGCAGAAATTAGCTACCAGAGCTGTAATAGAAAATTTGAAAGACAAAAACTACAAAAGAAAAAAGTTAAGTATAAGCCTGACTCTAAAAATGACTCATAAAAAGGAAGGAAAATGAGTAGAAATGCACAAAAAGGATATAACATTGTATAAGTATTTTAGCATGAAAGAAAATAAACCAGAAGTCCTCTATGAAAAATAATTGGCACATTCCCCAAAGATCTAGGAACAGCAGCAAAAAATTCCAGAATGGTTTTTAAAAATCAGTAAAACTTATAAAAGAAGGTATTAGCATGGAAATTATGTCAGAAATAAGCTTGTAAACCTAATTAAGACACTAATAAAGTAAACAACTTAGAACAAATAATTTAGAATCTCTCTAATGTAGTAGAAGCCCTTAAAAATAGAATGGCAGATTTAAAACTCAAATACAAAAGTAGAAGAAAATTTGGCAGAAGAGAAGCAAAAGTGATTTTGAAAGCACACATGGATTCTAAAGAATTAAAAGCAGAAGAGGCAGCTAGGTGGCACAGTGGATAAAGCACTGGCCCTGGATTCAAGAGGACCTGAGTTCAAATCCAGCCTCAGACACTTGACACTTACTAGCGCTGTGACCCTGGGCAAGTCATTTAACCCTCATTGCCCCACCAAAAAAAAAATAATAATAATTAAAAGCAGTGGACCTTGAAGACAGATATACAGAGAGAACTTAAGAATCAGACATCCCTCAGTGGAACATGATAAATTCTGAAATGAGTATAGTAGCAGTCAATAATAGAAGAAAACTGACCAGAATTTTTCTATGCAGATAAGTAAATGATTGATCAAATCCACAGATTAACATCAGAGAAAAGCCTTCTTCTTGAAACTCCAAGTCATATAGTCATTATGTTTCAGAATTTAAATGCCAAACAAATTTTTTAAGCATCCAGGAGAAAGGCCTTAAGTTATAATGCAGCATCAACTCAAATAGCCCAGGATTGTTCCACAGCCTTGATAAATTAGAGAAAAGACTGAAATAAGCTGTTCCAAAAAGCAGAGGAACTCAAGATGCAACTTAAAGTAACATTCTGAAAAACTGGATTTAATCCTGCCTCAGACACATAGTATCTACTAACCCTAACTCTCAATTTCCTCATCTATAAAATGAAGATAATAGCACCTACTTTGTAAAGTTATTATGAAGAAAAAAATTTGCTAATTTTTATAAAGCACTTTTTCAGACTTTAAAGTTCTACATAAATGCTAGTTGTTTTTGTTGTTGTTATTCCATAAAAAAGACAGACCTTCAACAAAAGACATTTGAGGAATTCCTTAGGGCAACACATGAGCAGAAAGTTCTATTTACAAATACTCCAAACAATATGTTGTGGGACAAGGGACCCCCAACCCCAGTTAATCCTTAAACTTTCCCAAGGGAAAGCAGCTCTGCCTCCTACCTCAGGAATGTGGTGTGACAGAGCACAAAGACCCTGGTCTGCAAGAAACAAAGATGATATATTGATATGGAGGGGTGCAGTTCATATTCTAGGCACTCCTTCCTAGTTGTTTCCCTTCCCAGTTGCTTTGCATTCCCCTCCCAGTTGTTTTGACAGCTTTTGTTTGTAAACATACAAAAAGACTACCTCTTCCCTTACTCTGCTAGACAGTCTCCATAGTGATTCTGTCTCCTAGCTATATATTCCTCTCTCCTAATGAACCTCTTTTTATTTTACAAGATTTACTATGAGCCTCCAATTCTTTGGGTGAGCTAGCCACCCCCCATCCAGGTCACAAGTCCTACCCCCAACAAATAGAAATACAAGACAGGTAGGTAAGTACAGTCATCCAGAAAAGACTAAGAAATCAAATCATTGCTATCATGTTTCTAGGCTATTGTTTAAAGAATAAAAATACATTTTAACAACTTATTACTTTTTAAAAACCAAGAGGGATCATCAAGGGACAAAAAAGTATCTAAGAGGCTAATGACTTTTGTAATGATTGGTATGACGCCACCTGCTAGAGACTTACTGTAGAAAAGCTCCACCATGAGGAGAAGGCCTCTGAGGGCAAGGCCATGTGGCTTTTCTTTGGTGTCAAGAAGTGACCTTTGCTTGTGGGAGGAAGAGGGGGCGAGGCTGGTGCTCTCACTCTCTTTCATCAGGACTCTAGTTGAGAGTGGAGCTAAAGATGTGCTCTCCCTTTGATAGATGAATCTAGGCCTTTCTCTCTCTCTTCACCAAATTTTTATTCTCCTTAATAAATGCTTAAAAGTCTAAACTCTTGCTAAAACTTACAATTTATTGGCGACCACTCATTAGATATTTTAGACAGACTAACTAGAATTTTAGCCCTTACACTTTCAAGAATCTTAAAGAGTCAAAGGAGGTTTAAATAACTGAATTAATATTCCATGGACTAAATCCTATCATCCTTTAATAATGAATCTTTACTTTTGAGAAGTCGCCTGAGTAAAGAGAGAAGAGGCAAGAGACAGGGAAGAGCTGTAGATGCACTCCCATCTGGCCTGGAGGTGAACAGAAAAGGGATAATTTTCTCAACAAACTTAAGGCGAGCCTGAGGTAAGAAAAGTAAAGACAAAGGACTACTATGGGAGAAAAGGTCTATTGCCCTAGATAAGGAAGTTAAAAGATGCCATTAAAGAATATCCTCACTTTAAACTTTTTATTATGTTGGCCGTTATGACATATTGTTGGCTCAGACTGAAGCTCATACTGTTGACTAAGAGACCTAGGTCTTTTGTTGTCAGATTTTTTCTGATCCTATACTTCTGGATTTGTATAGGACTTTAAATTTGTCCCTGTAATGGGGTCTAGCACATGCACACAGTGCCTCAGCTGGTGTCGCCACGTGGAACACATTAGGGAGCAAATGGCATCTTTTTATTTGGAAGACACTAGGGAGCTGCTTCTGAGAGAACCATGATGACTTGTAAGAGAAGTGTGTAGGAGAGACTGTAGAGCATGCATGGACAGTCTGTAATTGGTTCCAATGGGCTGGCCATATGGTTGGGAGGATCCTTTTTTGGTTGACTGTGTAGCGAGAACAGCTGGCATCTTAAACAAGGCCTACATCAACTTTGGGTATGCTCTTTGCTTCCTTCACATCTGGGAGTTGTTTGCAGTATCCAGTGCTGTAGTGGGGCACAGCCTTAGGGTCATATGGCTTCCAGGAATTGGACCTGTGTTCTTGGCCTTCTTGTTGTTTTTTTACTATACTAAGTGCAGGAGATAGAGCCTCTGACCACTGGAAAGTGAGCCATAGGAATCTAGGCATTGGAAAACCAGGCCAGTTTCTACAGCTTATCTAACCTCAAAACCCCAAGAAGCAAGGAATGACCTTCAGGACTAACTTTCAAGACCCCAGCCCAATGGAAGGATTCCCATATCAGCAATGTTACCTTTGTACATGAGCATGGTAGGACAAATATTATGTAGGAAGTGAGCTAAATGTTAAGCCTACTCCTCCAGAGTCTGAGTAGGGGAGAGTAGACCCTGGAGGTATTGGGGCAAATGTTTGTACTTCTTTTCTTTTTGCTGTATTTTCAAAGTAAATATCTTTGTGACAACAAAAACAGAAAAAAAGAAGAATATCCTCACTGAGGAGAAGAGGGAATGAAGTAGGTGTATGTCTTTGATAAGAAACAGGAACCTTATAATGGGCTTCAGCTAGGGGAATTATCAGCAGTAGGAGAATACATTCTCTGAGCAATGGTTGTATTTTTTCTCAGGACTGCATCCTACCTCAGGAAAGGAGATATGAATCATCAGGAGTAGTTAGTACTTAGGGTACTTAGGCAAACATAGATCCAGAAATAGGATTCCTGGCTTTAGGAGCGGGTTGAGTTGTCATGGCTGGAAATATAACTGACTTCATGACTCAGGTTACAGAGTGACTACCACCACTCTTCACTGGTTCCTTTATGAATTGGTATTTCTGGATATGAGTCTCAGGCTCCACCTAAAGTAAATAAATAAATAAGAAGAAAATGAGGTAATATCTACAAATACATTATCTGAGAAATGAGATAGAGAAAGGGGCTTTAGATTTATGGTTCTTCAGAAGTTCTACCTAACATGAGAAAATGGAAAGACTGAGTAAGGAACATGAGAGAGTATATATAGCCCATACATGGGAAAGCAAAATTCAAAATATACTAGAAGGAGATAGAAATAAGGAACAGGACAAAGTAAGTGAAATCTCCTGGAAATTTTTCCAGAAAACAATGTTACTTGAACTAAGAGGTTGAATGCTGGGGAGAGGAAAGGAAATATTTTATACCATACACGTATTTGGGTGAGGAAAGGGAAGGACCAGATGACTCTGAAAATAACTCTCTATCTACTATTCCATATTGCCTCATAAATGAATATCAGTTCAAGAAAATATAAATATAATCCCAACAAAAATTATAGCAGTATATGTAAAAGATTATTTAATGTGTTGTATTTATACCAGGGATGCAAGGATAAATCAATAACTGGAAAATAATTAATATGATCCATTATATTCAACATTAGGAAAATAATTTAACATAATCCATTATATCCAATATTAGGAAAATAATTCACATAAAAACAACCAAAAACATATTTATTTCAACAGATACAGTCTGTCAATAAACATTTATTAAGTACCTACTATGTGTCAGGTACTATACAGTGCACAGGGTATGCAAAAAAAAAGATACAAGGAAAAAAAAACCTTGACAAAATACAGTATTGATGTATGTTTTTTAAAAATTTAGAGCTTAAGCATGAAAAGGCCATTTTGAATGATGAGTATATATATAAAATCAATAGCTAGTATAAAACAACATGCTCCCCTTTGCCATTAAAACACTGTTCTAGAAATGCTGGTGATAGCAGTTAGACAAGAGAAAAATCACAGGTTAATCAGCAAAGAAGAGATAAAATTATCCCCATTTGCCAATGACATATTGGTTCACTTAGAAAACATGAGAGAAGCATCACAGAAACTAATTGGCAATAATAATTTTATTAATATATCAGGATACAAAGTAAAATACACAAAAAAATCATCAGCTTTTTTTTATAATAATAGAAACCAAGAGGAAAGTATAGAAAAATCCCATTCAAAATAATCAAGGTCATAGGACCAACAAGTTTGAGAACTAGATATTTTCTCTGATCCTCACAACCTCTAAAATATCTACAAAATAAGAATTAGGGGCAAGAGATAAATCCATTTTAAACTGTTTGCATGGTCTTAAGATACCAAGAATTCCAATGAGGTTAAAACCCAATGAACTAACATAGAAAAGGCTACCCTTTGCCCCACCATGCTGTTAAGGGCTAAAATTCCAGCTAGTCTGTCTAAAATATCTAATGAGTGGTCGCCAATAAATTATAAGCTTTAGCAAGAGTTAGACTTTTAAGCATTTATTAAGGAGAATAAGAATTTGGTAAAGAGAGAGAAAAAGGCCTAGATTTCTATCTATTAAAGGGAGAGCACATTTCTAGCTCCCTTCTCCACCAGAGTCCAGAGGAAAAAAAAAAACGAGACTGAGCGCCAGTCTCTTCCTTCCTCCTCCCACTAGCCCGCGTCACTTCCTGACTCCTGGTCTTGCCCTCAAAGACCTTCCCTTCATGGGCAGAACTCCTCTACAGTAAGTATCCAGCAGGTGGCGTTATTCCAATCGTTACAGTCCCCCCTGTTGTTCCTCAAGAAACAAAATGTTTCCTTGACGGAACAGTAAAAAGAATATAATAACTATTGCTAACTAATAATATGTGAACGACAATATAGAAAAGGAAGAGAGGAAAGTTTTGTCCAGAGGGGTGATTTTTTTTTTGTCCTCATGAACCGACGCTTTGACATTAGTCTTGCAAAGGGAGGGCCTCTGCAGAGAATACATGTTACAGATGGTGTATATTATAACAGAAAGAGAAAAAAACAACAAAAACAACAAATCAAAACTGTTCATTTAAAGTCTCTGAAAGTCTTTTCTTAGATGTCCTCTAGGTGTAGTCATGGAATGGAAGTCTTTTCAGGGGTTGATGTGTGGATGCTGGTAATCAGCCAGGAAAATTTCCTACAAAATTGAGCTTAACACAACTTTAAAATAGCTTTGTCAATAATCAAATCAAACAATGAAAGTTCTCAAAAACATGTCTAAGGGAATTCAGAATCTTAGTTGTTACACATGAAACATATAATAAAACAAAAATTGAAACATTCTTTAAAATTATAATATTACTATAGTCCCCCCTTATGGAGGGTAATTGAGAAGACAATTGCTGTGATATTAATTTTTTAAAATAATTTTTATCTTTGTTTCATCATTTTTTGCATCATCTGCCTTGTTATCCTCATGCCACTATGAGAAATTAAAAAATCTAATATAATTGGTAACAGGTGTCAAGGCCAAATTCAACACTGTATTTATCATGACACCTGAGATAATTATGGGGGTTACCATAAAAGAACAGAGAAATGATGGGATATGAGCATTCCCACACTTGAGCAATATGTACTGCCCATACAGTATGCCAGGCTTAAAATAGGTGGATGGAATATACGTCCATGCCACCGAACATATTGGAAGAAACTGAGTCAGACTTAATCAGATGCATGGGATTGAGATGTCCATGGCATCAGGCATATAGGAGGGAGCATAGAAGCCAGGTGTAGAAGTGAGATGGGTGGGATGAATACTTCCAGCCATCTGTACAATATTGTGGGGAAAAAGAGAATAAAATATTAAACCAAGAGAATCCAACCTCAACATTTGTCAAAAGCTGTTCCCTCGGCCATACCTTGACTTCATGCATGTCTCCCCTCATGTGACAGTTCAGTGTCTGCTCTTGCATGTATTCCTCTTGTGATTGGATGGCATCTTGGCCAACTGGCATCTGATAACTCAGAATAAAGGCAATTAATGTCTTAAATGATAAGTTCCCATAATCCAAGTCTCATATGGATTTAAAAATTGAGGATAATAAATGATTGCAAAAAATGTGAATACATCTTGACTCAGAACACTATATAATTATGCAACAATTTCAAATGATACCCCTTTTTTTTAACTTAGTATACAATTACTTTTTTGAAAAATCTGAACATATTTAAATACAAGTTAAAGCACAACACAATCTCAAAGAACTTTTTTTTTTTGAAAAAAGAAAACTTTTACAAATGTTCCCCTCTTTTTTTTTTTTTTTGGGAATATGCTTATCAAAAATAATACTTCTAGAATCAATTTACACTTGCCATGGCAACCAATTTGCCAAGGAAATGCTTTAAAGAGTTTGATCAAATAATCAGTTGAGAAAAAATAACAAAAACAAACAACTCAGAATATGGGAGCACAATACTCCTAGAATTAACATTGTATTATGAAATCAAAACCATCTTTCAAAATTAGATAGATGAATGAATAGAAGAAAATACACATGGAATAATAAAAGACAATGAAATCCAAACTAGGGAAATCTAAATGAATATGAACTTAATATCAATAAGAGTATTATAAAATATAAACTTGATCACATGACTATAAAAAGCTTTTACAAATATTCTCCTTGTTTTAGAAACTAAGTATAAAACACAATCTCAAATGCATGAAAATCTCTATGAAAATAAACCCATACCATTAATTTCAAAATGTATATATAATAGCATAGAAGTCCTATGTAACCTCTGAACTGATACTATTACTCTGAGTGAATTCAGAACACTTTTGATTCCGATATCTAAAATCCCCAATACTCATATCAATACCTTGCTGCTTACTTCTACATTTCTGTAAAATATATATCCTTCCATGGCAAAAGAAGCAGAGTCTTGAACTATGTTGATGATTGTCATTCTTATTCAGCTTAAGTTTTTCTTCTTTAACCCCTCTATATTGTCTGTCAGTCTTTTCACCATACAAATGCTTTATAAGATTACTAATTAAAGACAAAAGCAGGTTAGCAAAATTATGAACAAAACGAGCATATCTGGAATTTAAAGAGTTTTCTAAGATTGTCTCAAAAGCACAGCCAGGCCGGGGAAGGGCTGAGCCTGAAGCTGCAAATGCAGGTAGAAAAAGTTGAGCATGCGCATCAGATCTCTGGACTTCCCAGGCAGGGGAAGCTATGGGCTTGGCCATAGGAGGAGTAGAGGATGGGGTCTGGAGAGGAGGGGAGGGACCAGAGCAATTTGAATCAGACTTGATTTTGAACTCAGGCCTGGATTCCTCTTCCCCCACTTTGCCTCCAGGTGCTAGGGGATTAAAAGCTTCTAGAGGGTGGGTCATTGCCTCCAGGCATGCAAAATTAAAGCAACAATTACTGTTAGAACTGGGAAAAGCTGCGGGAATCTCTTCAGGTTTCTCTGAAAAAGCATGGTTGGGAGAGGGAGAGATATTTCCTTGTGTGAGTAAGTTGCTGGCTCTTTTAACAAAAATAAAAAGAAAAATAGAAAATCCATAAAAACAAAGCATTAACATGATCTTATCTCCCATTTGTCTGGTTAAACAGACTAAAATCAAAAATAGGGTAATTAGGGAGTTTAAAAGGTCCATTTGAAAAAATTTAAAGGAAAACACAGCCAGTACACCAGTACTTAGCAATTTAAAGGGTAGGGGAAATTTCTTACCCAACCAGAAGATCAGAAGACTGAGGTTTAGCTTTCCTCTTCGTGGTCAGCCATCTGTTAAGGGCTAAAATTCCAGCTAGTCTGTCTAAAATATCTAATGAGTGGTCGCCAATAAATTATAAGCTTTAGCAAGAGTTAGACTTTTAAGCATTTATTAAGGAGAATAAGAATTTGGTAAAGAGAGAGAAAAAGGCCTAGATTTCTATCTATTAAAGGGAGAGCACATTTCTAGCTCCCTTCTCCACCAGAGTCCAGAGGAAAAAAAAAACGAGACTGAGCGCCAGTCTCTTCCTTCCTCCTCCCACTAGCCCGCGTCACTTCCTGACTCCTGGTCTTGCCCTCAAAGACCTTCCCTTCATGGGCAGAACTCCTCTACAGTAAGTATCCAGCAGGTGGCGTTATTCCAATCGTTACAATGCTCTAGCAAAGCTTCATAAACTGATCCACAGACTTGTGATAGATGTCATCACTGCCCACCTAACCTCATTTCTCCCAGTGCTGCAGAAGACAGAAGGTTGCCGTGGATAAGACAGCAACATGGCATCTCTCTCCCTGCCCCATCAGTACTCTTCCAGAGAACTGAGAAACAGATGAAACTGGGACAAGATGCCAGAATGTGCATGGATCCACCAGGTTTGCATAAAGTAGAGTGGCCAGCTGTGGCCAGTTCTGTCCCCCTAGAAGTCAGTGGAGCAGAAACTGAGGCTAGTGAAACATGAATTTCCCAGAATGGGAGGAAGTTGACATGGCTTTCAGATGCAACTCTAAAGAAAACCACAATCAAAGAGGAAGGAATCAAAAAGTGAGCAATAGAAGAAAAAAATTACCAAAGATCTCAGGCGGAAGAAAACACAGTTAAAGCCCTTGAACATAAGCAGATACACCAGCTAGAAAGATATTAATAACAAAAGGGAATTTGAATAACATAAGACCATTGTGTACCTACCAGAAACTAGAGGAAGGAATGTAATAATGTGTTCCAAAGAGCAAAGGAGTTCAAAATGCAATCCAAAGTGACATACCCTCAAAACTCAGCATAACCAATAATGAATAAAGTTGGAAGTTCAGAAGTTTTGTTTGGTTTTTTGTTTTTTGGAGTTTTTTTTAAGGTATTTACAGATCACTTTCTGTCTTAGGGAGGTGGGAGGGAGGAAGAAAAATTTGGAACTAAAAATCTTATGAAAACAAATGTTGGAGGGTAGCTAGGTGGCATAGTAGATAAAGCACTGGCCCTGAATTCAGGAGGACTTGAGTTCAAATCCAGCCCCAGACATTTGACAGCTGTGTGACCCTGGGTAAGTCACTTAACCCTCATTGCCCCACCAAAAAAAAAATGTTGAAAACTATCTTTATTTGTAACTGGAAAATAATAAAATACTTTTATGATTTAAAAAAGTCATTTAAAGCATTACTACAAAGAACACCAGAAAAGCAAATTATTTGCTTTTCAAACACCCCATACAACAGAAATACCAGAAAGGTAAACAAATATAGCAGCCAAGGAGAACAACACAATTACAATCGAGAGATCATTAAGAGATTTCTTTCTAAAAGTACACAAGGAAACGAAGGTGAAAGCAAAAGTCAAATAGAAATAATGGTAGAAACAAGGATGAAACATAATGATCTGATCTTACAACATTGTGCCTACAAGTGAATAAATGTTTTATAAAAATGGAAGAGAAAATAACTCCTGTAATTTTTCAAAGTCTAGGAAAATGGGCAATTTGGCAAAGGTAGGGATTGAAACAGGGAAAGACAAGAAGAGTTATTGTTTCATTGGTGGTGATAGTGTTTAATAAGCATTTATTGAATTGAATTGAATTGAATTGAATTGAAGAACATTCCCATGGACAGAGATATTCTTAAGAGATGAGGATCTTAGAATTGGTATAATCTTCAGGGACTTGATACTTGGAGAGATTACTCATCCTTCCTCAGGAGAAGGGGAATTAGAGTTCCTTGAGACATTGTAAAGAGTGGGAGACCAGAGGACATGAGTTTAAATCCAGCCTCAGACCCTTGACACTTACTAGCTGTAAGACCCTGGGCAAGTCACTTAACCCTCATTGCCCACAGAGGTGGGGAGAGGAAAAGAGTTGTAGACCACAGACCCAGAGAGAAGATTTCAAGGAAAGTGAGGTAAAAAGGCTTATGGGGAGAGCAGATATTAATAATGAATTGCACAGTCAGAGATGGAAGAAAAATCCTACCATGGGACAATATCTTCCCTAGATGCCAAACCAGGCATCTTCCATTTGCCTGAAAGAACTTCTCCCTGTACAGGGAATCTTCTACTACCTGCTGCCACTTCAGAGACAGCCTTCTTAGGTGAGAAGACCTCAGACCACATCTAAGTACCTCATTCCTTCCATCCCTTGCTGGGCACAGTATGTACCCCAGGGAAGTCTGCAAAGGACCAGGCAGGGTGTCTCTTATCTTGTTGTGGTTATGGTTATGGTTGTCATGGTGGTTGTTATTCAGTTGTTTTAGTGGTGTTGGACACTTTGTAACCCATTTGGGGTTTTCTTGGCAAAGATACTGGAATGGTTTGCCATTGCCTTCTCCAGCTCATTTTACAAATGCGAAACTGAGGCAAACAGGGTTAAGTAACTTTTTCAGGGTCACACAGCTAGTGTCTGAGACTGGGTTCGAGCTCCGGAAGATAAATCTTGCTGACTCCAGGCCCAGTACTCTATCCATTATGCCACCTAGCTGTGCTCTCTTTTATCTACCTCAAAACAATGATTTCTATCTGTGCCAGTACAAAATAAATTCTGCCTCCTACTGCTATCCCAGTCACCCAACTGGTGCAAAATAGAGCAACCCATCCTGTGACTTCAAGTCTTACACTTCCTAGTGTACCCATTCTTTGGAAAGGAAAACCGATGGGAAAAGAGACTTCTTTCTCTGGCTGTTTAGGTACCACCACCACCTTCAGCTGTGCCTCTTTCCTGCCTAATCTCCAGCCTTTGAAGGGAAGAGGACTTGTGAAGTAAGACCTCCCTTCTGACCATCTGGCCATGTGCCTACCATCTCAAATTGCACTTCCAACCCAGTCTCCAAACTCCATTATGAAGAAGAGAGATGCCCTTTACTCAGTGATGAATATTCTAACACTGGACATGCCCGTCTCATCCCAGTGACTCTGAACTCTTGCTCTTCCAAACCATATTCCCCATGCACTCACCACCCAATTCCTCCTTCCCTCTCACCCCAAAGTTTCAACCAAATGTGATTTCCACTATGTCTTCTGGAATGCCTATTCCATGGGCATCAAACTTCATTTCATCTTAAATCTTTTCCTTTCCCACTCAATCTCTACCTGACTTCCCCCAGATAACACAGCCTCCCTGCCCACTCTTTTCAGTAATGGCTGTACCTTCACTTATTCTCAGCACATTGAGATAGAGGACCTGGAATACTCCTTGTTCCCCATTGCTACTTCCAGGTTCTTTCCCTACTGCCATCACTCAGTAACCTCTCTTCCTTTGAGGTTCATGCAATTTATATCTACCACTCAATCAAATTCCTGATGACTGTTGTCTGTAGAACCTCAGGTCACTCCCTTTCCTCAGTGTAGGATACTTGATGTATAATTTTTCTTTCCTCCCCAATTCCTGCCCTCAAACTAGGGGACTTCAGCATGCATACTGACTCTCTTTCATAATACCCTAACCACTCAGTTCTTCAGTCTACAGACTTCCCATGTCCTATTTATTCCTCCACCCCACCTCAGCTACACACAAAGATAGTCATACCCTGGCTCCCCCATTTCGAAAAAACCTTCACTTTATCTTCCATCAAATCTAAATAATATCCTTTTATCTTTTCTGTCCTTTGTAGCTAACTCCTTAAAAACGTCATCTACAATAAGTGCCTCTATTTTCTCTCCTCCCACTCTTTTCTTAACCCCTTATAATCTGGTTTCCAAGCCAAAACTACCCTCCAAAGTTACTAATAATCTCATAGCTGACACATCCAGTTGTTTTTATACTATCCTCATTCTCCTTTGCTTCTCTGCAGTCTTTGACATTGTTGATCACTCTCTCCTCCTTGATATTCTTTTCTCTCCAGGTTTTCAGGACCACTCACTCTCTCCTTATTCTCATTCTTACCTCTGTGACCATTCCTTCTCTGTCTTCTTTGTTGGATCCTCTTCTAGGTCACACCTTCTTAATGGAGTTGTCTCAGGGTTCTGTCCATGGTCATCTGCTCTTCTTCTCTACTACTTAGTGATCTTATCTGTTCCCATGGATTTAATTATCATCTCTATGCTACTGACTCAAATCTACCCATCCTGCCTGAAACTCTCTGCTGACCTTCAGTCTCACAACTCCAACTGCCCTTCAAACATCTCAAACTGGATGTCTGGTAACATCTTAAACTAAACATATCCAAAGGAGAACTCCTTATATTTCCTGTTAAATCCTCCTCCCAGCCCCCACTTGTCTCCATACCTTCCCTCTTACTATAGAAAGCAACAGCATCCTAATCACTTAGGTTCAAAACCTCAGGCTCACATCCTGAACTTCTCACTAGCTTTCACTCCCCCGCCCATATCAATCTATTGCCAATGTCTCTTGATTTCACCTTTGCAAAATCTCTCAAATTCACTCCCTTCTCTCCTTTAATGCAAACCCTCATCACCTTAAACCTAGACTATTATAATACCCAGCTGAGTGAGCCTACCTCAAGTCTCTCCTCATTCTAGTCTATCCTCTATTCAGCCATTAAAGCGATTTTTTTAAAGAACAAGCACAGATTGGAAAACATTTATTTTTCATTCTCAGTATAGCAACAAATGTTGAGAACCATCAAATATTTATTTATAAATATATTAATTTCTAAATTGCTTTTAGTTTCCTTCCAGATATATTTATGAAATATGTTCAAATCATAGCAATCACCCCATTAAAGTGAATAGTCCTTTCCTTTACATGACTTTAAATATCACTTCTGTCTCCTTGCCAGTGGCAAGACTAGCCTCTTCTATCTAATGCAGTATTTTTGAAAAGTATGCAAAATATTAATGTACTTTTTTGATAATAAACATTTTTATTTAAAGTTTTTAATGCCAAATTCTATCCCTCCTTTCCTCCCTCTCCCACCCCCCCCCAGGTGATAAGCAATCAGATATAGATTATACATGTGCAATTATGTGAAACATTACCATATTAGTCATTTTGCACAAGAAAACTCGAATAAAAGAAAAAAATAACATGCTTCAGTCTGTGTTCACACTAAAGTGATTTTCCTAAAGTGCAGGTCTGGTCATGTCACCTCCCCTACTCAATAAACTCCACTGGCTCCCTATCACTCCCAGGATCAAATACAAAATGCTCTGATGTTCAAAGCCCTTCATTACCTAGCACTTTCCTACTTTTTTGGTCTTCTTACCCCTTATTCCCTGATACGTACTAGTGACCCTCCATTTCTCAGCTCTGGGCATTTTCTCTGTCTGTCCTTCCCATGCCTGAAATGCTCTCCTTCCACCACTACTGACCTCCCTGGTTTCCTTGAAGTCCCTTCTTCTCCAACCCCTCTTAATTCTAATGCCTTCCCTCTGTTAATTATTTTCTGTTTATCCTACATGTAGCTTGCTCCATATATTTGTTTGCATGTTTTCTCCCCCATTCGATTGTAAGCTCCTTGAGGGCAGGGACTGGTTTTTTCCCTCTCTTTTGTATCGCCAGTGCTTAGTACTGTGTCTGGCGTATAGTAGGTACTTAATAAGTGTGTGATGATTGGATCGACAACAGAAAAAGAGAGCTAAGGGGCATGATGTATAAGATAATAATACAGAAACTACTTAGAAGAGGAATCCCAAAATAAGTACCTTAGAAGCTTTAATTTCATGAGGAATACAGAGACTAAGGGAGGAATAAATAAATGTTAGAGCCATAATTCAAAGAATAAAAGTCTAGAATGTATAAAAAGGAAGACAAATAATGAATACAAGAGAAAGAAATATTTTTTTAAATAAAAATTTAAACTAACAAAGCAAGTTTAAGGAAATGATAAGAAGAGAAAGAAATATTTTTTAAATAAAAATTTAAACTAACAAAGCAAGTTTAAGGAAATGATAAGAAGAAAGATTTTATTTGAATACTTATCTGTGGGGGAAAAAGAAGGGAAAAATTAAATAACTAAATAAAAGGAACTAATAAGTTACTCTAAAACTAGAGAAAGGGGTAACAAGAGGAAGTGGTTATAGATTGAGAGTGGAGGAAGAAAGTGGATAAAAATAGAGTTGCCTTAAGGTAAATTAAGTAAAAACAGAATACTATGTTTGCTAAGGAAGAGGAGGAAAAAAAACATAGTTTTGGGGAAAATTATTATAGACATATGAAGGAAAATATAAAACTGACCCTCATAACTTTAAATGTGAATGGATTAATCCATCCATTAAAATTTTTTAAATGATAGAATTATTAGAAAACAAAACTTTACAGTCTGTTGCTCAAGAAACACACCTACAAAATAAAACAGAATAAAATGAGTGGCTGGAACAGAATTTACTTTTTAACAGGAGATTCAAAATATAAGCAAGAGTTACAATCTTGCTGTCAAAGTAAAATCAAACATTCACAACATAAAAAAGGTAAACAAGAAAATATTATGATAAAAGGGACCTTAGACATTAAATCTATGTCAACTAAATTTATATGTTCTAAATCCCTCCAGATTCATAAAGGAAAAATTAACTAAACTACCAGAAAAACATAAACAGTAATACAATAGTGGCAATAATATAATAGTGAGAAGAGATTTTAATGTCTCTGTCTTAGTTTTGGACAACAACAGAAAGATAAATAGAAGGTGAAAAGTAGAAATGAACAAACTACTAGAGGAACTAGAGGTAAAAGATTTATGACGTCTATTAAATGACTGCTAAAGAATATATTTATTTCTCAGAACCACATGGAACTTTTACAAAAATTGCCCATGTATTAGGGCACGGATAGATTGCAAACAACTTTTAAAACACTGGTGGATTCATAGGAAAATTCCATCAGTTTGGGGGGGGGGGGTTATTTGTTTGTTTTTTGCAGGGCAGTGGGGGTTAAGTGACTTGCCCAGGGTCACACAGCTAGTAAGTGTCAAGGCCGGTCAAGTGTCTGAGGCCGTATTTGAATTCAGGTACTCCTGACTCCAGGGATGGTGCTTTATCCACTGCGCCACCTAGCTGCCACCCATCAGATTTTTGAAGAAAAAAATTAGTACCAAATACTACTCAAATTATTCTAAAAAAAAAAAAAAGATTGAGAAAGAATTCACTCCCCCAGATTCTTCTGAGACAAAAATAGCTCTAATGCCTAAAACAGGGAAGGATAAGGCACAGAAGAAGAACTATAGAACAATCATGAATGTCAATTCAAAATATTTAAATAAAATACTATAAAACAGACTAGAGTGATAGAGTAATTGATCCAGGAAATTATCATCACTAGAGAGAATGATTCAACTGCAGGAAAACAATCAATATAATTATTTTTAAAAGACTATCCAAAACCACATTATTATCTCAATAGTTTGTTAAGGGCTAAAATTCTAGCTAAACTGTCTAAAATATCTAATGAGTGGTCGCCAATAAATTATAAGCTTTAGCAAGAGTTAGACTTTTAAGTATTTATTAAGAAGAATAAGAATTTGGTAAAGAGAGAGAGAGAAAGGACTACTTTCATCTATTTATTAAAGGGAGAGCACATTTCTAGCCCTGCTCTCCACCAGCGTCCTCAGGAAAGAGCCTCAGTCTCTTCCTTCCTCTTCCCAGTAGCCCGCGTCACTTCCTGACGCCAAAGAAAAGACTCCTGGTCTTGCCCTCAAAGACCTTCACTTCATGGGCGGAACTCTTCTACAGTAAGTTTCCAGCAGGTGGCGTTATTCCAGTCATTACAAGTTTCAGGAAAAGCCTTTGACAAAGTACAAAATTCATTTATGCTAACAACCCTAAGCATAGATGAACCTTATTTAATATTGTAAAATATATCTTATCAAACTAAAAACAAGCCTCATTTGCAATACGGCTACACTAGAATCTTTCCCAATAAATAAGGATGCCTATTCTCCCCAACGTTATTTGATATAGTTCTGGAAACTATATATCAGCAAAGATACTATGAGATCATTAATAGTGTCAGCAAAGTTGTAGCCTACAAAAAACTGCAAAAGGCATAAAATATCTTGGAGTCAGTCTACTATGACATATAAATGCAATTACAGTTGATAGAAATAATTGCTTATCGTATAATAGCTCATGGTTGAGCTATGCTAATGTAAAAATTATGACACTATTTAAATCAATTTATAGACTTAGTACTATATCTATCAGACTACCAATACACTACTTTGTAGAGCTAGACAAAATAATAAAATTCATCTGGAGAAACAAAAGATCTAAACCTCAAGGGAAAGAATTTTTTAAAAGGGGGAAAAAAGGGGGCAGCTAGGTGGCACAGTGGATAAAGCACCAGCCTGGGATTCAGGAAGATACAAGTTCAAATCCGACCTCAGACACTTGACATTTACTAGCTGTGTGACCCTGGGCAAGTCATTTAACCCTCACTGCCCCTCAAAAAAAGGGGTGGGGAGAAGGAATGAAGGAAAAATCATACTTCTGGGCCTCAAATTATAACAAAGCTGTAATCGTTAAAAACTATTTAGTAGGGGGGTGGCTAGGTGGCGCAGTGGATAAAGCACCAGCCCTGGATTCAGGAGTACCTGAGTTCAAATCCAGCCTCAGACACTTGACACTTACTAGCTGTGTGACCCTGGGCAAGTCACTTAACCCCCATTGCCCCGCAAAAAAAAAAAAAAACTATTTAGTACTAGGGGGCAGCTGGTTGGCGCAGTGGATGAAGCACCAGCCCTGGATTTAGGAGTACCTGAGTTCAAATCCAGCCTCAGACACTTGACACATACTAGCTGTGTGACTCTGGGCGAGTCACTTAACCCCCATTGCCCCGCCAAAAAAAAAAAACAACTATTTAGTACTGATTTAAAAATAGCAAAGTAGATTATGGGAACAGACTTTATGCAAGAATCAGAAACCATAGAACTCAGTTGCCCTATGTTGAAAACATTGTGAAATGACATACAGAAATGGAAGGAATTATTAAAGTTTTTAAATAAATACATACATATATAAGGAACATTGATCCAAAAAATTTTAGACATATATGTCAACCAATTATTGACTCCCATGTGTTTGTCACCTCTGAATTAATAACTCAGATCTGCATATCCAAATTGTTCCTCCCCTGAGCTTCAGTCATATATGACCAACTGCCTCTTGGACATTTCAAAATTAATTTCCTCCCTAGCCTCCCAGAACCCACCCTAATTCCAAACTTCCCTGTTTCTTTTGAAGGCACCACCATTCTTCTAATGACTGAGATTCATAATCTCAGTTATCTGCAGCTCCTCACTCTCCCTCACTCCATATATCTAATCAGTTGCCTACTTCTGTTTTGCCTCCTCTTTCCAATTTACTCCTCTGCACTCACATAGCTATCACCTTAGTTCAGGCTTTTATCACTTCTCACCTAAATTACTGCAGCTGACTGCTAATTGCCCTGTCTGCCTATCTTTACAATCTCTTTGTTCTAGACTCTGCTGCCAAAGTAATTTTCCTTAATCTCAGATCTGACCATGTGACTCCCATATTCAACTAGCTCCAGTGACTTCATGTGTATCTCCAAGATAAAATATATAAACTTAAATGTTTAGCTTTTAAAGTCCTCTGTAACCTGCCTCCATCCTGTATTTCCAACTTGATTAGTATAACTCTTTCAACTGACACTCTAGGATTCAGCCAAACTGGCCTTTTTCTCAGAGAAGAAACTCCATCTCCTATCTCTGTTTTCACACTTGCCATGTTCCATACCCAGAATGCATTCCCTTCTTACCTCTAGCTATCCCTTAGGGTCCCACTCTTCTTTTTAAATGCAACTCAAGTACCACTTTCTACATGAACTTTTCCAGATCCTTCAACCCTAGTGCCCTCTCTCCCAAATTAACTTGTATATAACTACTTTCTTTTATGCATGTATGTATTTATTTTCAGTGTACTGATTTGTGTTCTTTTTGTCATCCCTGTTACTATGTAAATTCCTTGAGAGTATTGTTTCTTTCATTTTAATTGTATCACCAGTGCCTGACACATACTAGGTGCTTAATAAATGCTTGTTAATTGGTTGGTCTTTGACATTCCACAAAAAATGATCAATTGCCTTGCCATTGTTTTCTTAGAGATCAAGATTTATCTAGTAGGACCTTCATTTCTTCATCTATAAAATGGGAATATTAATACATTAGTACCTCACAAAGTTGTTATAAGGAAAACACTTTGCCAACTTTAAACATGCTATGGGAATGTGAGCAGGTAGCAGTAGTGGAGCAGACAGAAAACCAGCCCCCAGTGGGGTTCAAGTCCACCTCTGGCACACTCTTCCAGCCATCCTCTAAGACTATAAATTGTGTAGAAGCAACAGAGAGACTGAGAGAGAGAAATCTGTACCACTGAAATCTCAGCACCAGGCAGTATTCATATAGGAATGTTCATCATTATTCACACACACAGGAATGGAACAAATATAAACTATATGATCAAGGAGTGTTTCACTTAAGCACAATACTGTGTATATATTTTATGCTTTGTAAATGTTTAATTAACTTGAATTTATAAAATAATTTGCATTTGTAATTAATAAAAATGAGTGATTTGGTTTTATAGGAGCCAAAAGAGGAAGATTCTGGAATTAATACCACTCTCCAGGTACATTTCTTTGGAAAGGAAGGAAAAAAGAAACTTCATTATAAAGAATTTCGAAGGTTAGTATGCATTTAGAGAGACTTCGAGTTATAAAATGTACTGTTATTAATATTTTAAATAAGTAAACAAATGACTATTTTAGTTACTCACTAGTAAAACTACAGTACTATGAAATAATATTTGCAGATTTATGTAGTACTTGTCCCTAAAATATAAAGCTACAATATGATAGTCATGAATGTCATAATCCTTAAGTGACAAAAAAATCTATTTTTAAAAACAATAGCACTTCACAAAGTAACATCAAAAGTGAGTATGTATTCTCTGCTTTAAGGAAATCTTACATATAAAAAGCCAAACCAAAACAGAGCTATTAGGGAGACTGTTATATAGATTGTGTTCCTTTAAACAATTTTAATTTATACCAACTTTTCAGGAATACAAATCTTCCTTTTAGCAAAGTAAACCTATAATGAAAATTATTAGTACAGTGAGATAAAATATCCGGCAGTAAGTAACCAGTACTTTTTCATTTTTGTTCAAGTATTACAAAAATGCAGAAAATAGCTTCTATATGAATAATGTAAAGCCAAAACTTTAGCTGACATACCAGCAATGTAGTTGATAGAGTCCTGGACTTCGAGTCAGGAAAAACCAGCTTCAGATCCTACCTTCAGCTCCTGTTAACTATATGAACATGGTCAAGTCATATAACTTCTCTGTGTTTTAGTTTCCTATAAAATGAGAAGAATAATATACATATGTAACTCACAGTTATTATGAGGCTCAAATGAAATGTATAGACCTCTTTGTAAACCCTGAAAAAGTCTATTATTCTAGGGGAAGCTAGGTGGTGGAGTGGATGGAGCACCGGCCCTGGAGTCAGGAGTACCTGAGTTCAAATCTGGCCTTAGACACTTAACACTTACTAGCTGTGTGACCCTGGGCAAGTCACTTAACCCCAATTGCCTCACTAAAATAAAAAAATTTTTTTTTTTAAAAAGTCTATTATTCTTATTCTCATTGTTTTTGATGCGTTTCAGATAGGATTTCAGTTGAAGTCAACAAATCTAATGTTATTCGCCTGTTTTCACCCTTTACTATTACTTGAAATGCTCTCTTTGTTCCAAAAGTATTTCTCTATCTTTTGACTGTTTATCATGTGCTCCTAAAATGTCTATCTTCTTCCTTTTTGACAAGGATGTGTTCATCTTTCTATAGCTACCTTGGAATATTGGGCCCTGTATTTTGTTGTTGTTGTTGTTGTTGTTGTTGTTGTTGTTTTGTGGGGCAATGAGGGTTAAGTGACTTGCCCAGGGTCACACAGCTAGTGTCAAGTATGTGAGGCTGGATTTGAATTCAGGTCCTCCTGAATCCAAGGCCAGTGCTTTTTCCACTGCGCCACCTAGCTGCCCCCAGGCCCTGTATTTTTAACTCTTTTTTGTTAGGATACTTTCCAAACGTGTATGTTAAAATTGGTATTGTGAGACAGCTAAGTGGTGCAGTGGAATCTGGCCTCAGACACTTATTAGCTGTATGACCGTGGGGAAGTCACTTAACCTCAGTTGCTTCTTCCCCCCCAAAAAAGTTGGTATTGTATAGATGTTAATTGTTTTAAGTGTATTCTTCACATTCAGTTATGATTTCATGTTGTCAGCAAATTACTTAATGTATTCACTCACAGCACTATGTTTCATGTATCTTACCTGGAAGTGTGAGAATAATTTTAATACCTCTACTCAATTTGATCAGTTCATTATGATTTAATAGATATCAATGATTATGTAAGAATTAAGTTTGAGTTAATACTATTAGAATAGGAGTTATATGTTAGGATTAATTAACCCACTATGTATTGATTATTATGTTGCTTTAAATTAATTTTTAGGATAGAGTTAACTTGTGTATTATTCTTGCTTTACCCCACTCTTATAATGTATTCTGAGAACTATGTTCTAAAAAACGAGTTTCCCCATTGTCTCTGTTCCTTCACACCTAATGTACTACTTGTGCAAAGTCTTGGAGTTCTGGTAACTAAACACTGGTGATTAATGGGCATGTCCCTTGGCCAATTGGAAAGGAAAGCCCCCCCCTCCCTTCTGTAATTGACCAATCATAGATTGTACTGCCTCATGTTATTTTTAGTAATCTCTCAATGTCTATAAAAACTTAAGGAGTCCAAGCATAAGGATTCATGACTGCAGAGGAGAGTCTTGGATCCAGATGATTAGGACCCACTGGTCTCTCTAATAAATTGATTCCCACTTTGCCTCAGTTTACTAAACACTTACTGTTTGCTAGGTGTTGGGCATTCAAGTACAAAGAATGAAATAATCCCTACTCAAAATGAGGTTATATTCCAATGAAGGAGACAAATAGTACATTAAATGCATGGATCTATGTATACACATGCACACATACACAAAGTAGCTAAATACAAGGTAGAGTAGGGGAATAGAGTACTAGCAGTTGGGGAATGGAAAAAGGTTTCATACAAAAGAGGAAGGGTCCTGAGCTGCATCCTACAGGAAAAGAGGGGCTCTCTGAAATAAGGGGGAAATTATTGTAACTGGGAAAAAATTATTGCAGAAACTTTCTCTGATAAAGTCTCAAATCCAAGATATATGAGGAACTGATTCTAATATATAAAAACAAGAGCCATTCCCCGCTGGATACCTGGTAAAGTGAAATGAAGAGGAAGTTTTCAAAGGAAGAAATCCAAGCTATCAACAAATACACCTTTAAAATGCTCCATATTACTAATAGAGACATAATAATAGCTAGTATTCATATAACACTTTAAAGTTTGCAAAGCACTTCACATATGTTACTTCATTTGATCCTCACAACTTTGTGAGGTAGGTGTTATTATGGTGCCCACCTTACAAATAAAGAAACTGAGGTACAGAGAGGTGATTCTCCAGAGTCACATAGCTAGTCAGTCTCAGAGACAATATTTGAACTCAGGCCTTCCTGACTGCAGGTCCCATGCTCTGTCTTCTGTGGTACCTAGCAAATTAAAACAACGCTGAGATTCCGTGTCACGCTTATACATAGATTACAATAAGGAAAAATGTCAACTTTTGGAAAAGCTGTAGTAAAACATTGATGCCTGGAGATGTGAATTGGTCTAGCCATTCTGAAAAGGAATTTGGAACTATGCTTAAATAGTCATTATATTCTGCTTACCTTTTGATTTAGCAGTACTATTACTAGGCTAAGACCCTCCCAAAACAAACAAATAAACAAATAAAGGAAAAGGATCTATATGTGCAAAGATATTTATAGCAGCTCCTTCTTTAGTCCCAAAGAATTAGAATTTAGGAGGGGGTCTATCAGTTGGGGAATGGCTGAAATAAAGCATGATATATAAATGGGATGGAATTTAATCATGCTGTTGGAAATAATGTAGTTGTATGAAACAGACTTGAGTGAGATAATCACAAGTCTGACAATCCCTATAACAATAAACCAAGGAATTGTCTTTGATAGAAAAATTTGTTATTTACACATCAATTTTGTCATGTTCACATAGGGAAAACAATATTAGCAACATTTTAAAATATAAAATAACTATATATCTTTTGGAGATTTATACTGTCTTTGAATAATGCTTTTTTAAACTGAATATTAGGATGTGCTCAGACAGAAGTACATTATCTGTTCTTAGCATCTTGGTTTTTCATTGCAATGTACATAGAGAAGTGCACAAAGACTTAAAAATCACCCTGATAGTATAATTATTAAACAAAACACTGGAAAATAACACAATAGTAGCATTTTCATAGAATTTAAATCAGAAGGGACCTTAAAGATAACCTAGTTCCAGCTTTTATTTCCGGATAAGGAAATTGAGACTCACAGAGCTTAAGGTATTGCCACAAGAATACCTATCTAGTGGCATCCTTTGCCTTTAATTGTAACTAATTTATTTCAGTACTGAAATTGGATGCCTAAATCAGTATTTCTTATATGTTGTAATTTTATATTTTCATGCTTAGATTTATGGAAAATCTGCAAACAGAGGTACAAGAAATGGAATTCCTACAATTTTCAAAAGGTTTAAACTTCATGAGGAAAGAAGACTTTGCAGAATGGTTACTCTTCTTCACAGACACTGAGGACAAAGCTGTTTATTGGCAAAATGTGACAGAGAGGTTGTCAGCAGGAGAGGTTGGTGTACACTTACTTATGTGGTAGAAGTAGAATAGTCATAATTAAATCATTTCTCTGCCTAAGATTTCCTTTCAAGTTATCCAGATTTTATACTTGTTCTTTATGAATATCACAATAATCAAAAGTTCTGTTTGTATTTTTCCTAAATTTAAATTATTGTTCAAATGTATTTACTTTTCAAATATAAATATTTTGTCTATTTGTCAAAAATATGACATCTGCCTAATTTAGCAAATCTTTAAGCTGACTTTTTAAAGTACTATTTTAATTGGCTTTTTAAAATCCAATGAACTGCATATGCAAATAAGAATTTCCTCATTTGGATGGGGAAAGGAGAGTGAAAAGGCAAGTGATATAAAAGGAAATTAATGATCTATCTGGCAGCTAGGGATATAATTTCTTTGTTTCAATTGAAGGTACTACCACTGTGGTACTTTAGTTTTCAAAATAGCTCTGAGATCCATTTTTTATAATAGTTTCTTTTTATACCTTTTATTCATTTGATACCTCTTTATAGAGAATTACAGTTGTTCCCAAGGCTGAAAAATCTTAACCTATTTACAAAAATTCAATAAATTTAACTTTTTTTTTTTTTAGAATATTAGTTTGGAGGAATTCAAGTCATTTTGCCAGTTTACAACCCACTTGGAAGACTTTTCAATCACAATGGAAATGTTTAGTTTGGCTCATCGCCCTGTCAAACTAGGCAAGTAAAATGTAATCATGAAAATTTTTATTTTATAAGCCATTCTGAATCATAATTCCACCAGATAATTCCTCTCAAAAATCAAACTCATCAATCAAAACACTGACCTTTTAATCCAATTGGTAAGAATGTACTTTACTGTTGATGTAGTTTTCTGTATTTGTATTCATATCTTTAAAACTTTAGGGGCAGCTAGGTGGCACAGTGGATAGAGCACTGGCCCCGGATTCAGGAGGACCTGCGTTCAAATCCTGCCTCAGACACTTGATACTTACTAGCTATGTGACCCTGGACAAGTCACTTAACCCCAATTGCCTCACCAAAAAAAAAACAAACCAAAAAACTTTAAATCTTTACACACTTATAAAAATTTATATCTTTAAAATTTGACTGTTATTTCAGCATTATATATTTTTTTGGTTATATCTTTCTTAAAAACAAAGGGGGGGGGGGCCAGCAAGGTGGCGCAGTGGATAAAGCACCAGCCCCGGATTCAGGAGTACCTGAGTTCAAATCCAACCTCAGACACTTGACACTTACTAGCTCTGTGACCCTGGGCAAGTCACTTAACCCCCACTGCCCCGCCAAAAAAAACAAAGAGGGGGGCAACTAGGTGGTGCAATGGATAAAGCACTGGTCCTGGATTCAGGAGGACCTGAGTTCAAGTCTGGCCTCAGACACTTGACACTGACTAGCTGTGTGACCCTGGGCAAGTCACTTAACCCTCATTGCCCCACACAAAAAAAAGAAATATATACAAACTATTGGACAAAAACAAAGGAATGGGGCAGTTAGGTGGTGCAGTGGATAAAACACAAGCCCTGGATTCAGGAGGAACTGAGTTCAAATCTGGCCTCAGACACTTGACACTTACTAGCTGTGTTACCCTGGACAAGTCACTTAACCCTCATTGCCCCACAAAACAAAAAACAAAAACAAAGGGGAGAGGGGGCAGCTAGGTGGCACAGTGGATAAAGCACTGGCCCTAGATTCAGGAGGACCTGACTTCAAATCCAGCCTCAAACACTTGACACTTACAACCTGTGTGACCCTGGGCAAGTCACTTAACCCTCATTGCCCCCCCCCAAAAAAGGGGGGGACATGTAAAAGTTTGTTTGAAACTAATTTTGGATGGAAAGAAACTATCTTGTCACTATTATAGTGACCATTTTAAATACAAACCTATGTTATAAGTATTCCTTTTTTAAATCATAATCCAAAGCATGGGATATAATTACATGAACTGAATTGAATTAAAAAGTAGGAAAGGCAATAAGCATTTTTTAAGCACCTACCATGTGGCAAGCACTGTGCTAAGCACAGCAACCCTGGTTGGTAGAAGTTATTATGATCCCAATTTTATAGTTAAGGAAAGAGAGGCATAGAGGGTGACATGCCCAGGGTTACATAGTAAGTGTCTGAGGTTGGAAGTCAGGTCTTATGCTCCATCCAATGTAGCTACTTAGCTCTAACTGTTGCAGTGGCGAGCATCATCCAGAAGGTAGAGGTAAGTTCAGCCCTATATAGGCCAAATACAAGTGCAGGTAGAGTGACCTCCAAATGTATTTTCCAAATTCTCTAGATATATGGGAATCTTGTCATATGAATTACAGTTGGAACTAATTTGATCATCAAGGTTTGAAATTTTAAAATACTAGCACTAGTCATGCCAAGATTTTCATTGTAATGCTATTTGTAGTAATGTGATTTGATATATTTTCAAGATTACCAGTTTGGACTTTCCATGTAGTTCAAGTTGCTAAATACTAAACACTGAGATGGTACTAAATCCCACTTATGTTGTATCACCTCGATCTTATGGCATCTATATAATGTTCTTTTATGTTTTCTTTTTGTTAGCGGAGTTTAAGAGAGCTGTGAAAGTGGCAACAGGCCAGGAGCTCACAGACAATATTTTGGACACCGTCTTCAAGATCTTTGATTTAGATGGTGATGAGTGCCTTAGCCATGGAGAGTTTCTTGGAGTCTTAAAGAACAGGATGCATCGAGGTTTATTGGTAACAAATGCCAGTTTCTATCCTTCAATTCAAATATGTAGATAGAATCTATTATCTATTAACTGGGCCCTTAATGCAGCAGAGCAATCCTTCTGTTCCTCCTAATTGATTCCCTATCTCACTCCCCAGAGTGGCTGTTCCAAACTTTCTTTTCTCTCCTTAAGCCTCCAAAAGTGTCCTTTCCTTAAACCTTCTTGCCGGAGGATCTTGTCTCATATTTGATAAAGAAAAGAAAAGAAAGAAAATCAAGACCATTCTCAGTGAGCTCACTCTGCTTCCTTAATATTCATCTCACAATCATTTGGCATCATCCCCAACTATTTCTTCCTTTATTGTAATCTCTGGTTTGTTAAAAGTGGCTCTTTGCCCTAATTCCAAACATTCTACATCAGAAATTTTAACTTTTTGTGTGTGCATTATGGACCTCTTTGGCAGTCTGGTGAAGCCTATGGACCTCTCCTCACAATGTTTTTAATGCAGAAAATAAGATACAAAGGATTACAAAGTAAACCAATTCTAATGAAAATTAAAATGTAAATTCTTCCCCGACAAGCTTGTGAACCCCATGAAATCGTCCCGTTCTTCATGTCCCCTTGGTCCTACTCCCTCCTGTCTTCTCCTGCATATTGCCTTTACTGTAATCATTTCTCTTTCTCTCATCTACAATCTTTCCGTTTATTGTTTCCTGCCCTTCTACCCACAGATATGCCCAGATCTCCTCACTAGATCCTCCTCTCTCCACTAGCTATCATTCTATAGCTCTATTCCCGTTCTTTTCAAACCCCTCTAAGATCTGGTTTCCTATCTCATTACGGAACTGAAACTCCTTTCTCCAGAGTCACCAGTAAGATCTTAATTGTCAGATTTAATGGCTTTTTCTCAGTCCTTATCTTTCTCTACCTCTCTGCAGTATTCAACACTTGATCTCCATCTCCTCCTATGTGCTTTGTCTCTGAGTTTTTGTGAACCTGCTCTTAGTTCTCCTACCTATTTTTTTCTTCTCAGTCTCCTTTGTGCCATGCCAATTAACTGTGGGTATTCCCCAGGGCTCTGACCTTGGCCTGCTTCTCTCCTCTCTCTCTCACTTGGTTATCTTCCATGGGTTCAGTTATAATGTCTGGCCAGATGACTCTCAAATCAATATATCCAGCCTAAGTATTACTCTTGGGTTTAAGGTCCACATCACCAACTGCCTTTTAGACATTTAAGATCACATATCCTCTAGGCACCTCAAATTCAACAAGTCTAAAACAGAACTGATTAACTTTTTCCCCAAAACCCGCTCCTCATCTGAACTTCCTTCTTACGATCCAGGGCACCACTATCCTTGTCACTCAGATTCAAAACCTTAGTGTCATCCTTAACTCCTTGCTCTCCACATTTCCAAAGAGTTGTCATATCTTATAGTTTCTCCACATCTCTCACATGTTGCCATCTTTTCTCTCACTTAGCTACCACCCTCATTCAAGCCTCTCACCAATTGCCTGAAACATTATACTAGCCTCCTAATTGATCCCTCAGCCTCTATTCTCTCCCCACTCAAAGTGATTTTTTTCTGAAGCACAAGTCCAACATGTGATGCATGCTCCCTACTCAGTAAAATCCAGTGGCTCCTTATCTCCAGGCTCAAATATAAACTCCTCTGATTGGAATTTAAAGTGCTTCACATTTTCACCTCATCCTACTTTTCTAGCCTTCATAATGGCCTTCTTGCTGTTCCTCACTGAGCATGTTATCTCCTGTCTCCATGCCTTTGAAATGGCTGTCCCCCAGACTCAAAAATCAGCCTTTCTTCGTCTCCATCTCTTTGAATTGCTGGTTTACTTCAAGATTTTATTAGTTCAGGTACCACCTTCTACATGAGACCTTTCCTGGTCTATGCTAACTCCCCCAGCATCCAGTGCCTTCCCCTCCAACATATCTGTTTTGGATTGCTACATAATACATACATACATGCCTGTGTATACACACATATGTGTATGTGTGTGTGTGATGTATGCAGGTTGTCTCCCCCATTAGTTATATATTCCCTGAGAGCCAGAACACTGCCTGGAACTTAGTAGACTCTTATTAAATGCTCATTGATTGATTGATAATTGGGTTAATATTGTTAAAATATCATTGTAAAGATATAACTATATAAAATTAAAAGTCATGATTAATAAAGGGATATTATGTATCATTATTTTAAAAAACATTTCCTGGATGTGGAGATTATTGCTGTTTTGCTTTGGTTATTTTGGCAAAATTGTGCTTACATGTTTTTGTCATCTTTACAAAAATGGAAAATGATCATTCAATCAATGAATGTTTTTTATGTAGCTACTGTCCTAAGCACTGGACATACAAAAAGAGGCAAAAGACAGAGTTCCTGACCTCAAGGAGCTTACAATCTAATGGAGGAAACGATATGCAAACAAATATATACAAAGCAAGCTATATACAGGATAAATAGGAAATAATTTTAAAAGGGAAGGCACTAGAATTAAGAGGGCTTAGGGAAGGCTTTCCTGTAGGAAGTGGGATTTTAGTTGAGGCTTAAAAGAAGTCAGGGAGGTCAGGAGTAGGAAGGCAAAAGGAAAAGTGTTCCAGGAATGGCGGTCAGCCAGAGAAAATGCCCAGAGCCCAGAGGAGTATCTTGTTCATAAAAGAACCAGGGGCCAGAGGGCAGCTAGGTGGCACAGTGGATAGAACACTGGCCCTGGATTCAGGAGGACCTGAGTTCAAATACGACCTCAGACACTTGACACTTACTAGCTGTATGACCCTGGGCAAGTCACTTTACCCCCATTGCCCCACAAAAAGAAGAACAACAAGAACAAGAACCAGGGGCCAATGTCACTGGATTAAAGAGTATGTGTTGGGGACTAAGGTGTAAGAAGATTGGAAAGGTAAGAGGGGGCTAGATTATGAAGGGCTTTGAATGCCAAACAGAGCATTTTGTATTTGATCCTATAGGCCGCAGGGAGTCACTAGAGTTTATTGTGTAGGGCAGGGAGTGAGGGGGCAACTTTAGGAAACTCACTCTAGTGGCTGAATAGAAGATAGATTGGAGTGGGAAGAGACTTGAGGCAGGCCGCCCCACCAGTCTCACTTTACATATTACAGACAGTTCTCACTTTACATAAGTGGACCAGCAATTTTTACTTAAGGCAAGTTGCTCACTGACTGGGGAAGGGAAGGAGGAAAGGGACCAGTACACAGTTCAGGGAACAGAAAACTGAGAGCAGGAGAAGGAACATGGGATGGCCAGGGCCATACATGGGCACAAGACAGGAGAGGACAGGTGATGTGTTAGGGCTGGGACAGACATGTGGTCTCAGAGGGCAGACCTGTGATGGGTGGGTGGAGCAGGACAAAGGTCTCCTCTCTCAGTGTCAGGATCTCAGAACAAGCCCCCAGCCAGCCAGGCATTACTACCTGTCATAACTTTGTCATCTCTGTGACTCTCAAATTCTAAAGAGTTCCAGATGACTAATATGGTCATTTTTTACATAATTGCACATGTATAATCTATCTCTGATTGCTTACTGCAGAAAGGGAGGGAGGAAGGGAAGGATAAAATTTGGAATTCAGAACTTTAAATAAAAATGTGTATTATGGGGGGAGAAAAAGTTCCAGAAATACAAGAAGCCCTCCAGATTCATAGTTTCAAATATTTTCTATGCACTTTGACATGAGTTTAAGCTGCCATCCCTGAATGTAGGGCAAATACTCCTTGTTAAAAAGGAACCTAATAAGCATTGAAGAAAGGTTAAGACCTTAGTGACTCTGTCTCCACATTGTATAATGAATTGAAAGTATTGAAAGCTTAGGGCTTTTTAATGCCTGAAGCATTTTGCATCAGGAAGAAATATTCTCTCTCTCTCTCTTTTTTTTTAAGTGAGGCAATTGGGGTTAAGTGACTCACCCAGGATCACACAGCCAGTAAGTGTCAAATGTCTGAGGCCAGATCTGAACTCAGGTCCTCCTGAATCCAGGGCCAGTGCTCCACCCACTGCATCACCTAGCTGCCCCAGGAAGAAATATTCTCATTAGTAATATAAGTAAACTCTAGGCCCCCTCCTCCAAGATTAGAAAGGGTGGCCCATATTTCTAATTATTTCCTCAAAGTTTCGGCTTAAAATATTACTGCCACCTCATATTCAGCATGTCCAAAATTAAAGCCATGGTTTTCATCCTCAAAATAGCTTCCCTTTCCACTTCCCTATTTCTGTCATTTGCTCTGATTCTTCTGGTCTGCTGGGTTTGAAGCCTTGAACCCCCTGGACTCCCTTCTTTCCTAGAGATTTATCCACACCTACAAAATGATCAAATTAAATATTAAGAATATTTAACTTTCAATGAAATGTTGCACTGAATATTAAATTACTAAATAAGGGGTCTTTTGTTGTTGTAAACAGGAACCACAGCATCCAGGCATGCAAGAATACTGGAAATGTGTCAAAAGAGAAAGCATCAAAGCACTAAAAGAAGTCTGGAAACAAGCTGGAAAAAACTATTTTTAAAAACAAAAAAGAAAAAGGAGTGGGAATTGCAGTGTTTCAGATAGCCAGATGTTATATTTAAGTGCCTGGTGTTTATGTTCTTCTTAAATCCTATTCATTAATACATTTGTAAGGGACTTGCTTTCTAATTATATAATTTTATGTCTCATCAAGTTTAATCACGGAAATCTTATTTTTTTTCTTTGACTAGGAAATCATGGAAGTTTACAAAAATGGATTTTTGATTTGTGAAATCCTAATCTAAGACTGAAATGTTGTTTTCTATTCTTTCTAACATAGGGTTAAGAACATGATATTAGTACTGGCCTCTAATTTTGTTGGTAACAGTAGTATAATTCGCTAATTGGAAGCAAGAGAAAATACGTGTAGACATAAATATCTGTTTAGTATCACACTCCAAAAATATACAATACGGAATTAAAAGGTTGAGTCAGAAACTCAGTATGAGTTTTCCAGTCTCTATCTTAGGAATTTCCTGCATTTTTTATTTCTTTTGTGGGTCTGAATATAAGTTCTCTTTATACATTGATTTAAAAAATCAGTATTTAAACCAAAATCATAATAAAGTATTTATCAAAAATTGTGAACCAAGTGCTTGATTTTCTACATATTCTTTAAAACTGCAAAAAAGTGAATCTAAAAAAATTTTAAACAGTGCTTATTTACTCTAAAATATTTGATACATCTTATAATTTTTTATTTTAATGCAATTCATTATAAATTTTGTAAGATCTACATGTTTTCATTTTAATTCCTCCTAGGTTTTTGCTTCCTAAAAATACTATAAGCCCTCTTAAGCCAAAACACTTTGTCCAGTTAGGAGATTTCAGGAAAGAAGGGCCCTTTCATTATTAGACAGTGACCTTTCAGGCCAATACTGACAAGTTTCAGAAAACTTCTTATCATCTTTCTTTGATAAAGATTGTGGTTTAAGCAATCTCTCATACCTGGAGCTCAAAATTCAGTTCAGCATTTATTAAGCACTTACTACATGCTAAAATGTTGGGGATACAAAGACAAAAAAACAAAAGGCTTGGGGCAGCTAGATGGCGCAGTGGATAGAGCACTGGCCCTGGAGTCAGGAGTACCTGAGTTCAAATCCTGCCTCAGACACTTAACACTTACTAGCTGTGTGACCCTGGGCAAGTCACTTAACCCCAATTGCCTCACTAAAAAATAAATAAATAAAAATATTCTTCCAGTAATCCAAAATGAGTTATCTTGCTGCAGCATAACTCAATGACAGCATAGTCTTTACTTCACTAGATTTAGCAATTTTGAACTCTTTAACCCTTTATTATACTTGATTTATACTTTAGTCTTTTCTTTTCTTAACTCTTTTTGATTTTGCAAATCATCTGAAAAAGGAGCACCAAACTCTATTCTCCAAGGAGACTGGAGAAAGAAGAAAAGGACCTATATGCACAAAAAAGTCTTTATAGCTAGCTACTCCTTTGTTGTGGCAAAGAACTGAAAACTAAAGAGGTGCCCATTAATTGAGGAATTACTGAAAAACTATGACATATAATTGTAATAGAGGCAGCTTGGTGGTACCATAGTACATCTCAGACACTACTCCAGCATAGTGACTTCATTTTAGTCCTCCTTAAGAACAAAGGAAAAAAAAAAAAAGAAAAAAGGACAATAACCAACCAACCAGATGTGTGACCTGAGCATGTCACTTAACCTCCATGTCAGTCTCCTCATCTGTAAAATGGATAATAATAGTACCCACCTCCCAGGGTTGTTGTGAGAATCAAATGAGATAATATTTATGAAGTACTTAGCACAATGCTTGGCACATAATAGGCACTATATAAATACTAGCTATTATTATTTTTTATTACTTTATTATGCAATTGCACATAATAATTACCAAAATGGACAAAATGACAAAAAGGGACAGTTTCAAAGAAAACTTGGAAAGCCTTATGAAGTGATGCAGAGTAAAGGGAGCAGTACCAGGAAAACAATTTGTGCTATGAAAACAACATTGTAAAAGCATTTTTGAAAGCTGTAAGAATGCAAATCTTTGCAATGACCAACCATGATTAGCAGAGGACTGATGAAGACTGTTACTCCCTGACGGGTGATGGACTCAAGATGCAAAATGAGACATACTTTTGGACATGGCTAATAATGGGAATTTGTTTACATGACTATGCACATTAGGTACAAAGGAAAGAAAATTAATGCTAATGTTAATTTTCTAAATAATAGTTATTTTTTAATAATAATAAAACTTAATTTTTAAAAATCAACACCTTTAGCATGGTGAGGGAGCTCTGATTTGGAAACTAAGGACCTGGATTCAAATGCTGACTTCCCTACTTACTATCTTTGTGACCTTGACAAAGTCACCTAGCTCCTCTGGAGTTCAGCTTTCTAATCTGGAAAATAAAGGGGTCAAACTGGATCTCTTAGGGCCCTTTCAGCTTTACATCCTATGTAGATCCAACATACAAAATCAGCTTACAAAACAAATTATAGAAGTAGTTTATTCAAAAAAATGGATTCACCTAAAGATTCCTTTAAATATCTAACTTTTCTAGCTTCCTTGAACTTTTAAAAGGTCCAGAAATTAGCACTGAAAAATGACAGACCAGATTGGAGTCTCAGGCAGAGTTGCCCAGGCATGACCCAGCAGAAAAGCCAGAGAGAGAAATGAGGGCAACCTCACAAAGTATAACTGGGACTTTCACATCAGGAGAAAGCTCCTAACCCAAGTTTATATAATAATTAGATAAATACCACCCTACCACTTTCCCTTAACCCCAAGTTAGCCTTTTGCCAGACCCAAGTTTTCAATTCAGCAGAGTAGCAATTTGCATGTGCTAAGCACAACTCCTTCCCAAGAATTGAAACCTAATTTTTCTTTCAGGCATAAAATTAATTTTAAAGGACATTATACAAGGAAACTCTTTTTTAAAAATGTTATACGTGTGAATAAACAAATGTTATTGCAGTCAATTTCATAACTTTATGGTAAAATTTGATGATTATTTATTAACATTTTATTTATTAATATTTTATTTATTTCTTTTGAAATCATATTCATCAAGACAACCTTCTATGGGGTATACTGCCTTCACTGGTGTCAAACTGTACTTTAGAAGCTAATATACAATTACTGGTCAAAGTTAGTAATCACAATGTTCTTCCTTTAAAATCTTTTTTTTAATTATCCTAAAAAACCCAAGATGAACATAATAGATTCATTGTCATAGAACTTCAGATAACAGAACTTCAGACTAAGTTCATGGTTTCATAGAAAAGGCTGTTTCTGGTTTTTGTGTATGGAAAATTAATGTTTGTGTTTTCCAAGTTCATAATGAAAAAGAAAAAGATTTTCAAGAACAGAAGGAAGTTAAGGAGCACAGGGATACAGACAATCTGGGAAGTATTGGTATTGCCATGTTAAATACATTAAATACTTTTTTTTTTCTTTTTTGCGGGGCAATGAGGGTTTAGTGACTTGCCCAGGATCACACAGGTAGTAAGTGTCAAGTATCTGAGGCCAGATTTGAACTCAGGTCCTCCTGAATCCAGGGCCAGTGCTTTATCCACTGTGCCACCTAGCTGCTCCCTAAATACTTTTTTAAGCTACACATTAACAAGGATTCAGTTTCATTAGGAAATACTCATAATTGTTGATGTTTGTCATATTTATAATAAAAATTAAAGAAAAATATTCATCTTTTTTATATGGGCAAAGGCAGTACAGCTACTTACAGTAGCTGCTCCTTGAGGAAGACTGAATAGTTTGAGAACAGATTGCATGAGCAGCAGGGCTTATTACTAATGAGAATGTGGTGAGTTCTGCAGTGGCTTGTTATTTCCTGTTAAAGGAAGGAAGACATCATAGGCTGAACATAATGGGGAAATAACCTTCACTGAGGGAGATGTTTCTCCATCCCTGTCTCACTGTGTCACATAATTGGCAAGGGCATGTAACTGCTTGGCAAACATTCCAAAAGAAAAGAAGAAAAAAAAGATGCCTTTGTGTGTTCATTCTAATAAGTGGTATGGTCACCCTGGTTCTCTCATTGTGAATGAGTCTTTTCACTTCCTATTGGGTGACAGCTTCAGTTGCTCAAGAAGAAATTATCTGACTAGCTGGGTGCTGACAGCTTGTCTCTGCTGGCCTATGCCATTTTCTCATTGCTATTGTGAGTAAAATTTTCGGAGCCAGGGTCACAATTAAAAGCTACATGGGAATGATACTACCAGTGAGTACATGATGGATATATTTCCTAGTCAATTAGATGAAGAGGGATTTTCTTCCTAAACAACATTTTAAAACATTTAAAACAATTAGAAATTAGATTGGTATTCAGTAGTTTTCACAGCCAGAGATGGGGGCGTGGAGATGAGGGAGGATAGAGGAGATCATAAAAGATAAATAGAACATTTTGATTACATAAAATATTTTTGTATGAATAAAAACAAAGATAGAGTCAGATGAAAAATAATAAAGTGTAGAGAAGAATCTACATCAGTATCACCAATAAAAGTCTAAAATGCAAAATATGTAGGGGGCTTTCACTAATATATCAAGTGGTGAAAGGTTGGGGGGGAGCTATTTTCCTAAAGATTTGTTCAAAGTATATGTTACCACATTAAAATATGCTCCAAATCTCTAATAATAGGAGGAATGCACATCAAAACAACTCAAGTTTTATTTCATGCTATACAAACTGGCAAAAATAACAAAAGTTGAGAAGTCAGTATTGGAATGGTGTGGGAAGATAGACATACTGATACATTATGAAACAGTTCAGTTATTCTGGGTTTAAATTTGGAATCATACAGGATAAGTAACAAAGATGATGATACCCTGCAATCTTACTAGAGTACGTAGGCATCAAGGAAGACAAAGAGAAAAACAAAAGTCTAATATTGATCAAAGTATGCATAGCACACTGTGGGAGCAAAGAACTGGAAACAAAGTAGGTGTGCATCAACTGAATAGCTAAAAAAAAAAAAGTATGGTAGATGAATGTAATGAGGATATTATTGTGCATTAGCTATTATTTGTGTGTACTGAGGAAGAGTAAAGTAAGCAAAAGCAAGAGGCAAATATACACATTGATACAAGAATTGTAATACTGAAATAGCATTAGTGACTCCATTTGCCCTTATCCACCATTTTGTAAAGTTAATCTCAGTCTCTTGAGTTTGAAGAAGTCCAAGAAAACAACCTCTACAATTCCTTCTACTCACCAAGATTTGGGGCACCTTTCAACTCAATTATAGTTTTTTTTAAACACCATGACATCATTCTGCAAAAAGGTAAAAAAAAAACCTATGACAATGCATTTTAATATAAAACATGTATTATCCTATTTTATTTAAAGTTGTTTTTAAACATTTATTTTTAATTGAAATATAAAATAACCCATTAGTACTATATGAACAGAGTATACTAAGGACCCTTAAAATTATCAAAGAAAAGCTGAGTTCAGAAAACACAAAAATTATGTCAATTATAAATTGGAATAAATAATATAAAAACAAAGAAAATTATTTTGGAAAAAAGCTAACATGGACACTAGGTGGTGCTGTGGGAGTGTACAAGCCTGTGCCTGGTCTCAGCAGAATCCAGGTGCATGTTGGTTACCTACTGGCTCCACTTCCAACCTTACATATCCCGGAGGGTTATGGTCATCTACTAGAGCAGAGGTACTTAACTTTTTTGTATTATGGACCCCTTTTGCAATCTAGTGAAGTCTATGGGCCCCTTCTTAGAATAATGTTTTTAAATTTATAAATTAAGATAAATAAGATTAAAAAGGAAACCAATTGTGTTGAAATACAATTATAAAAAAAAAATTGAGGTTCACAGACCTCCTAGAGATATGTCTGTCTGTATGTATGTATGTATGTATGCATGTGTGTGTGTGTATGTATTCTCTCTTCTCAGTCATTCTACTTGGTCTCACCCCTTCTTTTCCTTCCCAATGAACCTTTGGAACCTCCAAGCAAATTTTTTACATTCCCAATGCTTCAATCTATAATGTCAGCCTCCTCCGCATGAGCAACAAATATTTGCTGAGCTCCCACATAACAAATACCAAATAAAATGAGCATTTCCATGAACAAAGCAGAGCAGAAAAATTGTATTGCACATGAAATTGCAAGTCTGGATTTTATACAGGAGGCCTTTTAAATGTATAATGAATTCAACATTTAACTTTCATAGATGTCCAGCTTGTCTGATTCCTTCTGATTCTTTCCCATTGTTTTCTGGGAAACTCAAGCCTTACATACTTGTTATACTTAGAACTATGATTCATAGTTAGAATCAAATTAATAAAAGTGCATTAAAACACAAGAATTATTAAGAATTAACATTAGCTATTAATTTGTTGTTGTCAAGTTATTTTTCAATCCTGCCCAACTCTTTGTAACCCCATTTTGAGGTCTTCTTTTTTTTTGTTTTGTTTTGTTTTAAGTGAGGCAATTGGGGTTAAGCGACTTGCCCAGGGTCACACAGCTAGTAAGTGTTAAGTGTCTGAGGCAGGATTTGAACTCAGGTACTCCTGACTCCAGGGCCGGTGCTCTATCCACTGCGCCACCTAGCTGCCCCCATTTTGAGGTCTGCTTGACAAGGGTACTAGAGCGGTTTGCCATTTCCTTCTCTAGCTCATTTGACATATGAAGAAAGTGAGGCAAACACAAATAAGTGACTTGTCTAGTATCATACAGCTAGTAAGTGTCTGAGGCTGGATTTGAACTCACAAGGAGTCTTCCCAGCTCAAGGCCAGACACCCTATCTACTGTGCCAGCTAGTGGCCACCTGTTCACATAGCTATAAACTTTAACCACCCAATCCAAGCCTTCTTGTCTATCTAACCCTCACAAGAATGAGAGGAAGTAAGTACAGTCAGAATATTAATTAGTATGGTCTGGAAGTCACTTCATCTTGCTAAGCATTAGAGATACAGATCTAACTGTCCCCTCTTCCCCTCACTAAACTGGCTGGTTCACTCTTCATCTCAACTTGCTGCATTTGCCCCCAACACTTGGACCTTTCTCTTATCAAGTAAGTGTTGCCTGACTAATCTTAGCCATGGCAAAAGATTGATGGGAAATCATCCAGTAGACATGCTCCCTCACTTTCCAAAGATCCCACAATCCCCTAGACATTTCATTTTCCCCCTCTGCAGCCATTCCCACTTTTAGACAACAATTAGGCAAGCAAAATCGATGTCAGCACATTAGGAGTGCTGGTAGGACCATTAAATCTTCAACTCATCAAAATAAAAACCTTAATAAAATATAGATAACCACTAGAGGTCACAAGAGGCTCATGATCTAATGGAGCCAACTTAAAGGTCCCAAGTTCATGATAATTTTGTCCTTGGAACTGTAGTTATGAAACTCTAATAATAAGCTAAGTAGGTGGGATTTGGGCTCTTAGCAAGGGAAGGGCATTCTGTCCTTTGTGGCTCCCAGAACTGTCAATTCCCTTCACTAAGGGACAAGGAGAAAAGCAAGGACAGGGTCAACCACATGTTTGTGAAAAATAAGATTACATCAATCAGATGCAGCCTTTGATAGAATATTATTAGTGCTACTTTATGCCCCTCCAAAGTAGGGGGAGAGCGAAAGTTCCACCATCTCCCTCCTCTCTTCATATATCTTTCCCACTCTCCAATCCTGATCTCATTAGCTTCCTTCTTCCCCTTCAGCTAAGAAGTAAAGTTCTCAGGATTTTTAGCAACCCAAGCCCCCTTACCAGGTGGCCAGCCCAAGCCTTATCAGGAGGACTATTACACTCATATTTTCCCCAAATAACAAAAGAATAAAATTTATATTAATTAACTATAAGACAACAAAAATGTTAGTGAAAAATAAAAATATACATAAACAATTATGTCATTCAAGAAAAATAGACAATAAAAGTCATAATATATTGATTAAATTTATTTGTCCTCAGACGATGATAAGAGAACACAAAATAATTCTGAAAAATTATGATTGATGTGCACATAATTGCTTTTCCATTTTCATTTAAATTCCAAACATGGGGGGGCAGCTAGGTGGCGCAATGGATAAAGCACCAGCCCTGGATTCAGGAGTACCTGAGTTCAAATCCGGCCTATAGACACTTGACACTTACTAGCTGTGTGACCCTGGGCAAATCACTTAACCCCCATTGCCCTGCAAAAAAAAAAAAAGAAGAAGAAGAAGAAGAAGAAATTCCAAACATGGAAACAGCCTTTATATTACTACAATCATTTATTTGTTTAGTTGATGATATTGTCAAGTCCTGAACAATTAGTTCAAGGGTAAATTCCAAAGATCCCAAGGATTAAAGGCCTAGTCATTCTTAAAGAGATGTCAACAAGATAAACTGGAGAATAAACAATATCTCAGGAGAAGTAGGAAACTGAACTATCGGTCATTAGCAAAAGGTTGAGAAGTAAATATGACAATTCCAAGTTAATAAACAAGTTTAGGAATTTTGCCACAAGCTTAGAGCCAGAAACAATGAGTTTTCATTGTCATTACTAAAAAGACCTGTTCCAGACCTTAAGTTGGTTTTTAGTTACCTCTGTGGATTCCCTGTAGTATAGGAAGCACGATTTTACTCATGCACTGCCACAGGGCACAACAACTGATGAGCAGGCTGGTTGGAGCATGTAAATGAACTACAAATGGAAGCCAGTTTGCTTGTGTGGTAACCATTTTACTTCAGATAATCTTGGGAGTGGGGCCCCAAGGTTCATATTCTGTGAAGCACTGAATCACAAAAGCTCAAGAGTTGGAAGAAAAATCCAAGAGTCTTGTTCTCAGAGGTTTGCACAATGTGGTCCAGGGACTCCTGGGGTTCCCCAAGCCCCTTTCAGGGAGTCCCTGGGATGAAAATTATTTTCATAATAATACTAAGATAATTTTAATTTCCAATATGGTAAATATTGATAGATATGAGCCCCATAAACAAACAAAAAAAAGCTCTTTGGGTGGGTGTCCTCAATAATTTTTAAGATTGTAAATGGGTCCAGAGACCAAAAAGTTTGAGAACCACTGGTCTAACAATCAGGCTATAGCTGTATAGGTAAGACTTTAGTTAACAGTCTAACCAGTGGTAAACTGCAGCCACTAGCATCAGCTGATTGTTAAATTTTCAGTGTGAGTATTCACACCTCATGAGTAAGCAAACACTACAAATCAGGGTTTGATTTATTATTTTGTTCATTGTCTAAATTTATGAAAGTGATGGAGAAAATGGTAATAATGCAGATTAAAAGTATGTTGTGGGGGAAGCTAGGTGGTGTAGTGGATAAAGCACTGGCCCTGGATTCAGGAGGACCTCAGTTCAAATCCAGCCTCAGACACTTGACAGTAGCTGTGTGACCCTAAGCAAGTCACTTAACCCACATTGCCCCACAAAAAAAAAAAAAAGTATTTTGTGCCATACAACTGTTGGGATTTTTTTTCCCTTTGAGAGTCAGTTGTTAAACATTTTCCAGTACACCCTTAGAATCTAGACCTATGCCACAATACCCTGTATAGCATCCAATCTTATAGATACTAGTTTGCCCCCTCATAGCTCTAATTATGATTCTAAAACCTCAGAAAGGTTTTTTTTCATATTTCCCTTCTTTCTTCTAGAAAGTTACTTACTGGGGGCAGCTAGGTGGCACAGTGGATAAAGCACTGGCCCTAGGTTCAGGAGTACCTGAGTTCAAATTCAGCCTCAGACACTTGATACTTACTAGCTGTGTGACCCTGGGCAAGTCACTTAACCCTCATTGCCCTGCCCACAAAAAAAAAAAAGTTACTTATTATTGTTGCGATTTTGTTCTTTCCTTCCAGAGATTTTTCCTCACTTGGTTTTACCCTGTAGATTTATTTCTTTACATCTTGTATTGATACCTCTTTTTTACCTGCTCACTCCTTTGGTCTTCCTCTTAGTTTTCTGGCAAGGCTTTTTCTTTAAGAATTTCTTTCTTTTTCCTGCCTTTCTATTGTTATTATTATTCATTTATTTTCTTTAGTGGATTATTGTTATTTAGAGGTAGAAGAACTAGGTTTAGTCACTATCACCCCATCTTTTTGGACATCCAAGCATCAGCCTATAACTTACTATACATTTCTCAGATTATCACTTTTGATCCTCACAAGTCTGTGAGGCATGTTGCGCAACTACTATTCTCCCTGTTTTACAGATGAGAACATAGGTTCAAAGAATACTTCATTAAAATAGTCTGGCAGAAACTAGGTACAGACCAATACTTCACACCATATATTAAAATAATGTCAAAATGGGTACATGATTTACACATAAAGGGTGATACCATAAGCAAATTAAGGGAGTATGGAATCATTTATCTGTTAGATTCATGGGCAGGGGAAGAATTTAGAACCAAAAAATATATAGAGAACAAAATTAAATGTAAAATAGATCATTTTGATTACATAAAATTAAAAAGCTTTTGCACAAACAAAACTAATGTAACCAAGATTACAAGAGAAGTAGAAAACTGGGAACAAATTTTTGAAACAAAAAGCTCTGATAAAGACCTCATTTCTCAAATATATAGAGCGCTGAGTCAAATTTATAAAAATACAAGTCATTCCCCAATTGATAAATGGTCAAAGGATATGAACAGGCAGTTTTCAGACAAAGAAATCAAAGTTATCTATAATCATATGAAAAAATTCTCTAGATCATTATTGATCAGAGAAATGCAAATTAAAACAACTCTGAGGTATCACCTCACACCTATCAGAGTGGCAAATATAACAAAAATGGAAAATATTGAATGTTGGAGGGGATGTGGGAAAGCTAGGATGTTAATCCACTGTTGGTGGAGTTGTGAAAAGATCCAACCATTCTGGAGAGCAATTTGGAACTATGCCCAAAGGGCTATAAAACCAAGCATACCCTTTGATCCAGCAATACCACTGCTAGGTTTACATCCCAAAGACATCCCCCAAAAGAGAAAAATATCTATTTGTACAAAAATATTTATAGCAGCTCTTTTTGTGTTGGCTAAGAACTGGAAATCAAAGGAATGCCCAACAATTGGGGAATGGCTAAACAAACTGTGGTATATGATGGTGATGGAATATTACTGTGCTCTAAGAAATGACAAGCGGGGTGACTTCAGAAAGGCCTGGAAAGACATGTATGAAATGATGTATAGTGAAGTGAGAAGAACCAAGAGAACATTGTACACAGAGACAGCAATATTGTTTGATGAAGAACTCTGAATGACAGCTATTCTCAACAATACAATGATCCAAGACAATACCAAAGAACTATTGATGAAACATACTATCCACTTCCAAAGAAAGAACTGATATTGATGGAACAGACTGAAGCATGCTATTTTTCACTTACTTTCACTTTTTTTCTTTTAATCCAGTTTGCTTGTACAAAATGACAAATATGGTAATATTTTACATAATCATACATGTATAACCAAAAAAATTATTTTAAATAAATTAATTAAACTTTTAAAATATTCAAATACTTCATTAGCATATGGAATTTTTTGGTCATTAAACAATTATCTCACATTATGAATACCAATAGTCAAATTAATTTTCAAAGCTGGTCAAAACCCTGTGTAATTCTTAGAAACCTCTGTTTCCTTTTCTGTTATTCTGCCATTGTTATTACAAAGGAATAAGGGGGCCACATAGAACTGGGATCCATTCATAGAAAAGGGAAAAGGACCCACATGTTCAAAAATATTTATAGCTGCTCTTTTTGTGGTGGCAAGGAATTGGAAATTGAGGGGTTGCCCATCAGTTGGCTGAACAAGTTGTGGTATATGAATGTAATGGAATTCTATTGTGCTGTGAGAAACGATGAGCAGGAGAAGTTCAGAGAAACCTGGAAGGACTTGCATGAACTGATGATGAGTGAGATGAGCAGAACCAGAAGAACATTATACACAGTATCATCAACATTGTGTGTTGATCAACTGGATTCTTCTCACCAATACAATGGTACAAGAGAGTTCCAGGGGACTCATGATGGAAAAGGCTCTCCAAATCCAAAAAAAAAAAAAAAGAACTATGGAATATGGATGCTGATTGAACCATACTATTTCTTTTGTCTTTGGTGCTGTTGTTTTTCTATTTTGAGGTTTTTCCCTATTGCTCTGATTCTTCTCTTATAGCATGATGATGCAGAAATATGTTTAATGTTGTTATGTATGTGTATGTGTATATATATTGTGAGATTTAAAATTGGATATAAGAGCATTAAACTTCCCCTTTAACTTTTCCCTTATATATCTCCCAGACCACTAAGAAAAAGAAGCCTCTAAGCTTTAATCAGTGAGGGATTAGTTTTTATTGTTTGGGAATTAATTAGACAACAAACAGGTGATACCGATTAGTGAAATAGGAAAGTAGAAATACAAATGAATAATCCTAAATCTAAGTTTAGTCTATATTCTTTTATAAAACTCACCGAATCCCAAACTGCCTGCCAAGGCCAAGAACCAGAGACAAACACATGCCGCCACCGCTAAGCTGAGAAGCCAGAGTCAGAGCGACAGAGCGAGAACTTCCTTCCCACTCTCAGTTTTAAGTTGGCATCCCGGAAGTACAGCGTGCTTGGCCACCCTCTCCGGGCAGCAGCAGGCACACAACCGTTGGTCGAGGTCTCCTCCCCAAAAGGGCAGTCCTTCAAAAGCCACTTCAGTAGCATTCGCTCAACTCTCAAATGATTCAGCTAAAACTTACATTTTTTACCACAATATATATGTATGTATGTATATATGTATGTATGTATGTATGTATGTATGTATGTGTATATGTGTGTGTATATATATATATATATATAAAACCTATATTGGATTGCCTGCTGTCTGGGGGAGGGGAGAGGGGGGAAGGGGGGAAGGGGGGAGGGAGGAGGGAGAAAAATTTGAAATTGGAAATCTTATGTAAACAAATGCTGAAAGTTATCTCTACATGTAACTGGAAAATAATAAAAATACTTTTATTTTTAAAAAAAGAACTGGGATCCATTTTGTAGTTTTCTTTGTTTTATGGGCTACCATGGCCAAAAAAATTATTGACTAATAGTCAGTTTACTTATTCAAAGCAGCTTTAGTTTTTTATTATAGTCATCGAATGTCTGGGCTGGATGGGAGCTCAGAGATCAATTATTATGTCCATTGCTTTATAGGTGAGGAAAGTTAGGCAGAAAAAAAAATTAAGAAACTTGCTCAAGTTAGATGATTGATTAGTATAGTGGGAGTTGAACCCAGGTTTCCAGACTCCTAACCCAATGCTCTTTTGCTGGACAATGCTACTGTAATCTTCTTTTCTATAAATAAAACCAATCCTACGTTCTTGGCCTTTTACTTACTTAAGAAAAATATTACAAAAACAATAAAGAAAACAGAAATACAGGGAGAAGGAATATGATGTTTAAAAAGAAAGGGAGTGATCTGTTTAGTAGATTTTTTAACTTTTTTAAACTTCCACGAGATGGCACCCTTGCCAAATATTTATTTTTCTTATTTGATGAGACTCCTAGCCTTGTAGCTTCAATGGGGGGAAAAAATTTTGGTAGCAAAATAATGCCCACAAGTTGCAGAATTTTCCAAAGGATGGATAATTGATCAAAGGGAAATGACCTTTGATGGATGAACCTCTGTGGATGACCAGAAAAGTGTTCATTCATCTGCCTCTGCTAAATATTTACTAGCAAATGAACAGCCAAATATTATGCTTTGACATAAATTCACTGGTTATATTGTTACAGCCAATTAAGTAGGAAATTAGTCCAAATCACTGAGACTTTGGACACTCTAAGCAAATTTTTGACATTCCAAATGCGACATTCTATAAAGTCAATCTCCTCTTCATGAGCAACAAACATTTGCTGAGCTCCCATTTAACAAATACTAAATAAAGTAAGCATTTTCATATACAGAGTAGAGCACAAAAATAGTATTACACATGAAATTGTAAGCCTGAATTATATATAGGTTGTCTTTTAGGTGTATGATAAATTCAACATATAAATTTCATAACTGTCCTGTTTGTCGGTGGTTCTTTCTGGCCTTCATTCTGATCTGTGTATTTTATAAAAATGCTTAAGAATTGTTTGATTCAAAAAAAATTAAAATTAAAAATATTTTTAAATGAAAAAAAAAGAATTGTTTGATTCAGTTTTTAAATATATTCCTTTACTCCTTCCTCTATTCTAACTACCTCTCTTCTGTACCTAAATTTCTCATTGTTCTCTCTTAACTCTATTACCACTTTTTTCTCTACCTTTTCTTACAGCGTCTGATCTCTGTGTCTGTCACTTCTATCCTAGACCCTCCAAAAATTGTCATTTCTCCTTTTTTGTCATCTTTGCCCATCTGATACTGAGTCCTTAGTTTTGCACAAAGTTCTATTTCAGGTCCTGCTGGCCTTTCCAAAAAGTTCAAAAATAAACGTTTTTCTGAAATCCTAGATTAAGGTTTAAAAGACTCAGATGTTTGATATTATACACTATGATAATAACAACAACAACAAAAACAATCATGATAAATTTCTTAAGAGAGCAGAGTGATAAAATGGCCCTAGAACCGAGAAGAGCTTGGTTCAAGTCCTGTCTGACACATAATGGCTGTGATAACCCTGAATAAGTTAATTGACTTCTTAGCTCCTCCCATGCACCCCCACCCTTACCTCTCTACCACCCTGAAACTCTTTAAGACTAAAAGTTACAGAAGGAATGCCCGCCTGTACTGGTAGAGGAAATTTGCTCATCAGGCATTCATTTCCTATACCAGTGACATCAATTGTCTGGTCTCATTCCATCCAATAAGTTTCTTGGCATATAAATGGTCATCTTGATGGGCCTAAAACCAGGGTAAAATAAAGTGTCAAGCTCAGGCTAAGGCTTACACTCATGTTTACAGGGCAGGGGGCTTGAGTTTCATTAAGAAATTGAAGCCTGGGGCAGCTAGGTGGCACAGTAGATAGAGCACCAGCCCTGGAGTCAGGAGGACCTGAGTTCAGATCCGGCCTCAGACACTTTACACTTGCTAGCTGTGTGACCCTGGGCAAGTCACTTAACCCCAATTGCCTCACTAAAAAAAATAAATAAATAAATAAATAAATTGAAGCCTGACAGATTTCAGAAAAACCTGGAAAGACTTAAGTGGACTGATGCCGAGTGAAAAGAGCGGACCTGGGAGAACATTGTACAAAGTAACAGCAACACTGTGCAGTGATCAGCTGTGATAGACTTAGCCTTTCTCAGCAATACAATGATCCAAGACAATTCCAAAGGACTCATAATGGAGAATGCTCTCCATATCCAGAAAAAAAGAACTGGAATCTGAATGCAAATTGAACCGTACTGTTTCTACTTGGGGGAGGGGGGGGCGTTTTGTTTGTTTTTTGAGATTTTTTCCCTTTTGTTCTGATTCTTCTTTCACAACATGATCAATGCAGAAATATGTTTAATGTGATTGTACATATATAACCTATATCAGATTGCCTTCTGTCTTCGTGAGGGGGGAGGGAAGGAAGGGAGGGAGAAAAATTTAGAACTCAAAATCTTATAAAAACAAATGTTGGACTCTGAGGTACCACCTGACACCTATCAGATTGACTAAAATGACAAAAAAGGAAAATAATAAATGTTGGAGAAGCTGTGGGAAAATTGGAACACTAATTCGTTGTTGGTGGAGCTGTGAACTGATCCAACCATTCTGGAGAGCAATTATGCCCAAAGGGTGATAAAGCTGTGCATACCCTTTGACCCAGCAATACCACTTTTAGGTCTTTTTCCCAAAGAAATCATGGAAAGGGGAAAGGGATCCACATGTACAAAAATATTTATATCTGCTCTTTATGTGGTGGCAAGGAATTGGAAGTTGAGGGGATGCCCATCAATTGGGGAATGGCTGGACAAGTTGTGGTATATGAATACAATGGAATACTATTGTGCTATAAGAAATGATGAGCAGGAGGAGTTCAGAGAAACCTGGAGGGTCTTGCATGAGCTGATGATGAGTGAGATGAGCAGAACCAGAAGAACATTGTACACAGTATCATCAACATTGAGTGTTGATCTACTGTGATGGACTATATTCTTCTCACCAATGCAATGGTACAGAAGAGTTCCAGGGAACTCGTGATAGAAGAGGATCTCCAAATTCAAGAAAAAAAAAAAAAGAACTGTGGAGTATAGATGCTGAATGAACCATACTATTTTTTTTGGTTTTGGTGCTGTTGTTTTTTTTTCTATTTTGAGGTTTTTCATCATTGCTCTGATTTTTTCTCTTATAACAGGACTAATGCAGAAATAGGATTAATGTTATTATGTGTATAGATATATATGTGTGTATATAGATATATATATATCTATATCTACGTATATGTATATAGATATATAGATATAACCTATTTCAGATTACCTGCTGTCTAGGGGAGGGGGGAGGGAGGGGAGGGAGGGAGAAAAATCTGAAATTGGAAAGCTTGTATAAACAAAAGTTGAGAACTATCTTTACATGTAACGAAAAAAAAATACTTTATATGTAAAAAAATAATAATAATAAAGTGGATGATTTATTCAAAATAAAGAGGAATCTGAACATTGATGTAAAAAAAACAAATGTTGGGGCAGCTAGGTGGCACAGTGGATAGAGCACCAGCCCTGGAGTCAGGAGGACCTGAGTTCAAATCTGGCCTCAAACACTTAACACTTATTAGCTGTGTGACCCTGGGCAAGTCACTTAACCCCAATTGCCTCACTAAAAAAAAAACAACAACAACAAAAAAAAACAAATGTTGAAAACTATCTTTATATGTAACTGGAAATTAATAAAATACTATTATGACTTAAAAAAGAAGTAAATAAAAGAATGAGCAAACAAAACAATAATAATCCCATCACAAAGTGTTTCTGTGACAACAGGGCAGCTCAAGTCACATACCAAGAAGAAAAAAATAAATTGCTGAGTAAATCCTCAAAGAAAATAAATGAAACTTAGACACAAATCCAACAAGAATTCCTAGAAGAAATCGAGTAAGAAATGTTTTTTTTGTTTTTTTAGTGAGGCAATTGGAGTTAAGTGACTTGCCCAGGGTCACACAGCTAGTAAATGTTAAGTGTCTGAGGCTGGATTTGAACCCAGGTACTCCTGACTCCAGGGCCGGTGCTCTGTCCACTGCGCCACCTAGCTGCTACCCCAAGAAATGTTTTAAGAGCTTAAAATTCTTTTTAAAAATGAATGAGAGACAGAAGAAAAATGGGGAAAGAAATTAGAGCTAAGGAAGAAAGGTACGAAAAGAGAATTTAAAACTTGGAACAAAAGGTTATTAAAGAAAATAACTTGTTGAGGAGTAGAATCAAGAGGAATCCAGGGCTATAGCAGCCCCCTGATGGCTTTGGGGAAAGAATTACATCTTTCTCATATACGGGAAATGTTAAAGCTGGAACTATGGTGAAAGTAGTTCCATGGTCTTCATAGTACTAGCTTTGAACTTCAGCAAACAATAGAAAGTAATCGAGGGCGGCTAGGTGGCAGTGGATAAAGCACTGGCCTTGGATTCAGGAGGACCTGAGTTCAAATCCAGCCTCAGACATTTGACACTTACTAGCTGTGTGACCCTGGGCAAGTCACTTAACCCTCATTGCCCCTAAAAAAACCAAAAACAAACAAACAAAAAGAAAGTAATCAAAAACTCTCAGAAGTCAAAGAGGCTGGGGAGCAGCTAGGTGGCACAGTGGATAAAGCACTAACCCTGGATTCAGGAGGACCTGAGTTCAAATCTGGCCTCAGACAATTGATACTTACAAGCTGTATGACCCTGGGCAAGTCACTTAACCCTCACTGCCCTGCAAAAAAAAGTCAAAGATGCTGGAGAAGCAGGCAATGAAACAGAGACTAAACAACAGGCAAACACAAATGTCACCATTATGAAGTTACCTAAATATCTCTGTCTTAGTTTCTTTTCACATCGCTAAGCATACACTTTTGTTACTTCTGCAAAACTAAGACTATGACTGATAAAATGTGGTTGTTGTTTTTTTCAAATGCCCAAGTAGGCAAAGAAATTATTTCAATAAAGTTGGTTTATGAAGTGTTTTTATTCAAATGTTTTCAGTTTGTATTTTCGTGAATACTTTGGTAATAGCTAAATGATCAAATTAAAATTGATTCTCACAAGTTGTATTTTATAAGAAAGCACTTCTAGAATATATGTATATAATTATTCCCAGGATGGAATCTCCTTCCCCCTCCTTGGCTACCACAACTTAGTAGATAAGTCCTCAGGAGCTGTCCAGGTCATAGAGAAGTGATGACTTGCATAGGCTTACATAACTAATGTTTAAGGGGATTTGAGGGGGGGGGGATTTTTTTTTATTGGGCAATGGGGGTTAAGTGACTTGCCCAGGGTCACACAGCTAGTAAGTGTCAAGTGTCTGAGGTTGGAGTTTAAAGGGATTTCTAAACAAGTCTTTCTGACTCCAAGACCAGTCCTTGACCAGAATTTCTATACCACTCTTCTTCTACATATGGAAAAAAACACATGAGCAAATAATGAGTTAATTTCTATCCTAGAGAAATGAGTTATTCATGATCAAATAAATGAAAATTTAAAAACAAAAAGAAAACTAGAATTGACCAAACAGAAACTAATAATTCCATGAGACATCAAGAAGTAATAAAACAAAAAAATATAGAGACCTCCAACAGCATCAACAGGGCACCACACTGAAATACTTCTATCTTGGAGTCCAATCTATGGAAGCCTTATCATTAATAATTGTTTCCCAACCTTTATGCTACCATAACATGGTAAACTCCCCAGTTTACAACCTGTCCTTGCCTGGAGTAGGGAGTAGACAGTTTTGCTCTTTGTTAGAATTTGAGTCACTGATTTCTCAGGAAAGATTCAGGAACTTTCTGGCTCCAAGGCAAGATCCTTCACCCAGCTGAATTAAGTATTAAGTATTCGTTGTCCATTTCTCCTGAATATCTTTCTTCAGGGACAGGACACAGGAAGCTAGTTTGGCCGGTACAATTCAGATAAGCAGTGCCAGGTTGCACCTTTCTTCACAGTTTCAGTGTCACTTATTTCCCTATCCTGATACACATATAGGAGAATGGGGTGAGAGAGGGAGGAGAATAGGGGACAACTGTAATAGCAGGAGCTAAAAACGTATATTAGAACAGATAAATAAGAACACCTCACATTCCTCTCAATAACACAAGGTCAAGACTCAGAGCCAAGAATAATAACCACCTCATGTCTCCCAGCCTCTGCTGGTCTTTCCCACTCAAGGACTTGTCTTACTCAAATGACAAAGTCTACTTCCTCTTACCAAGGCTTTATTATCACTATACTCTCTTTACAAAAATAAACTTTTCAAAAGTCCAGTATCTCCAAGTTGGTAAATACCTCAGAAATAATCTCCAACCTCTACCCAGCCAAGAATTTCTTCTACAATATTGTTGCCAAATGATCAGCCAATTTTAACTAGAAAACATCCTGAGATGGTGAAACCTGCCTCTCTGAAAATTATTACAACCATTGTTCCTAAACCTCTGGGGAACAGCAGAAAAAGTCTAAACCTGCTTTCATAAGAAAACCCTTCTATGGACCAAGGACAACAATCAGTTCCTTCTCCTAAACATCCGCAATTCCACGAATCCGTGTTTATATGATATGAATTCCAGTCCCCTCACCAACCAGTTCACCCTTCTCTTAAATATATTTTAGCTTGTTAATGACCTTCCTAAAATTGCATTTGGAATTGAACATGCATGATTCTCCAAATATGACCTGACAAGGACTATCACTTCCTTATTCCAAAGTATGGGGAAACAGAGAAGGGATGATCTTGGGATGATTTAAAGGTACATGTTTAGAAGTTAATATGAAGTATGAGTTTCGTGAAGAGTGTGCATTCAGGGTAGCCAGCCAACAGCAAAATGGGGAAGGGAATTTCTGCATTAGAGACATGATAAAGGGCCTATTGCAATGACCTCACACTGCACAACTTCCTTGAAAGTATGTACCCTGGGGCAGCTAGGTGGCGCAGTGGATAGAGCACCAGCCCTGGAGTCAGGAGTACCTGAGTTCAAATCCGGCCTCAGACACTTAACACTTACTAGCTGTGTGACCTTGGGCAAGTCACTTAACCCCAACTGCCTCACTAAAAAAAAAAAAAAAAAAAAGACAGTATGTACCCTTTCTTGCAAGATAGTAATAAAATGGCCTTCCTACTTTGCATCAGATCAGGAGTCCTACCTCATTTTCCCTGTTTCTTACAGCAGTAAGCATTTTGTAGAGGACAGCTAAGTAGCACAGTGGATAGAGTGCTGGCCCTGGAGTCAAGAGGACCTGAGTTCAAGTCTCACCTCAGCCACTTACTAGTTGTGTGACCCTGGCCAAGTCACTTAACCCCAATTGTCTTAAACATCCAGAGCCATCACCAGTCATCCTGATATATATCTTACCACTGGACCCAGATGGTTCTGGAGGGCAGAGTGAGGTTGATGACCTTACACAGCCCTCCCTCACTTAAATCCAATTCAGTGCAAGTCATGACATCACCCTGATGTCATGTCCTCTCGTAGAACAAAGGACAAACCACAAGCATTTTGTAAACTTTAGGAGAAAGCATTTTATAAACCTTAAAATGTTAAAGAAGGGTGTTTGTAAGGAAAATAAAAATCACATAAGGGGTCTAAAACCTTGGAAAACATTTTTGTAAGTCTTCAAGTGCTAAAGAAGTATAATCTCTAAATACTATGATTAGATATTTTTTGACTGCTATGATACACTGTTGGTTCGTTTTGAGTTTGCAGTTAACTCAAACCCACCACTTGTAAAGTTTTAATTTTTTAATCCAGATATAGATTTTACATTGTTTCTTATTAATTTTCATCTTATCGGATTCAGCACAATATTCTAGCTCATTAACCTCTTCAGATGCTAACTCTCTATCCAGTGTGTTAATTATTCCTTCTAGCTTTGCCCCATCTACAAATTTCACAAGCATACAATCTCAGACTTAATCCTGAAAATGTTGAATGGCTCCTTGACTAAGGAGAGATCTCTGAGGCACTATACTGGAGAACTCCTCAAAGTTGACACTGACCTATCAATGACTACTCTGGATCTGTGTGTCTGTTTAACCAGTTTCAAATCATGTAGACCCCATTGTTTCCTCTTGTTCACAAAAGTAATGAAATAATTGGCAGAATCTAGACATACTATGCTTAAAGAATTCCTCTTAGTTATCCATCTACTTCTAATGTCTATCAAAAAAGGGATTTGGCAGAGGGACAGCTAGGTGGCACAGTGGATAAAGCACCGGCCCTGGATTCAGGAGGAACTGAGTTCAAATCTGGCCTCAGACACTTGAAACTTACTAGCTGAGTGACTTTGGGCAAGTCACTTAACCCTCATTGCCCCACCAAAAAAAAAAGGGGGGGGGGATTGTGGTTGAAACTATGCTTGCTCTTAGAGATCACAGTTTCCTTTCTACGTGCAGACAAACCATTCCTTTTATAATACAGTCTAGAATTTTGCTGTTTGACACTCAAAGTTCTCCTAGCTTTCCAGTGTTCTCATATTTCACTCTCCAACACTCTTTGATCCAGTGACATTGGATTCCAGTGACCAAGAAAACATACCATCTCAAGGCACTCTTGGCTTCCAACTTCAGGAGGGAAGATTGAAGATAGAAAATGGGAGCTTCTTTGTTATTTTCTACATTTATTTTGGGGTTTGGGGTTGTTGTTGAGTTTTGCTTTGTTTTTGCAGGGCTATGAGGGTTAAGTGACTTGCCCAGGGTCACACAGCTAGTAAGTGTCAAGTGTCTGAAGTCAGAATTGAACTCAGGTACTCTTGAATCCAGGGCCAGTGCTTTATCCACTGTACCACCTAGCTGCCCCCTTTGTTATTTTCTATATGTGTTCATTGCAGCACTGAGTTTGGGTAGAAAAGGGGTCCACCTTTTAACATGGAGCTTAGTGTCACACTCTTCCTTCCAGAAATGACAAAGTAAGTGATCAGAAGTTAGGTGGAACTTGATCATATCCCCTAGACTAACAATCTTTAAGAGAGTTGGTCAGGGGCAGCTAGGTAGCATAGTGGATAAAGCACTGGCCTTGGATTCAGGAGTACCTGAGTTCAAATCCGACCTCAGACACTTGACACTTGCTAGCTGTGTGACCCTGGGCAAGTCACTTAACCCCCATTGCCCCGCAAAAAAAAAAACAAAAAACAAAAAAACCACATTGTATTTAGGGGGGCAGCTAGATGGCGCAGTGGTTAAAGCGCTGGCCCTGGATTCAGGAGTACCTGAGTTCAAATCTAGCCTCAGACACTTGACACTTACTAGCTGTGTGACCCTGGGCAAGTCACTTAACCCCTGTTGCCCCGCAAAAAAAAAAAAAAGAGAGTTGGTCAATATATTTCTAGCCTGGTATCCCTTTCTCTGAGGAGAACAGAGTGGCCTCCAGACCCAACCTCTTTCTTCCCTTCCTGGCACAAATGAAAGTCTCCCTTGGATAAGGGCAGAAAGAGAAGAGGCCAGAGATGTCTTTTCTACCTCTCTTTGAGCCGTGCAATGATAGGCCCTTCGTCACACTGATAGGCCTTCCTACAATTGAGGCCTACACTCTCTCTACTGGTACATATATATATTTGTTTGCATGTTTTCTCCCCCATTAGATTATAATCTCCTTGAGGGCAGGGACTATCTTTTGCCTCTTTTTACATTCCCAATTCTTAGCATTGTGGCACATAGTAGGTTTTTAATAAATGTAAATTAATTGATTGATTGCTGGGAATGAAGTTCAAATCACTGGCCTCTGGTTTGCAGATTTTATCCACTTCTATTTTTTTTGGAAATTCAGTACAATTATCCATCTTTGAACCTGTGGCTCCTCTTCTCTTCAGTAACAGTGACTCAGTAAACACACCCGCTAATTCTATCACCTCCCTAAGATTTAGTTTGACTGGAACTGTTGACTTGAATTCATTGAAGGCATTTCATGTACCTAATGAGTTGTAATTATTAATAATTTTTTCTTGGGGGCAGCTAGGTGGCACAGTGGATAAAGCACCGGCCCTGGATTCAAGAGTACCTGAGTTCAAATGTGACCTCAGACACTTGACACATACTAGCTGTGTGACCATGGGCAAGTCACTTAACCCCCACTGACCCGCAAAAAAAAAATAATAATAATAATAATAATTTTTTTCTCTAATCTTTCCAATCAAAAGTATAGCCTTTCAGAAAAATATTCTAGGGGGCAGCAGTGGATAAAGCATCGACCCTGGATTCAGGAAAACCTGAGTTGAAATCTGACCTCAGACACTTGACACTTACCAGCTGTATGACCCTGGCCAAGTCACTTAACCCTCATTGCCCCGTCCTCCCCCCACAAAAATATTTGAAAGTCCCATTCTAAATCTCATGGATACCAATAAAGTCAAATTTGCCTTCTTCCTTTAAAATCTTTATTTCTCATTTATCGTTTGGAGAGGATTCCAGGGAGATGGGGGAATAGGTCAGAAGACTTTTTGCTCTCCAAAATTCCTCCACAAAAAAAGACACATCGGGCAGCTAGGTGGTGAAGTGGATAGAGCACAGGCCCTGGAGTCAGGAGTACCTGAGTTCAAATCTGGCCTCAGACACTTAACACTTACTAGCTGTGTGACCCTGGGCAAGTCACTTAACACCAATTGCCTCACTAAAAAAAAAAGAAAGACACATTACCTCATAGGGTAGGTAGAGCAGCAGAAATAAACAAAAGCCTGGGTAAAACTAAAAATTGTCCTCCTAAGGCAATGTGAGAAGAAGACCTCAGGAAAGACTTGACCTCCAGGAATGAAGGTTTGGCCTGAGTGAAATACAAACACTCCTTGGCAGACTCTGTGGAATTAATAAACAAAAAGCCCTGGAGGCAGCTGGGTTGGGAGTCAGCCTCAGCCTCAGAAACTTTCCCCTTACAGACTATGTGGGGCTTGGAATGCTTAAGTGAAGATTGAAGGAACTTCCACTGTTGAGGGATGCCAAGCACAACTGTGCTAACCAGACTTCCTGGGCTATGGGTACAGGGAGAAGGAGGTAGCACATGCCTGGTGAATACAGTAGCAGAGGGCTGGAGACCCAGCTGGCTTTAGGCACTTGCCTGAGAGCAGAGTCCCTGGTCTCAGTTCCAAGGCAGAAAGAACAGCTGTAGTTTATACCCACCAGAGGTACAGCAGAAACTACAAGGAGCAAGAGCATTTGCAGGACAGTGTGGATGGGGGTCCTAGCCATGGTTTAGGAGTGGTGAGGAAAGCCCAAGGTTGGGCCCCAAGACAGACCTCAGAAAATAAAAGTAAGAAGGACCTGGGCCTTGGGGCATCATTCCCCACACCTTGGGACTAGAATTTAATTATATTAGTTGCTACTAAAAACAAAATAAAACAAAATAAAAATTTAAATGAATAGGCAAAGGAGAAAGAACCCAAACATAGCTACTATGGAGATAGAGAAGATCTGGGTTCATATTTAGTAGAAGATAGTGGAGCTAAAATAAAGTCACTTCTTTCTCAGTGAGAAATGTCAAATGGTCCCAAGCACAAAAAGAGTTCTTGGGAGGACTTAAAAAGAACTTTAAAAATCAAATAAGAGAGATGGAGAAAAAATTAGGAAAAAAAATAAGATCAATCCAAGAAAATTAAGAAAATTATGACAAGAAAGTCAATAAACTTGAAATAGAGAATCAAAAACTTAAGAAGGAAAATAATTCCCTGAAAACTAGAATTGGTCAAGGGGAAGATAATGACATTATAAGACAACAAGAAATAATAAAACAAAATCAAAAGAATGAAAAAATATAAGAGAATGTGAAACATCCCATCAGAAAAACAACTGATCTAGAGAACAAATTAAGGAGAAATAAGAAGAGTTGGGCTACCTGAAAATTATTATTTTTTTTAAATCTTGATACAATATTACAAGAAATTATTGGGGCAGCTAAGTGGCAGAGTGCATAGAGCACTGGCCCTGGAGTCAGGAGGATCTGAGTTCAAATCCAGCCTCAGACACTTGACACTTAACTACCTGTGTGACCCTGGGCAAGTCACTTAACCCCAATTGCCTCACCAAAAAAAACCCCAAACAAACAAGAAATTATCAAAGAAAATTATCCTGAAGTTTTAGAACAAGAAGGCAAAGCAGAAATAGGAAAAAAAAATCACCAATCACCATCTGAGAGAGATCCTAGGAGGAAACCTTACAGAAATATAAGTCAAGTTTCAAAGCTCCCAGGTTAAGGAAAAAATATTGTAAGCAACAAGAAAAAAAAATTATATACCATGGATCTGATGTAGGAGGCAAAAAAGGGTTAACAGAAAAACCAAAGACCCAAGCTCTAATTCAGATATGAGCTCTAAAAGGGATTCAGGCCCCAGTTAATGGATAACTTAGGATTTGGGAAACAAGTCAAGGTCTAGGTTCTCTTACCCACATAGATCAGTACCCATAACAGAAGCATAGGAAGGCAGGCCATGAAGACCTTAAACTATAACAGTGATAAAATGGCAGGCTCTAGAAATTCAGACCAGAAATAAATGATAAATGAACATATTTTGAAACTAGCCATAGGAATCAGAAAGAGACATGCATAGAAAAGGCCAAATTTGCCCCCAGATTCACCTTGTGACTCATAAACCCCAAAAACACACCTCCACAGAAAAAGGTACCCGCCTTGGGGGTTGGCTTAGGACCCCAGGAACTCCAAATTAGGATAGGCCTTCCCCTGTACCTCCCTAAGGTGAAGATTGTTATAGTGAGACTGATAATCAATTTATCCATACTATAAATATAACTGTCCTTCCTTTCCTTATTCAAGAGATACCTTTCCACTTTTCTGGTTCTCTCCCTGTGTTCACTCACAGTATTGCAATAAAACTTGGGAAACTGAGTCACTGGGTCTTTTAATTCTTTTGGGACAACTCACAATCAATTTGACCCTAATTCCACCCCATATCAGAGCTACAATAAAGATTACACTAGGCCTAGCAGCTACTATGTTAAAGGACTGTAGGTCTTGGAATACTATATTTCATAGAGCAAAAGACCTGGGGTTATGAACAGGGGTAATTTACCTGGAAAAGTTAAGTATAATCCTGAAGTATTTTAAATAGACATTTAATGAACTGAAAGACTTTCAGGTATTTGTGGCAAAAACAGCAAAACGTATGGAAAATTTGACATATAAGATCCAGGAGAAATATAAGGTAAACATTAAAGACCAATTATAAATTTTCAATAAGGTTGTTGAATGAATAAAATATAGTTTTTGTATCTGCCTGTCTCCTACAAACAGATCAGAGAAATAATCTTTAATCTCTCCTACAAAATTAATAAACAGATCAGAGAAATTATAATATCTAATAATATTTCCTACTAACCAGATCAGAGAACATGATATCATACCTGTCCTCCTATGAAACAGATAAGAGACAGACAGAAAAAACATAATATCAATGTAATATTTTGTCCCAAGAATACAACACATGATCATATGGAGAATCCCCTCCTAAAAGTGAAGCTCAGGAGACTCCCCATTTCTGAGGATATATATGGCTTTAGTCCACTAATTACAGGGCATTGTCAGTTTCAATAGTATGATACAGAAATCAACCCAGAAGCAAAAAGCAGTTTAACAATTTCATTTATAACAAGTATGTAGGAAATACAGAAGCATCATGATAAGATTACAGGATTCCAAAAAAGGGTTTGGCAAGGATGAAAACTCCCCAGATGTTACCATAACATAAGGACTTACTATCCTGAGGGAAAAGAAATCACTAGGTAGGGTCTTTTAACTGCTAGCTATCTAGGTCCAGTTTGGAGTTGGGTTGAAGGACATTTTGCTCCTATTAATCCTATTAATTCAGGGTTTCATAAAAAATACTTTTGAGGGGACAGCTAGGTGGCACAGTGGATAAAGCACCGGCCCTGGTTTCAAGAGTACCTGAGTTCAAATCCGGCTTCAGACACTTGACACTTATTAGCTATGTGACCCTGGACAAGTCACTTAACCCTCATTGCCCAGCAAAACAAAAACAAAAAATGCTTTTGGATAATAAGGTACCTCCATCAAATCCAGGTGATCCATATATTCATATTAACAAGGTCAAATTATTTACTTCTTATATATGAAAATATTATCAGTATTCTTATGACTGTCATCATTATTTGGGTAGTTTGAAAGAGGCTTGGGCTGAGCTGTGTATGATGTGGTGATTCTAAAAAAACCAAAACTGTGTAAGGAGAGATAAAAAGGAGTAATTTTCTCATACAAATGAGGCATGAAAAGAAAAATTAATACAGAAGAAGCAAGTGGGAGGGAGAGCAGATAGTCCTAGAACCTTACTTTCATCAGGAAGGGGTTAATGAGGGCACAACATATATATCCAAGAGAGCATATAAGTCTTCAAAATTCAGAAAGAAAGAAGAAGGCAAGGGGGGGAGGGGTGGGTATGTTAAGGAATAGGAGGTCAAGGCAGCAGGTAGATGTAAAGTAGAGGAATAAGGAGGTACAGGGTAAATAGGGTGAGGACAGTGAGAAAAAATAGGAAGGAGAGAAATATACAACAAGTAATTATACCTCAGAATGTGAATGGGGTGAATTTGCTCATAAAACACATGAACATAAATATAAAACACTTTTATACAAAGTCATATTTAAATAACTGAAGTAATATTTATTATTCATGGGTAGGTAAAGTAAAAATAATTTTTAAAAATAACAATTTTACTTAATCTATCCCAATTAAATTACTAAAAAATGATCTTACAGAATTACAAAAATTACAAAATTCATTTGGAAGAACAAAAGGTCAGGAATTTCAAAGAAATGGGGGGGGGGATATAAAGGAAGGAGATTCAGCAGTAGAAGACCTTAAATTATATTATAAGGTGAGAGCATTTTTGAAGTATAAATTGGATAATTTCAATTATTTTTAATTTAAATTTTCTTATATAAACAAGACCAGCGTAGCCAAGAATAGAAGGAATGCAGAAAATTGGGGAGTAAACTTTCATAGACAATCTCTTAGATGTGATTGTGTTGGAATACTAATGTGCTATAGGAAATGATGAGTTGGTTGATTTAGAAAAACATAGAAAGATTTGGACCATATGAAGAAAGATGATAGCCACCTCCAGAGAGAGAGAGATGACAAGTGGAAATATGAATGAGATAGTCTTACATGCATGTGTATGAGTATATATGTATAGATTTATAGATATCTATATATGTACATATACACACACACATACATATGCATATATGCATGTTTAACTGTAACCTTCTTTAGAGCAGGTGTGAGGAGAGGGAGGGGGAAAAATTAAGAGGTGCACAGCAGAGAACAAAAGAAAACCTAGAAGGAAGCAAAGAAAAACTAGGTAACTTTGAAAATAATGTGTAGTATTTCTTGAAATGGAAATTTATTATTGTATATTGAATTCTCTCATGTTCTATTGTATATGTGGAAATGTTCTTTTTTTCTCATTTTGTATGTTTAAAATAGATAAAAAATTTTAATAAAAATATGTATATTTGTCTAGAGCCAAAAGTCAGGCTAACAGCTTTTCTTATTCTCTTCTTGAATATTATTCCTTGTGAATTACTGGTCCTCTTTTCTGCTTGTTTTTTGTTTTTGTTTTTGTTTTTAAACAATGAGCAACATTTTTTTTTTGGTGAAGCAATTGGGGTTAAGTGACTTGTCCAGGGTCACACAGCTAGTACGTGTTAAGTGTCTGAGGCTGGATTTGAACTCAGGTCCTCCTGACTCCAGGGCCAGTGCTCTATCCACTGTGCCACCTAGCTGCCCCTCTGCTTGTTTTTCTTCTTCTGTTATTCCCATGATTGTTTATGGTATTTGGTTTGGCAGTTATATATGGGTAGTTTTCTCCTTTTTTTTTTCAGTTTAAAGTTTTCCTGATTAAATTTGTAAGACTCTAGGAAAATTTATCTTTACTGGCCCACTTTAGGTGGACTCCATCCCTAGCCCATCATTTTAGGCTGCAATTCACAAATCCAAACCCAATTCTCAATGTCCACATTCTTAGCTAGCCTTTCATTACCTAATTCTGTCTTTCTCTTCTGAAGTCCTTGCCTTCAATTAGCAAGAATAATGAAAACATTAGCTATTCACCCTAAGGGCTTGAGTATCTTGCCTTGGATTTCCTAATCCTCAACAATGCTTTCAAGGTTCCATCTGGCAAATATCATTTGTCCCCACATGATGAGTCAGATATAACAAGTCTCAGGAATCTCTCCATCATGATATATGCCCTGGAAAGACAGTTTTCTACCATTTATTTTAAGTTACATCAATTTACTCTTCAGCAGGGAGTAATTAAGCACCTTACTTATCTCATCTTCCATTGACCCTAAGGTCAAATGGCTTGTCTTCTGATGACACCTGTGAATGTACATCATCATTCTTTGTAGTACTAAAAATCTGCTTCCTTCTGAAACAGTACATCTCCTCTCCCCCACCATAACCCCCAGGAAAAATTTCATACCTAATACTTAGCATCAGATATAAAGGTCTGGTTGTCCTCCTCCCCTTAACCTCCTTAACACAAATGAGAATTTTCCTCTGCCTATTAACAACCTTTTTCTTCTTTGTTTTCTCCTTGAAGTTCTTCTGTTCTTTCAAGGACATCATTCTTCCCATAAGCTGAAGAATAGAAATGTATCATTTCCCCTCTCCTCTAGAACTAGAAATAATTTGCTCTTTATTCATCCACAGCAGTTATTTAGTACAAGCTAGAAGTGCCATATTTTTGTTTACAACTGGAACACTATCATTTCAAAAGAAACAAGATTTCGAGGACTCCCAATTCAACTGAAAGACATGTGGTAGGTTTGTCCCCACCAAAGACAGGAGGAGAATGTACCTCTCTCCTTTCTTTGAAGGAATAGGGGACTATGGGTATAGAAAATGTCATATATAGTACTGTCTGACTTGGTTAATGTATTAATTACTTTTGCTGAACTAACTACCTTTATCTCTTTCTTTTTCATTCATGGTTACAAGTGTGGATGCATTTTTTTTTAAATCTCCTTTAGTTTCTCAAGAATTATAAAAAATAAAATTTCTCTAGCCTAAAACCTTTCAGACTTTTCCCTTTAGGAAAGTTAGAACATAAGCTAAGGCCTTGCTCTCAGAGAGGCAAGCTCAAAGCAGCCTTACTATTTCAAAGCCAGGAATTGCAAAGAAAAAGAAGAAAGAGGATGAGAGAATATCCAGTAGACATTTTGAATGGGGACTAAGACTAAGGGGGTCAAGGCAGCTTGAGTTCTCTGCATTCATTGTCTGACTATCTGCCTTTTCAACACCCTGAGAAGAGGCGGTGAGTAGGACCAACTATACAGCTGAGATCTATGGAAAGCCAGCTCAGTATATTAACTTTCCACATATACCCTGTTTCCTCCTGTGCATCAGACATTTACTCTAAGATTTCTCTATTCTCTAAGTTATTTAAAAATCCTGATTTTTGTAGTACCTAAAAAACTGTCTCACATTTGAAAAAAAAAATTATGATGAGTCCTAACAGTGTTTTATACGTGTGTGTAGGTCATTAACTGTGAACCTGCAGATGGGAAGATGGGGAGAGAGAATGCAAGAGAAAGAACCAGCAAATGACAAGAGACTGAGAGGACAAACCTTCCCTTGTCTAAATGTCAGAATGGGAGGAATTCTTTTTTCCCTCTGCACCTGACTAAAGATTCTTGAGGGAGAAAAAATCTTAAGAGTTTTATTTAGTGATTTGTTTTTATAAACTCACCTCCCCCCCACCCCCTTCAAAAAATAAAATAGATTCTGAGTTATTTCCAGCCTCGGGCTAAAACAAGCCAGAGTACCATTTGCTATCTAGGACAAACGTGGGGTGCTAACACATTTCCTGATTCACTCCTTCTCCTCCCTACACACTTACAAAGAAAACTGATTTGAAGGTCATGACTAAGGAAAAGGAACCAGTGGGAGGAAAAAGGTGTGACTGCATCTGGCCAGAAACCTCCAGATTCCAAAAGTGGGAGCCAGAAGAGGAATGAGAACCTCTTCCTTTAGTTTTTGCTTTCTACCTAAACTCTGCTATAACACATATAAGACAGTGTTAGGAATCATCATCATTCTATGTCAAGTGTGAGGCAGTTTTTTAGGTACTACAAAAATCAGGGCTTTTAATTAAACAGCTTAAGGGAATTGAGAAAATCTTAGAGTAAATGCTTGAAGTACAGAACAAAACGGGGTGTGTGTGAAAACAGCACCATCAAACTGTTACCTAAACAGAAAGACAGGCAAGTGTCATTTTTATTTTTCTGTGATCTTCACAGTATCCCTTCGTTGATTTAAGATGCATAGTCAACAGGTCAGTAAGGCTTCAGGATGAATTCTTGTTTGGGAATGTTGTGTTGCTTGACATCTAAATTAGGGATCCCTGAGTTAAAGGACTTTAAAAATGAGGCAACCTGACTAGTTTTTGTTTGGTTTTTTGTGGGGCAATGAGGGTTAAGTGACTTGCCCTGGGTAACACAGCTAGTAAGTGTCAAGTGTCTGAGGCCAGATTTGAACTCAGCTCCTCTTGAACCCCTGGCCAGTGCTCTATCCACTGTGCCACCTAGCTGCCCCCCCATTAGTTTTTTACATCCTTTTAAATTCCTTGATTTAGTGACAAATGGCTCTCCAAATCAATGGTTATATGGGAACCCAAGTGTCCCCAATCAGGAGAGGAAAAAGAGACACATATGCAAGACTTACATATCTAAAAGATAGATTTTTTTTTTTTACAACTGTCTGGAAACAAAAGTGGAAAGTTGTAGGCCTCCAAATATGCATCTAAATTAGAGTATTGGTATAACAGTTTCCCAGATTGGGATGGTGTGACAGCTCTAAAGATGGCTTGCATTCCTTCCCTGGCATGCATTAGACATGATCTCTTCTTTTTGGAGGTTCTGCGATGCTGATGGCTGAGGGACAAGGTATTATCTGCCAACTCTGCTCCATATCTAAACTTTGGGATCTTTGCATGCAGTAATTATGTGGGGGGAAATGAGGATCAGAGTAAAATGTCCCCTGATTTAATTAAAGGTAGGTAACAAGGAGAATATGAAAGAATTTATCTATGATGCCAGTGTTAACCCTTGTGTACATAATAAAAGTGGTATAGGACTTGTTAAGGGTTAAAATTCTAGCTAAACTGTCTAAAATATCTAATGAATGGTCGCCAATAAATTATAAGCTTTAGCAAGAGTTAGACTTTTAAGCATTTATTAAGGAGAATAAGAATTTGGTAAAGAGAGAAAGGCCTAGATTCCTATCTATTAAAGGGAGAGCGCATTTCTAGCCCTGCTCTCCACCAGAGTCCAAAGGAAAGAGTGTGAGCCCGAGTGCCAGTCTCTTCCTTCCTCCTCCCACTAGCCCGCGTCACTTCCTGATGCCAAAGACTCCTGGTCTTGCCCTCAAAGACCTCCGCTTCATGGGCGGAACTCTTCTACAGTAAGTCTCCAGCAGGTGGCGTCATTCCAATTGTTACAGACTACAGAAACCAGGCATTATGGAAAGCATTGTAGCAATGAAGTCTTGTTAGCCTTGAGACAGTGCCCTACTGTGAGAAAATGGGTAGTTGTCTTCTCTCAATGAGGATATAACAGTCAATCATACTCCTCCTGACCTGTTTGTAGGACAAAGGTCTCAGATCCCCTCCTCCCCCTCAGGCTAACAAAATCACTTGGTTCAAGGAGCCCTGGTCTCAATAAGGTCCACTCCAGAGTTGTATCCATATAAGGAAGTATAAGGTCCACTCTTGAGTTATGCCCATATAAGGAAGAGGGATGGGAATACTGCATTCCGATTAGCTAGTTTTTGAGCATAGATTGTAACCCCTGAGTAATCAGACCAATGATGAAAAAGGGGAGGGTCCATTCACATTAGGGACTAGGGTTTAAGACAGGGCCTGCAAGCCCCCTTTCTGGACATCCATTAGCTGCACACTAGGGTGCCTCCTTTTCATGAGAAGGAAATAAAAGAGCCTTTGTCACATCACTGCTGAGTTCCTGAGAATTATTGAGAAGAGGATTGTTTTTCCCCTCACACCTACCAAAGGATCTAAATGTATGTAGTCAAAAACCAGACAGAGTCAATGGCTTGGGGCACTCTTCTGGGCAAGGGAATCAAGAAGGAAGGGACATCTTAGGCAAAACAGGAATTTGCTTCTAATAAGAGGATGATGGATAAGTGCATTGGGCCAATGAGGGGATATGTCCTATGAAATACTATTTTAGACTCAGGAATTTGAGGGGCTAGCCAGTAATTCCCCAGATTATTTTTAGCACTCCAATTTTTATACCATTGCATTGTTGGTTTTGTTATGAATTAACCCTCCCCTTCTTTTTTTTTTAATGTAATAAACATTTTTATTTAGTTTTGGGTTCCAACTTTTATCCTTTCTTCTCCCCCCCACCCCTCCCCAGGCAGCAAGCAATCAGATATGTAACCCTCCCCTTCTTGCAAATAAACCTTTCTTCTGATAACTAAGTCTTAGTTGCAAGGAAGAGGTAGAGGCATAGTTGCTGGATTTAGAAACATTCCGTGGTGGCAGTGGAGACAAAGGGGAATGCCTAAGAGCATAAGATAGTGGTTGTAATCCAATGCTGGTCAAAACCTCTGAACCGGAAAAGGCATGGAGTAATGAAACACTTGCCTCTAGCTTCATGTGGGAAGCTAGGGTAAAATGGACCCTAGAATGGTGATGAAGAGGCAGGGGGTCCTGTGTGAGCACCTGCCATCAAAGGGACATTCGGCAAAGAACTCTGAAACCAATAAGATGGAGTTCTTTTCTATCAAAGAGAGGAAGAAAGGGACTCAGTGGAACCCCTTGATCCTGGTTACCTTAGAAATGAAAAGGCTATAGCATATATTATTCAATCACTTACTCATTCAGCAAATATGTTTTACTTATCTGTATATTTACTTATCTTTGTACATGCTGTAATTCCTCAGTTAAATGCATAATAAGAGAAGGGGGGAGGGGGAAGGGAGAGTAATGAAACAGTCCTTAAAGTATGCACAAATATTTCCTGCCTAGTTTCAGTCTAATAAATTACACAGAACCTTTGTTCTATATTTATTCTATGTTTCCAGCCATGCTTGATTAAAGGACTGGAACTTTTTGGCTATAGAACCCAGAGAACTGAAGACTATCTTTGTCTCTGTCTGTCTATCTGCTTCTGTGTCCCTCTCTGTCGTGTGTGTGTGTGTGTGTGTGTGTGTGTGTGTGTGTCTTTCTGTCTCTGTCTCTGTGTCTGTCTCAGCTTTGGAATATGAAGACTGCTTTGAGATGCCTCTCTGAGAGGCCAGCAATGGGAATTAACCTTATGAGTTTAGAAGATTGAGAAGAACTCAGAGGTCCCATCTTCAGTCTGAGCTGAATGGCACCAGAAGCAGTAGCCAACATAGCTATAAAGGCCAATAGCAGTGGCTATATCTGAAACAGTTAAGGAAAGGCAGCTAACCCCAAAGAAAAAAACTCAGGGACCAAATGAATTTATAATCAAATTCTATCAAACATTCAAAGAATAATTAATTCTAATATTACACACACTATTTGCAAAAATAGGAACAGAAGGAATCCTACCAAATTCTTTCCATGATACAAAAATGGTCTTGATTCCTAAACCAGGGTTCAAAATAGAAAAAGAAAACTATATACCAATATCCCTAATGAACATTAATGAAAAAAATTTTAACTAAATAAAAAATTAAATAAAATACCACAACAGAACTACCACAACATATCACAAAGATTATACAAAATGACCAGGTTGGATTTATACCAAGAATGCAGAGCAGATCGGGCAGCTAGGTGGTGCAGTGGATAAAGCACCAGCCCTGGATTCAGAAGGACCTGAGTTCAAATTCATCCTCAGACACTTGACACTTACTAGCTGTGTGACCCTGGGCAAATCACTTAACCCCCATTGCCCTAAAAAAAAAAAAAAAGAATGAAGAATGCAGAGCCAATTGAGCCAAATGCAGAGCTAAATGAGAAAACTATAAACATATTAGCCTAGTTTAATAATAAGATTAACAAAATAATTATATCAATACAGAAGAGGCTTCTGACAAAATACAATACTCATTTCTGTTAAAAGTGTTAAAAACACAAGAATAATTGAAACTTTCTTTAATATAGTATCTATCTAAAACCAAAAACTAGCGTTATATAAAACAGGACACCATTCCAGTAAGATTGGGGGTAAAACAAGGATTTTCATTATCATCATCATTATTTGAAATAGTGTTAGAAATGCTAACTAGAGGGGCAGCTAGGTGGTGCAGTGGATAGAGCACCGGCCCTGGATTCAGGAGGACCTGAGTTCAAAACTGACCTCAGACAATTAACAATTACTAGCTGTGTGACGCTAGGCAAGTCACTTAACCCCAATTGCCTCGCCAAAAAAAACCCCAAAACCAAAATAATAATAATAATAATAATAATAATAGAAATGCTAACTATAGGGGGCAGCTAGATGACACAGTGAATAAAGCACCGGCCCTGGATTCAGGAGGACCTGAGTTCAATTCCGGCCTCAGACACTTGACACTAGCTGTGTGACCCTGGGCAAGTCACTTAACCTTCATTGCCCGCCCCCCTCCCCCCAAAAAAAAGAATAAAAAAAAATGCTAGCTATGGAAATACGCATAGGCAAGAGGAAACAAAATTATAACTTTTTGAAAATGAAATTATATTTACTAGAGAACCCTAAAGAGTCAACTAAAAATTAATTTAAATAACTTAAGTAAAGTGGCAGAATATAAAATAAATCCATACAAATCATCAGCATTTCTATATATTACCAAAAAAAACCCAGCAGGAAGAGATTAAAAAGAAATTCCAACTACAGAATGAATAATCTACCTACCAGTATATACACAGGAATAATATGAATACAACTATAAAACAGTCTCCACAGAAATAAAGATCTAAGTAGTTAGAGAAAAATTAACTGCTCATGAGTAGGACAAACCAATATCATAAAATGACAATACTACCTAAATTAATTTACTCAGAGAGCGATATACCAATGAAACTACTAAAGTATTACTTTATACAACTAAGAAAAATAATTATGAAATTCATCTAGAGGAACTAAAGATCAATAATCTCAAAAAAACCAAAAAGGTGAGAAATAAGGAGATTTAACAGTATCAAATCCCAAGGTATGCTACCAAGTAGTAATCATTGTAACAATTTGGTACTGGTTAAAAAATAGAGAGGTCTGTTAGTGGTAACAGATTACAGATTAGTTACACATCAAAGACAAGCAAATGAACACAGTAGCCAAATGTTCAATAAACTCAGAGAACCTGGTTACTGGGGTAAGGATTCAATATTTTGAGGGGAAAAAACCTGCTGAAAAAACTGGAAAGCAGTCTGGCAGAAATTAGGTTCAGACCAACATTCACAACATATATGAAGGTGAGCTCCAAAAGGATGCATGACTTCATTATGAAGAAATTACCTTTCAGATGTATGGATAGAGAAAAAATTCACAATCAAACAAGGAATAGAAAAAAATCACAGAAGATTAAAATGGACTTTTTTTTTGCGCAAACAAAACAAATACAACTAAAATTAGAAGAGAAACAGTTAAGGGGGGAGGATTTGCAGCAAATTTCTCAGATAAAGATCTCATTTCCAATATATATAAGGAACTGATTCAAATGTATAAGAATAAGAACCATTCCCTCAATGATAAAAGACCATGAAGAGGCAGTTCCCGAGGAAAGAAATCTAAGTTAACAGCAATATGATTAAATGCTCCAAATATTGATAACAAGAAAAGTGTGAATTAAAGCAATTGTAGGGTTTCACTTCAAATAAAAGTTTTCAAAAAAGGAAAATGATAAATTTTAGAGGGGCTTTTGGAAAACAGGCACATTGATATGCTGTTGAGGGAGCTATGAACTGGTCCAGCAATTCTGGAAAGCAATTTGGAACTATACCCCCAAATTTACTAAACTGTGCATTCCCTTTGTCCCAACAATAAAACTACTAGGCTTATACCTCAAAGAGATCAAAGAAAGAGAAAATGGATCCACATGTACAAAAATATTTATAGCAACTTTTTGTGGTAGCAAAGAACTAGAATCTAAGGTGGGGGTGCCTCTCAATCGATGAATAACCAACTAAATTATAGTGAATGAATATAATGAAATACTATGTGGCATAAGAAAAGGAAAGGGAAGGGGGTAGTACAGAGGAAAAGAGAAGAGAAAAAAGGAAAGGAGGGAAGAAGAGAGAGGAGAAGGAAGGGAAGGGAAGGGAAAGGAAGGAAAGGGAAGGGAAGGAAAGGGAAGGAAAGGGAAGGGATAATTTCATGGAATCCTGAAAGACTTGTATGAACTGATAATAGTGAAATAAGGAGAACCAGAAGTGCATTTCATATGATTACACCAACATTGTCAAAAGGAATACATTTGAAAGATTTATCAACCCAATGATTTCAGAATATTAATGATAAAGAATGTCACCAACCTCCTGACAGAGAAGTAATGAAGTCAAAATGTAGAATAGGACACTTTTTTGGACATGGCTAATGTGGGAATTTGTTTTGCTTGACTATATTTGTTAAAAATTTTTTTAAGTTATATTTATTTTTATTTTCTCCCTCAATGGTGGAGGTAGTGAGGTAGAAGGGAGAGAATATAAATGCTTGTTAATTTAAAAAAAAAAAGGAAATTCAAAGAAAGACAGTTAACCAAGGATTTTGGCAGATTTAGGGAGAATGACAATTCAAGGCACAAAGAAGTATGGGCTATTGATTCAAGAAAGATACAGATTACGGGAGGCTGAATAAGTGGCCCACACAATAAAGAACTTTATAAGGCTTGTGAGAATCAGAGCGCCACCACCCTGCTGAGAGGGACATTGTGAGAACCAGGGTGTTGCCCCCCTGAAAAGAAAACATGTGACTTGGCATCTGGAAGTTGCCTGGTGTCCAGAAGTTTCACCTATAGAATCACCTGTAAAGTCCTGCCAATCAATAGACCAGCCAATTAGCTTGGAGCTGTGTGTGGGGACTGCCCTCTTCTGGTCCCACAGAGGACTTCCACAGGAAGCTGCTGTGGATCATGTTCTCTGGTTCAGGAACCCCAGTTGGCGGCAGACAGATTCTCTCTCTTAGATAGCTAGGTGAAGGCGGCTTTTGCTCTCTCTCAGCTAACTCCTAATATACTTTAAAAACGCTTAATGCCCAAAGACTGGTCCTAAAGCTTCTAATTTAAGGTGACCACACATTAGATTTTTTAGACATCACAGTTAGAATTTTAGGCTCCACAGGACACCACAAAGGGAGAAAAGTGACTTCCTCATACATGTTCTCTACATTGGTATGTTTAGTTTGGAGGGCAGGGAAAGAGTGTTTTGTAGCAGTTGTTTCTGCCATAACATCCCTGTAAATATCTTACTCTAAACTAATTGAGGCAACTGGCTGATTATTGATGAAGAGTACATCAGTACAGACTCAGGACCTATAAGGCTAAACATGCAGCTCCTCAAGGTTACTTGTCTCTAAAATGCTGAGTGGGATGCAAATTGAAGTAGAATAAGGAAAGAATTTATATGACCAAGAAAATAATTTAAAGTAAAGCCTTCACACTTCAAATCAATGCAGTGACCAATCATGACTTCAGAAGACTGATAGCAAAGCATACCTCCCACCTCTCAGAAGTGATGGACTAGAAGTTCAAAATGAGGCATGCATTTTCAGACAGTTAATGTGTTGATTTGTTTTGCTTTATTATACTTATAAGGATGGAGTCTGTGATGGAAAGGTAGGGAGTATAGTAGGTGGTAAGGGACAGTGATATAAAAAAAACAAAAGATCATCAATAAAACTTTAAAACACACACACAAATAAAATGCTAAGTAGTAGTATTCAGCTGTCCTTTGGAGACCTGTGGGTGCAAGATAAGGAAATATGCCAAGAAGGGATGCTAAAAATGTACGTTGATTTTTTTTTTTTTGCAAGGCAATGGGGGTTAAGTGATTTTGCCCAGGGTCACACAGCTAGTAAGTGTCAAATGTCTGGGGCCAAATTTGAACTCAGGTTCTCCTGAATCCAGGGTTGGTGCTTGATCCACTGTGCCGCCTCGCTGCCCCCCAAAATGTAAGTTCTTAAGGACAGATAGTATGTTAATTTTGTCTTTGTATGCTCAGGACCTTGTACAGTGAGCTTGTACATGGTAGCTTGTTGAATATACTAAGTATCTACTAGGTAAAATACACTATATTATGTACCAAGAAAAAAGAAAAGAAGAAAAAGGAAGGAGAAATCAAGGTTGCTTCAAATGAGTTGGGGAATAGACCTTTGGATTATGAAGATGCTGATGTCCTTAGGAAGCCAATTTTGTCAAGCCTTGAGGTAAAAATAAAGAGAAATCACCAAGTCAGTAGGTTAATCACATCACACTAAAACACCAGGTCCTTTTGCAATGGGTTATCACATGGCTGAAAGCAGACCCCAAATTCCCACATGTTCAACTAGAAGCAGCCAAAGAATATCTGTGCATACTCTGTATAGCCTACCCAGAAGGGCAAACCCAAGTATTCTCCATGCCCTTCCTATAGGTTCACATAACAAAGCTCTAATTAATCTTCAGAATTCCCTTGTTGGTCTCCTAAATAAATGGCTAGGGGGCAGCTAGGTGGCACTGTGGATGAAGCACTGGCCCTGGATTCAGGAGGATCTGAGTTAAAATCTGGCCTCAGACACTTGACACCAGCTGTGTGATCCTGGGCAGGTCACTTAACCCTCACTGCCCCGCTCCCCCCCACCCCAGAAAAAAAAGTCATGTCATACTAAATAAATGGCTATATTCTTTGGCAAAGCAAGTTAAGTCACCAAAGTTAAAAGCTTTTCTCTAAAAACAACAGGAAACATGGACATATGAGAGACTTAAACAAGGCACTGGAGATTATTAGGCAGAAAAATTAGAATCAGCAAACTGCCAATGAGGTCCATAATTTTTTTAAAAAGTTAATAACTTCTGTATTAGGACTTTGCACATGAGGTGGAGGTGGCAATGTGATGTAATAGAGACCTGAATTTGAAGTCAAAGGACTTACTACCTGTGCATTTAGAGTAAATCATCTAATCTCCTATCCCCCTCTACCATACCACCCTTTCCACCTCCCTTCCCTGTTGAAGTCTCAGATCTGCCCATCCCTTCCACTATACTCTTTGGAATATATACCAAAATATTCATAAACAAAATTGGAAACAAAGTGCACACCCATCATTTGGGAGCTGACTGTACAATTGTGGCTAAAAGTATAACGGGATCTGTAGTATATAGTGGAAAAGAATGTTAAACTTGGAGTCCCAAGTTTGAGTTTAAATCCCAACTCTGCCACTTACTATTTTTTTTTTGCAGGGCAATGAGGGTTAAGTGACTTGCCCAGGGTCACACAGCTAGTAAGTGTCATGTGCCTGAGGTTAGATTTGAACTCAGGTCCTCCTGAATCCAGGGCCAGTTCTCTATCCTCTGCACCACCTAGCTGCCCCTTTCTGCCACTTACTATTTATGTGATGTGGAACACGTCACTTGTGCTGCTCTCTGGGTCTCAGTTTCCTCAAATCCAACAGAGGAGGTTGGACTAGGTCAAAGCTTCTTAAACTGTGGGTTAAGACCCCATATGGGGTTACATAACTGAATGGGGGGTGTCACAAAAAATTTGGCAACAGTAAAAGATTACATGCACCTATTTTATATACCTACATACCGGGGCCATGTAAAAATTTCTCAGGCAAAAAGGGGTCAGTCATGGAAAAAGTTTAAGAAGCCCTGAACTAGATGATCTCTAGGCTGCCTTCTAGCTCATGATCAGGGGCTCTTAAGCTAGAAGGGGTGAGAAAGAGGGATGCATTTGGAGAAGGTGGAAGGAAGAGGTAGAGTGGGGAAATTTTCTCACATAAAAGAGGTAGGCAAAGAAGAGCTTTTATAGTAAAGGAAGAAATGGGGGAGGGTGGCAGCAAAGAGCCTCACTCTCAGCAAAATTGGTTCAAAGTGGGAAGAATATGTGTACTCACCTACTTGTGCATAGAAATGTAACTTGCACAATAAGAAAAAAAGAGGGGAAGGAGATGAGACATGGGGGAAGGGGAAGTGATAAAAAGGAGAGCAGATTAAGGGAGGCTGTGGTCAGAACCAAAACAGATTTTTAAGGAGGGGCAGAATAAAAAGAGAGAGAAAAGCAGAAGAAAACATGGAGGGAAATACATAGTAATCATAACTGTGAATGTGAATGGGATGAGCTCACCCATAAAACAGAAGCAGATAGCAAAATGGACTAGAAACCAGAATCTAACAATATGTTGTTTACAAGAGACACATTTGAAACAGAAAGATACAAACAGAATTAAAATAAAGGGCTGAAGCAGAACATGTTATGCTTTAGCTAAAGTAAAAAGAGGCAGCTAGGTGGCACAGTGGATAAAGTGCCAAGTCTGCAGTAAGGAAAAATCATCTTCCTGACTTCAAATCTGGTCTCAGACACTTACTAGCTGTTTGACCCTGCACAAATCACTTAAACCTGTTTGCCTCAGTATCCTCATTTGTAAAATGACCTGGAGAAGGAAATGGCAAACAATTCCAGTATCTTCCAAGAAAACCCCAAGGGGTTCATACAACTGAAAACAACTAAACAACAACAAAAGCAATCATAATTTCAGACAAAGAAAAAGCAAAACTAGACCTAATTAAATGAAATAATCAAGGAAACTACATTTTGATAAATGGCACCATAGATAATAGAAGTAATATCATTTTTTTCATAAAAGTATTTTATTATTTTCCAGTTACATGCAAAGATAGTTCTCAACACTAGTTTTCATAAGATCCCCAGTTCCAAACCCCTCTCCCTCTCTCCCTTCCCTCCCCCCTCCCCAAGACAGAAAGCAATCTAATATAGGTTATATATGTACAATCATATTAAACATATTTCTGTATTAGTCACACCGTGAAAGAAGAATCAGAAAGCAAGGGAAAAACCTCCCAAAAGAACAAAAACCCCCCAAAAGTAGGAACAGTATGGTTCAATCCACACCCAGAATCAGCAGTTCTTTTATCTATCTATCTATCTATCTATTAATTCATTTATTTGTTTATTTATTCATTCATCCATCCATTCATTCATTCGTTTGTTTGTTTGTTTGTTTAGATGTGGAGAATATCCTCCACCATGAGTTCCCCGGAATTACCCTGGACCACTGCACCACTGAGAAGAGCCAAGTCCACCACAGTTGATCATCACACAATATTGCTGTTGCTGTGTACAATGTTCTCCTGGTTCTGCTCACTTCACTCAGCATCAGTCCACTTAAGTCTTTCCAGGTTTTTCTGAAATCTACCTGCTCATCATTTCTTATAGCACAACAGTATTCCATTACATTCACATACCACGACTTGTTCAGCCATTCCCCAATTGATTGGCATTCCCTTGACTTCCAATTCTTTGCCACCACAAAGAGAGCTACTATAAATATTTTTGTACATGTGGGTCCTTTTCCCTTATTTTTTTTTTTTTGCAGGGCAATGAGGGTTAAGTGACTTGCCCAGGGTCACACAGCTAGTAAGTCTCAAGTGTCTAAGGCTGGATTTGAACTCAGGTACTCCTGAATCCAGGGCCAGTGCTTTATCCACTGCGCCACCTAGCTGCCCCCCTTTTCCCTTTTCTATGATCTCTTTGGGATATAGACCTAGTAGTAGGATTCTCATATTCACAAACTTGATCACTTAAATTCTATTCAATCTGCCAAAATTGCACTGGCTCCTTTCACATGTACTAGTTTTGTACTAGCTTTTCCTTCCCCTCCATGTAGTTAAGATAAAAGAATATTAGTGTTTGGATACAAAAATGTTTTCACAATTACTATTGTTAACTGTTTCCCTCCATCCTATTTCCTTCCCATGATATTTACTCTATTTTCTATGTTCTTTTACCCTATCCCTCCTCAAAAATGTTTTGCTTCTGACTGCTCCCTCCCCTGCTCTGCCTTCCCTTCTTTCACCCTTCCCTCCTTATCCTCTTCCCCTCCTACTTTCCTGCAGGGTTGGATAGATTATTCCACCCAATTGAGTCTGTATGTTATTCCCTCCTTGAGCCAACTTTGATGAGTTTAAGGTCTTTGAGCTAATTCTGATGAGTGTAAAGCTCATTCACTTCCCCACTCCTCTCCCATCTCTCCCCTCACTCCATAAGCCCTTTCCTGCTTCTTTCATATGAGATTTCACCCCATTCTACCTCTCCCATTTCTTCTCCCCCAGTGCATTCCTCTCCCCCCTCAATTTTACCCTAAAGATATCATAATGGGGCAACTGGGTGACACAGTGGACAAAGCACCTGCCCTGGACCAGGAAGACCCGAGCCCAAATCCAGCCTCAGACACAAGACACTCAGCAACCCTAACTGCCCCCCACTAAAAAAAAAAAGATAAATAAAAATTAAATGCTTTACAGATATCATCCCTTCATAATCAATTCCCACCTAATACTAATACTCAGAAAGGTCACATGATTTAGACATATCATCTTCCCATATAGGAATGTGAACAGTTTAACCTTTTAACAGCTCTCATGATTTCTTTTTCTTGTTTACCTTTTTATGCTTCTCTAGGATCTTGCATTTGAAAGTCAAATTTTCTATTCAGTTCAGGTCTTTTCATCAAGAATTCCTGAAAGTCCTCTTTTTCATTGAAGTCCTATTTCTTCCCCTGAATGATTATACACAGTTTTGCTGGGTAGGTGATTTCTGGTTGTAATCCCAATTCCTTTGCCCTCTGGAATATCATATTCCATGCCCTCTGATCCTTTAATGTAGAAGCTTCTAGATCTTGTACTATCCTGACTGTGGCTCCACAGTATTTGAATTGTTTCTTTCTGGCTGCTTGAAATATTTTCCCTTGACCTGGAAACTCTTAAATTTGGCTATAATATCTATGGAAGTTTTCATTTTGGGATCTTTCAGGAAGTGATCAGTGGATTCTTTCAATTTCTATTTTACCTCCTGCTTCTAGAACATCAGGGCAGGGGCGGAGCCAAGATGGCGGAGAGGAAGCAGCAAGCTGCCTGAGCTCTCCTTCTGTTCCCTCAAAACGAACATTAAATCAAGCCTCTGGACGGATTCTGAAACTACAGAACCTGCAAAGAGACAGAGAGACACAGTCCTCCAACCAGAGATAATTTAGAAGACTTCAGGAAAAGGTCGGTCTGACTCGGGCAAAAGGGAGGCCCAGCGCAGGGCAGCAACCCAGCGCCGAGGGGGTCGGGGCAAATCAGCAGGAGCTGCGGGTCACAGCCGAACAACTGAGGCTCCCGGAACCTGGTTCAAAAATCTGGTGGCCAAGAAGGACAGTGGAAAAACTTACCTGTACCGGCCAAGAGGGCCACGAACGGCGGGATCAGACGCCGCGGTCTGGCGCCTGGCTGGCCGAGCACAATCAGACAGGAAGTGCAGGACAGGGGATCTCCACACACCATAAAGGCCTCAGAGTAAAAGCCCGGTCACACAGCACCTATACACCTGCACAAGAAGCCCAAAACAGGGACCCTGGTGCCCCCAGAGCAGACCTCAACTTAAAGAATAAATAAATAAGCTGCAATAATGAGTAAGAAGCAAAAAAGAGCCCTCTCCATTGAGAGCTTCTGTATCAATAGGGAAGAAGCCAACACAAACTCAGATGAGGACAATAGCCTCAAATTGTCTACATCTGAAGCCTCACAAGGGAAGGTGAATTGGTCGCAAGAACAAAAAGCCTTCCTGGAAGAGCTCAAAAAGGATTTTAAAAATCAATTGCAAGAGGTAGAAGAAAAAATGGGGAGAGAAATGAAAGCAACACAAAAAAACTATGAAAAAAGAATCAGCAGCTTAGAAAAGGAAGCTGAAGAAAACAAAGCCTTAAAAAATTCATTTGGCCAAATGGAAAAAAAGCTGCATAATCTCACTGAAGAAAACAATACCTTAAAAAATTCACTTAGCCAAACGGAAAAAAAGGTACATAATCTCACTGAAGAAAACAATACCTTAAAAAATTCACTTAGCCAAATGGAAAAAAAGGTGCATAATCTCACTGAAGAAAACAATGCCTTAAAAATTAAAGTGGGACAGTTGGAAGAAAAGGAATCCATGAGACACCAAGAATCGGTCAAGCAGAATAAAAAAAAAAATGAAAAAAATAGAACATCAGGGCAATTTTCCCTGACAATCTCTTGGAAGACACTGTCTAAACTTATTTTGATCATGGTTTTTAGGTAGTCCAATAATTTCCAAATTATCTCTCCTGGATCTTTTTTTTCCATGTCAGCAGTTTTTCCAAAAAGATATTTCACATTGTCCTCTATTTTTTTTATTCATTTGGATTTGCTTTATTGTGTCTTAGTTTCTCATAAAGTTGCTAGCTTCCATTTGTTCAATCCTAATTCTTAGACAATAATTTTCTTCAGAGAGCATTTGTATCTCCTTTTCCATTTGGCTTTTCAAGCTGTTGACTTTTTTCTCATGACTTTCCTGCATCACTCTCATTTCTCTTTCCATTTTTTCCTCTACCTCTCTTACTTTGTCTTCAAAGTCCTTTTTGAGTGCCTCTATGTCCTGAGACCAATTCATATTTTTCTTGGAAGCTTTGGATGTAGGAGCCCTGACATTGCTATCCTCTTCTGAGGGGGCACCTCGATCTTCCTTGTTGCTAAAGAAACTTTCTATTGTTCGCAACTTTCTCTGCTTACTCATCTTGCCCATCTTTTACTTAACTTTTAATTCCTTCTTACAGTGGGGCCCAACTTCAAAACTACACTGTTCTAAGCTTCAAGGGGTCCCAGGTGTTTCGATTTAAGGAAAGGCAGGTTTTTCACTTGCCTGACATGTTCTCTGGTCTGTAGATAATCTTGGCCAACTTGCTAATTAACCAGGCAGCAAAACTTTGTGTGCTATGGTTGTTAGCTCAGATAAGCCCACACCCCTCCCCCATATGGGCCTGTGCCCCTCCCCCACCTGGGCCTACACTGCTCAAGATTTCTTCCTGGTTCGCTGATGTGGTAGGACTACCAAATTCCTCCTCAGCTTCTACAGACACCCCTACACGCCCATAGTTCTGTGCCCCCCCCACCCAAGATATTCAGCCCTCTCACCTGATCATGAGTTTAGCTCCAGAAGACGTGGCACTGTAGCTGATTCGGAGACTCAGGGGTAAGTTTCTCTGGCGCAACCTGCCTGGAGCTGGATCTGTGTCAACATGATTGTGGGGTTGAACTCCACTTCCAGCCCCATACCTTCTCCTGCTGAACTTCAAAGCTGTCTTTGGCTGGAAAATAATCTCAGCCCATTTTTTTTTTTTTTTGTAGGTTCTGCTGCTCCAGGGGTTGTCTTATGGCTGTGTTTGGAGATTTTTGACATAATTGTGTCAGGAGCTCTGAGTGCTTAATGCCTTTCCTCCACCATCTTGGCTCCACCCCTAATAGAAGTAATATCAAAAAATCTTACAGCTAGTTTCTCTGTCCTCATTTTTCAAATATTTACTCAGTATAGAACTGAGTCAAATTTATAAGAACCATTCCCTGACTGATAAATGGTCAAAGGATATAAAGAGGTAGTTTTCAGAAGAATAAATCAAAGCTATCTATGGACATATGAAAAAATGCTCTAAATAACTAATTAGAGAAAGGCAAATTAAAACTACTCTGAGGTATCACCTCATACCTATCAGAAATGACAAATGCTAGAGGGGATGAGGGAAAAATTAGTAAACTAATGAACTGTTGGAGGAGTTGTGAATTGTTCTAAGCATTCTGGAGAAGAATTTGGAACTAGGTCCAAAGGGCACAATAAAACTTTGACCCAGTAATACCATTGTCTGTATCCCAAAAAGACCGCCCCCACCCCCACAAAAAAAGGGAAAAGGACATATATGTACAAAAATACTTATAGAAGCTCTTTTTGTGGTGGCAAAAGATCAGAAATTAAGGAGATGCTCATCAATTGGAGAATGGTTGAACAAGTTGTAGCATATAATGTCATGAAATACAAATGAGCTACAAGGAATGAAGGGCAAGAGCTATATGAACTGATGAAAAGTGAAGTGAGAAGAAGTAGGAAATCATTGTGCACAGTAACGGCAATGTTGTAATGATGATCAACTATGAAAGACTTGGCTACTCTGATCAATACAATGATCTAAGACAATTCCAAAGGACTCATAATAACAAAATGCTATCCACCTCCAGAGAGAGAACTGATGAACTCTGAGTACAAATTGAAGTATGATTTTCTCACTTTCTTTATTTTTCTTGTGGTTTTTTTTGTTTGTTTTTAGCAATGTGGCTAATGTGAAAATGTTTTGTATGATTTTACATGTATAATTGATATAATTTTCCTTGCCATCTCAGTAGGTGGGGGAGGGGTGGGAGGGAAAGAATTTGAAACTCAATTTAAAAAGAAAAAATGTTTAAAAAATAAGGAATTAGGAAGCGGAAGAAGCGCAGGAGCGAGAAGGTCACAGGTGATCTTTACGATGGCGGCCTTCAGGGCGCTGGTGTCGGGATGTGGGCGACTGCTACGAGGTTTCCTGCAGGGACTGGTTCAAGTCAGCTGGGCTCGGCCGCCAGCCCGGGGACTCCGAGAAATCGTGGAGATCCAAGAAGGGAAGACAACTATTATTGAAGGCCGAATCATAGAGACTTCCAAGGTGGCACCAGATCCTCCTAACCCCTCTGGCCAGTGCCCAATCTGTCGTTGGAATCTGAAACACAAGTATAACTATACGGATGTCCTTCTACTGAGTCAGTTCATCCGGCCCCATGGGGGAATGCTGCCCCGGAAAATCACAGGCTTATGCTTGGAAGAGCATCAGAAAGTGGAAGAGTGTGTGAAGATGGCCCACCGGTCAGGTCTGCTGCCAAATCATAGGCCTAAGCTTCCTGAAGGATTTGTTCCCAAGAAAAAACCCCAACTCAATAGGTACCTGACGCGTTGGGCTCCCTGCTCTGTCAAGCCCATCTTAAAGAAAGGTCCGAAATGGAACAAAGTTCGAATGGCTGTGGGCTCCCCCCTGCTTAAGGATAATGTCAACTACACAGGCAAACCCCTAGTGATGTACCACTAAAAGGAGGGAGTGGTTTCTAAGATCTTGGCCAAAGTCCCCAAGCCTCGCTGATGGGAGCTATCTCCCATCATTTCCAAGAAAGAACTGGAAAGCAAATCCAGCCTAGAACTGCTGCAGACCCAAATGTCTTCACAGTTCATTATTCCTAACCAAAATGTGGACAAAAGGGAAGGCAATAATAATGTGATCCTGATTCTAATGGAACTTCTCATGGAGTCATGGGCTCTAAAGCAGCTGTTAGTGATGGGGTGGCCATCGGCAGTTGCCATGAGGTATCATGACTGGCTTTGACTGAACCTTTGAGTTGAGTGATATATTGCCCAAGAAATGCCATAAAACAAGATACTTGCTAAACCACTTGATGTGTGTTTAGTTAGGAAACTGGAAATTACTGGACCCTCAGCATCAAGTTGTACAGCTTGGAGACTTGGGAAATAATGGGATTGAAATCCTGTAGTTGATAATACATGGGTGCCAAGAGGATGCAGTTGGATGTGTGCCCAGCCTCTTCCTCTGGAGATCCTAACTGCTTGTGAGTTTTGAATAGGGGGTTGAAGGAAGCTGCTCTGCTCTGAGTACAAGTCCTGGCTCGAAGCTTAAGTCACCCAAAGAGGGGACCCTGGATGGGCCTTCCCATCATTTGGGCATAATCTGTCCCTCTGCCCATTTGCCCTTTGGCATTCCTTCCCAACCTGCATCCCTCCTACCTGCTGTGTCACCAGAGTGGCCATCTCAAAGCAGAGGAGAGGAATGGGCAAGTACACTGTAAACGAGTAATACAGATGGGTTTATGAAAATATTATTCATTTTTCTGTATATAAAGTAGTACTGAGGGTGAGGCACAGCCCAGTCATAGCATGAAGGGCAAGTCTATGTTCTTCTCGCCAGTGCCCACATAAATATAACCATGATTCTTGGTTCGGGGAGCGTGGTAGAACGTCAGGCCTGGCCAGAGCAAGCTTCGTAGCACGACCAGTGCGTTGCCTCTCTCCATCTGGATACTCCAGGACCCTGGGGGAGGGACAGACAGACAAATGAGGAGTCATTGAAGCCGAGGGTCTCCAAGGAGCTGTTCGTGCTTGCTCAGCTGCTAGAAAAGGTTCCAAAACTGGGTATTTTGTCCTGATTTTTATGGTTTCTTTCATGGGAATAAAGACAATTCAATTATCCAGAGGCTGATTTAGACCTTTCACATCTCCTGGGTGCCTTTTGACCATTTGATTGCTCATTAAAAACCTCTCTACCAGAGAGAGGGCAAAGGAAATGAAAAGAGGTGAAACTCCAACCAGTCCAAATTGGTCATATCAGCAACTATAGTTAAAAGTTATGGCACAGGGGCAGCTAGGTGGCGCAGTGGATAGAGCACTGGCCCTGGATTCAGGAGGACCTGAGTTCAAATCCAGGCTCAGACACTTAGCTGTGTGACCCTGGGCAAGTCACTTAACCCCAATTGCCTCACCAAAAAAAAAAAAAGTTATGGCACAGTGGATAGAGCACTGGCCCTGGATTCGGGGGGACCTGAGTTCAGGTTTGGCCTCAGGCACTTGACACTGGCTGTGTGACCCTGGGCAAGTCACTTAACCCTCGTTGCTTCACAAAAAACAAACCAAAACAAAACAAAAATTGAGAGATTTTTAAAAGCCAATAAAAAAGTAGAGGTTTGAAGATTTTTAGTACTTTGGTACTCCTAAATGAGGTTCATCTGAGCTAACACAAATGCACTCTCCCTAAGGGTACTCTGCCCCCAATTAGATGCTTCCATCTTTCCTTTCTTTCTTGGTTGAGGGGGGTGGGTTGTCTCCCACATGATACATTTTGTATTGACACAGGGCATCCCAAACTAATCCCCAAACACCTTCTACACACGTACATGCATGTACGTTCTTCCAAAAGCAGTAAAACAAATCACTTAAAAAAAAAATAAGGAATTAAAAAAAGAAAGAAATACATTGAGAAACTATAGTATTATATTTCAAAACTGTATAGAAAGTCATCAAGAAGACCACAGGCAATAGGAAGAAGGGTGTCCTCAGAAGCAAAGTCAACATTAGCACAGGGTAGCTTTTAATAGTGACAAGAGGTAAAACATATGTAGCCTATAAGGCTCTGTTTCTCAAGGTAGGAAGAGAGTAGGTTACTCTGAGAAAGACCCAGGGAAATCATAAAGCTTCAGAAGGTTTAAAAGTTCCAGGGTAAAGAGTTTGGAAGCCCTAGAAAGAGGCATCAAGAAGGAACTAGTGACCAGTGTGATTCCTTAGCACTTAGACCAGGATACCTTAGGCTCATCTACTTTGAGGTCCCCAATAGTGTCCTTAGATGCTGTGAGAATAAAATTGGATATTAGATCATAAATCTCCCCTACTTAACCTTTCCCTTAATTTATCTCCCAGACTAGTAAATGGAAGAAGCTTCTGGTTTTCTAGATAGAGCCTTTATTGTATGGTAGTCACAAGGTGATGTTGATTAGAAGGATAGGAAAGTAGAAATACAATACAAATCGTCTTAAGTCTAGGCTTAGTCTATATTCTGTATAAAACTCACCAAAACCCAAGGCCACTTTTGGGGAGAGAGACCGAGTCAAGCGTGTGCTGTTAACCAAGAGCCGGGCCGAGTCAAACTCCAGTCCGCATCTCTCTGTGCAGCACAGCCAGGAGACCAGCAGAGCAGGAAAAAGCTCCACTTCCGTTCTCTCCACCCCGGAAGTTGAGTGCGTAGCAGGCAGTCTGACGTGCGCAGCAGGCGGACTGTTGGTCTCCTCCCCAAAAGGGTGGTCCTTCAAAAACTGGAGTCTTTCGGTTATCCTAACCGACTGTTAAAAAACTTTCATATTTTTTTTACCACAATGCCAAAGAGAAGCTTGATGATATAGAATTCTGACCCACAAAGATCAGAAGGGCCTAACTGTAGGAGATATAAGTCAACACAAAAATCCAGGGGATCCAAGAGTAAGACCAAACAAAGCTGACCACTAAAAAGTACAACATAGGGCAGAGTCTGACCCTGGCACATAGCCCCAGATCAGGAACTAAAGTGTTAGAGAGTCATGAATAAAAAACCAAACAAAAACCAATAACCACTCCCCCACTGACCAGCCTCAAAAATTATTCCAAATCTAAAGATTTCCCCAAGAAGGATCAAATGATTCCTTAACTACTAAAATCAGAGACTTATTGAAGCAAAAGGTTAAAAATGAAATAAAGGCTCTGGAGATTGATAGATAAACTTAATGAAGGTCTTTGGTAGACTTTCAGGGAGCTTAACTGAGTCTCTTCAAGTCATCTGTAAACTTGATTGTTTCTCCCTTTTTTTTCTTCCACTGCTTCTTACCGTTTTATGATTTAATGTTTATAATCTTCCATCATCCTCCCCCAAAATTTATTTTACAAATGAGTTTGTATTCTAAATTGCCATTGCCCTTGGCTTCCAAGTGTCTATTTGGCAAGGAAACCAAATGTTTGCTGCTCAAGGTGGTTACTTTATTGTGTCAATTGATTTACACAAATTAAAGTTGCTGTGTCAACATCTGTTTTTTTAATCATTTACCATTTTAAGTCATCAACAGTTTTTTAAATTGGTATGGTTTGAGTTGCCTCATAAAATCTCATTGTTATTCTTTCTTCTAATATGATATTGATTTTTATGTTTACTTAAATAAGTCGATGGTTTGATTCTATGCTAACAGTTGATTTGAAAATAACTCTCACCATTCTTAACCAGTCATTTCCTGTCTATTGGAATTTTATCAGGTTTATTTTTATTTGGTGTTCATCATATATACTATCTGCTGACTTTTTTTTAAAGAAAAAAATGTTTATTTTTATAGAACTTTTAGATTTACTTTATTTTAAAAAAATTTTATTGATACCTTCTCTTTATATTAACTCTTCTTGAAGAAGTATTCAAGATATATATAGTATGAGGGTACTGTATGGTCTACAAGTTTTCAACTTTTTTCATTTTTTACCCTTTGAGTCATGTTTTCCAATACATTACAACAGCACTTAATGTGAGCAAAAAATAGAGAGAATTATTTTACTATCATTAAGTCAATAAGCATTTATTAAGTACTCTCTATATGTGAGGTATACAAAAAAGAGCAAAAACAGAGGACCTGTTCTTGAGGAGCTCACATTCTAACAGGGCAAAGGACTGCCACCATTTTTTTTTTAAGGGGAGTCTATTTTCTTTCTTTCTTTCTTTCTTTTTTTTTTTAGTGAGGCAATTGGGGTTAAGTGACTTGCCCAGGGTCACACAGCTAGTAAGTGTTAAATGTCTGAGGCCCGATTTGAACTCAGGTACTCCTGATTCCAGGGCTGGTGCTCTATCCACTGTGCCACCTAGCTGCCCCGATCCTCATTTTTTTGTTGTTGTTGTTGTTGTTGTTTTTTGGCAAGGCAATTGGGATTAAGTGACTTGCCCAGGGTCACACAGCTAGTAAGTGTTAAGTGTCTGAGGCCAGATTTGAACTCAGGTCCTCCTGACTCCAGGGCTGGTGCTCTATCCACTGTGCCACCTAGCTGCCCCCCCGATCCTCATTTTTAATAGATTCCAAACTCCATATAAATCAAAAGAATAATATTGCAAACAAAAAAACCCCAAACATATTAATGTTGTTGTTCAGTTGTATCCAACTCTTCATGACTCCATTTGGGGTTTTCTTGGCAAAGATACTGGAGTGGTTTGCCATGTACTTCTCCAGCTCATCTTCCAGATGAGGAAACTGAGGCAAATAGGGTTAAGTGACTTACCCAGAGTCACACAGGTAGCAAGTTTCTGAGGATGGATTTAAACTTGGGTCTTCCTGACTCCAGGCCCAGTACCGTACCACCTAGCTGACCCAATGCTATTATAGACCACATTAATAGATAAGTGTCCTAAATGAGGGAGCTACTCTTGCTATCTTCTATTTTTATCAGAATACATCTGAATGTTGCATTAAGTTCTAAGTGCCACATTTTGGAAAGAAAATTAGTAGTTCAGAAAAGACACAAAAGAGGGTTACTAAGATAGTGAGGAAAATCTTGGAAGCCAAGTGTGAAAATATTTTTGATGACTAGCCTAATTTTGGGGCTACTCTGACTGGAGGACTAATCTGGGGACTGTTGACTATTTGACTATCTGACTGTTATTATTATATTATGGGCCCTTTATAAAAGTTCCACCACACTGATCCACTCCCAAATTGATAAGCAAAATATTAAGAAACCTCTTAACTAAATAATCAAAGCAGAGTTTATTTATGAGATACTATTTAAATTAAGAATACAGGGAAATAGGGGCCCTGGATTCAGGAGGACCTGAGTTCAAATCCGGCCTCAGACACTTGATATTACTAGCTGTGTGACCCTTGGCAAGTCACTTAACCTCAATTGCCTCACCAAAAAAAAAAAAAAAAAAGAATACAGGGAAATAAAATGTACAACCTGACTGTGTTGTGGCACTTCTCTTTCCACTGGGTCTCTTTGAAACTCCTTGAATACAATAGGGGCCTTAGCCGCCCCTTGCTTAGGGCACTCAGTCCTTTATTCTAACTCTGAGCCCCTTTCACTTTGTAAATCCCCCTGCTTCTAACTTTCCTCTCCTTACTGCCACTGCTGAACCCCTGTGTTTCTCTCTCACCGACCTTCTGTCTGTCTGCTCCGTCAGTCTGCCCTCCGCCACCTTTGCCGCCCCTCTAATCTTGTCCACCAGTCTTTCTTCCTTGCTCCTAGTCCTGCGTTACTGTTCGTCTCATCCCCCTTGACCTCTTGTCTGAACCTCTTCTCAGCCTCTCTCGTCGGTCCCCCATCTGCCCCCCTGAGTCTAACCCCCAGGTCTATATATACCTTTTCTTCTCTCCACTCAAATCTTGGGGCTTTTTGCACCCACACACCAAGCTAATCCGCCAGTCAGGGCTGCGGCTGGGGGCACACTCAAGCATCCCGGGCCTCAGCACAGGCTATCCGGGATCTTTTGGATAGCTCCGCTCAGGTCGGAGGGAGCTGGGGGCTTTTTTTCCCCCAGCTGTCTGGCCTGGCATCTTGTATAGCCCATGGGTCTTTTTGGCTCAGCTGAAGCAGAGGGGGAGGGGGGGGGAAAAGACCCTGAGGGCCTAAGGCTTTCTAATCTTAGCCTAAAGGTAGGGTCCCCAAATCAAAATAAATTTCCACACAAGTCATATGAAAATGGATTGTAGGAATTGGGGATGTTTAGCCTACAGAAGTAAAAATGTAATGGAGAACATGATAACTATTTTAAACTATTTGAATATTTTGCCTGGCTCTCAGAATTAAGACCAATACTAGCTGTTATAGGCTAGCTGGAATTCCTAACAATCAGAGTAATCTAATGTGGAATGAGATGCCTTGGGAGATAGAAGAGGCTGGTTGATTATTGGTAGGAATTCATGGATCACTGCATCATAAATTAAAAAGCCAGAAGGGACTTTAGAGGCCAATTAGTTTAATTCCTTTGTTTTACAAGTGAGGAAACTATGGAACAAAGAGGTTGAGTGAGTTACCCAGAGTCACACAGATAGTAAGTCGCTGAACTGGAATGTTAGTTTAGATCCTTTGTCTCTAAGTACTTTATATCCAAGTGCTATTTTCCCTGAGTAACTGAAGATGAGATTCATGCTTCAGAAAGGGTGTGGACCATATGACTTCTTGGGGACTCTTCCCAGTTGAGGTTCCATAATTCTATAGTTCTATGGTATGGTAAGTACTCATTATTACATAATGTAAAGAAGAAAGCACATGACAGGTAGGGCTGAAACTTCAATGAAAACTTAATAGAACATTTATTATATTCCTACCATGTGCACCTCTATTTAATTCTTCCTTGATGCTTCGTCATGGCATGGAAGGTAAATTTGGCTTTTCTATGCCACTAGAGTACTTGCTCTGGCCAATCTTGCCATGCTGGAAAGGCTCTGAGGATGGACCAGTGTCTTCCATGTCTCAGAGTCAATACTAAAGTTCTTCAGAGAGACCTTGAGATGAACAGTCTGGGTGTCACCTAAGCATCAACCTACCTAAGTTTAAGAGAGGATTATTACCAAAGAGATCATGGGGTTATGAATCTCTTGGCCACAGAGACTCTAGAAGACCATCTGTTAAATTAAAGAGGGTTAGTGATACACATTAGTAGAGTGATTATTCACACTGGTGAAATTACTGCTCCTTAGGACCTTTAAGGAACACCTATGTGTAGAACACTAACCTGGGCATTGGAGGAAATTTTATAAATATGGACATAATCCCTACTCTCATGTAGTGTACAATCTAATGGAGAGGGGAGTATATATACACAGAAATAACTATTCCTTTAGAATGAGATGTTTGTAAAGTGCTATGCAGGGGCAGCTAGATGGCGCAGTAGATAGAGCACGGGCCCTGGAGTCAGGAGTACCTGAGTTCAAATCCGGCCTCAGACACTTAATACTTACTAGCTGTGTGACCCTGGGCAAGTCACTTAACCCCAATTGCCTCACTAAAAAAAAAAAGTGCTATGCAAACCTTAAAGAGTTGTATAAACAAGAGAATTGTATTATATAGATTTTTTATATATATATGTAATTATATGTAAAAGAGTTGTATTATAATGAGTGTGATAAAACTAAGTGAATTTTCTAGGTGTGGACCCAATACTGGGAATAGGAAAGGATATGACTGGAAACTAGGACTTAAGAGAAGGGAATTAGCATTTATATAACACCTCAGGGACTGTGCTAAGTGCTTTTAAAAAATATGTTATCTCATTTGATCCTTAGAACAACTCTAGCAAACAGGTTCTGTCATCATCCCCACTTTAGAGGTAATAAGTATCTAAGGCTGGATTTGAATTCTTGTCTTCCTGACTCTAGGCAAAGGTAGTCTATCCACTGCACCACCTGCTGCCTCAATACACTGGAAAGTCCAGAATACAATACTTAAAAGGACGAAGCAAATTTTTATCACAATTGATATTAGTCTTTCTACTTAAAAAATAGGCAGGATTTCATTAAGATTATTGAATAGAGGGAGGGTATTCTAGGCTCTGGGAATCAAATCTAAGAATCCATATGGGCTGTAACTCCTTGGGAAGAGTGGAGGGAAGTCAAGGAAATAACAATTGGGAAAGATTTAGTAGGAGAGAAACTGTGGCTAGGACAGCATGGCAGCAGACTGAGAGAGAGAGAGAGAGAGAGAGAGAGAGAGAGAGAGAGAGAGAGAGAGAGAGAGAGAGAGAGAAGACAAGTATCATTTCTTGTTTTTAAAAATAATTTTTGAAGTGGGTAAGTTCTCTCATATAGCAAGTATTTGTGCAAAGCCACCAGATAAAATATGAAATAAGATACCACTCTTGCCCTTAAGGAGCTTACAACCAGAACAGAATAGTTTATATAGGCAAATAATGAAAATACAAGACAAAAAAATATGTCATAGGATGGAGGCAGCATGGTAGTAGAAACGGGACTACTGAAGAAATCAAGAGATCTGGGTTCTCTACCTAGTTCTGCCACTAACCACATTTATTACATTGGGAAAGTCACTCCCTCTTTGGGCAGCTTCCTCCTCTGTAAAATAAAGGCATTGGGGGTGTGGGGGGGTAACTAGGTGGTGCAGTGGATAGAGCATAGTCCCTGGATTCAGGAGTTCAAATCTGACCTCAGACACTTGACACTTACTAGCTGTGTGACCCTGGGCAAGTCATTTAACTCTCATTGCCCTGGCCCCCCCCAAAGGCATTGGATTAATTGCTCTCTAAGCTCCCTTCTAATTCTAAATCTTTCTGAGTTTATGAGTTTATCAGTGGTAAAGATCATAAGATCAGGAGTTTCCTCATCAGTATTTTCATTTGTAAATGCTGGGCTCAAGGACCCCTAAGGTCCTTTCCAACTAAAGTTTATGATCTTATGAGCTCAGGGTGGGGTGAATCAGGGAAGGGTTCATGGATAAAATCACATTTCACAGTGCCAGTTAGAGGTAGGTTTTTAAATCTTTACAGATGGATTGTTGTTTGACCTTCGTATTGGAAGAGGACCAATGACATCACAATGTTGGGGTCAAGGTATGGTGTGTTCGACTGGTTGATCATCAGTCTGATATGAACTTAAAAGGCTTTACCAGAGGGTGGGCCCAAATGGTCTGTTCGAACATTTGGGATGGAGAAGTCTCTAGATTTGCACATCTCACATTTCCTTTGTGCTACTGAGATTCTGCTTTGCTCATAAAGCACAGTACCTGATACTAAAGTTCTTCAGAGAGACCTTGAGAGTGTCCTTATACTGCTTCTTCTGACCTATGTGTGAGCGCTTGCCTTGTTTGAATTCTCTGTAAAATAGTCTTTTAGATATACCTGTTTGGCATTCGAACATTGTTTACTCTGCAATACCCTCTGAATGCTTGGCAGTTCAGTTCCAGAGAGGCCCTCAGGGTCTGTTGTTACCTTATCTTAACAGGTGATCTTCAGAATTTTCCTAAAACCGAAATAATATCTCATCTTTTGTTGTCCTTTGCCTCTGTCCCACTTAAGTCTCAAAAATTAACCTTCTTCTCTAGCTATCTTTAGAAATAAGCTATGACTTCAAATATGAAAAAATTTTGTCCATCATGTGCCCTGGCATTATGATGTTTAAACTTAGGGGAAATGAGGAATGTTTTAAGCATTTTTCACAGTATTTAGAACTAATAATGAGCTATTTATTTTTACCCTCTGATATCACCCAACAAAATGAAGCCAGTCTGCTTCATGAAGATTCAATTTAGCAATCACTTATTAAGGATTACTAGGTCCTGAGGATACTAAGTTAAAAACAATTTTTGTCTTCATGGAGCTTATATTCTATGGAAGAAGACAAATATATATATAAGCAAATATGAAGTATATTCAAAATAATTGTAAGAGGGGAAAAAGTGCTAATAACTAGAAGGATCAGGAAAAGACTGGTATGGGAGTTGTCATCCAAACTATGTTTTTAGGGAAAGGAGAGATTCTATGAGGCAAAGGTAAAGAGAGTGTATTCCAGATATGTCTTAAATAGAATGTCTTATGTCAGAAAGAGCTACTGGGACAGTTTCACTACAACAAAGTATGAGAAAGGGAGGGATATGAAATAAGCCTGAAAAGGTAGGTGAGAACTAAATTGTGGAAGACTTTAAATAAATATCATATTAAAGATTTTGTATTTTATCTTAGAAGCAAAAGGGATCCACTGGAGATGAGGGTTGTGTATGAAGTAGTCAGATACATATATATTTTCTAAATAACAATTTGGCAACTGTGTAAAGAATGGATTACAGAAAGGAGAACATTAGAAGGAGACCAGTCAGGAAGCTATTGCAATAGGAGGGAAGAGAGATGTTAGGGTCCTGAATTAGAATAGAGGCTATATGAATCAAGAGAAATAGTAGCTATATGATAAAAATGACCTGAAGACTTAGCCACCAACTGGATATGGGGAGAGAAGTGATGAAGTAGGCACAAGCTAAATAAAATTGTACTACAGGGGAGTAGGTGTTACATAAATACTGTTTGGAATATCTCCTTACCTACTTCTGTCATTGTATTATGATGTCATCCCAGTGTTCCCTAGATTTTTCCGTTTTAGTAACAGGCACAGCCTACTCTTCAAGACTTTCCAAATCTAAAAATAGTCAGATTTGGGAGGTTCAAGGCTTCCCTCCATCAGGGCCAATCTGCAAGATTACAGTCATGTTTCAATTTGCTGAGTTTGCCTCCTGAATCAACAATTTGAATTGGGGACTCAGGAGAGTTTTAAAACTCTCCTTATAACATCACCCGCCCACCCCATCTCCCTCCCTCCAAATCTACTTTCTTCTATCCTTCCAATTTCCATTTCCACTCTCCAAAGAAAGGCCTTTGAGTGAAAAGAGATTAACCCCCTCGGGAGGTATTTGTGATTTACAGTGAAGGTTCTCAGAGGTCATAGGTTACTGCTAGAAGAGGGAGATGCTCCCAAAAGATGAGCACGTACACCAATTCAATTCAACGATTCTTCTTCGCGCGTTTATGTGCAAGGCAACACGGAGCTAGGCACTTTGGGGGAAGGGGAGCGAGGGGTGGGAATTCATCCCTAAAACCCAAAGGAGGGGGTGCCTATTCGGACGGTGCCTGCAGCTCAGTCTCTGTTGGCTTTCTTCACAGCCCACCCCTAGGTTGCCACTGCTCCCCCGCCGCGCTCCCCGCCCTCCTCTCTCCTCAGGCCCCGCCCCTCAGGCCCCGCCCCCTCCATCCGAGTGGAGCCCCTCCCCTCCCCGTCTCCCTTCCTCCCTCCCTTCCCCCCTTCTCTTTTTCTCCCTCTCCCTCTCTCCCTCTCTCTCCCCTCCCACCCGAGGCCACCCCGGCTCCGGCCTCGGCCCAGGCCCCACCCCCCCAGCACGCTGCAGCGGGCGCTCAGACCAGCTGGAGCTCGCGGCGGCCCGGACTGGAATGGGGGGTGGGGGAGGGCGGGGTAAGAGGTCAGTGCGAGGAAGGGCCACGCCGTCGACGACAACAGCCGAGGAGGAAGAGGAGGAGGAGGAAGAAAAAGAAGAGGAAGGAGAAAGGGCTCCGGCCATCGAGGAGGACGAGGACGAAGACGAGGACGAGGGGGAGGAGCTGCAGACTTCCAGGCTTCCGCGGCTTCAGGTCGGCGGCAGGACGCTCCCCCGGGCTTGCCTGTCCCGCCAGCCCAGTATGACGCCCTGGAGGCTGCTCCGCTGCTGCCAGTGGACCGCGGCCTGGGTGCCGGTGCTCTTCATCGTCGTGGTCATCTGCTGGTCCTACTACACCTTTGTGGTGGAGCTCTGCCTCTGTGAGTACAGGGGCCGGGGACCGGGGTGGGGGGGGGGGAGGGAGAGGCAGACCCGAGGGGGAGAGCGGAAGAGGAGGAGGAGGAGGGGAGGGAAAGAGGAGGAAGGAGTACTGGGGAAGACGCCCCCCCCCCCAGCCGGAGGAAAAAAGAAACTCGGCCCGCACCCGCGCCCCCCGCCCCCATCCCCCACCAGGCTGAGCTTTTCAGGAATTGGACATTTGTCTTCTCACCCGGGCTGAAATCTGGGAACTGCTTCCGAGTCTTTTAAGTCCGGGAGGAGGGCGGGGGGAGCGATCTCCCTTCGGCTGGGAATGGGGAGGGGTTATTATTGTCACCATCATCACCACCACCGCCACTATCATTATTACTATGTTTCTCTTATTGAAACTCCTGCCCGGAGCGGGTCCCGGGAACCTCCTGGAGCCTTCCTGCCGGACACTGAAATTGACTCGGGCTGGGAGAGGGTGGGTTGAAGGGATGAATGAATGAATGACCCGGAGGGGTCCTCCTCCACTGGCACAGCCCAAGGTTCATTCAGCGCATCTCCGCCTATTCCCCGATTCCAGTTTCCCTTTATGTTTAACGTCCTCTGCATGCTCTTTGAGGATAGACACTGTTGTTTATGCATTCCCATCTCGAAGTACAGTACCTAGCACATTGCAAGTGCTTAATAAATGCTCACTCCCTTTCCCTTTCTCCCTCTTTCCCTTCCTCTTCCTCTTTCCCCTTCCTTTCTCTAGCTTTGTATTCCAGCTCTCAGCAGAGTGCCTGGCACATAGTAAGTGCTTAATTAAATTTTTCTTTCTTAATTCCTCTTTCTCCCTTTCACCTCCCTGTCTATCTCCCCTTCCCCTTCCCTCTCTTTTTCTTTGTATCCCCACCGCTTAGTACATAAGTGCTTAATAAATTCTTGCCCTCCTCCTTTCTCCCCCTTTCCCTCTCTCTCTCCTTTGTGTATCTTCAGTGCTTAACAGTGCCTGTGTATAGAGTAAGTGCTTAATCAATGTTTGTCAGACTGACCCGTCCCCGCCAAATGTGAAGAGTCGTGTTATTTTCTTCTGAGAGGGTAAAGGAAGCTGCTTATAGGAGCTTTTGAGAAAAAAAACTCTCATTTGGCCTTTTTTTTTTTTTTGAGAACGAATAGGAAGTAGTTATGACTTGCAAAAAAAACCCAGCTGATCTGTTATGTGTAGAAGAGAAACTGAGATTTGGTGGGAAATCTGGTACCCATATTGAATAATAAGTAACTTGGAGGTGGCACTTCTACACTTTTCCTTTTGCTGAAGGCAGCTTAAGGTGCAAAGAATAAAAGGGCCTCTAGGTGTGAGTTTTCTTGTAAACTACATTTACTTGAAGCTTGAATTCTATAACTCTTCTACAGAATCCTTTTGGAGAAGTTCGAGAAATGAGCCAGATACTCCTCCCTCCCTTTTGTTTGTTGGATGTTTATATTGTGATATAATATAATACAATATTTATTGAAGATAATATTTTATATATACATTTTGATGATTGGGTGGCATCTTGGGACTACAATTTATATTTCCCTTTTTAGAGAGTTGTGTGACTGGTTCATTTCTAAAACTCCTTAAGTCGCTTAATTTGGCTCTACATATGCTTGGAGGGAATTAGTCATTAATCAACAAATATTTATGCTGTGTGCAAGGCACTATGCTAATGAGCCACTGACTGAAGATTATCATCTGTAAGCCCTTCAGAGATGTTGAGGAGGAAATGCCAAGTTCCAAACAACAAACTTGCAAACAAAAATGTTAGAAATATTTCCTAAATTGGGGGTTGCCTGTAACCCCAATACTAATCAACAATATTATCCCTACTGTTTGTTCCATAATGTTATTACTTTAGCCACATAATGGGTTAAACAGACTTAGATTTGTAGGCTGTTAGAGGTCACAGGATAATAGGATCAGATTTAGCACTGGACTAGATATAGTTGAACTATTTAATTTTACAGATGAAGATAAGTGATTTTCCCAAGGTCACATAACTAATTATTGGCAGAGCTGGGATTTGAGCCCAGGTCCTCTAATGCCAGACAGTGTTCTCCACTGCACCATGCTCCTGTAGGGGACCTTAGAGATTTTTTCACCCGAGCCCCCAATTTTATAGATGAGGCAACTGAGGTCTAGAGAGGTTCAGAGATGACACACAGCTACTAGTACAAAAACAAAGACTCACAACTTCCAGTGTGCTCTTTTTCATTATCCCTTGCTTTTGTTGGGCTTTCTTGGGAGTACCTATAATAATATAAATAAACTAACCTAGAACCCAACTAGTAGAGCCTAACCATCTATATGAAAACACATTTGGAGAGCTCGCTTCTGAATGGCAAACACACATCTCTTTTGCCTCTCTTCCCTTTTCTCTGCACATTCCTTCAGTGCAGTAGAGGTGACAGCCCTTCCCTTCTCTGTCTTGTGCAGGACCATAGCAGCATCCTATTTCTAAGGCTGCAGGAGTAAGATAAAAGGGAGGGAGGAGTCCTGGTATGCCAGCAGCCGCAGGAAAAAAAAAATTTGGGCAGTTATAAAGGAGTTCTGAATAAAATAAATTTAGTCAAGAAATACATATCTCTAGACTAGGGATTGATAAGGCCACTTATTTCAATAAGTAATTAATTAGGACAAGAGAAGGTCTGAGTGTTTAACTTCAGAGTACATTTATAAGTAGAGAACTGTTTGTACTTTGCTTTGGGGTTCCTGGATTTCTTTTCTTTCTTTTTCCCTTTCTTGCTTGCTTTCTTGTCTTCAAAGAAACTTTATTCATTCACATTGGGACTTATGGCAAGTAATACCACCAAAAGTTATTGAAGTTACCCAAATTGTTAGAGGTAAACAACCTTTTTAAAATTGCTGAGTTCTCCTTGTCCTCTCCTAAGATGTAGGGCATGGGGGGAAAGTTGTATATTTATGTTTGAGGGCCTGGAGTAAACTTATGTGACTGGAATGTTGAATCCCTCTCTGCAATATGCTGATATAATTAATATAGACATGGCTTAGAAATTAGAATGGTTTAGTAGTAATCTTTCTTCTTTGACAGTAGGGAAATCTTAGAGTCTACATATATGTTATATAGTAGGCCAGGATTCACTGTGCTGTTTAAAAATTGTTTAATTTTATTTCCTACACTTGATTATTCATTTATAATATCACTAAGAATTGGTTTCATTGGGGCAGCTAGGTGGCTCAGTGGATAAAGCACCAGCCCTGGATTCAGGAGGACCTGAGTTCAAATCCGGCCTCAGACATTTAACACTTAGTAGCAGTGTGACCCTGGGCATGTCACTTAACCCTCATTGCCCTGCAAAAAAAGAGAGAATTGGTTTCATTGTTGTATAATGCCTTGGATTTAATATCTAATACTTTTTTTGAAGCAGCTTAGCTTATTTCTAGAATGTTATTTTCATAACCTTCCTTACTTCTCACCACTTATGCCAGTTAATTCTCACCATTTAAAACCATTCTAATCATTCTTGTGTCTGTAAGATTTATTCATGTCATCTCCTTACCTGCCCTCATTTCCTTGTGTTCTTTTTCCCACTTCACCTATCTAAATCCTACCCATACTTCTGCCCCGCTAAAGTTTTACCTTTTCTTAAAAGCCTAATCAATAAATGAAGGAATGAAGCATTAAGTACTTACTAAGTACAAATAGCTTAAAAAAAAAGTAAGAGAGTCCCTGCTGTCAAAGAGCTCATGATAATATGACCTCTGAGGTCTTCTAACTCTAAAGTTGTGATCCCACGATCTTGCCCTCTTCTGAAATCATGCGGATTTGATTGTACCATCATTTAACAGTTGTAAAATCATAGACTTTTTAGAGCTAGCTGGAAAGGAGCTTAGAAATAATTTAGTAAATCTCCTTCACTTTATAGATGAGGGGAAAAGTCCAGATAGACTTAGGTATAGGTAGTATGTTATAGGCAGCTAGGTGGTAAAGTAAGTAGAGTGCTGGGCCTGGACAGCCTCAAATACTAGCTATGTGACCCTGGGCAAGTCACTTAACCCTGTTTGCCTCAGTTTTCTCATCTGTAAAAAGAGTTGTAGAAGGAAATGGCAAACCATTACAGTATCCTTGCCAAGAAAACCCCAAATGGGGTCATGAAGAAGCTGTCTGCCTCATTTTCCTCAACTATAAAATAGGAATAATAATAGTGCTTGCCTTGAAGGTTGTTGTGAGGATCACAAACACAGTATAAATAAATGCTTATTTCTTTCCCCTTCTCTTAATGAGACTAAGTTTGGAGTTTCAAGAAATTTTTATTCTCATAGGATAGTGCAGTACTTTTCAATTCTTTTTTTTTTTTTTTTGGTGAGGCAATTGGGGTTAATTGACTTGCCCAGGGTCACACAGCTAGTAAGTGTCAAGTGTCTGAGGCCAGATTTGAACTCAGGTCCTCCTGAATCCAGGGCCGGTGCTCTATCCACTATGCCACCTAGCTGCCCCCTGTACTTTTCTATTAAGATAAAGAATACCAAGAATTTGATATTGATGTTGATTCTTAAATGTTGCCAAGTCAAGAAAACCCTTTAACAGAACTAGAAATGATCTGTTATTTAACTCCCAAACATCATGGTGGAGGGGAAAGAAAAGTTTTTGGAGTTGGAAGGCCTGGTTTTGAATCTTGGCTCTGCAAGTTACTCTTTGACCTTTGACAAGACCTTTAGTCATATTGGGGACCTCAGTTTCCTCATCTGTTAAAATAAAGGGGTTGGATTAGATCTTTAAGGTCATCTTCCAGCACTAGGTCTGTGATCCCGTGATTCCTTTGTAGAAAACTTTTTTTTTGGAAATAAAATATTTTAACAACTTTTAAGTTGTCATAGGGATGTAAAAATTCTTTTCATATATCATTCTTTGAACTAGCATGTACCAGGAATAGAGAACTTGACCTTTAACAAGTTACCACATTGCTTTTATTCATGTCTGTTAAAAGTTAGTAGAATGCTTTCATGTCCCTCTAGAACAAAGTTGTTTAGTATTGTCTCTCCCATTAGGCTCCTTCCCACCCCCAACTTCCATTTAGTACTGATAATGGCAAAAGCAATATATTACCTACTTTTGTTTAATCTTACTATGATATTTCTACTAGTTTCCCAATTGTAGCTCTATAATAAATAAGATATACAAAGAGATACAGTGAATTCGTAGCGAACCTGAAGTCTCCATAGTTCAGATTATTTTTCCTACTCTTTGTGCTGTTTTTCTGAAAATAGAATTTGTCATGTTCTTCTTATGCCTTGGGGTTAGATTGGTGGCATTGAGGGCAAAAGAGCTTGTTAACAACTCCTCTAGGTTGTAGTATATCAAGTTAGTTTTAAATAGGATTTCCATTGTTTTGGGATGACTTGAGATAGGAGTAACTTTTCAATTCCCCCCCCCCCCATTACATGTAATAACAATTTTTAACATTTGGGCTTTTAAAAAAATTTTGAATTCCAAATTCTTTCCCTCCCTCCCCAACTCCTTGAGAAGGTAAGAAATTTTATATAGATTATGCATTTTCAGTCATGTAAAACATTTCCATATTGGCCATGTTACAAAAGGAAACTGACAAACTCCCCGCCAAAAAAACACCAGGAAAAATAAATTTTAAAAAATATACTTCAGTCTCCATTCAGACTCTATCAGGTTTTTCTCTGGAGGTAGATGACTTTTCCCATCATAAGTTCCTCAGAATTGTTTAGGATCATTGTATTGATCAGAATAGTTAAATCATTCACAGTTGATCATCATACTGTGTACAATGTTCTTCTGGTTCTTATCACTTTACTTTGTATCAGTTCATATGAGTCTTTCCACATTTTTCTGAAGCCATGCTGCTCATCATTTCTTTTTTCTGGGCAATGAGGGTTAAGTGATTTGCCCAGGGTCACACAGCTAGTACACGTCAAGTGTCTAAGGCTGGATTTGAACTCATCCAGGGCCGCTGCTTTATCCACTGTGCCACCTAGCTGCCCCCTGCTCATCATTTCTTATAGCACAGTAGTATTCCAACACTCATACCATAACTTGTTCAGCCATTCCCCAATTGATGAGCATCCCCTTGATTTCCAATGCTTTGCCACCACAAAAAGGGCTGCTATAAATATTTATGTACATGTAATTCTCCCCCCCCCTTTTTTTTTTAAGTGAGGCATTTGGGGTTAAGTGACTTGCTGAGGGTCACACAGCTAGTAAGTGTTAAGTGTCTGAAGCCGGATTTGAACTCAGGTCCTCCTGAATCCAGGGCCAGTGCTCTATCCACTGTGCCACCTAGCTGCCCCCCCCCCCTTTTTTTTTTCATCTCTTTGGGATATAGACCTAACAGTGGGTTTTGTTGAGTCAAAGGGTATTCACGTTTTATACCCCTTTGGGCCTAGTTCCAAATTATTCTTCAGAATGAGTAGATCAGTTCACAACTCCACCAACAGTTCATTGCGTGTTAAGATAATGGATTTAGCAGATACTCAGGGACCCACCTGGAGATTTAAACTGATTGAATTGGATAAGGTGGCTGACTGGATTATTGATTCCTAGTTAACTAGATTGTAAGCACATTTGGCTGTTCTTAAGAAAGCATGGTTCTCAGAAGCTAAGAATTTTGAACTTTGACCACCTTCCAGCCCAGTCAACCAATCAGCTTGAAGAACCTCCCATTTCTGGGAGGGGACAGGAAGGCGGAAACTGAGCCTTTGCAGGAAGCTCACTCTCTTTTGGTTCCTGACATCTCGGTGGAGGCACAGAGGAGTTGAGGAAAGATAGGATTTTGCCAAGTTGTAGAAATTCTGTTGTCAATCTTTTTCTTTCTTTTACTATCTTTCAATAAACCCTTAAAAACCTAAACTCGTTTATCAGTGATTTTAGTCAGTTTCCACCAAAACTGGGGGGACAGATTAGAACCTACATTTGGAAATGTACATTACACAGTTGCATCCCAATTTTTCCGCATCCCCTCCAGCATTTATTATTTTCCTTTTTCTGTCATGTTAGCCAACTTGATAATCATGAAGTGGTATCTCAGAGTTGTTTTAATTTGCCTTTCCCTAATCAGTAGTGATTTAGAGCAGTTTTTCATAGGACTTATAGATAGCTTTGATTTCTTCTCAAAACTGCCTACTCATATCTTTTGACCATTTATCAGTTGGGGAACTTAAATTCTTACATATATTCTTATAAATTTGACTCAGTTCTCTACATATTTGAGAAATGAGGCTTTTGTCAGAGAAACTTGCTGTAAAACTTTTCTCCCAGCTTTCTGCTTTCCTTCTAATCCCAGCTGTATTGGTTTTATTTGTGCAAGACCTTTTTAATATAATTAAAATTATCCATTTTATATTCCATATTGCTCTTATTTGATCATAAATTCTTCTCTTAACCATATATCTGACAGGTAAAATATTTCATGTTTACCTATTTTTTTATGATGTCACCCTTTATGTCTAAATCATCTATTTTGACCATATCTTTGTATATATTCAATGTGAGATATTGGTCTATTTAGTTTGTACCAAATTGCTTTCTAGTTTTCCCAACAATTTTTTCAAATAGTGAGTTCTTGTCCCAAAAGCTTGGATCTTTGAGTTTATCAAACGCTACATTACATTAAGGTCATTTACCATTGTATATTGTGTCCCTAATCTATTCTACTGATCCACCAATCTGCATTCAGATTCCACAGTTCTTTTCTCTGAATGTGGAAAACATTTTTCATCATGAGTTCTTTGGAATTGTCTTGGATCATTGTATTGCTGAAAAGAGCTAAGTCTTTCACAGTTGATTATCACACAATATTGCTTTTACTGTGTACAATGTTCTGGTTCTGCTCACTTCACTCAGCATCAGTCCACTTGAGCCTGTAATCTCTTTCTGGCCAATTGTTCAACCTCCTTACTATCTGTGGGCTAAGTTCCAGAAGAAGTTGCTGCTGATTCAAAGGCTCTGCTCCTGGTTTGCTGGGGCTGGGTCTGTGCTGGTGTGACCTGTTCTGGGCTACACTCCGTTCCCACCCCCAGTACAACTGACTTTTCCTGACAACCTTCTAAGTTATCTTTGGCTGAAAATTTATTTCACCCTGTCTTTTTGTGGGTTCTGCTGCTCCAGGAATTGTTTTATAGCATTATTTGAAGGGGTCGTGGGGAGAGCTCAGGCAAGTCACTGCCTTTCCTCTGCCATCTTGATTCCATCCTAAACAAATTTTTTTTTTATTAGATACTGTTTTTAAGAGACTTTTAAATTAATTTTAGTTATTTCTGTTTAATACAGGGATGTATAAGAAATGATGGGGAAACACAGCAAATAAAACTGAATAAAATATTGAGAGAGAATTTTGCTATATGACATATTTTTAAATAGGTGGGTATAGATTTTTTTTTTCCATGATGTTGGTTAAGTGAAGGCTTCTAAAGAAAAAAAGGAGAACCCTATTTAAAAAAAAAAAAAGAAAGAAATTGTTGTAGAAACTCAGAGGAGGAGGTAGGAAGTAGGGCAGTGAAAACAGTGATCTTATTGTAGAAGGATGAATACCTTCATGACTACTGATGAAAATTGATTATAGGGGCAGAGAGTGCTTGTGGACAGGATAGTGTCTCTGAGCCTGTGCTGGTACTTGGGAGAGGAGTAGAATAGGTTGATGACCTAGAGAATAGTTTTGTGAATATTTAGCCTGTAAAAAATACTTTGCTGTAGTCATTATTGTTGTTTTCAAGTGCTGGAAGGACTATTATATGAAGAGAGAGTAGACTTACTTTGCATACTAGGAACAGTAGGTGGAAGTTGTATGGATGTAGATTTTAGCTTGATATAAGGAGAAACTCTTTAATAAATTAGTTGCCTAAAAATGGAACAAGCTGTCTAAGGAGATTCTAGGTTCTTCATCATTGAAATTTTTTTTTTTAGTGAGACAATTGGGGTTAAGTGACTTGCCCAGGGTCACACAGCTAGTAAGTGTTAAGTGTCTGAGGCCGGATTTGAACTCAGGTACTCCTGACTCCAGGGCCAGTGCTCTATCCACTGCGCCATCTAGCCACCCCCCCATTGAAATCTTTTAAGCAGAGACTGAATGGATCACTTACTGTGAATCTTTTAGAAGGGATTTATAAATGTTCATTCACCAGTTGGATCAGATGACCCCTGAGGTCCCTTTCAACTCTGAGATTCTGCATCTATGAGTTGGTAACTAGAATCCCTGCCATCAACTTTAGTTGGATTGGAAATGTATCTGTGGTCCATATGACCTCCATAAGAGATAAAAACTAAATCCTCATTCAGATGGACTCCGGAAGAAACTATCCTTTTGGAAATTCTTGGAGCTCTTCATACCATACTTATGTGAACACACATTGAAAGCATCCTTAAGGACAGATTTTACTGCTTCTTTGTACTTTTAATTCACAACAGCACTTTAGGAGTTGTTCTTGACTTATTAAAGACCCAGTTTTTGATCAACAACCTTCATAGAACATTATAATAACAGAAAGACTTAGAATTTATTTGGAGTCCTGCTTTTTCCAGTCTCCTGAATCTTCCCCATTGAGCGATAGATTCTGTTATCACGGGGCCTTGTGGGCATTTTGTAGGCACTTTATAAATACTTGTTTTTTAATTTATTCTTAACCTATAGACTATCACTCATTATAGAAAAGAGCATATATAGATAAAGAAAAGAACATTAGATTTATCAGTGAGATGGGCTCATGTAAGAACTTTGCCACTTATTAACTTTGTGGCTTTGGGCACGAAACAGTTTCTCTGAGCTTCCTGTTCCACATATAAATATGTGCACAGTAACACATCTATGATAATTTAAATAAATGTGCATAATTATATTACTTACTTTACAGTGTTATTGTGAGAAAAGTTCTCTGTAAACTTTAATTAGCTGCATAAATGGTGAATTGTTGTTATTATTAGTGGCATGCAAATGCATATGTGTCCACCAAGCTGGATATCTTAAAAGGTAACTACAATATAGAAGAAATAATAATAATTGGGATACATAGAAATTCACAGGAGATAAAATCCAAGAAAGAGATCAGTATGAAAGGGTCAAATACCTATATCCAAATTCACAAAGTCTGCATAACAAGCAAGATAAATTATGAGATCCTAACATAAAGAGGTAAATTTGACCTCTTAGGTATCATCTCATCCCGATGGGATGAGACCTTTGATCAGAATATTACCCCAAAACGGTATAGCTTATTCAAAAGAAACAATGTCCCTGTATTTTAAGAAGGTAGATTTGTATAAGGAAATTTGGGAGGGAATGATCATAGTTGAGAATATTTGGGTGAAGATTAAAGGATACTACAACAAAAGCACTACTGTCACTAGAGCATACTCTAAATCACATGGACAGAAAAGGAGAATAAGTTTCAGAAACAAGTCATGAGAATGGCACAGAGGATGACCACAGCAGTATTGGGCAGCTTGATGGGTATCACCAGAAGGTACCCCTTTCTTCCAGAATCAGAGGAGCTAATAATTTCTTGACTTGCTTTAATGATAATTCCATCATTTGAAAGGCAGAAGAACCAACAGGGGCAATTTCAGCTGGGGGGTTTGATTCCCACCAAAAAGAAAAAACTAGTTGGTGGAGTAAAAATGATTAAAAGCCTTAGTGGAAAGTGAATACTAGAAGATGTTATATATAATTTCTAAGAATTATTAGGGCAGTTAAAATGTATTTACATAGGCAGAGGGCATGGATATGAGTTAGTTATTTTGGGATGATCTCCAAAAAAAATGGAGGGATGAGAAAGAGGGATGTACTGGGAAAAGGGAGAAGGAAGAGGTAGAATGAGGAAAATCTCAAAAGAGGCTTGCAAGGAAGAGCTTTTGTAGTTGGGGGGTGATGGGGGTGTGGCAGGCAGTGCTTGAACCTTACTCTCATTTGAATTGGTTCAAAGAAGGGTATATATATTTGTGTGTGTGTGTGTGTGTGTGTGTGTGTGTGTGTGTGTGTGTGTGTGTGTGTGTGTAAAACACACTAGGTTATGTACAGAAATGTAGCTTACTTAATAGAAAAATAGGAAAGGAAGGGGATAAAGGGGGGGGTGATAAAAGGTAAGACAGATTAAGAGATACAGTGATTGGAACAGGATAAAAAGAGAGAGAAGAAGAAATAGAAGAAAATGGGATGGAGGGAAATACTCAGTATCTGAATGGAATGAGTATATGAATGGAATGAGCTCACCCATAAAAAGGAAGCAGATAGCAGACTGGATTAGAAATCAGAATCCAACAATATGTTGTTTACAAAAGACACATACAATTCAAATAAAGGACTCTAACATGCTTCAGCTGAATTTTTTAAAAAGGCAGGTGTAGCAATCATGATCTCAGACAAAGCAAAAGCAAGAATAGACCAAATTAAAAGGGGATAATCAGGGAAACTTCATTTTGCTAAAATGTACCAGATAATGAAGTAATATTAAAAAAATTTTACATGTTTCTCTGATAAAGACCTCAAATATATACTCAATATAAAACTGAATAAAAATTATAAAAATAAGAGCTATCAAATGGTCATAGAATATAAACAGGCAGTTTTCAGAAGAAGCATTCAAAGCTATCTATTGTCATATGAAAAATGCTCTAAATCACTTTTTTTTTAAGTGAGGCAATTGGGGTTAAGTGACTTGCCCAGGGTCACACAGCTAGTAAGTGTTAAGTGTCTGAGGCTGGATTTGAACCCAGGTACTCCTGACTCCAGGGCCGGTGCTCTATCCACTGCGCCACCTAGCTGCCCCTAGAGCAGTTTCTTAACCTGGGTCTGTGAACATGTTTTTAAAGGTATTTTGATAACCGTGTTTCAGTAGAAGTGGTTTCCTTTGTGAATTCAATTGTATGCATTTAAAAACATTGGGGGGGGGGGCAATGAGGGTTAAGTGACTTGCCCAGGGTCACACAGCTAGTAAGTATCAGGTGTCTGAGGCTGGATTTGAATTCGGGTCCTCCTGAATCCAGGGTCAGTGTTTTATCCACTGTGCCACCTAGCTGTCCCCCTTCCATGGTGTTTTGACCTAGAGATTCTACTGCTTGGCATATACTCCAAGGAGGTCAATAATAAAAGGAAAAGCTTTGCTTATGCTTGAATATATACATAATGACTATAGCAATGTAAATAAAAAGGACAGCAACAAAACTGTCAGATCTGAATACTATGAGATTATAATAACCAAGATTGGCCCCAGGAAGAGATAGGAGAAAGTACCTCAGAAGTGGGGTAACATAGTTATGCATTTTTTTTTCAACGTATTGGCTAGTTTTGGTGAACTATTTTTTGTTGTCATTTTGTTTCTTTAAAAAAGGATGGTTTGGGGGCAGCTAGGTGGCACAGTGGATAAAGCACCATCCCCGGATTCAGGAGGACCTGAGTTCAAATCTGGCCTGAGACACTTGACACTAACTAGCTGTGTGACCCTGGGCAAGTGACTTAACCCTCATTGCCCCATGAAAACAAAACAAAAACAAAGGATGGTTTTCTGGGAGGTGGAAAGGAGGAGAGGTAAATATAGATGATACTTAAAAAGGTAACAATAACAATTAAAAAAAAAACATGTCAGAGCAAAAGGCCACAATTATATAAATTCCAGCTATCATTAATCTATATGAAGCAAGTAAAGACAAGTACAGATAAGAATTAGGTAATGAAGGGATGAGTATAAAAAATATACTTTTAAGAATAGTTCCAGAGGTGATAAAGGTCAGAAAGGGCTGATGCTGGGGTAGAAACCTAAGGATGAAAAAGAGCTTTGGTTTTTTTTTTAAGCTCTCCTGTGTGGGAGGAAGGATCAGTGAAAAGATAGGGCCACTGGTTGGGAAGGGTAAGATAATATGACTGATTCTAGAGTGAAGGTAGAGCTGTGCAGGTTTGTTTTGTTTGGGGATTTTTTGTCTCTATTTATACTATCAAGGAGAATGATCTTAGCATTGAGAGGACAGAACAGAAATGGTTACTTGGTAGTTGATGCCAAAGATAAAAAGGAGATAGTAAGAAATCACTTGTTCAAGTCAGCTGGCCCCCTGCTAAAAGAACTGGCAGAAGAGATTGCTGCACTGCTACTCTCAGTGATCTGTGAAAAGTTAAGGAATGGTGCTATAGGATTGGAGAAGGGCAGATGTCCTGATTTTCCAAAAGGGGGAGAAGATGTGATGTGCAAACTTTTGGCCATTGAGTTTGACTTCAATTTCTGAGGTTAAATTCTAGAACATATTGTTAAACAGATGGTTAATAAACATCTAGAAGCAGTGATCACTAAGAAGCTTTGTCAAGAACAGGTTGTGCCAGACTAACTATATTCCATCTTTTGGCAGGCTTCCTAAATTGGTACATGAAGGGAATACTGTAAATGCAGTTTACCTAGTTCTTAGCAAAGTTTTTGACAGACTTTCTTATGGTGTTCTTGTGAAAAAAGAGGGAAAGATGTGAGCTACACAGTAAACAGAAGCAAAAAAAAAATAGTATGGTTAGGTGTCTTAACTGGAGGTCTGTATTTCCCATGATGATTAGGGAAAAAGGAAAAGAAAAGAATCTATCCTTTTTTTTTTTTTTTTTGCAGGGCAATGAGGGTTAAGTGACTTGCCCAGGGTCACACAGCTAGTAAGTATCAGGTTTCTGAGGTTGGATTGGAGCTCAGGTCCTCCTGAATCCAGGGCCAGTGCTTTGTCCACTGAGCCACCTAGCTGCCCCCAGAATCTGTCTCTTCTAAAATATAACAGCTCTCTTTGTGGTGGCAAAGAACTGGAAATTACAGAAATGCACATCACTTAGGGAATAGCTGAACAAGTTGTGGTTTATGATTGTGATGGAATACTACTGTGTTAAAAAGAAATGAAGATCTTGATTATCTTAGAAAAATATGGATAGATTTGCACAAAATAAGGAAGAATGAAATGAGCGGAACCAAAGGAATGTTGTATACAGTAACAACATTGTTTTAAGAACAACTTTGAGTGCCAAGTTATTTTGGCTATTTTAATATAACCAAATTTAACTACAAAGGACATATGAAGGAAGTCGCTATCTGCATCCAGAGAAATAACTGATAAATAGAAGTATCTGTAAAATGGTTTCTCACACACACACATGTGTGTGTGTGTGTTTGTGTCTGATAACCATCTGGGGATGGGGAAGGGGGGAAAAGAGCAAGTTGCATGGTAACTTTTTTATATATTTAAAAGGAATAGCAAATTGTACATAATAGTTTTGCAATTTCATGTACAATCATTTTTTTTCTATTCTGTGTAATGCAAGTACTTGTTTTATTTATTGTTTTTTTTAGTGAGGCAATTGGGGTTAAGTGACTTGCCCAGGGTCACACAGCTAGTAAGTGTTAAGTGTCTGAGGCCGGATTTGAACTCAGGTACTCCTGACTCCAGGGCCAGTGCTCTATCCACTGTGCCACCTAGCTGCCCCTTGTTTTATTTTTTAAGTTTAGACTAAAATAAATTACATTTTTTTAAAAAAGGCAGTCTCAGATGGAGTGTCCCAGGAATCTGGGCTTGGCCTAGTGTTTAACATTTTTAACTATGACTTGAATAAAATTACTCATCAGATTTACAGATGACAATAAGCTGGAAGCAAAAACTGACACCCCTAGATCTGAGATCTTTAAAGTGGGGAACCATCCCTATCAACGGGATCAGTTACATTCTAATCTGGATGGGATGGCCAGTCATGGAGCTTGTCTCAACCACAACCACACCTGTTCTTAGCAGAGCTGTGCCCTATTCTCCCATATTCTTCCTCCTTTTCCTCTTCTTAGCCCAGAATTGGTCCCTCAGGGAAGTTATAAGCAACTCTAAGGGTGACAGGAAAATGACCATATCTCTTGCCCCCTAGATTACTTTGTAGCTGCAGCAGCTACCCCCAAAATAAAAACCCTATGTCTTTTCCTTTCATTTTGTGTGAATCACACAGAATGAGCAAGCATAGGTGGATTATGATCTAGACGGCATATAATTTTGTTATCTTTCTCCTCAGATCTACCCATCTTCCAAATTGCCCTCTCACTATTAAGAGCACCCTGGTTTTGAATCACCCAGGTTTTCACAACCTTGGTTTCATCTTTGATTCCTCACTTTCCCACATCCCACATCCACATAACCAATCAGTTACCACATTTTGTCACTCTTCATACAATCAGTACCTTCAAGCTTTCATCAGAGAGAAGAAAGTATGGAGAAGAGGGCAGTCCATTGTGTGAAAGAGTAGAGAGAAGTCAATATGAATGAGGCCATTAGATTTGGCAATTAAGAGATGATTGGTAACTTTGGAGATAGCAGTTTCAGTGGAGTGATGAGGTTGGAAGCTAAGCTGTAGAGTTGAAAGATTGGGAGGAAATGAAATAGAGGCAGTGATTATAGACAGCCTTCTCAAGGGATTTGCCCACAAAAGAGAAGAGAGATGCCGGATGATAGCTAGTGAGGATGTCGGAATGTGGGTATATTTGTAGGTAGTAGGGAAGCATCCAGAAGACAGAGACAGATTGAGGATAAGTGAAAGAGTGGGGATGATAGAGGAGGCAGTCTGCTAGAGAAGACATAATGAAATGGGATCGCGTGTGTGTAGAGGGGTTCAACTTGGCAAGGAGGGCCGCCTCTCCATGTGAGACAGGGATAAAGGAGGACAAGCATCTGGGTAGTGTTAGAAAAGGAAAGGGGAGAAGAGGGAACTCTTGGCAAATGACCTTCATTCTTTCATTGAAGTATGAGGCCAGGTTCTCAGCTGAATGGATGGGAGATGGGGAAGCTATAGGAGGTTTGAGGAGGAATTAAAAAGTTTCTCGGTGTTTCTGTGGTGAGTGAGATAGTGAGTCATTTAGAAGGCATAAAAAGAATTGCCTTGCTACAGTGAGGGCCTGGTTGTGATTATGTAACATAAATTTGTATTGGATTCAGTCAACATGGTTTCATGATTTTCTCTAGCCTTGGTAGCATGTGAATAGGAGCAAAGGCAGAAGATAGTAGGAGTAGACAACCTCATAGACCCAGGGCTGAGTCTTGGTGGGGTAGAGGACTTAGGAATACAGTGTAGAGTTAAACTGGTTCAACAAGGGGTCAAGATGGGTGTAATGGGGAAAATGGGGTATGGGGTTGGGGTTCTTAAGAATTCATCTTTAAAGAATTACACCCTCTTGCACACAAAAGTAGTTAGAATAAGGTGATAGTTTATTTAGGAGCAAGGGAAGGGAAGGGGAGGGGGAAGGAAACCATGAAAGAAATCCTTGGACTTTTCATGGGGAGATTTGGCATAAAGCACATGGCTCAGAGTTACCAAATCTCCTCGAATAGGAGACTGGAAGGTACTTTTATAGAGGCCTGATGGGGGTGGACCATCTGCCCGTGAAAAGTTCCTTTAGTGAGAGAGGACCATCCCCCACTGGTGGTAGCTGGGGGAATTGGGTGAGGAGTGGAGGACCATCCCCCACTGGTAGTGACTAGAGGAATTGGGTGAGGGGTGGCTATGGATCCCTCTTCAGAACACAAAGGCCGAAGCCACACCCAAATTTATCTCCCCTGGGTAAGGGAGACCCGAATGAAGGGTAGGATTCCGAAGCTAGCTCAGTCTGATTTGGTTCAGCTTATTTCTCTAGGCGTTATCTGTCCTCTGGTTTAGTTTCTCAAGGAGAAGATTCCTTGGTGTGCCCCAGAGAACTTCTGGGGTGCTCTGTACCCCATGACATGGGGAAGGAAAAAGAACATAGCCAGTGCAGGGATGATGGCTGGAGAAAAACTAAGGGGTCCAGGGATTAGAGGTCACATTGAAGAACAACAGGTTTTGAGGTTGCAAGGCTGAGGGAGAAGTGGAATGACAACATTGTAATTAGATAAAGGAATTTTAGAATACACAAACATGGTAGTAGTGCTGCATATTTGGGTGATGAGATCATGGTATCTCTGCATATAGCTAGCTATAAGGTGGCAAGGAGGAAAAGGTCATGTGAAATGAGTGGGTTGAGGTCTTGCTCTACTCATTCCATCATTCATTCAAATGGTTTTGCTAAAGGGTAGTTTCAATCATGTAACCCCCTACTCAGTAAACTCTAGTGGCTCCCTATTGTCCCCAGGATAAAATACAAAAATGCTCTGTTTGATGTTCAAAACCCTTCATAACCTAGCCCCATCCTACCTTTCCAGTCTTCTTAGAACTTACTTTTCCACAAGTGCTCTTCAGTCCAGTGACACCGTCCAGGCTGTTCCAGGAACAAGACAACTCCATCTTCTCTGCTCAGGGCATTTTCTTTGGCAGTCTTCCATTCCTGGAATGCTCTCTCTCCTCAGCTCCACCCATTCACCTTCACAAATATGATACTGAGTATTTCCCTCCATCCCATTTTCTTCTGTTTCTTCTTTCTCTTTTTATCCTGTCCCTCCTCAATAGTACATTTTCCTTCTAATCACTGTATATCTCTTAATCTCTCCTCCCTTTTATCATCCTTGCCCCCTCCCCCCTTCTATCTCCTTTTCCTACTGATCTACTGGTTAAGTTACATTTTTGTACATAACCTGGTATGTGGGTATCATACACACACACACTAAGATCTTATCTTTTACTAGAAGCCTTCCCTCTGTAAAGTATTTCCTATTTACCTGGTATATTTAGCTTGCTTTGTATAGTTTTTGGTTGCATGTTATCTCTCTTATTTGACTGTAAGTTCCTTGAGGGCAGGTACAGTCTTTTGCCTCTTTTTATAAACCCAGCACTTAGCATAGAGCCTGATACATAGTAGACACTTAATAAATGTTTATTGATTGATTGAGAGATTAGGGAGTTTGAGTATCACTATATATGTCTAAGCCCCCTAGTATGAATGTAGCAGTTGGGGAGAAGAGAAAGTATACTTTGTTGAAACACAAAATAAAATGAGGTAAAAAAAAAATGAAAAGCAATGAATGCCAAGAACTTACCCTCACCTGTTTGTGACAACTGTTTGTGAGAACTCTGTAATGTCATGCAATTATTAACCCCATAAGGAAACTAAGATTCACCAGTTAAATGAGTTGCTGAAGATCATATAGCTACTAAGTGGTAGTTCTGGAATGGAAACCCATGTCTGCTAACCCCCACTTCAGTGTTTTTATCATTCAACTATTCAGCCCATCATTGTAAAGAGAGATGACTTGACTAAAAGGTTATAGGCTCCAAGTCATGTTAGAATTTAGTGTTGAGGCAGCTAGGTGGCACAGTGGTTAGAGCACCGGCCCTGGATTCGGGAGGACCTGAGTTCAAATACGCCCTCAGACACTTTACACACTTACTAGCTATGTGACCCTGGGCAAGTCACTTAACCCCAATTGCCTCACAAAAAACAAACAAACAAAAAAACCCAAGTAAGACAAGTGCTTAGCACCCTCTCAAAAAAACAACCACCACCAATTAAATTTAAAAAAAAAAAAAGGAATTTAGCGTTTAAGAAGACTAGTGCCAGGCACTTAATCCTGTAAGCAAATAAATAACACCAAGTTAAGATTACAGAAATATGCAGCATATGCCCATGGACAGATTGGCAACTGTGTTTAATCCACAGAAAATAAAAGTATGAAATGGAGCACTGCATTTAATGCAGTCTGATGTTGCAGAAACATTATAGGAAAAGATTTCAAATTAGTTATCCAGACATTAGTAATGGTTAAGTACAGTTCTCATTTAAGGAAGCATATTTTCCAGCTTGGTGCTGTAGTCTGGAGTCCAAGGACCTGGGTTTGAATTCTGACTCTAGCACCTGATGCCGGTTTGACCTTGTCCAAACCTCTTGCCTAAGGGCTTCATTTTTTTTTTCATATATAAAAAGATAAAACTGTTAGATCAGATAATCTCTAAAGTCCCATTTCTAAGCCTGATGTGGGGGGTGGATAGTAGTAGTAGTAGTAGGGATGGATTTAGTTGATCAAATTGATTGTGAGGCATCCTAAAGACTTACAAGACTCGGTAACTCAGTTTCCCAAGTTTTATTAAAATACTGTGAGGTCACAGGGAGACACCAAGGAGTTGAGTATCTCAAATAGGGGGAAGAAGAATAGTTATAGTGAGAAAAAGGAGGTTATCTCCTCATTATCTTAATCTCCTTAAGGAGGTATATGGGAGGTCTTATCCTAATTTGGACGTCCTGGGGTCCTAAGACAACCCCTGAGGTGGGTACCTTTTTTCTTGGGAGGTGTGTTTTTGGGGTTTACACGTCATAAAGTGAACTTGAGGACACACATTTGGTCCTTTCTGCACATGTTCATAAATACATGCTTAAACTTCTTAGACCCAGAGGATCTCTGTGTTTTTACTATCTCTTTATTTAAGATCTGGTTTCTAGGTGTCCTGTCAACTAAGAATATTAGTGGCTATTAATAGTTAATGGTCCCTAGTTACAGTCTCTGTTGATGGTGTTGGTTGATATGGATTCGAACCCTCTAGGTTACAGTACTATTGATAACACAAACTTCTGTTAACCCTTTTAGGTACTATTGATAAGAACACAAGTCCTCATAATCTGCTAGCCCCTTTTAGCTACAATTGATAGGTTATCTGTTAACTCTTTTTAGCCTTTCCCATCGAACCCATGATCCTATGATCTATTTAGTTATTTCTTCCAATGTATATTACATTTGAAGTCTGAACTACCTAATAGATGAATAAATACTGGAGTTCCAGCTGCTGTCCTTCATTTCCTACCGGGGTATACTCCTCTGGACTTCTCCATTATATCCTCAGATACCTCTTCATCTTGGAGGATCACTTCAGTCCTGAAACTCGCACCTTAAAAGTACTCTCGGGGGCAGCTAGATGGCACAGTGGATAAAGCACTGGCCTTGGATTCAGGAGGACCTGAGTTCAAATCCGGCCTCAGACACTTGACACTTACTAGCTGTGTGACCCTGGGCAAGTCACTTAACCCCCATTGCCCTGCAAAAAAATAACAAAAACAACAACAAACAAACAAAAAAGTTCTCTCTGCCCTGATATCCCTCTCTTTGATTGATTGTGTGCTGAAGGGCCCCTTCTAGAACCTCCATTTAAAGAGAGCACCCAGGCCAGCCATTTCCTCATTACTCGCCATCTTCCACATTCCCCTACCCCAACCCAGCTTCTTTTTAGGTGTTGTCTTTCTCATTGGACTGTAAGTTGCTTGAGAGCAGGAACTGTCTTTCTTTTTGCTTGTGTTTGTATTCCCAGCCCCTATGCACTGTACCTGGAACATAATAACTACAATTTATGGACTAATTGTGTATATAAATGGCTCAGATTTATTTTGTTGTTGTTGTTTGTTTTTGTTTTGGTTTGTTTTGGTTTGGTTTTTTTGCAGGGCAATGGGGGTTAAGTGACTTGCCCAGGGTCACAAATCTAGTAAGTGTCAAGTGTCTGAGGCTGGATTTGAACTCAGGTACTCCTGAATCCAGGGCCAGTGCTTTATCCACTGTGCCACCTAGCTGCCCCCCAGATTTATTTTGAATCCTATTATTTTTACAGTAGTACTTCCCTGAATCACTGCCTGGTTTCCACAAGCAGTCATCTCCCACACCCCTAAATTATAGGGCTTGAGGCCTCATTTTGCTGTATCTTAGTATGAGAGGAATGATTTCTATGTATTTCTATCCCCAGTGCCTAGCACATAGTAGGATCTTATTAAATTTTTGATTCTTTAATTGATGGCTTTGGAGATGTCTTATAGTTCTGGGTTCCAAATAGCCAATTTTCGGATGAACATTTGAAATACAACCCATCCAGAAGGTAGAGATTACTTGTATTTGTATTTGGAGGTAGGCAGCTCTGGGAATAGAATAATAAAGAGAGGAAACTGCTTTGGATTCATCTGAACAGCAGTGAAGTTGCCCAGAAGGTAGTGATAAGTATCAGAACTCTGGGATCATGTTTTTGTTGCTAGGAGTTACCTAAGTTTATGTATACACGTTATAGATTTAGGCAAAAATAATTCTGTTCCCATTAATTTGCTTCTGATTTTTCGACCCAATTTACCCTACTAATTAAACCTTCCCTCTTCCCTCTCCCAGTCCCTTATTTCCCTATTTAATGTATTTCTACCTAAGAGGTGTAGGGGTGTGTGTGTGTGTGTGTGTGTGTGTGTGTGTGTGTGTGTACATGTACATGTCACATGCGTGCACTCTTTTAAACTTCCTTACCCCAGTTCATGAAATGCCTGCTTCCCCCTAGCCCACTCCATATTTGTATAGTCTTCTGACACACCCTAATTAGAGAAATAGTAAGTTCCTCTTTCTTCATTTCTTCCCTAGTATATTTCTCTCCCCCCCCCCCCCCCGCCTTTTCTTTTCCTTTGCTCTTATAAAACAAAAACCCAACCTCCCCGAGATTAGAGAGGAGGGCAGAATTTGAATGCAGTAGCAGTGCTGATGGTAAGAACATGGGCAGAGTGGCCTGTTAGATGGGATGAATGGTATCTGGGACTATCTAGATACCCTGAGAGTTTCAAAGCTATAGGTAGATTAAGCCTTCTCCCATAGCATATAGTCTATGTAGGTCTAGCTATCCATAGAGATTATAGCAGCAGTTCAAATGGCATTCAAGAATGTTTGAAATTGTCATAAATACTATGTAGTGGGGCAGCTAGGTGGCGCAGTGGATAGAACACCGGCCCTGGAGTCAGGAGGACCTGAGTTCAAATGTGGCCTCAGACACTTAAAATTTACTAGCTGTGTGACCCTGGGCAAGTCACTTAACCCCAATTGCCTCACCAAATAAATAAATAAATGAATGAATGAATGCTATGTAGTAAAAGGCACTCCCTCCCCATATAATTATAATCAGTTTTGCAGGATAGATGATTATTGATTGTAGCCCTTTTTCTTTTGCCTTTTGGTATATCATATTCCAAGTTTTCTTTCCTATATTGTAATTGTTGCATATCTTCTGTAATCTCCACTCAGGTTCTTTGATACTTGATTGCTTCCTTTGTAGCTGCTTGTAGTATTACTTCTTTGACCTTGAAACTAAATTTTGGCTATGACATTTCTGAGTGTGGAGTTTTGGAGCTGTGAGGGGTTCTTTGTATTTTCACTTTGTCCTCTAGGCCTGATCATTCTGGGCAATTTTCATTTATGAGTTTTAGAATCATATCCAGGTATCAACAGACCCTTGTTTGGTCATGGTTTTCAGGTAGTCTTGTACTTCTTATGTTCTCTCCTTTCCCTGTTTCCCAGGTCAGTTGTTTTGGATAGTAGAGATCATACCTCCCCGTCTTCTAATTTGTCAGTCTTTTGACGTTGTTCTAATACTTCGTATTGTATCATTGAAAAATTTAATTTTATTGCTCTATTCTATTTTTCCTGGTATCTAGTTAATTGAGTAAGGTTTTCTGCTTTCTATTCTAAACTGTTTTCCTTTTTCAGTTGCTCTAATGTCATTCTTTAGCTCCTGTTTCAGCTTTCTGTCCATCTCTTCTGTAAAATTTGAATAACAGCATTTCCCTTGAAGTGTTGAGGTTCAAATGAGATCAGAATGGTGAGGTGTGCCTGGCACATAATAAGTGCTGTATGAATGTTAGCTATTATAATTCTTCCACACTTGTTCTTTTTTTTTTTTTTAAGTGAGGCAATTGGGGTTAAGTGACTTGCCCAGGGTCACACAGCTAGTAAGTGTTAAGTGTCTGAGGCCGGATTTGAACTCAGGTACTCCTGACTCCAGGGCCGGTGCTCTATCCACTGCGCCACCTAGCTGCCCCTCTGGTACAGTCTTTAAACAGGAAGTTATGCTGGCCATGGCCCATCTCCTGGACTTCACTAATTTGTAATAATTGTGTGTGTGTTTGTTTTTTAAAGTTAAACAGTTGAAAACATAGTGATAAAACTTCAGACAACATAGCCTGTCAGATACTTGAGAACAACATTATTTTTTCCCTAACTTCACTTCTCAGTTTCCTTCAGTTGATCCTCACGTGGCATAATTTTAAGGCTCTTCACCTTAAGTCTAACTAAACTAGACTATTTGCCATAACCTTGTAAATATCCAACTTCTTACTCCTTGCCTTATCTTATGTTGTTCCCTATGCCTTGAGTGCTCTCCTTACATTTAATTTCTCCTTACCAATTCTTCAAGAGCCAGATAAACTGCATTTATATATTATACATTGTGGTTATTGTCATATTTATTGCATATTTATATGTGTGCATAATGTTATTTCACATTTTTACAGGTATTTTATCTTATGCAAGAGAATAAACTCTATGAGGTTGATAATTCATTTTTGTAGGATCATGGAATAGTAAATATGGCACTGAATTTAAGTCAGGAAAACCTGGTTTCAGATCCCACTTAAGACACTTCCTAGCTGTGGGCAAGTAACGTAACAACCTATTTGTGCCTCTGTTTTCTCATCTGTAAAATGAGGGAGTTATACTCAATGACCTAAGATTCCTTCCAGTTTTTAACTTATGATCCTGTTAATTTTATATTTATAATAGTTTTATGTAATGCAGGTGATAGACTTATAGACTTAGAAAAACCTATTTAGTCCAATCTGACTGAGTGTGGAGAATAAATGCTGAAAAAGAAGCTACAGAGATTATTTACATTCTAGTAAGGCTACTGCAGTAAAATCTTATACTTATTCATTTTTACCAGTTTATTGTTAGTTGTTTATTTTTGTCCCCAAAGAAATCACTGCTTAACTAAGCATAAGGAGAAGCTGATCTGAGTTCAGTTAGCAATAATTAAACTTGCTGCATACATTGCTCATTAGGCATTGTGGTTACACTTTATGGGATCTGTGATCACATCTGTGATTACAATTCATCCACACTCCTATCCTCAGCAATTCTTTTCTGTGCCCTCTCATAGAAAATCTGTCTAACGTGTTGGAGAACTTTCTCCATGGGGGTTTTATTATTATTATTTTCTTTTTAAAGCATTTTTTTAGTACCAATTTGACAGATTGGCCATGTTGTCTCTTTCATACCAAATAGCCAGCCCACCTTCTTTTCAGATAATATGTTTCTTGGGTTGTATCACTTATCCCACTTCTTGCATGTACTTCATCCGTGGAAATGTATGTAGGGTTTATTAATTTTTTTTGGTCACAATTAAATAAGAAAAGGGTTAAAGTGGAAGGGGATATACCTTTCCAGATAATTTTTAACAAGGATGAATGTGAAAAAAAAGTTGCTCATCAGAATGCACACCTTTACTTCAGCATTTTTTTAAGTAAAAAATGAGAGTAAGTTTGGTGAGGGAATAGGAGGGATTAATTTTATGAGGTCTTATTTGTTTTAAATTATTAGGAAGGGGCTATGGAAGAAGGTAGGGTAGTATCCAAACATGAGAAGTTGCGATTGGAGCCTGTGAAAGAAATGGAAACCATTTCCAATGGTCTGTAACTGGAGGAACAAACATGACTTTATTAAATTCTGTCATGGGAAGAGTGGATTATCATTCATAGAGTCTATTCTGAACTTTGTTCCCAACTTCACCTTAGTAGGAGGTTGGTTGATAATGATGGTGTGGTAGTAATAGTATCTGTCAGCATATTCTTCAATCCTTTTAGTAGATCCCTTATTGGGGGTACAGGGAGAAGGGAGTTGGGTGGCAAACAACCCAAGGCAAAGTACTGTGATGATTAAAAAGTTGAGAGACATAGTTTCTGGGTAATTTAATCATTTTATTAATAAGGTCAGCAGGTTATTAATATGGTCATTTGACTCTCTCAGACCAAAGACCCTTATGGCCTCTGGCTCACAGCTTATATACTCTTGAAACAGTAGATGGTTCATCAAATACCAATGAAATCTAATTGGTTAATGTAATTGGAGGGAAACTATACTAAAATGAAGGGCTATAACAGACTATAGCTTTAGGCTATCAATGAAAAGAATATACCCTTTTCAATGGGTGGGCTGAGTAACCCCTGGATAGAGAGCCTTCCTTGTTATCTAGGCAAAAGGATCTGTCTCTACCCAAGCTTCAGTAGAACACAATGAACTTCCCTACCCTAGATTAAATTCTTTATATGGTTAGATGAGGACTAACCAAGATGGAAGGGAGTTAATGCAATCTTATTATCAAGAAGAAAGTAAACCTTGAAAAATCTGGGCTTTGGAAGAAGGTGGGGAGCTCTTAATCTCCCCAAGATAATGGTTATAAATAATAATTTCTCACAGTCCTCAGTGTTTATTGAATTAGGAAAGATCCTTAGTTAGACACAGGGAATGCACTCAGCTCCAGAATACTCAGGAGCTATAGCAGTGACTCCTACTGAAGCAGTGTGTGTACAGTGGAAAGAATGGGACACCTGGGTTTGAATCTTGCTTATGACACATAATAGCTGTTCGCCATAAGGAAGTCACAACCTCTCTGAGTTTGTTTTCATTTAAAAGCAAAAAAAAAAAAAAAGATCCTCAGTAAACTTGGAAAGAACAGAACCCTGTTTAGTGATAAGGTCAGAAGCCAGATTGCAAAGGACTGAGAAGTGAAAGCAGTGTACTAGACAGCTTTCATCCATACAATTGCAAAAAATAAAGACCTAAAAAAAATTAAGTTCTATGTACAAGTAATCAAAGATCGACAGTTTAATTTTTCATTTAAAGTAAAAGATGATAAAACTAATAAAAAATGAAACTGATTTTCTTGAGTATTTGAATGTATATTTATTTTCTGTATTTTTCTTTTATTGCAGTTACTATTGCTGCACAAGAAGAAGAAGGTAAGCTTTTTTTTTTGTAATTATATAATTTTGTCATATGGGTATACTCCCCTTTATTTCAATGCTATTATACACTAATATGTATATTTGTTCTAAAAGGGGAACAATACACATGTTTCAAAGTTGAATATTAAAAAAATATGATAGTTAGATACGAGACTTTATGCCCACCCATTTAGCATCTTTCCATTTCTATTTGGTTGATTCTCTAAATGGAGATTAGTAATGGAATTTTTAAAGGTCACTATAGTACCCTTACTCCATGTTTATTTATATAAATACTTAACCTAATTTCTCTCTTCTTAAGCCTCTTACTATATATAGTAGGAGTAGTAGTCCTTTAGTTTTTCAGAGACTGATGATAACAAGGTCATTGTGACTCCAGCTATCGTGACAGCATAATTACTTGGCACGTGGTTGAGAAAGAGGTTAACTGAATTGTTCTGTATGAAGGCCAACCTATTTTTGGCAGTGAAAAACGCTACCATTGCATGGGATATAAATATATTTGCCTTAGGAACTCTTTTTAGGTTTGCATAATTATATAAGTTGAGCTCTCATTTTGGTGGAATAATTCTAAGTCATTAGACTCAAGTCTTTCCTTTAGTAATTAGACTAATTATTAGTCACAGCATCATCACATTTTGAGAAGGGCCCTAATAAAAATAAAAAATTAAATAAAATCAATTAGGATAAAGAGATTGAAGGAAGACTCTTTCCCAAAATGTCACACAAGTAGAAAGCAGGTTTCAGAAACACTAAGGAATGAGAGATTTCAAAAATACAATGGTGATTACAGAAAAAGAGAGTTTGGAGATATTGTTAATGTTCTGAAACTGTGACTTCATCAGTGGGCTCTGTCTAGTGGTGTAGATTCCATCCCATCATCAGTACTCTCTCCATCGGTGAGATCATAACCCATTTATTAAGCCTCTTGCCCATAACCTCTCATAAGTCCTTCACAGAAGGTCTGCCCAACATTTTGGAGACTTTTCCTTTAGTTCTTTTGAAATGGTATAAAAATGATAATTGTTATTATTACTATCATCATATAACTAGCATTTATATAGTACTTGAAGGTTTTGTAGAGCACTTTACAGATATTATCCTCACAACAGCCCTGTGAGGTAGCTACTCTTGTTAGCCTCATTTTACAGGAGAAAGGCAATGATTAAATGACTTACCCAGTGTCGCACAGCTGGTGTCTGAGACCAGACTTCAACTTGAGTCTTCCTGACTATAAGTCCGGTGCTCTATTCTTTATGCCACCCAGCTGCTTCCAGTGGAACATGTAGACTGCACATCAGTCAATTAAACACCCATGACGTGCCAGGCATTGCACTAAGTGCTGAGGATAAAAAGTAAGGTGAAAAACAGTCCCTGCTCTCAAGCTCACAGTTTAATGGGGGAGACAACAGGCACATGACTAGTACAAAGAAGATGTATGCATGGTAAGCTGGAGGTAATCTTAGAGGGAAAACACTAATAAGACTGAGAAAGCAGTCTTACAGAAGGTGGGACTTCAGGTGAGACTTATCCCCCTCTTACTATATATTCTTTATGTCACCACATACTCACTCCCACTTCATGCCTTTCCATTGCCCTTTGGGTGACCCACGGCATTAATTCTTCATAGACTCATGTTTCATGACTCATATCCATATAGCATCTCATGAAAAATGTTTTTGTTTTAAAGGTGAGCCTTTATTTCAGGAAGAAACATGGCACCTTAAAAGTACAGTGCTTTCCCAAAAGCAGGCTATACTGTTTCTGGAGACAGAAAGCCTGAGTTCATATCCTACTTCTGATCCTTCCTATCTGTATGACTTTGAACAAGTCACTCCCTGGATTTCAGTTTCTTCATCTATAAACTTAACTAGATGGCCTTTGAGCTCCCTTCCCACTCTATCTAAATCTATGATCCTGTGATCCATCTTTCCTGTTCAGTTCTGGACCCAGTCCATGTCTGTCCTAGATAGATAGATAGATAAAGCTCTGTGGGTTGTCCCTTTAACTGTATACCATAATCTAGACCACAGGCAGCCCTCATCCACTTGGTTTTTCCTATCTGATAGGCCAAATTCCTTTGAGTGATTCTAGATTCATTTAGGGGAGGGTCTGGAGTATTGTAGAGCTTGATTAAATCAGCATACTATTATCCACAAAAAAGCACCTGGAGGATCTCAGGATCTACAAGAAATCCCCTTATCTTTGCGTGACAGTGGCAAACACCTTAGAAAGCTTATCGGTCCTGTTTTTATGCCTCATTTGATGGTAATGTCACTGAACCAAGTTTTCTCTGTTAAATACTTCAAGGAATTTTGCATGATTCTTTTGACATATGCAGGAGAAACATTTTATTAAAGGAGAGACATTAAGACAGCATTTAGCCTCACTGAGTCAGATGCTTTTATTATAATCAATAAATAGTTCAGTGAGTTCTTTTTATTTATATAGATTTCAGTCAGAATTGTAAAAATCTGATCTGCTATGGAATTCATTAGTAAGGTCTGTTCCCTTCTCTTACATTTATTTTTCCTCCCATTTTATTTTTTTATTGTGAACTTGAGAAACATCAAATAAAATCATTTATTTGGATAGTAGAGATTTTGGCAAGATAAATTATGAGATCCTGTATTACAGAATAAGAGGATTATATTAGAAACTAAATCTATTTATGTAGAACTTTTCTTTTTAAACATACATTCTTTAAACATACATTCAACGTATAACGTTCAAAGCTCTTCTCATAGTTGATTTCTTCTGGCCTTCTATTCTCATTTTTTGGGAAGGGGGGCCTCACCATCCCATTTTTTCCTCCCAACTCCCCTCTATTGAAAAAAAATACCCTATAAAACTCATTTAATAAGTATTTAAACAAATTCCTGTATTTGTCATATACAAAAATGTATGTTTCATTCTTCATCTTTTCTTTTTTCTTCTTTTTTTTTTCTGGTGAGTCAGTTGGGGTTAAGTGACTTGCCCAGGGTCACACAGTGCATCTTTTCTAATGCCTTCACTAAGCATACCCTCCATTCACATACAGATTATTTTCATAAAGATTTTGGAGATAGTTGATAGTTGAAAGTAAGAATGGGTTCATAGTTAGCTATTCTCCATAACCTTTTTGGGAATGTTATGCTGCTGTCAGAGTAAAAATACTAATTTTATTTGGATCTCTTGGCTGACAGGGTATAAAAACAGATGTAAATTAGGATGAGTCATTTCTTTCTAGTCAGAAGTACAGTTTCATAGAACCACAGAATTTCAGAGCTGAAAGAGACCCAAACAAACATCTTTCTAGCCTATATGAAAAAGATTACCCTCTATAACATACCTGACTTTGTTTGAAGACCTCTGCTGAGGAGGAGCCCACTATATTCCAACATGGCCCATTCTACTTTTGTATAGCTCTAACGTGTTAGGAAGTTTTTCTTTCATTGGGCTTTTTTTAACTTCTATCCATTGTCCCTGTTATATCCTTGAATCTTCTCTGCATCTCATTTTTTTAAAAGTTTAAAAAAAAATCCAAATTTGTTGGTAGATTGTGTGTCACACAAACACATTTATATATATGTATATATATTTATACACATATATACATACATATATATCAGTCCCTTTACACTACTCTCATTTTTATTTCTTACTATAATAGTTCCTTTTGAATATTTAGAATTTCAGCCCAGTCATGGGATCCTACCTAGTCATATTCTTACAGAGTCTTTGGATTTACTTTCCTGAAATCTAGGGTGAATGTTGGATTTTTACCTGGCTTTCCTCTTCTCCAGCACAGATTTTAATAAGTAGTGTCTTTATTCACCATGGTTTCCATCATTTTCACTCCAGCAATTAGCTTCTTCCTATTGAGAGAACCAGATCCAGAAGAACTCTGAAGGGTAGACAGAATCAAGTAGCTTATAGACAATCAGAATTATTTTAGGTAGTTGTTTTGGTTTAAACACCTGGAAATACCACAGAGCAGAAGACAGTAAATTGTCTCAAGAGCCTTCAGGATATTCACAGAACAAAACAGAGCGCATTATCTCAAGGTTACCTAACTGGACGGTTTTAGTCCAGTTTAGTTTACTTTTACAACCAGTGGCTTTTGATTCTGGTCTGCTTTTGCCATCTCTGCTACATGTACATACTTTAGCTGATAAAACTTCTGTGATTTGACTTCCCTACCAGGGAATATACATGGAGAGCCTCCAAAAAAGGTAATTGTGGCTAGGGCAGCTCAGCTCCAGCCTTGTAAGCCCTGATGTCTTCTATCAATCTCATTGTATTTGCCACTGGTCTCATGGCTACTGAGCTGCTCTCTATCATCTGCTGTGCTTCAACTCATCCATCTCTTCAAGGCCATTGTTAGGGTATGGCAGATGTTAAGGGATACTATCAAGGCTTAGGGCCATAATGGGAGATATCTAAAGCTCTTTCAGCTTAGGTCAGTGATTTACTGTATTCAGGCAAATACCCACCTCCTTCCCCAGAAGTCCTATGATTTGACAAATATAATTTTGTATATAAATTATACAGTACATTTGTTAAGGACTAAAATTCTAGCTAAACTGTCTAAAATATCTAATGAGTGGTCGCCAATAAATTATAAGCTTTAGCAAGAGTTAGGCTTTTAAGCATTTATTAAGGAGAATAAGGCCTACATTCATCTATCTATTAAAGGGAGAGCACATTTCTAGCTCCGCTCTCCACCAGAGTCCAAAGGAAAGAAAAGAGCGAGACAGAGCACTAGTCTCTTCCCTCTTCCTCCCACTAGCCAACGTCACTTCCTGATGTCAAAGAAAAGACTCCTGGTCTTGCCCTCAAAGACCTTCACTTCATGGGCGGAACTCTTCTACAGTAAGTCTCCAGCAGGTGGCATCATTCCAATCGTTACACATTGTACATAAATTGTATACAAATAGAGATGTTGGATAGGACAAATATAATTCAGCAGAAGCCCCAGGATAAGATTGTTTATTCTTTTGACTGCTTTTTTTCTTGGTGCCAACTTGAAGTCTCTTATCCAATTATCCAATTTGGATCGGAAAATTCCTTTGCATTCCTGTCAAATCCCTGATTGTGTATGTCTCCAAACCCATTTTTGGAGACTACCCAACAATACTCCACAGGAATTATGTGGGGGCTGGATCAGCAACTTTCTTCCAGATCAACATGCAGATAATTCTAGGAACAAAAAAAAGGGCTTGTTGAGTTGTTTAGGGAGTTGTCTTCATGTTATATTCCTTCCTTTATTATACATGTCTGCTAGGAAACATTGCTGACTTTCATATGTGCTCAATTCTTCTTCCCTACAAAGCATTGAAAGAAATATGGAATAACCTATACAAGGGGATATGGAGGGAAATCAGCAGTACCTCAGTTGTATACATATTAACTTATAACTATATAAAAAAAAGGAAGGGAGGGACAGAGGAAGGAAGAAAAAACAAAACAAGGCCCAAAGTGGTTGAACTTCCAGCAAGCTTATAAGGAGACTCAGAACAAAATAATTTGGGTTTTTGTTTTTTGTTTTTTTAATTTTGCCTTGTTAAAACCATGGATTTGGGGTAAGATTTAACTCTCTGTATTGTGTGTTTATTTGATTGTTTTTGTTGGTGGTTGCTATGTTAATTTTTTTCTTTCCTAAATGTAGCAAACACATAATGGGCTATAAGTTAAAGCGGTTCAGAAATGCATGAAATTTTGGCTTCATTGCCCTCCCAGACTTGTGTCCTGGGCAGAATGCCTTACTTGAAATTTCTCACAACTTGGAAGAAGAAATTGACCATTACTTTCCAGGGATTTTCGGTATTTATTCTTCAGCCCTTCTGACCCTCCCTCCTCTGCCTCTCTTATTCTCCCTTCTTTGCTCCTTCTCTCATCCCCCAGACTTCTGCTTACTCAATCTCTCCTCGTAAACCATTTAAAATTTAAAGATTAGGCTTTCAGCAGCTGGGCCTTCAGTGGGCCTTGTTTGAAATTTCTCTTGATTCTCTGATCTGAAAATTTGCTCCCAGCAAATCTAGAAATAATTGAGATCATAGATGCCTCACTCACAGCTGTTTTCAGAGTCAGTCTCTCTCTCTCGTTCTCTCTCTCTCTCTCTCTCTCTCTCTCTCTCTCTCTCTCTCTCTCTCTCTCTCTCTCTTTCCCTTCCTTCCTCCCTCCCTCTCCCCCCCTCCTTAGTTAGATCACTAAAAGTTCTTGGGGTTGGCCCAAGAACACCTTGGCCAAATACATCTTGCTTCATAGAATAGTTTATACTGTGCTGTTAGTGATATCTTGGCTACATATCACACTGTTGCTCAAATACTGTAACAGGGGCAGCTATGCGGTGCAGTACATAGAACACTGGCTCTGAAGTTGGGAGAACTTGAGTTCAAATTTGATATTAGACACTTAGTAGCTGTGTGACCCTGGGTTAATCACTTAACTCCAATTGCCTTAAACATCTGAGGTTATTTCCAGTTGTCCTGATATATATATCTTGGCACTGGACCCAGATGGCTCTAGAGGAGAGAGTGAGACTGGTGACTTTGCACAGCCCTTCCTCATTTAAATCCAATTCGATGCAAGTCATGACATCTGTTACAGTCCCCTTTGAGAACAAAGAACAAAAACCCCAACAACAACAATAATACAACAGTAGATTTAAATGTCCTCAAGGATATTTCTTGTGTAAAGCCATAAAGAATCTCACTGCTGAATAATATTTACTGCCAGTGGGGGATTGATCTCTACTTTGGAGTACTAAATTAAGTGGCTCCTTGGCCAGCTTTTCATGGCCTATCATCTGTAGTTGGTGCCCTACTTGCATGTATGTACTCTTTATCCTCTCCTTCCACAGAGAGCATCTGCCTATAGAACATGAGAGACTGGGAAGAAGAGAAAAACTAGCATGCCTCATGACTGCCTTCCCTGGTCGTATAGCAGAAGGGCCACCCCCAGGCATACCACAAAAATAAGAGGGTGAAAGTCTATATCACTCGAACTCAGCTCCAACAAGTTTTTCAGGACCCCATCTACTCTTCACCTCCCCCAGTTTCCCACATTGTGACCATTTCTCAAGGATATAACCAAGTTGAGAAAACCAAAATAAACCAGGAATGAAGGCAGTGCAAAACTGGCTTAAATATGATCTGCTTTTTTCTTATATTAGGCATGGGTAAATGATGTGATACTTACCTCTGTTATTTCTGTGTCCAATAGGTAATATGCCAAATATACCTATTATTCCCAGCCTTCTAGAAAAGGGATTCTTAAACATTAAACAGCTATAATTCCCATAACCAAAATAGCAACAAATATCGATATTTTTATTTCCTTGACATTTATGGCATGGCTTTGATTTGTTAGAGTGCACTTGGGTAATTGCATATTGCTTTTAATGATCCCTAGCTGCTCCCTCGTGCAAAGATTCATCTTTCAAACACTGATATTCTCTCAATGATGTTTTCTGGTTGCGAGTCTTAGAATACAGCAGTCTCCAAGGAAGTAGACTGCAGCATACTTCCAATGATGACTTACACTTAAGAAGTGACTTAAAGGATATCATTGAAAAAATCCATAATGGGGGGAAGTAGTAGACTGGTGACAGGCTACAAGTGGGAGATACTGTTAGTACCCTTGAAATGTGAAAAAACCTCTAGCATGTTTTGTGGGTCTTCTGTGGGGGATATATGGGAAAATATGGACAAGATTCACCAAGATGAGAATACATTTATAAGTCATGATCTGTACAGATGGAGGAGATACCCACAATATTGAGTTCACAGCTCCTTTGAATCATTATGTTCAAGGGAAGTACTCTTCCTTCTGGATAATCTGAGGAAATAGAAAGGAATGGAGTGGGCTCTATAAATCAATAATAATAAGTCAGGGGGGCAGCTAGGTGGCACAGTGGATAGAGTACTGACCCTGGATTCGGGAGTACCTGAGTTCAAATCCGACCTCAGACACTTAACACTTACTAGCTGAGTGACCCTGGGCAAGTCACTTAATCCCAATTGCTTTACCAAAAAACAAACAAACCCCCAACAAAACAAATAATAAATCAGAAAACAGCAGTATTATATATAATATTTCTTTTACCCTACCAAAAGAAAGTCTTTCAGTTTTACTGTGAGGATGAAAGGAGTAGGACCCTCCAAACAAACATTAAATAATCTGTTGAACTTGAATAGTTTTTGACCTGAGATAAGGAGTATAGAGTTGACTCTATGGTTTAAGTCTGCCTAGGGACTATGCCTTAATTGGGAACTACCATAGTCTCAGAGGAATTAAAGTTGCAGATCATGCACAGAACAGTGGAGAGAGGTATGGTGAATGTGAGCATGCTGCAAAATAGACCCAACTAGTAAGTATGCACAAGAAATGGGGTAAAAGATACTGTCAGAACTGTAAGACCAGAAAAGGGGACATGGATGTAGGTCAATCCTGTAAGCAAAGGCTACAGAGGACTAGTCTTTCTAGTTCGTTAGTGCCCATGAAACATCAGAGTGAAAAAGCAAGGGCAGGATGCTACCAACATCAGTAAGATGACTAAGTACCTATCATGTGCCAGGCACTATTGAAGCAGGCAACTGTGCTAACTGAGCAAGAATCTACAATATGAAGACTGAGCCTATATAAAGATATGAGTATTATATTTGACTGTGGGTGAAGCACTAAATTTTCTGAGCTTGAGCCTTCTTTCCTAACCTGGGAAGCGTTAATCTGTCTGAACTACCTTCACCAAGGGTTGCCACTGGATCTCAATGGGGCCATGTGTGATTGGAAAATTAGGTGGGCTGGTTCTATAGTGAAAATGAGAAATTTTATTGGATAGTCCAAATAGTATCTATTGTTAACACCCAAACGGGGAAGGGAATAAGCAATTAACATAGTACCTGCTATGTGCTAGGCACTGTGCTGAGCACTTTTTTTTTTTAAACAATATCTCATTTGATCCTCACAATAGTAGGTTGTTATAATCACCATTTTGTAGTTGAGGAAACTGAGGCAAACTGAGGTTAAGGGACTTGTTCAAGGTCACACAGCATGTTTGAACTTGGGTCTTCCTTGCTTCAGGTCCAGTGTAGTACTCTCTCTGCTGTGTCAGAATCAAATATATATTTGTTAAACACCTAATATGTGCCAGCTATTGTGTTGGCCTCAGGGATTCAAGTACAGAGAATGAAAGTTTTTTCTTAAAATGAGCTTATGTTCTAATGAGGAGAGACAACAAATACATATAAAATATGTGTGTCCCAAAAGCTTAATGAAGTTTTAAGTTCTGGTATTTTTAAACTATATTAAGATTATTGGGACACCCCACATACAGCTAAGAAGTTCTAGAGAGAGAGAGATCAGAATGTGTTTTTCTTGCTGTGGAATGATGAACTTTTTACTAAGCATAGATTAGTCAGTCAGCAACCATTTATTGAGCACCTACTGTATACCACCTTCTAGCTTCCCTGGCTTCTTTTGTATCTCAGTTAAATGCCCACCTTCTGTAAGAAGCCATACATGAATCCCCCTAAATCTTTCCCATCCCCCTTAATCTTAGTGCCTTACCTCTGATACAACCCCCAATTTATCCCATGTGTGTGTTATTTGTGCTTAGTTTTAGTTGTTTGTGTGTTGTCTCCCCCATTGTACTTTGAGTTCCTTGAGAGCAGGGACTGTCTCCTTTGCTTTTCTTTGTATGCCCAGAGCTTAGAACAGTGCCTGGCACAGAGGAGGGAAATTTAATAAGTGCTAGCTGGCTGGCACTATGTTAGGTACTGACAATAAAAAGAATGAAATGATTTCTATTTGTAAAGAGCTTACATTTTATTGGGAGAGACAAGCATCTCTATAAACAAATAAATAAATGTATATGTATGTGTGTACACACACAAACAAATATGAAAAGAATAAATACAAAGTAATTAAGTACAAGATTGTTTGAGACAAAAGTTAGTAGGATCAGGGGGCAGCTAGGTGGTGCAGTGGATAAAGTACCGGCCCTGGATTCAAGAGGACCTGAGTTTAAATCCAGCCTCAGACACTTGATACTTACTGTGTGACCCTAGACAAGTCACTTAACCCTCATTGCCCCACCAAAAGAAAACAAAAACAAAAAAAGAGTTAGTAGGATCAGAAAAGCCTTCTTGGAGAAGATAGTTCTTGAACTGGATTTTGAATAAGAGAGAGATTCATGAGGCAGATGTAAGTAAGGGAGTGCATTCCAGGCATGGAAGATGATCTATGCAAAGATACGAATGGGAGTCAGAATATCCTGTGTGAGGAACAGAGAGGCCAGTTTGGCAGGATTTCCTTCAATAAGAAAGAATGTACTTACCTGGAAACTTGCTGATCTGATCAAGTGATCTGAGTTGTGAATTAAAGAGGAAGAAGAAAAACGTTCATGTATTAAACAGAAACTATGGAGATCATGAAATAGAGTAAAAAGAACCGCAGTGGAGGAGTTCACTGTTACCTCACAGAAGAAAATAACTGGAAAGAGGGGCAGAAATGAGATTCATGCCTTCAGATGTCCATAGACCAATGACAAGGGTATACAAATGAAAAAAAAGTAAACTTGAAATTTTATGTAAGAAAGCAAACACAACCTTGTGTATATCACAGATATGGTAGGGTACTCTCAACTAAAATGTTGCATTGGAAAGATTTTCTTGTTCAAAAAAAGATCATCTATGATCCTGGGCAAGTCACAGCACTTTTGCCTCAGTTCTTCATCTGTAAAATGAACTGGAGAAGGAAATGGCAAACTATCTTTGCTAAGAAAATCCCAAATGGGGTCACAGAGAGTCGAACATGACTGAAATGATTCAGCAATGGCAGCAAAAAAATAAGGAAAATAAAGGATGCATAAAAATATTTATCATTTGCATGTACTGGTCACCATTTAGACCTAATTATGAGTACAATAATGTTTATGAGGAAATTTTCTTTTAAGTTTCATTTGATTACCAAAATCTTATATACATGTATTCAATCAGTCTTCATACATTTTGATTTATGTAGCTTGTTTGTCTGCTAATGCTGCATATCAACTTAAAATTAAGGTAAAAAACTTATCGGGAATATTGCTTGTCACTATTTGACTGCTATAATAAGCCCTAAATATATCTTTTAAAAACTTGCTTTTCTTTACACTATTTATAGTCTTCTCACCCCCTCCCTCCAGGCTCCTAGTCTTTTATAGTGTTAGCTGCTGTACAGAGAGGAGAGGTTTCTTCCAAAATGCCTTTTCAATTAATTCTGAGCATTAACTGCGTTTAATTTCCCTCCAATCAAGCTGACCTTGACCAGTTCTTCAAAATTCTGCACGTGCAGCTTTAAAACACGCTCTGTACACATGCTTCCCAAACTGATGTAACACCAACATGGTTGTTGTTCAGTCATGCCAACTCTTTGTGACCGCATGGACCGCTGCATCCTGGGCCATCCTAGCCTCCACTATCTCCCTAATTCTTTCCAGGTTCATATTTGTCGCTTCCATGACACTCTCCATCTCATCCTCTGCTGTCCCCTTCTCTTTTTGCCCTCAATCTTTCCCAACATCAGGGTATTTTCCAGTGAGTCCTGTTTTCTCATTATGTGGCCAGAGTATTTAAGCTTCACCTTCAGTATTTAGTCTTCCGGTGAATAGCCTGAATTAATTTTTTTTAAGTATCGCCTGATTTCATCTCTTTGCTGTGCTATTAACTACCAGAAATCCTCCAGCCGCACAATTTGAAAGCATCCATTCTGCAGCACTCTCAGACATACATTGCTACCAGAAAGACTAAAGCTTTGTGGACCTTTGTGGGCAAGGTGATGTCTCTTTTTAGTATGTTTGTCTGGATTTGCTACATTCCTTCCTTGCAAGGTACAAGTGTCTTTTATTTTTACGGCTGCATTGATCTTTGAGCCCAAAAATATAAATTCTGACACTGCTTCTATTTCTTCCTTCTCTGTTTGTCAGGAAGTGATGGGACCAGTTGCCAAGATTTTAGTTTTTTTTGATGTTAAGCTTCAAGCCAGCTTTTACACTCTTCTCCTCTTACACCCTCATCAAAAGGTTTCTTAATTCCTCTTCCCTTTCTGCCATCAGAGAGGTATCATCTGCATATTCAAGATTGTTGATATTTCAGGATTTAATTCTGAATATGTTTAAAACAAAAGTGAATACAGTCCAAATGTTTAAGATTACATAACCTTTTAAAAGTGTGTGTGTGTTCTTTCTCAATTAGAATGACAGAGATTGCTTCAATATAATTTTGAATTTGATTCACAAATGAAGACTGCAATTGCTTCTCATTTACTTTTATTTTGTAACTCCACGGGTTGAATATTTCACAGTGCTAAATTAGAAATTAAACCATTTTTGCTCTCAGTTTTAAAAATTTTTAATTGTGATATAAAGCTGAAAAGAAATCGAGTGAAAGTGGTCATGAGTTATCAGTCTTCTTTGGAGGTTTAATTCCAAAAAGCCTTGCCAGTTGTATGAAATCAAAACCTACCTTATTCATCATCTGCCTCTTTTAAACTATGTGATTATGTGGATAAATCCAAGAATACGCATATGTTTATTCCCCTCCGGTAGATTTCCTAGCAGTCGTCAAGAGTGAGTCATATAAAAGAGTTTTATTGCTATTTACAGTGACCTGTATTAAACATTTTAATCCAGTTAGAGAAAACTACTTAAGCCTCTAAGTATGTTAAATGTTTTGCAATTTTTACCTTAACTCACTGAAACCTTATTTATATTTATTTTTATTTACCAGGAAAGGCAGCTATCTACCTTGTGATTTTCCATCTGTCGTTTGTCTTGTTTATGTGGTCCTATTGGAAGACAATTTTTACACCTCCTGTTTGCCCCTCCAAAGAGGTAAATTTAATGTTGGTAAAAACTATAAACTTTTCACAGACTAAGGAATTATTTTCCCTTATGTGGCATTTATTTAAGGCATAGTGTGATGTACCTGGTCTCTGTTTCAATTCATTAAGTCCCTTAACTAATATTGTAAATTTAAATTATGGGCCTACTCTGAATCAGTTGTGTGATTTGGTTAAAGAAACTAATGTGTATAGTATGTGTCTTTTTACCTCTTTCATAGCAGCATGATATTGTATTATAAAAGTTGGTTTAAGTGTGGACAGTATAGTTCTAATGTTTTCTTAAATTTCAAATAAGCTTCGGGGTAACTTTTTAAGAGAGGCAGGGGTGAACATGAGGATTAGTCCTTTTCTCTCTAAGCAATAAAGTTAATTTAACTTCTGCTATGTATTAGACAATGTGCTCAGCACTTGACAAATATTATCTTATTTGAGCCTCACAACAACCCTGAGAGGTAAGTGCTATTATTATCCCCATTTTACAGAGGAGCAAACTGAGGCAAATGGAAGTGAAGTAACTTAAGTCATCCAAAGGTCACTGTGTTGTCTAAAATCTAAATGTGGGTCCTAATCTGCCCTGCCTCCACCCCCCCCCCCTAGTTTTGGTGGGGAAGCTGGCTAAAATTACTGATAAATTCAGTAAGAGCTTAGGCTTTTAAGGATTTATTAAAGTGGATTAGAAGTTAGTGAAGAGAGAATCAATATAGCCAAAGAGAAACCCTTGCTTTTCTTAGCAATCCATGTGAAGTCCCTTACCATGCCAAAGTCCTAGACAGAAAAGGGAGGGGGGCCCTCCTGTTCTCTGTCTCTGCCGCCACCAAGCCAGTTCCTCACAAAAAAGAGATTGATCCAGCAAGCCAGCCTCACCTTCCTACTTCCTGTTTCCCTCCCCAAAAGGGGAGGTCATTCAAACTGATTGGGTGAGAGTGGTCTCTTGCTGATGTCAGTAGTACCTGCCTCTGAGAACAGTACCCCACTCAGGGCCAGCCAAGTGTGGTCTTGATTTTGATGGTCTTCAGGTGGGGCCCATTATTTGATCACAGTCACATAGCTACTAAGTGTCTGAGGCCAGATTTTAATTCCCATCTTCTTGACTCTAGACCCAGCTCACCATTCGCTGCCACTTAGGACAGTTGACCAGGTAATATCTAAGGTCCCTTCCAACCCTTAATCCGTAATTATATTAACCAACAGGATCATTATGAATTAGGCTTGAAATATGAAAAACAAAAAAGACATTCATTTAAGGAGTTGTGGAATCATAAATTACTATTGGAAAGGGTCCTAAAAGCCATATCTAGTAGCGCCCCCCCCCTCCCGTTTGACAGATGAAAAAACTGATGTTCAGAGACGTTAAATAATTTGACTAAGGCCATATAGGTATTAAGCAAAATGTACAATGGCATAATATTTATCCGATTAAAATTAAATAATTTAATTGCAATCACATATAATCTGAAAATGATAATACTATAAGAAAACAATGTATTGGCTATTATAATGAATTAACTTGAAGGTGAGTTTGAAAAGATAACAAGCAAATCTCTTATCTTCATTAGCAGAGACTTTAAGTTGAAGTAAAGAATATTGAGAGACTTTAAGTTAAAATAAAAAATATTCACAGTAGAAGAAATCACTGTCAGTTTAAGTATATTAATGTTAGGAATAGTAGAGTGTAAACTAGGTTAGGAAATGTTTTTCTTCAGTGCCCAAAGATTTTTTTAAATTGAGCCCACAAATATACAAATAAATGTAGAAAATGAATGATAGAGGATAGACTGAATTTATATTTTACAGAATTAAATTTAAAAATAACTATACACTCTAATATAGACTCTACTAGATAAAAAAACAAAATCTAGTAATGTGCTAAAATTGAACTGTATTGTTATAATACAAGAAAAATTGGATTATCAATTATATTAGGTAACAGAATTTGAATGGAAAAGCACTGAGAAAGATAAAAAAGGCATGATATAATGAAATAGTCTTGAATTTATGCCCCAAATAAAATGGATACTCAAATTAATCTCTGAGCTCAAAAGAATAGGTCTCCACTCATGTAGACTGCAATCCCTCCCCACCTTATCATCCAGCCACATTCTTGTTTGTGTCTTTCCACAAATCTAACAGAATATGTACTACATTCTAATGTCAACCAGACTTTTCCAGAACTAGTCTCTAACCTGTGAATGGCCAGAGCTGAACAGAGAAGGCCAAAGACAGGAGAGTCAGGAATTAAATAAAATTTTTTTTCAGAATGGGGAAAAGGGCTTGCAAGCAAGGAAGACCTATAAACACATGTACTGGGACCCCACCCCTAGTGGGGAAGGTGGGGGGGGGGTGGACCCAAGGTAATGTGGGGAGATCTCAATACTTATACTAATTGCTGCCCAGTGAGGTGTAGCCCTGACAACGAGGGAGCAGCAAGCATGTGACAAGTTTGATTCATTGCAGGATTTTCTGACTTTGTCTAGTGAGTGCTTGTTTTGGATCAGAGAACACCTGGTGAATTGTGTGACTAGCCCAGAGGGTGAGATCATCCAGAGGGTGATCCAAAAGGATTGTTATCCTGCTAAGCTCAGGGCATGGCTTAATTGCTGGGCCTTAGCTCTGGAAAACAGGGGCTCTAAATTTTATTTTGTCACCAGAGACCTTTTCTGGAGCTGTTTTTAGATCTTCAGTGTATTCATATGGAGTATTCCAGTTATATTTGTCTTGGACATGTTGCTGTATAAGTGAACCACCTCCTTTTCCTTGAACAGTGTATTTTATTGCTATTTCTCTCACACAAGTTCATATTGGTAATATATTACAACCTACTTTATACCCACTATATGTTTTTCTTCATCTAAGGGAAAGAAATGTATGCTACTTCTTACATTTTGAGAGAAAAGATTTCAAAGTGTTCAAAGAAAGGATAGGGTTCCCATGGATCAAAATTCTACTGGAATCATGCATGTACTGGGTTAGACCAGGTTAATTAAAATTGATCGGTTTAGATTTTTTAAAAAGCACTTATAGAACCTGAGTTCAAATCCAGCCTCAGACATTCAGGCATTAGCTGTGTGACCTTGGGCAAGTCACTTAACTCTCATTGCCTTGCAAAAACAAACAAAAACAAAACAAAACAAAAAGCACTTATAGAAGGTGGAAACAAAGGCAAATAAAAGAGTGAATAAAACTGTGTGGCATAGTCCTGTAAAAACAGCATTGAGAACATTATAGCTCAGAAGAAGCCAAGTGTTGATGAATGCTAACAACAAAAATGATGAGTTTTTTAGCTATATTGGGAAAAACAAAATAGGAAGAGAATAGTGTCAGAAATTTAGAGCATGAAGGGATCTTAGTCCTACCCCCATATTTTACAGGTAAGGAAACTGAAACCCAGAAAAATGAAGTGATTTGCCCAAAGTTTATGGTACATGCCCAGTCAAGGACTTAAACTCAGACCTTCTGGCTCTGTTTGGGGCAGAAAGAACAGTGATAATGAATGATGGAAAGAAGACAGAACTTATCATCTCTTATTATTTTTGTTTTTTTGTTTCTCCTGCCAAGGAGCTTTTTTTTTTTTTTTTTTTGGCTGGGCAATGAGGGTTAAGTGACTTGCCCAGGGTCACACAGCTAGTGTCAAGTGTCTGAGACTGGATTTGAACTCAGGTCCTCCTGAATCAAAGGCCAGTGCTTTATCCACTGTGCCACTTAGCTGCCCCCAAGGAGCATAATTCTGGGGGATTGTTTTTTGTTGTTATTGTTTTTTGGTGAGGCATTTGGGGTTAAGTGACTTGCCCAGGGTCACACAGCTAGTAAGTATCAAGTGTCTGAGGTCATATTTGAACTCAGGTCCTCCTGAATCCAGGGCTAGTGCTTTATCCACTGCACCACCTAGCTGCCCAAGCAGCATAATTTTTAAAGCGAAAAGGGAAGAATAAAAATTGCTAACAGGGAGTTGAAACCCAGTATACGTAAGAGAACAGCTAGCTGTCCCCTGGTAAATTCAAGTCACTTGTCTTGGAGGAGCTACACCCCAGGTTATTGAAAATAGTGGCATATGTGATTGCCCAGCCATAATCAGTAATCATAAATGTTCCAATTTATAAAAAAGACAATAAAAAGTAAATGTGCTAATTCATGAAAAAGGCAAGAATGGATTGTATAAACTGTAAGCCAGAGAGCTTGACTTTAATTGCCAACAAAACTTTAGAAGATATTATTAAAGAGATGGTTTATAAACATCTAGAAAAGATAGTAGCAGTTGTCAAGAGCTAGCTTGGCTTCATCAAGAACATTCATGCCAAACTAACTTCATTTCCTTTTTAATTGGATTACTAGACCAGTAGGTTAGAGAACTGCTATCTATACACTTCGCCTAGATTTTCTTGTGTCATCTTTGTAGACAAGATAGAGAAATGTGGGTGCCAGGTAAGTTGGTTTAGAACTGGACAAATCATTGGCCCTGAAGAGTAGCCATTACTACTTTGGCAGGAGATCTCTAGTAGGCCTTCTCTTGGACCTATTCTGTTTTTTCTTTTTCTTGTTTTTTTTGTGTTTGTTTTTGCGGGGCAATGAGGGTTAAGTGATTTGCCCAGGGTCACAGCTAGTAAGTGTCAAGTGTCTAAGGCCGGATTGGAACTCAAGTACTCCTGAATCCAGGGCCGGTGCTCTATCCACTGTGCCACCTAGCTGTCCCTGGACTCACTCTGTTTTAACAGTGATTTAGGTGAAGGCACAGATGGCATGCTTATATTATAACAAAACTGGAAGAAACTAACAGGCTAGGATGTTGGGCCAATATATTAAAATTAAGCTTAATAAGGATGTGTCTTATACGTGGACCCAACAACTGAATTTCACAAGTATAAATCGCAAGGGAGAAATAAGTATGACTAGACTTTGTGAAAAAAATCTTAAGTTTTTAGTGAACTGGTTTCTCAGTATGAGTCAGCAGGGCAGCCGAAAAAGCCAGTGGGGATGTTGGTCTGCCTTAAGTGGATCATAGTTTAAAAACATAGGAGATGGTGGTCCTATTGTATCCTGTCCTGGCCAAACTACATCTGGACTATTGTGTTGAATTCTAGGTCCTTGGGTTTGTTTTTGTTTGTTCCCGCCCCCCCCCCCTTGGTCCTGGGTTTTAAGGAGGCTGTTGATAAGACTTTTCAGGAGGATGCCTAGGATGGTGAAGGGGCTAGAAACCATGTTGTATAAGAATTGGTTGATAGTCCTGGAAATGTTAATCCTGGAGAAAAGAATCCTTACTGGGGGGCAGTATAAGTGTGTTCAAGCATTTGAAGGTTTGCCATATAGAAGAAGGTTTCCACTTTTTCCACTTCACCCAAGAGGATAGAATTAGAAATAAAGATGGAAGATACTCAGTGATACTGACTGGATATATACCATAAGGAGGAAATCAAAAACAGAAGGGATGGTCCCATTTTTCAAGAATATTTATAGCAGCTTTTTTTTTTTGTAGTTCAAAAAAATTTGAAACAAAGTGGATACTCATCAGTTGGTGAATTTTAAAATAAATAGTGGCATATAAATAAATGGAATGGAATATTACTCTGTAAGAAAATATGAATATGAAGAATTCAGGGAAACTTGGGAAGACATGAACAGGGCAATGTAAGCAGAATGAAGAGAACAAGGAGAGACACACTAAAAGATAACAAGACTAAAGTCATTGCAGTAACCAAAACAGAAAACTGATTATGAAAAGTAATCCTTTCATTTCATAGAGAGGGGAGGGACTCCAGGTGCTATTGGAGGCATGTACTGCCCGACATTGTCATTATATTGGTTTGGTTTGTTTTACATCTTCGGGTTGGGGAGGAAGGTGGGAGAAAGATTATTGGGCAGTAATAACAGTATAAAAGAAGCATCAGTAAGGCATTTAAAATTTTTAAATTGAGTTACAGGTTTTTATGTGGATAGAAATAGAGAAAGGTATTTTAGACATAAGGGAAATTTTCCTAGCAATTAATAGTAGTCTAGAAGCAAAATGGTCTGCCTTGGAGTAGACCTCTGACTATTACAGTGTGTTCCCTATTACTACAGGTCTTGAAGCAGAGATTGAATGATCTTTTCTTAATGGGCATCATAGTAGAACTTAGATAAAAAGGCTTGTGCATGAAGCTGCAAATTTTTGTAATGTACAGCTAGCATTTTAAATAAAGTGTGGAAATTTATTTTAATTTGGGGATCCTACCTTTGGGCTGAGATTAAAAAGCCTTAGGTCCTTAGGGTCTCTTCTGTGTGGGAGGTGCTGTTGCCCCTCCCCCTCTGCTTCAGCTGAGCCAAAAAGCCTCGTGGGCTGTACAAGACAGGTCAGACAGCTGGGGTAAAAAAGCCCCCAGTTCCCTCAGACCTGAGCAGAGCTATCCGAGAGATCCTGGGCTCTTCCAAGCTGGGCTCTGGCATAGCCTGTGCTGAGGTACGTGATGCTCGAGTGTCCCCCCAGCCCCAGCCGCAGCTCTGGCTGGTGGATTAGTTTGGTGGGTGTGGGGGGTAAAAAAAGCCCAGAGATTTGAGTGGAGAAAAGAAAGATAGATAGATAGATAGATAGATAGATATATGTATATATATATAGAGAGAGAGAGAGAGAGAGACACAGAGACAGAGACAGACAGACAGACCTGGGGGTTAGACAAAGAGGGGGGCTGAGAAGAGGACGGGAGGCTGCTGACGAGATTAGAAAGGTTAGAGGTGGCAGACGAGAGATGGGGGCTACAAGGACGCAGGAGAAGGCTAAAGGACTATGAGCAGAGAAAAGAGAGGCCGAAGGGCAGACTGATGGAGCAGACAGATAGAAGGTCAGTGAGAGAGAAACAAAGGGGTTCAGCAGTGGCAGTAGAAGCAGGGAGATTTACAAAGTGAAAGGGGCTCAGTTAGAATAAAGGACCTGAGTGCCCTAAGGCAAGAGGCTGCTAAGGCCCTTATTGTATTAAAGAAGTTCCAGGCACAGCAGGTGGGAAAGAGATGCAGTGGAAAAAGATGCACCACAATGCAGTCAGGTTGTACATTTTATTTCCCTGTATTCTTAATTTTAAATAGTATCTCATAAATAAACTCTGCTTTGATTATTTAGTTAAGAGGCTTCTTAATCTTTTGCTTATCAATTTTGGGAGTGGAGCAGTGTGGTGGAACTTTATAAACGGCCCACATTAAGTTAAAAGCAGTCAGATAGCCAGTCAGTCAAAAGTCTCCAGATTAGTCACTCAGCTTTAGCCCCCAAATTAGCCCCAGTCATCAAAAATATTTCTACAAAAGTATGTAATAAATTTAGCATATAGCTTTCAAAGCTGTCCTTTTTGTCCTTGATTCTTTTTTTTTTTTAAGTGAGGCAATTGGGGTTAAGTGACTTTCCCAGGGTCACACAGCTAGTAAGTGTTAAGTGTCTGAGGCCAGATTTGAACTCAGGTACTCCTGACTCCAGGGCCGGTGCTCTATCCACTGTGCCACCTAGCTGCCCCGTTCTTGATTCTTTATAGACTTCTTTCTAATCTCTCGGAGCATTTTTTTTTTAACTGCTTCATTTTTTTGGTCCTTTTTTTACTGATCCTTTTTTTTTCCATCAACTCTATTCTTAACTGCTTTTTTCCTTTTACCTACCTCCCCAAACTGAAAAAGAAAAAAGAAAAGAAAGAAAATCAAAACAAATTCTCACAGTGGCCATATTAAAAAACAAAACAAAACATTCTTAGTCTGCATTTTGAGTCTCACTTTTCTGTTAGGAGGTAGGTTGCATGTCCCATAATTTCCCCTCTGGAGTCATGGGTAGTCCTTGGGTTGTTCAGAGTTCATAAGTATTTTTCTTTTTAAAATTTAATTTTTTTCAATCAAGTTTATTTTTTTGTCTCCAGCCACCCCTCCATTGAAAAAAAGAAAAATAAAACCCCTTGTAATAAACATGCACAGTCAAGCAAAATAAATTCTCACATTGTCCATGTACAAATATATACATCTTGTTCTAAATTTTGAATCCTTCCTCTCTGTCAGGAAGGTAGGTTGGTTATTGAGTTTATCAAATTTCTTAAGTCTTTTAAAGTTTGTCTTTACAGTCACTTCACTCTGAATCAGTTCATAAAAGAATTTTTAGGTTTCTCTGAAACTATCTCATTTGTCATGTTTTTTTGGAGCACTGTAATATTGTATGACATACATATGCTATAATTTATTTAGCCTTTTTGCAGTAGATAGGCATCCCCTTAGTTTTTTAGTTCTGTACCATTACAGAAAAGAGCTGCTCTAAATATCTTTGTACTTATGGGTCCTTTTTCCTGTCTTTGATAGCCTGGAAAAAGAATTAAGAAGTTGGGAGATTGAAAATGATCTGAGGACAAAAAATAGTTGCTTTTTACCTAGATTGGTTGTTTATAGCTTCTATTTCTTCCTTTTAAAACTGCCCGTTCATATCCCTTTACCATTTATCAGCTGGGGAGTGGCACTTGTTTAAATTTGAATCCATTCCTTTGGATATGTTTTATATGAAAAATTTTATCAAAGAAATTTTTTGCAAAAAAAATTTTCCAGTTAAATTCTCATCTTAGTTGCATTGGTTTTGTTTGCTGAAAAAACTTTTTAAATTTTATGTAATAAAAGGTATCTATTTTAATCCTTTTTATCTTTTGTTTGGTTGTGAACTCTTCCCCTTTCTAGTATTCAGGACTTAATTGGTAGTGTCATCTCCAAATAGGATCATTTTGACAAACTATCCCAAACCCTATACAGAACAAACTATCCAGACTCTGTACAGAACATCCTTCATGACACTTTTTAACACTGTAGATGAGAATGTCTCCCACAATTCTCCCTGAATCATTCAACAGTATTCTTCCTGTAGTTGCATCTTAGCTTACTTAAGGAGAGCTTTTAAGATTGAATTTTTTCTTACCAAGTCAAATATTATTTTAAAATCAACAAACAGTAAACATAAGAACCTTATGTTCTCTGCTCCTTCTATCACAGATATCATACTAAAGATGGTTTGCCATAGAAATGTTCACCAAACGTGACTTCTCTTTGTATCTAAACCATTATCATAAAGATTTTTTTAAAGATGTGAAAATAAATATGTAGATTGGTTGTTACTGATTTTGCTTTGGTCACCTTTTGGGTGGGCAAGTATTGTTTTAATCTTTTCCATTCTTTTGGATTCCCCCCTCCCCCTTTTAGACATTTTGATAATCAGTCAAATTTGTGTAGCCTTCAGTACTGACTTGTCCTGTTTATGTTAGTCACTTCTAGGTGTTTCTCATTGCCAATTCTTCATATAATGAATATGTTAAGTACTGAAATGGTAGAAATCTGCAGTCTCTTTTTGTTAATGAGAACAAATCACTACAGAAACGTTGGGTGATCTGTTCCATTTTGTGACTGTTCTTATTCTGATTTTTACCTACAAATGCTCTTAGCATCTTCTGGTATGGGTTGTATCTATCTTGTGCCAAACTCTTTCCAGGCTCAATTTCTCCATAACTCCCCCACTTTTTTTTCTTTTTGGTACCAGCCAGTGCTAACACTGTTATCCCATCTCTCCATTTGTTTAGAAGACTTAGCTGCATAAGGTCTTTGAGAATTCCTTTGGCTTATTAATTGTTTTGCATCGTTAAGTTTCTCTGAGGAATTATAGAAGTCTTTCATCCATCTCCCATTCTTCAAAGTTGGTAGCTTATTTAAACAGAACAGATTGAAGCTGTTTTAACTGTACAGTCTTCTCATCTTTTTTTCTCCCCTTAATTTGATAGGTTTTTTGTTCTAATTTGGTCTGTGTTTTAACCAATCGATAATCTACAGACAGCTGTGTTGTTTAAAATCTAAATGTGAGTTCTAATCTGCCCCCCCCCCCCCATTTTGGCGGGGAAGCTAGCTAAAATCACTGTTAAATTCAGCAAGAGTTTAGGCTTTTAAGGATTTACTAAAATATATTATAAGTTAGTGAAGAGAGAGAGAGAGATTGAGAACAGATTCCTTATAGCATGGAAAATCCTAGCTTGGATCTATTCGGTATAGCCAGAGAGAAAAAACCAAACTTCCTTTCCTAGCAGTCCACGTGAAATCCCTCACCATGCCAAAATCCTGGACAACCAGGGGGACCCCTCCTTTTTTTCCCCGTCTGCCACCACGCCAGTTTCTCCATGAAATGAGAGTGCTTCAGCCAGCGAGCCTCCTTCCTACTTCCTATCTCTCTCCCTGAAAGGGGAAGTCCTTCAAGCTGATTGGTTGAAAGTGGTCTCTTGCTGATATCAGTAGTACACAGCCTTTGAGAAGAACACCCCACTCAGGGCCAGCCAGGTGTGGTCTCCATCCAATCACCCTTAAGTAGGTACTTAGTTTCTTAGCCTCACCCAATTCAAACAATTCTAAATCAATCCTCAGGTGGGACCCCTGGGCATCTGCCAAATCCCATTATTTTATCACACAGCTGCTTCTGAAATGACCACTATAGCTAATCATTTCCTTTCCATTATTCAATTTCTCCTTCATTGTCTTCTTTGTCTTCGTCATTTTCATTGTTGTCATTTGGTGCTTACCATGTCCATTGCCTTCTGATTTTCTTGAAGAAAGCAAAATATTCTTGATGGACAGGAACAGAGGTTTTGAATAGTCCACAACCCTTTGGTTTCTCTCTTTTTAGTGAGGCAAGGGTGCCTGCTATGGGATAGCATAAGACCAACTTTGCCCTGTCAATGGGGCATCCCAAGGTCAGAAGTTTTTAGCAATTTACATTGAGCTAGGGATCCTATATGAGTTCTCCAGCATGAACTAACTGCCTGAAAGTGCTTGGGGTTTTCCAGATGCTATCTATCTGAAGCCAGAGTTTGATTGTCCTACCTTCAGAGGTGCAAAAGTGTTATGCAGCATTGCCAGGTTAGCAAAGATCTGGGACAAATATTCTCCTCAGCACCATGGACTTTGGAGTCCCCTGGTGGGGGCTGTTGTTTGTCTTTCATTCTGGAAGAGGACCAATGACATCAAGAAGGTGATGTCTTGACTTGCAAGTGAATTGGATTTAAGTGAGGCAGGGCTGTGTAGAATCATCAGCCTCACTCTCCACCAGAGTTATCTGAGTTGAGTGCAAGACGTAGGTCAGGGCGACTGGAGAGGGCTCCAGGTGCAGTGAGGAGACCTTGGGCTTTTTGAGCTAAGGTCTTTCCCAGGTCTCAGTTTGTCTGAGGCAAAACCCGTTTGGTGATTCGGTGATTTAAAGCTAGGTAAGAAATGAGGCACAAGTTTGTCTACTCAAAAAAAAAAAAAATCTGGGAGAAGAAGACCCTCAGGGTTTCTGGCCAGAACAGAAACAATCGCTATTTATACTCATTCTGAGTCATCATAACCCCAAAAATGCCCAAGTAAAACTTGGGCTGGAACCTGTTATTGGCCACTCAGTGAGAGCCAGAGTGATATGAGTGTAAGGCATACTCAGGTAGCACCATTTGAATCCCAGTGGGCTTTATCAAAACCTGGTTTTCCAGAGTTCTATTTCAAGAAATCCTTAATGAGACTGACTACATGGGTCAAAAGAGTTAATTGTTCCAGGTTTGGGGAGGGGGAAATGATAGAACAAATAAGTAGGGAAGAGAAAAAAATCTGGGAGCAACCTAGCATGCAAGTGGTCCTTGGTTAGAGTCCAAATCTGGATGTAAGGTGAGCAAGTGTAGACCAAAATCTGGGCTAGGTCAATATCAAGATGTCACCAAAGTCCTGAAAGCCTGAGACAAAAGAGAAAACATAGTTGCAGGAGCTAGAAAACTTCAGGCTCAAAAGTTCATTCCAGGATAGATGGCAAGATAGATGCCACAGTAGTTGACCATATGGATTCTGGTAGTGTTCTTCACCCTGTATAGTGCTGACATGCCAGAGAGGTCTGCCAAGCGTCCTCCTGACTTAGGGCCTGAAAAGGGCTAGATGCCAGAGGCAGCACTCTGCTCACCAGGATTGGACAGTTTAGTAGAGTCTGACAGGGCCTGTGCTCTGCTGACATAGGCTGTATGATCCAAGGTCATCTTTATGCCATTAGGCATCTGAGGAATACTTTTGAGGTAGGGAAATACTAATAGAGGTAGTGAATTCATTAAACTTTCAGTTTGAAAGATAAATATACTCCCCAAATTGTATTTTATACTGGATATAAACAGCTAAAAAATAAAGTGAAAAAAAATATATATTTTAAGTGACCAAAAAATTGACTGTTTGGGTAATAATGTCATGTAGGACATTTGCACAAAACTTTTTTGTTTAGAATTCAATTTTTTCCAAATTACATGCAAAAACAAATTTTGACATCAGGGTTTTTTTTAAACTTTGTGTTCCACCTTCTCTTCCTCCCTCCCTCCCCACTCCAACCCCCAAGAACTAAAGCAAATCAATATAAGTTATACATGAGTAGTCATGCAAAACATCTCCACATTAGCCAGGTTATGAAAGAAAACAGAAAAAAATAAAACTTCAGATTAAGGAACTATCAAAAATATTTTTGCTTCAATCTGTTTTCAGATACCATCAGTTCTTTCTCTGTAGATGGAATGCGATTTTCATAAGTCTTTCAGAGTTATCTTGGATCATCGCATTGCTGAAAGATCATCTTACACTATTGCTGTTATTTTGTATATAGTACATTTCACTCTGCATCAGTTCATGTAGGTTTTTCCAAGTTTTTCTGATAGCATCCTGTTCATAATTTTTTGTTTGTTTCTAATAAAATAACTAACAAAAATAATTATGTTTCAATCTGTATGCAAATGCCATCAGTTCTCTCTGTAGATGGATTGCATTTTTCATAAGACCTTCGGAGTTTTCTTGGATCATTGCATTGCTGAAAATAACTGAGTCATTCACAGCAGTTCATCTCACAATATTACTGTTATTCTGTATGCATCAGCTCACACAGGTCCCTCCAAATCTTTCTGATAGTATCCTCGTAATTTTTTTTTATAGTAAACTACATTCATATAGTACTTTAAAGAGAGATTTCCTTACAATGAACCCATAAGGTTGATTATTGCAACAACAGTGATAGATGACTTTTATGTAGTACCTTAAATTTGACAAAGAATGCACAAAACTTTTGAAGTCGATTTCACTAGTGCCTGGGTACTTTCCCCACCTAATATTGCAGCCCTTCCTTGTCTTAGTAAAAAGTTCTTCATGAGATGCAATGGCCAAAAAATTTTATCATCCTTGTGGCCCAACCTTCCGGTGAGGATCCTCTCTGAACTTAGCCGGACGAGTCCTAAGAAGATAGTATTGGTACCTAGCTCAGAGGGCCTCTAAGTAAATCTGTTCCTGAATTTGTACTCTACTAGCATAGTCTTTGAGAATCTAGAGTCACCCTCCATAGGCATCAGAGTTAGACTTAAGTGAAGGAATGTAGTCCTATATGAGACCTACATAAATGGAGTCACAAAACATTAATGGTAGAAGTAATTATTGAACAAATGAGAATACCTTATTCTTGATTAGACTACTTAAGGTAAATATGACAATACCCCATCCTAGTTAATTTATTAGACATAATACAATATTGATGAAAATACTAATAGCATAACAGAACTAGATAAAATAACAGTGAAATATATATACATACGTGTGTGTGTGTGTGTGTGTGTGTAGAGAAAGAGAGAGCAGTCAGGATTCTAAAAAACAATGTGTGGAGGAAGCAGAGGAAAGGTGAACTTTAACACATACATTCAAAAGCAACATTTCTAAAAATGTCTTTTTCCAGTGTAAAATATATGCGTGTGTTTCTCTGTGCCTTTCCCTTTGGAAACTCCCTCCATTATGACATTTTAGCTTGTTATCTATAAATTTAGAGTCTCAGAGTTTTACTGAAGGCACTGAGAGTATCTCAAAAACCCACATCTTCCTAATTCTGAGGTTAGTTCTCTATAGAGAAAGAGAGAGGGGGAAGGAGGGAGGAAGGAAAGGAGAGGGGGGGAGAGAAAAAGAGACAGATTTTTGTAGCCCTGTGACAGAATAGAGAATTCAGAAATAGGTCCAAATGTACTGATCTTGGTTTTGCCATTTACTTTTTTTCTCTCTCTCTCTTTTCTTTTTAAAACGGGGCAATGGGGGTTAAGTGACTTGCCCAGGGTCACACAGCTAGTAAGTGTCAAGGGTCTGAGGCCGGATTTGAACTCAGGTACTCCTGAATCCAGGGCCAGTGCTTATCCACTGCACCACCTAGTCACCCCTGCCATTTACTTTCTATGTGCTCCTTGAGCAAGTCATTTAGCCTCCCTTTCCTTACTTTTAAATTATTAGATGATAATTAGATAATAATAAATTAATAAATAAATTAGGGCTGCTCACTACAATATTCCAGAGGCTCTCTGTGAATTTCTGGAATTTTAAAAATGAGAATATTTAATCAGTTCGACCTTTCCATTCCAAATCCTACATTTGGTAGTAAAGGCCTCTCCAAACCTGTGTTTATGTTGTAATTCAGTATCTACCCTAGGAAAGGGAAAAGGAAACAATCTAGACACATGCCTTATATGTCCAAATAAGAATTTTAAAAAAAAATTTTTTTAATCATAAAAGTATTTTATTTTCCAATTACATGTAAAGATAGTTTTCAACAATTGTTTTTATAAGATTTTTAGTTCTAAATTTTTCTCCCTCTGTCCCTTCTGTCCCCCCTCCCCAAGACAGAAAGCAATCTGATATAGGTTATATACGTACAATCACATTAAACATATTTTTTGCATTAGTCATGTTGTGAAAGAAGAATTAGAACAAAAGGCCCAATGAGAATTATTAAAAGAGATTCTCTACAACCAAGTGAGGCCTCAGACAGGAGGAATGCTGTGGCTATCCAAGTCTGCACAGATTTTGAGGTAGTAATGTGGCAACTCCCCAGATGGCTTCCCAGAATTCCTCTTTTCTACAGGAAGTTCTATGTGTGATTTGTGATGCTCCTGTGCTTTTGGGGGTGTTTCAGAGTGGTAACTGATGAGAAAGAAAAGCGTTTTTTCTGTTAATCTTGGCTTCCAGATTTTTGCTTGGGATGTTTTAACATCGTAATTGGTTGAGGGGATAAAAGGACTGTTAGCTGGGAACGTGGGAAGAGACTCTGACCCAACCTATAGCTGACTTTGGGCCTGTTCCCACTCCCCTGCCTATGAGATTATGAGCTCAAAGAAAGAACAGAGGTACTCTTTTTCATGTTCTAAATTATTGATTTGGGTCTTAACATCTCTTGAACTAGCCTTCAGACTCTAAAACAGGCTAGAGGAATGATGCCACAGTTAACATTCACTCATGGCCTTTTGTTCAATATTTGATACATCTTGAGGTATCATACCAATGAGATAGACCAGTAGGTAATAACCAAAGCTAAGCCAAGCTGTAACACAACTAAATGGCCTTTGAGGTCTCTTCTACTTCCAATCTGTGAACTTTTGTGGGGTTTTTTTTGGCAGGTTAGTGAGGGTTAAGTGACTTGCTCTGGGTCACATAGTTAGTACGTGTCAAGTGTCTGAGGCCAGATTTGAAAGCAGGTCCTCCTCAATCCAGGGCTGGTGCTTTAACCACTGCACCCCCTAGCAGCCCCCTGAATCTGTGAACTTTAATCCTATGTAAAAAACATGTATAATAAAACTGGTAGAATTGAACAGTGAGGAAGAGTCATTGTTTAATAAATGTAATTGGGGAAATTATGTAATAATATAGGAGAAAATTAAATTCATATTAATAGAAGTTCCATTAATTAATAATTTAAACATTAAAGCAATAAATGAATAAATGAAACAGCTGGAGAAAAAGAATCATACTTATCCAAAATGTGGAGAAAATTTTTTTATTTTAATTGAAGCATTTTTAAAATTATCAGAACAGGTTTGATGTGTTTAGTTTTCTAAAAAATAAGATATATGGGGCAGCTAGGTGATGCAGTGGATAAAGCACTGGCCCTGGATTCAGGAGGACCTAAGTTCAAATCCGCCTCAGACACTTGACACTAGCTGTTTGACCCTGTGCAAGTCATTTAACCCTTGTTGCCATGCAAAAATAAATAAATAAATAAATAAATAAATAAATAAATAAATAAGACATACAACAAATATAAAAATTAAGAAAAATGAAAGCAACAGAATAGGGGAAGGATTCACGATAAATATAATGGATAAAAAACTCCAGAATTTATGTGAAACAGAAATAAGTCTATAAGAACAGTACTCTAGGGGCAGCTAGGTGGCACAGTGGATGGAGCACCGGCCCTGGAGTCAGAAGTACCTGAGTTCAAATCTGGCCTCAGACACTTAACCCATGCTAGCTGTGTGACCCTGGGCAAGTCACTTAACCCCAATTGCCTCACTAAAAACAAAACAAACAAACAAACAAACAAAAAAGAACAGTACTCTATCTCTAATGGACAAATGGTCAGAGTTTATGAACAAACAATTCAGTATGTTGTAGTGGAAAGAGCACAGACTCTGAAGTCAGAGGATATGGATTCAAATTCTGCCTCTGATACTTTGTGTCTTTGTAACCCTAGCAATTCACTTACTATGGCCCTCAGATTCCTCATTTTTAAAATGAGATTGGACTAGATGTTCTCTGTGGTCCTCTTCACTTCAAAATCTATAATCCTATGAAAAAAGAACATACTTAATTTTTGGGAAAATGTTCAATCACTAATAGTTAAGGAAATTCTCATTTAAACAACTATAGGGATTACTTAACCAAAGTGAATGTAAATGATTAAGCCCAGTGCTAAGGTGCAACTGTGGGGAAATGAGTATACTCACTGCTGACATCAATACAGATTACAATAATTTTTGCTGAAGAGTAATCACATGGGAGTTTTAATGTTCATTCATATTGTTTGATTTCATAATCCCAGTATTTGGTGTATTCCCCAAGAAAATATTTTGATTTTTTTTTTTTTTTTTTGGTGAGGCAATTGGGGTTAAGTGACTTGCCTAGGGTCACACAGCTAGTAATTGTTAAGTGTCTGAGGCCAGATTTGAACTCAGGTACTTCTGAATCCAGGGCCGGTGCTCTATCCACTGCGCCACCTAGCTGCTCCCAAGAAAATATTTTAGAAGAAAGTACCTGTTTTTTACAAAGATATTTCTATTTATTCTAAATATAATAAGAAAAAACCCCCCAACATTTGGGGAATGGCTAAGCTGACTGAGATACACATTCTCAGTAGTGCATTTGTGTTGCTATAAAAGGATAGATTTAACTTTGCAAAATTTTTTTAAATGCCATATGAATCTTGAGTTATATTGATTTTAGTGTTACAAGTATGTATTTTTGTGGAAGAAAATTTCACAGTTGTTACCCAAGCATATTTGAAATAACCATATTCAGTCTTTTTCTATATTTTTGTAGTTCTTTATGCAAATATCTTTTTCATATTGGAAAGATTTGTAGTTGATTTAATCCTAGGATCAAAAAATAACAATTCTTTTCCTCTTTTAGTTCTTTTTATCTCAGTCCGATGAAGAACGTTATGAAAAGGAAGAAAGACCTGAGGTACAACAAGAAATTTTGAAAAGAGTAGCAAAAGAATTACCTGTCTACACTATGACTTCAACAAGATGTAAGCAAAATAGATCTTTAGCTTTCAGCAGCTGTATTCACTTCCATAATGAGATATATCGACTTATCTGTGACTGTTGGGGTCGTTCACAAATAGTATTCTGTTGATCATCTCTTTATAATGAGGCATTCACTTTTCTTGCTCTCCCATTTTCTTTATTTCTTTCCCTCTCCCCCAATGCTAGCACTATTTTTATCTTTGTTAAATAAAAAATATTGAAAATGTCCATTTACCAATATACTTTTTTTTCCTTTCTTTCTTTCTTTTTTTTTAAGTGAGGCAATTGGGGTTAAGTGACTTGCCCAGGGTCACACAGCTAGTAAGTGTTAAGTGTCTGAGGCTGGATTTGAACTCAGGTACTCCTGACTCCAGGGCCAGTGCTCTATCCACTGTGCCACCTAGCTGCCCCACCAATATACTTTTAAAAGGAAAATACTCAGTGATTTATAATTTACAGTTATTATTGATAAAATAACTATCATCTGTATATAGCATTTTATAAATATTGCCTCAGTTTTTCCTCACAACAACCCTGTGTGGTAGGTGCTATTAATATCCCCATTTTACAAATGAAGAAATTGAGGCAGAGAGAGGTTAAATGACTTGCTAGGGTCACACAGCTATTATGTGTCTAGGGCCAAATTTTAACTCAGGTCTTCTGTATCCAGGTTGAGTGTTCTACTACCAGCTCCCTTTCTCACTATTTGAAAGCAATGCTTATTCTTTAAGTGAGAAGGAAGAAGTGTCTGTAAGGGAATGGTCATCAGTGTCAAGGGCTGTAAAAAAAGTAAAGGAAAGACTTCTTCCCAAGATAGCTGCCCACACATTTGCTCCAACAAAACCTGAAAAACTAAAGGAAGTTACTTCACCCACTCCAGGATTGCACAAAAAGGCAGAAAGAAGCCCATAGGCAATAAGAAAGGAGGCCCCCATCAAAATCAGAGCCAGTACAGACAAACAAGGCTATAACTTCTCAGCAAGATCAGATACTGGCTAGAGATTTGTATAGACTGCAAACCTTTGTGCACAGAAGTAACAAACAGAAGGTCCCCCCAGGATGATTGTTGTAGTTGTTTATCCTTCATTTTCAAAGAGGACCATGACATCAGGGTGATGTCATGATTTGCACTGAATTGGATTTAAGTAAGGAAGGGCTGTGTAAGGTCATCAACCTCACTCTGCCCTCCAGAGCCATCTGGGTCCAGTGGCAAGATATAGATCAGGACAACTGGAGGTGGCGCTGGATGTTTAAGGCAATTGGGCTTAAGTGACTTGCCCAGGGTCACACAGCTAGTAAATGTTTGAGCTAGGATTTGAACTCAGGTCCTCACAACTTCAGGGCCAGTGCTCTATCCATTTAGCCACCTGCCTGCCCAGGGTGATAAAAACAAAGGAGGCCTTGTAAATGACTGGCAGTGGTAGCAACCAGTCAAGCGTGGCAGCACTCAGACTGAGACATCCCTAGGAGCCCTACCACTCTCCTGAGATACCATCAGGGACCCTAAATTTCCAGAGATCTGAACCTCAAAAATCCCAGGAGGCCTGAACACAGATCCACACAAGAACCTAGGTGAATTTAGCATGAGAACAAACAGGGCCCACCATCTCATCTAAAAGAACAGAAAGGGATGGAGCCTAGCTAGCCCTGGCACAAAGCTCCACTTCAGAACTAATGCTGGAGAATAAATTTGAAAATACAACAGCAATTATAAAGATTTATTGTAGATCCATGGATACTTAGAAATCTAACATAGAAGAAGAGAATAACTCCCTAACAACTTCAAGCAGGTATTCAAAGGAAAAAAAGAGAATTTCCTACAAGGTCTACATGAATACCTAGAAGAAATTAAGAAAAAAAAATTAATGGGATAAAAGCTCTGAAAGAGAGACTTAGAAGATGAATAATTAGCTTAGAAAAGAAAGTAGTAAAGATTACCCAAGTACCAACTCTATGAAAACTAAAATAGATGAAATAAATCACTTTACTCCATGAGACATCAAGAAATATCAGAACAAAATAAAAAGAATTGAAAAAATTGAAGAAAATGTAACGTGTCAAAAACAACTTACTTGAGGAGCAGCTAGATGGCACAGTGGATGGAGCACTGGCCCTGGAGTCAGGAGGACCTGAGTTCAAATTCAGCCTCAGACACTTGACACTTACTAGCTGTGTGACCCTGGGCAGGTCACTGTGATGTTTAAAATCTAAATTGTGGTCGCCTTAAATTAGAAGCTTCAGCACCAGTCTTTGGGCATTAAACATTTATTAAAGCATTAAGGGATAGCTAGGTGTGATTACAATCCAATTAACTTGAAGTAGGCTAATCAGCAGTCAATCACTCTCACTTGATTCAATCAGTCTAGATTAATCTCCAGGTGGATCTTTGAGTATCTGGGAAATCCCATTATTTCATCACATCACTTAACCCCAGTTGTCTCAAAAATTTAAAAAGGGGGGGGGGGACACACCAACTTACTTGAGAAACAGGTCAAGGAAAGATAATTTAAGATTTACTGAACTCCCTGGAAATTGTTTTCTTAAAAAAAGCAGCCTGAACATTTCAAGAAATTAATGAAAACTTTCAGATGTACACGACCAGATGGCAAAGTAAAGATGGAAAAGAATCCACTGACTCCTGAAAGGAGTCTAAAAAAGAAAAATCCCTGGAATCTTATAACGAATAATTCAAATTCTCTAAAATGAAAGAAAATATGTAAGCAGCCAGAAAAGAATTCAGGTATCAGGGAACCACAGTTAGGGTTACACAAGACCTAGCAACTTCTAATTTAAACTAGAAGAAATATTGGAATACAATATTCTAAAAGGTATAGGCTTACAGCCAAACATAACTTATCTTGAAAAACTAAATATAAACCTTTTGGGAGGAAAACAGATTTTTCTTTAATGGAATAGAGGATTTGTAAGTATTCATGATAAAAATGTGAGAACTGCATTAAGAACTTCAAAATGCAAACATTGAAGTCAAAAGAAACCTGGAAAAGTTTAATTTACTTGAGCTTTCAAAAGCAGCCAAAGGAGAATGCAGTGCTAACATTCTAATGTTAGCTTCTGGGGCAGCAGCATGTGATAGGCCTCAGGAGAGTATGGAGGCCCAGGATTGTAATAACACTTTTCCTTAAGTTCGATACTAAATTCAATAATTAATTCTCTGACAAAAACAACCTCTGTAATCCTCAACTATCAACAGAATTTCAATAAGTGAAACTCCTACAGGAAGCAGATGGGCTGTGTTCTATACACTTCAGATACATTTCTTTTGCCAGATTCATCATAGAGACATTTGTGGTATAACAGAAAGAATGCATTTCAAGAGAGCTAAATTCTAGGCTTAGCTTTACCACCACCTAGCTATGTGGCCATTAACAGTTAATTGGTCATTGAACCTTCCATAGCTTCAGTATTCTTAACAGTAAAATGAATAGGTAAATTTGAGTGATCCTAATGCCCTTTCCAGTTCTTAACATCTTAACATTTTATTCCTTTGTGTTATTTTAAAGTTCTTAGTTAAAAGTAATTTGTTCTATAAATGAGTTTAGAAAGTTAATTTGAGGTTTATTTATTGAAGTTAATTAAGCAATATTTTGTCTATTTTAACAGTTGTCTTTTTTATTCTTGATTTAGTAATCAGATATTGTGAAAAATGTCAGCTGATTAAACCTGATCGATGTCACCACTGCTCTGTATGTAACAAGTAAGTAACTTTGATCAGCAGCTTTTATTTTCACTGAGCCATATTAATGTTACATACATACTGAGTTTTATATTTATACCCTAGTTCTAAAACTTTATAGTCACTTCTTTTTTTTTTTGGTGGGGCAGTGAGGGTTAAGTGACTTGCCCAGGGTCACACAGCTAGTAAGTGTCAAGTGTCTGAGGCCGGATTTGAGCTCATGTCCTCCTGAATCCAGGGCCAGTGCTCTATCCACTGTGCCACCTAGCTGCCCCCTACAGTCACTTCTTGAAGTAAATAATGCAATTATTTGCTCTGAAGAGTGGATGAAGGGTCTTGGATAAGCTATATATCATTCCCATCACCTAAGAGACCTCAGATGTATCACCTTGATCTGTGCTTACTAATGTGAGCTTAATCTTCTAGGCTGGTGCACAAAAAAAGCAGTCATGAGCATGCTGTAATAACCTGACTTTTGAGAAACCTTCTGGGTCTTCTCAGAGTAAGAAGAGTTCATAGTAGATGAGTTGACGCATCATTTGACATTGAGGTTAAGGTATAACAAATAATATGACAATTTAATCATTTCCCTCAACTTATTTTCTCATTATTTATGACAGTTTTTGTTGGGAATGGATTTACCTCATGCCACCATTCACCCCTCCATTGCCCTTCAAGTGAACTATAACTTTAATTATTCAAACCCTATAATATTCCGTATAAAAAGGAAGGCTATTCAAGCACTTTTGGAATACCGTGGATATATTTTAAATGAACTCATCCAGTTTTTTTATTAATTCCAGAAGAGCAGTTCTGCCCTATACTTTAATGGTTTGTAAGCAGTTCTGCCCAATACTCATAGTAATTTTTACTATGGTTTTCCTTGTTTATCTTAACTACTGTTAATCTGGCCCATAGTTCAGAACTTAGCCTAAAGATTAGTGCTCACAGGGCTGTCTTTCACCTTTCTTAGAGAATACCTTGCTACTGACCATAACTGTTGTTTAAAATGTTGAATTTTATATTTAAAGGAAGCTTAGAAGCTGATTTGTTCAAAGGAACTAAATCCCACTAAATTTATAGTCTTTTAAAAAAAAAAATTCTGCCCCACATTTAGATACAACAAAGTACAACTAAAACAAATAAACCAGCTCCAATAAGCCAGGCAGCTTAGTTTCCAAAACAATAAAATAGATTTACAAGTTTTGCTTGTCAGTGAAGCTTGAATCTATCTATAGCAATAAAGTTGTAAATTTTAAGACCTGTTGAATCTCAAATAAACTATTAAAAACTTATATTTTGTACAGTTTTAAATCTTCATAATTCCATAGGAAAATGCTTTAAAATAAGTTGTATGCCCTTTAGTGGTTTCACTCATGTGTCTTTTAAAACTTCAGTGCTGAAACAGTACAAAATCTCTAGCCTGCTACTGGTCTCCATGTCTTGGTCCTCTCCCCATCTATTCCATCTTCTACTCATCTGCTAAGGTGTTTTTTCTAAAGCATGGTTCTGACCATGTCTCCCACACCCCCTGCTCATGGAGCACCAGTGGCTTCCTATTACCTCCAGGATCAAATATAAACTCCTTTATTTGGTATTTAAAGCTTTTCATAAGGTACCTTCTACACTGCCAGTCTCCTTACTCCCATTTACTTGATGATTCAGCTACACTGACCTCCTTACAATTCCATAAACATGACACTCCATTTCCTGTGTCTGTGCCTTTGTCCTTGTTGTTCCCCCTTCCCATGCCATGTGGGGTATATTCTGCCCCTCACCTCATCCTCTTAGTTTCTCTGACTTTCTTCCAGACTCAGTTCAACTCCCACTTTATGCAGGAAGCCTTTTCTCCTTCATCCACTCCACTCTGCTTCCCCTAACCCCATCCCCTGGCAAATGGTTAGTGCTTTCTCATATTAGATTAATTTATATTTTATATCTTGAATGTACCTAGTCATTCATATGTTGTTTCTCCCATTAGAATGTCTGCTCCTTGAGGGCTCCAACTGCTTTCTCCGTTCCTTTCATCCTCTTAGTAAATGCCCATTAATTGACTTACTGTTTAGATTCATATCATGTTTTTGTTTCTCCTTGTCTTATTACCCCCTACCAGGTTATGCGTCTTGACAACCAAAGCATGATATTATAGGATCATAGATCTAGAATGAGAAGGAACTTCAAAGGCAATAACAGTCCAACCTCTTCATTTTATAAATGAGGAAAGTAAGGTCCAGTGTGCCCAAGATCATACACATAGTGATCACCAGAAGTGTCATTCTAACCCATATCCTCTGACCCCAGTTTCAGAGCTTCTTCCTCTGTACCATTCTGAGTTTCCCAAACATAGATATTCTATGGTATGCCCAGAGCCTATCATATAGTAAAGTGTTTGCTGAATATTAATCACCTTAGAAAATTTTATATATCCTATTGCAATAAAAATGCTAATTATAATGCTCTTCTTAGATAAAATTCTAAAGAAAAAATTTTAAGTGTATGGGAATTTGTAAATGGAAATTTGAATATGGAATTTATTGTACTTTCTTTTCATAGATGTGTTCTTAAGATGGATCATCATTGTCCTTGGTATGTATGAAAAATATAAAAATATCCTTTGGTAGGGAAAGGAAGTCCTAAATTTTGAAATAATTCTTTTTTCCATTAAAAGAAATGTTACTCATTAATTTCTCTACATGATCAATAATATATTCTGAAATGGTTCAGATTATTTAAGAATTGAGATGTAGTGCTATTATTCTACGTGCATATGTTTATTTACTAGTCCCATAATCTAATTTTTAAATTTTTTTCTCCAACTACCCTCAATTTAGAAAATTGGTTTAATGTAATTTACTGTGTAATCTTCTTTTCTTTTTCTTTTAAATTTGTATTGATATCTTTTATTCTTTATATTACAACCATTTATCTCCTTTACTTTTCCAGGGTGAATAACTGTGTGGGATTTTCTAACTACAAATACTTCCTGCTGTTTTTATTTTACTCCCTTTTGTATTGTATTCTGGTGACCACAACAGTTTTAGAATATTTTATAAAATTCTGGACGGTAAGTTTGTTAAAATTTTAAATAGTATAGAGTTATGTTTTCATTAAGCTACTGCATTGCTGTAATATTTTAAGGATTAAACATTTAACTCAGTACTAAGGTAAGAACTTATTAACCAGTTTCTACTATTCAAATTTGCAGTTAGCCAGGTGAAACAAGGGGGAGTTTGAATACTTGCTCTCCATTGCCACTTCCAGGTTCTTCTACTTCCAATCTGCAGTAATATCTCCTTTGAGGTTCATGCAGTCCATAATTACCACTCAATCAGAGTCCTGGTAGCTGTTGTCTACAGACCTCCAAGTCACTCCCCTTCCTTCCTCAACAAGTTCAGTACCTGATTCACAATTACATTAGAGGACTTCATATATATGTTGACTCTCCCTCAAACATCCTAAGCACTTTTACTTCCCATGACTTACTCTTTCACCCTACCACAGCCATACATAAAGACGGTAATGTCCTTGATCTTGCCACAAAGACACCACTTCCATGTTCAAGAATTCCAAAAATCCCTTATCTGACCCATATCTATTAGCTTTTCACCTCTTCCTCTGTCTTTTCTTACCAAACCCTATTCTTTGTCCATACTGTGACCTCCAGTACCTTGACTTGTTGGGTTTCTCCCAGGCCATCTCCCCCAAACTAACCACTAGTTCCTCTTTTCTTTTTTAGTGTGGCAATTGGGGTTAAGTGACTTGCCCAAGGTCACACAGCTAATAAGTGTTAAGTGTCTGAGGCCAGATTTGAACTCAGGTACTCCTGACTCCAGGGCCAGTGCTCTATCCACTGCGCCATCTAGCTGCCCCTCTAGTTCCTCTTTTGACTGTCCTCTCTGGAGTTTTTGACCCAGCATCAGCCAGCCTGTATCGGCCTTGGATCATTCTCACCATTGGCCTTAGCTCTTGTGCAGTTGGTGCTGAACTAAAGTGGAAAAAAATCACTCAGTCATTCTGACTGGGCTAGTTAGAAATTTGTTACACAATCTCAGCTGGGCTTTCACTGCTGCTAGATAATCTGACTGTACCTCCCTTATCAACTCACTACCCACGCTCAGCATTGGCTCTTCCAAACCTTTTCATCCCTCAAATCTCCTATGGTTTCTCTCCCCCCCCCCCCTCAATCTTGTCTCATAATGAGCTTCCTCTTCTCCCCTCTTCCCATCTCTTATCACTCAGACATCTTTTGCCACTATCACCCATCTTATATGATAAAGTATCCTAACTACTTGTTCAAGCAAACCCATGCCGTCACAACAGTACTCCACTGTCATCCTAACTTCCTCTTTTACCTTCAATCTCTCTCTAATGGCTCTTTCCCTACTGCCTACAAATATACTCTAGTCTCCCCCACCCTCAAAAAGGCTCTCACTTGATCCTTCTATCCCCACTAATGTATTGTCTTATATCTGCCCTTTGTGGCTAAAGTCCTGGAAGGAGCCATCTCTAATTGGTGCCCCCACTTCCTCTCCTTTCACTCTTAACCTCCTACAATCTGTCTTCCAGCCTCATCATTGCACTGAAGGTACTCTCTCCAGCATTATCAGTGATCTTTTAATTCCCGGATCCAATGGTGTTTGACATTGTTGAACACCCTCTTTTCTTTGATACTCAAGGTTTTGGGGACACCATTCTGTCCTCCAACCTATTAATCCATTTCTTCTCGGTCTCCTTTGCTGAATGTTCATACACATTATGCCCTTTAACCATAGGTGTCCCTCTAGCCTCTGTCTTGGGCCGTCTTCACTTTTCCCTCTATCCCACTTCACTTAGTGTTCTCATTACCTGGTGGTGTAGTGGATAGAGCATTGGGGCCTGGAGTAGGGAATCAATAAGGAGTTCAAATCTAGCTTCAGTCACTTGCTGGCAGTGTGACCCTGGGCAAATCATTTAACTTTTGTTTGTTTCAGCGTCCTCCTCAACTGTAAAATGAGAAGAATAATAGTACCTGCCTCACAGGGTTGTTGTGAGGATGAAATGAGAGCATATTTGTAAAAAGTATTTAGCATAATGTCTAGCACATAGTAGGTAGGTACTGTTGTAGAAATGCTTATTACCTTCTCCCTTCCCCTTCATCAGCTCCTATGAATTTAATTATGATTTCTATGCTAATGATTTTCAAACAGACCTGTTGTGCCCTTACCTGTCTGCTGGCCTCCATTCTCACATATCCAACTGCCTTTCAGACATCTCAAATTTGTATGTCCAAGAGACATCTTAAACCCAACAGGTCCAGAACTGAATTCATTATCTTTTCCCCCAAACCCAACTCTGCCTCCAAACTTCCCTATTGGTGTCAAGAATACCACTAATCCTCCCAGTCTTCCTCACCTCTTCACTATCTCTTATTCCCCATGTCCATTCTGGTACCAAGGTCTGTGAATTTCACCTTTGCAACACCTTTCAAATACACCTTCTTTTCTGATGTTGCCACTACCTTGATGCAGACCCTCATCATGCCTGGAGTACTGCAGGAGACTGCTGGTGGGTCCCCCTGCTCTAGTCCATCCTCCATTTAGCCACCAAAGTGATTTTCCTAAAGCACAAGCCTGACCACATCAGCCCCCACTGCCCTCATAGTCAATAAACCACAGTGGCTTATCACCTTCAGGATCAAATACAAAATCTGTTTGACTTTCAGAGCCCTTCATAACCTACCAACGCCCCTCCCCAATTCCAGCCTTCTTCTACCTTATTCCCCACTACGTGCTCTTCAATCCAGTGACACTGGCCTTCTTGCTATTCCCCAAACAAGATACTTCATCTCTTAGATCCAAGCATTTTCTCTGGCTGTCCCCTCCATGCCTGGCATGTTCTTTCTTTGCCTTTTGGCTTCCTTCATTTCCCAGCTAAAGTCCTGTCTTCTATGGTAAGCTTTTCCCAATCCCTCTTAAGTCTAGTGGCTTCCTTTTCTCAATTTCCTACCTACCCTATACATGGCTTGTTTGTACATATTTATTTGTTGTCTCCACCACTAGATTGTGAGCTCTTTGCAAGCAAGGACTATCTTTTGCCTTTTTTTGTACCCCTGGTATATTCCATAGTGACTGGCACCTTATTGACTGACTGGTTGACCTTTGTATTAGCATAGTTTTAAACACTAATTTATGGCAGATATTCTTTTAAGTGTCCTAAACTGTTTTTTTGTTTTGTTTTGGTTTTTGGTTTTTTTGTGGGGCAATGAGGGTTAAGTGACTTGCCCAGGGTCACACAGCTAGTAAGCTAGTAAGTGTCAAGTGTCTGAGGCTGGATCTGAACTCAGGTCCCCCTGAATCCAGGGCCAGTGCTTTATCCCTGTGCCACCTAGCTGCCCCCCCCCAAACTGTTTTAATATATAGGTAGGCATTGCTGTGTTATTTGTATACAGATAATTAATATGATTAATTATAAGCATTTAGACTTTTCATTTGGTAGTTCTCCAAATTAGTCTAAATTAATAAGCTTTTCATGTATTCACAAATGACAACAAAACTATTTGAACCAAAGCTTCTGAATCAAAACTAACAACATTAACTGCCTTAGTAAACATAATTACTTTGTTAAAGATAAATTATAGAAACTAATCTTTGTCTTCTCTCACTTTGTTTTTCCTAGCTCTATCCAAAGGCTAAGCAAACAAGTAGCTATTTCAAAAACTTTTATCTATTTGGAAATATAGTTTAGACTTTAAAAATGAGTGTTCCTTTAGAATCGATTCTGGAGCTAAATGGGACTTTAAAAGTCTGTCTCTATCTCTGTTGACATGCTTAATTACATGCTTAATTAAGTATTCTCTTATACCTTGAAAGTTTTTATGTAATTACAAATGACTAAAAAATAGTATTAGTGTTTAAATGTGGACATCAATATAGGTGATAAATTCCTGCCTTTGGCATGTTACCTGGCACATAGTAGACACTTAATAAATACTTATTGACTGTTATATAAATATTTAATTCATTATGTAATATCATTTACAAAGACTATCTGTGATTTTTCTTTTAAAAAAATTTTTTTTGTCCCTCTAAGATGTCTCATTCTCTTACCCCCCTGCTCTGTTTACTTCACTTTCATATGACTGCTGATGATAACCAGCATGGGTATAGCATCTGCTATGTGACAGGCACTGGGCTAAGCACTTTTATCCATATTATCTCATCCAATCCTTATAATAACCCTGGGAGGTAGCCGCTGTTATCATCTCCATTTTACAGATGAAGAAATGGAGGCAAACATGGGTAGAGGGAATAACTGCCAAAGTCAAATTCCTAAACCAGAGGTCCAATCATGTCATTCCCATATTTGAGAATGTCTGGTGTCTCCCAATGCCTTTTTTTTTTTTTTTTTAGTGAGGCAGTTGGGGTTAAGTGACTTGCCCAGGGTCACACAGCTAGTAAATGTTAAGTGTCTGAGGCCAGATTTGAACTCAGTTACTCCTGACTCCAGGGCTGGTGCTCTATCCACTGCGCCATCTAGCTGCCCCATCCCCATGCCTTTAAGATAAAAGACCAATGCAACTCACTGTATCTAAAGCCCTTAACAGTTTGTCTCCAGCCTACCTTTCCAAGCTTATTGCACAATCAGAGCTATTTACAAATGCAGACACAGAGATAACTGTTTCATGTGACTCCAAAGACTTTTATTAAGTGCCAGAGACTTGCCCACCCCTATGGTAGGCACTAAGAATATAAAAACCTAGAGTCCCTGCCTTTAGTGAGATCAAAATCCCAGAGCCTCAAACTAAATTAATAGAATTTTACTTTTTTTACTATCTAGTCATGAATATACATTATTCTCCCACATTTTGAGCCAATGTTGGTACTTATTTATATTCCACAAGCTGGTCTTTAAGGTGTGATATGGTCTTATATCTGAAGGTTGGAAATAGATGATCTCGTCTAAGGGAGATAGGGCAGGGATATAATAGTCAGATTTTCTTTAGATTCCCAGAAGAATAGTATAACAGATTAAGGTAGCAAGGATTTTTATGAGTAATTACTTAAGTCTCTAATACTTTTGTAAATTACAAATGTACTTTCTAACCATATTAACCTGTGTTATAGATTCAGAATCTGTAATAGGCAATTTAGTACACTGTAAAGAACACTGGATTTGGATTCAAAGCACCTGAATTCAAACCCTGGTTCTTCCACTTAGCTTTGGAATATTTCATAAGTCATTTCATCTCTCTAGGCCCTAAGTCCTAAGTCTTGAAAATGCAGGGGTTGGACCCAATGACCTCTAAGTTGCCTTTACAGCTCTCACTGCCATGATTCTAAGCTAGTAATATTAGTGGTTAAAGTACTGAAGTTTGAATCAGGTGAAGAATTTGAGAAATAGGAGAAGCAGCTAGGTATGACAATGAATAGAGAGCTAGACTGGAGTTCAAATCCAGCCTCAGACACTTAACCAACTCCGTGACTCTGAGCAAGTCAATTAATCTCTATCTGCTTCAGTTTTCTTGTCTATAAAATGGGGAAAATAATAGTACTTACCTCCCAGTGTGTGCAATGAAATTGAGATATTTGTAAAGCACTTTACAAACCTAAAAGCTCGATATAAATGCTATTATTAAAGTACATTCAATGGCAAAGAGCCCCAAATGCTTTTCCTTCTTATTCCTCCTTCATCTTTCTAGTATAACCCACATTCTTATCAGTTGTAAATTTCTGTGCCATATTGCTTTCCCTTTGTTTAGTTTCTAGATGCTGTATTCGCCAGGCACAATGATCAATTGTCAAAGCAATTTCCAGCTATTATAACCCTTTGGAGTTTGAATTGAACATTATGTTAAAATTAATGCTTGCTTATTTTTGTTGCTTGCCAGCCTTTTCATGAATTATAATTAACTGCAGAAGAAATGCAGATAATGAGATGTAGATACAGCACTAGAATATATACTGACATTGTTCTAATTACAGTAGCATCTTCTTTTTCTGGCATTGTTATGAAAATTCATTCCAGATCATTACTGTGTAGGTGATTGATCCACCAGAACTTTTTTTAAAAAATTCTAAACATTTTCTCTTATTTTTATTTATTTATTTTTATTTTTTTTATTTTTTTTAGTGAGGCAATGGGGCTTAAGTGACTTGCCCAAGGTCACACAGCTAGTACGTGTCAAGTGTCTGAGGCCGGATTTGAACTCAGGTACTCCTGACTCTAGGGCCGGTGCTCTATCCACTGCGCCACCTAGCTGCCCCCTAAACATTTTCTCTTGATGGAAATCTTTCAGAAAGATATTCTACACTCAACCACTCTGGGCCTCAATTTCCTCATCTGTTAAATGAGAAATTGAACCAGGTAGTCTTTAAAGTCCTTTCTATCTCTAAAAGTCATTGATTCTAGTAGCAGACCTTAATGTTTGTTCTCAAAAGTTCTAGATTCTAAGACGCAGAAGGGACCTCGGAGTCTTCCTGGTGTTTAGCTCTTGCCCAACCGAGAACCCCATACAGTCTCTGCTTGAAGACACCCACTGCCTCTGGAGATGGCACATTTTATGTTTGGATAGCTCTTATTTTTCTTTTTTGTGAAGTTGCATTCTGCACTCCATTCCTTTTATACATTGCTCTAGCTCCGCTTGAATCTAGCGCTTACATCTCACCTTCACCACCCCCAAATCTTCTCTTTTGACAATTGGCCTTCTGCTTCCAGGTGAGATGAATGCCTTCATTTGCAAGTGATTGTAGATGAAGGCAAAACAAGTTGGTCCAGTTTCCTTTAATTTCTGGATCTCCTACCAGTTATTTGTTGTTTTTCAGGTAAAAATGCCTTGCCAGAATGTAGTGAGAGATGACAAATCCCTATCAACCTCCTGTAGGAAAAAAAGAGGCACTTGTAGCATTAATAATTCTATTCCCACTTTGAAATGTAAGGATGCTTTTAAGACATCCAGAACTTTGTGGAGTATAGCGTTGGAAAAACTTGTGCTAGCTCTTGTCTTTTAGAATGATTTTTTTTCTTTCTCTGATTCTCCCTCATCTTATATTCACTGCCTTTCACATCATAGGTACCTGGTTAATGTTTATTGAATTGAATACACATATTTTTGCATTTGAGAACACAACAGAAACATTGCAGAACCTCCCCTCCCCCTAATGCCTGATGAGGATAAAACTTATATACGCTGTTAATCATAGTGTAACTTTCTGAGCAGCTACTGAGGAGAAGGTACTATTAGAAAATGAAAGTGTTGTGGGGAAAATAGTAGAGGTTTGAGGTAGGTAGGGGTCCTTAGGAATTTCTCTTTAAAGAATTACACCCTCTTGTAAACAAATCCAATTAAAATTAAAAAACAGTTTATTTAGGTGCTAGGGAAAGGAAAGCAAGAGAGAAGTCCTTGAACCTTTTCTCATGGAGAGAAGGCATGGCACAGAGGCGTGGCTCTCTGAGATATCTATCTCCCGGAGCAGGAGACAGGCAGATACTTCTATAGAGGACTGATGGTGGTGGTCTGATGGGGTGATCATCTGACTGTGGAAAGTTCCCTTATTGGGGGAGGACCATTCCCCACTGGTGGTGGCTGGGGGAGTTGGGTGAGGGACGGCTGTGGATCTCTCAAGCCATCTCTGTCCTCCTCTTGCCACTGAGACAGCAGCCACACCCAATCTTATCTCCTCAGGGATGGGAGAGACTGGAATGAAGGGTGGTGGTCCTGGAGCTAACTCAGTCTTGATCCCGTGCCACTTTATCTCTTTAGGTGTGTCTGTCCTTTGGTTTAGTTTCTCAAGGAGAAGGTTCTTTGATTTACCCCAGGAAACTTCTGAGGTACCTAGGGGCCCCATAACAAAAGGAAAGATGTAGAATGGGCAAAGAATTGTGAAAGGACATAAAGATAGAGAAGAGAGAGGAGGGGACTGGCTGACTTCATTGTTCTTTACAGCTATTACTAGAACAATAAGAACTAGACCTGGTAGGGAAGGGGGAAAGAGGCCAAGATAAGAAACAAGGAAGCTGAGAAAGACTGGGGGAGAAAAACAGGATCACATAGCTAAACAAGACCTTAGAAATTAATCTAGAGGGAGCTAGGTGGCACAATGGATAGAGTGCCAAGCCTGGAGTAAGGAAGACCTGAGTTCAAATGTGACCTTAGACACTTATTAGCTGTGTGACTCTGGGCAAATCACTTCACTGTATTTGCTTCAGTTTCCTCATCTGTCAGATGAACTGGAGAAGGAAATGTCAAAACCACTTCAGTATCTTTGCCAAGAAAACCCTAAATGGGGTCATGAAGAGTCAGACATGACTGAAATGACCGAAAAGAGCTGCAACAAAACAACATATTTTACAGATGAACTGAAGGACAAGGCAGCAAAATGATTTGCTCAATGAATTAATTCCAGAGCTAAGGGAATCTCCTCTCTCACCAAGCTGGGCTAGTCCCCAAAACCCATGCAGCCAGAACCTTATCACTCCTATTCCAATTCGCTTTCTAACCCAAGCCAAACAAGACTAGAGGTCTTGGGTGGGGAGGGGCACATATGGATTCTTTCTCCCTAACTTGGTAGAATATTGTAGCTACCACAGGTTGTGCAGTCTCATTTGAATTGTCACTCTAGAGCTGGCCTTTGTCTCTGCCCTTTGCTTTACCATAAATGATTAGCATTCTGTGCCCCATCAAAAGCATATCCGTATGTAAATGATCTGTGATTCCTTTGGCTTGGGAACTCTCCCTCCCTGCATCCTTAACATCCATATATGACATGCAGGCTCTGAGGCTCAGAGTGATGATAAAGCTGGTTGTCCACGATCACAGAGCTCTTAAGGGGTCACAGCTGGGATTTGAAACCAGGTCTTTCTTCCCAATTCCAAGTCCAGTGCTTTATCCACTGTGCTACAGCATCATTGAAAATACCTGAAAGTGCTACAAGTTTGGGCATTTAAGGAAATATTTTTCATATCTGAGAAATTCATTCAGATGAGACATTTCAGTTACCAAAGATACCAGATAAAGTATCTCTGTAACTGTCGTCCAATAATATATTAGTCAAATTATAAGACTTTTTTTTTTCTCCAGAATTAAAATGATCAAAGAAGTGCTAGAGAATGCTAATAACCCTTTCTTCCTGCCTCAGGCTTTTCAAAAAGAATCATTAGAATAAAAGGATAGCTCTAATTTAGAAAACTACCCAGATTTGATATAATAAACCTACAAATTTAAGACTGTTATTTTATATACATGTCTCCATTTAAAAAATCAAGTAAAGAGCCTTTAAAGAGCCCTAGAAATCCATTCCTATATTTGGAGATGACAGTATGCTGGCATGCACTCTTGTATATTTTTCTTTTATCTGGAGGATGCTGCTATATTTCCAGTACAGAGAAGGTAACCCAGTAATCCTTGAATACAAACCAGTCTTAAAAATAATGTTTTCAGGTATTTTTATTGATATTGGTATCTTAATATATTATCTTTATTTGTACAAGCTTTGCCGCAGGAAATCTACAGAGAATTGTCCAAAGGTAAAATGCATTGTTGATGTAATTTATAAGTTGATCTTAATACTTTTCATGATTTCTTTCATAGCATTTATTGTGCTGTGTATTACTATTTGTCTTAAGCAATGTAAGCCTTAGAAGGAATAGTTGCCTAATTTATATCATTTGAAGGGTACCACCAAAACACCTGTGGGCTTAAAAATATCTCCCTCACTAGTTTTCCCTCTGATTCTTCCATTTAATTAATACTTTACCTTTCCTTAAAATGTTAAACACATTCATCCATTTTCATTCACTGGTAGTTTAGGATTATTTTATTAGATTCTCCAGTCACTTCAAAGGACTAAATTGAAGAGCCTACAGCTGCCTCATGAAAACAAAAAGGTGGGGATGCTTGCTAGCCAGGGGGCAGCATGGGGTTAATGGATGCCTGGTATAGGGATAAGGATTGCTAGAAGGGAAAAGGGAGCCCAGAGATAACCTCCACAGTTTTGCTTAGGGCAGGTACTATTTAGCAGCATGTATGCAATTTTTGACATAATTTTTTTTAAACTTATTTGTGCCCAATGTCAATTCAAGTGTGAGTTTTTGTGGAAGGAATTAGATTAATTCTGTATAATTTCATAATTGATCCTATTCTGTATTACTGCTCCCTCTTGAATGATTGCTCAAGTGACATTTCTTTGACTCTGCCTAGGAGTCAAGTTTAGAAGTTCAATTCTCCTGCTAATCACTGTTCTATACTTGCCTCAAGGAAATCTATTACCATGATGTAGGTGGACACCAGGGAGTCTGGTCCGCTATCTCTAACTCTGTGGGTGGACATAAGCAATGAACATTTCTTAGTCACAGTTCAGTTTCCCCTCTGAGTTATTTAAAAGAAAATGTGTCATCCCTCATATCTTCAGCTTCTGGGAAAATAACAAGGCATCTTTAAGTCTTGAAGCTAGCTCTAAGAGATACATTGACCCCAAAACTGTTCTTATACCATTAACAACAGAGCCTTATCTCCCTAACAGAACTTTTTATACACCATGGAGTCTGCTAACTGAGGTCTACTAACTAACAAGGTCTGCAATATGCAGAAAGGTCCTATAAATTAATCAAGCAGTCTTCTGTGACAGAGAAAGGTGGTGACTGTCCCCACATGGGTTCTAGCCTGAGCTTCTTAATGTAACCAATCTTGTCCTCACCCTCATGAGGCTGTCTATCCTGTAACAAGTTGCATTATCTTCCCCACCTACCCAACTCTTCTCCCCAGAACTGTTAAAGCTGTTTGAGTCTGTCTTGGGTCTTTGGCCATTGAGACAGACCATTGACCCAGTTTTTTGGTTACTGCTAGTCTAAAAAGTTGATCATGCTTAGACCATTGTCTCTCAGTTTACCTTAATTTTCAAATATAACACTGTAGTGAACCAAATAAATTACTGAGTTCTTCCCTCTGGACAAAAAGATGCTTTTTGGTTTTTTGTTATCATTGTTCATTGATAAAAACTAAAAAACCCCTGAAAGTAGTTTTAAATAACTAATCCACAGTGGTATGAGATTGTAAACACTCTTTAATAGGCTAGTGATTGAATTTGGACCAACTCCTCTCTTTTTGTGCTTTTCCTACGTTCAGAATATGTTCTATTATTATTTATATCTGAAAACTTATTGAAATATTTAAGTTTCTAGGAAGATTTTTATCAGACAATGGCATGAAAGGTATACATGGAAAAGGTATGAAAAGATTAGCTGTGCTCTGAACTAATTATTTTTTTCTCTCTCTTCTCAGACCAACCTAAGAAACACAAGGGCACAATTCCACGTCCTTTTCCTTTTCTTTGTGGCTACTATGTTTTTCATTAGCATCCTGTCGCTTTTCTGCTACCATCTCTGGCTGGTTGGAAAAAACAGAACGACAATAGGTCAGTTGATTAAAATAAAACCTCTAACTGCCCAGGTAAATGTCTGTTATGAATTATGTGATCAAAAGAAGTCACAATAGAATCATGTAAAAACCTGTTTAATTTCTTTCTTTCTTTCTTTCTTTGTTTTTTGTGGGGCAATGGGGTTAAGTGACTTGCCCAGGGTCACACAGCTGGTAAGTGTCAAGTGTCTGAGGCCAGATTTGAACTCGGGTACTCCTGAATCCAGGACCGGTGCTTTATCCACTGCGCCACCTAGCCACCCCAAAAAACCTGTTTAATTTCCAAGTATTTGTTTTATGCAGAACTATGGACCAGCTAAAGTATGAACTAGATGATGGGATTGGAATTAGTCATACTAAGCCAAAGGCAAATATGTATAATTAATGTTAGAGTGAAAAGGAAACTCATTCCAAGATTTTTTTATGAGGTTAAAAATGACTCTTTTTTTAATTAAAATTTGGAAACTCAACCATTAGAATAACACTCAACATTTTTTGCAAGTAGAGTTTTTTTAAATGAGACTTCAAGATCCCTGCTTTCAGAAGGTATTTCCATTAAAGAAGTGAGGGATGAGCAAAAGGATGGGGGAAAATGTTGACAGTAGGAGGGAAAATTAAAAACCATATTAAGCTCTTTGGAAAATGTTTTTGCATGGTGTTAACAGGTCAGTATCTGATCTTAGTAATTGGTTGGTCTTTATTATGAATTTTTAGAATGATCCTTATACTGCTTTTCTCACCAGGTAGTGAGTAGGAATGCTTTGTAAACCTTTAAAAATTATTTAAATATTAGTTGCTACCATTAATTTTACTATTACTCTTAGTCCAATTAACTATCCATGCAAATTTGCATGACCCATAAGCCTAGGAGCTAAAAAAAAAGTTTCACATAATTGAGAATTTTTATAAGATCTGAAAATATAAACCATAGCAGGGGTCTGCATGTACTTTCTAAGCTTACAATGTACTTTAGTCAACCTAGGATCTCATCTTTTTTGGGCAATCCAGTGGGATAGATGACAAGTCATTCATGCCTCTTCATACTTTTTGACTCTCCTCTTTATCTTTCTATAAATCCTCCACAGAGATTATCTGTGGAAATGTGCAGACAATAACCCATGCCTGTCTCTACAGTATTATAGAAATATGAGCTACTCTAGTGTGTCTATGTGCATAGATATCTTATCTCTTGTGGTGGAGAGTCCTAAAATTTTTTTTCATTAAAAATATTCCCCCACATCTAATTATATTTTTGAATCTATCTATTCTTTTCTAAATAGAGACCTTTTTCCAAGAACATGCTTGGTCTAAAATGTTTTTCTTCTGCCATTGTATGGGATGTAACAGAAGAAAATGTTTTATTGTCAGCCTCCTCACAAACAGTATGTTGCTTAGTTTCTTGGTTTTATTTTTAACAGAAGCATTCCGTGCACCTGTATTTCTAAATGGGCCTGACAAAAATGGTTTCTCTCTTGGATGGAGTAAAAATTGGAGACAAGTTTTTGGAGATGAAAGAAAATATTGGTTATTTCCCATCTTTACCAGGTAAGTTATCTTAGCTTGAAATCTGGTCACAGAAGTGGTGGATTCAATGAAATTCTTAGTCTTATTTGCTGAGGTATGACAAATGGGCCTTTGGAACATAGAATGGGAGAAAGGAAGTCAATGTGTTTCTTGCATTCAAAAACTTAATATACATAACTTTTTCATTATCTGTTTCTTTGTATCCTATAAGCCATTGCTAACATAGAATAGCAAGAATTTATTCTAAATTTGAAAGTAAATTGAAATATCAAATAGTATTGGAGGTTGTACTTGGGCAATATAGCATAATGGCAATAGCACTAGAAACACTGAGTTTAAATCCTAGCTCTAATGCTTACTGGCTCTGTGACCCTAGATAGTTCACTTAGTTTTTACAAACCTTGTTTTTCCTCATCTGTTAAATGGTGACCATAATACTTGTACCACCTACTTTACAGGGGAGTTTTGAGGAAAACACTTTTATAAACCTCACAGTGCCATGTAAATGTGAATTAATACATACTTGATATTAAAAGTTCTCATAAAGTTGAAAAATGTTTATTAAATTCCTTATTATCCAACATTCAAGGAGTGGAGTCAGTTTAATCAAATAATCTACTTAATAGAGAGTTGCTACATATTACACATGAATTAAATTTTTATAGATAACTAAAATATAATAAAATCATGAAAATTATACAGAATATAATTTTTTTAAATTAAGGATACTTCAGAATCTTATAGTGCTTCATGGTCATCATTATAAATATCAGTTAGCAATTTCCATATTATGGTGATCATGGAGAATTCAGATTATGGTGAATCTGTATGACAGGTTTTTGTAATGGCTAGAGAGCTGGACCTGGAATCAGGAAAACTTGGGTTCAAATCTGGCCTCAAACAATTATTGCCTGTATAACCCCGGGCAAGTCACTGTCTACCTCAGTTTCCTCACCTGTTAAATGGGAATAATTGTAGCACCTACTTTCTAGGGTTTTTGTGAGTATAAAATGAGATATTTGTAAAGTATTTTGCAGACCTTTAACTGCTATATAAATGCTAGCTATTTTTTTTTGTTTTGTTTGGCGGGGCAATAAGGGTTAAGTGGCTTGTCCAGGGTCACACAGCTAGTAAGTGTTAAGTGTCTGAGGCTGGATTTGAACTCAGGTCCTCCTGAATCCAGGGCTGGTGCTCTATTCACCATGCCACCTAGCTGCCCCAATGCTAGCTATTTTTGATGCTGCTTTTCAGTAATCAGTGCTTCAGTGAATCTTACAAAAGGTCTCTTGGTCAATGAAATAGAATTAAGGAATTGAGTAGGCAATGGTGTGGGCAGCTAGGTAGCACAGTGAATAGAATGCCAGGCCTAGAGTTGGGAAGACCTTAGTTCAAATGTCACCTCAGACACTTATAAGCTTTGTGACCCTGGGCAAATCACATAACCCTATTTGCCTGAATTTCCTCATCTGTAAAATGAGCTGGAGAAACCACTCTAGTACCTTTGCCAAGAAAACTCTAAATGGAGTAACAAAGAGCCAGACATGATTGACACGAGCAGTAGGCAGTAGTGTAGATTTTGTTTATACCTTCTGATCTATATCTTTCAAAATGGTCCTCAGAGTCACCTAAAATCCTAATCACTTGAATATGTAATGTCTGAAGTAGTGAACTTGATAATGTTCTCAATTCCCACCATTGTGATCCTTGCTAAAACTTGAAACAAGAGGACACAGCTCATTGTTCTTCAAATAAGTGAATAACAGACATATATATAATATACATACATATACTTATAGTATTATATACAAATAATATTACCTAAAACATAGAACATATTAATAAATGGTAAATCAGTAATCCTCCAAACTGTTTGGTACTTGTTAAAAAATAGAAAAGTATAAGAGTGGAACATACTAAATAAGCATACAATCACATGTAGACATACAGTGCTCAGAAATCTAGCAAACTCAAAGATTACTAGGCAAACGATTATCTATTTGACAAGGAATGTTGGGAAAATTTTAAGACAGTTTGGCAGCAATTAAGTCTAGAGTAACATCTTATACTATAACATAGTAAACACCAACTTGATAAATGGTGCTAAATGTAAACAGTCACATTGTAGACAGAATAAGAAGGAGGTGTCCTCTATACCTGTAGTTAGGGGGAGGAATCATTACCTAAGCATGGAAGAAAGGAGAACAGAAAAATTACAACAATTACAATTTTGATTGTGTGAAATTAAAAGTTTTTTACTCAACAAAATCAGCTAGGATAAGAAAAGCTGTAAATTGATGGAAACCATTTCTATAAAAATCTGAAAAGATCAAAGTTAATATTACCTTGAGTTTCTACTGTATTGATTCTACAATTGATTTCTACTATATTGATTTTTATAGTTGAGTCTGTAGCTGCCTAAAGTCACCTTGCTGTGTCCTTGAGTTGAGCTCAGGAATTTAGCTTTCCCTCTGAGTTAATTTAAAGATATAATTAAAAGAAAAACTGTTATCTAACATACCTTATCTTTCTTTCTTTCTTTTTTTTTTTTTAAGTGAGGCAATTGGGGTTAAGTGACTTGCCCAGGGTCACACAGCTAGTAAGTGTCAAGTGTCTGAGGCCAGATTTGAACTCAGGTCCTCCTGACTCCAGGGCTGGTGCTCTATTCACTGCACCACCTAGCTGCCCCCATACCTTATCTTTAATGGCCTACAAATTGATATGTTATATTTCCACAAGGTATATTGTCCATCCCTGCCTCTTTTGGGACAATTAAGGAGAGTCTTTTCTCCCTACCAAACCTTCTTAGGAGCCAGGGAGTCTGCTATCCTTGGTCCACTAACAGTATCCTTAGAATGCAAATGGACCCCATAAATCAAGCAAGCTTTCCTTAATGACAGAGAGGGGTGATTACTATCACCATGTGAATGTTAGTCCCTTTTTCTTGATGTAACCAATCGTGTTGTCCTCACCCATGATGCTGCCAGTCCTATAACCAACTACATTGTTTTCCCCACCTACCCAACACTACAACAGTTGATGTAGGTCTTTTCTTACTTCTCTGTATTCAACATACTTGTCATTTCTTATAGCATAGTAACATTCCTTTACATTCATATACCACAATTTGTTTGACCACCCCCCAATTGATGACTTTGTTTCCAATTCTTTGTAACAAAAAATTCTTGCTTTTATTATTTTGGTATAATAGGGACTGACCTCCTTGAGTTATAAACCTAGTTGTGGAATCTTTGGGTCAAAGTGTATGGGCAATATAGTCACTTTATTTACATAATTCCAAATTGCTTTCTAAAATGGTTGTACTGATTTGTGAATCACCAGCAATCATGCCTCATTAATAATGTGTTCATAGCTTCCTTTCAGTACAACATTGATTATTCCCATCTTTCATCATCTTCATCAACTTGCAAAATGTGAATTAAGACCTCAGAGTTGTTTCAGTTTTCATTTCTCTCCTTGTTAGTGATATGGAGCATTCTTTCATATGATTTTTAATAGTTTGCAGTTCTTTTGAGAACTGCTCATATCCTGTGATCACTTATCTGTGGGGAAATGACTTTTGGTTATGTATATTACTCTCTTTCTATTATCTCAAAAGCAGGCGTCAAACCTGATTGCTTTAATTGAAGCAGGCTAGTAAAATTTAAAGTAATCACTAATGTTTTTAATGATGCAGTTTAGGTGATGGCATTAATTTTCCAACTCGTCTCATGATGGATACAGAACAGGTTGCTGGCACAAACCACCATGAACACACCAGGACGTGAGTAAGCCTTCCATCTTTTTTGTACATGTAAATAATGGGTTGCCTTTCATCTGTAGTACATTCAGTTCTGTAAATTAAGATAGTAGCAATATACATGCATTAAAAGTCAGCTGATTGGCATAGTTGAGGAAAGAGTTCTGGTTGGCTTAAATTTTTCCTGTTAACTGTGTTTCACCATTTATGTACAGAGTGTACAGCCTTGCACAGATGGTCAAGAATGGTGCTCAAGAATTCTTTCAGGTATTCATGATTGTACTAGTTAATCTTTTATTTATGTAGAAGCATATAGCATTTTATTAAATTCAGATCTTGTCTCTTAAACAAACCACCCATGACAGTTACCACATTCTTCATAAAAATACAAAGTTTAATCAAGCCTAATAAATCAAGGAAGACAGCATGGTAGAATGGATAAAGGAATCAGGAAGGCCTGAATTGAATCATACTTGACTCTTGACACATCCTGAGGCAAGTCATTTAACCTCCTAGTGTGCCAGTCTGCTCTTGTAGAAGGAATTTCCTTACTGAGAGTTCCCTATATCAGTGAAATCACAAGTACAGTCCAAATAATAATACTCCAATGGATCTTACCAATTTGGAGTTTCCTTCAGTGATGGAAAATCACAAATCACCCAAGCCTGCTCTCTTCTGCAACTCTTGTCCATTTCTTCCTGTAAGCTGGCACAGAACCTTTCCTCACCTTCAGCTGACATAGTGAAGTACTCTGGCAGTCCAGCTGTCGCCCCATCCCCATGGTCCCATGACTACCCCATCGGCTCTTTTTTTTTTTTTTTTTTTTTTGGCGAAGGGCAATGGGGGTTAAGTGACTTGGCCCAGGGTCACACAGCTAGTAAGTGTCAAGTGTCTGAGGCCAGATTTGAACTCAGGTACTCCTGAATCCAGGGCCGGTGTTTTATCCACTGTGCCACCTAGCTGCCCCTACTCCATCATCTCTTACTGCAACTTGCATATAGGTCAGTAGTTGTGGGTATTTTCATGGTTATTTCTTTCTTTATGTTATTAATAAGGGCCAAGTTTTTCTAGGCCTTTAGTATCTTCTCTTTTAGGTACTTTGCTTATCAGTCACCCAGTACCCTCACAATTGTTTTCTCTTCAGAAGGGATGTACTCTATATACAGTTGGTCCAGTACAACTGTTTTTTCCATCTTCGTTCTCTTTGGAGCCATTTCTACCTTCATGTAAACACACCTGGCACTGTGATGTTAGGGTCCAAGTGTGGTGATCCCACTCTTCTTGATGGTAAACACAGTTTGTTAGACTAGATGCTTTTTTAAAAATAGTATTTTGTTTTATTTTTTTCCAATTACACATAAAGATAGTTTTCAACATTCATTTTAGTAAGATTTTGAGTTCCAAATTTTTCTCTCTTCTCCCTTCCCAAAGCCAGAAAGCAGTCAGATACATATAGGTTGTACATTACAATCCTGTTAAACGTATTTCCACATCAGTCATGTTGTGAGAAAATCAGAACAAAAGGAAAAAAAAACAGAAGATGAAACAAAAAAACAAAATAGTGAATAGACTATATTCTGTAGTCTGTTTAGACTCTAAGTGGCTTGAAGATGACAGCTGGTTCTTTTCTTTGCTTCCCTAGCATTTAGCACAGTTTCTGAAACATATTAAATGTTTAATAATTGTTTGGTTAATAGTCATTTATACATCTGTTTTGCATTTTTCTTTCTATTTTTTGTCCTCCCGTTTTCATGCTTAGATGCCCTGGAATGACTTTGCTTATTTGGGTCTCTGGGCAAGCTTTCTTTAAACTGGTTTTTACTTTCTTCTGCTTTATAAGGCAACACAGCTCATAACTGACCATCATCCTTTTTTTTTTTTCTGAAGATTTTTCAAAATTAATTTCTATTCTAAACTAGTGTTAACTTTGTCCATCTTCGCTTGGCAAGTAGGGCAAATGTTTGCTGACTAAGGAACTCTGTGGGTTCTTTTGGTCTTTATTCTGTGGCAGAGCATTTACAACCATTAAGATTCTATGTAAAATTATTGTAATCCATGTCAACGAGGTTTCTGATTTCCCAACTGATTATTTGCTTAAGTAGTTTGAGGACTGCACTGCTTCAGTTGTATGCCATCTTTTTTTTATTATTAATCTTCTTGCTTTTTACCAATTTTGATCTTTGCCTTGTAAGTTGGTAGAGCTTGCACAGACACCTAATCTAAGAATAACTTCCATATCAGTAGAATAACACATTGTTTCATATTTGTAAAATATCTGGGTAGGTTTGGGGGAGGGTATTTTTTGCTGTTCTATTTGTGCTTGGCACTCGCTAATTCTTTTCTCAAAATTGTGCTTATTCTATAAATACGTGAGGCTTCTGTGTAATCTGTTAAGTATTTGGCCTCACTTTTCATGAAACACTTTCCTTTATATTCCTCTTGGTCCTCAGCTTTTCTCATCATGGCTTTCAAGTCACCAAGAGTGATAGTGTTTGTTGATAGAATTTGAAGGGTCTTATCAAGTTCTTCATAGAATTTCTCTACCTCTTCAACTTAAGCAAAAGATATTTTGCCCAAAGTATAATTATTTTCTGAACAGTCTTTTTTGCAAGTTGTACTTAAATTCAGTACCATAACATGAGATGGCCAGCTCTCCCTTACAATATCCTTTCTTGTACATCCTCTAGATTTATAGTATAACCAACTGATGTCTCTGCCTCTCCTAGGAATATCTGTGGCCCATCCTTCTATTTAACTACAGCTTCCTTCCTCTGGATTCTTTGAGAGCAAGAATGTCAAGCTTGATTTGATTTAGCTTCTCAAGCAGTATTCACTCATGAATCCCTGAGCAAGGATCTCACATTTTGACAACCAGCCATCAGATTAAAGTTTATAGAATACAGTCTAATCACTATGATTCTTAGCACCTATTTCTACCTCTGGGCCACATCACTGCAAAGCAAAGGGAGCCATGAAGGACTGAGGACCGGTTTAGATTTTTGACTTGTTTTTTGATGTTGTACTTCAGTGTGGTATGATAGGAAAGACTGTTGGATTTAGTCAGAAGACCTGAGTTCAAATACTAGCTTTACCACTTATTACCCATGTGACCTTACACAAATCACCTAACTTCTCTGGGCAGTGAGGGGGGTCGCTCTGCTCCTTTAAACCGTGGAATATAGTCAAAATTTTATTTAAATGTAATTCAGATAATGGAGGTTCTTATATGATAGGGTCTTCCACCTGTACCACTAGTGACCTTATTTGTACTACAAGTAGGGTCTAATTGCTACCCATATTGTATAGGGTTCTCACACCTTTCATCTAAGCACAGGAGATACTCTACTTGCTTCTCTCTGGGTTTGACCTATTCACTCTAAATTCCTCTCAGTAACAGTTCTGAATTCCCAGAGTCAGGCCACCACCACACAGTTACATTCAAACTCTCTCAGGGTCTTAGAGGTCAGCCTGTTGAGGAGAAATTCATTTTCCCTACTTTGAGGCCCCTTTCCAATGTGTTTTTTAACTATACAACCACACAGGGAAATGTATCCGCATAGTGCCTGATAGTTACACGATCATCCACTCACAATAATGACATCAATAAATACAACCATTTACTTAATAATGTAAAAGAAATCATAATATTACAGATAGTAATGTCAACAGGCATTTTGTTAAGCACTTAATATATACCAAGCATTGTGCCAAGCTCAGGGGATACAAATTTAGCAAAAAACGATTGTCCCTGCCCTCTAAGAGCTTAGATTCTAATGAGGGAAGACTATACATAAAAAGGAGCTGGAAAGGGAGAGCAAGTAGGAGAAAGGGAGGAGGAGAGTACCTGTGTGGGGGCATGGTGGCAAAGTCTTGAGAGTAAAGGATAACTGGTCTGGGCCTCTCCTCAAAGAGAAGGTTCTAGAAGGAACAGACCAATGATAGAAGGGGGCCCTTAGGGGCAGAGGGAGAAGGCAGCTGAATCATGATTACATGAATGACCAATATACTAAAGTAAATGCATAATTAATAAAATATATCACACTGTTCCTGCAAACTCACCTCATACTCTACCACTGTGCTCAATAAGTCTGATGAAGAGTTGGCTTCCCTTATAAGAATCTCTTATGGAAGCACATGAGGGAAGAAAGCTCTTGTACTTCGGGTAACTCACAACTCTGAATTTCTGGCTTCAGTGTTACTGGTCCATTCAGGACCATCTGTACCACAGGAACATGCCCTCCACTTGACTGTTGTTGATTCTCACCACCCTTTTAGCAGGGGAAATCCTCTTCTCTCTATTCAGACATAGCCTTTACAAACTTTTTCGGTTAATCGTCACACTTAAACAAGTTTAGAACGTGTTAGTTCTTGGTGTGGATAGTAGTTCTCTTTAAGCCAGAGTATGTAAACTAATGCAGCTGCTGTCTCTGGGCTCTGATATCCAGCCCAGCCTAACTAGGTATTAGAAGACACAATAACCAGAATACTCTGTCTGCTAAACATCCCTTTTTTCAAAACTGCTCAAAAAGCATCTCCATCTCTATCTGGCCGTTCCAGGTGTTCTGGTACCCAAATACTCATTAATCTGCTATCTCATTGATGTGATTGTTTCCTCTAATAATGCAGGTAGAACCTGTCCCTGCCTGCCTTACCTGTCAGTCAACAGTCATTTATTAAATGCTTACTATGTGCCTGGCACTGAGCTAAACACTGAGAATACAAAATACAAGCAAAAAGAAAGTCCCTGCCATCAAAGAGCTTGCATTCTAATGGGAAAGATGATGTATAAAAGGGAACTAAAGAAGGGATAGATAGCATAGGTCTGGGGGTGGGGGGGTTGCATAATAGAGAGAAATCCAGGGTATAGCCTGGTGAGAAATAAATGAGATTGTAGGAGGAGCCATTCAATCAGAGGTTGGGGCCACAAGAGCTGAGGCATATTTCTGAGGTATGAGTTCCAGGGATTAAGTGATCTTCTAAGATGAAGAGCTTTCTGGGACTTGATGGAGAAGTCCAGATTACAGCCTGGTGAAAAATAAAGAGGGCCTTATGTGAAACGTGTCCATGTTCTCCTAGAACACAGACTCAGCAGTTGTACCCAGCACTCAGGAGACCTTCCTCGCTTTCTCATAACAATTTGAGGTTGACAGTAGAGCATATGGGTTCTCCTTCAGTTATTGCCCACTATGCCCACACTGCCAGCCCATTTCTTTTTTGTTTACACATTTATTATCTCTTCCTTTGTTTTTACTTTGTAGTTTCTTATTTGTTTTATGTTCAGTCTGCTGACACTTTAGTGATAAGGATTTTTAATTCTTCGGAGAGTGTCATATTCTGTGATTTACATCCATACTACAATGTTGGCAGAATATTGGTATTTTTTAAAATGACCCTTTTGGGAAAGTGTGGGGCCTTGAAACCAGCTTTGCAATTTCCCAAAGGCAACACAACCAGCTCTTCTCCCTCCTGTTTAATCCTAGGCCTAATTCATTGTCTGTTTGCATCATCTATCCACAGCATCTTTATATGTACAAATAACCTCTACAAGTTATCCATCTAACTTGCCTATCATAATCTGGACAACCCAGGTAGAAGGCATCCTTCAGCCACTTAGTTTTCATGTTTACATTGTTAAATTCTTTTGAGTGGTTATGGCTTTTGCCCAAGACATCAAAAGAAGCTATAGAAAAATCACTGTGCTGAGCAGATCCACTACAAATTTATGTTACATGACTTCACCTGGGTCTTTACTGCTGCAAGGCAATTCTTTTACACTTCTGTAACTGAATCACAATTTCCACTCACCAGAGCAGCTCTTGTAAGCCTTTTGATTCCTCTAAAGACCTCCCATTACTCTTCCTCCCCCATCCTCTCAAAACTAAACCTTGCCTCATATTTTACAGAAAAAATTTGAAACTATTCTCCAAGAGCTCCCTTTTTTGCCCTCCTCCTCATATTATTCAGATGCTTTCTGCCCTGTCTCAGATGATGAGGTTGCCTCTCCCTGCTATGTTGTATAATATATTCATGAATTTAAACCAGAATGTAGGCTACTGGGAAAGTCTTTAAAACTTCTATAGTCTGATTTAATGACTCATGTCCAGCTCCTCCCTGCCCCCCCTTTCCATTAAGTGTCTACCAGTTCAATTGTAAAGTCCTTGAAGGCAGGGACTATCTTTTGCTTTTTTTTCTTTTTTAATATCCCCAGAACTTAACCTACTATCTGGTGCATAATTGATACTTAATAAATGTTTGTTGACTGGCGGACTATTATCCCAGAGTTGAATAAGATAAATAATACAGGAGGGGAAAGGAAACTTCTGATGGTAGTAACATGTCTTCCCAATTCTAGACAGATATTCCAAATTGCTACCAAATTTATGAAGTACCATTGGTGAATCTTAAATGATTAAATATATTATTTGTTGTTCTTTTCAGTTCTGGATCAACTCAAAGCTTTCCTGTTGGGCCACTTAGTGAATCAAAAAATTTCTTGTTGGCCACTGGATCAGAACAAGATGTCAGATCAGGTATTACATATTTATTCTATTCTATTCTAAAAATATGTATCCCAAAGTCTTCCTGCAGATTTAAGCTGAAAACTCTTCCTATACATACATACATACATACATACATACATACACACACATATACATACATAAATTTATGTTGTTTTCTTAGATTAGGTATGATTTAATAATTAGGTGTGCTATAGGTAAAATATAGTAGTTTTTAAGTGGGTGCAAAAATTATTATTATATGATGAGCTCTTATTGTAAAATGAACAAAATTATTATTGAAAAGACTGAGCAAGGAGTGGTGGCACACATTTATAGTCTCTGCTACTGGGGAGGCTGAGACCAGTAAATTGCTTGAGTCTGGGAGCTATATAGAACTGAACCTTTGTGCACAAAGTGAGGCATATCCATGATGAGCCTCTGGGAGCCAAGGCCCACCAGGCTGGGAGGTGAACCAGCCCCTCTTGGAAAAAAATGAGACCAGAAGGGGAATGAAGGCAGACTCTCCTGGGACCTTCCCCAAAATGGAGGCTTTACAAGTGGTTCACCAATGGGAGAGGGCAAGTGTGACTTGAGGGATAAGCAGGGCAAATGCATTGTAGACATACTAGGTGATCCAGGTCTAGGAGGTCACAGGTGCTGAGCAGAGTTTTGGGAGGGGCCAGCCATAGAGGCGGGGTATGAGTTTAAGTCCAGAGAAAGTCTGGAACAGGGCTGGGAGGGGAATAATTTGTAATGGTTCTGGTTGAGTATGTACTAACCTTAGAATGTATCTTGAAATTTACTTAAACCCTTATATAAGCTTGCCTTCTGAATTGTCAGCTTTGTCCTGCCCACTACATCATTTGTTTTAAATTTATGGGGAAGCATCACCATCTTATGGACTTGAATGGTCTAAGTGGCAGTATCTCTAAATGTAGCTTGCATTTTCACAACTGTTAGCAAAAATGTGATGCTATTGCTTATTTCTGGGTTTAGCGGCTGAACAGCTGAGGATGCCATATAAACAGGGTGATTACTGTATTATTTTTTTTTTGAAGTCTACCTTCTAGTTTCAAAATGGAGTAACTTTTTTTTCTTGTGGCAATCTGCTTTTAGGGATAAAGAACCAGGTTGCAGTTTCAATAGAAAGTTGATGGTCTGTTAACATTTGAATGAGAGTAAGGTAAGATTAACATAAAGACAATTTTTTTTATTATAGAAATGAATTTGTATGCATATTTTGTAATCACAAAAATGGTGGCTTTTTAAATCACAAAAAAAGTTTTATATATATAATTTTATTCAGCCATACCACTACTATGTTTACAACCCAAAGAGATCAAAGAAAAAGGGCCTAAGGAACAAAAATATGTATAGCATCTCTGTTATAATAAAAAACTGCAAACTAAAAAAATAAAGTTTGCTTATATTAACAATACCATTGCTGCTGCCTATGTGAGCAGTAGACCAGCCTGAGCATTTGGCTGAGTTTCACCTCTTCATTGTTCCTAGCAGCTCAGTCCTCGAAATTTCCTAACTGATTAATAAAACTGATAATTTAGTTTTATATAGACAGAATTAAGATCTTTATTTGTTTAAGAAAAAAGAAAAATGATTTATTAATTATTTAACAAATCATTTTTGCCCTTTTTTATCTTAGTCACAATTAGAGAAGAAAAAAAAGAGCCAAAGAATTATGAGCAATGAGATCGATAAGGGGTGGTAATATTTAATGTGGAAAAGATATAAGGCTCTAGGGCAGCTTACTTTTACTCAGATATATATAATATATAAAGGGTGCTAACTGCCCCTCATGTTCCCAGAAGAAAGAATTTAAGGAAATTAGTTTAAACTGCAACCAAAAACATTTGTCAGACATAAGTAATAATTTCTTGCAATGAAATTTGTTTACGCATTAGACTGAGTCCTGAGAGAGGTATAGAATCTTTCTCTTTTTTTCTCTCTCTGTGTATCTCTGTCTCTGTCTTTCTTCCACGTTCTCCCTTCTCCTTTCCTCTTCTCTTTTCAAGACTGTCTCTATATATGTATGTATGTATGGCTAATAAGTGGGAGCCCCTATTTTTAAGAATAAGGTGATTGTTTATCTAACGTGTCATTCGGGTGTGTTTCCTAAGAGGCAGTGTGGTATAGTGAAGAGAGCACCAGATGTGAAGTCAGAAGACCTAGCTTCAGGCCCATCTTCAGAACCTGACTACTCATATATTTTAATAAAATATAAAGTCAAATTTTTAATCAAGTACCAATCATTTGTGTTTTAATAGGTTTATGCAACATATTCTGCTTGAATTCTTTTTTATTTTATTTGGAAGAACTGATCAGTGGAATGAAACGAATCAAATATTACATAAGATGTATGAAAATGAAGTCTCTGTACAGATAAGTTGATGCTCATAAACATTACTGCTGAGCAGGAAATAAGACAGATGCCTTAAGAACCTTAAATGTGTGTTTATGCAACACTGACTTATCCTGCTCCAAAAGTGACTTGACTTTTTTTTAAATAATTACTTCATAAAATGCAATACTATGTTTTATCATACCAGATGTTTAGCTTAGTGTATAATTTTCTAAAAGCATGAATAACATCACAGTTATCTTAGTATATATAAAAACTGATACTCCAGAAAAAACAAGCAAATAGAATTCTGATATAGGAAATAGGTACAGGTACAGGTATAGGCAGCTCTATACATGGTTGAAATTCATTAGTAAGAATAGCATTCCTCTTGAAGATTTGTACTGTATATAAGGAGTCCAGTTACAGAGAATTCTTGCTTTTTATACTGGGCATTTGCAAGTTTTTAAATAGTTTTATACTGTTATAATTTTTTTAAAAAGGCCTTTTTTATTGGTGGTTGTGAAGTACCACTGAGAAGGAATTCAAATACCTGACTACAATCATTAAATTTAGCCAACATTCATAGGTCCTAGTCATATGCCATGCAGAGTAGCATGTGACTGGGGCTCAATGGAAACCTGGCAGTGTGGAGCTAAAAGGATATTTTAGCCTCATTCTGCTTTTTGGAGATATTCAGGGGATTTTGTACAAGCAGGGAAACTCTGAAGTACATTTGCTGCATGAAGATTCTTATGTCCTTTTAGTAATAGGGGGAACACTTAGTGAATAGAGGACCAAGGCATAAGTAAATTAGGGCAGGGCAGGGCAGTGACATTTTCCCTAAATTTTTTTAGAATACAGTACATTGAAAGTGTGTTTTAGTGTCATTTAAATTCCATTTAAAGGAGAAAATTATTAAGGGAAATTATTCTGTTCCATTAATGAAATGGAAACTGGCTGACCTCAGGAAATAGAGAATATAAATTGTGTAGTACATTACCAGTTCAACACAATATTCCCCACTTCCTAAGAAATGAAATCTAGTTTTGAATGTTGTTTGAATAAAAACATTTTAGGGGAGGAAGTATGTGTTTTAAAATCTAAGAACATACAGGTTGTGGGTTAATCTTCATTAATATACAACATGTATTTGTTAAATGGAAATAGCATAGGAATAGTTTCTGCTGTTTTTCAAGGTTTAGAATCTGAAGTACTCCCTCTGCTCCTGAGTCAAAACTAACTCAGTCTTTCTGGTAATGAATGTTTTAAAAATTAAGCCTCAATTTATTTAAACATAGGTGTTAGAAAGTTATCTCACACACCACCTCCCTCTCCAGAAAAATAGAGCCTACATATGTTGTTTGGTAAATGCTTCCAAAATGACTTAACCAGTTCAAGCATTAATATTTATTTAACTCCATATTTTAGCACTAATAGTGAACATTCTGGCCTTACTTTTCAGATGACTTACCTTATTTTAAAATTATTGAACTAATAATCAGCTTTTGAAATTATCTTCTTCCCTGAGAACAAAAGGAATAAATAAGCTTTAAAAATCCAGTTTGCAAACTCTAGAGTATTAATTTATGTCCAGTTTTATTCTTCAGTCTTATTAGGCTGTGTTCAGATTTGGATCATTCTTAAATAAGAGGTGGAAGGAACTTCATTTCCGGTCAAATGTACCAACTAATTTAATCTGACAGCATTCACTTTAGATATCTATAGATAGAGTAAATTGATTGTAATCAGAAATAATCTACTGGTGCTTCTGTCCATTGTTTGGCCTTTCATTGATCTGCATGTTTTTCATCATCAGACTTGTACAGGTACTTTAATGGTGCTTGGTATCTCTTCCAAATCCTTTTACTTTAATTCCCTAATTCTTTGAAAAACTAGCACATTAAGCTTCTTCCCTAATCCCTTATTATAAGCCTGTATAGTTTGGATTTGACTTACCAGCATGTATGATCTGATCTTAGTGTCTATCAGTCTGTTATCAACACATTAGCACCATTCTAGAATAATATTTGACTAAGTATGTGCCTGTTTACTGATGACCCAGTATTGAAGAAATCAGGGGCAGTGAGGAGACTGGTTTGGGGAAGGCTGCTACATCTATATTTGTTCTGGTGTTTGTTAACTAATACTATTAATCAATTTTCAAGACGACAAAATTTTTTAAATGAACATCTGTTTAAAAATCAAAAGAACTACTTTTTCCTTTGAACACTTGAAAAAATTAGCATTAATTGGAGAAAATAAAATTGAATTCCAAGTGATGTAGTTATTTTCAGTTAACAAATTAGAAAAGTGTTGTTTCACCAATATAGCTTAAATTTAGCTAGACATTCAGCACCTACAGTATCCTATAAGTATCACTACATGAAACCAAAGAGCAGCTGAACATGTTTACAAAAGTCCAGGTTCATCTTTATGTGGGGGTCTGCTTTTAATGTATTTTTACATATGTAGTGATCATATTAACACAAATGATCATTGTCATTTTCAATCCAATATGCAATGGTTACTTGAATTTTGTTTCCACAAGGTAGCTGATTTTGACCATGTTTACAGCATCACTTATTAGACCATCAAACATTTGGAATTTCTACACACTAATCTCTAAAGCAGATGTGTTAAGGGCTTAGTGTTAGGATTTCTAAATTGCTAGGACCTAAGAATTGACAGTGTCCTGCAGATTTCTACTGTTTACATTTTTGCCTAGGCCACAGAATAAAATTCTGTACATCAAAATACATGCAGAGCATATAACCTATTATTTAACTCTAAAGTGGTATTAAATTTATGACATTTTTGCGTTTTAGCCAGAATAAGGACCATATCCAATACTTCATTATGATTTTAGAACAATATGTAAAAATAAAATCCGTATGTTCCATATCTAGATTATGTATTTTTCAACCTGAATTCTAAATGAGTTTTTAAAAGTCCATATTTTTCTAATAACTTCATCTTACATTATTATATTGTGTTGCATAAAGAGGCAAAGAACTGTATTTAAGTCTGTATGGATCATACAGAGCCATGAAATATGTCAAGTTTATTATATTTGTATATGATTGTAGATGAGACTGTTCCTACTTAAAGGAAAACATGGCCACTTGTATTTTGAAATGATTTTTAAAAGAAATGCTTTTATATAAACAGATTTTAAATACATTTTGTTTTGGGTTTCTTCATATTTTTACTTGTATCATAAGTCATGTGTATAGTTTTTCACAAATGTAACATTGGACCATTACTTAATGTTGAATATTTGCATTCAACTTCTTGAGCTGTTTAGACATTAACATGAAGTTAAAACATTTTTAAGTTTCTTTTTTTTCTTCAAAAAATGATGTTCGATAACTTTATTAACTAAATAAAGATGAAATCCAGAAAATTAAGTATATTAACATTGTCTTTGTCCAAAATACAAATAAATACTTACAAGATCCATGGTTTTATTAGTATGGAGGATTTCCTCCTCACACACACACCCCCCTCCCCCCCATGTAATTATGTTTCTGTTGTATGAAGATTTCTGTGGCTGAAAAAAATTCATCACCAAGAGGCCCAACCTGTGAGGAGCCTCTCTTAATTTAGTGAGACGACAGGTATGCAGACCATCAGAGAACCCATACTCAAAACCTTACTACCATTCATTTGCCAGAGGTTGTATTCACCTTTTTTGGGCTTTTACCAAATAATGTAAATTAAATGTTTATTTTAAATTCTGTATACTTACATAAGTAAAGAGTCAAAACTCTGTAGGCTTAATGTTTGTCATTTAATAGAGGAAAGACACAATAATTGATATAAAGGGGAAAGTGATAACTGCAACTTCCTAATTATTATGAGAAAGCAATTTGGTTATCCCCAGTTTACAGACACTCTTGTTTATACACATTATCCCTGCCCTCAATGAGTTTGCGTTTTCCATTCATCCTGGAAAAGTGTTCCCTTATTCATTTATCCTCTAGATATTCTAGATTGAAGCTTTTAAACTGTGGGTAACAACCCCACAAATTTGGCAACAGTAAAAGATTACATATACCTATTTTATTTTATTTTTTCAGGGCAATGGGGGTTAAGTGACTTGCCCAGGGTCACACAGCTAGTAAGTATCAAGTGTCTGAGGCTGGATTTGAACTTAGGTACTCCTGAATCCAGGGCCAGTGCTTTATCCACTGCGCCACCTAGCTGCCCCCACGTACACCTATTTTATATGCCTATATACCCAGGGTCACATAAAAATTTCTGGAGCAAAAAGGGGTCATGAATAGAAAAAGGTTTAAGCCCTGCACTAGATCAAATGCATATTTATCCTCTAGATAAACGTCCTTCTTTTCCCTTTCTCAGTTTCCTCTGCTAAAAGGTACAAAAATCTGGAAGATGGGCCCAACATTTTGTGAACCAAACTCAGTGGGAATTTGGCCATATCTATCTTAAAGGAACTATGCCTAGATCTTACTTTTTTGAACAATAAAATACATTCAACTATGAACAAGGAACTATAAACAATTTTGCTGATCACTACTGAATATTCTCCCCACATTCTGGAAAATCCATATAAAAATTTTTGGCCCTCCCTTCATACCAGAAAAATCTGAATTATCATTATATTAAAAGATAAAATAGTATCATACAATACTATATGTATATCTTATACATTTCTTAGTTTCTAAACTTTTTCTATGTTGTCTGCTGGCCTTCGAATGTTGTCGTGACTTCCACAAAACTCCCTCCAAATTCCCATTTCTTATGCTGACTTGCAATGTATCAAAACCACAATGAGAAAGTTACAATAGGAAAGGGATAACTGTAATATGTAGACTCATTAACTTCAGAAGGAAAAAAATGGAAAGTTTCGAGTTTTTTCCCCTCCCTCCCCCAATGGCTAAAGAATAAAAGAAAACTACAAGATCTCATTTCCCTGTTCATCCCTTAAAGCTCGACTGCCATGTTTTGTTTGTTATTATGTGGCAAAAAAAAAAAAAAAAAGAGCACTGAGCTTAGAATCAGAAAACCTGCATAGAGGTCCTGACACTGCAGCATGTGACAGTGAACATCACCACCTCTCAAGGAACATACATTCTACTGAAAGCAGTAGATAAATACAATTTGAGAAGGGAAAGAGCTCTAATAACTAAGTTGATCAGGAAGGGCTTCCCATAAGAAATGGCACCTGAGATGAATCTTGGAGGAAGCTGAGGATTCTGAAGTAAAGGTGAAACAGTACATACCTGCCATGGAGAAAGGTAAGCCAGTGAGAAATGAATGCCAAATTCAGAGAACACCAAGTAATCCAATTTGGCTGAAACAGAGGGAATGAAATGGATTAATGTGAAATAAGTCTAGAAGGGTAGAATGGAGACAGATTGACTGGATCTGGATTGGAATACTTTATTTAAAAAAAAAAAAAGCAGGTTGAACAGCACAGGGAGAAAGAACAAAGTAGCATTGTATTTTGGGGGGGGGGGGCAATGAGGGTTGTGACTTGCCCAGGGTCACAGCTAGTGTCAAGTAAGTGTCTGAGGTCACATTTGAACTCAGGTCCTCCTGAATCCAGGGCTGGTCCTTTATCCAATGCGCCGCCTAGCTGCCCTCAGTAGCACTGTATCTTAAGAAAGGATACTCAAGTGATGACTGCATCAGCTTCTTCATCTGTAAAATGGGGATAACAGCACCCACCTTGTAGGTTGTGAAGATCAAATGAGATAACATAGAAATCACTTTGCAGACCTTCAAGTGATACATAAATGTGGGATTCAGGAGGACCTGAGTTCAAAAAAAGATTTTTGTTTTTGTTTTTGTTTTTTTGCAGGACAATGAGGGTTAAATGACTTGCCCAGGGTCACAAAGCTAGTGTCAAGTGTCTATTGTGGGCAGCTACAGGTGGTACAGTGGAAAAAATTCCAGGCCTGGCATCAGTAAGACTTCCATCTTCCTAAACTCAAATCCAGTCTTGGACATTTACTAGCTGTGTCATGCCAAGAAAACACTAACTAAAAACCCAAATAATTGTTATCTAGTTAGGATTTTGTTGTAAGATTTTCACGATGCTAAGAACTCTAATAATGGCTCACATTTATGCATTTTCAGGTTTAGTGATTTCCTCACAACACTATAAACTAGATGAAGAAAAAGTATTACCCCCAAATAACAGATTAAAAAACAGCCACAGAGAGCTTATACAACTTGTCCACTGTCACAGATGCTAGATACTGCTAGAAGGGGAAGAGGATAAGGAGGGAAGGGTGAAAAAAGGGAGTGCAGAGTGGGGGAGGGAGGGGACAGTCAGAAGTAAAACACTTTTGAGGAGGAATAGGTTAAAAGAAGATAGAAACTAGATATTTCTAGGTCTCCTGATTCTAAATCCAAAGTTTTTCTTTCTAGACCATACTACAAATTGAAGTTTTCATTTTTTAGTGGTAATAAAATATGAATTCATGTAAGAAAAAAGCAAATTGGAAAGTAAAATAAGAATGAATATGCTCGCTTGTTTAAATCTTTAACAAATAATTCTAGTTCTATTCCTAATTTCTACCAGATGTGAAAATACAGGACTCTGCTTTTATTTCCTCATGACCCCCTACTTAACCTTTTGGCCTTATCACTTTATAGACACCAATCATCTCAATTCCCAGATTCTCAACTGCCTTGGCTTTCCTGTTACCATTTGATAATTAATAACCTTCCCTCCTGGAATTCCTTCCTTTGCTTCTATACACTATTCTACTTGATAGATCATAGACTGCAGGAAGGGAACATAGAGATGCTCTAGTCCAACTCCTTTTTTTTTCAGGGGGATGGGAGGTGAGAAAGGACCACAAATTAATTACCAGATGTGGAAAAAGCCATAAACATTTCATTAGTCTTCCCAACACCCCAAAGGCACTTACTTGTACACCATCCAAAAACTCCACTGGAATATAAACCTTTGCTATTTACAATTGTTTTATACAAATTAGCCAGCTCGAAAATGCCACGAGAAATGTTGAAACAATACAGTAAATATATATTCTTAATAAAAATCTTTTACAGTTTTCTTTAAAACTTGCCATCCATTAAGTCAGTTATGAAGAAGTTTGGGGATACAATACTAAAAAGGCACTGGCAAGTGTCACGAAAATTTCTAAGTCCGATGAAGAAAAGAAGTAGCAGTCTCCAAGCTGTAGAAAATAGAGAGGGTACCTGTCTCACAATAAAGCCAGTCAGTCAGGGGTAGGACCTGAAAGACCCGGAGTATAGGGATCTGGGTAGTTTTATACCCCTACAGCCTCCTCCCATTGTACCCTCAGAGCATACTGCAGATGGTACAGAGAAAGAGTACATTGAAACAGTTACCAATAAATCATACACATGAGCATTTAGTGACAGTGACAGAATCATCAAATGTGACTGGCACCCAGGCAGCTTGGTGATCTGGCCCAGACTGTCACATATTGTCACAGAATGCTCTGACCCTGAGTCTCAATGCTGATTGGTTCTTTCAGCTTAGAAGACATTATTTCTATTGTTGTGATTAACCACGATGCACCTTTTAAAAAGGGACATCACAACAAAGCCAACACATGACCCTTGGTTGAACATGTAACCACAATGGAGAGTGACAATGGTCAAGAGACAAGTTACTGAGGGCAGGTAGGTAGCACAGTGGATAAAGCACCGGCCTGGATTCAGGAGGACCTGAGTTTAAATCCAGCCTCAGTCACTTGACACACAACTAGCTGTGTGACCCTGGGTAAGTCATTTAACCCTCACTGCCCCACAAAAAAAAAACAAACAAGTTACTGCATTGGTTTAAGCCGCTAAAAAATATTCAGAATACATAAAGAACAAGTGATGTGGGGGCAGCTAGGTGGTGCAGTGGATAGAGCACCTGCCCTGGAGTCAGGAGTACCTGAGTTCAAATCCAACTTCAGACACTTAACACGTAATAGCTGTGTGACCCTGGGCAAGTCACTTAACCCCAATTGCCTCACTAAAAAAAAAAAAAAACAAGTTATGTAATATCTATACTAACTTAAGAGACTAGAATACTTAATCACCATTTGTCTCATATAGTACTGATTATTACCACCGTTGAATCACATATTTAAGAGGTGAGGAAAATCTCACAAAACAGGTGCAAAGCCATTTTGTCCAGGCCAAGTTCAGCCATGGCCAGTGGCTTTGGATTACCACTTTGCCAATTCGCTGTTCTCCAACTCCCTTCTTTTTACAAATGAGGAACCTAAAACTGAGATAAGTGACTTCATTAAGGTCGGGTGTTGTTAAAGCAGTGGCAGCATTGAACCCAAGAACCCAACCCCAACTCTAGCAGTGTAAAGATAGGCCAGGACCAGGTTGTATGGCGATTTAAATGCTAGAAATTATGTGATTATATTGAAATTCTATAGATCCTCCTAAGAGGGAGTCGCTGAAATTTACTGAGGTGACATCCAGACCCATCCTTCTAAATGAATTAGAACAACTGACAGACTAATCATTCTCTTACAATCTTATATTAGTTTCAATTTTTCACCAAGATTCATCGATTTCCAGATAGTCAAACCTTCAGTAAGAATAATTTCCAAAAACAATTCTAGTCACCTCAAAGAATTCAATTCCCTGGTTTTCTTTTTATGCTTAGTTAGACCAGGGCTTCTTAACCGTGGGGGTCCTTAAGCCTGTTTTTTAATATTTTGATAACTGCATTTCAGGATAATTAGCTTTCTCTGCAAAACTTGTATTTTACGCATTTAAGAACATCCTGACGAGTCCATAAGTTTCACCAGACTGTCAAATGGATCCATAACACACAAAAGTTAAGAAACCCTAGTTTATTAAAAAAAAAACAACCCCTGAAATCTCGTAAAAACGAATGCTGCAGTTTACACTTCTCCCACCCCTTCCCCAAAATTTTATCTTTCAACACAGAACAACGAATATTTTGTAATTTTATTGACTCTTCCCTTCAGAGCATTTTGGTTTCAGCTTCCCTGTGGTTCGGGTAACCTAAGAGCCCCCCACCCACTCTTCCAGTTCTTCCGAAGTAGAGCCACCGGAGTGCGGGGTCCCGAGGCGACGGCCTACGAGTCCCCTACCATAGGGGTCCTGTGTGCCTGACTCGAGGCTTACACCCGGGGTGCGGGAGGTGGGGGGGGGCTCCCGGCGTGCGGGAGGGAGGCAGTTCTAGGTCGGTGGAGCCTGGGGCAGGCTCAGGACCACTTCTTGGACACGTTGAGATGGCTGAGCTGGTCCGCGACGAACCTGTGCGGCGGAAACTTGGACACCTGCGCTAACTTGATGGCCTCGAAGTTCTCTCGCCTGCGGGCGGCGGAATGGTTGAACTCCTGCTCTCGGGTCATGTACGGCATGCTCAGCCAGTACTCGTTCTCCGCCTCGATCTCCAGCCTCCGTATCATGCCCTGCTTCATCCCCCAGGTCACCTTCCGCGGCCTGCGGTGTTTCCCGATCCACTGCTTCCCGGGGATCCGGCTGCCGCGCACGACAGCGGTCAGGAACATGGTGCCTGCGGGGAGGGGACAGAACGGCCTGAGTGCGTGCTGCCCCCTCGCAGAGGCTACCGTGCCGCACACGCCACCCTCCCCACTCTCCGACCGCCGCCGGGGACAGGCCGTCGGGGTCTAGGGCCCAAAGCGGTCCGACGTTACCTTGAAAACAGACGACTGGACTCAAAAAACTGCTCTCGGCGACCGCGGCGGATTGACACCGAGCCGGAAGACAGTCGAAACACACAGAAGCGGCCGCAGCCAATCGCCTTCCTCCTTTTCCTCGCGCGAGAGTTCCGGTCTCTCGAGGGGAGGAATGTTGAGAACCTCTTCCTCCCAAACCAATTACTGTTGGGAGTGCGGAGAGATTCAAACTAAGCGCGGCCTGCGGAGCCTGCCGCTGGAATCGTCTTGCCCTTCCTGCTATCCCACCGAGCTGACGGCTTCGGTCCTCGGTCCTCGGCATCCTGACTTTGCCAATGGATCCCGTCGGAAAGTTCTGCGGGAAGCTGCGTGACCTGGCCGTGACCCTGGAGCGGGAGACGGCTCAGCTGCAGCGAGCGCTGAACGGAGAAGAGGAGGGTGAGGGACGCGAGGGGCGAGGGCGCGTTTGGGGCGTCTGCCCTGAGACGGCGTGCGCTCCCGCACCTTGCCTTTTCCCGGAGTTCTTTGTATGAAAGGAGAGCTGGATGGAACCTCCGAGGTCCGCCAGTCGGTCAACAAGCATTTATGTACTAGGTGTCTACTGTGTGCCAAGCATTGTGCCAAGTGCGTGTACAATAAAAGGGGAAAGCAAGATCCCTCCCCCTCTAGTAGCCCAGTCTAATGGGGAAGACATAGACAAATCCCTATGCCCGTACAGAATGCAAGCTAAATGGGACGTAGTTTTAATGCCTTCTCTCTTGTTGGTTCTTTTTAGTTTAATTTGTCTATAGCTTGTGTGCAAAAAGTTATTAGCATGTCGACGTCCCCATTGGACTGTGAGCTCCTCGAGGACGGGGACTGCCCATTTCTATGTCTCCCCGGCGCTTACCACAGTGCCTCGCACATAGTAGACGTTAAATACGTATTTGTTGACTGATTTCAAAAGGAAGTGTAGTCGTTTCCACCCCCACCCCCGCAGTGAGTGACCGGGAAAGGCCTTTCTTAAAGAAGGTGGGATTAGAGCTGAGTCTTAAGGGGGAAAAGCATTCCAGGAATAGGAGACAGCCCAAAGGCATTGAGTGTGGAGATGAAGTGTGCTGTGAGAGTATCAGCAAGAAAGGAACAGCCTCCTATGTTGGGGGGGGGGGAGGGGAGGGTTAAGTATGAGAAGACTGGAAAGGTAGGAAAGAGTCAGAAGGAGACCTTCATAAAGGTCTTTTAGGGCATTAAATCCATCTCTTTTCATTTTACTGATGAGGAAGCTGGAACCCAGAGAAGTTAGTGACTTGAAGAGGTCACAGGTGGTGAAAACAGGTGAGATTCGGACTCTCATCTTCTGACTTGAGACTAGTGATCTTTTCACACCCTGTTGCAGTGGACAAGAGTCCTGGATTTGGAACCAAAGGATATTTCTTGTGTGACTTTGGGCAAGTCACTTGACCACTCATGATTTCAGTTTCCTCCTTTATAAAATGAGAAAACAGGATTAAATGAACTTTAAGATTTCTTCCATCTCTAAATGTATACTTTTGTGAAGATTGTGATGATTAATTGGGAGTAGGTGGAGGGTGGGGAAAGGACAAGTTATATTTTAAAGAGAAAGTGAAGGGAATGTTTAAAAATATCTGTAAGCATAGAAGGCTAGGATGATGTCTTATGGCTTCCCTTTTTCCTTCTGACTCCATTTATATGGAAGACTTTGAAGACTCTCCAATGAGAATTTTGCATGACTTGCATTTGGAAGTGAAGACTCTAAAGGTATCACTTGAACTGACAATGTTAATTTGTCTTGTTTCAGTGTTTTGTATCTCCAGTTATTCTAATGGCATTTCTCACCAAAAGTTGGTCATATTTATTTTCCCCTTAAAAGGATGATGTTAATGTTCTTCTGGATAAAAGTCATTTGGAGAGGCAAGAAAGCAACAATTTTATAAAAAACACCAAATTGCTGATGGAAAAGAATAAAATGGATATCACAAAAATAAGAGACTTATTCCAGAAATATGGATATAAACCAAGTCCTATGGAAAATCCAGGTTTGAATAATTTTTACTTCATAAGGAGTTATTTTAGTATCATAGAGTCATAGGGTATTAAGAGTTGGAAGGGACTGAAGAGATTATCTCAATTTACCATCTCATTTTGTGGATGAAGAAACTTTTTAAAGCCTAAGTAGTGTGGAAGACATTATTTTAAAATGGAAAAACCTTAAGACAGAAAGTTACTGGTTCCATTTTGTGACTTGAGACATATTACTTCTGATCTCAGTTACCTAGATCTAATAAATTGGAAATCATTGTCCCTAAGATAGGATACTATAGGGACAAAACAAAATAAGTGTGAAAATGTATTGAGCCCTTTTGAAAAAAGGGTATGTGAAAAATCAAACAGTCAGTAATTTGACCTGAAGTCAACCCATTTTGGATTTTGACCTAAGCCTGCCTTGCTGTTTCTAATTAAACATGTTTCTTGTCTTCTCTATATTCCAGTTTTCTCATTTGTATATAATAATTTCCCTTTTATTTGAACACAAGGTTAAAAATGCACATGTAATACAAGATATTTTAAAGTGTAAACACAAATATTTTCATTTTATATTTGTTTGAGTCTAGAGCTTTGATTTCATCTCTGTAGAAAATTCCATCCACCAAATGCAAGATGAGGAACTCATTATTTAAATTCTTAAGAGGACTGAGTCAGACAAATAGTATGTGTCTAAAAAAGTATTTGTACGTAGGTCTCCCTGACTCCAAGTCCAGATCCGTATATGTTATATCACATTGTCCCTCGTTATTTATATGATAAACCAATAAGTAAATCAGAGTATTAAAATAGTATCCAAGAGAACATGGCAATCACAGAAAATAAGGGAAAATTACTCAAACTTTTTTTTCATCTGTTTTTTCTGCAGTAATATGTTTTTAAAAATGAAATGTGAGAAAGCTATGGTTGAAACCAGTAGGAGTAGGACGTATCTAAGCAATTCTAAATAGAACCTTTTTATTTGGGGTATATAAGATTTTATAAATTCATGTTCAACAATTGTTATATATCTTTGATTTTGAATGTGTTTTTCAGTGATAAAGGAGGATGCTAATAATGTTAAACCAGAGGAAGCTAATTGCAAAAACTCTCCGAAGTCTGAGACAGAGAAAGAAGATGGTTCTGCTCAAAATAACCATGTTCCTCACAGCCCACCACGTAGTCCACAGCTTTCAGATTTTGGACTGGAAAAGTATATGTTTTCCAGAAATTGGAATATTCACCCACCAGCAATGAATATTTCTAATCGAGAGCAAATAACAATGAATACACCTTTTAAACAGTCCTCCCCTAAAGTGTTGAGAACTCCAAAATGCACCTTAAAGATGGATGAATATGCAGTGGTAACTCCTAAGCTGGAACACTTTGGTATTTCAGAACATACCATGTGTTTAAATAATGATTACACAATGGTACTTAAAAATGCCCAGAAAAATAAAAGGTAAGAAGATATGTTAAGTAAGTCTTTCTAAGTTGCTAGGTTACTTTTTCATTACATGCTTTCTCATATAGTTGAGTTTAGAGTTAATATTTCATTTCATTAGAGTCAATATTTTTATTTAATGTAATTGTCTAGGGGGAAGGTGGGATGGTTTTGTGAGAGTTGAATTTGAATTTTACTGTTTTAATGTCCTTCTGAAAGGATTTCCTTGTCTTCTAAGAACCTCACCTGGTCTATGAAAAAGGGTTTCATTAGCTGCGTTAGTCTTTTAGATTTCACTTAATCTGGATAGTCTTTCTAGCCTACCCACATAAGATTTGGGGAAATCATCATCAGTAATCATAACCACCAGCCACCTCCACTTGTAAAGCTTTCTGTTGCCATAAACACCCTACTTTTATAAAGGGGAGGGGAGAATTATAATAAGAAATATTCCATAAGTACCCCATTCATAGTTCTTATTTAAATCAAATATCAGTTTGTTTCATTAGCTTTAGTCTGCCAATGTTATTTTCACTCTTAAGGTCTTATTTTTTCTTTAGAAGGAAAATGTGTAGTTCTTCACACTTTATACATACACCTTACTAAAGGAATGATCTTTAACAGGTCTGTGCAGTTCCTCCAACCCCCATCCCCTCAAAAATGTCAAGAGCTGCCCCTTAAATCTTCTCCGGAAGGGAGAACAGCACAGAGCTAAATCAAAGTGGTCAGGCAGGCAAAGGAGGGACAAGTCTCAATGAAGCTCAGTTTAATAGGAAATAATTTACTTCATAACAAAGAAGTCCTGAGTTTTATCTATATAACGTGGCTGCCCTTGTATAAGACTGTTACATGACATAAGTAGAATTGGGCCATTTCTAGGATCAAATTGAGCCTGCTTAATGATTCAGCTAAAAACTTCTGAACTATGAATTACAGTTTGTAACATTTTAGTTTCTGTTTTATGCAATAAAAGACATTCTTTTAAGAAGTTGCTAAGTAGCAGGTTGAAAGAATGGAAAGGTAGCTTCAGAAAGGGTGTTTTATGATAAGATATATTGAAAAAAATCTGCATGGTCTGGTAGAAAAAGTAGATTTTTAGTAAAGACCTGAACTTGAACCTGAACTCTACTTCCTAAAAGGTTCCTAGCTAAATCACTTACCCTCTCTGGACCTGAAAAATGAAGAGGTAGGACTAGATCACCACTAAGGTTCCGTGTAGCTCTAAATACTGTGGTCTAGGAGCTATAGTGGAAAAGGAAATAGAATGAGGAAGTTAAAGGAAAAGGGTAGAGGAAAGTGAGGATGAGGAAAGTTGACTGTTTTCTGTTTGCAGTAAAACAGTTAAGACTTTATAGCTTCAGTATCTCTCCCAAGCTGTGATTCCACATCTACAACAGGATATTAGGTTGGCACTTTAAATTCAAGATAGATACAATTGAACTTATTCTTTCCTCATAGTAGCTCTTTATGTGTCATTGTTTTCTGTCACATATGTTACCATTCACTTGCTTTCTCATATAATTTTACATGTTCAGGATTTGATTTCTTGACATTGTCCTCCCACCCACTGTCAGCATCTTCCAAGCCTCTGTCCTTGTCTTTCTCTTTCTTACCCTCTTGGTGAGCTCAGCAGAGCCCATGAGTTGGTTATCTTTATGCAGATGACTCCCAAATATCTGTTCCAATCTCTTTCCTGAACTCCAGTCCCATGTAGACAGCTGCCTGCTAGACATCACAACATATCCAAAACAAAACTAGTCGTGTTCCCCCAAAACTCATTTCCCCTCCAAACTTCCCTATGTTTGTTGAGGGCGAAACTATCTTTCCATTCATCCAGGTTTGCAAACTGGGAGTCATCCTCAACTCTTCCAACATTTCTTCTATCTTTTCATTTTCCAAATCTCATTGATGTTTACCTCCACAGCTATTTCCCCTATCCCCACCAATTGAATTCTTCCTTTCTCTTTAAATAAAGCCCAATCCAAATGCCACCTGTTCCAGGAAGTCTTTCCTGAGTCCTTCATCAGAAATGACATTCCTTCCCCTCTCCCTGAGACCTCACAGAGAATTTTAGTTCTACCTCTTTCAGCCACTTACATATTACATCAGTGGATATGGGGGCAGGGGAGGACTATTGGCAAAGCACAACTTTCATTTATGCTACGATCCCCGCAAAAATGGGTTTGTAAAAGGGCCATTTTTTAGTTATAAGTTTACTTCTAAAGCCAAAAGGTAGCATTATTTGCAATAGTAAAATGCTGGAAAGTTTCACAGGAAATAGAGATTAAGCAAGGATGCTCTCTTTTCCTACTATTAATTTACATAGTTCTAATAATGTTCGTGATAGCAATAACACACACACACAAAAGGCATAAAATTGGCAAAGAGGAGACCAGTGTCCCTTTTTGCAGATGACATGATTGTTTACTTTGGAATCCCCAGAGAATCAGTAAATTGAGACAGTAGTTTTGTTTTATTTTCTTTTTTAGAGACAGTAGTTTTAATAAAATTGGGAGGATAGAAAAAGAATGTATGAATCAACATTTCTATGTAGTAATAATAATATTCTAGAAGAAATAATAGAAAGTGTAATTCCATTCAGAACACCTGGGAATCAATCTACCAAGACACACTTAAGACATAAATACAATTACAAAACACTTGAAAGGAATAAAGAATGAATTACAATAATTGGAGGGAATAAAAAGAAATAACAAGCAAAATAATATGGTACTAGTTTAAAAAGATAGAGAAGTAGATTAGTGTAATAGATTTCTATCAATTTATTTCTGATTCTTGCTGAATAATCCAGTCTTTCTTGAAACCTAAGAACATTAACTACTTGAGGAAGAACTTCTGGGAAAAGTTGAAAATAGTTTAGCAAAAAATAGGTTCAGACCAGCAACTTAAACCATGTACCACAGTGTTCTAACTGAACACGGTTTTCATTGATGGTGTCAAGAACTATGGGTTGTGGAATATTGCATTTATTATCAGACACAGTGAATGTATTGATTGGGTTTTTTTTTTTCCTTTTTTAATCATTGTTACAGAAGGCTAGCTGGGGAGGGAGAGATAAGAATGTATTAATGATGTAAAAAGACAATAGAAAATAATAACTTGCTTTTACAGGCAATTAATGTGTAAATTTTCTATGATAGTATGGTTAAATTTAATTACGAAAGTCATATGAAATTTTTTCCTTATTTTAGTTTACCTAAGAACAATACTAATGAAATTAACGTAGAAGCAAAATCAGGAGGCAACAGCATCCTGATCCCTCCTGTTTCCATCTGTGAGCAGTTGAAAGAAAATTGTGAGTACAGACTTGGATCAACTTTTTTCTTATCCACCACCTTTGCAAAGTATTTTTGAAAAGCAGTCTATCATAAGTGTATAGAATGCTGGACTTGGAATCAGGAAGTCCTAGATTTGAATCCTTTAGATATTTACTAGTTAGTTACTTACTAGCAAGTAAGTAGTCATGTGACCCTAATCAAGTGATTTAACCTCTTTATTGGCCCCTGTTTCCTAATCTATGCTGGTTTGTTTGTTGTTTTTTTTTCATAGTTCTACCACCTTCTAGGCTTCCTAAACTGTCCCCCTTTAGGACAGCTTAGGAAAAAGGTTCTTTGTGGATCTTGGTAACTGCCTCCCCAGCTATTAGAGCTAGTATACACCCTTCTTTAGGAAAAGCTTAAACATAATGAATGCTTAAAAATAAGTAGACAATTTATTGGTTGTCCTTCGTTCAAGAGGACCATGACATCAGATGTCATGATTTGCAATGAATTGGATTTAAGTGAGGAAAGGCTTTGCAAAGTCACCAGCCTCACTCTCTCCTCCAGAGCCATCTGGAATCAGTGGGAAAATATATATCGGGACAACTGCAGGTGCCCCAATATAGTGGGAGACCTTGGCCTTTTAAGCTAAGGCCTTTCATAGGTCTCAGTTTGCTGAGGCAGCACCTACTCAGTCACTAAAGCTAGGTAAGAAATGAGGCAAGGAAGGCCTCTTTTACCTAGTCGAAAAAATAAATAGATAAAGCCAGGGAGGGGCCACCCTCGGGGTTTCTGGCCAAAAGAGATAAAATTGCTATTTAGGCCCACTGGGAGCCATCAGGGGGCCAAATGATAGCAAAATGAGGCTTAAACTGGGACCTATTGTTAGCCAATCAATGAGGGCCAGAGTTATTTAGGTTTAAGGAGTGATCCTTAGAAGACATCTTGCAGGTAAACCCCAAGAAATGTGAGGTTTATGCAGACAAATTCTCTCAGTTTATAGTTGTTAAATGGGTAGTTGCCAGAAACACTGAGATATTAAGTGATTTATCTGATTATAGAGCACATTATATGTCAGAGACAGGACTTGAACTTAATGTTCTTTTGATTCTAAGGCCAACTCTATACTACAGCTCACAAAGTTTCCCAGAGTACTCACTCTGTATGAAATGCTATAGGGGATAGAAGGTATAAGAAGACTCTGATTTGTCTCTGGTCTTATCTCTCTGATTAGTTTATGAACTCCATTAAGTAATAAAAAGATTTATTTTTCTTATATATTCACCATTGCTGAGCATATATTAGAATAAGTATTTAAGTAATTGACTGATTGATCAAGGAAGGGTTCTTTCTAGGGCTATCCTAACCATAAATACCTACTTAATCTGTAGTGTGACTGTCCATATAGCTTCATTGCCTGATTTAATTTATCAGTGTTTCCGGAATTAAGGGTGGCAGAAGAAGGGATTAAAAATTATTGTTCAAGGGGGCAGCTAGGTGTCGAAGTGGATGAAGTACCAGCCCTGGATTCCGGGGTACCTGAGTTCAAATCTGGCCTCAGACACTTGACACTTATTAGCTGTGTGACCCTGGGCAAGTCACTTAACCCCCATTCCCCCCCCCCCAAAAAATTATTGTTTAAAATGCATTTCCAAATTAATTGTGCTGGGGTGGGGGGAAGGGCAGCACAGCTAGGTGGCATTGTGGATAAAGCATAGGCCCTGGATTCAGGAGGACCTGAGTTTAAATCCAGCCTCAGACACTTGATACTTACTAGCTGTGTGACCCTGGGCAAGTCACTTAACCCTCATTGCCCCACAAAAAAACAAACAAGTTAATAGTGCTAGTATGTCAAAGTTTGGAACCTAAAAGTTAAAATCTGTAACTTTCTTCGTGTGTGTGTGTGTGTGTGTGTGTGTGTGTGTGTGTGTGTGTGTGTGTGTGTGTGTGTGTGTTTCTATTCTAGGTGCTGACCATGCCAATTCCCCTATGGAGCCTGTATTCTTCACTCCTGGCTTGAAAATCCCATCTAGAAACAGCAATCCAGTTTTAAGTGTCCCTAAACCTAAAGAGCTTGGTTTCTCCGCTAATGACAAAGAAATACTAATTCATCAAAACTTAAAAATGCATGCGTTGCAAAAAGAAACAAAAGTAAGTTTATAAAGTAGAAAAAAGTAAGGTGATGATTAATATGAATTGTTTGTGCTTTCCCTCCTAAACTACCTTGTATTTAACTATTTGGGATATATTTGGATTTGTTATCTTTATATTTGTCCTTTCTATAGTCATGTATTACTGTATACCTGTGTAAATATATACCGATATACACAAACATTTCTATACATGCAAATGTGCACAGATATAGTGATATATGTATCTGTATCCCTAGTGCCTAGCACATATCTGTCACATAGTAGATGCTTAATAAATACTTGTTGATCGATTGAATTCTATTTGCTAAATCTATTTTACCACATAAAATATAATAATTTTATTATGCTATATTGTACATTTTATTATATAAAAGCATTGGTCACTTTTATATTACAGGGGACAATAATTCCACCAACATCACACTCAAATATTTTGCCAAACAATTTGGATTCAGAAGATTGTACTTCACTGGTCTCACAATCTGCCAAGTTCTTTGAACATCATAGAGAACTCTCTCCTCCTAAGATTTCTGTCAATGAAAACCTGCTAAGAACACCCACGCCTCCAGAAGTAACTGCAATTCCGGATGATATCTTCCAGGTTATTTTAGGGTTTTTTAAGTACATGTATTATGTTTGATATTCCTATTTTGTTCAAGCTTTTAAACACTATATAATGAGGATATAATTTTTTTTTGTGAGGCAATTGGGGTTAAGTGACTTGCCCAAGGTCACACAGCTAGTAAGTGTTAAGTGTCACCTAGCTGCCCAAGGAGATCCTTTTCATAGACTCCTAATCCTATTCCCATGGCAACTATTTTCATTCTCTTATCACCCTTACTTTCTATAGATGACATTATTTCCCTGTATATCCATCCACTCATTCATCTTTTTCACTTCCATAGCAACAGGAACAGTCTTTGCTCTAATCCTCCAAATTCTAAATGTTATTTGGCAGTCTTGCGAAGCCTATTATTCTCAGAGTAATGCTTTCAAATGCATGAAATACATAGGATTACAAAGGAAAGCAATGGTATTGAAATATAGTTGTGTGTGTGTATATATATATTTTGGGGGGGGGGGCAATTGGGGTTAAGTAACTTGCCCAGGGTCACACAGCTAGTAAGTGTCAAGTGTCTAAAGCCAGATTTGAACTCAGGTCCTCCTGAATCCAGGGCCAGTGCTCTATCCACTGTGCCACCTAGCTGCCCCAATATATTTTTTTTAAAACAAGTTCAAAGACCTCAGGTTGAGAATTACCTTCCACCTTCATCTAAAACCAATCCAGAAGGTATTTTTAATAATACTACTTCCTGATTCTTCCATATCTTTACTGAATCAGTCATTCCCTTTCTCTCTCGTACATCTTCAGACTTTTCTATCTTCTTCCCTGACTACTCTATAGCATATGACGTGCTATTGAGTATTCTCTCCTCCTTTGGTATCTGTGACATTGTACTTTTCTTGGGTTTTCTGTCTAACATTTCCCATCTAGCTACGTTCCTGAATTTCTCCAAGATCACTTCAGCCCTGGAATTCATACCTCTGTCCCTGAAGCCCCTTCCCTTCTTCTGATTGGAGGGTGGAGACCCCTCCTCCCAGAAATTCAGTTTATGAAGTGTGCCTAGGTCGCTACCTCTTCATTTCCCACCTCCTTACCCTCCTAGATTTCTCCATTATGCCCTTGTACCAGGTACCATCTCTTTTCTCCTTCCATTAGTCCAGTTTTCCCTTTTTACATTCTGAACTCCTTGAGAACAGGGACTTGTTTGCCTTTCTTTGTAGCTCCAGTGTTTAACACAGTTTCTGGCACATAGTAGGCACTTAAATGTTTATCGACTAACACAACTGTCTCCTTTTCCTTCTCCTGATATAGGAGACATAGAGGATAAATAGAAGCATTTTTCCAAAACTGTTTTTGGCTCTCTTCTATTTGCTCTACTCTCCCTTGACAAGCATATCCTCATACTTGAATAACCTCCAGCTATGACCTGTCTTTAGTTCTATATCTCCATTTCCACAACTGCCTGCTAGACATTTCTGATTATTATTCCACATTCATAATGTCCAAAAACAGATTCATAACTTACTCCAAAATCTGTTCTTTCTTATTTCTGTTATTAGTACTAGGTATTCTAGTCACCCAGACATAAAACCTTGGCATATTCTTTACACCTTGCTCTCCATTCCACACATTCAACCAGTTACCAGTTAAGTGGATTTTTATTACATCCCTGATATATGCTACTGTACTAGACACTAAAGATATAACAGCAAGAAACAGTTCTTGCCCTATAGGAACTTTTAATCTAATAAGGGATATAAGACAGACACAACTAATATATTTAAACATGGTAAGTGTGTAGAATACTTATAAAGTTGGTATGCAAGTTCTGAAGAGGAAGAGTGTACTTTCCAGATAGGGATGTTATAAAGGTTTCATAGAGAGGAGACGCCTGTCATGGTGAACTCAATACCTCACCTTCTGTTTTGAGGTAGATTTGATGGTTAGAACCTACTTTTCCTATACTGAGCTGAAATTTTCTTCTCTGTAACTGCTATCCATTCTGGCTTTCAGAGCTACATAGAATAAGTCTTATTCCCTAATCCTTCTATCCACCCCCTTTTGCAGGTCTTGCCTCATTCTCACCTCCATCTCCCAAATAAAATTTTTACTTTCTCCACCTTGTTAATTTTTCTAAAGAGCATATATGCTACAAACAAAATTTACACATACATCTCTCCCCCCCCCCGCCTTTGAGGGGCAATGAGGGTTAAGTGACTTGCCCAGGGTCACACAGCTAGCAAGTGTTTGAAACTGGATTTGAACTCAGGTTCTCCTGAATCCAGGGCCAGTGCTTTATCTACTGCGCCATACATGCAACTTTGTATACACATTTGTATACACAGACATATACACATGCTAGGATTTTTCCAAAAATGTTCTAGAGACAGAATGTCGATGCTTTTCTTCTAAGTGTTTTTAATCACCTTCCAAATGTTCTTTGTTCAGATAACATAGCAAAAATGGTTTTTGTTTTGTTTTTCAAATTTTAGCTGTTATCAAGGTATGATTCAAAATTAGCCACACCACTATCATTTAAACCAGCACCCAGCAAAGCACTTTTTCCTGAATTTAAATGAAAGGTTATTCAAGAGGGATACAACAAAGTAAACTACTAAAAGAGTAAGTAACTTTATTGTGTTCTAAAGAAGTTGCTGTCTTGTTTGGAAATTTTTTTGAAGCTTTTCTTTTTCTTTTACAGTTGATAATTTGTCATAACCACTCTGCTCACCCAGACTCTTAATTTTAACAAATTCATGATACAAAATGGCACTAAAGAACACAAATATGGGAAGAGCAGCTGCATCAAACTTAGTATATTTAGATGTTCCATGTAGGAGCCAAAACAGTTTTTAAGGCATGTGAGGGAAAGATTCTCAAGGAACCTGATAGAAGAGAGGAAACCAAATAGTTATTTCTACTGCCCCAAAAAGTGATAGAAAATATCAATAATTCAACCTATATGCCTGTTTTCCTATTTCTTCAAAATCTTTAGGGAATAGTTTATATATTATTATGGGCATAATTAATGAAGATAGGAGAGAATTGGCAGGCTTTGCAAATAAAATCACTTTTTTAATAATTTAATTAAAGGTGTAGGGAATACAAGTTACTCTTTTTTCTGTTCATTAAAAAAGGTATTAAAGGGGCAGCTAGGTGGCGCAGTGGATAGAGCACTGGCCCTGGAGTCAGGTGTACCTGAGTTCAAATCCAGCCTCAGACACTTAACACTTACTGTGACCCTGAGCAAGTCACTTAACCCCAATTGCCTCACTTAAAAAAAAAAAAAAGGTATTAAAAATGCTTTGGTGGGGCAAAGCATCGCCTTAAAGACTCACTTCTGTTTACAAGTCACAATTATATAAAAATCCTTGAAAAATCAAGAGACCTCTGACTCTCTAAATGAATATAAAAGAGGAAAGATATATGCTTACCAACGTTTTCAATGTTGTGGAAGATATTCAGCTTATAGACCAAATGGAAGAAGGATTCCCTATATGTGGTGAGGTCCTCCAGATGTTCCTGTTTCCATATGATAGTGTGTTGATCATAGAAGAGTTCATCCTAACTTATCCAAACAGAAAAAAAATGGATGAAGCATATCTATTTTTCAGACTAAGGATGGACAGCCCATAGAGCTGGTTCATTAGCATGTAGCTCTTGGATAGAACTATAGATAGATAATGAGCTGGAGCTAGATTTGAAGAGGAAGAGAATGAATTTGATTGCTTTAGGAAAACTGTGTAATGCTTTTAATGACCTCAAGATTTTCTCCAAAACAAAAGTGCATCTTTTTTAACATAAGCATTTTACTATTGATGCTATACAGTTGCAAGTAATTGTAGCAGCCCCTGAAGAAGACTTAAGGTACTCAGTCAACCAAAAGGCAATAGTGTCACAAGCTGACTTTATAAAGTGCTTTTTATACTCTTCCCATTGGATCCCTAAAGTAATTCTGTGAGGTAGATTCTGTTATTGTGCCTGTTTTACAAATGAAGAACCAGAGGCTCACAAAAGGTAGAGTAAATCACCCAGGCTCAGGTAGTAAGCATTCAGGGTAGGATTTAATCTAAGTCTTTCTGATTGTGGGTCCAGTGCTCCATTAACTCTGCCACAGTGCCTCTCTAATGAAGAATTGAACAAGAAAAGTAGTGTAGAGGGTGTCGGTGCCATTAAGGAGAAAAGGCGCTGGGCTGACCATGAAATGAGAGATAACTGATTGGTAGCTTAGTTGGTCCATTTGATCTTTACAATGTCTAGAGATAAATAGAAAGGAAGGAAGAATTTATTAAGTGCTTACTCTGTGCCATAAACTATGCTAAGCACTTGGCATACAAAAAAAACCCCTAGATTATCTCTGTTCTCAAGGAATTTGTTTTCAAAAGGAGGTAGACAAAATATAAGTGGGAGCCTGGAAGGCAGGGGTCAGAGTGTGATAAGGAGGGTATTCATGATAGGGGCATACCTCTGCTGGTAAGGAAATGGAACAGGCCAGAGAGTAAATTGAGCTGGGGGTTGTAAGGGGCTAAAGTTCTAGCTATACTGTTTAAAATATGTAATGAGTGGTCACCAATAAATTATAAGCTTTAGCAAGAGTTTAGACTTTTAAGCATTTATTAAAGAACATTAAGATCTAATGATCAGAGAGAAAGGTTAAAAATCTATCTAACTATTTCTAAGAGACCCCATCATCTGACCTGCCATGGCAAGGTCAGGAACCAAAAGGACCCAACACTTCCTGTGAAACTCAGCACATCCCCTCCACCATCGTCCTCAGGAAAAAAGTCTCAGTCAGAGCGCCAGGCTCCCCCCTTCTTCCTCCCACAGGCAAATGTCACTTCCTGACGCCAAAGAAAAGACTCCTGGTCTTGCCCTCAAAGACCTTCACTTCATGGTGGAGCTTTTCTACAGTAAGTCTCCAGCAGGTGGCGTCATTCCAATTGTTACAGGGTAAAGTGAACATGAGTGGGGCGCTTCATGAAATGATGTATCTGCCATAGGACCTTCTCTCCTGGTCCAGGATCAAGAGGAACACTCCAGCATGTTAGGTGGACCCCCAGTGGTGAATTTTCAGAAGGATCTGAGACAACAGCATGGGTAGTGTTGAAGAATTGACTCAGTACCCTGAGATTCTTTGCTTAAATAAGGCTATAGGGGAAGAGATTCAAACATATTCTTACTGCTTTGAAGAAGCTTCTTTAAGCTAAACAAAAGTCAATATTTTTATAATCTTTTTATAGACAAAAAGATATGGGGATGGTTGAGCCACCATTGAGTTAATACAGAGTTGGAAGGTGAATGATAGGCATAAAGATGTGTTTGGAGGCAGAGGCACAGTTCCTGAACTGTTTCTGGAAGCAAGGAACATTAGAAGGGTAATTCATTACAGCAAGCTGAGCAGGTATTCTCAGTTGTTTTGCCTAGAAATAACAAAAGTTTCCCAAGGTATAGACAGTTTACTATAGTCCTTCTAGTTAGCAACATCTCTGTGTAATAAATCAAGTTCTTGTAATTCATAAAGACAAACTTAAAATCCTGATACCAAAGTACCCCTGTTTTGTGCTCCTAGGGCACAAAGGTCATCCTAGAATTTGGGACTTTCTTCATGGTCAGTGAGTACAAGGAGGCAGTCATCATCAGTTCTGCCCTGATGATCATTAGAAAGACCCATCTCCTTCAGGAGGAATTAAGTGGTAGCAGAAAGCTTGGGAGAGGTAGCAGTGGTCAGTTAGGATAATGACACATAAGAGATGAGATGCCTCTTTGTGACCCATCTTTCACACTTACACGGACTACCCATTATTATGAACAGCTGAACAGATCACCTTGTTGTATGGGGTCATTATGAAACCTATTGATTGCATAACTATGCAGCTACTACTGCGTAACTCTGACAGGAAAGTCAGAGATATAGGTATAACATTGTCCTGTTATAGCATGGACTTCCCTTTGTTAACTAATAAGTGGTCTGTGTAATCTATCCTCTGTATCTATGTAAAGGTCCATTCCCACAGACATAGCAATTGGCTGTGCTCCACTGGTCTTAGCCATCCCAGTCGGCATTTGGCTTGGCATCAATTGGCAAGGGTTATTGTGAATCAGAACTGTTGGAGCTGATTTTCTCCTCTTTGTAGTGTAATGGGTGGTAAAGAGAACTTGGTATAAGTTCTTAAATTGATAGACATATACCATGAACAGAATTAAAAGGTTATAGATGGTATAGCAGAGGTTCCTCTGGTTCTTTCAGCAAAGATAGCTTGAGGCAGCATATGGAAGAGACATTCCTATCCAGACACAACTTTAAAGCCATGAAGATGCTTTTCCCACCTGGCTGAACAAGGCACATTATTTTTATGATCTTGGGAAAACGGGCACTGTATTTAGCAATAAATCATTTTGAATCAATTTGCTCTGAGAGCAGCAGAACACCCTTTCTGTTCTAGGGCAAAGCCCACATAAAAGTCATCTGTAGTCTACAGGAGATAAATGAAGTCAGTCCAGGGTTTGGGGGAACTCATCCCACAATCTTCATTTTAGAGAAAATGTAAAAGAATAGTTTTAGTTGCAAGTATTCAGATTTCCTAATTTTCAGTTTAAAAATCTATTAGTAAATCAAGAGAAATTTCATTTTGATGAAGGATGGGGAAGGGGTGCATGAGTAATTGAATAGAAAACAAATGCAAAGTAATTGGGGAATAGGAGGTGATGGCACTTGAGATGAGAGGTGAGGAGGTAATGCATTCCCGGTCTGTATAAATTTAATTTGGTACTTCTTGTCATTTTTATGTCCTTTCCTTGATCCCAGATTGCCCACATCTGAGGCCAGAAGGAATCTGTTCAAAGTGGGAAAATTCCCTTTTTCTTTTAAAATTCCATTTTTTATTTATCCTTTCTCACATATGGGTTTATTTATACCTGACAGAGAAAAAAGCCATATTTTACTCTTATTTAAAATGATAGGACAATGGTTAACTTTTTCTAGAATCCATTCCAGTTTTGCTTTGTGCAGGCTTTCAGTTTTTCTTTTTTACAACCATAGTAATGTTACTTTTATGTTTACTTTTTTTAATTTCTTTTTTGTAGTGTGCTCCAAATCACCAAATTTGCTTCTAGGCCATCTCCTGCAACCATCATAGAGGGGGACAATTCAAACTACCCCCCACCACCTTAACCACCATCTCCCCTCATACCGTGATGGAGAGAACCCAGGATCCTGAAACCATAAGTCTTTGAAATATCAGTGCTTCCGGCACAGCCACCACCCTAGAAAGAAACCTCTGGCAGGTGCTAGAACCCCATCTAGCAATGACTCAAAAAAGAAAATTGTCAGTCGATAGCACTGTCAAATGGTTCAATATCAGAAATTTTCTTAGGTTTGGGGGGGGGTTGTTTTTTTTAATTTCTGGAGATTACATTAAGGAAGAGGCATTTAATCTGCTTTGCTGCTGTACCCAAAAGACAATGGGGCATTTCCATCTGACTTGTAGCTGAGACTTTCCGTGTATTGTCTGCCCCATTAGAATGTGAGCTTCTGGAGAGCAGGGATTACCTGATTTTGCTGTTTGTTTCACCAGTCACACAGTGCTGTGAACTAAGTAAGCACTTAATTTAAGGGCTTTACTCACTCCCTGTTTCATATTACTTCTCTTCCTTGACTCTTTTCCATTGAAATTGGCCTAATGACCTTTCCTCTATACAGGATATTCGTTCATCCAGCTCCATGACTTTGATTAGGGCTAGGCCTCCCCCCCCATACACTACCTTCTCACCTCTGCCCCATATAAAGCTCTTTAGGTTCCTTCAGAGTTCAGCTCCAAGTGCCACTTCCTCAAGAGGCCTTTTCGAATTCCCTCTCAGTGTTCTTTCTCTTGGAATTTCTTTGTATATGCTTTGTAGTTACATGATGTATTATGCTGTAAACTCCTTAAAGGCAAGGGTTCCTATTTTCATTTCTGTATCCCTAGTTGTTTGTACATGGAATGTACTTCATAAATGTCTGTTATGTTGAATTAAACTATTGAAGTTTTGTGAAAATAAAAAACCAGAAATGTTGTATGGTACCTTATGGCTTATTATAGTTCAGATTGTTTTTAACCTTTGCAAGCTTGTTAATGGTCTAATTCAAAACAATCTGCAATTAACCTAATGAATTCAAGTGGATTTATGTTAATCTAGTTTATTTTGATATCTCTTGCTTATTTTATTACAAAATCATCATGCTACCAGCATTCTTTTTGTCATCTACACCTGAAGTCTTAAACTATTTCTCTGAATACTTTTAAATCTTCTGGTGATCTTTAACCTTGTGAACCAAATCTTAGATCCCTCAGCCAAAGAAAGTTCAGACCAACCATTATAGACTTTATAACAAAGTTGAAGCCCCACTTGTCTCTCAGTTTTGTCCCCTACCCATGAAATACCAGATGTGGCAGGTAGATGCAGAAATTTCTGATTCTCATAGGATCTAGAGCTGGAAAAGAAGAGAACTTTTTAAGGCTGTCCCATAGTCTAGCTTCAAAATTATTTGACATGACTTCCTTTCATGCACTTTACATTCAAGATACCCAAACTCAACTGTTCATCTCCCACCTAGATGCATTCTTTCACAAAAGCCATGACTATTATATAAGTCTGTAATATGCTATACAAATAGCTAGCATTTATATAGTACTTTAAGGTTCTCAAAGTTCTTTACAAATATCTCAGTTAATCCTCACAACCCTGAAAGTTAGGTGCTATTATCAATTTTACAGGTGAGGAAACTGAAGCAGACAGGTTGTGACTTACCCAGAATAATGAAGCAAATAGCTGAGATCAGATGTGAACTTGGGTCTTCCTGACCTCTGATCCAGTCCTGTTGCCTCCTTATGCTACAACTTTAAATCTGCTTCTCAGAATTTTCAGCTTCCTTACCATAACCATCACAGTTGTTTGTCCTCTCCGTCATTCTAGCTTCTATTTATTTGACTCTGCACCTACTATCTCCCCCCAGTACAATGAAAGTTCTTTTGAGAGCAATACTTTTTGTATTTCCAGCACCTAGCATGGTATTTTGTAAAATACTTGGTCACTGACTTTTGACTGGACTTTTAGTGGTCATTGAATCCCTTCCTTTTATAGATGAGGAAACAGAACCAGAGAAATGAAGTGATTTGATCAGGTTCACAGTAGGTTTCCACTAGATCAGTGCTTCCCAAACTTTTTGGTTACAGGACCCTTTCCCACTCTTCCCTCCACCCTTTCCACTCTTAAAAATTATTGAGGACTGCAAAGAACTTTTGTTTATATGGGTTAAATTGATACTATGGTATAAATTAAAACTAATAAAATTTTTTTAGTAAATTAATTTTGTGTTGAGAAATGCATACTACAACTTGAGATAATTGAAACCACTCAGAGAAGGTTGAACATTTTTTGAGAATTATTGATTTAGTTATCACTGAAGTGTCTGCCTACATAATAGAACTGAAAAAAAAACCCAAACTTCCCCACATCCAGTTTTTCTTTCTACTAAAACAAATTATACATTTTCTAAAAACAAAACAGAAACAAAAAACACAGAATGTAATACATAATGCTTACAACGCCACTGTGTATTAGGGGTTAGACCCAGAGAAAATAGGGTATTAAAACTAATAAGATTCTAAAACAATACGTTTAAATAACAATCTCATCACACAATATTAATGACAGTTCATATGAAAAAATTTTCCAAAACAAAAAAGTTTAGTGAGAAGAGTGGCATTATTTTACATTTTTAAAAAAATAATCATTTTTATTTAAAGTTTTGAATTCCAAATTTAATCCCTTCTTCCCATCCTGAGGCAGTAAGCAATAGCTTAAACATGGGCAATTATGTAAAACATTACCATATTAGTTATTTTGTATAAGAAAACTTGGATGAAAGAATGTGAAAAATACAGCATGCTTTCAGTCTTTATTCAATCAGTATCAATTCTTTCTTTGGAGGTGGTGGATAGTATGCTTCATCATTAGTCCTTTGGGACTATCTTGGATCTTTGTATTGCTCAGAGTAGTTAAGTCATTCACAGTTCTTCATCAAAACAATGTTGCTATTGGGGCAGCTAGGTGGCGCAGTGGATAGAGCACCGGCCCTGGAGTCAGGAGGACCTGAGTTCAAATCCAGCCTCAGACACTTAATACTAGCTGTGTGACTCTGGGCAAGTCACTTAACCCCAATTGCCTCACAAAAAAACCCAAAAAACAAAAACCAAACAAAACAATGTTGCTATCACTCAACACAACATTCTCTTGGTTCTGCTCACTTTACTATACATCAGTTGATACAAGTCTTTCTAGGCCTTACTGAAATCATCCTGCTTGTTTTCTTATAGTACAATAATATTCCATCACCACCATATACCATATATTTTACATGTTTTTGCAAATCTTTTTAATGTCTAGCTTAAGACATCTTGATTCCTATATCTACTCCTGCATTCAGTCTGTTGTAATATGTTGTTTTGGTTGAAATGCATAGAGAAAATCCATCTTGACACAGATGTATAGTTGGAAAAGGGAGAACATGTTAAAAGGCAAATAGCTAAGTATTATGAAAACAGTCAAAATTTGATGCCCTTAAAGAGTGTCCAAGATGGGGGCAGCTAGGCCCACTGGATAAAGCACCTGCCTTGGATTCAGGAGGATCTGAGTTCAAATCCAGCCTCAGACACTTAACACTTAACTAGCTGTGTAACCCTGGGCAAGTCACAACCTTCATTGCCCTGCAAAAAATAAACAAACAAATAAATAAATGACACTATCGAAAATATTTTTTTTTAAAAAGTGTCCAAGATGTCTAAGGTCCCTAGACCACATTTTGAGAACTGCTGCCTCATACTATGTATGCTTCCTTCCGTCCTGTCGCAGTCATTTGAGATTTACCCTTCCTCTGATTTAAAAAAAAAAAGTTTTATTGATGGTTGCTTGGTTTTTTTTTACATTGCTTTCATCTTCTTAGTTATCACCCCCAACAATAAAACCCTCCTTTGAGACAGAGTGCACTTAAGCAAAACAAACATATTGACCATTCCTTGCAGCATGTGCCACATTGCATCTTTTTGAGGGGAGAGGTGGTTTTTGCCATCAACCCTTTATAGTTAAAATTAGGGATGTCATTGATCTGAATTCTGATGGTTTAGTGTCATTTTCCTTAACATTACCATTGTTGGGGCAGCCTGGTGGCACAGTGGATAGAGCACTGGCCCTGGAGTCAGGAGTACCTGAGTTCAAATCCGACCTCAGACACTTAACTTACTAGCTGTGTGACCCTGGGCAAGTCACTTAACCCCAACTGCCTCACTAAAAAAAAAAAACACACAAAAAAAACACATTACCATTGTTACAAAAGACTCAGAAGGAAAACCTGGGTTCATGTCTTGGCTCTGACACATGCCATCTGTTTGACCCTGGGCACATCACTTGAACTCTCTATCTCCAGGAAGCTCTAAATAAAAAGTCATTGGGCATATTGTTCCCTTAGTTCTTGTTATTTTGTTCTTTGTCAGTTCAAACAAATCATCTCAAGTCTGAATTCCTCATTTTGTTAACTCCACTATCATTTATTAAGTACTAAGTGCCAGGCACAGTCCTGAAGATACTATGACAGAAACAAAATAACGTGCTCTCTTGGAGCTTACCATGAGTAAGTGAATATAAAACAAGGAAAGGCTTCCTCTAGGAGGTGATGGCACTTAAGATGAGAGGTGATGATTTAGACATAAAGGGTGATACCATAGGTAAATCAGAAGAGGAAAGAATAGTTTGCCTCTCAGATCTATGGAGAGGAGAAGAATTTATGACCAAACAAGAAATAGAAAATATTATGAAATGCAAAATGGATTATTTTGATTACATTAAATTTAAAAGTTTTTGTACAAACAGAAGCAATGCAGCCAAAATTAGAAGGGAAGCAGAAATCTGGGAAATAATTTTTACAGCCAGTGTTTCTGATAAGTGCCTCATTTCTAAAATATAATGGGATTTAAATCAAATTTATAAGAATGCAAGTCATTTCCCCAATTGAAAAATGGCATTGAGATATGAACAGGCAGTTTCCAGATGAAAAAATCAAAATTATCCATTTCCATATGAAAAAATGTTCTAAATCACCACTGATCAGAGCAATGCAAATTAAAATAACTCTGAGGTACCACCTCACATCTATCAGATTGGCTAATATGACAAAAAAGGAAAATAATAAATGTTGGAGAAGCTGTGGAAAAATTGGAACACTAATGCATTGTTGGTGGAGTGGATCCAGACATTCTGGAGAGCAATTTGGAACTATGCCCAAAGGGCTAGGGGACTGTGCATACCCTTTGACACAGTAATACCATTACTAGGTCTGTATCCCAAGAGATCATAAAAAAAGGAAAAGGACCCATATGTACAAAAATATTTATTATAGATCTCTGTGTGGTGTCAAAGAATTGGAAATTGAGGGAATGCCCATAAATTGGGGAATGTAACTGGAAAATAGTAAAATACTTTTATGTTAAAAAGAAAAAAAGATGAGAAGTGAGTAAGTAATGCATTCCAGGTCTGGGAGAAGGGAAGAGAGTCTCTACAAAAGCAGGAAAGCAATTTTAACATTAATTTTTTAACATTTTGAATTCTAAATTCTCTCCCTTACTCCCTAGCCTTCCCCCTCCTTGAGAAGACAAGCATTTTGATATGGATTTTACATGTGGGGTCATGATGCAAAATATATTTCCATATTAGCCATGTTGCAAAAAAAACCCAAGAAAAATAATGAAAATTTATTCAAACTCATTCAGTTCAAACTCCATCAGTTTTTTTCTCTGGAGATGGATAGAATTTTTCATTATAGATCCTTCAAAACTGTCTTGGATCATCTTATTGATTAGAACAGCTAAGTCTAATCATAGCACAGTTAAGCCTTGTACAATATTGCTATTGTGTACTGTTCTCCTGGTTCTGCTCATGTCGCTTTTATCAGTTCATTTAAATCTTGCCAAGTTTTTCTGAAACCATCTTACTCATCATTTCTTAGAACACAATACTATTCCATCACAATCATATTTATTAAGCCATTCCTCAATTGATGGGCATTCCTTCAATTTCCAATTCTTTGCCACTACAAAAAAAATACACCTACTATAAATATTTTTGTACATATAGGTCCTTTTCCTTTGATCTCTTTGGGATACATACCTAGCAGTGGTATTGCTGGGTCAAAGGGTATGTAGTTTTATAGCCCTTTGAGTCTAGTTCCATATGGTTCTCCAGAATGGTTGGATCATTTCACTACTCCACTCACAGTTTATTAGTGTCCCAATTTTCCCTCATTTCCTCCACCATTTGTCATTTCTGTAAGGTGGTACCTCAGAGTTGTTTTAATTTTCATTTCTCTAATCTAATGATATAGAGCATTTTTTCACATGTCTATAGATAACCTTGATTTCTTCTTTTGAAAACTGCCTATTCATATCCTTTGTCCATTTATCAATTAGAGAATGACTTACATTCTTATAAATTTAACTCAGTTCTCTATATATTTGAGAAATTAGGCTTTTATCAGAGAAACTTATGGTAAAGATTTTTCCCCAGTTTCCTGCTTTTCTTCTAATCTCGTGCAAAACTTTTTTAACTTAACATAATCAGAATTATCCATTTTACATCCTTTAAGGTTTTCTATCTCTTGTTTGGTCATAAATTCTTCCCTTATCCACTGATCTGATGATTAAAATTTTCCATGCTCCCCTAATCAGCTTACTATATCACCCTTTATGTCTAAATCATGAACCCGTTTTGACTTCATTTAGTATGTGGTGTGAGATGTTGGTCTATATCTAGTTTCTGTCAAACTGCTTTCCAATTTTTGTCAAATAGTGAGTTTTTTTCCCAAAAGCTTGGATCTTTGGGTTTATCAAATGCTAGATTACTATAGTCATTTACTCCTGTGTATTGTGTACCTACTCTACTCCATTGATCTGAGGGGGGATGTTTTGCTTGGGGAACCTCAATTGAATCTGTTTGAGTGGATTGTGGAGTACTTGAGAGAGAGTAAATGAACTCCACGTGAAATAATATGATGAGGCCAGACTGTCAAAGTTTTAAAATTTTGAACAGAGGAGTTTGTATTTTATCCTAAAGGCAGTAGGGAATCCCCAAAGCTTCTAAAGCTGGGGAGTGACATGGTCATGGCAAGTTAACAAACATTTATTTATTAAGCATTAACCATATGCCAGTCACTGTACCAAGTGCTAGGGATACAAAGAAAAGCAAAATCATGTCCCTGCCCTCAAGGTACTCACATTCTAATGGGGAGACAACATGAAATAATTATGTACTTAGAATATATTCAGGGCAAACTGAAGATGATCTCAAAGGATAGGCAAAAACATTGCAGTGGACCTGGAAAGGCTTCTTTCAGAAGATATGACCTAAGTTAAGTCTTGAAGCAAGGTTATCCAGGAGGCAAAGAGGAGGAAAGGGAGCCTTCCAGGAATGGGAGACAGCAAGTAAAGAGGCACTGATTGGGGGGATGGAATGTACTGTTTGAGGAACAGCATCAAGAAGGCAACGTTAAACAGAAAGGAATTAAGTGTTAGAAGACTGGAAAGGGAGGAAGGAGCCAAGTTGCAAAGGGCTTTAAAAGCCTCAGAGGATTTTATAGTTGATGCTGGAGGTAAAAGGGAACCATTATAATTTGACTAAGAAAGTGGCACAGTCAGATTTATAGTTTTGGAAAAAATACTTTGGCAGGTGAGTGAAGAGACTTAAAGCAGGGAGAACAATCAAAAGGCTACTGTAGGAGCAGCTAGGTGGTGCAGTGGATAGAGCACCGGCCCTGGAGTCAGGAGTACCTGAGTTCAAATCCGGCCTCAGACACTTGACACTTATTATCTGTGTGACCCTGGGCAAGTCACTTAACCCTCATTACCCCACTAAAAAAAGAAAAAGAAAAAAAAGGCTACTGTAATAACCCAGGGGTGAGGCACTGAGAGCCTCCACAAGGGTGGTACCTGTGTTGCGGGGAGAAGGAGACTTAAGTAAGAGATGTTGCAAAGGTAGAAACAACAGGACTTGACAACAGATTGAATACATGGGATGAGAGTGAATTATTTATTTAATAACACCCAAGTTTTGAGCCTGGGTAATTTAGAGGATGATGGTGACCTTTAAAGTAATATGTTGCATTGGGGGCAGAGCTAGGTGACGCAGTGGATAAAGCACCAACCCTGGATTCAGGAGGACCTGAGTTCAAATCTGGCCTCATATACTTGACACTTACTAGCTGGGCAAGTCACTTAACCTTCATTGCCCCAAAGGGGGGAGGGGGGAAGAAAAAAAGTAATACAGAAGTTAGGAGGAGAAGGTTTTTGGGAAAAGATAATGAGCTCGTCTTAGGACATGTTAAATTTTAAATGTCTATGGAACATTCAGTTTAAAATGTCCACTAGGCAGTTGGAGATGTGAGACTGGAGGTCAACAAAGTTTAGAAATGGATAAACAGGGGCAGCTAGGTGGCACAGTGGATAGAGCACTGGCCCTGGAGTCAGGAGTACCTGAGTTCAAACCCGGCCTCAGACACTTAACACTTTACTAGCTGTGTGACCCTGGGCAAGTCACTTAACCCCAATTGCCTCACTAAAAAAAAAAAAAAAAAAGAAATGGATAAACAGATCAGAGAACAATCTGCATAAATGATAGTTGAATACATGAGGGCTAATGAGATCACCAAGCACAACAGTATAAAGAAGAGAAGACTTGCTTTAGGAATAACAATTTGTCAACCGTGGTGAATGGATTGGAGAGGCAAGAGACTGGAGGAAACAAACTAGGATATTATAAATAGATCAGGTAAAGCAATGAGAGGCAGACCTACATTGTTGGCTGTATGGGTAGAGAGACAAGGACAAATGTGATAGATGTTATAGTGATATAATTTACTGGAAAATTGATGTTATATGGGAAGTGAGAGTAAAGAGTTTAGGATGACTGAGGTTTTGAACCTAGGTGACTTGAGGAATGGTGGTGACCTCAATGGAAATAATAAAATATAAGACCTAAGGTTGGGGGAAGGATGAGTAAATATGCTGACTGAGAGATGTCTATGAAACATACAGGTAGAAAAATCTAGAATACAATTAGCTATGCAGAACTGAAGTTCAGGATAAAAAATGATGGCTGGAAATTAGATGTGGGGAATCATCTGCACAAAGATAAGCATTGAACCTATGGGAGGGGGGAATGAAAATAATTTATTTTTTCTAAAATATTTATAGCAGCTCTCTTCATGGTGGCAAAGAACTGGAAATTGAGGGGAATGGCTAAACAAATTGTGGCATATGGTTGTGATGGAATACTACTGTGCTGTAAGAAATGATGAGGTGGTTGATTTTAAAAAAACATGGAAAGACTTGCATGAAATAATGAAAAATGAAGTGAGCAGAACCAAGAGAATGTTGTCTGCAATAATGGCAATATTTTTTGAAGAATAATTGTGAACAACCAAGTTATTCTGAGTACTGTATATACTCAAATCAACTATAAAAATACCTATGAAAAAAAAACCCTATGAAGATGGGGCAGCTAGGTGGCACAGTGGATAGAGCACTGGCCCTGGAGTCAGGAGGACCTAAGTTCAAATCTGGCCTCAGACACTTAACACTTACTATCTGTGTGACCCTGGGCAAGTCACTTAATCCCAATGGCCTCACCGAACCCCCCCCCCCCAAAAAAAAACCATGATGCTCTATACCTTTAGAGAAAGAACTGGTAAATAATATGGTTTTACATATATTTATACATCTATGTCAAATGATGGCCTTTTCTAGTGTGGGTTGGGGAGGAAGGAAGGCAGATAGTTCAGAACTTAAAATGTAACAAAATAAATAAAGAGAAAAAAATATTTTAAGATTTCTTTATGCCACCCATAATAATGTTGAAAAAATTCTTAAATCTGTAAGGTACTTTAAAAATTATAAAGTACCATACAAATGTAAATCTGTGTTGATCTATTGAAAGAGATGATGCCCAGTCTCTTTGTAGTGAATTAACTTTTAAAAAAGGCCTGGGGGTGGGGGGCAGCTAGGTGGCACAGTGGAAAAAGCACCGGCCCTGGATTCAGGAGGACCTGAGTTCAAATCTGGCCTCAGACACTTGACACTTACTAGCTGTGTGACCCTGGGCAAGTCACTTAACCTTCATTGCCCTGCCCCCCCCCAAAAAAAAGGCCTTTGAACGAATAAAATAAGGAAGGAGATGTCACATTCCAAAATCCTGGTTTGTTTTTTATGTTCTATTGCTTTGATGATTACTTGGGAATTTAGATGGGTTCTATCAGATACCTGGAATGCTAAGTACGGAAGTTACTGCAGTGTTGTGGTTTATGTAGCAAGCCAAAGAACCCTGAGGTTGGCCAGAACTGGAAACTAGACAAACCTAGTCTCAGCCTTGGGCAATGAAAGTCTAGACAGATAGGTAGAATATCTGGGAAATTTACCATCAGATAATTAGTGAAGGCTCAGACAAGTATCATCATCAGAGAAGTTCAGCCTTGGGTGGTCTGCAGGAGCCTGTTGGCAGATGAGTTGCAGAAGTCCAAGTAAGCAAGCAATTAGGACTGAGTAGTTCTGGCAACAAACAGGTATCTTGCTAGATGAACAGAAGTCCAGCGTTTGAGATATTTAGTAGTAGGTAATGAACAGAGGTTACTCAACAATTACGGCTTAGGATTCAGGGGCACTATTCCTGTATTGTGGGGAAAAGAGAGAGGGGACCAATACGGGGAAGGTAGGGCCCCAAGCTCAGATGCACTAATGCACTAGATAGGTCACCAAGAAAGAGGTTTGGACGTAAGAGTACAGAACAGGAGCTGCAAGTGGAAGTAGCAGGAGGGACAAGGAGGTAGATACATACAAGCCAGGAGTTTGATTACAAGGAACAATGTCATAGAGGAACCAGCAAAAAGGCATGCTGCTGGGGGCAGCTAGGTGGCGCAGTGGATAAAGCACTGGCCCTGGATTCAAGGACCTGAGTTCAAATGTGACCTCAGACACTTGACACTTGCTGTATGACCCTGGGCAAGTCACTTAACCCTCACTGCCCTGCAAAACAAAACAAAAAACCAAAAAGGCATGCTGGTATGATGATGAGCTTCAGGATCTACTATCCTAGAGCCTAGGACAGAGTTAAATATAGAAGCAAGGAACCAAACCCCATCATTAAAACTATTTGCAAATGTGAAGAGAGAAATTGGGAGCTGAGTAGAATGCAAGTACAACACTATTTCTGTCTATTTTTGTTATTTTTGTTGTTCATTCATTTCAGTCATGTCCAACTGTGACCCCATTTGGGATTTTTCTTGGCAAAGAGTGGTTTGCCTTTTCCTTCTCCATCTCATTGTCCAGATGAGGAAACTGAGAAAAACAGGGTTAAATGACTTGCCCAGTGTCACACGACATTGTGTACTTTGGCAAAAGAAGTGGGGGGAATAGTAAATGCACTACTCCTTGAAATAAGCAAAAAGATCTGTACAAAAGATCCCTCACACATATCAACACAGATTCAGTTGAGATTATAAACTCTTCTTTTAAAATGTAAATTTCTCATGAAACAATCTGACCAGAAGTGCTAATCAGTTGCATTTTTAGAAGTTTACAAATCTCTTTCCATATAACAACCCCTGTGAAGTAATATAAACGTCATTATCCCTATTCTAAAGATTAGAAAACAGACTGAAAAAGTTTTAAGTGCTATGAGGATGTAGAATAAGGAGTGATCAAAGCTTCATCAAGGTTAGTGGGAACAGAACAGTCACCAAGCCATACACTAGATGATTGAGAATGTTAAGGTGGTAACTGGGCAAGTCTGGAGTGGGTTGTAAGATTTTGGACAGCCAGAAGCACTGGGTTTCTGGAAGATGTGATAGAAGGCTCAGAAAGAGAGGCAGGAGAGTGACAGCGACAAACATAGCTTACTTTGCAGTATTGTGTAGGAGCTCAGTCACCAGATGGCTCACTGAGAATTGCTGCCCTAGGCTGCCATGGCCAAATTAAAATTAGGATTAGTTCAGAAGTCTGTAAACCTCAGATTCTTCCATTCAGTCCACCTTCCTCAATTCAGATTTATCCAATTCACTTAGGTCTTTCCTATCCTGTCCCCACCCTTTTCCTGCTTGGAAGAGAGGGAAGGGAGATGAGCTCATGTGCCCCCACTTTCTCTTGCTACCTCATCATTGCAACCCAATACTATTCACCAAAAGCTTTATAAGGCATCCCTGATGGTGCTGAGCATCTTTGAAGTCTAAATTTCTGAAATACTTCCAGAAAAGCAACCATTCAAGCTTTTATAGAACTGAAAATTACTTAGCTATAAATATGTTTTGTATCTATGTCCCTTCACTGTCCCTGCTTTGTATAGAAGTAACCTTAAGTGATTTCTTTGTTCTGATTTGGTAATTAATTGTTCGGTTACAAGTGATTTCTCCATTGATCAAGGCCACTGCTTTGTGAAGAAAAAATTACGGAATTTCCTCCTTAGGAAAACTCTCATGGGGAGAGGAGGAGGGAGGAGACATTTATCTAGATTATTAAACTAAAGAGTAGTTTGTTGTATAATTTTATTGTAACTTTAGGAGAAATGTTCATACTAGAGCCTCACTGTAAATTATCTTCTCAAGGTTCATGCCTGTAGACTTTCAACTTAAAGGGAAGGTCCAGAGATACACCGTGAGGAGGGCTTTATACAAAGTCCTGTTTAAGCTCTTACAGTTTTAAGTGTTGAATAGGAAAGGATATACAGAAAAATAAAAATGCATTGACACACAAAAAAGTGTGGACCCCTTTTTGCTTCTTTTTTTTTTTTAATGAGGCAATTGGGGTTAAGTGACTTGCCCAGGGTCACACAGCCAGTAAGTGTTAAGTGTCTGTGGCTAGATTTGAACTCAGGTACTCCTGAATCCTGGGCTGGTGCTTTATCCACTGCGCCATCTAGCTGCCCCACCCTCACCCCCATGTACTTTCAATACCCACATTACAGTAAAACATGAAACTGCAATTTAACAGAAAATTAGAGATTTAAAAAATAAGTCCAGACAAAAACTGTTAATCCACAGATACCACGGAGAACACAGGGTATTACATGGAAAATGACAGCAGAAGAGGATTCAGAAGAAAATAAGTGAAAGGGGGCTTGGGAACAATGCTTAAGGCTCTATACACCAAAACATAGAATTCCCACAAATACAAAAGTCATATGGACCCTTGCAAATTGCAAGATAAAATGACTTATAGAAAAGAGAAAAAAGGCCTGACAATGAAAGATTTCTCTAGGTGTATAGAGATAACAAAAATAACAACAAAAGAATAAACACTGTATACATGACTGTATTGAAAGATTATTATACTAAATAAAATGATGAACATCAAGAATTCACAGAAATTTGGGAAGACTTGTATGAACTGATGAAGAGTAGCAAAAGGAAGAACCAAGGGGAAAAAAAAACACAAAGGCTGCAACAATGTAATTGGGGTTTTTTGCAGGGCAATGAGGGTTAAGTGACTTGCCCAGGGTCACACAGCTAGTAAGTGTCAAGCATCTGAGGTTGGATTTGAACTCAGGTCCTCCTGAATCCAGGGCTGGTGCTTTATCCACTGCGCCACCTAGCTGCCCCCTGCAACAATGTAATTGGAAACACCACTAAAAGATAAGTCAGGTCAAATATAATGCATGATGTCACTTCCAAATTATTAGTTTAAGTACAACTAATTTCTTTTAACAGAAAACTAAAAAATGGAAATTGACACGTATTGTCAGTTGCAGTAATTCTAGCTAGTTTTACTGAATTCTTAACAGAAATCTACTATGGGAGAGTGTTGTTTGTTGGGGAGTGACTACTGTGTCAAAACAAGTATCAACAATATTTTTCCATTTTTTTTTAAAAAAGAATGAACACCATCAGGGGCAGCTAGGTGGCGCAGTGGATAGAGCACCAGCCCTGGAGTCAGGAGTACCTGAGTTCAAATCCAGCCTCAGACACTTAACACTTACTAGCTGTGTGACCCTGGGCAAGTCACTTAACCCCAATTGCCTCACTAAAAAATAAAAAATTAAAAAAATTAAAAAATAAAAAGTTCTCAACTTTTGTTTATACAAGCTTTCCAATTTCAGATTTTTCTCCCTCCCTCCTCCCTCCCCTAGATAGCAGGTAATCTGATATAGGTTTTATTTATATACACACACACACACACACACACACACACACACAATAACATTAAACATATTTCTGCATTAGTCATGTTATAAGAGAAAAATCAGAGCAATGATGAAAAACCTCAAAATAGAAAAACAGCACCAAAACCAAAAGAAATAGTATGATTCCTTCAGCATCTACTCCACAGTTCTTTTTTTTTTTCCTGGATTTGGAGATCCTCTTCCATCATGAGTTCCCTGGAACTCTTCTGTACCATTGCATTGGTGAGAAGAATATAGTCCATCACAGTAGATCAACACTCAATGTTGATGATACTGTGTACAATGTTCTTCTGGTTCTGCTCATCTCACTCATCATCAGCTCACGCAAGACCCTCCAGGTTTCTCTGAACTCCTGCTCATCATTTCTTACAGCACAATAGTATTCCATTGTATTCATATACCACAACTTGTCCAGCCATTCCCCAATTGATGGGCATCCCCTCAACTTCCAATTCCTTGCCACCACATAAAGAGCAGATATAAATATTTTTGTACATGTGGGTCCCTTTCCCCTTTCCATGATTTCTTTGGGCAAAAGACCCAAAAGTGGTATTGCTGGGTCAGAGGGTATGCACAGCTTTATTGCCCTTTGGGCATAATTCCAAATTCTGGGCAAGTCACAACCCCAATTGCCTCACCAAAAACCCCCCACAAAAACAAAGAATGAACACCATAGTTGGCATTCTGGGGTGGCAAGAGTCTGGTTCAAATATAGCTCCTGGATGACAGGCAAACATTTTGTCAAGCTCCAAGGTAAATGAGATGATGAACCCTCACTATCTTCAAGATCTAATCAGTAGCAAGCAGGACACTATGTTCCCTTAGTTCAGAAATACCACCACACACAGGTGTCCTTGGTTTCAGTTTCACTCAGTGAAACCTTCAAGGATACGAATTCCACAGTTAACCCTGTACTGAAAGGGAGATGGCTGCCTTTAACCTCTCCAATATTTGCCATTTCAGTTCCCCAAGGAAGTACATTTCCTGGTCTAAGTTCTGCAGCTCCATGCTGGTTGGCACAGTGGATAGAACTCCAGGCCTGGTGTCAGGAAGATTTATTTTCCTGAGTTCAAATCTGGCCCCAGATACTTACTACCTGTGTGACCCTGGGAAAGTCACTTAACCCTGTTTTGCCTCAGTTTCCTCATCTAGAAAATGAGCTGGAGAAGGAAGTGGCAAACCACTCCGGTATCTTTGCCAAAAAACAAACAAACCCAAATGGGGTCATGAAGAGTAGGACACAACTGAAACAATGAACAACAACATACAACATTTCCTGGTGACAATAAAGGATCCCTTATACATGAAACAACAGCCCTCACAGGGTTGTTGTAAGGTTGTTGTGAGGATCAAATGAGATAATATTTGTAAAGTACTTAGCATGTCTGGCACATAATAGGTGCTTAATAAATGTTTGCTCCCTTTACCTTCCCTTTTTTCCTTCTCCTTCCAGAGACACTCCACATAACAGCATTTTTAAAAGACAAAAGAGGGGAAAAATCAATCCATCTAAAAAGGCTGAAAATATGTGCCATGTGAAACACTTGTAGACCTTCCACTCTGCAAAGGGGTGGAGTGAGAGTATCTTCTCCTATCTCTTCTTTTGAGCTATGCTTATTCTTTATAATTTTGCAACACTTGATTTTTTTTTCCTCTGTGGTTGTTCTTTCTGTTTACATTGTTGTAGTCATGATGTATGCTGTTTTCTTGGCTGTAATTACACCACTCTGCATTAGTACATGTAGCTCTTTCCATGCTTCTCTGTATTTACATTCATTTCTCACAGAACAGAAATATTCCATCATGTTCTTGTACCACAATTTATTTAGCTATTCTCCAATCAATAGGCATCTATTTTGCTTCCAGTTCTTTGCTATCACAAAAAGTGCTTCTATATATATTTTGGCATATATGGGGACTTTCTTCTTATCAAGAGCTTATACTTTGGAGTATAAGCTTAGTAATAGAATGCCTGATTTAAAAGGTATGAATATCTTAGCCATGTTATTTGCATAATTCCAAATTGCTTTCCAAAATGGTTGTATCACAGGGCAGCTAGGTGGTGCAATGGATAAAGCACCAGCCCTGGATTCAGGAGGACCTGAGTTCAAACCCAGCCTCAGGCACTTGACACTTACTAGCTGTGTGACCCTGGGCAAGTCACTTAACCCCAATTGCCTCACTTTAAAAAAAAAAAAAAAGAATACATCTGCCCACAACTGTGAGAAGGTATATGGTCTGCTTCTCTTCTATTTAAAAAAAAAATAGTGTGATCATTAATATTAAGGTCATATATCCATTTAGAATGTATTATAAAATACATTGTCTGGTATTGGTCTAAACCTAATTTTTGGCAGACTGCTTTCCAGTTTTCCCACTAGTTTTTAATCAAATAGGGAGTTCTTTCTAAAGTAATGTTTTCCAGTTTATCAAACATTGAGTTCTATTTTTTTCTGGTTCTCTCTTGTCTAGTCTGTTCCACTGATCTACTTCTATGTTTTAACCAGTAGCAGATAGTTTTGATAACTGCTGCTTTATAATAGAGTTTGAGGTCTGGAAGCGCTATTCCTCTTTCGTCCCTACCTTTTTATCATTTCCCTTGATATTCTAGATCTTTTATTTTTTCCAAATGAATTGTTATTTTTGTAAGTTTTACAAAGTTATCATTTTGATAATTTGATGGATATAGCATTAAAAGCATAAGTTAACTTTGGTAGTATTATTTTATTACATTGGCATGGCCCAGTCATGAACATGAAATATTCCTTCAATTATTTTAGATGTTCCTTATTTCTTCAAGGAACATTTTATAATGGAACCTATATGTCTTTCATGTACTTTCGTACATTATTTTCCAGATATTTTATGCATTTTGTAGTTAATTGGAATGGGATTTCCCTATAAATTATCTCTTGGATTATGTTATTATTATATAGAAATTGTAACGATTGGAATAACGCCACCTGCTGGATACTTACTGTAGAGGAGTTCTGCCCATGAAGCGAAGGTCTTTGAGGGCAAGACCAGGAGTCAGGAAGTGACGCGGACTAGTGGGAGGAGGAAGGAAGAGACTGGCGCTCAGTCTCGCGCTCTTTCCTCTGGACTCTGGCGGAGACGGGAGCTAAAAATGTGCTCTCCCTTTAATAGATAGGAATCTAGGCCTTTTTCTCTCTCTTTACCAAATTCTTATTCTCCTTAATAAATGCTTAAAAGTCTAACTCTTGCTAAAGCTTATAATTTATTGGCGACCACTCATTAGATATTTTAGACAGACTAGCTAGAATTTTAACCTTTAACAGATGGCTGACCACGAAGAGGAAAGCTAACCCTCAGTCTTCTTCTGATCTGCTGGTTGGGTAAGAAATTTCCCCTCCCTCTCCCTTTAACTGCTAAGTACTGGTGTACTGGCTGTGTTTTTCCTTTGAATTTTTTCGAATGGACCTTTTAAACTCCCTAATTATCCTATTTTTGATTTTAGTCTGTTTAACCAGACAAATGGGAGATAAGATCATGTTAATGCTTTGTTTTTGTGGATTTTCTATTTTTCTTTTTATTTTTGTTAGAAGAGCCAGCAACTTACTCACACAAGGAAATATCTCTCCCTCTCCCAACCATGCTTTTTCAGAGAAACCTGAAGAGATTCCTGCAGCTTTTCCCAGTTCTAACAGTAATTGTTGCTCTAATTTTGCATGCCTGGAGGCAATGACCCACCCTCTAGAAGCTTTTAATCCCCTAGCACCTGGAGGCAAAGTGGGGGAAGAGGAATCCAGGCCTGAGTTCAAAATCAAGTCTGATTCAAATTGCTCTGGTCCCTCCCCTCCTCTCCAGACCCCACCCTCTACTCCTCCCATGGCCAAGCCCATTGCTTCCCGGGCCTGGGAAGTCCAGAGATCTAATGCTCATGCGCAACTTTCTCTAACTACATTTGCAGCTTCAGGCTCAGCCCTTCCCCAGCCTGGCTGTGCTTCTGAGACAACCTTAGAAAGCCCTTTAAATTCCAGATATGCTCGTTTTGTTGATAATTTTGCTAACCTGCTTTTGTCTTTCATTAGTAATCTTATAAAGCATTTGTATGGTGAAAAGACTGACAGACAATATAGAGGGGTTAAAGAAGAAAAATTTAAGCTGTATAAGAATGACAATCATCAACATAGTTCAAGACTCTGCTTCTTTTGCCATGGAAGGGTATATATTGTACAGAAATGTAAAAGTAAGGGGCAAGGTATTGATATGAGTGTTGGGGATTTTAGATATCGGAATCAAAAGTGTTCTGAATTCACTCAGAGTAATTGTATCAGTTCAGAGGTTACATAGGATTTCTATGCTATTACATCTACATTTTGAAATTAATGGTAATGGGTTTATTTTCATAGAGATTTTCATGCTTTTGAGATTGTGTCTTATACTTAGTTTTTAAAACAAGGAGAATATTTGTAAAAGCTTTTTATAGTCATGTGATCAAGTTTATATTTTATAATACTCTTATTAATATTAAGTTCACATTCATTTAGTCCTAGTTTGAATTTCATTGTTTTTTATTGTTCCATGTGTATTTTCTTCTATTCGTTTATCTATCTAATTTTGAAAAATTGCAAGATGGTTTTGATTTCATAATACAATGTTAATTCTAGGAGTATTGTGCTCCCATATTCTGAGTTGTTTTTGTTTTTCTCAACTGATTATTTGATCAAACTCTTTAAAGCATTTCCCTGGCAAATTGGTTGCCATGGCAAGTGTAAATTGATTCTAGAAGTATTATTTTTGATAAGCATATTCCAAAAAAAAAAAAAAAGAGGGGAACATTTGTAAAAGTTGTCTTTGAGATTGTGTTGTGCTTTAACTTGTATTTAAATATGTTCAGATTTTTCAAAAAAGTAATTGTATACTAAGTAAAAAAAAAGGGTATTATTTGAAATTGTTGCATAATTATATATTATATTTTGAGTCAAGATGTATTCACATTTTTTGCAATCATTTATTATCCTCAATTTTAAATCCATATGAGACTTGGATTATGGGAACTTATCATTTAAGACATTAATTGCCTTTATTCTGAGTTATCAGATGCCAGTTGGCCAAGATGCCATCCAATCACAAGAGGAATACATGCAAGAGCAGACACTGAACTGTCACATGAGGGGAGACATGCATGAAGTCAAGGTATGGCCGAGGGAACGGCTTTTGACAAATGTTGAGGTTGGATTCTCTTGGTTTAATATTTTATTCTCTTTTTCCCCACAATATTGTACAGATGGCTGGAAGTATTCATCCCACCCATCTCACTTCTACACCTGGCTTCTATGCTCCCTCCTATATGCCTGATGCCATGGACATCTTAATCCCATGCATCTGATTAAGTCTGACTCAGTTTCTTCCAATATGTTTGGTGGCATGGACATATATTCCATCCACCTATTTTAAGCCTGGCATACTGTATGGGCAGTACATATTGCTCAAGTGTGGGAATGCTCATATCCCATCATTTCTCTGTTCTTTTATGGTAACCCCCATAATTATCTCAGGTGTCATGATAAATAACAGTGTTGAATTTGGCCTTGACATCTGTTACTAATTATATTAGATTTTAAAATTTCTCATAATGGCATGAGGATAATTAGGCAGATGATGCAAAAAGTGATGAAACAAAGATAAAAATTACTTTTAATAATTAATATTGCAGCAATTGTCTTCTCAATTACCCTCCATAAGGGGGGGACTATAGTAATATTATAATTTTAAAGAATGTTTTAATTTTTGTTTTATTATATGTTTCATGTGTAACAACTAAGGTTCTGAATTCCCTTAAACATGTTTTTGAGAACTTTCATTGTTTGATTTGATTATTGACAAAGCTATTTTAAAGTTGTGTTAAGCTCAATGTTGTAGGAAATTTTCCTGGCTGATTACCAGCATCCACACATCAACCCCTGAAGACTTCCATTCCACGACTACACCTAGAGGACATCTGAGAAAAGACTTTCAGAGACTTTAAATGAACAGTTTTGATTTGTTGTTTTTGTTGTTTTTTTTCTCTTTCTGTTATAATATACACCATCTGTAACATGTATTCTCTGCAGAGGCCCTCCCTTTGCAAGACTAATGTCAAAGCGTCGGTTCATGAGGACAAAAAAAAAAATCGCCCCTCTGGACAAAACTTTCCTCTCTTCCTTTTCTATATTGTTGTTCAGCAATAGTTATCATATTGTTTTTACTGTTCCGTCAAGGAAACATTTTGTTTCTTGAGGAACAACAGGGGGGACTGTAACGATTGGAATAACGCCACCTGCTGGATACTTACTGTAGAGGAGTTCTGCCCATGAAGCGAAGGTCTTTGAGGGCAAGACCAGGAGTCAGGAAGTGACGCGGACTAGTGGGAGGAGGAAGGAAGAGACTGGCGCTCAGTCTCGCGCTCTTTCCTCTGGACTCTGGCGGAGACGGGAGCTAAAAATGTGCTCTCCCTTTAATAGATAGGAATCTAGGCCTTTTTCTCTCTCTTTACCAAATTCTTATTCTCCTTAATAAATGCTTAAAAGTCTAACTCTTGCTAAAGCTTATAATTTATTGGCGACCACTCATTAGATATTTTAGACAGACTAGCTAGAATTTTAGCCTTTAACAAAATGCAGTTGATTTTTTTTTTTTGGTGAGGCAATTGGGGTTAAGTGACTTGCCTAGGGTCACACAGCTAGTAAGTGTTAAGTGTCTAAGGCCGGATTTGAACTCAGGTCCTCCTGACTCCAGGGCTGGTGCTCTATCCACTGCACCATCTAGCTGCCCCTAATGCAGCTGATTTTTGAGGATTCATTTTGTAGCATAAAATTCTGCTGAAACTATTCATTGTCTAATTATTTTTGGCAATTCCCTAAGATCTTTCAGGTAAACTATTAGATCGTTAACAAATAAAAATAGTTTTATCTTCTCTTTACTTATCTTTATGCTTTTTTTTCATCATAATGCTATTGCTAGGATTTCTACAACTAGTTAAAATGAGGAGAGTCCACATCCTTCCTTTACTCCCTTATTTACTGAAAAAGATTCTACTATATTCCCATTGCATATGATGCTTACTTTTGTTTTGGGATACTTTCTACAATATTAAAAAAGATCCCTCCATTCCTAGACTTTACTAGGTTTTTAGTATGTGTTGTGCTTTGTCAAAGATTTTTTTCTGCATTTCATGATACACATGTGATTTTGGATGTTTTGTTTTTAATGATTATGTCGATTAGTTTCTCAATCTTAAACTGTATCCTTTCTATAAACCCAACTTGGTCATAATTAATGATTCATCTCATTGGAGATCTTTAAGCAAAACCTAGATGGCCACTTATGGACTATATTAGATGGATTCTTTTTCAGATACAGATTGGATTAACTGGTCATTAAGATCCCTTTCAACTCTGAAATTTTGTCATCCTTTGATTTTTTTTTGGGGGGGGGGGGGCAGGGCAATGCCCAGGGTCACACAGCTATTAAGTGTGAAGTGTTTGAGACCATATTTGAACTCAGGTCCTCCTGACTCCAGGGCCAGTGCTCTATCCACTGCTCCACCTAGCTGCCCCCATCCTTTGATTTTTATGTCAAGTTGTAGTATAGACATCCAAATTCCATATCCAGACACCATCTTCTTAACTACCTATTCACTTCTCAGATGTGCCTTTCTCTGCTGAAGCTGTCATTGGCAACAATGCTTAAAATGCCATCTATATCTTCAGTTTCTTATTCAGGCCTTTGTAATCTCTAGAAAGCTTTCTTTTCCCCCCCTCCCCCCCCCCCCCCGCTTTTATTATTTCTCCCTTATGTGAAATGAGGTGACAGGCACTTGAAATTCAAAATGGTTATAGTCATCAACATTTTTTTGAGATGAAGTCTTGGGACATTTTTCCCATCCTAAATATGTACCTGGGAAGACAGCATATCTCACTCCTATTCAAGTTGGCATATTAACTCACAGTACCTCTTATCAGAGTTATCACTCGATCTTTTCTTCTGACCTAATATGCATGACCTGTCTTGTGGCACATCTGAACACTCATCATTCCTGGGGATGGACGTGGTACTCCCAGATTACCAGCCTGGGAATAAAAGACATGGGTTCTTGTCACAACTCTGCTACTAATTAGCAGTGCAGAACCAGGCAATTTCTATTTGTCCTTTAAAGCATATCTCAGGTAGCCTCTCCTACCTAAGACATTTCTGGATATGGAATTTGGTTTCATTCTTATCTATAGGATGAAGGGGGGTGGGGCAGCTAGGTGGCACAGTGGATAAAACACCGGCCTTGGATTCAGGAGGACCTGAGTTCAAATCTGACCTCAGCCACTTGACACTTACTAGCTGTGTGACCCTGGGCAAGTCACTTAACACTCACTGCCCCGTGCCCCTCCCCCCCCCAAAATGATGAAGGGACTGTCAGATGATCACTGGAGTTGCTTCCAGCTCTGGCTATGAATGTATCATTGAAGCTCTATTCTCTATGGTAAGACTCAAATCTATTTCATCACTAAAGAGGTTCAGGGATTCTTCTTGCCTCTCTTTTTTTCCCTTTAACATGTACTTTTATTTGAACTGGTCTTAAGTCAGTGTACAGGTAAAACTCTTTCCCTCCCCCAAATCTTGGAACCAATACCAATTTCATTAAAACCAGGAGGTAGGAGGGAAGCAAGGAATTGTAAAAAGACTTCAGTTACATCTAGGTTGGGAGCCGGGAAGGCAAGAAGGGCCAACAGCTCTAACAATTTAAAAAAAAACATACATCAAGTATTAAGGCAGAAAATACAAGTTGTTTGTTTTTTAAAAAAAGATAACATAATTTACACGGAAGCAGTACTCTCCTCTCCCCATCACTCCTTCCCTTTCTTGATTTATGTAATTAGCTCCCTTTTTGTAGAGTAGGGTTGCCTTCAAACATACAATACCTGGAATGACTTTTTAAAAAACCAAATGTATATGGTCCTGAGGACTCACCATACAATTTAGGGGCTATTTACCTTCAATGTATTTAGACTATTAATCACTTTCACCACTCCAATTTTTAAATCCTGAGTCAAACACACACACAAAACATTGACTAAATTTTTTTTTTAAATGAAGCCAAGCTAATCTCTTCTTTCATACCTTTTGACAAAAACAAAACAAAACAAAGTCCATTTAGTAACACTTGCAGTAGATGATGGAGAGCCCTGATTCACATCTGCCTGAAAGTAGAGAAGCCAGGATGGAGCCTCCAAACCAGAGAGCACTTGTGGTCAAGTGGGGTAAAGATTTTGATTTTCATTTGTGCTGGAAGCTAGAGATGAATTCTCCTCAGTACTTGATGGCACCACTAGAAAATACAATATTGTCATTCAGATCCTTACAGATAATGGAATTGAAAGTAGTTTCATGGATATAACAGGCATGGACTATACCTAAGAAAGATGATTGGAAGAGGACTTTTGAGTCCATGAACTTCCAGTTGCCAGTGATGCTAACAGGCAGCTCTTAGCTCTTTTTCAGAGTTAGATGCAGCGGTGGCGATCTCCTGCTTGAAGTCTAGGACAACATAAGGGTTTTTCCTTGATGCCATGCATAATTTCCCTCTTATCCATGGTGCTGAAGCAATAGCCTGTTAGAATCTTTATGAGGCAGTGTATCAGATCACAGCCAGCCAGGTACAGAGAATAGCATGAAAAAGAGAATAACCTAGGGATAGGAACTGTGGCTCACACTATCACTGGAGCCTAGCAAAATACCAGTGTTATATGACCAGAGGCATACAGGCATACATGGCTGGGGTGTGTCTCAAACATGATGTGTCCCTTTTTCTCTAGTGGCTTTGGGATGCAGGGGGGGATCCTATGAGCAACACAGAGACCACATGTAGTTCATTATACAAAATAAGGTGTCAGATGTTTTCCACGTTGTCCCAATAGGGAACACCACTACGTTCAATGGAGTATTTCAGGGTCAGAATACCTCTCTTGCTCTGGCCTTCATCACGAGCTACCTCTTTTTGACCTACACCTACCTTGGTGAGTATATACCATTTGTATATACTCCTGGCAAACTATTATCTAGGGCACCTAACAATGAAGCTTTGCATATTTTTAAGATATTGTCAACAATGAGGACAGCAATATCATCCATGGCAAACTTTGAAGTGGCAAATTTAAACTACTAAGACACAGAGGTGGTACAACACCTGAGAAAGCAGGGTAGAGGCTAGTGTGCTTTGGCTGGTGCTCACAGCTACCCTTCTTTTCCTTTCCTCATGTTCCTCCACATTCCAACCTCCTAATATATCTGTATTTTGGTAGGTAGGTGGCACTGAGCATGGAATCAGAAGACTGGAGTTCAAATCCAGCCTGACTACTCACTAGCTATGTGACCCCAGGCAAGTCATTAAACTTGTGTTTGCCTTAATCCTCTGGATAAGGAAATGTAACCCAAAACCATATAGTTAAGTCATTGGTAATAATACTTCTTGAGGCTATCTGACAAGAGGTACATTTTCTGACCACTTCTACTTGTTCTGAGGACTCTTCAGTTTCTAAATGCAGACTAGGAACCTGTTTTTGAATTCCTGTGTCTAAAGAATCAGAGACAAGAAGTCGTGAAAAAGGTGGTTCTATGGGTACATTTTATAATTGCAAAAATAACTTTAATTTCAATTTGCTCCCTCAAACTAGTTGAGGTCTATTATGACTGGCTAAAGGAACACAAGGATATAAAATCCACTCAGTTCTGATCTTGGGCATAAGTGAATTTAAGTAAAGGTATATGTAGAAAACACACCAATAGACTATAGCTGAAAACAAAGCCTTCATGAAAAAGGCTTTCCACAAATTGTTCCTAGGTTCATGATATTCAAATGATCTCATCTTTTTATCTTCTGGACATATTTAAGCCATGCAAATGGCACTATGTAGGAATACTACACTGTACTTCAATAATTTATCCCAGTCATATCTTCAGATTTTAAATTCCTGAAGGGTGGAACCAGTGTCTTGAGCCAGGGTACTGCAAATAGTAAAATCAGGTTTGTTTTTTTAACATGTATCACCACCACTATCACCCATTACCATTATACCCACTCTTTATCCTCCTTGCCCTTCCTTTCAATTTCATTCAGACCAGCTGTCCCTTACCATTACACAAGACTTCCTATTCAATGCAGACTCCTGGATCACCTCAACCCTGAAATAACTCACTTGGTTTGTTCTTTTACTACAGACCCATTTGAAGAAGACAGTGAAGGCAGCAGTATGCTGAGTAGGAAAGTCAGAGAACCTCAAATCCTACCCATGCCACCTACAGTGTTACATCAGGCAAGTTATTTCTCTGAATCCCAGTTTATCTGTAAAAAGGGGATAAAGTAAATAATCTCCAACAAAGTTTCTTTCCAGCTTTAAATATTGCCTACCCTTTTGTTGCTCACTGTTGATTTCTTTCCCTTCAAAATTCAGTTCAGATACCTTCTCTTTTCAGTGAAGACTTTGTGACACCAAGTCTCTCTTCCCAAAGCACTTTGTATTGATTTTGTATACCTATCTCATCTGCTGTAATTTCAACTGCTTGAGGACAGGGAGTCTGTCTTTATATTCCCAGTATATAATTGGAATTTCATAAGTGCTTGTCTAGTAATCTCACCTTTTTTCTTCCTCTCCTTTCATCACCCAACTCTCAAGGCTACCTTCGCAAGCTAACCTCCCTCTATGAGATCCCATCTTACCCCTATCCCAACCACCCATAGAAGTTGCTTAAATATGACGTCCTCCCACCACCATTTTACCATCTCTCCCCTTACTCATTTCTTTGTTTGGCAGGGCAATAAGGGTTAAAGGTCACATAGCTAGTGTCAAGTGTCTGAGGCCAGATTTGAACCCAGGGCCGGTGCTTTTATCCACTGCACCACCTAACTGCTCCCCCCCCCCATACTCATTTTTTAAAAGAAACTTCTTCAGTTGTCACATATAATCTAACCTCTTTTTGCAGGATCTCTATCTCTATGCTCTCTGATCTTTCTAGTCTGGATATTCACCACTCAGATCCTTGAAAATCTTACTAGTTTTAGGTTTTCATAACACATAACGCTTTGAGAACTTTAAGGTTTACAAAGCACTTTCCTCACAAGCCTGGGGAAAGTAGTACAAGATTACTTCTATTTTAGATAGGGAAACTGATGTTCATAAAAGTTGAGTGACTTGGCCCTGGCTACAACTAAACCATGCTGTCCTCCCATAATTGAATTATTACACTAAGTCCACTAGGCTCCTTTCTCCAGTTTATCCTCTTCTAATCCATCTTCCATATTACCACTTCTATAATTTGGCCCACCTCCCCAACATGTATCAGATTCTCAGGTTCTATTTCATCACACACCATATACTATGCTCAATGTCCTTGGTCAGCTTACCCTAAGTTTCTTTGCCCTTTCTAAACCTCTAATAATACCATTTTCAAAACTGAAATCCATTCAAGCCCCGATTTAGACTTTGCCATAATTCCAACTCACTTTTCTTGTAACTCCTATCTAGGACCTGATAGTCTTTGCAAATAAAATGTGAGACTTGAGGGCTGGGCCTGTCAGACTTGTATTTCGTATGACAGTGTTGTTACATATTACAGAATCAGTTCAATTGCATAAGTATATTTTAGCAAGACACTTTCAATCAGAATGCTAAGAGCACTTTTACATTCTTTATATTTTATACAAGGATTTGAATCATGACCCCTCATCTGTCAATATTTACACAATAACCACCAGAACATAGCCAACGTTTAATTCTTAAAACAGATGATTTAAAAATAGGTTTAGGGCTTCCAAAGCTTAAAGGCAATAAAGAGAAGAGCGGATATTGACACAATGTCAAACCAATGCAAGAAATAGTAAACAAAGTTTAATATGGTCTCATGCGCCCTGAGGGAGGTGGTGCCCGATTTGGGGGAGTAATTGCTATATCCAAATAATCTCCTATCTGGAACTTCTGAGACTGTAGGGTCATGGAGTCATCAGTTCCCTTTCTGCCAGACATCGTACTGCCAATCTCTTTCACTCTGTAGAAAGGGGAACAAATTATTTAAAATGTCAATTATTTACACTTAACTACTTTGAGAATATATTAAAAAATTAAGGGTCTTTGCTGGTAGACAAAGCTGTCTCTTACACATCTTTAAAGTACCCCAAAGATGAGTTAGGCCATTTTATCTCTGTACTGGATAAGCCTTTAACCCCTACTATGTTGATATATACTCATAACAACAATAGCTTAGTAACTAGACTTATAAAAGTTACCTACCTATAACCAGGTCTTTTAAGATCCGTAAAAACAATAGCAAAATTGAAGTGTGTACCCTTCTTTCGAGCTTCTGGGTAGACCTCTTTTACTAAACTAGTCAATTCTTTCAAGGTTGCATCCATCCTAAGTGAAGAAAATTTCAATTTTATTCAGTAAGCAACAAAATACTAAAATCACTTATTTTTAATTAGCAACAAGAGGTAAACATTGAAGAAATCTTAAGCTGTTCTTGCTTTGTAACACTCAAGGTCTTAAACGCAAGTATAGTTTGAGAAATATTGTAAAAACCATTACAAATGTACTTTTGTGTATCAAAGAAAGTTTTGGTTTTTTTTTTATACAGTTCACATGCCCCCAAAAAACAAAAAACCACTTTTCCCAACAACTCTGCAGTTTGAGTTCTGGCAGTACTACTTAATACTTGTCTGACCCTAGGCATATCACTCAGGATCATAGATTTAGGGCTGGAAGGGCCCTTAGAGACTATCAAATACAAGCCCCCTCTTCTTTTAAAAGTTTTTCTTTGTTATTCTGAACTTAAAACACTAAGCATGAACATTTCTATATGCTGAGAACAGAAAACAGGGATAGCACATGAAACTGTGAGTCTATTAGGTAGAGTCTGCTTTTTCTAAAGAAGTTTGTAATAAATTGAACACATTAGTCTCAAAGCTGTCGTGTTTGTCAATATCTCCCTCTGAACTTCCCATTCTATGTGCACTTTAAAAAAAGGACTTTAATAACCCTCTAATCTTTCTTTTCTTCTTTTTGGCCATCACTACTGCTATTATTTCCCTTTCCCTGCCAATTTTTTAAAAAAACTTCTTTGTAACAAGTATAGTTAAGCAAATAAGGTGATTCTGCACCTCAAGTCCACCACCTCTCTGTTAAGTGAGTAAATGACTTCATCATCACTGTTTTAAAGTAATTAATCTCCTCAAATTCCTCATTTTTAAAGATTAGGAAACTGGAGCCCAGAATGGTAAAATGAACAGCACAAAAGTCACACAAGTCACAAACTGAAAAAGCTAAAATTTTAATCCATATCTTCTGACTTCAAATTCAATATTCTTTCCAATCCACCACACACTTCATGTCCTATTTCCTAATGTGTAGAATAGGGTTAGACCAGATAATCTAAAGTCCTTTTCAGCTTTAAATCTCATGATCTTCCTCAAAATTTGTTCTTATCTGATAAATTGCTAGATGGCAAATTTTATCTCCATTTGACACATGAGAAAACAATTTCATGGAGGACCATGATCAAAGAGCACCGAGTAATGAGACTGAAATTCAAACTCAGGTCTTGTCTCTTAAATCCAGCACTCTAAAATAACCTTTGTGCGAGTTATTTTCAGATCTATTTTCTCCATGACAACTAATTCATAAACACACCAGGGAATATATTTTTAAAGTTTCACTGACGCCTTTTGTTTTTACACCAGCTGTTTCCAGACGTACTTTCTTCAAAAAAGAAAAGAAAAGAAAAAACACACTACCACCCCATCCTACTTTAAGAAAGGAAAACTATGGTTGATAGTGGATTAAACATTCCAAACCTTTAGTCCCCTACCTCTACCAAAAAGAAGAGTATTTCAACTTTAATTCTTCAAGACCAATATTAGTCATTCTAATTACTCCTTCAGCTTTTTAGGTTTTTTCCACTCACATTACTGTAGTTGCATACACTGTTCTCCTCCTAGTTTTAACTATAATCTATATAAATTCATATAAATCTTGCATGTTTCTTTTAAGTTTTCATAGTTGTCACTTCTTACAGCAAAATATTTTATAAATATATAATTCATGCAGCCATTCCCTAGTCAACTGGCACCAACTTAATTTCTCATTTTTTGCTGACACAATTACTGGTGCTACGAATATTTTCACCTAGATAGGGTCTGTCTTTGATCTCCTAAGAAGTGAGGAATGGGATAACTGTTTTTGCATTGTTTTCAATTACTTTATCATTGTGCCTGTCTTCCCACAACCCTGCCAACACTTAGAAATAACCTTAGTGGGGAAAGAGGGAGAATTTTGAATTAGGGAAGACTGCTCAGAAACAACTCAGAGCAGGTTGTCAGAGGACAACTTCAAGTGCACAACTACAAATAGGAGAGGTGAGAGGGCCCCCAAACTACTTTATCTAGAACACTGAGCAGCAAACTAAATTCTCATTATCATATACCCTTTTTATTTGACATTTAGCTTTTTTTAAAAAACACTATTCTTTGGTTAGGAGTTGGATAGGCCCATTGCTGTAGCCAAAGGGTGATGAATTTTGAGGGCAACAACTCTTATTACAAAAGGGTTGTAAGGTCTGTGGTAGGTGGACACTGAGAAAATTAAATCAAAGGATCTGCAATGTTAGTTCATAAAGAAACCACTATCAAACTTCACAGTTACATACAGAGGTAATAAAAATGTGTCCTATTCAAAACACAAAGGGAAAGGCATCAGGCTTTTCCATTTAGGTTCCTGCTGAAAAGGAACTGTGTACACAACAGGAGGTGTTGAATTTTAGAATCAGAGAATCTTGGCTATCTGTATGAACTCTGGTGAGTCAAAATGAGAGCATTAAACTTTGTCCCTTTGAGTTCTTGATATTCATCTTTTCTTTAAAGACTGGTATTCTACTGCATCCAGATACCATAAGTTGTTCAGTCATTCCTTTATCTATTGATATACATTTTCCTGAGTCTCCCCTAACCCCTACCACATAAACACTTTTCAAAAATTCTTTCTTCACAAAGCTTAAATCTTCAAAGAGAGAAGCAGGTGAGGTCTCATGGGTCAACACATCCCCCAGACAATCCCAGAATTTAAATGGTAATACTCAAGAGATAACAAGATTACATGGGGATAGGCATAAGTTTTTTGGCTACAACTCAGGACCACTAAGACTTGCTAAGACAGGGGATGGCCTGTGATGTGGAGACTGAAGACTCAATGATGGATCGGGGTTCAACTTCGACTTCTAAAACTAACCTTGGGTCCAAATGGCAATATTAATCAATACCAGGGATATCTCAAAGGTTAACCCATTAATCGACAAGCATTTTTAAGAGCCCACTCTGTGCCAGGTGCTTGCTGATAAGGCTCAAAGGCTCAAATGATAACTTAGGCTAAGTTTTGCACTATATAAGCGCCTGTGGTTACTATTATCCGTCAAGGGGGATACCCACGCCGATCAAGTCACAGTCCCCGAGGTTTCAGCAAGATGGGCCTCGATGACCAAAACTTTCCAGGCCGTTTGGGAGTTAGTCTGAGGGTTCCCTCCAAAAGGCAGTAGAACTGGTAACGTCAGGCCAATGGGGACCAAGGCTAGGGTGGGGGGAGGGGGGGCTGAAGAGCCTCCAGGGGTCAGAAGGGGCCTGCCGTCTCCATTCCCCCCCCCCCTCACCAGGTGTAGATCTGCAGCTCGCTCGAAGGCACGTTTCCTCGGGAGAACTCTTCCACTCGGTGGTGTCGGCCGTTATTGGTGGTGAAGACCCGCAGGAGCAGCGGGCACGTCTGCGTGCGGGGGCGGAGAAGCGGAGACAAGCGTGAGGGAGGAAGGAGGCTCGGGGCCTGGCCCCCTCAGCCCGCGACCCCCGCCCGAGCCCCGCGGTCGCCCCCACAACCCCCCGGACGCCCAGGACCTCCCCCGCAGGGTCCACCCGCCCCTCGAAGGCCGCGGCTCCCCACCCCCACCCGCCAGCGAGGCCCCGCCTCCGCCTCCGCCGGAACCCCAGCGGCCCCGGGCCCTCACCTTCTCCCGGTCAATGGGCTTCTCCGGTTCCTTCTTAATTTCCTCCTGAGTGACGCGGGACTCCACTGCCATCTTCCTCCTTCGGCCTCCTAGACGCTCACTGTGACCTCCGACCCCGGCCGCGAGCATGAATGAACGAAGTCTCTCGCGAGGAGAATCTCGACAGACTTATTGGGAGGGAAGAGGCGGGGCAAGGCGAGGCGTCTCTCCGGCGCAGGCGCACGATATGACCAGGCCTTCCCTACGGCGCGTGCGTATCCGGTTCCTGGAGCCTTGAGTCAGTGGGTGGGGGTGGGGGTGGGGGACAAAACTGTGCTGGGGGTGGGGTCAAGGGCGAGGGCGTGTCCTGTTTACTTTTCTGGCTCCGCCTTCCTCCACCCCTCCCTAAACTTAGTCCAACCTCTGGAGTTCTTAACACCTCATTCCTAAATGACCCAGTTTTCACCCTTAGTGAGAAAATAACAATTTCCACGGAATGCGGAAGCCTTTCCTGGAGGTGTGAATTGCTGAACTGAGTTTATAACTAAGTTTCTAAGTAAATGAAAGAACACTCAACCCAGTCAAGCGCTTCCGTCCGATCTTCCTCTCAAAGATAAGCTGTTCTCTTCCTTAAAATTCTCTCTCTTGGGATGGAAAGGAACCAAATGTAGAAACTGGGCTTCATTGATTTCTTCCTGATTCTCAATGCCTCTTCCTTCGGTAACTTAAGCAATTCAAAAGGTTATTTGAGAAGAGTAGCAAATCTAAGCCTATTGATTGAAAATTATTGATATCCTATGGAAGGACGTTGCCAAAAGTGTTTTAATCTTTTGGCCCTTTAAAGCCTCTAGCTACTGATCAGTTAATGAACTGAATTCAACCCTAATTGAGGTCAACGACAATCAATAAACATTTATTAAACTCCTACTATGTACTAGGGATAAAAAGAAGCAAAAGATAGCACCTGCTCTCAAGGACATTACAATCTAATTGGTACAACATGCAAAAATAAACAAGCTATATGCAGAATAAATAGAAAATAAGAAACAGAGAGAAGGCACTAGAATTATGAGGGGTTGGGGAAAGTCTTCCTGTAAAAGATGGGATTTTAGTTGGGACTTGAAGCCAGAGAAGTCAATAGGTAAAGAGGAAGGATACCGTTCTAGGCATGGGGGACAGCCAGAGAAAATGCCTTGAGCTAAGAAATGCAGTGTCTTGTTCATGGAGCAGCCAGGAGGCCAACGGCACTGGATTGAACAGTAAGTGGTGAGGAGTAAAGGGTAATAAGACTGGAAAGATATGGAGGAGCAAGTTTATAAAGGGCTTTGAATGCCAAATACAAGCAGCTAGGTGGTAATATGGTGAGAGTGCTGACTCCAAGTCAGGAAGACCTGAATTCAAAGTTAGCCTCAGACGCTTACTAGCTGTGTAAACCTGGGTAAGCCAAATAACTTCTGTCTGCCTTGGCTCCCTCATCAGCAAAATAGAATAATAGCCCCAACCTTCCAGGGTTGTTGTGAAGGTCAATTGAGATAATTATTATAAAGTGCTTTGTACATTGCCTGGCACATACTAAGGGCTAAATAGGTGTTAGTTATTATTGTTGTTATTATTATTATTATTATTATTATTATTATTAAATAGAGAATTTGCATTTTATCCTAGAGATGACCGGGAGCCACTGGAGTTCGTTGAGTAAGGGAGTAACATGATTGGACCTGTACTTTAGGGAAATCACTTTGGCGGCTGAATGGAGAATAGATTGAAAAGGAGAGAGTCTTAGGACAGGCTGACCCACCAGCAGACTATTGCAATAATCCAAGTGTGTGGTGCTGTGGCCCTGCACCAGAGGGGTGCTAGTGTCAGGGGGGAGAAGAGGTTCTATTCAAGAGATGTTACAAAGGTGAAATGGACAGGCCTTGACAGCTGACTGAATATGGGGGTGAGAGATAGTGAGGAGGCCAGGATGCCTCCTAGGTTGTGAGCCCGAGGGACTGGAAGGATAGTGTTACAGTTTACAGTAATAGGGAAAATAGAGGGGAAAAGTTTTAGGGGAAAAGAAAAAGAGTTCTGTTTTGGGTATTTTTAGTTTACAATGTCTACTGGACATGCAGTTTGAGAACTCTGAAAGGAAGTTGGTGATGTGACACTGGAGGTCAGTAGAGAGGTTGGGACAGAATAAGCAGATATGAGAATCATCCATATAGAGATGGTAATTAAAGCTATGGAAGTGATGAGATCATAAAGTGAAGAAGTATAGAGGAAGAAGAGGACCCAGGCCCCTGGCAGAACCTTGAGAGAAACCAGCAGTTAGAGGGTGGCATCTGAATGAGGATCCAACAAAAACAAAAAAGAAGCTGTCACATAGGTAGAAGAACTAGGGGTCAGGGAAGTAGGAAAACCAGGAGAGTGGTTTCCCAAAAACTTAGAATAAAGAGAGTACCAAGGAAGATAAGGTGATCAACAGTGTCAAAGGCTGCAGAGAGGTTGGGGAGAATTAAGAGAAAAGGCCACATGATTTGGCAGCTAAAAGATATTATTATTAAGTTTGGAGAGAGCAATTTCAGTGGACTAGTAAGATCAGAAGCCGAGTGGTAAGGAGTTAAGAAGAGGGTAAGAGGAGAGAAAGTAGAGACACCTATTGTAGAGGAGTTTGGATACGAAGGCCAGATGATAAGATGATAGTTAGCAGGGATAGAAAGATCAAATGAGGGTTTTCTCAGATGGAAAAAAACATGACATGGACCTATTTGTAGGCTATAGGGAATGAACTAATAGGGAGAAATTGAAAAATAAGTGATAGAATGAGAATGACAGAGGGGGCAATCTTTTGGAGAAGGCAGGTTGGAATGAGATCCTTGAATAAGTAGAGGATTCAACCTTGGTAAGGAGTAAGGCCACATTATTATGTGAAACAGGAGTGAAGGAGGAGATAGTGGCAGGAGGCACCTGAGTGATAGGAAATTAGGAAGAGGGCAGAAGAGATGCCTTATGGATAATGGCCTTGATTTTTTTTTTTTTTTGTAAAATTGGAGGCAAGGATCTCAACTGAGACAGGGAAGGGGGGCCCATGGGAAGATTGAGGAGGGAAGAAAATGTTTAGAAGAACCACTGTGGAGAGTGAGATACTGAGTTAGTAAGGCAGATATAATAAGATTATCTAGCAGTAGTGAAGGTCAAGTTGAGGTTGTGTAACATGAATTTATAGTGGACTCAGTCAGAATGGTTTCATTATTTTCTCCACCTTCATTCAGCAGCTCATGTGTAGGAATGAAAATGGCAATTCTCAGGTGTCATCCAAGGCTGAGACTTGGCAGACAATGAGTAGTCAATAAATGGAGTTTAGCTGAATGGAAAAAAAAATTAATTGTCTATCATGTGGGACACTGTGATGCCTTGATAAAAGAATTTGGAGTCTGGTAACTTGGGTTTTAATCTTACCATTAATGCTCATTACTGGTATTTATCCTGTATATAGCTTGTTTATATGTGTTTGTTTGCTATCTCTCCCATTAGATTGTGAGCTCCTCAGGGGCAGGGATTAGTTTTGCTCCTTTTTGTAGTTTGGCATATAGTAGGCTCTTTGTTTTTTGCTTTTGTTTTTCTGGGGGGTTGGGCAGTGAGGGTTAAGTGACTTGCCCAAGGTCACACAGCTAGTAAATGTCAAGTATCTAAGGCCAGATTTGAACTCAGGTCCTTCTGAATCTAGGGCCAGTGCTCTATCCACTGCACCACCTAGCTGCCCCCTATAGTAGGCTTTTAATAAATATTTACTAGCTGTTTAAGACATAGATAGATAGTGCATATATTAAGTAATTACTATGGATACAAATACAATCAAGTAAGATGATCCTTGCTTTCAAGACTTACATTAAAATGGAAAGAAACAACAAAATGTTGCTGGAAAGGAGGTAGAGAGGGTACCAGAGATGAGGAATATGGTAAAGAGAGTACATAAATGGGGTAGAGGTCTGTTTCTGGGCCAGATAAGGCAAAAATTTCACCTGTCAGTGCTGGAGAGAGCCTTGGTTGGAGTCAAAGTTTGTGGCAGTAGGTGAGTAAGTGCACAGGGCATGTGGTATGGAGGCTTGGTTCCCTGAAACAAGTAAAAGGCTCACCTTTGCTGGCATAGAGCAAAGTTCTGTGAGAAATGGCTGAAAAAGGACTCACTTGGGGCTATCTTAATTCTTTTGCACTTAACAGAAGTGAGGGAACCTAAATTGAGATAGAGTATAATATAATGGGTGGAAAAATTATGATAATGGCACGTGAATTCACAACTCCTGGGCCTTTTAAAAAGAACTCCTTAAAAGTATGTCATGTATTTTTAAAATATGTCATTTACCTGCCATCCCAGGAGGCCAGTCCCCTTTCTTCATCTTTTACTAGTTATATTTGTCAGGATTTTCTGAGGTCCCAAAGTAAAGGTCATTACCTCCTAGTGACTTTCACTATTACTTTCCAAAATAAGGTCTCATACAAGAGAATCATACAAGATTAGCCCTTCAAGCTATACTTACACTGGCAAAGACTGATTTATTTGTCTAGGTTTGATCCTGTTATCTACATGTGATTTTATACCATGCAACTGATTGCAAATTAAATTGGTTCACAATACATGCATATTAACTTCCCACTTCAAGATACAGCAGAAACCTAGATATGTGTTTTTAAAACTATGAAACAGACATTTTTCTTTGGTTTCTTCCCCCCCCCCCCAACTCCCAATTAGGTGCCTTTTCTTCCTTTTTAGCTTACTCCTCCCTTCCACACAACTAATACACTTATGCTACTCCCTAACTGTTTGTGGGTCCCCTCTGACCCACATTAACCTAGAATAACTAGAAATCCTGCCTCATTCTGCTTCTTGATGCTTCCCCCAAGGCCCTGAGATAGATAGATAGATAGATAGATAGATAGATAGATAGATAGATAGATAGATAGATAGATAGATAGATAGACAGACAGATAGACAGATAGAGATAGCTGATAAATAGATAGATGATAGGAAGAAAGACCATTGATGCACTTATTAAAAATAGACACGGTATGTGTGGGGGGGCAGCTAGATGTCGCAGTGGTTAAAGCGCTGGCCCTGGAGTCAGGAGTACCTGAGTTCAAATCCGGCCTCAGACACTTCACACTTACTACCTGTGTGACCCTGGGCAAGTCACTTAATCCTCATTGCCTGTCAAAAAAAAAAAAAAATAGACACAGGGGGGGGGGGGGTTGCATCTAGGTGGTGCAGTGGATAAGCACCAGCCCTGGATTCAGGAGGACCTGAGTTCAAATCCAGCCTCAGCCACTTGACAGTTACTAGCTATGTGACCTTGGGCAAGTCAATTAACCCTCATTGCCTTGAAAAAAAAAAATAGACCCAATTGGCTAAGGATCTGGTTGTCATTATATGTGTTTCCAATTGATGATATGTCTGAAAGTTATCTTTAATCAGAGTAGCAAGTGAAAGCAGCTGTAAGACCACAAAGAAAATAGAGGCAGCCTTTCTTGCCAGCTGCAACCCTCTCTACTGAGAGACCTGGTGAGGTTGCTTAATTTAGGGCAAGCCATTTCTCCTCTCTGGGCTTCAGTTGCTTTCTCTGTAAAATGAGGATTCTAGTTATTATATTCTGTGGCTTAAGAATTCATCCTTCAAAAGATTTCCAAGGATATTTAGACAAAGAGACACATGAGGGCACTCTAACCAATGACAACAGAGAGGCAAACATTCAAGGTTTTGAAACCCAAGCAGAACAGTATTTTGTTTTGGTGATTTGTCCTTTGTTGATACCAGTGAATTCTGGCAGGTATTCTTGCTGAGGGTAGGTCTTGCGGATCTGGGAAATTTCAAAACCCCTAATGCTTATCAGAACTTACTGATTTTTTTTTAAGGCCCCATTCTTTTCTAGGTGTTAACTACCTTATCACATAAAGTAATCCTTTTTACTTGTAATTGTGGGTTCTCATGTCTTGTTTTAGGTTTAACTAGGAGCATGTTTACGTTTCAATAAGGGAGATCATTAACTCCCTTCTGGCTACACTTCAATCTCCCCTCCCCAACTTGAGTATCACTGTCAAACTTTTAAAAACTGCTTTCCACAAAACCCCAGGCTCCCTTACTCCTTAAAGGTTTATTGTTTCTACTGAGCCATTGCCCAACTCTGAATTATCCTTACTACAGAATGACAGGATTATTTAGAGTTGGAAGGGACCTCAGTGGCTATTTAATAAACTCATATTTGAAAAGAATTTCATACCTGACAGGTTGTTATCCAATCTCTGGTTGATGACTTGCAAAGAGTAGGAAACCATTCCTAGATAGGAGGCACAGTGGATAGGGTCTGAAGTCAGGAAGACCTGAGTTAAAATCCAGCCTCAGATACTTCCTAGCTATGTAACCCTGGGCAAGTTATTTAACTTCTGTTTGCCTCAGTTTCCTCATCTATGAAACAGGGATAATAATAGCTAGCATTGTTGTGAGGATCAAATGAGATAATACCTGTAACACTTATCGGGTGCCTAGCACATAGTAGACATTTAACAAATGCTTATTTCCTTCCTTTTGAGGCAGCTCATTCCATTTTTGTACAGTTCTGAATGTTAAAATATGTTTTCCTCTAACCTAAATTTGCATCTTTGCAACTTCTGCCTGTTGATCTTGGTTTTGCCTTTTAGGGACAGTTAGTATAATCTTTTTCCACAGCTCTTCAAATACCTAAATATAGCTATCATGTCTTCATTGAATCTTCTCTTCTCCAGATTTGATCATTCCATGTTTTCTTCAGTTGATTCTCATTTAATATCATATCAGAGTACTTCATCATCCTGGTTATCCATCCTCTGGATGCCATACAGTTTATGGATGCCCTTCCCATACTGTGATTCACAGTTATTGTTCAGTCGTTTTAGTTGTGTCTGACTCTTTGTGACCCCTTTTGGAGTTTTCTTAGCAAAGATACTGGAATAGTCTGCCATTTCTTTCAGCTCACTTTACAGGTGAGGAAACTGAGGCAAACAAGGTTATCTGACTTGCCCAGGGTCACGCAGCTAGTAAGTGTCTAAAGTCAGATTTGAACTCAGGAAGATGAGTTTTCCTGACTCCAGGCCAAGCATTCTATTCCCTGTGCCACCTAGCTGCTCCTCTGTGATGCACAGAGCTGAATATAATACTTTGGAGGTGGTCTGCCTAGGGCAGAGTACAATATCTTATTTCTGGAAGGTTAATGTGATAAATTAATGATAATTGTGTTGATTATATAATTGATAATATAGTTAATGTAGCACTATTAATGTAATCTAAAATCAAATTAGATTTATTTTGGCTGCCACATTATACTGCTAGCTCATGTTGAGCTTTGCATTCCATTTAAACCTCCAGAATTTTTTTTAGGCAAACTGTTACCCAATAATGCCCTCTCCATCTTGAACATACAAAGTTGATGTTTTGAACCCAGGTGGAATACTTTATATTTATCCTTGTTGAATTTCATCTTATTATTTTCATTCCGATGCTCTAGCAAGTAAAGATCTTTTTGGATCCTGACTGTCATTCAGTATCCCTCCTAGCTCTTTGACATTTATAAATTTGACAAGTGTGCCACCTAGGCTTTTATCCAAGATAAAAATGTTTGACAGTAGAGAGACAAGCACAGAATCCCAGAACCTTCAAAGTTGACATTGAATCATTAAGAATACTATTTTGTGGGGCAGCTAGGTGGCGCAGTGGATAGAGCACCAGCCCTGGAGTCTGAGTTCAAATTCGACCTCAGACACTTAACACTTACAAGCTGTGTGACCCTGGGCAAGTCACTTAACCTCAATTGCCTCACTAAAAAAAAAAAAAATACTACTTTGTGGGGTAGAGCCAAGATGATGGAGTAAAGGGAGCATTTTTGCTGAGCTCTCTCAATATTCCCCTGTATGCAATTTTTTTAAAGTGTGTAAAATTTAATTATAAACAGCATAACCAATAAAAAGTTCAGACTGAGTTGTTTTTCCTACCCATGATAGTTTAGAAGGACAGAAGGGTCTGAAGAATGGGATGGGGATTGCTAGGAGCAGCAGGGGAAGGGACAACAACTATGGGCCTTGGGAGCTGTGGCAACAGCAGCAGCAGTGGCACCAGAAATACTCATCACCCAAAGACAGTAAGGGGTTTGAACACCTAGTCAGAAAGAGATTAGCCTGTGCTAGCACTGGGCATAGGATATAGTGCAATTACAATGCCCATCACCCAGTTCCAGGGCAGAGAGGAGTTGTGGTCATGAGGGAGCAGAGGACCTACCTGGGTAAGGACCAGAGCACAGATCAGGAGAGCAATAATCACATCTCTCTTCCATATCACACTACCTTTAAAGCACCAAAAACTCACAGGGGAAGAGAACTCACTGTGAAAACAGCAGGACATAAAAGCCTGAAGCTCAGGACAGTCAGAGGTAAGCAGGGATCAACTCTAACATAAAGTTCAAAGTCAGGAAATAGGCTGAAAATAAACAAATGACCCCCCAAACAAAAAAGAACCTAACCGGGGAAGCTAAGTGGTGCAGTGGATAGAGCACCGGCCCTGGAGTCAGGAGGACCTGAGTTCAAATCCGGCCTCAGACACTTAACACTTACTAGCTATGTGACCCTGGGCAAGTCACTCAACCCCAATTGCCTCACTTAAAAAAAAGAACCTAATCATGAAAAGCCACATTGCTGACAGGGATACTGAAGGTACAAACTCAGAAGAAGATAATGACTTGAAAAGATATATAAGTAAAACCTCAAAGAAAAAAAATGAAACTTGGAAACAAATCCAATAAGAATTCCTAGAAGATATAAAGAAAGAGATAAGGAAAGATAAAAAAAAATCAATTAAAAAAATCAAACGGGACAGCTAGGTGGCACAGTGGATAAAACACAAACCCTGGATTCAGGAGGGCCTGAGTTCAAATCAGGCCTCAGACATTTGACACTTACTAGCTGTGTGACCCTAGGCAAGTCACTTAACCCTCATTGCCCTGCCTCCCTCCCCCCAAAAAATCAAATAGAAAAATTGGGAAAAGATATGAGAGTGATGCAAGAAAATTATAAAAAGAGAATTAATAACTTGGTAAAAGATCCACAAAAAGCATTAAAGAAATTAACTTCTTAAAAACTAGAATTGGCCAAATAATAAAAGAGGCAAAAAAAACCCTGTCACTGAAGAAAATAATTCCTTAAAAATTAAAATGGTTCAAGTGAAAGCCAATAACTCCATAAGACATCAAGAAACAATAAAACAAAGTTGAAAAATGAAAAAAAGAAAAGAAAACATGAAATATTTCATTGGAAAAACAATTGGCCAAAAATAGATCAAGGAAAAATAATTTAGGAATTATTGGACTATTTGAAAACCATACTTTTAATAAAAGAGCCTAGACATCATATTTCAAAAAATTATAAAGAAAAACTTTCAAGAAATCTTAGAACCAAAGGGCAAAATAGAAACAGAAAGAACCCACCAATCATCTCCTCAAAGAGATTCCAAAATGAAAACTCCCAAGAACATTACAGCTAAATTCCAGAGATCCTAAGTAAAGGAGAAAATATCAAAAGCAGCCAGAAAGAAACCATTCAAATATCATGAAGCCACAGTCAGGCTGACACAAGATTTAGCGCCTACTAAAAAGGAGCAGAGGGCTTGAAATATGATTTTCCAAGACAAAGGAACTACGATTACAATCTATAATAACATCCCACAAAACTGAGTGCACTGGGTACAAAATGTATATTTAATGAAATAGAGGACTTCCAATGTTAAAAAGACCATTCCTGATAAAAGACCAGAGCTGAATAGGAAATTTGAGATTTAAACCAATATAAGACTCATAATATAAGGGAAGTATAAAAAGGTAAACATGAGTGAGAAATCAAGGAATTTAATCACGTTAAACTGTTTACATTCCCAAGTGAGAAGAAAATATATATAGTTCCTAAGAACTTTGTCATCATTAGGTCAGTTAGAAGAAGTCTACTTAGAGGGCATAGATGTGAATCTATTATGTTGGGATGATCTCAAAAGAAAAATGGAAGAGTGAAAAAGAGAGTTTATACTGGGACAAAGGGAAAGGGTGAGAAAGAATGGGGAAAATTATATCACATAAAATAGTCATGGAAAGAAGAGTGTTTATAATGTAGAGGGAAATAGATGTGTGTGTGCAGGCAACATTTAAACCTCCCTCTCATCTAAACTGACTTAAAAAGGGAAGAATATATATACACACTTACACTATATATATATATGTATATATATGTGTGTAAGTATATATATATATATATATATATACTTACACACACATACATACATACATGGTATAGAAATTTACCTTACTGAATAGGTAGGTAGGAAGGGAAGGGAATAAAAAAGGCTGGGGAGGGGAGAATAAGAGAGGGCAGATTAAGGGAGACAGGAGTCAAAACCAAAACAGGCTTTTGAGGAGGAGATAGGGTAAAAAAAAAGAGAGAAGGATAAATAGAAGAAAATAGAATGGAGTTAAATACACACTTAGCAATCATAACTGTGAATGTGAATGGGATGAACTCACCCATAAAATGGAAGCAGATAGCAGAATGGATTAGAAATCAGAATCCAACAATATGCTGTTTATAAGAGATACTTGAAACAGAAAACCACATAGAGTTAAAAATAGGGCTGGAGCAAAATCTCTTATGCTTCAGCTGAAGTTAAAAAGGCAGGGGTAGCAATCATGATCTCAGACAAAGCAAAAGCAAAAATAGATCTAATTGAAAGGGATAATCGGGGAAACTACACTTTGCTAAAAGGTGCCATAAACAATGAATTATTATAAATACTAAACATATATTCATCGAATGTCATAGCATCCAAAATCTTGAAGGAAAAGTTAAATCAATTACAAGAGGAAATAGAGAGTAAAAACTATACTAGTTGGGGACCTTAATTTATCCCTCTCAGATCCAGACATATCTAACCATAAAATAAATAAGAAGTTAAAAAGATAAATAAATTTCTAGAAAAGTTAGATATGACAGACCTCTGGAGAATTCTGAATAGAAGTAAAAAGGAATATACCTTTTTCTCAGCTGTACACCTTTACAAAAATTGGCCATTTTAAGGGCATTAAAAACCTCACAAACAAATGCAGAAAAGCAGAAATATTAAGTGCACCCTTTTCAGACCATAATAAAAAAAACCCTATCATTTAATAAAAGGCCTTGGAAGCCTACATTAAAAATTAATCAGAAACAAAATAATCTAATTCTAAAGAATGAATGGGTCAAAAGGTAAATTATAGAAATGATAAATAATTTCATTAAAGATAATGATGAAAATGAGACGACATACCCAAGTTTATGAGATGCAGCCAAAGTAGTACTTAGGGAAAATTTTTATATCAACATGGACATCAGTGAAAGAAATAATAGATCAATGAATTGGGCATGCAACTAAAAAAAAACCTGGAAAAAACACATTAAAAATTTCCAATTAAACATGAAAATAGAAACACTGAAAATCAAAGGAGAAATTAATAAAATTGAAAGAAAAATCATTGAACTAATAAATAAAACTAGTAGCTGGTTTTATGGGGGGACAAAATAGATAAACCACTGATTAATCTGATTTTTTAAAATTAATTTGATTTTAAAAAGAAGAAAGCTAGATTACCAGTATAAAAAATGAAGAGTGACTGTACCACCAATGAAGATGAAATTAAATCAATTATTAATGAGGCTATTTTGCCTATTTATGCAAAAAAACCCCTGATAATCTAAATGAAATTGATGAATATTTAGAAAAAAATAAATGCCTCAGATTAAAAGAAGAAGAAATAGAATACTTAGAATAGAATAGGATACTTTCTATCATAGAAAAAATAAATTGAACAAGCTATTAATGAGCTCCTTAAGAAAAATCCTCTGGGGGCAGCTAGGTGGCGCAGTGGATAGAGCACCAGCCCTGGAGTCAGGAGGACCTGAGTTCAAATCTGGCCTCAAGACACTTGACACTTTCTAGCTGTGTGACCCTGGGCAAGTCACTTAACCCCAATTGCCTCACCAAAAACAAAGACAAAAAAATTCATTTAAGAAAAATCCTATGGACCAAATGGATTTACAAGCAAATTTTATCATATACTTAAAATTAATTTTAATACCATGTAAACTATTTGAAAAAATAGGTAAAGAAATCCTACCAAATTCCTTTTATGACACAAATAAGGTTTTGATACCTAAACCAGAGAGAGTAAAAACAGAGAAAGAAAGTCTATGGTTTATAGACTAATTTTTTTTAATGAATATTGATGCACAAATTTAAAATAAAATATTAGCAATGAGACTATAGCAATGTATCACAAAGATCATACACTATGACTAGGTGGGATTTATACCAGAAATGCATGGCTGGTTCAATATTAGGAAAGCTATCAGTGTAATTTACCATATGATTATCTCAATAGGTGCAGAAGCTTTTGACAAAATACAGTATCCATTCCTATTAAAAACACTAAAAACCATAGGACTAAATGGAGCTTTTCAATAATGATAAATAGTATTTATCCAAAACCAATGGCAATATTTATATGTAAAGGGGATAAATTAAAAGCCTGTTCAATAATTCAGGGGTGAAGTAAGGATATCCATTATTACCACTATTATTCAATATTGTACTAGAAATGTTAGCTATAGCAATAAGACAAGAAAAATAAATTGAAGGAATAAGAATAAGCAATAAGGAAACAAAAGTATCACTTTTTGCAGATGACATGACATGATTAGAGAACCCGAGAGAATCAAGTAAAAATCAATTGAAACAATGAACAAATTTAGCAAGGTTTCAGGATATAAAATAAACCCACATACATCAGAAGCATTTCTATATGTTACTATATTACAGCAGGAAGAGATAGAAAGAGAAATTCCATTTAAAAGAACTGCATACAATAAAAAAATACTTGAGGGGCAGCTAGGTAGTGCAGTGGATAAAGCACCGGCCCTGGATTCTGGAGTACCTGAGTTAAAATCTGACCTCAGACACTTGATACTTACTAGCTGTGTGACCTTGGGCAAGTCACTTAACCCCCATTGCCCTGCAAAAAAAAAAATAATACTTGGGAGTCTACCAGCCAGGACACAAACAGCAGCCATATGAACACAATTACAAAACATTTCACAAAGTAAAGATAGAGCTAAACAGTTGGAAATCTATAAATTGCTCACGAGTCAGCTGAGCCAATATAATAAAAATGACAATACTATCTAAATAAAAAATCATATGAAAAATGTTCTAAATCACTAATAATTAGGGAAATGCAAATTAAAACAACTCTGGGGTACCATCTCACACACATCAAGTTGGCTAACATGACAGAAAAGGAAAATGACAAATGTTGGAGGGGATGTGGAAAAATGGGTACACTAATACACTATTTATTGGCAGAGTTGTGAACTGATCCAATCATTCTGGAGAACAATTTGCAACTATGCCCAAAGGAGTATAAAAATGCACATACCCTTTGACCCAACAATACTACTATACTTGGTCTATATTCCAAAGAGATCAAAGAAAAGAAAGGAAATGTTCCTGTATGTACAAAAATATTTATAGCAACTTGTTTTATGGTCGCGAAGAATTGGAAATTGAGGAAATTTCAATGAGGAAACTTAAACTGAGGAAATGCTCAATTGGGAAATGGCTGAACAAGTTATAGCATATGATTGTAATGAAATACTATTGTGCTATAAGAAATAATGAAGAGGATGGTTTCAGAAAAACCTGGGAAGACTTATGAGCTGATACACAGCAAAGTGAACAAAACTAGGAGAACGCTGTAAACAGTAATGATAATCACCCTCCAGAGAGAACACTGATGAACTCAAGTATAGATTGAAGCATATTTTTTTTTAACTTTTTTTATTTCTCTTGGAGTTTTTTGTTTGTAAACTTGGTCATTGCATTTCTTGCCTTCTTAATGGGCAAGAGATGGGATGGAAGGAGGAAGAGAATTTGAAATTGAAAATTATTTTTTTGAAGTATTATTTTGAAATAGATTCAGTTTTGAATCAATGTAACTGGATTATAATCAAGCCCACATCTCTCTGTCTTTTCTGCAAGAATAGTATGAGAGACCAACTAAATGATTCACTATAATCTGAGTAAATTATATCTACAGGTAAAGGAGTTGTTGAGCTTTCATATAAAGGAACAAGGTGGCAAGTATAAACTTCAGATCACCCTCCTTTTTAAGAGTAACCAAGGGGGCAGCTAGGTGGTGCAGTGGATAAGGCACCAGCCTTGAATTCAGGAGGACCTGAGTTGAAACCCAGCGTCACAACTTACTAATTGTGTGACCCAGGGCAAGTCACTTAACCCCCATTGCCCTTTAAAAAAAAAAGGGAAAAAAAAAAGTGTGTGGATATTAAAGCAAAGATTTATCAAAAAAAAAAAAAAAAGGAGTAACCAAGAGGGGCAGCTAGGTGGCGCAGTGGATAAAGCACCAGCCTTGGATTCAGAAGGACCTGAGTTCAATTCCAGCCTCAGACACTTGACACTTGTTAGCTGTGTGACCCTGGGCAAGTCACTTAACCCCCATAGCCCTGCAAAAATAAATAAATAAAAGAGTAACCAAGAAACCGCTTTCTTTCTGAACCCAGATTCATACTCTGTTGACTAGAGTGATATTTAAAGTATGACAGATAGATATAACTCTAGCCCAATTCCCCCTCTCAGAAACTGGAGAAAAGAATACTTGGTCTCAGGGGTGCTCCGGGGATCTGTCTGCTTCTCTGTACTCCCACCCCAACCCCTACCTAAGTTAGCATGATGGCATTGCAGGCACTGTCCTTGGAATGATCTCCTCTCTTCAAAAGCAGTCCATACCCCATATCATATAAAATTATGACACCCACAAACCAGGTTGATACATTTAAACCATCCATGTGGGTATACTTATTTAATGTAAGCTGAGTCACAAGGAGAAGAGTGCTCTGGTCCTTTCAGTCTCTGTAGTTTTTTGGAGTCCTTTCAGGTCTCTTGAGGTTTTTCAGAGTCTCATCAGGCTCTGCAATTGATTGCTTCAAATTCTTCTGGCTTCCAGATTCAAGAAAGATGGACGATGCCAACCCCACTTCAGGTTGCTGAAGAGAGAAAAGACTCTGGGAAGAAGCCAACAAGAGAGGAGCTAGGAGTCTCCATTATGTCCCTATCCCTACCTTGCTACACGAGACTTCAGGGAATGTCTCCCTGGGTGAGATCTGGAACTACCTGTCTTGGTTGAGTTGTTACCTCATTCCCAGTGGGAATATGTAATGAAGGCTTTCTCTTATTTCTGTTTTGCTATTGACTTGAATAAATGGGTTTCTTTGCCACTTCCTCTGCAAGTTCATTGTGGAACTGACTTGTGCTACCAGAGGTGGGAAAACTGTCAAGCCTTAGATATAAAGCTTGTGATATGGACCTTTCCCCATTAATGAACAGCAATCAAAAGTTTAGCTTAAACCTGGAAACTATATCGTGAGAACTAGAGAATTTACTGAGAACTGATTCCCCACCCAGTCCCCTGTTTCCCAGACAAATGAATTGCCTGGGGCTCACTATCTTTGTCATTTCCAGACTTTCCCCCAAGTAACTTATCCCCTCCCAATGTTCCCCACCTTACTTCCAGGACTTTATGTTATTATGTAAAAGAGTCCATCTACATTAAGTAGTTTCTATTCATTCAGTAGCACCTATACTTGACTTAGGAGCAGTTCTATTGTTCCTTTTGTTAAAGGTTCATTTACATTAAGAAGTTGTATGTCACTCAAGCAATCTTTTGGTTCCCTCCTTGTTCTGTTACTGCATAAAAACCCTGTCCTCTGTTCCCATCTTTGGGTATTCCTAGCTTCCTAGCTTTGCAATACCATGAGTTATAGTTCCTCTGCCTCAATTAAAGACCTTATTTCTCCTATATTGATTGTTTCCTTAATTTCCAGGTTAACAATCTCTTGGACTAATAATATTTAAGATAGACATAATTCTAGCCCAGCGCCCCTGGGAAGAGTAGAGTGGCCAACCTTTTGGACCCAGCCAACAGCTTCCCCTACTGGCATGAAATAAAGCCTTTCTTTGGAGAATGCATAGGGGGAGAGCAAGCTAGCAATGTCTCTTCTGCCTTCGTTCAAGCCACACAGCCATACCCCCCTTGCTAAGAGTAGAGGACAGACTTCATACATAAGCAGTTTTCTCCCTTCCCTCATTGTTTTTAAATTTGCAGCCCTTTTCAAAGACTTTGCAATAGTCATTCCCCACGCATAGAAAGCTCTTCCTCCTTAACTCCTCTTCATAGAGTTCCTCTCTCTTCCTTGAAATACTGCTTGAACACTATCTTCTGCATGAAGTGTTTCCTTATTTGGCCAGCATGCACACTTAGGCACAAATACACACACACACACACACACACACACACACACACACCCTGCTAGTATATTACTCTTCTTCTCAAACCACCTTATATAAAACTATTTGAGATATATTTGTATTTATTAACTTTATATTTATGTTTTATATATTGTATATGTGCTTCTTGCCTCCCCTATTAGAATTCTCACCAGCCTTTTCTATGTGCACTCTCTTCTTGGAAAGGAGCCTTTCATTCCTACATTTTAAACTATCATCTAGAAATACTAATTATATTTTCAGACACCATCTTCCTAATCTGCTATTCCCTTTCCAAATGACAGTTTTTCTTTCCTGCATCACTTGTCAATGGGCAGCAGTGGCAAACATACAACCCTGTGCCTTTGTAGTCTTCAGTATTTTCCCTGAGATTTTGCCATCTTTGGCAATATTTTCTAGGCTCCTTTTGGCAGTATCACTTATGCCCACACATACCGCCAGAAGTGGGTAGCAGTCATCTGTTTTGACAAGTCTTGAGAAGTTGCATGTTATGTCTTGGATTCGTGTCCCAGGAAGACAACAGACCTCTCTATTGTTGTTATCAGGCCGATAAATAGCTGCCTTGGTTACCCCTGAGTCACCAAACAGCACTATCTACCATCTGCTTTCTCTGTTCCTACATCCTGGCTTTAGAGTGTTGGGGAAAATCAGGTACTGTGCTGACCTGGCTCATAACAAATTCATGTTATCTAGCTTCATCTTTATTCAGTACTACTCAATAATTTCTATCTTTTCCATTTCTCATAGGTTTTGTAGTATATTACCAGAATAGCTCATTCAAACCTTCTCCACCATCCTCAACTCCCCTATTGTACCTTCATCTTGATATGGTGGGAAAATGGGGTACGGGTTGGGGTTGGGGTTCTTGGGAATTCCTCTTTAAAGAATTACACCCTCTTGCACACAAAACTTAGTTAGAATAAGGTGATAGTTTATTTAGGAGCAAGGGAAGGGAAGGGTGGGGGGAGGGAAACCATGAAAGAAATCCTTGGACTTTTCATGGGGAGATTTGGCATAAAGCACATGGCTCAGAGTTACCAAATCTCCTCGAACAGGAGACTGGAAGGTACTTTTATAGAGGACTGATGGGGGTGGACCATCTGCCCGTGGAAAGTTCCTTTAGTGAAGGTGGACCATCCCCCACTGGTGGTAGCTGGGGGAATTGGGTGAGGAGTGGAGGACCATCCCCTACTGGTAGTGACTAGAGGATTGGGTGAGGGGTGGCTACAGATCCCTCTTCAGAACGCAAACGCAGCCACACCCAAATTTATCTCCTCAGGGTAAGGGAGACCAGAATGAAGGGTAGGATTCCGAAGCTAGCTCAGTCCGATTTGGTTCAGCTTATCTCTCTAGGCGTTATCTGTCCTCTGGTTTAGTTTCTCAAGGAGAAGATTCCTCGGTGTGCCCCAGAGAAATTCTGGGGTGTTCTGCGCCCCATGACAATCTCTACTCTCTCAGATGATTGCTTCATATTGTATTTTTAAAATCAAGGCTATCAGGAATAAGCTTCCCTTGTTTTTCATCCTCAACACCTTAATATAGCTCTATCTCTTCACTTATGCTTTCTCCCTTTCCTCCTGTTTCAGAAAAAAAATTTTCATATCATTTCCAAGGGTACCACCTCTATTTGTGCCCCATTCCTTTTAACATCTTCCAGTACCCTGCTCCTTCAATTATCTAATCTCTTTCTAATATCATCAATCTTCTAGCCTTCACTTAAAACTGCTACCACATCATACTTTTGTACTATTGACCTTCATTTCATAGCCAGACTTTTCAAAGGAGTGGCAGGCCTGGGGAGATAATTTCGGGTAGACAAGCTCTTCAGCATACCTCAAACCTCCTACTCTGTTTAGGGTAGTAATTCAAATCCAGATCCTTGAATTCCAAATACAATGCTCTTTCCACTATACCATGCTTCTTTTCACTAACTTAAAAGTTCTCAAGATAAAAATTAAAATTTTATTTTATTATTGTTTCTAAAAACTGATTTTTTAAAAAGTTATAATTGAAATGGAAAGGAAAACAAAAAGCCCTATCAATGGTAGGTGGTGAAGAGGCTAGTGATTCCAGACTTGGAATCAGGAAGACTCATCTTCCTGAATTTAAATCTGACCTCTGAAATTTACTAGCTGTGTGACCAGGGGCAAGTCACTTAACCCTGTTTGCCTCAGTTTCCTGATGTGTAAAATGAACTGGAGAAAGAAATGGCAAACCACTCCAGTATCTTTGCCAAAAACAACAACAACAACAAAAAAAACCCCACAAAACCAAATGGAGTCACAAAGAGTCAGACATGACTAAAATGATTGAACTATAACAAAAATGGCAAGCTGAGGTTCTACAGGCACCTACTATCAGTTACTGACATTACTGAAGCTAATATAAAAGGATGATTTGTTGTTAGTTTGTTCAGGAGCATATTGTCATATAAAAGCCATTTGAGCATGAGAAAGACTCTTTTTATATAATTACAATAATATCGCTCTGTTCTGTAGTACAAAACTCGGAAATGATAGTAAATGTGGGACAATGGAAAATAAGTCCTGTGAAAGCTATCTCTCTCCCGCTTTTCTCTCTTTTCTTTCTCTGGCCCTTGCAGTTGGACAAGAGGGAAGAAAAAAAGGCAGATTGTCTTATTAAAATTAGAAAAATGTCATGGGAACATTCCCAGAATATTCTTCAGTCTGTCATTAACAACTTGAGGGTTGTTGTTTTTTTTTCCTTGCTGTTTTGATCAAGAAGAGTGCCTTCCTGAATAAAGAAATTGAGGTTCTTGAAAATATGTCCAAATTAAGTAACTGGAGAACCCAAAAATGGGCTCAAGGAGACTTTTATGCCTCTTAAGAAACTGCTTTAGGTTATATATTTGAACCTCCTTAGGGGATTATTAAAGTTTTTTCAGATTCTTAAGAAGACTCAGTTTCCTTCAGGTATATCTGCAAGCAGGTCAAGTTTATGGAACATGTAAAAACATTTACTTCCTAGGGTTCTGGCTGGGAAAGGTTTGTGTTAGACATACTATCCGCAAAACACCTGTTTCGTTACCAAGAAAAGGAAACATATATTTACAAATCAATCCTATGAGAATCAAGTCTTGAGGCAGCAGAGTTATTACCTGGAAGAGATGTTATTATACTCAGCCCTGAAAATGCTTTTAACAAATGAGCATACGGATATATTTAGAGGAAACAATTTTTAAATTTTCCATTTCAGAAATAAGCACTGATACCTAGGAAAAAGGTTCAAAGGGTTTTTGAAAAATGTTTAAGCTTGATTTGTTTATGAAGCAAATACTCAGTAATTCCATCTGGTTAGATTAGTTTATTTGAATATGAGCTAATGAGGCCAAGGTCACAGATTCAATCTTTGCATAGATGCATTAGCTTTGGATAGAAAAAAACTATGTTTCATGTCATGAAAGACTTCTGGCTTCCAGAGAAGAAGTTTGCGTGGCAGAAGTTGCTGGAGATGGAGAAGCATATGACCAGAAAATGAAGAAGGATAATGTAAAGGTCATTTTTAGATCTTTGTGTCAGCATGACTGAGGATTTCGGCTCCACTCCCACCCCAGCACAGCAGCCCCCTCCTGCCGACCTGGCCAGAAAATTATCTCAGATAAGTAAGATATCCAGTCTTGGTAATAGATATTCTTTATCTACTGGTCTTTCCTGTGTCAATGATTAAGTCAAACTTTTTTGAATGACAATGGAGGATCCATTTGGAAAGATACCCTTTTAGCAAAAAAAAAAAAAAAGAAAGAAAGAAAATGAGGCTGCATCAATTGGGGAATGGCTAAACAAGCTGTGGTATGTGATGGTGATGAAATATTATTGTGTTATAAAAAATGACAAGCATGAGGATTTCAAAAGGCCTGGAAACTGATATATAGTGAAGTGAGCAGAACCAGGAGAACATTGTGCACAGAGATAGGAATATTGTTTGCTGAAGAACTGTGAATGACTTAACTATTCTCAGCAATATAAGGATCCAAGACAACCCCAAAGGACTAATGATGAAGCATACTAACCACCTCCAGAGAAAGAACTGATATTGATTATACACAGACTGAAGCATGCTATTTTTCACTTTCTTTCATTTTTTCTTTTATTCAAGTATTCTTGTACAAAATGGACGGAAAATATGGTAATGTTTTACATAATTGTACATGTATAACCTATATCTGATTGCTTACCACCTCAGGGAGGGGGAGGGGAGAGAGGGAAGGAGAGATAAAATTTGGAACCCAAAACTATAAATAAAAATGTTTATAATTTTTTTAAAAATGAGGCTGAATGGGTTGTTCTGAATTTTAAGGGAAGCAGAGGATTTGATTAAAAGGAGCCCTTTGCAAAGTTTGTATTTTTAAGCAACATTTATTCATTTATAATTGACATTTTACTATTAATTTTTTAAGTAAGCTTAGTTGAATTTCAGTTTTCTTAGCTTGTTTATTGAATCAAAATGATGCCCTTTGTAACTGAGTTTTCAATAAATGCTTACCTTTAAACAAATAAACAAAATCCTCTGGATAAACACTCTAGTGAAATGTTCTCTGTAGGCCTATGGATAGAAACTGGATTTTTTAATTTCATTGATATACAGAACTCCCTCTACCAGGGTAGGTCAACACCTTCTCTACAACCTGGAGTTGTAGAGACTTGGCTAGAGCATGGAAAGATTAAATGAATGGCTGAGGGTCACATAGCATGTATTAGAGGTGTCACAGTTCCAGATCCTCCTGGCTCCAAGGCCAGCTCTTTTCACTGCACCGTGGCTGCCTCTATTGTGGGCCTTAGAGGATTGCCTAAATATCTCAGTAACCTTAAAAATATAAATTTAAATTAAAGAAAACCTTTTAGAATAGGGAGTGTTAAGGGCTAAAATTCTAGCTAGTCTGTCTAAAATATCTAATGAGTGGTCGCCAATAAATTATAAGCTTTAGCAAGAGTTAGACTTTTAAGCGTTTATTAAGGAGAATAAGAATTTGGTAAAGAGAGAGAGAAAAGCCTAGATCCCTATCTATTAAAGGGAGAGCACATTTCTAGCTCCGCTCTCCACCAGAGTCCAGAGGAAAGAGCCCCAGAGTCAGCGCCAGTCTCTTCCTTCCTCCTCCCACTAGCCCGCGTCAGGAAGTGACGCCAAAGAAAAGACTCCTGGTCTTGCCCTCAAAGACCTTCGCTTCATGGGTGAAACTCTTCTACAGTAAGTCTCCAGCAGGTGGCGTCATTCCAATCGTTACAGGAGGTTTTGGTGGAATGTATAAATAATGAATTTTTAAAATAAATCTAATATATAACTTTATAGTTTTATTTAAAATAGTCATCATTCTCATTTATTTTAATAGACAGATTCTCTTGAGGGCCTTAGTACATCTGTACCCGCCTTGATGAGATCACAAATCCCTCAAAATATCCCCCAACCAATTCTAAATGGTACCCTGGTGGCCTGAAAGAGTTAATTTATTTTTCCCAGTAATTCATTTATTATGAGGGAGTGAATGTCTTAGGCCCTGGGGAGAATAAGGTCCATTAAAATACCAGTTCCATATTATACATTAAGATCCTCTGCTTAAACATGCTAAACATACAATTGATTTTCCCCAGTGGGCTAATAGACTACGAGTTACAAAAATATAAAATTAAGAAGAAATATTGCCAAAATATGAACCTGGAATTCATTAATATGTATTGTCATTTCTCTATAAAAATACATCTGTTTGCATGTTACAGAAATTTTAGGTACTCCACAGACTAATAAAATTATTTTATAACTTGGTCAAAATTCCGCTTATGGAATCTTGGTTTCTACCCCCAACATACTTAGCATTGAATTACCTAGGTTTGAACATCATTATGGCACTTGCCATATAAAACAAGTATGTCTTTTTACTAAAGAAGAAACTATAGGCTCCAAGAGGGGGACCCAAGCATCATTCACATACCAGACAAAAGATCTTCAATAGGTGTCAATTATTTTCCCCATAAGTGGTGTGAAAATGACTCAACTAGAAACCAGATATTTCTATACCTTTACAGGAGGGCACTTTTGCTAAGAGGCAGTATATCCTGATGGAAAGTATAATTAGAGGCAAAAAGATCTCAGTTAAAGGCTCACTTCCAAAACTGACTAACTGTGTGGCCATGGGTGACCATAGGCAAGTCAATTAACCCCTCCAAGATCCAGGTTCCTTTTTTGTTAAGATGTGGATAATGTGATTTATAATGAGGTTCAAATGAGATAATGTATATAAAGTATTTTGTGAGCAATATATAAATGTTAACTATTTACAGACAGCCCAAGGGCTAACAGCATGTTTAGAAAGAATTAAGATGTTTTGCCAACGTGCATATGTTTTAATTCATGCTCCTTCCCTCTGCTTATACCTAACGGACAAATTGTGTTTTCCCACAGGATATGGTTAAAATATGGCTCAATAATTGGTTGGATTTAGGCTCTAATAGATCCCTCCAAACAATACAGAGGTTCACAGCCCATCTGTGTTTGTCCATCCTTTGAGTCTAGTCTATTTCCTCCTGCAAAATCTCCACTGGCCACCCCCCCCCCCCCAATGTTCTCAAGACCTCTCTCTAGTTCTCTTGACATGTTCTGTATACCCCGGTGCAGACAGATTCTTCAGTCTTGTTATATGATTAACTCCTTTTTTCCTGATAACATAGCTCTTTGATGACAGTTTTTATGTGCCTTCTCCTGAGGAATTCTTAATTTCTAATGTACCCTCCACGTGCCCACCATATGCTACTCTGTTGCCCTGTGAATAATTCACAATTTTACTTCAGATTTTATGTTATTTCATGACAGATAGGGTTATACCATCACCAGAAAAATATTGGTGTTAGACATTTGGATGTTTATTGGAAGGAGAAACACAGGGTCATTAAAAGCACTGAATAATTTCCCAATGGGTTGGTCCTCCACCTGTATATCATGCTTTGGCCAAATCATCCACTTGGTTATTCCTGTGCATTTAGGCCAAAAAAATTTTAAGTGATTACAGACTTCATTTATTAGACTCTCTATTAATAATAATAGCTAGCATTTATATATATATATATATATATAAAATCTTATTTTATCCCCACACAATCCTAGCAGGAAAGTACTATTATTATTCCCATTTTACAATTGAGGCAGATGTGACTTGCCCAGGATCATATAGCTGTTAAGTGTCTGAGGCCAGATTTGAACTCAGGTCTTCCAGTTCCAGTTTAGCACTCTATCCACTGCACCATCTAATTCCATAACATTTCTGGGCTTGATACAATCAGCATAAGGTCATCTATAAGCACAAGGATATAAAGGACTTCACCATCAGCACAGAATCCCTCTTCAATTTTGATTCTGTGTTGGATGTCTTCCATGAAAGCATGGCTAGACTTTTGGTTCACATTGTCTCCCTGTTTTGCATGGCTGAGGAGGGGAAGAGAAGAGAATACACATTTATATAGCACCTACTATGTGCCACACACTGTGCTAACAATTTTTTTTTTTAGTGAGGCAATTGGGGTTAAGTGACTTGCCCAGGGTCACACAGCTAGTAAGTGTTAAGTGTCTGAGGCTGGATTTGAACTCAGGTCCTCCTGACTCCAGGGCAGGTGCTCTATCCACTGCACCACCTAGCTGCCCCTGTGCTAACAATTTTTTACAAATATTATCTCATTTGGTTCTCACAACATTATGAGGTAGGTGCTATTATTGCCCTCATTTTACAGGTGAAAAAGCTAAGGTAAAAAGAGGTCATGACTTGCCCAGGGTCACACAACTAGTAACTAGTGTCTATGACCAGATTCAAACTCACATCTTCCTGACACCTGGCCTTGCACGTTATTCAGTGGGCCACCAACTGCTTCCTATCTATATGTGTTAATAATCAGTTATCTCTGTTGATTTCTTTTAAGAAATTTTGCATGGGGGGGAGGTGGCTAGGTGGCGCAGTGGATAAAGCACAGGCCCTGGATTCAGGAGGACCTGAATTCAAATCCAGCCTCAGACACTTAACACTTACTAGCTGGGCAAGTCACTTAACCCTCATTGCCCTGGAAAAAATAAAAAAAGAAATATCACATGACTTTTTAAACATATGCTTGGCAGAAATCTTATTAGAAGAAATTCATTAAGGTAGAGTTTTATTCTACTGCATCAAATGCTTTTCAAAAAATAATTACAGGAAAACTTTGAAAATAATATATTGTATTTACTGTATACTTAAAAGGAAAAACAATTGGATATGGAAGTGATTATCTTATTTAACATTGGTTAAGTTCAGAACAAAAAAGAAAAAAAAATAATCAACAAACAGTAAACACAATGGGATCTCATCTTTTCTATGTCTTTTGACTCTAAAGATGTGTAGGGTGCTGTAGAATATAATTTACAAAAGTCTACCTGTCCCCTTTTCAAAACATAGTTGAATTTCTTGCCAATTTTTCTATATATTTTGGTTTTTCCCTCTATAGCTTCTCATTGTTTTGTAAAGTTATACTGCTCATAGCCCTTCACTATCTTTGTCCATAAAATTTGACAAATGAATTTTATATAGCTCTCTTCTTGGCAAAGAGATCAAATATTTGCTGGCTGAGACAGAGATTTTTGATCTCCTTGTTGTAGTTATTGATTTTCATTTTTAAACCTAAGAAATATGAAGAATCTAGATTGACATCTGTTCTTTTATCCATTTCTCATTTTTCAGCATTAACAGCTTTAAAAAACAGATCAGGTTGTTATTTCAATTGTATATTGTATCTTTTTGTTTTTATTCCTTCTATTTTGTTATGAATTTTGATATTTGCTATAACAAATCAATAGGATGCAAAAAACAAATCAATAGGCTGACTACACAGACAATTAACTGGAAATGACTTCCTCATCACTAAAAAAAAATTTCTTATCTGTTAAAATAGAATCAGTTTTTTTCATTTTATGAAGTTAATTGGAATCCACCATGTCATGCACTTTGCAACTCTATGCTCAAAGAAAATATCTATAATATAGTGGTATGAGACTTTGGTTCAGTCTAGAAGGGTTAGGCCTCTTTTACTAGTTCCCTGAGGGTAAGAACTGTTTCATTTTTGTTTTTGTATTCCCAGCATCTAGTACAGTGCCTGGAACGTAGTAGGTGTTCACACATAGTTTTTGTTTGATTGACTTAATGTTTTTTACTCCTTTTCTGGAATAATATTAGTCTTCACTTAATATTTATCTTTTAGCATTTCATTACATTCCAGATGAGTCATTTCCAATTGAAGGTTGGGTGAAATTTCCTCAATTGCATAAACATATTTTGAAATATGGAAATTCCTTTTGCATTTGCATCAGGGGTCCAAAAAATGCTGCTTTTTGACACCATGGACAGTATGCAAAGTAGTTTGACATTACTTGTGATTCAAACATTAGTTGTCATCAAATTGACTTTATGGCATTATGTTTCTCATAGAAGTACTGACTTGCCTTGTAATTTTAGGTTGAATTCATTAAAAACATTGTCAAGTCTGTAGCAAAAACTAATTTCCAAAGCCATTCACTGTTTGATAATGGCTGAGGGCAGTTCTCATTCAGAACATTTTAGTATTGGTATGAGCTAAAAAATAGTAATAAAACTTTTTTCTCTGCTTTTCTTGTTTTGACATAATGGATATGTACTAGTAATAAAAAAAAATGCCACTGTAAGGCGATACGCCTGGCACTTGAACTACTATAGAGTTATAACTGTGTCACTGAGATTTGTAGTGCACCAAACAATAGCATGAAGCTATGAGGATACTAAGTCTTTGTCTCAGCTACTCAACTGCTGTTGTGGTGTGAAAGCAGCCTTAGACTTTGTGTAAAGAAAAATGAGTGTGGCTGTATTCCAATAAAACTTTATTTAAAATGTAAAAACTATTCTTAGCTCATGGCCATACAAAAACCATCAGTGGGCTGGAATGGCCCTGAGAGTCAGAGTTTGCTGACCACCTGTAGTAGATGTAATGCTCCATAACCATAGTTCCCCACCTCTACAAGAAAGGGAAGGAGGTGCATTTTTTTATTCCTTCTTCAATGTCAAGCTTGCTTATTATAATTATATAGTCTTCAGTTACCTTTTTTGTTGTTCTTTCTATGTATGTTGTTAAAATCACTGTGTATATAATTTTCCTGGTTCTGCTTACTTCATCTGGCTCAATTTAGATATCTTTCCAAGAATTCTTCATATGTGACATTGTGGAAATACAGTATTCATTACCTTCATGGATCATCATTTGGCCTTTTTCCAATTAATGGGTACCTACTTTGATTCCACTTATTTGCTACCACAAAAAAGTAATTCAATGATTGTTTCAGTGTTTATGGGACCTTTCTGTCTTTTAGTTTCTTGGGCATATGCTTAGCAACAAGATCTCTGGGTTAACAAGTATGCCATTTTTTTTTTTTTTAGTGAGGCAATTGGGGTTAAGTGACTTGCCCAGGGTCACACAGCTAGTAAGTGTTAAGTGTCTGAGGCCGGATTTGAACTCAGGTCCTCCTGACTCCAGGGCCGGTGCTCTATCCACTGTGCCACCTAGCTGCCCCAACAAGTATACCATTTTAATCACATTTTAAAGCATAATTTTAAATAGCTGCAATTATTTTAATGGTGACATTTGTGTAAATATTTATCACCATTACTGTAGTACAAGACAACCAAATGTTCCATGAAAGGACATTTCTTCTTGCATTTGCATGTAAGATCAAACCAACTTCTTTATTGCCTCATCTATGAGTCATTTTTCCATTTAATCTCAACTTCCTTTTTGTCTTCTGGTTTAATCTATAGAAAAAATGTCAATAACGGGGATTGATCAGGGAGTTCCCTAATCAACTTGATGAATTTATAGAGGTAAGACTTCATACCCACCTCTGAAGAGTATGAACAAGACTATTGGATCCAATTTTGATTTGGTATGGATTGATTGAGGATGAATTGGCTGGCTTGGATTGTTATAAGAAGGTCCTTTCCTTTTTCTCTTCCCCCCACATGGTACTAGAGTATAAAAGGGAACCTTCATCACTAACTTGGCTTTTACTTTTTTTCACCTTTTTGTCTTTTTCCCTTTTTGGGGGATGGACTAGAAAATTACAAAACAAGGAACAGATTCCAGGAGTCACTAATGGCTGCTGAGTGACAAGGTTCATGGGAATTGTTCCTGTTTTCACCCTCAAGGCCAGAGGGAGAGAGGCCCTTAATCCAGAATTCTGGGGCTCTGAGGACCTGGATCCAGCTCTCAATAGGCAATGGCAGAGGCACACTAGCTCTCAATCACATGGTCCTAGTAGAAGGGAATCATGGAGTCAAGTAGTGCATATTACTAACCCCAATCCTTTAGAAAGAGAAAGGGGAATCATGGACAGTGTCAACCTTGTAAATAACCTTACTATCATGCTCAGCTTCAAGCGTTTTGTGATACAGCCTTCTGGAGAGAAGTGAAGAACCTGAGCCATACTAGTTTCTCTGTTACCTTGCTGGCCATGTTCAAGAGTAATGGGGAATTCTTTCTAGAGAAAGAAGGGGAACTCCTATACCACACCAGGCTTTCAGGGAAAAAAAGGATTTAAAACCATGATTTGAGGGAGCAAAGACCTATGGGAGACCATGACTGAACATTGCACATTATGAAAAGTCATAGTTGAATTATGATTTGTACACTTGAAAAGGGTACTTGTATCAATGAGACAGTAGAACCATTGAAGAATTGAAGTATGTGTAGTGTATAATATTAATGTATAATGTGTAATATTAAATAATTATTGTGGAAATAATTCCCTATATATCATCATTCCCTTTTTTAAATGATCATTTTAGTCATGTTTTTTGCAACTAACATTCTTTTTTTTAATCACACATATATAAATGTTGGTCTCTTTTTAAAATTAAATTTGTTTATTTATTTGGAATTTTCCACAAGTTACATGTATAAAGAAATTTTCACATTGATTTTTAAAACTTTGTGTTCTAAATTCTCTTCCTCCCTCCCTCCCCACTCCCTTAAGAACTCAAGCAATTTAATATGTTATACATGTTCAGTCATGCAAAACATTTCCACATTGGTCAAGTTGTGAAAGAAAACAGACAAAAAACTTTAGAAAGAAGAACTAACAAAAAAATTATACTTTAATCTGTATTCAGCTACCATCAGTTCTTTCTCTGTAGATGGATTGCATTTTTCATAAGTCCTTCTGATAGCATCCTGCTTATCTAAATGTTGGTCTCTTATAGGTGGATTTTCACCCTATCTTGTCTGGAATCAGACCAACAGACCACTTCCTGGCTGTTTATGAACCATGCAACTTGGACTCTGGTCTTCCTCTACCTTCCACTATAATTCAGAATCCTATCCCTAGAACTTTTGATAAGTGAACTTTCACCTTATCTCACCCAGCTCTATTCCACCAGGACACTTTCTGGTCATCTTCTCCTACCCTCTATATTTTATTTATTTATTTTTTGCGGGGCAATGGGGGTTAAATGACTTGCCCAGGGTCACATAGTTTCCTACCCTCTATTTTTAACTCAAGTTCCCCTATATGTGTTGACTTCCCCTATTTGAAAGTAAGCTCCTTGACAGCAGGGACTGTTTGATTTGCTTCTATTTGTATTCCCATCACTTAGCACAGCAAGTGTTTAATAAATTCTTGCTTATTCATTCATTCATTCCAGTTCTAGCCCTGATATTTGTTAGGATTTCTAGATCATACCCAAAGTAGGTCTGCAATAAATCTTTAAGAAAGTAAATAATACAAACACTTAGACAACAGAAACCAATAGGCATTGTATTTTGGCTTTGGAGAAAATTTTGACAATGTTACATAGCAAAGGCTATTTTGCAAATTCATTTATAATGGGATGAGGGCAATGTCTATCACAGATAGAACTTAGAGACAGGAAACAAAGAATAGCTATAAATAGGCACATCTCTGTGTAGAAAAGTGTTAATACTGGGGTCAGCTAGGTGGCGCAGTGGATAAAGCACCGCCTCTGGATTCAGGAGTACCTGAGTTCAAATCTGGCCTCAGACACTTGACACTTACTAGCTGTGTGACCCTGGGCAAGTCACTTAACCCCCATTGCCTCGCCAAAAAAAAAAAAAGTGTTAATACTATGGATCCCCCAGGAACGGGTGCTAGGACAGGTCATATTATATTTTTATCAGTGATCTGGAAGAAAGAGTATGTAGTTGCATCTCCAAGAAGACAATAAAGTTTTCTAGCAATTGAAATACCAAGAGGAGGGTAATAAACTATAAGCTGATGCTATAAAGTGGTGTGAATAAACAAAAAAGTTACAGATGAAATGGTAAATATGGAAAGGTTAAATATAAGGTCATGAAAGAACCATTGACTTTGAAGTTTCCTTAGAGGTCATCTAGTCCAACCACCCACCAGCAATAGAGGCATGTATTTAGGGGGAAATGGTCTAAACTCTACTAATAAGAGTTATTCATTATGACTTAAGAAAGGAATTCTGGAATAATTTGTTCATTGTTTCTGGAATATGAATGTCCTTTTAATAGAAAAAGGAGTGGAAAAGTATGTTATAATCTTCCATTCAGTTTACCATGCCAGTGACAGCTTGTTTGCATCGTGAGGCCAAAACTCAAGTGCCCCCCCCCATTCCGCATGGCAGTATCTAATCCTCAGATTGTAGGCCTAATACAGAGGATAAAATAAAAACAACTTTATATGTATTTGCCTAACAAATCCAAATATAAAGGGACAGCAAATATCACACAGATTAATAGGTGAATTGTCTGATAGTGACATTGCATTATTTAAAAAATAAGCACTATCAAGTATGCCAATAATTTTAGAAGGTATGAAATTGAAAGCACAATTTTTCTGAGCAGGAAGGTTTGTTTGTTCAGAGGAATAACTATGTTTGCTGTGTTCAAGAAAGGGCGGGGAGCCAGGTGGGGAAGAATATTTATCTTTTAATATTTCTTTTTTATTGTGAACACTGTAAACATACAAAAAGAGAAAGGCTTGTATGAGAAACTGAACTTGTACATACAATTTTAGTATGCATATCCATATATATATATATATCATTTAACAGAATAGTATCAAAATTTTCTTTTGTTATTTGCTTTCTTCTATGCATTTTTTAGAAAAATTTTTATTGTTGCTTTTTTGGTATATATAACTACACAATAACATACTATTCCCACTCTGTCTACCTGAATGGAAAACCATTCTTATGAGTAATATGCAGAGCCCCACAAAATGGATCAATACTTTAATCATGTCTGAAAATATATATACCATTCTTTATATGAAGTGTATCTTCTCTATCACAAAGTAGAAGCTATGTTTCATCATTATTCTTGTGAAGTGGCTCTTGTTCATTACTTTGATAAGAGTGCTAAGGTCTTTCAAAATTGTTTGTTCCTCATATTATTGTTGTTATAATCATGGAAATTATTCTCCTGGTCCTGCTCAATTCACTTTGCATGTTGTCGTTGTTCAGTCATGTCCAATTCTTCATGACCCTGTGTACCATATCATACCAATACTGTCCATGGGGTTTTTCTTGGCAAACATACTGGAGTCGTTTACCATTTCTTCCTCTAGTGGATTAAGGCAAACAGAGGTTAGGTGAATTACCCACATAGCTAATAAGTCTCTGAGGTCAGATTTGAATTCAGGTCTTCCTAATTCCAGACCAGCGCTCTATTGACTGAGCCACCTAACTGCCCCTCATTTTGCATATACTAACATAAGTCATCATATGTTTCTCTAAATCTGTCGTATTCATCATTTTTATAGCACAATATTTTGTTATAGTAACACACCACAATTTATTCACCCATTTCTCAATTAAGTGGCATTTTGCTACTCCAAAAAAAATGTGCTGCTACAAATATTCTTGTACTTATGGGTCCTTTTCTTCTATCTTTGATCTCTTTGGGATATATGCCTAATGTATCACAAGGTCAGAGGATGTGTACATATTGCTAACTTTTGGAGTATAATTTCAAATTGTTTTCTAGAATGGTTGAATGAATTTACAACTCTACCAACAGTGTATTAGTGTGCCAATTCTTCCATACCCCCTCCAATAATTGTTATTTTCTTCTATTGTCATCTTTTTCAATCTAATGGGTATGAGGAAGAAAATGACTTGTTTTAATTTGCATTTCTTTCTTTCTTTTTTTTTTTTGGTTGAGGCCCAGGGTCACACAGCTAGTGTTAAGTGTCTGAGGCCTGAATTTGAACTCAGGTCCTCCTGAATCCAGGGCTGGTGCTCTATCCATTGGCCACCTAGTTGCCCCTTGCATTTCTTTTTAATGATTTGGAGGACTTTTTGTATGATTATTGATTGCATTTCTTTATCTGAGAACTGTCTATTCATTTCCTTTTCTATTTCCATTTCTATTCATTCATTCTATTCTATTCATATTCTATTAATTTCCTTTGACTATTTATCTATTGCATAATGACTCTTGTTATATATTTGCATATAAAGGAAGAGTGGCTCCAATCCATATGACCTTGTGTAGCATACTCAGCCTGATGCAATCTCCCATTTCAGCTTCTTATTCTTGTGACTGGTTCTGGTCCATTTACAATGTATTGAGGAAAGGCCTTTCTTTAGTCAATGCCAGAGTTTATGGGCAGCCAGGGGAGAGGAGGGAGAGCTTCACCAAGCCCAGCAGTGGATTTATACCAGATTTGCTTTCTGTAAGCAAGGGAGCATTGGGAAGTGAACATGGTGGGGTAAATGGTAAGTAGCAGCCATTTTAAAATTGAGCCCACTCTCCCCAAGGACCAAAGTGATATAGGGGAGAATGTGCCCCAGGTTTGGAGGGATTTTTTTTGTGCTTCTATATTTGCTATGTCTACTCTGAAAGTATCCCTTGGTAAAAGCTAAAAGATGTCAATTGATTAAATGATGCTAAATCGATAATTAAGGGGTGAATCAGTTACAATTGCACTGGTGATTAAATGTTGAGAATACACTGTAATGGTGGGTTGAGTTAATGGTATTATAAAGACACTGCAGGCCCTCAGGGATACCCCTAGAACTCTTAGGGGCAGAGCCAACCTTACTCTGCAGGACCCAACTTGTCAATGTGAGTAGGAGCTAGGATAAGGACTACATTATAAAGTCTTCATATATCATGAATATTAGACCTTTATCAGATAAATTTCTTTTAAGATTTTCCCCAGTTTTTTCCCTTTTAATTCCAACTGCATTTATCATGCCTCTGTGAAAGCTTCTCAATTTTATATAATTAAAATCATCCACTTTATCTTTTCTGGTCACCTCTATCTCTTGTTTAGGTAATAGTACTTCACTGCTGGGTGTTGTGAATCACTTAAATTCTTGGCAGGCAGGTTCAAGTTCACATGAATACTTATTTTGAACATTTTCCTCTAAGGAAAGGGAGGGAGGGAGGGAAAGAGGGAGAGAGAAAAAGAGAAGGGAGAGAGAGAGAGAGAGAGAGAGAGAGAGAGAGAGAGAGAGAGAGAGAGAGAGAGAGCACGAGTATTTATTCTGCATGGAAGAAAGTGCAAAATGGCCAGCCAAGAAAGAAGACAATAACTCCAGTGTACAAATTGTTTTGCTCAAGGCAACTGACTGACTTTCAGTTAAAGAAAAGTCATTCTAAATTAGAACAGTTCTGAAAGAAGGAAAACAAGGTGGTTGTATGCCAGGTAAAAACAACTACAGTTGGCAGAAATGTAGGATATGTTGTGTTGCCCAGCCTGAGGCAGGAAAAGAAGCTGCTAAATTATTATTATGGTGAAATAATTCTTTGAGGGGTGGATAAGGAGTAAAATGAAAAAGTAGCTATCTGTTGTTGAACATCATTAACATTTTTTTTAATACTTTTTTTTTTGTTTTGTTTTTTGTGAGGCAATTGGGGTTAAGTGACTTTCCCTGGGTCACACAGCTAGTAAGTGTCTGAGGCTGGATTTGAACTCAGGTACTCCTGACTCCAGGGCCGGTGCTCTATCCACTGCGCCACCTAGCTGCCCCCATCATTAACATTTGATATTCATGTTGTGACTTTTGGCCTCAAAATATCACTGTTGCTAATAGTTCCAAACAGTTGAGCTTTTCGAGAAAAAAAGCTGGGATTATTTGTTGTTGTTTGTGGAAGGCTCAGATCTTTGAGATTCTCTTTGTTTAGTAAAACCCAATATTCACTAACTTTTGTGGGGGTGGGGGGGAGTTTCTTGGGCTATTAGAGTAGGTAAAATAATAAACTAGTAATATCAGAGCTAGAAGGTATCTTAACGCTCTTTAGTATTTTTTTTGCAAATGAGGAAAAAGCAACTCAGTGAAGTGACTTGTCCACAGTCATACTCAAACAAGAACAGCTTCAGTGGCTCTAAGGCCAGAGCTGTCCATGCTGTTATGACCTCTGCTATTTTTCTCCACTTTAAAATGATAATTATATATTCTTCTAAAACATGACATGGCTAAGTTTTGCACCTTGAGATGTAACATTTTGCTCTAATCTTTGTAATCACCATGCCCCAAGTTACAGTTCAGCTCAATTTAATTTCTCTTTAATTACAGACATTTCCTGGTATTCTAAGGACCATAATGACATAAGGGCCGAATTCAATTAATTCCTTACAATGAGAAGGGGTACAAGAGAGAAAACACAGCCCCTACCCTAATACTGTTCACAACATGGCATGGACATCTGTGAGGGAAAATCAATCCTCTTCTCAATAATTCTTGGGAACTCAGCAGTGATGTGACAAAGGCTCTTTTATTTCCTTCTCATGAGGAGGCACTCTAGTGTGCAAGCTAATGGGTGCCCAGAAAGGGAGCTCACAGGCCCTGTTTTATACCCTAGTCCCTAACGTGAATGGACCCTCCCCTTTTTCATCATTGGTCTGATTACTCAAGGGTTACAATCTATGCTCAAAAACTAGCTAATCGGAATGCAGTATTCCCATCCCTCTTCCTTGTATGGGCATAACTCAGGAGTGGACCTTATACTTCCTTATATGGACACAACTCTGGAGCGGACCATATTGAGACCAGGGCTCCTTGAACCATGTGATTTTGTTAGCCTAAGGGGGAGGAGGGGAACTGAGACCTTTGTCCTACAAACAGGTCAGGAGGAGTATGATTGATTGTTATATCCTCATTGAGAGAAGACAACTACCCATTTTCTCACAACATCATTGCAAAGGAATAGCAACCTAACCTATAAAAAAGCATGTAGATTTTCCATCTTGAGACTAAATTTACTTAAATAAACACCTGTTGGGGCAGCTAGGTTGGAACAGCTGTGGATAGCAGCTATCCACACAGTGGATAGACTGCTGGGCCTAAAGTCAGGAAGATTTATCTTCATGAGTTCAAACCTGGCTCAGATACTTGCTAGCTTTGTGACCCTGGGCAAGTCACTTAACCCTGTTTGCCTCAGTTCCTCTTCTGTAAAATGAGCTAGAGAAGAACATGGCAAACCACTCTAGCATCTCTGCCAAGAAAACCTGAAATGGGATCATGAAGAGTCAGACACAAATGAAAAATGACCAAATTGAACGGAAACACCTGTTAAATGCCTTCTCTGTAAAAGGTGCTAGGGATACTGAATCCTGGAAGGATCCCAGGTATAGCAATTTGTTCCATCAAGAGAAAGAAACTTGTAAAGGAAATCCTAGGGAATTGCTTGAGGCAATCAATCAAAAAGGATTTTCAAAGCACCTACTATGTGCTTAATAGTTACAGTTCTAGGTACTAGGGATATAAAGACAAACATAAAACAGTTCCAGTCTTCAAGAGCTTAAAGTCTCTTGGGAAAAGGGTAAGGGATTAAGCATTTCTATAGCACCTACAATATATCCGTATTGTACTTAGAGCTTTATTGGCAAAAAAAGGATTTAAGTTAGGTTAAGTGACCTGACCAGGGTCACACTATCAGTTAGAGGCAGAGAATGCAAAACCTGACTTCTAGCCCAGGTTTCATACTACCTCCATGGATGCTAGATAGAAGCAAATAAACACAGCAGCATAGGATTTGATACATGAAAATACCCAAGACACTGAGGTAAGAATTCACTATTTGACAAAACTATTGTGGAAACTGGAAAGAGGTCGGGCAGAAGAAAAAAAAAGAAACAGTCTTATCCTCAGAGAGGTTCTCATCTAGTAGGCTGATGCAACAAGGGTGTACTGGAGCCTAGTCCCACCTAGTTCACTGGAACCAATTGTTGAATTTTCAGTGTGAGCACTGACACCTCAGAAATTGGCAATCATCACAAACAGGGTTTAAATTATTGTTTTCTTGATTGTCTGGACTTAAGAGAAAAATGTTCATAGACTCCTAGACTTAGGAGAAGATGTTCATAATTCATATTAAACTTTGAAGTGTGTCCTCAGGGAAGCTAGGTGGTGCAGGGCATAGAATGCCAGTCCTGGAGTCCAGAGGACCTGAGTTCAAATCCAGCCTCACACACTTCCTAGCTGTATGACCCTGGGCAAGTCATTTAAACACAATCGTCTCCCTCTAAAAAAACAAAATAAAATAAAATGTGCTCTCCAAATACAGATAAGTGGAATAGAGTCACTCTCTTGTCCTTGCCAGGACTCTGAGGTACTGACAGAGCTGCATCTGTCAAGTCAATCTCTTCCCACCTCTGCCTCCAACTATACAAAGGTTTGGAGGGAGGAGAAGAAATTACTTGCTCTGGGTTCCATAGTAAGTGTCAAGAATGGGACTGAATCTAAGTCTTTCTAAATCTAAGCTCCTGTTATACCTCATCACCTCCCTATAGAGAGTTTAACTTGATATAGAAACTAAATTGCACATACACCACCCAGGTTATCTACTGTGGGTAGGGTGAAAATATCCGGCTGCTAACTACACAAGCTGCCACTGTGTACAGAGCCAATTTTACTTGGCAGGATGTCAAAATACAACTTGGATTTTGGACTAGAAACTCCTACCAAGTGTCTCTGTCATATCATCAATGAGCTTTGTGGGATTTTCAACAAATCTTTTCAACAGTCAGAAGCTGCTGAGACCTTAGTCTCCTGTCTGACCAGCAACATGTTAGAGGGGCAGTATATATCTTCTGCCCCAGCAGGGCTCAGCTCCAAAACCTTGACTTCAAAGAATCCTTAGCTCCCTTTAAAGTGTAGCTCAGGTGTTCCCTACTACACAAGGCCTTTTCTGATGCCCACTCTCCTTGAAATTCTTTTGTATCATCTGGTATATCTATTTTATATTTGCTTTTTTGCATTCATGTTGCATTCCCCAGAAAGAAGGGGAATACCAGATCCACAACTAGATTACAAAGAAATAATCATCAAAATGATTTGGTACTAGTTAAGAAATAGAAGGGATGATTAATGGACTAGACAGAAGTAAATGAACACAGTAGTCAAATGTTTGATAGATTCAAAGACCCAAGTCACTAAGGTAATAATTAACTATTCAACAAAACCTACTGGAAAAATTGGAAAGAACTTTGGCAGAAACTAGTCATGGTTTCTCACACAATATACCAAAATAAGCTAAACATGGACATATGATTTAGTCATTTAGAATTACATCATAAAGAAATTAGAGGAGCAAGGACAAAATTACCTTTCAGATTTATGGATATTGTTTGAGCTCATGACCAAACAAGGGATAGCGAGTACCATAGAAGATGAAATGTATAATTTTGATTACTTAAAATAAAAGTTTTTGCATAAACAAAACCAATGCAGCTAAAATTAGAAGGAAAAAAAGGTAAATGATGAATACATCTTTGCAACAACTTTTGCTAATAAGGGTCTCATTACTAAGATACATAAGGAAATGATTCAAATCTATAAGAATATGACCCATTCCCCAACTGATAAATGGTCAAAGGATATAAATAGGCATTTCCAAGGAAGAAATCCAAACTATCAATAGTCATATAAAATGTTATAAATCACTAGTAATTATAGTAGTTCAAAGTAAAGCAACCCTGACCTTTTGCCTTATACGCATCAGATTGGCAAAGTTGAAAAAAAGGAAAATCAATCAATCAACCAGCATTAATTTATATGTTTTGTTATCATGTAATAAGCACTTACCTATTGTGGTAAAAAGTTTTAACAGTCGGTTAGATAATGGAGAGACACCAGTTTTTTTTTAGGACCACCCTTTTGGGGAGGAGACCAACAGCATGAGCTACGCACACCAGTCCGCCTGCGACTCACGCCAGATTGCCTGCTGAGCACTCGACTTCTGGGGTGTGAGCTTAAAAGGCAAGGAGAGAACGAAAGTGGGGCTTTTTTCCTGCTCCACTGGTCTCCTGGCTGCGCTGCACAGACAGATGTGGACTGGAGTTTGACTCGGCCCGGCTCTCGGTTAACAGCACATGCTTGACTCGGTCTCTCTCCCCAAAGGTGGCCTTGGGTTTTGGTGAGTTTTATACAGAATATAGACTAAGCCTAGACTTAAGATGATTTGTATTGTATTTCTACTTTCCTATCCTTCTAATCAACATCACCTTGTGACTACCATACAATAAAAGGTCTATCTAGAAAACCAGAAGCTTCTTCCATTTACTAGTCTGGGAGATAAATTAAGGGAAAGGTTAAGTAGGGTAGATTTATGATCTAATATCCAATTTTAATCTCACAGTTTGGCGACCCCTGAAGGGATCTTAAGGACCCTCCCACCCTCCCTAGTTTGGCCATGAGCCACCTAATTTAGTGGACTTTCTCTTAAATACCCCCACTGACTTTGCCTCATTTGCCTAATCTCCCTTGCTTTAAGCCTCTAAAAGCCTTGCTTTAAACAGAAAAGCCAGCCCAGTTTAAAGGGCAAGATGCTCGAATATTCTACTATCCCTTTGATTTTTCTCATTGGAATGTATTGGGACAGCATAATGTCCCGACTTAGAGGAATAGTTTACTCAATGGTCCTTCATAACATTATTGGTTTTTTCCTCATTCAGGCAGCAAAAAGTTTTTTGTATAATAGTCTAAGTGTGAATCTTTGGGAAAATACGTTTAATATAAGTAGAAATTTTATGCCTGCAATTGAAATACCTTTTTTTAAAAAATTAATTAATTTATTGGTGAGGCAGTTGGGGTTAAGTGACTTGCCCAGGGTCACACAGCTAGTAAGTGCCAAGTGTCTGAGGTCAGATTTGAACTCAGGTCCTCCTGAATCCAGGGCCAGTGCTTTACCCACTGTGCTACCTAGCTGCCCCTGAAATACCTTTTAATACCACATCCATAGTTCATACGACTAAGGATTTTATTTTTGCTATTATCATTGTTATAATATGGGGGAAATTGTCACATATGGAGAGAGTCGTCAAGATGGCTTTTTCTACTAGAGATGATCCAAGTTTAGAATCAGATCAGCAGAAACTGCTCCCCCTGCAGGAAACTATAGAACATACCATGGAGCACCAATTCAAGACAGAAAATATAGCCCCTTTAAACCAAGTGACTTGAGCGCATGGAAATCAATCATCCCTAGTTTTGAGAAAAATCCAAACACTTAATTTCACAGTTAAGGACTATATTTATTTTTATTTTTTATTTATTTATTTTTTTTGCAGGGCAATGAGGGTTAAGTGACTTGCCCAGGGTCACACAGCTAGTAAGCGTCAAGTGTCTGAGTCTGGATCTGAACTCAGGTACTCCTGAATCCAGGGCCGGTGCTCCACCACTGCGCCATCTAGCTGCCCCAAGGACTATATTTAATATATATCAACCCACTTGGGCTGATGTTACTTGCCTTATGGAAACTTTACTGTCCCCAACTGAGATTACAGATATTATCTCAGCAGGAAATGCCCTTGTTGCGAAGGGTAAGGCCGATGTGGAATGGCCTCTAAAGGATCCAGAGTGGAATTATAATAATGATAGGGATTTCCAAAGATTAAAAGATGCTAGAGAAACACTTCTGAAGGGAATGGAATCTTGCTCTAGAAAACCGGAAAACTGGCAGAAATTTTTAAGCCTACCTCAGGAGGCTAATGAAAGACCAAACAGATTTTGTGATAGACTTTGTGAGGCTGCTAGACAGTACACCAGATTGGATCCAGTAGATTTAAGAGATTCCTATATTGTTCTCAACACATTTGTTTATAATTCACTGCCAGAAATACACAGATACTTTCTGAAACAATGTCCAGACTGGAGAACTCTCACAGTAGATAGGATTAAGGAACTTGCAAATTATGTCTTTGACATAAGGTCCAGATCACCCTAAACAGAGCATTCTGGCACCGGTGATTCCTAGTCAGCCATGTGAACACCGGAACAAGGACACTAAGGTGTGTTGTTACTGTCGTAAAGAGGGGCATGAATTGAGAGAATGTAGGACTTGGAGAAGAAATTCTAATTCTAATTACAGGCAAAATCAAAATAGAAATAGATCTTTTCGGAGGAATACAGTAAGGCAGTACCAGAATAATGGTAACCAAGGTCCCCCTCAGAGGAGGACACAGGAATGACGGTGTCTTGGGGAGGAATGGAACATAGATAATGAAAGCCATTTTTGAATACACTTGTGCCAGTCCATTCACCTCCCCAGAGTAATGAACCACGTCACCCTAAAAGTGGGGGAGACTTATTACAATTGTCTGCTAGACACAGGAGCCTCTAAATCAGTATTAGTAAGCAAACCAGATGCTGGGTGTAGACCTGTAGGATTTTTGAATGTAGTGGGAGTCTCAGGAAAGAGCCAGAGAGTGGCAAAATTGAATCCTCGCATGGTATCTATGGAGCCCTTAACAGTAGAACATTCATTTTTACTCATGCCTGATGCCCCTGTAAATTTATTAGGTCTTGATCTCCTTTGCAAGCTTAGAGCAACCATATCTTGTGCTCCAGATGGGGCTGTCTCCCTACAATTGCCAGAGGATACTACTGTTCATTTATTACCAATTTTACTTACAGAAGCTCAAGGAACAGTAGGGGAAGTATCCAAAATTCCCTCTGACATTCCTGAGTCTTTATGGGACTCATCCCCTAATGAGGTGGGGTTCCTTAAGTCTGCCATGCCTGTTACCTTTAAAGTTAAGGGGGGACCACCCCCTCCATTCCACAGTATCCATTGTCTAGGGAAGCAATAGAAGGGATCACACCTATAATTGAGGCTTTAAAAAGCCAGGGTATTATTATTCCATGTCATCACTCTCCGTGCAATACTCCCATTTTGCCAGTTAAAAAACCCAAGCCTGAGCCAGATGGTAAACCTGTTTATCGTTTTGTGCAAGATCTTAGAGCGATTAATAATTATGTTATTCCTAGACATTTTATAGTTCCAAACCCGGATACGATAATTTCATCCATTCCCTATGAATCTTCATGTTTCACAGCGGTAGACCTCTGCTCTGCCTTTTTCTCCATACCAGTACATGAGGACTTCCAATATTTATTTACTTTTACCTGGAAAAATAGACAGTGGACCTGGACTAGACTCCCACAGGGATTTGTAGACAGTCCCACATTATTTTCCCAAATTTTACAGCAGGATCTGGCCTCCATTACCTTTAAAGGCTCCACACTAGTACAATATGTTGATGGCTTACTTTTGGCCTCTCCTAATGCTGAAATTTGCCAGGAAGATAGCCGTCACTTACTGCTGGAGCTGCACAAGAGAGGACACAAGGTTTCCAAGTCAAAGGTACAATGGTGTTTGCCCCAGGTAGAATATTTAGGATTTATTTTGGCTGCTGGAACTCGCTCTGTCTCTTCTAAGCGAGTCCAGGCCATTCAACAACTCTCTGCCCCCACTACTAAGAGGCAGTTGAGAACCATTCTGGGAGCAGCCGGGTACTATAGACAATGGATACCCTCTTTTGGTGAAATTACTAAACCTCTCATAGCTCTAACAAAAAGTTCTGTCCCAGACATTTTACAATTGGATCCTCAGCATCTCTCAGCCATAAAGGAATTAAAATAGGCCTTGTTATCAGCACCTGCCCTAGGATTACCAGATTATAGTAAGCCTTTCACTCTCTTTGTGCATGAACAAAGGGGGGTGGCTTCTGGAGTTCTGACTCAATCACTGGGGCCTAACCAACGCCCTATAGCCTACTATTCAACTCAGTTGGACCCTGTAGCAGTTGGAGTGCCACCTTGCCTTAGGGCAGTGGCGGCCACAGCCCTTTTGGTAGAAAAAGCCTCTGATTTGGTCCTAGGTAACCCTCTAACGGTGCAATGCCCTCATGAAGTAGGGGCTCTCTTACTACGTCACAGGACACAAGCCTTTTCAGATCAAAGGCTGGCTAAGTATGAAATAACCCTGTTAGGTAATGAGAATATCACTTTAAAACGCTGCACAGTTCTCAATCCAGCAACGCTACTCCCTAACTTACCATTCTTGGGGGAACCATTGCACGACTGTGCTTCTTTAGTTGATATGGCTGAAAAACCCCATGATGATCTTTTTGATACACCTTTAGAAAACCCTGATCTTGTCTTCTATACAGATGGTTCCTCATTTATGAGAGAGGGAACCCGTTTTACTGGAGCTGCTGTAGTTTCTGATTATGACACCCTCTGGGCAGCTTCTCTGCCTTGCCATTTTAGTGCACAGGCTGCTGAACTTGTGGCTCTTACACAGGCCTGTAATATAGCCAAAGGTAAGAGTGCCACTATTTTTACTGACTCGAAATATGGCTTTGGCATATGCTACTTTATTGGTATGATTTGGCGTCAACGAGGCTTCCTAACATCCTTGGGCAAGGCTATTGCCAATGGGGACCTTATCAAGGACCTCTTAGATGCCCTGAAACTGCCTTCTTCCCTAGCCGTTGTACATTGCCCTGCCCACACAGGGAATAGTGATCCTGTTTCAAAGGGAAATGCACGAGCTGATTCTGCAGCCAAGCTTGCTGCATTAGAAGCTCCTGAACATGTATTTAACCTTTCACCTTCTGAGGATATTCCTTCCAACCTAACCTATGACGATTCTGAAGTAGAAAAGTGGAAAAAGAAATTTAAGGTGAAACAGATCAATGGCATCTGGGTGTCTCCGGAAGGTAAGCCACTTCTTCCCCGGAAATTCTACCACCAGGTATGCCTCTCTGTTCACAGAAAAGGCCATTTTGGTACACAAGGCATTGTAGACTCTATTAAGAGAACCTGGATAGCACCAGGTGTGACTAATATAGCATCTCAAATCTGCTCGGGCTGCTCCACATGTCAATCTTATAATCAGTATGCTTTTAAAGCCAAAGTTTATGGAGGGCGTCCCCTAGCATATACACCTTTTGAGCACTTACAAATTGATTATATTACTATGCCAAAAGCAGGACATTATAAATTTTGCCTTGTTATAGTTGATCAGCTCACTCGGTGGGTGGAGGCCTTTCCCAGCCCCCGAGCCACAGCTGCTTTTGTTGCCAAAATTCTTCTTAAAGAGATAGTACCTCGTTTTGGCCCACCAGCCCGCATCGATTCTAACAAAGGCACACATTTCACTGATTTGATTTTATCCCAAATCTACTCTTTCTTGGGAGTGACTCCAAAATTCCACACGCCCTACCATCCACAAAGTTCAGGCCAAGTTGAATGTATGAATAAGGAGCTTAAGAGTATGATTGGCAAATTATGTACTGAAACCCATTTGAAATGGCCTGATGTTCTACCATTGGCATTATTCTATCTACACAGTAGACCAAGAGGAGAACTTCATATATCTCCTTATGAAATGCTTTTTGGTCACCCTCCTATCCAAGCTAAAACTTTTTCCCCAGTTTATACATCACTAGTGGGAGGTGATACTTCTGTTGCCTCCTATATACAGGAATTACAAACCAGGCTACGTGAACTCCATGAGGCAGGAGCTGTGGTCTAGGCAGGCCCATTAGACTTTTCACACAGCCTCAACCCAGGAGATAAAATATATGTAAAGAATTTTCAGAGAACCAGTGGAACTCAACCTGCCTGGGAAGGACCTTTTCAAGTATTATTGACAACTCCTACTGCCATTAAAATTGGTGAAAAAGACTCATGGATTCATTGCTCTCATGTAAAGCCTGCACCATTCATAGGTGAAGAGATTTCAGATAGACCTGAGGTAGACGCTAAAGAGCTAAAAACCCTAACGATAGCAACTGTTAAAGAGCAAAGAGAGTTCAGAGGAAATAGGCAGTTCCCATTTGATAATCCCACTGATCAGTTAAATGCTTTGGGACTCAGTCTTCGTAAAGTATCAGGAGATGGAAATTGCCTTTTTAGGGCTTTGGCAGACCAGCTAGAAGGTCACTGTAGAAATCATCTCAGACACAGACAAGAAGCTGCTTCTTATATGATTATTAACCATAGACAAGAGTTTGAGTCTTTTAGAGTAAATGACTCCCCTTTTGAAGAATATGTTGATGAACTAAAGAAATTTGGAAAGTGGGGAGGAAATGATACAATTGTAGCGTTTGCTAAGCAGCATCAGCTGAATGTGGTAGTTCATCAGTTAAATCAGCCCTTATTGAAAATCAGTGGCACAGACAAAACTGATGCTAGAGAACTCCACATTTTCTACCATAAAGAACATTATGACAGCATTAGAAAGATCAATGACAATTCAGAAACCCCTGCCACTTTGGCATGCAGAGAATTGGGGAACCAGTTAAAACAATGTGGCATACCCCAAACTCTAGCAGCTTAAATATCTTAAAATTTAACAAGCATTTCCTTCTACAGGCAAAAGCACTGAAGCACATGGCCTAGTTTTCTGGCCCACCTCAATTTCTCCCACCCTTTCCCTACCCTATACCTATTTTTTTTTAATCCGTTTTTGTTTTTGTTTTTGTTTTGTTTTGACTTTTGAAAGGCACTGAAAAGACCTGGAATTCACCACACTTTTAAGTTCTTTAAGAGCACAAAAGGGTGCTTAGCAAATATTTTGCTTTTTATTTTTGGTTTTTGGTTTTGCTTTGTTTTTTGACTTTTGTTTCTTTTGCTTTTTTTTAAAACTAAACTAAGTGACTTTTCAAAGACATTTTAAGTATATGCTGTGGGCGAGGCTATCGGGCCTCAGAAGCTACCAGAATTCTTTTTTTTTACTCTTTCTTTTTGAGAGAGGGTTATTGAACCCTATTGCTTGATACCTCAATGAAAACATTGAATATTGAATCTTGCTAATTGAAGTCTTATTTCTTTTTGATGAATTAATCACCACTTTAAGTATCTGCTACTGTTATACTAGAGAATTCATGTATAAGATGATGTGGTCTACTTGATAAATGAAGATTATGTAATAATATCTAAAAGAAGATTATGTAACAATGTTTAATATAATCAGCTATTTATATTCGTTTATTATTTATATGTCATTATACTCTGGGTATGGTTTGGAATTATTGTATATATCACTAATATGTTCTCAGTTATGCAGCATAGCACGCATTTTTACCATCATACTGTCTTTGGTGAAATTAATATGAGATTTTGGAAGTATGGAAACTTATCATTTCAGAGACTAACGTGCTGTGAACTCTGATGCAGGCCCTGGAGAGAATATATGTGCAACAAAAGGAGAGACAGGTATACGTAAGTCCATGGATTAGTTAGCAATAGTTATTATATTCTTTTTACTGTTCCGTCAAGGAAATATTTTGTTTCTTGAGGAACAAAAGGGGGGAATGTGGTAAAAAGTTTTAACAGTCGGTTAGATAATGGAGAGACACCAGTTTTTTTTTAGGACCACCCTTTTGGGGAGGAGACCAACAGCATGAGCTACGCACACCAGTCCACCTGCGACTCACGCCAGATTGCCTGCTGAGCACTCGACTTCTGGGGTGTGAGCTTAAAAGGCAAGGAGAGAATGAAAGTGGGGCTTTTTTCCTGCTCCGCTGGTCTCCTGGCTGCACTGCACAGGCAGACGCGGACTGGAGTTTGACTCGGCCCGGCTCTCGGTTAACAGCACACGCTTGACTTGGTCTCTCTCCCCAAAGGTGGCCTTGGGTTTTGGTGAGTTTTATACAGAATATAGACTAAGCCTAGACTTAAGATGATTTGTATTGTATTTCTACTTTCTTATCCTTCTAATCAACATCACCTTGTGACTACCATACAATAAAAGGTCTATCTAGAAAACCAGAAGCTTCTTCCATTTACTAGTCTGGGAGATAAATTAAGGGAAAGGTTAAGTAGGGTAGATTTATGATCTAATATCCAATTTTAATCTCACACTATCATATATCAAGCACTGTGCTAAGTGCTGAAGATATAAAGAAAGGCAAAAAATAGTCCTGGCTCTTAAGGAGCTCAGTGTCTAATGCAGGAGATAACATTCAAATAATCATTTACTAACAAAATATACTCAGGACAAATTTGGGGTGGCCTCAGAAGGGAAGTCACTAAGATTAGAGAGAGGATTGAGAAAGACTTCTTGCAAAAGGAGGACTTTAGCTGAGACTTGAAGGAAGAAAGAGAAACTAAGGGGCAAAGATGAGGGAGGAAATCATTCCAGGTATAGGGGACAGCCAATAAAAAAATACTGGGAGTTGGGGGCAGTTAGGTGGCGCAGTGGATAAAGCACAGGCCTTGGATTCAGGAGGACCTGAGTTCAAATCCGACCTCAGACACTTGACACTGTGTGACCCTGGGCAAGTCACTTAACCCTCATTGCCCTGCCAAAAAAAAAAAAATACTGGGAGTTGAAAGATGAAGTGTTATATGGGAGAAACAGCAAGGAGACTAGAGGGTTGATTCACCAATCACCTTGCTAAAACAAACCAACTAACTGAGAATCAATTTAGAACTATACCCTCCAAAGCTATTAAACTGTTCAAAGCCATTCATCCAGCAATACCACTATAGGTCTATAGGTCTATATCCCAAAAGAATTAAAAAAAGATGAAACAGTCCTATGTGTACAAAAATACTCACAACAGTTCTTTATATAATAGCAAAGAACTAAAACTAGAAACTAGGGGGCACCCACCTATTGGGGAACGGCTAAACAAATTATAGTATATGGAGGTGATGGAATATTTGTTACATCATAAATTCTGAAAGGGGTGGTTTCAGAGAAACTTGCAAAAACTTGTATGAACTGATGCAGAGTGAAGGCAGGAGAACCAAGAGAACAAGTTGAACAATTAAAACTACATGGTCAAAACAATTTTGAAAGCCATAAGAATTCTGACCAATTCAATAACTAACTGATTCCAGAGGACAAATGATAAAGCATGCTACCCACCTCCTGACAACAGAGATGGTAGACTCAGGTTGCAAGATGGGATATATTTGTTACAAGGACTTTTCTTTTCTTTTCCTTAATAGTGGAGGGAGAGAAAACCAGGTTTTGTTCATTAAAAAATTAATTAAAAAAAGAAAAATCCTCTAGCAGAATTTGAGTTCCTTGAGAGCAGGTGTTATTTCATTTGTCTTTATATCCCAAAGTACTTAGGTTGAGGCTTTGCACAAGGTAAACACTTACAAAGATACGTTGAATTGAATTGGATTAGATAAAGGCAGCACAGTACAGTGGGAAAAGTACTGGGCTTGGAGTCAGAGAACCAAGGTATGAATACTGTCTCTACTATATATACCACTTGTGTGAATTAGGCCATGTCACTTAACTTGTCTAGGAATCCATTTCCTCAGCTGTAAAATGAAGAATCTCCTCCTTTCCGGTCTCTAAATCCATAATTCTATGATGACTGAATTGGTAGGAACAAGGCCACAATGTTGGTATGGCATCTTTGTATTTACTCAGCTTTTTAGTTAAGAAAGTAATTTCACCCATATTGGTCTATGTGATGACTTCAGGGGCTCCATTCTGGAAGTGTATCCAGTTAGGGGAGATGATCTTGATTATGGGAAAGGTAATTTCCATGACCAAGATCATCTTTTCTTGAGCTCATAGGAGACTGAGGGAATTGTATTCCTTGCTGCTACTATGGTTCATGTGGAGCTGAAGTTTCCACAATCCTTCATCCCCAACAAGTGAACAATGGAGATAAACTTCCAGTTTTCAGATAAAGAAATGATGTGATCAGAGAGAAATATTAGCCTGGCCCTCACAGTCATCCTTTGGGGAAGCATCTCCTATGGAAAAAGGGCCAGCCATTCCCATCTGCCACACATGGAACAAGCAAGCTGGCCTGACTGAAGAAGTAAGACGCTCTGAGGGAAAGACAGGAGGCAAAGTGTGCCCCACCACCACTACCTCAACCATTATCTTCCTTCCCTCAGACCCTGATGGAGACAGTCCAGGACCCAGAACACAAGAGCCCTTGGTATGCTATTTAGTCAAGTGCCTTCAAACATCATTCTGAAAAATAGCCCCTGTGGACATGCAGCCCAGTGACCTCTCCTGCAGGTGCTATAGCTGCAGCTACTAAACACATAGAAGATAAAGTCCTTGGCACTGTCAAATGGTTCAAGATCAGAAACAGATATGATTTTATCAGCGGAAAGATAGTAAAGCAGCTTCTTTGTTGCTATATCCTAAGATACTCAGGACTTTTCCATCTGACTTAAAGCTGAAATTTTTCATAGGTATTATTTCCCCGATAAGAGCTCCTTCAGAGCAGAACTATCTAACTTTCCTGTTTGTAACCCCAGAGCTTAGCACAGTGTTTTTGGCATACTGTAAGCACTTAATAAATGCTTTATTCATTCATCCAAAAGTCACAGCAGGCCATGGACTCGTGGGCCTCATGGTGGAGGCTGGGTGGGAAGATAAGTTGCTGGCAAGGTAGAGTCACTGCTTTCATTGCTACTACTTCTATCAATAATAGTAGGCCATACTCTTGAAAGAATTATACTGGATCCAGGTGAAAGAGGCCCAAACCTCTCCCTATCCAGAGGCTTACATCATATCTCTCTCACTCAAGTATAGCCAAGCAGAAAAGAGAAAGCTTTGGTGAGTTAATGCCTTTTGGAAGCATACCCAATTCCAGCTTGGTCACTAATGGTAGGTGAGAGGATTAGGGTTCAGGGCAGAGATAGAGGAAGGAATAGGTTTTAGAGGGAAAACGCTGAAGTCTGTTTCAAAGGCCCTGAAAATGTTCTAAGCATAGTTTGTTAGGAGGCATGGATTTGCTTAAATGGAATTTATTTTGGAGGAGAAAGAGTCCCCCCCCAAGAATGATTGTAATATAAAGATACAAGGTATCAATCATTTTTAAAAGGTGAGATTGTTTGCTGTTTTAAAACTAAGAAACATGAGCTATACTTATGCTTTATCTCAGCCATATTATTTGATTTTTATTCCCTCTCAATTCCTGTATTAGAGTGTAAATTTGCCCTTGAACTGACTAAAGGATGGTAGACTTAGAGCTGGGATAGACCTTGGAGGTTATCTAATATTTTTGTTGTTCAGTCATTTTTAGTCATGTCATGACCTCATTTGGAGTTTTCTTGACAGAGATACTGGAGTGGTTTACCATTTCCTTCTCCCCCTCATTTTACAGATGAGGAAACTGAGGCAAATAGGGTTAAGCGACTTGCCCAGGATCACACAGCTTAGTCACATAGGGTCACACAAATGAGGCCAGATTTGAACTTAGGAAGATGAGTCTTCCTAATTCCAGGCCCAGCACTTTATCCACTGTGCCAACTAGCTGCCCAGATTCACTGGCTCCAAATCCAGCGTTCTTTTTACTGTCCTATACTGCCTCCCCTAAAGAGCTATGTGTGGCTAGGAGTCAAAACAACTTGGGTTCAAATCTTGCCTCAGATACTTACTGGGCTGTGTGACCCTAAGCAAGTCACTTAGTCTTTCTATGCTTCAAATAGCGAACCACTCCAGTATCTTTGCCAAGAAAACACTAATTTCTTTAGTGGGGATTGGGTGTGTTGGTACAGTGGATAGAGTGCCAGACCTGGAGTCAGGAAGACTCATCTTCCTAAATTCAAATCTGGACTCAGACACTTACTAGCTGTGACCCTGGGCAAGTCGCTTCATCTTGTTTTCTTCTGTTTCCTCATATGTAAAATGAGCTGGGGGGTGGGGTGGGGAGGAAATGACAAACTACTCCAGTATCTTTGCCAAGAAAACCCTAAATGGGGCCACAAGGAGTCAGACACAACTGGAAATGACTGAAGAACAACAACTCCCTATCTTGCCCAGGAGGAAGTATAGAATCTACTCCTGTACCCAGTACACAGAAGCTTTGACCTGCTCCTTTTCTCTGATTGGGTCTTTTCAATCCTCTTTAGGCAGGCTGCTGCCTTTAGGCACCTTTAAGCAGCCTTCCCTTTTTAGGCACTCTCTTTAGCCACTTCCCAGGAGCTCTCCCTATTGATGCTAGTCTTAGTGTGAAAACCTGATTGACTTTAGCCCTAATGAAGCTCAGAGCTCCCCAGTTGAATCTGTCCACCAGCCTCAGCCCTCCCCAGCAGCAGCGATTATAGATAGGTGTGTACCACCTCATGTGGCTCCCTCTGGGATTCTGAGACTTCGGAACTGTGATTAATTCAGTGACCATATATATCTAGACTGTAGAGAACTCATTGTTGAATGTGCTTCCTTCCTTTCTATAGAGATATGGCAGACTATAGGTGCAAAATGAGGCATTTATTGTTACACGTGGTCATGTATTGTTTTGTTTTGCTTAAATTGTACCTCTTTGTTACAAGGGAGGGTTCCATAGGTGCAAAGGGAAGAAGTCACAGGGAAGTGATGACGATGTAAAAAAAATAACAAAACATTTGTTTAAAAATAAAAAATAAACTCTAAGAAAAAGAAGTTAAAAAAAAAAGAAAAAGAAGTATAAAACAGGGCCATCTTTTCAAGTGAGCTCTATATTGGGTTAGAGTTGTCAGGGTGGGGTTAGAAAACAAATGACTAAAACTGAACTTTAAATCATACAAAGAATGTCCATGACACTTACGATTAGTACACATTGCCATCATCATAACATTTTAAATTTAATTAAATCAAGAGGAATTCGACTCCACTCTCAAGGGAAGCAGATTCATCTTTAGCTTTAGGTCTACAACAATACACTAATTCCTTGGGCAGTGCTTAAAAGGCCAACTAGTGTTAGAGGGACAAACTGTAATTATACACATTCATTATTTTCAAACCCAGTCCTTGACTTTAGTCCAGGCAAGCTCCCAGTGGCCTCTAATGATGATAATGCAAAGCTCTAATTCTTTGGCAGAAAAAGTGTGAGTATGCTCAGTTACAATAGAGCAGCTGCTGTGTGGGAGAGGTCAGAGAGCCTGAAACAGGATGTAGAATAAATAATTTCCATTCCTGGAGAGGGTGGTCCCAACAGGTCAGGGCTGAGTTCAATGATATGGCTGGGAGTCAGAGGAAATACTAAGCATGATGTCCATAATCCTTGATCTATGAATAAAAATCAAACTGAATTCTGTTGCTTTTCCTTCTCAAATCGAAGAATATATGAACAAGATTTAGGGTCATTTAATTTTGTTTCCATTCTTCTACACTAATCCGACCAGTCTTTTGTTTCTTTGTTTATTAAACTTTTTTAAAAAGCACCTTAACCGGGGGCAACTAGATGGCGCAGTGGATAGAGCACCGACCCTGGAGTCAGGAGGACCTGAGTTCAAATCCGGCCTCACACATTTAACACTCACTAGCTGTGTGACCCTGGGCAAGTCACTTAATCCCAATTGCCTCACTAAAAAAAAAACCGTATAAAAAAAAGCACCTTAACCAAAGAGGGACTGTGATGGGCTTTACAAGTCCCAGTAGCAGGCAGATAGGGAAACTGATAAGTGATAAATAAGAATAATAATATTAATAATAATTTATTTTTAATTTCTTCATTCCCCAATTGATAGGAACCCCCTTATTTTCTTGTACTTTAACACTATAAAAAGAGCTGATATATATATACACACATACATACATACATAAATCCATATATATATATATATATATGTACATATGGGTCATTTCCCCCCTTTCATAGATCTCTTTGGGGTATATGCCTGGTATAGTATTTGCTAGGTCAAAGGTCATGCACAATTTAGTGACTTGAGGCATAGTTCCAAATTACTTTCCAGAATGGCTGTGCCAATTCACAGCTCTACTAACAGTATCAATCAACAAACATTTGTTAAGCACCTAACAAAAAATTTCTTATTTTTATTGGGATTTTCAGTAACTTTTATAGCAGCAAATCATGGAACACATTCTCTGCAGAAATATTAAGGTGTACCCAGGGGGCTGTAAAGAGTTACATTACACACTGTGAGGAAAAGCAGCATAGAGGATTATTATCAGAAGTATATATGAGCAGAAAAAAAGATGTCTGGTCATGAAGTGAGAACAAGGGATAACTGATAGACATCCTGGGCATTCCTTTGGTGTCCATACTTTGTTGAGAAAGTGCCCAGCCATTGAGTAGGATACCTATGGAGGATTTATAGAAGGACAGGGACAAGAATGGTACAGGACAGGCAGGCTTTAGGACTGGTTGCTAATTAAATTGTTGAACAAAATATATCACTGAGGTTACAGATCCTTCAAAGTATCAGATTATAGTGACAAAGTGCTTTAACATACATGATGTCCCAGAAATCTTAGTACAGTTTTAAGCTTTAAGAGTTCCAAGAGGGCAGCTAGGTGGTGCAGTGGATAAAGCATCAGCCCTGGATTCAGGAGTACCTGAGTTCAAATCCGGCCTCAGACACTTGACACCTACTAGCTGTGTGACCCTGGGCAAGTCACTTAACCCTCATTGCCCCACCAAAACAAAACAAAAAAAAAAGAGTTCCAATAGCTTAAAACTGCACTGAGGTTTCTGGGAAACCCTGTATATCATTTCATTAGATCCCCACAATGACCCTGTAAGGTTAGAGAGTGCAACCCTTTCTACTGATCCACCAATTGCCTCCATCAGCTGTAAAATGAAGAGATTGGATTAGCTAAGGTACATAAGTGGCAAAAATTTATGATCCTGTAACTAAAAATAATTAACACATCTAGTACTTGAAGATTTACAAAGAGCTTCATAGGTAACCTCTCATTTGGTGTTCACAACAGCCCTGCGATTATTATCCCCATTTTACAAATCAGGAAACTGAATATGAAAGAGGCTAAGTGACTTGCCCAGGGTCACACAGTAAGTGGATTTGAACTCTAAGACTTCTATGATCTTTCCTAGCTCTAAATTCTATGACCCTGATATATACACTTCATATACATTTGTAAGATAAGAATCAATCATTGACCATTTATTGAGTGACTATGGTATGCTGGGGGCTGTGCTAGATGCTGGGGGTCTATGGGGTATTCAGGGAGGACTAACACCTCTGGTAGAAGGGCTTGCTGAGCCCTTTTTCAGGGCTGCTTATCCACCTTTGATGTCCATCTTCACACAACTCTCACCTGTGGCTCCAAGAAGCTGTAGCATGCAGCCACCTCCTGGTAAAACTGTCTGGGCAGATGGGCTAAACTAGGTTGAGGGTAACGAACAGGCCTCAGACCCATCAGTGAGTTAGGGGAATGTCTACCCCAAGCATGTGAAGACTTTCTTCAGTGGAATGGGTAGATGACAATTTTTTGGTAGCCGTGTGTGTGTGTTTTCATTTATTTAGAATTTTCTTTTTCCCCAATTACATGTAAAAACAATTTTTAATGTCCATTTTTGAAACTTTGTGCTCCAAATTCTCTTCCTCCCTCCCCAAACCCCTCCCCTTAAGAATGCAAGCAATTCAATATAAGTTATACATGAGTAGTCTGGATGATACAATTTGTTCCAACAGCCACGAAGGCAATGGAAGTAGGCCCTATGGAGCACTTAAGAGTTTGGTCAGACATCACAGATGCCAAGGTCACCCAATGCCTCCCTGACCATTGCCAGCCACTTTGACTTTTGTCCTGCCACTGGACTTTGATGACTCTGGAAGAGAAAGTGAAGTTGACAACTTTGTGCAACTTTCCCTCACTTAAATCCAATTCACATGCAAATCAAGACATCACTTTGTGATATCACTGGTTCTCTTCAAAAATGAAGAACAAAGAAGATGCTGGGGATACAAAAAGGAGCAAAAGAAAGCCCCTGCCCTCAAAGAGCTTATAATCTAATAAGGGAGACAATATGCAAACAAATATATATGTATGTATGTATATATAGAGAGAGGGGGGGGGAGTGCTATATGCAGGATAAATAGGAAATAATTATCAGAGGGAAGGTACTAGAATTAAAAAGGGTTGAGAAAATTTTCTGGTGCTTCAATATATACATATATGTATTTATGCACACACATATACATATACATGTATGTGTCTATATATGTATACACACATGTATCTTAGAGACAGCTTGGCATAATGGATGGAGAGTCAACCTTGGGGTCAAAAAGACATAGGTTCAAGTCCTACTTGTGACATATACTTGGCCATGTATCATATACTTGGCCTGGCAAATCATTTAACCTCTCAGTGCCTCAGGCAACTAACTCTCTAAGACTATAAATTTCAGAGCAGGGACTGCTATGCAGTGGTAGAGGAAGTTCCCCCCACCCTCCACCCTGGAGTTCCCAGTACCAATGAAATCACACGTTTAGGGGGGAAAAAAAGAAAGCTTGCTTTTTTCTTCATTTATCTAAATTGCTGTTGTTGTTTTGTCTTTTGTCATATCTGATTCTTCATGATCCTGTGGACCAACTGTCCATGAGGATTTCTTGGCAAAGATACTAGAGTGGCTTGCCATTTCCTTCTTCAGTTCATTTTCCAGATAGAGAAACTAAGGCAAATAGGGTTGACTTGCCCTGGCCACAAAGATAGTAAGTGTCTGAGACCAGCTTTGAATTCTGGTCTTTCAACTCCAGGCCTAGTAGTCTATATACTTCACCATCTAGTTGCCCCCTTATCTAAATTAATGACATCAAAATGGCTAGTGTCCTGTTATATCAATAATTGGCAAAGCATTTTAGCTAACAGACAAGCTGTTCTGTCTCTCTAGTTAGAGTGGGCATGTAAAAAACCCAGTGACCAAACTAAAAGGTAACTATCAATAATAGTGGAGTCACTGAAAAAGGCAGAAAAAATAATTACGCTTTTCCATTTCATAGGAACAAAACCTGCTTCATTTAAGCTCATTGTTATAAGATCTTAACTTCATTGTTTTCCTTTTAAATTTTAATATGAAGATGGAATTTTTGTGCGGAAAGTGAAACAGATACAGTGACATATTGAATATCATAAATTATCTGAATATCAGATAATGGAATTCCAAATGTATTCAGATTCTCTCTCTCTCAGGGTAAATATTAGAAACACACATTTATGATGGCAAATGGGTTGCATTAGTGCCCTCTTCTAGGAACCTTAAACTCCACTTAAATATTTAAACTTGGGAGTGGAAAGAAATGGACAGAACTATCATAACAGATCATAAATTGTCTATTATTCTCAAAGAATCAGGAATTAATAATTAGACATCTGGTTTCTAAAAATATTACAGTATACTACATTAGAGCAGTCTTCTGCTAATTCCCATGACATTTATAAATCCAAATGACAAAGAACAAAACCAAGAGTTTTGAAGTAATCTGATGATTTTTAGTATCCACTCTCTCCAATTACCTGCCAACCATCTCCACCTGGACATTTCACTGGATGTCTCACCTCTAGACTCAATATGTCCAAAACTGAATCCATCCTCTTTCCTGATAGACCAGCTCTTCCTCTAAACTTACCTATTTCTGTTGAGTGCACCATCATTTTCCCAGTTATCCAGATTTGTAATCTTGCAATTATACTGTCTTTCCATTCCCTTTCATAGCCAATGCTAAATCCTGTTGGGTCTACTTTCATAGCATGTCTTTCATCAGTCTCCTTCTCTCCTTTTACATAGATTCTACACTTATCACCTCTTACCAGGACTATTGTTAGAGTTTTGTAATTGGGCTCCCTTTTCTTCTGTGGAATAGTACTGACCACATCATTACTCTGCTCAAAAACCTTCATTGGCTCTCTATTACCTTTGGGATGAATAAGAAACTCCTTAATTTGCCATTCAAGGTCCTCTGTAATCTGGTTTCAATATATCCTTTCTAGCCTTTTTCACACATTATTGTCCTATACAAAATCCTTAAATTCTAGCTAATCTGACTACTAAATATTCCCTCCTTGCCTCCATACATTCACCTAATGTATACCCAATGACTGGAACGTACTTCTCCCTCATTATCTTTTGGTACCTTTATATTACATCAAGGCTTAGGTACTACCTCTTCCATGAAGCCTTTTCTGATTTCTTCCGTTGTTGGCACTCTCTCCAAATTCTCTGTTATTTACTTTTTTTTTTTTGGTGAGGCAATTGGGGTTAAGTGACTTGCCCAGGGTCACACAGCTAGTAAGTGTTAAGTGTCTGAGGTCAGATTTGAACTCAGGTCCTCCTGACTCCAGGGCTGGTGCTCTATCCACTGCGCCACCTAGCTGCCCCTGTTATTTACTTATGTAAATATATGGTGTGCACTGCCCATACACTCATGGGTCATCTAAATGCAGTCTCAGCGAGGCATTGATAGCTATCTCTGTAATCTTTTGCTCCCCTTTTCAAGGGAGACTGGGGAAGGGGAGAAGGGAATAAGCATTTATATAGCACCTACTGTGTACAAGTACCTTACAAATATCTCATTTGATCCTCACCACAACCCCATGAGATATGTGCTGTTATTATCCCATTTTTACAGTTAAGGTGAGATAAATAGAGGTTAAATGACTTGCCCCAAAGTGACAGGTAGTATCTGAGGTTGAATCTGGACTCAGGTATTCCTAATTCCAGACTCAGTGCTCTAATCACCATACCACCTGGCTGCACCTAAGACTGCCTGGAGGGGAGTTGGAGAAGAAGCCATGATTCTGGCTCTGATAGGGGAGACAAGTGTAGAATTATATCTGCTAGTCTAGGGATATATATATATACACACACACACACGTATATGTATGTGTTTGTATATGTGTGTATGTATGTATGTGTATATATATATATGACATTCATGCTACTTTTCTTATCTCTATCCCTAAAAGGGAGAACCAAGTCCAAACTTAAATCCATAGACATAGTTCCTTCCCACCAAAATCTAGTTACACAAAAGTCCATGATAAATAGTGAAAGTTAAATAAACCCATTTATAGTAAACAGAAATCAGAGAAGTTCTACAAATTAGGATGCAACAGAAAATACACAGAGTGAATGAGCCCTTTAGATAGGAGCAAGCAGAGATCTCTCTCAACCAAAAAAGGCCCTAACCTAACCCATGGGTTTTGCCTCAAGTCTCTAGGGAAACAACATGGAAATCAGGGATGTGTTGAGGAGTCTGCTTTCCTCTACAATTTTGTCAATCACTAAAGTCTTTTCTTTCTACACATGATTAGAGTTGGTGTTCAGAAAATCTGGAACCAGACATGTCTTCTCTCAAAGGAGGAATGAAACATTTTTCTCCTCTCCCAAGTTCTCTTCCCAATTCTGCCTCAGGTATTCAGCTAATTATCAATTCAGAATCACAACTAAGAAACAGTGTAAAAAATTACTCTGGCTATTTAGAAATCTGGGTTCCACATGTATTCTATGAGCTACTTCCCAATAGATTAACATTCCTTAAGAGTAGAGACTATATTCCATTTTTGTCTCTTGTGGAAGAATATCCTTAATACTATGCATTTCATCTGGGATTTGAAAGCGTGAGGTGGATACAAGGAGGGAGAGAATTCCAGGCATAGAAGCATCATGGTCCCATTGAAAGAGCATGGGATTTGGGGTGAGAATGTGTGGCTTGAAATCCTGCCTTTGCTAATTATTGCATTTTAGGTTTCAAGTCTGTCAAATATTGTACTAATATATGTGTATGTAGGGGCAACTAGGTGGTGCAGTGGATAAAGCACCAGCCCTGGATCCAGAAGGACCCGAGTTCAAATCTGGCCTCAGACACTTGACACTTACTAGCTGTGTGACCCTGGGCAAGTCACTTAACCCTCATTGCCCCGCAAAAATTTAGAAAAAAATTTAAAAATATATGTATATGTAATGGAGACTGGCCAATGAAGATCTGGTCCTTAAAGTCTTCACAGACATTCTTTGCCTGCTGCCAATCTAATAGATGGACCTTCAGAACATAGTTTTGGTCATGAAGACTTAGAAGTTCATATTGTGTAGTATTATTTTAAAAGCCTTCGAATTGGTTTCAGAGCCAGGAGGACTGATGACTCAGGAGGCATAGGACTAAAACTGAATTTCCATAAAAAACTATTGACTTATCATCCTCAGGGCCCTTTCTTACTTTTCCTTTCAGACCACAAGCAATCAAAAGTTGTTTGAGTCACTAGGTAGGGGGAAGGGCAGCCGGCCACTTTACTCCTTCTTCCTTGACCTGACTGCCAAATGTCCCTGAATTCATGGTACCTGTTTCTCTTGTTTATTCTTCCCTGACTTTAGGTGAATGAATATCCAGACTTAGAACCGATTAGATTTGACCTTGTGAACTTTGAAATATCACAAGAGCTGATCAGTGGTCCCCTCAAATACCAAAGTCTGTAACAGAAACAGCAGCGGCAGCTGGATCCAGCAAAGAGTCGGCCTACTTATCAATCAACTCATCTATCATGATTCCAGGATCAGAAGCAAACTTGGTGAGGACTCCACAAAGGGAGAAAAGGATGAGCAGGGCCAAGAGTTACAAAGTACTCCTCAGTTCCATGTATGACCTACCTGTGTGCCTCACTACTTCTATGCTTCAAATTTGAGTCTACTCTCAAGCCCAGGGACCTGTGTCAGTCAATAAGCATTTATTATGCACCTACTGTGTCCCAGACACTGTGCTTAGCAATGGAGTTACAAAGAAAGACAAAGAGAGTCCTACCTCTCAATGAGTGTGTGAGCAGAGGGGAGCATGTTCTTTCTCAGTACTGGACCCTTGTATGGGAGACTAGGTTCAGTCCTGGTAGTCTGTGGCCTGTTAGAGAGCCTCACTCAGGCTCCTTTTTTGGCTCTTTACACATTCTCTCTCTCTCTCTCTCTCTCTCTCTCTCTCTCTCTCTCTCTCACACACACACACACACACACACACACACAGAGTGGGAGCCTGATTGAAAAATTGCTTTAAAAGGAACAGATTAGCATTATTAGCCTCAAAGGGCATCCTTGGCCACCATTTTTTTAGTCAAATAATAAAAAAGAAAAATTGCTTTAAGAAGGTATACAAAATAGATTCTCAGTTTTATATATAATCCTTGTTTTCTGTTCTACTTTATATAGAAATGCCCATTTTATTTGGTGTTTTTTTAAGTTCTAAATTTTTTAAAAAGAAATTTAAAAATTAAAATAGTTTTAAGTTTAGGTTTTGAATCTTATCTAGGCTCTCCCCAAAGAGGGGAGTAGAAAGGTACTCAATGTACAGTGTGAATCAGGCATTGCCGGGTTATGTGGTATAACATGCAATCCCATCCCAGCTCCAAGTAACAAGTAGCAAAGCCAGGATTTCAGGCCACACATTCTCACCTCAAATCCTATATTCTTTCAATGGGAACATGATGCTTCTATGCCTGGAATTCTCTCCCTCCTTGTATCCCCCTCATGCTTTCCTTCAAGTCCCAACTTAAATCCCACCTTCTATAAGAAGCCTATTTCAGTCTCCCTCAGTGCTGCTGTCTTCCCTTCCTCTGAGATCATCTCCAATTTATCCTGTGTATAACTTGTTTGTGCATAGTCATTTGTATGTCCCTGGGGCAGCTCCGTGGTGCAGTAGATAGAGCACCAGTCTTGTAGTCAGGAGGACCTGAATTCAAATCCAGAATCAGACACTTAATAGCTATGTGACCCTGGACAAATCACTTAACCTTGTGTGGGGAACTGCAGAGTCTCAGGTGTATAATGCCCCCATACCCAGATGAAAACTAGATACTGGAGAAAGTCATTGACAATTCCAGGGTGAAAGGGATAGAATTGATTTAAAGGAGACTTACAGGAGGGGTCAGTGTGTCCATGGCGGCAGGCAGACATTGTGAATTTCTTTGAATTCCCACAAATTCCCTCCAGTTCCCCTCTGATAATTATACATGTAGGTTACAAAGGGCAAGGAGCCTTCTAGCCCTTAACTATCGGTATTCATTGGTTGCAGCACTTGTGAAGAAAATGCTGATTGGTTTAAATGGTGACTATATGTACTTTAAGTGCAGCACATTTGGCTCTTCCTTACATGCATATCCATACTGTATGTCTTAGAATTCACATTCCATCCCTTATATGGGTATTAATTCTTTATGTCTCAGATCCCACACCTTGTTTGATTCAGTTTCCTCATTTGTAAAAATGAGCTGGAGAAGGAAACAGCAAACCACTCCAATATCTTTGCCAAGAAAACCCCCAAATGGGGTCACAAAGAGTTGGACACAACTAAAACAACTGAACAACAATAATATGTTGTCCCACCCCGTCAAACTGTGTGTTCCTGGAGAGAATCGACTGTTTTCATATATATTTTTTTGTAACCTCAGCAGTTGGCACAGTGCTTGGCACATTGTAGGTGCTTAATAAATAAATGCTTGTTGCCTTGACTTGATGTATAACCATAAAGTTCTAGATAATTGTAAACTATAATTATTATGCCTCTGAATTGGTCTCGTCAAACTTCCCATAGCTGTCACTAGCACTTTGGTTCCATGATTTTAATTTCTCTCTGAATCCTACTTTTCCTTTTCTACTCTCCTGAACCCTTTCCCTCAAATACCACAAACTATGCTCTGGGAAAGACCCAGCTGCTCTACCCAGCTTTGGCTCCAGTTCAGTCTCTCTACTGAGGCTCTGAAGCTAATGATTTCTTTTTCTTATTGAGTCCAGACCTGTTCTTTAATGGGTATTGTTTTTTTTTTAAAAAATTATTATTTTTTTCTTTCAACAAACATTTATTTTATTTTCTATTTACATGTAAGGGTAGTTTTCAACATTCATTTTCATAAGATTTAGAGTTCCAAATTTTTCTCCCTCCCTCTCTCCCTTTCCTTTCCCCTCCACAAGATCGCAATCAGGTTATATATGTACAATCCATAAGTGTTCTTTTTATCAGTTCTTTCTATAGGGGTGCATAGTATGCTTCCTCATTAGTTCCTTGGGATTGTCTTGGATCATTGCACTGCTGAGAGTAGTTAAGTCATTCACAATTACTCATTGAACAATACTGCTGTCGCTATGCACAATGTCCTCTCAGCTCTGCTCACTTCACTATACATCGATGTTCATTAGTCTTTCAAGGTTTTTCAGGGATCATCCTGTTTGTCATTTCCTGTAGCACAAGTCCATTCCACTACAATCATATAACACAGCTTTTTCCATCATTCCTCAATTGATAGACATTCCCTTGATTCTCAATGTATTGGTTTTAATGAAGAGAAGGAAGTCAAATGATTTGATGATGGTGATACAACTGCTATATGTGAGAAGCTAGATTTGAACCCAGATCCTCCTGACTCTAGGGTTAGCTCACTATCCACTAAATGATGCTGCCACTTCTAAAATATGAAGACATTTATAATGTATACTCTGAGATACTGCTAAACATGGTGGATGTGATGGTATAAGGTAACCAAAAGGATTTTTTTTTGTTTGTTTGGTTTTTTTTAGTGAGGCAATTGGGGTTAAGTGACTTTCTCAGGGTCACACAGCTAGTAAGTGTTAAGTGTCTGAGGCTGGATTTTAACTCAGGTACTCCTGACTCCAGGGCCAGTACTCTATCCACTGCGCCACCTAGCTGCCCCTAACCAAAAATTTTAATGAAATTCTAATATTCAATAGAGTCAAGAAGGGCTGAGTTTAAGCTTTAAAAGCTTTAAACTGCAGTAAGATTTGTGGGGTACCTTATATGAGGCTTTCAGGTTTACATAGCACTTTATAGACATAATCTCTTTGATCCTTACAACTCAGTGAAATGCTTACTTATTACAAATAGCACTATCCCTCTTTTACAGATGAGGAAATTGAGTCTCAAAGAATTTAAGTAACTAGTCCACCATCAGAATGACTACTAAAGATCTAAACCCAGGACTCACTGGACTCCAGGTTCAGCACTGTATCTACAAAGCTACACTGATTTTCTTTCATAAGTGACTATGCTATTGCTATTAGGTTTTTTCCTTGCTCCCAGATGAACCAGGGCTATAATTTATGAAAAGGTAAGAGCAGAGGGAAATGGGGGTGCCTAGAACTCCAAAAACCTCAACCTTGTTCAAACTAGACATCTTTATTAAAAGCATTTCCTGAAGGAAAAGCAACAAGTGCTGATGCAGGGCAATGTTTCCTTGAATTTTTAAAGTTGTGAGCAAATAGTTATGTAAGTTGCAAGTCATGAAGGGTCAGAATATATGAACAGAGATTTAGTATCATAATAAAATAAAATGCACAGTAAAACTATCTGATGCATTTTATGATATGTCTGAAAGTTATTGGAAGGCATGATAATTAAGCATAAATGATAAACTGTTCCTATAAATGTCACTAGATTCTTATCACTCTTTTTAAGTGTTATTCGTGTGTTTTGTTTTTATGTAGCAAACATTCACAGATCTCTCCCACTTGGTGAGAGGTCTCTTGCAATAAAGTAAAATGGTTAAGTAAAACTGGACAACACAGTGACTTCATCTGAAAGGGCATGCAACAGTTCACATCTGTAGCATCTTCCCACCACCACCACACATTGTTTTTACATAAAGCAAAATTTTTTTTAAAATCTTGCTTTGTTAGAAGCCATGGGTGGCACAGTCAGTAGGGTATTGGACATGGAATCAGGAAGGTCTGAGTTTAAATCCAGCCTCAGAAACCATCTAGTTGTGTGACCCTGTGCAAGTCACCTTTGCCTGCCTCAGTTTCCTCATCTGTAAAACTGGGATAATAGTAGCACCTACCTCCTAGGGTTGTAGAGAGGATAAAAAGGGATAATATGTGTAAAGCTCTTTGCATACCTTAAAATACTACATATTCTAGCTACTATTAAATGTTAGCCCTTAGAGTATCTATAACTATTTATATAAATAATTTCCCCTAATTCAATGTGTAGTCCAAGCCTCATTGCTCACACTTATATATGCAGAATCATATATATTAAAACAAAAAAGTTCTACTCTCTATCTGACTCTCCTTTACCTGGAGTTTCTGGGCTCCAGCTCGGCTGAGGTATATGTTCTCCCACCTAAACTCCCTCATGTTTCCTCCTCAATATCCTTTTAGAATCGCTGAGCTACAAGCCCAACCCTCTTATTTTACAAATAAGGACAAGACTCAGAGCATTTCATTGACTTTCTTAAGGTCAGAGAGTTAGTAAGTTGCAAAATTAAGGCCAGAACTCAAGTTTTCCTGCTGATTAATGTGCTAGAAGAGCCCAGAGAAACCCCTCACTCAAAATGAAGCAGCTGGTTGTTAGAGGGAATAGAGGACTGACTTAGAGGGCTGAGTTCCAATTCTCAGACATTTACTGTGTGATCCTAGTCAGATCATTTGCTTTCTCTTAATTTAAGAGAATCTACAAAACAGGCTGAGAAGAGCACTTCCCCCACAAGGTTTATTGCAAAGTTAATTCATTAGTTAATAAATTAGATAATATAGTGACTCTTAAAGTGTGGTATGTCCCTTTCATGGGACTCTCTTGGTTAAAACTATTATCATAATAATACTAAGACATTTCCATTTCTCATACAGTATATATGAATAGATACTCAGGAATGGGCTGGTAAATGTTCAATAACAGGATTGCTTAAAATAAAAATGTACATACAATGCACTTTTTTTTTTTTTAGTGAGGCAATTGGGGTTAAGTGACTTGCCCAGGATCACACAGCTAGTAAGTGTGTGTTAAGTGTCTGAGGCCGGATTTGAACTCAGGTATTCCTGACTCCAGGGCCAGTGCTCTATCCACTGCACCACCTAGCTGCCCCCATACAATGCACTTTTAAATTTAATCTGCATAATTAACATTTCCTCCTCACTTTCTTAAGTCTAGACAAAGAAACAATCAAACTGATTTGTGCCATTTTGCAGATTTCCTAGCTGTAAATGTTCACACTGAAAATTTACAACCAGCTTTTGAGAATGGTTTGTTGCCTCCAGCACACCAGTGGGGTGTGTGTGTGTGTGGTGGGGTTTAGGGGTCCTCAGTCATTTTTGAGAGTATAGAGAGGTCCTGAGACTAAAATACCCTGAGAACTGCTGAGTTAGTGTATATGAAATGCTTTGCAGATCTTAAAGGGCTTTGTTAGCTATTATTCACAAAGGTATCAGAACAACCTGGGAGTACAGGACAGGATTAGTTTCCCTTTTTCTAAGTTTTTTTGTGTGTGGGGGCAGTGGGAATTAAGTGACTTGCCCAGGGTCACACAACTAGCAAGTGTCAGGTGTCTGAGGCCGGATCTGAACTCAGGTCCTCCTGAATCAAGGACCAGTGCTTTATCCACTTCGACACCTAGCTGCCCCTTTTTCTAAGTTTTTAATCACGAGTCAGACAAGTACCACCATAGACTAGTGGTGATGGGAAATAACTGATTTTCTGAAACCTTGCAAGCAACTTTGGAAGCCATCTCAGAGACCATACCCTCTACCTTTTCTCCATTCTGCAATCTCCAGACTCACACTGGACTATTGGTGGTAGCAGAAGGCACTGTGGGAGAGTGGATTCAAGAGACAGCAAATCCAAGTTCAAATCCTGACACTGCCATTCCTTGTGTGACCATGGACAAGTCAGTTTCTCTAGGTCTATCTCATCATCTAAATGGAATGTTAAAAAAAGGGGGAGGTGAGGGGGGGGGGTATTAGCAGCTCCATCCACGAGATTTTTTTCCTGTCAGGGCTCTCATTTGCTTCAAAGGTTTATCTATATTAGGTCTAAGAAGTATAAAAATGATGAATGACTTTGGACAGATGGACAGATGACACTGGATAGATGGACAGATGATGTTGGACAGCTGACATCAGACAGATGGATGGATGTCATTGGACAGATGGACAGCTGACAGACAGCTGACATTGGATGTATGGATAGATGACATCACAGATGGATGATGTCAGATGGATGGATGGATGGATGACATCAGACAGACAGATGTCAGAAGGACAGTTGTCAGACATAAGATCGATGGATGATGGCAGATGGATGGATGTCCAATGGATAGGTGGACCAATGATATTGGATGGAAATGGATGACAATAGATGATGGTTGGGTGGATGGATGACAATGAATGGAAATGGATGGAAACGAATGAATGAATGAATGAATGAATGATGATGGATGGATGGATGGATGGATGGATGGATGGATGGATGGATGGCAAGGGATGGATAAAGGAGGAGCATAGGACACTGTGATAAAATAATGGGATTTAGCTGATACTCAAAGGCTCACCTAGAGATTAATCTAAACTTATTGAATTAAGTGAGAGTGATTGACTACTGATTAGTCTACTTCAAGTTAACTAGATTGTAAGCACACCTGACTAGCCCTTAAGATGGTATTGTTCTCAGAAGCAGGCTTGCAAGGACATTTCCTCAGGCATGGGGGACTCTTCATGGGAGTGTCCTGGCACTTTAATAACAGCCACTGATGGCAAATGAGTCAAACAATCTCTAGACTTGTGCCGCATTCTTAATGGAAGTGCCAGAGAAAGTTAGGAACCCTCGATATTTTCATAATTTCTCAAAATCATGTGCCACCCCCCAAAACATACCTGCTATCTGTGTAAATGTTCACTCATTTTCCTTTTGTTAATTCAAAAGCTGGAGTCTGGGATTCCTGCTGAAGAAGCCAAAGGAAGGGGTCCTGATTCAATGATTTCCTCAGTAGTAGTGATAGCATACCTGTCAGTTAACTCATCAGAGTCATTTTGGAGGCAGGAACGATCTGCATACAAGGAATAATCTGGGTTTTCTATCTCAGTTTCTTGGAGATCTTCTTGGGTAATGAAAATAAAATCAATAATTTTAATAGTATCGTGATCCTGAGTGTAGTCAGGGTTGCCATCCTCTTTTGCAGGGAGGAAAGTGGCTAGGTTGAGAGCTCTACACCTGGAAATAGTTTCATTAGGGTTTAGATAGTAGAGAGCTCTCTAATCCTGCAAGACTGAGACTATTGGCTGATATCAGATATCCTAAAAACGTAACTTGGTGACAAAATACTTTATGGTCTTTCAAAATCATTTGTTATTGGTGCATAAAGCAGTGATAAAAATTAGTCTCATTATCCATCTCGATTTAAAAATATTCTTTTAGCACCATCATTTTACATTTTCTTTAGAAATTAATTGTAGGGGGCAGGTAGGTGGTGCAGTGGATAAAGCACCAGCCCTAGATTCAGGAGGACCTGAGTGCAAATTTGGCCTCAGACACTTGACACATACTAGCTGAGTGACCCTGGGCAAATCACTTAACCCCAATTGCCCACCAAAAAACAAACAAACAAACAAACAAACAAACAAACAAAAGTAACTGGGAGAAGTTTAACAAAATAAAAATACAATATAAAAAAATTAATTGTAACAGCAATCATACCTTTCAGAGAGGAAAGGAAAAAACTAAGATAAAAGATACCTCATTAAGATTAGCTCTGATCTAAGTCACATTTGGTATGAAAATGTAGTTTGCCTAAAAATACCATAATTGTAATAACAGGTAGGACAACATTTAAAAGTAGATGAATGGAAGTTTGTAATCTTGGCACTGAAACAAAATATTAAAGGAAGGAAAAAGGTTAAAATGGCATAAACATGCTTTAACAGAAACACCAGATAGTAATAAAACCAATTCTATTTTAATATCCTATTATGAAATAAAACTACTATGAAACAAAACTTACTCAAGCACCTATCAATGAAAACATTCACAAAATCATCATAATATCCAAATGCTATGGGGCATGGAAATTTAAAATACCTCTGAAGCTTACCAAAAAACCCACTAAACTTACTACCACACCATCATTAAAGTGTATAATATTTCAACAGTATGCATTTGGTCTGACTTTATATTAAGAAATTTAACAGAGCTATTGAGGAAAACTTTCAAACATTGCACCAAGGCTAAGTGGAACAAGTTCCTCTGACCTATTAGGGAAACCTCCAGTTTTCAGATTTTTAAACTTTTTTTTTTCTGCTTAAAACAAGAAGACAAATTATTTTTTCCAGAAGCACACATTTATTGTGTCTAGAGAGTATCCTAGAGGAGAAACTTGAACCCAGGCTCCTGTCTTTGAGATCACTTCTTGTAAATTCACAATAAAAACACTGTAAATATCTACTGCATTTCTTTCTTTCTTTCTTTTTGCGAGGCAATGAGGGTTAAGTGACTTGCCTAGGGTCACACAGTTAGTGTCAAGTATCTGAGGCTGGATTTGAACTCAGGTCCTCCTGAATCCAAGGACAGTGCTTTATCCACTGCACCACCTAGCTGCCCCTACTGCATTTCTAAACAAGCAGTTTCAATTACTTGACATCAGTCTTTTAACAGTTGACGCTATAACAACTTGTAACCCAAAAGAATACTAGTCTATAATTATTACATATTCATATTATGGATTGGTAAACTGAAGTAAATTGTTTTAAGATCATGCAATTAACAAATTTCTAGCTCTGTGAAATTTTTAAACACTTTGTCATAATGAAAATATCACAATAAATCCTAACTTTTAAAAAAATCTTATTTGGAGGCATATTTCACTTAAAATAAGACTAGAATAAATTAGTTAGAAAACAAAACTTTAAAAGTCAGTCAATTCTCAGATAACTGAATTTGTCATCAACAAATATTTATTAAGTATCCACTAAGTGACAGGCACTATGCTAAATGTTGTCATACAAAGAAAGGCAAAAAAGAAGGGGGGTGTTAGGGAGTACCAGCTGAAGTCCTCTCTCTCTCTCTCTCTCTCTCTCTCTCTCTCTCTCTCTCTCTCTCTCTCTCTTTCTCTCTCTGTTTTCTTTTTGGGCAGGGCAATGGGGGTTAAGTGACTTGCCCAGGGTCACACAGCTAGTAAGTGTCAAGTGTCTGAAGGCCAGATTTGAATGAGGTCCTCTCTTTAGTCAGCACTGCTACAAATAGCCTTTCCTTTTATAAAGGTCACCAGATTGTGTGATAACCCTGAAATTCATGAAGAATTCTGAAGTAGCAACCCTGACTGACCTTAGTGGGGGGGGGGGAGTTTCCCTATGGGAGAACCTACCACTGACTAATGCTCTTTGAGTCTCTAAGAGAAAAGGCCCCCTCATTTGCTATTATTCTCTTAAATAAAACACACCCTCATTTCCGACAGAACAGAAAGAGTTTTTACTTCAGATTTATGGTTAGAAAACCCAACATTTCCCTAGTGATTATGCTGCAATTTACATGGAGAATGTAGTCATTCTCAAAAAGCTTCTGTGTGTTCCTTTATACATGTTGTGTTTGATGGTAATAGATTGTTTATTTGTGACATTATAAAGCTTAAAGTATCCAGGGCTTGTTTTGTCCCTGTGTGAGATTAGGAGGAGTAACTGTTAGTTAGACCTTCGTTCACCCTGAGCTTTTGCTTAGCTATTCATGGACCATGGACTATTTATTATCTGAGGCCTGCTGCTTTTAATGACAGATGAGGAATAAATGCCACCTGGGAATCTCAAAGCCCACTTTCCATATTCTTCGATCTTGTTCAACAAGAGTATCCTGGGGGGTAAAGTTGGGGGGGGGGATGCTGACACAAAATATATACAAAAAGAAGCAAAGCTAAAATTGGAACTGATAGCAGGAACTGTTATAGGGCCTTTGCAAAATAAGCAAGTAAGCAAGCACTGATAAAAAAAAAAGAAAAAAATTAAGGGAGTCTGATTTATTTTCTACTGTCGGAAGAAGGTTGAGAATAGCTGGAGGTTGAGAAATTGTGGGGAAGTACAAGGGACCAGCTGTGACCAGAACAAAAGCAGAAGGTGGAGGCTGATGGTAATGGCCAGGGTTTAACAATTAAAAATCATCTCACTTCGGGGATATTTCCTGTTAGGATTGCTTTTCAATTTCCAGTTCAGCAACTTTTTGTAGAACATCAGTGCTTTTTAGTTCTTTGCATCCTTGGGGTAAAGATGCTGAAGTGGGATCTACTTGGTTTCTTGCCAGATTCCTGAGGAGTTTGACTTTAAACAAAGCATTTTCTTCTCCACCCCTGGGGACACATACATCTTCTCTCCTGATGTGAGATGTAGTTCTGGGAAGCATGACCCTTGCTCAGAAAAGGTAGTTTCCTATTGTGCCCATTTTCCCCAGACAAAGCCTATAATAAACCTCCCCCTCACCCCCACCACCCCCGGAGCATATTTTTACATGCATTTATAATCTGTCTTTCCCACTTCCCCTCCCCAATTGAACAATAACCAGAAATAAAAACATCGTCAAAAACATGCATAGTCCATCAAAACAAATTCCCACATTTTTGTAGTCATTCAGTCATTTCAGTCCTATTCTACTTTTCACGACCACATTTTGGGGGAATTTCTTGGCAAAGATACTGGAGTGGTTTGCCATTTCCTTCTCCAGCTCATTTTACAGATGAGGAAACTGGGGCAAACAGGGTTAAGTGACTTGCCCAGGGTCACACAGCTAATAGGTGTCTAAGGCACTTAGACATCACACCTGGCATTCTATCCACTGTGCCACCCAGTTGCCCCAATTCCCACATTGGCCATGCCTAAAAATGTCTTCAAATTCTAGGCCCATCATTTACCTCTCAGGCAGGAAGTTAGTGGCATGTGTCCTCTTCAGTCTTCTGGAATCATGATTTATCACATCACTGATCAGAGTTCTCAAGTCTTTCCAAGTTGTTTCTTCTCTGTATATGTCACTGTATACATTGTTATCCTAGTTCAGCTCACTCTGCTCTGGATCAATACATAGAGGTCTTGCCAGTTTCCTCTGGAACTTTTTCATTATTTCTTATGGTACACTAATATTCCATTACCTTCATAAACCATAATATGTTGAGTCTTTCCCCAGTAGGAAGATACCTCCTTAGTTTCCAGTTTGGGGCTACCATGAAAAGTGTGGCTTTAAATAGTTTTGTATTTATGGATTCTTTATTTCTTTCTTGATATCTTTGGAGTATGAGCCTAGTAGTGGCATAGCTGCACCAAAGGTTAGTTTGGCAACTGTTTGGGAACTTTCTGAGCAGTGTCTGGGAGGTGTATGGTACTAGAATTTTATCTATCTGCTTCCCCATAATATTGCTGATTTGGAATATAATAGGCTCAAAACAAAAAGCTGTTTCCCTGATTGCTCTTAACAGGGGAGGATTTCCCTAAGCTTACACCCCTGGTCTCGTAAAGGTGAGGAAACAGACACATGGGTCAGTAATAAAAGCCAGCATTTGCACCAAACTTTCAGGTTTGGAAGACATTTAATAAATATTAGTTCATCTGTTCCTCACAAGCCTGAAAGGTACATGATATTATTTTAACCCCCATTTTGCAGGTTAGGAAACTGAGGCAGACAGAGGTTAAATGACTTACCCAGAGACACTCTGCTGAGAAGCATCTGAGACTGAATTTGAACTCAGGTCTTCCCGATTCTAGTTATAGTGCGCTCTTCGCTTTGCCACCTAGCTGCCTTGAACGTATCAGTAGTTACTGATGTCTGATCAGTTGCTTTTGACAAATATTACCATCTGTGATCTCCATCTGTCCCTTCTTCCTCACACTGATGAGAATGCAGGATTGAGAGCATCCTTGTTGAAAACAAGAAAATGGAACAGTCAGACTTTTACCGACTATTTCCTAGAACAGAACATATCTCACACATAACTTCCCGAAAGCTGTAGAAAATATGAAATCTCACTGTATTCATTATTTGTTGATTATTAAAATTTTTCTGACTTGGTAAAAACTTCAGAAATGAAGCCTCAAAGGTCCTTTAAATACTTTCATTTTCAGATGATGTATTAATTGTCTGGATTCTGGGAATGCTAAAAGGGCTTTCTCAGTGAGATACACACTACCTCAAAAAGGATCAGCCTAGCCATCCACACTGGACAAAAACAAAGTAGATAAAAAATGCATGCTTCTCAAATTATGACTTGCAATTGGATGGGTAGCTCAATGGGTTAGTGACACAGTTGAGGGCTGAGTCTGGATTCAGGAGTGGGTGTATCCTGAAAAGGGAATAGGATTCAATTTGTCCTCTTTCTGCATAAACTGAGGGATATGGGGAATGATTTTGCAAACTCATTTTGATCTATTTCCAGTGAAAGTTGGGGGAGGAGCCAAGGATTAAGAGAGATGAGAGTTAATTAATTTTAATTATTTTTTCCCAGAAGAAAAAATAATTCTCCTCAAAATATCTCTGAGACATGAGTCAGTAAAGACTCCAAAGAAGTAGAAGCAGGTAGCCATTTTCTATCTCCCTGGAAGGTAGCAGTACAACCAAAACTGGGTTGATAAGAATACCATACCCATCAGATGGAAGTAGGGAGTGAGATGCTGGGACAAGAAGAACTCACTTCTATGAAGAGAGGAGGGAGTAAGTTCCATCAAGCACACACACAGATAGGCCCCTTAGGCTAATGAGTGATCAAAAACTCTGCCAGCTTTATTCATCAGGGCTACCTGGTAGTTATGTTTATATAACTTTATATAGTTTGGTTTTTATATTACATAAAATCATAGATTTGGTCCTGGAAAGGAATCTTACAACTCCCTCATTTTACAGATGAGGAAATTGAGGCCCTGAGAAATTAAGTGCAATATCACATAGGGCAGCTAGGTGGTGCAGTGGATAGAACACTGGCCCTGAAGTTGGGAGGATCTGAGTTCAGATGTCACCACAGACACCAGCTGTGTGACTCTGGGCAAGTCACTTAACCCCAATTGCCTTAAACAGCTGGGGATATCTCTAGTTATTCTGATATATATCTTTCCACTGGACCCAGATGACCCTAGAGGAGAGAATGACCTTGCACAGCCCTCCCTCACTTAAATCCAATTCACTGCAAATCATGACATTACCCCCAATAAGATGGTCTCCTTCAAGAGTGAAGGACAAACAATAATATCATACATCTACTAAGTGTCTGGGTCAGGATTTGAACTCAGGTCTTCTTGACTACAAGTCTATCCACTATGTCACTTATCAATAACATTTTAATCATATGTATTGAAACTCTGGACTCATTCTTCCAGAACAGGGCTGGCTACACCTCCCCTGTGGGTTCTAGAGAGTTCCCTAATGGGCTCTCTAATCTTGACTTCAAGAAATTGACTTCACAAAGTATAAGAAGGTTGGGACCTGGTAAAACACCAAAGTATCTGAAAAAGATCTGGGGTTTTAGTGGACTACAAATTTAGCATGAGTCAACGGGGTAATATGAAAGCCCCCCCCCAAAAAAACCTATTATAATCTTAAGGAAAGAGACTGATAAGCTACAAAGTTCCCAGAGGACATGTATCATCAGCTTGAACCCCCATCCAGTGTGATCTTCCCACTGTTAATTGCCAATGATCAGCACCACAGTTCCACTTAAACAATTAGCATCAATTACCTTTTTAGAAAAGGATATTTACTTCAAAGATACAAGAAGAATAGAAGTATGAAAATTCTCAGTCTTTCAATGCCCAGCATCAGGGAGACACACTCTCCTCCATATTTTCTATACCACCTCCATCTCTGGAAAAAAATAGGCTCAAATTTAAAATTATTTCTACACAGCATTTGTTTACCCAGCTCATGTGCAAATACTGCATGACTGATGAGTGGATGAGTCCGCATCTCTGTGGCTGTTGCACTGGCCCAAGCAAGTTGCTTTGGCTATTGCCCCTCACCATTTAGCTTCTGACAAATCTCAGCCTGGACTCCAGTTTCCAGACTTCTGGTGCTGTGATTCCCCAGCCTGTTAAAAGCTCATGGTTAGCTCCAATTTCTTTGCCTAAAAGGAATAAAGAATGGAATAGTAGAAATAGAATCAACAAGTCACATGGCCTTGATTGGGTAATAAAGTCCTAAGGACCCTCTTTCCCCATTAAGGACCTAGTTCTTGCCTTCTCACTTGAACATAGATAGGAAACGAGGCCATTTAGTGCCTTTTGAATGTACCCCCATTCTAACCAGCAAGCCAAACTAATAGTCCAGTTCTTCCTTACTTGGTTAGTAGCCCAGAACCAGTCACAGCAAATCTGAGTATGCTCTTAAATCCATATGGGGACTGGATATGCTGAGCATTCTGTGAATATTCATAAGGATTGGGCTCATTGGCCAATCCTCTCTGTTTGCCCATAACCCATAGACCACAGTTTGCTCAGCCTTTCCCCAATTATGGGGAACATTCTTTGTTTCCAGTTCTTAACTGCCACAAAAACTGTTGTCATGAAAATGTTTTTATATATGAGACTTTGTGTGGTACAGAGATAAGAACACTGTCTCTGGAATCAGAGGACCTCTGATCAAACTGTATCTTTTATACTTACTACCTGTGTGAGCCTGGACAAGTCACTTCAGCTGCATGGTCCTTGTTTTCCTGATTGGTAAAATGAAAGGATTAGATTATATATCCTCTGAACTCCTTATTAGCTCTGGATTAATGATTCCATGATTCCTGGGGTATATGCCTAGCAGTAGATATCTGGACCACAGAATATGACCAATTTATTTACATTTTAAAGCACAGTTCCACATTGTTTTCAAGAACAACCAGAACAGTTCACAGGTCCACCAACAGTATATTGGTCTGCCTGTCTTTCCTCAACCACTCCAACATTATTTCCATCTTTTGTCATCTTTGCCAATTTGCTGGGTGTGAGTTGAAACTTCAATGTTGTTTTAGTTTGCATATCTTTTATTTGTGATTTGGAACTATTTTTCAGAGATTGTTAACTACTTGTAATTCTTCTTTTGAGAACTACTTGTTCATATCTTTTGATCTCTTAGATTTACGGAAAGACGTGGGCAAGTATTACACAGGATTAAATGACCTGGATGTGTTGTGTTCTGTGTTGCTCAGGGGGAGTACACACACTGATGTATCAAAGTATCCACTCTCTACCTCTTCTGGTCAGCCCTAAGTTAAGTTTTTTATTTCAAATCTTTTAAAGATGCCTTTTCTATCATTCAGTTCAAAAGTCTGCAATTGTCGGATTTTCTTTGTTTCCTTATGAAGTTATATTCTAGCTGTTTTTTTAAAACGAATCCATCTTTGTCTTCCTTTCAAAATTTCAAAACAAGTCTTTAAAAGGGACAGCTAGGTGGCACAGTGGGTAGAATGCCAGGCTTGGAGTCAGGAAGTCTCATCTTCCAGAGTTCAAATTTGGCCTCAGACACTTACTAGATGTGTGACCCTGGGCAAATCACTTAACCCTGTTTGTCTCATTTTTTCATCTGTAAAATGAGATGGGGAAGAAAATAGCAAACCACTCAGGTATCTTTCTAAAGAAAACCCTAAATAGGGTCATGAACAGTCTGACACAACTGAAATGACTAAACAAAAAAAAGTCTTTAAAAATGTCCTTATGATGGGTGCAATAATGTTAGTAGATCTCCACACTTAAGATATTGAGTGTGAATTTACAAATATTGATTTCCTTATGAAGTTCATTTTACAAGGAAGCAAAACTAATGACTTTTTTAAAAAAATAATAAACATTTTTTATTTACAGCAGCTCTCTTTGTGGTGGCAAAGAATTGGAAATCGAGGGAATGCCCATCAATTGGGGAATGGTTAAAAAAGTTGTGGTATATGAATGTAATGGAATACTATTGTGGCGTAAGAAATGATGGGCATCTAGCTGTGTGACTCTGGGCAAGTCACTTAACCCTTATTGCCCTGCAAAAAAACAAAAAACAAACCCAAAACAAAACAAAAAAAGAAATGATGAGCAGGCAGATTTCAGAAAAACCTGAAAAGACTGATGTTGAGTGATATGAGAAGAACTAGAACATTGTACACAGTAACAGTAACATTGTGTGATGATCAACTGTGATAGATTTGGCTCTTCTCAGCAGTGCAATGATCCAAGACAATTCCAAAGAACTCATGATAGAAAATGTTCTCCACATTCAGAAAAAAGAACTGTGGATTCAAACTGTGGATTCTGAATGCAGTATACTTTTTGACTGTTTTTTTTTCTTTTTTGAGATTTTCCCCTTGTGCTTTGATTCTTCTTTCACAATATGACTAATGCAGAAATATGTTTAATATGACTGTACAGATATAACCTATATCAGATTGCTTTCTGTCTTGGAGAGGGGGGAAGGGAAGGAGGGAGAAAAATTTGGAGCTAAAAATCTTATGAAAACAAATGTTGAGAACTATCTTTACATGTAATTGGAAAATAATAAAATACTTTTATAATAAAAATATAATTAAAAATTTAAGAATAATAAAAATTTTTATTTGTAGTTTTGAGTTCCAAATTTTCTCTCCTTCCCTCCCTTCCCCTCCCCCTCCTTGAGGTGATAAGCAATCAGATGTGGATTATACATGTGTAATTAATTATGTAAAACATTATCATATTAGTCATTTTGTATAAGAAAACTTGAAAAAGGGAAAAAAGAAAACTTTAATAAAAGAAAAAATGAAAGAAAGTGAAATATAGCATGCTTCAGTCTGTGTTCAGTCAATATCAGTTCTTTCTTTGGAGGTAGATAGTATTGTTTATCAATAGTCCTTTGGGATTGTGTTGGATCATTGTATTTTTGAGAATAGTCTTTCACAGTTCTTCATCAAACAATATTACTGTCTTTGTGTATAATGTTCTCCCGGTTCTGGTCACTTCATTATACATCAGTTCATACAAATCTTTCCAGGACTTTCTGAAATTATCCTGCTTGTCATTTCTTATGGCACAATAATATTCCATCACAATCATATACCATAGTTTGTTTAGCCATTCCCTAATGATTGGCATTCCTTTGATTTCCAATTCTTAGCCACCACAAAAAGAGCTGCTATAAATATTTTTGTACAAATAGGCCTTTTTCTCTTTGCGGGGATGTCTTTGGGATATAAACCTAGCAGTGGTATTGCTGGATCCAAGGGTATGCACAGTTCTATAGCCCTTTGGGCATAGTTCCAAATTGCTTTCCAGAATGGTTGGATCTTTTCACAAAACTAATGACTTTTACTTAATAGTGTTAGCAAAGGCAGTGTGGTGGAATAGAGTGTTTGGGTATGAAATCAGGAAGACAGATTCAAATCCTTCATCTGAGACTTACTAGTTATATGATCTTGGGTAAGTCACAAATATCCAGTTGACTCAAACAGCCGTTGAGGAACTTATCTACTAAGTGAACTCTCCCTGTACATGCTGCCACATTGACCAAATCATAAATTTCTTAGGTATTAGCCTATGATAGTTTCTAAGAAAATATTATCTTTATAATATCTCCTTGGCTATAATGCTCCTTCATATAGCTGACATTCTGAGTCAGACTGAAAGATGCTCAAGATAAATCTATTTATAAAGCATTAGAAGGTTGTTAACTCACATTAGGGTACATCCAGGGAGTTGCTAAGAAAGAGAAGGTTTAATTAATCTAAACTCCAGAGTATTTTACAGAAAGATAGAATTCAGAAGCTAAGAAAAAGAACATTTTCTAAAGAAGTAAGGGCAGATGAGTCAGGACCTCTGTCCTAGTTGTCTTTGTCTTTTCCTCCAGTGTTCCACAGAGATATATCATTGTCACTAGAATTTTGTAAGTACTCAATTCTTCAGAGAATTGAATGATGTTCTATATCTACTTGGTGATTTAAAAAAAAAACTGCTTAGTTTTTTGGTAGACACCTGCAATATTTTCAGTGACAAATATGCACATGGATTTTTTTGCAAATCTTGTATATTTCAGTGAAGATCAACTTTAGCAAATCTTACAGGACCACATGATAAACTACAACTTCCTTTGAACTCTCCAAAATCCAACTCAACATGAAGGGGTCTGATGTTTTAAGAACTTTTTGAAAATTATTTTCAAATAATTTATACCATTTATAAGATTTTAGCCCTTTTGACTTTTGGCCCACCCTGGGGGGTATTTTGATGTTTCATGTAGTCATTAGCTTCCTCTTGACCAATTCTAGTTTTTAAGGAGTGATTTTCTTCAGTGAGGTTTAGTACCTCTTTTATCAATCTATTAATTCTCTTTTTATAATTTTCCCTAATTTCTCTCCTTATTTTTCCCAACTTTCCCTTTACTGCTCTTATTTGATTTTTAAAATCATTTTTTGTTCTTTTAAAAACATTCTTTAACTCTTCTAGGAATTCTTGTTGGACTTCTTTTTTTATCGAGGCTTTGCTTATATGTATTTTTAAGTCATTGCCTTCTTCTGAGTTTGTGTCTTTAGCTTTTATATCTTCATAGAAGTTTTTTATGGTCAAGTTTTTGTTTTATTTGCTCATTTTCCCAACCTATTTCTTGACTTTGACCTTTATGTTAGAGCTGGGTTCTTCTCACCTATAGGAAGGAGATGGTTAGCCTGAGCTGCTCTAGCTAGATCTGGGGACCTGTAGATTTTCAGTGTTCCCAAAGTGGTGTGATCTGGGGAAGAGTTCTGATCACTATCCTCCTGGTCTGTGCTCTCATCTTTACCCAGGTAGGGCTTCTGCTCCCTTCTGGCTATAGATAATAATGACTCCTCTCCACCATGGAACTACAATCAGAAACTGGGTAATGGGTAGAGGAGATGCCAAATGGCCCCATTACTGAATCCAGTGCTGGCATAGGCATCCTCTGTGATATCTTTCTCACAAGGTGTTTAGTCCCCTTACTTTCCTTGGGTGCTATCACTCTTGGTGCTGCCATTGCTTCTGCTTCTTCTGCTGCTGTTGCCACTAATCCATGCCTTCTGGTCAGTATTCACCCCAGTGTCCACAGGCAGATCTTTCTTTCAGTCCTTTTAAGCCATCCTAAACTGGAAAAATGAGACACTATGGCTTTTTTTTCAGGGCAATGAGGGTTAAGTAACTTGCCCAGGGTTACACAGGTAGTAAGTGTCAAGTGTCTGAGGTCGAATTTGAACTCAAGTCCTCCTGAATCTGGGGGCAGTGCTTTATCCACTGTGCCACCTAGCTGCCCGCAACACTATAGCTTTTTAAAAAAAATTATCTCACTCAGAATTTGATTTGAGGTGGCTCGTTTGTTTTTAAAATTATTTAGAGGGTTGGGAGAGCTCAGCAGAAATGCTCAATTCTTTCTTCCATGTTGTCTCTACTTCTAGGCATGTATTTTCATGGAGAACTAATTGAAAAATAACTGGAACTGGCTGAAGTGCCTTGTCAGCTAACCCTTTTTCCTTTTGTCTTCCCATTCTCCATTCCTGAAACTCACTGAGAAGATGGACTTTTAAAGCTGGGGATGGATCTTGGGGATGGAAGGGTAGCCAAATCATCCTTATTCCACAGGGGTAGCATGTGCTGGCATTATCTTTTCCACAAATTTCACTCACCTCTTCTTTATGCTTTAAAAGCTGGTTGCTCAATGTCATCCAGCCATCTTTAAGTACTTTCATCTTCACTTATATAATCTTTCAAATATACTCTGTTACATTCCTTAATCTCTCAAATCCTCTATACATAATTTCCTGCTTGTTGCTGACTGTTTTTCATTCAACCGTATTATGCTTTGTCTAAGCCAGATGTTTTTATTATTCAGTGGCATGCATGACCAAGTCTTACAGTGGTAACTGTTTCTTGGAGTGCATTTTAGTTCCTGTAGGTATCTTTCCTACCACATTCATTTCCCTTAATTCAACTTAATGTCTTTTCCTTTGTGTCTAATTTTAGCCATGTAACCAAATTTGGTTTGGCATATTCCCTGTAAAAAAAAAATCCTTTTTGCCAACGTTCTTTTTATATTTGCTGTAGCTAGAGGTATAATGGAAAGAATGCCAAATCTGGAGTCAAGAAGACCTGGATTTGAATTCCAGCTCTAACACTAGTTTTGTAACCATGAGCAAGTCATAATCTCTTGGGCTCTTAGCTTCATCATCTCTAAGAGGAGGCTAATAATACCTATAATAACTGCCTCATAGAGTTATGAAGATCAAATGAGAGCACATATGTAAAGTGCTTTTCAAACTTTGAAAATGCTATTTAAATGGGATTTTGGGGTTATCATTTCTAGACAAGTGAAGATCACTGAAGTATACTGGAAAAGATTAGGCAGATAAGTTGTGAGCGTGGAGAACTTAAGGGCAGGGACCCTTTGAAAACAGGGTTTTTTTTGCCTTTCTTGTATCAATAAGTATAGAAAAATCACTGCTTTTGCTGTATCCCATAGGTTTTGATATCTTGTCTCATTATTGTCATTCTCTTTAATGAAATTGTTGATTTTTTCTATGGTTTGTTCTTTAACCCAATCATTCATTCAGATTAACTTGTTTAATCTTCAATTAATTTTGCCTCATCCTTTCTTTTTTTTTTTTTTAAGTGAGGCAATTGGGGTTAAGTGACTTGCCCAGGGTCACACAGCTAGTAAGTGTTAAGTGTCTGAGGCTGGATTTGAACTCAGGTACTCCTGACTCCAGGGCTGGTGCTCTATCCACTGCACCACCTAGCTGCCCCCTTCAATTAGTTTTGAATCTATGGTTCTATGGTCCCTTATTAAATATAATTTTATTACATTGTGATCTGAAAAGGATATTTTTAATATTTCTGCTTTTGATCTCTCGTGGGGTGGAGAGGGAAGAAAAAAGAGAAAATTTACACAATAACTTTGTTGTATATTTAAAAGGAATAGCAAATTGTACAAAGTAGATTTTCAGTTTCATGTGCAATCATCCTTTTTATTATATTATGTTATGGAAATGCTTGTTTTATTCCATAAATTAAAAATAAAATGAAATTTTAAAAATTAGTATAGACAGAGTAAGTACTGCCTTTTTATAACAGAGCTCTAACACATAGAGTTCTTTAAAATTTCCAAAGTTTTTTATATATGTTAACTCATTTGACCTTTAAAAACTTTTAAAAATTGAAAAATTTAGACACATCCATTTAGATGATTTAGCTGATTTTTTTTTTGCATTTTTTTTTTTTTGCAAGTGAGGTGCCACACTTTGTAGTCAAGATGGTGAGGTGAACAGGAGCAAAGCAACCCAGTTCCTTCACATATACTCCAGAAAAATAAAATAAAAGATCATCAGATTCAACAATAATTAAAAAATAAAGAAAGAAATTTCAATGAGTACCTTTATCTGGAAAAGGAATCACTAAAGTCTGTGGTGAGGAGGGGGAGGCGACCAGAAAAGCCCAGCCCTCAGAGGTCTTCCAACTGCCAAAGCCTGGAGATGCTCTAGGCAAGGAATCCCACAATGGTCAAGCACATCCTAGCCAGAAGACCTAGTGGTCCAGTAAGGTAGGACCCAGGGTGTTTAAGTACCCAGAGAAAACAGACCAGGCCGTCAGCTGGCAAAGTCAAAAAAGGTGAAATCAATACACAAGGCTTAGGAACTCTGAAAAAACTGAACACTCCTGAGAACTGTGAAAAGCTCATCACTGAACCTGGATCTATAGGTGTGCCTGGGACTTTGTATACAACAGATACCAGCCACAGGAGGGCCAGGAACAGGACCTCAGAAAATACAAATTCAGAACATCCAAGAGTCCACCATCCCACCCAAGTATGCAGGAACAAGAAGAGCCTGGCCCTGATAAAAAATCTCAAATCAGGAAAAAAAAATCTTGAAATATGAATAAACTGAAGAAAATACCAACAATGAAGAAATTGTATGCATCCACGAACATCCAGGACACAAGCCTAGAGTGACATTACACTGACTGTGGGCAAAGCCTTAGATGAAAGTAGTAGTAGGCCTCCACCAGTCGTGGACAACCATGGATTAGTGCCTTGAAGAGCCACAGGTCACAGTGTGGCTGTGCAGTCTGATACAGGAGCTGCAGCTCCTGAGTGACTTTATAACCGGTAACTGCCCCATGCTGTGTTGTATCCACCCCATGAGGAGTAGCTGGAGTGTCCTCTCCAGGGCGCTGGCCTGGGCAGATCAATATGTAAAACAAGCTGTTACCCATGCAGCAGGTTTTCCCTCTCCGAGGCATTGGTGGATCCAAAGGAGAGGCAGAGCCAATACAGTTTGGCACCACTGCTGCCGCAGGAGTTGCCAGAGGGATGTGATGTCCAACATCCAACTGCCTAAGGGACTCTGACTCCTGATTTTTCCTTGAGGTTAACTCCTGAAGCCTTTCCCATATATGGGTATAGCTGCAAGGCAGTGGAGGTTTAAAATCAGGGTTTTCCTTCCCCTAGGCGAGTTGCCTGCCAATGCTGACGAGCCCCACCTGCCGAAGGGACTGGTTTTGAGGCGTCAGTGACTCACCTACGCCCCTTCTCCTGTTAGTGGAAACAGTTCTGCCACCAGAAGGCCAGGAATTGGGCTTCGGTTGTCAGAGGCTATTTGAGAAGCACGCCATTAGAGCATTTTATAGAGAGTGGGAGCTTACCCCCACTCCCACCCCGGCATGACAAATCTTTGGAACCTAGATGAAAGTATGGCCTGCTTTTCCTTATGGTTTATAAGAATTCCTTAAAGAGATGAAACGAGATTTTTTTAAAAGGGATATTATAAATGAATTGAGAACTCTAGAGGAAAGGGTTAGAAGAAGAAGAAGAAGAATCAGGCTTATATAAGATATGGAAAATCTTAAAAAAGTAACAGACTCCCTATTAAGAATGGACCAAACAGAAATAAATGACTCCATGAGACAACATAAAATATTAAAAGAAAATTAAAAATAGAAGAAAATTACAGTTTATAACAAAACTGATCTAGAAAATGTTCAAGGAGAGATGACCCTAAAGAATCAACTACCAGAAAAAATATGACCAAAAAACCCCCCAAATCCCAAACTCATGAATACTATATTCCAAGAAATCATGAATAGAAATTGCTGAAACCTATTAGATCCAGAGGGAAAAGTGAAAATAGAAAGAATCCACCAATCACCTTCTGAAAGAAACTTAAAATGAAAAATCTCAAGAAAGTCAGTCAAAATACAGAGCTTCTGGATTAAGGAAAAAAAATACTGCAAGTAACCAGAAAGAAAGAGTTCAAGTACCAGGGAACTACAGGACCACAAAATACTTGGCAGCTAACATTTTAAAGAACAGGAGTTTAGAATAAGATATACCAAAAGCAAAAGATAATGGCTTAAAGTTAGGTGGCACAGTGGATAGAGCACCAGCCTTGAAGTCAGTGGGACCTGAATTCAAATCCTGCAACAGACACATACTACCTGTGTGACCCTAGGCAAATGACTTAACCCTGGTTGCCTCAAAAAAAACAAGAAAAAAAGATAAAGGCTTACAATCAAGAATAACTTACTAGCAAAACTGAGTATAATCCTATAGTGTAAAAAATAGACCTTTAATAGAATTGAGAAATTCCAAGCATTCCTGATGAAAATGGCAGAGTTTGAATAGCATCTTTGAAAAGCAAACGCAAGAGTCAAGAGAAACCTAGAAAGGTAAATACATTGGAGTAATTAGAAAGGACTCAACAATGAAGTGTTTATTGTCAAATGGAGGAAGAATCCTAAAGTCTTCAAGGGTCAGAGAGGGAGTCAAGACAACTAGAGGGCCTAGGGGTGGTTTTGTTCTGCCTTAATCTTAAATGAATAAAGAATAGGGAGGGGGAAAGGAGTAGAGTAGGAAAGAAAGAGGGAGAAAGGGGGAGGAACTTGCCGTTTCCACATAATTGGATTGCTTGAGAAAAATATTACATAAACTTGGAGGAAGGGGAGGGGGGATTGGGCCTCCTATTAGCCTCATTTTCCAGGCAGGAACAGGGAGAAAGAAAGGGAAGCATGAGAGGAAAAGTAAAATAAGGGAAGAATTCATTAAAAGTAAAAAAAACTCCAACTTTGAAGGGTGTATTGTGAAAGAGTTAGTAAAGGAAATTTTTAAAAGGGCAAAAATCTGTGATTGGGGTCTGGGAGAAGGAAAGACAATTATAGAGAAGGGGTAAGGAGAGGAAAAAGTATGAGGATAGGGTGGAGAAGAACTTATAATTAACTGAGATACTCTGGGGGTCCCTATCCAACTATCATTTACACAAAGGAGTCCATTTTTTATCACCCCGTCAGGGTTCTATGGGGTTTTTGATAATGCCATAAGCTTGGGCTCCCATTCTGTTATATTCTCCTCAAAGTCTTGACACTTACTAGCTGTGTGACCCTGGGCAAGTCACTTAACCCTCATTGCCGGACCAAAAAAAAAGCTATTTCCTCCTCAATGTCAGTTGTCATCTTCATCCTTGTATGTTGATTGACCCAGTGACTAGCACCCCAATATCATTTAACAAATTAAAATCAATTAGCTTTTACAAAGGAATGTTGACTTAGAAGATATAGCAAAAACAGAAGTAAAAACACATCTCCAATTCCCCTTACTGTCCCTTTTGACACCTTGGTCCTTGGAGAGAATGGACTCAAACTTAAACAGCTATTACAAGGCATTTATTTCATTTACACCAAACTAACTTCTGAATGGAGCATAGCCATTTGCTCCTCTTCTTGAAGGAAAATGACATCATACTTCCAGCTCCATCCACTGTTAGGCTGGATCCCATGGATCCCTCCTCTGCACTATACAGTGCACTGGGATTGGCTGCTGGAAAACTCTGGCATAGACTTCTGTCACTGAAGTTCTGGCCCTCCAACCTTCAGAATCTCTCAATGCTCTTTCATCTAAGAAAAGGAAAGAACAGAAACAATAGACAGAATTGATATAAGTGCCTTGGGAAGTAAGGCAAACAGGGTTAAGTGACTTGTCCAGAATCACAAAGCTAAAAGTGTCTGAGGCCAGATTTGAACTCATAAAGGTCACTCACTGCATTCTAGGACAATGCCTTTTGTCTTGCTGATGGACTTTGATGACTCTGGAGGAAAGAATGAGGCTGATCACTCTACAGTAGCATTGCCTTACTTAAATCCTATTCACAGGCAAGTCAACACATCACCCTCATGATGTCATTGGTCCTCTTCAAGAACAAAGGATCAACAACAACAACAACAAGAACAAATGCTGTGGGGTGTCCAAGTTGGGAAGGGGAGCCTCCACTCAAAGGTTTACTTTATTTTGTTGTGCTCACTCTCTTGTGCCCAGGAAACAGAAAGTGACCAATTTAGCCAATTTGTGTCTTTTATATGCTCATTCTGTTCCAGTTCAGCTGATAATCACAAGGCTCCTATTCACCCCACAGCAAGTAGATAAGCAACAGACATAGGCTACCTGTGCATTCTCCAAAGTCGACATCGTGGATTATACCAAGAAGAGCACACTGAGCATATTCATAAGGACCGGATTTGTATTCGCCAATCTCCTATTACATTATGAATCTGATGGGATGAACTCACCAATAAAATTTCAAAGGATAGCAGAATAAGATTAGAAAAGCAGAATCTAACAATATATTATTTACAGGAAACACATCCGAAACAGAAAGATTCACACAAAGTTTAAATAAGGAACAGGAATAAATTTTATTATTTTTCAGATTAATTTTTTTAAAAGCAGGGGGAACAAGAATGGTCTCAGACAAAGCAACAGTAAAAATAGTCATGATTAAAAGATATAAACAGAAAATTACATTATTCTTTATGGTACCATAGATGACAAATTAAAATGAATATTTTTTTTGTTTTTGTAGGGCAATGAGGGTTAAGTGACTTGCCCAGGGTCACACAGCTAGTAAGTGTCAAGTGTCTGAGATCAGATTTGAACTCAGGTCCTCCTGAATCCAGGGCCGGTGCTTTATCCACTGTGCCACCTAGCTGCCCCCTTAAATGAATATTTAATATAAATGTATCAGATGACATAGCATCTAAATACTCAAGGGAAAAATGAATCAATTTAGAGAGAGAAATATTCAATCTGTAATATTTGGGGACTTCAATGTACCTTTTTCAAAAGGACAAACCTAACAAGAAGATAAATAAGAAAGAAGATAAGAACCTGAACACAATTTTAGAAAAGATAAGTAAAATGGATCCCTGATAATTAATAAATGTGAATAGAGAAGTATATATGTATTTCTCAGATGTGAAGAGTCCATTTGCAAACACTGACCATGTATTAGAGCATAAGAAACCTTTTAAATAAGTGCAGAAAAACAAAAATATTAAAAACATCTTTGACTGGCCACAGTAAAATAAAACTAATATCTAATAAAGGATTTTTGAATAAAGTATTAAAAATTAATTGAATGCTAAATGACAATCCTAAAGAATTTATGTATCAAAGAACAAATCATAGAAATGATAGAAAATTGCATTGAAGAAAATGACAACAATAAGACCATATATCAAAATTTTGGAAATGTAGCTAAAACACTCCTAAGGGGGAAACATATCTCTAAATGATTTCATCAACTAAAAAAAGAGAACAAACAGGTCAATTAATGGGGTATGCAACTAAAAAAACCTAGAACACAAATGAAAAGCTAAAATAAAAATTCTAAGAATCAAAGAAGAGGGGGCGGCTAGGTGGCGCAGTGGATAAAGCACCGGCCCTGGATTCAGGAGGACCAGAGTTCAAATCCAGTCTCAGACACTTGACACTTACTAGCTGTGTGACCCTGGGCAAGTCACTTAATCCCATTGCCCCGCAAAAAAAAAAAAAAAGAAGAAGAAGAAGAAAATAAAACTTAAAGTACTATAAACATGTGTGTTAACATTTCTGTAATAAAAATTTTTAAAAAAAAATAATCAAAGAAGAGATTTTAAAAATGAAAGCAAAAAATTATTTATCAATGATTTATTTTTATTTGATAAATAAAACAGGGAGCTGGCTTTTTTTGAGGAAAAAAAATTTGAAGTAAGCAAATCATTCTTTAGACTGATTTTTAAAATAGCCAAAACCCAAATCTACATGATCAAAAATGGCAAAGAAGAAATCACCAAAAAAAATATGAAGAAAAAAAATGAAGGAAATTCTAATGAATTTCTAAGGCTGAAGAAATCAAATTGTCCCAGGCAAGTTCCCACATGGTCTGGCACTGATAATAGACCTAGCATGGCATGACAGAAAGTACCTAGGAATTTCTAAATAGTAAGTGACTGGGTGGCTAAATACCATGTAGATCTTAGACTATAATGTAGAACCCTGGAACAAAAGAATGTACATCTACAATTCAAGGTATCATGAAGATAGAAATGAATTTAGAGTCATAGAGCTTGGGTTCAAACCTTCACATAATAAATTATTACTTGTGTGATCATGGGCAAATAACTTCACCTCTCTGGATATCAGTTTTGGTGTGTTCTCTTTTTTGTATATTGGAAAGGTATAAAACCCCACATAATCAATAGCAAGTCCGCAGTAGATCAAATAACATGGCAAATATGGGTCACTGTCTTTTCAAAAAGTATTAAATCTTTCTCAGAAAAAAGCCAACTCTTCCTTCAATCTCATATCATTGAAACAAATAAAGCAACATATAATGGCAGCATAGGATATTGTGTAGTGAACTGTAAGGGGCTAAAATCCTAGCTAGTCTGTCTAAATCTAATGAGTGGTCGCCAATAAATTATAAGCTTTAGCAAGAGTTTAGACTTTTAAGCATTTATTAAGGAGAATAAGAATTTGGTGAAGAGAGAGAGAAAGAGGCCTAGATTCAGCTTTCTATCTCAGGGAGCCAACGTCTCCAGCTCCTCTCCCCGCTGAGGTCCTTGCAAAAAGCAAGCCTCACCCCATCTTTGAATCACAAGCCTCCTGTGAAACCGGGAACATCCCATCCACACGTGCACACATCTCCAAGCTAATTGGCTGGTAGCCTTGATTGACAGTACCCACGAGCAAACATCACTTCCTGATGCCAAGGAAAGGTTGCATGGCTTGCCCTCAGATGCCTTCTCCTCATGGCGGAGCTTTCCCACAGTAACGCTCCAGCAGGTGGCATCACTCCTATCGTTACAGAACAATGACAAAAGGGATAATTTTAGAGAAACCTGAGAAAACATATATGAACTTATGTAGAGTGAAATGAACATAAGAAGGAAAGCATTTTGTACAATGACAACTACATTATAAAGACAAATAACTTTGAAAAATTTATCTGTCTTACCAAATCAATGACCAACCATAATTTCAGAGAGCTGATGAGAAAAAGATTGCTACTCACCTCTTGACAGAGGGATAATGGACTCAAGATGAAGAATGAGGCATATATTTTTGGACATGGCCAATATGAACATTTTTTTTTTGTTGACTATGCACATTTGTTGAAGGGATTTTCTTTTTTTCTTTTTTCCCTACTTGGTGGTGGCAGGAGAAAAAACATATGCTTGTTAATTGAAAAAAAAATTGTATAAAGGAGCATTCTAAAAGTCAGGTAATAAAGTTCTTCTAGTGAATTAAGAAGAGAGCAAAAGCATCAATTTTGAGTTAAGGAGAAAATCTTAACTCCTAAAAATTTCCTTGGATATGGGAGTGCACTAGGTGAGAAGCATTTATGAGCCAGCCAGTTCACACTTTTATCCATGTTACATGATTTAAAAAGAGTACATTTAATGGCTTTGTAAGAGTGAACAAATAAGCACACACCTAAAAAGTAAACAGTTCTTTGGGCTTTTTTTAAAAGGCAAAAATAAACCCAAACTGATGGAGGCATAATGGCTACATGATTATGAGTGGTGATTTAATTAATACTTGTTTAATGTGAAAAAAAAAATAAATGAAATTATTAGAAAATATTTTCTACAACTATATACCAACATGTTTGACAAGTTAAATGAAATGAATAACTATAAAAAATACAGATATTCAGATAATAGAACAAAAAATTTAAAAATTTAAATAATTCAGTCTCAGAAAAAGAAATTGAAGAAGCCATAAATGAACTTCTGAAGGGAAAAAAGCCCAGAACCAGATGAATTATAAGTGAATTATATACAACATTCCATTAATAATTAATTTGGATATTACATAAAATATTGACAAAAAATAGGAAAAGAAAATATTCTACTATGAAACAAGTATGGTTTGAAACCTGAAGCAGAGAGAGACAAATCAAAGAAAGAAAATTTGTAGAACAATATCTCTAAAGAATACTAATCCCCAATGTTTAAATAAAATATTAGCTTAGAGGCTATTATTCATAAAAAGATTGTATATTTTGATAAAATAGGATTTATACAATGAATGCGAGGTTAGGAAAACTATATTAAACATAATAGGGTAAGGCAAGGATGTCCATTATTACCTTTATTTTTAAACATATTACTAGAAATGCTAGCTAGAGTACACAATAAGAAAAATAAATCAAGGAAATAAATACAGACAAGGTAGAAACAACTTTCACTTTTTCCAGATGATATGATGATCTACATAGAGAGTACTAAAAAGTCAACTAAAAATTCATTGAAATAAATAAGAACTTCAGCAAAATATCAGGCTATAAATAAGAACACACAAATCATCAGCCTTTCCGTATATTAACAACAAAATCTAGCTGTTAGGTGCCAACATTATGCAAACACCAGAGACAAAGAAAGGTAAAAACACAGCTTTTGCCTTCAAGGGACTCAAACTCTAATGAAGGATACAACTGTGTTCATACAAATGTACAAACTGTGTAAACAACTATGTACATACAAAATATATTCATGGAAAATGAGTGGTAATATCAGAGGGGGAACAATTAGCAGTGGGGCCAAGTGGCAGGGTGTAGGGGAAGTTCTCTTGCAGAAGGTTGAATTTGAGCTGAGTCCTGAAGGAAACTAGGGAAGCCACAGATAGAGGTGAAAAGGGAGAATATTCTAGGCATGGGGGAGAGACAAGTGTTTGCAAGGAACAGAAAAGAAGGCCAGTGCTGTGGAGAGGAGTAAAGTGTAAGAACACTGGAAAGGTAGGAAGGGGCCTCAGACTGTCAAGGGTTTCAAAAGCCAAACTGAAGATTATAGTGTTTATCCCAGAAGTAAGTGGGAACCACTGGAGTTTGTGGAGTGATGGAAGGGGCAGGGTTAACAGGGCCAATCACCTGGGTTTAGGAAGATCATATTGAAACTTGAGTAGAGGATGAAGTGGGGTGGGTGGGTGAAGCTTTAAGGCAAGGACACCAATGGAAAGGCTTTTGCAATAGTCCTGGCATGAGGTGATGAGAACCTGCACCATGGTGGTGACTGTGAGTGAAGAGAAGGGAAGATGGGAAGGTAAAAAAAAGCAAGTCAGCTGGGGCAGCTAGATGGCACAGTGGATAAAGCACTGGCCCTGTATTCAGGAGGACCTGAGTTCAAATCCCATCTCAGACACTTGACACTTACTAGCTGTGTGACCCTGGGAAAGTTACTTAACCCTCAATGCCCCATAAAAACAAAAAACAAAAAGTAAGACAGCAACAGATTGTGTAAACTGAATGAATGCGGGGAGGTAATGAGGAGGGTGGCATGGTGAGCGTGGGTGGCTGCAAGAATGGCACTGCCCTTGATAGTAATAGGGCAGTTAATAAGGGGGAAGCTTGAACTTTGCTCTGTTTCTCTTAGTTGAGGTCCGTTTGGGTCTTGGCACTACTTGCATCATGGCCTCAGTTTGTCCTGTGCTTCAGTGCTTAGGGAGTTCTGGGGGCCTAGAGCCTTGTTAGTTTTAGCTTCCTGTCCGGGAGGAGCCTTGTGCATGGTCTCTCCCCCCGCTTCCCTCCATCCCATTCCCCCTCCTCATTGCAACGATTGGAATGACGCCACCTGCTGGAGAGTTACTGTAGAAAAGCTTTGCCATGAGAAGAAGGCATCTGAGGGCAAGCCACGTGGCTTTCCTTGGCATCAGGAAGTGATGTTTGCTCGTGGGTACTGTCAATCAAGGCTACCAGCCAATTGGCTTGGAGATGTGTGTGCATATGGATGGGATGTTGTCAGTTTCACAGGAGGCTTGTGGGATGAAGGAGGTGTGGCTTGCTCTCTCTCCTGAGGACTCTTGTGGGGAGTAGAGCTAAAATGCGCTCTCCCTTTGATAGATAGATGAATCTAGGCCTTTCGCTTTCTCTTCACGAAATTCCTATTCTCCTTAATAAATGCTTAAAAGTCTAAACTCTTGCTAAAGCTTATAATTTATTGGCAACCACTCATTAGATATTTTAGACTGACTAGCTAGAATTTTAGCCCCTTACATCATGGAAACCCAACTGCTATTGAGCACAGTGCATTTGGGCTTCTAAGCAAAATGTCTTTGCCAATTGGAATGCATCATCAGGGCATTCAGTTATGAAGATGTCCTGGAGGATTCCACACTGATGACTCTGCCTTCATCTGACATGTGCAATAAGGTTCTGTGGAAAAAGCTGGTCATCCCAGATCAGAAGTACCATCAACTTTCCAAGGTTGAGGAAGGAGACAATAGTTTCTCCATAAGCCCCTCAGTTTCCAGTGTGACCAAATGAATAAGGCCCCAGTGGTGAAGGCCAAGGCAAGGCAAGTCATCATGAATTCTCTAATTACAAAAGGGACACAAGAGAGCATCCAGTGCTTTGAGCAGGGAGCAGAGCTGACAGATGCAGGATACACTCCCCATAAAGGCTTCATCACTGAAGAAGCCAAGTACCACTGTATGGTAGAGGCAGTCCATAAACTGAAGTTGCAAAATGGAGAAATGACAAAAGAAGATAGACTATGCAATCCACTTACAGAGAGAGAACTGATGGTATTTGAATATAGATTGAAACATATTTTGTTACTTACTTTATCAGAAAAACCTGGAAAGGCCTACATGAACTGATACAGAGTGAAATGTACTGTATACAAAATAATAGCAATAGTGTAAGATGATCTGCTGTGAATGACTTGGTTATTATCAGCAATGCAATGATCCAAGATAACTCTGAAAGACTTATGAAAATTGCAATCCATCTACAGAGAAAGAACTGATAGTATCTGAAAACAGATTGAAGCATAATTTTTTTGATAGTTCCTTAATCTTAAGTTTTAGTTTTGTCTGTTTTCTTTCACAACCTGGCTAATGTGGAGATGTTTTGCATGACTACTCATGTATAACTTATATTGAATTGCTTGAATTCTTGGGGGTGAGAGGAGGGAGAGAGGAAGAGAAGTTGGAACACAAAGTTTTAAAAAATCGATGTCAAAATTTATTTTTACATGTAATTTGGAAAAATAAAACTCTAAATAAAAAACAACAAAAAAGAAGATAGACTGACTGATTTAACCCAGTCCACTCCAAGTAGTATATCCTTCTTCTCCCAAGCAAAAGCCCAGAGGCTGGTTTACTCATGGATCTTCTGCTTCCTTACCTGGCCTAGATGTCAGCAGCATGGACTCTGGAAATGGAGATAGAGACAAACCCTCATCTGAAAAATGGAGCCTTTTTGGACCAAGAACCCTTCAGAAATCCAACAAGGGTTTCAGTGTCCAGTGGTACAAAGGTACTCAGAAGCCATCACCAATGGAACTCTTTCGGGTTCAGGCTACTAGAATTGCAGAAGACCCAGAAGCCTTAAAGACACCTAAAATGGACTTTCCAGTGATGGAAGGAAAGAAACAGCCTTCACAGACCCATAACCTAAAACCAAAGGACATAAATGTGTTGATTCCTATAGGGTTCTAAAGCTTCCTTTTCATGTGAGCGAAGTTGCTTTCCCTGGTGAACCACTGCTATGTAGAGAAGGTATCTTAGACTTTTCTTTCTTCCCATCCACCTTGCGCTTGACATAGGAAAGATGTCATCCATTTACAATTCTGCCAAGGATAATATTCCTGCTGATTGTTTCTTTAAGTATTTATAGCAAAGCCTGAATCTTTCTAATGCAGGAAGACCTATTCTCTAAAGTCCCAAAGTTGATCTGAATAACTTCTCAAAGTATAGTTGATCACAATCAGCTACTGATCTATAGAACTAGATTGCAAGGGACAAGGGAAATAATTAAAATCTAGTAGACTTTGTTCTGCATATATATATATATATATATATATATATATATATATATATATAAGATAAATATTTTTTTGGTAGTTCTTTTCTTTGATAGAGAACATTACTATTTTCCATCTTCATAAGGATGATCATTGAAGTCATGGAGGCTGAGAAGATTACTAAGAGAGTATATAGAGGAAGGAGCCACAAAGGTCGAGTCCTTTCCTTGGGGGACACCACAGTTAAAGGAGGAAGTTAGCAAAGTCATTTAACTGAAAAGAAATGTAGGAGAGAAATAGGAGAGATCAGTATCTCAAAAACCCAGAGAGTCACCAGATGATTGACAGGGTCAAAGGTTGCAGAGAAGGCTAAAAAGATAAGAATTGGGAAGATGTAATTAGATCTGTCCATTAAAAAGATCACAGAGAAAGCAGTTCAGTTGATGAGGTTGGAAGCTAGACTGCAGAAATCCAGAAGAGAGTGAAAGGAGATGTAGAAACACCTATAATAGATGACTTTCTCAAGAAGTTTACCCTAAAAAGGGAGGAGAGATGTTAAACAACAGCTAGGGATGGCAGGGGCAGCTGGGCCTGGAGTTAAGAAGATCTGAGTTCAAATTTGACCTCAGACACTTACTAAATGTCTGACCCTGGACAAGTCACTCAACCCTGTTTGCCTCAGTTTCCTTATCTGTGTAAAATAAGCTGGAGAAGGAAATGACATACCACTCCAGTATCTTTGTTAAGAAAACCTAAACAGGATCACAAAGAGTCAGAGACAATTGAACAACAACAAAAAGGACAGGAAGCTCAAGTGAGGTTTCAGAAGAAGCAGATAGAGAAATTCTGATCAAAATAACCACAGAAGAAGAAAAAAATTTCAGAAAAATTAAATAACCAAGTTAAATAAAAACAAATTTCAAGAAATAAACAAAGATAAACATAGGATAAAAATAAGAGATAATGGGAATGATGAGCCCCACCCCATCCTGGATGGTGGAAGACAAACTCTGTCCTTTTTGAAAGTAGCCAGATTATTGCTGGAGTATGCCTGAGCCCAAGCTTGACCCTACACATGGAGCTGCAGCTTACCCTTGGACCACTTTGGATGACAGTGCCAACATGGTCACCAAGTTCCCATTTGGCATCAATAGTATTTTGTATCAGCGTGGTATATAGCCATATGGAGCCTTTATATAAGTGCAGAAATATGGGTTCTACTTGTATCAATAGATCCTAATCTCCTAAAATGCTTCAATAATATAGTGGAACAACCAAAAAACTGGTGGTATATTCAGAAATTGGTAGGGGTGATTTCTAATATTGAAAGTGGCAAAGTCCTTGAAAGATGCTAGCTTGATATTAAGTGTGATAATATCCCAAGAGAGAAGTAAGTGAAATATATTCCAGATGAAATAAATTCAGTGATCTGACAAACTATGGCCATAGTGACATTTCCACCATTGTTAGAAGGAGCTCATAAGTTTGATCTACTGATTTCCACAAAGAATTTGTAGTTCCTGAGAAATAGGAAGAGTTGGGGATGCCACAGTCTATTGCCAATTCTGAAGAGGATAAGCTTTGTCCTTGTACTACTACCACCCTCAAAGTGAATAAAATAGTAACCAATGAAATTCCCAGCAATGAAAACAGGCAAGGGGAAGAAAATAATGTACAAGAGATTCTCAAATATAGTCTATCTTAAGACAATTTAATTAGAGTTGGTGTATTTTATTTTGTTGGTTAAACTTAAATGGGAAAAGTAATATTCTGTTGGACTACACATAATTATTCTATTATCTATACATCCTTAGCTAACCATATGGCTGATATCATGAAATCAATTTTCATGATTTAGAGATTTTAGTGCTACATTTGAAAAAAATAGATTAGTGTAGAAGCATGGTATAATATTGCTCAAGAGATTAAGAATGTATAAAGAGACAGATGCTAAAATATAATTAATGGTTAGCCTCTGAATGTAGTAGGTCCTAGTGCAATGGATGACACTCCATGCCAAGAGTAAAGAAGATCTTAGTTCAAATCCAGCCTCAAACACTTAATAGGTGTGTGACCCTGGATAGGTCAGTTAACCTCTGTTTGCCTCAGTTTCCTCATCTGTAAAGTGAGCATAATAATAGCATCTACCTTGTAGGGTTGTTGTAAGGATCAAATGAGATAATAGTTATAAAGAGCTTATCAAAGTGCTTGGCATAATATAAGTGCTGTATAAATAGTGCTGGTCGTGGTGGTGGTGGTAGTAGTAGTTATTGTTCATAACTTGAGTAAATTTTTTAGTAAGAAGGTGGTAAGTATAAATTATACCAAAAGAGGTCTAAGTATTAGGGATTTTTGTTTTTTAATTTTTATTTTGATACAGAGTAACTAAAAATATATTGATATTAGGAATCCCATCAGTTTTTTGTTTTTGTTTTTTTAGTGAGGCAATTGGGGTTAAGAGACTTGCCCTGGGTCACACAGCTAGTAAGTGTTAAGTGTCTGAGGCCGGATTTGAACCCAGGTACTCCTGACTCCAGGGCCAGTGCTCTATCCACTGCGCCACCTAGCTGCCCCTTGGAATCCCATCAGTTTTAACAATGACTGTAACTCATTTTGTCATAGAAAATAGCTTAGCTATATACTGTTACTTTTTTGAAATACAGTGATTTAAATGCTGCTATTATCAATGTTTGTATAAGCCATGCTTATAATGTTATAGGTTTTTCTTCTCTTATTGACAGGACAAAACTGATTTTAAAAAATAGAGATCTTTTTATATTTTGCCCTAATTGAGCCTTAAATGTCTATAGATGGTGAAATAAAGTTAACTTTATATCTTTTTTCAAAATGAGAGGCTAGATCAAAATTTACTCTGCATCCATCAGATGACTCCAAAGAAGCAAGAGGTAGTATCACACTATCAGACAAAGCATAAATAAAAGTTCACAACATTATGTTATGCTGAAAGTAATCATAGATACCAAACCAATATTAACAGTAAACTTATATACTCCAAGTGCCATGGCATCTAAATTCATGAAGGAAAAAATAACTGAATTGCAAAAAGTCATAGGTATCAGCCAACAACAGCTGGACATTTCAACATTCCTCTCTCAGAGTTGGACAATCTAACAAAAAGATAAAACTGAGAAAAGGAACCAAACTATTTACTAAAGAACTTAGGGTTAGAAGATTTATGGTATCTTCTAAAGAGGTCACTAGAGAATATATGTATGGGTGTGTATCAACATCACATGATAGATACTTTTATAAAAATTAACTATATATTAGGGCACAGAGACAAATTAAAAAAAAGAAATACTAAATATATCATCTGTAGACCATAATGAAATAAAACAGCAATCAATTCAAGGGAGCACAAACAAAAGACACAGGCTTAAATGGAGGCTAAATAATGACATGCATGTTAGTCAATTAACATTTAATAAACATCTATTATGTGCCAAGTACTGTGCTAAGCAATGGGTCAAAAAATAAACCATAGAAAAGATAATTATGTGAAAGTAAATTATAATGATGAGACAACATAGCAAAATTTCTGCAATGCAGCTAAAACAGTATCCAAAGGAAAACATTATATTCCTTATTGAAGGAAAAAAGTTATTACTGTAATCTACAACTATAATCACAAGATCATCAGAAATAATTTTTAAATTATCATTATTCTAATCTAAGCACTGTCCTACTTGGAGAAAGAAATGTCCAAAACGACATTCTCCCCATGCCCTTATACGTGTCTCTCCAACACAGAATATTTTAAAACCACCTCATGGGCACAACCCTGGAAAATCATTCTCCTAAAACCATTTAATCATTCTTTGTAAGGATTCTCCCGTGGTTGGTCCCAAGTAACCTGAAATAATCAAGAAATGTTCTTCTCATTAACACTTGACTCCCTTCAAGAAGTAGAGGAAAGCAACAACCTTAAATAGATATGAGGCATTTCTCATCCTAAGTCAATTCATTTTCCCTGGGCCTTAACCTTTCTTTCTTGACCTTCTGCACACTTTCACAAACTATTTAGTACTGGCTATAAAATAGAAAACAATCAGCAAAACAGATTAAGGTACTCAATGTACAGAAGCAAATGAATATAGTAGTAGGGTTTTGTAATAGCTTTTTTGGCAAGGCTGGAATGACTGTCCCTGAGGAGGCCTAAGTTGATAAAGATCCTGAGAGTTGTATTTCTTCCCAGCAGGAGAAGAGAAGATCCTTATTGTGGGATCAGGACTGGGGAGGGAGAAGGAGAGAAAAGTTCCCAGGATAGCTGAAGTATGGAATATCTTTCTGAAGAAGGACAAGGAGGGGTGTGTGTGTGTGTGTGTGTGTGTGTGTGTGTGTGTGTGTGTGTGTGTGTGTGTGTGTGTGTGTGTGAGAGACAGAGACAGAGACAGACAGACAGAGACAGAGACACAGAGACAGAGAGAGACAGAGATAGAGAGACAGACAGAGAGAATGCAGGGTAGTGATAGAGGCAGTGATAGGGACCTAGGTATTGGTATCAGTAAATGGATGACTTTTCCCAGGAGTCTATCTCTAAGCCTCAGAGTTGGCTGGGGCCTTATTTCACTGGCCCAAAGTTCAGATTATTAAAACAACCCAGAGAACAATGACCAAGTGATTCCACTCTTCTTTTTTCCCTTTTGTTTTATTGCCCCTAGCAATGGACTCCAAGGTTAATTATTGAGGTTTGCTTTGCTATCTAAACATTTTGCTTGCAGGTTATTTACACTTTTAACAGTGGTTTGCTATATTAAGATAAGATAATGTTAAAGGCACCCTGAGTTTGTCTTTTTGCTATACAGACTGTGACAGAGGAAAAGGGAAACCTGTGGTTATTTGATTTTACCTAGTTCCACTGGCTGTGGGAACAGCATCCTGACTTGGCAATCAACTGACTGCCTGGATGCTTAAAGCAATTTATGAATGATATTTTCAATTTGTATTTTAAAGAATTTTTTTTAGCTCTACAGAGACAGGAAGCCACATGGAACTTGGACCTTTGCCCTATCCCCTCATGAGCTAATCATGTTATCTCTGAGCAGACTGGTCATTGCATGTGCCAGAAGTCTCTGGGGTTCTTTTCTCCACCTACTAGAGAAAGGCTGAAGCTCTGCTCAGCTAGACTTTTTGAATTCACCCCCAGCCATTATAATAGGAATTGGCCAATGAGCCAAGTCCCTTCAAATATGCACATACTATTGATGTTGCCATTTCCCACATGGAAGAGGCTTGCAACGCTGATTCTGAGAGAATCATGAAGGAGGTGCTTTGGAGAGACTTTGGAGCACAGCAACATCCTATAACTATTGATTAGCTATGGCTAGGGACCTTGAACTAGAACTAGTGGTTAGGAGGGGATTCTAAAGGTCTCAATCTCAGCCTTTCTTAATTTAACTTCTTCCTTTCTGCTAACTTCCTTCTGCTAGAGTTTGATAAACACAGACAGTGAGTACTGGAGTACAAACTCACTAACAAAAACTGCTGAGAAAACGCAAAAACAGTCTGGCAGAAATTAGGGTTAGATCAAGAGCTCACTCCATATACTAAAATGATCTCCAAATGTATACATGAAATATCTTTCACAACTATATATAAGAGAAGAGTTCTTGACCACACAAGAGATAGAGAAGAACACAGAAGAGAAAATGGACAATTTTGATTACTTAAAATTGAGAAGTTTTTTTGCACAAACAAAATCAGTGCAACTAAAATTCAAGAGAAACAGCTAACTGTGAAAAAATCCTTACACCAAGTTTCTCTGATAAAAGTCTGATATTCAAAATCTATATAGAGGAACTGTGAAGTGGTCCAAACATTCTGGAAAGCAATTTAGAATTATGTCTAAAAAGCTGTTAAACTGTGCATGCCCTTTGACCCAGTAATACCACTATTATGACTATACTCTAAAGAAAGCAAAGAAATAGGAAAAAGACTCATATGTACAGAAATATGATAGCATTTCTTTTTTGTTGTAGCAAAAAAACCCCAAACCCCTGGAAACAAAAAGAGTGCCCATTCATTGGGAAACTGATGAACTAATCATGATATGTGAATATAAAGAAAATGTACCATAAAAAAGGGGATTGTTTCAAAGAAACCTTGGAAGACATATGAATTGATGCAGAGTAAAGTGAGGGACCAGAATAATTTATGCAATAACAAAAACATTTGAAAGAAAGAATTTTAAAAGATTTAAGAATTTTAGTCAATAACCAGCCATAACTCCAGAAGACTGATAAGGAAGCAGTCTACCCATCTCTGAAAGAGGAGTGATAGACCCAAGATGCAGAAGGAGAAATACATTTTTGTAAATCACGAATATGTGTATTCATTTTGCTTGACTGTGCTTATTTGTTTCAAGGATCGTGTTTTGCTCTTTTTGTTGGAAGGGAGAATTTATGGGAAATAGAAAACAAGCATTTAATTAGCTAGGCACTGTGCTAAGCACTTTACAAATATTATTTAATTTGATTTACAAAATAACCCTGTGAAGTAGGTGCTGTTATTACCCCCATTTTATATTTGAGGAAACTGAGACAAACAGGTTAAGTAACTTATCCAGGGTCATACAGCTAGTCTGTGGCTGGATTTGAACTCAGGTCTTCCTAATTCTAGGGCCAGTACTCCTGGGCCTAGTATATCCTCCCAAATACATCTTTGACACCTAGCTACCTAGGGCATTAGAAAGGATAGAAAGGCAAGCAGGCAGGCAGGAAGAAAAAAAGGAAGGAAAGAAGGAAGGAAGGAAGGAAAGAGATGACAAGTTATTTACCCCTTGTCTTCAAACTAGATTCTAAAGTCATTGATAGCAATTACTACATCATTTTTAAAAAATAAATACCATTTGTATTTATATCACATTAATTTCCAAAATTATATCCCCTTTCTCATTGATCAAGCCTTCCTTTATAACAAAGATTAAAAGAAAGAGAAGAGGGGGCAGCTAGGTGGCACAGTGGATAAAGCAGTGGCCCTGGATGCAGGAGGACCTCAGTTCAAATCCAGCCTCTGACACTTGACGCTTACTAGCTGTGTGACCCTGGGCAAGTCACTTAACCCTCATTGCCCCACAAAAAAATTTTGAAAAAAAAAAAGAGAAGAAAAATTCAGCAAACCAAGATCAACCCTATCCGACAATGCATGCAATATTACATGCTCATAGTCCCACACCTCTGCAGTAAAGGCAGAGAGGTACATTTTAAAAAATTTCTTTTCCAGATCCAAATTTGGTCATTATAATTATACAATGTTCAGTTTTGTTTGAAAGAGAGGCAATATGATACATTGCAATGGGAGGTGACTTCAGGGTCATGAAGACCTCAGTTCAAATACAACTTCTGACATATTCTGGCTGGGTGGCCCCAGAAAAATCACTTATCCTTCAGTGTTCCAGATAACTTTAGTTTACCGGTGTGATGAAATAATCAGATTTAGCAGATACTCAAACACCCACCTGGAGATTAATCTAGACTGATTGAATCAAGTGAGAGTGATTAACTGCTGATTAGCCTACTTCAAGTTAACTGGATTGTAATCACACCTTGAGAACACCTTCAGAACCAATGGATTTGGATGATGCCAACCAATCAGGTTGAAGCAGTGTGTAAGGACCGCCTCTGTTCCAGACCTATAAAAAGCTTCCACAATGAGTTTGCTGGAGAGAGATCGTGATTGAAGCAGGCTTGTGGCAGAGGACTTGAGGAAGAAGCAGACCAGGCTGGAACCAATCATTAGCAACAAATCCCATCAGCTCGATATGTATATGGTTCAACAAGCCACTTTTGAAAAGCACAATTGTACCTAGCTAGTCAATCTATGACACTTGAGTGTAAATAACTTTGCTAGTAGAATCAGGCTAATTGCCACCATCACCCTGCCCCCCACCCCCACCCCCACCTTGGGTTCATAGAGTTAGAGTTGGAAGAGAATAGAGGTCATGTACAACAATCCCCTCAATTTTACATATTGAGAAACTGAGGGCCTAAGAAGGTAAATGATTGACCCAAGGTAATGCAGGTAGTAAGTAAGCAAGGCAGGATTTGAACCTTTGGCCTTTTACTACAAATCCTTAAAAGTTAGAGTATTAATAGGGGAAGAAAAGGAAGATGTCCAAAGAGTAACATATAAAACACATTGCAAATCTTAAAACTCTAGATAAATGTTACCTACTATTATGATTTGGGAGTCGGCTGACTGGTGTCCCTGCTTCAAATCTCTCCCTACTCTATCTTCCATTCACCTTCCAAAGTGATTTTCCTAAAGTACAGGTCTATATTCTATAAAGTACCAGTCCATAAAGTATACCTCCATATTCAAATGGCTCCCTGTACCCTCTGGGATCAAATATAAAATCCTCTTTGAAAAGGTTTTGAAAACCCTTCACAAGGGACCTCTTCCTCTCTTTCCAGTTTTCTCATACTTTACTCCCTACTGTGCACTCTACAATCCATCAGCACTGGCCTTCCTCTTCTTCCCTGAACATAACATTCCATCTCCTTACTTAATTTTCACTGGCTGGTCCCCATGCCTGGAATGGAAATGCTCTTGCTTCCTGGCTTCCTTCAGATCGTCTACGTTCTACAAGAAGACTTTCATCATACCCTCCCTTTCCCCTCAATGGTAGTTCCCTTTCTCTGAGATTATGTCCGGTTTACCCTGCATTTATCTTATTCAAGCACAGTTGTTTGCATGTTTCTCCCCATTAGAATGCCCTCCTCTTTTAAGGGAAGAGACCATGTTTTTGCATTTCTTTGTTTGCCCACCACTTAGCATTGGTCCTTGAACATAGTCAGGCCTTAATGATTATTTGTCAATGATGGTATTATGGGATATGGAACAGATTTCAAGAAAAGAAAGTAGACTCTTAGGGAGGTTTTACAAAAGGAATGTCAGACTTTGTGTCCTGATTTGGGAGTTGAGAAAGATTGTAACAATAACATCATGTGCTCTATAAATATTGACTGATAGAAATTCTAGTCCTTTCTGAGGTTGTTAGCTATAACCCTTAAAGAAACTAAATACTGATTCATCTAACTCCCTGGAAAAATTTTATAAATTATGGTGCCAGAGGGGCAGAGCCAAGATGGCAGAGGAAAGGCAGTAACTTTTCCAAGCTCCCCACAATCCATCCACATATGTCCAAGTAATTCTATAAGACAATTCCTGGAGCAACAGAACCCACAAAAGAACAGAGTGAGACCATTTTCCAGCCAAAGATGGCTTAAAAGGGTGGCAGGGAAGGTCTGTTGTACCAGGGTGAGAGGGGAGCACAGCCAGCCACAGAGATCCAGCCCCAGGCAGGCCACACCTCCAGAGCCTCAGAATCATCAGAGTCAGCAAATACTTCTGGAACTCAGCTCACGGACTGGTGAGGGAATCCAGTGGATGGCCAGGGGGAGATAGCAGAGGTCTCTGCTGGAACAGAGGCAGAGTGCTATTGTGTTGCTCATGTTTGGAACCAGGAAGGCAACTTGAGTGGCAGTGGCCCAGTGAGGGAGGGGAACAGGCAGGCCAAGCTTGCAACAACAGAGAATCAGATTTCTGCTTCCAGGTTAAAGAGCAAGCAGGCCTGTGGTTACTTACAGGTCAGGCAAGCTAATAATGAGCCTCTCCTTAAATAGTATCACCTGGGACCCCCTGAAACTTGGAACCATGAATCCTGGAAGCAGTGTCCTACTTTAAGGAGTTAAAAGCCAAGAAATAGGCTAGGATAATGAACAGACAGAAAAGGATGTGGACCATTGCAAATTTCTTTGGTGACAAGGTAGATCAAAATGTACCCTCAGAGCAAGATAACAAAGTCAAAGTTTCTACATCCAAAGCTTCCAGGAAAAATATGAATTGCACTCAGGCAATGGAAGTGCTCAAAAAGGACTTTGAGGATAAAGTAAGAGAGGTAGAGGGAAAAGTGAGAGAGGAAGAGGGAAAAAATGGAAAGAGAAATGAGAGTGATGCAGGAAGGTCATGAAAAAAAAGTCAACAGCTTGAAAAGCCAAATTGGCCAAATGGAAAAGGAGGTACAGAAGCTCTCTGAAGAAAATCACTGCTTGAAAATTAGGATTGAGCAAAGAGAAGCTAATGACTTTATGAGAAATCACAACACAATAAAACAAATCCAAATGAATAAAAAAATAGAGGGTAATGTGAAATATCTCATTGGAAAAACAACAAGCCTGGAAAAACAGATCCAGAAGAGATAATATGAAAATCATTGTACTATCTGAAAACCATGATCAAAATAAGAGCTTAGACATCATCTTCTAAGAAATTATTAGGGAAAATTGCCCTGATATTCTAGAAACAGAAGGTAAAATCGAAATTGAAAGAATCTACCAATCACCTCTTGAAAGAGATCCCAAAATGAAAACTTTCAGGAATATTATAGCTAAATTCCAGAGCTCTCAGGTCAAGGAGAAAATATCACAAGCAGCTAGAAAGAAACAATTGAAGTACTATAGAGCAACAGTCAGGATAACACAAGACCTAGCAGCTTCTACATCAAAGGATCAGAGGACATGGAATATGATATTCTGGAGGGCAAAGGGACTGGGATTACAACCAAGAATCACCTACCCAGCAAAACTGAGTATAATCCTTCAGGGGGAAAATGGAAATTCAATGAAAAAGAGGACTTTCAGGCACTTATGATGGAAAGACATGAACTGAATAGAAAATTTGACTTTCAAATACAAAAACCTAAAAAAGCATAAAAGGGTAAACAGGAAAAAGAAATCATGAGGGATGTTAAAAGGTTAAACTGTTTACGTTCCTACATGGGAAGATGATACTTCTAACTCATAAGAACTTTCTCATTATTAGGGCAGCTGAAAGGAATATACTTAGACAAAGGGCATAGGTGTGAATTGAATATGAAGGGATGATATCTATAAAGCATTTATTTTTTGTTTATCCCCCTTTTTTGTGGGGCAGTCAGGGTGGGGTGGCTTATGTCTGGGGCTAGATTTGGTACTCCTCCAGATAATGCCCTCTCCTGGGTCCAGGGCTGGTGCTTTGTCCACTATGTCACCTAGCTGCCCCATGATGACATCTTTAAAATAAAATTAAGGGGCGAGATGAATGCACTGGGAGAAAGGGAAAGGGAGAGGTGGAATGGAATAAAGTAGCTCACATAAAAGAAGCAAGAAAAAACTTATGGAGTGGAGGGGAAGATGGGGAAGGAGCAGGGGAGTGAGTGAGCCTTACTCTCATCAGAATTGGCCCAAAGAAGGAATGACATACACACTCAAGTAGGTACAGTAATATATCTTGCCCTGCAGGAAAGTGGGAGGGGAAGGGAATAATGGGGGAGAGATGAAGGAAGGGAGGGCAGATTGGGGGAGGGATCAGTAAGAAGCAAAACACTTTTGAGGAGGGATAGGGTGAAAGAAGATAGAAAATAGAGTAAATACCAAGGGAAGGGAATAGGATGGAGGGTAATACAGTTAGCAATAGTAACTGTGAAAGAAATGATGAGCAGAATGCTATCAGAAGGACATGAAAAAAAGCAATCCATCTACAGAGAAGCAACTGATGGTATCTGAATACAGATTGAAGTAAAAAAATTTTTTTGTTAGTTCCTCTTTCTAAAGTTATTTTGTCTGTTTTCTTTCACAACCTGATTAATGTGGAGATGTTTTGCATGACTGCACGTGTATAACTTATATTGAATTGCTTGAGTTCTTAGGGAGGGGTGAGGAGGGAGGGAGGAAAAGAATTTGGAACACAAAGTTTTTAAAAAGTTGATGTGAAAATTTGTTTTTACATGTAATAGCGAAAATTATAAATAAATAAATAAAATTTAAAAATGAACGGCGAAATAAATGAACAAATGGATAGATAGATGATAGAGAAATTATAGTACCTACACTTTACCTTAAATATCAAGAAAGGTTAGAAAATATTTGGAAATCTTTAACACTTTTTAGCCTTTATCAAGCAAAAACTTCTGGAGAGTATGTGAGAATGCTCCAGAGAAGTGATTTTTCTAATGGTTAACTTATTGCTCTGGTCTTCAGGGGAACTATGAACTGAACATTTCATACCTCCTATGGCTTCCCTTCCCCCCACTTTCTCAACCAAGTGTAACGATTGGAATGACGCCACCTGCTGGAGACTTACTGTAGAAAAGCTCCACCATGAAAGGAAGGTCTTTGAGGGTAAGACCAGGCGTCTTTTCTTTGGCATGAGGAAGTGACGTTTGCTGGTGGGAGGAGGAAAGGGGAACCTGGCACTCTGTCTCTCTCTCTTTCCTGAGGATGCTGGTGGAGAAGGGAGCGAGAAATGTGCTCTCCCTTTAATAGATAGATGAATGTAGGCCTTTCTCTCTCTCTTTACCAAATTCTTATTCTCCTTAATAAATGCTTAAAAGTCTAACTCTTGCTAAAGCTTATAATTTATTGGCGACCACTCATTAGATTTTAGACAGTCTAGCTAAAATTTTAGGCCTTAACACAAGGATCCTGACTCATATTTTACAGAAAAAAACTGAAGCCATTCCTTGTGAGCTTTCTCTTCTCCCCTCTTCCTCTTCTATCAAGTGCCTTATGCCATTTTCTCCTCCTTCAGCCCTGTCTCACATGATAAAGTGGCCTTACTCCTTACCAAGTTTGGCCCATCCACTTGTTCAAGTGATCCCATTCCATCTTGTCTCCTCCTACCGTTTGCCTTCTCTGTCATCTCTATTCTTTGACTCATTTTCCATCTCTCCTTATCTAATGGCCTATTTCCTACTGCCTACAAACATGCCCATGTCTCTTGTAGCCTCAAAAAATCCTTACTTGACACTTCCATCCCTAACTAGTGTTCTCTCTGTCTCTCTGTCTCTCTGTCTATCTGTCTGTCTGTCTGTCTGTCTCTCTCTCTCTCCAACTCTCCAATCGGAGTTTCCTGACTTGCCCAGGGTCACACAGCTAAGTAAGTGTCTGAGCCCAAATTTGAACTCAGGTCCTCCTGACTTCAGTCCTAGTGCTCTATCCAATGAGCCACCCTAGCTGGCCCTATTGTCCTATATCTCTTCTTCCCTTTGTAACTAAAATCCTCAAAAAATGCTCCCCCCAAAATCTTCTAGAATAGCTACCTCTACTTTCTCTCCTCTCATTCTCTTCTTCACCTCTTACAATCTGACTTATGACCTTATCATTCCACTAAAACTGCTCTCTTCAAAGTTGCTAATGCTCTCTTAGTTGCCAAATCCAATGGCCTTTTCTCAATCCTCCTCCCTCTCTGCAGCCTTTGACACTGTTGATCACTCTCTCCTCTGTGATACTCTCTTCTCTCTAGGTTTTAGGGACACAGCCCTCTCCTGCTTCTCTTCCTCTCTCTCTGCTTCTTCTCTGTTTCCTTAGCTGGGTACTCCTCCAGATCATGCCCTCTAAATGTAGGTAGCCCTCTGTCCTGGAATCTCTTCTCCCTCTATATTACATCAGCTCCTATGGATCAGAATACCATCTCTATGCTAATGATTCCCAAATCTACCTTTCCTGCCTCAATCCCTCTACTGATCTCCAATCTCCCATCTCCAACTGCCTTTCAAATATCTGAACCTGGATGTCCAGTAGACATCTTAAATTCAATATGGCCAAAACAGAACTTATTAGCTTTCCCTTCCAAACACTCTCTACCTTCTACTTTCCCTATTATTGTAGAAGGCAACACCATTCTCCCAGCCCATCAGGCTCACAGTCTAGGAGTCATCCTATACTCCTCATTATCTAACTCCCCTACATCCAATCTTTTGTTAAGGCTTGCCAATTTTACCTTTGCAACATCTCTTGAATATGCCCCCTTCTCTCCTCTAACACTGACACTACTCTAGTGCAAGGCCTTATCACTTCACTATTGCAATCATCTGCTGGTGGGTCAAGTCTCTCTCCACTCCAAGCCATTCTCTATTTAGTCACTAAAGTGATTTTCCTAAAACATAGATCTGATCGTGTCCTTTTCCCACCTCTCCACTCAATAAACTTCAGTGGCTCCCTATTACCTCCAGGAGCAAATAAAAAAATGCTCTGTTTAGTATTCAAAGCCCTTCATAACCTAGCTCTCTTACCTTTCCAAATGTTGTATGCCTTACTCTCTTCCATGTACTCTTTGATTCAATGACTCTGGCCTCCTGGCTGTTCTATAAACAAGATACTCCATCTCTTAGCTTCAGGCATTTTCTCTGACTGTCCCTCCATGCCTGGAATGTCCTGCCTCCTCCACTCTGAGTACTGACCTCCCTGGCTTCCTTTAAAATTCCACCTTCTACAAGAAGCCTTCTCCAATCTCTCTTAATTCTAGTGCCTTCCCTCTGTTAATTATTTACTCTTTTTCCTGTATAGAGCTTGCTTTGTCTATATTTGTTTGTGTGTTGTTTCCTTCCTTTGGATTTTAAGCTCCTTGAAGGCAAGGACTTTTGCCTATTTTTGTATCCTCAGCGCTTAGCATAATGCCTGGCACATAGTAGGAACTTAACAAATTTTGAGTGATTGATACTAAACATCCTTTTTGGTCTGTGAAAAGATTTTTGAATTTTTCTCTTTTCCAAGCCAATGAAAAGATTCATAGAATGACCTCATAGCACACTGCGGTCAAACACTGGCAGGGGATTTGTTAGCTGGGCCTCTCTCTTATTGGCTTTTGTTTCTCTATCCATCCATTTGGCATTTAAGATAGTGCATGGGAGATAGGGAAGCCATTTCCTGGAAATGAAAGAGCAAATTCCTCTGAACATTCCACATGGGGTGAGGAATTGCTTCTCGGAGGGAAGGAATTGAAATCATTTGACCATCTCTCTTCACCCTCAAGTTTGATTTCCTGACATTCTAAGAGTTTTTCAGTGACACATTCCTTTGGGTGTGTGAACTGACCAAACAGGGCGGAGGCCAGCATCGGGTGCTGTGAAGGGGCTGCCCTTTTGAATGAAGCTAGCTTCTCATTTCCAGTTGAGCCTGATACCAATCTCTCCCCCCCCCCTTGAGTCAGGATAAAGCCTGACTCTCAAAAAATCAATTCACTTATGTGACTAATGTTAAAACAAATAAACAACTCCCCCCCTTCCCCAGATTCTGAAGTAGCAAAATCATCAGATATGTCACCAAACTCCAAGTCACTGGTGGCTTTCTAGGTTAACTGCTGTCAAGCCCACATTTCTCCTCTCATGGTACCAAAATTAATCCACAATAGCTGTTTGGGGATCCCTGGACCCCCAGCTTTTGAGAGCTTCAATTTCCTAGCTCTTGCCAAACTAAACAATCGTGGAACTTTAAAGTAGCTCAGAATTAATTCCCCAGCTGGCAGTGCTGACATTGCCTGGGGCATAGCTTCCTAAGGTTAGGGAAATTCCAGCCAAAGTCCCCAAATTCTTTTAGATCCTTCTGCTCTCACACAGCGTGCAAAATCAAGCTAAAGGTCTTTGAGAAAAGCAATGTGTTATCTATGGGCTTCCAGGCACAACTGCGCCTTTTTTAGTAATCATCCAAAATTTCTTGTTTTAGGCTTTTAAAAAAATTGTTAACCAAAGACATATAACTGTGTTCTGTAATTGGTAGCATATGGTATTAACTCCAGCAGAAAATTCATTTTTCCCTCCCATATTTGAGAAGATAATTTGATTTGTTGGATTGAAGACCCACAGAGACCAAATAGGATTTATCTATAGTTCTATAGCATTACTTAGCACACTGAATAAGTCTTATTTACAAATTTTAACTAGGGCAGGCCTTCCAGTACTTTGTACAAGGGCACCAAATTTAGAAGGAGCTATCATTATTTGGAAGCTGCTAGGTGGCTCAGTAGATAGAGGGCTGGGCCTGGAGTCAGGAAAACTTGAGTTCAAATCTGACCTCAGATACTCACTAGTTGTGTGACCCTGGGCAAATCACTTAACCCTGTTTGCCTCAGTTTCCTCATCTGTAAAATAAATTGGAGAAGGAAATGGCAAACCACTCCAATATCTTTGGCAAGAAAACCCCAAATAGGGTCATGAAGAATCAGACATGACAGAACAACAACATTATTTTCAGTTCTTCAATCTTTTAGAAATAATGGAGTTTAGCATCTTATTATAGGATTATAAGATAATAGGCATAGAACTGGACCAGATTGTAAAGGCTAACTAGTCCAACTTCCTCATTTTGGAGATGAGAAAATTTAGTCTCAGGGAGATTAAGTGATTTGCTCAAGGTTATACATTGAACCCATATTCTTCATCTCTATTTCTTAGAACCCCAGGGTTTTAATTCCACCTTCCTATATATGCAGTTCTCTATAAGCCTTTGCATAAGGGCTTGCTTCATAAGGGGACCTACGGAATCCCATTTTACAGATGAGGTAACAGACACTCCAATATTAGGTCATTTGCCCATAGTTAGTAAGAGTCAGAGGTAGGGTAGAAACCTAGGTCTGTCCTGATCCCAAGTCCATTCGCCCTTACCATGACAATATGCTGCTCCTCAATGACCTATGATTTCATTGTAGATATGTATTCTGCCTATACAGATCACAATTCTCTTACCACATTGAATGACTTGTATTGTTCCTATAGATGAAAGATTCATCAATCAACCTCATGATAAGCTTCTCCCAACTTAGCGAAGCTGTGACCTGGACACGTCAGCTGAGAGTAGTCAATGAAGGGGAATGGTCATGAGGGTGCCTGATACCTAAGGAAAAGGGATGGGAGAAAGAAGCACGAGTAAGGAAGTTGGAAAAGCAATACAAGCACATTTATTTACTATTTTGCTTAGGACCCAAATTGTCTGAAATGATTCTCTACCACAGCAAACTTGACCTTAAAAATAGACAAAGAACGGTCAGTTCTTATGATAGGATTTGAGGGGCACTGAGTAGACACTGCCCCCAAATATCTCCTGTCACCTTTGAGAGATCCTGAAATCCTACCATGAGAGAGTCATTCATTCTTTTGAAAATATTTTATTCATAGCTTCTGTTTTTTATACCACAAAAAGTATTGCTATGAATGTTTTGGTATATATGAGACCTTTCTGTCATTGACTTCTGTGAAGGATATAGGCCCTGTAAATGGGATCTCTGGGTGAAAATGTATGGGCAATTTTGTAACTTTCCTCACATAACTCTAAATTGTTTCCTAGGAAGTTGGATTAATCCATTATTCTACCAATAGTCAATGAATATACCTCTCTTCCCACAGCTTGAGCTGTAGCTATATCCCTTTTTTCTTTTCTTTTTTGCCAATTTGATTGATGTGAAATGAAACATCAGAGCTGTTTCAATTGGTATTTCTCTTATTGTTGATAGTGTTCCATTTCTTATGTTCAAATTTGAATTTTCTTTTAAAAACATCTATAAAGCATTTCCAATATAAAAAGAATTGTGCAAGGCACTGGACATATGATGACAAGAATGAAATAGTTCCTACCCTAGAGGAGCTTACATTCTACTGAGGGGATACAAAGTATACATAGATGAATAAATACTAAACAGATATAAAGTAATTCAAGTAGGAGAGAATGTCCATAACTGTTATCAGGAAAAGCCTCACAGAGGAGGTAGGAGTTGAGGGGGACTTTGAAGGAAGGTAAGGATGATAAGTTGAAGTGAGTAGGGAATGCATTCCATTCATGGAGTACTATTTGTACTAAGGCAGGGAGAGAGTATTTTGTCCATTTTGTCTTTTGAGATGTCCTCTATCCTTTGTTTGGTTATGAATTCCTTTCATAACCATGGTGGTAAATGTAGTTCTGTCCAATCGCCTCTAACTTTTAAAATTACGTGACTTTTTTTTTTTTGGGCGGGGCAATGGGGGTTAAGTGACTTGCCCAGGGTCACACAGCTAGTAAGTGTCAAGTGTCTGAGGCCAGATTTGAACTCAGGTACTCCTGAATCCAGGACCAGTGCTCTATCCACTGCGCTACCTAGCTGCCCCAATTATGTGACTTTTTACATTTTGGTTCCTTATCATTTTGAATTTACCATAACTTAGGGTGTAAGACACTAATATAAAACTCTTTCCTGCCAAACTCTTCCATTTTTTTTCAACAGTTCTTATTGATTAGGTAATTCTCCTCCAAATAGTTTATGTTATCTGATTTAAATGAATAATGTATTATTGTCATTTTTTTTTTTTTTGCTTCTGAGTCTTACTTGTATAAGAAAGACACTGTTGGGGGCAGCTAGGTGGTGTAGTGGGTAGAGCACCGGCCCTGGATTCAGGAGGACCTGAGTTAAAATCTGGCCTCAGACACTTTACACTTACTAGCTGTGTGACCCTGAGCAAGTCACTTAATCCCAATTGCCTCACCAAAAAAAAAAAAAAAAGACACTGTTACCATACTTAGGTCATTTTAAGCCTAGAGGCAATAGAATGGCCTGGAAGGCCCAAATGGTTCCCTTCCCTTTGACTTTAGAGAGTTTATTTTAGATGAAAAGTTATGAGCACAATCACCATCACTCCAAGGTCTTGTTAGGAAAATTCCCAGCATTGAGACAGAGGTTTGGCTCTCTGCCCTATTTTAATTTATATCCATCCCTAGTTTGCCTCTGGCCTCATTGTAGTGGAGGCAAGATTTAGGTTGTCAGAAATATTTGATTCTATGGCTAAATATACGCAAGGAAGAGAAGTTGGAGAAGGAGCAGACATTTTTACTGGATCTTCCTTCGTTCTTTGAGTAGGTGGGTACAACTGGTAGCGTCAATCCTGGTCTTCTACTTCCATACGTCTATAGGGCCAAGAGCCCTCCTCCATGTCTCCTTTCTCTGTCATGGCTTAGTCCTTTCTTTCTTCTTTCACTAGTTGCCTCTAGACTTCTGGTTCTTTCCAACTCAGTTCTGGATGACTCAGTTCCTTACTCTCCACTTCCAGACCCTTGGAATCTCTATCTTATTCTGGGTTAGTTCCTCTTTTATGTAAAAGTTCCTCAAAGAGTGACCAAGTTTCTCGTTCAATAGATTTGATTGACTCCATGATATGTGCAGGCCTTGTTCATACTTAATTCTATTTGGTTGACTTAATTAAGAAGTGTCCTTACTTAACAAATTACTTTTAGTGGGATGGAATAATGAAGGGACCCCCACTCTTTTTTTTTTCTTTTTTCTTTTTTTTATGGGGCAATGAGGTTAAGTGACTTGTCCAGGGTCACACAGCCAGTTAAGTGTCAAGTGTCTGAGGCCGGATTTGAACTCAGGAACTCCTGAATCCAGGGCCGGTGCTTTATCCACTGCGCCACCTAGCCGCCCCTGGGACCCCCACTCTTATACTTGTCTAGCTTGTTCCATGGATTTACTTTGCCATTTTTTAACCAGCACCAAAACATTCACTACTTTCTAATATAGTTGGAGATATACTGATGTTAGAACTTCTCTCCTACTTTTTTCTTATTTCCCATGAAATATTAAACATTGTGTTATTTCAAATGAATTTCAATTGATATAGCATTGAATTTAAATATTGATTTAAATAATGTGGTAGGCTGAAAATTGACTTAAACTTGGTACAGCTGGTAACATCTTATAAGGGATCTCTACCCAAGTGAATGATCTAGGCTCAGACAAAAATCTTCAGATGTATGGCCAACCGGAGGATGGAGGTCCCTCTAAGGAATATGAGGGCTGCAGTTCCAGTTTAGTGGCTTGAGAACCCTTTGTGGGGGGTGGTTCATGACAATGGTCCAAGGATATTAACACTAAAAATTCTTATTGGCATGTCAAATTATTTTATAGAATTATTGTACCAATTCACAACTCCACCAACAATGCAATGTTGTTGTTTAGTTGTATCCAACTTTGTGACCCCCATTTAGGTTTTTTTTTCTTTTTGTTTTTGGCAGATACTGAAGTGGTTTGCCATTTTCTTCTCCAACTCATTTAATAGATGAGAAAACTAAGGCAAATGGGGTTAAGTGACTTGCCCATGGTCATACAGCTAGTGTATGAGGCCAAATTTTAATTCAGGTTTTCCTGACACTGGGTCCTGCACTCTATCCACTGCCCAACCTGGCTACATTAGTGTTCTCTATTTTTCTACAACCCCTCCAGCATCTGTCATTTTCCTTTTCTATTATGTTGGCCAATCTGATAGATATGAGGTGGTACCTCAGAGTTGTTTTAATTTGCATTTTTCTAATCAACAGTAATTTAGAGCATTTTTATGTGACTAATGATAGCTTTGATTTCTTCTGAAAACTCCTGTTCTTATGATTTGACCACTTATCAATTGGAAAATGGCTCTTATTTTTATACATATGGCTCAGTTCCTTATACATTTAAGAAATGAGGCCTTTGTCAGAGGAACTTGCTGTAAAAATTTCCCCTTAGTTTTCTGCTTTCCTTCTAACTTTGGCAGCATTGGTATTTTGTTCAAAAACCTTTTAGTTTCATGTAATCAAAACTATCTATTTTATCTTCCATGATCCTCTGTATCTCTTGTTTGGTCATAAACTCTTCCCTTATCCATAGACCTAACAGGTAATTTTTTCCATGCTCCCTTTATTTGCTTATCATATCACCAATTATGTCTAAATCATGGACCCATTTTTAGATTATCCTTGTATACAGTGTGAGATTTTGTTCTATGCAGTTTTCCCATTAGTTTTTGTCAAATAGCAGGTTCTTGCCCCCAAAACTTGGATCTTTGGATATAACAAACACTAGATTACTGTGCTAATTTACTACTTTGTTTTACATACCTATCTATTCCATTAGTGCACCACTCTATTTCATAGCCAGTACCAGATTGTTTTCATGATTACCATTTTGTAATATGGCTTGAAATCTGGTAATGCTAAGCTACCTTCCTTCACATTTTTTCATTGTTTCCATTGATATTCTTGACTTTTATTCTTTTTTTTTCATTTATCAGTTTATTTTCTCCCTTCAACCATGATAATATGGTAGCCAAATTTGGTTTTCACTGGAGGATCTGTGTACACAGGCTTGTCCAGGCCGTTAATGGGCAAGGCAAATGCTCCTTCTTGGACTGGGACCACCATGGAGATTCTTGTCATCCAGCCCAAATCTCCCACCTGCTGGGCTTTAACTTCACTGTACTGAGAGGTAACTACATTGAATCTCACTCCAGACTTGAGTTTTTCCATGGCCTCCATGATTCTACCATGCTTTTCACACAGAATATGTCGGACCTTTACTGCATTTCTACCACCTTTAGGACCCTGAGTCTTCTTATCTGCACCATCACTTCCAGAAGCTGCTGCCCCTTTCCCTTCTTTGCCAGACCTGCTCTTCCCCTTAGGTGACTTTCCAGCCACCGTTTCCTTGACCTTTTATTCTTTTTTTTTTGGTGAGGCAATTGGGGTTAAGTGACTTGCCCAGGGTCACACAGCTAGTAAGTGTCAAGTGTCGCAGGCCAGATTTGAATTCAGGTACTCCTGACTCCAGGGCCAGTGCTGTATCCACTGCACCACCCAGCTGCCCCTGACCTTTTATTCTTACAGATGAGTTGTGTTACTTTTTGTCTAGCTCTATAAAATAGTTCTTTGGTGGTTTGATTTGGATGATACTGGATAGATAAATTAATTTAGTAGAATTATCATTTTTATTATATTGCCTTGACCTGCCTATGATCAATTAATATTTTCCAGTTGTTTAAATTCGTCTTTATTTGTTTTTGGTTTTTTGCAGGGCAATGAGGGTTAAGTAACTTGCCCAGGGTCACACAGCTAGTAAGTGTCAAGTGTCTGAGGCTAGATTTGAACTCAGGTCCTCCTGAATCCAGGGCCAGTGCTTTATCCACTGTGCCACCCAGCTGCCCCTGATCCTTCTTTATTTGTGTTAAAAAGTGTTTTATAATCATGTTCATACAGTTCCTGGGTATGTCTTGGCAGGTAAATTATATAATTTTAATCATATTAAAAAAGGGACAATCCATGCCCATCTTTAGGGGTTTTTAACATATTTCAGAAATACATTTTGTCAAAGGTTTTTTCTTTGTCTATTGATAGAATCATGTAATTATTATTTGACTATGCTCATTGTTTTCCTAATGATGAACCATCTTTGCAACCATACTATATAAGTCCAGCATTGTCATAATGGATAGTTTTGGGCTATATTGTCGTAGTCTCTTTGCTAAAATGTTGTTTGAAATTTGTGCATCCTTAAGCAGTGAAATTGGTTTTGTTAAGGGCTAAAATTCTAGCTAAACTGTCTAAAATATCTAATGAGTGGTCGCCAATAAATTATAAGCTTTAGCAAGAGTTAGACTTTTAAGCATTTATTAAGGAGAATAAGAATTTGGTAAAGAGAGAGAAAAAGGCCTAGATTTCTATCTATTAAAGGGAGAGCACATTTCTAGCTCCCTTCTCCACCAGAGTCCAGAGGAAAAGAGCCTGAGACCAAGCGCCAGTCTCTTCCTTCCTCCTCCCACTCGTCCGCGTCACTTCCTGATGCCTGGTCTTGCCCTCAAAGACCTTCGCTTCATGGGCAGAACTCTTCTACAGTAAGTATCCAGCAGGTGGCGTTATTCCAATCGTTACAGTCCCCCCTGTTGTTCCTCAAGAAACAAAATGTTTCCTTGACGGAACAGTAAAAACAATATGATAACTATTGCTAACTAATAATATGTGAACAACAATATAGAAAAGGAAGAGAGGAAAGTTTTGTCCAGAGGAGCGATTTTTTTTTTTGTCCTCATGAACCGACGCTTTGACATTAGTCTTGCAAAGGGAGGGCCTCTGCAGAGAATACATGTTACAGATGATGTATATTATAACAGAAAGAGAAAAAAAACAACAAAAACAACAAATCAAAACTGTTCATTTAAAGTCTCTGAAAGTCTTTTCTCAGATGTCCTCTAGGTGTAGTCGTGGAATGGAAGTCTTTTCAGGTGTTGATGTGTGGATACTGGTAATCAGCCAGGAAATTTCCTACAAAATTGAGCTTAACACAACTTTAAAATAGCTTTGTCAATAATCAAATCAAACAATGAAAGTTCTCAAAAACATTTCTAAGGGAATTCATAATCTTAGTTGTTACACATGAAACATATAATAAAACAAAATTGAAACATTCTTTAAAATTATAATATTACTATAGTCCCCCCTTATGGAGGGTAATTGAGAAGACAATTGCTGTGATATTAATTTTTTAAAAATAATTTTTATCTTTGTTTCATCACTTTTTGCACCATCTGCCTAATTATCCTCATCCCATTATGAGAAATTAGAAAATCTAATATAATTGGTAACAGATGTCAAGGCCAAATTCAACACTGTTATTTATCATGACACCTGAGATAATTATGGGGGTTACCATAAAAGAACAGAGAAATGATGGGATATGAGCAATATATACTGCCCATGCAGTATGCCAGGTCTAAAATAGGTGGATGGAATATATGTCCATGCCACCGAACATATTGGAGGAAACTGAGTCAGACTTAATCAGATACATGGGATTGAGATGTCCATGGCATCAGGCATATAGGAGGGAGCATAGAAGCCAGGTGTAGAAGTGAGATGGGTGGGATGAATACTTCCAGCCATCTGTACAATATTGTGGGGAAAAAGAGAATAAAATATTAAACCAAGAGAATCCAACCTCAACATTTGTCAAAAGCCGTTCCCTCGGCCATACCTTGACTTCATGCATGTCTCCCCTCATGTGACAGTTCAGTGTCTGCTCTTGCATGTATTCCTCTTGTGATTAGATGGCATCTTGGCCAACTGGCATCTGATAACTCAGAATAAAGGCAATTAATGTCTTAAATGATAAGTTCCCATAATCCAAGTCTCATATGGATTTAAAATTGAGGATAATAAATGATTGCAAAAAATGTGAATACATCTTGACTCAAAATATAATATATAATTATGCAACAATTTCAAATAATACCCTTTTTTTTACTTAGTATACAATTACTTTTGTGAAAAATCAGAACATACTTAAATACAAGTTAAAGCACAACAGAATCTCAAAGAAAACTTTTTTTTTAAAAAGAAAACTTTTACAAATGTTCCCCTCTTTTTTTTTTTTTTTGGAATATGCTTATCAAAAATAATACTTCTAGAATCAATTTACACTTGCCATGGCAAACAATTTGCCAGGGAAACGCTTTAAAGAGTTTGATCAAATAATCAGTTGAGAAAAAATAACAAAAACAAACAACTCAGAATATGGGAGCACAATACTCCTAGAATTAACATTGTATAATAAAATCAAAACCATCTTGCAATGTTTCAAAATTAGATAGACAAATGAATAGAAGAAAATACACGTGGAATAATAAAAGACAATGAAATTCAAACTAGGGAAATCTAAATGAATATGAATTTAATATTAATAAGAGTACTATAAAATATAAACTTGATCACATGACTATAAAAAGCTTTTACAAATATTCTCCTTGTTTTAAAAACTAAGTATAAGACACAATCTCAAAAGCATGAAAATCTCTATGAAAATAAACCCATACCATTAATTTCAAAATGTATATATAATAGCATAGAAATCCTATGTAACCTCTGAACTGACATTAATACTCTGAGTGAATTCAGAACACTTTTGATTCCGATATCTAAAATCCCCAACACTCATATCAATACCTTGCTGCTTACTTCTACATTTCTCTAAAATATATACCCTTCCATGGCAAAAGAAGCAGAGTCTTGAACTATGTTGATGGTTGTCATTCTTATTCAGCTTAAGTTTTTCTTCTTTAACCCCTTTATATTGTCTGTCAGTCTTTTCACCATACAAATGCTTTATAAGATTACTAATTAAAGACAAAAGCAGGTTAGCAAAATTATGAACAAAACAAGCATATCTGGAATTTAAAGAGTTTTCTAAGATTGTCTCAAAAGCACAGCCAGGCCTGGGAAGGGCTGAGCCTGAAGCTGCAAATGCAGGTAGAAAAAGTTGAGCATGCGCATCAGATCTCTGGACTTCCCAGGCAGGGGAAGCTATGGGCTTGGCCATAGGAGGAGTAGAGGGTGGGGTCTGGGGAGGAGGGGAGGGACCAGCGCAATTTGAATCCGACTTGATTTTGAACTCAGGCCTGGATTCCTCTTCCCCCACTTTGCCTCCAGGTGCTAGGGGATTAAAAGCTTCTAGAGGGTGGGTCATTGCCTCCAGGCATGCAAAATTAGAGCAACAATTAGTGTTGGAACTGGGAAAAGCAGCAGGAATCTCTTCAGGTTTCTCTGAAAAAGCATGGTTGGGAGAGGGAGAGATATTTCCTCCTGTGAGTAAGTTACTGGCTCTTTTAACAAAAATAAAAAGAAAAATAGAAAATCCACAAAAACAAAGCATTAACATGATCTTATCTCCCATTTGTCTGGTTAAACAGACTAAAATCAAAAATAGGGTAATTAGGGAGTTTAAAAGGTCCATTTGAAAAAATTTAAAGGAAAACACAGCCAGTGTGCCTGTACTTAGCAATTTAAAGGGTAGGGGAAATTTCTTACCCAACCAGAAGATCAGAAGACTGAGGTTTAGCTTTCCTCTTCGTGGTCAGCCATCTGTTAAGGGCTAAAATTCTAGCTAAACTGTCTAAAATATCTAATGAGTGGTCGCCAATAAATTATAAGCTTTAGCAAGAGTTAGACTTTTAAACATTTATTAAGGAGAATAAGAATTTGGTAAAGAGAGAGAAAAAGGCCTAGATTTCTATCTATTAAAGGGAGAGCACATTTCTAGCTCCCTTCTCCACCAGAGTCCAGAGGAAAAGAGCCTGAGACCGAGCGCCAGTCTCTTCCTTCCTCCTCCCAGTCGTCCGCGTCACTTCCTGATGCCTGGTCTTGCCCTCAAAGACCTTCGCTTCATGGGCAGAACTCTTCTACAGTAAGTATCCAGCAGGTGGCGTTATTCCAATCGTTACAGTTTATAGTTCTGATTCTCTGCTTTATCCCTCCATGGTTTGTATATCAAGACTGTATTTGTATTACGGAGGAGTTTGTAGAGTGCATCTTCTTTCTTCTTGTGTGCTTTTAGCCAGCTAGGTGGTGTAGTAGATAAAGTGCTAGACTTAGAGCTGGAAGATCTCAGGTCAAATCCTGCCTTAGACTGAATTAGCTGCCTGTCTGGGCGAGGGGCTTAACCTCTCTCAGCCTGTTTCCTAATCTAAAATGGGATAATTATGGTTTCTACTTCAAAGGATTACTGTGAGGATCAAATAAGATAACATATATAAAGTGCTTTGCACATCTTAAAGTACAATATACGAATCCTTTTTTATGGTTGTTTGTTAGGGTGCTAGGTGGTACGGTGGATATAGTGCAGGACCTAGATTTAGGAAGACTCATCTTTCTCAATTAAAATCTGGCCTCAGACACTTACTGGCTGTGTGAACCAAGACAAGTCCCTTGTTAAGGACTAAAATTCTAGCTAGTCTGTCTAAAATATCTAATGAGTGGTCGCCAATAAATTATAAGCTTTAGCAAGAGTTAGACTTTTAAGCATTTATTAAGGAGAATAAGAATTTGGTAAAGAGAGAGAAAGGCCTAGATTCCTATCTGTTAAAGGGAGAGCACATTTCTAGCTCCGCTCTCCACCAGAGTCCCAAGGAAAGAGAGCCAGACTGAGCGCCAGTCTCTTCCTTCCTCCTCCCACTATCCCGCATCACTTCCTGACGCCAAAGAAAAGACTCCTGGTCTTGCCCTCAAAGACCTTTGCTTCATGGGTGGAACTCTTCTACAGTAAGTCTCCAGCAGGTGGCGTCATTCCAATCGTTACACCCTTAACCCTGTTTGCCTCAGTTTTCTTACCTGTAAAATGAGCTGGAGAAGGAAATGGTAAACTACGCCAGAATCTTTGCAGAGTAAATCCCAGAATGGAGTCACAAAGAGTTGGACACGACTGAAAAATGATTGAACTACAAATAGCTATCTATTATCAATAAGTTTCATGGCAGAGGTATTATTGAGATAATTAACCTTCAAATCAGTCTAAAAATATGTTTTTCTTTGATAAATCATTTACAATTTGCTTAATATAATGATTGATATTTGTACAATGCTTTAGGATTTGCAAAGCACTTTACACACTTTATCTCACTTGATCCTTGCAACAATCCTATGAAGTAAGCTGTTGTTATTATCATGATTTACAGGTGAGAAAGCTGAAACTTTAAAAAGTTAAGTGACTTGCCCTGAATTATGTAGCCAGTGAGTGTTTGAAGTAGGAATGTAACCAAGGTCTTCTTGACTACAAGTTTAGTGCTCCATATGCTTCCCTAGTTGTGTTAAATTCAAAGAGAAATAGGAGCCTCTAATGTGTACCTCGGGATCCCATGCAGGTACATATTAGTTTATAAATGTGATATTATGTATGTCTTATTGCATTTTTATTTGTTTTATTAGTATATCCCAACTACATTTTCATCTAGTTTGAACTACAACCAGGAGCCACGTGTTTGACCCTTCTTCATCACACCATACAGCATGCATGCTGCTTGCTTGCATCCTCTTTCTGAAACTGGATCACTTAAGATATCTATTTCTTGATTTGTTAATTTGCATGTTTTATGCTTTTGTTGGTAATCATCCATTTCCTTTAAATCATCAGTTTTGCCAGTCAATAATTGTGTATTGTCACTACAGATGATTGTCTTCATTTCATCAATTTGTTGTAAATTACCTTGTTTGTTTTTTACTTTTCTCTTTAAAAAAAAAGATCAAGAACACAATGGAGAAGAGGATTATCTAGAAGAGCTCTCAGACTTTTTCTTGTTAGTCTTCCCCTCCCCAAAAGTGTTTTTTTTAAGTTTACAAGTTCTATTGTGTTTTCATTTTCATTATATCTATTTTTCTAATTTCTGAAATTTTTTTCTTTTGTATTTGTTTTGGAGTTGCAAACTTGTTGGTTTCTAATTTTTTAAATTATAAGCTCAGCTCATTAATACTATCTCTATTCTGTTCATGTATGCTTTCATCTATATACTTCATTGATATACTGAGGACTGCTTTAGTTGCATCCCATATATTTAGGTATGTTGTCTTATTATCATCCTCTTTGATACTGTATATTATTCCTATAATTTACTCTTCATCTCACTTATTATTCAAGGCATTCTCAATCATAAAGAATTTATTAAATTCCCAGTATGTGCTGGGCACTGTATATACAAAAACAAAAATGAAAACAGTCTCTACTCTCAAGGAGCTTGCATACTATCAGGGAAGATAACATGTGTCTATATAAATATATACAGAATACAAGATAAAGGCAGTAATTGAGGAGGGAGGGCACTAGTAATTAAGGAGAAAGATTTTGTGTAGAAAGAGGTACTTGAACTGAATCTTGAAGGAAGTAAGGGATTCCATGAGATGGTGACCCGTGGGCTGGAGCTAGGTTGTGCTGGCTCCTGAGAGCCAGTGCCACAAAGCAGAGCTTGATTTATTGTTTTGTTGATTGTCTAGACTTAAGAAAGTGATGGAGAAAATGTTAATCACTTTTTTTTGAAAGCTAGTTATTAAACATTTACCAGCACAACTCTGGGTGGAGGTGAGGAAAGAATGCATGCCAGGCATGAGGAAACAGATAGTAAGTACAAAGGCAATTAGACAGGAGATGAGTGGCTTGTGTGAGGAACAGCAGGGAGGATATTCTGACTGAACCACAGAAAGCAAGGAGAGGAGTTATGCATTAGAAAGTTTGAAAGGTAGACCAGTCATGTAGCAAAGGGCTTTAAGTAAAACAAATACTTTTATATTTTATCTAAAGAGCAATAGGGAGCCACTGGAATTTAATAAGTAAGGGAGTGACATGATAAGATCAGCACTGAAGGACAATTACTTGGGCAGCTATAGGGAAGATAGATTAGAGCAGGGAGAGACTAGAGGCAGGCAAACCAATTAAGACCAATACCAATATTCCAAGTGAGAGGTAATGAAGGCCTGAAATGAGATGGCTATGTGAATAAAGAGAAGGGGGAAATATGGAAGATGTTATGGTTATTTAAATGGTAATATGTGAATACTAATTTGATATATGAGGTAGGGGAGAGCTAGGATTTGAAGACAATGTCAAGGTTGTGAACATAGGAGACTAGAAGGAAGAGATGGCATCCTTGATAGAAATAGGAAAGTGTAGAAAAGGGGAAGGTTTGGGGGAAAGACCATGAATTCTGTTTTGGACATGTTGACTTTGATATGTTTCTGGAACATCTTTTTGGAATTGTCCAAAAGGCTATTGGAAATACAGAACTGAAGCTCAAGGGAGAGACTGAGGCTCTGTGTGTATATGTTTGTCTGTATAGATATATCTATATCTATGTCTCTACACACACAGATGCACATATATAGACATGTGTGCATATATGTGTTGTGAATATATACATAAATGTGTATGTATATATACACACATATGTGTATGTACATGTATGAGTCATCTGTATGATAAGCTGTTTGGAGCTCATGAAGTCATGCTCAGGAGAAAGTATAGAAGAGGAAAAGAGGTGAACACCCAAAGTCATAGGTTGGATAAGGATGATGTGTCAACACAGGAAATGGAGGAGTAATCAGACAGGTAGGAAGAGAACCAGAAGAGAAGAAATCCAGGAAGCAAGAATGATCAACAGTAATCCTAGAAAGATTTGGACTGGCTGCTTTTTTAGGGGGACTAAGTCACTAACTACTTAGGGAATTGTATTTCTTCCTAGCTGGGGAAGACAGGCAGCTATCAAGAGATAGAAGCTGGCAGGGTCTGGGTTTCTCCTACAGCAGCAGTTTTTAAATCTCTCTGGAGCAGGACTCCTGCCAGAGAAAACTGGACAACCGGTCAGAAAGTTCATCCTACCATTTGCCCTATATCCTTGACTACTTTCTCTGTGTACCCAAGATACCTTCATGAGGTAGAACTAAGAAGCAGCAGCACTCATGGGCCGAGAAGCCTACTGGGCCTCCAGCCCCCAAATGGAGCCCAATTCATAGGCCACAAGTCATTTTACCCTTAGGGCTGAGGGGAAACCACTGTATTCATATTCTTCACATCCCTCCTTTCCTTCTCTCATTTCCCCACCTTTCGCAGTGCTTTCTAAATGTATGTGTGGCTGAGGAAGAACCAAACAAAACACTAAGCCTCCAGTTATTTTGAGCCCAAGTCAGGGTAGGTGTGCGGGGTGGGTTGTATATTTGACTCCTTACATTCCTCTATATTTCTCCAAACCTCTCAGCTATGGATTTATTCATGAGAGAATGTGAGAATGTAAGTAACTGAATTATCTCTCCTCCAGATCTTTTTAACCCCTTTTAATCTTTTGTCCCTTATATTATTTTTCCCATAGTTTGCTCTTTGTTCTCTCATCTGGTCTCAGGATCTCAACCTAGGGAAAAGGGTTTTGGCTTTGGTTTTGGTTTTGTTTTGGTGGGGTGGAGGGAGACAACTAATTTTGTCTCCCCCCTAGAATCTCTAGCGCCTTGACTTCATTGCTTAATCTTATCTTGCTAACTATATTTATTTACCTTTCCTTTGTTTCTTTGATATGTTTGTAAGTCAAATTGACTTCTCATCTCCGGTTTCTTTGGAAGGAATGATTCACTTCTTCCAGAAGTCTTTCCATCTATAAAAGCCCTTTATTAAAAGGCAGATCTCCTAAATAAGACAGTGTCTAACACCTTTAATCAACAGCAGCTAACACCTTTGTGGGAATTCCTTGATGGCTGGTGGAGGAACTGACTGCAGGATAATCAGGCCTGGAGGACAGGAAACACCAAGTTGGCTTTCTTTATTATTTTGCCCAGGGTTAACCCAAGCTCCAATATTTGTGGTCACATCTAACTTCCAAAAGAAAGAGCCATAGACAGCTAGATGGCACAGTGGATAGAGCACCGGCCCTGGAGTCAGGAGTACCTGAGTTCAAATCCGGCCTCAGACACTTAACTAGCTGTGTGACCCTGGGCAAGTCACTTAACCCCAATTGCCTCACTAAAAAAACCAAAAAAAAAAAAGAAAAGAAAAAAGAAAGAGCCATAGAGTCGTGCCCAGAGCTCCGGCAATTTTTAAAGTCCAGATGTCCTTACTTTCATTGCGTTTGAGGATGTACATTAGAACTCTTTTCCTGTTGTTATTCAGTTGTGTCTGACTCTTCGTGACCCTATTTTTGGGGTGGTTTTCTTGGCAAAAATACTGTAGAGGTTTGTAATTTCCTTCTCCAGCTCATTTTACAGATAAGGAAACTGAGGCAAGCAAGGTTAAGGGACTTGCCTGGCCAGGGTCATACTTCTAGTAAGTGTCTGAGTTCAGATTTGAACTCAGGAAGATGAGTCTTCTTGACTCCAGGCTAGGCACTCTGTCCACTGCACCACCTAGCTGCCTCTTTTCTTAGTGCCCACTTAACAGACACTTAATCTGTGATCTGATGAGATTTAGTGTCATTTAAATAGAAAATATATTTGACATTTAAAAGTATTCTGAAAAGATTATTGGAATGTACATTCTGAGGAAAAGAGCCTGCAAAATGGCCCAGCCTTTTAAAAATTTTGGGTTTCTGTGACATGGCTTCTTGACCGTGGGAACTGTCTTTTGCCTCTTTTTGTATCCTAAGAGCTTAGCACATAGCCTAGCACATAGTAGGCACTTAATAAGTGTTTATTGACTGTCTCTGTCTCTCTACCTCTCTGTGTTTTGCTGTTTCTGTCTTTCTCTGTCTCTTCCTCTCTCTTACAATACTCAACAGATTGCTCTGGACTTTAACATATCCTTTCTCTGTGCTTTTGCTCTCATCATTTTTGGCTTCTCCCTTTGTTCTTCTGTTGCTTCTTGCCTGCCAGATTTTAGTTAAGGTTTCTCCTGCTATCTGTGGCTGTCTTTTTTTTTAGCATTTAAGCTGGAAGACATTTATTAAAACTTAAAAGAGCTCTTCCCTACCCCACCCCATCCCCAGGCTCAAAACAGGACTACATGTGCAAATCAGAGAGGTGCTTTGAAACCGTAACTTGGTTGTCTAAAATTCAGCAGCATTGTAGCAAGGATGATACATAACTTATCTGGTTTAGCCAATAAAACTTTATAGAATTAATTCCTCACTCTTTTCAACTACTGCAGATGTTTGGTTTTTGCTAATATGTTTGTAGAAATGCTCTGGGTGTGATTCCAAATATTTCTTTTTAGTAGAGATCTTGAATCACAAAATTTAAGATTAATGTTGAATGCCCTTTCCTTGTATCACCACTGACACATAGTAAATGCTTAAGTAACACCTACTGACTGACTGTTCTCATTAAATTGTAAGACTCTAGAAGGTAGAAACTGTCTTTTGCCTCTTTTTATATCCCCAGCTTGGCATAGTGACTGGCACATAGCAGGTGCTTAACAAATATTTAGTAATTGATTGATTATTCTGTGGCCTGGGAAATACAGTCTGTAATCTCAAATGAAATAGTAACTTTTTATATATTTATAGTGCCATATAGAAAAGTACTTTAGCAACATGGAGAGAGAACTCTGGATTCTGCCACTTACTACCTGTGGGACCTCAGTTTATTCATCTGTAAAATGAGAGGGTTAGGTGCAGCTAGGTGGCGCAGTGGATAAAGCACCGGCCCTGGATTCAGGAGTACCTGAGTTCAAATCTGGCCTCAGACACTTGACACTTACTAGCTGTGTGACCCTGGGCAAGTCACTTAACCCCCATTGCCCCGCCAAAAAACAAAAAACAAAAAACAAAAAAAAAAATGAGAGGGTTAGACTGAGATGAATTTTAATGTCCCTTCTAGCTTTTAATCTATGATAGTTGCTCTAATTGTTGTTGTTGTTGTTGTTGTTAGTCCTTCATTCTCAATGAAGGCCATGACATCAGGAGGTGATGTCACAAATGCTGTGAATGGGATTTAAGTGAGGGAGAGCTGTGCAAAGCCACCAGCCTCACTTTCTCCTCCAGAGCCATCTGGGTCCAGTGGCAAGATATACATCAGGATGACTGGAGATGGCCCTGATGTTTAAGGCAAAGGAGGCCCAAGGTCACACAGCTAGTAAGTGTCTGAGGTTGGATTTGAACTCAGATCTTCCTGACTCTAGGCCTGGTGCTTTATCCACTTTGCTACCCAGCTCCACTCAAGTCTTGAGCAGCTAGGTGGCACAGTGGATAAACCAGTGACCAGTGACCCTGGAGTCAGGAGGATGTAAGTTCAAATTCAACCTCAGACACTTGACATTTACTAGCTGTGTGACCCTGGGCAAATCACTTTAACCCCATTACCTCAAACTTCTGGGACCATATCCAGTCATCTTGCTTCACAGCCTTCCCTTACTTAAATCCAATTCCCTTCAAGTCATGACAGGACCATGTCATATTCCTCTTTGGGAATGAAGGATAAACAACAACAACCCTCAAGTCCCTAAGACAACTGTTTTGCTTGAAGGCATTCAGTTCTTGGGCCAGTAACAACTCCCAAAGGCTTAGGAATAACAACTAAAAACCAAAAATGGAACCATTTGGTTGTTTTATTTATTTATGTTTAGAGGCTATTCCTTTTTTGTTGTTGTTGTGGGCAGAGTAAATATAGCTCCAGAGAGGCAGCTTGGTATAAACTGGAAGACCCAGGTTCAAATCCAGTCACTTAACCTCTTACTGTGCCAGAAAATTCTCTATGACTCTAAATTACAAGGCGTGACCCTACATAAGAGATTAGTGCCTCCCTGGGATCTCCATACACAGTTGGAATCTGGGGTCCAATCCACAGAGGAAAACAATATATTAGGATTTTGGACAGACACTGCAGAGGGACAATGACCTTCATGGGCTCAGAGGAGAGAGAGCCAGGAGGACTGCTTTTGGGAAACTGTACCATGTTTTTAGTAACCACAAGCCTCTCCCTGAAACAAAGGCTTATTTTTATTTTTAAACATCGATATTCTCCCAGTGGTAGTATATAGATTCTAGTGATGGAATATCACAATCTGAGGAATGAAAGTTGCAGATCACCCAAAAGGCAGGCAACAGAAAGTGGAAGAATGGATATAAGAAGATGGCAATGTATTATTATTATTATTATTATTATTATTATTATTAATTATTATTTTGCGGGGCAATGAGGGTTAAGTGACTTGCCCAGGGTCACACAGCTAGTAAGTGTCAAGTGTCTGAAGCTGGATTTGAACTCATGACCTCCTGAATCCAGGGCCGGTGCTTTATCCACTGCACCACCTAGCTGCCCCCAATGGCGATGTATTATTAACAAGGAATTATCCCTATGTGAGGGAAGCAATGTTAAGGGTATGCTTAGCTGAAAAACAGATTACCAGAATAGAAGTGGGTTCAGTCACATAGTGAGAGCAAATATCAAGAGGGCCAGGAGGGCTGCCAGTACCTTAGTACCCGTCTGTGAAGGATTGATGTGAGGTCTTGGACAAGGGCTTAACAAGATAAGAAGGCATGGATGAGTTGCTGTCTGCACCATCGTAGGGGTACAGCTGTACATTGATGAGACCACAGTATATCCAAGAACACAGAAAACATTCTAGAAATGTGTTGTTTATTTTTGTTGTTGTTATTGTTGTTTTGTAAAACTGTAACTTTGTCTACCAAACTACTAGTTGGCACAGTGGATAGAGTGCTAGGCTTGAACTCAGAAAGACCTGAATTCAGATCCTGCCTCATATACTTAGCTTCATGACCCTGCTGCAAGTACTTAACCTCTCTGAATTTCCTCATATGGAAAATGGCTAAAGTAGTTGTACCTACCTCCCAGGGTTGTTTCCAAGGATCAAATGAGATCTATTTGTAAAGGATTTAGCATTGTCTGGCTCACAGCAAATGATTAATAAATGCTTATTTCTTTCTTACCTGACAGTATGACTTCAGGCAAGTAACATAACCTCTCTGGTTCCAGTTCTAAATTTATGATCCTATAAATTATAATATGACATAATATGTACAAAATGTCAACAAGTGATAGTGAAGTTCAAGGAAGATGAGACCAGTTTCAGCTGGAATAGTCAGAGAAGACTTCATGAAGTAGTTGGCATCTGAGCTGGACCTCAGAAGATGGTTAGGATTTTTGATGCTAGAGATGAGGAGAGGTCATTCTAGAGGGTTCTAATGGCATAAATAAAAGTGTGATTGGCATTAAAAACAAGGCCTAGGTGCCACATCTTGATCCCTCAGCTATTAGCAAATTATTTCCCTCTTTGAAGAATGAGTTCCTAGAAGGCAGAAAATTTCTTTTGTTTTTGTTTTTGTCTTTTGTTTTTGTAGCTCCCATTTCTAGCACAATGCCTTGCTAATAGATGTTTGATGAATAGATTGGAATTCAGAGAATTGTGAGTTATCTAGTTTGACGGTAGTTTAGCATACCTGTAAGGGAATAGCAGGAAATAAGGTTGGGTGAGTGGATTAAAACCAGATTGTGAAGTCCTAAGTATACCATGCTAAACTGGGAGACAATGAGGAATATTTTTGAATAGGGCAGTGACATGGACTCATAGACCCATAACATTTTCAAGTTAGAAGGAACTATAGTAGCCATATAATCCAATTCCCTTTCTTTTTTGCCAATGACACAACTGAGGACCTGAGAGGTTCCACGATTTTTTCATGCAACTGGTTAGTGTTAAAGCCAGGACCAAAATTTAGACTCCTTTGTTCTTTCTCCTTTATCATGCTAACATGATCAAAGCCTGGCATTTTCAAGATTAACCTGGTATATAGGATTGATTGGTAGGGGCACAGACATACATTCAAGAAAGGGATAACAGAAGGCCATTTCAATAAACCTTGCAATAGGAAATGAGAATAAATAGTGATATTACTAAAAGAAATAGAGAAGACAGTAGGAAGAAGAGCTGGTTTTTGGAGTGGAGGTGATGTTGATGCTTTTAGCCATTTTGGGCATCCAGATGCCAGGCCAGTGGGGTATCCAAGTGGAAATGTTCAGCTAACAGCTGGAAATTCTCTTCTGGCAATGTGCAGTCATTATCACCTTCTCTGTATTACTCTTGAATTTCCTGTGCTACAGTGTAATTCCTGCTTTATTTTTTTTTTAGTTCATCCATCTATTCCCTAAACTTTGCCTTAATGATGCATACCTTTTTTTGTAATAAACATTTTTATTTATAGTTTTGGGTTCCAATTGTTATCCCTCCTTCCCTCCCTCCCTCCCCCTCCCCAGGCAGCAAGCAATCAGATACATGTATGATTAGACACATACCTTTTTTAAAAAATTGGTTTTGTCTTATTCAAACCTAAATATGGTAGCTCATCTTTAGAAAAGTTTTGCTCATTTCAGAAACATGTTTTTAACCTCTGGATTTGCCTTCCTCATATCTCCACCCTTATCCTATTCTTTTCCAAAGTCCATTTTCTAAATGCCTTAAATACCAAACTTCCCTCCCTACCCCCACCCAAAGCACCCTTCCCCCATTCAAATATCTCCACCCCTGCAGCCAATCTTCTTCTCACCTAGAACATTCTCTTGGCCTTTGATGGTTATCAACTCCGGGACATTTTTCAAGTTCCATCCTCAAATCTTGCCTTTCTCCCCAGTCTGAGATTACTGACTGTCTAATAACATCAGCAGCAATGTCTTACTGACTCTCTTATAGCTTCTTCTCCCCAAGTCAGAGGCTCTCTTGAAAGTTCAGTGTGCTTGTCCATCATCATCCTTGTCAAAAAACATTTATTGAAAACCTATGGATATCAAGACACCTTTTGGTTGTCTAATTAGGTTGCTACACTCAAATGCTGTTGTTTCATAAAACAAACAAACAAAAAAAACAAAGGGCTGTGGCAGAAAGAGCATTGTACTTGAACTCAGAGAACCTGGATTCAAATAGTAGCTCTACTATGTTCTACCATGTGACCTTGGGCAAGTCACCTCACCTCTCTGAGCCTCAGTTTTCCTATTTGCAAAATGAGAGTTGGACTAGAGGGACTTTAAGGTCTTTTTTAGCTCTAAATTTATGATCCTATGAATTAGATCCAGAATAACATGCTGTAGTGACCTTAAATATGAGGTTTAAAAAAGTACCAGAAGGTTGTTGTTGTTCAGTCCTTTCAGTCATGGCCAATACTCTGTGACCCCATTTGGGGTTTTCTTGGCAAAGATACTGGAGTGGTTTGCCATTTCCTTCTCCAGCTAATTTTACATATGGGGAAACTGAGGCAAACAAGGTTAAGTGAATTGCCCAGGATCACAGAGCTAGTAAGTATCTGAGCTCAAATTTGAACTCAGGTCTTCCTGACTCCAGGCCCAACACTTACTCTATCCACTGTGCCACCTAGCTTCTCCTCCAGAAGGTAGTTCATTTTAAACTATACTAATTAAATATGTGTTACATTAATTAACTTGAGTTTCTGGTTTGTTTTGGGGTTTGTTTGTTTTTTTAAGAAACTGGGAGCAACAAGGTGGTAAGGTGTATATAACACTGGGCTTACAGTTAAGAAGACTTGAGGGGGCAGTTAGGTGGCACAGTGGATAAAGCACCAGCCCTGGATTCAGAAGGACCTGAGTTCAAATCTGACCTCAGCTACTTGATACTTGCTAGTTGTGTGACTCTGGGCAAGTCATTTAACCCTCATTGCCCCACCAAAAAAAAAAAAAAAAAAGATACTCACTGCTATGTTACTCTAGGCAAATCACTTAACTTCTGTTTGCCTTATTTTCCTCATCTGTAAAATGGAGATAATTAGGGGGCAGCTAGGTGGCATAGTGGATAGAGCACCAGCCCTGGATTCAGGAGGACCTGAGTTCAAATCCAGTCTCAGACACTTGACACTTACTAGCTATGTGACCCTGGGCAAGTCACTTAAACCCAATTGCCTCACCAAAAAAAAAAAAAAATGGGGTTAATTATAGCATCTACTTCCCAGGGTTGTTCTGAGGATTAAATAAGATAATATTTGTAAAGTGCTTTGCAAACTTTAAAGTACTACGCAATTGCTAATCATCATCATGATGAATTTGTTTAAGGCCTTACATTTTCCCCCTTGCATAAAACACATTTTTCATGAAATCTTTGTTGTAGTAAAAAAAAAATTAAAGGGAATTATAAAAAACATTAGAGAAAGGGTTGAGATTGTGTGTGTGTGTTTGTTTGTGGTCATTGGATAAAAATGCAATAATACTTCCCTGTCATGTCTGGAAAGTGATCACAATGGCATTCAACTTATGCTTACGGAGGAAGGGCAATAAAGTGAAGTTGACAATAAACATAATGCAAAATAACGGGGAGATGGTTGGGATCCTTGTCACAGCTGACTCCTAATGAAAAGTCAATTAATACACAATAAAAAGGGAAGTCAGTCCTGGCAAATCTTTTCCTCTTCATAATGTAAGGTGTCAACACAGAACTTCTTTGAGTACAGAATGTGATTTGTATCTCGACAGTGTTTCTTTGAGCTTTGCTGGTTAAAAAAAAAAAAAGCCTCCTTGTGAAGCAATCCTGCCTTATGCAACCGCATACTTTGTTACTCATCTGTGAAGCAGAGAAACAATTCAGAGAATGAGGCCCTGCATGCCCGGCTCCCTGGCATTTCATTGTCTGCCCTCAAACTTGCAGGTAAACCAGGATTGCTAAATAGTCATCCATACCCTGTTGGACTTGTTGGGAACCAAAAGCCTGAAACATTTTACTTCCATAGATGGAGGGTCTTACTAGTGCATTTTTTCCAGTGGGTTTCTTGGTTTTGTTGTCCCAGAACAGTGTTAGGGAAAGTAGTAATATACCAGAACTCAGGGGAATGCACTCTTTAGATGTACTAACTTTAGAAAGACACGATAGAATTGATATGGAGTACGGAGGATAACTCTCCTTCCTCCAAAGTATCTCATACCCCAATCAATCATTTTACTGTCTCTTCAGCTGAAGCTCTTTATCAGAATGGAACAGTCAGATGATAGAGTTGATATCAGCTCTGTACTTATCTCTGCAAGTTCCTACTTGTATATTTGTATTAAAAATCAAGGACTTTAAAAGAAGATATATATGTATATGTGCGTATGTATGTATAATCAAGCAAAACAAATTCCCATATTGCACATGTCCAAAAAAATATGCCTCAATCTGCCCATCAAAATACACAAGACTCATGATAAAACATTCTGCCCCCTTCCCAATAAATCCGTCTGGAATTGTGGTTAGCCATTGAATTGATCAGAGTTCCTAAGTCTAAGAGCTATTTGTCATTACATATTGTTGTCACTATATAAACCATTCACCCAGTTCTGCTCACCTCACTCTGCATTAGTTTGTACAAATCTTCCCAGGTTTTTCTGAAATCTCCTCCATTATTTCTCACATTACAATAATATTCCATCACAATTATATGCCATAATTGTTCAGACATTCCTCAATTGTTTGGCACTACCTTGGTTTCTAATCCTTTGCCACCACAAAAAGAGTTGCTATAAATATTTCTATATTATATATATATATATTATATACATACTTAGCATTTATTTTGCTTAATACTATTCTCTCCCTTAATCTACCTTCCTTTTTATTCTCCCTTTCTCCCTTTTCCCATTCTGTTTTTCTGTTTAGTGAAATGTTTTTCTGTACTCAACTATGTGTATGTATATTTTCCCCTCCTTTGACTAGTTCAGATGAGAGTGAGGTTCAAGTATCAACTGTTCCTCCCACCTCTCCCTCTTTATTTACATAGACTTCCACTTGTACACTCTAATTATGTGAGATAAATTTCCCTAACTTTCATCTCTCTCCTCTCTCCCCCCTACCCAGTGTATTCCTCTTCCTTTTCCTTTCCATTCTTCTTCTAAGATTATCAAAACATAACAGGATAATTCCCAATCCCTCTGTCTAGGTTCTCTCTTTTTGGTCATAGCTTTCAGGTGTTACAATGATTCTTAAATTATCTCTCCTAATATTTTTTCCAGGTGTCAGTTTCTTTTGCTATTAGATGACTATTTTCTTCTATTTTTCAGCCTTTTAACTTTATTTGAATATTTCTTGTCTCATTGCATCAAAATCCAATTGCTTGGGTGTGGCTAAGTGGCGCAGTGGATAAAGCACAGGCCCTGAATTCAGGGGAACCTGAGTTCAAATCCAGCCTCAGACACTTGACACTTACTAGCTGTGTGACCCTGGGCAAGTCACTTAACCCTCATTGCCCTGAAAAAAAAATCCAATTGGTCCATTCTAATTTTCAGAGATTTTGTTGCTTGGGTAAGGTTTTTGTACCTTTTGCACTAACTTGTTAATTCCTTTTCTTTTTTTTCTTCCATAATTCTGATTTCGTTTTGGTTTTCCCCTATAGTATTCTCATTCATTTATTTTTAAAAATTTAAATGTTTTTTTGGAAACGTTTGCTTCATTTTTTTCCCCAGCAATTCTAGTTGAAATTGTGCCCAAGCTATTTTTTTCTTTGATGCTCTGCTTATAAATTGTTTGGAGTCATTCTCTCCTTTTGAGTTTGTGTCTTACCAGTCTCTGATGCCATATTCTTTTTGGGGGGGGGGCGGGGCCATGAGGGTTAAGTGACTTGCCCAGTAAGTTTCAAGTGCCTGAGGTCAGAATTGAATTCAGGTCCTCCTAAATCCAGGGCTAGTGCTTTATCCACTATGCCATCTATCTGTCCCTGCCATATTAGTTCTTTATGATAGACTTGCTTTTTAATTTCTTATTCTTCAAGCAAACTTCCTGATTTTGACCTGATGGTAGGGAAGGGCTCTATGCATTTCTAGATGAAACATCAGGGCTGATCCTACTGTGGCTTTCTTGGGGTAGTGAGTATTGGGTTATTCCAGAATTTCAGGGACACTTCAGGCTGTGAATTTTTAATCTTTTAGTGCTCCCAAAATGGCCTGAGTCAGTGGCAAAGTTTAATTTCTGCCCTCCTGTTCTGAGGTCTGCAAGTTCCTGACTTGTGAGCAATTGACCTGTCTGCTTGCCCCAGTTGAAGTTCTAGTAGATTGTAGAAAGATTCAGCCACTACCAGCCACCTGGAAAGCTCTGTTTGTACACTGCAGCCCCCCTTTTTGGTCTGGGAATCCTGCCATGGTTATTCCACTGCAAGCTTCAGACTGGACTGGAGCCTGGAAATGAGATCCTATTGTGTTACTGAGGTCAAAACGATATAGCAAAACAAAACAAAACAAAAATACAAAACAAAAAAACACCCAAACACCATATAACATATGAAAATTCAGCATACAGCATATAGCAGTTACTTGAATCTGAACCTGCTCCTTGCTTAGTACCCAAACTAGAGCCCAGGACTGCTGCTCACCCATGAGTGCCACCCTTAGGTGCAGGCCCCCTCCTCTGTCAGTACTAAATCTTTGACCTGGAACTGGGTAGTGAGTATAGCTGCCAGGTGACATCCATCCCTATACCTTCCATAAGGCTGGGTCCTTCTTTGCTGCATTTGGAAACTTTACTTGCCCTATGTAAACAGCCTCTCCATGTCTGGAAGGCTTTGTACAGCCATTCCTGCCTACACCTTGTCCCCAGGGTCCACAGACCTCTCTGACAGTCTCTCTCTGCTGACCTAGGCTAGAAAAAATGACTCACAGAGGTCTTTTTTTCTTAGATTTCCCAATCAGGATTTTGTCTGGTATATTTTCTAGATCTGTTTGGAGGTATTATAGAGTATAATTCTCCTAGCTATTCCACCATCTTGGCTCTATCTTTGTCTTCCTAGTTTTCAAGGCTCTGTATGATCTGGTCCCTCTCCAGGCATTCAGCATGCATCATTTTCAATTGCTTCCCAGCATTTGCCTGCCATTCCAATCTGACAAACTTACTCTATACTCCACACACAAAATTAAAATCTTTTTGCATTTTCTTATGCTGTTTCCCGCTACTTGGAATGTACCTCCCCAGCCTTTCTGTCAATTAAATCTTATTCATATTAAAAGGTCCAATTCAAATGTTGTCTCCTCTATGAAGTATTCACTCCCTACCCCTGTACACAATGATGTCTCCCTTTTCTGCATATATAATACTCTCATAGTACCACATAATTTAGTGTTATTTTGCATATGCTATTTTTATCTCCAAAGGTAGAGTGTGTTGTTCCTTGTTGGCAGAGACTATATCTTGTCGTTATTTTATAGTCATTATATGGGGTAGCTAGTTGGTGCATTGGATAAAGCACCAGCCCTGGATTCAGGAGGACCTGAGTTCAAATCCACCCTCAGATGCTTAACACTTACTAGCTGTGTGACCCTGAGCGAGTCACTTAACCCTCATTGTCCTACAAAAAGAATTTTTGTAGTCAACAGTCAACAAGAATTTATTATATGCTTGTACAGTATTTCAGACATTATGCTAAGTGCTGAGGATACAAAGAAAGTATTACTTATACTGTTATTACAGAGGAGATGGAGAAATATGGATTAGACCATAATACAATTACATGGAGTCAGAACTAGTTGAATAGAAGGACTCAAAGAGTACTTGTTAATGGTTCAGCATCAACAATCTCTACTAGAATACCCCAGCAATCTGTTCCTGGCCCTATGCTGTTAAACATTGCTAACAGTGACTCAAATAAAGGCAAAAAACATATCATGATCATAAAATTTGCAGATGACACAAAGGTGGGAGCATTAGCTAACACATTAAATGGCAGAATCAGGATCCAAAAAGTTCTCAATAAGCTAGAACATTGGGCCAGATCTAAGAAGATAAAATTTAATCAGGATAAATGTAAAGTTTTTTGGATATAAAAAAAAATCAACTTCATAAGTACATATGAGGGGGCAGCTAGGTGGTGCAGTGGATAAAGCACTGGCTCTGGAATCAGGAGGACTTGAGTTCAAATCCAGCCTCAGACACTTGACATTTACTAACTGTGTGACCCTGGGCAAGTCACTTAACCCTCATTGCCCTCCCCCCCAAAAGTCTATATGAGATGGGGGAAGGATGGTTAGACAGTACTGTTCTTAAAAAAAAAAATCTAGCAGTTTTTATGGACTGTTGGCTCAATATGATTTAGCAGTGTAATGAAAACCAGTCAGTCAATAAGCATTTATTAAGCACCTACCATGTACCAGGTATTGTGCTAAGTTCTGAGGATAAAAAGAAAGGTAAAAAATAATCCCTTTCCTCAAGAAGGACATTCTAATGAAGGAGACAACATGCAAACTTGTATGTGAAATCAAAATTCATAAAGGACAAATGTAGCAGCCAAAAAAGTAAATATGATCTTGGGTTGCATTAGGACAGGAATAAGGAGTTTCACTGCAGTCTGTCCTTGTCCAATGTCTTCTGGAATATTGTGTTCAGTTCTGGTTGTCACAGTTTAAAAAGGACATTAATAAAATGGAGAGCAACCAGAAGAGGGGGACCTAGATAGGGAAGGACCTTGAATCTTTATCATATGAAGATTTGTTGAAGGAACTATGCGTGTTTAGCCTGAAGAAGAAAAGACTTATGGGAGACGGAAGATCTATCTTCAAGGATCCGAAGAGCTGTCGTGTGGAGGAGAGATTAGATTTAGGAAGAACTAGGAACAATGGGTGGAAATGGCAAAGTTTCCATTTTAAGTTTGATGCGGGGGTGGGGGGGGCAAGATCTTTTAACAATTAGAGCTGTCCAAGAGTTGAATGGGCTGCCTCAGGAAATTGTGGGTTGCCCCTGCTTGGAAATTTTCAAGAAGTTGTTGGGTGGCCACTTATCTGGCATATTATAGCAGGGCTTTTATATATATATATATATGGGTTTGGCTGATGGCCACTCAGGTTCCTTCCAACTTTCAAATTCTATGAATCTATAAGATCTATGCTACATTCAGCAAAGATAGTGACTTTATTGGACAAGATACTGTATAGAAGAGTAATTAGAAATGCAATTAGAGAGGTATAGCACTTGAGGGGAGCCCTAAAAGCTAGACTAAGTAGTTTATATTTGCTACAGTAAGCCACAGAGCTGACTTTTTTTTTTCAATTCAATAGGTTCCATTCTTTCCTAACCATGGAATTTCAGCTTTTCTTCTATATTTCAAGTTTTCTGGATTGATAGTGAACATTCTTTTTTTTTCCCCCGGGGCAGTGAGAGTTAAGTGACTTGCCCAGGGTCACACAGCCAGTAAGTGTCAAGTGTCTGAGGCCAGATTTGAACTCAAGTACTCCTGAATCCAGGGCCCATGCTTTATCCACTGTGCCAACTAGCTGCACCCCCCTCCCTTGCCCCGTGAACATCCTTTTACACCTTCCATATTAATTCTCCCTCTTACCCAGGCTTATACAACAACAACAACAAAGGGTGGGAGAAATATTGGAGAGTCTATGGTCTGGGAACTCACTCTGGATTCCATGGAGTGAAGAGCTGAAGGGCACACACAGTCCTTGCCCATGGTAGGGGGAGGGGAAGTGAAATAGGCTCAGTTTGTCTTTGGCACTTTAAAAAAAAAATCATTTAGGTGCTCCATCAATTGCAGCACTTTTGCTCACCTTGGCTCATCTCAGCTAATCCCCTCATGCTATATTTCAGCTGCCTAGGGCCCCCCGTTGGCCAATTACCTGACCAAAATATTGTCCCTTGAAATCCAAGAATGGATTCCCTGGTCCTATATCTCATTTTATTTGAAATTATATTTGTAAAGTACTTAACACATTTCCTCTCCATAGTAGACATTTAATAAATGTTTATTCTGGGGGCAGCTAGATGGTTCTGGATTCAGGAGGACCTGAGTTCAAATCCAGCCTCAGACACTTGACACTAGCTGTGTGACCCTGGGAAAGTCACTTAACCTTTATTGTCCCACCCCCCAAAATGCTTACTCTCTTCCTTGATTTCATCATTCTAGGGTCAGACTCTCTGAGTCCTCTAAAATAGCAATTAATCTGACAAAATAATCTGGGCTAAATGATGAAAGCTAAAAGCTATCCTTAGGAGCTTTATAAAAATTATCTTCTGGGGATGATCTCTATCTTTCTTTTCTAAAATGATATATTCTAATAGGAAAATCAATGTGGAAGGGAAAGGCTGTGTGATATAAAGCCTGGGGAGGATATATTTGGGTTAAAGAGGAATCTTGTAGCATAGCTAAAATCATACCATCTAGGTTGCCATCTTTTTCATCTGTCTGCTTTTCACACAACCACCACCTTCACTAAGAGCTCCCTCTTCTTCCTTCCTTATCACTTCTCAACCACTTGACTTCTTCCCTGCCCCCCACCATTTCTTCCTTTACTTCAGTCTCTGATGAAGTGATCCTTCTTAATAAGGTGGACAGTTGACTTGTATGTGTGATTCCATAGCCTTCCATTAATTTTTGTCTATCAAACTGCCCTAGTTATCATTCCCACTTCACTACCACTCCAATCTTTCCATATCTACTGACTCCTTCCTTCCCTCCTTTACATATGCCCAAGTGTCCCAATCATTTGAAAAAAAAAAACCTATGATTCTATCTCTCTTCACTTAAACAACCAGACTCATTGAAAGAGAAGCCATCTAATTCACTGTTTCCCCTTCTCTCCATTTCTTTTTTTTTCCCTACATATTTGGGGGGTGGGGGGGAGAAGAAAGAGAAAAAAACTGCTTCCATCTTCACTCTGATTCTATCAGTTTTCTATCTATAAGTGAATAGTGTTTTCATCACGAGTCCTTTGCAATTTTGGTGGGTTATTGTGCTCATCAGAGTTGCTAAATCTTTCACAGTTGATTATCTTTATAACATTTTTGTAGGTATGAGTCCTTTTCTTTTTCCTTTGATCTCGTTGGGATATAGAACTAGTAGTAATATTGTTGGGTCAAAAGGTATATATAGGGGCAGTTAGGTGGCACAGTAAATAAAGCACCAGCCCTGGATTCAGGAGGACCTGAGTTCAAATCCGGCCTCAGACACATGACACCTACTAGCTGTGTGACCCTGGGCAAGTCACTTAACCTTCATTACCTTGCCAAAAAAAAAAAAAAAAGAAAGAAAGAGAGAAAAGAAAAAGAAAAAAGTATATATAGTTTAATAGTTTTGGGGACATAGTTCCAAATTGCCTCCCTACCCCCAATGGTTGCACCAGTTCACAATTCTACCAACAGTGCTTTTGGTTACCTATTTTTCTATATCCCCTCTAGCATTTGTCATTTTCCTTTTCTGTCATCTTAACCAAATCTAATGCATATGGGATGGTACCTCAGAGTGGTTTTAATGTGGATTTCTCTAATTATTAGTGATTTAGAGCATTTTGTATGACTGTTGATAGTTTTGATTTCTTCCCTCTGAAAAATTGCTTATTTATATCCCTTAACCATTTATCAGTTGGGGAATAGCTCTTACTCTAATAAATCTGGCTTGATTCCCTATATATTTCAGAAATAAGCAGAGAAACTTGCTATGAAGATTTTCCCCAATTTCCTGATTTTCTTCTATTTTTAGCTACATTAGTTTTTTATATACAAAACCTTTTCAACTTTATGTAACTGTAACGATTGGAATAACGCCACCTGCTGGATACTTACTGTAGAGGAGTTCTGCCCATGAAGGGAAGGTCTTTGAGGGCAAGACCAGGAGTCAGGAAGTGACGCGGGCTAGTGGGAGGAGGAAGGGAGAGACTGGCGCTGACTCTGGGGCTCTTTCCTGAGGACGCTGGCGGAGAAGGGAGCTAGAAATGTGCTCTCCCTTTAATAGATAGGAATCTAGGCCTTTTTCTCTCTCTTTACCAAATTCTTATTCTCCTTAATAAATGCTTAAAAGTCTAACTCTTGCTAAAGCTTATAATTTATTGGCGACCACTCATTAGATATTTTAGACAGACTAGCTAGAATTTTAGCCTTAACATAACCAAAATTATCCATTTAATCTCCTATGAACTTTTCTATCTCTTGTTTAGTTGCAAACTCTTCCCTATCAATAGATTTGAGAAGTAATTTCTTCCAATCTTCACTAATTTGCTTATGATATCATCCTTTAGGTTTAAAATCATAGGGGCAGCTAGGTGGTGCAGCAGATAAAGCAACAGCCCTGGATTAAGGAGGACCTGAGTTCAAATCCAGCCTCATTCACTTGACACTTACTAGCTGTGTAATCCTGGGCAAGTCACTTAACCCTCATTACCCCACAAAAAGGAAAAAAAAAGCCTAAAATCATGTTCATGCATGTGTGTATAAAAGGAAAAGTAGCAATCTGTCCTAGATTAAGAACAATATTATGGAATTATATAATTGTAAGGAACTTCAGAGTTCCTTCTCTTTTTGAGCCTTATACTTCAACTTCTACCCAAAACACAAATCTCATTTTATGATATCTATGAGAAGTAGCCATCTAGGCTCTCCTTAAAGATCTTCAACAGAAAGAAGCACACTCACAAGGCAATTCAACTCATTTTTGTATTGCTTTTTAGAAATTTTTTTTCTTCTGATGAACCAAAATTTGCCTTTCTGTAACTTGTACACATTGATCTTAGTTTTTACTTCCAGGGTCAAGCAGAAGTCAAAGAATATATATATATTTTTAATCTGAGGGTGTAAGTGTACCATAGAAGCCATTTAGTCCGGAACACGCCCGACCAAGGATTCCCTCTACAATAGAGTCAATGAGTGATCAAGCTGCCTTGGCCTGAAAATCCCCATTGAGGGGGAACTCTGCCTCTGAAGAGGTTTTTCCATATATCATGTCTAAATTTGACTGGAAAACTTCTATCAGCTTAATTCAACCTTCTAAGTTCAAGTGCTAATAAACCATTCTCTTAATAATAAGTTTTAGAATTTTGCCAGGACAAAGAATCAGAAATTGAGGGATGCCCATTAATTGGGGAATGGCTGAACAAGTTGTGTAATGTGATTATAATGGAATACTATTGTGCTATAAGAAATTACAAGCAGGCTGATTTCAGAAAAACCTGGAAAGACTTACATGAACTGATGTGAGTGAAGTGAGCAGAACCAGGAGAACATTGTACACAGTAACAACAATATTGTATGATGATCAACTGTAAATGACAGCTCTTCTCAGCAATACAATGATCCAAGACAATTTCAAAGGACTTATGACCAAAAAAATGCTTTCTAGATTCAGAGAAAGAACAGGTGAAGTCTGAATGCAGATTGAAGCATATTTTTTTTCACTTTATTTCTTTTGCGTGTTTTTTTCTTTTGGTCTGTGTCTTCTTTAACAACATGACTAATATGAAAATGTTTTATATGATTATACATGTATAACCAACATCAAATTGCTTATTGTCTCAGGGAAGAGGGGAAGAAAGGGAAGGAAAGAGAAAATTTGGAACTAAAATTCTTTTTAAATGAATGTTAAAAATTGTCTTTTTTTTTTTTGCAGGGCAATGAGGGTCAAGTGACCTGCCCAGGGTCACACAGCCAGAAAGTGCCAAGTGTCGGAGGTCAGACCCAAACCCAGGTCCTCCTAAATCCAGGGCCGGCGCTCCATCCACTGTGCCACCCAGCTGCCCCCCAAAATTGTCTTTATATATAATTGGGGAAAATAATATAGTATTAAGAAAGAAAAAAGAAAGTTTGACTCTACCAAAAAGAAGATAAAAAATAATTTTGCCAGGAATGGAAGTCAAGTTTATTGGTCTCAGAATTGCTGAATTTCAGAGTTGTAAGAAACCTCATAAGATATTTCAATTCATTTCTGAAAAACAATCCCTTCTACAAAATACTCAACAGATAGTCATCTAGCCTTTGCTCAAAGACCTCTAGTGAGAAGGAAGTCACTATCTCCTGAGGTAACCCATTCCATTTTGGGATGGAACTAATTATTAGAAAGTTTTCCTGGGGCGGAGCCAAGATGGCGGAGGAGAGGCTGTGACTCCCACAAGCTCCAGATAAACCCGTCCATTCACGCCCAAATAATGCGGTAAAAATCAAAACCCAGAACAGCCTAATGCACATAAGAACAGAGTGAGACTGTTTCTCCGCAAAAGAGGGCGATTCTGATCACCTACTGATCAGGCTGAACAGCTCAGCGCGCGGTCCGGACCCAGCCAGGGACAGTGCTTCCAACACGTCAGAGTCTTCAGCACCAGCAGCTTCTGAGGCTCCGATCACGGACTGGTGAGGGGGTTCGGAGGTAGGCCAGGGTGAAGTGGAGGCAGTATCTGCTGGAGTTGGGGCAAAGCGCCCTGGGTCTGAACCAGTGGGCTGAATCGAGTCGTGGTGGCCCAGTGGGGGAGGGGTAAAAGCACGCCAAGCTTCTGACCATAGAGAATCAGAGTTCAATCAGACTTCTGTTTCCGGGTCAAAGAGAAAGCGGCTGTGATTACTCACAAGCCAGGCAGGCTGAGAAGAAGCCCAATCACCCCCTGGGCCACGCTGTAGCACAAACAGTGTGTCCGGGAAGCAGCGCTACACTTTAAGGAGTAAAAAGCCAAGAAACAGTAAGCCAGGATGAGTAGGCAGAGAAAGCAGAAGACCATCGAAAACTTCTTTGGGGGAAAGGTAGACCACAATACATCCTCAGAAGAAGAAGATAATAATAGGGTCAAAGCTCCAACATCCAAAGCTTCCAAGAAAAATATGAACTGGTCTCAGGCCATGGAAGCTCTCAAAAGGGACTTTGAAGAGAAAGTAGGAGAGATAGAACGAAGATGTAGAGAAAGAGAGGAAGGAATGGAAAGAGAAATGAGAGCGATGCAGGAAAGTCATGAGAAAAAAGTCAACAGTTTGAAAAGCCAAATGGAAAAGGAGATTAAAAAACTGTCTGCTGAAAATAATTGCCTAAGAATCAGGATTGAACAAATGGAAGCTAGTGAGCTTATGAGAAACCAAGACATAGTAAAGCAAATCCAATTGAATGAAAAAATAGAAGGCAATGTGAAATATCTCCTTGGAAAAACAGCTGACCCAGAAAATAAATCTAGGAGAGATAATTTGAAAATCATTGGACTACCTGAAAACCATTACCAAAACAAGAGTTTAGACACCATCCTCCAAGAGATTGTGAGGGAAAATTGCCCTGATATTCTTGAAGCAGAAGCTAAAATAGAAATAGAAAAAATCCACCGATCACCTCCTGAAAGAGATCCCAAAAGGAAAACCTCCAGGAATACTATAGCCAAATTCCAGAACTCCCAGGTCAAGGAGAAAATATTGCAAGCAGCTAGAAAAAAGGAATTTAAATACTGTGGAGCTCCAATAAGGATAAAGCAAGATCTAGCAGCTTCTACATTAAAGGACCGGAGGGCATGGAATATGATATTCCAGAGGGCAAAGGAACTGGGACTACAGCCAAAAATCACGTACCCAGCAAAACTAAGCATCCTCTTTCAGAGGCAAACATGGAACTTCAAGGAGAAAGAAGACTTTCAGGCATTTGTTATGAAAAGACCTGAACTGAATAGAAAATTTGACTTTCAAATACAACACCCCGGAGAAGCATAAAAAGATAAACAGGAAAAAGACTTCATGAGGGATATTAAAAGATCAAACTGTTAACATTCCTATATGGGAAGATAATACAGAGGACACAGGTCTGAACTGAATACGAAGGGAAGTTATGTTTTGTTCTTTGTGGGGTGTCTTATGTATGGGGCCGGATTTGGGCTTGGGGCCTCCTGGGTCCAGGGCTGGTGCATTGTCCACTGTGCCACCTAACTAACCCATAATGACATCCTTAAAATAGGGTTGAGGGTAGGAGAAATAGACTGGGGGAGGGGGAAGGGGAGAGATGATCTGGGGAGAGGTTATTCATATGAAGGAAACAAGAAAAAAGCTTATGGAGGGGAGGGGAAGAGGGGGAAGGAATTGGGGAGTGATTGAACCTTAATATCATCAGAATTGACTCAAAGAAGGACTAACATACATACTCAAGTGGGTATAGTAATATATTTTGCCCTGAGGGAGGGGAGGGAGATAAGGGGGGGGGAGGGGAAGGAGGGAAAGGCAGATTCTGGGAGAGAGTAGTAAAAAGCAAAATACTTTCAAGGAAGGTGAAGACGTTCTGCATAACGGCACAAGTATGAAATATTGAATTGCTTGATTTCATAGGGAGGGTTGAGGAGAGAGGGAGGAAGAAAATTTGGAACATAGAATTAGCTCAAAGACCTTAAACTCATCAGAGTTGGCTCATGGAGGGAATAACATTCACACCCAGTTGGGAGGAGTAATCTATTTAACCTTACAGGAAAGTATGAGGGGAAGAGGATAAGGTAGGAAGGGTGGAAAAAAAGGGAGTGTAGAGTAGGGGAGGGGACAGTCAGAAGTAAAATACTTTTGAGGAGGAATAGTTTAAAAGAAGATGGAAAATAGAGTAAATATCATGGGAAGGGAATAGGATGGAGGGAAATAATTATGATGACTTTGCTGGGCTAATACGAAGAAAATTCTTTGTCAAGTTTAAGGTACATTATTTAGGGTATGATGAACAGGATACTATTAGAAAAACCTGGAAAGACCTACATGAACTGAAGAAGAATGAAATGCACTGTATACAAAATAACAGCAATAGTGTAAAATGATCTGCTGGGAAGCATGTGGTTATTTTCAGCAAGGCAATGGTCCAATATAACCCTGAAGGACTATGAAAATGGCAACCCATCTACAGAGAAAGAAGTGATAGTATCTGAAATAGTTGGAAACACATTTTTTTTTCTTTTCTCTTTTTTTTTTTCTTTTTTGGTGAGGCAATTGGGGTTGGGTGACTTGCCCGGGGTCATGTGGCTGGTGGGTGTTGGGTGTGTGGGGCTGGATTTGGGCTCGGGTGCTCCTGGTTCCAGGGCCGGTGCTCTGTCCGCTGCACCACCTAGCTGCCCCTGGAAACACATTTTTTTAAAAAAAATGTTTTTTCTCTTTGACAATTCCTCAGTCTGAAGTTTTGGGAGTTTTTTGACTGTTTTTTCCTCACAACCTAGCTAATGTGGGAATGTTTTCCATGACTACTCATGTATAATTTATTTTGAAATGCTTGAGTTCTAGTGGGTGGGGGTGGGAATAGAGGAGGAAGAGAAGTTGGAACAATTTTTTTTAAAAATTGATGTTAAAATTTGTTTTTACATATATTTTGGAAAATAAAATTCTATTCAAGCACGTAAAAAAAAAAAAGAAAAAAAGAAAGTTTTCCTTATATCAATCCTGCCCTCTGGAGCTAAACAAACCTTACCTACCTTTTTATTTTGAAAACTGGGATATTTACCTGTCTAGAGTCCTGTGTCACCTCTCCTACTCTATCATGTCTCTTTATTGTGGTTATCTTTTATTTTTGTTTTCAAATCTGTCCTTGCCCCTGATGTAGACAAATGATACCCTACAAGAAAGAATAAAGGAAGGAGAAAAAGCAATACAGAAAAACTATCCAACACATCTATTCTCCCCCCTTCTATTTTCCATTTAAAGTCCTTTTACTTAGAATAAAGAACCTTGGAAACTAACAAGCCAGTGGAAACTGGACTGTATGACTCTTGACTTTGATCCAAAGTTCACTACATCCCCAGAGATAGGTAACTCAAAGATCAGCAACTGATGGCTAAATGGTTTCACTCAGTCAGGGAGGTAAGAAAAGAAATGTCATGTCTGAGGAAGATATGGTCAGACAGTTTGATTACAGCAGAAGGTATATAAAGGAAAATGATGTGAAGTAAGACTGGAAAGGCAGGTGTGAGCCAGATTGTGGAGTCCTTTAAATACAAGACTGAGCAGTTTGTGAAAGAATTTGAGAAGTGGAGATGGGCTTTAATAGAAAGAATCAGAAAACGCCAAGACAATCAAGACTGAGCAGTTTTATTTTATCCTAGAAGCAATAGTAGAGGGAGTCCATGAAGATTTTTGAGTAGGGAAGTGATGTGGTCACATATCTCTTTTACAAATATCAATTTGGCACTTGTGTGGTAAATAGATTGGAGAGGCAAGCAACTAAGAGCATGGAAAAACATTAAAAGAGTAATTTAGTAGGAAAGAACAGATTAGGGCCTGAACTAGGGACTACTCTAAGGTGCTATGTTTTTACCATCTTGTACTTGCATGATTGATTTTTTGGATCCAAAGTTTATCCTTACTAAATTTCATCTTGTTAGCTAGCCCAGTGTTCCAGGATGCTCAGATATTTGTGGGCTATGGTTCTGTCTTTCACTGTACTTGTTTTTCCTCTTAGTTTTGTGTCACTAATAAAGTTGATAAGCATGACATTTGTCTTCATCTGTAGTATTGATTTTAAAAGTGAAGAACAGGACCAAGGACAGAGTCCCATTGCTCTCTTCAACATCCCTCTTTTTGACACTGATCCATTCATCACTACTCTTTATTAGTCAGTCATTCTGTTCTGAATTCACTTATACTATTTTTCAGTTCACATCTGTCAATCTTGTCCATAGGGATATTATAACATACTTTTTTTCAATGCCTTGCTAAAATCAAGACATGCTATATCCTAAACATTGCCCTAATCCATTAGTTTACCAAAAGAAAAAAAGGGAAAAAAAGGAAATGAGATTGATTTTGTATGCTTTGAACAAAAAAAAATAATTCCTCTTTTTATTATAATCAACTTGATAAATATGAACATTTCTCCATACAAGAAGATTAAAAATGAAATTTCAAATGAAACCATGAATCTTTTAAAAAGTATATTTAGGGGCAGCTAGGTAGCACATTGGATAAAATACTGGCCCTCAATTCAGGAGGACCTGAGTTTGAATCCTGCCTCAGGCACTTGACAGTACTAGCTGTGTGACCTTGGGCAAGTCATTTAACCCCCATTGCCCCAACAAAAAAATTTTTTTTGAAGTATATTTAACATTCACGTTTAACATAGTATTTATAATACTGTCCTGCTTCTCTGTGACTCTTTCTGAAATTCCTTTTGCTTTCTTCTATTTTAAAGTTACCCATTGACACTTTTTTCTTTATTTTTGGTGTCACTATCACTACCTTTTACATCCCCCAATAGCTCTACCTTGCAGGGTATGATAATAGTCAAGCAAAAAATATTCACACACTATGTTTTAAAATGTATGTCCTTTAGTCCATCACTTTTCTTCTAGAAGGTAGGAAAAATGGGTAATCATCAGTCTGCTGGAGCTGTGAATTGCTCAAAATGAACATCATTCTGAAGTCTTTCACAGTTGTTTTCAATGATGTATTCATTTGTATAAATTGTTTGATTGCTTTTTATCCTTTCACTATATATAAGTTCATACAAATCTCCCTCAGTTTTTCTGAACCTATCCCTTTCACAATTTTTTACAGTACAATAATATTCCATTACATTTACAGACCATCATTTGTTCAGCCATTCCTCAATTGATAGGCACTCACTTTGTTTCCAGTTCTTTGCTAAAACAAAATGTGCTTAGAACACCAGTCCTGGAGTCAGGAGGACCTGAGTTCAAATCCGCCCTCAGACACTTGACACTTACTAATGTAATGATTGGAATGATGCCACCTACTGGAGACTTGCTGTGGGAAAACTCCACCATGAGGAAAATGCCTCAGAGATATTGTGGCTTTTCCTTGGCGTCAGGAAATGACGTTTGCTCATGGGTGCTGTCTATCAAGGCTACCAGCCAATCAACTTGAGGAGCCTCCTATTTTCTGGGAGGAGACAAGAAGGAGGAAAGGGAGCCTGCGCGGAGAGCTCTTGCGCTTTTGGGTTCCTGACTTGGGGGTGGCGGCGGCAGAGGACTTCACAGGAAATTTGAGGAAAGATAGAAATGCCAGGCTGTTGCAATTCTGTTCTCAATCTTTTTTTCTTTCTATTTTCCAATAAACCCTTAAAAACCTAAACTCGTTTTATCAGTGATTTTAGTCAGTTTCCCCCAAAACTGGGGGAACAGATTAGAATCCACATTTAGAATCTTAAATTACACACTAACTGTGTGACCCTGGGTAAATTACTTAACCCTCATTGCTCAACCAAAAAAAAAAAAAACCCAACCATCCCCCCCACCCCCCCCCCCCCCCGCAAAATGTCATTAGGAAAACAAAATGTGCTGCTACAAATATTTTATACATAAGAGTTCCTTCTTTATTTTATATCCTTGGGGTATAAGCCTTGTAGTCATATGACTAGATCAAAAGATGCACAGTTTGGTTACTTTTTTGGATACCCAAATTGCTTTCCAGAATTTGGGGGGGAATCAATTCAGAGTTCCACCAACCGTCCTCTCATATGTCTTCTAACAATTGTAATATTCCATTTTTTGGTCTTATTTGCCAATATAAATGGTTTTAGATAAAATCTCAGAGTGATTTTAATTTACATTTATCTTATTATTAGTGATTTGGAACATGTATCATATCATTTGCCTTCCTATTTTTGAGACCATTGAGCAGTGACATGGGGTGACAGCTAGATTTGTGCTTAAAGAAAGTCATTGCATGAAGTTTGGAGGAGAGGATGGTTTGGAAGGAAATATGAGTTCTTTTGGACATGTGTTTGAGATGACAGAGATCTTTGAAATATATAATAGGCAATGGTGGCATGTAATTAAAGCTGAGGAGAGAGGTAAGAGATGATATATAGATCAATGAATTATCTGCATAGAGATGACAATTAAACCTCTGGATTTTGATGAGGTCCCCAAGAGAAAAAGTGCAAAGAAAAAAAGTATGGCCCTAGGATATAACTTGGAAATTCCTAGCAAAGGAGACTGAGGCAGAACAGTTGAATACATAGAAAGAAAACCAGGAGAGAATAGTGTCATAAAAACACAGAGAGATTATAGAGGAAGAAATGGTGGTTGGTAGTGTCAAATACAGCAGATACATCAAGGAGTTTTGGAACTGAGAGACTATTATATTTGAAAAGTCAGAGATTACTGATACCTGAAAGAGCAGTTACAGTCAAGTGATGAAGTTGAAATTGAGGGTTGAGGAATAAATGAGATCAGAGGAAGCAGAGGCAAGAAATGTAGAACTAGGAGTTTGACTAAGAAAGGGAGGAGAACTATAAGATGATATCTTGAGGGAATGGTAGGATCTAGTAAAGGTGGGTTTTTTTGTTTTTTTGTTTTTAAGGAGAGGGCATTTTTGAAGGAAGTAAGAAAAGAACCATAGGGTAGTGGGGGTGGGGGAAATTAGAGAGGGGATGGATAATTGATGGAGCAATTTGATGGAGAAAAAAAAAACAGTATCAAGGGCATAAAGATTGGCCTTGGTAGGGAGAAGGAGAGAGAGATGATGTAAATGGGTTTTGAGATGAAGAGTAGGAGAAGAGGAAGCTCACTCTAATGGCTCTAATTTTCTCAGTCAAGTGAAAGGGCAACCAGCTCCTCAGGAGAAGGAAAGGAGTAAGGGGAAGGCATGGGAGTCTTGAGAATATAAAAGAAGTTTTGAAGACCTTTTTGTGGGGTGTGAGATAAAGAATCAATTAGTAAAGAGTAAAAGGATTGCTTCAGTGAGGGCCCATTTGAAGTTCAATAACATGTATTTATAATGTACCTAATTGGCAAGGTTGCACGACTTCCTCTAAATCATTCTTTTTCTCAGACATTTGTATTGATTCTTTATATTGCTTAGCTACAAGTCCTTTGTCAGAAAAATTTGCATGCTTTGATTTTAACGAACTCATTTGTAGTGCTTATTTTTTTGCCTTTCCTAAGTGTTTACAAACCCTTTAGTAATCCACTCCAGAATTTTATCAGGAATCAATTTTAGGCTTACTAGTCTATGCTTTGGAGTATCCACCTTCTCTCCCTTTTTGAAAATCAGGAAGAACATTTATTTGATTTTTTTCAATGACACTTCTCTCATTAGCCAGGATTCTTTAAAGATTTCTGACAGTCATTTAACAATCACATTTACAAGTTCTGTCTGCCTAAGGGACATAGTTAGTCTAGACCTGATGGCTTAAATTAATTGAAGCCAGCTAGGATTTCTCTCACCATTTCCTTACTTAGCTTTGGTTTTAATTCCTTGTTAACCACTTTTGTTCTGAAGATCATTCTTCAAGGACTAAAGAAAACAGAAACAAAAGAAATATTGAGGGGTTCTGGCTTCTGTTGTCTCTTGTCATTGTCTCTTCCACCCCAAGGACACTTCTTATCTTTTTCTCTATCTGATTCTTGCCTTCCTCCTCTTCTCAAAACAAAAAAAAGGCACTTTTTTTTTGTCTTCAGTATTTGTCACAAGCCTCAATTTGAAATGATCTTTGGCTTTCCTGACACTATTCTTAAAGTGCCCTGACACTTGCGTAACAGGATGTTAAAAATTTGAGTTATAGCTCAAATTATAGCTACATTTGTTTCTTTAGATACTTCTCTCTTTCCTTCTTTCAAATTTTGTTTTTAAGTGAATTCTGTCCGTGTTTGAAAATATCGGGCCACACGATCCTACCTATCTTGTCTATGAATTCTTTGAGATTTTCTCTCCTAAAGTCCAGGCTAATCTTGACATTCCTACCCTTATTTATTACAAAGATGACATAGTCATGGCCTCCTGAGGTTTAAGTTATTTCCAACTGATTAATCAGTTCCTCTTCACTGGTCAAAATCAAATCCAGAATGCCAGTCTTTCTTTATTGCTTTCCACATCTTCTAAAAGATAAAATGATCAGTAAGGCAAATCAAGAATCTATTAAATTCTTTGGTGTTATCAGAGAAGGACCTCTAGCAGAAGCCCAAAGGGTTCAGTTACTACAAGCTCCCTAGGGCTATAAAAGGAGTGACATCTAGGCCTGAAGTTTTATCCAGTATAGGGAAATCACAGTGTAGAAACTATTTTCATAAATGTAGATTGACAACTTGGTTATAATTTATGCTTTTAGAAAGTTGCCTGGAGCGTTAAGAAGTTAAATGACTTGGGGGACAGCTAGGTGGCACAGTGGATAAAGCACTGGCCCTGGATTCAGGAGGACCTGAGTTCAAATCCGACCTCAGACACTTGACACTTACTAGCTGTGTGACCCTGGGCAAATCACTTAACCCTCATTGCCCTGGAAAAAAAATTAAAGGAAAAAAAAGAAGTTAAATGACTTGCCCAACCTCACACAGTTAGTATGTTTCAGAGGCAGGACTTTAACCCAGCTATTAATGATGCCAGGCCAGCTCTCTATCTTTTATGCCATGTTGTCTCTCACCAATATCATGACTATAGCTTGTCTCTGTGCCAAATTTCTGATTTATAACATCTAATTCCTCCTTCTGGTCTTGTGGCCAGTATTATGCTCCTAACACTATATTGAGTCATCATCAAAAAGAATTTACTAAGCACTAGTTATGTCCCAGGTACTGTGCTAAGTGCTGGGGATACAAAGAAAGGCAAAAGCAAAGTCCTTACGCTCAAGGAACTCACATTCCAATGGGAGAGACCATGTGCAAAGAATTATGGGAAGTTCATGAAATATGCAGTGTAAATGTGAGGTAATCTTAGAAGGAAGGCAGTACCAGTAAAGGGTCACCAGGAAAGACCTCTTGCAGAAGGTGGATTTGGCACTGAGTCTTCTGGGAAGCCAGGGGACAGAAGTAAGGAGGGAGAGCAAGCAATACAGGCATAGAAGATAACCAATGAAAAGGAAAGGTGTGAGGAACGGTCAAGGCCAGTGATGCTGCATTATAGAGGACATGCATAACACCACAAAGATAGGAAGGATCCAGGTTGTGAAGAACTTTAAAAACCTAACAGAGTATTTGATATTTGGTCCTGGGGGTAATAGGGAACCACTGGGGTTCGTTGAGTAATGCCCTGTACTTTAGGAAGAGCACTTTAGGAGCCTTGTGGAGGAGGAATTGGACCAGAAAGATCTGAGACAGGGAGACCACTCAACAGGCTGTTGTAATTGTCTAGGCATGAGATGATGAGGCCCTGCACCAGGGAGACATATAGACGACAGGGTAAGGCAGAAAAGACATGATTTGTTCACAGAGTCGATATGTGAACTATCACTATTTCTCTTTCTTTACTCAAATGGTCTTTATTGTTTTTTTCATCCCTCAGGTTCATGGATTTCCATTCAAACAAATCTTTTCTTGATCCTTAATAAATGTTTATTGAATGAATGAATATATAAATTGTTACTCCATTGTCTCAGGGATGTGCTGGAGCCTGTTCAAACTAGTGACAGCAATTGTTAAATTTTCAGGGTAAGTACTAACATTGCTACAAATCAGGGCTTGATTTATTGTTTTGTTGACTGTCTAGACCTAATAAAACGAAGAATAAAATGTTAATAATATGAATTAAGCTTACAAATTTGTTGTGAGTACACTTTCCCCTCTCCCTAAATCCCTATCCCCCAACCCCGCCCCCCTCAGAGCTAGTTGTTAAATATTGACCAACATACCTCTGCTTCTATCTAATCTGTTCCTTTTCAATAATGTGACCCATTCCATTTCTAGCCTCTAGTCCTGAGTGGCATTCAGAGGCACTTAAGTGTCAGTGATACCTATAAGGTCATAGTTATCTCCTCTTATTAAACTCTCCTATTTATTTGTTTATTAGTGATATTATTTGCCCTCAAGCCCTCAAGCATAAGTAACTAAGCCCTTTGAATATTACTATTTCTTTTCCTCTTTCCCATCAATGTCTCTTATGAATTAGTGAGCAATTTTACTGCTGTGCTTTTTCCAGTATCTTACCTGCTACTCTCTATGGCTTCATTCCTCCATGTTGTCTATCATTCCTCTCCAGGTTGCACTCCTGACCCTCTGGACTTTCCTTACCATACCCCACCCCACACACACACCTTCAGCTTCATTTTACATGTTTTCTTCCATTAGAGTGTAAGCTCCTTGAGGGCAAAGACTGCCTTTTTTTCTGTTTGTATTTCTATTCCCAGAGCTTAGCCCAGTGCCTGGTATACAGTAAATGCTTAATAAATGCTATTTGATACATGTAATTGGAAAAACAAAGATGATGGATACAGTGAAGTGTGGGAAGACATATGAACTAATGTGAAGTGAAAGAAGAAGAACCAGGAAAACAATATGCATAATGACTTAAAAATGCAAATAAAAGGAAAATAAAAAATTTTTTTAAATAAAAAATGTTGACTTATTAATTTGACACTAAGGCATCAACTTTATCAACTACATTTGGATATTTTTCTCCTTTCTCCTCTTCCTTCCCTATGAAGTTCTCTTATACATATAAATCACTCTCTAGGCAAATATATTTTCCCTGGTTCTTCATTCCCGTATCTTATGCCTTCACCCAGAAAGCCAAATTCTTTTTTCAAACACCATCTCTGCTGTCTCTTCACATCTCATACCTTCACTTTATCTAACGCTCCATCAGCAACAGTGATTAAGACATCAGTCATGCCCCCCAAATCCTTCAGTTTCCTGCCCTGCACTTCATAATCCCCAGATATTCTTTCCAAATCTCTTCTCACAGTATCATTTCCCTGTCACATGAGTCACCAAAAGACAGTAGTGAGTAGTAGTGATCCTCAGATCATGTCCTGAATGCCTAACGTGAGAACACATCACACCTCTCAATTCACATCAGGTTGACCTCTAAGCTGTTTCTAGATCTTTTTAAAAGAAGTTACTGGGGGTGGCTAGGTGGCACAGTGGATAGAGCACTGGCCCTGGATTCAGGAGGACCTGAGTTCAAATCCACCCTCAGATATTTGACATTTACTAACTGTGTTACCCTGGGCAAGTCACTTAACCCTCATTGCCCTGAAAAAAAAACCCCTGAAGTTACCTACCTACCATCATCACAGATCTTCTTGCTGAGGCCAGTAATAGATGTCCTCACTCTTGGTGCATGAATCATGAGAACCTCTTGCTCCTTAGAAAGTAGAGATCCATCCTCTTTGGGATGAATATCATAGCTATTCTTCCTTCCTTCCTTCCTTCCTTTCTTTCTTTTTGTGAGGCAATTGGGGTTAAGTGACTTGCCCAGGGTCACACAGCTAGAAAGTGTCACATGTCTGATGCTGGATTTGAATTCAGGTCCTCCTGAATCCAGGGCCGGTGCTCTATCCACTGTACCACCTAGCTGACCCTTAGCTATTATTTCTTTTTTTTTTAATTTTTCTTTTTTTAGTGAGGCAATTAGGGTTAAGTGACTTGCCCAGGGCCACATGGCTAGTAAGTGTTAAGTGTCTGAAGCCAGATTTGAACTCAGGTACTCCTGACTCCAGGGCTGGTGCTCTATCCACTGCGCCATCTAGCTGCCCCAGCTATTATTTCTTAAAGGTCCTTCTACCCTTCCTGGTGTTATTCTACCACCTCCCAATCTCTTAACTTCAATCTCCTTATTTGGATTTGCCTCTGTTGCTTTAGAGCAGGGGTCCTTAACTTGGAGGCTATGAACTTTCTTTTAAAATTTTGATGGCTATTTCAACATAATTGTTTTCCTTTGCAATCCTATGTATTTTATTTTATGCATTTGGAAACATTTTTCTGAGAAGGGGTCTATAGGTTTAATGAGAATGACAAAAAGGTCCATGACATTAAAAAAATAGTTTAAGAATCTTTGCTTTAGAAACTTTTTTCTTTATTTTTATCAGAGGCAAAGTGGTAGTGAGCAGAAGACTGGTCTTAAAGTGAGGAATATCTGAATTCAAATTCTACTCTAACTCTTAGTAGCTATGTGACCCTGGGCAAGTAACTTAGTGTTCTACTACTATAGAATACTATACTAGATGGTGCAGAGAAAGTACTGCCTTTCATTGGTAGAGAGATTTCCTATTGGAGTCTTCCCTCTATACCAAGAAAATCAAAAGTATAGTTCCTATGTCCTATCCTATTTTTTCTCCTGTAATTATCTTCCTGACAAGGGAGCACTTTATCCCCCATGGTAAGTTAGAAATAAGTGAGATCTTCTTTTAGAACTTTTTCCAAGGGAAGCTGGGTGGCACAGTAGATAAGGCACTGGCCCTGGATTCAGGAGGACCTGAGTTCAAATCTGGCCTCAGACACTTGACACCTACTAGCTGTGTGACCCTGGGCAAGTCACTTAACCCTCATTGCCCTGCCCCCCCTCCAAAAGAACTTTTGCCTTCTCCTCTAGAAGGGAGACTAGTTTCCATTTAGTGTACATGTCATTATTATTTGCCTGTGTCTAAAATATATCTGTATCTTTTATGCCATGCTACCTCTCACCAATATGACAACTATAGCTTGTCTCTGTGTCAAATTTCTGATTTATAACATCTAATTCCTCCTTCTGGTCTTGTGGCCAGTATTATGCTGCTAACACTATATTGAGTCATCATCAAAAAGAATTTACTAAGCACTAGTTATGTCCCAGATACTGTGCTAAGTGCTGGGGATACAAAGAAAGGCAAAAACAAAGTCCTTGCCCTCAAGGAACTCACATTCTATGGGAGAGACCACATACAAAGAATTCTGAGAAGTACATACAGTGTAAATGGAAGATAATCTTAGAAAGAAGGCAGTACTAGTAAAGGCTAACTAGGAAAGACCTCCTGTATGGCACCAAGGCAACATGATGCAGTGGGGAAAATGTTGGGCATGAAGTTAGAGGACCTGGGTTCAAATCCCATTTCTGTCACTATCTATGTGACTTTGAGCCTCCTTTCTGGGCTTCAGTTCTTTCATCTATAAAATTATAGGGTTGTACTATTTTAGCGAAGGGGTTCTTTGACCTGGTGTCTGTTTTATTTTAAAATTTTTTTATAACAATTTCAATGTAATTTAGTTTTCTTCATAATCTTATGTATTTTAATTTATGGGTTTAAAAGTATTCTGAAAAATATGTTTTATCAGACTGTCAAAGTTATAGTAGAAAAAACACTAGCTGTGGAGTCAGAGGTGCTGAATTCAAATCCTACCTCTGTCAGTTACCTTCTTTTGCTATTCCTAATGATAAAGCTCTTGACCTTTAACCAGTTGACATTTCATCCCCCTGTAGCTTGGTGTAGCAGAAAGAGTGATGGGTATAGAGTAAGAGAGGTAAGAATAAGCTCTGTTACTTATTAGCTTTGTGACCTTGGACAAGTCTCTTAACTTTCCTGGGCCTCATTTTCCTCATATATAAAATAAAGAGGTTGTACTCCATGGACTCTGAGGTTCTTTCTAGCTCTAGATCTCTGGAGCTATAAATAGAGAACTTCTAAGTTTCCTTCTATCTCTGAATCTATGGTTCTATGATCCTGTAGGCCACTGGAAGAGCTCCATCAATCTCATTTTCCATACCTACTGAAACTGAGATGCCTTGCTATTTATGGTTCTCCTGAGCTATATCCCCTAATTGCAGCCAGGATCTGTTGTCTTGAACTCAGAAACATAAAATATTTTAATAAGTTTTTAATTAATATCTTTTTTTCTTATATCACCATAATTTTCTCAAGTATCCTTCCTCCTCCTGTATCAAAGAGCCATCTCATGTAACAATTTTTTTTTTTTTTTTTTGCGGGGCAATGGGGGTTAAGTGACTTGCCCAGGGTTACACAGCTGGTAAGTGTCAAGTGTCTGAGGCCAGATTTGAACCCAAGTACTCCTGAATCCAGGGCCAGCGCTCTATCCACTGCGCCACCTAGCTGCCCCAACAAATATTTTTAAAGACAAGGAAAGACAAGGACAAAAATCAGCATAACTGATCAACACATTGAAAAATTCTGAAAATATGTTAAATGTACAACACTTGTGGATCTCCACCTCTGGCAAAGGAGTGGGGTGGAGGTATCTTATCATATCTCTTCATTAGAGCCATGATTGCTCTTTGTAATTTTGTAACATTCACTTGTGGGTTTGTTTTTGTGTGTATGTGTGGGTGTTCTTTCTTTTTCTATTATAGTCATTGTGAACATTGTTTTCTTGGCTCTGCTTACTTGACTCTGCATCAGTTTAGATAGCTCTTTCTATTCTTCTCTGTATTCATTATATACATAATTTCTTATAGCACAATAATATTCCATTACATTGATGTGCTACTATTTGTTTAGCCATCCCTAGTCTGTCAATAAGCATTTATTGGGGGGTAGCTAGGTGGCGCAGTGGATAAAGCATTGGTCCTGGATTCAGGAGGACCTGAGTTCAAATTTGACCTCAGACATTTGACACTTACTAGCTGTGTGACCCTGGGCAAGTCACTTAACCCTCATTGCTCCGCAAAAAACCCCAAAAACAAACATGCAAAAATAAATAAATAAATAAAATAATTAATAAATAAATTCTTTAAAAAAAAGAAGCATTTATTAAGCAACCACTAGGTTCCAGGCACTGTGCTAAGTGCTGGGAACACAAAGAAAGGCAAAAGATAGTACCTGCTCTCTCAAATAACTAATAGTCTAATGAGGGAAACAGAGGAAATACAGACCATGAGCATGTACAAAGATATACACAGAGGAAGTTGTAGATACAGTCAGAGAAAAGGCACTGTGGTTAAGGCTTGGAAAAGCTTCCTGTAGAAGGTAGTGCTTTAGTTGAGACTTAAAGGAAGCTAGGGAAGCCAGGAGTCAGAGATGAGAGGGTAGAAATTACCAAGCATGGGAACAGTCAGTGAAAATGCCTGGAGTCCAGAGATAGAGTGTCGTGTGTGAGAAACACCAAAGAGCCAGTGTGACTGGATTCTGGAGTATATGGAGGGAAGTAAAGATGTCAGAAGACTGGAAAGATAGATTACCTCAGAGGTAATCTGCTTCAACCCCCTCACTTACAGATGAAGAAACTGAGTTCCTGAAAGTTTAAATGACTTGCCCAAGATCACACAGAGAGCAAAGTGGCAGATTTGGGATTAGAACCCAGTCCCTCTGACCCTCTGTACTGTGTTGTTAATGCTACCTTTTCCCGGAAAAGCTCAGTAAGCATCAAATAAACACCAAGATAACCTTTAGTAGGGTTGGGCAAATTAAATCTCACCTGCCTGGGTTTCTGTAGTTTTGTTCTTGTCTGTCCACTGATCTTTCAGGAGTGGCCCCTACCCTTTCATGAATCCCTGTCAATTTTCATCAGGGGTAAGGCTCAAAAGTCATCTCTTCTAGGAAGTATTTCCTGATTAACCCATCTTACTGAAGGTTTTTTCTTTCATGTCTACAGGTATAAGCATCTGTACCAGGTGCCAAGTGGTAAGAGTACTGAAGAAGAAGCATAAGCACTGCTTTTCAGAGGCTCACAGTCAGAGTATTGCAATAAGTATTATAAAATACAGGACACAGATAAATACAAGATACAGGTAAAGCAACTTTTTAAAAAATAAAATAAAAAAAAATTTAATATTCATCCCACTCACTATTACACAAATCCCTGTTAGATTAAACAACTCCAAATTTTTTATCTAAATAAAAATTATATAACTTATTTAACTTGTCCTATTGCTCCTAATCTTGGATCTGCATTCACCCTATCTTGGCCTCAAATTACTCCATTTTCACAGCCACTGGAAGCTTTCCTTCTCTCTAGCCAAGGCAGAAGACACAGGGGTTTTCTCTGTTCTAGTTAGTATCCTATCTTTCTGAAAACTAGCTAATCTAATCTTACTGGCAGATTGTGTCCTATCTAAAATAGGGTAATCAAATGATAATATTAAAGATCTAATCCTTACCTAGTCTAACTGATCTGGATTAATCTCAAGTGAAATTCCTGACCTCCTGCAACTTCTTACAATATCCTTTGCCCCATTTATTGGATTTCTTAACAGCGACTATTTACTGTCTCCTGTATGCATTCCCATCTCTAGGCCTTTGCTTACATGGTTCTCATGCCTAGAATACTCTCCCCTTCCCATCCCCCATCTGCACCCTTGCTTCAGAAATTCAAGCCATCCTTTAAGATTCATCTCAAAGCCTACTTCCTCTAAGAAAACTATTGCCTCATTTGGAAATTAATTTTCTTTTCTTTGACCTCACAAAGTCCTTTGTACCTGTCTTCTGTCCCTATAATCCCATTCTGCAACACCATCATTGTATGTATCCTTTGCTGGATTGTAAATTTTAAAAGGGCAGCTACCATGCATTAATTATTATATATCCCCCACTGCCAAGTACTGTGTTTTACACATAATACAGCTTAATACATGGCTGTCCCAGGAAAGAATTTATATATTAAATATTTATATGTTATATATTTGTATCTTGCCTCCCTAGGCATGACTCCCTCTCTCCAGGCTCCCTTTTTATCTGTCTGCTCATTCCTTATGTTATTTTTCTAATTCACCCATCTATATTCAGTTCCTTACCTTTAGCTGTTTTCCAAAGCTCTTTCCCAGGCCCTTTCCACTTCTCTTTTCACATTCACTCCCTTTGTGTTCTCATCTGCGCCCCTATGTTCAGTTATTGCCTCCATGAAGATTCAAACTGGTGCCAAGCACAGTCAATTACATCTGATTCTAGCTCATCTTCCTCTTACTTCTGCTACTGGCTCCTTCTCTACAAATAGAGATCTCAGGTCTCCTTTCCTCTTTCTCTAACATTGAGGAGAGCCATTGCTTGGTCATCAGAGGCTGGACATAGGACATTCTTTCTCCTATACCTGGGCTTTCAGCATGGACCTGTTTAGGAGCCCTATCCATTACTCCACCCGCCTCTCTATTATTACCAATGTTTAACACAGTACTGGGCGCATAGTAAGTGATATATATATAGATATATATAGATATAGATATATAGATATAGATAATTAAGTAATTAAGTACTGAGAAAGATCCACATACAATAGTATTCTTGCCCAGGTTCACACAGCTAGAAAGTGTCAAGTGTCTGAGGGTGGATTTGAGTTCAGGTCCTCCTGAATCCAGGGCTGGTGCTTTATCCATTTTAGCACCTAGCTGTAGTCTCAGTATAATAGAAATACAGGGAATCACAGGTCAATGTGTCTGGAATAATCTGAAGAGGCTTTCTGGAAAACAGGAATATGAAAAGAATATGATTTTGACAATTGAAGGCAGGAAGGCAAATGAACGAGAGTGTTGAAGTAATCCTGATGAGCAATTATTTGTCCCCAGGGAGTTTAAATTACAAAAAAATTTTGCAGTGGTTTATTGTTAAATGAGAGTTCACCACAACTTTCTACTTGTTCTCAATGTGGACACTAAGTCCTCCTTTAACAGATGGAGGTAGTAAATGAATACAAGGATTGACGATTTCATTGGTATTGGTATTGCCCCTCTCCTCCCCCTCTACAACCCGGAATGCAACTCCTTTGCAATTTAGTAGACTTTGAAAATTAACAATGGTCAAAAAAATTCATCACCCCGTGGCCAAACTCGTGAAGAGCCTCCATAATACTACATTGCCTGTTTTAAAGTAGGACATTATAAGGCTAAGAGGCTAAAGAACTTGTTCAACTGGACATAATAGAAGATCCAGGAATAGATTCTGGATCTGACTCTCTCCCCACCCAGTTTCTCTGCACAATCGCTTCATTTTCGTTTGCTACAAAGTACATAGTCCCAAAGTGCTAACGCAGCATTGTACAAAGTACAAAAAAAAAAAAAAGTCAAACTCAATACTGCCGGCAGAAAGCATACTGTCTTGTGTACTGTACTGCAGTTATTTAAACAAAATATGCGAAATCAAGTGGGACTGTGTGAGGCATGGTCCGATGGGTCCTTTAAGGAATTAGGAGGGGTCCCCTTCCTTGCGCCATGTTTCTTATGACTGCCAGCTGCTGGGTGACTCGTTTTCCCCTTCAGGCCAGTGGGTCTATGCCTCGGCAAGCCCAGAGATCCTTAGAGAAGCCAGTGGCTGTAGGGGCCTGTGGGGCTACAAACTTTTATAAGGGAGTGCTGTTGGGCAAGGGCTGAAGTTGGGGGGCGGGTGGCATAAGTGCAAAAAACAACAGCCGTAGTATCAGAAGCACTGGTTGGGGGGCAGAGGCGGACCCCCAGCTGGGCGACAGGGGACTGGGAGGGTGCTGGCCCGGTTGCTGGCTGGAGGTAGGAGCGGCGACGGGACCGACAGCAGCGGCTCCGGCGGCGGCAGGCGCCCCGCCCGGGCTGGTATGCGGGCGGAGAATGACGCGGGAGGCGGGGTCACGTGACGCCCGTGGAATGCCAACAATGTAGCGAATGTCCCACTTGGGTCTGCGCGTTGGAACAGCGGCGTGAGCGCCTGGGGAAGATGGAGCAGCAGCCGCCGCAGCAGCAGCAGCCCCCGCCGCCGCCGACCGCGACTCCTTCGCTGCTGCCGCCTCCGCCCGGGTCACCCTCCTCTCTGCGGGGCCAGCAGCGTCCCGAGCCGCCCGTGCACGGCTGCTCCGCGCTAGAGGCCACCGAGGAGCTGCTGGTCAGCGGCCCCCATTACCCCTAGACCCCACCCGTCTTTGGAGGTGAGTAGGCTCTGGGTGCGGGGTGTTTGTGTGTGTGTGTGTGTGTGTGTGTGTGTAAGGGGATTTGGGGGGGGGTGCAGTTATAGAAAGTTTGTTCCGGGGCGGCCGAGCTCTGGATACTCCCTCTTCTCCTCCTTCTAGCCCCCCGCCTCCACCCCGGGCGGCTCCGGACGGTCGGTCGGCGACGCTCCGCCGCGTGGGGCCGGCTCGGCCAAGGGCAGCGGCGGCCGCCACTCTGAGGTGGAGGATTGAGGGACCGAAGGGAAGTTTTTCCTTCGTCCGCTCCAGCTGCTCCTCACTTGAGGGAAATCACTCCCACCCGACGCGGTGTCGGGTCGGGGAGAGGACCGTCCCCAGGCATCCTGGAGGGGCGTGAGTTCGCCCAGTGGAGAGATGTCTCGGGGCGCATAGAACTCTGTCTCCCCGTCTCCGCTGTCCCCACCGCTGCCGCTGCAGCACCAACTAAGTTTGGGACAAGTTGGCAGGGCACGGGCCGCGGGGACTTTATCCGGACGTTGGAGGAGCGGCGGCCCGGCGAGGCACCGGGAGCGCCTCTTTGTTGTGGGTCCCCGGGAATAGCTTTTTTTCGGTGTGTGAAGAAGGGGCAGGATCGCTTTTTTCTACCCAGCCCTGTTAGCCTCTGGAGGAGTCCGGAGACGGTGTCCTCCCTGGGCGGGGGTGGAGAGATGACTCTCTCTCCTTGAGAGGAGGAGAGAGCGAGAGGACCTAGGGATGTGGAACTGGCCTTCTCCATCAAAATGTCTCTTGGGTTTGGACGCTGATTCCGTCGGGGCGCCGGTGGTCCCCGGAGCGCTTGACAACTCGGTTCTGCTTGGCTCAGCTGGGCCTGGCCCGGCCTGGGGGCAGTTGCACGTCACTGGCCGGGATGTCCCACGCAGGCCCCAATACCCTTGGGGCTAAATCCAGGCTCTCTCCCAGGCATTTTCCTCTGTTAAGTTTCCCTCCCCCTGTTTCTTTCTCTTTTATAAGTTTGTCTCGTTTTTTTCACCAAACTCTTTAAGTTTCGGGAATACTTTCGCCGCGGTAGTTCTGGTGGCAGTTGCATAACATGTCTTCCCTGTGTCCTATTTTAGCTGACTTTTCTGGGACTTGGCTTTACTAACTTCCTAATGCCACGCGCTCGCACTAACCCGGAGCGTTTATTTCCCCTGACCACAGAGGAAGGTGTTCTGAGTGCTGTCTTTACTTTTTTTGTTTGTTTGCATATTATATGTCTATTTTGCTGGTCTTTGGAAACAAGGAATTGCAACTTCCCCTAAGGGAAAAGTTCAGCCTGTGGAACCATATCACCTTCCCAAGTCTGCAGACTTTGGCCGGAAAGCCTTTGGTGTTTGAGTCTTTCCAAGTTTTCTGTATACTGGAGTAGTACTGAGTCAGAATAAAACTACGACTGTATGTCCTGTTGGTATGGAGACAGCATGGTGTGTTAGAGTAACCTCCTAGGAGGAAATAGTCCCGACTCACCATGTGACCTTGAGCTGGTAAATACCACCTATATATTCCCTGCGGTGAAGTGAAAACTAATGCTCTGAAAAGCTCTGAGTGGAAGATATTTTGTAAGGCAACATCAAGGTGTATCTTTAGGAGTTACACTGTGTGAATAAAATAGGTTTTTGATAAGGACAGTTGTTTTTACATGGGGGTGGGAGTGGGGGCGTGCACATTTAGGGCAAACTAAAGTGTTCATTTGTAACATACGTAGTAGCCTGGGTTTTGTGAACAGCACTAAGCCAGAGAAGATTATATGAATAGAGAATATTAGTAATACATATAAGTAGAAATTCAGATGAAATCTTTTCAGAAATAATTTTTTCATGAATTTGTTTATTTTTAAAGCAGGTTTAAGGCAAGCAAAATGAAGCAGGAATTCAATTCCTAAATTTCTTTGGATCTCTAATAGCAAATTGTAAAAAAATAATAATAATAATAAATTAGTGGATAATATGAAGCAAATGAAGAAGAAATTAGGTATTTACTATCAGAAAGGTTGTACCTAGAAGATTTTGGCCTTTATTTTAGAATAAATATAGTCAGCTGCAGGTTGGATTCCCCAACGTCTGCTGGAGACCCATTCATTCTTGAAGTGCTACAAGGAATGAGCTACTTCCGACCTTTTTAGTTTGTTTCACAATGCCTATTGTAATTCAAATGTATCACTAAATTAGGACCTCCAAATTCTACAGAAATGAACTGCTAGGAAAAGGGCCTTATAAATTTAGGTGACAGTATGAGTTGACCTCATAAAATGTGGTCTAATTAGCTCCAGTTACATTGAGAATTCTGTTTAATGAATATATGTGTATTCCTTTGAAATGAATTCTCTGAGCATTTAATCAGAAGAGTCAAAGTTAGAAACTGAGGTGATTTTAAAATTATGTCTTAGATAATAACTGATGTGGAAATATTCAGGTTAATTAGCAGGATCTTAGAAACTTAGAGCTGGAAGGGAACATTAGAGACCTTATAGGCTAAACCACCTCATATAATTTGCAGTCGTTTTCAGTTGATATTAAAGCAGCACATGCTTCTTTCTCGTTTTTACCAAGTCTTTATGGAGCATTGGAAGGTCAAAGCTTACAGAGTAAAATGTCTTATTATTTAAAGCACTATCTAGTTCCTTATTTCATCCCACAAATCTGAAATCCCAGAAATGTTGGTAGGTTCACAACGTACACAATTAGTTGAGAAGTAGTTTGGGAAGCTTTTTTGTGAGGTGTAGAAGGGAGATTGTCTTTAAAAAACATGGGGTAGAAACTGAACCTGAGATTTCACTGATATTTGAAACCCACATGAGCAAATTCCCTCTACCAGGGCAAGTCTGCACCTTCTCTGAAACTTTGTATTTCTAAAGAGTTTCATAAGGCACTGAGAGGTTAAATGATTTGCTCAGGATGACACAGCCTATAAGAGGCAGAGGCTGGCTTGAACTTTTGCCTTCCTAGCTTCCAGGCCTGTTCTCCCTCCAGTATACCACAAATCAGACTAATATCATTGTATAGGCCAGTTTTAAAAGTTATTTTACAATTATTTAACTATAAAACTTCATAGTAATATTTCTTCAGTATTTTTTCCAGCTGTTACTTTCTTTAAAATTGTCAAAGAGAAACATCTTTATTTTGCCCATAGTATTGCTTTTACAGAGAGATTAAGTTGTGTGGTTGTGGGTTTTTTTAGGCCCCATCTCCCTCAGTGATCCATCCACCTGGGTGAACTAAAATAGATCTTTTGCTAGGCATATAAAATATTTTGCAAGACACTCTTATTATTGGGGGTAGCTAAGTGGCACAGTGGATAGAGCACTGGCCCTGGATTCAGGAGGACCTGAGTTCAAATCCAGCCTCAGACAATTGACACTAGCTGTGTGACCCTGGGCAAGTCACTTAACTCTCTTTGCCACCAAAAAAACCCCAAAACAAAGCCACTGTTATTATTTAACTTACGTTTTTGTGTGTTGTGAAAACAAGGGTGCAGGCAAAAAATAGTAAATATTGAAAATAGAAGTTGGTTGAGATACTAAAATGAAGGCTATAATTTTTTTTTAATATTCTCCATTTCAGGGTTACTCTAATACCTTTCTCTATCATGCAGATGAGTCTAGGTTCTTTCATAAACTATTCCAATCCCTTTCACAGATGAGGGAACTGATGCCCAGGAAGATTAAATAATTTGCCCAAGGTCACACAGGTAGTGTCAAAGTCAGGGTTTGCTCTTAGCTCCTCTAATTCCAAAAACTGTCTCCCATAGAATACCTAGTCAGTCTTGAATAAATCGCTTAACCTCTGTGGGCCCTCTATTTCCTCAGTGCTAAATGATGATATAGGACTAGATTCTGGATTCCTGTCCAGCTCTAGATCTATGGTCTGGTCTCTTCCTGTCAGAAGTAGAGCCTGGGGTTTTAAACTAGGTTTTCCAATTTCAGAACCAGTGTTTGTACCAATCTGTTGTTCAGTCTTGTCTGATTCTTTGTGATCCTGTTCGGGGTTTTCTTTGCAAAGATACTGGAGCTGTTTGCTATTTCCTTCTCCAGCTCATTTGACACATAAGGAAATTGTGGCAAACAGGGTTAAGTGACTTGCCTAAGGACATATAGCTAGTAAGTGTCTGTGACCAGATTTAACTCAGGTCTTCTGCTTCCAAGCCAGGCATTCTATCCACTGTGCCACCTAGCTGCCCTTTCTACCACTAAGCTGTACTGCTTTTCTCTTCAAGACTATGCTAATAGAATACAAACGTTGGCAGTTCTTACACAATTGGGAAGGGTTCAATTAGAGACTGACCAACAAATTGCTACCTTTAGGTCAGTCCTTAGAAATATGAAGAAGCTCTAAATAAGATGATATTTTTGCTTTTTCTTTGGGACTTTCTTCTCTTGAAGATTGCTCCTAAGTCAGGGAACAGTTGTAATATACTTTGGGGGAAGGAAGGAAACATTTATTAATCATCTCCTATGTGCTAGGTACTGTGCTAAATTGCATTACATATATCTCATTTGATCCTAATAACAACCTTGGGAGGTTAAATGCTATCATTATCTTCCTCTTTTTAGTTGAGGAAACTAAAATTGTGACTTACCCAAGGTCACATAGCTAGTAAATGACTGAGGACAGATCCGAACTCAGTACTTCCTGCATTCAGACCCAGTGCTCAATCTGATGCCTACGTAGGAAGAAGTATCCATACCAGTGAACTCAAAAAACATTGAAAATTTGAAGTATAAAAATTTAGTAAATCAAAACCAACCAGCATCGAGGAACTTGTGACAATTGCCTTTTAGAATTAACTAACTTATAGTCCTTTATTTGCCAGCAATTCATACACGTAATATAGCGTGTCAAACCTGTTATTTCTGGGAAGACAAAAAAACATTATTTTGCAGGTGTGTTTAGCAATTGGAATTATTTTTATGGCTCTTACAATAAAAATCTTCAGGTATGCAAATCGCGTAACTGATATTCAGAAACTAGATAGGAATATAAGGGATCTATCAAATGATGGCCCTAATATTAAACAAATTTGGGGATCAAAGTCATTGACTGAATAGTGGGCACTTTGATAAAATGAAAGGTCAGAAGTTAGATGGCAAGGCAATGGAACTCCACCTCCATTTCTGTTTCTTCCTAATCTTTAAAAAACAGTTTTCAAGGCTTATTGATGAATATTATTTTTATATTATGATACTTTCTGGAAATACTACTTCCCTTGCCCCCTTCATGCTGATCCCTCTTTGGTTATTAAAAAAACCAATTAAGCAAAAACCTCTAAAATGTATACTGCATTTTATCCTAGTAGTCCCATGTGTCTCCACTGTGAGGAAGACCAGGGACTTCTCATTACCTGTCCTTTCCTGATTGTCATTGGTTTTTCAGTTACTCAAAATTTTGTTTTGTTTTGATGGTTTCTATCTACATTGTTGGAGATGTGTTCTGATCCTCAGCTCTTACAGTACTCTTCATCAGTTTATTCATATTTTCTTCCCTGTTTCTCTGAATTCCTTGTATTCAGCGTTTCTTACTCCACAAGACTTTATGGTCAGTTACATTAATGTACAGCCATTCCCCAGTTGATGGATAGCCACTTTGTTTTCAGAGCTTTGCGACCACAAAGAGTGCTGCTAAGAATATTTAGGTTTATATTGATCCTTTGTTTCTGTCTTCGGCTTCCTGGGTGGGTGGGAATGGGCAACTGAGGCCCTTTTCTTATATAATTACAAATTGATAGCCAGAACTTTTGTTGAACAATTCAGACCTCCACCGAAAGTATATTAGTTTTTCTGTCTTACCTCTCCACTGACTTCGATTCTTTTTTGTTTTCTTGATCATTTTGCAGGATATAGGATAGGAAGGAATCTTTCTGTTTTAAAAGGCCTTACTCTGGACTGATTATCCTAAGGTTTTCTACTGAGTGGCTGCATTCTAAAAGGCCCCTCTTTTTAGTGAGAGAAATGACCTCATTATTCCTGCCTGTTCACCTTTCTTTCCTGAATCCTAGTTTTTCCAGGAAGTTTTGTATCCTTGAAACAACTACACACTTATACCACTAAGCTTATGGCTTTTAAAACCCCATTGAAAGCATACTTTCTCCAAGAACCCCTTCTTAAATAATCTGAATATGTCCTATATTAAGTATTGGGGGAAATTTCTCATTGTTTTAAATACTTTTTATTCTTTTCTTTTTCCTCTCTCTTTTTTTTTTTTTTTTTGGTGAGGCAGTTGGGGTTAAGTCACTTTCCTAGGGTCACACAGCTCACAAGTGTCGTGTTTGAGACCATATTTGAAGTCAGGAGCACCTGAGTTCAAATGTGATCTCAGACACTTGACACTTACGAGCTGTGTGACCCTGGGAAAGTCACTTAACCCTAACTGCCTCACCAAAAAACCAAACCAAAACAAAACTTCTCTGTGATTTCCCAGCAGCTGTCCCCTACTGCCACACACTGGATCCTCATAAACTTCACTTGTAACAAACAAGTATACCCAAGCTAAATAAACGAATTGACTGGTCCATGCTCAGGTTTTCAGTTGCTTTTATGCCAGAAATACCCAAAGAGTCTAATTATACATACAACACACATATTTAAAACATCTATCTGATATGGATATTGTGTCTATAACATGATAACATAACTCAGATATTCTCCCCCTCCCCTCCTCCTTCCCCCGTGGGCAATGAGGGTTAAGTGACTTGCCCAGGGTCACACAGCTAGAAAATGTCAAGTGTCTGAGGCTGGATTTGAACTCAGGTCCTCCTGAATCCAGGGCTGGTGCTTTATCCACTGCAGCTGCCCCCCATAACTCAGATCTTAAGGACAGTTATAATAGGGTTAAACTAAATAAGGTTACATGTATATATTATACATAATAAGGTTACATGTATTTGTCATTGTGGATGTTTGAGTAAAAATTTTAATATATGAAAATATCTTTTTTGATCACTGTGGGTACTGCATCCACTTTCTTAGACCACAACTCCTTCATTCCTTGGGACTGGTTTCATGAGTTGCCATAGTTGAAAACACTTCATTACCTTGTAGCCAATTTTTTTGGTGTAGAGTCTCTCCTGTGTTTAAATTGTTGGAGAACAGTTCCTTGCAGGGGTGGTAATTAAAGCCTTTCCCCATCTTTGTGGGACCTGATGGGATTCTCTGTTTTATTGGCCCACCCATCTTAGGTTGGTTGTCAGGGTCTCTTCCATGCCACAGTCAGTCATCATAGAGGTTGAAATATTCGTTTTTAGTTTTCCATTTAGATTGTGAGCTTCTTTTCTTTTTTTTTTTACTTTTCTTTTTCAGGGCAATGAGGGTTAAGCGACTTGCCCAGGGTCACACAGCTAGTAAGTGTCAAGTGTCTGAGGCTGGATTTGAACTCAGGTCCTCCTGAATCCAAGGACGGTGCTTTATCCACTGCGCCACCTAGATGCCCTGTGTTAAGGGTTAAAATTCTAGCTAAACTGTCTAAAATATCTAATGAGTGGTCGCCAATAAATTATAAGCTTTAGCAAGAGTTAGACTTTTAAGCATTTATTAAGGAGAATAAGAATTTGGTAAAGAGAGAGAGAAAGGCCTAGATTTCTATCTATTAAAGGGAGAGCACATTTTTAGCTCCCTTCTCCGCCAGCGTCCTCAGGAAAGAGCCCCAGACTGAGCGCCAGTCTCTTCCTCCCTCCTCCCCCTAGACCGCGTCACTTCCTCCCCGCCAAAGAAAAGACTCCTGGTCTTGCCCTCAAAGACCTTCGCTTCATGGGCAGAACTCTTCTACAGTAAGTATCCAGCAGGTGGCGTCTTTCCAATCGTTACACATGTGAGCTTCTTTGACTCATTTCTTACTTGAGTTATATGAAATAACTTAATACCTAGTGTAATGCCATGCCATAATGGGGCTTGATAAATAGTTTTGAATTTATTTTATAAGCTCTTTGAGAGTTAGGGACAGTTTCATTCTTTGTTGTTTGTTTCCCTAATCACCTTGCACAGCGATATGGTAAGTAAATACTTAATAAGTGCTTCTTCCGTTGGTACATTTGGCATCACATTAGACATTATGGTTTCTGTATGTTTAAGGAAAAGTTCTTTAAAATTTGGCCCATTGGATCAAAGATTGGGAGTGAGTTTTGATAAACTGAAGTTAGAGAGCATACTTAAAATACCGCAGATGTATTCATTTCTTGGGATCAAGAACAAAATTGTATATTCTAGGGTAGAGAATATGCCATTTATGTCCGGGCTCAGAAGTGGAAAATTATTTTCATTTCTAGAGAGCAGCTTCATACTTTATAACCTATGGTGTCTTCCAGTTGCCCTTTATGTTTTAAACTTATTAGTAATGGCATCCAGAGAAATGTAGAAATTTAGAATTATTCCACTTAGATGGCCACTGATTTGATTATGTTCTTTTATAGCCCAGCACCCATTTAAAAAAAAGTACATATCCCAAATGCTTTGGGAAGGGTAAAGTTTTAAAAATTCCTTTTGGAAAAATTTTCTCATGCTTAACCTCATTTATAAGTGTGTCAGAATGTCTTGTTTTTAATCACTAATCTGAATTTGACTTATTGCATTCCTGTTGTAAATCCTTTCAAGAGTTTGTAATTTGGACATTAAATAAATTGTCTCTAAGCCAAAAGTTTGCGTCTGAGAAAATATTCTCTATTCTTTATGAAACCAAAGAAATTTGTGTCTTTTCCAAGCAAGCCGGCAGGCAGGCATGAGTGTAGCTTACTATTAAAAAAAAAACAACAACAAAACCCCAGTTGTTTTTCACTTAGCTGTTTTTAAACATATTCAGGGTTCGTTTTGTTTTGTTTTTAAAAGAAAAATACCTGTGGTATTTTTTAGTCCATATTACGTACATTTCCTACAAGAGTATGGTGGATGGAGGTAGGCGAGCTAAAACAGTGTGTAGCACCTCATTCCTCCACCCTCCAAGTTGGAGAAAGGTTTTAATAGAGAGCCAAGAAGTCTGTTTTGGAATCTGTTTAGGGCATATTCACTCAGCACTTAGCCTGTGTATAAATTTAGGCATCAACACATGAATCTTGTCTGACTCCTACCTGCACAGGTTAATTATCATAAATGGAATTTTTGTGTTACACTTGAAGATTTTGCTACAAAACTCCATGCTATCTTTGGGGGACACTGTATTGTGAAGTAATCCCCCTTTGTATAATTTCCATTTGTTGATTAGTGAAGATGGGCATTGAGACTTGTATATTTAATATTAGAGGTTTATATCTTCATGGTTTCGCCATGCCATTATTACTATGCTACCTATTGTTTATTTTCTGATTTTCATAATTCTTTCTAAATAAACAACTGTACTAACAAAATTAAGTACCTGAATGTGACTGAGTGGATGTCTTGCTTTTGTCTATAATTCTGAACGAGACTTGTTTTTTTAATAACCGTGTGATGTTATTGCCCTCATTGTATTGATTAGGTTTATAGCTTCAAGCTTAAAATAATATATTTTCCCTGAATAAGGATGTACCTCACAGTTTGGGTATGTTGTTACCAGGCACCTTTGTTAAAACTCTATAGTTCGAACAGTAAAGGTTGTTCCAGAGGCAGGTTTTGCCAGACTTAGAGATAAGCATATTTTTCTTCCTCAATTTTGTTTCTTTTTCTTTGTTTAAAATTAAAAGGTGGGAGGGGATTGGTAGCTAAGTGGTGCAGTGGATAAAGCACTGGCTCTGGATTCTGGAGGACCTGAATTCAAATTCAGCCTTAACACTTGCTAGCTGTATGACCCTGGGCAAGTCACTTAACCCTCATTACCCTGTGGGGGGGGGAAGGGGGGGTTAAAAAAAAAGTAAAGGACCACATTTTAAAAGTGTTCAAACACTGGATTTATGTAATTTGGTACCATTTTTACCAGTAACTAATTTACCATTATGAGTCATAGATTAATTTAACCCAGGTCTTATCCCTATACATGATTGGATTATTTCTTTCTAACTTATATAGATGTTTAATTGATCAATCAACAAGTATTAATTACTTACTGTGTTCTGAGCAATGAAGATGCAAATATAAAAAAATGAAATCGCCTCTACCTTCAAAGAGGTTACACTGATTCAGCATGCACATGTGCAAAAATATGCTACTTTACATTAAAATTTTAATTATAGGGGGCAGCTAGGTGGTGCAGTGGATAAGGCACTAGCCTTGGACTCAGGAGGACCTGAGTTCAAACCCAGCCTCAGACACTGGGCAAGTCACTTAACCCCTATTGCCCTGTAAAAAAAATAATAATTATAAAAACTTTATCATTATCTTTGCTTTTAAATTTCATTTTATATCACCTTTATTTTTCTTAAACTATGTTTTTATGGGTATCTTTTTTTTAACATCATCAAAATTTACGCCAGTTGTCTCTTTCTGACCTCTTCCAGAAAGTCATCCCATATAACAATATTTTTAAAGAAAAAATGGAGTGGGGCAGCTAGGTGGTGCAGTGGGTAAAGCACCAGCCCTGGATTCAGGAGTACCTGAGTTCAAATCCGGCCTCAGACACTTGACACTTATTAGCTTCGTGACCCTGGGCAAGTCACTTAACCCCCATTGCCTGCCAAAAAAAAAAAAAAAAAAAAGGAAAAAGAGAGGAAAAATAGTAGAAAACAACCAATCCATTGAAAAAATTTGAAAATATAAGCAATGTACCACAACTTGTAGAACTCCCACCACTGCAAAGGAATAGTATAGGATTATCTTCTCATAAGGCAGCTAGGGGTGACAGTAGATAGAACTCTGGGCCTGGAGTCAAGAAGACTTTCTTCTTGAGTTCAAATCCGGCTTCAGATACATATTAGCCATGTGACCCTAGTCACGTTTCTTTCTTTTTTTTTTGTGGGGGTTACGTGACTTGCTCAGGGTCACACAGCTAGTAAGTGTCAAGTGTCTGAGGCCGGATTTGAACTCAGGTCCTCCTGAATCCAGGGCCGGTGCTTTATCCACTGTGCCACCTAGCTGCCCCCCAGTCAAGTTTCTTAATCATGTTTGCCTTAGTTTCCTCATCTGTAAAGTGAGCTGGAAAAGGAAACTATCCCAGTATCTTTGCCAAGAAAACCCCAAATGGGGTCACAGAGAGTCAGACACAACTGAAAAATGACTCAATAACATTTTCTCATATCTTTCCTTTGGAGCAGTGCTTATTCACTTTTGATAATTTTTGTGGTCTTTTTTCTCATCAATTTACGTGGTGGTAGACATTGTGTATATTGTTTTCTTGGCTCTGCTTACTTCCCTTTGCATCAGTTCATGAAAATCTTTCCATGCTTCTTTGTATTTATCATATTCATCCTTTCTTTTACACCACCATAATATTCCATCCACTTAATTCTCATCTTCATTGACAAACTAGTTCTTAGAATTACTGTGTTCAGGTTTTGGGGTTTGTTCTTGCCACTTATCCTTTATATAGCTTGGCTTTTATATATTTGTATGTTGTCTTCTTGAGTAGGTTGTAAGCTCCTCTGTCAGGTCTTTTGTCCCTTTTTGTGGGGCAATGAGGGTTAAGTGACTTGTCCAGGGTCATACATCTAGTAAGTGTCAAGTGTCTGAGGCCGAATTTGAACTCAGGTACTCCTGAATCCAGGGCTGGTGCTTTATCCACTGTGCCACCTAACTGCCCCTTTTTGTCCCTTTCTGTTTCCCAATATAGAAACATTTTACATAATCGAACATGTATAATCCATATCTGATTGCTTACTGCCTCAGGGAAGGGGGAAGAGAGGGAGGGAAGGAGGGATAAAAATTGGAACTCAAAAGTATAAATAAAAATGTTTATTACAAGAAAAAAAAACAGTGTTTGGCTCAGGTTAGGTCCTTGATAAATGTTGGTTAATTGTTGAAGTCATTGTATATGTTTTTCTGGTTATGCTTACTTCAGTCTGTTTCAGTTCATATAAATCCTTCTATACTTTTCTGAATTCTTCATAGGAATAATTTCTTAAAGTTTCGTAATGTTCTATTGCCCTCATGTACCCTAATTTGTGTAGCCATTCTCTAATGGATGGACATCTATTTGTTTCCAGTTCTTTGCTACCACCAAAAAAAAAAAAGTGACCATGAATATTTTGGTTGTGTATGGGGATTTTTCTTTCTATATTTGACCTCCTGATTTATCCATGGGATCTCTGGGTCAAAGGGTAAGGACATTTTAGTCCCTTTCTTTGCCCAGTTAATTCCAAGTTACTTTATGGAATAGTTGGACCAATTCATATCTCAGTCAGTAAGCATTTATTAAGTATCTACAATGTGCCAGCCACAGCTCTGGAGATGCAAAGAAAGGCAAAAGATAGCCCCTGCTCTCTGAGGAACTGACAAGTGTATTAGTGGAGACAAACTGCAAACAAATAAGAATGATTGGCTATACATAGGATAAATAGAAAAATAATCAACAAAAAGAAAGCACTAGAATTGAGAGACTGTGAAAGGCTTCCTGTAGAAGGTAGGAGTTTAGCTGGGCCTTGAGGAAGGCTGAGAGGTGAACAGTAATACTTTACTTTTTATAATGTTTTATCATTTTTAAACTGTTTATATGTTATCTCAGTTATACCTCACAAACTGCCATTTTATAAGTGAAGAAACTGAAGACAGATTAAATGACTTCTCCAGGGGCAGCTAGGTGGCACAGCGCATAAAGCACCGGCCCAGGATTCAGGAGGACCTGAGTTCAAATTCAGCCTCAGACACTTGACACTTACTAGCTGTGTGACCCTGGGCAAGTCACTTAACCCTAATTGCCCCCCCCCCCCCCATGACTTTTCCAAAGTCCCATGGACAGTGGTAGAGTTGAAACTAGGTCTGCTTTATCCCATTGTAGGTGCTTACTGTCTTAAACACTTTCTGAATTTGCCCATTCATTGGGGACTTCAGGTTGGCTTGGCTCAAAAGCAAATTTCAATGCTTCCTTTTAAAACTATTAAGCTAATTAAAAGGACAGCCTTAACTTACTTTTGAAACCTCTAAATTAACTAGATCCCAGGAACCTTGATTCCCCTTCAGCCTGTTCCCATGTGAGTAGAAAAGAAAAAAGATTATAATCCTAAATTAATGTACTCTGAAAAGAAGCAGAAGTACCAGCTACAACAGTGGCTTAAAGCATAAACTCTTGCTTCAGACTTCTTTGAAATATTTTTAGGAAATGCTAGGTAGGCCAGAAAAATTAAAATAGCTTCCCATTACATCTGAAGTTACTCAGTACCAAAAAGGCATCACAGAATAATGGATAGAGGAATGGACTTAGAACCAGGAAGACCTAGGTTCAGATTTAGCTCTGGGACCATTTAACGTCTCTGGGCCTCAGTTTCCTCATCTGTAAAATGTGCTGGCTGAGGAGCAGCTAGGTGGCACAGTGGATAAAGCACCGGCCCTAGATTCAGGAGGGCCTGAGCTCAGATCCAGCCTCAGACACTTGACACTTACTTGCTGTGTGACCCTGGGCAAATCACTTAACCCTCATTGCCCCGCAAAAAAAAAAAAAATAAAATAAAAAAAAAATAAAGAAAATGATGGGGCTGGACTTGAGCTATAAGGATCTTACAACTGTGAATCCAGTGAGTGAAAGTGTGGCTAAATGAATAATAGACTGAGAGTTTCACTCACTTGTATGATGATCTTCTGTCCTAGGAAAGGTCATTAAACTTCAAGCCACCAGAAGGAGATATGAAAGTAGACAGGTATCAAGCTGCCTTTTCATTTCACAGAATCTCAGTAGATAGGGACCTTAGATGTCCCTCATCTCTTACCTGAATAGAACTTCTTTTTTACAATATTCCCCCAAAATAGTCATCCAGTCTCCTCTTGAAAGCCTCAAATAATGGGGAATTTAACACCTAATCCCATAGGTAGGCCATTCTACTTTGGGCCAGTTAAAAAGTTTTTACTTGCCTCAAGCCCAAAATCTGTCTTCCTGTAAATCCTACTCATTTGACTCTTGGTTCTGCACTCTGAGGCAAACCACAAGTCCAGTCCTTCCTTAAATATTTGAAAACTACTAACATGTATCTCCCCCCAAAATTCCCCTTTTCTCTTCTTCAAGACAGAGATCTCCCTCTACTCAAACACAACAACAATAAAAACCAAAACTAAAATGATTCTTGTATGTCATCATTTGGATTCTCACCATCATTCTGGTCAGCTCATCAATGTCCCTTTTACAGTGTGGTGCCCCTAGTGGATTCTGTGTTTGGTCTAAATTTGGGCAGAGCGTAGTGAAGATTTCAACCTTCCTCACAGATACTGTTGCTGTTAATGCTGCCTAAGATTGCTATGGTGTTGCCAGTTAACCTGTCAGTCTATTGTTATATGTACAGCATCTAGAGACCTGGGATGTCATTTAGTCCATTTTCTTCATATTACAGAGAGAAGACACTGAGACCCTCATGAGGTTAAATGATTTTTCCAAGTTCATTCAGGGAGAGTGGTAGTGTCTGAACTGGAACCTAGAGATTTTGCCCTCAAGTTCGGTGCTTTTCTAACCTCCCCCATTCCATAGCTATAGCTCCTCATCCTGAACTTGGTCAATTGATTTAGTCTACTTATATAATCATAAACTTAATAGTCATCAATAAAAACAAATAAAGCATACAGAAATAAGGGATGAAACATAAACATTTTTACTGTGCATTTCAAATAAAATACAACCAAATAATTTAACAGTCAGGTAACAGAAAAACAAAAAAAAAAAGGTTTATTTGCTCATTATCCCTTTGGCTTTTTCTTTTCTTTTCTTTTTTAATATGGTTGTTGCTGACATATGTACCATTCTGATTTTGTTGATTTACTGTGTATCACTTTATGAAGGGCAGCTAGGTGGCTCAGTGGATAAAGCACCAGCCCTGGGTTCGGAGGACCTGAGTTCAAATCCAGCCCCAGACACTTGACACTTACAAGTTTTATAACCCTAGGCAAGTCACTTAACCCTCATTGCCCCACAAAAAAATAAACAAACTGTGTATCACTTTGCATCTTTCCTTATTTCCTTGTATTCTTCAAAGTTAGTGCTTGATGGTACCTTAATATAATGCATCCTACTTTTATTCAACTATTTTTCAGTTATTGAACATAGGCAGTATGATGTTTAAAATTTGTGAGGGGAAGCTAGGTGGCGCAGTGGATAGAGTACTGGCCCTGGAGTCAGGAGTACCTGAGTTCAAATCTGGCCTCAGACACTTAATACTTATCAGCTGTGTGACCCTGGGCAAGTCACTTAACCCCAATTGCCTCACCATAAATAAATGAATGAATGAATGGATAGATGAATAAATAAATAAATAAATAAATACATACATACATACATACATACACACTCTAACTGTGATTTCTAAAAAATCTAATGTGTGGTCCCCTTAAATTAGAAGCTTTAGCACCAGGCTTTGGGCATTAAGTATTTATTAAAACATACTAAGTATTAGGAAAAAGAGAACACATGCAGTTAAGAAAAGGCATATCTAGCCTAGAGTTCCAGCCTGGTCTGGTTCTTCCTCAAGTCCCTGCCACAAGAGCCTGCTTCAACCACAAACTGCCTCTCAAACTGAATGTGGAAGCTTTTTATAGGTCCAGAGCAGAGGCGGTCCTTACACACTGCTTCAAGTTGATTGGTTAGACATCCAAATCCATTGGTTCACTGGACTTGAAAGTGGTCTCATGTTGAGTTCAAAGTCCTTAGCTTCTGAGAACAATACCTTCTTTTTTTTGTTTGTTTGGGGTTTTTTTTGTGAGGCAATTGGGGTTAAGTGACTTGCTCAGGGTCACACAGCTAGTAAGTGTCAAGTGTCTGAGGCTGGATTTGAACTCAGGTCCTCCTGAATCCAGGGCCAGTGCTCTATCTACTGTGCCACCTAGCTGCCCCAGAACAATACCTTCTTAAGAGCTAGCCAGGTGTGGTTACAATCTAATTAACTTGAAGTAGGCTAATCAGTAAAGTCAATCACTCTCACTTAATTCAATCAGTTTAGATTAATCTCTAAGTAGGCCTTTGAGTTTCTGCCAAATCCCATTATTTTCTCATATTTCCCCCCCCCCCCCCCCACACACACACACTTTGTTAAGAAACATTGTTTCCTTAATGAAGCAATAACATTACAAATACTTATGACTAACAATGTAAAGGGAATAAAAAGAGAGAAAAGAAATTGAGAGACAGACAAATTAACAAAGGCTAAAGGGGGCATTCCCCTTTTAGCAGGAGGACATTACAAACAGAAAAAACTAAAGGGGGCACTCCCCTTTAGTAAGTGGACATTATAAACAGTATATACAATGGGGAAAAGGAAAACAGGACACTGTCAATTTAAGTCTTTGGAAGTCTTTTCTCAGATGATTTTTGGGATGTCCTCTGGGTGTAGTTGTGGAAAGGAAGTCTTTCAGGTATGGATGCTGATGATCAACTAACAAGTCTCAGCTGTAGAGTTTCAGATGTGATTGTAAAGTCCCTCAGGTGTTTCAGATACTGGTAATCAGCTGGGAAATTTTCCTACAAAATTGAGCTTAACACAACTTTAAATAGTTTTGCCAATAATCAAATCAAACAATGAGAGTTCTCAAAAAAAAAGTCTAAGGAAATTCAGAATCTTTTAGAGATTTTACAATTATTTTCCAGTTGTTATACATGAAAGATAATAAAAACAAAAATTGAAACATTCTCTAAAACTTAATATTACTACACCAGCCTCCAGGGTTTTTTTTCCTTCCTTTATTACTACAAATAGTATAGCTCTGAATATTTTTGTACAGATAAATCCTTTTTTTCTTATCCATGATATCTTTGGAATAAAGTCCTTGGAATTACAGTTAAATGTTTTGATCATTTTGTGACATATATTTTTATATTCACCTTCAAAATGTTTCCATCACTCTGAAGCCCCACCAACAATATGTAACAGTACTTATTTCTCCACAGCCCTGCCAACATGAAATTTTATCCTCTTTTATTGTTATTTTGCCAATTTAATGGGTATAAGATGGCATCTTAAGGTTTTCTTGACTTGAAGTTCTTATCTTTAGGGAGTTTGATATGTGATTGTTAGAAGGTGTGTTTACTACTTCAAAAATTGTCTGTTCATCTACCCTGAAGAATGGTTGTTCCTCTTGTGATTTCTTTATATCTATCTGATCTATTTACTGTGAATATTTTTCCAAATCTATTCATTATTTTAGAAATCATAGATTTCTAAGATTCATAGATTTAGAGCTTAAAGAGATTGTAGAGGCTATCTAGTTTGAAATTCTCATTTTATGGGTGAGGATACCAAGTTTAAGAAGGATTTAAGGTCCACCAGTTGAGTCAGTGATTGAACCAGGATCCAAAGATACCATTGAGTTTTTTAACTCAAGTTTTAGGGCTTTATATTTGACACATTGGTGGATCTGTGATTTCACCAGTGTGATACTCCCTCCATTGATGCATATTGCAACCCCTCTATACTTCTTATTCCGAGGTTCTTGTCTGTATCTTCCTCTAAATCCTCCATAGAGTGAGCACTCAGCCAAAGTGCAGTATCCCCTTCTGCTTTTAACTATCTCTAACTATCCTAATTAGGTAGTGCTTGGCTGTCTGTTATCTTTCATTTGTAGTACATCAGTGAATCACTCCCTTTTCCTGTTATATGCATACTTGAAAATGTCTTAATCTACTGCTTAGTAGGAGCAAAGTACCCTTGGTAGTATGCATCCCACTTAAGTTTATCATGTTCCTTTCTCTTGTCTTCTAAGTAATTTGGGATTCTGCTTGTTGAGAGATCAAGATGTGCCATATTTCACAGCAAAATAGCAACACCAAGAGGACTGTGGTAAAAATTATTTGTGGTAAAGGTTAATATTCCCGTTTTTTAGCTAACTCATTTGGGAAGGCCACACCTGGCCCACCCCGAGGTTACGAAGGCAGCTTTTTGAAGGACATCCCCTTTTTGGGGGAGGGGAGATTGAATGCTCCTGGAAGGGAGGTGGGCTACTTCTGGTACTCGAGCTCGCTCTTGTTCTTTCTGCTTGGCCCCGTGTGGTGGTGGTGCAAGGCAAATGTTTGTGTTTTGTCTTAGGTGACTGCTGTCTCTGTTCAGCAACTGTAAACTTTCAGTTGTTCGGTGAGTTACTTGTGGAAAACCCTAAATTCCTTCGAACTAGCTAAATTGGAAAGGGTCTGGGTTAAGCTTAGAGTTAAGAATATCTATCTGTATTTCTATTTTCCTATTTCCTTATCTTTGATTTTTATTAGTTTCACCTTTCTTGTTTAATTCCCAAGTAATAAAATTTGATCCTTTTGTGAACTAAAGCTTAGAGGCTCCTTTCTTATTGGCCTGGAGAAATATCTAAAAAGGGCTGTTCAGAGGGGAGGGTTAAACCTTAAAGGTCCCTCATATTTCGCGGACCCCAATATTAAGGTGAGTCACCCAAATTACACTCAGTATATCAAATTTTGACCCTCACAGGATGTTGGTACTAAAAAGGATGGACCTTTGTTTCAGTGATCAGTTTGTAATCACTGAAAACCTGATGCAGTACCAAGATGTGATGCTGTAACTCAGAGTTATATGCTGCCTGAAAAATTCCCCAGGGCTTAAAAAACAAAAAAACCAAAAACTACTTAGGGCAGCTAAACCAGGTTAAAATGTAATTGGGAAATGTTTAACAAAATTAATAAAAATACAGTACAACATAGATAATGTTAGCTTGAGATTTTCTAAGTCAATATTCATCCAGTAAGGATCTTTCTGTTTGAGTCTAAGGCTGTATCATGAGAAAGCTTAGGTCCTGGCTCTAGATTTTTGGAGGACAACCAGCAGATGAGAAATAAGACAGATTTACTGATGTTTTTATAGTGATCTGTTTTCTTTGGTGACAACAATGGAATCACCATATTTGGACTCTGCTACCTCATTACCTCATGTACCAAGTTAGGGGGAGTAAGTGTCATACTTAAGCAGATGAAGAGCAGCTGGACCTGACTAAATACATTCAGAAGAAATCCATTCAGGAAGTGATTAAAGTGTTAAAGAATCAGTTTTCCAGGCTATTTAGAGGAGAACATTCTAAAAGAATTATAAGAAAGATCATGGTCTATCTTTTCTATCTATGTCTCTCTTCTCAAACCACTAAAAGGCATCTGTAACTATAGGATTTTATGCCTGCTTAGCTAGCATTTAATTTGTGCTTTAACTCTGGGAGGTAGATGCTATATTATCTCCATTTTACTGATGAAGAAACTGAAGCAGATAGAAGTTAAGTGACTTCCCAGGGTCACACAGCCAGTAAGTGTATGGGGTGGGATTTGAATAGAGATCTATCCAAGTCCAGGTCCAGGGCTCTCTCTATTGTATGGAAAAGCTGCCTCTTTTTTATGCATCTTAATATAATTAGTCTTTGTGCATGACAGACAAAAAAATGAGAAAAAGAATAGGCACACTTTTGTAGGAAATATTTTGTATGAGACTACATCTTTACTGTCATGGAATTGACTGAGTCATAGACTATAAAATACCACTGACAGTGTACTGATTTTTTTTTTTAATTTAACTTGGTAATAAAAAAGAAAAAGCATCACATATACCAAAATATTTGCAGTAGGAAAGTTCTGGAATCAAATTACAATGATTAAGAAATAGCTAAAAAATTGTGGTACCTTAATGTGATCAAAACAAATTGTTTTACAATAATGGGATGTACTATTATAGTGGTAAAAGAAATGATAGCTAACATTTATATAGCACTTACAATGTGCTAAGCACTTTGCAGTTGTTTTTTTATTTGTTCCTCACAACAAACCTGGGAAGTACATGCTATTATTATCCCCATTTTACAGATGAAGAAACTGAGACAGACAGGTTAAATGCCTTGCCCAGGGTCACACAGCTAGTAAGTGTCAAGTGTCTAAGGCCAGATTTCAACTCAGGTCCTCCTGAATCCAGAGCCAGTGTTTTATCCACTGTTTCACCTAGCTGCCCCCTCTTTGCATTCTTGTAAATGAAAAATACAATCAATATTACTTGTCTCAATTTTGATAGATATCACGAAGTAGGTGTTGTCTCAGCACTTCTCTATTGGGTGTGATTTTACATTAATGTAATATAAGATATTTCCAGTTCTAGCTTCAGTGTTCGTTTCCTAGTAGCATGTCAATGAGCAAATTGCAACCTCTCTGATCCATAGTTTTCTCATATGTTAAAAAAAAAAAAAGCTGGTTAGATCAGATGACCTCTATAGTTCTTTGAAGCTCTGATGGTCCAAGATTCCACGAGTCTCTTAAAATTTGAAAAACGTTGGGAAAAAGTTATAATTGGTGTTTTTCTAGGGAGAGTGAAAGAATTAAAAAAAAATTGTTTCATAGAATAATGAAGGACTGATATGTGGAATGGACACAGCCAGGGCAGGAAAGAAGGGAAAGTGGAGTACATAGATACTAAGCAGGATTTATTGGCAAGAAAGAAAACACAACCCCCCCAAAATAGACCAGTAAACTCTAAATGAAACTGTAATAAAATGCCAAGCTATCACAAGCTTTCATACATCCTACCTAGGGGGAAATTGATATAGTGTTTCCCAAAGGTCTTAGCATTGGTTTATGAAAGCTTTTTAATAGCTTAAAACTGGGCCAAGATTTTTGGGGTACCTTGTATAAATATCTGGTGTCTGAGGACCAGTTTAATTCAGTGAAGTTCATCATTTATTTAGTCTCAGAGTGATAAAATATTGTTGCCATCTACTAGGAGTACCCACACCTATAAAATAAAATTTCACACTGTGAAAAACAGTTGAAATATTAAGTACTATTGCAAAGGTACTTTTTTCTGTTTTAAAATAAACCAAAACTTGACTCTTCCATTTAGTTCACGTATTACTTTGTGTGTGTGTGTGAGAGAGAGAGAGAGAGGCAGTTGGGGTTAAGTGACTTGCCCAGGGTCACATAGCTAGTAAGTAAGTGTTAAGTGTCTGAGGCTGGATTTGAACTCAGGTCCTCCTGAATCCAGGGCCAGTGCTCTATCCACTGCGCCACCTAGCTTCCCTCACATATTACATTTTAATGGTCTACTAGGTGGCATGGGAAACTGACTCTGAGTCAAGAAGACCTGAATTAGTTAGAATACTGCCTCAGATGGTTTACTAGCTTTGTGATCGTAGATAAAACCCTTAATTTCAATACCCTCTGCCCTTGGAGTCATTTGGAGGGTAGAGACCTCTCCTTCCAGAAACTCCACTTAAGGAGGGAGCCCAAGTTGGCTTCTCTTCATTTCCTACCACCTATGCTCCTGGACTAATTCATCATGCCTTCTTGGGGATGGGGGTATGCTGCTCCCCTCCTGCTTTTTTTTTGGTTTGTTTCCTTTCATGTGTTTTTTCCTATTAGATTATAAGCTCCTTGAGGGTAGGGACTGTCTTTTGCCTTTCTTTGTATACCAAGCAATTAGGGTAATGTCCAGCACTTAGGCACTTAATAAATGTTTATTGACTGACTGAGTCAGCCTCATTTTCCTCATTTGTGAGATGGGTATATTAATTAATAGCTTCCACTACACTGGGTGCTTGTGAGAATCAAATGAGATGATATATGTAAAGCACTTTGCAAATTTTAATGTGATATTGAAATAGCTGTTAATATATCATCACACTATTTTAAGTAACTTCAGACACTGATTTTCATGAAATAGATTTGGGGGTGGGTGTTGCGGGGCAATGGGGGTTAAGTTGACTTGCCAGGGTCACACAGCTAGTAAGTGTCAAGTGTCTGAGGCCGGATTTGAACTCAGGTACTCAGGGCCGGTGCTTTATCCACTGCGCCATCTAGCTGCCCCCAAAATAGATTTTAAAGAAGAAATTAATGTAAGATTATTATTATTTTTTAAAGCAAATAACATTTTTCTTTTTCATTATCTTTTTCAGATAGAAATCTACAAAATGAAGACTCTGGAAATTTTTAGATTCTTGATAGGAACTATGAAGAACAAAGAAAAAAATTAAAAAGGAAATTGTTTTGAAAGTATGTTTACAATGAACTGACACTGTTGATAATAGGTTGGGGTTTTTGGGTTTGGTCTTTTTCTTTTTTTTTAAAGAATAAAGTACTTTGAGAAGATTGTATTTATGTTAAAAAGGAAACTGTACTAACAATGAGGCCAAAGACTTTTCCTGCTACAACTTATTCTGGAAACAGCAGACAGAGATTGCAAGAGATTCGTGAAGGGTTAAAGCAGCCTTCCAAGTCCTCTGGGCAAGGGCTGCCTATTGGACCAGGCAGTGATACCTCCTTGGACACCAAAATCTTGGTAGTAAAAGATGCTGCAAGGCAGCAGCAGATGAAACCTACTCCAAAGTTTGGACCTTATCAAAAAGCTTTGAGGGAGATCAGATATTCTTTGCTACCTTTTGCCAATGAATCGAGCACCATGGATGTAAACCGGCAGATGTTACAGGAGTTGGTCAAAGTAGGATGTGATCAGGTAAGTGTATTCATTCCCTTTGGAACTTTGGGTTGTATCAAGTAGTAATGCATTGAAAAAAAAAGTAGTTATGCATTGGGTGTGAAGTGAAGGTCATGTTTTAGTAAGTGTTGGTGTATTCTAAGATCCAGCTAGATCATTCATTACAGAAAAGTTTTCTGGGCTCTATAATTGCTCCTGTTAATTAGTCAAATTATACATTTGTCTTCTTTCCTATGCAAGTCTTCTTTAGGCAACATCTGGGAAGTTCTATTATATTTTCTGTACTTGAGAAGCCAGGAAGACTTCCCCACTTAACCTCATGGCTTCAGTTAGTTTTCAGTTAATAGATTTTTTTATTTACGTGTGTTGGTTTAGTCTTCATATCTTTTCTCTGACTGTGTACTTTCCCTCATAGCATGATTATAGGAGATGTGAGGTCAGTTTCTTATGAGTGGATAAGAAAGAATAGAAGAGAAAATAAAAGTAGACATATGCAAATTATATGAACTTCCACAAACTCAATACATTTATGCATCTTTTTACAATTTCATATGACTGGGATGTGACTACTAAGAAAATTCTTAATTTTAAGAGGCAAGTAGATCTAAAGGAAAACTAGACATTATTTTGTAGGTCCTCATTAATAAAAATATTTTCCCGTGAATGACTCCTGAAAGTCATTGTTGTACCATCTGTTGTCCTAGTCATGACTGCTCTTTCAGGACTAGAACAATCTGGGTGCTTTTGCGAACAGAGTGCCTTGAAAAATGAGATTTTACGTTCAGAACAAGTGAAAGTTGTTTTAAGTATTTTAGTTTCTTCAGAAAATAGAGGAATAGAAATACAAGAAGTAAAGTAAATTTTGTGACATTTCATACATGACTGTTAAAGATAGAGATCATTACTGTATTCAGATTCTTCAGAACACAATATGTATTGAAAAACTTTGTTGCCTTTCAGTTAACAGATAACTTAGTTTGGACCAGAACTATGATTTCATTGGCATAGGAAATCAAAGCAGACAGCACCTTCTCATCAACTTCTTGTCTCAAAGAGTTGTCTGGGGCAGTGAAAGGATAGGTGATATTCCTTGTATTACACAGGTAGGGCATGTCTTCCTGACTGGGAGTCAGGGTCTCTCTCTCTCTTTCTGCTAGCTGTACCGCCTTCCTTGGTTGCAGAATTCTAATTATGCTGGGTTTTGTAGTGTGTTTGTGAAACTAAGCCTTTTTCAGGGCCTCCTTCGTCATGATGCTGAGGCTGTGCAGAGGACCAAGTGTTTTATGGCATGCATTGTTGTATAGAAAGTGTTTTACAAAGCATGAAATCATAAATAATGTGGTACAGAGGGTTTCTAGAAGTGTAAAATGACAGCAGAAGGCATGACCTTGCTCACTGCAAAAATATGAAGCGAAATATGCTGCCAAGTGTTATTCCCTGACAAACAAAGCTTGATGGGTTTGAAAGTACAGAGGGAGCAATCTTGGAGAAACATCAGAGTGAGATCATGGAGAGACTTTCAGGTCAGCAGCAGAGTTTAAAATCTGTCCCTGTAAATCACTTGCAAACAAAAGAGGTAATTAGAGATGGCATATTGGGTGCAGTTGTGTTTCAGCTGTGATAAAAAGAAGCAAGTGAAGCATGTGATCCAAAACACAGGTGGAATCCCACTGTATCAAAATCCATTAGTGATAATTGCATTAGAAAATATAATGTAGAGGATGCCTTCTTTTCTGTTTCTACTGGGTGAGATCACAGTGCATTAAAATTAATAAGGGTGGGCACTCCAGTAAAGTTCTAACCAACAAAAGTACACTTATTTTAATTGCCAGCACAAAGGGACCTGTTTATCATATTTAATGCCTCTAAAAAATTAAATCTAAAGTTAATTTATTGTATAGTATTGCTTTGTAACTCAAAACAACTGTACCTCCACCCATACCACCCACCTCAACCATCCTAGCAAAATTTGACTCTGTCTGGATGTGGAGAGAACCTACCTTGATCTTAAGGTTTTGCTTTTTTTTTAAGGTTTTTAAAAAACATTCTGGGAAGAAAGATATTATATAAACTCAAACAATGAGAGATGAGACAAAGTGATTGAACACCTCTAGTTTTTGTCTCCTGCTGGGTAAGACTGGGTATCATTGTAATTCAAATAGGACACTTAAAAGAGAACCCAATTGTATCTGTACATGTCTTCCATCTCCTCTTCCCCCTCCTTTCCATCTGCTTTGAGCCTTATTCCCTTTCTTCATCATGATGGGAAAGAATTTAAACTCTTTCCCCATAATCTGGTAGGAATAGTTTTATTTTTATTTGGCTCTGTTGAAGATTGTACCAAAATGTTGCTTTTGCCGTTTTATTTCAACTAAGCTTAATGCAAAATGCATCACTACTCTACCAATTGTTGTGTTTATTTTTCCTTGAAATAAGTGGACTTAAGTCCTCTGCTCTTTCACCCCTGTCCTTATATAGTTTATATAATGATTCTGTGAATTAAACTTCATAGTCCAGTTACTAAGTCCCTATATAAATACTTCAAAGGAAATAAAAAGACTTCCTTGAAGAAAGCTTTCCCTCCAGTGCAAAGTTTGATGTTTTTGCAAGGAGTTGGAAAGATAAGTTTTCTGGCATGAGCGTAATGCATTTCCAAGTATCACTTTGATTATCTTTTATTGGCTATGATGAAGGTTTTGGTCATAGCTTTCACTTATCTCCTTATTTTTCATTTCATTCCAGGATTCTTGCATGGTTTTTTTCTTTGTCACAGATTACTTTTTTTTAAAGAGAGAAATAAGGCTTTGAGTCTTTTCTTTTTCCTTTTGGCAGTCTTTTAAGAACTACTAATTTGATTATACAGAAATTATAGGATGAAGAATGTTCACATTTTTCTGGAACTAATACTTTTATAATTCATTTACTAGCTAGTTATGTTACAAATTGCACATTACAGCTTGCAAGTTCAGCATGTACTATATAATACGGAGCTTTTCGGTTAGACTAATAGATTGAAAATGAAGTGCTTCTCTAAGACAAGTGGCTTATGCAGAACTGGAGAATTTCAGATGGTTTGTCTACTACAGAAGGGGAGAGAATTCTTTGCATTTTTCTAATTTGAAAGGGAAGAAAATTTGTTTCTTAAACCTAGAAAGTGCCCAAACTAGAAAGGTAGGGTTAAATAGAGTTCCCAGTGACTCCATTGTCTCACTCTGTATGTCATTATCAAGAAATCTCAAAATGGAAAAGAACAGAAGCCAAGTATAACAAAAGTGGAAATTATTCAGCTAAGTGTCCCATAACCACTGGACTCAATTCTCCCTTTTACACACTCTGCCTCCAAGACTTCTTAATAATGTGTAAAAAATTAAACACTTCAGGAATTGTAGTAAACTCATAGTCATTGCCTTATCTGGATTTTTTCTTCTTTTTTTATGCATCTTCTAGAGGAGGGATGGTTAATCTGTGATTAATTGACCAAGAGTGTATATATGGATAGATTTTAAAGGGTCTGTGAACTTGGGGGAAAAGTAAATGTTTTCACTAACCTCCAACTGAAATCTATCATTTCCTCCAATTATTTAAAAAAACCATTTTATGTACTCTTAGAAGTGCTTTATATCCATTGCCCTATTTCATTCTGATAGCAACCACGTGAAAGAGGTACTACATACATGTCATTTAAAAAGCAAAAACACAATTCTAAAAAGGGATCCATAGGCTTCTCCAGACTACCAAATGGATTAGTGACATAAAAAAAAAAAAAAGATGGATAACTCCTGATCTAGAGCCAAGTTTCTTTTTCTTTTTTCTTTCTTTTTTTTTTTTTTTTTGGTGAGGCAGTTGGGGTTAAGTGTCTGAGGCTGGATTTGAACTCAAGTCCTCCTGACTCCAGGACCGGTGCTCTATCCACTGCGCCACCTAGCTGCCCCTGGAGCCAAGCTTCTTAAACTGTGGGTCGCAGCCCCATATGGGGTCACATAACAATATGGGGTCATGAAAATTTTGGCAACAGTAAAGGGCTGAATATATATGGGGTCACGTAAAAGTTTCTCTAATAAAAATGGGTTGTGAGTGGGAAAAAGTTTAAGAAGTCTAATCTAGAATGACTTTGCCCCTAGGTCCCAAATGATCCCTATTCAGATCAAGCTACAGACTCAGAAGTCAATGGAAGTTCGAGACTCCAGGCAGAATCAATGGTTGCCCTTGGTAGTGACAGCCACAACCAGGAAAACCAGAAGTATGCCTGACACCTTTGGGTTTCTGTGACTTTCTCTCAATCCCAGTTTTTGTACCTCCCTTCAAAAGCACACCTGGTATGCGGAGATCACCTGCATCTGCACTGGCCTCTTCAGGCCATCAGTTTAGGAGATACTTTGGAGGCACTGGTATTATTAGGAAAAACTTACTGTGAGAAACAGTCTTACTATGACAAATGTGGAAATCCACACACCAACCAACCTACCATTAAGTGATGAAATCAAATGAACATAGTGATTACATGTTTCCTAGTTCTGAGAGGCAAATTTAATATTCTTAGACTAATTCACTTTTAGGATTCTTTCTTTCAGAAGAAGTAGAAAAGTATAATAGAGCAACAGATTTGGAGTTAGGAGAGACTTGTAGTCTGCCACTGTCACTTAACTAGCAGTGGGACTACATCCAAGTATCTGAACCCTATTGCCTCATCTATAAAATGGGAAATATAAATTGGTATTTAACAAGGTTGTTAATGACATGGTTTAGGGAAAACATTATATATGTATCTGGAGTTAAAGGACCCAATTTCAACTTGCCCAATTGACCTAATTACTTAACTTCCATTTCATCTTAGAATGAGGACGCAAAATATAAACATTTCCTAAAGTCTCTTCTTGCTCTTAGTCTATATCAGATGCTTTGTAGATTTTAAAGAGTTATGTAAATGTTTATTATTTTGTGAGGTTTTGGTTATTACTATTCTTAGGTACCTCTTTTTCACATCTTATGCAATGATATACCTCATTCCAAAATGTTTTCACATTTTCTGACATTATTTTTTAGTATAATCATAGTACTCCTCATCATCTTTAATCTCTTTTGCCAATCTTAGTGTCTAAATGGGGCTACTTTATTATCATGAGCAATAGTATTTTAAAGAGATAAATAACCTACCAGTGACTTCAGGTATAGGTAAACTTGGTCATCTGCTGGCGCCATGTGCCTAGGCTTGACTGCCCAGGGGGCTTCTAGTCTAATAGAGAATCTTATACCTTTGTACTTATATACAAGAGGAAATAGAAGGTGATTTTAGTGGTGAAGACACTAGCACGGAGGTAGAGGGGATGAGGAAAGATCTTTCATGTAAAAAGTCATGCTGCAACTAAATCATGAAAGAGATGACTTTTAGGCTCACATCAGGTACCACCACATATTGAGAGGCCTTATTTCTGGTCCCCTAGTTCATGCTCTCTCTCTTTCCTAGAATTATCTCATGTGTATAATTATTTACATATAATATTCCCCCAATAGACTGTAAACTTCCAATTTAGGAACTCTTTTTAAATTTGTCTTTGTAACCCCAGGATTTAGCATATGGTGTGGCTTAAATGCTCATTGAGGAGAGGCTTTCTCTGTCCCCATCTTCTCTTCCTATGGTGGGCCTTCCTTCCTGCAACAAATTAATATGCAGGTATACCTTGATTTACCTCTTAGGAATTTTCTGTAAAGGTTTTCAGAATTCTCAATAGAATTTTTAATGAATAGTTATGAAATGTAAGATTGTTAGAAATCCTTTCATGTACCAATGACTTCAATCAAATTTATTTAAATAATGAAAGTTAAACAAAAGTACTGTATATAAATTAATCAGATCTTTTGTTTTGGTCTTTAATCATTAAAGTTCTTTTGGTCTTTAGCTGTAATGCATGTATACATTAATAATTCTAGCTAGCATTTATTTATTTATATATATATAGCACATTAAGGCTTGCAAAGCATTTTTATACATTTTGTGTGTGTATATATATATATGTTATCTATGATATATAAAGTTGTAAATATATAACTCTATAGTTATACACACATATATATATTTGCGCCTCACAGTAATTCTTCAAAGTGTAGGTACTATTTGGGGGGTGGTGAGGCAGTTGGGGTTAAGTGACTTGCCTAGGGTCACACAGCTAGTAAATGTTAAGTGTCTGCGGCCGGATTTGAACTCAGGTCCTCCTGAATCCAGGGCCAGTGCTCTATCCACTGTGCCACCTAGCTGCCCCATAGGTACTATTATTATCCCAATTTTTCAGATGAAAAAACTGAGGCTGAGAGAATTCCAGTGACTTGTTCAGGATTATACACTGGTAAGGGTTGGAAGCCAGCTTCATATTCACATCTTTCTGATTCTAAAGTTCAGCACCCTATCCACTACATCACCTACCTGTCTCCATAAAATAATATTGAAAAGCAGAGAAAATAGTTCACTCTTAAATTTATACAGAATCACTATTCCATTGTGTATTGGCAATAAGATCTCATCTTAAAGTTATTTCATTTCATTAAAGATATTTTGCATTAATGAATTCAAAATATTTCAGGTGATATTATCTCTTCCCTTGTTCACAAAAAGGAAAGATCTTTGTGTCATTGAAAACTCAACACTACTGTAAGTCACACCAGTATTGAGGGAAGGAGAAAACACACTGAGCTTTAAATAGGGGATTGTCACTAATGTAACAGGAAATTGTATTACAATGGTATTTGGGTGTAGCTATTCCTTCCCTCCTCCCCCTTTTAGTAAATCTGCTCTTAATAACAAATTGCATATGCTATGTGACCAGGATATGGAATTACTTTATGTGTTGTTTTCTTAATTGTGCCTGCTGGTGAATGAGTGATGCTTGTTGATACCTTTTATTAATAAAGAAGATAAAAGCTTCACTTGTTCTGCAAGTATTCTTTAGCAAAGGGGGTGTAATTTTATTTTCAGGATGCTTATGAGAAGCTATGTAATATCAGGGAAAGAACATTCATCTACGAATGTCAAGGAACCTGGTTTCAAGTTTCATTTCTACTACTTCAGTCACTCAGCAAGCACTAGTAAATAGTGTCTACTTTGTTCCAAGAACCTCTGGTGAAAGACAGAACCAAAGCCAGTCCCTGTCCACTAAGGATCTTACAATCACACTCTAGTACGTCCAGGAGTATGCTAGCAGAACTGATATATTTTCTGGTTTTTGTTTTGTTTTGCAGGGCAATGAGGATCAAGTGACTTGCCCAGGGTCACACAGCTAGTAACTGTCAAGTGTCTGAGGCTGTATTTGAACTGAGGTCCTGAATTCAGGGCTGGTGCTTTATCCACTGCATCACCTAGCCGCCCCAGATTGTTATATTTTCAATGTGATCATTTACACCTCAGACATCAGCAGACAGTAAAAATCAAGGCTTGATTTATTGTTTTGTTGATTAAACTTAAAAGTGTTCCCTGCCATACATTGTCCCCCACCCCAAAAAAGCTGGTTGTTCAACATTTACCAGCACTACATCATTATCTGTGTGTTGTCTCCCCCTTTAGAATGTGAACCCATAGAGGGTAAAAATTGTTTTTGTCTTTCTTTGTATCCCCCATACTCAGTAGCATAACAACTGACACATACATAGTAAAGCGCTTAGGAAATGCTTATTAGCATTCTAGGTGAAATACACAGTGATTGGTGCAGGGTGCTAACAACTGAGGGAAGCAAGAAAGGAAAATTGGGCTAAAGGGAGTGGGAAGCTAGGGGCTCCAAGAGGTTGAGGAAGAGGGGAGCATTCTACATTGGGGGGAGGGGAGGCAGGGCTGCGGCAGGAGACACAGCCTGTGAATGGGCAGTCAGATAACCCTGCTGGCCTCAGTTTAATTGTCTATAAAGTCAAGGGTCTGGATTTGATGGCTTCTACTAGCTCCAAGAGTCTATTATTCCATAATTTCCTGACATTATGTGTCTGGTACTTTTTGCAGAAGTGTGCTAAGTAAGTAAGACGTTAGGCAAGAAGGAAGTCTTGTTAAGGAACTTAATTAAAGAGATCTCTTTGCTATCCTCTCTCTTAGAGTCCTGTTTTCTGTGACTCAGAGAATTATGAGTTAGAAGAAACCTGCATTCCAATATGAATTACATATATATGTATGTATGTGTGTGTGTATATATATATATATATATATATATATATATATAAAAATGTGTGTGTGTGGATATCTATAGACATATATATCTATAGATAGATAGATAGATATCACTATTTGTTGCAGTTTTACTTTTTTGGGGGGGAGGCAATTGGGGTTAAGTGACTTGCCCAGGGTCACACAGCTAGTACGTGTTAAGTGTCTGAGGCCGGATTTGAACTCAGGTCCTCCTGAATTCAAGGCCAGTGCTCTATCCACTGTGCCACCTAGCTGCCCCTGCAGTTCTATTTTCTTAAGATAAATCACAAGGATAGTATTGTCTCAATTTAACATCCTACTTAATTCACGAAAATAAATTTTTCATTGGTATATTTTATTTAACATAACATCATATCATTCATTTCATGAGTACCCACTATGAATTCCGTTTTTTTAAAAGTCTTCCAACTTTAATTCAATTTCCCAAGGCTGCTTGGTTGGCTCTAGAGGCCAATTTGAAAATTGTCCTATACTCAGCTTCAGTCCCACCCAAGAATTTGCTTGTCCTCTTCTCTCTGTTTCCTCCTCAACTTGAGCTGTGTATTGAGTGGGGAGTGAGGCAGTTACAATGGTGTATTAACAAAATGCCCCTTTGGTCAATGAGTATTATTCTTTTTGTTGTCTGTACTTTGTATTTAGACTCTTTTAAGTTTCTTCTGTTATATATAGCTCTCATGCTTCTGGGTGGTAAAGATTAAAATCCAGAAAAAAGACATTAGAACTGCCTTTTGATGGGATTATGATGTTTTAAATTAGCTTTTAAAATAGTCATTTCCCAGCTTCCCTTTAATTCAGTTACTAGATGGCCCCTAAGGTTCCCTCCTCTCTCCAAATCTATGATGACACATTCATAGTTCTCTAATCTAGCATAACATTAGTTCATTACATAGATTTTTCTGTTAATTAAGAATCAGTCCAGTGCAACAAATGTGTATTAAACAACTACTATGCACAAAACACTGACTATGTGCAGGGGACAAAAAATGAAAAATAAAATGAGGCTATTCCTGTCTTTAAAAGTGCCTTGTTGCCATCAGATTTTGTTAAAATTAAATGGTTATCTACTGCCTTGATCATAATTTTATGCAGATTGCCTTCTTTATTCTCTTGTAGCATATTTATTAATATGTTTTTCTCCTAGAGTTCTTTTGTATTTTCTTGAAGGGGTGCCATTTCCTTTTGTCCATTGTATTTTCTCTCTTCTTTCCCCCTCTTTCAACAACTAGTATTGTGTTTTGTACATGGTAAATGCTGTACAGACTTGGATTTGGGTGACCAGTTTTCTAAAAATAATAACAATACAACTGTAGCCTAAATCATATAACTGTCCTAAGTACTTGAGGCAGTGTATAGTGGATGGGAGCACTGGGGCTTGGGAAACTTGGCATGGCTACTTAAAAAAAATTCTTTTGGATAGTATCATTTTCCTCTTATGCAACTTTATTTCTGTTCCTCCTGTCCTGTAGAACTGCATGTATGGTATGCATTACTCTCTTAGTGGTTTTGATTTATTATTTGGAGAGTTAGGCCAATAGAAAACAAATTAGTCATGTGATAGGAATAAAGGTTGCTTTATCCAAAAGTGTGCTTTCTCAATCAACAAATATGCCGTGTGAATTTAAAACAACCTCATTTATGCTCTTAAAAGCTTTTATTCGGGGAAAAAAAGCTTTTTATTCATCATAGAGCTAGTCATACTTGGCATCCACTAGGCCAAGAGATGTGAGAGAACATAATGGAATGAAGTGAGCTAGGTGGAAGTTTTTAACCACAAATTACTTTGGAGAAGCTTGGAGGACACTTAAGGAGGAAGTGTGTACATGTCTCCACTCCCAATCCTTCCCTCTTACCAAGGTAATTAGTTAATAATGAAGCCATCCCCAGAGAAGCTTTTCAGATTTAATGCTTATACTAAATTATCCTTTATCTTTTAGTGGTTTCAGACCAGAAACTTTAAAGTAGGGGGTCTCCAACTTATTGGTAGATCTTGATTCCTTGTAAATTCTCCACCTGTTCTTTGAGACTCCATTATCACCCTTGTTTGTACTGTCTATTTTGGGAAATTAAAAGTAACTTCATCTCACAAAAAGTCTACCTTAAGCTCATCTTTGATTCTTCCCTCTTTTTTATCCAAAAAGAAGAGAAAAAACCCCAGCATAACCAGTCAACAGATTTTTTAAAAATCTGACATTATATGCAGTGCTCTATTTGCATATAATACATAACTCACTTCTGTTTAAAAAAAAAAGTGACGGAAGGTATCTTTTCATATCTTTTCTTTGGGACCAAGCTTGTTCTTTATAATTTACAAAGATTCATTTTCAATTTTCTTATGGCTGTTTTCTCCATTTCCATTGTTGTCATTGTATATATTGTTTTCATGGTTCTTACTTCACTTGGCTTTAGTTCATGAAAATATTTCTGTTTCTCTGTGTTCATCATGTTCATTATTTCTTATGTACAGTAATAATCCATTAATGTATTACAACTTGTTTGGCCATTCCCCAGTAAATGGACATCTATGTTGTTTCTACTTCTTTGCTCCACAAAAAAATCCTGCTATAAATATTTTGCAGTACTGTATATGAAGTCTTTCTTTTTTGTCAGCAACCTTGGTGTGTATGTCTGTGTCAAGGGGTATAGACATTTTAGTTACTTTATTTGCATAATTAATAAAATAATAGCCAGCATTGATATAAAGTTTTTTGGCTTTCAAAGAGCTCTACAATCTTGCCCTTCTCTCTTGTTTTGTAAACATACAAAAGACCAGGTCTTCTCTCACTCTGGTGGGACAGCTTTCCAAAGTGATCTGGCCCTCAGCTATATATTCCTCTCTCCTAATAAATCTCTTTTTATTTTATATGATTCATGATGAACCTCCAATTCTTTGGGTAAACTAGCCCCCCAATCCAAATCACAAGTCCCCCTCATGTTTTATGGGTTTATCGTAAGCTTATTTTATAGACACTGTGGCATAGTGGATAGAGAGCTGACTGTAAAGCCAGAAAAACCTGGGTTCAAGTACAAATTTCTAATACAGTTTCTGTGACTGTGGGCAAGTCACTTAACTTCTTAGTAACTTGGGTCATTCTAAACCATATAGTTATATGACTATAAGTTATAAAGAAAGGGAAAACCTTCATTTTTAAATGAGGTTCCTCTTTGTAGGTATTCCCTATTTTTTTTTTAGGTATTCCCTATATTAATGAAATCATGTCCAGTCTCAATCCCTTATTAAACAGTACTCTTTTGCATATATTTCATTAAATAATATATTTAATAAAAAAAAAGACAGCTCTACAAATGTTAACTCATTTTATCCTTACAACAACCCTGGGAAGTAATTGTTATTAATATTTCCCATTTTATAGATGAGGAACTAAGACAGACAGATCAAGGCTAGAGTTGGATTCAGATCTTTGGATTCCATGTCCTCTTGACTCCTGGTCCAATGTTCTATCTGCTGTGCCATCTAGCTGCCAAATTGCTTTCCAGAATGGTTGTACTGACTTACCTCCCCACAGACAGTTCATTAGTGTACTTGTCTTTCCACAAGCCACATTATGCCATGTATTTATTTATACTTTACAGTTCTTTTGAAAACTGTTCATATCTATTGGATAATGGTTGTTGATTTTCTTATTTTCAGTTATGTATGTATCTTGGATAACAAACCCGTATAAATTTGATACAAATTTCTTTCCCAGTTGACCTCTTTCCTTCTTGGATGCATTGATTTTGTTTGTACAAAAGCTATTCAGTTTCATGTAATCTGAATTGTTTATTTTATCTTTTGTAATTACCTATATATCCTTTTTTGGTTAAGAATCCATCCCTTACTCATAGTCTACAGCTTGATTTTCAGTGCATCCTGGGATCTCTGTGATGGCCTACTATCACTTCTAAAGTCACCACAGGGAACCTAGGATACTTGCAGTACTGTATTGCAAAACCTCCTTAAAATGCCCACTTTTCACAAGGATCACAGGACCCCCCATGATCCTGAGATAATCCATCTCCTTGTTCACTCTGAAATCCAGAAGCCTCAGGAACAGAATGCTCATTAAAGACAGACCATTAAGGCGCACTGTCACGCCCAGCAGGTGTTTCACGAATGCAGGTTCCAAATTCATCAGTCCTTTAGGAAAGTAAACGAAAGCTTAAAAAGTAAAGCTTTTCAGGCCAGCAGCATCTATCATGTTTCAATCTATGTAAAGAGACTCCAGGTGTTTCTCCCCTTTTCCAGTTGTGTCTTCCCTTTCACCTTTCAAGCTGTCCTTGGCTTTTTCCTTCTGTAGAAGAATTGGGCCACTCTTGTTACTACAGAGTAGTATTGCTTGGAAAGAGGCCCTGGAAAGATAAATGACTGAAATTCAGTCTTATATTTCTTATTCTACATGTGAATTAATGTGAAAGGTAATGGTGAGGCTAACTCAGATTAGCAAGCAGATAGGTGGCCATTTCTTTTGGGGGCACAAAAAGAGAAACTGGGTACAGTCTTGGCAGTCAGCTTCACGTGGAAGGTCTTCACTTCTTCTGTAAGTTAAAAGGGGAAAATAACGCTTCAGGAGGAATTAATTCTTGCCGAATGCCCCCCCCCCCCCACCTCGTTGCCATTCACTCTCAAAACTGGTTCCTATAGGTGAAAGATAATTGCCTATCACTTGGGGGGGGGTGGAACCATGAGGGTTAAGTGACTTGCCCAGGGTCACACAGCTAGTAAGTATCAATCATCTGAGGCTGGATTTGAACTCGGGTCCTCCTGAATCCAGGGCCAGTGCTTTATCCACTGTGCCACCCAGCTGCCCTGCATATCACTTCAAGAAACTTGTAGTGGTGTGGCTTTGGATATTCTTGTCACTTTGTTATTTCCACTGCTTTCAAAGTGACATGTAGATGACATCCATCTTTACATCCTTGTAAAGGACAGGCTGTCATATGGGCTTTCTGTCACTGTTTATCTGTGCCACATGTGGGCCCAGGCACTGTGCTGGGAATTTGCCAGGGACTGTGTTAAGTGCTAAGGACACAAAAGGATGCAAAACACAGTCCCTGTCCTCAAGGCATTCACAATTTAATATTAGCTAGCATTCATATAGTACCTGTGTGCTATGTGCCAGGTACAATGTTAAGTGCTTTACAAATATTATGTGATCTTATCCTCACAACCACTGTGGAAGGTAGATGCTATTGTTATCCTATTTTATAGATGGGGAAACTGAGGCAAACAGATTAAGTGGCTTGTGCAAGGTTGCACAGTTGGTAAGCATCTGAGCTGGATTTGAACTCAGGTCTTCCTGACTCCAAAGCCCTCCCTTTGTACATTGTGCCCCCTATGCAAAATACATGCATCTTTTCACATAGTTAAAAAAAAAAAACCTGCTGCTGTGTATATACTTAATACCCACTTTTTCCCTAAGCCTTTTAAAAGAAGATTTTTGTTTTATTTCTGTACTTTTTCTTTGTTCTTTCTTTGTTTATCTTAAGTAGGATATTTGCCAAAATCACGCATGCTATGAGTTACAGGAACTTACTTTTTAAGTGTTCATTTGAGGTTAGTGAATCCCAGGAGTCATGTTTCTAAATGAGGATACTGACATTTTTGTGTTGAATATGAGAATAAAAATTAGCAAATGAGACTTGTTTCCCTTCCTTATGTACAAGTGCCTAGAGGAAATCATAGTATCATCTTGTCATTTGTTTTATGTTTAGGGGTGAGAGTGGATGAAGATAATAACAATAGTAATAATAGCATTTAAACAGTGCTTAAAGTACTTCACAAGTATCTCATTTTATCCTCACAACAATCCTGTGAAATAGATGTTATTGTTTTCCTCGTTTTACAAATGAAGAAATGGCATGGGAGGTCAAATGACTTGTCCAGGATCACACAGGTAATAAGTCTGAGACAGGATTTAAACTAAGGTCTTTCTGACTCCAGTGCTTGCTGATGCTAGTTTTATACACTGTGCCACCTAGCTGCCTCTAGGATCCTAGAATTTATTACCATCTACACTTGTAAAGTATCAAAACAGTAACCAATTTACAAAAGTGATTCCATTTTCAAGTAATAGGAAAAGCCTAGAATACTGGGAATAATAAAAGTGGCTTTGTCAAATATAAATCAGTTTTATTTCTTTCCCTGAATAATGGTTTTGGTATAATAGAATATAAACAACAGATATGGTATGTCCCAGTTTTTGCTTATGTACTGTATTTCATATTCCATTATCTCCTTGTCAGAGTCAACAGGTGTTGAATCAACTGCTTGAGACCTTGCTATTCTTGGAGGGGTATGGTGCTCAAAATTTTGTATGGACAATTTAGACATTGAAGTCACAAGTCATTTTCTAGGAACAGCTAAATTGTGTGTGTGTGTGTGTGTGTGTGTGTGTGTATAAAATCCCTGCTTTTCACATCTCCATAGTTTATGACAGCTCCTCAGTCTTTCAACCATGAGTAATCTACCTACCTCTAAGCCCTCTCAGTTTCAAATTCCCATCCTTCAAAACTGTAGATTTCATGGTGGCTTAGGTGATTGGCCCATGAAGCAGAGCCCAGGGTTATTCTTGGTTCCATCCCATTGCCATGTGTTCTCTCCAGCTATACTGGAGGTAAACCTTGTAGAGTACAAAAGAACTCCATACTTCTTTATCCACTGTATGTTCATCAGCAGTGACTTGATGGTAGGACCTCTAAATATTAATAGGATCATGAGCATTAGAAGTAGAAGAAAACCTAGAGTTAAATCCAATTCAAGAAGCATGTATTAAGCACCTACCATGAGCCAAGCAGTCTGTTAAGTGCTGGGGATAGAAAGACCAAAACAAAGCAGTTCGTGCCCTCACAGAGCTTATAGTCTATTAGTAATATACATGCAAAAGTAAATAAGAACATACAGAGGGCAATTTCAGTGGGGTTGTGGAGGTGGGAACACTGTTGATGGATGAATCAGGAAATGCCACACATAGAAAGTGGTCATCTAGTCCAATCCCTTCATTTTATAAATCAGGAAACTGATATCCAGAAAAGTTAAGGTACTTGGCCAAGGTCACACAGGTATTATTTGAATTCAAACTCAGGCTTTCTGATTTCAAAGCCAGTGTTTCCTGTTGATAAAGATCAAGGAGTCTTGTTCCAACTTTTAATAGAAAATGAGTCAGCAAAGTAGTGTTCTTACATGAAAAGCAAATCAGATATATTTGGATGTATGTCTGTGACCTAAAAACAGATACTTAACCCATTGGGATCGTAAAGTAATCCAGATATAATCAGGATTGGTCAGGTCAGAGCACTGTGTCCTAATTTGGAACTCATATCTTCAGTGAGATGTACTTAGAATCAGTCAGAACACATTTTCTAAGCACTTATTGTGTGCCACACAATATGCTAAATGCTGAGGATACAAAGAAAGAGCAAAAACATGCCCTGTCTTCAAGGAACGTATATCCGAATGGAGGAGACAACATTTTACATACATGGGTATATGGAAAATTTTCCCACAGTAAATAAAAAGTAATCTTAGCAGAGAAAGGCACTATAGGGGTGGGGGGTGGGGTGGGAGAATGACTTGGAGTGACCTACAGAAGATGGTATTTGAATGGAGTCCTGAAGGAAGCTAGGGATTCTGATAATCAGGAGTGATGAGGGAGAGCATTCCAAGAATGAAGAAGAGCCTTCACAAGGGCACAGAGAGGAGAGATGGAGTATCATGTGAGGAAAAGCAAATAAATAGGCTGGGATGGCTGACCCATAGAGAGTATGGAGGAGAGTATTTTATAAGAAGACTAGAAAGCTAGGATGGTAGAAGGTTCTAAAAAGCTTTACATGCTAAGCAGCCATTTATATTTGATTCTAGTGAGCCTCTGGACTTTATTGAGTTAGGGGGCAAGATCAGACTTGTACTTTTACAAAATCATTTTATTGGTTGTTTGAAGGGTGGTGGGGAGTGACTTTGAGGCAGGGGGACCAATTGGGAAACTATTGAAGTAATCCAAGCAAGAGGTGACGAGGGCCTGAATTAGGTTGATGGCTGTGTGAATAAAGAAAAGAGGAAAGGAAATATAGTTGTCATTGCTATTGTTGTAGAAAGAGTTGGCAACTCATAAATTGATGTCCAGTTGGAGAATGGAACTAAGATTTTTGGGATACTCTGTTTTATTTTGTTTTTAGCGAGGCAGTTGGGGTTAAGTGACTTGCTCAGGGTCACACAGCTAGTAAGCGTTAAGTGTCTGAGGCCAGATTTGAACTCAGGTACTCCTGACTCCAGGGCCGGTGCTCTATCCACTGCGCCATCTAGCTGCCCCGGGATACTCTGAATAAATATAGGAGTCATCTGCATAGAGATAATTAAATTCAAAGGAACTGATGAGGCCACCAAGTGAGAATATAAAAACCCAGGAGCCTTGGGAGATGCCCATAGGTACTTGGCATGATATTGATTGATGACCATCCAGCAAAGGGTGCTGAAGAATGGTAATACAGGTTTGGAAGAGAACCAAGAAAAAGCAGTGTCATGAAAATCCAGAGAAGAGAAATGGAAAGAGAAAAAGCATAACATTGAGTCCAAAGAGCAGGGTCCAAATACTGGTTCTATACTTAATACTTGTGTGATGTTTGAACAAGTCACTTATACAGAAATTGTATAAGATGACTTCTTACTTCCTTACCAGCTTTAAACATAAGAACCTATGTATGCATCGTTTTTATATTTATATTTACATTGTATCTCTAACTATTAGAATGTAACATTCTTGGGGCAGCTAGGTGGCGCAGTGGATAGAGTACCGGCCCTGGAGTCAGGAGTACCTGAGTTCAAATCCGGCCTCAGACACATAACACTTACTAGCTGTGTGACCCTGGGCAAGTCACTTAACCCCAATTGCCTCACTAAAAAAACAAACAAACAAATAATTCCTCCCTCCCAAAAGAGAATGTAGCATTCTTGAGGGCAGAAAATGTTCTTGTCTTTCTTTTTCTTCCATACATAGTGCCTGGCACATATTAGTCTCCTAATAAATGCTTGTTGATTTATTTGATTGCTCTTTCCACTTGTTCTGAGTGATCTCAGTTCCACACTTCCCTATGTTCATTTGGGGTTTCCGGTAAAATGGAAAGAGAACTAGCCCTGGAATCAGAGGACTTAAGTCCAAATCCCCCATCTCTGTACAACCTTGGACAAATCACTTATCCTCCATGAGCCTCAGTTTCCTCATCTGTAAAATGAATGAATTGGATGGAGTTCCTTTCCAGCTTTATGATTCTATGATTCTAATCTTCTACATTATATTATTTTATTTGGTTCAAGTGTGTGCGTTTCTGACTGGATTAAAAGCTCCTTGAGGACAGGAACCACATTTTTTTTAACACATTCTTCACAATTCCCAATATTTAGTAGGAGCTTTTCAACACTTGCTTTTTGAATAGAACAGAAAAGGAACCAGGATTCAAAGAGAAAAGCAAGAGGATTGCAGTAGGAGAAGAGGAGGGACACTTGAAGAGAGAAACCTGGGAAGCTCTAAGATAGGAGAGGAAAGAAGATGGAGAAAGTGATAATGTGACTAAAGATTCCACAAATGGTTGATGCTTAGTTTGGCATCTGCATTCTCTATGCAAGCTGTGAACCACAGATCCCTGGAAGGGAAGGGACATCTTTTCTCCTGGGGCTGAATTCCAAATTAACTCTAGTAGTCAAGCTGGTGTTTGTTCACTTGAGATTGATCTTTGTTAGTCTCTCCTTGAAAAGTTAACCATTGGGGAAAGCTTATCTCCCTAAATTAAACAGCTTCACCTGCATATTGGGAGCATTTCAACCATCCTTATGTGTTTGTAGATAGGATGTCCTGGAAGAAAGGCCTGATTTGCAAAAAGTTAATTGAGCATGTGGGAGAACCATCAGGTTGAGCTAATAATCTGTTGTTTGAATCTCAAATCCTCCTTAGTCCTTAGTCCCCTTGGTGAAGCTCAGAGTTGGGAAGGGCCTGAAAAGCCATCTATCTAGTCCAACATATACTGGAAAAAAAAAAAAATCCCCTCTACTAGCCTACGTGGCAAGTAGTCCTTTGCTCCAGAAGACTTTAAGAGAGGGGGAACCTGCTGCTTCAAGGAGCAGCCTCTTCTTTTGCATAGCTCTAATTGTTAGGAAGTTTTTCCCTTGTACCAATCCTAAATTCACCTTTTTGTAATTTCTACCAGTTGTTCCAAGGTCTGTCCACTGAGACCAAGCAAAACAAGCGAAATACTTGGAAGACAGATATCATATGTCTCCTTAAGCCATCTCTTCTCCAGGCTAAACATTCTTATCTTCTTCAGTCCATCCTCTCATGACATAAACTCCAGGCACTTTAGAGTTCTAGTTGACCTCCTGGGCACTCACCAGCTTATCAAGGTTCTTCCTGAAAGATGGTGCTCAGAACTGAACACAATCTATCTCCAACCTTTGAAATTTGAAGCTTTGAGGTTTTTCTGTTCAGATTCACCTTTTCTTGGCTCCTTTATTGGGTGAGAGGCAATAATAATAATAATAATAATAATAATAATAAGTACCCCCGCCTGTACCTGGCAATTCTCTGCACTCTTTGGTTCTTTCCTTAGGAAAGCTTCCAGGCAGGAGAGACCAAGTAAATGACCAACTGAGAACTATGCCTAATAAATCCTTGAAATAACTAGCCATGACCAAGGATTTCATCTTACAGTTGGTTCTGCTGGCCCTGGAGCAACCTATCAGGCATTCTTTGTTTCAGTATTGCTTCAGGATTAACTCACTAGGACTCATATGATATAACAAATTAATAATAAGTCCTTTTACTCCTAGACTAGCTCCAGCTCTGCTTGAAACAATAGTGTGGGGGCAGCCCTGTAGGAGTGCATTACTGCCTGTTGTGAAATACCTTACATTCAAGAAGACATAACATTGTTGCAGGTTGCCCCATACTGCTTCAGAAGCATGGGAAACTCTCCTCCCCCACCGACCTCAGCTCTTTTATCCTCCCTACCCCCACCCAAACTTCCTACTCCTTCCTGTAACCTACTGGGAACATGTACATGGAAATCTATAGGGCTTCCTACATCCTTTCATTCATTCATTCCTTCATTAAATGAACAAGAACAAATCTTCCAATGATCTCCAATGGATTGGTTAGTAGGGAATAGAAAGATTAACAAGACTATTCCCTAACCCTCAAGGGACTTAAAATTTAGTAGGGGTGGTGCCAAGTGTGTGTGCTTGTACAAATATAATGCAAATTGGAATATAAATATAATAATATACATTGTAGTTATTTGTATCCATCTAATTCCCTTACTAGATTTGTAAATTCTGAGACCAAAGGCTGCCATATTGAAATTTTAATTTTCCCCACAATATTCCATACATAGCAGACGATGATAAATATTTGTTGAATCATAGAAGTATACATATCTGGGAAAGTAGGAGAAAAACTATATTCACTTCTACCAAGAGGGAATTGAGGAAGACTTCTTAGAAAAGGTCACCAAGTGAGTATAGAGAAAAAAAGAAAAGAAAGCTGAAGTCATAGCCAAGAAGAATGCCAATGTCAAAGGTGTGGGAATAGGGAAAAGAAGCAACAAACAAGAAAAGAGAAGTAACTGAAAGAAGCCAAATTTCCTGGATAAGTATCCTAATAATTATAATAGTGATAGCTGGTATTTATCTGGCACTTTAAAACTTGGCATATTCTTTGCTTGGGTTATCTCATTTGAGCCTGACAATAAACCTGTTGTGTAGGTATTTCAGGTAGCATTATTAGGAATGAGGAAATAGGTTCAGATAAGTTAAGTGACTTACCCATAGTCACACAGGTGGTTAGTTAAGTGGCAGAATTCTTACTTAGGACTTCTTAGGCTGAATTCAGCACTCTTTTCTGGCCCATGATGTCATAAAAGGGACTAATCAATTTTAAGGTACAGTCAAGGTGAGGGCAGATTTTTATTATTTAGTGTATAGGATGAGGACTTATACAGACCCATTAAGGAAAAGTCCTGCTACTATTTTGAATTATACAAAAGATGTGTTATAGAAATTCCACTTTTCTTAAAATCAAGACATCTGTATTTATTTTTATGTAAATCAAAGGATTAATAAAACCCCTTTAGTAAGGTAAGGTTTTATTCCCTTTTGAGCCTTAAAATTCAAGGCCTATTATTAAACCTTAATTTCTCAGAAATATGTGTGTGTATACACATACATGTATATATACACACATATATGAAAGTAAAACAACATACCTAAAGAAGTCATTCCCCATTTTATGGATACCCTCTTAGTTTCTGATTTTTTGCCACAACAAAAAGAGCTGCTCAAAATATTTTTGTGTTGAGTCTTTTTTCTCTTTTTAGCTAGGTGATACAGTAAATAGCGTGGGGCTTGGAGTCAGGAAGACCCATCTTCCTGTGATGTTTAAAATCTAAATGTGTTGTCTAAAAAATCTAATGTGTGGTCACCTTAAATTAGAAGCTTTAATACCAGTCTTTGGGCATTAAGCATTTATTAAAGCATACCAGGTATTCGTGCGGAGTTCAGAAAGTTAAGAAAAGTCCTATCTAGCCTAGAGTTCCAGCCTGGTCAGGTTCTTCATCAATTCCCCAACACGAGCCTGCTTCAACCATGAAATCCCCAGCAAACTGAGTGTGGAAGCTTTTTATAGGTCTGGAGCATGGGTGGTCCTTACACACAGCTTCAAGCTGAGGTGTGGTTACAATCTAGTTAACTTGAAGTAGGCTAATCAGCAGTCCATCACTCTCACTGAATTCAGTCAGTTTTGATTAATCTCCAGATGGGCCTTTGAGTATCTGCCAAATTCCATTATTTTCTCACATTCCTGAGTTCAAATCTCAGACGCTCACTAGCTGTGTGATCCTGGACAAATCATTTGACCTTGTTTTCCTCAGTTTCCTCATCTATAAAATGAGCTGGAGAAGAAGGTGACAAACTACCCTGGTATCTTTGCCAAGAAAACCCCCAATGGGGTCAATGAAGAGTCAGACTTGAATGAAAATGACTGAACAACAACTTTTTTCCTCTTTATTTAATAAGGAAGCCTTTCCTGATGACTTTTCCCCAACTACAAAAGCGGAGGGGGGAGGGGGGAGCTAGGCGATGAGGTGGATAAAGCACCAGCCTCGGATTCAGGAGGATATGTGTTCAAATCCAGCCTCAGACACTTGACACTTAATAGCTGTGTGACCCTGGACAAGTCACTTAACCCTCATTGCCCCCCCCCAAAGAATTAAAAACAAAAAACCTCCCCAACTTCTAGTGTTTTCCCCCAAGTTCTTTGTATATATTTTGTACATTCTTATATTTCTCTGCTAGAATGTAAGCCCCTTGAGGTCAGGGACTGTTTTATTTTTGTCTTTGTATCCCTAGTACCATGCCTGAAACATAGGAAGCACATGTATTTGTTAATCAATTGTTTGAGTTACTAACAGCTTTTAAGCAGGTAGTTAGAGCCTTCCATCACCGAAACAGCATGAATTTGTGGAGAAGTTTGTATCTCTGCTATGCAGTTATTTTCTGTGTGTCCTTTCTTCTGCTCTGTTATAAGGTCCTGCAAGGCAAGGACTCTGTCTGGTTATCTCTTTCTATCCCCAGAACCTCACAGAAGCTATTACACCTCTCAGCCTTTTGGATCCCTTTAGATTCTCTGAAGTGAAGGAAGCTAAGCAAATCTAGTCAGAACAGTCCTTTTTTGTTTATGGGTTCTGTTACTTTTTTTCCTACCTCTTCAATAACTGGCAGTAAGCTAAGGCAGTTTTAAGGAAACTCCCTGTGGTTAAAGATTGCTGCTTTTGAAGCACTGAATACACTTTTATAAAGCTAGGTAGTCATGTGGATTTCTGGCTAATATATAACCCTCTCATAAAAACTGCTAGCATTAGCACTTGAAGGCTTGCAAAGCACTTTATAAATATTATCTCATTTGATCCTTACAATAACTCTGGGAGATGGGGGCTATTATCATATTCGTTTTTCAAATGGAGAAACAGGCAAACACAGAAGTTGTGACTTGCCCAGTAAGTCTAAGCCAAATTTGAACTCACATCTTTTGGACTTAAGGTCCAGGGCTCAATCCTCTGTGCCATTTCACTCACTGCCTGTATAACAACAGGAGCAGATAGAGCACCAGTTCAATGGACAATCTGGCCATAAGAAATACTTGCCTTTTAGGTCAGATTAAAAAGCTGCTAGTGTTGGACCTCAGTATTTACAAGTGGATTGCTGGTCTTCTCTGTGTGTAGGAAAAGGAGGGAAGGAGCCAAGATGGAGGAAGATAATGAAGGGTGGGGGCAGGGTATTTCTCAACTTTTTTTTTTTTTGAGAGATGGTAGAGTTATTTGCCAAGTATAGTTATGACACACACAAAATTTTTCAAAAATCAGCCAGATTCTTAGAAGCCAATTGCATTATTTCAAAATCTTGATAATTTACTAATACTTGGAAGACCTTCCTTCAATTCCCAGTTCTACAACTTAATATCTAGATTCTCCCTGAGGTTCCTTCTAGCTGTAATGTTTTTGTATTATACTTATTTTAGAGTACAAATCTCCAGGGGAAACTTAAGACCCTGTTTGGGGTTTTCTTGGCAAAGATACTGGAGTGTTTTGTCATTTCCTTCTCCAGCTCATTTTATGGATGAGGAAACTGAGACAGGAAGGGTTAAGTGACTTGCCCAGGGTCACATAGCTAGTAAGTGTCTGAGATCAGATTGGAACTCAGGAAGATGAGTCATCCCAACTCCTGGGTTGGCAGTCTATCTACTGTGCCACTCAGCTGCTAAACCTTACTGGTTGTGCTATCATGGCAAGTCACTTGACCTCTCAGGGCTTCAGAGTCCTCATCTGTACCATTCAGGGGTGATGGCACCATAACTATCTCAAGGTCTGTTATAAGGAAAATGCTTTGGGAACCTTAAAGGTCTAGGTGAGTGTGGATAGTCATTTTCTTGTTTTCTTTTTATAGCACTTCTGTGAGTTTTAATGAGTTTTAGGGGAGCAATGAGGTTCTCAGTTATGTTGGTTAATGTCCTCCCACACATAGCACCTCAAACCTGCCTGATCCCCAGTGTGTGGGATTCTATTAACCACTATTTCTTTTTTTTTTTTTTTAAGTGAGGCAATTGGGGTTAAGTGACTTGCCCAAGGTCACACAGCTAGTAAGTGTTAAGTGTCTGAGGCCGCATTTGAACTCAGTTACTCCTGACTCCAGGGCCGGTGCTCTATCCACTGCGCCACCTAGCCGACCCGACTATTTCTTATAGTGAATGGAAATATTTAATTTTTTATTCCTTTGTTGGTTATTCAAAGCAACATACCAATCATGTGCTGAGTCCGTGATACTTTCACTAAGGTAGCAGAGCCAATTGGATATCTAGACCATAAAGACCATTGTATCCTATAGTTGGCCCTCTGCTATGAGCAGTAATCTGACAGTAAAATAAATGGATTTAAATGTTCCAAGCATCCTGTATCTTTGCCAAAAAAACTCTATGGACAGTTGGCTCTTGAGGTCACAAAGAGTCAGATAGGACTAAACAATTGAACAACAGAGACAATGTTACTGGAGTTCAGTAAAATAAAATCATTTCCAGTTAAGGTGCACCAGGGAAGGCTCTCTGGAGGAAGCAGGATCACTTGGTTTGTGTTTGTTTTTGGTTTTTTGCAGGGCAATGGGGGTTAAGTGACTTGCCCAGGGTCACACAGCTAGTAAGTGTCAAGTGTCTGAGGCCGGATTTGAACTCAGGTATTTCTGAATCCAGGGCCAGTGCTTTATCCACTGCGCCACCTAGCCGCCCCAAGCAGGATCACTTGGATCGACCTAATAAGAGTAGACCAGATCTTTGAATAATTTGGTAGAAAAACGAATCATACATATTTGGGCATTTCTGGTATAGGAGTTTTAGATTTCATTATATTAGCTAAGAACAGATAGTTGGTACAGTGGGTAGAGTGCCAGGCCTGGAATCAGGAAGACTTATCTTTCTGAGTTTAAATACAGCTTCAGATACTTACTGGCTGTGTGACTCTGGTCAAGTCACTTAACCCTGTTTGACTCAGTTTCCTCATGTGTAAAACAAGCTGGAGAAGGACATGGCAAACCATTCCAGTATCTTTGCCAAGAAAATACCAAATGGGGTCAATGAAGCGTCAGACCTGACTGAACAACAAAATATTAGCTTATTTTTACACAGCACTTTAGGGTTGACAAAACACCTAGAAACTTAAAACCACTTGATAAATATTCTTTTTTAAAACATTACATCCTTTCCTTTTGAGACCCTTTGAAGTTTATTTTTGTTTCTCAAACTGGACTTTGAGAGTGATAAGAACAGTGAAATATAATTTTTTTCCAGGCTCAACAAACCATGTCTTAATTATCTGCTTATTAGTGAGTGCCTTGGAAGCTAAGACTAAGATATGCAATGATCTGTGAAGTTACTCCCATCTGCTAATGCCTCACTATTGCCATAGTCCTTTAAGAGTGGTATTCAAACCCTTTTCCTTTAGCATGTTTATCATTTTCTGCTAAATCTCAAATGTTTGCTTTCCACATACTTAAAATGCTTCCTTCTTAGTACTTCTTTGTCAAGGATCATCCTTTATCCAGATATCAGTATTTAGCTAATTCCTTAACTAAATTATAAAAGGCAACAGAGATTAGCTTTTTAAAAAAAAATTTGACTTTCATTTATCAATTTCAACAGGACAATGAAGAATGGAGGAATGTACAACCTGATTTAGCATTTAAGTGCTTACTGCATACTAGGCATTATATGTGGGTGTTGTTTTTTTAAATCCAGTAAAAATGTGGTATTTGATCTATGATCTGTGATCTTGTGACTGAAGTTCACATTCCACTTCTAATACTACTTGTGTGACCTTGGGCAAGTCACTTCCCTGGCCTCAGTTTCCTCAACTATAAAATTATGGGATTAAGACTAGAGAGCCTCTGAAGTCCCCTCCCAGTTCTAGTTTGATCATCCTTGGAGTAAAACTTGATGATAGCAGAATGTGGTGCTAAATCTCATCTAAAATAAAACAAATAAGAAATAAAGGTGTGCTTCTTTGTATTTTAAGCTCCAAACTGTACCTTCTGGGGTGGGGGGAGGGTGGCTAAGGGAATAAACATTCCATCTTCCACCAAGTATGATAAACTTTTGTGCCACTTCAGACAGCTTTCCCTCATTAATGATTTCCTTTTGACTATTTTCTCTAAGCTATTCAACATTTAAATCCCAGTTCCCTGCTACATTTTACAGTTCTCAAATAGCTATCAAATGTTGGGAGAGGGAACAAGAAGGGAATTCAGATATGTTGCATGCATACTACATGCCAAAGTAGAGAGAGCATACCAGCACACAGTAAAGTAGTAAATTGTTTGAGGTAAAGCAGGCCGTTCCCTCAAAAATTTGGACTTTCCTTACAGTAGTTCCTCAACATATAATTAATCAGCAAGCATTGATTAGGCACCTACTATGTGCTAGGCAGTGGGTACAGGAAGCAAAGACAGAAAATGAAATGCTCCCTGCCCCCACGTTTACATACTGTTAGGAGAAACAACATATTTGTGTATAAATGTGTGTGTGTGTGTGTGTGTGTGTATGTGTAAAGTAATGGACTGGGGCTGGGGGGGTGGGGCAGTGATAGGGAATAGCAACTAAGAGGATCAGAAAGGGCTTAACTTGACAATCTCTAGCTCTAGTTTTTGTTAATGATACCAACATCCTCCCAGTCGCCTGGACTCAAAACCTCAGTCATCTTCTACTCCATCTCCCTTTCCTCAAATGCAATCAACTGCCAAGCCCTATCATTTATTCTTTTGGGCTTTTCTCCTTTATAGTCAGTCCTGTCTACTACTGCTACAAACTACCCTAGTTTAGCATCTGATCACCTTCCAGGATGCATTTTAGTAGCCTCTTAACTGTTCTCCCTGTCTCCACTGATCCCACTCTCCAGTCATGCCTTCATGCCTGAGTAATCATGTCAATATACTTCCTCAGTCATGCCTTTACATAAAAACTGAAAACTTATGATTCTAGCCTTGAAAGTCCTCAACAATCTGGTTCCAACCTGATTGTCCAGCCGTATCTCATTGCTTGCTTCCCTTTGCTTATTCTGTGTTACAGTACCCTCTATTCATAGAATGAACTCTCCTCTCCCAGTATTCCCCATCTCTGTCTGACATGGGGAGAAAGCACGTGGGTCCTTAGGATTCCTCTGTAAAGAATTACACTCTTGCGCAAGTCCTATTTAGGAATAAAAGAACAGGTTTATTGGGGTACAAGAGAAACTGGCTGGGAGGAAGGTTTAAAAAACACTTTCCTCCCCAACTAGCTTGGGGAGCGCTCTTTTTATAGGGCCAAGATGGCGTGGGTAAAATGTCCCTTATTGGGCGGTGGGTTGGAAGTCCTCTGGTGGTGGGTTGGTGTAGTTTGATGATGGGTCGCGAGCTATCTGGTGATGGGCATTAACTCCATCCTAGTGGGTCCAAGCAGTCTGCTGGTGGGTGGGCGGTTCCTGGGTCCTCTCCTGCTATAGCCATGCCTAACAGGATGACCTCATCCAGGTGGTGAGGAGGTCTGGAATGTAGGGTGGTGGTCCTGGAGCTTCCTCAGTTCAATCCAGTGCTGCTTATCTCTTTTGGGTGTGTCTGTCCTTGGTTGAGCTCAAGGAGAGGCCTCTATGATCTCAGGGGAAAACTCCTGGGTTTCAAGGAAAAAGTTCCTTGACCTCCCCAGACAACTTCTGGGGTAACCGGGGTCCATAATCCTCCCATAACACATCTCTCCCCCCCAACTTCGGGGCAATGAGGGTTAAGTGACACAGTCACACAGCTAGTAAGTGTCAAGTGTCTGAGGCTGGATTTGAACTTAGGTTCTCCTGAATCCAGGACTGGTGCTTTATCCACTGTGCCACCTAGCTGTGGCGCCCCCCCCCCCCCCATCTCCATCTATTGAAGTCCCTCCTCCTTACCATCAAAACTGAACTTAGTTGCCATCTCCATGAAAATCATCTCTGATTCCCCCCACCCCCCACAGTGTTTCCTCATTCTTCACATTTCTCTTCATACTTTGTACCTTTCCCTTACTCTTATTTCCTTCTCCTTTCATATTATAGTTATTTGAGTACATGTGATTTCCTCTCATTAGAATGTAAACTCTTTGACCTCAGGGTGTATGTCTTATCCATGGGAGACCTAGTATATAGCCAGGCTCTGATACTCACTGGCTATGTGGTCCTGGACAAGTTACTTAACCCTTCTGAACCTCAGACTCCTCACCCCACCTCAAAGGATGTTATACGGTTCAAATGAGATACTACATGTCGAGTGCTATTTAAATATCACTTTTTCAACTACTTCTGTCACAACTACTCTGCTCTTTGCTGCCCTAGCACCTTGCACATGGAGGAGTCTCTTAAACCAAAATAACTGTTTTCCTGACTGTTTGGGAATCTTGTTTAGAGAAACCTTTCTAATTGCTAGTCTGAATTAGCACATGTTAATTCCTTTGTTTTTAAAAAGTAATGAGGGGGGGGGGTCCGCAGTGGATAAAGCACCAGCCCTGGATTCAGGAGGACCTGAGTTCAAATCTGGCCTCATACACTTGACACTTACTAGCTGTGTGACCTTGGGCAAGTCACTTAACCCCAATTGCCTCACCAAAAAACAAAACAAAAAAGAAAAAAGTAATGACCGGGGGCAGCTAGGTGGTGCAGTGGATAAAGCACCAGCCCTGGATTCAGGAGGACCTGAGTTCAAATCTGGCCTCAGACACTTGACACTTACTAGCTGTGTGACCCTGGGCAAGTCACTTAACCCCCATTGCCCCACAAAACAAACAAACAAACAAACCAAAAAAAAAACAAAGAAAAAAAAAAGTAATGATAGGGACAGCTAGGTGGCACAGTAGATAAAGCACAGGCCCTGGATTCAGGAGGACCTGAGTTCAAATCCAGCCTCAGACAGTTGACACTTACTAGCTGTGTGACCCTGGGCAACTCACTTAACCCTCCTTACCCTGCCTTCCCCCCCCCCCCCCCCAAAAAAAAAAAAAAAGTAATGACCAAAACAATTCTCTTAAGCACAGTACTCAGAGAAAAAGATAGAAGAAAGTTGTCAGCAGGCAAGAAGCCATAACAACTGATTATGGGCCAATTGGGACTTGCTGAACTCTGGAGCTTACATAACTCTCCAATGAATAAATTGTTAATTTTAACAAGAAACAGTCATGCCTCTACATATGACTATTTGCAGATTGTGCTTGATTGGCCTGAGGTTAAAAAAAAAAAAGTAAGGACTAAACACGATATAATGCCATAAGAATTTACTATAATGAAATGTTACAGCTAACAAGGCACCAAAGCAAGGGAATTTAAATTCCTTGTGACATTCTAATTGTATTCCACTGTGAATACTAAATCTAAGATTCTCTTTCACAGCTATAGTGATAATAGGAGCTCATATTAATGATAAATGTACATTTATAGCCAATTCTTAGGGTAAATTCACTGTCTTAAAATTAGATTACTCCAAATATATCAGCCTGTCAATTGACTGGCTATATTTTTTGAAGACCTGTTACCCTTCTATTTGAAGCACAAAGTTCCAGTGTTGAAGGTAGGTCTTTCTTGGTCAAATGGATAACAGCATCTGGAATACATCACAAGCAATGGCACTATCCATTATTTCTATACTCTGGCAGTCTCACAATAGCCAAACGGAATTTTACCCCAAGATTTCCATGGGACTAGATTTCTTAAATTCCTGTCCTGAGGGAAAACCTCCCAACAGTGGCTTATAATGAGAATACCTTTTCAGCCATCCATCACAGGGAGTCACTCAACCTTGCAAATAGCTGTTCTTCCAGAGACTATAATGATAGAGACCAGGGAAGCAGTAAAGCTTTTGTTGATCTTTATTTTAATATTTCTCTGACACTTACGGACACTGAACCATTTGGGGAGACAGGGATTTAGATGGGGGCAGAGGAAAAGGAATTCTTGTTGGCAAAACTTCAAAAACCATAATGCCAAAAAGAAATGCTGTCTTCAGTTCTATGATGTAGTGGGAGGAAAAATGGAATTGGAATCAGAAGACTCTTACTGAAGTCCTGACTCTTTGACCTCAGATAAGTCACTCAATTCCTCAGACTCTCAGTTTTCTCATCTATAAAATGGAGATAATATTGCCTGTCATTATTTTAACGCTTCAGTGAGGTGATATATGTATAATTCTTCACATTTAGGAATAGGGACTGGTCCTGTGATTTCATTAATATAGTGTAGGGTACACCTGGGTGAGGAAACTCCGACTGCTTTAGGTCAGCACCTTCTCTGAAATATATGGTCTTAAGAGAGTGGTCTAAAGGAACAGGGTCAAACTCAAATAGAAATGGGCAGCTAGGTGGCACAATAGATAGAGCACCAGCCCTGGGATCAGGAAGACTTCTCTTCCTGAGTTCAAATATTACTAGCTGTGTGACCCTTTGCAAGTCACTTCACCCTGTTTACCTCAGTTTCCTCATCTGTAAAATGAGCTGGAGAATGAAATGACAAACTGCTCCAGTTATCTTTGCCAAGAAAATCCAAAATGGGGTCACTAAGAGTGTTTCATACCTCTGGCCTAGAACAATAAGAGATTAAAAGATTTGCCCAAGGGTCACAAGACTTGTATATGAGAGTTAAAACTTGAACCCAGGTCCTTCTGACTTCAAGGCCAGCTTGCATATCTTGCATATTGTCCTGCCATTGTCAATATGTAGAACTGTACAGAAATGGAAGTTATCACATTCAATATGAATGTTAGTACATTGTATAACATGAATGTTAAGATCCAGGAAAGGGAAAGCCTAATTTTGACTAGCTGCATAACCTTAAGCAAACCCTTTTTATTTCTCTGGTTTTCAGTTTCCTCTTTTTTAGAAATGAAAGACTCCAACTACATGGCCCCTAAGGGTCCTTCCGGCTAGTAATGTTAGGCTTCAGTGATTCTCTGACTTGCAGCCACAACTTGATTTTTTTGTTGCTGAGGATGACCTTTTCTCACAACCAATTTCAGTAGAATTTGAAGAGGGAAGAATGGGCTGAACTCTCAGATTGTCAGCAGAGTGAGAGGAAGAGGAGAATAAAACAGATTTGAACTAGTTTCCCTGTGTATTTCTGCTACAGTATACCCTCTCATAACTTCCCACAGGAAATAAATTCCTTATTCTTTCTTCTACTTCAAAAGCAGTTGTGAGAATTTATAGCCAGCTTGCTGCTGAACCTTTAAGATGAAAATAGTTTGTTTTAACCTTAGTTCTTTATCACATGTAGGTTCCCAGCCAAAAGAAGTGGGGACCAATGCCTTGAAGCAAATGGCACTGTAACAAGAGCTGCTGTTTATATAGCTTTTAGGTACACTGCAGGTACATTGTGACATGTACATTTGCTTTGTTTAAATTTGATTTAATCTATCATCATTGAAAGGTATGTGAAGATTAATTATAAGAGCCAAAAGAAATGGCAAATACAAAGACTGCGGGAAAATGTAAGAACACTTGTAGGAAGTGGTACAGAATGAATAAAGCAAAAATAAAAATTTTTTAAAAGAAATAATCACAAGAAACTAAAAGTAAAGTACTTTCTAGTGCACCAACCAAGGCTTACAAAGCTAAGAGAATAAAGTCTGCAAATGATAGCCCAGTGAGTTTGACTTAATTCCTGGCAAAATCTAGAACTTTAATATTCAAGAGGTAGTGAGCATCTAGGAGAAGAAATAGGGAACCATCATAGTATTTTCAAGAATCAGTCATGCCACACCATCTCGTTGATTTTTTGACAGGCTTGGTAGAGTGCTATGGATAGAGTTTACTCATTTTAACTAAAGATTTTATGAAGCTTGCCATACTTATGAAAAAGATGGAGAGCTAAGGCCTAAATGATAATTCAGCTTATATGAATTCAGAATTGATTGACTATCCAGACTCACAGGGAGGCATTGATGACTAAATAAATCTTATTGTTGTTTGTCCTTCATTCTCAAAGAGGACCATGACATCAGGAGGTGATGTCATGACTTGCACTGAATTGGATTTAAGTGAGAGAGGGTTGTGCAAGGTCAACAACCTTACTCTCCTCCAGAGTCATCCGGGTCTAGTGGCAAGATACAAACCAGGAGAACTGGAGATGGTCCTGAATGTTTAAGGCAGTTGGAGTTAAGTGACTTGCCCAGCATCACAGCTAGTAAGTATCTGAAGCTGGATTTGAACTCAGGTCCTCTTGACTCCAGGGCCAGTGCCCTCTTCACTGTGCCACCTAGCTGCCCCAGGAAAAAGGCTAGTGGAGTGCCATAAGGGTCTCTCCATGGCCCAGTCCTCTTTAACTTCTTAATTAATGACTTGGCTAAAGACATAGTGACATACTTACTAAATTTGAAGGGGACACAAAGGTGGAAGAGATTGCTAACATGCTGAATGTACTCAGGATCCAAAAGATGGTGATAAACTAGAACATTAAGCTGAATCTAATAGGATGAAACTTAATAAGGATAAATGTAAAGCCCTACACTTGGGTTCAAAAAATCTATTTCAGAAACACCAGATGAGGAAGCACAGCTAGACAGCAGTTCCTCCAAAAAACATCTGGGGTTCTTGGTTGACTCTAAGCCCAGTGTGATATGGCAGCCAAAAAGCTAAAGTGGTCTTAGCCTGCAATGAAATAGATTTTCCAGGACAAGGGAAAGGATAGAATTGCTATTCTATGAAGGGCTGTTTGCCTCTTGGCAATCTCTACCCACTGCTACTAGTTCTTTTCTCTGGTGATAAGGAGAATACACCTTTTGTACCTGAGGTTAGGAAAAGCTTCCCTCATAATGAGAGTTATCCAGAAAGAGAAAGGGCTACCTTGGGAAGTAGGTAGTGAATCGTTTCCCCTTCACTAGAGATTTTCAAGCAAAAGGTGAATCAATGGTGACTTGTTGGGAGTGCTATAGAGGACATTATTATTCCAATTAAGATTGAACTAGCTGACCTTTAGGAGAAACAGGGATTCTGTGAGATGTAATGCCTTTCTTTCTTTCTTTCTTTTTTTTTTTTTTTTTGGTGAGGCAATTGGGGTTAAGTGACTTGCCCAGGATCACACAGCTAGTAAGTGTTAAGTGTCTGAGGGCGAATTTGAACTCAGGTACTCCTGACTCCAGGGCCGGTGCTCTATCCACTGCGCCACCTAGCTGCCCCGATGTAATGCCTTTATTGTTTAAAGAAGTTTAAAAAAAAGTTCAGTAACATTTAATTTGGGGGGGTTAGGTAATAACAGGACTTGAAAGTACTTTTTTTTTTGCTTGCCCATGGCTAAAAGGAATCTACTGTCTGTGAGAAAATAATGGGATTTGGTAGATGCTCAAAGGCCTACCTGGAGATTAATCTAAATTGACTGAATTAAGTGTGAGTGATTGACTTTGCTGATTAGCCTACTTCAAGTTATTTAGATTGTAACCATGCCTGGCCAGCCCTTAGGCCCTTAAGCAGGTATTGTTCTCAGAAGCTAAGGACTTTGAACTCAACTGGAGACCACCTTCAAGTCCCATGAACCAATGAATTTGGATGATGCCTACCAATCAGCTTGAAGCAGTGTGTAAGGACCTCCTCTGTTCCAGACCTATAAAGCTTCCACATGCAGTTTGTGGTTGAAGTAGGCTCGTGGTGGTGGACTTGAGGAAGAACCAGACCAGGCTGGAACTCTAGGCTAGATAGGCCTTTTGGGTTTTTTTGTTTGTTTGTTTACGGTTTTTTGGGGGGGGGGTTGGGGGAGGGTGAGGCAATGGGGGATTAAGTGATTTGCCCAGGGTCACACAGCTAGTAAGTGTCAAGTGTCTGTAGGCCGGATTTGAACTCAGGTACTCCTGAATCCAGGGCCGGTGCTTTATCCACTGCACCATCTAGCTGCCCGGATAGACTTTTTCTTAACTCCACGTGTTCTTTTTTTTTCTTTTTCCTAATACCTAGTATGCTTTAATAAATGCTTAATGCCCAAAGACTGGTGCTAAAGCTTCTAATTTAAGGTGACCGCACATTAGATATTTTAGATATCACAGTTAGATTTTAAACATCACAGTTGCTGACCATGAAGGGATTGCTGAACCCCTCAACCTTCTGATCTTCACGTTGGGTTAATCAGACAAAGGCAGGATAAGATCATGTTAACACTTCATTTTTGTGGATTTTCTACTTTGGTTTATCTTTACCTGCTTTCACCTTTAATAACTTTATAAAGCATTGGTATTATGAAAGAGAAAATAAAGGGGTTGAAGGAAAAGAGAAACTTCATCATATTTCAGGAATCTGCTTCTACAGCCATAGACGGGGACATATTTTGCAGAAATGCAGAAGTAGACAGCAAGATATTAATATGAGATCTGGAGATTTTAGATATTGAAATAAAAAAATGTTCTAAATTCATTCAGAGAAATGTCAGTTCAAATGTTACATAAGGGTTTTTTAATGCCATTGTATCTAATCAAGATGGCCTTGATTTCATAATACAATATTAAGTCTGTGGAAGTATTATTCTCCCATATTCTAAATTGCTTGTTTTTCTAAGTGGTTATTTGATCAAATTATATAAAGTATTTCCTTAGTAAATTGATTACCATGACAAGTGTAAATTAATTCTAGAAGTACTATTTTTTACTAAGCTTTTAAAAAAAGTTATTATTTGGAATTATTGCATATTGTATATTATATTCTGAGTCAAAGCAAATTCACTTTTTTTTTGCTGTCATAATTATCTTCAGTTGTTAAATCCATATGAGACTTGGATTATGGGAATTTACCATTTGAGACATTAATTGTCTTCATCCATGAGAGGAACACATACAAGAGCAGGCACTGAACTCTCACAGAAGGGGAAGACATATGAAATCCAGGTAATGCACTGACTTGGGAAAGGCTGAGAGAACAGCTATTGGCAAGAGCTGAGGTTGGCTTCTTTTGGCTCCATTTCCCCACAATATTGTACAGATGGCTGGACATTTTCATCCCACCCATCTCATTCTATGCCTGGCTTCTATTCCCCCTCTAATATGCCTGATGCCATGGATGTCTAATCCTTCCCACTCTAGGTCTAATGATCCTGTATTTTAAGGGGTATTACATCTGATTTAGAGGTAAAAGGAATTTCAGATATCATGGTATCTCGAGTAGAGATTAAACAAACAAGAATGAGGCCCCCAGAAGCATTGTGACAAGCCCAGGGTTACACATGTCATAAATAATAGAGCCAGAGTTGAAATGAGCTCTTCTGTCCCTAATTCATTAGTCTCTCCACCATACATACTACTTAAAAATAATAATCTCAGGGTAGCAAATACTCTATAATGATTCTTATCCTTTGAAACTTAGACCTGAAGTTAAATGAAACTTATAAGACACAGCTTTGATATATAAAACAAGTACATACTTAAAAGGCATTTGTATCTTTCTTTAAACTTATGTTTGGAATCGGTATTTAGAAATAAAAATTTTTTTAAACCCATCAGGTTTTACAATAGATGTGTCTATAGAAGAATCTATTTAATATGTTTTAGGAAGGTAGCATATTGAATTATTTAAATGTGAGTTCTTGCCTTTTTACAAGGACTGACAGTATTTTACAAGCAGCAGTTGTCTGGAGATGAAGACCAGCCTAATCTTCACATATACTCAACACACATAATTTCAGGAGCCTGTATTGGCCTATAGCCCAAATGGTTTCTAAGTCTGTTCTTACAGTGCATATCTCAGAACCACATTTAAATTGTTCCTGGTTCTGCTTTGATGAATGTACTGTTTATTTCTTGGCTAGCTTAAGCGGTCACTTACTGTACTGTATAATGCCTCAACCATGGAAGCCTGTATAAAATCCAGGTGTACGCTTTTGTTACATCATAAGACATTGACTTGTATTTACCGTTCACTCTTTAAAAAAAAAAAAATCACATATACAGAATTGGTGTGCAAATTATTATTATTAGTTACTATCTGCTTTTGGTAATTTATAAGCATTACTGACAACCCATGTTCTTTTTACCTTTCTCTAAGAATAGATTTTCCTGGTCCTGTTTGAAAGTGTCTGGCACAGAAACCCTGCTTGCCGCAACTATTACAATTATTTCCTTACTCAGGTCTCATGCACAGAGACACAAAATGGACTCTTGTTTCATGAATACTTTTTTCTCCATACATAGGTTTTGTCACTGAGTATGAATTAAATTTCCTCTGAAACTCCCTATGTCCTTCCTTTTCAATTAATACTTAATCACTGACCTCTAAGTTTGGCATTGCTATACACTTCTCTCAGCCAGAAGGTGAATGTCCTCATATTTTCTCCCCCTGAATTCCTGCAGCATAAACAAAATTCTGAGACAATTTCAAGCTTCATTTCTTATATCTTTTGGTAATGTCTAGTTTGGAAAGTTCCCAGATGACTGGGAAGGGAATCCCATCTTAGAAGTTCATCCATGGCTACACCTAGATGGGGTGTTCTGGCTCAGACAGTGTGGTCCAGTGGAAAATATGCTGGATTTGGAGTCAAAGGAATGGGATTCAAAATGGAGTTCTTCCACTTGCTACCTGTATGACCTTTAGGAAGGCCTGGAAAGTTTCAGAGCTTCCATTTGTTTTTTCGTGTGTAAAATGAAGGGGTTGGACTGGACAGGTCTTTCTAAGGTCCTTTCCAGATCTAAAGGTGGATTGTAGGATTCTCTTGTTATGGAAACCATGCCACCTAGGAGACTGGTTTTAGGTTTTGCCTAGGTATAACATCATTTGGATCAGCCTCCTTCAAGGAGCTCTGGGGCAGTTTTCATTTGTTCTCCTTTCTTGTATCTATTTTATTTTGAGAGCACTTCTGTCACCATTTGTCAAGTGATGCACTGAGTTCTACTTCCATCTGCCCTGGCTTCTTTTTGTTCATTCTTTTAAAGTACATTGTTTTGTAACCTAATGGTATGTTTTCTTTTGTTTTGGAAAGCAGGACCTCTACCCTAGCCCCTGATGTCAAACTAGTTCCCAGATTTTTTCTTAGAATTCTGTCTTCTGTGGGACTAACATATTTCGTTTCCATAGATTGCGCTATTTCTTTGTTTCCAAATAATACATCTGCCAAAGGGCCCCCTTTCCCCTCATGACTCAGAACACTGGTGCTTTTCTCTGTCTCCTGAAATGCTGATTGTCTCCTGGCATGATCCCGATTGCCTTCACTGTTTCCTTAGGAAACAGTTATTGTTTCCAGAGTCTCTGTGGAAGGAAAAGGCAAATGGTCATTTTTCTTTTTTTCTTGTGCTGTGACTTGTGCTAGCCAATTTAAGTGTACCTGCTGCTACACTTAGACATGATGGACCTCTGTGGGCATGAGAGATCTTTTAAATTCCTGTGTAATCTTCTCTTGGAATAAGTGTGCTTTGACTTTTTCAAGTTGATTGGAAAAGAAATACTGCCAGCTAGCTCTCTGGTGCACTGAGAGGATAAAGTATTGCTGCCAAAACTGATGGATGTTGGCCAGGTTAGAGACTGAAACTGGGAAAGCCTTCTGCAATCTTGGATTGTTAAGCACAGAAAAGCAAGCTAATTGTGTGTGCATGCATGTTCATGCCTACACAAACACACAGTCATCTTTACCATGTAATCCTTTATGGGAATTGGAGTTAAGAAGGGATGTTGTTTAGGGTGATTCCTCTCCCCCCACTCCCAAGATCTTCTTATATGCAGTAAAGGTGTGCCTTACTTTATGTAAACCCCAGTGGGGCTAACCACAGGGAAGTGCTCTGAGGCTCCAGGAAGCGGATGCCCATGGGAAGTAAACAAACCCTCCTGTACTCATTGAAAGCCACACCCACCATATAAGCACATCCCTGCCATCACTGCCGAGAGTGGAGAAGGCACAGGGGTGCTGATGAGGGGAGAACTGCTGCAAAGGAGCCCAGAGTCTTTCTCATCCTCTGCTGCCTCTATTAGAAAGCAGGAAGCCTTGAGCCCAACAGAACCAATATCAGAGGCACCCACTGATGCTCGAGGATCAGATCTAGCCACCTTTCCTGGTCTCTCTGTGTGTGCATTGACCCAATAGATTAGCACAAAGCAAAAATAGTAGAATGTCACAACCAGGACACTTAAACAGTTCCATATATGACCCAAGAATTAACCTTTCTCCTGGTGTCTGAGAGATCCCTTCCTCAGCTGGCCCATTTTGTAAATGTGCATGTCTCCTGGGTTAACCTATTTAGGATTGCCTCAAGGGAGATGTGTCCTGGTTTTGTGTTTCCTTAGGAGGTGATTCCCCTTTGTAACAGACCTTCTAGTTTTTGTGGGCATTGAGAAAGAACTACAGGATTGTCTTGAGCATTTCAAGTTTCTATGGAGTGTTAGAATAAAATCCCCTAAAGCATTTGTTTTTGTTTTTGTTTTTGTTTTGCGGGGCAATGGGGGTTAAGTGACTTGCCCAGGGTCACACAGCTAGTAAGTGTCAAGTGTCTGAGGCCGGATTTGAACTCAGGTACTCCTGAATCCAGGGCCGGTGCTTTAACCACTGCGCCATCTAGCTGCCCCCCCCCCAAAGCATTTGTCTTGGTCAGGGGCTTTTAGGCTCCCTATGTCTGCTCTCAAGAGATGCCACCCAGAGAATATAGTTGTTTGTAGTTGCCTCTAAAGTAATTTTTGCTTACCGGTTACTTTTCCTGTTGATATTTGTTTAAAAATAATTCAGAGAACTAGTGTGAGGTGGGGAAATGTGGCCCAAGACATAAAACCACACTGAAAGTTAAGAACTATCTTTACATGTAACAGGAAAAAAATAAAATACTTTATTAATAAAATTTTAAAAACCACATTGAAGAATGTAGTCAATATTAAAATAAAACATTTAAAAGAAAAATGATAATTTTATTAATCAGACAGGAAGTTCAATCAACCAAATATTTGTTCTTTTTTTTTTTTCTTTTTTTGCTGAGGCAATTGGGGCTAAGTGAATTTCCCAGAGTCACACAGATAGTAAGTGTCAAGTGTCTCTGGTTACATTTGAACTCAGGTCCTCCTAACTCCAGGACCAGTGCTCTATCCACTACACCACCTAGCTGCCCCCTAATCAACCAAAGATTTGAATGATAACTCTGTGTGTGTGTGTGTGTGTGTGTGTGTGTGTGTGTGTGAAGGGCACTCTCTAAAAAACTTTATAATTGGGCAGAGGCTGTTCAATTTTTGTTTTTGTATCTGTGGCTCCCATGGAAGCTTTGTATTATACACAGAAGTAGTTATGGGTGGGGGGTGGGAATGTGATTGACAAAGATGGGCTGGTCATTGGACAGTGAGCTCCTTGAGAGCAGGGACTGTGGCACCTCGAAGGTACTTAATAAATGCTTGTTGACAGATTGACGCTTCTTCCTGCCCTCTACCCAGTGTCCCACCAGCTGCCTGTAGTCAGGTTTGATTTACATTGGAACACTCTTACCATTGCTGACTGCTGTCTGAGGTACGTTAAGACCAGCCCTCTTTTAGCAGGTATTAATAGGAACAAAGTTAGGAACTCAGGGGTTCTTCACTCAGCTCACATGGGCAGTGCTAGTTTCCTTATTATTTTTTTAGTACACATTATCTGAACTTTAAGACTTATTTCATTTTCTCATCATTTTACTCTCAACTATAGACAAGTTTGAGCAGAAACTACTTTGGAAACTCCATGCTGAACTATTTGAATCCTCTTTGGGAAATCAACAGAATGCAAAGAATGGCTTGTGGCTGGGCCTGCAAGCCTTGCTTATGATTTATATGTATTCTGCCAAGGGCTTGTGTTTCTTATTAAGGTTTGACAACTGGCTGTAGCATTGGTTAAAACATTATGTGCAGCTATGCTTTTAAAACATAACTTTCCTGGAATTATTTTGCCTTGAAAATGACTAACAGTGGAGCCTGTGAAAGAATGCCAGCTTCATAAAGGTACCTTTTGGTGCCCTAGGAAGTGTGATCTGTGAATGCAGATTCTCTGTCCTAACCTCAGCAGCCCTTCCCCCCCTTTACAAAAGTGCTTTCCTATTAACATCATTTATTCATTTATTGAATGATTATTAAACACCTCCTCTGTGTAATGTACTGTGCTGGCCCTAGAGGGGATAGAAAGATGACTAAGACACTATCTTTGCCTTCTGTGGAATGTAGAAGCTAAGCTCTTTGAGGACAGGGACTGTTTGTTTATCATCTTTGTATCCAGAGCATTTGGTAGATAATAAAGCTTGTAGGTATGAATTTAATTAAAGTGACAAGCCCCCCACACAAATCACTACAATGAACATTAGGCTGAAATAAGTTGTTTCAGAGGTTACCATCATATGGGGAATGGAGATGGCTTTATGGAAGACCTCCAAACTTGGACTGTGCTGCAAAAGGTAAAAATGGGCAGTAGGGGCAGGCATTCCAACTTGAGAGCAGCCACTTATAAACATACCACAAATTGGCACTGTCTTCTCACCATTTTGAGAGAGGGATTTTTTTTTTTTTAATTTTTGGAGGCAATTGGGTTCAGTGACGTGCCCAGGGTCACACAGCTAGTAAGTATCTGAGGTCATATATGAATTCAGATCCTCCTGACTTCAGGACTGGTGCTCTATCCGCTGCCCTACCTAGCCGCTCCAAGAGGAATGATTTTAAAAATACTAATGTTTTAAAATTATGAACCTGGGGAAAGTATCATCTCAGGAATTCTTCTTCCCCCTTTTCTTAATAAGCTGAAGGCTTTCATCTTTATTTAGCAAGACAGTAAGAAATAGATTTGTCATCAATAATCCAGTGAAGCTATTAAACCAAACTGGATTACAAATTCCCTGGCTGCTTTGTGATCCTGTATGACTGGTCAGTGACTCCCCCCACCCCCCAGTTTTACTTTGCACCTTAATTGGTGGATGACAGAGGTGGGGGTGGGGGTGGGATGGAGGGAAGATCAACCACACAAGTACAGGAATAAATCCTAAGATGTGAAAGTCCCATAGTGCAGAAAAGTTTTTCAGCTAAAATTTCCATCAAAAATGTTTAAAAAAAAAAAAGATTAGGATATAGATTTGCTAACAGTTAAGAAATGTTTCTATGCCAGAAAAGCAGGGGGTGGTGGAGGGGGAGGCCCTTGTGGGAAATTCTTTCCTTCATACATAATCATTTTTCATTGAATTTATATTATTTTCAGTTATGTGTTGATGTTATTGAAATAGCTTAGTTATATAGAAAATGTGAACCATACTATCACCTTCCTATGAATTATGAGTCATAAATTTTAAGAGACTATTGAAACTTGCTATAGCTATTTCCCCACATGGGACCTTTGAGTAATGGAGGGGGGGAGACATTGCCACTGGAAGATGACAGCATCATAGCAAAGCAAAATGGTACAGGATGCCTCAATATACAGTGAATTTCCACTGATAATTCTGAAACTATATACTGGGTAGAGGTAACAATAATAGTGTTAACTTTATTGACAATTGGAACATAGAAGGTGCTTAAGCTTATTTTGTGGCATGCACTGAGTTAAGCTCTGGAGATACAGATACCAAAGTGAGATAATCCACACCCTCAAGAAGCTTACATACTTCTCTTAGTTATCCATTATATGAATTATCCTACTCTCCAAAACAGTAGAAACAAGTTGGAGTGAGAGAGATGAACTATGTAAGCATTAATCTCTGTATGTATCTATTTCCAAACAAAAATGAAAATAATTGTTGGACCATCCACTATGGTATCTATTGTCCATACTTCTATACTAACATGGATAATCCAAATTTGGTTTTAAGTGCCTTCTTCTGCAGACAGGTGTATGATAATTTTTCACATTGCCATCTGGGAAATTTGTATTAGGTCATTTATTAGTGTGAATGTGAAAATAAGCCCGCATAGGCTCTGCATGAAATCACAATGGGTGTAGGTCTTAGGCATGTGGTCAACCATTCTTGAGTACTTTGGCTCCATTTTTTTCGCTGCTGTGTCTTTTTATTTCTTTTTAAAGAATTCAATATTTTCTTTGCCCCCTATTACATTCAAAGACAATTTGGTTTGGTTTGGTTTGGTTTTTTTTGCGGGGCAATGGGGGTTAAGTGACTTGCCCAGGGTCACACAGCTAGTAAGTGTCAAGTGTCTGAGGCCGGATTTGAACTCAGGTACTCCTGAATCCAGGGCCGGTGCTTTATCCACTGTGCCACCTAGCTGCTCCCTGCAAAGACAATTTTTAACATTTGTTTTTAAATTTTTTGAGTAGTTCCAAGTTTTCTCCTTCCTCACTTCCCTGTTGCAGTGAACCTTCATGCTGATTGAGCTCATGATCCCTCCATCTTGTCCTTGTTTTTTGTTTTTGTTTTTCATAAAGGATCCAGCCATGTGGGAGGCCTTTTTTTATCGTTATTATTATTTTTAGTATCTAGGTAACTAGTCTACAACTCAGATTATTAGTATTATGCAAAATAGCAGGAGCTTAAAAATGTTGGATTAAACGGTTTTATTATGTCATCTACCCACCTTCTTTTCTGGTCATCTATTTCTTCTGTAAGGTCTTTGATACTAATTGTGGTACACAAGAAATCATTGGTATCATGTTGTCTTTTACTTGTCCTGTAGCCCAGGTGCTTTATGTTTTGGTTTTTTTTTAATGGTACCTTAGGAATTGTCTTAAGGTCATTTTTAGTTTAATTCTAAAACTATGGTGTTGCACATCCACACATGTTCATACATACACAAAATTTATTTATATATATATATAAAATTTTATAATGTGTAATATAGTAATTTCATTTATAATATATATTATTGTGCTGTGTACATATATATATTTATTTATTGTGTGTGTGTATACTCATACACATATACAGAGTGCCTTTTTTTGGTACCGTAGTTCCCTTTAGCTATTAGCTAGGACTCCTTTTCAGAATAATGTTTTTAAATGCATGACATAAAATACATAGGATTAGAAAGGAAATCAAAAGTCGGAGAGAATAAAGATATAATTTTTTTTCCCATGCAAAGTCATGGATCCCAAAATCCAATCCATAGACCCCAGGTAAAGAACCCCTGATATGGGGGGAATGGGAAGGAGGAAAGAAAGATAAAAGAAGAAGGGGGAAGTCTAAACATATACAGATAGGTATTTGTATTCTGAGAATATGGACTTTTGCATCAGTAAGTAGTTGGAGATCTTTGAAACCACTGTGCAGTTTCCACAATATACTCCAGCTGGATCTGTTCCTGCTCAGTTCTGGGCATCTCTAGTGCCTGTCCAACTGAATGTCAGTCTGAGTAATATGCAATTTTCATCCATTTTGTTTTTCCAGGATTCTTTCTCTACGTCATGGGGTGTGCAAATTGCCTTTTTGGTTCTTGACTGTTTCTACTATTTTCAGAGTGTTTTACTATTCATGTCCTAACCTCTTCCCCATAAAAACTTCCTGACTGTTTTGTCTCAAAAGGAAAAAAGGAAGGCCAACCCTTGACTGTTTCATTTGTCTGTTGCAATTTCCTAGCAGTCCACAACTAAAACTAAGGTTATTTGACAATGTGCACCACTGTGCCCTTTGAGCACTTGCTTTTTATTCAAAAACTTTGTTGTTCAAATGTGTCTTTAAGTTATGTCAGTAAAGCTGCCAGTTACACACAACCTAGGTCAGCCAACCACTCCACAGGGAATTTAAGGCCATACTATTGATGCGTTGGCTATTTTGTGTGTTTATATTCAAGTCAATGAACATTTATTAAGTACCGGCTGTGTGTCAGGTCCTGTACTAAGCCGTTGGGGATACAACAAAAGGCAAAAAAACCCTCGTCCTCACCCTTATAAAACCTTATTCATGCTGTAGAAACTTAATGGTTTGGAATTTTGGTGGGTTCAGAATAGTAGAGCTATATTCACATTTCCTGAGGCCTGTGTTTCTAAGTTAAAATGTATTATGGAGTTTTTTGAGATGGAATACATAGAGACTGAACTTATTTGGCAAGTAAATTACATGTTGTAGGTAAAAGAACAAGACTGAACTAACATGGTCTTTTATTTGAAAAACAAATTGGCTCATTAGTGTGGTTAAAAGGTTTTATGATTTGAAATGTCCGTGTGGACATAAATTGTCATTTGTGTTTTCCACATGTCGATTCTTTTTGTTATCCTTCTCCAGACTCCAAACAAAAGTAAAGCTCAAATTAATAAAGTTGTGTGTTCCATCAGTGGTCTCCACACTTTTTTGATTGCTTGCCCCATCAGTTAAAATGTTTCAGCACCCCCTCATGTGTATATATAGTTCCTTATTTATAAATTATATCCATGCACAAGTATACTAATAATTATATATTATAAAACTTACTCAAAATAAAAATTTTAAAGGATGAGATAAAGATGAAATAATATTTCATCATATAGCCCCTGGAGTTCCTAAGGGGACAGACAGAAGTTAGTCCTATGCTTTAGAAAAACTCTTGTGTCAGCAGAATGGAAGATGGATTAGATAAGGAAGAGACTTCAGGCAGGGAGACCAATTAACTGGCAATTTCAGTAGTCAAGAGGTTACACCTAGGTTGTGAACCTGGTGACTGGAAGAATGGCATTGCTCTGGAAAATAATAAGAATTTGAGAAAGGAGAGGGTTTGGGAAATAATATACTAAGGTCTATGATGAATATCTCGTTATACCTGCTTATACTATGGGACTCTGTCCCACACAGATTAATCAGTGGGGAGTCCATGGTCTCAAAACTCAGAGTCTGCCCTACTTGAATCATCTTTGCACAGCCTGTAGATGATCTAGAGGACAAGGGAGTTGCTCTGCTCTTGTAGGGAGGGAAGGTAATTTCCTCAGTGCTACTATGAATGCCCAAAACCCAGCACCTAATCTAAGGTTAGGTTATAACTATCCTGAGGAGTTGATCTGGGCTTAGAAGTGGGGAGGTCGGGCCCTTGCACAGCAAAGTTAGAGTGTTTTGGGGGATAAGGGCAAGTCTGGTTTTGTTAAGAGATAAACCCCACAATTGAGTATTGAAAGGAGGATCAACACAGCCCATCTTGCCAGGGTCTTATTGGTTGTTCACAAATCCCTTGAGGTCAGTACACGGTCAGTCAGTGCATGGCCATGTCAGTGTATGGCCTCCCCAATTGGGAGGCCACTGCTTTAGACAGTGAAAAGGTTTAAGTTGTTAGCTGAAGGATTTTATTTTGAATCCAGGGGATACGGTTCAGCTAACATCTAACATTAAACCAAATTAATGCACTGTGGTGATTGCTTGCCTGGAAAAGGTGAGAAAGGTGGCAGCAACTTGTTAGTCTTATTTTCAGACGAGACAGATTGGATAGTCAGCTCTGATTAAAGAATAAGGATCATCTTTCAGTATAGTCTTAAGGGGGAAAGAATGCTACAAGGTTATCTTAATAATAAATATCTTGTATTTATGTAGTGTCTCTCTCCAAGATGTTGAAAGTACTTTGCAGACATGATCTCATTGCATAACATACTTATGAGGTAGGGAGGTTGCAAGTGGTATCACCTCTTTACAGGTGAAATGATGAGTATCCGTCTCACTCTTGAACTATTTCTGCTTTCCCCTCATTGCCTTCTGAGATTTTAAATTCAGTCCAAATGCCACTTTAGAAATCCTTACCTCCTTCTTTGACCCTGGAATGCTCTTCCTCAGAAGCTGTCACTGACTTTCCATACCCTTTTATATCAATCTGCTTGAAAAGCCTTTTAGAATCCTCCACCACTGTGCCACTGTGCTTTTCTGATGTCTTACCACTATCTCATTCCTTATGATACTAAAGGAAGAAATATAGGATATTTGGGTTTCTATTCATTCCCTTCTCCCTCACTGAGCATACCTTAACCAACTCCCATTTTGCTAAGAGAATGCACATATACACTATACAGTCAGTCCCTCCATATCATGGAATCTGTGACAACTTTTTTTTTTAACCTGGTTAGGCTTCTTGCTGATGTCTGGCTTGTTTTTGTCTACCCCTTCCTATTTCATAGTCTTACTAATATGTGCTTAGAAAGAACACAGAACTCTAAAGGGCTTTGATTTCATCAAAACAGATAAGCACAAGCAGATTATCATTTGGTGGCCAATAACTCTAATAGCTAGCTAGGCTGGTCCTTGAACCATTATTTATAATGGAGCCTATACTCAAAGCCTTTCCAGTTTAGTAAAACTCACCAGAGTTTCACTTCTCTTTTGAGAAGCATGTCTGAAGCCAGATTTGAACTCACAAAGATGAGTCTTCCTGACTTCAGGGCCGGCAGTCTATCCACTGTGCCACCTAGTTGCATATTTTAAGACCTAGGGGTCTAGTATAGTGGTGCTAGGGCTAAATTGATGACTTCATTGTTCAGCCTGTACTGAACAAACCTGAAATAAAGCCACCTTTTCACTACTGTTCCTTCTTCCAATATGGGAAAGAACTCTTTAGTATTTGCTCCTATAATCACTTATAGGACATCACATCTCATTTATCTAGGATACATAAATATATATAATTCTATATTTTATAATTTATGAATATACTTATGTATTCATCTATACTTAGAGATAAATATAATAACTTTCCACATAAGTGATTTTTCTAGATAATTGAAGCTTAACATTTTAAGCAGGGAAACAAATTTTAACCATTTTAAAAGAAAATTCTCTAAAATAAGAGTCTACATTTCCCTAACCTTCTTTTTGTTTGTTTGTTTTTTTAGTGAGGCAATTGGGGTTAAGTGACTTGCCCAGGGTCACACAGCTAGTAAGTGTTAAGTGTCTGAGGCCGGATTTGAACTCAGGTACTCCTGAATCCAGGGCCGGTGCTCTATCCATTGCGCCATCTAGCTGCCCCTCCTACCTTCTTAAAGAGGGTACATCAAGTATTTATTTTTCCTTAACTTGGGATCATCATACTGAGCATTAAAGAATCATAGAGGGTAGCTAGGTGGCACAGTGAATAAAGCCCTCACCCTGGATTCAGGGGAACCTAAGTTCAAATCCGACCTCATACACTTGACACTTACTAGCTGTGTAACCCAGGGCAAGTCACTTAACTCTCATTGCCCCTCCAAAATACAAAAAACAAAAACCAACAAGGATCATAGAAGCAAAGCTGAAAGGAACCTCCGAGGCCATCTAGTCTCCAACCCTTTTATTTTACAGATGAGGGACCTGAGGCACTGAGAAGTTGTCTTATAATACTCTAATGACTTCAGGGTCTTGAGGCATCCTTGTAGAGATTACTTACCCCAGTGTTAAATGGCTTCAACATACCATACTTCTATTTTTGTTTGTTTGTTTGTTTTGGTTTTTTTAGTGAGGCAGTTGGGGTTAAGTGACTTGCCCAGGGTCACACAGTTAGTAAGTGTTAAGTGTCTGAGGCCGGATTTGAATTCAGGTACTCCTGACTCCAGGGCCAGTGCTCTATCCACTGCGCCACCTAGCCGTCCCCATACCATACTTTTAAAAATTCTTATAAGTATGTGTATAGTTTATGTCTTCTCAGTCAGGCTCTCTGTTGTCACCACCTTCTAATTTGCTGCCTATCTTCTGTATACTAGCAAAACCAGATGATTGTAGCTTGTGGGAATCGTATATAAATTATATTGAGCTCAGAGTGAAACCTGAGGTCTTCTCTCATGGAATACAGTTGCATAGAATTGGCTATTTCAACAATCCAGAGGCTTTTACATTTACTTTCTGGTTCATAACTATGTTTAGGAAAGTTGAAATGACTACAGATTTGACTCCATAAAAGTGGAGTGTTACTGTCATACATTATCAGAGTTTAAATGAATTTTATTATGTGATTTGAATATTCTGTGCTAAATCTGACTTTTAAAAATAAGATTACCTAGGGATTATATAGTATCTATCTTCTAAAGAACACAAAACTGTTTCAAATATATGGCCACAAGTATCATCAAGATATGTGTGTGAACTGGGTCTTAAGGAACCCCCATTTCACAACTGGAAATACAGAGATAGAAAAAGATTAGTTATCTAGACACAAATCTTTTGACTCTGAGAATGCCCACTCTGAGAATTTCCACTAGCCTTTGCTGCCATTAAGTTTATAAATTCATGTGCCTCCCAGCCAAAAAATAGGACTTACTTTGCCTTTGGGGACTTGGGTACAAGGCTAATTTGTTGTGGTTTATTTTAGTATGAAATGTACACATGTACAAATAGGTTTGTTGTAATTTGTGTGGTCAGTTGTATTTATTGAGAAGCGTTTAAATATAGTCCAAAAAGTACTGAATTTGGAGTTAGAAGCCCCAAGCTTACTCTTTGTGTTACATGGACCTCTCTCATCTTCAGTTTACTCATCTCTAAAATGGAGATAATACTTGTTCTACATATTTCACAGTGTGTGAGAGGAAAGTGTTTCATAATTCTTAAAGTCTCCTTTAAATGTAAGTCATTACTGTATGAATTCACTATAATTGTACTTAGGATGGAACTAAAAACAACAGAAGGTGAAGGTTGAAAGTCACAGTGCAAAAATGAGGGCAGAGCCAGGAATTAAATCCCATTAAAGGGGTTTTGTAAAAAGATGACGTCAGACTTCACATTTCTCACTGATTGATATTTGCTTTTCCTTTTGTTCCAGGAGATGGCGATAAGAGCACTCAAACAAACTGGCAGTAAAAACATTGAAGCTGCTCTGGAATACATTAGTAAAATGGGCTATGTGGATCCGAGAAATGAGCAGATTGTGAGGGTCATTAAGCAGACCTCCTCAGGTGAGCGCAGGATTCTTGTATTTTATCTGAAGAAAAGAGCTTTGTGTTTTAAATGTGGGGTTGCTTTGGGGGCGAAGGGCCTGTCATCAATGGATTCGTAAACATTTTTATTTGTTTTTCTGAAATTGGGAAATACAAACATGAACATTCCCATGTGCAAAGAACAGAAAAAGAGAATTGCAGATAAATACTAAATCTACATTACACCCTGCTTATTTCCTTTTTGAAAAGAATACCATACATTTTATATACATGTGTGTATATACATATATATATATTAATTTCAAAACTATTCTGCTTGTCTTTGTCTTCCTTGTGAATTTTCTTCTATTCTCCTCTGTTCATTCTTTTCAATGCTTTATTGACATTCTTCTTTCTTTGCTTTTTTTGTACCACTTGATCCTTCCAATTTTTATTAAACTCTCCCTTGTAACACGTAAGCATAGTCAAGCAAAATAAATTCATACATTGCTCGTTAACAAAAATGTATGTTTCATTATCAACCTGTAATCCATCACCTCCCTTAGAAGATGAGAAGCATGCTTAATCAGTCCTGGAGTTATGAATGATCATTGAATTGATTAGAGCACTCAAGTCTTTCAAAGTTGTTTTTCTTTACAATATTGTAGTAGTAATAAATTGTTCTTTTGCTTCTATTTACTTCATTCTTTGATGACAAAAATCTTTCCGGGTTTCTCTCACTATCTTCTATGCCCTGTTTAAAGGCATGATAATATTCCATTACATTCATATACTATAATTTCTTTGACTGTTCCCCAATTAATGGGCACCCCTTAGTTCTTGATTCTTTGATACAACAAAATGTGCTTTTATGAATATTCTTGCACTTATGGGTTCTTTTCCTCTTTCATTACTTTGGCTTATATGCCTAGAAGTATGCTCATAAATGCTTAGTGGAAGTGTGAGTGGAATGTGTGCACACATTTTAAAGTTTAATCTCGAGTCCAAGGGCAGCTAGGTGGTACAATGGATAAAACACTGATCCTGGATTCAGGAGGACCTGAGTTCAAATCCAGCCTCAGACACTTGACACTTACTAGCTGTGTGACGCTGGGCAAGTCACTTAACCCTCATTGCAAAAAAAAACTTTCTTAAGTCCAGATAATCAGAAAAATAATCAGTCCCTGATTTATAGCATTGTTGATTTCTGTAATTTAAATAAATGCCTACTCTGAAATTTTAACAGTAGGCTCTTGAAACCATGTTCAGATAACTACAGGATGCCCTGTATGTTCCTAGTAGTGATATTGCTGGATCCAGGGGTGTTCACAGCTTATTGACTTTTTGGGTAGAGCTCCAAATTGCTTTCCAGAATGTGGACCAAATTTTCAGCTCTACCATGTGTTGTGTTTGTTTGTTCTCCCATAGCCCTTCTTTTTTGTCATCTTTGTCAATATGTCGTTTTTTCCCATTTTCTCCTATATTAGGAGGTAGCTAAGTGGCATAATAGAGTTGGATTTATGAAAACTGGAGTTCAAAGCCTGCCTTAAGCATTTAGTAGCTTTGTGACCCTGGGGACACTTTTCTGTGCCTCAGTTCTTTCATCTGTAAAGTGAGGATAATAATAGCACCTCCCTCACAATGATTTTGTGAGGGACAAATCCACCTAGATGTAAAGCACTTTTACAAACCTTTAAGTGCTTTGTAAATTCTACCTATTATTAGTGATTTAGAGGATTTTTTCAAATGGTGGTTAATAGCTTGCTTTTCTTTTAAGAATTACCTGTTCATATCCTTTTACCATTTATCTTTTGGGGAATGGCTCTCATTCTTATATATTTGAATCAGTTCCCAATATATCTTGGATATAGACCTGTCATCAAAGAAACTTGCTGAAAAGTTGGTTTTTTCCTAGTTTGCCCTCAATTTAAACTTCTTTTATTTTGTTTGTGCAAAACCTTTTTAATTTTATGTAGTAAAAATTGTACATTTTATCTCCTGTGATCTCTTTCTTTTGCTTGGTCAAAAACTCTTCACAGATGTGAACTTCTCTGTTCCTCTCATTTGTCTGTGACTATCCATATTTGAGGGATTTTCCATGGCAGAGCACCAGAGACCATGTTACAATTCCAAATTTGTTGTTTGTCCCTTGTTCTCAAAGAGGACCATGGCATCAGGGTGATGTCATAACTTGTAGTGAATTGGATTTAAGCAAGGCAGGACTGTGCAAGGTCACCAACCTCAATCTCTCCTCCAGAGCTTCTGTATCCAATGGCAAGATAGGACTACTGGAGATGGTGCCAGATGTTTAAGGCAATTGGGATTAAGTGACTAACCCAGTCTCACATAGCTAGTGAGTGTCTGAGGTGAGATTTGAATTCAAGTCCTCCCAACTTCAGGGCCAGTGCTCTGTCGAATGTGCCACCTACCTGCCCCAATCCCAAATTTATTCAGATGAGTATCCCTAACAGAGTTATTATTACCAGGAGGTGAGAGAATAGAAAAAAAGCAAAACACATTGCAATCCTCAGCCTCTCAGCCAAGATGGCCTATTTATACCCAAAAAAGTGGCAGAGTATACCTGATGTCTTTCTTTACAGAAAGAATAGAAAATCCAGGAAATATTTAAAATTTGCATCAGAAAAGTGAGAGGGATTTTTTGAGTTGTTAAATCTCTTTTCTCCCATGTGGGTTCAGGGACATTGACTGACAGGCTACCGTTATTCTGAATATTAGTGATTAGTGATTTGCTATCCTGAAGGATGAGGAAGATAAATAGGACATAGGTGCTTTATACTTACTTGGCTGTATATATCACATCTATTTCCCAGCAGGAGACACCTGATTTCCATGCTTCTCAGGTAATGAAACTTTGATATATTTGGCAATCTTTAAGATGAAACTTTTAAAAGCCATGGTGACTGATGAAGAAACTATGCATGAAAGAAATTGCTTACAGTTTTGTTGGCTGAATTTCAGGGAGGTTATGAAAGACCCTGGGCAAAATTTGATTTGTGTGATGGTGTGAGAAAAATCACAAGGATTTGTCCCCAGCAGTTTGGGGAATTTTAAGATTTCTACTAACAAAGAGGATGTGTTCCATAATATGTGTAACAATCTTGTTATGCTAATACCTGGTTTAAAGGGAAGCCCCAAAGGGAAGAAACATCTTGCTTGATAATTTCAGGTTGTTTGGATCATTTTTGTTTCATATTTCTTTGTGTCACAGCAACTTATTTGCCTTATACTGAGTGATTAAATGACTGCTTTCTTCTCCACCCCCCCCCCCAAATTAAAAATTGGTTCATTATTACTTAAAATCCTTGGATGGTACTCCTTAGCAAACCAGTGACGGCCTACTCATGAGTTTTTCAAGTACAAATAATAATTTTCATATTATGTATAAGAAAACTGTAGCTGAAGTATGATGTGTGTAGTTGGATGCATACTTTTTAAAATTGTGTATCACATAGCAAGTAAGTGTCAAGTGTCTGAGGCCAAATTTGAACTCAGGTCCTCCTTACTCCAGGGCTGGTGGTCTATCCACTGTGCCAGCTAGCTGCCCCCAGTGCATAAATACTTTTACCCACATTTGAGCCTACCAAAGGAAATAGAAGACAAGATCATAATGAGGGGGGGAAAGTACTGGATTTGGAACTGCAAGACTGCTGTCAAGTTGGATTGACTGTTCTGCTCCAGAATATTTAGTCCTTATATGTTCATTTGCTTAAGCTATGTCAGATTTCCCCCCTCCTTGTCCTTATTAGCACTTAATTGGTAGTTCTCTGCTATGGTTCATTGCATAATAAAAGTATCTACCCATAAGGTATCTGCCAAAGGCATGATGGAGACCCTGTGACTCAACAACATCCCTTTGCCAAGTGATATGGAGTGGTAGATGTTAAGTTTTTTTGTAGCTATTGCAGAGATCATTATTAAAGGGATGGGAGTGGGGCTGGGATGAAAGAAGTAATGACAGTAATGGGAGGGCCTATTTTTTCTTTATATCAAGGCAGGGGCACTTTGGAGAAGAGAGGTGATAGATAATTGGAAAGTTAACTAGTTCCTCCTCATTTGCTTAAGAAGGCATTAATGCTTTTAAACTTCTTGAGTGCATAATTGGGGGGGAGGGAGGGAATGATATTTTTCAAGTATCTTAGTCATCACCATGCATAAAAGAAGGGTTACAGGAAGTATTACTCCCATGGCTTCCTGGACAAGACACAGTGGTGTTAGACATTCCTCCTTATTTCCCTGTCCACCTTGATGTCTCCTTTACATATTCTTCAGCCCAGTTCTTCATTGCCATTTCTTTTTTTTTTTTTTTAAGTGAGGCAATTGGGGTTAAGTGACTTGCCCAGGGTCACACAGCTAATAAGTGTTAAGTGTTTGAGGCCAGATTTGAACTCAGGTACTCCTGACTCCAGGGCCGGTGCTCTACCCACTGCGCCACCTAGCTGCCCCTTCATTGCCATTTCTTGACCTCTAGTTTCTTACCTTTTCACCTCCTGTGCTTTTCTAGGGTAGAAGCAGGAGGAAATAAATGCACATCAGCACCCCTCTGGAATTCTCCTTGATGCAATGTGGTGGAAAGTGGGTCATTTGCCTCTATTTTCAAGGAAGGTTCATCATCGAAGAACCAGAGGGGCTCCTTAGATTATCTTCACACATGGTGGGGGTTGCATCCAAAAGCTAGTAAAATAAAAGGTGTTGAACAGATAGCTCCTAATGCAGTGTCTCTGTTCTTTCTCCTCAGGAAAAGGAAATGTGCCAAATAATGTAACTCGAAGGCCAAGCTTTGAAGGAACAAGTGAATCTTTTCCATCCTATCACATCAGTAGTGCAGCCTATGAAGGGACAGGCTTTGGAGTAGAAGGAGCAAACATGCTGAGTGATGTGCCCAGGCAGTACATGGATTATCTGCTCTCTGCTCCCCAGCCTTCGGCTCTGACTCCTGTAGGACCGAGGCCTCTAGGGGTCAACCCTCATAACACACCTGGTAGCCATCAGCACCAGTCCAAAGCCTATTCTGCCAATCTGGAGGCTCCGGGCATTAATTATCCAGTTGCTAATCACAGCAGCCAGGCCCTGCAGCTCCAGCCCTCTCACAGTTCAAACGGCCCACACTATGGCAGGCCACATATGACAGTACAGGGAGAACCGCTGGGCTATGGCATCCAGCGCAGCCCGTCTTTTCAAAACAAGATGCAACAAGACGGAGGGTATGCCAACCTTCCAAGTAAAGGGCAAGTGGTCCAGAACAATTCTGGGCACACATTTCAGCCAGCAGCAACAAGCCTGTACCTGGCACATTCTCATCATAAGCAGAGCAGCCCCTCTTCTCACCAGATGCACATGATAGCCGCCCGGAGTCCGGCATTTGCTAATGACTTTTCAGACAACCCACCGCAGAGTCTCATCACCCCATCTAGAAACAGCCTGAACATGGACTTGTATGACATGAACAACCCTGCAGTCCAGGGTTGGCAGTCATCTACTCTGTCACGACGGGATTCTTTACAAAACCCAACCCTGGAGGCTTCCCCTCGACCGCACGTCTCATTCCGGCCTGACAGCCACGTACCAAGTAGAACTAACTCATTCAACAACCACCAGCAGCCACCAGTGGCTGTGTCCATTAGGACAGGACCTGCCAACAAAACGGATGCCTCTATCCCTTCCCCCAATACCATCACAGCTGTCACATCTGCCCATATCCTGCATCCGGTGAAGAGCGTAAGAGTCATGAGGCCAGAGCCTCAGACAGCCGTAGGGCCATCGCATCCTGCCTGGCTTCCCCCAAAGACACCAGCTGTGGAAGGCTTAGAAATGATGGAGCAGCACCCTCTCCCAAAGGGAAGCCCAAATGCTTACCCACTGGATGTTGATTATGGCACTCAGGAGCCAAGGTGCCCACCACCTCCATATCCCAAGCACTTGCTCCTTCCAAATAGTTCAGAGCAGTTTGACATAAATAGCCTTTGTGTGGGGGTGGAACAGAGCCTTCGAGGGGTTCCTAACTCAGTAAGCAGTCAGGCTGAGGACAGTGCTGAGAGAAATGACAAAAGCAGCAAGAATTCCAAAGTGGAAAAGCCAGGGAAGGATATAAAGCAAATCCAAACTTCTCCTGTCCCTGTTCGTAAGAACAGCAAAGATGAAGAGAAGAGAGAATCTCGGATTAAGAGTTACTCCCCTTTTGCTTTTAAGTTCTATATGGAGCAGCATGTGGAGAATGTCTTAAAAACCTACCAGCAGAAGATTAACAGACGATTGCAATTGGAGCAAGAAATGGCTAAAGTAATTTCTTTTTATACCTATATGTACTTATATGCACATACACATACATATACATACATATGTCCTTAAATTTAGTTTTATGTCAGTAGTAATAGAGCAGGACAGTGGAGGTCAAGGGACTAGAAATGTATCTGACACATGTCATGAAACATGGCCTTAGTGGGGATAAATAGCCATCTCCAAGGGCTGCCATCTGGAAAAAAAATTCAAACTTGCTCTGCTTGGCCCCAGAGAACAGAACTAGGGGCCCCAGGTGGAAGCTTCAAAGAGTCACATTTAGGTTTGATGTCAGGAAAAATTTCCTAACAGAGCTCTCCAACACTGGAATGCACTGTCCCAAGAAATAGTGAGTTTTCCCTCACTAAAAGTCTTCTAGCAAAGGCTCGATGGCTTAAATGTTGTTCTCTTAGGGTAACAAAAAGGACAATACTACCGATGTATTTTGTTAATGTTTCAAAGGACTAAAAAAGTAAGGTTTGTGGTGTTCTAGCATAGAAGTTTGAAAAATTAGAAAGATAATATATATTATATACCCAGTATTGATGTGTGTCATCCACATGCAATCTCAATAAATCATACTTTAAGTGTAATTTACCAGCTGATGCTGAGAGGCTCTGGAAGGTCATCATTCATTAAAAAATTGTGGCATTTATAATTAGCAAAAACTATCTACTGTCTCTGGAAGCTGACAGCTTCGTTGAATTAGTCATCTTTTCTTTCTTTTTTCCCATAGCTATTAAAATATTAACAAGCTCTCAAAGTTTTCAGGTAGTTCATGGCACATTTCCCAGAGACTTTAGTTTTAACGCAACCATAGTCATTTTAGGAGTTTTCCTTGGTTTTGGAGAGTCTATAAACAAATAAGAGAAAGAATTTAATGTTTCTGTTGTCTTTTGAATTCTAAAGTTTCTGCAGTGTTAGACTGGGGTATGTGAGGAAAAAAGGAGTCAATCATTATCGTCTTCCGTAGAGTAAAATGGACTTAATTTTCTGTATCACTCTATGAATCAGAAACCTAACTTCTGATGTATGCTTAGTTTGTTCTTATACTTCATGTCCCATTTTGTATGTCCTTTAATATGACTTTCTCGTTATTTCTTCCCTGCCGAAGGCTGGTCTCTGTGAAGCTGAACAAGAACAGATGAGGAAGATCCTCTACCAGAAGGAATCCAACTACAACAGGCTGAAGAGGGCCAAAATGGACAAATCTATGTTTGTAAAAATTAAGACCTTGGGGATTGGTGCTTTTGGAGAGGTTTGCCTTGCTTTCAAAGTAGATACTCATGCCCTGTACGCCATGAAAACGCTGAGGAAGAAGGACGTTCTAAATCGTAACCAGGTGGCTCACGTCAAAGCAGAAAGGGATATATTGGCAGAGGCCGACAACGAGTGGGTGGTTAAACTCTACTACTCCTTCCAAGACAAAGACAACCTGTATTTTGTGATGGACTACATCCCTGGTGGGGACATGATGAGCCTGCTCATAAGGATGGAGGTCTTTCCTGAGCACCTGGCCAGGTTTTATATTGCAGAATTGACTTTGGCCATAGAGAGTGTCCATAAGATGGGCTTTATTCACAGAGACATCAAGCCAGATAACATTTTGATAGATCATGATGGTCACATCAAACTGACTGATTTTGGGCTCTGCACTGGATTCAGATGGACTCACAATTCCAAATACTACCAGAAAGGTATTGTGTTTACTCATATTGTGGATTAAGTCTTCTAGGTCAGGGGTTCTTAATCTGGGATTTTTTAATTCATGGGTTTTTAAAAAAAATATTTTATAACTATTGTGATCTTGTGTATTTTATTTTAAAACATTAAAATATTCCAAGGAGTGCATAGCTTTCATCAGACTACCAAGGGTACATTGGGAGAGGGAGGGACAGGGACAGACAGTCCATGACCAAAAAAAAAAAGGTTAAATAACTCTTCATTTAAATTATCATTATTAATTTCGAATCTTGGCTGTTTTGGACTCTCAACACCCTATTTTTTTGTTTATATGTTTCTATCTTTCACTACCTAAATGTTCTGCCTGCCATGTAATTAATATTGGTTTGCTATTTTTTCAGTTAAAGTGAATTTTTTTTTGAGAATTTTATGATGCTCATGTCCTTATTAAAGACACCTTGAAGATGCTTTGCAGAGGCTAAGCTGGAAACTCCCTGTCTATCCTATCTTTAAAGAGCTCTAAGAACAAAAGTTCTGCAAGTGCCATGAAAGTACTTTGAAAACAAGTCACTGAAATTTGTTTTTCTGCTTTAGTTTTTGTCTCCTCCTTGGCTGTTATACATAATTTTTTTATGTATGTCCCAGGATCATGTTGTTCTTTAAATGAACAATAAGGAAATCCTAGCCTAGCCTCTCATTATGGCATGGAGGTGATCCTGGGCTCTCAAAAGCCATGGCAGAGAGTACAAGGTCAGGCAGGCCCTAACCAAGTTGGTAAGACTCCAGATGCAAGCCTGATGGTGGATTGTGCATCCGTCATTGAAGGACAAGACTAGCCAGTGTCACCAGAAAATATCACTGCCTTCTGGTAGGATCCCCAGAAGATTGTCCATAGGTGATAAGTTTTGGGCCATAACAACTTATGATGGCATCTACTAAAGGACCAAGATCTCTTGAACTTGAAACATTGGAGATAATAGGTGGCTAAATCCATGCAAGCCAGTGGGTTACTATGATTCTCCATCTGCTTTCCTGCTCTAGTTATCTAGCTAATCGTGCTCTTCTTATATCTCTTTAATTTAACTTTAGGACTTAAGTCTAAGGATTTAACTTTTATGAGGATTAATTCTTGGATTTATCAAGGCTGTTTTAAACCCCCTTCCTGTTTTATGCTGTTTATATCAGGTTGTTTTAAAAAAAAAAAACAAACAATTTTTTTCCCTTTTTCTCTGCAAAAGGGAGTCACATCAGACAGGATAGCATGGAACCTAGTGACCTCTGGGATGATGTATCAAATTGTCGATGTGGAGACAGACTAAAGACCCTAGAGCAAAGAGCTAAAAAGCAGCATCAGAGATGTTTGGCACATTCACTTGTTGGAACTCCAAACTACATTGCCCCTGAAGTTCTCCTTCGTAAAGGTATAAACTTCAGAATTTCTTTTGCCTTGAATGTTCAAAAACTCCACTGGGTTGGTGGGTAAGCATGGCCCTAAATGTCAGTTGTTCTTTGAAAGCTCTTAAATCCTGAATGGTTTTCAAGCCTCCAGTGGAACATTTCTTGCAGGAAATACACTTGTCCACCTGTGTCTGTCTTAATGAAGCCATGGCCTAATTAATAGGAAAGTATGGTGGTCTCCACAGTTGAGTTGTCTTGGTTGTCTCTTTCTAGTTTCTGCTTTATAATGAATGAAGCATTGGGTGAGGTAGATGGATCAGTCAATAGTATAAAAGGAATAATCCTAAAACTTAATTTTTTTATTTTGACAACAAAGTCAGAAGACAAATTTGGTGCTGTGATAGATCTTTCCTCCTATATCTGCATTAATAATAAATTATCTCAGTTGAGAGTAAGAAAGCCTTTTGTAATTGGCCAAATCACTAGGCAAAGTGATTTGCCTAGAGTTAATTACATAGCTTAGCAGTTACCGAAGCAGAATTCAAATTCAAGTGCAATGCTCTCTCCATGATACCAAGCTGCATTTCTGATGATTGCTTTCGTGCGAGACCCACAAAATAAACAGGTGAGCTTCTGAGGCACCTAACCACATCTAATAACAGTTATAGGCAAGTCCAGTGCTGTGACCACCACTATATGCTTTAAGTCAGCAGCATCAAGCTCAGACAGAAATGGGGGACAATAAGGATCTCTGTGGGCTAAATGTTGACTTTTAAAATCACTTATTAATATTATCTATGTTCTGTTATATATTTATTTATTTTGTTGAATATTTCCCAGGTACATTTTAGTGTGGTTCTAGTACATGGGGAGTATTGCAGCCTTCTGCTTGACCCCTTGACTTTAAGTCACACATTGTCAAGTTCTAAACTTTTTTCTGCCTTTCTGTGGCCCAAGCTACCAAGCTGAGCCCTACCTGTTTTGTGACTCCAGATAATCTTGTTATCAGCTGCTATTTGTTGAGAGCCACAGGGCAGAAAGCATTACTCTAGTACTACTACCCCATGATTCTGAAGATCGTTTTAATAGCTGCTTCAGCATGAGGTCGTATAAGTCTCTATTACTCTGCTCACAGTAATAGTAACTTCCTGATCTGATTCAATTAAATTTAAAAAATTTTTTCATTTAAGTGCCTGATCTCTCTATCTCACTCTCTAGCTCTCCCTCTATGTATTGCTTCTTGTTCTCCCCCATTACATTGTAAGTTCCTAGAGGGACTCTCTGTTGCCTTTTTTCTATTCCTAGCACTTAGCACAGTGCCTGGCACATAATAAATGTTTATTGACTGACTGATGGGTATATAATTTCTCTTCAAAAAGATTGTAAGAGGGGGCGGCTAGGTGGCGCAGTGGATAGAGCACCGGCCCTGGAGTCAGGAGTACCTGAGTTCAAATCTGGCCTCAGACACTTAACACTTACTAGCTGTGTGACCCTGGGCAAGTCACTTAACCCCAATTGCCTCACTAAAAAAAAAAAAAAAAAAGATTGTAAGCTTTGTGGAACCAGAGAGCATATCTTAAACTTTTAGATACCCCTGCCAAAGTTGCTTAGGTCTTTGCGCATAGTGGGACACTCGGTCCCTGTACAAACCATATTAAAAATACTTGAACCCAGCCTTCTTGGCCCTTAGGGTTTCAGGGAGAGACTGATGTGTCACAAAATTTCTGAGTGATAAGCACTATGCCTGTGATTGTTAACTGAGAGTGACTTTTATTCATCTCACCTTTTAGGGTATACTCAGCTCTGTGACTGGTGGAGTGTTGGTGTGATCCTCTTTGAAATGCTAGTGGGGCAACCCCCTTTCCTGGCCCCAACTCCCACAGAAACCCAGCTGAAGGTCAGTAAAAAAGGAATGTCATTCTGGTTTATGAGGATCATTTGATCAAATACTTGGTAAACAGGAAAATTTGACCTCTTCTTTCTCCCTACCCCATCCCCCTTATGTTCTAGTAGAAGAAATGTGAGTTTTTTAGTATGGAATGATCCCCTGCCCTTTAAAAGTAGTAAATGTGGATCGGTTGGAATGGGCCTAAGTTTTTATTTGCTTTTTTTCATGTTATTTATTCTTTCTTAATTTTCATTTTAAACCATTGGTATTCCTTCCATCATGCTGGAAACAATGTGATTCCAGAGGACTGATGATGCTCTGATGGTGTGCTGCCCATTTCCTGACAGAAGTGGTTTTGACATGGACACTGTGGAAATTAGATTTATCTGATTGTGCATATTTGTTACAAGGGGTTCTCTCTCTCTCTCTCTCTCTCTCTCTCTCTCTCTCTCTCTCTCTCTCTCACACACACACACACACACACACACACACACACACACACACACACACACACGTCCCCTGGGTGGGAGTGGTTTGGAGAGAAAATAAGGGTTAATTAGAAAATAAAATGAAAAAAAGAAACAATGTGAGAACTAAAAATAAGGAAAGGAACTACTACCTATTGAGTTAGTATCCTCTAGGGAATGGATTTTAAAATCATACCCAAAGAAAAATTTTTGGCATTAATGAATCTAGTGGGAGGGACCTCAGAATCCATCTATCAAGTCCCTTCATTTTTATGGATAAGGAAATTGAGACACAGGGAAATTTAAGAGGTTTGCCCAATATCACACATGTAGTGTCAGTTCTGAGTTTGAATCTCGAGTCCTCTGACTCCAGAGCCAAGGATTAGCACTGACCAATGTTACCTTCTTTTAAGGTATTGCCATTTCTAGAGTAGCAGAAGTGCATTCTGTGTTGGTCAGATGAGTTGTCTGTGTTACTTATATTTAAAATGTAGGGGCAGCTAGGTGGCACAGTGGTAAACCACCGACCCTGGATTCAGGAGGACCTGAGTTCAAATCTGGCCTCAAACCTTTGACACTTACTAGCTGTGTGACCCTGGGCAAGTCACTTAGCCCCAGTTGCCTCACCAAAAATGAATGAATGAATGAATGAATAAATAAATAAATAAATAAATGTAGAGGGAGACATGTGTTGGGGCATGGCTAATGTGGGAATTTGTTTTGCTGGACTATGTAGATATAGAGAGAGGGATTTGTGACTATAAAAAATGTGAAAAAAGGAAATGAATGAATGGATAGATTGATAAATAAACAGACAGAAATGGCTAATGTGGGAATTTGTTTTGCTGGACTATGTAGATATAGAGAGAGGGATTTGTGACTATAAAAAATGTGAAAAAAGGAAATGAATGAATGGATAGATTGATAAATAAACAGATAGAAATGCGGTATCAGATAAGTACATCAAAAGATACGTGTTTTATCCATGTGAGTGCCCCTTCCCTTTTGTCAAAAGTCCCTCCAAAGTGTTCCTGTTACCATGGCCAAAAAGAAATGATGCACCTAGTGACCAAACTGTCCGAATTTCTTTGGAATGACTGCTCTTTCCACAACAAACATGCAATCTGTCACCCGACCTGTAGCCAAGACCATCTCAGTGGAACCAGCCAGAACTGACCATCTGCTTGTGCAGCACCATTAAGAACCCAGAGTCACCTCAGTGCCACTGTGAGGCACTGGGGACAGATAACTTTGGGGGGGGGTAGGATTTGTTTAGTGACATGATGAAGCTGTTTGAGTTCTATTCCTGTCTTTTGGTGTCTAAAGTAGAATATATTCTTGTAGGAGCAATTGTATAGAATTGCTTAAGTCTTCAGCGTAGGTCTGTGGTTCCCCAATTGAAGAGATTAGCTGTTCATTGCTGAGGGGCTCTTTCCCACTCGAATTGCTGAACTTAACAAGATATGGGCCTATATAGTAAATAGGCACCTGAGCATTCTCTGTCCTAATGCAGAAGACCCACGGCCACTTAACCTTAGCAGGTGAAAGGGATTGGTCCCACTTGAAACTTAACAAAAAGCTTTCCTCAAAGGATTTTCTCTCCAGCCCTATGAAACTGTTGTGACAGCTCCCAGTTCACAAGGAGCTTTTAGAAAAATTTCATTCCTTAATTTAACAAAAAAGCAATAAGTTGTTGTGGAAAGAGCACCAAACATTAGTCAGGAAGCTTAGGTTTGGGTCCCAGCTCTGACATTAACTGGCTGTGTGATTGATATTGAGCAAGGCCCAATAACCTCTCTGGGTCTTCATTTCCCCATTTGTTAAATGAGGAAGTTGGACTTATTTAATCATTTAGGTCCCTTTCGGCTTAAGAGTTATGCAATTCCCATAAAGTCACCTTTATCTTCATTAAGAAGTGAAGCGGCTACTCTCCATTTGCCACCCTTACCTCCATAAAAGACCCCAGCAAATTATTGTCTTATTAACTGAATACTCCCAATCCTTAACAAATCTGAGTAGCTCTTAGGGACTGGAAGTAGAGACTGCTTTTGTGATTTCATTGGAATAAGAAACTCCCACTGAGGAATTTCTTTTAGCAGTATAAGTCAGCACATCCTCTGTAACTTAGAATATTAAGAGTTATCTGGGGCACTGAGGTTAAGTGCTCAGGGTCACACAGCTAATAAGTGTTTGAAATGAAACTTGGAACTCAAGTTGTCCTTGGCTCTTAGGCCAGCTCTCTGTCTACTATATTTATGTAAAATAAGACTGATTTCATTTATTGACCAAAGGTCATAGAATTTGTGCTTTTTACCATTTGCTCTACTCCTTCCCCACCCCACCCCCACATATGTAAATAGAGACTTAAGTTTAATAATCCAAAACTCTTCCTATAAAATCATCAGCAACAGCAATAGTACCTGGCAGAATTGTGTTCCTGAATGTCCTTACCAACTCCCTTATAGTATCTTTGTTTGTTTTTTGGGGGGGGGGGCAATGAAGGTCAAGCGACTTGCCATGGGTCTCACAGCCAGTAAGTGTCAAGTATCCCAGGTCCTCCTGAATCCAGGACCAGTGCTTGATCCACTGTGCTACCTAGTTGCCCCCTTCCCTTATAGCTTCTTAAAGAATTTAGCTTTCCATGTCTTCAGGATTTCCATAGTCCCAAATTACATCTCATCCTGACCAGTCATTTGACAAATTCCTACAAGGGGACTGAGAATGTGGATGAAAATCTCTCAGTTCAATCAGTGCCATTGTTCTCTTTTTTTTTTTTCTTTAAAAGGACGGCATGGTTTTGCTAAGTAATTTTTTCTTTTTGAGAAAAATCCTATCCCTTAAGCACCACCGTTAAACTTCCTGCCCATTGGTGGTCCTTCATCAGTCAGCATCTGTCTCTTTGGTAGCTTTCTTACAAAATTGCTTTGTGGTTTTGTAGAAAATGAATTCAACCACCTTGAGTGCTGCATTTTTCTAGGGGAGTAAGTAGACTCTGAAGTCTTTCATTAATAAGAACTAAGATTTTTGCTCTTGACAGTTTTGACCATATCAACTCACTCCTGCTTAAAAAAATAAATTTGGGCAGGCGGGGTGGGGCAGCTAGATGGTGCAGTGGATAAAACACCTGCCCTGGATTCAGGAGGACCTGAGTTCAAATCCAGCCTCAGACACTTGACATTAGTTGTGTGATGCTGGGCAAGTCACTTAACGCTGATTGCCTCAGGTCCCCCCCCCCCAAAAAAAAAAAAAAGATAATATTGGGGGCAGCTAGGTGGCACAGCAGATAAAGTACCAGCCCTGGATTCAGGAGGACCTGAATTCAAATCTGGCCTCAGACACTTGGCATTTACTAGCTGTGTGACCCTGGGCAAGTCACTTAACCCTCATTGTCCTGCGCCACCCCCACCTCCCAAAATTAAATTTTTAAAAATAACATGGATTGGCAAATTGGCGGGAAAATTCATTTTGCTTTTGTCTTCTCTTTCAGGTCATAAACTGGGAGAGCACACTTCACATTCCAACACAAGTCAAGTTGAGCCCTGAGGCCAGTGACCTCATTACCAAGCTTTGCTGTGCTGCTGAGAACCGGCTAGGCAGAAATGGTGCTGATGAGATCAAGGCCCATCCATTCTTTAGTTCCATGGACTTCTCTGGTGACATCCGAAGGCAGCCAGCCCCTTATGTGCCAAAGATCAGTCACCCAATGGACACCTCAAATTTTGATCCTGTAGATGAAGATGGCCCTTGGAATGATGTCAGTGGTGATAGCACTAAGGCCTGGGACACTCTGACTTCTTCCAACAGTAAACACACGGAGCATGCCTTTTATGAGTTTACTTTCAGAAGGTTCTTTGATGACAACGGCTATCCATTTAGATGCCCCAAACCTTCAGGAATTGAAGCCACACAGTCTCAGAACTCAGACATGGAAAACAAAGAGATGGTGGATCCTACTGGGGACTGTCAACCTGTGTATGTGTAAATGATTACATAGCATGCCCCAGACAGTCTGGGTATTTAGATATAAGGAGGGCCTCAAAGCTGATCCCTTAATAGACATGCTTGGAAGTTGAGGTCAGTTTTGTTGTAAATAAGTTCTTCAATTACTACACTTGAAATTCTGGTCTTCACAGAAAAAAAAAAGTACTTTGCAAGTCAAGCAGTTCTTCATTTCTAGACTCTGGTTTGTGTGAGATCAACACCACTCACACAGATAGGCATTTAAAGACAATTCACAGCATTAAACAATATTTTTTAAAATTTAGTACAGTTTAGAAAGAGCACTTATATTTTGTTTATATCAATTTTTTTCCTACTAAATTATAGGGATTAACTTTGACAAATCATGCTGCTGCTGTTATTCCTTTTTCTACATTGGTATTTTAGCCATAGCACTTATTTCACATTTAGGAAAATGCATTAAAAAACTGAAGAACACGATGGGAAAATCTCTGTGCAATAACGTAAAAAAGGAAAAGAGATAAAGCACTCTGGGCTGATGTTACTAAACCCTGTTTTATTCACAACATAGTAGGGTTTTTTTGTTTTTCTTTTTTTTTTTTTTTGGAATCCCTTCCTTCCTCCTTCCCCCCAGTGGCAGAATTGTGACATCACCTTAAAAAGTGGCTTTTGTTTCCTTTTGCATATTAGTGTGTAATAGAAAGTGTGAGCAAGGTGACAAGTTGGGTGTGATTTCAGTGTCTGGTGTGTGAAGAATGTTGCATGAGCGGGGTTTTTTCTGTTCAATAAGTTACCATATCTTGCCATTCACGGGCAGGTCCTGTGAATCTGTTCTTAACAAATATCTTTAAATGAGGTATTCTAGACAGTGTGTTGATAATGTATTGTGTGGATGATTTCCTTGTTAGGATTGTATCCCCTATTGATTTCTTATTTTTTAAATTTCAAATGTTTAAGTGAGAAGTGATTTTGTGTCTGTGATTGGATCATTTTTTTGTGTGTGGGGGTAAATTTAAACACCTCCTATCCTTCTAAACTGAGATTAATTAGCAATACCTCTTAAAGGTTAATTATGAAAAAATGTTGATCCTTGTTGTTTGTATCCTGTTCCATTCGTGGAATGATTTGTATGTGGTATTCAGTAATTATGACCTTGTTAATTAATATTTTCTGTTAACATTACACACACTGAAAAGATTTTAAAAGTGTGTTCTCCTTTTGTCTCAGACAGTTGAAGTGTTAGCCCTGATGGAACAGTCATCTTCTGTTTCTAACAGATGCTATTGGTCTGGTTTAAAGTATCAAATCTTAACTGAGTTTAAAGTGTGCATTAAAATTTTTTTTTGTAAAAGTGAGGCTTATTCAGAACATTGAAATACTAAAATAATTAAGCCATAAATATTTGCATATAAGTTTAGGTGTGTATATAACTGAATAGATAAACACATAAAATATTCCTTAATTCAAATTAGTATTACAGTCCTATTTAAAGTGATTTATATTTGAGTAAAATGCTCAATTTTTTTTTTTTTTGCTTTTTGAAATTTTGGCGCTTTGTATTTTTCATTATGTTATTCCATATATTCCTTAATTTTTAGCATATTGTATCCATTGTTATCCAAGCAACAACATTTATAAATTTATCATTGTCTGAACTAAAAAAAAAATTATTCTTGTGTACGTGTTTACATTTGTATGAATGGCATGTTCTGAGGTCTGCTGTGCTTGTATTGTGACAGTCCATGTAAGATTCAGTATTACTGCTTTTTTTTAATAGTGATGCCATTTTTTTTGTTATTTACAGCTATCTGACATACTTTCATGTGGTAGGTTCTTTCTCAGGAACTCAATTTAACTGTTATTTATTGATATACCATTGCCTTTGAAAGCTTCTACTGGCACAATTTATTATTAAAACTTTGGATTCCCAAATCAGCAGTTGGTGCGGTGTTTCCCTGGAATGTCTGAGTTTCTGCTTACAGAGCCTTTGCGTCTTGGTCTGGCTGCCGCAGGAGGGAAAAGTCCAGAGCAGCTGTCACTGACTGATTCTGTAGGGGGTGGGGGAGAATAGGAGAGAGAATGAACACAACTCTTCTGGCCTTTGTTTTATAAATGGACTTTGTTATTTTGGCCTTCAGGAAAAGGAAATGACTTTTTAAATGATGGAGAGAAGGCTAAGAATTTTATTGAGGCCTTGACATTTCATTATAACTCTAAATTCTGTGTAACATAGGTGTGATTGTTTGAAAAGCCTGTCCTGATTTTAAATTCCCAAGATATCTCGAAAGTTGTTGGTTGGGTATTTTTTTTCTTTTATTCCCTTCAGCTGCTCCTCTTGCCCAGCCAAAATGTGAATTGTTTAATTAGGCTAATGGCCAAAGAGCAGATTCCTGAGAACAGACATAGGCAGTGTTTTTTGACAGACCCTAAAATGGATGAAGGCAGCATCCAGACCATCTCGAGGTCACAGCCAGTTCTGTCTTCGGCTTGTTTGTGGTCATTGTTGGGTGCGATTTGGGGTCTGCTGCTGGGACAAATATCTTACTGCATTCCTTCTAATTTGCTCCTGCCCCAGTTCAGCTGACAAATGAAATGCTGTCTTTGAATAGAATTCATGAAATGAATATCATCAGTACCCCCTGTAATTAAAACAGTGTCTCAGTTTTGGTTTTGAAATGGCTAAGGACTTCTAGAGGTCATCTGGTCGACCCCCCTCCTGCCTCTAGGCAAAACTGTACCTAAATAAACCAAGTCACTGAGGAATCTCTATGACCTCAGTAAGAAGCCAGCACATGTTTGTTCCTGCTGAAACAATAGAATTTATTTAGTGCCTATTTGCAGTCCTCCTGGTGCTGGGCCCTGTAACCATCCTGTTTTTCTCCCAGATTAAAGTACTGTCTCCTCTGGAAAGTAGGGAGTTTCCCATGTCTAAAAGTGGCAGCCCCATTTGGAAGTTAAGATGAGCTTGTTCACATTGAGAAAATACTAATAAATTCTTTGTGTCCTTGGACCCTGAGAATGTTCACACAGTTAACTTGAAGCTAGTCTACTTCTAAGATCCTGAATTCTGAAATTACTGTCCTACTCCTGTGCTGCCCCACTGCTCTTAAACCTTATCTTTATCTACATCCTGCCTGACCTGTCCCTGTTCTCTCAGTCTGGTTTCTCTTTCTTCCTTTTAGGGTCTTGACCCCAGAGTCACCAATTTCAACAAGGCACTAAGTTGTAACGAGGAGCAAATGAGATAATATCAAAAAATTTATGTTATGTAAATGTTCAAGAACCTTTCCCAATTTTTCTGTTTGAACTAAAAAAAAATAAATCCGGGGGCAGCTAGGTAGCACAGTGGATAGAGCACTGGCCCTGGATTCAGAAGGACCTGAGTTCAAATCCGACCTCAGACACTTGATACTTATTGGCTGTGTGACCCTGGGCAAGTCACTTAACCCTCATTGACCTGCAAAAATAAATAAATAAATCCAGTATTTACTTAACTGTGAACATGATGGGTCCCCACCCCCTTTGAATGTAAGTTCTTGCAGTACAGCAGCTGCCTCACTTTTGTATTGGTGTCCTTAGCTCACAATGCTTAACAAATACTTGCTGAATTGACTACTTGATTGATCTGACTACTCAAACTATTATCCTATCACTGCCCTATACTCCCAGACTTCTAGAGTTATCTGTACTAGCTGCCTCTATTTCTTCACTACTCCCAATTCAAACACCCTTACCCCCCCCACACACACACCACCCTAACTACTGTCTCTACTATTGAAATTACTTGGGGAGCTGCTAGGTGGCACAGTAGATAAAGCACTGACCCTGGAGTCAGGAGGACCTGAGTTCAAATCTCACCTCAGACCTTTACCAGCTGTGTGACCTTGAGCAAGTCACTAAACCCTAATTGTCTTAAACATCCAGGGCCATTTTGCACAGCCCTCCCTTGCTTAAATCCAATTCATTGCAAGTCATGACATCATGTCATGGTCTTCTTCAAGAACAAAGGACAAACAACAATTGAAATTACTCCCCAAGGGGGCAGCTAGATGGTGCAGTGGATAGAGCACTGGCCCTGGAGTCAGGAGTACCTGAGTTCAAATCTGGCCTCAGACACTTAAGACTTACTAGCTGTGTGACCCTGGGCAAGTCACTTAACCCCAATTGCCTCACTAAAAAAAAAAAGAAAAAAAAAAGAAATTACTCCCCAAGGTAACCAATGACGTCAATGTCCTCACCTCAGTGCTTACCATCTTTGAATTTCTCTGCATTCACTGCCCCCTCCATCCCCTATACATAGAATACTGCCTTCTCTGCATTCACTGCCCCCTCCATCCCCTATACATAGAATACTGCCTTCTAGTTCCCCTTCTATCTGATTATACTTTCTCTGCCCTTCATGTTTTCCACTGCTTTTTCCTACCCCTAAGAATTATTGTTCAGTCATTTCAGTGTGATGAATAAGTATGTAAGTTCCTACTATGTGTCAGGCATGGTGTTAGGAATACAAAGACAAAAATAAAATTCCTTGCCCTCAAGCGACTTACATTCTAACAGAGGAGAAAATATAAGAACATAGAAAATATATACAAAGAACTTTAGGGGGAAAACACTAGCAGTTGGGAAGGAAGGACCAGGAAAGGCCTCTTCATTAAATAAAGAGGAAAAAGTTGTTGAATCATTTAAGCCATGTCTGACTCTTTGTTGACCCCATTTGGGGTTTTCTTGGTAAAAGTACTGAAGTGGTTTGCTATATCCTTCTCCAGCACATTTTACAGATGAGGAAAGCAAGACAAACAAGGTTAAGTGGCTGGCTCACTGAGAGTCACACAGCTACTAAGTATCTGCAGCTAGATTTGAACTCAGGAAGATGAGTCTTCCAGATTCCAGGCCTGACATTCTATCCACTGCACCACCTACTTGCCACCTAAGAATGGATATCTTTTATTTTTCATCTTTTTAACCTTAGTAGCTAATACATAATAACTTTAATAACTGTTAATTGAGTCTAACTGGACCTTCTAATTTCATGATAAGAGAGAAAAAACAAGTGGTGTGATTGTCAAACTGAACCAGATGGATTTAGATCTTCAATACCAGCAACTCTGAAACCAGCTACTAAAAAGTAGTCTTTAAATTTCATTTAAGAAAAATCTTGCTAGAACAATTTCTGATCTGACATTGGCTCTGTCACCCTAGACACATCACTTAACCTCTTAGTGCCCGGGGCAATTCTAAGATCCATGAAATCGGTAAAACAGAACGGTCTCATGTGGAATAGTTGTTTATCTGCATTATTATTAATAATAGCTGGCTTTTATACAGCACCTACTACATGTCAGGCACTGTGCTAAACTCCTTAGAAATAGTTACCTTGTTTGATTTTCACACCAACCTTGCAAGGTAGGTACTGTTTTGTTTTGTTTTGTTTTGTTTTTTTAGGGCAATGGGGGTTAAGTGACTTGCCCAGGGTCACACAGCTAGTAAGTGTCAAGTGTCTGAGGCCGGATTTGAACTCAGGTACTCCTGACTCCAGGGCCGGTGCTTTATCCACTGCGCCACCTAGCCGTCCCCCGGTACTGTTTTTAACTATCATTTTACAGATGAGGAAACGGAGGCAAACAGATTCAGTGACTTGCCCAAGGTCACACAGCTAGTATCTGAGGCACATTTATTTGAACCCAGATTTTCCTGATTCTAGGCCCAGTGTTCTATATATTTGCCACTTAGCTTTCTTAGTAAAGGGAGTTCTTTACAATGATAAAATCGTAAGTCATAGACCATCCTCTCCCTCCAAATCAATTGTAAATAAAGGCCTAGATGTCATATGTGTAGATAACACACAAAGCTGAGAGTGGTATCTGAAAATGGGTGATAGAATCAGGATCCAAATAGATCTTGACCATACATTGGTCCGATAATAAGATAAAATTGGATGGGAATCAATTTCTCAAGTACAAAGATGGGGAAGCCCTGGTGGTGGTCTGTAGCATGATAAGGCAGCCAAGAAAGTTAATGAAACATTAAATAAATCAGACCACACCTGGAGCTTTGTGTTTAGTGCTGGGTTCCACCATTTGGGGAAGGAAATTGATAAGCCGGAAAGTTTCCAGAGGAGGACAACCCGAATGATGAGGAGCCTGCAATACAGAACAAATGATGATTGGTTGATGGAACCAGAGAGGTTTAGATTGGAGAAGAAAAGATGGGGGCGGGGGGGGGGGGGGGAGAGGAGGGCAAGTATTTGAAAGGTGTTGTGTGAGAAAAAAAAAAGGGATTATTAGACTTTTTTCTGCCTGATTCCAAGGGAATGAACTAGGAGTGACAGACTTTTATGAGAAGGCAAATTTAGGCTTGACAAAGGGAGAAACTTCCTGATAACTAAAACTATCCCAAAGTGGAACAGGCCGCTTCTGAAGGTAGCAGTCTCCCAGGAATTTGAGATCTTTGAGCAAAGGCTGGGTGACCACCTGGCTGTCTTGTAGGAGGAATTCTTTTTAAGCTATAAGTTAGACCACACAACCTCCAAGGTCCCTTTCAGCTCTGAGCTTCTGTGTTTCTATTGCTCATCCCCAAATGGCAGGAACACACCTACCTCTGTGCCAATGTAGAATGACTTGTGATATTGTGTCTGCCTACCCAAATACACTCCATCCACCAACCAAGACCAACTCAAGTCCCACTCCTTCCATGCATTCTTCTCTGACCTCTTTAGCTTAGTCAGTCGTTTTCCTCCTCTGAGGTACTATCACATGAGTTAGTGGCCCTCATCTGGTACCATTTGGGAGTAACATCTGTAAATATAGTCTTCTGTTTAGTTCTTTTTCAATCGTGTCTGATTCCACATGAACCCATTTGGGGTTTTCTTGGCTAAGATACTGGAGTGGTTTGCCATTTTTCTTCTCCAATGATATAGGCTAGAGTAGCATAACCTTGGCTGATATCTATCAAATAAATTTATATAACAGGGCCCAGATTTTGTAGCAATTCTGCACCTATGAAATGGCTTATGCTTATGCCCCCAGTTAGAGAGCAGAATTTTCTAAGGAAGGGCTGAGGTTTTAGCTTCCCTCTCTCTTAAGCAACTCCAAATGCTCTCCCACACCCTCCTTTTGCAAACAAAGGACACCAGGCAACTTAAAGACAAAATCAGTCACAGGAGTTTATAAAATTAATGTAAAAATCTGTCTAATTTTGTCTTCTAATGAAAAAATTAATTAAATGGAAGTAAGACAGATGTGGGGTTAGGACTGCCCTTTTCTCCTATCTGGGTTTCCCTTAGCATTCCCACTACTGGAAGGAGCACAAGACAACTTCACCCCGTCCCATACAGTCACACACCTCTCTGCTTGTTCATGTAGGGGTCTGTAGGTGTTCTGGTCATTGGTTTCCAAGCTTGTCCTAATGCCATCAGACAATTGCCACCTCTCTGCTCTTCTCTTCTTTTTCCCTCTCTTCCCACATCCCCCTCTCCACCAAGGGCTTATTTCATTGGTTTTCTTTCATCCCAAAGTGAGAACAAAAAATCTGACAGGGTTTTGTGGCCCACCCAATCCTTGTCCCAAGTGGTTACATTAACTTTTTAAAAAAGGTATAAAAATTATAACATAGAATAAAAAAGATGATTGTACATGAAACTGCAAATCTATTTATACAACTTGCTATTCCCTTTAAAGATATAAAGTTATTGTATAACTTTTTTTTAAAAAAGGTATGGAAATCATCCTCCAGATTTAATCAGGAGAATAAGTCTTGGGCCATTGATGTAGCTTTCTGATGACCTAAGGACAAGAGCCATTACTGGAAGAATCGAGAATTATTCTTTTCCTTCAGGATTCTGAAGTTCAGACTAGCATAGCCAACACAAAGGGAGGGACTCCGTGCCCAACTAAGTCAATACTGTATTCTTGCTAAATATCTTCCTGCTAAGTAAATCTCTTTTTAACTTTTAGATGGTCTAAGTGTCTCATTTAGTTACAAATGAAATCTGAAGCACCAGATCAGCCTGAAACAAGTCTCATCTATAACAGGTGCTCAATGATGCATCCTTATGTTGCTGAATTTTTCGTGTGCTTGTTTTGTCTCTCCACCTAAATTTGTTTTTGGAGGACTGAGCCCAACTGTATGCCACATAGTACCTAGGACTACCCTATGTGCATCATAGGCACTTCTACAAGAGTAGATACAGTGTAGTGGGAAGAACAATAGAATTAAAGTCAGAATACTGCTCCAACTCTTACTGTGTCAGTAGATGAGGTATTCTGTCTCTGTGTATCTATTCTATATCTCTAAGTCCTAGTTTCTTCATTCATAAACTTGGGATAATACTGGAACTAACTTCCAGGGTAGTTGCAAGAAAAACACTTTGTAAACCTTTAAGTACTGAATAAATGAGTGGTTGGGGGGAGGGGCAGTTAGGTGGCTCAGTGGATAAAGCACCAGCCCTGGATTCAGGAGAACCTGAGTTCAAATATGGCTTCAGACACTTGACATTTACTAGCTGTGTGACCCTGAGCAAGTCACTTAACCCTCATTGCCCCACTAAAATAAATAAATAAAATAAATGAGTGGTCAAATCTGTTATTAATAATGATGAATGTTTTGAGGAGCACAGGCAATAATCCATGTCTGAGTTTCTCCTGTGATTGGGTATTCATGGAACTAAGATGGTGTTCAAGACAGCGTAATCTGAAAGCCAGCAGATTCGTTTAGCAGCCCCAGAAAGAAGTGTATATATCCTAGGGATTCTGGAGATGATGGTTATGTTACAATGAATCAGAATCCGAGGATTTTAGAACTGGAATTCTGTCTAGTCCAATCCTGTTTTTTCTAGCAAGTTGCTCCAGGTTCCTCTTTTGCTCTCCTTCTCTAGGATAGCTGGGAATTATGCATGAAACTGAAGCAGCTTACCTCCTTTGCATAAATGGAAGACAGTAGGTATGGAACATTATATTAATAGCTTTGATGTATTGGTTTGCTTTGCTGGATTTTTTTCTTTGTTATAAGGAATGATGATGGGAAGGAAAGAGGAATAAATATATAATCAATACTGTATTCTTCCAAATATATATATATGGAAATGAAAGTGACACAAATAAACCAAACTATCCATTCTTTTTTAAAATTTAAGAACTTAAGATGCTTAAGGAGATTACTAGGGCCCTAGGGTCAGCCTTTCTACCACAGTCAAGAGGGAGAGAAGAACCTGCTCAGGTTCATCTGAATTTGAAATTTCAAGGAAGGTTTAGTCTAAGAAATGGAGACATTTTTTTCCTCCCCTTTAGATCCTCAACTTGGTCTTCTCATCACAGAACCCATGTTTCAAAACAAACACCAGCTGCTTCAGAGGCAGGAGGGGATAAACAGCAAACAGCATGCAAAATAAATATTGGTAGATATTTAGTGTCCGTCCTCAAACATATTTTTGTTTTGCCCCCGCCCAACTGCATAGTAAAAAATAAACAGTAAACTTTGGAGTCAGGGACAGGACAGGCCCCTGCTGAGGAAGGAAAAACAAAAACACCAACCATTCCAGCTGGGGCTAAGGAGGGAAAAAGAAGAGCAATGATAGTGTCCCAGTGAGCTGGAAATTAGACACACACCTTCTCAACTAGTTTGGTAAAAGAAATCAGTGGTTCCCAGACAGCCTTAGTGTGTCTATAACCTATATGTGAGTGGTATGTATATATGTATACATGAATACACACACACACACACACACACACATATATACACACACACACGTAATTTAGAGAGTCTGAGTCACTGAAGCTTACCTTGTGGGTGTTCACTTCTGATTTGCTCTATACTTCATCCTTTTGGCACATTCTATTCCAGCTTATTCATCCTTCCATTCTTTTACTGTCAATTCCTACTTTCCCTCAGAACAGTGGACCACAAGAGAGCCCCACTTAGCCCACTGATAGAAGAAGGCCAATACATTGAACCCAGATCACGTCGCCACCCTCATGTCCTTGCCACAATGTTTGGCATTGTGTAGGTGCTTAACAAATGTTCCTTGATTGAATGATCTGACAAATAGGCCTCACTTCCATTTTTTCCATCATGTCATTTGTATCATTATATCTTCTTGAATCCCCAGGTGAGCAACCCTTGAGTCTGGTTTTTTGTTTTGTTTTGTTTTTTTCAGATTTTGTTTCCTTTTTACTTTCCCCTACAGTTTATTCATTGTCAGATACAAAATCTTTCTCTCAAAAATTGTCTTGGTTTACTTCTTTTCTATTCTCACTGATGCCTCTTCAGGTCTCATTCTTTGTTCCCAGGGGATGAATCTAGCACAGAATGCTTGACCAGTGGCAGGACTTTTCATTCCCATTCCCACTTGGAATCCCTGCTCCCATCATCTTTTTCACCAATATCTGTCCTTCACTGCCTTCAAAACTAATGTCAAATATCATTGCAATTCATATCTACAAGCATTTATTAAGCACTTTTGAAGAAGCTTACCTCTTCTTGTAATGGAACAATACATACACACACAAAAATAAATATAATTTTTGGAAAATCAGAGAAAAATTTGGGGAAGGCACTTGCAACGGAGAGCATCAGGAAAGTTCTTGTGTAGGAAGTTGCACCTGTGGGGGCATGCTTTTAGGAAATTTTTCTTTTAGGAAATATTAATAAAAAATATTACGTCAGTATTTTGTGCCCTTGGTCTCTCTCCTGAAATGAAAAACTTTATTAGCCTTTTTTGACTGGAAGTCTTACTCATTGCCAACAAACGGGTGCTCTAGCTTGAAGTACTTGGTTTGATTTTTATCAAAGTCTTAATGAGTTCTTATGAAGACAATCAAGTTCAGAGAGGAAACTTGATTTCCTGGTTTTGGTGCCCAAACTTGAAGTGGAAATATCTTTGTTTAATTCAATTTAGAGAAGTATCTCTTGAGTTCAACTTTAATCAATCTGAAAGAACTCTTAAGAGGAAGTGGTAAAAGAGGGAATGTCCTTTTGTTAACCAAAGGACTAAATCAAGAAAGGTGACCCTTTTGTTACCATGGAGCTGAACTTAGTTTTTCAAGAAGATAAATCTCCACAGGTACACCTCTAAATTGATATTATTACTGTTCTACTTAAGCAAATTTTTAAAAAAATAACAACCTAGGCCATTATTTTGGTAGGTTAATTTTGTCTTTTTTTTTCCCCTTGTGTCAGAAAGAATTCCAGCACAGAGGAAGAAACACAACACATTGGATGTCTCTCTAAAACAGTGATCACAGGTAATTAATAGTTTCTCTGATTGATTTGTGCTAAAAAGAACAGAGTACTGAGTTTTTTCTTCCACATACCTGAGGTGAACCTTGAAAGGAGGTGGGGATGGCAAGAGTCAGTGGTTAGAAGGAAGGGAATTCCAGGAACTGAGTTTGAAGTATCTATGCATAGGTATAAAAGTAAGAGTTGAAAAATTGTATATGAAGAACAAACAGACAAATTTTACTTTATTGGGATGTAGAGTGCATTAAAGGGGAAGAATTTTAAGTAAGTCTGGAAAGATGGGTTAGAGCCAGATTTCCAAGAAATGTATATCATATCCTAGTAGGTAGCCTTTCAAGTCAAGTGAGCAAGCATTTATTAAACCCTTACTATGTGCTTAGGCACTGTGCTAAGCTCTCGGAGTACAAAGAAAGCCAAAAACAATCTCTGCCCTTAAGAAGCTCAGATTTTAATGGGGATGACAAGTGACAAATATGTACGTACAAATATGCAAAGTGTAAATGGGAGACAAACTCAGCATTGAGGGGGATCAGGAAAGGCCTCTTGAAGAAAGAGATTTGAGTTGACTTGAAGGAAGCCAGGAGGTGGAGACAAACAAGTATAACATTACAGACATGAGAGACAGTGAGTGTCAGGGCACTAAGTACAGATAAGGGGTGTTGTGTGCAAGAGTTAGTAAGAAGGTAAGCCAAGATGATGGAATAGCTGGAAGAAGTATGGCCTAACTTTGCCCCAAAATTCCTCCAATCAAGTTTTGATTGAGAAATCAAGGAAAATGTTACAGGGAGTCATTTTTCTAGTCTAGGATAGCACAGGGGAACAGAGGAGTCTGCAGACACTAGGGACAGGCTGTTGCCAGTGACATGGGGCTTAGGATGACCAGATAACAGGACAGACATATCAAGGAATCAAGAGACTATTAAAGTTTAGATATCAGGACAGATGCACCTAAGAAGTATGGGGAGATAAAATTCTATAGCAGGAAAGTCAGTTAGGCATGGCTACTACCTGACCAGAGCTAGGAGACAGCGATAAGCCCTGAGGTCAGGACTATAATTTCAAAAACAAACAAACCCTCAACTCCCAGGAATATGACAAGCATCCAGGCCTTCCCCATCCCACCCCAAAAAGGAACTTTCCATTTTCGGGTGGACATCCCATTTATTCTCTATAAAAGCTTTTGCTTTCCTTCTGTTCTGGGAGGAGGATGTTTCTAATTCACCTCCTTCCCAGGGGTAAAGTCTTTGACTTACCCCTCGATTGCTTTCTCTAGTGCCAAATAAAAGACCACTTTAATTCTAATTGGGTTGTGTGCAAGAGTGTAATTCTTTACAGAGGAATACCTAAGGACCCCCACATTTTCCCCATGACACCAGGAACAGCCAGCCATGTGGAGCATGCTAGTTCAGGGAGAGGCCATGAACCAGCTCATGAATAGGTCCCAAATCCATCAGAGAGGGAACAAAATTCATGCAGGGTTCAAGAACAGGTGCAAACTGGTAGCTCTGTTGCTCACTACCCAGTTCTAGGTCGCAGATCCAGGACAGAATAATCAAGGGATTTGCCCCTACAGGTTGCATTCCAGGGTAAGGAGCAGTCCTTGGACTTACACTGTATACTTAGCAAGAAGCAAGTTCAAAAGCAAGCTCTGATCCCAGGAGAGGAGTAGGATTTCAGTTCTAGACTCCAGCCCAGTACAAAGCTTGCAGTGCAATAACCAGGGCAGAAATTCCAGAACAAAGGGGAGCCTGCCATTCTGTAACTTTGAACCAGCAGAGCTTTCCAGGTGCCTGATAGTGGCTGAATTCAGCAGCAGTCTGCTGGAACCCAAATTGGGGCAAATTCACAGATGTGTTTCTTAGACAAAAGCCTTGGTCAGGAACTTGCAATGTTCAGACCAGAAGGTAGAAGTCAGACTTTACCCTGGGCCAGACCACTTTGGAAGCACTCAAAATTTGCAGGTTCCCAGCATGAGCTGTTCTGAGATCCTGAAATAATACACTTATTTCCAAGAAAGCAGCAGCAGAAACAGTCCAAACATTCTCTCCAGTAGTGCCAGAAACCTGCCCTATCATAAAGACTGAAGTCAAGAAGTAGGCAGGAAGAATAAGCAAACAAAAAGAATCCCACTATAAAAAAATCATTATGGTGACAGAAATGCTTCAGACAGAAACTCAGAAGAGAATGACTCCAAAACATCTATAAGTAAAGCCACAAAGAAAGATGCCGCTTGAGCATTTCAGTGAGAATTCCCAGAAGAGTTTAAGCAAGTGTTGTCTTTTTTTTCAAAAGTTAAAAATACTTTTATAAATGAAATGAGACTACCATAGGAAAAAATTGGAAAGTAAATGAGGGGACACCTAGGTGGCACAGTGGATAAAGCACTGGTCCTAGATTCAGAAGGACCTGAATCCGGCCTCAGACACTTGATACTTACTAGCTGTGTGACACTGGGCAAGTCACTTAACCCCCATTTCCCTGGGGGGAAAAAAAGTAAATGAGAACTCTAAAAGAAAGAAATCAGAAAGGGAATTAATAGCTTGCCACAAGGGGTACAAAACCTTAACCAAGCAAAAAGACTGAAAAATTAGAAGAAAATATAAATTATCTCAAAAAAACCACTGACCTGGAAAGTAGATCAAAGAGATATTATTTAAGAATCATCTGCCACCTGTAAGCCATAACCAAAATAAAGCCTAAACTAAAAACAAAAATCATATTTCAAGAAATCTTAAAACTGTACAGATCTCTTAAAACCAGAGGGCAAAGAAGAAATAAAATCCACCAATCACATCTTAAAAGAAACCCCAAAATGATGTGCCCCCACCCAGTCTTGGGGGGGAAGCTGGTTAAAATCACTGATAAATTCAGCAAGAGCTTAGGCTTTTAAAGATTTATTAAAGCTTGGATCTATTCAGTATAGCCAGAGAGACAGAAACCTTTCCTTTCCTAGCAGCCCATGTGAAATCCTGCCACCAACCTGACGTCCCGAACAATAAGGGAGACTCCTGTTCTCCCTCTCTCGCCACACGCCTCTTCCTCCCCCAAAAAGAGACTCAGGCAACCCCCTAAACTCTGCTTCCTAGTTCCTCTCTCCCTCCCCAAAAAGGGAGGTCCTTCAAGCAGATTGGTTGAGAGTGGTCTCTTACTGATGTCAATAGTACTCTACCTCCGAGAACCAGGTGTGGTCTATATCCAATCACCCTTAAGTAGGTACTTAGTCAGTTTCTCATTCTCACCCAATTCAAACAATACTAAACCAATCAGGTGGGACCCCTGGGAGTCTGCCAAATTCCATTATTTTATCACTTTCCCCCTCCCCCTTTGCTGTGTTTCATTAAGAAACAATTGTTTCCTTAATGAAGCAATAGCATTAGATACTTATGACTAACAAAGTAAAGGGAATGAAAAGAGAGAAAAGAAATTGAGCTAAACATTAACAAAGGCTAAAGGGGGCACTCCCCTTTTAGCAGAAAGACATTACAAACAGGAAAACTAAAGGGGGCACTCCCCTTTAGTAAGTGGACATTATAAACAGTGTTTACAATGGGGAAAAGGAAAACAGAAAAATGTCCATTTAACTCTTTGGAAGTCTTTTCTCAGATGATTCTTGGGATGTCCTCTGGGTATAGTTGTGGAATGAAAGTCTTTCAGGTGTGGATGCTGAAGATCAACTAACAAGTCTCAGCTGTAGAGTTTTGGATGTGGTTTTAAAATCCTTCAGGTTGGGGCAGCTAGGTGGCACAGTGGATAGAGCACCGGCCCTGGAGTCAGGAGTACCTGAGTTCAAATCCGGCCTCAGACACTTAACACACACTTACTAGCTGTGTGACCCTGGGCAAGTCACTTAACCCCAATTGCCTCACTAAAAAAAAAAAAAAAAAATCCTTCAGGTGTTTCAGATGCTGGTAATCAACTGGAAAAGTTTCTTACAAAATTGAGCTTAACACAACTCTGAATAGCTTTACCAATAATCAAATCAAATAATGAGAGTTCTCAAAAACATGTCTTAGGAAATACAGAATCTTTTAGAGATTTTACAATTATTTTCCAGTTGTTACACATGAAACATATAATAAAAACAAAAATTGAAACATTCTCTAAAACTTAATATTACTGCATATCCCCCCTGTGGGGAATAAATTGAGAAGACAATTGTGATATTAATTAAGAAAATAATTTTTTTCCAAATCTTCGTTTCATCACTTTTTGCATCATCCGCCTAATTATCCTCATGCCATTATGAGAAATTATAGGATGTAATATAATTGGTAGCAGATGTCAAGGCCAAATCCAACATTGTGTTTATCATGACACCTGAGTTAATTATGGGGGTAACCATAAAAGAACAGAGAAATAACTGAGTCAGGCTTAATCAGATGCATAGAATTGAGATGTCCATAACATCAGGCATGTATAAGGGGGAATTGAAGTTAGGTGTCAAATGAGATGGCATAGCACAGCCATCCATTGCCATGTAGGGGAAAATTAAACCAAAAGAATCAAACCTCGATTCTTGCCAATAGCTGTTCTCTCAGCCTTTCCCAAAGCAGTGCACTACCTAAACTTCTTGTGTGTCTCCCCTTCTGTGACAGTTCAATGCCTGCTCTTGTATGTATTCCTCTCATGGATGAAGGCAATTAGTGTCTTAAATGGTAAATTCCCATAATCCAAGTCTCATATGGATTTAAAATTGAGGCTAATAATTATCACAAAAAATGTGAATTTGCTTTGACTCAGAATATGTTACAATGTGCAATAATTCCAAATAATAATATTTTTTGGTAAAAATAGTATTTCTAGAATTAATTTACACTTGTTATGGTAATCAATTTACCAAGGAAATACTTTATATAGTTTGATCAAATAATCAGTTGGAAAAACAAAACAATTTAGAAGAACAAAATACACATAGAAGAATAAAAAACAATGAAATGAGAGGAAGAACAGGAGTTCCCCTTGTCATTCAGGACATCAGCTTGGTGGCAGGATTTCACATGGGCTGCTAGGAAAGGAAAGGTTTCTGTCTCTCTGGCTATACTGAATAGATCCAAGCTTTAATAAATATTTAAAAGCCTAAATAAACTCTTGCTGAATTTATCAGTGATTTTAGCCAGCTTCCCCCCCACTCAAGACTGGGGGGTGGGGGTGGGGCAGATTAGAACCCATATTTAGATTTTTAAACAACACAATGAAAACTGTCAGGAATATTATAGCCAAAATTCTGAACTTCCAGATCAAAGAAAAATATTGTAATCAGTCAGAAAAAAATCAATTACTGTAAATCTAGTCAGAATCACATGATTTAGTGGCCACCATGATAAAGGAGTGTAGATCTTAGAATAGGGTAGTTCAGAAGGCAAAAGATATAGATTAACAATCAAGAGTAACACCCAGAAAAACAGAATAATCCTGTAAGAGGGAAATGGATTTTTAATGAAACAGAGGCCTTCCAAGCATTCCTGATGAAAGGACTAAAAATGCACATAAACTGTGAAGTGCAAACACAGTCATTGAAAGAAACTCAAAAAGGTGAACATGTTCGAGCACTCATAAGTGACTAAACAAGAATAACTGTTTACATTCTAACATGGGAAGATGATATATGTTTCTCCTTAGAACAACAATTATTCTTGGTTCCAAGATGGATTCTCATGGTAAATGACCCAATTTATAGTGACTATTAAATCTAGTTCTCTAATTTTGTTGATTTATGAAGATTGGTGCCCTGAGGAAAAGGTAGTTATGCATCTGTGTCCTGTGGGCAAATTCATTATTCCTGGTGGCTTTTTCATATGCAACTGAGCTAATCACACCCTCAGATTTCATACTGGGGTTGGAATGTTCATTTATATCACACTATTACAAAAAGGTATCAATTTTTAAAATGTTAAAACCTCTGATTTTAGTGATAACTGTGTTGAAAATTATTTACTAAATTATTATTTCGATACCAGTTTTGAGTAAGCATATATTAATTTATGTTATTATACTAGTAAACTATTGACCATGTGTCTCTCTATCTTCTCACGGTCTCAGGTTGAGTGGTGGAGAAGGCAGAGAATTTCAGCATGCCAGTTAGTGTCAGCAAGAGAAAAGCCCCAAAGAGACTCATGTGGTCTCCCAGAGAAATAGCATATGGCCTCAAGGAGACCCAAGGGAGAGCACAAGAGAGACAGACACCATGTGGTCTCAGAAAGCCAAGAAAGAGAGCTTGAGAGAAACCATGTGGTCTCAGAGAAGCATGAAAGACCTAGAAGACACCTCAGAAGCCCTCCTGTGGCATCTCTCAAGGGCTTTTTTTATCCTCTTTTGATAGAGGTGGGTCATTATACATTGATCAAAACTAATTGGGTCGGGGCAGGTAGGTGGTGCAGTGGATAGAGCACTGGCCCTGGATTCAGGAGTACCTGAGTTCAAATCCGGCCTCAGACACTTAACACTTACTAGCTGTGTGACCCTGGGCAAGTCACTTAACCCCAATTGCCTCACTAAAAACAAACAAACAAACAAAACCTAATTGGGTCATTATACATCAAACAAATCTAATTGGTTAACATTATTCAAATCTATTAGTTGATGTGACTTCAAGGTGGTCTATATTATAATGAACTCTAGAGATGATGTTAGGGAAAGAAATGCAAAAGCCCCTCACTCAAGTTGCTTAGAGCAAAGTAGGTTATCTAGGTGTGGTTCAAACCCCTCAGTCCTTCAGCAATCTAGACAAAAGAATCTATCTCTATTCCTTTTGTTCCCTTGGGTTTATCCCAGATGAGATTAGATGAAGTCTCAAGAAGAACTCAAATTTTGGGAGTGGAGGAGAGCAAGGACTGATCCCTTGGTCCCCCAAGAAATCAATTATTAATAATTCTCTTCTCACAGAACTGAGAAGTCATTAGATTTGGCAAATAATAGTCAATGGTCACCTTGAAGAGTGCCTAGCTCGGTGCCTAGCATGATTCTTTCCATGTAGTTTGCACTTAATATATATTTGTTGAAATAAGTTGAAAAGAAGCATTTGAGAGAAAGCTATTGTATTTGGAGAAGCCGTTAACTGATGGCAGCAAAGTAAGGGCCCAAAAATGATAGTAAAGATCAAGGAGTAAGCCAACTCCTCCTGATGGTCCAATGAGTAGAAGGGAAGATTGACTGACTATGGAGAGGATGACAAAGAATGTGTCATCAGGGGAAAGTCAGGTTTTAGTCAAGCTCGAAGGCAGAATTAGGAATAGGAGGCAACACAGTAGAGTGAAATGACCATTGCTTTTGAATTTGGGGAACCTGGGTTCACATGTTATTTAATCTTCCTGTAAAATTAGGGGGTTGGATTAAATGGCTTTTGAGCTCACTTCTAACTCTAAATTATAAGTTTAAAAAGAAAAGATGAAGACAATGCAACCAGGTGGGTCAGTGGATAGAGTGCTGGAGTCAGGAAGAGCTGAGTTCAAACACCACCTCAGACACTTAAATAGACAGTCTATGTCCCTCAGCCTCAGTTTTCTCATATGTAAATTGGAGATAATAATAACACCTACCTTCTGAGGTTGTTGTAAGGATAAAAATGAAATAATATTTGTAAGGTGCTTTGTAAACCCTAGCATGCTATATAAGTGAAAGCTATTTTTATTATTAGAATGAAAGCGGGGAATTAAAAAAAATTTTGAATTTTTAAAAAAGAATGAAAGGGAGATCTCTTGACAGAGAAGTGATAGACTAGAGTTACTGAAAGAGATATACATTTTTCAGACAAGAAAAATGTATGGATTTGTTTTGCTTGATGGTTATTTGTTAAAAGGGAGGGATCTTGTGTCTGTGTGTGAACAGAGTGATGGTAATCCCCCCCCCCAAAAAAAAAGAAGAAAGAAAGCACCAATGCAACTCTTTTTTACAAAAATGCACAGAAGAGCATAGAAAGAAGTTCAAAAGAAGACACAGACAAGCAAGGAGGCTTTGGAACTAATCAGCCAAACCTTGTGTCTATATAAAAACCCAAGATATACATACTAGAGACTCAAGTTTTACGTGTTATCATCCTTTTCTATTTTTCTTTCTATATAGAAAAGTTCATGTTGTTGTTTGTCATGGTTAAAATAACAAAACAAATTTAAATCCTGGATGAAAATGAATGAAAGGGAGTTTATTTACAATAGTGCCTGAGTTCTAAATGGCACAAAAGAAGGGGAAGGCCGGGAGCATAGGGCTAAGGAGCCCTGGTGGATGAAGACAAAATACAACAGGGGTGGGGAACAGATGCAAAGGATTTATGCCTTTGATAAAAACTGTTCTTGAGAAAAGGACAAGGATATTTGTGTTGTGTTCCTATTCTTACCCCCGGCCACCCTTTCTCTTAGGATGAGGAACCAGGCAGATATAAGCTCAATCAATATCATTTCAGATTGGCAGCTCTAGGTCAAATTTAAAATATTTCTTCTAATACTGGTGTACCATAAGCTCTAACCCTGATCCTATACAGAAACCCATGAACGCCCACTCCTCTCAATAAAAATACAAAGGGAAAGAATTCCAAGTACCACAGTTGTGCTGTTTCTCTAAGTTTCAAATGGATTCCCTACCTACAAACATTCCATCCATTCTCACTGTATATGCTTTTCACCAGGCAAAGATTGGTCATCAGAGTCCCTTCCCCAAAATAAACCCCCTTCCCACCATTTGGCTTCCTTAAATACCCTGGTACAAGTGCCATTCTAGTCAGTATTCACTAAAGTAGGCAGCTTTCGACAGCCTAAACACCACAGAAAAATCTCAGGGAATTTCCCAGGTGAATTTGCACATGGTATACAAAGTTTCACCTGTTGCTTCTAAACAGGAAAGCAGCCAGGCTCTCCATATGCCCAGTGAATGCAAGGTTTGGGAGAGTAAACCAGCAAGAATTTGCAAAAGTCACTCCTTGCATATGTAAGGAATTAATTGTGATTTGGGGTTTTTATAACCCTATTTTTGCTTCATTATGGTCAGACTAAAAAAAAAAGTGTAAGCTTGAAAGGCCTAAGAGAGGATGGGTGTGTACTTTGGGAGATAATTTGGTCAGATTGTAATTGGGACAGCCCATGTGGATGTGCTGAGCCAATTGGAGACTCAGCATGACTAAGAACTGCCTCTTCCAGAGGGAGAGACAGTTAAAGGCAGTTAGAGAATGTTCTGAGAGAAACGAGGAAGGAAGGTAGACAGTTAGAGGAGCTGCTGGTGTTTGACCTTCAGACAAAAACAGAAGAGACTGCAAGCTAATTCTCCTTAGAGCTACAAATTTCGGGTGGTGGTGAGTTTGTGGTTTTTGAGGCAAAGCTAGCTCTTTGGAGCTGGCTGGGCTGAAGGCAGGTTTGGGGTCCCTGGGGCCTTTTTGCCCCAGAGATTCAGATATTGTTCCTAACTTTATTAACCTCACTTGTGTTTTAAATTTTTTCCCATTAATAAACCTGTTTTGTTTTTGAAAGATGCTGTTTCTTTTTTTACCCCAATACTACGACGAGCCACCCAATTAACTCTTCCCTTACTAAATCTGGCCCTTACACATAGTACCTACTAATCCACTGAATTCTGTTCAGCCAGTGGTTCTATGCATGAAAAGGTTCTTAGTATCCACTTTGTTACTATCTTCTTTTGGCTATGTTATTATAGTACCCTCCTAGGAAATTAAATGCCAAAGTTTTGATGGTAGATATTAGGAAAGAAGAATATCATTATTTACACTTATATCAGGGGTTCCATATAATTCTGGAAACTTTTGCCTCCCCAAGTTCAATGTGGTATGTTTTGGGTAATTGTAATTATATAAATATGGTTTGAGCCCTCATCCAGTGCATTCTCTACCAAGAAATCAAACAGGAAGCAGAAACCAAACAGCAAAGCATTTAAAGGAAAAAGAATAGCAAGGTAAAAAATAGAGAAAATCAAGCAATATAATTACCACCCATGCTACCAGCAGCAAGTCTGACCCAAGGACACAACACAGGATTACAACAAAGTTGGTGTAACAACAACTTTCCTCTTTCTAGTGCCATGAAGATGCAGCTCCAGGTCATGGAAATTTGGTCTGACCAAGACAAACATCCAGGAAGCTGCAGGCCCTCAGGAGCAAAAGCCTGCCAGGGGCCATACCCTGTAACATCAGTGCTGCCAGGCTCTGAACTGCTAGTGCCTGAGAGGACAACCTTGTAGCACCATCACAGCTGGAGCTAGCAAAAGCACTAGCAGAACCAGTGCTGAGGTGAACAACACTGTAACATCAGTGCTGCAACACTCTGAATTATTAGTGCCTGACCAAAGGACTAAGGAACAGAGGAAGCAGAGCAAGACACAAAGACAGAACACTGGGCACAGGGTGGGGGATTGGGGTGGGGAACTATTCATCATTTTACTAAGCTTTGGGGAAAGCATAGCATTCAGTTGGGGCCAGTTCTGACCACCCAAACATCTAAAATGGTGAATTGTGAATTGCCTAGAATAGGAGAAGGCTGAAATCCTTTGAGATCCAGCCCCTAAGGAAACCATAATCAGTGGGAATGGAGTAAAAAAAGTGAGTGGTAGGAGAAAATAAGGGGGAGAAAAGGCTAAAATGATCAAAGCTAAGAAAGAAAACTCAAAGACTTTAAATATAAACAGATAAATCAATAGAATAAACAGTAACAACTGAAGGAAATATTGCTTTCTGATTTAGTAAATTAGTTCAGACATCCATGAATAAATATTTCAGAAAAAAGGAAAATGATCTAACACTTGATAAGATAGGAGACCCTGTGAAATTTGAGGCAAGCACAGAATTGCAATGTGTTTTTCCTCAGTGGTTCAAAAGAGAAATGAGAGTTATGAGAATAGAATTTTGACTTCCACAGCAAAAATAATGAGCATAATAGAACAATTGGAAATCTGCAATGGCAAGCCTTACCAAAGAAACAAAAGAGAACAATAGATTGGGAATATAAATACACAAAAGTAAAGGATAATCTAGAAGAGAAGCAAAATGCAATAACATTAAAAGAAAATATGCTCACTGTACAAGCAAAACATACCAATCTCAAAGATAGGATGTATAAAGATATTATTTGTGAGAATAGACCCCAAAATATGAAATAGTTTTAGAAAGAAATTTATCAGGTTGTTTGGTAGAGAAGAAAAGAGGTGTGGCTCCCCCTCCTCTAGAAGGTTTACATTATATAGGATTTAGACAAGGGTGCCCACACACAAACTACATGGTTAAGCAAAGTTATTAAGAGGCCAACTTAAAAGCAAGGTAGATTGACATAGATATGAATTACTATAAACATTCAATAAAATTTTGGTGAAGCCAAAACACAAGGGATCCCAAAATACAAGCTTGAGAGGACCCATCACAAGTCCTGGGTGTGGTAACCCAAAACAAGAATGCTTTGGGTGGATCCAGGACCAGGGGGAACCTAACATGCCTTGTAGCTATCTCCAGCATTCCTAGAGAGTTGCCAGGCAACATTCTGGATGTGTACAACCTTTAATTATATAAGGTTGGATTTCAACAATATAATATTTTTCCCCAAACAATATAATAAATACTTTTTCCCACAGAGTCAACCTAAGGATCATAAGTCTCCAAGAACATGACAGTATAAAAAGCCTCAACACCACAATGAAGAAAATAAAACCCAAACCCAAGACTGCAAAGTCCAAGACACATGGTGGTTAAGTGTAACAATTCAATTCAGAAGCAAGAAAGTTTTACTGAGGGAAAATATTAATAATATGAAAGGGGCAGTCAGGAAGATGCACACAGGATAACCTACTGGGATCCTAGGTAGAGATAGGCACCCCAAATAGGCAAAAAGAGGTAGGTTTTGCTATGGTTTTTCTCTAGGTCAAACAGAACCATCCACTGAGAGAAAGAAGCAGGAAGTTTAGACCTGAGAATTGTCCTTCATTTAGTAGGGCAGGGAGAGTAATGAATTCCTTACGCTACCACATTGGGGAATTGCATTTCACCAGTGGGGAAGGAAATACATCCTAGACAAGTTATACTACAAAGTGAGGAAGACATCTTACCCTCACAGTTCCATCCCCCTGCAACTTTCTTTGTCTCACTACTGCTCTAATTTGCCTTTGAAGCTATTGTTTGCTACTCTCCATTGAGTGGCAGCTTTCATCCATTGCCAAGGCCAAAAAGGGGAAAGAGGTATTGACCTTTTGTGAAACTGCACAGAGCCAACAAGCTTGGAAGTGATAATCAATATACTTTTTTTTCAATCTTAATAGTATTTTTTTTCAGTTACATGTAAAGATAGTTTTCAACCTTTGTTTTTATAAGATTTTTAGTTCAAATTTTTTCTCCCTCCTTTCCCTCCCCTCTCCCTAAGACAGAAAGCAATCTGATATAGGATATATATGTACAATCACATTAACCATATTTCTGCATTAGTCATGTTTTGAAAGAAGAATCAGAACAAAAGGGAAGTGGGCAGCTAGGTGACACAGTGGACAAAGCACTGGCCCTGGATTCAGGAGGACCTGAGTTCAAATCTAGACTCAGACACTTGACACTTACTAGCTGTGTGACCTTGGGCAAGTCACTTAACCCCCATTGCCCCACAATAAATAAATAAATAAATAATGATTTTAAAAAATGTATATATATTTCTGCATTAGTCATGTTGTGAAAGAAGAATCAGAACAAAAGGGAAAAACCTCAAAAAATAACAACGAAAAAGTAGAAATAGTATGGTTGTGAGAAAATAATGGGTTTTGGAGGTCCCAGAGGCCACCCATAGGGAACCTTGCCTGATCTCTTTCAGAGCCAGCCCAGAGTCAGTAAAGTTGGAGAGACAATAGAGATTAAAACCACACCTACCTGAAAGCCTTTCCCCACAGAGGGTCTGTCCTCTGAACTCTGACCTCAGCACGTACTGCTCATTTTAATATGGACCATCCTCAAGTCCAGTAAACCAATAGATTTGAATGATGCTATCCAATTAGCTTTGAGCAGTGTGTAAGGGCCGCCTCTCCTCCAGACCACAGGGAGCTTATGCTCTCTCACACTCTCTCTTGGCTGGGATGCTGGAAGAGGCAGCTACATGCCCCACCCCACCCATCTCTATCCTAGGTAATGTAGGACTTCTGAACTGTCAGAGTCATGTGCTCTCTCTTTAGTAACATTTAATATGATTTAATAAATGCTTAATGTCAAAGACTGGTTTTAATTTATATAACTCTAATTTATAAATAGCAATATATTAGAAGCCCCAGCTAAGTTCCCTAAAACCTAGAACAGAGAACAGAGATATTTTTTCAAACAATGCATGGTTCAATCTATGTTCAGATTCCACAGGTTTGGGTTTTTTTTTCTGAATGTGGAGAGCATTTTCCATCATGGGTCCTTTGGAATATTGTCTTGGATCATTGTATTGTTGAGAAGAGCTAAATCTATCACAGCTGATCATCCCATAATGTTGCTGTTACTGTGTACAATGTTTTCCTCTTCTGCTCACTTCACTAAGCATCTGTCCACTTAAGTCTTTCCAGGTTTTTCTGAAATCTGCCTGCTTATCATTTCTTTTTCTTTTTCTTTCTTTTTTTTTTTTTTAAGTGAGGCAATTGGGGTTAAGTGACTTGCCCAGGGCCACATAGCTAGTAAGTGTTAAGTGTCTGAGGCCGGATTTGAACTCAGGTACTCCTGAATCCAGGGCCGGTGCTCTATCCACTGCACCACCTAGCTGCCCCTGCCCATCATTTCTTATAGCACAATATATACCACAACTTCTTCATCCATTCCCCAATTGATGGGCATCCCCTTGATTTCCAATTTTTTGCCACCACAAAGAGAGCTGCTATAAATATTTCTGTACATGTGGGTCCTTTTCCCTTGTTTATGATCTCTTGGGATACAGACCTAGTAGTAGTATTACTGAATCAAAGGGTAATCAATACACTTTTAACTTTTTATTAAAAAGGACACTGCTGGGGGCAGCTGGGTGGCGCAGTGGATAAAGCACTGGCCCTGGATTCAGGAGCACCTGAGTTCAAATCCAGCCTCAGACACTTGACACTATCTGTGTGACCCTAGGCAAGTCACTTAACCCTCATTGCCCTGCAAAAAAACTCCAAAAAAAAATAATAAAGAGTGGCTCTTTAAAAAAAAAAAGGACACAGCTCATATATAAAAAGGATGCTCAAACAAATGACAAGACCTTTTTTCACTTGACTTGTTCTGCTTATCAACAGAGAATCCCCTAGCCTTTATGCCTAACTGAGTTAGGATAAGTAAATTCCTTTCCTCCAGAACCTTGAATCTGAGCCCAGCATATTACCTTAAAGATGTGATAAGCCTCAAGGAGGCACCTGATAACAATGGCAGGAGAGGGTCAAAGCTGATGACCTTTGTCCCACACTCCAATCACCATTCCTTTTGACCTGTCTAGAGCTATTGACATTGCTAACCATTCCCTCCTCCTAGAAACTCTTTTTACTCTGGGTTTTCTTGACACTGTATTCTCCTGATTCTGCTCCTACCTGTCCTACCACTTCTCAGCTTCCTCTGCTGGATTATCATCTGTATCCCACCCCTTCTGTGTGGGTGTATCCCAAGACTCTGTCCTAGGCTTTGACCTCTTCTTTCTCTATGCTGTCTCAGTGATCTCATCAGTCACCATGGGTTCGATTATTATCTCTCTGTATATGACTCACAAAATTACATATCCAGTCCTCATCTCTCTTCTGGGCTCCATTCCCACATCATCAAATTCTTGTTGTACCTACCTCAGTATAGCATCTACCCAGATGCCCCGTAAGGCATCTCAAATTCAAAATGTCTCAAATCTGACCCATTGTCTTTCCTCCCAAGTTCAGTCTTGATTTCCCTATTTCTCTAAAGAGTACTATGTTTGGGGCAGCTAGGTGGCAGAGTGGATAAAGCACTGGTTCTGCATTGAACCTGAGTTCAAGTGTGGCCTCAGACGCTTAACACTTACTAGCTGTGTGATGCTGGGAAAGTCACTTAACCCTCATTGCCCCACAAAAACAAAAACAAAAACAAAAAACCCTAAAAAAAATAAATAAATAAGAGGGGGCAGCTAGGTGGTGCAGTGCATACATAAAGCACTGGCCCTGGATTCAGGAGGACCTGAGTTCAAATCCAGAGTCAGCCATTTGACACTTACTAGCTGTGTAACCTTGGGCAAGTCACTTAACCCTCATTGCCCCGACCAAAAAAAAAACAAACAGAAAAATCGTACTATGTTCTCCCAATAACCCAAGATCTGAACCTTAAGGTCAACCTCAACCATGTCTCATATCTTTTTCTCTCCTCTCATACAACTACCATCTATAGGGCCTTCAGGCCCTTATCATTTCTCACTTGGTGTACTGCAATACCCTACTAGGTTTCCCAGTCTTCAATCCAGCCTTCATTTTATGAAGAGGCCCAGACTGGCCTGTCTTTCTTCTCCATGTGGGCCCTATTACTGACTTTCTGGACTTTAAAATCTTAGGAAGAAAAGATAATAAAAGTGATGAAGAAAGCAGTAGTGATAAAAATGAACAAAACATCTTCATTTGAATTAGAAGTGACATTAAAAAAACTCACTGTCAGCATATTTTTATAGGATGGTTTTTATGGTCGTTATTATGCCTGGGATTTTTTTCCCCTTTTAAAGAGATCTCATTGAAAACATACCTCAATCCTTTCATGGGAGATGCAAGGGACTATGGGTATGTAATGTTGTATGTGCTGTCAAATGGGTTGATGTATGAGTTGGTTTTGCTGAAAACCCCTTTTTAATGTGTAATAAAAGGGAAGGTTGGCTTGGAAGGGGAGGTGGACTGTTTATGTTTGGGAATGAATGTGATATAAAAACAAATATTCAAATGAACATTTGAATTCTTGATATTGAAGTTCCTTCAGTGGTACATATCATAACCTGCCCATTTTAAACAACTTTTGTCTCTATTCTCCCATAAGTTTGCAATAGGAGGAATCCCAAAGTGATATGAATCCATATCAGTAAAACTTTACAAAAATGCCAGAAGGAACTATCATTTTAGGGAGGGGACCCATAGTCTGAGGTCATTTCTATCTAGACCATACAGTGATTAGTACTAGCATACTAAATGCTTGACTTAACAGTGACATACATATAAGTTCCTTAAACATTCACTACACCTGTTTTAAAAAGCACAGAACTCTTAGTTAGAATATTTTAAAAGGCTCCTATTCCTTACATCCCTCCCACCTCTTCCATTTTCTGCCTCTTTGCCACATTTCTGGGCTCCAAGTATGACAAACAAGCCAATTGAGATTGTTTTGAGAGTAAAGTTGTGGTTACTTGGTGACAATCTAAGAACACATAACTGAATATCACTTCTATGATGGCAATACACACCCCTTCTGCTGCTGAGACCACACCCATTTCCCTGCTTTTGCCTTAGGCTGCTGATTCAGTTAGATTTTTTTTGAGGAAAAAGTGCTCCAAAAACTGAAGTCAATGAAACTCTTAAAAAGAATGATGATTTCAAAAGATTCCTAAGGCTTAAATTAGTAAAAAATCAATCTGACACCATGGTTTGTGTTTATGTTGGTATTCTATCATCACCTTCCTCTCTTCCTATCCCACCCCCCACCCAAAACACACAGCACCTCCAGTATTTAGGTAGAGTATTTGTTGTTGTTCAGTCCTTCAGTCCTGTCTGACTCTTTGTGATCCCATGGACCATACTGTCCATGGAGTTTTCTTGGCAAGAATACTGGAGTGGTTTGGGGGCAGCTAGGTGGTGCAGTGGATAAAGCACCGGCCCTGGATTCAGGAGGACCTGAGTTCAAATCCAGCTTCAGACACTTGACACACTTGCTAGCTGTGTGACCCAGGGCAAATCACTTAACCCTCATTGCCCTGCAAAAAACAAAACAAAACAAACAAACAAACAAAAAAGAATACTGAAGTGGTTTGCCATTTCCTTCTCCAGTGGATTAATGCAAACAGAGGTAGAGTAAGGCCTTATCAAACCAGCTGTGATAAACCAGGCAGCCAAACTTTCCAAAGAAGAAAGATAAAGCAAATCATAATTTCAGTTATTTATCATTTAGGAAGCTAAGTGTGTAAAATATGTTTCAGGTTCCCAAAATAAATGCTTAAAATACTAAGCTTTAAACATAGCATAAAACTTTGGGGATTCCTTTGAAAAATGGATCCTTATTTTAAAAAATAAACATCTAATTTGTTTGAAAACAAATAAATCTGAGTCAATTCTATAGTAGTGTCAAAGAGAAACAGCATTAAAATGGGGGTTAGAGACCCAAGTTGTAGTCCTGCTGGATCTACAAATCCTTGGAGAAGTTATTTAATCTCTTTGGGTTAAAGAGATTAAATTTCTTTTGTTAAAAAAAAAAGTTGGGGAGAGACTAAGTAACCTCTAAGTTATTTTATAAATAAAAAATTCTATGATCTTGTAAACTGTGGCAAATGCTCTCTTGGGGGAATCTCTCTTTCCCCAAAGGGGAAGACCAGAGATCACAAAGGCCCTTTTTCCTAAAAGGGAAGGAAACCAGAGAAAGACAATGCCTGTGAAATTAAAGAAAGATTTTATTAAGCAGGAAGAAAACTTAAAGTGTGTATGGGTACCATCCAGCTATGCAGTTTAAACAAAGGCAGGGAAGGAATTTGGAAGGGAAGGTGGGCTGTATTAAAATGAAGGGCTGAGTATCTCTGTACCAGACTACCCATATCTTTAGGTTATGAATTCAGAATGGGAGTGACCCTGGGACTGAGAAATTAGCTCTCCTCAGACTACCCCCAACCTCCTGCTACCTAGACAAAAGGCTGTTAATTTAATCTTATCTAGAAGGAAAAAAACTGAAGGAAGGGGAGAGGAGTCAAGACTTTCAAAGAAGGGGGCAAACAATCTCCACAAGATATTAGTTATTAAATATCATTTCTCTCAATCTATGAATCAGTCCATGTGGCCCTGGGCAAGTCACTTAACCTCTGTTTGCCTCAGTTTCTTTATCTGTAAAATGGGAACTATAATGACACCTCCCAAGATTTTTGTAAGGATCAAAACGAAATAATAATTGTAAAGCACTTAGCACAGTGCCTGGCATATAGTAAGCACTATATAAATATTAGTTATTGTCATTGTTATTAAAGAGAAACATAAAACTGTACTACCATAGGAACGAAACAAATACATAGAAAAATATGCTTGAAGTATTAGTAGGTATTTTGCCTTTGGGGCTTCCCAGGAAGGATTCTGTGAGGAAAACGACTCTTGCTCAATAATTCTCTGGAACTCAGCAGCCGGTGATGTGTCAAAGCCTCATTTATTGTCATTCTCAAGAGAATGGGCAACCCAGTGTGCAGCTGGTGGGTGCAAAGAATGGGGGTTCACAGGCCCCATTTTAACCCCTAGTCCCTAACATGAATGGACCCTCCCCTTTTTCATCACTGGTCCGATTACTGAAGGGTTACAATCTACATGCAAAAACTAGCTAACCAGAACAAAGTATTCCTAACCCTAATTTCCATAATTATTCTTTGGGTTCTTAGCCAATGGGGGAGGTGACACAGGGACATTTCTTCAATCTTCCCTTATATGGACACAGCCCAGGAGAAGACCTAATTGAAACCAGCTCAGGGCTCCTTGAACTATGTGATCTTGTTTGCTGGAGGGGAAAGGAGGGGGACTGAGACCTTTGTCCTCAAACAGGTCCAGAGAAGTGTAATTTTAATGGTGACTGTTACATCCTGTTAATATGAATATATGGGTAACCTGGATTTGATGGAGATACCTTATTATCCAAAAGTATTTTTATGAAACCCTAGATTAATAGGAGCAAAATGTCCTTCAACTGAACTCCAAACTGAACCCAGATAGCTAGCAGATAAAAGACCCTACCTAGTGACTTCTTTTCCCTCAGGATAGTAAGTCCCTATCTTATGGTAACATCTGGGTGTCCTCATCCTTGCCAAACCCTTTTTTGGAATCCCGTAGTCTTATCATGATGCTTCTGTATCCCCTCCATACTTGTTATAACTGAAATTGTTAAACAGCATCATACTATTGAAACTGACAACACCCTGTAATCAGTGGTCTAAAACCATATATACTCTCAGAAATGGGGAGTCTCCGAGCTTCTCTCTTAAAGGAGGGGAGTCTCCACATGATCATGTTGTGTTATCTTTCTTCTTGGGACAAAATATTAAATTGATATTATGGGGTTTTTTCTGTCTGTCTCTGATCTGTTTTTATTTTTTGGTGGGAGATATTATAAGATATTATAATTTCTCTGATATGTTTATTAATTTTGTAGGAGAGATTAAAGATTATTTTCTCTGATTTGTTTGTAGGAGACAGGCAGATACAAAAACTATATTTTAATATTCAACAATTCTTATTAAGAGGAGACCATTACCTATTTCCTCACAGATTCCCAGTCAGGAGCATCCTCTTATCACCACTGTCCAGTCTCCTTGGCCTGTAACTTCAGTTTCACCACTGTCTATAGAAAATATCTCAAACTGTCTCTAGGAAACTGGACATGTTCAACATGGGGAACATCATCTGAGCAGGACCAACTGATGCTCAGTTACCCACTCTTTTTTCACACTCTGAGTTGTGAATACCTTTATACCTGGCTCCTTCCTACCCTTCCAGTCTTCTTACACTTTCCTGTACACACACCCTTTTAACCTCCCATCAATGGAGTAGGCCAGCATCTTCTTCTAACATGAAATACCATCTCCAGGGTCTGTGCCACAACTTCTCACTGGCTGGCTGTTTCCCATGACTGAAATATTCTTTGTTCTCAGACCTGACTCCTTGATTTCCTGGCTTCCTTTAAGACTCAGCTCAACTCCTACCATCTACAGGAGGCCTTTCTAGCCCCATCCTACCCTCTCTTCTAATGCCTTCCCTCTGAGAGTCTCTTCCACTTACATTTTATATATATGATGATTTGCATGCTATCTCCTCTATTAGAATATGAGTAGGCATCTCATTGCTTGCCTTTCTTTGTATTCCTAGCACTTGGCATCATATCTGGCACATAGTAAGCCCTTAATAAATGCTTGTTGATTGACTGACTGACTGAACACAAATGTGAATCCTGCCCTCTACCACCCACTGCCCCTCCTTTCCCATGGGTTAGCAATTCAATTCAGAGATACATGGAGCCACTGACAAATTATATGGCTCAAGAGAAGAGAAAGAAGGCCAGAAGGCATCATAAAGAACCAGGGAAGCTTTGAAAATTACATGTTGAACTTATTATATAGTGTCTTGAAAGTCTTAGCCGTGTAGCTGGCTGAGTTCAAAGTCTTATAGAGAGACCAGCTGTTCAAATGAGAGGCGAAGGTGGCATTGGTTTTCTGCAAGGTTAAGGTTCTGCAAGGTTTAGCATAGTGTTGCTAAAGAATGTTTCCCATAATCCTGTTTTGATCCTATAGCTAAAGTCGGGGCCCAGAATGGTCATTCATGAAACTGGTTTTCATTCTATTGAAGCAAATATACTCTGACCTCCCTCTCTTAGAGCCAGGGAGGCTGTTTCTGGGCTTCAGAATTCTAGAGTACCATGAGGAGTTTGAGATTCTTTTCTCTATTATCATCAGCTTGATTCTCCATGGACTGTATTCCCCTTACCATTAGTCACCAGTGAGTAGAACCCCATTCCATTTAATCACTTAACATCAATTGTGATTATTTCCAGTTTATTCTGTATATTCTTGTTGGTTTGCAAAGTTGTCTCTTCTATCAGATTGTGAGCTCTTTGCAAGCAGAGACTGTCTTCTGCCTTTTTTTTTTTTTTGCATCCTCAGTGCTTAGCACATTGTATGGCACATTTAATAAATGCTTGTTGACTGAATTAGCTTTTACAAAGAGATATTTACTTCAAAGTTATAGCAAAGTACAAATATACACAGATTTCCCCCAACACATAAGGGGCACACTCTCCCCTAACCAACCTTGGTTTTGGAGGAGAATAAGCTCATTTTTACCATAGTTTGTACCTAAAATATCAGTTCAACCAAGTTCAGGTTGAGTTGAGACATGGTTATCAGATGAATCTTCATTTCAGCTACCCTGGGCTGGGTTCTAAAGTTTGCTCTGAAGTTGTATGCAGAAACAAGGATGTTAGGACCCTGGAACACCAATATCTCTTCACCTAAAACAAAGCAACAAATGCTGAGGCAGGCAAAGAACCTTGGATCTATATGGAAATGTCACATGGTAGCCTCAGTGAGGAAAGCCCAAAGCCTCTCCCTTTATAGCACCTTTTCTTGTTGGGTATCATCTGTGAAGGAGTTCAGAAGATCTACCAAGAACACAGCAGGAGAGACAATGGCCAAAGAGACTAGGCCAAGGCCGCCTTAGACTTTATGAAGACCTTTCCAGTCTCAGTTTCACAGACAATTGGAAAAGGCTTCTGCTAACTAAATGATTAGCAGAACCAGTGACAAAATGTCTACCCATAGTCTCTTCAAAGGCATTTCCATTCCCCATCATCAAGGTTCTCTAAGAAGTGGACTCCTCCCTGTCTCCACATGTCGTTGGAAGTCTTTAGTGAATTCAACAGACCCCAATTAATTACACTCTCAAAAGGGCATAACAGATAAGCCTATAGTCAACTAGATGTGACTTAGCCCTTTCAAGGAAGAAAAGCACTAAGAATTTTTAGGAAAGTCCAATGAAGAGGGTGGTGGAAGAATACAAACAACACACACATACATATGTGTGCATAGATGTAAAGATGTATACATACACATATACATACACACATACACACACATATACAGTCACCTTTGGTTGATAAGTTGATTGGTTTTACTTACCTGTATTTTTTCCTCTTATTTTTTGTTATAAGGGGTGACTCTCTAGGTAGGGAAGGTGGAGAGAGATACTGGGAAATGACAGTAATATAAATATGAAAATTAGTGTAATTTTTTAAAAAGTAGCCCATTGACTGTAATCTGACTTGTCTCTTAAACAAACAAAAAAAGAATAACAAAAAAAAAAGAAAGAAAAATCTAACCAATAGCTTCAAATCTGCTCTAATCTTTTCCTCTCTTCTTGGAATTGTACTCCAGTGGCTTCCCATCACCACTAGAATCAAACACAAACTGTTCTGCCATTTAAAGCTCTTCACAACTTCCTAAGTTTCCAGTCTTGCTACACTTTTCTCCTCTTTGTGTACTCTGTGATCTATCCACATTGGCCTACTTCCTGTTCCTCATACCTGAAGCTCCATTTCCCTTCCTGGTACCTGTGCACTCACTTGATTGTCTCCCATGTCTCACCACAGTGCTGTAAATGGTCTAAGCACTTAAAAAGTGATTGTTGATTGCTGATGAGACCAGATCAGATGTGCCAACAAAGGTTTATTATTATGGTTTCAGCACATCATTCTGTAAGCAGTCCCTTCAAGAGCTCCCATTGTTAGTGAGCTGTCAGTTCAACAGCATGTTCACCACACCATCAATAATTTCTAGCAACAATTTGGGCTTATAATTTACCTGGCTACTGTAATGAAAGGGTTCAGTCCAATGCATGAAGTCTAAAACAGGATCATGAGCAAATAGCAAAAAACAGCTATAGCTAAAATGGGCTCCATTTAACACAGTAATTTCCACCTTTAAAATTACTGCAAGACACATTATGTTAAATAGCTCCTTGGCTAGTTCCTTCCCTACATAAATATTAGTACATGCCATTTAGTTGATTTCTACAAAATAGTGTATGGCAGTCATGGTGACATATTCAGAATCCAATTTGATAAGTGTCTCCAAAGCAAGGAGTAAAAACATAAATCATGCCAACAATATCTGGCATCAACATAGTAATTTAGATCTTATAAAGCACTTCCTTTTTTCCTTCCTTCCTATCTTACTTCCTACCTTTCATCTACCTATACATCTAGTTATTCCCCCTTCCCTAATCATAAAACAGAGGTTCTTAACCTGGAATCCATGGACCCATGGATATAAAAAAGTCTCTGAGGGGGCAGCTAGGTGGCACAGTGGATAGAGCACTGGCCCTGGATTCAGGAGTACCTGAGTTCAAATCTGACCTCAGACACTTAACACTTACTAGCTGTGTGACCCTGGGCAAGTCACTTAACCCAAATTGCCTCACTAAAAAAAAAAAAAAAGTCTCTGAACCTGGTTTGTAAACATTAAAAAAATTTTTTTTATGTATTTTGCTTTCCCCACAATTAATTGTTAAAACCATTTTTAATATTTGGGGTTTTTTTTTAAGTTTTGAGTTCCAAATTCTATGCCTCCTTCCTTCTCTCCACTCTGTCTTCCCTGAGACAGTAAACAATCAGATATAGGTTATACATGTGCATTCATATAAAACATATCCATTTTGTAAAGAAAGATAAAAGAAAATGAATGAAAGTGAAAAATAGCATGTTTCAGTCTGTATTTAAACAATATTAGTTCTTTCTCTAGAGGCAGATAGTATACTTCATCATTAGTCCTTTGAGATTGTCTTGGATCATTATATTGCTGAGAATAACTAAGTCATTCACAGTTCATCATACAATATTGCTGTTACTGTATACAATGTTCTCCTGGTTCCATTCACTTCACTTTGCATCAGTTCATTTAAATCTTTCCAGGCCTTTCTGAAATCATCCTGCTTGTCATTTCTTTTTTCTTTCTTTTTTTTTTTTAGTGAGGCAATTGGGGTTAAGTGACTTGCCCAGGGTCACACAGCTAGTAAGTGTTAAGTGTCTGAGGCCAGATTTGAACTCAGGTCCTCCTGACTCCAAGGCCGGTGCTCTATCCGCTGCGCCACCCAGCTGCCCCACTTGTCATTTCTTATAGCACAATAATATTCCATCACAATCACATGCCACAGTTTGGCCTACCCATTAAAATTTTTTTGATAACTAGCCCAATGTATTTTATTTTATGTATTTAAAAACATGATTCTGAAGAGTTCTCTAGGCTTCACCAGAATGACAAGAATCTATCACACACACACAAAGTTAAGAACCCTTAGATTAAAGGGTAAAGCTCCCTTACATAAGTTTGGAAACTTTTTTTTCCATTCATAGTATTTTCATTTATATTTAAATCATATTTTATTTTCCCCCAGTTACATGTAAAGGCAATTTTAAACATACATTTTAAAATTTTTGAGCAGAAAATTTTAAGTTACAATAACAAGTTTGATTCAGATTCCAGTTATATCAGGAACTTCCCTTGACGACCTCTTCTTGAAAAGAGTTATTGTTCCAGTCACTACATCAATACACTTTTCAAATGAAATGAAACCTGATTAAATTATCATGTGAAAAATCACCCTTATGCATTTGATATTACCGTAGTTATAATCTTTGTCACTTCCCTAGATGTAAGGAAAGTTCTGAACTGCCTCCCCCATTATAAAATAGGTCATATTAGGAATCACAACAAAACTCAATTTTTGTCCCACTATACCTTGCAATACACCAAGGCTGAATGACTGAATGAATAAAAAATTAAGAAACATGAATGGATGGAATGGGAAATTTATGCTCTATATAATGATATGAAGAATCCAGAGAAACATGGGGAGATTTATATGAAGTGACACAGAGTATGAAATAAGCAGAACCAGGCAAAAATGTACAATGACAACAATAATGTCAACGAAACAGCACTAAAAGGCATAATCTTTTCAATTCAATAAATATTTATTAAGTGCCTACTATGTGCCAGGTGCATTAAGCACTGGGGATATAAAAGGAGATAAAAAACAATCCCTGACCTTGAGGAGCTTACAGTCTAATAGGGGAAATAACATGTAGACAAATATATATGAAGCAAACTATATACAGGATAAATAGGAAATAATCAACAGAGGAAAATATACCATAATTAACAGGAGTTGGGCAAGGTTTTCTGTAGGAGGTAGGATTTTATTTGAGACTTAAAGAAATCCAGGGAGATCGGTAGCCTGAACTGAAGAGGGACAGAACTCCAGACATGGAGGACAACCAGAAAAAATGCCTGTACCCTAGAGATAGAGTGTTTTGTTACCGGAACAACCAGGAAGCCGGTGTCACTGGATCAAAGAGTATGAGGTAGGAGGGAGCTACATTTATGAAGGGCCAAACAGAACATTATGCTATGTATTTGCTCCTGGAGGAGGCAGTAGGAAGTTATTGGAGTTTATTTAGTAGAGGGGTGATTTGATTAATGGAATTAATGGCCAATCCTAGTCCCAGAAAATGAAAGATATAATACAACTCCCTGGACACTGAAAGACAGGGGACTGTGGATATGGATGTGGAATGGGGAAATATGCTGCCGGAATAGTTACTATGTCTATAGGTTCTGCTTAAATGTTTTTCATCTTACAAAGGAGTGTTCCCTGGGTGTCCTGCCCCCACTCAAGGGTAGAGATATGTTAATGACTGTGGTTTGAAAAAAGAAAAAAAAAAGGGGAAAGGACTGTGAGTCAGAAGGTTTGTAGTTTTTTGTTTTGCTTTGTTTTGCTTTCTTAAATAACACAAGTATAATAACACTTGGGATGCTTTTGGGGGGAAGGGAATGTACATACAACACACTTTAAAAAAAAAATTATTGGGGCAGCTAGGTGGTGCAGTGGATAGAGCATCAGCCCTGGAGTCAGGAGTACCTGAGTCCAAATCCAGCCTCAGACACTTAACACTTACTAGCTGTGTGACCCTGGGCAAGTCACTTAACCCCAATTGCCTCACTAAAAAAAAAAAATTATTTTTTTGGCAGGGTGATGGGGGTGAAGTGACTTGCTAAGCATCACACAGGTAGTGTCACGTGTCTGAGGCTGAATTTGAACTCAGGTCCTCCTGAATCCATGGCCAGTGCTTTATCCACTGCACCACCTAGCTGTCCCCAACACACTTTTAAATTTAATCTGCATTATTAAAATTTTCTCCATCTTTTAAAAAATTCTAGATTAGAGGTCCACAAACCTTTTCTCTAAAGGGCTAAATAGTAAATATTTTAGGCTTTGTGGGCCAAAGAGGCAAAATTGAGTATATTTTGTAAGTACTTATATGTAGAGAAAATTAATTTCACAAATTTTTACTGACAAAATTGAAAATATAATAATAACAATAACAATGAGAAGGAGAAAGAAAAGAAGAAGAATTAAATATAATTTTTAAAATACAGGTCTACTACTGAAAAGAATGGAATTAGGGGAACATTTCATTTATCTGGGGTTCAAAGTTAGTGCTCCTTTTCATCAAAATCAATTGCAAATGTTCATCTGTTAATGCTGATCCATGACGAGATTACATATTTGGTCTTTGAAAATATTTTTTCACATAAATAGGTGCTGCCAAATACTGATATCAATCCATGAACATATGATTTTAATTATGTTTGTTGCTTGGAAAGCAGTGATAGAATTCTATTAGAAATTCCAGTAATCATTTTCAAGTAATTAAATGCTTTTATGATCTCTACACCTCTTTAGAACTTTTCTGAAACTTGTTTTTAAGTTTAGTGACTTATCCTAAAGAGGAATGAGTTTGGACCTCCAGCTGGAATTCCCTGGGTATTGTAGGGATCCCTATATTCTGTGTGCCTAGTGTCCCAGCTCCTCTGGAGCCTAGAGGGGGAAGGAATCTGTGTTGTTAACACAAGAACCTAAGGATTTGGCAAAATGCTTTGGTTTCAGAGGGATTACTCCCAATCATCCCCAGGCCCCTAGTCACTTTGAGGAAAACTCCACAGGTTCTGGGAGATCTGAAGGAATCAGACTTTTCTTCCGAGATAAAAAGTTTGATTTCCTCTCTCTCTCTCTCTCTCTCTCTCTCTCTCTCTCTTTGGGTGGGGAGGGGGGAGTTTTGTGAAAGAACTTTGAAAGTACCAAGACAGGTGGTAACCTATGAGAACTTTATAAAAGGATATCTGCTTGTTAAGTTGTATCACCCTTGTACTTGGAAGTTTATTAGAGTATTAATTTCTAGATTCTTTGTGAATGGTACCATGTGAGTTTTTCTTTTTTTTTCTTTTTTTTTTTTTAGTGAGGCAGTTGGGGTTAAGTGACTTGCCCAAGGTCACACAGCTAGTAAGTGTTAAGTGTCTGAGGCCGGATTTGAACTCAGGTCCTCCTGACTCCAGGGCCGGTGCTCTATCCACTGCGCCATCTAGCTGCCCCCATGTGAGTTTTTCTAAAACTAATTTAGTACAAGGAACTGGAGAGGGTACCTGAAAGGACAATGCTCAGGGACTCCAGGGACTACAGAGAACTTTCTTGGATTGCAAAAGACACCCAAGCTTATTTGCTGAAGACATGAGGTAAGAAAAGTGGAATGATAGTATAGCAGGCATAGTGCATACTCAGATTGGTCCTTCCTGGTGGGCCATACAGAAAATGTACAGATGTCCCTTACCCAGTTCCAGTCTACTGTGTGAAAAATGTAGAGGAACCTACTTCTGAGCATATAAGACTCAGGAACTTACAGTGGGTTATGAAGACTCCTTTAATTGATGGCTGTTCTAGAAGACTTGATAACTGAGGGTTTGGCAATGGGAAATGATGAAGACATTTCTTTCCTTTTTTTTTTTTTTTTGGCGAGGCGATTAGGGTTAAGTGACTTGCCCAGGGTCACACAGCTAGTAAGTGTTAAGTGTCTGAGGCCAGATTTGAACTCAGGTCTTCCTGACTCCAGGGCCAGTGCTCTATCCACTGGATGAAGACATTTCTAACTGGCTGCTGAGCTGAAATTCAAGGGATGTACAGAAAGAAGCCATTCCATTATTGGTAAAGTTGTATACTGATTCAACTATTATGTACAGCAATTTGGAGCTATGCCCAAGGGACTATAAAACTGTGCATTCCCCTTGACCTAAGCAATACCACTGCTGGATTTGTATCCTAGATAGATTTTAAGTGAGGCAATTGGGGTTAAGTGACTTGCCCAAAGTCACACAGCTGGTAAGTGTTAAGTGTCTGAGGTCGGATTTGAACTCAGGTACTCCTGACTCCAGGGCCGGTGCTCTTATCCACTGCGCCACCTAGCTGCCCCGATAGATTTTTTTTTTTAATTGAAAAGGATCTATATGTACAAAAATATTTATAGCAGCTCTTTATTGGTGGCAAAGAACTGGAAATTGAAGGGATGCTCATCAATTGTGGAATAGCTGAACAAGTTGTGGTATTTGATTGTGATGGAATACTATTGTGCTATAAGAAATGCTGAGCAGGATATTCTCAGAAAAACCTGGAAAGACTTACATGAACTGATGTAAAATGAAATGAGCAGAACTAGAAGAACATTGTACACTGTAACAGCAATGTCATATGATGAAGAAATGTGAATAACTTAGCTATTCTCAGTAATACAATGATCTAGGACAATTCCGAAGGACTTATAATGAAAAATCTACCTCCAGAGAAAGAAATAATGTAGCCTGAAGGCAGATCAAAGATATTTTTTCTTTACTTTATTTTCCTTTTTTTTTTTTTAGGCTGTGTTTTCGTTCACAGCATGACTTACATGGGAATGTGTTTTGTGTGACTACATATGTATAACCTATGTCAAATTGCCTGTCTTCTCAGTAGTGGGGCTAGGATAAAGCAGGAAAGAAGAGAATTTGGAACTCAGAAATTGAAGAAAGGATGTTAACATTGTTTTTACTTGTCATTGGGACCCCCTCTTTTATCTTTTCTTTTTTTTTTTTTTTAAAGTGAGGCAATTGGGGTTAAGTGACTTGCCCAGGGTCACACAGCTAGTAAGTGTTAAGTGTCTGGGGCTGGATTTGGACTCAGGTACTCCTGACTCCAGGGCCAGTGCTCTATCCACTGCGCCACCTAGCCGCCCCTATCTTTTCTTTTTTGGTTTGAATTGTGAGGACTGCTTCAAGCTGTCTTCCTCTGCACAACTGGGGAGGAGAGGTGGCCCATGAGGCCACCATGTGACAATGAATATATGGGCACCCAGTCTCTTTTGGGTTAGTTCTTTCCTGATCTTAGGCAGATGAAGATACTGAGATATGTCCAAAAGAGGTGGAACAGAAAGAAGCTAAAGCACTGGGTCTAGAGTCAGGAAGACCTGAGTTCAAATGGCCTCAGACACTAGTTACGTGTCTCTGGGCAAGTGATTTCATTTTTATCTGTTTTAACTGTAAAATGTAGATATTAATAGCACTTACCTCATGGGGCCGTTGTGAGGATCAAATGAAATATATTTGTAAAGTGCCAAGTACTGTGCCTCACATACAGTAGGCACTCAATAAATGCTAGCTTAATTTTTTTTTTAAAGATGAGTTTGTGAGTTTCAAAGATCTGAAGATGCTTATAGGCCTGTGACCTGGCAGCTAAAGTGTCAGCAGAATGGTAGTGGCTGGCAGCATAGGAAACCCCTACATTCAGAGGTGGATGAAGAGGGGGAGTAACCAAAGGAAAGGAAACTTCTAGAAATATCCCTTTAGAGAAAAGTACCAGCTTTTGACACAAGAAAAGAACCAATTCCCCAAGTCCACCTTGATTCTTTTTCTTTTTTTTTTTTGCAGGGCAATGGGGGTTAAGTGACTCGCCCAGGGTCACACAGCTAGTAAGTGTCAAGAGTCTGAGGTCAAATTTGAACTCAGGTATTCCTGACTCCAGGGCTGGTGCTTTATCCACTGCGCCACCTAGCTACCCCAGTCCACCTTGATTCTTGAGCCCACCCAGCAGAGTGCTACACTCAAGTAGAGCTATGTAAGGACTTTATGAAGGGAGAAATTCCAAAAGTGGTGAGTGTGTGTTGTTGTTGCTGCTACATGTGTTCCTTACATGTGAGCATCACTAATACTGGGCTCTATTTTTGAGCCCACTCTTCCCATGGACACTATGTGTATTTGTGTCTCACAGGTTCATGGGAGGAATATTTTTGTACCAGTTGACCATACTACATCATCTTAGTAAATACTTTTCTTAAAAGCTAAATGTATACTGGTTTGGACTCAGGAACTACAGTGTTGACAATAGTACCCCCACAGAATTATCCTTAGAAGGCAAAATAGCAATTTCCCTCCAGAGACCCAACCTACAAATTGAGGGAGTTGCCCCAGAAGAGATACTACATTAAGAAGGGGTCAGGTGGTGAAGGGTTTCAAATGTCAAATGGAGGAGCGTCTTGTTTGTGGACCAGCCAGATGCTCTTTGAGGGTCAGGACTGCTCCTGGCACAAAGAAAACATTTAATAAATGCTTGCGGAATTGAATTGAATAACTGATGGGCAGTTCATGTACTTCCCTGGTATCCTTGGAACTTGGAGAAAGTCCCTAAGAACACTGGGTGAATTTATGAGAGGACATGAATAAGAGCGGAACATGATGGTCAAGCATGAAAGAAGTTGTGATTTGAATCATTGAAGGAAATATCCACATTAATGAGATAGCTCATCTATCTGGGTCTTTGAATACTTATCCTACCTAGGTAGGATCTACTAATCCAAAGGAGTGACAGATTAGATTGTGTGTGTGTGTGATATGTTGCATGTTTTAATGCTGGACAAAATCTCAAAGGCCTCTTTTTTACCCCAATCCCTTCCCTCCAAATACAGACACAGTAGCCTGAAGAAGGTGGATTTTCCAAGATCACATGGAGAGAAATAGCAGAGTTGGAACTAGAAATCAGGTGTCTGAATTCCCAGTCCAGTGATCTTTCTATTGTATATATCACTGCTGCTTCCCACATTAATATATGTATATATTTTTCTTTTTATTCTGAACTTAACAAACACCAAATAAACTGAGCACTTTCATGTACAAAGGAGAGCAGATAATGGCAATTGTACAGGAAATCACTAATCTCTATTCTATACAGCTTTGCTTTTTCTTTTAAGTACATAATAAATTCAGTATGTCACTTCCAAAGCTGTCCTGCTCTTTCGTTTCCTCCTGAACTTCTGTTCTCTTCTATGCATTAAAAAAAATGTTTAAATGACCTTCTTTTAAAAAAAAATTTTGATACTACTCTTGCTAACCCCCTTCTTATTCTCTTCACTTCCTCCCCACATTGGAAAAAAAAAAAAGAAAAGCAAAGCAAAATCCATGTAACGAATATGCATGGTTTAACAAAATAAGCTCACATATTGACCATATCAGAAAATGGATATCTCATTCAGTTTAGACATGTGGCAGGTAGCATGTTTCAACAGTCTTCTGGAATTACAAGTGTTTAGTCATTTCATTGACCAAATTTCAAAACTGTTTTTTGTTACTTTTGTTTAAATAATTCCCTTGCTTCTTCTGTTCACTTCATTCAGCATTCGTTCATATAAATCTTTTCCGTTTTCCCTGCCACTGTCTCTTTCATTATTTCTTATTATTTCACTTTGTTCCTTGAACAAGATACTCCATCTCTAGTCTCCAGGCATTTTCACTGGCTGTGATAGTCCATACCTCGAATCCTCTCCCTCCTTGTCTCTGCCTACTGGTTCCCCTGGCTTCTTTCAAATCTCTGCTAAAATCCTACCTTCTGCAAAAATCTTTTCCCAATCCCTTAATGCTAGTGTCTTGCCTCTGTTGTTTACCCCCAAGTTATATATATATATATATATATATATATATATATATATATATATATATATATATATATATATATATATATATATATATGTATGTATATATATGTGTGTGTGTATATATATATATATATGAATGTATGGCTGTATGGCTGTATGGCTGTATATGTATATATATTTCATTTGGACATAGTTGTTTCCTCCATTCAGTTATGAGTTCCTTGAGAGCTGGAACTGTCTATTGCCTTTATTTGTATTCCTAGTGTTTGGCGCATTGTAAACCATTCATAAATACTTACTGATTTGACTTGACATTCACATACCATAATTTGTTCAGTTATACCTCAATGTATGGGCACCCCCTTAGTTTCCAATTCTTTTTTTTAAACAGCATAACAGAACTGTTATAAATATTTTTGCACATATATTTTCCCTTTTCCTTTGATCTCATCTATCACCTAGGTGGGTGCCTTCTGCCACTTCCTCCTCCCTCACCCCTATTTCACATAATAAAGTAGTCTTATTCCTTACCAAGGCTAACCTGTCTACCTGTTCAAATTCCATCCTATCTCTGTCATCTCCACTCTCTCACTTATTTTCAGTCTCTCCCCTTCTACTGCCTCATTTCCTACTGTCTACAAATATGCCCATGTGACTCCATTCCAACTATCATCCTGTATTTCTTCTGTCCTTTGTAGTTAAACTCTTCAAAAAGATTGTCTACAAGAGGTTCCTCTATTCTCTCTCCTCTCACTCTTTTCTTTTTTTTTATATAATTTTTTTTTTTTTGGCGAGGCAATGGGGGTTAAGTGACTTGCCCAGGGTCACACAGCTAGTAAATGTCAAGTGTCTGAGGCCGGATTTGAACTCAGGTACTCCTGAATCCAGGGCCAGTGCTTTATCCACTGCACCACCTAGCTGCTCCTCTCATTCTTTTCTTAACTCCTTACAATATGATTTTTCATCTTATCATTCCACCACAACTGCTCTCTCCAAAGTTACCAACAATCTCTTAGTTACCAAATCCAAATGGCCTTTTCTCAATCCTCATTCTCCTTGACTTCTCTGCTGCCTTTGACACTGTTGATCTCTCCCTCCTCCTTGATATTCTCTTCCCTCTAGGTTTTCAGGACACCACTCTCTCCTGGTTTTCCTTCTACTTATCTATTACTTGGTTTTATTTTATACCATGTGGTAGATGCAAAGCATTTCTTTTTGTTTGTTTGTTTGTTTGTTTTTTAGTGAGACAATTGGGGTTAAGTGACTTGCCCAGGGTCACACAGCTAGTAAGTGTTAAGTGTCTGAGGTCGAATTTGAACTCAGGTACTCCTGACTCCAGGGCCAGTGCTCTATCCACTGCGCCACCTAGCTGCCCCTTCCTTCTACTTATCTAACTGCTCTTTTTTTGTCTCCTTTGATGATCATTCTCCACTTCATGACCTCTAACTGTAGGTGTCTTAGGAGTCTATCCTGGTATGCCAGTGCTAATAAACCCAGGCTCTGAAGAATCCCCAGCCTCTTGGTGGGTTGGCACAATTAGAGTAAAATCCTCTATGTCTCTGTCTCTCATTCTTTATTCCTTACGAAGCAATTTAGGAAATGCACTCATTTTACTGGTTTTAGCTATACTACCATCTTCTCTTATGGATAATAAGAATGTATTCAATTGGTTCCTTTGTTTTGCCTAAAACACTAATGGCTCCACATCTAGATACCACTCTACTATGTCCTCCCCCCGTCAGGGTACAAAGTTCCATGGGAACTGCAACTTATCAACATTTGTTCTCCATCCCTTGTGAGTAGTAATAAAGTTTTGTAAACTGAAAAAAAGGAGTCTATCCCAGGCCTTCTTCTCTTCTCCCTCTGTAATACTTTACTTGGTGATCTCGTCAGTTCCCGTGGATTTAATCACCAGCTTCTTGCCCCAATCTCTCTACCTACTTCCAATCTCACATCTTCAACTGCCTTTCAGACGACTCAAACTGGATGTCCAGTAGACATCTTAAACTCAATATGTTCAAAACAGAGTTCATTATCTTTGCCTTTAAACCCTCCCCATCTCTTATGTTTTCTATTACTATAGAGGCAACAGTCCCCCCTCCCAGTTCTTCAGGCTTGAAACCTAGACTTCATCCTGGACTCTTCGCTATCTCTTGCCATCCTCCCCCTCCATCTATGCTGTTGTTAAAGTCTGCTAATTTCACCTTTACAACATTTCTCAAATACTTCACTGTGTGAGGGGGTCCCCCCTTTCCTCGGACAGTCACCATTCTAGTGCAGGACTTTATTACCCCATGCCTTGATTAATGCTATAGGCTGCTTGCCTCAAGTCTCCAATCTATTCTCCATTCAGCCACAAAAGTGATTTTCCTAAAATGCAGATCTGATCATGTCAGCACCCCCATTCAATAAACTCCAGTGGCTTCCTTTCTATTGCCTCCAGGAGTAAATATAAAATGTTCTGCTTGGCATTCAAAGCCTTTTATAACCTAACCCCTTCCTACTTTTCCAGTGTTCTTACACCTTATTCCCCAATACATACTCTTTGATCCAGTGACCCTGTTCCATGGCTGTTCCATGAAGAATACTGTCTCTTGGTTCCCAGCATCTTCTCTGGCTGTTCCCCCATGCCAGGAATACTCTCTTTCCTCCATTCAGACAACTGATCTCTCTGGCTTTCTTTAAGTCCTAACTAAAATCCGACCTTCTACCAGATGCTTTCCCTAATCCCTCTTAATTCCAGTGCTTCCTTCTGTTAATTATTTCTTATTTATCCTGTATATGGTTTGGTTTGTATATATTTGTTTGCTTGTTGTCTCCCCCATTAGACTATAATGGGTTAGAGGCTGTCTTTTGCCTCCCCAGTGCTTAGCACAGTGGGGCACATAGTAGGTATTTAATATAGATTACTTGATAGGGGTGCAGACTTAATAATGGTACTGCTGGCTAGTTATTGACTTTTAGGGTATATTTCCAAACTGCTTTCCAGAAAGGTTGAATCAATTCAAAATTTCATCAACAGTATATTAGTATTCATGTCTTCTATTAACCTCTCAATTGTCACTTTCCTTTTGTGTTTTCTTTGCCAATCTGATGGGGATGAGGTAGAACCAAACTGCCCCACTCATTCAGGGGATATCTCAGGCACCTCGAGAAATGAAGGAGCAAGAGAGATGAGACAATTCATGACTTTGAGTGTCTCTCAACTCATATTGCATTTGTAGCCACTATTTACCTTCCTTTCTTCATGTACTTTCTCCCCTTCCCCCTCTCTTTCATCATCTGTGCCTTCAACAATAATTTTTGTTTTAAGAGACTCTCCTTTAGGGGTTGGACACCTTCCTTCAGCTGATGGAATGTGCTAAACTATTGTTAAGTCTTTTACCCCATAATTCTGGAGATAACAGACTAGATGACCCTTCAAATCCCTCCAAGTTCTAGATCTTCTCCCTGTTTCTATGAGTATAGAATTCTATGAGTATAGAGCAAGTCTCTGATTGAGAAACTCCTAACATTTCTTCCTTTCTTCCTTTTCTCTTTCCCAGAGTCTTTCACACACCAAGACCCCCAAGCCTTCTCCCTCTCTCATTGTAGAGCCCCTGCCCTATAGTTCTCCGTATTATGTCAAAGACACCCTTGGAGACAAAAGCTTTATATGCTTTATCAGAGAATAAAAGAAACTATAGTTGGGTTCCTATATAAATTGCTATGGGCAGGAGCCACCTTGTGGTCAAAGCTACATGGACTGTGATTTCGCTGCATGAAAGTGTTAAATTAAGCAAATGCCTTTAGTTTTATAAAGGGAACACACTGCATAGCTGAAGCATTTTTCAAAGTCATAAAGATGATGAAATGAGTTGTGTGGTTTATAACAACTCCTAGGAAACCTTTTTCCCAGTGGAACTAATTTCTGCTCTCCATTGAATACAAGCCGGACTATTAGCTGTGAAAGGCTCCTCTCCTGACAGCAGGAATGGTGCCTTAGAACTAAGTTGCATCTCAGCTTGTGTGTGTTGGGGGTAGGGAGGAGAGCGGGAAGGAGAAGCAGGGATGTAGCTAGATTGCTGTGTTATCATTAAGTCTGGCAATGGGTCCAGGGAACTTTGGAAGGGATCTCATTATTCTCTTGGCATCTGTTAAAACACAGTGTGATTCCATTTTTTAAAAAAATAGTCCAGACTCCTTTGGGGGTAGTAAACAAGTTTTGGGGTGTTTTTTTCTTGTTGAATGTTTAAGATTACAGAAGAGAGATAGAAAGAAGGAAAAGAGTGAGAAAGCCAGAGATGGTATAATTGAGAAGTGGTGTGGGAATTAGCTGAGCCAGGTTCCTGTCCTACCTCTATCAATGACTCCATCTTTAAAGTGATTCATTCTCCAGCCCCCACCCCTTAGGTCTCTTGCATTTCTAACCCACCAGAAATTAACTTAGGTGCCACTCAGTGCCTTGTTATTTTTACTGATGTCCTATAGTTCTTCCAGTCTCTTAGACCCTAGGGTTACAGATTTTGAGAGAAAAATAAACTCAGAGACCATGGAGTCCAGCACCACTACCCTTCATTTTGCAGATGGAGACTGAAGCTGAGAGAGGTTAACTGACTTGTTCAGGTAGTGTCTAAGGCTAGAATCTTAGCCCAAATCACTCTGTACTGCAACTTCTATCTAACTCCACTGAAATTGAATTGGAAGATTGTGGAGGTACTTATAGAATATGGTTTAATTGTATAGTTGATACAACCATCTCTCTTCCCTAAGGAAGAAGTGGGAAGGAGAAAGAACTGCTTTTTGTCCTTTTCTTATTTTAATTCCTTACCTCAGTTTTTCTTTACCTCACCTTTTCTTGCTTCAAAAAGGAAGAATTGAGGCAAACAAAACAGAGGTTGCTGGAATGTTTTTACCTGAAAAGGAATGTAATGATTGGAATGACGCCACCTACTGGAGACTTGCTGTGGAAAGCTCCACCATGAGGAAAATGCCTCAGAGGCATTGTGGCTTTTCCTTGGCATCAGGAAATGACGTTTGCTCATGGGTGCTGTCTATCAAGGCTACCAGCCAATCAACTTGAGGAGCCTCCTATGGTCTGGGAGGAGACAGGAAGGAGGAAAGGGAGCCTGCACAGAGAGCGCTGGCCTTTTTGGCTTCCTGACTTGATGGTGGTGGCGGCAGAGGACTTCACAGGAAATTTGAGGAAAGATAGGAATGCCAGGCTGTTAGAATTCTGTTCTCAATCTTTTTCTTTCTATTTTCCAATAAACCCTTAAAAACCTAAACTCGTTTTATCAGTGATTTTAGTCAGTTTCCCCCAAACTGGGGGAACAGATTAGAATCCACATTTAGAATCTTAAATTACACAGGAAGGAAGGAAGAAAGAAAGAAAAAGAGAGAGTGAAGGAGAGAGGGAGGGAGAGAAGAAGGAAGAAAAATAAGGGAAGGAAGGAATGAGGGAAGAAGGGAAGAAGAGGAGGAAAGAGGAAAGGAGAGAAGGAGGGAAGGAGGTAAAGGAGAAAGGGAAAGAAGGAGGGAAAGAAAGAAGAGGAAAGGAAAGTGACATGATCAGACCCACATTTTAGGAGGATTAGTTTGATAATTGAGTGAAGGATATAGTGGAATGGGGAGAACTGAGTCAGGGGGACCCATCTGCAAGCTGTTACAATAGTCTAGGCATGAAGTGATAAAGACCTGCTTCAAGGTGATGGCAGTGTCAGAGAAGAAGGGGTATGTTCAAGAGATGTTACAAACATAGAAATAACAGGACTTGACAACTAATTGATTATGGGGGAATAAGAAAGAGTGAGGGGTAGAAGATGACAGCTAGGTTGTAAGCATGGGTGAGTGGGAGGATGGTGGTACCCTCAATAGTACTAGGAAAGTTAGGAAAAGGCAAGGGTTTAGGGGAAAAGATAAGAGTTCAGTTTTGGACATGCTGAATTTAAGATGTCTATGTAACACCCAGTTCAAGATATCCAATAGGCATTTGGAGATATGAGACTGGAAGTTAGGAGAGAAGTTAGAGAAAGATAACTAAATTTGAGAATCATTAGAGTTGAGATGATAATTAAATCCATAGGAGCTGATAAGAAAACCAAGAGAGATAGTATAGAGGAAGAAGAGGCAAAAGATAGTTCCTGCCATTACTCTTCATTTTACATGGATCCCACCACTTCACTTCAAACAGACCCAAGGATGACTATATAATTATAGACCACATGGGAGCCATGAGGGGACCTTCCTAATGACTGACCCTCTCCTTTCAATGTTCCAAACATCCCACAAACCAAGACAAGAAGAAAAAATAAAGCAAATATTAGTGCAACTGAATGAAATGAAGGGTGAAGTGGGTGTGATGATTGACATGGCAATCATTGACATGATTGAATTTAATGCTTTGTATATCTTAAGTGTTAGATAAATGTAAATTATTAATATGAATTCATCTGGAGGAACCAAATATCAAGAACATCAGATAAATTAATGAAAAGTAGGAAGAAAGAGAGGCCAAGTGGTATCAGACCTCAAACTATACTACAAAGCAGGAATCACAAAAACAGCTTGGTACTGATTTTTTTTTTTTTTTGCGGGGCAATTGGGGTTAAGAGACTTGCCCAGGGTCACACAGCTAGTAAGTGTTAAGTGTCTGAGGCCAGATTTGAACTCAGGTACTCCTGAATCCAGGGCCAGTGCTCTATCCACTGTGTCATCTAGCTGCCCCTATAATAGATTCCACGTCAGGCCTTTATATTTACTCTATTTGTGTCTCTGTGTTTCATGTGTGTTTTTTTCCCTTTTTTGTGTGTGTGTGAGGCAATTGGGGTTAAGTGACTTGCCCAGGGTCTCATAGCTAGTAAGTGTCTGAGGCTGGATTTGAACTCAGGTCCTCCTGAATCCAGGGCCGGTGCTCTATCCACTGTGCCACCTAGCTGCCCCAGTACTGATTTTAAAATAGAAAATGGTTGGTCAGTGGAATCATTGATAGGTCCGAAGCATATGGAAGCAACCAAGCAAGTAGCTTAGTATAATATAAAACCAGAGAGCCTAGCTAATGGGGTAAGAATGCACTGTTCAATAAAAACTGTTGGGAAAATTATAAAACAGCCTATCAGAAACTAGTTATAGAACAACAACTAACATCATACACTGAGATAAGCTCTAAATGGGTTTAATGACTTACACATAAAAGATGACATCATAAACAAATTAAAGGAACGAGGAAGAAATTGTATGTCAGATCTATGAATAGCACAATACTTCATGACCAAGCAAGATATGGAGATAAAATGAAGGTAAATGGACAGTTTTGATTACATAAAGTTAAAAAGGTTTTGTACAAACAAAATTAATGGGGCTAAAATTAGAAGAGAAAAAGGTAAATGGGGGGAAATATTTGCAGTAAGTTTCTCTGATAAAGACCCCATTTCTAAGATATATAGATAGGGAGCTCTCAAACTCATGACACGATCGCTCCAAAAAACATCCAAATAATGCCATAGGACAATGCCTGGAGCAGCAAAACCCACAGAAGAATGTTCTGAAATCATCTTCTAACCAAGAACAGCTTGGAAGGTCAGAAGGAGAGAGCTGCTGTGCTGATACAGGAGTCGCGCCCAACCTCACAGTCACCCTGACACAGATCCAGTCCCAGGAAGGCCTCACCAGAGAAGGAGACCCCCAGAGCCTCTGAATCAGCTGAAGCACCAGTGTCATCTGGAACTAAGTTCACAGTCTGGTGAGAGGGCTGAGCCCTTGGCAGGGGGGAGACTACAGGGGTCTATGCTGGTGCTGAGGCAGAACTTGGGTTTTTCACCCCTGCTGGGAACCAGGAGGCAGGCTTGAGTAGCAGTGGCCCAGGTGGGGGAGGGGCACAGGCTCTTTGGAGCTGACAACCACAACACACAAAGCTGGTTGATTGGCAAGTTGGTGTGGGGTCATCTATAGACCAGAGAACAGGCCAGGTGAGTGAAGAACCTGATCTTCCTTAAATCATACCACCTGGGATTTCTGAAGCTTGGGATACTGCAGCCTGGAAACAGTGCCCCACTTTAAGGAGCTAAAGGCCAAGTGAAAGAAAGGCAAGATGGGCAGACAGAGAAAGGTGAGGACCATAGAAAGTTTCTTCAGTGACAAGGAAGATCAAGGTGCACCCTCAGAGGAAGATGTCAACATCAGGGCCCCTATATCTAAAGCTTCCAAGAAAAATATGAATTGGTCTCAGGCCACAGAAATGCTCAAAAAGGACTTTGAAGGTAAAGTTAGAGAGGTAGAGGAAAAAATGGGAAAAGAAATGATGGTGATGTAGGAAAGACATGAGAAAAAAAGTCAACAGCTTGAAAAGCCAAATGGAAAAGCTCTCTGATGAAAATCATTGCCTAAGAATTAGGATTGAACAAATGGAAGACAGTGACTTTATGAGAAACCAAGACACAATAAAGCAAATCCAAATGAATAAAAAAATAGAGGGCAATGTGAAATATTTTCTGGGAAAAACTGCTGACCTGGAAAATAGGTCCAGGAGAGATCATTTGAAAATTATTCGTCTACCTGAAAACCATGATCAAGGAAAGAGCTTAGACATCATCTTCCAAGATATTCTCAGGGAAAATTGCCCCGGAATTCTAGAAGCAGAAGGTAAAATAGAAATTGAAAGAATCCGCTGATCACCTCCAGAAAGAGATCCCAAAAGGAAAGCTCCTAGGAATACTATAGCCAAATTCCAGAGCTCTCAGGTCAAGGAGAAAATATTGCAAGCTGCCAAAAAGAAAGAATTCAAGTACTGTGGAGCCCCAGTCAGGATGGCACAAGATCTAGCAGCTTCTACATTAAAGGACTGGAGGGCATGGAATATGATATTCCAGAGGGCAAAGGAGTTGAGATTACAACCAAGAATCACCTACCCAGCAAAACTGAGCATAATCTTTCAGAGGAAAAATGGGACTTTAATGAAAAAGAGGACTTTCAGGTATTTGTGATCAAAAGACCTGAATTGAATGGCAAGTTTGACTTTCAAATACAAGACCATAGAGAACCATAAAAAATGTGAGTTGGGGGACATACCTGGGGTCATACAGTGGGTGACTGTCTTGTGTCTGAGGTTGAGTTTTGGCTGGGTCCAGGGTGTATGCTTTGTCCACTGTGTCACCTAGCTGCCCCATGATGACATCTTTAGGGTTAAATTGAGGGGTGAGGGGAATGGACTGGGGGAGGGGGAAGGGCAGAGGTGATATCCTACATGAAAGAAACAAGAAAAGGCTTATGGAGTGAGGGAAGAGATGGGGGAGGAGCAGGGCAGTAAATGAATTTTACACTCATCAGAAAAGACTCAAAGACCTTAAACTCATCAGTTGCCTCAAGGAGGGACTAACACACACACCCAACTAGGTGGAGTAATCTATTTAATCTGGGCAGTAAATGAGTCTAACACTCATCAGAATTGGCTCAAAGACCTCAATCTCATTAGAATTGGCTCAAGGAGGGAATAACATACACATTCAATTGGGTGGAGTAATCTCTCTAACCCTGCAAGAAAATAGGAGGGGAAGGGGATAAAGAGAGGGGCAAAAGAAGGAAGGGCAGAGTGGGGGAGGGCACAGACAGAAGCAAATCCCTTTTGAAGAGGGATAGGATGAAAGAATACGGATAATAGAATAAATATCATGGGGAAGGGAATAGGATGGAAGGGAAACAGTTAACAATAGTAATCATGAAAAAGAGAAAAGGGGGGGAATTATACAAAAAATATTTATAGCAACTCTTTGTGGTGGCTAAGAATTGAGAATCAAGGGAATGTCCATCAATTGAGGAATGACTGAAGAAGTTGTGGTATATGATTGTGGTGGAATGGTATTGTGTTATAGGAAATCACAAACAGGATGATCCCAGGAAAACCTGGAAAGACTCATGAACTGATGTATAGTGAAGTGAACAGAGCTGGGAGGTCATTGTGCATAGTGACAGCAGTATTGTTCAATGAGCAATTGTGAATGACTTAACTACTCTCAGCAATGCAATGATCCAAAACAATCCCAAGGAACTAATGAGGAAGCTTACTATGTACCCCCATAGAAAGAACTGATAAAAAGAGCACTTATGGATTGTACATATATAACTTGGTTGCTGTCTTGTGGAGAGGGGAGGAAAAGGAGGGAGGGAGAAAAATTTGGAACTCTAAATCTTATGAAAATGAATGTTGAAAACTACCCTTACATGTAACTGGAAAAAAGAAAATAAATGCTTGTTGCTAAAAAAAAAAAAACTGAGCAAAATCCTTTCTCAAACAACAGTCCTTCAAATACTAAGACTAATTCATAAGCATTTATTAAGCACCTACTATGGACTACACTGTGCTAGGAGTCAAGGGGACAAAGATGGCCTTTAGGGAACTTTTGTCCTGTTCAAAGACCAAAGGCAGCCACCATTCCACCCACTCCTTCCCTGCACTCCCAGTCTCTTCTTCTCCAGGCCAACCATCCCCAATTCCTTCCAGAGATTTTTCTACCAATCATTTTTCTCCATGACTTCATGTTACTCATGGAGAATTTTCAGATTTATGACAGGATGGAAGTAAGACTTCTATTCTAGTCTCAAAGCTATAACTTTCAAATTTTGTTTTTCCATTTCCCATATTAAGATCCTTCTAATTAGAATATGTATAAAACCAAATGGTACAATTGCCTTTGTTGATAATTTGAACATTTTTATTGATAAAGAACCTTAATTAAAAAAAAAGGATATATAGAGAGAACTGATTTAAACTTAGAAAAATATGAGATTTCCTAATTGATAACTGGGCAAAGGTATGCGTGGGCAGTTTTCAAAATAAATCTAAGCAATCAATTGACATATAAAAAATGTCTCAGAAGAAATTCAAATTAAAGGAACTCTGAGGTTCTACCTTACTCCCATCAGATTAAAAAAATTGGCAAAAATAGAAAATGACAAATTCTGAAGGGGCTCTGGGAAAATAGATACATTAAGGCACTGTTTGTTGGCAGAGCTCTTAACTAGTCCAGTCATTCTTTTTTTTTTTTTTTTTTTAGTGAGGCAATTGGGGTTAAGTGACTTGCCCAGGGTCACACAGCTAGTAAGTGTTAAGTGTCTGAGGCCGGATTTGTACTCAAGTCCTCCTGACTCCAGGGCCGGTGCTCTATCCACTGCGCCACCTAGCTGCCCCTAGTCCAGTCATTCTTGAAAGCAATTCAGAACTGTGCTCCCAAAACTATTAGCTGTGATTACCCTTTGACCAGTGATACTGATACTAATACTAGGTCTATAGCTCAAAAAGAATGAAGAAATTTTAAAAAGGAATTTATATGTACAAAAAAAATTTATAGTACTTCTGTTTATGGTGGCAAAAAAATTGAAAACTGAGATGATATCCATCATTTGGGGAATGACTGAACAAGTAGTAGTATAAGAATGCTATGGAATACTATTGTGTCATAAGAAATGCTGAAGGGGATGGTTTTAGAGAAACCTAGGAAGACTTGTATGAACTAATGCAGAGTCAAGTGAATAGAACAAGGAGAAAAATTTATACATTAACAATATTGTAAAAAGAATCAATGGGCAGCTAGGTGATGCAGTGTATAGAGTGCCAGGCCTGGATTCAAGAAGACATTTTCCTGAGTTCAAATATGGCCTGACACACTTATTAACTGAGTGACACTGGGCAAGTAACTTAATCCTGTTTGCTTCAGTTTCCTCGTATGTAAAATGAGCTATAGAAGGAAATGGCAAACTGCTCCAATATCTTTGTCAAAAATAAAAACCACAAAAGGATCATAAAGAGTTGGACATGATTAAACAAAACAAAAAGACAATCAACTTTGAAAGTCTTAGAAATTCTGCCAACCATGATAAAGAGGATTCATGATGAAACAAGCTATCCACCTCCAGTTGGAGGTGATAGACTCAGAGCACAGAATGATACTTTTTTTTTTTGGACAGCCAATGTGGGAATTTGTTTTGCTTGACTATACATGTTTGTAAAAAAGGATTTTGGTTTTCTTGCATTTTCAGTGAGGATGGGGTTTGGAGTGAGGTTGGTGAAAGGGAGAGAAGGCAGATTTTTGTTTGAAAGAAAATTTAATTAAAAAAAAAATAACAATATTTCCCTGGGAATTAGCAGCCATGATTTTAGACCCAGAACCTCAATGAAATAGCTATGTAGTGAATGGTACTGAACTTCATTAAACCTTTCTAGGCCTCAGTTTCCTCATCTATATAATAAGGGGGTTGAATTAAATGTTCTCTAAAATTCCTTCCAGCTTTAATTACTATGGCTCACAGTATATTTTTGTTATCAATATTTTTGGCTCCCTCTTATGTGAATAGCAGGGAACCCACAAAAGTTAGCTAAAAGCAGGGCCTTTCTGTCATGTATATAAGATTTCTGACTTTTTCATATGACTTCAGTGGCTACACAACAAGTAAAAGCCTGCTTGCTGTTTTGTATAAAGTATACTGATGCTGGGTTACTTGGGAGCCTTGGAAGAATAGTACAAGCATGGGATAAAAAAAATTTCTGTTTGAAAATATAGACATTAGTATAGCATTAGAAATGTAGATCAGAGAGCATCATCCATATCAGTCCTTCTTGTACAACTTTCATTCATGTTCTCTTTTTTTTTTTTTAAAGTGAGGCAAATGGGGTTAAGTGACTTGCCCAGGGTCACACAGCTAGTAAGTGTTAAGTGTCTGAGGCCAGATTTGAACTCAGGTGCTCCTGACTCCAGAGCCAGTGCTCTATCCACTGCGCCACCTAGCTGCCCCTCATGTTATCTTATAAGTTCAATATAGGAGGTCCAACATACTGGGAGTATTCCAATTAATCTCTTATCATTGTCAAGACTTGTTATCAATAGAGAATATGTCCATTCATGCTCCTTCATTGTCACCACATGTCTAGCCTTTCTTCTTTTTTGATGATACATTTTTCTGATATCATCTTTTATACCACTTCTCCTTTGTTATTCATCGTTTGGATTGCTTTGTAGGCTACTCATGCTCACTTTGTGTCCTTTGGATAATCCTTTTATTATATATATATTTTTTAAATTATATATGTGTATATATATATATATATATATATATATATATATATATATATATATATATTTTTTTTTTTTTTTTTTTTTTTGGTGAGGCAATTGGGGTTAAGTGACTTGCCCAGGGTCACACAGCTAGTAAGTGTCAAGTGTCTGAGGTCGGATTTGAACTCAGGTCCTCCTGACTTCAGGGTCGGTGCTCTATCCACTGTACCACCTAGCTGCCCCTCCTTTGGATAATCCTTAATTTCAACTCTTTGAAGATTTAAGTCCTCTCTAAAGCCCAATTCTCAATGGCAAGGTCTAGTTCTCTCAAGTCCATAGCCAGCTCTCTTTTGTGTTGCTAGGGATCATACTTCTTTATAAACTACTTCCTTGGGTGAATATCTCTCTATATCTTTGTTTGTCTGAAGTATATGCCTCCTTTCCCTCAACTTGGTTTCTAGTAACTTTCCCTTTAAAATGACATGATTGATGTGGGGACTGTGGTAGAAAGAAATGAGAAACTATCCTTTGCACAAGAGTGATTCCTTTTCAGTAAACTGAGTTCTTTCTATTTTGTTTTTTTAGTCATTTTTCAGTCATGTCCAATTCTTCATGACTCCATTCAGCATTTTCTTGGCAGAGATACTAGAGTAGTTTGCTATTTCCTTCTCCATTTCTCCATTTCTCTAGATAGTTCTATATACACAATAGCTACTATATAAATGCTTGTTCCCTTCTCTTTTTTTCTTTTTCTAGATCCCACCTCAGAGTTTCCTTAAATTGCAAAATCATTCCTGAGGTTTAGCTATTTAAAACTTTGCAAAGATATTTCCAATTCTTGCTCATTCAGTAAGGTTGCTCTTTTTAATAGTCAAGGAATATACTTCATTAAGTCCTCATAGGACTTAACACATTAAACTTTATTAACACATTAAAATGTCATCAAATGTGATTACATCAACTGAGGTAGAGGAGGGATCACCTCCCTTACACTCTACCCAATTGAATATTTGTTATCTCCAGCAAATCAACCAAAATGTTTTGCTTTGTTTTGTTTTTGGCAAAGTCCATGCGGCATAGTTCATGAAAAATCTAGACATTCTTCTATATAGGGAGTCAATAGGTGAGATAACTCATCAGAAACATCATAAATGGACGTAAAGGTAATTTTCTGATACTATTTTATTCTAACTATGTGAAATTTTAAAAGGATAGAGTATAGACCTGCAAGAAGAAATCTTGGTAGAAGCATGACCTATGAAAAAGGACTTGTGAATTTCATGTAGAAAAACTCTGATGAACTGGAGGGCCTGGAGTTTAAACGTATTCTTAAATTCATGGTTACATAATCTTTTTTTTTTTTTTTTGCAGGGCAATGAGGGTTAAGTGACTTGCCCAGGGTCACACAGCTAGTGTCAAGTGTCTGAGGCCGGATTTGAACTCAGGTCCTCCTGAATTCAGAGCAGGTGCTTTATCCACTGCACCACCTAGCTGCCCTAGTTACATAATCTTTTAAAAGTACACTTTGTTAGGGGCAGCTAAGTGGCACAGTGGATAGAGCACCGGCCCTGGATTCAGGAGGACCTGAGTTCAAATCCAAGCTCAGACACTTAACAATTACTAACTGTGTGACCCTGGGCAAGTCACTTAATACAATAACATTAAACATATTTCTACATGAGTATTGTTGTGAAAGAATCAGAAAAAAAAGAAAAAAAACTCAAAAAGAAAACAACAAGGGGCAGCTAGGTGGCGCAGTGGATAAAGCACTGGCCTTGGATTCAGGAGTAACTGAGTTCAAATCCAGCCTCAGACACTTGACATTAGCTGTGTGACCCTGGGCAAGTCACTTAACCCTCATTGCCCTGCAAAAAGAAAAAAAAGAAAAAAGAAAAAGAAAACAACAACAAAAAAGTAGAAACAGTACGGTTCAATCTGCATTCAGATTCCACAGTTCGGGGCAGCTAGGTGGCGCAGTGGATAGAGCACCGGCCCTGGAGTCAGGAGGACCTGAGTTCAAATACGGCCTCAGACACTTAACACTTACTAGCTGTGTGACCCTGGGCAAGTCACTTAACCCCAATTGCCTCACTAAAACAAAACAAAACAAAACAAAACAGATTCCACAGTTCTGTTTTCTGGATATGGATAGCATTTTCCATCATGGGTCCTTTGGAATTGTCTTGGATCATCATATTGCTAAGAAAAGCTAAGTCTATCACAGTTGATCATCCCACAATGTTGCTGTTACTATGCATATAATATTCTTCTGCTTCTGTTCACTTCACTCAGCATCAGTTCACTTAAGAGAAAGAGAGATATTTATAGAGATGAGAACCTTACAAATATGTACTGATGAATGAACTCTATAGGTTATTTAATCAACTATATATCATAGGCTGGAAATTTGGAATTCTTTTTCTTCTTAGTTTTTTCCATGTGACAAGTTAGGAAAAACTCTTATGAGTAACTATCGATCTTATTTAGTAAACATTACAATATTCTGGAACTTAATGCAGTCAGCACAATGTTTTCTTCACACAGGAAGATCTAAAGAACTTCATCTTCTAAGGAGAACACCCTCTTTTACTTGGACTCTACATTGGATCTCTTCCATGAAGGTGGTGAACACTTTCAGTAAGCAAATGACTCCCTGTTTCATGTGTTCTGTAATATTAATAATCAGAAGGGTATTGAACATAGTCATCACCACTGTTATAACCTTAATGGATTTTGAATAGTTTTGTCATATGCATGGAAGCCACTTTGTGGGAGGAGAGCTTTGAAGGAATTATTTTGATCTAGTATATTAAATGTTTTTTTGGAGGCAGAACGAAGAGCAGACTCTAAATCACTACTGATTAGAGAAATGATCATTAAAACAACTCTGAGGTACTACCTCATACCTATCAAATTAGCTAATAACAGGAAAAAGAAATGACAAATGCTGGAGGGGATGTGGAAAAATTGGGACACTAATGTACTATTGGTAGAGTTGCAAACTAGTCCAATGATTCAGGAGAACAATTTGGAATTATGCCCAAAGGGTTATAAAACCGTGCATACTCTTCGACCCAGCAACATTTCCTTCCTCTCATGGTGGAAAAAACACCCTTGCAATAGATAGAGTGAAGCTCATATTGGCCAAGTGCAAACATGTTTCATTCTGCATATTCAACCTCAGGAGGTTGGTAGCATTCTTAATCATCAGTCCTTTGGAATCCTGGTTGGTCATTCTCTTAATCCATTGTTTGTTTTTTATAGTGTTGTGACTATATACATTTTTCTCCTGGTTCTGCTTGCTTTACTCTGTATCAGTTCATGCAGGTCTTCTGAGGTTTCTCTGAAATCATTGCCTTCATTATTTCTTCTAACATAATAACATTCTATTACATCTATATACCATAATTTGTTCACTCATTCCCTAAATCAGTGGGCACCCTCTTCGTTTCCAGTTTTATATCACTACAAAAGAGCTACTATAAATATTTGCCAAAGTGAGTTTCCTAAAGCACCAATCTGGTCGTGTGACTCCCCTTACTCAAACTTCCTGTTTTCTTCAGGATCAAATACAAACTCAACTGTTTGACATTTAAGATCCTTCACAACCTGGCTCCAATCTATCTTTTCAGTTTTATTATATTAATCCCCTTCATATGCTTATACCATGGAGTCTATAGTCCAGTCAAAATATCCTTTTTATGTTCCTCACAAATATATTCCATCAGGGGCAATTAGGTGGTGCAGTGGATAAAGCACCAGTCCTGGATTCAGCAGGACCTGAGTTCAAAGCTGGCTTCAGACACTTGACCCATACTAGCTGTGTGACCCTGGGCAAGTCACTTAACCCTCATTGCCCCACAAAAAAAGAAAAAAAAAAAGGAAAAAACCCCAAATATATTCCATCTCCAGTCTCTATGCTTTCCCCCATTCTGACCTTCATGTTTCTCTTCTTTACCTCTTCCTGCCTCTTAGAATCATTGGTTTTCTTCAAAGCACAGCTCCAGCAATATCTTTTACATGAGGTGTTTCCTGATCTGGCAAGCTGCTAATACCTTCCTCCAACAAATTATTCTATGCATTTATGCATGTATATGTATATACACATATATGTATTATATGTGTATATGCATGCATACCTCTGTGCTGTTTGAAATTTAGTGTGTGGTCACTTTGTTTCTACTCCCAGTGCTGGGGGAGAACTAGCTAAGGTTTACTTATAAGCTAGAAACATCAGCACCAGTTTTTTGCATTTAAGCATTTATTAAAGAGTAAAGAGAACACATGGAGTACAGAAAGTAAAGCAAGAAAAGCCTATCTCCTTTCCTCTCTCTCTGCCACCAACCCAAAGTCCCAGAATGAAAAGGGTAGACCCAGGGAGCCAGCCTCACCTCCTACTTCCTGTCCCCCTCCCCCAGAAAGGGAGGTCCTTCAAACTGATTGGTTGAGGGTGGTCTCATGTTGATAGTCCACAGCCTCTGAGAACAACACCCCACTCAAGGCTGGCCAGGTGTGGTCTCGATTTAATCAACCTTAAGTAGGTTCTCAGTCTATCAGTCAGTTTCACCCAATTCAATCAATTCCAAATCAATCTTCAGGTGGAGCCCCTGGGTGTCTGCCAAATCCCATTATTTTTTCACACTTCTATATACACATATAGCTAGGAGGTCATATGGACACATACACACATACATGTACATATATACCTGCACACATATACAGCTAGGAGTCATCTTGAGGGGATGAGTTTCTAGTACTGTCACTCATGAGTCCCTACTGGTTAGCTTTTAGCAAATGTAGTTACTAAGATGTTATAATAAGAACAATTGGTATAAAATATTCCCCCCAAAATCTAGGGCATATTTCTACAAGTACACAAAGGGTCCATAGAATGAGCATAACCTTAGAGTATGATGGCAATGATGTACAAGTGCAGGGAACATGTGTGCCTAAAGGGTAAATCCACAACTCCTGATTACTTGAATTTCTTTCTTGAGTCCATAGTAAGCACTCTCTCCTTGAAACTGCTTCCTCCTCAGTGAGGCTATTGGCCTTTGCTTCCAGTATAGCCTCTACTTTCTTGAGTGCCATCAGTATGTCTATCTGTCCTTGGCTAGATGCCTAGTTTCCTACTGGTCCCTTCTCTGTGTTGACATGGTTGATGGGAATAGGGGAGGTTATGGGGAGAAAATACATAATTCACTGCTGAGCTGAAGTACTGAAGAAATTTCTCCAATCTAAAGCCCCCAGAGAGCTTGTTTGTTTAGTCTATTAAACTGCTCCTTTCTTGACAATTAAAGACCTGACTATCACAACTGATAAAGGGATTACAAGGTCTTGACAATCATGCTCATGAATTTTAAAAATCTAATGATATGTTGATGAATTGAGGTGGAAGTCTTAAAACTCCTCCCTTATCCATGTGCAGGTTGTCTCCCACAACAAAATGGAAGCTCTCTGAACAATGGTGACTGTTTCATTTCTGTCTTTATATCTCCAACACAGCACAGTTCCGGGCACACAGCAGATACCTAATAAGTATTTATTGAATTGAACAAGCTAGACTTCAGAAGGAACTATGGAAGAGGGGGGCAAAGGCAGCTTCTCTTGCCCTGGCACTCACAGGATCCCCCAAATTAAGAGAGGAGACCATCAACATAAATTTAGATAATTCAGAAGTACTTCATTTTAGGGCAGCTTAGTGGCACAGTGCATTGAGTGATAGGTCTGGAGTTAGGAAAACTCATGTTCCTGAGTTCAAATCTGGTCTTAGATATCTCCTAACTGTATTTTCCTGGGCAAGTCTCTTAACCTTGTTTGCCTTGGTTTCCCCATCTGCAAAAATGAGCTGGGGAAGGAAATGGCAAACAAGTCCAATATCTTTGCCAAGAAAACTCCAAGTGGGGGTCACAAAGAATCAGACACTACTGAAAAAAAAAAAACAACAACACACCCAACAACAACAAACAACAGTTTAAGAGGCTTCTAATAAATGCTGTCATTTATACAGCATATGACCATGATGGAAATACATAGAGATCTCACTAATTAATTTCCATAAAAAAAACTTTAAAATGCATTTCAAGGAGAACATTTTTCAGCTTCTTTAAATGCCTCTTCTTTCAGAGTGGTCTCTGACTTCATTCTTTAAGTTCTTTGAAATAATGATCAATGGGGCAGCTAGGTGGTGCAGTGGATAAAGCACCAGCCCTGGATTCAGGAATACCTGAGTTCAAATCCGGCCTCAGACACTTGACACTTAGTAGCTGTGTGATCCTGGGCAAGTCACTTAACCCTCATTGCCCTGCAAAAAAAAAAAAAGAAAGAAAGAATGATCAAGTGGGAACTCTATTTCTGTATCTCCAAATTTAATGAAATTAAACTAATCTTTAAATAGGAGAATGTGTTCTAACAGAAAACAAATTCTATTTTTCTACAACAATGGTATATTACTTGGGGATAACATATTTCTCATTATTTTGAGAATCTTTCTTACCCCCAAAAGAAATTCTCAAGTTTGAGCATTTGACTCTTCAGAGATTGTGAGGTGCTGCAGAAAGCATTTAGTAAGTCCTTTGTTTCTCACATTTTAAGAGTTAATATTCTTTTATGTGGTAAAGGAAGAACCTAATGTGATAAGAGTCTTTATCCAGTCTAAACTTTAATATTTAATATACTATTATTGGTGATTTTTAAAAATAGTTTAGAAGACAACCTACCATAACTACTACCAAATAAGAGGAAACATGAAACAGAGTGAATGAAAAATGAATCTAGTAAAGATTTAGGTGTAACTAAACATTTGTTTTATGTGTGGAATGTAAGTCATTTAAATGTAAATGTTGGCAAAACGTGCCTAATTGGTTATACTGATGTTTCATATTGTATTTGTAATAAATATTTTTTAAAAGACAGTTCTCTCAGACACTTGACACCTACTAGCTGTGTGACCCTAGGCAAGTCACTTAACCCCAACTGCCTCACCAAAAAAACCAAATAAAAGACAGTTCTATTCCTTATTTTTATTTATAGATTCTCTTCCAAATCTGAATGAATTGAGAGAATTGAAAACAGGTAATGGATCCTATAAGGCAGAGACTTAGTAAGTACAAGCCATCTGGGGGTTCCAGTCAAGAAAGTGAATAGAAGACTCTACAACAGCTGCTTTATGTGAAGGAATGAAGCATTTAAAAAGCACTGTTTTCTATTCCCTCATGCATGCTTATTTTGCATACAATAGTGCTTCCTTTTATCACCACACCTGCTTGTCTTGGCAACTTCTCTGGTTTCAATGAACAGCATATCAGAACTTTAATTCCAGGTTGGAGATTTGGAATTGCAGAGATTGTTCAAAGTGACTATGATTTCCATTAGATGTTTTGTCTTTGATCAGAAAGCTCATTGCTTGGTTCATTCTGTAAAACTACAATGGTTTTCAATGTCTGATTCTAATCTAATGGTCATACCAGGTTTTTGTTTTTTTGTTTTTTTTTTTAAGTGAGGAAATTGGGGTTAAGTGACTTGCCCAGGGTCACACAGCTAGTAAGTGTTAAGTGTCTGAGGCTGGATTTGAACTCAGATACTCCTGACACCAGGGCAGGTGCTCTATCCACTGCGCCATCTAGCTGCCCCATACCAGGTTTTAAGAACCAATGAAGGGGCAGCAAGGTGGCACAGTGGATAGAGCACTGGCCCTGGAGTCAGGAGGACCTGAGTTCAAATCTGGCCTCAGACACTTAATGCTTACTAGCTGTGTGACCCTAGGCAAGTCACTTAACCCCAATTGCCTCACAAAAAAAAAAGAAAAAAAAGAATAAGTTAGAAAGAACCAATGAAGTCCTTCAGGCAAGCATACCTAAAAGAGGGGAAAGGAATGAGTTCTAGAAGCCAAGATGAATAAGTTGAACAAAAAGGGTAGAATACCATTCCAAGATACAATAAAAGTGTAGCTAACATAAAGATAGTAAAGCCTAAGTAGACAGTACATTGCCTTCACAAGATAGCATGTTATATTATGCATTTTGATGTTTAATCCAGATTCATGCAATGATAAATGCCTCCTGAGGATAGCTGAGAAAAGATAATTATCTAGAGAAGCAAGAGCACAGTTTTAAAGTTATTAATATTGTTTTAGGAGGGTTTAGGATGATCCATCTCTATTTTTTCAAGGTAATTTAAATTTCATAAAATATCTTTTTAGTGTAATACAACACGTTTCTAATCTTTTCCATGGTACCTTTTGCATAAACCCTCCATTAGAAGGACTTCATGGTTATAAGCTTTTCAAATTAACAAGTTAAGTCATCACAGCTGCCGAAGGGAGGTCAGGAATAACAACAGGATTAAGAGCAGAAGGACTCAGTTCAAATGAGTTTGGTGGAGTGATTTCACATTTCTTATTCTCACTTGTGGTTACCTACATAGAATGTGCTGATATTGGTCTTTTTGTCTACCTATATGTATTATGAAGTAGAGCAATGATAATGCTGAAAGTATTTTTCCTGAATTTATGTTTTAGTTGGGGATTGAGTTTATGCTGAGGATTTTATCATTGAACCATCTGTTGTTCCTTTGCAAACAGCAGAGGGAGCTATTGAACTGCTTTTATAAACAGTTCTATCTATTTCATTTTAATTATTTCCCTCCTTAAAGTCTTCCCCATTCCATTCTATGGGGGCCATTGCCAGTTGTCCTAATCTATGTTTTGCCACTGGACTCTGATGACTCTGGGGGAAAGAGTGAGGCTGATGACTTGGAACAGTTCTGCCTCCCTTAAATGCAATTCACTTGCGAGTCAAGACATCACCCTCCTAATGTCATTGATCCTCTTTGAGAATGAAGGATGAATAACAACAACAATGGCATATAGCCACATTTGGGAAATGGGGCTGTGCTATCCCACTATCCTATTGTGCCTCATCGAATATACACATCAGATAATCAAATCCCTATCCTACTTACTTAATGTGTCAAGTCTCTAAAAGGACTTTCAGTAATATGTCCTGAATTATTATTAAGCACTTGCTATTCATTCACTCATCCAATGTGATTTCTTTAGTGGAGATACTACATGTACAGATCACAACCCCTTCTTTAGTAGATAGTTTTATGAGTTGTAAGTAAAAAGAAAGAAAAAGTCATCATCTGGTGGCAAATCTGGTGACAAACCCCTCTTAACTTTGGGACAGTCCATTGCTGAGACTTTACTTGAAGTCTTTCCAGATTGGGAGAACATGTTAGAGCTTGGGCTCCACTGGCACAATCTTTGAAAAGTTATTGTCATCTTCATGCCCCCATAAACATAGAAGTAGGACTTTAGAAAAGGTAATAATTGAGCACCTGATGATTGAATACCACAATACTTATTATGCTAAGCACTATGTAGGGTATTGTTTCATCTAGGAACACCTCTTCCTAGAAGAAACAAAGGGGGGAATGTGATGAAATAACCTGGAGATTAATCTATACTGATTGAATCAAGTGAGAGTGATTGACTGCTGATTAAGCCTACTTCAAGTTAATTGGATTGTAATCACACCTGGCTATCCCTTAAGAAGGTATTGTTCTCAGAAACTAGACTGTGAACTCAACTTGAGAACACCTTCAAAGACAATGGATTTGGATGACGCCAACCAATCACCTTGAAGCAGTGTTTAAGGACCGCCTCTGTTCCAGATCTATAAAAAAGCTTCCACAAACAGCTTGCCAGGGAGTTCCTGATTAAAGCAGGCTTGTGAAGGAGGACTTTAGGAAGAACCGAACCAGGATGGAACTCTAGACAAAGACTGGTACTGAAGCCTTTTAATTTTTGGCGACCACAATTAAGATTTTAAACATCACAGTATGATCTTTCTCAATGGGGCTAATATCTCCCTTATCAAACTAGACAAATACACATGACATAAAAGTATAAAATTGTATAGGAATTAGTATTTTTTAAATGATACAAATTACCTATAGTTGGTATAGGAAGATCAATAAGTGCAGAATGAGGAGAATTTCATGGAGAAAGTAGGACTTGATCTGGACTTTGAAGGATGAGCAGAAGTAAACAGATGTAGAGGTAGGATGTGGGCATAAGAGGCAGGAAGAATTGCTATAGTAGAGGTGACCTTTAGTCTGGTATGTTTGCTAAACAGTATGGAGACCAATGTGTCTAAAGAGCATCTAAATGTTAGGAAGTAGTGGGAGATCAATTTGAATAGATTTAGATTAGGACTAAATTGTGGAGTGCCTTAAATAATAGGTTTAGTTTGGATTCCATTTTAAAGACCCACTGAAGTGTTTTGAATATTAAAGCATTTTAGGAAGATTAGGTGGAAGTATATAGGATGCTTCAGAGTAAGAAAAATGATTTTGAAACTTTTGCTTTTCTAATATTTCCCTCAATTTCCTATGCATTCACTGATAAGGGACTGGACTGGAGTGGTAGCTGTGGGATTGGAAAGGAAGGGATAGATTCAATGAATTTACACAACTTGATGACTGATTGGATTTAGGGATGAGCCAAAGATGACAGAGGTATTCAATATGGGTGATTGAAAGATTTAAAGAATGATGGTATCAGTGACAAAAAGAAGGAAAGGAAAACTGCTTTTTGATGGTGGGGGTTGGTATGGGGGAGAGCTGTATAATTCAATATAGAATCATTGGATCACGGGATTTATTCTTAGGCTTTGTACAAAATGGAGTCCAAATTATGGCATGGCATTCAAATGAAAATGTTGTTTTTCTTGACAGCTCCAACACTTTGGGATTTTTTTGGAATTTTACAACATGCTTTCCATCCCCAGGAAATTTATCTTTTTCTTTTGCAGGGCAATGGGGGTTAAGTGACTTGTCCAGGGTCACACAGCTAGTAAGTGTCAAGTGTATAAGGTCGGATTTGAACTCAGGTCCTCCTGAATCCAGAGCCAGTGCTTTATCCACTGAGCCACTTAGCTGCCCCCTCCCCAGGAAATTTATCATTGGGAAGTCTCATTATCCTACATATTTCATCAGTACCCTCCATCCCTCAGCTCGGACCCTTTGTTTGGAGAGCAAGGCCAAAGAGGGGACTCAGAATGGTTTTTCTCCATATATCCCACTGGCTATGCTGCTTTTGACTTCTTTGGAACTCTGTATCATGCTTTGAGGGCAAGAACTGTCTTTGTTTTTATTTGTATAGTGTATGGACCAAATTTCAAACAGAACAGGGTTTATTAACAAGAACGAACTTTAAAACACAAGTAAGATCAGTAGAATTAAGGGAAAGATAAAAAAATGGGGAAGGGAAAGGATATGACCTGAATAACACCACTGCCCAGGGATCAGCTGAGAACACACAGCTTGGTCCTGTCACTTTCCAGCTTCAAGCTAGAATGGTGAAACTCCTCCCTTCTTCCCAGCAGACCCCAGGCTAACCACACACAGCCCCAAGCCAATTGGCTGGCAACTCTGACCGACAGTCACATGACTGCCCTCACTGGGCTTCCAGTCATTATAATTTTGCCAGGCCCCACGTAGGCATCTGCAATTTGTGATGACGTGAGATGCCAGCATCATGACGATGGCTACAACCAGTGGGTGGAGCACCATGCAGTTTGTGGAGGCACTGTGCCTGAGCCCCAGGTCAGTGCACGTGGTGGGGTTTTTTTAATTCTAGCCAAAAGATGGGGTCATAAAAGCCTCATATAACAATTAATTCTTTACAATAGTATCCCTAGCATTTAGAACAACGCATAGAACATAGTAAGGCTTAGTAAATGTTTATTGTTTGCCTGACTGAAAAGGCAGTTGATATTGTACTAGAGTACATGAAAAGTTAAAGCTAAAAGTATAGATTTGGAAATTACCCACATAAAAATAATAGCTAAATGTATCATTTATTCTAGTTAAGAGGAAAAAGCAGAAAGTTGAGATGTCAGTCTTGGAAAATGCCGTCATTTACAGAACACTTCTAAATGATATCCATAAAACACTGTGATGTTTGGAGGTTAGAATGTCTGTCAATGAACATATATTAAGTTCCTATGATGTGCCAGGCACTGTGCCAAGCAATGAGATATAAATATGAAAAAGAAAGACAGTCCCTGATCTCAAGTAGCTAGAATGGGGAAAGATGGAAAGACAACACAAAAGGAAGCTAAAAGTGGGAAGGAAGGAGAGAAGTATTCGTTGCAAGGCATCATGGAGAAGTCCAAAAAGAGTGCAGTGGGGTAGGAAGTATAGAGATGTCTGGACAGGGTTCTCTCCTTAAATAGAGGTTTTGGAATTCATGGCTCCACTCTGCAATCAGAGGGACAGAGGGTACTGATAATTTGTGAGTACTAAGGCTAATTGGCTCTTCTTGAAGGATGATAAAATTTCTCAGTAGTGAGGTTCCTGGGGACATGATAGAGAAGTCTTAAAAAGTATAGTGGGGTGGTAAACAAAACTTTGTGAAAAAACAATTTGTGTATTAGCCTAAATATACTTTGATAGGGAAATGAAGATCCACCAACCTTTATGGTTGTTTTTTTTTTTAATAGGCATAAAGGGGCAGCTAGGTGGCATAGTGGATAAAGCACCGGCCCTGGATTCAGGAGTCCCTGAGTTCAAATCTGGCCTCAGACGCTTGACACTTATAGATGTGTGACCCTGGGCAAGTCACTTAACTCATTGCCCAGCCAAAAAAAAAAGGCATAAAATTATTCAGAAAGGGACATGTTTCCTTGTGATGAATTACAAGCTTGAAATAGCTACTTTATATGGTGTAAAAATGCAGATCCCATTTTGAAGTTTTTGAGCTGTCTACAAATAAACAACTACAACTTTGTATAGTCTTTTTCCCATGACATTTTTCCTGCTGCAAACAAGCATTCTTACTGGGATTCCTGCATGGAAAAGCAAGAGCTAGTTGTGTACATTAAAAAACCTTTCTGACTCTGGACTCAGCTCTTTGTTCAATATACTGTGTTTCCTCTCTAGTGGCTTAGTGTTAAAGTATCAAAAATATGAACTACTACATAATAGATGGCAAGTATAAGCAGACAGGGCATGAAGAGGGGATGGGTGGGCATCTTATAATGTTATGTTTTAATAATCTCTGAAGACTGAGGTAGTAATTTTAACTAGGAGCAAAGTTTTTCATTAAGCATGTTTGGCCTTTATGGTACTATATGTTATTTAAGAGAGCTTTCAAAAGATGTTGGATTTGGAGTCAGGGGATCTGGGTTAGAATACTGGCTTTACTACATACTGTTTGTATGGCACTGGGTAAGTGCATAGCCTCTCTGGGACTGGTTTTGGTTTTGGTTTTCCTTAAATAAAGGGGTTGTAATAAAAGACAACTTTTCATATCTAAATCTTATTACATATTGAAACTACAAAAACAATTTTTTTCTTTAGAGGACTAATAGCTGTGACTTAGCAATGAAAAATCAAACTGGGGATAAAGAATTATAAAATGATGAATTCAATCAATCAATATTAAAGACCTACTATGTGCCGGGCACAGTGATAAGCAATGGGGATTTAAAAGAGACAAAAGACAGTCTCTTCCCCCAAGAAACTCACAATCTAATGGGGAAGACAACATGCAAACACACACACACACACACACACACACACACACACATACCCCAAGCTACATACAGGATAAATAGGAGGTAATTAAGAGGGAAAGTATTAGAATTAAGAAGAGTTAGGAAAGGCTTCCTATCCTTCCTGACCTTCTATATGACTGTTATGTTTCATTTACCTCTACCTTTTTCACCCATGACAACTTGGTTTTTTTATTATTTGTATTAAATGACTGTGGTAAAATATGAAAGTTTTTAACAGTCGGTTAGGATAACTGAAAGACGCCAGTTTTTCAAGGACCACCCTTTTGGGGAGGAGATGAACAGTCCGCCTGCTGCACATGTCAGACTGCCTGCCGGGTACAGTCCGCCTGCTGCGCATGTCAGACTGCCTGCCGGGTACAGTCCGCCTGCTGCGCATGTCAGACTGCCTGCCGGGTTTTTTGACTTCCGGGGTGGAGAGAAGCGGAGTAGGCCTTTTTGCCTGCTTGGCGGGACTCCTGGCGGCGCAGCACAGATGGTCTCCCTCACTCCAAAGGTGGCCTTTTTTGGTTTGGTGAGTTTTTATAAGAAATATAGACTAAGCCTAGATTTAAGACGATTTCTACTGTATTTCTACTTTCCTATCCTTCTAATCAACAACACCTTATATACAATAAAGGCTCTATCTAGAAAACCAGAAGCTTCTTCCATTTACTAGTCTGGGAGATAAATTAAGGGAAAAGTTAAGTAGGGGAGATTTATGATCTAATATCCAATTTTAAATTTCACAGTTTGGCGACCCCGAAGGGACCTTAAGGACCCTCCCACCCTCCCTAGTTTGGCCATAAGCCGGCTAATTCGGTGGATTTTCCGAATACCCCCCCCCCCCCACGGACTTTCCCTTTGTCTAATCTCCCTTAAAGACTTTAAGCCTCTAAAAGTCTTGCTTTAAACAGAAAAGCCAGCCCAGTTTAAAGGGCAAGATGCTCGAATATTCTACTATCCCTTTGATTTTTCTCATCGGAATGTATTGGGACAGCATAACGTCCCGACTTAGAGGAATAGTTTACTCAATGGTCCTTCAAAACATTATTGGTTTTTTCCTCATTCAGGCAGCAAAAAGTTTTTTGTATAATAGTATAAGTGAGAATCTTTGGGAAAATACGTTTAATATAAGTAGAAATTTTATGCCTGCAATTGAAATACCTTTTAATACCACATCCATAGTTCATACGACTAAGGATTTTATTTTTTTTGGGTTTTTTTTGTCTTGTTTTGTTTTTGTTATTATCATTGTTATGATATGGGGGAAATTCTCACATATGGAGAGAGTCCTCAAAATGAAATACTCACATATGGAGAGAGACCTCAAAATGAAATTCTCACATATGGAGAGAGACCTCGAAATGAAATTCTCACATATGGAGAGAGACCTCAAAATGGCTGTTTCTACTAGAGATGATCCAAGTTTAGAATCAGATCAACAGAAACTACTCCCTCTGCAGGAAGCTATAGAACATAGTAAAAAGGGAGTGCCAATTCAAGTCAGAAAATATAGCCCCTTTAGACCAAGTGACTTGAGCGCATGGAAATCTTTCATCCCTAGTTTTGAGAAAAATCCAAACACTGTAATTTCACAGTTAAGGACTATATTTAATGCATATCAACCCAGTTGGGCTGATGTTACTTGCCTTTTGGGGAGGAGATGAACAGTCCGCCTGCTGCACATGTCAGACTGCCTGCCGGGTACAGTCCGCCTGCTGCGCATGTCAGACTGCCTGCCGGGTACAGTCCGCCTGCTGCGCATGTCAGACTGCCTGCCGGGTACAGTCCGCCTGCTGCGCATGTCAGACTGCCTGCCGGGTTTTTTGACTTCCGGGGTGGAGAGAAGCGGAGTAGGCCTTTTTGCCTGCTTGGCGGGACTCCTGGCGGCGCAGCACAGACGGTCTCCCTCACTCCAAAGGTGGCCTTTTTTGGTTTGGTGAGTTTTTATAAGAAATATAGACTAAGCCTAGATTTAAGACGATTTCTACTGTATTTCTACTTTCCTATCCTTCTAATCAACAACACCTTATATACAATAAAGGCTCTATCTAGAAAACCAGAAGCTTCTTCCATTTACTAGTCTGGGAGATAAATTAAGGGAAAAGTTAAGTAGGGGAGATTTATGATCTAATATCCAATTTTAAATTTCACATGACACTATGAAACTTGAAATAATATATTTAAATACATTCAACCAAGCCATACTTATGTCACCTGGTCTTTACCATCATATTGGTTAGAACATGAACGAGGATACAAAGTTGCTAAGAAATATACTATATACAACACTAATACAAATTGTAGAAAGGGGGATAGGAAGGTAAGAAAACACATTATTCATAATTGTTATTTAATGTGTTAGTCTAATCTCCTCAACTAGATTCTAAATTCCTTAATGTCTCATCTGTCTCTTGTGCTTCCCCTACCTGAGTGATTGGTGTGATGAAATAAAAAGACTGGGAATCAGGTGACTTGAATTCTAATCTTGGCCTGTTACTAATTGTATGATCTTGGGCAAGCTATTTGCCAATCAAATCATAGATTCACAAAATATAGATGATTCACTTGGGAAGGTCCTTAAAAAATGTATAATCAAGTCACTCATTTTATGTCTAAGTCTGCACTTATTAATGGATGAATAAACATTTATTAATCACCTTCTATGGGCCAGGCACTATGCTAAGCACTGTGGACACAAAGAAAGGCAAAAACAGTCCCTATTCTCAAGGATCTCAAAGTTTAATGCAGTAGGCAATATTCAGACAACTATGTTCAAAAAAGATATATGAAGGGTAAATTGAGAATAGAGCAGCTGAGAAAAAACAAGAATAAAATTCATCTGGAAGAACAAAAGTTCAAAGATATCAAGGGAATCAATGAAAAAATGTGAAGGATGGTGATCTAACAGTAGCAGATCTCAAATTGTATTACAATACAGTAATTATCAAAATCATCTGGTACTGGTTAAGAAATAGGGTGGTGGATCAGTGGAATAGATTAAATACATAATACATTACAGTACATGATCATAGTGATCTAATATATGATAAACTCAAAGATCCAAGATTTTGGAACAAAAACTCATTATTTGACAACTGCTAGGAAAACTGGAAAACAGTATGGCAGAAATTAGGCATAGTCCAATAGCTAGCACCATATAACAAGATAAGGTCAAAATGGGCACATGATTTACAGATAAATGGTGATACCATAAGCAAGTTATGAGGGCATGGAATAGTTTGTATGTCAGATCTAGGGATAAGGAAAGAATTTAGGAGCAAGCAAGTTCTAGAAAGCATTAGGAAATGTAAAATAGATAATTTTGATTATATAAAATTAAAAAGGTTTTTGCACAAATAAAACCAATGCAACCAAAATTAGAAGAAAAGCAGAAAACTGGGGGGAAATTTTTGCAATAAGTATCTCTAATAAAGGTCTCATTTCTCAACTATATAGATAATAGAGTCAAATTTATAATACTACAAGTCATTCCCTAAATAATAATTGGTCAAAGGATATGAACAGGCAGTTTTCAGAAAAAGAAATCAACAGTCATCTAAAAAATGCTCTAAATTACTATTGATTACAGACATACAAATTAAAACAACTCTGAGGTACCACCTTATACATATCAGATTGGTTAATGTGACAAAAAAGGAAAATAATAAAAATTGGAGGGGATATGAGAAAACTGGAACACTAATGCATTATTGAGGGTTGGGGGTTATGAACTGATCCAACCATTCTGGAGAGCAATTTGTAACTATGCCCAAAGGGCTATAAAACTGTGCATACCCTTTGATCCACAAGTGGTATTCACTGCTAGTTCTGTATCCAGAGAAATTTTTCTAAAAAAGAAAGAAAAGGGGAAAAGAACTTATTTGTACAAAAATATTTATAGCAGCTCTTTTTGTGCTGGCTAAGAATTGGAAATCAAGGGGATGCCCATCAGTTGGGGAATGCCTAAACAAGCTGTGGTATATGATTGTGATGGAATATTATTGTGCTCTAAGAAATGACAAGCAGGATGATTTAAAAAAAAACCTGGAAAGACTTACATGAATTGATGCTGAATTAAATGAACAGAACCAGTAGAACATTGTATACAGCATACAGCAATAGTATACAATGAACTGTGAATGACAGACTCTAATCAAGACAGTGATCCAAGACAATCCCAAAGGATTCATGATGAAACATGCCTCTTGAGAAAGAACTGATGTTGTCTGAATACAGACTGAAGTATACTATTTTTCCAATTACATGTAAAGATAGTTTTCAACATTCATTTTTGAAAGATTTTGAGTTCCAAATTTTTCTCCCTTGCTGCCTTACCCCCACCTTCCCAAGACAGCAAGCAATCTGATATAGGTTATATATGTAAAATCATGTTAAACATATTTCCACCTTAGTCATGTTGTGAAAGAATCAGAACCAGAAGGGAAAACCACAAGAAAGATTTTCATCAGAGAGCTTCTGTGCCTCCTTTTCCATTTGGCCAATTTGGTTTTTCAAGCTGTTGACTTTTTTTTTCATGACCCTCCTGCATCACTCTCATTTCTCTTTCTTTTCTTCCTCTACCTCCCTAACTTTTCCCTCTACCTCTCTTACTTTATCTTCAAAGTCCTTTTTGAGCACCTCTATGGCCTGAGACCAATTCATATTTTTCTTGGAATCTTTGCATATAGGAGCTTTGACTTTGTTATTTTCTTCTGAGGGTGTATTTTAATTTACCTTGTTGCCAAAGAAACTTTCAATGGTCTGCTGCTTTCTCTGCCTGCTCATCTTGCCAACCTATTTTTTTACTTTTAACTCCTTCTTACAGTGGAGCCCTGCTTCCAGGATATACTGTCCCAAGCTACAAGGGGTCCCAGGTGGTACTATTTAATAAGAGGCTCATTCTCAGCTTGCCCGGCCTGTAAGTAATGACGATCCGTTTACTCTTTAACCTGGAAGCAGAAATCTAATTGAAATCTGATTCTCTATGGTTGGAAGCTTGGCGTGCCTGTGCCCCTCCCCTACTGGGCCACTGCTACTTTAGTCTGCTTACTGGTTCATAATATGGATGTTCTGCCTTAGCTCCAGCAGAGACTGCAGCTATTTCCCCGGAGGCCAACTGCTGGACCCTCTCACTGGTCTGTGAGCCAAGTTTCAGAAGTAGCTGCTGACCCTCATGGTTCCAAAGCTCTGGAGGTGATGCCTGCCTGGGGTTGGATCTGCACTGCGTACTGTACTCTTCTTTCTGCCCAGTTCCATAGACCTTTCCTGTCATCCTTTTAAGAAGACTTTGATCCACTGACATATCGCCTTCAAGATCTCATAGTCCCCTCCACACTGCAAAGAGACATGGCAGGAGGGCTTCTGGGGAACCCTACTGCTCTGTTATTGAATCAATTAAGGACATGCTGCAAATAACATTCTCCTTTTTAAAAATGGGGAAAAAAAGAAGACTTTGGCTGGTGTCATGAAAATTCTAAGTTCAATAAAGGAAAAGGAACAGCCAAGTCTCCAAGCCATAGCTAATAGGTTTATTGAAAGAGGGCCTATTTCATGATAAATCCGGTCAGTCAGGGGTAGAACCTGAAAGACCCCGAGCAGTACCAAGAAATGGTATTTATATCCCATAGACTCCTCCCATTGCACTCTCAGAGAACTGCAAATTGTACAGAAGAGGATACATGGAAACTTAAACATTATCTTTGGTGACAAAGGCCATCTAGCCAACTAAGAACTGTGTTGTTTAAAATCTAAATTGTGGGTTCTAATCTGTACCCCCCCCCAGTCTTGTGGGGGAAGCTGGCTAAAATCACTGACAAATTCAGGAAGAATTTAGGCTTTTAAAGATTTATTAAAATATATATATTATAAGTTAGTGAAGAGAGAGAGAGAGATTGAGAACAGATTCCTTATAGCATGGAAATCCTAGCTTAGATCTAATTCAGTATAGCCAGAGAGAAAGAAATCAATTTCCTTTCCTAGCAGCCTACATGAAATCTCTCACCACCAGACTGATGTCCTGAATGACAAGGGAGACTCCTGTTCTTCCTCTCTCACCATGTGCCTCTTCCTCACCAAAAAGAGAGTTCTTCTCTCAGCGAGCATCCACTTCCTTGTTCCTCTCTCCCTCCCCTAAACAGGAGGTCCTTCAAACTGGTTGATTGAGAGTGGTCTCTTGCTGACGTCAGTAGTACACCAACACATCACTCAGGGCCGGCCAGGTGTGGCCTCCATCAATCATCCTTAAGTAGGTACTTAATCAGTTTCTCATTCTCACCCAATTCAAACAATACTAAATCAATCAGGTGGGGCCCCTGGGTGTCTGCCAAATTCCATTATTTTATCACAGCACAAAAGGAAAACAGTCCTGAAGTATATTTCTTTCTTTCTTTTTTTGTTTTTTTTGGTCAGGCAATTGGGGTTAAGTGACTTGCCTAGGATCACACAGCCAGTAAGTGTTAAGTGTCTGGTGCCAGATTTTAACTCAGGGCCTCCTGAATCCAGGGCCGGTGTTTTATCCACTGCACCACCTAGCTGTCCCTCCTGAAGTATATTTCTAAAGCAACATGGTTAGGTCTTTCATCCTGAAGTATACTTCTAAAGCAACAGATCATAACTCTTGCTGCTGATTGGTTCCTTTAGCTTAGAAGATACTATTCTTAGTGTTGAGGTTAACCACAATGCACCTTTTGAAAAAGGACATCACTACAAAGCTGATATGTGACCCTTAGTTGAACATGTAACCACAATGGAGAAGGACAATGGTCAAGAGCCAAGTTTACATGTACCACATTGACTCAAACTATGAAAAGAATATTCAGAAGACATAAAAGAACAAGTTACACAATATCTATGCTCAGTGCTAGATTATTAAATTCCAAGGAACTAGAGAACACTTAAGATTAAGTATCACCTTTAAAATTAAGTAAATCTCATTTTGTAGTCAATAATACTGATTGCTATCATAGTTAAATCATTCATATCTAAGGGGTGGAGGAAATCTCACTCACACTGGAGAATGGTTTCCCTCTGTTCTTTTGTGGGTTCTGCTGCTCCAAGAATTGTCTTATGGCATTATTTCGAAGGTATGTGGACAGTTCGTGTTGGGAGCTCCAAGGGTCACAGCCTTTCCTCTGCCATTTTGGCTCTGCCCCCCCAACCACAAGAAAGAAAATTAAAAAATCAATACATAGAGTGAAAATAGTATGCTATGATCTGCATTCAGACTCCAAAATACATTTTCTGGATGTGGAAAGCACTGTTTCATCATGAGACTTTTGGAATTGTCTTGGATCATTGTATTGCTGAGAAGAGCTAAGTCTATCACAGTTGATCATCATACAATGTTGCTGTTACTGTGTACAATGTTCTCCTGGTTTTGCTCACTTCACTCAGCATCAGTTCACATAGGTCTTTACAGGTTTTTCTTAAACCATCCTGCTCATCATTTCTTATAGCACAATAGTGAGTGGGTTGGGGAATGCGCCCACTGATTCAATACTTGGGACTCAAGAAGAAAGGAGGCCAAAGCATAGAGCTCGTTTATTCTTTTGAAAGAGGTGCACATGCAGCTAGGACACGTGACACACAAAAGCAATAAGTCAAGCAGTTTTTATACTTTTTTTAGAAACAATCACAATGCTCAGCACAGGATGTGGCAATGAAGTTGAGACCAGATGGTCAGCGACACATTTCTTTTTCAGAACAGGATCCCCTTGACCCTAGGGTCCCAATAATAGGTTATTCTTTTATTCTTTAACTGGTCCAATCTTTGATTTCTTTGATTTCCCAACATAGTTGAAGGTAAATTTTAAGCCTGTCATCCAACTACAAAACAATGCTGAAATACCTGAGTGACTCTTTGTGTTACTTGAGTTGAACATCTTTAGAGATAGGGGCCGGGGGAAGGGGGGGAGGGTCAGTGGGAACTATGAGATCTGAACATAATCCTCTCAGTCCCTCCTCTTTTTAAGGACCAAGATTCTACTCGCTGGTCCACTCTCTGTTTCAGATCTCACTCAGAACCTCTTTAGAAGTAAGAATTTTTCTCTCTGGTGGTCCCAACTTGTTGTTGCTACAAGGGACATCCGAGATACAGTACAGTGAATGAGCATAATAAAACATGGAACTAAACAAGGTAATAATAATAATAATAATAGTATGAGTCTGAGTAATGGGCTTAAGAACTTCATCCACTCCCCATTCCAAAGACTATCCCACCAATTAGTCCAAGGGGCAGTATTGACCCTGGAATTGATAGCTATTTCTTTGCTAAGCTTGTCTAATGCCCTTATACCTTTGGTTATGGCCCCATCGGGGTGTATGGTTGGGGATAAAAGTACAACAACTGTCTCCAATGATTTTACAGGCTCCTCCTTTTTCTGCCAGTAGCATGTCCAAGACCATCCTATTTTCCATGGCCATTTGACTAGTTGCTGATAGTTGTTCTGTGTTAAGGGCTAAAATTCTAGCTAAACTGTCTAAAATATCTAATGAGTGGTCGCCAATAAATTATAAGCTTTAGCAAGAGTTAGGTTTTTAAGCATTTATTAAGGAGAATAAGAATTTGGTAAAGAGAGAGAGAAAGGCCTAGATTCCTATCTATTAAAGGGAGAGCACATTTCTAGCTCTGCTCTCCACCAGAGTCCAAAGGAAAGAGCCAGACAGAATGCTAGTCTTTTCCTTCTTCCTCCCACTAGCCCGCGTCACTTCCTTTTCCAAAGAAAAGACTCCTGGTCTTGCCCTCAAAGACCTTTGCTTCATGGGTGGAACTCTTCTACAGTAAGTCTCCTGCAGGTGGCGTCATTCCAATCGTTACATCTGCCACCCTATGTAATGCTCCCCTGGTGTAATTAATGTACCTTTGTTGATTATAATAGATATAGTTTATCCAGTCCATGTTCTTATTTATAGTAACCCACCAGAACAAGGACTCAAATCCTGTAGCAATCTGATTTCTCGCCTTAAATTATACTATCTAGGGTGATCCCTGGGGGCAATCCATCATCAAGCTCAAATAAGCCTGTTGATCTTTTTTTGGCATCCTGAACCCATCTTGGGGCTAGGTTTTACACTTAAAATAGTAAAAGGGATTGCCAGTTGGACTAGGGCACATGTGGCTTGAGGAGTTGAGACCTGAAGTAGTCGGTTGCTCTTAGGGTCACATATCCACCAAAGGTCTGAACAGGAGTGGGTGAGGGGGCAGGTATAATGATCTATTCCGGTGTTGCTCCTAAACCATGAAGGAGGAGAGGATGTGTCAGTTCCACGGCAGTCTAGCTTCCGAAAACCTAGGTTTACCCGCGGCCTTCCTCTTTCTTGTGGTGGAAAGGGAGGGTATAGGGTGTTTCACATGGAGCAATTGCTGGGTAGACTCTTATTACAGAATAGTGCCAAAATGCAGGTGTATTCCTCAGGGAAAGTAGTGAAGTTGAATGGAAAGGGGACCACTATTGGATTAGCTCTTCCCTGGGCACAGGCATAGCAGTTAGTTCGATTCAAAGATTTTACTGAGAACTGTACCCAATCCAACCAAACATTCCCTTCTCCGTACCCTAGTTCTACTTCCATGGCTGTCTTGAGGTCAGTGACCTTAAATACCTCATAGGGTTGATCTGAATCAGGAGCAATCATAGGCTCCTGATCCGATGGGGGGAAATTGGGTGGGTCCAGTTGGAAGGGATTACTACCACTTTAAACCTTCCCACTGGGTCCTTCCCATTCAAATCTATTCCAAACCCATAGGTACCTTCAATGCAAACTGATTCGATTGGACAAGGGTCCCCATCCGCTCTGCACCTATTTGCCTCTAAGAAGGTGTGCAACCCACGGAAGACCCTAGTTTGAAGAATTTCACCATACCTTGCAGGTGAACTATGCACTTCCCTTTCAGGGATGTCCATTGCCCTGTCTGGGTGGTCCAGCATACCACATCCCAAGTGGGACAGGGGATCCCACTGCCTTTACCTCCTCCCCATCCTTCCCAACACAAATATTTAACCGATCTCATGTACTATGAGTCCCACCCACCACAGTTTATCACCTGACAGGCATCGAAAGTCACAGTTACAGGATCACTAGATTCTTGGACCTGAATGGTGAAAAGTTCTTTTCCTTGCCCCAATGTCCAGGGGGCTGCCACCAAAATCATCCAAAGTTCATACAAGGTCATCTTGTTCCGACATCTTGGGACAAGCTGTCTACTTCAGACGTTGGCTTCTTCTCGTCCTGGTCTGGGAAGAAGCCCAAAAGGGATCCACCTGCGACTGACCATCTGCTTGCTTTCTTAACCAGATCCAGAGAGGGCTCGGGCCAGGCTCCACCTTCCATTCAGCTTCTGGGGAAAATGATTTTTTTTTTACCCGAGTATGATGAGTCCAACCTCGTTCTTGGGTGCAGACTGCAGTGTCACTGGTCAGCAGGACCTGGAAGGGTCCTTCCCAGTGGGGGTCAACTTCTCTCCTTTCCAAGACTTAACCAGGACCCAGTCTCTGACCTGGATCCTATGTACCGGGAACCCCAGAGGCGGGGCCTGAGCCACCAGACCTTTCTTTGGAGGAGGGTGAGTCCTCTGGGCTTGGGATAACTTTCCAACAATTGTTCCAAGACTTGTCCAAAAAGATTGGGGGATTCTGTATATCCCTGTGGGAGGACACACTACCAAAATTGTTGCTTCCTTCCAATTTCAGGGTCTTCCTATTCAAATGCAAAAATGTCTCTGCTGCTGGGGTGGAGGGGAACTGCCCAAAAAGCATCTTTTTGTTTTGAAAGTTTCCCTCCCCTCATGAGGTTTGTGAGAGAGGAATTATCAGCCCTGGTGTCAACCAAAAAGGTGTATCAGTCGCCAGGGTCCCCCACCACCACCCCTGCTTCTCCAGGACCCTCAACCCAAGCACACGCCCCGCCCCCCCCCCCCATTCCTAGCCTCCTGAGTACTGTCACCCAGGACTATTGCACTCCCTGTACCTTCCCACTCCCTGCCCAAGCTTCCTTGCTCCCAACCCGGTCCTCACCTCTATACCCCACCTCCCTCTTGCATACCTGCACCCTTACTCCCATTTGAGGTGCAGAGTCCTCTACTCTCCACTCCCTCCACCCCATGGCTGCTCTTTTAGTCACTGCTGTCCTGGAGCCCTACTGCAAAGTTACTTTGTGAGCAGATAAACCAACGATGATTTCCCTCAATCATCCAAACAAGTTTCCATCCCCACCATTGGATGCCCTGGGCCTGGACCCTGCCCCCTTCACCTAGGCAACAGATGAGACTAACAGCTTCAACCCTTTCCTTGCCAGTTTCCCTGTGAACTTTTATTTAGGTTTCTTCTCCAAAACTCACATTTTTTTTTTTTTTTTGGCAGGGCTATGAGGGTTAAGTGACTTGCCCAGGGTCACACGGCTAGTAAGTGTCAAGTGTCTGAGGCCGGATTTGAACTGAGGTACTTCTGAATCCAGGGCTGGTGCTTTATCCACTGTGCCACCTAGCTGCCCCACCCCCCAACTCACTTTTTAACTACCATAATCTTAGTTCCTCTAGGCAGCCATAAAGCAGCATAAAGACTTTCTTCCTGACCACAATCCTTTTTCATAATTCCTCAGATCCAAACTCTGGCCAGCAGGTCCCTGAATGGCTTGTCCTGCCCAGACCGGACAACAATACCTTATCATCTTTTCTTTATCAAATTCTGGTCCCACTAGGTCATCCCACTTATCCAATTTGTTACCTAGGGGACTATCCCAGGGTACCACTGGCAATCAGGCCTTAGATTTAGATTTTGCCTGTCCCATCTCTCTTGCCAGTATCTTGGGGTGTAACCCTTCCATTCTGAGCTCTGCGCACAGGTCAGAAGCCACCCCCTCACCTGATCAGAGACTTGACACTTCTCCTGGAGGTTCTTCCCTTATGTATCAGGGAAGGGGCTTTGGGCGGGAGCACCGAACAGAGAAACTCTCAGTTGCTTCCCAGAGTTTCAGACTTAAGTCGTTGCATATGCAATCAACATTGAGAACTGCTCTCAACTCACATCTCCCTTGTTGGAGGGGAATGACTGATTCACTCTGAAAGGCAGAGTCCTTAATGGTGTCTCACTCTTATCAATAGGTCATCTGGTTATAGCACCCCCGGCAGGATTCTGACCGGAAAGCTATATGAGTTCAGACCCCAGACTCAAATTCCTTCCCTCACACACACACACTCACACACACACTCACTCAAGAGTCTCTTCCTCCAGTCCCTGCTGCCCAAAGTTAACTTCCCCTTCTGGGATGTGGTCAGCCAACCAGGATCACCTCCAACTTGTCTCCATGCACGAGACTTATGTGACCCCTGTACCAATCACCAATTAATTCTTACCTGACCTGCTGTTACTTTGGCGTTCTCTCTCCCCAGTCCCATAGTCTCAGCTGCCAGTTCCATGGCCACAGGAATGTCAGGAACGAAAAGGCTGCCTTTCAAAAGAGGCAGGGGCACCCTCCTTTTCTCCCAAGTTCCCTGACCGCTGTAGTGGGGCAAAGATCCCAGACGAGCCCCGAACTGAGTGGGTCGGGGAATGCACCCACTGATTCTATACTCGTGACTCAAGAAGAAAGGAGGCCAAAGCATAGAGCTCGTTTATTCTTTTGAAAGAGGTGCACATGCAGCTAGGACACGTGACACACAAAAGCAATAAGTCAAGCAGTTTTTATACTTTTTTTAGAAACAATCACAATGCTCAGCACAGGATGTGGCAATGAAGTTGAGACCAGATGGTCAGCGACACATTTCTTTTTCAGAGCAGGATCCCCTTGACCCTAGGGTCCCAACAATAGTTTATTCCTTTATTCCTTAACTGGTCAAACCTTTGATTTCTTTGATTTCCCAACATAGTTGAAGGTAAATTTTAAGCCTGTCATCCTTCTAAAATTAACATGACTACAAAGCAATGCTGAAATACCTGAGTGACTTTCCTGTTATTTGAGTTGAACATCTTTAGAGATAGGGGCCGGGGGAAGGGGGGGAGGGTCAGTGGGAATTATGAGATCTGAACACGATTCCTCTCAATAGTATTCCATTACATTTATATACCACAAATTTGTTCAGCCATTCCCCAATTTATGGGCATCCCCTCAGTTTTCAATTCTTTGCCACCACAAAAAGAGCTGCTACAAATATTTTTGTATATATGGTTCCTTTCCCCTTTTTATGCTCTCTTTGGAACACAGACCTAGTAGTGGTATTACTAAGTCAAAACGTATGTACAGTTTTACAACACTTTGGACAAAGTTCCAAACTGATTTCCAAAATGATTGCATCAGTTCATAACTCTACCAACAATGCATTCATGTTTTAATTTTCCTACATCTTCTTCAACATTTATCATTTTTCTTTTTTTTTTTTGGTCATAGTAACCAATCTAATAGGTGTGAGGTGGTACCTGAGAATCGTTTTAATTTTCACAAAATATTATTTTAAACAATATGACAGCTAAGTGTCACAGTGGGTAGAATGCTGGGCCTGGAGTCAGGAAGATCCAAGTTCAAATCTAGCCTCAGACACTTACCTAACCCTATTTGCTTCAGTTATCATCTGTAAAATGAGCTGGAGAAGGAAATGGCAAACCCCTCTACTATCTCTGCCAAGAAAACCCCAGATGAGATCTTGAAGAGTCAGAAACGACTGAAAACAACTAAACAACATCAAAATTGAAGATAATCTTAGTGGGAAGGCACTAAGATTAAAGAGGACTGGGAAAGGGTTCTTGCATAGTGTAGTTCTTTAGCTTAAAGGAAGCCAGGGAAACTAGAAAGTATAGATAAGAAGGGTATAATCAGTAATTAGAAGAGGCTACCTTCACTTCACTGCTCCTGGGTTGGAATAGGTTTTGTGGTATTGCTGGAAACTTGCTGCACCTGGTGTCCCATTGTTCTGACCAGGTGTCAATCACTCCCCAGCCTTTGGCTATTTTGCAAAACAACTTAACTGCTCTGCTGACCCTCTTAGGAATACCTCAGTTGAACTGTATTTAAAACCTTGCCCTGGCTTTGGCTCCCTTCAGCACTTCTGCATTCTGGTGCTGTGTGGGTTTCCTCAATTGCAATTCCCTTGCCATCTATTAAAGAGCCTTGTTGTTGCTACTTTGGTAGTCCTCTTTATTTCAGGTTGACAGGCAGGTGGAGAGCCAGGGAAAATGCTGAAGTCTGGAGATGGAGTGTCATGTGTGAGGAATAGCAAGAAGGCCAGTGTCTTTGAATTCCAGAGTACCTACAGGAGAGCAAGGTAAAAGAAGCCTGGAAAAGTGGTAAGGGAACAGGTTATAAAGGCTTTAAAAGCCAAACTGAGGACTCTGTATTTGATCCTGGAGGTAAGGGAGAACCACTGTACTTCAAGTGGGGGGTGGGGTTGGAAAATCAGGTTAGAGACTTGAGGCAGACAGACCAACCAGTAATTCATTGCAATTATTCAGGAATGAAGTGATGCAGTATCAGTGGAAAGAAAGGGAGTAGATTTAAGAGGTGTTGGAAAGGTAGAAACAATGGGACTTGGCAACTGATTGGATATGGGAAGTGAGGAATAGAAGTTGATACCTATGTTGCAGGCCTGAGTGACTAGATGGGGATATTCTCAATGATAATAAGTAATTTAGGAAAATGGGAGGAGGGAGGAGATAATGAAGTTAGTTTTATAGATGCTGAGATTAAAATGTCTATGAGAAATCCAGTTCTGAGGTAGGCAGTTGGAGATGAAAAGTTAAGCCAAGACAACTAGCTCTGAGAGTCATTTGTATAGAGATAATAATTGAAACTACAGAAGCTGACTAGAATTTCACTTAATGAAATAATATAGGAAGAAAAAAGAAGAGGGTCCAGGTGAGATCTTTGGGGGACTTACATGGTTGGTGGTCATGACTTGGATGAAATCCCAGGAAAGGAGAATGTGAAGGAGCAGTGAGACAGGTAGGAGGAAAATCACAAGAAAGCAGTATCTTGAAAATCTAGAGAGAAAAGAGTATCAAGGAGAAGAGGGTGATCAATAGTGTCAAGTGATGAAGAGATCAATAAGGATGAGGATGTGCTAAATACTGGAGATATAAAAAGAGGCAAAAAGACTGAACCAGGCTCTTAAGGAACTCTCAATCTAATGGAGGAGTCCATAAGCAAACAAATATGTACAAACAAGTAAAATACAGGATAAATAATGAGAAAAGGCACTAGAATTAAGAGAGTCTGGGAAAGGCTTTTTGTGGAAGTTAGCTTTTTAGTTGGGACTTGAAGGAAGCCAAGGAAGTCAGTTTCCAGGCATTGGAGACAGACAGAGAAAATGCCTGAAGCTGTCTTGTTCATGAAACCTCAAGGAGGCCAGTGCTGGATTAAAGAATAAAACAGTAGGGAGTAAATAGTAAGAAGACTGGAAAGATAGAGGTGAGGACTAGGTTGTGAGGACCTTTGAATGCTAACCAGAAGATTTTGTATTTGGTAGAAGAACCAGGAAAGAATGCTGTTCTGAAAATCTAGAGAGAAGTATCCGGAAGAAGTTGTTAATCAGTAGCATCAAAGGCTACAGAGAGAAGAGGCTACTGGATATGTGAATTAAAAGATTATTGGTAACTTTGGGGAAAACCGTTTCAGTGGAAAGATGTGATTAGAAATCAGATTGTAGGGGGTTAAGAAGAGAGAGGAGACAAAGTAGAGAGAGTTATTGTAAACAGTCTTTTCAAGGAGTTTAGCCACAAGGTCAGATGAGATACAGAATGATAGTTATCATGGATAGAAGAATGAAGGTGTCTTTTGGTGATGGATGAGACATAAACGTGTTGCTAGGCAGTAGAGAGGCAACAGTAGACAGAACATAAGTGATTGACTGGGGATGACAGAGGGCATAATCTGTTGGAGAAGACAGGACAAAAAGGATCACTTGTGAAAGAGGGTGTAGCCTGGTAAGTAGTAAGGCTACTTCATGTGAAACTGGGTTGAAGGAGGAGATAATGGCAGAAAGCATCTGAATGATATGAGATGAAAAAGACAAAAGAGAGAGAGCTCATGGTAAAAGGTCTCAAATTTTTTTTCTGTAAAATGTAAGGCGGGAAGCTAGATGGCGCAGTGGATAAAGCACTGGCCCTGGATTCAGGAGTACCTGAGTTCAAATCTAGCCTCAGACACTTAACACTTACTAGCTGTGTGACCCTGGGCAAGTCATTTAACCCGAATTGCCTCACACAAAAAAAATGTAAGGCAAAGCTCTCAGTTGAGAGAGGAGGGGAGGAGAAGCCATGAGAGGACTGAGGAGGAATGAAAAGGGTTTGGAGAGCTGTTGAGTGTTTGAGAGTGCAATAGTTAGTTGATGAGAGGTATAGTCTGATTACCTGAGGCAGCTAGGTGGTACAGTGGTAGAGGACTGACCCTGAAGTTGAGAAGATCTAAGTTCAACTCTCATCTCAGAAATTTACTATCCGTGTGACCCTGGGCAAGTCACTTAACCCCAACTGCCTTAAACATCAGGAGCCCCACCTCCAGTCATCCTGATATATATATATATATATATATATATATATATATATATATATATATATATATCAGGATCTTGACACTAGACCCAGATGGCTCTGGAGGAGAAAGTGAGCTTGGTGACCTTACACAGCCTTCCCTCACTTAAATCCAAGAGAAAATTTAAGATGAAGGGAAACTTGTGCATGGAACAGGCAATCCAGAAGGCATAGTGGAAGGTGTGGATGGCATTTGTTTGGGCTTTAGGGGTTGTAGGGTCAGGAAAGGTGGGAATAAGGTATCAAGTGGTCAGGGATGGAGAACAGGGTTTGGATGATGACCAATGGTGTTTCAGAATAGCTGAGGTGTGTTCAATTTGATCAGCATGAGAATGTTCATCATTTATTGAAAGCACCACTCCTTTTCCAGAGGAGGCTGGATCGCAGGTAGGAGAAAATTACAGCGCAAGATGGAAGACAATTCTCAGATGGTCAGATGGGGGGACCTGTTTCACTACTTTTCTTCCCTCAAACCTAGAGATTAGGCAGGAGACATGAAGCAGGAGATGAAAGATGAACTCCCCATCCACATTCCTTTTCCTCTTCTCTTGAGAGCCAATGGCAACAGGAGATAGAAGGTTTGAGGTCAAAGAGAAGATAGTTTCTCCTCACACTAGAGACTCTCCACATTGTTAGCAGGAGATGAGTATGGTAGCAGGAGGTAGAGTTTGCCTTACCCTGGTACAGATGCAAGTTGTGCTTCTAGCAGTCTTTCTTCAGGGCACATGAGTAGGAGATAGAAGGCATTCTGTCGGAGGAAGGTCTCCCTCTTCTTGCCAAGGATGGAAATCAGGTGGAAAACAGCTTAATACTATTTTTGGCCAAATCAAGGATTATAGTCCATCCCAAACATCTCCAATCATTTTCTTTCTTGAATAAAACCTCATCAATTTGGAAATGGAATCATGATATTACTACTTATCCTCCTGAAAACAGACCAGACTCCTGATTAAAACAAAGTGAGGAAATCTGGTAAGTGAAGGAAACTTCAGAAGTAACCAAGTACTACATGATTTAATTAACCTAACTCTCCTTTTCCTAGGTCATATACCCCATTTGCTTGTCATTCTCACTACAGACCTCCATCAGAGTTTTCTCTGGCTAAGCACTCACAGAATATGCACTGTTTGTATTTATTCTGGTGCCCAGTAATAGCTAGGCATGCATAAAATGTAGATTGGTCTTTCTAATAGAGGAGAAAGTAAAAGAATGAAAGGAAAACCTCTCTATTCTCCAGCTTATGGAGAAAAGAGAATAAAGTGTTCCTTGAAAGAATTGAAAAGTAATTTAAAAAATAAAAATTAGAGGAAAATAATCTGAAAATGCAGACAGTTTTAACCTGTATCTGGAGGTTGTAAGGTTAAAGAATATGACCTAGAAAAGAATGGGGTAGACGGACAGAATTTTAAGGTAATAGCCTCACTGATGTGAACAAAAGGGAAGTATACTGTCTTCCTAGGGTGTGTAGCTGATGGAGAGCCTTCTGAGACTTGTAAAACCTGATTATTCACTAAGTATTAATGATTTGTGTGAGAAGAAATAATACCATCAGAAAGAACCCAAAAAACATTGCTAGGGGGCTTACATGATGGTGAACAAGTATCTGATGGAAGGAACTATAATTAAGACTAGCTAAGTAAAAGTGAATACTGATTATATGAATATCTTTACCAAAAGATGGAAAATTAGCCCTAAATTAGATTCAGGATTTAGATTTTTTTTTTTTTTTGGTGAGGCAACTGAAGTTAAGTGACTTGCCCAGGGTCACACAGCTAATAAGTGTCAAGGGTCTGAGGTTGGACTTGAACTCAGGTCCTTCTGAATCCAGGGCCGGCACTCCATCCACTGCACCACCCAGCTGCCCCCAGGATTTAGATTTTTAAATGTTGCTAAGGACTAGTATTGCTCTGGACAAGAAAGAAAAGATCTTTCCTTCACTCTAAGCATGCAGTCAGTTAAGTCTTATCAGTTCTACCTCCAGACCATTTCTGGAATTTATTTCCTTGCATTTATCCTTTTGATTTTTCTAATGAAACCATATTCCCAACTCAGGCTCTTATAACCTCAAGCCTGCTAATTGGCCTCTCTTCTTTTCAATCTATCCTCTGCAAAACTGCAAAAGTGATAGTCCTAAAGCACAGGTTTGACCACATCACTTTCCCGATCAATAAACTCTAGTGACACCTTTAGGATCAAATACAAATACCTGTATTTGTCACTTAAAGCCCTTTACAATCTGGCTATGAGAAACCTTCCCTCCTTCCTTGGTACCTGGTTCAGTCTTTCTTTGAATTCCTACCCTTACCTTCATACCTGATGATTTGCATTTACCCCTAATTGTAAAAAATTCTCTTTCCATCTCTCCCTCCCTGACTTCCTCCCCACCCCAACCCCTTCCCTGCCAAATTACCCTGTATTTATCTGTGTGCATGTCTTATTTACACCTTCCTCTTCTCTGCACACTGGAAGTTCCATAAAAAAGACTATTTTTTATGATTGTCCAAGAAGGATGTCTCACATCCTCATCCCCAATTACTTAATTAAAAAGACAGTTCTCTACTTCCTGATACCTTTACCATGTGAGAGTGATTCTTTGAGTTACAGAATTAATCAATTAAGAACAAGTCCTTAATCATTTTGAGCCATTGGATGAAATCAGATAACCCTACACATAATCTGGGATTGGTTGAAGGTATTAGACACACTTCTGGGCCTATATATATATATATATATATATATATATATATATATATGTGTGTGTGTGTGTGTATATATATATATATATATATATAGGGCCTATATATATATATATATATATATATATATATATATATATACACACACACACACATCAGAGAAGGAATTTAAGCATAAAGGAGTTAAACTTTGGTAGCACGTTGAGGAGATAGAACTTTGTACCTATACAAGAAGGTATCAGGAGGTAGGAAATTATTCTCCTTCCACCCCTCTCCCCAACACCGACCAGGTCATTGGAGAGATTAGACCAGTAATAAATAATGCATCTAGCCAGAAACTGAAAGGACAAACCAGACATATTAAGTAAAGGCCATTTCCGGGAACATGACTTCTTCAGTGCAGAAAGAAGTACAGCTATGCATTCTACAAAGACATTTATACCTTTACCCTTAGAACTGAACACACAGATACACCTTGGGAGAATTTCATGAGGACGTCATGAAAGAAGAAAAGGACTTTCAACAAGGAGCTGTGAGTTACTCCTTTGCCACATGTGCTCTCTAAGTTTGAACCCAATTTCCCTTGGACTCTGGATATAATTATGGGAACTTGTCTCAAACTTTTGGGGGAAATGTTTTGTACCAAGTGTTGTTACAGTACCTTAGTCAATACTACCTGTTCATCACTAGGGAGTACACACTGGATTGGGGATTATGAGCAAGAGTGCTAGAAAGAAATCCAAACCCTCAGCTTTACCCCTAGAGCACTGAGGTCAGCTGACCTTTGGGGAGTCAACCTGCTAATAAAAGTGAAAGTTAAGAATGTATAAACAGGGGTGGCTAGGTGGTCCAGTGGATAAAGCACAGGCCCTGGATTCAGGAGTACCTGAGTTCAAATCCGGGCTCAGACACTTGACACTTATTAGCTGTGTGACCCTGGGCAAGTCACTTAACCCCCATTGCCCCCCCCCCACGCAAAAAAAAAAAAAAAGAAGCAGCTTTGGCCTTTCTTCTGTTCTTGGAGGATAATGTTTCTAAGCCACCTCCTTCCCTTGAGGCAAAGTCTTCCCTCTGTTACTTTCTCTAGCACCCAAATAAAGGATCATTTAAAAAAAAAAGAATGTATGGACAGAGGGAGTGTTACACTTCTTTATCTAGTGACTAACAGTGCCTTGAACATAGTAGGTGCTTAATGTGTGTGATGTGGGATGTAATTAAGGGTCAAGTTGATCATGAGTTGTCCCAAAAGAATTACAAGACTCGGTGACTCAGTTTCCTAAGTTTTATTGCAATACTGTGAGTGAACACAGGGGGAAAACCAGAAAAGTGGAAAGGTATCTCTCGAATAGGGAAAGAAAAGACAGTTATATTTATAGTATGGATAAATTGATTATCAGTCTCATAATAATCACTACCTTAGGGAGGTACAGGGGAGGGCCTATCCTAATTTGGAGTTCCTGGGGTCCTAAGCCAACCCCTGAGGTGGGTAACTTTTTCTGTGAAGGTGTATTTTGGGGGTTTACCCATCATAAGGTGAATCTGGGGACAAATTTGGTCTTTTCTGCACATGTCACTTTTTGATTCCAATGTTTAGTTTTCAAAATATCTTCATTTATCAGTAGAATTTCTATACTCTGTCAGTGTATCATTGTTATTGTTAAAGTCTCTCTGACCTGCCTCTTTATGTTTCTGTTATGGGTGGTGATTAATGTGGATAAGAGAACCTAGGCCCTAATTTGTCTCCCAAATCTTAAGTTATCCATGAACTGGGGTCTGAATCCCTCTTAGAGCTCATATCTAAATTAGAGCTTGGGTTTTAGGTTTTTCTGTTAACCCCTTTTTTGCCTCCTACATCAGTTGGTTGGGTTTTTTTTTCTTCCTCACTTAATTCACTTTAAAATTAATGTTGGCTGTTTCTGGAAGATCAGGAGATCCTTTGTAAAAGTGCTCAATTTCATCTTCTGCAATAGATATTAGTGTATAATGTGGCATTTAAAATTATTTGGGGTTGCCCTATTTCTGTCCCAAGTTTTAGGGAAACGCTGGGGTTTCTAATGTATAGCTACTTAGAAATTAGAGGCTACTGCACCAGTTTAGGGCATTAAGCATTTATTAAAGCATATTAAATATTAGTAAAGTGAGAGAGCACATGGCTCAGAAAGATCAGAAGCCCTATATACCTATGATAGAGGGGAGAGAGAAAATGGGCCACGTGGCTGCTCCTTCTGCCTCCCAATACCAAGAGACAGATGAATGAGCATAAGCTCATTGAGGTCAGGAGGAGAGGTCGCCCTCACACACTGCTTAAAGCTAATTGGCTAGCATCATTCAAATCTATTGGTTTACTGGATTTGAGGGAAGCCTTCAGGTAGGTGTGGTTTTGAGTGAGGTAATTTCTGTTGTCTGTATTCATAGTCTAAAATATAACTTGACTGACTCTGGGCCAATCTTAAAAGTTCAGGGAAGGCTCTCTGTGTTAGGCCCTTGAGCGCAGGCCTCTGGGAGTCCCCAAACCCCATTATTTTCTCACAATAAGTTGCAATTATCTTTGTGGGTTTTTGTTGTTATTTATGTTGATCAGGAGTGCTGTAAATGACCTCAAAGTGATATTTCTTTTTGTCTTAGAGCACACAAAAACACCCAATTCTGTTAGCTCCTCTTATGTCTTCTAGTTTCATTCATAGTGAGAATGTTACTATCGATATGGTTCAATTCAGCCAGTTTTATATCAATTCATTGGTTTAGAACAAAGATCTCTCATTAATAGTAGCAACAGTGAATAATTTAAAAATCATTTTATTCTTGGAAAACTCTATTCACCTCTCTTACTACTTTGCTGCCATCACTTTGGAAACAGAAATGGGTTACACTGACCCAAAGGTCATTTTATATTTTTATTTCCTGGATTGTCAGGGTTAAATAATTAGTGAACAAGTGGGCAGCTTACTAATGAAGCCTTTCCTGTGTTTAGCTAGCCTGGTCTTCAGATAGCAAATACAATCACTTGCCAGGATTATATCTGAAGTCTTTCTAGATTGGGATAAACTGTCGAATCCAGTGGCATAGCAGCATACTTACTATGTGCAAGGTACTGGGCTAAGATTGGCTATAAAAACACAAATCCTGCCTTTAAGGAGGATTATACAGTTGACTGGGGAATGGGGATACCACATGCATATATATGTGTGTGTGTATGTATGTGTGTATGTGTGTGTGTGTGTGTGTGTGCGTGTGTGTGAAAAAAAACTCACTTGATCCTTTTATTCTCGATATTGTCCTATATCTCATCTAACCTTGTGGCTAAACTATTTGAAAAGGCTGTATAAGATAGGTAGGTGACTACTTTCTCTCTCACTTGTTTAACCCCCTACAATCCAGCTTCTGACCTTATTATCCTACAGCCCTTAACACTGTTGATCACTCTTTCTTCCTTAGTACTCAATTTTCTCTAGGAATACCACTTAGGAACACCACTCTCTCCTGGCTTTCATTCTACCTATCTGACTACTTCTGTCACCTTTGCTGGGTCCTCTTCTACATCACTCCTTCTCTCCGTAATTGTCTCACAGGATTCTGTCCTGGGCCCTCTTTTCCCTGTATACTACTCATCAATCCTCCCCACCATTAATCTGTCCTATTATTATAGAGGCCAATGCCATCCTCCCAGTCTCATAGGCTTGAAACCTGTTCTTTTACCCTCTCCCAACACTCCCACATCCAATCTGTTGCCAGGGGCTGTCAATTTTACCTTTACAATGGGATAAAATAATGGGATTTGGCAGATGCCCAGGGGCACCACCTGAAGATTGATTTTGAATTGATTGAATTGGGTGAGAAACTGACTGAGAACCTACTTAAGAATGATTAAATCGAGGGGGCAGCTAGGTGGTGCAGTGGATAAAGCACTGGCCTTGGATTCAGGAGAACCTGAGTTCAAATCCAGCCTCAGACACTTGACACTTAACTAGCTGTGTGACCCTGGGCAAGTCACTTAACCCTCATTGCCCTGCAAAAAAAAAAAAAATGATTAAATCGAGACCACACCTGGCTGGCTGTGAGTGGGGTGTTGTTCTCAGAAGTTGAACCTCCTTAAGGTTAATCAAATTGAGACCATGCCTGGCTGACCCTGAGTGGGGTGTTGTTCTCAGAGGCTGTGGACTACGCCATCAACAGGAGACTACTCTCAACCAATCAGCTTGAAGGACCTCCCCTTTTGGGGAGGGAGACAGGAAGTAGGAAGTTGAGGCTGGCTCCATGGATCTGGATCTTTTCATCTGGGATTTGGGGGTGGTGGCAGCAGGGGCAGAACAGAGTAGAAAGATCAACTCCATGGGTTCTCTATAGAAGAGTGGATAGCTAAATAAAGGTGGCTTTCTCAACTTCTCTCTCTTCACTAACTTCTAATATACTTTAATAAATCCTTAAAAGCCTAAACTCTTGCTGAATTTATCAGTAATTTTAGCCAGTTTACCCCCCCAAAACTGCAGGTTAGGACCCACATTTAGATTTTAAACATCACAGCAATATGTCTTGAACATGCCACCTTCTCTCTTCTAACATTGTCACCATTCTAGTGAAGGCCTTCATCACCTCATGGCTCGACTACTGAAATAGCCTGCTGCTGGGTCTGCCTATCTGCCTTGTCTCTCTTCACTCCAATCCATCCATCATTCAGTCCTTAAATTGATCTTCCTAAATTGAAGATCTGACCATGTCACCTCCCTACTCAATAAACTCCAGTCATAGAGATTTTCCAGGGCTGAGAGATGCAATATTTTGTTTCATGGGAAGCCTGTGGTTAGTAAAAGAGCTTTGTAATTTTCCTAAAGCAATCCAGCCAATTCCTTCTTTTCAATTCCAGGCCCAACTGAACAATTGTTCAGTTGTACCATCTATCTCATATATACATACTGTTGGACAAGTTCTATCCATGTATTTATTGAAATTTCACCTACAGATATTTTCATCCACTTAGTCTTTCCTGTGTGGACAAACTCCTTTGAGTGATTCTATATCTCTCCCAGGAAGCTCTGAAATGTCCTGGGGATTGATAAATTTAGCATGTAATCCTCAAATAAGAACATTTAGAGGACCTTACCATCCATAGGGAAGGCAAGTCAACAAACATTTATTAAGTGCATAACATATCCTAGGCACTGTCTTTTTTTTTTTTTTTTTTTGCGAGGCAATGGGGGTTAAGTGACTTGCCCAGGGTCACACAGCTAGCAAGCGTCAAGTGTCTAAGGCTAGATTTGAACTCAGGTACTACTGAATTCAGGGCCAGTGCTTTATCCACTGCGCCACCTAGCTGCCCCCTCTTAGGCACTATTTTAGGTGCTAATTATATAATACCTTGAAGTTAGAAAAAAACAGTTCCTGCTTTCAAGGAGTTGAGTCTAGAGGCAGTTGGTTGCACAGGGGGTAGAGTACTGAGCCTGGAATTTGAAAGACCCGAGTTCAAATCTAGCCTCAGATAATTACTAGTTGTGTGACATTGGGTAAGTCACTTAAATTTTGTTTGCCTGTTTCCTCAGTTGTAAAATGGAGATAATAATAGCATCTACCTTGACTGGTCTTTGTAAGGATCAAATGAGGTGATGCTTGTAAAAAGCATTTACTGTAGTTGCTGGCACATAGAAGATGCTATATAAATCCTTATTTCCTTCCCTCCTCTAATGGAGAAGATAACTTGCAGACAATTATGTACAAACAAGATATAAAGAAGATAAATTGGAAATAATCAACAGAGGAAAAGCACTAGCATTATGGCAGATCAACACATACTATCTTCTTTAGAAGGTAAAATTTTAATTGCAACTTGGATGCCAGGAGGCAAAGCTAAGGAGGGAGAGAATTCCAGGTAAGGGACAGGCAGTGAAAATACAAGTTGGAAGATGGAGTATTTTGTTTGAGATCACTGGGGTCAGTAACACTGGATTTTACCACGGTGGTAAAGAATTAGGTGATGAGAAAGGAAGGAGTGAGCAGCTCATGAAAGATCTTCAGTGCCAAACTGAGGCACTGAAGGCACTTTTCTTTTTGATCCTGGAGGTGATAGGGAGTCACTGGAGTGTCTTGAATAAGAGGGTGAAGTAGACCTGAGCTTTGGGAAGGTCAATCTGACAGCTGAGTGGAGAATGGGTTGGAGTGAGGAGGTAGCTGAGGCAGGGAGATCAACCAGGAGGTTACTGCAATAGTCTGAACATGAAGTGATAGAGTGCACTAGAATGATGGTAGTATCATAGCAAAGAAGGCTGTATGCTACTATGGTAGTATCAACAAACTTTGAAACTGATTTTATGTGGGGAGTGAAAGAGTATGAAGAGTAGAGGATGACACCCAGGTTGTAAGCCTGACTGACTGACTGGAAGTATGATGGTACTCTTATGATCCTCACTCATGGGTGGGAAACACCATGCATAAAAGAACTTGTAAGCTGTTATTTTGGTAGCCAAATTATTCATGATCCCTGCATTCTGTTGAACCCACAGTGTAAGAAGCTAGGTCTCAAAGAACTATAATTTTAGGGTCCATGCATGGTGGTTTCATCAACCTTGATATAGAAAAATTTGTTCCTATGATTTTTGTAACTTTTCCTGGATTCAGGAGGACCTGAGTTCAAAAAAATAGAGAAGTTACAAAAATCATAACAAAATTTTCTATGTCAAGGTTGATGAAACCACCATGCATGGACCCTAAAATTATAGTTCTTTGAGGCCTAGCTTCTTACACTGTAGGTGTAACTGAATGCAGGGTACATGAATAATTTTGTTTCTAGTCCTCCTTCCATTTTCATCCTTGACAATCCATGGGATGGCTTTGGTTAGCTGCATATAGCAGCATATTTCTTTTTCTTTTTGGCGGAGCAAAGAGAGTTAAGTGACTTGCCCAGGGTCACACAGCTACTAAGTGTCAAGTGTCTGAGGCTGGATTTGAATTCAGGTCCTCCTGAATCCAGGGCTGGTGCTTTATCCACTGCACCACCTACCTGCCCCCAAAATATTTCTTTTAGTTTTCTGGGTATATGGTAAAACCCACTTTACCAGCTCTTTGCTTCTTCAAACAGTATTGATTTGAAGAATATTACAGAGGAATTGCCCAAATGACATTTTAATTCCCATATATGAAAGTATTGCAGTGAAGTTTTAACAGAATATCTTAGCAAGGATATGAATCTGGGTTTTGTAAGGATGGGCACCAACTTCTTAGACCCAAGCAAGCTGGAAAGAGTGAGTATGGGCTGGGCAAAAAGACTGTATAGCACTGGCTCAGCTAAGTTTTGAGAGGTTTATTACTAAAAGTTTGGCTAACAGGTGAATTGTTCATTTTTGGTAAAACTCATGAAACTAAGTATTGAGGCATCAGTCTCCATTGATGAAAAGCAGTATTGAGTAGATAGATATCCATTGCTTTATGGAATAAATATGTTTAACCAAAGTTTTTTTTTGTTTTGTTTTGTTGTTGCTGTTTTTTTTTTTACCAAAGTTGTTTTTTAAAGATAATTTGCATCATTCAATCAGCAAGCATTTATTATTAAGTATCTATTATGTGCTAGGTACTGTGGTGTGTTGGGAGTATAAAGACATGAAACAATTTCTATTAGTTCATTGACAAATTGGAATGGGTCCAGAGAATAGAAAGGGATAGTAAAGGAAAAGAATAGTGAAGGAACTTGAAACCATGTCATCTGAGATCAGTCAAAAGAATTGTTTAGTATGGAAATAATTGTCTATAAGATTGTCAATAGAAGAGGAATTAAGACTTACTTTGCTTGGTCATAGGGGTAGAACTTTTAGTAATGGGTAAAAGTTATAAAGAGGCAATTTGGGGCACAATATAAGGAAAAACTTTCTATCACTCAATTTTCAAAAAAATAGAATGTGCTGCTTCTTTAGTTTACAAGCTCCCCATTGTTGGGGGGATATTTAAATATAGGTTGTTGGGGAATGAATTTCTGCTTCTTTATTGACTGGACCAGTAAATTCTGTGTGGCCTTTTAATTCTCAGATTCCATGTTTCCATGGAATAACTTATCCAATGGCCTTAGCTGAACACTTTTGATGAGGAAGAGCCGAGTTTGGTGCCCAGTTCATGGTATGTATGCATTGTAGTAGTAAGGTTTTGGTACTGATTTCCAGATTTCATGAACTACCATTTCCCAGCACCTATGAGTTCCTAGACTTTAATAACTTCTCCCATGCCTAAGGGAATCTGTTGCCTCCACAATGGTTGCCAGAATTCTTTTCTCATTCTTTTTTTTCTGGATATAAACAGTAATTAGTGTAATTTAAATAGTGCTTTTCTATTGGGACTTTCCCACATACAATATCATCTTTTCCATTATCATCGCCCTTCACAGAATATAAGCTCCCCGAAAATGGGGATTTTAATTTTTTTGGGCATGCTTGGCACAGTTGCCTTTTATCTAAGAAGTACTTAATAAAATTTTTGTTGATTGAAAAGAGTATTGTGAAGTATATCCTAAAAGTACCATCATTCCCATTTTGCAGATGTGTATAGGTGTTAAATGACTTACCCAAGGTCACACAGCTGACTAGTTCTAGAGTCAGGACTCCAACTTCTGACTGGGGGGGGGTTCCCGAGCTTTCTCTACTATACTAACTTTATTTCCTTTCATAGTTGGGTTGAAATATTACATTTTGTCAGAAGTGTCCTACTGTGTAATATGCTTTACTTTGAAACTTTTAGGTTCATCTTATATGAAATAAATTCATATAGGTGTTATATATTTGAAATTCTATTAAATGTCACTTGGGATACCCATAGTCATAGGGGCTAGGTTAACAACTTGATTGCCTTTTATCTTTTATCTCAGAATGTCTCACTACAAAGTATTTATATAGCAGGCAGGCAAAACATGCTTTCAGAATCACTGAAGCCAAACATGAAGCAATGTAACACTCATTAAATATTAAATGTCTCAAAGTATACTACTTTATCATAAAGTCTATGCAATCAAACTTTGTAGCATGAAGGACATAATTTGTAAGCAGATTTAACTGTTTTCATAATTAAAAAGAAAGCTACCTGTGTACATAATTTAATTGCTATTTTTCCATAGGAAGAATGGGGGGGGCAGGGCAATGAGGGTTAAGTGACTTGCCCAGGGTCACAGCTAGTAAGTATCAAGTGTCTGGAGGCCTCATTTGAACTCGGATCCCCCTGAATGCAGGGCCTTTATCCACTTCGCCACCTAGCTGCCCCCATAGCTTAATTTAAAAATGAAATTTGACTAGAAGTAAATATAGTTGTCAAGAGGCAGTGAGAAAGGATAGATATATTTAAGGAATCTCAAATAAGTTTCTAATATAGACATTTTCTTGAAATGATACTCAGCATGTAAGAACAGAGCTTAAAAAAAAATTCAATACGTACACCTTCATAGAAAGGACTCACTGGATTCCTATGCCCCAAGCTTAGGACTCAAGGTTAAAACTTTCCTACTTTCTTCTGTTTATCTCATTAATTAGAAACAACAATGGCAGTCCTTGGAAAACAAACATGACAATGGATAAAAGCTTAAAGGAAGGAAAAATCAAAAGGACCGTAGAGGTCATAAAGGATGTTGGCATTCCCTAAGACTGGGTTTAGGAGTGCACCCCGGACTGCCAAATGGGTTAACTTAATCCATCTCCATGAATTTACTAAGCACTCGATTTGCGCTAAGTATTGGAGACTCAAAGACACAACTGAAAAGGCTCTGCCCTCAAGGAGCTTACATTCTAAGCACAGAGTGGCAAAATGTACAAGCATATCCAAGGAACAATGGGGTGATGACGATGCAACTGGACGCCGGCACGAATCCAGGCACAGCTATTGCAGAGATTCCAGAAGCCCATGAAGTTTCACTGGTTTCCCCCACCCCCAGTAACTCCATCCTGGAAATGCTTCTATCCTTCCATAGAGACTAAAGAGCTGGGGGGGGGGGGGGGGCGGCACTAATAGGAAGTTTGAGACACTGGGAAAGTGGAAGAGTGTGAAAGGGGAGAAGTAAGAGGGGAGGGGGCCCAGTGAGGGGAAAAGAAGAGATAGTGAGGGCCGGGACACGTGCTCCCGGCTTCGGGGAAGGGGATCTAGGCAGTGAGGTCGAGGACCGGCCCGGGTTGTGTGGGTGTCTGCATGCGCCGGAGCCTCCGCGGGTTACTCCGGCCGAGGGCTGAGCGCCGGGCCGTGCAAGGGAGACGGGGGCATGGCCGCCGCCTCCTTCGGAGTCCCAGGCAGAGGCGTCCCGCGGGCCGGGGGGTGGCTGGCGGCGTCGTGGCCGCACCTCTCCTTTCGGAGGTTCGCCCGGGGGGCTGCCTCAGCTCCCGCGGCCCCGGGCGTCGGACCCCCGCAGGCGAGGAAGAAGCGGTGCCCGAGGCGGCGGCGGCCGCGGCTGCGACTGGCTCGGGAGCCGCGCGTGAGGTAGCCGGGTCCCCGCCGCGATTGGCCGGCCGCGGCGCCCGCTCCCACAATGCAGCGCATGGCGCGTCATTGAAGAGAGACCATGATGGCGGCGGCGCTGGGGCCCCCAGAAGTGATCGCTCAGCTGGAGAACGCGGCCAAAGTTCTAATGGTGAGGACGCCGCGCCCCTGCCCCCCGGCCCTAGAGCGGCCCTGGCCGCACCCCCCTCCCCAGGCACGGCTCCTTGCGTCGGTCCCTCTGGCTCCCTTGGGGGCCCCCGGGGAGCCCCGGAGGCGGCGGCGGCGGCGGCGTGGCGCAGGACCCGCTCCATCGCCCCTCTGCTCTGCCCCGGAGTCCAGACCTCCTTCCCCGCGCCGCCCGGCCCGGCGCGAGGACGCGGGAGGCTGCCTCGTCCCGGAGCACCGCTGGTCCTTCGCCCTGCCCTAGTTCCGGGCTTGCAGCCCGCTTGGCCGGCGGCGAGAGCGCAGGGGTGCGGGGTGGAGGCTCGTGGGCACCCGTGGGTATCCGTGGGGTCTGGAGATATGCCCGCCCGCCCCAGGGAAGAAAGCTCGTGGGTGGAGGGAAGTTGCCGACCGTGCGCCCTAAGCACCCCACGTTTTCCATCGAGGTCAGGATCTTCAAGCGCCTTTCGCGAAGTGCGGCCGCTTCTGGGGTGGCTGCAGTCCACAGCACGTGGGAGGGAGGGAGGAATGGAAGGAAAAAACCCTCTGGGGCCAAGGTCACCGGGGCCAAATCTTACTCTTGCACGAAGCCCCTGTGAGTAACGTCTGTTTGGTGGGGGAGCATTCCCCCGTCTAGCCTCCCGCTTCCTCCATCCCGCTTGCCCCAGGTTAGGTAGTTAGTTGCCCAGAAAACTTGGCAGGGTCGAGTTAAAGGGCATAAGGCTGAGGAAGGGAAGGATGGCGAGGGGAGCGCCACGACTTAAACATCATCGCTTAACATAGTGTGTGTTACGGAGTTGCTGTTTTTATAACTTTTAATTTCCTTTTTTGACGGTAAAGTTTTTTGGAAGTTGAAGACTGGCCTCTGGGTGAGGTGTGCTTTTTAAATTTTTTGGGCTTTCCCCTTCCCGCCCCCCATCAGTGGTAGCCAGAAATCAGTGTAGCATTTCTTTTTCTCTGAGAGAATCCCGGTTCCTGTACGAAATAAATGTCTTGAGTATCACTTACTCAACTCTTCAACTAAATTTCACAGGACCATTTGAGTCGTGGGTGGATGAGGCTTTTGGGGAGGAAGAGGTAACCGACATACTCTTTACCACAGTAGCTGTTACTTCCCACTTTGAAAAGTATTTTTAAAAAGATTTGCAAGTGCATCTTTTTTTTATATATATATATATCTTGAAATGAAAAGAGTAACATCTTTTTTGAGACTATTTGCTTCTGTTCTAGTATTGAGAAAATAATTTGTTAGTCTTGCAAATAGATGTAAATATTAATAGCTTGTGGCCTTCTTTTAGAGGGAGATGTTTTAGGTAAATAACATTAGTCTTCCTTGTCTTAAGCTGGTCAGAAAAAGAAAACTTGATGTATTGGTACTTTCCCCTGCCCATGGTCTTATTTTTACAAAACCAACATTTTTGGTACTTAGTTATTCCTTCCACTCCTCACCACTGAACAATATTAGTTTTTTTTTAAATCCTTACAAATACAGGTAGCTCAGTAAAACAAATTCCTACATTGGCCATGTTCAAATATGCATAGCTCATTCTGGATTTTAAGTCCTTCATCTCTGGAAGAAGGTGGGTGGTTGTAATTCATATTCAGTCCTGTGGACTTATAGTTCATTACTGCATTAATCAAAGTTCTAAAAGCTTTCAAAATGGTTTTTCTCTTTCATGTTACTATTGTGTAAATTCTAGTTATGCTCACTTCACTTTGCATCAGGTCATAAAGTCCTTTTCAGTTTCCTCTAAAACTACATATCACAATTTGCTTATAAATTCCCTATAGAACTAAAACTACTTTAGAATAGCAAGAAGGGTAATTAAGTTAAAAAAGGGATAGTAAAATTGTTCTTATGGAATGAGTTACTATAGAACAAATCAATAATTGGTTTTTACAATCACTGTTAGACCTGAAAAATTCCAATTGTTTAAAATGGTATTTAAGTAAAAATGTATGTAGTGAAATACCTCATTATTAATGGTTGTCTGACAACTTTATAAAGATATTTTTTGTCCTTTGACAAAAAAAATTATTTAAAAAAATCACATGGATAACCTGTTACAAAATGGTAAATGTTCAGTTTTTTGTCATCTAATGTACAAGAAGTTCTTCGAAAGACTACCCAATGCCTAGTATTTATAGTGTGGATACCAAGATGTCATTCCTTTTTAGTTTATAGCATGTGATGACAAGAGAGGTTTTTAATATGATTGGTCACCACTTAATACATTTTTTTGTCACATTCAAACTTATGAAACTCCTGGGGCATAAATAGAGAAATGGTGATTACAGCTAACAAAGGATCACAGATTTTAGAGCTGGAAAGGAGCTAAGAATCAATCAGTCTAGGCCAACCCTGTAATTTTACAGTTGAAGACTTGAGACCCATTGAGGTTAAGTGACCTTTCCAAGGCCATCTTTCAGTCATGTCTGACTCTTTGTAACTCCATTTTGGGTTTTCTTGGTAAAAATAATGGAATGATTTGCCCTTTCCTTCTCCAGCTCATTTTACAGATGAGGAAACAGAGGCAAACAGGGTAAAGTGATTTGCCCAGGTCTAATAAATGTGTCTGAAGCCAGCTTTGAACTCTGGAAGTCTTCTTGACTTCAGACCCAACACGTTATCCACTCTGACACCTAGCTGCCCCATATAGATACATTATTAAGATAGGTGCTTTAAGGTTTGCTTCTGTGCTGTACCCTCTCATTTAAGCTGTACAGTAACCCTGTGAAGTAAGTATTTTCTCTATTCTGCACTCATAAAATCTTATCATTTGGGATGCTAAATGATTTGCCCATGGTCACATGCTGGTATCTAGGTGGGATTTGAACCCACATTCCTGACCCCAAGCTGTACCTGCCTATGTGAGGAATCCACAACAAAATAAAGACTTTCTGGGAGTATTGAAATGAATAACCTATATTCAGATAATCAAATGGATTGCTGATCTAATTCCTAACCCTTCCTTTGCTACTCTTGTTTTTGTCCTGTTTGTCACAGGGCTCCTAGCCTGGACACCATACTGGAGGCTTTTCTTAATTTCTTCTGACGTTGCCAGTGGAACATTCAGGCTGTCTTGACTGTTTTCTAATAATAAAGAGACCAAAAGAGCTTGAAAGGAACCTCTATCAGCAAACACTTGGCTTACCTATCAGGTGGAGAAAGGTGGCTTCCAAAAGCAACATATTTAGAATATAAATTTCTTTAAAAATTTTAAGAAATACGATAGAAGATTATGAGCAGTATTGCTTCATGACCTAGAGGGTAACAGAATGAACTCTGTAGTTCAGAATAACATCTGTGTGCATTCTAGTTCAGGATGAGGAATAATTTATTTTTCTTTAATGTTAGTGGTAAGAAACATTTTCTCTTTGAAAAATTTTTTTACACTAAGAAAAATCTTTTTTATTTCTCCCACCTTCCTTCCCCCACCCCATAATAGGAAAAGAAAAAAACAAAGCCCTAGTCACAAATGCATAGTAAAGCAAAATAGGTTCCATATCCAAAAAACAAATTCACACACATAAAGTCTATCAGGGCATCTAGGTGGTGAAGTGGTTAGAGTGTTCAAATCAGTCCTCAGACATTTACTAGTTGTATGACCCTGGGCATTTAACCCTGCTTGCCTCAGTTACCCTTTCTATAAAATGAGCTGGAGAAGGAAATGACAAATCATCACTCCAGTATCTTTGCCAAGAAAACCCCAAATGGGGTCATAAAGAGTTGGACACTACTGTGATGACTCAACAACAGCATAGATGTATATATGTCTCAATTTGTACCTTGAATTCATTGCTTATAGGAAATCATGGTTGGCCATTATGTTGATTAGAATTCTTTAATCCTTTACATTGTCATATAAACTTGATTCTACTTATTGCACTCTGTCTTAATTCATACAAGTCTTCAGTTTTCTTTGAAATCATTCCTTTCATTGTTTCCCATAGTAAATAGTATTCAATTCAATTCGTAGAGCATTTGTTTAGCTATTTTTCAATAGATAGATGTCTCCATAGTTTGGTTTTTTGCCACCACAAAAAGAGATGCCATAAATATTTTTATATGTAGATCCTTTTCTTTCTTTGATCTGTTTGGGGACTGGGATGATTGTATTGCCTTTGACAGTAATAGGGAAGGTAGGTGGGATAGTATTTCGCAGGAAAGATGAGTTCAGTTTTAGTCATATTGAATATAAGATATTTGCCTCTAAGTGGTGCTGTGGAATCAGGAAAACCTGCATTCAGATGTAGCCTCAGACATGTCTCAGCTGTTTGACTCTAGGCAAATCTGTTTGCCTGTTTCTTTATCTGTAAAATGGGGATGATAATAGCATGTACTTTCCAGGGTGGTTGTGAGGACAAAATGAGATATTTCTAAAGAACTCCTGACAGTGACTAACACATATTAAGTGCTATTTAAATGTTTACTGTTACTATTATTACTGGACCTCCAGTTTGAGGTGTCCAAGAGGCAGTTAGAGATGGGAGATTGGCAGTCAGCAAAGAGGTTGGGGCAGGAAAGGTAGATTTGAGAATCATTAATCATCAGCATAGAGATGGTAATTAAATCCATGGGAGCTGATGAGACCATCAAGTGAAATCATGTCGAGGGAGAAGAAAAGAGGTCCCAGGATAGAGGGCATAATCTGGAGGAGGACCCAGCAAAGGAGACAGAGTGGTCAGATAGGTAGGAGGGAGAACCAGGAGAAAGTGGTGTCCTGAAAACCTATCAAGGAGAGAGAGAGAGAGATCAGCAGTGGCAGAGGCTGCAGAGAGGTTAAGGAGAATGAGGATTGAGAAAAGGCCATTGGATTTGGCAGCTGAGAGAGCTTTGGTAATTTTGGAGAGAGCGGTTTTAGTGGATGAGGTGGGAAGCTAAATTGTAAGGAGTTTAAAAGTGAGAGGAGAGGAAATGGAGAGACCCTTTGTTGATAGTCTTTTTTGAGGAGTTTAACTACAAATAACAGGAGATGTAGGACAAGAGTTAGGATGGAAGAATCAAGTGAGGCTTTTTTCCCGAATGGAGTGGGAATAATTGTAGACAGTAGGTGATGAGGCAGTAGACAGGGAGAGACTAAAAGTAAGTGAAAGAGTGGGGATGATAGGCTTTAAGGCTAAGTATTGGTCTAAATTTGAATAACAGTTAAAATGTAAAGTTACCTTGTTAACATTTTTCTTGATTCTGGATAGATATTAAATATGTAAAATCATTTTTGAGATACAAGTTTTCAGGTAAGCATTTTATATTTAATTATATTAATTTGGGGTTTTAATTCACTAAGTAGAAAGAAATGCAAAAGCATGGTTTCAGCCTCAGAGCATCAAAGTTTTTAATGTTTTATTACTATTTGTAGTTATTATTTGCACTATCTAAATAGCAAATTCTACATGATACATAGTATATCATTAATTTATCATTGGGAGAAATAACAGTGTGAGAGCAAAAAAACAGACTGAGTTTCAGTGTTTTCTGAAAATAGGTAGGTCAGTTTACTTTTCTGAGCCTCAGTTTCTTCAGAATAGGGATAATGATACTTGGATTATTCAGTTCAGCTCTGCAAACTTGTTTATCAAGTTCCTGTTACAGTTGAGGGTACCATTATCTTCACAGTCACCCAGGCTCACAACGTAAGTGTCATCCTCAACTCCTCTTTCTTACTCCCTCATTTCCAATTTCTATTATATCTGCCTTCCTAACATTTCTTGTATATGCTCACTTCTCTCCTTTGACATTACCATTATCCTGGTATCCACTTACATGCCTAAACTATTACCATAACATTCTGGTTAGTTTCCCTCCTTCAAGTTTTTCCCGTTCCATTCTGTGGGGCCATTGCCATTCATCTTGACCTATATCTGGCCACTGGATTCTGATAATTCTGAAAGAAAGAGTGAGGCTGATGACTTTGCACAGCCCTGCTTCACTTAAATCCAGTTCACTTGCAAGTCAGGTCATTCTCCTTATGTTATTCGTCCTCTTCAAGAATGAAGGACAAGGGACAACTAGGTGGCGAAGTGGATAAAGCAACCTGTCCTGGATTCAGGAGGACCTGAGTTCAAATGTGACCTCAGACACTTGACACTTACTAGCTGTGTGACCTTGGGCAAGTCACTTAACCCTCATTGCCAGGCCAAAAAAAAAAAAGAATGAAGTACAAACAACAATAACATTTGGATTATGTACTTACGGGATTGTTGTGAGTATCAAATGACTTAATTTATAAAGAACAAAAAGTGCTATATAAACATAACTATAATTTTTATCCACTTGTAAAGTGCTATATAAACATAACTAATTTGTATCCACTTGTAGAGCTGAACCTATGGTTTCATTGGTACAGGGAACTCTAATATGAAGAAACTCCTGTGTACTAATGCAGGTTGGAAGTCTGTAATTTTTAGTCTTTGAAACTAAGTCCCTAGAACATTGAGAAATTATGTGACTTGCTATTCTGTGGTCTCAGAGGTGAAACTTGAACCTGGTTCTTCCTGGCTTCACAGCCAGCTTTCTCTGTCCTCTATGCCTTACTGCCTCTATTATATACTTTTGTAGGAAACAAAATTTAAATACTTAAGTGTTTAAAGCCAGTTCTCATGGTGAATTTTTTGTTGGAGAAAAAAAAAGGATAACATGTAGTACTTATTATGTGCCCAGGCACTGTGGTAAGTCCTTGATGATTATTTCATTTGATCCTCACAACAATATTATCCCCATTTTACAGATGAGGAAATTGAGGCAAATAAGTGACTTGCCCAAGGTCACACTGCTAGTAAGTGTCTGAGGCTGGTTTGCAGTCAATTCCAGTTATCTGTTGTGTCACCTAGCTGCTGTTGTGATGAATATACTATGTTCTTCATACTTGTTGGAAATGAAAAATAATTACATTATAGGGAAAAGAGGGAAATATCATGCATATACACATAATCACCCTTGACCTTTATATACATTTTCTCATTCATTTGTATCATTTTGTGGGTCTTGAATTGTTTAAGTGTTTTGGAGAAAGAATGTGTCAGTTAGCCCTAGGAACTTCGTTGTAATTGTATCTCGTTAGTCAACCAAAATAAATTTGATGACCATTCATGCCACTTCTCCACTTCACCAAGGTCAGTATAATATTGATCTCCTGCCTCTGATCTCACTTAACACTGTTTTGTACCTTTTTCTTTTTAATTTTTAAAAAAAGTTAATTTTTAACGGTAACTTGTTTTTACATTACCAAAATGTCTACCAGTGTTTCTCCCTATTCCCTTCCCAGAAAGCCATGTAATAACTTTTTTAAAAGAAAAAAAAGGAAGAGAGGAAGAGAAAAAACCCAGTGCCAATCAATATATCAAAAAAGTCTAAAATATATAGTGTTCCACACCCATGAATAACATTCTACTTCTGCAAAATAGTGGGATGGAGATGTTTTCTCATATTTCTTCTTTAGGCCAAGACTTATTTGTAATTTTGTGTACATTGTGTTCTTGGCTCTGCTTACTTACCTTACATGTAAGTAAGTCTTGTGTTTCTTTTGTATTCACCATGTTGATCATCACGTGTCACAGTTTATTTAAACATTTTCCCATCAGTGGGCATCTACTTTGTCTCCATTTCTTGGCTACCACAGAAAGTGCTGCTAGAAATATTTTGGTATATGTGGTGACTTTTCTACTTATCTATAACTTCTGTGAGGGTATTTGGCTACTAGTAGAAGGAATCTCCAGGTCACAGGGTAGTCACTTTATTTCCATGATTTTATATTGCTTTCCAAAATGGTTGTACTGATTCATAGTTCCACTCACGATACACAGGTGTGCTTATCTTCTTCTTTTTTTTTTTTTTTTGGTGAGGCAGTTGGAGTTAAGTGACTTGCCCAGGGTCACATGGCTAGTAAGTATCAAGTGTCTGAGGCTGGATTTGAACCCAGGTCCTCCTGACTCCAGGGCTAGTGCTCTATCCACTGCACCATCTAGCTGCCCCTAGGTGTGCTTATCTTTACACAATCCCCTCCAATACTAACTATTCCAGTTTTTGTCATTTTTGCCAATTTGTGTGGTATGAGGCAAAATCTTAGGGTTATTTTGTTTTGAATTTCTCTCATTAGTGATTTGGAGTATTCTTCCATATGATTGTTAATAGTTTGTAATTTAAGCACTAAAGTTTACTCATACTTCTTGCTTATTGAGGAATGGCTTTTAGTCATATAGTCATATATGTGTACATATAGGTATATATGTGTGTATATATACACATGTATACAAACACACACATGCTCAAAATCTATTCCTTAATAAATTAGCAAAGCATATGAGCAAACTGATGCTCAAAAGAGTGTGAGTGTGTCTGTCTGTCTTTGTGTCTATATAGGTGTGGTATATCTTAGATACCAAAACTCTATGGAAATATTTGATAAAAATTCTTTCCCACCCATTAAAAAATTTCCTTGCTTAACTTAGATACATTAATTAATGTTGTTTGTACAATGTTTTGCACTTTTTGAATGGACCTATGTAATATTGTATATTATTCTCTGTGTTTATGCCTCCCCCTACTCCCTAACCTCCCCACCTTTTTCCTCCCCTGTGAACTCTGTAAGAACAGAGAATGTTATATATAAAGTTCTCACTTCACCCTTTGCCTCACATAGTGCTTTGCACAAATTAAGTGCTCATTTTAAATCTTATTCTACAAATAATTTTCTAGATTTATATCCTTTGTATAATTGTTAGGAACCTTCCTTCCACTTCCACTTACAATATAAGTGACATGAGGTCAGGTACTTGATGATAAGCAATTCTTTCATTATGGAAAGTTATACTGTAGTGGGAAAAACATTTGTGGTTGTATTAACCAAATTAACAAAACAGTGTTATTATGGACTGTTTGAGAATGGTAATAGCTATTGGTATACTGAATTCCTTATTTTAGTGGAATTTACCCACATCTGTATTCCTTTCAATTCAAGGCATAAAAGAAAACTCTAACCTTTCCCATCTCTACCATCTCTTTCTTCCTCTTTCTCCCTGCCAGTAATGAAAGAGAGAAGAAAATAGCTGGCAAAAATCCACACACTTTATTCTAGTTAAGAAGAACCTTCTTTTGTCCAGAGCCTATTAATAATTTTTTTGTAAAATTAACCTTTCAGATTTAAGGACCTTGCTTATCTGATTTCCTTAGGCAACCTTCAGTTTTTCCCAGGTTGCAGCAGAGAAATGGTGGTGGTATTGCAGCTGATACACTAGGAAATGATAGGTGATAATGAAGAAGACAGCAAAACATACACATTTACTACAAAGCAGATGCTTCCCTCTTTAGTATAAAAACAAATAGTCAAACTTGATCTCAGTGGTCTTTGAACACATCATTTTGTTACAGTATAGTACATTAGTTCCCCTTCATAATGATGACCATTAACCATCAATAAAGGATTATAGCATATTCGGTATATTCTTTTTAAGCAGGCACAGAAGTGTGTAATAAGTTTTTGTTGAATCATTAACTTTTTTTAATATCAGAATCATTTTCTAAAAACTCTTCTTGCCACGAGTTCTTCCTTTTAAGAAAGAAAAATTTAGGCAAAACCTGACCAGAAAAAATGATCACAACTATTAGTATATAATTTCACATTTATCCTTTATCAAGAGAAGGGAAGTATGTTTCTACCTCTTTTCTCTTGGACCAAGTTTACTAACTTCAGTAATCTGAGTTTGGCAGTTTTAATTTAAATTATTATTATTGCTTATATCTACTTTTGACTATATCAATCATACATGTAAATGTAAATTATGTGTTTCTCTGAAAGGAAGTTGTATTTTTATCTCTTCTTCAGAGCTAAGCTTATGATTACAGTAGTCAATTTTGTTTTATTATTTTTGGTTTTATTGTTAGTCATTATGCATTTTGTTTTCGTCTGCTTAATTCACTTTGTATTCATAGAAGTCCTCCCACATCTCTGTGAATTTTTCATGTTCATTGCTTCGTTAACACAATAATATTTTATCACCATTTGTTAAGCCATTCTTCCAGTCAGCAGGCAACCACTTAATTTCTTAGTCTTTGTTATCCCTAGAAGCATAGCTATTAATATTTTGGTAAATTTGGATATTTGTGACCTGTATCAAAAGGTATAAAGAGTGTAGTGACCTTTCTTCCAAAATTCCAAATTGTTTTTAATAGAATGGTTGTACCAGTTCACAGCTCCACCAGAATATTAGTGGTCCTGTTTTCCTACAACCTTTTGATTGTTGTCTTTTAACGTCTTTTCCAATTTAATGGATATGAGGTCATTCCTCAAGAGTTTGATTTGTATTTCTTTTGCTATTAGTGATTTAGAACTTTCTTTTATAGAATTATTGCTAGTTTGTATTTCTTCGAGAACTTTTGTTTTTAATCACTTAACTATTGGAAAATGGCTCTTAAGAGGTATTTGATAAGATTTTTTCCCCCAGTGAAAAAGTTTTTCTAGTTAAATTGGTTTTGTATGTGCAAAAACTTTTTAATTTTATGTAATCAAAATTGTCTCATTTATCTTTTATGATGATCTCTGTTATTTAGTTACAAATTCTGTTCTGGCGATAACTAAGAAAGCTATGTAGGTATATCCTTCTATCATTAAAAAAATAATAATTTATGACCCAGTACTACCACTACTAGGTCTGTATCTTAAAGAGATCCTAAAAAGGGGGAAAGGATCCACATGTACAAAAATATTTATAGTACCTCTCTTTGTGGTGACAAAGAATTGGAAATCGAGGGGATACCCATCAATTGGGGAATGGCTGAAGTTGTGGCATATGAATGTAACGGAATACTATTGTGCTATAAGAAATGATGAGGGGGCAGCTAGGTGGCACAGTGAATAAAGCACTGGCCCTGGATTCAGAAGGACCTCAGACACGACACTCACTAGTTGTGTGACCCTGGGCAAGTCACTTAACTGTCATTGCCCCGAGCACCGCTGCCCCCCCAACGATGAGCATGCAGACTTAAGAAAAACTTGGAAAGATTTAAATGGACTGATGCTGAGTGAAGTGAGCAGAACCAGGAGAATATTGTACACAGTAACAGCAACATTGTTTTCTTGGCTGTGCTTACTTTTCATAAGTTCATATTGATTTTTCCATTTTCTCTGTATCACACAAATCGTTTTTTATAGCACAGTAATATTCCATTACATTCATGTACCACAATTTATGGGTATTTATTTTGTTTCTGATTCTTAGTTGCCATAAAAAGTGCTGCTTTCCCCCCCCCACTGCTTTTTTTTTTTTTTATGCCTTCCTTGGGTTATAAGCCTGGTAATGGAGTCTCTTCTTCAATGTCTGGTATGGACATTTTCATAATTGCAAATTGTTTTCCAAAATGGTTATATCACTTCACAGACATTGAGCCAATATTGTATTAGTGTACCTATTTTCCCCACAACCCTTCCAACATTGACCGTTACTATTTTTTTGTCATTTTTGCCAATTTGCAGGGCATGAGGTAAAACCTCAAGGTTGTTTTGATTTGTATTTCTCTAATTATTAGTGATTTGGAGCATTTTTTCATGTGATTGTGAATACATTGAGGTTCTCTTGAGAACTCTTCATATACTTTAACTGTTTATCTAGGAAGGGCTATTAGTCTTTTATACACACAGATAATTATTTATTTATATAAATGGGTGTATAGATAGATGGAAAGATTGTATGTCTTCTATACCAAATCCTTATTGAAGAAATCTGATTAAAAGAATTTTTTCCCCATTTATCCACTTTCCTCTTTATCCTATGTACATTAATGTGGTCTGTGCAGAAACTTTTCAGTTTTAAGTAATCAGAATTATCTTATATTTTTTGTTATTGCCTCTTTTTTTTTTTTAATTAAAATTTTTTTTTTTTTAGTGAGGCAATTGGGGTTAAGTGACTTGCCCAGGGTCACACAGCTAGTAAGTGTTAGGTGTCTGAGGTCGAATTTGAACTCAGGTCACTCCTGACTCCAGGGCCGGTGCTCTATCCACTGTGCCACCTAGCTGCCCCTCTCTATCTTTTATTTAGTTAAAAATATATCTCTTACCCATAGCTGTGAAAAGTATACGATGTTTCCTAATTTTTTTAATAATAGTACATTCTTTAATATTAACATATCCATTTAGAATGTATTGTGTGTGGTGTAAGGTATTGATCTAAGTCTAATATCCTAAACACTGCTTTCCAATTTTCCCGGTAGTTTTTATCAAATGGAAAGTTTTTCCCCTAGGTAATTTATGTTTTCTGATTTAAACTTTTTATATTAGGTTGCACATCCATTTGGAGCTTACTGTAGAGATGTGTGAGATGTTGGATCTAAGCCTTTTCTCTGCTAACCTGCTTTTCAGTTTTCCTAGCAGTTATTATTGAAAAAGATCTTTTCCTTGGTAGTTTATATTTTTGTGTTTCTTAAACAATAGTTTACTGAAAACTTCAACAAGAGCAACAAAAATTAGGTTTAAATTATCTTGATAGTAATAAGGAAGTAAGAAGAGATGGGGAGAGAGGGGGAAGGATCAGAGAGAAAGGTAATTCACTTCTGGTTATGTTATTTAAGATATCCACAGTTGATTCAGTTAAATATAACCAATAAGCAGTTGGAGAGGAGAGTCTTGGAAGTCAAGAGAGAGATTAGGCCTAGATAAGTAGATCTGATAATCATCTGCTTAGAGATAATTGAATCCATTGGAACTGATGATATCTCCGAGGGAAATAGTATAGAGGGAAGGCCATACCTTGTGAGAACATTCGTGGTTGCTGGATAGTGGTAGTGTAGAGTAAGGAGTATGTCAGCCTCTGTTTCTGACTTTGATAGTTGGGGAGAGGGAGAATGCAAGAACTGGCTTTTTTTTTTTAATTAATAAAGTATTTTATTTTTTTTCCCATTACTTGTAAAGATAGTTCTCATCTTTTGTTTATACAAGCATTACAATTTCAGATTTTTCTCCCTCCCTCCCCCCTCCCCTAGACAGCAGGTAATCTGGTATAGGATATATATATATATATATATATATATATATATATATACACATACATATATATATATATATATATATATACATACATACATACATACATACACACACACACACACACACACTAACATTAATCCTATTTCTGCATTAGTCATGTTATAAGAGAAAAAATCAGAGCACTGATGAAAAACCTCAAAATAGAAAAAACAACAGCACCAAAACCAAAAGAAATAGTATGGTTCATTCAGCATCTATACTCCGCAGTTCTTTTTTTTTTTTTTTCTTGGATTTGGAGATCCTCTTCCATCATGAGTTCCCTGGAACTCTTCTGTACCATTGCATTGGTGAGAAGAATATAGTCCATCACAGTAGATCAACACTCAATGTTGATGATACTATGTACAATAGAACTGGCTTTTTAAGGAGAGGGTTATAAGAGATGCAGTGTTCTCAGGGGAAAGAGGTTTTGTTTAAAGTTTGGAGGTGGAAGACATGTTCGTTAAAAAGTATGAGGATAAGGAGTGGCTAGGTGGCGCAGTGGATAAAGCACCGGCCCTGGAGTCAGGAGTACCTGAGTTCAAATCAGACACTTGACACTTACTAGCTGTGTGACCCTGGGCAAGTCACTTAACCCCTATTGCCCCACAAAAAAAAAGTATGAGGATATAGTGAAGTTTGTTGAGAATAAAGCACAAATGGAATAGTGTAAGAATTGGATGAATGACATTAGAGTATGCCTCTGGAAAGAATTAGGGCTGATCATAATGGGGGAAGTAGAATAGGCAGGTTGCATCTAAGGTGGTGTGACTTGGTGCTTAGAATTGAGGAAAGAATAGATTAGAATGACATGTTGGCAAGTCTAAACAATAGAGACCCAAAAATTTATATTATGCTATGTAGTAATATAATCATATGAAGAATTCTAATATGTAATCACAGGAGTCATAGAATATTAGAATTAGAAGGAACCTTATTGTACTTGGGTCTTCAACTAGTTTACTCCATATCTAAACAAGAATCCCCTCTACACTATTGATGACAAATAGCCATCCAGCTTCTATGTAAAGACGTTCATTTCACTGCTTCCAAGCTAGTCCAGTACATTTTTGGACAGCTCCTTGATATAAAATTTTTCTTTATATCAAGGCCAAATTGCTTTTCTTTTAGCTTCCTGTGATCATTCTAGCCTTGCCACCTGGGTTAAGCAGAACAAATCCAATCCCTCTTCCTTATTATAGCCCTTCAAATAGTCAAAATAGGTGCCATCCTCAGCTTTCAAGTCTGCTCTTCTTCAGGTTAAATTGTCTTTTAATCCTTCTATTTATATTTGGGACAAACTTCCTTGAATTCTAGAACTTTTCCTTCAATATGCCTTCTTCCTTCTCACATGAATTGATATGAGGCTTTCCTGATATCCTTCATAACCCTCCATAAGGGAGACATCTTCTATTTTCCTCAGATCCATTTCACTCTTCATTTTTTAATCCTTTGAGGACTGAAGAAGAGGTTATTATATGTGTTCCACTATTGGTTCCAGGCTATCTTGTCTCCATTACTCAATAAACTTTCTTCTTTTGGAGTTCTTATCATTTATATATAAATAAACACTCTCTTCCTTATTCAAATATTAATTATACAGAGATGACCAAAAGTTACAATGTTTTGGTAACTTCTTGAAAATTATTTTTTCTTTGTTTTTTGTCATTTATGGGATTTGATTTTTCACATGTAAATTCATTTCCTGTGTATGCTTTATTATTATTATTTTTTGGTGGGGCAATGAGGATTAAGTGACTTGCCCCGGGTCACACAGCTAGTGTCAAGTGTCTGAGGTCGGATTTGAACTCAGGTACTCCTGAATCCAGGGCCGGTGCTTTATGCATTGTGCCACCTAGCTGCCCCACCTGTGTATACTTTATAATATTGAAACCCCTTTGTGATTTTTGGCCCACCCTGTAATTAAATTGATCATAATCTAATTGGATGTGACCATTCCTTCCAGTGGTGTGGATAACAACCTCTCCAGGCCTTCTCATCCTGTGTAATGGTTTTGTAACGATTGGAATGACGCCACCTGCTGGAGACTTACTGTAGAAGAGTTCCGCCCATGAAGCGAAGGTCTTTGAGGGCAAGACCAGGAGTCTTTTCTTTGGTGTGAGGAAGTGACTCGGGCTAGTGGGAGGAGGAAGGAAGAGACTGGCGCTCGGGTTCACTCTCTTTCCTGAGGACACTGGTGGAGAGCGGGGCTAGAAATGTGCTCTCCCTTTAATAGCTAGATGAATGTAGGCCTTTCTCTCTCTTTACCAAATTCTTATTCTCCTTAATAATACTGAGTGCACTACAACACATTTATGTTATGAAACCTCAACTCTGCCATCATGGAGACATGCCAATCCTTATAATCTTCCCCATCTCATTCACCCAATGATTTTTCAAACCTTTTCTCCTCTCCCCCTCAGGAGAGGATCTCTCCTTATAATATCTGTATAATATTCTGTTGCAAATATTTCTTAAAATAAGTCTTTGGAAGATTTAATGACTACATGAGAATAATTATTAATGATTTATGATAATATTATTTTATTTATAAATATGTAAATATATTTATAAATAAATAAATATAAACAATTTAGTAGTTTAACTATTTCCAGAAATCTTATTTACATGATCAGTTTGCTTTGATTTTGCCCTCACAAGGATTTTGCCTGTCACAATACCCAAGAGCTGGGAGGTGATTTTTGTAAGTTACTGAGGAGGAAGGAATTGGGGTGGGGAGGCATATAGAGAACCTAAATTTTTATAATGGGAAGGAGAGTACAAGCAAATAACTGGTGGCGGTGGTGGAGAGACAAATCATATATCATTTAGGAGAATTTTAACCTCTCAATGTAGATACTGATCAACTGTAGATACTGATTGGTTGAAGAAGTTTCCTTCTCTGGGAGTTCTCTAGATCAGTGAAGTCACATATCCGGACCCTATCATTACTTTGTTGCAAATAGACCTTTTCTGTTTTCTCTGTGTCACCCTCTTGTTTTTCACAAACCCAGTGTCTTCCCAGTCTCTTGCTTTTATCTAAGTATTGAGTTGGTTGAGTCTGAATGTTGATCCCTCATTTTTGAGATAGTTTTCAGTTAGAAGCTCCCCTACCAAATGAGGATAGTAACTTCTCCCTTACAGGATTGTTTTAGGATCTGATGAGATAATATATGCAAAGCATTTTGCAGATTTTAAGTACTGTACATTTGTCAGCTATTGTTAATAACCTTTTTTTACTTTATTCTAATGATAGGATCACAGTAAAAGTTATAATCAGGTTACAATAATAAAGAACGAGGGGAATTGAAGTTACAGCAGTATTCTAGTAAATGCAATTAGTATGCCAGCTTTTTCCCCCAAGAAAAATCCAACCCAGGAATATTCAGCTATTTGCCTTGAAGGTAGTGGCATATTTTCCAAAGGAGGGATAATTCATACACTATGTGGCCAATTAGATGATCTTTATAGGTATTGGTTATTGCATATCTACTCACTTGTCCAGAGTCAAACAACTAGGAAGTGTCTGAGGCTAGATTTGAACTCAGGTCTTCTTGATTCCAGGCCCAGCACTCTATCTACTGTACCACCCAACTGCCCTCTTGTCCCAGTACTATAGTTTAAATGGGGTGGATGGGACACATTGACACAAAACCTCCCAGGATGACATATGATGTCATCATAGGTCAGTAAAAGGAATAGTTGGTTAGGTCACCTTTCTATGGTATGATAGAGAACCAAGGGTAGGGCATTTGTCCATTTATTCCCCACGAGATTGCACATCTGTTTAAGATTGCCTTTAATGTTGCAATTTATATGCTTTATTATGTCTAAGGGTAGCTAGGTGGTGTATTGGGTCTAGAGTCAGGAAGACTCGTTTTCCTGAGTTCAGATCTGTCTTAACACAAACCAGCTGTGTGACTGTGGGTAAGTCACTTAACCCTGCTTGCCTCAGCTTCCTCATCTGTAAAGTGAGCTAGAGAAGAAAATGGCAAACTACTTTAATATCTTTGTCAAGAAAACCCCAAGGGTCATAAAGAGTTTGGGATGATTGAAAAAGACTGAAATCATGTCTAAATATTACAGGTGGTAGGTTAGATAAAGTTGTCATTCAGTTCTAATAGTTGGGCAAATTTTTTGCTAACGGTAGAACTGAAAATAGAGCCAGAACCTGATTCTACCACCCAAAAAACTTGCCATCGGCAAAACAATTCATTGAGGACTTGACCTTTGGTTTCTGATTTCTCCTTAGCTGTAGGTATTGCCTCAACCCACTGGTTACTATCTGCTTTCTGTATTGAAAAGGAAACTATCAGCTTTCCCTATTGAAAGGGACAGTGGGTTGTTATAACCTACTTGTATCTTTTCCCATTTGATTAATTAGTTTCTTTACCCCATTAACCCTGGTCCATACCTTGGATCCCTTCATGCCTGGAGTGTTGCAGTAGCCTACTGTTTGGTCTCCCTGTCTCATCTTTACCCACTCCAATCCATCCTCTACTCAGCTGCCAAAGTGATCTTTCTAAAATGCAGGTCTGACCATATCACCCTCCTTTCCAATAAATTCCAGTAGTCCCCTATTACCTCCAGGATCAAATTTAAAATTATCTGATTGACTTTTGGGGGGGGGTGAGGCATTGGGGTTAAGTGACTTGCCCAGGGTCACACAGTAAGTGTTAAGTGTCTGAGGCCAGATTTGAACTCAGGTCCTCCTGAATCCAGGGCTGGTGCTCTATACACTGCGCCACCTAGCTGCCCCCGATTGACTTTTTTTTAAAAATCATACAAGTTTTTTTATTATTTTCCAATTAGATGTAAAGATAGTTTTCAACATTTGTTTTCATAAGATGGAAAACAATCTGATATAGGTTATATATGTACAATCACATTAAACATATTTCTGCATTAGTCATATTGTGAAAGAAGAATCAGAACACAAGGGAAAAACCTTAAAAAAGAAGGAAAAAAACAGCCAAAAAGTAGAAACAGTATGGTTCAATCTGCATTCAGAATCCACAGTTCTTTTTTCTGGATGTGGAGAACATTTTCTATCATGAGTTCTTTGAAATTGTTTTGGATCATTGCACTGCCGAGAAGAGCCAATTCTATCACAGATGATCATCACAATGTTGCTGTTACTGTGTACAGTGTTTTCCTGGTTCTGCTCATCTCACTCAGCATCAGTTCATGTTAAGTCCTTCCAAGTTTCTGAAATCCTCCTGCTCATCGTTTCTTAAGACACAATAGTATTCCATTACATTCATATACTACAACTTGTTTAGCCATTCCCCAATTGATGGGCATCCCCTCTATTTCCAAATCTTTGCCATGACAGAGCTGCTATAAATATTTTTGTACATGTGGGCCCTTTTCCCTCTTCTATGCTTATTGGCTTTTAAAGCCCTTTATAACCTGTCCCCTTCCTAACTTACCAGGCTTCTTACACCTTACTGCCCTCCATGCATTCTTTAGTTGAAGAACCCTGGCCTCCTGGCTGTTCCATGAATCCTTGGATTTTCACCGGCTGTCCCCAACTCATGGAATGATCTGCATTATCTCTACTTCTTGGCTTCAAATTTCAGACAAAATCACACCTTCTACATGAAGTCTTTGTCAGTCCTTAATCTTAGTGCCTTTCCTCTGATGTGTATTTTCGTGTGTGTGTGTGTGTGTGTGTGTGTATTCAATCCACTCGCTTTGTGTGAGCTACTTTTCTACCCTGTCTCAGCCTCTCACAAAGATGGTTATCCCCTTGATCTTACCATCACCCACAAATCTTCCACCTCTTTGCTCAAAAATTCTGAAATCCTTGGGGCAGCTAGGTGGTGCAGTGGATAGAGCACTGGCCCTGGAGTCAGGAGGACCTGAGTTCAAATCCAGCCTCAGACACTTAACACTTACTAGCTGTGTGACCCTGGGCAAGTCACTTAACCCCAATTGCCTCACTAAAAAAAAAAAAAAATTCTGAAATCCTCTTATCTGACCATAAACTACTGGCCTTTCTCCCTCTTGCCTTCCTTTATGAAACCCTAATCTTCATCTGCACCTGGGACTTAAAATTCCTTGACCCTTTGATTCTCTCCCAGGCCATCTCCCCTGCACTAGCTATTTTCTCCTCTTTTCCCTGTCTTGACCTGTTAGTGAAACAGTTAAACTCTACATTGTCTTTCTTTCTTGAATCCATAGCCTTCTTATTATATTGACAATTACTTTTTTGCTAAGTGTCAGCCTTGGATCATTCCTGATATTTGCTTCCTTGCTCCTATACATGAACTACTTAACAAAGGTGGTGAAAATCACACAACTTCTGATTGGGTTCATTACAAATTTGTTACATAACCTCAACTGGGCCCTCACTGCTGCTAAGGTATAATAATAATACCTCCCTCATCAATTCAGTCTCCCACTCTTCACAGTAGCTCTTCCAAACCTTTGTATCCTTTCTTAAATCTCGCATAGCACTCTTTCCTCCCATTCTTTCAGCTGAGAATCTTGCCTTGTAGTTTACAGAAAAAGTTGAGGCCATTTGCCATGTACCCCCTCTTCTACCTTCTTCCTCAGATCCTATTACTTGCCTTGCCTTCTACAAGTATCTCCTTTGATGCTTGTTTCTCTCTCTCTTTTTTTTGTGAGGCTATTGGGATTAAGTGACTTGCCCAGGGTCACACAGCTAGTAAGTATTAAGTGTCTGAGGCCAGATTTGAACTCAGGTACTCCTGACTCCAGGGCCGGTGCTCTATCCACTGCGCCACCTAGCTGCCCCAGTCTCTTCCTTTCTACCGGCTCCTTCCCTACTCCCTACAAACATTCCCATGTCTCCCTCATCCTTAAAAATCTCTGACTCCTTCCTTCCATCTCCAGTAACTATTGTTGTATATCTCTTCTGCCCTTTGTGGCTAAACTCCTCAAAAGGCTATCTATAATAAGTGCCTCTATTTTCTCTTCCCTCACTCATTTTAAAAAATCCTTTACAGTCTGGCTTCACACCATATCATTCCACTGAAACTGCTCTCTAAAATTACCAATGATCTCTTAGTTGCCAAATCCAGTGGCTTTTTCTCAAAACCTCATTCTCCATTACTTCTCTGTAGCCTTTGACATCGTTGATCACTCTTCGGGATTCCCTCTCTCCCTAGGTTACATAACCTCACTATTCTCTCCTGGTTCTCATCTGACCACTCCTCAGTCTCCTTTGCTAGATACTTATCCAGAAAATGTCCTTTAACCAAAAGGTAAAAGAACCTTAGGGCCCTCTTCTCTTCTCCCTCTACACTACTTCACTTAGTGCTCTTATCCTCCTGTGGATTTAATTACCATCTTTATGCTGTTGACTCTCAGATGTACCTATTCTACCCCAGCCTCTCTTTGGGCCTCCAATATCCCATCTCCAAATGCTTTTCAGACATTTCCAATTGGATTCCCAGTAGACACTTTTTTGTTTAAATAATAAACATTTTTATTTATAGTTTTGAGTTCCAAATTTTATCCCTCCTTCCCTCCCTTCTGCCCTCCCTCCTTCACTGAAGCAGTAAGCAATAAGATGTGGGTTATACATGTGCAGTTATGTAAAACATTACCATATTAGTCATTTTGTAAAAGAAAACTTGAATAAAAGAAAAAAATGAAAGAAAGTGAAAAATAGCATGCTTCAATCTATGTTTAATCAACATCAGTTCTTTCTTTGGAGGTGTATAATATGCTTCATCATTAGTCCTTTGGGATTGTCTTGGATCATTGTATTGCTGAAAATAGTTGTCATTTACAGTTCTTCATCAAACAATATTGCTGTTATTGTGGAGTAACACAGTCAGGACTGTGCTTTTGAAAATTGTACCCTTCTTCTTGGAGGGCATATCAAAAAGTGTTTCCCTAAAACCTCCATTTAAAGAAGGTTCAGGGGGCTCACAGCCCAACCTTTTCCTACCAGCTATACTTCTTGAATTCAGCCCACCATCATGTCTCTACCCATACAATTCTGCCCCCTTCTTCCCCATTCAGTTTTGTGTGTGGGTATGTATTGTCTTCCCCCATTAGATTGTAAGCTTCTTGAGGCAGGGACCATCTTTTTCTTATTTGTATCAGTGCTAAGCACAGTGCCTGGGACATAGTAGGCGCTTAATGTTTATTGATTTATTAAACCACTTTGGCATTCCAGTGAAGAATAGATTTGAGTGGGGAGAGAACTAAAACTACTTGTAGTAGTTCAGGTGTGAATTTATGAGGGCTTGCACCAGAGTGGTGGCTTTGTGATTGGAGGGAAGGTGACATTTACAAGATATGAAGGTAGAAATGACAATACTTGGCAACAAATTGGCTGTGTAGGGTAAGTGAGAGTAAGGAATTGAGGATAACCCCTGAGGTTGTAAGCTGGGAGGGGGGAGTCCCTCCATAGTAATAGGGAAGAGGGTTTTTTTGGGGGAAAGATGAGTTCTGTTTTGGACATGCTGAGTTTTAAATGTGTATGGGAACAGGCAGTTCAAGATGTTTAATAAGCAGTTGGTGATGAGAGACTGGAAAATAGAGAGGTTAGCCTGGATAATTAGATTAGAGAATCATCTATATTGTGATGAAAATTGAACGTGTGGAAAATTATGCTATCTCTAGTCGGGGTAGTGTATAGCAGGGCTTCTTTTGTTTTTGTTTTTGTTTTTGTTTGTTTTTGTTTGTTTTTTTGTGGGGCAATTGGGGTTAAGTGACTTGCCCAGGGTCACACAGCTAGTGTCAAGTGTCTGAGGTCGGATTTGAACTCAGGTACTCCTGACTCAAGGGCCGGTGCTTTATCCACTGCGCCACCTAGCCGCCCCCTATAGCAGGGCTTCTTAAACTTTTTCCACTCACAACCCCTTTTCATCTGAAAAAGTTTTACACAATCCTGGACATATAGGTATATAAAATAGTTGTGCATAAGCTTGTATTGTTGCCAAAATTTTCAAAACCCAGACATTCAGTTACACAACCCCATATGGGGCTGCAACCCACAGGTTTAAGAAGCTAGAGTATATATAGTAGGAGTCCTTAACTTTTTTTTGTCATGGAATTTTCTGGCTGTTTGGTGAGCCTGTAGATTCAGAATAACTTTTTTAAAAATTCACAATTGAAATAAATGTCAAATTTAAATTAGAGGTTAATGAAAATAAAGTTATAACATTTTTAGTGCTCCTGGGGAATACCCTCTTTTTTTCCTTAGTAAAGTAGGAGGTGAGGTAATTTGCTGAAAATGGAGGGGTTGGGGATGAGGGTTAGGGGACTTGAGGATAAAGAAAGAGTTTGGAACAGCCTCTTAAGGATGGAGAATTGATCATTAAAAAATATAAGGATTGCTATGCATTAATAAGGCCCCTTTGATGGTAGATAACAAGAATTTACAATGAAATCAGGGTTGCTGATGTTCTTCCAATAGCCTTGAGCTGTGTGGGAAAAGCAGCTGAGAAAGTAAATGTTGGCTAGGGCCTCTCTCAGGTTGGTGGGTCATGATGGGCAAGCTGTAGGATGAAAGAGCAACGATTTCAAGGATAGAATACAATATTTTTGAACCTGTCAACAGTAAGGTCAAAACTTTAAAGAGAGGAAAGTAAGGTCAGAGGAGGGATGATAGATTGAGAGATCAGAGTGGTTGAGGAACTGGAAGTTAGAACAAAAACAGGAGTGAGCCCTAGGTATAGACGGACAGGAGATCTAATCAGAGAGCAAGGTCATGGAGGTTGGTAGATTTATAGGTGATGGTGAGTATACAGTATGATCACCCATAGGGGTGGCTGAGGTTCAGGTTAGATTATGGGAGGTTGATAAACTGGGAGGCCAGGGGTAAGTACACACCATGTTATGGGTGCCAGGGATACAATGAAAAAAAAAGACAGCCTTTTATGGGGCTTACAACCTACTGGTTCTTACATAAACATAAAAATAAATACAAGGTAACTTGAAGAGGGAGAGAGCATTATTAATCACCTGGAAAAGGAATATTGATAAGGCAAAAGGAGGACAAGACTCAAGAGTGACTCAAGATTACAGCAACAAAGATCTGGATTAGATGATTCAGATTGAATGGTGTAAATTTCAAAATTGGAAAGGTTGTAGGGTGGTGGTGGAGGGAGGCTCTCTAAGTGAAAGTGGGGAGCAGTGAGTAGGCTGAGGAAGAGTCATGGTGCTATTTGTTTGGAGTTGTGAAGGAATGAGAAGAGTCAACCCTCATTGGTAAGGATGGCCAGGGGGATTCAGTTTTTTGTTGAGACACCTAGATTTCCTGAGCAATTAGATGAAGAGATCTGTAATTAAAGGGAGTTTCAGGCTGAGGGAGAGGAGACAATGGACTGAGGAGAGACATGGCTTCATTAGATAGGATCAGGATGAGATTTTGAGAAGAGGTAGTAGAGGGGAAAGATTTTTCCTTAGCAGATGGCAACTCAGTCATTGATAGTGACTGAATCAAAAAATGTTTTTCCCTTTTAATTAAAATAATACCTCTGGTGGTGTTTTTTGGGAAAGTACATCTGAAATTTCCATACAAATACACTTTAATAGATGGTGCAGTGGTTAAAGCACCGGCCCTGGATTCAGGAGTACCTGAGTTCAAATCTGACCTCAGACACTTGACACTTACTAGCTGTGTGACCCTGGGCAAGTCACTTAACCCCCATTGCCTGCCCCCCCCCAAATGTAATAGCTTAAAATCACACTAATACTTTTGGGACAACCTGTAATACTTGACCAAAAGCAAAGAAATAATCTTAGTGAGATGTGATCCATTAAAAGAATTTCACCAGTGAAGTGCCAGTTCTCATTATTGACAATATTACCAAGAAAATACTTTCCAAAATTCTCAAACCCAAGCTTTTACCATTATATTTGGGTTTTGGGGTTTTTTTGAGGAGGGGGGGTTGTTGCTTTAAGGTAGAAAAAGAAATTATGTTTCCTACAATATGGATATAGGATTGCCACAAAATTAGCACCTAGAGAAAATTTATATCCTTTTGTTCATTTTGAGTTTTTTTAAACAATAAAAATAAAATCCATGGGGTTTTCTGAGAACACATTTGTCAACTTTAAAGAAAACAACTACAAATTAAAGAAATAAATAATACCTAAAACTATATATCCCCAGCTTGCTACAAGGGGGGAAAAACCACACATAAGCAAAATGATGAATGAAAGCTTCATTTAGTGGGTGAGTTAAGAAGACTTAAGCTTCCATCTTTGCTGTCGCATGATGAAGGTGGCTAAATCTCAACCTCTCACTGCCCTGTGAGTTACATATTAGGAGACACTGTTTAGTTATAGGGAAGAGGAGAACAGCTTCTGCATAGTCCTTCGTTCAGATGGATTACATTTCAGGTTTGGCTCAAAAATAAAAATCCTGTTTGCATCTGTGACTCTGGTCTCTTATTTTTTCCAGTGTATTTATATTTATTGCTTTGGGGGGGGCAGGGCAATGAGGGTTAAGTACATTTATGGTGTGTGTGGGTGTGTGTTGTGACTTGCCCAGGGTCACACAGCTACTAAGTGTCAGGTGTCTGAGGCTGGATTTGAACTCAGGTCCTCCTGAATCCAGGGCCGGTGCTTTATCCACTGCACCACCTAGCTGCCCATATGAACTGTATCATACAAGTCTTTCCAGTTGTTTTTTCCTGAAACTGTCCCTTATGAAATTGGAGATCAAAGGAATGCGCATCAATTGGGGAATGGCTAAACAAACTGTGGTATATGATGGTGATGGAATATTATCATGCTATAAGAAATGACAAGCAGGATGACTTCAGAAAGACCTGGAAAGACTTGTATGAAATGATATATAGTGAAGTGAGCAGAACCAAGAGAACATTATACATAGAGACATTGTTTGATGAAGAACTGTGAATGACTTGACTATTATCAATAATACAATGATCCAAGACAATCCCAAAGGACCATTGATGAAATAAATATGCTATCAACCTCCAAAGAAAACTGATATTGATGGAACAGACTGAAGCATGCTATTTTTCACTTTCTTTCATTTTTTTCTTTTAATCAAGTTTTCTTGTACAAAATGACAAATATGGTAATGTTTTACATAATCATACTGTATAACCCATATCTGATTGTTTGCCTCCTCAGTGAGGGGGGAGAGGAGAGAGAGAAGATAAAAATTGAAACCCAAAATTATAAATAAAAATGTTTAGTATTAGGGAAAAAAAAGAAACTGTCCATTATGCAAGCAGGGACATATTTGAGGAGGTAGGTCACACACATGAGAACACTGGTTGTCAGGGCATATTTATGTAGAGAATTACTCTTGTACAACTGTAAGTTTTCTGATGTCTTCTGATGATGTCATCATACTACTTTAGCTAGGCCTGCTTTCTATTTTATTTGCTGGATTGTGTTCCCCCGGTCTTCAGGTCATTGGTAGATGTGGTTCCACTAGGCACATGGTTACAGGGTTTCACTCTGTTTCCAGCTGTCAACTTGTACTAGAATTCTGTGCTGAGATACTAATGCGCTCAGGTGCTGAGATGCCTCTTCTCCAGGAAAAAAAAAAAAAGGGTAGGCTCTACCATATCTCTTTTGTCTTAGAGCTCAATGGCTTTAGGCTTCAACTCTTTTAAGAAGGTATGTCCTGTATACACTTGAGTATCAATCTAAGGAAAACACTCAGCCACCTTTCTTCTTGTAAGGAGAGGGAGATTTCTCAGTTCCCAGAATAGGGATTGTTGGGATTTTTTTTCTCCAAGGAAGTCTTCAGCTCCAGAAGCCATGCTCTTTGAGAACATATACTACTAAGTAGTGCCCACAGAGGTTTAATCCATCTCTGATTCTCTAATTTCTGGGGATGAATTTCAGTCCATTGTCCCAAACAGCCATCTGATTTAAGGTTAGAAATTCCTTGTAATTTGAATTAATTCCTGATGGCTAATTTGTACTGCTTCAGCATCCTTTTATAAAAGGATACCTTTCAGCAGGCTATCTATCTAGGGTTATTTGAGTCTCAGGAGACATGATTTTTCTTACTCCTCCCCTCCCCCCCCCCCCAGGTTCTTAAGAGTCTCCCATTCAACTGAAAGGAAGTGGGAAAAGGTAAGGAACAAAAGAGGCCAAATTAGCTATCTGCCTCCTCTACAATCCTTTATTCTCTGAGAAATTAGAGAAGTAGGAGGGAGATGAGGAGGCATACTGGAGAAGTCATGTCCCAAAGTAGTACAGCCAGGTGGGAAAAGCAGACATGTCTTCCATTAATAGAGGGGTACACATAGTTCTTCCCTCCAGTCAGAGGGTAGTGATGAGGTGTGAGTACCAAAACTGATTTGATCTTTTGGGATGATGATAAGCATCCTTAGGACATGGTAGAGAAGTCAGAGAAGTCCCAAAGTAGTGCAGCCAGGTGGGAAACTGAGAATTTTTCCTCCATAAATATGACCATATACACAACAAGCCAACAGAGGAAATAAAGAAGTTTATTGAGGTTGAAAGCAAAGTATAATTCCCTAGGGAGTTAGAAAAGTATTTGTGAATATTAGAAAATTCATCTTATCTATGATGATTGAAGATTCTAGTATAATGTGGAGCAGTTGGTAACTTTTAAATAAGTGAAATTTGTTTTACTTTAAAATATTTCATTTGAGTACCTTGTTAATATATTTTGAGTGATTTGATTTATTGAATTAGACTTAAATTCAATAATTTAGATAATTTTAGAGTGCTTGTCTTTTGAATATATATTTCATTAAATACTTTTCTGCTTATAAAAATTATAATATCTTCCCTGTTGAATTTTTAAAGCCATTTTCCACTTTTTTATTCAAGTTATAAAGCATAGTAGCGGCAGCTAGATGGGGTAGTGGAGAGAGCAACTGGTTTTGGAATCAGTAATACTCATCTTCATGAGTTTAAATCTGACCCCAGACACTTAACTAGCCATGTGACCCTAGTCAGGTCACTTAACCCTGTTTGCCTCATTCCTCATCTGTAAAGTGAGCTGGAGAAGGAAGTGGCAAGCTACTCCAGTATCTTTGCCAAGAAAACCCCAAAATGGGGTCACTAAGAGTCAGACACTACTAAAATGATGCAACAACAAAGAATAATAGATTTTCCTTTTTGATTTTGCTAATTGAAGGAAAGAAGGAAGAAAGATTTTGATCTAGTTTTGGCTTATTTACTGGTACTTTTGAGAGGCTGATGTAAACTCCTTAATATCTTTTACTGTTTATCTATTTTAGACTGTTAGCTCCGAGAAAGAGGGAGTGGTGTTATAGAGTTCTGTATAGTAGTACACATCACATCATGTCACACAGTTATATATTTATTAGGTGTGTTTTGATTATGGAGGTAATGCTGAGGGGATGTAGATAATGTAGAAATTATTTAATCCTATTAATCTAGAGTTGCTAACTTCATTTGATTTTATACCAAATACATTGTATTAAGTAAAGATAAAGGTTTTTCTCTTTGTTAGTTTCATATAGATAGGGGAATAGTATTCCAGTAACATAGAAGTAACGTAAAATGTGCTTAATGGGAAGAACTTTTTTTATAAATAGAAAATATCTATGGTATTTTATTGGTAAAGCTTGCTTTTGCTATTGTTTGGTACCTGAATTTTAAAAGATGAAGCCCTAGAGGGTGCTCTATCCCTATAAATTATAGCAGAAGTTGGCTTTAGTCTGATGTTTAGCTTAAGATCCTTAGATCTAAAAGTTAAATTAGAGGGTCTTTTATTTCACTGATTGGAATTGAATGGATGAGTACTTAGATACTAAGCAATCTATTCCCTCAAATATTAGCTAGTTTATAAAAATGTTTTAACATTTTTTGCATTTGTTTTAAAATGTTTCAATTTAAGGATGTATTCTGTATTTTCCATCCTTCAGATGGCTTGAGCCTAATAAAATAATTTTCTTCTTTAATATTAATGTTAGAATGATGAAAGTTTCATTGTTACCCCGTATCTTTTTTCCTCCCCTTATAAAGAATTTCTTTTGTTTCATTTGGTGGGGCTTAACTGAAGACACCAATTTTTTTCCTCAGTAATTTCACACTTGTTCAAAGCCTAATTAAAGCATATTTGTGGAAATATGTTTCAAGGGGATACTCTTAAGTATCTTGAATAAATTTTTTGAGGCAAATTGAGCAAATGTGTTTAGAAATGGTGAATTTAATTAAGATAGTCCAGATTTTTGGCTGATACTGCTTACCCTGAGTAAGCATTCAGTAAATGCCAACATTCAATTGTTTACCTAATGTTATTCCATGGTTGCTTGATTTGATGATCTTAGAGAAGTATTTGTTGTTTGAATTATTTGATTAACCCCCCCCCCCTTTTTTTTTTTCTAAAAATTTGTTACATGAAATGTTCCTGTTCTTGAAAGTTATTTGTCAGTTCTTGCTCAGGTGGAAAATTCATCCTGTAGTAATATAATGAAATAAAAGCCCATTTTCCAGCTAAAGTAATTTGTTTCATTAGTTGTTAATATTGGTAGAAAATACCAGAAATACTCATTTGAACATTACTAGCTTCCTCCCCACCCCCCCCCACCCCCCCCCCCCGCCATTGTTATGAAACTTTTCTTTAATAATATGAAGTTGAGGTGGCATTTTAATTCATGGAATATTCTAAGGAACAATATGTGCAAACTTAAAAATTAGACGGATCTAAGTAGGTTTTTTCTTTTGTTTTTTGTTTTGAATTAAGGCACCACCTTCTATGGTCAATAATGAACAACGTCAGCATGCAGAACATATATTCTTATCATTTAGGAAATCAAAATCACCTTTTGCGGTTTGCAAGCATATCCTGGGTAAGTGTTAATTTTTCATTTCTGTTGCATAATCTTATTAGTGTAATCCAGGTTGCTAAAATCTTTAAGATTATTGCTGTAGAGATAGCGTAATTTAAGTAGATACTTATTTGAATAGTAGGGCTTTTACATTAATTATACTGAAGTGAACTTTAAAAGATATTCCTCAAAGCAAAAAAGGAAATCTTGTTATTTTCAGTTATGAATTTTATCTGTTTAAAATATACTTTAAAGTGAAAGACCTATTTTAAAAACTACAACATGAGAATTTGAGTTTACTTTTAAAAAGAATAATGTGTTCATAACCTCAGATATTCAGTTCTTTTCAAATAGATCAACTCTCAAAGGAAAAGTGACAGGCAGCCCAGGATAGCGGACCTTGGAGTCAGTATAACAAATGCTGGCACTGTGACCGTGAACCCTTCTAGCTCTAAATCTGTGATCTCTCATTTTAAATTATTTATATTCTCTGTGCCCCAGGCAACTCTTCAAATATTATAAGTTGCACAAATTGTTGCCTAGATCTACTTGAGTAGGGGGTGTTTCCTCCCCTGTTAGCTTCCTACATGAATGGAATCACTGGCCCTTGGGGAGCAGGGAAAAACTCTCAAAGGAAAAATTCTGTGTTGTGTCCAGCCCACTTTTTAAACTGTGACTCAGAAATGAATGAAAAGATATCATGTGAGACAGAAATATATGTTCATTTTGAATGCTTATTTAAAAAATAAAAATCACCTTGTATTTTAAGACAATTTATTTTTAATACCGTTATGGGAGTTTCTACTCAAAGAAGATACCTTGATACAACACATATATTAAAAGTCTTATATATTACATCTCAGAATTATAAAACTGCCTCTTTCAGTGGTGGTGTTTACTACTAAGAACTACAATGGAGCTAGCTGTTCCCTTTTTATTTGTTTTTACATTGACTTTGCTTTTGATCAGTTAGCTTCCTTTTATTTGACAGTCCAGAGTTTTATTTGAGGTCCATAACACTTATTGATTATTCAGTCACATAAGAAGTAAATTTTAGAATGAACTGTTGATTTTTATTCCTGTGCCCTTAGTAGGTTTGATGTACTGACTAGAAAACACATTTTGTTGTTCCATTATGCTATGACTAAGGGTTATATGCTCAATAAATTTATTTCTCTCTAAATAGTTGTGTAATCATACAACTACCTTCTCCACTTTGAGATCTCCGTTTCTTTTAAAAGAAGAGAATACTTTTACATAATCTATTTTTAGCACCAAAAGTGGTAAGGGTAGGTCAGTTAACTCACTCCTGAGTAAACAGGTCCTTTTCCTGACAGGCCAGTTTTTAACAACTGAAATTTTTATATTTTTTGAATGGGTAATTTTGTACCCAGGAGTGGTATAGATCTGATATGACAAACTGGCTCTGACACAAGTATATTGTGCTTTTTTAATATACCTAGAGAAAATTTTAAAGACACAAAATTTCAAGGTAAGCAAATTTAAAATTTCACTTCCCTTTCCTCCTAGTGCCATGTAGTAGGTTAGTATTGATAGATTTCAGAAAATCTTTGTGGTTAAAAATAACGAATCTAGGGTCCATCTAAATTTGTTCTGAGAACTGGTTATTTTATTTGTGTCTTTTTTGCTGGATGTACACAGCTGGGCTTTCCTGTGGCTTAATTTAGTAGTTCAGGTGATTACTAGTTTATTCTAGATGGAAAAATTTCCAGTGTATAAGTTTCACTTTTATCAATTAGTATTAACTTTGTTGCTATTTGAGTTTATTTAAGAATGTATTTTTGACATGGAATAAATTTTTGAAGGGGTAGTAGTGCCAATTTCAACTATCCTCCTGGAATCATTTTGAATTTTGGAATGTTAAAGTTATAGATATTACTTTTGAGTGCATGTATTACCAATAACATCATTAATATATAGCAGATCTTTCTGTTACATTCATGTTTACATCGAAACACCACAGACTATCTTTTATTCAGTTGCCACCAGCAAAGAAGGGTAATTCCTCTAAGAAGACCTCTCATTCAGGTGGCAGTCAACCACAGGCTAGGATTTTCACATTCTTATTTGGGAAATTAATTTTATTTTGTAGGAATCACTTAGGGAATTTGTTCTAAAACTTGAAAGGAGAGGGGAAAAACCCCTTACCTTTCCATTTTGTATGACCTCGATTTTTTCCTTCCTAGTTTCAGCTTATATTTTGCATATTTTCCCTTTTTCTTCATTTCTTTTTCTAGTTCTTCTGTTTATGTTTATTTTTTTTTTCCTATTTTGCGTTTGTGTTTATTTTGGTAGGAAAAAACCTTTAGACATAATCACTCAGTCTCATGACACTAATGCTTTTTGACTAAGCAATGGTAAAGTATCCTCAGAAACTTTTATTCTTATTGTTAGAAAATACACAGATGAGCAAAAGGATTTATTTTCTCTAGGTGCTAATTTTGTAGCAAACCTCTGTCCATATTCTAGGGAACATAATTTCTTTTTTTATCTTGAAGTAGCCAAAAAAAAAAGTAATTATAATGGTAAAAGCTTGGATTTCAGAATTTTGGAAAATATTCTCTTAGTAAAACTGTCAACAATGAGAATTGGCACTTCAATGGTGAAATTTTTTTTAATGAATCAAATCTCACCTAAGATTATTTCTTTGCTTTTGGTGAAGTATACAGGTTGTCCCAAAAGTCTTAGTGTGATTTTCAGCTATTAAAGTTTGTATGGAAATCTCAAAAGTAAATTCTGAAGGGTTCTTTACTGTTCTACTTACTAAATTATTCATTATCATGTAGAGAGGGCTTTAGGAATGGAGGAACAATTCCTTTATTGGCTAAAAGTGCCAATATTTTGAACCTCTTATGTTGAATTGAAAACTTCCTCCCTTACTTAGGGAGAATGAATAATTTACATATAGTATTACACTGTGTGACTGTGTACACTTTCAGAAAACTTAGAGACAGATGTTTTGGTTTATGGGATTCTTTTAAAGAGATGATTTAATTTTAGTCAGAAGTAAACATAATCCTTTAAAATGACTTGAAAATAATTGCTTTTGCCAAACAGTTCATGTTGCTAGATAAATATGAGCATAGCATGGTAAATGGATAAACTTTTTTTGTTGTTTTGTAAGTAGCTACCTCAGAATTCTCTGATGACCCCAAAGTTTGAAATATACTATTTGCCAGAAGTATTGGTTGTATAGTCATAGCTACACTGTTTATTCTTATCAATAGATTTCTAGATAAAATCTCTTGCTAATTCATCTTCTGAGCAAAAGATGGTATGTAAAAGTTTATCTTGGTACTTTGGAAAGTTGTCTAAGCAGGATTGGTTTAGAAATACTGTCTGTTGGCTTTGGTTTTTTCCTCTATACATGTTTCCTGGAGGTCATAATTCTATGGGTCCAGGAGTTAGGAAGCCTTTATATTATCTGGTATAGTGTGTTCAAGGAATATGAATGATCGTAGTTGTGCTTTGTGGCCTAAGTATGGCACCTGTAAATCTATTAAATAATAAGGGAAAAGTCTATTGACTTTTTAGGCATTTTAGAGTCTAAACAGAACATTTTATTTTTCATGAAAATATAAATGTACAGTTTATTTTGGAAGACGATCAGTATTAGCAAAGGAGATACAGTGTTTCTTTGTTCGTTCCAATGGCAAAAGTTCACGTTTCTTTGGTTATAATGGCTATGTTGTGGTAGAGGAAATAAGTGAGTGTTGTCTTACTATGAGTAGTTGGTAGTAAGAAGTTATTTGAGTTATGTTTGTGAGGAAGCTCTACATTTTTCCTTAAATGCAATAGATACATAGCTTTTCATTGCCTTCAGCCCACTGTGAATTGAGCCTTTACTTCTATCAGATCTTTACCAGAGTCCTACATTAATTTCTGAGAACTGTCTCTTTTTTTCCTTTGAGAGTATTTAGAGATTTATGAATCATGATTTCCGTCAGGATTAGAATCTACACTTAGGTTACATTCAATAAGTCAAATTTTAATAAATAAGACCAGAATTTCTCTTTATTTTTTTCTTCATGTAGCTTCACCATACCCAGTGTAGGAGACTTAAGAGATAGGTAGTTGTTCATTAATGGTTAACCTTCTTCCAGATTTCCATGCCTAATCTTTGCCAAGACTATTTGTAAGATTTTAGTAACAATCAGAGTTTGAATAGGGGAAAACCACTATCAGCCTTTTGGTGTCTGTATCTTCAAGATACTTTGACACGTTTTAAGGTTCCAATTTTATGCTACAAGTTTGTTTTTAATTGTTTAAAGATACTAATATTCAATGTTCAAATGTCTTGGCACGTCATCTGGAATCTGACTGTATGGTTTATATGGCAATTATATTCAATCTTTCAGATTTCTGCACATTTCTTGACTTTGGATTATTTCTTCCTTTTTGAAATGAGATATGCAAACTATTTATTAGAGCTATTTGGTACCTGGATCACAGAGAATTTGATGCCTGTTGACACTTCATTTTTTCCTGCGATCCAATTCTTAGTGCAGATACCATAACTTGGTAGATAAGGTTGAATTCCTTCAAAGTGTAGGATGGGAATTTTTACTTAGTTTGATCAGTAGAGCAATCAGAAAATTTATAAGACCTTCTCACCTTGTATAAAGAATAATTTTGTTTTTATTTTCTGGGAAAAATAACCTAAGCTTAATTATGTACTTTTTTGAGTTGCCTGTTAAAGATGTGTCATCTTGCTAAAAGAAAAGCTATATATCATTTGTAAAGGTAGATCTTTTAACAACATGGCTCATCACAAATGGGAATACTCAAAAGCTGTTTTTTTTTAATTTAAATATCTTCAAATGCAGTATACCATTTATACCTGGTGAGAATATCTTAGGAAAATTTCTGATTGCCTTATTTTTTTTTTATTTTTTTATTTTTTTTTAAAGCTGTGTTATTTTTTAGTTCTTCATGCTTTGGAAGTAACAGTTGAAGAGAGGTGAGGAAAGTTTGTGAAAATTGTGATCGTGATTAGCTGCCACCTGCCTGAGGTGTCTTCTGAGAGGAACTAACCTCTTTGTGGTGCTAGAGCAAGGTCACGGGAAAAAAAATAAAGAAACAGGTAATCATTTTATTCCTTGTCTGAAAAGTTCTGTTTTCAAATTAAGAAATGCACATCGTGGAAGTTCATAACAAGTGTCTGAAGAAAAGTTTTTATTCTCCTAACAGAAACTAGTAAAGTGGACTATGTCCTTTTTCAAGCTGCCACAGCGATAATGGAAGCAGTTGTTCGAGAATGGATTCTTTTAGAAAAAGGTAGCATCGAGTCACTGCGAACATTCCTTTTAACCTATGTCTTACAAAGGCCTAAGTAAGTACATAGAAAAAAATGCCTTTTGCAATTTTACATGCCTTTGAGAGTGTGTCTTTTTGTTTAAAATGTTAATTATTGTATCCCGTGTTAAAATTGTAAGCTCCTTGAAGGCAAGAACTTCTTTGATTTTGTGTCTGTAGCCCCAAGATCTTGGGATGTTGTAGATGTTTGTTGTATTGAAGACCTTTGGCAAATGACTTAAGTCCTGTTTGTCTCAGTTTCCTTATCTGTAAAATGTGGGTGATAAATAGTACATACCTCCCAAAGGTATGTGTTGCAAACTTTAAAGCACTAGCTATTATTATTATTAGGTGTTAACTGATAGTTGGGTTTTTAAAAAAACTTTTAAAATTTCATTTTGGAACAATGGCTTTTAAAATGTTAAGAATTTTAAAAGCCAAATGGTTGAAGAAGAGCACACTAAGAACAATTTTATTTTTTAGAAATCTAAAAATACTAAATAGGCTTTCAAGAACAGCTGATAAACATTTTATGCTATTTTAGAAACTTATGTGTGGATGTTAATCTTTAAATAAAGGAGAAATTGCCATGTAAATTAGTCAAAAGTGGTCATTTCCATCAAACAAGGATTTTCTATACTCTTATTCATGTGATTTCAATAGGTAGGAATTCTATAAAAGAAAGAATTAAATGTGAAATTATCTGTGTACCAAAAATACATTACCTGAAGTAATTTTAGGGAAATTTAAAAAAAGTCTAATTTCCTCCCTTTTACCCCATATTTTCATATCCTTACCTTGAACCTTCAGTTATTGCAGATTCCCCTGGACCTGGATTTATGGGTTCCATCAGTATATTTGAAACTCATAAATATTCTGTGGCCATATTAATTGTACAAATGTGAATCACAGTATAGTGAGAGGGACCTCAGGCCATCTAGTCCAGCCTAATCCAGAGCTGAACAAGAATCCCCTCTATAGTATACCTTACAAATTGTTGCCTGGCTTTTGCTTTTACAATCTCCAGGGAGAGGGGATCCACTGCTTCCTAAGACATCCCATTCTACTTTTTGCTATTTCTAATTATTGTGATAGCTTTCCATACCTCAAGCTTAAATTTGCTTCTTTACAGTTTTTATCCATTGCTTCTTGTTTTTTCATCTGGCTTCAAGAAGAGCAAGTCTGCTTTCTCTTCCTTCTCTGTGAAGAGACCTATTATGTCTTCCCACTCAAATGTTCTCCCTTCTAGGCTAACTTGTTTTTTCTACCATTCATATGGTAGTAGTTTAAGATTCTTTACATTGCTGTTTGCTCTTTCTGGACATTTTCCAGTTTATCAATTTTCTTCTTAAAATATGGTAACTAGAACTGAACACAGTACTCCTGATGAGGGCGGAAAGTACAGTGGAACTATAACTTCCTTATACCTGGGTGCCATTTCTCTCTAAACTCAGTCTAACCTCTCTTACTTTTTGTTCATTCATTCATTCATTCATTCATTCATTCATTTCCTTTTTTCTTGAAATTAAATTTTATTTTTTAAATTAACTATTTTTATCCTTCCAATTCCCCCCCGCCCCTTTTATTAAAAAAGGAACAATATTACCCTTGTAATAAATATATATGGTCAAGTAAAACCAATTCCTTCATTGGTCATGTTCAAACAAATATGTCTTGATCTGCAGCTTGAGTCTGTTTCCTCTCTGTTGGCAGGTGGGTAGCATGTTGTATCATCTAGTTCAGGACTTCTTAAACTTTTTCCATTTGCCATCCCTTTTCTCCCAAGAAGTTTTTATGTGACCCTAGGTATATAGGTATGTAAAATAGGTATATGAATCAAACATTTACTGCCAAATTTTTCATAGCCCCACATTCAGTTATGTGGTGTAGTCATGACCCATAGTTTAAGAAGCTTTGATCTAGTTGGTTATTGTATTGATCAGAATTTTTAAGTCTTTCACACTCTGCCTTTAAAATGTTGCTATTGTTTGAATTGCTCTGATTCTGCTCACTTTGCTTGACATAAGTTCATACAAGTCTTTCCAGGTTTTTCTGAAACCATCCCTTTCTTCTTTTCTTACACTGAGTCAAAATATATCTCTTTGTACCTTCTACTCATAGAGGAAGTGGCACAATAGTTTTCCGTTGTATTTGTGTACCATAATATATTCCATCACTCTCCATTTGATGGGGATAGTTTCCAGTTCTTTGCCACCTGAGAGAATGTGTTTCAATCAGTGAAAATCTACCACTGCTTCTGGAAAAGCACATATTTAACCTTGCTAGTTTAAGGCATAGCTGTGTATGAATTGATAATGACTCACTATTATTCATTTATTTCTGCTACAAAACACCGTTGACTTATGGATCAGTCTTCTGTTGCACTCAGGTGTTTTAAAACCGAATTGTTGACTAGATGCCTCTTCTATCACTTACATTTGAATTGATTTTGTTTGTTTGTTTGTTTGTTTTTTTTAGTGAGGCAATTGGGGTTAAGTGACTTGCCCAGGGTCACACAGCTAGTAAGTGTTAAGTGTCTGAGGTCAGATTTGAACTCAGGTACTCCTGACTCCAGAGCCAGTGCTTTATCCACTGCGCCACCTAGCTTCCCCTGAATTGATTTTTAACGTACTTCTAAAACTATCTTTAAATTTCATGTTATTAGATTTGAACTCAGTGTTTGAACCTGTCAAAATCTTTTTGAATCCTTGCCATCATATAATGTGTTAGCTATATCTTCTAGCTTTGTGTCATCTTCAGATTTATTTATTTACTTATTCATTCACTTATTTATTTTTGTGGGGCAGTGAGGGTTAAGTGACTTGCCCAAGGTCACACAACTAGTAAGTGTCAAGTGTCTGAGTTCGGATTTGAACTCAGGTCTTCCTGAATCCAGGGCTGGTGCTTTATCCACTGTGCCACCTAGCTGCCCCCATCTTCAAATTTAATAAACACTCCATGGAAGAATTGATTGGATAAAGGCCCAAGTCATTGATACAGTACTAAACAAGAACATTATAAATTTTCTGTTTGACATCAAACCTGTAATAACCATTCTTTGGATGTTACTCTTTAGCCAGCTCTGAATCCTTCTAATTGTTTTAATTGCACTTATATTGTAGCTTATCTCTCTCTCTTTTGTCAAGTAAAGTATGATGTGATATACTTTGTCTTATGCGTTTAAAAAATATAGTATTTCCTGATCTGTCATTCTAATACCCTCTAGAGGAAATAAGGTTAATCTGGCACAACATTCTATTTTCTTTAAGTTTTATTGATGCCCCACTTTTTTTTTTTACTCTGTGTGTGCGTGTGTGTGTGTGTGTGTGTGTATTTAGTATCTCTCTCTTCTCATTAAAACCCTATCTTAAAACAAAATTTTAAAAACCAATTCACAAAATGACCACCTTTGGTATTATATTTAATATTGATAAATGTAAAATGAACTGTTCTTGATAAATCCATTCAGATTTGTGATCACCAGTTCCTTTCTAACTAAGTATCTCTAATATATTCTGGAATTTTGATCTGAATCAAGATCGATGGCCTGTAGTTTGTGCCAATCTATTCTCTTTTTTGAAAATTAGGATACTTGCTTTTCTCCCATCTTAGAACAACTTTCTCTTTTCAATGATTTTTCAGAGAGCATTCAGTAGCCTCTTTCAACTGGTTCTGGTGATGGTAATTTACACATACTCCTTTAGAGCCACTTGGTGCTGTATTACTTATTTGCCCATCTTAGGTTTCAATTTCAAATTAGCCATTTTTTTGCTTTCATTCTTTCCAGTCCAGTGTTCATTCTTTTCAGCAGCAAAAATAGTCAAAATAAGAGTTGGACAGCTATGTCTTCTCTTTGTTACCAAGTACATAGTCCCATCTGTCTGGAGCAGTGGTCTTATCTCTTCTTTAATCCTTGTCTTTTCCTCATTACAGTTTGCTTCTTTGTAAAAACATTTGTTATCTTTAGCTTTCCGTTCCTCTGATAACACGAGGTAGGGAAATATCATAGGATTTGAGTCAGAATACCTGGATTGGAACAGCAACTCTACCACACACTGCCTGTGACCTTGTACACTTTAGATAATCTCTGGGCCTTGGTTTCCTAATCTATGAAAATAAGGATTTAGACTAGATGCTTTCATTCCTTTCCAGTTCCAAATTCTGTGAGCCTGTGGTTTGTAGGACAGTTGACTTAGTTCTGTGGTCACAAACTAGAAATGCAGTTTGAGGCCATAGCACAAAGTGACATTAACTTGACCATATTGGAATTGACCTTAAAATGCTCTCCTTGATGAGCAGAACCAGAAGAACATTGTACACAGTATCAACAACAGTATGTGCTGATCAACTGTGATAGACTTTGATGGAAAATGTTCTCCAAATCCAGAAAAAAAAAAAAGAACTGTGGAATCTAGATGCAGATTGAACCATACTGTTGCTACTGTATTTGTCGTTGTTTTTCTTTTTTGAGGTTTTTTCTTTTTGCTCTGATTCGTCTTTCACAGGATGACTAATGCAGAAATATGCTTAATGTGATTGTACATATATAACCTATATCAGATTGCTTGCTGTCTTGAGGAGGGGGGAGGGAGGGAGAAAAATTTGAAACTAGAAATCTTACAAAAACAAATGTTGGAAATGATCTCTACATGTAACTGGAAAATAATAAAATACTTTTATGAAAAAAAATGCTCTCCTTAACACAAGGGCTTTAACCAGATAAGCTGATTAGAGCAATACAGTTTGCTGTATTTCATTATGCTTATTGTGGATCTGTGATTTTTCTTGGTACCCCCTTCACACAGAACCCTTCCTCTGCCCTCCAACACTGAACACACAGATACCAACTACTCAGTTACTTAGTAAGTAGTCTTTCATAGATTTACTGTTCTGTGGCCAAAAACTTAATCACCTTTCTGTCAATTTAGTGTTGAACCTTTATGGGCTAATCTAGCCTATCCCTAGATGATAGATGTACAATCTAACATGAGACCTGTACTGGAAGATTTGCCAGGACCTGCCCGAGAGATTGTGCTTTCCTACCACAGCCTTCAAGGACTTAGGGTTTGCTTTCATACCTTAATGAGACATAAATATACAGTAGAAAAATACAGTATATTGTATTACTTTAATTCTAAGTTGTATAAGGAAAAAATGGTGATAGCACATTAATTCTAATGAGTAACAGATTTTTTCAAGACCAGTATATAATGTATCTTGTCTTGAGGCTGATTTAGGAGGATTGTGGAAAAATATGGAAAGCTTTCTTTGTTCCAGCTCCAAGGAACAAAGATGAAAATGACTGCCAACTTCAGCTTTTCTGTTACCATCCATTTAATCTTTTAGGATGCTGCCTCATCCTAATAGGATTTCCTTTTAGCATGTTACCAGATCTTTTGATTTTTAAAAAAATAACTGGTAAACAGGAATCTAGACAAGTTTTCCAGCTTGCAATTGCAAGTAATCTGTACAATTGTTAAAGAATTCTTGCTTAATTAAAAAAAATTGTATAAGAGATGTAATTTGTTTAATCTTACTAAAACTTGGTTACCTCATTTTTTATTCCTAGAAAATGCCTTTTTTTTAATATATGGAAACAAAGTTGGGGAAATTCCTTTGATATATTAAACTCATTTAACAGAATTTTAAAGACATCTAAAATTACACCCAGAAAAGGTGTTCATATTTGTATTGTTGTATAATTTTCCCCCTATCCTAGAGACTTAAAAACTTTAGAGTTAGTCTAGAATCTCTAGATCCCTTCCAACCATTCTGGAGGACAATTTAGAATTATGCCCAAAGGGCTATAAAACTGTGCATACCCTTTGATCCAGCAATGCCACTGCTACGTTTATATCCCAAAGACATCTCCAAAAAGAGAAAAAGACCTATTTGTACAAAAATGTTTATAGCAGCTCTTTTTGTGGTGGCTAAGGATCGGAAATCAAGGGGATGCTTATCAGTTAGGGAATGGCTAAACAAGCTATGGTATATGATTGTGATGGAATATTATTGTACTATAAGAAATGACAAGCAGAATGATTTTTTTTAATAGGGTGGGAGGGAGAAAGAAAGGGAAAAAAGAAATTTACACGATAACTTTCATATATTTAAAAGGAATAGCAAGTTATATATAATAAATTTGTAGTTTTATGTATAATCATTTTAAAAAATTGCTCTGTGTTATGGAAATGCTTGTTTTATTCCATAAATTAAAAATTAAGCAAAAAGATAAAACTCAGTCACCATCTTCTGCATGAAGCTGCTCTTAATCCCTCCAACTATTAGTGCCCTCCCAGGCTACTTGGTATTTAATTGCTTTATAGGAATTTATATTTATCAACTTTATATGAATATTATATGCATATATATGTGTATATTTGTTCATGTATTCTCATCATTAGAAAATAAACTCCTTGGGAAGGGGGATTATTTAATTTTTTGAAATGTATCCTTAGCACCTATCCCAGTGTCTGGCACATAGTAGGCATTTAATAAATACTTGTTGATTGATTGATTTTCCAGGAGCATTGTTCATGAACTCTCCTTCCTTTAGCTTGAGTGAGAATAGGGAACTGCCATGTGCTCCTCGACTATTTTCAAGGATATTAGACCTCTACCCCAGCTCCTACCAACTCTTGATTTGGAAAAGTGCTTCCTTCACCTCAGGACTCAGTTCTACTCTGCTGCCCTCTTGAGATCTTGAGAAGAATATTTAAAAAGGAGTACAAGAAGGACTATGAAGATCTGTAAGCTCATTTTTATAGACTTTTGCAAAGGAAAGCTTCTTCCAACCAGAATGATAGGGTCAAACATTTAGAATTGGAAAGACCTTAGTGGCCATTGAGTCTAACCCATATATTTGATAGGTGAAGAAATAAAGCCAAGAGAGGGTAAATGACTTGCCAAGGGTCACAGTACTAGTAAGTATCTGAGGTAGAATTTGAACCTAGGCCTTCCTGACTCTGAGACCAAATCTTATCCACAAGCCAGGCTGTTTCTATCTTTTCTAGGGTTCCAGATAACCAAATCATCTTTTGGGCAGTCCCAGTTACTGAAATTTAATTAGGAGTTGTCTTTTGTTCTTTTAACAAGGTGTCAGAGTTTACATTCTGCACATTTTGATCAACTCTCTCTCTCTCCCCTTTCTCTCTCTCTGCCTGTGTGTGTATCATATGTAACTACTAAAGAATGATTTTTAAAAGGCCTAGAAAGACTTATTTGAACTGATGTGTAGTGAAGTGAGCAGAACCAGGAGAACATTGTACACAGTTAATAGCAATATTGTTCCATGAAGAACTGTGAATGACTTAACTATTCTCAGCAATACAATGATCCAAGATAATCCCAAAGGACTAATGATGAAGCTTACTATCCACCTCCAAAGAAAGAACTGATATTGATTGAACACAGACTGAAGCATTATATTTTTCACTTTTATTTTTTTCTTTTATTCAAGTTTTTTATACAAAATGACTAATATGGTAATGTTTTTACATAATTGCACGTATAATTTATCTGATTGTTTACCACTCGAGGGAGGGAAGGCAGGAACTCAAAACTTTAAATAAAAATGTTTATTAAAACACTAGGAAAAAAGAGACTCTCTAAATCCTTAAAGGAAATTAATATGAGTGGATATGGGGCCAGTCTTATGTTTATTTTTTTTTAATTCTCTATTATCTCAAACCTTTTTAAAAATTATTTTTATTGCTGAAATAATTCAGTTATTGACATATATATATTATATATATATATATTGACATATATAGTTATATACTTTTTATTTTTCTTTTTTTTTTCTTTGCGGGGCAGTGAGGGTTAAGCAACTTGTCCAGAGTTACACAGCTAGTAAGTGTCAAGTGTCTGAGGCCGGATTTGAACTCAGGTCCTCTTGAATCTAGGGCCGGTACTTTATCCACTGTGCCACCTAGCTGCCCCCCCTCTGTTGTACAATTTAGAAGGGCAATTACTGCAAATTGTTAAAATTTCTGTCCTCTAATTTATCTATATTTTTTATTAGTCACTGCATTTAAAACATCTTCCCCCAAAGAATATCAGTCAACTGATATTCTTGGCTTTTATTTCATTGGTATGGTTCAAAGGAAGACTTTCTGTGACAGAGAAGAGATCATGGATGCTGTGTATTTTGTTAAGAAAGGAATCTTATGGGCCCTTGAAATAGTATGGCACCTTGAGTATTCCATCATGGAATGCTATACTCTGACATCATTGAGAGGAATCCCAATTCTTTTGCCTGGACTGAAGAAGCTGAGTACTTGAAGACATGGTTTTCTTCCTGTAATCTGCAATCTTGTTTTGTTTTTAAATAAAGTGACATTTTAAATAATAAAGCTAAAATTTTTAGAACTAACATTAATCTGAGATTACTTGTGTACCCCAACTTGTAGAATAATCATCCTGTTTTAAATGTTTATTTCTATGTGCTTTGCAAGTGGGAAAACATGTAACTTGGACATAAGGTTATAAAAAATACTATAATAGAATTTAAATTTTTTTTTTGCATCCTGCCTTGAACTACATTGCTGAATAGTAGCATCCTATGTTAATTTGCCATTGTACATCAAAGACAAATGGATTTAAATTCATAACACTGGTCAGAGCTGGGACTGAAACTTGGATCCCCAGTCCAGGAACAACTGCCGGGAAGTTTAAAAGGCATTTAGTTCTTCCTGTGTGTTCACTCTCCCATTTAAAGCAAGTTACAGCATTTAGATGTTTCTTTGTTGCCATTTTGCTTTCTCCTTGCAGTATCGTCACTACCAGCTTTTATTTTTAAATTAACTCCTCTAAATTCTGTAAGCAGCGTTTTAAATAACTGCACGTTTATTAGAAAATGTATTTTTTTATAGTGGATTTAAGTAACTATTTGTTTAACAATTTGTGTTTTACAGCCTTCAGAAGTATGTTCGGGAGCAGATTCTGTTAGCAGTAGCAGTAATAGTAAAACGAGGATCATTAGATAAATCAATTGACTGCAAAAGCATTTTCCATGAAGTGAGCCAATTGATAAGCAGTGGCAATCCTACAGTGGTAAGTGTGTTAAATATATAAGAAATATAGCTTAGATACATTTTGAATTATTGTTTAGCCAGATATTAATACTTTTAAGGTTCGTTGTATGTGATCAATAATAATGACTTTCTGAATCTGTTCTGTATTTTGTGAAACTATTGCTATGTAATTTTAGTTTTATGGGATTCTAATTTCTAGTCACCTTTTTGTTGGTCTTAATGAATATTTCTTTGCCCTTTATTGGTTTCTTTTATTTCTTCAAGTGTTTGTTCCAACCCCTTCTGCCTTTTTCTTCTTTGTGGATCTTTAGTAGATTGTTTTTGTTTTTGTAGCATTTATCAATTTCTTCCCTTTTTTGTAAATTTTAAAATTTATTTTAGACTTAAATACAAAATGAGAACAAAAATGCCATGAAGAGAGCTGAACATGAGAGGATTCAATATAAACAATAAATTACCATTTCAAGAAAACCTATATAATAAATGCTGCACATTGTTTTCAAAGCTGCCCAGATTTTCTTTGCTTCCTTTTTGATTTTCTTGTGTTTTCTGCTGTGTGATTTTTACCTTTTCTCCCTTCTCCCCCCAAAAAGAAGGCTGCAATTAAGTGTGGAGATATAGATAGATAGATAGATATAAAAATACACACACACACAAAGACCATAACATACTTATTTCCACCTGTCATCTGTTTTTCTAAGGGTAGATACTGTCTTTCTTCATAAATTCAAGTCTTTCCATGTTTTTCCAAGTCAACCACCTCATCATTTCCTTTACTACAGCAACGTTTGAACCCAGTCACATCTTATCTGAGAGATTGTCTATAAAAGCTTTTCCTCAATTTTCTGCATTCCTTCTATTGTTAGCTACATAGGATTTATTTATACCAAAAACTTTCAATTAAAAATCATTGAAATCATCTATTTTACACTTCAACAATGCTCTCACCTTATATTGTTTAACATCTGACACTGCTGAATCTACTTCCTTTACATCTTTTTTTCCTGTTTTCTTTGTAGTTTCTGTTCTTTTGTTTATCCAAATGAATTTTGTTATTTTTTTCATATTGGCTTTACCTACCCATGAACAATAAAAGTTACTTTTAAAATATTTGGATTTGAGTTTTATTTGTATAAAAAGTGTTTTATGTATATTTTTATATAGTTCCTGTGTCTGTTTTAGCAGGTATATATTCTCACGTATTTTATACTGTCTAGTTATTTTACATGGTCTAAAACAATGTTGAATACTATAGCTGACACATGGTGTAGTTTCTCTATTTTTCTCTTTTTTATTAAATCTATTTTAACTTTAACTTTGTCTGAGATCATGCTGACTGTCCCTGCTTTTTTTTACATAATAAATTCTGTTCCTGCCCTTTATTTTATCTTTGTGTGTCTCATTTTTATGTTTTCTGAAAGCAACATATTGTTGAATTCAGATTTTAAATCTGCTATCCAGATCTGTTTTATGGGCAAATTCATCCCATTTACATTCTAAGCTGCAATTAATTGTTGTGTGTTTCCCTTCTTCCTATTTTTCTTCATTATCCTTCTCACCCAGTTTATCCTTTCCTTCTTCCCTCTGCTTTACTTCTATCCCATATCTTGCCCTCCTATTCCTTAACCTACCTACCCCTCTAAAAGTCCCTCCCTTATCCTCTTCCCTTCCCTACCCCTTGCCCTTTTATTTCTTTCTGAATTAAGAAGACTTTTATACCCTTCTCCCTGTATGTGTGTATATGTATATATGTATACATGTATGTATGTATGTTGTTCCCTCTTTAACCTATTCCTGATGAAAGTAAGGTTTTGTCGCTACCTGCTCTCCCCCTTCTAACTTCTCCTATATCAGTTCTTTCTTTTATGCTTCATTTCTATGAGACAGTTACTCCTTACCTCTCCTTACAGTTTTATTGTTTTAGAATCACCCCATCATGCTCAGTTCAGCCCAAGTCTTTCTTTGAAACTACCCAAATAATAATGACAGTCATAAGAGCACTGCTAATATTTTCACATATTAAGAAGTAAACCTTTGTCCTTATTGAGTCTATTATAATTAGTCTTTAAGGTTTACCTTATATTTCTCCTGGATGTTATATGTTTAATTTTTCCTTAAGTTCTGTATTTTTTTGTTACAAAAACCTGAAAGTCCTTCAGTTTGTTAAATGTCTATTTTTTCCCCCATTCAGGATTGTACTTTGCTGGGTAAGGTATCCTTGGTCATAGCCCAGCTCTTTTGCTCTACAGAATATAGTATTCAAAGACCTATGGTCCTTCACCATGCTAGCTACTAGGTCTTGTGTAATCCTTATTTTACCTCCATGATATTTATTTTTTTTTCTAATTGCTTCCAATATTTTTTCATTAACCTGGGAGCTTTGAAACTTAGCTATGATATTTCTATAAGTTTTTCTCCTGGGATCTTTTTCAGGTGGTGATTGGTGGATTTTTTTCTATTTCTGCTTTAGTTTCTTAGTCTAGAATTTCAGGGCAATTTTCTTGTAATTCTTGTAAAAATTGTGATTTTCTTGTAATTTCCTGTAATATGTCATTTAGGAGAAAATTTTAAGAATCAGCTCTTGTATTTGTTATGTGGTTGTATTGCATATTTGTAAAAATGTGATGTTACTCTGTGTTGTGTGTGTTTATGTTCTATATATAATTTTTTTTAAAATACATTTTATTTTGGTCCAATAGATAAAATCTAGCATATGTATACAGCTTTCTCCTACCTCCCAGGCCTCAAAGCACACTCCCTTAATAGTTAGGTAAAACCACCTAAATAAGTGATTGTGATAACTGATATTTATTATTATCTACTTTTGGAGCTTATTATTTAACCAAAAGCAGGGGAGGATGTGTGCTTTAATAGGTTTGGTTTGGTTTTATTTTGTTTGAGTGGGGCAATGAGGGTTAAGTGACTTGACCAGTCACACAGGCCTAGTATGTGTCAAGTGTCTGAGGCTTTGAACTCAGGTCCTCCTGAATCCATGGCTGGTACTTTATCCACTGGGCCACCTAGCTGCCCCCTTTAATAGTTTTGAATGTTGCCCATTTTTACTTGACTTGAATTTTGCTATTATTTAGTGTTGTCTTCATTTTCATTGTTATAATCATTTAAATTTAGAGAAGGAAACGATAAACCACTCCAGTATTTCTGCCAGAAAACCACAAATGGAATCACAAAAAGTCAGATATGGCATTAACTGAGTCAATCTTTTAAATCATGCTTGATAAATTTTTGTTTAGGGTAAACTGTCATATTAATTTCCATATGAATTCTTATATAGTTGAGTGATTCTTGATATTTTTGGAATTAATACTCTATCCATATTTCTTATTTTTAAAAAGATGATAATTTCTACTTCTCCCTCCCCCCCCCCCCAATTTAAAAAGACTGGATGTAATGTTTTCTGAAGTAAGCAAACACACATTTTGTGTTTATATTTTTGTGGTGTGTTTTCATCATTAGAGTTACCTTAGTGTCTTCATTGGAAAATGCCAGGTAGATGCTATAATTTAGCAAGACAGCCCATGGTAGTGTATTACCCTATAAAGAATACCAGGGTTGACAGTCTTTTTGGTATGGCTCAAGAGAGACATATTAGAGGTTTAACACATTTTAAAAAAAAATCTGTATTTAAACAGGTCATGTATATAAAAGTAGAATTTCCCATTATTAGTCCTCATTGTTTTTTCAGTAACACTGGACTTTTGACCTGATCTTTGTGTCATTCAAGGTCCATTCAATAAACCTCATGAACCTCACTTGGGAAGCTAGTTGGTGCACTGGATAGAGTGCTGGCCTTGGAGTTAGGAGGAACCAAGTTCAAATCTAGCCTTTGACACCAGCTATGTGAACCTGGACAAGTCACTTGACCCTATTTGCATCAGCTTCCTCATCTGTAATATAAGCAGGAGAAGGAAATGGCAAATCACTCTAGTATCTTTGCCAAGAAAACCTTGAATGAGGTGATGAAGAGTTGGATATAATTTAAATGACTGAACGACAAAAATGTCCTTAGTGAGGTTTAATATTCATAAATTGTATTTAAAGTCAAAATGTAACTGAGGTAAGATTATAAAAGCTTGGTTTCCTTTACTTAAGAGAAATAGAGACATACTATGAAGTTTCTTTATGATTTTTCTAATAATTTTGCACCCATCTTATATAAGATGTCCTAGATTGGTCAGTCAAGTATTGATCTTTCTTTGTATTTGAAGCATTGAACTATGTCAAACTATTGTCTACTGTTGAGATGAAAACATTTTTGAAGACACAGATGTATTTTAAGATTACTTTTGCTCAAAGTGAGAAACTCATTTGAGAGTAGTTAAGTTCTTTAAGTTTGCACTGAGATATACAGTGAAAGGAAGTTTTACCCAGAAGACAAATCTAGTGGGACTATAGGAAAAGAGGCATTCTAATGCATTGTAAGCGAAGCTGTAAATTGGTTCACCCATTCTGTAAAAACAATTTTGAACTATGCCTAAAAGATCACTACATTGTCTGTATCCATTGGTACCACAACTAAGCTTATGTCCAAAGAGAAAAAAAGAGGGAAATGATCCATATTTATAAAAATACAACAGCTCTTTTCATAATAGCAAAAACTGGAAACAAATCCAGGGTGCTCATCTACTGGAGAATGACTAAATAAATTAAATTATGGTTTAGGAATGTATTAGAATATTACTGTGCTATAAGAAATGATGAAATTGGGAAATTGAGGAAGATCTTTTTGTCTTCATGCAAAGGCAACAATATAGGGAAAAACAACCTTGAAAGACTTGAGAAATCTGGTTAGTATAATAACAAACCATGAGCCCAGTGGACTGAAGATAAAGCCTAACATCCATCCACCCCTGCCTGAGGGGGGATGGACTTAACATGAAAAGAGAGGCAAACATGTTTGGACATGGCTAATGTGGGGAATTTTGTTTTCTGGACTATGCAGATTTGTCACAAGGGCTTTCTTTTTCTTTTTATAATAGTTCGGTTGGGGGGTGGAGGAAATGGATGAAAGAGAAAAAAATAAATGATTGTTGAAATAATACGCTTTTTTTGGTGGGGCAATGAGGGTTAATTTGGTGGGGCAATGAAGGTTAAGTGACTTACTTGCCCAGGGTCACACAGCTACTGAGTGTCAAGTGTCTGAGTTTGGATTTGAACTCAGGTCTTCCTGAATCCAGGGCTAGTGCTTTATCCACTATGCCACCTAGCTGCCCCCAATAATACGCATTTTTAAACTTAAAAAAAAAAAGGAAAAATGTGTGATTCTATTTTGGGATCTTATTAAAAGTTAAAATTATACTATGTTACTTGCAAAAAAGCAGTGCACTAAGTATAATGGTGGTGAAACTTCAGAAATCATACAGTTGTAATCTTAAAGATCAGAAAAATTTGGAGAACAAATTGTACTTTATTCATAAGAAAAATATAGGATACCACTTTTATAAAGGATCATGCATGATAAATGTGATTGCCAACTTACTATATAGAATTATGTGAAAGAGGATTTTGTATATATGTCTATGATGTATTTCTCTTCCTTTTAACTGAATTCTCTCAGAAGCAGACCTGGCTCCTTTTGCTCAGCTTCATGTCTAATGCAATTGGAATTGAGGATCTATTGAAAGGTTCTTCCTGCAGTTTGAATCTCTACTTTTGCAAGTTATAGTTGGGAGAAGGGGAAGAGAACCTATATAACTCCTATAGAAAGAGAGGATTAGGTATTTAACCTTAATATTAGAGAAAAACCTGAATCACATCTAGCTTCCTAGTAACTCTAAAGGAGTGTGGTCAGAAATAAGGCTGAAGCAGAACTTGATGTGGAGCCTGCTCCGTTTTATTATTCACCTAATTTTCTTCTCATTGTTATCAGTTATTTGACTACTCACTGAACTCTACGTATGGCATTTTATTTGATTGATACTATGAGGCAAGGATCTAAAATGGTGACTCCTTAAACTTTCATTCATTCTTTGATTTTCCTCAATGTAGTGGACATACTGGCAGGGGCTATATGCATTACCTTTGCTTTCCTATAGCTCCAGCATATACTGCTTGAACCTCTTATATACTTCATACTACTTAGAACCTTGAACATGTTAATATCAAATGATATTTTGTGTAATTGTACTTGACAGCTTAGTTGTATGAAATTTAATTAGTTCATATGAAGCAAAAGACATCTCTTAAAATATTAGATACCTGTGTGGCTATGACTTGATCTTATCTGCAAGGTAAATGAACTTAAATCTTTAAACATTCTCCATGTTAAAATTTTTAGATAAAAATAAGAGACATTGAATGGTAGGAAAGGAGGGAGACATTGGAAATCAATTAGTCTGTATTTTTATTTTACAGATGAGGAAACAGACTTCAAGGGCTTAATTGAGTTCCCCAGGTCACTTAGTGATTAGGAAGCCTTTCTCCCAACACATACCCTTGACTCCTTCATTAATCTTTTTTTTGGTTTTTGTTTTTGTTTTTTTTCGGGGCAATGGGGGTTAAGTGACTTGCCCAGGGTCACACAGCTAGTAAGTGTCAAGTGTCTGAGGCCGGATTTGAACTCAGGTACTCCTGAATCCAGGGCCGGTGCTTTATCCACTGCGCCACCTAGCCACCCCTTCATTAATCTTAACAGATAATTATTTCAGGGGTTGGAATTTTTTTCTTCAGAAATTATATAAATAATCAGCATTTTATTAATTTCTTAAATAAGTTATACTTTCGTGCTTTTAAAAAAAAGACTCTAAAGTGAATGAAAACTGGTTATTCAGAGGGACTATTTTAGTGTTAACCCTCAATTAGTACAATATATGAATAAGTGACACTTAATTAGCAGAGTCCAAAGGAGTAAAATGAAAGACTTGGTGAATGTTATCTGCTCAAAATGACCAGGGACTTGTGTGAGGCTATTAGCATTTGTATGACCTTGCAATCCAAAATCAAAGTACTGTTTCCTCAAGATTTTGCTTAAGGTCAATTTTCTTTTTATAATTTTTTTTCTTTTCTTTTCTTTTTTAGTGAGGCAGTTGGGGTTAAGTGACTTGCCCAGGGTCACACAGCTAGTAAGTGTTAAGTGTCTGAGGTCGGATTTGAACTCAGGTACTCCTGACTCCAGGGCCGGTGCTCTATCCACTGCGCCACCTAGCTGCCCCTATTTTTATAATTTATAAAATAAAGTAAGTTCAGTTTAGTTGATGATCTTGATAAGCAGGGTTACCTAAGGAAATTGATCAGTAGCTGCAGACCTTAGATTCTAATGATTAACTGTATGTAGATTCCCTTTCTATTTATTTACTCCCCATATTGCTATTTAGGATGTGGTAGCTAAATGTTCAAGAGTTCTCATTTCCTTTAAGAATAAGTAAATGTATAAGAATTGTCTAAAGTACTGACCCTGGATTCAGGAGGACCTGAGTTCAAATTTTGCCTCAGATACTTGATGCTTATTAGCTGTGTGACCCTGGGCAAGTCACTTAACCCTCATTGCCCTGCCCCCCCCCCCAAAAAGAAAATAGAATTGTCTTTTTTCTTCTCCCTTGGAGAACTTAACCCATGGCAAAAAATAGTCCCAGTGGCAATCTGGTGGGGCTTTTTTGTTTTTTGGTGTTTTTATTTTTAGCCACTAAAATAACATGTCCTGAGAACTATGGGAACACATTCAGATGTATTTAGCTAAAAAGTTTTGGTCTGATACAGTTGCTCTTTGAAAAGAGTAGCAGAGAGAAAACTGGGAAAACCTTTTGTCCTGATGGATTTATCTATTCCTAGACCCCTAGGAGATCCATGGACCCAAGGTTAAGAACTTCCCTAATTTTTCTTTAAATTGGTTTTATCCTTTGCTGTTTCTCCCTGCTTGATAAGGTGATCCTGTTCATGGTCTTCTGTCTTCCTCCTAAGATTTTATCAACAAGATGAAATTCTAAATCATTGTTAGTTCGACTGCCATATCTCTCCGCTTGACAGGCAAGTCAAGTGTTTGTTGACTAAGGTGCTTTTTTGTGTCTTTTTGGTTTCTTTTTTTGGGCAATTATATCTGTGAAATTGTGTGAAATTATTAAAATCAATTCCATTGTCCTTTCTACCACACATTACCAATTTTTGGTTATCTATAATTTATTTTTTAATGTTTTAGGTTTGAGTTGCTTTACTTTCATGCTTTGTCTTTTTCTCATTATTCTAGTTTTATATTACTTTTGATCTTTGCTCTAACATGTCAGTAGACTGACTCACTGACTGACTGGACCCAGACAGCTGATTCAGGAATGAATCATATATAAATATAAATGGTAGTTGTTATTATTATCTTGATCACTCTTTTGGATGTCCTCCAACTTGTCAGTATCTTTCATAAAATGTTGTGCCCAGATTTCAGTGCAGTATAGTTCAAGTGCATAAGACCTTTCCTGATCCCCCCAGCTGCTAGTGCTCTCTCCTCTAAAAAGTTATTGTGTGTTTAATTTTTTACAATTTATTTAGTATGTATATGTATACATGTTTGCTACTCATAAAACTATAAATTAGTTGGGGGCAGTGACTTTTATTTTTGTATCCTCAGTGCAGAGAGCTTGGTGTACCTAGTAGTAAATACTTGTTGACTGATTAAAATCAAAGACTATGAGATCTTTTTACAATATTATCATCATCAACTTTAAATTATCAACACATTTTATTATAGAAAGAAGAAAAAAGATGGTGTAAGCACCTGGGAACATCTGTATAACACTTCTCTCATTCTGGGCATGGTACTTTTATTGATGATGCATTATGAAGCATTAAAATCATTTTAGCTGGTTTTGTTTTTGTTTTTGGTGTTTTGGGCTGACATTACACTGTTGAATTATTGAGCCTGTGATCCCATAAAAAATCCTCTAATGTCTTTTCACATTCCCTAGGCCTCTTATAGTGTTGTATGGTTGGTTGTTGATTATTCCTAACTCACAGGTAAGACATTATGTTAATACCCATGAAATTTGATCTCAGGGGATCAGGTCCATTGTTCTAGCTATTAGCCTCTTGACCTTTAGTTCTGTTGCATTATTTGATACCCTTTCCCATCTTCATATCATTGGTTTATTTTATAAAGCCTGTATCATCTAATTCATTGATAAAGAGTTAAATTTGTTTTCTGTTCATTTACATTTGTATTTTATCTCCCTGGAATTTACTTGAGGGCCACACCAGTTACTTATTCCATCCTTGAGTACCTTACACCTAGGCTATGTGAGCCCAAGCCCCTGACCATGAATTCCCAACCTGATCCTTTGCATTTTTATTTTTATTTTCATTTTCAGCAGACTTGGTTTCTGACCTCCTGTCCCTCTAAACCAGTTTAATTTACAACATTTATATTAGTTTATAGTGTTGTAACAAAGTTAACTGTGTTAAATGATCCTTGGTGCACCCCCATCAGCAGAACAGATGTTTATATTTAAAGATGAATGCTGGGGCAGCGAAGTGGCACAGAATATAGAGCACCGGCCCTGGAGTCAGGAGTACCTGAGTTCAAATCCGGCTTCAGACTCTTGACACTTACTAACTGTGTGACCCTGGGCAAGTCACTTAACCCCAATTGCCTCATTTAAAATAAAAAAAAAGATGAATGCTGAAACTTTTGTTCACCATGGGAGATAGTTTGTGAATTTGCTTTTCAAATTCACTGTAGAGCCAAATTAATTCCCTCATGCTTAAAATATAATTTTGGCTGTTGATTTGACAAGTAATTTTGGAAGGCAGCTATCCTAACGAATTGTTTAATTGTCAAAATGTTCGTTTTAATTGAAGCATTTTCCCCTCAGGGATATAGAATATTTTATGCACATAATACAAATTATGTATTATGTCTTATTTCTCATTACATACTATTTAAAGCCCATAATCATGATTATAGAAATATTAGTATCTTCATAATTTCTGTCATGTTTTGTTGAAATGTGGCATACAGACTTTTAAAGTGATCTTAAAGCTTTATTTCTAAAGAAATAATCTAAAATGGCACTTAATTTTTCAATCTTGACTCACATTTTCATGTATTCTGTTTTTCAATGCAAATAGGCTTATTTTTCAAGCTCTTTTGAAAGTAGTCCTTTTCATATGATAGGAAGAAAGTGGGTGAGAAATTCAATTGTCTATGGATAGTGCTACCTTGTGTGGGATAAAGAGGCTAATCTCTCTTATCACAAGTCTCATTGATGTTTGCTTAGAGGAGCAGCTGAAAGTCTGCTTTATGTATGGCAACCTTTCATAAAGTTTATTCTTGGTAATAAAGCTCTTGGGATAAGAGCCAGGCTATTATAAGAGACAATCCTTTCTCTGAACAAGAGTATTTCATTTTGTCAGCTGGGGTTGGTGTTTGAGTATGTTATTCTTATGACAGAACTAATGAAATTGCTGGAGAGTGAGACAACAGTGTCCAGGAAATAGTTTCTTGATGGTATGAAGTTAATGACTTTACTAGAAACTAGCACCGTGATATTAGAAATATGACTAATTATATTTTAGAACATCTTGGAGAGTGACTTGTTTTGTTTATATACAAATATAGTATCTTACTTGATCTGGATAACAACACCTGAAGTTGGCACATGATAAAATTTGTTATTCCTAGTTTGTGCGTTATGAGCTAGAAAGAAAACCGAGATTAAAAGTTAAGTGACGTATTCAAGGCCACACGGCTCTTAATGGCAGAGTCAGGACAACATCTCATCTCCTGTTAATAGGAAGAATCATTATATTAAAGGTCATGCACTTAGCAGAATGAGGCTCTTTGGCGTAGATACTAACAGCCTTGCATCTCTCACTAGCCTCTGAAGATAAGAGCTAATAGTTTGTAAAATAATACCATAGCATTTTTAAACTGGAAGAAACCTTGGAAATTAGTCTAATTTATTTGTTTTGCCATTGAAGAAATTGTGACTCAGGCTGTGAATTGTCCTATGCCCACACAGTTATAGACTTGGAGTTATAACTCACAGCACATTCAATCTACTTTATTTAAGAAGGCAGATGAAGGTATATATTTGAAAAATTGTCAGTAGGATGAATAAAAGTTTTAAAAGAAGGAAAAAAAAACTCTGAAATTTTACTTAAATGTACTTCATTCTCTATGATGCCAAGTGAAAGAGGCATTACTTTTTACATACTAATGGTAGACTAGTCAGATCCCAGAAGCAAACTTGATAACTTAATTTTTTATCTTATTTAAAGTGAAATTCTCCACTCTGAATTATTCAAAAACAGTTCTTTTTCTCTCGTCACTATGAATAGGCTCTGCATTGTCCTTAGCACCTGACCACAAAGCCCTTGGAGTGCTTGTTTGGTTGCCTCTTTGTGACTATTTCTGTTGTCTGTAGACCAAACCAGAGAAACTCACAGAGGTTTATTGTCAGATTGGCTAAATGGCAATGAATTTTTCAGTCCCAGCAAATCTTGTTGAAAACTATTTACTGAGCCAGAGAAGGCTTGTTATGTGCATTTTCAGAGGACCGGCCTGTACCAACAAAACTCACAGATCCCACAAAGATCTGAAGTGAAGAGGGTAACCTGCCTTGTAGAAGTGTGCTTCAACACCACTGCAATCATAAGTCCTTTAAGAAGTTAGCTGACAGGGCAGAAAGAAGGAGCTTAGGGCTTTGTTCACTGAGCCAGAGACCTAAAGATTGTGTGTCCACCGAACCTTAGAAAACAACAGGTTGGTAACACATTCATAGTAAAGGAGAGAGTTACTTGTATTATCCAGAGGTCACTTGGCTTTTTTCTTTGGGTTTTCTCTTCATCCTCTAGGACGTCATTGCTAGCTGACTATCCAAGCTTTAGGTATCACAAAATTTATGTGAAACTAAAATAAAGAATTCTTAACTGTTTTATTTTTGCTAATGAGAATCCTAAGGCCTAGCCAGGTTAAGTGATTTGATCAAGGTCTCACAGCTAATTATGCCCATTGTAGCTGCACAATAAATCAAATCCTCTTTCTACTTGACAGCCCTTCAGATATTTGAACCCAATCTTCATGTCACTCTAAGCCTTTTCATCTCCCAGTGAATATTTCCAGTTCCTCTAGCATCTGTTCATCATTCTGACATGCTTTTCAAATCTGTTACCATCCTAATCACCTTCTCTGGACTTACTCCATTCTTTTAGCAGCCCTTAAAGTGTGTCCATTACTAAAATCAGTACTCCAAATATGCTTTGACAAATACAAAGTACAATGGAATTATTGCATTCCTTTATCTGTATATCATATTTCTGTATTGTATACTATATTAAAACAATTGAGATTGCATTAGGTCTTTTAGCAGCTGTGGCATATTGCATTATATTGAATTTGTGATTCGTGGTTAACCAACTCCCCCAGCCCCAGCCCCACCCCCTGCAGTCTTTTTCTTTGCATGAATTATTTCTGTTAGTGGTGGTGTAGTTGGTTCTTTATGTTTACATATATTGAAGAATATCTTGTTGATGTTACTGGCATTATTAAATGTTTTGTTAAATGGAAGTAGAAGTATCTACTTGGTTGTCAGACGTTGTCACAATATGTTTTATTAGCAAGTACTTCCGAATGTTACCAATATATATAGCTATTCATAAAAGTCTACTTGAAGTTTCTATACAATTATAAATTATTTCTAAGCAAAAGAACAGTTATGTTATTTTAGTATATTCACTGATTTTTAATTCATTTTTTCAGAGAACATTTATTTTCTCTCCCAACCACAACCCTCCTCCCCCAGACAAACAAAACCTTGTAACAAATATGCCTAATTAGGCAAAACAAAATCCCACCTTGGCCATGTCCAGAAATGTCTCACTTTGTATATTTTGTCCATTGCCTCTGTGTTAAGAGATGGATAGCATCTTCATCAGTCTTCAGGAATTATAGTTGATCAAAGTTCCTAAGAGGTCTTTTTGTCTTTCTTCAATCTTTTTTGGTATATATTTTTTGTAATGGTATTACCGAGTCACAGGGTCTTCACAGTTCAGTGACTTTTTTGAGTGTAGTTCCAAATTGCTTTCCAGAAAGGTTGGATCAATTAATTCCCAGCTCCAACAACAGTGGATTAGTGTTCCTAATCTGCCTCAGCCTCTCCAACATTTTCCTTTCCATTTTTGTCATTTTTGCCAGTCTAAAGGGCATGAGATAGAACCTCACAATTGTTTTAATTTACATTTTTCTTACTAATACATATATTGGCCTTCTTTTGGAAAATGCTTGTTTATATATCCTGTGATCATTAACTATTGGGGAGTGACTCCTGTTTTCACATATTTTATATCAGATAAAAACTAAAATGAAAAACAATCCATTTCTAAATCAGAGTGCTTAGTCTCTTCATCTATAAAGTAAGGGGATTGGACTAGATGATCTCAAGATACAATTCAGCTCCGGCATAAAGTGATTTTTGGTGAATTGATCTTTTAATCGCTGTATATAGCTGGTGCTTTGTACATAATGGGCATTTAATTTTTGCGTGTGTGGAACTGAAAGTCATTTACAGTGAGTGAGACATCACTAAAGATTTGCAGTGTAGCATCTTTAGCTATTTGTGATTTGAGGCAAATAAAGATTTGATTTAAATTTGCTGAGATAATGAGCATCTGTAGGGTCAAGGTACTGACATCAGAGGCATTTCAGAACAAAGATATTGCAGTTGTTGGGTGGATGGCAATGCGTTCAGCTGTTCTATAAGCTTGCATAAATAGTATCATCTTGACTTTAATCTTTCGGTTGTTCAGAGGTAGTGTGCATATTTCTGTTTAACCCATGGACACTTGCCAGCATGCCTGACCTTTTAACAATTCCTACCACTCTGTCCATCTTTGTCACCTTGGCTCCAAATAGTCTGTGAATAAAGCCAATGATTTTGAAGTTATGGATATGTTGGATAGAGTTATTGGGAAAGAAAATAATAATTTCTTATTTCACTAAATATGACCTATGTAATATTTTGGAGATTTGTGACAACTAGTTAATCTCTCCTTTTAACCTGCTTGGGATAATTTATATTCACATCAAAACATGGGGATTGAATTTTTGAATATTTCTCATTCAACACAGCATCAGAAACGAAATGACTAAAGCCTGGGGGAGAAAACTCTATGACAAAGTTTTTTATTTATATCATGTTTGAATATGAAAGTAGAGTTTGTCTTGAGTTCTCAAGTGAACACTATTCAATTGTCAAAAGTGTCATTGAGGGGCGGCTAGGTGGCACAGTGGATAAAGCACCAGCCCTGGATTCAGGAGTTCCTGAGTTCAAATCCGGCCTCAGACATTTGACACTTACTAGCTGTGTGACCTTGGGAAAGTCACTTAAGCCCCATTGCCCTGCCAAAAAAACAAAAAAAGTGTCATTGACATTTGTCATGTTTTCAGTAAATAGAAGAGAACTACTTATTATCATCATAATAGCTGAATTTTGGAGGCTTCTGGAACCTAATAGAAATTTTCTAATAAACTAACAAAAATATTTGTTGCAAGTGACCCTACACAAAGTATTTGTCTTATTTTTCTTTTTTCAAGCAAACTCTGGCGTGTTCCATTCTAACGGCACTGTTGAGTGAGTTCTCAAGTTCAAGTAAAACAAGCAACATTGGACTAAGCATGGAATTTCATGGTAACTGCAAAAGAATTTTTCAGGTACTATCAAGATGTACATGGTATAGACATTTTAAATTAGTATTTCCTTCCTTATTCTCCTCTTAAAAAAGCATGACAAAAGAGATTTTATTCAGGTTACTGAGATTTTGTACTTGGAAATTTTGTACTATGACTTTACTGGGAAAAGAATAAAATTTTAAACATCTTCAATATCTTAAGCTTTACTTAATATCAGGTTCATCCCCAAATCTCTCGATATTTTCATAGTAATGGTTCTAGCTGTGTTTTTTTGCTTACTGTTTTCAAATTTAATTACTGTTGTTGAACCTTTTCTAGTCAAAAAAATTAGACTTTGGGGCAGCTAGGTGGCACAGTGGATAGAGCACCGGCCCTGGAGTCAGAAGTACCTGAGTTCAAATCAGGCCTCAGACACTTAACACTTACTAGCTGTGTGACCCTGGGCAAGTCATTTAACCCCAATTGCCTCACTAAAAAAAAAAAAACCCACCAAAAAACAAACAAAAAAATAGGCTTGGCTGTATGCCAAGGATATAGCTATGTATTTTAAAATGTTATTGCTGGGGCAGCTAGGTGGTGCAGTGGATAAAGCACTGGCCCCGGGTTCAAATCCAGCCTGAGACACTTGACACTTACTAGCTGTGTGACCCTGGGCAAGTCACTTAACCCCAATTGCCTTACCTAAATGAATGAATGAATAAGTAAATGAATGAATGAATGAATGAATAAATAAATGTTATTGCTGATGATGTGGGCTGGTTGTTTCATGTATTATCTTGCTCAGGGGAAGTTTTACGTGAAGGCATTTCCTTAAATCGTAGGACTATATGCAGTAGAATAACTGACTCTTTCTTGATAACTATGACATAGCTGGAGGAGTGTATGCTTTGTTATAGGACCAATATTTATATTTAAAGTGTGTGTGTGCGCGTGCGCGCGCGCAGTTACTAGTGTAGTCAAATCCTTATCATTGGGAGGTATAGTACTGAACGATTTAGGATTACTCCTAAGAATTGAAAAGCTCATTTTTAAGAAAATAGATTTAAAGCACCATTATTATAACAGAGGACATTTTAACATTTCTATTTTGATACAAAAATGTTTATAATTGCTTAATTTTAGGAAGAAGACCTTCGACAGATCTTCATGTTAACTGTTGAAGTGCTGCAGGAGTTTAGCCGACGGGAAAATCTAAATGCTCAGATGTCTTCAGTGTTTCAGCGTTATCTTGCACTAGCAAATCAGGTCTTAAGTTGGAACTTTCTTCCACCGAATTATATCCTTTTAATGACTGAAGATTTGGTTAATAATAATTATAAAGCTAGGTAATTTATTTCCTTATATATAGTTAACAGAAAAGTAATTTGTATAGTTTTTATAATGCTTATTTTTAATTTTTTTGAGGGGGTGAGACCCCATGTCTAGGTCTTCTTGATGAAGATTCATGTAGTAGAAGGTTTATTAACAGAAAGTACTTCTTGGACAACCAAGTTTTTGCTAGGAAAATTTATGATTTTAGTATATTAAATCCAGAAATCATCATCTTTCTCCTCAAATTTACTCCTCATATAGAAGGAACCACCATTGTTCCAGCCGAGTAGGTTTTCCACCTCAGAATCAACCATAATAATTCCTCTAGCCTTGGTTCGTTTGACTGGAGGTCAAAAAATCCAGAGGCAGATCTAGAATATTTAATTAGCACCAGGTAATGGGCAGTTGGGCAGTTAGGTGTCTCAGTGAATAGAGTACCAGACCTGGAGTTAGGAAAAGCTAAGTTTAAATCTGTGGTGTGTGACCCTAGGCAAGTCACTTCACCCTGTTGGCCTCAGTTTTCTCATCTGTAAAATGAGCTGGAGAAGGAAATGGCAAACCACTCTAGTGTCTTTGCTAAGAAAACCCCAAATAGGGTCACAAAGAATCAGAAATGATTAAAAGGATTCAGCAACAACAATGGGCAGTTGTCCAGGGTTAGCAACTGCTCATCGGAATGAGATACACTTAAAAAGGGGTTTACCCAGCCTTAGAACATTTAAAGAAGCCTATTTGATGAGAATGTTAAGCCACTTAATTTATTTGGGAGGTTGAATAATAAGAGCAGGATGTGGGGTGGTTGGGGGCATGGAGAGAATGTTTCAACTTTGGAATTATAACTTGTTGACTTCTTTCATTGTTGTTGTTGTTGTTTCTGACTCTTTGTGACTCTATGTACCATAGCACAACAGGCTTTTCTGTCCCCAACTATCTCTTGAAGTCTGTCCCAAGTTCATGTGTGATGTTTCCATGCCACTATAATTAATGTGAATATATGGATCACCTGGATTTGATGGAGGTGCCTTATTATCCAAAAGTATTTTTTTTATGAAACCCTGGGTTAATAGGAGCAAAATGTCTTTCAATTGAATTCCAAATTGATCCCAGATAGCTAGCAGATAAAAATCCCTACCTGGTGACTTCTTTCCTCAGGATAGTAAGTCCCTATCTTATGGGGAAATCTGGGTGTCCTCATCCTTGCCAAACCCTTTTTTGGAATCCTGTAATCTTATGCTGCTTCTGTATTTCTTCCATACTTGTTATAACTGAAATTGTTAAACTGCTTTTGCTTCTGGGTTGATTTTTGTATCGTACTGTTGAAACTGGTAACGTTCTGTAGCTAGTGGACCAAAAAACCTTATATACTCTCAGAAAGAGGGAGTCCCTGAGCTCCCTTCCTAGGAGGGAGTCTCCACAAGATCATGTTTCTTTCTTCTTGGGACAAAATAAATTGGTATTATGTTTTTTCTCTCTGTCTCTCATCTGTTTTTTCCTGTAGCAGAAATTATGAAAAAAAAAATTTATCTGGTTTTGTTCTGTAGGAGACATGTTCTCTGATCTGTTGTTTTTTGGTTTGGGGGTTTTTTTGGTAGGAGATATTATAAAATTAATTTCTCTGATCTGTGTATTAATGATTTTTTTTTGCAGGAGGCATGCAGATAAAAACTATATTTAATTTTCAACACTATCTGTCTCATCCTCTGCCATCCCCTTTTCCTTTTGCCTTCAGTCTTTACCAGCATCAGGGTCTTTTCCCGTGAGTCCCATCTTCTCATTATGTGGGCAAAGTATTTAAGCTTTCAGCTTCAATATTTGACCTTCCAGTGAGTAGCCTGAATTAATTTTTTGACTGGTTTGACCTCCTGCTGTCCAAAGGACTCTCCAGAAGTCTTATCCAGAACCACAATGCAAATGTGTCAGTTCTGTGGAAGTCAGCTTTCCTTATATAGTCCCGTTCTCACAGCCACGCATTGCTACTGAAAAAATCTTAGCTTTGACTATAAGGACCTTTTTCAGCAAGGTGATGTCTGCTTTTTAGTATACTGTCTAGATTTGCTGTAGCTTTCCTTCCAAGGGGCAAGTATCTTTTCTCATTTCATGGCTATGATAGCCCTCTGCAATGATCTTTCCCAAGAATATAAAATCTGACCCTTGTTCTACTTTCTTTTCTCTGTATTTGTGAGGAAGCGATGGGACCAGTTGCCAAGATCTTAGTTTTTTTTTATGTTAAGCTTCAAGACAGCTTTTATACTCTCCTATTTCACCCTCATCAAGAGGCTTCTTAATTCTTTACTTTCTGCATCAGAGTGGCATCATCTGCATATCTGAAATTGTTGATATTTCTCTCAGCAACCTCGATTTTGGCTTTTGATTCATCCAGCCCGGCATTTCACATGATGTACTCTGCATATAAGTTAAATAAATAAGGGAACAACTTACCTTGTTCCATGTTCTGTTCTTTACTATTGCTTCATGGCCCACGGACAGGTTCCTCAGGAGACAAGTAAGATCTGATCTGGTACTCCCTTCTCTTTAAGGACTTGCCACATTTTGTTGTGCTTCACATAGTCAAAGGCTTTAGTACAGTCAGTGAATCAGAAGTACATATCTTTCTGAAACTCCCTTGCTTTCTCCATAATCCAGTGAATATTGGCAATTTATACTCTAGTTCCTCTGCTTCTTTGAAAACTAGCCTGCTCTTCTGGTTAACCTCTTAAGAGATGCCACAAATCAAGTTTATTCTGTTGGGGATGTTTTCTCTGTAGTTAATTCCCATCAGATTATCTTGGCAGAGCTGGAGGTCTCCATTTAATCTTATCAGAATGTCTAGGTAAAATAGGTTTCTAGGATAATAATTTTGTTGTTCTTTTTCAGTCATATCTGACTCTTCTTGATCCCATTTGGGGTTAGCTTGGTAGAGATACTAGGGAGTGGTTTGCCATTTCCTTCTCTAGCTCTGTAAGTGACCTGCCCAGGGTCACATACCTAGTAAGTATCTGAGGCTAGATTTGAACTCAGGAAGATGAGTCCTCCTGAGCTGTTCTTTTTTTTTTTTAAATAGTAATGATATTTATTTTATTTATTTATTTTTAAAATAAAAGTATTTTATTATTTTCCAGTTACATGTAGAGATAGCTTTCAGCATTTGTTTACGTAAGATTTCCAATTTCAAATTTTTCTCCCTCCTTTCCCCCCTCCCCCAGACAGCAGGCAATCTGATTTGGGTTTATATATATATATATATATATATATATATATATGTCTGAGCTGTTCTTTTAAGATAGTAGAGGCCTTGTTTAAGATAGAAGAAAAGGGATTGAAAGACTGAGAGTCTGTATCTTTTTATACACCTCTGTTGTTCTCTTTTCTATGATCTCTGAGGCAACTTTTCCTGGGAAGATGTTTCCCCAGATACACAGCACACAGGTTTTATCCATGTACTCTATGATTCTTTATGTCACTTTCATTTATTTACCCTATATATCCAGTCAGTTACCAAGTTTTGTTGATTATACTTCCACATCTGTCCCCTTTTTGTCCATTAACACAGTCACAACTCTAGTTCAGACTCCATACACCTCTCTCGAAGATTATTGGAATAGCTTCCTAATTTATCTGTCTGCCTCATGTCTCTCCTCTCCCCAATCCATCCTCCACATAGATACCAAAATGATATTCCTAAAGCACAGATCAGACCACATCACCCCCTGCATGTTCAAGAAGCCCCAGTGACATTTTTTGTCTCTGGGATCGAATGAGAGCCTCTGCTTGGCCTTTAGACCTCTTTACCACCTGGTTATGTTATACCTTTCTATATTTAATACCTGTTAACTGTCATTTACATGTAACATGATCCAGCCCTCCCACCTTAAATTTTATTCCCATCTCCATGTCTAGGAGGCTTTTCTCCTTCCTTAACCTCTGCTTCTTAGACGGCTTCGCTTTCTTCAAAGCTCTGAGGCCAAAATCAGCTCTTTTTCCATATAGTAAGACCTATGCATTACAACACTTTTGGTAGATGTGTGGAAGGGAAACTAGGAGAGGAGAAACCTACTAGAAAGCTGTGACAGTGATCCAGGAAGGAGGTTATAAGGCCTCCTTCAATCAGAGTGGTGATCCAGAGTGGAGAAAAGAAGATAACACAAAAAAGTTTACGTATATAGATAAGACTTGGTAACTAATTTAATAAGGAAAGTCAGAGGACTTTAGTTTGAATCCAGCTCTGTCATTGGCTACCCATATGATAATGGACAAAATATTCCCTCTACCCCCCCCCCCCCCTTTTTTTTTTTTTGGTGTCTTAAAAAACTTTTAAAAATAATAATAAACATTTTAATTTAAAGCTTTGAGTTCCAAATTCTACCCCCTCCCATCTTTCTTCCCTTCCCTAAGGTGATAAACAGTCAGATATGGGTTATACATGTGCAGTTATGTAAAACATTACCATTTTAGTTATTTTGTATTAAGAAAACTTGAATACAAGAAAAATGAAAGGGTGAAAAATAGCATGCTTCAGTCTGTGTTCAGTCAATTTCAGTACTTTCTTGGAAGGTGAATAGTATGTTTCATCATTAGTACATTGAGATTGTCTTGGATCACTGTTTTGCTGAGAATAGTTGTCGTTCACAGTTCTTCATCAAACAGTATTGTTGTCACCATGCACAAGTGGCTCTTCTTACTTCACTATACACCAGTTCATATATTACTTCCCCTTTCTGAGCCTCAGTTTCCTCATCTGTAAGATGGACCACATGATCATCCCTGATATCCTTTCTGTTGCCACATCTGTGATCCTATCATTCTGTCAAAGAAATTTTTTTATAGTCTGGCATTAAAGTCTCTACTAGCTCCATTGTAGTTTTCCAGGCATGTCATAATACTTCCCTTCTTGAATTTTATGTTCCTGCCAAGCTAGAATACTAGTTATTACTAAACTGAACACCCCATCTCATTTCCATGTGTATTCCTATACCATTCCACAAGCCTGAAATGCCTTTCCTTATCCCTGCCTTTCAGAATCCTGTTTTCCTTCATTGTTTAGCCCAGGTCCCACGTCTACCTATGAAGTTTTTCCTAATCTCCCTTTCCCCTCCACCCCCCCCCCCCAGATGTTAGCTCTCTCTGACACCTTAAATTGTAAAAATCTTTTTTTTTTGGGTTACATTTTAATTTCCAAATTTTCTCCCTTCCTCCCTCTCCACCCCTCCCTAGGGAAGGGCACCATTTGATACAGATTTATAAATATATGTAAAACCATAATATGCATACTTCTGTTTATAAGTTCTTTCTGTGGATGTGGATAACACCTTCCTTCATAGGTCCTTTACAGTTGATTTGAATATTTATAGTACTCAGAATAATTTGGTGGTTTATAATCATTCTTCAAACAGTGTTGTTGTTACTGTATGTAACATTCTCTTGGCTCTGCTCCCTTTGTTTTTCATTATTTCATGTAAGTCTTTCCATATTTTTCTAAAATCAACCTGTCCATCATTTCTTATAGCATAGTAGTTTTCAATCACAATCATATAACAGCTTGTTTAGACATTCCTCAGTTGATGGACATCTCTTTAATTTCCAGTTCTTTGCCAACACAAAGGGAGCTACTCTAAGTATTTTAGAACTTAGAGGTTCTTTTCCTTTTTCCCTGATCATCTTGGGGAACAGACTTAATAGTGCTCTTCTTGTATCAAAGGTTATACACAGTTCTGTCACTCTTTGGCATAATTCCAAATTACTCTCCAAAATGGTTGGGTCAATTCATAGTTCAACCAACAAGTATTTTTGTTTTCCAATTTTTCCACATTCCCTCTAACATGTGTCATTTCCCCCTTCATGAGATGATGTCTCAAAGTTGTCTTAATTTGCATTTCTGTAATCAGTAATGATTTAGAAATTTTTTTCATATGACTACATATAGTTTTGATTTCTTCATTGAAAAATTGCCTGTTTTATATCCTTTGACCATTTATCAGTTGATTTGTTTCTGTCATTGTACCTCTAGTGCCAACACATTGCCCTTTTCTTGTTTTACGTTTAATAAATGTTAATTGAGTTGAATTGAATTAATTTATTATAGTGGCAATGGGAAACTACTGTGCCTTAGGAAAATTATGTCAGTAGTTCCAGGACAGTTGGATATGAGAGAGGATATGGTTAAAACTTGGCAATGAATAAGTATGGGAGAGTCAGATATGATCCTGAGGTTATATAAACCTAGGTAACTGAGAGGAATGATAATACTCAGAAGTAGGAAAGTGGCATGTAGTGGTAGATTTAGAGATAAAAGTGACTATACAGAATGTTTAGTTTATAGTAACAGTGGGACATGTATTTAGAAATATCCAACAAACATTTAGCAACGGAAAGTAGAGTTTGGAAAAGAGACTAGGGTTGAACATATAGGGGTGTGTATTCTCTACATATGGACAGTGTTTGTACCCACAAAAGTGACTAAGATTATTAGAGAATTGTTAGTATAGAATGAGGGCAGCTAGGTGGCACAGTAGATAGAGTGCTGGGCTTGGAGTCAGGAAGACATCTTCCTGCGTTCAAATCAGACCTCAGACAATTACTAGCTGTGGGAGCCTGGGCAAGTCACTTAACCCTGCTTGCCTCAGTTTTTTCATCTGTAAAATGAGCTAAAGAAGAAAATGGCAAACCACTCGAGTATCTTTGCCAAGAAAACCCCAAATGGGGTCACAAAGAGTAGGACATGACTGAAATGAAGAGTCAGGTGCAACAAATGACTGAACAGCAATAAACAAGAAGAGTATAAAGTGGGAAGAGAATCCAGAATAGAATTGAGCTTTAGAGCAATGATCCAGCAAAAGAAGATCAATAGTGAATTTTAGTTAGGAGTAGAAGCAGAGGAAACCAATAGTGGCCCAGGAGTCAAGAGAAACAAACAGTAACATAGAAGAAAGGGTGTTGGTGTGTACTGAAAAAAATCACTATGCTGTTTTTCTTTAAGATTCTTTTTGAATGAGATTAGCTCATCTTAAGCAAATTAAGACTTCATCTTATTTTGTTTAATTTTAATAGATATTTGTACAATATTATTCAGTGGAACTTCATAAATTTTTGTTTTCCATTATTCTAACAACAATAATATGTTGTTTAGAATGTTATTTCATTATGGGCATATCAACTTGTTAGTGAAAGAAACATTTATCAGACTTTAATGTGTCAAATTCTTTTAACATTTTTGAGGGCAGGGGTTTGGAGGGGAGAAGTTCATCTTTATCCTTTCATAATTGTGTTATTTTCCTCTTGACCTTTTCCAAGTTAATTCAGTAAGCATATTAAATGTTTATAAAAGATACTGCTGGGGCAGCTAGGTGGCACAGTGGATAGAGCGCCAGCCCTGGAGTCAGGAGTACCTGAGTTCAAATCTGGCCTCAGACACTCAACACTTACTAGCTGTGTGACCCTGGGCAAGTCACTTAACCCCAATTGCCTCACTAAAAAAAAAAATTAAAAAAAAAAGATACTGCTAAATTCTGGGAAAGATAAAATGATGTTTTTTGCTGTCAAGGAGTATGCAGTCTACAAAGTGGGGCTGGCTATAATGTATGCATGATGAAAGAAATAATGCAATAGAGGTAAAGGAGAGATTCAGATGAAATGATCTGGGAAAAACCAAGTGTCAGGATGAGGTTTGGGAGAGTCTATCAGGAAAGGCTTCTAGAGGCATTGGCAATGTGCTGTGGTAGAAAAATCCCTGCAGTTGCTGTCAGAAGACCTAGATTGAAGTTCTGATCTTGTCACTTACTGAAGGGAGCAGGGGAAAATCAATAAAAGACTTTGAACCTTAATTTTGTTATCTATAAAGTGGGGAATTACAGTTCTTGGACCATTTACTTCACAGTGTGATTGTGAACAAAGTGCTTTCTTTGCAAACCAAATTGTTAAATCAATGTGAAACTTTGTTCTCCATACTCTAATAATAGTAGGTAACATCTATATAGTCCTTATAAGGTTTACAGAATACTGTGCATATCTTACCGAATTTGATTCTTAGAGTCAACCTATCAGGTAGGTGCTGTTATTGTCCTCATTTTCAGGTAAGGAAATTGAGGCTGAAAGATTAAGTGACTTCCTTGGACCACCCTTAGGTCTTCTGACTCTGAAGTCTTAAACTATATTCAAAATGCCACATAAGCACCAGAGGCCATAGACTGCCATTTTAAATTTATTTTATGTAATAAGGAAAATCCACTTATATTAGTATTGCTGTCATATGTAATATAATATACCTTTAGTTATCTCTTTTATTTTAGACTAACAGATGTAGTACTAAATCGAAAGTTGGTTTTACATAATTCAAAGTTCAACAGTGGTAGTTTGTTTTTTTAATGTATCTATTCACAGATTATATGTGGGTCTCTAATATGACTGAATTTTGATGTACAGATGGCCCCTATTGTATTAGGGCTGTCATATGAAGGCTTTGCAAATACAGACACGATGTGACTTTCCTTTCTCAGTTACTTGAGCACTTGCTTGTGCTGTTAATACTGTTCAGATATTAGTTCACCTGGTGTTCATAAATGCTTGAGGGTTTTGGCAGTGCTCATCATAAATGACAATACCATAGAATTCCTATTTTGCACAAAGAATGTTTGGCAGGCGTCCCTGGTATTTTGCTTCTGTAATGTTTCTTTTTCTAGTTCTATTACTGTGCCTTTTATTGGCATTCTATTTCCAAGGATCAGATTTGGTTTTGGCCATTTTTTTTTAACTTAATCTCCTGGGGAAAGCTGAAAGGATCAAAGGATGGTAATGAGATACAAAGACTTTCACCTAGATCAGAGACTCTTGATCAGTAAGGTCAGCTTCATCCATGGCAAGGGTTGGAAAATATACAGGTGAGGCCTTACTGCACCTGCCATTTCCCCTTCCTCTAAGGACTTATGATGACTGGGACCACATAGTGTTAAGTTGCAATGATTTTATAGCTATGGCATCAGAAAAAGAAAATGGTACAGTTTCTGTTACTGATACATGAAAGTAGTGGTGGTAGATACAATGCTGTATTTGGCTTTAAAGTTGTGCTGATTATCCTTGAAAATTCTTATTTAAAACTGGGGGAGTAGGCATTATGCCAGTATGCTGATTTCTTTTTTTAATTTCTATTGTTGCCATAAAATCCTTTTATAACATAAAACATTGATAATGATGGAAAGTTTTGTTGTAGCAAAGTGTCCTGATACAAATGGTGGCTAGATAGTAATTAATATGAAACTAATTGTTTTTCATTATTTTTACTCTTTTTCATTTCTGTGACAACTGATACCAGAACATGCATTCTTGATAACAGGCTTATTGGTAGTTTTTGTGGATTAACGAAAGTGCTCTGAGCATAGTTCGCTAGTAACTGACTGTCCTTGAGTTTTAGAAGAGGGTTTCTGTAGTTCATGGTTAGGGTGGCTGTTGCTGTTAACCATATTCATAACATTAATTATTATACTACTACACAAAAAGATCTAGAATTTTACCAGTGTAGGTAACTGTTGGTATAGACTCCTCTTACACAGATGCAGAATGCAGTCTGTCTATGATTTCTCAGATAAGTCCTAGAGAGATGCCAGAGACATAGAGGGTTAGTGTCTTGAGTCCAAGGCCACACAGCTAGAACTATCAAGATGGGATTTTAACCCAAGTTTCCTTTCTTTTTTTTAAAGAGTATTTTATTTTTTCCAATTTCACATACAGACAAATAGCATTTGTTTTTTTTTAATTTTGAGTTCCAGTTTTTCTCCCTTCCCTTCCCTGCCCCCCAAATGGAAAGCAATCTGATATAGGTTATACATGTGCACTCACATAAACCATATTTCCACATTAGTTGTGTTGTGAAAGAAGAAACAGATCAAAAGGAAAAAAAAACACGAGAAAAATAAAGCAATTGAAAATAGTATATTTTAATCTGCATTCAGACTCATTGGTTCTTTGTCTGAATATAGATAGCATTTTCCATCACTAGTCCTTTGGAATTGTCTTTAACCCAAGTTTTTTTTTTCTCTGAGCCCAACATTCTAGCTAATATTCTATGTTGCTTCCTCAACAACTATGTTGTTAGTATTAATTCCTTATTTTTATATATTACCTTTTAAAACATATTTGAAGCAGTTCACAATTATCTAATCCTTATTTATCCTTGCAGGATAATCTATTGTGTTTTTTGGCTTAGTTATCTATTTTATAGTGAGAGAAGCTGACTCACAAAGGAATTTACAGGACTTATCCAAGGTAACACCAGTGGCAGAGTTAGGACTGAGTCCCATGCCTCCAGATTCCTATTTTGCTATTCTTTTTCTTTACTAGTAGTTTCCAAAACAGTGCTGCAACATATATTTATATAATAGTTCTCTCCCCCAATTTAGCAGAGTAAAAGAATTTTAGGGCTTTAAGGTTTTGGGTTTTTTTAGTGAGGCAATTGGGGTTAAGTGACTTGCCCAGGGTCACACAGCTAGTAGTAAATGTTAAGTGTCTGAGGTCAGATTTGAACTCAGGTACTCCTGACTCCAGGGCCGGTGCTCTATGCACTGCGCCACCTAGCTGCCCCTAAGGTATTTTAGAAGGAAATTTCCTTTCCTTTGTCATTATTCTATGTTGTTGGGCTAGGCTGGCTCATCTACCTGGAGGTTATATGATGATTAGAAGGTGGCTTTTCTTTTGCTACTTTCAGTCATCAGAGCCTTTGCTAGGGATTATGTAAGTAGCTACTCTAGTGACAGAAAAGTCATTTTAACTTTACCCCTATCACTTCAGAAAGTTGTTTTTGAAAAATAGGAAGGGAAATGGTAGTAAAGTTGATAGGGTTTGCTATAAAAATAAGAGGAAATTGCATTGTGGGCATGGTTGGTTTGATTGGGATCATACAAAGGCAGAATAAGAGAGAAAAAAGGATGAAAAGAAGATTAGGGAATTTTTAAAAGGCTACATTTATAGCTGTGTACCTATGTTATTAGTATAATTAAGTAGTTTGAAGTACAAATGAGCTGTCATTCTGATAGAAAATATTAATACATCAATTTATCTTTTTCCATAGGAAAAAAATAAAAGCCAGAGATCAAGAATTCTCTAATCATTCATACTATGAGTTGAATTGGTTTCCATTATTACAATACTGTTTTGTATAGTGCAGTATTAATAACTATCAGATTTTTCTTTTTGATGTCTACCAACTAGAATGCAATTATAAAACATTTTTATTTTGGATGGTTTAGTAAAAGTAAAGTTATTATGTCTATTTTGTGTTATCTGATGTGTCATTAATTAATGTAAAATGTTCGGGGTAAAGATAAAGGTTTCTTCCAACTGAAAGTCCCTTGATAACCCTTTAAATTATGTTTGACCAGGGACACCTGCTGTAGGGGTTCTTAATTTTCTTGTGTCATAGACTGCTTTGGTAATTTTGGTGAAACCCATTGACCCCTTCTCAGATTAATTTAAATAATTAAAAAAATGCTAAATTTCAGTTAGAGGTTAGTGGGAATGGAACAAGCATTTGTTAAAAGCCTACTGTATACCAGACTCTGCTAAATGGTTTACAAATATTCCCTTGTTTGATCGTCACAACAATCCCAGGAGGTAGGTGTTTGTTATTCCCATTTTACAAGTAGGAAACTGAGAGCCACAGAGATTAAGTGACTTACCCAAGGTCACACAACTAGTATCTCAGGTAGGATAATGACAGAAATAATTTGCTTTCAAAGTATTATGTATTTTTTCCATTGCAAAGCTCTTACTGGCTTCAAGAATCATTATTATTTTAGGAGGGAAGAGGCTGAAAAACATAAATAAAAAGATTTTTACTTGGACCTTCCATTTAATCCACTTAAGCTTCTATTTTTATAATAAATGTTATCATATTTTTAATGCTACAAGTGAGGTACAGAAAGTAGCATTAAGACTAAAACAAATTTAGAAGACAGGAAGTGAAAAATTAATCATATACTTCAGTGGGTATGTGATCTCAGCCATGTGATAGCTTCCTCCAGTGGGGCAGCTCCTAGCCTCTCCATATCTCCTTCCCTGTGACACACTTGTCTCTGTTGTCCCATAAATCCACAGTAGAAGAGCTAGAGGTCCATGTGCTTAGAGGCCTTCTGCAGGTATCACTGTGACATTCAGGCTTCCTGATTGGTTGGCCCTCCCCCTATTCATCAAATAGGTATTCCAGTTTGATGTGCACTTCATTATTGGTAATGTATTCTCCACCCCCTTTGTATCTTCCCCCACCACGACCATCTCCATTTTTTTGAATGACCCACCCATAACTCTCATTCCATCTTTCACGGCTACATAGAATGGGTTACATTGTATTTGCTTCCTTAATTGCAATGTGCTTTTAGTGACATAGAATTTTTTTCCTTAAAAAATGAAATTAATACTAATATCTTAATACTTATAGTAATATATTGCTATGGGCTTTAATTATACATAGTTAATGCTGTAGTTCAGAAGTTGGCTAGGTTGTTTTATTTTTATTTTTAAAAATGATTTAGACTTCTAGCTTTGCCTCCTACCTCCCTTTCCTTCAATTTTTGGTTATTTCAGTGTACTTCCACTAGAGGGCAGGTAAGGAAGAATTAAAGTTCAAATTCACCTAATTCCTGTGATGATAGGTGATTATACTAATCTTACTGAAATTCTTGGAATTTTTTGTGTGTGGAAAAACAAGAGGGATCCTTTCAACCCTAAAAGTATTTTTCCCCTATGTGGGAACAGATTCATAGTAGAGATCTCAGAAATCAACAGAGTAAAATAGCCATGTTTTTTTTTAAAAATTCTAGCGTTTCAAATAGTTTGCATTAATACTGTTTTCTATTTTTATAGTTATGTCATGATTTGACATAGCCTATTCTTTGAATTGCTGTCTTATTTTTATAAGTAACCATTTGGATAACTGAATGATCAGACATTTGCCTCAGTTGAAATTTTAGAGTTGAACATATCCAGGTCAGCATATTCAAATACTGTCTAGGCCATAGTCAAACTCTTCCCATATCATGCTTCTTTCTTAAAGTAGTTTAGTTAATTATCAAAATGCTATTTGGAAAGGTCTCTTCAGGAATGTCCGAATGTCCTGTGGTCAGAAATTTATTTTGTTATGTAGTAAATAAACACTACACATAATAATGTCATTGAATACATTGAATTAAGTTTTCAAGCTTCTTTGCAATGATAGATGTTTTAATAGAATTTTTTATTTCAACTGTTGTTGATTCATTTAGAATTAAAACGGATGAAGTGGTTTTCCAGTGATATTCTTTTTTTGGCTTTTGCACTGCATTATTTGCATGTTTCATTTGATCAAATGCTTCTTACAGCTAGATTAATGGAGATAAATATTTTATGTATTAAAATGGCTGGGAAAGACTTGTAGAAAATTATTTTCCTTCTTGTGTAAATTTTGACACCTATTAATTAAAATTGGTGTTTTGCCTTTTGTTCCTTGAACATTAGGCATCCTACTTATCAAAAGTGGATTTATCCCTTTGGTATGTCACATAATTATGATCAAACTGTTATCTTACATGCCTATAGCATTCTTTTTTCCAGTCCTTAATACCTTTTATTCCTTGGCCTCATGCATGAATTATGCAGTGTATGTGAAGAGGCTTAAACTGTTTCCATTACATTCTTTCTGAATGGATCCTGTTGTATCCAGGATATACATATTTTTTAAACAAAGTAAGAATGTTATTGTTGACCTTGACACCAGATAACTGGGTAGACATTATATAGCTATGTTTGAATCCTCACAAAATGTGATGCTAAAGCCAACAGAGTCCTGGCGTGAGACCCTCTTGGACAGCAGAGTTATGGATCTTTTCTTTACAGTAAGTCTAATTCTTCATCTTTGATAATAAGGACTACAGAGAAGTTCCACTGAAATAGTAAATTGTTTTTTGATGTTTCTTAAATTTATAATATAGGATATATTTCAGTATGTTTTAAGTTTTTTGTTTTTTTTTTTCACATAGTGATTTTCAGTTAGAGAAATTACATGTATATGTTCTTAGTAATTTATGCTGTTGATATGTAATTATTACATGAAGTTTAATAATTTTTAGAGTAATGTACACTTTGTATCTTTTATAAATGTCTCAAGTTTTAAACTAATATTGAGCAATTTCTTAAATACTTGTTTTAAGTAGGCTTGTATATTGCACTCTGCAAATATCAAGTAAACTCTGCATTCTGATATTTGCTTTCCTTACCCAAGTATAACAGTTGAAGATGGAAAACATATTTGCATTTTTTCAGCTAATTTGCAATTGTATAAAAGCATAATTTGGATAATTACTGGTAAAATGGGCAATTAAAGACCAAGATTTTCCCCTATTTGTAGTTTCCCAGCTTTTATATATTCTTTTTTTTTTTTTTTGTGGTGGATATTCCTGTTTGATGAGATGGAACCATTGGTTTTTTTAAGCATTGTAGTTTTATGTAGCATATCCAGCAGCTATTGAAATGAATTTTTTATGTATATGTAAGTGTAAACATAAATGATTTTGTCATTTTTGAGATTGAACAAATTGGTTTGTATTTTCATTTGCAATTCACAAAAATAATATGCTGAAAACATTGTCAAAATTAATGGGCTAAATATAAATAAATCTTTAATACAGTTGTCTTCCTCAACTGAAATAAATTATTTTGAAATGGATTCGTTTATATCTTTATAAAGATTTGTTTCACTTGATTGAAAGTAGATACTGCTCCAGCAGTTTTTGTAAAGGTGAAAAACTTGCTGGCAGAACTCAAAACAGCTATACCAAATCTGAACAGCTGTCTAGACAAACCAAACAGCTGCTGCTGTCAGCTGTGAACTGCCTCATGCAAATAACTTGTGAGTTTGGAAGTTAACTCTTTCTTGTGTAGCCATATTGACAAGTCTGTGAAATAGAAATGATAGTAGCTGCTTCACAGGATTGTAGCGGGGCTGAAATGATAATACATGTATACATGTGTACAAACATGCACATATTTATCACATGTGTATGTCTGTCTGTGTGTATACATGTAATACTTTGTGAACTTTATAGCCCTATATGTCTTATGTACTTATTTGGAACCTGGGTTTAACTTTATAATCATGTAATATATTTATAACTCAGCAATGACAGTGTCACTTATGTTTGAATTACAACTGTTGTTACAATGGAATGTAGTCTCCCTTAACCCTAAATTGTTTTCTTAACCAGCCACCTTGACTAGAAGTGGTGTTAGAAAGCAAGAATGGGAGAGTTAAGGAGTGTATTCAGTGGAAGTGTGAAGTGAGAGTAGGAGAAACCAAGGGCTGTATTCATTGTATCTAAATTCTAAGTTAGAACTTTGGTTCCTAGAGGTTGGGTTCCTTGGCTATCCCATAGACATTTATCTACCTCTTATATGTCTAGCTGATTTATCAGAACAAACCTTTGTGATATAACTTATTCACTAATTGAGAACTGCCTACATATCTTAATTTTTGTGTAGTAATGGATGAGGGATTACTATGTAGACATCATAGAATGTCATTGAATGTATTTGAAAGATGTTTGTATTTCTTGAGCAAAATGATTTTTAATGTACAAGAAAAGAGAAAATAATTATTTAAAATTTCGAGATATGTTTGAGTTTTTGAAGTATTTATATATTCAATAACAATAAGCTGAAGGAAGCTGAAAGATGAAGATGGAGTCAGTCATCAAGTATTTGATGTGCAGCCAACATGTGGCCAGCACTGTGCTAGGTTATCCTAAGAGATAAAAAAGTAAGTATAAAATATAGTACCTGCCTTGAGGAATTTTGAGTGTAGTTGGAGAAATCAAACTAAATAGGTCGAACATATAGAAGTCAGATGACAAGGGATGACACAAACAATAAAAAACAGTTTAGAGAAGGGAAGAACTAACCTAATCTCTAGTAAAATGTTGACATTTTTTGCAAAACTGAAAAGTGGCCATTTTCATTGTTAATAAAATGAAGTGTGATTTGTTTCTAACTCATTCTCCAAAAGTTATGTGCTTTTGTGGTGACTACATTAAGCAATATAAGCTAAAAATACTTTGTTTTATGACATTGTATCCTGTGACAGAGATGAAATATTTCTTTAAAACTTACCTGAAATCATAAACAATACGAGTTTATCTAACATAAATGTGTTCTTTAGAGCACTGTGGTGGTTGTTTAGAATCAGTGTTGCATCACTGAAATAAAACCTGGATAGACTTTCAAAATGGATTTACACTATTAAATATTCGTTTAAAATGACAGTGTAGATAGAGCAAAGGTGAATTTAAAGGGAAGAGAAAATTATAGTTGTAAGATTTTGAACAAATGAGTGAATTTCTAAGGATTGCAATGCATTTGCTTTTTATATCTTCACTGTTTACTTCCACTAAAGGAGCATCCATATACTCTTGATTGAACTTGATGACTAACTTTAGCAAGACTCTAGCCTAGGCATAGTTAGCATAATACAGATGACTGTCGTTATTGCTGTTTTTAGAAGGAGCAGTATGTCTGACTGGCTGGCATCTGTTTCTCTCTTTAAGACATAACATGCTGTAGACAGTTAAATTTTCAAAATGTAGGTAGCACCCAGTGAATAGTTAGTTTGGGGATGTTTAAAATTATGGCTTATGAAGTTAGTGCATTGGAGGGCAAAATACTTAAGTGTGTTTTAATTTAGGAATTAAAAACTTTGTTTAAAAATAAACAGCTAGTGTGAGCTCTTTCTTCTTTGGAAAAGTAGACATGTAATTTGATAAAGAGAATTTATTTTTATGAATTGGCAGTCACTCTCTCTTACAGGTACATCGTAAAATCAGAGAAGATTCAGATATGGCACAGGATTCACTCCAGTGCCTAGCCCAGTTAGCCTCTCTTCACGGACCCATCTTTCCCGATGAAGGTTCACAAGTGGATTACCTGGCACATTTCATTGAGGGATTACTGAATACCATTAACGGGTATGTATACTTAATTTGCCTCTTTAAACATAATAGTGACTTTTAAATCTTTTTTTATTTTTATTTTTGAAGTTAGCAGAGAAATAAATAGCAGGTGACTTTTTTCCCTCTTGACATTTCAAAGTATATCTGCATTGATGACTAGCATGAAATAGTTGCACTAATCTTTGAAAATGAAAAGATGGTGTGTGGGAGGGAACTCTTCTTTCCTGCTGAATAATAAATGTGTCTTTGATCTATAGAATTGAAATAGAAGATTCAGAAGCGGTGGGCATCTCCAGCATTATCAGCAATTTGATAACCGTGTTCCCTCGAAATGTTTTAACTGCCATTCCAAATGAACTCTTCTCTTCCTTTGTTAACTGCCTCACACATCTCACTTGTTCTTTTGGGCGAAGTGCTGCGTTGGAAGAAGTGGTGAGTAAGCTACTCTAAAGCAGGAGTTGCTTCCAAGTGATTTTTCACTTGGAAATCTGCTATACTCTGGTGGTATTTTGGAAGATAAAGATTTGTCTTCAATGAGGGCTCTTTGACTTTTGTAGCCTGCTTTGTTTTCATTAATAAGTCTTTGGGCATATACAGTCTTTTATGCATTGGGACTGTGAAGAATGACAAATTCATTTACTAATTGACTTATGAGATTCTAATTTGAAGATACATCAACAAATGGAAAACTCAGGTCTTTAGAGCTTCAATTTTAAAATAGTTTAGTGTTGGATTAAATATAATAAAATACTTGCACTTAGATGTTAGTAAATTTCTCTCTAAAATATTAATAGCCTACTATTTTATGATAGAGCTTTTAATTGTTATTTAATAGTTCAGGTATGGCTTCTTTATAAAATGCTTCTAAAAGTTAAAAAGATTTTGGTTTGATAGTATATTTGAGTTTTTGATTTTTTTAAGTCCAAAGTTTACAACTTTTAAAAAATAATCCAGCTATGATTGGTTTTGCCATTGTTAACATTCTATTTTGATTTGGGTGCTGATCCCTTTAGCTAGTGTGCTCTAGTAGTAGCTATTAAGTTCAACTGGTATTATACATAAAAACATTAAATGTTAAGGATGTACTTAGAAACACTTAAATACTTTTCCTTATTTTGTAATTAAACTAAGCAAATTTAAATGAGTAGTTGACACTGATTTTTATGGAAACAGCTGCATTTATAATGTGGTTGCTAGATTAATTCACTTTAATAGTGATATAAATAATTGATAGTTTTCTCAAATTATTATCATATACTTTCTTATTGCTTAAAATGAGTTTTACCTTTACAGCGTAGTGACCATGAAAGACTTTTGTAAAAGCAAAAGAAGAAATACTTTGTGGTTTTGTTAAATATCTGCTGGTACCCTTTTTCAGCTTGCCATTTTTTAAAAAAGTTACATTAATTAACTTTTAATTTCTTTTAACTGCTTTAATCATTCATGATTTAGTGTATAGATCTGTACATCTTATATTTAATTCAGGGGCATTTAGAAATATAAAAATAGTTGGAAGATAGCTTCCTAATCTCATATTCCTCTCAAGGACCAAGTTTCTGTTTAAGGAATACTTTCCAGTGAGTACTTTTTAAATCTTTGTAAAAGTTTATTAAGCCCTTTCAGAATTCTAATAAACATGGAATTCAATGTATGACTCTGAGAGAAAAGGCAAAAGAAGGGATAATTCTTTATGGGGTAGAAAGAAGGGTGGTAGTATCATTGCTTTAAAAAAAAAATGTGGTATTGGATATCTGAGGCAGAAAGGTTTATTTGTTCAAAGTAGACATGAAGTATGGTCTAAATATTCAAAGCCTGAGCCTATATCTTGTCCAAACTCTGAATTAGTGAATCATAGATTAATGAAATTTTAACATAATTAATATCCCTCTTTCCTGATTTCTGTTTCTTATTCTGAAGTGGTTAAAATGAACAACATTTAAAGATAAACTTGGAGCTTATCTGCTTTTATTTTCTAGATTTGCCTTTTAAAAAATATAATACTCTTTTTTTTTCAGTTTAAAGAAATTGGGGTTCTTAATTATAGAATTTCTAGTAATTTATGTAATTAATCATTAAATTTGTCTGAACTGCAGAAAACAGAAAAATTAATGTATTTAGTGTATTTATTATCTGGGCAAGTCTTATATCCCCGTCTGACAGGAATATTGAAGTAAAAAACTATAAGTTTATGGAATGGTGGTCCATGTGCTTTGGACTCTTTTTTTTTTTTTCTTTTTCTTTTAGTTGCAGCATGTTGAAGGATAGAGGAGTGAAAAGAAGTGACTATAGTGTAGAGAGCTGAGATAATCTATTTAAGGCCTTTGGCCCTTAGCAATATACTAATTGTTTAACTCACAATCAAATAATCCAATAATCTAATGCTATGCTACTCAGAGAACAAAATCTAAATGATTTGATTGACGTCAGACTAGAAAGGAGGAGAAATACTAAGACAATTACAAGTAATCCTCAGTAAGGCAACTCAATATATAGAACTTTACTAAAACAGTAAAATAATTTGGTGCGTCATCATCCTTTATTTTATTTTAATAGAATTTTGAGGACTTGATGCACCCATTTTTTAGCCTGTCTCTAACACCATCATAGGAAGGAAATCTGAATAATATTCATTCATCTGATAAGAGCAGGATCCATGTAAAGCACATTTTTTTCAAGGGTGGAGGGAGAAATATGATTAGAAAATTTATTTACCCCTTTTGTTTGTTTGGTTGGTTGTTTTTTTGTGTGGGGCAATGAGGGTTAAGTGACTTGCCCAGGGTCACACAGCTAGTAAGTGTCAAGTATCTGAGGCCGGATTTGAACTTAAGTCCTCCTGAATCCAGGGCTAGTGCTATATCCACTGTGCCACCTAGCTGCCCCCTATTTACCTTATTTTAAGAAATTTGAAGAAAGGCTTCATAGACCAGTAAATTTTAGGAGCAGGAAAAGTTGTGAAAAGTTAATTTGAAATTTTATAGGCTGGTGAAAGACAATGTGGAAGAAATCTTGAGTTGTTTGAAAACAAGATTAAATATGTACCTTATAGTGTCATTATGAGGATCAAAGGAAATAATTTTATTCAACAGAAATTCATTAAGCATCTACTGTGTGTAATGTATTAATATAAAGACACAAATGAAATAGTCCTTGTATCAAGCAGTTTGCATTCAGTTTGGGATACAATTTATAGGTAATTTTTTGGGGGAGAAGTCACTGAGTATTGAGGGTGAGGGAAGTAGTTAATGTGGAGGAAGGGATACCTGATATGGATTGTGAAAGGTCTTAATGAAAAGGAAATGTATTCCAGGTCCAGACATGGAATGTGATATGTGAAAATGCCCACAGGTAGGAAAGGGAACAGTCCAGTTTGACTAGAACATGAGAAAGCCGGAAATAGGGGGCAGCTAGATGGCATAGTGGATAGAGCACCGGCCCTGGATTCAGGAGGACTTGAGTTCAAATGCAGCTTCAGACACTTGACACTGACTAGCTGTGTGACCCCGGGTGAGTCACTTAACCCTCATCACCCTGCCAAAAAAAAGGGGGGGAGGGACAGGAAATAATTCCCAGAAAGTAGACTGAAGCCAGAGTGTGGAAATCCTTAAATGCCTGGTGGAGGGGTTCCTTTTCTATACTAGAGACAATCAGATGCTGCTAAAGGTTTTAGAATAAAGGAGCGATATGGTCATTTCCATGCCTTAGGAAGATAATATATGAAAAGCACTTTGTAAACCTTAAAGTAGCATGTTCTTGTCAGCTATGACTTTTATCTCTAAAATGGGAATAGTAATAATGCACTACTCACCATATGATGTTCTCATGAGGACCAAATCAGATAATCTGTGTATAACTGTAAATGGCAGCTAATAAGGAAAGGAACCAAATCTTCATTAGTTATAGTTAGGTGATTTAGAAATACTTAATCTTACCTTGAAAAATAGAATTATGTACAGAAATTATTTTTCACTGTAGTATTTAAATCAGTCAACAAGCACTTCAGAACCTCTACTAATGGCCCAGGCACAAGGAATACAAATAAGAGAGAATTAAATAGTCCCTACTTTCAAGATATATATTATATTCCCTTATATTTTAAAAGAGAAATAATAAATACAGGTGTAAGCATATGTAGGCTAAATATAAGGATAATAAATACAGTGTAGCTTGTAGGGAGGGCACTTGCATTTGTGAAATCAGGAAAGGCTCTGTTACTTGAATTTGAAGTAGAACCAAGTCCTTGACTTAAAAAAAATTAACCATTCTTTACCCAGGTTATTCTTTGGGCAGCTACTGTTTTCTAATAATTTATTATTCATTATTCATGTTTATTTGAGGCTGTTTGAATTTTTCCTGCCTAACTCTTTCAAAATTAAGCTGTTGGGGGCGGCTAGGTGGCACAGTGGATAAAGCACCGGCCCTGGATTCAGGAGTTCCTGAGTTCAAATCCAGCCTCAGACACTTGACACTTACTGGCTGTGTGACCCTGGGCAAGTCACTTAACCCCCATTGCCCTGCAAAAAAAAAGTAAAATTAAACTGTTATTTTTTACATGAATAATTTTGAAGTGAAAATCTCAGCTTTGAAGAAAAGAACAGGAATATCACTTTTTAAAAACTTTTAAAAGATAACATTTTATTGATAATTTTTTGCTTTTACACCACATATTTCCCAACATAGTCCTCCCCAACCTCTCTTCTACAGCCATCCCTTAATAGCAAATATATATTTTTTAAAAGTAAAAGCAGCTAAATAAACCAAGGCATTGAAGAAATTTTGAAAAGGGAATCCTTTCACACCCATAATCCCTACCTCTACCAAGAAGAGAGGGAGGGACCTTCCTATAGCTTTTCTTTGGGCCTAGCTTGGTCATGATTATTTCCCAATGTTCAATTCAGTTATTTTGTTCTTGTTCTTGGCCATTTAGGTTGTTCTAGTCATTGTGTATACTGTTTTCCTGGTTCTATTTTACTTTGCTTTACTTAATGTTAGTCTTCCCCTACTTCTCCAAATTCATTACATTCAACCTACAGTAATGCTTCCCTCCCCCCCCCCCAGGGCAATGAGGGTTAAGTGACTTGTTCAGGGTCACACAGTTACTAAGTGTCAAGTGTCAGGCTGGAATTGAACTCAGGTCCTCCTGAATCCAGGGCTGGTGCTTTATCCACTGTGTCACCTAGCTGATCCTACAGTAATGTTTAATCAAGCCATCAATAAGGATTTATTAAGCCCCTACTAGAAGGGGCTTAATAAGTTCTGGGGATAGAAAAAAAGTTAAAGTCACTGCCCTTAAGAAGCTTACAATCTAATGGAGGAGATAGCATATACAAATACATACAAAGCAAGCTATATACATGATAAAGAGGAAGTAATTAAAAGAGGGGAAACACTGGGATTATGAGGGGTTAGGGAAGTCTTCCTGAAGATGGTGGGGTTTTAGCTGGGACTTAAAAGGAAACCAAGGAGGTCAGTAGTCAGAGCAAAGGAGGGAAAGTGTTCCAGTCATGGGGACAGCCAAAGAGAATGCATGAATCTGGGAGATGGAGTGTCCATGTCAAAGCCAGTAGGCCAGTATCACTGGATCAAACAGTAATTGTCAGGGAGTAGGATGTAAAAAAACTGGAAAAGTTAGTTAAGTTATGAAGGGCTTTGAATGCTAAACAGTGTTTTGTATTTGATCTTGGAAGCAATAGGAAGCCAGTGGAGTTTATTAAATAGAGGGATAATATGATTTGACCTACATTTTAGAAAACCACTTTAGTGACTGAATGGAGAATTGTTTGGAGCAGGGAGAGACTTGAGGCAAGGAGAATGTCAGAGGTTACAGAGTAGTCAAAAGCAAGGAGAATGATGATTGAGAAGGCCATTGGATTTGGCAACTAAGAGATCATTAGTAACTTTGGAGAGAGTGGTTTCAATGGAATGATATGGTCAGAAGCAAGATTTTAAGCAATTAAGAGATGGCCTCTTTGAGGAATTTAGTTACAAAGGACAGAAGACAAATAAGACAATAATGGGGATAGAAGACTCAACTGAGGGCTTTTTCAGAACATGGGAGACATAAGCATGTTTGTAGGGAATGAGCCAGTAGAGAAGAGACTGAAAATAGGTGAAAGAGGGAGTAGACATTTAGTCGTTCTGGATTCAATGGACATTTTTAAATGATCATAACAGATATTGTGCATATTTTACTATATTTACTTTTTATATAGCTGAGTAAAGATGTGGAGCCTGGGAGCTATAGGGAAAATGCACATTTTTATTAGGTTTAAACAGTGAAGTATTTATGAAATATAAGAAAGTTTTTTCTTTAAATGTTTACTAGAGAAATGGAGTACAGCTTTTTTTATCTCAATAGACCGTCACCAGGCTTAGACACAGATTTACAAAGAAGTAACAAGATGTCAGTCATAGAATCACAGCTGAAAAAAAATTGAAAGATTATTTAGTTCAGGAGCATCCTGGCTTTTCTATATTAGTTCTTGTGGTCAATGTTAGACTATACAATGATGATCTGTTTAAGAATTTTTAGTCTTATAGAAGAATCAAGTTCATGCCATTAAGATTTGCTCTGTTAACCCTCCTTATATACTTGAACTACACAATATTGTGTGATTTGTATTTCATTTAGTCATGACAATCATAAACTGCTGCTCAGAACAAGATTTAGATGATTGAGGAAGCCATTAGGGTGGGGGCACATAATAGATATGAGACTTAAGCTTTAGAAAATCCCTGCTCTTAAGAGAGATTATAATGGATTTGGGACAACCTGTTTTCAGGTATTTTATGTCCTTATGATAGAATTGGAATTGTAAATTCAACTGCCTTGAAGTCCAGAGCACTAAATTTGAGAGAGGTAAGAGAAAGACTCAGATTAGCCTTTTTTTTTTCTTTTGACTATGCATGATGGGTGAATCCCTGAGATACCAAACTACTGGCTAAAATTTCCAGAGATCAAACCACTGCTCCCAGTCCATTCTATCTAAATGTAAATACTTAATTGTGCCATGAGAGAGTTTTACTCTGGCTTTAATCTTCAACAGAACCAGTTTCTCTTAGAGCTTCACATGTATCAGACTGTTCAACCTAGCCAACATAATTTCTCCTATGTATGGTCCATTGCATACATTTTCCCACTTGCCTGGAATGTACATTTGATCCTCTTCACCTCAACTTTATTAGACTCCCTGGTTTCCTCATCTGTACTAGAGAAGAAAATGGCAAACCACTCCATTGTTTTTGCCAAGAAAATCCCAAATGGGTCACAAAGAGGTGGACATGACTGAAATGTCTAAACAACAAAAGTTTACTTTAAAGCTTAGCTCAAATGTCATTTCCTACACAAGGCCTTTCCTGTTGTACCCTCCCCTACCCAGCTGCTTTTGCCTCCTCCCTCCCCCCGCCCCCCCAATTACCTTGGATTTCTTTTCCTGATCAATCAGTAAACATTTGTTAATCACCTGCTATGTGCCAAAAAGAGGCAAAGGAGGTCTCTGCCCTCAAAGAGCTGCTGCTTCTGCTACTGCTACTGCTACTGCTACTGCTACTGCTACTGCTACTGCTACTTCTTCTTGTTCTTGTTCTTGTTCTTCTTTAAAATAGAGTAATTCTGATTGAATTACATCAACTGCTTTTGGAGGGTTAAGTGACTTGCCCAGGGTCACATAGTTAGTGTCAAGTGTCTGAGGCTGGATTTGAATTCAGGCTTTATCTAATGCCCCACCTAGCTTCCCCCTGAAGAGCTTCTTTTAAAATATATACATCTTGAGATCAAGGACTATTTCATTTGTCTTTGTAACTTCATCAGCTGGCACATAGTAGGTAAACTTACTAAATGTTGACTTGGTTCTGATGTTTCAGCAAATCCATCCCAACAGCCACATCACAGGTTCATCTCTAACTATAACGTCAGTCAGCTCAGTTAAGCCACATTTGTGGAGGTGTGTTATGAGTAGGTTCAGTGTGAACTAACTGAACCAAACCTACAAGGCGTGTGCCTTAAAAAATGTAAATGATGATTTCTGAGTTTCCTCTTGGCAGTGCCAGCAGTACAAATACCCTGGCCACTAGCTGCTTCTTCACTTGTTCTCTACTTTAGCACTAATCTGCAGTTTGCTGGCTCTAGAAAAGATTTTATGTATTGTTTTTGATTATTACTGTCAAAAGGCAATCACAATGTCACAAGACTTATGTTAAAACCAGGTTTATGACAAGAGAAATGAACATGCATGTGGAACCCAGCAGTTCCCAGTTTTTACAGGAGTTTGTAATTTTATAATAGCAGGATACGGGTGGGGGGTATATCAGCAAAAGCGGTATGACATGGGAGGGGAAATGGTACAGCAAAAGGTATGAAAAAGAACAATCCCTAGAGGAAGGAGTAAAGTGATGGCAAAAGCCTCATTCTTTTCCCTTGGGAACTGTTAGATTATGAAGAGAGGAGGGGCCACGTATCTGCAAAGGAGCCTAACTGCCCATGCATTATCCCAGTCTGGCACAGACTGATGAGTGCCTGTTTTGCCTCCCAAGGACACACAGGGAGTCCAGCTTGGGGTGAAACAACACATTATAATGTCAGCTCAGGGGGGATCTTGTTCCTTGACATATTCAGGACCTCCTGCATGCTCTGAGTTTCTGGAAAATATGGCAATTAAAAAAGACAAATTCAGGGGACCCCTTAGCACCACATATACATTTGGAAATTCTCAAGAGGAATTAAAAATATCCTAGATCAAAAGTTAAATTGGGTTTTTAAATTTTTCTCTTGACGATTTCAGTTCAGATTATTGATTTTTTGTTTTGTGGATTAACAAATATTGTCAAATAAAGCTTTTTTTTAAAGTCCTCTATATCCAGAGTATTTCTGATAAACTGCAGTATTTAATAATTTCTAAATCAGTTTGAAGTACAGAGTATATTGTCAGCTTAATATTAAAGTGATTAGTGTTTAGGTACTTCAGAGCTTAGCTAGTACAGGGTTTAAACGCATAATAAATCTGATGATTAAAGTCATTACTGAAATTTCTTATTATACTTGTTAAAATACTTTGTAAACTTGAAAGCATACCATATAACTATCAGCTTTTATGATATAATTTGTCCAAGGAAATTAATTATAGAAAGAATGGAATATTCTTGGTTTCTTATAATGACCACAGAATTTATAGAAGATTTGGAATATCTTTCTTATATTGATATTCTTTTATCCTCTGAAGTACTCATTGCATGAGAGCTGCCATGATTTACTTTACGTAATTTTATATACGTGAAAATAAATTATCCGTAAATAAAATAAAATGCAAATTGTTTATACACCAAATATTTTATGAAAAGTTGTTAAAAATAACTGAGAAACTACCTGTTTGCTTGTTTAAAGCTTTATTCAAGGGAAATGGTCAAAATTTATTTTGAAATTATTTGTTGGCATGGAAACTTGAATGCTAATATAATAATCTCTTAAATTCTACCCATTCTTGATTCCCAGATAGAGTATAACAGGGCTCGAATCTTAGGGACTCTAAGCATGCCACTGCACTGTATACCTGATTCTGCCCTAGGGGCACAGAACATCTAGCTTGAGTCTCTCTACTCAGCTCTCTGCCCATCCTAATAGACTAGCTTCATGCATTTGGCCAACAGTGGTATACTACCAGAGTTGTCATTGGTCAGGTCCAGGTTCTCGTGAAAGAGAACACACTACATCTCTAATCTTCATACATTTGCACTGGTTGTATCCCATACCTGGAATGCACTTCTTTCTCACTTTCACCTTGTGCAGTTCCTCTCTTTCTTCAAGACAAAGGCTCGTGTAGCAAGCAGTGAGTTTTTTCCTGAGGTACAGCAAGAAGCCCATTAAAGAAACAGATAAGCCAGTCTGTTAAGTGTTAGAGATGCAAGTTCAAACAAGCAAGACAGTTCCTCCCTTTACAGAACATAGGAAGACAATACATAAAAGGGGGCTAGAAAGCTGGGGTGGGAGGTAAGCAAGGGGAATACTGTGGACAAAGCTAGGAAGTGGCTAGACTCTTAAAGTGAGGAAAGAAGAACGATATATAATAAGTCTAGAAAGGCAGAATGGAGTCAGGTTATGAAGGGTTTTAAATGTTCAAATGCTAAACAGAGGAATTTTTACTCGATTTTAGAGCTAATAGAGAGTCACTGATGTGTACTTAATAGGGGAGTCATGTGGCCATACCTACACATTAGGAAAATTTCTTTGGCAGCCATATAGAGAATGAACTGGAGTAGGGAATGACTTGAGGCAGGAAGACCAACCAGAAGGCAACAATCCAGGCTGTCCACGCCTGACCAAGGGTGACGACTGTGTAAGTGGAGGGAAAGGGATGGATATACCAATGTTGTGGAGGTACAAATGGCAAGAACTGTTGATTGCTGGCGTATGTGTGCGATAAGATAGAGTGAGGAAACTAGAAAGATGGTGGCGTTAACAATAGACATAGAGAAGTATTTATTTTAGGGAGATATATAGAAGCAATATCTGCATAAAGCCTTTCTTGATTCCTCCCAACTGCTAGTGTCCTCCCTCCTAAAGTCTCAGTCCGTAAACATTTATTAAGATGCATACAGACACATACTCCCAGAATCATAAGGTTAGAGTAGGGCAAAAGGGCAAGTAGGTCGTGCAGTAGAAAGAGCATTAGGTCTGGAGTGAGGAAGACTCAAATCCAGCCTCAGATACTTCCTAACTTCATGGGCAAGTCACTTTGCCTGCCTTAGTTTCCTCATCTGTAATATAGGGATCATAATAGCAGCTACATCACAGAATTTTTGTGGGGATCAATAGACAATATTTGTACAGCGTTTTTAGCACAGTGCCTGGCAGTAGGTGCTTAATAAAGGCTTATTCCTTTTCCCCTCTCTGTAAGGAACCTTTAGAGGTCCTCTAGTTCAACCCTCTTATTATATGGATGAGAAACCTGAGGCTCTCAGAAGTAAAATTGCTTGCTTAAGAGCATACTAGAGGAGCAGCTAGGTGGCACAGTGGATAAAGCACTGGCCCTGGATTCAGGAGGACCTGAATTCAAATGTGACAGACATTTGATCCTGTGTGATCCTGGGCAAATCACTTAACCCCCATTGCCTCATAAAAACAAACAAACAAACAAAAAAACCTGGCCTCAGACACTTGATACTAGCTGTGTGACCCTAGGCAAGTCACTTAACCCTCATTGCCCCACCCCACCCCCCAAAAAAAAGCATAGTAGAGAAAATTAGACAAAATGATCACTGAGATTTCTTCTACTTCTAAATCTGTGGTGCTATTTTCATTACCTTTTATTGGGAAAAAAAATAGCACTTACTATGGGCTAATTTATCATTATTAAAGTAATGCTCAGGTGTAACCAAAATTTGGTTCATTTATGGAACATAATGAAAGGTACTGGCATAAAATAGTGTAGGTCAAGGTTGCCAGCCCTTTCTTTGATTCATACTAGCTATATGACTATCACCTACCTATTTAGCCTCTTGTTGCCCACTCAGCTGTTAAAGACTAAGTTATTGAGAATTTTCCAATCAGCAGTATTCGATGTTCCAATCTGAAGGAGTTTGCACTCCACAAGTTGCCCTCACCAATGAACTTCAAAGTCTTGAGGGGAGAACCCCATCCCCATTATGACTGCTGATGGTGATATCCCCCAGATTGTGTCAATCTGATCCTTGGAATTTGGAAGATTTCTTCTGTGGCAGAAACCCTCATGGTTCATAAAATTATAGAATTTTAAAATTGAAAGGGACCTTTGAAATAAAATAGTCCAAATTCTTTCTTCTATTGATGAGAAAATGGAAACCTAGAGAGTTAAAGTTATTTGCTACAACATCCCACAACACAAGGTCACAGAAGTCAAGTTAGAATGAATTCTTTTTTGGGAATTCTTCAACCAGGTTGTTAACTATTTTGGGCTCTGTGAAGGACTAACTGATCCATTCTGTTAATGTCTAGAAACTTTTCTTTAATGTATGATTTCATGATGTTATGAATGTTTTTGGCAGGTAGGGAGGGGTGTTGGAACCAGTTCCTATTTTGAGACCCCCTACCCAGAGATATAATTGCTATTGGGCATTCTTACTTTACTTATTTGTAGGATCTTAATTTTTTTTTTTGTAGTGGTATGGGTATTTCTTCCCAACTGCAGAACTAAACCACTCTTAACTTAGTTTTCCAGAATTGCTTTAACAAAAAAATTCATTATATGACCAGCTTTTTTGAATTAACTAATTTGATCTTCAGGAGATAGCCCCTCTCTCACTTGTCCTGTACTCAGTCTTCCTAGTAGACATATATAGATATAACATAAATTTGAAAATATAAGGGCAGCTAGGTGACTCAGTGGATAAAGCACCAGCCCTGGATTCAGGAGGACCTGAGTTCTGGCCTCAGACACTTGACACTAATTAGCTGTGTGAAGCTGGGCAAGTCACTTAACCCTCATTGCCCTGCAAAGAAACAAAAACAACAACAAAAAATATATACGCACACACACATATTTGCACATTTGGCCTGGATTGGGATATTTTATAATGCAACCACCTTTGATAGGTCTAATACCATTGTTCTTAATTATCTTCTTTTTTTCTGTAACTTTAGAATGAGCTGAGGTAATCTCTTAGTATTCTCCATTTTCTAGTTCCTTGGGCCAGTGACTTATAAAAATGCTTTACTCCACCCTATTCTGCCTTCCTCCCTTCAAATATGTCTTGCCTACATTTCATTGGTTTTCTTTGGTGTTAAGATATTTGGATTGTTAATTGTAGGTAGAAGTATGCAAGAGGGGTCAGCTGGGTGGTGCAGTGGATAGAGCACTGGCCCTGGATTCAGGAGGACTTGAGTTCAAATCCGGCCTCAGACACTTAACACTTACTAGTTGTGTGACCCTGGGCAAGTCACCTAACCCCAATTGCCCCGCCCCCCCCAAAAGCATGCAAGAGAAAAATTAAGAAATGTTCAGCAGAATAAATGGGAAATTCTATGCAAACAAGCTAATTATAAGCAAATGACATTAAATTCATGAGTGGTTTTCCCCATTTCATACTTTGATGACAATTTATCTTAGGGATAAATTATTTTTAGGCTGTTAAGGAGACATAGAACAGGTCTTAGCTATCTTATTTCTTATTTGTAAAGTATTTCTCTATAAACTCTTCTTGACCACTGGAAGGGAATCATCTATAGTTAACAGGAAATTTTTTCATAAACAAATATTGAGATACTCATACATGTAAAATGTTTCTGTCTTTCAAAGGCTTCTGACTAGTTTATGCACATCATTAATCAGATCTTTGAATTTAAGGATTGTAAGCTTTTTCCAGGTATTAAGTTACTAGTTTTTAAGTATATCCTTATTATAGTAACATTTTTTTAGGTTAAAGTAGGTTAGGAATGTTTTATATGGCCAAAGTTTTATAGAGGTAGGTAATGTTAATCATTGCCACAGGGCTAAGACTTTGAAAAAAAGAGTCAAACAGATGTAATATGTATAAATCTAAATCTTAAAGACACTGATTCAGAGATATTTAAAAGAATGACTATTGAAATCACTTTTAAAACTTTCTGTTGAAGCATTGGGAAATATACTCAATAAAGACAATTAGATATCATTTTTCTATGACATAGAACTCGTCTTCCTTAATGCCCAAATGAAATATCTTTTTGGCTCAGTGGGTTAAACTGGTTTTGCTTTCAGGTTCAGAGAGTCTAACATTTTGTTTATATTTTAAACATCACCTTACATACTCACCATGCCAACATTAATTTTTTTTTCCATTTGAATCACAGGTACATGGAATAATTTCCCAGGTTTTCCTAAAAGCCTTTTAAAGTGTGAAATTCTAATAATGGTCTTTTTGACTACTGCAAAGAATTATATTGATATAACCGTTTGTGTTTCTTACTGTTAGTGTTACTAATACAGGGTGTCTCAAAAGTCTTAGCTAAAAATAGTGCTAAGATTAGGGATACCCTGAATTCTTCACATATCCCTTAAAAAGCCCCACATCATTTCTTGTTTTTTTCTGAGAATCTTTTTTTTTTCCTTTTTTTAGTGAAGCAATTGGGGTTAAGTGACTTGCCCAGGGTCACACAGCTAGTAAGTGTTAAGTGTCTGAGGCAGGATTTGAACTCAGGTACTCCTGACTCCAGGGCTGGTGCTCTATCCACTGTACCACCCAGCTGCCCCTAAGAATCTTTTAAGATTGAGGACTAAAGTTAAAAGATTTAGGGGATTTTAAGAAGTTTTTTAAATTTTGTTTTGCATAATATGAAAATTAGTCCATTTATCTCATTTGTCAAGTTAGAAATAATTATTTGTCAGATGATTTGTTCAGTCTTTATGGTTAGCTATGACTGCATTTTTGCTAATCCTCCCAGTTTTATTCTCTGGTTGTATATTTTGTGAATTTTTTTTCCCCTTTCAGCTTGATAAAGATGATATGGTATATATGGAAGCATATGATAAATTGCTGGAGTCCTGGCTGACTTTGGTGCAAGATGACAAACATTTCCATAAAGGCTTCTTTACCCAACATGCAGTTCAAGTCTTTAATTCCTACATTCAGTGCCACCTAGCTGCTCCAGATGGTACAAGGGATTTGGTATGTTTTTTAATTTAACACTTTACACCCCATTCAAATTATAGACATTTATATAAAAGATGCATTATCTCATTTGAGCAGGTACTCCATGTGTTATCATTGCCCATTTTTAAATGAGGAAACTAATGTTTGGAGAGATTCAGTGACTTACCTGTGATTACACAGCTAGAAAATACTTGAGGTGGGTGTTGATTCTGGCCAACATTCCACTCCTTATGCCACCCGATTTCCTGGGTAACAAGGTGAAGCCTGAGTATATGTGTTTCAGCTAGAAATATAAATATCCTCTTAACAAAATCTCTGAAGATTTAGATGCATTAACTGTCATCAGTACTGCTTTAAGTACTTAACCTTTTGCTTTTATCAAACAGGGTCAAACCTCTTTGACCAGACTCAGGAGCTACTTACAAGCCAAAGCAATATTGGTTTGGGTGTGAGACAGAGAAGGGGAAAACCAGTGTAGAGGAAAAGATTGCAGTTTCTTCCCTCAGCATAGAAAGGAGGAAAACATATGTAGAAGGTTTTATTCTAAAATGTATTTGTAAGAATGTTGTCTGGAACTTGAAACATAATTTCTCAGAGAAACAAGTAATATCATTAAGGCATAATTCATTTTCCAGACTAGTTCAAGTTTTGTTTCTGCTGTAATGTAGCCAAACTATAGAGCTGATCTTACTAGTTTGCATTCTGGAGTCCTAAAAGTTGGGGACAGGGGTGAAAAAGAGAAGAATTTCAGTAATTGATCTTAGGTAAAGTTTTTAAGTAGGTATTTGGTATTCCTCTGCCTCCTTTTTTATAACCTTTTCCTCCTCCTAGTGCCTTAATGCAGTCCCAAAACCCCAAATGAAGTACTTTGCTGCCTACCTGCCTTTTATAAAACCTTTCTTTCCTTATCTCCTTTCCTCCTCTGATCAAAAATCCTTTTATTCTTTCACTATAAATGATCTTATCTATGTTTTAGAAGGAAAGCAAATTAGTTGAATTTATTCAAGAACATTAAGGAACTTTCAGGCATTTATACCTGATTGTGAAATGGTGTTTATATGTATTAAACATTATTCTTATTACTCCAAATTATTCCCTAATTGTTGGAATTTTAGGCAGTGTATTAATTAAGACAAAGTGAAAGTTTCCCTGATGGCATAGAACTGAAAGGTTATCTCAAGCTATAAAATTCAGTGATTCTGCATTTCTAAGGTTTTCACTGGCACTAGCTAGGTTGCTGAGTCTGCTTTTAGAGTCAGACTTCCTGCTTTTCATTGCTGCTTAAATTCATACTTTGCTTAATCCTCCCCTCCCCTCCTTTTTAAAGATTTCAGGTTCACGTGTTTGTTTTGGAGGTAAGGATGGAGGAATGAGAGCGGGAAGAGGAGGAGAGGTAGTTTCACCAGATCCAAAGACAATGGGGATAACACCTGTTGACATATGTTTCTCCCCACTTCTTTTCTCACTTTTCTTCTCTTTCTAAAACCACAGTAACCCACAAGATTTTTCCTGTTTGTCAGTTTGATATGAGTGTATCTACCTATGCAAATACCTGCATCCATTGTTACATCCCTTCCAATTCCATATTCTTTTAATAATAGGGGTTAGGGGGGCAGCTAGGTGGCGCAGTGGATAGAGCACTGGCCCTGGAGTCAGGTAGACCTGAGTTCAAATCCGGCCTTAGACACTTAACACTTGCTAGCTGTGTGACCCTGGGCAAGTCACTTGATCCCAAGTGCCTCACCAAAAAAAAAAAAATAATAATAATAATAATAGGGGTTAGATTTTTGGTGGTTTGGTGCATTATGAATAGAGGCACAAATTAGCAGAATGGCATCTACTGCCAACTTCTTTCTCTTCCTGCATTCTTCACCACAATAAGATTAGAGTTACTCCAACTAAATTAAGAAACTGAACTCATTAGATCCTAAGCAATCCCTTTAACTGATTTGGAATATTGGAAATTATATCATGCAATAAGTATATGTTTTATTGATTTTGTAATGCCCCTATCAGTTAATGGTACAGTTCTTCAATTCATTTCTTTTAATTGTCTGTAATAGACTGCCAATGGTGTAGCCTCACGTGAGGAAGAAGAAATAAGTGAACTTCAGGAAGATGACCGAGACCAGTTTTCCGACCAACTAGCCAGTGTAGGAATGCTAGGAAGAATTGCTGCAGAACACTGTATACCTCTTCTTACAAGGTACAAACAGTCCAAAGAAACCCCATGGAGAAAATGTTCTATGTTCAAAATGCCCTGGAGAGTACTTAAAGTATTTAAAGACTTTTAAACACTCCTGCCCCGTATTCCAGCTCACTGGAACAAATGGACAGAAACATATTCATGGTTGCATACCTTGGCACATACATTTGGAACACAGGCACTACAGGATAGATGGCAGAAAGAGTGTGGAAAACATGGTACGAGAATGGTTTGACCCATATAAATAAACACTTAGAATATTCTATTTTCAAATGTCCATTGTAAACTAATGAGTCTTTGTAAAAATATTAGTTAATGCTATTACATATAATAAAGAAAAATTATGATATGGTTATAATATATAACATATTTACTATAATCCGTTCCATTTATAGTTAATAAAGATTAATTATATTGTTAAAAATCCTTAATGACTGGTTTTTTATTGTCATTCATTATTTTCAGTTTATTAGAAGATAGAGTGACAAGGCTTCATGGTCAGTTACAGAGACAACAGCAGCAGCTACTTTCCTCACCTGGTTCGGGTGCCATTAACAAGAAAGTGCTTGATGATCTATATGAAGATATTCACTGGCTTATTTTAGTTACAGGTAGGGTAAGATTTCTCTTAAAATATTGTCTTTGAATTGCCAACTGCTTAATTTCAGGCCTGATAGCTTTAAAAAGTTGTTATTAAATTAATATACATTAGTATTTTAGCATAGAGTATTTATTGTGTGCTATAATGGAAAGAGCACTTACAGATGAGACCTGAGTTTGAATTTCAGCTCTATCAAATACTAGCTGTTTGACTTGGGTAAAGCAGTTAACCAATTTAAGCCTCAGTTTCCTTATCTGTAAAATTGAGATAATAATTTCACTATTTCCTCACAGGATTATTTTGAGAAAGGAGTCTATAAACTATTTTAGATCCATTTACTTTTTTTTATAATATGCTGTCTCTGCAGTTAAACAGCCTCTTAGGGTTTTGTTTAATTAAAAAAAGTTTTTCCCTTTTCTAAATGACATGAAATAATTACTTTTAAAAAGAGATAGTGACAAAAATCATGGCAAAATGTTGCCTTTATTTGTCAGTAGTAAAAAGGTTTGCAAAATTTGTCTCATGGGGGGGGAGGGGTCAATGAGGATTAAATGACTTGCCCAGGGTCACACAGCTAGTAAGTGTCAAGTATTTGAGGCTGGATTTGAACTCAGGTGCTCCTGAATCCAGGGCTGGTGCTTTATCCACTGCACCACCTAACTGTCCAAGGTTTGTCTCATTTGATAGCAACCAAGTGAGGTAATTACTACAGGTATTGTTCCCATTTTATAGATGAAGAAACTGTTTAGAGTCAATGTAAGATAATGAATGGAGTGTTAAACCTGAAGTAGAGAAGTCCTGGGTTCAAATCCTGTCTCAATACTTGTTAGCTCTGTTAAATCAAACCAATAAACATTTACTAAGTATCTATCAAGTGCCAGGCATTCTGCTAACCCTAGGGATACAAAGAAAGGCAAAAACAGACCCTGCTTTCAAGCAGCTCACAGTCTAATAAGGCTGGGGTACAGCATGCTCTGTAACCACTGGCAAGTATTTAACTTTCCAGAACTCAGGCAACTTTCTGAGAATTATCTAAAGTCATAGAGGCATTGCAATTTACATTAGTGGAGATAGCATATTAATGATGTCACAGATAATTGACTCATTACTCTTGACATAGTAATAGACTACCTTTTTATGTAACAGATCTAATTCTATTAGTAAGAGAGTGATTGTATATTTATATAATTGTCCATAAAGTATGTTAGTGAAATGAATTATTTCCTTTTCTTTGGGGAGTATTTTTTAGTCTAACTTTATTCAGAAAATTGTACAATGATAGAAGGGAAGAGACTAAAGTCTTTTCTGAGCTAGCTGTATGTTAATATGTTTTCCATTGGCATCAAATCTTTATATGGTATAAAGACTTTAAATAAGCAAAACTGTAAATTTACACAGAATTTCACTGTTCTTTCTAAAATGTCAATGAAAAGACAGGTTCTAAAAGGTAAATTCTTATGGCTAAGAACTGTGCATTCACCTTTGTCCCCTCATTTTTTGAAACTGAAGGCTACCTCTTAGCTGATGATACTCAGGGAGAGACTCCGTTAATACCTCCAGAAGTAATGGAATATTCCATTAAGCAATCAACTGAAGTTGATATTAATACAACACTTCAGATCTTGGGATCTCCAGGAGAGAAGGCTTCTTCCATCCCAGGGTGCAACAGAACAGATTCCGTAATTAGGTAATACTAAGTATGTGGCTACATTTTTATAATTTCCACAGTATTATAAGCAATAAGTTGTCCAGAAAGTGACTGTAAGTACTTTTTATATTTAAATGATCTAGGAAAAAAAATTGCAAATACTTAGGTATATAAAAAGTGGTTTGTGGAACATGCAGATATTATGCATATTTAGGTAAAATATACTAGTTATAGAAAAAAAGAGGATAAGAGTTATGAAATTACTACGAACTTAATAAAATGGGATTGATTATAGCACCTTTAGGAAAAGTATTATTTAATGCAGAACTGAAAAGAACCTGTGTGGGGAATTGAATATAGCGGAATTTTTAATAATAAATAATTACTTTATAAATTGAGGGTAGTATGTATATAGTATTGAATGGACTGACAGAATCTCAGTTGACAGTGACTTTAGGGGTCATCTAGTTAACACAAACCTGAGTAGAAATCCTTTTTTATATCCTACATGAAAGTGATCTTCCAGGGGTCACTTGAAGATTTCTGATAATACATAACTCTTTATCTTATGAACCTGTTTAACTTTTGGAAAGCTCATATTGTAGGGGCAGCTAGGTGACACAGTGAATAGAGTGCTGGGCCTGAAGTCAGGAAGACTCATCTCTGAGTTCAAATCTGACTTCAGACACTTAGTAGCTGTGTGACCCTGGACAATTCACTTAACCATGTTTGCCTCAATTTCCTCACCTGTAAAACTAGCTGGAGAAAGAAATGGTAAGCCTTTCAGTATCTCTGCCAGGAAAAGCCCAAATAGGGGAAAGCTTTCTTTATAAACTCTCATTTATCTTGGTGTAACTTCTACCTATTATTTTCAGTTCTTTCCTCAAAACCCAACAAAACAATTGTAATGCTACTTGACAGCTCTTTAAATCCTTAATGGTGGCTATCATGCCTCTCTCCACTCTCCGTCCCCCAGTATTCTAAGCTAAACATTCTTAGTTCCTTAAACTAATTTTTATGTCATATGGTTTCAAGTCCACACAGCATCCTTGTCTCCTTCCTCTTGGTACACCCTAATTTGTCAGAATGCAGATAAGTACTTAATAGAATTTCACTGATGTTCAAATGTCTTCATTTGTGCTGATAGAAACCCACATAAATTCTTCATGGGTCTTATCTGTTTTTTCTTATGCAGAATATCTATCCAACATGCTAGAGCCTTTGCTCTAGACTACCAACAGAGCACTCAACCTGTCCATTAAATCTAGCCCGTGTCATTTTCTGATCAATATCTCTTTGGTGGTATCCCTTATATCATCCTTACAAAGACCAATCCTGCTTCAACCAGTTGTTGCCCTTTGAGTTTTTGATTTGATATAATCAAGGTGCTATGAAAACAAGGACTTCACCATCTAAAGCAAATCTTTTCCATTTAGGCCTTATATAAGGCATGTCATGGAGGCATCCAAGTACTTTTATTTTTATTTTTATTTTTTTTTTAGTGAGGCAATTGGGGTTAAGCAACTTGCCCAGGGTCACACAGCTAGTAAGTGTTAAGTGTCTGAGGCCGGATTTGAACTCAGGTACTCCTGACTTCAGGGCCGGTGCTCTATGCATTGCGCCACCTAGCTGCCCCGGCATCCAAGTACTTTTGACAAGCATATGTCTTCCTGTTTCATGCCTTGCACGATATTAATAATTGGGGTTACTGGGTAGCATTATCTCCATAATTTTTATCATGGAATCTTATATAATCTTAACATATGCAGGAGAAAGCCTTTAAGTTATATCTTGCTCTGTCAAATATTTTTGTGGTATAGTGGATCAAGTACCAGGTTTAAAGAGAGCCAGAGAAACCTGGGTTCAAATTCTTCCTCAAAAAACAAACAAACAAACAAATTCTGCCTCAGATGCTCACTAGCTATTTGGCCTATGTCCAGTCACCTAACCTTTCTCATCTTCAGTTTCCTCATCTGTAAAATGGGGACAGTTACTGTGCATTTATCTGATAGAGGTAAGATGTAAGGATAAAATGAAAATGCAAAATGCTTTGCAAACCTTAAAGTGCTCTGTCAGTGTCAGTGGTCATGATAATGAGGTTAATAACTTATAGAGCTGTCCCTGTTTTCAGGATTGTTAGCTATCCCCTGAATTACTTCTTAATGTCTTTGGTCTGGTCTAGCCTCTTTTCCCAATTTCATTTTGCTAAGTGCTGTTTTGACTTCATTTTATAGTTATCTGGGTATTGAGGGGAATGTTAGGGTTTACATGTTCATTCATAATCAAAATAGATTATTTGTAATCTGTGTTTCACTTTTTTTTTTTTCCTTTGGTGAGTCAATTGGGGTTAAGTGACTTGCCCAGGGTCACACAGCTAGTAAGTGTCAAGTGTCTCAAGCTGGATTTGAACCCAGGTCCTCCTGACTCCAGGGCCAGTACTCTATCTACTGCACCACCTAGCTACCCCATGTGTTTTACTTTTAACAAGGATATTGACAAGGTAGCACTGGTCTTCTTTAAATGTGGCATCTAGAACTAAACACAGTAAATAGTCCCATTGTTATCTGACCAGTTCAGAATTCAAAGAAAAAAAAAAACCTTTGAATTGTAATAACTTTGCTTGTTTTCTCTAGCAACTATGGTTCTATGAAAACAGTTCTTTTTTTATTTATTAAGTCCCCGCAGAGTACAGGAGGAGGAGTAATGTATAATAAAGCTGGTAAGATGGGTTTGAGCCAAGTTGTAAAGGGTTTGAAAACTAAATAAAGGAATTCATATTAGATCTTAGAGGCAATAGGGAACCACCAGAGTTTGTGAAGTAGGGGGTGACATGGTGACTGACAGCTAACTAAATGGAACTGTTGTCTAGCTATATCTTTCCAAGACTGTATTTATTCTTGTGGTTAGATTTATTACTGTTAAATTTCACCTTATTTGATTTGGTCTGTTCTAGCCTATCAGGATTTTAGAGGATTCCCACATATGTCATTCAGCATGTTATTTCACCCTTCCCCTTTGATCAGCAAATGTGATAAGCATTTCACTTGTAATTTTATTCAAGTCACTGATAAAAAACACTGGATGCATATTCAAGGAGAAACTAGTATCAATGTTAAAGAGACTTCTGTCTCAGTTTAAATTAATTCAAAGGACTATAGGGTCAGCTTGGCTAAAATCCAGAGTATTAAGAAAGAGAACAAAATTTATTTTTTTAAAAACAATGTGAAATAGAAAAATAACCTTTGTTTTTTTCCCCACAGGTTATTGTCTGCCATACTGAGAGTTTCAGAAGTTGAATCTCGAGCAATAAGAGCAAATCTAACACATCTACTTAGTCCACAAATGGGAAAAGATATTGTTTGGTTCCTAAAACGATGGGCAAAAACCTATCTTTTGGTAGATGAAAAGCTGTATGATCAGGTCAGAATACAAAATTGTTTAACTTTGTTTAATTGTTGATGATGATTAGTTGTAGAAACAAGAAATTCTTTTTCCTTTGGAATTCTGCCCCCCCCCCCCAGCCACATACACACCACACGCACACACACAAAATCATTCAGAATTTAAGAACTAGAACCCGATAAAGTTTAAATGAAGAAAGATTAATTTCTTTCGGATTGGGAAGTTCTTTTCCTTATTTTAACTATACAATTTGAGTAAGTTTATTTCAATCAATAATTAGGTAAGAATTAATTTCCTTTTCTTGTAGAATTAATTTTCTTTTAATGTTTGTACTTTGGTTATATGTATAGGCTCATATAGAATTATAAATGTTAGGGGATTTCATTTTGAAATATGAGTAGTGGTACATGAAACACTCTTCAGGGCTTTATTTGGCATTTGAATACAAAATTGAGGTAAATAAAAAAATGAAATGATTTTTAATTGTTTATTTTTTTTTTAAGCAAATGTTCTTACTTAGCTTTTGTTTTGTTTGAAAAAGAAAAAAAAAAGTTTTGTTTTGGTTTTTTTTGCTTTCCTAAGATAAGTCTGCCATTCAATACAGCATTTGGAGCAGATACAGAAGGTTCTCAGTGGATTGTTGGCTACCTCTTAGAAAAAGTCATAAGTAACCTTGCAGTCTGGAGTAGTGAGCAGGATCTTGCAAATGATACTGTACAGTTACTGGTTACATTGGTGGAAAGAAGAGAAAGGTAAACATTGAACTGAATTAGGGAGGTTTCTCCCTCCTTCCCCCTATCTCTCCCTTTTATTTCTACTTTTCTTCACTTCTAGTATTATTTCTAATGTCTAAAATAGGTATAATCCTATTTTTCATCAATATGTATTCCCAGAAATCACATAATTGTCAAAATTGGGTGGTATGTTTCTGTTAAAGGATTCAGCAATAAATATGTAATTATAATCAATAGTAGGTTGCAAAAGCAAAGACATTACTTTAAAAACTATCTAATCACTTTAAAAATTATTATGTTTAGGGGCAGCTAGGTGGCGAAGTGGATAGATTACTGGCCCTGGATTCAGGAGGACCTGAGTTCAAATCCAGCCTCAGATACTTGATACTTACTAGCTGTGTGACCCTGGGCAAGTCACTTAACCCTCATTGCCCTGCCCCCCCCCCCAAAAAAATTTATTATGTTCTTAATTACAGAATTTTAGAGCTTGGAGACACCAAGATAACATGAAAATTTTTTCATTGTGCTGATGAATAAACTGGCAACCAGAGATTTTATCTAATTTTTGCCCCAGGATCACACAACTAATTAATAGCAGATCTAGGTCCATAACCCAGGTGTTATCTTAGTCTGGTAGATACTCTTCTCATTATACTACTCAGCCATACTTAATAAAATCCTTTAAAATAGGTATAAATGTATTAGACAAATTATAGGAGGCCTTGTGTATTGCAAAGTATATTCACTTATACCTATGTTTTATTATATTTTTATTGATCTGAATTAAGTGTGATAGTTAAAGCACTAGTTAAACACACAGTAATGGGTACTTCTTATCATTTTAACATTTCACAGTAACTTTGAGGAAGGTAATACAGTATTTAGCAACCCCATTTTAGAGATAAAGAAATTGAGCCACTAAAAGGTTAAATAATTTGCTCAAGTACAGATAGCTAGTGATAATGTAGGTGGGATTTGAATCCACTTCTTCTGAATTCCAAATCTGGTACTGTATATTTTATACTACAAGCCCTTAAATGTTTGATTCCTTGGAATTTTGATTCCTCGACAAAGCTTGACTCCTTGGAATTTTGAAGAGCTTTTGAGGAAGGATCTGGATGAACTAGATTTCTCTAAAAAAGAAGTAAATAAAATCTGTCCTGGAAAATCTGAACAGATAAATCTTTTGCAGAATTACAGGTGGTCAACAAAGACTCAGAACCACTTTTTTTGTTAAAAAGTAACCATTGCGAAACCTGGATTCTAGTCCTCACTGTTACTAACTTGCTGTATGACTATAAACAAATCCCTTAAATTCTCCTGAAACTCAGGATTTCCAACTGTAGAGTGAAGATGTAGACTAGAAGAAATTTCTTCTTCCGTCCATAAAACTCTCTGGCACTAACTTTAATTCTAATAATTGTTTAGAGAATGGTTTCTTGAGTCTATTCACCTTTTCTTTTCCAAAAAAATATTAAGAGTAATTAAGAGTAATTTGAGTTCAAATCCTAACTTGAAATAAAAAGTCACAAATTAACAGCCTAAGTATTCTATATAGAAGAGATGAAAGTGCTTATGTGTCAACTGTGTGAATGTCCACATCAGAGTTTATAGCTTATCTCTGTCCTGCCTCTGTTCATTTAAATCGAGTAATGAGTAGAAGGATAGTAGAAGGATGGAAAAAGGGGCAAAAATTATGTACAAGGCTACATAAAAAGACTAATTCTGCCTTTTTAGATTAATTTGTTTAGCATTTCATTTAATTAATATACTTTACTCAGAATCACACATCCTAGCTAGTGGTGAGATACTTTCCAATGGTTATTTCTCCATTATTCTTCTTTTTTCTTTCTTTTTTTTTTTTTTAAGTGAGGCAATTGGGGTTAAGTGACTTGCCTAGGGTCACACAGCTAGTTAGTGTTAAGTGTCTGAGGCCAGATTTGAACTCAGGTACTCCTGACTCCAGGGCCGGTACTCTATCCACTGCACCACCTAGCCGTCCCTCTCCATTATTCTTAAAGATGAGAGAGTCTGGTTTATTAGTAAGCATAGTACATCTTAATCTAGTTGAAAATGGATAGAAAAGGTTTTTTTTCATAGTTAGATTGCTATTGCAATTTAGAATGATTCATCATATTTTCATAACTGGTTCCTTCCCATTTTAATTTTGAATAAAATATTTTTAGTTAATCTGAAATCAGTATGCTGACAGATTTTCTGATTCTTGCCTTGTATTTTCTTCGGTAATTTTGTTTTCCAGTTTTAAAAGATAGGAGCCTGGCCAATACTCATCTTAAAACTGCTACAGTTGAAAGAAACTAGACTTGGATTTAAGAGTCTTGGGTTCATATTCCAGGTCTAACATTTATTATTTCTACAACCATAGGAAAAATGTCTAACCTTTCTACACCTTAGTTTCCTCATTTATAAAATGAGAGTAATAAAATTTGTAGCATTTATATAACAAGGTTATAGGGAAAGCACTTTTAAACCTAAAAGCACTAAATAAACATGAGAAGTTCTAATAAATTAAATTCTCTCTTGATCACTTTAATCCCACAATCTGCTAAACCTTTTATTTTATGGAAAACTACTTTATTATTATTATTTTAATTATTATTATTATAGAGTCACTTGTATACTAAAATCTAGGTTAGATTTAAAAAGGTCTTTATATAGTACATTTGCAGATATGTAGCTGTAGATATATACTATATTAGGGGAAGTTCATAAGAAAAATTGAGAAGGAGTATGTAAAGATGTTTAACATGAGATATTCATTAATAAGAATTTAGCTTTTATAGTAATAGTTAATCTATATGATCATGGAGTAGAATAGTCTGGTAGCTGAACTTTTTAATTAACCATTACTAAACAAATTTATGCCTGTGGTTATAAAGGGTAACAATGGGTGATAATCAGATGAAGTAGTTTCTTGATTCAACTACAATATTAGATCCCTTACTTCCTTTTCCAGAGCACCAAATTAGATTTTTCTAGTTGAACATGGGGGGAAAAAAGAAGAGGATATATGAGACACATGACCCTGCCTCCCTGCTCCCCTCCACCAAAAAGAAACCCAATTAATAAATTCTGACATTTTACTTATTTCTTTATATTTTAGAGGATACAACATGATACAGTGGAAAAGGCTCTAGATTTGATGTCAAAGACCTGGGTTGAATTCCCAGTTCTGCTTATTACCTTTGTGATTTTCATCAAATGATTTAACTTTTCTGGATGTCAGTTTCCTTATCTGTAAAATGAGGCTTGGTCTGCATGATCTCTTCTGGCTCTAAATCTGTGATCCTTTTGGTATTGTGTGTAGTTTGTTTTTTAATAGAATTTGTGAATTGGTTATGCCCAGTACCTGTATAAATTGAAATTGCATTCTGATATTTCAAGCTTTGTGATACCTGGCTTTGTAAATTATTTCTGAAGAGCTTTTCTTTGCATAGTTATCCTTTAAATGTAGAACTTCAGGTCTTTCTGCTGATAACCTTTGCCCTTAAGTTCATTTAAACTACTGACTTTTTGTTGCGTTTGCTTTTTTCCCCTCTCATATAGGGCAAACTTAGTAATTAAATGTGAAAATTGGTGGAATTTAGCTAAACAGTTTGCAAGAAGAAGTCCACCTCTTCACCTCTTAACAAGTTCTGTGCAGAGAACACTCATGAAAGCACTAGTTTTGGGAGGTTTTGCTCATATGGACACTGATACAAAACAGCAGTACTGGACAGAGGTAATGTTTTCATCTATTTCATTTGTAGCTTTTTTTTTTTTTTTTTTTTTTTTTTTTTTAGTGAGGCAGTTGGGGTTAAGTGACTTGCCCAGGGTCACACAGCTAGTAAGTGTTAAGTGTCTGAGGCCGGATTTGAACTCAGGTACTCCTGATTCCAGGGCCGGTGCTCTATCCACTGCGCCACCTAGTCGCCCCTGTAGCTTCTTTTGAAACAAAACTATAACTATATCTATATGATACCAAAGCAGCTTATTTTAAAACTAATTTTAGTTTCTTAATCTTTATGACATCAACCTATTAGTGTTTTTTTCCCTATGTTTAGTTATTGTCTTAATGCCATATAATGTTCCTGTTGTGGTGGTATTGAAAATTACTAAGTGTTAACATTTGAACATGTTTATGACCAGTTATTAGTGAGCCTTATTTTCCCAAGAGTACACTGTCACAAAGATGCAAGTATACTTCTAAAGGAGAGAGTTTATAGGTATGTTTAGACAGAAAAGATACTTTACAGAAGATTAGAGCACTGACATGACTATATTGCCCTAAAGAAACTTGAATTGGAAATGGGATATAACTGACAAACATATTCATGTAGGTGGTACCACTGTATTTGCGTGATAGGTAATGCTAGTAATCTGGAGCAAGAGCTTTATTGTAGTCTATATAACCAGAATCTTAACACTCATTTCTAGAATCCATGCAGATTGACCATATAGTGAGGGTTCTTAACCCTTCTATACCACAGGAATGTATTTATTAGCTAGCATTATCTTGGACTCAAAGGGAAAAATCAGGCTTATTATCGCTTTTTAAAATTCCAGTTAAAATTATTCCAGTTGTAGTTCACTTAGTTCATACTGTTTTAGTCTATTGTAAAAGTTGTCATTAACATAATGAAAAAATATGTAAGTATTCTGTAAACATTGGAAAAGTACTTATCAACAGAACTCTTATTTTAGGAGGATGAGAATTATTTCTGTTGGTCCTGTGACATTATGGGCTCAATATTAGAGTTTTCTAGTCATTTAGTGCAGAAATGGGGTATGGTGACAGATTCTGCCCCTCCCTCATCCTGCTGCCATCTGCAGAATAATGAGTGTGTAGGGAATGATATTTAAATTCTCTCTGCTTTGTATTCCAGGGTTAGCCACCCCTCATATTGAACAATTGATAATTTAGTTCAAAACTCTGTGTGTGTGTGTGTGTGTGTGTGTGTGTGTGTGTGTGTGTGTGTGTGTGTGTCCATGCATGCGCATGCTTGCATGTGCAAGAATACTTTTGCCTACTTAGGCTTCCAGCTTGGTAATATTCACTTTTTAAAATATCGACACTGATGCCTTGTTTTTATAGGTTCTACAGCCACTTCAGCAAAGATTCTTAAATGTCATAAATCAAGAAAATTTTCAGCAAATATGTCAAGAAGAAGAGATCAAACAGGAAATAACTGCCACATTAGAGGCACTCTGTGGCATTGCTGAGGCTACTCAGATTGACAATGTAGCAATCCTCTTTAATTTCCTAATGGACTTCCTTACCAATTGCATTGGACTGATGGAAGTTTACAAAAACACCCCAGAGACTGTTAACCTCATAATAGAAGTTTTTGTTGAAGTTGCACATAAACAGATATGCTATCTGGGAGAGGTAAACACTATCTAATTTTATCCTTTTTGGATACAAAGTAATAGTAGTTGTAATAAAATGTAAAGAACGTCGTGGTTATTTTCTCTAATGAATAGTAGTTTGCAATACTTTTTCATTTCCCCAAACATTTGCAGAAACGTCATAGACTAGTTAAAATACATTTACTAAGGAGATAATCATGCTTAATAAATAAAATTCTCACTTCCAAAGTGATGTGTTGTGTTAATTATCTATTGATTTCTTTGTAATGAAATAGGTTGAAAGATTAGTCATCAAAATGATGTATCCATGAAAGAAGAATTGATGCACTTTTTATTCATGTAGTAGGATCCTGCTGTAGTAAAGCACAGTACTAAAACATGGAGATTTAAAAGAAATGCTTTCCATATCTCTCATTTATAAATCCTAGGAAAGAGTATATGCATTTACTAAATTCTTATCTGTTTAATAAGAAAAAGTAAACTGTATATAAAGAAATTACTTTAGAAAGATAGTTTGTTAGCTCTAATTCTAAGATTTTTATTTGTATTCATTAGCATATTAGTATATATCCTGTCCCAAACCATTCTTTATGGGCTCCTGATATGTAATTTTCTCTTTGTTAGGTCTGAGGAACCTGCCCAAAAGTAAGCTTATACTTTTAAGTATTATAGTAACAGATTCATTAATGAATAGACAGGATAGTTAGATTGTATGAAATTTTTCCTTTTCATAAATAGATCTCATAAGCAGTACCTGATAGGGAATAAATGTAACAATTGCATATCCATTCATGTATTTCCCATGGGACCCTTTGTAAAAATCATCTAATTTAATATCTAAATGACTTATTATAAAATTGTTAGTTGGTATAGCACAGCAATGGTAAAACACTTAAAAATATTTGTATAAAAAGGGAGCTAGTTGGTATTGGGGCATTTAATCATTGAATATTAGAATCCATTACCAAAGCCATTTTGCAGATGAGAAACCTGGTTCCAACATGGCTAAGTCCCTTGCCCTGGTCACAGAGCTACTTAGTATAAAGTTGGTACTGTAAAGCCCAAGCCAATGAACAAAAAAGTTTTGTCGTTTTTGTGAATATTTTAAACATTATTGCAATCCTAATATTTACTTTTTATTCATTGTTTCAGAATAAGCAGAAGCCAATGTGACAGTTGTTTATCTAGATTACATTTTTTAAAAAAGCATTTTTTTTTGTTTTCCCAAGAGTACTCTGCTATATAGTATAATTTACTTCTCAAGTTTTTCTTTCTTGCAGTCCAAAGCTATGAACTTGTATGAGGCCTGCCTCACTCTGTTGCAAGTATATTCCAAGAATAATCTAGGTCGGCAACGGATAGATGTTACAGCAGAAGAGGAACAATATCAAGATCTCCTTCTCATTATGGAGCTTCTTACTAACCTTCTGTCAAAAGAATTCATAGATTTCAGTGATACAGGTATGAGTAGACGAGTAATTAAATACCCTCATGTTCTTGGCATAATTTCTGCAAATAATTAAAATAAAAAGCAAGGAAATGAACCTATTATCTGATTCTTGTTCTCTCATACTAGTTCAAGAACTTCTAAGGATTAAGAGAGGATATGTAAAGTGGTTGAGAACAGGATACTTAAATTTAGAATTTCAGATTTTGAACTATTGACTATTCCATCCTTTTGGAATACTCCTACTTTCTCTTCTGTTAATACTTTTTACCCTTGTAGGTGTTAACTAAATCTCCACATTTGGGCTCCCTTTTCATCTTTTGTGAACTGGTCCTATCTAACAGTAGGACTTTGGTGACATTTCTCCAATTACGTTCCTATTGTTCCTGTGTGGTGTGAATATGGCTTCTGTATGATCATTTGTGTACTTGTGTTATTTTTTTATATGGCAGTTGTTGGGGTTTTTTGTTTCTTTTTTTTTAATGTGTAAAAGAAATCTAATTTCCAGAGGCAACATCATATAATGTGAAAAGCCCAGGATAGAGAGTCAGGAAACCTGGACTTCAGTTCCAGCTCTGCAGCTAACTCAGTGTGAGACTTTGTGTGACGTCCCTTCATTTCTGGGAGGGAAGCCTCAATTTCCTCATGTGTAAAATGAGGACATTGGACTAAATGATCATTAATGTACCTCTAGTTCTAATGTTCACTCATTACATGATTTTTTTGCTACACAATTTCCCTCACTACTCTGTCCAAAAGGCATTGTGTCACCCTAGACCTCTCATTTCTGGGATCCTCAATATATTTCAAGACCCCATGTGGTAATGATTCTCAGATTCATAGATTCATTCTTGACTACTCACCAGAGTTACACTTCCATACTTAGAGAACATCTTCCCACTGATATGTTGCTCTTCACACTCAGTTCAATCCAGTAGCTGTTTATTTAAGTGTCTGTCCCAGTTCAAGCATCTTGCCGGGGAAAGGGGGAGTTCTGGGTATCTAGAATCCAATAAAACAGCCCTCCTTTCAAGAACCCTATGTTTTATTGGTAGGGGTACAACATAAACACATAAATAAATACAATTTGGGGAGAGAGTGAGCTCACTAACACCTAGAGGTTGGAAGGTGGGGGTTCAGGATAGACTCTGCATATGAGGTGTCACCTGAGCTGAAACTTGAAGGAAGTTAAACATTTTAAGAGAAAGAAATGAGGAGGGAGAAAGTTGCCTTCCAGGACTGGAGAGGTGGAAGATGTAATGTCTTTATATCCCCAGTGAGCTCAGTTTCAATCACAGAATATGAATTGGAAGCAACTTGAAGCCATCTAATTCAAAGCATAATAGACCAGGAGTTAGTTCTATAACATCTCTAGAAATAGCCATCCAGCCTTTGAAAGCTCTCAAGTGAAGGGGAAACTACCACCCACTGCAGCCCATTTTTGAAGAGCCAGAGTTGTTAGGAAGTACAGCCAGTTTCACATGTTTATTTCCCTTCTAAGGAAAAAGGTAGTTGGCAAAGAAATAAATGTTTTTAAGGAAATGATAAAACTTATGTGGATAACGGCTTTTTAAAAACAACCCTGGCACTTAAAAATGAAATGGTATTATTTATGGAAAATATCATTATTATAGCTAAGTCCCCCCAAATCCAACCAAATCTGGTGCTTCCCAAAAGTACATTTTCATATGTTTTTAAGTTGGTCATTGCTTTCTTTGCAGTGTCCTTCTAGTATCAAAATAGAGAATACCTTCGCTTCTCAGTATACTGTTAGGAGGCTTAATTGAACACATAGGATGTTTAACCTAAAAAAGAAAAATTAAAGAAACAAGATTTCTGTTTCCAAGTATTTCAAGAGTTGTCACATAGAAGAGCCATTCAATTCATTTAAGTAATAGAATAAAAGACAGGGATAATTCAAAGCATGCTTTCAGCTCCTGCTTTGTTCCATGCATCTTATTGGGCACTGAGGATACAAAAACAAAGAGTGAAATGCACCAGCTTCCTCCATGACACCATCTCTGCCTATTGTATTTCCCATTGAGCTTCTTTTTCTCAGAAATCTATTGTCTTTACTACTTATTTTAGCATTTGATCACTAAGTACTTTGCGTTGTTATTTGATTGTTATGTGTATGTTTTACCTTCCAGATAGATTCATAAATAAATTATAAACTGGTGAACAGGGACTCTTTCTTGAACTTAATGTGTATCCCTTAAATACCTGGTACTGTGCTGGGTTCATGGTAGCAACTACGTACAGAATTTATTAATGAAGAAAGAGGCTAGGAAGCATCTGAAACCTAAACTCCCTTTTCCATTTTTCTGGGGAGGTTTGAAAATGTCTTGATCTCTGGCTGTACCAGCACATTCAATTATTAATCATATTTCCTGCCACATCTCAGGAAAAGTGGAAGGATGACAAGGCAACTGGAAAGAGCCAAAATAGAGTGTTGACTCTTTATTCTCCTTGGAAATTGGCCCAGTGAGTATGGAGAGCCAGTTGTTGCTTTCATTTTTCTCAGTTGTCTCCTATCAGTAGTGGACTGAAGTAAGGAAAAAGCAGTTATGTACTCACTGTGTGCCAAACACTGTCATCTCTGTGGTCAACTCTGCTTTATTCCAAAAGCATTTGCCTACAAAATAGATAATGTTAAAGCTCAAATAAGACATTATTTTCTTCCCATGGTGAATAAAGGGTGCGAGTATTATGTGTGAGAATTTTGTGGGGAAAATACTTTAAATGAAGTTAAGAGATACCAGAGAAGGAAGACTTATGGTAGTTTAACTGGATAAATGAGTACATTTCAAATTGTTTTCATAGTTGCTGTTGTTGAGTTCAATTGTGATAAGATTTCTATAATTCTACATTTAAAAAATTTAAACTTTAGTTGTGTGTGTGTGTGTGTGTGTGTGTGTGTGTGTGTGTGTGTGGTTTTTGTTTTGTTTTGTGGGGTAATGAGGGTTAAGTGACTTGCCCAGGGTCACACAGCTAGTAAGTGTCAAGTGTCTGAGGCTGGATTTGAACTCAAGTCCTCCTGAATCCAGGACTGGTGCTTTATCCACTGCACTACCTAGCTGCCCCCTCAGTAGTGGTTTTTTTGTGGGGGCGGGGGGGGGGGTCTTTTGGGGCAGGGTAGTGGGGGTTAAGTGACTTGCCCAGTGTCACACAGCTACTAAGTGTCAAGTGTCTGAGACTGGATTTGAACTCAGGTCCTTCTGAATCCAGGTCCTGTGCTCTATCCACTGCACCACCTAGCTGGCCCCTACACATTTGTCACATGCTTAATTGTTTGTTTTTTTGTTTTGTTTTTTGGTGAGGCAATGGGGGTTAAGTGACTTGCCCAGGGTCACACAGCTAGTAAGTGTTGAGTGTCTGAGGCCGGATTTGAACTCAGGTCCTCCTGAATCCAAGGCTGGTGCACTATCCACTGTGCCCCCTAGCTGCCCCTGTTTTAATAACAGTTTTAAATCAGCTTGAAAAAAATTTGAAAAACAAGAGATCTGTTTTATTTTTTCCTTTGTTACCAAGAAAGTCACAGAGCAGAGAGAGAATAGGTAGAAGTTTATATCCAAAATGACTATGCCCTACCAAAAAAGCCATTAATGTTCTGGGAAGAGAATATTAAATTTCATCGGTGGTTTGTTTTTCAAGGGGGTTTTAATATAGGAATCTACAGGGAGTTTTATAGTTCTGTGAACTTAGGGGTAAAATTACATTTATTTTCACTAACATTTGGTTTCATTTTGTTGTTCATTTCACTAGCATCTGAATCTTTGTGATCCCATTTGGTTGTTTTGTTTTGTTTTGTTTTTGGCAAAGATGCTGGAGTGGTTTCCCATTTACTTCTCCAGTTCATTTTACAGATGAGGAACTGAGGCAGACAAGATTAAATGACTTGCCCAGGGTCACAGCTAGTAAGTATCTAAAGCCAGATTTGAACTCAGGAAGATGTCTTCCTAACTTCAGGCCTGGTATCTACTATATCAGGGCTTCTTAAACTTTTTTCAATCATGACCCCTTTTTGCCCAAGAAATTTTTATGTGACCCTGGTTATATAGGCATATAAGATAGGTCTCCATGACCTTTTACTGTTGCCATTTTTTTTGCGACCTCATGGAGTCATGACCACCGTTTAAGGAGCTTTATACTGTACCACCTACCTGCCCCCATCATTTCCTTTATACTCCTGCATCTTTAATTTTATTTTTTTAAATTTTGTATATTTGAAAACATTATTCTTGGGAGGGGGTAACTGCCTCAGATTTCCAAAAGAGTTCATGACACACAAAAAGCTAAGACTTTCTGACTTAAGAGAATAATTTCCAAGATATATGGTACTCATTGTACAGCAGCAAGAGCTCAACAAAGGGTAATTCCTACTGTGAATTGGAGTGGTTAAGGAAAGCTATATGGAGGAATAATAACTACTGAATCTTTCAATGGTCTCCATTTTCTCCATAGTTGAAATCAGAGTTCATTGGTTTCCAACCCTTTTGTGTATAAGAGCCCCCTTTTAAATGTTAAAAAATGTATATAAAAAATTAACATTAAAATACCCATGATAGTTGTATTCTTAGCATCTGTTGACTAAGATAATAGTTGCCACAGTAGATAAAGAGCTTGGCCTGGAGTCAGGAAGACCTGAGTTCAAATCCTGTCTCAAACACGTACTAGCTGTGTGACCTTGGGTAAGTCACTTACTTGTCTGCCTCAGTTCCCTCAACTATAAAATGGAAATAATAATAATAATAGCAGCTAGGATTATTGTGAGGATAAAATGAGATATTTGAAAAGCACTTTGCAAACCATAAAGCATCATATGAGTATTACCTAGTAGTATTATCATTGTTGTTATTAAAAAGCTACTAAAAGTTCAGGAATGCTCTTAAGTGAGTTTTATTATCTATTATAGCATCTATTCATGTTTGAAAAATGATAATACATACATTTATGATACTCACTCTACAGAGGTGTATTTGCTTATTTATGTAGTGCTAATCATTTTGTCAGCACTTACATAAAGATAAAAATGACAGTTTTAGATGTGTTGATGGTTTTGAAGACTATTTAGAGTGAGTGCAGCCATTAATCTCATACATTGGAAACCTCTAACATAATTCATTGGACTGCTTTTATTTGGGAAATCCAAATTGATGTTTAAAAATAATTTTTGTTCTATATACCAGAAGACTTCCTTTATCACTATAAGAGTAGAAATCCCTTCAAAGTGATCTGTGCTATCTTAAAGTTTCTGTCGAATGAATGAATATAAAAGCTTTTCTAAATAGCTTACTATATGAAAAGTGCCAAGGATACAAGTAGAAAGAGGGAGACAGTAACTGTTCTCAAGAACCTCACGTTCTAATGCTGGGAAGACAACATAGGGGTTTCACCTATATGTCTGTCTGAGTAATTAAAGGATTAATACTCAATGAGAAAAATTCTATTAAAATTTTATTTGACCTAAAACTGTGCCATTTTCTTTCTCTCTAGCTCTTTATTTCCTCATATGTTTGCTTTGGCAAACTTTTGAGGGAACATAATCATCTGCTTAGCAAGTATGAAGTGTGTACCCTCCAGTACAATGACAGAATTTAACTGATTTCTTTTAAATCCACTGTTGTTGGTTTTTTTCCTGGTTTGGAGCATACTTTATTTTGAATTTTATTTTAACCTAATTGGGGGGGTATTTGATTTGATTTGATTTTTAATTTCAGATTTTCTCCCTCCCCTTTTTTTCTACCCATTTAGGGGGGCAAGAAAAACAAAGCCCATTTTATATATATATATATATATATATATATATATATATATATATATATATATATATATATATATATATATATATATATATATATGGGATGTGTGTGTGTGTATACATATATATATATATGTGTGTGTGTATATATATGTATACATATAATCATACAAAACAAATTCCCATACTAGTTAAGTCCAAAAAAAGGAAGGAAGGAAAGGAAGAAAGAAAATAAATATGCCTTTATCCACACTCTGAGACCAACTTCTCTGTCTGGAGGTGGACAGCATATTCACTCATGAGTCCTTTGGGATTGTGGTTGGTCATTGTGTTGTTCACAATTCCTAAGTCTTTCTGCATTGTCCATAACATGTTATTATATAAATTGTTTGCCTGGTTCTGCTTACTTCACTCTGTATCAGTTTACATAAATCTTGTCTGGTTCTTCTGAAATTATTCCCATTGTCATTTCTTACAACACAATAGTATTCCATTGCATTCATATGCCATAATTTTTAATCCATTCCTCAATTGATGGGCATCCCTTCAGTTTTTCTTTGCTGTCACAAAAAGAGCTCTTCTACATATTTTCATACCTATTAGTTCCTTTTCTTGTTCTTTTATCTCTTTGGGATAATAACAGTATCTTTCAGTCAAAGGGTATGCATAATATTTTAACATAATTTTGGAAACTTGATTTTCAATGATATAACCCTAAAATTTTGTTATTTTGATTTTAATAGATGAAGTATTTAGAGGTCATGAGCCAGGACAAGCAGCAAACAGATCAGTGTCAGCAGCTGATGTTGTTTTATATGGAGTAAACCTAATTTTGCCTTTGATGTCCCAAGATCTTTTAAAGGTAATTGAACAAAAATATATGGTAATCAAAGATAATTTTTTTTTAAGATTTAAAGGTGTTACATAATGAATGATACCACTATTCCTATATATGCAAGGTGGTACTAAATGAAAAAGCTTTTCATCAAAAAAGCTATATTATCATTGACTGCATCCTTGTTAACCTTCTATCCCACCCCCAGGTTTCTCTCCAACCTATACACTCAGATCTTCACTTAAGCCTTTTCGTAACCCTAGGGATCTGGAATAGCCTGTTATGTTTAAATTAGGTTATGCTAAGTGAGGAGACTGAGGTCTCTGATTATTGAGCCCCTGTCTTCATTGTTATTTCTTTTGTTAATTTCTTTCAAAATCAAGAGAGAGCAAACAATTATTATTTTCCCAGTACTCATGAAGTTCTTTTTAAGGAGCAATATGTTGGATAAAAAAAAAATTTTAAGCCAATTTTGACTAATAAGACAGGATTGTTACCTGTATAAATCCTTTCTTTACTATTCTTTGGGTAAAGGTCAACCCAGTGTTGTGGGAGTGGTATCTATTGTGATATTTTCCTGTATCTACTCACCCCTAAATGTTACTTGGTTATTTGCTTCTGGCTTTTATTACATCTAGTTGACTTTAAAAAGCATCTTTGCTTTTATTTGTTTAGTTATTATTGCTTTTAAATCCCCAAACCTAGAAATTTGTAGGATGTTGCCATTTTTTCATTGTTGCTGGGGATAAAAATACCAGAGATAAAACTTATTTGTAATAATATGCTTCTTTGACAGTTTCCGACCCTATGTAATCAATACTACAAGTTAATTACATTTATCTGTGAGATCTTTCCTGAGAAAATTCCACAGCTTCCTGAGGACCTGTTTAAGAGCCTAATGTATTCCTTAGAACTAGGAATGACATCGTATCCTTTAAACGAATGAGTATTTGTATAACTTGCCATTTTGGACAGAAGATAATATATTTGGGATTTTTATTCTTCTTTAGTTCACTTTTGTTTTCTTAAGAATTATAGTACTTTCTAAACTATCTTCTTTTTGCTGTATCTTTTGTTAGGCCATTAGTAGTTTACTATACTCTACCTCCTCTTACAGAATGATTCGTAGGCATTTGGGCTTATGTCCCAAAGTCATTCCTGAATTAAGTTTCACTTTATAAAGACGCTAATCCTGTGTCACTGGTGTGGGTCCCGGGTATTTCTTGTTTTCACTGCCAATGGAATGACTATCAGTGATGATAGAGTACAATATCCTTTCATCGATTATATGCATTAGAAATTAGCTGTTAACTCTGGCAATTCCTAAAACTGAAATAAGCCATCTCAACATGACTTTAGTTTCCTTTTTTCTTAAGTGCCAGGTGGCAGAGGCCTGCTCCCATGAGTCATTGTAGCAAGCACTTCTAGTAGAGTTCAGACCTTGGCAAGTTACACTGAACTGGAAAGGTTTCAATTAGAAATTCAGCCATAAAGTATTTATCTCTTCTCTAAGGACCAGCTTCACCAAGTAAGTTTGGAGAGACTTATTACTAGATGTTTGACCACAAGGTGATAAATGTTTAAACCACTGCAGCTACTGAAATTATCTATGTATAAGATTATACTCTGCCTCAGTGTAGGGTATATACCCAAACTGATTAAAATGCAGGTCTCTGAAGATCGAAGAGGTTAAGATGCTTGATTATCTGTATTCCTAGCTAGAAAAGTTGTCACCAGACTCAGTAGTTACAGTTATTGTTACTGTTAGGAAATTCATTTAAAGATAATTGAGCATGTCAACAAAGACCATATAAATCTATTTTATTCTTTGACCCTTTGATCAGAATGAGTTCTGAGGTTTGCCAGCTTTGCCTGGAGGCCTTGACTCCATTAGCTGAGCAGTGTGCAAAAGCACAAGAAACAGATTCACCACTCTTTCTAGCAACAAGGCACTTTCTTAAGGTAAGTAATCTAGATGGAATGGCACAAAAATCATGTGTGATGGTTTCAGATAATTCTTATTTCTCTGTTCTTTAAGAATGGAATTATGTAAAAATCCTTTTGTGAATTTAACAAATTAGTGTTTGTTGAATTGTGAAGGATGAAAAATCGCTGCTGATTTGATTTCTTTAATTATTAAACTTAAGACACACATGAGGGGCAGTAAGGCTTAGTGGATAGAAAGCTAATCTTACAATCTTGAAAACCTTGCTTTGAGTCCCACCACTGATACATGCTAGCTGCATGACCCTGGACAAGTCATTTAACCAACCTCTCAGTGTCCGAAGCAAGCTCTCTGTAGATGTACATTTTCGAGCAGGTGCCAGCCAATCTTCACTGGTAGAGAAAGTTCTCAACGATCCACCCTAAACCCCCAGCTCCCAAGAAAATCACAGGTCTAGCCCAGAAGAACTTACATTGAATTCTTCTAACAGCTTTGTTTTGAAATTTGAAAATAGTTTTGATTAAAAACTGTTGTTAAATTTTATAATTGTATAAATAGCTTTATGCCTTACAATTTTAAATATTGATAACATATTATTAATTCATAGACATTAAACACTACTTCCACAAATGTTGTAATTGACCTACTAAGTCTATGACATTTTTATAAATGTTTCCCTCAATTTTAAAATTAATAAATATGAGAAGGGTGGTTGAATAGGTTTGTGAGCCTCATCTTTCTACCTTGATCTTTCAGAATAGATGACATGACAGTGTGCTCTTTAAGAACTTTCATTTGTATGTTAGTTTTGTCTTAATTATTTTATAACTTGTTTGTATATCACTCTCATTTTCTAGTATATTCCTTTATCCCCACCCAGAGTCTTCCTGGAAGACTTATATGATAATTCCATACCTCTACAAAGAAGCAGGAGAGACACATTCACAGATCTCCTCTTCAGATCCAAGCTAGTCATTATAAGCTCTGAGTTTTTAATCTTTAAAAATACCTTTCCTTTTACTTTAGAGTATATACATTTTTTCATGTGTTTTCCTGGTTCTGCTTAATTTATTTCATATCATTTCATAAATTTCTTCAAATGTTTATCAGGAATATTCATATTCATTATTTCTTATGGTACAGCAAAATATCATTGTATTAATGACCATAATTTATTTGATCAATAACAGACATGTTTTTGTAATAAAATCAACATAGTCTGAAAAAACCCACTTTCATTTGTTGTATGATTTCAGCTGGTCTTTGATATGCTGGTATTGCAAAAGCACAACACAGAGATGACAACTGCAGCAGGCGAAGCATTCTATACATTAGTGTGTTTGCATCAGGTATTGCATGATTATAATTTTGAGTGTTTTAGAAGTTAAATCATTTTCTAGATATTCTAGTTGTATGTGTCAACTGGGATTGATCTGACAAATTAACAAGCTTTTATTAATTGCCTTCTATCTGCTAAGCACTGTGATAAGGTCTGAACGAAAAATAAAAGCAAATCTACATTTTGGATTATGTGTAAAAATAACACAAGACACCTATTGTAATTTGTGCAGAGAAAATGTTAGAGAACCTTTTGGGCTTCAGTTAACTGTTTTGTTTCAGGGAATCATTAGCTATTTTTCTATTTGCTTTTCATAGCATAGTGATCTGGTATTGACCACCATATTTATAACAATATTTGTTTCTGGCAGTTCGATTAGGGTTATGTAAGCAAGATTTTTGAGACTTTAGTCCTGCTTCATGCAAGGTTATATATTATGAGTAGTCTATTAAAAAAACATTCCATTGCTTATTGCTTTGGGTCTGATATCAGTCAGGCTACAATACTTACTGCCCTCTCCAGCCTCAATTTTGCTCTCCACAAAGATAAAATATAATTATATAGCTTGAAACAAGTTAATCTAGTCCTTTCATTTTATAGATTGAAAAAACTGAGGTCCCTCCATAAGATAAAGGGACTTGCCACAGGTCAAGATTATTGAAAACCCAGTAGTAGAACTTGATTTCTTGACTCTTAACCTAGTATTCTTTGTACTGTCTGCTGCTGTCTCTCTACATCAATATAAAACCTACATAGCTATCATTTGCAGTTAATAAACAATCAGTGCAGCCTCTCTGTTGAAAACATTATTAATAAACTGAGTTGAGTCTTAAAGGAAATGAGGAATTCTATGAGACAAGGATGAAGTGAGAATGCATTCTAGGCATAGGGACCAGTTCAAAGGCAGGGAGATGAGCAGGAGTTGAAGTGTCATGTATGCAAGAAACAGCAATTAGGATGGCTTGCCTAGACCACTGAGCAGGTATTCTTAACATTTTTTATATTATGGATCCTTTGATTATCTAGTGAAGCCTATGAACCTTTCTTAAAGTACATAAAATGAAATACAAACGATTACAAAGAAAACCATTTATATTAAAATACCATTATAAAAATGTTTTTTTTTAAAAATGGAGTGAATGGACCTCACATTAAGAACTCCTACTATTGTGAGGGAAGGGGAGCAATGTATAATGAGGCTAGAAGAGTACATTGTAAATGGCTTTAAATGCCAAACAGGGGAGTTTATATTTGATCCTAAAGTCACTAGTGAGCCAATAGAAGAGTGACGTCCTACATGCACTTAAGAAGCATCACTTTTGTACCTGTGCGGAAGATAGATTGGATTGGGTAGAGACTTGAGGTAAGGAGGCCAATTACGAGGCCATTGCAATATTCTAGGCAAGAGGCAATGAGGAGCCTGAGGTAAAGTGAGTATGTGAGTGTGAGAGATATGAGTAGTGAGAAAGCAGATAAATGTCAGGGGTATTGTAGAGCTAGAAATGGCAAGAATTGGCAGCTGATTAGACATTAAGGTGAAGTGGAGTGAAGAGTCAAGGATAATGCTGAAGTTACAAACCTGGGTCACTGTAGTGATGTGTAGTGATGCCTTTGACAGATCAGAAGTAGGAAAGTTCAGGTGTCAATACAGCATCCTGTAAGAAATGGCCCATAGTGGGTGATATAGGACTGTGGCTCAGGAACGAGTATGAGACTAGATGGATGGATATTGGAGTCATCTGCTTAAGGATTATAATTCAGCCCATCAGAGCCAAGTGAGAGGGTATAGATAGAAAAATATAAAGCCTTGTGGTACCTCCACATTAGGAAGTGATGTAGGTGCCAGCTTAGGAGATAGAAACAAATGGTTAGGCAGGTATGAGGAAAACTCTGGGAAGTCGTATCTAGAAGGAGAGAGTGGAGAGTGGTCAACAAAAACATTTTATAAATATATCAGCTACTTTTATTTATCCAGAGAGTTCTAACAGTTATAAAAGATCTAGGAAATGGCCCTGAGAATAAGTTGGTTTACTATTTAGTTTGCTTTTGCTATACTGAAGGATATTCAATAGCGCATGTCCTCCTGCCCTAGTTTTATTTGTTTGTTTTTACTGAACTATTATTTTTCCATATTCTTGAGCTTTAATTCTGAGTTAAAATTTACTTTTTTTTTTTAAGGTTAATCACTTGCTCTTCCCCATTCTTATATCCAGAATTCACTAGCCTCAAGTTTATATTCTTAATTTCCTCAATGAATTCAGCAGCTGGCTCATAGTTGTTCTCTCTCCTCCTCTCTTGCTATCATTCTCAGGGACTTTATTATTCACATTAGCAATTTGTCCAAACAGTTCCTCAACTCCAGTGACTCCCTTATTCACTATTCTTTAGCTATACCTTGACATGGCCACAATGTACACCTTGAATTTATATTTTTGAAGGGGTTTCCTCACAATAATTCCATAAAGTAGGATTTCAGTCCTTCTTATAAAAGGAAGAAAACTCAGACTCAGGTTAAATGAATTGCCTATGATCATATTGCTAAAAATGGAAGAACCAGAGTTCACACTAAGGTCATTTGTCTCTCATATTCAAGACTCAGGAATTATCTTTGACTCTTCTGCATTCCTCTCTTAACCTGTCTGTTAACTTATTACACCTGGACACTGCAGTAACCTTTAATAGGTCTTCCCCGTCCCATTCTTGCCTCTCCAAATAGTCCTTCACATTTCTGGCAGCTTTGTCTTGCATAGGCATAGAGCTGGTCATAGCACTTCTCCTCAGCACCCTTCCATGGCTCTCTGTTGCCTTCCCCAAAAAAGCTCAAATTCCTAAGTAGCCTAGTAATTAGGACTCTTCACACTCTGGCCTTACCTCTCCCTCTTCAGCTGCTTCATATTGTTCCCTTCTGCTTCATAATGGTGAGGTCTCTGATCTTGGAAATAGGAAGATCTGGATATGAATTCTGCCTCAGACACTTATTAGCTCTGTAACCCTGGACAAGTCAGTTCACCTCTATCAGCCAAATGTTTTCATCTTTAAGATGGGAATATGGTGATTTAAAGTTAATAAGAAAATTAATAGTAAATAATAAGGTTAATAGAATGCTTTTCACACTCATTATCACCTCAGAGTAATTAGACTGGACAAATGGAATTATCTCCATTTTATGTACAGGAAACTAAGACTTAGCTATAACTTTGTTTTCATACTAATAAACTAAACAAACCACTATAATTTCAGTAATTGTTTTCCAAGGACAAACTACATTTGTTAAATGTAAGTTGTTAGCAATGATGACCTGGAGAATATAGTATTTAAAGTCTTATGAAACCATGTTTTTCTCTCTTAGTTCCTGTATTTGTATTTTTAATGCATTTTTTCTTCATAGGCTGAATACTCAGAATTGGTTGAAACCTTACTGTCAAGTCAACAAGACCCAGTCATTTACCAGAGATTAGCAGATGCCTTCAACAAGCTTACTGCAAGCAGCACTCCTCCCACGCTGGATCGCAAACAGAAAATGGCCTTCCTAAAGAGTTTAGAAGAATTTATGGCAAATGTTGGTGGTCTCCTTTGTGTAAAATAAACAACAAAACTATATGCTTAATTTAGACCCTTTCTGCAAAATGCACTGAAATGCTGAAAGTTGACTGAGTCTTGTTCCTGTTCCTGGGTTCTTTGGCCATTTTGGATTTTGAAGAGCCTGAAAGTTTGTTATATAATTCAGTGACACAGGAGAGGTCAACTTTGAATCAGCTTCTGCTACTATGTGTTAGCCACAATCTGTCATGTGTATTGTAGAGAATGAATGGCAATTTGAAATTTTCAAAATGAAATTCCATATATGTGCAAACAGATATGGCACCATGAAATATATATTCAGTGCCTTTTTCCCCGTTTGTCTAAACATAGATGGCCAGATAAAGGTTAGAATTTTTGTTACTGAAAACCTTTTAGATGGAGTATTCTGTAGACATTCAAAACTCTACCTGGTTTGCTGTTAATAAGCTTTATTTTTCCTCTCTGAAGATTGAGTTCATGATCCAGTGGGAAAAAAACAACAACAAATATCACCAAATGTTGGGCTTATTTTTTAACTTCTGTGTTTTATTTGTTTTGTTTTTCTACATCAATCCAGTATTACAGGTTTATGTAATACAGGTTTTTATTTTTTCTGGTGCCTGAGATTCAGGAAGAAAAAAGCTGTATGTTTTGTTCCCTAAAAAGAACTTTAGGAACTGTAGCCATTTCATTGCCTTAATTTTAAAAAAGGAATACAAAAAGAGCAGGCGTCTTGGTAAAAATACAAGTTTTGATGCTTCAAAAATTGGTTTAGGTTGTTAGCTGCTGTCTCCCTATTTCCCCTTTTGATAGTATGTATTTCTGTAAACATGAGTCAATAAGAGGTTCATGTGTAGTCTATTTAAAGTTTGTTTTAATCCAACTACATTGCACACAGCTATAACAATCTACACTGAATAGTTTGCTTAAGCAATAACAATTCAAAGGGGTGTAAATTATTGATTTATACAAACTATATTTTAAGTTGGGGCATTAGGGGCAATAATTATGCTAGACTGGGATGTCATACTCATTTCATCAGGAGCCACATAAATTTGATTTCAGAGGGAAAAACAACACTGTTTAGATGCTCTACTATTTCCCACTTCTGTTTAACAATCAGGGACTTGCTTTCCAGTGCTGCCATGCTCTCTCTAGTTCTGTGTGCCAGCTTAAGTTATGTAAATGACCATGTTTTAACAAGCCATGAGCATACTGAACACAGTCTGATCTACAACCAGAGTAGCAAATGTGAGGATAAACTATACAGTCCTGTGCTATGAGCACAATCGAAGGTTTTGGTAGGGAGGGGTGGATTTATCCTTCCACTATGTTCTTGACACTTGTATGCTGTGGAATATTTTGTGTATAGCATATCCACTTTTTACTCAGTTGTGTGTAGCATCACATTTGTAACTCTGTGCCATCTTCATCAGTTCATCTCAAGACAATTTACAGTCATCTAGTCTCTCTATCATCTAAATTCTGTCCAACCCATGCATGTGACATTATGTATGAATTCAAGGGCAAAATGCCATCACTCTTTAATAATAATAATCCATTATTAAATAAAAAGCTGGGCTGGAGCAAACCTATCTTAAAGACTGTTAACATAAATCTTTTTTAGAAAAAAATAATTCAGTTGATATGGCATCTTTCCATATCTTAAAATATTTTCAATATGACTTATTAAAATGTGAAGCTATTTTTAGATTTCCTAAAATCTCACTTTCATCCTTCAAGATATAAGATTGTTGCCATGTACATCAGCATCTACCTTATTTTGCATTGGTTTTCCATTTTTATTTTAACTAAAGGCCTCAGTTTTTCCCTTTCTTTGGCTCACTAGTTATAGAGATGTATGTATATCTATCCCTTTGCAAAGGGTACTGCAACTTGGGCTGTTGCTTTAATAGTTTGGCTGGCAGGGGCAGGAATGAAAATCAAGTTGGAAAAGAATTAAGAGTAAGTTGGTTGAGTGAGAACAATTTTAATGAATAAATGGCATTCACACTAGTAAACTGCCTACCAAGATTGTAGTATCTTTACCAAATATGCCAAGGCTATTAATATTAGTGCAATTTTGTAGGCAGATTTTGAATAAAAAAATATTTGCTTTGTATTGGACCAAATCAAACTTCAGAGAATTAAAATGTAATAATGTCATATTGGGGGAGAAAATAGCAAGTTGGGATGCCAAACAACACACTAAAACAGCTAAACTTTGTTCAGAGATATGTTTGTTTTGTGCCTCTGTGTGTGTGTGTGTGTGTGTGTGTGTGTGTGTGTGTGTGTGTGTGTGTGTGTGTGTGTGTGTGTAGTTGATTTGAATTCTTGCCCAGTGGGTATCAAGAACACTGTCTTATTCCAATCCTGTTATAACTGACTACCTATTAAATTTTCAAGGATTTTTAAAACTTTTTACCCCTTTATACACATATGTTAAAGAGACACTGTCAGGTATTTTATCTCTAGACTATGTGTGTGTGTATATAAATTTCTCCTCTTTATATGTCTTTCAACCTCAAGAGTTTTCCTTTCAACTTTCTCCTTTGTTCATTCAGTTATTCATTTCCTTAACTTTTCCTGTTTTGGTTTCCAAAGGCAAAATCAGGTTGTCTTTTGTTAGCTTTTGTATTTATGTAGTAGCATAAAAAATGGTGTCATCATAGTTCTAGCAAAAAAGGTGTTTGTTATTGTGCTCTTTCTGCTGGTTGGATGGCTGCCTCTTCAATTATATTTACTTGACAGTGTCCTTTTCATAGCAATTATTTGGCTCTTCCTGCTATCCCTAAATCTTTTTTGGATACATGGCATGTTAACATCACTGCATTGAGTGGATTGTGATTTTTTTTTTAAGAAAAAAGATTTGTAGTTTTTCTTAGAAGTTGTTTATAGAATTCAGTCTTGTTTAATTGTAAACCATGTATCTGATTGTATAACACTTCTCTATTCAGATGAGATATTTATTACTCTTTAAAAAAGATTCCTCCATTTTCCCTTTTTTACAGTCAAGAATCTGAGTGATTCACTCCCCTGTCCAAAAATTTTTCGTATTCCCACCCACTGTACTTAGTTGACTTTAATCCACTAACCTGACTTAAATATCAGGTTTTCATTTTTCCCTTCCACATTGTCTTATCTCTGTTGCTACTTGTATGAAGGCAAGCACCAAAAGGAAACCACTGTAATATTCAAGGATTTTAACATTGAGTGTCATTGTGGAGCAAAGAACCTGTCAATTGAATTTTTTTTTTAAGTTTTCTTCAGTTACTAAATTATTGGTGGTCTTTTTGCAGCTCTCATCACTAAAAGTAGTTGTGTCATCAGATCTTAGCTGTTTCTATCACAGTTACTTATAGAATATGGGAGATTGAGTTTGGTTGTTTTTTTTTTTTTAATTCAGAAGTAACCTTATACTTACTCTCATATCCTACTAAATCAGAATAAAGAATTTGGTCCCATGTTGTTTTTCGTTTTTTGTATTTGCCTTAGTTAAGTTACAAAATTGTGACAACTACTTAGTTACATAAGAATATGATAATGGTTGAAATTATTTTTAAATTGGAGATGTGTGAATATTCTGTGATTTGGCTTAACTCTTTTCTAAAAGTACTGAGTTTAATAATTTTCTCAACAAACAAAAATTAAATGTATTGTGTTTGGAATTTTAAGTTGGACCTGTTCTTTTAAAGTTGATATGAATACTATGGTTTAAGAAATGTGAAAGGTGCCAGATTGATTGTAAATGGTAACTGATGTGGCATCTGTAATAATAGAATATGTGTGGCCCAGGCACTGGTGTAAAATTTTCATTTGCTTTATTCTGATAATGTAAATCAAACCTCTTTTGGAGAGGGAGGGATTGAGAGATAAAAAGAAATGTTTTGGGCTTCTAGGTCTATTTCTGGACTCTTTTCTAAAGACTAGAGCAAAGTGACTCTGGTGATGGTTCTTTTATAGAAGTTAGGAGAGTGTGGTATGCACATTAATCTCCTAGGACTGACACCACAACTCATTTTGTTCTTGAACAGTTAACAGCTGCTCAACCACAAGGTCTTTTGTGGTTTGTTAATCATGCAATCATCAGAGGTACTTATGCATCCCTTTGTCCCTCCCCTAACACCATTCCTCATTCCTGTCTGTAAAATGAGGCTTTAGTTCCTTTCCCTATCAGTCTTCATTCCTAGCACCCTTAGCTGTTAGGAGCTGCTAATTGTGTACTAATAGCTAATTTTCCTAGCCTAAAATGAAATACCACCTCTGCAATAGATACCTATCAAGAGACTCTGACCCAAGTGTGTTCTGAGTACAGACCTCTTAGTGTATTGTACTACATAAAATTATGACAAATTACAAATTTTGGTATTGTGATTTGGTTCTATGTACAAAGAAAAGCTCCATGCAGTGAATTTGTGGTTTTATGGTCACAAAATGTTAGCACTGCTACCATACAACATGTGTAAGTTTTTTAAAATTTATAAATATTAAAATTTTAAACATATACAAAGACTTTCAGTTTTTTTTAAGAGACCCAGGGACAGATATACTATGTATAAATTTTTACCTCTATTAAGCATAGCTGATGAAGGTATAAAAGTTGCATTCAGTTTTTCAAAGGATGCTGCAGTAAGACTTTAGGAAGTAAATCAAGGCTATGTAATTGAGCCAGTTACAAGCTAAATATCAAACTAATGAAATTCTGTTTGTATTTTTTAAATCCATAAATGGGGGTTAAAAATGTCTTTTTCACTAAATATTTTTATTACATTTTTGTTTTGACCATGTGTGATTTGTTTGTGTTCTTGGGTATTTTCCAGGTTTTTATGATACTCGTTAAATCATATTGGCTATTTAGCCCATCGTGGAAGAATTCATTTCACATTCACAAAATAATTTTAAATTGGATATTAATGAATAAGACATCAATAAGACAAAATACACAATTGCATGCCCCTTTGGGAGAACCTTTAGATCCCATGTAAAATAAAATTCCACCCTCTCCCACCCTCCCAAAAAAATTAGTTTTGATGATGTTAGAAACACAGCTAAGAGCTTGAATAGTGTTTCGCAGCTCAAGTGTTGCTTGCAGCTCACAGCTCAAAGAATCCAAGCAAGCAGCAGAGGGTGGGTGAAGGCTTCTTTATTCATCTTCATGAAGATGGGCACTCTTCTGAATATGCTGGAGAGTCCACTGAAATGAAGTGTCCCATACCCTAATTTATACCCACCAAGGGTCACTCTCAACCAATCATAACAGTATTACAATCCATACAGCATTACAGAAACAACCAATCACAGCATATTTTGTCAGCTTCCCATATATGGTAACTCTAATAACCAATCAGATTGCTCCATTAATTGACCAGTCAGATTGCCACACTAGGCCATAACCTTATTCTGGGCAAGAATGTCCCCATTTCTCACTAGAACAGTGTTGTGTTAACATACATAAATGAACATACATAATTTTTCAAGAAACAAAACTTAAGTCAGGGTTTGAACACCAGGGTCTCGTGGGAATCATCTCGGGTTCCTCAAGGTGAACTCCCAACTTAGCTTGGCTCCCACAAAGTTCTGGCCCCCTTCCAAGCCTTACTTGGGCCTAAGTCCCAGGGGCCTCCCCTCTCAGAGCTCTGTGTGCTGGTGTGAAGCTCAGGCAATGAAGTGGTAGGGCTTGAGACTAAAGTCACTATCTGTCTTTAAAGCCCTGAGAAGAATCCAAATACGGCCTTTTCTCTCAATAACAAACTGGTGGTTGTCCTTGGAATATTCAAACAAGAATGTAGTCAGCCCCTGGTCTTAGAAACATCATTAATTTTGGTCAATTAGACTTCTTTTGCCAGATTTGTGACAATCAAATTTTTATTCACCTTTGGGTTAATTGTAACTTTTGGGGGCTGCTTTGAATTAATCTGTTGATATAGTCTATAAGCATTCAGTAGAAAAAAGAATTCTATAGTATGTTCAACAGATAATTCATGGGAATCAGTAATTCTGTCCCATCTTTTGCTGCCCAAGTAAAAGAATGGAATGTATTACTTGAGAGTAAGCAACAACATGATGTAATGGAAAAAGTTTGAACTTAGTGAACCTGAGTTTTAATTCACTGTGTGCTACCCATGGGCCAAGCCTCAGGTTGCTTATCTATAATGAGAGGTTTGGATTAGGTAACTTTTAAGGTCCTTTCCAGCTGTAAGTCTAAAATTGTCTCAGAGGATCAGAGTTTGAGATAGTTCATTTTGAAAAAGTGATTTTGTAAAAATTTATTGAGTACTGACTACTATGTACTAGATAGTGTAGATGTTATATAAACACATTCCTGCCCTAACTTGGAGTCTAGTACTAGACTGTAATGCTGGGAGTGTATAATGCAAAAGTACATTTGGAAAGATATTAAGTGCTATATTCATTGAAAGGAAAATTTGTTTGGGGTGGGGGGAAGGGTTCAAGGAAGACAATGGAAAAAAAAACATTTGAGTTGAACTTTGGATGTGTAAGAATTGGACAGATGATGAGCACTGAGGTGTTCTGGGGGAAGCGGTATATGTAGTAGAAAAAGAATAGTGTATTTAGAGTCAGCGGACCTAAGTTCAAATGCTGTTACTATTTTAGTCCTGTGTGACCGACCACTGGCAAGTCACAGCTTCACTGGGCTTCAAGCTGCCTCATCTGAAAAAGAGAGGGACAGAATTAGCCATTGCTATGCTTCCTTCCACCTCTAATAATGACTAGTTAGCTAGAGTAAGACATGGAGTATTAGAACATAAGTCTGGAAAGGCAGGGGGAAGATCCTTGTATAAGGAGGTTGCACCTTATTCTGTAGCTAATCAAGAGCCATTAAAGATGACCCTTTTAGGTGTCCTTTTTGCTTATGTGTGTATCCCCAGCACTTAGCACAGTGCCTTTGCACTATACCCCTAATACGTTGCTGCTTCTCTGCCTTGCTTAACCAGACCTATTGAAGAAGTTATTTGTCAGCACTGTGTAAGCCCTTTGGGACGGGGAATGTAGAAGCAGGGAAGCATGAGCTAGAAGGCTATTGCAATGGCCTTGCTGAGAGGTCATAACTGGGAATGGATAGGAAAAGTAGAGTAGAAGAAATGGTTCAGAAAGGAATGAGCTTTGAGAGAAATAGAATGAGTTCTGTTAGAGCCATAGGCCCATTGATCTTGAGTTGGGAGAAATTTCAAAAGCCATCTATCTACTCCAGCCCCTTGATTTTACAGGTAAGGATGTTGAGCCCCAGGGAGTTTTAGTGCCTTGCTGAAGGTCACACAAGTATTAAGTGTCCCAGGGGATCTGATCCCCCAGGTCTTCTAGCTCCAGTTCCAGGGCTTTTAGTCTGAAGTGCCAACAGCACATATGGGTAGAAATATCCAGAAGACGTTGGAAATGCTGTCTTCAGGTTAGACATTGGCGATTTTGGAGTCATTTGCATCAGGGTTGCAGCCAACGTGCAGATGGGAATGCATAACGTGCAAGGGAAAAAGTGGAGAGACAGGAGGAAGATGAAATAGAAATGGGCTCACCAAGAGAATCAGTGGCAACAAAGCCAAGGAAGAAAGAAGGGTTTCAGAAAGGCATCAAATGCAGATGAGAGATCAAGGAAGAGAATAATTAATAAAAATGATTTAATAATAAAAATTCATTGGCTTTGGTGCTTATAAAGTCCTGATATGTAATGAATGACTAAATGAAAAACTACTATTGAGGCAAAAGCAAGGGGTTGAGCATGAAGAATTAGAATTTGAAACTAATCTGATAAATTAGTCTGTAAGGAAAAACGAGGGAATGAAGGAAACTAGGGGAAATGACAGGGTAAACTATTTTCACATGTTTACACGTGTATATATGCATATACATATATAATATGTATATATATGCATGTATATACAAAAGATCAAAGATCGGAGAGATTGCAGGCAAAGAGGAAGGAACTAGTGGAGAAGGGTTAGGCTGAAGATGTAAAGTAATGATTAAATGACAAATGAAATAAGGTACCCCCAAAATGCAGGAGAGTATGGGATGAGAATAGAAGTGAAAAGGTTAGCCCCAGAAGTAAATCACTGAATCATAAAATGTTAAGATTTAGAAGGGAATTTAAAAGGCAGAAATGGAAAAGAAGAGGTGAGATAAACTGAGAAATTTTGGTTTGGAATAGAGAATTTGAATAACCTTTCATCTTAAAAGAGGATCAATTTTTTTAAAATATGCTTTTCAATTGAAATTACAACTTTTTTACATGTAATTAAGAAAAATGGGGAAAACTAAGTAAATGTAGGCACATACGCAAAAAAAATTAAAACTATTTTAAAATTATTCTAACAACTCCAGGGCCACAGTGTATGAAAGAGAGAACAATTAAGTCAGCATAGTATAGCCAAGTAGAGACATCTGGGATCTCACCCCAAGACTACCATTAATTAGTTATGTGACCTTGGGCAAGGTCATTTAGCTTTTCTGAGCCTCAGGTTCTTCAGCTAATGAGAAGGGTGAAATAATCTCTTTTTCTCAGTCTTTTTTAGTTCTCAAATTCTGTAAATATGGAACTGACAATACTAATTTATGAAGAAAGTCATATATATATATATATATATATATATATATATATATATATATATATATATATATATTTAGTGAGGCAATTGGGGCTAAGTGACTTGCCCAGGGTCACACAGCTAGTAAGTGTTAAGTGTCTGAGGCCGGATTTGAACTCAGGTACTCCTGACTCCAGGGCTGGTGCTCTATCCACTGCGCCACCTAGCTGCCCCCTATATTTTCTTAAATAAAAGCATATTATATTAGTCATAAAGACCCAGGTTGGGTTTTGCATGCATGGTGTGACATTTTAAAGTAAGCCAGATTTGCCATTTATTTTATTTGTTTTTGTTTTTTTGCAGGGCAATGAGGGTTAAGTGACTTGCCCAGGGTCACACAACTAGTAAGTGTCAAATGTCTGAAGCCGGATTTGAACTCAGGTACTCCTGAATCCAGGGCCGGTGCTTTATTCACTGTGCCATCTAGCTGCCCCCTTGCCATTTATTTTAAATGTGAAGGGAGGGAAATAGCATGTAAAAAAGTCAGTGATATTCCTTAAAATTGAATGAGAAATACTCCAAATGGAAATTGCACATAATGCAACAAATTCATCACAACAACTCAATGAACAATCTTATTTAGGGTTGTTAATGTAAAACAGGGTGTAATGGATAGATAGGATGCCAGGCCTGGAGTTAGGAAGACTTATCTTCCTGAGTTCATATCAGGCCTCAGACACTTACTAGCTATTTGACCCTGGACAAGTCATTTAACATTTTGCCTTAGTTTCCTCATTTGTAAAATGAACTAGAGAAGGAAATGGCAAACCACTCCAGAACCTTTGACAAGAGAACCCCAAATGGGGTAAGGAAGAGTTGGACACAACTGAAACAACAACAAATGTAAAATAACTTTTTTCCCATAAAAGTATTGTATTATTTTCTAGTTACATGTAGAGAGTTTTCAACATTTGTTCCCATAAGATTTCCAGTTTCAAATTTTTCTCTCTCCCCCCTCCCCAAAACAGCAAGCAATCTGATATAGGTTATATATGTACAATCACATTAAACATATTTCTGCATTAGTCATGCTGTGAAAGAAGAATCAGACCAAAAAAGAAAAAAAAATAGGAATAGTATGGTTCAATCTGCATCTAGATTCCACAGTTCTTTTTTTTTTTTTCTGGATTTGGAGAGTATTTTGCATCATGAGTCCTTTGGAACTATCTTGGACCATTGCACTGTTGAGAAGAGTCAAGTTTTTCACAATTGATCAACACACAATGTTGTTGATACTGTATACAATGTTCTCCTGGTTCTGCTCATCTCACTCAGCATCAGTCCATGTAAGTCTTTCCAGGTTTCTCTGAAATCTGCCTGCTCATCATTTCTTACAGCACAGTAGTATTCCATTACATTCATATACCACAACTTGTTCAGCCATTCCCCAATTGATGGGTATCCCCTCAATTTCCGTGTAAAATAACTTTTTACCAGCTATCCAAACAGTATTGTGAGGTACATCAATATTATTTCCTTAAACTGATAGATGTTGATTGAAACTGCAGCAAAACTAACATTATGCTAAATATTTCATTCTTTTCATTAACTACATATGCAATTCAAACTTTGTTCTTTATTTTAGTGTGGCAGTGTAAGAGAAAGAGCCCTTGGCTTGGAGCCAGAAGAACCAGGTCTGATTTTTACTTCTGCAGCCATATACTTTGGTGTAGGTGCAGTGTAAATAGCAGACCCTCCTGAGGTTTAAGAATCAGTTTGGGGTATTCTTATGATACTCAATCTAATGATGGTATTTAGCCAACTACCATCAATAAAAAAACAAAAAGAAAGAAATCATCAAGAATTGGCTGTATCCTGTTAATATCTTTTTTTATCTTTAATACATGTTAATTTAAAAAATATTGTTATTAAGGGTTTATCAAAAAAATTATCCTGCTTTTAAAGTGCATTCTCTAATTTCCAAATAAGCCCCCATCTATGCCAGTTTGGGGAGTACAAAGAAAAAATAGGGAGGAAGTCTATTTAGGATTAGGTACATTATAGTTAGGAATACAGGTAGAATCTGCAAAACTACAAACCAGTGAGCTGAATTTCTATTACTTGCAAAATTCTATAATACATTATCAAAAGGATGGTTTGTGGGCATTTACAAAGAGAAGTAGTAATCACTAAAATGTTCTGACTTATTCAAGAATCAGTTATGCAGGGGGCAGCTAGGTGGTACAGTGGATAAAGCACTGGCATTGGATTCAGAAGGACCTGAGTTCAAATCCAGCCTCAGACACTTGACACTAGCTATGTGACCCTGGGCAAGTCACTTAACCCTCATTGCCCCACAAAAAACCCCAAAAAACAAAAACCAAGAATCAGGGTCACATAGCTAGTGTGGGAGAACTCTCTTCCTCCTACAGTAGCCTAATCTGCTTTTGAAGACTGCAGTAAGGGTTAGGAAAGTTTTTCCCCACTTAGAGCATTAAATGTGTCTCTATGCAACATCTCTATGCAACAGCCCTAAGATGTTTGAAGGTACCTATTACGTTGTTCAGCGACACTCACATGGCATGTTTGACAGTCCTCTGACTACCCTGGCTGCCCTCTTTTTTTTTTAATTTTTTCTTTTCTGGCTTCCCTCTTCTAAATGTTCCAGCTTTTCTATTAGGCCTCTACTAAAATATGATGCCCAAATTGACCTTAGTATTTTAGAAATAGCCTGACCAGGGAAGAGTATATTGTGACTAGATACCTCCCTTATAGTGGATGATAGGCCTCTATACATTAATTCACCTTAGAGTTCTAGTACAGACCAGGTGACTTATGAACACTAAGGGAATGATTATTAGAAGCCAGATACATTCACAAAAGAAAAAAAGAGTTATGTCAGACTAACCTAACAGTAACGTTGTTGTTGAGTCATTTCATCATTTCTGACTCTTTGTGACCCCATTTGGGGTTTTCTTTGCAAAGATAATGGGGGGGGGGGGCAGCTAGGTGTCGCAGTGGATAAAGCAAGGGCCCTGGATTCAGGAGGACTTGAGTTTGAACCCAGCCTCAGACACTTGACACACTTACTAGCTGTGTGACCCTGGGCAAGTCACTTAACCCTCATTGCCTTACCAAAAAAAAAAAAAAAAAAAGATAATGGCGTGGTTTTATCATTTCCTTCTCCAGTTCATTTTACAGATGAGGAAACTGAGGCAAATAGGGTGAAATGACTTGCCCAGGGTCACACAACTAGCAAGTATACAAGGTCATATTTGAACTCAGGAAGATGAGTCTTCCTGATTCCAGGCCTAATAGTAATAGCCCCATTTAATTCTGCTATGATCACCCCATCCATCCTGATGGTGTTTTTAGTTTGTGGCACATCATTTTAATAAAGATGTTAACAAACTTGATTGCATCCAGAGAAAAGAGAATAGAATGGGGAGAGTACCTAAATCATGTTGTGATGGAAAGAACTGGAAATGTTTATCAGACAGAACTTTCTGGAGAATGATAGCTACTTTTAAATATCTGAAGGGCTATCAAGTGAAAAAGGAATTAATTAAGACAATTTTGTGTGACTCCAAAGGGAAGAATAGGGTCTATGGGTGGAAATTTCTGCTCAGTATAGAGTGAAAATCAAATGAGCTTCCTTGTAAAGTGGTGGTTCTTGTCCCTAGAAATATTGGAAGCAGAGGCTAGACAGTGGTTTCTCAAGGACATTGTGGAGAATTCTTGCATTAGGAAGTTGGACTAGATTACTTCTCATATCCCTTTCAACTCAGGAATTTCATGGTACTTATTACACTAACTGATTAATCCCCAGACTGATGTGGATTTAAAAGCTACTTTCAGGTTTAATCCTGTAAAGTGGATAAATTGTCATTTATTTTAACGGGAGTTACTTAGCTTTTGATGGATTTTAATACTTTTTATACTTTAGATGGACACATTTAAATAGCATTGCATACTTCTTCCCCCACAAATTCCCTAAATTTTTTTTAATCATTACTGTGCTTTCAGGAAATGACCAAGGCTGTTAATGTAGAGGTATAGAGAGAGCAACTTTAATCTTTGTACAGTAGTAAAAATTTCTAAGCAAATGAAATGTTAATGTAGGGGTGTTTTTAAAGCAAGTCTAATTACAGGTTTTAAAAATGCTATTTCAGACTGAAAATTCGAATACTTTTTCCTAACAAACTTTTCTATCCAAAATAAACCACAGTAGTGGTCCACACAGTTACAGTAAAACAATACTTTTTTTAAAGCAAAAAAAAAAATCTACTGGACAAGTTGTTCCCTACTGGGTTACCCTTTTTTTTTTTTTTAACATTAAGTCTATTTGTTGAAGTATATGTTTTATTATTTTTTTCTTTCCAACTAACTCCTGGTACTAGCAGGGTCATTTTACTTTATTTTTTATAAGTCCATTTTAACAGCCTGGTTCAAAGTGATCAACATCTAAAAGCAGATTGTGTTGCCACAGTGTACAGCCTTTAGAGAATTTACTGTGTGCTATGAAGTTTGTAAATCTATGTGGCCCTTTATTGTGTTCCATTAACTCGTGAATATTATAAAATGACAGTGTTTAAATTCAATTTACATGTATTTATTAAGCCCTATGTGCAATATTAAGTATGAGGATACATACAAAAATGAAAAAATCATCACTGCCCTTAAGGATCTTAGTTTGGGAATTGGGGATACAAGAATAAGCAGATAAATATAAGATAATGTTGTGGGCCCAGAGCACCCCAGAAGTTCTCTGGGGCACATCGAGGAATCTTCTCCTTGAGAAACTAAACCAGAGGACAGATACACCTAAAGAGATAAGCGGAACCTAATTGAACTGAGCTAGCTTCGGGACCTCCACCCTTCATTCTGATCTCCCTTGCCCCTGGGGAGATAACTTTGGGTATGGCTGCTGCCTTTGTGTCCTGAAGAGAGAGATAGCTTGAGAGATCCATAGCCACCCCTCACCCAATTCCTCTAGTCACTACCCATGGGGGATGGTCCTCCACTCCTCACCCAACTCCTCTAGCCACCACCAGTGGGGGATGATCCTCCCTCACTAAAGGAACTTTCCACAGGCAGATGGTCACACCCCCATCAGTCCCCTATAAAAGTACCTGCTGGCCTCCTGCTCGAGGAGATTGGTACCTCAAAGCCACGTGCTTTGTTCCATACCTATCTCCCCATGAGAAACCCAAGGATTTCTTTCATGGTTTCCCTTCCCCACCCCCTTCCCTTCCCTTGCCCCTAAATAAACTACCATCTTATTCTAACTGCTTTTGTGTGCAAGAGGGTGTAATTCTTTAAAGAGGAATTCCTAAGAACCCCTACCCCTAACCCAAACCCGTACTCCAATTTTCCCCCGTAACAATAATTTCAGGTTGGAGTGCACTAATTAAATGGATCAAGAAAGGCTTCCCCTGAGAGGCTAGGGGAAGCTAGCGAGTTGATAAGGGAGTGAATTCCAGGTGGGGAACAGCTTGTGCAAAGGTGTGGAGGTGGAGATAGAACATGGAGCTGAACAAATAGTTGAGGTGGGGAAGGACAGTGATAATTATGCCAGCGATAAATTGGAAATCCCCCAAATTGTTCTCCTGGCTGGTGATAGAATTTATATGCTAGCTAATCTTTCCCTTAACAGAAAATATACTGTAAAAGTCTATCTCAACTTGTGTAGATGTCATGTTGGATAACATAGCTAGATTGTTAAATTAACAGCTGATTTTAGGACACCTTGAAAGAGGTAGTTGCCTATATTATCTGTTCAAATTACCTACATCAATAATGTTATTATTTTTAAATCTTTATGCTCACTACAGTCACAGATAAGTTATGCAGATGAATAATCTTTTTCATTCTTCAGTATATATGGGGTTTGGGATTAAAGAGGGAATTTTAGACTACTTTAACCAAGTTATAAGGCCAACTCAGTTTTCTAATCTTTTAAATTTTGTACCTGTGTTCAAGTACTTAAGAAACAGCCTTTGCTAACACCTGCATTTTCCAGTGCTACATGGAATATCAGGTTATTTTTTTCTCTCCCAAAACGTTTAAATACTGTGTAGAAAAAGCTTTGGTTTTTTGTTTGTTTGTTTTTTGCAGGCAATGGGGGTTAAGTGACTTGCCCAGGGTCACACAGATAGTGTCAAGTGTCTGAGGCCAGATCTGAACTCAGGGACTCCTGAATCCCGGGCCTGTGCTTTAACCACTGCGCCATCTAGCTGCCCCCCCGAAAAAAAGCTTTGTTTTAAAAACTTTCAGGTTTGTGAGTTGTCATGCCTACAAATAAAGCCTCTTAACATTGTTCCCCACCACCAGCACATTACTATGACTTCTCTGGTATGTGTTGAAGTGAACTAGTACTTACTGTTGGGCTTTCCCACCCCTCAAACTTCTTTTGCAATTTAACAAACAGTTTTAAACACCTAGTATATAAAAAGACAAAAACTAAACACTGTGACCTCAAGAGATCATGGAATTGAAAGGAGTTTCCGAGTCCACCAAAAACCAAACCCCTCACTGTACACGAGGAAACTGAAGACTAAGGGAGATTGTGGCTTGCCCAAGGGGCTGGGATTTGAAGCCAGACCTTCCAACTCCAATGAGGGAACAAGCATTTTTTACAGGCACTGTGTTAAGGATTTAGGGATACACACAAAAGCAAAAGTCAGGCCCTGCCCTTAAGGAACTCCCTGTCTCTGGGGAAAATGACATACCAAAAAATGTATATACAGGATAAACCGGAGTTGTGTTCTTTCCACTATCACAATTCTGGGGTATTACAGACTTTGAAAATAGAAGGAAAAGTTGGTGACAGCGAAGGAGACTCAGGTAAGGTGCTACCTGTGCTGAACTTGGAAGGGAAACAACGATTCTAAGAAGATTCCATGAGAAGGCAGTGCGTTCAGGGAATGTAGGCATGACTTACGTTAAATGCCAAGTGTCAGGAGGAAAAATGGAGTTGAAGGAAAACTGGGCTAATTTATTTTGGTTGGAACTTAAGAATTCTGAAGAAGAGAAATACGCCTGAAAAGGTATCTAGGAACCAGACTATGAAGGGTAGTTTTTTTTTTTAATCCTAGAAAAAATAGTGGTTTTAAAGCAATTTATTATGTAATTACCATGTGTCAAGCTCTGTATGTACTAGGCACAAAAGATACAAATAAAACGAGACTTGCTTTTGGAAGACTTTGGCTTCGTGGAGAAGGGCTTGGGCATGATGGTTCATTCAGTCAATCAACATTTATTAACCCCCTAAAACCACTACAACTGAAACGACTAAACACTAACTAGGTCTCTATAAATTAAAAGCTTTGAGGCAGCTCGATGGCGCAGGGGCTAAAACGCCTGGCCCGTAGTTAGTTAGACCAGAGTTAAAATTGGCCCTCAGACCCTGGGTGTGACTCTGGGCAAATCTGTCTGCCTCAGTTTCCTCATCTGGAAGAGGAAATGGCAAACCGCTCCGATATCTTTGCCAAGATAGTGACACGACTAAACAACGGCAAAGTTGTACACAGGATAAAAAGGAAATAATTTAGCAGATAGAAAGCCCTGGACTTAAGAGGATTTGGGGAAGGCTTCCAGTAGATGGCATTTTATTTGAGACTTAAAGCCAGTAGTCTGAGCAGAGGAGGGAGCGCACTCCAGGCGGGGGGGGGGACCGCTAGAGAGAGTGCCCAGAGCCGAGAGAGGGAGAATCTTGTTCTTGGAACAGCCAGGAGGCCAGTGCCCTTGAATGATGAGTAAATACGTGGTTGAGATTTCTTCAAAGTACGACACTCCAGGGAAAGACACGAAGGGTGAACCGAGCGCTCAAGCGAGAATCCCTGAAACAGCAGCCTCTTTGCCAAACTGCGCACGCGCGAAGGCCGGGCCCGAGCACGAGACCTCGGGGCGCATACTTCCCCACTCTTTCCGATCCGGCGCTCCGTACAACTGTTGGTGGCGCGCGTGGCTGGTGAGTGCCGGGCGTGGTGCGCGGACTGCCAAGGGAGGTGGGGAGTGAGGAATCTGGTGGGGAGGGGGGGGGGGGGAGAGAGAAAGAGCGCTCAAAGTAGGGGGCGGGGGGAACGCGCGGCGGCTACCGCCCGGCCTGCCCCAGCCCGACCTGGCCCAGACTTGGAAAGGCGCGGATCTCTCCTCGACCTCCTGGGTCTACTGGCGTTCTACCATTGGACCAGCTGGGGTGGGAGAAGACGTTTCTGTTTGTTTTTCCTCTTCTGCTCTCCGAGGCAGCGCGGAAGCGGCCTTCCTCCCGGGATCCCAGGGCCCCCAGTGCCCCATGCGACGCGCCTGCGCGCTCCAACTACCCCCCCCCCCCGGAAACACGTGCCCTGGCCCTTAGGCCTTCGTCGGCTTGTTAAGGGAGAGAAGTCGGGTTGGGGATCCTCAGCATGTGGATTCGACTATGGGCTTTGGCACTTTAGAGCGACCAGTTTAGAGATGAAAGACACCTCGGAGGTGGTTTAAAGAAGTATTTCCTAATAACCCTTAATATTAGTGCCTTTCCCTGGAATTATCTCCAATTTAATCTAATCATCTATGTTTGACACAGTTGTTTGCATGTTGTTTCCCGTTGGACCTAAACTGATAGCAGGGATTGTTTTTTTGTTTTTGTTTTCTTCCATTCTTGGTATCTCCAGTGCTTTTTAGAGGGCCTGGTCCAATGTAGGTGCTTAATAAATGCCTATTAACTTGACATGACATAATAGGAGCTTAATAAGTGCTTGTTGACAACTTACAGGTGAAGATTCAGTTCTAACAGTGACATATTAGCAAAGCCGAAATTTGAACTCAGAGATCTAGACTATACAGGCCTCCAATTACATGTAGCCTAGGAATATTAAATCTTTTTTCATTCAAGAAATTGCCATACATAATTTAAAAATAATAGGTTATTTAATATGTTTGAAGGGAATGGACAGTCAGGGTTCTGGACATAAGTACTATATTCATCTTGCTTAACTATACTTATTTACAAGGTTTTTTTTTTCCTTTTGTTTTTTCTTTTGGATAGGATGAGAGGTTAGTGATAGGCAAAAAAAAAAGACATACCTTGAAAAATTTTTTTAAATGCACAGAACAGAAGAGGAAGCACAGATGAGTGGAATGCTTTTGAAAGTAACTTGTAGAATTTGAATTTTTAAAAAAATAGTATGAAATGGAAATTCAGATAGAATCTTCTTTTGTGTTGTCTTTTTATGAAAATATTCCTTTTTGTGTTTAAAGACAGAATAACAATTTTTTTAAAAGATGATTTCACAAAACCCCTGTTCAGGGTGACATTAAGTCCCTTTACTTATCTAAGCTATTTTCCTCCTCTGTAAAATGAAGTTGGACTAGATGTTTTTAAATATCCCTTCCTGCTCTGGATTCTGTGGCCTTATGCTTGGTTCTAGGGGAGATTAAAAAAAAATAGATTGCTTGATCTCATGGAGTTGGTGAGAGTAGGGGAGAAGAGACATAAAGCAAACAAACAACTCTGATACACATGAAAAAAAACAGGCGCAAAAGTCAGACAGATAAGAAACATTAACTGCCTACTATGTGCCAGACACTGTACAAAATCCTAGAGATACAAAGAAAAACAAAAGGCAGTCCCTGCCTTTTCAGTATTTTCTTCACAAAGATACTGGGGTGGTTGGCCATTTCCTTTTCCAACTCGTTTTACATATGAGGAAACTGAAGCAAACAGGGGTAAGTAAGTTGCTCAGGTAGAAAGTGTCTGAGGCCGGATTTGAACTCAGGAAGGTGAGTCTTCCTGACACCAGGCCAGGTACTCTATCCACTTTGCCACCTTGCTTACAATTTAATTCATGAAGACAACGCATAAAAAGAAGCTGAAAAAGGAAGGGGAGGGTACCTTGTGAAGGGGAAGGATAGGAAATGATGTGGTGGCTGCCCCCGGCCCCTTCCTTAAGTGGAGGATCTGAAAGGAGCTCGAAGTGCCCTTCTTCTACCTAGTCAGAGGGAGGGAGGAGGTGCTAGGAGCAAGGGATAGTGAGGAGGTATGAGTTTCACAGTGGATGCCATCTTGCAGGAAGATGAGTTTTTGGAGATACTGATGGTGTTCAGGAGAGCAGCCTGGTGGGAAATGATGAGCATCAAATGAGATAATATTTGTAAAGCAGTTAATACAGGTGGGAAATGATGAGGGAAGACTTAGGGAATTCTAGTCTAGACTTGGTGATCTCTGTTAATGTCTGAATTCTTACTTGCCTAAAAGTAAGGCAGGTAAGATGATTTGACCATCCCTTTCTAGGTAGCTAGAACTTGTAAGGATCCCTAGGTCATCTGATCTATTGTTTCCTTATTAAAATTTTGTATCACACTATATATTTCTAAATTTGGGGTGAAACACATGGAAGGCTTCAGGACCCCTTGCCCATGTCCATTAATAAGATTTGTGGAGAAATTATGATTCTTTGAAAAAGAAAAAAAAGAAGAAATAACCACTCAAAATGTTACGGCTGCTGCAGAGAGTCAGGTTAGGAGCCTGAAAACAGAAAAGGACAATACTATAGGCCACAAATGCCCTTGAGCAGAGAAGTTTGGTCTCTGGGAGCCAGCAGTTACTGAGTATTTTATTGCTTTAAACCTAATTAGGTTAAATAAAATGAATACCACAAAATCCATGGTCTATTGGTTTACTAGATTTAAGGGTGGTCCATGAGCAGTACATGCTGATGTCAACATAAGGAGCCCTCGAAAGGGAAAAAGCCTTCAGGTAGGTGTGCTTTTTAGTGAGGTAATTTCTGTTTTCTGTATTCACAGTCCAAAGTCCAACTACATTTCTTTTGAAATTCTCCTGACTCTGTGCTGGCCTTAAGAAAGGTCTGGCCAGGCTCTCTGGGTCTCATAGAACCCCATTATTTTCTCGCAGAATTACACTCTCAAACACAGTCCAATTAGAATTTAAATGGTCTTTATTGGAAGCTAGAGAAAGTGACCTAGAGGGAAGTCTAAGACCTAGCCTCAAGGGGAAGAGATGGCTTAGAAACATTCTCCTCCCAGAACAGAAGGAAGGCAAAAGCTTTTATAGAGGATAGATGGGGTAACCACCTGAAAATGGAAAGTTCCTTTTGGGGGGGCAGGATTCCTGAGAGTCAGGGGGATTTTTGGGGGGGGGGGATGATAGTCCTGACCTCTGGAGTTATCTATTTCTTAACTCAGGTAGTAGCCACACCTAACTGACTTTCCTGCTATAGAAATGTGTCTCCCCTTACTTCTTAGATCTATCCATCCTAATATCTAGTTGACCGGTTTAAACTTTAGTAGTTCCTTGACATGTCTGTTTTGTTATCTGGCCATACTAACCCCCATGTCACTGTATAGTAGAGTTTTCCAAATAACAGTTTCCTGTTGAACACAGACATTTGCTTAGTTCCTTTCTATCCAATCATATTGTCCATTTCCACTTGACGTCACCTTTTTCTATGTCTTTGGGATCCTACCTAAACAGGTCCAGCTTCTCCAAACACCACTGATAGCAGAGGGAGGAGAAGAGAATAAGAAAAAACGAACTGCTATAATAAAAATTCTGAAAAAAATTAGTGTTCCATGGTGCTTTTAGTGCTGTGTAAGACTCAGCTTGACCTAGAATTCCTTCTGCTTTGATGTTAGAAAGTGTAAGGAGAGAGAGACTGGAATTTCTTCCTCAGAATCTGAAGTCTTTTAAGTACCAATCCCCAAATGTGAAAGAGAATCCTAAATTTTTTGTCTTTTTTTGAGGGGGTGGGGGGGTTGAGGCAGTGAGGGTTAAGTGACTTGCCCAGGGTCACACAGCTAGTAAGTGTCAAGTGTCTGAGGCTGGATTGGAACTCAGGTCCTCCTGAATCCAGGGCCCTTGCTTTATCCACTGCTCCACCTAGCTGCCCCCTTAAATCATTCTTCAAATCTCTTTGTTCTCAGCTGTGTTTGCTAAATTATTGGGGCTAAACTGTGTTTTTAAAATTATTGTGGCTAATATATATGACTATTTAATAATAGCTATTGCACCCATTTTGGCAGTAAGTATTATTAATTAATATTGAATATTAGTAAAGAATTGACTGCGTGGCAGTTAACACAGACAGGAAAAAGGCCTCAGTGCCATATTTTCTCGAAGAGAGCATATGGCCTACCAGCCTACCCTGTCCTAAGAGGAGAGCGCTCACCAGCCGGCAGTGGGTCCAGGAAGCTGAAAACACCAAGAAGCCCATGACCCTCGAGTGGTCTTGGTTTTTATCTTCTTTTGATAGAGGCAGGTCACTATTCACTGATCAAAGCTAATTGGTTAGCATCATTCAATTCCATTGGTTAATGTCACTTGAGGGTGGTCCACATCAAAATGATCTCTACATATGACATCTGGGGGAAGTATCCAAAAGACTACCCCCTAAATTGCTCTGGCAAAGTCCATTATCTAGGTGTAGTATCGAGATTCAGTTCACTGAACTAGACAAAAGAGTCTATCTCCATTCTTTGGGCTTGCCCTAAACAGGCTTAAAGCTTCCTTCTAAGAATTGACCTTTCTGAAGTGAGGGGGAGAGAAAGCCAACTAAAACTAGATCCCTGGGTCCCCAAGAAATTCATTATTAATAATTATTTTCTCATACTACTTCCCTATATTTTTCTCTCACAAATACCCTGGCATGCACATATAAACACTTAGAGGGAGACTCTTAGAGTAATTATTCACTTGGAATTCATTGTTGATCCTGGAGAAAGATATTTCAATTGAGAGTCAGGATCTGAAGTCAGATTTCAAGAGCTGAATGGATGGTGAGAAAGTGGATTCCATTGATTGTAGACAACTTTTTCCAAACTTTATGAGATAATAGCTGGATGAGGAAAAAAGGTAAAGAAAAGGCTTTTGGGGGACAGAGTTGGCCATGTTTGGAGAGAGTTGGGAAAGGGCTATGGAGAAGATAGATAGAAAATGTATAAGAAAGGTAGAGATTATTGCTGGAGCAAGGTCCTGGATGAAACAAGAGGAAATAGTTCCTTTAGTTCTCTGTTATGAAATATAATGCATGCAAAGAAATGATTGACCTTCCATCAGGGAGTTTGCTGTAAGTTATTTTAATTAATCATGGTAGATTTATAACAATCCATCCTTATTTAGCAGAGGTTTGATATGGTCATGTCAGTGCTTTAGGAATAAAGATTTGCCAACTCTGCAGAATGAATTGGAGAAGGAAGAGACTGGAGGAACTAAGACCAATGAGGAGGCTACTACAATAATCCAGGGGTCCCTGATAGTATCAATAGCATTTATTTATGAAATGCTGTTTAAGATTAGGAGCATGGGGGCAGCTAGGTGGTGCAGTGGATAAAGCACTAGCCCTGGATTCAGGAGGACCTGAGTTCAAATGTGACCCTAGGTAAATTGTTTTTAACCCTCATTGTCCTGTGCAAAACAAAAAACAAACAGGATTAGGGGCATAGGAGGAAAGTGAAGGAGGATACTTCTAAAGTCCCTTCTCATCTCCTTGAAGTCCCTCTTCATCTTCCATGGGAAGCATCAAGGTGGTACAGATGAAAAGTGTGTTGTTTCCCCCCCACACCCCCAAAAGTGTGTTGATTAGTGTTCAAATTCTGACCCTGCCTCTTACCTGTGTGACCTTGACTTCTCTGGGCCTCACTTCCTCATTTGTAAAATGAGAGGGTTGGAGTTGATGAATTTGAAGATACTTTTCAGTTCTACCGTCTTATGTATATAAGAAGGTCAGTATGCACAGAAACAAATCTAACCAGTGTAATTTTTCAATTTTTTTTTTTTGTGAGGCAGTTGGGGATAAGTGATTTACCCAGGGTCACACAGCTAGTAAGTGTCAAGTGTCTGAGGTCGGATTTGAACTCAGGTCCTCCTGACTCCAGGGCTGGTGCTCTATCCACTGTGCCACCTAGCTGCCCCACCAGTGTAATTTTTTTTTTTAGTGAGGCAATTGGGGTTAAGTGACTTGCCCAGGGTCACACAGCTGGTAAGTGTTAAGTGTCTGAGGCCAGATTTGAACTCACGTACTCCTGACTCCAGGGTCAGTGCTCTATCCACGGTGCCACCTAGCTGCCTCGACCACCAGTGTAATTTTTAATGATACTTCTAGGCTAAACTGTATAAGCCAACGAAAGAATGAATACACTTGTTCATTATATAAGACACAATACATTTTTGATTCATCTTGTATGCTTTATTATCAGTTTAAGAAATGGCTGATTCTGATGATGATGACATCCCTCAGCTTTCTTCCCATACCCTAGCAGCTCTGCAGGAATTTTATGACGAACAGCAGCAGAGAATGACTGACCCTGGTGAAGATAATAAATATAATATTGGGGTAATAGAAGAAAATTGGGTAAGTAAATCCATTTTAGACTCATACATCTTGCTTTAAAGGAAGAAAAAGTCATTAAGCCAATAATTATTTATTGAGGGTCCCAAATGTGATGTGCCCAACTTGTTGCAAGGCACTGAATGGGCCTATACAAATGAATTATAGGTCATCCTTAGTCCCTGCCTATAGAGTATTTACCACCAAGTTGGAAAGAGAAGACTAACACCAAAAATTAGCATATAATTTAGAACAGTGAGTCAGGAAGACTCATCTTCTTGAGTTCAAATCTTGCCTGAGCTTACTAGTTGTGTAACCTTGGGTTACACTTAACCCTGTTTGCCTCATTTTCCTCATCTGTAAAATGAGCTGAAGGAAATGTCAAACCACTCCAGTATCTTTTCCAAGAAAACCCCAAAATGGAGTCACAAGGAGTCAGACAGAACTGAAAAACAGCAATAATCTAGTTCCTAGCTGTTCTTTGAATCTCCTCAAAATTCTTCTTGATTTTCCTACCTCAACATCCCCAATTCTACCCTCTCAAAAACTTCCCTCCTCTGGATTCCTATAACACTTTGTGTCTCTGTTATGCCATTTTTGTATTCTACTTTGTTTTGCCTTATATTTTAGTTATTTGAGTAACTGAGTAATTGATTACTGCAGTATCTTGCTGGTGGGTCTGCTTGCCTCACTCCAATCATTTCTCCATTCAGCTACTAAAGTGATTTTCCCAAAATAAAGGCCTAATCATGTCATTCCCCCTACTCAAAAAACTCCAGTTGCTCCCTATTACCTCCAGGAACAAATGCACAATACTCTATTTGACATTCAAAGCCCTTCATGACCCAGCCCCCTCCTGTCTTTCTATCCTTCTTACACCTTACTCACAAACATGTGCTCTTTGATCCAGTGACATTGGCCTCCTGGCTGTTCCACAAACAGACACTCCGTCTCTTGGCTCCAGGCACTTTCTCTGACTGTCCCCCATTCCTGGAATGCTTTCCCTTCTCTGTTCCAATAACTGACTTCTTTCAAGTCCCAACCAAAATTCCACTTTCTACAGGAAACCTTCCCTAATTCCTCATTTAATTATTTCCTTATTATTCTGATATAGCTTGCTTTAGTACATATTTGTTTGCATCTTGTCTTCCCTATTACATTGTAAGCTCCTTGAGGGGATTGACTATCTTTTGCCTCTTTTTGTATCCTCAGTACTTAGTACAGTGACCATCACGTAGTAGGTGCTTAAAAAATATCTCTTGATTAAATAAATGATTGAGTAATTGACTTATGCTTAACAGCAAATGTGAATGAATTTAAATCCCAGCCCTGCTACTTACTGGCTGTGAGACCCTTGGCAATTTTCCTTATCTGTAAAATGAGGGTGATAAATTTGTGTAACTTCTCACAGGATAACTGTGAATTATTATGAAAAAAAAGAAGGAAGGAAGGATATATTTTAATAACTCCTACTGTGATAGGCCAACATGGGCTCAAGAAATTATTCGCATATAAGAGATTATGAACATATCCCACTTTAATATTTCCCATCCATTTTCACTTTTACCTATTCAAGTTTTGGAGGAAGCAGGAAAGTTGTCAAAATAAGCTTCTCACATAGAATTGAAGCCTTAATTTTATTTAATTGTGAAGTGAATTCATGATAAACAATTCAGGTTTCCATTTTCACAGGGTTTAAAATTTACCCAGGGTTAGAAGGGCTATGTGCTCTACATTTAGATGTTTTTTATGGACAAATTAAGTGATATTTTACCTTCTTTTTCCCTCTAAAAGTCACCAAATTTGTTTTGTTTTCTTTTTATAATCCCTGGTTAATCTGAGTCTTTTCTCTTTTTAGGGAGGGGGTACCAGATTAGCTCCAAATGAGGAAACTCCCTCCAGACTTAGAGATGAGCACCTGCTGGGTAACTTCTAGTCTTAGAGAGTTGCCTAAGTTAAGTGACTTGCCCAGAGTCACACAGTGTAAAGATGAGACTTGAAACCAGGACCCAATTCTTCCTGCTTCCTAGGCCATTTCTTGTTCTACAGAGGCATTGCCTTTTGACCTAGAAAAAGTTCCCTCTTCCCAGTTCCATTCACTCCCATGAATTCAACTGCTACCTCTTCATGAATGATACCCAACTCTGTATCCCCATTTAGTGATAATATTTTCCTCTAGAAATCATATAGGACTTTATTTTCACCTCTCTCCTTCACTTATCACACATGGTAGTTTTGAATGTGTATGCTATCCCTATCACTTTATGATCCCTGACTGCAGGGTACCCTGATAGAGTCAGTGTTTCACAAAATCTACTTTAGAGGCTTGTGCTGAAGCCACACAAATCTGTTTTATTTATGACATTGCCTGGAGCAAAATAATTTTTCCCTTTTTTCTGATCTTATTAATTTCTATTTTCCCTCTGTTAGCCCCCTTTCACAGCTTAGCATAGTGAGTACTAGGTTTTGATTCAGGAAGCCTTTGATACTTTCTTTGTGGCTTAACACACACAAAGCGTGTGCCTGAGACCATCTCTAGGACTGATCTTTTGATAATTGGGAACAGTAGTACTGTGAATAATATAGTGTAGCATCTTTTAATTTTTATTAAATTTATGCTTTCAGTCTGGTTTCCTCCCAGCTATAATTTCTCTCATGTCTTAAACATTTGTTTCTGATCTTCTACTGATATTCAAAGCTATAATGTTTAAGAAATTCTTTTAGTTTGCTCAAATCCAAGCATAGCAGCACTTCAGGAAACCGATTGGAGTGTTGTGATTAACTGATTTTAAAGTAAGCAAAGTCAGAATTAAGTGATTTAATTTTTTAAAATTCTGAACTTAAACACAAAACAAAATGATCATTTTCATATACAAAGTAGAATGTAAAAAGAAGAGGATTGTACATGAAACTTGGAATCTCTAGTATCTAAAGCTTGCTTTTCCTTTGAAGTATATAAGTGTATAATAAACATATCATTGTATATTATATATTGTATATCATATAACATGTGTAACATAATAAATATATTATAAATATAATAAACACATAAAAAACTTTCAAAGCTGTCCTACTTGTCTGTTTCTGTTCCCTTCAGTTATTTTATTTATTTATTGTTTTAAGCTTAAGGATTAAGGTCTATTCAACCTGTTCTCCCTTTGCTTTCCTCTCTCTCTTCATGGTCTTTGCATTTTCCACCTTTCCCTCTCAGCTCTAATTGCTTTTCTCTCTCCCTGTTGCTAGCCAATTTCTTTGCCGTGTTGCACAGCCTGTCATAGTTTTATCAGCTTTTCTGCTTAGGAGCTTCACCAGCCTTCAGTTTCTCAGCCCTGGCTTTTCATGACAAGTTACTTTTTTCCAGATCCCTGAACTTTATTCAGCCCAGTAATGGTTGCTAGAGGGTATCAGTTGCTACATAACTGAAGTTTAACTCTGTGTACCTACATATTTATACATACCTACCTATGTGTGTGTATACACACACACATACACACACACACACACACACACACATATATAAGAGGCAACATGGTGTGGTAGATAGAGAGCTGGGCTTGAAACCAGAACACGTTCTTTCAAATTCCACCCCTGATGCATACTGGTTTTGTGACCCTGGGCAAGTCATTTAACTTAGAAACCACAAATTAATATATCTATGTTGTATTTTTATTTATTTGTTAAATACTTACCTATTACATTTTAATCTGGTTCCCTGCCTGGGTAGCTTGACATCTCTTGGCAACTCTAAAATTATAAGATCAGAGAAGATGTTAACCTGCATTGGTAGAAGCTACCTCACCAAAGAGTTCCCTGTATCAGTAAAACCATAGGTCAGTTCTTTATTCTTATTCTCATGTTAAAGATGGTAATAGTCAGTATTGGAGGATTTGTGGAAAAATAAGCACACTAATTCATTGTTGGTGGAGCTACAAATTGATACAACCATTTTGAAAAGAAATGTGAAAATATACAAAGAAAGTGGCTAAACTATCCATACCCTTTGACCTAGAGGTTCTACTACTAAGCCCAAGGAGGTCATGATTTTTTTTTAAAGACCTCGTATACATGACATATTTATAAGAGCACTTATATTTTTGGTAATAAAGAACCAGAAACAAAATATAGATGCCTGTCATTTGGGGGTGGCTAAACAAAATACAATACATGAATATAATAGGCTGTTAGAAATGACAGTTGTGATGAATACAGAGAATCATGGAAGGATTTACATGAACTGATGTATAGTAAAATAAGCAGAGCCAAGAAAACAATGATATAAATTGAAAGAAGTACCACTACAAAAAAATTGAAACTAAATGCTGTAAAATTATAAAGAACAAGACTGACGCCAAAGAAAAGATATAAGAAGACACACCTCCCCGCCCCCCCAATCCTTTTCAGAGGTAGAAGGGAGAGATTTGTATTGTCATAGTGTTTTAATGTACTGATCAGTTTTCCTGAATTTTTCCTTTTTTGAAAAAAATCTGTCATGAGATGGCTCTCTAGAAGGTGGGGGGAAGAGAAGGCTACAGGAGGAAATATTTTTAATAATAAATATATAAATATTTTTTTAAAAGGGGGGAAATCTAAGTTGGTTGGTAAGTTCTCTGAGCAAGTATTATCTCTTCAGATAACTCCCAGTTTTCTTCCTTATGAGAACAATTTTCTCATTTATGTCCAACTTTCATTCTGAACATTTTCCATCCCTCTTTAGCTGATTTTCTTTGTAGAGTTTTAGCCCATGGAGTTGTATATAGCCTTTTCCCAAGCCCTTTGAAATCTGTTCTCCCCAAATCTAAGGTGTGTGTCAGTTTGTCCAGCTTTCCCTTTCCTTCTCTATCACAAACTCTAGGAAAGAATGGCCACTTCCCTCCAGAGTTCCCCATCGTTTCCACCCCAGCAATCAGTTTTTACTTGTTGGTGAGAATCATAGCTAGAATAGAATCCCCCTAACTCCCTCCCTGTTGACTGCCCCACCTTATAAAGAATGAAATTATTATTAAAGAAAGTCAAGAATTTATTAGCTCCTTAGAAATCAGATTAACTTAAAAATGCACAACATCCAAAATGTATTCCTGAATATCCTCTACCATCTTCAAAGGATCTTTTCATGTGAAGGGCTTCTGTTGGCATGAACCTCCTACACAGTGGATAGGATTCCTTAGCTGGTTTGGTCACTCTAGATCAGGGGTTCTTAAACTTTTCCCACTCTCAACCACTTTTCGCATGAGAAATTTTTACATGACCCTGGGTATATAGGTACATAAAATCGGTATATATAACCCTTTAATGTTGCCAGATTTTTCGTGACCCCCACATCCAGTTACATGGGGTCATGACCCACAGTTTAAGAAGCTTTGCTCTAGATGTATCCTTATGGAAGGAGTGTAATGCAATGAAGGGCATTGGTCCTTAGGTTCAGGTCACAGCCCTTACCCTTTATCACCTGGGTGACCTCAAGCAAGTCATTTAAGTCAAGTCAACAAGCATTTACTTAGCATCTGCTGTGTGCCAGGCCTCTGTTTCCTCCTCTCTTAAATGAGTGTTGGAGCAGAGGCCCTCTTGCTCTTGATCTATGAGCCTGTGATTCTTAAAGGACTGCTTGTGGCCCAGTAATGCACTGCTTTAGAGGCCTAGCACAACTGTAGCTCTCCTTGAGCACTCTACCACGGACAGTTCAGGAGTTTCTTTTCTTGATTTCATCAGTGGTTATTTCATCACAGTGTTATATACCTCTAGTATATAAGATGCTATATCCTTTTTTTTTTTTTTTTTGCAGGCAATGGGGGTTAAGTGACTTGCCCAGGGTCACACAGCTAGTAAGTGTCAAGTGTCTGAGGCCGGATTTGAACTCAGGTACTCCTGAATCCAGGGCCGGCGCTTTAACCACTGCGCCATTGCTATATCCTTCTTGAGACTTTCCCAGCTTTTCACAGTTCAGTTGCTTTTAAATTCCAGAGGTTCATCTAGGAGTAGGGTTATTGTATCATCTCACAGACTGGCATAGCTCTCTAATTTGGACCCTAACTTCATGAAAGTAATTTTTATTTTTAAATTACATTTTTTTTTATAAAAACCTGTTATCTCCCTCCTACTCCTGCCTCCCATTGAAAAAGGAAAAAACAAAGCCCTTGTAATAAATATACATAGACAAGCAAAACAAATTCCTGCATTGGTCATATCCAAAATATATCTAGACCTAGATATATATGTTTCAGTCTGCACCCTGGATCTGAGGATATCTGTGTCATTTCCTCATCTGTGAATTATAGAGTGTGAATTAAATGTTTTTTCCACAGTCTGTTCCTGTGCTAATAATACTCTATGAACCCATGAATCTCTGCCTGGGGATTCAATTCAGCTGATACTTATTGGGCATTTACTTATATGCATAGTACTGTGCTAGGTACTGGAATGTCCACGAAGGCCAGCAACACTGCCTGTGTAGATAAAGTGCCTGAAACCTTATCTTATCCCTAGTATCTATAGTCCTTCCTACCTTTTAATAATAGATTTGAGTAACTCTTCCCTGAATAATTACTTCTGATTCATCCCAGAGCTGGCAAAACTCTCCACTTGTCTTCCAATTTACTGTCATCTATTTAGAGATCTCAGTCACAAATATTAATTACTACACACCATTCCAAGCAGGTCTTACTAGTTCTGAATGCGTACATACCCCAGTTGTAGCAAAAGAAGGTGTATGTTCAGACACACACAGCTGTACCTTAGATGATCATTAGTTTACTCTCAGATCTTAGTTTAAAAAACATATTAATTATTTGTATTAATGTATTTGGATACAGATGTATATTTCTTCAACTACCAACAAAGAAGCTATTTATCTGAAGAGGAAAATTTGGAGGGGTTTTTTTTGGGGGGGGACGTAGGGAGGCATAGGATTGTGTATGTTTCACTAACAAAAAAAGTTTGATGTGTCAGTAATTGCATTTATGATGTTTTTAGTACCACCACCTTGTGGTCCAGTTGTGTTATTTGAGGATCTAAAGAACTGGGAGGTGTTAGTGAAACCTTAAAGAACATGTATGGAGGGTCAGTCTAAAAGATTCTTTTATTTAACTTAATGCCAGGAAATGCAGGTTGGTGAAGTCATTGTTTAGTATCCATGTATAGGGTTGCATTGGGGCAGCTAGGTGGTGCAGTAGATAGAGTGCTAGGCTTGGAGTCTGGAAGACTCATCTTCTTGAGTTAAAATCTGGCCTCAAACACTTGCTAGCTGTGTGATCCTGGGTAAGTCACTTAACCTTTTTTGCCTCGGGTTCTCATCTGTAAAGTGAGCTGGAGAAGGAAATGATAAACTATTCCAGTATCTTTGCCAAGAAAACCTCAAATGGCATTGTGAAGAGCCAGACACGACTGAACAAACACAGGGTTGGATTATTGTTTTCCAGAAAAATGCCTCTTGCTGTGATTTTTATACATTTGTAAAGGGAAGTTCTTTTTTAAATGGCAAAAGCTTTAATTTGTAAACAACAAAATTGATTTCTACCCATTTCCCTTTCACAGCAATTGAGTCAGTTTTGGTACAGCGATGAAACAGCATTGCGATTAGCTACTGAAGCTATTATGGCTGCTGGTAAAGGTGGAAGGTAACTTTTAAAAACTTTTTTCACCTCTCAACTCTATTGTCAATAGTAATTTTTCTTAGTGAAAAATTCCCTGTCTTTAGGTTCTTTTTTTTCTTCCATATCTAGACTTTAGAAGGAGTTTTTTAAAAAAATATTTACTGAAGAATTATTTTCTGTATTTTTAAAACTAAAATAGTGGTTTCATAGCTAAATAATATGTTTGTTAGAATTCATAGGAGCCTTTGGATTCTTTTTTTCAGGATACTGGGTTGAAATGAGCAAGACCAAGGGTAGTATCTTTTTGTGTGATGGTACAAACAAAAAGAATAGCCTTTTATATATAGCTATAGACTTGGATGAAACCTTATGACTGTGATTAAGGCAGTTAATTCTGTATCAAATATTATAAATCAAGAAAATAAAAAAATATCTGTTTTTCTCCCAGAGTCACTATTTTTTGTACCTCTAATACAATAATCCAATATCTAATAGTTTTTAATGAAGCAATTTTATCTTTGTTTTTGGTTTTTAACAATCCCATATCTATAATGCAAAAGGGAGTTATTTAGGCTCAGGCATGAAATAGGAGTCACACCAGGGTTTGTGCTAGCTCTGAGACAGATCCTTGAGCAACTTGGACCCAACCCCAGACTACTCAATTTTAAAGAGTAAAGACCAGAAATCTGGCTTTTCTTCCAACTTCTAAGAGGTGGGCTTAAAGCTCTGGGCCCTCTCTATGTACTTATCTGCATTCCTAACTGTAGGGAAAGCCAACCTGGGGTTTAGGAGTAAAGGGATAAGGACATCAATCAATAATTATTTCCTTGTTAATTTTATGCATTTTCAGGGCAGCTAGGTGGCACAGTGGAAAAGGCACCAGCCCTGAATTCAGGAGGACCTGAGTTCAAATCCAGCCTCAGACACTTGACACTTACTAGCTGTGCGACCCTGGGCAAGTCACTTAACCCTCATTGCCCCCCCCCCCCCCCCCCCCCGCCAAATTGTGCGTTTTGCTCACAGTGGTTTCCAAAGTCACAAATTATTTTGTGCAACTAGTCAAATATAGATATGTAACATTCTGACCCTGTTTTATTTGGCAAAAAAAGCAAACTAGAGACAGCCCCCAGTTTTCATAGGCCTGACTTGTATAGGGTGTCCCAAAAGTTTCAGTGCAGTTTTAAGCTTTAATATCTTACTTGGATGTAATACCTATTATAATAATATCTATTTAAATAATAACTATTTAATAACTAGCTATTGTTACATTGACATTAAGCTAATAATAGTTATTAATATACAATTAATAATAGCTATTATATTACTATTAAGCTAATAACAGCTAATATAATATAATCACTATAACAATAGCTATTGATAATGTTATATTAACTATTATACTATAATTATTAATAGCTCTTTTAGCCAAATAAGCTATTAAATTTTAAAACTGAACTGAGACTTTTGGGACACCCTGTATATGTCTCATAAACAAATATACAAATGCCCATCTAGTGGATATTTCTCAAAGGCAGTTAGGTAATGCAATGGATAGAGCCCTGGACATGAAGTCAGGAAGACCTAAGTTCAGTTGTTTCAGTAAGTGTTGCAGACACTTACTAGCTATGTGATCCTGGACAGATCCCTTAGCCCCTATTTGCTTTACTTTCCTCATCTGTAAAATAGAGATAATAGCATCTACCTCCCAGGAGTATCGTAAGGATAAAATGATATAATGTTTGCAAAGTGCTTTACAAACCTTAAAGTGTTATATAAATAATAGGTATTGTTATTATTATTTCCCTAGTACTTATAGGGATTTCTCCTCTTTCCTTACTTAGCTAACCTCATTTAGTCCCAGAACTAATTAGCAGGAAGATATGCAGTGGTTGGGAGGCAGTAGAGAGAAGGAAGAAAAGGAAAAAGTGAGAAGAGGGAAAATTGGCTCTCTGGGATTCTGGTTGCCATTTCTTCTCCATGTCCCACACCCCGCTTTCCTTCCTTGCTACCTTGCCCCCAACAACCTACCCAAGGCCAACATCAGTTATCAGTATTTCTATTAGGAGGGAAGAAGCATGGAAAATTGTTGCAGAATTTCCCTTTGTTGGTTTGGTTTTTTTTTTTGTGGGGCAATGGGGGTTAAGTGACTTGCCCAGGGTCACACAGCTAGTAAGTGTCAAGTGTCTGCGGCAGGATTTGAACTCAGGTACTCCTGAATCCAGGGCCGGTGCTTTATCCACTGCGCCACCTAGCCGCCCCTCCCTTTGTTGTGTTTTTTTTTTTAATCTGAATAGAATTATATTTTCCAACATATACATAAAAACAGAATTTTAACATCAATTTTTAAAAAACTTTGTGTTCCAACTTCTCTTCCCCCCCTCCATTTCCATCCCCTACCCACAAGAACTCAATCAATTCAAAATAAGTTATATATGAGTAGTCATGGAAACATTCCCATATTATCTAGTTGTGAGAGAAAACAGTCAAAAAACCCAGAACTTCAGATTAAGGAATTGTCAAAGAGGAAATGAAAAAAAAATTTTAACATGTGTTTCCATCTGTTTTCAGATACTATCAGTTCTTTCTCTGCAGATGGGCTGCAATCTTCATAAGTCCCTCAGGGTTACATTGGATCATTGCCTTGCTGAAAATAACTACATGCTTCCCAGCAGATCATCCCCCACTATTGCTGTTATTTTGTATACAGTACATTTCAGTCTGCTTTAGCTCATGTAGGTCTCTCCAGGTTTTCCCCATAGCATCCTGTTCATTACAACCTCTATATCAACCTTAAACTTGACAGAGAATCTTCTTCACAAAAGCCCAGTAAAGTAGGTACCATACATTTTGCCATTATAGTCAATCATCATAACTATTTCCCTCCATCCCATTCCCTTCCCATGACATTTACTCTATCTTCTTTTTACCTATTCCTCCTCAGAGGTGCCTTACTTCTGACTATCCTCTCCCTCGCTCTGCACTCCCTTTTTTTCACCCTTCCTTCCTTGTCCTCTTCCTCTCCTATTTTCCTGCAGGGCCAAATAGATTGCTCCTCCCAATTGGGTATGAAAGCTATTCCCTCCATGAGCCCACTCCAATGAGATCAAGGTCCCTGAGCTAATTCTGTGTTCTAAATTTTTCTTCCTCCCTCCCTCCTCAACCCTCCCTATGAGATCAAGCAATTCAGTATGTCATACTGGTGCAGTAATGCAGAACATCTTCATCTTCCTTGAAAGTGTTTTGCTTTTTACTGCTCTTTCCCCCAATCTGCCCTTTCCTCCTGCCCTCCCCCCCCCACCTTTTCTCCCTCCCTCCAGGGCAAAAGTATATTACTATACCTATTTGAGTATGTATGTTAGTCCTTCTTTGGGCCAATTCTCACTCCCCAGGACTCCTTCCCCCTATTCTACTTTCCTCCATAAGCTTTCTTCTTGTTTCCTTCATGTGAAATACCTCTCCCCAGACCATCTCTCCCCTTCTCCCTCCCCCAGTTTATTCCTCCTACACCTCAACCCTATTTTAATGATGTCGTCATGGATTAGCTAGGCGGCACAGTGGACAAAGCACCAGCCCTGGACCCAGGAAGCCCCCCAAGCTCAAATCCAGCCCCAAACATAAGACACCCCTCCCCGTCTGCCCCACAAAGAACAAAACATAAATGCTTTACAGATATCATCCCTTCATATTCAGTTCAGCCTTGTCTTCTGTGAATTTCTTGTGAAGAATTTTTGTTTTGTTTTGTTTTGTTTTTTGGTGAGGCAACCGGGGTCAGGCGACCTGCACAGGGTCACACAGCTATCAGTTGTCAAGTGTCTGAGGTCACACCCAAACTCAGGTTCTCCTGAGTCCAGGGCAGGCGCTCCATCCACTGCACCACCCAGCTGCCCCTGAATTTCTTAGATAGTTCTTATGATTTCAAAGCATTATCTTCCCATGTAGAAATGTAAACAGTTTGATCTTTTAATATCCCTCATGAAGTCTTTTTCCTGTTTACCTTTTTATGCTTCTCCAGGATCTTGTATTTGAAAGTCAAATTTTCTATTCAGTTCAGGTCTTTTCATCACAAATGCTTGAAAGACCTCTTTCTCATTGAAATCCCATTTTTGCCTCTGAAAAATTTATACTCAGTTTTGCTGGTACGTGATTTTTGGCTGAAGTCCCAGTTCCTTTGCCCTTTTGGAATATCATATTCCATGTCCTTCGGTCCTTTAATGTAGAAGCTGCTAGATCTTACTTTATCCTTATTGGAGCTCCACAGTATTTGAATTCCTTTTTTCTAGCTGCTTGCAGTATTTTCTCCTTCACCTGGGAGTTCTGGAATTTGGCTATAATATTCCTGGAGGTTTTCCTTTTGGGATCTCTTTCAGGAGGTGATCGGTGGATTCTTTCAATTTCTATTTTAGCTTCTGCTTCTAGAATATCAGGGCAATTTTCCCTCACAATCTCTTGGAGGATGGTGTCTAAGCTTTTGTTTTGGTCATGGTTTTCAGGTAGTCCAATGATTTTCAAATTATCTCTCCTAGATTTATTTTCTAGGTCAGCTGTTTTTCCAAGGAGATATTTCACACTGCCCTCTATTTTTTCATTCAATTGGATTTGCTTTACTGTGTCGTGGTTTCTCATAAAGTCACTAGCTTCCATTTGTTCAATCCTAATTCTTAGGCAGTTATTTTCATCAGACAGTTTTTTAATCTCCTTTTCCATTTGGCTTTTCAAACTGTTGACTTTTTTCTCATGACTCTCCTTCATCGCTCTCATTTCCCTTTCCATTCTTTCCTCCTTTTTTCTACATCTTCTTTCTATCTCTCCTACTTTCTCTTCAAAGTCCCTTTTGAGAGCTTCCATGGCCTGAGACCAGTTCATATTTTTCTTGGAAACTTTGGATGTTGGAGCTTTGACTCTGTTATTATCTTCTTCTTCTGAGGTTGTATTGTGGCCTACCTTACCCCCAAAGAAGTTTTCAATGGTCTTCTGCTTTCTCTGCCTGCTCATCCTGGCTTACTATTTCTTGGCTTTTAACTCCTTCTGAAAGTGTGGCGCTGCTTCCAGGACACACTGTTCAAGCTACAGCGTGGCCTGGGGGATGGTTGGGCTTCTTCTCAGTCTGCCTGGCCTCGCTTTCATTTGATTTTAAACTCTCCACTGTGGGGTGGGGGGCTGCTTCTCGGCTCTGCTCCTGTTCTCAGCTTCAGAGGGTCCCAGGTATTTTGGGTTGGGGGCGGGGCAGGCTTTAATCTCACCTGGCCTGTTCTCAGGTCTGGAGATAACCTCAGGCCTATTTACTAAGAAACCAACCAGCAAAGCTTTCTGTGGTGTGGTTCTCAGCTTCAGATGAGACTGCTCCCCTGCTCCCCTCCCCCACCTGGGTCTCCTGCCGCTCAGGATTTCTTCCTGGTTGCCCGCTGGGGTGGGACAGTCGAATCCTTCCCCCCAATCCACTGGGACCCCTTCACTTACCACCCCCCCCCCCAGGCCAGCCGTTCAGTCCGACCGCTTGCTCGGTTCCAGAAGACGCTGGTGCTGCAGCCGATTCAGAGGCACTGGGGCAAATTCCTCTGACGGGTGTCTGGTGTGTAGGCCTGATTGTGGGGATAGGCTTTATTTGTGGCCCAGCACGGCCCTCTGAAATCTATCTATAGCTGGAGAAAACTCTCAGCCCGTATTTTTGTGTGTTTTTCTGCCCCAAGGGTTCTTTTATTGCTATTTTTGGGGTTATTGTATCAGGAGCCCCGTGAGCTTAATGTCTTTCCCCCGCCATCTTGCTTAATCCCCTCCTTTTGTTGTTGATAAAAATTGGCTATATTTTAGACTTAGCTACAGTATCCTAAACTCCCTCCTTCTGGCACTTGAAATTCTATCAGTAAAAAGGGAACCAGAGAAAATAAGTGAAGCTGTTAACCCCAATCCAGGAAAAGTATGAACATTTTTTAGTTCAGTATCCCTCTGTCATCTTAGCCTTAGTGGGAAGTCCAGGGAAGGTGGACAGGTAGGCTTTGAAATAGGAGGGCCAATCTGATACTTACAGGGAACAGCTGTGGAGGAAGCAGGCTCTTCTGGGATAGTAGTATCTGTCATTTAGGCCATGTGACTTCTAGAAGGAAACTAGGCTCAGATACTGACCTGGAACTGGAACAAGTGGTGAAGCATAGCTAAGAGACAGAAGGAAAGGCATCTGAACAACTGACAAATAAATTTGCTTTAGGCAAAATGACCGAGACTGAGATCAAAGCCACTGAGGGTGAAGGAGGCTTCTGGAGAATCCATGCGAGAAAGGCCAAAGGCTATGGGAGGACACTGTCGGGGAGCTGGGTCATAGGGTTGTAGTACCAGAAGGGACTTTAGAGATTCTGTTCAGTTTAGTTATTTAACAAAGGGTAAGGGGTGGTGCTTATGAGAGATCAGAGCCTCTGAGCCTTCCACGGCTCCATGGGCCGACTCAGAGGTCCTGCACTCAACTTGTAAGACAGTTCTAGCAGCCTTGTCCTGAATATACCTCAGGCGAGAAGCCTAAGAGTTTGGGACAACAGCCAACCAGGATTGAGGTCAGGCTGACTCCAGAGAGAAGAAATAAAAGAGTGAGGTCAGTGGATATTAAGGGAGCTAAGAAAGACCAAGGTTTAACTCCTTTTGTGTGTTCACTGAAAACCAATGCTAAGCACTTCACTCCTATATGTTTTTTAAGACTTAAAACTTTTGTAACTTTCTCTTTCTGTATCCTAGGATAAACCCTTTTACTGTAATTACTAGCATTAAAACCCATGAAAAATGTGAACAAGGTTATGTGCTTATAGAAGAAATTACAGAGGGGGCAGCTAGATGGCACAGTGGATAAAGCACTGGCCCTGGATTCAGGAGGACCTGAGTTCAAATACAGCCTCAGACACTTGACACTTACTAGCTGTGTGATCCTGGGCAAGTCACTTAACCCCAATTGCCTCACCCCCCCCCCCCAAAAAAAAAGAAGAAATTACAGAGTAGAGAAGTTTGGAATTTATGACCCATTCTGAAGTTTGGGGTGCATAGTTCACAGGACAGAAAGGGGTGGTGGTGATACTAAGTGAAAAACATGGAGGAAAGGGAAGCATTAGAAGATCTCCAGGTTTAAAAAGCGAGAGCACACAGAGAAAATCAGCAGGGTTCTGTTGGATTAACATTCAAGCAAATGGCCTCCTGGGGTAGGGCAGAGCACATGGGATCAACTCCCATCTCAGATACTTACTAGCTGTGAGACCCTGGGCAAGTCACTCTGCCTCTCTGTGCCTCAGTTTCCTCATCTCTAAAATGAGGGAGTTGGACTTAATGGCCTCTAAGGTCACTTCTAGCTCTATGACACATGCAGAAGGCTATACTCTCACCTTCCCTCTTTCACCTCTTCACCGTCATTCCTAGTTTTATCTCTTAACCTGTGTGAGCCTGATTTTCCTGATCTGTAAAGTGTAAGTAACAACAGCACTTATTTCACAAGGTTGTTATGAGGATCTGATGAGGTTTTATGTGTACATTGTGTGTATGTGTGTGTAAAGTCACTGTTCTCCTGTGCCCCTTTTAGCCTCTGTTTTTGTTATTGCTCAGAATTTTCTCCCTCTCTCAAGAGTGACATAATAATTAGGTTCTCTACTTTGGGTACGTTAAATTGAAAAGATTTTTGTGGACAGGCCTAAAGAACTTAATCATGCCTATAACAGTTGTATGGAAGAATACATTTCAAGTTACAGATAATCAGCTTACAAAACAGACTTTTAGAATCCAATATATTGGCAAGCATGAGTACAGGTAGGGATGGCTGTTTTCTGGATAGCAGATTTTTTAAACTTTATAACCAAAGGTTCCAAATCATTTGTGCACATTGATTCATAAGTTAGAAAGTTGTTGGGGTACCTTATTGGAAACTTGGAATTATGGTAGAGTTCTTTTTTCAAAATTATGAAGATTTAAAGAATAAAAACAGTTGTTCAATTTGGGGTTTTATATATACTTGAAATAAATAGGAAAGGACTAACATGGAAACAATAGGGAGATTTTAGCTTTTGTGCCATTTACAGCAGGGGTTTTTCACAATATGTTCCTGATGTTTTAAGTTGTTGGTTGTTATTAGCCACTTTATATATATTTTCAGACCTCAACATTATTGCAGATTTTAATACCATATTCTCTCAATATTAGGTAGTATCAAGTGTTACAAATAGTACTTTTTAAACTACAACTGCTGGTGGTTTCACTGTCTTTTGTCTTTTATATAATCGAATGGAAGCATACACTCATAGGAAGCTAGAGTAAGGGCATCTTCTGAAAAAAAAAGGCTTGATGATCAACAGAATTGACTACATTAGTAACAAAACTAGCAGAAATCATATGAATATCTCAGTCAATTCAGTAAAAGCTTTTGACAAAAAGCTTTGGCCGATTCCTATTAAAAACACTAGAGACACACATACACAAAAACACTAGCGAGCATAGGAATCAATGGAGCTTTCCTTAAAATGATAAGTAGTATCTATCTAAAACCATCAACAAGCACTATATGCATTGGGGAAAAGTTAGGGGCATGCCCAGTAAGATCAAGGGTGAAACAGGGATGTGCATTATCACCTCTATTATTCAATATTGTACTAGAAATGTTAGCTATAGCAATTAGAGAAGAAAAAGAAATTGAAGGAATTAGAATAGGCAAGGAGGAAACAAAACTATCACTTTGGAGATGATATGATGTTATACTTAGAGAATCCTAGAGAATCCACTAAAAAACTACTTTAAACAATTAACAACTTTAGCAAAGTAGCAGGATATAAAGTAAATCCACATAACAAAGCCCATCAGCAAGAGATAGAAAGAGAAATTCCATTCAAAATAAGTGTAGACAAACCAAAATATTTGGGAGTCTACCTGCCAAGACAAACCCAGGAACTCTGTGAAAACAACTACAAAACACTTCACACAAATAAAATCAGGTCTAAATAATTGGAAAAATATCAATTGCTCATGAATAGGCCAAGCCAATGTAATAAAAATGACAATTCTACCTAAATTAATTTAGTTATTCGATACCATACCGATCAGACTACCCAAAAAGTATTTTATAGAGCTAGAAAAAATAATAACAAAATTCATCTGGAAGAAAAAGAGGTCAAGAATATCAAGGGAATTAATGAAAAAAATGCACAGGAAGGTGGGCTTACCATACCAAATCTAAAATTATATTATAAAGCAGCAGTCATCAAAACTATTTGGTACTGAGGGCGGCTAGATGGCGCAGTGGATAGAGCACCGGCCCTGGATTCAGGAGTACCTGAGTTCAAATCTGGCCTCAGACACTTAACACTTACTAGCTGTGTGACCCTGGGCAAGTCACTTAACCCCAATTGCCTCACTAAAAAAAAAAACAAAAAAAAAACTATTTGGTACTGGCTAAGAAATACAGTGGTGGATAAGTGGAATAGGTTAGACACACTAGACAAAGTAGTAGATGACTATAGTCATCTACTATTTGATAAACTCAAAAACTCCAGCTTCTGGAATAAAAATTCGGTATTTAACCCACAAAAAAAGGCTCAATGGAAATCCCAGCCATTGTTCTTTCTTTTTTTTTGGCAGGGCAATGAGAGTTAAGTGACTTGCCCAGGGTCACATAGCTAGTATCAAATGTCTGAGGCCAGATTTCAACTCAGGTTCTTCTGAATCCAGGGCCAGTGCTTTATCCACTGTGCCATCTAGCTGCCCCCACCCCCTTTTTCTTTTTGCTAAGCCATTGTTCTTAATAGATGTTTGATAGTCTCGGTTTACTTTAGGAAACCCTTTATGAATTTGTTCATTCTCTACTTCCAGGATAGCATGTGTCAGTGCCCCCAGTGTTTACCAGAAATTGAGAGAGTTGAATAGTGAAGACTTTTCAGTGTGTATCTTGGAATATGACAAAAGATTTGCTGTATATGGAGAGGAATTCATCTACTATGATTACAACAATCCTTTAAGTTTGCCTGAAAAGCTTACTCCACATAGTTTTGACATTGTTATTGCTGATCCACCTTACCTTTCTGAAGAATGTCTCAGAAAAACAGCAGAAACTATCAAGTATCTAACACAAGGAAAGATTCTGCTTTGCACAGGTATTGTATGTCTCCAGGCCTTTCAGTTTCTTCAAAATATTTTATGATTTCTCATAATTATCTTATTAAAACTGATGATAATACATTTTTATGTATGTACAGGAGTTACTAGATTAATTTAAAATGGTTTTATAAAGCTTTGAAGTGCTATAAAAATGTACACTTACACATGTTCCTAGTATTTGTGTTCTGAGATTTGTCAGTATCCTGGAGCTTTGAACAAAATAAGTGGCTATTAATCTTCTCAATATAATATGGTTTTGATTGACCCCCTCCCCCCAGTATCCCTGGGTACATACACCATCATTACTTCCTATTTTCCCATATTCACTGACTGCTTCTTATTCTGTTCTTTCTGGAATAATTTTCTTAGCCAAATACTTTAGCCTTCATTCATATAATATCTAATGCTGTTGAGGTGTAATTTCATTGTCCTTACTCCAGTTTTGCCAACCATGAAATGGTGAACTTAGATCCTCCAGGTATGTATATGTACTTCTGTTACAAAGGCAATTTTTCTGTATAATAGAATTATACCCTTCTAAGTTGATGGTGTATATTTATGAATAAATACCAAATGTTGATTGTTTTTAGTCACGTAATATAAAATCAAATATCTTTTTTAAATAATATTTTCTTTTTCCCCAGTTATATGTAAAAGCAATTTTAAACATTCATCGTTTTTCTTTTTGTTTTTTTAGTTTTTAGTTCCAAATTCTGTCCTTCCCTCTCTCCTCCTTCCTTGAGAAAGTAAGCAATCTGATATGGGTTATACATGTGCAATCATTAAAACATTTCCATATCAAATGTCTTTCTTAAGTCCATCTGTTTCTTCCCTTTGTCACCCTTAGTTTGAAACCAAATTGATCTAATAAGGACATGGTATTTGCTACCCATACCTTTTGTTCTTCTAGGTGACTACAAATTGACTGATGAATATCCCTGAAGATATTAAAACAAAGTTGAGGTTACTGCTCTATAACTTTCAAGATTGCTCTTTTCTCATTTAAAAAAGCCTAGCCATATTTCTTCTTTTCTAATTTTAAATGACTCCTTGTAAACTTTTCAAACTATCAGTTTATTGTGTCCCTCCTATGTGCAAGGCATTATGCCAGAATTAGAGAGGGAATCAAGGAAGAGTAAAATAGTCCCTATCCTCCAGGTGCTCATAGGCAGATAAATACATAAATATAAATTACCACTGTACAGTGTAAAATGTTCCATGTGTATAGAAGAGGTACCAAGTGCATGAGAGGTGTGTGTGCCTCTGATGCCTCTCCCCATATTCAAAGAGTGGGAGATAGCACTGTACCTGGCAAAATAGAGCCCAAAGTGGAAGTCCATTGTCACTTGAAGACACTCTAAATAATTAACAAATGCCGTTTGTATGTCAGAAGTGGTGACTTCTAGAAGGTGAGGTAGAGAGCTGTAGAAAGGCCAGGGACAACAGGACAAGAACATGCCTGGAGGTTACTTTTTGTGTGAATATACAAATTATTCTTCAAATTTCTGTTAATACTAATTCATTTTTCCTCTTTTTTAGCCTGTGAAAAATAGTAGCCCTCTGCTGCTTTCTAAGAAAATACAGTCTGTACACCATCCATTACAATACATTTTTAGCTACTCTAATTGCCAAAATTGAATACAAAAAATATGAATTTTTTGCTACTGAAAACAGATAGTTCTAGACTGAGTTGGAATTAGGGGTGAGTAGGGTGCCACCTAGTGTTAAACATTGAGGGAGGTCACCAAAAAATGAGACTTGTTAATTGTATATTTTGTAAGTACATAAAGGTTTAATACTAGGAAATTCTGTTGTCTATGGTATGTAGATATTTATTTTTTGAGAAATAAAACCACACGTTAACTATTAAGATTAATAAGTAGTAGAGTCATCCAGTTCTAAAGCTTGGACAATCTAATTCAAAACCATTCTTTCCTTTGAGTGTAAGCTTCAATTGTGCAAAAACAAGGACTGTATCTTATACTATTTTTTGTAGCCCCTGTTTAACAGTGTTGGACACACATACAGTCTCTGTGCTCTGAGGAAATACCTGTTAATTGATTCTGATTGATATTATTCTCATTTTGTCAGGTGCCATCATGGAGAAAGAAGCAACAGAACTTCTTGGAGTGAAGATGTGCAAATTTATTCCAAAACACAGTCGAAATTTGGCAAATGAGTTTCGATGTTATGTTAATTATGATTCTGGACTGAATTCTGAAGTTAGCTGTTCATAGCACTATAATGCAAGAGAATGTCCTCAATAAAATTATATTCTATTTCTTTTAACCGATTCCTAATACTCCTACTAAACAGGCATCTCCACCGTTATATTTGCTGGTCTAGATTTGAATATAGAAAGATCTTGTCATCTCTTAATTTTATGAACTATATTTATAATGGTATTTGTTTTCTAAAAATTCTTCACCAACTTGAAGTCATTATGGGTTAATTCTTTGTGCCTATGCAGTGAGAGCCCAGGGCTTTTCATTTCTAAGAAGCATCCTGTCAGCTCCATTCTAGTACAATTCAAGTTGAGGATGGCATTAGGTAAAAGAATAGTTCTTTCTTCTTTCTTTTAGGTTTTGTAGAACAGAAGGAGACTAGGTCAGTCTGAATTGGCTAGAATCTGATTCATGTAAATTGCAATGCAATTTATTCCTTTTTTTGTTTTTGTTTTGGCTTTTTTTGTGGGGTGATGAGGATTAAATGACTTGCCCAGAGTCACACAGCTAGTAAGTGTCAAGTGTCTGAGGCCAGATTTGAATTCAGGTCCTCCTGAATCCAGGTCTGGTGCTCTATCCACTATGCCACCTGGGTTCCCCTAATTTTATTCCTTTGAAGAAAGAAGTGAATTTTTTTAAGTTGTCAGTGTTGGTGATATCATGATAGGAATTACCATATGCTTATAAGCACATTGGAGTTTGCTAAAAAAAAAAATGCTTGAAAATCTTGTTCTCTCCTATGTAGGCTAAAGACTTACCTTATAATTTTTTAAGATTTTGTAATAGGGAGCAGGGCTTCCCATTTACTCATTCCTGAAAGCAAGCTTACTCTTATTGCACATGGGTATGTAACAGATAGAATAGAGTAGGAATTGGAATAAGGACTCCCAGAGTTATAAAGGTTATATCTCCCCTTCTGGGCTCTGGGGAATATACCCTGAGGAATTGAGGATTTCTTTTCAATGCTATTAGCTCAAGCCCCCATTCCAATATGTTCTCCCAAATGTGAATTGCCAGTGATTAGCACCCCAACATCAGTTAACCAATTAACATTGTAGTTTTTATAAAGGAATTTTTTACTGAGAAAATATTACAAGAACAAAAATATATTTTTCCCCAACACCAAAGAACATGGAACACACTTACATTGATGCTGTCCTTGAGAAGAAAGGGCTCAAATTTAAAGTGGTTGGTACAATGCATTCACCCCATGAAGTGCATTTCTTAATGTGAAATAATGAATGGTCAAAGTTGCTCTTACTCAGAAACATTAGCTACTTAGGGTTGAGCTATTTACTGGGCTCAGTTATCCAAAAATTCTGGCATGGACTCCTATCACTGGACCTCATATGGCTTACTCTTCCAAACTTCCTCAACTTTCAGGGTCACGGCCTAGTCCCTTCTATCTCTGATACTCTTTCATCTATGACAGAAAAGAACAGACCCAAAAGATCCAGAAGCAACAGCAGAACCATGTGCTTATGGCTTCAGTCAACCCAGAGGGGATGATAAGCTAACTCTTTCCCTCTCTCCCTACCCAAAGGCTTACTTAACACAATCCTTTCCTCCTCACTCAAATATAGCCAACTTGGTTCTAGCCCAGCAACAATCTAGAAAAACACATACTGAGTGCAACAGAACTATTATTCTTGTGCCTGCTCTGATGTTGGAGCAAGGCCTTTCCACTCATTATGCATGCATGAAAGTAGGCTTATCTAGCTTGCACAAGAGTGTGCAGCAGGTATAACACTGTACATGATTGAAGGATGGGACTTCCATTGGCTAATCCCCTTTACAAAAAAGCAAAATGAAAAGATTGCTAGACTCAGATTCTGAGGACCTGAGCATTAATCCCTGCTCTGTCATTTGTTAATTCTGTGTAATTGGACAAGCCGCTTAAACTCTCTAGGACTCAGTTGCATTACCTGTAAAATGAAGAGGTTGGATTAAATCACCTTATTATAAGGTCTCTTCTAGCCTTTAAATGTATGATCCTAAAATTCCTCACCAATAGTTATTCTATATTGCATATTGTCCTAGTAGCAATAAGGAGTCACTGAAGATTTTTGAGTAGGGAAATGATATGGTCAGATAGGTGTTTTAGGAATAGCAATTTGGCAGTTGTGTGGCAGATGGATTGCTTTGAAGCAGGAGAGATTCAAAAAAGGAGATTATTGCAAAACTCTAGTGTGACATCTAAAAAGTTCAAGAGATAATTTCTGGGTAATTTAATCATTTTATTAATAAGGCTAGCATGTTTATTAATAAAAAGAGGTCAGTGGCACTCTTGAATGCCAAAGAGTTTTCTCATGGTAGTAGGGTCACAGTTTATATGCCCTTGGAAGAGCAGGTGTTCATGAGGGTGGCAATCAATTTTGATTGGCTAACAATGAGAAAATGAATATTATAATGAGAGGTGGGTTATATTAAAATGAGGATCTTGAAGATGTGACTTGGACCACTTAAGTCTTGGTCAAAGAGACTTATCGTTTTCCGTATCATCTGTCTGACAAAAGGGAGAATCCACATTTTCCCAGAGCTGTCTAAGTAAACATAACAAGCAGGAATCTATTCCTTGGCCCAAATTTTGAATTTCTTTTATTGTCTTTTGATTATATCTTAGCTTAGGTAAGTCTCTAAGATTTTCCACTGGTTGATTTCCAGATGAAGAAGTAGAAAAGGAGAAAAACCTTGGTCCTGATTCAATAATTAGTTATTAATACAAGAGGGAAATAATAATTTCTTTACCAGGTAACACAATTAGGACCTGATCAAAGGTAAGAGAGAGGTAATGATAAATGAGCAAATCACCTATTTAAAGACTTGACTTAAATAAGATAACATGTACAGTACTTTTCAAACCTTAAAGTACTATATAAATGGTAGCTATTATTATTATTAATCAAACCCTTTCATTTTGCAGGTGAGGACAGTGAGGCCCATTGTCCAAGCTCACACAAGTAATAAATGGCAGGTTGAGGATTCAGAACCAGGTCCTCTAGGTCCAGAACTCTTCCCGCTGTACCACAAGATAGAGAGGTTAGATTTGGCAAGGAGGGTCACAGACCCCTTAGATTAGCATTTTAAAGGCCATTCACAATTTGACTTTCCAGTCTTATCTAACATGATCCCCTTTTATACTTTTTATGCTCAAACAAACTGGATTACTCGGTGCCTTCTAAACTCGTCTTCCAATTTCCCATTTCAATGAAATAGGGCAAGTCATCCCTTATGCCTAGAAATTAGTTCCTCTTCATCTCTGCCTTTTGATAGGCTCTGTTTGGGTTTCATCTTCTCCATGAAGCACTCCCTTATGCACCTCCCTGAAAGTTAGCTCTACTAAAATTTTCTAATTGCAGTTTGCTTGAATCTCTCCTATGTCCTTAGCACATTTTACCCTGATTAATGCTTTTCTGGGTGTGTTTTATTCCCACATAGTAGATAGATTTTAAGCTCCTTGAGGTAAGTGATTGTGTCATTTATCATTTTCATAACCTAGGACAGGGCCTTAAATATAGTAGGTATTTAATAAATATGAACTGAAATTATCCAAATTGTTGTAGTGAAAAGAGTTGTTGAATAACTGTTCTTATATAGTGCTGACGTTTGCAAAGCATCTGGCACATTGTAACCAGATGAGGAAAATGCTATTATTTTGCCCATTTTGCAGATAAGGAAGCCAAGGCTGAGAGGGTTTAAGTCACATAGCTAGTAAGTGTCTGAGATAAGATTCTAACCTAGATCATCCCTACTCCAAGCCCAGTGTTTTGTCTATTTCATTATAGGGAGGGGAAGGGAATAAGGATTTATATAGCAACTACTAGGTGTCATACATTGTGCTAAGCACTTCTTAAAATATCATCTCTATTATTATTATTATTATTTTAATTTTTAGTGAGGCAATTGGGGTTAAGTGACTTGCCCAGGGTCACACAGCTAGTAAGTGTTAAGTGTCTGAGGTCGGATTTGAACTCAGGTACTCCTGACTCCAGGGCTGGTGCTCTATCCACTGCGCCTCCTAGCTGCCCCAAGAAGCAGTTTTTTTGTTTTGTTTTGTTTTGTTTTTAGGGCAATGGAGTTTAAGTGACTTGCCCAGAGTCACACAGCTAGTAAGTGTCTGAGGCTGGGTTTGAACTCAGGTCCTCCTGAATCTAAGGCTAGTGCCTTATCCACTGCGCCACCTAGCTGCCCCCTCAATTAATCTTCACAACTCTGGGAAGTAGGTGCTGTTATTATCCCCATTTTACAGTTGATGAAACTGAGAGAAACAGGTTAATGGTTTTGCCCAGGAGTATATGAGGCTGGATTTGAACACAGATCTTCCTTACTCCAAGCCCAGTACTCTATCCACTGCACCACCAGCTGTTTCTGCTTCAAAGTGTAAGTAACCCTATAATATGCATTTTAGCCAACAGTATAGTTTCAACATGTCCAACCCAACATTCTACCAGAAGCATAGAGTGTTTTATAAATCCATTGTTATTTTATACATACACAGATACAGTTAACTTTCATTATTTTGGGACACCATATTTGAGCAATTTGTAGAATGATCAAAGTTCCTCCCTTATCCTTTTTGATTCAGTGCTTAAGACATCTTTACCACAAGGTAAACAGAGGCAGACAAACTCATTCAAATCTTTTTCTATTAGTGAACTAACCCTGAAAGCAAGAGAAACTTGGGTTTTAATCTTGTCTCTGAGCATAGTTGTGTGATCTTGAACAAAGTTACCCTCTGAACCTCAATTTCTTTTTTTCTTTTTTTTTTTGAGGGGCAATGGGGATTAAGTGATTTGCCCAGGGTCACACACAGCTAGTAAATGTCAATCAGGGCCGGTGCTTTATCCACTATGCCACCTAGCTGCCCCTGAACCTCAATTTCAAATCCATAAAATGGGGATAATAATACCTCACAGGTCTAGTTACCAGAATTGTTTAAAAGATTGAAGATAATTTATGTAAAGAACTTTGAATACCTTCAATATATAAATATTAGTTATCCAAATATTTCAAATACCTTTGAACACCTTTAATACTTAGGATTTTTAAGAGAACAGAAGTTTGCTCCTACGATACGATATAGTACCACCTAGCTCTCTTATAATCTATATATTACCATCATTAAATGCTATTCCCTAAATTCCTCTTAATTTTATTTTATTTTATTTTTTTTTTAGTGAGGCAGTTGGGGTTAAGTGACCTGCCCAGGGTCACACAGCTAGTAAGTGTTAAGTGTCTGAGGCCAGATTTGAACTCAGGTCCTCCTGACTCCAGGGCCAGTGCTCTATCCACTGTGCCACCTAGCTGCCCCTTAATTTGATTTTTAAAAGAAACAATTATTTCTGCCACAGATCTGTCACCCTTTTCATTATAAAAATATAATTCCAGTTTAAATAGCCTCTCTAGCAGTAAGACTTTGCCTGTTGTTAATGTGTCCTCAAGAAAACATGGAAAATCTTGATATTGATAATTAAATGTCATTGAAGGAGTCTGTGAGAGTCCCTGAAAGAAGACTAGCAAATTCTTTCCTAAAGAGACTTGGACAGTTAAACACTCAAGTCAGAAAGTCTGTGAGAGATTGACAGTTAAGTACCAATGGCAAAGAGTGTGTGCAGAGTTAACTGTCATCTTTGAGATCGTCCGAAGAGACATTTCAGAGAACAGAGTTTAGCTGCATTTTTAGAGAAGAACCTGAATGACTGTCTCAGTCCTAATGAAAACAGAACTAAGTTAACTCTTACTCTGTGGACAAGACATTGAGTCTCCCTGGGCTTCAGTCTCTGTAAAAATAAGACGAGTGAACCATTTAACTTAAAAGGCCTTTTTTTTTTTAAGCTTTAACATTCTGTGGCTTTAAATTCCCACAGAAGGATCTCACAGAAGTAAACTTTAAAGGAATCTTTTTTGTTGTGGGAGTATCACTAAAAATCAGCTTCCAAACCAACATTGTAGGAATGTAAGAAAATTTAAATTTGTACATATGTATGTTTACTGTAAATATAAAATATCAATGGCTTCTGAGCTTGTTTAATTCAGATTACTACATAGGCTACAATATGACAAATGCAGCTTTAAAGGAGGAGTTGCTTCTAAAGGGTATAATACTGTCACCCAGGAATGATAATTATGGAGAACAGTGTAGGCTGTTGGCCCCTATTATCCCTAGTTCCACAGACAGATGCAGTCCAATCTAAGGCCCCATGTCACTCAAAACTCAGACTTATCTAGAGTTTTCAGACAAGAAGCTGACATGATACTAATAGGGGACTTCCCTATCACCAGAAAGGCAAAGCAGTGAGGTGGTCTGCCCCACTAGAATTAGGGTCGCTGAATTTCCTAATAAGGAATGAGGGGCTGGGAGGGAGGAAATAACTTTCACAGCAGCACAACATAAAAACAGCTGGAATGGAGAAGATACCAGGTCTCCAAGTCAGTTAAACCTTAGTATACATGTATCCTGGGGGCTGGGGCCAAATCATTTCACAACAAAAGGGAAGTCAAGACCATTATGAAAAGATTATTCCCTTTTCTCTTCAATGAAAAAAATTAGGCAAGTTAAATCCAGAGCTAAATGAACATTACCACAGCCAACACATCCTTCATTTATTAGTATCAAAGCATTGATTAAACAAGATTTCTAACCTTTATAATTATGATGTATATCAGATGATTCTCAACCTTAAAATGTAGCCTGAAGCTTTATTGCTCATTTCATCCATTACTAGAAACTGTTTGGCTTCCCTTGTCCCCCTTTTCTGTTAATTTCTTGATCCCTCAAAATTAGGCCAATGCTGGGTTTGTTTAATGTGAATTGGTAAAGTCCATCATATTCCATTTACCTAACCTTTCTTCATATGCTTGCTTATAACCCAGAGAAACTACCTTTTAGTTCTTTTCTACTGATATTTTATAGCTAACACCTAGTATTAGAATACTCCTTCTGTAACCAGCTTGGCCTGTCAGGGGCATTGTACATCAGCCTTTGGGGGAGGGTAACTAACTACCTGCTGGCCGGGCAGTATACTCAACATTCCACAAGTTCCTAGACCCTTGCCAGTGATCTTGGGGTGAAATGAATTCCTAGAAAGGAGGATGTGAGAAAGTCTTCACAAGTGTGAACTGAAAGAAACTATATTGACTGTTTCTGGAGAATCATTAAAACTAACAAGGCAGCATGGAATTGGGCAGAGTGATAGGCTTGACAAAGGAAGGCAGCTATTTTAAGCATGAATCAGGGACTTAATTGAACCTGCATTGTTGACCCAGTGTGAGCCTGGAGGATGACATAGTGGCTCTTCTCACCCCTCTCTCTCCCCAGGGAGAATTCACACTTCCCATTTTGCTAGTCACTTCCTTCTTATACTATTTCTCTTGTCCCTCCCAGGTTGTTTGAAAAATAATGGGGTTTGGAAGATTTCCTCCCCCCAAAAGCTTACTTTCAGTCTTAACCTTTAATAAAGATCATTTCCTGGGATAGCTAGGTGGTGCAGTGGATAAAGCACCTGCCCTGGATTCAGGAGGGTCTGAGTTCAAATATGACCTCAGACACTTGACACTTACTAGCTGTGTGACCCTAGGCAAGTCACTTAGCCCTCATTTCCCCACTAAATAAATAATAAAGATCATTTGCCAAAAACAAAACAACAAAAAAACAAGTTGTTTGTTAGATCATTTAAGTGCATATAGATATAAGGAGAAGGGAGGAATTTCCTCTTTCAAAGAGAAAAACTAAAACAAAACAAAACAAAAAACCCAAAGAGAAAAACTATTTTACTCATCAAAGGTATGCTGAGGAGTAGAGCCTGCACACATAAAGGCAGGGAGAGAGGTGTTATATTTTGTAAGCCAACCAGAAGTATCCCAAACCGATATAAAGATACCCCTAGATAATTGCCAGCTCAGAAAATGGCTCACTCACTGTATTAGTGAAAGTTGTTGCCATTTAACTGTGAAAGATTTGGGTGGCAGGCTGCCCTGCACGTTTCATATAGCTATTGCCTAGGGGAAAGGATGTAAGTAAAGATGTTACCAGCATGAATGGTGATCTTCATAACAATGCTACCATAGCAATATGGCAATGCTGCTTGAACGTGCTCACAAGCTCTCCCAGGTGGCTAGACATTTATTACATACCAAGATTTGTTTTCTAGATGCATGGGATCGTCTGAATCATATAAATGTATAAACCCAATTTTATTTTATACATATATGCATATAGCTAATTTTCATTATTCTAAGACCTTTCTTTCAATTAGTAGTTTGAGCTAAGCCCCTCACTTATGATTTTCCATCATTTAACTGCTTGTGAACATCTTCACTAGAAAATGGACCAAGGACTCAAGATTCCGTGTTGGGTTGGGAAGGTCGAAACTATAGCATTGACTAAAATGAGTTTTTAAGATTGTCTGCTCCTTCAAGATAATCCGTAAACAAAACACAAAGATTATATTTTCTTTATCTTTGTATCCTTCTCGTGCTTAACATAGTCTATTGCTATGTAGATATTTAGCAATTTTTTATTGAATGAATATGTAAATTTCAATTATTTTAGTGCTTTAATTTCTTGTTCCTGAGTTTGATTCTTAGAGTTGGATATTATGACTTTAATTCCAATTCCTGAGATCCTGTGATTCTGTGAAATTTGCTCCCTATTACCATAAGTAAGTGAAAATTAGTGGTATGTGCAAAAAACCACATATATGTCTGGCATACCAAATACCCAATGGAATAAGGCTAATTTTTGTTGCTGAAAGTAAAACAATGAAGAGATAAGGAAATTGCCCTTCATTCTACCTGACTCTAGAACACATTAAATGGAAAGTCACACAGTACCCACTTTAATAGTCATACTGAAACATAAAAAAGAATGGTCATAATATTACTGCTCAGCTGGTAAGCATTGACTTGAGTAATAAATCTCTAAGAAGTCTCACTATGGGAACTGCCATCTTCATCATTAGCTCTAACTATTACTCTCTTCAGGATTCACTGTAAAATACAATTCTGAGTCTCTTAACAGTGTCATCAAACTTTCCAACACCAAATCAAAATGCAGTTATAGTATCCCTTAATTCCCTTCAAACTTGGTGTAGCTGTTTTAGGTCATCTATTATGCAACTGTTAATATTTTGCAACTCATGGTCTAAGCACCTAACCAAAATACTTTTATTCTTTCTTTGCCAGACCATACAAAACACACATAAATCCAATGGTAAAAGCATTTAATGAGAACATGAAACAATGGAAATAACAAGGAAGGAAATAAAGTTTTATATATATATATAATATATGTGTATATATATTCTCTATACCCATACATAGAATGCAATTTCATACATCTTTCAAGATGAGAAGGTGGGATAGAAACCTGAAAAAAGCTTATGAGCTACCTATTGGGGAAACTGACCCTCAGAGTGAGAAAACTGTCAATGGGTCTTTGTCTCCTTTCAGTATGGCCTCAGTGGCCAGAATGAGGATAAGCTAACCTTTTGGGGAGGCAGCCTAAAGGGCTTCAGCTTGGCTCTTGGGACATCTGAATTCTGCCTGGAATTTTTTCCATTTCTGCTCCTTCCCAGCTCTGGCAGAATTTCTGCTAGTCCATCTCCAAGTCTGTATTTCTTCTCACTGCTCAGAGAAATCACCAACCTGAACTTGCTAGGCTCCCAGTGGTCTTTTTGATCTCCTTGCTATGAAGCTTAACATCTTAACCATTTTCCCATTTCAATCACTGCCCCAAATTTCTGGCAGTTTTTTTAACTCCCACTTTGAAAAGAATGTTCCAATAAAGAGAGCCCTTCAATTGGTGTTGTCACCATACTCTATGGTAAGATGGACAGATGGGAAATGTAATCCAGAGAATTTCTTTCCAAGAACAATGCTCTCTTGGCCCCAAGAATTGTGAGAAATTAAATCCTAGGAGCATGCCCATTACAGAGTCCTATAACAGACTGTGCAGTTGAAAACAGTAGATGAATATGAATCATGGGTTCATTCCGATATGTAAAGCATTTCAATCCAAAATACAAAAACAGCATCAGCTTTTGTCTGAAAAAAAGAATAGTTGCAACATTGACATTAATTGTAGATTAGTCTAAATGAAAAGAAGGACCCACCCCCACCTTACCCCTCCCCAGTTCATTTTGTTGTTTTGTGGCTTAACTTGTGGCCTGGTGAAATCCTTCCAGTTTTACCATGCTATGGAAGCCTTTTAGGATGAACAGGATTTTCATTTACTTTTAATTTCCTGATTCTGTGCAAGGATAAAAAAGTCAAGAGAGAAACTGATGAGTTCTCCTAGAGTTCAGTTCGTTGTGGGCTTGTCATTCGGGTTCAGCAATAGCTTCATTCCCTGCTTGTCAATGCTGGAGTTCAGGCTCTCTGACTCCTTTTCTTGTTCTGGAACACATGTGCACCCAACTGGAATAGTCACATAATCTTCTGTGTAGACATAGCGCCCCCCAGCACAAGCTGAGGTGCGGCGCAGAATGACTGTGGGCATGTATACGGGAGTACTACGGAAATTAAAGTTTTCCTCTCCATATAGTCCTGTCAGACAACCCTTGCACAGACAATATGCTTCAGGCATGTATTTGGGATACCTTGTGGGATCATAGGAGATCCTACATGGGAAAAGAAAAAAAACACAAAAATAAATTAAGTAACAGATTTAGCAAGTGCTTTTTGACCATCTGGAGGACATTACCAATTAAGAATGACCATTAGCATTTGTAATCTGTTTGGTGTTTTTTTAATGGCCAGGAGAAATAGCGGCCAATGAATCTATCATGCTTCATATTTGTTGCGTGAAAAAGACAAGCATTGACACCATTTTTGTTAAATAGATCAGTAACTTTGAAAGGCCTGACAGTTATTTTAGGGTACAGTTTTAGTTAGCATGCACACATACTCCAACCTAAGCTAGCAAATCATGCTAAATATAACAAATCACTTGCCTTTCATGAAATTTTAAAGGGCAGAAGAAGATGGAAATTGTACATATTGTTTACCTGAACCTTTGGGCTTCTAGAACTATTTTCCTGTATTCTTGTTTTTAAAAAATTTTTATAGTTTACTAATCAGTCTGTATACAGGGCAAAATGAGAACATACATACTCCCTCTATGAGGGAGCTCCAAATGCGGCCCTCTCAAGAGACAACAGGGCTTCCAGTGGTTTCAACAGACATCACAGAGGCCATCTCTTGTATCCCTATTGGAAACCCACACTGCCCCCTCCCCCTTTTAATTTCAGCAGAAATGCACAAAAATTAAGAATTTGCCAGTAGAGAAATAGCATTCATGCTATAAGCCTAAGGGTAAAAGTTCAGAAGTGGGAATTATTTGATGGACAACAGATTGCTAAGTCCAAGAGCAATTGCCAAATGTTCCTTCTGAAGCTGTTAGCCAGAATATTAAGCAGAATCCAGGTTAGCCAGAAGGATGTTGATAATGTTAGTGAAGGGTTTGCACTGAGGATCATAGTGTTCAGTGACATGAACCACCTGGCTGGGTGACTCACATAGGGAGAGACAGCTGGGCCATCTTCACTGGGATCACCACAAATTGACAGCCCCTTTGTCAGACTGCCAATGTCGGAAGTCCCTTCTCTTTGAAGGAATGAGGGTTACATCTAGGGAACTCAATATATTTGCATGGACTACTTTAAAAGGAAAATCGCATCTTAAACTTAATACTGCATTTCTAGCATCCTCTTGTTCTTCTGTTTTCTGGTCAGGACAAAGAATTAAGTGTCAACATCTGAAAGACACTAACAGAAGAAGAAGTCTAATATTCTCTCTGAGTGGATTATTTATTTCATGGGAGGAAATAGGCAATCACACTCTGGACATCAGACTTCTTGCCCCAATCCACTCTTCCACCACAAACTAGAAGACAACCAAGGATGTCTCTGAACTCAAGATGTAGACTTCTCCATGTAGGCAGGTGCCTAATTGATACCTTAATGTGACAAGAGTTCTTTCCCATTTTCCTCTCTACTTTTAGAGAGGTCTGCAAGGTACCAAATTCCTTCAACTCTTTATCTCCATTTGACCTGACGTTGTTTAAGGTTTACAATTCTAGTTGCCCTCTGAAATCTCTTCCCGCTTTAATTCTATGGTCCTCAAATTATGCAATGGATATGTGATTGCATTGATTTGGAAGTTTTCTCTAATAAAGATTATAATCCATCAATGTCGGGGACATGCTGTGCACTCCTTCTCTGAATCCTTCCATATGTTCACTGTGGGTATCCACCTAGCATGCCAAGGGAGGGGAACTGCCTCACTTTTGGAAAAGAATAGTATTGCACCTCCCTTACAGAGTTGTTGTAAGGTTCAAATAAAATAATATTTGTATAAGTGCTTAGTACAATGCTTGGCACATAGTAGGTGCTATATAAAAATGTTTATTCCCTTCCCCTTCCTCTTCATCTCCCTCTTTCTGAGGGTACCAGTGGAACACTGGCTATGCCACCTATCATGACTCACTCTGGTCGCATGACCATCCCCTTTTTTTCTTATCATTACAATTCCTTGATGCCATCTTGTACTCCTCTTCACTGAAGTTCCTCATTGGTTATCTTTTAGCCTACTCATACCCAATATATACCTCTCTCCGTTGTCTTCTGTGTAATGTTCATTTAAAATTTTATAGAAATTGTTGCATTCTAAGTTTCCCTACTTATTCAAAAGTAGAATGTTGATATTAAAAAGATAGATTTTGGTCATTAAAGAAGTTTTGCAATTTCCCAAGTGCAACCCAACCCACTTTCTTAGGCTTCATCAGACTTACAAAGGAGTCAAAGACACAAAAAAGGTTAAGAAACCTAGGGTTAGAATACTGAGCTACTTGTGCGTGATTTTTTAAAAATAAGTTTTTATTGGTGGCTTCTATTTCTTAACATCATCATATCTAACTCCAGTAGTTCAACCCCTTCCCTTTGCCTAGAGAACCATTCCATATAACATTTTTTTTTGGCAGAGCAACGAGCGTTAAGTGACCTGCCCAGGGTCACCCAGCTAGTAAATGTCAAGTGTCTGATCTAGATTTGAACTCAGGTCCTCCTGAATCCAGGGCCGGTGCTTTATCCACTGCACCACCTAGGTGCTCCCAACAAATAATATTTTGAAAGAAAAAAAAATCAGGACAACTGACTGATACATTGAAAATCTGAAAACATGTGTAATGTGTAACCTCTGGGGACCTCCCACCCTCGTGAAGGGGTGGAATGGAAATGTCATCTTATGTCTCTTCAATGGAGTCCTATTTGGATCTTTAATGGCTAATGTGTATGCTTATTCAATGTTTCTATATTTTGGTTGCCAAGCTATTGTCAGAGAAATTTGATACAAAGTTTTATTTTGTTCCCATCAGACCACTTCCTTTCTTAGGTACATTAATTTTGTCTATGAAGAAGCTTTTTAGTTTCATGTAATCAAAATTATTTATTTTATCTTTTGTAATTGCCTATATCTCGTTTGGTAAAGAATATATATCCTAGGGGGCAGCTAGGTGGCGCAGTGGATAGAGCACTGGCCCTGGAGTCAGGAGGACCTGAGTTCAAATCCGACCTCAGACACTTGACACTTACTAGCTGTGTGACCTTGGGCAAGTCACTTAACCCCAACTGCCTCACCCAAAAAAAATAGCTGTAAGAGGTATATGATCTGCTACTTTTCTAATTTTTTTTATTGTAGGATCTTGAATATTAAGATTCCATATGCATTTAGAAAATATTGTGGAATATGGTATAAGATATTGGTTGAGGCTTAATTTATCCAGACTACTTTCCAGTTTTTTCAGCAACTTTTATCAAATACAGAGTTTTTTCCCCTAGGTAATATATGTTTTCCACTTTATGAAGTACTGGGTTATTGAAGGCCTTTGTGAGCTGTTTGACAGAAAGTCAAACAAATTTCTTTCCATTTTAATCTACATGTTAATACTAAATATTTCACAATTTGGTACTTGTTTAAAAAGAGGGGGTGATCAGTGGTACACAACAAAAAGAAGCAAACATAGAAGCACAGTGCTTGACAAAAACTACTGGGAAAATGACATCAAGCTGGCAGAATTTAAGTTTAGACTAACACCTTGCAACATATTCTGAGCTAAGTTTGCAAATGGATATATGATGTAGATATAAAAAGTCACATCATAAATTAAAGGAGCAAGGAAGAAATTACCTTTTAGATCTTTGGATAGTAAAAGAGTTCATGACTAAATACCCACTAGAGAAGATCACACAAGTAAACACGGACAGCATTGATTATATAAAGTTAAATTTTTGCAAAAGCAAATCTAATGTAAGAGTTATAAGGGAAATAGGTAATGGGAAAAATCTTTGCAGCAATTTTTTCTGACAAAGGCCCAATATACAAAATATATAAGGAACTGATTCAAATTTATATGACTAAGCCATTCCTCCAATAGATAAATGGTTGAAGGAAATGAACAGGAAGAGTTCAAAAGAAGAAAACAATCAACAATCATACAAAAATGCTCTAAGTCACAAATAATTAGAGAAGTGCAAATTAAAGTAACTTTGAGGCCCTACCTCATACCTATCAGACTGGCAAAGATGACAAAAGTGGAAACTTACAAATGTTAGGGAGAGTGTAGGAAAACAGATACACTAATATGCTGTTGGTAAATTTGTGAATTGTTCCAGCCATTCTGGAATGCAATTTGGAACTATGTCCAGAAAGTTACTCAGCAGTTGTCGAAGTAACATTTGACACAACTCTACCACTATTAGGCTTATATCCTAAAGAAATAAAGAAAGAGGGAAAGGATCTATATGTCCAAAAGTATATAAAGCAACTCTTTTTGTGGCAGCCCCAAACTGGAAACTAAGGACATATCCTCATATTGGGGAAGGCCTAAACAAGCTATGGTATTCATCATTAGCATGATGAAATGGACAATTCAGAGGAAACTGGGAAGTCCTTTATGAACCAATATTGAGTGAAGTATTTGGAAATAAAACTACTTATAAAATAACATTATAAAGAAAATCAACTCTGAAAGGTTTTAGAACTGTTCAAAGCCATGATAAATCAAAAGTTCAAAAGAATGAAGATGAAAAATACCATTCAACTCTTGACAAAGAGGTGATGAACTTAAAATGCAGAAAAAGACATAAATTTTCAGTCATATCTAATGTAAGAATTTGTTTTACCAAGTTATGAAGCTATGTACTAAGGGTTTTATTTCTCAGGGTGTTTTTTTATTTGTTCATGTATGAGGGAAAGGGGGAAAGGAGGTAATGAAAGGGACAGAGTAATTTTTAAAACACCTGTCAGCTGAAAAAGTTAAATTTTTTTAAAAACAAAAATGCTTTCTTTCTCTACACCACATTTCATTTGTATACCAGGCAAGGCATATTTGGAGGGGGAGTGGTGCTGAACATCAGTACAAACCTCATGTAAAGATTTTAAGCTGTCTTGTTAGTCCCGTCTACTCTTCTCTGTTCTCTTTCTATCATCTCCCCTTTTATTTTTCCCTCTCACTTCTTTCTTCTCATTTCCACTCCCCTCTTTTATTCCTTTGTTGGGAGTCAGAAAACATTTTCCCTGGGGCAGAAGGCTCTCTTTGGCCCTAACTACAAGGAATAGGAGGAAGAATTATTGGCTACGAAGAGAAAACAAATAACAAGAAAGCTCATTGTTATTCACTGTGGTTACTGTGAAGAGTTTTTGATGTCTTAGGAGCCACCATAAAACTATTGCCCACCAGGGTCTTCATCTTTTAACAGCATTGGAATGAAATCTCAATCAATGATCACCCTAACACCCCCCCCCCCATTATGGTTTCTTTTCTGGTTCACTTTCAAACGACAGAAAGTGGTTTAGTTGTCATCAAGGCTCAGACAAGGCTCACCTTTACCTCAGCTGACAAAGAAATGTGGGTCCAGACAAGGAGAGATCAGATAAGACATCAGATAAGATGTCAGGAAAATTCCAGGAAAATAATGCCTCTGTCTTTCAGCATAATTTAGTAGGTGCTTGGCATGAGAACATACTTGAAATAAATCAAGTTTTTCCTCTGAGAGCTTCAGACAACCTTCACACTGGCCATGGATGAAGCTTGGCACATGTGAGTGACAGCTGGCACTGCTTAATCCTAGAACAAAGGGTACATCCTCTGGGGTTGATCAGAGGGGATGGAAACTGAGCTCTGAATAGAATGAGTGACAGCCAAGTCTGGGGAGAAAAAAATAAAAGTTCAGGAATTTTGAACTTCATAAGGAGCAATTTTTAAAAAGAGAGGGATAAAATTCCAGGAGACCATGAGGTACATTCCCTAGAGCATTAAGAATCTTCCCAATGTAATTGGTTCATAATCTGATATCAAAATAGAAGCATCATTTAAGAGCAAGGACTTAATTTTTTTTTCCTATCGTGAATCCCTTTGAGAAGCTGGTGAAACTTATGGACCTAATGTTTTTAAATGCATAAAATAAAATACAAGAAATCAATGATACTGAAATTCAGGTGTATATATGTGTATATATCTATATCTATGCATATATATATATATATATATATATATATATATATATATATATATAAACCAAGTTAATAGTCTTTAAAGAACCTTTTTGTTTCTTTTGGATAATTTAGCTCCCTTTCCTCTTCCTCTTTCATTTTGAGTCCACCTTTTCCATTTTTACTCACTCTCCAAAATATATCCTACTAGACAAGCTCTATAGATTGTATATCTAACTATAGGATGTAATCTGGATAATAGGTATTTTTCATCCACTTGATGTTTTGTTTGAATGGTTATACCAAACTCTTTTGAGTGGTTATATGTAACTAAAAGATGTGGCAACTATAAGATCCTTCTATATTTATTGTTCAGGGATTTAAAAGGGCATTTCCTGGGGGGTGGCTAGGTGGTGCAGTGGATAAAGCACCGGCCCTGGATTCAGGAATTCCTGAGTTCAAATCTGGCTTTAGACACTTGAAACTTACTGGCTGTGTGACCCTGGGCAAGTCACTTAACCCCCATTGCCCTGCAACAAAACAAAACAAAACAAAACCAAAAAATTCATTTCCTTTCATAGAGAAATCATCATCTTAAAAGCTCTTTTCCAACTGGGTATTTCCCCATTCACGTATCAGAATAATTCAGTTCCCTAAAAGGTATGAACAGAGGTATCATTGTTCATTGAGTCTTATCATAAGTATCAAGCAAAGCATAAAACATGCTTTCCAAAGGTGTTCACCACTGTGATGGAGGAGATCCAGCTTTTAAGATGGTATTTTTCTCTACAAAAGGAAATAACTTTTTATAAACCACAAACAATAAGTACAGCAGGATCTTGTAGTCTCTACATCTTTTGGTCAATCGTGTAATAATAAAGATATGATCTACTGAGGACTATCACTGGAAAAAGCAAGTACTAGCCTTTTCCATATTTATGTTCTTCCAAGGATTTAACTATCATCTCTAGGTGGATGTCTCCTAGATCTGTATATCCCATTCAGTCTCTCCTAAAAGCTTCAGTGCTGGGGCAGCTAGGTGGAGCAGTGGTTAAAGCACCGGCCCTGGATTCAGGAGTACCTGAGTTCAAATCCGGCCTCAGACACTTAACACTTACTGGCTGTGTGACCCTGGGCAAGTCACTTAACCCCAATTGCCCCACAAAAAACAAACAAACAACAACAACAAAAAAAAAAAAACAAGCTTCAGTGCTGCCTCATCATTTGCCTACTGGATACTGAGATCTTAAACTCCACAGTCCCAAACTGAATTCATTATCTTTCCACTCAAACCCTTCTTTCTTTCACATTTCCCTATTTACTCCACTCACTCTCCCTGACCTAATATATCCAATGAATTGCCAAAGCTTGCTATTTCGGCCTCTACAGCATGTTTTCTGACCCCCTTTCTCCATTCATATACAGTAGTTACCTACCATCTCAGTTTAGGCCCTCATCACTTCTTGCCTACGTTATTGTTAACAGCCTCCTTAATGATCTCCCTGTCTCAAGCTTCTTGCTACCAAAGAAATTTTTCTTAAGTATAGATCTGATCAAGTAACCCTTCCAGCCAATGAGCTTCTCTGGCTTTCTACTACCCCTAAGATCAAACACAGCCCATAACCTGGACCCAACCTACCTTTTTATCTCCACTGGACATTATTCTTCCTCTTGCATGGGTGCGATCCAGCCAAACTGACCTTCTCTCTATTCCTCACACATGACACGCTATCTCCTATCTACACTGGCAAAACCTGCTTAAATGCATTTCCTTTCTGCCTCTATCTCATAGAGTCCCTTTCTTCCTTTAAGACATAACTCAAATGCCAAAGTAGGAAGCTTTTCCTGGACCCTCCAATACCTACTACCCTCTCTCCTGTAACAATTGGAATGACTCCACCTGCTGGAGATCTACTGTAGGAAAGCTCTGCCGTGAGGAGAAGGCATCTGAGGGCAAGCCATGTGGTCAGTTCCTTGGCGTCAGGAAGTGATGTTTGCTCATTGGTACTGTCTATCAAAGCTACCAGCCAATCAACTTGAGGAGCCTCCCATTTCTGGGAGGAGGACACAAAGTAGGAAATGGATGCTGGCAGAGGGGTCCTTGCTCTTTTGGTTCCTGACCTTGCCATGGCAGGTCGGATGATGGGGTCTCTTAGAAATAGTTAGATTTTTACCTTTCTCTCTGATCCTAATGCTCTTTAATAAATACTTAAATACTCTTTCTAATGCTTATAATTTATTGGCGACCACTCATTAGATTTTAGATAGTATAGCTAGAATTTTAGCCCCTTACACTCCCAAACTACCTGATGTTTTGTATATATTTGTGTTTATTTACTTTATACTATATTTTCTCTATATATGCAAATAGAGAGCATGAATATATATTTATGTGTATATATTTGTATACATTTATATATTTTACATATATACACACAAGAATATGTGTGTAGTGTATGTGTATATAGAGAGTATAAATATATATATTTACTTGTATGTATGTATACATTTATATAGATTATGTATATATGTATATTGTATACTGTGTATACACACATATATCCTTCTTGTCTTCCTTATTTGAATGTAATGAGTAGGAATTGTTTCATTGTTTATACTTATATCCCCTGCACCTAGCACAGGAGACAATAAATACTTGTTGACTGATCATCAAGGATGCTCTAGGTGTAGATGATTCTCACAAAAGTTTTGTATAACTAGGAAGATAAACATATATGTCAATAGTTGTTGATATCCTCATGTTTGCCCTTTTCTGGTAGTAATTGAGAGATTTCCCCACCATGACTTTGGTATTTTCCCATCCTTCAAATACCTTGTGACTCAGTCCTCAATGTCCATACAGTTATATCATCTCCAGGACAGCTCTGCCCTATGTACACTTGATCTAATCCAAGTACTTTTTCTATCTTTCTTCACTTTCCTGCTGTTTTTTTGGATTTTACAAGAACATCTGGCATTGGAATGTTAGAGTCCAAGTATGGAGGCTTGACACTATTGGGGGGGGGGCAATGAGGGTTAAGTGACTTGCCCAGGGTCACACAGCTAGTAAGTGTCAAGTGTCTGAGGCCAGATTTGAACTCAGGTCCTCCTGAATCCAGGGCTTGTGCTTTATCTACTGTGCCACCTAACTGCCCCAGCTTGACACTATTCTTTTTTGTTTTTTGTTTTGTTTTTGCATGGCAATGAAGGTTAAGTGACTTGCCCAGGGTCACACAGCTAGTTAAGTGTCAAGTGTCTGAAGCCGGATTTGAACTAAGGTACTCTTGACTCCAGGGCCAGTGCTCTATCCACTGTGCCACCTAGCTGCCCCCGACGCTATTCTTGATGGTGAAAAAAGTTTATTATAAAAATCACAGCAGATGTTTTTCATCGTTATTTTGTTTTTTGTTCTTCCATTTCCCTCTTTATTGCCCTTAGGGTGATTTTTGCTTAGTTGGGTCTCTCAACAAGCTTTATTCAAACTGATTTCATCTTCTACTTTTCTCCTCTCTGTGAGTTGATGCTGCTCCTAATCTTTGATCATCCTTTTCTATGGGATTTTACAAACAAGCCAATATTCTAAACGGATGGTGCCTTTGGTTGCCAAGTCCTTTCTTAAATGTAAATCTGATCATTTTGCTCCCTTATTCAATCAATGCCTCTAGGACCAAAAACAAACTTGGTTTAGCTTTTAAAATCCTTTACAACCTGGACCTGATTCTTTCCAGAATCATTGTACATTATTCCCTCTCCTACACCCTATGATCCAGCCAAATTGGTCTTCTTTCTGTTCCTCACACACAATGCTCCATCTCTCAGTTCCATGCCTTTGCACTGGCCATCTCTTATGCTTAGAATTTGCTCCTTCCTTGTCACTGTCTACTATATGTCCACTTGGCATCTGTTTCAAAGAATCCCTCTCTTTATTAATTAGACAACTTAAGTACATATTACCTTTCACATGAAGCCTTTGCTGATCCCCTCAACTGCTAGTGCCCCCCCTTCCCAACTAGCTTGTATTTAACTGTTTATATTTACTTCATTTATATGTATTCTTCATATGACATCTATGTGTACATACACACACACTTGGGAGAATAATCATAACTCTGTATGCAATAATATAAAGCCATGCCTGTAAGAAGATGTTAATATAAAGGTGTAAGTGATATCATGATGAGTGAGAGGACTAAGAAGACCTACTCTGCTGGAACAGAAAAGGAGAGTCTCTTGGGGCAGCTAGGTGGCACAGTGGATAGAGCACCGCCCTGGAGTCAGGAGTACCTGAGTTCAAATCTGGCCTCAGACACTTAACACTTACTAGCTGTGTGACCCTGGGCAAGTCACTTAACCCCAACTGCCTCACTAAAAAAAACAAAAACAAAAACAAAAACAAAAAGAAAAGGAGAGTCTCAGCAAGGAATCCAAAAAGAAGCAACTTAATATTGTTCCCCTTCGCTCCCTTTGTCCTGGGCTGGTTTGCATCTGTCCCAAGGAATTCTTGATTCCTTCAGCTTTATCAGTTTCTTTCTGTTTATACTCTCTCACGTAAACCAATTTTGAGATGACTGATGAATATAATCACAGAGCTACCCAAAAACTTTGTTCTTGCCAGTGGAGAAATCAGTAATCTGCTACTTTCTACATAACTCTCACCAGAGGTCAGAGGATGCATCTTCCACTTTTTTCTCTGACTGAACAGTGACCTAAACTTTACCCAAATGCTAATTTTTATTATGCAATAAGTGTCAATGGCTGGTAATTTCTTTTATAAGAAGGAGAATTGACAACTCAATAACCTGGGGGAGGGCAAAAAGATGGAAGAGTTTAATTTATTGTCTACTCAGTGGCCAGTGCCACAGATACAAAAAAATGGACTTTTCTGCTTAGCCTCTTTCTCCTCATGGGAAGGAAAGAGATATGGACCTCAGGGATGTTGCTCAGTCAGAATGGTAGAGTCTTTCTCTGTTTCAGAGGCAGAGGAGAAGGGTAATACCTCAGAGGACATTTAGAGGGCTTGCCAACCACTGTCCTTACCAGTGCAGCAAATACCCTTATCAAGTGAGGGACATGTCTACCTTATCATCTCCCCTATTAGAATGTAAATTGCTAAAGCAATCTGGAACTATGCCCCAAAAGCTACTAAACTGAGCCCACCCTTTGATCCAGCAATACCATTGCTAGGCCTATGGTACAAAGCGATTAAAAACAAAACAAACAAAAAAAAAAAGAGGAAAGGGATTTACATGTACAAAAAAGATTTGTAGCAGCTTTTTTTATGGTGGTAAAAAACTGGAAACTAAGGGGATGCCCATAAATTTTGGAATGGCTGAACAAATTATGGTAAGGGTATATGGTAGAAAACTATCATGCTGTAAGAAATAATGAAAGGGGACAGTGTCAGAGAAACTTGGGAAGATTTGTATAAGATAATGTAGAATAAGCAGAACCAGCAGGGCAACCTATACAGCAACAACAACATTGTGAATACAACTTTGAAAGACTTAAGAATTCTGATCAATGAAATAACCAGTGACAATTCTATTGTTGTTGTTTGCCCTTCTTTCTCAAAGAGGACCAATCTGGGTGGTTATCATGACTCACAGTGAACTGGATTTAAGTGAAAGAGGACTGTGCAAGGTCACCAACCTCACTCTATCCTCCAGAGCCACCTGGGTCTAGTAGCAAGATATACAAGATGACTGGAGATGTTGTTGGCTTTTTTTTAACCTTTTTTTTAAGCAGGGCAATAGGGGTTAAGTGACTTGCCCAGGGTCACACAGCTAGTAAGTGTCAAGTGTCTGAGGCCGGATTTGAACTCAGGTACTCCTGAATCCAGGGCCGGTGCTTTATCCACTATGTCATCTAGCTGCCCCCCCAATTGCCTTAAAAAAAAAAAAGCTGGGGCAGCTAGATGACATAGTGGATAAAGCACCGGCCCTGGATTCAGGAGTACCTGAGTTCAAATCCGGCCTCAGACACTTGACACTTACTAGCTGTGTGACCCTGGGCAAGTCACTTAACCCTCATTGACCCACTCAAAAAAAAAAAGGCAATTGGGGTTAGGTGACTTGCTGAGGATCACACAACTAATAGATATCTGAGGTGAGATTTGCACTCAGGTCATCCTGACTCCAGGACCAGTGCTCTATCAACAGCACCACCTAACTGCCCCAACAATTCTAGAAGACTAATGATGAAACATGCTACCTACCTCCTGACAGTAAAATGATAGACTCATGGTACAGAATGAAACATATTTTTTTGGATTTGACTGATAACAGGAATTTGTTTTGCTTGACTATGCATATTCATTTACAAGGGGTTTTCTTTTCTTTCTTTTCATGGGATCAAGGTGGAAGGGAGAGAAATAGATATGGAAAAAAATAAATTAAACCTTAAAAATGTATGTAAGCTGCCTGTAAGAAAGGATTGCTTCTTTCTTTGCATTTCTGGCAGCTAGCGCAGTGCCTGGTATATTAAGTAGGTGCTTAACAAGTGCTTGTTGATTGATTGGCAAGTAACACAAGTGTTTATCTAGCTACCATTAGGCAGAATGGTGAAGTAGGAAGAGAACTGGCTTCAAAACTAGGAAAATCTGGGGCCTGCTTTTGACACATATTCAATGTCCAATCCTGGGCAAAGTCCCTTAAACTCTCAGTGCTTTAGAAAGCTCTAAGTTGTGAGGAAGGTGCTCATCTGCCTTGGGAGGGCATTCCTCACACCAGTGAAATCACAGATCTGGTCCCTAACTCTATTATTATATCACAGCAATGTATAGAGTTGTAGTCATGGTGTAGATTTCATTTTGAATCTATCTCCACTCTCCATTACGTCATGCAGAGCTCATATTTCTCTGAATTATTCATATTCATCATTCCTTGCATTATATTTCATTATATTCATTTACCATGATTTATTCAGTCATTCCCCAGTAATCAAGTCAGCTAGTTTATTTGCAACTTTTAAAGCAGCACTGTCTTTTTTATGTGTTATAGTTTAAAGGGCTGCTGGGCCTGGAGTCAGGAAGACCTGGGTTCAAATTGACCCTTAGATACTTCCTACCTATGTCACCTTGGACAGGTCACTTAACCTCTGTCTGCCTTAGTTTTCTCAACTGCAAAATGGGGTTAAAACCAGCAACTACCTCACAGGGCTGTTGTGAAGATCAAATGACAAAATATTTATAAAGTGTCTCCCACAGTGCCTGGCACATAGCAGGTGCTATATAAATGCTAGCCAGCTAGGTAGTAGGAGTAATAGGAGTAGGAGCAACAGCAGCAGCAATAGTAATATAGCAAACAGTGATTGTTTATAGTAAAGAAGAATAAGCAGCAAATTCTTGAATTATGTTTCTGTCTGCATGGAGCTGAATTCTGACTTTTAAACCAAAGAACTTCAGTACATATTGTATTTTTGAAAGTATATTGGAATTTCAGAGCTTTATCCCAGGGATTCATGCTAACAAACATTATCACATGCTACTATTTCTGAATAAGCAGAAGGACTTGAATAAATAAGTCCTTGACTTTGAAAACACAAGCATGATCTCTGAAGGCAACTTGTCTTTCCTGCTGGATATTTAGTTATAGGAAAAACAACACATTGCTCAAAGTTAATTGTTGTTTCAGTCATGTCCTACTCTTCATGACCCCATTTGGAGTTTTCTTGGCAAAGATACTGGAATGATTTGCCATTTCCTTTTCCAACTCATTTTATGAGGAACAGAGGCAAATGGGGTAAGTGACTTTTTCAGGGTCACACAGCTAGTAAGTGTCTGAGGCCAGATTTGAAATCAGGAAGATGAGTTTTCCTGACTTCAGGCCTGGCACTCAATCCACTGTGCCACCTAGCTGCCCCAACATAGTTAAACTTATTAGCAGCCAGGTTACATCTCCCTAGAGCTGGAACTAGGGTGGGGTGATGAAGTTTTTGTCTGCGAAGGCACCAACATTTAGAGGGTGAAAAATTTTTAAATAATGATTTTTATATATACAGCTCTAAAATTCGCTACATTTGCTTTTTGGCAACACACGGACTCCTTCAGCAGGATAGAAACCACTGAACTTAGTATCTAGTTAGCAAGAATAATTACTTAAAATAGGAAGGTACTAGATGGTACCCACTGCTATTTACACCTAGCTGTGATTTGCTGTAGTACCTAATTACTCTTTCTACTGAACTGAATTTGTTTTAAGTACTTATGTTATTTTTACATCATTGATGACAAAGTTGATTTTAAAGCATGTTTTGTGTCCTTTTTGCACCCAAACTGTCCTGGGTACTCAAATTGCTAGTTACAGGTCTGCCCTCCCACTACCCTTTGCCCCATTTCACCCCCAACATGCCTACTAATCCCTGTCTTCAGGACAAACACTGCATCTGGGAGCACAAACACTGAGTCACACATAGGACATACAGTTAACTTGAACCGTCCAGAGGAAAGGTAGAACATTTGATTTGGGAAGAAAGATTCGAAGGAAAGACCCAACCTCTACTTTCTTCCAAGTGGCACTTTGACCTATGAGCACCCAAATACCAAACCAGTCACCCAGAAGATCATAGAATGATAGACTTAGAGCTAGAAAGGGCCTTAGAGGTCCTCTAGTACAATCCATACATTTTACAGATGAGAAAACTGAGTCCTACAGAGCTGCAGTGACTTGCCAAAAATAAATAGCAAAGTCAGGATTTGAGTCATCTGGCTCCTTAAACCAGGGCTTCTTAAACTTTTTCTACTTGTGACCCCTTTTCACCTGAGAAATTTTTATATGATCCCAGGTATGTAGGATATAAAATAGATATACATAACCTTTCACTGTTGCCAATTTTTTCACAACCCCCACATTCAGTCACGGAACCCCATATGGGGTCGTGACACGGTTTAAGAAGTTTAGGATTTTAATTTGAGACCTCTTGCATCTGAAGCAAGGATCATTTCCCTATACATCCATATCCCAGCATATTAACTATGATTATACCTCATTTGGCCTGAAATGTCATAGCCTTCCTGCCAAGGAAGTGAGTGGGGAGACTGGGAAGTTACAGCTAGCTTCCCTCTACTGAAAATTATGACTGACAGCCCCACCCTCAGCCTATTCATCAAGTACTCAGAGAGCCAAAGATCTTTGGTGGACAGTGCCAAGGAACTCTGAACAACGTCTTTCTGGCTCTGGAAGAAAACTTCAGACATCGGGCTTGCTCATGAATGTCTTTTTAGAGTATGTGGAAAAACCTCCCTGGTTTTGTAGGAAGGTCTGACACTGAAGCAAATGCCAGGAACCCGATGACTCTCTAAGCAGGGCTGTAAGAACACTTGGGCCTTTGGGACAGGCTGGGGTCCAGCTGCAAGCTCCTGCTCCAAGCTACTTACACTTATATGGGCCCCATGATTATTCTTGGGGCCCATTCATATAAAACTCCAGTATGTGTCTCTATCTCCAGTGAACTTCATCTAATTCTTCCATAAGAAAAAAGGTTGGGCCAGTCCCTAGGCTGACCCAGAGACTAAGACTAACTCTAGTGAAGCCAGGAGGTCAGTCCTGAAAGAGATACAAATAAGTTGGGTCTAGAACCATTTGGGACTGCCAGGGGACTATAGGCTACTTGTTTATACCCAGCACCTAACATAGGATCTTTCATTTTATAGGGTCATGCCAGCAATTCATAGATTTCGAGATGGAAGGGATGTCAGAGGTCAGTTATTACAGTACCCCCTTTTTTGCGGGGCAATGAGGGTTAAGTGACTTGCCCAGGGTCACACAGCTAATAAGTGTCAAGTGTCTGAGACCAGATTTGAACTCAGGTCCTTCTGAATCCAGGGCCAGTGCTTTATCCACTGTTCCATCTAACTGCCCCCCACCCATTTTACTAATGAAGGAATTGAGGCTCAGAGAAGATTCATTCTTGTCCGAGGTCACACAAATGGTACATAGCAGAGTTAGCGGTTTAAACCAGGGTTCTCTGATTCAAAAGCCAATGTGTACTGGATATGTAATAAGGTTTTACTGAACTGAATTGAGTTTTGACTAACACAACCCAGAGTTTGGATCCCCAGGGCTTAACATGAACTAATTTCAGAGTTGGAGGGGATTTTAGAGATTATGTAGTGTGAACTCTTTTACAGATTATGAAAATGGGATTCGAAGTGGTTCGATGGCTTGCCTAATTAAAAAAAAAAACAAAGAACTAGTCAATGGTGGAACTGAGACTAGAATCTAGTAGTATTGAATACTATTTCCCTGCTCTTTGTAACCCATAGTCGACTCAGCCTTTGCTCCCTTAAAAACAAGGCAGAGACTGAGGAGTGGGGAGCCAAATATGCTTCCAGTCACAGAGGCCTTGGCAGTCAGCTCTACTTTGGAGAGAGTACACAGTAAACCCACACCAAAGCCATTTGTTTCATGTCAGATCTACATGAAGGGTCAAGTTCAGGACCATAAGCTCAATCACGGGACTTAGAGCTAGAAGAGACCTTACAGAAGAAACCTCTGGAACTCTAGAAGGGTGGTTGTTTTTTTAAGTCAATACAAATGAATATCTTTTGATTTTTTTCTTAGCTAGAAGAGTTGTCTTGCATTCACTGTAGCTGGAAATTATCCATTTAAGGGAGAAGCAAGACCCAGGCTAACAACTTAAATCTACTTCCACATCACAACTTTCTCCATTGAAGTGTGGCTATATTGTGGGTTGGCATAAGAAATTAAATGGGAATTTGGGAGGAGTTTTGCAGAAGCTGCATATGACACATGAAGGCCAGCACACAACACAGTCCCTATGACCAAATACTTAATTCAAATTTTACAGTAAGGTACTGTAAGCACCCCATAAAAGAAAAAAAGAGAATTCAGACTTCTCAGGTACAAAGGAAGAGCCAAAATTTTTTCACGTGGATTTTCCATATCGAGGGGGTGCCTCTCCCCTAACCTCAGATATGTGAAAGGGATAACAGATGTGTCCATCTGAATTCTGTCCCTCAGGGTAAGTAGCTTGACTACCTGTTCTCCTTTGGATAATCCAAAATTGACCAGTTGGTGCTCTGGCACAGGTCTTGAAAAAGAATGAAAACCATTCCTCTATCAACCTGGCTGATTCCCTTCATTCAATGACAGGGGATTAGCAATTTAAACTGTCATCTGTCATTTGTCCTTTTCACAGACTCTTATCTGCCTCTAAATGGTAAAAAACTCCAGCCCCCACCTCCAACCTTGCTTCCTGATGGGTGTGTTCCTTGGAACCATCTCATTTTAGGTATGAAAATATTGAAAAAGTGTTGATGAGATAAAGCTTTATCACGTTCAGTCTCTGGCTCCTGCATGCATGCTTCAGTAAATCTGAGAATTTACAGAGAATAAACACTGAGCCACAGCCAGTGACTTTGATTTAAGACAAAAGACCTTAGTCCCATGATAATGCTACATCACAACGTTTCTATTTTTACTTTGCACAATAGTAATAAAAAGCAACACTTTGATGTTATAAGATCAGTTACTTAAGGATTGTGAGCAGGTTAGATAACAAATCACCTCATAGAATCATAAATTTAGAGCTAGAAGGGACCTCAGAGGTCATCTAATCCAATCCCCTCATTTCCCAGATGAAAACTCTGAGAGTCACACAGGTAGTCGTCAGTGGTGGTGCCAGGATCTCAGGTTCTATGACTCCAAATTTAGCATTCTTTCCATTACATGGCCTCAGGGATAGGGTATACTTCAGCCAAAGACCCGTCCCTACTTCGCCTCAGGAACACAATATTTCTGAAAGAAGCTAGTTTGCCTCCCCCACAGTACTAAGTTAGGTGACTTAGTGGTCAGCCACAGAAACTCATGAAGAGTGCTAAGGTGCGAAAACTGCAGTGGGCTTTATTGGCAGTATTAATTCTACAGCATACATTCCCTGGACCAATTTGTTATTCAAATTCTGAGCCAGGCCATCATTTACTGCTTTTTCTTTTTTTTCATCATTAAGATCCACTGTGGACTCCTTGTCACACATTAGCCCAGACTAATACTAGTGTCCTAATAGAGGTTCCCAGCAGGTGTTGAGGGGGGATTTATTTTGTCTCCCAAATTCAGAAGTCCAAACTAACTGGAACATCAACTTCCTGTGTCTACTCTATGTACTGTAGGATTCTAGAAATGGAAAGGACCTTTGAGATCATTTAGTTTAACCTGATCCTGAATCTCCTCTAAAAAACATTCCTAATATGGAATCTACTTGAAGATCTTCAGTGATGAGGAACTCATGACAGCATGGTGGAGTGAAAATATTTTTCTTTTTTTATTTGGGGGAGACTTGGGGTCAGATTCTGCCTCAAATACCAGCCATGTGATCACCCATCATTCATTGCCTTTTAGTCATGTCATTTTCTTGGCAAAGATCCTGGAATGGTTTGCCATTTTCCTTCTCTAGCTCATCTTACAGATGAGGAATTAAAACAGAGTTAAGTGACTTGCCCAAGGTCACACAGCTAGTAAATGTCTAAGGCCAGATTTGAACTCAGGAGCATGAGTCTTCCTGACTTTAGGCTCAGCACTCTCTCTACTGTGCCACCTAGTTCTTCTGATTTAGCCTCAGATACTTCCTAGCTCTGAGACACTGGGTAAATCACCTAACTTCAGCCCTGCCTAGTTTTCTTATCTGTGAAAGGGGGATCATAATAGCACCTACTTCCCAAGGCTACTGGGACCAAATGAGCTATAGGTAAAGCACTAATGCTTATTTCCTTCCTTCTTTCCTTTCTCCCTTCATTCCCCCTCCTCTTGGGGCAGAAACACCAGTGACTATGAAAAGCAGGAAGCAGAGATTACTGAATGATAAGCCTCTTGGCTTCAGGGGGAGGAAGAACATTAGGATACCCACACCTGTGATGGACAGGCTGGCTATGCAACCTTGGACAAGTCATTTCAACTATCTTGGGCTTTATCTGTAAACTGAGGGGACTGAACAAAGTAATCTCCAAAGTCTCCTTTAAAAACTAAGAGTCTATGGAGTTGCATGCTTTGGGGAAGCCTGCAGGGAAATCTGTTACCTCTTGAAAAGCATCCACATATTTCATAGCAACTTTCCAACCTGACTTCCTGCTCCCCACCCAATCTCTTCCCAGACCAGCCCTTCTTGTTTTCTTTGATTTTCCTCTGTTTTACACCCTTCTTGAAACTTCTTCCTTGTCAAACTGTTTGCAGGCTGAGTTAAAAGTAGGAAAACTGCCCTAGGAGACTAGCAAATAGAGCCTAGAAATAAGAGATTGAGCGTGATTCATATTCTGGAGGAAAACTCTCTTTAGATTTGCACCGCAAGTTATTAAAGGAACTACTGAGTATTATTTAGATTGCTGGAATGTGTTTTCTCTTAGTATTTCAACATAATTGCGTGACTGGCCCTATTCAAACAGCAATAAGCTGGAGTGTTTGCAATGAATAGGAGTCTTTCTAAAAATATCAATTTCCTTTAATCCCTTACTGAGCAATCAAGTTGGCTTTATTTAGGTATTTTTATTTTTAAAACTGAACAGAAACAGACATCATGCCACAAAGTAAACGTGATGGTATTTTTATCTGCCAGGAAATTGCACAAAACAACCTATCTACATCACCTAATACTTGGTATTTTTCTCTTAAGAAAACCCTTGCTTGTACACTGGGTCATGCTGCCCCTGAGGCAGTCAGTTTGGTTTTCATCCAAATATCCTGGACAGGGAAAAAATATCCCAGGATAGTCTTCACTGAGTTCTGGAGGGAAAGGTGCTTTTTCCATAGGCATTGGCAACAATCTAAATTTGCTTTCCACAAATTTCCAAGTAATTCATTGTACCAGTGAAGAAAATACCATACTATCTTTGTTGGTATTTTTGCAAGTGATACATTTTTATTTTGCTGGTGCAAGTAAAAGGAGCTTTTCTCACTTATTAATAGACATCTTAGATTAGCCAAATGTCTTTCTCTGAATCCATATTAGTCAGAGCCCTGAACTACATTTCTAGGAATCTTGCTTCCTTCTCTCTTCAATTTTCTCCCTTTTAATTTTTTTTTTTAAAGTTCTTTTTGCCTCATTTGGATCAGATCTGAGCCAGGGGAGGCCTAATTCCAGTTTCTCTCATAAAACCACTGCCTCTACACTCTCTCCCCCTACACAGTAAGCTATTCAGAAGGTTCAGAAATGGACAATCACTCCCTACCCACCTCCCCAGTCCAAAAAAAGTGTGTTGAAAATCCTGTGACATCTGTAATGAACCGGATGAAGTGGTGCCAGGTCTCAAAGCCAGCTAATCATACATTTTGTCCCATATTACTCAGTTGATTAAATACTTTAAAAAGTTCGAGGAATCCCCAACACATTATATCTTTATGGGAAGTGCACACATTCTGTGCCATCAGTTGGATGGGGTCCAACACAGCTGTGAAATCACTGGGGGCTCTGTTAAAACTATACAGGAACGTCTACACTGCTTTTGCTGCTGATTCTCACAGTCCTGAACAATTTGCCCCTCTCTTGTGAGTTCACTTCACAGATGGGAAAATGGATGCTTAATGTTTAACTTTCCCTAGCATTCACTCCTTCCTCCACCACAGTCATTGTATGGTGAAAGGGGAGGGGGATTCTGTCCTTCAAAAGCAGTGGTCCCTGGTGTCCCAACTCACCATGAACAGCTAAGCAGTAAGGGGAGGCCCTTCCGGTCTAGAGCAGAGGTTCTCGACCTCTTTTTGTGTCATGGACCCATTTGACAGTCTGGTGAATCCTATGGACACCCTTCTCAGAATAGTGGGGTGGGTTTTTTTTAAGTTTTAAAAAAATTCTTTCTCCATATATTATTTTGTTTTGTTTTTTGTTTGTTTTGCGAGGCAATGAGGGTTAAGTGACTTGCCCAGGGTCACACAGCTAGTAAGTGTCAAATGTTTGAGGTCAGATTTGAAGTCAGGTCCTCCTGAATCCAAGGTGGTTGCTTTATTCACTGTGCCACCTAGTTGCCCCCTGAATAGTGGGTTTTAAAAAATGTATAAAATAAATTACATAGGATTACAAAGGAAATTAATTATATTCAAATACAGTTATTTATATTTACAGTTAAATTTATAAATGCAGTTAAAATATTTAAAACCAAAATCACTAATCTCAGGTTAAGACCCCTGTGTAGATGAACCCTGGCTCCTAACCTTGCCGATCCTTTCTCCTTCCACACATCTCTCCCCCTCCTCAAAAAAATATTCATTCCTCCCACCCCTGCTTCCTAAAATGGTACTCCTAGAACTGAACACAGTATTCCATAAATTGCCTAACCAGGATAGTCCAGAGAGATTATCACCTCCTTATTCTCCCATAGAGATGTTATATCTTTTTTTATACAATCCAAAGTTGACATACCATACATCTAAACTTAATACATGCATCTAAACTGTATCACAAAAATTTGCAGTAGTTTTCTGTTGACAATAGAATAAACTACCACCATCATAGCCTGGCAACCTAGCTCTGACTTACTTTTCCAGATTTATTGTATGTATTAGATCATGCAAAACATATTCTATGTTAGCACATGGCAACAATTGATCAAGAATGAAAATGTATGGTATAGGGGGCAGCTGGGTGGCAGTAGATAAAAGACCAGCCCTGGATTCAGGAGGACCTGAATTCAAATCCAGCCTCAGACACTTGCTAGCTGTGTGACCCTGGGCAAGTCACTTAACCCTCATTGCCCCCCTCCAAAAGAAAACAAATAACAAACAAAAAATTAGAATACAACCTCTCATTAAAATATTCATTGTTCTTATTAATTGTTAACCATTCAGAGTTAATTGCTATGTTCAGGAACACCTTCTCTTCCAAGAGCATAGAATCATTGAGTAGGTTCTATGAGGGCTCTTTGGCATTTGAGAGTGCCACTGACCCCTTTTGTTAATTATCTGCTAGAATCATTAATAAAATGATTAATTACCCAGAAACTATGTCTCTTGACTTTTTTTAATACACCACAATAGGTAGGTATCCTAACCTCTTCTGTGTCATAGACCCCTTTCCCAGGCTGGTAAATCCTCTGGACCTCCTCTCAGAATAATGATTTTAAATTCATAATATAAAAACACATAGGATTATAAAGGAAGACAATTATATTGAAATAAGCCTATCTATCTATCTATCTATCTATCTATCTATCTATCTATCTATCATCTATCTATCTATCATCTATCTATCTATCTATCTATCTATCTATCTATCTATCTATCTATCTATCTATCTATCTATCTATCTATCTATCTATCTATATCTAACTATCATGCATCTATCTATCTATCTAAAACCAAGTTCAGGAATGCCAGGTTAAGAACTCTCAATGTGGGGTATAATTCACCTTACCTGGCCAGAGTTTTTACAAAGTTGTATAATTACAAGGTGATTATAATAACCATTGCCAAATAACACCAAAAATGTGTTTAGTGACTGGCAAAGCACGTTAAAAAAATAGTCCATAATTTCCAAGAGACAAATACTGGCTACCAAATTCAGAACACTTGACCTTGCCTACATTCATCAGTCCATATCAACCTTTTTACAGCTAGGTCACAACCTTCTGAGCCTCAAAACTGGGTTATTTTTGTTTTGGTTTTGGTTTAGATCTACAATTTCAGTGGTGTAGGGAAATCCTGTTACACAATTTCCCTTTATCTTTGAATGTCTTCTGTGACATCCTCTTAGAGTGTGACTGGGGCATTGGAAAGGGAAGTGATTTATCCAAGGTCATATAGCTGGTATGTGTCCCATACAGAACTCAAGTCCAAATCTTCTTAACTTCAAGGTCTTATTGAACATAAGACAGCGTTTCCATTAAGCTATAGGTGGGTTAAAATGTTCCCTAGTAGAAATTAAACCACACACCAATGAAATAATAAACTCCTGAGTTTTACAGAAAGAAGTGTAAGGTTTGCTCCCTGTCCTCAGGGCGCTTACAGTTTTACATATATACCCAAACATCAACCTCCTCTCAAACTTCCCATACACAGTGCCATAAAAATAAGAAATGAATTATTGAACAAGCATCCTATAGCTCTGACCCTCAGCCAGCGCTTGAGCATGACCACCACAAAATCGAGAAACCCTTTTTCTCTCTCACCCGAGAATTAGTCCACAGAGTCCCCAAACTGCACACTCCCCACACCTCCAATGATGGCTCTCGTCTGGGGAGCTGGGAAGGTAGAATTTCTGCGCTCACCTGTAGGCCCACGGGGAGACGCTGTGCAGGTTGATGGGGAGTCGGTATTTCTTGTCCTGGGCCGGCCTGCCCCCTGCCGGGCAGCTCACGTTGCGCTCCTTGTCCAGCGGTTCCAGCTGCAGGGTGTGGTGGAAGGCGCTGAGCATGCCCGCCGCCAGCCGCCCGTATAGCTGTTCCAAAAGCTCCTCGGGCCGGTCCGCACAGGTTCGAGTCCGCACCGGGCGCTTGTTGACGCGGAAGGCGTCGGAGCTGAGGCTCAGCAGCATGGACAGCACGAAAATGGCCAAGGGCGTCCGGACCTGCAGCTCAGAGAGAGACGGGCGGAGTGCGAGGGAAGCAGATGCGTGAGGCTCTGCCCATCTTCCCTTCCTAATCTGCACAATCTCGCCTCCCCCAGCCCCCAACCCTGGCCCCTTCTGTCCTGGGGTGTGTGTGTGTGTGGGGGTCGTCTGAGAGAAATTCGCGGGAGGTGGGAGGGCGTTGGAGCGCAAACACCAGAAAATTCCTCTTCATGCCTCTCCACCGCGAAGCGAGGCGGCGGATAAAGTGTCCTTGCCTCAGTTTCCCGGGATCAAGCCCGTAGCCCTTCCCCTCACCCCTCTTCATTGCTTTCCTCCACCTCCCACACGCTTCACTTTGTTGGGCTGTGGGTAAGGGGACCGGGGCAAAGCTCCTAAACCAACCTTGAGCTTTGCCGGAATAATCGGAGTCGTAATAAGAACAGGAAGAGGAGGAGGGGGAGAAAGAGACCCCCCCCCCGACAACACGCACACTCACATACATACACACAGTTCGCCCCCACTATTCTGCTTACCTTCCCTTGGGACATAGTGCTGGGATGCTGGGCACGGGATGCTGAGGCAGGATGCTGAGCGAGCGCGGGGTGCCGAGCGCTAGGTGCGGGCGGAGACGCGTGAAGGCAGCGGCGGATGCGGAGCGAACTCCGTGCCCCGAACTCCGCTCCCTCAGGGGAGAAACTGGAGGAAAAGTTGGAGGAGTGCCCCGCCGTTCACTGCCTCTCTCCTGGCCGCCGATGCCAGGAACATTTCGGACACACACACACACACACACACGCATGCACGCACACCACTTAATTTTTCAGGCATTCACTTGCTTGTTGAGGCTTCGAACTAACCCCACGCGACGCCCCCTCCTCCTTAAGGGGCGGGACATGGGGACCCGCTGCAAAGAGCAGCCTGCCAGCCCGGAGTCCTGAGTAATGGGTGTGTTTGTGGATGGGGGAAGGGGTGACTGTTGTGTGGGCTTCCTACCCAGTAATCGCCAAAGTAAGAAGTCCCAAGCAGTGGGTCCTCTGGGAGGGGGCGGGTCCCTAAGTAGGGGAGGCTAATGTTTGACTCCTGGAGGGGGGCGCACGCACTCTTTCTTTCTTTCTTTTTTAACTATCTTCCGCCTGCTTCCCCCCCCCCCCCGCCCCCCATACCCCTCCGCTCCCAGTGCCTAGCACAGTTAATTCCTGGTGTGTAGTGACTTAACAAAGGCTTGTGATATTAAATTGATCTAATTTAACTGGAGATTCTTGATCTGAGTGACTAATCTGGGAGCCAGAAGCACCTGACAGAAAGCTCCGGCTCAGCCACATCAGAGAGGGGAAGTTTGAACCAAAAAGATGCCTGAAGCCTCAGGGTTTTCCTTCCTGCTCTAGTATATATTTTATTGAATTGAACTTAACTGCCTTTAATGAGGCATTTGGGAAGGAGCTGATTACCTGGAATCCTTCTGTCCCTCTGTGCATCCTGGAGGGAGCCCACACACATCAATTCTTGTACTTTGGGGTCTGGACTTGGAGCAGCAGTGAGGAGCTTGCTGAAATATGGTTGGCTGGGATTAAGTCACTTTCCCAAACCCAAGGGCAGATTTCTAGGATTCTTTTGTCTAGTTTTTGCTCACAATCAGTCTTTGCATTTGTACATTGCTTCTCATATAGCTTCTTAAAATGACAGAATCATAGAGCTTGAACTGGAAAGGACTTTTAGAGGCCATTTAGCTCAATCCCTTCATTTTATACAAGGAAACTGAGGCCTGAGCTCCAGAGACAGGATTCCAAATCAAGTCCTCTGATTCCAACGATAATTTTTTTTTTAGTGAGGCAATTGGGGTTAAGTGACTTGCCCAGGGTCACACAGCTAGTAAGTATTTAAGTGTATGAGGTCGGATTTGAACTCAGGTACTCCTGACTCCAGGGCCCGTGCTCTATCCACTGCGCCACCTAGCTGCCCCTGATAATTTTTTAAAATATGGTTATTGATAGCTTGGATTTCTTTCACTAAAAACTATCTGTTCATATCCTTTGACCATTTAACGATTGAAGAATGGCTCTTATTTTTAATCAATTTGAATCAGTTCCTTATATATCTTGGAAATGGGATCTTTATCAGGGAAACTTGCTGCAAAGATTCCAACCCCCCATTTGTTTCTCTCCTAATTTTAACCAGTGATTTTGCTTAAGGAAAATATTTTAAATTTGATGTAATTTTTTTCATCTTATCTTCTGTGATCCTACAGCTCAGTAGAGAGCCCAGGAGACTGTCTTTTGCCTTTCTTTGCATCCTTAGTGCTTAGCATAGTGCCTGGCACATAGTAGGGGCTTAATAAATGTTTATTGACCGACTACAGTTTGCTTTTCATTCAGATATTTGTAAGAGAGCTGATTATATTGGAGCATGTGTTTTGGCCCTATGGGTGATGGGACAGGAGTTTAAGGCACTTGGTAAAGAAAATGTGCAACCACTGTACTCCTCACCTTCTATGACCTGGGACTATATCAAAGAGATTTAGCCAGTGAGACAGTAGACCATAAAGGGAGCAATTATACCTTCTGGTATGTTTTCTCCTTTGGTTTATTGAATTTGTAGGGACTCTTTAAGCCAAGCTATTGGACTGCTAAGTAATCCCAGAGATGTGTAGCTCTTTAGTGGGAGAGGACACCTACCTCAGTGCCTCCTGGACCACTGCTGAACTGGTATTACACTTTTTTTCATTCAATGAGTGTTTGTTGAATGCCAACTAAAGGCCCAGCTCTTGGACTATGGGGGGTGTTATTGAGTATATATATATTTTTAACACAAAATAATATAATAAAACAAAGATTCCTACGAATGGGCAGCTACTAAAAGAAAATTCATTACCAGTGTAGTAAAATATGAAAGTTTTTAACAGTCGGTTAGGATAACTGAAGGACGCCAGTTTTTCAAGGACCACCCTTTTGGGGAGGAGATGAACAGTCCGCCTGCTGCGCATGTCAGACTGCCTGCCGGGTGCAGTCCGCCTGCTGCGCATGTCAGACTGCCTGCCGGGGTTTTTTTTTTGACTTCCGGGGTGGAGAGAACGGAAGAGGCCTTTTTGCCTGCTTGGCGGGACTCCTGGCGGCGCAGGACAGACGGTCTCCCTCACTCCAAAGGTGGCCTTTTTTGGTTTGGTGAGTTTTTATAAGAAATATAGACTAAGCCTAGATTTAAGACGATTTCTACTGTATTTCTACTTTCCTATCCTTCTAATCAACAACACCTTATATACAATAAAGGCTCTATCTAGAAAACCAGAAGCTTCCATTTACTAGTCTGGGAGATAAATTAAGGGAAAAGTTAAGTAGGGGAGATTTATGATCTAATATCCAATTTTAAATTTCACAGTTTGGCGACCACGAAGGGATATTTTAGACAGTTTAGCTAGAATTTTAGCCGTTAACAAATTTTTGTTTTGTTTTGACTTTTGAAAGGCACTGAAAAGACCTGGAATTCACCACACCTTTAAATTCTTTAAGAGCACAAAAGGGTGCTTAGCGAATCTTTTGCCTTTTATTTTTGGTTTTTGGTTTTGCTTTTTTTTTTTTTTTTTACTTTTGTTTCTTTTGCTTTTCTTTAAAAACCCGATTTTGTAAACTAAGTGACTTTTCAAAGACATTTTAAGTATATGCTATTGAATATCGAATCTTGCTAATTGAAGTCTTATTTCTTTTTGATGAATTAATCACCACTTTAAGTATCTGCTACTGTTATACTAGAGAATTCATGTATAAGATGATGTGGTCTACTTGCTAAAAGAAGATTATGTAATAATGTCTAAAAGAAGATTATGTAACAATGTCTAATATAATCAGCTATTTACATTCATTTATTATTTATATGTCATTATACTCTGGGTATGGTTTGGAATTATTGTATATATCACTAATATATTCTCAGTTATGCAGCATAGCACACATTTTTACCATCATATTGTCTTTGGTGAAATTAATGAGATTTCAGAAATATGGAAACTTATCATTTCAGAGACTAACTTGCTGTGAACTCTGATGCAGGCCCTGGAGAGAATATAAGGAGAGACAGGTATACATAAGTCCATGGTTTGCTTATGATGGTGACTATGTAGAGCACAATTACTAGGCACAGTCCAGTATTCATCCTCTCTCCCTCCTAATTTAACCTAATTTAACTGAACTTATTTATCTTTTTATCTCACTCAGTTGAACTCACCTGTGGCCTAGCACAATCACTGGCTGTCTCGGAACCATGAGATATGGTATGATAACCTTTCCATAACATTTTCAGGTGTCATGAACACATACTAAATTTGCTTTGATCCAGACACATGGTGGTAAAAAGTGTTACTGATTGCAAAATGCTATGCTAAGGTTTAGTTAAAAAAAAAAAAATACAGCAATTCAAACAGTTAAAGAAGAAATCCAGCTTTCCAGACCAGAGTCCAGAGTCCAGAATCCAGACCAGAGTCCAGAATCCAGTTTTCCAGACCAGAATCCAGTTTCCTCCTGATGACATCTTACCACTTCAAGAAGACAAGAGAACTCAGAGACTTTATATGAACTGTTTTGCTTTATTAGCTTTTACTATCTCCTTTCTGTTATATACTATCTGTAACATGTACTCTCTGCAGAGGCTCTCCCTTTGCAAGACAAATGTCAAAGCGTCGGTTCATGAGGAAAGAAAAAAAAATCGCCCCTCTGGACAAAACTTTCCTCTCTTCCTTTTCTGTATTGTTGTTCGCATATTATTAGTCAGCAAAGGTTATTATATTCTTTTTACTGTTCCATCAAGGAAACATTCCATTTCTTGAGGAAGCAAAGGGGGGAAATGTAGTAAAATATGAAAGTTTTTAACAGTCGGTTAGGATAACTGAAGGACGCCAGTTTTTCAAGGACCACCCTTTTGGGGAGGAGATGAACAGTCCGCCTGCTGCGCATGTCAGACTGCCTGCCGGGTGCAGTCCGCCTGCTGCGCATGTCAGACTGCCTGCCGGGGTTTTTTTTTGACTTCCGGGGTGGAGAGAACGGAAGAGGCCTTTTTGCCTGCTTGGCGGGACTCCTGGCGGCGCAGGACAGACGGTCTCCCTCACTCCAAAGGTGGCCTTTTTTGGTTTGGTGAGTTTTTATAAGAAATATAGACTAAGCCTAGATTTAAGACGATTTCTACTGTATTTCTACTTTCCTATCCTTCTAATCAACAACACCTTATATACAATAAAGGCTCTATCTAGAAAACCAGAAGCTTCCATTTACTAGTCTGGGAGATAAATTAAGGGAAAAGTTAAGTAGGGGAGATTTATGATCTAATATCCAATTTTAAATTTCACACCAGAAAGTGTAAGAAAGCATCATCTCCCTCCCCTAAGCTATGGTAGATGCTTGCATATTGCCATCAGGCCATCTCCTGCTTAGGTAAATCTGAGCCTGGACCCCAGTCCCTGGCTGCCTCTTCTACTTGTGTTTCTTTTCCTGAGCATAGGAGACTGAACATTGATCATGAGAGAAAATGACCACCACTAGGAGGATGAACCCAAGCCATACCAGAACACAAAGACCTTGATGGAGTTATTTACAAAGGGCAGAGCCCAGTGAAGGTGCAAATGTCTGTTCAACAGTCCCACAAAATGTTTCCTTTTTGATGTTTTAAGTATCAATCACCATAAAGAGTATTAATAGGAGTTATTTCTTCTCTAGTGAAAGGAATAATTGTCTTACACTAGATTTACTTTGTATATTGACTTCCTAGAAGAGATTTTACTAATAATCCCTTTTGGGGAGATCATAGGCAGTGGCACATTAAAAAAATCAGCGATAATAAGAAAGAGCCTGAATCCTTTCTTTAAAGGTCTGGCTACGCAGTCCAAGTGAGCCCAGAGTTGAATAGCTCCTCAGTGGAAGAAGGTACCCCTAAACCCATACCCAATGTTCTCTGGGCAAGCGCTGGACTGGCATTCATTCTATGAGCATTTGTTCAGTGCCTATTGAAGGTCTAGCAACTGTACTATTGGTAGCAAAATGTTAAACTAATGAGCATAATTGTTCATATAAAAAAATACAATAAAAGAAAGACTCTTAGGAAAGAAAAATATGGGGCAGCTACTAAAAGAAACTTCATTACCTGAAAGTGTTAGAAAACATAATTTATGGGCCGCCAGTGAGTTTGCTTTTGGGAAATCTGACAAAAGTGCAAATTCTTAGTTAAACTGAATTGCAAAAAGAATTATGGAACATGAACGAATGATAGATTAGGCGTCTTTTCATGTGCTACTAAAAACCTCACCAAAAGCTCACATTTAACAGACACATAGCTGATAATATAATTTACTATTTACTATTAAAAATAAACTCAGAACAGGAAGCTCCCATGGTATTAATTCATTCAGGAATATCTTAGGGAATCCTGGAAGAAGTTTTCCCTGACAAGGATGGAGGTTACTTTGCAGAACTCTGATTCTCCCTGCTGAGTAGAGTCTTCATCCTTCAGAGAGGTAACATTGAAAACCCCATCCTTTGCTGCTTTCCAAACTACTAAAGACTGGAATGTACAACAGTTTCTTTTAGTGAATACACCTTTTCTTCTTGGCTTCTCACTCTGGAATTCTCCTCTGACCACAACCTTCTCTCTCATCTACTTTCCCATCCTCTCACTCCTGAAGAACCAGCTCTATACCATGCTGACTTTTGTTTTAAAACAAGCATTTATTAAACACCTACTATGTGCCAGACAATGTGCTAAGCAATTCATAGGATTTATTTTTAAATTAAATTTTATTTTTCTAATCAGCAAAAATCTTTTTCTCTACACCACCTTCACAATTTAGAATGAAAGAAGAAAGTCTATTACAAACATATAGTTAGGTAAAACAAATTTTCACATTGTCTATGTCCAAATGAAAATCCAGGTCTCAATCTGTAATCTGCTTCTGTCACCTCTCTATGAGGAGGTAGGTTGCATATTTCATCATTAGTCCTTTGGATTCATGCTTGGTCATTGCACTGATACTGATTCCTAGAGTTCCAAAGTTGTCTCTATAATATTCTTTTTGTTTTTGTTTTTGTGAGGCAATTGGGGTTAAGTGACTTGCCCAGGGTCACACAGCTAGTAAGTGTCAAGTGTCTCAGGCCAGATTTGAACTCAGGTACTCCTGACTCCAGGGCCAGTGCTCTATCCACTGTGCCACCTAGCTGCCCCTGTCTTTATAATATTATTGTGATTGCATAAATTGTTTTCCTGGTTCTGTTCACTTGGCAGCACTTCATACAAGTCTTCCCAGGTTTCTCTGACGTCATCACTAGTGTCATTTCTTATAGCACAATAGCATTCCATTATACTTATATGCCATAACTTGTTTATCCATTCCCCAGTTGATGGGCATCCTCTCAGAATCCCATTCTTTGCCACCATAAAAAGAGCTATAAATATTTTGTACATTCTTAGAATTTTGCTTAAGAATATTCCCTGAATTAATTTATCTTCCCTCTAATTCCTACTTTTCCCTTCTCTCCTTTCCCTCATATTTCCTTGTGGGGGGCAGCTAGATGGCACAGTGGTTAGAGCACAGGCCCTGAAGTTGGGAGGACCTGAGTTTAAATCTCACCTCAGACACTTACTAGCTGTGTGACCCTGGGCAAGTCACTTAACCCCAATTGCCTTAAACATGCATGGCCATCTCCAATTGTCCTGAGATATATATCTTGCCACCAGACCCAGATAGCTCTGGAGGATAGAGTGATGCTGGTGATTTTGCACAGCCCTGCCTCACTTAAATCCAATTCACTGCAAATCAGATCACCTTCTAATGTGTTGGTCCTCTTCAAGAATGAAGGACAAATAACAATTTCCTTGTAAATGTATTTCTGTGCCTATCTGTGTGTGTATGCATGTGTGTGTGTATTCTTCCCTCATTTAACCAGTTCAGATGAAAATGAAGTCCAGGTGTCAGCCACTCTTCCTTTCATTCTTATTTGTATAGACTTCTACTTATGCACTCAATTATTTGAGATAATTTCCCTAACCTTCTCCCTTCCCCTCTTAATGCATTTCTCTTTTTCTTTCTTTCCATTTTTCTTTTAAGATCAAGACATTACAGAACCATTTCCAGGCCTTCTGTCTAATATACTCCTTCTATTATGCCTAATGATGATAAGGTTCATAGGGGACAAATGTTATCATATCTTCATATTTGAAAAAACAGGAACATGTTTAGTTCTTTATGATTGTGTTTACCTTTATGTTTCTCTTATCTTCTGTGTTTGAATTTCAGCATTTCTAAGCAGCCCTGATTTTTTTCATCAGGAATGATTGGAAGTCCTATATTTTATTAAAGGTCAATTTTTCTCCCTGTAGGATTATATTCAGGTTTTCTGGGTAAGTTATTATTATCTCTAAGCCTTTTGGAATATTAAATTCCAAGCTTTCAGCTCCTTTATTGTGGTAGCTACTATATTTTGTGTGATCCTGACTGTGGCTCTTCAGTACTTCTATCAACTTGCAGTTTGTTTTTTTTTTATTGACCTGGAATATCAAGATCCTGACTATTTTTGGGGGGGGGGAGGTGGATTTTCATTTTGGAATTTCTTTTAAGAGGTGACCATTGGATTCTTTATATTTCTACTTTGTGCACTGGTTCTAAGAGATCTTAGAAGTTTCCTTTTAAAATTTCTTGCAGTATCACATCTAGGCTTCAGGTAGTTTTTAGTTCCTGAACACTGGAATGCTCTGAATGGCAGACTCCTGGCCAGACCCTAACCTACATTATCTCACAATGCTGATCTGGGCTTGAAAAAATGATTCATCATGATTTTTGCTTCTTTTTGGGCAGGGCAATGAGGGCTAAGTGACTTGCCCAGGGTCACACAGCTAGTAAGTGTCAAGTATCTGAGACTGAATTTGAACTCAGGTCCTCTTGAATCCAGGGCACCGCAGTGCTCTATCCACTGTACCACCTGGCTGCCCCCTCACCATGATTTTTTGACTTGGATTTACCAATCAGGATGCAGTCTGGTGGATTTAAAGAGAGAATTTGTTGTATTTCCTCTTCCTTCTCCACTATCTTGCCTCTACTTCACAGAGTGATGTTTAGTCCCTCTATTCTTTTCTAATCTCCCACTCTAGCACCTCTTTCTAGCTTTCTTTTCCTCCCTAAGTAGCTCAATTAAGTTTTTTGGTTTTTTTTTCTGGGCAATGAGGGTTAAGTGACTTGCCCAGGGTCACACAGCTAGTAAGTGTCAAGTGTCTGAGGCCGGATTTGAACTCAGGTACTCCTGAATCCAGGGCCGGTGCTTTATCCACCACGCCACCTAGCTGCCCCCTCAATTAAGTTTTAAGTGAATTGTGTCAGCTCAACCACATTCTCATTAACACCTTAGGTAGCCTGGAACAGTAGAACAAGTTATGGATTTGGAACTAGAGGCTCTAAGTTTGAGTTCTCTGAACTAGAATTCTGCCACTTACAATTTAGGAGGCCTTTGGCAAGTCACTTCCTCTCTTGATCCTTTGTCTTTCTGATATATTTGCATCACTGATCTATAACCCTTGAAAAACTCCACTTTTTTCAATTAAGTAATTCAGTTAAGTAATGAAATTGGGTCAATGAAGTTTTTTTTTTATAGAACAATGATATCGAACCTCGACTGGATACTCAATGCTGTTCAGCAATCCTTTTATCTGTAATCTGGATAGACTTTGAGGGGACCTCTCACTTCTCTGGCTCCCCCACCTAGATGATCTGGGGAAATCAGTATCTGGCACTTCCTCAAAGAAGCTATGTTCAGGGGGCAACTAGGTGGCCCAGTGGATAGAGCATTGGCCCTGGAGTCAGTACGACCTGAGTTCAAATTCAGCCTCAGACATTTGACACTTACTAGCTGTGTGACCTTGGGCAAGTCACTTAACCCTCATTGCCCAACCAAAATAAAAAATAAAAAAACAAACAAGAAGCTATGTGCATCTCTTTCAGGCACACGACTTACAAGGCTCAAAACTTAAAACAGTTTTATTTGCAAGTTGATGAAAAAAATTAGGTAAAATTGCTAGGTAAACTGGATCTGGGGTGAGAAAAACCTAAGTTTGCATTCTCCCTCAGATACTTACTGGCTGTGCGACCTGGTAAAAGTTACTGAACTTTCCTCAACCTTAGTTTCCTTATCTGGAAAGTGGGGATAATAATATTATCTAGCTCATGAGGCTTTGTGAGTATCAATTGAGATAATACCCACATACATATGTAAAGTGCTTTACAAAGCTTCAAGCAAAATAAAAATGTTAGATCTTTATTATTATTATTATTATTCTCATATATGAGCCTATGGAAAGAAATATACCCTCAATGAGCAATTGTCCCCAAAGGTCTATGCAATCTCTATGATTTTATATACTTTCTTGGGGGGTACTCCAGTTGAAGTTGGTTGCCCCAAATCAAAGCTCTTCTTTATGGCTCCTCTATCATCAGTGGAATGCCTCCATTAGCGTGCCTCTGGTCATTGGTCTTATCATTCTATTAACTGTCTTCCACCTCAGATTTTTTCTTGTTTCTCAGAAGGTGCAATTTGTGCTCTCAACAATGGTCTTGTTCTGCTCTACTTCCAATAGTTTGGCCCTTTTCACACTCTATACTTTCTTCTCCCCTATATTTATTATTCTTCAAAGTGTATTTCTTTTATAAAATAGGTTTTTGTTTATTTTTGTTGTTTTTTTGTTTGTTTGTTTTAGTGAGGCAATTGGGGTTAAGTGACGTGCCCAGGGTCACACAGCTAGTAAGTGTTAAGTGTCTGAGTCTGGATTTGAACTCAAGTACTCCTGACTCCAGGGTCGATGCTCTATCCACTGTGCCACCTAGCTGCCCCTGATTAATTTTGTTATATCCCCTAAATTTCTTCTTGTATTCCCTCTCCCCTTCCTAGATCGCCATTCCTTATAACAAAGAGGTTTTTTTTTTAAGAAAAAAGAGAAAGAGAAAAAAAACACCTTGAAAAAAATGACATTATAATTGCAAGTGACTTCTAACTTTTAGAAATACAGTTCCACCATTCAATTAACTAAAAACAAAAGGTACAGTCTCCTCATAAGAATGATCTTCATCCTTTTTGTAAGGTACAGGTTAAAACAGTTTTATCAAAAAAGAAGACCACTCCATCTTCTTTCTCACTGTCTTCTCTCTAGCAATGTCAGAAAAATAATCTCTTCAGTTCTTTCAAGCCATCACCCTTGACAGTTCCTCTTCAGACTCACTTGTAAAATTCTCTTTATAACAGTTGACAATTCTGCCAAGAAAGTTTTCCTTATTATCTTTCTTTCTTCTCCACGGTTTTTCTCAAAACATCTCTATTAACAGTCTCTTCTCAGTTTCTCAAAAATTGTCAGCCCCAACTGTTAAATCCTAAACATTCAATTTGGCTCATAAAGCTACAGTAACAGTAGCTATTGCATTAGCAGGAGAGCTTTGGGATTTGGCCCAAACCTACCTCACCAATTACTGCTACTCACACTACCGCTCTTTTATGTACCCTATTCTTCTACCAAATGGGATTATTTGTTTCCAAACATTCCAGATGCTTTCCTTAAATTATACCTTTACTTATATTGTTCCATAATGTTAAAATGCTCTTCCCTATCTCCAGCTCTGCCTGTCCAGATACTCATTCAAGACATGGCTCAAATGGCAACTTCTACATGAAGTTTTACTGATACTGATCAGGAAGTAATATCTCCCTCCTCTGAACTAACATAGCATTTTTTTTTTTTTTTAGTGAGGCAATTGGGGTTAAGTGACTTGCCCAGGGTCACACAGCTAGTAAGTGTTAAGTGTCTGAGGCCAGATTTGAACTCAGGTACTCCTGACTCCAGGGCCGGAGCTCTATCCACTGCACCACCTACCTGCCCCACTAACATAGCATTTTAAACATCTCTCACTATTCTTTTCACACTAAATCTTATAGTATTTGCATACATTTTTGTTTGGGTTTTTTTTTGCAGGGCAATGAGGGTTAAGTGACTTGCCCAGGGTCACACAGCTAGTAAGTGTCAGGTGTCTGAGGTTGTATTTGAACTCAGGTCCTCCTGAATCTACCACACCACCTTGCACACGTTTTTTGAAATTTAAAATATTATAGGGACATCTAGGTGGTGCAGTGGATAAAGCACCAACCCTGGATTCAGGAGGACCTGAGTTCAAATCTGACCTCAGACACTTGACACTTACTAGCTGTGTGACCCTGGGCAAGTCACTTAACCTTCATTGCTCCACCAAAAAAAAAAATTAAAATATAAACTTCATGGCAGAAGGGACTACATTCTATTTGAATAGTCCACAAGAACCTAGTACAATCCTATTGCACTCAAATAAGTACTGGTTGGAGGAATTCAAAAGATGAATTTTGTCCCTATTTTTGACTAATAAGTTAACCTTTTGTTTAAGCTGTATTTCTTCATGGAGCTGAAGCCTTTAGTACCTATCCCTTTAAACTGTTTCCTTTGCAAACACTTGGGACTATAGCCAGAATCACACATTGGGGGAGACCTGCCTCTTTTGGAGATGCTGAGGTCCAGATGAAAGGCCCAACTCCTTCAATTACTTGTATTTTGGGATCACATTAGTACTAAATTCCTGCACACGGCCTTTCCTGGGAATTACTCAATGAAGCATTGTTTTCCGGGTATTTTCTGTCCTTTTGGAGAATCCTGCAAACAAGCACACTCAAATGTTTTTTACCACTGAGCACTGTCACTTACGGGGTGAAATGTGATGAAATGTCAGACCACAATGATTCCCATTCCAGCTATTATTCAGTCAACAAAATATTTTCTTTTCCTTGCCTTGCAGGCTGTGAGTGTGGGGTGAATTTTCTCCCAATATCTGCTCACAGGCTTTCTTATGGGTAAAAACCCACTTATGTCTTTCCCAATCATTTGCACTGGTCAGGAAACCACTGAAAATTCTCCCTTATTTTGAAGGGAGTGTAAATTTAACTTTGGGGAATGAATGAAATTAAATTAATATGGACATATGCAAACTACCACAACATCCTTCATCACAATGGCTTTTCTGTCAAACTGTAAATATTTAGAGGCATTAAAAATATGAAAACATTTTAGCAGGGTTATAAACCTGCTTGGCAACTTGGGAAAAAGCAAACCAGATACTTTCTCGCTAAAGAGCTATGTTTTTGTTGTTGTTCAGTTGTTTCAGTCTGGTCTGACCCTTTGTGACCCCATTTGGGGTTTTCTTGGCAAAGAGAATGTCATGGTTTGCCATTTCCTTCCCTAGCTCCTTTTTGTAGATGAGGAAACTGAGGCAAACAGGGTTAAGTGACTTGCCCCTTACCCCTGATCACACAGCTAGTAAGTGTCTGAGGCTGGATTTGAATTCAGATCTTCTTGACTCCAGGCTCAGTACTCTATCCACTGGACCACCTAGCTGCTTCTAGTGCTACAGTGTTTGTATGTATGCACGTGTATATGTGTGTGCACATGTATGTATGTGTATGTGTAAATATATACACAGTGATATATATACACATATTAATACAGAAAAGGACTATGGACAGCATCATGTAAAATTGGCATGCTTTATAAAGTGGTAAAAGATATTTCCTTCTGGAATTTTTAGGCTTATCCTAGATCATTGAGTTAGAGCTGGAAGGGGTCACAGAGGTCTAAATGCCTCAATTTGCAGACGAGGAAATCGAGGCCTAGGGGGACCAGCTGCCTTGTCCAAATTCACACATGTGTAGTAACCAGCGGAGCTGGGGTTTGAATCTGGGTCCTCTGGCGCCATCATGGTTTTTCCATTGTACCATGTTGCCACTCCTTCCAGTCTGTTTCCTTTAGAGTTAGGACTTGGGTTCCGATTCTACCTCTGCTATTTAATGCCTTAGATACTCAGTAGCCTAGGTACAAAGTGAGGAAGGTCTTTTCAGCTCTCTCAGATTCAGTTTCCTCTTCTGTAAAGTGAGGCAGTTAGTCTGACTGATCTCCAAGATACTTCCTAGCTCTAAATCTCATGATCATCCCCAGGGGGTAAATCTACCATGGATTTTTCCATTGCCTTTCTTGTGATTTGTATCAGATTCTTCTGAGATCATAATATTTCATGATTCAAAGTTATGTAGCATCATTGATAAAAGGGTATAGATGGCATATGTATTGACTTTGTAGATGACACAAAGCTGGACATTTAGCTAATACAGTGGGTGACAGAATCAAGATCACTTGGATGAATCTATTTAGAGAGAATTTAATAGGCATGATGCAGTTGGCTGAAGCAGTGGATAGAAGTCAGAAATACCTGAATTCAAATACATCCTCAGACCCTTACTAGCTGTGTGACCCCAGGCAAGTCACTTAACTCCATTTGCCTCAGTTTCTTCATCTATAAAATGAGCTGGAGAAGGAAATGGCAGACCACTCCAGTATCTTTGCCAAGAAAACCCCAAATGAGGTCATGAAGAGTCAGACACAACTGAAAGACCTGAAGAACAACAAATAGGGATGAATGAAAAGGATTGGTGACTTTAAGGAGCAACTTCATAAATCCAAAATGGGGGAGGTGTGGCTAGATTGAATTTCATATGTAAAAGACCTGAGGTTTAAGTGTAAAGAAAACCTAATATAAGCCAACAATGTGATATGGTAGCTAGGAAGTTAAAGCTATCTTAAGCTGTATTAAGAAAGTTTCAGTGTCTAAGACTAAGTGATAGTCCCATTATACTCTGCCCTGGTCAGATTACATCCAGAGTATCATATTCAGTTCTTGGTGAAGGAATAAGGGGAGAGGAAGAGAAGGAAAGGGAGAAGTGTAGAGAAATGCTAAATTTTATTTGTAAGAGATGAACTCTGGTCAGGTATAAATTGGGGACTGCCTGTAGATACTAGCATTTCAAATGGCAGTAGCAGATCTATAGTTTCAAAAGTTGAAAAGGAAACATCCATTTTACTTTGCCATCTGTGATGATGGAAGGGTTATTTTTCTGAGCATGATCATTCTATAGCAAGATGTTCCCAACTAACTATTCACGTTTATAAAATTTATACCATCCCTATCAATTCCTTCTTCCCTCCAATTTGTTCACCTAGAGCTTTGGTTCTGAGTGAGTGAAGTGATGTTTTACTAATTAAGCTTTGATTTAAAAAATATTCTCAAAGAGGATTCATAAACCAGAAGACATCATTGAGAGCATGTATAACTGAAAAGGGGCAGTTAGGTGACACAGTGGATAGAGTGCAGGGCCTGGAGTCAGGAAGACTTATCTTCCTGAGTTCAAATTCAGCCTCAGACCCTTCCTAGTTGTTTGACTCTGGGCAGGTCACTTAACCCTGTTTGCTTCAGTTCCTCATGAGCTAGAGAAAGAAATGGCAAACCACTCCAGTATCTTTACCAAGAAGACCCCAAAAGGGATCACAAAGAGTAGGACATGACTAAAAAACTGAACAACTATAACATGACTGTAAAAGGTTATGGGCTAGTCATGTAGTGGGAGTAAGGCATAGACAACCTGGGTACTTTACTATATAAAATATTAAAATAATCAAAGAAAGACTTCCCCATTTGTTGCATTCTGTCTTGAATATTTTTAGAAGTATGTGAACAAAAATGTCATAGGAGAAGACACAAAGATGCATTTTGTACTAGAGGAAAGAATAACCACACCAATGAGATCATAGATCGTTAGAATCTGTCAGCATCTAAAGATACCCACTTTGGGCCTCCCTAGGGCCAAGAACAACTTTTGTTTGTTTGTTTTTTGTTTTGGGGTGAGGCAATTGGGGTTAAGTGACTTGCCCAGGGTAACACAGTTAGTAAGTGTCAAGTGTCTGAGGCCAGATTTGAACTCAGGTTCTCCTGACTCCAGGGCTGGTGCTCTATCCACTGTACCACCTAGCTGCCCCCAAGAACAACTTTTATCTTAGATAGACATATTTGCTCTAGTGGAGTCAGTCCATTCCTACCACCTCCTCTCTTCTCCACTAACCTGCCCAAAAGGCCAGAGCCCCAGCTGAACCCTGGGCTTAAATGGAGAGCTGAGTGGCACAATGGGTAGAATGCTAAGCCTGGAGTAAGAAAGACCTGAATTCAAATCCGGGACCCTGTGTTACCCTGAATAAGTAATTTAAACTGATTTCCTCAGTTTCCTCAGCTGTAAAAAGGGGGTGATAATAATAAATAAATTTATTTCTCGGGGTTGTTGTGGGGATCAAATAAGACAATATTTATAAAGTGCTTAGTACAACGCCTGGCATATAGTAAGTGCTATATAAATGCTAGCTATTCCCAAGGCAGTCACCTCATCATTTTCCATCTGGTTGCTCATCTGGACTTCATCATTGTCCTTAAAGCTCATCTTCCTGCAAGTTCAAAGCAGTCTGAAACTCACTCTGTACCCTTTGCCCCCTGGACCTCTCCCTCCCTTTTGATTGTAGAGAGGGAGGAGTGGACGTTGGAGAGCTCCTCAGGTCCTTTTTTTTTTTTTTTTTTTTTTGCAGGGCAGTAAGGGTTAAGTGACTTGCCCAGGGTCACACAGCTAGTTAAGCGTCAAGTGTCTGAGGCTGGATTTGAACTCAGGTCCTCCTGAATCCAAGACCAGTGCTTTATCCACTGCGACACCTAGCTGCCCCCAGGTCCTTTATTTAAAGAGGGGGTTCAGGGCAGAAACATCATAATTTCCCACCTGACTGCAGAACTTCATTGTCTCCCCTCCTCAACCCTGTGCCTGGTGTCCTCCCTGTTTCTTTTTTTATGTCTTCCTCCATTAGATTATGAGCTTCTTGAGGTCAGGGACTGTCTTTTGCCTTTCTTTGTAACCTGCATTGCTTAGCACATTGCTTGGCACTTAATAGGCACTTCATGTCTATTGACTCTTTACTGCCTTCTCCCTTCCCCTCTCCAACATGTAACTTTTTTTTTTTTGCAGCAGATCAGTTCTCCAAATCCTCCTTCAGTTTCACAATCACATTCTCCCCTTCAGGGATTTTTAAATTTTACATTACCTGACCTCACCCTCATTCCTTTTAAAAGGAGGATGAGCAGTGGGGGTGGGCTTCAGTTTTTCAGGGGATGCATTCCCTCACTTCATTTTCCTCCCCACTTCACCTTTTGGGGGTAAATGCTATCTAAGGGCATTTGCAATCTTGGTCATGAATGTTTTCACATATCTTAGAGCAAAGCCCTGGCATCCTTCCTTACATCTCCTTTCTAGCCAAGAGCCTCAGAAGAACAAAGTCCACAAAGCCAATTGTTGAAATTTCTTTTTCCAAGGACACTTCACAGGTTCTTAGTTTTAATAACAATAATAGCTAGGGTTTATATAGCACTTGGGGGGGGGGGTGCAGGGCAATGAGGGTTAAGTGACTTACCCAGGGTCACACAGCTAGTAAGTGTCAAGTGTCTGAGTCCGAACTTGAACTCCGGTCTTCCTGAATCCAGGGCCAGTGTTCTATCCACTGTGCCACCTCTATGCCCCCTATATAGCACTTTAAAGCTTATGAAGAACTTCATATATATTATGCATCTTATCCTCACAACAACTCTAGGAGGTAGGTACTATTGTTACCTCTCTTCTATAGATGAGAAAACAAAGGCAGATAGAAGTGAAGTGACTTTCTTAGCATCACACAGTTATTAAGGGCTGAGGCTGAATTTGAACTCAGGTCTTCCTGACATCAGGTCTAGTGTTCTATCCACTGTACCACTTAAAGGCCAGTGAGTGGGATTTAGAGTTAGAGGGGAAACAGACTTGCCTAAGGTCACATAGGGAATAAGCATCAGGAATGGTATTTGAATCTAGGTTCCCTAAATACCGGGCTGCTAGGTGGCACAATGGATAGAGTGCCAGGCCTGGAGGCAGAAAGACTGAGTTCCAATCTGGTCTCAGACACTTACTAGCTGTGTGACCCTGAGCAAATCACTTAACCTCGTTTGCCTCAGTTTCCTCATCTCTAAAATAAGCTGGAGAGGGGCAGCTAGGTGGCACAGTGGATAGAGCACCAGCCCTGGATTCAGGAGGACCTGAGTTCAAATACGGCCTCAGACACTTAACTAGCTCTGTGACCCTGGGCAAGTTGCTTAATCTCAATTGCCCTAAAAAAAAAATAAACTGGAGAAGGAAATGGCAAACCACTCCAGTATTTTTGCCAAGAAAACCCTAAATGGGGTTACAGAGAATCAGACATGAATGAAACAACCAAACAACAACCTCTGCATACAGAGACAATGTTTTAGCCATCCCACCCCCCTTATTGCCCTCTAGTAGGTGGCCCCAAAGGTTCTTGCCCATGAATGCTTCCTTGCCCATAATGCTTCACTCCATCTACCTTCCCTGTCTAGCTTCACCCTAGTCACTAGAAATCACTAGGGCTTAGTGTCATTAAGACTGTGATGCCAAAGTCAAATTTAAAACAAGTCCACTGAACCCTCCATGAGGCTCCCTGATTGACACATACTGGCTTAGAAAATCACAAGTTTATATATTTTTATTAACATATTAACACATTAAAGTCAGATAGGAACTAGAAATAACTGATGTATAAAAAAGAAATGTGTTGTCATTATGAATTTGATGATTTGTTTGCAATATTTATGTGTATATATATTTATTACATAAATGCACACAAATCAGGTAGGAATTAGTTATAGATGAAAAGCATACAATTTTGTACTTTAAAATTTAATAGATTCAATATCATTACAAAACATGTCACTTGGGGCAGCTAGGTGGAGCAGTAGATACAGCACCCACCCTAGATTCAGGAGGACCTGAGTTCAAATTTGACCTCAGACACTTAACACTTACTAGCTGTGTGACCCTGGGCAAGTCACTTAACCCCAATCACCTCACCAAAAAACAAAAACAAAAAACAAAACAAAACAAAAAAATCCCATATCACTACAAGATTCAAAATTAATTTAATAAATCTTTTTTGTTAGAAACTTGGCATTTTTTACCAGAAACTATTTTATCAATAACAAGTATAAGCTTTTGTATATGTATGTATGTGTATGCACACACACTTAGTTTTCAAGTATGATGATAAATGCTCATTTGTACAGTGCTTGGCACATAGTAGGCACTTAAGAAATGTCAATTGACTCGTTAATATTGTCCAAAATTAAGTTTTAATAGTCTTCAGGAATGAAAACAATTGCTTGCTTAAATGTGTACTGCCAAATATTGCTAAGATTCTTGTAGTAAATACATTTCAACAAAATGTCTTGGCAAGTAAGAATAAAAATCTGGAACACTAACTAACATACTTTTTTTCAGCACTCATATTGAATTTCAACAAGTTCCTTTTGAATGTTCCTTTCTGTTTTTTCAACATCAAATGAAAATGGATCACTGAATAGTAAAATAAAAATGTTTTCACACATTTTGCATCCTTCAAATTATCTTTCAAATTCAAAAAACAATTTCTGAATATTAGAGGAATACTTGCTGAAATTATAAGAACCAAAGCATTCTTGATACTTTTTACATGTAAGAAAATGAATCAAATCCAATTTTTTAGTTGCCTCTCTCAAGATTTATCTTAAATATGTTAATGAAGTCATGCATCATTATAACTTAATTTTGACCCTAAGGTTTTAAATTTAATTCATTGAAATGCCTCCTGATGTCTACAATGAAGGCCAAATCTTGAAACCAGTTCAAATTATTATCAGGTTTTCCTGGTGACTCTCCTTTCATTGCTAAAAGACATTTTGGGGGCAGCTAGGTGGCGCAGTGGATACAGCACCGGCCCTGGAGTCAGGAGGACCTGAGTTCAAATCTGGCCTCAGACACTTGACAATTAGTAGCTGTGTGACCCTGGGCAAATCACTTAACCCCAATTGCCTCATGAAAAAACAAACCAAAAAAATATCTTTAGTTGTTATAATATCATTGGGAAAGAACATCAAGCAATTCTTCATTTACAGTAACAGCTTTGTCACATGTGTGAATAAATATGGCTAATTAAGACAGTCCACTAACATCTGGACTTTCATCAATTGCAATGAAAAAAGTCAAGACAATTTTCTGCTTTTGTTTTATGTTTTCCATGGATAGTGGCAATTTTGTTAATTCTTTCTGCAACAACATTTTGTAACAATGAAATATCTTGAAAAGTTTTAACTTTTGGGGACAAAGAGAGTTTCAGTGGCTTTTACTGTATACTTCTTCACAAATTCACCTTCACTAAAACACTTTGAACATTTAGCCACAAGTTCTGAAATAATATAAAAGTCTTTGACCATATTTTTGCTCTCTTCATGGGTTTCTGTAAATACTTTGTCATTTTTCAAGTGCATATTTCAAATTTCTTCATTTATTTTCTCTTATTTGACCTAAGTGTTGTGATGAAATAATGGGATTTAGCAGATACTCAAAGACCCACCTGGAGATTAATCTATACTGATTGAATCAAGTGAGAGTGATTGACTGCTGATTAAGCCTACTTCAAGTTAATTGGATTGTAATCACACCTGGCTATCTCTTAAGAAGGTATTGTTCTCAGAAACTAGACTGTGAACTCAACTTGAGAACACCTTCAAAGACAATGGATTTGGATGACGCCAACCAATCACCTTAAAGCAGTGTGTAAGGACCGCCTCTGTTCCAGATCTATAAAAAAGCTTCCACAAACAGCTTGGGAGAGGGGGTTCCTGATTAAAGCAGGCTCGTAGAGGAGGATTTCAGGAAGAACTCAACCAGGCTGGGACTCTAGGCTAGACTGGAGCTGAAGCTTCTGATTTAAGGCGACCACAATTTAGATTTTAAACATCACAGTTTTGGTCATACTTCAGAATGGAGTATTTCATAGTGATGTTTTAAATTATATTCCTTGGGGAGACCAGTACTATGTTTACAAATTAAATATTTTTTAAAAAATCTCTTTTTTTGCTTCAGAAAAGAAATAATCAAGCTTCTATTCTTTTTTTTTTTTTAAGTGAGGCAACTGGGGTTAAGTGATTTGCCCAGGGTCACACAGCTAGTAAGTGTCAAGTGTCTGAGGCCGGATCTGAACTCAGGTACTCCTGACTCCAGGGCCAGTGCTCTATTCACTGCGCCACCTAGCTGCCCCCAAGCTTCTATTCTATCTGAAAAAATTTTTGTTCTTATACAGATCTTTTCTTACCACTCTTAGAATGTGATTTGATTTATACTCTTTTTAAATTTTTTTTTTTTTTAGTGAGACAATTGGGGTTAAATGACTTGCCCAGGGTCACACAGCTAGTAAGTGTCAAGTGTCTGAGACCAGATTTGAACTCAGGTCCTCCTGAATCCAGGGCCGGTGCTCTATCCACTGTGCCAACTAGCTGCCCCCTAAATTTATTTTAGTTTTAAAGGAAGAGTATAAATCAGGGGCAGTTAGGTGGTGCAGTGTGCAGTTAGCTTATCCAAGTTAGCTTAGCTTAGTTAGTTTATCCACTGTGCCACCTAGCTGCCCCTATTTCTCTTGCTTTCTTAGAAACAAGTCTCTCGGGGGTAGCTAGGTGGCGCAGTGGATAAAGCACTGGCCCTGGATTCAGGAGGATCTGAGTTCAAATCCGGCCTCAGATACTTGGCACTTACTAGCTGTGTGACACTGGGCAAGTCACTTAACCCCAATTGCCTCACCAAAAAAAAAAAAAGTGAAGGCAGCCTAATTCACAACATGCTTTAACACTGAACAGGAGGATCAGTCTCCATGTACAGAAATGAAGGGCATGACAAAGTGTGGAGTGTGGCATAAGGAGCTTTAGTCAAATGAAAAGATAGGATTTACAGTGCAAATATAATAGCTACCAACCAAAGGAAAATAGACATTTCTACTTTTTACTAACAGCCCTTCAAATATTAAAATTATCAGAAAGCTCTTTATAATAAATGTTTGTCTTCATCTTTCACTGAAAGCAGATCTCCAAGACAGGAGCCCGGCAGATCATCAAATTATTGTTGGGCACACCATCTCCTTACCTCCTACTCCTATCTCTCATCTCCTGCCTCCTTCATAATCACCATTAACAACTAGTATTTAGGAGTGGAAAATTAATTCAAGATCAACCATAGCCATGATAGTCAATACTAACAAACAAGAATTAGTAAACGAGGTAATAAATTATTCATTTTTATAATTGTAAAACTGCAAAGAAAATTTTGCGATTTGTAGTTTTAAAATGTAACATCTGGGGGGCAGCTAGGTGGCACAGTGGATAGAGCACCGGCCCTGGAGTCAGGAGTACCTGAGTTCAAATCCAGTCTCAGACACTTACTAGCTGTGTGACCCTGGGCAAGTCACTTAACCCCAATCGCCTCACTAAAAAAAAAAAAAGTAACATCTGTGTTTTCTTGTATTTTTATTTATTTTGTTACATAAATCCCAATTACATTTTATTCTGGTTCAGGCCTCACTCAGGTTTGTGGGTTATATGCTGCCTCGTGGCAGCCAGTTTGATACTTTGGGCCTAATGGAGAGTGTCACTGGGGAAATAGGTTGGTGTGAGGGGTCCTTAGGTTTTCCTCTTTAAAGAATTACACCCTCTCACACACAAATCCAATTAGAATAAAATAATATTTTATTTGGGTGCTAGAGAAAGGAACTGAGAGAGAAGTAAAGCTTCTCTCAAGGGGAGATAGCACAGAGACACATGAGTCTCTGAGATACATGTCTCCTTGTACAGGAGAAAGGCCATAGCTTTTATAGATGGTAGATGGGGGTGATCACCTGAGATTGGAATGTCCCTTGTTGTGGGGTGACTTGGGAGAAGTCAGGTGAGGGTCGGATGTTGGAGCTATCTCTGTCCCCTTGGCACAAGTCAGGCAGCAGCCAAGCCTAATAGGATTATCTTGCATTGGGGTGGTGGTCCTGGAGTTATCTCAATCTTGAGCAGGTGCTGCTTATCTCCCTTGCTTCTTTAGGTGTGTCTGTCCTATGGTTTAGCTTCTCAAGGAGAGCCACCCCAGACCCCTGTCCTCTAGCCTAGCTGGCCAGTTCAAACCTCAATAATCCTAACCCGGTAACAGAGAGAGTCCTAGGTGGACTGAGAAGCTCTTTGTTCAGACCCCAGTTCTGTCACTAATTAGCTATGATAATGGCAAGTTACTTCATCTCCCGTGCCCTGTTTCCTTGTGTGGAGAATGAGAGGGTTGGATTAAAAGATCTCTATTTGTCTTTTTCAACTCTAAAATACTACGTTACTCTATGAAATTATAGCTCATAGGGGTAGACCTTCTATTGAGCACATCTCTCCCCATCAACATGAGAATCTCTAAAATGTTGATTTAACAAGTTATAATCCCCATCAGGCAACACGTTCAATGCCTTTTAAGTTTCAAACTCCTAGCAGTTAAACTTAATTAAGGTCTTATTATGGATATTTTTGAAAAGTAATGTACCCCGGGGGCAGCTAGGTGGCACAGTGGATAGAGCACCAGCCCTGGATTCAGGAGGACCTGAGTTCAAATCTGGCCTCAGACACTTGACACTTACTTACTAGCTGTGTGACCCTGGGCAAGTCACTTAACCCCCATAGCCTCACCAAAAAAAAAAAACCAACCCAAAACGAAAAGTATTGTACCCTCTCCTCTAACCACCTTCCTCCCCTTGTGACTTAATGAACAACAAAGCTCATTGACTCATGGAATAGTTTTATTTAAATTTTGAATTTCACCAAATTTGATAGTATACAAAATTAAATATAAGATATTTTATCAAAAAGTTAACTTGTAAGGAGACTCATCTGCTATAGTAAATAACATTAAAATACATATTATTCAGGAAGCAAGTCATCTCCTAATTCTTCATCAGCAAAATCATCCTCTTCAGTCCTTTTTTTGGCTGCAGTTTTTGGTCTTTCTGTTTGTGGGCCCAGTGGATCCACATATGAGGCATCTGTGGAACAAAACAGATGTTTCATTGATTGTGTTATTTTTAATAAAATTTCATTTATTTAACTGTTTCACAGGGATTATATTGAAATAAATGCAAACCAATTCTTGTCATCAAAAAAATTGTGAAATTCACAGTGAATAGAAACGTGACACCAAATTTTCTTAAAATTTTTTTCACACAAGCATCCATACATAAAAAATTCTTCACACTGCCATATTTAAAATGAATGCCAATTCTCCAAGGCATTCTTCATTAGCCTTGGTCTACTGACAGAAACAATGGCACTCACCGATTTCTTTGTTACTGCTGCTTTCATAAGGTTCATTTGTCCCAGGTAAAGATCGTAATTTGGCACTCAGACGCTCACCTTTGCTGCTGGAACTAGAGTTCTGGCCACTATCTGAAAATGTGGGAATAGAAATTCACTCGTTTCACAAGCCAAGAAACCACAGAACTGCATCACACATCTTAAATTGTACCAGCTTTGCCATGAAACAGGCATTCTTTCTCACTCTGAAGTCAATTTCTGATGGCTACAAATTCTCTTTGGGGAGCTCTAACAAACTGAAAATGTGACGACATGGGTCTTAAACATATTCTTTCAAATCTGTGGAGAGGCAGTTTCAAATTTCAGTTTAAAGAGATCTGCTTCTGAAAAGTCCCAGCTTACAGGCTCATGTTGACAGAGCTTGTAGGTTCTAGTCTTGTCACTTGCTAGTTGTGTGTGACTGGAGGCAAGGGATTTCGACTCTGAATTTCAGTCTCCTTCAGCTATGAAAGGAAAGGATTGAGAAGGCAGGACTAGGTGACCTCAGAGGACCCTGCTGCGGATGAATAGGACACAGAATTTGTAAGAACAGTATTAAAGCTATACCACCTTATTGCAACCATGTCCTGGAAAGAATACCCCTATTAACGAGAATAAACTACTTTCTCTAGCAGAGAAAAAGCCCCATCAGTCTGCCATGAGGGTTCTGAAGATGGTTTTTGTTCTAGTATTGCCACTTAGGGTAACTCTCTTCACTTTTGTAGACCTCAACTTTCTCCATCTGTCAAATGATGAGAGTAGAAAATATGATCTCCAAGGTCCCTTGTAGCTTGAGTAATAATCTATAAACCTTGTTCTAATTCTGACAATTAACTGTGACATTTCCAAAGACTTCTGAGAATAGCATTCTTTTTTCTTTCTATTGTAAAAGCTTCACTTACTGAGAACAAGTAACCCATTCAGGATCTTTTGTTTCTGAATGTATTCTGTATTTCTCTGTATTCACTAAATTGGTAGGACTGAATTGGTACAAAAACAGTAACAACAAAAAAATCATGTCTCCCATCTCCCTTCTCCTACCCCCATCCCATTTCTACTCTAGGTACCCCATTAGCTTGATTTCAGACAGTAATAAAAAACACCCCAACCTGTTTTTTAAGCTACTTTGAGGTCTCTGAGAACTTTCAAATAGCTAAGTATTGCTACTAACCTGAATTTCATGCCAACTTAGTCTTTATCCTAGTTATTTTTTCATACTTAATGCCATCTGCCTTTAAATATTGGAGGTAGAAGCCCACTGAGGTAAGGTGCAATTTCATCAAGTTGTGCCTTCCAACCTCAAAATAAGGACCCTTCTTTGAATCATTAATTAATTTGAATGCAAAAAGAAAGTTCAAATCATCTACCTAACTTTCCACACAGACAAATGCAAAAATAAAAGTTCCTTATGGGAAAGGACTATTTCCATTTTTGTTTTTGTTGCTCCCGTGCTTAGCAAAGTGTCTGGCCCATAGAAAATGACTAATAAATAACTGCTGAATTGAGTTGAAATTGACATAGTATAAAAATCTTTTTCAAAAGATTTGAATGATGCATTAACATTTTAGATGTGTCCCCGCCCCCCTCTTCCTAAACTTTCAGTCTATTACAAACTCTTATTTTAAGTTTGGATAGAGTGATGCATACTTCTTTTTCTTTTTTTCTTTTTTTAGCAAGAAACTCTTCCTTCAGGAAAGCAAGCCATCCAAGGGGAAAAAAAGAGCTACTTCAGCTGTTCTTGGCTTGGCTTCATTTTATGTTTAAATAATAAAGCTGTTAAATTCATGTCAACATAATGCAAATAAAGAGTGTTTCCTAGAGTGAGGCTGAATTGATAAGTTATCAAAATTCACATTCAACCTTCTAGGTCTAGGTTACAGTCCTAGCTTTGTTGTTGGCTGTTCAATTTTGGGCAGGTCATATAAACCTCTCTGAGCCTCCATTTTCTTTTGTGTAAAACAAGGAGGTTGGAGTAGATGATCTCATAGGTCCCTTCAGTTCTACTTGAAATAAAATTCTACAGTTTTATCTACTGGTATGTACCAAATTTCAAAATATTAAAAATTAAATTTGTGGAATGTTTTGGGTTGAGAATACATAGGTTCTGGGGGGCAGCTAGGTGGCACAGTGGTTAAGCACCAGCCCTGGATTCAGGAGGTCAAATCCAGCCTCAGACACTTGACACTAGCTGTGTGACCCTGGGCACGTCACTTAACCCCCATTGCCCCACAAAAAAAAAAAAGAAAAGAAAAGAAAAGAGAATACATAGGTTCTGTCATCAAAGTTTTAAAGATAACTCTATCTGAATAGTTGACCTTCCAGTACTAATTTTAAAAATAATCTATCATTTAAATTTTAGCAGGGAAATCTCTCTGGTGAAGGGCATTAGAGGCACACACTTAGCTGGAGCAAGCTATCTAGACAGGAAGGAGTCACAGAGACCCAGGTTCAGGTCCCAGGTTTTGTCACTTGCTACTCTCACTCTTGATTTTTAGCAAGTTACCCCTTCTAGCCTGTTTTTTTCATCTGCAAAATGGGAACAACAATATCTATCTACCTTGCTTTCCTCATGGGAACATTTTGGGGAGCCAATGAAATGAGGTCATGTGAAAATGCTTTGGAAACTGTAAAACTCAATATAAATGTAAGGAATTATGATTTGTATAGATATTTTTGCCTTTCTAGCCGGCTGTGAACATTCTGTTCAAAGCCCTGGTTAGTCTGTGGGGCCCCATGGAATGTAGCTGTTCTGACAACTACCCAACACTCAGATAAAGTAAAATTCCAATCTTACTGTTAGCACATTTTGGACATGGCCAACTTTTTTTCTGCTAATGAAGCCTTAAACTGCTTTTTTTGTTTTATTACCAAGACTGAAATCCTGTCAGCTGGGATAAAGTCTAACTCAACTTCTGCTTACAAGGGAGACTGCACCTTGCCTTGACTGATGTTATAAAAACATCAACTCATGGCAGGCAGGAAAAACAACACACACCTGTTTGAGACATGCTAGTATGCCACATTTTTAAACTATAAGAAGTCTTTTTGTAGGTTAGGTGACTTTTATAACACAGGTTCCATTCAGGACACAAATGAATTAAAACTAAGAAACTGGCTACATAAACTTTTGCCATATGCTCTCTTCAAATAAAAAGTGAATTTGGCTTAGAAGGGAAGAGAGATCTTGGCCAGAATAGTTGAGAAAAATCTTCAAAAGCAATAGACAATGGAATACAGAACAAAACAAAAATAACTGAATGGCCCATCTCTTATATTTGTTAATCCTCTGTAAAGGGTTACATTACTATAGAAGCAAATTTTTTAATCAAGGATGTATTCAGTATAACATTAATATTTTTATGACATTAAATGAATGCATGGCCTTTTACTAAAGACTTACTCTGATACCCTCAGCCTGGCAGACAGATTACTTTGGGCTATTAAAAGCTATGATAGGGGACAGCTATCCCCTGGATGCAGTGGATAAAGCACTAGCCTTGGATTCAGGAGGACACGAGTTCAAATCTAGCCTCAGACACTTGACACTTACTAGCTGTGTGACCCTGGGCAAGTCACTTAATCCTCACTTGCCCTGCCAAAAAAAAAAAAAAAAGCTATGATAGCAGAGGACAAACTCTGGTAGGTCCTGCCCAAGTTGGAAAAGTCTTTGAGTATGGTCCTGACAATAGATTGTACATTCATCTGTCTTACAAGGTCCAGCCTAGCTAAGTCCATCAAGCATTACCAAATGGTGATTCATCATCACGTGATGAATATTTTTGGTCACTGCAATTTATGAAAGACATCCAATGAAATGTGGAAGAAATTTAAATGGCAAAAGTATAAGTAGTTCTTATACTAATGAACTCTCTATGAATTCCTTGGAAATATTCAAGTAAATATAGAAATGATACCAAAACCTGATGAAATTAATTAAAACATTCAACAATTTATCTTTTTATTAGCATTGATAATAATCAATTTGATCCAATCTGACAAACATTTAAGCAAGGTATTGTGGGAGATATAAAAATGAAAAAGATATGAGTCCTGACCTTAAGGAACTTACAAACTAATATGGGAGCTAAGATGTACACAACCAACTTTAATATAAATTAAGACTATGGTAAGGGCACAGGAGAGGTTCAAAAAGTAAGGAGTCAACCAGTGAGATATGGAGAATAGAAAAAGGTTTTTGGAATAAGTGACAACCTGAGCTGGCTTTGAAAGATTTCAATAGGTAGTGATGAAGATGGGGGTGGGAGAGAGGAAGTGAATTCCTGGCACTGGGAATGAAATTGGGGAAAGTCTGAGATTAATTATTAGATTTAATGGGGAGGTCATGTCACAGAATTTATAGCATACTATCCTTTCTGGGTGATCAGCACTAGGAAAATTCTCTCAAGAGAGTGTTTGAGAAGGTTAGGGACCACATTAGTGGCCTATTTGGAGAAAGAATGGGATCTGACAGAGGGTCTTATAAAAGCATTCCTTCAAGAAGTAAGAATTTATCAGGGGATAATTGATAGCCATTTCAAATAAGGGAAGGGAAAGGATGAAGTGTTCATGGAATGCATCTTGAGAAACTAAGCCTTTTGGTCAGATGGTCCCGTATGAAAGGTACTTGACCATTTTAGGACTGGATGCTGCAATAGCAATAGCACACTGATTCCACTTTCATGGATGTCTTTTTGGTGGTTGGTAACATGGGAAAACAGGAATATTTTGAGCAATGCAGGATGGCTTTTAGTTGCTCTGAGAGGATTGAAGATTTTCTCCAGTATTCACCATTTCAGGCAGATACTGTCTGCAATAATTTGGTTCAGAGACCATTCATGCAAATATATAGCTAAGCAGCTCTAGAAGTCTACTCCCAGTTGTGCCTTCTCCTAAACACGATGCTCAGGGCCAGGAACCATTTTTCAATATGCAGTATCTAAGATAATGATCTAACCTGGTGAATAATAAAATGGTGCTTTCTTGTTTGCTAACAAAGTAAGTAGCCAGCTGGTTGCCAGATAATTTGACCACCTTTCTTTGTCAGGATATCTCTGACGGTTTTAGGGATAGTTTGGTTTTCCTTGGTTCTAGTAGCTTAATACAAAGGGCTTTCTGCCAAGACCAGGTATCCTTATTTCCAAAGTGTTCATTGTGTACATCATAGCCTATGATAGGGGAATATGCTGTCCAGGTGGTCTGAGGGAAGCCCTATTTTAGGTATTCTTGATAGGTTCCAAACACCTATAGCATTTGATATTCCCAGAAAGTCTCCCATTCAATTAAAAATTAGGACCAATCTATTTAGTTTAGACTAAACAAGATCAAACAAGCATAGGGTTATGTGGTCATAGATTGTACAGGAGTTTAAAGCGGTGATTTCTGAAATTCACTTGTGGGTATCTCATGTGGACTCTGAGGGTGAAGACCAACCATAAGCACTCCTGACAGGCTGAATAATGTTGGAGGAAATCATGAAACCATGTTAACCAGGTCCATTACAAATTTATTCTACTTGGCCTCAATCTGGCTTTCCTCAGTCCTTGGAAATACTTTTATTCATATCTTACTAACTTGTTATCTTATTCCCACCTGTGGTTGTTTCAAATGTCTCTTCTCAATCCTCCAACTACATTCTCTTCCCTTCTCCATTAGCAGATGACTTCACCCAGTACTTTCTTAAAGCCAAAGTTATCACATATGAGTTCCAGATCATTTTAGGATCTTGTCTATGTTTTTCTTTTCTCTGGTCTTAGATGATTAAGTGGCTAGTCTTCTCGACAAGGATAATCACTCAACCTGTATCCTTGATGGTTTTTTTGTTTGTTTGTTTTGTTTCTTTTGCAGGGCAATGGGGGTTAAGTGACTTGCCCAGGGTCACACAGCTAGTGTCAAGTATCTGAGGCCGGATTTGAACTCAGGTACTCCTGAATCCAGGGCCGGTGCTTTATCCACTGCACCACCTAGCTGCCCCTATCCTTGATGTTTTGATCCCCTTCTCCCTCCTTTGTGGCTTTGATCTATCCCTTCTCTTTCAAGATTCTCCAATCTCTTGGCAAGTCCCTTCCCTTCTACCAACAGCAACCTTATTTCCATTGTTTTACTAGCAAGTAAGGAGATCAAGAAAATACTATTTATACTGTTATTTTTGTGGACAAGATGGAAAAGTGTGTGCTAGATGACTGTAGAGTAGGGAAGATTCAAAACTGAATGGTCAGATAGCACCTTGGAAGTCTGGGCTGTTTAACATTTTTATCAATGACTTGGACAAAAGCATTGATAGCATGCTTATCAAACTTGCATATAACACAAAGCTGAGAGGGATAGCTAGCATATTGGATAACAGGATCAGTATTCAAAAAGACTTCGATAAGCTAGAACACTGGGACAAATCTAAGATGAAATTTAGTAAGGACAAATGTAGAGTCTTATACTTAGGCTCAAAAAATGAAAATCACAAGCATAGGATGGGTAGAGACAAGTTGAATAAATTGGGATGTTTCCCTTGAAGAAGAGGAGACTTGGGGTGGGGGTGAGGCACATATGACTATTATTTTCATGTTTGAAGAGCTCCCACATTAAAGAGGTATTAGACTAGTTGTGCTTTGCCCCAGAGCTAGGAGAAATAGGTAGAAGTTGCCAAGTGGCAACTTTAGACTTGATTTAAAGAAATTTTTTAATAATTAGAGCCATCCAACAAGTGGAATCATCTATCTTGGAGCTAGAGGTTCTCCTTCATTTAAGGTCTTGAAGAGAAGACTGAATGATCACTTATAGGCTATGGTACAGATTATAGATGAGAGGAATTTTGTGTTTAGCTATCACCTGGAATGGCTGGCATTTGAGACTTCTTTGCTTTCTTTTTTTTTTTTTTTTTGGCTGGGCAATGGGGGTTAAGTGACTTGCCCAGGGTCACACAGCTAGTAAGTGTCAAGTGTCTGAGGCCGGATTTGAACTCAGGTACTGCTGAATCCAGGGCCGGTGCTTTATCCACTGCGCCACCTAGCTGCCTCCCATTTGAGACTTCTTTAAATTCTGAGATTCTGAAGTTGTCCATTTCCTAAAACAAAACAACTACCCCCCAAAACCCCTCCAAACCTTTGCTTATCCCTGCTACTCCTCAAACTATCTTCTCTCCCTCCTCCTAAAATTCTAAAAAGAACAGTCCTGGGGTAGCCAGGTGGTGCAATGGATAAAGCACCGGCCCTGGATTCAGAAGGACCTGAGTTCAAATCTGACCTCAGACACTTGAGACTTACCAGCTGTGTGAGCCTGGGCAAGTCACTTAACCCCCATTGCCCTAAGGGCCCCCCCCCAAGTGCAATTTGAGCTCCCTTCCCTGTTTTGTCTATATAGGGTAAAATTTGAAGAAATGCCTATGGGTATAGCTAACCCTTGATGCTAATAGACACTCATGGGGATGTGGTATAATGGAAAGAACATCGGTGTATTTGGCATCATAAGACTTAAAACTGAATCAGGCTCTCTCATTTTCTATGCGACCATGGACAAATACCTTTCCCTCTTTAGGTCTCAGTGTCTTTATCTGCAAAATGAAGGGTTGGACTGCATGATCTCTAGGGTTCCTTCCAGCTATAAGTACTACCTGGTTATCTGTTGACAGGGATAGACTAAAGAAAAGGGGACACTGGTTCAGCCCCATCCTACCAGATGCTTCCCTAATGGCATAGTTAGCTGGATTTGGGATGGATAGGAGATATGAAAGTCTACATTCTTCAGATCTACAACACAAAACCAATTCCTCCAGCTCAAAGTCATCTTGCCTAATCATATGCTATGTTCCTCATTTGAGGGGGGGGGGGAGAAGAGAGGGAGAGAAGTGGGATAGGTTAATTGACAGTCAAAAGAACCAAAAAAGAGCTTAGATGGGGGATGAAGAAGGTCTAGAGGAAATCTTGCTCTATCAGCAAGGCAAGAGAGGCCTGATGTCCTACAAACCTGAGGGAATGGCTAGTGATAGCTATGAATGTGCAGGTGACCTTTCTCTGGGTCTTTTTATATTATGTGGGTACCAATGGAACACTCAATTGTTTATCTATTCTCCCTCCCTCTTGCTAGATCATAACCTCACCTTTTAGTTCATGAACATTTCCTCAGTTATATTCCTTATACCACATTTTAAGTGTAGGTCATCACTGGAAATATGCTGCAGCACACCAATACCCAAAAGCCTTCTCTATATTATATTGCCTTTTGGGTCACTACCTTGACCCCTCACTTACTGTGATAGCTTGAATATTGTGGTGTTCCAAGATCATTGATCATTACAGCATCACTGGGAGAACAACTATAAGACTAGACAATGGATCTTTAAAATTAATTGAGTTTTTCTTGCATTGTTTCACCAGCCCCTTTTGAGTATTCATGGATCTCACTTAGGAGGCTCTGTGATGTGGCACTTGATGGAATAAACACAATAGCATTTACAAACAGAAGCATCTAGAGGACTGTTCCATCTATAGGGAATCTATTTCTCTTCCCATTTGGACCTTGAACAAGAATCCTCCATTAAAGTGGTGAATAACAATGGTGAGCATAACTGTTTTATCCCTCATTTGAGGTTAATACTCAGGGGGTCATTGAACAGAGTTCGATTGCCCTTTGATCATTCTTCTCTCCTTAATCCTTAATCTCTCTTTGCTCAGTAGATCCTTTGCCATTGCCAACAAACCTGACCAGATCTCCACCATATTAAAACTCTTATTTTCATTTCATCTTCATCAGAGCAGGCCATGACCTCAAGATGTCATCCTATATCTTTCCTCTTTATCACATTCAAACAACTAGAAAAAAGGTCATTGACACTACCTGCCACTACCTGCTCATCTCCCATATGCTTTTCAACCCATTTGTAATCTAGTTTATGAATCACTATTCAATTGAAAGAGCTTTCCAAGGTTATCAATGATCTCATAATTGCCAATGCCTTTTTTTTTTCCTGGATACTCACTGTTCCTAACATTTTTGTGACACTCTTTTCTTCTGGTCTTCTTATTTGTTTGACTCAATATCCTTTGCTAGATTACCATCTGTGTCATACCTCCTAGTATTAGTAGCCCTAAGGCTCTCTCTGTCTTGGACTTTTTCTAATTAGGTCAGAGGTTTCTTAACCTAGGATCCCCAAGGGGTCCAAAGATATATTTCAGGGAGTCGGTGAACCTGGATGAGAAAAAAAATTATATCTTTATTTTTCAGTAACCTTTGGTTTTCTTTATAATTCTACATCTTTTATTTTATGTGGAGTGAAGCCATAGGCTTCATGAGACTGACAAATGTGTTCATCACTCAAAAAATGGTAAGAGTCTTTGCTCTTAGGTGATCTCATCAGCTACCATGGGTTCAATGACCACCTTTATGAAGAAATCTCACAAATCTATAGATTGCTTTTTTTTCTCCTTGGGTCTCTATTTCCACATCACCAACTGCTAGACAGACATCTCTATTCTCATGTCCCACAGACACTTCAAACTTAAAATGAGCAAAACAGAACTCATTATCTTTCTCCCTAAGTCCATCCTTCCTCCTAACTTTCCTCTATCTGTTGAGGGTTACCACCATCCTTTTAGTAACCAAGATTTACACCTTTGAAGTCACAGTTAACTTTTCCCTTAATTACCTCACATATCTAATCAACTGCCAAGTCTTGCTAATTCTCCCTCCCCATCTCTTTCATATACTACCTCCCCTTCCCCACCCCATTCTACACTCACTTTGCCACAGTTCACAGGTCAGGCCCAGCCCTCATTTCTTCTTACCTAGGCTACTACAATAACCTAATTGTCCTTCCTACTTCTATTCTCCATCACAAACACAGCTGCCAAATTTACATTCCTAAAGCATAGGCCTGATGATGTCACTTCCATGTTCAAGAAGGTCCAGTGGCTCTTTTCTGCCTCCAGGACAAAATACAAACTCTGGTATTTGACATTTAAAGCCTTTCACAACTTTGTTCCCTCTTATATTTCCAGATTTATTTCACATTACTCACCATTATGTACTTCATGTTCCAGCCTCTTTATCATTCCCTAGTCCTGGAATGCTCTCCCTTTTTGGTTCCATCTCTTGGAATCCCTAGATCTCTTCAATCAATTCCTACCTGAAGCCTTTCTTGGATTCCTTCTCCCCCAAGTTGTTAGTCTTCTCCTTCCACTGAAACTACTTTGTATTATTCTGTTTATACTTATCTGTGTGCATGCTTTATCCCTCAGTAGTCTATAAGCTCCTTGAGGGTGGGGACTATTTGGGGTTTGTCCTTATATTCCAAGCACCTAGTAGAGTGCTTTGCACTATAATAAATGCTCAATTGAATTTCATTTTATCAAAGAATCTTGCCTGATCTTCACATTTTCATGAAAGAATCCTTTTTGCAAGAGAACCTTTTGTTCTACCAAATTATTTTTGGTGGTGGTAGTGGGAATGGAAGTAGGTACTCAATAAAAAATAAATAACAGTGGATTCCTGTATTCTTTGCATCTTTCAGTCAATATATAGCCTACTGTAGAGAGTAAAGCCTACCAGTTTCCATTGCACATTTTCATTAATGATACCCTCAATGTTTGTAATTCATCTTTATGAATATTATATAGATGTGGGAGTAGTGATTTTCTCCCCTCATTCTTCTTGTTTCTTCCCCTCCCTGAAATACCTTGTAAAAATGATCCCTCTGTGGATTTTCATTTGTCAAAAATTGGTCATTCCTTTATTGAAATACTTCCTAAGAGGGGGCAGCTAGGTGGCGCAGTGGATAAACCACCGGCCCTGGATTCAGGAGTACCTGAGTTCAAATCCGGCCTCAGACACTTGACACTTACTAGCTGTGTGACCCTGGGCAAGTCACTTAACCCCCACTGCCCTGCAAAAAAAAAAAAAAGATAGAAAAAAAAGAAATACTTCCTAAGGACCTACATTTAATTATGTATAAATGTCGCCCTATTTACAGAAGGATAAGCTGTGAGTAGTGTAAAAGTGAGGTCTAGGGCCTTCTGAATCAGCAGGAATATTATATGAATGTAGTCCTACCTGGGACATGGGGTAGCAATCTAAGCATATTATTGATAGTCCCAGAATAGTTTATCACTTGTTTCCAATGTTTATTGGGGGAACAATTTCAATGGCTTACCAAGCCAATACCCAGGTAGGCTATAATGCTTTGGGGGATGCTAAGGTTAAACTAGGACTATGCCATCCAACTTTAGTCAGAGGTTGACTTTAAGCAGAGGGATTAGCTTCAAAGGAGAAGGGCCTATTATTCTGATAAGAAAATCAAAAAATCTATTCCTAGAAAATATTCTATGCTGCCCATCCAGAGATGACCAAGCTGCAAATAGAGGATAGATAGTACTACTTAGAGCAGAAGCTCCTTGAACCATAATGTTATTCTAAAAGCTATATACTCATCTTAAACAGTTGTAATTACTGGCTAGATTAGAAGAGGCACTCCTAGGCCTTTACTAGTCAATCTGATGAGTGTCAGGCTTTGGGAGCCAGGACACCAGTGGTTGACATACAGGAATCACTAACTCAGGAGAATGGTGAAAAGTGATGTATTGTTGCTGAGACTAGATGGTATATCAGAGTACAATGCAGCAGTATGTCCTGCAAGAATGCAGTTTTTTTCTGTGAACTGTGATAGAAGGGTCATTGTGGGCTAAAGGACTGTATTTTGATATTTCTTTTTTAAAAAATTATTTCTGTCCAAACCTGTGATTTCATTAGTATTGGGAAAGTGAGGAAATTCCCGCCACTGACACAGAACAGCAACTGATTTGTACCTTATGGAGTTGAGTGGGAGATTAAGTGACTAGACCAGGGTCACTCCCTGTCCATTATTAATACAAATTTATTTTTGTTACATGTGGTATGTTTAGCAAATGAGAAGGTATAAAGCTGTCCAATGGGACTGACTGACATAGATTTTAGGATTCAATTTGATAGGAAAATAACTCCTTCACGAGTACCACTGATATCTTGAGAATGACATACCAAATGGGCAAACCCTAGTGGGTAGGCCACAATACCTCTATGGAATTTAGTTTCTGCATCTGCAAAATAAGGGGACTGATTTTCTAATTAGAGGTCACCTAAGAGCTAGATGACCTCAGAGCTCCCCATCAGTTCTCAATCTATGATCCTATGCATGTGCACGTGTATTTTAATATGTTTTAGGCATTTCATAACATAAGTATTTATTGAGTGTCTATTATGTAAAAGACACTATGCTAGGTGGTTTTTAGGGAATAAAAAGATTGAAGACATGCTCCCTGTCCTTGGAGAACTTAGAATCTAGTAGGGAGGAGAAGACAAGTACAAAAATTGTGATGATACAAAACAAAAAATTAAATGCCATAACATACATAAAAATCTCTGTTTCTTTATTTCTCACTTGTATTTATAGGTGTTTGTCCAGTCTCTCATTGCATTCTAAGTTCCTTGGTAACAGTTAAGTCTTTGTGACTCCCTATAGTACCTGAGTACTCAACAGATGCTCCCTGACTCTGTATTTATTCTCCCTTCAAGGCTCAGTAGAACTTATGAAGTGACCTTCTACCCAAAATATGTGCTCACTCCTGGGATACACTTTGATAAGCACAGTATAAACTAAAATTAAAAGTCTGAATTTTTAGAAAGTATTATATATCTGTCTCACTTTGTGGAAAGGGTACAGCCAACAAATCAGCTAAAAAGTTAACTTTTGGCTCATTGATCATGTTTTTTTGTTCCCTTACATCATAACATTAGAGACATATTCCCCGAGGAAAAATATTGGCCCCAATAACATAGTACAAATAGCATCTAAGAATGCAGGAAACCATTTAAAATCACAAATGGTATTTATAGGAAACATAACTTTTAGAACTAAGCTGACTAATTCTAATGCTCAAAATGTCATAAAATACAAGTACTGTGCTAAAATAGAAAACATACCACAAACTGCATTCCTTTGGGAGTAAATACAAATTAAGGAGCTGTGATCTATGGAAGACCTACCTGGTCCTTAAAATTCAGTTAATTCAGGAGGCAGGAAGAGAGGTACTTCCCAACCTTTTTGTTTTCCAGGATATTAACTTGACTATTGTTGACTATAAGACATCTGAGTTGCACAGTACCTACTGGATGTTTTACTTGAGTCTGACCACCTGATCAGCAGCACTCAGGGTTCTGGGGTTCCTTCCTCTTACCAGTGAAGCTAACTTTCCGGGAAGTGCCAGCAGTGAGGTAGTTTTGACTGACTTTTTTTTTCACTGAATTGACTAGATGTAGCGAGTAGACACAGCCTTAAAGAGAGATTCTGCACATAAAATAGTAATGCATTTTTACTCCAAATAGTTAACATATATCTATTTCTTATGAAGTTAATCTTTCTTGAGTCGAGTAATGGACAGAACCAATAATAAAGAGAGCATAAGACTGGAAGTCAAGGACTTGGGTTCCAGTCCCAGTTCTGCCACTAATTGGTAATGTGACCTTGGGCAAGTCATAACCTTTCTGGGTCTTATTTTCCTCACCTGTGAAATGAGGAGGTTGGACCTGATGACCTTTAAGGTCCCTTCCAGCTCTAAGATCATATGTTCCTATAATATAAAAAGTCCTGGTTAGGCTCTACTGCTTTTTCAACTATAATAACTAACTTGGGCTACATGGAGACAGCGGCTGGGCTGAAATTTATTTTTGAATTATACATATGAAGAGAAGTTTACTAAACAAATTAATGTGACACAAAGTTGTCCAGAGGCAGATTTAAACTACTAACTTGAAAAGTCTTAAAGCACCATCAAGCACTTTAAAAGCACATTTTACATATAAACTAATTATATCTTAATAGGGTAATTATAAATATTCTTCTATATTAAAACAAATTTTCTATTATCATTTGTTAAAATAGTTAAAGGTAACTATTACTATATATACCTGTATAAAGGTAACTATAACCATTAAAGGTAACTATGTAAGTGAAATTCATAAAATTAATTTCTTTGAAAATAGTCTCATTTTGCTAATTCTGACTACCCTTTCTCTTACTCACTGACAAAATTCCCCCTCAGCTAATCAGTAAAAGATTCCATTGTCTAAGGATTTCCATGTTAAAATGTTTTAAGTATTCTTATGTGTTGTAAATGGAAGCTTAACAACCGAATGCAAATGATGAATTCTTGAATGGGAAAATGATAAATAGTAATTGATTCCTTTTATAGGGGAGAAGAAGGATTCTGGAGAAGGAGGAGTGAAGCTATGTAAACTGAACAATTGATTTTAAGAAACAATGAGGGGCAGCTAGATGGTGCAGTGGATAGAGCACCGGCCCTGGATTCAGGAGGACCTGAGTTCAAATGTGACCTCAGACACTTAACACTTACTAGCTGTGTGACCCTGGGCAAGTCACTTAACCCTCATTGCCCCATCCAAAAAAAAAAAAGAAAAAAAAGAAACAATGAGAGGGGACAGCTAGGTGGTGCAGTGGATAGAGCACCAGCCCTGGAGTCAGGAGTACCTGAGTTCAAATGTGGCCTCAGACACTTAACACTAGCTGTATGACCCTGGGCAAGTCACTTAACCCCAAATGCCTCACTTAAAAAAAATGTCATTTAAGAAACAATGAGAGAAGAAAATTAAAGGGGTGGGTAGAATAAACAAGTTACTAGACTTTGAGTTCAAAGGACCTGGATTCAAATTCTAACTCTGCTACTTCTTAGTTTTATTACTTTGGGGCAAGTTACTTCCCTTTTCTATGGGCCTCAGTTTTCCTATTTGCACAATGAGGGGGTTGGACTAACATCTCTAAGAATATCTCCAGCTCTGAATCCTATGATCATAGGGAAAATGATCTACAGAATATTATAGGATATTTTTGATAGCACTGGTGATATCAAAAATTGGAGAGATAAGAAAGGAACCCAGGATTTCTAGGGAATACAATTCTTATGACTATATTTAAATAGTCTAGCTTTATACTTTATTTTATTTGACCCTCAAAGTGAAAATATCATTATCTTCACTTAACAGATGAGGAAACCGAGGGTCAGAGTGGGGAACATAATACTATCAACTGTGGAACTCCCATGGTAGGGCCTTCTATGTCCAGAACAGGTAAGTATTGTTACATTGCCCATCAGATCTAGCCAGCCTCAGCCCCATTTCACATTCCACCCAGACCACGTCATTGGAATGTGCACATCTCTCTACTTCTTTCTTGCTACCACTCCCCTATGTATGAGGTTTCTCTGGGTTAGAATGTAAACTCCTTTAGGGCAGGAATTGCCTCACTTTTGTATTTGTGTCCTCAGTGCTTAACACATAAGAAGCATTTAATAAATGTTCATTCAGCCATTCGTTCAGAGAGATGGAGTAAAATGCGCAGTCTGGGGGGGGGGGTCACACAATTAATGATTTTTAAAATGGGACTCAAACTCAGGTCTTGGGACTCTAAAGTTCAGTGCTTCTTCCACAACTGTAGGCTATTAGAGATGGAGGAAGGGTGGCAGGGAAAGGAAAAGATGGAAATCAGGTGAAATGATAGAAAGCATAGCTAAACCTAGAAATGAAGAATAGAAATAGGGTTGACTAATCAAAAGAACCATAACCCCAAGGATTACAACCTAGAGAAAGGGTCTGTGGACTTAACTGGGAAGTGGTAAAAGAATCCTGAAGTGATTTTTTTAGTGCTTCAAAACCGTGCCAAGAGGGGCAGCTAGGTGGCGCAGTAGATACAGCACTGGCCCTGGATTTAGGAGGACCTGAATTCAAATCCAGCCTCAGACACTTGACACTTACTAGCTGTGTGACCCTGGGCAAGTCACTTAACCCTCATTGCCCCGCCCCCCCAAAACTGTGCCAAGAGAAGTGAGTAATGTGAAATAATATTTGAGATATACCTCAGCCATATGCAACTTGAACTCCAAAATTCTCTCACATTACAGTTTAGTTATTTACTTGAAGCCAAGGCATTTGAAAGAAAATGGCCTAGCCAGCAAGAGGTTAGGGGGTACAGAAAAAGTCAGAACACATTCTAATTTTTGATAAGAAAAAACAAAAAAACTTTTTTACTCTTGGGTGGTGGCAAAAGAGAGAAAAGGAAATCAGTTTGGGTGTGGTACTATACTGGATTTCATGAAATGGTCCAATTGTGTAAGGTTTTATTATATTTTTCAAAACTGAACGTATAGTTTAGAATAAGTATAACTCAATTTAATGTAATAAAAGTCCTCTATTTGTAATTTGCATTTCATTAGAATAAATGTGGTAATTCTAAAATAAGTAAAAAAAAATTGGCCTATCATATTAACTTTATAACTCATACTAAGAATAATAAGTTACTAAGGAAATAATAAGTTACTAAGCTTGGAAGAAGGAAAGAAATGGAGACTGAAATAAAACTAAATAAAGTGTTAAAGGAAATGAGAAAAAAACTAATAGGAAAATATTAGTGAGATAAAATAAGTTGGCAATTAAATGAAGCATATTTTTCTTGTTTCATCTAATTATGATAGAAATAATGTAAAAGACAATAGCAAAGATTTTCTGAGTTCTCAATAAGATTTGCTTAGTGTTCTCTATAAATAGAATACATATTCAGATTTTAAAATCATACATTAATAAAAATGTTATTTAAAAGATTATTCCAGGCAGCTAGGTGGTGCAGTGGATAAAGCACCGGCTCTGGATTCAGAAGGACCTGGGTTCAAATCTAGTCTCACAATTGACACTAGCTGTGTGACCCTGGGCAAGTCTCTTAACCCTCATTGCCCCACCAAAAAAAAAAAAAAAAGATTATTCCATTAAATGATAACAATATTTGGATTAGCAAGTATATTAGGATTTTATTTCTTACTATAAAGAAAAATACATTGTAGTAAAATCCTGAAGCTTTATTATCACCTCATATTGTATTATGTTATAACCAGTAGTAAAAGAGCTTCTAATTTATAGCTTAGGAATTAAAGATTATTATTATAAAGACATGAAAGACCCATTACATATTCTGTCTATTAAATGGTACCATGAAAAGCAGGGTGGTGTAATAGAGAGTTGGCCTTGGAGTCAAGACCACCTGGATTCATTCCTTGCCTCTGTTGCACACAATTGGATGACAGTGTTTCAATGTCTTGGGCAACTGTCTAAAATGTTAAGTTACAGATGAATTGCCTGTGAATTACTCCAGCTGGATAGAATTTCCAAACTAGTAGTTCTCCAATAATTGGTTGAAATCACTAATGCAGACCAAAAAACCCAAAAAAACAACAACAACAATAAAAAACCCAAACCAAAAACAAACCACAAACCAAAAACAAAGGATACCTCAGCTGTGTGAATTAGCTAATGTATCTTCTAGTATCTTGATTAAACAGAAGTCTGCTCATGTAATAGATATAGAAGGGGCAGATTAGGGAATGATTAAATTGAAGAATTCCCCAATCAAACTGATGGGACACAAGGAACTTCTTCCCTCTGGGGGGTGTGTGTGATGCAATTAGGTTTAAGTGACTTGCCCAGGGTCACACAGCTAGTAAGTGTCAAGTATCTGAGGCCCTATTTGAACTCAGGTCCTCCTGACTTCAAGGCTAGTGCTCAATCCACTGAGCCACCTAGCTGCCCCTTGCCAAACCCTTTTAATGGGAATAAAATGATTAATAGGCAGTTAAAACTATATTGAATAACTATAAAACTGTATAAAATGATATGTTGTTTTCCCCTAATAATTCTCCCAACCCTAATATTTTAAGTGCAATTAGACTATTAATCAACCAGACAACAAATATTTATGACTACTTATTTAAAATGTATATGCTCGGGGCGGCTAGGTGGCGCAGTGGATAAAGCACTGGCCCTGGATTCAGGAGTACCTGAGTTCAAATCCGGCCTCAGACACTTGACACTTACTAGCTGTGTGACCCTGGGCAAGTCACTTAACCCCCATTGCCCCATAAAAAACAAAAAAAAAACAAAAACAAAAAATAAAATGTATATGCTCAGTAGTGTAACTGGATAGCTTCTTAACCTCAGGTAACTCCCTAGATTCCACCACACACTTCTGGAAATGTTGTATTGCTGCCCAATGTAGTGATGCCTTCTGGTTTCGCTACACTTGCCAGGCTCCCTCTGGTTCATTTCTATACTGGTACAAAACTACAAAAAAAGCACTGGTTTCTCAGAATCTTTTAAGATAGCCAATTTATTTCTGGATAGCCAATTTATATTCTGAGAATGTGGCATAAAAGCTATTAAATTTCAATATATTGCTACTATATTAAAATGATTAGTATGGACAGATATTTATAATAAGTTTCATATGTAGTATATGTAATTTACCCAACTCCACCACACTGGATAGGTAATAGTGGTAATACAGACAAATTCAAATGTATGGCTTAGAATCAACAGAAATAGATTTTCATGCAGTATAGTGACAAAGTACTTTGTAAATCTTAATATGTTCTATAATCATTATTATTGTTATTAACTAGTAAGAATGACAGGAATCAACTTAAAGAGTGCAGGGAGTAGGCAAGGGGATGGAATCTAAACTTTGGTCATCCTGTGAATGGTTGAGGAAGAATGGAGGTAGAAGAGGTCACGAGAGTTAGGCAGGGCCTGTAGGTCAGAAGTCCTAGTTCAATGAAGGAAGCATGGCTTAATCATTTCTCTTCAAGTTAGTTTTTCTCATTCAATGAGGAGTGAATTGTATTATACTGTGACTTGGGATTAGTACTTGGGGTGGCAGAAGGACAGTCCAGACTGCAAAATGTCTGAAAGAACAGGCATTAGATTGGCTGAAAGTTAGGTGTCAGAACATGGGAGCAAGGCCAGAGAATGGTTAGCTAAAAAACTGACATTCAAAGACTTGAGTCAAGAAGATTAAAAGCTGTTGTTTTGGTGGGAAGGAAAAGACAAAGTATCATTATATAAAACCCCAAACTCAATTGAGGAAGCAGCATAGTAGTGACTGAAGTCAGAAAGCTTGGGATGAAATCCTGCTTCCAAAGCTGACTAATTGTGTGATTTGGGGCAAATTCCTTAACAGCTTTGGACTTGAGTAAAACGAGGGGGTTGGACTAAAAGGCTACTGAGGGCCTATCCTATTCTGGATCCTTACATGATCCTGTGAATGAGGTTGGGCAGACGAGTAGTTATTATCAGGGAGATCAGATACAGTGAGAATGGGTTTGGGGAGTAGGAAGTCCAGAGCCAAGGGCAGGACTAGATAGTTCCTCAATCAGGGGAACAATTTAGGAATCCAATTCCTGAGGAGATGATTTAACTATAAGACTAACAACAATGCTGAGCTACTAACCAGGGCTTTTGTTCCTTTATTCTTGTAAACAAGACTGAACTTATAGCAGCCCTTCTCTACTGCCCCATCCCAATCCCAATTGCTTGGTAAAGTAGTAAAGAAAAGAAACTAGAGAAGAAACTGCATGGGGGTACACACCAAAACATCAATGTCCTGTGAATGTGGATGAGATGCTCACCCATAAAATGGAAATAGATAACAGAATGGATTAGAAACTAGAGTCCAACAATTTGTTGCTTACAAGAGACACACTTGACTCCAGGGCCAGTGCTCTATCCACTGCACCACCTAGCTGCCCCTAGATTCTTAATAGATAATAGATTTTGACCACACCACGAACCAAAGACACAGAGTTCCTACAAAGAGGGATATTATCAAGATGTTCAAGTCACATCACATGCATAGTTAAGTAGTTTTTAGAAATTAACGTTTCTTTTGCAAGAAAGGAAATAAAATTTAGTAAACTTAAACTCTGGGTAGAAAAACTTTTAAAATAGACTAGTGTGGCTAAGAATTGGAAATCAAAGGAATGCCCATCAATTGGGGAATGGCTAAACAAGCTGTGATATGATGGTGATGATGGAATATTATTGTGCTATAAGAAATGACAAGCAGGATGATTTCAGAAAGACCTGGAAAGACTTGTGTGAATTGACGTATAGTGAAGTGAGCAGAACCTGGAGAATGTTATACACATGAAAGTCATATTGTTTGATGAAGAACTGTGAATGACTTAACTATTCTCAGCAATACAAAGATCCAAGACAATTGCAAAGGACTAATGATGAAATCTACTATCTGCCTCCAAAGAAAGAACGGATATTGATAGAACACAGACTGAACCATGCTATTTTTCACTTTCTTTCATTTTTTCCTTTTGTTTGAGTTTTTGTTTTGTTTTGTTTTTGTGGGGCACTGAGGGTTAAGTGACTTGTCCAGCGTCACACAACTAGTAAGTGTCAAGTGTCTGAAGCCAGATTTGAACTCAGATCCTCCTGAATCCAGGGCTGGCGCTTTATCTACTGCGCCACCTAGTTGCCCCTTATTCGAGTTTTCTTATACAAAATGACTAATATGGCAATGTTTTACATGATTGCACATGTATAACATATATACACACACACACACACACATATATATATATATATGATTGCTTACCACCTCAGGGACAGGGGGAGGGAAGGAAGGATGGATAAAATTTGAAACGCAAAACTTTAAATAAAAATGTTTATTAGCTATTAAAAAAATAGACTGGCGGTGGTTTGTTAAAACAAAAAAATCTAAGAGTAAGAAATATATTTAAGTTCTGAAATGCAGCACCTCAAATTTAAAACAAATTATAAAATCCTGATGTCATGCTGCTTAAATCTCACTTTAGGTTGTTCCATTTCCAGTACTTGACTTTAGCATCTCATAGCAATAAAAAGATTCCTAACAGAAGATTATACTAAAGAATGTTAAAATTCTTTATGTGGCTGCCATTTCCCTGATGCCATTATACTTAATATTTATATTTTTCTCACATCCAAGAGGCTTCTTCAAATGACCGCATGGGAATATTGGTCTCAGGTGAAAGATCAAGCCTACCTGAATAATTTGGAGCGATTATGAACATCAGAAGTCCGGTGGCAATCTAAGAGGGATGTGACATTATGATAAGGGTACAAGTGTGAATACAGTAGGCACTGGGGCCCACACGAAGCATTAGCCAAGTACACTTGAGAGCAATGGCTCAGACAAGTGCTCAGGAACTCTAGCCAAAGGTTCAGAGGTCAATATAGGAAGTAGGGGTAGGGCTGCCCTTGGGCACCACCTCTAAAAAATTGAGAAATACCAGGAAAGGTCCTCGGGAACATAAACTGAAAACAACAAGTGGCCAGGAGTCAAAGCCGGTCTTTCTAGGGGATCCTGGGTTCCTTAAAGGACAATGGAGCTGGCCCAGTTTTAACAAACAGCTCTATCTCCTCATGAGTTTTTTCTATGGCAGTTAATGAGCTCTTCTTCCACATGCTCAAAATTTCAGGGAACTTCTAGTTCTTTACCTCAAGGGAAATTACATCATCTATTCCCAACTTGCTGTTAAATGAGGGCAACATCCAGCTGTGCTTGGTGGTCCTCATCCAGCTTCTTGAAGATGGGACACTATGTTTTGTTTGTTAGCTCCACAGCTGTCAGGGATACTCCTGGTACTGATGCAAAAAAATCCACTAAGAGAAGTTTCAGAGTACTCTTCTAAGTCTGATATTGAATGGCCAAGGTAAGAAAATGAACTTAGATTTGGGGATCTACTTAAGTGAGAATTCCTGTGGCATAGAAGCCATGGCAATCAAGTGTTATAGTTCCAGAGAATAAGTAGGGCCCATTATGGAAGGTTTGGGAAAAACACATCTGTTATAGAGTGCAATGACTGGTTGCATTTGAGGAAAGAGTTTCCAATGTAGTGATGTGGGATGAATGCAAGTGATACCATGGAGATGGACTCAATAAGCTTTGGTGACTGAGGGGTGTGAGAAGTAAACAGGAAAGAGAAATCTGAGATTTTAAACCTGGATAACTAATTTTAAACCTGGATAACTAATTTTAAACCTGGATAACTGCGGCAATGAAAACAGAAACAGAGAAGCCTGTAGGAAGTGAATTTTGATCAAGTTCCATTTTGGGCATATTTAAGCTTGATATGTTGGCAGAAAATTCAAGTGGGGCTATTTCCTTTAGAATTTAAGCCCATCCCACTGTTTGATAATGGTTAGGGAAGAATCCTAGTCAGCTTCCAAATTGTTTCGGGGCTCACCATGTTGTCATAACTAGGACTCAAGGGGAGAGGCTTGACCTAAGAAGACATGGGTGTCATAACCCATGAATTCAGACCTGAGAAGACCAGGATCTCATGACCCATGAAGGCAGACCTTCAGGGCTGGATGGGAGTCAGTTGTCAGAATCTGGGATAAAGGGAAAAGATAGGTTCTTTGAGGGATAGGTAAATGGGGCATCAGTTGAAAGGCCGTCTCAAACTAGTAGCTCAGTTTGTATAGAGGAAGATAGTGTATTGCTAGGGAAAGATACAAAACAATCTAAAATCCAAGCAGGAGTAGGGTAGGTAATAGGAAGAGGCCTAAGTCAGTTGGTTAGTCAGTCAATAGGTATTTATTAAGTGCCTACAATATACCAGCCACTGTACTATGATCTGGGAATAAAAAAAAGAAGTAAAAGACAGCCCCTACCCTCAAGGAGCTTACAATCTAATGAAGGAGACTATAAGCAGATGAGACAACAAGTAAACAAATAGGGACAAATAAGTTAGATACAGAATAGGAAATAAGAGAGGGAAGGCAGTAGAACTGAAGCACTAGGAATAACTTCCCATAAAAGAAAGGATTTTAGCTGAGACTTTTACATAGGGAAGTATTGGGTTTAGGGGTAAAAATAATGAGTTCCATTTTAGATACACTGAGTTTAAGATGTCTACTGGAAATATAGTTCCAGATGTCTGAAAAGCAATTGGAAATATGTGATTGGGGGTCAGCAGAAAGATTAAGGAAGGATAGGTAGAATTGAGAATCAGCATAGAGATGGTAATTAAATCCATGGAAGTTGATGAGATCCCCAATGGGATATGTTGGGCTAGAGGGTATGGTCTAGCTGAGGATCCAGCAAAGAAGAATAAGGAGCAGTTTGTTAGGAGGAGAACCAGGAAGTAATAGGGTTCTGAAAACATATATCAAAGAGGATATAGTGACACAGTTAACGTGTCAAAGGCTACAGAAAGGTTGAGGAAAAAAAGGATTGAGAAGAGGCCACTGAATTTGGCAATTAAGAGATCACTGGAAATTTAGAGAGGATAGTTTTAGTGGAATGATCAGGTTGGGAGCTGGATTGTAAGGGGTTAAGAGAATGAGAGGAGAAAACGTTGAGGCACCTATCATAGGTTAGCTACAAAGATCAAAAGGCATATAGGACAATAGTTCTAGGGGATGGAAAGATCAAGTGAAATTTTTTGAGGATGGGAAAATTTGTAGGCAGTAGGGATGGACCCAGCAGACAGAGACACTGAAAATAAGTGATACAGTAGGGATGACAGAGGGGGCGATCTGCTAGAGGAGATGGGATGGAATGGGATCATTTAAGCAAGTAGAAGGATTAGCTTTGGTGAGGAGTAAGGCTACCTCATCATGTGAGACAGAGGTGAAAGAGGAGACAGTGGTTGAAAGCATCTGAGTGATATAACATGAAGAGGAGGGGAAAAGAGGGATCACATGGTAAATGGCCTCAATTTAAAAAAATGAGGCAGGGTTCTCAGCTGAAAGGTGAGGGGAGAGGGAGATCTGAGAAGAAATGAAAAGGTTTGGAAGAGCCCTTGTGGAGAATGGGATAGTAAGTTGATAAGGGAGATATTACTATGCCTAGCAGCAGTGAGGGCCTAGTTTAGGTTGTATAAGATAAATTTATTGGGGACCCAGACAAAAGAGTTATGTGATTTTACCTTTGTTCAGCAGCAGATATGTAGGAACCAAGGTGATAGAGTGTGGGAGTGATGCAAGGCTAAGGCTTGCCAGGGAACAATCAGTGAAATGATAAGGGAGCAATGAATTAGAGAGGAGAGGATGGCATAGCATCGGACTGCTTCACCAAAGGGTGGTGGTTGTAATTTGTCCTTCGTTCTCGAAGAGGATCATGACATCAGGGTGATGTCGTGACTTAAACTGAATTGGATTTAAGTGAGGGAGGGCTGTGCAAGGTCACCAACCTCACTATTTCCTCCAGAGCCATCTAGGTCCAGTGGCAAGATATATATCAGGACAACTGGAGATGACCCCAGATGTTTTAAGGCAATTGGGGTTAAGTGATTTGCCCAGGGTCACACAGGGAGTAAGTATTTGAGGTGAGATTTGAATTTAGGTCCTCTTGACTCCTCTTGACTGCTTTATCCACTGCACCACCTAAAGTGGGGGAAAGGTAAGAGAATGGCTACTACAGGGGAAATGGCCAGGGAGAAAACTGAGGGAGCAAGGGATTGGAGGCTATGGTGTGGGCAAAGAGTAGGGTTTGGTAAGAGAGGGAAGAGGGAGATATGAAAAGCCAATAAATTATGGTTGTATAAGGGGAATTGAGAATTCTTTTTTTTTTTTTTCCATGGCAGTGGGGGTTAAGTGACTTGCCCAGGGTCACACAGCTAGTAAGTATCAAGTGTCTGAGGCTGGATTTGAACTCAGGTACTCCTGAATCCAGGGCTGGTGCTTTATCCACTGCACCACCTAGCCGCCCCTGGAATTGAGAATTCTTTAATGGCAGGATCACCATGGGTATGACTATCTTTGTGAATGGCTGAGGTGGGATGGAAAAACAGGTCATGGAAAGTGAGTAGGTTGAAGAACCGAGTGGTTAGTGTGTCTGAGGAAGAGTCAATATGTTAAAGTCCCCTAGTATGAAGACAGGAGTGGAGGAGGAAAGAAGAACTGTGGACCATGTACCAAACTCATTCAGGAAGGAAGGGGAATGACCTGGAGGTCTGTAGATAACAGCAAACAGGATTTTGATTGGGTAGTGGAGATGAATAGCATGAACCTCAAAGGAGTGATGAAGCTAGAGAGAGAACTTGGAAGTGATGATGGGGAGCAAGGCATGTTCTAACTCCCCTGTCTTGAATCATGAGCTGAGGGGGAATGAGAAAAGGTGCGGCCAGTACTGGAAAGAGCGGCCACAGAGGCTGTGTCAACTGGAGGTGTTCAAGTTCCAGTGATAGCTAGAAGATAAGAGGAGTGGGAGAGGAAAAGATTTATGATGAAGGTTAGGTTTCATGCTCATGGAACAGGCTTTTCAGAGGGCACAGTGGAAAATGAAATTAGGTTGAGGGTGGGCGGGTTGAGGGTGGTGAGGCATGGAAAGTAAGGTTTGGATAATGACCTATAGAAATTCAGAATCACTGGGATGTATAGGGTATGATCAGAACAGACTTGAGGCAAGCCGACTAGTTCAAATACGGCATGGAAGTTTTAGAGAAGGGGGAGTATTCAAGGAATGCTGCAAAGGTGAAACTGACAGACATTGGCGAAAGACTGGATGTGGCAGGGTGAGAGATAGTGAGGACCTGGAGATGACACAGATTGTGAGTCTAGAGGACTAGGAGGATGATGGTGCCCTTGACAGTAACCGAGACGTATGGAACAGCAGGATAGGGGTGGGGAAGGGTTACGGGAAAAGATAATGAGTTCTGTCTTGGACATTTTGAATTTAAGATGTCTGCTGGACATCCAATTTGAGAAATCTGAAAGGCAGCTAGAAATGTAAGATTAGAGGTCAGTAGAGAGTTTAAAGCAGGATAGGTAGATCTGAGAATCCTCAGTATACAGGTGATATATTAAATCCATGGGAACTGATGATAACACCAAGTGAAATACTCTAGAGGGAGGAGAGAACCAAGACAGAGTCCTGGGGGATACCTATGGTTAGAGGATGGGATATGGATAAGGATTAATCAGAGGAGACTGAGAAAGGGCAATTTGATAGGTGAAAGGAGAACCAGGAGAGAATGGTGTCCGAAAAACCTCAAAAGAATTGAGTACCAAGGAGAAGAAGGGTATTAACAGTGTTGAAGGCTGCAGAGAGGTCAAGAAGTACGTGATGAGTGGTCTGATGATGGCCCAGCTAGATAGGTGAGTGGTGTCAGAAAGATGCGGTCCCAAGTAAAGGGACTGAACCATCGAAGACGGCGTTCAGAGACAGGAAATCTGGTACCAAATCACACATCAGAGGCTTAAATCATAAGACAACAATTCAGGAACACATTTAATTTCATTTGAATTTTGGTTACCAAGGTCAGGATACAAAGCTGCTTCAATGGTCCTTCCTGTGCTCAAAACCTTTCAATGGCTCCCTTGTTGCCTGAGTAAAGTTCAAACACATCTCTGGCATTTGGGGACACAAATTGATGCCTCCTCAATCCAATCAACTCATATTACTTCCCTTCACATAGACTATCTTCTGGCTAAAGTGGACTTTTCACCGACACCCAGACATACCTAGAACTTTCCCACATCTAAGCCCTTGCGCACACCATGCCTCTGCCCTCCACTTGCTGTTGAGTTTCTACACATCCTTTAAAGCTCAAATCAAAAGCCACCTCCTTCATGAAGCTTGACCTCATCCCACCTGTTGGGATTGACTGATCTTTCCTCCCTTGCATAGTACTTTGTATTTCTTTAATGCATTTACCATATATTAGACTAACTATATAGTTCTGTGCATGTGTCATAGCCCCCTCCCTAGACTTTGAGCCCTATTAAGACAATAACAACGTCTGATCTAAACTTTGTAAGTCCTCTAGTGCTACATACAGTACTCTGAGCAAAATAGTCATTCAATAAATATTGGTTGGACTAACTAGAGTTCTTTTTTGTTTCTCTACTTAGGAATGGTATTGATCTCAGGGTCTAGGTGTGTGGTTCTAGCTTTAGGTGAGAGTTCACCAGTTGGGAAGGTAAAAGGAACATAGGAAAGGCAGTTAATCAGGTTGAGTGCCTACGCTTCAACTTTTATTCTTAATTTGATCACCACATTACAAAAAGGTAGATAAGAAGACAGTTGGGTCTATGACATTACTTTGGTGATGTACATGCTATTACAAGCATACATATAGATATATCTATATATGTCAAAATATCCATATCTGCATGTAGCTATGGTTTTATATATACGTATGTACATTATATATAACATAACCTTAGCATGTTTATTTCTAATTAATTAATTAGGGACATTACATTTTCTTTCTTTCTTTTTTTTTTTTTGCTGGGCAATGGGGGTTAAGTGACTTGCCCAGGGTCACACAGCTAGTAAGTCAAGTGTCTGAGGCCGGATTTGAACTCAGGTACTCCTGAATCCAAGGCCGGTGCTTTATCCACTGCGCCACCTAGCTGCCCCTGGGACATTACATTTTCAAAACTCCAGTATAACAACTTTCATCTGAAGTAAATAGATCCTATATTGACAGGGAAATTGAAACACACAGAGAAAAAATGATCTTGTGCAGGGTAAGCAATAAAGATACAAGTATGAATGTAGATTCTTGACTTTTAGTATACTACCACATCCCACTATATTTCATGGTGCTTTATTAACATTCAGAATTGAAAACAAAAATATAGTAAAACCTTATTTAGTCTATATTAATTTGGGACCCGCAATAAACTTATCTTTGCATTATCTATAGAAAGGTAGTTGCTAAGTAAATTGGTGAAATAAAATTTTAGCAAAAATATTTAACTTAAGAGAAAACTATATTCAAGAACTTAAAAAGCATTTATTTATATCCATTACTATGCTAATTACATCTTTAAAATCTATCCATTCAGTTTCATAAGACCTACTTTATGAGAGTTTATGCTAGAGAATATAGTTGGAATTAATGAAACCATATTTCTTTTAAAATATAATGATTATTTTTTCATTAATTTTTAACCATTCAAGTTGGTCTTTCCTCTCACATTCGTTTAGAATGTGAAGTTTTATCCTAGGCCAAAAAAAATAAATAAATAAAAAATTCACTTAACAACAACAACAAAAGATATCAGGGGTTACTTCAAGATACTACTTCTTTTAGAAATCTACATGCTGAATATTTGCCAATTGCACAGCCTTAGAAGAACTGAAAATACTTACCACTGCCCGCACTTCCCTCTCTTTTGCTACGAGAACTGCCACTGCTGTCTCTGCCAGACTTTATGCGCTAGAGCAAGAAGAGGACAAGTTTAACGTAACAAGCCCTAGGTACAGTAACACAGTTACCCTGCAGATGATTCAGAGCTGAATATATGCAAAAGGGATGGATTTTTGTCAACAGGGCTCTGTATACTAGAAGACAGACTGTTTTTTATTACTCTTCTGAAAGTTTAAATCCAAATCTACCATTACTTGAAGCTTTAAAGAAAAGTGAAAGGGACTGAGTTGAAAATTTATATCTGGTGTTTTTTTAAGACAAATATAATAACCTACAAAACTTTGAAAAGCTATTCAAAATGTCATTTTACTTTAAATTCTGATTAATCTTAGTCTAATCTCACATCCAAATAATACTTTCTTATTATGAATGTTTGTGGACTATGTGTGCAGGGAAGGGGTATAGACAGAGGTAGAGGAAAGGAAAAGTGACCAGGGAATATTGACTCTACAAGTTTTACATTTGTTAATACTCAACACAGCATTTTTCGGGGTGGGGGGGAGGTTATTTTAGTTTATTTTTTTAATCTGACTTCTAAAATAAAGGTACTCTTAAAAGCTTCTAAAACATCTGTCCATTAAAATGTCTACTTTCTTGGAACTATCCCCCTCCTTTGCCTTGCACTACTAAAACATTATAAACATCTTCCAGCTGTGTTATTTTTAGGTTTATGTAAAAAATTTACTGTTATTTTGTGTTTTGCATAAGTCTTAGAATATGAGTATTAACACTAGCTTTGCCGCTAATTGAATATCTATGTTTTCATGTGCACATGTTTTGATTACAAAAGTATAGAGTAATTCAGTAGATAAACATATATTCATTTTATACTTGTTTACATTGAGAAATAAACCAAAAACTTTAACATGTCAATACATACTTTGGCTGGAACTATCTTTCATCAATTAATAATCTCATAGTTATTTCAAGAGAAAAAATCGTTGTTCAAATAGATTACTTTCCTGGAAATCATAGAATATAATAATTTTTAAATCTCTCCCTCTCCAAAATTACCTTTTAATATTTTAAGACACATCTATACAATGAAGTAGTATGCAAGCCTCAGTACTTTTGTATTTAATAGGATGCAACAAAACCCTTTTCAAACAATAAAAAAATATTGATTTTGACTTTTCATTTTGAATTCTCAATACTGATTGATAATGTTTGGCACTCATATTCTCCAGATTTATGTTCATAATGCACAAGTGACAATTATATATTAACTCAATAGAAAAATGTAATGCTTACTTAACTTGAAAAATTTGCAATCCAATTTAAAGTCTTGTATAAATGTTTTATACCATGTCCTAAGGATAACAAATCTGGAATTTGACAGAGAAAGTGAATTCCAGGTCTCCAGTGTTTTCACTGACACTATGACATAACCTTTTAATCACTATTCTAATAGGCAAATAATGTGAAATGTTTCATTTACAAGATCATATTATTTCTGTAATAATTTGTATGAAAGTTCTTCCTGTTCAAAAACCAAAAAAGAAGGAACTTTCAAAATTACAATAAAGATATTCTTTTAAAACCATTTAGATATTGTCCTAGGTTCATATAGAGAAACATCATCTGGAAGGCATTATGTATGTATATTATTATGTTGTGTAGCATTTATAATACGTAAATTTTATCACTAGTTTACTCATTTTTATCCCAGAACAACAACTGTTTCCATCTTAGAGATAGAGCTACCCAGGAACAGACTCAGACTGCTGAAGATGAGCAGTGCCTGGATAATGGATCTTATCTCCTGGGCCTTGCATGGTCTAGAGTAGGGGTTCTTAACCAAGTGTCTGGGAACTTGTTTTTGTTTTTTAAATTTATAACTGTATTTTCATATAGTTCTTTTCATTTGTAATCCTATGTATTTTATTTTATGCATTTAAAACATTCTTTTAAGAAGGGGTCCATAGGTTTTACCAGAAAGAGTTCATACCACAAAAAAGTTAAGAAGACACCCTGACCCCCACCCTCAGTATAATTTTGAAGCTGTGATCTCATCCTGCTCTTGTGGACTCTTGAATGCACATAATGAATATAGCTGGGAATTCATTTTTACTTATTTAAAATAATGTTTATTATAGGCTTACTTAACTTTACATAAAATAAAAACTACTGAAAATGATACTTGGTTTTTACAATGAAGTATAATATACAAACATACAAATAATAGTAATAAATTAGCACACTAGAAATTTAAAAGAGATGATTATAAACCCAAAAATAAGAAGAAAATGAAAAGAGATATGTTATCAGTGGGTCCAACTCTATGAACATACCAATTAAAGGGATATATTTAGAACACCAGGAATAAGGGCCTGAAGGGAAATATCATGTTGGCAACCTTATTAATAATAATAATAGCCAACATTTACATAGTGTTTTAAAGGTTTACAAAATACTTTACATGCTTTACTTCATATACAATATTTTGCTTCCATGTAATCAATACCAGTACCATGATCTTGCTAACAGACAGGAAGTCAAGAATGTAGGACTCTAATGAACATTGCCAAAGTTTATGATGATGCATAATGTGAACAAATATAGATGACCTGTCTAATTCCTGGCGCATTTGTTGCTTGCTGCAAAATTTTCGGTTTGCTTAGTTATTTTTCATTTTCTATGTGTACCAAATCTAAAGGATATGTTTTTGCTTGTTCCCAAAACAGTGAATTCTTAACTGAAATCAGATCCCTTTTAACAAGGGCACATGCTTACTCTGCTATGTCACATGGCTTCTGGCCATCCTTCTGGATATGTGTGCATCACATTTTACAATGATTTCTGAAAACCATATGACATTTCTAAAATCTAGCCAACAGAATGTCTCTCTGGAATTTATATGTTAGTTTTTTTGAATGAAAATAAAAGCAAATATTTGCACAGCAATGCTTGCAGACCTATTTTGAAAATTTAAAATTCAATTTAGAAAATGGAACTTAAATGAGTTTGTAATTTATATTCTCAACATACTAAAAAAAGGGATCAAGTAAAAAGCATTTTAGAACATCAATGAGAATGTGTGTGTGCCTTACAAGAAATTTCTGTGTTAGTTTTATTTTGTCTCTTAAGAGTTTCCTAATACTTTTAGGTACTTTGATGTTATTTTCTTTCCTTCTCATATTAAGGACTTGACTTAAGCCATACTTCCTTTTCTCTATTTTTCCATTCTGCTCTTTTCCAAACACATTGTTCAACTTGGACAATCCTTTATAGCTATATTTCATGTGTAATGAAGCAGAAAAGTGAAACTAAATGAAATATAAAAATTCTCTCTGCCATTGGACTTGAACTAGTTTTTACACACAAGTTCAAATATATTTCATGTTGCCAGACTAAAGTCCATTGTGTCTGAACTCCTGACTATTAAGGATGAGTTTTCCAGATTTTTTCATCACTAGTGAAGAAATGTGGGTCCTCCAAGCAGAAGGAAGAGAAGCATCTCTTTGGCTCCATTCCCACATTCTTATTTGTAGCACACTGTGACTGCTTTCCCTGAGGAGGCAGTCTGTCTTAAAGTAAGTATTTCAGAATATTCACTCAGTCTTGGAAAATACCTCAAGGGAGCAGGGAATAAAGAGAGAAATTCTTCTCTTCTCCCTACATAAGCATAAAACAGGAAAGCTTCCCTTGATAGAACTATATAAATCCACTTTCTGAATCATGTTTCATAGGTTTGGGTAGAATGTATATAATAAAGAAAGAGGTTTAAACTGAGTGGAAAAAACCCATAGGATAATGTTGGGAAAACACGGTAATGTTTTTGTAGAACAGGTAAATAAGTTGTTGTCATTGTTGTTTGTTGTTTTAAATCTATTAGCCCAAAATGAAGTTTTTGCTTGGCTATGCTATGATATTTTTATACTAATGATGTATCTCAGATTCAGAAGTCTAAAAACCACTAACAAAGCTGCAGAAAGACTCCTGTCTTCTAACAATTAAATAAAATCCATAGTTTGATTTATTTGATTTTCTATCATTCTTTAGAATAATGGTGATCCTAGTGGTAAGGAGGAGTCACAGAGAAGTGACAAGGCTGATTCGGGAGAAAAACTATGGATACCAAAATATTCTGATCACGGTAGGCCAGTATTAACTATGTAAATTTTAGTTATTTACTAACCAGTAATAATACAATATATCATGTAACATTATATAATATTTGCATTTTATTAATTTACTAATTAGTATTTTTACTAATTAGAATGGTATGAAAATAAACTGGTCAAATGAATTACTTAATTTGGGGGTATAATTGTAAATAAAATAAGGGTAAAATGCAATGTGGCTTCTTCCTATTTTCCAGTTTTATTGTGCCTTATTGCCCTCTATACCCATAATCTAGCAGTACTAGCCTACTAGCTATCCCCACAATGTGACACTCCATTTCCCAACTTTGTGCCTTTGTCCTTTGTACTGGCCTGTCCCCCAAGAAAGGAATGACCTTTTTCCTCTTCTTTACCTCTTGGTATCTCTGGCTTCCTTCAAGACTCCTTCTGCAAGAAGGCTTCCCCCCTCAAAAGTTATCTTCCTACTACCCTATATCTATTTCGTATATATCTATATATTTGCATGTTGTCTCCGTCATTAGAATGTAAACTCTTTAAGTGGCAGGAATTATTTTTGCACTTTCTTTGCATCCCCAGCACTTAGCATAGTGCTTGGCATATAGTGAACACTTCGTAAATATTTACTGATTGAGTTAATCCTCATTTTTATCCAAATTGAAATGGCAATCAGGTTTCCTACAGAACATTTACAAATGATCTCTCTAGTGGTCAATAACAGATAACTTAAGATACCTTCTTGCTTCTCTCTTTTCTCCCTTCCACATCTTGCACACTTTTATTGTTCAATGTCACTTCCAAAGAGTAGGCCAGGGTAATGATGGGAAGTGAACAATTCAATCTCTTGCACAAATGATCTATGACATTCTTATTCTTAATTAATGGCTAATCTAAGAGTTGTCTATAATCCATAATGTATAATATCAATATCTGTCCATTGAAATCACAGAAGCCAGAAACTTTAGACAGAAATATCAGAAAATAGACTGGGTAATGACAATGTGTGTATATGTATGTATACATATGTGTGTGGATATACACATACATGCTTATGTATGTCTATATACCCATATAGGTTTTATAAAAGGACAATTTTTTTTGTTGTTTTTTTGGTGGGGCAATGAGGGGTAAGTGACTTGCCCAGGGTCACACAGCAAGTAAGTGTCAAGTGTTTGAGGCCAGATTTGAACTCAGGTCCTCCTGAATCCAGGGCCAGTGCTTTATCCACTGTGCCACCTAGCTGCCCCTAGAAGAGACACTAGGGAAGACTTACTGTGAGTCTTAGATTTTTTTTCTCATTTAGATTAAAGATGAAAAGCAGGAATAAACAGGAAGATAATAGGTTTTAAAATTACAATTTAGAACATTTCATGCTTAATTTAGTGGTTTATTCATTATTTGCTATTATTTCATTACTAACATTATTTCATGAATCATATCGAGCAAATGAAAAAGATTTCCCTGCCCAATGGTTCACAATCTGGGAAAGACAAACAAAGCAACTGGATCACATAATCACTAGGTGAGAAATCAAGTCTAATTTTTTTCTTTTCCTTACATTTCCTTATTTTATTTTTTCTTTCTCATTCACCTTTTCCCCCTCTTAGGCTTTAACAGAAAAACTTAAGGAAAAAAAGTTAAGGAAAAGTTTTATAAGGAGAAGTTTTAAGAAAGATTTGAAAGAAAATTGTTTCAGAAAAGAGAAAAGAAGAATCTTTTGTTGTATCAATTTAAGAGGAGCCCCAAAATGGCAGTAGGAGAAAGTTAGTTAAGGAAAAAGATGAAAATCATTAAGGAGTAAGTACAGGGAAAACAAAGGGTCTTCTGTGAAATTACAGGTTGAATATTGCAGCACCTTGTGAAAGAAGGTCATAATTTTGATTCTGAAGAGATGTTTGAAGTATTTCATAGTCATAGGGTAGAAGGTTACTGCTGGAAAGGGCCTTAGAAAAATTCTAGTGCAAGTCCTTAATTTTATTGATGAAGAAGGTGAGGCTCTGAAAAATGGAATGACTTGCCATCTCATGAGTCAGCCTCAGGCCCACACTATTTCTATACTCTCCTGGCCCTCTAATTTGTAGAGTAACTAGATAATTTGAGCTGGGTGATAATTAAAGAAAAAAGACATTAGCTTCTGCAAGGGACACTGTAGGAGTAGAAATAAAATCTCATTAATTTAGCCCACTTAGGAGAAAGGAAAATTCAAATAAGTAAAATGTGTGAACTCCCTTTAAAAGAGATTTTTAACCTGGCACCGGTGAACTTTCTAAAACCTTTTTTTTTTTTGGGGGGGGGAATGGGGGGTTAAGTGACTTGCCCAGGGTCACACAGCTAGTAAGTGTCAAGTGTCTGAGGTCGCATTTGAACTCAGGTCCTCCTGAATCCAGGGCCAGTGCTTTGACCACTTCTAAAAACTTTTTTGATAATTGTATTTCAATATAGTTGGTTTCTTTAATAATCCAGTGTATTTTTTTATTTTATGCTTTTAAGAACTGAGAAAAGCTTCACCAGACTTCCAAAAAGATCCATGACAAAAAAGGTTAAGAACCTGTGTTTTATTTTATTTATTTTTATTTTTTAAGAACCCGTGTTTTAAAGGAAATGTAATTTGTTATTTGTAAATGGGAGTGGCATGCACGCACATGTGTGCATGCACACACACACAGAGTAAATCAAGCTAGCTTAACAAAATATAGCCTAGTACCAATCCTTAGGAAATCTATTTTAATGAGCACCCAAGAATGACTTGTAATTATCATGTAAATTGTTTGCATGTAGTTGAACAATTCTAAAGTGATTGAAAAGTCTGTTTTCATAAGTATTTTAAGTATTTTTCCTGGAGTTATGTTCACAACTATCCATCTGTACAGAGTAGTATAGTAGAAAGGGGGCTTAATTGGGAGTTTGAGGAAATGGGTCATGTCCTGGCTCTGCCACTTAGCACCTATGTGTGGGCAAGTCATTTAACTTTTCTAGGCCTTGGTTCCCTCATCTGTAAAATGAAGGAGTTGGGCCGGATGCCCTGCACCTCTAATTCTATGAGTCTAAGACAAAATTCATTCAACAGAGGTCTAATCTCTGTCAACTTACGCAGTAAAGTATACTCTGCCATGAAAGGGGTATTTTGTTTTCCTACGGACAGTTGGATGAAAGAGTCAAGCTAACAGACAAATTTTTGAGAGAAGCAAAAGAATGTTGAATGTATATACAGACTATCTGAAGAGATTAGAGGAAAGGGAAATAGAGGAGCTGGGTACTAGCTGGTAAGGAAGGTAGTTTTAGTTACATTCCCTGCGTACATTTACAAAGCTACATTCATTTACGTATAGAAAAGAAGAAAATCAGGTTAAAAAAAAGTATTTGACAGAATAGAGGGAAAATTGCAATGAAGGAAAGAAGTAAAAGGGGAAGGAAAAAGCAGAGAAAAAGAAAGAAAACAAAGGTAAGGATGAATCAGAGGTCAAAATCACAAATACAGAGCAAGAGAAGGACGTTAAGATAAAGAGGTCATTAATGAAAGAGGTGTCAGGACAGGCAGTATATCTGATGTTAACTATGGAGACATGAGGTTAGTTCATGGAGCATGAGACAGGGAAGGTAACCAGCAATGTCACAAGAAAAAAGAAATGGAGAATTCAGATTTCTGTGAATGTTAGAAGTAGATCATGAAGACGGTCAGTTTGTTAGTAATGGAACAGTTTTTACACATAGAAGAAAGGGTGAATAGAGAATGGGATGAACAGATTGAATAAAAACGTTTTTCTCCCAATTCAATTTATCACCTAAACAATTTAACAAGACTACATTAGAGTCACTAGGATTAAGAAAACAAGTACGACTAGGAAACTTCAGATTTTAATTTAAGTGGAAAACTCCTTTTATTGTAATTAACATAGTTGATCTTAAATACAAATCAGATTTTAACCTTGGTAGTCATTAAAGTTATGTCTTTAATTAAAGTAACAATAAGAAATAATAAGCCTGATGAAAAGTCACATACCTAAAAGGAAAGAAAGCCCAAAAGAAATTTCGTCAATAGCTCATTTATCTCCAAAATTATTTTAGCAGAAGGTTGTGGGCAGAACACCTGGCAAGAATTCTTAAGTTTCCTTACCAAGTGTGTGGCATAAAATGAAAAACATTCATCTAAATCACATGATTTAGTTTAGTTTTGAGACCTCCAGGGAAGATTTCCTTATTATTGCGCCGTTTAACAACTGTTGGGCCATGTCTACTTGTTGAATAAGACTAATTGACAATTACTCAAGCAGCTATACTGTAAAGCTACTGGGCATGTTTAGCCAGGAGAGGAGAGAGACTGAATTAATTCTGCATGCCTCTAAAGATCAGAACTAAGACCAAAAGATGGAAGAAGTTACAGGAGGCTTATTTGTTATAAGGGAGGGTTCTGAAGGCTGAGGGGTGGAGGGGATGTGAGACACAGAGCTGCCATGAAGAGACAGTGATATATATAAAAAAGAAAAGAGCATCAATAAAACATTTAAAAAGAAAAAAAGAATAACGAGGAGGCAGATTTCAGTTCAGTTTGTGTAAGAACTTCCTAACAATTTGAGCTATCTGAAAATGGAAGGGGATGCTTTCATGAAATGTTATATTCCTGACAGTAATACCAGGAGGCTTGATGATTACCTGTCAAGGAAGTGGTGAAAGGAATTAATGCATTTAGGGGTTTAACTGAATGAGGCAGTTGTAATTCCATGATTCTATGACACCAACTGATGCAGGCAAATTATTCAGTGGCTTCTGAAATAACTGGATTATTGCATAGTCAAATCAATCCATTTGTATAGATTTCAAGCCCTGCTATCATGAATTCTTTCCTTTTGTCTAACTTAAATTTCAAGGAAAGATGAGGTATTTCTGCAAGTAAGCAATCTGGGGCAGATGGGCAGTGTGGTATAGTGAGTGGATAGGATACTGGATTTGGAGTCAGAAAGACTTGATTTAAATCCTTCCTCAGATACTAACTGCATGCCCTGGGCAAATCAGTTAAACAGTCTTGTGCCTCAGTTTCCTAATTTGTACAGTGAGGTCCCTCTGGCTCCAAATTTATGATCTTGGGCGGCACTGTTACAAAGCTTTTCCTTTGCTTTAGCTGATATTGGACTCTCTGTATCTTCTACCCCATGATCCTAATTCCCAGACATGCTTCTGACTCTGGACTTTCTACCATGATCCAGCTGCCTTCTCACTCTGGAATATTCCTCTGCTAAGCCAGCTGCCTTCTCCCATAGGTCAGTTCTTTCCAGAGGCTTCCTTTTAGAGACTGGCACATGCTGGCCATGCTTCATCCCCTTTTGAGCAGTGTTTTTTGAGGGCAGGGACTGTCTTTTAGCTTCTGTTTATATACATTCCCAGCACTTAGCATAATGCCTGGCACATAGTAAGCACTTAAGGTTTGTTGCCTTGCTTTTCCTAATTCTTTACTCTGGGACCAAACAAGTCTATTTCCTCTTCTATACATAGCTCTTCATATACTTGAAGATAGTTATTACATCCCTTACTGGGCTAAAGAAATGATGAATATAATGACTACAGAAAAGCATGAGAATATTTAATAAGAACTGATGCAGTGAAGTAGACAGAACCAGGAAAACAATATAAAGACTACTTTCTTATTCTCATTAGAGCATGGCCCTGCTGGTGCCATTCCCTCTTAAATTACCTTTCAACTATTCTATACATATGTTATCATGTAATTAGCTATTTGTAAGTCGTCTCCCCCATTTGAGACAAGGACTGTTTCTCCTTTTTTGCCTTTTTTTTTTTTTTTGTATTCCTAAGCACTTAGCACAATACTTGGTATATAGTTAAACATACAGCCTTACATGAATGATGGGGATTTCATTGCCATGTTGATGCCTATTGAAGGACTAGAAATTCTACAGGGCTGGAGGAGAGCAACTCTCACTTGCCAAGCCAATCAGAGGGTATACTGGCAGCTTTCTTATTCTGTATACTAGCTATCCATCTGAGATCTGGCTGGTCACCATATAACCTTAAACAAACCTACTAAAATACATCTGAATTATGCTTCTAGTTTGCTTTCTCCTTTCAGTGGTACAGTGGAAACACTTAGCAGATAGCTATCAATTTATATAGCATGTGCTAAGTTTGGGGTAATGATTAGGAGAAATTAAAAACTTCTGCAACCTTTGGAATGGTCCCCTCAAATTTAGGATACATACATGGGTCATAAATTTTTGAAGAATTAGAATATGATGCCTATTTGACTATGGGAAAATTACTTTAAGCTCTCAGTATTCCAGGCATCTCTCTAAAATGGTCACTTACCAAAAAGTTGCCAGTCTTCACTGGTGAAAGGAGCTGCCATATTTTAAGTTCCCCTCTCCTATGAAATCACAAGTCTAAACCAAAAAAAGGTACTAAAACACATGTGATAGATACTATTAACTATCCTGAAAACAAGATAATCTTTCTTTGAGGATGGGAAATGTATACCAGAATCTTGCACATTCCACATGTGGCGTTTAACAGATTCCTGACTTTAAAAAAATGACATAAAATCCAACTTTTAGGGCAAGTTAATTTGTTTTTCATAGTGAATCTAAAGAATGGTTTATAGATTTTTTTCAGCTTTTATTCACAAAGAAGGTCTTTAATCAGAACATGAGAGAAGATACAGAGAACCTAGTTTAACAGAATTCTCAACTTCAAAACCATGCCCTTACTGTTGTCTCTTCTTGAAACTTCTCTCCATGCTTGGGGCATCTTCCCTCTAGAACATTTAACCACCTTGGAGGCTTTCTTAACTGGAATATCAATCTTTAAGGCCCATTCCCTTCTTCTAATAGTGAGTTCCCATTGGGACCTCCATTTTGTAGAGGGGTTCAAGCTAGGCTTTATTCTTTTCCTGACCTTCCTTCTGATTTCCCAACTTCAAACACATGCCCCCACACTGGGGACTTCCATTCCCCTATCTTCTTTTGTATGAAGTCTTCCCCTATTAGAATATAGTTATCTCTTCCACATTATGGGGGTTTAAGGGCATGGCATTTTCTCCCCGACCCTGCTCCCTGCAATCTGGAAAATGTATGTTAAATTTTTTGGCCCACCCTTCATACCAAAGAAGAAGTCAGAATTTCTTCTTTTTCTTTTATGGGGTGTTTACAATACCCTATTGTAAAATTTGGGTTGACATTATACAATACTATACACATATTTTATGCATTTCTGAGTTTCTAAACTTTTTCTGTGTCATCTGTGGCTTCTGCAAAACTCCCAAAGATTCCTATTTGATTTCCTATGCCAACCCATAATATATCAAAACCACAATGAGGAAAGTTGTGATGTGGAAGGGATAATTATTATAAGCATCTAGAAAGCAGAGACTTTTTCTTTTTGCTTGTATTTGTATCCCCAGTGCTTAGCACAGTGCCTGGCATATAGTAAACACTTAATAAATGCTCATTTCCTCTTTTCCTTCCTTCAAGCTACCTGGATTATGTTAAGATAATGCTTAATATATGGAATAAATTACAAATCCTGTAGGTTCTGAATGTAAATTCCAAGAGAATTATGGAATATGCAGTTTCATATTCCAAAATAAGAATATGCCTCGGGTCATAAGGAGAATAGTGAATATATAATTTGTCAATGTATCTGAAGTTACAAGCTTAAAGAAATACACACACTATATAAGAAACAGATCATATATGTTCTAAGATTTCTACTGGATTTTGCACTTATTTCTCAGTATAATTAAGTTACTAACTGGTTCACAAAGTTTTATGCATTTGAGTCTCTTCTCAGGCATATTCATGGCCATGGAGCAGCTAGGGTATACAATAGTAACCAGATAAAAATGTTCAAAACCTTCCCTGGAGTTTTCACAAGTTTGGAATTCACATCTCTTCTTGACAGCCAAAATTAGAATGACTTAGTTTTTAGTTCCTGTTGCCTGGTTAGTCTTTCCCGGGTAGCTACCTACTATGATCTCATTTGATATTTGATGTTTAAGGGATTTGGGTAAAGTGCTCATAACCCTTTGGAAATTAGTGCACTTAAAAAGAATAGAATAATCATGCATATTTAAAAACAAGACAAGACAATCAAACCACCTTAAGTAAATATGTAATTGAGTCCTCCTTCCTCTCCAACAAAAAATAATAAATCCTGCAATTCCATATTATTAAAATTAATCTCTAAGACCACTGCTTATAATTATCTAATCTTTAAAAATACAGAATGACACAATATTCAACGTTTGAAGAAAAATTAAATATTATCTAAAATCGCATTTCACTTCATATATAAATATACATGCATTAAGCATTTTCATTCTTTTTCAAGAAAGAATCTATACAACAACCATATAAAATAACTTACAAGAATGCTCAGCTCTTAAGGTTTATTAAGAGAGCCTAGCAATATTTAGATGAAGTCAAAATGAAGAATTTTGGTATTATTTAAGTATGTATATCTCTATATACATAGTTATATATCTCTCTCTATATATACACATTATGTATAAACATACACACATACATTCTTCTACACATACATATGTGTGTATCTTTAAAAGTGCTTTCATGCATATTAATAACATTTACAGATCTATGTTGTGCTATATAATAGGTCAGAGGAAAAAAAGTATTAGTAATATATATACAAGTCAGTAATTGTCCCTTACTCCCCATGGGCCATAAGTCTGTCCAATTAAGATTTTACTTTCTATATGGGTTCAGTGTCTGACTTTTTGAGTTGAGCTTGTAAGTTATTTCATGAGGAAAATTATTTCTTTGTTTAAAACATAAGCTACCCACTCAAGGGTGCACTCACTCATTAAACTTACTCTTGAAGGAATCACATTTATGTCATAATTTTTGGTTAGTCTTACCTATTTTGCCAAAGCAGAAAAATTATTTTAGCTTTTTTTTTTTTTTTGGCATGATCTAGATGCTTCCTAAATCCTGTCACCTACGCTATAAGAGACTGACATTCTGAAAATTAAGAGACATCAGCTTTTGTCCCACTTGAGATACCTGTTCCCTTATTTCCTTCATTTTTTCCAGTCTCTTGAGTTTTGTTGCATATTCTTGAACTTCTTTTAGTCCAATATCTGTGCAGAGGCGAACTAAGAAGCGTAGACCTAAATTGTATTAAAAATATTTAGTAAAGCATTTTATTTAGGACATTTGAAAACACAAAGTATTTAATCAGTAATATTTCTAATAAATAGTATTTTTTCCTTTTACAATGCAATTGCAACATATGGAAATAGATATGAGCCATCAATCCTAAGGGATACCAAGCAAGGTAATATGTATAGATCAGTGCAGCTCATCATTACTACCAGAAAAAAACAGCAAAAATTTATGTCCTTGAGAGTGGACTAAAAATCATTGCCTAATGTGGGAAGTGTATTTCAAACAGTTTTTCTAAGCATTCAAGTAAATAAGGAAAATAACAAATGTTGATTATTCCATTTCTGAGACTGCAAAAAAGATCTTTCCTATACCTATAAGATTTCAGCATACTATAAAATTCTCAGTACCAAAAACAACTTTGTTATTGTGTTTTCCAAAATTTCCTAATTAAAAATGTTATTGTTAAAGAATCAAGAAAATTCTGAACCTGAAAAAAGACTCAACTTTGTAAGAACTATATCAAAAAACTATCACAGGGGGCAGCTAGATGGCGCAGTGGATAGAGCACGGGCCCTGGAGTCAGGAGTACCTGAGTTCAAATGCGACCTCAGACACTTAACACTTACTGGCTGTGTGACCCTGGGCAAGTCACTTAACCCCAATTGCCTCACAAAACAAAACAAAACAAAACAAAAAACAAACAAACAAACAAAAAACCAACTATCACAATTTTCTAGTTGAATGCTCTGTAGCATGACATTTGTGAAGATTTAGTGAACACTAACATTTTAATTATGGCATTGTATTAGATTAGAAGCAATATAAAACATCTATTACATAATCCCCAGGTAATGGCATAGGATTATGATTCAAATGTATATTTTTATCAAATTTAAGCAGGTTATTTTCATCTTCTAGATCAATACATCTCAATGATACTTTTCAAAAGCAAAAACAAAATTTAAAATCTCTACAAACATATACAGTTCAAATGTGATTTTAAAGTAATTATTAAAATCTCAGTTGATTTGAATACTAACAAAATTATAAATATAAATGATTTTCAAAACTTTTAAAGGCTTCATTATAAAGTTAGATATGTGGTAGATGCAGTAGTATGTCTTTTTTAAATTAAAAATATGTTCGGTTTTAATAATTAATAAACTACTACTAAACTTCCAGAAAACTGGATAATATTATATTTCCTATAAATTCATTAAGTTGAGCAAAAACAAAACAAAGGTTGTACTTTGGGCTAGAGATTTAGACAAAACCCTGAAATTTAACCCAATATGTCATAAAACAAATCATATTTGTTAACTATGTATGAAAATTAAGTAGTAAATTTTAATCTACGTATTATTCAGTTACATAATAACGTATATCTGTGTAGCCAATTTTTCTTAGCTCTATAAGCTCTCATAAAATATATGTCTACTCCAAATTAAAGTCTGGGTATAAGCCAAATGCTATTCACACATGTAATTGCTATATTTGATTTATATACATATAATATAGTATATATTTTAGCAAATGAAATGAATGCAATAGAAGTGAAAATATGGAAGCCTATATTTTGAAAGCTACAACATGCAGTATCACTTACATTCAACATTTTCTGGAAATTTTCTGTGAATCTCCTTATAAGTATCTAAAGCTTTTTGGTAGTTACCTGTAAATAAATAAACACAGAAGTATTTAGTTTCAGACATGAACCAGTCTTGTATAATCTTAATTCTAGTGCAATATATTGTAAATTTTAACAGTCTGATATGAAAGTTTCATATTTACCACAAGAAAAAGTGGTATATTTAGGATTAAAAAACCCTTTGGACAAGCAAATGGATCTGTATCCTCAATGAATGTGGGGATTTCTTAAGATCAAGATCCATTCATGTTTTCTCATCCTGGAAGATCCTTCTTCTCCATGATCTCCCATGAATCCTCTAGAAAGATCCACTGAGGATGTGGAAGGTCTTCCTCTTTACGTCTTTTTTTTTTTTTACATTTGTGTATGCCAATACAGAGCTTGGGATGTTCATTTATTACTCCATGTGACTAGACCATCTGCTTTTCAGAGCATACATTTCCTAGATGACCTACCTTATACTACCTCTTGAGAACACATTGTCTTTGGAAACATGCTGTGGCCTACTTCAATTAATCAATATATAAGCATTTATTAAGCTCATGTTATGTACTGATTACTGTGCTAGGTGCTGGTGATACAAAGACAAAAGATGAAATTAGTTCTTGCCCTCAAAGAGTTTACATTCTATAGAGGGGAAAAAACAACAAGCACATATATGAGTATATATAAATAAGTCCAGAGTAATTTTAATTTTAATCTTCTCTGTGCTTCTCTACATATTTAATTCCTCAGGGACTATAATGTTCTAAGATGTACAGCCATACAGCAGCACTGTGAGTATATACCCTGCCTTGGTGCTAGCAAAGAGACCCTTGTAATCTCCTTCTGGCCAGTTGTTTGACCCCCTTACTGTCTGTGGGCTAAGAGTTCCAGAAGCAGTTGCTGCTGCTGCTGATTCAGAGGCTCCCAAGGACTAATCCTGGTTTGCTGGGAAACTAAGGCCCAGGGAGACTAAATGCCCAAGGTGACTAAGGCAGGCAGCTTCTGAGACCTTGTCCTCTCACCCTACATCAATGGTGTCAAACTCAAATAGAAATGGATTCCTGTAAATGCACATTGACTTAGGAAGTCACAAATGAACATCATCTATGTTGGATTGGATTTTTTATATTTGTGAAACATTTTCCAATTCCATTTTAATCTGGTTCAGGATATCCTGAGGAACGAATTGGACACTTCTGGTATGGAGTCTTTCCACACTGTTCTTCTGGGTCCAGCTCTTTGTCCATCTGTAGAGACAGTTCCAACAGTATGTGTGCTAATATGGGCTCATTGATATTTCAACTGCATGCCAGTGTGGACATAAATAATTGTTTATCCATTTTTCTCTTTCTGGGGAGATTGTTAAGCTAATCATGAATCTCACTAAGCAGCTTCTATTACATTCTGGGGTTTGAGGAAATCAGCATACTGTTCTAGCTCTAACTCCTGTGACCTACTGGAACCCAAGCTAGCTCTAAAAGATCCAGAGCATTTTCTACTCCACCAAGTTGATTATAGGAACAACTGCTGAATGTGAAAAACTTGTATAGCAATAGGTTTTTCATTTCCTCTTCCTCTTCTTCACTAGGCCAGTTTTCTGGAACTTGAAACCATAGAGCAAATGCCCAACACTATCAAAAAGTAACAAAAAGTAACTTGTGAACTCATATATTTTCTGCTTTTCTTAGATATTTTAATTGACAACATTTTTCTCCACAGTAACTCAGTTTTTCAACATAGTCCCCATACCTGGAATTCTCTCTCTTCATTTTCACCTCTTGACTTCACTGGTTGCCTTCGGGACTCAGCTAAGATACTACATGCTACAAGAAACTTTTCCCCAAACCTCTTTGTGCTAGTTAGTACCTTCTGTTGATTGACTCCATTTTATCCTATAGGTAACTTGTTTGTACACATTAAGTGTAAAGAAGAAAAGACAGGGCTGTCCTGTGCAAGAGGCATTATTCCACTTCTGCAGGAGGAACTGAAGAGACAAATTTAGACTTAAGGGGAAAACAAATCACTTGGTATCAAGGAGAGCTGTTCAAAAGTCAAAAGGGCCCTCTCAAGAGGTAGCAAGCTCCCTTTGCTAGAAGTCTTTAAGCAAAGCTAGATGAGCACTTTTCAGGAATGTTGTGGAGGTTTTTGTTCTAGTAAAAGCTGGTCTTGGGGCAGCTAGGTGGCGCAGTGGATAGAGCACCAGCCCTGGAGTCAGGAGTACCTGAGTTCAAATCCGACCTCAGATACTTAACACTTACTAGCTGTGTGACCCTGGGCAAGTCACTTTACCCCAACTGCCTCACTAAAAAAAAAAAAAAAAGCTGGTCTTGGAGGGTCCCTACAACTTGGAGACTATGACTTTCAAGCCCAGGACAATGCCCACTTCCTCCAAGAAGTGTTCTCTCAACTACTGCACCCCACAGGGATCCCTTCTTTCTCTGAATCTGCAACAACTGGACCTTTCAGTTAATACTTCAGCATGCTGATTTGTATCTCTTGTATTGTTTGACTCTTTTCATATACATGTCATGTCTTCCAAGTCAGTAAACAGTCTGAAGGCAGGGTCTCTGAGATATACAATCTAGTTAACTGGGAGTAAGCCAGTCAGCAGTCAGTTGCCTTATCCAATTCAATCAGTTTAAATCAATCTCCAGGTGGGCCCCTGAGTATCTGCTATCTTCACATTCCATTATCTTGACACAGCTCTCTATGTGTTTCTTCTATTAGATAGTAAGCTTCTTTCAATGAGATATTTCACATTGCCTTCTATTTTTTCATTCTTTTGGTTTTGCTTTATTGTTTCTTGATTTCTCATAAAGTCATTGGCTTCCATTTGCTCAATCCTAATTTTTAAGGAGTTATTTTCTTCAGAGAGCTTTTGTACCTCCTTTTCCATTTAGCCAATTTGGCTTTTCAAGGCATTCTTTTCCTCATTGGCTTTTTGTACCTTTTTTACCATTTTCTTGCATCACTCTCATTTCTCTTTCCATTTTTTCCTCTACTTCTCTTACTTTATTTTCAAAGTTCTTTTTGAGCCCTTCTATGGCCTGACACAAATTCATATTTTTCTTGGAAGCTTTGGATGTAGGAGCTTTGACTTTTGTTATCTTCTTCTGAGGGTGTATTTTGATCTTCCTTGTCACCACAGAAACTTTCTATGGTCAGCATTTTTTTCTGTTTGCTCATTTCCCCAGCCTATTTCTTGATTTTTACCTCTTTGTTAAAGTACAACACTGCTTCCAGGGTGGAGGGTACACTGTCTCAAGCTTCATGGGGTTTGTGCAGCTGTTTTCAGAAATGCTTCTAGGAATTTGTAAGTTTTTAGTTCTTCCAAGGTGGTATGATTTACGGAGAGGTATGTGTACTACTTTCCTGTCCTGAGCTCTGGTCTGCAAGCAACCACATGTCTGCTTTTCTGCTCTGGAACTATGAACAGAGTCCCATTCCACTGTGGCTGCAAGCTCTGGAGTGCTTGTGCTCCTCCCCGGCCTGTGTATGGGCAAAACAACAGGGCCCTGCCTTGGTGCTAGCAAAGAGACCCTTGTAATCTCCTTCTGGTCAGTTGTTTGACCCCCTTACTGTCTGTGGGCTAAGAGTTCCAGAAGCAGTTGCTGCTGCTACTGATTCAGAGGCTTCCAAGGACTGATCCTGGTTTGCTGGGACTGGGTCTGTGCTGGCACGGCCTGTGCTAGATTGCTCTCCACTCTCACCCCAGTACAACAGACCTTTCTTTCTGACCTTTTAAGTTGTCTTTGGCTGGAAAACTATTTCACCCTGTCCTTTTGTGAGTTCTGCTGCTCCAGGAATTTTCTTATGGCATTATTTGTAGGTATTTGGAGGGGTCTTGGGGAGAGCTCAGGCAAGTCACTGCCTTTCCTCTGCCAACTTGGCTCTGCCTCCTACCCCCTCTCCCTCCACTGCAAGCTTCTTGAGAGAAAGCTTTTACCACCACCCCCCACCCCCTATCCCTAGCACTTACCACAGTGCCTGGCTAAGTAGGTACTTAATACATAGATACTTAAAAGATGGTTGTTGAATGATTACACATTCACATCATTCAATCTCTCATGGCTATGCATGTCAGTTAATTAGCATTTATTAAAATATATTTGCACAGGCCAGTGATGGAGGAAAAAATTTAACGTTAAACTGTGCTATAGGAAAAGAATAGCAGAACCAATTTTTATTAATTAATGATTATTCTAATCTAAGCATTTTCAGCTTAGTGAAAAATGTCCAAACCATCTCTTTGTGCTATCAAACATCTCTCCAACAAAAGCCATTTTGAAGTTCTAGTTTATAGATTTTTGAACAAGGAATATTTCAGTCAACACTAGGCAAGTCTAAAGCTTAGTTAAGAGTTCAGTTACTAATCTGCTTTATCAAGTTGAACAATAGTCACTTAACTCTTGGTATACCTTTGGAGAATCATTTTCTTAAAATCCATTCACTCCCTCTTGGACCCCTTTCAAGGAAGCTCCTTTTCAAATCAATCAATCAATCAATCAACATTTGTTAAGTGCCTACTATGTGCCAAGAACTGTGCTAAGTTTTCCAGATGGTAAGGATCTGTTGGTCTGATCATTACCCTAACTGGTCAAGATAAATCAAGGGCCCTGGCTCTAGTTGGGTCACTACCCTAATTACTTCAAAAGTAAAGATTATTTTCTAGTAATCCTCTCTAAAGAGAGGGGAGTAAGAACTTGTTTTGGAATTGATAGTTAAAGACTGATAACATTTCTCTTTCAGATTAGTCCCAAAGTATTAGATTAGGATACTTTTAAAGTACTTTCTACAAATTTCTAAAAGAGGGAGAGAGGAGGGCTTTGTTTGCTTCTAAACCTGGGCTGCTTTTATTCTTCACCTAATTTCCTTTAAGAATCAGTTTATGTGACACCTCCTACATACAACCTTTATATCCTATTTATTTACGTAGAGATTAGTGTTTTTTCCAACCCCATTAGTTTTACTTTCAACCCCATAGTTACACTGTACAAATACCTGTCTGTGTACATGTTGTTTACCTCTTTAGCAGAATGTAAGTTCCTTGATAGCAGGGACAGTTTCATTTTGGTTTTGTATGTCTAACACTTAGCACAGTGCTTAGCACACAACAGGCACTTAAATTCTTGTTGAGTTTAACTGAGTTGAAATGAAAAGGTAATTTACAACATATGATTATGTATTGATCTATAGTACTTTAAAATTGTGTTTCATAGGAATTGTGGACTATATGTTTTTATCTATGTGAGCCATTATGTATTTATATTCCTCTACTTAGGTTTCACTTACACAAAACAAGTGTAAATTAGATTAAATACATTTTAAAAGTATATCCTGATTTTTAAAATCAGCAGATGTAGGGTTTGTTTGTTTGTTTGTTTTAACACTTACCACTTCTTCTATAGCAACTAGCTACCATTAGCTGCCATTTCACTTGGGTAGGCCTGTAAGAGAATAAAACATGATATGATTGACATTAAAACCAATTAAAAATAATTTGTGAAATCCATGGATAAATCTATCCAAGAACCATTTATTATATAGTATTTTCCAAAGCTCCAGACTGCCTCAAATATAAAACAAAAAAGCCTCAGTCTGGAATTTAAAGTTAATCAATAGGGACAGCTAGGTGGCGCAGTGGATAGAGCACTGGCCCTGGATTCAGGAGGACCTGAGTTCAAATCCGACCTCAGACACTTGACACTTACTAGCTGTGTGACCCTGGGCAAGTCACTTAACCCCAACTGCCTCATCAAAAAAAAATAAAAAATTAAAAAATAAAGTTAATCAATCAATTAACAAGCATTTATCAAGTACTTGCTAACATAAAACAATCCCTGGAAGGAAGTGAGGAGTGAGAGAAAGGGAATGACCAATTTTTCTAGTAATTTTGACTGAAAAAGGGAGAATAAAGGTCAATGACTTAAGGTATCTGAGTGAAGTAAAGTGTTTTTTTTAAAGGACATAAATGTTAATTAAGAAGCCAAATATGAAGACTCTCCCACAGAGAGAAGATAACGTTTGTGTTTCTGCCCATATGGACACACATATATGCACAAAGTACAAGTTAGCTTCTGTCCTTGAGGAGATGGAGGTTAGAGAAATGTGTGCTATTCTATAGGCTTCTCAGGGAAAATGAAGTGCTCCTTGAAAGAATGAAAAAAAAAATAATTTAAAAAAAGAAACAAAGCAAAAAAGGAAATCCTAATGTTTTCATCTTTCATATTTATATATCCTTTAATGACAGTGGAAATTAAAGGGAATGAGTTGAAAACCTGCTATTATATATTACTGCATAGGGATGTGTGATTCTATCTTGGAGGATCACAGTTACTGAAGCACCAAAAGGATCATGGGCGCTGGGACGTGGAGCTGGAAAGGAACTTAGAACAAAGAAGGAAACTGAAGCTCAGAAGAATCAAATGACCTTTTCAAGGTCACACAGATAGTACAACTATCCCAGTTGGGATTGCTACAGAGTGAATTCTTCCAAACCAACACTTTCTTTAGTTATTATTTGATGTGTTTTTCTGAAATGATACTTAGTCTTAGGAGTGCTGGAAGCTTACACACTCAGTCTGTAAGCTTTTATTAAGCACTTACCATGAGTCAGGCACTGTGCTAATTACTAGGAATATAAAGGAAGGTAAAGGACAATGCTTGGCTATATATTTGTTGATTAATTGATGTGAATAAAGAAATAGCTAAAATATAAATCCTGAAAAGCTTTTGGTTTAATAATCCCTTCACAAAGTTCTATCACAAGAGGATCAATTTTAAATGAATAAATGTTACATTTTTTTCTACCACAATGGTAACTAAGTAAAGTGAGACCCAGTGAGAAAAAAAATGGGAATATTATCCAAAGCTGTAAATGTTCTAATACCTGCCACATAATTTATAATGTCTCCTACATATTAATTAAAGGGGTATATATCTCAACACAAGACATAAAATAACAATCATTACTTACTGAATGAGAGCAGCTCTTTCAAAGTACTTAATGGCTTTTTCACAAAACTGGGTGTCAATGTAATAGGCTCCAAGCCACTCAATGACCTCGATGTTCGAAGGGAAATACCGATATGACTAACAAAATAGGAAAGGTTAAAAGAACTTAATTTTGATGACAAACAACATACTTTTTTTTAGTTCTCAAATATCTTATTCATTTAAGTTACTAATTCTCCAGATGCATGAAATCTGTAACACACGAATGAAAGTAGTATATTTATATACTAAATCATATAGCACATTCTGCAAGTTTGGAAACTGCAAAACTAATTTTTAAAGGAGTTAATTGACATGAAACTGTCATATTTTCAATTATATATGTCATTTTAATGCAATGAGTTGTACTCTTACATAAGAACATACAACCCAAATCCAAATATTACATTTAATGGAATTTTAAAGAAAGTGAGTGATAAACAAGCTGGGAAATTTATAATCATGTTTCAAGACAAAAATGAATTTGTCCTATAAATTGTACTTTCTTCTCATTAAAATTTGCCTGTACACAGAACTGTTTCCACAATTCTAACATATAAGAAATGAAGTTACTTTTAAAATATACTTTAAACATTTCCTAAATTTCCTAATTATGCCTTCTTCATAACTTTATTCCTACAACTGCTATGAAATACTTTTAAAGACCAATAAAAATGGTATAGCTACCTCATAGTAATACTGAAAAGCTTGAGATTTATCTCCTTCATTATCATACAGTTCTCCCAGTTTCGACAAGGCACGAGAGTCAGTTGGAACCACACTGATCAACTGCATCAACCACTCAATAGACTGGTTAGGATCTTCCATTATTTCATATCTTCAGTAACTTTAGTTAAGGACAATACATGCTTAGTGACTCACAGACCTAACATTTCACAAAGTTTATTTTTAAAAATCTGTTGTAGTATGTCATTTAAAACTCCCTTCTTTCACAAAGTCTTTTCCTGAATAATCTCCTTCAATTAATAAATTGCTTTTATTTCCCTCAGCATATAAATCGAGCATTCTTACAATATTCTCATCTATGTTTTTTTCCCCATTTAGCTTTTCGGGTGAGTAGTGATTATGTCTTTTAATTCTTCTGTTCCTCTCATGTCTATTATAGTATGCATTAGGTAAAATGGGCACTTAATATATGTTCCTTTTTAAATCTCATTTTTATACAATAGGCCTACACAAAACGAATATATTAGAAGGTGGTGACCTGTACTTTCAAATATCACAGATTTTTCATTATATGCAAAATTTAGAATGAGAGCTTTAAAAAAAATCCTAAATGGTATCTTTAATTTCTTAGTAGGTAATTAGAGTGATTATGAACTGACTGAGGATGTACAAATTATATGAACAAAAAAAGAAAAGAAAATTAGAAAAGGATATGGAGAAGGGAAAACAAGAATTATATATTCTAAACAGATTTTTTGGGGGCCAAGTCAAGCATAAAATGTGGCAAGACTGGTCATTTTTGATGGTACCTCATAACTGTACATATTCTATTTTTATAGCCAGGCATTTACACAAAATTTATGGCACCATACATTTGTATGAACTTAGGTGAATCCGGTAACCTTGTATTAGTTTACTGTCAATGCCTTTTAAATTAAGAACGCAGACTTAAATGCTATTCCAAATAGCTTAAAAGGATTAAAATCAAATGCTGCTTTTCCCAACCACATGAAGACAATCCTTAAGAAAGTCCAGGGTTATGAACAAAATTCACATGAAAGCAGGGACTATAATGCTTTTGTTTGTATCCATCAGGGTGACTAGTATAGTGCATTGCACATAGTATTCAATAAATACTTGATGAATTAGTGAATTATCAAGGTATTTCATATGTCCTCATCTTTTAATTTAAAAAATTAAAGAGAAGGTTTAATATTTAACTACCAAGGAATATTTTAATCATTTATCAAAATAGTTTAGAATACCCTGACCAAATTCAATCTTTATGATAATAATTATAATAATAGCTAAACTTTATATGGCACTAAATAAGTTAATACTTCAGTTACTAAATAATATCGCAGATAACATGAAGAGTAACTGGGGGGGCAGCTAGGTGGTGCAGTGGAAAGAGCACTGGCCCTGGATTCAGGAGGACCTGAATTCAAATCCAGCCTCAGACACTTAACACTTACTAGCTGTGTGACCCTGGGCAAGTCACTTAACCGCAATTGCCTCACTTAAAAAAAAAAAAAAGAGTAACTGGGATTTCCAAAAGTGTCTTATATACTTCTAGGGAACTGGTTTTATCTCAAAGAGTATCTGCCCTAATGTTTTTCAAACCTGTCTTTAAAAAATTACAAATACTTTGTACATCATAACTATCACTTACTTCATCACAGCATTAACTCAGTTAAACTAACACCTTTTGAATTAAGTATCTCCCTTTATTTTCTTACATAAGATACACATTTGCTATTTGGTAAAGAACTTGGGCACTGTTTCGCAGGATTGCATGAAGTTTCAGGAAACAATCCAAGGCCTCATCTAGGCGGTTTAGCTTCTTGTATGTTAAGCCTAAAAATAAAAATGCACAAAATTAAAAATATAGATTGTAATTAGCTTGTTCAAAACTGACAACTTACAATAGTAATTATCTTGTTTGAAAAAGATAACTTTCAAATACACACATGCATACACACATACATACATACACACATATGCACAATTGTGTTTGTGTGTGTGTGTGTGTGTGTGTGTGTGTGTAAGTGGCATCTAAATGGTACAGTGGATAGAGTGCTGGGCCCTGGAGTCAGGAAGACATCTTCCTGAGTTCAAATCCAGCCTCAGACACTTACTAGCTGTGTAACCGTGGGCAAGTTACTTAAGCCTGTTGGTCTCAGTTTCCTCATTTGGAAAATGAGCTGGAGAAGAAAATGGCAAAACCACTCCAGTATCTTTGCCAAGAAAACCCCAAAAGGGGTTACAAATAGTCAGACGTGACTCAATTAAACAACTAATATGTGTGATAAAGCACCGGCCCTGGATTCAGGAGTTCCTGAGTTCAAATCCGGCCTCAGACACTTGACACTTACTAGCTGTGTGACCTTGAGCAAGTCACTTAACCCCCACTGCCCCGCAAAAAACAAAACAAAACAAAACAACTAATATGTGTGTGTGCACATATATATTCAATATATATGTATATATATGTATATATGTATATGTAGATATGTGTAGATAGATATAAGGTACACCAGACAAGACAGACAGACATACGATGGTTTATTTTTTCCTGAACAAACTTAAAAACTGATTTTTTAGAAACTTATATGCCTGCAGTTACTATATGTAGATCTTTTAACATTTGTGGTCACGCCCTTCCTTTTGTTCAGTTACACCACTCTGAATGGTTGTGTTCCAGGTTGAAATATCAACATTACTGTTTCCCAGCAGTTTTCCACAGCTATTCTGTATTAAAGTTGTGCATTCCAAATACCCATTAAAGCACCCATAAAAGGGTTCTTTTGCTTATTCTATTTCAGTTTTGCCCTTGACCTGATGATGTAAAAGCTGGTAAGTAGCCTCTTATTACCTGATTTCTTCACAAGTTCATCAAAGCTGAGCTAAAATGAAATGAAAACCATTTCAATGCTGATAGACTGTCTAGTACATAACTAATGGAGATCTTATTGCCTAATGTCTAGTAAGACTTAATCAGACACTGAATGAACTCAAGAAATTAGATATGAAACTACAGTATGGCAATGTCTAAGAGTCTAACAATAAAAACAAGAATTATCCCAAATCTAAGGAACCTATTAACTTATCATATGTTTTTTTGGGGGGGAGGGGGAAATGAAGGTTAAGTGACTTGCCCAGGGTCACACAGCTAGTAAGTGTCAAGTGTCTGAGGCTGGATTTGAACTCAGGTCTTCCTGAATCCAGGGCCAGTGCTGGCTGCCCCTAGCAGCCATCTAGCTGCCCCCACAATGTGACTTTTAGGAAACCACTGAGCCTCCAAAATGGTCTCTGACTCATTTTTCCTCTCTCCAGTCTATTGTCAACATATCTGCTAAAGTGATATTCCTAAAACATTCAATAATATCTCACTCCTTCTTTCTATAAAACCTGATCTCCATTTTTTCTCAATGTGATTTTCCACAATGGCTGAGATAGGCTCACTACCTTTTCAAAATAGGCCTTACTAACTCTTAAATCCAGACCTTTGGTCCTTGTTTGAAATGGATTCTCCATTCTTTGCTTCTTCATTCTGGTGCTTGTCAAGCTCATTTTTCCCCATGTAACTTTCCTCAGGTACTTCAGCCCAATATAACCTCCTGTTCCTAAGCTCTAACTATATGACTGACTATACGATACATATTTATCTCTTTGGGTTATATTATTGTAGTCTGTTTAAAGAAGAAAACTTAAGGATTCCCAGATCATAGATCTAGAGTTGGAAGGGGCCTCCAAAACTTGATTTAAAATATTTGAATAGAAGTCATGTGGAAAAGTAATGATTACACTTGTTCTGCTTGGCCCCTGAAGGAAGAATTGAGAGCCAATAGGCAGAAGATGGCAGGCAAAGAGGCAGGTTTATACTTTAACATAAGATGTAGCTTCCTAACAATTAGAGGTATACAAAAGAGAAATGGAGTCTACTAGTAAGTTTCCTTTCACTAGTAGTTTTTTTTTTCCTTTTTGGCTTAACAAGAATTTGTTATTTTATTTATTTTATTTTTTTGTGGGGCAATGGGGATTAAGTGACTTGCCCAGGGTCACACAGCCAGCAAGTGTCAAGTGTCTGAGGCTGGATTTGAACTCAGGTCCTCCTGAATCCAGGGCCGGTGCTCTATCCACTGCACCACCTAGCCGCCCCAAGAATTTGTTATTTTAAAAAGAAAGAAAAGAAAACCAGAATAAAAAAGAAGACCCCTGTAACAATTTTGCATAGCCATGCAAAATAAATTCCCATGTTGGCCATGCCCCCAAATTATGTCTTGTTCTACATATTTAGTCCATTACCTGTCTATTAGGAAGTGGGTAGCATTCTTCAGAATTGGTCTTCTGTAATCATGATTGGTCGTTGTGTGGGTCAGTCCTTAAGTTTTTCAAAATCGTTTGTTTTTTTACACTGTGACTAATATATATATGTTATAACCTTTTTCTCTGGGTTTTCCTTTCACTTCACTAAACGTCATTTCATATAAGCCTTCCCAGAGATCTCTGGAACTGCCCATTTCATCATTTCTTAAAGAATAATAGCATACCCTTTGATGCAGCAATACTACAAATAGGCCTATACCCCAAAGAGATTTAAAAAGACAGAGAGAGAGAAAAAGGACCCATATGTACAAAAATATTTACTAGTGGTGTCAAAGAACCAGAAACGAAAGGGATACCTATTAAATAGGGATTGGCTGAATAAAGTAAGTTTATTAGCAGCCTTGGATGACCACCTGGAGGGAGTAACTCTATAGAAAATTCTTGTTGGGTCAAGTCATACTATATGGCCTCTGAAGTCCCTTCCAACTCTGTAGATTCTAAGATGGTAAACTATGACATATGCACCTTCCCAGAGGTCCTTTAATTAAACAAATATTTATTCAGCAGTTGCAACACTTATATTGAGGCCTAGGAGAAATCTTAAGTTAGATAACATTTGGTCCCTGTCCTCATGAAGCTTACAGTCTGAGAGGGGAATATGCCACCTGCAAAAATAACAATACATGAAAAGGGAATAAGATCAAGAAAGCCTATCATAATATTAAATACACAGTCACTTAATAAGTAGTTGGCAAGGGGGCAGCTAGGCGGTGCAGTGGATAAAGCAATGGCCCTGGATTCAGGAGGAACTGAGTTCAAATTTGGCCTCAGACATGTGAAACTTACTAGCTGTGTGACCCTGGGCAAGTCACTTAACTCTCATTGCCCCACAAACAAACAAACAAACAAACAAAAAAAAAACAACTTGGCAAGCTAGGTCCTAGAAGAGCCCAGATAATCCAGAAACACCATCAATAAAACTCTAAAAGTAACAATGATAAAGAATATAAATGATAAAGAAACCTAAAAAGAAATAGCTTTGAGATTTTTGTTTGTTTGTTTGTTTGTTTGTTTTAAGTGAGGCAATTCGGGTTAAGTGACTTGCCCAGGGTTACACAGCTAGTAAGTATTAAGTGTCTGAAGCCAGATTTGAACTCAGGTACTCCTGAGTCCAGGGCCAGTGCTCTATCCACTGTGCCATCTAGCTGCTCTAGCTTTGAGATTTTTGATGCACAAAAAGACTGCCAGAATCTTGTTGAAGTTCTGAGTAAAGACAAACCAGGGTAGGTGGAAGGCATGTTAAAGGAGCAGCCCCAAAAGATAGCAGGAAACAATGTCAGACCAGAGCTCAGGCAGATCAGTATCCAGGTACATCATGGCTAAACCATAGTAGGAGAATTAGCACAAGTGGTCTTAGAAGAGTCTACTATTAGTGAAATTAGCAATATTTAGTTGAAGTCTGGGACAGTTAGGTGGCACAGTGGAAAGAGTGCTAGGCCTGAACTCAGGATGATTCATTTTCATGAGTTACCATTTGGCCTCAGACACTCAGTAGCTGTGTGACCCTAGGCAAGTCACTTAACCCTATCTGCCAGAGTTTCCTCATCTGTAAAATGAACCAGAAAAAGGAAATGGCAAATTACTCCACTATCTTTGTCAAGAAGACCCCAAATGGGGTCACAAAGAGTTGGACACAACTGAAACAACTGGACAAGTTGAAGCCTGTCAGGGCAACAGTAAGGAATAGTACAAACTCCTTAACTCCAGGTTTAGGACTGTGTAAGGGAGGATACAGAGAAGAAGCCAAAGCAAAAACCTAAATCAAGCTACCAGGAGACTGAACCAAAACCTAGAAATTCATTAAAAGGGTGAACCAATTGCATGTGAGTGAGATTTTCCCCACACTTTAGTTATAAGAGATTTAAAGAAATTTAATTATGATAATCAGCATATTAACTAAAAATTGTGATTTATTATATTTAGATATTTTATTGTATTAGTAGATTAAGTCTCTCTTCTACTCAACAATGTCAGATGATATTTTCCAATATTAAGCAATATCAGATGATATTATAGTCAGCAATATGATATTTTAGAAATCATGAGTGATATGCTTGACTAAAGGGTCACGCATCAGAGTTATGACCCTGTTGCTGCAAGAAGACTGATAAGATTAATGGAAAATGATGATAACTTTGTCACATAGGCAGTTTGTCAATATTTTCTAAGAAGATTGTTTAAAATTAATATTCTAAGAAAATTGTCTAAAAATAATATTTACTTAGCATTTAAGCCCTGTAGGGATATAAAACCCCATTGAGTCCTTAGCTTGAGGTCTTTCAGTTCCTACCCCTGACTGACTAGCTTTATTGTGAGACCGGTACCCTCTCTCAATAAACCTAAATCTATATTCTATGGCTTGGAGACTGTGCTGTTTCTTTTTCTTTGTCGGACTTAGAAATTTCCGGGACATGCATCAATGATTAAGCAGGGTTTGATTACACCACCTAAAAGTATTAGGGAGTAGGAAGAAGGAAACAGGCTGGATATATAAGTAAATAGAGAGAACCACAGGAGGAAAACCCAGAAGAGTGTATCTCCACAACAAGTCTATGTAGAGCTTCGAGGGGAAAACAATGGAGCTAGACCTAAAGACTATAAGAGTATCTTGAAGAAATAAAGAAATAAAAACATCAATTTCTCTGGTAAAGATTTGGTATCCAAGACATATCAGGAATTGATTTAAATCTATTAAGAAAAGCCATTCCCCAATACATAAATGATCAAAGGATATGAAAAGGTAGTTTGTCAAGGGAAGAAATCTAAGCCTTCTATAGACATATTATAAAAATGTTCCAAATCACTAATAACCTGAAAATGCAAATTAAAGCAACTCTGAGCTTCTACTGTACACCTAATGAATTGGCAAACATGACAAAAATGAAAAATTGCAATTAATGGAGGATCTATGGGAAAATAAACATGAATGAATGAAGTATTAAGCATTAACTATATGTCAAATAATAGTAATGACTGTGCTGAGTACTGGGGATACAAATAGAAAAGACAGGCTCTGCTCTCAAGAAACTCCCCTTCTAATGAGAAGACAACACATATGAAGGTTTCAGGCTGGAAATCATATAGAAAGATCCACGGTCCTTAGGGTGCAGCAGGAATGCAGATAGTATACAAATCCTCTCATATTATTTATACTCATAATATCATATCACTTTCTGATGTTGAACCATTTGACTGAACCATTGAAAGAGCAGTGAATTGGTTCAGTCATCCTGGAAAGCAACTCGCAACTTTGCCACTACTAGCCCTATGCCACAGAGAGGTTTAAAGAAAGAGGAATACAAAAATACCTATAGCAGCTCTTTTTCTAACAGCAAAGAAATGAAAACTAAGGAGATGCTCATCAATTGGGAAAGTATAGAACAAATTATGGCATATGAATGTAATGGAATAATATGCCATGAGAAATTATGAAAGGGACAGTTTCAGAGAAATCTGGAAAGGCTTGTATGAACTGATGCAGAATGATGTGAGTAAAACCAGGAAAACAATTTATACAATAAAAACAATATTTTTAAAAAAAACAACCTTGAAAGATTTAAGACTCCTGATCAATGCAATGACCAACTACAATTCAAGGACTAATAAAGAAGCATGCTATCCACTTCCTGACACAGGTAACAGATTTGAGGCACAGAATGAAATGTTTATTTTCAGACATGGCCTGTGTGGGAATCTGTTTTGCTTGACCAGGCATAGTTGTTACAAGGGTAGTTTTTCCCATTGTAGGGGACAAGGGAGAGCTGGGTGCCCTCCTTTAAAAAAGACAAAGAAAGAAAAGAAGCATTGAGGTATTTTTAAAAAATGCACAAAAGAGAGTGGAAAGAAGATTGAAAGGAAACACAAACAGGACAGCTTTGAAAATTATCTGTTAAATTTATTATATAGTTAAAAGGAAAAGCAAGTTCTATGTAAAAGAGATTAGTAGTTTAATAGCAATTCTTTTTTTCTTTTCTACTTTGCACATGGTAATGTTTATTTTATTTGGTCTCTGTTAGTCTAAAACAAACAAACAAAAAAACCCCTTAAAACGATAAATAAATAAACTGTCACTCTTGGTATCAGGGTATAGATAAACTTACACTGAATTCTCCCTTGTGTTCACATTGTATTTCAGATATAACCCTCAGTTCCAGTCCTGAATTCTAGGCAACAGAGGGGCCCTTTCTCTTAATAAAGTAATTCCAATTCTCAGGCTCATGTAGTGCCTCATTAGAGAAGGCCTTTGTGGTTTCCTCAGGGTTCTGTAGCCAAGAAGTGTCAAACACCAGGCCACCCAGCTACAACCCAACCACAATTGGGAAATATTTAACAAAAACAAATAAAAATATAATCTAGCAAAGGCGATGTTAATTTATGATTTTTTAAAGTCAATATATAGTCCAAAGGGATTGGTTTCTATTTGAGTTTAACACCACTACTCTAGCCTACCTTACCTAGATAGTCTGATTAATAAGCAATAGGAGTTCTTAACTTGTTACACTTACCAATATTATAAAGTGCTTCAGTACAAGAGGAGTCATTTCTCAGAGCTTCCTTATAAAATTCTGCTGCTTTCTCATAATCTCCATTTGCAAAAACAGTATTTCCTTTATTAGTGAGAGCTGATGGATTGTATCTATCAGAGTTCACAGCTAAATCTGCATAGCTATTGGCTTGGGTAAATTCATTCTCCTAAACAAAATATAAAGAATATATAATTTTAATTTTCACAAAAAGCTAAATTTGTCCTTTTCAGAATAGTGGGGGGCAGCTAGGTGGTGCAGTGGATAAAGCACGGGCCCTGGATTCAGGAGTACCTGAGTTCAAATCCAGCCTCAGACACTTGACACTTACTAGCTGTTTGACCCTGGCAAGTCACTTAACCCCCACTGCCCCACAAAAAAACCAAACCAGAATACTGATACTTATAACCATGATAACATATTTACATTTATTATTCTTAATAACTTTATTTTGCAAAGATATCAATCTATAGCTTTAATTAGAACCCATTTTATTTTTATCAACATATTAAAAAAAGCAGAAACAGTTTACAGATGCTTTCATGGTTTTAGGTATAACATAATTTAATATGTAGATGACTTCTTTTTCTTTTTTTTTTTTGTGGGGCAATTGGGGTTAAGTGACTTGCCCAGGGTCACACAGCTAGTAAGTATTAAGTGTCTGAGGTCAGATTTGAACTCAGGTCCTCCTGAATCCTGGGCTGGTCCTCTATCATCTGCGCCACCTAGCTGCCCCAGATGACTTCTTTCTACTCAATATGAGAGACCAGGCGATACTCTAAGATTGTAAATTACAGATCAGCCACTGATTGACACTGGTGGAAGGAGCTTCCAAATTGAGATCGATACAATCACAAGTATACATGAAAACCAATTGTTCCTACATAGTATATTTTATTTGTTCCATCATTATTTATTACTAATTTCATAGCACAACATTTTATAAAAGTACTCCACTGAATCTCTGATTTTCCATGCCTTTGCCTATGGCTTCTAGGTAGCCCAGCATATGTATTTGTGTAAATTCAATGAACACAAGAAAAAGGGGTATATTCTTTGCTTGTTCCATTTAATTCTTTATTATGCCTACTTAGTGCTTTATTTCTCAGCTACCTTTCTGTTGGATTTATCAAGGGCTAATATTAAAATATGCTGGTGTTTGTACTAGTATTAAAAATCTCATGGTATGTTTAAATAAATATACGTGTGTATGCGTGCATATATGCATGTGTGCTTGTGTATCTTTTTGGAAAGCTATGAGGTTTTTCCTTTACAAATTTTATTGTAGAATTATTAGGCACACATATATCTATATGTGTATTTAAGACAGATATAGTCTCATTTTTCATAGAACTTTCCACAGCATCATGTAATATCCTTGCTTATTGCTTTTCAAATTTTCTGGCTTTAATCTAACTTTGAGTTCATTTATGTGATTTCCCTATTTCAGACTTGGCAGTAGCATGGTAAACTTTAGATAAGCTTTTCATTTTGAATATTTAAATCCTTATGGTTTAAATGTGTTCCTAGGAAGCAGTATATTGTTGGATTAAAAAGAATCTAAAGCGTACCATAAAAATTAAGAGTACTATAAATGCCAGTGTATGTTGTGCTGTTGTTTTACCTACTGAGGATTTTGGCCATCTTTTCTATTTATCTATTTCGTTTGGCTTTTTTTTTTTTTTGGTGACTTGCCCAGGGTCACACAACTAAGTGACTGATGTTGGATTTGAATTCAGGTCCTCCTGAATCGAGGACTGGTGCTTTATCCACTGTGCCACCTAGCTGCCCCTCTATTTAAAATACCCTTCTGAATCCTTTAGTGATTTAGCTCATATGATAGTGTTCTCACATTTTGTTTGTTAGCAACTATTTAATCTTGATAGTTTTAAATATTTATTTTCAGGCATAGAAGGATTGCTTGTTGGTCAAAAAATGGCTTGAAATGAATGTCCCTCTGTAAACTTTTAAAAAAATGATTTGCTTCTTAAATAGCCATCTTCATAAAGCAAGCTTATTATTTCTGGGTAGATAAATGTTAAGTTCATGGTCCATCCAATGTAATTTTCATAAATGCTTTGAATTTCCCCTGTCCTTTTCAGAAAATTTGTTGTAATACTGATTGTTCCTTAATAAGAAGTGATTTCTTGAAATAGTATATTCAAATTATTTAGGTTTTCTATGTTCTCTGGGATGTCAATACTTCTGAAATTCCTTCATTGTGGTTTGTCCTCCATTTCTAATCACTTGACAGACAACCTGTTGTTTAATAGCTTGGAAAAATTCAGTGCCTTTTTGAGGGATTGGAGGGAGTGCTATATATCTAGTAGCAATTCTCTACATCATGTGCAAAACTAAATAAGTCTGCTATTCATTACTACTATGGATTTTTGGGAAGTTTTTTCTTTATATTGTATTCACCATATTGATAATTTTCTTTATTTTTTCCTTTTATGCCTTTGCATTCTTTCAATTTTCACTTAATTTCTACATATGTATTCTTATGCTTTCTTCAAGATTTTTATTTGATCTTTTGATATTCTTAGCATTGATGATTCTTTTTATGTCTTTGAATGTATTCTCTATTTAAGAATATCTATGGATATAATTCACATGGTTTTGTTTCAGGTAATTTACTTTTGGTATTTTAGCTGATACAGCTGCTCTATAGTATTTTTGAATGTTATAAGCCCTATGTATTGTTGATTTCAAAATTCTGTCTTGCTTTCATGTGTGATTTTAGCCATTTCTCTACTCTTTGGCATTTCTACTTGTTGTAGTTTGTGGAGTTTGTAACAAAGGCTCTTGGGATCCTCTTCCTAAATCCTCTCCTTCAGTTAGGCAGTTCAAATCTAGTGTCCTCTGCCTGTGAATCCTTTACTTCTTTCTCTTCACTTTGCCAAACATCAATCACTCCCACTCTCCTTCTCCTCTGGGTCTAGAGGACATCATGCAAGGAAACTGACTGGGCATACTACACATTTTTCATCCATCACAAAAGCAAGAAAATCTTTTTTAGTCCTCTTTAATTGATTGTCCAACCAACTCCGCATAGATGTGCTTCCCAGCCTTCTCTTGTCAAACCTCTCACACAATAACATGCTTCTCAACTGAAAACTTCACCTCAAATTTCACTGGGAAAATAGAGATTTTTCATCAAGAGCTCCCTCTTCTCCCTGCCATTGCATTTAAAAACTCCTTGGTGTCATTATTTATTCTTTCCTCCTTTATTCTAACCTCTGATGAAGAGGTGACCCTTCCCATTGACAAGGTCAACTCCTCTACATGTACATTGGCTCTCATCACCTCCCACTTTCTCTAGCAAATTGTCCCCACAATCATTCCTCTCTCTCATCATCAATCTCTCCCTGTCTGTTGCTTCTACCTCCTCTCCTCCCATTCACTTCTCAGCCCTTTGCAATCTAGTTTCTGATCTCACTGCTTAACTGAAATTGGTATCTCCAAAATTATCAATGGTCTCCTAATTGCCAAATCTAATGTTCTTTTCTAAAACCCTCATCCTTCTTGACCTCTTTTCTTCATTATTCAATCCTATCTGAGTTTTCACTGACACCTGAGTTTTCAGACAGGTTGTTCTCCTATCTGTTTTTTTTGGGGGGGTGGGAATGGGGCAATGAGGGTTAAGTGACTTGCCCAGGGTCATACAGCTGGTAAGTGTCAAATGTCTGAGGTCAGATTTGAACTCAGGTCCTCCTGAATCCAAGGCCGGTACATTATCCACTGTGCCACCTAGCTGCCCCTCCTATCTATCTTACCATTCCTCCCCAGTCTCCTTGGCCTCAGTGTCCTCGGTTGTAAAATGGGGATAATATTATCATCTCTATTAAGGGGCTATTTTGAAGTGCAAATGAGATAACATATGGGAAGTTCCTTGCAAAACTTAAAAGTGCTACATAATATTAGCTCCTATTATTACATAATTTTTCTGCTCAAAAACTTTCATATATGCAGAATAAATTAAAACTTCTTAGCCTAGCATTCAAGGTATTCTAATTCCTTGAAAGTAGGGATGGAGTCTTAGCTAAAAAAATATTTTCCTGAGAACCTATCTCAGTATTGTACACACAGTGAAGTTCTCATTAAGTGCCTGTTAATTGGATGACTGGATCTGGCTTTAATTCTCCAATCTAATCCCCCATTTTCCCCCTACAGGAATCCTCAACACTACTCAAAATGATACAATCCCTGTCCCCTGAATGTCCCAGGTATATTCCTTTATTGTCTTTTTGCTCCTACCATCTGCCTTTGTCTAAATCACCTTTCTTGCTCCCTTCAGATCATCTAAATCCTACCCATCCCCAAAGGCCTAGTTCTAATTCTTTCTGTGAACCTCTTACTTAACTGTCTCAGCCTACAGCATCCTACTCTTCATAGGACCATAGATTTCAAAACAAAGGTACCTCAGAGGTTGTCTAGTCCAACCCATTCATTTTACCAATGAGAGAAGGGAGATTCCGGGAAGTTAAGGTACTTCCCTAAGGAAACAAAGGTAGCTAAGTGTTAGAGGTGAGATTTGAACCCAGGTACTCTGATCTACAGCCAATTCACTTTCTGCTATGACACAGTGCCTCTCCAACTTACCTCTTGTTAATATGAATATATGGATCACCTGGATTTGATGGAGGTGCCTTATTATCCAAAAGTATTTTTTATAAAACCCTGGGTTAATAAGAAGCAAAATGTCTTTCAACTGAACTCCAAACTAAACCCAGATAGCTAGCTGATAAAAATACCTACCTGGTGACTTCTTTTCCCTCGGGATAGTGAGTCCCTATCTTATGGTGACATCTGGGCATCCTCATCCTTGTCAAACCCTTTTTTGGGGGAATCCTGTAATTTTAACCTGATGCTTTGGTATTTCCTCCATACTTGTTATAATTGAAATTGTTAAACTGCTTTTTGCTTCTGGGTTGATTTCTGTATTATGCTATTGAAACTGACCATGCCCTGTAATCAGTGGACAAAAAAAACTATATATGTCCTCAGAAATGGGGAGTCTCTGAGCTTCACTCTTAGGAGGGGAGTCTCTATCTGATCATGTGTTATATTTCTTCTTGGGACAAAATATTAAATTGATATTATGTTTTTCGTAGGAGGACAGGTATCCTGTTCTCTGATCTGTTCACTAGGAGATATTATAATTTCTCGGATCTGTTTACTAATTTTGTAGGAGAGATTCAACATTATTTCTCTGATCTGTTTGTAGGAGACAGGCAGATACAAAAATTATATTTTAATATTCAACACTCTTAACTATAGTATCTATTACCATCTTACCTTCATGTAGTTATTGTGATATGCTACTTTGCACTAAATTTGTCTTTTTATGAACATGTCCTAGCTCCCAAACCAGACTGTCACCGCCTTAATATGTGACATATTCTTCTCTGTATTCCAAATATCTTATTCAGTACCTTTCACGTATTCAATAAAAGTTTTCTTTATGATGATGCTAAATATACTAAAGCATTTCTGTTCACCTGTAATTAACCTGCCCCCTCTCTGAATCTCAATTCATTTATATCTTTTACGGTTCTTTGCAGAAGCATTCTCTTGTAGGATGCAAAGGTGGCAGTTCAGCAATATAAAAAAATACTGCATGATCAATCTGGGGAAACATACTAAAAATACCTCATTTTTAGCAGAATTGAACATATTAAGAAATAATGTTTCTCTGGTCTTAAAAAACCAAACAAACCAGTTTAAAAGTGAAATAGGTAGAAGACAAAAAAGCCTTTCATAATGAACGGATTAAGGGTGGAAACCTAAGCCTGAACAAAGAGTATCACTTGTCATAGCCTTCTTTTCCCAGAAGGATTTGGGCTATTTATACATCTAAGGGCAGTCTTCAGATTCATTCACCAGAAATTATGGACTTTACCTTTGAGAAAAGAATTGATTTCTCCTCAGGGAAATAATTAATGTCCCTTTGTTTACTCTGGAACACTTAAAGGGAGTAGTCCAGGAAAGAACAGAGTAGTGACCATTCTTTTTTCTTTCTTTTTTTTTTTTTTTTGTGAGGCAATTGGGGTTAAGTGACTTGCCCATGGTCACACAGCTAGTAAGTGTTAAGAGTCTGAGGTCGCATTTGAACTCAGGTCCTCCAGAATCCAGGGCCAGTGCTCTATCCACCGCGCCACCTAGCTGCCCCTAGTAGTGACTGTTCTTGTAGAATGTTAACTCCAAACTATATTTTAACACAATATCTTTCCCTCATTCAAGATTCCTATAAATGCTACCTCAGATTGTCTTGTGGTAGAGTCATGTTGAAGGGCATGAAGGAACTATGCCAGTTTCGGAACTAAGCCAGAAATAGCTTGGATACTATTATCCAATAGTAACTACTGGAATGAAATAAATTTGTTTCTGACAGATTTATGCCTAAAACACAAGGTATAATATTAACAGTTTTCTTTGACGAGTCATAGTTAATTATAAAAGAAAAACTTACCAAGTAATAAAGGAATGAAAGGTTGGTTGCAGCTGCACTTTTAACTCGACTGTCTTTTTTTTCAAACATTTTTAAAGTTTCTACAGCCTGGAAGTGAAACATTTGCAAGTTATATATGAGACCATACTAGAATTATTTCTTTAAAAATAAACAAAATCAATACTCAGATAATTTTTATTTGTTGTATCAACAATAAGTACTAAGTACATAAGACCTTTCCATGCTCTATTTTTTTTTGGTACTTAAGTTTCAAATAAAAAAATGTATAAAAATGTTTAATGATGCATATTAATGGAATAGAATGTTACTACACTATAGGAAATGATGAATACATAAGTATGGGAAGACTCATATGAACTGAGGCAAAGTAAACAGAACCAGAAAAACAACATACATGACTACAACACTGTTAAGGGGAAAGAATACAATAGCAAAAAACCATTTAATGCTGTGTAATTATTATTTTTGGGGGGGGGGGGGAGGCAATTGGGGTTAAGTGACTTGCCCAGGGTCACACAGCCAGTAAGTGTTAAGTGTCTGAGGTCAGATTTGAAGTCAGGTACTCCTGACTCCAGGGCTGGTGCTCTATCCACTGCACCATCTAGCTGCCCCATTGCTGTGTAATTATGATGATGAAACTTGCCCATAAAGAAGAGAGGAGAAAATGCACCTCCCTCCCTTCTTGGCAGAATTCTCCAAGTGTGGTCTAGCCAACATAGAATAATACAATGAGACAATTCAACCTAAGATTACATTATATATTTTTTTACATTATATTTTTTTGGCAGACACAATATACTATTGATTCATATAGAACCTATAACCAACTAGAATCATCAAATTGATATCTAGCTATCTCCCTTATCTTCCTGTCACTTATCCATAATAAATTTCATCTTATGAAATTTAGCCCATCATTCTAGTCTCAATGCATGAATAAGTCATATGGCTCATAGATTTAGATATAGAAGAGATCTTGGAAGTCACATATTCCAAGTACCTTGGTTTATAGATGAGAAAATAAATCCTGAGAGGTAAGTAACTTGCCTGAGGCCTGACAGGTATTAAGGGACAGTGCCAGAATTTGAACCCAGGTCCTTTTTACTATAAATCTGCACTCAAGAGTATGACATAGAAACTCATCTAAAATTGGGGTTATCTTTCCCCAAAAGAAAAGACTTAGGAGGTCCATGATATTCAAAAATATGAGGGGCTTTCAGGTGGAAGAATGATTGGAGTTGTTCTCGTTGACCTGGGGGACAGATCTAGGAGCAATGGGTGGAAAGTGAAAAGAAGTAGATTTAGGCTTTTTTAAAGGAAATAACTGCATAACAATTAGAACTATACAAAAATGCCTCAGAATGTAGTGAGTTCACTGGTGGTTTTTGAACCAAAGATAGATGATTACCCAATGGCTTAATGAAGAGAGCTAGAGATTCAGATCTAAGAGATCTGGATTTGAATTTCATTGCAGAAGGTTACTAGGGGTGAACATGGGCAAAATAACTGCTAAGAAGCCTTTGTATGAGTAAAAAGGAAACAAAATTATAGCTTTTTGTAGATGGTTTACTTAGACAAGCATAGAATGTGTGATAGCCCCATTGGTTCTGTTGTATTGATGAATTCATGATGTCATCAATGTGGGTACTTGCTCCACCATTGGTGCCCATCCAGTCCTTCTCATCCTATGAAATTCTTTTTTTTTTTTTTAAGTGAGGCAATTGGGGTTAAGTGACTTGCCCGGGGTCACACAGCTAGAAAATATTAAGTGTCTGAGGCCGAATTTGAACTCAGGTACTCCTGACTCCAGGGCCGGTGCTCTATCCACTGTGCCACCTAGCTGCCCCTCCTATGAAATTCTTGTCCATGGTTTTGTATAAATCCTCCACTGAATATTTAGCCTATGCCCTGGAGGTTTTTTCTGGGTCTTTTGAATATTTTATGGATACAAGTGCAGTCCAAGGTGTCAGTTTGTTATCCTTACCTATCTAATGCAAAATTATTCCTTATTGAAGATTCTAAGTAATTAATTAGGCTGCTTTATACTGGTTAATCTGATGTCCTGATCTGTTTCTTAGTCACTAAAAACCTTACATATAATTAAGGGGAAAAGGAGCTAGAGTATGTTTTGTAATTTTGCATAGAAAAATGGCTATGAGAACTATTCCCCATAAAAGTTATTGCTGTCATCTAAATGGATGGATTTACTAAAATAAATGTTTCTAACACACATATGATTTTTAAAGCATCTTTATGTTAAAAACTGTAATTGGATATGCAATCCAAGTTAAAGTACATGGATCTATGATCAGTTGCTACAAATCATGCAGTAGGTCCAGACTGGACTTGGAGTCAAAAAGACTTGACTTCAAATCTGCATATTTGATTGATATTGTATTTTTTGAAAATTGTATTTAAAATTTCTTTAGAATTTGGAAGAAATATCTAAAACATTTTTGCTTGTTAAAAAAATAATAGGGGGCAGCTAGATGGCGCAGTGGTTAAAGCACCGGCCCTGGATTCAGGAGTACCTGAGTTCAAATCCGGCCTCAGACACTTGACACTTACTAGCTGTGTGACTCTGGGCAAGTCACCTAACCCCCATTGCCTAAAAAAAATAATAATAATAAAAAAAAAAATAATAGGGGCAGCTAGGTGGCGCACTGGATAAAGCACCGGCCCTGGAGTCAGGAGTACCTGAGTTCAAATCCGGCCTCAGACACTTGACACTTACTAGCTGTGTGACCCTGGGCAAGTCACTTAACCCCCATTGCCCCCCAAAACAAACAAACAAACAAAACAAAAAAAACCCAAAAAACAAAAAATAATAACTTTCTAAACCCCATGTTTTAAAAATAAGTTATGATCCTGGAAGACAGGAACTGCTTAAGTTTGCTTTTTTCTTTTTTTTCTTTTTGAGTAATAATATTGCCAGTGTTTTGTTTTACTTTGTTTTATATTTTACTGTCCCATAGATATATGGTAAAAATGACCCTCCAATGCTTCCAGAATTATCTAATTATCTCACATCAAGTACAGATTGTTTGATAAATGCAGATCTGTGAAGAGGAATAAGTACCAACCTATATTATATACAGACATACTATATACAATATCATTTAACCAATGTCATTTTAAAATAAAGTAATTAACACACCATATCTAAGTTCCTTCTAAATTTCAGGATTCCTGTTATCTTGTTATTTCAAGATAAGATGATTTGCTATGGATACAGGGCAGTTTTAGTTGGCTTATCCCTCCCACCCCACAAGCACCTCTGAGGCCTTGTGAATAATTAATTTATGATAAAGATTTGAGACTGTTTGGTTTAACTTCAGCCCCAGGTGAATTGAACTGAAAACCAGTTATGAACCCTTTTTAAAAAATTATAAAAGTATTTTATTATTTTCCAGTTACATGTAGAGATAGTTTTCAACATTTGTTTTTATAAGATTTCTAGTTTAAAATTTTTCTCCTTCCCCCCCCTCCCCAAGACAGCAAGTAATCTGATATAGGTTATATATGTACAATCACATTAAACAAATTTCTGCATTAGTCTTGCTGTGGAAGAAGAATCAGAGCAAAAAGAAAAAAAACTCAAAAACCCAAAAGAAATAGTATGGTTCAATCTGCATCCATATTCCACAGTTCTTTTTTTTTCTGGATTTGGAGAGTATTTTCCATGAGTCCTTTGGAACTATCTTGTATTAAGTTTGCTCTTTGTACCCTTGGTGCCTAGCACAGTGAGTGGGACTTTGTAGTCACTATAAAGGTATGTGCATGTGTATCATGGGGGAAAAGGGGCAAAAAGGTCTCATGTAAGAAATGGTGTTTGAGCTGAGCTTTGAATAAAATTAGAGAGGCCCAGTCCTAATCATTCTCTTGAACTCATGTGATGCACTGATTATAGCCAGCTAGATTATTTTTTTTCTGATTATAATCTCTTATCCTTTCAACCTCCCTCTTTTTCATTTTGAAACATTTTAAATTCTCACTATGATCTCTCCTCTCCTCTCTTATTCTCTTAATCCATCACCTTTTCTCTAGATTCATTTAAAAAATTCTTCTTTATCATGAACTTAAACATTAACAAAGTAGAACACTTCAACATGTAAAGAACAAAACAGGATTCTATATGAATGTATATGTATATGAAATTGTTAACTTGTCACTTACTTTAAGTAAGTGTATGTTAAGTTTAATGTGGTTGTAACAACAAAAAAAACAACCACACTTGCCCTTTGAATGAAAAAGAAATTACATTTAGTATTTTGGCATAAAAGAAAATTTCCTACATCAGTTTTTTGTATATAGTTTGAATCCAAGTACTTGAATAATTTAACATTCCCAAAAGATCATCTTATTACCAATCTGGGCTATCAAGAAATGAAATTTAAATATTATAGGATAAATTTCCTCTTGAAATTTTAATAAAACTGAAGAAAATATATGCAGCAGGTAGGTGTGAAAAGTTTTAAATGATACATTTTTATGAAAGAGAATAGTCTTTGGTGGTGATAGAAAGAGACTAAGAAGAAACAATCCAAATTCTACCAATAAACTACTCAGAGATCTAAGGCACTCTATCTTTTTTTCCCTTCCTCTTTATGTATCACTATTACAGTACCTAAGAAGGCATGGTATTGACCTTAATGTAGAAATGTCCATGAATCAAGGTTTGCTTTGTAACTATTTATTTAAAGCAAGGAAATGCAGGTAAAAAAGATATACTTAACAGGTCAAGTGTGGGATTCTCCTGACCAACCTTTAAATGAGAAATGGTAGGCAGATATCTATCATGGTAGGCAGATACTTGGAGCCAAGAACTGTAGAAGAGACAAAGAGGAGGTCGACTGGGGAAAAGTCATTATGATAGTGGAATGGACTGGAAAGGATACAGATGTAGAGAAAAAGGACCTATATTCAAATCCTGTCACTGGTACACATTATCAAAGAGACCTCAGGTAATTCACTTGACCTCTCTGGACCTTAGTTTCTTCATCTATAAAACAAAAGGGTTGGACTGGACAGCCTCTAAGATCCCTCCTGTCTCTAAATCTATGAACCACATGATTCATTCATTAATCAAATGTATATTGAAAACAGTAGAAGGTCCCTATCTCCTAGTATCTTGCTATATAGGAGAGTAGTTGTGTTCATACTGAAAGCCCAAATTAGAGTTACCACATTTTAATCAGATGGGGAGGAAGGAGAATTGTGTGCTAATTGAAATCATTATAAGTAACATACTGAAGGAAGGTAGTTTTATGGATAGAGCACCAGAACTGGGGACAGGAAGACCTGAATTGAAATCCCACCCTGAACTAGCTGAGTAATCACGGGCGAGTAACTTATTCTCTGTGGGTTTCAGTTCTTCACCTGTAAATATGGATAATAATACCTGCTGTACCTACCTCACAGGATACCTCTTGAGGATAAAGTGAAATAATGTATAGAAAGTGATTTGCAAACTTAAAGTGCTAGTGTCAGGTATTATCAGCAATAGCAATGTTTGACAGGGCTCAAATAACAGGCCTACTAAGCATGCTGACAAAGTCAAAGATAATGCATCAGAATGTGGGACAATCTCATAATGTAAGGGATATTTACCAACATTAGTTTAAAAATTCCCCTCTCTATGGGTTTCACTTTATTTTAAATCAAACAGTTGAGGCATGTAGTCCTAAAGCTTTAAATGTCTGTTGAACTGAAAGGAAGAACTTAGGATTCTATGAGCACTTTATTTTCCTGGAATGATTCCTTTGCTGCTGAACCTTTCTTACTTCCTTATGTAGAATAGAGAAACCTTCTGTGGAAGGCCATGGAATCTCTCCAACCTACCTCACAAACATTCCTAGCTCATGTTGCTCATGCTGCAGTAGCTACCTCACTGGCTCCACACACAATCAGTCAACTGTTAATCTGAGAACTTTAGCCTCCCTGTATCTATCAACTTTATAAGCCTCGTTTTACTTTGACGATAGGGTGAAATACATAATTTTTCATTTTAGTACTGTCTTATAATGACTATACACAGATTTATTACTTAAATGCAGATAGTATGTGAATGATTATAACTCATGCCTACTAAAATCTAAAGCACAGAATGTAAAGAGAAAGCAATGTGGTACTTTGAAATTTGTGATACTTCTAACTAACTGTAAAACTAAATGCAAAATGGTACAGCAATGGTATGTCATACAATGAGCAAGCCATTCCAGGAAGTTTTCTAAATTGGATCAAGTAAGTAAAACTCATCATTTATCAATGACACATTGTAATTCATGTTTTTCTGTATAGTACATACTAATCATAAGATAAGCATTCACACTGAAATAAAATACATCTTGTCTTTGAAAAAAGTACACTATAAATCCCAAAACCCATTTGAAGGTCAATAATAAGAGTACTTAAAATGAACATTTTAACAAAATGCTACTATATTATAAAGTCTATAGTATATACAGAACTTAAAAAAATGCAAAATGATTTTAAAAGAATGGAAACATAATTTGCCATATGTAATTAAGATTCTATGGGGCAGCTAGGTAGCCAAGTGAATAGCGTGCTGGGCCTGAATTCAGGAAGACTCATCTTCCTGAGTTCAAATCTAGCCTCAGACACTTACTAGCCATGTAACCCTGAGCAAGCCACTTTATTCTGTTTGCCTCAGTTTTCTCATCTGTAAAATGAGCTAGAGAAGGAAATGGCAAACCGCTCAAGTATCTCTGCCAAGAAAACCCCAAGTGTGGTCATGAAGAGTCAGACATGACTGAAAAATGACTGAACAACAACAAACAACAACAACAATTAAGATTCTACACAATAAACTATTCTAAAAAGACTAAAGCTAATGGAAGGAACACTGTTAGTTTTTTGGCTCAGATTTTTGTTTTCCATAAAGGGACATTTTTATAATGGTTCTTTAGGTGCCCAATGAATACTGATGATTGACTAAAATTTGAGAAATAGACAATAAGATAAATTTTTAAAATAAAGCTGCCCAAAGAATGATTATTGTCCATTCTGAATGTTGTTACTTCTTTTTACCATTATAAGCATAGATATGTTGCCTATTTATATTCTCTATTTCAATTCCCCCCCATTATTATATAATCCTATCTTCAGTATTCAACTGTGTAAGTTGTTACTAATGGCTAGTAATGACCTCTACAATTCATTTAATCCTTCAGGATCTATCTAGTTTGGTCTGGTTTAGACAAAAGCATTTTTTTTCTTACTACTCAGAAAAAGGCACAAATAATTATGACAAAAAGCTTTCCTTGTGAGACTAAAGCATTTTCCTAATAAGTATGAAAGTATCCATGGAGCAGAAGTCATGTCTTATCCTCTCTGTTTCACACTAATACAGGTCATGAGCCCATATCATCTTGATAATTTTTAACCTGACAGTGTTCCTTTCAAACCTACATTTTATCATACCTACCTCTTCATACTTACAGGACATAAGCAAAAAGCAAGAGACAAAAAAAAGCAGCAATGTTGAAGAGAAAGTGAAAATGACAATTGAAAAACACCACCAAAATTATTGTTAACATCGAGACAATGACAATGTAAATAGATATTTTAGTTAAGAATGGAATCAGACCTCATGCTGATTTAAATTAATCACAAGAAACAAAGGAAAATATGATATCTTTTCAACAGTTAAATCATAAATATCTTCTGGAGGAAAATATCATTTAGTAGTGAAATATTGTAAAAGATTTATTGACAAAAAACCTTTGTTATTTTTGTCAACCAAGATAATAGTTCTCAAACTATAGTTTGATAACAGTTCTCAAAGCAGACCACAAACCAACAACTGAGAGTTTGAGAACTTCTTATCTTGTAAGGAAATTAGCCATGGTAGCATGATTAAGGAATTAGAAATTCTTACATTGGTTTTAATTTCCTTATATTTTTTAAAGCATCGTGTATAGCACAAAACCATCCTTTATGATGTGAAATTCTTATTTTAAGATGAGAATTGGGCATAAATTTAAGATGAAGTAATAAGGAACATTTTGATTATGAGACACATTATTTTTAATTAAAGCAAAATATCCTACTTTTAAATGTATGCATTAGCATTACTCCATGTAATGTTCCATTTAAGCAATATACCCTTTAATAATATTACAAAAACTTACTTGGTTGAAGTCCTTTTGCCTCAAGTATGTAATTGCTTTATTTATTTCCAGATCATTTGCAAGTTCTACATATTGAGAAGCTTTTACTACTTCAACACACCTAAAATGGAAAAGTTAAAGAAATATATATATATATTCACTATATCACTTTTTTAGCCTTAACTCTTTCTAAAATAACTTTTTTCAAAAGATTTTGGGAAGTCGGTTCAAATGCTGGAGATAGTGTTTTCCAGTCAAAGAAGTATTTGCTTTGAAGAGGATCAGTTTACATGCATTCACTTAATAAGTACTTATTAAGCTCCATAAGTCCCATGTAAATTACTTGGGATAAACACTAACTCTGATGTTTCATTTTGTGGCAACAACGGTTATCCCTATGTGTCTCTACTAACAATCAGGCTGATATCTGACCTTGATGAGATGAAACCCAATTGAGCTGGTTTCTCCACCTTTAGGTAGTTGTCTGTTAGCTGAGTACTAAAATTTGTGCCATAAGTGTGTGTTTCATTACTTTCTTTTGTTGTATTTTGAATTCTGTGGCTTTGGATATAACTCTTGAGGAAATGTGCAAAAGCTAGAGTTCTCAAAGAGTGTGCTTCAGTAATGGTTAAAGATATTAAAACAACCATTGGCATGGGGAAGTCAAGCATTTCAAGGACCATTCAAGTCTACAATGTGACAGACAGGATCAGCTGCACCAAAGTGCAAAGGGAAGTACACTCAAAAAATGAAAAATAACTCCAAGATATAACCAATGATTCCCACAAAACAGGATAATTAATCCTCAGAAAATAAGCAAAGACCTTCAGTACAACATGGCAGCCAGCATGGTTGAAACTGACTTCTCAACAGTGGGGAGTAGGCTCCTTGAAGTTGTAAGAACAGTGAGGAACATTAAAAAAGAAGAACATCTTAGAGAGAGTTGCACATCACTGCTAAGACATAGGTGCTATTATTCCCATTTTACAGATGAAGAAACTATTAGTAAGTTAAATAACTTTCTTAGTGTTACCAGCTACTAAGTATCTGATACAAGATTCAAATTGAGGTTTTCCTTACTCCAAGGTCAGCACTGAATTTAAGGTGGATGCAAAATAAGTGCCCCATATGTAAGAGGCCAACTACATGAATCACAGAGGCTAGAGACAGGAGAAGCAGATTTCTGAATGGCCAACAGTCTACTTTGGCTAAAATACAAAATCCATCTAGTCAAGGAGACGAGAAGTCTCTAACAGACTACAAACGTGTTAAGGAAAAAAGAGTAAGAAATGCATGGTGAATTTTTCAACTGAAGTAGATTTGTATTGATAAGTACATTCTAGGACTATAATGAGACAAGGAAAAATAGACCCTCCTAGAAACTTTGGGTAGTGCTACTTAAATAGAATGCCAAATGGATTTTTCTCTGATTTGATCAAGAAAAGTAGATCCTATGGCAAGTCAATTTGAATCCAAAAGATGAAGAGACAGATGAGCATTATATACTTGAATAGTGGTATGTTTACTGCCTTTATTTGGAAATAGGTATGCTCATTTTTAGGCAAGGCAGCTAGGTGGCATAGTGGATAGAGCATTGGAGCTGGAGTCAGAAAGACTCTACTTCCTGAGTTCAAATCTGGCCTCAGACACCTACTAGCTGTGTAAACCTGGGCCAGTCACTTAAGCCTGTTTGCCTCTGTTCCTCATCTGTAAAATGAGCTGGAGAAGGAAATGAAAAACCATTTCACTATCTTTGCCAAGAAAACCCCAAATGAGGTCACAAAGAGTCAGATAAAAGTGAAAAATGTCTAAAGAAATACCAGTTGTTTCTGTTTAATGCTATTCAAACTGATCCATGTATAAATATATTTTGAAAGACTGCTATTAGTAGTATAATTTTCAAGTAACCTCATACTGGAACAAAGCAAAATAAACACATACACATACACATACACACACTCACATATATACATATATTTTTGCTTATTTGCTTATTTTGCAAAAATAAAAAAAATAAATCTTATGATTTTGAATGACTTTAAGTAGTTTTTCAAAGCTGGCCTATTGAGGCATTTCAAAACAGATCATCTGAAAGATGCATATTTTATAGGATAAAGGGAACCTGTAATGCAAACAATATTATCAAGTTAATATTATGAGTTATCTCTGAATTTATAATTTCCTTCCTGATAAGCAGATTTGGAAGTACAACCAAAATAACCTTTTCTGTTTCATCTCAAACAGAAAATGAATCTAGGTTTAACTCTATAAAATACTACTATTTAAAAATCATATTTTAGGGGCAGCTAGATGGCATAGTGGGTAAAGCACCGGCCCTGGATTCAGGAGTACCTGAATTCAAATCTGGCCTCAGACACTTAACACTTACTAGCTGTGTGACCCTGGGCAAGTCACTTAACCCCAATTGCCTCACCAAAACAAACAAACAAACAAACAAATAATATTTTAGGTCAGCTAAGGTAAACTAAGCTCTCTGTTTGGCAAGATAATGTATCTCCAGACAAACAATCATTATATGCTTAAGAGGTTTGGATAATTTATTTAGCTTTTATTAAGTAAACACATTTTTATCCTTTGGATTACTTCAAAAGTTTCTGTTTCCTCTAATTTTGACTCAACACTATTTATCCATATTTACTATGTAATTGCTACAGCAATCACAAAATATCAAGTGAATATGGGATATAATATTTTTATCATTCACAATTCACCTTAAGAAGCAAAAACATAAATATACTCATTTTGGTTGCTACAATGCCTTATTCTATGGATGTAGGTACAATGTAGAAGTCATGTTTCCTAATAATGGAAAGGGACTGAAAATACTGGATACAGAGTTTCAACACACAAGGGAGTACCTGGGATCTAGCCAGAAGTATCACTGCTGTTAGGGGAAACAAGATGGCTCAACATTGGCCAGCACACTGACAGCCCTTCAATTCTATTCCTGTTATTACTAGGGGGAACAGGAAAGGAATGTACCATGAGCATGTGGTCTGTGGTGCTCTCTGACTGCCAGGATGACCTAGAACTGCTTAATATCTGAATCTCCATTTCCTCATCTGGAATATGGGGGTAATCGTGCTTCCTTTAACTTACAGGGTTATTGGAAAAATCAAATATGATAATGTGTTTAAAAGCAATCTGAAAACTATAAAGTTATATAAGTACCAATTTATATAATGACTCAAAGTCAGGTAAACTTGGATTCTTAATTTCCTTCCCTGTCAATAAGAAGTTAAGTGACCATAGGCATATTGTTGTTATTGTTGTTTGTTCTTCATTCTCAGAGGGCCATGACATCAGACTGATGTCATGACCTGCACTAAATTTGATTTAAGTGAGGAAGGGCTGTGCAAGGTCACCAAGCTCACTCTCCCCTCTAGAGCCATTTGGGTCCAGTGGCAAGCAATATATCAGGAAGACTGGAGATGGCCCCAGATGTTTAAGACAATTGGGGTTAAGTGACTTGCCCAGGGTCACAAAGCTAGTAAATGTCTGAGGTGAAATTTGAACTCAGGTCCTTCCAACTTCAGGATCAGCTCTATCTACTGTGCCACCTAGTTGCCCCTATGGGTATATTACCTGATCTCTATAGGCCCTATTTAGCTTTAAAAAAAAATAGGATTGGGTGATATAATATTTAAGTTACTTTCCAGCCCTAAAATTCTATGAGTTTAGATTCCTATACATTAAGTATGGAGTTTGGGTGATACTAATAGTCATTGTGCACAAGTTTTGTCACTATTCAAGGTTTGAATTTCACATTAAGAATGTAAGCTAAGGGGGCTGCTAGGTTGTGCAGTGGATAAAGCACTGGCCCTGGATTCAGTAGGACCTGAGTTCAGATCTGACCTCATACACTTGACACTTACTAGCTGTGTGACCCTGGGCAAGTCACTTAACCCTCACTGCCTTGCAAAAAAAAAAAACCCAAACTAAAAACAAACAAAAAAGAATGTAAGCTAGACATGCAATGAATAGTGAGTGGCCCTGATAGGAAGAACCAAAAGCAACCATGCTTATAAGCATAAGGCCCCAGACATTAAATAATAAATCAAATATTCTAGGTCTCCAATGAGCCAAATCTATTTTTTTTCATGCATATCCTGAAAATTATATATACTCTTTCTTTTTCTTTTTTTTTTTAGCAACAAACATTTATTTTATTTTTTCCAGTTACATGTAAGGGTAGTTTTCAACATTCATTTTCATAAGATTTAGAGTTCTAAATTTTTCTGCCTCCCTCCCTCCCTTTCCTCCACGCTCCACAAGACCACAACCAGGTTATATATGTACAATCCACAAGTGCTCCTTTTGATCAGTTCTTTCTATGGGGGTGGATAGTAAGCTTCCTCATTAGTTCCTTGTGATTGTCGTGGATCATTGCACTGCTGAGAGTAGTTAAGTCATTCACAATTGCTCATTGAACAATATTGCTGTCACTATGCACAGTGTCCTCCCAGCTCTGATCACTTCACTATACATCAGTTCATGAGTCTTTCCAGGTTTTTCTGGGATCATCCTGTTTATCATTTCCTATAGCACAAGACCATTCCTCTACAATCATGTACCACAGCTTCTTCTGTCATTCCTCAATTGATGGACATTCCCTTGATTCTCAATTCTTAGCCACCACAAAGAATTGCTATTTTTTTTTTCGGTGAGGCAATTGGGGTTAAGTGACTTGCCCAGGGTCACACAGCTACTAAGTGTCAAGTGTCTGAGGCCAGATTTAAACTCAGGTACTCCTGACTTCAGGGCCGGTGCTCTACCCACTGTACCACCTAGCTGCCCTATAAATATTTTTTGGTACAAATTTTCCCCCTTTTCTCTTTTTCATGATTACTATTAACTGTTTCCTTTCCATCCTATTCCCTTCCCCATGATATTTATTCTATTATACATCTTCTTTCATCCTATCCCTCTTCAAAAGAGATTTGCTTCTATCTGTCCCCTCCCTCAATTGCCCTTCCTTCTTTTGCCCCTCTCTCTTTATCCCCTTCCCCTCCTATTTTCCCCGAAGGGTTAGAGAGATTACTCCACCCAATTGAGTGTGCATGTTATTCCCTCCTTGAACCAATTCTAATGAGATTGAGGTCTTTGAACCAATTCTGATGAGTGTTAGGCTCATTTATTGCCCAGATTAAATAGATTACTCCACCCAGTTGGGGGTGTGTGTGTGTGTGTGTGTTAGTTCCTCCTAGAGGGAACTCTGATGAGTTTAAGGTCTTTGAGCCTTTTCTGATGAGTGTAAAATTCATTTACTGCAGGGGCAGCTAGGTGGCGCAGTGGATAGAGCAACGGCTCTGGAGTCAGGAGTACCTGAGTTCAAATCCGGCCTCAGACACTTAACACTTACTAGCTGTGTGACCCTGGGTAAGTCACTTAACCCCAACTGCCTCACCAAAAAAAAAAAAATTAACTTACTGCCCTGCTCCTCCCCCATCCCCACTCCATAAGCCTTTTCCTGTTTCTTTCATGTAGGATTTCACCTCTGCCCTTCCCCCTCCCCCAGAGCATTCCCCTCACCCCTCAATTTAATCCTAAAGATGTCATCATGGGGCAGCTAGGTGACACAGTGGACAAAGCATCCACCCTGGACCCAGGGGGATCCCAGCCAAAACCCAGCCTTAGACACAAGACAGTCACTCACTACATGACCCAGGTATGTCCCCCAACTCCAATTTTTTATGGTTTTCTAGGGTCTTATATTTGAAAGTCAAATTTGCCATTTAGTTCAGGTCTTTTCATCACAAATACCTGAAAGTCCTCTTTTTCATTAAAGTCCCATTTTTTCTGCTGAAAGATTATGATCAGTTTTGCTGGGTAGGTGATTCTTGGTTGTAATCCCAATTCCTTTGCCCTCTGGAATATCATATTCCATGCCCTCTGGTCCTTTAATGTAGAAGCTGCTAGATCTTGTGCTATCCTGACTGGGGCTCCACAGTACTTGAATTCTTTCTTTTTGGCAGCTTGCAATATTTTTTCCTCGACCTGGGAGCTCTGGAATTTGGCTATAATATTCCTAGGAGTTTTCCTTTTGGGATCTCTTTCTGGAGGTGATCAGTAGATTCTTTCAATTTCTATTTTAGCTTTTGTTTCTAGAATTTCAGGGCAATTTTCCCTGAGAGTATCTTGGAAGATGATGTCTAAGCTCTTTCCTTGATCATGGTTTTCAGGTAGACCAATAATTTTCAAATTATCTCTCTTGGACCTATTTCCAGGTCAGCAGTTTTTCCCAGAAAATATTTCACATTGCCCTCTATTTTTTTTTATTCATTTGGATTTGCTTTATTGTGTCTTGGTTTCTCATAAAGTCACTGGCTTCCATTTGTTCGATCCTAATTCTTAGGCAATGATTTTCATCAGAGAGCTTTTCCATTTGGCTTTTCAAGCTGTTGACTTTTTTCTCATGTCTTTCCTGCATCACCCTCATTTCTCTTTCCATTTTTTTCCTTTACCTCTCTAACTTTATCTTCAAAGTCCTTTTTGAGCACCTCTATGGCCTGAGACCAATTCATATTTTTCTTGGAAGCTTTAGATATAGGGGCCCTGACATTGACATCTTCCTCTGAGGGTGCAACTTGATCTTTCTTGTCACTAAAGAAACTTTCTATGGTCCTCACCTTTCTCTTTCTGCTCATCTTGCTTTTCTTATACTTGACTTTTAGCTCCTTAAAGTGGGGTACTATTTCCAGGCTGCAGTATCCCAAGCTTAAGAAGTCCCAGGTGGTATTATTTAAGGAGGACCAGGTTCTTCATTTGCCTGGCCTGTTCCCTGGTCCATAGATGACCCCAGGCTAACTTGCTAATCAACTAGCTTTGTGTGTTGTGGTTGTTAGCTCTGATGAGCCTGTGCCCCTCCCCCACCTGGGCCACTGCTACTCAAGCCTGCCTCCTGGTTCCCAGCAGGGATGAAAAACCCAAGTTCTGCCTCAGCACCAGCATAGATCCCTATAGTCTCCCCTCTGCCAAGGGCTCAGCCCTCTCACCAGACTGTGAGCTTAGTTTCAGATGACATTGGCACTTCAGCTGACTCAGAGGCTCTGGGGGTCTCCTTCTCTGGTGAGGCCTTTCTGGGACTGGATCTGTGTCAGGGTAACTGTGGGGTTGGGCTCCACTCCTATATCAGCACAGCAACTCCCTCCTTCTGACCTTCCAAGACGTTCTTGGTTAGAAGATGATTTAAGCACATTCTTCTGTGGGTTTTGCTGCTCCAGGCATTGTCCTATGGCATTATTTGGATGTTTTTTTTGGCAATCCTGTCATGATTTCGAGAGCTCACTGCCTTTCCCCTGCCATTTTGGCTCTACCCCTCAGCTACCCATACTCTTAATATATAATAAAGGCACTGCTGGAAAATGGCCTGTGTGGCTATACTTAGGGAGACTGAAACAATATATAAAATATTTCTTTCTAAACTCTCCAGATATTGAATGTATTAGCTAAATGTTTAAAACTGTGTTTTTAATTTTATGTAATGAAATTTTTAAAAAATATACTTTAAAATGACTAATATGGTAATTTTTTACATAATCATTCATATATAACCCATATGTGATTGCTTAATACCTTAGGGAGGGGAGAGAGGGAAGGAGGGATAAAAATTGGAACTCAAAACTTAAAAAAAAAAAAGCTTTGTAAAGCCCCCCAAAAATGTACTTGTAATATTGAAAGTGTGTGTATGTATAAGATATATCTGTATATAGTAAAACTTTGATATATTACCTAACATTATTTTTCTGCACAGTGCTCCAAGATTTGCAAAGTATTTTACATATATTATTTCATCTGATTATGACACTTTTGACAATTATGACAATAAGCTACAACAGGATTATTCTCATTTTATATTTAGTCGGTAGGCCTGAAGCAATTTCTTACCAATCATATCCTATAGCAAAAGATGTTTCTATTACAGGAGCAATGAGTTTAGCTGCTGTCATGATGTATTTTTCTGCCATGGCTTTCCTGAAAACAAATGAAAAAAATTCCATTTTAACTAGAAAAGTAATTAATATAGGCAAATATATATTATGAAGAGACTAAAATAATGCTGTACAGTAAACAATCAAAATAAATGGAGATGTTTAGTCCAGAGAACAAAATACTTAGGAAACACATTGTCAATGACTTCAACTATCTGAAGGAATGTCATATCTAAGAGGCATTAAACTTAATGTACTTGGCTTTGAAGGCCAGAACATCCACAGTGAAAGTTATACAGGAGCAGATTTTTTGCTCGTTATAAAGAAGATTTTCCACTATTCTAACGCTTACCAGCTGAATAACCCATGGCAAGTCATTTAATCAGTGCCTCAGTTTCTTTATCTTTAAAATGAAGATAATAAAATCTGAATGATCTACTTTAAGGCATTGTTGAAAGAAAAATACTTTTAAAACCTTAAACATCTATAGGAAAATGAGGAATTATAATTAGCAACAATTTTAACAACAAATAGAGTTTTTAGTCAGCCAACAAACATTTATTAAGTGTCTGCTGTGTGCTGGGCATTCTGCTACTCACTGAGGATACAAAGAAAGACAAGTTGTGGCTCTACAGGAGCTCAGTCTAAGGAGGGAGAAAACAGAACAGAGTAAGCTTCATTGTGGGGTGGTGAGTTCTTGAACATTCAAGGTGTTCAAGCAAAGACTTGGTAGGAGGAAGAAAAGGGATGAACAAAACTAAGAATGGATATAAATATTGCTAAGAGATTTGGTTAATGATCTGCAAAGTGCCTCCCCCAAGGGAACTGGGATCCATGTTGTCAAATCATCCAAGTGCATCTACTTGGTCCATCTACATCTCCTATGCCTATGAAATGACCTTTTGCATCAAAGATTTCCCTTCTCCACTCCCTGGGACATGGAAGGAGCTTGTTACTGGGAATGGTTTTATGACCAACATGAGCATAAAACTGGGTGCTGGGCCCTCCTCCGGATATCCAAGGGAAGAAAACAAACCAAAATATTCCTCATATTGAGCATAGCATGTTGAACTATAATTGAACCAGTACACTATTGAGAGGGAAATGATAGTTACTAGTGACATGACAGGAGCTGTGTCCCTGTATCCAGGATGGATTATGCACCATTGGTTTGTCTTTATAAGGGACCACAAATGGAAATAAGAAAAGTAAATGAGAGATGGATGTAGCTGTGTTTCTAGACTAATGCAACAAGTAGAAAGCAAGTTATCTTGGGCATAAACTTTACAACACTATATAAATCCAATACTTTGATGTGCTGAATTTATAAAACAATACATTTAACAAACACAAAATTTTATAAAGTTAATAAAAATTAGACTTTTAAGGATCTGAACTATTAAACATAGAATATTACCTTTCACGCTCCATTTGCCTTAGATGATCATTTTTTATGGCTTCAATCACTAAGTTAGTATGAGGGTCATCCTGAAAAATAAAATTGGAAAAACCCCTCATTACTATTTGGTCATATATGAGTTTTAACCACACTTGCCTATCTAGGTAAATTTGGGATAGAATTCAGACCTGATCTTGGAGAACAACTTAACTTTTCTATACTTCAATTCTTCCTTCAATAAAGTTATTCATGGTAACACAAAGCTATTTAAATTGAAAAAAATTAAAAATGCTCCAAATCACTAATAGAAATACAAATTAAGGCAGCTCTGAAGTTCTACCTGACACCCTTCAGATTGGCAAAGCTGACAAAAAAGGAGAACAACAAACATAGGGGATACTATGAGAAAAGAGCTACATTAATACATTGGTAGTAGAATTGTTTTTATTGATTGGTCTAGCCATTCTGGAAAGCAATTTGGAACAATACCCTCATATTTACTAAACTGTACATACTGTGGGAAAATAACTATTAATAATGAATTTCTTGGGGAACCCAGAGATCACTTTCTTAGTCCTTCCCCCCTCCCCCCAAAGTCTAGTTCTCTTTGAGAAATTTCATCAAATCTCATCTAGGACAAACCCAAGTGAACAAAAGGAATGGAGAGAGATTCTTTTGTCTAGATGAATGAAGGACTAATAGGATTAAGCTATATCTAGATAATGGACTTTGCTTGAGCAACTTGAGTGAAGGTCTTTTGCATTCTTTTCCCTGAAATCATCTGTAGAGTTCATTAAAAAAATTAAAAAAAAATTTTTTTTTAATTTTTAGTGAGGCAATTGGGGTTAAGTGACTTGCCCAGGGTCACACAACTAGTAAGTGTTGAATGTCTGAGGCCGGATTTGAACTCAGGTCCTCCTGAATCCAGGGCCGGTGCTCTATCCACTGCGCCACCCAGCTGCCCCCTGTAGAGTTCATTTTAATGTAGACCACCTTCAAATCATATCAACCAAGGGAACTGAATGATGCTAACCAATTAGCCTTGATCAATGTGTAATGATCTGCTTCTAGCAAAAGAGGATAGGGGCAGCTAGGTGGTGCAGTGGATAGAGCACCGGCCCTGGATTCAGGAGGACCTGAGTTCAAATCCGGCCTCAAAAAAAAAAAAGAGGATAAAAACCCTTGGAAGACGCCACGAAAGGGCTTTTAGGACAGCATGGGTCTTTGTGGGGTCTTCTAGGTCTTTGGGGCCTTTAGGTTTTCTAGGGGCTTTTCTCCTGCTTGTAGTAACTGGCATGCTAAAGCTCTCTCCTGGCTTTCTCCACCCTATAGCCTGAGACCATGAGAAGTTAGGGAGATGTGGCCAATCCTTTACTGGTATAATATTAATAAAACAATAATTATGCTTTACCCAAAACTTGTATATATACCAATAGCAATTAAATTGAAAAAAACACAATACCCTTTAACTTAGCATTACCACTAATATACTCCAAAGAGATCAAAGAAAGAGGAAAAGGACTTATACATATAAAAATATCTGTATTAGTTCTTTTTGTGGTGACAAAGAACTAGAATCTAAGGAGATGCCTAACAGCAAGAACAGCTAAACAAATTAAGGTATATGAATGTAATGGAATATTACTGTGCCATAAGAAATAATGGGGGGGCAGCTAGGTGGCACAGTAGATAAAGCACCGGCCCTGGATTCAGGAGGACCCGAGTTCAAATCCAGCCTCAGACCCTTGACACTTACTAGCTGTGTGACCCTGGGCAAGTCACTTAACCCCCATTGCCCTACAAAAAAACAAAACAAAACAAAACAAAAAAGAAATAATGAGGGGCAGCTAGGTGGTGCAGTGGATAAAGCATCGGCCCTGGATTCAGGAGTTCAAATCCGGCCTCAGACCCTTGACACTTACTAGCAGTGTGACCCTGGGCAAGTCACTTAACCCTCATTGCCCCACCAAAAAAAACCCCAAAAAGGGGGCAGCTAGGTGGCGCAGTGGATAGAGCGCTGGCCCTGGAGTCAGGAGTACCTGAGTTCAAATCCGACCTCAGACACTTAACACTTACTAGCTGTGTGACCCTGGGCAAGTCACTTAACCCCAATTTCCTCACTAAAAAAAAAACCACAAAAACCCCCCCAAAAACCCCAAAGCCCCAAAACCCAAAAAACAAAACAAAAAAAAAGGGGGGGGGATAATGAAAGGGATAGTTTCAAAGAAACCTTGGAAGATTTGTATAAATTGATGTAAACTGAAGTGAGCAGAACCAGGAAAACAATTTTAATAATAATAATAATAATATTTTAAAGAAAAACAATTTTGAAAGACTGATTTTAAAGACAGTCTTTTTAAGGACGCTGATCAACACAGACGACCAGTGGACCAATGATGAAGCATACCATCTACTTCCTGACAAAGAGGCCATAGACTTGGGAGTGCAGAATGAAACATTTTTGGAACATGACCAATGTGGGAATTTGTTTTTCATGGCTGTGTGTATTTGTTACAAGGTTGTTATTTTTTCTTTTTCAGGGATGGGGGAAGTTAAGGAAAGAAAACAAATTTTGGTTAATTAAAATATATATATTTTTAAAAAGGGTCAGGTACACAGAAGGTAAATATGTTCTTGATTGTCTCTCACATGATTTAGGATTTCATACATTATTTATTTACTAACTGAAAGGCAAAAACCCAAAAGTTGATTACATGAAAGCCCTTTTCATACTCACACTTGGTGAAATGTATTTGTCATCTTCATCAATTTCCAATGGAACAGCAATCAATTTTTGGAAAGCTTTCTTCATTTTTTCCCGGTCTCCAACAGCAAAATAACTCAGGATCAAATTGAAGCCTGCCTTCAGATTTGGGGCCATGCTCATTATATGTTCAAATGAATTAATAGCATCTGAGTACTGACCAGTTTTAATAAATGTAACACCAATGTTTTGCATTATTTTAATCCTGAAGAAAAAATACACATGACAATCTTATTAAAATCCAAACTACTGACCTGGCATTTAAGGCTTTTTACATTTTTCCCCCAACCTGTTTCTCCAACCTATCTTTAAAACAATTCTTTACACCAACCACATGATACAACTAAAGTTGTTCTCCAGATAAATACTGAATATTCCCACTGCTCAGACTTCTTTCACGTGGCTGCTCCCTTCTCTTCATTTGATCTTATGCCCTATCCTTCATTTAAGGGCCAGTTCAAGTCCCACCCTCTCCATGAAAGCCTTTCCTGAACACCTCAGGGTTTGGTGACAACCCCAGACTCAACTCCAATGACACTTATTGTCTGCATCACGTATTTGATATTTAGCACATGCTACTGCATATTGTTTTATATCTTATTTATTTAAATGTCCCAACTCTAATTAGATTATAAACTCCTCAACAGCCAGGATTATGCCTCTTTACAGTACCTTTTTTTGAAGGGGAAAGAGAGCAAAAACACATTTTTGGTGCTGTAATTTTTTAAAAATTAAAAAAAAAAAACCGAGGCAGCTAGGTGGCGCAGTGGATAGAGCACCGGCCCTGGAGTCAGGAGTACCTGAGTTCAAATCCGGCCTCAGACACTTAACACTTACTACCTGTGTGACCCTGGGCAAGTCACTTAACCCCAATTGCCTCACTAAAAACAAAACAAAACAAAACAAAAACCCCAAACACACCAGTAAGTAATTCTGGAAAATGTGGAACAATTTGTTATAGGATTCAAGGATGAGAAAAATATCTCATTTCTCTGGCTCATCCTGATTTTGTTTTGTTTTGTTTTTTTGTGGGTTTGTTTTTTTTTTTTTAGTGGGGCAATTGGGGTTAAGTGACTTGCCCAGGGTCACACAGCTTGTAAGTGTTAAGTGTCTGAGGCCAGATTTGAACTCATGTACTACTGACTCCAGGGCCGGTGCTCTATCCACTGCACCACCTAGCTGCCCCTCATCCTGATTAAGGATGCAAAGGAACTAAACTTCAAACATACAAGATACAATGTGTTGTCACATCACATTACTGAACTGATGTTTTGTGCCTTTTTGCACTGAAAGAAACTTGAAATGGAAGTGCAAGAGATACATTTAACCAAAAAGGGAAACTGAATATGTTTCTGAACTCAATTTTAGACTAAAGGTTAAATTTTAAAATGTCCTATCAAATGAATGCATTTGGGGGGGGGCAATGAGGGTTAAGTGACTTGCTCAGGGTCACACAGCTACTAAGTGTCAATTGTCTGAGTCTGGATTTGAACTCAGGTCCTTCTGAATTCTGGGCTGGTGCTTTATCCACTGCACCAACTAGATGCCCCCAAATGAATGCATTTTCACAAGTTTGCCCATTATCAAAAAAAAAGACTGCCAAGTATGCACTATGGGCACAGCACTGACTGCGCTTGAAGTCAGGTAGATCTGAGTTCAAATCTGACCTCAGACACTTGGCTGTGTGACCCTAGGCAAGTCACTTAACCTTTATTTGCCTTAGTTCCTCATCTGTAAAATGGGGACATGCTGGAGAAAGAAATGGGTAACTATTCTAGCCTGTTTGCCAATAAAATCCCATGGAGAAAATCCACAGGGTCACGTAGGGTTGGACACGACTGAACCACAACAATAACATCTACCTGCCAGGTTATTGTGAAGAGAAAATGAGATATTTGTAAAACACCATAAAACTTAAAAGTACCACAAAAATAAACGCTAGTCATTATGATATACTCCAAGAAGCAGACCACAGGGGGTCTCTGTTCAACATGCTAAAGGGCCTCCAGCATGTTCACAAGCACAGATAAGCAGAAATTAAGTGCTAATTATTTGTATCCCCTGCATCTAGCACGGGTCCCTAGACACAGTATGTGCTCAATTAGTATTTGCTGTTTTGATGATGGTTATGATTCTAAATGTATTTTAATGAAAAGATTAAACACATCTAATGTTAGCTCCACCTTCAGAGTGGAGTTTCACTGTGGCCAGAGAAGTTATTACTAAGCAAACACTGGATTGTAATTTTCCTTATATCCCTAGACCCACATTTTATCCATGACTCCTTAAAGAACATGAAAAATTCCACCTTTTCTCATAAAGCTGAGATTGGGGTGACTCCTCCTGCAGCTTTACCCCTAAATTTGCATGGTAGTACCTGAGAAACAGAACTGCTTGTGACTGTTACTTGAGATGTTTAGCAGAGCATGAATAGGTTTAAGTTTTAATGATGAAGCTTCACTATTGGCTACAGAATACATCCTTAACCATGGCCAACAAGCAACCTTGCAAAATTATACCTTGGTCACAAGAATAACTGGTTTGAGATACTAAAAATGAATTATTACAATTCCAAAACAAATGAAAATACTTGTCCTTCCAACAATGAATTAGTAGCCATGTTTATGAAAGACATTAAATTTTATTTTTTAATGTTTCACGGGGCTTGATATGGGGGGTACTGAATAGAGTACTGAGCTTGAAGTCAGGAAGACTTGGATTTGAATCCCACTTCTAGTTGTGTGACCCTGAGCAAGTCACTTAACTTTTCTGGGCCTCAGTCTCCTCATATGTAAAATAGAGATAAAAATATATGTTGTACCTACTTACTGCACAGGGTTGTTGTTAAGACACAAAAGAGCCTTATGTAAAGTGTTTTATAAACTTTATTGGTTTTTTTTGTTTGTTTGTTTTGGGCAGGGCAATGGGGGTTAAGTGACTTGCCCAGGGTCACACAGCTAGTAAGTGTCAAGTGTCTGAGGCCGGATTTGAACTCAGGTACTCCTCAATCCAGGGCCAGTGCTTATCCACTGTGCCACCTAGCCGCCCCGTTTTATAAACTTTAAAACTCAATATAAATATAAGATATTATTATTGTTGTTATGGTACAAACTTACCTCATCTCTTTATGGACACTTGGGATTTGGTCTAGAGCCATTCGATAGAATTTGATGGCTTTGGAATAATTTCTCTGTTTTAAATAAATATTTCCCATGTTTACCTTCAGTCTTCCTAATAAAAAAAATTAAATGAATGAGTGACATTCAATTCTAATTTTCATTTTTTCCATGTTAGCTAAGGTATCACCAGATGATCTTAACTATTACCTTTTCAAGCTTTTCCGTGGACTTAGGCTAAATACAACTTCCAAGTATAAATACTTGGTAGGTTTTAAACATTTTAATCAAATTTACACATTTACATGTTACCATCCATAATAAAATGAGAATTCAGCATAAAGAACAGATATACCTCATTTAAGGGAAAAACTGTGTTTCAAAAAACCAAAACAAAATCTATGAAACAAATCATAATATCTCTAAAGATAGACATGAAAAAAACTGGAAATGTAGCCTCATGAGATATATCAGAAAAATAAATGTAAAAGTAATGGCTCAATGGATGGAGTGCTAGGCTTGGATTCAGGAAGACCTGAGTTCGAATCTAGCCTCAGATATTTACTAGCTATGTAACCTTAGGCAAGTCACATAATCTCTGTTTACTTCTTTTTTTTTTTTTTTTTTGGTGAGGCAATTGGGGTTAAGTGACTTGCCCAGGGTCACGAAGCTAGTAAGTTTCAAGTGTCTCCAGCGGGATTTGAACTTAGGTCCTACTGACTCCAGGGCCGGTACTCTATCCACTGCGCCACCTAGCTGCCCCCTGTTTACTTTTAACCAGTAGAAAAGGAAATGGCAAACCGCTCGAGTTTCTTTGCCAAGAAAACCCCATGGCCAATATGGTCCATGGGATCATGAAGAGGTAGACATGACTAAATGGCTAAACAACAACAGAAAAAAATTTTAAAAATCTAAATAACTTAGCAAATTTTTAATATTAAAGGAATTATTTTCCATTTTTATTGATCCCTCTGCTTTTTTATACCAAATAAATCTCTGTACTAAATCCTCCCTTATCCAAAAAAGAAAAGCTAAACAAAGAAAAACAGTAAAGCAAAACCAGATGACATAGTAAAAAGCTGCCTCTGCCAGTACACAGAACAACATTTTTTCTGTATCACCAGTTGCCCATTTCTCTACTGAGAAGAGGAATGCATAAAAATCATACATTTCTGCTAAAACATTAATAATGCTACTCAGAATTAGTCACAAAATTCAAATACTGAACCAGAAACCATATTCCCTTATTACATTACGAGGAGATACAATCTGTGGTGTTGCTTGGCTATTCATATTTGTAGACCAACAACTGCACTATTGATAGAGCAGCAAAATGGTCAGATATCTGGAAAACAATGTGGAATTATACAAGAAAAGTTACTAAACTTTTATTTCCTTTTACCTAGCAGTCCCGCTTCAGGGCATATACCCCAAAGAGGTGAAACACTTTAAAAAAAAAAAAGGCCTTACATACTAAATATTCACAGAAGGCAGGTCTTTTTGTGTGTGTGAGCAAAAATTTAGAAACAAAGTAAGTACCCATCAACTGGAAAGATGCTGAACAAATTGTGGTATATGAATGTAATGGAATATTTCTGTACCATAAAAAATAACAAATACAGGATTTCAGAGAAACATGGGAATACTTATATGAACTTATTCAGAGTAAAGCAAGCAAAGCCAAAGGAATACACATGTCTACAGTGATATAAATTAAAACAAAGCCAGAAGGTGGCTGAATTAACTCTAAATGATGAAAAAGATTGATAGAGAAGGGGAGATTCCAGATGTAGAATGTTAGATAGTGTAACATAGTCTCCAGGTCAGCTAGTTTTATATACAGTCAATTCTTATCATTCACAGTAGTTGTGTTCTATAAAGTTTCAAACACTGAATTAGTGAATACTGAACTAACATTACTTCTTTGGGAAATACAAGGTTGGGTTCCTTCAAGCGTCTGGTCACCTTAGCACTTTCCAGAGTGACCTCATGTAGAGACTGGAAAATTCCCTCTTCCTTTTTCAGGATGCACCATATTGTTGATTCATTAACATTCAATTCACAGCCAAAAGTAGTATAGTTCATGCCTAAACAAAACTTATTTAACACACATATTTTCTCCATAAGGCACATTATTGCCTTCTTGAGCTTAGGAACACTAGGCAGTTCTTCAGCACAACACTTGAGAGACATTTTAAATATTAACATCACCAACAAAAAGCACAAAAATTTTTTTAAAAAGAAAGTGGCATTAAAATAGACTGTGAAAAGGACACTTGTTTACACACAGTATGAGAATGCTGCCTTGTTCAAGCTCAGCTGGGACCATACACATTGGGTGATTTGAAGTTTCACCATTCTGTGCACTCTGTGAATGACCACAAAAGTGCCTTGAGAATTGTTTTGGGAGTTATAAACAAATTTTAGACACTAGGCAAATTCATAAATATGAATTCTGCAAATAATGAGGATCAACTGTAGCTGTTTCTTTGTTACATGAGAAGATTTTGCGGGGATTGGAATACATTTGGAAATAATTGTTATTAAAAACAAAAAGCATCAATTAAACTTTAAAAAAATAAAAAGAAGACCTGTGTTTATTTCATCTCAGGTTAAAACAGATGAAAAAGTACTAAACTAGGAGTCATAAAAGGATCAGATGAGAAAACTCAGTATTTTTAGCCTAGAGATGACAATGCAGGAGTAAGGTGTAAAGAAAGAAGGGTAACAGGGCAGGGGCCAGAGTCACAGTCTTTAAATATCTGAAGTTTTGTTACAGAGACAAGAGATTAGACTTCTGCTTGACCTCTGAAGGCAGAACCAGGATCAAAAGAAGGACACTTTAAGGGAAGCAGACTTCTAAAAATCAGTGTGGTCCAAAAGTAGACTACCCTGGCCTAAAGGGTAGAGTTCCCTGCACCTGGTGGTTTTCAAAAAAAGGCCGGTTACCATTTCTTGGGTATTTTTAGAGGTAGTTTAAACTTCAATTTAGGGAATGAATTAAATCAGAAGTCAAACACTGCCAAGTGGGGTCAAATCAGATTAAAATGTAATTGGGAAAATTTAACAAAATAAATAAACACACAATAAACCATAGATAACATTAAAATTTAAAGCTAAATAAGTATGTGGCCTCCAGGGATCCTTATATACAGATTAGTGGCTTCTGTTTCTATTTGAGTTTGATATCTCTTCCAAACCAAAGAACCCATGACAATAATTAGTAATGTCAGCATATATTCATTAAAGTTACAAAATTATAAATCATGGACACAAGTGGGATTATTTATTATATCATATATAAACAATTTCAGAAAAAGCTGATCACAATATAAAACTGCCAACATTTTAGAAAGATGTACCTACCTGCATTGCTAAACATTTTATTCTTCACTATAACTTGATATGTGTTTAGTGCTTCAGCATACATTTCATTAGCTGAATACTGACTGGCCAAATTGAAAAGAACCTAAAGAAATTTGTAAAAAGAATAAATATGATAATCATTATTATCTAATAACAAGCCTAGCTACTTATATTAAGGCACCTTTTAAAAATAAGCTAAAATAAAAACTATAGCAAAGTGATTAGGAACAAAAATAAGGAGATAAAGAATGTTTTGCCTTAAAAGTAAAATGGATTTTTAAAAATTCCTTGTTATATTGAATGCCTCTCTGGGAAGAGAGAAGGAAAATGATACAAAGGGAAATGTAAGTGATGTGTAAATAAAAGATACCAATAAAAATTCATTTTTAAAAAGAACTATTAAGTTAATTTACATAAGTGCCCTTGAAAAATCATTATTTTTTAGTTTTCTATTTCTAAATAATATTAGTGCTCATAGCCCACTTATTTCAAAGAAAGTTGTAGAGAATAAATGTCTGCTAAGGATTGTGAAAAAATAAATGAAGTATTAAAGTCAAGTCTTGCTAGTTTGTATTTCTCTAAGTGCCAATTAGGCACAGTCTAGAAATGTGCTACCTCTTCAAAACCTTTGAGGAAGCATTTAAAAATTATTTAAGTCATTAAATAACCATGAATTATGTTTTTAAAGGTCAAAAAGAGCCGATTAAACTATGATCTATTAAAAAATTGTTACAGAAGGCCTAAATGAAAGGAATTTCACAACCATCAGAGATCCCATGCCTCAAGGAACCAAAACGGTCTTTGTTTCCAGAGACTAAAAGATTGGAATTTTTTTTTTTAGTATTTTATTGTTTTTCCAATTACATGTGAAAACCATTTTTAACATTCATTTTTGTAAGATTTTGAGTTCTACATTTTTCTCCCTCCCTCCTGAAACAAGCAAGCGAAAAGATTGAAATCTTAAAATTTATTCCATGTATGTGGTATTTTTCAAGTATGTTTCATCTCTGGCCATATAAGTAGACTATGGAGCTGGCATCAAGTATGAGTTTAGGCCAGTTCCCTGGAGATCCAATCACTACAGTTATCCTATGACATTGCAAGGGTCTCAGAACTCAAAATGATCCCGAGTCTCATGAGGAGCCAGAGGTGGTAGAAGTCCTGCCTTAAAAGAAACTCATATCCATGAAAGATTCCAGGCCTCAGAGAACCAGAGGCACCAGAGGGCTGCACTGAAGGAGATTTGCATCAATCAGAACCTGAGCAGAGACTTCAAAGATTTCTAGCCTCGAAGAATTAACTGCTTCAGAAGGCTCAGGGAACAGGAGCTGAGTGCTTTTTCCACATGTGTTATATTTTCTTCATATCCCTGATCTCTCACCACCTTGGAATAAGGTTATAAGGCTGGTGGAGAAGCATGAGTTTAATCTAGTCAGGGAACTATCCTCTCCAGCACTGGCTGTTTCTTTTCCTCTCAACTCCCACTCCTGCCCTCCTAACAGAGATTTCAGTATAGGCTTTGGTCTCTCCACAAATATACTGACCTCCAATTTCATCAATATCCAACTCTATGGAACCCTAACTCCAATCTCTATCTTCAAGTTCATCTCAGCCACACATAGGGATATTCACATCTTAGGTTTCACCATCACCTGTAACTATGTTATCTCCATGATCTAAATCTAAAATTTCTCTATTATGATAACCTCTTATGCTTCTGCCTATCCCATTGCCTCCCTACTTCTACACTAACCACGTGAATTCCATTCTCACACCATCAAACACCTTCTGTATATCTCTACAGGATGTCTCAGAGACATGTCCAAGACATAACTCCTCTTTCTCCTCATGACCCCATCTCTCTTCCAAACTTTCTGATTTCTTTTGAGAGTACTATCATCCTCCTAATCACCCAGATTGTTAACCTTGGATCCATCCCTAAATTTTTCCTCTCTTTCCCCCCAATCAGTTTTCAAGTCTTGTCAACTCTACCTTGAACACATTCCCATCTGTCCACTTTGCCCTCAGCCTCTATCTTAGTTCAGACCTTCATTACCTCTTATCTGGACTATTGCAATAGTCTCCTGATTGGGTTATTTACTTTTTTTTGGGGGGGGGGGTTATTTACTTTTGACCTCTTCCTGTCCAATAGAGGATTTTCTCTATGTAGCTGTTACATTAATATCCTAAAACAGAGGTCTGGCCAATGTCAATTATTTATAAAAAACAAAAAAGAAAAAGAAAACTTCACTCATTACGATTACCTCTTGCATAAAATACAAACTACTCAGTCTGAAATACAAACCTCTAACAATCTGGTTTTCATTTACCTTTGCAGACTTATTCCATATTATTCCTCTTCATCAATTCTACATTTCAGCCAAACTAACCCACTACCTGTTCTCAAAATTAGGGTCCCATTTAATTTCTTCTTCGCACAGCATGTCCCCCATACCTGGAATGCACTGTCTAGAATGTACTTTCTCTTTACTTCTATCACTTAGAATCTCTAACTTCCTTCAAGGCTCAACTCAGATCCACCTCTTCTATGAAGTCTGATTCCTCCCAATTTATAATATTCTCTCTCTTCTCTAATTGTCTTGTCTTCATCTGTGTACATGTTGCAATCTCCACTCCCACCCTCTACCCCATAGTAAAATGTTAAGTTCCTTGGAGGTAAAGACTTGGGTTTTTGTCTTTGTACTCCTATTGGTTAGCCTAGTGCCTTGTATGTAGGCAAGTAAGCATTTGTTAAATTGAACAGGACACACTATAAGTAACAGATATAAACATAAAGGTGATGTTTTAGTTGCCCCTTCAAATTTTTCTTTCTCAAATTTCTTATGATAAGAAAACTATGTTTAATGGCAGAAAGTAATTTCCAACAATTGTGGACATATTCTTGGAAAAATCTGCTTAGAACAAGAAGTAAGTTGCACCAGTACTCAGGCAGTTCCATGTTTTTTCCACCCCCCATACCACCTATTTTGCTTGACTAGTTTGCAGTGTTTGCCAGACATAGGAACAACTTATATTGTATAGTCTTGTTATTCTGAATCAATATTGTTGATACTTTTTTTTTTTTTTTGGTAAGGCAATTGGAGTTAAGTGACTTGCCCAGAGTCACGCAGCTAGTAAGTGTGTAAAGTGTCTAAGGCCGGATTTGAACTCAGGTCCTCCTGAATCCAGGGCTGGTGTTCTATCCACTTCGCCACCTAGCTGCCCCTAATGTTGTTAATACTTGAAACCAATCTTACAATAATGTTTCAAAACCCCACTATCATCTGACTTGAATTAGACAGTCAGCTCTGATCTAAGCTAACTTGCCTACATAACATTGTTTCATTTAATATTATCTTTTCCACAGAACTGATTAATAAAGTCAGATGGATTATGCCTGTAATGTAATGCATACACAATACAGATAATAATGTAACTTCACAAATATTTCAGTACTTACTGAGTAAGTTAAATCCAAATTGATGTTTTCAGGAGTTGTTACTTGTTCACGTTGTCTCACCAGTACTCTCTCCTTTCTTCCTGCATCTTTTGCTTTTTCTAGGGCCTTAAACGACATGATTTTTAACTGTTTTTGAACTTTTAGCAACATATATATATATATATATATAAAATGACTATTTTATATGGGACTTTTAAAAAGTCAACATTTTTCCTAAAGACCCAAACTCACTAACTTGTAGTTCAAGTCACCAGTTTTTATGAGAAACAAATGTACAGTATGTTTTCTTAAAAACATAAATAATTAAATCTGCAAATATTTTTAAAGCTAAAACAAATTGATGGTGAGTCAGTAGAAGAATAGGACCAACATATGAGAGACGCCCTATTCTGGTACAAAAGCTTTACTGACAACATGAAGACACTGACAAGCATTCCTATCAAATTTCAGGGTGACAGGAAGTTGTAAAGGGTTATTTATATACTGGATTAATGAATCAGCATCCAAAAAGATTTTAACAAGCTAGAATTATGGGCTTAAGCAAACAAAATGAAATTTATTGTGGATAAATGTAATCTACTATATCTGGTTCAAAAAATCAATTGTATAAGCACAGGATAAGGGGAAGGAGACAGCCCTAAATTCGTGTGGAAAAGATTTGGGTTTCTAGTTGACTGAAGGCTTAAAATGAGTACTAGCACTCAAAACAAGGGAGATAATAATATCATTGTATTCTATGATGGTTAGACCAAACTTAGAAAACTTTAATTTTGGGTACTACATTTTAAACTCAAAGATTAACAAATTGAAGCACATCCAGAGAACAGCATCTAGAATCATTAGGAGACTAAAACTGTCATATAGAACGAAAATCTAAAGAAATTAGGGTTGATTGAGAGAAAAGTGGGAAGGGGAGAGGGCCAGGGGGAAGACACAATAATCATTTGTAAATCTGACAGGCTGCCAAATGAAAGAGACATACTTTGTCTGATTCCAGAAAAACCATCAATGGGTAAAAGCTACAAGGAATTGGATTTCTGAGAATCATAGAATTCTAGAAGTAAGGGAGAACTCTGATATCAATCAAAGTCCCTCATTTTGCAGATAAGAAAACAATTTGAGAGAAGTTAAATGACCATACTGATTCTTAATCTTTATATCATCCAATGAATGCTTCTAATTTTAATTGTAAACAAACAACTGAACTTGCTGTCATATTCACAAATTGTTTCTGTAGGAAAGTAATTAAACTATGAAAATCATTTAAATGTTTCCTTAAAACAATAACAAGTCCACAGGCTTTGCAAACTTTATTAGCTGCTCCTATAGCTCATAAAATGATGGCCATTATAAAAGCCAAAAGTAGTAAAAGTAAAAGCAGAAAGAATCCATGTAGACTACTCATAGTTTATACAATAAACAATATCAGTTAAAAAAACAAAAATATTTTAAAGATGCCCTGAGATATAACCAGAAATGAGATAGCAGAGCTGTGGGTGAGATGAGGCAACAGAAACAGAGAAACAAACAGATAGACCAACCAACAAAAGGGCAGCGGTTCCTTTTAGGCTTTAGAAAGCAAGTATTGGGGGCAGCTAGGTGGCACAGTGGATAAAGCACTAGCCCTGAATTCAGGAGGACCTGAGTTCAAATCCAGCCTCAGACACTTGACACTTACTAGCTGTGTGACCCTGGGCAAGTCACTTAACCCCTCATTGCCTTGCAGAAAAAAAAAAGAAAAGAAAAGAAAAGAAAAAAGAAAAAAAGACAGAAAACAAGTATCTAAGGCTCTATGTTCAGTTAGACAATGAAGTACAATTTTTAAAAATGTTTTGACAAATTGGTCAAATTAGTCTTAATATCACAGCCTAAGAAAAAGATTTACAATCAAGTGTAGGAAGTCTAAAGCTTCATTTTAAAGTAAAAGAACAGTATTCTATGGTCTCATAAATTCTATAATCTTAAATCCTATGAGTCAATGAACTTACCAATTTTAAGTCTCCACAACTGTTGGCAATACAGCTTTCTTCTACCAACTCATTTACTTTTTTTTCTAATTGCCTAATCTTTTCTTCTGGACTGAAATTAAATTTTAGAAGCCATTATTTAATGCCTTAAATTACCCCAAATATTAATTAATATTTGATAGATTTTTAACATTATCTTTGAAAAATTAAGAAAACTCCATTACCATTACACAATTTTGTACAATTTATTCTTATTTCAGATCCTGCGACAAATGAAAAAATAGCTACTTATAAACAAAAAAGGTTATATTATTTGATAAGCAGAATTGAAGTCCATGTCATTTGTTAGGAAAAAATTCAAAACACTCATTATCAGAGAGAAGCTGCATGTGAAATTAAATTTATAACTTGATAAAGGAATTTATAGAACTAGGTTACAGAAGTGCAAAACCATAATTTGAAAAGTCCAGAATCAACAATTTAACTGTGATAACTGTGTCATTTTAAAGTCATTCCCTCAAAATAACAAAATTAACTCTTTCCAATGTCATCTTCTTTAAGCAAGATGGACTATTATGGTACCGTACTCTGTATAACAATTCCTAAATGACTGGATTGGAAGATGAACCATTTGGCTCCCTCACTTCATCTGTTGCCAAGGGGACTTTTTCCCCCAAAAGGGCTGTTAGAAGTATAGTTTAATCAATAAAGCAATGTTTTCTGATGAACCTTACAGTTAGGATGTTCAATGTAATTGATTTTCAGGGAGTTGAGGACTATATCATGATGGATAATGGTTACTTTTAAGCTTATTATTGTAAACTTCCTACTGTCCTAAAAATTATTATTCATTTTTCCATGCTACTTGTAGGAAAATTGAAGTATAAAAAATGTAAAAAGATGTTTGAAGACCTTATGAACAATTAGTCTATTCTACAGATGGCCAGAAAAATATAATACTTAAATGAAGATTTAATAACTAGAAGAATTGTCCTTATACCCAGAAGAAACAAAATGTCACTATGTAGAAAACACAATAGGTTCTTCCTTTCTACAGAAACATTTATCATAAGAGGGAAAAATTCATTCTATTTATAGTGCAATCTAAATCTTTCAGGGTTTTAAGTACAGCAATTTTGAAACAATTATGATCTGCTAGATATACAGATTATTAATAACTAAACTTTTAATGCATATCAACTTAAAAAAATTTTTTTACCTTTTTGGCTCTCTCTATAGATTAGCAAAAAAATTAATGTTATAAGAAAGTTGACTTCAATATTAGTTTGACAATCTGAAATGTGTAGGTTATATTTTTACCATTCTTTTTGAGAAATGTTTTTAAAACCAGCATTCATAAAAATTACAATATGTTTTCAAAAATAAAAATATCATCCCTCACACACATGAATATTATTCTTAAGTGGATTTACTATAAGTTCCAATAAACAATACCAATGCTGATTTGAAATGTACCTAAGTAGCTTGTATTTTTAAAAAGCCACTCCAACTAAAACCAATAACAAAACAAACTACATACCTGTCTTCATTTTTGGCTTCTAATGGAGGTGCAGGGCCTCTGGACTGACCAAGAGGGTCAAAAGCAGAACCTGAGGTAAAATTGGAAAATTTGTATTAACTTTAAAATTCATTATGGTGGATCCAACAATGAAGTAGGACTTAGGTCTCCAGAATAACATTACTGGATAATTATTTAATTTTTCTAGTTGCTATATGGATATAAAATTTATAAATAATGTTTTGAATTTCATCATATTTATAAATTATTTTGAGCTCATGGAAAAAAGGAGTCCTTAAAATATAGCATGTATTTTGTGGGCTTTTTAAAAAGTTCAGATATAGCTATAGTAGAATTTTTTTTAAATACTAAGAAAAATGATGAATAACCAACAAGTCTAATTTTTTACAAAGAAAATAAACTCAAATCACCAAATCAGAAGGAAAAAAGGAGAACAATCACCAGGGCAAAAAATGATAAAAAAAATCACAATGTACAATTACATGCCAGTAAATTTGATATCTTAAAAGAACTGGATATTTCTCTTCAAAAGACTAAAATACCAAAACTAACAAAATGAATAAACAATCTAAGTAGACAATCCCAGAAGAAATTAAACAGACTCTTAAAGAATTTCTCAGCAAAAAAGACACAGAACATCTTCTTTCTATTTGAGAGCGATGCAGGAGAGTCATGAGAAAAAAGTCAACAGTTTGAAAAGCCAAATGGAAAAGGAGATTAAAAAACTGTCTGATGAAAATAACTGCCTAAGAATTAGGATTGAACAAATGGAAGCTAGTGACCTTATGAGAAACCAAGACACAGTAAAGCAAATTCAATTGAATGAAAAAATAGAGGGCAATGTGAAATATCTCCTTGGAAAAACAGCTGACCTGGAAAATAAATCTAGGAGAGATAATTTGAAAATCATTGGACTACCTGAAAACCATGACCAAAACAAAATCTTAGACACCATCCTCCAAGAGATTGTGAGGGAAAATTGCCCTGATACTCTAGAAGCAGAAGCTAAAATAAAAAAGACACAGAACAGAGCCAAATTTAGAAGCAAATTCTACTCAATTTTTAAAGAACAAGTTATCACATGGCTATGAGTAATAGAATCCTACAATCTCTAAAAAAAAAGAAGCTGAGCATCACCCAAAGTGCCTTGGAGAAGACTGCTGTAGGCAGGAGCAGGCCGTAACAAATACAAAAAAAGGAATTAGAAAGAAGTTAAAAATGTCCTCAAGAAAATGTGTAGCAAAAAGATGTGCTGGTCATAGAAAAGAGCAATAGTCTACATTCTCCACTGGTAACTCTGCAATGTTACAAGAAAGCAAGGAAAACCCCCATTACATTAGGTAGAACGCCAAGGTCAATTTATGGGAGGACATGAACAAGAAAATCATGGGAGGGGCAGGCATGGAGGGATTATAATCTGTCTCACTGGAGGAAATACCTACAATAAGAGATCACAGATCTATTTGAGTATGTTTTTACGTGTGTGTAGATACATATGTGTGTGTGTGTAAATATACACCTACACACACACACACATATATACTTTGTATATCTACTTACACACATATACATATACACCACAAAGGAATACATATATGCAAACAATATAAAAGCTAGAGAAAAGTAATTAGGAGAGATGGTATAACAAACCTCTTAAAGCTGCTTTTGTGAAACCAGCTGCCCTCACTGCTGTCATAGGGCGAGCAACTCCATCCTTAAATTAATAAAAACCATTGTAAGATCATTTTATAAACAAAAGATTGATTTTATGTTAAACTATTTTAAGTCTTTGTACACATAGCATGCATGCAAAAAAGATGCATCAAATGCTGACTATTTGCCTTTTAATAACTGTCAGCCTGATTGTCCATTCTCGTGCTTCACTAGCACCCTGTGCAACCAAAGAGAGAAGCCTGCCCTCACTCATCAAATTCTGACTCTGACAAAAACTGACTTACTCTCTGTTTAACTAGAAAATTCACTTTACCTATTACTTGGCAGTTAGTATTTATTATGGTTTCCTACAAGACTCTGAAATTTACACAGAAAACTTGAAAGAGGCAGCATGTCCTGGTGATTACCATGCCAGCATATTGCTGGTCCTGTGCCCAACCCTCAAATGGGGTTCTGAACACTACATGAAATTGTTGTCTAGCAACTTAAAAGAAAATATAAGGGAAAGTATCTTCCTCATGTAAATCTAAGGAGGCCCTTCCCTCCCTTGCAAATTTTTATCAATCAAATCTCTAACCCACAGATTAGAAAATTAAGCTCACTATGAGTAACATTTTGTTCAAAAAATGAAGCATTTAAAATTATTATGAAAATAAAACTTGACTGGCATTATTCTAGGTACTTTAAAAGAAAGCCACAGAATAATAAACAAGTCCCAAGTTACCTGAATGGCCCCTGTCATTGGCCTCCCCAGTGATGATGTCAGAGATGTTTTAGACTAGCAAACAGAAAAATTCAGTTAGCTTAAATGACTGAAAACATTTACCCTTAACCTTGTTTACTCACAGTAGTGAGGGCTTTAATGATAATTAGAAAGTATCAAATCCCACTTCCCTCATCATTCTGGCTAAGGCTAATTTCAAATCACTCTCAACCATGACAGTGAAAAGTATGATGAGCTTGTTGTCAGAAGATGTGGGTTCAAGCTGTGGATCTGACGCTTACTAAGTATGTATCCTAACATAATTCAATTCACTTTTCTAAATGTTTCCTTTTCATAAAATGGGAATAATAAGATTTGTACTACCCACATAATGAGATTCCTACCAGAAAACTTTAGATAGCATGCTATCAATGTGAACTGTTATTCCATATGTGCCACCAAAAAAAAGCACCCAAGCCTGAGTCAGCTCTAGGACCCTGTACATGATGTCTACTCAGTTTGACTTATAATAATATGCCATATATTACGAGATCCATGGTTATGCATAGCAGTTACTCATTTATCAAAAGAAAAGAGTTAATGATCTTCATGGGCAAACAACTTCTTTGAACCTTCATTTGCTCACTGTAAGCCTCTAGTGCCCACATCAGTGTCGTCATGAGGATGAAATGAGATAAAAGTATGCAAGAGACTTTGCAAACTTTAAAGCACTTTATAAATATCAGCTATCCTCATTCTTCTATACTGTGTCTATAGATCTCTTTAAATCCCCTTTATTTTTAGGACCAATAAAGGAACTGACACGAGTCTAGAGTGCCATTAGACTAACCTATCATTTTTTCCTCAAATCTTGGACAATTTTACCTACTCTATACATTACATACAGGGTAGGAACACTCAAACAACTGATAATTTGGGCCATGTTGCAAAGTGTATCAGAGTATAGTGTACATCTCTTTTCTGGTCTCATATAGCACTTCTAATGCTCTTACAAATAAACAAGACCCAAATATATGATTCTGGGACACTTTCTCTGTATTTTGCTTTCACATTTAGTACCTCTTAGGTTCTTTGCATTCAAATTCTTCTAACATTCACAAGGCAAAAATCAAACCTCCATATAAACTAAAAAATGGAATCTATACTGAGTTTGGGTATAATGGTACAAAAATTCAAGAGGCAAACTCTGTGATCACAGGAAGTGAAGGAAAACACACACTCAATATAGGAACTGATGGTACTGACACTTTGACACCCTCCCAAATTAGCTAAAGGGCACATAATACAGAGAACTGGTGGAGGGAATACAATTGTCCTTTGGAAAATGTCTTTGAGTGCTCATGATGGGCAACTCTACTTTTAAGGATAGAAAAGTAACCTGCATTGGTAAGGCCTGTGCTTTAAGGGTTTAAAGAGGAAAAAATCCACTTAAGAGCTTCATTGAAATAAAACTGACCCCATATCCAGTGGCTATCGGTCGAGTTGCTGCTGTGTTGGGTATTTTGGCAGTTATCTTGAGGGAAAAAAAGAAAAAATAAAGTAATTTATAGAATTAATGTGTTTTTATAAGCTAGGAAAACAGAACTGTCAAGGAAATGGAAAAGAGAGGGTCTTGAATAAGGACTTTTTAATATTATGTACAAGAGTTCATACATGGCTAATTTCTTAAAAAATTGTTACTTCTCAGGTGCTTAGGCACTATCATAAAACAAGAATAGAGGCAGACCACTGCCTCATTTTGGGACTCAGAGAATCACAAAATCTTAGAAAGGGTCCTCAGAGCACTAGCCCAAACCATTCCTAATGAGGAATGTGCCTTTACCATGTCCCTGTAATCATTCAGCCTCCATTTGAGACCTTCTAGTAAAAGGGAAAGGGCAGCTAGGTAACTCAGTGGATAGAGCACTGGGCCTGGAGTAAGGAAGACCTGAGTTCAAATCTGGCCTCACTAGCTGTGTGATGCTGTGAAAGTCTTTTGACTCTGCTTGCCTCAGTTTCTCATTTGTAAAATGAGCTGGAGAAGGAAATGGCAAAACACTCCAGTATCTTTGCCAAAAAAACCCTCCAATAAATCCAAATGGGATCACGAAGAGTTGGACATAACTGAACAGGTAATGGGGAACCCATTACATTCTGTAGCAAACCTGTTGCACTTCTGGACAATTCTATTGTTTTCTCTATCAACTGTATCTGGTTCCAATTTATGAAGATTTGCTGTTGATAGTTAATGAGGAATTGATGTGAGTTATATTCTAGTGACAATACACACCTTTCAAGGCTACTTGGATCATTCAGTACAATGGAATGATGCTTTAGTACATGATCTCTCAATGACTTGAAGAATTAAACTCTCACATTATTCACTACTAATAACTCACACGATTAGCAAAATTAGAAAAATAAAGCATATTTCAAACAATTAGTGATTTAGATTAATCTGTCTGTTTGGTAAAAGTGTTTGTATTTGCAAGCATGTGAACAAATCCTTCAATTTCCTGTATAACCAAATTTACTTACTGGAGGTCTTCTGCCATGACTAGTTCTCACAGCCTGCTGAAATGCTGTATCATTTTCTAATTCCTAAAATTTAAAAGTATATGTTTAGCATTTAACTTGAATTAGGAATTGAAAATACAAATTTAATTGCCTATCTAAACCCTTCTGTCTTTCAAAACATTCTATAATGTGGCTTACCTGACCTATCTTACCATTATTTCCTATTACTATCATATACAAAAATCCTTACTCCTATTATACAGGTGTTCTTACTATCATTTATTTTATGGCTTTGGCTTGTGCTACTCCTCTCAATAAACATTTCCTGATTGCTTAAAGAGAGATAAAAAATAAAAATGCATCTTTCCATACTGTCTACTAGTGGAAAGAAGGTTAGACTCCATTCAAGTGCGACATTTTTACTTTATGACTGGGCAAGTCTTTTAACTTCCACAGATCCTTATCTGTAAATTAGAGATAAAGGGTTTATGTTATCTATGGAGCCAGATTGCTTCGAAAATTTGATAAGATCATTTACAGAAAGTGCCTTGCAAACCTAAAAAGCACCATGCAAATAAATGTCAATTATTATGACTAACTTTTCAAAATCTGAACATACAGAAAAGATGAATGTATATTTCACAAAAATATTAAATGTTTTAAGAAATGGTTTCATTATTTACATGTGTTTTCCTTCACTAAAAAAAAGCACAACAGAATTTTATGGTTCTCAGTGAACCATAAAATATAATGTAACTTCCCCAACATTTGAATTTTATGACTGCCTGCCTGATTCTCCTTTCTTCTTGAGCTTTATATATCAGGTATTCCTTTCTCCATCCTATCCTCTTTGTTATCTCTATGGATCATAAATTTTATAGATATGCCCCCAATGTAATAAAATGAATAAAATGAAACTTTCCAGTCCTGGAATTCAAGGCCCTCCATAACTTACTTACCTTCCTGCTGAATTTCAATACTCTCCTTAATTTACTGCACGTTATAGCCAAATTCAATGATTCTTTCATTCTCATTCTCATTCTTTCATTCTTTAGACCATAGCTCACACCATCCCCAATGCCTGGAATGAACCTCTTCCTTTAAGGCTCCAGATAAAGGTGACATCATACTTTAACATTTTTTTTCACAGCATGTTAGCTGGGTCTCTCATGCGATAATTACACTCCACTGTACCAGTTATTTGAGCACAGGGTCTGTGCCTTTCTAAATACAGTAACCAGAATAGTTTGCACATAGCAGGCATTTGCTTCATTGAAGGGCAATTTATTTTCTTTATTTTTCAGTGCCTATACTGTGCTAAGTGCTGAGCATACAAAGAAAAACAACAACAAAAACCCCTCTACTCTGAAGGGGCTCACAGTTTAATGGGGGAACAACATGCAAACAACTATGTATGGGCAAGATATATACAGGATACACTGGAGAAAATAAAGAGATGGAAGACACCACTACCATTAAAAAGGATCAAGGGAGGTTTCTTGCAGAAGGTGGGGTTTTACCTGAGACTTGAAGGAGGTCAAGAAAGCTGGGAGGTGAAGATGAGGAGGGAGACTAGTCCAGCATAGCCAGTGAAAAAGCATGGAGTAGGGAAATAGATTATTGTGTGAAAGGAAGCTAGTGTCACCAGATTGTAGAGAATATGGATGGGAGTAAAGAATAAGAAGATTGGAAAGATAGGAGGGAGTCAGTTTATAAAGGGCATTAAAAGCCAACTACAAGATTTTTATATATGATCCTCCTGGAGGTAATAGGGAACTACAGGAGTTTACTGAAAGGGGTGTGGAGGGAGAGCACATGGGAAGGCTGATATGGTCAGACGGTATTTTAGGAAGATCAATTTGACAGCCGAGTGGAAGGACTGGAGTGGGGAGAGACTTGAGGCCAGATGACCAATCAAAAGAGTCTATTGTAATAGTCCAGGCATGTGATGATGAAGGCCTACATGACCGCAGATGCAGTGTCAGAGGAAATAAAGAGGTATATGTGAAATGTTATGAATGTAGAATCGATAGGACTTGACAACTCACTGGATATGGGAAGGTGATAGAGACTGAAGAGTTAAGGATGACACCTAGCTTTCCAGCCTGGGAAATTAGAAGACTGCTGGTATCTTCCACAGTAATAGGGAAGTTAGAAAGAGGGAAAGGTTTAAGGGGAGAGATAATGAGTTTGCATTTGGACATGTTGAGTTTAATCTGTCTATGGAACATCCAATTTGAGATGTCTAATGGCAGCTACAGTTTGTGAGAGATTGGAGGTTGGAGGATTTTCCTTTGTACAATTAACCTCACCTTCTAACAGTCCTTCCTGCCAAAATAAAGTTGTCATAAATGGAGGTTGGTAAAATTAATGAATTCACCACCCATTTAACAAACATTTATTAAGCACGAAGAGCAAAAGACTACATTTTCCACGGTGGGAAAAGCAGGAAAAGGGGACAAAGAAAAATAAGAAAAGTTCACTACATAAATAACTGTAATCCAAGGTAGAATGCAATAAATGCCATAAACAAAATAAAGATGGATTACTAACAGAGTTCTGCAGAGGAAAAGATCTGTCATGATCTCTACACCAGTAAATTTGAACTAAGCACAGAAAGTGCAGAATACTGAAAACAACAAATGTCTACCAGTACCAGCCAATATTAAACAGAAAATTTGCAGTAGTAAATGTTTTACCTCAGTATCATAAGTTGGATTATAATCATTGTAACCGGAATACAGATCATCTTCATCTGTCTCTGGAGCCAGGTGCACATTTTGCATCATTTGTACCTATGGAGAATTTGATATGCTAAATATGTTCTTAAACATAAACTAAGGTTCCAAAACAATTCTAAAACAAAGTTTCCATGATTTGGCCAGTTTGCTTATACTTAACAATGAATATTATTCTTGATAGTTCTTTATTTTTTTCATATTACCAAAAAAAAGTACTTCCAATTCTGTCCTTCTTTGAAGAGGAAGGGGGTGGAAGTGGCTATGAATAAGGAGAGTTGCATATGGTGTCAGATTTAGTTGACTGTATCAAATGGCTTTGCTTAACTTTTTTTTTTTAATTGAGTAGAGCTGTGGGATAGAGAGACTGGGCTAAGGAGGCAGGTAGAAATAACTGCTGTCAGGATAGGGAGGTGCAGGACAAAGCCCACTAGCTCTGGAGTCAAAAAAACTGGGTTCAAAATCTGCTTTTGATTCTTACTACAACAGTGAGTTTGTCTAAGTCAGTTAACCTCCCTGGGTCTGTATCCTGCTGGACTAGACAGTTTCTGTGTGGTCCCTTTTAGACCTAGAGCTCTGATTCTACAGGCAAACAAGGCATCAATAGAACTTTTAAAAACACTTAAAGATTGTATATTTTTGCATCTGTATATCCCCTTATATTTGGTGACTGTGAAGGTAAATTCCTAGGAGGCAAAGATTTGGTAGAAACAAACTTCTTAATTGTTCTATCAGACTTTAGCTTACATGTAAATTCATTGACTCACGGAATTTGAGAGCTTGAACAACCTTAGAAAACCTTTCAGCTGAGTTGTAACCAGTTTAGCCATAAGCCCAGGACTAGATTTGGAAATACTTTAGTGAAAAAAGACAAAATAAATATCAAGAATAGATCAACAACAAAATCATGGAATTTTGGAGTGGGATGGGATTATTTCACACCCATCGGTATGGATATTAATTCCATCTGTACAGTCACAATCCATCCATGCACGTACAGAGTGATTTAAATTTTTTTATTGATAGCTTTTGGATTTACATCAGTCATTTTCCATCCCCCTTCCCAAATGAACTCTTCCTTATGACAAACAACAAAAGCCAAATAGCAATTGGCAAGGGAAAGAAAGGGGAAAACCACTCAGTGACCGTATCTAACGATATAAGCAATATTTTGTTCTGATTTGAAGATGTTATGTTTCATTATCTGTTATCTAGGACCATCATCTTTATAGAGTTCAGCTCCCTTTTGTAATGTTTTCATTTGTACTGTTCAAATAATTGTGTTTGTAGTTTTTGATTCTGATTATTTCATTCTGCATGAGTTCATACAAATCTTCCCTTGTTTCTTTGAATTTGTCTTCATTTCTTATTGCACAACAATATTCAATTATGATAATGTACCATAATTTATTCAGCCATTCACCAAATGATGGACACCCACTTTGCTTTCAGTTCTTTCCTACCACAAAGAATGTTGCTTTGAATATTTTGAAATATACTAGCTGTCTATTTCATCTTTGACTTCTTTTTTTGTTTGTTTGTTTGTTTTAGTGAGGCAATTGGGGTTAAGTGACTTGCCCAGGGTCACACAGCTAGTAAGTGTTAAGTGTCTGAGGCCGGATTTGAACTCAGGTACTCCTGACTCCAGGGCCGGTGCTCTATCCACTGTGCCCCCTAGCTGCCCCTCATCTTTGACTTCTTTTGGCTATATGACCAGTAGTGGAATCACTGGGTCAAAGGATATGGTCAGTTTTCCTTTTCTTGCATAATTTGAAATTGAAGTCCAGAATGGTGGATCAGTTCACAATTCCACTAACAGCTATTAACGTTCCATCTTCTTACAGCTCTTTCATATTTAACTTGTTCTCAGCTTTTGTCTTAGACATTTTGTTAAGTGTTGGGTGAAATCTTAGAGATTTTAATTTTCACATCTCTTACCATTAGTGATTTGTAATTTGTTTTTATGGGGTCACTTATCATTTGTAATTCTTATGAGAAGCATTTTTTCTCATATATCTTGACCACTTATCTCGGTTTCATATTGATTGTACGTTAGACTTTTATCAGTGATATTCAATACAAATATTTTACCTCTGTCATTTTTCTTTTCTTTGTTTTTTTTTCAAGTTTCTTTTTTTTTGGTTTTATGCATCCTGATTTTTATGTTCTGTACATCCTCCAGGGAGAAATAACCCACCACAGATTACCTATGATTTAGAATGCCCCCAAAACACACACACACACATACAAATTCTGAGATGACTGTGTACTTAATACTGATTATTATTTAATAGTTCATCTCTGTCCATCCCTTTCATCAGAGAGATGATTTTCAGGACTCAACAGAATTCACATTCAAACTAAAGATTAATATGATTATGAACTGTGCAAATTTTCCTGCAAAACCTGAGTGGATGAAATGTGTTTTATGTGGTTTCCAATTTTCTGGATAAATTGGCTAATCCTGGCAGAACTATCCTTGATTTTAGCTTTTAATAGGTCTCGAAACAGAAGAAGCCAGTTAAGATTAAGAAGACAGGTTTTTCCGGGTGCAGGAAATCAGCCATTTGAATGTTGTCATTGGTGATATATACTTTGAGTCTGAGACACCCACAAATCCGGGCACCGAAATCACAAAAGAGGAATGGGGAGTGGGGTATAAAATCCTGTACAAAATGACTGGAACCCAGACCCTCAAGTGGGGGCACTAGTTGCATGGGGTCATATCTATACCCCTCGAGCTGAGGGGATGCTATATGGCCCAAGGGATAAAAGCGCTGGGCCTGATTGAGGAAAACCTCATTTCAAATCCTATCTCAGGGATCGTGGGACTGTGGACAGGTCACTTCGCCACTCCCTGAGGTTCAGTCTTCTCAACAGTAAAATGGGGATAATGCATCACAAGGTTGAGGCTCGAATTCACAGGTAAAGTGCTCTGCAAACCTAAAAGCTCTATCAGAATATTAGCTGTGATTGCTCCTAGGGCAACGGTGTGTGTGAGGGGGGATTGGAGGGGGTCCTGCCCTCCTAACTGCAGCCCCAGAGGGAAGGGGGAGGGGGGCGGATGAGAGTCCCATGAACGCTTGCCGTTCTCCCGAGGCCTGGAGCATCCCTGGCACCGATGGATGCCATCCCTCCCGGGTCCCCAGATGTACCCCTCCTACCTCCCAGGGAAAGGGGCGGAAGTCCCCGCGGGAAAATCGGGAGGAAGCAGCGACTTTCCCGGGAAACGACGGGGACACGGGATGGGGAAGGCGAGGACCACAGCCCAGCTTTGTGTGGTTGCCAACGGAGGAATCCAAGGAAGCCGCTCCCAGAGTGCTCTTCGCGGGAGGAGAAGGCGGGGCCGAATGCTTTGGGGAACAAGGGGTGGGGCTTGGGGCAGGCAGTACGGGATCTAGTTGAGATCTAGTCGAGAGGTCAAGAGCTCTAGGAAGGAGGGGCGGGGCTTATTAAAGAGGGGGCGTGGACCTGGTTGAAAGGGATGGGGCTCTAAGAAGGAGGGGCAAAGCCTTAGGAAAGCAGTGTGGCGGGCTCTACCAAAGAAGGAGGGTAGGGAGGGACTTTTAGGGGAAGTGGGGCTCACTGACGGAGGAGGCGGGGCTCAAATAAGTGGGACTGTTTGTTACTTAACAAAATTGTTTTTAAAGCAACCGGTAAGGTGTGTACTGAAGGTATTTTGGAAAACAAAACCTGCGTAGTTGTGTGGGACTGTTTGTTTTTAAAGGAACCCTTGAGGTGTGTACTGAAAGTATTATGAAAAACAAGCAAACAAGCAACACCCAATCCCAAAATCCCCAAACAAACAAAAACCCATTGGTCCAAAGATTTTCACTTCCTCACAGAGGAATAATACGGAATTACAAAAACAAAACCAACAACCCCAAACCGGAAGAAAAATAAATGTCCAAAAATAGGGAAATGGTTTTATAAATTGTGATACATTAGTGAAAGACACACCGATGCAACTAAGACTGACAAGTATTATTCGGAATACAAAGAAATCTTGAAAGAGATTTCCGAAATAATAAGAAGTGGGGGAAAAAAAAGAACTGAGCACTGAGATCAAAAAAGGAAAAATGGGGGCAGCTAGGTGGCCTTGGAGTCAGGAGTACCTGAGTTCAAATCCGGCCTCAGACACTTAATACTTACTAGCTGTGTGATCCTGGGCAAGTCACTTAACCCCAGTTGCCTCACTAAAAAAAAAAAAAAAAAAAGGAAAAATGGATCAAAAGGAGTGGGCACAGACCACTATTGGGGATATGAAGTAACTGAAAAGTTATCAATTATTTATTTATTTGTAAGTTCTGAGCGGCCAACTAGGTGTTTCCAGCCAAGTTATACAAAGACAAAAGGACCTTATATTGTATTAGGAGAAACATTTACATCTAAGGGGAGGTGTCAGGGAAATTCTGGATCAAATTGATGAGATTACTAGGTGGGGGTTTCTTATAGGCAATTCCTAGAGTACATTTAAATAAGTAGAATTTAATTGGAAAGGAGAGGAAGAGGACGAGATTCTATCATCTTGTCTCCTACCCTCCCCCAACAACTCGTACTTCTTTCAAACTCCCGAACTATTTTTGTCTAGGATATCACAATCCTTCCAGTTTCATCTCAGTCATCCTCAATTCCTCGCTCTCCCCATACCCCACATATAATCAGTTCCGAGATCATGCTGCCTCATTTTTGTCTGCCGCTAGCTAGAATAGTGGATAGATCACTGGATCTGGAGTCAGGATAGACCCGAGTTCAAATCTAACCTCAGGCATTTACCAGCTGTGTGGCCTGCCTCAGTTTCCTCATCTGTAATATGGGGATAATAATAGCACCCACCTCCCAGGGTTCTTGTAGAGAAGCCTGATTGGCAGCTAAACAAACATTAGTTGTTAATTATTTCCCTATCAACAATAATTTGAGCAGCACGTGCTGCCAGTTTACTCAAAAAGGTAGCATTCATATAGTGTTTTAAAGCTTGCAAAGCACTGTGCAAATATTAACTCTAGGTGCTATTTTTATTTCTATTTTACAGATGAGGAAATTGAGGCAGACAAGTTAAGGGACTTGCCCAGGAACACACAGCTAGTAAATTGCCCGAGTCCGAATTTAAATTCAGGTCTTCCTGTCTGTAGGTTCAATGGTCTATCCATCGCTTCCACCTTGCTGTCTTTTTTTTTTTTTTTAGCGCGGCAATTGGGGTTAAGTGACTTGCCCAGGGTCACACAGCTAGTAAGTGTTAAGTTTCTGAGGCCAAATTTGAACTCAGGTACTCCTGACTCCAGGGCCGGTGCTCTACCCACTGCGCCACCTAGCTGCCCCTTCCACCTCGCTGTCTTAAACTCTTCAGCTAACCCTTATTGCTTTAAGTTTTGGAAAACGCTTTTAATACATTCTCTTCTTCGATCCTCACAACAACTTGACTAGGAAAGCACGACTGGTATCTCCTTTTTATACCTATTTCTTATTATCACTTATTCTTTTTAATCCCTATTTTACAGGTAAAGAAACTGAGGCGGAGAGGTTGGGTGCCTTGAAAGTATTAAGCGTTAAAGGCGGGATTCCCATTCGGGTCTCCCAATCTCCAAGTCTCAGGTGGTAGCGTCGGGGGGCGGAACCCCGGGCAGGGCGGAACTTCAAGAGTACAGGAAGCAGCATCCGGAAGTAGCGGCGAGAATGAACAGCTTGAGGGGCGGGGCTTCGCTTTCTCTCACCCCAGTCTCGAGCTTCGGCTTCAGTGGGGCAGCCTCGGCTTGTTTCGGCGGGACTCGGCTCTTATAACTCCTCCCCACCGTCTCGTCTTGCCGGAACTTCGCCATGGCTCAGAAGCCGCAGCTCCGCGGGATGACCAGCCTGCGCTTCAACCAGGACCAGAGTTGTTTCTGTTGTGCCATGGAGACGGGCGTCCGGATCTACAACGTGGAGCCCCTGATGGAGAAGGGCCACCTGGATCACGAGCAGGTGGGCAGCGTAGCGCTGGTGGAGATGCTCCACCGCTCCAACCTGCTGGCCATTGTGGGCGGCGGCGGCAGCCCCAAGTTCTCGGAGATCTCGGTGCTGGTGTGGGACGACGCCCGCGAGGGCCGAGACAGCCAGGACAAGCTGGTGCTCGAGTTCACCTTCACCAAGCCCGCCCTGGCCGTGCGCATGCGGCACGACAAGATCGTCATCGTCCTGCGGAACCGCATCTACGTCTACTCCTTCCCCAACGACCCGCAGAAGCTGTTCGAGTTCGACACCCGTGACAACCCCAAGGGCCTGTGCGATCTCTGCCCCAGCCTGGAGAAGCAGTTGCTGGTGTTCCCGGGCCACAAGTGCGGCAGCCTCCAGCTCGTGGACCTGGCCAGCACCAAGCCCGGCACGTCGTCGGCGCCCTTCACCATCAACGCGCACCAGAGCGAGGTGGCCTGTGTGTCCCTCAACCAGCCCGGCACCGTGGTGGCGTCCGCCTCGCAGAAGGGCACCCTCATCCGCCTCTTCGACACGCAGACCAAGGAGAAGCTGGTGGAGCTGAGGCGCGGCACCGACCCGGCCACCCTCTACTGCATCAACTTCAGCCACGACTCCTCCTTCCTCTGCGCCTCCAGTGACAAGGGCACCGTCCACGTCTTCGCTCTCAAAGACACCAGGCTCAACCGGAGATCCGCCCTGGCGCGGGTGGGCAAGGTGGGCCCCATGATCGGTCAGTACGTGGACTCGCAGTGGAGCCTGGCCAGCTTCACCGTCCCCGCCGAGTCAGCCTGCATCTGTGCTTTTGGCCGCAACACGTCCAAGAATGTCAACTCCGTCATTGCCATCTGCGTGGACGGCACTTTCCACAAGTACGTCTTCACCCCCGATGGGAACTGTAACAGGGAAGCCTTCGATGTGTACCTGGACATCTGCGACGACGATGACTTCTGAGAGACCAGGCCTCCCTCTCCTCCCCACCCCCCACCTCGCTGGGGGCCTTCTCTCTCATTCAGGTGAGGTGCAGGGTCCTTAATTTCTGAGAGTCCCCCTCCCCTATCTGCTCCATAGGACCTTTCAACTTTAGGAATAGAAAGGATCTCAGACGTAGCAGCCCAGCTCCCTCACTTTTCACTCGCTACAGAGAAGCCCCAGTCACAGTGCCTGGCACAAAGTAAGTGTTTACAAAATGCACTATCGTTTCATCTACCTATCCATACATCTGTTTATCTCTATAGCTATATTTATATTATCTATGTCTCTCTCAATAGTTCTACCTCTATATCTATTTCTATCTATAATCTCTATCTCTATTTCTGTCTCTGTAGTACTTTCTCGGACTCTGTCTTTCTATCACTATCTACACATATTTCTGTCTATCCATCTATCTACTTGCCTTTCTTTCCATCAGTCACCAAACTAGGTTCAGAGATTCTGGAAGATGTGGGGGAGGGGAAATATAAGAGGATAGTAAATAAATCCATCAGTTAAAAAAGAAAAGGGATGTGGGAGAGGGCAAAGATGATTTTTCATCTTTTCAATTGAAAGTGTTTTCTTTTCCCCCTTGTGGGAAAGGTATGGGAGAGGGACACAATTGAAAAACACTGAGTAATTTCTTACTTGGGTCTAGTCAGGTTACTAGATGCTGAGAATGCAAAGGAAAAACAACAGGTTCTCAGCTCTCATGGTATTTATAATATCACTAGGGAAGGGGTGGGGTAACAAATGTGTTAAATAGGTTACAAAGGAAGATGTGACAACATTAAAGACTATATCCTTTTTCAAATCTCAAAACATCTTGTTTAGACTTCTCATTTGTTCTAATTTGTACTTTCTAATTTGCCTTATAGTTTTTTATGTGTCTTATCTTTCTTGTAGATTGTAAACTCCTTGAGGACAAGAATTGAATGGTTTAATAAATATTTGCTTTATTTTCCTTTTAGTGTTAACTTGTATCCCCACAGTTCTTAAGTTAATAGGATACAGGCAATTGGCAACAGGATTACACTTTTAAAATTACTTAATTATCTAAAAGGAAACTAAGCAGTATGGGTATTCCCATCATCACTGTAGATAGTCTTTCGCATCTTCTGGATCCCCTGTAATTCATTTGGTTTCCCTTATAATTCGATGTACTCTATTTTTTGTATATAAAAACATTATTCTAAGATGAGGTCTGTAGACTTCACCATGCTGTCAAAGGGGTCTATAACCCCCCCAAAAGGTTAAGAACCCATTTATAAAATTTTATAGGCATATATACAGTTCATCATAGGTATCAGCCCAGTGCCCAGGGTATATTCATCTTTTATCTTCTTACTGCATGACTGATCCACTTCCTTTTTTGATCAGGTATTTCCTGGATGATATCCTTACACAACTTCTTACATACAGGTAGGTCATTGTTGGAAAAGTATTTTGGCCTACTTGTACACACAATGCAGCTCTCCATTGCCTTTTAGTTAACCTGCAATTTTGATTTGCCGGACATTGTGGTATTCCAGCATTCACAGCCATACCAAACATCATCACCATGTTTTTGAAAGCTGGGATTTTGTGTCAAGGAGCAGCATGGTATCATTATAAGGACTGGAATTTTTCAAGTGCAATGCAGCTTGCTCTCTTGCAACTATTCAATTCTGAGCCCAATACATTGACCACCTACAGACTGGCCAGTGAACTGCATATCATAATCTGGACAATAGGACTTTTTGATGCCTTTGTTTTTTCCTGTACTCTTGTTTAAGTAATCATGGATCTCATTGAGGAGGCTCTGTAATAAATTGGGACTTGATACAATTAGCATGATGTTATCCAAAAAGGAGCATCGGGCGCACCTAATCCTAAAACATCCCAGCGGCTTCCACATGGATCCTCTACAGAACATCCTTCATGACAGTGGCATACACCTTTAGCAAGCATACTGTTTTATGTTTCACTTGACATTAATAGTCAGAGGGTTATTGAACAGTTATCTGTGTTTGCATTTAACGTATCAGATCTTCTATGATCTTAACATACACATGAAAAACTCCTTGGTGGAGGGGGCCTTTAAAGGTTGTGTTTTGCCTTTTTTTTTTTTTTTGTAATCAGCAAACAATAAATACAATGAGATCTTATACTCTTTGTACCTTTCAGTTAATCATGTGACTAAAATGTGAGATTTTCTAAATGAGAAAGTAGTTATGTAGATTGGTAGTTACTATCTCTTGTTTACTTTATGGGGGGTAGTTTTACTGCCAATGATTTCTTCTTCTCTTTTAATATCTTTTTGTCCTGAAATAACTTGTAAAATTATCTTTCAATGCTTTCAAGATTATATCACTTTCATCAAAGATTGGATCTGGACCTCTTGGACCTAGCCAGTCTTCTTGACTTGATCTTCTTACATTCTAGTACTGCTTCCTCTTATAGTATTGGGAACTCAGGAATTAGAGTCCAAATGTAGTAGTAGAGGTTCCACTGTCATTGATGATAAAAATAGATCATTACAAAAATACTGACATATATTCTGTTTTCTGTTATTTTCCTGCCAGTTTCATCTTTAATAATCTGAGGATACCATTTATTTGGGTCTTTTGACAAACTTTTTGTAAACTTGAGCTTGTTTCCAATGCTTTTTTTTTGTTTTGCCATTTTGTAAGGTGGTATTGACCATAATTTTTTTTGCCACTTTTAATGCTTTTCCATTTTATTGAAAAAACTTTTTACTGAAACATTGTTTTTAAATCACCTTCATTTCCAAATATACCTCCCCTTTTTTCTATCTAGCAAGTAATCCCCTTTTTTGGGGGGTTGGGGGAGGGCAATGAGGGTTAAGTGACTTGCCAAGGTCACACAGCTAGTGTCTGAGGTCAAATTTGAACTCAGGTCCTCCTGAATCCAGGGCCAGTGCTTTATCCACTGCACCACCTAGCTGCCCCCAGTAATCCGTTTTAATACAGATTTTAAAAAGAAAAACAATTCAACAAAAGAAACCAATGCTTTAACCAAATCTGAAGCATATGTAATATTCTATACCTGTCACATATGGAGGATTATTTTGTTGATTTTCCTTGGGACTAAACTTATTTATTGTAATTACATAACATTCAGATTTAAAAAAAAAATCTTTGTCAGAAAAAAAATATCAATAGCGTACTCTTCATTGAGTCACCAATCTTCCAGAAACAATTTTATTTAAGGTTAATCTCATTCCAAGCCATTTTTGATGTAGAGAGATGTCCAAAATGACAGTTTCCCGACGCTCTAAAGATATGTTTGCCCAAGGCTAATTTAGGTAACATTTAAAGTAATGGTTCTCAAACCATTTGGTCTCTGGACTGTTTATACTCCTTAGAATTGAGGACCATAAAGAGCTTTTGTTTATGTGGGTTATATCTGTCATTATTTACCATGTTAGAAATTAACAGTAATAATTTTTAATTCATTTAAAAAACATGTTAACATAAATAACATTTTATGAGAAATAACTATTTTCCTAAAAAGTGAAAAGTGGCATTGTTTTACATAATTTTGCAAATCTCTTTATTTCTAGTTTAATAGAAGACAGATTCTCATCTGCTTCTGCATTCCATCAATTATGTTTTTTTTTTTAGTTGAAGTAAATGGAGAATCATGCTTTATACATGTACTTAGAAAGGGAAGGTGTATTTTAATAAGCAAATAACATCTTAGTTTTAGTATGAAAAGTAGTTTTGACCTTTTGTATCCCCTGAAATATTCTATGGGGACCCTCCCTCAGACCACACTGAGAACCTTTGATTTAGAGGAACCCAGGAAAGAAAATAAAAATATGTGACAATACAATTCTGGGTTAACATTCTGAAGAGTTGAACAACTATATCTCTAAGTCCTCTAGAAGACTCTCCCAGGGGAATCAGTGGTTCTTCCCACAGATATATATGGAAAGTCTCAACTAAATTGAAGATTTAAATGCTTTCCCCTACAGTATTACTGTGTTTCTACACTTTTCACATTGTTGTCATTGATATATTGTTTCCAGGTTCTACTTTCTTTCCTTCGTGTTTGACTAAATCTTACAGTGCTTCTTCATTTGTTTCTTACCACAGTAATTCATGTTCAGTTTGTTTAGATATTCAACTAGTGGTCATTCACTTTATTTCTGGTTCTTTGTAACCACAAAAAGTGTTGCAATGAATATTTTAGTATATTTTTGGTAGCTAAGTGACACAGTGGAAGGAGTGATAGACATGGAGTGAAGAAGACCTGAGTTCAATTTCTGTCTCATATTCTCATTCACTATGTGACCTTGGGCAAGTCACAATATTTATAAAACACTTAGTAATTGATACAAAGTAGGAACTTTATAAAAGCTAGCTATTATTATTATTTTTTTTTTGTGGGGCAATGGGGGTTAAGTGACTCGCCCAGGGTCACACAGTTAGTGTCAAGTGTCTGAGGCTGGATTTGAACTCAGGTACTCCTGAATCCAGGGCTGGTACTTTATCCACTGCGCCACCTAGCTGCCCCTACTAGCTATTATTATTACAGGACTTTTCTATATTCCTTTGGGTATATGACAAATTCTGAGCTAAAAACATGTGAAAACATGGACATTTTGGTCATTTTTTAGCATAATTCCACATTACTTTGCAGAATGGTTGGACTAATCCACAGTTTTACCAAAAGTGTATTAATGTACTAGTCTTTACATGCCCTAGTGACTATTTCTATCATTTGTCATCTTTGCCAATTTTCTAGATGTGAGGGAAAACTTCAGAGCTCTTTTGATTTGTATTTCTCTGATTATTAGTAATTTGGCTATTAATAGTTTTCAATTCTTTTGAGAAATGTTTGTGTATTGAGGAATGGCTTTTGGTCCTCCATAGTGCTTTAAAAAATGCATTAATATTTAGTGTAATAGGTTGGTTGCCATGTTTTCTGCTCAGCATAGTGATCAAGAAACTAGTTAAGGTGGTTTCTGAGCCCCCTTGGCCTCTACATTCTGACAACTGTTTTTTGTTGTTGAAACTTCCATAGAAAAAAAGGTGTTAATGTTAATATCTCTGCTTCTTGCATTTCCCATTTTGGGGACATCGACTCATATTTTTTGATGAAGCTGTTGTAATTGTGAGCAGTATCTTATTTTTTTTTTCTTTTCTTATCAGGCAGGGCCCTCCTACATACAAGGATCCTTTGAAATCCAGCCCAGGTTCAAATCACTTTCTGGGTTAGTATCCACTCAAAGCTCATGAACCCCACCAGTGTTTCCTTTTACAAGCCAGCTGGGAAGTAATATTATTTCCAAGCAAAATAACACTTAATTAGAATAATGAGATACATAAGATGTTTTCCAAATATTTTTTAGGCCCCCAAACCTCAAAAAATAAATTATGCATCAGTTTTAGAATACTTAACACTAAATCCACAAGATAAATAAGGCAGAAACTATGTACAAGGTAAAAACCTCATGAAATAAGATCAAAGAACTCAATTACTTAGAGTACTCAATGAAACTACCCCAAATCACTTTGGGTAGTCTCATAGGCTTATGTTTTAGGTTCTCTGATGGTAATTCTTCCCTCCACTGTAGTGACTCAGTTGAACCTCTGTTTATCCCTCAAGAAGAGGCAGCCACTGATTCAGCTTAGCTACACACACACACACAACACAAAGGAAAGGAAGAACTGGAGGTGGGGAGTAGACTGGGTAAGAGCAGCAAAGATGACAAGGAAAATGACAAATATTAGAGGGACTGGTGGAAAATAAACACATTAATGCACTGTTAGAGCTGTGAGTTGGTATGGCAATTTTGGAAAGCAATTTAGAACTATGTATGCCCCAAAGTCATGAAACTGGACCTTTGACCTAGTGATACCACTACTATGCCTATACCCTAAAGAGACCAAAGAAAAAAGAAGATACAAAAATAATTATACCAGCTCTTTTTTTTTTTTTAAGTGGCAAAGAACTAGAAACTTTGAGGGCAAGGGGCACCCATTAATTGGGTAACAGCTGAACAAAATATGGCATACGAATATAATAGGGTATTATTGCACCATAAGAAATAACCAAAGGATGGTTTCAGAGAAACCTGGGAAAATTTGTATGAACACATTTAGAGGGGAGTGAACAGAAGTCAATAAGCCAATTGGTCAACAAGTATTTATTGGTATTTTCCAGGCACTGTGTGAAGTGCTAAGGATACCAAGAAAAGCAAAACCAGTCAACCTTCAAAAAGTTGACAATTTAATATAAAAGACAACATACAAACAACTATGTACAAACTAGACTGATACAGGATAAACTGGAGGTAATCTCAGGGAATTTGCCAGTATTAAAGAGGACCAGGAAAGGTTTCTGGCAGAAGGTGGATTTTTAGCTGAAGCTCCAAGGAAGCCAGGGAAGGCAGGAGTCAGAGCTGAGTAGGGAGAGCATTTCTGCCTTGGGGGATAGCCAATGAAAATGCCCAGAGTTGGGAGGGATGTCTTGCTTGAGCAACAGTAAGGATACCAGTAGATACATAGAGTATGTAGAGGAGTAAAGTGCACTGGAAAAGTAGGAAGGTGTCGGATTATAAAGGGCTTTAAAAGCCAAATAGGAGATTTGTATTTGATCCTGGAGTTAATGGGGAACCACTGGAATTTATTGGGGGCAAAGTGGAGGAGATATACTGAAACCTGTGCTTTAGGAAGATCATTGTGATACTGAGTGACTAGGAGAACAATTATATAGGAATAACAACATTGTATAAACAAACTACTTTAAAAAGACTTAACTAATAACAAAATGATCAACCATGATTCCCAAGTACCAATGAAATAGAATATTATCCACTTCCTAAAAAGAGGTGTCAGTATTCAGAATAAGGGGAATGGTGAGAACAAGCATTTAAAGTTGAGGGAACTGAGGCAGACTGAAGTTAAGTGACTTGCCTAGATTAACACAGGTAGTAAGTGTCTTAAGTATCTGAGGTGGGATTTTGAACTCAAGTCTTCTTGACTTAAGGCCCAGCACTCTAGCCATGGCATCAGTGAGGTGCCTTTAAATCAGATATATTTTTTGGACATGGCCAATGGTGGGAATTTGTTTTGCTTGGCTATACATATTTGATACAAAGGGATTTTTTTTCCCTTCAGCAGAACTGGAGAGGTAGGAAGGAGAGAAAATAAATGCCTCTTAATTGAAAGTAAAATATAAGTTTAAAAAACAAACCCAGAAAAGACAAGAAAAAAAAAAAGACAGATGTGGTGGCAGATTCAGGCAACAAAAAGCATAGGGCAGAGCAGCAGGCTAAAAGGAAAGCTGTTCTGCATGAGGAAAAGGGAACTGGAAACCCAGCAAAGGCAAGAACTCTGTTCCCAGAGTTAACTCTACACACCCCCAAATACGGAGGCAACTGAGATATCCGTGGAGCAGTGGCAGGAGGAAGAGTGAAACTAGAGATGAATGTGAGTAAAAGAGAAAGGCTTCAAGACCGAATGACTAAGGGAGAAAGTCTAAATGAAACCCAGTTCACAAATAAGCAAACCTAGAGACTCAGAAGGCAAAATGAGCAGAAATTCACAATAGATGCCAGAATACTACAAGCAAGTGTTATATGCTATGATGGAAGCTGAACCAAATTTCCTGATCAAAAAGACATATGGAACAATAGCAAGAAACCCCAGAATGGTTCAAAAAGGAAACTAAAAAAATTGGGAATAAAATTAAGTTAAAAATCATTGCTCTCAACATAAAATTGGAAAGAAAAAAAAGCCAGTGGAGTACAGAACTTAGAAAATAATAATGGAAAATATGGGACATTGCACTATTAGACCCAATTGATTTGTTGCTTAATTTAGCAGAACTTTCCCCCCCTCTTTGTTACAGGTGATGACATTCTGGGCAGGGGAAAGGGAAGGAAAATACTTGAAAACAAAAGTGATGTCACAAACAAAAATTCAGTTTTTTAAAAAGAAAAGAATAAAGATATGATGGAGATTCTCACCAAAGTAGTAAAGGCTCTGAATGGAAAAAAGAAAAATTTAAAACACAAAATACAGAAACAAAAGAAATTTTCACAGAAGAGAATCAAGAACATAAAAACATTGAAAGAACACATGAACTCTGGATACACAGAGATGATTTAAAGTTCACGTCTTCCAGAAGAATATAACATAAAAAATCTTTAATGCCAATACTACAGTAAATAATTCAAGAAATTTATCTGAAACAGTATAATAAAATGACAACACTACCTTAATGTATTCAGTGCTGTACCAAACAAACTACTTATGGATTATTTTGTAGAGCTAGAAAAAAGTGGGAAAAGAACTATACTACAAATCTATAATTATTAAAATGATCTGATACTGGTTAACTGGTGGAACCTATTAGGTTCACAGCATAGAGAAGCAAACATGGTAGTGTATTTGACAAAACCCTCAAACCTCAGTTACTATAGTAAGGATACCATAACTGACAAAAATGGATGGGAAAACTAGAAAGCAGTTTGACAGGAATTAGGCAGAAGGCAACTTCTATATATAAAGATAAATTCCCAATGGGTATGTATATAAAGGATCACATCATTAGAAACAAAAATAGAGGATCAAGAAAGAAATCACCTTTCAGATCTATGGATAGTGGGAAATTAAGAGGATCATGGAAGATAAACAATTTTGATTATATAAACTTGTACAAACAAATGTTAAAATTAGAAGGCATGAGAAAAAATAATTTTTGTTGCAAGTTTCTCTGATAAAGGTCTCATATCCAAGATATAAAAGGAACTGATTTAAATTTAAAAGACTAAGAATCATTCTTAAAGAGATCATAGGTCAAAAGATGTGAGCAAGCAGTTTTCAAAGGAAGAAATCTAAGATATTCACAACCATATGAAAAATACTCCAATAATAGCTAGAGAAATGTAAATTAAAGCAACTTTGAGGTTCTACTTTACACCCACCAAATTGTCAAAGAAGACTCAAGAAAATGACATGTTGGAGGGGCTGTGGGAATACATGCATACTAGTGTGCTTTTGGTAGGACTGAGATAATAAATCCAGCCAATTTGGAAAATGTTTTAGAACAATGCCTAAAAGTTGCTAAACTGTCCATACTTTGACTCAGCATTACCACTACTAGACCTGTACTCCAAAGTTAGATCAAAGAAAGACTTATAAGTGCAAAATTTTTTTACAAAACAACCCTAGAAACTAAGGGCTTCTACTGGGAGAATCCATAAACATTATTGTATAAGTAACAAAATGGACAATTTCATAGGAAACTGGGAAGACTTATGAATGGAAACAATAAAAAGATTGGGACTAGAAGTTTATACAATGACAACATTATAGATAAAAATAACTTTGAAAGGCTTTAGAACTCTGATCAATGTAAAAATAAATAAACCATGAATCCAGAGGACCCAAAATGGAACATGACACCCCGCCCTGCCAAAGGACTGATGGACTTAAAATGCAAAGTGAGACATACACATTTGGACAAGAGCAATGTGGGAATTTGTTTTCCTGGGCTATGCATATTTGTTATAAAGATTTTATTTATTTTTTAATTGTTCATTGGGGGAGTGAAGTAGTGGGAAGGAGAAATAAGTGTAAAAAATAAATTTTAAAAAAGAAAACTATGTGACTTTTGAATAAAATGGCGAAACTGATTGAATGAATACACAGATTACCTGCCAAAAAAAGCAACAGCCTACTCTTCAAAATGCAGTTAAACTTTGAAATTTCTAATAGAAACACATTTTGCAAGGAGCCAAGAGAATGTCATTTATTAAGGCTTTGTAATTCAAATAAAACATGAGAAATAAAAGAACAGAATGAAGTAGTATATTCCAAAGAGGAAAAGGGCTTAAGCTACAACCCTAAAAAAAAAAAATGAAAAGCTTAGCCTAAGCATAAATGAAGAAAGGTATCCTTTGACAAAAGAGGTATTTGAGACATTATCTCCCATTTCTACCTACCCATCTAACCCACCCCACAAAGCCAGTAACAACCAAAATATTTGACTTAAACATGCTGAATAAGAGAAAAAAATCTACATAAGTATAATTATCAAGAAATGACGAAATTAATTTTCTCATTTTTAGGCTGTTTAAAAAACAAAATTAGAAATAAGAGGAATCATCAAGGGTCAATAAGAATCTTAGGGACTAATGATTTTAAGGGCATTTAAAGAATCAGGAGAAGGGAAAGAATAGTTAAATTAAATCCCATCATCCCCTTATAAAGGAACCAATATATTTTGTGCACAGGAAAGCAGTAGGAATTCATACTAACAGAAAAGGGAGATAAGAGAGTGAGGGAAGCTGGGAATGCTTTCCAACAAAGTCCAAATATCAAAAGTAAAGAGAATTAAAGAGTTCTACTGAAGAACACTCCCATGCAGAGTGTGTGTGTGTGTGTGTAAAATTTGAGAGCAATTTATATTTGGAGACGCAGCATTGTATGATTGTATTGCTTAGGATTGTTTCCCTAGGAAAAAGGGGTGTGTGTGTGTGTGTGTGTGTGTGATATATGAACCTGAAAAGGCAGCCAGCATCCAGAGTGGCAGGAGGGACAGAATAACTTGGCCTTAATAGTGGAGTGTAATCAAGATAAGGATGTGATAGGACTGATCCTAATGAATTGAGACATAGTTATACCTGTATCACACAGTCCTGCTTTCATGTGTTGATTATTACCAAGTGTAAGGCATGGCAGAAAATAAGAATGGGGTAAGATTTACAGATTCATGAAGATAGAAATATGAAAAATGAGGAAGTTCAAATTTAGTGCTTCACAAAACTTTTCATAAAGTACTCAGAAAAAGGAACTAGTAAGGTAATAACCCATGAATTAGAAAATAGGATTCAGAATAAACTAAAAGGGAAAAAAACAAAAACAAAGGAAAACTTAGAAGAGTGTACCAGAAAAATGTTACTTAAAATAAGAAATTGAAGAGGAGGAGGAAAAGATGGAAGGTTTTTGAACCACATACTTAACTGAGTGGGGAACAAAAAGTTTAAAGCAGGGGGGTGGGAGAAAAAAAAAGAAATTGTGAAAAATTAAATTCAAGAAATGTGGGATAAGGCAGGTGGTGTCTCCTTTTTGAAAACCAATGGCATCATGACATAATAGGCAGGTGATGTCTTGACTTGCTTTAGGGTTTAAGTGAGGGAAAGTCTTCAACTTCACACTCTTCCTGAGTCATTGAAGTCTAGTGACAGGATAAAAGTAAAGACAACTGGAGATGGCCCAGGATGCAGTAAATGACTGACCAAGTTCTAAGTGCTCCATAGCACCTGTTTCAGCTGCCTTCATGGCTGTTGGAACAAATTCCCAATTGTCCATTCTGCCAAGTATTCACAAGCTGGGGAGATATTCCCCACTAACTGATGAGTTTTGAGACCTGTGTCACCATCAGCCTGATTTAGCTGTTCTCCCAAGATGACATTATTGGGGTGGGGCCACTGTACATGCTTCTTGGAGCCACAGGTGAGAGTTGGTTGACAGGTGGACACCAAAGGTAGATAAGCAGCCCTAAAAAGGGCTGGTCAAGCCTTCACACTAGAGGTGCTAGTCCTCCCTAAGCACTCCATACACCTCAGTAAGGTAGGTAAACCCAGAATAGAGGAAGAAGCAGTGGAATAGACCCCAATCAGATCAGTATATACAATACTAATCCCTGTGACAAAGTACTGACTTAGAAGGGAGAATGAGAATAAAAATCAATACAAATAAACAGAAGACAATAAGCCTTTACAATCATTACTTATCCAGTAAAATTATGGAGAATACCAGAATGGATAAGAAAAACAACAAGTTACTATGTACTGTACAAGAAACACATCTAAAAATACAGGGGTGTGTGTATGTGTGTGTGTGTGTGTATATATATATATATATATATATATATATATATATATATATATATATATATATGAAAGGAAAAATAAAAGATTGGAATGAAATTTACTACACATCAGGTTGTTTCTGAAAAGCAGGAATTCCAATCATGCTATCAGAAAGACAAAAATGAAAATTAACAATGTCAAAAGAGATGAGGAAAACTTCATTGTTTACACTGCATTACATGTTTAAAGGAAGCATAGACAACAAATCAAAACAAATAAACATGTACCACAATAGCATCACATCTAAATTCACAAAGGAATTACAGAAAGACTTAGAAATTCAATTATTGTGGGAAATTTGAATGTTTCTCTCTTAGAGCTAGATAAATCTAACAGTAAAATTAAAAGCAGCCTATAGAACTAAAAAAAAAAAACTTTGGTGAAATTAGATCTGTGAGATTTAAAATTGGATATAAGAGTATTAAACTCCCCTTTTAACTTTTCTCTTATATATCTCCCAGGCCAGTAAGAAAAGAAGCCTCTGAGCTTTAATCAGTGAAGGATTAGCTTTTATTGTTTGGGAATTAATTAGACAACAAACGGGTGATACCGATTAGGGAAATAGAACTACAAATGAATAATCTTAGATCTAAGCTTAGTCTATATTCTTTTTTTTTTTAAATCACTTTCTTTTTTTGGTATACTTCTTGCATTTATTTATTTATTTGTTTGTTTATATATTTATTTTTTGGTGAGGCAATTGGGGTTAAGTGACTTGCCCAGAGTCACACAGCTAGTAAGTGTTAAGTGTCTGAGGTTGGATTTGAACTCAGGTCCTCCTGACTCCAGGGCCAGTGCACTATCCACTGCGCCACCTAGGTGCCCCAGTCTATATTCTTTTATAAAATTCACCGGATCCCAAAACTGCCTGCCAGGCCGAGAACCAGAGCCAATCACCAAAGCATGCACCATCACCTCTTGAGAAGCCAGAGTGTCCAAGACAGAGAGTGAACTTCCGTTCCCACTCTCAGTTTTGAGTTGGCGTCCCGGAAGTACGGCGTGCTTGGCCACGCTCTCCGGGCAGCAGCAGGTGTACTGCCATTCGTGGTCTCCTCCCCAAAAGGGCAGTCCTTCAAAAGCCACTTCAGTAGCGTGCGCTCAACTCTCAAATGATTCAGCCAAAACTTCCGTTTTTTACCACATTCCCCCCTTTGTTTCATTTGAAAAATGAATGAGTTTGCTCAATGAAACAGCCAAAAATAATATCCTATGCTAGCTAATAATATGTTAATATCAATATAGAAAAGGGAGAGAGAAAAGTTTTGTCCAGAGGGGCAGTCCCTCATAAACGAGATGCTTTGACATTGGTCTTGCAGAGGGAGGGCCTCTGCAGAGAGTACATGTTACAGATGGTATATAATAACAGAAGGAGATAACAAAACAAAACTGTTCATATAAAGTCTCTGAGTTCTCTTGTCTTCTTGAAGTGGTAAGATGTCATCAGGAGGAAGCTGGATTCTGCTTTGGAAAACTGGGCTCTGGACTCTGGTCTGGAAAACTGGATTCTGGACTCTGGTCTGGAAAGCTGGATTCTGGACTCTGGTCTGGAAAGCTGGATTCTCTTAATTGTTTGAATTGCTGGATTTTTACTAAACCTTAGCATAGCATTGTCAACGATCAAATTAATAAATTCCATTACAGATCTAAAAGACAATCTTCTGAATGGGAAAATTAAAGAATTTATGTGATGCCTATTTCTCAGCATAGGGGCAGCTAGGTGGCACAGTGGATAGAGCACCAACACTGGAGTCAGGAGGACTTGAGTTCAAATCTGGCCTCAGACACTTGATACTTACTAGCTGTGTGACCTTGGACAAGTCACTTAACCCCCCATTGCCTCACTAAAAAAAAAAAAAAGATCCCATGCTATTTCTTGGCATCACATGTACCTTTACAAAAACATACTATGTACTTGGACATAGATCATAAATGGGTTTTTTAAAAGCAGAAATACTAAATTCATAGTTATAAACCAAAATGCAATAAAAATACTGATGAATTCAGGAAATATAAGCAAAAAGTACACTAGAAACAGTAATTATGAGGATGATAATGATGAGACAACATGATAAAATGTCTGGAATGAAGCTAATGAGTAAAACATTTTCTCTCTGTAAAGATACATTAATAAATTAGAAAAGGAGAAAACTAATGAACTGTGTATATTATTTTAAAATAGAACATAAGCTAATAAAACCAAAATAAGCATAAAATAGGAGATCTTGAAAATTAGAGGAGAAATAGACTAAATGAAAAAGAAAAAACAACACCCAAGAACTGGGAAATAAAATTGAGAACTAGTTCTTTGAAAAGACCCACAAAATCTATAAAACTTTACCTAATGTTACCAAAATAAAAAATAAGGTAAAATTACTACAAATAGTGAAGAAAAAATTTTAAAAATCATCAGAACCAAAACTTAGAACTTAAAGGAAATGGAAGACTTATTTATTTATAAAAATATAAAAGACCCATATTAACCAAAGATTACATAGACAACTTAATCACAAATAATGAAATTGAAGAAGCCACACAATAAAAATGACCAAAGAGAGATTGGGAAAAGGGGTAGAATCATGGTCCAGGAATATTTGTCTTTATGCTACACAAATTATTTTCAAACATTGAGAAAGAAAGCACTCTATAAAATTACTTTTATGAGACAAAGTTTGTAGACTAATATCATTAGTGAATATTCAAATTGTTGGAGTTGTGATTTGTTTAATTCTGGAAAACAATTAAAAATAACTTAAATGTTCATATCCTTTGACTTATATCCCTAAGAAAGTCAAAGACAGAAAAGTCCCATATACACTAAAATGTTCAAAGCAGCACTTTTTGTGGTAGAACTAAAAACAAAGCATACCTATAAGTCAGAGAATAGCTAAACAAATCATGATCCATGAATATAAAATTATTACTCAGAGACGCATGGGAAAACATAAACTGATACAAAATGAAGTGCACAATCAGGAAAACAATATACACAGTGACCACAAAAATGTAAAAGGAAAGGTTAAAAAACCAAACAAACAACGCTTTGTCATTATAATGACCAACAGTGGTCCTGGAAAAGAACTGAGAAAATGTACTTCCTCTTCTTCCAAGATGGAGGACTAGAGGTGTTGAATATTGTACATACCATCACATTTGATTGATGTGTTGCTAAATTTTGCTGGACTTCTTTTTTACTCACTTTAAGATCTTTGTTACAAGGGACAATTTGCTGGATAGAGGAGGCAGACAGGATGATTTTGATGTAAAGCAAAAGATCAATAAAAAGAAGAATTTTTTTTTTTTTAGTGAGGCAATTGGGGTTGTGACTTGCAACCCCAATTTGGGTCATGCAGCTAGTAAGTGTTAAGTGTTCTGAGGCTGGATTTGAACTCAGGTACTCCTGACTCCAGGGTCGGTACTCTATCCATTGCGCCATCTAGCTGCCCCAAAAGAAGAATTTTTAAAAATTTAAATAGTATCATAAGTAACAAGAAAGATTCTCCTTTACAGATGGGACAGTAGTTCCCAACCTTTTTTGCTTCCTTTCCCCCCTTGGCACCCTATTTAATATAAAAGGAAAATAAATTTGAGTTTACTGTGCATATGCATATAACAAAACACTAATTTTTCATTAAAAAAAACCCTCTGGTAAATAACAACATTTTTGTGTTGTTTGTTTCTCTAGAGAGCTGCTGATGCCCTTTAGTGATGCCATTAGGCTGTGGACTTCTTTCTCCACTGAACTGGGGTCTTCTGCTGCTGTGTTCTTTTTGTATCATGGCCTCTGATACTCCTTCCTGGCATCTCCACTGAGTTGCTCTATGCTGTCATCTGCTGGTTTCTACCTTGAACTGCAGCTGGATCTTAGCTTTTATTTCCTAGCCCTGGCACCATTACAGCTTTTAAAAAAAAAATTCTGGTTACTAGCTTGCCAGTTAATTAGAGGTGTCCATAAGTATTTAAGACTTTCTTTTGAACTGAGTTTCTCTAGTGCTATCATCTTATTTGGGTTATGGAGATTTTCTTTTAATTTCTATCATACACCTGATTGCCAGGCTAGGTTACTGAAAATCATCATGGGAGCTCTTCATAGCAAACTGTAAAGGGTCTCTTTGGTGGGAACTGTGTTGAGAAGATTGCTTTCAATACCCACCATAACCTTAGCTGAACCTGAGAATGTCAGGAATAAAACTGAAAGGGGCTGGGTGGAGCTGGTCCTACTTTGTCCTACTTTTCAAACAAATTGCTTCACTTCCTGCATTATAAATTGATGTTGATTTTGACCTGTGCTTTAATTAGTTGTTGATATGATTGCATTAAGACAACTGACATGACTCCCACTTTAATAACTAGTCATTTCCTGTCCACTAAGAAAATAATAATCATAAGTCACATTTAAATAAGGCAAAGTGTTTTCCTCACAATAATCCTGTGAGGTGTGTAGTTCTAACTGTCCCCATTTTAGAAGTGAGAGAACTGAATTTCTAAGATTTTAACTCACTTGCCTATGTTCATCTAGAAAATCTCTGCAGTGGGCTTTGAAACAAAGTCTTCAAATTTAGAATCCGGCACCAAAACACAGTAGGGGTGTGTGTGTGTGTGTGTGTGTGTGTGTGTGTGTGTGTGTGTGTGTGTGTGTGAAGTTAGGTCAGAATTCATCTAATTTACCCTTTTCCAAAGCATAAATCCTATCTATAAGATATTTGAAAAGTGATTCTTTAGCCTTTGTTTGAACATCTCCAGTGAGGGAGAACTTACTACCTCGCAGTTATAATAATAATTCATGCATATTTAGAGTTTTAGTTTACAAACCTCTCTCCTCACAACAACCCTGGTAGGTAGTATGTAGTACTAATGTAATTGTCCTCATTTTACAGAAGTGGAAACTGAAGCTCTGTGAAATCAAGTTACTCATTAGTAATGGCAAAACCAGGGCTTGAATACACAGATAGCTAAAATTAGATGACAAAACCAGGATCCATAATGATAGTAAAATTGTATCAGAAGGCATTAACTAATAGAGATAAAGGTAAAAGGCTATATCTGGGTTCAATAAATCAACTTCACAAGTTTAAGGTGGAGAGTTGTGTCTAGATAGATACTTCTTTTGAAAGGTGTATAAGGGTTATAAATCAAATACATAGAAAAAACACTGAAGAGAAAAACCTATGAGTGTGATTACATAAATGGAAAGAGATTTGGGACAATAAAAGTACTGTATTTTTTTAAATTGGGAAAAATATTTACAATAAATATATTGAATAACAGCCATAATCCCAAATATATATAGAACCAGTGCATGTTAATAAAAATATACTTGCCCCAATGGAGCTATAGTCAAAGGACAGGAACAGATAATTTAGGAATGATTACAGTATCAGATTTAGAGCTTGAAAGGATCTTCAAGTTCATCTAGTCCAACCCCATAATTTTAACTATCAGCGACCATATAAAAAGATGCTCAAATGTCCTAATAAACAAAAATGCAAATCAAGACAACCTTAAGATACTACCTTTCCAGAATGACAAAAATAGAAGAAAAAATATTAGATCCAATACTGATAGGGCTAGAGCCAAATAGGAACTCTCATACATTGGTGGTGGTACTATTGATTGGTGCAAACACTTCTAGAAAGCAACATAATATTATGCAATAAGAGTCACATCATTGAATATATATTTTCCTTCAATATTTATGTGGCTAAGGCTTTATCTTACGATTATCATGGAAAGGAACAAAGGACCTATTTGTACAACAATACACATAGCCATTCTATTTGTAATAGATAAAAATCAGAAAAACCCATTTGTCTAATAATTATAAAGCAATTTAATAAAATATGGTATATTAATGTATTATATTAAGATACCACGTAATGTTAACTATCAGGCATCCAAAAAGATTAAAATACCTACATAAAGTGATTAAAAACAAAATCAACAAAACTACAATTATATGTACATTGAGTTTAGCTATAGACTTAGCACCTGGAGCACTATCCCTCCCTATTGTCTATAGAACTCCTAGAAAAACTCCCCCCCCTCCCCAAGGTACTCTGTTGACCCATATCCACTCAAAACCAGATTTTACTAGTCCCCCACCAATAGTGCCTATTGAAAGTAAAGGTATTTCATGAAATAACAAGAAATAGCAATAGAACACCTCTAATCATAAACCTGAGGCAAACATTACCAGAATTACACACACTATCAAGGGGAAGAACACTCACTCACATCCCTTACATGTGAGGAACACCACACATAGGAAATCTGTGTGGCTTGGCAGACACAGAATCCATAGGGTCACAAATATAAAGCTGGAGGGGACTTTGGCACAGTGGACAGTGTACTGGGAAAGACTCCTCTTCCTGAGTTCAAATCTAACCTTCAACACTTGCTAGCTGTGGAATCCTGGGCAAGTCACTTAACCCTGTCTGCCTCCATTTTCTCATCTGTAAAATGAGCTGGAGAAGGAAACTGCAAACCACTCAGTATCTTTGCCAAGAAAACTTCAAATGGGTCACAAAGAGTTGGAGATGATCCAACAACAACAAATTAGAATTAGAACAACAAATTAGAAATTAGAAGAAACATGACAGCTTTTTCCCCCCAAGTACAGTCCGTGCAGTGTGCTTGATATATTAAGAAACATTTTGAATATACTGCAAATTTTGAGTTATATACAGTGTCTTTTGTGAGAAGCAGCAAAAAATGCAGAAAATTGCACCACTTCACTATAATTCATAACCCTTCCAATGTCTACTTTCACAAGCTGTCAGTGACTATGTCCTTGGGTTATCCAAGGCCTTGGGCTGCTGCTCAGTCTGGCCTTGGTTCCCACCGGTGTACAGTTGGACAAAGTCTCTGGAAAGTTGGACAGACCTTGGGGCCAGAAACATCAACAGAAACTGAAGGTGTTAGAGGGGGATGCAGACCAGCCCTTCTCTGCCCACAGATTTTCTGTGTTGATATACAATAAACATGACTCTTCGCTATACCACTTTAAAAAATAAAATAGGGTAACTCAAAGATATAATCTTTATTATACAATATGAGAATGTGGGCCAAGAGGAAGACAGTGACCTTGCCCTCCTACCTTATTTTGTATTTGTTCAGATTTCATTCACAAGTTAAAACTCAAAGGATTTTCAGGTGTATTCAGGTTGTTAATCTGGGGGTTGATTGGAATTAAAGTGGATTTTCTATTCCTAAATCAGATAGAAGCTTGGAACAGCTTGTTGATTCTGCTATCTCAGGGTAAAACAGGAAACTAGAGGGAGCTAATATCTCAGGCTGAAGTTTGCAAACACAGCAAACACTAGCTAGTTAACCCTGAGGCAATAGTTGATCTCTCAGCTTCATTTTGCAAGCTTTAGATAGTTAACCTGCTCATCTTAAGTAAATGGCAATAATAAAGTTGATCCAGAAGGAAGACTTGAGTCATATCTAGGAGTTTTAAAAGACACCCACACAGCCTGCAAGAGGGCAGATTGAGAGGAAGAAGCAGAGTGACAATGTCCCCAGCCCTGAGTGTACTGAAAAATCTGAGTTGGAAAGCATCAATAGCACAGGGACAACAGGCCAAAGAAGAAACCAAAAGGAAAATAGATCTGGAGCAATGAAGGGAAAGACCAAAATAATCCACTGGCCACCTACAGGTGTCCTAGAACGAGGGCTTAGTAGTATTCACCTCTTCTAGGACTAAAGGGAAAAAAAATTGTGTGTGCTCTTTCCCCAATTTCCTTGTATCTGTTCAGTAACAGATACTATAATATAGTATGATACAATGTGCTTTGTTATCTTCTTCAAGATTATCCTGATGTTGCTACAAATAAAGAGAGGCCAGAGGGTTAGATATAGATACCCAAAAATTTAGATTAGGGAAGAGAACCAAACCTCTGTCTGGATTTTAGGAATTCTCCTAACTGGGCTCTGAGCTATTGTGGTTGTACTAATAAGTGTTTTGTCTGATATAAATTCCATAAAACTGCAGAGAAAGGGATGCTCATATACCTGAGGGCCATTATGTTGCTCCCCTAGGCAACATCGTTATCTGTTTGTGGCTCACTAATCTCGACTGGGAGAAGAGGGTGGTGACTAAAAAGATCATACCCTAAACCAGGGCTTTTTTCCACTTTTTCCACTCATGACCTAAGAAATTTTTACACAACCCCGGGTATATAGGTATATAAAATAGGTATGTATAGCCTTTTACCATTGCCAGATTTTTTGCAACCCACAGTTTAAGAAGCTTTGCCCTAAACTACCCTCCAGGGAAAAGATAGGCTTGTGCGGGGAAGGATTTAGCTCTACCTCTATTTCTTAGGTAGGAGAACAACAGCCAATCAAGACATTTTTTTCAGTCTCGTCTGATTCTTTGTGACTCTATTTGGGGTTTTCTTGGCAGACGCTGGAGTGGTTTGCCATTTCTTTCTTTGCCAGTTCATTTTACAGATGAAGAAACTGAGGCAAATAGAGTTAAGTGACTTGCCCAAAGTCACACAGCCAGTAAGTGTCTGAGATAGGATTTGAACTCAGGTTTTCACAACTCCAGGGTAGCTAGGTGGCATAGTGGACTGGACTTGTAATCAGAAACACTCAATTATGAACAAACAATTGATTATTTACAATTTATCTTAGCTTCCTTGATTCCTTCAAGTCCCAGCTAAAATCCTACCTTCTTTAGGATTTTCCTGATTCCTGCTTTTCTGGCAGGGCAATGAGGGTTAAGTGACTTACCCAGGGTCACACAGCTAGTTAAGTGTCAAGTGTCTGAGGCTGGACTTGAACTCAGGTGCTCCTGAATCCAGGGCTTGTGCTTTATCCACTACGCCACCTAGCTGCCCCCTGATTCCTTTTTTTTTTTTTTTTAGTGAGGCAATTGGGGTTAAGTGACTTGCCCAGGGTCACACAGCTAGTAAGTGTTAAGTGTCTGAGGTCGGATTTGAACTCAGGTACTCCTGACTCCAGGGCCGGTGCTCTATCCACTGTGCCACCTAGCTGCCCCCGCCCCCCACCCCGATTCCTTTTTAAAAATGTTTTTAGTGATATTTTTGCATCACAGTTCTTCCCAGTGTTCTGTCCCCTCTCAGAGAACCATCTTATGTAACAGTATTTTTTAAGACAAAAAAGAAAAGAGAAAAAACTCAGCACAAACAATCCCAATTGAATGTTAGTAGCTTCCCTCACTTTGACAGGATTACTAAACTGCTAGGTAAGGAGAATGTTATATAGTTTACCTAGCTTTTTTTTAGCAAAACATTTCTTAAAATATCTTGTTACAGTCTTCTGAAAAAAAAAATAGAGATGCAAACTAGACGACCATACAATTAGAGGATTTGGTACTGAACTAAAGGGCTTACTTTGTAGTTGCTGGTGGTTCAATGTCACCTTGGCAGGAGATCTTAAGGGGAGTGCCCTCAGAATGTAGGCTTGGTAAGGTGTGGTATAACATTTTTATCACCGACTTTGATAAAGACCATACTTATCAGATTTCCAGATGACCCCAAAACCAGGAAGGTTAGCTATATACCGAATGACTCCAAAAAGGATTTTGGCTGCATTAGAATGAATCAGCTATGAAATGATCACAGTACCCTAATGAAATAATAGATCTAGAACTGGAAAGGACCTCAGAGGACAGTTAGTCCAACCCCCTCAATGTCTTCTGGGTTCAAAAGATCAGCTTCACAGGTGCAAAATAAAAGAGTCATGGTAAGACAGCAATTTGATTCAGCTTTTAGAGGACTGCAACCTTAACATGAGTCAACAATGTGGTATGGCAGCCAAAAAAAAAAAAAAGCCAGATTCTCTTGATCTGAGGGGAGTCTCAATTCCAGGAACAAGGTGATGACAGACCCTCTGTTCTCTGCCCTGGTTAGACCACTTCTAGAATATTGGATGTAATTTTAGGAACCACCGATTATGAAGAACATTGATAAACTAGAGGACAGACTGAAGAGTGCAAACAGGAGTGAAGTATCTTGAATTCAGGTAACTTGAGGATGAACAGGGGATATGCTTTCCTAAGAAGAAAGACTTAGGAGAAGATGTAGCTGTCTTCAGACATTTGGAGGATCACTATGAGGCTGTTAGGTGGTACAGTAGATGGAAGGCTGGACTTGGAATCAGGAAGACATAAGTTTAAATACTGACCTGGGCATTCGCTAGCCTCATTACCCTAGGTAAGGCACTTTACCACTATCTTTTTCAATTTTGTGCTAAGGTGGAATTTGTAAATAGGCAAATTTAGGCTTGATGTCAGAAATAACAACAACAACTTTAACAATTAGAGGTAGCAAAAAAGTACAACTTGAGGTATTGGTTTCCTCATTGTTGGAGGTCTTCAAGCAGCAAAGAGATGACCATTTGTCAGTTATATAATAGTATATCAATTATAGAAGAGGTGATTTCATTTGGTTGTCATTTGGAGAAGGTGTCCCCTTCTAAATTCTCAGAACAAAAGTAACTAGGTAGCACAGTGCACAGACTTCTGGACTTTGGGTCAGGAAGAACTGAATTAAAATCCAACACTTTGCTGTGTGATCCTGGGCTAGTCATTTAAATCTCTGTCTGCCTCAGTTTCCTCAACTGTAAAATGGGGATAATGACAGCACCTACCTCCCAGGTTTTTTGTGAGGAACAAATGAGATATTTTGCATACTGCTTAGCACATGCTAGACCTTTAATAAATACTTGTTGCCTTCCTTTCTTCACATTCTTTGGTTATCACTATCAACAACAGCAGCATGCTGAAGCATTGTGAATTATGGTTTTGAGTGGGTCCCCTTGGAGTTCCATGACCCTAAGAGAACTTTTCTGGAGTCTCCCATTTGCAAAGGGGGGGTGTGCCCCAGGAGCTGCACAAATCACTAAGTACCCCAAAAGCCTTGCTTGACTTTGACACCTTTTCATGGGGTTACTTTCCATGTGGTTTAACTTTAAACTATAAAGACTTGTTATTATGAAGGTGAATTTTAACGGGGGTAGGGGGAGGATTAAACCTGTGATTTCATTAATATAGAGAACTATTTCAGGTCTTCATTAGCTCAACAACTTAGAGCCTTAGAGAATTACCTGAGGTACTGGGATATTAAGTGATTAGCAGAGGGTCACATAGTTTGTGTCAGAAGTAGGTCTTCCTATCTCTGAGAGTAGACTTCCATGCACTAGTCCACATTGCCTCTCTATAGACTCCCATTCCTACCATACCCCTCCCCCCCAAAAAAAACCCTTAAGTCCACATTTAATCCTTAAAAGATTTACCTAGTAAAATTACTTTTGGGTTATAAAGCAAAATCTCTCATTATGTAAGTTTTTTATTTCCCAGTTTCAGTAGTAGTGGGGTCCCCAATTCAGTTTAATAATGTTACATAATGGGGTTTTTGTGCATGCTCAGATCACTTAAGAGGGAGGTATACATTTGGGAGATGGTAGGGACCTGTTTCTGGGAGAAGATATCCTTCTTTTCCCTACATGTGGGCAGGAACAGCCTCTTTTCCATTGATTGCATAAGCAGAACATGCTTCATCTTTAAAACTATCAGATTGGGACATTCTTGCTCTCTCCAGCAGCATCTAGAGGATGAAGGTCCTGTTCACCCACAGCATGGGTGCCATAAACTAAGCTGAGTGGGAGAAAGACCTGCTTCCTTTCCACCTCTTCCTTCCATCTTCCCCCTTTCTCCCTGAGGCCTCCAAAAACAAACGGGTTTCTAGTTTTGGTCTATATCGTATGTCCTTTTCAGTTCTAAGTGAATGTAGGGTACTATCTGTACCTGGAAGTTTGAGCCATATTGACCTTGGAGAATGGATTCCAGGAAGGAAGCCCTCAGAAACCAGGGTATGAGGATGTAGGGGTTTGGATTTGGAACTTGGTGGGATTATGTTCTATAGAAATTTAGTTAAACTGTGAACCTAATCCTCCTTTCTCTCCCTCAAAAATTGAGCTGGTATAAGGGGAGATTATTCCCTCCCTAGGTGTTGGGGGAGAAATATTTTTATGTTTGTTTTTGCTATGCCTTTGAAATAAATATTCCATTTAAAAAGCGAATCTGACTTTTAAGTGGTTAAATAGAACTGGAATGCAGAGGATCCCTAGAATTGGGAGGACACAACCAATGGACACTTGAGCCAGTGGCAGGGAAACCAGATACCCCCAAACTCCTTTAAGGGTACTGGAGACCCCTGGGGGAAGGGTAAAATGTTGTATATCTGGCTCTCAGGCAGTGGAAGCCAAGGTATTTACTGTTTCATATTAAATATTAAAAGAAATCTCTGCTTAGAGGCAAGCTATAATTAGAGGAGAGTGGACACAGAAAGAGAAGAAATGTGGGAAAATATTTTAATAAATGGCTGAACACTTTTTTGTAGAAGGTAAAAAGCATGAAAGGTGAATTATAGAGCATTTAACGACTGTTTCTTGTAATCATGTTTGGCTTTGCTCTAAGCTCAGAATCCATGAAAGGGGTTCTTCAAAAAGCAGCAGACTGTAACTCTTTCATGAACTTCACACACTGTTCTCTTGTTAAAATTAAGCCTTTCATCCTGCACCAAAAACTTATTTTTAAAAGAACATAGTACATAGTATGTATCCAAAGTAAATTCCCGTCATTTTTACTTACCCTTTTCTGCTTTTAGATAATGTTTGGATAAAGCATCAGTTCCTTAACATAACATTAATTTTTCAGTTTACTTGATCCAGCAATTGAACCAATTTCATAGTGGCATCTGCAACTATAAATTTAGTTCTCAACTCTTTTGAAGGGGCAGGAACATGTGACCTGAAAAGAAAAAAAAAAACAAAAAAAATCTTCTGTAGTAAAATCCCATTTGTCCAATATCCAAAAACACTATTAAGCTCAAATAACCTGCAATTTTTTAAGCTGCAATTTTCAAACAACAATAATAGTGAGCATTTACATAGCACTCTAAACTTTTTTTGTGCTTTTACAAATGTTATCTCATTTTATCCTCACAGCAACCTTGAAAGGTCCCCATTTTACAGATGAAGAAGCTGAGGCAGAGAGGCATCAAATAGCTTCCCCAGGGTCACAAAGACTGGATTTGGATTTGAATGCAAATCTTAAAGAAGTCCATGTCAATCACCCTTTCCATTATGCCACCTCTCTTCTTAGGGGAACTTTTCCCTTAAAACATCTTTTGTAGTAAAATGTCATTGGTCCAAAATCCAAGACCACTATTAAGATCGAATAACTGAGTTTTTCAGAGAGAGAGAGAGAGAGAGAGAGAGAGAGAGAGAGAGAGAGAGCGCGAGCGAGAGCGAGCAAGCGAGCTTCAGTATATAGGCTCATGGTTGAGTCTGGAGCTCTTGGTTAGGAGGTTCTGTTCTGTTCTTTTACCAAAGCAGGGTTCACTCCTTTTTTTAAAAAAAGCAAACATGGGCTCACAATGCAATGAAAATGATCTTTATGTGGAGATAAAACCTATTATAAAAATACAAGCATGAAATAAACCAAGATTTTAAGGGTAAACAATACCAGTTGCCCAGGCAGCCATGAGACAAGGAAGAAAGAGGATGCACAGGAGACATAAATTCACCCAATGTGGCAGCAAATTTTGTCTAGGCAGGTGAGCATGATATAATTCATAATATTCTGAGTGAACAGGATAATATTCAATTCACGGTAGCAGCACTCCCTTCCCTTGCAATAGCCTGGAGCATGGATAGACTCCAAAATTCCAGGGTTCCCCCAGTCCCCTTTCTCTACGTATCAGCCCCCATTCTGACAATAGACCACAAAATAATGTATTGTAGTGTGAATGCAGATCTTGTTCTCTTCCTGGTAAGGTCAGTGCAGTGTTTCTTCCCCCCTCTCCCCCATTCCAACTACATTCTCCTAATACCTACTTTACATTCCATCTCCCACCTGCATGCCTAGAAGGTACTCCCTCCTCACCTCTGTTTCACATAATTCCTAGCTTCCTTCTATACTCTGCTCAGGAGCTATCTCCTGCAAGATGCCTTTCATGAATATCTCCATGCTACTGCCATGAAATTATTTTGTATTTATATTCTATTTCATTAACTGTGGATTTGTTCACCATGATCCACCACTACCACACCCAAGTAGAATGTAAATTTCTTGAGGGCAGAGACTTTTATTTTGTTATCATTGTGTCGGATGTGGCTAACAGTTTCTGGAATACATAAGGAAACTAAGTGCAGGTGGCAACTGGCTTTCTCTTAGTGTTAGATGGAAGGATCAAGTGCGACTGACCCTGGGAGTAGAGCATGGTCTCAATTCTAACTTCTAGCCCATTCTAAAGCCTGCAGAGGAATAACTAGGGCAGGAACCCTAAATTAAGGGGGAACCTGCAGTTTTGTCACTCTAAACCAGCAGAGCTTCCTAGCTGGCTGATAGAAGCTGAGTTAAGCTCAGGCCCAAACCCAGACTAGGAACTCAGACCAGAGGAGCAACAGTCATACTTTGCCTTGAGTCATACCACTTTCAGAGCACTGAAATCCTGCATTTCCCCAGCCTGAGCCTTCCCTAAAATCCTGGAATAAGACAAGACTCAATACCCCCAAGGAAGCAGCAACAGAAGTTCAGACCTTCCCTCCAGAAATACTAGGAGACCACCCCTAATATTAAATTTGAATCTGGGGATTAGTTGAAAGAATGAGTCAAAAAACCCCCAAAACCCAAGCCCCAACCACACACACACACACACACACACACACACCCATCATAAAAACTCTATTATGCACGTGTATAGCTCATGTTAAATTGCTTGAGTTCTTAAGGGGGCGGGTAGGGAGGGAGGAATAGAATTTGGAACACAAAGTTATAAAAATCAGTGTTACAATTTGCTTTTACATGTAAGGTGGGTAAAATACTAAATTAATTGAATTTTTAAAAATCTATTATGGTGACAAGGGTGCTCAAGGCACAAGCACAGAAGAAGAAAACACAGGTTGGGCACAAATTCAACTAGGATTCCTGAAAGAGATAAAACAAGAGTTTTGACAAAGAGAGAATTTTTTTATCAATAAAATGAGAATGGTAGAGGAAAAATGGAAAAGAGCTACGGATGAAAGAATTGAAAAGGGAATGAACAGTTTGGGACAAGAGGTAAAAAAAAAATTACCTCATGCAAGCAAAAAACTCCTTGGAATTTATAATGGGCTAAATAGAAACTATTGAATCCATGAGAGAGCAAGAAATATGAAAACAAGGTCAAAAGGCTGAAAAGAAAAAAGAAAATGTACAATTTCTCATAGCAAGAGAAGTTGACCCACAAACTAGATTTTGAGCCATCCCAAAATGAAATGGGCTGCCTTGGATGGGTCAATTCCCCCTCACTGGAATTCTTCAAGAAAAAGAGGTCTACCATTTAGAAGGCATATTGTAGCAACACCCTGGCAAAGTAGGAGACCACTGGATTTGGGGTCAGGAAGATTTGGGTCCAAATTGTTCTCAGACACTACCCTTTGACCTTGGGTCACTTAGCTTCCCTCTTTGTAAAATGAGGTTAATATCTCTTAACCAACAAGGTTGTTGTGGGGATCAGATGAATCAGTGCTTTGCAATCCTTAAAGCATTATATTAACCTGTTATTTTTTATCATAAAAATATTTTACTATTTTCCAGTTACATATAAAGATAGTTTTCAACATTTGTTTCCATAAGATTTTTAGTTCCAAATTTTTCTCCTTCCTTCCCTTCCTTCCCCCTCCCCAAGACAGAAAACAATCTGATATAGGTTAAATATGTACAATCCTATTAAACATATTCCTGCATTAGTCATATTGTGAAAGAAGAATCAGAACACAAGGGGAAAACCTCAAAAAAAAAAGACAAAAAGGAGAAATAGAATCTTAGCCCAAACAATTCACTGGAGAATCCTTGTTTAGGAATTGTTTGGGCTAAGATTCTGTCTTTGTTCCTGAGGCTTTCCAGGGAGTTCAGCATCAACCCTGACCCATGTCACCAGCCTCTGACTTCCTTTTTCTCGCCAGGCCCTTCTCCAGTGATCTAGAAGCCTTTCCTTCCTTCCTTCCTTCCTTCCTTCCTTCCTTCCTTCCTTCCTTCCTTCCTTCCTTCCTTCCTTCCTTCCTTCCTTCCTTCCTTCCTTCCTTCCTTCCTTCCTTCCTTCCTTCCTTCCTTTCATCACATTCCTCCTAAATTGCTAGCTCCTACTGTCTGCCTGGACTCTCTCATGCTGTACCTTGACCTGAACCTGTGGCAAGTTGGGCCTCCTGGTTTTCCCAGGGTTCATCATTAATGTCTGCTATGAGGTTGAACCTCATGAGAGGGCTTTTAACTATCTAATTATCTGCCTCCCTTTAATGATCTCTCTTCAGTTAAGATACTCTGCCTGGACTCATTCCTCAATGGTTAGCAGTCAGTCAACAAACATTTATTAAGCACCTACTATGTTCCAGGAACCATACTAAGTGTTGGGGATACAAAGAAAGGCAAAAGACAGTCCCTGGCCTCATGGAGCTCACAATATAATGGGGGAAGTCTACACATAAAAAGAAGCTGAAAAGGGATGGGGGTGGGGGTAAGGAGTATCTGGCCCTGGGGCATGATAAAATCAGGAGTTGAACTGAGCAAGAAATGATGAGTTGGATGCCCTGAACATCCACCTTAAATGGAAGATCTGGGAGGAGTTCTCCACTGTTCAGCTTTTAGCCTTTCCAATCAGAGGGGACAGGGAGTACAGAGGTGGTAGCATATTCCCATCCCATCATACTCTTCCCATCCCAGTGATTCTGAACCCTCTGATGTCATATTCCCCATTCCTCACTGCCGGCTCCATTCTTCCCATTGTCTTTAACTCTGTCTCCCAAACGTCCATATCTAGCCTCCTTTTTCACTCTGCTCTCTGGAAGGGTTGCTCCATAGTTAATAAACTTGCTTTTCTCTTAAACCATTTCTTTTTAGACCCCCTCTATCCTCTGGCTCTCATTAAGACCTCAGCTCCCTTCTGATGACATGCATCTCTGTCCTGATTGCACTTTTACTCAGTTGGAATACTCCTTGCTCCCTATTTCCATCTCCATACTCTCCTGCCACCAGAACAACTGAGTAACCTCTCCTTCACTGAAGTTTATTTAATCCACATTTATCACCTATTCATGATTCTGGTAGCTGTTATCTACCAACCATCAGAACATGCTACTTCCTTTTTCAATGTGTTCGGTAACTAGCACACATTATTTCTCTCCTACAGTGGCACTCTCCTACAATGGCACTTCAATATATATATATATATATATATATATATACATATATATATATATGTATGTATGTATGTATGTATATCTGTATGTATGTATATATATGTATATCTATCTATCTATATGTCAATACTTCATCAAACATTCTAACCTCCTGGTTTCTCAGTTTACTCAGTTCCTATTATTTCTTTCTCCACTCCTCAGCTATACACAGATTTCAGCTTGTGAGGGCCAAAATTTGATAATGGAGTGTTATTTGGGTGACTCGCCTTAATGTTGGGGTCCTGGAAATAATGAGGGACCTTTTAGGTTCACCCTCCCCTCTGAACTGCCCTTTTTAGATATTTCTCCCAGGCCAATAAGAAGGGAGCCTTACAGTTTTAATTCACAGAATGATCAGATTTTATTACTTGGGAATTAATTAAACAACAAAGGTGAAACTAATAAAAAATAAAGACAAGGAAATAGGAAAAAAAGAAATACAGATAAATACTTTTAACTCTAAACTTAACCTATGCAATCCCCAGACCATTTCCAATTAAGCTAGTTCAAAGGAATTTAGGGTTTTCTGTAATTAACTCACCAAAACCTGGCAGCCTGAGAAAGCGAGAGCTCACGCCACCAGAAGGGGAGAAAACCAAAAGAGCCACCACCAGAGAGAGAGCACATTCCAGAAGAGACCTAGCATTCCAGAAGAGCCTCCTCTTCCCTTCAGGGAGTGTTCAATCTTTCCTCCCCCAAAAGGGGATGTCCTTCAAAAACTGCCTATGGAGAGTTCTCCTTCTGACCTCAGTAGTATATGTAACTTCAGGGTGGGCCAGGTGTGGCCCCTCCCAAATGAGTCAGCTAAAAACTGCAATAATAATTTTACCAAATAATTTTTACCACAAGCTGGGACTCTGAAAGGCTTTGACACTATTTATTACCCTCTTTTTCTGGAAACTCTGTTCTTTCTGAGACATTACTCTATCCTGATTCTCCTCCTGACTATTACTTCTCAGTATATTTTGCAGAATCTTCCCTCAGATAATTCTCACTAATTGCAGGTATCTCCCAAGGTTCTTTCCTGGGTCTTCTTATCCCTCTATACTATTTTATTTGGTGATCTCATCAATTCCCATATGTTCAATTATCATCTCAATGTAGCTCATTCTAGATCTTTTTATCCACCTATAATTTCTCTCCTGACCTCCAATCTCCCTTCACCAACTGCCTATTGGACATCTTGAACTGTATATTCCATAGATCCCTCAAATTCCTCTTCTTCAAAACATTGCATTATATTTCCCCAATCTCCCCATCTTCCAGATTTTTCTAACACTGTCAAGAATACCCCAATCTTCCTAGTCACCCATAGACTCAACAACTCATTCTCTTTCATCCCACCCCCTATATCCAATCTTTTGCCTTCTTGGGTCTATTTTCACATTTCTCATATATTAGAGCTTAGCACAGTGTCTGGCACATAGCTGGCTCTTAATAAATGTTTATTGAATTGAATATATGCTCCTTTCTTTGAACACACACAGCTGCCATGCTGCTATAAGTCCATGTTACCTAATGCCTGGACTATTGTAATAGCCTGCTGGTTGGTCCACCTGCCTCAAGTCTCTCCTTCATTCAACTGCCAAAGTGATCTTTTTTAAAAAAATCAATACTTTCTTTGATTTTACTTAATGCTTATTGATTTTTTAAAATTTTATTTTGTTTGTTTCTTATATCACCATAGTATTCTATATATCTCTCCCTTTTCCCTTCCCTGAGAACCATACCATATGACACATAGTATTTTTTTTTAGAGAGGAAAAAAAAAGTCAGCACAACTGATTTATACATTGAAACTTTCTTTTTCTTTGTTTTGCTGGGCAATGAGGATTAAGTGACTTACCCAGGGTCACACAGCTAGCAAGTATCAAGTGTCTGAGGCTGGATTTGAAATCAGGTCCTCCTGAATCCAGGGCCAGTGCTTTGTCCACTGCCTACCTAGCTGACCCCTGATCTATACATTGAGAAAGTCCAAAAACCATGTGCAATGTGTAATACCTGTGGACCTCCCACTTCCACGAAGGGGTATGTTAGGAATGTCTTCTCATATCTCTTTGAGTCACACAAAGAGATCTTTTTTTTTTTTTTTTTGTGGGGCAATGAGGGTTAAGTGACTTGCCCAGGGTCATACAACTAGTAAGTGTCAAGTGTTTGAGGTCAAATTTGAACTCAGATGCTCCTGAATCCAGGGCCCTGCTCTATTCACTGCGCCACCTAGCTGTCCCAGGAGATCTTCTTAAAGTGCAGGTCTGACATCACTCAATAAACCTTAGTGACTATTACTTCCAAGATCAAATATAAAATCTTCTGTTTGGCTTTTAAAGCCCTTCATAACCTGGCCTCTTCCTACCTTTCCAGTCTTCTTATACCTTACTCTTCTCTACTCAATGATCCAGGACCGCTAGCCTTCTTACTTTTTCTTGTACATAATACTCCATCTCCTGACCATTTTCCCTGGTAGACCTCACACTTGGAATTCTTTCCCTCCCCATCTCTGTCTGATGGCTCCCCTGGTTTCTTTCAAGACTCAAATCAAATATTACCATCTTTGGAAGGCCTTTCCCCATCCCATCCTCACTGTCCCCCACCCCCAAGTCCCTTCCTTCTGAGATTAATTCCCGTTTACACTGTATACATCTTATACTTTGTTGTTTCTCCATCTAGAAACGTGAACTTCTTAAGAGTAAGGACCACAGGCTTTCCCCCCCTTTCTTTGTGTCCTTAGTGCTTAATATAGTTAGCTCCTGGAAATAGTAAGCACTTAATAGATTCTTAATTTACCAACAACTTGAACTCTTAAAAGTTAAGTGGAGGAATGACCAGAGCACACACTGTCACTGCTGCCAGTGCATGACTGACAGTCACTGAAGCCATATATATCTTCACATAAGAGTTACTTAATAGTGATTATCAATGGGCTCTGATATGAGATCTATTTGTTTTCATGTAGCTGCAGTAGCAGGGCATATGCAAAGCTTCCAGCACACTTTGGCTGTCTTTGTGAGTGTTAGTTTAGCCTTTGGGCATTTTAAGGATAATAAACTCCCTGGAGTTTACAGCTGGCCTGGTGTTAGTCAATGTTGAAGAATGTAAGCACTTTGGGGATTACAAAGCTATCACTTTATTGCCGACCTCTAATGACACAGATAACTCAGAGGACCTTTTTTTCCCTTAGTATTTTATTTTATTTTTTCCCCAATTACATGTAAAGATAGTTTTCAGCATTCATTTTTGTAAGATTTTGAGTTCCAAATTTTTCTCTCACCCTCCCCACTCCTGAAGCCAGCAAGCAATCTGATATAGGTTATACATTACATTCATGATAAACATATTTCCACATTAGTCATATTGTAAGAGAAGAATCAGAAAAAAAGGGAAAAATACACACAAGAAAGAAGAAACAACAACAACAACACAAGTGAAAATAGTATGCTTCAATCTGCTTTCAGATTCCATAGTTCTTTTTCTGGGTGTGGAGAACATTTTCCATCATGAGTCTTTTGGCATTGTCTTGGGTCATTGTATTTCTGAGAAGAGCGAAGTCTATCACAGTTGATCATTACACAATGTTGTTGATACTGTATACAGTGTTCTCTTGGGTCTGCTCATTTCACTCAGTATCAATTTATGTAAGTCTTTCCAGGTTCATATACCACAACTTGTTTAGGCATTCCCCAATTGATGGGCATCCCCTCAATTTTCAATTCTTTGCCACCACAAAAGGAGCAGCTATAAGTATTTTTGTACATATGGGTCCATTTCCCTTTTTTAATGAACTCTTTGGGATATAGACCTAGTAGTGATCTTGCTGGGTTAAAGGGTATGCACAGTTTTATAGCCTTTTGGGCATGGTTCCAAATTGCTCTTCAGAATGTTTGTATAAATTCACAATTCCACAAACAGTGCATTAGTGTTCCAATTTTCCCACATTTTCCTTTTTTGTTATATTAGCCAATTGGATAGGTGTGAGGTAGTACCTCAAAGTATTTTTAATTTGCATTTCTCTAATCAGTAGTGATTGAGAACATTTTTTCATATGCTGTATATAGCTTTAACTTCTTCATCTGAAAACTGCCTGTTCATATCCTTTGATCATTTCTCAATTGGGGAATGACTTATATTCTTATACATTTGATTCAGTTCTCTATATAGTTTAGTAATGAGGCCTTTAACAGAAACACTGGCTGTAAAAATTATTTCCCAGCTTAATGCTTTCATTCTAATCTTGGTTGCATTGGTTTTGTTTGTGCAAAACCTTTTGAATTTAATGTAATCAAAATGATGCATTTTGCATTTCATAATGTTCTCTATCTCATCTTTGGTCATAAATTCTTCCCTTCCTCATAGAGAGGGAGAGGCTAAGGTCTCCCATTAATATAGTTTGGCTGTCTATTTCTTCCTGTAACTCACTTAACTTCTTTTTTGTGTGTGCGAGGCAATTGGGGTTAAGTGACTTGCCCAGGGTCACACAGCTAGTAAGTGTTAATTGTCTGAGGCCGGATTTGAACTCAGGTCCTCCTGACTACAGGGCTGGTGCTCTATCCACTGTGCCACCTAGCTGCCCCTCACTTAACTTCTTTAAGAATTTGGATCCTGTACCACTTGGTGCATATATGTTAAATATTGATATTACTTCATTGTCTATGGTACTTTTTAGCAAGATGTAGTTTCTTTCCTTATCTTCAGAGGACCTTTAAAGAGGAAGTGACTACCTCTCTCTGGTCTTCTCCCTTTAGGCTTCTAGGTGGTATCCTGTAAGTCTGACATTACCCAGTGAGAGGTGAGGGAAAGGGCCTCAGCTAGGTAAGTTTGAGCCTGGGCCTCTGGATGTATTGACTGCTTTGTGTTTCTTTCCCTGATCCTGGGTAACCAGACATCAATCTTTTTCTTTAAAAAAATTTTTTGTCAAATATTTTAATTTTTTCCAATTACATGTAAAACAATTTTTAATATATATTTTTAAATTTTGAGTTCCAAATTTTCTCCATTCTTCCTCTCCCTTTTCAGTGAGAAGGCAAGCAATTTTCTATAGGCTATTATACATGGGTAGTCATACAAAATGTATTTCCATATTAGTCATATTGTGAAAGAAACAGACAAAACCCCCCAAAACACAACTAACAAAAAAACCCACAGAAAGTAAAATAAAGTAAATTTCAATCTGTATTACTTCAATCTGAATTTAGATTCTATCAGTTCTTTCTCTGGAGGCAGATACCATTTTTCATCATGAGTCCTTTGGAATTCTCATATCATTGTATTGCTGAAAAGAGCTAAGTCATTCACAATTGATCATTGTACAATATTGCTGTTACTGTGTACAATGGACTGAACATCAGTGAAGATGTGCCAGCCTGGAGTGACTCTGTGAGTTCAAAAGGCAAGGAGATCTTTGATCCTCAGTGACCATTAACTTGAACTCAGAAGGAGTCGCCAGCAACTATTCCCATGGTCTTGGAGAAAATGACCACCAGTCAAAGGATGAGCCTGATTGCCACCCTTGCTTGTCAGAAGACAACTACCATGATGAGGAACAACACAGAGCTAAGGTCAAATGTAAAATTACCTATTCCAGTTTCAGAACAATTCTTTCTATATTCATGACTTTAAGTCTCAACCTCCCAGCAATTATAACTTTAATCATTATTACTACTTGTTTAGTTTGTTTAAGCTTATTTGTCAGTGCATGCTAGTCAAAGCATTTTGTGCTTTGCATTTCTTTTGTTTGAGGTAAATAAATGCCTGCCTAATAGCCAAGTTGTATTGTACATGGAGTATCTTTTTTAAAAAAAATTATTTTTGGGGGTGGCTAGATAGCACAGTGGATAAAACAGCGGCCTTGGATTCAGGAGTACCTGAGTTCAAATCCGGCCTTGGATACTTTACACTTACTAGCTGTGTGACCCTGGGCAAGTCACTTAACCCCCATTGCCTCGCAAAAAAGAAAGAAAGAAAGAAAGAAAGAAAGAAAGAAAGAAAGAAAGAAAGAAAAATTTATTTTTTTTGGTGGGGCAATGAGGGTTAAATGACTTGTCCAGGGTCACACAGCTAGTAAGTGTCAAGTGTCTGAGGCTGAATTTGAACTCAGGTCCTCCTAAATCCAGGGCTGGTGCTTTATCCACTATAATACCTAGCTGCCTGCATATGGAGTATCTTTTTACTCTTGTTTTGGGGAGACCTTAGAGATAAGCTAATATCTAAGATTTATGTAACTCTTCCCTGAATTGACCCAGGATTTGGGGTATAATGAACTGTATGGGCCAAATTTAGTATGGGCAGAGTCAATTGGACGGCTCGCCATAATAAATGAAGCAAAGATGGGGTCATAGAAACCCCAAATCACAATTAATTCCTTATAGAACCAAAGAGTGCAAGAAAAGAAGCCTAAGCTCCCATGGGGCCAGGCTTCACCATGACTGAATCTGGTTTAACTTCATGCCAAGGTCCAGAGCAGAGGGATCCTCTAGTGGCAAGGAATTGGGTTCAGTGACCCCAAGCTCAGTAGAAGCTAAACAAGTACATAAACTCTTCTACCCTTTGAGTTTTGTGAACTGTTTTGCTGCTTGCAAAAGAAATTGGTGACAGAACACTGATGGTGTCAGATGAGATGTTCCCAGATTATCTGGGTTGGGGCAATGAGCCAGGGAATTGAGTAATCTCCCAAAGTTTACCCAGGTCCTTAATGCCACAGAAGAACCTTTAACTCAAAAAAGGTGACATTGTTGCTAAGTATTGTATTGAGGAATTAGTAATCCATGCATATCAGATTTATAGGCTACATAAGACATAAGGCAGATATGGTATTAACTGCCATTAATTCAGTTAAAATGAAACAAAGATAATATATATGAAGAGATACAGCATGACATAGTAGATAAAGAGCTGGCCTCAGAGTCATGAAAATTGGGTTCACATCCCACCTCTAACACATACTGACTGTAACTTAGGCAAACATTGTCTTTCAGTCAGTTCCCAAAGACTAAGTTGCACAGAATTTTCATTGGTCAAAGAGGCTCCTCACTGGCACCTACCTATGCAGATGAAATCACAGGTCTGGCAAAAACAGGAACAAGAAGATTGGAACACTCCATTTTTCTGAGCATTCACTATATCTTTTATATTAATGGTTCTCAAAGTATGGTCTGGGGATCACACCTGAAGGTGTTCTACACATTCATGGCACGTGAGCTCATCTGTTTTAGCATAAATGTTTATAATAACAGTCTATGCTTTTGGTTTTTACATAAGTTAAGACTAATTAGTAAGTATATACAACAACTATTTTTAGTAAGATAAGCCTGATATAGAAGAAAATTCACAGAATCACAGAAGTAGATTCTTAGGCCCTTAGTGAATATCTTGTCCAACCCTTGGCTCATTAGATGAAAAAGCAGAAGACTGGGGCTCTAGGGTAATTTCCAACTTGTAAATTTATGTTTCTATGATGTCAGTCCTCACCACCTACTTCCAAACAGGTATATGCTCTTAGGGAAGTCATTTAACCTTTGTGAGCCTTACTTAGTCTCATGAGTAAAATGATGGAGTTAGACTCCACGGTCCAAATCTGATTGAAGACGGTGCTAGTTTATTGGGAAACCATTTCCTGGTCACTGACCCACTCTAGAAAGTTAAGTGTTTAGGGTTAGTGTTCTGCCATTTTTTTGTTGCCCTTTTAAAGTGGTTCATTTTTTAAATTATTTTTTAATTTATGGAATAAAAAGAGTATTTCCATAACATAGTACAATAAAAAAAGATGATTATACATGAAACTGCAAATCTGCTATGCACAACTTGCTATTCCTTTCAAATATACAATAAAATTATGTAAACTTTTTTCTTTTTTTTCTTCTAAAGTGGTTCATTTAAAACATCAGAATCATTGTTCTATTTATTTTATTTCTTTTTTAACACCTAGTTTTCAAAAACAGATTGTATTGTGTTTGAAAGATAAAGATAATCTTGCCTTTCTCTTGAAAATCTGTCTCTTTCAAGTCTTCTTCATAGCAAAGCTAATACTTTGAAAAGACCTCATCAGCGTTTTCTGTAAAGCTTCACAGGACACAGCCTGGGTCATCTTAGGTCAACATCTTATTTGACTGGGTATTTATTCTGTTTGCCTATTAGCAGGGGCAGGCTGCCTATTTGTTGATTTAGCTTTTCAGTCTCCTACTGATGGCTAATTCCTTGTGATCTTAGTCAAATTCAGGATCTCCAACACACACACACACACACACACACACACACACACACACACACTCCCTCTTCCTCTCCCTCTCCCACCTTAACCCCAAGCCCTGGCCTAATTTATAAGCTCAGATCTATGTGTAGTCACCAATATGGGTAAAGCCAGAAATCTAGTTGTGGGCAAACCCCTACAATGTTACAGGGAAGAGGAAGAGAACAAGCATTTATATACGGCCTAGTACATGCCAGACACTGGCATTCATAGCCATCCTATAACTGATTCTGGTCTTTCAACCAAGTGATGATTGGCAAGCCTTTTTGATTGGCTGCAGTTGCTGAACTAGAACAGGGGGTACCTTCAAAAGGCCTTAGTATTCCTTTTCTCTCTGGGCTAGAACTACCTCTCTCTCTTGCTGTCTTTCTCTCTCTCAATTACATGTAAAAACAATTTTTAACATCTGTTTTTTAAGATTTTGAGTTTCAAATTCTCTCTTCCTCCCCTCCTTCCCCCTTCTCTGACATGGTAAGCAATTTGATATAGATTATATATGTGCAATCATGTAAAACATATTTCTATACTAGTCATGTTGTGAAAGAAAACAGAGACCAAAAAACCCCCATAAAAATAAAATGAAAAATAGTATCCTTCAATTTGCATTCAGAATCCATCAGTTCTTTCTCTGGAGTTAGATAGCATCTTTCATCATGGGTCCTTTAGAATTGTCTTGGATCACTGTATTGCTGAGAAGAGCTAAGTCTAGCACAGGTGATCATTTTACATTATTGCTGTTACTTGTGTACAGTGTTTTCCTGGTTCAATTGACATTCAGTTCACATAAGTCTTACCAGGTTTTTCTGAAATCATACAGTAGAGCTACCACTCTTGAGCTGAATCTTTCATGCAAGAGGCCTTCTCCCTCTGAGGCCAACATGCAGCTTGTGAATTTAGGCCTTAGTTCCTTGATAACCTCAGTGTTTGTTCCTTTGTGAAGGAGATGAAATCTGGAGACTCTAACCCTGAATTTTGAAAGGTCAGGAGAATAAACCATCTGGGCATCCAAGAATTGACAGGCAGCCTAGAACCACTCCCTTTGTGATGGCAGCAATGCTACATTCGGACATTGTGGTGGGATCTAAAATATCCTAACCCCTTTCCTCATACAAATTAGGCTAGTTTTTCCTTAAAATGTATTGAAACCATCCTCGAGACTTGATGGACTCAGAGGACTAAAGGCTCAGGATGTTGTTGATATTACTTCATGGCTGCCAGCATACAAAACAGCCAGGAGGAGCAACAGGCACCATCTTTGATTTCTGACTGGGCAACCCATGTCAGGGAACTTTGTTCAGTCGAATCGATTTGAGGTAACCTTAATACCTACCATTATTGAATATCCTTCTCCTACAATGGCTAAGTAAATCTCCATTTGTTAACTGTTGAATAATTTACAAATGTATCATTTTGTCCAAATATCAAACAAATTAGCAGGGGACTGGCTTTAGTCAGTACAGAACAGACAGGAACTCGTTGGGTCCAATACTATGTAGAAAGTATGCTAAGTCTAAGCCCATTCTCCCCAGAGATGGAGGTGGTAAAGGAGAAGCGTGGGGGGAGAAATGTTTGTACTTTTGTTCTTGCTATTTCTTTGAAGTAAATATTCCTTTGTAAAAACTAGTAATGTTAAATGGTTAAAAAGAACTGGGGCACTAGTCACTGTCAGGTAACAGTGGAAGGAACACCCCTGGAATGGGGGTTTGAACTCATTCTATTAGAGAAGTGATACTTACCTCAGGAGTACCCCTAGAACCCTAGGGAAAGATGTAGCAACCTGGCTCTGAGATAGTGAGCCAGAGCATGTATCACTTTAAAAAAAAAAATCACTTAGATTTAACATGGTAGTTCCAGTAATGACCTGTTTTTCTTCACCCTCTAACTTTCTTCTGCTCTTTTCTATTTCTTTTTTAATAATTAATTTACACTCGTCCCTCTTTTTCTTCCTCTCTCCCTTCCTTCCTCCCTTCATTCCTTCCTTCCTTCCTTCTTTCCTTCCACTCCCTTCCGAGATCTGTTTAAGCCTTTTTAAATAGTAGCAACTATTTAATCATATAGATTGTAACCAGCAACATATTTAAGGTTTCATCAACTGAAATGAATTTTCCCCCCAACCATGTAACAGATGTGAACTCTGCCTCTGTACCTAGTTTTCTAAGGGCAGCCATCTTAATTTATAAAAGATTGCTATTCAGAATCACTTTTATTCTTTGTGTGTAAGCAAAGGTACTTCAAACTTAGAAACTCTTTAGGTATCATTTGCTCTATTTTTATCTACAATTTGTTTTGTATTCCAACTTTCTTTGCTCCTTTCCTGCTTTTTTACTTCCTCCTTCCAAATCCATTTTCTAGGGTTTGGACCCATCTTTTGTGTAAAAGCCCAACCTACAGATGGGTTTCAGATAAAGTTATGTTTTGCATGATCAACTGAAAAAATTACCAACACTTCCCCCACTCCCCAAATGGGGAAAATGTTGAGGAACTTTTCTTGATTAAAAAAACAAACCTCAGGAAATGTGTAAGTTTCTCCTTCAAATGAATGAATGAATGAATGAACATTTATTAAGTACTTACTCTATCCCTGCCACTAAAGTGCTAAATGCTATTTACATTATAATAGGAAAAGAAGACACATAGAAGAGAGGTGGCCAAGGAAGGCTCCAGAATGGGAGTGGAAATGTCTACTGGGAACTCAAAGACTCCAGTGAAGAGGCATAGGACAAAGATGGACAGAGAGCAATTAATTATTCATTCAACACTATGACCCCCATAGAAACACACATAATTTACCCTTACTTCCTTTGTGACTCAACTCAAGGCCTCCACATGAGAGCCTTTCTTGATCCCCACAACCACTTGGGGCCTTCCCTCCTGCATCTATGTTATATTTGTTTGTTTAAGAGATATATATGTGTATATTTTTGTGTGTGTACTTACTGTGTTTTACCTATGTAGGTTATATGTATCCACCTGGGTCTGTATAGATGTGACTTGCAGGGAGGCAAAAGTAGGTATCTCTAGAATCTCCTGCCCCTACCCTTCTTCCTTCTTCAAGGAGGGGAGGTAGGAGCTTGGGGTCAGAGGCTGACTGCTCTCCTCAGAGAAAGAGGTTTCTGGGCTAGATATATATTTGCCACTCTAAATTTTGTTAGTCTTTGGTAAATAATTTTTAGGTTCAAGCTGAGCTCCTGATCGCTATCTCATAAAGGTGGAAAGCATCCCCTAAACTACATTTTCATAGCTTGACTACCTTCTCACTAAATCTTAGTTACCCAAAGACCACTTATAGTAAATAGCAAATAAATTCATTTATTCAAGCTGATAACATACAAAAATGAGGGAAAGTATTCAGGTAACACTATGTAGGAGATAATGCATAGGATGAATGATCTCTCCTGTTAGGAGAAAGATAGCTCAGCTTAAACAGAATGAGAGAGAGAGAGAGAGAGAGAGAGAGAGAGAGAGAGAGAGAGAGAGAGAGAGAGAGAGAGAGAGAGAACTAGATCTCAACCAAGAGGAAATTCCCCAAAGTCTCTAGTGTAGTAACCTGGGGGTAGGGATATAATCAAGGTTTCAGCTCTTCCACATATTGTCTTTTTCCTAGAGTTGTTCCCTCCCAAAGACCCGAAGAGAGTCTGGAACTCAAAACTGAAAGCCAGAAGACCAGGATCTATCTTCTTTCAAGTTTTTGCCAACTCTATCCCCTATACAAGTATGGGAAATTAAGGAATTGATCTCCACCACTGAGGAGAATTTCACGCAAAAGGGCTATGAAGCTCATATTACATTTGTTATGTTTATTATTATTATTATAAAAGAGAATGTTGTCTACTCTGATAGAAAGTCAATTCCTTGAGAACAAGGACTTTCTTTTTGTTCTGGCATTCTCAGTGCCTAGGTAGGGCTGACATGTAGTGTGCACTTAATAAATGCTTGTTCATTGATAGATTTATAGTGTTTTGCACAATGTACGCACTGTATACATATTTAATGAATAAGTCAAACAAGAGTTGTTCAGTACTTACCTATACAATAGATCTCAGTGATTAGTTAGAGGCATGTGGACTTGGAGTCAGGAAGACCTGAGTCTGAATCCCTTCTTAGATGCTTATATAATTGGTGGAGATTGATTATTTATACTTACTACTAATAGGTGTGATCCTAGACAAGTCACTTAACCTCTTTCAATCTCAACATCCTGCTCTCTAAAATGGTGATAATAATAGCAATTGTCTTACAGAGTTAAGTTATTGTGAGCATCAAATGAGATAATATATGTAAAACACTTTGCAAACCATAAAGCACTATATAAATACTAGGTCTTATTACTGTGAACTGAGGGAGGTGAGAACTAATAACATTCACCCAAGGGGAAGTTCTTTGAAATTGTTTTGGATCATTGCACTACTGAGAAGAGCCAAGTCTATCCCCATTGTTCATCACACAATGTTGCTATTACTGTGTACAATATTCTCCTGGTTTTGCTCCTCTCAGTCAGCATCAGTTTATGTAAATCCTTCCAGGTTTCTTTGAACTCTTCCTGCTCATCATTTCTTTCAGCACAATAAGTTACTATACATTTAACTATCATCTTTATGCAGACAACTCCCAGATCTATATACATAGCCAGGGCATATGGGGTGTCACTCAACTCTTACTTGTGGCTCCAAGAAATTTAGCATGCTCAGTGGCCACACTCTGGTAAATCATTTGGGCAGATGGGCTAAACCAGGTTAAGGGTAACCAATGGGCCTCAAATCTATTGGTGAGTTGGGGGAATATCTATCTCAAGCATATTAAGACATCCCCCTCAGAATGGGCAGCTGAGAACCATTTGTTCCAATGAAGTTCGTTGAAGTAGGTACCATAAAGCACTTAGAGCTTGGTTAGACATCTAAGATTCCACTGTATCCAGAGCCATTGCCAGTCATCTTCACTTTTGTCTTGCCATTGGATTTTGATGACTCTGGAAGAGGATTTTGTGCAACTCTGTCTCACTTAAATCCAATTAAAAAATGAGTCAAGGGGCAGCTAGGTGGTACAGTGGATAAAGCACCCACCCTAGATTCAGGAGTACCTGAGCTCAAATCTGGCCTCAGATAGTTGACACTTACTAGCTGTGTGACCCTGGGCAAGTCACTTAACCCCCATTACTCCACAAAAAAAAATGAGTCAAGATGTCACCTGTGACATTACTGGTCCTCTCAGAAAACAAGGGACAAACAGTAATATATAGCTTCAGTCTCTCCCTTGTACTTCAGTCCTGTATCACCTGCCTATTGAATATTTCAAACTGTTTGTACCAGAGCCATTTTAAACTCAGCGTGTCTAAAACTGAACTCATTATCTTTATCCTTAAACCTTCCCCTTTTCCAAACTTCTCTATTCCCTCCCCCCCTCCAAAGGTACCACCATCCTTCTGGCACTTCAGGCTCATAATTTCAGAATTATCCTTAACTCCTCACTCCTTGCCTTGCCTAACCCCACACATCCAATCAGTTGCCAGATCTTGCTGTTTTTTACACTAACTACATCTCTTGTATCCAAGCCCTTCTTTTAATTCACATAACTACCACCTTAGTTAAAGCCCTTATCAAGTCTTGCCCACGGTACTGCAAAGTCCCCCTAATTGGTCTCTTTGCCTCCTGTCTTTCACCATACCAGTCCATCCTACACACTGCTGCCAAAGTTCTTTTCCTTAAGAACAGACAGGACCATCAAACTCCACCACTCAACCAAAGCCAGTGGCTTCCTCTTGCCTCTAGAATAAAATATAAACCAGTCTACTCCATTTTAAGGTCTCATAAAACCTTCCCCCAACCTTTTCAGCCACATTGGATTTCACTCTGGAATCCAGCCTAAAACGACTATTCTTCACTTTGTTGTACAGAATTAATGTTGTTATACAATGGAAAAGATTTCCACAACAAACTATCTAACACTTGGTAGTTGAGTGAATTTGGGCCAGCCACTGCACCCCTCTGGGCCTACAGCTTCCTCCTTTCTGTCAAATTAAAAGACTGAAAACCTAATGGTGTTTACATTTATGCTGTTCATCCTTCATGGACTGCTTCTTGTTTGCTGTTTCAGACATCAAATGTCTGCCACAGCAGTCACTTTAGACAATCGTTTATTTATTTATTTATTACAGAGCAGTGAGGGTTAAGTGACTTGCCCAGGGTCACACAGCTAGTAAGTGTCAAGTGTTTGAGGTCGCATTTGAACTCAGGTCCTCCTGAATCCAGGGTCGGTGCTTTACCCACTGATAAGCTTCCCCTTTTTCTTTTTCTGTCACATAAATTGTCTCCATGTTGAAGAAGTAGGTTTTGAAAATCACATGGCTTTTTCCATTTCTATTCATACAGCATTATGGAATTTCATGGAAATTTTTAGTCTCAAAGACTGATAAAACAGAATTTCCGTCTTTAAATTATGACAGGAAGCTGATGTACTGGAGGAAAATCCAGCAATAAACACTAGCTAGTTTGAAGGTCTGTAACAGTTGCAATCCAAAAGCCGTGAACAGGAAGACAGTGTCAGCGTTCCTTTTCGTCCATTTAAATAATTTGTGAACAATCCATGTGCAAAAAAAGAGCAGGCTTTTTCATGGCAAACTAAAGCAACTTAATTTTAAATTCTAAGGTTGGAAATAAAAGGGTTTTTTTAAAGGAGGAAATCAAGCCATTGGCTGATCGCTTTACTTTCTGTCCTCGTACTGTTTTTTAGACATTACTTCATCCAATGGATTTATGAACTTCACCAGCCCCACCCGGTAATTCAGTCCTTCACCAAGGGGTTAAGTTCCATAGATGTGCTGATTTGCGAGCCCGCCCGCAAGCTTTCTGCCGAAGGTCTCCCCAAATGTAATCACGTTTCCCCAAGCGCTCACTTCCCGCAGCCTATCGGAAGACTCCTTTCACCTCGCTTTAGGGGAGTTCTCTCTAACGAGGGGGCTGGAGAAGAGGAGGAAGGAGCCTATGAGCGTGCGAGTTACATTCCTCTCGGTGCCCTTTAAGAGCCTCAGCCTCGGAGCCCGGCAGGCAGGTTTCCACCTCCTCCTCCTCCTCCTCCCAGCTCCCGCGCCCGTCACTGGGTCTCCTTAGGCATCGGGCTCCCTGCTGTGACCCCGCCAGCGCAGGAGATGGCTTCCACTCAGGATGGCAGTATTGTGATTTTTGGCAGGTAAACCTTTCGGCGTGCCCAGCTGGGGTTTGGCCACAGAGCCCGTCTAGCTGCCATTTGCAACCTTGAGGAGAAGAGAAGTTGTAGGTTGTAGTTGTTTGTACCTGAGCGTGGAGCTGCCCCTCCATCCATCCCTCTCTTCATTTCCTCCCCTGACCCCCCGCGGTGCGGCGGCTCTGGCAGCTGCGGTCGACTTTCCTGTTTTAAAATGACTTTTATTTTTTAAAAAAGCCCTCCTTCAAAATGTAACCCGATCTCCAGCTGTTTCTTTGGAAGAAAACTCACAGCCTGTGTTTGTTCCTTCCTTGTAATTAAGTTACTCTCTTACTCAAAGCCTGTGGCCTCCCTCGGGGGTGTATAGTGGTGTTCAGTTTCATATGTTTTCTTAAAGCTAGGTGATGCATTTCGGTCATCATTCTGGGAGGCTGAATGGGAGCCTTGAAACAGAAGCAGCACTTTTAGGTGAATTTAATTCATTCTACTGGAAGTCAGTCAACGAGCACTTATTAAGCGCCCACTATGTGTTAGGCACTCGGATACTCAGAAAAGCAAGACAGTCCCTGCTCTTAAGGAGCTGTCACAACATGCAAACCACTACCTACAAACAAGATATATGCCGAGTTAACTGGAGATAGACTCAGGGGAAACGCACGAAGATTAAGGAGAACTGGGAAAAATTTATTGCAGCAGGAAGCTCACACTCCCCAGGCCCAATTATTCCATTTAACCTTTCTTTTGACTTTGGGATCAATATGGGGAAACCTTTTGGAAGTAACAAAACTTGGAGTGGCAGAATGACATTTTTCCATTGGATGACACTTTACCAATTTGAGATGCATTTTAAGCCTATAACAATAGATTTTTTCCCCAGAAAACAAACTTTTCCTGTTTTTTATACAAAACAAAACAGCCTTTTTTGGTGGTTTTTTTTTCCTACTGTAAGTACTATGATATTCTAACTCACAATGGCTTTGAACAGTTGACTTCACACAGTTGAGGTGTTTGGCTTTTTATCCTTGGAAAAACCAACTTGAGAAAAGTTACATGTATTTCTCTTATCATTTATTATGGATAGAATTGGTGAATTCTGCAAGTTTCCTGTTGACTTTCTGTCTAGGAAATGGTGAAGATTAACCTGACTTTGGCCTGTCTGTGCATGACTTTGGCCTGTCTGTGCATGACTTTGGCCTGTTGTTTTGTGGTGAAGGAATAAAAAGTGACCTTGTAGATAGAAATGGTTATCTGGTTGGGGATGAGTCCCATGCTCAGTGCCCTTTTGACACATTTGGAAGTCTGCTTTACAGCTACCATATTTCCTGAAGTCATTTATCCAGCTTGTATCTAATATATCATAGAAAATGAGATATTATATATCGTATAATATATATCATAGAAAATCCCTAAAAGTGCTCCTAGCTTAAATGTGTCTTAATTAAGGTTAAAAAAAAACCCAACTGGGCAGCTAGGTGGCGCAGTGGATAAAGCACCTGCCCTGGATTCAGGAGTACCTGAGTTCAAATCTGGCCTCAGACACTTGACACTAGCTGTGTGACCCATGGCAAGTCACTTAACCCCCATTGGCCTGAAAAAAAAAAACCAAAACCAAAACCAACCCAACTGTCTTGTTATGTGTTGAAATGCTATGTCCCTCACTCTTCAGCTCCCTCCTTCAGTTTCTTCCCCAATGAAACCAAGCAAAAAATGGAAAAACATGGAGATTGGGCTAGAGACGCTTATTAAGGGATTCCTGTAAGTCTTACACTTGGATTTAAGGGTACCCAAATATCCATATTCTCTCTGTCTACTCAAGTCCTCCTGACTCCAGGGCCAGTGCTTTATCCATTTCAGCATCTAGCTGCCCCGTCCATTTTAATTTTTTTTTGGTGAGGTTATTGGGGTTAAGTGACTTGCCCAGGGTCACACAGCTAGTAAGTGTTAAGTGTCTGAGGCCGTATTTGAACTCAGGTCCTCCTGACTCCAGGGCTGGTGCTCTATCCACTCCCCCATTTTAATTTAAGAAAAAACTCTTGGCTTTCCCCATTTTCTGTTAAATACCAGACCTCTGGTGAAAGACAGTTATCTGAAATGTACTCTTTGTATATAAAATCCTTTTCTCTTTTTTCTAAAGCGTACTTTCCATAAGAATTTCTCAACTATTTTAATGAATACCACCAGGCCCAGTGACTTTAGAGAAATGTCCTCAATGAGGGTAGTACATGGGAGAGGAAAGGAGAGAAAGGACTTGTAGGAATAGGGCTAGTGAGAAGGACGCTAAAGAGGGAAAAGTAGGAAATGACAGCTCACTCCTATAGACTGAGCTCTATGAGAGCCAAGACTGTTTTTTTGTTTTGTTTTGTTTTGTTTTTGCTTTCTTTGTATCTTTATCACTTAGCACAATACCTGGCACATAGTAAGCACTTATAAATGTTTATTGTCTTGATTAATAAATGTGAATGCACAGGAAGATTGAAGTACAACTGCATACAACTCTATACAAAGGAACGTTGATATAAATGTTGAAAACAAGAAGTGTTTGCAGGTGTTCATTTAAGTCATGCAAAATTTTATAGGATAGCTACATTTGACACAATAAATGTGTTCCTGATTATGTGTATACTTTGAACCCTAAAGACCTCTATTAAAGCAATAATCCTGGGTTCTGAAAGATTATATGCTAGCTTCACCTACTAGTTTCTTTGACTTCAAGTCTCAATTCATATTCCACCTTCTGCAAGAAGCCTTTCCCTATCCTCTCCACTCCAGCTGCTGTTGCCCTATCTCTGAGATTACCTTCCCCTTTCTTTTGTATATATTGTAAATAATTGTACACACCTAGTTATTTAGATGTTGTTTCCTTTGAACGCAAGCTTCTTGGGGCTGGTGACTTTTTTTTGGGTCTTTTCTTTGTGTCCACAGCCCTTAGCAGAATGTCTGTCACAAAGTGCTTAGTTAGACTGACTTTGAAGGCCATAGTATCAGCCTAGAAGTGGCATAACTAACTGAGAGAACATAACACCAGCTCATCACAGTTTGATAAAAAATGTTTTTACCATAGCAGCTTGGGGTCATTGACTAAGTCATAATCTATATGAATGGGAGTAGTAGCACTCACAAGATAAAACTGTAAGATTATTAAAGTGTACTGGATTGACAAGTTCTACTTTGCTCTATTATGGAAGGGGGGAACTTATCAAATATATTTTGGTTTTTGTTCAGATTAAATTTTTGCTTAGATTTACAACCTTCTGAAAGATAAACTTTTGACTTATTTAATTAAAAAACAAATACAGCAACCTTTTACTTTGGGTTTATTGGCATTTTCCAAGAAAATCTTGGTGGTATTAATTTTTTCTTCTTGCATGCTTATTTTTATTTTAAATCAGTCTAAAAGCATTTACTAGGCACTTACTATGTACTGGGCATCATTTAAAAAATTACACACTGGGGCGGCTAGGTGGCGCAGTGGATAAAGCACCAGCCCTGGATTCAGGAGTACCTGAGTTCAAATGCAGTCTCAGACACTTGACACTTACTAGCTGTGTGACCCTGGGCAAGTCACTTAACCCCCATTGCCCCGCAAAAAAAAACAAAAACAAAAACAAAAAAATTACACACCAAGCAAATTGGTAAAGATGAAAAAAGATGGGAATGGTCAATGTTAGGAGGATTGTTGAAGGTGGCACACCAGTGAAATGTTAGTGGAACTATAAATTAGTCCAACTGTTTTTGGAAAAGCACTTTGAAATTATGCTGGGAAAGTGACTAAAATGTCCATACCTTTTCATCTAGAGATCTCAGTGCTGGGTAGGTGCCTACCCAGGAAGCCAATGAGAAAAAAGAAAGGCCGCATTTACACCTAATTCTTTATAGAATCACTTTTTGTAGTAACAAAGAACTTAGAAACAAAGATGCTGGGGGAAATGGCTAAACTAGTTGTATATGAATGTCACACAGCTAACAAGTATCTGAGGCTGGATTTGAGCTCTGGTCTTCTTGAATTCAGGAAATGGCTAAACTAGTTGTATGTGAATGTAATGGTATTTGAAGAATTCGGAGAAGCATAGGAAGACATTAATTCAGAATGAAGAATGCAGGGCCAGCAAACAGTGATTACAATAATAACAAATTGCAGCTGAATGTTATGAAATGATGATGACCAAACTTTCTTTCTCTCTCTGTCTCTGTCTCTGTCATTTTGTTTTTGGAGCAATGAGGGTTCAGTGACTTGCTCAAGGTCACACAACTAGTAAGTGTCAAGTGTCTGAGGTCGAATTTGAACTCAGGTCCTCCAAATCCAGGGTCAGTGCTTTATCCACTGTGCCACCTAGCTGCCCCCTCTCTCTTTCTTTGGCAGAGATGGGGGTGACTTGACTGAAGAACATCAACATATAATTTCAGATTTCGTTGATATGTTGGTCCATTTTATTGAACCTTTTAAAATTAGTTGTAAAGAATAGCTTTCTGATTAAGGGAAGGGTAGTATTATATTGGGAAATGTAGATGATGTAAAAATAAGATATTAATCAAATTTATTTTTTAAAAAATCACTGCATGATTCAGAATGCTGAAAATCTCTTTTGTTGCAGGAATAGTTCTTGTGGCATCTAGGTGGTGCAGAGAGTAGATCGAATGTTGGACTCAAAGTCAGGAAGTTCTGCTTTCAATCCCTACTTCAGACACATAAAAGTTATGTGACTCTCAGCAAGTCACTTAACCTAATTGTAAAATAGGATTAATGATAACACCTGAATCATAGGTGTTATCTCATTTGATCCTCACAACAAACCTAGAAGGTTATGACTCCCGTTTTATGGATGTGGAAACTGAAGCAAATAGAATTTAAGTGACTTGTCCAGAGTCACATAGCTAGTAAGTTTCTGAGGCTGAAATTGAGCTCAGACATTTCTGAGACTGTTGGCCCAGCAGTTTAGCTTCTGCACAGCCTATCTGACTCTGTATATTCAGTCAATTAACCGTTTAGCTATTTTGAAGAGTATTTGCCTTTGGAAATTGCTATAGTATCTTTTTGCTTTCTGTAGGCTAATTGAGGCTGTGCTACCTTTTGTAGCTGTGTTCTTCCTTTATTCTATCACCTTTCCCTGACATTTTTAGTTATTTTTTCCTACCTTGCACCAAATACCTTTTAGTTTTACTAAAAACTAGGTCCTCTGCATAGTAGAGCCTAACAGAAGATCTTCTGTTGAGGCCATTTTCATATGCATAGTCAATTCTTTCTATGGAATAAATGAAGATGGTTAATTTAACTTTTAGTACTTGACTAGATAGCCCATTTGCATTGAAAAGGTATATTAGTAATAAACTAGCCAATTGGAAGAATCAGACTTCCAATAAAAAAATTTTTTTTGAGGCAATCAGGGTTAAGTGATTTGCCCAGGGACACAAAGGTAATAAGTGTCTGAGGCCAGATTTGAACTCGGGTCCTCCTGACTCCAGGGCTGGTGCTCTCTCCAGTGTACCATGTAGCTGCCCCAATTTTTTTCAAAAAATATCTTAACTTTTATTACTTGAGTAGGTAGCCCATTTGGATTGGAGACGTGTATCAGTAAAAAAAATTGGCCAATTGGAATAATCAGATTTCTAATAAAAATATTTTTAGGATCAGCACCATTCATACAGTAGGAATATAGTTGATTGTAGAGTTAATCCTATAGCAGAGGATAGAATTATGGTTAAATAATAAAAATATTTTACTCTTTTCCTATTCCACAAGGTATGTGCTGATGCACATATACACAGGGGTATTCCAAAAGTCTTAGTGTAGCTTTAATAACAAAACTACACTAAGACTTTTAGCATACCCTGTGTACAATTATAATTATTATTATGATGTCAGCGCTTGCTACAAATTTTGGTTTCCTCAATCAATAAAAATCTTAACCTATTATTTTTCGGTTCATAAACAGACATCATGGGGGTAGGGCATTTGATTTAGGTTTTCAAGGATGGGGAGCAAGGAAATTACAGGTACAGGGAACAGCTTGAGAATGGAGAAAAAATCTCAGGGCATGTTGTGGGGATAGAAAGTAGTGTATTTCGGAGAGTGTGGTGTCCCTGGTAGGCATGAGATAAGGCTAGAAAGGCAGGGATGGTGCCAGCTTGTGGAAGGCCTTGAATCCTGGGCAAAAAGTTTTAATGTTACTTGGTAGGTAAGAGGGAGCCACTGAAAAATTTTGAGCTTAGTCCTACAGATAGATTAATGGATCAGTGAGATCAATATGGGAGTGGACTGCCTGTACTATTATATCAGCTTCCTAGGCTCTCTGATTCCAGTCTCTCCATTTATCTTCAACATAGTTGCCAAATTAATATTGTTAAAGCATAGATCTGTCGTTACCCTGCTCAAAAGTTTGCAGTGACAACCTTCTACCTCTAGGATAAATTAGTGTACAAGCCTCCCAGCACATACCTAGTCTACAACTCCCTTTGCAGACTTCTTTCTGTGGTTTTCCTTCACTCATTCTTTCTTCAGCTAAATTGACCAACTGGCCATTTCTGAACTCAATATTCTGTCTCCTGTCTCTGCTTTTACATAGGCTGTTCTCCCATTCCTGGAATGTATTCCCTTTTAGAATCCCTAACTCATTCAAGCTTCAACACAGGTGCCACTTCCTATGTAAAACCTCTCCTCATTTCTCCCCACACCTGGGTTGGTTAGTACTCTCTATGCTTCCTGAAATAACTTTGTCTTTACTGTTACTTGTACACATTGTGTCTCACTAATAAAATGTAAATTCCTTGAGATCACAGACTATTTCATTTTGTCTATCACTACCATATCTATAATGTCTTGCACAGAATAGGGTCTTCATTAGTGTTTGTAGGATTGAATGATGAAAGAGCCCACTACCTTTTGAGGCAAGGTAGTCTATTTTCAGACTACTCTGATTGATAGAATGTTTTTCCTTACATGAAGCAAGATTTGCTCCTCCAACTTCTGCAGATTGTTTCTTGTTCTGACCTCTGGGGCCAAAGCTCCATTTTAATGCTTACTCAGCAATCTTCTGTTCTCTACTTTGGTCTTTTTGAGTGTCTTTCCCAGAAGAATGTCATGCCCTATGGAAATAATCAGTATTGGTTATCATACCAAATATATCTCCTGTTGTAAATCAGTAAACTGTGATCTGGTTTATAAACCAATCTCTTAAGAAATTGTTTAGGAAATCATTCCCCCAGAGCCTGATCACATAATTGTGGGTAGATAATATTGTGTTACTGATACCAGGATCAGACTCTGGACTTAGGACAACCCTAGCACTACCATCTACCTCCTAGATAGCTTTTGGCTAAATGCATCCCTTTTCTAATTGCTGCCCAATGTCCTGATTGCTCTGTCGTTTTGTTGTTTTTCTCTAGCAGTGAACAGCTGAAAACTGAGGCCACAGTGTTGTTAGACTCTACTTGTAACTGCCCCATTTCATTTCACTATGCAATAGCTCTTGGGGGAAAGTAGAGTACTTTTTTTTTGGTGAGGCAATTGGGGTTAAGTGACTTGCCCAGGGTCACACAGCTAGTAAGTGTCAAGTGTCTGAGGCTGGATTTGAACTCAGGTCCTCCTGACTCCAGGACCCGTGCTCTATCCACTGCGCACCTAGCTGCCCCCAAAGTGGAGTACTTTTGACATTTTATTTTTTATTTTATTTTTTCCAGGGTACTGTTCAACTGATCTATCCAGTTTGGTTTTGAGTATTAGAAAGATTTTTGTATGTGTGAATAGTTAAATAGTTAAAGGAATATCTGTAAACCTTGGTGTACCAGTGCAGCCCCAAAAGCCCCTTACGTACTTGAAGATTGTGTTAATTCAACAATTTATTTAAGGAATACTTCCAGAAATCCCTAAGTCACCATAAACAGCAATGCCTACTTTCACTACTTCGCTCAGCAAATAAAAACTTTTGAAAGCACCTACCATGTGCCAGGAACTGTGCTAAGTGGTGAGTATACAAAGAATCCTCCCTGCCTCAAGGAGTTTACAATCTAATTGTTCTCAATGAGGCTCCTCCATCTGTCCATCTGAGCTCTTGATCCATCCCAGCCTGACTCTTCCAGAATATTGCCCCAACAGTCATTCCTCTCAGGTATTTTCATTTCCGTCCCTCAGACCATTCTCATCTGCTTATATTCAAGGTCTCTTCAGTGCAAAACAACAACAACAAAACCCTTGATGGTTTCACCCCATTCCACCACCACTTGTCTTTCTATTTCTCCTTACTGGACAAATTGTTACTTTCATTTCATTACCTCAAACTGTGTCCTCAGCCCTTTGCAATCCAGCTTTCTATTCCTACCACTCTAACCACAATTATTGTCTCTAAGGAGATCATCCAGTGACCTAATTGCTAAATCAATTGGCTTTTCTTTTTCTTTCAGTCCACATTACCCTTGACTCTAGCAGCATTGGACAATTTGACTACCCACCTCCTTTAGATACTTCTCCATTGCCCTTCAAAGATACCTCATTTTTCTGATTTTCTTGCCTTCTTTTTACCTGGCAGCTCCTTTATCTCTTTTTTCCCCCTCTTCTTCTCAACCCCTTAGGTAAATTTTCTTAAGAGTCTATGTTTGACTATCCTCTCTTCTCTCTCTTTGGTCTCCCTGCATCCTAGACTCTTCCCTCTTCAGTCCATTCCAATCCAATCCCCCCACCAGCTGCCAAGTTAATATTCCTAAATGAAGGACGCTAGGTAGTGCAATGGTTAGAGTGCTGGACCTGGAATCAGGAAAACCTGAATTCAAATTCTATTTCAGATATTTACTAGCTGTGTGCTCCTGAGCAAGTTTTTTAAAACTTGTTTTTCCTCAGTTTCCTGAACTGTTTAAATGGTATAATAAAACACCTGTTCTGGGGTTGTATGAGGATCAAATTAGAATAATATTTGTAAAGTCCTTTGCAAACCTTAAAATACTACATAAATGCTAGTCATTGTTACTACCACCATCATCACCACCACCCAACCATATCTCCAGATCATGACCCTCAGTGACTCCCTATTACCTCTGTTCTTTCACCAAATCACTGTTCTATTCTCTTCACATGTGAAGACACTGTTGATGTTTAAATATACATTTAAAAACATGAAGCTTCAATGCTTTATATGAGTTATACCAATTGGTCAGTATGTTATCAACGTTTGACTTTATACACAAGCTTTCACAGCACCATTTGATCCTTTGCCTCAAAAATGACCCTGACTCTGTTTACAGAGGTCTTTAAGTAAGCATTAAGTTGGCATACAACAGAAAGAAGACCAGACATTCCCAGGATGTAGCTGTCCCAATTTTCAGTCTTTTCCCTAGTACTTTTGTGGAGTTCACCATAAACAGGGAAGTGCTTTTTTTGTTTCCCCTTTTTTGTGTCCTGTTTCCCTTTTTGTACAATTGTATAGGACCCAGGGTTGACTCTTTCTCCAAAGCAGACTGGTCAGAGTTCCATAATTAGTGGCTCCTCTCATTTATCTTGAGTTAGCATGGAGAGGTAGAAAAGAGGGTGTCTTAGAGACAGAAAGACCTGAGTTTGGAATTCTACCACTAACACATAAGTTTTCTGCCCGTGGATAAATGATTACCTCTCAGTATTCCAGGCAACACTTTAGGCTGTAAGTTACTGGCAAATAGCTGATATGCTTTGGTGTGGGAAGTTCCCTTAGTGATGAAATCACAATTCAGGAAGCTATGAATGGATATCCATGTTATTTTTTTTTTTAAGCTCAAACAAAATAAAAACCCATGTAAGCCCCTTGAGGAGAGAGATGGCTCCAGGTTTTTGATATGTACAGTGCCTGGCACTTAATCTTTCTTTCTTCCTTCCTTCCTTCCTTGGCAATGAGGGTTAGGTGACTTGCTCAGGGTCACCAAGCTAGTAAGTGTCAAGTGTCTGAGGCTGGATTTGAACTTGGGTCCTGAATCCAGGGCTGGTGCTTTTATCCATTGTGCCACCTAAATACCCTGAGGAACTTTCTCTAACGTATATCTACCTTGCTAGCTGTAGTCTATTGTGTAGACATTGAGAAGTTAAGTGACTTGTCCTGGGTTAAACCAGCTTTTGGGACCTTGGAGTCAGGGCCCAGGCTACAAGGACCAGTTTTCTGTCCTCTTGCCCCTTGTCCCTTGCCACCTTTTAGACTGGCACATAGCATTATGTAATAAATGCCTGCTAAATGAATAAGTGAAAGAGGGAAACAAGTATTTATTAAATACTTACAATGGACAGTCCCTGCCCTCAAGGACCTTATATTCTAATGGAGGAAAGACAACATACAACAGGGAGCTGAAGTGGGGAGGGAGGAGATGATACTACCAGATATGGTGTGAAGTCTAGAAGTAAGGAACTGGTCCAGGAGGGGAATGAAAACAGGCCATCCTGAGCCCCTCCACAAAAGGGAGGCTCCAAGAGGAATTAACCAATGACTGACTGAGGTAGTTGTGACCAGTGTTCATTTAGTAATTTGGGAAGGATCCATTATGGTGAGTAACTCTAGTTTTGATTCCAAACTAGCTCTAGAAAAGCGAACAAACTCTCAGGTAATTGGAGTCCACCTAGAGTAGGTATGTTGCTAGAGGAATCCCTTTCTTGTCTGATTCTTTTTTTTTTTTTTTTTTGTGAGGCAATTGGGGTTAAGTGACTTGCCCAGGGTCACACAGCTAGTAAGTGTGTGTTAAGTGTCTGAGACCGGATTTGAACTCAGGTACTCCTGACTCCAGGGCTGGTGCTCTATCCCCTGCGCCACCTAGCTGCCCCTGAGGAATCCCTTTCTTAATGAGTGGCCTATGGAAAACAGAAAGCTGAGGCAAAGTTTTACTTAGTTAGTCACAACCTGAGAACAAAGGAATTGGGATCCTGGCCTGGAGAAGTGTGGAGAGGTGGAAAGAATGAGATTGAGATGGCAGTGAGATTGAGGTGGCAGTGAGAAAGACAGGACAAAGGGCTATTGAAAAAAAAAATGAGAAAGACTATAAATGACTATTTCCTTCTAGATTGTTAGAGCAAATGCTCAGTTGCCCTTTGGTGGCAGCCCTTCCAGGACCCTGAATTAGAGTGGTGCAGAGCATGGAAATTTTGTTTCACCTCCGGAGCTGAAATGAACCACAGGAAACTGGGTCTGAACAAAAGTTTGGATTGTATACCCAAAGTAGGCTGGGCATATTCCCTCTGAGATTACCTTCCATTTTCCCTGTATATGTTCTTAGTGTTTGAATGTTGTCTCCTTCATTAGAAGGTGAGCTCCTTGAGGGCAGGCACTGTTTTTGCATCCCTGACATGGTATCTGACACAATTCACTTATCCTTTGTGACTCTTGCCTATATTATCTCATAGATCCTTCTACATATAAGATATATACAGGGAAAATGGGAAGTAATCTCAGAGGGAGGTAGGTAGATGCACAGAAAAGAGAAAGGCTTCTTGCAGAAGGTAGGATTTGAGCTGAGTTTTAAATTGTCTCTGTTGGAGCAGATCCTGTATCATTGAGATCACAGATTGTTGAAGTAACAGACATTAAATTAGTGTGGACAGAGAAACATACAATGGAAATGGGTATTAGAAACCTAGTAAGCCTTATTACTTGGCAGTTTTTCTTTATGCTTTGAGTTCAAACTGGTTTTTCCTTTTTAAGAAAGTTTTTTCTGTTCTAATATGGAAATAAAACTTTAGCCCAGGCAAAAACAGTCAACATTTAAATATTGGTAGGAGGGCAATGGTTGCCTTGTTGCTAAAAGGTTTTTTTTTTTTTAGCTCAAATCTGAGTAATGTTATTTTCAAATGATAGTTTTTTGTACTTTTCCAAGCAGAAAAGGAAACTGATTAATTTCTTCATAATATGAGGGAATATGCCCAGGCTATTTTGGGCATATAATCCAAACTTTTATTCAGATCCAGTTTTCTGTGGTTCATTTCAGGACAAGAGGTGAAATGAAAAATTACTATGCTCTGTACCTCTCTAATTCAGGGCCCTGAAAAAGATATCACTAGAGTGTGTGTGTGTGTGTGTGTGTGTGTGTGTGTGTGTATGCATGTGTGAGAGAGTTAGTCATTTATTAGCAAAGGACAATTATTGAGAATTTTAATTCAAATGGAAAGATAAAAATCTATCTGTATTCTACTCTAAGTTGCTTTTCAGCATAAATGGATAATTTTTTAGTTATTCAGATGACTTATGTTGATGCTTCATTATCTTTTCTTCTAGTGGACTTATTGGCCGAAGCTGGGCTATGTTATTTGCCAGTGGAGGTTTCAAGGTGAAACTCTATGATATTGAGCAGCAGCAGATAACCAATGCACTGGAGAACATCAGGTAAGCCAGCTTTCTACTTTCCACTATTCCATTATAAGTTCTTCAGAATTATCTTGGATCATTGTGTGAAGAAAAATAGTTAAGTCATTCATAGGTGATCATCATATAAGTATTCTGAGGCTTTTCTGAAACCCTCCTAATAGTCTTCCATAACAACCATATACCACAATTTGTTTAGCTATTCTCCAATTGATGGGCATCCCCTCTATTTCTATTTTTTTGCTACCACATATGGGTTTTTTCCTTAATCTCTTCGGGATGCAGATGTAGTAGTGGTATTGTTGGGTCAAACAGTATGCCTAGTTTTATTGCCGTGTGGGCATAGTTCCAAACTGTCTCTAGAATGGTTTGATCAGTTCACAACTTTGCCAACAATGCATTAGTGTCCCTATTTTTTCCATATCCCCTCCAACATTTGTCATTTTCCTTTTTTTGTTATGTTAGCCAATCTGATAGGTGTGAGGTAGTACCTCAGGGTTGTTTTAATTTGCATTTTCTTTAATCGATAGTGATTTAGAGCATTTTTAAAATTTGACTATGATTGCTTTGATTTCTTTGTCTGAAAACTGCCTGTTCATATCTTTGACCATTTATCAATTAGAGAATGATTTATATTCTTATACATTTGACTTAGTTCTCTATATATTTGGTAAATGAGGCCTTTATCAGAGAAATTTGCTGTAAATTTTTCTCCCAGTTTCCTGTTTTCCTTCTAATCTTAGCTGCATTGATTTGTTTGTGTAAAACTTTTAAAATTTAATGTAATCAGGGGCATCTAGGTGGCTCAGTGGATAAAGCACCAGCCCTGGATTCAGGAGGACCTGAATTCAAATCTGGCCTTAGACACTTGACACATACTAACTGGTGTGACCCTGGACAAGTCACTTAACCCTCATTGCCCCACCAAAAACAAAACCAAATTTAATGTAATCAAAACTATTCATTTTACATCTTGTGATCCTCTCTATCTTCTTATTTGGTCATAAATTCTTCCCTTATCCACAGATCTGACATATAAAAATTTTCCATGCTCCCCTAATTTGCTTATGATATAATCCTTTATGTCTGAATCATATGTCCATTTTGACCTTATATTGTGTGCTGTCTGTCTATGCCTACTTTCTGCCAAACTGCTTTCCAGTTTTCCCAACAATTTTGTCAAATGGTGACTTCTTGTCCCAAAAGTTTGGATCTTTGGGTTTATTAAACACTAGGTTACCATGTAATTTACTACTGTGTATTATGTACCTAATCTATTGTACTGACCAGTTTATTTCTTAGGCAGTACCAGATTGTTTTGATTACTGCTGTATAATACAGTTTGAAATTTGGTACTTCCAGGTTGCCTTTTTTCACATTTTTTATTGATTCTCTTGATATTCTTAACCTTTTGTTCTTGCAAATGAATTTTGTTATTATTTTTTCTAACTCTGTAAAATAATTTTTTGGTAATTTTGTACAGAACTGAATAAGGAAATTAGTTTAGGTAGAACTGTTATTTTAAAAATAAAAGTATTTTATTATTTTTCCAGTTACATGTAAGGATAGTTTTCAACATTTGTTTTCATAGGATTTTTAGTTCCAAATTTTTCTCCCTCCCTCACTTCCCTCTCTTTTCCCCTAAGACAGAAAGCAATATGGTATAGTTTATATATGTACAGTAACATTAAACATATTTCTGCATTAGTCATATTGTGAAAGAAGAATCATAGCACAAGGGAAAAACTTCAGAAAAAAAGGAAATAAAAAAGTCCCCAAAAGTAGAAACAGTATGGTTCAATCTGCATTCATAATCCACAGTAGAACTGTTATTTTAATTTTATTGGCTTGGGCCTATCCATGAACAATTAACGTTTCTCCTTCTGTCTTTATTTGTGTGAAAAGTGTTCTGTAATTGTATTCATATAGTTTTCTGGGCTTGTTTTGGCAGGTAGACTTCCAGGTATTTTATATTGTCTGCACTTATTTTAAATCAAATTTCTCTTTCTATCTCTTCAAGCTAAACTTTGCTGGTAATATATAGAATATGCTGATGATTTATGTGGTTTATTTTATATCCTGTAACTTTGCTAAAGTTGTTCATTGTTTCAGCTAATTTTTTAGTTGTTTCTCTAGGATTCTCTTTGTATATCATCATATCATCTGCAAAGAGTGATAGTTTTTTGGCGTTTTCTTGGCAAAGATACTGGAGTGGCTTGCCATTTCCTTCTCCAGCTCATTTTACAAATGAGAAAACTGAGGCAAGTAGGGTTAAGGTGACTTGCCAAAAGGTCACATGGGTAGTAAATGTCTGGGGGCTGGATTTGAACTCAGGTCTTCATGGCTCTAGGCCTGTGCTCTATCCACTGTACCACCACTTGCCCTATAAAATACAGCTACTGATTAAAATATAAACTGTCAGGTTGGCATTTTATAAGCCCTTTTTGTAATTTTGATCCTTACCTTTCTTTTTAGACAACTCTTTTTAAAAAAGTAAATTATAGAATTTTTTCAATGAACAAGCTTTTATTTTCCTTCACCTCTCCCTCCTGCCCCACCTCCTTCTTTGAAAAAAAAGAGAAACAAAACTCTTGTAACAAATATTCTAGTGAAGCAAAAAGCATCACTACGTTAACCATGTCCAAAGGGGTGTGTCCTCATTCTGCATCTCGACAGACTACTTATCCCCTATTTCCTCCAGCTCATTCTATATTCTAGCCAAACTGACCAAACTGGTCACAGATGATGAATACGTATGCTCAGCACAATCCTGTACAAATAGTGGTAGGATTTCTATAGGTCAGAATGATCCAAGACTGGTAAGGAAGAGCTGAGGAACTTTAAAAAAAAGGTTATATAGAGTATGGGAAAAGAAGAGCAGGATAGAACCATGGCTTAAGGTGTATGAGATGTTAATACTTCATGGACAGAAGATGGAACTGCAATTTTTTCTTTTGCTTCTGTTTTCTCTGCAAGGAAAATGATCTTTGGGCTATAAAGGAAAGAGGAAAAAAAAAAAACCCAAACCCATGGCAAATAGGGAGTTGGTTCCCATGATAAGAAAGGAGATAACACAGGACGCTTTGTAGTGCAGGGCAGTCACCTCGACTGCAGTCACCTTTTAACCTATCTTCCAAGACCCGTCCGGAGGGCTGAGTACTTGCCAGCGCTGTAGTCATTGATCTTTGACAAAGTATGGTGAAAGGCAGGTGGAGGGGTGGGGTCTGGACCTGTGATTTCATTAATATGAGGAACTTTCTCCAGCAAACGGGCAAATTGTCTGTAACTTAATAGTCATGGAGAACTGCATGGGAATATATCAGCAGAAAGGTTTGAACTTGGGTTTTTTTTTTTCCTGACTCCAAGGTTGGCCTATATAATACACTGCCTCTTACCATGGGATTGGACAAGAGTAAATTTCCTCCTGATTTTCAAAGGAAAGGAAAGGGAAGAGAATGGAGTCTAGAGATTATGGGGGTGGGGCAGCTAGGTGGCACAGTGGATAAAGCACTGGCCCTGGATTCAGAAGAACCTGAGTTCAAATCCAGCCTCAGACATTTGACACTTACTAGCTGTGTGACCCTAGGCAAGTCACAAGTATAGTATAAATTTCACAAGTATAAGATGGAAGAAATAAGATTAAACAACAGTGTGTGTGAAAAAGGTCTGAGTTTTAGTAGAGTCTCTAGCTCAGTGGGAGTCTACAGTCTTATCAGTGAAGAGGCCATTAGAAAGCTTACCTCCCCTTAGTCATCTCATTCAGTGTTAAGGTAGTGATTATCTCTCTCAATTTTCTGTGGTCAAATTATAGCATCACACATACAAATGTTAGTGTGGCCCTGGGCAAGTCACTCAGCCTTTATTTCTAGACAGGTCCCAGTGTACTCATCTGCAAAATTACCACTAAGGTCCTTTCCAGCTCTTTAATCTATGATCCTGTGCTGTCCTTTGTAACCAAATGAGGTACATTGTATGCGTATAGATGCTTTGCTACATAGCAACAACATATGATATGTGTGTTGTTCTTGCTATCTGCTTTTATTGATTCTAAATGTGTGTGTATATATACATATACATACATATGTATATGAGATATTTATAGTAGTTATGTGTGTTCTGTTGCTGTATATTTCTTCATGTGACCTATGTTTACTGCACATTACACATGGTATGATGTGTGCTGTGTTAGTTGCATTTACTGTCATTAGCTACATGTACCCCTAATCTGCATGCCATGTATTAGTTTCTATATGCCATTTTGTATTCTTATAGTTAGGATTTTATTATGACTGTGTTATATGCTAAATTATGATTCTTATGTTGTGTTCACAGATGTTCAAGTATTATCCTATGTATTTGCAGGGGACTTGCAAATGTTTCACTGGGGAGGGAAGATGTAACAGGGTGTCCCCTGTCTTGGATCACCCCCATAACATAAAGCTGAAAAAACTTGAAGAGACAGAGGGGATCAGATATACCTCTGGGCTCCCAGAGAAACTTAAACTGAAGGACTTTAAAGTGAGAGATGTCAGGGTGGGGTCGCAGCAGTAAGGATTCTCTTTGCCAAGGGCTTGCATTGTCAATTGCTCTAGTAAGCTAGGGGGGAAGCAGTTGGAAGTTCTTGTCAGTGACCTGAAGGGGAAAAAGAAAAACACTTAACTATAGGAAGTTTTGTCTTCTCCGTAACCATGTCCCACATTACAAATTGTGAGCTGGTCCAGAGTTTCTGAGTCTTTTGTCTAATGCCTGGTCCTACCTGACATGTGAGCTGGCACTTAAGTTGATAACTGCAGTATGTTTTGCACCCTCCTTTGCCTTCTTTTTTTTTTTTTTTTTGGGTGGGGCAATGAGGGTTAAGTGACTTGCTCAGGGTCCATACAGCTAGTAAGTGTCAAGTGTCTGAGGCCATATTTGAACTCAGCCAGTGGCTTTATACACTGCTCCACCTAGCTGCCCCTATCCTTTGCCTTCTTAAAGGACAAGTGATACTGGGAGACTAAAACTAAACTCTGTCTTTACTAGAACTTCCATTTTCAGAGTGTCTGATGTCACTGTGTGTAGGTTGCTTGCATCTAAACCAGAGATTCTTAACCTTTTTTTGTATCATGGACTTCTCAGGAATAATGTTTTCAAAAACTTAAAATGAAATACATAGGATTACAAAGAAAACCAATTATTTTGAAATATAGTTATCAAAATATTAAAATAAACCCTCAATTTTTGGAAGCCAAGTTAAGGACCCTTGGTCTAAAAGAAGTTTTGGACATTATGATGCACAGAAGATATTTTATATGTATTATTTTATTGCTTTTATTTATCCTGTGCAAAAAAATAAAAAATACTATGAAGTTAAGCATTGTTCTCTCTGTAGCTGTGAGGAAGTGATTCAGTATGTAAAGGTCTTGTGACTCGGTGAAATCTAGTGAGTTCCTGAAGGAGAATGGGGTATTACCAGTAGGTGGTGGTTGAGTGCTAATTATTTTTTAATCTTCTTAAAATTTCTTTTCATTAATCAGGCTTTATTTTTTATCACCTTCATCTTCTCAACCTATTCCCCCTCTCCTACCTAGAGAGCTATCTTTTATAAACAGAAAAGACAAAAGAAGAAAAAGGAAATTAGAAAAAGTAACCAAACCATTAGTCAAGTGGTACAGTAAGTAGTGTATGATGCTGTGTTCTACTTCCTTAACTCTTCACATTGAGAGCTAATCCTGATGGGAAAATCTACATCACCATCTCCCCCTTCGGCTGCTATAAGCATGGCCAACAGGAGAGAGGCAGAGCTTGGGGACATCTACTCTCTGAGAACCCAGAAAGAGTTCCAAACTTCCACTCATTGGAATAAAGTACACAATTAACTGGCAGGTGAGACTGAAACTTGTGGGGTCCTTGTATGCTTCATACTGAAGAGCATCAGGTTGGTAGCTAGTAGAGAGAGCTACATTGTGGTTAAAATTGCTTGTCCCAATGATCTCATTCATCAGATCTCATTCCTACAGTTAGGGTAACTGAATTCCATTAGCCTCTTCCCACATCAGGGTTTAGGTTCCTTGTCTCCAGTATGATCAGCCTCATTTTTGAGGCTGGGGAAGAATTAATCTCACTCTTTTCCAGTTGCCTTCTGGCTCCAGTTCTTCTTCCTCACCCCATCATGCAGATTGCCTGAGGCTCAGACAAGTCCCAAGAAAGCACCAGAAATGATAGGTTAGTGGGTAGTGAGGGACATAGGAAAACAAAGAGCATCAATAATATACTTTTTCCCCCCTGTGGGGCAATGAGGGTTAAGTGACTTGCCCAAGGTCATACAGCTAGTAAGTGTCAAGTGTCTGACGCTGAATTTGAACTCAGGTCCTCCTGAATCCAGGGCTGGTACTTTATCCACTGCGCCACCTAGCTGCCCCACCCCCCAATAATATACTTTTGTTTTGGTTTCTTTTTTGGGGCAATGAGGGTTAAGTGACTTGCCCAGGGTCATACAGCTAGTAAGTGTCAAGTGTCTGAGGACGGATTTGAACTCAGATCCTCCTTGAATCCAAGGCTGGTACTTTATCCACTGTGCCACCTAGCTGCCCCCCCAATAATATACTTTTTAAAACTCACAGAAGAAAACCCAAGAGAAGTGAAGAAGGGTACATGAATAGCGATTTTGTTACCATCCCTTTAAATCTAACCTATAGGTGGATAGGGACTGGATAGAGCCTGGACTTGTGATTTCACTGGTATAGGCAACTCCCTCTACCAGTATATGTAGATACCTTCTCTGCAACTGCTAGTCTTAAAGTTATCTAAAGCAGGGCTGTAAACTCAAATAGAAACAAGTCACAAATGAACATTAATTATGTTTTACTTGTATTTTTATTTATTTGATAAATATTTTTCTCAATTACATTTTAATCTAGTTTAGGCTGCCCATGGGGCTTAAAGCCTTGAGTGATTGACTAGCTCAGTGTGATACTGCCAGGATGTATCAGAGTGATACTGAACACTGGCCTTCTGACTCCCAAGCATAGCTCTCTAAATCCACTGTCATGCTGCATCCATCAGTAAATATATATGTATATATGTGTGCATATATGATATATATATATACACACATATATATAAATAAAAAACATCCCACAAAACTTCACTAGAAGTTGATATTTCCTTTAAATCCTAGCAAAAATCCCATCTTTTACAGGAAGCCTTCCCCAACCCCTCTAATTTCACTGCCTTCCCTTTGTTAATCATTCTCTATTTATCTTTTATTTATATTGTCTTAATTTTTCATTTATATTTGTATATGCTTACTTGTATGTTGTCTCTTCCATTAGACTATAAGCTTTTTTAGGACAGGGACTGCCTTTTGCCTCCTTTTGTATTCCTGGCACCTAGCACAGGGCTTGGCACATAATAATGTTTATTGATGGATTGATTGATTACATATCCTTTTCCTATTTTTCTTTGCCATAATGAAATATTTGTATTTGCTGATGATTATTCAGTATTAAAAAAAGACACTAGAAATGGTGGAGAGGGGAGGGAAAAACCTGGTTTCTGTAGAGCCAGAGACTTAATTTCTCCATTAAATCCTTTAAAGAACGAAGCAAAAACAGTCAAAACCGACTGCTTCTGTTAAGCAATTTAGGGAGTCAAAGTCAGTGGGCACAGTGTGTGAAGTCTAAGGTTCCTTAGTTCTAGGAGAGTAAGGAAATTTCTAGCAGTATTTCTTCTCTCTTCCTGTGCTTTACTGCTTGTACCATAATCCAGGCTCTGACTCTTAATACTTATTACAGTAGAAAAATGAGTATCGCCTATGCTTAAAACCCATACTTCCTTTGGGAAGTTTGTGTTACATAGTACCAATGGAACACAAGGGTCATTTTTACAGATGAGCTGTTTGTTGTTGTTGGGGTTGTTTTCAGTTCATTGTTGACTCTTCATGAACCTCATTTGGGGGTTCTTGGCAAAGACACTGGAGTGCTTTGTCATTTCCTTTTCCAGCTCATTTGACACATGAGGAAACTGAGGCAAACAGGGTTAGATGACTTGTCCAGGGTCACATATCTAGTAAATGTCTGAGACTTATTTGAACTCAGGAAGATGAGTCTTCCTGATGTGAGGCCCATCACTTCATCCACTGTGCCACTTAGCTATCCCCTCATAGTGACTTAGAAAATCACAAATTAACATTATCTATGTTGTATTGTATCATTATACATTTTGTTAAATAATTCCCACTTACATTTTAATCTGACTTTCCTCAGAACAGTTTTCTCTATCCTCAGGAGAGACCCCTCTGGTATAGTGACCTAGGAGTGAGGAAGCTTTGAGTTTCAAGTTAGAAAAGGTACTAATATGCATTGGTAAGAGAGTGCTATCTCCCCAATGAAATTACAACTTCTGTACAAAGAATAGTAAACAAAAAAAAAAGGCAAATAAATTGTTATAGCCAGACAGAGTTTAGTGGTAAGCCTCTTGTCCTCTAAAGAAGGAGTTCTCTTTCATTTTATGGTGGTTAGTTTTAGTATCAAGTATCTACCTTTGAGTTTGCCTTCAAAATATGTTGTAAGTAGTTTCTCAGATGATACTACCCGCAGAGAAAGTTCTTGTCAGAGACTAATCCCTTATACAGTGGTATTACAAAACAAGGAAGGAAAACATTTAAAACAATTTAAGATGCAGAGTTCTTCTTGTAATTGAAAGATTGCATGCTTATTTTCTTCATTAGTTGTTGCTACTCTGGTTTAATCATGTCAAGATAGTGTTGTAAAATGGGAAACAAAATAAAAATGAAATCAATATGTACATAATTCTAATTTTAATTGAATAGTGAATCATGAACAATTTTTTTTTCAAGTGGGAACCCATCTGGTTGTCATAATCCTGGATACTTTAATGTTTCCCTTCTTGGGATAATTCCTGCTTTCTGGGCTTTCACATTTCTTCTGGGGGTATTGAACAACCCTCAGGCTGGTAGGTTGATCTAGGCAGGATTTTCTATGTCAGCCCGGGCCTTTGGGTGCCCCTGCCTTATATTTTCTGAGTTACTTCTAAGTGGATCTGTACTCCTTGGGCATGCCTATAACAGCCTTCTCAGGATAGATTCATCAATATCCATTAGAATTTTTTTGGTCTATAGTTTTCTTTCTCTGCTTTATCTCTTTCCACTTCAAGCTTCAAGACCATATTTGTTTCATCGAAGGAGTTTGGTAGGCATATTAAATTTAACACGATTGTTGTTTGATTCATTTCTAGGCATGTTAACTTGATAGTGTGGATGAGGAGCCTCAGAGCCATATTCTTAACAAAAGCCAAATCAACTAAAAAGCCCAACTTCTTTATGAGATTGCCCACCCCACCAGGTAAATAAAGACTAGCAGCTGGCCTTCCCTAGGAGACGGTGCCTACTCTTCTAGGATACAAAGGAGCTGAGTCTGTCTTAGCGTTCAAAGGAATAAAAGGGCGAGTTTTAAAAATAAATGAATTTATCTAGCTTTATAAACCTAAACTTAATTGGTTTAAAGTTTGCTAAGGTTGAAAGTTATTTCATGTCTAGCTACATTTACTAAAATGTTACAGACACTTTAATACATAAAATGCTAATAACAGTTACATAATTATTGGAAAATTTTGATACCCATTTATCCTATTTGGTCATGATGAAATATGTATCTTGTTATAGAGAAGTAGCCTCTAAACTTTTTCATCACACACTTATCAGTAAAAAAATGTAGAGCAAGCATCCCCCCATATGTGTATAATATTTACTTATAAATTATATATATCTACTGTGGTATTAGTGGACTACAATATATATATATATATATATATTACAAATTTATGCAAAAATATAAATTTAAAAGTGAAACAATTGAAATATTTGACATGAGAGTTTATAGGGAGCTGCTGAAGTTTATTAAATTGAGGAGTGATATCAGACCTGTACTTTAGGAAAATCACTTTGGAAGCTGATGGTGGTCAGGATGGATTAGAAAGAAAAGAGATTTGAGGTAGGGAGACCAATTCAGAAGCTCTTGCTATAGTCCAGGTCCTGAATTAGGGTAGTGACTGTGAATAGAAGAAGTAGACATATGGAAGAGAAACTTTGTGTAGGTAGTGGTCAACCTCCAGTTCGTTAGGGAAAATTGAGAAGTAAGTAAGATTTATCTTTGATGTTTTCTTACCACTTTTGTTCAATTCCTAGTGATTCTTCTCCTTAGTACTTGAGAATTCCAATTGCTCTCTTCTCTATCCCTATTCCCCTTCCCCAGTTCCAGTTGTCTGATTGGATAAGGAAGATAGATTCTCCACCCACCCGAAAGTGCCTACCTCACAAGAACCAGGACGCCAGTACTGGCAATTTGGGACCTTCCTTCTGAAAGATTTTGGTATGGAAGGGTCAGAGCCAGTGGTAAGGAGCTCAAGACAGAAATCTGGGGCTCTTTCTACTACAGAGCAGGTCTCCCTACTTCTGAAAAGATGCTAATTTATGGCAAGTCATATGTTTTGATCTCAGAAACCACTGGCTGCCTGGGCAAAGACTTATCTAGGGTTTATTTTATGTAGTGGAGATATACTTCACACAAAAAAAAAAGAAAAGAAAGGAAAAGCATCTCTCCAATCTAGATTTGCATTTAGATGGTGTTGGCAAAGGGCAATATTGCTCTGTAAGCAGCTGATGATGTTTTTGTTTAAGACATTGACACTAAATTTTGTCTTAAGTTTCCTGTCAAGTTTAGGCAATAAGGGGTGGGAGATGAATCTGTGGGGGAAGAGATTTGTTTAAGAAACAACCAGAATATCATTTGGTGGTATTTGGCTGTGGTTCTCTGGAGAATAATTATGAACAACTTGTTCAGGAAAAATCCTGAGGTAAATGAATACCCATGGAGAGGTGGAGCAGTCTCTTTTTACAGAGAAAAAGGGGCGTGTTTGTGTTTGCTTTTCACGTACATACCCTCATATTCATTCCTCAGCTCACCCATATGCTTGCTCAATTTTCATTTCAGGATGAAACAAATTGGATAAAAATTAAATCATGTTTTTCGGAGTCTTTTATTTTTGAGACAGGTGGGAATCTCTGGATCTTCCTTCCCTGTGCCCCGGACCAAAATGTTTCATCTCAATACCATGGAAAAAAATTTCAATGAGCAAAAATAATTAACAAAGTTAGTAATAATTATCAAGATGATGAAATTCTAATTCTTTGGAAATAAGCATCAAAAGGTGATGGCAAATGGTATGTATGAGTGCTGCATTGGTCTGAATTTAGGCCACCTGGGAAGTATACTACATCTCTAAAATGAGATCTCTTTGAAAGGAAAAAAAGAATATACTTGAGTGCTTTAGAGAATATGTGATCTTGTGGAGGTGAAAACTCCCTTTATCTGTGTAGATTGCAAACAGTTCACACTTTCGTTGAAGGTGCTGTACAGTTTCTCAAATGTGATCCAGCCCTGTCTCTCTCTATTCAGTCTGGACCCAGCTCACTGTCCACATGCAGTGTCTGTTTAAAAAAGTATGTGTATACACACATATGTGTATATCTGTGTATGCCTGTACACACATACACACTGATGTCCTAACTTGGTGGCCTGCTCTTCTAACTGTATATGCCACAATCCTGGTCAATACATATTTTTCATTCTTTTGATTTTTCCTGAGTGTATTGTGAGACCCATCTCTTGCATGACCATTGATGAAGAAGCTCTAGTGTTGTGGGGCTCCGTGTAATAATTAGCATATTATCTGTAACCAATATTTGGAGAACTTTGTTAGCTGTAGGAAATCCCTCTTCTATTTGAACTTTGTGCAAGTCCTCTGAATTTGGAGTCAGAGGACGAAGTTTGAATTTTTGTTACTTACTGCTTGTATGTCCTTGAATATATTACCTAACCTTCCTAGGCCTTGGTTTCCTTATCTCTAAGTCTTATGAACTATAAACTTTCTTGTTCCACTAAAATCCTACTTGGATATTTCATCATGATGTGGAGATGATGCTAGTGAAGTCACTACCCTACCATGAGGTGATATCAGAATAGCCACTCAAGCAGGCATTACAATAGTATCTCCCTCAGCTTCACCCACTGCCAAATGAACTTCAGGAACACATTGTCCTTTATTTGGAATGTCTTGGTTGATGCTTCCTTGGGAACAAGGGTGTATTTATGTATTTGTATGTCTCTATGTCCATCTGAGGGGGCTGCGTTAAGGCAAGAGGTATATAATTGGCAGTCAAATCAGAAAGTCAGAAATGAATCAAAGACCGTCCTGTGAGGCTAATTTGTATGAGTCACAACACAGCAGAACCAGGAAAGTCGGGTTCCGGATGGTCAGTCAGCTTTATTAATCTCCATCTGTGGCCACTAAATTGATTTCTACAGTGATTTATATGGGGTTACTTAGGGTCAAAACAGCTATTTAATTCCTGTTATTTCTCTAAAGAGAGGCACCTTGTCATGGTGGATGGAGAGCAGGCCTTAGAACTAGGAAGAACTGGTTTCAAATGCTGCCTCTGGCACATAATGACTGTGACCTCGACAGCCACTTGTTCATACTCTCTGTGTGCTCCAGGCAGCTTTTTCAAGACTTTCAGGTCTAACTTGACCTGCATTGTAGAGAGAATTTCTTCATCTATAAAATCACAGGTCTAGTTCTCAACCCTATTTCTATGAAAAGTGATTTTGGAAAGGAAAAACTTAGGAAGTCTTGCCTATAATATGTTTTTTAACTAATTATAAGCTTTATTGATTTCTTGGTTTTTATATCACTGAATATTATTCATTATCCCCCAAATCCACCCTCTTTCTCTTTCCCTTCCATAGACCTTTCCTTGTAACAGTGAAAAAGCTCTTCAACAGAGCCAGCTTACATAGCAGTGCATCAGCAGCATCCGTCTGTATTACCATTCTGAACCCCTAGCCCTCCATGTTTTCAAGGTAGTGAGGGAGATGCATTTCTTTTAGACTGTGGTTGGTCATATATGATTACTAAGTGATTGCCTTTGTTTTCAGAATACTTTGGGGTTTATATTATTGCCAATAATGAATTTTTCAAGTTCAAGGAATTATTCATTACTGAATGCCAATGCTGTGACTGTGAAAAATGATGTGAAATGCTTCCAGGGGGAGCTTAATAAAGAGGATGCCTCAGACCATTTGAATTATACATACAGGCTATGAGCGTCTCATCATTGACAGTTCTTCCAGAATCCACTTGGTTCCTCTTCTCTAATGCCTATTCCTACATTGTGAATTTCTGGTTATCTAAGCACCTCTGTTCATGAGAGCCAGCTCTGCCTCATTTCTGCAGCATCCTTCCTTGGAGGGCAGAATAGAGCACTGAGCCTAGAATCAGGAAGACACACTAGAATCAGATCCGGCCTCCGGCAAGTTATTAGTTGTGCCACCTTGGCAAGTCACTTTGGCAAGTTTCTTCAACTCTAAAATGGGATAATAATAGCACCTACCTGGAAGGGTTGTTCTTAAGGATCAAATGAGGTAAAATTTGTAAAGCACTTAGTACAGTACCTGGCACATAATAGTTGCTTAAAAAATTCTTATTCCCTTCCTTTTCTTTCCCTTCCTTTCATTGGTCTGCCTTAAATCACCGAAGCTACTGCAAGAACAACATAGCAGCTCCTTACTTGATGTTTTTGTAGGAGAGACTCCCTGAAGGCAAAGGCACTTTCAGATTAGGTGTGGTTTCCCCTGCCTAGACACAATGGAGTCTATCTCCATTTTACCTTTGGGCTGGCTCTGAAAGAGATTAGTTAAAATTCCTGAACTAAACTTTCCAAAGTAGTGTCCCTGGGTCCTCCCAAAACCCATTATTAATAATTATGTGTGACTTCTGACACAGTTCATTTAACCTCTGTCTGCCTCAGTCTCCTCAACTATAAAATGGGAATAATAACAGCAATCTTCTTCCCAGAGTTGTTGTGAAGATCAATGAAATAATAATTGTAAAGTGTTTACCACAGTGCCTGACACATAGTATTATATGAATATTAACAAATGTTATTGTGACGATTATTATTATTCATGGAGTGGACAGGTCAGTGTGGGTTGTACAAGTTGGGAAGGTTTATAGAGAGAGGTTGGACTGGATCTGGGCTTTGAAGGATGGGTAGAATTCCCATAGATAGGTAAGTTATTCCAGGCGGATAATACCCTATGAGCAGGGACTTGAAATCAGAAATGAACCCTATTCAAGGATCATAGATTAGGAGATAGAAGGAGATTTCAAGGCATGTAAGTCCAAACTGCTTCCTATTTTCCAGAATGAAGAAATTGAGGCCTAAGACATTAAATGAATTGCCCAACGTCACATAGGTAGTAAACGGTAAAAACTAGATTTGAAACCCATGTCTTCTAACTCCAGGGGCAGTGGAGAGAGTGCCAGGCCAGACACTAATAGCTGTGTTGCCCTGGAAAGTCACCTTAACCCTGTTTGCCACAGGTTCCTCATCTGTAAAATGAGCTGGAGAAGGAAATGACAAATCACTCCAATACCTCCCACCAAGAAAATGCCAAATAGGGTCACAAAAAGGTGGACATGACAGAAAGAACTGAACGACAAAAACCATCTCTAACTCCAAATATATCACTAGTTCCATGGCAATGAGCAAAGTAGGACTATTATTTATTGTTAATATCATAAGATTATCATAAGATTAATCATAAGAGGGAAGGGAATACTGCAGAGGGATGCCCCTTAGAGGAGAGATGGCATCTAGAACATAGTATGCCTTCTACTTTTACTGTTTTTGTTTTCTGAAGAACACAAAATTCTTTTATTTATAAATGGGTTTTTAGAGTTATTTTGATTGATTGAGAAAATATGTGATGACAAAAAAATCACTGAATTCATTGATGCTTTTAAATGAATTTGTATTTTATTTATCACATAAATATCTACATAAATTTGGGGAAAAATAATACATGTACTGTGTAGGGCATTATTTAGCCTTCAGAAGTTATCTTTATCATATACTGAATCATCTCTTTATCTTGTTGGAGCTAAATAATGATCAAAAGGATAATTCTTTTTATGTGGTGAATTCGTTGGACTCTTGCAGTAGTTCCAGGGCTTCGTAGGGGTCCATGGGCCCATCAAGTTAGGGACACACCTTATATAAAGAAACCAATACAAATTAAACTGGGTTTGACCAGCTTATAAATGGTCATCAATTAAAAAACCCACAACAGTAGAATTAAAGTAGTAACCATTTTGTATTTGAGTCTTTTCTTATGAGTGACCTCTACTGGGCAACTAAAGTTCTGCGTTCTATCCTAATTTTTCTGTAAAAAATGTTAGTATTAAGTCGTTAAAAATTCTGGCTGGTGAGTGTGACAGTTATATAAGATGATTGATGACTTTTCAGAGGCAAGCCTAATAATGCAAAGAACCATTAAATATATTATATTACTCCCTCCTCAAACCAGTCCTTTGAGGCAGGTTCCACACTTATCATTATGCTTATTTTATCTATAAGGAAACTGAATCTTAGAGAAGTTGAGTGACTTGCTCATTCGAACAGAGTTATTAAGTATTATGAATTAGGATTCAAAACCCAGGTCTATTTTATGTTAGGGTCAGTGTACACTCCACAATGTCATCCTGTCTTCATTAGAAACACTATGGGGCAGCTAGGTGGCGCAAGTGGATAGAGCACCGGCCCTGGAGTCAGGAGTACCTGAGTTCAAATCTGGCCTCAGACACTTAACACTTACTAGCTGTGTGACCCTGGGCAAGTCACTTAACCCAATTGCCTCACTAAAAAAAAAAGAGAAACATATTATGGTGCATAAACCTAAAAAACAATTGCGATACTTTGCTAGCTTGTAGCTGGCATATCTATACATAAATTTTTTTTACTGGCCATAGAAAGCTGTAAATTGCCTGTGAATTCTGCTATCTATGATATCCATCAAAGAACGGGACTAACAAAGTTTAACAAGCCCTTTGAAAGAGGAGAAGACAGAAGATAGGACTACAGTGGCAATAAGCTTTGTGTGGAATTGCAGACTCATGAAGAGTGATTATTTCTAGATGCAAAATAGTTTTGTTATTTGCTCTACCTATCTAATTGGCAAGATAGGCTCACTGAAATAAGGAGTTTCTGGAGGGTACTGGTTTATCATGGGCCAAAGCAGGCATGACTACAACCTAGCTATGATGGATTCAATACCAAAGTGAATGGGGCAACGTAACTAGTGTGGACCAACCAAAAAATCACTTTAAATGATAATGCCTAACTATAAATAGGTATATCATCTTTGGTGAACAGCAGTCAGAACTTGGACATACAGTATGTGGGAGAGAAGGAAGAGTTTCAAAACATTCTAGGAGAGTGACCAACGGAGAGTGACCACAAACTAGAGAGGGTTTAGTGCTGACAGTATTGAAATCTCATTGATAATGTTTTTTATAGTAAAAATTTGTACCCACAAAAATTTTCTCATTCTTCAGATTTGCAGGAGAGCTACAATAATAATTTCCATCTCATGGGCAGAGCCTGCAGGACCCTAGAGGGCATCTACGTACCTTACTTAGCTCTTCCATGAAGAATTTAATGTATTATGACTACTTGGTGTGAACTAATTAAATGAAAATTTTTTATCTTTCCTTCATTTGAATTATTTTTAAAACTTTGTGTATTTTTTTAGAAATTGGGTTAAGACATTTTTCACAGTAGGAAACAAGTATTACAGAAGAATTTTTATCATTGTGATGGTAACTTTAGTTAAAGAATCAGTTTTTACTTATAGGAAGTGTAAAGATTCTATTTAAATTAATTTGGCTTGTTCAAAATGACATAATCTCCCAAGCAGCTTAGTCATCAATTTAAATAATTTTCCATTGTTGGTAGAAATTAAACATGCTTTATTATTGTCTCTTTCAATACTTTTTCAATATCTTCAACCTTAGGCTGAAGTATATGGTTATAGTATATGTATGGCATAATATTCAAAACTTTAAAAAGTGATTGGTTATCAAAACTTCCCTTAAGAAAAAAAACATACCAGTAAGAAATGGGCATTCAAAGGAGAAATCTTTTGTTTAGAAAGAGGCAATTGAGAGGGTTTGTGCATTGTAGGGGAATCATAGAGACACCAAGTCTCATTGAGTGGCATATCTCTTATTTTGGCTTATGTCAGACTACTGAGGAGGAGAGGAGAGAAAGAAAGAAAGCAGTTTCCCCCAGTTCCAGGATGACAAAAAGCAGACCGATAGCTTAATGAATGTTGTTTAGAAACCAAATAAATGCCTTCTCATTGATAAGTAACAAGCCAGTAATTAAAACATGGAAGCTTTTCTGAAACTTGAAAAACTGGTGGCAATGTCAGAGGGAAATTTGAATCCAGATCTTTAACTCAGGGTCAGGAAGGATATTTTACACAAAGAAAAGATTCTAGTGGATTACTCAACTTGAAATAAAACATAAGTAAGTAGTGATTGATTGACACTTGAAATTGTTTGAGGAAGGTACTAATACTAAAGGGCAGGTAAGTGGTACAGTACATAGAGAGCCAGACCTGGAGTTGGGGAAGACTTATCTTTCTGAGTTCAAATCTGGCCTCAGACATTTAGTACCTATATGATTCTGGGCAAGTTATTTAGCCTGTTTGGCTCAAGTCCTATTCTGTAAAATGAGATGGAGAAGGAAATGCCAAACCGCTCCAGTATCTTTTCTTTTCTTCTTCTTCTTCTTTTTTTTTTAGTGAGGCAATTGGGGTTAAGTGATTTGCCCAGGGTCACACAGCTAGTAAATGTTAAGTGTCTGAGTCCGGATTTGAACTCAGGTACTCCTGATTCCAGGGCCGGTGCTCTATCCACTGCACCATCTAGCTGCCCCTCTCCAGTATCTTTTCCAAGAAAACCCCAAATGGGGTGAGAAAGTCAGTCACAACTGAACAACAACATAATAATACTAATAATTTTAGCTCTATATTTCTTAAATATTGCTTCAACTTATATTTCTTTAATTATGCATGTATATGGTCAGAAATTATTTATTGGTGCTGCTGGATTGTAAACTGCCAGATTGTAAGAATTGAAGGTAAAGACCTCAATTTACTCATCTTCCCCACCATTCCTTACAAAGAATAAATGCTTAATAAATATTTATTGAATTAAAATATCTATCCTGCACCTTTATTTCTAATACATTAGACTGTATTTAGCATCTATTGTTAAATGTTCCACCCTCTTTCTTTTTTTTAAATATGTCTGTTAGGACTAGTCATTTTAAAAAAAAAATGCTTTGTCTTTGACTTCCCTGTAGTATCTGATCCTATTAGTGCCTTCTCCCTGAAAAAAATCTCATTCCTTGGCTTTTGTGAATTGGTGTTCTCTACTTTTATGATTACCCTTTTACTCTTTGTTTTCTCTAGTTTTCTTTCTTTCGCCACTTGTCTTTCTGGGGTCATCTATAAAGTCAAAGTCCTTAGATCCCTTTGGAATAGAGTAATAGATAGAGCACCCCATACTTGAAATTGGGGAACACCTGGGTTCCAATCCTACCTCAGATCTTTGCCTAGCCAGATGGCTTGAGCAAGCTTTTATAACCTTTCTGAGCCTCAGTTTCCTTATTTCTAAAATGAATGGGTTGAACTCAATGGCATCTAATGTTCCTTTCAACTGAGATCCTATGTTTTTTTCCCCCAGTATGGTCACTCCTTTGCAGAGATAAGCGACTCTTAGGGTTCCTTTAATAGCTAATCAGTGACTTCTTGTCACTGGCTGAATCAGGGTTCCTTTAATAGCTATCAGTGGCTTCTTGTCACTGGCTGAATCAAATCTAAGACTTTCAAGGTAGACTTTAAAGAACTCAGTAGTAAAATGAAGATGTAAGGTGTCTTTCAGCTCTAAAATTTTTTGTGAATCATCTGACTTCCTCCCTTCTGTCCAACTTCAATTCTTTTGAATTTCAATTCTTCCACTATAGTGGAAGGGTCCTTTATTATTTCTTTATATCATGTGGGCCACTGGCTTAGGGGCCAGCATTTGTGAGAAAGCTCCTAGAGGCCTCCGAGTTGTGCTAGTATTTCTTGGTTATGTAGGGGAACTTCCTCCATTGCTTCTTGCCCTTTAGATCTCACATTCTTTCTCTGGTGTTGTCTCATTTGAAAAAAGAAGAAAGCAATGCTGGATGGGGATAGGTTTTTGGTTTGCTGCCATTCTTCCAGGTAGGGATTCTCAGGCACAGAGAAAGAACCAATGGGCTAAAGGGCAGCAAGCCAGTGGTGTCTAAGAAGTCTTTTTAATGTTTGATTCTGATGCATAACCAATAGATAGTGATGCTCGTTAAGGAATGCCTTTCGAGATTTTGTTGCCATATGGGCATATGGGCAATGGTTATGTGTTCCAGCTGCACTGGTTACCTTAGTAGTCCACCCAGGCTGTGCTTCTACTTTTTGAGGTAGAGTTCAGACTAGCAGGGAGTTTCAGGTGATGCTCAGTCACAGTGGTCCTTTGGATAATGTGCCAAAGGTACAGTTGTCATGCTTTCAGTGTCAAGGTCCACTACTGAAATTTAGTCCAAGTTCATGTTCTTGAGGCAGCCTGTCATGCTTTGACTTGCATGGGCACAAACCTAATCAAGTCCACTTTGATTGTAAGCAGTGAACCAGATAACTCATTGTACTCTTTCCTTCTCCGCCCCCCCCATCCCCCCCCGCCCCGCCCCCACATGGCTTTTTTCGGGAACAAAACACAGTGTTTAGCACCCTGAAGGTTACCAAGCTGTTGAACTTTGCTACTAGTAGTTACTGATTTAAGATGCATTTCATTACTTAGATCATATCTCTTTAAAACATTATTTATTTTTAACATTCATTTAAAAATTGAATTCCAAATTCCCTCCTACTCCTCTCCCGTCTAGTGTGAAGGCAAGAAATATGATATCAATTACACATGTGAACTCATGCAGGAAATGTTTCTACCATTAGCCATGTTGAAAAATAAGCAAGAAAAATCAAATGCAAAAATGATGCTTCATTCTGGATCAGACTAAATCAGTTCTTTCTTTGGAGGTGGCTAGCATTTTTTTTTCATCATAAGTCCTTCAGGAATTGTCTTGGATCATAGTCTTGATCATAAATTATTCACAGTTCATCATTGTACAATATTACTGTTACTGTATAAAATGTTTTCCTGGTTTTACTCACCTCACTTTGCATGAGTTCATATAAGTCTTCCCATGTTTTTCTGAAACCATCTGTTCTTCATTTCTTACAGCATAATACTATTCCATCACAATCATATACCACAACTTCTTCAGCCATTCCCCAATTGATGAGCATCCCCCTCTATTTCCAATTCTTTGCCACCAACAAATGAGCTGCTATAAATATTTTTGTGCATATAGGTCCGTTTTCCCTTTTCATTGATCTTTTTGGATAAAGACCTATTAGTCATATTGCTGAAACAAAGGATATGTACAGTTTTGTAAATCCTTTGGGCATTAGTGCCAAATTGCTTTCTAGAATGGTTAGATCAGTTCACAACTCCACCAATAGTGGCATGTTACTGTTTTCCCACATCCCCTTCAACATGTATAGTTTTCCCTTTTTTGTTATGTTAGCCAATCTGATAGGTGTGAGGTAGTACTTCAGAATTGTTTTAATTTGCATTTCTCTAATCAGTAATTTTTAGAGCATTTTTATATGAATATAGCTTTGATTTCTTTGTCTAAAAACTGCCTGTTTCATATATTTGATGATTTATCAATTGGAGGACATATTCTTATAAGTTTGACTCAGTTCTTTATATATTTGATGAATGAGGCCTTTATCAGAGAAACTTGCTGTAAAAATTTTTTGTTCAGTTTCCTGCTTTCCTTCTAATCTGCACTGGTTTTGTTTGTGCAAAATCTTTTTTGATTTAATGCGATCAAAAGTATCCATTTTACTTCCTGTGATCCTCTCTAGTCCCTTGTTTGGTCATATTATTCTGCCTTATCCATATATCTGACAGGTAAAAATGCTTCCCTAATTTGCTTATGATATCACCCATTATATCTAAATTATGTATCTATTTTGACCTTATCTTGGTATACAGTGTAAGACGTTGATCTATATCTAGTTTCTGCCAAACTGCTTTCCAGTTTTCCCAGGAATTTTTTTATCAAATGGTGAGTTCTTGTCCCAAAAGCTTGAACCTTTGACTTTATCAAACACTGGGTTACCATGGCCATTTACTATTGTGTAGTGTGTACCTAATCTATCCCACTGATTCACAACTCTATTCCTTAGCTAGTACCAGATTGTTCTGACAATTTATTGTACAGTTGTTTCAGTTGTGTCCAACTCTTTGTCATCTGATTTGAGGTTTTCTTGGCAAAGATAATGGAGTAGTTTTCCTTCTACAGCTCATTTAACAGATGAGGAAACTGAGACAAACAGTATTGAGTGACTTGCTGAGAGTCACACAGATTTGAACTCAGGAAGATAAGTTCACTGTGCCACCTATCTGTGTTTTGATGTTACAACTTTTTTTTTTTTAGTAAGGCAATTGGGGTTAAGTGACTTGCCCAGGGTCACACAGCTAGTAAATGTTATGTGTCTGAGGCCGGACTTGAACTCAGGTACTCCTGAATCCAGGGCCAGTGCTCTATCCACTGCGCCATCTAGCTGCCCCATGTTACAACTTTTTAATACAGCTTGAGATCTGGTATGGTTAGGTTACCTTTCTTCGTGCCTTCTTGTTTTTTTTTTTTTTAATTGATTCCCTTGATATTCTTGACCTTTTGTTCTTCCAGATGAATTTTGTTATTATTTTTCTAGTCTTACAAAATAATTCTTTTGGTAGTTTGAATGGTATGGTACTGAATAAGTAAATCAATTTAGATAGAATGTCAATTATATTGACTTTGACTACCTGTAAGTAATTGATATTTTCCTAATTGTTTAGATCTGTCATTGTTTGAAAAGTGTTTTGTAACTGTGTTTATATAGTTCATGGGATTATCTTGGTAGGTAGTTTCCCAAGTATTTTATATTGTTTGCAGCTATTTTAAATGGAATTTCTCTTTCTGGCTCCTTTTGACGTCTACAGCCTACTTATCACCTTCTTTTCCTTGATATTCTCCTCATTCTAGGTTTTTTAAAAATAGCACCAATATTTCCTAGTTCTCCTGCCTTTCTGTATGCTCCTTAGTTTTCTTTGTGCAGCTAGGTGACACAGTGGATAGAGCACTGGCTCTGGATTCAGGAGGACCTGAGTTCAAATCTGGTCTCAGACACTTGACACTTACTAGCTGTGTGACTCTGAGCAAGTCACTTAACTCTGATTGCCTCAAACATCTGGGGCCATCGCTGGTCATCCTGATATATATTTTGCCTATGGACCCAGATGACTGTGGAGGAGAGAGTGAGGCTGGTGTGACTTTGTATAGCCCTCCCTCACTTAAAAGTCCAATTCACTGCAGGTCATGACATCACCTCCCAATGCCATGGTCCTCTTCGAGAATAAAGGACAAACAACAGCAACAACAGTTTCATTTGCTGGGTTTTTATCCAAATCTTGCCCACTGACTGTGAGTGTCCCACAAAGTTCTGTCCTGGACTCTCATCTCTTTTTCCTCTACATTATTTTAATTGGTTATGCCAGCAGTTCTCATGGATTCAGCTATCTTCTCCATACTAATGATTTTTATATCTACCTCTCAGCTAACCTCCAGCCTTTCATCTTCAGATATTATACATCTTGAATTGGATGTCCCAAAGGCATCTTACCCTTAACATATCTGAACCTGAACTCATTATCTCCCCCCCCCCAACACTGGCCTCCTTGATGTTCCTTGCACAAAACATTTCCTCTGCTGACTCTCTACATTTCTACCTGGCCATGCTTGGAATCCTCCCCTTTACATCTCCGCTTTTTCCTCTTTGCTTCTTCCTCTCTACCACCTGACTTCCCTGGCTTCCTTCCAGTCTTAGCTAAAATCTCACCTTCTACAGGAAGCCTTTCCCTATCTACCTGAGTTCTAATACATCCCCTTTGTTGATTATCTCCAATTTATCCAATTTCCTTTATATCTTGTAGATATATAGTTGTTTTCTTTTTGTCTCCCTTATTAGACTGTTAATTCTTTTAATGGAGAAAAGTTTTTTGCCTTTACTTGTAGCCCCAGTGCTTTAGCACAGTGTGTAGCACATAGTAAACACTTAATAAATGTTTATGGACTAAATGACTGCAAAATGAGATCATTTTTTTTCTTGGCCTCATGCTAACAGACTCTTTCTGTGTCTCTTCTTGCTTCATTTCTTTTTATCCCCAGTCTGTCATTCCCATATCACCCCTAGGTAAACACATCTGCCATTTTAAGACTTTATTTGCTTGATATTGAATACCACAATGTAGTAGGTATAATTTGACAATGTATGGAAAGCAGTAGATTAAAAGAGGCAGATAAAATTCTGTGTCAAGATCCACAGGCTAATTTTAACATTTGACATTGTCTATCTGACTTTAGCTATTCAGAAATTCAGCGTTTCTCTAGAGTTGAGGTTAGAAATATGTTTAGAATTCTAATCTATCCTTTGTACCCCAGTTGTAATTTATTTCTGGTTTTGTCTGCTTGTGTTATTCAGTTGTAGACTGATTCACATCCATCTTTCTTCTTTCCCTTCCTTTCTTCTCTTTTCCCGTTTTTTGGTCCCTCCTGCTTCTTCACTTTCCTTCCCAGTACATGTTTCTAGTTCTCATAAGTTTCTTCCTTTGTAGTAGTTTAGACCTCAATGACCTGGTTAATTTTGATCTTAACCAGTTGTAATATATTTCTTTTTCTTTTTTCTTTTTTTTTTTTTTAGTGAGGCAATTGGGGTTAAGTGACTTGCCCAGGGTCACACAGCTAGCAAGTGTTAAGTGAGGCGGATTTGAAACCAGGTACTCCTGACTCCAGGGCTGGTGCTCTATCCACTGCGCCATTTAGCTGCCCCTTGTAATATATTTCTAAAATTTCATTTCATAGGTAAGTAAGGCTACAATGGATCAGACCATTTGGAAAATGTTCCCCCCAAAGCAGGTATAATAAGTTTCCTGGTTCTTTGGTCAGGCCATGTGTATGCTTGTTTTTGGTATGGACAAAACTGATTGAGCCCCTGTTTCAAACTTCAGAAAGCCTGCTAGAGGAGTGAGAATTCTTTCTGTTCTCAGTGGTAGGCTATATCAAGTACTGTGCTCTGTGCTATGTTATTTGTATGGGATGAAGTTTGAGGCGGAAGTCATATATGAATGCTGTCCCTGACAGGCTTCCTGAAGAAGATGCTCATTTCCTGGGACTATTCTAAGGTAGAAAAAAATTTTAAATAAACAAACTGGATCTTAAACTCTCCAGAAAACATGCAAAAATGCCCAAGCTTAAGTATTCTCTCTCCCACTCCACATACTGAAAACAAAAATCCTTTTTTTAGGAGGGAACTCATCACTTTCCTCCTCAAGTGGCATAACCCTGTGATCTACTTTATTTGTATATGTGGCATATGACTAAAGGTTTCTATGGAGCACCCTAGGCACCCGGACCCTCAGGCATGGAGCTGTCTTGTTTTCATACCTTGCTTTCTCAAACACATTCTGTGATCTCCCCCTGTTGCTTTCTTCTAGGAAAGAGATGAAGACCCTGGAGCAGTCAGGGACACTAAAAGGATCTTTGAGCGCTGATCAGCAGCTGGCTCTCATCAGTGGTTGCACTGACCTCAAAAAAGCGGTAGAGGGCGCCATGTACATTCAGGTGAGAGGAGATCTGTGAATCACCATACCCATGGGCCATAGTGATTCTGAAGTACCATGTATTTTGCCTATGTTGGAGGGATGGGAGAGGCAAGAAGCAATGGTATAAGGTGTGTACTTGATTCAGATTCATAGGAAACTATGAAAAAGGAAATTTAAAAAATGCATCTTAATTAGCTTCTAACATCAACAGAATAAACATTGTGGTAATGATAGGGGGGTTAAGAGCATTTCTTTCTTTTTAAATAGTCATACATTCTCCAGATAGAAAGTGACAGTGTGACTTTCCTCTTTATTTTGTGCATCGGTATCCCATCATGGCAAAATTGTATCACTTTACTAATCTTTGTAGGTGATGATTGAATGTCTGGAAAGTCTATAATAATACCTTTTATTTAAATAACTTTTCACCAGTTCACTAGAACACCAAGGTCATTTCACATGGACTACTTTATAGTCTTATTTCCACCCCCACCCCCCATACTGTACTTGTGAAGTATAGAGTTTTTTTGGTTTTAAATTCATAGCCAGGGCTTTATCCCAAGTACATTTCATTTTATTAGATTCAACCAAATAGGATCAGACCATTGAGATATTTTTGGATACTAATTATTATAGATTATATTTATAATCACTTCTAGCTTTGTGTTAGGCACAGATTTGATAAGCATGTCATCCCCTAGTTATTGATAAAAATGTTGAACAGAACAAATCTTTGGAGTACTCTATTGGAGATTTCCTTCTAGAATAACATCCTTCTTTACTCTTTTGGGTCTTTTCAGCTATCTCCAAACTTATTTAACTGTACAAATGATCTAGCCTGCATTATCTCATCATGTTTACAAGCAATTGCAAGAGATATTGTTAAATAAATGCCTTGTTGAAATCCTGATATATAATGACTGTGACATTTCTCTTATCTATAAGGCTAGTAAACTTTTTTTTTTTAGTGAGGCAATTGGGATTAAGTGACTTGCCCAGGGTCACACAGCTAGTAAGTGTTAAGTGTCTGAGGCCGGATTTGAACCCAGGTACTCCTGACTCCAAGGCTGGTGCTCTAACCACTGCGCCACCTAGCTGCCCTGCTAGTAAACTTTTTTTTTTTTTTTTTTTTAGTGAGGCAATTGGGATTAAGTGACTTGCCCAGGGTCACACAGCTAGTGTTGTGTCTGAGGCTGGATTTGAACTCAGGTACTCCTGACTCCAGGGCCAGTGCTCTATCCACTGCACCACCTAGCTGCCCCACTAGTAAACTTTTAAAGAAAAAATTTAGCCATTTATGATTCTTTTGAGCCCATTTTGACTCATAATTATTGCCTTCCCTTCTTTCAAAATATTCATAAACTATCCCTTTAATAATTTCTACTAGAATTTTAAAAGAGTTTGTTGTCAAGTTTACTAGCCCATGTATAGTTTAAAATAGTCACCTTTTTCCTTTTAATTAAAGGTTGGGACATTTACCCATATCCAATTCTGATGTTCTTTGATTCCTCATAATTCTTCAGAAATCACTGAGAACCATCAGCAAACATTGGCATGTTATTTTGCTACCCCGTGATGTAGTTTCTCCAGGCCCTCATTTGGGGGCAGTGTGAGCTTTATTTATTTATTTTTATGTCCTTTATAGTCTGAAGATCATTCTTCTTGTAGAAAAGATAGAAGCCAGTTGAGGTTGGATACTCTTCTCCATTGTACATTGTGATTTTCTTGCCAATGTCAAATAGGCATCATTTTTTCTTTGATCTTCTTTTAACCCCAACATAGTTCAAAAAGTTGCCCTGAAAAGAATATAAACCTGTAGAACTCATTCCTAGGCACTGACTATGAAAGAGAAGTTGGCTTAAGAGAAATGGGAGGCTCTAAAGAGAAGGAGTTTGTGGATACTGGTATGGTTGGTTCTCATGAATAAAAAAAGGGTGAGGTATATAATAAGACCAATGTGGTTTATTAGTGAAAACAGACTTCAGAAAGACAAATTTTAAAAGATGGAGGGATAAAAGTGAAGACAGGAAACTGAAGGTAAATATAAAAGAACGATAAGATTCTGTGAGAATGGTGTTGAAAAGGCTTGTTTTAATCTATGTAACTATTCCCACCTAGCACAGTGTCTTGTACATAGCAGGGACTTAATACATATTTATTGAATTAATTTGAATTGAAGTGTAGTATGAGATGAGGTTTGTTATAAATGATTAATAATAACAACAATTATTTACATTTCATATAGTGCTTTCAAGATTTACAAAGTCCTTTCCTCACAGTAACCCTTTGAGGTAGGTAGTGTAAGTGTTATTATCCCCAAATTATAATTTAAAAATATCAACTTGTGTACAAGTTCTTGCTACATACTGGATACTGATACGATTTGTAGCTTCTAGTCTTGCTTTTATCAAACAGTAATAATAATAATAATAATAATTCCTATAATACTTTAAGGTTTGTGGAATACTTTACAAATATTATCTCATTTGATCCTCCCAACAACCCTGGGAGGCAGGTGCTATTATTATCCCCATTTTATGAATGAGGAAACTGAGGCAGACAGAGGTTAAGTGATTTGCTAAGGATCCCTCAGCTAGTAAGTAGCTGGGGCCAGATTTCTTATTCCAGGGTAACTCTCTGTTTCCTGTGCCACCCAGCAAGTTGATAATGAGAAAGTTCTGTTAACCTCTTTGAGCCTCCGTTTCTCTCTTTTGTACTCCTATTACCTACCTCAAGGCATCATTTTGAGGAGAGTACTTTTTAAATCTTAAAAGCGTTATATCAGGGGCTGTTAACCATATTTATGGCCCCCCCCTCCACACTTCCCTTGGGCAGTTTGGTGAAGCCTGTGGATCTTCTACTCCAAATAATGTTTTTAAATGTATAAAATAAAAGATTGTAAAGGAAACCAATTATATTGAAATATATTTACCAATCTGTTGAAAAAAAAAAAGATCTTGGACCCCAGGTTAAAACCTTTGTCTATAGGAATGTGTTACTTATAGGACTGTAGATTTCAAATGGGCAGGGACCTTAGTAGCCAGCTAGTAATAGTAATTATATATAATCTCCTCACAGACACTAGAAATCAGGATGACGCTTAAGGCACTGATGGGCTATGGGAGGAATATAAAGTAATAAGGCATTTAGTGAGACAAACTTAGATAAATGACATACCATGAACACACATTGGGTATCACCCCAATCTGTACAATGAAGTACATTTATTTGATAAAATGATTTTATTGGGAGAGTATCCTGTGGTTGTATTTACAGCACAAGCTCTTTGGTACTTAGAATTGCATGATAACTATATGTGGGGTAAATCACTCCATACAGCAGTCATATCATAGAGTTGTCTCTAGTGGCTTTTGAAGTTCATACTCCTCTGGACTCCTTATGACAATGGGAAACAGTAGAGTCTAGCTGTGAGGCTTTATTTCTGATCTAATCCTAAATTTAATTTTAAATGATACCACTGGGCCATCTTAAATTCTTTGACATTCTCCCCTTTGAAATTTCACCCATTGTGGGCAGCTAGGTGGTGCAGTGGATAAAGCACTGGCCCTGGATTCAGGAGGACCTGAGTTCAAATCTGGCCTCAAACACTTGACATTTACTAGCTGTGTGACCCTGGGCAAATCACTTAACCCTCATTGCTCTGCAAAAAGAAAAAGAAAAAGAAATTCCATCCATTGTTCTAGTATCATATGAATCTACTTGGTCTGCTGAGCAGAATTAATCCATAGCCTCTTAAAGAATAACATTCAAGAAAAGAACTATTACTCTCCTGATGGGCTAGAGAGATTTGTGAGTTTTTCCAGTGTCTACTATCTACAGACACAATAAAGTTCTTATGACTAAGAAAATATCACAAGGAACCTGCTTTGAGCAGTAGCATAAATTAGTATATGTGGCCTAGGCATAGGAGCATAAATCCATATGATAGGGATACTTGAACATACAGCAGGTTGTGAAAAAATGCCTGATAACTACCTCTATTCAGTCAACAGATAGCAATGGGAGAGAAAAGTCAAGGTGCTAAAGAAGCTCTCTTTGTGCAGTTAACATCTTTGCTGTATTTATACATTTTTTTTTGTATCCCATAGGGGAAACACACACACACACACACACACACACACACACAGACCCCTATAAGCAAACTGTAGCTCTAAGCAAAAGAAAAGCTCTGGGCTGATGGATTCTAGGGTAGGTTTTAAAAATAATGATAATAGGGCAGCTAGGTGGTGCAGTGGATAAACCACCAGCCCTGGATTCAAGAGTACCTGAGTTCAAGTCTGGCCTCTGACACTTGATACTTACTAGCTGTGTGACCCTGGGCAAGTCACTTAACCCTCTTTGCCCCACAAAAAAAATAAATGATAATAAATCTGGTACATTTTGCTTCTTATGCATGCTTCTTGTGTGTTATACCTCTAAAACCATATCTCTTCTCCTTGAGACTTTAAAAAAAATAGGTATATGTTAAATGACAATGCTGTGTTCTCAACAATCCAGGTCATCTTTGACTCATTTCTCATTTTATGTTGAGAAGATGTTAGACTATATGATTTTCCTGAGATTCTGTGACATTGGTTATTACTTACTCATCATACTTCAGGGAGTTAGTTAATGAAAGGAGAGAACCCTGTGGATAAGACAAAGAAATTTTGGTTAACAACACAAAATTCATCATGGGTTTCATAATAATAAACTTACAGAGTCCTTAGGGCCAAAGTCATGGAAATCTGAATGCATTCTCTCTTCTTACAAATGAATCTTCTACCTAGTCCCAGAGGGGCAGGAGCATGGGTCAGAAAGTTGCCTAATGCTTTGCTGAAATGTAGGAGCATGCAAGTTTGAAACTTGAAATTCCAGACCTCCCTACAATATTTCAAAGCAAATCTTGCTTGGCAAGAAAATCTTTCATGTCAGTTAAAAAAAACAAGTCAATCCCAGAATGTCTGTCAAAAAGCCTGATTTTTTTTGGAGTCCTATGGCTTTTAGCCATAATGCATGTAGGATACATAGGAATTAATTGAGAATTGAGATTTTAGAGATCTCTGAAGCTGCCAAAGGAGAATGGGAAATGTCAGTGACATTGGGAAATTAGGTTAATCTTCCTTTCGGCAACTCTTGTCCTGAACTACTGAAAAGTTAAAAAGCTACCTAGCCATGTAGTTGTACTACTGGAATGTGAAATTTGCACTCCGAACTTACATTTTCATTAAAATTGATAAAATATTAGTTTTATGTCTTTTATCAAATCTACTTTTCCTTGCAAGTAATTAAAGGAATCCTTACATTTTATGAATTAAGGAATTTTTCCATGAAAGTAGAATCTCAGGTTTTGAAACCAACAAAATTGATTGATTGGACTTTTCCCCTTAATTCATTGAGAATCCAAATGATGTGCTGTTCTGTTACATTGACATGAAGGTGTGTGTAGTAGTGTTAAAATTAGATTTTGACTTTTCCAGTTGTATGTTTATTTTAAAAAAAACAGGCTAGAATAAATTTAGTGAAAATAAAAAAAGAAATAAAGTGTATTATATTCTAAAGGTTGGGAAATATTTTTGACCATATTAGTCTTTTACAATATATATTTTATATTAACTGTAGATTTAATCATTAATCTTTGTGGGGCAAATATACAAAATTATCAAACTGAAATTATTTGTCTTTAGAGAATGAAGCTTTCAAAAAAGTTGGAAACTAACTGAGCCTCTGAATTTAGATTTTGTTTCTTAGAGATACTTTCTTCACCCCCCCCATTCACTTTTTTAGTTTACTCCATTGTTAATGGAAGTTTTGTATTTTCTCCAAAACTTAAAATTTAAAAACAAAACATGATCTACACTTAAGGCTCCTGAAACACAGCTGCTACCATCACCATCTCTTGCTTTAGGTATACTCACTTCTATATGATTAAAAACTTTTGGAATTGATAAAGAAGCACATTGTTTTGTCTTGTAGAGCCCCTAAAGCTTAGTTTTAAAGAATTTTCAGGTCTTAAAATGTAATGCTAGATAGAAAGCTTCTTTGAAAAAAAGTCTAGGAGAGTTCAATTCTGAGAAATAAAAATTGGAGTCAAGGAATCTAACGACATGGAGAAAATAATGTGCAGTGTAGGGGAGTGTGTGTATGTATGTGTGTAACTTGGACCTGTGGTATGGAAGCAGAAGGTAAAAGAGCTGGAAAAACTTTGCAGAGGTTAATGAAAACATTCCCAACAGCCCCAAAACCACATACATTTTTATCTTCCACTGTGTCTTTTTTTTCTATCGGAGCATCTTTGATTTTAATGTGCAATCTGGGATCTCCTCTATCATTATTAAGAAACCCCATTATTGTGACATGACATGAGGCATAACTGCAGACACATGACCCTTGCAAACCACAGGAGGGAAAACAGGATGTGTCTTGCTGTTCCAACTCATAACAGTGACAGGAAAGGTCACAGAAATGATTGACAAAATAGGGTTTGCTTTGAAGCCACCTTGAAGGGAATGCACAATTTTCATGAAGCAAAGAAAATGCTTGTGTGCATTGTGTGTGTCAGGACTACACTTGAGGGGGCAGCTAGGTGGCACAGTGGATAAAGCACTGGCCCTGGATTCAGGAGGACCTGAGTTCAAATCCGGCTTCAGACAAGTGACATTTACTAGCTGTGGGACCCTGGGCAAGTCACTTAACCCTCATTGCCATGCAGAGAGAGAGAGAGAGAGAGAGAGAACACTATCCTTGACATGATTAGGAAACAAACAAACAAAAAAGATAATGAATCTGCAATGAACAGAAGCAGTAGACTAAGTGCAAAGCTTTAGAAATTCTCCACTTTTAAAATCATTTGATGATTTATCACAGAATCTAGCAGTTGAAAGAGATTATTTTCAACTAGGGCAGTCTTCACGGGGAGGGAGCTTCAAGCTAGACCTTGAATAATGGGTAGGAATTGTATTGGCAGCTCTGAGGTAGAAGGGGCCTTCTATGTGAAAAGAATGAAGGGATTGGTAAAGGTACTGTGAGTAATCCAGTTTGTCAGAGTACAGGGTGCTTAAGAGAAATAGAGAGCAGTGAGGATGGAAAGGGAGGGATCACATCTCATACTGCCATGCTAAGAAGTTTGTATTTCATTTGATAGGTGGATATGAGTATGATGAAAGGACCCCAAGGTTTTTTGGGCAGGAGGTTTACACAATTGGAGTTATGCTTTAATGAGATTAACAGCAGATGGACCAAAGGAGAAAAGACTGGATGGTATTGAGAAAAAGGTTTTTCTTCCCTAAATTATAGAGGGCACCATTTCTTGGCCTCCTAACACTACCGGAGCAGCTTGAATGGTAGCTAAATCTATTCTCTAGGCATAAAGCTATCAGTAAGACCTTAGGAAACATTTTCCATATAAATCCATTTTCTTATGCGTCTAACTTCAAGCATGAGTGTGAAATCAAAATGTGTGAGGGTGGTTTTGTTGTTGTTCATTAGTTCAGTCATGTCCAACTCTTTGTGACCCTGTGGACCATACTGTCCATAGGGTTTTCTTGACAAAGATACTGGGGTGATTTTCCATTTCCTTCTTCAGTGGATTAAGGCAAACAGAGGTTAAGTTACTTGCCCAGGGTCACACAGCTAATGAGTGGCCAGATTTAAACTCAGGGATTCCTGACTCTAGACCCAGTCCTTTAGCCACTGAGCCACCTAACTGCCACCATCATAAAAGTTCATAGTAGAATAGGTCTTAATAGAGCCCATGTTAGAAGTAGAAGTTCTGACCAATAACTTTCTGGCCAGCTCCAAACTATGCTGTTGCTTCTGTGGTTCTCTTCCTTTAAATGGAACTTTGACTCCTATTTCTGGGTCTCTGGGCCCCTCTCTGTGATCTTTTATTTTGTCTTGGAAGCAGAATCATTAGGAACCAGATCATTACATGCATAACTCCTTCTAGCACAAGATGTTGTCTCCCCCATTACAGTGTAAGTTCCTTGGGAACAGGAACTGTCTTGTCTCCTGGTATTTGTATCTAGTGCTTAACAGTGTCTGGTTCATAGCAAGCATGTAATACATGCTTTTTCATTCATTCAAGGTTGATGCCACTGTGAATGCTTATCCTTACTCACACATTTGGGAAGTTTTGTTCTTCTAGCAGCAAATTACAAGGGGTATACGATAAATGTATCTTTTTTTTTTTTTTGCAGGGCAATGGGGGTTAAGTGACTTGCCCAGGGTCACACAGCTAGTAAGTGTTAAGTGTCTGAGGTCGGATTTGAATTCAGGTACTCCTGAATCCAGGGCCAGTGCTCTATCTACTGCGCCATCTAGCTGCCCCCAAATGTATCATTCTTGTAGGAGGTTTCTCTTAAATGCCATTTTCCTGTATGTTGCTGCATTTGTGCTGTCTATTTCTGGTGAAAAATAGGAATTTGTTTTATTACTTCATACGATGCCTGGAGTTGTGCCATGTATGTATAACATTGTTTGATGATAAGGAAGGAGGAAGCAGTAAAAGATGTCATTTGCTCAATTGCTTTTCAAGCAGGGAAGTGGAATTCAGGATAGAAAAAACAATCTTGAGTAACTCTTGCCCCTTGTAGCTCTTCAGACCATAAGGGGACAAGCTCCTGTTGGAAGAAGAAAGAAAAGGAATTATGTGGCATGACTTTAAGTGGAGCTGTGCTTGAATCAGGCTCTTCATGATTCCTGAAGGGATAAGTGTCAGTCATTGTGTGTGAGTAGGGGAGTCACTTAGTCTCTGGCCATTTTCTTTTGGAGTCCTTGATTGGAAACCTGCACTTTTCAAAATTGTCAGATAATTGACCTTAATTGCCATCAAATTAAAATGATGTCATATTGGAAAACAATTTACATAAAATGATATCATAAAACAAACTGGTTTGATTAAAACAATATACTGAGGGTTACTTGACTCTAAACCCTTCTTCTCTCCTTCCACTATACCATACTCCAAGACCTGGGTTCATAACTCAGTTGTGACACTAGCTGTGTGATTGCAGGAAAAAACTACTTAGCCTTTCTGAGTTGCATTTCTTTGTCTATAAAATGTGTATAATAATACTAGCACAGCCTACTTCACAGGATTCTTATGGAGGGGGTTTTGTTAACTTTACTCTGTAAATAAATTATTATTACTCAGTGCTATGCAGAAACATTGTCATGATTTCAATGTTTCATTGTATTTCTTTTTGGGAAATTTGACCATGCTTTCAAAAATCCCAGGCTTCTACCTGGAAGAAACAAGTAAAACCTGTATTTTTAATATTTAATATAATAAAATAATAATAATAATCATGACATATCACCATCTCTAAAGAGTCAAAATGCAGGCCACACAAAGGGCAATGGAAAAGTATATAGTTGGCATTGAAAGGCCATGGCATATTACCAGTTGTGACATGCACTTGAAAAAAGCTTAAAAGAGATGTAGAGGTTTAGGGAGCCAAGATGGCAGAGTTGTGGGAGCAGTGTGATGGGGACCTCCTTCCCAAAACAGATCTAGAACATTCACTGGACTGAATCATGATGAGGAAATCCAAGAAAAAGGCATGGTGAGTCAGTCACTTTTCCATCTCAGGATGGAATAAGGAGACAGATGTCAGCAGACACTAGGTCTGGTGCAGAGCATGCTGAAGAGAGCACACTAGCACCCAGGAAGAGGCTATGCATGAAAGCAATAAAAGGGTCTTAGATCCATGCTGGGGCACTCCCAGACCCATAACAGGGTACCATGATAGGGATATGTATGAACTAGCAGCTTTATTGCCTATTACTCACTTCTGGGTGACAGATCCAGGGCAGACTGAGAAGGGGACCTGTACCTCTCCCCCCTAGTTGTCCCAGGTGCTAGGCAGTATCAGGAGAGAGGAGCAAGTTCAGAAGCAGCAGTGTAGTTCAATACCAAGGAGCAGGGTAAGGTCCTAGTTCATGCCTCCAGCCCAGTCTGAAGCCTGCAGAGTAATGAACAAGGCACGAATCCTAAACCAAAGGAAAGTCTATGGTTCTGTCACTCTGAACCAGCAGAGCTTCCTAGCTGTCTGACAGTAACTGAGTCCAGCAGCAGTCAACTCTTGCTCAGACCCAAACCAAGATCAAGAACTTGCAGTGCTCAGATTAGGGGTGGTGTTGGAGGGGCAGGGGAGGAAAAAACATAACAATCAGACTTTTCCCTGGATTAAATCATTTTGGGGGCACTAAAAGCTTGTAGGTTGCAAGCTTGAGTTGTACCTGAGTTCCTGGAATAAGACAACATTCAACACTTAGAAAGCACTAACAGGACCAGCCTAGAGCTCTTCTACAGAAGTACACAGGGCTCAGCCTTAGCATCAGGTCCAAAGTCAGGAAGTAGGCTGGAAGAATGAAAAAATAATAATTACAAAAAGAATCTCACTTTAATAAGCTATTCTGGTGACAGGAATACTCAAGACCAAACCCAGAAAAAGAAAATGACATATCTATAAGCAAAGCCTCAAAGAAAAACACAGCATGGGCATGGATTCAACTAGAATTCCTGAAAGAGATGAAACAAGAGTTTTAAAAAAGAATTAAAAATGTTTTTGTCAATGAAATGAGATTGCTAGAGGGACAAATAGGAAAATAAATGAGAGTCATTGAAGAAAGAATTGGAATGAGAACTAATAGATTGGAATAAGGGAAACAAAACCTTACCAAAATAGCAAATTTCCTAAAAATTAGAATGGCTCAAATAGAAGCCAATAGCTTCATGAGACAACAAGAATTATTAAAACAAAGTAAAAAAAATAAATAAAATTTAAGGTATCTCATAGCAAAAACAACTGAACTAGATAATAGATTTTGGAGAAAAAAATTAAGAATCACTGGACTACCTGAACTCTATGACCAAAACGAGAGCCTGGTCATCATATTTCAAGATATCTTAAAAAGTAAACTGCCCACATCGCTTAGAACTAAAGGGTAAAGTAAAAATAGAAAAAAAAACCTCACCAGTTTCCTCCTGAAAGAAACTTTAAGATGAAAATTCCTAGGACCATTATAGCAAAAATCCAGAGCTTCCAGGTCAAAGGAAGAATACTGTAAGCAATAAGAAAGAATTCAAGTACCCAGAAGCCACAGTCAAGATGACATATGATTTAGCTGTTACTACTATAAAGGAGCAGAGAACTTGGAGTGTTCCAGACAATGTATTGCAAAAGATATATGTTCCAAAGAATATATAAACTAACAGCCAAGACTAATTTGGGGCAGCCAGGTGGCACAGTGGATAGAGTGCTGGGCTTCGACTCAGGAAGACTCGTCTTCTGGAGTTCAAATCTGGCCTCAGACACTTTGCTTTGTGATCCTGGGCAAGTCATCTAATCCTTTTTGCCTCAGTTACCTCATCTGTCAAATGAGCTGGAGAAGGAAATGGCAAACTGCTCCAGTATCTTTGCCAAGAAAACCGCAAATGGGGTAATTAAGAATTAGACATGAATGAAACAACTAAACAACAACAAAGAAGAATTTACTCAGGGAAAGAAGATACAATCCTACAGGGGAAAAATGGATTTTTAAAGGAACAGAGGACTTCTAAGCATTCCTGATGAAAAAACCAGAGCTATAGAGAAACTTTGAAGTTCAAATATAGGTGTTAAGAGAAGCAAAAAAAGGTACACCCAATAAACAATGATTGATGACTAAATAAGGATAAACTACTTACATTCTAATATGGGGAGATGATTTATGTGTCTTTTTTGAAGCCTATTGTTGTTAGAAGTCAAGGGCATATAATAGAAAGAAGGCCTGGGAATGATTTTTAAAAAATGTTTTGAAGATCTTAAAAAGAACAATGAAAAGGGAGGGGGAAAAGGAATAAATTAGTAGATAAAGGAAAAGAAGGTTGGAAAAAATTATCTTGCATAATCAGGATTTTTCAAGTAGACATCGCTACAAAGAGGAGGAAGGGCAATGGCTGATACTTGAACCTTACTCTCATCTGAACTGGTCAGAGGAAGGAAGAATATACACACTTGCACTCACAAAGATGAGTAAAATATATATTTAATCCATCAGGAAAATAGGAAAGAAAAGGGATAAAGGGGAATTAAAAGAAGGGTAAATTAAGGGAGGGATTAGTTCTAAATAAAACAAATTCTAAGACCATATGAAAATAGTAGCTTTTTTTGAAGTAGCAAAGTATGAGAACCTGAGAAATTGCCCACAAATTGAAAAATGGCTGAACAATTTACAATATATAAATATGATAGAATGCTACTGTTCTGTAAAAAATGATGAAGGGGATGGTTTCAGTGAATTCTGGAAAGACCAATGTGGACTGATGCAGAGTGAAGTGGACAGAAACAGAACAATTTATACAAAGATAACAGTATGGTATAGATAAACAACTTTGAAATAATTATGGTCTGATCAGTGTAATGACCAACCACATTTCCAGAGGACTAATGATGGAACATGCTCCCCACCTCCTGTTAGAGAAGTGAAGGAATCAGAGAACAGCATTTATATTTATGTAATGCATGTATGTAATATATGTATATATGCATGTATATATACATATAAGTGTATATATGTATGTATGGAGAGAGGGAGGTAGACACCTACCTATAGATATATAGATATAGATCTGGGTAGACAAATTTCCACATTGGCTATGTCCAAAATTATACGCACACACACACATACATACACACACATAACTTTGGACATAGCCAATGTAAAAATTTGTCTTGTTTGACTATACCTGTTTATGACAAGGGTTCTGTTTTTCCTTCCTTCTCAATGGTGGGAAGTGGTTAGAGGGAGGGGAAAGAAAAGAAGAGGGATTTTGCTGATTGAAAAATAACATATAATTAAAAAATGAAAACAGAACAAAAAAAATTCGAGCTGGAAAAGAAGGTGGGCGAAAGCACAGATTACAGTGCTAACCAGGAAATGTGAAGGGGTATATAAGAAGATCCCCAGAACATTATGTGGCTTTCTTTTACCCCTTTGTGTAGATTCATCAAAGAATATGGGTAAGATCTGACACTGCCTTCCTTCTAACATTGCCTTCAATATAGCCTGCATACATCTTTTTTTTTTTTTTTTGGCGGAGCAATGGGGTTAAGTGACTTGCCCAAGTCACACAGCTAGCAAGTGTCAAGTGTCTGAGGCTGGATTTGAACTCAGGTCCTCCTGAATCCTGGGTGGGTGCTTTGTCCACTGAGCCACCTAGCTGCCCCAGCTTGCATAAATCTTGTATATACATACATACAAGTTGTCTGCATGTCATCTTGCCCATCAGAATGTGGCAGGGACTGTTTATACCTTTCTTTGCATCCTCAGCAGAGTTTAGTGCCTGATACATAGTAACTGACTGATAAAAATGTGTTGACTTGTTGAAAGAACCAATGTAGTATATAACAATTTTAAAGACTAGTCAGATTGGTGCCCAATGTTCAAAAAATAGGCATCTCATGTGAGGGTTTTTTTGTTGTTCTTTTAAATTAGGCTTAATGAAATTGATCAGTACCAGCTACATAACCTCTTTCATGATATTATTTAACAGACAGAATGAACCTATATCAGTTCCCTAGCAGGAATATAGTAGTCCAGTTAAAGTAGTAATCATATTTGTATTGGTTTATGCTTTGAAAACAGTGAAGGTTTCAACAATTACAATATTTGCCTCCAGCTATTTTTTCCAAGAGATGTTTCAGTTTGGCATTGGTGGGGGCAGTCAATATTTATTGAAGACTGTTTATACAGATTGTCATACAGAGCAGACAATGAACTCCTGCTTTCCAACAGCTGAGGGTGGTGTAAAGTCTAATTTCTGTGTCTGTGGGTGATTTATATTAATAAATTCTAAGGAACACCTGGGGATCATTCAATGACCATCAAAGAGGGAGATGCAGGAGTGGAGGACGTTGGCGAAAAGTACTGATTGTTTTCCTCTAACTTTTCATGCTTTGTATTGTCTCCAGAGTGCCCCAGACACCCCACTCTTCTTACTTACTTGTTCTGTACAGCCTAGGTTGTGTGTTTATTTTAATTTGAAAGCTGATATTCAAAGGATCGTGACCCAGTATATCTGTGAACCACAGCAAAAAATCATAAAAGGTTTCTTTCAAGCTTCTGACTTTCACCTTTGAGGAGCTGGGCCGAAGGAGATCTGGGCTGTATCACCCAGTGGATATCTTCCTGTCATTCAAAAGCTCCGGTCATTAGCAAGCATTGAATTGCACATTTGTGTTAGGGAATACATTTTGGATACTTGAGTAGCTGTTTTTGTTTCTTTGGCTGAGGAATCTGTCAGCTACTGACTGCACTTTCCCTCTGACTTGGAAGTGTGTGTTTGTGCGGGGAGGAGGGGGATATGTAGAAAGGAGCCCCATACTTGGATAAGTAGCCTTAAAGAGGCACTAGTTTCTTGGAACTTAAATGACACAAATCATGCAGTTTTTGCAGCATCTGTGTGAGACTCTGCACCACTTAAGAGGGTCTCTTCTGGTGTGTATTTTAAGACTGCTAAAGCTTTATGTCAGCCTTCCTTTAATCAGCCTTTCCCATTTGGATTTTGAGAGATTGCTTAGAATTCCTAAGAAACCCTTTTCTTTTTGAGTATAAGGTTCCCCCCTCCCCCCATCTCATGTAGGCCATTGTTTTTCACCTTCTTAATGCATTTATTGTGTTTTATGGTTATCTGGGTAGAATTCTATAGACTGTAAGCTCCATTGTATTCCCCAGCATTGAGCACAGTGCTTTGCGCATGGTAGAAACTTAATAAGATTTTTAAAAATTGAATTGTTGAATTTCTTCATAATAGCTAACATTTATAAAGCTTTTTAAAGTGCTCCACATATGCTATCTCATTTGGTCCTCACAACAACTGTGTGAAGTAGGGGCCATTATTTCCCCCTTTTATAGGAAACTGAGGCAAACAGGTTAAATGATTTGCCCAGATTACACAGCTAAATAGTCTCTGAGGTAGAATTTGAACTCAGGTTTTCCTGATTCTAAGGCCAGCATTCTATCCATGGTACCAACTGACTGCCTTATGAACTAGCATATATTCTGTTACATCATATGGCCTTTTGCAGTTTAAGAAATAAAGAACTTCGGGGGCAACTAGGTGGTGCAGTGGAAAAAAACACTGGCCCTGGATTCAGGAGGACCTGAGTTCAAATATGGCCTCAAATACTTGACACTTACTAGCTAAGTGACCCTGGGCAAGTCACTTAACTCTCATTGCCCTGCAAAAAAACCCCCCAAAACCAAAAACAACAAAACTTCACCAAATCACTATTGACTTAGGCCTGGCATATTGGTGGGGTAGATACAGTGATTCCCACCATAGTTCTCACTGAGCTGTGCATGTGACCAAATAAGCATTCAACTAAAGGAAGCCATTCCAAACTCCTCTTACTTCTATTGCCATTCCTCTTTTGATTATTTCCTATTTATGCTGTATATAGCTTGTTTATACATATTTGTTGTTTCCCCCAATTAGATTGTAAGTTCCTTGAGGGCAAGGACTGTCTTTTGCTTCTTTTTGTATTCTCGCCCTTACAGTGCCTTTGGAACATAGTAGGTGCTTAATAAATGTTTATTAATTGATTGATGCCTAGAACATAGTGGGAATGCAATAAGTGATTATTGATTTTTATTCATGTGTATATTATACATATATATATACAGAGAGAGAGAGAGAGAGCGCGAGTGAGCGAGCACTCGTGCGCTATATCTATCATCTACCTATACAGGGTGTTTCAAAAGTCTTAGTGCAGTTTTAACTTATCAAAGCTTAAAAATTAATCATTCTATCTGACTTGGTGATGAGACTAACCAATTACCTAACAGGTTAATGGTTAAAACAGCACTAAGTGTTTTGGGACACCGTGTGTGTGTGTGTGTGTGTGTGTGTGTGTGTGTGTGTCCTAAGTCCAGGAGTTGCCATTAATGCATACTTCTAGCACAGTTTCAGTGCCCACATGTCACAGAATTGTCCAGCTGGGCGATTGTCTTCTAACTCAAATTTCTCCAAGCCCAGATGACTAATTCTGTGGAGTGTGAGCACTAAAGATGTTCCGAAAGTACCCATAAATGGCAGCCACTAGACATGGTATCTATGTCTATAGGTGTCTGCTTCATGCACATTGCTAAATATGGGTTCCCTACTAATATCCATAAAATAAAAGCATTAAATTACATGTTCTCTAAGGTTTGTCTAGCTCTATATCCTATAATCTTATTCCAGGGCCTCAGTGTGACATGGGAATGAATAGGAACATGCTAATGTAATTAAACCATAATCTCTGGTAGATACTACCAAAGTAGAATGTCTCTGAGTATAAGCTTGACAGTGGACTGTCATTTGTGAACCAGCTTAGTTAAGTTCAGCAAGGCTCATCCCCAGAAATCTGGCTACCTGATGACAAATTATTTCTGACTGTGGTGACTCATAAAGACAGTCTACTAAGAACTAATACAAAGGTTCACACTGCTGCTAAAATTCCAACTTCTACAGGAAGCTTTTCCTGTGCCTCTCAATTCTAATACAGAGGGGTCGCTGTTATTTTATTTCCAGTTTATCCTATATATAGCTTGTTTGTATATTTGTTGTTGAGTCATGTCTGACTCTTTGTGGTCCTATTTGGGGTTTCGCTATTTCCTTCTCCATTTCATTTTTCAGATGATGAAACTGAGGCAAACAGGGTTAAATGACTTACTTAGGGTCACACAGTAAGTGTCTAAGACCAGATTTGAGCTCATGAAGATGAGTCTTTCCTGACTCTGGGCAGGCCACCTTATCCATTATACCACCTGGTTGCCCTTTGTAAATAGTTATTTGCACATTATGCCCCTCCCCCCATTAGACTGTGAGCACCTGAAGAATTGGCACTGTTTTTTGCCTTACTTTATATCTTCAGAACTTAGCACAATGCCTGGCACTTCTTAGGTGACTAATAAATGTTTATTGACTGACCAAAGCTATTCTAAAAAGTATTGTTTTGAATATTTAGGTATATTTAGAACTTTTTCCCACTTGTCTTTGATTTCCTTGGGGTCTCTGCATAGCAGTGGGATCTTTGAGTCAGTGGTTATGGACATTTTATGCACTTTCTTAGCAAGTGACGTAAATAAATCTAGACCTTCTCTAATATTTGAAATCAGAAGACAAAAGGAAGTTGCATTTAAATGAAAGGGTGACTCAAATCCCTTCTTGGAAAAGCAGATTAAAGCTTTATTTGTTCATGGGACACTTTATCATCTCAGCTCATGATAAGCAATTTACAAAAAGATCATGAAAATGACTGCACATATATAATTTATATCAAATTGCTTGCCTTCTCAAGGGAGTGGAGGAAGGGAGAAAGAGAATTAAATTTCAAAATTTAAGAAATTAATGTTAAAAATTGTTTTCACATATAATTGGAAAAAATATTTTAAATGATCATGAAAATAATTGTAGCTTCTCTACCAACATCTGTTGTATTAGAGGAAGAAACAGTAGACTTATGTGAAGAACTTGAAAGGCATGCCAAATTATATTAATGTAGCAGTTCTCAAACTCTTTGATGTCAGGACCCCTTTAAATTCTGAAAAGTTGTTGAGGACCCCTCAAAGAGCTTTTTAAAAATGTGGGCTATATCTATCAATATTTTCCACATTATAAAATTAAAATGTTTTAGTATTAATATGAAAAGGGGCAGCTAGGTGATTTAGTGGATAAGGCACTGGCCCTGGATTCAGGAGGGCCTGAGTTCAAATTTGACTTCAGACACTTGACACTTACTAGCTGTGTGACCCTGGGCAAGTCACTTAACCCTCACTGCCCCACAAAAAAAACCCTAAACAGACAAACAAGTATTAATATGAAAATAGTTTTAATCTTTGTTATCCCCCAAAGTTTGACCACACTTTCAGACCCACTGTATTACTATATACTTTAATATTCAGTATGCAAAGTGGGGAAGAATAGCCAAAAATGTTGTAAAATGTGGAATAAGAAATGAAATAGGCCAAAGGTTTATACACTACATAAAAACCTTAAATCTACACATCATGAATTCTTCATTCTGGAAAAAAGTTGATAAATGCTAGAAACATCAGTACCCAGTACTATCAGGAAAAATGAAACTGATTATATATCAACAAACAGGAGACAGCTATTGATGCAAGCATGGTTTCTAAATCAGTTGTCTTATACAGTCAGACCACCAACTTTTTAGAGCAAAGATCAAAAATATTACAAAGCTAAAAGAAAAAATAAAAATGAGGAAAAACATGCTATGCTATTTTACTGAACTGTTTGAAACAGTTTTTGATGCTGAAAAATGGGAACTAGTTTGATGAACAGAAATCTCATATGACTGACCCCCCTCCTTTCCTTCTCCCATATCTTTATGATGATATCCTTTATGCCATTGAGTAACCCACAGTGTAAATCTTTGGAGCCTTGTGGCATTACAAAGCTCATAGCCATATAGCATCACCAGATAAATATTGATCTTAAAAAGATAGATCTTTGTTTCAGGAAGAAGCTTGGAGTCTCACTGAACAACTTCCCAAAAGCAATCTAACCTGTTCTCATCCTCTTATTCAAAGTTATGCCTAGTTCATTGTCCATCTGCAGTGTCTGTCTACCATATATAAGCTGATGGGGTAGCTCTATAGGCTGTCAATCATTCTGGAAAACAGACTTTTTTTTTCATTCTATAGCCCAACAATAGAAAATAAGAATTCAGGAAGAAGGCTGATTGATTTTAGCAAGGGAGATTTTGTAAGCCTGAGGTTTCATATTTCTCAGATAACACCCTAATGATACAGTCTTATCCAAGGAAGCTTGGTTCTCAGGGGAACTTTGGTATAGTTAGGAAATGGCTTTACGTAAGAAAATTTGAAGAGGGATATGAATCACAAGAGACCCTAGTTAACTGTGTTTTGCAACTAATTGAGTAGAATTGGAAATGCATAGATGACTATGAACGTGGACATGGAGAGGGTTGGCATGTTGATGCTGTTAGTATTCAAGGTGATTCTTCATGGGACACTCACTGTATTCAATATATGGGCCCTTAGCAGAAGAGAGGAACTAGGGGGGAAAAGGTTTATTGATGCTTTTTTCTATATTAACACAGTTTTCAGTGCTTCTTTCTCCCCAACTTTCCCTTGTAACCAAGAAATGTAGTTAACCAAGACAAAGCAGCACATTGGTCAATCTGACCATGGGATGTCACATTCCATATGTCTTTATTGATAGAAAGGAGGTATACTTCATTGCCAACGGAAGTTGAGATTGGACATTGAGTTGATTGGAGTTGTGCTATCTTTTAGAATTATTTTTCTTTATGTTATTGTTGCTAGCAGTGTTCCCAAGTTAAAATGGAATAGGGAAGTATGTTGGTGGAATGTATCCTGCCAATTGTTGTTGTTTGTCCTTCATTCTTGAAGAGGATCATGACATTGGGAGGTGACATTATGACTTGCAGTGAAATGGATTTAAATGAGGGAGGGCTGTGCAAAGTCATGAGCCTCACTCTCTCCTCCAGAGCCATCTGGGTCCAGTGGCAAGATATAGATCAGGCTGACTGGAGATGGCTTCGAATGTTTGAGGTGATCAGGGTTAAGTGACTTGCCCAGGGTTACACAGCTAGTAAGTGCCAAGTGTCTGAGACTGGATTTGAACTCATGCCTTCCTGACTCCAGGGCCAGTGCTCTATCCACCTCACCATCTAGCTGCCCATCCTGCCATATGTGAGGACAAAGAATTCTGCAGGGTGGTGAGCTCTTCTGTATTCCTAGTTTTCTTTTACCCATGGTAAAAGGGTTCACTGCTTACAGTTTCCATGATCCTAGCATTCAGTTCAATTCAGCAAACATTTATTAATTGCCTTCTGTGTGTAGAGTTTAGTACCAGGTGGAGGTATGAGGGGATGTGTCAGAGTTTAGCTAAGAGTCCATGACCTATTGGAGTTCCCAGTCAGTTAGGGGGATTTGACACACACACAAACTCTAATAAATAATTGCATATGATCAGTGCATCTGAGAGGTGCATCATAATTAAAACCAGAAAATAACTCCTGTTTCCTCTGTAACTTAAACAAATTGCTGCTCCTCCCTTAGACAATGCTTTTTTTCTGTTGATGGCACTGCCATCTATTCTTTTGTCACCCAGGCATGATCTCTTAAAGTAGTTTTTGATTTTTTAAATTCCCATCCACCTCCCACATTCAGTCAGTTGCCAAGTCCTGTCAATTTTATCTCCAAAATCTCTCTCACATCCACCCCCTCCTTTCCACTCCCATTGGAGCCATTCTAGTTCGAGCCCTCATCACCTCTCACCTAGATTATGGTAACAGCCTCTTCACTGGTCTTTTCTATTTATAGTCACTCAGGTCTGCAATCTGCCCCCATCACATTGCTGAGGATGAATCTTAATTTTTTTTTTTCTGATAAGTAACTCCTTTGCTAAAAATCTTTCAGTGATTTCCACTCTCTACCAAGTAAGGAAGAACCTTCTTCATTGATCTTGCTTCAGCTTACCTTTCCAAATTTACCTCATACTACCCCCATTCACATACTGTGTTCCAGTCACAATATCCGTGATCCCTGACTAAAACCCTTTTCTATGTCCAACACTCTCCTAGAAGTATTGAGTCCTTCCCATTAAAATGCGAAGTCCCTCAGGGAAATGGCTCTCATTTTTGCCTTTTCTACCTATCTAGAGCAGTGTTTGGCATATAGTTGAGGCTTAATTAGGAAATACTTTTTCATTAAGTCATATTCATCATTTACCATTCTTGTTCAGCATTCTGACTTCATGTCTTTGCTTACATCATCAAATGTGTATGGAATAAATTCTCTTTTCTCTTCCTCCTACATCCTATCTCTGGTAGAGAATCACATAATTTCAGAATTGGAAGAGACGTCTGAGGGCATACAGTACAGCGCATACCTAAAAAACAACACCCTACTACTAACAAGTTCACACAGCAAGACTGTGATAGGGTTGTAAATAGTTAGACTGGTTTTCTGAGTCTCAGTCCAATTCTTTATTAGTACTAAATTATTTCTGTGAACTTTGTTTTTAGAATATATTAAGTCCAATATATCATCTGAGTAGGAAGTCTTTTAAATTGTTTTTATATTATTTTATTAAACATTTTTCTTTAAAGTCTTGCATTCCGAATTCTATCCCTCCATCACTCTCTCCCCTCCCCAACTCCCTGAGGTGGTAAGCAAATACATATAAGTTATACATGTGCAATTATGTAAAACATTTCCATATTAGTCATTTCATATAAGATGACTCAAAAGAAAAAAAAAGAAAGTCAAAAATAGCATGCTTCAGTCTGTGTTCAATCAATATCAGTTCTTTCTTTGGAGGTGGATAGTATGCTTCATCATTAGTCCTTTGGGACTGTCTTGGATCATTGTATTGCTGAGAATAGTTAAGTCACAGTTTTTCATCAAATAATATTGCTGCCACTGTACACAGTGTTCTCCTGCTTCTGTTCACTTCACTATATATATATCAGTTCATACAAGTCTTTCCAGGCCTTTCTGAAATTGTCCTGTTTGTCATTTCTTATAGCACAATAATATTCCATCACCATCATATACCACAGCTTGTTTAGTCATTCCCCAGTTGATGGGCATCCCTTTGATTTCCAATTCTTAGGCACCACAAAAAGAGCTGCTAGAAATATTTTTGTACAAATAGGTCTTTTTCTCTTTTTGGGAATGTCTTTGGGATATTAACCTAGCTGTGGTATTGCTAGATCTAAGAGTATGCACAGTTTGATAGCCCTTTGGGCATAGTTCCAAATTGTTCTCCAGAATGCTTGGATCAGTTCACAACTCCACTAACAGTGGATTAGCATCCCAGTTTGCCCACATCCCCTCCTACATGCAACATTTTCCTTTTTTGTTATATTAGCCTGATTAGGAAGTCTTAAAACACATTTTAAAGGACTGCTGAAAAAATTAGACTGTTTACTTTTTTTTTTTTTTAGTGAGGCAATTGGGGTTAAGTGACTTGCCCAGGACTGTTTACTTTTTAAAAAGTCCTAAGATGTTTTTTCTTTCTGAAAATGAAAGCAAATATGTGAAATAAGTAAAATTTTTGAGATGCATAAAAATATCCTTATCAAAGGTAATCCTTTAGCAAAAATACCCAAAACAAAACAAAAACACTGTTTCTCAGAATATGACTGTGATCTCTTCCCTAACATCATTAAGTAGAGGAAATTCTGTTGCTTTGGACATATTGATGACTTTCTCAGAGACAGAGACCTCAGATTTAATTTGTATAGCATCACCTAGGAAGCTCATGAGAAACACACATCCCAGCTGGGATCTCCTTTATCTAGAAGAAGGTACAGTTCACTTTAATAACTTTCTCCATGGGAGCTCTCTATGTCTGTTGTTTTTTCACAAACTTTTTCATTGTTGGAGTTAGCTCCATACCATGCCTCTCCACTCCAGTGATGCAGAGAGGTTTTTTGCACTCTGTCTCATTGCCCTATTGGGAGAGAAAATCTCCTTTAAGTTACAGTAGCGGGAGATTCAGAATTATAAAGAGGCTGATGGCCTTGTTAGAGTGATTAATAACACCTGCTGCTTTCCTGTCCCCTCAGGTCAATTGCTTTGCTGCTGCTTCTTCCTTTTTTTTTTTTTTTGGGTAACAAATGTACTGCCAAAGAACTGTGATTTCTTTGTTATTTGTCCTCGGGCATTCCTCCAGTGCATATCTCAGTCTTGATTTAGTAAAAAGTATTCATGAGTTGCTGTCATCCCAAAATAAGTTATCTGGTGCTTAACCTCCACATTTAGCTAGGCTGGTCCTCAGACAACAGACGTTCATTTCTGTACCTGGCTTGAAATCTTCCCAGCTTGATAGGACTCATGGGAACTTGTACTGGTACTTCAGTGCAAAGTCTTCAAGAACCCTGGTTCACCTCCATGCTACAATGAAGCATTAGCCTTCAGTGGAAAACCCTGAAACAAGAAACAAATAATCTGTACCAATTTTTCCTTTGGATTAGAGAGAGAGAAATTTAGGAGAGTTTCTATTTCATTTTCTTTTCTTTTTATTCTGTGATTGATCACAGAGATTGATGAACTGTTGAATGTGGGGCTTAGCCTGAATTTCCCTTAAAAAAATAGCATCTTATTTAGGCAGTAGCCACAGGCCCAAACAAAACCTAGTGTGTGAAATTTATGAGCTCTCCCAGAGAGCATGGCCAAGTGTGAAATAAGCACCTAATTATTTTAAGTGTAGGCTATTAAACACTATAGATTGGTGTGTAATGGGTATTTTGCATCCCAGCTGATGATGATCTGCCAAGGAAATTTTCACACAGTTAAGTTAATTAAAATATCACTCCATTCTTTAGCCCTGGATGAACTCCAGAATGTTCTTAAGAGCATTGCTTGAGCATGCTATAGTTTATTTTGATGCTCTATGCTTTCAGGTTATTGATTTTAGCCATGTAAATGCTGAAAAGATATTCTGAGCATCTACAGACTTGATGGTAGACTTTACATAACAGTTCTGCCATGAGCTTCCAAGCCATGGCTATCTGTCTGGTAAACAGAGGCTAAGGATGCTGCTCTGTTGTTCTATTTTTTGATTAAAGGGGAAAGACTCCACCCCTACCTACCCCTATCCTCAAGCTGTTTGCTGTTATATAATGACTGCTGGTAAGCTCTCTGTTTCCAAATAGTCTGTTGCTGTCATTGTAGTTCAGGTGTGTCCAACTCTTAGTGACCCTGTATAGGGTTTGCTTGGCAAACATAGTGGAGTGGTTTGCTATTTCCTTCTCCAGTGGATTAAGGCAAAGAGAAGTTAAGTGACTTGCCCAGGGTCACATAGCTGTTGAGTGTCTGGAGCTGGATTTCAACTTGGGTCTTCCTGACTCCAGGCCCAGTGCTCTATCCACTGAGCCACCTCGATGCCTATTATTTGTTCTTATATATCTATCATCAAATTTCTGGGCACCCATTTGAAGAGTTCTTTATTGAAGTATTTTATAACCCTCTTGACTTCTTTGGTCTTGATGGATTTCCTTCTTACTGGTCATAGGGAGATAGATTTAGAATGGGTACCTTTGAAGCAGTCTATTGTAATCTCCATATGTTACAGACCAGAAAACTGAGGCCCAGAAGTTATGTGATTCCCCCCAGGTAACACAGGTGTTAAGTAGCTGAGCTACAATGTGAATACCAGCCTCTGAATCCAAATCACACATTCTCTCCTTTGTATTACCCTATCTTTAATATTAGACTGCAGGTAGACTCAGTCTCCAAAGTACTTACTCTGTATCCCTCAAATCCGGTTATCTTGCTCACAAACAAGTAAGCTCCTTGAGGGCAGGGACTGCCTTTTATTTTTTATCTTACACCTTCACCATCTAGCATAGTGCCTTGTACATAGTAGATGTTTAATAAGTGTTTGTTGAATTGAATGACTGAAGAAACAAACATAGGACTTTTAGTGAAGTAAATATCAGAGATACAGAGATATTTTTCCTTTAATATTGAGTTAATATATGTAATCTGAAGAATTAAAAATATTTTCACAAATAATCTCTATGCACATCCGTTTAGAAAATACATTGTTCAGTGCAAGTAGACAATATGTGATTTTGCTAAATACCATTTTAGGAAAGATTTAATTATATAAGAGATTATTTTGAACTAATATGCCCATAATTCATTTTCAAGTAGTCACTTGCTTATTAAACTTTCCTCCTGCCTTCATCATTCTTTTCTCCGCCCAGTCTTTCTGAATGTCTTCTATAGATCCTGCCATAATTATGACCTTCCAACCACTGAAGGGTAGAATTGAATTTCCTTCTGTGAGGTACTATTGCTTTTTATCTTATATGCAGTTCAATTCTCAAAAGGCAGGAAGAATATTGTTGCATTAAGAAAAAAAAGAATTAAAAATAAAATTTGATGCCTAAAAGGAGTAGAAAAGTAAGTTTGTTTTAATTTTATATATCTATATACATATATATGTATACATATACACACACACATATGTTCATGAAAATCTGATTTTCGGGTGGGATTTGAATATTTTTTTTGGACAGAAAATGAACTGTGCCATATGTAAAAATGCTTAAATCATTTCATAGAGTATGTAGGATGATGCCTCATTTGTATGTTAAATGATGGTTTGGGGGGCAGCTAGGTGGCCCGTTGGATAAAGCACCAGCCCTGGATTCAGGAGGACCTGAGTTCAAATCTGGCCTCAGACACTTGACACTTAGTAGCTGTGTGACCCTGGGCAAGTCACTTAACCCTTGTTGCCCTGCAAAAAACAGAACAAAACAAACAAACAAAAAGAAATGAGAAAAAAAGAGTGATGGTTTGAAGGGACAAAGAAATAACTTCTATTTATTAGAACTTGATATAATATGAGTATGAAGCAATGTAGTCTGAATAACCCAGATTGTGATGAAGGAACAGTTTAAGAACTGAGAGTTACAGGGCATTATTTTTCTTCAGTTTATTTGTATGTAATTATTTTAAGACATAAGAAGGTAAAACTCAAAAAAAAAAGAAAGAAAAAGAAAAATTACATGACTATTTAAAGACAGGGGTGATTAAATGCTATTATTAATTTTGCAGGAGAAAATTGATGAGTTGTTACATCATAAGGGAAAGGTTAGTCACTAAGAATCAGGAGGCTCTGTTTTAAGCCATTAAATGGTATGTAAAATTGAGGCTGATTGGAGTGGTCAAGAATCAGCAGGAGAGGAGAACTCAACAAGGGGTTTGAAGGTGCCTTTTTCCTAGCTAGTTGAAGAAATAAACACAGGAGCTGTTAAGAAGGCTACTACCTGATTGTTTGTATAAAGATTCAAGTTGCCCTTTGGAAAACAGTTTCAATTCCAGCTATTGCAGGTCTTCTCTAACTAGAACTTAAGAAAGATGAAGTATCTCCAAAGGACCTATTTAATGAGAGAAAAGCAGAAAGAGGAAAGACATGTTTTGCAGTTGCTGTTCTGCATAAGAAGAGATATTAAGATATAAAATCTTGTTGAGTAAATAGTTGACCATTCTGGTCTGTATGGCCCAGAGATAGTTTACCTCATAAATTTGGTAGTTTTCTTTTTAAAAGGGAACTGCTAGCCAATGAAATACTGTAACACTTTTCCGACACTTTCTTAAAGGTAATTTCAAGTTGAAAGAGTTCATAAATGTTTTTGTTCAATAATAAAAGAGAAGTTGTCCAGCTAGAGAGCGATGAAGATCAGGAAATAAGCAGTTGGCAGAGAGGCAGTTTCATGCTGTGCATATATTCTGAAAGAACCAATACCTTCAAAGCCTTCAAAGATACTGAGTGCATCAGTGGGAGGGTATGATGTAGGATTGTGTGTAGATTGTAGTGTATTTATTATTTCCCATTTTTGCTTTAATATATGCATACTTGTGGTGCCATTATTATTTATTTTGCCATATTGCTAAGTAAACTATTATGTTTATCATTGTTAGTAACTGGTTTATGTAAATAAACACTTAGGGGGGCTCAAGACTGTAAGTGATGAATAGAAATATTATGTTCCCCTCACAACAGGGTTAACCCTTGAGAAAATATGAGTATAACCAAGTGAAATTAACTTTTCTTTGGTAACCTAGCCCTGCCAGTATGAAAGCAGAATAGAGTAAGTAGCTGTTCACATCCTCAAAGGAAAAGCATGAGGTGCTATATAATGGGTAGCCACTCCCTGCAGTCATTCACTTGGATAGCAGAGACCTGGCATAGAAAGTAAGGGTGGGATTGGGAAGAAGAGTAGCTGACAGAGAGAAAGGAAATATTGGCAGAAAGAAAGGTAGGAAGTTTCAGAATGATGACAGTAGGTATGGGAAATGTGAAGTGGGTGAATGAGTAGGTGGTGGGATGATGATGAGCTGTGGTGGAGTGGGGTGACAGTGGTAGAGAAAGGGGAGAAGAGAAAGTTGTTAGGTGATGGAACAAAAGGTGGTAAGATGTGTAGGAAAATGATGACAGCAAAAAAACCCACAGTTGCACACTAAAAAAAGAAAAGAAAAGAAAAAGCTGAGTGGCTGAGAAACAAAGAGGAATTAATGGATGAGACAGTAAGTGCTTGATGAATTGCAAAAGAAGCAATGAAGTGAGGATGAGATCAGTTATATGAAATTCCTTTCACCAGAAATAATTCCAGTCAGACACAGCTGATCAACACAGTGATGACAGCACTCATTAGGTGTTGCTGATACTTGGGTGGATGTTTTATTTTTCTTTAAATTTGTTGGCAGCAGTCATAATTTGTAATTGCAAACATTTGTTTCAAAAATCTGTGGCCAGCAATTCACAGCCACCTAGGCTTGAAAGGTCAAGGTAATCCTTGACTCTCTCATACTCACTCCATTTATCCAATCTGTGGCCAACCTGTATTATTTTCAACTTTTATGGTAGTTCTTATATACATTTCCTCTCCACTCACATAGCCATCCCTCTTGTGCAGGCTCTCATCACTTCACACCTGTGCTATTGCAGCAGCCCTTTGGCTGGGCTCCCTGCCTCAAAGGCTCTCCTTACTCTGGTCCATCCTTCACTTAGTAGCTGCCAAAGAATTTTCCTAAAGTGCAAGTCTAGCCATATAACCTTAATCTACTCAATAAACTTCTGTGTATTCCTGTTAATTTCAAGACCAAATATAAAACTCATTTAAAGCCCTGTACTTGCACCTTCTTATCTTTCTAAATTTATATTTTATTCCCCTCCAATTACTTTGTTATCCAGAAACACCTGCCTTTTTCCTCTTCTTCACACTTGCCACTTTATCTCTTGATTCTGTGCTTTTTCAGTGGCTGTTCCCCATGCATAGAATGCTCTCTTTCTTTATTCTTGGCTTCCTTCAAAACTCATCCCAAATCCCATTTTCTACAGGAGTCCTTTTCTCATTTGGTCCTGTCCTCTCCCACTCTCCCACTCTCCCACCCCTTGCTAGTGCCTTCCCTCTGAAATTGTCTCCCTTATAATTCCATATATATTTTATATGTACTCAGTTACTTGTATTGTTCCTCCCATTCAGACATGAACTCCTTGAGGACAGGGGCCATGTTTTTGTTTTCCTTTTTATCATCAATACTTAGCATGGTGCCTGGAACATAGTAAGCACTGAATGAATGTTTGTTAACTGATTGACTTGGAGTCAGGGAAACCTAAGTTTGAATCTTGCCCCAAACACTCGTTGTGTGGCTCTGGGCAAGTCACTTATAATCTCTATCAGCCTCAGTTTCCTTCTCTGTAATTCATTTAATTGGACAATATCATCTGCAAAATGAGGATAATAATAGTACCTACCTCACAGGGTTTTTGTGAGAATCAAATGAGACAATAGGTGGAAAGCACTATATAAATGCTAGCTATTATTATTAATAACAGTATCTAGAATTTTTATTTTCAACTACTAGATATCTATTGTGCTTGGAGATCTTTGTGGGCTTTCCATTCCTTTAATGTTGCTGTTGTGTTGTTTTTTAAAAAGCATAGCTTCTCTTCTATGCATGCAAGCACCTGTGACATTTTGTTTTGGCCCTGGGTTCTTGAGTTCTTGGAGTTTTGCATTCCACCTAGTCCAAGTCAAAACATGATTTAAAAGATGGTCTTTGGTATTATGCCCAAAGACATGGCAAGTCTAACTTTTTATCCTTGAGAAAGAAACCAAGTCCAAAGACTAGCACCCTTCAGGCAAAATGCTTCACCTTCCATCCTCTTTGGAACAATTGTTTTAGTATGTTGCAGAGAGCTGTAAGAATGGCTAGTGGAGGGGCAGCTAGATGGCTCAGTGGATAGAGCACCGGCCCTGGATTCAGGAATACCTGAGTTCGAATCCGGCCTCAGACATTTAACGCTAGCTGTGTGACCCTGGGCAAGTCACTTAACCCCAATTGCCTCACCAAAAAAAAAAAAAAAAAAGAATGGCTAGTGGAAAGATGATGATTGATGCTAGGAGCAGAAAAATTCATGTCCATTATTAGATCCTTTGTAAGAGAGAACTACTTATGTTATTCATGGGACATAGAACAAAAATAGAGAGAATCTCGTTCTAACTTTAAAAAAATTTATTTGCAAATAATTCTAATCTGAATCTAGAGTCTTGGATCTATATTCTAGTGGTATGCTATATCCACATCCTGTCTTTTTCCCATATTCTTCCTTTCTGTAAGTACAATCTGTAGAGACAAGTAGAAATACAGAGTATATGTGTGCCATTATTCGTGTGTGTGTGTGTGAGAGAGAGAGAGAAAGAGAGAGAGGCGATTGGGGTTAAGTGACTTGCCCAGGGTCACATGGCTAGTAAGTGTCAAGGGTCTGAAGCTGGATTTGAACTCAGGTCCTCCTGGATCCAGGGCTGGTGCTCTACCCACTGCACCACCTAGCTGCCCCAAATGCCATTATTCTAAGATCAACTTTGGAGCATACAGAAAGAAGTGCTAAGACATAGAAATAGGGTGGATGTGTAGAGTATAGACTTTTTGTTAGGGAGACTGTGGCACAATACTGAATGTGGAGTGTTCCTTAAATCTTGGCTTGTCCTCTCACATCCCATTTGCATACATTCCATGCTGGTCTCCTAAGACTAGGGACTTGCAGTTAGGAATAGTAAGAAGTAACAGAATTGGGGGCACATTGTAGAATAAACAAGAAGCAAAGACTCTATAGGCACAGCTGGTTAGGAGTTAGTGCTTTCATCAATCTTGCCCTCTTGACTCTCAGTCAATAGACAAGTTTACATTGAGCTCCTAATGTAAACTCAATACTGTGTTGAGTGCTGTGATATAAAACATGGCTTCTACAGTTTGTAGCTAAGCTGGAGAGACAGTACATATTAGCAGGGAATTTACCTATAATATAACTTACTGATCTTTAAATAAAGGATTTAGTAAGGACATGTGTTGGTCTGTTATAAAATCACTTAGATTCCTTTTGTTGGGATCCAAAACAGACTATGATACTTTTGAGGTCCCTCCAGGAGCTGGTCATCTGTTCCAGGACTGCAGAATGAACTGATGGTTTATGAATTTTTAATATTCAGGAGAACAAAAGAAGCTATAGCTCTTTATAAATGCACCATTCTCATGTAAGGGGACCTCAGGCATCTTTGGGTATATTGATCCACTAATAAGCTAGATAAGGATGCACACAGGGGTTGGTAGAATTCTTTTATGCTAATTGGTCACACTAATGGATGCATCTAGCTATTTTTGTTTATGTCCCCCCTCCATTTGGGGGAAAGAGCCTAGTCTAGCCAGACATGAACACATGTAAGTATATAGAAAATAAATACAGGGTAGTTTTTTTTTTTAAATGGGGATTCACTACTTGGGGGAGGTGGAAATCAGGAAAGGCATGATATATATATGAGATGTTATTTGAGCTGAGCTTTGAAGGAATATAAGGATTCTAAGAGGTAGAAATGAGGTGGGTGTACATTCCAGGCTTGAGGGATAGCCCCTTCCAAAACACAGCTAAAAGCAGAATGGGCTACTGTGGGGTGTGGTGAGTTTCCTATCACTGGAAGTTGGAACAGAGTTTGGGTGAGTCCTTGTCAGGGGTGTCATAGAGTCGATGCCTGTTCATTTGGGCAAGATAACCTCTGAAGTCCCTTCTAATACTGAGAGTCTGTGATTCTAATAATAGAGGGGAAACTGGGCTTGTGGGAAAGCAAACTGGCTAATAAAGGGAGTATATTAGGGACAGTGACAAATAAGGTTGGATACTTATAGTCATGTTTTTGACCCTGTGGATAGAGAATTGATTAGAAGAAACAGAGAGCATCCAGACTAGACTAGAAAAACTTCAGTCTAGCCCGTGAAATAGAAGATAGAGAGGAAGGCAGGTGTGTTCTTTTCCTGGCAGCTTCAGTTCTGCACCTTCTCTTCTGAGTGGGCAGAAACCAGTTCAGAGTACACCTCCCGTATTCTCTTTCACTATCTTCTCCTTTATCCCAGCCCAGCTTTCATCTCTTATCTTTGTATGGAGCCTGCAGATAGGTTAAAAGAAGTAGTCAGGGGTGGCATGTGTGGTTAGCACTTGGGGATACCTTAGGGGCTCCTTTCCCTCTCCCCCCAATCTGATCCTTTGCTTCTTTTCCTCAGAAAGAACAAGAGGCAGGAAGAGAGGTCCTTATGATCTGAATGATCCACAAAGTAGATTATTTGCCTTTGAATTGAATTTATAGAGACCCTTATAGCATTCACTATTGGAAAGTTTTTGGGAAAGCAGCAGGAAATGGTTTCTATAACTATTTTGTGGGTCTGTGATGTATCTCTTTTATTTTGTGATTATTCTTTTTATCCCATTTCTCCCCTTTTCCTTCCTGTTTTTAATTTTATAATTTGTCCAGAAAAGTTCCCATTAAAACAGCTGCAGACCTAAAGGAATGTCTATTACTTCCCTTTGGAAGCCTCTATTAGCCACTCCTGCTTTCCCCAAACTTTTCTCATAGTGAATATAAGTACAAAATCCCCTATACCTATCAAACAGTATCAGTTTTTCAAAGGCCTCAGTACACTCAGTACACACTTAGTACCAACCCTGGCTTCTCTTCCTTCTTCCTGTGATGCTGATTTTAATGAAGCCCACATATCTCAGTGATCACCCTACTTTTGTTTATGCATTTGACAAGGTTTCTCTATCTCAGAAGTTAGCACTCTTTATTTAAATTCTCCTCTTCTAATTGTTTTCTTCTTTTACTCGGTCACGTCTTGATTCATGGTACCTTTGTACTTCTGTGGAGTTACTGACCATTCTGGTGATCTTAAGAAAGCATTCAGAAACCCTGCTTCAGAATCAGTAGAAAAATTTACAGGATGGCCACAATAGAGGAAAAGAAAACAACTTTGAAAGATTTTAGAACTCTGATTAACAGAATTGCCAAGCATGATTTCAGAAAGCTGATGATAAAATATGTCTTATATTTCTTGGGAAGAGAGGTGATGGTCTAAAGGTGCAGAATGAGATACAGTTTTTCAGACATAGCTAGTGTGATTTTTTTTTTTGCTTGACTGTATTTATTTCTTGTTTTTTTTTTTTGGTTTTTTTTTTTTTTTTGGTAGGGCAATGGGGGTTAAGTGACTTGCTCAGGGTCACACAGCTAGTAAGTGTTAAGTGTCTGAGGTTGGATTTGAACTCAGGTACTCCTGAATCCAGGGCCGGCGCTTTACCACTGTGCCATCTAGCTGCCCCCGACTGTATTTATTTCTTAAAAATGAGAGTTTCTGTGGGTTGAAAGAGGGTTAATTCATGGGGGTAGTGATAGGTGTGAAAATGAAAATAGAAAAGAACATCAGTAAAACAGATTCAGAGCAGCTAGATGGCTTGGGGAATAGTGTGCTGGGCCTGCAGTCAGGAAGACTTGAGTTCAAATCAGGCCTCAGATACTTATTACCTATATGACCCTGGGCAAATCACTTAACCTGTTTGCCTTAATCCCCTGGAGAAGGAAATGGCAAATCACTCCAGTGTCTTTGCCAGTAAAACCCCACAGACAGTATGGTCCATGGGACATGAAGAGCAGGATGCGATTGAACCAAACAACGAAAACAAGTTCAGAAGGGGACACAAACAAGTCAGATTTGTCACTGTCTTTTAACATTTAAAAATCTTCTGTTTAATAGCAAACTATGTAATAAATTTATGGTTCAACAAGCCTGCATTCTTTTTTTTTGCTCTTTGTATGTTGAAATGTTTGTGTTGATAATTATTGAATTCATAATAAAAATAAATTTTAAAGCAAAAAAACCCCAACCTACAAAAAGAATCCCTGATTCACATTCCCCTCCTCTATCAGAGAGAAGTGCAGGAAAACATTTTCAAATTAAAAAAACATTGGCTTTTGCTTTTGTTCTCTGTCCTTAATCTAACTGAGCGTTGTCCCTGTCTGTACTTAGCTCACCTGAGAGCACATCTGGACCACTCTCAGCATTATTATTGTGGACTGGTTGGTGTCAGTGTGTTGCTTTTTGGCACTTGGTGGGCGCTGCCTGGCGCCTGGAGGAACACTGGCATTCACCACATTGACATAGATCTGTGTCGGCCAGTTCCCATTATACCCTCTCCAGCAATGGACAAAAGGCTTTTCTGAGCACTTCTTCCTCCTCCTTCCATCTATTTGATTCTTCTTTCTAGTCTGAGCTCAAGGTCCCTGGGATCAACTGTGGCAACTACTGAATAAATTTTCCTAACCCCCATTTAACCTCATTCTTTTAGTAACTTTCCATAGATTACAAAGGCATTTCCTCAATTTCAGTCAGAACATGTAGATTCCATATAGTATTTGCCTTGACTATTCAGAAAGCATGCTGTCTTGTGCCTCCTGCCCTACCCTGCTACACTGTCCTTTAATTTCTTTTGTCAAAACACCCACTTATTCCTACACCCTGGCTCCATCTTTGAAACACCCTGTTATTAGCCCTCAGGGGAGTCTCTTCCTTTATTTTGTATTCCCTAACCATTAGAGTGACAAGATTAGGTGGCATTGAATTTATGAAATTATATCTACTGAAATGAGATCATTTGAGTTTTTTCCCTTGGTGATTGATCTTTTTTTATGGTGATACAATTTATTTACATAAACATTTTGTAACTAATCCTGGAGAATTCTCATTCTCTTCATTTTACCAGAACAAAGCATACTCCTGGAAGATATAGTAGAAAAGCTTCTTCATAGGAAACACATAAGCTTTAGAACTGGAAGAGATCATCTCTCTGATCCAGTTCCCTCATTTGATAGAGGAAGAAATTGAGACAGAAAAGTTAAGTGAATTGCCTATGGTCACAAAGGTAGCAGAATCAGGATTTGAACCCAGTTCTTCTGTCTCCAAGTCTACTCAATGCTTTTTCAATTTGCTCTATTTAAGGATTTTCTATTCTAATTCTAGTATTTCTGACAGTTTTTAAAGTCCAATAGTGTAAGTACAAAAAATACTGTAGTGACTCTGCAATTGAATTTCTTTACTTGAATGTTAAAATGCATGTAAATTACATCAAGACAGAATGTCTTACAAATTCATATTTATTTTTGAGTTTTTAAAATAAATTATTTTAATCCGAACCCACAGACTTGTTAATTCTATTCATTAAACAATTACAAAGCACTTAATATTGCTGTTGTTGTGTGTCTTTCATTTTCGAAGAGGACCATGACATCAGGGTAATGTCATGATTTGCACTGAATTGGTGAGTGCAAGGTCACCAACCTCACTCTCTCCTCCAGAGCCATCTGTGTCCAGTGGCAAGATATACATCAGGATGACTGGAAATGGCCCTGGATGTTTAAGGCAACTTGGGATTAAGTGATTTGCTCAGGGTCACACAGCTAGTAAGTGTCTGAGGTGAGATATGCAAGGCACTGTGCTGGGGAGATGAAGATGAAGGACAGGTCCCTACCTCCAAGGAGCTTCTTATCTAAAAGGAGTTATACAACAAGTACACAAATAAGCATTACATGAGGTCAAAAGTGCAAAGGGGAAAAGATCAAAACGAAATACAACAGTAAAATTGAACAATGAAGTCATTTTTAGCAGTTTTTTTAGTCTGCTTTACAGACCAGTTGACTGGAGTTGGATCTTGTTAAATTAACTGGATTCAAGATCTCAGATTTCATTGTTAGAGAAGCACAGAACCTCAGAGTTGAAAGGGACTTCATAGGTTATCTAGGCCAGTCTGTACCCAAACAGCAGTTCTTTTACAGTATCCCTGACAAGTGGCTGTCCAGCCTCCTCTTGAAGTCACAGTTCACTCACTACATCTCAAAGTTGCCCATTCTACTTTGGCACAACGCTCATAGTTAGGAGTTTTCTCCTTATATTCAACCAAAATGTCTTTGTGATTTAATCTAGATCTCCTAGTTCTTGTCTCTTAAATTTGGTTCAGTTCCCTACGTATTTGATAAATGAGGCCTTTATCAGAGAAACTTGTTGTAAATTTTTTCCTCTGTTTCCCGCTTTCCTTTTAATCTTGGCTGCATTGGTTTTGTTTGTATAAAACCTTTTTAATTTAATGTAATCAAAATGATCAATTTTTACTTCTCATGGTCTTCTCCATCTCTTGTGTGGTCATAAATTCTTTCTTTATCCATAGTTCTGACAGCTACATTTTCTCATGTTCCCCTAATTTTCGTTGTTTTCACTCTTTATACCTAAATCATCTATCCATTTTGACCTTATATTGGTTTACAGTGTGAGATGTTGGTCTATGCCTACTTTCTGCCCAGCTGCTTTCCAGTTTTCCCGGCAATGTGTGCCACATGGTGAGTTCTTGTCCCCAAAGCTTAGATCTTTGGGTTTATCAAACATTAGATTACCATGGTCACTTTAAGTACTTAATGTATTCCACTAATCCATTACTCTATTTCTTAACCAATACCAGATCATTTGAATCATTACCATTTTGTAATATAGTTTGTAATCTGCTACTGTTAGGTTAACTTCTTTTATATGTATTTTTTTCCATTGATTCTCTTGAAACTCTTGACCGTTTGTTCTTCCAAATGAATTTTGTTATTATTTTTTCTAGTTCTATAAAATGATTCTTTGGTAGTTTGATTGGTACGGCACTGAATAAGTTGTCATTTTTATTATATTGACTAACCTACCCATGAGAAATTGATATTTTTCCAATTATTTAAATCTGACTTGATTTGTGTGAAAGGTGTAATTGTGTTTATATAGTCCCTGGGTTTGTATTGGGAGACACCCAAGTATTTTGTATTGTCTGCAGTTATTTTAAATGGAATTTCTCTTTCTATCTCTTCCTGCTGGGTTTTGCTGGTAGTATATAGAAATGCTGATGATATATGTTGGTTGATTTTATATTCTGCTACTTCGCTAAAGCTGTTAATTGTTTCAACTAGTTTTTTAGTTGATTCTTTAGGGTTCTCTATGACCATATTATCTGCAAAGAGCAATAGTTTTGTCATTGCAATTTTTAATTCCTTCAATTTTCTTTTTTTCTTTGTCTTACTGTTATATCTGACAGTAATTTTTAATCATTACTTTTTTGGTTTCATCATTCTGTCTGTTTTGAATCTACATAACTTTACTATATCATTTGGCCCATATCTTTCTATTGTGCCTGTAAGGATGTCATATAGACACAACATGTATTTATTAAAGAGCTAAGTTCTTCAGAGCACTGTATTAGACAGGCACTAATACAACATTTAGATGAGACAGGTCATGTGCTCAAAGATCTTATATTCTAGTAGAAGCATAAGATACTAATAAGGCTTTCATCAATAAAAGAAAAATAAATTAATAAATTGAGCATGCAACTAAAACAACTAGAAAAACAAAAAAATCAAAAGCTCTTAACATGAAAGTAGACATTCTATATAATCAAAGAAGAGATGAACAAAATTGAGAGCAAAAAATTTCCTTCAATTGAGAAATAAAGTGGAACCAGACTAAAAGAAAGGTAATAGCTAGGCTGGTTTGAAAAGAAAGAGAATGAAATCAAATTATTCATATCCAAAATGTAAAAAGGAGAAGTTACAACAAATGAAGAGGAAATAAAGGAAATTATCAGAAATTATTTTGCTCAATTATATGCTAAGAAAAGGATAACTTAGATAAAATAGATAAATACTTATAAAATATAAAATACCCAAATTAATAAGAAGAAATAAACTACTTAAATAACCCAATATAAAAAAGAAATTGAACCAGCCATAAATGAACTCCCAAAGGAGAAAAGAACCCATAGGACCAGATGGATTTACAAATGAATTTTATAAAAGAGTAACCAATTCCAATATTATACTAATGGTTTGCAAAAATAGGAAAATAAGAGACCTTTCTAAAAAAATTATTTATATCATACTAATATACTAATACCAAAATATGGAAGAGACAAATCAAAGCCATAAAATGACAAACCAATATTCCTAATGATCATTAATGCAAAAAATATTGAATTCAATATTAACAGCCATACTATAATAGCATATTAAAAAGATTATGCAGGGCAGCTAGGTGGCACAGTGGATAGAGCACCAGCCCTGGAGTCAGGAAGACCTGAGTTCAAATCCAGCCTCAGACACTTAATAGTTACTAGCTGTGTGACCCTGGGCAAGTCACAACCCCAACTGCCTCAAAAAAAAAAGATTATGCACCATAATTATGTTATATTTATACCAGGAAAGCAGAGTTGGTTCAATATAAAGAAAACTATAAACCTACTAGACAACATTAATAACAAAATTCATAAAGACTTTTGTCAAAATCCAACACCTATTTCTGTTAAAAAGTGTAGTAATGGGGCGGGGGGGCAGCTAGGTGGCACAGTGGATAAAGCACTGGCCCTGGATTCAGGAGGACCTGAGTTCAAATCCAGTCTCAGGCACTTGACACTAGCTGTGTGACCCTGGGCAAGGCACTTAACCCCCATTGCCCTGCAAAAAACCCAAAAACAAAAAGTATGGTAATATATTGATTTTTATTTAATATGGTAATTAATATTTATCTGAAACCAAGACCAAACAATATTGAATGAATGAATAAAGGGTGGAATCCTTTCTAATAATATCAAGGCTAATGCAAAGATGCCCTTGTCAAAGAAGAAACAAAGCTATTCCTTTTTTGCCAGCAATATGATGTTCTAGGTAGAGGGCACTAAAGAGTGAGTAAGACATTAACATATAGCTATAATATTTGATATTAGATAAATGCATTGGATATTTTGTTTTCATTTTTTGTTGTTTTCTCCCCCAAATTCTTTGTAACATCTGAGGGAGAAGGTTCTTAACAACAGTGAGGATCAGGCAAGTCTTTCTGGAAGAGAGATGGGTAGGACTTAGTAGGTGAAGGGGGGAGAGAGAGTATTTCAGTCTTAAGAGACAGCATAAGAACATAGCGCTTATTGCAGGAATGTAGTTCAATTTGGTTGGAATGTAGAGGGCTTGGAAAGGAGTAATATGTACTAAGTCTAGAAATATAGTATAATGCTAGGTTGAGAGACAGTTGGTTTGCTTTGTTGAAATCTAAATATAACATTTTCCTGATTTGACAGTCCATTAATCCTTTCTGGAAAGGAAATTAGGTTAATCAGTAATGACTAGTTTTTGATGAAGTCATTATGGTTCTTAGTGATCACCTTTTCCCAAATGGTCACAATCCATTCCTTTAGTATGCTGTATAATTTTGTTAGGGATCAAAATCATACTCACTGGCTTATAGTTGGGAAAATGGTCTTCCTCCTTCTGGAAAATACAGATAACTTTTGCCTATTTCTTCCTCTTTTATCTCTATAGTTTTTCAGAGTTCCCTGACAACAGCTCATCAATGGCTTTTATCAGTTCTTTCTCTGCTTTGTGATATAGTTAGACTAGGCTCAATTCTTTTCCCCACCTCTACCCCCAGTTTAACTTATTGTAATTAAATCAAGAGATGTGCAATGCATGCAGTGTTGGGATCTAAATGAATACACAAGTGATTACCAAACTTACTATGATTGAAATGAAGTCTTTACATTCAGCAACTTAAAATCTATTTTGCACATTATTTTAAATTCTTATTTATGTATTGATTACAAGTTGATAACACTTGCTAAAATATTATTGCTAAATGTATAAGTAAAGATACTAAAAAAATACCTACACAAGTCTTCTAACAGACTAATGGTGAATTTGGGCACTTCACACATATGTTTAGAAATGTTATGCTTTTCTTGAGATTTTAATGAAGCTAAACCATGTCATTTTAAAATTTCAAGTCACCAATTTTGTTTTACAAACATCAAGAAGTTATGGCTCTCTTGTTCATTCTAGATTAGCTTAATTTGTCTTAAGAATTCTGTCTTCCATTTCTTTGTGTATCTTGTGTTTGATTTCCTATTAACCTTATTTATTCTATCCTTTATAGAATTTAGGGAAAAGGAATGGACTTCTGAGGAGAAGGGGTGACCCTTCCTTAGAGAAATGAGGAAAGGGTGAGTAGATAAAGATAGGGAAGGGTTTTGAGGTGTGGAATAGGACATCTACTAAGAAAGAGATAGTAGGGGGAGGTATTAGAACCTTGAAAAGAAGATTTGGAATAGTCATTAAGTACAGTGGGATAGAATCAATCAAGAAATAATGTTTTGCTGTTGAGTAATGAGGGCCCAGTTAAGATGAGGTAATATGGGGGCAGCTAGGTGTCGCAGTGGATAAAGCACCGGCCCTGCATTCAGGAGTTCTTGAGTTCAAATCCGGCCTCAGACACCTGACACTTACTAGCTGTGTGACCCTGGGCAAGTCACTTAACCCCCATTGCCTCGCAAAAAAAAAAAGAAAAAAAAAGATGAGGTAATAGGAAATCACATTGGATCTAGTCAGTATTATGGTATGACTTACTCTAGGGGCATTCAATAGTATGGGAATGGGGAGTACATGTGGAAAAAGTGAATGGTGATTATACTATTGGGTTGAGCCATTGGCAGGGCAAAACAGTGGTAGGAAAAGGGGAAAAGGAAGTCAAAGATGTATGACAATGTATGGTCAAATTGCTTTCCCTTAAGGGAAAACCATTATTATGAGAGAAAAGTGAGCAGGGGTGTGGAGCAGAACAAGGGGTGATGAATTGAGGGAATTGGGATGAAGGGACTACTGGAGGTGGCAAATGATTAAAAAAATGTTTAGGAGTAAGGCTTGGGGGAAAAATAGAGGACAGGAGATTATGACCTTGATACATGGTATTGGCAGAAACGTGAACATAACACTCTAAAGATCACTGGAAAATTCTGTGCCCTCCATACTTGATGGAATACCCATGGAAATTAAAATTTCATATGTGATTGTTAATATAGTTTGGAACATTAGAAAGTACCATGCCTTTTTAGAGTGCTTGATCATTTATTTTGTCACTGAGAATTAAGAGTACTTGTATTCCTTTTAATTCCACCTCCCCACCCCATTGAAGTGACTTTGACCTCATTTACCATGATTAAGGAGAAAAAAAAATTCATACTTTTGTGGACTAATGAATCCTATTAAAATACATGAGTTATCAATTATAAATAGCTTATTAATTTGAACATTTTAATATAACTTTTCACATTAGTCCTTTGAAATCAGAATATAAAGATATCCATCTTCCCCTCTATTCCCCTTTCCCTTCTTTTTCTTGTTCCTTGTTCCTTCATGCTCAATGCCTCCTAACCCTTCCTGAGTCAGGTTAGACCCGCCCATTTCCAAACTCTACCTAGGTGTGTCCAGCCTTGACTACAATGTTTCCATATTCATTCACTCCACTAAATTTGCCACCTCACTGAAAAGATTAAAGTAATCAAAAGTGACTTTTCTCAACCCCACAGAAACCATCTTCAGCTAGTCTTCCCCTTTTTCTGCAAAGTATGAAATGACCCTTCTGCTTGACCCTTGGATGTCCTTTCCTCCCTTCTCCTCTAAGACTTGACTCCATAAATCATCCCCTTTTGTCAACAGTCTCTTCCTCTCTTCAGCCTGCAAAAATGCTCAGGCATCCCTTATCCTAAAATGCCTTCTGTTGATCCCGTCACGCCCATAAGGTGTCATCTAATTTCTCTAGGAGTACTTATCCTGGAGAAGAGAAGACTTAGAGATGGCTGTCTTTAAGTATTTCAAAGACTGTCATGTGGAGGAATGACTTGTAATTCTTGTCCCAATATACATAACTACTCTAATTGTAGAGTCTAGGCTATGACCTAGGTTTTTCTCATTCCAGGCCCAACAGAATGCATAGCACTGTCTGGTGTTAAAATCTCAGTATCAGAGGTCATCTATGTGACTCAGTAGATACAGTGCTGGACTTGGAGTCAGAAAGACTATATTAGCAAAAACTATATTAACAATCACATATGAAATTTTAGTTTCCATAGGTATTCCATCAAGTATGGAGGGCACGGAATTTTCCAGTGATCTTTAGAGTGTTATGTTCACGTTTCTGCCAATACCATGTATCAAGGTCATAATCTCCTGTCCTCTATTTTTCCCCCAAGCCTCACTCCTAAAGAGTGACAAGTGGAAGACAGAATTAGGAGCACTGGTGCAAATCACAAAGAGGTAGATTTAGGTTCATTACAAAAAAGATATTCTAAAAATTATAGCTCTCCAAAAACTGAATGGGCTGCCTCTAGTTTTTCCGTCATTGCAGATCCTAAAGTCAAAGCTAGATGGCTAATTGTTGTTTAAATTTAGATTCATTAGATAATGATAATGATAATGATGATAATTATAATAATGAGCTTTAAGGCTTGCAAAGTGCTTTACGTGTTACTGTTTGAGCCTCAAAATAACTCTGAGAGGTAGGTATTATTATCCTCATTTTACAGATGAGGAAACTGAGGCTGAAAGCTTGTGAATTGTCCAGGGTCACACAGCTAGTAAATTTCTGAGGCAGGATTTGAACTCTGGGTCTTTCTGACTCCAAGTCCAGCACTGTATCTACTGAGTCACATAGATGACCTCTGATATTGAGATTTTAACACCAGACAGTGCTATGCATTCTGTTGGGCCTGGAATGAGAAAAACCTAGGTCATAGCTTAGACTCTACAATTAGAGTAGTTATGTATATTGGGACAAACCATTTTGGTTTTTTTTGTGTTTTTTTTTTTTTTTTTTGGCGAGGCAATTGGGGTTAAGTACACAGCTAGTAAGTGTTTAAGTGTCTGAGGCTGGATTTGAACTCAGGTCCTCCTGAATCCAGGGCTGGTGCTCTATCTACTGTGCCACCTAGCTGCCCCACCATTTTGTTTTTTAATGCCTTATTAAATGCCTTCAGTTAAATGGGAATCTGTCTTCTATTATCTAGATGTTGTGAGGGTATCCTAAACAATATAAAAATCCATTATGAAAGTAGAGGAGTTCATTTAGGAATGTGTTTTTGAATGGCCATGGGTTTCATTATGTAATCTGGGTATGCTTTTTCCTCCCTCTCCCCAAGCTGAAGTTTCTGCTGTTTATTCCTCCAGTTTCCTGTCCTTGTGATCAGTGTACCTTCCTCAGAGTGTGGGAAGAGAAAATAAAGGGAGCTGAAACTTGTGCTAATTAATGTAGTTACCTATTATCAGCTTTGTGAGAGCTGGTCTTACAGCTGGATGAATGGATTTGAGACCTGGTCCTATTACTTTCTAGTTGTGACTTCTGGCAGATCACTTCAACTTTCTCTCAATCTCTATTTTCTCACCTTCAAAATAGTTATAATGATGATGATGATGACGATGTGTTTTTATATCACTTACTATGTGTCAGGCACTGTGCTAAGTGTTTTACAAATATTATCTCGTTTGATCCTCGCAATAATTGCTGAGTGGTAGATATTATTACCCCCATTTTACAGTTGAGGAAACTGAAGCAAATTGAGGTTGTGACTTGCCTGAAGTCACACATAGTAAGTGTCTGGGGCTGGATTTGAATTCTGGTCTTCCTGACTCTAGGTCCTGTGCTCTATCCACTGAGCTATCTAGCTGCTCAGATGCAAATAATACTTATACCATTTTGCTTATAGAATTGTGAGATTAATAAGCACTCTATAAACCTTAAAGTGATATAGACATTTAAGTTGCTTCCATTGTAAATCAAGAAAAAGAATGGAAATTTGAAATAATTTTATATTTTTTGTGTTACATATGGATTTTAGGTATGCTATTCTGGTCAGTATAATCAAGAATTTAGGTCTAATATTTGTTAAATTATATAAAAGAATGACACTCACCTTTGCTATCATAAGACACTTCTGTCATTTTTTTTCCTCAAAAAGCTTTTTTTCCCCCTATTGTATGTAGGACCATGACTAGGACAGGACAGCTAGGACTTTTCTTCAGGGTTTTGAAATTTAGAGAACTGTGACAGCACTTGAACTCTTTTCTTCAATATAGAAACAATGGAACTTAGCTCCTAGTTAATGAGATAATTAAGAAAAATAGTAAGTTACTATGAGGTGTGTATTTCCTTTTTGCCATGGCCTCATACCATAGAGGAGGTGAGCTCTTCTAGGATTTTATTCCTGCTATTTCTTGAATTATCTTGGTATCTTTATCTTACAGTTTTGAGTAGGTATGTAGCATCTTTTAAGTCATTTAAAAGAAATGAGCTGGCAAAGCCAAAATCCTTTTGCCACTGAGAATGGCAAGTGGATTAGAAAACTAATGTATCTTGCCTGAATTATGGAAAGGAGGACTATACTTTCTTTGTCAGAACTTTACTTGTTCCAGGAGTAATTTTGTGTGAGTGATTCCAGTACTAGGAGCTGTTGCAACTTGCAATAATGAAATTTCTCCTTGTTGCTAAATATTCCTGGCTCAGAGGAGTGTGTGGACGTATGGATTTAAAAAAAAAAAAAACCTTGTTTGGTAGAATTTTTTTTTTAGCTAAAGCTAGAATATAAGCTAATTTTGCCACAATGCTTGAAAGCAAATGACTGGTTTAAAACAATTAGTATGTGACATATCCTGTTAAAATGTTTTATCACACTAGGTGATCAGAGAAAGTTCTTAACAAAGCAATGGACAAAACTGGGGAACATTCAACTACAAAGTTAGCTCTGTACTACAATGGCCTCTTAGCACAAAAAGGGAGAATGCTGGCCCTTGGGTTGTTTAAGTAAGGATTGGATAACATTGTCTAGAAATAAATAGGATACAGTCTTTCCCATAACCAACATTAATAGCTTTGTTCCAGTTCCCAAATATGTAGTCTCCAATGAACATGGGAGCCAAGTTGATATAGAGACACTGGGCCTGGATTCTTTTTACCTTCCAAACTTTTAATTTGCCTGCAGCTTACTTTTTTGGGGTGGGGAGGATGGTTCTACCAATCTGATTTCTTTTGGGCTCTGGGCCTACTAATTTGCAGACTGATTGAAAGCATTCCATATTAGCAAGAAATCTCTGTTCTGTTTCTCTGTCTTGTACTTGCCAGTACTTGAAGTGGAGATATCTGTCAGACCATTTGTCTCCTCCGAAATGGAGAAGTGATTGGAAATGATTAGTCCTTGCTGAGGAAGACAAGGGAGAAGTACTAACGACTGGAGTAGTTTTCCTAATCTTTTTTTTTAACCACTTCTTTATTTTTTATTTTTTAAAGTAATAAACATTTTTATTTATAGTTTGGGGTTCCAATTTTTATCCCTCCTTGCTTCCCTCCCCTTTCTCCCTCCCTGAAGCAGTAAGCAATCAGATATAGGTTATACATGTACGATTATGTAAAACATTACCATAGTAGTCATTTTGTATAAGAAAATTTGAATAAAAGAAAAAGAAGGAAAGAAAGTGAAAAATAGCATGCTTCAGTCTGTGTTCCATCAATATAATTTCTTTCTTTGGAGGTGGATAGTATATTTCATCAATAGTCCTTTGGGATTGTCTTGCATCATTGTATTGTTGAGAATAGTCAAGTCATTCAGAGTTCTTCATCAAACAATATTGCTGTCTCTGTGCACAACATTCTCTTCGTTCTGCTCACTTCAGTATATACATCAGTTCATACAAGTTTTTCCAGACCTTTCTGAAATTGTCCTGCTTGTCATTTCTTATAGCACAATAATATTCCATCACCATCATATACCACAGTTTGTTTAGCCATTCCCCAATTGATGGGCATTCCTTTGATTTCTAATTCTCAGCCACCACAAAAAGAGCTGCTAGAAATATTTTTGTACAAATAGGTCTTTTTCTTTTTGTGGGGATGTCTTTGGGATATAAACCTAGTATTGCTGGATCCAAGGGTATGCACAGTTCTATAGTCCTTTGGGCATAGTTTCAAATTGCTCTCCAGAAGTTTTACCACTACTTTAAAAATTATTGATTCATTTTTTTTTCTTTTGGATACAATGAACATTACCCAACAACTATTCAAACAAATCTTTCACCAAGACTATTCTTTTCTAAATTGGGAAGCCTAATTGTCTCCTAGAGCAATTGTAACTGATTCATACACATTATCTTCCGCTTTTATAGTTTATGGATTATTAACAATTAGGGAACATTCTTTATTTAACTTTAAACCTTTAGTACCAACTTCATCTGTGGTCTTTGACCTGAGATCAACATTGTCATGGTTATTGTGTATGTAGTCATTTTGACTACTTCCTTTATCTGGCATCATTTTTTTCTGAACTTTTTATGTTCATCATTCCTTGGACTACAGTAGCATTACAGGGTATTCAATTAGTCCCCAGTTATTGGACATGAATTTTGTTTTCAGCTTTTTGAAATTATGAATAAAGCTATTGTGAATGTGTGTGTGTGTTTCCTCTTGTTAACTTCCTTGGAGGTATAAACCTAGTTGAGGAATTTTGGAGTTAAAGGATATGAGCAATTTGGTAACTTTTTTGTATAAGTACTAGCTGTTTTCTAGGATGGGTTTTTACCATGAATCATTCACCAGTATATTTTCCTTTTCCTCCAGACATATCTAGATCTCAGATCCCAGAAGTTTTCTTGTACCATGCTGTCTTTATTGCTGTAATTCTTGTATAGAAAGCTTTGAGTAAACTTGACATAAAAATCAATATTTGCAGAGTTCACCATAGAATTCTTTTAGTTAACTACCTCCTCTCTTACTTAACATATGATTTTACTTAAAAAAAAATTTCTCTATGATTTTTCAAGAATACTTCTTTGGCGTAAACAAGGTATATAGACCTGCTTCAAATGAGGCTGTGCAATTTATTTTTGCAGTTCTGTAGGTGTCTTTGTGCTCCCCCCCAAACCCCCAGGCAATGTAGCCTGTCTCAGACTCAAGTTCTTAGAGATGTGGGACCTTGGCTTGCTTTACTTTGTGTAACAAACAACAAACAACAATGATTGTGTAAATGTAAACTGATACCTGCTAATGCTGGTGGTAACAGAGTTCTATGGGATGTTTTTTCACAGTCCTAGGCCATGTTCAATAGTAGAACATCACTTGCTGGTTTTATCTGTTGTAGTTTCTGGGAACCCTTTTTGCAATGTTCTGTTCTGTTCTGTTCTTTTTCTTTTCTTTCTTTTGTTTTGTTTTGTTTTCCATTCCTTTTTCTCTCCTCTCCTCTCTTCTCCTCTCCTTTTCCTCTCCTTTTCTTTTCTCTTTGAATCCAACCTCTTCATTTTACAGGTGAGGAAATAGAGGCCCAGAGAAGTTGGGTGACTTGCCTAGAATGATACAGTCAATAAGTGTCTGAGGCAGGATTTGAACCTGGGTCATCATGACTTTTTATACGTTGTTTAGATGAACTCTGAGGTCCTTTAGAACTAGGAGGTTCTGTGATTTTGACTCTAGAAAGAATTCTGTGCTGACAAAAATTTGAGTATTTCTTCTTTGGAAGCTCCTTCATGACTCATGGTTTCTATGGACTTGCATCAGGCATGGCATTGCAATTTCGGTAATCTGAACACTCTGATGAAACATGATTTAATTTTGGTAAGGTGTGTGCTTTGTTTTTGGCATTAACTTATTCTTTAAGACAAGTCTCCAGGTAGAGAAAAAGCCTTTTATTTAAAGAATGATAATCCTTGAAAACCCCTTCAAAGCCTCAAGGGAAGTAAGAATCATCTGGGGTGGTTGGGGTGGAGGGAACTAGGTCAAGGGGCCATGTCAACCTCTCAAAGTAACAAATACCTGGGTGACCTGATTTGAAAGGAGGCAGTGAGGCATCTGTGCCTATCATTGGTAGGCAGCTTCCCTAAATTGGGGGAACCCATAACAGGGGCTTTCAGGGGGCAGATTGAATGCCATCCTTTAGATAAGCTCCTTCAGGAACCAGGATAGCTGTCAGCAGAGGGTCCTTTCAGCTTTCCCTCCCTTAATCAGACGCAGTCTACACTCACATGCTTTTCATGTCAGACATTCAGGATGAGTCCAGGATTGGAGCTTATGAGTGATGCCCAACCCAGGGTGTCCTTATTTTATTTTGGGATAATCAGTACATTTTTCTGGTAAGCATGTGAAGAGAGGGCTAAACAATAGTACAATGGGAAAAGCATTGGAACAGGGCCCAGGAGATGAGTTCTTTTCTCAGTTTGGTGGCTCACTAGCTATTCCATCTTGGGAAAATCAGTTAGTTGCCTTTTTCAATTCCTCAGTTTCTTTATCTGGTAAGATGAGTGGGCCAGACCAGATGATCTGTTTCTTAAGATTCCTTCCAGCTCACATATTCTATATTTTTAAGTGCATCTTTCTCAATTGGCATGAAAGGATAGAATCTCTTCCCTGACCCTCTTACCTTCTTAAAAACTGTTTTGTTTTGTTTTTAAAGTAAGGAAGAATATGATTTTACTCTGACAATCAGGTAGAATTACCTAGCACAGTGCTTTGCACTTAACAGTTTCTTAATAAATGCTTCCTGAATCAAATTGTAATTAGGAAGCTGTATTTTTTTAATAACCTAAATGTAAAAATTTTAATTTATCCTTAATAATATATCTTATTTAACTGGATCCAATGTTTAACTCTGTCAAGGTTTTGTTTTGTTTTTAAATTCCAACTCCAGTTTTACCTGTCCTTCTCAGATCCATGTCGTCTGAGGTTTGATGACCATAACATCTATGACTCTTTTCACGTAATTGATAAAGGTTAATAATAATTGCTAGCAGTTATAGAGCACTTTAAAGTTTGCAAAGTGCTTTATGTGTGCTATTTCATTTAACTTGATTCTCACAGCAATCCCATGATGGAGGTTTTATTCTTATCCTCATTTGGAAAATGAGGAATCTTAGACCCAGAGAGATCAAACAACTTGCCCAGGATCAGACATCTGAGGCAGCTATGAACTAAGGCCTTTCTGACTCCAAGAATTGGCTTTATCCACTACGTATTTCAGTCAAATTAGACATGTGTAGTTTTACACATGCCCATAGTCACCCACCTCTGTAAAAAAGGGAAGGAGGTACATTATTCCCCCTCATCTTCAGGGCCAAACTTGTTCATTATGATTATGCAGTACTCAGTCTTTTGTTTTTATTTTTGTTCTTTCTACTTATTTTGAGGTAATCATTGCATTTGTTGTTTTCCTCATTCTGCTTATTTCAAGCTTAATTTCATGTAAATCTTCCCACAATTTCCTGAAATCCATGTGTTTAAAGTTTTGCTACAGTACAGCATCATTTCACTAGATTCATATTCAGTCAGTCAGTGAACATTTGTTTAGCACCTACTATGTGTCAGGCACCGTACTACGCAATGAGGATACAAATACAAAAAAAAGAAAGGCAGTCCTTGCCCTCAAGGAGCTTACAATCTAATGGGATCAGTTCAATCTAATGATAGTGGGTCAGTCATTGTACCAACTAGTTCCTTCAGTAACTCAGTGTGTTGTTTCTCAGCCAGAGCAGCTTGGTTTTGGCTTGCTATCTCCACATTATCTTGGTTATTCACTTCCTGTAAGCCATTTCTGTTCCTTCCCAGAGCCAGGACTTCTCTTTTCCAACTTAAACATTCTGCCCTTCATAATGTAGCCCAAATCATGTTAGCTTTTTTTTTTTTTTGGTTTCCATACCAATATTGACCTGCATATTGTGCCTGCAATCCACTAAAACCCCCACATCTTTTTCAGAACACCTATTGCCCAACTGTACAACCTCCATCTTTTACTTGTGAAATTAATTTTTCCTACTTGAGTGTAAGATGTCATAATTATCCTTATGACTAGGTGACGAAGTGGAGAGAACATGGGGCTTCATGTCAGGAAGACAAGAGTTCAAATCTAGTTTCAGGCACTTCTGTGTGGCCCAGAGAAGATCAATGAGCTGCTCTTTGCCTCAGTTTCCTCAGCTATAAAAAGGGGCTAATAATAGCACCTTCCTCCTGGGGTTGGTGTGAGGATCTGAGGAGATAATATTTGAAAAGGACTTAGCATGGTGCCTGGCACATAGTGGGTTCTTGTATCCTCCCCACAATGAACTTCATTATATTAGATTCAGCTTACTACTGTAGCCTGTCAGGATCTTTTTCAATCCTTATTCTGTCATCTGATGTATTAGACACTCCTTCCAGCTTTGTGTCATCTGCAGAGTTCATGACCAACACCATCTATTTCTTTATCCAAATTATTGTTTAAAAAGAATAAATAGCACAGAGCCCAAGAACAGATCTCTGGGGTACTTCAGTAGAGATCTCCAGTCACACTGACCTTGAACCATTAACTACTCTTGCAGTCTTGCTGGCCTATCAGCTACTTCTGAATCCAACTAATTGTATTATTATATAATCCACATCTCTTCGTAGTCTCCACAGGAATAATATAACTCATCAATAGACTTATTAAGGATTTACTGTGAGCTGAGCACTGTGCTAAGCTTCTAGGGATACAAAATAGGCAAAAGATAGTCCTTGTCCTCAAGGAACTTACAGTCAAATGGGATACTTTATTAAAAGCTTTGCTAAAATTAAAATCCTTATTAAAATTTAGACAGACTTTCCATGGTATTCTCCTTAGATTTTGATTTAGTAATCCTGTCAAAAAAAAAAAAAGGAAATGAAATTAATCAGGATACAACTTGTGCTGCTTTCCTTGGTAGATACTTACCAGTTGTGTCTTTAAGGATGTGCTCTAGAATTTTCCTACAAACTAAAGTTAAAGTCTGTTGTTTGTAGACTGTTCTTTTCCCATTTATTTATTTATTTATTTAGAAAACAGGGACATTTGTCCTCTAATCTTGTTACGCCTCACCTCTGGCCAGTCCATATTCTTTCAAGTATCACACTGATCATGGCCAAGCAATCACACTGACCAATTCTTTCAGTACCAAAGGATATAATTTATGTGTTTCAGCTGACTTTAATTCAATTATGGTACATAGCACAGTTCCTGGCATATAGTAGGTACTTAATAAATGTCTATTGACTGACTGACAACTAAGTGTTTTTTTCATTTTCTTCTCATTTATGTTGTGTATCTACTCTCTTAATCATGATATAGTAGAAGTTTTATTCTCCTTAGCAGAAAAAAAAAAACAAGTGAAATAAGAATTGAGCATGTCTATTGTCATTTATTATAATCCCATATTTATCAGGTAAATCTCCTATCCTTTCTTTGATCCTACTTTTTCCTTCAATAGCTTTAAAAAACCTTCTTTGTGGTTTCTAGTCTTCTCCAGCTCCAGTTCTTTCTGAACTTTAAGAATCCTGACACTATATTTATTTTTAATTATTTTCAATGAATAAAAATCTTATTTTCTCTCCCTATCACCTCCCTCTTCCCTTATTGGGAAACAAACAAACAAACAAACAACCCTTGTAGCAAATATACATAGACAAGCAAAACAAATTTACAATCAAATGGGACAAGCAAACCAAATTTCCACACTGGCCATGTTTAAAAAAAGTCTCATTCTGTACCCTGAGTCCATCATTTCTCTGTCAAGAGATGGGTATCATGCTTTATTATTGGTCCTCTAGAATTATGGTTAGTCATTATATTGATCAGAGTTGTCTTTCAAAGTTATTTATATAACCATAGCACAAAATACAGCTCTCTTTGTGGTGGCAAAGAACTGGAAATTGAGGGGATGCTTATCAATTGGGGAATAGCTAGAAAAGTTGTGGCATATGATTATGATGGAATACTACTGTGCTGAGTTGGTTGATTTTAGAAAAACATGGAAAGACTTGCATGAAATAATGAAGAGTGAAATGAACAGAACCAAGAGAATGTTAGATACAGTAACAGCAATATTATTTGAAAATTAACTGTGAATGGCTATTATAAATACTCAAATTAGCTACAAAGGATGTATGAAGGGAAGATGCTATGCACTTTCAGAGAAAGAACTGATAAACGGAAGTGTACATTGTATGGTTTTACATATATACTTATGTGTATATGTATATATATACACATACACATATATGTATATGTATATTACATATATGTGTAGTGCATGTGTATGTGTGATATGGTGGCCTTCTCCAGGGCAGGGTGTGGAGGGAGAGAGGGAGGGAGACAGTTTAGAACTTAAAATGCAACAAAAAAAAATAAAATTAAAAGACTAAAGTAATTTATCTTTACATTGTTTTTATCTAAATTGTTCTCCTGGTTTTAATCACTTCACTTTGTTCCAGTCCATACATGTCTTCCCAGGTTTCTCTGGAACTGTACTTTTGGTTATTTTTTTATGGTCCAGTATTCCATTAATTTATAAACTATCATTTGTTTAGTCATTCCTCAGTTGATAGGCACTCCTTAGTTTCCAGTTCTTTGCCACCACAAAAACAGCTGATATAAATATTTTGTATATGTGGATGCATTTTTATCTTCTTTGATCCTTTTGGGGTATGGATCTAGTAGTGTTGTCACTTAGTCAAACAGTATGCATAGTTTAGTAACTTTTTTCTTAGTTCCAAATTGCTTTCTATAATGGTTGGGCTAATTTACAGTTCCAACAGTACATTAATGGTTGATATTTTTTATTAAACCATATCCTGCTCTTCTATTTATCCACTCCTATTTGGTTTTTCTTCCTTCCCCTATATATTTCCTTTCTAATATTAGTAATTTGGTCAGTTACATATTTATCCACATTGGTCTCTCTTATCATTTTTCCTCTTCATTGGAATTATTTTCCTTTTGTGTCTTCAGAATTTCATTCTTGAAAATTCTCCAACTCTCTTGAACTGATTTTTCTTGTATATTTCAATCCATGGAATCATATCCAGCATTCCTCTGAACCCTTTGGAAGGATTCTTTTCCAAAATTTAGCATGCATATTATACTGTGACATAATTTTCTTTTTCATCTTCCATAACAAACTAGAAGAGAGTGGTCACTTCCCCCTAGGGTTCCCATTAATTCCACCCCAGCAATCAGTTCCTTCTAATTAGTGAGATTTAGATCAAAAATGCAGTTTCCCTTGGTTGGTTCTTCCATCTTTTGAAGATGAAATTTATCATTAAGGCAAATCAAGAAGTTATTATCTGCTCTGCTTTTGGCAAAGAGAACTTTAGAAGATATCTGGATAATCTAAGTACCCCAACACTACCATATCATCCCTCCATGCCAGGCTTGTGACAGGTTTCCTCAATTTCTGGTTTATTAATTTTTTTTCTGTCCAAGTGGTCTATAGTATACTGCAATGAATAATCTCTTCTGTTTCTTCCTCTATTGGCCTTCACCCAAACACTTCACGCTTTCCCCATTTGTGTCCTAGATTATTTTCTCACAAGTATACTTTCTTAATATACAATGCTATTCCATCCCTATCCTCTTTTACCTGTCCTGTATCTTTTGAATAAAGTATATTTACCTAGTGCCATAGTCAAGCCATCAGTTTCATCACACCAACTCTCTGTAGTATCTCTAATAGGATTACATTTTCCTCTTTTCATTAGTATATCTAATTCCTCTTATTGATAGTTTTGCTACTGATTCTTTTCTTGGATTTCGTCTCCTGTGAATTTCTCAGTTTCTCAACTGCTATTCTCAACTACTCACCAGTAGCTACTACTGTTTGTAGTATATAGCTTGGGGGATATACCTAAGCACCATTCTTCTTTCCCCAGTCTTTTTAGTTTAAAGCTCTTTTCATCTTATTATCAAGAGACCTGGCAAATACATTCCTATCAACATTTCTTAGGCGTACTCCATCCCTGGCAACAATTCTGTCATCCTTATATATTAAGTTGTGTGTCAGAAGTCCAAATCTCATTCTTAGACACCACCTTCTTATGCTAGCTGTTCACTTCCCAGCTTAATTTTTCTTTTCTGAATCTGTCTTCTTCATAGTGAGGAAAACTCAACCTGTTACCCTTGTGGCCTTCAATTTATTGCCAAAGATAACAATTGCTGGCAATGCTTTTTAGGCTCTTTTTAGCACTATCATTTGTGCTCATGGAAATCACCAAAAGAGAATAATTGTCACCTCTTTTACTAAATATTGGGAAATTCTCTGTTGCCTTCAATGCATACTCTAAGAAGAAAGCAGGCCTTTCCATTGTTACTATCAAGTCAGAGAATATCAACCTTAGCAGTCTTGAGCAAGGAATCATGATTTTAATTCTCCTAACTTTATAGACAGTCTCTCATTTGTTAGCTTCTGTGGTTCTACTACGTCATTTTTGGGGGGAGGAAAAGCAGTTTTTCAACACTTTCAGATCCCTCCTATGCAAGAAGAATCTTTTTTTTTTTTTTTTTTTGCGGGGCAATGGGGGTTAAGTGACTTGCCCAGGGTCACACAGCTAGTAAGTGTCAAGTGTCTGAGGCCGGATTTGAACTCAGGTACTCCTGAATCCAGGGCCGGTGCTTTATCCACTGCGCCACCTAGCCGCCCCCTGCAAGAAGAATCTTAATTCTGTTTTAAAACTTTAATCATGCAGTAGTTCTTTTCCTTACCAGGGGAAGTTATGTGGAACATTGGGTAGAGCACTGGGCTTGGAGTCAGGAAGACCTGACTTAGACATTTAGACATCTTAGACATTTGCTAGCAGAGTGATCTTGGATGTCATTTAATCTCTGTTTCAGTTTCTTCAACTGCAAAATGAAGCTAATAATTGTGCTCATCCCCAGGGTTGTTGTGAATACCAAATGAGATAATATTTGTCAAGTGCTTAGCACAGTGCTTGGCACATAGTAGGCAGTAAATGTTTCCCTCTTCTTTATCTCTTTGTAACACTCATTCTTTTTTCTTTTCTTTGGCAGGGCAATGAGGGTTAAGTGACTTGCCCAGGGTCACACAGCTAGTAAGTGTCAAGTGTCTGAGCCTGAATTTGAATTCAGGTCCTCCTGAATCTAGGGCTGGTGCTTTATCTACTGTGCCACCTAGCTGCCCCAACATTCATTCTTTAACATCTGATAAGGGTCAAGATTCTCCTTTTCCAACTCAGATCCCCTTTTTCCCTCCCACTGCAGCCTCTTTTTTGTTTCCTTTAGGAACTTCATTGTCCCTTTGAAATATAGAGGGAGAAATTTCTTTGGGGAAAAATTTGGTGAAAATTAAGGAAAAATTAAAGTAGAATCATCTCCAGACTCAGTGGTTTCAGGTTGACTCGATTTTTCATACTAGTTGATATTTTTGGAATTTAAAAAAAACTACTTGAATGTTGACAACTCAACTCTAAACTCTACCTAATTTTTTTTTTTTTTTTTGGTGAAGCAATCGGGGTTAAGTGACTTGCCCAGGATCACATAGCTAGGGTCAAGTGTCAGAGACTGGATTTGAACTCAGGTTCTCCTGATTCCAGGGCTGGTGCTTTATCCAGTGGGCCACCTAGCTGCCCCCCACCCAAACCATCATTTAACATACACATGAGGCATCATCCTACATACTCTATGAAATGATTTAAGCATTTATACATATGCCACAGTTCATTTTCTGTCCCTCTACCTAAAATTTTTAGAGCCAGTCATCACCACTTAATGTGACAACTTCACCCAGTTTTCTTTACTAAGTCTCAACAACTGTACATGCATATCCATCACCCTTTCTTTGCTCTACCATTTTGCTTTATATGCTAATTGTTCTCTTTTCCTTTCCTTATTAAACTTGCCTTGTCTTGCAGCAGCTTCTACTGCTTGAGTGTCCCTTTTCAGGTACTACTCTCTACCCAATTCTCCTTGATTTTTCTGAAGCTTGATTTTGTGTGTGTGTGTGTGTGATTTTGTACTTTCAGCCTGAAACCAATATCTGGGCCTAAAGATTATTCTAACTTTTCCTTAATTTCCACTAAGTGTTTTTCCAAATTTAGTCTCTAGCCTTCTTCACTAGTTTAAAACCCTTCATATCATCTACAGGTTTTCATTCTCTTATTTTTTTCTCTTCTACTTCTCCTACAACCTTTTCCCCATGGAAGCCAGAGTTTGGAAAAACTTACCAAAGCTTCCTCTGGGGTGCCAAAACTTTGAGTATGCATATAGTGCTCATAGTCTTTCAGCAACCAGAAATGTGAACTTTCAACCTAGTCAGGAATAATGAGTATTTTTATATAGGAAACTTCCTTGCTCTAGTGGTTGAACCCCAGGAGTAGTTGCATCTCTGGTCTAGCCTGCTTCCCTTTTCCTCTGTAATCCTACCTTGATTCTTCTGAGTTGTCCTGGGTCTCTCCTATGGGGCCTTGTGCCTCAGGGTATCTTTCCTGTATACATTCTTTAACCCTCACCCTACCCTTAATTTATCCTAAAAACTTCATACAAGGGAATGTTCATGAAGCTTGCTCAGGGCATCAAAACTGCTTCTCTTAAGTATTTATGTATTGTCTCCATCATAAGCACTCTCACAACATTCAGTAAGCTTAAACTTGCAAAATATCATCAAACTCTGAAACTTAGACTGTTTTTGCCTTGGCAAGCAGTTGAAATACTTCAGAATACTACTGACTACACATTGGCAAATATCTTTTCCAAAGGCAGTACCATCAGCAAGAGTGATCAGTTAATCAAAAGAAAACCACCTGGGACATACTCTTTTGGAAGGCACACATTTTTCAGGTCAAGTGTGTTTTCTTTAAAACTTACAGAGATTATGTTTAAACCATATTACCTGATTTTATTCCATTTTCTTTTCTGTCTTGGGGAATGTTGAAAGAAGGTAAAAATGTTTATGTAAAGAGACACCACTTATTTTATTTCCTCCAAGGATTCTTTGAGGCCTAAGGATGTTTTTGCTTTTTATTACTTTATCTCAACTCAGCTATTGCCCTTCATATATTTGATATGCATCAGTACTGCTATCAAATCGGGACACCACTATGAAAAGATCACTGAACTCCTTGGTTTGGAGGGGCCTCCTTCAAAGAACATTGTGATTGAGGGTTCCCAATGGGAATTTTACTGTTTTGGGTTGTTCTTGTCACATTTTCCTGATCACAGATAGGCAGGAGATAGCATTTATTGAGCTCTAGGGATACAAATGCAAGTTTAAAAAAAGGTTTAGCCCTCAAATTGCTTAAATTCTAATGGAAAAACACAGCACTTAAAAGGGAACTGAAAAGTTGAGGATTGAGGGAAGGATAGAAGGGAGTGGAGAGAAGGTTCATGGGAGATTGGGAGACATGGTGATAAAGTTGTGGGCAACTGATGTTACAGAATCAAATGAATTTCAAAACTAGAAGAGACCTTAGAGGTTACTTAGTTCATTCTGAAATTCAATAGGAATCCCCTTTGTAGAGTCTCTGACAAATGGTCATTCAATTTCTGCTTGAAGACTTTTGGTAAGAAGGGTTTCCCCTTGTCTCCCAGATTAGCCCATTTTTACTTTGTGACAAATGTGTCCTATCTAGGAATGGGCTTAGATGAGCTCTGGATGGACACAGAGTCCATGCCTGTAAGCTGTGGACAGATCTAAAGCTTTGGTTTGGGCAAATAATGGATATCTGAGGCCAACAGGGACTTCTTTTGTTATTTTTTATTTGTTTAGAATTTTATTTTTCAAAATATATGTAAAAACAAATTTTGACATCATTTTTTTAAAACTTTGTGTTCCAACTTCTTTTCCTCCCTCCCTTCCTACCTCCCACCCGCAAGAACTCACGCAATTCAATATAAGTTATACATGAGTAGTCATGGAAAACATCCCCACATTGGCTAGGTTATCAGAGAAAACAGTTAAAAAACAAAACTTCAGATTAAGGAATTGTCAAAAACCAAAATTTAAAAAATGTGTTTCAGTGTGTTTTCAGATACCATCAGTTCTTTCTCTGTAGATGGGTTGCAATTTTCATAAGTCCTTCAGGGTTATATTGGATCATTGCCTTGTTGAAAATAACCACATGCTTCCCAGCAGATCATCTTAAACTATTGCTGTTATTTTGTATACAGTACATTTCATTCTGCTTCAGTTCATGTAGGTCTTTCCAGGCTTTTCTGATAGCATCCTGTTTATCATAACTTTTATATAGTACTTTAAACTTGACAAAGAATTTTCTTCACAATAGTCCAGCAAAGCATGTACCATACGTTTTGCCATTATAGTCAATCATCATAACTATTTCCCTCCATCCTATTCCCTTCCCATGATATTTCTCTATTTTCTATCTTCTTTTACCCTATTCCTCTGCAAAAGTGTTTTACTTCTGACTGCCCCCTCCCCTGCTCTGCCCTCCCTTCTTTCACCCTTCCCTCCTACTTTCCTGTAGGGTTAAATAGATTACTTCTCCCAATGGGGGAATTCTTTTTTTTTTTTTTTTAGTGAGGCAATTGGGGTTAAGGGACTTGCCCAGGGTCACACAGCTAGTAAGTGTTAAGTGTCTGAGGCCGGATTTGAACCCAGGTACTCCTGACTTCAGGGCTGGTGCTCTATCCACTGTGCCACCTAGCTGCCCCAAGAACCCATATATGTTCTAAAATGTTTATAGCAGCTCTCCTTTTGGTGGCAAAGAACTGGAAATTGCAGAGATGCAATGGCTGAACAAGTTGTGGTATATGGTCATAATGTAATACTACTGTGCTATAAGAAATGATGAGTTCAGTGATCTTAGAAAAACATGAAAAGACTTGCATGAAATAATGAAGAGCAAAATGAGTAGAACCAAGAGGAATATTGTATACAGTAACAACAATTTTGTTTTAGGAATGACTTTGAGCAAATGAGTTGACTATTATAAATACACAAATTAAGTATAAAGGACATATGAAGAAAGATGCTATCTGCATCCAGAGAAAGAACTGATAAATAAATGTACAGAACAATTTTACATATATATATATATATATATATATATATATATATATAAATATATGTGTGTATATACACACACATTCATATACCTATTTGTGTCTAATTGTAATAATCTCTAGAGTGGAGTGGGGGAAGGGGAGGGAAGAAAAATTTACATGATAAATTTGTTGTATATTTGAAAGGAATAACAAGTTGGGCATAGTAGATTTGCAGTATTGTGTACAATCATTTAAAAAAATTATACTATGTTGTGGAAATACTTGTTTTAATCCAGAAATTATTATTTTTTTAAATTTAAATTTTAAATAAATTTTAAAATAAATTTTAAAAAGTGAATTCTTGCACCAGGTCAGTTCTGGTGGTATGATACATCACCAAGTGGGGACAAGATGGCAGCAATGGCCAAATAACAGAGATATTGGTCAGGGCGACATTGGTCTCTGAGAAGTGGCTCCATTTCTGCTTGCTGCCATTGTAGTTGTATTGCCTTTATGTGGACACTGAGCCTCCTCTGACTCTTTTCTCCTCTCCTCTTCCCATTCCTATGAATGTAACTAGCTGGCTGAGCCTGTGCACCTACTTGCATTACCATAGGAATTGTTAGTAGAAGGATATAAGTATCCAGCTGTGGGAAAATACTGGTGATGATTATATCTCCAGGAAAGGGGGATAATTATAGGCCGGGCTAACAGCCCACTAGCTCTCATGACTGTAGACTGGTTTAATGGCTTGGCTGAGAAACAATATGAGAGCATTGGGGCTATTTAGGAGCGGTGGCTTACTCCAGAGTTTGGATTTACAACCACTGCCCATAGTGGTATCAGGTTTCTTTCCTTAATTGCCCTTTCTTTGTGAGTGTGGTCCCTGGTGGATTCTTTCCATTGATTTGGAACCACTCGGAATGAATAAGGAATTAGGGTGAGTCCTGTATGTGTGTACCATAGGGAGAATAAGGGTCTCTGGTAGGTTCACACTCATATTTTATGTCTGTGGGTTATAGGAATAGATTGGATGAAAGACAGGAGTTGGTTACTATAATTTCTAAATTTTCATTTGAAGAGAGATCATTTCCAAGCTGAGTTTTGTAATTTGTATCTGGGATGCAGGATGGCACAGAGGGAAGGGCACTGATTTAGGAGTAAGAAGACTCAGGTTCCAGTCCTAGCCCCATTAGCCATGAGACCTTGTCTCTCTCTGAACATTTTTCTTATCTGTAAAGTGAATATACAATTGAATATATATGCATGTGTGTGTGTGTGTGTACACACACACATATATATATATACACACACATACACATATTTGTGTATGTATATATAATCTCTTTAATTACACAGCTGTGTAAGTTGCTGACTTCTGTAGGTTCTCTGCTGCCACTATCTCCCAAGTCTTATCTTCAAATAAATTGTCATTAAATTTATACTTGATAGGGGCGGCTAGGTGGCGCAATGGATAGAGCACCGGCCCCAGAGTCAGGAGTACCTGAGTTCAAATCTGGCCTCAGACACTTAACACTTACTAGCTGTGTGACCTTGGGCAAGTCACTTAACCCCAATTGCCCCCCCCCCAAAATTATACTTGATACATTGGTTTCTTAGCATGTTGGTTTTCTGAATGACTTTTCAGTTTTATTTCTTCCCTTTACATCATATGATTTACAAACGTAACAATAGAACTAACAGTACGTATGAAGGCAGTATTACTGTCTGTTACAATCACAGATTCTTGTCATTGTTCTTGGAAAGAACTTTGGCCCAATCCTAAATGAGTGATTTTGTAAAAATTACAGAAGATTCTATGGAATGAGAAAGGAAACAGACACACAATCAATATTTAAACCCATGCATATCCCAGTTTCTCCCAGCATACCTCCTAGAGGGAATTCCATGGTCCTGAGTTCATGGGATCATATATTTAAGATTGAAAAAGACCTTTGAGAGGGCTCATCTAATCTAGTGGTGTCAAATTCAAAGAGTTTGTATGAAAGGAGCCCTGTGGGTTGCATGTTGACTTAGTTTTAAAATATAATATCTATTTTATTGCATTTTAATTTATTTTGTTAAATGTTTACCAATTATACCAGGAGTGTTGTGGGCTCCTTGGGCTGGAAGGTGCATATTTGATGCCTCTGATAGAGTCCAATCTCTTTATTTTAGAGAGGAAGAAACTGAGCCCCTGAGAAGTGAGCCTGATATCACATGGGCAGGAAGTAGCAGAGTCAAGATTTGAACTTGACTTTTCTGAGTCCACATCTGGTGTTCTTTCTAGTCACACTGCAAGAGGAAACAAGAAGAATCCCTGTAATCTTTGCACATAATCTTCTGGAAATGACATGATTTCTAATACATGATCCCCACATGCCAGTTATTCTTTAAGTGACGGTTTTCTAGATTAGGTACAGTGACTACCTATACATAATGTGCCAACTTTTTAGAAGTTTTGGAAAGGAAGATGAGACCTTGGGCAGAATCTAATTTGTTATCTATTCCCCCGTAAACCCATTCATATGTTCTCTGGAGCAAAACATTCTCTTCTTGACAGATGTTGGTACCTTTTTGGAAAAGGCTATAGGGTCTGTGTGCAGAGAAGTAGAAACTGGATTCAGTGGATGTTTAAACTTTAAAAAAAAGTCTTTAGCTAGCGTGCTGGACTTGGAGTTATGAAGACCCAACTTTGAATCCTGCCTCAAAAACTTACTAGCTGTGTGATGCTGGGCAAATCAATCCACTTCTATCTGCCTCAGTTTTCTTATATGTCAAATGGGGATGGTGATAATAGCAACTACTGCCCTGGGCTTTTTTTTTTTTTTTAGTGAGGCAATTGGGGTTAAGGGACTTGCCCAGGGTCACACAGCTAGTAAGTGTTAAGTGTCTGAGGCTGGATTTGAACCCAGGTATTCCTGACTCCAGGGCCGGTGATATATCCACTGTACCACCTAGCTGCCCCCCCCCCCTTTTTTTTAGGATCCAATGAGATAACATATGTAAAGTGCTTTGCAAAACCTTTAAGTGCTTTATAAATGTTACCTGTTATTGTTATTTATTATTAGCAAAGCAAATCTTATCATTAGCCGCCTGAATGAAGTTGAAGATTCAGTGACAGATATTGGAACAGCTTTTAAAGGGCAGATTATTTCCATTTCCAAGTTAAAAAGGAAGAAAGCTCCTCTGTTATGACACTAATGAATTCAGTCCTTTTTTCTTCCTTTTTTGCTTTCCCCCTGCAAAATTATCAGATGGGGAACTTCTTTAGAAGTCTTAACTTTAAATATAAAGTACCTTTTGAGTGTATTGAAGTAATTCACGAAGTTTCTCATTTGAACAGTGAGGGACATTGCAGATTCCTATGATTCTGTTTTATTTAGCAAAAAGGTTGCTTTTTTTTTTTAAAGAATCTGAATTGATAAAATATCACAACTATTTTAAAACTGCAGGTGTAGTAATAATATTTGCAACGTAGAATTTATTTGCTTTAGAAAATGTAAATGAAATAGTTGAGTGTAACAAGGAGAAGCTTTAGAAGAAAATGCTTGCCTAGCTCCCCTTCTCCAAGGGGTTATCCTGGAAAGCTGACAAATTGGCATGTAACTGACTCTTCCAGTTAGATGCTCTTGAGGTTGGATTAAATTGAAAGTCAAGCTTGATACCTCCTGTAGTTGCTGGAATCTTGGACAAGAATTTGCTTTTTGTGGTCATGGATTTTCACAGGAATATGGCAGTGCAACTTTAAAATGCCCAGGTGGATTCCTAGCTGGCTCCTGCACTCTTTTTAAAAAGAGAATATGGCTGTTGCATAGATTTGGGGCTGTTTTGCCCCCTCATTGTTTGATGTTCTTTTTCTCAGGGCAAACAATAGCTGCAGAATTCTCTGCTTTGTAATCGGCAGCAAGTGATGAAGTTCCTGATTCATAGTATTTCAGTCTTGCTTTCCCTGTCTCTGTTCTTTAGGGAGTCAGTATCCCTTGTCTGAGAAAGTGACTCCAAGCTTGACATGGACAGAGGCATTATTGCCCTGGTCCAACAAATCGAATACAATTGGGCCACTATAAAAGGAACTTCAAGCAAATGTGCCATTTAAAAACCTTACATAATCATAGCAGGTTTGGGTTTCCTACTTTCAAGCTTTCTTACCTCTTTGATTATCATAGGATCTGAAGAAAGGCATAGAATTTCAGGGGGAGAATCTGCAGGGCATGCGACAATAAGGCCATTCATTCATGGCTCCTCTTTTATTAGCTCTCTCTGTATCTGCATCACTCCTAGTCTCTGGCTTTGCTAAAAGAATCTATTTAAACTCAACTCAACTCGCAAACTTAACTGATCCAGGAATTACTCAATACAACTAGGCAGCTACTGTAGCTTTTTTTGATAAGGAGATTTAATACAATGGGCTTTACAGTTCTTAAATGACTCCACTTTTTTCTATCTTTGCAATGTGGTGCTTTTCTGACCTTTTGTTCTCAGTAAAATTCCCGCATAGTTTGTGATATTTTGAAAAAGTATACACAAACACAACATCAACTCCCCACCCTGTGGAGTAAAAGTTTTAACTCCAGTAGATCAAGTAGAAGTGAAATTTATGCCTCCTGATGGATATTTACACAGCTGATTTAAGTGCACAGCAGAGCCTCTGCACAACATTAAATCTAAATAGAAACCTTCTTTTGGGTGGTACCGCTGATTGAATGAATAAGAGGGTCTACACCGACCTAGCTTTCAAGTGCTATTTATGAGCTCTGCTCATCAAATGAAATGAACAATTTCATTTACCTAAATTTCAGTGAAATGGAAAAATCTGAGAATCAGTGGGTGGGCAGAAGATAAACACAAAGAAGTGATCACTATGTCCATCTACCTTCCTCACCCACCCCCCCATCAACTAGATTGAGTCCCAAGTGGTTTGGGGTGACCCCATCTACCTAGTCAGCAGCACCTTCTGATACAAAATTCTAAATGGAAAATTCAGGAGGATCTGACCTTGTTTTTGTACCTTTGAGTGATGATTCCCATACTTTGACTTGCAGGCACTTTGGGGAAAAATCAGTGACCTTACTCCAAGAGATCTTTCTCACTAAATGACTTTGTATAATAAATAAACATCTTCTGCAAACAGATATGTTACTGTTTTTAAACATACATATAGTTTTGTTGAACATAATAATAACAATAGCAACAACAATAATAATAAACAGTAATAGTGGTAGCTAGCATTTATATGGGGCAGCTAGGTGGCACAGTGGATAGAATACCAGGCTTGAAGTCAAGAAGACTCATCTTCCTGAGTTCAAATCTGGTCTCAGACACTTACTAGCAGTATGACCCTGGGCAAGTCACTTCCCCTTATTTGCTTAAGTTCCTTATCTACAAAATGAGCAGGAGAAGGAAAGGCTAACTACCCCAATATCTTTGCCAAAACAACCCCAAATGGGGTCACTAAGAGCTGGATACAACTAAAACAACTGAACAAAGCATTTATATAGTGTTTTAAGGTTTATAAAGCACTTTATACATATTGTCTCATTTGATCCTTGTGATTAACCTGTTCTATTATTATCATCACAATTTTCAGATGAGACTGAGAGATCACATAAGTAGAAGGTAACTGAGGCAATATTTGAACCCAGGTCTCAATGTTAAGGAAGTATAAATTTATTTAATAGCATTCTGAAATGCATGGTAGGTTTTTTTCCCCCCTCATGTATTTTCTGAATCAGAGGATACAAAAAAGTGAATTTACCATCACAGGGAGGTCATCAAGATTTTTTGTTGTTGGAAAAGGGTACTCAAAAATATTTGGAACTATAGTTTAGATTAGCTCTACAATTATCTCTGCCTTCTCAGTCTTTCCCCATCTACTTGTTCCTTCCATATTGCCTATGAAAACACCCATGTCATATTCATCCTTAAAAAACCCTCACTAGATTTCATCAAACTAAGCCTCTTCTTTCTCAGTAAAACTCATAGAAAAAGCTGTCTACAGTCATTGCCTATATTTCTCTTCTAACTGATTCACTTCTCAATCCTTTGCAATCTGGCTGCAGAACTTATCACTCAGCTGACACTGCTCTCTCCAAAATCACCATTGATCCCTTAGTTGATAAATCTAGTGTCCTTTTCCCAATCCATATACTTTCTGAATTCTCCACGGCCTTCACCACTGTTAACCACCTTCTCCTCTTATATACTCTCTATTCACTGGGTTTCCATGATACTTCTCTCTTATGAAATGGCAATACTTGTTCCCTCCTATGTATCTGACCTCTGGATCATCTTTGATATTATATTACCTGTGTGGTGTTCTCCAAGACTCTGCTCTGTGCCTTCATCTCTCTTTCCTCTCTGCATTAGGTGACTTTATCAGCTTCCAAAGATTTAATTATCATTTCTATGCACATGACTCTCAGATCTATATGTCCTGCCCATCTCTTTCTCATGAGCTCCAGGAATGCATTACTATCTCCCTGTTGGTTGCAAACTGGATATCCTATCCTATAGACATCTCAAACTCGGCAAATGTCCCACCCTTTCCCCTGAAATCTACCCCCCTACACACATACACTTTTTTATGAACTCCCCTATTACTATCTAGGACACTACTATCCTCCCAATCTCCCAGCTTCAAAATCTTGGTAATATCCTCTATTCCTCACTCTCTGTCACTCTCAATCTCCAATCTTGTTTCCAAGGTACCAAATCTTTCTTCCTTCATAACATCTCTTGACTCTGTCCCCTTCTCTCCACTCATATGGCCATTGGCCTCATTCAAACCCTTATTACCTCTCACTTAGATTATTCCTTCCTAATTGATCTTCCTGTTTCAGGTCTCTCCCTACTCCAATTCATTCTCCATACAACTATTGAGATAATTTTTTTTCCTAATGTCAAGGTCCATCCATGTCACTATCCTTAGTACCTCTAGGTACAAAAACCAACTTCTTTCTTTTGCTCCTAAAGTTCTTCACAACCTGACCCATCTTAACGTTTCAGTCTTATTACACAGTCTTGCTCCCCTTCTCTCACTAGGTGGTCCCGCCAATGGGCTTTGTTGATGTTCTCCTACATGGTTGATCTCCAGTCTTCGTGCCTTTGTACCAGCCCTCTTTCAAACCTGGAACAGGTTTTTGAACCTCCTCACCTCTACCTCTGAGAATGCCAAATTTCTGTTAATACTCAACTCAAGCATTATCTTCTACTTGTGGCCTTTTCTGGTCCCTGCTTCCCTCTAGCTCTAGCTTCCCCACCAGTTATGTTTCTTCTATTGGATAAATACCTACAGGTGAATATGCTCATCTTACCTAATAAAATATAAGGTCCTCTAGGGTAGGGGCCATTTCACTTTTGTCTTTGTATCTTGGTTTTTAAGTTGTATATTTGTCATGTACCATTTAGAGAAGCATATAAAGAAAGCTCTCTGGAAATTATGTGATGTAAAATGTGTTCTAATTCTACACTTATTATTTTCTGGGAAAATCAGCTCTTTAGCTTGTTAAGAGAGGCAGATCACTTAAAACAAAGTCAGTGGTTAAGAACACTCTGTATGTTTGCGGCAGTCTGCCTGCCTGAGGTGTATAGTCAGCCTGTCTACAGATCACCCCTCCCATCTGGCTTGGCAGACTTCTGATGGAAGGTGCTGGTACTTTTTGTGGGTTTTGTATTGTTTCCTTTGGGAACAAAACCAATCATGAAATGCTCTTGTGAACTTTCTCAAATGTACTCATTATTAGTAGTAATTAAAATTCTCTCTCCTCTTGTTTTCAGGAATGCACTCCAGAAAATCTTGAATTGAAGAAGAAGGTTTTTTCTCAATTAGACCTTATTGTTGATAATAGAGTCATCTTAAGCAGCTCCAGCTCCTGCCTTTTGCCTTCAAAGATGTTTATGGGTTTGAAGCATGTGAAGCAATGCATTGTGGCTCATCCTGTGAGTACCTGAGCATATGTTTTTATTTTTCTTCATTATTTCTTTTGTGAATTTCCTCACCAATTCACTAAGATTTTCTTGAGAACTCCTTTATTTCCTACTATATGAAATAGGTGGGAGTACAGTGTTTATATTATAATAGGATTGATATATAATCAACATAAACTTACCTATTGCCCATGTCTAAATAATTATTCAGATTATCCTAAAGTAGTTTTCAAGCTAATGTACTAATGATGCATCTGTAGAAATTGTTATTTCTCAGTTTTCCTCTACTATTTATTAAATTCCACAAACACTATATTAGAAAGAGCAGCTAGGTGGTACAGTAGCTAGAGCACTGGGCTTGGAATCAGGAAGATTCTTCTTCCTTAGTTCAAATCTATCCTCAGATAGCTGTGTGATCCTGGGTAAGTCACTTAACTCTGTTTGCCCCAATTCTCCATCTGTAACACAAGCTAGAGAAGGAAATGGCAAACCACTTCAGTATCTTTGCCAAGAAAACCCCAAAAAGGATCATGAAGAGTTGGATACAATTGAAAATGACTAAACAAGAAGAAATGTAGTAAAAGACTGTTAGATGTTGGGGATATTAAGATGAAAAATAGCAGTCTCTTCTTTCAAGTAGTTTGTATTTTACTGGAGGATGGGCTACGAAATGTACACAAGTGAACAAATAAAGTAGAAAGGACAGAGAAAAGATCCATATATAGTACTATAGGAAATTTTGAGGTGGGAGAGTACTGTTAGTTAAACAGATTGGGCAAGAAAACACAGTAGGGCATGAACTAGGCCTTGAACTATGGATAAGGTATTCAGGTGCAGGGAATAGTGTAAGCAAGAGCAAAGGGCTAAGAACAAGAGTGAATAGGTGAGATAGTGAAGAGATGGATCACCCATACAATAGAGGGTACAAAGTGGATAATAGTAGGATCATAGGGTTTAGGATTGAAAGAGAGTTTGGGGATCATCTAATTTAACTCTGTTATTTTAAACAGGGAAAAATTAAGACCCACCCAAAGAGGTCTATTGATTTGCCCCCAATCATACAAGTATGTATGTAATTAGTAGTTGAGCAAGGATTAGAGCCCAGGTCTTCAGACCTGAATCCAATGCTCTTTTTATTGCACACTGATGAGTAGTGGAAAGTAAGGCTGGATATTTAGGTTGAGGTGAGATCATGGCAGTTGTAAACTCCAGAGAAAGGAGTTTTGGTGTGATGCATTAGGCATTTGTGGGCTGGTTAAAGCTCTTAAGATGTAATAAAAGTAATATTTTAGGAAGATGAACCTGGAAAGTGGTATGTGGACTGGATGAGAGAGACTTGAAGTTGAGAAAACAGTTAATTGAAGCTGTTGCAGTAATATCACATTAAGTGGTAAGTATCTGGACTGGATAATGGAATGAGAGGAAGAGGCTTATTATATTATTACAATTATAGAGAAATTTCTAAGGAAGCATTGACAGAAACTCATGCTGATTCCACCATGTTGAAGAGGTTCAGGGTATGATGACTAAAGACCCTTTGTGCTTTTTGAAGGCCAGCCTAACCAAGTAGGTCGAGACTCATAATCAGTAGGTTAGCCACCTGATAATAAATTATTTAGCCATAGCAAACCATGAAACCAATAAAAACGCAAGGTGGCCCCCAGTGTTGTGCTATTTCCTTGTATTTCTACATCGATAGGGGCAGAATGGTGGAAAAATGAGACTGTTTAGAGACTATCTCTAAACATTAACTGTCAATACTCTAAATTTGAGACTTTTATCCAGAAACCAGTGACCAACAATTAGGTCTGCCACTGAATTAACTGAATCAGATCAGTCTAAGCATTCTCACCATAAGTGAAAAAAGAAGACAAAAGAAAGTTGTGGCTTAATGGAAGAATGGCTTCCAGTTTCTTCACTGAGAAACAGATGAAGGAGTTGGGAGAATTTTACTGTGCATACAAAGACAAGAAGAAATAGGATGTTTAGTTATCTTGTATTTCATTGTTCAAGATAAGCATTTGAAAGAAAAAGACCCCCCTCATGAAATTATTTGTAACCTATATGTCAACATCTGTTGGAGAAGCTCAAGAAGCAGAGCAACTCCATGAATAACTTAATAATAGCCTTCAAATTAAATCAACATATGCTTTAATATTAGGGACTTCTCTGCAAAGGTGGGCATAGTGGAGAAAAGTAAAAACCATGTGGGAAAAAATGATTTAGGGGAGAGGCCAAAGCCTTGTTGACTACATAGAAGGCTCAAGCCTATGCATTATGGATGCTTTCTTCAAGAACAGAGTTGAGAGATGCCAGAAATGGTAAATACCAAGTAAAATCACCAAAAAAAGAGAAACTAATTATTTTCTAAGAAAAAAACCCCTAGTTACTAATAGTTGTTTCTGAATCATCAAGTCCCTACAGAGTCAGACCTTCAACATGTTAACGATGAAAGTCAATGACAAAGTTAAAAGAAAAGAATTAAAATGAGATCACGTAATGTGATTTATGTAAAAAAGCTGTGGATTCTGAAAAATGGACAAATGAATAAAAGAACATACATTGACATAAGTCATCATCAGTTCCTAAGGAACTTTAACCAATATAATCAATTGCCACAATGAAGAGAAAAAAAGAGCTTTGTAAAGCCCTTTAGCAGGTGAGCCCTTGATCTCCCTTTCAAGCAGAACAATTTGGCTCTTAAGTATAACCTTGATTTAATATTTAAACTCATTTGTAAAATTTTGCAGAAGAGGATTGTGGAAAGTTATGATCAGTACTGACTCATAAAACATCAAGAAAAGGTAGGAAGAAATAAATTTACAAGAAGCGAGATGAGAGACCCAACCAAGCCAAGTTAGCCCAAATATACTTAGGGGTGACACTGACAGGAGGACAGTGAAAAGATAAAAACTGGAAAAGATTTGTCAAGACTTTTATAGCAAACTGTTTTTTTTTTCTGTCAATGACAGTTTGTCTACTATATTCACACACTGATATTACAGTCCTTAATGCATTGCACAGGAAGAAGAAATGCCACTAAACGAAACAAAGATAAGGAAAGCATCAAGATCAGACCAAGTACATACACCAAGTAAATGCCAAGTACATACACGCAGAGGAGATCAGTCCTGGAGATGACATAGTTTTGATTGATTGTCAGGATTGCTGGAAAAGAACAACAAACACTTTGAAAAAACCCTCTAAAAGCTTATTACAATATTACAATATTGCAAATATTCCTTGATCCACATACCTGTTTTCTTATCTCTATAAAATCTTTATGAAAATAATTTTCATGCCCATATTAACATTTTTGAAACACTTTGAGAGAGAACATATAGGCTTTTGTAAAATGATATTTTACAGCAAACCACATCTTTACTATCATAAATGACTGAAAGGTATAACAAGTATTAGACTCTACTCTGTTTATCATTTGTTAACTATACAAAACATTATTAGATAGAGGAAAATATTGCCTTTAAGGCTTTCCTCTAACAAGATATTTCCTATGAACACAGTTAAATCATATAAGTCTTTGAATAATGTAATAACAGATAATTTTGTTTAGCAGTCCTCTGACTATTGATATGAAGCAAGGCATAAAACATATGTATACTTGCCAAGGGTGTTTGCCATGGTCCTTGGGGTCCAAATGAAAGAGGGGTTCCCCATAAATCATGGACACCACAGGCAGTCTATTAAAGCTTGTGAACCTCTTCTCAGAATAATGTTTTTAATGCATAAAATAATGCATAGAATTATGAAAGGATTACAATTATATATTTGGATTACAATTGAAATATATTTACCAAAATATTAACAATACAAATTCATGAACTCTAAGTGAAGAATTCTTTCTATAGATAGTATGTCCCTCCAAAGGCTTCTGTTTGCAAATGACATTATTCTGATTTCATTAATCCCTGGAACATAGGTCAAAATAGTGTAGCTTAACTATAGACACAGGAAAACTAAGAGAATGAAGGATACCTATTGTTTATATTATAATATGCATTGTCAGTCAGTACACAAATGCTTCAGATGGGCAATGAATTGTATCTAAAATTGAACAGGAAATATATAGAGAACTGAGCCAAATTAAAAAAAAAATACAAGTCATTCCTCAATTGGTAAATGGTCAAAGGATATGAACAGGCAGTTTCTGACAAAGAAATCAAAACTATCTATAGTCATATGAAAAAATGCTCTAAATCACTATTGATCAGAGAATTGCAAATTAAAAGAACTCTGAGGTACCACCTCACACCTCTCAGATTGGCTAATATGACAATAAAGGAAAATGGTGGGTGTTGGAGGGGCTTTAGGAAAACTGGGACACTAATGCACTGTTGGTGGAGTAGTGAATTGCTCTAACCATTCTGGAGAACAATTTAGAACTATGCCCAAAAGAATATAAAACTGTGCATACCCTAATACCACTGCTAGTTTTCCAAAGACATCTGCAAAAAGAAAAAAAAGACCTTTTTGTACAAAAATATTTTAGCAGTTCTTTTTGTGGTACCTAAGAATTGGAAATCAAAGGGATGCCCATCACTTTGGGAAATAGCTAAACAAGCCGTGGTATATGATTGTAATGGAATATTATTGTACTATAAGAAATGACAAACAGGATGACTTCAGAAAAACCTGGAAAGACTTATGTCAACTGATTCATAGTGAAGTGAACAGAACCAGGAGAATGTTGTACACAGTAACAACAATATTGTTTGATGAAGAAGTTTGAATGGCTTAGCTGTTCTCAGAAATACAATGATCCAAGATCCCAAAGGATTAATGATGAAACATACTGTTTCCAGAGATGAACTGAAAATGATTGAATTCAGACTGAAGACATGCTATTTCTCACTTTCATTTTTTCTTTTGTTTGAGTCTTGTACAAAATTACTAATTGGAATTACCTTACATAATTGTACATGTATAACATATCTGATTGCTTATCATCTCAAGGAGGGAGGAGGAATGCATAGGGAGAGAAGGCTAGAATTTGGAACTCAAAACTCTAAATAAAAATGTTAAAAAGTTAAAAAAATAGAATTGAATAGGAGAAAAATAAGCTAGAGTTGGGAAATTGTTCATTATTTTAAATAACCTCAAGCTCTTCTCTGAAACACCTATATTTTTATATTATTTTACATTTTTGTTGATACCTTTTGTTTTTACATAACCTTTATTCCTGGATATATCCCTCTACCTCTCCTACCCAACAAGCCATCCTTCATAACAAAGATTAAAAACCAAAAAGTTCAGCAAAACTAACCAGTTAATCCACCAGGTCTTCATAGTATTTTATATTCATAGTCCTCTAGTCCAGGAAAGAATAGAGGAAAGTGATTTTTTTCCCCCCTTCTACTTCAGGGCCAAGCTTTGTCATTATAATTATCTAGCATTCAGCATTTTATGTATCAGTTAATGTAAATCTTACCAGATTTCTCTGAATTCTTCTTATTCATCATTTTTTATGGTGCAGGAACATTTCATTATATTTGCATACCAAAATTTGTTTAGCCTTTCCTCAATCAGTGGGCATTTATTTCCAGGTTTGTGCTATTTCTCCTCCTCCAATAAGGCTATGAATATTTTGATAAGACCTATTTTTTTAACACCAGTTTTATTCTGATGATGCTGTATGACTGTGAAAAATGGAATACCACAGTTTCTGAGGAATTAAAATTATAATTCATTGAAGGGGCACTGAGAGGGAATATGAGTATGAGTGGATTGTAAGATATCAGCTAAGAATTGTACAGGAGAAATAGTGAAAAGGATATCATCAGAAAAGATGATTTCCCAAAAAAGGAAGTAGACTGACCAAGGCAAGGAAGAATACTGGATGTAACTTCTGTGAACTCCATCATGTAATTAGATTAGAATACCCATCCTGTGATTAGATTCTGATCATTCACTATGCTTCCATACTGGATATAAATTTATGAACTCACATCTGAAAACTTCCAGTTCCTAAAATTCTGTCATCTCATTTTCAAATTTGTGTGAGTCACATAATTATTTAGAAGTGTTAGACATTTTTCCAGACAGGTTAGTTTATAAATCTTTTACCTTGTCACATTTTCCCTTTTACCTCCACCCTTCCTTCTCCCATTTCAAATGGAGCCACACGATATTAAGAGATCTGGAGTAAGGCCCTGTGATTAGGTGGCTTACTGGAGAGGATTTATGGGAGGCTAGGGATGAGAGTTGTATAGGATGAAAAGAAATGGATGAATTGTGATTTGTTCTGTCTGAGGGAACCTTCTCACTGATCCATGGATCACAGATTGAAGGAATTATGTGAGGGTCAGCTCTGTGCTTTCTTTTGGTTTAATTTGGAGAAGGAAATAATTCCTCTTAGTCTTTTTCTACCCACATAAATGTGCCAATAAACCTAGTGTCTATATTCTTAAATAATTTTTTTGGTCTATGTCTTAGTGCTAATATTCCAAAGTGAACTCTGTTATTTATAATTCAGTGGCTATCTCAAATGTTTAAGATGTTACTACAAAGCAAAGAGGATAACATCTTCTTATAGTTCCATCTTATGATTTGATAACTTCCCAGGGGCATTCTAACTATTCTTCCAATGATACCGTGAAGGAATGTTCCAGGAACATCTCTTTCCATTGGAAATCAGTGCTCTTGAAAGGTGGCCAAAATTGTTAGTAACCAAAGACATCTAGAACCACCCATCCTGTAATTAGATTGTTATTATTCATTATGCTTCCTTACTGAATATAAATTGATGAGCTCACATCTGAAAACTTCTAGTTCTAAAAATTGTCAGCTCATTTTCAAATCTGTGCATGGTCACATAATTAATTAGAAGTGTGTCAGACATTTCCCAGACAGGTTAGTTTATAAATCTTCTACCTCGTCACGTTTTCCCTTTTGCCTCCACCCTTCCTTCTCCCATTCAAATGGAGCCAAATTTCAGTGTTCTGTGCTAGTGGTATAGGGATAGCATGCATCAATGGAATCTGTGGTTAATTTAGGAACTCATTTTAACAATTTCAATCTCTTTCCCACTTTTTTAAAAAAATAAAATTTATATCGATACCTTTTTGTTTTAACATCACCTATATTTCCCACTCACTGTATTCTTTCTTATCTCCATCCCAGAAAACTATCCCATAAAAATACTTTGTAACTTAACTATTCTCAGCAACACAATGATCCAAGATGATCCAAAAGGACTAATGATAAAGCATACTATCCACCTCCAAAGAAAGAACTAATATTGATTGAACACAGACTGAAGCATGCTATTTTTGACTTTCTTTTTTTCTTTTATTTGAATTTTCATATACAAAATGACTAATATGGTAATGTTTTATGTAATTGCACATGTATAACCTATATCTGATTACCACCTCAGGGAGGGGGGGCAGAAGGAGGAAGGGGAGAAGGCATAGAATTTGGAACTAAAAACTTTAAATTAAAAGGTTTATTAAAATAAAAAAAAAAACTTTGGAAAAACATATTGAAAAAAGTCTGACACATCCAATATTCTACTCCCATAGTCTTCTACCTCTACAAAAAAGTGAGCAGAAGTGCTTTTTCATATTTTTCCTTTGAGATCAAACTTGGATCTTTTTTCCCCCCCTTTTTTTTTTCAGGGCATTGAGGGTTAAGTAACTTGCCCAGGGTCACACAGCTAGTTAAGTGTCAAGTGTCTGAGGCCAGATTTGAACTCAGGTCCTCCTGAATCCAGGGCTGGTGCTTTATCCACTGCCCCACCCAGCTGCCCCCAGATCCTTTTTTTTTTTTTTTAAATCATGGTTACTATCATCTAACAAAAATGACTCCAACCTACCTTTCCTGTTATTTCATAGAACTCCTCAGGTAGTCCACAGGCTCATATAATCCAGCCAAATTCATTATTTAAATTTGTTCCATACTTACCTGTCTTCATTCTGTTACTTTCTTCCGAGTTCCCCTTTGTACTCTTTTCCTATTTTCTTCTCTATTGATACCCTGCCTATCCTTCAAGACCTAGACTAAATACTACCTTTTCCATTAATTTTGTTGTTGTTCATTCATTTTCAGTTATGTCTGAATCTTTGTGACTCCATCTGGGGTTTTCTTAACTCTGGTGATACTGGAGTCATTTACCATTTCCTTCTCCTCATTTACAGATGAGGAAACTGAGGCAAACAGGGTTAAGTGACTTGCACAGTGTCATACAACTAAAAAAATGTCTGAGGCTGGATTTGAACTTAAGAAGATGAGTCTTCCTGACTCTAGGCTCTGTACTCTATCCAGGGCACCACCTAGCTACACCACCACTAGATCGTAAGTCCCTTGAAAGCAATGACTGTCTTATTTATCTTTGTAACAAGCACCCTGGCAGCTAACCTAATTCAACCAACACATCGAAGGCACTTAATAAGTGTTGAATGGATGAGTGAACAGATTTCTTCTCTTCCTTTTCCCATCTCTCTGCGAGAGATGCTTGATGATCAGGAGAATAACTAAAAGCAAATCTCAAACAGGTAGAGAAGGAAAATCCTAGATAATCCAATCTAAACTGAACAAGCTGGCCCTGAATAATCAAGAGTTGGTTGACTATACTCTTTTTGAGGAATTTGTGCCCATCCCTTCCAAACCCAGACGGTAAAGCTCAGGAAAATCAGCTAACACCTTATTCCTTGTTCCAGGCTTGAATCATCTGTGATTCTGTGCACAGACAAGGAAATAAATTAAAGTGAAAAGAGTTATTCTAATCCATGGTTTCTTAAATTTTTCCATTCGCAACCCCTTTTTGGCCAAGAAATTTTTATGTGACCTTGTGTATATAGGTATATAAAATAGGTATATAAATCAAACATTTGCTGCCAGATTTTTCATGACTCCCTTTCAGTTATGTGGTGACCCACAATTTAAGAAGCTTTGTTTTAAGCCATTGAAAGGTCTTGACTGAAATAAATGTTTTAGCACATGGGATGAGAAATAAATCTAGTTTTTTAAGATAGGGATTGACCATTTTTCCACAACTCTACTCCCACCCCACCCCCCCAACACACACATGCACATGCACACACACACACACACACACACACAACATGAATCTGTTAATTCTTGGGTACCTTTTCCCTAAAGGGTCTCCTACATCTTTATTCCTACCACACCATTTTCTAAGAATGACTGAAATAAAGTTGTATAGAGATTTAGAATCTAAAATATGAACTGATACTGTTGGAGCATCAAAATATGTTTGATATGAAAACTCAGGGAAATGACAGGAATTGTAAACATTGGTGACAGCTGATAACCACAGGGAGGGCACTAGAATTCTGCTTACTTATTTCCAGCCATTCTCCAAACTATCAGTATTATCCCTGATTTCTTATTTCCTTTCAATTTATTTTATCACTATATTAGATCAGACAGGACCTCAAAGATCACCTTATCTAACACTCTTATTTTTTGGATCAACAGACATTTATTAAGCTCTGGGGATATACAGAAAAGCAAAAGCAGTCCCTGCTCTCAGAGAACTTATATTTTGATGAGGAAGAAAACATTAATTTATCAGAATATACAAGAATAGATTTATTTTATTAAAAAATAATATATTTGTTTTTAGGAACATACAAGATAGAGAGTGCATAGAAGGTGACCTTAGAGCAAATGAGGGGATTGTCTCATAGTTGGATAGTGTTTTAAGTACTGCAAAATGCTTGTTATTTTTTTTTATCATTTTACAAGACACCCCATTTCCTGACTGCACATTTTCACAGGCTGTCCCCTATACCTGGAATTCCCTCCCTCTTCACCTCCTCCTTCTGGCTTTTTTCAGTTTTCATCTAAAATTCTACCTTTAGCAAGAAGCCTTTCCTGAATCCTCTTAAAACTAGTGCCTTTCCTCTGAGATCATCTCCATTTTGTTCAGTATACGTGTCCTCTATTAGATTGTAATCTTCTTGAGGGCAAGGAGTATTTTTACCTTTCTTTGTATCCTCAGTACTGAGCACAGTGCTTGGCACATAGCAGGAACTTAATAAATGTTTGTTGACTTTACTTGACTCACAGCTATAGGGAGAGGTGGGTGTCATCATTATTATTCCTCATTTCAAATCCTATCCTCTATCCTGAACCATCCCCTCTTCTTACAAATGGAATCTCAAAAGAATAATTTTGTGAGATAAAGACCACAAGTAGTGCATAAGAAATGACATCTCCGGGGATACATTTTCTAAATTGAAGGACAGCAATTTATCTTAACTGATTAACCCACTTAAAATCTGCAGTCACTTTGAATGGACCTTATTTAAAAATTAGTTACTCAGAGTTATTTCTACCACAATCACCTTGCCCGAACATGTTCCTTTTGTTACTCATAGTTCCATCCCCATGACCATAACACTGAAATCACTTGTGCCAGGTTTTGTGGGAAATATAAAAGCTTAACCTATATACTTGATGTATGTACAGTTGTCTGTGTGTCTCTGCACGCTCTTTTGGGTGGCGGCATTCCCATTGTCGAAAATTGTAAACCTTTTTACAATTTTACAACGTTTTAGAAAAATATATCATACTCCCTGCTTGCCCAGCTAAGTACTGTGTGCACATGAATGCCTAATAAATATTCTTTAATGTTGGATTATTATTAATTGCTCAAATAAAAAAACGCAATTTTTTGTTTATGATTGTGTGTGCATATTAAGTGAGGCAGTGCTATGTAATGGAAGGAATCCTAGATGTGGAGTCAGAACTGGATTTATGAGATTCTTCAGTCAGAAGGGACCTTTGAGACTGTCCAATCCTTTCATTTTGGCAGATGAGGAAACTGAGGCCCGGAGGTGGGGAATGAAGTAACTTGATCAAGGTTGCATGAGTAGCTAGCACCAGATCCACCCTCTGACCCCAGATGAACTCTAAGTTCAGGACGTTTCCTCATTTCACCACAATTTAAATGTAGCTCTCCTATTTAGGACCTTTATGACTTTGGGAAAGTCAAGTCCCTTTTCTGTGGCTTGGTTTCTTCATCTCTGAGGTCACTTCCACCTATCAATCATCTATGTTTTCCCCCCCTCCCCAGGAAACAGGTTTTACAACAACAACAACAACAACCACAGCAACATAGTCCCAACTCCTTGAGGCTTTTCCACCCCCTTCTGGGTGGATATTTACGTGTGAATGAATTGTAAATTGTTGAAACTGTCTTCTGGGAAAAGTAGCAGTCTGCCTTTCCTTGCTAGTTTAGCTTCATTCAATCTCAGCGGGGAGAAAATAAATGAGCCCAGTGTATTTAGTGCCCAGCACAGTGGAGGTGGTCACATGATCCCCAGGCTTTCTTTCAGCTCCTGCCTGGAGACTTTTCATAGAGATGAATGAAAGAACATTGCATTTGTATAGCCTCGTTCAACCTGAGACCTCAAAGAGCTTCATAGACACCTTACAATTTGTCTCTTGTGAGTCTAGTGCCCCACTGCAGCACACACAGTTCTTTGAGGACAGGAGTCTTGTTTGATCTTTATCTCTACTACCTGCTTTCCTTATTTATTTAAAAAAAATTTCTTGAGTATAGGTAGGAGACAGATTTCCCAGGGCTCTCTAATAGCTCCTAGCAGTAAAGGGCCACGGATCTTCACCATTCCTGGGTTAAGCCTTCAGCTGCTGTGTTAAAGTGTGCCCTGTTTCACAAAGTGCGCCCATTCTTTTACTCTCTTAGGGAACTCACTTATTTTAATCGTCTCCTTTCTTTCCTTATCTTCTCCTGCCTTTAACTCTTCCTGTTCTCTTGTGCACCAAATTAAGTGGAAGGGACTCACTCTCAGAGCTAACAGGTCTTGCTATGGACCAACAACAGGGGGATGGCATTCTTGTCTAGGCATCTAGGTACTATGGGGAAAATGACTTTTCATTAATACAAGGGACAACGACTCTGAGATTTTTCTTCAGCATTTTTTGGGGTGTTAGCCTCCTGTAGCTTGAAGGAATGCCTGTCACAGTCCCAAGAAAAGCACAACGCTTACAGTGACCCTGCAGAGAGTTTAATGTGTGCCCTTTGTATTTTAGAGTCAGCCTAACTATCTGGAGCAGACTCGGGCAAATCTGTAAGATGCTAGTCCTCTGGCTGGAGGTTGGCAGGGTGGGGCAAGCCTTCCATGGGATAGTGCCTCCCAGTGTGAGCCTTGGATGGGGAAGGGCGCAAAAGTAAACTTCTGTACAATAGACAATTTTTTAAAATGTTAATGATGACTTTCATTTTTATTTAGCCTTAATTCAACCTTAGTTCATTAATTTACTTAACTTTAATTTATGATGTATCTCTCCCTTCCCTATCCCAGTGAACCAGCTGTCTCTCATAACACAAAATAGAAGAATTCAGTGGTACTAACCAATACATTGGAAAAGTATGACACTATCTGCTGTGTTCCATTCCTGTAGTCTTTTGTTTTTATTTAACCTTAATTCAACCCTAATTCATTAATTTATTTAGCTTTAATTTATGATGTGGATATGTTATGTGTTATGGATAGAGTACCAGGCTTGATATCAGGAAGACTCATCTTCCTAATGTCATATCCGGTCCCTGACATTTATTGGCTGTGTGACCCTTGGCAAGTCATTTAACCCTGTTTGCCTCAATTTCCTCATCTGTAAAATTAGCTGGAGAAGGAAATGGCAAAACTACTGTAACATCTTTACCAAAAAAATCCCAAATGGGGTCACAAAGAGTCAGAAACTACTGAACAACAATAGTCCCTCACCCAAGCCAAAGACTCTAGAGGGTAGTGCTTTCTTCTATCTTTTCTTTGGGACCAAACATATATAATTTATTTTGTAGCAAGATAAATACAGCTTAGGATACCACTGCTCTTGAAATGCATAAGAGTAGAAAGAGTATTAGACTAGGAATCAAAAAACATGGCTGGGGGCTGCCAGGTGGTGCAGTAGATAAGTGGATAAAGCACCGACCCTTGGATTCAGGAGGACTTGAGTCCAAATCCAGCCTCAGACACTTGACACTAGCTGTGTGATTCTGGGCAAATCACTTAACCCTCATTGCCCCGCAAACAAACAAACAAACAAACAAAAATTAAAAAAAAACCCAACATGGCTGGACTTAAGCCCTTGCTTGATTGTTTATGAGCTATGTGACCCTACTATGTGTTAGCCTACTATGTGCTAGGCATTGGGAATATACGGACTAAAGTTTCTGCCCTTGCAGGGACTGCATTCTATTGAGGGTAAATAACATATAAAATATAAGTAAATATAAAATATGTACAAACTATAACCAAAGTAACTGTGGGGAGGGAACTTATGACTAAGGGGTATAGGAAAGGCCTTATAAAGGAGGTGGTATGGAGAGACCCAAGTTCAAATCCTGTTTCTCTGATTTTTCTTGTATATATCTCGTTTGTACATAATTGTTTTCATGTTGTCATTTCCATTAGATTGTAAGCTTCTTGAGAGGAGGGCCTGTCTTTTATATCTTTATTTTTTTTTTATATTTATATTTAGAATTTTATTTTCCTAAATTACATGTTTTGTTGTTGTTGTTGTTTTTTTGCAGGGCAATGAGGGTTAAGTGACTTGCCCAGGGTCACACAGCTAGTAAGTGTCAAGTGTCTGAGGCCGGATTTGAACTCAGGTCCTCCTGAATCCAGGGCCAGTGCTCTATCCACTGCGCCACCTAGCTGCCCCCCTCAATTACATGTAAAATCCAAATTTTGACATCAATTTAAAAAAAAACTTTGAGTTCCAAATTATCTTCCTCCCTCCTTCCCTTCTCAAGAACTCAAGAAATTCCATATAAGCTATACATGAGTAGTCATGAAAAACATTTCCACATTAGCCAGGTTGTGAAAGAAAACAGACAAAAATAAAACTTTAGAGAAAGGAACTAACAAAAAAGAAATATGCTTCAATCTGTATTCAAATACCATCAGTTCTTTCTCTATAGATGGTTTGAATTTTTCATAAGACCTTCAGAGTTGTCTTGGATCACTGCATTGCTGAAAATAATGAAGTCATTCATAGCAGATCATCTCACAATATTGCTGTTATTTTGTATATAGTACATTTCACTTTGCATCAGTTCATGCAGGTCTTTCCAGGTCTTTCAGATAGTATTCTGCTCATCATTTTTTACAGTAAACTACATTTATATAGTACTTTAAAGAGAGATTACCTTACAATAAACCCATGAGGTTGATTATTGTAACAACAATAATAGATAACATTTATATAGTACCTTGTACCTGACCAAGAATTTTCTTCATAATAGCCCAGGAAATTAAGTACCATATGTTTTGTCATCATCATCAATCCTCATCAATCAAGCCTCATCTTCCTCCAATCATCATTAATCCATCAATCAATCAACATCATCATCATCTTACATTACTCTTGCCTCTACTTCAAAATTTTTTTCACAGTTACTATTGTTAACTGTTTCCCTCCATTCCATTCCCTCCCCGTGTTATTTACTCTATTTTCTATCTTCTTTTACCCTATCCTTCCTCAAAAGTGTTTTGCTTCTCACTGCCCCCTCCCACACTCTGCCCTCCCTTATTTTACCCCTCCCTCCTTATCCCCTTCCCCTCCCACTTTCTTTCGGGGTTAGATAGATTACTCCACCCAATTGAGTGCGTATGTTATTCCCTCCTTGAGCCAACTCTGATGAGAGTAAGGTCTTTGAGTCAATTCTTATGAGTGTAAGGCTCATTCACTGCCTCACTCCTCCCCCATCTGTCCCCCCACTCCATAAGCCCTTTCCTACTTCTTTCATGTGAGATTTCACCCTATTCTACCTCCCCCAGTGCAATCCTTTATTTTCCAGGTCAGCTCTTTTTCCAAGAAGATAATTCACATTGCCCTCTATTTTTTTTTTTTATTCATTTGGGTTTATTCTATTGTGTCTTGTTGAATCCTAATTTTTAGGCAATTATTTTCTTCAGAAAGCTTTTCCATTTGGCTTTTCAAGCTGTTGACTTTTTTTTTTATGACTTTCCTGCATCACTCTCATTTTTTCTTCCACCTCTCTTACTTTATCTTCCGTGTCCTCTTTGAGCACCTCTATGGCCTGAGGCCAATTCACATTTTTCTTGGAAGCTTTGGATGTAGGAGCCCTGATGTTGCTATCCTCTTCTGAGGGTGTATCTTGATCTTCCTTGTCACTAAAGAAACTTTCTGTGGTCTGTACCTTTTTTCTATCTTCTCATCTTGCTTGACTTTTGACTCTTTTTTTTTTTAAGGCAATTGGGGTTAAGTGACTTGCCCAGGGTCACACAGCTAGTAAGTGTTAAGTGTCTGTGGCCGGATTTGAACTTAGGTCCTCCTGACTCCAGGGCCTAGCTGCCCCGACTCCTTCTTAAAGTAGGGCACTGCTTCCTGGATGCACTGTCCCAAGCTTCAGGGGGTCCAAGGTGGTAAGATTTAAGGAGAGGCACGTTCACCACTCACCTGGCCTGTGTTCTGGCTGCTTGCTCGTTAACCTGAAAAACAAATCTGGTTTACTTTGATTACAAGCTAGGGTGTGCCCGAGCCCCTTCCCCATCTGGGACCACCACCCAAGACTGTGTCCTGTATATGAGCCCGGGGAAAAAGTCAGAGTTCCACCTCAGTGCCAGCAGAGACCCCTATAATCTCCCCTTGGCCAACTGCTTGACCCTCTCACCAGACTGTGAGCTGAGTTAGCTGCAACTACAGCAGATTCAGAGGCTTCTGAAGTCTCTTTCTCTGGCGTGGCCTGAGGCTGGATCTGTGTCAGAGCAGCAGCTGGCTCCACTCCCACCCCAGTACAGCAGACCCCTCCTGCTGAACTTCTAAGCCATCTTTTTCAGAGGGCCTGTCTTTCACCTCTCTTTGTATACTAGACTCTTTTTTTTTTTCCCAAAGGGCAGTGAGGGTTAAGTGACTTGCCCAGGGTCACCCAGCTAGTAAGTGTCAAGTGTCTGAGGCCGGATTTGAACTCAGGTCCTCCTGAATCCAGGGTCAATGCTTTATCCACTGCACCACCTAGCTGCCCCCTATCCTAGACTCCTAGCATTGTGCCTGGCAAATAGTAGGTGCTTAATAAACACTGCTTCTTCATAACCACAAGCAAGTCATTTAACCTCTGTGTGAGCTGCATCATGCAGCAATCTAAGACTATAAATTATGAACATGTTGCAATCCACATAAGTAAATGAAGTTCTTATCACAAGTTTTCCCATACCTACAAAAGATATATTTTGGGCAAATTATTCAACTTCTCAGGGCCTCAGTTTCCTGATCTGGGAAACAGAAATAACGTTACTTGAATTACTTACCTCACAGGGTGATTGTAAGGAATGTGCTTTGTGAATTGTAAAGCACTATTATTTTTTCCTCTGTGGATAGGTATGGCTTTTGGTTGTTCTGGTACCCACTTTGAGCATCTCATTTTCTCTGTAGTCTCTCCAGTTTTGTTAACCCCTAATTTTGTGTATGTATTTTTTAGTATTGAGATTACTTTATTGTTTATAGTAAATGACATATTGTTAAAAAAAAAAAGAAACTAATCTAATTCTTGAAAACATCGACTCCACTGAAGTGGCAAAATCACTGGGCTGCAATATTTGCATTTTAGACTAAGCTGGTAGCTAGTGTTCTTGTAGCTAAGTATCTTAATTCACACTCCTACACAAATTAGGAAATACTAAATTGTTATTGAAATAGCCTCCCTAGGGTTTTGCTTCTTGTTGGTGATTTCATCATGGTTTAAGGGGAATAAATCAGTTAGTGTCTATGAGCTAATAGAATCCTAAGTTCTTCTGTAATTGTGTTCCAGCCTAATTTTCAAATTCTGCTTATCATTGAAGAATCTTTCATATATTGCAGCTATGAAACTTTATATATAGAATCATATAATAAAGGACTGGCAAGGAACCTCAGAACTCATTTAATCCAGCCCATGCCTAAGAAAGAAGACTGTCTATATCAAACCTGGCAAGTAGCTACCCAGCCTGGCTTAAACAGTTTCAAGTTATAGGGAATTCATTACATCCTCCCAGCTGGATTATTGCAGAGCAGTTTCCCTGCCTCAGGTCTCTATGCATGCCAATCCATCCTCTACTCAATTGTCAAGAGACTTTTTCTAAAGTCTCAAGCTGCTTGTGTCACTCCCACTTTCCCCTGGCCAGTGTGTGCCAGTGTCCCTATTATATACTTATATATTATTATATATACACCCTATACTATCAGGGTCAAATTTAAACATCTCTGTTATTTACAGCTCTTTATAACTTGGCCCCTCCCAACTTTCTAGTCTCCTTACACTTTACTTCCTTTCTTTCATTCTATGATATAGGTACATTGGCCTACGTGTAGTTCCTCCAACTGGACATTCCTCCTTCCATCCTTGTGCCTTTGCACTGGTAGTCCTTCATGCATGAAGTGTTCTGCCTCTTCACCTTGTTTTCTAGTTTCCCTGGCTTCCTTCAAGAGTCAACTTGAAGCCCCCATCTCTCCAGAAAAGTGTCCTTTCTGTGTCCCCTCAATTCCTAGTGCCTTCTACTCTCAAATTAATCCTCCACCTACTCTCTCTATATCTCTTGTATCTACATAGTTATTTGTATGTTGTCTCCTTCATTAGCATATGAGTTCCTTTAGAGCAGGGACAATGAGTCAGAAGGACCTGAGTTCAAATCTGGCCTTAGACATTTACTAACTGTGTGACCTTGAGCAAGTCACTTAACCCTGTTTGCCTAAGTTCCTCATCTGTAAAATGAACTGGAGAAGTAAAAGACAAACCACTCCAGTATCTTTGCCAAGAAAACCCCCAAAATGGGGTCACAGAGTTGGACACAACTAAAATGACTCAACAACAGCTGGCACATAGTAAGCACTAAAGAAATATTTGTTGACAGTGGAAAAACAGACAGGTTTGAAATGACTTAAGAACTCTGATTAATGCAATGATGAACCACAGTGATGAAGTCTGCTACCCACCTCTTCATAGAGAGGTGATGGACTCAAGTTGCAGAATGAGATGTGTACTTTCTGACCCAACCAATGTGGCCTTCTTACCCTTACAATTTATGGTGATTAGGTTTGGTACACTGTTTAGTATGGATCATACATAATAAAATAAATTGACTGCAAGGGGATGGCTTGAGGAACTAACCACCATTCATACTATTTTTTTCTGAAAATATCCCAAGTTTCATACAACTGTTTTCAGACTTTGAGGAAAGAGCCTTTTCTTAACTGAGGTTCCTCTTCTTTGTTCTCTAATTGGATAGTCTCTAGAGTTTGGTCCTCCTTGGGATTTCCAGTTATAAGACAGAAGCCTAGGTTAATACTTTTGGTGAATTTTCACTCTATGCTAATTCTTACTACAAAAATGAAGGGTATGTCAGAGAGGTAGTATGGTCTTAGGCATGAAGTTATTATACAAGACATCATGGTTGTTGAGCCATTTCAGTCGGGTCCAATTCTTCTTGACCCCATTTGGGGTTTTCTTTTTTTTGAATCATAAAAGTATTTTATTATTTTCCAGTTACATGTAAAGATAGTTTTCAACATTTCTTTTTATAAGATTTCGACTTTCAAATTTTTCTCCTCCCTTCCCTTCCCTTCCCTCCCCCTTCCCTAAGACAGAAAGCAATCTGATATAGGTTATATATGTACAATTACCTTAAACGTATTTCTGCATTAGTCATGTTGTAAAAGAAGAATCAGAACAAAAGTGAAAAAACCTCAAAAAAGAAAAAAAAAAGTAGAAACAGTATGGTTCAATCTGCATCCATATTCCACAGTTCTTTTTTCTGGATGTAGAGAGCATTTTCCATCATGAGTCCTTTGGAATTATCTTGGATCATTGTTTTGCTAAGACTTAGGTCTATCACAGTTGATCATAGCACAAAGTTTCTGTTACTGTGTACAATGTATTCCTGGTTCTGATCACTTCACTTAGCATCAGTCCACTTAAGTCTTTACAGGTTGTTCTGAACTCCTCCTGCTCATCGTTTCTTACAGGACAATAGTATTCCATTACATTCATATAAGCATAACTTGTTCAGCCATTCCCTATGTCTGGAATGCTTTCTCATATCTGCCTACTGGCTTCCCTGGATTCTAGTATTAATTAAAATCCCATCTTCTACAGGAAACCTTTCCCAACCTCTTAATTCTAGTGCCTTCCCTCTTTTAATTAGTTCCTATTTATTCCCTATATAGCTTGTTTGTACATATTTGTTTGTGGTTACGCCCATTAAACCATGAGCTCCTTAGGGGAATGGGCTGTTTTTTGCCTCTTTTTATATACTCAGCCCTTAGCTTGGTGTCTGGCACATAGTAGTCTCTTCTTTTTTTTTTTTTTTTTGTGGGGCAGTTGGGGTTAAGTGACTTGCCCAGGGTCACACAGCTAGTACATGTTAAGTGTCTGAGGCTGGATTTGAACTCAGGTCCTCCTGAATCCAGGGCCAGTGCTCTATCCACTGTGCCACCTAGCTGCCACATAGTAGTCTCTTAACAGATGTTTGTTGATTTATTGATTTTTTGCTCATTGATCAGCCAGTTAATCAATGAAGCATTTATTAAGTCCCTCCTATGTCCCAATGAAGTCGCAAGTCCATCTCTGTCTCATATCCTCTGTCAATCATTGTGTTAGTCATTAAGGATTACTCAGTTTGTGTGTGTGTGTGTGTATGTGTGTGTGTGTTTAATATAGAATAGAATTTCACTTTTTTTGTAAATAGTTTGAAAGTTCTGAGGGCTAGATTAAATGCGTTATAAAAGTTCTAGGAGGTGAGTCATTTGTTGCTTGTTTGGCAAACATCTTTAAAGTGGGTGCTTCTTGTTAATTAATGGAAATTAGATACTATTAATTGTCACCTTCCAAGATATAGAGCATTAATTATTGAAAAGAATCATGGTAGCTCTGTAGGAGGAGCATCAACTCCATGTGGCTCAACCAAGATTTCTTCCCAGCCCAGGCCACCTCCTACTCCCTGGCTCCTGGGTCCTATCCCCACCATGACAGACCATCTCATCAGCTTCAGTACTTGTTACGTTCCAGAGTATGGGCCCACAGTGTAGCCACTCTTCAACTGCAGGGGTGGGATCACATACAATGACTTCTTCATCCTCCTGGGCTATATAGACTTCACAGCAGATCAAGTAGAACTAACTTCTGCACTTACCAAGTAGATAACCCTGAAGACCCTGCTTATTTCATCCCTAATGGACATAGTCACTGGGCCTGGGCTGACCATTGCCGTTATCTTCACAGGCAGTATCAGTTTTATTCATCACAATTGCACCTCAGAATTCTAGGCCAATGAAGTGCACAAAGTGAAGAAATATGAGTAGGGTTTCGTCACTGACTCCATGGTGCTGAGCCACAAAGATCAAGTCAGAGATGTGTTTGAAGTCAATGCAAGGCATGGCTTCTGTGGAATCCCAATCACAGACAATGGCAAGATGGGAAGCCACTTAATTGGAATCATCTTCTCTCAAGACATGGACTTTCTCAAGGAGGAAGAACATGACCATTTCCTGAGAGAGATCATGACCAGGATCTAGTAATGGCTCTTTCAGGAGTCACACTAAAAGAAGCCAATGATATTCGGCAGTACAGTAAGAAAGGGAAGCTACCCATGGTGAATGAGGATGATGAGTTAGTAGCCATCATTGCCTGCATTGCCTGAATAAAAATCAGGGCTGCCCCCTGGCATCTAAGGATACCAAGAAACAGCTGTTCAGGGCAGCCATTGGCACCTATGAGGATGACAAGTATTGGCTTAACTTGCTGGCCAAGGCTGGTGTTGATTTGGACTTTTTCCAAGGAAACTCCATTTTCCAAATTAACATAATCAGGTACATCAAGGAGAAATAAAAAACCCTCCAGGTTATTGGTGGCAATGTGGTAATAGCTGCACAGGCAAAAAACCTCATTGATATTGGAGTGGATATCTTGTAGGTTGGTGTGGTCAGTGGCTCCATCTGCATTAAACAGGAAGTTCTGGCATGCAGTTGACCCCAGGTGATAGCTGCATATAAAGTCTCAGAATATGCATGGCACTTCAGTGTCCCCATCATTGCTGATGGTGACATCCAGAATATGGGCCACATCACCAAAGCCTTTGCCTTTGGAGCTTCCACAGGGATGGTGGCCTCCACAAAGGCCCCAGGCAAGTACTTCTGTGACAGGCTCCCTTGATGCCATGGACAAGAACCTTGACAGGCAGAACCACTACTTCACTGAAGCAGACAAAATCAAAATGGCTCAAGGGGTTTCCAGAGCCATGCAAGACAGAGTCTACATCCACATTGTTTCCTCCTTGATTGCTGGCATCCAGCACTCCTGCCAAGATATTGGTGCCAAGAGTCTGAGTCAACTGAGAGCCATGATGTACTCAGCGAGGCTGAAATTTGAAAAGAGGACATCATCTGCACAGGTGGAAGGCAGTGTCCATGGACTCTATTTGTATTATAAGTGGCCTTCGATTTTATTCCTCTCACCTTTTCCTCTTTAGGTTTTTCAATAAAAAGCTGAATATGATGAAAAAAATAGAAAAGGGTCAACCAAGGGTTGACTCAGGAGAAGATATAAGGAAATGTACCTTGCTTTCTTTATTTATTGGGTAGGGGAAGGTGAATATGGAATATTGCATGCACTGTTAGACTCTGTTGATATGGTGGTTAATTTTTGCCAAACTGCTTTTTTTTCTCTTTATTTTTTATTCTTTGTTAAAAGTGATAGCTTGATGGGGGCAGCTAGGTGGCTCAGTGGATAAAGCACTGGCCCTGGACTCAGGAGGACCTGAGTTCAAATTCGGACTCAGACACTTGACACTTACTAGCTGTGTGACCTGGAGCAAGTCACTTAACCCTCATTGCCCTGCCCACCCCCCCCCCCCCCAAAAAAAAAAAAGAAAAAGAAAAAAAGTGATAGTTTGTTTTGAGTTTGGGGAGGGGTCAGAGGGAAGAAGAGAAGATGTAATTTGAGAATGGGATGATATTTTTTTAAAAAGTATTGTCAATAAAATTTTTAAAAGGATTATTACAGCTTTATGGAAAGAGTACTGGTCTTAAAGCCCAAAGATCACTGGATTTAAAATCAGGGGATCGGGGCAGCTAGGTGGTGCAGTGGATAGAGCACCAGCCCTGGAGTCAGGAGGACCTGAGTTCAAGTCTGGCCTCACACACTTAACACTTACTGGCTGTGTGACCCTGGGCAAGTCACTTAACCCCAATTGCCTCACAAAAAAAAAAAATCAGGGGATCCACCTTGAAAGGCCAGATCAGCTAATGTTTATCTTTTGTGATGACCTTGTTGATTCTCAGTTTCCTTATCTGTAAAAGAAAGGAGCCAGGCCTGATAATCCCTAAGATCCCTTCCAGCTATAACTGCTATGGTCCTATCAAGTCTTCACTGAGACAGTAGCTATGTGGCCTTTCATGAGCCTCTCTGAACTTCACTTTCCTCCTGGGGAAAATGGAAACAATCATACCTTTTTTACATACCTCACAGGGTGCTAGTGAGGCAAGTGTTTTGTAAACTCAAAAGCATTAGAAAAGGGGCAGCTAGGTGGCGCAGTAGATAAAGCACTGGCCCTGGAGTCAGGAGTACCTGAGTTCAAATACGGCCTCAGACACTTAACACTTACTAGCTGTGTGACCCTGGGCAAGTCCCTTAACCCCAACTGCCTCACTAAAAAAAAGAAAAAGAAAAAAAAAGCATTAGAAAATATGAATTATTATGAACTTCTTACTATCACAATGTTTAGGCCCAGTTCTATAAAAAGATTTATTTTGACACTGCATAATTCTGTGAAGATTATTTAGAACAGTTTTTCCTAAGTTGAACTTCAAAATCTATAATCTTGGGTTCTGAAGAGCTATCACGGAAACAATTTTTGGAAGAGATGGGGAAAGGGTGACAGTTGGGGAAGGAAGAAAGAGGGGGAGAAAAATTGTGAGTGCTTTCTACTACAAAGTCCCCTTTCCATTTGGGGCCCTCTCTGTATTTCAGAGGCCACATGATTACTAGATAGTGTTTTTTCCTTGGTAAAGGCTCTAAGATAGAGAGGTCTCTTATGGGGGGATGGGGGACAGGTAGGTTGTACATGGGATAGTGAGTTGGGCCTAGAATCAGGAAAACCTGAATTCAAATGTGGCCATAGACATTTATTAGCTGTGTGACCCTAAGCAAGTCACTGAGCCTCTGTTTGCTTCAGTTGCTTCACTGGTAAAATGGGGATAATAATAGCACCTATCTCCCAGGGTTGTTGTGAGGATTGAATGCAATAATATTTGTAAAATGCACTTAGCATAGTGCCTGGCACATGGTAGGTGCTATATAAATGTTTATTCTCTTCCCCCCATTCTTATGACAAAAGTGGAGTTCATTTGTTTATGTGGAAACATTTAGGGCTAGAAAGTGATGTTATAGGCTGAGAGAATAAAGGTTGAGGGAATGGATAGAGAAATTAAAAAAACTATCATAGTAGTATAAACAGAAAATTTTTATTGATAAGTTTTTTGTTTTTAGTGAGGGGAGAAAGACCAGAATAGCAGGAATCTGGAATTATCATGAAACCAATGAAGTTGTGGGAATGGAAGGAAATATACGCTAAAAATTGGAAGCAAACCTACAAAGTTTGGCCAGCGTATCAGAAAGGCCCATTAGTGAAAGGAATTGGGGAACTACAACTCTAGAATCAAGAAACTGCCCCTAGAATTAGACTGTTTCTCCTAAATTCATGTTCATAACTCCATGTTATATGCACCATTGCATGGTTTAGTGGAAAGAGCACTCAATGGATTTGTAATCAGAAGCTCTGGCTCTTCCACTTACCAGTAAGATGATTTTGGGTCTAGTTACAATGACATCTCCAACCCTCAGTTTCCTTATCTGCAAAATGAGGCTAATAATATCTGGACTATGTACTTCATGGCATTACTTATCATACTTGTATGAGATAATGTGAAAGTGCTTTGTAACTTAAGTCATATAAGAATGGAAGCAATAAGGTTAGTTGTCAAAACATTGAAATTCTGTACTCAAGATACTACAACTTCTAAAGACGTTTTATTCTTTATTAGTTAATTTGTTTCCTAGATAGTTTGCCATTGACTGCTAATGCTAAAGAAGCCATTCCTTTCCAAGGAAGAGAAATTCCCACTGTTATTGAATTAACATTGTTACTGAGGATTAGAGAATTTTTCTTTTTGTGCTTTAAAAACAACAGCAAGAAAGTTGTATTCTGTGCTTCCAAAATACTTTTTCTGACTCTTCCTGTTTCTTATTATTTTTTTTCCTTATGTCAAGGTAAATCCACCATATTACGTCCCATTGGTTGAACTGGTCCCACATCCAGAGACAGATCCTTCAACAATGGAGAAAACATATGCTCTAATGAAGAAAATTGGTCAGTCACCTGTCAAAATAATGAAGGAGATCGATGGGTTTATTCTCAACCGAATCCAGTATGCCATCATCAGTGAAGCCTGGCGACTTGTTGAAGTATGTCTGCATTTGCTAAACTTTTCTGAGGTTCTGGGCTTTCTGTGAAAATGCCACATATCCACACATTCCATATTTATCAGATAATAAGCTGTGGGTTGGGGATGGGGCATGAAGTGGTACCATGAGATGGGAAACTAAAAAGCTTGAAAGAGCATTTTTAAAAAGCAAGATTAGGAAATATTTAAGCACTGAGTCCAGTTTTAACCACATATTGCAGTTGCTTATTAAACTGAGGGGAGAAAATTTGGATGACTGGAAATTCGGAAATTGCTCTAATTTTTGTCAAGTTCACTATCATTTCCAGCTTCATTCAGGAGGCTCTTGGCTAATTTTTTTCTCTTGGGTTCGGTCAAAAGGTAATGAAAATAAAATTGAAGATAGAAAGCCACTTATGTTTCAGGAATTCTTCTCCCAAAGTAAGTTGTTATTTTATATTAGGATACAATGAAAGATTTCTTCTCTTGCTCTTTTATACCATTCCCTCATAATGATCTGTTTAGGACAGTCTAGATTTTCCCACTGCTTTAGTCCTGGCCACAGAGAATTGTAACCTTTCAGGAGAAATAGATAAATTATATTGCATCTGGAGCTAATTCTCATTTCCTAAAAAGAAACTCATTTATTTTAGTTTTCCAGAAAGAAAATGAATGAGAAAGGAAATTGGCATCTTAAGGTTGTTTATCACGCATTGACCTCCCAAGTTAGTCAACATTCTCCTCAGATTGTTTTTTTAATATTTTTCACTTATGAATATCAAAGAAACATTAACTTGGCCATGATAACAAGTCATTCTTAACAAAGCTGTAATTAGTAGTTTTGGAAACTGATCCAAATTATATAAAAGGCACTCTCAGTTCTGTGGGGAGACCCTACAACATGCTAAGGCCACACATGACTGGCACTAATAGGGCATGGGATGTTGGAGAGGCACTCACCTGGGTTGAAATTATAGGAGCAGGAGGAAGTTGGTGTCAGGGAGAGCTTCCTGTTTTAGCTAATTATTAGAAAGGCATTGTGCATAGTGGATACCAAACCAGCCTTGGAATCAGGAAGACAGGGGTTATTAACACATATTGTCTGTGTGACCTGGATAAGTCAACTTAAGACTGTACATTTCAGAGCAGGTGCTGATGTGCATTAATAGCAGTATCTTCCTCACTAGAGAGTTTCCTGTATTGATGAAATCACAGGTCTAGACCAAAAAAATTTTTTTTTGCTAAATAGTATTAATTACAATTGTTTTTCTGCTACCAAAGGACTAAATTTCTGTCAGTACCATTCTAGATGTCAGTGCCCTGATGTAAAACTATAGTAACCTTGCCCTAGTATGACTTTCATACTTGAACTTAGAAAACCGGTGAACCTATAGGCTTTCTTTTCCGAATCTCTCTCTTCCCCTATGTGTGTGTATGTAGCCCATTTTGGACATAATTTGGTGGACATACATGAGCAAGGTAGCAAATCTTTAAGGCAGCTCCAGGTAGCCTTGTGGGAAGAATTCTGAGCTGGGGATACATGGAGATAAATTCTCTTCGGGTAACATTGCTGATTTACGATGCTACCCTGATTCAGCTACACCCTGTATGAAGTAAAACAATGATAATCTACTAATCTAGGGCCCCAGGAGCATGGCAAAGTGGGATAATGTATAGGAAGAGAATGTATCATACTATTTGGGAGAATGGTAGTGTACTAGCATTGTCAGCTGCCTCATATTTAGATTATCCTACAGTTCAAAAACAATAGTTCACTGCTTTGTCTCTGAGATAGTTATTCCTTATTGGAACCAGGAGTCAGGAACAAATAAGTAAATCCAAAGTATATGTAAAGACAAGGAATTGTGTTCAGAGAGGGCAATGATAACCCCAGGAGAATCAGGAAATATCATGTAGGGGTGTTGAGCTGGACCTTAAAGGAAGGTAGAGATCTGAGAGGTAGACATAAGGAAAGGGAGCTTTGTAGGCCCTGAGGGACAGACTGTGCAAAGGCATGGAGGCAAGAGATAGAAAATATTATACACAAGGAACAGTGAGTAGCACAATTTGGATAGAATTTAGAGTGTGTAAGGGGGAGTAATGCACAAATCAATCAGGAAAGGTAAGTTGAAGACAGATTACAAAAGACTTTGAAGGCCAATTAAGAGAGTTTGTATGTTATTGCATTTAAGGGAGGCAAAGTAGGTAGCCCCTATGTTGTGAGATAGAAGTTGCAACATGAGTCACTTTTTAATCTTACACATAATTTTAATGCCAGAAAATCCTGCTCTCCTTGGCAGGCAGGTATTTATTTTTAATGCATTACCTGTGTTTCATGTGTTTAATACATTACTGTGTTTCATGAACAAGCCTATATTTAGAGCTGGAAGGGAACTTTGTTGCATATCACATAGTCCATTTTACAGATAAGGAAACTAAGACCTAGAGAGAAGAACTGATTTTCCCAAAAGTCACTCAAGTAGTAAGGAATAGAGTCAAGTTTTGATTCCAGATGTTCAAGGCACTGTGCAGATCCGACACTTTCTCTCGCACTACAGTATGGAAGTCAAGTCTCTGGTTCTCCATTGGTTATAGGCACATGGTGGCATAATTTTCAAACCTTCTCAAGGGCACACAAATGTTTTTTTCCCAGCCATGAATGCCATATTAGTTTTCATGAAACATAATTCTGATCATACACTAACTTCTTAAAAAAAAATCCAGATTCCTTAATCCGGCATTTAAAACTCTCTATAACTTGGCTCCAACCTGCTTTTCCAGCTTGATCTCCTACTATTGCTCTTTACAGGTCAAGTCCCTGTTGGCTATGGGTGTGACCTTTACAAGTCATTTCATGTGTCTGAGCTTCAGTGTCCTTATTCTTACAATGAAGGGAGTGGATGGCTAAGTGATCTCTGAGGTGCCTTCCTTCTTTAGATTATATTAGTTTTTAAAGGGACTTGTAGGATGGTTACCTTTTAAAAACAGGATGGGCCAGTCCAGACTCTGGGACATTCTGTCAAAGGGCAATCACCTCTACAGGTCCCTCCATTTGCTTTTCTCCTGACTACTTTTCTCTGTGCTAGCCCACCCAGAAGGACAGAGCTGTAAAAGATTTTGCCAAGGTAGAATTGAAGGGAGTTGACAACTGATAGTGCTTGGCACAGTGACTGACACATAGTAGGTGCTTTACGGAGTTGAATTGAACTGATAGGATGTATAGGATGAAGGAGAGAGAAAAGTCCAAGATGACTCAGTCTGGTTAACTGAGGTTGTTGATAGCATCACTAACATCATGATGTTGGTTCCATCAACAGAAGGAAGTAAGTTAGAGGAGGAGTGTGTTTTAAGGGAAACTAAGGAATTCACTTTTGGACCTGTTGAATCTGAAGGCTTTACTAAATGGGCTTCACTTAGGCCTTTACTGCTGCTTGGAATGCCCTTCCCTCCCAAGTTCCATTCATCCAATTATTTCCTATACTTGAATTCCTTCAATTCATGTTTTTCCTATATCTATTATCCAAATGTCCCCTACTTCATGAAACTTCTCATCTACCCAGGTGGAAATGATCTTCTCCTCTGAACCCCTGTAGCTCTTAATGTCCCTTACTACATATTCATATTCCAGCTTGTGTTTTAGTTATTTTGTACATCTTATCTCTCCCACTGGACTGTAAACTCTAGCAGGGTAGGAACCATAGAATAGAATTCTTATAACTCCCATAGCACTAAGTACAGTATCTTGAATATAAAGATATTCTGGAAAATTTTTTAAAATAAATGCATGCATAGATATATACATATGTAAATGGGATTGAGTTGCCTTAGGGAAGGTAAATAATTTGTTTGGTAATCATTTTACATTTCTTCTTTGACACTGTGGTGTAAACCTTGTTCCTTTTTCAATGTTTCAAGCTGGACTGGACCATTGGTTCTTTTTCTGACGTTTCAGTGTGAGGGCATGGGTTGGAATAAGACAGGAGTGGTTGTAACAGTAATAATAGATAGTTGGTAGGTTTGCCTCTGTCTTAGAGGTGTTTTTGTAGTTGGCTCATCTGGCTCACCTTTGGTTAGTGAGTCATGTTTCACAGGTTCAAGGTAATTCAACAAATGTTTATTAGGTATCCACCATGTGGAAGGCACTGTTCTAGATACTGAGGTTACAAACCACAGGGAAGTTACAGTATAATTGGGGGAATTTGACATATATACAAATAAGTATGATACAAAGGAGGCTATGATACAAGCAAAGGTGTGTGTGTGTGTGTGTGTGTGTGTGTGTGTGTGTGTGTGTGTGTCTGTGTGACCATCATGTTCTAGGAAAAATTGAGAGTGGAGAGAGCACTTTTAGTTGGGAGCATCTGAAAATGCTTCATAAAGGGAGTTAGCACCTGATCCTTGAAGAAAGAGAAATATTTTACCAGGCAGAAATGAGGAAGGAATTATTCCAATATAGATCTGACCATGTCAATCCCCTGCTCAAGAAATTTTAGTGGTTCCCCATTACCTTTAAAATAAAACACAAACTCTTCTGTCATTAAAGCCTTTTACAAGTATGTCTCCAGTTTATCTTTCCAGGCTAGTTACACATTATTCTTTTTCTCTCCAACCAGATTCAGCTAGTCCAACTGCCCTGATATTACAAATGAGTAAAGTGAGGCTTAGGGAAATGAGTCCTTGTGGGAAAATATTAATTTCCAGATTTTTTGTGAGCTTTTTGTACCATGTGGACTTTGTCAAAAAGCAGCCTGGTTCACACCCAATTGGGTGGAGTAATCTATTTAATCTGGGCAGTAAATGAGGCTAACACTCATCAGAATTGGCTCAAAGACCTCAATCTCATCAGAATTGGCTCAAGGAGGGAATAACATACACACTCAATTGGGTGGAGTAATCTCTCTAACTCTGCAGGAAAATAGGAGGGGAAAGGGATAAGGAGGGAGGGGCAAAAGAAGGGAGGGCAGATTGGGGGAGGGGACAGACAGAAGCAAATTCCTTTTGAAGATGGATAGGGTGAAAGAAAATAGAGTAAATATCATGGGGAAAGGAATAGGATGGAGGGAAATAGTTAACAATAGTAATCATGAAGAAGAGAAAAGGGGGGAAAATTATACAAAAAATATTTATAGCAACTCTTTGTGGTGGTTAAGAATTGGGAATCAAGGGAATGTCCATCAATTGAGGAATGATTGAAGCTGTGGATTGTAGTGGAATGGTATTGTGCTATAGGAAATGACAAACAAGATAATACCAGAAAAACCTGGAAAGACTCATATGAACTTATGTATAGTGAAGTGAGCAGAACTGGGAGGACATTGTGCATAGTGACAGCAGTATTGTTCAATGAGCAATTGTGAATGATTTACTCTCAGCAATACAATGATCTAAGACAATCCCAAGGGACTAATGAAGAAGCATACTATCCACCCCCATAGAAAGAACTGATAAAAAAAAGAGCACTTGTGGATTGTACATATGTAACCTGACCGATGTCTTTGTGGAGGTGGAAGGAAAGGGAGGGAGGGAGAAAACTTGGAACTCTAAATCTTATGAGGATGAATGTTGAAAACTACCCTTACATGTAACTGGAAAAAATAAAATAAAATGTTTGTTGAAAAAGCACCCTGGTTGATTAGCTAAATGTTTAGCTAGGGGAAAAAATAAGGGAGGAAGGATTTGATTTCTTTCTCCCACTTGATAACACAGAAAGCAAAGAGTAAATAATAACTGGACAACTTGCTATTCTTTGAACATGGTGTTCCATCTCTGCCTTTGCACAGGCTGTCTCCTATACATAGACAATTAATTCTTCTTTCCCTCCTTGTCTTCTTAGAATCCCATGAACCCATTAAGACTCAGCTCTAGGACAGTTATTATGTGGCTACTATATACTAGACACTGTGCTGGATGCTGTTATTTTTGTGGGGGGGGGCAGTGAGGGTTAAGTGACTTTCCCAGGGTCACACAGCTAGTAAGTGTCTAGTGTTTGAGGCCGGATTTGAACTCAGGTCCTCCTGAATCCAGGGTTGGTGCTTTATCCACTGCACCTACCTGTCTCCCCCCCCCCCCAGATGCTATTAATACAGAGACCAAAAAAAGGCCTTGCATTCAAGAATCTTTTATTCTCTTAGAGAAACAACTTATATGTAGGTAAGCAAATTCAAAATATATGCAAGGTAAATACAAAGTAATTGAGGGATGTGGCACTGTTATGGGTGTTCTTGATCTTTTCATGTGCCACAGACTCCTTTGGCAGCCTGGTGAAGCCTATATATCTCTTCTCAGAATAATGTTTTTAAATGCATAAAATAAAATATATAAGATTGTAAAAAAACCAATTATTTTGAAATATATTCTGCAGGTAGAAAGACTATGAGTATGACTATAATCTACAGCTGACTTGATAAATCCAGTCCTTTCAAGGTAGTAATAAGCATATGTCAAGATATTTGCAACAATTATGCTGTCCTCTGAAAATATCTATGAATTCTAATAGTGACAAAGTCATAGGTACTGCTAATGCTACTGTGGTTTGTTGCTTCCATTCACAATGAAAAGAAATGCTAAATTTCAGTTAGGGGTTTGTGAAAATAAAGATGTAATTTTTTTTCCCCTCTGCGATCATGGATCCCCTGAAATCTATGCACAGACACTTTGGGAATCTGGGGATTCTATGTTGAAAACCCCTGCATTAGTAACTGAAGGCATCAAGATAGTCTCATGTAGGAAGTAGCACCGGTGGGATTGGTGTGAGAAAACTGGGTTTTCTTTATGAATCTTTTGAAATGAAATGCACATTGTTTGCCTATTTGTGGTCCATATCCATTTCAAATTGTTGTTAACAATGAGGTGTAACAGAATATGTTGCTGTGGTTACCAGGTAGCCACTGCAAGGCTCTGAAGTTCTCTGTGAAAAAACCCCAGTATGTGATTAGGCACCATATTCCATGATAGGGTTGGGTGGATGACAAACTTCCAGCTCATCATCTGAGATTATTTACAATTCTATGTTCCATAAAGGTGATTAGCACGAAGAATGCTGGGTGCTAGGCTAAGCAATTTTTCTCTATTGTTTTACAACCTTTGGAAGTGAGATCTTCTCAAGAAGGACCCTTGCAAGTATTTGATCCCTCAGTTAAAATAATTTCAGAAAGAATCACTCACATATATTGTTGCTTTGAAGGTGTTCCATGCTCTTTATCTCAAATTAATCTTTTAAGTATAACATGCCAATGGTTTTCTGTAAAATCTGTGGAAAGTACATGAATAACATTTCCCTCAGACCATCTCTGTTTAATTACAGATGGAGACAGTGAGTGGAGGCAAATCTTCCAGAATGAATCGGGGGTTTTGCAGATTTCATTTAGAAAGTGAAAAGTAATTCCTTACTTGCATCATTAAAGACAATTTACAAAATAAATTTCCATTTTTATATACTCCAATTCAGATAGGGTCAGTGAAAGTATAATTTTCATGCAGCTTTTTTATGCTGCTTTGTGAAGTTGCCTAAGAAACAAGTCCTTAGCCCCGTGTAACTGCCACAGTTGGGAATTAATTTTTCTATTTGGAGCTAAGCACAAAGGAGAAAGTCTGGAAAGAAATGAACTTTCTGCTCTTTGGACATGTAACTTATGCTCTCTCAGATCCAAAGGGGAATAGAGGGAGTTCAGAGATGATAATTTCTAGGCCAGGAAAAGAGATAAGGCGCTAGGTATGAGATAGTGAATCTTGGTTCCCATTGTCACGCTTCTCCAAAGAGCCAAATCATTTTTTCTGATTCTAGATTGGGTTCAAAGTGGAGGTATATAATTTCTATGAGATTTTAACCATGCCATATGCTAACAAGACCAGGAATTCTGTGGGTAAATAGTATTACTTGCTCCTTTAACTGGACATCCTTTTTCCCAAGCTGAGCTCAATGGCTGGGTAAGATAGCTCTGCCTACTGAGGCCTTATGCCAAGAAATTTTGAGCAGAGATTCTTAAGGTATTAGCACATCAAAGGAAGTAGTGGTGAGATGAGAAGTCCTTTACCATTAAAAAAAAAAAAGTTGGGTTGTATTTGTAGGAGAAATCTCTGACAGTGAAGTTATAGTAAGTGGGTGGTGATAGTTTGAATGAATCATAAGAAAGCAAATTAAAGCTGTCAACACATTTTCTGCCCATCTCTATGTGTCAGTGATGGAGAAATTGAAAGAATTGTTTTCCTCTGATGTTTCCAATCCTTGTGAAATGCTGTGATGTCAAAGCTGAGCCCCATAAGTCTTTGGCCCTTTAACTACAGAAACCTAAAATTCCTGAATCTTTGATTTGGGAAGACTGTGACCCATTCGTCTCAGATTCTTTTTGAATATTAGGACCTTGTCTCTGTGTCTGGAATAAGGTTCCATCTTTACGTAGATAAAACTCTTCCCCTTTATCAAAATGCATACCCTATTAGTCATCACAAACAAAACAAAGGAGCAAAATAGGACAGATAGAAGATTTTGATAGTGAGCTTATTCATAGATATTTATCAAATGAGAAGAAATATGTGTGGAAATAATGGTGTATGAATTGAACATTTTGCCACTCACATGCAATTATAGGTGGTCAGTAGAAATGAGATGAGCTAAAATGCCTATGTGGCCACCTGGTAAGACAGGGTGGTCTTTTTTAGGTTCTAATGCCTCCCCCCTCCCATGTTTTGTTCATAGATCTAGAATAAGAAAGGAACTTAGAGGACATTTAGTCTAACACCTTCTTGTATCTGTGTGTATATTCTTGCCTGCCTCTGTGTTTCTACATCTATGTCCACCTTTCTCTATGTCCCGTATGTCTCTATGGGCCAAATTCCTACTCTGCTTTTAGGGAAAGCATTGTCACCTGTAACAAACATAAATCAGTTTCCCAATCCTGGTTTCATTAAATACTCAAATGGATCTTTTGTTTGTTTGTTTGGTGATTTATGAGTTTCTTCAAGTGTTTTAGTTCACAACCTATCCCTGTCTGCCCACCATATATAACTCTCATTCATACCATGTCCTGTGTAACTCTCATGGCAATGCCAACCCAATATGTTAGAGGTCTTCCTAATTTTCTTCTGATATTGCCAGGGTACGAGTGGAGCATGGCTGTTCATTTGTCATTCTTTATTCTTGGCATGTGACCAGCTCATCTCTTCCTTCATATAGTTCCTTGATGACATAATTTATTTCTGTTCTTTGAGGTTTCTCCTTGGTTGTGTATTGTAGTCTGTTCACACTCATTTTGCATCTTTCTATTGTTCTCTATGTGACACTCATTTTTAGTTTGTCAGAGGCAATTGTATCACATATTTTGCTACCATTTAGCAACACTGGTAGCACATTAGTATTTAAAAGATGGGTCTGTGGTTTCATGCAAAATTTGGACTTAGTAATTGGCTTTGCTTTAGTTAATTAGCTTAGCTTTGTAATTTCACCAAAGCAGTATAATTCACTCCCTTCCTCTTGTCCCACTCTGAGCCCAACTTGTCCATCTGCATTGTCTATCCCAGCTGGATGTACTATGTGATAAATTCTAAAGAGTGTCCATTCAAATGCATGTGGAATTCTGGGCAGTAGAAAATCTTCATATACTTGGTCTTTCTTGTGTGGCTCAGCAAAGTTCTGGTGCTGATGCACTCATCACTAAGCCATTCTGAAACGGAAGCATCTGGAAAACCATTTCAATCTGTAGGAGGTTGACTATGGGATTTATCTTTCCATCACAGTGGCAAATACCTTTGACAAGGTTATGGCTCCCAGTTTTATGCCTCACCTGGTTGTTGGACTGGGTTATTTCTGTTGTTAAATTCTGATGTCTGTATAGGAGACAGCCTATTAAAATCCTGTAGGTCAGTATTTTGTTCTACCATATCACAGACCTTTTGGGGGATCATTAGGCAATAAGCACAATGGGAATCTTATATTCCCTACAATTTTCAGTTAATTCTGAAAAAACAAAGATGTTGTCCATTGTCGAACTTCATTTGCTTCTTTCCATCTCATGGAGGATGCCTTTAGTTTGCATATAGGTAAATCTCATGAAAGTTTTGTATAGATAGAAGAGTTGGCATATATACTGGAAGTTATTGATAAGGGCCAAGATTTTTTTTTCCACCTCTTTGATATCTTTCCCAAAGCAACACAGATAAAATGTTAGAAAAAAGTCTACAAAGAACTCAAATCAATATGTACTCTGATATTTAGTGACTAAAATGCAAAAATAAGAAAAGTTAAATTGAGAGGGTATAGGTTCCAGAAGATGGAAGGAGAGAGGGCAAAGGTTTGTAAAATCCACAGGAATTTATTTCCTCTTTTTTTTTTTTTAAGTGAGGCAATTGGGGTTAAATGACTTGCCCAGGGTCACACAGCTAGTAAGTGTCAAGTGTCTGAGGCTGGATTTGAACTCAGGTACTCCTGACTCCAGGGCCAGTGCTCTATCCACTGCGCCACCTAGCTGCCCCCTGCTTATTTTCTCTTAATTGTGAATACTTTGTTGGAAAAAAGAATTGGAAGGCTCTGGACTTCCTGAGTACCAAATATCACCATAAGAATGAAATCGTTTATATCTTATGGATAGGAAAAGACTTGTTATTTTTTAAAATATATTTGTACAATCACATCAGACATATTTCTGCCTTAGTCATGTTGTGAAAGAAGAATCAGAACAAAAGGGGAAAACCTCAAAAAAGAAAAAAAAAACAGAAACAAAAGTAGAAATAATATAGTTCAATCTGCATTCAGAATCCACAGTTCTTTTTTCTGAAGGTGGAGAACATTTTCCATCATGAGTTCTTCGGAATTGGAAAAGACTTGTTATTGATGGAAGAGTTATACCTGTCAGTGTATAGCCAGATCATTGACTTGTCAGAGGTAAGGTTAGAATTAGTTTAAAAAACATGGTGCATACTGTAATTGAAACAACTTAACCCTGAATCATTTAAATAAGAAATTGAAAATAAAATATGGGAAATAGATAACCAAAATACCATTGACACTAACTGAATTAGTTGTTTCCAGAAGTTTAACCAATAAAAATTAACTTCTACAACAAGGAGACCAACGTAACTCCAGAGAATGTCCTGGTCAGCAAATGTTGGACTTCCTTGTCAAATGGCTGCCAGAAGCAACACTAGGTAAAAATATAAATGTATAAAATCTTAGAAAGAAGGATGACAGAATTTATAAACAAATAAATCAAAGAAAACAACAATAAGGTAGTATAGCACCCTGAAGATTTGGGAATCACTCTTCTAGATAGAAAGCTTCACCTTCACATAATATCCCCTCATTAGACTAATAATTCTATATAATAACATTATGTATCCTTGTCTAACCACTAGATTTCCTAAGAAAGGATGCAAATGTATAGATTTTCCTCTTAGTCAGTGGGCCTGTTTGAACAAGGACTGATCTTTAAAGATAAACTTGATACCATGGTTGTTTGCAATAAAAGATAAACTTCCTTATAAAGGTCAATAATAGTTTAATGGGAAAAAGTGTGAGTCGTGTGTGTGTGTGTGTGTGTGTGTGTGTGTGTGTGTGTGTGTGTTGTGTATGGGGTGGGGGGGAGAGGCAGAGACAGACATACAGAGAGAGACAAGACAGAGAGAAGAAACAGAGGCAGAGAATCAGACAGAGAGAGAGAAACAAAGAGTGACAGAATGAGAATGGAGAAAGATCCTACTAACCATCATTCTAAGTTTAATAGTTATATCATTTGGGGTGTGAGTTATTTTCTGTTAGTTATAGAAAGGCTACCACTGCAATCATAAGTTACTTGGGTTATCCTTAGAGTGGAGGGTAACAAACCTTTCTCTGGTTGGAGAGATGTCACAAAGGGCTGTTGATAGGTTAAGGAATGGTATAAAACTGAATCTTCAACCATGAAACTCTCCGACATAGTATGCACAGCACACAAGAGTGTATAGCCCTGCCACAGTTTCTCCCATGATAGCTTTCTTTACATGCCTTTGATTCACTGGAAAGTGTGATAACCTGACATCTTAGCAGACTACCATGTATGGAAACAGTTGCCTAGGCTAAAGACTGGATTTAAGCTGGGGTCCTAGGAAGGAATAGACATAGAGAAATTTTTCTTTCCTCCACTGTCAGAAGATATGTACCTATTAACATCTAGGGAAGGGCCAACCAAGCTCCTTGGTCCTGAACACACTTTAAGAAAAATATTTTTTTTCTCAGAATCCAGCTTTCTAGAAGCTATTATAGAAGAAGAGATGATAGGGTAGCAGACATAGGGTCAATTAACAGCAATTTCTGAAATGGACCAAGTCCATGATGTCTCATGCTTCTTCTTTCTTTTGAATTCCATATCTCACATTCTAATATTAACCATGTTCCTATAGCTCAGGGAGAATCAAATATTATTAATTAGAGGTAGTTGGATAGGAATCACATCAAAAGAGGGTAATATAAAATGCTAGCTAGAATTCCACCACTGGATAAGATTTGACTGGGAAAGGCGAAGTGGGAAGTCTGGATGTAATAACAAGGCAGCACCTATGACTAAAGACTAGATTAAAATGCAAATGTTTTGAAATCACACCCAATTTTAATTTATTCCTTATGTCAATAAGTAAATAACTTATTGAGAGTTTACTATGTCCTCAGCACTGGGAATACAAATACAAGCAAAAAGAAATGATCACTATTCTCAAGGGGCTTACTTTCTAGTTGGAAAATACAACACATTATTGGGAGCTGAAATCCTGGGGAGTGGATGGGTAGGTACACACATGGAGACATGGAAAGATTGGGAGGGTGAAGAGTGGAGCAGGGAAAGGAGTGTAAGACTAAGCATGGATCTGGTCTGGCACTTCCTCAAAATAGAGGTTCTGGGGGGAATTCACCAATCAGAGAACTGGACTGCAAGGGTGGAGGGATCTTCCAAGGTGAAAAGACTGCAGAGATGAAAGCATCTTGTAGGATAAGAAGTCTATTGAGGAATGGGACTGGCCTGGGAAGTTCTTCAGAATGAAGGCACCATACAAATGTGAGTTAGTACTATTAGTCACTCAGCTCACTTTCCTGCCATCCTCATTTCTTTCTTCCCTCTCCCTCCCATAGTTTCCTCATTTGTAAGACAATGATGGTAACTCTTGCCTCTTTTCTTGAACTCCACAGTGCCTCAGTCTATTATACAAATGATCCAGTTGACCATACCAACAGGTTTTGTAGGAAGCTTTAGATTGGCTTTTCCATTCTGTGTAACATTTTGGTCAATTTTTACTTGTGGCAAAAGAGGATATTTTCCTTCTGTTTTTCATAACAAACTACATTTATGTCAGAGCATTCTAGTACCTTTACCTTCTCTTTCTATAAATATGCAGACCCAGACATTTCTTAGTTTCTCGATGATAAAATAAGCACATTACTTGGCAATTGTTTAGAAATCTAATATCAAAAGGCAACATAGCAGGGCAGCTAGGTGGCTCAGTGGATAAAGCACCAGCCCTGGAGTCAGGAGTACCTGAGTTCAAATCCAACCTCAGACACTTAACACTTACTAGTTGTGTGGCCCTGGGCAAGTCACTTAACCCCAATTGCCTCACTAGGGGAAAAAAAAGGCAACATAGCACCAAAATGAAGCCAAAGGAATGAGGAGGTAGAGAGAACACCTGTTTCAGTCATACAAAGCCAAATCAGAGGAAGGACTTTCTTCAGGTGGTTCTGTAGTGACCTCATGGCTTGAGGAATTTAAAGCTGGAGGAGGTAAAGCATGAGAAAGCATGTCCAGGGCAGTCATTTACAGGTAGTAGGAAGGTGAGGTTATCTCGGAAGTTTCTCTGTCAGTAGGTAAATGTTTGAAATAATGTGGATCCCACCTCAGTCTACAAATCACCTGGAATGCATCCAACAGCAAAATGCTAAGGCAGAAGAAGGGAAAGAGATAACGAGAGCATTGCCAGTATCCATTCACATGACAGGAAGAGTCATGCAGTGCCATGGAAAACCTTTAAAGCAAAGGTTCTTCATTTTTGTGTGTGTCATGGACCCCTTAGGCAGTCTGATGAAGCCTATGGATCCCTTCTCAGAATATTTTAAAATAAAATATATAGGATTACAAAAGAAACAATTTATATTGAAATATAGTTACCAGAATATTTAAAAACCAAGTTCATAGACTTCCAGGTTAAGAAGCCCTGCTTTAAAATTACATTAAGGAAACAAACACAATCCTCAGTCCCCCAGACAATTGTAGATGTGATTCATTAATTGTTCTTGAAAAGTATGAATTTAAAGATTTTTTAAAAAAGAAAAAAAACTATGACAAAGATATAGTAATCATGGGTTCAATTTGTATATTCCTTTCCCTCAGACTCTGTTCCTCACCTCTTCCCTGGGAATATTGCATGTTGTGTTTTGTTGAGTCTTTCCTGCCAATCCCTAAAATTCATTATATCAGAAAACCTGTAGGCAATTCATAGTCCAATATTCTTGGTGCTCCAGTGGAAAGAGCTCCTCTTTTAGCCAAGATATCTGCCTGAATGGAGATAGGTAGTCCCTTTCTCACACCCCTACTCGATCAAAACAAAACAAAATAAAACAAAGAACCCTCAAAATAGCACTAAAGTGAATAACATTCAAGAAATTCAATGAACAACTTTATTAAGTAATGACTTCTACCCCAGAACTGTACAAAAAGTTAAAAACTCACAAGTAATGGGAAAAGGGGACACAAGATGGTAGTCTCCCATGGCACAAAATTTTAGGGGGAGCCTGGCACTTGCAGGGATAAGTAGGGGAATCCATATGTTGTGGCTAGAGACTAAAAAAAGCCAATCATCCTATCCCAAAAGCCAAAAAACAGTCCTGGCACAAAGCCCCAGTGGAGGAACTAAGGCTGAAGAGACAGGGAAACCAAAAAAGACTTAAACTGTTCTAAGGAATTATAATAAATACAAAGATGCCCAAAAATCTAACATAGAAGAGTAGAGTAACACCCTAACAATTGAAAGCAGAGACTAAAATGGGAAAAATTGATTTTCCAAAGTACTATATGAAGAAGTGTGAAGCAATAGATAATAAATGAAATTAAAACTCTTACAGGAAGAATTAGAAGGAAAATAAATAGCTTGGAATAGAAAGTGATAAATCTTCCCCAAATGAGACTCCCCGAAAATTAAAATAGATTAAACTGAAATTGGTGAGTCCACAGCAAGAAATAGAACAAAATCAAAAGATTGAAAAAAGTAAAAGAGGATGTAAAGTGCCAGCCAACAAAACAACTAATCTTGAAAACAGGTCTAGCTGACATAATTTTAAGAACCATCAGACTTCCTGAAAACCATGATTTAAAAAAAAAGAAAGAACACTATATTTCAAGAAATTATAAATGAAAACATTTTAGTTCTACTAGAATCAAAGAACAAAAGTCCACCAGAAAGGAAAAATCTCAGGAATGTTATAACCAAAATTCAGTGCTTTTACACCAAAGACAAAATATTGTAAGCATTCAGAAAGCAGTAGTTCAGATATCAAGGAACTATAATTAATATCATACAAAACTTGGCAGCCTGGGCTACAAATAAAAGGAGACCTTGGAATACAATATCCCAGAGGTAAAAGATACAGGGGTACAACCAAGAATAGTTCACCCCTCAAATCTGAATGTAATCCTATTAGAGAAAAAAACAACAACTGATTGTCAGAATAATAAAACGACTTTCAAGCATTCCTTATGAAAAGACTAGAGCTGACAGGGAATTTTGAAATATAAATACAAGAATCAAGAAAATGTAGAAAGGTAAATTTATTTGAACAATTAGAATAGGTTATAAGAAGTGCTAACATTCTAATAGAGGAAAAGAAACAAATACCCCTTCAGAACCTCAATGTCTTCAAAGGGTATTGAATAAGTTAAATAAGAAAATCGAAGGACTTGTGTCAGTAGATTGGTTCAGTTCTAAGGTTTTTAAGAGGAAAAAGAAAAGTAAGGACTAAATGACTATAACAATGTAGAAAGGAAGTAGGAGATAGCATTTATTTTTCTCAATCTAGTGCTTGAGAAGAAGAATATACAAACGTGAAAGAAAAGTTAGAGGGAGCAGATATCAGGTGAACCTCATAATGGAACTATACAAAAGAGGATTAAACATATAAAAATTATACAAATACACGGAGTTTGGTACAGAAAGATTCCAGATTTGAAAGGAAAATAGGGATCGGGGTGGTGCAGGGGAAAGGAGTTAACTGGAAGAATAATACTAGGGAGTGAACAAGCCAAAAAAAAAAAAAAAACCAAACCAAAAAAAACAAACCTTCCTGATCCTAAAAGGGAGATTAAAAGAGAAAAGAAAAGATTTAGAAACTAAGGCACTGTCTGTCAATTTGTGGGGAATGACTGAGCAAATTGTGGTATGTGATTATAACAAATATTGTGTCATAAGAAATGATGAAGGGGCAGCTAGGTAGTGCAGTGGATAGAGCACTGGCCCTAGAGTCAGGAGGACCTGAGTTCAAATCCAGCCTCAGACACTTAACACTTACTAGCTGTGTGACCCTGGACAAGTCACTTAACCCCAATTGCCTCACTAAAAAAAAAAAAAAAAGAAAGAAAGAAATGATGAAAGAGATGATTTTAAAGATCCCTGGAAATTAGAAACTGATGCAGAGTGAAGTGAACAAAATCAGGAGAGAGTTTATATATCGAATATTACATTGTTAAGAAAAACATCGTTGAAAGCCTTGAGAACTCTGTTGAAAGCAATTACCCACAATGTCTTCAGAGGACTTAGGATGGGACATGTTATCCTCTTCTTCAACAGCTTATGTGGAGAGAAGGCATGGAGAGAAACATACATTTTTTTGGTCATTGCCATGGCATGGATTTGTTTTGCTTGTCTATACTTATTTGTTACAAGGTTTGGAATTTCTCTTTCTGTTTTTAGTTGTTGAGGAGGAGTAGGGAGGGTAATGATGATGATGCAAAAAGTGCACCAAGGAAAAGAGAAGGAAGCACAGACAAGGAAGACAGTTTTGAAAGTAATGTTGAATTTTTTATCTGTATACACACATATGTATATTTTAAAAGCATGTGGTATATGTTATAGAAATACATAGTTTTGGGGGTGGCTAGGTGGCGCAGTGGATAAAGCACCGGCCCTGGATTCAGGAGTACCTGAGTTCAAATCCGGCCTCAGACATTTGACACTTACCATCTGTGTGACCCTGGGCAAGTCACTTAACCTCCATTGCCCTGCAAAAAAAAAAAAAAAAGAAATACATAGTTTCATGCACAATCACCTTTGCTATATACTTTGAATGTAAAAATATGCATTTTTAAATTTTAAAAGGGCTGTTTCTCATAGCATATTGGACTTTGGACTGATTTCCTTCTATTTCTCTGTTTACCTTTTTAGTTTCTTGGTTTTTCTAGATATAGAACTGACTGGGAATTTTGAAATATAAACACAAGAATCAAGAAAACTTAGAAAGGTAAATTATAGAAATTGCAAAGAAGCCAATTGAGGCTTATTGTCAAGGAAAAACTTCCAGAAATTAGGGCAGTCCAAACATAGAGTATACTGTGTTGGGAAGTTGTGGGTTCCTTCTCCCTGGAGTTTTTCAGGGAAATGCCAGATGAGCACTTTTCGGATATGTTGCAGAAGGGTTTCTTGTTAGGGCTTGGGTCAGATTACATGGCTCCCGATTAGAAGCTCCTTTTAACTCTGAAATTCTGTGTTTCTGGTTTAGCATAAGTACTGTACAATTGCCCATAGGTGATTCAGCCTGACTTCTTCTTCCTATTCTAGAACCAGGTCAGTGTCTGTCTCTAGCATTTGTCCAAGATGTACATACACATTTCTTTAACACTTCAGTGCATCTATTGATGGATCAGTAAACTTATCAAAATGGTCACTCCCTTCAATAATGCAATGTATAATGCCGCCTGTCTATGCTTTCAAGTCACATGTAACTCTTATTTCCACAGGTAGTCCATTCAGTGTACTGGGAACTTTCCCTTTAATTTCTTGACATTGTGTATACCAGAGGAGCACATGAAGTATTTTGTCAGTTATTCCTCTTTCACTTCATGACTGGCACATCACCTTTTCCAGTCATGCCTCTTTCTAGTGATATACTTTAGAGGTAACATCAATCAATCAAATCAATAAACATTATTAAGTGCATACTATGTGCCAGGCATAGGGACACATGGGGCAGCTAGGTAGTGCAGGGGATAGAGCACTGGCCTGGAGTCAGGAAGATTTGAATTCAAATCTGGTCTCAGACACTTACTAGCTGGGTGACCCTGGGCAAGTCACCTGACCCCTCTTTGCCTCAATTCCTCATCTGTAAAATGGGAGAAGGAAATGGCAAACCTCTTTAATACTTTTGCTTGGAAAACTCCATGGACAAGACCATGGGGTCACAAAGAGCCAGACATAATTGAACATCTGAATAGCAACAAGGTGCCAGGCACTGTGCTAAGCCCTGTTGATACAAAAAGAGGCAAAAGACAGCCAGTCCTTGCCCTTAAGGAGCTTAGAGTCAACTGAAGGAGACAATATAAAAACAAATATATGCAAAGCAAGCTACAGACAGAGTAAATAGACAAAAATTAACAGAAGGAAGGCACTAGAATTAAGGGGTTAGGGAAGGCTTCCAGTGAAAGATGGGATTTTGGTTGGGACTTAAAGGAATACAAAGAGGTTGGTATCAGAGCAGAGGAGAGAGAACATTCCAGACATGGGGGACAACCAGAGAAAATGCCCAGAGGCGAGAGGTGGAGCATCTTGTTCATGGAACAGCCAGGAGGTCAGTGTCACTGCATCAAAGAGGACATGTTGGGGAGTAAGGTGTAAGAAGGCTGGAAAAGTAGGAGGGGGCTGGGCTGTGAAGGGCTTTGAATGCCAAACAGCATTCTGTATTATATCCTGAAGGCAATAGGAAGCCACTGGAATTTATTGAGTAGGGAGGCAGCATGATGGGACCTGTGTTTTAGGAAAATCACTTTAGAGGTTGAAAGGACAATGGATTGTAGTGGGAAGATACTTGAAGTGTGCCAGTAGTCTACCAGCAGGCTATTGCAATCATCCAGATGTGAGGTGATGAGTGGTGGTAGTGTCAGAGGAAAAAAGGGGGCATATTGGAGAGATGTTGCAAAGGTAAAATAGATTGATTAAGGGTGGGTGAAAGATAATGGGGAATCTAGGATGACACCTAGACTGAGAGCCTGAGGGACCGGGAGAATGGTGTTCTCATTCCCTACAGTTGTTGTTGCTGTTGTTTGTCCCTCATCAGCCTCACTCTCTCTCTTTTTTTCTTCTTTGTGGGACAATGAGGGTTAAGTGACTTGCCCAGGGTCACAAAAATAGTAAGTGTCAAGTGTCTGAGGCTGGATTTGAACTCAGGTCCTCCTGAATCCAAGGCCGGTGCTTTATCCACTGCACCACCTAGCTGCCCCCGAGCCTCACTCTCTTTTCCTGAGCCAACGAAGTCCAGTGGCAGGACAGAAGTCAAGATTATTGATGATGGCCTGGGATGCAGTAGATGACCTTCTATTTGATGTCTGATGAAGCTCTGAGTGCTTCACAGTGCCTGCTTCAACCACCTTTGTGGCCACTGGAACAAATTGTTATCACCTGCCCATTGTGCTGGGGGAACTCTTCATATGCTTGGGGAAGACATCCCCCTAACTCACCAATGGGTTTGAGAACCCTCAACCCTGATTAAGCCTGTCTGCCAAAATGTTTTACTGGGCTGTGGCTGCTGCCAATGCTACAGCTTCTTGGAGCCATAGGTGAGAGTTGGGTGAATCAGGTGGACACCAAAGGTAGATAAGCAGCCCTCAAAAGGGTCAGGCAAGCCCTGACATCAGAAGTGCTCGTACTTCCTGAAGACCCCATATACCCCCTCTGTAGGAATAGGGAAGGTCAGAGGAAGTGGGGATTTAGGGGGAAAGATAATGAGTTCTCTTTTAGCCATGCTGAGTTTAAGTTGACTGGAAATCCAGTTCAAAACGTCTGAATTTAGAGATGGGAGATCGGAGGTCAGCAGAGAGACTGGGGCAGTTTGGTGTAATGGAGAGAGTACTGAATTTGGAATCAGGAAGACCAAGGTTTGAATCCCAGCCCTGATACTTAGTGTTTGACCTTGAACAAATTACTTAACTTTTCTCTGCCTCAGTTTCCTTGCCTGTAAATAGGGATAAGGATGCCTGTATTGCCTAACTCAGTGAGTGGGTTTAGCATTTGATGGATGTCATGAGGGAGAGGAATAGTAACCCAGGGCAGCCTGTGCATGCTGTTTTTACCACATACAGGAGTGACAGAGGGACTCCAGAGATCTGAGCCATACAGACTTGCTGGACGGTGAGTGGAGGGGCTGTAGCAATACTTGCATCAGATAAGCTTGAACATGTACTTGTAAAGCAATGACTTTTAAAGGGACTATGATCATACTCATGTGGCTGGGACTTCATTAGATGTAGTGCCGTGGATTTGTGGGGTTGTAACTGCACTGTGGGTGGAGAAATAGAGTTCTCCAGGAGTTTTGCAAAGGGCAAAACTAAGAACTATGTTTCAAGTTCTTTTTGTGTTCACTATTGCATTAAATAAATCCATTTTATGTTTGCCTTGGTGCTTGCAGTATAGCTGAGGGCCTTGGGGAAAAAGCCAGATTCTTATATTCCCAAACATTGTTTGGAATACCCAAGAAAGAACCTGGTCATTGTGTCAGAAGTCAGAGTCTAACACATGGATTATTTTAGTCAGAATGCAGTTACTGTGTTACCAGTGGTTACTGAGCCTCATTCTATGTAATAACTATGTGTTTGGAAGGTCCAGTGCTTATATTCAATCCTGGTCATTGAGTATACAATAGACTGTTCTCAACATAGCTGAAATAACTTTCTTTTTTATTTGTGGGGGGTAACATCAACAATGTAACACATACTTTAATGTAATATGAGTGCTTAGACTACTTTAAAAAAAAAATGGACCATACCCTTTGATTCAGAGATTCCACTACTAGGTATATACTCCAAAGAGAACAGTGACAAAAAGAAAGGCTCCATATTCACCAAAATATATATAGACCTTTTTATATTGGCACAGAACTTGAAACAAAGTGAACACCCATGCTCCTAATTGTCATCAAAACTAATTCATTATTGTTATCCCCCAACCCTCCTCTCTTCCAAACTCTCTTATTTCAGTAGAAAGTATTGCCCTCCTTCCAGTCTTCCAAGTTCATAACCTCTGCTTTATCTTTGCCTCACCCCACAATCCAGCCAGTTGTCCAATCTTGCCATTTCTACCTTCCCAACATTTTTCACCTCTGACTCCTCCTCTGCATTCACATAGTTACTTCCTTAGTTCAGGTCCTCATTGCATCTTGACTAGATTATTGCAACAGCCTCCTAATAGGCCTCTACCTCAGGTCTTTGAAGTCTCTCCCCGCCTCCAATGCCATCCCACACAGCACTGCCAAAGTAGTTTTTATCAAGTACATATCTGGCCACATGACTCCGCAATTCAGTCAACTCTAGTTGCTTCCTATTGCCTCTGGGGTCAAATATATACTTCTCCACCTTTAAAGCCCTACACAACCTGGCCCCAACCCATCTTTCCAGCCATGTGGAACATTACTCCCCTCCCCCCATTCTTCAATCCAGTCAAACTGGTCTTCTTCCTGTTCCCACACAACACTACATCTCTCCTCTTCTGTGTCTTCACATTGGCCACCCACCATGACTGGAAAACCCTCTGTCTTATAGAGTTCCTCTTTCTTTAAGACCCAGCTCAAACACTATCTTTCACATTCCCCAACTGCTGGTGCCCTCCCTCCAAAACAACCTCAGATTTTAAACTACTTGGTATATATTTGTTTTTATTAGCTTTATATTTGTGCTGTGTGTAGTTTTTTTATATACTTCTTAGGACTAAGGAAAGCCATGACCAGAGACTTATTCCCTTCAGGTAGAGTTTGTTTTATTCTTTGTGTATATATATCCTTAGTGCAGAGCATATACTTGTGATGGATCTGTCATTATTCTTTACATTTTGTTGGAGCTAAGGAGATGATAAAATTTACAAAGCTTTTCTTTAAAGCAACTCAGTGAGAGAAATAGTCTGGAGTATTGTTATTTTTATTATGGCTGTGGAAACTGAAGCCCATAGAATTTAAGTGATTTGCCTAAGGTCACAGTGCTTTATTAATACTAGAACTTGGGTTTCTTGACTACCAGCTTTGATTAGGAAGGATGGGATGGGTGGGGGTGGGGTGCTGGAAGGGAAAGGGACACTGGCTCCTTTGCTCTAGCCAGTAAAACAGTGGCTAGGCCTAACTCTAGTTCTTTTTCCACAGATGAGTAAGGAAAATGCAATTTCTAGGCCTGGAATGCCCTAAAATATCTTTCCATGTGTTTTCATGAATGATTCCCTTTGCAGATATTCCACAGTTTGTTGTTAGTCCTTCATTCTCAAAGAGGATCGTGACATCAGAGTGATGCCATGATTTGCAGTGAATTGGATTTAAGTGAGGGAGGGCCATACAAGGTCACCAACCTCACTCTCTCCTCCAGAGCAATCTGGGTCCAGTGGCGAGATATACATCAGGATGAACAGAGATGGCCCTGGATGTTTAAGGCAATTGGGGCTAAATGACTTGCCCAGGGTCACACAGCTAGTAAGTGTCTGAGGTGAGATTTGAACTCAGGTCCTTCCAACTTCAGGACTATTCACCACCTAGATGCCCAATTCCACAATTAGTTGCATGTCTGAAAGAACAAATAGAGACTGAGGTAATGCATTGAACCTTACTCCCACTGAAGTCTAGTAGTATGTCAATCATAAATGTAGACAGTGACATCAGACTCTTGCCTGCTTTCAAAAGGGTGTTAGTGAAGAGAAACATAGTTATGGAGTGCCTGAGGTAGAGGAGTTAACTCAGAAGGATAGGGAAAGGGCATAAAAAGGGAAAGCTGAGGAATAAGCTGAAAAACTTTGCATAGGATTGGCTGTAGTTACATGCAACTTGGGTGGAACTCAGGGAAGCTGTGCCCAGAGGGATTTTTGTTAAAACCGGAATGTCGGCGGCTAGGTGGCGCAGTGGATAGAGAACCGGCCCTGGAGTCAGGAGTACCTGGGTTCAAATCCGGCCTCAGACACTTGACACTTAACTAGCTGTGTGGGCAAGTCACTTAACCCCAATTGCCTCACTAAAAAACCAAAAAAAAAAAAAAAAACCCCAAAACCGGAATGTGTGCAATCTTAATTCTACAGGTATGGGTCATGAAGTTTTTTGTCATAAAGGTTTTTTCCTTAAAAAAATAATTAGTTGAGGTACAATTATACTGTTACTACAGGGCAGAGAATTGCACATTCATTCACATAAAAGTGTATGTGTGTATGTACATATATGTATGTATGTACATATATACATATGTGTATATATACATATACACACATTTTATTTATATATGTGTGTGTGTGTGTGTGTGTGTGTGTGTGTGTGTGTGTATTTAAGTCAAAGAGTAGTAGTGGTGAATGCCTGTAATCCCCTGCTGCTGGGGAGGCTGAGACTGGTGAATTACTTGAACTCAGGTGTCTTGAGTTGCAATAGGGTTATAGCCAATTAGATGTTCAGCTTAAGTCTAACACCAATAAGTTGAACCACCTCCCCACCCCCACCATCTTTTCTCTTCCTTGCAGCCCAGGCTAGAAAGGAAGATTCAGTCTCAAAAAGAAAAAGGAAAAAAAAATAAAGATATTTACTTTTTTCTATTATCTTTCTTTTTCTTTTGGCAGGGCAATGAGCATTAAGTGACTTGCCCAGGGTCACACAGCTAGTGTCAAGTGTTTGAGGCTGGATTTGAACTCAGGTCCTCCTGAATCCAGGGCGGTGCTCTATCCACTGTGCCACCTAGCTGCCCCTCTTCTATTATCTTTTAAAGTTTTTGTATTTATGATACTAAAATGTCTGATAAGAGAAATTCTGAAGTCATTGGGTTTTAGTGTAAAAGCCTTAACTTCTATATTCCAGAACTTCACAGTTCTGGGACTTCTAGAATAAGCAAAAAATTTTGTACTTAAAAAGATCTTAGCCCTTCTAGACCCTATTAGATGATTATTGTGGAGGGTTTTGTTTGTTTTGAGAGGGAGTAGAGTTAGACGATATCTAAGATCCTTGCCTAAGGTATATGATTTTTCTTCTACCATTAGATAATTTTTAGCCAAGGGTATAAGTGGATATATGATTTCATTGGCATGGCCTCTCCAATCATGAAAACTCCCTCTATGAGTGAAGATCTGGCAACTCATCTATAATTTACAGTCTAAGAGAGTAGTATGAGGTACTGAGGTTATGCATTCAATGTTTGTCAGAATTAGGTCTTTTTTGAACCCAGGACTTGCTGACTCTAGAGTTAGCTCAGTGTTCTCTGCTCTGTGATGCCTCTCTTTGTGAATTGCTTCATCACTCTTTAGCCAAGCTAGGAGAAGAACCTCTTCAAACTTAGCTGGGCTTGTCCCCAGACATCAGACATGCAATCTGTGGCTGGGCTTATGCTCAAAGCTTTTCCTGCTTGGTGTAAGACCTGCTAAAACTTGCTCTCTGCTCCCAGAGCCTTTACTAACTTGAGGTCGTCTCCACCCTGTGATGAGGCAGCATAAGAGAACGTTAGTGCACATATGATATTAGAGAGCCCATTATGTTGTCCCATGGGATTGCTTCTGGGACATTACAAGGCAGCTGAATTTACTAAATGTTATCTGTTCAAAGTTGCTCCCCTTCCTCTCCTCCCCTTCTTTTATTGGCTCAGAAGTTTTGACACTCTCTGTTTCCAACCTGGGCTGGTTTGCTCCGCCTTACGCAGCCTGGTGGTCACAGGGGTTACCATATAAGTGCCACACTTGGCACCTGATGGCCTTTGGCTCTGCTGCAGCTTCTTTCCCTCAGTTGTCATGTTCCTTCAGGTCACAGTCATTCCCTTTGCTGTCATACCTCAAAGTGTTCTTGGAACGCTTTCATAGAGTAGTTGTTCTGAGAGCTATTCCTTATCCTGTTGAGTTATTTAAGACATGGTGTACAAATCATAACTGGTTTACAAAATGTTTCTGTACTGCTCTGTATGAAAATCTGTGTTCCTCCCTACAAATGCTTGTAGGCATTAGCAGCAGACAGAGCAATCAAATGGGTCTAACCACAAGTACCTGCATAGCAGCCTCTTGTATTTTTTTTTTTTACTAAAGTTTTTGTCTGCCTCACCTTCTACCTGGAAGGCAGTGGTAGGTGGGAGAGAGTTAATCAAGTTTTTGCTCTGGGGCCAACTTCATATTGCTGAGTGTGAAGGATGCAGGTTAAGTGAACATGTTGTAAAGGAAGAAAATATATCCAGGAGCGACTTAAAATTTCCCATGGGAAAGGCCATATTTGCCTCATGCCTGACTTTCACAGTAGGTACTTTGAACTCAGCACCTATACTATTTTGCATGGCAGTGATGTCTTGCCAGTCAGATGTTCTGAATTTTTCTCCTTCCCTCCCTCCTCCCCAAGACAGAAAGCAATCTTATATAGGCTATATATGTACAATATCATTTAACATATTTCTGCATTAGTCATGTTATGAAAGAAGAATCAGAACAAAAAGGGAAAACCTTAAAAAAGGAAAAAAACCCAAAAAGTAGAAACAGTATGGTTCAATCTGTATTCAGAATCTACAGTTCTTTTTTCTGGATGTGGAGAACATTTTCCATCATGAGTTCTTTGGAAGTGTGCTTGGATCATTGTATTGCTGAGAAGAGTTAAGTCTATCACAGTTGATCATCGCACAATGTTATTGTTACTGTGTACAATATTCTCTTGGTTCTGCTCACTTCACTCAGCATCAGTCCACTTAAGTCTTTCCAGATTTTTCTGAAATCTGCCTGCAGTCAGATGTTCCGAATCAGGCATCCAGAATATATCTCTGTGGTTACCAGATGCCTATTTTCCTTCTGTTTCTCTGTTAATATAATTTCATGAGCCATGGGCAGGGGCAGCTTTATTTTTGACTTTGTACTTCCCATCAACCTAGTGCATGCTAGGCATTGGATAAATACTGAATGAATGTTCTATGGGACCTCTTGATCACATTTCCTACCTGATTTGTACTTGGAGGCAGGTTGGGAGCCCTCAGTTTCTTATTAGGTGAGGGTTAAAAGGACTTCTTCATGGATCATAGTTTGAGAGGTATAGAATCTACATGGAAGGTAAATTTGCCCAAGAAAAAGATACATAAAATGCTGGACAATTGTGATTTAAAAATAGAATAATGTACACTAAAGTAAGAAAAAGGAAGATTTTTAAAAGCCATGAATTAGCAAAAAAAAAAAAAAAAGGGTGTGGGAGAGAAATTAGGAAGAAAGACTGAGAAAGAAAGGCATGGAAGAAAAGATGTTGATATAATGAAGAGAGTATTGACCTGAGAGTCAGGAGACTTGGGTTCTAATCCTGACTCTGCAACCTGCTAGATGGATGTAACTTCAATGGAACTCAAATATGATTTTCAAGGCGATCATAAGATTTAGAGATGAAAGGAGCCTTATAGACCAAAGCTTCTTAAACTGTGGGTCACCACCCCATATGGGGTTGAGAAACTGAATGTGGGGTCACAAAAATTTGTCAACAGTAAAAGTTTATGTAGACCTATTTTATATAGACCTATATACCTGGGGTCGCATAAAAATTTCTTGGGTAAGAAGGGGTTAGGAGTGGAAAAAGTTTAAGCAGCCCTGTCATAGACCATTTAGTCCACGGACTTTCATTTTAGAGGTGATAAAACTGAGACCTAAAGAGATAGATTGATTTACTGGAATGATGGAGATGACTCACTAGCAGGGACAGGATTTGAACACAGGTTCTTTGATTCCAAATCCAGGTCTCTTTCTACTCTACCAAAATATGATCTTTAAAATTGCTCTCAACTTTAAAATTCTATAACCCAAGGAGAAGGGCAGCTAGGTGAAACACTGGATAGACTGCCAGGCCTAGAGTCAGGAAGACCTTTTCCAGAGTTCAAATCTGGCCTCAGACACTTACTATCTGTGTGACCCTCAACAAGTCACTTAACCCCGTTTCCCTATATTTTCTCATCTGTAAAATGAGCTGGAGAAGGAAATGGCAGACCACTCCAGTATCTTTTCCAAGAAAACCCTAAATGGTGTCACAGAATCAGACACAACTGAAAAAGGACTAAACAACAATAACCTAATGAGAAGAGCAAGAAAAACTAGAAGAAAAAGAATGTGGGAAAGATGAATAAGTTGAAAATTGAGGCAGGTAGATATATGGGGTGGTGGGAAAGATGGTGTGATGAAATTCTTAAACTAAAAGATGAACCAATTGATTTTTTTTTTTTTAGTGAGGCAATTGGGGTTAAGTGACTTGCCCAGGGTCACACAGCCAGCAGGTGTTAAGTGTCTGAGGCCTGATTTGAACTCAAGTACTCCTGACTCCAGGGCCAGGGCTCTATCCACTGTGCCACCCAGCTGCCCCGAACCAATTGATTTTCATGACTAACTTTTGACTCCAGAGAACTGCTGTTGAAATGCCCATCCCTTCCATAAGAAGAGTGAAGGGAGATCACAGATGGGGAAAGTAGCATATACCATCCAATAAAGCTGTATTGAATGGTTTGGCTTAACTAGTTTTCTTTCTTTCTTTCCCCCGCCCCCTTACCCCATTTTTTTTTTGATAGAGAAGATATTTAAGGGGGAAAATGATCTAAAATGGTCTAAAATGGTGTCAATAAAACTTTTAAAAATTATATTTTTAATTTATGGAATAAAAAAGCATTTTTATAACAATATAAGATGATTGCACATCTTTTTCTTTTCTCTCTCTCTCTCTTTTTTTTTTTTAGGCAATGGGGGTTAAGTGACTTGCCCAGGGTCACACAGCTAGTAAGTGTTAAGTGTATGAGGCCGGATTTGAACTCAGGTCCTCCTGAATCCAGGGTCAGTGCTTTAACCACTGCGCCATCTACCTGCCCCTGATTGCACATTTTTAAAGAATGAATTTGAGTCTTCCTTACTAGCTGTGTTACCCTGGGCAAGTCACTTAACCCTCATTGCCCTGACCCCCTCCCCCCCAAAAAAGAATGAATTTGAGTGAATAAGTTATTTTGACTATTATAAATACCCAAATTAACTATAAAGGACATATGAAGAAAGACTATCTGCATCCAGAGAAAGAACTGATAGATTAAAAAATGTATAGAATAATTTTGCATGCATATATATAATATGATATATACATATAGATAGATGGATGAATAGATAGATAGTCTAGTGGTGGCCATATCTAGGATTGGGGGGAATAAAGAAATTTACAATATAATTTTGTTGTATATTTGAAAGGAATAGCAAGTTCTATATAGTAGATTTACAGTTTCCAATACAATTTTTTTTAAATGTTAAAAGAACAGTAAAATATGTGATGATAAAGTTCTTTTGTAAACCCAGAAACATTGGTTAGAGTGTATATAAGCTGATGAATGATTGAGAGGATAGAAAGGGATGATGGAAAGGTAGGTATCCTAAGAAAATGAATTTACTTATAGACAGGTAGGAGAGAGGAGGCAGGAGAAGATGTAAGTGAATATTCTAAGTAATTAGAATCTTAGTTGTCTTAGAGCATACATACCTCTCTCACTATGTAACTGCTGCATGCCAAGACTGAATGTATTTTCCCTTTCCTGCCTTTATTTATTAATTTTGTCTGTAAAAACCTTATCACTAATCATCTTCATGTGTCTTGATTTTCCAACTATGTTTTAAATATATTCTCAGTCGGGGCAGCTAGATGGCGCAGTGGATAGAGCACCGGCCCTGGAGTCAGGAGTACTTGAGTTCAAATCCGGCCTCATACACTTAACACTTACTAGCTGTGTGACCCTGGGCAAGTCACTTAACCCCAATTGCCTCACTAAAAAAAAAAAAAAAAAAAAAAAAATATATATATATATTCTCAGTCATTATCACTCTGCTAAGAGGTTTGGCTTAAATCAGGGGTTCTTAACCTGAGGATCCATGAACTCATTCATTTAATATTGATCAATGTATTTTAATATAATTGGTTTCCTTTGTAATTATCTGTATTTCATTTTATCCATTTTAAAATGCTATTCTAGGGGCAGCTAGATGGCGCAGTGGATAAAGCACTGGCCTTGGATTCGGGAGGACCTGAGTTCAAATCCAGCCTCAGACACTTGACACTTAACTAGCTGTGTGACCCTGGGCAAGTCACTTAACCCTCATTGCCCTGCAAAAAAAAAAATGCTATTCTGAGAAGGGTTCTGTCCACAATCATCACCTGAATGTCAAAGGGGTCTATGCACAAAAATGTTAAGAACCCCTGGCTTAAATGTTTTGGGGGAATGTGCTTTGTCAAGAGTTTTACTGGATGTCTGTTGGGAAGTGTCATGTCAAGACAAACCATATCAGTCAGCCAACAAGCAAGCTCCCCAAAAGCAGGGGTCAACACCTTTGAGGACTCAGATAGACAATTTAAGTTCAATACTTCAAGGATCTGTGATTTCATTGGTGTGGTACCCCTGCACTGATAGAGTTTGCAACCTCTCTGTTAAGGAATAGATGGTATTTGACAGTTGCTGGGGCCCAAAATTTCATCATTTCATGGCCATGTGGTGATGATTCTCCCTCAAACTTGTGAGACTGGCCCTTAGATGACATATATACAGGCTGTGTTAAAAGCTTTAACAAGCTTGAAACTTTTCTAAGACTCTTAGGACACCCTATATCATCCTTTGCTAAGCCCATCCTCACAGCCTTTCCGGTGCGGGAGAACCTGCCTGGGCTGGCATAGCCTTTAAAAACCCCGAGTCGCTGCCCTACCACCCTGGGGCATCTGAGGAGGGTTTTACTGGAGCCCAGGCAGAAAGCTGCTGACTAATGCATTGATCATGCTCCAGGTGTTCCTTCTGACAGTTCCCATATTCCATCCATAAGGAAGTAAAAGCAAGGAGTTGTGTTTAAAGGGACTTATTTGGTGGATTCCTTATCCACTTTGCTTTGGCACAGTCTCACTCCACTGACTTTCAGCGCATGGTGCAAGACATTTAGTCTTATGCCTTAATATGGTATTTTTATTGTTGTGTTTTCTGTATGTGAAAAATTGCATAACTAGTTGGGGTTTCTTCCTACTTATACTCTGACATTATTTTATCCTAAAGAATGCAATGTCAAAAAATTGAGGTAGCAATAATAGCAATGTTTTTATTATTGTTGTTATTAACAATAACAATAATCATCAATTAACCAGACCACAAATAACATACAAGAGTGTTTGAAAAATCCAGAAAGTCTGCAATGATTCTCTTAGGATTCTTTAGCCAGTTTAATCTTTCGAGCTAAAACAAGTGACACTCTTAGTTCTTATCTAATTATTAGTATTCTTAAGACCAGCTATGTCATGTACTTGTTTGGCTGGAATTGAACTTATCCCCAAAATGGCACATAATTGATCCCTGAGGGAAGGGACTAAATTCGTATCCCCAGAAATAACATGATGTTTGGTACATAGTAGACACTTAATAAATGCTTGTTGATTGATTCATAGTGATAGCCTCTGTAGAAAGACTTGGACTTGAAACCCCCAGTACAGGGCCAAGCACTATGTATAGTGCAATGCACTATGGGTGCACTTTGTAGAGATCTGCTTGACTGGCTGGAAAGGTCCCTTACAGAAAAGACAACATAGAGTTGTTCCCATGTGAGGAACAATTTTGACTGAAACCCTGGGTCTGTTATTATGTAATCCTGAGCAAGTCACTTGGGCCTCAGTTCTCTCTCTCTCTCTCTCTCTCTCTCTTTTTTTTTTTTGCAGGGCAATGAGTCAGGGTCACACAGCTAGTGTCTGAAGTCGGATTTGAACCCAGGTCCTCCGGAATCCAGGGCCAGTGCTTTATCCACTGTGCCACCTAGCTGTCCCAAGCCTCAGTTCTCTTATCTGTAAAATGAGGGGTTTGGATTGTGTCATCTCTCAGGTGCTTTTCAAGTGTGCAAGGAAGGACTTGGCCTCTCTGAAAAGCAGACAGAGCCACAGAGCCAGAGGAGGGCGTGTAACATCCGGAAAAGAGCTATAAATTTAGTCAGAAGATGTGGGTTGAAGTTCCAGCTCTGCTGCTAATGAAACATGTGACTTTAGGCAAGTCACTTTATCTCTCAGGGTCTAAATTTTGCTTATTTGCAAAACAAAGGGCTTGGATTAGACACACTCTAAAGTTATTCCTGATCTAAAACTATGATTTTATAACATAGGATTGACTGGCATCCTCTAGCGTACTAAGACTGAACAATTCATTTTACAAGTGAAGTAGAAAGGGTGAAGGAAAAGTGGCAATGAATGGAAGAATTCTTTGCTCATAATCAGATGGGACCTGGGGGAATGGCCTTTCTGGCCTTGTTTAAGGCCTGATCATTGATAGCCTTGATGTCTATAAAAGTAAACTTTTGTTATGTCTTCACTATTTATATGGAATATTCTAGCACCCTTTGAAGTCAGAAAAATATACATGTATACAATTATATAAAAGATTTGGTGTTGTTCACTAGCTGGGCAACTTTGGACAAGTTTTACTTAGGCTTTCTGGAATTCAGGTTCTTCATCTATGAAATGAGGAATATGAACTTCATTTCTTCCATGTTTAAATCTTTTATCCAGTGGTGAGCATTTATTCTATCTGGAAGGATCCAGAATTTATCAGAACTTTTGGAGAAACTTTTCTTACTCAGAAGCCAAGTGCATGAAAGGGGTGGCAGTCTCCCAGTTACCAGCCAATTGGGGCTTTTTACCCTTGTCATTCATGACAAGACAGTACATAGACTAGGGAACTAGGTTTCCCCAATAGCTTTGGAGAGATGGGGAGGAAGAGGAGAAACAGTAGAGGGAGCTCAAGCCTCCATTTCTCTGAGCACAGGGAGAGAAGATGGGAGATGGGCCCAACATGGGCCAAAGCAGGGAGGAGCTTCTCCACCCACTTGAGAACTTGGAAAATGGCACAGAAGGTTCTGTCATGGTGGGCTGGGGCTTAAAGGGAGGGCCTCGAACAGCCTTGAGTAAGATTGTGATGCTATTACACACACACACACACACAAACACACACACACACCCCTGAAAGGTAGAGCCCTCTTAGGGTACAATAGGCAGCCCTTTAAAGGAAAGCCTCAAAGATTTGCCCTGTAAATTATAGTAGAACAAATGATCCTCTGCCTGTCTGAGCCTGTTGTTAGAGGGAGGTATGTGTGGCACTGTTTGTAAATGTGCCCTATGAGGGTAACTGCAGAGCTGAGCTTTCAATAGAAGAGCTCTTCATCTGGTTTTCTCAGTCATCTGCCAGTGGAGATTGGCGCTAAACTGGGGCACATCAGCTCCAGGCTGGCGCTGCGGATGGCAGTGGTCCATAACTGAAGGTGCAGTGGGCGTTCTTGTAGATGACCTGTTTTGGCTGGTTCCCAGGCAGAAGCCTTCCCTTCCTCACACAATGCTCCGTCTGTGAAAGAAGGCACTAGTGTAAGAGATAAGAATGAGAGGTGAAGTGCAAACTTCTTACATAGCCTCTTTTATCCCATGTAAATAATGATGGGGGTGGGGGGTGGGGAGGAGATAAGCGACTTCCCTTATGTAGAGTCTGGCTTTGGCTTACGTTTTTTTAGGATTATTGTACATTGCTCTCCCTTAGGCACTCTACATTCCAGCCAAATTAGCCTACTCTTCCCTGTAGACAAAATTGACATGACATTCCATCTCCTGTCTTTGTGAACTTGCAGATGGTCCCCTCCCTTCCCCTCTCCTCCAAATGCTTTTCCTCCATCCCACTGCCTCTTAGCATCCTGAGTTGTGTCCAGGGTTTAACTTAAGTGCCATCTCCTACATCAGTGATTTCCAGAGTGGGGGCCTATATATACTATGGGGTACATAGGATGATCAGTCAAGGTCCACAAAGAAAATAAAGCCTTGGTCTCCCTAATTCTGAGTACTGCCAGTCTCTTGAACAGGCTACTTCATAGGAGGCAGTAGCAGCCGATGGGCCTACTGGTCCCTATTCCCTCCCACACCTCCCTCTAAAGGTCGGGGTGCCTTCTAATGGGACAGTGGTGGTGGTAGCACTAGGCTGTGTTAACCTGGAAATTAAGGAAACAATCAATATAGGAGAAATAAGGTCTTTAATCAGGGCTCATGGTATCGCAAAGCTGGGAAGCTAGGAATACCCAAAGATGGGAACCAAGGACAGGGTTTTTATGGGGTAACAGAACAGAGGGAGCTATGAAACTGCCCTCAGGAAAAGTAAGTTTCTCATAGACAGAAATTATTTAATGTAAATGATCCTTTTACATAATAACCTAAAGTCCAGGAAGTAAGCTTGGCAGTCTTTGGGAGGGGATAGTTTGTTTGGGGGAAGGTCCATAAGTCCATCAAGAGTCTGGAAATTACAAAGACTGGTCAGCCCCAGGCAATTCATTTGTCTGGGAAAAAGGGGACTGGGTGGGGAATCAGTTCTCAGTACATTTTGTAGTTCTCAGCTGGGACCAGGACCAACAAAAGTCTGAGTTGAGACTGGGTGAAGGCAGCAGGGCTAAGGAGTCTGGGGTTGGGAAAGCCACAGAGTCTAACATGGGGTACATGGGGCTGCTACTGGGTTGTAATGCTACTGGGAGTAGTCAGGTCAGGGCACCTGGTCCAGTGGATGGTGGAAGGTGACAGTTGATCAGCAAGCCTTTAGTTAATATTCACCTTCTATGATGCACAGATAAAACTGAAGGAGTCCGTGCCTTCAGGAAGTTGACATTCTCTTGAAGGAGCCATCATGTACATATAGGTAACATACAAATAGATAAAAATGAATATAAGGTAATTTTGAGGGAAAGACAATAGTGCAGGGTGTGTGTGGGGGGGAAGGAGTCAGTTAAGACTTTATAGAAAAAGATGGGCTTGGGCCTGGGTCTTGGAGGAAACTATGTATTCTAAGAGTGAGGAGAAAGTCCATTTCAGGTATTGGGGAGAGCCAGTGAAAAGGTCTAGAAATTAGAGGTGGAGTGCCATGTATGAGGGACATGAAAAAGGTCACTTTTGCTTACCAGAGTATATGTAAAGAGGAGTATTAAGGCCATATTAAATGCCAAACACAAAGACAATATTAGAGAAACCGTTGAAGGAGAAATGAATGGGGAAATTATTCCAAAAGAGCATCTCTAACTGGGGTTGATATTGACATACTGAGAAAGAAGGAAAAAATGAAGGTGGAAAACTATGGAGGGGAACAAAGGTCGTTGTCCTGCTAAGGTCTGCAGGTGCCTTCAGCAAAATAGTTTCATTTTCCAATGGAAAAGAGTGGGATGCTGAAGCTTTATCTTACAAATGGACCTGAGACCTTCATGTCTACTGTGTGTCATTGGGTCCTTCAAGAAATGCCACTGAGAGAGGAAGCACGTGTGAGTTCGTGCTGAGACAGATTCACAATGGGTGATGTCATGAAGTAAGAAATGTGTTCAGTGCCACACAGTTGAAAAAGGAGGCAAAAACAAGACTGGACCTAATCTGAATAGACTCTTTGGTCTGAAGATTGCTCAGTCTCCAGTATTCTGTTACTTACGAAGATGCCAACAAAAACAAAGATATCACCTGGAGAGTGAATACATTGATGGAATACTTGAAAAACCCCAAGAAGTATATCCCTGGAGCAAAAATGATCTTTACAGGAATTAAGAGGGTGGAAAGGGCAAACCCGGCAGCATACCTCAAAGAGGCTATGAATAACAGTTGTCTGCTGCCTTATTTATTATAAAAAGGTGTCTCTCGTGATGAGATTTCTTTTCTTTTTCACGTGTAGCATAACTATCCTTTTTAAATTGTTTTGATCAGCTAGAGAATTTTGATCACAAATGGCTGTCTATAAACTTTGTTCAGCAGTCCTAATAAAGGAATTGTGTAGATTAGGTAACAATAAATGCCATTAATATTCTAGCTAAATGTGATTACTGAATTACTTCAGCCTATAGCCCTTCTGGAGGTCCTGTATTTGAATACAAAGAAAATGGAAGATACCCAGGAGTTGGGAATTCAAATGGATGGCAGTTGGGGGTTATTCTCTCTTGTGATTTCTGATTGTGGCATTACAACCAGCTGTGGACTGTTTGAATAAAGAAGGGGCTTTACTACTAGATGTGAGTGCTCTCATAAAAGAGAAAAATAAACCTCTAACAGGTCAGACGTTTTAGGACTCCAAATCCAAGAAAAGACAGTAAGGTGGCCACAAGAAAAATGTTCCTGTAAAGCTATGTTACTAAAGAAACAAGTTTGGAATCTGAGAAACCACTAAATATGTCCAAAAATATGACTTTTGAAGCCTGACTGGATGGCATGAAAGAAAAAAAAAAGCTCGAAGAAATCTAGTTACCTTGTTACTTATAGGTATGGATGAGTTTAAAGGGGGAGTTGCAGAACAAGGTGCAATACTCCAGGAAGAGCTATTTATGACACCCTAAATCAGTGTTGCAGCATAGTTATTGAAGTACATTGACTTCAGTTGGCATGATCAATTAAAGAGGTTCATCTGGATCGATCAAGCGATTGTGTTTTCTAGCCTCCAATTGCAATAGCCTGACTTCCTTAAGTGAGGGGAAGGTTGCTCTCCATACTCTGTGCCCCTCACTTGCCAATGGTGAGATCCACGCTCTGTCTAGCCTCTTGTGTTTGCTCACAGCAGCAGATCAGGTGCTGCTGATTAACAGAATGTGAAAAGAGCAAGGTATTCCTTTGTGCATTTATAAAATCTGTTATAAATGCTGTTAAGGATGTTTTTTAAATGAGAAATTAATTTTTTACTAATATTTAATATATGGGTTGACAACTAACACTCTCGTTTGTCCCATATGTCAGATGATAACATTGTCACCTGAGGTTTGTGAGGTATGGCTGAAGAAAGAGCAGTGATTCCTATTGTCAAGATGTATCACTGTATCACAAAGCGGTAAACCAAAATTCTCAAAAACAATAGGGCCTATTCATTGTTCTCACTAAAAAATTATTACTGATTATATTTTAGGACAGCAAAAAAGTTTTTGAACTATTAATAAATAAAATAATGCTTTAAAATATTTCATCTTTATATCTTTCAAATTTTATTTTTGCATATGCTTTATATATAGAATTAAATCTAAATATATAGTATATATGTGTGTAATATCCATATAATCATTATAATGTAATTATTAGTAGAGTAGTACATATGCAAAATTCCTAAATAAGTAAATATATCCACATTAGGGGTCTATAATTGAAAAAAGTTTTTACTCTAGGGATATAAGATCAAAAACATTTGGAGACAGCTGTCCTATGTGAGACTTCTCCTGATTTTCCCAGTTATTATGGCCATCTCCCTTAGAAATTACTGTGTTTACTCTGTATTTTGGTTTTGGTTATCAAATAAATTCATATTTTCCCCCTCCTATTGGCATCTAAGCTCCTCGAGGGACAGTTTTGTCTTGGCTTTGTATCCTATTAACATAGCATAACATCTGGTACACAGCAGGTGCTTAATAAATGCTTCTTGAACCATGAAGGCTTTTATAGCCCAGAATAATTTAAATGCCCAAGTTGGATGTGTTCTCTAATAGTAACAATTTACATCCCGCTTTGTAAAATATTGCAGTCCCACCTTTGCAAGTGAAGACCTGGGAAGGATCCTAAACAGTGTTTTATCAAATGTTCATTTTTATTAAAAGTTGAACCAGGGGGCAGCTAGGTGGCGCAGTTGATAAAGCACCGGCCCTGGATTCAGTAGGACCTGAGTTCAAATCTGACCTCAGACACTTGACACTCACTAGCTGTGTGACCCTGGGCAAGTCACTTAACCCTCATTGCCCTGCAAAACAAAAAAACAAAAAACAAAAAAAAGAAATTAAAAAAAAAAAGTTGAACCAGGGAGAGTTTGATGTGACAAAAGGGTGGGGTTGTTTTTGTTTTTGTTTTTGTTTTATTTGTATGTTTTGGTGCCTTCAGTTCAATTCTATCCCCACTCCTGAGAGAATGGAAACTGCAAGGATAACCCTTTTCAGCTTCCCATCCAACTTTTCCCTTTCTCATTTCATGTCTTCCCTCTTTCCCCTTCTTAAAAGCTCCAACTGGTATATTTATTATAGGATTTAGAGCTTGGAGAAACCCAAGACACCATTTAATCCAAACTCCTTATTTTCTAGATGAGGAAACCAAGCCCCAGAAATCAGATTGGCCATGGTCACACTGGATGCAAAGCCATTTTCTGGGTTGAGCAGGCCTTACAAGGAATTCACTTCATGTCCATACTTGATTTCTGGAATATTTGTCTAAGTTTATTTCCCCTAAACTGCCTCATGTATCTGTTTATTCCTTTATCTTTTGTTAAGTCTATATATTCCACTGACCAGAATAAGTATAGTAGAAACTTAATATATATTGGCTGAATTGGAGTTTATTTAATAACATTCTGCTCCTTAAGACAAGTGAATCACAGTGACGTTGATGACCAAATTGCTTTGCTATTCAGAGCACTGACTTATTTCATGCCATTTTCTTCATTTAGGAAGGATTAGTATCTCCCTCTGATCTTGACATCGTGATGTCAGATGGTCTCGGGATGCGATATGCCTTCATTGGACCCTTGGAAACGATGCATCTCAATGCAGAAGGTAACATTTAATTTGAACTAGAACTAAACAGAGGATTCCTTGCTGTGTGACATTTTTATATTTCAGTTGAATTGTTGTTGGACAGAAAACATCTCAACCAAGTAATTTTACTTGGTCTGGCTTTATGAAAATAACATCACCAAAAAACCCCCAAACCCAAACCAAACCCAAACCTACAAAAAAGTTAACATTTTGTTAACTAATCTTTTAGGCCCTGGAATAGCTCAATAGTTTTATTGTCTCTAGTTCTTAAAAAAAGTGAGATGATCACAGGAGAAATAAGTAAGCCTTTTTTGAAAGCTCATTCTTGATGGGACACAATCCTCGGGGCTCCCTTGCCCAGCTTTCATTGACACTGGCAGGTTAAGTCCTAAGTCCCAAGACCTCTCCTACTTTCAGGATTCAGACTCTTCTGCCTAGTACACAAATACCCACCAATTTGCTGCTTCTTAACAATTCTCCAATAAACTCAGTTCTTTAACATAAGCATTTGCTCAAATGGCATAGCAAAAATAGTAGTTAAAGTATTTCCCTCAACACCAAGAATACACTCTCCCCAAAGTATACTCAGAGTTCTAGAGTAGAAAAGGGGGCACAAAACTTAAAATTAAATGAGGCACATTTATGGGGCACACAAGTGGCCAAAGCAACTCACAACTCTTGGAATTCAGGGCTTCAGTGCCCTTTCTGTCTTCAGAAAATCCTCTTGATGTTTGCTGTGGGTGTGGCATGATGGACAAGGTCACTTTTCTGCTCATACATCTCTGATGGTTGAGCAGCTCAGCTGGATTTGCACCTTTTTAGGCATGGTGCTTCAGCTGGATAGACAATGTGCTGCTCAGCTGGGTCAATCAGGTCACCTGGGCTCCTCAACAGGCTGAGTAATATAGCTGCTAGATGAGATAGGCAGGTTGTTCAGCTCTTGGCACAGCATCTCTTCTGGATGGGTCAGTGCACCAGATGTCCTAATGTTGCCCTTTGATAGATAGCTGTTAGCTAGGGATACCCTTAGCTTGGGATCAGCAGAGACATCTTCCTTTTAACTCACTCAGAACTTCAACTCTGAGACTGTTTGTCATCTCCAGGCAAGAGATGGTTGGATCAACCATGCATGGTTCAGAAGCTGAGCAACTGAGCCAGTGGAAATCAGGTGGTTTATTTTTATATGGAGGGAACATAATATTGTTATAAAGTTAGACATTTGCTTTTTTTTTTTTTTGGTGGGGCAATGAGGGTTAAGTGACTTGCCCAGGGTCACACAGTTAGTAAGTGTCAAGTGTCTGAGGCTGGATTTGAACTCAGGTTCTCCTGAATCCAGGGCTGGTGCTCTATCCACTGTGCCACCCAGCTGCCCCCTAGACATTTGCTTTTAACAGATAAGGCTAAAGAGTATTCTTTCTCACAACTACCAACATATTAGGTCTAATGATAAAAAAGTTAGTGTCGAGGTCACTCCTCTGAATATGAGATGTTCTCTTGGAGACCCTGACTGTTTGTTTGATCTTGGGTTCTCAGCATTAGTTTCCCCCATTTCTAAAATGAAGATAACCCTATCTGTACTACCCATTTCACATGGTTGTGAAGAAAGTTCTGTGTAAGCCTTAAATCACCGTATAAACAAATTGAGCTACTTTAATTATTGTAACAGTCTAGGGAATTGGGGTTAGGGGAATATTGTCTTGAAATGTCATATGCTTAAATGATCATTTTTGGTACTTTCTATATCCCACACACATGGACATAAATAATTAATGAACCCCACTTAATCATTTAGAGGTGTAAGTAGAAATCCTTTGGCCTCACCGTACTTTCTTTTCTTCCCTCCCTCCCTCCCTCTGTCCCAAATCCACTGAACATCAGCTGTGTGTAAGGCATTGTGCTGGGTACTGAAAACAATCAAAAGCTATCCCAGGTACTCACAGAAATCAGCTGGGAAGAGGGCAATGAGGACAGATTCACCTTTCAAATAAATAGTCATAGAGGCCAGTGAAACCAGAAACTTGAGAAGTCAGTAATGTGCAACAGACAGGATGGAGGCCCACAATAATTTTTTTAAACAAGAGACATCTGATAAGAATATCTAGTTGGCTGAATATGACAGTGATATGGATTTCAACCTTATTACATTCCAGAAGGCCAGGGTTAGACATGTAAGATCTGACTTAGAATATATTGAAGGGCTAGTTGCCTCTCGTACAGAAATCAGGATCTATCAAGATTGGAGATTAGAATAGTTTTCTCTTTTTGTTTTTGTATTTTGTGATGTTATTTCTGTAAAGCCAATGCAGAAAAAGGTTTATCCAGACCTAATAAAATTACTTGGTTGAGATTTTTTTCCCTGTCCAAAAAAAATTCAACTGAAATATAACCCCCCCCACCCCCTGCATGTATTTGTTTCTTTTTGTATCTTATTTCCAAAATATAAGTGTGAGGAGATTTTTACACAGTTTTGTGCCTTATACACAGCTGGTATCAAATGAATTTGGAAGGCAAGAAAGGAAAGAGCAGTTATGCCACAGGATTTCTACTTATACCTCTAAATTATTATTTTAGATCCATTAATTGTTCATTTCTATTTATGCATGGTATGTGGACATGGGAAAGTATCAAAAGTTACTGTTTTTTTTTCAAATGACACATCAGGACACTATTCCCCTAACTCTAATTCCTCAAACAGGTTGCTATGATACTAGTAATTGTTCATGTTTATACGATGCTTTAAAGCTTGCACAGAATTTTCCTCCCAAAAGTTCTGTGAAATGGTTCATGCAAATATGATTAGCCTCTTTTTAGAGAAATTCCCTTACTTCCCCATAGATTTGATGTTTATAATTAAGAACTGCCCAATGGATGGGCTTAAGTCATTTATATGAAAGTATCCTTCATTTGAAATCAAGAGGCCACTTGATTGAGCCTTGGCCTTGGTCTTGGCCTTGCCCTTGCCCGAGTTAGGGCTTAGTTCATTTTCTGGCTGTCGGCAGTTCACCACATCTGAGAGGATTTAGGTGCTCTGAAAAAGAATTAGATCTTCTCACTTGGAGAACTGAGCTCTGGAGCCCTTTGCTTTTGATCTTCATCAGCACGCTTTGTGAACAGTGGTCTCTTAAAACCAGAAAGGTTCAGGGGCAGCTAGGTGGTGCAGTGGATAAAGCACCAGCCCTGTTTTCAGGAGGACTTGAGTTCAAATCTGGCCTCAGACACTTGACACTTACTAGCTGTATGACCCTGGGCAAGTCACTTAACCCTCATTGCCCTGCAAACAACAACAACAACCCCCCCCCCCCCAAACAAACAAACAAAACCCAGAAAGGTTCATTCAATTCAGTGAGCATCAGCCTTGGGAAATCCAGGTTGTTTTGGGATATCAGACTCCTTAATTTGTTATGTCAATGTAACTATTTCTGTCCAGAACCTTCATACTATGTACCTACAAATGCAATGGAATCGCAGGTTCCTCTGGGGTTTTTCAGTAAATCCTTATTTATAGTCTATGCTATTTTTCTTTGGGCCTATCACTTAATCCTGTTTGCCTCAGTTTCCTAATCTGTAAAATGAGCTGAGATGACTCAATAACAACAGCAACCCAAATTTGACACTTACTAGCTTTGAGATCCTGAAGAAGTCATTAAAGTCCCTGAGCCTCTATTTTCTTATATGGAAAATAGAGTTGATAATATTTGTGTTATCTGCCTTATTGGGTTGTAGAAAAGAAAACTGTAAAATAGTATATAAATATTAGCTATTATTATTATTTTATCACAGAATGTCAAATTTGGAAGGGATCCTGTTTATCAGTTGTTTTCAGTCATATCCAACTCTTCTTGGGGTTTTCTTGGCAAATATACTGGAATGTTTTGCCTTTTCCTTCTCCAGCTCATTTTTCAGATAAAGAAACTGAGGCAAACAGGGTTAAGTGACTTGCCCGGGGTCACACAGCTAGTAAGTGTTTGAGGCTATGTTTGAACTCAGAAAGATGAGTCTTCCTGACTTCAGCCTCAGCATTCTATCCGCTGCACAATGTAGAGGCCCAAAAGGGATCTTAGAGATCATTTAATCCAACTCCTCTTTGAATAAGTATTCCCTTTACAACATCCCTCATATGTAGTCACTGAGCATTCACTCCAAGACCCATGGTGAGAGGGAACTCCTTCCCTCCCAAGGTAGCCCATCTGCTTCTGGACAGTTGTCATTGTTAGAGTATTTTTCCTTCTAGCTGAAATCTCCCTAAGTGCACCTCATTGCATCTTTTACCCACTATTCATTCTTCTGGGACCAATCAGAACAGACTGAATCCCCTTTTCGCATGATAATCCTTTAGATTCTTTTTTTTTTTTTTTTTGGGTGGGGCAATGGGGGTTAAGTGACTTGCCCAGGGTCACACAGCTAGTAAGTGTCAAGTATCTGAGGCCGGATTTGAGTTCAGGTACTCCTGAATCCAGGGCCGGTGCTTTATCCACTACACCACCTAGCTGCCCCCATTCCTTTAGATTCTTGAAGGCAGTTGACAGCTATCCTGTCAGCCAGTCGATCAGCAAGCATTAAGCAATTACTGTGTACTCGGCATTGTGCCAGGTGCTGAGTCTTGTCTTCCTTAGGCTAAACACTCACAGTGCCTTTGATTGATCCTCCATTGCTCAGGGTGGAGGCTTCTCACCTTCCTCATTGCCCTCCTCTAGACAGCACTATTATTTGTCAATGTCCTTTTTTAAAAAGAGGCTGTTGAACTGAACATAGTATTTCAACTATGGTCTGACAAAGACAGAATACAGGAAAACTGTCACCTCCTGTCCCCTGGACACTGACTCTCTTATTATGGCTTAAGACTTTCTTGGTCATGATGAAGAAGGTTTAGCTTACAACTTATGTATGTAAGTATGTACATGTATGTGTATATAGAAACACAAATATGTACATATACATATACATGTTCTTTATTATTATCAACCTGATAAGCATAAATAAACATGAACATTTCAATATACAAAGACCAGAAAAAGGGGCTGGTCTATGAAGCTGTGACTATCATATACATCTTGTCTGTCTGTCTATCCATCCATAAACACATATACATATGTAATGTATATTATGTTTAACATGGCAATTCCACCACTGCCCTGCTCAGCTGCATTTACTTCTGAAATTCCTTCTTCCCTTTCCTGGGTTTTTAAAATGTTTCATTGATGCTCTTTTCTTTTGGCATCACTATTACTACTCCCCTCTTTCCCCCATCTCCCTTTCCCCAAGAAAAATCCTCCCTTGTAGCAAATAAGTTTAGTCAACAAAATATACACATATTGACCCCTTCTAAAACTGTACGTCTCATTCTGCATGTCTAGAAGTGGGAGGAAAAAATGCTACATCATCACCAATCTTTTGGAGTTGTGATTAGTCATTACATTGATCAGAGCTCTTAAGTGTTTCAAAGTGGTTTTCCTTTACAATGCTTTAGTCGTTGTATAGATTTTCTCCTAGCTCTGTTCACTCCACTCTGCAGTATTTTACATAAATCTTCCTAGGTTTCTCTAAATCTGTCAACTCATATATGAGAGATAATAAACATATAAAGTGCCTGCCTTAGTCACTAGCTCCTAAAACAAGTTGTAGAATGTGAACATAGTGGAATATTGCTGCACTGTAAGAAACAATGACTAGAGAGACTTCAGAGAAGCATGGAAAGACAGGTGAATTAATGAAGTGTGAATTGAGCAGACCCTGGAGAACATTAGAAGCAATAAGTTCAATAATGTAAATAGATAGAACAACAACATCAATAACAAAATGGAACTCTACTATGGAAACTTGGCCCTAAAGAGGAGAAGAGAACATCTATCTTCTTCCCTTCTTTGCAGAGATGAGGGACTAGGGTTTTGAATACTGTATATTGTCAGATTCAGCTGATGTGTTTCTTTGTTAGTTTCTCTGAACCTTTCCCCTTTCTTAATCTTTGTTCAAGTGGGTAAGGGAGCAGGGAGGGAGATATCTGGGAATGAAGGTGAAGTGAAAATAAATGGTATTAGTTCAAATTAAAACAAATAAAAAATAATGAATTAAGGGAAAGATTTAGAGTCTTGACTGATGAATAGAATCTTCATGTCTATTGAATCTATCTCTTAAAAATTAATTGTAGGGGGAAGCTAGGTGGTGCAGTGGATAGAGTACCAGCCCTGGAGTCAGGAGTACCTGAGTTCAAATCTGGCCTTGGACACTTAACACTTACTAGCTGTGTGACCCTGGGCAAGTCACTTAACCCCAATTGCCTCACTAAAAAAAAGAGAGAAAGAAAAGAAAAGAAAATTAATTGTATTTCCTTTATTATGAACTTAGGAAAGATCAACCTATATGAACATTTCGGTATGCAGAGAAGAATATAAAAAGAAGATTGTACATAAAACTGAACTATTCTATTAATTTTAATGACTTAAATTTTTAAGTGATAACAATAAAGTTGCTAGATGGTAATAAAATATTATTTGTTGTACTTGAATATAAATAGTAATAATAAATCATAAAGATGGAGTAGACTTTGGTAGTGGCAGAGCAGTACAGCACCAAAAAGGTCCTGGTTTAGAATCTTAATTTTGCCACTTAACACCTGGGTGAACCTTGGGCAAGTGACTCTTGGTCATAGTTTCTTTTCCTATAAAAATGAAGAGGGTTGGACTAGATAAGGATGATTCCAAGTCTAATTCTGTGATCCAATAATACTTTGCATGTTCTTCATTCTGAACAACCAAGAAAGTCTTTTAAAGGTACAATCTGTTAGAACTCATTCCTCAGTATTAGCTTAATTATCAGCACTAGCTGTTATGTTGTGTCTGACTATTTGTGACCTCATTTTTTTTTTTTGGCAAAGATACTGGAATTGTTTGCCATTTCCTTCAGTTCAGTCTTACAGATGAAGAAACTGAGGCAAAGAGGGTTAAGTGAGTTACCCAGGGTCACACAGCTAGTAAGTGTCTGAGGTCAGACTCAGAAAAATGAATCTTCATGACTTCAGGCCGGGCACTGTATCTTAGGGGAAATCCTTAAAGATTCTAAGACCTTCTTAACATTCACAGAGGGTACAGTGAAGATGGATTCCTTAGCAACTTATCAAAAAACAGTGTCAGTTGACTCATTTCATAAAAGACAAAGTTATTCGCCAGGTATTTCTTTTTTTCTTCTTCTTCTTTTTTTTTTTTGTGGGTGACTTGCCCAGGGTCACACAGCTAGTAAGTGTCATCAAGTGTCTGAGGTCGGATTTGAACTCGGGTCCTCCTGAATTCAGGACTGGTGCTTTATGCACTGTACCTATCTTTATGCTGCCCCTATCAGGTATTTCTTGAACCCACATAGTGGGAAATGTTCACATAATGGAGAATTTAAAGGTAGAAATTGAAGGAAAATATAACTTGTAGTGTATAGTAAGTAAAAGGTTTCATTGTTTTTAGTTCTATTTTAAAGTAACAGTTAAATGTGGGGGTTTTTTAAATTTTAAAAATCAGTCAAATTAGTTGTTCCATTTTTATCCCATTCAGAATATTTGTTAAAACAAACCTCTGGGGAATTTAGAGGAACCATCCTGGCACCCTAAGGACATCATCATGTTTAACAGGGATCATAAACTTTAGAACTAGAAGGAACTTGGAGATCATCTAATACAATCACCTCCTTTTACCGAGATGAGAAAACAGGTCCATCTAGAAAAGGGACGTGACTTTCCTTAGGACACTAAAGCAGAGCGGGTTTGAAACTAGGCCTTGTGTCATTTCAGATCCGGTGCTCATGATGCAGTACTGATTTGGGGCAGGTGAGGACATGCACAGGGGGAAGGTGGTATAGGAATAGGCTCTAGCAGAATGATAACCTCTCCCTGAGGGAGGAGGAGCGGTTCTTCTGCATCCTCTCTTCTGGATGCTGGTTCAGGTTAGTGTGTTAATAACTATGTATGACTGTGGAGCCAGCTCCAGTGAGCCTGTGCCCCTCTTCACAAATAATGACTTTAGATACTTCCTGGTTCTTTTATTCTTGGGAATCAACCATAACCAGCTTGGGTTTCCTGTAGTGCTTATTTGGCAAATGCTATCCCCTTACTTATTTCTCTTCAAAAGGCATTAAGAAAGGCTTCTTTTTCTGGAATAAGCGAAAATCTAAAGGTAACATCATTCATTAAGTTTAAAGAGAACTTTTCAGTCTAAAGAGTCCAAATCTGGCCTCAGACACTTATTAGCTGTGTGACCCTGGGCAAGTCATTTAATCATGTTTGCTTCAGTTTCTCATCTCTAAAATGAGCCCGAGGAGGAAATGGAAGGAAAACCTCTACAGGAGCTTTGCCAAGAAAACTCCAAATGGGGCACAAAGAATTGAACATGATTAAAAAAAATGACAACAACAAGAGGAAGAAAAACTTGGTTATTTTCCAAGTTCCAGTGCTGTTGAGGTCACTTATAATAGATACATAGAATGAAAAACAAGTTTAAAAAGATTTAACCACTTGAAGAACTTAGAAGAAATTGAGAAATTTCAAATCAGGGTCTCTGGGTTCAAATCCAGGTTCTGCTATTTACTAGTTGTAGGACCTTAAGCAGTTCACTGAACCTGAGCCTCAGTTCCTTATCTATAAAATAATGGGAAGCTGTGCTGCATTAAGATCCCTTCCATTTCCAAATCCTACAGTTCTATTTTATTTGGCTTTTACATTTTTTTTGTTTGTTTTTTTGGGGGGGGCAATGAGGGTTAAGTGACTTGCCCAGGGTCACACAGCTGGTAAGTGTCAAGTGTCTGAGGAAGGATTTGAACTCAGGTCCTCCTGAATCCAGGGCCGGTGCTTTATCCACTGTGCCACCTAGCTGCCCTGGCTTTCACATTTAAAAGAATTTTTCAAAGTGGGGAAATAATGTTTTAGCATAAGGAAATATAAGAAAAATGTTCTGGAGGCAAAGTGAAATGAAACAGTGAATTTAGGATCAAGTCCTGTGAGATGGAGCAAATGTGAACTGAGCACTGAAGGAGATGGTTTTCTATTTTCTTAAAAAAAGTAGAGCCTCAGAGCCCTTGGACCGATTCAGTTTAATTGTAAATGACTTATTCTATTATTTTTGAGGGGTGGGTGATCACTGGAATGAGGTTTTCTGGTATCACATCCTTCCCTTTTTCTTCTTTATAGCCACCTCACTGAGTGCTGAGTTAAAAGCACACATTGTTGAGTTTTTATGGTTTCAAACACACTGGAAATGGGCCAAAGGTGTAGTAGCAGCAGCAGGAGGAAGAGGAGGAAGAATACCTCCATGCACAGAACATTCTGTCAGGATTTGGGAACTTCAATTTCTTTCTTTAAAAGAAAAAAAAAGGAAACCCAGAATCTCCCTCTGACTGGGTTGGGTTTCCAAGCAAACTCTCTTACCCAGCTCAACTTCACCTTCCTCCTTCCTCCTAGAAAGTGAGTAGAATAACAACTGTAACTGCCTCCCGGGGAGGCACAGACAATGGAATGCGAGCAAGGAACTCCTGAGGACAGACAGAGCGTGTCAGGACGATCGTGTTGTACTCACAACAGGGGGAGTAGGGTGACTTTTCTGGCAGGTCAGGATTCTGAGCAATGATCTTTGTTTCAATGACACATACACACAGATTAGTAGAGTAGAAAGAGTGATGGGTTTAGAAAGACCTTTGGGAAGGGCACAGGTTTAGATGTGTTACCTGGTGAACTTGGTTATAAACACAGTGTAAAAGGAGGGAAATGGATTAGAAAAGGCCAGCTCTGACGTCCTATAATTCATATACACAAATACAAAAATAAAAAAATACAGTCCTTGTCCTCAAAGACCTTCTGATCTAATGGGGGAAGATATCACATAAAAGGAAGTTGAAGGGGTTTGGGGAAGGTGATGAAGTGTGAGCACCAAAGCTAACTAGATCTAGCACAATGATGAGGTTTCCTAATTATGAGCTCCCCAGAGCATGGCAGAGAAGTTGGAGGAGTCCAAAAGTAGTGCAGTCAGGTGGGGAATGAGGATCTGCCCTGAGCTCTTCCTTAAATAGAGTATGGGGTGGGGGGAGGGTGTCCAAATCTGTGGTTTCATCAGTGGGAGGAATTTCTAGTGTGGAAACTTAAAACTTTAGAAGGTTGCCTAGACACAGAAATATGCCCAGGCTCCCAGACAGTGTGTATCAAAGGCAAAACTTAAACCCAGGTCTCCATGATCCCGAGGCCAGCTCTCTTATCCACTATGGCATGCCGCTTCTCATCATAGAAGTATCTAGGAGCAGCTAGGTGGCTCAGTGGATAAAGCACTGGCCCTGGATTCAGGAGGACCTGAGTTCAAATGTGGCCTCAGACACTTGAAACTTACTAGCTGTGTGACCCTGGGCAAGTCACTTAACCCTCACTGCCCCACAAAACAAACAACAATAACAACAAAGTATTATCTGTAATTCAAAATTTATTACTGGGAAAGCCCCATCTCTGAATTTCCCCAACCTCTTCTTGGGTTAGAGAGGGTTATATAGAATAACGTTCCTGAACAATTGTAAACTTGGCTATCAGAAGTTCTTGTACCAGGTGCTTTATAGTGCCTACTTTCTTCATTCCCTAGTAGAGTTATTTTCTTTTTCAAACCTACCACATTGGGCATTTAGGGAGGATTGGATTTAGGGAGAAAGGTGGGAGACACCTGTGTAGCTGGGAGACTTGGCAGGGACCAAGGCCAGTGAAGACACAATAGTTGCTATGCCAAAAGATCTTGTTAGAGGAGAAAAAAGACTTTGGAGAGTAGTAGAGGGTTCTGGTGAAAGAGCTGTCCTCTCTTCTTATCTGGGACAATCGATTGAATTTGCACTAATAAAGTCCCAGTGTAATCTCATCTTTGTTTACCTTCCTTATACCTCTCTAAGGTACATTTCTAAGGAGCCAGTCCCATGATCTACCTTCGGGTTTTTGTGGCTGGTACCTTCCTTTATGGGTTACTTACTGGTCATGATAAAGTGTTGGACTTGAGTCACATAAGTACCCCCCCCCCCCATATCATGACCTGAATTCACAAAAGGAAAAAAAAAAGCTTGTAATCTTCCTCATTCTAGCCCAGCCCCTGCTGATCTTAATGAGGAGAGGCCAGATCTGACCTCCCTTCAAAGTCAAGCCTATTAATTTTTTATAAAGAGGTTTTCACGATTGGGGACCTTCACTATTAGGTGATATTTATATTACTGATATACTGAATCCTGTCTCATTCTTTCAGGAATGTCAAACTATTGTGACCGATATCGTGAAGGCATAAAGCGTGTCTTAAAATCTTTTGGGCCAATTCCAGACTTTTCTGGAGCAGCTTTAGAGAATGTTGACAAGGTACGTATTCTGGTGTGGAAATTCCCTCCATCAATTCAGATCGGCCCTCATCTGCAACTTTAGACATTTGAAGCCCTCTCACATCTTATCCTCCTGCTTTTTCCCTCTACTATACTGGCTTTATACAGAATTCTGGTGTAATCTTTGCCTTCTTCACTGGCTCTAGAAGGTCCTTATTGGCTCCTGTTCAGGCTTTTTTAGGGATAATGAGCACACGGGTCTATCAAAGTGTTGTGGGCCGAAAGTACCCCACCCCTCACTCAACTCCTCTAGCCACCACCAGTGGGGGAATGGTCCTCCCTCACTAAAGGAACTTTCCACAGGCAGATGGTCACTCCCATCAGTCCCCTATAAAAGTACCTACCAGCCTTCTGCTCGAGGAGATTGGTACCTCAGAGCCACATGCTTTGTTCCATACCTATCTCCCCATGAGAAGGCCAAGGATATCTTTCATGGTTTCCCTTCCTTCCCCCCTTCCCTTCCCTTGCCCCTAAATAAACTACCATCTTATTTTAACTGCTTTTGTGTGCAAGAGGGTATAATTCTTTAAAGAGGAATTCCTAAGAACCCCTACCACTAACACCTAATCCGGACCCCATTTTCCCCCATAACAAAAGCCACCAGGACCCATGAGAGATCATTCAAGAGCTCAAAAGCAGCATTAGCAGTGAACACCCAGCTCACTTGGCAGTTCATGAACTTGTAGAGATCACATCCTCTCAGTAACTGGGGTGCCCCATACAAAGATTACCATTCCCATCTCTTGTATTGCCTGGGAAATGAAAAAATCATGGTTCATGTGAAGGGGAACCCAGAGAATAGATCCACCATCTGCCCTTGAGCAAAATCACCAAATCTCCCTTTTCCTTTATCACAGGCTATGTGTGCCCGCACTCCTGCTGATCCAGCACACCTAGAAGCCAGGAGGCAATGGCGAGATGAATGCCTCATGAAGCTTGCCAAGCTGAAAAGCCAAATGAAGGCTGAGTGAAGTTTCCCATAATAACACTGCTGTCATGCCTCATGTGGCAAGCACTTAATGGGATGTAATCATAGAAATGTCGAATCTGATTGCTTTAAACCAATGAAAACCCTCAGTCCCCTTTAGCACCAGAGAAGACTCCTTCCCATTTAGCACCAGAATTCAGTACTTGATTTGATAAGCTTTGGCAAACACCACATGGGGCCAACAAAGAATGAATGCACATTTGGTGTTCTCAGAAACATGGACCTGGAGAGGTGTGTGTTTCCAGGAGCACCAAACCATCCAAGAAACCCCTGGGTTGTTTGTCTTGGCACTAGAGACAACAAGGAGTCCATGAGGCAATCACTGGTGATTGCCTAAAACAAAAACAATCGTTGATGAGATTCATATTCCTTTTGTTTTTATTATGATTGTTTATAGTAGCATTACATAGGATTCTCTTGTAGCTCCATGATTTATATTGCAATGTTTTTGTGTCAAATCATTTATTCTTAAATATGCCATATAATCATTGCTAATCACTGCGTGTGACTATCTATGCATTTACTTTGTAAGAGTTATTCTTAATAAACATTTCTGATTTCCATAAAGTAGTTAACTTCTCAATGATCTTACTCAGTGGGAAGTCAGTAGATGGCCTGTGCTGGGTGGTGGTATTTTAATAGAAATGCCTCCATCTGGAGAGGACCAGCATGGCCTAGGGGATAAAGAATCAGTCTAAGAGTCAGGAAGATCTGAGTTCAAATCCCACCTCTGACATATATTGTCTGCATAGCCATGGGCAAGCCTCGAAAACTCTGAATTTGCACAGTGGTTGCCAATCTTCAGAGGAGGAGGTAATTTCCTCAATTGGTATTCCCCATGGGAATGAAATTAAGGGTCCACAACAACAACAACAACAACAGCAAAAATTGGGGTGGGGACTAATTTATCTGTTATTGTTGCCTGTTATGACAAATAGTACAGTGCATGGAGTCAAGAGAGAAACTTTTTTTTTGGGGGGGGGGCAAGGCCATGAGGGTTAAGTAACTTGCCCAGGGTCACACAGCTAGTAAGTGTCAAGTATCTGAGGCAGGATTTGAACTCAGGCCCTCCTGAATTCAGGGCTGGTGCTATATCCACTGTGCCAACTAGCTGCCCCTACAAACACAATTGACTGAGAACTGACTGATCTCCATCTAGTTTTGTTCCCAGGCCAATGAATCACCTGGAGCTGACCCAATACTGTATTCTGTCTTCCGATTGATTTGTAAAAATCTCCCCCCAAACTGTCGGTTTTCCTGAGATTCCCAAGGTTTCTTCCTGATATTCAGCTTGTTGTGCAAACAAATCTGTCTGGAACTGTGAGAAACTTACTCTTCCCAAAGGCAATCTTGTTGGTCTCTCTGTTCTTGTATCCCATATAAACCCTGTCTCCAGTTGCCATCTTTCGGTATTCTTAGCATCTGCTATGCAATACCTTGAGTTATAACTCCTCTTGCCCCTATTAAAAAACCTTAATTTTATTATATTGATTGTTTTCATTAATTTTCAAGTTAACAGAACCCCTTCTTTAGGCTTTTAAAGTTCTCAGACCTCTCAGCTTGGTTTGTATTTGTAGGAACATCCCACATAGTTTTTTTGTTTTTTGTCTGTGTTGGTGTTTGTTTGTTTTAAGATCTGAAAACAAAAGATCCCTGCTGAAATGCTTTGTTTTTCTTTCTCTAAAAAAGCCTGTTTGGCTGACATCTGCATATGGATTATAAATGAGAAAGTTTTCTATTCCCTGATATGGAAGATTTCAACTATTCCAAGATAAAAGGGAAATGACTTTGTGTGGTTAATAAAACATTATATACATTATCTCATTTGATCTTCACAGCTTACATGTGAGGTGTAGGTAGTGTAATTACCTATTAGTATTGCCATTTTGCAGATGAAGAATGCTCCTATTTTCAGAAGACAGTGCAATAATTGAATTGAATTGATCTACACTATAAAGCCTCTTTAGTGAAATCCATAGCAGTGTGAAAGAGGCTGATCTGATTATGCACAACTGGAAAACATATATATATATTATATATATAAATAAAGTGTATTGCCCTGTCTTGCAGCTAGATAGGAAGCCAACCCAATTAATCCATCACTACATACATTTGCATGGCTTGAAGTTAGAGGTGGTCCATCAGTACACATTTCTTGGATAGACAGGTGCTAAAAGCAATAAAGCCGGTGCCAGAGGTAAAGAGGAGGCTGAGTTGGATTATCTTCAGGAAACTGTGCTTTGCCTTTAATCACCATAAGTTTAAAACTGAAACAAAGGTGCATCTTTTTAACACCAGTAATTTTTCTATATGGTGCATGGCAGCCAGTAATAAAATACCACAACCTCAAAAAAATCAAAGTTATGGGTCATCCAATGGGCAATTCATGATAGGCGTGAGTAGGCGACGTTGTTGTTGAGCCTTGTCCAACTCTTTGTGACCCCATTTGGGGTTTTCTTAGCAAAGATACTGGAGTGGTTTGCCATTTTTTTCTCCAGCTCATTTTACAGATGAAGAACTGAGGCAAATAGGGTTAAGTGTCCTGCCCAGGATCACACAGCTAGTAAATGTCTGAAGCCAAATTTGAACTCAGGAAGATGAGCACTCTATCCACTGTGCTACCTAGCTGCCCTTGCAGAATTATGCAGAATAAAGACTAATAATAAAGAATTATAATAAGAATAAGAATAATAAAGAATAAGACTAGCTGACATTTATGTAGTACCTGACACAGGCTTAAGATAACTCAGAACTTTCTCCTTTGAGAAGCAAAACCAAAGGCGACCAGATAACAGGACAGACATATCGAGAAATTAAGGGACTGTCTTTTTTTTTTTTAATTAAGGGACTACTAAAGTTTAGTTTGTACAACTAGATATTCTGAGTTGTTTTTTTTGTTGTTGTTGTTGTTTTTTTGGTGAGGCAATTGGGGTTAAGTGACTTGCCTAGGGTCACATAGCTAGTAAGTGTTAAGTGTCTGAGGCTGGATTTGAACTCAGGTCCTCCTGACTCCAGGGCCAGTGCTCTATCCATTGCGCCACCTAGCTGCCCCTGTCCAACTAGATATCAAGACAGACACACCTAAGAAGTAAGAAGGATAAACTATAGCAGGAAAGTCAATTAGGTATGGCTACCAGAGCCAGGAGACAGAGATAACATCCAAGGTCAGAACCATCATTCCTAAAAAATACCCCCCCCCCTCAGGAATATGACAAGCATCCAAATTTTCCCCACCCCACCTCCAAAAGGAACTTTCTGTTTTCAGGTGGTCACCTCTATCCTCTATAAAAGTTTTGCCTTTGTAACGATCGGAATAACGCCACCTGCTGGAGACTTACTGTAGAAGAGTTCCGCCCATGAAGCGAAGGTCTTTGAGGGCAAGACCAGGAGTCTTTTCTTTGGCGTCAGGAAGTGACGCGGGCTAGTGGAAGGAGGAAGGAAGAGACTGAGGCTCTTTTCCTGAGGACGCTGGTAGAGAGGGAAGCTAGAAATGTGCTCTTCCTTTAATAGATAGGAATCTAGGCCTTTTCTTCTCTCTTTACCAAACTCTTATTCTCCTTAATAAATGCTTAAAAGTCTAACTCGTGCTAAAGCTTATAATTTATTGGCTACCACTCATTAGATATTTTATACAGTTTAGCTAGAATTTTAGCCCTTAACACCTTCCTTCTGTTCTGGGAGGAGAATGTTTGAGCCCTCCCCAGGAATAAAGTCTTTGTGACCCCTCACTCTCCCTAGTGCCGAATTAAAGACCATTTTCATTCTAATTGGATTGTGTGTGAGAGAGTAATTCTTCACAGAGGAATACCTAAGGACCCCCTTCACTTTTCCAGTGACAGTACCTTAGAATTTTCAGTGTTTTAAATAAGGATATTATTCTCTCACTTGAGCCTCATCATGACCCCCATGAGACAAGAAATACCATTATTATTCCTGATATGGGTCTGGCCTAACTCAGAGGTTTTCTCCTTGAGAAGTTCAACTGAAGCATAGACACACCTAAGAAATAGGGGGAGATAAGCAGAGCAAAGAGATAAGGGGATAAAGAAATAAAGATAAAGAAATAGGGGGAGATAAGCAGACAAAGATAGCTCCAGAAGTCAAGACCACCACCCCTGATTCAAGCTTTCCCCACCTCCAAAGGGAACTTTCCATAATCAGATGGTCACCCCATCCATCCTCCCACCTTCCATCCTCTATAAAGGCTTTGGCCTCCCTTCCTTTGAGGAGAAAGATGTCTCTAAGATATCTCCTCCCCTCAAGGGGAAGTCTTTGACTTTCCTCTTGGTCACTTTCTCTAAGCCTCCAAATAAAAGACTATTTTATTCTAATTGGATTGTGCGAGTGAGTTGTAATTTGTTAAAGAGGAATACCTAAGGACCCCCACCACCTATTTCCCATGACATCCCCATTAAAATGTTCTGTAAACAGAACAGGAAACGGAGGTAAAGAAAAGTGAAATCACTTTCATAGAAGATCACACAGTAAATACTGGGCAGGAAATAAAGTGACTAAATGTCTATACCCTTTGGCCCAGAGAATCCACTGGCCTTGGAGTTTTATATCTCAAAGAAGCCACTGGGAAGAAAATCCCCCTACATACCAAATATTTGTAGCAGCACTTTTTGTGTTAGCAAAGAATTAAAAACAAAATAACTACCCATTGCTTGGGGAGTGACTAAAAAAATTATGGTATATGAATGTAATGCAATATTATTGAGCTATAAGAAATTATAAATGTAATGAAATATAGGAAAGCATAGAAAGTACATGAATTAATACAAAAGGAAGTGAGCAGAACCAAGAAAACAATACATACAATGACTACAACAATGTAAATGCAAAGAAAAAACCATTTCCACCACTACCATCCCTATATCAACAGGGAACAAAGAAAGGGCAAGAACAAGCAGGACTTGAAAAAAAAAGATGACAAGATACACCCCATCCCCTTGCAGAAGTAGGAGGTCCTCAAGTTTTGCATATTGCACATATTCTCAGACTTTTCAGTGTATTGACCAGTTATGCTGATTTGTTTTTCTTCTTTTTTCTTTTTTTTCTTTTAAAATATTATTTGTTATATGGATAGGTCTCTGGGAAAGGGAGAAGGAATATTAAACAACAACAAAACATGGCAATGTTAAAAAAAAACAACACCAAAAACCCAAGACATCAGTACAAACTTGTTAAAAAACAAACAGGGAGAGAACTCGAACTCAAGCTCTTCTGAATTTCAAATCCACACTCTTTTTTGGGGGGGTGAAGCAATTGGGGTTAAGTGACTTGCCCAGGGTCACACAGCTAGTTAAGTGTTAAGTGTCTGAGTCCGAACTTGAACTCAGGTCCTCCTGACTCCAGGGCCGGTGCTCTATCCACTGCTTCACCTAGCTGCCCCCACACTCTTATCTGTTACACCCCATTGCATCTTGGGGGGGTGCCATTAGAAAGATGTATGACTGAAAAGGAAGTAAGAGAAAGTGAAGAATAATTGATAGCTTGTGTATTCTTCTCACACAGTGTCAAAACTTTTAGAGGAAGGACTCTTCTTCAAGTCCCTGTTTATCCTGTATTTATCTCGTTTGTATGTAGCTCATTTCCTATTGTTTCCTTCTTTAGAATGGGAGTTCCTTCAGGACAGGGATTGTCTTTTGCCTTTCTTTCTAACTCCAGCATTTAGCACATTGCCTGAAACAAAGCAGATGCTTAATAAATCCTTGCTGACTTCTGACTGAGTCCAGCACGCTAGGTTAACCCCCTGTAAAAACAATTATGGAGGGCAGGAGGGAATGGACAAGAGTAGCATGGGATGAGAAGGTGTGGATGGGGTGCAGTCTGCATCAATGGAAGGAATATCTTCTCCCTCAGGGAGGCTGCTGATCCATTCATGGAAGCATTGAAGAAGTAATGTATATTTTGGAAGTGTTGCTGATGGACACTAAATTGGGCCCAGAACAGGAAAAGCGGGTCAGGCCAAATCACATATGGGGAATTGTGAAGTGCTTTATATATAATCCCACTAGAATTCTGGTAGAAGGGAACCTCAGAAGCTCTCCAGTCTGGCCCCTAACTAATCAGGAATGGTCCCCCAGCCTTTATTTGAAGGTCTTCAATGAAGGGAAACATAGGTTACCCCTCTCAGGTAGCTTATTCCATATTTATGTAACTCTGGTTGTTAGGACATTTTTTTCTTCCATCAAACCTAGATCTGCCTCTTTGCAACTTTAATCTATTGCTCCCCAGCTCTGCCCCCTGGGACTGAGCATAATTTGTCTAACTCCTCTCTACCACCTTTCATTTTAATGCCAATATTCTCCAGGTAGTGCTATGTGGCTCCTAATCATGGAATTTTGCTATCTCAGAAGAATTTAAATTGGAAATAGCCCAAAGAGAAATGAGAAGATGATATGTATAAGCAGGCTGTAGCATGTTACCAATAATAACTTGTGTGCTAGAAGTTGTCTAAATGGCATTATAGTAGATTTGTATTATCAGAGAAGAAAGTTGGCTAATTATGCATGTAACCTTTTCTGCCATATGTGCTGTTATGAAAGCTCGATACTTAGGAAGTTACTTTTTACTAGTCAGGCCAACTTTCCAGAATCCCCCAGGTCTTAGAGATCTCGGACTTGGCCTGGGACATACTGTCTAGAGTATCCAGGTGGCTTTGAGCTGGACTGGCTTTCTGGGTTGCAGGAGAGGGCTGAGGAGAAGCCATGTTGGACTAGACAAAGGGGTAGAAAAGATCTCTATCCAGGACCAAGCAAATGTGGAAAGCTGAAGTAGAGTGTGAAGGCCTGACTATCCAAGAGATTCTGGAAATCTGCTTAGACAGAAAATCACTAAGTGTTTAGTTTTTATGGCAACAATTATGTGTATGACAAGACAGATTGCATATAAGGAATGGAAGAGAACAGATGGATGGTCCATTGGTACACAGGTACTCTTCAGTGTGGATTATTTACAAGAACACATGCACAAGAATTAAACATGACAAGAAGTTGTGGAGGGACTGAGATTTACTTCAGTAGAGGGAACATCCACACTGGTGGAATCACATTTTGCCCAAAGCTGTGGTGCCAAACTCCAATAGAAACAGAGATGACTAAATTGGAAACCACTAAGAAAATGCAGAAATATTCCTACAGACTGCATATTGACTTAGTTTTAAAACTCAATGCTATCTATGTTTTATTGGATTTTTATTTATTTTGCAAAATATTTCCCAATTACATTTTAATCTGGTCCTGGCACTCAGGAAGAGTGTTGTGGTCATCAGGTCATATGTTTGACACCTCTGCACCAGAGCAACCTTGCAGATAAAGATACTGAAGTGAAAAGAAGTTTGTATGCTTCATTTTTGGTTGTTAATTCTATAATGCATTTCTTTCATCCATCCCTTTCTTTCTACTCACAGTCCATAAAGCCTAGTGAAGGTCCTCATCACCTTTTTCTCCTGGGTGAGCTTCCTGATTGGCCTCCCTTCATCTTGCCTCTTCCTTCTTGAATCTTTCTTCCCCATAGTTGCAAAATTTATATTCCTAAACTGCATATGTTACTGTGCCACTCTTCTGCTCCAGAAGCATCAGTGTCTCCTTATTGACTCAAGAATGGAATAAAAACGCCTCTGGGCTTTGAAGCCCTTAACGACTTGGCTCCAACCTGTCTCTCCAAGCTGATTACCCATTACTGTCATCATGTATTCTTCATTCCAGCCAAACCTGTTGAATATATCCATCTTCGGTCTCCATGCCTTTGCACATGTCTGGAATGCTTTCTCTACTCACGTCTGTCTCTGTGAATCCTCACTCCCCTTCAGGACTCAGCTGAAGTATCACATCCTACCCACTCTAGCTTCTGGCTTCTTATAACTTTGTCTTCCACTTATCCCTTCTAGCTTGTGCCCCCATGGCCACCATGTTGTTGTTGTTCAGTTGTATCTGACTCTACGTGACCCTGTAGACCATAGCATGTTTTATGGCATTATTTGGAGGTTTTTTTAGAGTGATCATGTGGGGAGCTCCAAGAAGTTATTACCTTTCCTCCGCCACCTTGGCTTTGCCCCATAGTATGCTCCATGCATAGTACGTTAATACTGTTCATGGGGTTTTCTTGGCAAAGATACTGGAGTGGGTTTCCATTTTCTTCTCTGGTTGATTAAGGCAAACAGAATAAGTCATACAGCTAGCAAATGTCTAAGGCCAGATTTGAACTCAATTCTTCCTTACTATAGGCCTGGCACTCTAACCACTGAGCCACCTGGTATGCCCATCAGAGTGCTCCTCAAAAGTGGCTCCAGGTTCCTTGGGTGCTGCAGCAACCCAGTATGAACAGGAAAGGGTTCTCATGTTACTGTGAATTGCATTTGGGGGAACACAGCTGAAAACAAAAGGAACTGCCCTTTAATTTTAAATGTGATCTGTCAAAGTAGTCACCGAACTGGATGTTCAAATAAAGGCCAAGCAACTCAGATGTGTGACTTGAGGTGAAGAGAAGGAGTCCTTTGGTGCAAAATTGGGCTCAATCCTGAAGAGAAACTCAGGACTGTGGAAATATTGGAAAGATAGCTTTGCAAAGCTTAAGAACTGTGGTCAATACAATGAACAGTCAAGACACCAGGAGGCTAATGAAGGAAGTATGCATCCTACCCTGGAGAGGACGCTCCAGCTACTCCTCATGGGGTAGATACAATAGAAAACACAGCCACACTGTGGCCTGTGGCTCTTCAAGGCGCTGATCCATGGTCGTTCGCGACTGGTGGAGGCCTACATGCATCCTACCTCTTAGCAGAAAGGTGAGGAATGAGGCATACATTTACAGACAACACCAATGTGTATAGATCTGTGCTACCTGATGTTAAGTTGTTAACAAGATGGTCTTTTATGTGTGGGGAAAGAGAATTATGGGGGAGGAGTGGGAGGAAAGTGATAGCAATGCCAAAAAAAAAAATAGGAAAAAGCATCAATGAAACATTTCAAATGTAGACAGGAGAGAGCAGAAGTCTGTCCAGAAGGTGACAGTACTAGTCAGGGAAATACTAATGTCCCATGGTGTTTTATAGCATCTGTGTGAGCATGTGTGGATACACAGCATGTTCCAACACAAATACTGGGAATTATACAATCATCAAAGTCTTGGAGAAGGGCTTTTCTCTATACCAGAACTGCAGAGGCAGTGTAGGAATAGGTGGACAAGACCACAGACATATCCCTTGGATTCTGGTCTTCAAAGTAAAAGAAAAAAACAACAATCCAGAAGTCCTTTAATCATGCCTTTTGGGGAGCCCCTTTGCAGCTCCGGGAGGCCAGGTACTGCTGAGTCATACTCCAGAGCCTAGGAAGTACCTGCCACAAGGGATAGATCAAACAAGCTTCTGGAGGAAGAGAAGAGGAGTACATGTATGTACAGGTCAAACCCAATTTCCCAAACAACTTGAGGCACAAAGATCTTTAAATATAAGTTGTAAAATTTGAAAATGCAATCCTCAGCATAGAGAGCAACTATTAAAAAAAAACTACATATTTTTGGATGCTCCAGCTGCTTTTCAGTTGGGTATTTGTTAACAGATGGAGCAATGCTGGACAGTTGGTTCTCTTTTACAGCGAGTCAAGCTTCTGTGTAATTTCATTTAATGTCTATACTTTAATACTTCAATGACTGACTATGCCCAGAGGCCTGGGGGCAACAGGAACATTTTAAATACACAATTTAAAAAAATTATATATTTATCTATATAGATAGGTATGCCACAGGCAGAATTACTGTGTAAGTCATTAATTTCACACCTTTGCTTTGTATTAATTTCTTTTCATCTCTGCCTTCTGATAATTAGTATGATTTCCATAAAGTTCTCTAAGTGTGGCTATGCCAATTGAGTGCTGTCTACAAGGTAGTATAAACTGCCTGTTCTTCCTTTCCTGAGTTTCTGGCACCACTAATGACTTATTAGACATTTCCAAATGGATAGCCATCTGAAACTAGTCATGTTCCAAATGAAACTCATTATTTTCTCCCCCAAATCCAGTCCTCTTCCTAAGTCCCCTATTTCTGTCTTGAGTGTCATGGTCTTTACAATCTGTCAGGTTTATAATCTCAGTGTCATCCTTGCTTCCTAGCTCTCCCACATCCAACCTTGTTGTCAAGTCTTGCTATTTAGAACTCCACAACATGTATCACATTTCTCCCTTTTTCTCTACTCACACAAACACTGCAATTGTTCAGACTCTCATCCCTTTTTACCTTACTATTGCAATAGCCTCTTAAAGGGTGTCTTTGCCTCCGGTACCTCCATCTCTCAAATCCATCTCCGTTCAACTTTCAAATTGATATTCCTAAAGCATAGCTCTGGCCATGTCAATTCCCTGCTCAGGAAGCTCCAAGCACCTTCCTATTGTCTCTCTAGGATCAAATATATACTTCTCTGTTTGGCATTTAAAACCCTTCAATATCTTTTCACATACATCATGTCCCTTCAGGTACTCTATGGTCCAACCAAATGGACCTGCACACATAAAATTACATCTCCTATCTGTGCCTTTGTACTCATTGTCCCCCATGCCTAAAGTGATTTACTCCTCCTCTTCTTGAAATATCCGGCCTCCTTCCAGGCTGATTTCAAGTACCACCTTCTACCTGGGGTCTTTTCTGATCCCCTCCCCACAGATGCTAGTACCTCCCCCTGCCCTGAAATTACTGTACTTTTGCTTTATTTATATGTCTATATCCATATCTATATGCATATCTATCTAATCTATTTATCTATCTACATCTACATACATATATACATGCCTCCATGTTGTTTCCCTTGATAATATGTAAGCTCTTTGAGTATGGGAATGAATTCACTTTTGTCCTTGTATCCCTAGCATTTGTCACAGTGGCTGGCATCTAGTCGGTGCTTAATAAATGCTTGTTGATTGCTTCTTCTAATGGCCAAACTATAAAATGATTTGGCAGACCACGATGTCAGCCTAAAGAATCTTTTCCAACAAAGTCTCTTTCCTATGTATATGTCAAAATTAGACAAAGTTCCTTGAAAAATATAACAATAGAGAAAACTTTGTTCTATAATTCCTCTGATCATTATCAACGGGTGAGGCATAGAATACAGAAACACACTTGCCAAAAGTATTAGTGACAGTCATGGGAGAGATCAGGCACTTAGTTCAATTTAAAGGAGGATTCTCTACAAATGACAAAGTCCTCCAAGTACTTTTCTTTTTAGGTAACATTTTGCTGATTATAACAAGCCCCCAAACATTGCAGAGACTCCTGGATAAGATCCATAACCCCTTAAAAGGGTTTGGCTTCACTATCCACATGGGGAAAGCCAAGTTGATGGCTCGTAGTCATGTTGTTATGACCTGTTGTCTAGACCAGGGCTTAAACATTTTTCACTTGTTACCCCTTTTCTCTCAAGAAATTTTTGCATGACCCCAGGTACATAGGTATATAAAACAGGTATATATAACCTTTTACTGTTGCCAATTTTGCATGACTCCATAAGGGGTCATGACCCACAGTTTAAGAAGCTTTGGTATAAACTATGATATACAATTACATGGACAAGCTATAGAGTTCATCTATCAATGCACACACATCTATATGTATATGTGTGCATGTATACGTATATGTATACATATATGTATATGTGTGTGACAAAGAATTGGCCCCAGAATTAAGTAGGAGAAAGAAAGAAGGCTACATTGCCTTTGGGAAATTAATGAGTTCTTTTAATGACCCTAAGGTTATACCTGAAACAAGGGTCATTTTTTTAAAGAAAAATTATGTTTTATTAGAAACTTAACATTAATTAGAATTAATTAATATAAAATTAATTAGAAACTAAACATTAATACAAGCAATGATACTTCCAGAATAGCTATTCTTGTTCTTGTTCTTCTTTTTTTTTTTGGTAGGGCAATGAGGGTTAAGTGACTTGCCCAGGGTCACACTGCTAGTAAGTGTTAAGTGTTTGAGGTCACATTTGAACTCAGGTCCTCCTGAATCCAGGGCCGGTGCTTTATCCACTGCGCCACCTAGCTGCCCCTTTCAGAATAGCTATTAATTTCAGCATAGCATCATAACATTTTTTTCAGTTTCTCCCTGTAAGTCTTCACGAGGAGTCTCCATTCATTCTTATTCATTTTTCCTCATGTGACCATAGTGTATACAACACTTATGGCTATGCTTTGTTCTCTTTGCATTATTTAATGAAGGTCTTTTTAGATTTTTTTTTGTATTACCCATACTCTTTCATCTTAATTGTTTCATAATATTCCATTATATTAATGCTGAACTGTACTAGACAACTAGATTTCATCGGTATAGGGGAAATCCCAGTAAGAAAATTCCCTCTACTATTGCAGATTAGCCTTTTCTACAACTTATAGTCTTAAGAGAGTTGTCTGGTGTCAATAAGAAGTTAAGTGAAGGGCGGCTAGGTGGCGCGGCAGATAAAGCACCGGCCCTGGATTCAGGAGTACCTGAGTTCAAATCTGGCCTCAGACACTTACTAGCTGTGTGACCCTGGGCAAGTCACTTAACCCCCATTGCCCCGCAAAAAAAAAAAAGTTAAGTGACTTGCCCAGGGTCACACAATTAGTATATTTTAGGGTTAGAACTTGAATCCATATCATTCTGATTCTGAGGCTGGCTCTCTAAACTTCATACTATGTTGCCTCTTACTTCAATGTAATTTAATTATTTCCCTATTTTTAGGACATTAAGTTACTTCTAGTTTTTAGAAAAAATATGTTTTTATTGATATCTTCTTTTTCCTGCATCATCACCCCCTCCCAGAGAGTCATCCCCTATAACAAATAACATTTTTTAGGGAAGAAAAAAAAAGTCAGCACAACCAATCATTACATTGAAAAAGTAAAAAAAGAACCAGTGCAATATGTGAACACTTGAAACCTCCCACCTCCACAATGAAGTGGGTTGGGGATATTCTCTCCTATCTTTTCATTCAAGTCCTAATTGATCTTTATAATTTTGTTACATTTACTTCAGTTGTTTTTTCAATTTATATGGTTGTCATTTCTGCATATGTTGTTTTCTTGGCTCTGCTTACTTTTCTACGTTAGTTCATGTATATCTTTCCTTGCTTTTCTGTATTCATCACACAGCACAGTAATATTCCATTATATTCATGTACTACAATTTGTTTGACTGTTCCCCAATTGATGGGCAACTACTTTGTTTTCAATTCTTAACTATCACAAGAAATGCTGCTATAAATATTTTGGTGTATGTGGGAACTTTCTTCTTATTGATGGCTTCCTTGGGATATAAACCCAGTAATGTAATCTCTGGTTCAAAGGTTCTGGATATTTGATGCAAATAATTAATTTCAAATTGCTTCTTAAAATTGTTGTACCATTTCACAACTCCACTAATGATACATCGCTGTACCTATTATTCTACACCCCCTACAACATTGACTATTGCCATTTTTGTCATTTTCATAATTTTGCAGGGTTTGAGGTATAACCTCATAGCTGTTTTGATTTGCACTTCTCTTATTATTAGTAATTTGGACAAATTTTTCACATGGTTTTGAATACTCTACAATTCTTTTGAGAAATGTTTCTTCATACTCTTTGAATAATTATTAGGAAATGTCTATTAGACTTATTTATATTTCTTATTTATATGTCTTAGATACAAACCCTTATCAGGGAAATTTGATACAAAGATTTTCTCCATGCACCTACTTCCCTTCTTATTCTACATGATATAATTTTGTGCATAAAACTTTTCAGTTTCATATAATCTAAATCTGTTCTATCTTTTTTAATTGCCTCTGTCTCTTGTTTGGTTAAGAATACATCTCCTACCCATGGCTGTGAGAAGTATATGATTTGTTTTTCTTTTCATATCTTTAGACAGTATGATTTTAAATATTAAGATTGAATATCCATTTAGTGTGTATTATAGAATATGGTATGAGGTATTGGTCTGAGTCTCATTTCTCCCAGAATGTTTTCTCATTTCCTCAGAAGTTTTTATAAAATAGGGAGTTTTTCCTAAGTAAATCATGTGTTGCACTTTACCAAACACTAGGTTATGAAATTATATTGTTTCTGATTCTTCCTTGTATAGTTTGTTCACGGATCTATTTTTTAAAAGCAATACTAGATAGTTTTGATCACTGTTGCTTTATAATATAATTTCAGGTCTGGAAGTGCTATTTCCCTTTTTGTCAATATTCCTTTTCATTATTTCCCTTGATATTCTAGATCTTTTGCTTCTCCAAATCAATTCAGTTATCATTTTTATCAAGTTTCATAAAGCATCCCTTTGGTAATTTGATGGTATAGCATTAAAAGTATAAATTAATTTTGGTAGTATTGTTGTGTGTATCAACCTAGCCATGAGCACCAAATATTCCTCCAGCTATTTAAGCTGCTCTCTATTTTCTTAAGGAGCACTTTGCAATATAATTTATCAAGTCTTTTGTGTGCTTTGGGAAGTTGATCCCCAGGTATTTTATGCATTATTGTAGTTATTTGGAATGGGATTTCCCTTTCTATTATTGCTTCTTCTGTTTTAAAAGTTATTATATAAAATGCTATTGATTTTTGAGGATTTATTTTGTAGCCTGCAATTTTGCTGAAACTGTTATTTGTCTTAATTAGTCTTTTGGCTGATTCCCTAGACTTTTCCAAGTAAACCATCATATCGTCAGCATACAGGGATAATTTCATATCCTCTTTACCTACCTTTATTCCTTTAATTCCCTTCTCTTGTCTTATTGCTATTGTTAGCATTTCCAGAACAATATCAAATAATAGTGGGCATTTTTGCTTCGCTCCCATGTTTATTGGAAAAGGTTCTTATGTATCCTTATTGCATATGATGCTTGCTTTTGGTTTTAAACAGGCATTTTTATGATATTAAAAAAGATTCCTCTATGCCTACACTGTGTAAGGTTTTTAGCAAAAATATTGTACTTTGTCAAAGGCTTTAAAAATATTTGCTGAGATGATCATGTGGTTTTGGATGTTTTTATTTTTCATATGGTTAATTATGTTGATTGTTTTCCTAAGGCAAGGAAACATCCTTGCAGCCATCATATAAATTCCACTTCATCATACTGAATGATTCCTTGTATAAATCACTATAGCCCGTTTGACAGGATTTTGTTTAAAATTTATTAATGATACTGGCCTACAATTTTCTTCCTGTATTATATCTTTCCCTGGTTAAGGTATAAGGATTATGTTGGTCTATAAAAGGATTCTGGTAGGGAGATTTCTTTCTCCATTTTTGAGAATGATTTATGAAGTATGATGCTAATTGGTCTTTTAAAGTTTGGTAGAATTCTCCAGTGAACACATTAGGAGCAGGAGGTTTTCCCCTTTGGTAATTCTTTTATAAAGAAACAAACAATTTTCAAACAAAAAATAAGTGTCTTTTGATAGTTGTTTTCTGAGACTGAGTTATTTAACGTTTCTATTTGGTCTTCTAATGGTTTGTATAGTCTATTTTTTTTCTGACTTAGGATTCTTTTTTTTTTCTTTTTTTTTAATTAATAAAGTATTTTATTTTTTCCGTTACATGTAAAGATAGTTCTCAACTTTTGTTTATACAAGCTTTACAATTTCAGATTTTTCTCCCTCCCCCCCTCCCCTAGACAGCAGGTAATCTGATATAGGTTATATATATATACACACATAATAACATTAAACATATTTCTGCATTAGTCATGTTATAAGAGAAAAAATCAGAGCAATGATGAAAAACCTCAAAATAGAAAAAAACAACAGTATCAAAAACAAAAGAAATAGTATGGTTCATTCAGCATCTTGTATAGTCTATATTTTTGAAGTTATTCCTCTTTTTGTGTGTGTTCTTAGTTTTATTAGCATTTTTATTTTTCAGTTGTTTTTTAGTCATGTCATTACCCCATGTGTGGTTTTCTTGGCAAAGATACTGGAGTGATTTGCCATTTTCTTCTCCACTTCATTTTACTGATGAGGAAACTGAGGAAAATAAGGTTGTGACTTATCCAGTATCATACAACTAGTAAGTGTCTAAGGCCAGATTTGAACTAAGGAAGATGAGTCTTCCGGATTCCAGGTGCTGTACTCTATCTACTGTACCACCTAGCTGCTAAGTTTATTAGCATGTAGCTGTATATAAAACTTTCTGGTTATTATTTTTATTTCTTCTTGTTTTGTTGTGATTTCTCCTTTTTCATCTTCTCTTTTATTGATTTGATTTTCTGCTCTCTTTAATCAGATTAGCCATGGGTTTGTCAATTTTATCAGTCTTTTCAAATAATCAGCTTTTAGTTTTATCATTTGTACAGTTTTTTGTTCTATCTATTTCCCCTCTAATTTTAGACATCTTCTTTATTGTGATTATTTTAGATTTACTTGTTGGCTTCCTGGTTTTTTAAAATATATATTCAGCACATGGGCATATAGTGGGCATGCATAAGCTTCAACATGCTACTAATAAGGATTTACAAAGTAGGATATGATAAAAGAGGTCATCAAAGAAATGACTATAAGAGTGAAAAAGATGGGCAGATCATATGGTAAGAATGAGAAATAGTCTCTGAGATCAGGCTCTGACATATACTGACTTCCTGACTCTGGGCAAGTCCCTTAAGTTCTCAGTGATTTACTGTGGCTCAATAGATGCCTGTGCTCCCTTCATTTCTCTGTGTTATTAAGAGAAAGTGAGAAAGGGCCCAGTACACGGGGTGAACCTCTTGTGTCAAATCTGCACCACTGGAAGGAAGGTGCACCCTCATAGATGGGAACACAGGTATGTTTAGTAATTACATTTACTGTGGCATATCAGATAGAGCATTGGCGTTGGAATCAGGAAGATGTGAGTTCAAATTCTGCCTCTACCATAAACTGGCTGCCTGATCCTGGGCATGTCCCTTAATTTCTCAGTGATCTAGGCAACTTTTTCAGATCATAAACTGCAGAAAAGATGCCCACCTGCCTTTATAGAAGGAGTTTCCTCATCAGGGGGTTCCCTATACCACTAAAATCACTCATTGAATTCCTATCCCTTATCTTTAAAACAAAAATAATTTAAAAAATGTCCCTGTAAGGTTGTTACACATATTAGCATCCCATTTTACAGATAAAGAAACTGGGGCTCAGAGAGATTTAGTGATTTGCCCAAGGTCACACAAGTCTCCTGATTCCAGTTCCATGTTCTTTCCACTACACTGTGCTTCCTCTCCCACAGTGTCCACTGTAGTACCTCATACAGAATAGACACATAACATTTTCTTAAATGAATGAATAAAGGTCAGGCTTAGAAGAGGGCACTCAATATTGCTTTGCAAGAGTTATTATATTAGTGGTAACCAACTCTTCTCCACCCATTGAGAGTGGTAGCAAAGAGGCAACAGGTAAAATTTAGATTAGATAACCAAAAAAAAAAAAAAAAAAAAGACTTGTAGAAAGTCAAGCCTGGAAATTATAATAGCCAGTATTTACATAGTATTTAAATTTCACCAAGAACTTCACAAACAACCCTGTGAGACAGGTGCTATTTATTACCCCATTTTATAGATGAGGAAACTGAGAAAGGTTAAGTGACTTGCCCAAGGTCATACTCATGAGGCAGGATCTGAACTCAGGTTTCCTTGACTTCGTGGCCATTGCTCTATCCACTCCACCACCTAGCCACCTAATATATAATACTGAATGCTATTATACTATTATAATATGACGTAATGGGTGGTTGCAATGATTTTAAAAAATGTAATTTTTAATTTATGGAATAAAACAAGCATTTCCATAAAATAGAATATTTTAAAAAGATGATTGCATATGAAACTGCCCATCTACTATGTACAATTAATATAAATATCCAAATTAACTATAAAGGACATATGAAGGAAGGCACTACCTGCAGCCAGAGAAAGAACCGATAAATAGAAGTATGTATATATATATATATATATATATATACAGATATACAGATATACACACATACACATACCTATATGTATCTAATGGTGGCCATCTCGGGGGGAGGAAAGAAAATAGAGGAAAAAACAAATTTACATAATGTCATTTTCTCAAGGTCTTCTGAATAGGCTCTTGACATGGTGATTTCAGTATAACCCTAAAAAGGCAGAAGATGAATTAGATGACATGAAATTCTTTTCATCCTGATGATTTCATGTGTCTGAGAGGCTCCAGGTTTTCCCTCTTGCCAAATAGTCTGTCAACGTGGCTTAGGGAATATATATGGAATATATATATACTGGAGAAATATATATATAATATATATATAATAAATATATATAAGATGGAGAAATAAATAGTGGACTCTACACAGAATGACTTTACAGGAAAGAGAGCCAGACCTAGAGTAAGGAGGGCTTGAGTTCAAATTAGACACTTACTAGCCGTGTGGTCCCAGGCTAATTGATATCTCTGAGCCTGTTTCATCACCCATAAAAAAAGGAGGTTTAGGGTACATGATCTTTAAGGTTCCTTCCAGTTCTAGATCCTCTGATTCCAAGGCCTTCTTTCAGAAGCTGTTTAGATAGTCTGCTTCTTTACCATCATGATGCTGGTTATGGTACGCTCTTTGGCACCCCGAGTCATAATCCTACAGAGAAAACAGGAAGGTCCATTTCAGAAGAGTCTGTGTTTGAGGGAGCTAAAGGTTTAAAACTGTTCTCCTGATCCCCGTTCCCCCTCCAAACAAGGGCAATGCTGTGCAGAAGTCTCTAAAGCTAAGAAGCTGGGCTCATACACTGAGGTGGTACTGTGCATGTGGCTGTGGGTGGAGAATGCATGTGGGTTTGTCATGCTCTGCCCAGGCATGTCATGCAACCTTCATTTGAGCTGCCTCAGCCTACACACCTGCACAGTGGGGTTAAAAGGGTACTTCATGACATACTTGGTGAACTCTGAATTGAGGATAAGGACCAAACGAGCTTACCTCAAGTGTGGGAAGGATTTAATATCATTCCAAAACATGGCAGCTCCAACATCAATATTAGATGGTTTTCTAATTAATCACTGTTCTCATCACCAGTCTGTGTGAATGGCTCTATGTGTACCAGATGCCTACTCTATTTTTTAAAAATTCAGTTTTATTTTATTTTCATTTCCAAATTCTCTCCTTCCCATTATCCCTCAGTCCCCTTCCCCTTCCCCATCAAGAAGGCAGGTAAGAAAAACAAAACCTGTTAGAAATATGTGTAATCTGGGGGCAGCTAGGTGGTGCAGTGGATAAAACACAGGCCCTGGATTCAGGAGGACCTGAGTTCAAATTTGGCCTCAGACACCTGACACTTACTAGCTGTGTGACCCTGGGCAAGTCACTTAACCCTCATTGCCCTGCCAAAGAAAGAAAGGAAGGAAGGAAGGAAGGAAGGAAGGAAGAAAGAAAGAAAGAAAGAAAGAAAGAAAGAAAGAAAGAAAGAAAGAAAGAAAGAAAGAAATATGTGTAATCTGTCCATATGTATAATTTTTAAAAATTATACTATGTTATGGAAACACTTGTTTTATCACAAAAATAAAAAATAAAATAAATAAAAAATATTTGTAGTCAAGCAAAACAACTTCCCACATTAGCCATTAGATGACTTCTCCTTTTTAATATTTAGAATTTTATTTTCCCAAATTACATGTAAAATACAGATTTTGTCATCAATTTTTTAAAACTTTGTGTTCCAAACTCTCTTCCCACCCCTAAGAACTCAAGTAATTCAGTATAAGCTATACATGAGCAATTCAATGACTTCTCTCTCTCTCTCTCTCTCTCTGAGGCAATAAGTGTTACGTTAATTGTCCAGAGTAACACAGCTAGTAAGTGTCAAGTGTCTGAGACTGGATTTGAACTCAGGTCCTATTGAATCCAGGGCCAGTGCTCTATCCACTGTGCCACCTAGATGCCCCCAACCTGATGACTTCTCTTAACATAAGTTTTAGCAAAACTCTTCTCCCAAACTGATTGGTAGACTAAGAGTAAGCCAAGTTTGGTGGGACTGGACAATTAAAGAACAATTCAATTTTCAGAGATAGCAATGCTTTTGCTGAGTCAGCACAGCTAGTTTAGTGTTCTGGGCTTGGAATCAAGAAGAACTGATGGCTTCCATGGTGGTCCAGTAACTGGTGAGGTATGAGTTAGCTCCCCCACATTCCCACAGCATGAGGTAAGACTATAGCAAGCAAGGGGTTTATGGGGCAGACCTGGGTCAGCTGGGTTTAACTTTGCCCTTAGGTGGCAACCTGGGACCCAGCTATGGCCCTTTGGGCAACAGAAGGCTTCATTCCTGAGACCCCAGGGAACCTTGTTGTTGACTGCTTTTTAACCTTCTGCTGCCAACTTTTATTTGTTTGTGTCTTTCGGACCATCTTGAGAAGTCTTTCTACTTAAGAGTATCAAAACATAATTTTAGTAAAAGGATTGTTTGCTTAAACACTTTGGCTCTGAGTGACTGGCATATAGTAGGCACTTCATAAATGCTAGTTGACAGATTGATTCTGAAAGATCCATTGCACCAGTTTCCAGATGCATGACAACTGGGTTCAAGGCCTGCATTTGGCACATACTAGATATGTGCCCATGGGCAAGTTACTCAACCTCTCAAATATGGTTGCCAATCTTCATTGGTGAAGGCGTTTCCATAGCAGTTTTTTAGACTGATGAAATCACAATTCTGAACAAAACATTGTTTATGTTATTGTTGGTACTGAGACCACAGACCTAAAGATATGTACTTGATAGAAGTGACTCTATGGGGAAAAAATGGAGATTTAGGATAATTCAACACATCCAGGTTATGAAGGGCTTTGAATGCCAAACAAATGATTTTATATTTCATCCTAGAAGCAATAGGGAGCCCAAGAAGCTATAGCGTGCCCAGCAGCCACACCCTGGTAAAACATTCTTGGCAATGGGGCTAAACCAGGTTGAGGATAACTGACAAACCCATTGGTACATTAGGAGGAGGTCTACCCTAAGCATGTGAAGACTTTCCCATGTGGAATGGGCAGATGAGAATAATTTGTTCCAATGGTCATGAAAGTGGCGGAAGCAGGTGCTGTGGAATACTTAGAGCTTTATCAGACATCAAAAAAACCAAGGTCACCCTCTGTATTCAGGGCTATCACCAGTTGTCCTGACTTTTGTCTTGCCACTGTACTTTGATGACTCTGGAAGAGAAAATGAAGCTGATGACTGTGCAACTCTGCCTCACTTAGATCAAATTCACACACAAGTCAAGACATCACTACATGATGTCATTGGTCCTTTTTTGAAAATGAAAGACAAATAACAATAGGGAACCACTGGAGTTTATTGAATGGGGAGGGGGCAGGAATGGTCATACCTGAGCTTTAGAAAAATTAATATGACAGCTGAATGGAGGATAGACAAGAGAGGAGAGACTTGAGGCAGGGAGACTAAGCAGCAGGATATTCTAATAGTCCAGGTAAGAGGTGATGAAGCCCTGTACCAAGGTGGTGGCAATGTCAGAGGAGAAAAGGGGGCATATACAAGAGGTATTACTATTCACCACTAACCCCAAAGGCAGCAGCCATTGTCTAAGTCAACAAGTCTTGTTAAAAAGCCTCAAATACTTTTTAGGTGCCAATATTTTCCTTAGCTGTCTCATCACTTAGCAGTGACAACCTGATGATCACTTTGGTGGTAATTATTCTGTTAACAATTACTGGCATATACAGGGCTTTGTCCTAGGCCCCTTACCTTTTGAACATTTTTATCTATGACTTGGATGAATAATAATAATAATAATAATAATAATGGTCAAAATGTATATAGAACATTAAGATTTGCAAAGTGCTATACTAATAATAACAGCTGGCAATTATATAGAATTTTAAGGAGGTTTACAAAGTACTCTACATATATGCCCTCATTTGATCCTCACAACACCTCTGTGAGCCAGGCCTTTTGGTCCTAGCTAGAGCCATTCTACAGATCAGGAAACTTTGACTCTGAAGAGTAAAGTGACTTACCTAAGGTTACAGAGCTAATATATCAGAGCTGGAATTTAAAACCAGGTCTCTCGACCCCAAGAACAAAGCTCATAGGCAACTAGGAGGTGCAGTGGATAAAGTGACAGGCCTGGAGTCAGGAAGATTTATCTTTATTAGTTTAAATCTGTCCTCAGACACGTACTAGCAGTGTGACCCTGGGCAAGTCACTTAACCCTATTTGCCTCAGTTCCTCATCTATAAAATGAGCTGGTGGAAGAAAAGGCAAACCACTCCAATATCTTTGCCAAAAACAAAACAAAACAAAACAAAACCCAAGTGGGGTCACAAAGAGTCAAACACAACTGAAAAATGACTGAAAAACATAAATAGTTTTTACCTAGTTTCCCCCCCCCCCCCGCTCTTCTTGCCCATTAATTAGACTGTGAGCTCCTTGGGGTTGGAAACAATGTTTTTGCCTTTATTTATTTCCTCAATACTTAACACAGTTCCTGGCACATAATAAATGCTTAATAAATGCCTGTTGACTAAGTAGATTCTTGTACTACATCAAGTGGGAATAGTGTCATGGGCAAAGAAAGGGTTATAGTAGGATTCATAACTGGGAGAGACATTATACATCATCTAGCCTATTCATCTCATTTTACAGATGAGTAAACTGAGGCCAAGAGAAGATAAGTGATTTGCCCCAGTACTAAATGACCTCTAAGATCACTTCTACCTCTAAAAGTCTATGATGTGTCAACTCAGAGATTCTATTGCTAAGCATATGACCTGAGGGGGTTGGTGACAAAAAGAAAGGCTTCATATACCTCAAAATATTTATAGCAGCAATGTATATATGTATATACATATATGTGTGTATGTATATATACATATATGTGTGTGTGTGTGTGTGTGTGTGTACTAACAAAGAACTGAAAACAAACCTGTGGACTGGCTAATGACTACGGAACAAATGGTAGTTTAGGACTGTAATAGAATTTTTCTGTGTTGTAAGAAAAAATGAAACCTATTCATAATGGGTTCAGAGAAGCATGGGAAGATTTATATAAACTGATGCAAAGTAAGCAGAGCCGGGGAAACAGTATACACAGTGGCTACAACAATGTACATGGAAAGAACAACTACCACAAAATAATTGAAAAGTAATGTTGCAAAATTACAAAGAATAAGCTTGACCCTAAAGAAGAGATTTGAGAAAACACCTCCCTTAATTACTTTGCAGAGGTAAGAGAATCATGGCTGTGAAACATAAACATATAGTCAGTTTTTTCAATGTATTGATCAGTTTTTCATTTTTCTTCTTTTTCTTTAAAAAAATTCTACATGGGGCAGCTAGGTGGCGCAGTGGATAGAGTACCGGCCCTGGAGTCAGGAGGACCTGACTTCAAATCTGGCCTCAGACACTTTACACACTTACTAGCTGTGTGACCCTGGGCAAGTCACTTAACCCCAATTGCCTTACAACAAAAAAACCACACACAAAAAAATTCTACATTATATAGAATGACTCTCTGAGGGGGAAGGAGAGGGATACAGAAAGGAGATATTTAAGCAATATAAAAACAAAAGATATTAATGAAATTTATTTTTGGCCAACAAAATTGGCCCCAAAGAAGAGATATAAGAAGGCACTTTACCTGACTTCTTTGCAGAGCTGGGGTGCGGTGGGGGAGGGTGGTTCGTGGATTCAGAACATTGAATATAATATCAGGGTTTTAAAAATATACTGTGATTGACTTTGCTAAATTATTCTCATCTTTTTTTTTCTTTTAAAAACTCTTTGTTTATAAACAGGATGATTTCAGAAAGGCCTGGAAAGACTTGTTTGAACAAATGTATAGTGAAGTGAGCAGAACCAGGAGAATGTTGTGCACAGTGACAGAAATATTCTTTTTAGGAAGAATTGTGAATGACAACTATTCTCAGCAATACAATGATCCAAGACAATCCCAAAGTACTAATGATGAAGCATACTATTCACTTCCGAAGAAAGAACTGATATTGATTGAACACTGAAGCATGCTATTTTTTACTTTCTTTCATTTTTCTTTTATTCATTTTCTTATACAAAATTACTATTATGGTAATGTTTTATATAATTGCACATGTAGAGCATATATCTGATTGCTTACCACCTCAGGGAGGTGAGAGCAGAGGGAAGGAAGGAGGGATAGAATTTGGAACTAAAAACTTTAAATAAAAATGTTTATTATTTTTAAAAAAATCTTTGTTGTAAAGGATGGCTCTCTGGGAGGGGGACAGGAAAAAAGTTACAGGGGAAATGTAGGTAATGTGAAAACAGTTAATAATTAAAGAAAGCATACTAAGCAAACAGGAGCTTAAAAAATTCCAGGACCAGAACAATGAGTCATGGTTTACCGGTTTGTTTTAGAACTTGGGCCAGTGGGCTGAACCAAATTGTCCATAAGTCAGTTAACAAATCGATGTATTGGAGAAACTCTATGCACAGTTATTTGTTGGCTTCAGCAGGACATGAGTCTTTTGCTTTGTTCTGCATGATCCTGCTTAGGCTAAGGTCTGGGTAAGTATGACGCCCAGATTTCCCAGGGGTCCCTGGCACTGACTTTGGAAAGCTCAAACTCCCCTGCAAAATATTTAGCTGCACTGGCCAAACATCCCGGGTGATGGCAGGGGGCTCAGCTGGTAGTTCCCAAAGCATCTCTCTTTAAGTTCACTGTGCTGACCTTTTGTTTTCTTCTTTGGCAAAAGGGTTAGCACCCTGAGGTTTGGGTCATTTATATTCCGCTGAGGCAAGGGTTCTGCCTGTTTCCTTTTTGTGTTTCTGCATTTCAGATCTCAGTAGGTCCCCAGAGTTTTTGCTCCAGGGATCATCTCCTGCCCCCTTTGGAATCTGCCTCCTCTGCTATAGTTCTTTCTCCTCCTCCCTTCAAAAAGTTCTTCCTGGCCATTTAATAAGACCCCGATTAGGAACTCCAGAGAATGCTCAGGGAAACCCTCGGAGACATCAGAATCAAGATAATCCTTTACCCCCAGTTCCTTCTTATTCTCTACCCACCCCCTTTCCCTTCCCATTTCACCAAGGGGTAGCAGCTTGTTACTCGTACTCCTAAATAGAAGCATCTTTATTTTAGCTCTTTCTTTAATGTTCCCCTCCACAAAAGTCCCACTCAGATACCTCATTGTGACCTGGAGGTCACTCAGAGTTTCCAGGGGCCATGGCAATGGAATGCAAGTGCTGGCACGTTCTACCAAGCTAGAAAGGCTTCCTGTATAGGCCGGGTAGAGTCCTGAATATCTATCATCAGAGGAGAAACTTAGCTACATTTGGGCAGGTTCATCACTAGAATGCTGACAGCAGATGATAGGGTTTTGTAGCCACAGCAATTTACAAAAGCACTCTACTGGACAGGGGTGTGACAATTTACATTGGTACAGGTTAGAGGTTCTTAACCATTTTGGTGTCATAGACCTCTTGGAGAGTCTGATGAAGCCTAAGGGCCCCTTCTCAGAATAACTTTTTTTTTTCCCCTGTGGGGCAATGAGGGTCAAGTGACTTGCCCAGGGTCACACAGCTAGTAAGTGTCAAGTGTCTGAGGCTAGTGTTAAGTGTCTGAGGCTGGATTTGAACTCAGGTACTCCTGAATCCAGAGTCGGTGCTTTACCCACTGTGCCACCTAGCTGTCCCCCAGAATAACTTTTTAAATGCATAAAATAAAATAGATAGGATTATAAAGAAAGCCAATTATATTGAAATATTGATATAAAAATATTTTTAAAAAGCAAATCCATGGATCCCAATTAAGAAGCCCCGGAATAGAGAATGTCCAAATTATTGATAAAATCATGGTGCCTGGAAATATTGAAGTAATTTTTTTTTACTGTATCAAGAGAAGTAAGCTGCTAGTCCATTGTGTTTATCATCACTGTAGGGTTTTTTTAAATGGTATTTAGATCAGTGGTTTTGACATTCTAGATGAATTCCCAGTGAAGAAGCTCACTTTACCACCAATGTAGACATGCACTTCCTCTGCAAATTCTAGAGAATGTCTTGCTAAACTGAGAGGTTAAGGAATTTGCCAAGGGTTATGCACCCAATATATATCAAAGGTAGAACTTGAACCAAGGCCTTCCTGATTATGAGTTCAGCTCTGTTCACTAGGCCAATAGTTCTGTGAACACCTTTCAACAACAACAACAACAAAATCTGTTGTAAAGTTTCAGGGTAATAATGTATTATAAGTAGTATCTGCAATTATTTACTGTTTTTTTTACCTTGTTCAGTCATTTTAGTCATACCCCAGTCTTCGTGACCCCATTTGGTAAATAAGTAAAAGCAGTAAACTGTTCATTTCACATTTAAGAAAAAAAGGAAGAAAACAAACTTACATGATAACTTTATTACATATTTAAAAGGAATAGCAAATTGTACATAATAGATTTGCAGTGGCATTTGTAATCATCTTTTTTATTATACTGTTATGGAAATGCTTGTTTTATTCCATAAATTGAAAAGAAAATAAATATATAAAAAAAGAAAAGCAGAATAGAAAATGCAAATGAGCTTTGATGAAACCACCACTTTGGAGATGCCTATTAATTTCTTTTTGAATTTGCTAATGAGAGTCTTGCTTACTTGTGGAGCAAATAAAGTTTGCTCATGATCTTACCTTTCTATTACTGCTTCAGAGTCAAGTCAATTCAGGTCAAGAAGCATTCTTTAAGCATCTATTATGTGTCAGGCACTGTGCTAAGTTCTGGGGATACAAAGAAAGGCCAAAAAATTTCACTGCTTGTTGTCAAAGGCCTCATAGTTTAAAGGGGGAGACATCATGTAAATAACTATGTCCAAACAAGAACTGGTGTGTGTGTGTGTGTGTGTGTGTGTGTGTGTGTAGGATACATTACAGAGAATCACAGAGGGAAGGCACTAGCAATAAGGGGAACCAGGAAAAGCTTCTTGTAGAAGGTGGGATGTTAGTGGGAACTTGAAAGAAAGACAGGGAACCCAAGAAGAGGTGTTGTGGAGGGAGAGATTTCAGTCAGGAGGAATAGCTAGTGAAAATATACAAGAGATGGAGTGTCTTCCTGGAGGAAGAGTGTATCAGATGATTATGGATTTGAGTCAGATTAAACTCTGAGGATGGGGTCTGGAAGGTACCCAGCCCTGCCCCAGTATAGTTCGTTTAGAAGTTTATTGCTTGTCAAATTCTCACTGTCTCCTTTAAGTTTTATTGCCAATTAACAGTATTTTTACTTCTGCTCAGTCTCCCCACTTGTCAGCTACATATTAGTTTTGTCTGCAATCCATCATGTGTCAGAACCCCAGTCCCTGTTGAGTGGGTCAGGGAGTTTGCCCACCAATTCAATACTCGGGACTCAAGAAGAAAGGATAGGGCTCGGCACAGGATGCAGCAATTAAGTTGAGACCAGATATTAAGTGACATGTCTCTTTTTCTCAGAGCGGAATCCCCTTGGCCCTGGGGTCCCAACAATGGATTATTCTTTTCTTCCCAACATAGCCGAAGATAAATTTTAACCCTGTCGTCATTCTAGAATTAACACGACTACAGAACAATGCTGAAGCAACTGAGTGACTCTTCCTGTTATTCAGGTTGAATATCTTTAGAGACAGGGGCCGGGAGAGGGGAGTCAGTGGGAACTGTGAGATCTGAAACATCTGACTGTCACTTCCCCATTTCCTCTTCCTTTGGTTTGACCTTGTTCCCCCTCCCCTTTTCCCCCTTGTTCCTGGAACATGTATGCAGGTCTCCATACATTGATCATGAGCTAAACAGGCACCCTGGGTGAGACAGGATTGGATGTTAGATTGTGAGCTCGCCCTAGTGTGCGTGGGGACTTCCCCTATAAAAGGTCAAGGCATGTATTAGCTAGTGCGGCTCAGGCATTGAGTTTGCCCATTCCCATGGGAATGTAATAAATCTGCTTGACTTGGTGGTCTCCTCGAGTTATTTGGGTAAACTGAGGCAGTTTGCCCCATACAAGAGCCAGGAGGCTAGTGACCCTTCATGGTAGGGGAGTAAGACTGTAAAGGTAGGAGAGAGCCAAGTTCAGGTAACTGCTCTTCCACAGCATCACTCTACTGAATTTGCTTCCTCCTGCCTGGGCGCTGTTTCATCTTTCAGGGGTCATGAAAAAAGGGACTCTGAGTCACAGAGTCAACATTAAGCTGACCACGAAAGACTCTCCTTGAGGTAAATTTGACTCAGATCTTGCTAATTACAGTGATTTGGAGAACTGCTTCTGAAGACCATAATCCTAGATGAAAATAGTACAAAAGGACTTCACCGTCCATGGAGGAGTGAGCATCTAGTGAAGATGAGTCAGCAAAAAGATGGACAGTTTGAAAGTTCAACTGTCACGGCCAAGAGCTCATTCACCCTTGAAAACCATGAGTGATTTAAGTCATACAAGGGAACTCTTTTCACCCATTGTATGTTAGGCCAGTCAAATTATAATATGTGGCCCTGTTTTCATTAGAACTGTTGGTATTGATAACACAGTCTAGGCTAGCTAAATGCTGCAGTAGATAGAACCCTGGGCCTCAAATCAGGAAGACCCTGAATTCAAATCAGACCTCACACACTTACTACCTTTGTGACCCTGGGCAATTCACTTATAGTTTCCTCATGTGTAAAATGAGCTGGAGAAGAAAAAGGCAAACCACTCCAGTATCTTTGCCAAGAAAACCCCAAATGGGGTCATGAAGAGTTGGATAAAACCAGAATGACTGAACAATAACAACATAAATGGTAACTGATTTATTCTTTTAAAAAAGGTTTTTATACATAGATGAAAATATTAGCAAACATATGGAGTTTTAAGATTTACAAAATGTACTTGTCATAGCTAGCAACTCTTTGAGGTGGGTGGCATAAGCATTATTGTCATCATTTCCATTGTACAGTTGAAGAAACTGAGGCCCAATGTGACTTCCCCAAGGTACATTCCAATGTCAAAAAACAAGTGTCAAAACCTAGATTTTAACCCATCTCTATTGAGTCCAGGTCTAATGCTTCTACCTAGGAGAAATATGTAGTTGTTATTATTGACAAAACAATAACAATCTTTCAGGAATTCTTATTATTCATTCAGTCCCCATGTTCTTCTACAGCTGAGTAAACTAATACTTGGTTATATGCAGGGCACATTAACTCTTTCTCAGGCTGCCAGAGCATCATTTAATATAGCCTTACACATGATTACAAATGATTATACAGTATACATATCAATTTTGTTGTTTTAAGCTAACACACCGTTTCTTCACCAGCCTCTGTGGGAATAAAAGAAATAAAACCACTATTAATCACCAAATTATTACCTGCTCTGAGGGAATGGCTGTTTTAAATAATTTTAAAAAATAAACAAAAATTCAGGCTTTCATCCAAAAAAAGATGTTATTAGTGGTCTAATAAAATAATGAAATCACTCCACCCGTGGTAGAAATTTTTATACTATCTATTTTAAATTAACTTGGGAACTGAAGATGAGGAAAATGCATGATTTTACTATTGGTTTATTATAGTTTGGGTGAGACATAAAATTAAACTAAATGTTATACTATCCACAGCAAATTACATTACTAAATTCAAACTCACTAATTATTGTATCTTCTGGCTGTGAAAAGGAATTGGGGTTGGAGAAAAGTATGAGAGAGAAATTTTATAAAAAGGTCAAAGCAGTGAAAATGGGTTGTTGTGATAAATTCCTACTTTCCTCATGTCACTTTGTAGTCTAAAGTTTAACATAATATATGTGAAACTGTGGGATGTTTATTGGTATCAATCATATTTATCAGCAACTAATCAATCAATGAGCACTGAATAGATACATTATGTGCCAGGCACTGAGCTAAGTGCCTTCTCAATGACTTTGTGAAAGTCTCTCTTCACACAAAACACCTTCAGACTAGGAGATTTCAGCATAGATATTCATGCTCTCTTAATCACCCTCACTACCCAGTTCTTCAATCCACTCAATTCCCATGAACTACATGTTCACTCTACACCCAGAGATAGTCACACCCTTGACCTTGCTATCACTCACAAGTGTTCCACTTCCATATTCATGAACTTCACAATTTTTTAAACTGATGCCTTATATTTTATCATTCTAGCTTTCCCTCTGTTTTTCACCCGATATTCCTCTTCTTTTTTAATCATAAAAGTATTTTATTATTTCTAGTTACATATAGAGATTGTTTTCAACATTTGTTTTTATAAGATTTATAGTTCCAAATTTTTCTCCCTCCCTCCTCTCCTTCACCCTTCCCCAAGACAGCAAGCAATCTGATATAGGTTATATATGTACAATCACATTAAACATATTTCTGCATTAGTCATGCTGTGAAAGAAGAATCAGAACAAAAGGGAAAAACCTCAAAAGAGAAAAACAAAAAGAGTAGAAATAGTATAGTTCAATCTGCATCTAGATTCCACAGTTCTTTTTTCTGGGTTTGGAGAGCATTTTCCATCATGAGTCCTTTGGAACTATCTTAGACTATTATATTGTTGAGAAGAGTCAAGTCTATCACAGCTGATCAAAACACAATGTTGTTGATACTGTGTACAATGTTCTCCTGGTTCTGCTCATCTCACTCAGCATCAGTTCATGTAAGTCCTTCCAGGTTTCTTTGAAATCTGCCTGCTCATTGTTTCTTACAGCACAATAGTATTCCATTATATACCACAACTTGTTCAGCCATTCCCCAATTGATGGGCATCCCCTCAATTTCCAATTCCTTGCCACCATAAAAGAGCAGCATAGCCCTCTTCTTTATCCTCATTGTGACCTTCAGTTCCTTCACCCCAGTTCTTTGCCATGCCCTAACTACACTGTCCTCCTTCTATCTCAGCCCTTCCATGAATGAGTTCAACACAACACTTAAACCCTTTGTCCCCTTGTCCTATCACCGATCACACCTTGCCACGGCCCAGGCTTGTATATCTCCCATCATCCACTGCCTTTTCCACTATTCACATGCTACTGAACAGAGCTAGAGACAATCAGAGAACCCTACTGACTGGGTCTCTTATAAATTTGCTACATAATCTCAATTGGCTTCTCACTGCAGCAAAGCAATCCTTTCATCAGTTCCCTAATTGATTCAGTTCACCACAGGGGCTATTCCAAACCTTTTCATCCTTCTGTAAACTACCCTCCATGGCTCATCTCTCCTTCCCCCACCCTTAGCTAAGGTTCTTGCCTCATACTTCACAAAAAAGCCACCAAACCCCACCCCCAAGCAAACCGTGAAGTCATTTACCAAAAAAGCCCTCTTTTCTGGCATTCTTCATTTCATATCATTCACATCTGTTTTCCCACTGTTTCCTATTCTCCTACTATTTTCCTTCATCCTTGTCTCACTTGAAGAGGTGGCCCTTCTTGCCAAGGCTATCGGGGTTTTTTTGTTTTTTAAAGCAGATTGCCCACTCTATGATTTCCACTCTCTCCTAAATCTTTGATCTCTTCCTGCCTACTGCCTGCTTCTATTCTGCCTCCAAATGGGCTCATGCCTCTGCCAGCCTTCAAAAAAAAATCTCTCACTTGATTTGTCCATTCCCACCAGCTATCACCCTATAGTCTCTCTTTCCTTTCATGGTAAATTCCTTGAAAAAGCTGACTACAATTGGTGTCTTTGCTTCTTCTCACTCTCTTCTTAACTCTGTAGTCTGGCTTCCAACCTCATCATTTAACTGAAATTGCCCTCTCTAGTTACCAATGATCACTTAATTGCCAAATCTAGTGACCTTTTCTTACTCTTCATCCTTGTTGACCTCTCTGCAGCATCTGACAATGTTAATCACTCTCTTCTTTTCCCCCCCAGCTGTCTGATTTCATCTTCTCAGTCTCCTTTGCTGGATCTTCATGCTCACTAACTGTAGGTATCTTCCAAGAGCCTATCTTTGACCATCTTCCCGCGCCCCCCCCCATACAATATACCTTGATGATGTCATCAGCTCACCTGGTTTAAATTATTATCTCTTGCAGGTGATCTCAGGTCTATTTATTTAGCTCTAACCTCTGACTTGATTTCTAGTTTCATATTACCAACTACCCATTGGACATCTTGAACAAGATGTCCAATAGATATCTTATACTCAATATGTCCAAAATAAAACTCATTAGCTTTCTCCCCACACATCCCTTTTTCTAACTTCCTTACTACTATCTAGGATACCACCACCCTCTTAGTCACGCAGGATTACAACTGAGGTATCATTCTTAACTTCTCACCTGCACTTACCCACACCATCCAATCTGTTGCTAAGTCTTGTGTAGTTTCTACCTTCACAACATCTCATACACACATATGCATATATATGTATATGTGTTTATATATGTACATATGACACACATACATGTTATATATGTGTTATATATACACACATATGTCTCCTTCTCTCTTCTGATACTTCTACCATCTGTTGTAGTCCCTTATTATCTTATGCTTGGAGTATTGCAGTAGCCTGATGCTTGGTCTTCCTGCCTCAAATCTCTCACCATTCCAATCCAACCTCTACTCCACTGCCAAAGTCATCTTCCTAAACAGTAGATTCTGGCCATGTCATTTCCCTACTCCGTATACTCAGTAACTCCCTTTCCCTCCAGAATCAAATACAAAATGCTGTTTGGTCTTTAAAGACCCACATAACTAAAGCCCTTCTTCCCTTTCTACTCTTTGTCCACCTTACTCTACAAACCAGTAACACTGTCCTTCATGATTTCCCCATACAGGATGTTCCATTTTCGGATGCTGGGCATTTCCACTGTTTGCTATGCCTGAATTGTTCCCCCTTCTCACCTTTACCCACTGGTTTCCTGGCTTCCTTCAAGACTCAGCTCAAATATTACCTTCTGCAAGAAGCCTTTCCCAGTCTCCCCTTCCTTCCTCCCTTCCTTCACCCCTTCCTGCTGTTAGGACCTTCTCTTTGAGATTACCTCCCTTTTACCCTGTAAATGTATGTAGGTAGTTTTTTGCAGATTAGAAATGAGCTCTGTGAGGGCAGGGACCATGTTTTTACCTTTCTTTGAATCTCTAGTACTTAGCACAGGACTTGGCATGTAGTAAGTGCTTAATAAATGCTCATCTCTCATGATTATAATGATTCTTGGAATACAAGGAAAGGCAAAAACATGTAACAGGGAGGAACAAATAGAGAAAGAGTAATCGAAGATTGTGGAAAGATGAGCTGAGTGTGGTGGTAAATGCCTGTAATCCTTGCTAGTGGGGAAGCTTAGCCTGGATGGATCTTTGGAGTTTGGGAGTTCTGAGCTGCTATGGGCTAAGTCCACCAAGTGTCTACACTATTTGGCATCATTATAGTGGGTTCACAGGAAAAGGGGGACCCCAGGTTTGCCTAAGGAGGGGAGATTCAGCCCAGGTTAGAAACAGAGCAGGCCAGAGCTTCTGTGCAGATATGAGTGGGAGCAGCACCAGTGAATAACAGCTGTATTTACAGCCTATGTTAGGTAGGATAAAATGGTGTTTTTTGTTTTGTTTTGTTTTGTTTTTTTAATGAGGCAATTGGGGTTAAGTGACTTGCCCAGGGTCACACAGCTAGTAAGTGTGTGTTAAGTGTCTGAGGCTGGATTATAACTCAGGTACTCCTGACTCCAGGGCCGGTGCTCCATCCACTGCATCACCTAGCTGCCCCAACATGGTATTTTTTTAAAAAACAAAACAACAAAACAAAAAACAAAAGCCAAGCAAAAAAACCAAATGTCAACTTAGTTATGCTATATGGTTATGGATGATAGAACACTGTGATCTTAGAAGGATTAAAATTTCAAATAACCTAGAGGGCAATGGAAAGATGAATGGTGCAGGCTACAGCATGTTACCAATAATGATTCATAGCATTTAAGACAGTATTGAGGACATGTATAATGTGACAATGAAGAGGGTTTGTCCTGCAGTGAAAATGATAATGCACAGTTGACAGTCTATATTGATACCTTCAACATACTAAAAGAACAAGAAGGCCTTTAATATGTTGGGTGGATCTTCTGTGGAGCATTTATGGAAAGATGTGTCAAAATTGTATTTTATTATGATTTCCTCCTCTCACCCCACACCAGTTAGTACAGGAAGAAAGTAAGTAGCCAGTGATGGTCACAATAAATTAAGTGTGTAAAGGGAAATATAGAAACCACTTGCAAAAAGTGACTCCTACATTAATTAAGGTCACATTCAGAGACTATGTGCTAAATCAGGAGAAGCAAGCTAATGGCTTGGTCCCTATTAGTGAGAACAAGGGGTCTTTATATTGGGGTCTTAGCTGGATTCTCCTAATAGTAGACCTAGTAGACCTTGTAGACCTAGGTCTATAAACTAGAAATAAGTTCCAGACATGCACAGTAAAAGCAGGGAAACATTATGTTAAGCTGGCACTGATAACTTTGAGATGATATTGATATGTTGATGAGTTGAGAGCTCAAGGTAGCCTGGGTAAGAGTTATGCTGTCCCCTTCCCTATGAAAACCTTTTAAGGATAGGGTGCCAACATCATGCTCCTTGAGCACCCCATCACCTGCCACAAGTCCCTGCTTTCCCTAGTGTTCCCGATTCTGATCCAAAGTTGCATAAATGACTCTATGCGCCCCTATCCCTCCCAGGCTCTTTCTGGAGTCATCTGCCTTCTCCACCCTTCTCTCACTCCATTCCCCACAGGCACCATTGAACAGTCTGCTTCTGCACTCTCTGTGCCAGTGTGATCTTTCCTAGTGAGTGTCTAAAGAACTAGACTTGTTTGCCCTGACCCAACCCAGAACCCCTTTGGTGACCCTTTTCCCTTATTCATGAACTGGGGTACAAGGGGTGTGGGAACTACTGGTTCATAGCCACACCTAATGTGGATGAGTTTGGCTCCCTGAGTTCATTGGCAGACAGCAAGGGTGAACAAAGAAATCTGTATCCCACCCCCAGGGACCACTCTCCATCATTGGTTATAATAGAATAAAAGACCTGAACAATAATCGCACACAAAGAAGTATGTATAAAGGTTTACAACTTGAATTGGAATAAAGAGTATTGTCATAGAGAAGTGAACAGATTTGACAAAGTACTCAAGTCCATTTTCCTTTGGAAAATGGTAGGGTGACTTGAACGAGACCTGTCTTCATGGAAATGCTATTGCTATTAGGATTTGAATGGTTAAAACTTGAAAACATCATAATTTGTTGAGGTTTGTTGTTCCTTTTTCAAGTTAGCTGTTCAGCATTGGGTCCCCTTTATTTTGTCTATGCTTTTTTAGAGTTCAGAAGGTATTATGAACATAATAATTTTTAAACTGGTCTTGAGAATAGAATAGTTTTTCTTATATTGTCGTCACCTGCCTTCTCCACCCCTCTCTCGACCCATTCATCACAGACACCATTGCACATCCTGCTTCTTCTGTACTCTCTGTGCCTTATTAAAATATGATTGATATAGAAAAATAAAAATAAACACTTCACTAAAGCTGTGGTCCTATATTTTATCTATCTATCTATCTATCTATCATCTATTTATTCATTCATTCATCTATCTATCTATTTATTTATTTTGTGGGGCAATGAGGGTTAAGTGATTTGCCCAGGGTCACACAGCTAGTAAGTGTCAAGTGTCTGAGGCTGGATTTGAACTCAGGTCCTCCTGAATCCAGGGCCAGTGCTTTATCCACTGCATCACCTAGCTGCCCCTTGTGGTTCTATATTTTAAAAAAGATTAGAGAATGAGGAGGGAGAACAGCTAGCCAATGTAGTTAATAGAGTGCTCAGGCTGGAGTCAGGAAGACCAGAATTCAAATCCAACCTCAGACACTTACTAGCTATGTGATCCTGGGAAAGTCACGTAACTCTGTTTGCCTCAGTTTCCTCTTCTGTAAAATGAGCTGGAGAAGGAAATGGCAAACCACTCCAGTATCTTTGCCAAGAAAATCCCAAAAGGGGTCATGAAGAGTCTTACATAACTGAGCAACAACAACAACAAAGAATGGGGATGATAGTGGGGATAATCTACTGGAAATGACAGGATGAGATGAGATCAAGTGTTCATGTAGGGAAAATGTCTTCATTCAAGATAGAAATGAAGGAGGAGGCAGTAAAGGACGATGTCTGAATGATGTAATAGCACATGAAAGGGGAAAGAGGGTACTCAGAGAATAATTTCATAATTTTTGATGAAATATGAAGTGAGGTCCTTAAATTAGAAAATGAGGGAAGGGGATGCTATGAGAGGATTGGGGAGAGGGATAAAAAGGTTTGGAATAGCTGCTGTGGTAAATTGCATAGTGAACCAATTAGGGACATATAAAAGGATTGCCTTGCTGTAGTGAGGCCCCAGTTGAGATATGTAGCATAAATTTGTAGTGAACCCAATCAGTCGTTTTGTGATTTTTCTCCAGCTCTGTTTAGCAGCATGTGAATGGGGGAGAAGGCAATGGATGGTGGGAGTAATTCAAGGTGGAGTTTGGCTAGGTGTAATTGGCAATAGGACAAGGGGGCAAGGGATTCAAATGTAGAATTGAAATGATTTGTTCAGGGGTCAAGATGTGGAAGGGAGGGCAGTGTGGACAGCGCAGAGATCATGGCCTGGGAAAGAAGTGAGTGATGGCTGATTGGAGGTCACAGTAAAGATGAAGAAAAGTGATGGAATGATAAAACACAAGGGGTTGGATAAAGGAATTTACACATTCACAAATATAGAAGTAAACACTTGTGGGTGATGGCAAGGTCAAGAATGTGACCATCTCTGTGTACCTGAGGTAGAGTGGAGAATTGAATAGATTGAAGAACTAGGAAATTAGGGCATTTCAATATGAATAGGAATATACATGTATGGGAATGTATTCAATATGTATTCAGTATGATAGGAAGTATTAATATGTATGTTAATATGTATGAGGGCAGGATTTGGAGTGGAGAAGAATTGTGAGTCAGGGACTCAACTCACAGATGAACAAAATGTCTCTAATTGGTGAGGATTGGGGTGTTAGGGTTATGCAACAGTCAACAGGATCTGGATTATGTTATAAATTGGATAACATGACCTTCAAAGGAAGAAAGATTGCTGAGAATAGATACACACTGGCTTAACCCCCAAAAAAAAGAAAAAAAAAAGGAAAAAGGAAGGAAGGAAGGAAGCAACTTCATTTACATAGTTCTTTACATTATCTCATTTGACCTTCATAGTAGTCCTAAAGGGTAGATAGTAAATGTTTTAGATTAGATTAGATTGTGAGTCCTCTAGGGCAGGGACTGTCTTTTGCCTTTCTTAGCACCCCCAACAATTAGTACAGTGTCTGGAACAATGTAGGCATTTAATAAATGATTATTGATTGACATTGTCATCATTTTACAGACAAGGAAACTGAGTCAAGGTAAATAACTAGTCCAGAGCCATACAACCGGCAAGTGCTAGAACTGAGACTCAAACTCAGATCTTTAGCCTCCTGGTTCAATAATGTTTGTATCAGACATGCTGCTTCTGCAAATGAATACAAAATTGCTGTGGTAGACAGAAATAAATATTAAAAAATAAAGCTTTTGGGGGAAAAATAAAGCTTTGAGTTTTAAGAAACCCAGAGGATCTGAACCCTGCCTCTGCTACAAACTACTTAGTGACTTTTGGTAAGTCACTTCATTTCTCTCTATCTCAGTTCTCTTGCTGGTCTTGCTGGTCACTAAAGTCCCTCCTAGTTCAGAAAGCCAGCAAAGCTTCAGCTGTGGCCTGATACCTGTATTATTTTCCATTTTAAAAGCAAATAGTTAGGCTTCAGTTATACCTCTACCTATGTGGGTTCAAAACCCACCTCACTCCCTTACTAACTTTGAGACCCTGGCAAGTCAATTAACCTTCTGAGCCTCATTTTCCTCCTTTATAAAATAGAGATTTTTATAATTACAGGTATATATAGTAATATATTATACAATAATATAATAATCGCTTGTTGTTGTTCAGTCATGTCTGACTCTTTGCAACCACATTTGGGGTTTTTTGGGAAAGATTTTTACTAGAGTGGTTTGCCATTTCCTTCTCTAGCTCATTTTACAGAAGAGGAAACTGAAGCAAAAAGGGTTAAGTGACTTTAGCTAGGATCACACAGCTAGTAAGTGTTGGTGGCTTGAATTTGAACTCAGGTCCTCCTAACTCCAGGACTGGCACTCTATCCACTGTGCCCCCTAGATGCCCATAATAAAAGCTATGCTATTATAAAAAGGTAATTTTATTATGATAATAACAGTTTTATAATAATAGCTTCTACCTCACAGGTTTGAGGATCCAATGAGATAATATATGCAAACACACTTCGAAAACTTTCAAGTTACTATATAAATGTTAGCTATCATCACCACCACCATTGTCATCATCAAAGAGTCCAGGAAATTCACTCTAGGAAAATACAGGAAATAGCCCTTTCACCTGACATTAGGTAGGAGGGTGACCTAGATCACGGATTCTTTTTTTTTTTTTTGGTGAGGCAATTGGGGTTAAGTGACTTGCCCAGGGTCACACAGCTAGTAAGTGTCAAGTGTCTGAGGCCGTATTTGAACTCAGGTCCTCCTGAATCCAGGGCCAGTGCTCTATCCACTGCACCACCTAGCTGCCCTTAGATCAGGGATTCTTAACCTTTTTTGTGTCATGGCCTTCCTTTGTCAGTCTGGTGGGTCATATGGTCCTATGATATTACTTCTCAGATTAATGTTTTTAAATGCATAAAATACATAGAATTATAATGGAAACCTACTATATTAAAATACAGTTACCAAAATATTTTTAAAAATAAGTTCACAGTCCCTAGGTTAAGAATCTCTTGCCTAGATGAACTCTGAAATACCTTCTTTTCAACTCGGAAATCTGACCAAGTGATGATCCTGTTTGTGGAACCATTACAATATGAACTGTCAGATTGACTTTGGCCATTATTTTCCCTCTCTGGGCCGTAGTTTCCTGCTCTGCAAAATGAGGGAGTTGGACTAGATAATTCCCAAGATAACTTCCAAATCAAAATCTGTTCATGGCCTTGGATACTTACTAATTGTGTGACCCTGGACAAGTCATTGAACCCTGTTTGCCTTAGTTTCCTGTAAAATGAGCTGGAGAAGGAAATGGCTGGAAATTGAGGGAATGCCCATCAATTGGGGAATGGCTGAACAAGTTCTGGTATATGAATGTAATGGAATACTACTGTGGTGTAAGAAATGATGAGCAGGCAGATTTCAGAGAAACCTGGAAGGACTTGTATGAACTGATGAGTGAGATGAGCAGAACCAGGAGAATATTGTACACAGTATCAACAATATTGTGTGTTGATCAACTGTGATAGATTTGATTCTTCTCAGCAACACAATGGTACAAGATAGTTCCAGAGGACCCATGATGGAATATGCTCTCCAAATCCAGAAAAAAAAAGAACTGTTGAATCTGGATGCAGATCAAACCATACTATTTCTATTGTTTTTGTTGTTGTTTTTCTTTTTTGAGGTTTTTCCTTTTTGCTCTGATTCTTCTCTCATTACATGACTAATGCAGAAAAAAAGAATGAAATGGCAAAGCACTCCAGTAACTTTGCCCAAATGGGGTTCATATTTATTATGTTCCAACATCAGGGGCATGCTGGAGCTAGTTCACTTAGGCTTCTGAATCCCAGCTGTTAACTTTGCAATTGAGCTACACTTAGAAAATCAGCAAATGCTACAAATGAGGGCTTTATTTGTTATTTTCTGATTGTCTAGACTTAAGAAAGGGGTACAGAAAATGTTAATAATACAGATAAAATTTAAGAGTGTGCCCTCCCCCGCTCCCCCTTCCAACCATGAACTGGTTGTTAAATATTTACCAGTGCACCATTGCTGGAGGTGAGCATAACTTTTGATATTTTATAGGAAGATGAGACAAAGCTTATAAAAACATGTTTGCTTAACCAGGTAAAGTACCTATATGGCTGTATCTGAGGTCTGTCATGGATCCCTTTGGCAGTTTGAGGAAGCCTATTGTCCTTCTTCTTAGAAGAATGTTTTAAATGGCAAAAAACAAAACAAAACAAAACATGGGATTATAAAGAAAACTAAATTTATATTGAAATATAGTTCTCAAAATATTAACAACAAAAGAACCTGAATTCATGTGCCCCAGACTAAAAACTCTTCCTCTAGGGCTTTTCAAAGTGTTTTCAAAGTGACTACTTTTCAAAGTAGTCAACCCGTTTCAGGTGCATTTACAGGTTATTTGCAAGCCTCTATTATGATTTGAACAGATTTCAAAGGTGGTGGCAGTGAAGTCACCATTGGTGTTGAGATACTCTAGGCATTAAAGGCATATATCATAATCTTGACCCAACTGGAGGCAGTACAGAATATAAACATGAATAATTAAGTACCAGAATGCTTTTGTACTTAAGAAAAACAGGGAGAGCAGATGGACTCTTACAACAAGTTTACTGACAATCCTGCTGTTAGTGTGAGGAGTGAGTATGCCAAGAGTGAGTATCCCTTCCTCAAAGATCCTTGGCCTTTACCTTCTTGGTGGTTGGATGGGAAAGGTGGGTCCTTGGTACTGCTATCACTTTGAAGAGAAAGTTTATCTTTGCCATGCTGGTGACATAAGGCAGAGTGAGTAACCCGGGTTTGGACAAAAAGTTGTATATGGTCTCTATATGCTCTACCACTTTTTGATCTTTAAAGGAAGATGTTTAAATAAAACCATATATAATAGAATGATTATAGTGAGCTCCATTATCCTCTGTGTTCCAGAAGATGGATGTTTCTGGACCTGGAAGGAAGGTCAAAATTGACCTTGAAAAGTTATGCTTTGGCTTTTACCTTTGTAAGGTGCTAAAATTCTAGCTAGTCTATCTAAAATCTAATGAGGAAATACCTTAAAGGGAACAGCCCATATTGATCAAACCACAGGTTTAATTTTTTTTAAAAAAGGAAATAAAATTATTTCCCAGTACATTCTCTATCATAGCACTTTTATATGCCTTGAGGTAGAGAAAGGAAACATCCTCCTTTCTTTGCTGTATTAGTACAGCTTGGCTAGGATCTCATATCGGCATAAGTTCATGTGAAGAGAGAAATAGAAATTGTTTGAACAGACTTTCCCAGACTTTTTATCAACTGGAATATGGCACTTACTCTTACAGAGTTGGATGGCTTCCTTTTATGTCTTGGAAATGAAAGCTTTATCAGAAAAATTTGTGGTAAAGTTCCTTCCTCTCCAAATTAATTATTTTCTTTAAAATATTAGCTGCATTGATTTGGTTTGTGCATAAACTTTTGAATTTTATGTAGTCAAAATTGTCCATTTTATCTTCTGTGATTCCCTTTAGCCTTTGTGTGGTCATGAACAGCTCACCTATTCAGAGATCCAAGAGATAGAAAGAGTTGTCAAAACAGTTGTTGAAATCCACCTAAACTATATGTAAAAAGTATAAAAAATCTGGATCCAGGGGGACCCATGCTTATAAATTTCTTAAGATCCTGCATTGCTTTGTTGCTTATCTGGGAGTATCACTCAATCTATGGCTCAGTCCCTATCTACATGGCCCCACCCCTTTTTTTCCTTCCTAATGTGGTGCTATACTCATTCACCTTTACTTAAGGTCATACTTTAAACACCCAGTTTAATTAGATTACTAAATGTATAGTAATAGCAGATGCATTAATTACATATAACAAAAACTACAACATTCCATTCAGTTCCTGAATCGAGCCCCTCCCAAAGCAGAAATTCCTTCCAGGCTTGGATCCTTTTCCCTTTCTTTATTTCATAGCAATCCAATTAACTGCTACATCTAGCAGAAACCACCCCCCCATTACAGTCCCAGGAAGCCCTTCTTCTGGGTCTCCACCTCAGAGTTATAAATAGAGCAGAAAAAACTTTCCCTCAAACTAGGCAGCTAGGGAGTACTGTGGAGAGAGTACTGGGCCTGGAGTCAGACCTGGTTTCAGATCTGACCTCAGATGCTTAGTAATTGTGTGACCCTGGGCAAGTCACTTAATCTCTATCTCAGCCACTTTAATTGTAAAATGGGGTTCATTATAGCACCTACCTCCCCAGGGTTGTTCTGAGGATCAAATAATAGTATATTTGCAAAGTGCTTAGTGTAGTGCCTGTCATATAGTAGATGCTTAATAAATGCTTGTTCCCTTCCCCTAAACTGGTCATAGGTGTGATCTCAGCACTGGGTCCTAGACCTCAAGCTTTGCTGCAGCTGGCAGCCTCTGAATTCCACACTGATTGGAGAGGTCCCAGGTGCTGTTCTGACTCAATTTGCTCCTTTCTGTGATGCTTAGATTAATAGTTGGATTTGGCTGGTTGCTCCAGGGGGCTTCCCTATCATCTCTTAACCCCTCAAAAAGCAGAGGTCTGGAAGAGAAAACCCACAGCAGCCATTTCAGTGTCCCCTTTCAAAGATGCCCACACCATGTCCTTCCAGCAACCATCTAATCCAAATCATTGTGGTATTGAGGTAAGAGTGTAGTACCTATGTCTCAGGCACCAGAAGTGTCATAACGTTGGAAGTGTCTTTTGGAAACGACCTAAAGTTCCCAATGAATCCATTGCTCATATAGGTTCTGCAGCATTGCGACAATATGCCAGTCAAGTGACACTGTCACAAAGGACATGAAGTTTTCTGGTTTGACTCATTCTTGATAAACCTGTGTTGACTCTCAAGTACCATCGCTTCTATTTCTTGGTGGGTGGAAGTTGCAAAGAGGTAAAATCAAGGCTGGATATAAGGAAAAAGTATCCTAACAGTGCTATCAGAATGTGGAATGGGATACCACATTTGGAAGCAGAATGGTATGGTGGAAAGAGCACTGGCTCTGGAGTCCAAGGACTGAAATTCAAATTCTGCCTCAGTCAATTACCACTAGTGTGTCCCTGAACAAGTGACTTGACCTCTCTGGCACTCATTGTCTTCATCTGCAAAATGAAGGTGTTGGATGAGATGGACTCAAAACTTCCCTCCAGCTCTGAATCAGTGATCCTATAACCTCTGGGAGTGATAAGTTCCCTGTCATCAGAGGTTGTCAAACAAAAGGCATATTATAAAGAATGTCGGGGCAGCTAGGTGGCGCAGTGGATAGAGCACTGGCCCTGGAGTCAGTAGTACCTGAGTTCAAATCTGGCCTCAGACACTTAACACTTACTAGCTGTGTGACCCTGGGCAAGTTGCTTAACCCCAATTACCTCACTAAAAAAAAAAATAAAGAATGTCATTTTTAAACCTATGGTTGAATTTAGTTTATATGATGGCTTCTGAGAGCCTTTATAGTTTGGGGATTCTGTATATGCCCACAAATCATTCTTTAATAATATATCCTAGACTTTTGCTAGGATTCAAAGTCAAACTCACAGGCCTTTGTTTGGTATTCTACTCTTTCCCTTTTGTGAAAATCAGGACATTTGCTTATCTCTAGTAATAATAATAACCGGAGTACCTGAAACTTAGAGAGAGTTTTAAGAGTCACAAGGTAATTCTTTTATTTGGTCCTCACAACCACCCTGTTAGGTAGGTGAGACACAGATTATTATCTTTTTTGGATCTTGACTCTGTCATCCAGTGTTGTAACATTTGTAGATTTGATAAGCATGCCAGCTATGCCTTTATCCAAGTCTTTAATTTTATTTTTAAAATCTTAATGAAATACTTAAATCTCATTTATTTAATATCTTTTGTATTTAAAAATATAAAATGACATAGGACCAAGGCCAGGTTCCCTGAGACACTCTACTAGAGACTTTTGCCAAACTGACACCACACCATTAATGACTTCTCTTTGAACCTGGTCATTCAAATTCTCTTCACCTCTTGAAGGTAGCACCACTCTTCAAATCACCCAGGTTCACATCCTCATTTCTTTGCTCTTACTCCACCTCCCCCCAAGCCAATCAGTTGCCAAGTCTTATCAATTCTGTTTCTACATGTCTTTCTCTCCACCCATATGGTCTTTACTCTGATTTGGGCCCTCATCACCTTTTGCCTAGGTCAGTGGTTCTTGAACTTTTTGGTTTTAGAATCTCTTTAAGCTCTTAGAAATTATTGAAGACTCCAAAGATAGTTTATTTATGTTGGTTATGTTGATATTTACCATATTAGAAATTAAAATGTCTTAGTGTTATTATGAAAATAGTTTTAAACTCACAGACACCTTGAAAGGGTCTTGGGGTCTCCTAAGAGTCCCCTGATCACACCTTCAGAACCACTGGCCTAGTCTATTGCATAGTCTTCTAGTGGCTCTACCAATCTGCCCCCTCTTCACTCCATTCTCCATAGTTGACAAATTGCGATTCACAAAACAGGTTTGAGCAGGATCCCAGATCTAGAGCTAGAAATGGCAACAGAAGCCATTTAGTCCAAAGCCTCATTTTACAGTTGAGAATATTGAGTCCAACAGCAATTAAGTGATTTGTCCAAGGCTGATACAAAGACCAAGTGTCAGAGATGGGATTGGAATCCAGTTCTTCTGACTCTAGAGCTAGGGCTCCTTCCATGGCACCATCATGACTCCCATACCACGTCACTTTATGGTTCAATAATTGCATCTAGGACAAACTACAAACTCCTTTATTTGGTATATAAGGCCTTTCCCAATTCAGGTCCAATATGGGACCTAGTTTCAAAAATGAATCCTGAGAGGTAATTCTATAAGCTGACACAAAGTACTGTAATGTTTACAAAATGCTTGACTTTAACAGTCACCATGTGGTTCAACAGACAGCGTGTACTCACAGTCTCTTTCTTCTTGCTCTCAACATTATCTCTCTGACAAGATCATCATCAAAATGGCAGTTGTACCATCAGTGGTACTCCTGATACTGTGAGATGGAGGATAGTCCTTCTGTCCTCTCTCTGTCTCTGTTTCTATCTGTCTGCCCCACCTTTCTCTGTTCTCTTTCTTTGCCTCTCATTCCCTTCTCTGTCTCTGTCTGAGCATCTGTCGGTCTCTCTCCTCTATCTCTCTGTCTCTCTTTGTCTTTCTTTGTTTCTTTGTGTCTGTGTCCGTCTTTATCTCTTTCTGTCTTTTTCTCTCTCTATTCTTCCTTCCTTCCTCTTTTCTTTCTTTCTTTTTCTCTTCCTTCCTCTTTTCTTTCTTTCTTTTTCTCTTCCTTCCTCTTTTCTTTCTTTCTTTCTTTCTTTCTTTCTTTCTTTCTTTCTTTCTTTCTCTGCCTCTCTGTCTCTGTCTCTCCTTCCCTCCCTCTTACCGCCTCTGAGAAATCTCTGGGAAATCCTTTCATCGCATGAGTGCATTATTCACCTCTCTCACCCCTTTCAAGATTTCAAAAGTCTTCTTTTTTTGGATGAAAGGTGAAACTCTTTTTAAACATGCACACAAACTTATTTCTCTGACTACCAGAAACTCTTGCAGACAGAGGCACTGAGGACTTTCTATCTGCTTGTGAACATTGTCTCCAGTGACCTCCTACCTTGGAGGGAAGGGACTGGGAAAAGAACTGGGGGGACTGGGAAATACCTGATGCAGCAGATTATATTTGAGCTGAGTCTTGTAGGGAACCAGAGATTCCAAGAAGCATAGATGATGAGGGAATACATTCTCGGTAAGGGGGGCAGTTGATGCAAAGTGGGAGAGATATGGACAAGGAGGATGGAATTAAGAGTTGTAAGTATGAAATAATGGAGTCATCTCTATGATGAGTAGGAGAATGATTCAATAAGACCTTTGCATTAGGAAAATCACTTTGGTGGCCAAGTGGAAGATGGATTGGAGAGGGAAGAGATATAAGCTAGTAAGTGTCAGAAGTGAAATTTAAATCTTAGTCTTCCTGACTCTCAGACTATCACTCTAGTTGCTTTGTGCCATTTCTCACTATGCCATGCTTGGTTCAAGGTAATTGGTAAGAAAACTGAAATTCAAACCCAGACCCTTGGATTTTAGATCTAGGCAATTCCCCATTACACCATGTTTGCTGTTTCTAGATGATTGCATTGTCATATTCTTTTCAACCAAAAGGAATTTGTGGTTTCCTTGTTCAGAGTTACAGTGATATCAAACTAACACTTTAAGCTGAGGCTTATTTATTTTTTTATTTTATTTTATTTTTTGTAGGGCAATAAGGGTTAAGTGATTTGCCCAGGGTCACACAGCTACCAAGTGTCAAGTGTCTGAGTCCAAATTTGAACTCAGGTCCTCCTGAATCCAGGGCTGGTGCTTTATCCACCGCTCCACCTAGCTGCCCTTTAAAAAAAATTTTTTTTTTAATTTTTTTTAGCTGAAACTTATTTAAAAGCAGGTTGATTTAAGCAAGCAACTTACAGCAGATAGCTCTATAAAGAAATGAAAAAGTCACCCTCTGAAGCACTTTGGAAGATTAAAAAGTTTAAAATCCATTAAAGGACCAAATTTAGCTGCTTTGCTTTCTAGGATAAACACATAGAGTACAAATCAAATGAGGAGTGTGAAGTTTATGGAAATCCCAGGAATAGATTCATTGTTTCCACATGAAAACTTGCCAACTTCACAGAATCAGCACATGCATGGATGGGTAGTTCTCAATGAGGATTGGCCTTCTTGGTGCTATCCTAAGAACTTTATTTCATATTTTTATATTTATTGACTAGTGTAACCTTTTTCTTTCTTTGACCAATTCTCTGAATTATGATTACATGTAAAAACAAATTTTGATATCAATTTTTAAAAACTTTGTGTTCTTACTACTTTTCCTCCCTCCTTCCTCACTCCCCATCCAAGAACTCAAGCAATTCAATATAATTTATACATGAGTAGTCATGCAAAACATCACATTAGCCAAGTTGTGAAAGAAAACAAAAACAAAACTTCAGATTAAGGAACTATCAAAAAAGTTATGCTTCAATCTGTATTCAGTTCTTTCTCTGTAGATGGATTGCAATTTTCATAAGTCTTTCAGAGTTATCTTGGATCATTGCATTGCTGAAAATAACCAAGTCATTCACAGTAGATCATCTTACACTATTACTGTTATTTTGTATACAGTACATTTCACTCTGCATCAGTTCATGTAGGTCTTTCCAGGTTTTTCTGATGGTATCCTGCTCATCATTTTTTTTTTGTTTCTGATAAAGTAACTAACAAAAAAATTTATGTTTCAATCTGTATTCAAATACCATCAGTTCTCTCTCTGTAGATGGCTTGCATTTTTCATAAGACCTTCAGAATTGTCTTGGATCATTGCATTCCTGAAAATAACTGAGTCATTCACAGCAGATCATCTCACAATATTATTGTTATTTTGTATACAGTAGATTTCACTTTGCATCAGCTCATGCAGGTCCCTCCAGGTTTATCTGATAGTATCCTGCTCATAATTTTTTTATAGTAAACTACATTTATATGGTACTTTAAAGAGATTTCTTTACAATAAACCCATGAGGTTTATTATTGCAACAATACTAATAGATAACTTTTATACTGTACCTTAAACTTGACAAAGAACTTTCTTCACAATAGTCCAGCAAAGTAAGTACCATACATTTTGCCATCATCAATCATCAATCAATCATCATCCATCAATCCTCATCATCAGCCTCAGTCGATCCTCATCATTGTCAATCTTCATTGACTTCATTCAATCTTCATCACATCAATCAATCCTCATCTTCCTCCAATCATCATCAATCCACCAATTAATCCCATCATCAACCATCATCACCATCATATGTTACTCTTGCCTGTGCTTCAAAATTTTTTCACAATTACTAATATTAACTGTTTCTCTCCATCTTATTTCCTTCCCGTGATATTTACTCAATTTACTATCTTCTTTTGCCCTATCCCGCCTCAAAAGTGCTTTGCTTCTGACTGCTCCCTCCCCTCCTCTGCCCTCCATTCTTTCACCCCTCCCTTTTTATCCCCTTCCCCTCCTACTTTCTTGCAGGGTTAGATAGATTACTTCACTCAATTGAGTGTGCATGTTATTCCCTCCTTGAGCCAACTCTGATGAGAGTAAGGTCTTTGAGCTAATTCTGATGAGTGTGAAGCTCATTCACTTACTTCCCCATTCCTCCCCCATCTCTCCCCCACCCCACTCCATAAGCCCTTTCCTGCTTCTTTCATGTGAGATTTCACCCCATTCTACCTCTCCTCTTTCCCCTCCCCCAGGGCATTCCTCTCTGCCCCCTCAATTTTATCCTAAAGATGTCATCATGGGGCATCTAGGTGACACAGTGGACAAAGCACCTAACCTGGACCCAGGAGGACCCAAATCCAGCCTCAGACACAAGACACTCACCAACCCCAACTGCCCCCCAGACCGTGAGCTTAGTTCCAGAAACTAGTGTCTGGGTGGGAGGGAAGTGAAGTCCAGGAGCAGCATCAACAGCAACAGCTTCTGGGCTCACAGCAGGCTGTATGTTGAATGCCCTTCTGCTATGGCTAAGTTTACCTTTTGTTAACTGTTGAATGACTGATAAGTGTTTCATTTTTGTTCCAATTTTTAACATAAATTTTTTAAAATGTAAAAACCATTCATAGTTCATTGGTTGTACAAAAATGGGTGGTAGGCTCTATTTGACCTGTGGGTTGTCTGTTTGTCAACCCTTGACTTAGGTAAAACTAGTTGAATCTCTTTTGCACATGTTATCTCTTTAAATAGTTGATGATAGCTCTCATGTTCCTTCCTAAGTCATCTCTTCTCCAAGCTAAACATTGACAGTTCCTTCAACAAATCCTGATATAGCATGTTTTTGAGTCCCCTTACCATCCTGGTTTACTTTCTCTGGACGCATTCTAATTTGTCAAAGTCCTTTCTCAAATGTGATAAACAGAGTATTTCATATGTGGTGTGACTACTAGGTAGTCACCCTAACCTTCCTAACTCTTCAAATCATGCTTCTATCAATGCAGTTGAAGGGCACAAGTATCATTAGCCATTGTGTCATACCATTGACCTGTATCAAGCTTATATTTTACCACAATCCCTACAGGGCCTTTTCATATGAATTGTCCTTGAGCCAGATCTCTCCAAGCATTTGTATTTTTGCAGTTGTTTTTGAACCCCCAAAGTAGTACTTTATATTATTAATAATTATTTTCTCACATCCCCAAGAGGTTCTATTTCATTAGAGTTGGTCCATTGTTCTATGTTGTGAAAAGACATTTCTGAATCTTTAATCTGTTTTTCAGCTTAACCTAATCTGCAAAATGGACAAGCACCCTGGTCTTTTTTCAAATCACTGATAAAAATGTTGAACAGCACAGAGCAGGATATATCTCCCAGAGCTTTGTTACATGGGTCCAGATTAAGATGTCATATTGTCCCAATTTGGATTGTTTCATTGCAAAATCTCTCAAAGGGACTGGCTCGTCATTAAGCATTACAATCACCTATAACAGCACATTCATAACTTGGAATTTCAGGGAGAAAACTTTATTAGTATAAATGCCCAGTGAAATTGAAGGGTTTCAATCAAATTCATGTGCTGAGAATCATTTCACATTCATTTTTGTGGAGGTGTGTAGAGAGTGACCAAGAGAGAATATTTTCTGATCCCTTTATCTTTCCTTCTTAAAGACCACTCCTTAGCCTCTCAGTATTTAGTCAAATTTCCTACATGACCAGGCTACATCTACATCTGATCCCTTTTGTTTCTGCAAGAAATCAAGACCTTTTTGGCCAAGACTTGTGGTCTTTATAGATAACAAGATTCTCTTGAAAAGAAAAAAGTGGACAAAGATCTCCATCTTGAACCCTAGGATGCAAAGTACAGCATAACTATTTATTTTGGAGACCAGTGAAAACAAGGAGTATTCATCTATGCCAAGCATAATTCATGCTTATAGTAAAGTCCAAACCACATGTTACGTGTTTCCTCTTCCATCTTTATTTGTGTTACATGGCTCATCTTGCCTACTTCATCACACACAAGTGACTAGCCATTTTCCCATGATGAAGAGTAAACCTATAGATCTGGAGTTTGTTTTCCTGGGTTTTAACACTTGTTAGCTGTGTGATCCAGGGATGGCTCAGCTTCAACCCAATAAGAACTGAGTACCAACTCTGTGCCCAACACTCTGTTCATAATCAATAGGGGAATACAAGGAAATATGACCTTTGGTAGTATTATTATTATTAGTAATAATAATAATAATAATAATAACAATAATAATAATAATAACAACACCTATGTAAGGGCCAAATTTAATATGGGGGAATTATTTGGGCAGCTCGCCATAATATTGGGGTAAGAAAGGAGATTGACGGCCTCTTTCAGAAAAAAACAAAACAGGGTTTATTGATGGGAACAAATTTAAAACACAAGTAAGGTTAATAAAAATAGGGACAAAGAAAAAAGGTATAGGAGAAGGAAAATTATACGACCTGCAATCACACCACCACCCGGACTCAGCAGTTCCCAAAGAGCACACAGCTGTGTCTCTCTCCCTCTCTCATACCAGAATGAATCTCTCTTCCCTTCTCCTTCCCAGAAAACCCCCCTCCCAACAGGAAACCAGGCCATCCACACTCAGCCCCAAGCTAATTGGCTGGCAGCAGTGATTGACAGAATTAACAGGTGGCTGTAGAACCCCCAGCTTCCCCCAGCTTCCAGATGCTGAAGGTCACCTGACTACCCTCACCAGGCTTCCAGTCATGGTAGTTTGGCCAGGCCCATGTAGGCATCAGCGCATGGTGATGATGTGAGCTGCAGCACCATACCAACAGCCACAGCCAGTAGGTGGAACACCATGCTGGTACGGAGGCCAAGTTGCCTAAAGCCAGCTGAGCTCGCTGGGGCTTCTAATTTTAGCCAAAGATGGGGTCATAGAAACCTCAAATCACAATTAATTCTTTACACCTACTTCACGGGGTTGGTGTGAGGATCAAATGAGATAACATGTAAAGTGCTTTACAAACCTTCAAGTGAATGTTAGCTATTACTACTATTTTCCCAAACATATGTAGACCCTATTGTGAATAATATAATATGTTATGAATAATATAATATTATGAATAATGATTCATAATAGCTTCCCCCATCCCAAATTTATGTATACTAGTTTGGAGACAGTATACTTAGTTTAAAGTCAGGAAGACTTGGGTTTGAATCTCACCTCAGTACTTACTAATTGTTTGATCCTGAGCAAGTCAATGCATCTCTTGCATATCTCAAGGAACGCCATAGGGCTTACCTACTATGTCATAAACAGGTTATAATCTCCCTTGGTGGAGGAAGTTCCCTCACAAATAATTAGTTCTCTAGGCTGATGAAATCAATCCACATGCAAGAATTAAGGGGCAAATAGGGGCAGCTAGGTGGTGCAGTGGATAGAGCACCAGCCCTGGAGTCAGGAGGACCTGAGTTCAAATCAGGCCTCAGATACTTAACATTTACTAGCTGTGTGACCCTGGGCAAGTCACTTAACCCCAATTGCCTCACACACACACAAAGACACCCCCCCCCCAAAAAAAAAAGGAATTAAGGGGCAAGGACAGAGGAATGGATTATTCTTTATTGGTTTCTCATGTAATGGATCTACAAATGGATAATATTACTTATCTTATGGGGACATGAAAATATGTTTATGTTAAAATGCATTCTCATATTCAAAAGAGTTGGAAATTCGTGATATGAAATTTGGTCCAACAAAGAAGCCAGGAGAAAAGAGCTGAAGGAGCTTGACCAAAAGCTATGGATTAGATAAAATGGCCTCTGAAGTCCCTGGCAAAGTTGTTTACTTTCACTCTTAACTAAGCTGCCTATAGAATTTCTTCTACTTTTCTTAATAAATGTTGTTTGAAAATCTTAGAGCCAAAGTAGAGTATTTTATGAGAGGAATATTGTACTAGAAAGGCTTCCAATAAATGTTTACTGACTATCTAATTTATCCCAATTTTGAAAATAGAGGGAAGTAAAGTAAGGGAAGAGTTGCCTAGTGCTTAGAGAGCTAGCCTGGAAGATCTGGGTTCAAGTCCCACCCCTGACACATACAGGCTATGTGACCCTGGGCAAGTCACTTAATCTCTCATTGCTCAAGACAACACTCTAGAACTATAAATAGTAGAGAAGGCAGCCAATCTGCATTAGTAGAAGGAGTTTCTTCACCTGTGAATTCACTATAACAGTGAAATCACAAGTCACGTCTCTATCCCTTTCCCTCCATAGAGTAAAGGAAGAAATGCCCATTCTTGTGGTATTCTAAGGCTGTTGTGCTAGAAGAGTTGGGGTCAAGCTGTGTATTTACATGGGAAAAAGGACTTCTATCCTATTGTCACCTGTGGGTTTTTTGTTTTACTTTCATTCAGGCTTAATTGGCATAATGTTCCCATTGTTTCATAGGAAGAGACTGAGAAATACTTAAGATGCCTTTGAAGTCCCTGGGTACCTAAGGTGTAGCCCTTTTGGGAAGACCTGGAGGGAGGCAAAGGTCACCACAAATAATTATGATCCCCTACTGCAGCTCAGGACACTGGGCAATTGTCTAAAGGACAGAGATGTATTTTTCTATCTGGAAACACAGAAAAACAAGAATAGAAAGCCTAATTAAAAAAACAACAACACAGCAGTAGACATTAATTGCTTATACAATATCTAGGCTGAGAGGTGATAGTCACTGAATTGTGTTCTGGTGAGACCACATCTGGAACATGGGGTTCATTCTTGGAACCACATTTTGGGAGAGGCATTGGCAAGCTGGACTACACCCAGCAGAGGGCAATCAGGGTTGGGAGGGAACTTGAAACCACTCCAAAAGTCCACACTGCAACTCTACACTGAGAATCAATGGAAAGCACCGGGAATATTTTGTTTGGAGGAAAGAATTATGGAAGACAGGATTGCTGCCTGGTGAAGATGTCAAGTGGAAACTAAATCTGTTGTAATTGTATAGCACAGAATTAGAGATACAAGTTACAGGGAGGCAGATTTCTATTCAATGTAAGGATGAATTTTTAAAAACCCAATTATTTAAATTATAATCTATATAACAATGGAATAGGCTGCCTTCTGAGGTAGGCTACCTTCTGCTACTGCTGCTGTGGGAAATGTTCAGACATAGCCTGGACCACCACTCAATAGAGATCTTATAGAAGGGATACCTATGATGGGTGGGAGATTGGATTAGGTGACTTTTAAGATCCCTTCCAAAGTCTATGCCAACTCATTTCTCCTTGCCCTGGACCTGATATGTGGTCAACACATGCATCTAAAGGTTATGGAGCTGCAATCAGATGAGATAGCTTTAAAAGGAGGTACCTAACACTGGTCTTTAAATTAGAAACCCTGAATTTGAGTCCCACTTTTAAGACTTACTAGTTGTGTGATCCTAGGAAAGTCACTTCCCCCTCATTGGGCCTCATTTCCTCATCAATAAAATGGGGATTATAATACTTGTCCTATCTCCTACTTAACAGGTCTCCTTCTAGGAAAGTATTTTGTAAATTTAAAAGCTCTACCGACATGTGATCTATCATTATTATAATTAATATGGAAAGTTAATATAAGGGCAGGGATTTTACCTGGAGAGCTTGGCAAATAGAACAGTGATCAACAGGATGATCACAAGCAGTGCCTCTGGATAGAGTACTGAAGCTGGAGTCAGGAAGACCTGAGTTCAAATTTAGCCTCAGACACTTACTAGCTGTGTGATCTTGGGTGAGTCACTTAATCTCTGCTTCCTTAACTTCCTCAACTGTAAAATACAGCTAATAATAGCACCTACCTGCCCAGGTAGTTGTAAAGATAAAATGAGATGATATTTGTAAAGCACATACTATGTCCTTGGCATCTAGTAAGTGCTTAATAAATGTTTGTTCCCTACTCTTCCCTAATTCTCCCCATACCTGAGAACTACACAGATATTTTAATTACTTTTCTCTCCAGGCTGCACTCCTGATTCTCCCAGATCTCCTTTACTATGCCACAGAAACCTCTTAACCCTAGAAGTTCATTTTATCCCTGGACTTCTCACATTAGAAGTACCCTTTGACCCTATAGTACCTCCCTCCAATTGGCAGGTTTCTCTCAGAACCTCCATTTTTAGGACACAGCTATATCTTCATTCCTCTCCAGGCTGTACTTCTGACTCTCCTGACTTTTGCTACCATGCCATAGAAACCTCTTCACCCTAGATATTTTACTCCACCCTTTAATAAAGGTATTTAATAAATGTTTGCTGACATTGACTTGATTTGAAGAGGTTCCAGAACAGGATAGAGACAGGTTTGTCCATGGTGAAGGGAAACACAGAATAGGTAATTCTCAGTGTGGAAATTCACATACAGATCAATAACTCTTATGCAGCTTAAAACCTTAAGAGGGTTCCTTATCTCAGAAAAAGTAAAAGAAAAAATAGATCTAATTAAAAGAGATAAGGAAGGAAACGACATCTTGCTAAAAGGGACCATAGATAATGAAGTAGTATCAATACTAAACATATATGCACCAAGTGGCATAGCATCCAAATTCTTAGAGGAGAAGTTAAATGAGTCACAAGAGGAAATAGACAGCAAAACTATACTAGTGGAGGATATGAACCTTCCCCTCTCAGAATTAGATAAATCTAACCACAAAATAAATAAGAAATAATTTAAAGAGGTAAATAGAATGTTATAAAAGTTAGATGTCTAGAGAAAATTGAATGGGGATAGAAAGGAATATGCTTTTTCCGGCAATGCAAATAGGAGTACAGTTAATAGAAATGCATAACTCCTGAAAAGTAACCTGGCAATTTAAAGGTTACCAAAAAATGCAAGGGAGAGTTTCAGAAAAACATGGAAAGACATATGAACTGATACAGAATGAAGTGAGCAGAACAAGAAGAACAATTTATACAATAACAACAATATTGTAAAAACAAACAACTTTGAAAGATTTAATAACTCTGATGAAAGAATGAGCAACTATGTTTGCAGAGGATCAGGGATGGAACATGCTACCCATTTCCTGACTGAGAGGTAATGGACTCAGAGTGAAGAATGAAACATATATTTTTTGGATATGACCAACATGAGAATTTGTTTTATTTGATTATCTATATTTGTTACAAAGGGTTTGGTTTTTACTTTTTTTCCAATGAGGAGGAGAAAAAAAAGGAGAAAATAGATTTTTGTTCATTAAAAAAAATTTTAATTAAAAAAATTCAAAATAATCCTATACTTGACCTTCTAATATTTTATTGGAAATATGCTCTGATAGTGTTAGACAGAGTCTTTTGCTTGAAAATTTTCTTAGCAGCATTATATGTGATTGCAAAAAACCTCAAAAAACTCTGGAAGCAATGTAAACGTAAATGGAGATGATTAAGTCAATGATGGTACATTAATGCAAAATAAAAGTTTAAAGCAATTAAGATGAGCAAATATGAAGAATACAAAGAAATCTGCAAAGACCTTTATGAAATAATTAAAAGCAAAAAAGAAGAATGGAATAATCAACAAATCAAATTGATAAGCATTTATTAGGTTCCCACTCAATGCCAGGCACTGTGCTAAGCATTGTGGATACAAAGAAAGGCAAAAACAGTCCCTGCCCCCCCCCCAAAACCTCATAGTCTACTGGGAGAGACAAAATACAAACAACTATGTACAAACAAGATAGATAGAGGATTCGATGGAGATAATCTCATAGGGAAGGCACTAGCATTAAGGGGATTTGAGAAAAAAGTTTCCTATAGACAATAGGATTTGAACTGAGACATAAAAAAAAAAAAAAGCCAGGGAAGCTAGGCAATAGAGATGAGAGGAATAGAGTTCTACACTTAGAGGCCATCCAGTGGGGGAAAAGGAGATAGAATGTAGTGTGTGACAACCAATAAGGAAGCTGATGCCACTTCATCATAGAACACTTGAAGGGGAATAAGTTAGAAGATGAGGACACCAATAAGACGATTTGGAGAAAGCAACTGTGAGTAAGTCAATAAGCATTTTTAAATGCTTTTTATATACCAGGCATTGTGCCAAGTGCTGGGGATTCCAAAAAAGGGGGAAAACAGTCTCTACCCTCAAGGGGCTCCCATTCTCAATATGCAGCCAAACAAGCTAGGTGCATATAAGATATATAAAGGATAGGTGGTAGTTAATCTTAGTGGGGGAAGGAACTAGCAGGTGAAAGGGCTGGGAAAGGGTGAGATTTGAGTTGAATCTTAAAGGAAGCCAGAGAAATTAAAAAGGGGAAGTGTGGAAAGAGAACATTCCAGGCACAGGGATCATCTAGTTTTATGCATTCAATGACAATTCAATGTAAATAATTATGAACTTATGTATGGATAGTTAATATTAAATGTCTAATAAAACATTTAATCATAAAAAGAAAAAAGTAACCCAGCCCTTCAAGTCAGAAATGCCTCTGACATAAAGCTTATGACCCTGACTGAGGTTGGGTTCATTGACTCATGGAGGTGGAAAGAAACTTTTAAAAGAGATGCAGGCGAAGCAGCAGCACATTCTCAGAATTGGGGACTGACAGCCTGTGCAAAGGCAGGAGACAGAATATAGTGTGCAGGCAATAGAAAATAGTACACTTTGGCCAGATCATAGAGTACATGAAGACAAGTAACATGCAGTAAGTCTAGAAAGAGAGGCTGGAAAAGCGAATACTGAATATAAATTCCAACCCCCTTCTTTTTTTTCTTTTTTGCAGGGCAATGAGGGTTAAGTGACTTGCTCAGGGTCACACAGCTAGTAAGTGTCAAGTGTCTGAGGCTGGATTTGAACTCAGGTTCTCCTGAATTCTGGGCCAGTGCTTTATCCACTGTGCCACCTAGCTGCCCCCCAACCCCCTTCTTTTTAAAGGAGGAAACCAAGGTACAGAGAGGTCAATGATTTGTCCAAGGTCATACAATGAGTAAGTTACTATTCTTTTTCTTATCCCTGTGAGAATTGGAAATTAACCATTTGACTCTTACTAGTGACTATGTCACAATTTGCTCCTTGAAGATAGTGATACATCAGGACTAAGTGAAAACGAATTTTGGATTCTTGGCTCAGAGGACTCTGTAAAATCCCACACAAACAGCTGCTTGTTGGCCATCTTACAGCTGCATGTTTTTTCATGCACACTTTATCCTCCAGAGAGATCAGAATTCTTTCCTTGAGGGGCTCACTATCTTGGAGAATGAGAGCTCCTGTTTGAATTACTGAACTTTGGTGAAGGAGCTATTGGGCATGATTGTGTTTAGGAAAGAGCCGCCAGATTCTTGTAGTTGGTCTAGCTAGGTACAAATCCTGTTGTGTACTCTCTGGCCATACCAGGTGTGGGTTCTTGGAACTGGGCCCTGAGAACATATCCCCAAACTGGATTTTGATCTCCCTCCAAGGAGTCCAGCCTCATAATGAAAGCTAGCAGTACTCAGGCTATTGTGGCAGCACTTTATACAGTGAGGGGTCATGTTGAATCTTGGTGGTAGAGCCCTCCCCTGGCACATGGGAAAGGGTAAAAAAAATGTCTGTGGTAGACCCAGGGATAAAATATTAAATCTAGGGAAAGAGATTGGACTAAACAATGGCATTAGGCCTCCCAGTTATTGTCGCTATTGTCTTTGTTTTGTTTGTTTTTCATAAAAGCCTACTCCTCCTAATGATCAAATCTATCGAATTAACCACAAACAACCAAAAAGAAATTGTCCCAACCTCTCTCTATGAATGGAAACTTTATGTTCACTCCTCCCTTTTCCAACCTGTAGTTAGCAATGAGTGATTCCAGCCTGCTTTTCCAGGTAAATGACACATTGTTTCTCTTCACACCCTCCAAAGTCTAGTTGTACTGAACTACTTGTACTTGCTTCCCATCTCCCACTTTCATGCCTTTACCCAGGCTGTTTGCTATGCCTCAAATGCATTCCCTTCCTACTTCTGATTTCCTTCAAAACTTAATTAAAGTGCACAAGGACTTTCTTCCTCCCTGCAGTTGCTGGTGCCTTTCCCATTTCCAAAATTGCCTTGTATTCACTTCATATATTTTGGTAGAGGAGTTTCCTAAGCTGTGAATTCCCTATATCAATGAAATCATAGATTTATGAGGGAATGCCCATCAGATGGGGAATGGCTGAACAAGTCGTGGTATGTGACTGTAATGGAATACTATTGTTCTGTAAGAAATGATGAGCAGGCAAATTTCAGAAAAACCTGGAAAGACTTATATGGACTGATGCTGAGTGAAGTGAGCAGAACCAGAACATTGTACACAGTAACAGCAACATTGTGTGATTATTAACTGTGATAGACTTAGCTCTTCTCAGCAATACAATGATCCAAGACAATTCCAAGGAACTCATGATGGAAAATGTTCTTCACATCCTGAAAAAAAGATCGGTGGATTCTGATTGCAGATTGAACCACACTGTTTCTACTTTTGTTTTTGTTTTTGTGTTTTCTTTTTTCAGGTTTTCCCCTTTTGTTCTGATTCTTCTTTCTCAACAGGACTAATACAGAAATATGTTTAATATGATTGTACATATATAACCTATATCAGATTGCTTTCTATCTTGGGAATTGGGGAGGTAAGGGAGGGATAAAAACTTGGAACTAAAAATTTTATAAAAACAAATGTTAAAAACTTATATGTAACTGGAAAATAATAAAATACTTTTATGATAAAAAAGAAATCATAGATTTTTGTCTCTATATTTTATCTAGTATAGATATCTATTATCCCTATATTCCATCTTCTTACATTTTTATATTCTATATCTATCTCTATATTCTACTTATATATGTACATATATATGTACACATATCCAATTTTTCAACTGAATTATGATTTATATGAGTACTTTATTTGCTTCAAAGACAGTAAATTTGGGGGCCCAATTAATTGTACAATAGAGTCTTTTAGAAAGCTAAGTGATCAAAGAAATGAATTATCACTGTGCTTCCCCCCACCCCACAGGTGAAGAGAGGGACTTAGAAGGGGTCACCTACAAAGTCCAGACACTAAATTTCAGGCTTACAGACTTGGATCTGTACAAATTAAAAAATGACTGGTGAGGTTAGCAGTCATTTTACAAGGGTAAGCCTTACATCAAGAAGTCAAGGAGCTGTAATTTGGTGAATGTGGGTACCTCTCTGCTGTTGCTGATGGCATCCCCTCTAGGACTCAAAATATGCTTTTTTTTTTTTTTGGTGAGGCAATTGGGGTTAAGTGACTTGCCCAGGGTCACACAGCTGGTGTTAAGTGTCTGAGGCTGGACTTGAACTCAGGTACTCCCGACTCCAGGGCCAGTGCTCTATCCACCGTGCCACCCAGCTGCCCCAAAATATGCTCTTCTTGAGTTACTGTGGCCAATCTACTTTTGAATCCCTCTTAACTCAGCTAAGGTAACAGACATATAATCTATAACTGGGATCCTTTGGGGAACCTTTCCTGCTTGGGAGGACCTGTCAACATTTGTCACTTCCTGGCAGAGCCTTTGAGAATCCAGGATGACCTCTACTCCATGATGAGTGTTGGAGAGTATCAATAAAGGGATCAGTGTGTGTGTATATGTGTGTGTGTGTGTGTGTGTGTGTGTGTGCTTTCATCAGTATAAGGGAACTTCCATGAAGAAAATCTTTCAATCAACAAGTGTTGGTCAGTTAGTCAACAAACATTTATTAAGTACCTACTATGCAACATGTAGAGGCAGTTAGATGGTTCAGTGGATAGAGCACTGGAGTCAGGAAGACTTGAGTTCAAATATGGCTTCAGACACTCCCTAGCTGTGTGACCCTGGGCAAGTCATTTAACCTCTGTTTGCCTTAATCCAATAGAGAAGGAAATGGCAAACCACTCAAGTATCTTTGACAAGAAAACCCCATATGGGGTCATGAAGAGTCAGACATAACTGAATGACTGAACAAACAACATGTACCAGGTATTGTGCTGTCTTAGGGATACAAAAAAAATTTTAAAAAATAGTTGCTATGGGGCCAGCTAGGTGGCTCAATGGATAAAGCACCAGCCCTGGATTCAGGAGGACCTGAGTTCAAATCCGACCTCAGACACTTGACACTTGACCCTGGGCAAGTCATTTAACCCTCATTGCCCTGCAAAAAAAAAAAAAATAGTTTCTACCCTCAAGGAGCTCACGATCTATTGGAGGAGACAATATGCAAGTAACTATGTACAAACAAGACACGTACAAGATAAATTAGAGATATCTCAGAGAAAAAGCACTAGCTTTAAAGGGGGCTGGAAAATGCTTCTTGTAGAAGGTAGGATTTTATCTGGAGTTTGAAGGAAGCCCAAGCATGAAGGATGACCAGCGAAAATGCGCAAAGTTGAGAGTGTCACATAGAGGAACAATGAACACACCAATGTCTCTTATTGGGGTTGTGGGGGGAGAGTAAAGTATATAAAGACTGGCATGTTATTAAGGGCTTAAGAATTCAAACAGGGGATTTTATATTTGATATAAACCTGAGTCACCAGAGTTTATAGAACAGAAGGGTAATATGGTCATATCTATGCTTTAGGAAGATCAATTTAAGAGGTGACCAGAGAGTCAATTGAAACAGGGAGAGACTTGAAGCCAGAAGACCCACTGAAAGACTATAGTAGTAGGTTTGGCATGAGGTGGGCCTTCACTATGATGGTGACTGTGTCAGAGGACAAAGGGGAACCATATATAAGAGATGTTTCAATTGTAGAAACACAAGGATTTGGCTCTTGATTGGATGTGAGGTGTGAAGTGAGGAGTCAAGGATGATGCCTAGGTTGACAACATGGGTGAGTGGGTAGATAGTAATATCCTTGATAGTAATAGGGAAGAGGGGAAGTTTGGGGAGGAAAGACAATGAGTTCAGTTATCAACATGCTGAATTTACTGTTTTGAGCACCATCCGGTTTGAGATGTACAATAGACAGTTGGAGGTTTGAGACTAGAAGTTCGGAGAGAGGTTAGGATTGGACAGAAAGATCTGAGAATCATTCTCATAGAGATGATCATTGAATCCATGGGAGCTGATGAGATCATCAAGCAAAATAGTATAGAAGGAGAAGGAAAAGTGGGCCAAATAAACTTGGAGAATTGCCTGGAATGCTCAGGATTTTAAAGGATTTTCCCAAGGCCACGCAAAGTCACACAGCCAGTACATGTCCCAGTATGTAGAACCCAGTTCTTCCTGACTCTGGAACTGGCTTTCTAGTCATTAAGTCACTTTTTTCTTGAAAGACAGTTATAAAAACAACAAAAATTACACTTATCATGGACTTTCTTCAAAACTGTTAACAATAAGCATTAGAACCTCCATGAAAGACTGGTGTTGGGTGGGCAGAACTAATGTTCACCTTTGGGCTGAACTCTGCTATACCTGGTTGTTTCTATGAGTAGTAATTATGTTTGAAGGGCCTTGATCTGAATTATGGCATATATAAACTCAATGCAATCAGGAAGTAGTTATAGTAGGGATTCCATTGTATTTCTAGTATGACCTACAAATAGCACTTCATTACTTCCCACTGGTTGGAATAGAATTATCCCCAAGTTACAGATGAGGAGACTGAGACACTGAGGAGTAAACATTTCCAGGCTACAGAGACAGAGACACCTGACAAGTAGTCAGGTGGCAAATGATTTCACACACAAAAAAAGACTTCTATATTTCAGCAAGCACTTAAATTATAAAAATATTGCATACTATTTTGATGTTCCTCAAAAAGATAAAATTGTCTGGAAATTTTACTTTTGCCTAAATACATTCAGAAGAATGATCCCATTGAGGGGGGTGGAAGGGGGAATGTCTGGGGCCAACCTTACTTCCCAACAGTCCCCTGGAAGTTTATGTTGCCTCTGATCACAAAATGTGTCTCAGAGTTGTTCCAGACTATAGTAAGACATCCAGATGTAACCTGCAATGTTATGCTGACCTATGAGACTCCAAATTGCAAATGGCAGACATGGATATAGCACTTAAAAGTTTGCAAAGTACTTGGCCTAAAGCATCTTGTTAATCCTCTCAACATCCCAGGGAAGTAGGTATTCTTATTTTCTCCATTTTACAAATGAAAAAAAGTGAGGTTCAGAAAATGACTCACCCCAGGTCATACAACTAGTAAATGTCTGGACAGGTTCTAAATCTGGGAGTTCTTGACTCCAAACCAATTCAGACATTCTAGTGTTGTTATATAACTTTACTGTGAGTTTTCAGACAATGCTAGGATCAATCTACACCTATGAATTTTCACAACAGGAGCAAAAATGGTATCAGATAAAAAGGAGTCCAAAGAAAAACCAAGCAGGCAAAAAGTTTTCCAAAATCTTCAAAGTTTCTTTTCCTTTCAAAAACATTTAAAAATTATTTATCCCTTCCTTTCTTTTCTTTTTTTTCATTAGGGGAAGAATTGATCTCAAGACCAATATTCCTTGTTTTCATGTTGCTATAATTTCCAAAAATATCTCTCCCATCTTTCCTACTAAGAAAGTCATCCCTTATAACAAAGTATAAAAGAAGAAAGAGAAAAAAATAATTTAATAAAACTAACCAATATATCAACCAAATCTGATATTATATGCAATGTTCCACACCCATAGTCCCTCACCTCGGCAAAGAACAGGGAATACATTATTTCATCTGTTCTTCAGGGTTAAGCTTGGTCATTATAATTCCACAATGTTGTTTCTTTTTTGTTGCTGTTCTTTTCATTATGTTGCTGTAGTTATTGTGCATATTATTTTCCTGGTTCTTCTTACTTTATTTCATGTCCACTTATATAAGATTTCTCATACTTCCCTGAATTCTTCATAGTTATCATTTCCTAAGGCTCATTAATATTATATTACTTTCATGAACCACAATTTTTTAGCTACTCTCCAACTTTCCCTAATTATAAACAAAAAATTCTACAATAAAAATGGAGACTTTTCCCCCTATCTATATAACCTGAATTTGAATCCTGCCTCAGATACTACCTATGTGATCCCAGGCAAGTTACTTAATATCCCTTACCTTCAACTCTCCTATAAAATGGTGATAATAATAACAGTTATTCACAGAGCTATTGTGAGGATGAAAAGAAAGAAAAAGCTTTATAAAACTTAAAGCATTATATATTAGTATTATATTATTATATATAGTATTATATTATTATATAATTATTATATATTATGATATATATTATTATATATATCATCATCATCATCATCGACCTCCTTGGAGCAAATGCCTAGCAGTGGCATCTATGGATCAAAGGCTATGGACATTGGATCCCTTTAGTAACATAATTCCAAATTGCTTTCCAGAGTGGTTAAACCAATTCACAGCCCCATCAACAGTATGTTGTTGTTGTTCAGTCATTTTAGTTGTGTCTGACCCTTTGTGACCCCATATGGGGTCTTCCTAACAAAGATACTGGAGTGGTTTTTCCATTTTATTCTCCAGCTCATTTTACAGATGAGGAAACTGAGGCAAACAGATTGAAGGGACTTGCCCAGGATCACATGACTAGTAAGTGTTTGAGGCCAGATTTGAACTCAGGAAGAGGAGTCTTCCTGACTCCAGGCCTGGCACTCTATTCACTACGCCACCTAGCTGCTCAACCATTGACGTTAGCTGTCTATCTCAGGATCTTTTTTTTAGCGCAATCTCATTTCATAGCACATTGTGCCAAAAGGAGTGGCTTCTAAGGGTTCCTCCATATCCACAGAGTCCTATTTCATCACAATATGGCTCTCTGACTTCACCGCTGCTCCCCAAAGAGGTGTGTTGGAGCTACAAAACCTGTGAAGGACACTAACCTATCTTGTTCCTCGTTTATATGCTAGCAGCGTCAATTAGCAGCTATGACTTTAAACATTGAATTCAGTACTAGACCCTCCTTAAAATGTTTTTCAACTTGGCACGATAAAATCTGAGCAGAGGAAAGTGATGCCCAGACTGAATAAGCCCCAGTAACAGCTTCCAGCAGATTCTGCTTTTTGTCTTTTCATTTTTTTTTGACCATAGCTCAACTTTACCCAATTGGGAAACTTCTTCCTTTTTAGATAAACTGCCCTTTGTTAAGTAATCAGGATGGTGACATTGTGGTTCCAAAATACACAGTCACTGTGGAAATCCTCTGAGGGCCAAATCAAATGGGGGTGATAAAACTGGGGTTCAGCATATTCCCCATCCATCGTGAGGAAACAGTAAAGGTACATGTTCTGAAAAGCCCCAGCTCTTCCCTGGGCTTGCAGAAGGCTGGACTTCAAGACCCCCAGTGGAGGCTTAATGGATATTTATTCCTTCTCTAGAAATTTTCTGAGCCCACAATCATCAGCTGCTGCTTCTCGAAACCCAGGTAAGGAAGACCAGTGGAAACCAGGTATCTCCACACAGTCCAGACCTGTGCAGCACTGAATTCTAAAACCTTGAGTAATGTAAAACAGAGCCATAACTAGTGTGAGGCAACTAGGGTTTTGCCTCAGGGTAGGTGCCAATATAGGGGCCACACTTTATGGTCAATCCTTCAGCCTACCTTTGGCACTATGTCCTATGGTGGCACGAGGGTACCAACTTTCTCCTATTTACTCCTCTCTCAATGAGTGTCCCATTTTCTTATCCTGATCTCATCACCTTGTCTCTCTCTCTTCCACTCATCTCTCTCTGATTTCACTTCTTCTCTGGGGTTGCTCAGAGTGATCACACCTAACTTTCCTCTACATATACCCACTCCCCACTGAATTTGCACCTAGTTCCATAATTCCTAATTCCAGTGATGATGGAAAGTAAGGGTTATTGCTAATGTCAGGCTTAAACTCATTGGAGAAAGAAAAAACAAAAGTGATTGTGTTCTCTAGAGTGAAATTACTCCTCTGGTCGAGCAATCTAATGTTTTGAAAGTGGGAAAGCCTCCACAGTTAATATTTGGATGAGACTTTGATGTATGTTTTAGGGATTGTCTTCCCACTGAACCCAATGCCACGCCTATTGGAGACAATGGGCCCTTGCTGTGAAACTGTGGAGAGGAGAATTTAGCTCAGTGTGTGCTAGAGTTAGGGATAAATGATCTTTTTAGTTTTTTTGTTTTAAATAGATTTTTGCAGTGGGAGTAGTTCTGACATCGATGGCAGAAGATAGTGTGTCAGGGATTTTTGTGTTTACTGATGCATATGCCCCTGAGACCCACTATTTAACCTCATCTAGGTCACTAATCTTTATGCATAATTTCTCCAATCATACTGACTATTAAAAACAAAAACTAGACCTGTGATTTCATGGAGGTGGTTATTGTTGTTCAGTCGTGTCCAACTGAATGGGATCCATGACCCCATTTTGAGGTTTTCTTGGCAAAGGTACTAGAATACTTTGCCATTTTCTCCTCCAGCTCATTTTACAGTTGAGGAATTTAGGCAAATAGGGTTAAGTGACTTGCCCAGGGTCACCCCGATAGTAAGTATCTGAGGTCAGATTTGAACCCAGGAAGATGAGTCTTCCTTATTCCAAAGTCAGTGCTCTATCCACTGTGCCACCTAGTTGCCCTTCATCAAGTCAGGGAACAACTATTATGGAAATTCCCTTCAAGGCAGATAACTCATTTGTAACTCATAATCTTAAAGCTTAGGGGAACCTGAGAGTACAAATAACCTGCCCATGATCACACAATTGCTATTTGTCAGAGGCACAATTTGAATCCACATAACTTCTCTATTCACTATCCCATGCTACCTTTCATAACTTTTATTTTTGGGGGTGGGGGGGGGCGGGCAATGAGGGCTAAGTGATTTGCCCAGGGTCACACAGCTAGTAAGTGTCAAGTGTCTGAGGTAGAATTTGAACTCAGGTCCTCCTGAATCCAGGGCTGGTAGCTTTATCCACTGTGCCACCTAGCTGCCTCCCCTTTCATAACTTTTAAATTCTACTCCAAACTACCATTAAGGCAAATAATGACAAAGTATTTTTAGATCCCTGGAAATGAGAGAAGATAATTCTAATATCTAATATCTAATAAATATACTGGAGGAGAAAGTGGAGGAAGAAAACGCAGCATTTTTGGCCCCTTCTTCCTTCAATTTTCTCTGTTCTATGTCCAAACTAGGTTCTACAAGATCAGATTCCCTGGGATTATGGGCTACTTTCAGTTAAAGATAACCATTCATTTAATTTTCAGTGTGAGCATTTGCACTTTGGGAATCAGCAAATGTTGCAAATTAGGGCTTGATTTATTGTTTTGTTGATTGTCTAGACTTAAGAAAGTGATGGCAAAAATGCCAATAATTCAGTTTAAATTTAAAAGTGTATTCTGCATACATTTTTTCTCTAGAGAGTTGATTGTCAAACATTTACCAGCAACCCCCCAACTTTTGACTATTCATCTCATAAAAGGAGGAATATTATAGGGTCCAAGAACTAAAACTGTGATCAGACAAAAACAAGAGGGAGTCTGATATTGTAGAAGGAGAGAATGGCATCTCTGGGGAGAAGACAGTGCTTATGTTAGGAGGTCTATAGAGCAAAGAACTCTAAAGAAAGAACCAACAAGAAATTTTCTGAAAATTTCTCATGTTTTAGGGGAATTTCTCGGGTTTATAGGGTTTGAAACGGATTCTCTTCTGCTCGCGGACAGGAAGGAACTGAGAGCTGATTGTTAAATATTTACCAGCACCCCTTACACACTTGTGACTATTCATCTCATAAAAGGGGGAATATTATAGGGTCCAAGAACTAAAACTGTGATCAGACAAAAACAAGAGGGAGTCTGATATTGTGGAAGGAGAGAATGACATCTTTAAAGAAAGAACCAATAGGAAAATTTCGGAAAATTTCTCCTGTTTTAGGGGAACTCCTTGGGGTTTATAGGGTTTGAAACGGATTCTTTTATGCTTGGGGACATGAAGGAACTGAGACTTTTAAGATACTCCATGGCTTAGCTCTACTCTATCAATCCCACCTTCCTTTCCATGCTCACTCTTACTTCAATGTTTTTTTTTCTTCTAATTTCCAACCTGGAATCATTCCTATTCTCCCCACTATCAAAATCCTACCCATTTTCAAGGTCCAGCTCAAGTCTCTTTTCATCAACTAATATGTTAGAGCCTTAAGAAACAAGAGTGCCAGGGGCAGCTAGGTGGCACAGTGGATAAAGTGCCAGCCCTAGATTCAGGAGGACCTGAGTTCAAATCCTGTCTCAGACACTTGACACTAGCTGTGTGACCCTGGGCAAGTCAATTAACCCCCATTGCCCTGCAAAAAACAAACAAAAAAAGAAACAAGAGTGCATCTAGAGGAAGGCAACTGGAATAGTGAGAAACCTAGAAGTCAAGTTTGTATTAAAGATGTGTAGAGGAACTAACTAGGTATGTTTTCTGAAAAGAAAAAAAGAGGGTGGTTCACAAACAGGTAGGGAGAGAAAGTGTGGGGAAAGTGGAGTTGAATTTTGAACCATGGAAAGAAGAGACAGATTTCAGCTCAATATAAGAAAATTTAAGGACAATTAGAACTGTCTCAACAGACTCATCTTTCTCACAAAATAGTAAAGTTTCCTGTCAGTTTACAATAATGTAGGGGGATGAGATGATCATAGTACCTGGCAGAATATGAGAACATTTCATAACCTTTGATGTATAATGTAAATAAATCATTACCGGTATTTTTAAAATGAAGGAGAGGATACAAAGTACTAGAAGAACCCAGAGGAGGGAGAGTTTACATTTGTACTTGGGAGATTCAGGGAGACATGACTTCATGAAGTTGCAACATTTAAGCTGTGTCTTTAATGACGAGTTGACAGGTGGAAATAAAGCTTGAGGTTAGGGATGGGTATTTGATTTGTTATTTCATCGATATAGGGAACTCCTAGAGGAGGAAACTCCCTCCACAAATGCAGGTCAGCACCTTTTTGGTAATTCATAGTCTTAGGATCATCTAGTCTGTGTGTTTCAGAAAGGTGACTTAACTTAGTTTTTCTTAGCTCTGAAGCCAGATCTCTCTCTATTATATTGCAATGCCCCTCCTTCTGGAGGATTGGGGAAGAAAATTTCAGGCAGGATGAACAGCATAAAAAAGAGACTAATTGATTGTTTTTCCTTTGGAAGATTGTTTAAATCTTTGGATAATTCTGTTCCCAAGTTGTTGTTTTTTTGAAATGTGCAGATATAAGAGTCCTTATAGGTGACACACTTTCATGTTTTGGTAACCCAGAAAGGAGAGAGTAAATATACTGGAGGAGAAAGTGGTCAAAAGTGTGAACAGCTGTAGAGAAGTTGAGAAGTGTGAGAAAAGAGTAAAAGTCATCAGCTCTGATAATTAAGAGAACATTTGTCTTTTTGCAGATAATAGTGAAGGGCCAAGGATAATGGAAAGATGAAGAACTTAGAAGACTAATAAGAACCCAGGTACCCTTCATGGAAATGGACATTTAGAAGAAGGATAGATTTGGTGAAAAGAATAATGTGAAAGGGTCTGTGATGAATATTCAAAGTCATGTCTGTTCATCCTGGACTACTCACTTTTTTCCACTGGGAAAAATAAGGTATGGGTCTTATAAGCCACTGGTTCAGAGAAGAGAGTCCATTGGTGAAGAGGATAGTTGTGGTAGACAGGAGGTGATCTAGGAGAAGGGTGTTAAGATGCTAAAGGCATAGAGGTGGGAAATTTTGCTTGCACAACTGCTGTGGATGCCTTGGTTAGCAGTTAGATTATAATCCTGAGCAACCCATGTACATAATAGACTCAGTAAGTCAATAAAATGTTATTAAGCACCTTCTATGTGTCAAGTATTATATTAAGTGCTATGGATATGAAAAAAAAAGACAAAAATACAGGCTCCGTCCTCAGGGAGCCCACAATCTAATGGGAGGAAAATAACACATAGATGGAACTGAAAAGTGTATGGATAGAGGAGGATGGAAATCCAGAGGAGTACAACCAAGTGGGAAATGATGAGATGGCTGCCCTGAGTGAGACCCCCCCAACCCATTAAATGGATAATCTGGAAGGAACTCTCCATTGTCCATTATCCACTCTCTCCAATTAGAGGGAAGGAGGAAGGGAGGGGAAGAATTATGAGCTTCAGAGATGAGGTCATTTTACAGGATGAGATTACAGGGACCATAATGAAAGTCCACAAGAGTTCATCCAGATAGAAAATGATGAAATGGCTTCTCTGAGTGCCCTCTTAAATGGAGGATCTGGGAGGAGAAGGTAGAGTGGGAAAGTGAAGAAAGTAATGAGGGATGGGATATTGTTGGAGACAAGCATATAATGGACTATTTTGAGGAAAATGGGATTTGACTACTCTTCTCACTTTCTAATTGGTTAATCCCACATACTTTGGGATTAGCCCACTTTGGAAACCACTTCTCTAGACATTGTTTGACTAGCCTATGGCACTATTACCTCCCTCGTTTTGGACACTGTGCTTCTCTTAAAGCAGCCTAAAACACATTCACTTTTTTTGGATGCCACATCACATTGTTGTTTCAAATAAGAACAATGGGCATGGACTCAGAAAGATCTGAGCTCAAATTCAGCCTTAGACATTTACTAGCTGTGTGACTGTGGACAAGCTTATTGGGCTCTGTTTGCCTCAGTTTCCTCATCTGTAAAATGGGAACAATAAAAGCACCTATCTCACAGGGTTGTTGTGAAGATCAAATAAGAGAATATTTATAAAGTGTTTTGCACAGTCTTGCATATAGTAGACACTTAATAAAAGCTTTTTTTTTCTTTCCTGCTTGCCATACTACACTGTTGACTCATAGTTAGCTTGCAGTTCTGTAAAACTCTCAGGTCTTCTCCAGACTATTAATATCTCACCATTTGCCCACCTCTGCCATATCTTGTACTCATGAAGCTGATTTTTAAAATGCAAGTATAGTTTTACTTTTATCCCTATTAAATTTCATTCTGTTCAATTGGACCTAATACTGAAGCTTCTCTTTTTTTGGACTCTGAATCTGTCATTTAGGGTGCTCACTACCTCCTTCTGATCTGTGTCACCTTCAGATTTGGTGAGTGTGCCATTTATATCCTTATCTAAGTTATCAATTAAAATAATAATCAGCAGAGGGCCAAGAAGAGATCCTTGAGGTACTGCACTGGAGACTTCCTTCCCAACTGATGCCAAGCCATTAAGGACTGCTCTTTTAATCCAGAGATTCAGCCAATTTTATTTGTATCATCACCAAAACCATGCTTCTCCAACTTTTCCACATAAAGACCACGAGAGACTATCAAATGTTTTTCCTAAAACCTAAGTAAATTATAGCATTCTCCTGATCTATTAATTTGGTAACTTCTTGAAGAAGTCATGATGTTCCAAGCTCACTCTGTCATTCAGTACCCCTCCATTTTATGAACTTTGCAAATTTGATGTGTGCCATCTCTGATGTCATTCAAGTCATTGATAAAAAATGTAAATGTACCAAACCAAAGACAGATTCAGGGGAATATTTCATTAGAAATCCTCCAAGTTGATATCAGCCCATTAATGGCTATTCTTTGGGTCTTCTTGCTCAATCAATTCTGAATTTATCAAATTGTACCATTGCCCAGTCTGTATCTTCCCATCTTGTTCACAAGTCTAGAACAAGAGAAGTTATCAAATGTTTTGCTGAAATATAGGTATATGATAGCCAGAACGTTATTTGAACTTCTATTCTACTAACCTTGTCACAATAAGGTATGAGGTTAGTCTGACATGATCTATTTTTGATGATGTTATCCTGGTTCTGTGACCACCATTTCTCTTTCAAAATATTCACAAATCCTGACCTTCATAATATATTTTAGAATTTTTCCAGGAACCAAGGTCAAGTTTACCCACTTATTATTTTCAGACTGTGCTTTCCCCCTTATTTTGGAAAATCAAGATAATTTGTTCATCTCTGATTCTGGGGCACCTCTTCTCATTTTCCATGAACTTTCCAAAATTATCAACAAAAAGTTCAATGGTAACTTCTTCCAGTTCTTCCAGGACTCTAGGATATAATTCATTTAGACTTGATGATTCCAACTCATGAAGGCCAGTTAGGTACTCTCTTAGCATCTCTTTACTGTGCTGTACTAGGACTCAGAGATAACTGGGTTAGAATTCTTCCTTTGGTGTCTATTAGTTTCTTGCTCTTGGGCAAGTCCCTTAACCTCTTTAAATTTCATTTTCCTCTCTTGTAAAATGAAGAGATTAGACTCAATGACCTCGAAGGTCCCTTTGAACTTGAAATCTATCACCTTCTGAATTCCCTGTTAATCCATTTTGTTTTTTCCCCCTCATTCTGAAAATTATTCTCTTTACTAGAGAAAAAAGCAAAATAAGAGAGTATCTTGAATGTCATGATAAGAAATTTGGACTTCATTCTGTAGCAATGAAGAGCCACAGGAATGTGTAATCATCAGAATGCCTCAGTATGAATGTTATCTTCGAAACAGTATGTTGGGTGGATTCAAGGGTGTAGAGATTTGCAACAGACAGTTCTGATCAGAGACAATGAAAGCTGGGGCCTGGGTGGTGACAGTGAGAGTAGGGGACATAGTGTATGCAAGATACATTGGGCAGATAAAACTGATAGGATATGAGGACTGATTGGGTAAGGAAGGAGATAATGAGCATAACTGAGACTTTGAACCTGATAGGTAACTAGGTTACTAGATTCATGATAGGGTCATTGACAAAGGAAGACAGTTTCTTAATCCTGATTTTTCTTGTTGTCTCTACAGATTCTGATATGGCTGACCATACCTTCTTCTTGGATGCACTATACCCTGTCAGCTTTTGTGACATTGCTATATGATTGTGAATCATGGAACATCACAGTCTTGAAAGAACCAAAACTATAGGTGACCCAAAGGGCTGTCGAGAGCCATGTGGTGGGCAGAAATGTGCCCTAGCTCAAAGGTATCAGCATTGAGTATGACCAAAACCAGATTAAAATGTACTTGGGAAATGTTTAACAAATTCAATAAAAATATAATATAACAGAGATGATGTTAATTTGTGGTTTTCTGATTAAATATGCAGGGCAGGGATCACCTCTATTGGGGGGGGGGCACGGAATAAGCTGTTATATAGTACCTACTGTATAACTGTATAGTCCTCGGTGTGGCAGGAGCTGCGGCTCCCATATTGGGCTGCACAGCCACACTGTGGCCTGTGGCTCTTCAAGGTGCTGATCCATGGTTGTCCACGACTGGCAGAAGCCTACAAGAACCTACTATATGCTAGGCACTTTGTTAAGCACGTTTTACAAATATCTCATTTGATCCTCACAACGACCCTTCAAGGTATATGCTATTATTATCCCCATTTTACAGTTGAGGAAACTAAAAGGTTAAGTGACTTACTTAGGATCCCACAGCTAGTAAGTATCTGAAGCTAAATTTTAACTCAGGTCTTCTTAACTTCAGGCCCAGCACTCTATCCACTTCACCACTTTTGAGACCACTGCAAAGTCTCTTCAAACAAATAATGATTTGAATAAAAGAAGTGGCATTTTAAAAGTTATGATAGATATGTGTTATTAGAAAAGGATGAAGGACAATCTTGCAGCAAGAATGGACAAAAATAGACAACCCAGGTACGTTACCAGCTCTAAAGAAAGACTTGAAACCCTTATAGGAGTACATGGACAAGAATTGCATGGGATGAGGCTGAGATAGGTTATGATCTCCTGTTTTTATTATTGTTTGTCCTTTGTTCTCAAAGAGGACCAATGACATCACAAGCATGATGTCTTAATTTGCTTGTGAATTGTATTTGAGTGAGGCAGAGCTGCACAAAGTTGTCAGCCTTGCTCTCTCTCCCAGAGTCATTGGTGTCCACTGGCAAGACAAAGGCCAAGACAATGCTATCATCTGTAGCCTTGATGGGAGTACCCACAAGAATGACATCCCAGAACCATGAAGTATTCAAATTAAATGATATCTAAAGGCCAAACTTAGGATAGGTAACTAAGTTTCAGCAGAATCTCCCTTTCTCCAGAAATGATGGAGATATCAGGAGGGAAAATAGAAAATGCATATGGTAGCTCTTACCTAGGGTTTGTGGATTCAAAATGTGGAGTTGATTCTTTTATTCTGTGAGGCTTTGGACTAGATGACTTCAATTCCTACTTCCTCTGATTCTGTGACCTTAAACCTTTTTAGACCCCTTGAGTCTACACTGCCCTGTTCCTGTCCTGAATTCCTATGACAACTTTTATGTATACAACATTTTTTTTGAGGGGCAATGAGGGTTAAGTGACTTGCCCAGGGTCACACAGCTAGTAAGTATCAAGTGTCTGAGGCTGGATTTGAACTCAGTCCTTCTGAATCCAGGGCTGGTGCTTTATCCATTGTGTCACCTAGCTGCCCCCTATACCATATATTTTCATTCTTGATCAATTGTTGCCATGTGCTAATATAGAATATGTTTTGCATGACCTCATACATACAATTGAAATAAAATTGCTTGCCTTCTCAAAGAAGGGGGAGGGCTGGAAAGGAGGGAGAGAATTTAGAGCTCAAAATTTAAAAAAATAATTGTTAAAAAATTACATATAGGGGCAGCTAGGTGGCGCAATGGATAGAGCACGGGCCCTGGATTCAGGAGGACCTGAGTTCAAATTCAGCCTCAGATACTTGATACTTACTAGCTGTGTGACCCTGGGCAAGTCACTTAACCCCAATTGCCTCACAAAAAAAAAATTACATATAATTGGGAAATATCTAAAAAAATCAAAACAATTTAAGACATTGTTGCTATATGTTCTCTAATAATGTCAAAGACATATATCTACTCATTTCCTACTTTCGAGCATCAAAAAGCTATTAGATTGGGTGGGAAATTGGAGTACTGGCCTCATTTCTGCCACTAATGAATAGTATGGCCCACGGTAGGTCATATAATCTCTCTGGACTTCAGTTTCTTCATCAGCAGACAGCAATGGTTCCTATCTTCCCTAAATCAGTGTGATGTAGTAAGAAGGAGGCTGGGTTTGGAATCAGGGAACATGGCTCAAATCCTGCAGTCAACAAGCATTTATTAAGATAACTGTGTATGAGGCAGTGTGCTAAGTGCTGGTCATACAAAGAAAGATAGAACAACGTGGTCCTTGTCCTCAAGAAATGTACATTCTATTGAGGGAGATAAGACACAAGCAATTATGTACATACAAGATTTAGAGAGAGTAGATGGGGGTAGCTAAAGTGACATAGTGGATAGAGTACTGGCTCTGGATTCAGGAGGACCTGAGTTTAAATCTGGTCTCAGACACTTGACACTTCCTAGCTGTGTGACCCTGGGCAAGTCACTTAACCCCATTTGCCTCACCCCCCCCCCAAAAAAAAAAAAGTACATGGAATGCAATCCCAAAGGGAAGGCATAAGCAAGGAGACAGACTGGGAAAGATTGAAGAAGGTGAGATTTAAGCTTAATCCAGAAGGAAACCAGGGAAGCCAGGAAGCTGAGGTATGAAGAGGGAGCATTCCAGGCATGGGCGAGAGCCATTGAAAAGGCATGGAGTCAGGGGGCAGCTAGGTGGCGCAGTGGATAAAGCACCAGCCCAGGATTCAGGAGGACCTGAGTTCAAATCCGGCCTCAGACACTTGACAACTTGCTATCTGTGTGACCCTGGGCAAGTCACTTAACCCTCATTGCCCCATTAAAAAAAATCCCAACTGAAAAGGCATGGAGTCAGGAGATGGAGCATGTGAGGGACAGGAAGAAGGCAGATATTGTTGGATCACAGAGAGATGTCAAGTATAAGAAAACCAGAAGGGTAGGAAGGAGTTAGGTATTGAGGGACTTTAAATGCCAAGCAGAGGATTTTTTAAAAAATTTTGAGCCTTGAGGTAATAGGGAAAAATTGAAGTTTATTGAGGGAACAGAGGAGAGAAAAGGAGAATCTGGCTAGGTCTGGGCTTTAGGAAAATCATATTGGCAATTCTCTATGAATTCCTTATATGAGTTTGGTGATTATAATTAAGATCAGAAATAATCTGAACCTTCTCCAGCTAGCCACCAGATCAAGCTGACATGTAGCCTGATACACTAATTAGGGCATCAAAAGGAAAGTATCAAGGAAGAAATCATGCCTTCTGGCCAACTTTCCTTCTGTCCGTCTGCAGATTTAATCAGCAGGACTTTCTTGGCATATTGACAAGTAAGCCTTGAAACATTGTCATGTGCACAGGATCTGTTCAAATGATCAGAGATCTAAGACCTGAATTTCTCCATGAAGGGAGGTCAATCTTCACCTTCCTCCTGGGGTTGTGAAGCCCATTTTTTCCACTTGGAAGCCCAGAGGAGAAAAATAAAATAAAATCATAGACATGGAATCGGAAAGGACTTTAAGCACCATCTAGTTCCTGCTCCCTCATTTAACAGATGAGGAAACTGAGGCTGAAAGAGGTGAGTTAGCAGTCAAATGTCATGCAGTTGTGAGTCATACAGGTAGAAATTGGCCCCGGGTCCTTTGACTACAAATCCAAAGCTCTTTTTACCATATCATTCTCTAATGACAAACACATAAGAAAACTATGATCTGTAGCTTCACTTCAGTTTATTTTTGGTGTGGTTTAATAAGATCTTAAATTCATAAGATCAGACAGTAGCAGTGAGGTGGTGCACTAGATAGAGCACTGGACCTAGAGTTGGGAATACTTGAGTTCAAATCTGTCCTCAGACACTTCCTAGCTTTTTGACATTGGGCCAGTTGTTTAAGCTATGTCTGCTTCATTTTCCTCCTTTGTAAAGTGGGCATAATAATAGCACCTATTTCATACACTACGAAGTGAGGATTAAATGAGATAACATATGGAAAGTGCTTTTATATAAACACCTTAAAGTACTTTATAAATGCTAGCTACTGTTACAATGGGGCAGCTAGGTGGCATAGTGGATAGAGAGCCAGGCCTGTAGTCAGGAAGACTCATTTGCCTGAATTCAAATCTAGCCTCACACACTTACCAGCTGTGTGACCATGGGCAAGTCACTTAACCTTCTTTGCCTCAGTTTTCTCATCTGCAAAATGCCTTGGAGAAGGAAATGATAAACCACTCCAGTATCTCTGCCAAGAAAGCCCCAAATGGGGTCACAGAAAGTTGGACACAACTGAAAAAATGTCCAAAAACTATTATGATAGCTTGATTTTTCTATAGCACTTTATAATTTCCATGGTGCTTTATAGGCATTGCTTCATTAGATCCTTACAATTTACTGTAATGTATATAGTCTGGGTATTATTATCCAAATTTAATATGCCTTGGAGTAAATATGTTCCAACTCTCTTAATTTACAATAAGGCAATTAAGGCAGAATCAATGAATCGAGAAGAATTTATTAAGTGCCTACTATGTTCCAGGACCTGTGTTGGGTGCTAGAGATACAAAGGGGGAAAAAACAATAGTCTTTGCCTTCAGGGACCTTACATCCTATTATCAACCCTTTATCCTATTCTATTCTGTCTTTTTGGGCAGATTGCTTTTCCTCTATCATCCTAACTTTCTCACTAATCCAGTTTACCCTTTCTTAGTCCTGCCATGCTGCCCACCAACATGCCCATGTCTCATTTATCCTAAAAGCATAACAAAACAAAACATTATTTGGTTCAACTATCCAGGCTAGCTATCATCTTGTATCTCTTCTTCCATTTGTGGCTAAACTCCTTGAAAAGCTCTCTATAATTTATCTCAGGTTGGAGTTGGGTGTGGAGCCAAGATGACAGAGTAAAGTTAGCATTTTTGCTGAGCTCTCCCAACACACTCCTCTATAACAACTTTAAAAAGTACACCAAACTGAATTTTTAGTGAGAAAAAAAACCACAAATTCACAGAGGGTTATTTTTGGGGTTTTTTTTGTTTGTTTGTTTTGCTTTTTGCAGGGCAATGAGGGTTAAGTGACTTGCCCAAGGTCACACAGCTAGTAAATGTCAAGTGTCTGAGGCCGGATTTGAACCCAGGTACTCCTAAATCCAGGGCCGGTGCTTTACCACTGCGCCATCTAGCTGCCCCAGAGGGTTATTTTTGTAGCCTCAGGAAGCCTAGGAAGGCAGAAAGAGAGATCTATACAAACTCTGAGGAGGGTAGGAGCATGGTACAGTGGAAGTAGCATTGGCTATAGTGGAAGTAGTACTGGCTGCAGCAGTAGCAGCAGAAGTAGGGTGCCCAGGGATGGTTAGAAGATTACATATCTGGACAGAAAGAGATCTCAGGGGACTCCTGTACTAGCACTTGGTACAGAATCAGGTGGTATTTGGCAATTCTGCCATCCATTACCCTGTTTTGGGTTGTAGTTCCAAGACAGAGAGGAAATAACAAGATCTACATGTGTAAGGACCAGAGCACATGCTAGTAGGACAATGAACAGACTTCTCTCTGGATCCCACCATCTTGGAAGCACTGAAAATTTTCAGGCACCCAGTGAGCTGTAAAAGCAGCAGAAACTCATAAAAGACAGAAGCTCAAACCATACTTTGCCACCCCCATCGTCAGAAGTGAACAGAATCCAACTCTGAAATGAAGTCCAAAGTAAAAAAAATGGGCCAGAAAAAGTGAACAAATGACAAAAAAAGAACCTTGTCATAGAAGTCTACCATGAAGGGAGGGAAGCTCATGACACAAACTCAGAAGACAATGACTTGAAAACATTTACAAGCAAAACCTCAAAGAAAAATGCAGATTGGAAAAAGTCAAACAAGAATTCTTAGAAGAGCTAGAAGAGGGGGGAAAAGAACAAAAGTGTGTGTGTGTGTGTGTGTTTTTAGTGAGACAATTGGGGTTAAGTGACTTGCCCAGGGTCACACAGCTAGTAAGTGTTAAGCGTCTGAGGCTGGATTTGAACTCAGGTACTCCTGACTCCAGGGCTGGTGCTCTATCCACCTCGGAAAAGCTTTTTTTGTTTTGTTTTGTTTTTGGTTTTGATTTTTTGTGAGGCAATTGGGGTTAAGTGACTTGCCCAGGGTCACACAGCTAGTAAGTGTCAAGTGTCTGAGGCCAGGTTTGAATTCAGGTCCTCCTGTCTCCAGGGCCAGTGCTCTATCCACTGTGCCATCTAGCTGCCCCAGAACAAAAGTTTTTTAAATCAAATAAGAGCTGTAGAGGGAAAATTGGGAAAAGAAATTAGAGCAATGCAAGAAAATTGTGAAAAGAAAATTAATGGCTTGATAAAAGAGATACAAAATACTGAAGAAAATAGCTCTTTAAAAATTAGAATTGGCCAAGTTTGTTTTTTTTTTTAAGAAGTACAAAAATACTGAAGAAAATAACTCCTTAAAATAAAAATTGGCCCAATGTTTAAAGAGGTACAAAACTTCACTGGAGAAAATAATTCCTTAAAAATTAGAATTGGTCAAATGGAAGATGATGACTCTATGAGAAATAAACAATAATAAGTCAAAAGACTGAAAATAGGAAAAAATGTGAAATATCTCACTGGGAAAATGACTCACCTGGAAACTAGATCAAGGAGAGACAATTTGAGAATTATTGAAGTACCTGAAAGCCTTGATCAAAGATGGGGGGTGGGGTGGAGAGGAGAGGAGAGGAGAGAGAGAGAGAGAGAGAGAGAGAGAAAAGACCTAGACATCACATTTTAAGAAATTACAAAAGAAAATGCCCATTATCTCAGAAGCAGAGGGCAAAATAGAGATTGAAAAATCCACTGAAAGAAATTCCAAAATGAAAACTCCAAGGAATATTATAGTCAAATTCCAGAGCTCCCAGGCCAAGGAGAAAATACTGTAAGTAGCCCGAAAGAAAAAATTTGAATATTGCAGAACCACCAATAGTATCACACAAAATTTAGCTACCACTAATATCTACCAACTTAGCTACTACTATAAAGGAGCAGAGGCCTTGGAATATGATATTCCAGAAGGCAAAGGAGCTAGGATCACAACCAAGAATGACATAACCAGCAAAACTAAGTAAATCTTATAGGGCAAAGGGAAACATAGGTGAGAAATCAGAAGGGACTTAATAAGGTTAAACTGTTTATATTCCTTTATGGAAAAATGATAACCCCTAAGAATTTTATCATCATTAAGGCAGTTAGAAGGAGTCTATTTAGAGGCCACGGGTGTTAGTCTATTATGTTGGGATGAGTTTTATTTGAATAATAATTAAAGAATTAAACATTCCCACTTTCTGGCTTTTGTGAGGCTTGATACTTAATTTTAATATTAAATTTATATTTTGGTGGGACCAGATGTGGAAAATGGGAGGGAGAGGGAATGCATCTTCACCAATCTAGCCTCACAATGCATTATGTGGAGTGATGAAATTATTAAGCAATTGTTTCTAAAACCATAGTACTGAATGATTAAACACTGATAAAGTGTTTATGGGGTTTGTCACTAAGGAAAAATTATGTAATCATATGCATTATGGAAATTATACATGTGTACTTACATATTTTCAACACTTACTAGCTTCTATACTCTTTACAAGTATGATTAGGAAGAGGATGCATCTAAAACAACTTATAATTCAAAAAACAATGAGATGTATTTGATCTCCTAACTTGTATAGAACTCTCAAAGAATAATAATAATAATAAAAACCAAATATTCAGTTGCAGTTGATTTATCTTGCTATCTCTGTTTCTCCTTAACTAAAGTGAGGACTAGACATCAGTCAGATTTTCATCACCTATCAGGAAACTGTGCAGTGCTTTTTAATAACTTCCAGTTGCTACAAAACTCCATCTCTTTGCTCTCTTTATTCTTTCAGTGGATTCTATAGATGCTCTTGTTTCCAGATGACATTGTGCTGCTTTCATCAGGCCCTGAAATGCTACAGAGATTCTTGAATAAGAGTCATAATAAATCACAAGATATTTGGCCTTGGTATCCACATTGGAAAAACCAACTGGATGAGGAATCATATTGCCCAGATTTTTACATGCAATTAGCTAGATAGTCCAGTGTATTAATCCATGGGTACATTTATCTCAAATAAGCACTACGGATAAATCATGATGAACAGCTGAAAGGTCAATAAGAGATTAGAAAAAAATCCCATTTAGAAAATCATGTAGCACTTTCAATGATTTCAAATTACTCTCTGCTGCAAAAGTTCATTTTTTAAAAAATGCACCAATATTCTCCCAGTGATACTATAGGGACTGTGAATCATAGAACATGATGATCTCAGAGAAATTAAAATGACAGGTAATTCAAGTGACGATAGAAAGATGCAGAGTTGGTGGGTTATAGCCTACTTATTATATTTCCTAGGGGAACTTACAGGCAAATAAGACATGTATGATCTGAATGGGAAATAGGATAATCATGAAATGAGAACAAGGCTTGACAGATCAAAAGCCTGAGTTTTATATTTATCTATCAAATATATATGTTAAAACTTTTCATGGATTTTCATGATTGCACATATATAACATATCAAATTGCTTACTGTCTCAGGAAAGGGGGAGATGAAGTAGGGAGGGAGAGAATTTAGAATTCAAAAATTTTTTTAAATGAATGTTAAAATTATTTTTACACATAATTGGGAAGAATATGATGAAAAATCTTTTCATGGATACCTTTTGCTTTTAAATTTCCTTCATTACATTTCTGCATACATTCCTCTCCATACATCCCTTTACTTTCCACCTCCACACTGTAACGATTGGAATAACGCCACCTGCTGGATACTTACTGTAGAGGAGTTCTGCCCATGAAGGGAAGGTCTTTGAGGGCAAGACCAGGAGTCAGGAAGTGACGCGGGCTAGTGGGAGGAGGAAGGAAGAGACTGGCGCTCAGTCTCGGGCTCTTTCCTGAGGACGCTGGCGGAGAAGGGAGCTAGAAATGTGCTCTCCCTTTAATAGATAGGAATCTAGGCCTTTCTCTCTCTCTTTACCAAATTCTTATTCTCCTTAATAAATGCTTAAAAGTCTAACTCTTGCTAAAGCTTGTAATTGATTGGCGACCACTCATTAGATATTTTAGACAGACTAGCTAGAATTTTAACCCTTAACAGATGGTGACCACGAAGAGGAAAGCTAACCCTCAGTCTTCTTCTGATCTTCTGGTTGGGTAAGAAATTTCCCCTCCCTCTCCCTTTAACTGCTAAGTACTGGTGTACTGGCTGTGTTTTCCTTTAAATTTTTTCGAATGGACCTTTTAAACTCCCTAATTATCCTATTTTTGATTTTAGTCTGTTTAACCAGACAAATGGGAGATAAGATCATGTTAATGCTTTGTTTTTGTGGATTTTCTATTTTTCTTTTTATTTTTGTTAAAAGAGCCAGCAACTTACTCACACAAGGAAATATCTCTCCCTCTCCCAACCATGCTTTTTCAGAGAAACCTGAAGAGATTCCCGCAGCTTTTCCCAGTTCTAACAGTAATTGTTGCTTTAATTTTGCATGCCTGGAGGCAATGACCCACCCTCTAGAAGCTTTTAATCCCCTAGCACCTGGAGGCAAAGTGGGGGAAGAGGAATCCAGGCCTGAGTTCAAAATCAAGTCTGATTCAAATTGCTCTGGTCCCTCCCCTCCTCTCCAGACCCCACCCTCTACTCCTCCTATGGCCAAGCCCATAGCTTCCCCTGCCTGGGAAGTCCAGAGATCTGGTGCACATGCTCAACTTTTTCTACCTGCATTTGCAGCTTCAGGCTCAGCCCTTCCCCGCCCTGGCTGTGCTTTTGAGACGATCTTAGAAAACTCTTTAAATTCCAGATATGCTCGTTTTGTTCATAATTTTGCTAACCTGCTTTTGTCTTTTATTAGTAATCTTATAAAGCATTTGTATGGTGAAAAGACTGACAGACAATATAGAGGGGTTAAAGAAGAAAAACTTAAGCTGAATAAGAATGACAGTCATCAACATAGTTCAAGACTCTGCTTTTGCCATGGAAGGGTATATATTTTACAGAAATGTAGAAGTAAGCAGCAAGGTATTGATATGAGTATTGGGGATTTTAGATATCGGAATCAAAAGTGTTCTGAATTCATTCAGAGTATTAATGTCAGTTCAGAGGTTACATAGGATTTCTATGCTATTACATATACATTTTGAAATTAATGGTATGGGTTTATTTTCGTAGAGATTTTCCTGCTTTTGAGATTGTGTTTTATACTTAGTTTTTAAAACAAGGAGAATATTTGTAAAAGCTTTTTATAGTCATGTGATCAAGTTTATATTTTATAATACTCTTATTGATATTAAGTTCATATTCATTTAGATTTCCTTAGTTTGAATTTCACTGTATTTTATTGTTCCATGTGTATTTTCTTCTATTCATTTGTCTATCTAATTTTGAAACATTGCAAGATGGTTTTGATTTTATTATACAATGTTAATTCTAGGAGTATTGTGCTCCCATATTCTGAGTTGTTTGTTTTTGTTATTTTTTCTCAACTGATTATTTGATCAAACTCTTTAAAGCATTTCCCTGGCAAATTGTTTGCCATGGCAAGTGTAAATTGATTCTAGAAGTATTATTTTTGATAAGCATATTCCAAAAAAAAAAAAAAAAGAGGGGAACATTTGTAAAAGTTTTCTTTGAGATTGTGTTGTGCTTTAACTTGTATTTAAATATGTTCAGATTTTTCAAAAAAGTAATTGTATACTAAGTTAAAAAAAGGGGTATTATTTGAAATTGTTGCATAATTATATATTGTGTTCTGAGTCAAGATGTATTCACATTTTTTGCAATCATTTATTATCCTCAATTTTTAAATCCATATGAGACTTGGACTATGGGAACTTATCATTTAAGACATTAATTGCCTTTATTCTGAGTTATCAGATGCCAGTTGGCCAAGATGCCATCCAATCACAAGAGAAATACATGCAAGAGCAGACACTGAACTGTCACATGAGGGGAGACATGCATGAAGTCAAGGTATGGCCGAGGGAACGGCTTTTGACTAATGTTGAGGTTGGATTCTCTTGGTTTAATATTTTATTTTATTTTTCCCCACAATATTGTACAGATGGCTGGAAGTATTCATCCCACCCATCTCACTTCTACACCTGGCTTCTATGCCCCCTCCTATATGCCTGATGCCATGGACATCTCAATCCCATGCATCTGATTAAGTCTGACTCAGTTTCCTCCAATATGTTCGGTGGCATGGACATATATTCCATCCACCTATTTTAAGCCTGGCATACTGTATGGGCAGTATATATTGCTCAAGTGTGGGAATGCTCATATCCCATCATTTCTCTGTTCTTTTATGGTAACCCCCATAATTATCTCAGGTGTCATGATAAATACAGTGTTGAATTTGGCCTTGACACCTGTTACCAATTATATTAGATTTTTTAATTTCTCATAATGGCATGAGGATAATTAGGCAGATGATGCAAAAAGTGATGAAACAAAGATAAAAAATTATTTTTAATAATTAATATCACAGCAATTGTCTTCTCAATTACTCTCCATAAGGGGGGACTATAATAATAATGTAATTTTAAAGAATGGTTCAATTTTTGTTTTATTGTATGTTTCACGTGTTAACAACTAAGATTCTGTATTCCCTTAGACATGTTTTTGAGAACTTTCATTGTTTGATTTGATTATTGACAAAGCTATTTTAAAGTTGTGTTAAGCTCAATTTTGTAGGAAATTTTCCTGGCTGATTACCAGCATCCACACCTCAACCCCTGAAAAGACTTCCATTCCACGACTACACCTAGAGGACATCTGAGAAAAGACTTTCAGAGACTTTAAATGAACAGTTTTGATTTGTTGTTTTTGTTGTTTTTTTCTCTTTCTGTTATAATATACACCATCTGTAACATGTATTCTCTGCAGAGGCCCTCCCTTTGCAAGACTAATGTCAAAGCGTCGGTTCATGAGGACAAAAAAAAAAAATCGCCCCTCTGGACAAAACTTTCCTCTCTTCCTTTTCTATATTGTTGTTCACATATTATTAGTTAGCAATAGTTATTATATTCTTTTTACTGTTCCGTCAAGGAAACATTTTGTTTCTTGAGGAACAACAGGGGGGACTGTAACGATTGGAATAACGCCACCTGCTGGATACTTACTGTAGAGGAGTTCTGCCCATGAAGGGAAGGTCTTTGAGGGCAAGACCAGGAGTCAGGAAGTGACGCGGGCTAGTGGGAGGAGGAAGGAAGAGACTGGCGCTCAGTCTCGGGCTCTTTCCTGAGGACGCTGGCGGAGAAGGGAGCTAGAAATGTGCTCTCCCTTTAATAGATAGGAATCTAGGCCTTTCTCTCTCTCTTTACCAAATTCTTATTCTCCTTAATAAATGCTTAAAAGTCTAACTCTTGCTAAAGCTTGTAATTGATTGGCGACCACTCATTAGATATTTTAGACAGACTAGCTAGAATTTTAACCCTTAACAACACCAACCTTTTAATAAAGAATAAAAAGGAGGGGAAAATAGTTTATCAAAACCAGACAACATTTCTACCTCTCCATGAAATATTAAAAAAGCCAAATGAATATTTTCAGGAAATTAGATCCTTTCAGGAGAATTTATGGAAAGATGAGGTTAATCATATATACAATATGGCAGCTCTTTTTGCTGTAGCAAAGAATTGGAAACTGAGGGGATGTTCATCAATTGGGGAATAGCTAAACAAGTTATAATATGTAAATGTGATGGGATATTATCATGCTGTAAGAACTGATGAAGGGGATGGTTTCAGAAAAATGTGAGAAGACCTGTACTAACTCATGTGAAGTGAAGTGAGCAGAGCCAGGAGAACAACGTAACAGCAGTATTGTAAGGAATAGTTGTTGTCCTCTGTAATCAAAGAGGATCAAAATGACATCACTATGTTGGGGTCAAGGTATAGCGTGCCTGACTGTGGCTGATCAGACCAATATGAATTTGGAAGGCTCTATCACAGGTCAGGTTCATATGAACATTTGGAGTGGAGATGTCTCTAAATTTGTTCATTACATGCTCCTTTTGAACACCTGCAATTCTATTTTGCTCATAGAGCATAGCACCTTTTTTGATGTGGTCATGCCACGATGAGCAGTCTTGTGCCAGTGTCTCCCACGTCTCACAATTTATTCCAAAGTTCTTCAGAAAGACTTTGACAGTGTCCTTGTATCATCCTTGTATGATTGCACATGTGTAAACTATATCAGATTGCTTACCATCTCAGGGAGTGGGGGAGGGAAGAGATGGAGGGAAGGATAGAATTTGGAACTCAACATTATTTTTAAAAGTTAAAAATTGTTTAAACATGTAACTGGGTGGAAATAAGAGAGAGAGAGAGAGAGAGAAAGAGAGAGAGAGAGAGAGAGAGAGAGAGAGAGAGAGAGTATCCTTGTATCACTTCTTCTAACCTCCATGTGAGCACTTGCTTTGTGTGAGTTCTCATAAAATAGTGTTTAAGGCATGTATACATTTGGCATTCAAGCAAAGTGGTCAGTCCATTGGAGTTGGACTCTCTGTAGTAGGGTTTGAATGCTTGGCAGTTCCGCCCGAGAAAGGACCTCAGTGTCTGGTACATTATCTTGCCATGTCATCTTCAGAATCTTCCCAAGACAATTCAAATGTAAGCAGTTTAATTTTCTAGCATGGCTCTGGTAGACTGTCTAGGTTTCTCAGGCATACAACAATGAAGTTAGCACAAAAGCTCTGTAGACCTTCGCTTTGGTCTGCAGTCTAATACCTCTTCTCTACAGAGCCTCTCAAACACTGAACTAGCTCTGGCAATGTTTGTATCAACCTCATCTTTGTGTACCTCCCTGGAAAGTACACTGCTGAGGTAAGTGAACTTATCCACAGCATTTAAAATTTCTCCATTTGATGTCACCAATGATTCCATGTATGGATGGTGTGGTGCTGGCTGGTGGAGAACCTGTGTTTTCTTGGTGTTAATTGTTAGTTCAAAATTAGCACAAGTAGCAGAGAATCAATGCATACTTTGCTGCATATCAACCTCAGAAGTTGCACTGAGTCCATAAAACATTGCACACCAGCTCTCCACTTTAGTTCTGGCATGTAGCATTTGCAAATTAGATAATTTAGCATCAGTGTTATAGATGACCTAGATGCTGTTTCTTTTTTCATTGAAGGTGTCTGACAACATCACTGAAAACATCATGCTAAAAAGCATGGGAGCAAGCACACAGCCCTGCTTCTCTATATTGGTGACTGGGAAAGTGTGTGAGCATCATGCATTATACAGAACCTGTGCAAGCATGCCAATATGGAACTGTTGTACAACACCGATGAATTTCTCTGGGCAACCAAATTTTGCCACTATCGTCCACAATCTCTTACAACTGACAGTATCAAAGGCTTTGGTCATATTGATGAACATTGTGTACAGACCTCTGTTCTGCTCCTGGCATTTCTTCTGGAGTTGTAGAGCAGCAAACACCATGTTGAGTGTTCCTCACTGCTTTCTTTCCTTTTTTTTTTTTTGGTGAGGCAATTGGGGTTAAGTGACTTGCCCAGGGTCACACAGCTAGTAAGTGTTAAGTTTCTGAGGCCTGATTTGAACTCAGGTCCTCCTGACTCCAGGGCCTGTGTTCTATCCACTGAGCCACCTAGCTGCCCCCTCCTTACTGCTTTCTGAAGCCACACTGGCTCTCTGGTAGATGATCATCTCCCAAATGAAGAATCATCTTATTAAGCAGGACTCTGAATCTTGCCAGCAATGACTAAGGGAGAGAGCTCCTTGTGATTGCCACAAGATAACCAATTTCCTTTTCCTAAAATCAACTGTGAAAGACTTAGTAACTAATGACTAACTATAATCCTAAAGGACTCGTATCATAAAATACTATCCATCTCCAGAATAAGAACTAATGGATTCAGGGTACAGATTGAATCATATTTTTTTACAACAAAGATTTATTTTATTTTTTCCAGTTATATGTAAGGGTAGTTTTCAACATTCATTTTCATAATATTTAGAGTTCCAAAGTTTTCTCCCTCCCTCCCTCCCTCCCTTTCCTCCCCCCTCCATAAGACCACAACCAGGTTATATATGTACAATACACAAGTACTCTTTTTATCAGTTCTTTCTATGGGGGGTGGATAGTAAGCTTCATCATCTGTCCCTTGGGATTGTCTTGGATCATTGTATTGCTGAGAGTAGTTAAGTCATTCACAATTGCTCACTGAACAATACTGCTATCACTATGCACAATGTCCTCCCAGTTCTGCTTACTTCACTATAGATCAATTCATGAATCTTTCCAGGTTTTTCTAGCATTATCCTGTTTGTCATTTCCTATAGCACAAGACCATTGCACCACAATCATATACCACAGTTTCTTCCATCATTCCTCAATTGATGGACATTCCCTTGATTCTCAATTCTTAGCCATCACAAAGAGGTGCTATAAACATTTTTGTACAACTTTTCCCCCTTTTCTCTTTTTCATGATTACTTTTGTTAACTGTTTCCCTTCCCCATGATATTTATTCTATTATCCATCTTCTTTCATCCTATCCCTCTTTAAAAGGGATTTGCTTCTGTCTGCTACCTTCCCCAATTGGCCCTTCCTTCTTCATTTGCCCCTCTCTTTTTATCCCCTTCCCCATCTATTTTCCTGCAGGGTTAGGGAGATTACTCCACCCAATTGAATGTATATGTTATTCCCTCCTTGAGCCAATTCTGATGAGTATTAGGCTCATTTACTGCCCAGATTAAATAGATTACTCCACCCAGTTGGGTGTGTGTAAAGCATATTTTTCTTTTTGTTCTCCAGAACATGGCTAATATGGAAATATGTTGCATAACTATATGTATGATGGGTATCATATTTCTTGCCTTCTCAATGAGTGGGGGTGGGGGTGAAGAAGAAAGAGAATGTGGGTCTAAAAAAAAATAAAATTTAAATTAAAAAAAGATGAGGTCAAGAATTGCATAGTAAAAGAAGAGTAGTAATTTACAACCTTCAAATGGAGGGAATGCTCATACTAATGACATGCATCAGTTGAAGTGCAAAAGTAATTGAGGTCCCCCCGCCCTTTTAGGCCATCAACATTTGTTGAGTATCCACTAAGTACAAAGCACTGTAGTAGATTTTAAAATATTAATAAACATTTTTGTTTAAAGTTTTAAGTTCCAAATTCTATACTGTACTAGATTAAAAAAAAACAAACAACTTTTCTCTTAAGGGCATCTAGGTGGTGTGGTGAATAAAACACTGGCCCTGGAGTCATGAAGACCTGAGTTCAAATATCACCTCAGACACTTATTAGCTGTGTGACCCTGGGCAAGTCACTTAACCCCAATTGCTTCAAGCATCCCCAGTCATCCTGAAGTATATCTTGTCACTGGACTCAGATGGCTCTGGAGGAGAGAATGAAGTTGGTGACCTCACTTAAATCTAATTCACTGAAAGTAGTAATATCACCCCAATGCCTTGGTCCTCTGAAAATGAAGGACAAACAATAACAACAACAATTGTATAATGAACAAAGTATGGAGCACTATCAGAGACTTTGAGATTACTTAGTCCAAACCCCTTATTTTACAGAGAGGAAACTGAGGGTTGCATAAAGGAAGTGACTTGTCCAAAGTCATATGGGTAATGGTAGTAGGGGTAGGTTTTGAACCCAGGCTCCAAATCAAATGTTCTTTCTCCTACATTATACTGTTATACATAGGCCAATGTCAAGTCTTTCCATCTTGATAGAACTTGCCTAAATGTCTATTTTCCTGGGATATAACCTTTGGGAACCCAGTTACCTCCATACTATGATAAGAAATCTGAACAAGATCTTTGTCCTAATGGTATAAGAAACATTGTTATAATATAACTAATATAATGTGAAATTCTGCTGTAACAATTTGTAAAGGGGAATAAATTTTTAACATATTAACTGAGACTTTGTAAATTTAGAAAACAATTAGGTTTCCTCAGCCCCCAGTGACCTGTTTGTCTTACTGCTAGTCTCTTCTATCACAGACAGCAGCTTGTTTAAAAGTGCCTCTCGACTTTGGTCCTGTTGAAATCTCAATTGCTTTATCTTTTAGAATGCAATCTGGCTTCTCCCTTTAGGGAGGGGTTGTACTCTATAAACTGAGGGGAGTGAGGAGCTGCTGCCCTCCCCACTGGACCCCTTTGATTATCCCAGCAGAGTCAAGTCAAGTGTCTAGAGGAGATCCTGGCTGTCCCCACCATGAACCTGACCAAGAGTGATGGACTCCTTCAATATCTATTTTCTTTGAGGAATATTTACAGCTGCAATGCAAACTCATGGCATATATACCAAATAACTATGTGCCCGATAAGCCATCCTCAACCATTATCATATCAGCATATACACATTCCAGTTCCTGACTCATAAGGCAATTTGCTTCTTCAAAACTTTCCCATTTTACTACTGGATCTCAATGGCTATGCAAACCCTGTGGTTCTTTCCTACTGATTTTTGGTTACAATATTAATTTACCCTTTCTTAGTGTCCACATTTTGCTCCAACACTTCCCATTTTACACTGATTATATCTAGGTGTGTTTGTGTTCATTTCTAGTGCCTCTCCTATTAAAATTATTTACTTTATTGTTATTATGTTGATTTCTGTTTGTGCTGCTTTAAGACAGGATTTCCTCTTTCACCTCTTCACTTTTTCATCTCTCACTTAGTTTATTGAGGGACTGGGCTCAGGTTGTCTCTGTAGGCTTTAGTTTATGAGTATTTATGTACTCAAGTAATAGCAAAAGACCAATATTTCTGTTGTTTTCTCTTTGGGGATTTTGAGACATTTCAATTTCTGTCTTTAGTTTTTTGTGAGTTGATTATTCATTGTTCTTTTAATTTTAAAGTGTATCCTGCATTGCTATATGTGATTTGACCATATAATATGACAAAAAAAAAACCTTCCAGAAGAATTAAGCACCAATTTTGTAATGAAAATGTTATGAATAAAATTATATTATGGTGAAATAGGATTTAATTTGGAAAGAATGATCTTTAGGGAACTTTTTGAAATCCCATTTATTACATCTTGTAGCACATACATGCTATGGGAATAAAAAATAAAGGTGTTTTTGGAGTGAGGGTAGACAAAATAGCTAAGTAGACACATTTGTAATAGGTAAGGGCTATGAATTAACATCAAGGGCTAAGGAAGCCCTTTCAGGAAAGTGTTGTACCTAAGGAAAGTAAAACATCACAAAGGCAGAAATAAGTAAAACATTTATAGGGGAAAGCAAAGAAATTAACTTAGTCTGAGTGGAGAATCTATACTGAAGAATAATGAGCAATCAAACTGGTGAAATGTCAGTTGGGAAAGGGCCTTGAATGAGCCTTAATCTGATTTGAATTATCATTCTTTACATAGTTAGCATGCCTTAGAGTTTTCATAGTCACCATCAATCTGACTTTAGCTTAAACAAAAACCCTTGAAGGTAAGTTAGTCAGGTCTTATTACCCACATTTTTCAAATGAAGAAACTGAGGCATAGAGAGATTAAATAAATCCAACTCTGGTTCTCTTTCCTCTATATCAACAATGTATGAATTGTGACCTGAATTTTATTCCCAGTTCTTCAAGTGACCTTAAATAGGCAACTTTATTTTTCTCATAAAAAATGGGGGGGAAGGGGCAGCTAGGTGGCACAATGGATAAAGCACTGGCCTTGGATTCAGGAGGACCTGAGTTCAAATCCAGCCTCAGACACTTGACACTTACTAGCTGTGTGACCCTGGGCAAGTCACTTAACCCTCATTGCTCTGCCAAAAAAAAAAAAGAAAAAAAAAGAAAAAAAAGAAAATGGGGGGAAATACTACTGTGGTAATTAATAAGCTACTTTATGGTGATACTGGAATCATTAATGTAATCATATCTGTTTATTGGGCTACATCTATTTCAAGATTTGTCATGAAATATCTTAGATAGACACTACAGAGAAACATTAAGCCAAATGCTGAATTCAGTAGAAGGTAGAAAGTAGACTAAATTGTATCTTGGAAGTATTTGGTGCTCTCAGAGACAGAAAGAAAAAAGCCCCATGTCACATAATTAGTCAAGCAAAACATAGTCCCACAATGGTCAAAATTCAAAATTTTTCAAAATTTTTTCAAAATTCAGCTCAAATACCACTTCCTATGGCCTCTTACAGATAATAATGCCATTCCCCTCAGTTACGTTTTTATGTATTTTGCATTTACATAGCCCCTGCTACGAAAAGCTCAAATTCCCAGAATACACAGAACTAGAATTGGCCGGGGGTGGGGGGGTGTGGGGGGGTGTGTATTGGGAATTTGAATCTCCCAAATCAAAGGATTAAGGTATAATTTTATATGGTGTTTTCCCCAATACAATGTAAGCTCCTTGAGGGCAGGGGCTCTTTTATCTTGGGATCCCTGGTATCTAGTACAAAGTAGGTACTTAAATTAACTGAAATTAATTATTAATTATTGACAAATTTTTTTTAGCATTGTTCTTGGACTTCTATCTTATATCACTTTCCTTTGTATCATAGTTATTTTTCTACTTGTTCTTTCCATTATTAAGGTAAAGTATCATAGTTGATTCAGAAAGCTCAACATAAGTTCCTTCAGAGTGTGGCCTGTGTCACATCCATTTTTGTATCCCCAGGACTTCTAGCCGTACTTTGAGCCTGGTATTTCATAAATAATTAGCAAATTGAATTGGATTAATATAAAAGTATCAACAATATTCTTAGAATTAGAAAAACATTTTGAAAAGTTTATAAAGTATAACTACATTCTCATGAATACATACTCTTTCTTCTGCACACACACACAAAATCGATGCACCAGTGACAAATATCTCAGATAAAAATTTGGTGTCCAAGATATACAGATAATTTACAGTTAAGTCCAAAAGCCATTCCACAATAAATAAGTAGTCAAAGGATGAGAATAATCATTTCTCCAAAGAACAACTGCAAACTATTCACTAATAATAAGAGATGTCAAAACAACCCTGAGACTTAACTGAGGACCCTGCAAATTGACAAAGATGATAAAAGATGGGAATAATCTGAGTTGGAGAGGTTGTGGGAAGACAGGCACAGTAGTGCATTGTTGGTGAAGCTGTGAATCAGTAAAGTACAACCATTGGGGAAAGCAATTTAGAGTTATGAGAATAAAGTGACCAAAAGGTCCTTGGTCTTTGACCCAGAGCTTCCAATACTAGGCTACGACACCACAGAGGTCACTGTTTAGAAGAAAGTTCTCATATACATCAAAATATTTATAGCAACACTTCTTATGATAGCAAATAATTGGAAACAAAGTAGATGCCCATCAATTGGGGTATGACTAGATAAACTGAAGTACATGAATGTAATAGAAAATGATTGCTTTATTTAAAAAAAGACAAATGTAATGACTACAGAGAAGCCTGGAAAGATTCACACATGTGATACAGAGTGAAATAAGCAAGAGTCAAGAAAACAATATACACAATGACTATAATAGAATAAGTGGAAAGAAGCACAAGATGTTTTAAAAAATGAATGTTGCAAAATTACAAAGAATAAGCAGGATCTAAAGAAAAGATATGAGAGGACATCACCACTCTCTCCTTTGCAGAGCTGAGAGATCCCTAGGTATGGTTAATTATTCAGTAATTTTTCAGTCATGTCCAAGTCTTTATGACCCCATATAGGTTTTTCTTGGCAAAGATACTGGAGTGGTTTGCCATTTCCTTCTCCATCTCATTTTACAGATCAGGAAACTGAAGCAAACAAGGTTATGTAACTTGCCCAGGGTCACACAACCAGTAAGTGTCTGAGGCCAAATTTCAACTTAGGAAGATGAATCTTCCTCTACCCATTGTGCCACCTAGCTGTCCATTCATTGTAAATATTTTCAGACTATTTCAACGTATTATTCAGTTATTGCTGCTTTTTCCTATTTTTTTCTCTTTAAAAATATTGGGTATATGTAATGGCTGTGTGGGACTGGAGAATGGAAAGTACACTTAGAGAATGTTGGTCATTTAAGAAAGCAAAAGATAACATTTTATTTATTTTTTTTTTTTGCAGGGCAGTGAGGGTTAAGTGACTTGCCCAGGGTCACACAGTAAGTGTCAAGTGTCTGGGATTGGATTTGGGCTCAGGTCCTCCTGAATCCAAGACCAGTACTTTATCCACTGTGCCACCTAGCTGCCCCACATTTTATTTCTTTTTTAAGTAAAAAACCCTACTCTTTGAATTATCTGATGGTGAAATTACAGCAAGGACAATTAAGACCTTTTTTTTTTTAGTCATAGACCATGTTAATAAAAATAAAAATCTGATTCACTCATCCTTTCTCTTAACCCCCCATACCAGAGATAACAAAATGACACCTTAGTTTCATGGTTGAAGGAAACAATTACTAAATAACCATCAGTGGCCAGGTCTGGGTTCTAAGCCTAACTACCCCACTTATAGCTGTGTGACCTCGAATAAGGTACTGAACCTCTCAGTTTCATTCAACTAATTTCTTCATGCAATGCCCCCAGATCTGCCTTACTTTCAGGATTGTGGTTATGAGATCAAATGAGATAATGCAGGTGAAAACACTTTACAATCGTGAAGTACTGAGAAAACTCTGAGGCAGTACAAAATACAGCTCACTAATAATGTTGTTGGACATCTAGGCAACTCCCTGGAGCCTGGAAAACATCTCTGGGTATTGGCAATTTTCCTAGGTGGGGAAATGAGAACAGGATATTTTCTGTTAGAAACTTTTCTAGTGTGCTCAAAAAGGACAGTATCTCTAGTATCTCTTCTGAGCAGCCCCTGCTTATATACTTTTTTTTTTTTGCCATGTGTAACTTCGTTATTATGACTCTTTCTGTTTGTGTTCTTATCATTTCCTGTGTTTTAAAAGGATAGCTCTGAAAAACACCATCCTGATGAGATACTTAATTATAAATCCACAATGAGCTTCACAGGGTTGTTACCACCTACTTACAGAAATCCCTAGAACAATAAACGGACTCTTAAAATTACTTTTCCCAAGTTACATATGCAACAATCCATAAGTGAGCTCTTGTGGCCAAGTTCCTAGGTAAATATCATGAGTAACAGAAAATACAAATCAAGTCAATGAGTGCTACATTCTTTCATCCTCTGCAGAAAGCAGAGTTTGACAGCTTATGGTGTCCTTGTCCAAGGTAGCACAGGCTCATTGTCAGTGATGCGTGGGATGGTAGTTATCATCGTATCTCCCCCTATCCCCAAGAATCTTCAAGTAATCCCAGCTGCTTCCTCATCACACACCATACTGACTTACAATAGTCAAGACATAGTCAGCACCAGCATGTAGGGAGAAGGATCACCACTTTGACATGCTGCTCTTAAAATATTGCCTAGAGATAGTCCAGCAAGGCTGGACTCTTACCCAATGATCACCCACACTGATTTTCAATGACTGAAGGAAATGATAGGTTTCACTATTTTATGAGCAGTATTATGCTTTGCATCATTCAAATAATAATCTTAAAGTACATTGCAAACCATATCCATACTTTCCACAGTACAAATATGGAAACCCAAGCACTCAATGAATAATTTTGAGCCAATGATTTCACTTCTGAGTCAGAAACAGAGTTAGAAAGATTACCCATGAGTTCCCTAATCTGAATTCATACTCAGAGAATATACCCTCAGCTAACTTTTATAGCACTAGGTGGTGCATTAGATAGAATACCAGACCTGGAGTCAGGAAGACCTGTCTACTCTCAGACACTTACTAGCTATATATCCTTGTACAAGTCACTTAACCGCTGTCTGCCTCAGTTTTCTCATATGTAAAATGGACACCATGATAGCACCTAGCTCCCATGGTTGTTGTGAGGATCAACTGTATTGACATGTATAAGTTGTTGTTCAGTCATATATGACTCTTCATGACCCCATTTGGGATTTTTCTGGCATAGATATTGGAATAGTTTGCCATTTCCTTCTCTAGATCATTTTACAGATAAGGAAACTAAGGCAAACAGGGTTAAGTAACTTACCCAAGGTGACACAGCTAGTAAGTATCTGAGGTAGCCCTCTATCAACTCACCATCTTCCTGACTCTAGGGTCAGTTTTCTATGTACTATGTCATCTAGCATTTTGAAAATCATAAAGTGCTATTAAAGGGCAACTAGGTGGCACAATGGATAGAACACTGGCCCTGGAGTTAGGAGGACTTTATTATTCATTCATTCATTTGTTTGTTTGTTTATTTATTTCTTCATTTCTTCATTCATCCATTTATTTATTTCCAGGGCAATGAGGGTTAAGTGACTTGCCCAGGGTCACACAGCTAGTAAGTGTCAAGTGTCTGAGGTCACATTTGAACTCAGGTCCTCCTGAATCCAGGGCCAGTACTCTATCCGCTGTGCCACCTAGCTGCCCCGGTTAGGAGAACTTTAGTTCAAATCTGACCTCAGACACTAGTTGTGTCACCCTGGGCCAGTCACTTAACCTCCATTGCCTCTTTTAAAAAAAAAGTGCTATCTAAATACTAGCTATTATTAGTTTTAAAAATCCTTGGACCCTGGCAGGATACTACAGTGGAAAGAACATTAGCTTTGGAGTCAGAGAACCAGGGTCTTGGTTCTGCTACTTACCATCTGGGTGACCTTGAATGAGTCATGTTCCCTCTGGGTCCTAGCCTTCTTATTTGTAAGGTAAAGTGAGCCAGACTAGATGACCCCCAAAGTCCCTTCCAGTTCTATATCTATGATCTTCTGATCCTCTGATCATGAACAGACAAGGAAAGGAAATATACAAAAGCACACACATATAAAAGAAATATTCGTTTGAAGGGGGTAAAGGAAGACTAATTAGAAATTAAACAGCTGGATAAAGTAAAAAATAGGGATCATTCAGATAAAATTAGAAAATAAGTAGGAAATAAAATATTAACAGATGTGCAGATCATTCTCATTAATATTTTATAAGAGATGAGAAAATATGCCTATTGCTTGATTGCCTATTCTGGCAATAATGTGATCCACGCTTTTTTTCCTAATCATTTGTTATTTCCCCCTCTTTATCCTACCTTGAAAGTTGATTCCTTTCTCCCAACCCAATCACTTTCAAAGTTAGGTAATCTGTAGCATAGATTTCTTCAGTGTATATTTAGTCTGGTCCAGCTACTGATCTTCTGTGCCATTTCCACTTCCTTCTAAGAGGGTTGATCATACAATGGAAAAAGCACTGAGCTTGGAGTCATAGGGCCTGAGTTTTAAAAGTCCACCTCTGCCACTAATTAGCTGAGTGACCTTGGGCAAATAAATTCATTTTTATGGGTCCTAGTTTCATCATCTATAAAATGAGGTGGTCAGAGTAGATGACCTCTAAGGTCCCTTCCAACTCCAGGTCCACAATCCCACTGCACATTAGGGACTGAGGGAGAGTATGGAGGTTCCCCTGTCATCAATGATGAAAATAGGTATCTATGGACAAATGGAAATATTTGTTTTATTTATTGTCCTTCCTTCTTCTACAAAATTTTTCATAGGTTTACCTTTGTGTCACACTTCCTGAAGACTTGATTTCCTCTCCACTTCTCTTTGTTGTTTCAATAGGTGATAGTTTGAACATTCACCCTCCTTCTAATATTTTGTAAATGAGCTTATATTCTAAACTGGTGTTGCTCTAAGTAACCATATCCTTTAGTTTAATATAGAAATATCTCAAATGCCTACAGCCAAATCTCGATTAATAGAATAATTAGTCCTCTGAAGCAATCTCACTTATTTGAATTTGCACTAAATAGTTTCATTGGGCTAGAATCAGTGACTATAGCTTATATAATTATAACTTCAAATAAGGTGAATATGAATATGTGTGACCACTTTGGGGGATTCATTATTATCACTAATGGGAACCTAGCTGTGATTTTATCAGCTGTATAGAACAGTGGCAGCTTGGTGTAGAGGACAGAAAGTTACCCTCAGAGATGGGGTAGCCTGTGTTCAAGTCTTACCTCACCTTGCTTTTGTGACTCTGGGTGACAACTCAATCACACAGTGTTCCAGGAAGCATTCTAAAACTATTAGTTGCAAAGAAGGTGCCAACCTGCATTGGTAAAGGGACTTGCCTTATTTGGGAATTCTCTATGTCAATGAAATCACAAGGCCAATCTCTATTCAAAACAGAAAGTACTACTTGAAAAGGGTTATGATTGTTATTCATTTCACTTATCCAAGGTACTAGATTTTAAGGAGGGTTTTGGTTGTTGTTTTTCTTCATTTTATCCAAAACATTAAAAATAATTTACAATGGAAGTCCTTTATAATATTGATGTGGGATGGATGTCACATCTACTTTACTAGGTGCATTATGATATCTTTACTGTATGAGTTTGGGAGGACATGAGTTGACATGAAGTTCATATAATAACTGGGTTTTCTTTTACCTCCAAAAATGTTAGTTTCTACATAAATCCAATATTTTCACTATTTCCTTCCTTTGTGGGCATTTGTATAAAAACAGGAGCTTAGCAATGCTTATTTTGTTTCTCCTTCACATCTTAAAGTTTAATTGTCTGAGTGTAATAACTAAAATCACTTAGTGAGTCTGAGCATTGCTGAAAGAGAATGATGAGCAGATTTGACCAAGGACTTCATTGAACAGTAGGATGCATGTTCTCAATCAGCATTTACATTCCAAAGTACAAAGGGGCAGGAGGAGTGCTGAGAATGATCAAAGACCCATTGCTCAATAGAATGTTTTTAAATTTCTCCATGGGAGATCAGCACCACCAGATCAGTGCTTTGGGGTTTCATTTTTGAATCTTTGTGGTTTAGAACTCAGACACAAAGGTAGCAACATTACTATAGTAGTTTCCAAAGAATTTGAGCTCTATAAGTTTTCAATTATGTGCCTTTTATAGTAACTGGCTATTAGAATATGCTCACTGCTTCCTTCCCAAATGATGTGCACATGGGAGAAAAAAACCTTTAATATACTTTACTCATCCCGCATGAATGAAATATAATAGTACACAAGACCCCCAAACCAATCATATATATTAGTAAAGATTTTGATAAACCAAATGATACCAACTACTAGGCTAAAAGCTCACTATTAGAAAAAAAACTGCTGGGAAATTGGAAAGTAGTCCAAGAGAAATTAGATTTAGACACACTATATACCAAAAGAAGCTCCAAATAAATACACAACCAATTATAAAAGTCCATATTATAAACAAATTAGTGGAAAAGGAAAGGAGATACTTTTTACAACTTTGGACTGGAGAAAAGTATTTGACTAAACATAGAAAAAAGAGATGAACAGATTAAATGGGCAATTTTGATCACAACATTAAAAAGTTTTTGCACAAACAAAATCAACACAGAATGAGAACAAAGCAGTTCTTGAAAGAAGAAATGTTACAAATTACTAATAATAGGAATAGTAAACAAAAGAATGCCAAACGCGGCAGCTAGGTGGCCCAGTGGATAGAGCACTGGCCCTGGATTCAGGAGGACCTGAATTCAAATCCAGCCTCAGACACTTTACACTTACTAGCTGTGTGACCCTGGGCAAGTCACTTAACCCCAATTGCCTCACTAAAAACAAAAAACAAACAAAAGAATGCTAAAGTTTTACTTCATACATATTGGATGGCAAAAAATGGCAATTTTTGGAAGGGCTATAATAGGACAACCATCCTAGAAAGCAATTTGGAATTATGGTAAAAACCAAAACAAACAAGCCTCTAAATGGTGACTACCCTTTAATCCAGGGATACTGCTATTAGGCATATATTCCAAAAGGATTAAAGATGAAAGGAAATAATACATGAGTTTTAAAAAAATACAGCATTAGGGTTTTTTGTAATAAAAATTAAAAATAAAGTGGGTGCCCATCAACTGGGGAATGTCTGAACATATTATGGTCTATGATTGCTTCATAAGACATAAAGAAAGGGATAGATTCAAAGAAACTTGCTAAGAATCATATGATCTGATGCAGAGTGAAGTGAACAGAACCAGGAGAACAATTTATTTATTTATGTGTGTATTTATTCATTCATTCATTTGTTTGTTTATTGTGGGGCAATGAGGATTAAGTGACTTGTCCATGATCACACAGCTAGTAAGTGTCAAGTGTCTGAGATCAAATTTGAACTCAGGTCCTCCTGACTCCAGGGCTGGTGCTTTATCCACTGCACCATCTAGCTGCTCCTCAGGAGAACAATTTATAAAATGACTTTGAAAGATTTAAGAAAGGAGAAGAAAGCAAGGCCGGAAGAAAAGGAAAGAAAGACAGGAAGGTAGGAAGGAGGGAAGGAAGGTAGGAGCACTAATAAAACTGATAGAGGTAACCATGTGAAGCAGTAGATAGAGCACCGGATTCAGCAATGGAAGGACTCTAGTTCAAATTCAGCCTCAGACACTTATTAACTGTGTGGTCCTGGGCAAATTACTTAACCTCTCTGTGCCTCTGTGTCTTATCTCTAAAATGGGAATAATAATAGCACCTACTCCCCCAGTTCATTGTGTGGATCAAGTGAGATAAGATTTGTAAAGTATACTATAGAAATGCTAGCTTTTACTATTATACACAGAAGGGAGCAGAAAGGAGTTCAGAATGGGACCCAGACAAGAAGGCAGTGCTCATCTTAAACTGTTAAGTTTACTATATAAATTTTTAAAAGCTACTGGTTTTCTTTTTGTTTGTTTGTTTTTGTTTTGTGGGCCAATGGGGGTTAAGTGACTTGCCCAGGGTCACACAGTTAATAAGTGTCAAGTGTCTGAGGTCTGATTTGAACTCAGGTCCTCCTGAATCCAGGGCTGGTGCTTTAGCCACTGTGCCACCTAGCTGCCCCCAAAGCTACTGGTTTTCTAAACAATTTTCTTTTATCTTTTCTTCTTATAGGGAAATGTTCATGTTTGTTGCTATTTTTCAAGTTCACAACAGGAAAAGAAAATGTATCCAAAAAAAAGTGCTGTTGGGTCACTAATAATGGCAGCCTATTTGTATAGGAAGTTCACCTCAAAAAAGCACCCTGTTTATCATATGCAGAATTTCATTTAGAGGAAGGTAACAACTATTTCTGGCAGCAAGGTGGCACATTTGATAAGAGTGTGGGGCCTGGAGTCAAGAAAACCTGAGTTCAAATCTCACCTCAGACACTTACTAGCTGTGTGACCCTGGGCAAGTCACTTAACCCTGTTTGCCTCCATTTCCTTATCTGTAAAATGAGCTAGAGAAGGAAGCAACAAACTACTCCAGTATCTTTACCAATAAAAACTCATAGACAATATTGGTTTGCTATGGACCATGGGGGTCACAAAGAGTTGACTGAACAAAAACAACAAAGCAACCATCTTATTTTTTTAAATCATAAAAGTATTTTATTATTTTCCAGTTACATGTAAAGATAGTTTTCAACATTTGTTTTTATAAGATTTTGAGTTCCAAATTTTTCTCCCTTTCTCCCTTCCTTCCCCCCTCCCCAAGACAGAAAGCAATCTGATATAGGTTATATATGTACAATCACATTAAACATACTTCTGCATTAGTCATGTTGTGAAAGAAGAACAAAAGGGAAAAACTTTAAAAAGGAAAAAAACGCAAAAAAAGTAGAAATAGTATGATTCAATCTGCATTCAGAATACACAGTTCTTTTTTCTGGATGTGGAGAGTATTTTCCAACATGAGTCCTTTGGAATAGTCTTGGATCATTGTATTCCTGAGAAGACCCAAGTCCATCACACTTGATCATCACACAATGCTGCTGTTGACTGCAAACAACCATTTTAGACCCATTTTTTAGATAGGTAAAGCTAAGGAATCAGTAAATTGAACATCTTACGAAGGGCCATTGGAAGAACACTTGTTATCTGGGATGTCTTACAGCTGACCTAGTGTTCTTTTCACAACCAACATTGCTCCCCTTTATTTAAAGTAGTCATGACTATATGAAATTCCATCCTCATTTTAATTAAAATCCTCGTGTATAGACATTTTTAAAGTCTACACTTTTTATAATTTCTTCATTGCCTCTTCAATAAAATTCTAACTTCTTTGTATGGAATTGAAGATCTCCCACAACCTAGTGCTTTTCTCCAGTTTTATTCCCTATTACTTCTCTCCATGTGTGCATGCTCAGTCAAACTCATTAATTTTCTGTCCCTAGACTCCAAATATACTGTGTAGGCTCCTTTGCCCATACTGCTCCTGGTGCCTAAAATGCTTTCCCTCTCATTCTTTGCCTGTTGAATTCTTATCCATTTTTCAAAGCCCCCCTCAAATAACACTTTCCCACATGAAACCTTTTCTGAGTCTCTGAATTGACAATGCCCTTCCTTCAGCATCTCACAAAGGATTTTATTTTGTACCTGTCTAATATACTTATTACATAGTGCTATATATTATAGTTATCTGTGTATGTGTAATATCCCTCAGCTGTAAACTCTATGAGAGAAGGAGAGGAGTTTTCTCTCAATCAATGGCTCTCAAAATGTGATCCGCACCTCTGGGGGTCCCTGAGACTCTTTCAGGAGTCCATTACATCAAAATTACTTTCATAATAATACTGAGTCCTCCCTTTCCAACTCCATATCTGTGTGAGGCTGGATTTTATGCATATACTTGAACCAAAACAACATATCACAACAGAATGAATGCAGAAGCAGATATGAAGATCCAGCTGTCCTCTATTAAACCAAATATTCAAGAGATTTGCAAAATTAGGTAGAACAATACCACTCTTCTCACTAAATTTTTTTTGTTTTGGAAAATAGTAATTTTAATAAAATGTGCTACTGATGTTCACATAATGGATTTATTACTGTTATTTTAAGGGAATTAATAACTATTTTTAAATGTATCAGCTTGTATATGTTTATGTATAACATGTGATGAATATTGTTAGATATAACCCACACAAACAAAAACCCATGGGTGGGGTGGGGGGAGGTGTCTTCAAGAATTTGTAAGAGTGCAAAGGGGTCCTGAGGCCAAAGCATTTGAGAACTGTTGATCTAAGCTTTGTATTTCCCTTAGTGTCTTGCATATTGCTCTATGTACAGTAGATACCAAATGTTTGTAAATGAATGACTTAATGGGGGTGGTGGTAAAGGAAGAACACAAGAATCAGGGGACAGGAGACATACGGAGTGTGTAAATGATACCAAATGGAAAAATTGGAACGCTAATGCATTGTTGGTGGAGCTGTGAACTGATCCAACCATTCTGGAGACCAGTTTGGAACTATGCCCAAAGGGCTATAAAGCTGTGCATACCCTTTGACCCAGCAATACCACTATTAGGTCTTTTCCCCAGGGAGATCATGGAAATGGGAAAAGGCCCCACATGTACAAAAATATTTATACCTGCTCTTTTTGTGGTGGCAAGGAATTAGAAATTGAGGGGTTGCCCATCAATTGGGGAATGGCTGAACAAGTTGTGGTATATAAATGTAATGGAATACTATTGTGCTGTAAATATAAACAATGAGCAGGCAGATTTCAGAGAAACCTGGAAGGACTTGCATGAATTGATGATGAGTGAGATGAGCAGAACCAGGAGAATATTGTACACAGTATCAACAACATTATGTGTTGATCAACTATGACAGACTTGGTTCTTCTCAGCAATGCAGTGGTTCAGGATAGTTCCAAAGGACTCATGATGGAAAATGTTCTCCAAATCCAGAAAAAAAAAAAGAACTGTGGACTCTAGATGCAGATCAAACCATACTATTTCTATTGTTTTCTGTTGTTGTTTTCCTTTTTTTGAGGTTTTTCCTTTTTGCTCTGATTCTTTTCTCATAACATGACTAATGCAGAAATATGTTTAATCTGATTGAACATATATAACCTATATCAGATTACTTGCTGTCTTGGGGAGGGAGGAGGGAGGGGAGGGAGGGAGAAAATTTGAAACTAGAAATTTTATAAAAACAAATGTTGAAAACTATCTCTAAATGTAACTGTAAAATAGTAAAATATTTATATAGAAAAAATGACAACCAAACCCTGCTTTTATGGAAAAGGTTGAGATTGTTTTGCAATTAAAAAAAAAAGACAGTGCATAAAAATGGCCACTGCTTTATTTCTGTCAGGCCAATAGGCTTGAGCTTGACTTCAGGCTGTACACATCAACATTATAGAGTCACTTCTAGTAGGAGAGACATCTAAGGAAAGGAAAAGGAGACATTTTTCCTGCTAAATAAAGGAGATGTTTTTTAAAGGGTCAGGTTTTATCAAAAGGAATTTTTCATAAAGAGTACTGTCTGGACATTGATAAACAAGCTATGATTTGTAGAACAGTTGGCTCCAGCAGCCAGAATTGTATGAGACATTCTCCAAAAGAGAAAAATACCTATTTGTGCAGAAATATTTTTAGCAGCTCTTTTTGTGGTGGCTAAGAATTGGGAAATGGCTAAACAAACTGTGGTATATGATGGTGATGGAATATTATTGTGCTATAAGAAATGACAAGCAGGAAGATGGTGAAGGAGAGGCAGTGACTCCTCAGAGCTCTCCCCCAAATCCCTCCCAATCCCTTCAAATAATGCCATAAGACAATACTTGGAGAAGCAGAACCCACAAAAGGACAGGGTAAGATTATTTTCCAGCCAAAGATAGCTTATAAGGTCAGCAGGAGGGGTCTGCTGTGCTGGGGTGGGAGTAAAACCCAATTCTGAGGTTGTGCCAATACAGATCCAGCCCCAGGCAGGCTGTGCCAGAGAAAGAGACCTCTGGAGTCTCTGAGTCGGCTGCAGCTCTGGTTTCTTCTGGAACTAAGATCATGGTCTGGTGAGAGGGCTGAGTGGTTGGTCAGGGGGAGATTACAGGGGTCTCTGCTGGCTCTGAGGCAGAGCTCAGTTGTTTTAGCCCTGCTGTGAACCAGGAAGCAGCCTTGAGCGACAGCTCAGGTGGGAGAGGGGCACAGGATTGATGGAACTATCAATCCAGTGAAACAAAAATTTTGTTTTCTGGTTGAAGAGCAAGTAGGCCTGGGGCTATTTACAGACCAGAGCATAGGCCAGGTGAGTGAAGAACCTGCCACTCCTTAAATCATACCACTTTGGACCCCCTGAAGTTTGGGACAGTGCAGCCTGGAAGCAGTGCCCCACTTTAAGGAGTTAAAAGTCAAGAAATAGGCAGGCAAGATGAGCAGACAGAGAAATATGTGGACCATAGAAAGTTTCTTTAGTGACAAAGAAGATTGAGGTACACCCTCAGAAGAGGATAGCAACACCAGGGCTCCTATATCCAAAGCTTCCAAGAAAAATATGAATTGGTCTCAGGCCATAGAAGTGCTCAAAAAGGACTTTGAAGATAAAGTAAGAGAGGTAGAGGAAAAAAATGAAAAGAGAAATGAAAGTAATGCAGGAAAGTCATGAAAAAAAGTCAACAGCTTGAAAAGCCAAATGGAAAAGCTCTCTCAAGAAAATCATTGCCTAAGAACTAGGATTGAACAAATGGAAGCTAATGACTTCATGAGAAGTCAAGACACAATAAAGCAAATCCAAATGAATAAAAAAATAGAGGTCAATGTGAAATATTTTCTTGGAAAAACAGCTGACCTGGAAAATAGATCTAGGAGAGATAATTTGAAAATTGTTGGATTACCTGAAAACCATGATCAAAGCAAGAGCTTAGACATTATCTTCCAGGAGATTGTCAGGGAAAATTTCCCTTATATTCTAGAAGCAGAAGGTAAAATAGGAATTGAAAGACTCCACCAATCGCCTCCTGAAAGAAATCCCCAAATGAAAACTTCCAGGAATATTATAGCCAAATTCCAGAGCTCCCAGGTCAAAGAGAAAATATTGCAAGCAGCTAGAAAGAAATAATTCAAGTACTGTGGAGCCACAGTCAGGATAGCACAAGACCTATCAGTTTTTACATTAAAGGATAGGAGGACATGGAATATGATATTCTGGAGGGCAAAGGAATTGGGATTACAACCAAGAATCACCTACCCAGCAAAATTGAATATAATCTTTCAGGGGAAAAAATGGGACTTCAATGAAAAAGAGGTCTTTCAGGTATTTGTGATGACAAGACCTGAACTAAATAGAAAATTTGACTTTCAAATACAAGCCCCTAGAGAAGCATAAATGGTAAACAGAAAAAAGAAAGCAAGAGGGATGCTAAAAGGTTATACTATTTACATTCCTACATGGGAAGACAATATGTCTAACACATAAGAACTTTCTCAGTATTAGGGCAGATGATAGGAATAAATTTAGACAGAGGGCACAGGTGGGAAATGATTATGAAGGGATGATATCTGTCATTCATTTATTTTTTGTTTGTCTTTCTAAAATTGAAAATTAAAAAAATAAACGAATGATCCATTTATTTTAAAAAGTAATGATAACCAGGATTATTTCAGAAAGGCCTGGAAAAACATGTATGAAACGATGTATAGTGAAATGAGCAGAATCAAGAGAATGTTGTGCACAGAGACAGCATTATCGTTTGATGGAGAACTGTGAATGACTTGGCTTTTCTCAATAATACAATGATCCAAGACAATCCCAAAGGACTATTGATGAAACATACTATTCACCTCCAAAGAAAGAACTGATATTGATGGAACACAGACTGAAGCATGCTATTTTTCGCTTCATTTCATTTTTTCTTTTAATCAAGTTTTCTTGTAGAAAATGACAATTATGGTAATACTTTGCATAATCATACATATATAACCCATATCTGATTGTTTGCTGCCTCAGGGAGGGGAAAGAGGAGGGGAGGAAGGAGGGATAAAAATTGGAACCCAAAACCATAAATAAAAATGTTTATTACATTTTTAAAAAAGAATTGTGGGGGCAGCTAGGTGGCGCAGTGGATAGAGCACCAGCCCTGGAGTCAGGAGTACCTGAGTTCAAATCCGGCCTCAGACACTTAACACACACTTACTAACTGTGTGACCCTGGGCAAGTCACTTAACCCCAATTGCCTCACTAAAAAAAAATAATAAAAAAAAAAAGAATTGTATGAGACAGACTCTAAAAATGGCCTGCATATAGCACTGGATAAGTTGGGAAATATAGCATATTGCCTTAAGAATTATCATGTCCAAACTCAGTTGCTGATGTGGTAATGTGGTGTTTCAAAGCTATTTTAGTTTTCCCATCATGGCTGGACATCTGCTTTGCCTCAGGGAATATGGAAATAGTCTAATCATATCAATCAATCATGGTAGCCAATAAAATGAGGTTCTACCTCCACATATCTAAACTGCAAACAATGTCAAATGCCTTGTTCTCTCTCTTTCTCTGGGAGGGTGGAAGGTTATGTATGGTCAGATAAAGAAATTCCAGTGTTATGGATTGTGGAGGTATAATTCTTAGGGATGATGATGAACATATATTTGGGCCAGGTGAAGCAAAGTTTCATATAATAGGAGCTGAAGAGGTTGATGAATTGGGAAACAAGGATGTTTGAAGGGACATAAAGATGTGTGATAGAGGTCTGGCCAGCACCTGATCAGTTCCAGCTCATCAGCCAATTAAGAGACTTTTCTACACCACTAAATAGTCAGACAGGAAATAGTCAAAATATCTTCACATGTTCTGAAGTGGAAAGCAGGGTCTCCATATTTACATGTCATCATAGATTTCTGGAAGTAGGTTCCCGCAAAATCTCCATGAGATGGCAACAGGCAGAGAGCTCTGTGGTGTACTCTAAGAAATAGACCCTTATTGGCCAACCCTCCCCTTCCCCACTTTTACATGTATAAACTGAAAGATAAGATCAAGGTGAAGGATGACTGTGAGCCAGATACCGAATTCCTTAAGACAAGAAGAATGATTTGAGGGGCAGTAGATGACTACAATAAGAATTTGAATGGGGTGATATGGAGGATGCAGTGAACCTCCAAGAAGGAGAAGTTTGAGTGATGGCTATAGAGTTGTGGTGGAAGTGATAATAGTATGTTGGGGGAGGGAATGAAAGAAAGTATGTGAGAGAAATGCACACAAACATAGGTGGAAAGGACAAGAGGCACTAAAATGTCTGAGAATCAGTGCCAGGCTGAGACCCTGGAGCTCTCATTAAAGATTCATTTCATTTACTGTAAACAGAGCTCATAACTAGTACAAAATTTGAAAAGTCTCCCACCCTTGGAGAACAGTGCTTTTCTGCTCAGCCCCATGGAAAGTACTTTTATGGAAAGAGCCAGTATTACTAGACTGGCATTCCTTTTGGAAAGTCATCTTTTGTTTTGGAAGTGAAATGTAGAATAGTAATGTGACCTTTTTGTTTTCTTTGTCTTGAGTGTTCATTTTTGCAATAAAATGGATCTCAAGAAAAATACAAGTTGATAAAGAAAACTCTGCTAACTTAGCAGTATCAGCAAAAGTAAACAGATTAATACTCACTCCAAGCATCCAGTGATGTCACTGGGCTTTTCAGGTAGATCTATAATGTATCAAGAGTTCAAACCTCAAACACTGCCCTCTTTTTAAAAAATGGGACATACATTTTATAGTTCATCAAAGGTCTCAATCTGTTTTATACCACCCATTTTCTTAAAATCTTATATGTAAATGAGAATTGCCACCCTTATACTGGAGTAGGAAAACAGATGTATCATATCTACCCAAATATGTGTTATAGCCCCTCAAATCTAGTTTGTGTGAAACCCGAGGGTATTTAATAATCATAATCATAATGTTAGCACTCTCCAAGGAGCTGGAGTATGTTACACTCAAAGTGCATGTCTGCTTTCTATGGGAAACAACAATTCTTTATAAACTAAGAGACAAAAAATACTTGTAATACACATACAAACTTCAAAATATCCTTGAGAATTTTTTTAAAAGATGAATAGAAGTAGAGTAGGTAGCACAGTGGATGGACTCAGAAAGACCTGAGTTCAAATACACATCAAACACTTACTGACTGTGTGACCCTGGGCAAGTCACTTAACCTTTCTGTGCCTCAGTTTCCTCACTTGTAAAAAGGAGAATTATAATAGCATCTACATCCCAGGGTTGTTGTGAGGTTCAAATGATATAACAATTGTAAAACTCTTAGCACAGTCCCGGGAACATAATAAATGCTATATAAATTATAACTATAATAATTTTATTTCCATTATCACCATCACCACCACCACCATCATCATTATCACAGGTAAGCCTATCATCCATAATCACCTAGAAAGAACACTGAAAAAATCTTTTTTTTTTCAGGTCAGTGAGGGCTAAGTGCCTTGCCCAGGGTCACACAGCTAGTAAGTGTCAAGTGTCTGAGGCCGAATTTGAACTCAGGTCCTCCTGAATCCAGGGCTGCAGCTCTACCCACTGCATCATCTACCTGTCCCCACTGACAAAGTCTTAAGGACAATATTTTTAATAGATGTTGCATACCAAATGCTCATAAGCTATGAACTATGTGTAATGAAAACATCTCAAAACATAGAGAACTTAGCAAAAGAAATCAGAACCCTATGGGGACAGGAGCAAGTACTTATCCTCATCAACCAGTCTGCTACTAGAGTTTTTCTGAAGATGATTTCACTGAATCTATAGAATAAGAGCTTGTATCCCAGTACTTTCATTTACATACAAAAGCCAATTATTTTATCCCTCTGCTCACAGAATACTAAATGTAAAAAACTTACAGCAAGATTATGACTTATCCTGGGACTATTGCTATTTAAGATGCATCAAACAAATGAGAAGAACAAAATGTTTAATAATGATGATGATAACTAAAATTTATATTACCAATAATAAGTCAACAGGTATTTATTTATTAATTACCTACTAAGTGCTAGGCACTGTGATAAGCACTGGAGTTATTAAAAAAAAGGCAAAAACAGTCCTTACCCTCAAGGAGTTCACAGTCCAGTGAGGGAGACAACATGTGAACAACTATGTGTAAACAAGATACATACAGGATAAATGGATAATCCCAAAGAAAGGCACTTAGATTAAGGAGGACTGGTAAAGGCTTCTTGCATAATTTATTTTATGCTTAAAAGTTTGCAATCTAGGTCATATTGACACTAAAGGGAATGTTTATTATTAAAAAAATAAAAACTATTAATAGTAAAATAAAATATAGCATATATTTTTCATACTTTTAGGTTCATGTTATTCTTCAAACACAGAATAAATTTCTATAATTAAGGAATATTGCCTCAAAAAATAGGTTTGTAATATCAATAATAGCTTATTTTTACATAGAATGTGACTATTTCTAAAATACTTTCCTCACACTCAACAACCTTTATCCATAATGAAATGCAACTAATTCTAATATTAAATAAATTATTTGGAATAATAGGCAAAGAAGGGATCCTACCAAAATCCTTTTATAAACAAATATAATACTGATACTTAAACCAGGAAGAGTAAAACAGAGAAAGAAAATTATAGACCCATTTCATTAATGAATATGGATACAAGAATCCTAAACAAAATACTAGCTAAAAGAATACAACAATATATTACAAAGTTAATACATTTTAAATGTATTATAAATACTATCATAAATATCCAAACTCACTGCAAAGGACATGTGAAGGAAGACACTATCTGCACCCAGAGAAAGAACTGATAAATAGAAGTATGTATAGAATTATTTTAAGTATAATACATATACATATATATTTGTATCTAATGGTAGCTGTATAGGAGCAAGGGAAGAAAAAAAAGAAATTTACATAACTATTATATATTTAAAGGGAATAGTAAATTGTCCATAATAGATTTGCAATTTTATGAACAATCATCTTTTTTATTGTATTATGCTATGGAAATACTTGTTTAATTCCATAAATTAAAAATAAAATAAATTAATTTTAAAAAAAAAGAAATGCAATAGATTTTGATGGGGAGCGGAGGTGGGGTCCCATTGTGGGTTGACAGTTTTGTCACATTTAATGACTTAGAAGTGAAAGTGGACATTGAAGAAAAAAACTAAAGCTCTCAGCCCCAAAGAATTTAACATAAGCATTGAGCCCAGGAGTTAATCAGCCATGACTAGGCTGAGGCTACTAGAGCTGGTGACCTTCACCAAACCCTGTCCTTTATGTGTTTTAGTGGTTTGCTCTGGGTTCACTATTCTGGCCTTGTCTCAATGAGGTACCTACTCAATTCTATCTACTTCTCAGAATCCTGAGGAACAATTCTATTTTTGGCTCTAGTCTCAGAGATCCTCCCCAACAAGGGGTAGGGGCTGGGGGTAGGAGGTAACAAGAGGAGGGAATTCAAAAGGTACACAGAGTACAAACATGAATCAGGTATGAAACAAGCAGTTTTGTTCCCACAAAGAAAGGGAATTGCTAATTAATAAAGAATCATAGAATAATTGTTATCAGTTGGGAGGCTAATATTCAAGCCTCATTGGGACTTTTGTAATAATAGGACCACTCAGTAGTTGTTTTACATGTCACCTTTGCTTAGTACAATCAATTGATGCTGAATACGCTTTTTTCTGGGCAAGGATTGGTGAAAGGTCGCCAGCTCTGGTAGTCTCAGCCTACTCATGTCTGACAAGCTTCTGGGCTCAATGCTTACTTTAAAAACTGTCAAAAATGTGATAAGGGGCAGCTAGGTGGTGCACTGGATAGAGTGCTGGCCCTGGATTCAGGAGGGCCTGAGTTCAAATACAGCCTCAGACACTTGACACTTAGTAGTTGTGTGACCCTGGGCAAGTCACTTAACCCTCATTGCCCTGCCCCCCCCCAAAAATGAGATAAAAATTTCTCTCTCTCTTTAGGTTAGTCTGTTTCTACTGCAATCCTACAATTGGTATTGTTACTAATAATATTTCTCTGATAGCTATACTCCCAAATTTGGGTGACCAGGAAGGAGGAAGGTAAAAAGCACCTTTCGAGATTTCACAAGGACCTGTAGAGAAGAAAGCACAAATAGGAGGCAGAGCCATTTCAGATGCAGGCTTGACTAGAAGATCAGACACTCATGGGTTGGCCCAGAAGGGTGAGGGAAACCCATTGCTTCACCCTACTACCTGCCCATGAGAGGCCAGTGCTATCCTCATACCTTGAGGTAAACAGGAAGGAGAGCCTGAGGAGCAGGGATCACCCTTTTAGTATATTCATGCAGTTCTGGCTCAGCAGCCAATTAAATGAATCCTCATGATCAATAAAAAGGATCACTCCATCATTTATCTCCAAGGAGGTTCTACAAGTAGACAACTCACAGTACATTATATTCCTCAGATGAAAGAATATTTGTGAAATGCTTACCACAGTACCCGGTACACATTAGGTGATTGATAAATACTTGTTCCTACCCCTCCTCCTAGTTAGGGAGAGGAAAGGGAAAGAGTATCATGTCATTATCTCTCTTCCCAGCCCAAGTTTGATCATTACTGTAAATTCTGTCCATTTTTTAGTTCTCACTTAGAGCCTCTGATTTCTCTTCCAATTCTAAATCTATGATTTTAGGATCATCCTCAATGCCCCAGCTTAGAAATCCTCTCCCATCATACTGGCACAATCTCTAGCAACTCTTGGAGTGTCTTTCTCCTTACAATGGCTTCCTCCTTCTTCCTATAAGCCTCTTCAAACTAATATCAAGCCTCAGGAACTTGGGGAGTGGTAGGTTAAAAAACCTGCTGGCTGGCAGATCACCACTGAGTCTCAAATCTCTTGAGTCACTGCACCCTATGGGAGGGGCCAAGGACTGGCTAGATCTACAATGTAAGACCTTTTTCTTCTAGTTTTCATCTACTCCAATTAATCCTGTAGCTATAAGATGTTTTCTTTACCTTTTTTCTTATGAATCCCTTTCACAATCTGATAAAGTCTATGGACAATAATTTTCAGAATAATGTTTTTAAATTCATAAAATGAAAAAAATCATAAAATTAATTTTTAAATTATATTGAAAAATATTTATCAAAATACTTAAAAAAAAACCAAGTTCATGGATGCAGGTTAGTAATCCCTGTTTAACAAGAAATGGGAAACCCATCATTCAGAAAACTGAAGTGAAATGAAAGGACTTGCCCAAGTCACATAGCTAGAAAATGCTGAACTCTTCAACTGGTCCAAAACTGTTGGGAAATCTTTTGACTCAGTGGCTTAATAATAACAACCTGCTATATCTGCTCTCCTGCTGAAGTGGGTTTCTTCTTTCTAGCATCATTGGGGTGGGGAGTGGTGGCAGGAGTAGGTTTCCATATGTAGCTTGTATAAAAGGTAGAGCTAAGTATGATCAGTCAAGTTTTATTCAAGCCTTAGCAGACTAAAATGCATGCCTTAGAGCCCAACTCCCAAAGTAAGATGCTCTTAGACCAAATGTTTCACATTCTCTTTCTCTCATTTTCAACATTTTCTTATCTACTGACTCCTTCCCTGCCAGCAATACACATGTCCATATCTCCCTAATCCTTAAAAACTTCATCTCTTCCTGGGTTTATATCCCAAGGAAGCCACTGTTAAGAAAGTCTCCATATCCACCAAAATATTTATAGCAGCATTTCTTGAGACAGAAAAGAATTGGCAGCAAAGTAGCTATCCATCCATTGGGGAATGACTAAATAAGTTTTGGGACATGAATGTAATAGACTATTACTGTGTTGTATGAAGTGAAGAATACAAAGAAGCAAGGGAAGATCTATATGAACTAATGCAGACTGAAATAAGCAGAGCCAAGGAAACAATATACATAATGGATATAATGATAAGTAGAAAGAACAAACACACACACACGTAATGAAAGTCAAATGTAGCAAAATCATAAAAATCAAGTGTGACTCAGATGAAGAGATATGTGAAGATACACTCAACTCACCCTTTTGTGGAGGTGAGAAGATGTCCATAGGTGTTCCACATTACACATTTTCAGACTTTTTCAATGTATTGATCACTTTTGCTAATTTTTTCTTTTTCTTTTATCTTAAAAATATTATTTTGGGGGAGATAGATTTCTGGAAGTGAGATGGGGAGGGATACTGGTAAAACTGCAACACTGAATGCTGCATTTATAGAGAGACATGACTCTTGATTGACTGAGAGACTGCTGAGCCCCAACAATGCATATTTATGGAGGGACTGGTGGATAAGAAGGAGGAGAAGAGGCACATAATACACGTGTATGTGTGTATAGGAAAGTATATGTGTCTATATACATATATGAATATACACACACACACACACACACACGATGTATATGTATACATACAAATACAAGGAAGTCAGCTTCCAACATCTCCCTTTATTTCCAGGGCCTGCGACTTTGTTGTTGTTGTGGTGGTGGTGGTGGTGGTGGTGGTTCAGTCACTCAATCGTGTTTGACTCTTTGTGACCCCAGATGGGGTTTTCTTGGCAAAGATACTTGATTGGTTTGACATTTCCATTTCCTTCTTCAATCTGCAACTCTAGAGATTGTTCATTTATCCTGTTTATGTCTTGTTTGCATTAGACCGAGTTCCTTGAGATAAGAAACCAGTTTCTTGCCTTTCTTTGTATCCCCAGTGCTTAGCACTGCTTAGCACAGTGTCTGGCATGTACTCAATAAATAACTTACTGACTTAAGGCAGCCTTTACATTGTCTCCTTGATTGATTTGTCTTCCAGTTGAAAAGCTCATCTATTTTTATATATTCTTTTTCCTATTATAACCTATATAACCTCCAATTTCTCTTTGTTGTTTGCTTGGATAAATGGATTTACTTACTATCTGAGATTGGGGTTACTTTTGCACCAAGAATTTGGTAGCAGTCAAGGTGGCTGCTACCTCTTCCATTCTTTGGGAATAATCAGGGAAAATGGCTTTTTATCTTGACTCTCCTCCATCCCCCAAAAGAACCAAACACCTAGACTAGCAATATTTGAGGTGTGGTAGATAGGTATAATTTTGCCTCAATAGCCTCTTTGGAAATAGAAGATCAAAGGAGTGATCACCATCCTGTCTGTCCCTCTCCTATAAGGTACTAGGGGTATACTCAAGGCTCTCCTCCTACTTTCTGCAAAGGTGGAAATTGCAATCGCCCTTTGGAGATCTTTCTTTTTTTTCAGGGCAATGGGGGTTAAGTGACTTGCCCAGGGTCACACAGCTAGTAAGTGTCTGAGGCTGGGTTTGAACTCAGGTCCTCCTGAATCCAAGGCTGGTGCCTTATCCACTGCGCCACCTAGCTGCCCCCCCCTTTGGAGATCTAAAATGGAGTTCACCAGATATCAGCTCAGATAAGTAGATAACTATGTATTTGTGCTATGAGAAAGAGAGGGGAGAGAGAGAGAGAGAGAGAGAGAGAGAGAGAGAGAGAGAGAGAGAGAGAGAGAGAGAGAGAGAGAGAGAGAGAGAGAAGAAACAAGAATGCAGTGTTTGGGTTCACATTCCAGAAACACTGAGGGAGTGCAGGAGGAGCAGGTACCAGCCTGGAGGGGAAAGCCTGCCAATACCTGCTGGGAACAGCAGGGAACTACAGCAGGAGGGAAATCTGATGACTAAGGATTGAAAGGGGCTAGAAATATACATAAATCTTAGAGAAATGTTTACTCATTGGAAGATTTCTGTTTATTTTCCAAGAGCTCTATTTTGTTTTCTGGTGGATTTTTTTAGTCTTTAAATTCGATTAAGAGTCTCCATAAAACTTTCCTTAATTTTTATTATTATGATCTATATGCTTGCAAGGGGAGAGTCAATGATGAGGGGAAGCCATGTCATGCTTCATAGGATCACAGATTCATAGATCTAGAGGTGGAAGAAACCTTAGAGGTCAAGTCCAATTCTTTTATAAATAAGGATATTGATCTTCAAAGATAAGCAACTTCCCCTAGAGTCATGTATCTAATAAGTGCCTGAAGGAGGATTTATACCAGGTCTGCTTAGTCCCAAGTCCAGCACTCTATCCACTATCCCACACTGCCTATATTTTCCCAGGTTTCTTGTGTGGGGTATATGAGCCCAGTAAGTAAAGAATCCAGTATGGTAGAAGACAGAATTTTCCTTATGTCATAACTCCTAGCAATGTTGAGCAAGACAAGGCTAACCTAGGGGACTCACCCTCACTTCAACTTTCCCAGGGAATTGCTCTGTTGTTTTTCAATTTCAAGACAGTTTTTGCCACCAATTTCAGGTTCACTGTCACCTCACCTGGGAGCAATGAGGAAATGCAAAAGTTTAAATGGAGAGCAAAGTAGAGTAATATCTGCCAAAAGATCCACAAACTACACAAGGAGAGGTTCCTCACTTATTTGAGATAATGAATGAATGAGAATTTAATTGCATAAAGGACTGGGTACACTTAGGGTAGAGTAAGTATACCTGCCACCTGCGTGTACCCTTGGATATGTCAATTCATTTCTCTAAGGCTTTGTTTCCTCACCTGTACGAAGAGAACTTGGACTAGAAAGACTGTAATCTGTTCTGGCTCTCAATTTGCAATTTTATGATTACTCTGATACCTGGGAGGAGTGTCCAACACCCCTGGGAAACACTCCTCACTTGTTCCAGAGGCAAGAAGTCATTTCCTAATTATCTCTCTTAAGTAATAAGGAATCTTTATTAAGTAACAGGGTGGGATTATTCAAGTCACTCTAGATGTATGTAATCCTTGTCCTTTGTCATGAATTCCCTCAAGGAATACTACTCATTTTGAGGAATAGGGAGAGAATAAAAGCCTCAGCATCAGCTACACACACATACACACATGCCCAGACCTACACACACACACACACACACACACACACACACACACACACACACAGCTCCCCCATCCCTCCAGACAAGAATTTGAATTTTTTTTTTAATTGCTACATCTGCAAAAACATCAGTTTTGGTCCCCAAAGAACAAACCAAAAAGTTGCCTTGATCATGACATCCCAGCTCCAGCAGGGCATCCTTTTGTCTTAGTTCTATCTTTCACTTTACGGGATACATAAGGGAGATTTACATAGACCCCGTAGTTAATGAAGAAGAGAGAGAAAGTTTCATCTAAGTTTGTAATGGTTTTATCCAATCCTTCCTTTCTCTTGGAATTGTTTCCTTCCTTTCTTTCTCTGCCCTCCTCCACCTCCTTGGTTCTCTGGACTTTGACTTTTCCAGTTCAGTACTTGTGTTTTCCATATTTCCTATAATATTTCCCTATTTCATATTTAGTTTAGTTTTTTTTTTTTACCACTTAAGTGAACACTAAATTTGAAAGTAGTGTTGTTGTTTTAAGAAATGTTTTCTTAGCAGGATCAAACTACTTAGAAATCATTTTCAGGTTACTACTGCCACTGAAATATCAGCTAGCTCAAAGACCCCATCAGCTAAATCAGTCACCTAGGGAAAAACCCCAATAACATTCTCATATTGCCAGACTATCATTTTCTATTGACCACATGTAATGGCTTTCATGGAACAAGGATGACTGACAATAAAGACATAGCCCACAAGACATTGTCCCAACCAATACTGTTTCACAATAACTTCATTAATATATTGTTACCAAACCTCATGTTAATGTCACAAGATCCTGCCCTAGCTGCATCCATCCTTGATGCAATTAGTCAAAACCAGCTTAGCTCCACCCAGTACTCCCTGTCCTCACTACTCTGCTAAGCTGTCCCAGCTCTAACCTTCTGGTCATAAACAGGGTCTTTGGCCACCCATTGCTCTTCTAGTGAAGCCCCCCCTTTGTCCATTCCTCATCCTCCCAATCTAGGAACAATCTAGGATTGTGTCTATGGTACCAACTGCTCCCTCCCATGATATTGCTTCCCTAAATAGTATGCTTTTGTGGAACCAATTAGGATGTTAGCTGGGATATGCCTATACCTAGGAATTTTTAAACTAGACTCTGTGAACTTGTTTTAAAAATATTTTGATAACTGTATTCCAGTATGATTTATTTACTTTATAATCTTATGTTTATTATGAATTTAAAAGCGGTATTCTGTGAAGAATCTATAGGTTCTGTCAGTCTCACAGAGGGGTCAATGAAAAAGAAAGTTCAAGTACCCATGCTGTATGTAGATGGATTATCCATGAATCCCATGGATAACTGGTGGGGAAAGTATCACTTCTTTCTCCTTTGCTCCCCAAGCCTGTTCTGGGCTTTCTTTTGGGAGTACCACTGGTAGGGATTGAAGTATGAACCCAAAGGCTACAGTAGTTGGAGAGACCAATTGTAATCTAATAAAGTCAAAGAGGTGGACATTTTTGTAAGTGATTCCAGTTTCCTTTGTGTGAAATATTCGGTTTCTCTTAAAGTGGTAACACTTGTAAAACTTTAGAAAGCTGGACTACCCTTTTTTAAAGACTCATATTGAATACTTAAGAGCTTCTGAAATACATCAGTTTATATGGCAGATGATTTTTTTGGGCCCTTGTTTCTAGTATAAAGGTCTCTAAACCCTACAAAGTAATTACATTTATTGTATGTAATATATGCTCCAACTGGAGGAAAACTATAGGTTCTTTCTCATGTGGTATTTATATAAATTTAATCCTAATTCTAGAAATTTAATTCTAATTCAGGGTAAAAAAAATTTTTTTCTTACTAATCTTGCTTAGGAGGAAACATGTTATTAAATAAAGCTTGCCATTTTAATTGGGGGTGAGGAATATGATGAGTTAATGGGTTAGCTCTTTGAACAAAGATAAAATTGGCAGCATGGTGGTGAAGACTTCTTAAACTATGTCTGCTCATTAATATCCTGAAGCTGACTAATGATAGTGAGTCCATTGATTCTCATGACCAATGGATCTGTGCTCAAATTGTAATGTTGCAACAGATTCAAATATGTGTTGTATAAATTATGTATACTGTAAATTATGTACATATATTATCCATTACATAACAATATGTAATATAAACCCAGTCCCAAAGCCAATTGGTATGGGACTCTTTCCTTATTGGTAGAGATCAATGCCCTAGCCCAGGGGTAAGGCAGAAGTGATTAATTAGTTGGTTTTTTGTTTGCTTGTTTGTTTGTTTGTTTTGGTGAGGCAATTGGGGTTAAGTGACTTGCCTAGGGTCACACAGCTAGTAATTGTCAAATGTCTGAGGCTGTATTTGAACTCAGGTCCTGCTGAATCCAGGGCCAGTGCTCTATGTATTGTTCCACCTAGCTGCCCTGTAAGGCAGAAGTAAAAAAAAAAAAAAGTAGGGGAGAGCTTTAGTCTCTTCAGTCTTTGTCAAGTTCTTTTCAGACTTTGAGTAGCTTTTTTCTTGGAGATACAATCTAAAGTTTTGGGGCACTAAACCTATGATTTCACCAGTGTAAGTGAGCTTGCTGGTGAGGAAATCCCCTCTACCAATGCAGACTGGTACCTACTTGACAATTTATCATCTTAAAGAGTTGCTTAAGGACACTGAAAGATGAAATGATTTGCCCTAGCTTGCACGGCCAGTATGTGGAAGAGAGAAAATTTGAACCCAGATCTTCCTGACTCCAAAACTAACTCTCTATCCATTACATGACTGTCTTTCATACTGGGGTGCTTAATAGGTGCCTGTCGGTTGGGATTGGATGGGAAGATGATCTCCAATGATCTTGTGAATTCTCAAAAAATTACTGCAAGGTTGATAGGTGTCAAATATCCTCACGTATTATAACTGGGGAAACTGAAAACACAAAGTGATTGATATGTCTTGGTTTGGGTCCTACAACCAACTGGAACAATTATATATGAAATGCAGGACTCTAGATTGATCTTGTTACTAGAATTGTGCTATGCTTCCTGCTTATAAAGGTAGCTAGACAAACATTCTTCCAGGCAGACAAAAACAGGATACTTCTATCTTGGCTAAAATCAAAATTGACATCATCCTAAATTGAACAATCAAGGCTAGGATGAGATGGGGGGGGGGCAGAAACAAGTGGGTGGCAACTAATGAGTAGATTATTGTTGCTTTAATACAGTTTACCTCACAAAGATGGTATGAAGATGATTCCACAAATAAGATTTTATGAGGCAACTAGCCCTTAAGAAGTAAGACATTAAAAGCATCCCTCCCTCTAATGCCCCCATTTAATTCCTCTCATTCAACACTGTTTAATTCACTCCAATACTTCAGTTCTTGAAACTTTTTTCCCACCAATTCCATGGTTTCTATTACAGGGTCCCACATAGCTGGGATTTGATTCAGGGAGGTTGTGGGAATGGGAAGAAGGATGTGATTCTTCCGAATGGTAAAAAAAAAAAAAAAGCTTTGATGGTGATTGATACCCACAAAATTTATCCACAAATATCCTCTCCCTGTGTCAGAGATGAAGGAGGATGATTGTGCCTACTTTTCCCCTTTCACCCACTTTCCTCAGGCTGCGATTTTGTGGGTTTTACCCCCTTTGAGGCTGTCCTTGGAGTTGGGGGCAGGGCAGAGAGAGAAGGGAGTGAGGAATCTTGTGTGTTGAGCACAAGATCCCTGCTCTCCAACTCATAAGTTCCATAGTGAATCCAAATATTTGGATATTTCTATGGTCATCTTTTAAAATAATAATTCTAATTCAATATACTGCTTTAAAGTCAAAGGAATGATTCTGGATATCTTCGCTTGAAACAAGGAAATATATTAAAACAAAAAGAAAACATTGCTTTGAAATTCCTTAGGGAACTTTGTAACATGATCAATGGAGCATACTGGGCTGAGAGTCAAGAGACTTGGTTTCTAGTCCTAAATTTTGCCAGTAATTTACTGGTGACATTCTGTTAGTCTGTCTAGGAATGTAACTTTAAGAATATCACTTCTTTTTACCTTCAGTTCAAATCTGGCCTTAGAAACTTACTAGCTGAGTAACCCTGGACATACTCTTTGTCTCAGTTTCCTCAACTGTAAAATGGGGACAATATTAAATAGCACCTATCTCCCAAAGTTGTGGGTTTAACTGAGAAATTATTTGTAAAATGCTTAGCACAATGCCTAGCATGTAGTAGGCACTTAAATGCTTCCCCAATGTTGTATTGTCCATAGTGGTCCAATCCTCAGACTTTTTGTACTTAAGCAAACAGAAAGTAATACAAGTCTATGCTCCAACCACTGATGACAAAGGACAAAGTCTATCCGTTCTAAGAAAACCTATAACATTTTAAAGAGATAACACCAAAAAAATATGAAGTGGAGGTGATGAATTGATTTAAGTGATTAGATCTGGTAGATAGAATGCTTGCAGAACTTTGGATAGAGGTTCTCAGTGTTGTAAAGTAGCAGCGACAAAAAACAAAGAAAAAGAAGAGCAGGATAGCAAAATGGCTGTCTGATGAGGCTTTAAAAATAGCTGAGGAGGGGTCAGAACCAAGATGGCAGAGGAAAGACACTAAACGCACAGAGCTCCTGATATAATTACCCCAAAAACAGGAATAAAAGAACCCCTGGAGAAGAAAAACCTACAAAAATATGGGCTGAGATTATTTTCCAGCCAAAGACAGTTTAAAGGGAGCTGTGCTAGGCTGCAAGTAAAGTCCAACCCTGTGATGGTGCCAACAGAGACCCCAGGCAAACCACACCAGAGGAACGTAAACCGTGAGCCTCTGAATCAGCTGAAGCACCAGTGTCTTCTGGAACTGAGCATGCAGTCTGGTTAGAGGGCTGAATGGCTGGCCAGGGGGGAAAGTGCAGGCATATCAGCAGGGCCTAGGGAGAAATTTGGCTGTCCGGGGAGAAGCAGGAAGAAATCCTGAGCAGCAGGAAGCCCAGGTTGGGGAGGGGAGCAGGCTCGTCGAAGCTAAAAACCACCACAGCATTCTGCTGGCTGGTTAACTAGCAAGTTGGCTTGAGGTTACCTTTGGACCAGAGAACAGGCCAGGCAAGAGAAAAACCTGCCCTCCCTTACACCAAAACACCTGGGACCATCTGAAACTGGGGACAGTAGTGTAGCCTAGAAGCAGGGCCCCCCAGTGGGGAATTAAAAGTCAAGTAAAAGATGAGCAAGCAAAGAAAGTTCAGAATTATAGAAAGTTTCTTCAGCAACAAGGAAAATCAAGGTGCACCCTCAGAAGAAGATATCAACCTCAGGGCACCTACATGCAAAGCTTCCAAGAAAAATAAAAATAGCTGAGGAAAGAAGGAAAGCAAAAAGGAAAGGATAAATGGAAAGATATACCCAACTGAATGCATAATTCGAGAGAATAGCAAGGAGAGATAAGAAGGTTTCTTTAAATGAGCAATGCAAAGAAATAAAAGAAAACAATGGAATTGGAAAGACAAGAAATTTCTTCAAGAACATTAACAATATCAAGTGAATATTTCATACAAAAATGTGCCTGATAAAAGACAAAAATGGTAGGGACTTAGAAGCAGAAGAGATTAAGAAGCAGTGACTAGTGAGGATTTCTGGGAAGATGATGGAGTAGATCAGAAAATTCCAGGCTCTCCAAATTTCTTCCTCAGAAAGAATATCACCTCAAAATGGACTTCAAGAAGCAAAAATAAAGGGGTAAAACAGCTATCCTAAAACAACTTGAGGGGACCTCCAGAAAGATAGAACCTCCAGGGGATGAGGTTTGACCTAAGTGAAGTACAAACATCTCCAGGCTGACTCCATGGAGTCAACAAACATGAGCCCTGGGGGCAACTGACCTAACAATACTACTGGTAAGTCTATTTCCAAAGATGAGTAGGGGAAAAGGAAAAGAACTTAAAACCAAACATATTTATAATACCTTTCTTTGTGGTGGTGAAGAACTGGAAATTGTAGGGGTGCTTGTCAGTTAGGGAATGGCCAAACAAGTTGTGGTATATGATCATGATGGAATACTACTGTGCTTTAAGAAATTATGAGCTTGGGAGCAACTAGGTGGCGCAGTGGATAAAACACTGGCCTTGGATTCAGGAGGACCTGAGTTCAAATCCAGCCTCAGACACTTGACACTTAACTAGTTGTGTGACCCTGGGCAAGTCACTTAACCCTCATTGCCCTGCCCCAAATTAAAAAATAATAATAATAAATTATGAGCTTGATGATTTTAGAAAAAACATGGATAGATTTGCACAAAATAATGAAAAGCGAAATGAGCAGAACCAACAGAATGCTGTATACAATAATAATATTACTTTAGAACAACTTTGACTAGTTATTTTGACTATTATAAATATCCTAATTAAGTACAAAGGAAGATGCTATCTGCATCCGGAAAAACAACTAATAAATAGAAGTATGTATAGAATAATTGAACATATATAATATATATATATGCACATACATACATATGTACATATATACATACATACTTGTGATTAATGGTAGCCATGTCTAAGGTGAGGAGGATGGGGAGAGAAGAAAATTACATGATAACTTTATTATATATTTAAAAGGAATAGCAAGTTGTACATAATAGACTTGAAGTTTCATGAGCAATCATCTCCTTTTTTCCTATTTTATGTTAAAGAAATGCTTGTTTTATTTTTTAAGTTCAGAATAAAATAAATAACTTTTTTAAAAAAGAAGAGGCAGCAAGAATATACAAAAGAACTAAATATTAAAGATCTTGACATCACCAGTAACCACAATGGTGTGGGTACTGATCTAGAACCAGATATCCTAGAGAATGAAGTCAAGTAGGCCTTAGGAAGAACTTATAACAATCTGACTAGTGGAGGTGATGGAATTCCAGCTGATCTATTTAAAACTCTAAAAGATTATGCTGTTAAAGTGCTGCACTCAGTATGTCAGCAAATTTAGAAGACTCAACAGTGGCCACTGGGTTGGAAAAGATCCAAATCCTCAAGAAGGGCAATGCTAAGAATGTTCAAGTTACTGAACACTTGTGCTCATTTTATATGCCAGGAAGGTAATGCTTAAGATTCTATAAGCTGGGCTTCAGCAATATGTGAACCAAAAATTATCAGAAGAGCAGACTGGTTTTCAAAGAGGCAGAGGAACTAGAGACCAAATGTCAACATTTGCTGCATTATGGAGAAAGCAAGAGAGGTCCAGAAAAATATCTGCTTCTGTTTCATTGACTACACTGAAGCTTTTGGCTGTGTGGAGTACAATAAGTGTGGAAAGTCCTCAAAGAGACAGGAATACCAGATCATTTTACTTGTCTCCTGAGGAACCTGTATGTGAGCCAAGAAGCAACAGAACTGAAGATGGTTTAAGATTGGAGTACAACAAGGCTGTATCTTGTCACCTTATTTATTTAACTTATATGCAGAGTACATCATGCAAAATGTCAGGCTGGATTCATCAAAAGCTGGAATTAAGGTTGCTAGGAGAAATATCAGCAATCTCAGATATGCAGATGACACCACTGTGAGGAAAGAAAGTGAAGAGGAATTAAGAAACCTCTTGATGAAGGTTAAAGAGGAGAGTATAAAAGCTGACTTGAAGCTTAACATTTTTTAAAAAATCTAAGATCTTGGCAACTGATGCTACCACTTTCTGGCAAATAGAGGGAGAAGAAATAGAAGCATTCTCATGTTTTATATTCTTGGGCTCAAAGATTACTGCAGATGGTGACTGCAATATGTTGATATGCTGATTAATTTTTCTCAACTGTTTTCCATCCTTTATTTTTTTTATTCTTTATTAAAAAGGATAGTTCTTTGGTAAGGGGAGGATATGTCTATATATGTGTTTATGTATACAATTTTCATATGTAGTGCAGTGGATAGAGTGCCAGACCTGGAGTCAGGAAGACTCACCTTTCTGAGTTCAAATCTGTACTCAGACACTTGAGAGGGAGGGGGTGGAGTCAAGATGGCAGAGGAAAGGCATTAAGCTCTTGGATCTTCTGACACAATCACTCCAAAAAGCTCCAAACAATGCCATAAGACAATTCCTAGAGCAGCAGAACCCACAAAAGGACAGGTTGAGATCATTTTCCAGTCAAAGAAGGCTTAGAAGTTCTGCAGGAGGAATTTTCTGTACCAGGGTGTGAGTGGAGCCCAAACCCATGGTCATGCCTGACACAGATACAGCCCCAGGCAGGCCTCACCAGAGAAATTTACCCCCAGAGACTTCAAATCATCTGCAGCACCTACATCTTCTGTAACTAAGCTCACTGTGTGGTGAGAGGGCTGAATCGTTGACTGGGGGGAGAATATAAGGGTCTCTGCTGGAACTGAGGCAGAATTCAGTTCTACCCCAGCTGAGAACCAGGAAGTGAAATTGAATGGTGGCAGCCCATGTGGGGGAGGGGCACAGGCTCACCAGAGCTATTAACCCAGTGAAACAAAAATTTTGTTTTCTCGTTGAAGAGCAAATAGACCTGGGGTTATTTATAGAACAGGCAAGTGAAGAACCTGCCTCTCCTTAAATCTTACCACTTTGGACCCCCTGAAGCTTGGGACAGTACAGCCTGGAAACAGGGTCCCACTTTAAGAAGGAGTTGAAAGTCAAGAAAGAGGCAGGCAAGATTAGCAGACAAAGAAAGATGCAGACCATAGAAAGTTTCTTTAGTGACAAGGAAGAGGATAACAATGTCAGTGCTCCTACATTCAAAGCTTCCAAGAAAAATATGAATTGGTCTTAGGCCACAGAGGCACTCAAAAAGAACTTTAAAGATAAAGTAAGAGAGGTAGAGGAAAAAATGAGAGGGATGCAGGAAAGTCATGAAAAAAAGTCAACAGCTTGAAAAGCTAAATGGAAAAGCTCTCTGAAGAAAATCATTACCTAAGAACTAGGATTGAACAAATGGAAGCTAATGACTTTATGAGAAATCAAGACACAATAAAGCAAATCCAAATGAATAAAAAATAGAGGGCAATGTGAAATATCTTCTTGGAAAAACAATTCACCTGGAAAATAGATCTAGGAGAGATAATTTGAAAATTATTGGACTACCCCAAAACCATGATCAAAACAAGAGCTTAGACATCATCTTCCAAGAGATTGTCAGGGAAAATTGCCCGGATATTCTAGAAACAGAAGGTAAACAGGAATTGAAAGAATCCACCAATCACCTCCTGAAAGAAATCCCAAAATGAAAACTTCCAGGAATGTTATAGCCAAATTCCAGAGCTCCCAGGTAAAGGAAAAAATATTGCAAGCATCCAGATAGAAACAATTCAAGTACTGTGGAGCTGCAGTCAGGATAGCAGAAGACCTATCAGCTTCTACATTAAAGGATCAGAGGGCATGGAATATGATATTCCAGAGGGCAAAGGAATTGGGATTAAAACCAACAATCAGCTACCCAGAAAAACTAATTATAATCTTTCAGGGGAAAAATGGGACTTCAATGAAAAAGAGGGCTTTCAGGTATTTGTGATGAAAAGACGTGAACTAAATAGAAAATTTGACTTTCAAATACAAGACCATAGAGAAACATAAAAAGGTAAATAGGAAAAAGAAATTATGAGGGATGTTAAAAGGTTAAACTGTTTGCATTCCTACATGGGAAGATTTGTCTACTCATAAGAACTTTCTCAGTATTAGGGCAGGTGATAGGAATAAATTTAGACAGAGGGCACAGAAGGGAATTGAGTATGAAGGGATGATATCTGTAAAGCACTTATTTTTTGTTTATTGTTTTTTTGTGTGTAGCAGTAAGGGTTGGGTGGCATGCCTAGGGTCATGGAGTTGGTGAGTGTCTTGTGTCTGAGGCCAGATTTGAGCTCATGTTCTCCCAGGTCTAGGGAGGGTGCTTTGTCCACCATGTTACCTAGCTGCCCCATGATGATATCTTTAGGGTAAAATTGAGGGGGGAGAGGATTGTACTGGGGGAGGTAGAATGGGGTGAAATCTCACATGAAAGAAGCAGGAAAGGGCTTATGGAGTGGGGGAAAAGATGGGGGAGGAGTGGGGCAGTGAATGAGCCTTACACTTATAAGAATTGACTCAAAGACCTTACTCTCATCAGAGTTGGCTCAAGGAGTGAATAACATACACACTCAATTGGGTGGAGTAATCTAACTCTGCAGGAAAGTAGGATGGGAAGGAGGTAAGGAGGAAGGGGTGAAAGAAGGGAGGGCAGACTGGGGAGGGGGCAGTCAGAAGCAAAATACTTTTGATGAGGGATAGGGTAAAAGAAGATAGAAAATATAGTAAATATCATGGGGGATGGAATAGGATGGAGAGAAACAGCTAACAATAGTAACTGAAAAAATTTGAAGTAGAGGCAAGAGTAATATAAGATGGTGATGATTGATTATTGGATGAAGATGAGGATTGATTGATGAAGATGATGATTGATTGATGATGACAAAACATGGTACTTACTTTGCTGGGTTATTGTGAAGAAAATTCTGTGTCAGGTATAAGGTACTATATAAATGTTATCTATTACTGTTGTTGCAATCATCAACCTCATGGGTTTATTGTAAGGAAATCTCTCTTTAACGTACTATATAAATGTAGTTTACTATAAAAAATGATGAGCAGGATGCTATCAGAAAAACCTGGAATGACCTACACAAGCTGATGCAAAGTGAAATCTACTGTGTACAAAATAACAGCAAGATAATAAGATGATCTGCTGTGATTGACTTGGTTATTTTCAGCAATACAATGATCCAAGATAACTCTGTTTTCTTGCTGTTATTTTGTATACAGTACATTTCACTTTGCATCAGCTCATGTAAGTCTTTCCGGGAAATTTCTTTTTCTTTAAATCTAGGATCCTGTGATCCAGTTATGGTCTTAGGAAATAAAGGGAGTCATGAATAACTTAAAAAGTTTTTAGAAGAGAGCCAGGAGAATGATTAAAGGGTTAGGTAATCAGGTCTACAAAAAGGGTTCAGATATTTCAAAAGCTTCCCCCAAATTCAACTATTAATCACCTACTATGTGTAAGATATCTGCTGGGAGATGGGGATAAACAAATAAAACAAGAAAAAGTCTCTGCCCTCAAGGAACTTAACTAATACTTAGGATTTATGGTTATTTATTCATTTTTAAGTCATGTCTGACTCTTTGTGACCCCATTTGGAGTTTCTTGCCAAAGATACTGGAGTCATTTGCCATTTCCTTCTCCAGTTCATATTACAGATGAGGAAACTGACACAAACAGGGTTAAGTGACTTGACCAAGGTAACACAACTAAGTGTCAGAGGCCAGATTCTAACTCAGGAGGACAAGACTTCTTGACTCTTGGCCTGGTACTCTATCCACTTCACCACTTAGCTGCCCATACTTGTAGAAGGAAGGAACACAACTTGTTCCATGTTGTTCCATAAGACAAAACTACAATCAATAAAACTGACTTCAGCTAAAACAAGAAAGAGCTTTCATCTAATTATAGCTTGTAAGCAATGGAATGGGCTGTCTTGTGAGGTAATGAAGTCATCCAGGCAAGGGCTGGTTGGTTGATCCTTTAATATAAGACTTCTTAAACTTAAACTTATTCCACTCACAATGCCTTTTCGCTAGAGAAATATTTACACAACCCAAGGTATATAGGAATATATAACATTTTACTGTTGCTAAATTTTTTGTTAATCCCCCCCATATACAGTTAAGTGATCCCATATGGGGTCCCAACCCACAGTTTAAGGATCTAGGCTCTAATAGGTATATTGTAAAAATAAATCTGTAAATGGATGGGAGCTTGGACTAAAAGCATCTCTAAGGTCCCTTCCAAATTTAAATTCTATAATTCTCATTGAGATGATTCAGTTTGGAGAAGACATTTCTAAAGGTAATTTAATAATGATCTTCAAGTACATAAATAGACCTCATTCAGAAAAAGATGGCCAATGTTATCACCTGAGGATATAATAAGAGGTGCTAGACTTACACATTGTACACCCTAGCCCAGGCAGCTAATGATTTTTATCAGCCCTAAGGTTATGCCTCTTTTCCTCCTTCCCCTGAATTTTATAACAGGTCCTCCCACAGAGCAAATTAGCTCCTTGTTTTCTTTTGTCAAACTCAAAGATGACTTATGGAGTGGGGGAACAGATGGGGGAGGAGTGGGGCAGTGAATGAGCCTTACACTTATAATTCACCTTAGATCAACTGATGCTTCATTGGCTAGTAAGAGTGGTCTAATGGAGACTTTTGGATCTGGAGAACTTGGTTCAATCCTGGCTCTGCCATTTATGACTTGTGTGATCTTGAGCAAGTCATTCAACATCTCTGAGCCTCTGTTTCTCCATCTATAAGATCAGAAAGTTAGACTAGATGATCTCTAAGTTTCCTTCTACCTCTGACATTCTATAGTTCTTTTATTATCACAAAAAAGATCCTTGAGGATAAGAACCCAGACTTCTTCCTTCACAGAAATTTTTCATAGCTCCAAATACAGATTGCAATAGAGATCTGGGTTCTAATCTCATTTTTAATACTTACTGGTTTTGTGACTACAGGTAAATCACTTAATCTCAATGGATTTGACTTTCCTCATCTATAAAATGAGGACATAGAACCCTGAAGTACCTATATCACAACATTTTTTGAGGCACATAGAGTGCTCTTCAAACTATAAAACATTATGTAAAGCCAGTTATTACTATTATGCTCCTTTATGAATTTATGTTTTAATAAATATGATGACCACAAATGACTCCAATAGCAATCTAATTAGGCCAGTATGAAACAATGGGTGACAAGCAAATCTCAGAGAAAGTAAAAGCCAAAATAATCTAATTACAAGAGATAAGCAAGAAAACTACATTTTGCTGAGAAGTACTATAGACAATGAAGTAATAGCAATACTAAACATATGCACCAATGGCAAAGCATTAGAATCTTTAAATGAAAATTTAAATGAATTATAGGAGGAAATAGAGAGTAATCCATACTAGTGTGCTCAGATTTTCCTGACTATTAATCCATCACTCTGGTCATAAAGACACCTATGTGCCTCTTTTATCTATTTTGTATATAGCTTTTCTGCATGTGTGTGTGTGTGTGTGTGTGTGTGTGTGTGTATGCAGTGCATGCATATTGTCTCCACCAGCTAGACTGGAAGCTTCATGTGTTTAGGGATTACCTTTGTGTCTCCAGGGTGTAGCACAGTGCCTGGTACCACAGAGTAGGCGCTTACAATTTTTGTTGATTGATTAATATTTCACATGATATGCACACAAAGTTAATTAAGAGAGAATAGTCAAAGAAATAGGAAAAATGGGTATTTTCATGCTAAGTAAGCAGATGAAAACAGAGTCAACATTCAACAAAGATTTTATGAAAAACATACAGAAAGGAAAACAGATTTTTCTATATTTTTCTAAGCCAATGAGACTCTTGAGAACTGGAATATGGAAGTAAGTGAAAAATAAAATGCTACCCATGAAATTAATGTATTCACTTGCCATTTATTTGGGTGTGTCTGATAATTAAGGGAGAGTAGTAGTTCAGTGTGACTCAGTTAAGAGGGGAGTAGACTTCTAGAAAGAAAAAGTAGTCTACTAGGGAGAGAATATAAGGCTCTTCATTCATGTCCCTGAAAAGAATAGATTAGACCCTAAAAACAACTATTAAATAGTTAGAGAAGGATGGGGCTTAGAGAAGCCACAATTGCATACTAGAATAAGAACCTACTAACTTAGAGTTATGGGTAAAATTAAGGTTACTGACTTAACGGGCTTGGTTATCAGATTTTCTTGGGCAAGCTGGTATTCTTACTAGGTTACAATTGAAATTCAAGGAAGGTTACATCCTAAGAAAAACTGGCAACAACAAGAAAGGAGAGCCAAACACTACTGGAAAAAAACAGTCCAACTTCTTCTCAATCGTCCCTGAAAGAATTGCTGTATTACAACATAACAACTGATCCCAATTCACAGACTCAGAGATTAGGTGATAAGAGTTTTAGAGCTTGAAGGAATTTTAAAGTTTTCCTAGTACAGGCCGATACCCCAAAGAGAACAACATAAACAAGAATATTTCTAGCAGTAATTTTGTGGTAGTAAAGAAAATAAGGGAGTGACAAAATATCGGACAATAGATGAACACATTATGGCAAATAAATGGAATGAAATACTATTTTGCCATGAAAAATGAGAAAGGGGGTGGTTTCAGAGAAACCTGGAAAGAAATGCATGATCTACAGTGAAATAAGTAAAACTAAAACAAAAAGTTTTATATGATATAATAACAACAACATTGTAAAAAACTAACTCATCAATGGAATGACTGACCATGGTTCCAGAGGAGTAATGATGGAGAATACCACCCACCTCCCGAGAGGTAAAAGTGAGAGATATATTTTTGGATTTGGCCAATGTGTGGATTTATTTTGCTCAACTACACATATTTGTTGTAAACGCAAGCAAGCAAACAAAAAGTTGCCTACTTCAATAGAGGAAAAGCAAGTTACTCAAGGTCAACATCATATATACAAGGTCAACATCAGTAAGTAGCAGAGCCAGGATTCAAACCAGTTCTTCTCATTCCCAATCCAGTGTCCTTTCCAATACATTTTTATGTCTTTTGTTTCTTTTATATTTGCCAACAGAAGTCAGTAGAGAAGAAATGTTACAGGCTGCATGTGGCCCACAACACTCCTGAGTTTGGGCCAAACCAGATTAAAATGTAACTGGGAAAAATTTAACAAACTAAATAAAAATACAATAAAACATGGATGATATTACATTTTAAAACTAAGTCAACATGTAACCTGCAAGGCTGTACAGAATAGCATACAAATTAGTGACCCCTATTTCTATTGTGTGAAACCACTTCAGTACAGTACCCTAAACTTAAGAACTGTTTTAAACAATGTTACCTGTTTTCTAGAATACATCACTGAATTCAACATTCTCTCTGGTCAAAGCCAAGAATGGATTTGCAATCATAGCTCTACAAGCATGATGAAAAGTAGCACATAAAATATGGCCAAGGAGTTTATCAATTTCCTAGGCATTTGCTGAGTCACAAATAAACTTCCAGTATCACCTGTGTTTCTCCAGCCTGACACCACTCTAGGTCTTAACAACTAGCAATAATGTGATCAGAAAATTTCAGCTCACAGTTACCATCGGTCCTGGGTCTTGGGGACAGAACTTAGAGGCTAAGGGACACCAGTTCTAGGAGTCATATTCAGCAGACAGAGATAAGACAAGTTGGAACGAAGATACAGAACATCATTACACCAAAGCAGAAGGGGGAACAGGTAGGAATCAAATTTCAAACATGGATACCATGTGTCCGAGGGTAACATTGCAAATGGGCTGGTCCATTAGAACAGCGCTACAGGTTTATGAGGGCAGGAGCTATCTGACTTTGCTTCTGCCATGGCCCTAGTAAGAGTGGGTCCACTAAGGTTGACAGGTATAGGTAAGCAGCTTGAGAGGAAAGTCAGAAGTGTTGAGAAGAGATGAGCAGTTCGTTTCAGTTTTTTTGGTTTTTTTTTTTGGCGGGGCAATGAGGGTTAAGTGACTTCCCAGGGTCACATAGCTCGTAAGTCTCAAGTGTCTGAGTCTAGATTTGAACTCAGGTCCTCCTGAATCCAGGGCTGGTGCTTTATCCACTGCACCACCTAGTTGCCCCAGTTGGTTTCATATTTAATTTTTATGTGAATTTTCTCATTCCAAGGAGGTCTTGTTCTCTATTCTTTTCTCTTAATACTCTCTCCACAGGAGGAGCTTATCCTTTCCCCTGGTTTTAATTTTTCCCCTAATTCTACACTGGTGATTCCAAAATCTAATTTTCAAGTCCTATCACCCAATATCCAATCCTATATTTCCTATTGCCTACTAAATTTTTCAGCTCATATATTCTGCCACCACCTAAAACTCAATATATTAAAAACTATATTTCCCCCTTCAAACAAGCTACTCCTCTTGACCACCCTCTCTGGCAATGGTCCTAACATTCTCTTATTCACCTGGGATGGAGACCTTGGAATCATTTTTGACTGATTCTCTTGGGAAATGTCTCCTGGATTCATCTTTTCTGTTCCATTAGTTATCAACTGAGACCAGGTGCTAATTACTTAATACACAGATTATTGAAACAACTTGACCCTACTTGACCCTCTGATTCAATTCTCTTTCTTCCAATCTATCCCATATTCTATTGCCAGACTTTTCTTCAAGGATCCATAATTTCTGCCAAACTTCTGGAAAAGAGAGGTTGCATATGAGCCTGCAAGCTATCAACTGTAATGGAAAGGGCACTAGTCTAAGAGTCAGGAAGCCTAGGATTATGTCTCAGCTCTAGCATTAATTAGGTATGTGACCTTATGCAAATCACTTTACTCTCATGGGCCTCAGTTTCCCCCTCTGTAAAATAAGGAGGTTGAACTAGGCAGCTAGGAACTGTAGTGAGTAGAGCACTGGACCTGGAGTTGGGAAGACATAAGTTTAAACCCTACCTCAGAGTCTTACTAGTTGTGTGATACTGGGAAAGTCTATCTGAGTTACCTCATATGTAAAAATAGAGATAACAATAGCACCAACCTCCTTGGTTATAAGGATAAAATGAGATTGTTAAGTGCTTTGCAAACCCTAAAATATTATATAGATGCTAGTTATTATTATTATTATTCTCTATCATTTAAAGTCCTAAGATTATTGATTTCTCTACCTGGCATTAAACAATCTTCAAAGTAGCAATAATAACAGCTGACATTTCACAAAACCCTTTACATCTCATTTCATTCTCACAATTATCCTATGCGGTAAATAATATAGGCATTATTACTCCTATTCTACAGATGAGGAAACTGAGGCTTAGTCAAATTGAACAACTTACCCACAGTCACACAATGTCAAAGGTGGAATTTAAATTTAGCTTTTGGGTTCAATAAGTCAACTTCACAAGTGTTAGATGGAAAAGACCTGGTTAGGTAGCAGTTTGTCTGAAAAAAGATTGGGATGTTTAAGTAGACTACAAAAACTACAGGGTGAATCTTGGGCCATGTTCATAGAGGCATAACTTCCAGTAATAAATAGGTAACAGTTCCACAGAACTATGACCTGCTTAGATCACACATGTTCAGTTCTGGTTACCACATTTTACCAAAAAAAAGAAAAAAAAAGAAAAACAGAAGAGAGTTTGGAGGAGTGCAGCCAGAATGGGGAAGGGTTCAATTATATGTAGGACTGACTGAAGAACTGGGGCTGCTTAGTTTGGGGAAGAGAAGGTGCAAGTGGCAAATGATGGCATGATAGTTTCAAGTACTAGAAAGCCTGTCATGTGGAAGTGTGATTAGAACTTGTCCTGTTGGACACCAGAGGGGAGAACTAAAAGTATTATGTGGAATGTGCAAAGAGGCAACCTTACGCTTGATGTAAGGAGAAGTCTTCCAAGCAATTAGAGTTTAGTCATGGAAATAAGGAAACTATCTTGGAGCTGGGAAGAGAAGAGCTTGAGAGTTAGCATTTGAGCTGAGTATATTTGGTTTGAAAAATGGAGCATGGGGAGACTCGTCATCATGGGAGCTTGGAAAGACTGAATTTCGAGGGAGAGGCTTCCATGATTATATTTTGAAGAGTACTGCATGAGAGCTGGTTGTCAAAACAAGTATAGAGCTGCCAACCTTACATTGCCCCAATCTTTGCTTAGGAATAAAGTGACCTGGAGTCTTAGTATTCTCACTATATAATGTATGTACCATCATGGAGAGTGCAATGTGAGAACCTGCACCTCAGATATTTCCTGATACAGCTCAAATGAATCAGAAAGCTTTCTGAGTTCCTCCCAGTTTATTTTGGGAAGAGAGTGCCTTGGGGTAGAGGAGAAGAACAGGGTGACCTAAAAACATGACTATGATCTATATGTCCCATTGTCTCTAGATCAGTTCTAGGTAAATATTAGATACTTAATAAAAACTCATGGATCAATTGACTGATTTGTTTTTAGCTTTGACAAAAGAAATATTTACCCCAAATGTATAAAGCAAATACATAATTAGCTTATCCCAGTTTCCATAGGCAAAAAGTGTAGGTTGGTTTGAATGCCAAAGAACAATATGAACATTTCTTATAAACAGTAACAATCTAGTGATACTAGATTTCTCACATTAAAAGTCCTATGAGGGGGGCAGCTAGGTGGCACAGTGGATAAAGCATCAGTCATAGATTCAGGAGGACCTGAGTTCAAATCCAGCCTCAGACACTTGACACTTACTAGCTGTGTGACCCTGGGCAAGTCACTTAATCTCCATTGCCCTGCCAAAAAAAAAAAAAAGTCTTATCAGGACTTGTACAGGATTCAATAATATAGAACATTGTCAGTATACATCTGCCCTTCAATATGGAACTCAATAATACAAAAAGTATCAGTTAAGCAATCATCAACCAATCAAATCTGCAGAATTACACAAATGGGACTTGTACAGTAAAATAATAAGATTTAAAACAAATATACAAACAACTTAGCTTGGTTCCTTCCTTCAGAACACAGTCCCAGATCCAAATCCCTCTGATTCCATTCCCAGGCACACTGACTTCTCAGGGGTCCCCTGCCAACCTAGCTGGCTCAAACATTTGGCATAAAATTATGGCTCCAAGGTCATCGTGGCACCAAAGTCCAGCTCAGCCACCTGAATAAAGGTACATAACAGGGGACCCCAGGAACAAGGGTATCTCCATATTGGACCCCCTGAATGTGGAGCTTCAAAGGCTCCATTACACACTTACCACCTGTTTCAAAGTTGAGGTCCTCAGCAAATATGCTCAGTAACTGATTCAATAATATAGAACCCATCAGTGTAGCAATGCTTCCATACAGAATTGAAGATTGCAAACAGTATCAGTCCTCAAACAGTCAAATGATCCATAAATGACAAATTTACAAATCTCTACCAATGTAACTGATTGATGGTATTATTATTCCCTCAAGCAGAGGGGGAGGGCTCCCCTGCACCCCAGATCCATTTAACAACTTAGAGTGGGATTCACTTTTACAAAGAAATTTGACTTCTGTAAGGGCTAAAATTCTAGCTAAACTATCTAAAATCTAATGAGTGGTCGCCAATAAATTATAAGCTTTAGAAAGAGTATTTAAATGTTTAAGTATTTATTAAAGAGCAATAGGATCAGAGAGAAAGGTAAAAATCTAACTATTTCTAAGGGATCCTATCATCTGACCCACCATGGCGAGGTCAGAAACCAAAAGAGACAGAACCCCTCCGCCAGCATCTGCTTCCTACTTCATGTCCCCCTCCCAGAAATGGGAGGCTCCTCAAGTTGATTGGCTAGTAGCCTTGATAGACAGTTCCCATGAGCAAACGTCACTTCCTGACACTAAGAACCTTGACCACATGGCTTGCCCTCAGAGGCCTTCTCCTCATGGAGGAGCTTTGCTACAGTAAGTCTCCAGCAGGTGGCATCATTCCAATCGTTACACTTCTAAGGTATAAAACATATAGACGAGCAGCTTAGCTCATTTTCTGTAGAGAGCCCAGCTCCAGTTCCAGGTTCTAAATATGCTCAGGTCTTGAGTCCCAGGCACACTGATTTCTCAGGGCTTCCCCTACCAGTCTGGCTGGCTGGGACATACTGCAATCCTGGCTCGAAGGTCCCCAAGGCTCCAACCCGAGGTAAGACAACCCAAACTGAGAAGGACAAAGGGAAACAGAAAAAGACACAGAACACAACACCCCAACACACACTAATGCTAAGGTTGAAGGTTAGGATTGAAGGGAGATCTCCAACCCCTAACCCCACCATGAAAAAGACAATTGACTAATTATTGAGTCACAAAGTACTCTTTGAAAAGTTTTTTTTTTTAAATTAAAGCCAGGAATATTCTCCCTTGATCCTTCTCTAAATAAAGGACCTTTCAGACCGAGTTACAGAAATGAGCAAAGTGCAATCATTCAGCTTAGGGGGAGGGCTGAGGGGAGAGGGGTGTAGAGAGAAAAGAGAGAAAAAATGAGAAAGGATTCTTGTATATTCTGCTGTTGGTATACATATCTTAAACACATGTCAAATCAGGGCTAAGAGACAAGATACATTTCCCAAGGGCTTACAGTTAAGAGTTCAATGTGACCATCTAAAGGGCAGCCTGGGTAGAGGCAGATAGATAATGGATGGAAAGCCAGGCTTTTGAGTAAGAACTGAGTTTACATCCTGCCTCTCACAAATACTGGGTTGGGTCCACTGACTCTAGACACACCCCAATCTCCTAGGCCCCCAGGTCACCTTTTAAGACATAAATTACCAAATAGCTGCCAGTCTACATTGGCCATGAGAGTTTCCTCACAAAAAGTTCTCTGCATCAAGGAAATTTGAGCTCTGAACAAAATTAGGTAGAGAAGGCTATCTAAGGAAGAGATTGTATGTATATGGGGAAAAGTGGTAAAATCTTAAAGTAAATATTGCATTTGTTAGTATGTTTTGAAACTTAGTAGATAGGGAGAAGAACTGAAAAACTCTAGGACATCTTTTTTTTTTGCAGGGGGGTAGATAGCGTGGGAGGGATTCTGATCATATACCATGAAAGTTAGCCTCTCTTTAAACTGAGAATACGTGCAATACTATCTAAACAACAAAACAAAGCATTTTTGTATATTTATATCTTCTTGCCTCTTCATCTCCTAATCTCAACTCTTAAAACAGAAGTGAGACCCAAATAAGGAAATGAGACCCAGAGTCTATTCACTAGGCTTTAGATTTTATGATACACTAAATTCTTTATGCAAAAATTCTCAGAGCATTGTAACTACCTCCCAGCCTTTCAAGCAATGACTAAAAGTTTGTTTGGTGTTGATTAAATGATCACATATGATCAATGTCTAGGATTTTCTGTCCATTAATATAATTGTCATCATTAGAATTTAAGTTGGGTGGACTTGAGCCTTTAAGTCAGTGCTCTTTGACCATTAGGTATCTCTCACCTCTTTAAAATTATGTTGGGAAAGGTGAGGCCTGAAGGTTTCAGGAGGCCTAGAGCAGCTTCCCTATTGCCAATCCAAAGCTTCGTTGTGGGAGAGGCAATTGACTGTCTAATAAAATGTTGCTAACGCAAGTTGTAAGCACGACGGTTTTCTCATCCTCTGTTGTTTTGCTCATTTAACTGAGGCTTTTACTTTGAGCAATACTCAGGTATCACCACGCTTATATTCAATATTACATTTTCTTAATGATACATATCCCCTTTTCTTGAAATGTGTTTCTTAAGCTTACAGCTACTGTGGAGAAAATGAACTCTAAATCTATGTTTTAACTTTTCTTAGCATGGGATAGTGGTTAGAGTTGGCCTTGGAGCCAGGAAAACAGGTTTGAGAAGCCACCCTTCCCTCCCCACCCCTACTGGCTGTGTGCCCCTGGACGAGTCACTGAAATGCTCAGTGCTGTAGGCAATTCTCTAGAACTACAAGTTGCAGAGAAGGTACCAATTTGCATTGGTAGAGGAAGTTTCCTTCTCCCGGAATTCTCTAAATGAACGAAATTTCAGGGGATAATATTGTACAGTTAGAAATGACCAATATAAGAACACCAACAAAGATCCATAAATCTAATGAAGAATGAAGCAAACGGAACCTGGGGGACCACACACATAATTATAATAATGCAAACAAAAATAATACAAAAGGGAAGATGAACTTTGGGTAAATATCAGTGCTGATTCCTAAGAACAGACAATAGAACAGTTTAATTCAATTCAACAGACATCTATGAGAGTCTTACTATATGCTGGGTAATTGGAAAACTATGATCAAAATGGTAGAGTCCCTGCCCCTGAGAAGCTTCTTTGGAGGAAAGCAACTTATACACAGAGAGTAGATAACAAAATAAATACAAAGTCATTTAGGGGAGAGGGAGGAAAACTAATAATTAGGCTAAAAATGTTTATAGGATCACAGATCTAGAGCTGGGACTTTGAAGGCCATCTAAACCAAGCCCTTCATTTTACAGAGACTCCATATGAGGAAAATGAGGCAAAGAGGGACTAAGAGACTTGTCACATAAATAGTAAATGGCAAGTCCCTGTCCTCAAGGAGCTGACATTCTAATGGGGGAGGGGGTGCACAGTGCATAAACAGGAGGGTCACACCCTCACCACATGATTTGAAGATTGCTGGGAAGTGAGGTAAAGACCTAGACCTATACAATATAAGGTGAAAGCCGACCTATCAGAATCCAAGATGGTTGCATGGGGGTGGATTCCAAGTTTTAGGAGGAGAGGAGGGGAGGATGACGGCCCGAGTGGAGGTGGTCCAGTTTCAAGGTGACCCAGAAGTGAAATAAAATCAACAATCCTTTTGACTTGCCTTCACCTTTGGGCAAGAAGTTGTTTTCAAGATGGTAAGCTATATTTTTTAAGATGTACTTTAAAATCTTTTTCTACTATTTTTCCTCCTTCTAGCTTCCATGGTAGAATGTCAGAGAAAGAGGAGGATAGAAAACAGAACCAAAAAGGGAACAGGAAATAATGTGTGATTTAAAGGCATTCAGACCAGTGAACTACATTAGAGGTTGAAATACAGGGGACAGAAATTTGGAAGAACTGAGGAAAAATTAAAGAACAGTCTCCAGACCTTGATAGTGATTCATCAACAAGGTAAGGTGTCTAGGGAAGAGGAAATACAAATACATGTTTCCTCTGGTTACTTTCTTGAGCATAGATGTAATATGGGAGAGGCATATCATGAAATGCCCTTGGCAGAGAAGGCTCCCAGGCATTCCCACAATAATTCTATAGTCCTCAAGGACCCTGAATGCTCATCTGGGTCTTAGCTACCTACTGTAGGTAGCTGAAAATCACAGAAAGGCTCCAAGAGCACCAGCAGCAAATTTAATTCCCAAAAGGGTGGACTGCCTTTCCTCATCAAATTCACAATTCTATATATTCCTTTATACACCCAATGTGGCAATGTGATGAAACTCAGATACAAGCAGCTCAGTGCTGCCTTCTGTAAAGGGCAGAACTCTCTAAATCTCCATCAACCATAACCCTAGATATTTGAGTAGATCAGATAATGCAGGTTTCTACTGGTTTGTGGGTCATCCAATTTACCATAAGGGTCCAACTCAGAAGAGGCTTCATCCCTTCATTGCAGTAAGTTCCAAAAGGAACTTTAATAGTCAGCTTTTAAGTTTGAAGGGAGGGAACAGGATGGAGGGTAATACAGTTTGCAATAATAACTGTGAAAGAAATGATGAGCAGGATGCCATCAGAAGGACTTATGAAAAATGCAATCCATCTACAGAGAAATAGCTGATAGTATCTGAATACAGATTGAAGTATATTTTTCTTAGTTCCTCTTTCTAAAGTTATTTTGTCTGATTTCTTTCACAACCTGACTAATGTAGAGATGTTTTGCATGACCGCACATGTATAATTTATATTGAATTTCTTGATTTCTTAGGGAGGGTGGGGAAGGAGGGAAAAAGAGAATTTATAACAAATTTTTTAAAAAATCAATGTGAAAATTTGTTTTTACATGCAATGGGGAAATTTTAAAGTAAATTTTTTTATTATTAAAAAGGGCGGGGGGGGGTGGGATGTGAGATCCTAAGGAGAACAAACAGGCAGTGCCTTAGTGAGCTTGATCAACTTGCATATTTTATTATTGAAACCAAAACCCCTTTTAGCATATTCATTGACCCATGGAAAGGGTCTGGATTGTCTAAAAAGCAAAGGAAATGGACCTCATGCTCAAAACAACCTATTTTCTGAATTGGGAATGGGTGATAATAAGATAATGTCTCTGAACACCTTCTGAGCTCCTCAGAATGAAGGTGTTTGGAGAGTGTCTCATTATTGCTCCTTTTGTTCGCATTTATTTCTCTTCTCTGATTCCATCCCAGGTAGACATAGAATGATAAAACCTATCTTTGAGTGACTAGTTAAAAAAAAAAAAGTGGCCCTTTCTTTTGGCTGAAATAATGTTACTTAGGAACTCTCCTGTGAGTAGGACAAATGTCCAATGAAATAAAAAGATAAAGAGAAGTGAGGGAAAAAAACAAAATAAAACAAAAAAACCCAAATACTTAAAACCTCAATAGTTATGAAAATAAGGGGAAAATACAGAATGACTTGCATTGAGTATGTCTGTGTTTCTGCCACTACAGAATGGCTATTATCTGTATTTCAAGCATAGGCTGATCTCCCCAAAGGGGAAGGGGAAGGGACTCAAAGAACATGTCTCTACATTCCAGGTTAGAAGGGGAAAAGGAATGATTATAAAGGGAAAAGAAAGCTAGGCTGCAAAGAGAAATAAAGGAATATGAGGTGGAGGAAGGGAAAGTAGGCTGCCACCAGTGGAAGAGTATTACACAAAGGAAGAAGGCAAGGAAAAGAACAGCTGTAGAGTTAGAAATAAAAAGAGCACTTGAGGTTCCTCCTGAAGTGAAGGAAGCTGCATGCTCCAAGGAGGAAGACACTACTTATCTTCCCAGGATTAACATAGTAGAGGTACAGAAGGTATCAGGTGAGAGACCAGTCAGTAAAGATCAGAACAAGACTGGGAGAGCTGTAGTAGTTAGTAATTTCCCTGATTAGGACCACCGAGGCAGCTATTTGTCCACCTGACCACAACAGAGAGGCCTGTAGTCTTCCCAAAGCATTTACCCAAGAAGACAAAGAACTTCCCAAGACTTATCCAATCCATGACAATTACCCGCTCCTGCTGTTTCACACGAGCTTCCAAAAGGAAGCTAAAAAGTATGACCAACAGTTATGACATCATGCCTTCTTTCTGAGACTACTCTCAATTTATCCTTTACACAACCGAGTTGTGGGTGTGTTATCTCCTCCATTAGAGTTGTGATTTTGAGAGCAGGGAGTCTTCTACCTTTCTTTTTATCCACAGGACCTAGCATGGTGCCTGGCGCTTAGTAGGTGCTTTAATAAATGCTGATTGACTTGACAAGAAATTGAAAATAGGTTGAAATTTCCTCCCCATTGCCAATTAATAGCAATAGATATAGAAGATAATTAACTTGGGAATTGAAGAGCTAGCTAAGAAAGTGGTGTCTGAAAATAGAACTCAGGATTTTGAACTATGGCTTCAAATACAGGGATGAGAGATTCCTGGCCAGATATTAAATCTACTTAACAAGGGCTGATAAGAATATATATGCGGGGGTGGGGGGCAGGTAGGTGGCACAGTGAATAGAGCACCAGCCCTGGATTCAGGAGTACCTGAGTTCAAATCCAGCCTCAGACACTTGACACTTACTAGCTGAGTGACCCTGGGCAAGTCACTTAACCCCAATTGCCTCACTAAAAAAAAAAAAAAAAGAATATATATGCTGGGTGTTTTACAAATCTAATCAAAGGGGTTTTGAATTACAAAGGATAGAAGAGGTGAAGACAGGCCAGCACATGTATACCCCCATAGAATATAGGAAAAAAGAATGATAGTAGTTAAGATACTTAAAAGTACCTAGGATGCAAAATCCAAGAAAAGCACCAATGGAAAAACCCATGGCCTAAAATGCTAGTGTACAAATGCCCCAAGTTTAGACAACAAATAAGAACCAAAAGTCCTAATGCAAGGAGACAAATTTGATCTTCAATGGATCATTGAGACATGGCAGGATGAAATCCATGACTGGACTATGTGTGACCTGAAATGGTTCATAGACGCATGGGACCATATATTTAGAATTAGAAGAAATCTTAGAGATCATCTAATCCAACCTCAGGGCAGCTAAGTGGTGCAGTTGATAGAGTGCTGTGCTTGGAGTCAGGAAGACTCATCTCCCTGCATTCAAATCTGCCCTCAGACACTTACTGGCTGTGTGACCCTATTTGCCTCAGTTCCTCATCTGTAAAATGAGCTGGTGAAGGAAATGGCACACCAATTTGGTATGTTTGCCAAGAAAACCTCAAATGGGGTCATGAAGAGTCAGACATGATTGAACAGAGTGAACAACAGAAATGATCCAACCTCAGTTTACAGATCGAGATCAAGGGAAACTAAGTAACTTGCCCAGGGTTACACAGCTGGTAGGTGTCTGAAGCAGGAATTAGAACTCAGGTCTTCCTGACTCCAGATCCAGCATTACCCACCACCAAGCTGATGGATATGCTTTATTCAGAAAGAAATGGGAGAGTTAATAGTGGGATGTGGTATGGTAGCATTATAAAGAAGGCATACTCATGTAAGGAAATCCAGAAAGTAGAGTTTAGGGAAGGGGAGAAACATAGTAGAGAGTATTTGGCTGAAGGTCAGTGAAGGGAGAAACAAGTGTTTTTCCATTAAATATACTATAGACTAGACTGTCTGGACAGAAAGACAAGAGAGATAAGGACTTTGGGAAGCAGATAACAAGCCTGACAGAGAGGCATGATACAGTGGTAATGAAGGACTTCAATTATCCAAACATCTTATCATCTTATGACTCTCTCTCTCTCTTTTTCTCAAAAGTAAGAAAGCTAATAATTTCTTTGACTTGTATGAGTGATAATTTAAAAGATGAAGGAACCCACCCTGCCAAAAAAAAAAGTTCTATTTTTTATCTGATTCTCATTAATAGGGTGGAACTTGTTGCAGGGATAGAAATGATGGCAACCCTGAAGGAAAATGTCAACTACTCCCTAGAGTTTGTGACAGAGAAGAGAAAATTTGGCATCTTTTGACATGTACCCTAGACTTTTTTTTTTTTTTTTAGTGAGGCAATTGGGGTTAAGTGACTTGCCCAGGGTCACACAGCCAGTAAATGTCAAGTGTCTGAGGCCGGATTTGAACTCAGGTACTCCTGAATCCAGGGCCAGTGCTTTAACCACTGCGCCATCTAGCTGCCCCCTACCCTAGACTTTTTAAAAGCAGATGTCAAAGAGTTCAGAGAAAGATAGGTAGGATTCCTAAAACTTTGCAGAAGAAATGAATCAGAGGGATGGAAAATGTTAAAGAATGAAATTCTGAAGTCACAAAAAAAACCCCAGACAATTCCAATGAGCAGGAAAAATTAGACTTATTTGAACTAATGTGAATGTACAGGGAACTCATTACCCAACTAAGATTTTAAAAAGAAACATACAGAAGATTGAAGCAAAGCAAGGTAATAGGATGACCATAAGAATGTGGTTTGGTCCTGTAAAAATAGCCAACCAACGATTCATTTTGCTGAACAGCTTTTTTTTTTTCCTCTTTATTTTTTATTCTTCATTGCAAGGGATAGCTATCTGGAAAGGGGAGGTGCAAACATATATTCCCAAGATATTAAGAGCAATTTTAAAGAAATTTTTTTTTTTGAGTGGGTCAATGAGGGTTAAGTGACTTGCCCAGGGTCACACAGCTAGTAAGTGTCAAGTGTCTGAGGGCGGATTTGAACTCAGGTACTCCTGAATCCAGGGCCAGTGCTTTATCCACTGCGCCATCTAGCTGCCCCCTAAAGAAAAAATTTAAGATAATATTATTACAAGGCTAAAGAGCAACTTGGAAGAAAATATTTTTCCTGGAGAAAAATTTGTCCAGGGATTCTAAGCTCTTAGACCACGATTCTCAGATGGTACCCTGGACTTCCTATTCCACTTTCCTGCCCATTTCTGTATTGCTGTTGCTAAGTTTGCAGTGTGCATCAGAACAAGAGAATGACTTCCCCTAGACCTTTTCTTTAGATTGGGGGTTGGGAATCTATCATTCTGTATGCTAAGGGTGAGACAATGAGTCACCTTCCAAAGGTGGACATTAGCAAAAACCCGGAAGTTAGTCTTTGGGGCTTTTCTACTTCCTTCATCAGCGTTCTAACCTCTGGTGCCTGTTCTGCCTGACAGTGTAGAAGAATGGAAGGAGCATTGGCTCTAGCTATGGATGTAGAATTCTAGCTCTAAATCTATCATTTTGTGATAATAATAGCTTCTGAGAAACCTACTAGCCCTGGATCAATGATCCTATAATCCTAATCCCCATTAAAGTGTTAACCGATCATTAAAGTGTCATCTAGGGGGTGGCTAGGTGGTGCAGTGGATAAAGCACCGGCCCTGGATTCAGGAGGACCCGAGTTCAAATCCAGCCTCAGACACTTGACACTTACTAGCTGTGTGACCCTGGGCAAGTCACTTAACCCCATTGTCCCGCCAAAAAAAAAAAAAGTGTCATCTATAGGGTTTAAGGAATATTCTGTACCAGTAGGTGTGGGATTTCAAATTTTTATTTTATTAGGAAGTATTTTCCTGAGGTTACTCTGACTGTGCCTGTGGCAATGGGCTCAGGCACTGCTGCCTCATACCTTTTTGGCTTTTGACCTTTCTCTGGCCAGTTGCCCCTGCCATAATATGTATATATTCTCTCTTGTTCATTAAGGAAAGTTGTGACTCCTTGTCCCCACAGTGAGACTACATAAATTAAGAACTTGGCACATTTAGGGTATCTACCTCCCTCAGACTTGACCCTTTTAGAAATCTGAATGGCTCCTCTTAAACCCAGCATTTAGTGTAGTACCTGGCATATAACAGGTGCTTAATAAACATTTATTGACATATTGGAAAAAAAAATCCCTGGAGGAGAAGAGCCAAATCAGGCAGGAGCTGAGAACTGCTATGTACTCAAGGAGCAAAGGGGAGTTGGGTGGTGTCCCTGACTCTCAGATCGGGAAGATCAGTGACAATCAAAGCAGCCCTGCCCCAATCTGCCCCTCCCTCATTCCTCTTCCCAACCAGCTGGCACAGCTCTCATAGACTCCAGGGACTTTCCTTCTGCTGAACTACAGAAAATGCTGTATAAATGGCAGCTCTGACTTTATTGGCAGAGAGCTGGAGGCATAGAGGGGTGAGTGACCTGCTCTTCTGGCTGTCCTCAGTTTCTTTATCTGTTAAACTGGGATAAGAATGCCTGTCATGCTTGCCATCCAGTTTTGTTGTGACGTTCAAATGAAATGACGACTGTAACATGCTCTGCAAACTCTAAAGGGCTCTAGCAATGATTTTTTTTTAAAAAGACATTGAAAGGGTGTTAAAGAGGGCTGGGCAGAAGCATATACTGCTGGGAAGTCACTCATTTCCCCCGGTTTCTCATAAAATTTCCATTGTCCTAGACTTGGTTCTTCTGAATCTTGACCTCAGTTTTTGTAGACTTCTTCGCATTAACTTCCATATCTCTGATTAACCCACTGTGCCCAACATTATGTTGGCTCAGAGGTTGAAGGCATCCAACGCTATATTTGGGTTCAGTTTGTCATTCATGACTTCTCTTCCTGGTGCATCGACTTTCTCAATATCAGGATGATAACAGCATCTTGGGCCCCTGCCACCCTAGCTTCATCCTCTTATACCTGCTCCCCTGCCGTGCTGTGTGTGTGTGTGGGGGGGGGGCACCCCCCCCCCAGCTACCAGAGTACTGCATCAACACAGCTCTGCTCCAGCTCCCAGGGGCTTCCTATTAACCTTTAAATCCTCATCACCTCTTTCAAATTATAATGTACCATCTGTGGAAGGTCACCAATTCTAGTCTAATTATTTAGAATAAAAATGTAAGCTACTTTTTTTTTTTAGTGAGGTAATTGGGGTTAAGTGACTTACCCAGGGTCACACAGCTGGTAAGTGTTAAGTGTCTGAGGCCTGATTCGAACTCAGGTACTCCTGACTCCAGGGCCAGTGTTCTATCCACTGCACCACCTAGCTGCCCCCATAAGCTACTTTTAAAAAAAAGAATGAGGATCTTTTTTCTAAAGATTTAAGGAGGTTAAAAATGATAAGGAGTTGGGGAAGCAGAAGAAGACAGTCATAGGGCTCATTTTAATCCAGCTGTATCCATTCTAGCAAAGAAAAAAATTTAGGGTGCAGCTAGGTGGCACAGTGGATAAAGTACTGGCCCTGGATTCAGGAGGACCTGAGTTTGAATCAGGCCTCAGACACTTAACACTTACTAGCTGTGTGACCCTGGGTAAGTCACTTAACCCTCATTGCCCTGTAAAACAAAAAACAAACAAAAAAGAAATTTTTTTTTTTACCACCTGTTCAAGGATAGGTAGAGCCATACCATGATGTCTAAATAGCAATGTTTCTTTGGAAGTGGAGGACACACCACTTTTTCTTTATGTTTTTATTCTACTCCTGAATTAGTAAGACCTCACATATCATCCATTAATTTAACTTTAGTATGATTTTTGATGGATTATCTAGGGTTTACATGTGTAAAGAGAGCTTTACATAATAGTACATGTCAGTTAGTCATTCAGTCATCAAGCATTTATTAAGTGCCTACTATGTTTCAGGCACTGTGCTAAGTGCTGAGGATTCAAGAAAAGGCAAAGGCAGTGCCTACTCTCAAGAGGCTCACAGTCTAATGGGGGAGTCAACATGTAAACAACTACACAGCAGCTAGATATGTAGAGTAGAAATTGGAGATTACCAACAGAGGAAAGACAAAAGAATCAAGGGGAAAGAAAAGCTCTTGACTTTAAGCAATAAGAAGTTTGGCTCTTCTTCTCCAGGGATTTTTTTTCCAATCTTTCAGAGATATTGGGCCTCAGACCGTGAGGCACTTCACAAGTTGTGGTTTTATTTCTCTATTGTGTCAATATTGGCAACTTTGAAGGGACACTGTCCCTACTAGGTTGGAAGGGAAGGCCAGCATGGAGAGAGGGAGATCAATAAGGCTTAAACATACCATAGTTTGAAAAGCAAAACGAGAACTAGAAATTTCCACACCAAGGGCAAGATCACAAACTTTACTCGAGGCACATAATTCAAGGACATAGCTCCAGGAGTGGGAGACCCTAGAATGGTAGCCCAAGGCAGCTGTTGGAGAATCTGCTATCAAGGGTAGGTTTCCTATTTTAGCTCATTATTTTTTCTAATTGGATGCCAAGTCAATTGTTTTTATATTGCTGAAGGAGCAAAGTCCCAATTGTCCTGAACTAGTTCTGGCTCTATTGAAATGATTCTGGAAAGAGAAATATGTTATACATTGAAAGTATTTTTTAAAAATTTCCTATTTAAGAGATTCTAGTTCACCCCTAACCCCTCAGAGCATCTTCTCTGCAATTGTCATTTGTATTTCTTTGCCCTCCACAATTTTTCATACTTTCTCATAAAAACAAACCCTAATCCTTCCCCACCTTTATCCAAAAAAAGAAAAAACCCCGTGTCTAAAATAAATCAAATGACTTTTATCATAATGCCTTTCCCTTACTCAGCAACCAAACTGGTGATTACAGACAGTTCTGTTCCTTTATAATCACTTCTTATTGCTCAGAGTCAAGAGCTTTTCTTTCCCCTTAATTCTTTTGTCTTCCCTGTGTTGGTCATCTCCAATTTCTCCTCTACATATCTAGTTGCTATGTAGTTGTTTACATGTTGACTCCCTCATTAGACTGCTAGCCTCTTGAGAGTAGGCACTGACTTTGCCTTTTCTTGAATCCTCAGCACTTAGCACAGTACCTGAAATATAGTAGGCACTTAATAAATGCTTGATGACTGAACAACTAACCGACATGTTGGAGCAACAATGAAAGTATTTGGCAAAACCTGAAATGGTGATATTGGTTTCCTGTCAGGGCTGTGTTTGAAGCAGGAAGTTAGTGACTCAATTTTATGATTATCCAGCAACCATGAAGTATATCAGATAAATGAGAGGGAGGTATTGCTTTACTCATTAAAAGTTCAGCTATCCACTAGCCCTGGATTCAGGAGTACCTGAGTTCAAATCTGGCCTCAGACACTTGACACTAGCTGTGTGACCCTGGGCAAGTCACTTAACCCCCATTGCCCCGCAAAACAAAACAAAACAAACAAACAAAAAATTAAAACAAAAGTTCACCTATCAAAGTGATCACTAAGCAGTATAATTCTTACTCTGGGAGAACTGAGTAATAAAATAAACCCAAGAGATGCTCTTTCAAGACCATGAACTCAGATTTTTCAGCCTTATGTACCATTTTGAGAGACAGTCTGAAAGAGAGATGGTCCCTGAGGAAAGACAATGCCCTGGGTTCAAGTCTACCCTTTGACACAAACTGGCTATATGACCATGAGCAAGTATCTCAGACAACTCCAATCTTACTTACATAGCAAGTCCTGGCCTTCATTGGTTGAGAGAATTTCTTTACCTTTAGCTTCCAAAATTAAAGCAATAACAGATCAGGACCCCCTTCCCCAAATGATAATTTTAGTAGAGAAGATACTATAGATCCATTATCTTACCCAGTCCTTTTTGTCACCAATAACTGTCCCCACCATTACCTTTATAACAACAACAAAAAACCCTAAACAAGTTCTAATCAGGATGAGGGGAAAGATAGGTTTTTATCAGGAACCAATAAGATGATCGGGTCTTAATTAAATGAATCATTCAGGTGACCCCGAGTTCTCAAAGGCTCTGCCAGTGGAACAAGATGTGGCATGTCATGCCAAACAGGAAAGTCTTTAATACCAATCTAAGTCATACTATGTGCCTATTATTCTGTATCAGCTAAATAATGAGTAAAATAATAAAATTCTCACTTCAGAGTTACTAGTCATCATGTGATTGACCAACATAATGGACTTTTCCCAGCTGTTATCCTTCTTGACCCTTCTGAAGCATGTGATGCTTGACATTAAAAGAGTCCTATAGAAGGCAGATATCATCAAGTGCTATAGAGAAGTCAAGAAGAATGATGAAGAAGAAAAGACCATTTTATTGGGCAATTAAAGAATTACTGGCAACTTTGGTGAAAGTTAATTGACCCTTAGTCAAATGTTGCAACAGAAAGGTCAAGACCAAGAAAAGTTCGCTATACTTGACAATTAATAGTAAGTGAAGTAAAGGAAGCACTCAGCTGAGTTCTCCCAACTTTCCCCTCCAAACAATTTAAAAATAATGTCTGAAAATGAATTCTGGAGTGGCAGAGCCAACAAAAGATCAGGATGAGACATTCTTTTAGTCCAAGACAACTTAGGAGGTTGGAAATAGTGGCATTGGGATGGAGGCTGGCCCAGAGCCCACATGGATAAAACACCAGTGGTAGGAATAGGTGGTGATGACAGCAGCAGCAACAGCTCTAAGTGGGAGCTCTCGAGCCAGAGAGAGTAAAAGGTACCTAACAACTGGTCAGAAAGAGATTATAGGGGACCCTGCTAGTACTAAACACAGAATTGGACACTGTTTGGCAATTCCATGGCCTATACCTTATTCTGGGTCATAGTTCAATGACAGGGAGTAGTACTTTCAGTCAAGAGAGAGTGGGAACCCTGAGGAACAATATCTCTTCTAGTCTCAAAGGAGCAGGAACTGGCTTTTAAAAAATAATAATGAGGGGCAGCTAGGTGGTGCAGTGGATAGAGCACCAGCCCTGGAGTCAGGAGTACCTGAGTTCAAATCCGGCCCCAGACTCTTAACACACACTTACTAGCTGTGTGACCCTGGGCAAGTCACTTAACCCCAATTGCCTCACTAAAAAAAAAAAAAGGTAAAAAAAATAATAATGAATAATACTAGGAACTGGTTTTATGAAAAAACAATAAATTAGACAAATCATTAGTTAATTTTGTTTTAAAAAAGGAAGAAAACCAAATTATCAGTATCAAAAAATTAAAAGGGTGAAAGCACCACCAATAATGATAAAATTAAAATAATCATTAGGAGTTATTTTGCTCAATTATATGCCAGTAGAACTGATAATCTAAGTAAAATGGATGAATATTTACAAAAATATAAACTGCCAAGATTAACATAAGAGGAAATAGAATACTTAAATAATTCTTTCATATAAAAAACCAAACACTGAACTCCCTGAGAAAAATCCCTTAGACAAAATGAAATTACAAGTGAATGCTACCAAACATTTAAGGAGCAATTAATCCCAATACCATATAAACTATTTTAAAAAATAGATAAAATCTTGCAAAATTCCTTTTATGACCTAAATGCACTTTTGATACATAAACTGGGGAAAGCAAAAATAGAGAATAAAAACTATAAACCAATTTCCTTAATGAATATTGATGCCAAAATTCTAAATAAAATACTAGCAAGAATATTACAATAATATATCACAAAGATCATACTCTACAACCAGATGTGATTTATATCAGGAATGTAGGGCTAGTTCAATATTAGGAAAACTATAAGCATAACTGATCATATCAATAACAAAAACATCAAAAATCTTTAAATTATATCAATAGATGCAGAAAAAGCCTTTGATAAAGCACATTGCCCATTCCTATTTAAAACACTTGGAAACCATAGGAATAAATGAAGCCTTGCGTAAAATGATAAGTAATGCTTATTGAAAACTATAAGCAAACATTACCTGTAATGGAGATAAGCTAGAAGCCTTCCCAGTAAGATCAGGGGTGAAGCAAAGATGTTTGTTATCCCTACTATTATTCAATATTGTATTAGAACTGCTAGCTATAGCAATAAGAGAAGAAAAAGAAATTGAAGGAATAAAAATAGGCAATGAGGAAACAAAACTCTCACTCTTTACTAGGAAAGTTGCAGGATATAAAATAAACCACATACATCATCAACATTTCTATATACTACCAACAAAACCTGGCCCCAAAAGACATAAAGAGAAATTCCATTTAAAATAATGGCAGACAATAGAAGATACTTAGAAGTCTACCTGCCATGACAAATCCAGGGATTATGCAAACACAATCATAAAACTTTTCACACAAATAAAGGGCAGATCTAAATAACTGGAGAAAAATTAATTGCTCATGACCATGGAGTCAAGCCAATATAACAAAAATGACAATTCTATCTGTTAATTTACTTATTTGGTTCCATACCAATCAAACTACAAAAGAATTATTTTTATAGAGCTAGAAAAAAATGACAAAATTCATCTGAAAGAAAAGGTCAAGAATATCAAGGGAATCAGTGAAAAAAACATGAAGGAAGGCATCCCAGCAATACCTGATTGCAAACTAGATTACAAAAATGTAATCATTAAAACAATCTGGTACTGGCTAAGAAATAGAGAGGTGATAAGTAGAATGCACTAGGTACACAATGCACAGTAATAAATGTCCATAGTAATCTGGTGTTTGATAAACCGAATGATCTAAGCTTTTGGGACAAGATCTCACTATTTGACAAAAATCCCTGGGAAAACTGGAAAGCAGTTCTGCATAAACTAGGTATAAATCCAACATCTCATGCTGTATACCAAGATAAGGTCAAAATGGGTACATAATTGGGGCAGCTAGATGGTGCAGTGTATAAAGTACCAGACCTGGATTCAGGAGAACCTGAATTCAAATCCAACCTTAGACACTTGACACTTACCAGCTGAGTGACCCTGGGCAAGTCACTTATCCATCATTGCCCTGCAAAAAAAAAAAATGGATACATGATTTAGACATAAAAGGTAATATCGTAAGTAAATTAGGAGAGCATGAAAAAATATTCCTGTCAGATATATGGATACGGGAAAAGTTTATGACCAAACAAGAACTAGAGAGGATCACAGAAAGTTAAATGGATAATTTTAATTACATGAAATTGAAAAGTTTTTACACAAACAAAACTAATAAAGCTAGAATTAGAAGTAAAACAGAAAACTGTGAAACAATTTTTACAGCAAGTTTCTCTGATAAAGGCCTCTCCAATATATAGGGAACTGAGCCAGACATAAAAATAAGAGCCATTCTCCAGCTGATAAGTGGTCAAAGCATATGAACAGGCAGTTTTCAGAAGAAGAAATAAAAGCTATCAGTAATCACAGGAAAAATTGCTCTAAGTCACTACTGATTAGGGAAATGCAAATTAAAACAACTCCAAGGCACCACCACACACCTAAAAGATTGACTAATATGACAGAAAAGAAAATGGACAAATGCTAGAAGGGATATGGAAAAAGTGGGACATTAATGAACTGTTTGTGGAATTGTGAACTTTTCCAACCATTCTGGAAAACAATTTGGAACTATGCCCAAAGGGCATACCCTTTCATCCAGCAATACCATTACTAGGTCTGTTTCCCAAAGATATCAAAGAAAAGGAGGAAAGATGTACTTGTACAAAAAAAAAAATTTATAGCAGTTCTTTTTTGTGGTGGCAAAGAATTGGAAATTATAGGGATGCCCATCAATTGGAGAATGGATGAACTAGTTGTGGTAAATGATTGTAATAGAATCTATTGTGCTATAAAAAATGATGAACAGAATGGTTTCAGAAAAACCTAGGAAGACTTATGAAATTACACGAAGTAAAGTGAGCAGAACCAGAACACTGTACATAGTAACATCAATGATCAACTGTGAAAGACTTAGCTACTGTGAACAAGACAATGATCTAAGACAATTCCAAAGGACCCATGATGAAAAAAGCTATCCACCTCCAGAAAAAGCACTGATGAACTCTGAGTGCAGATCAAACATACTTTTTTTTTTGAAGTTTACTTTTCTTAGGATTTTTTGTCTGTTTTCTTTTGCAACATGGCTAATATGGAAATATATTTTGCATAATTTCACATCTATAATCAATATTACATTATAAATCAATTTTGACTAGGATTTATGCCCCCTCTTTTTTACAGTTGATTTATAGCTTACTCGATTTCTTTTTCCAAGATTGGGTTAAGAACTCTATTATTTTCTTAATTTAGGATACATGCTTTCATAGCTACTAATCAACTGACATTGAATTCTCAGTTTTGCTACTATATAATTTTGTATTTATTCATATTTTGGTCAAGAAAAAGATTTTTGTAAAGTTCTGGCAGCTTCAGTAGATTCAAGGATTGGCAAATAGTTCAACTGCATGAAGTTCTAAATGATCAGTATATCTTCACAGCTTAACATATATAAAACTGGCACCAAAGAAAGCAATGCAGTAGTGATGGGAAATTTCAGTGACTCTGATATGTCCTGGGACTCCAATTCTGCTAGAAGTAGAAGGTGTGACAAATATTTTATTCAGTGTACCTCTTTGTTTGTATAGGGAACTACGATTCTGGATTCAATTCTGAGCACTCTTGATTTGGTTGTTGTCTTGGGATGGTCTGACTCAGGCTTGGTAATTTTGAAACAAAATTAGACAGTTAGATCACTCAACAGTTAACAAAAGGACATTTACTTAGGCATAGCTGGAAAAGGATATTCAACAGGGATTGGCATTTAGGGTACCTTGCATTGATTTAGCTGAGTGAATCTCTCTTACCTGAGTTGACCATTATGGTCTACCAACCGAGCATCAAAGATTGCATGGAGTTTCTTGTACTTCTTCTGTACTCAGGTGACTAGGAAATGATGACAAAAGCCTGAATCTACTGAGCCAACTAAATCTGGAGGATGGTCTTGGCATCTTTTAAGAAAAAAAAAATACTCCAATTTTCATGGGGACAAGGGTTAGGATACTGTTCCAACACCAGTCAAAAATGTGGGAGTTACAGAAACTTTGATTAAAAAAGTAATTATACCTTTCGAGAATTCATCATACAAAGAGAATGCCTGATAAAACCAAACATATATGCTAGACATATAGCTTCCAAATTTTTCTTAAGCTCCAGTACAATACTCAACTGTCTGTTGAATATCGCCAGATAGATTTCCATTAGCATCTTATAGTCACTACATCCAGAATGTCATCTTCCTCCCTCAATATCTTCCTGTCCTAACTCTCCTAGATAATGACACCATCACCCTAAGTGGCAACTAGGCTCAAAACTTCAGAGTCATCTTTGACTGTTCCTCATTCTCTCATGCACATTTCTACACCTTTTTGCACATTAGGAACTGAGTCTAACTGTGGTAGTTTCTATACTGTACCTATCTTGTACACACAGTTATTTGCATGTTATCTCCTCCATTAAAACGTGTGTTCCTTGAGGGAAGAGATCACGTTTTTGCTTTTCTTGATATTTTTGTTGTTCAGTTGTTTCAGTCATGTCCAACTCTTGGTGACCCCATTTGAAGTTTTCTTGGCAAAGATACTGAAATGGTTTGCCATTTCCTTCTCCAGCTTATTTTATAGATGAGAAACTTAAGAAAACACAGATAAGTGACATGCCCAGGGTCACACAGCTATTAAATGTCCGAAACTGGATTTGAACTTGGGTCTTCCTGACTCTAGGAGCAGCACTCTATCTACTGCACCACCCAATTGTCTATTTCTTGGTAGCTATACCAAGCTCTCCTGGAACACAGGAAGAACTTGATAAATGTTTGATGACCAACTGTCACCAATGATAAAAAATAGTGACATTTGTTCCATTTTCCATTTGTATGCGGTATATAAGCCAGTTTAATCTAGGGATATTTTTGCTATGATGTGGTTCATTTAGGTTTTACGTAAAACTTTCTTTCCACTTGTTTTCACTTTCAATAAATAATTTAATTTGCTTAATATGGTGGCTGATACCAGAGATCTCTTACACAATGCTTTGCACAATAGAGGTAGATGCCTAATCTAAGTGGTGTAGCATCTATTGGCAATACAAGTAGATAGCAAGCATTGGCTCTTATAACTCACAGGGCAAAAAATGAAATGGAAGTACCATGCTCATATAATTGATAGGGCATAATCCAATATCACATGTAGATTTACAAGGCAACATTAAGTTTATTAATAAAATAGTCCCAGGGCAGCTAGGTGGCACAGTGGATAGAGCACTGGCCCTGGATTCAGGAGGACCTGAGTTCAAATCCGGTCTCAGACACTTAACACTTACTAGCTGTGTGACCCTGGGCAAGTCACTTAACCCCAATTGCCTCACCAAAAAAAAAAATAATAAAATAAAATAGTTCCTACATAAGTAAATAGCAAATATCAGAACTCTGGGCAGTGATGAATATGGTGGATTTTAGTTCTTAAATGTCACAATTATTGCCCTTTTTATGCTCACAGGATCATAGGGTCACATACCTTAAGCTGAAAATGGCCTTAAAGGCCATGGAGGATTTTTTACAGATATAGGTTTGTCTGTGTTTTTTTAAACAGATACAGATTTTTAAATGAATATATATTTCATTTTCAGACCCAAATTCTCTCCCTCCATTCTTCACTCACCCCAATTAAGAAAGCAAGAGAAACAAAACCCTTGGAACAAGCATGTATAGTAAAGCAAAAAAAAATCCTATACTGGCCATGCCCAGGGGGAAAATATGTGTCACTCTATACTCTGAGTCCACGAATTCTCTATCAGGATATGGGTAGCATGTTTCATCTTGAGTCCTCTGGAATTAGGGTTGGTCATTGTATCTATCCGGGTTCCTAAATCAAGAATGAATATTTTTAACAGGAGTCTAAAACCCTATCTTGAAAAAACAAATTACTGGGTTCCAATCTTCCATTGAATTAACAAATCAAAAATGTTTTGCTGAATACCTACTATATGCAAGACACTGCTCTTCATGCTGAGGGAGATACAAAGAAAAATAGAATTTCTACCTTCAGGGGCCTTATAATCAAGTTAGTGAACAAGACATATAAACATGAAACTATAGGTATCAATACAATAGCATTATCTATATCCTTCTTTGTAACCAAGAGCTCATGAGAGCGCCATTGTCCCTCTTCCCATATTTGCCTCCAAGGATGCTCTAGTTGGCATCTTCTGAGAAAATTAGATGAATTAAAATTTTTATTTTATTTTAAGTTTACATAGCAGATTATTTTTTATTTTTAGCAGTTTCCAGCTGCACTCATTCGAAGGAATGGAATAGCATGTCTGTTTGCATGTTATCTTCCAGCTCCATCTAATCCCATGCCTTTTTTTCTTTTGGGTCATGATTTCTCTGAGGTTCAAGTAGTTTAAGGGAGTACCCACAAATATGAGTGGAAACAAATAAAAGAATAATAGAATATCAGGGTAGAATGTTACCTGGAGCCCTCTCCCTCCCCACACATAGAACCCATACCTAGAAAAGAATCCTTTGTACAATAATACAAGTGCTTGAAGATCTCCAAGAAAGGCAGACCTAAAACTTCCAGAGGCCTCCTGTCCCACTTTTGGATACCTTTAATTCTTATGTCAGTTCTAAATTTGTCTCTTTGCAAGTCTAGACCATGGAGTCAAATAGAATAAGAATAAAACCTCTTTCACATGACAGCCTGTCCCTTCCAGTTCTCAAATTTTGTCTGGACTCTAGGCTTATCTAAATTCATTCTAGGATCTCATTAACTATTGTGATTGACATCTTGTGAATGAATCAGATAAAGCTTGCCATTGACTAGAACTCCTTCCAATATTTTTCTTTAAGTTTTTTTTTTTAAGAAAAAGAAATCAAAGGAATAAGCATAGGCAATGAGGAAACAAAACTATCATTTTCTGTAGATATGATGGTTTAGAGAACACTAGAAAGTTAACTAAAAATTAGTTGAAACAATTAACTATTTCAGCAGAGTTGCAGGATATAAAATAAACCACACACACATCTCCAAAGATTCTAGTTCACTGAGTAAGAACTCACTAATTTGACAAAAACTGGTCAGAAAACTAGAAAGTAGTCTGGCAGAAACTGGGAATAAGCCAACATTTCATATCATATTGCAAGATAAGTTCTAATTGAGTACATGATTTAGACATAAAGAATGATATAATAAGTAAATTAATGGAGCATAGAAAAATTATCCATAAGATCTATGGATAAGGAAAGAGTTCCTGACCAAACAAGAGAGAGGTAGGTTCACAGGAGGTAAAATGGATAATTTTGATTATATAAAATAAAAGGTTTGCACAAACAAAACCAACGAAACTAAAATTAGAAGAAAAATAGGAACCTGGGGGAGGAGGATCTTTGGAGAAAGTCTCTCTGAAAAAGGTCTTATTTCTCAAATACAGAACTGAGCCAAATTTATAAGAATGAGTCATTCCCCAAATGATAAATGGTCATAGGATATGAACAGGCAGTTCAGATGAAGAAATCAAATCTGTAAAGAGTCATGTGAAAAATTGCCTGAATCACTACTGATTAGAGAAATGCAAATTAAACCAATTCTGAGGTATCATCTCACACACACCCATCAGATTGACTAAGATGATAGAAAAGGAAAATGACACATGCTGGTTGATACATGAGAAAATAGACACGCCATTGCACTGTTGGTGAAGTTGTGAACTAGTCCAATTATTCTAGAAAACAATTTGGAACTATACCCAAAAAACTATTACACAGCATTCTGCACTGACCATATACAGCATTCCACACTGTCATCCTCTACCTCTCTACTGAGAGGAAGGATTAGTTAATATCTATTCTCTGGGACTAAGATTAACTAATCCATTTGATCTGAGTTTAGCTACTTGTTAGTGTAATTCACAATTGCTGTTACTATGTACAGTGTTCTCCTGGTTCTGCTCACTTCACTTTGCATCAGTCCATATAAGTCTTTCCAGGTTTTTTCTGAAAGCATCCTGCTTGTCATTTCTTAGAGTAAAATAATACTCCCTCATCAAATATATACCTCTCAATAAGACTATAAATTACACATGGGAAGCAGCATGGTGCATTGAAAAGAGAATTGTACTTGGAACCTGAATTCAAATCCTAGGTGACTGAACTTCTCTAGTCCTGTTTCCTCATCTGTAAAATGGGGGAGTTGAATTAAATGACCTTCCATCTCTGAATCTAGATCTAAATCGTATGTCTTGTAAATCTTCCTCAGTAGAGGTAGTTTCCTTGCCAAGAATTTCATACACCAATAAAAACACAGGTCTGGTAGGCGGGGCAGAGAAGGTGGATTTCCTTCTTAAGGAATTCAATCATTTATGCTTTATTGTTTGTTTGTTTTTGGTTGGGCAATGAGGGTTAAGTGACTTGCCCAAGGTCACACAGCTAGTAAGTGTCAAGTGTCTGAAGCTGGATTTGAACTCAGGTACTCCTGAATCCAGGGCCAGTGCTCTATCCACTGCACCACCTAGCTGCCCCCTTCATTTATGCTTTAAAAAGTATCAGGCTTTTCAAAGAAAATCTGCTTCATAAAGCATTAATTGGTCCCAAATTCAGACATGACCTTTCTGGAGCAGGATATTCCTATTATTGTCATAAAGCATCTTATTTGTAATTATCCTGGATAAATAACACCCATAATACCCTCACTTTAGGGAACTTCACCTTCCTGGATGTCAGACTAGGGGGCGAATACTTAACTACAGATCTCACAAGATCCTGGGATAGGACCAGAGGACTACAATAAAGGCTCTGTGTCTCCCTTGTGAAAACTCCATTGTTTGGCTGTTCCTGTTCCATCATTCATATTATACATACCGTACAATGGGCTGGATTCTCCTGCTCTACTCCTGCTCCTCTGTGCTCTGCGCTCCCATTGAAGTCACATTTATGTCTAAATCAATGGGGAGAAATGCAAAGGGAAGATCAAGCCCAGGATAGACATAGTTAAAGATGATGTCACCACTGTATTTCTTAAAGGGTAGACTCATACACAATTTCACACAGTAAAACATTTCCATGGACTTCAATAAGAATTTCATTGGTATTCAGCTTCTAGTCCTTAGGATTTCTCCACTTCTCCCCAAGGCCCTGAGCATGCCTGAAAATGAGATTTTTCTCTTGAGATATCTGGAATGATTTGAGAACCAAATTTATAAAAAGCGAGGAATGGACTAGATTGAAGTTACTTTCCATTACCATTGTACAAAAATTAATTATTCATAACTATAACCTGGAAAATTATATAACTATACTTATGAAAAATTATAATTATATGAAAAATGATAAGTTTAGAGAAATTATAATTGGGCCGTAAGTCCTATCTGGGGTGCCATTCAAATGTAGAAATATTTTTAAATTGACTAGCCTAATTTGGGGGGCTAATCTGACTGGAGGACTAAACTGGGGACTTTTGACTATTTGGCTATCTGACTTCGTTAATTTAATGTGGGCCGTTTATAAAGTTCCACCACACTGCTCCCAAACTGATAGACTAAAGATTAAGAAGCCTCTTAACCAAATAATCAAAGCAGAGTTTATTTATGAGATACTATTTCAAATTAGGAATACAGGGAAATAAAGTACAACCTGACTGCTTTCCTGCAGTCTCTTTCCACTGTGTCTCTTTCCCACCTGCTGAACTTCTTGAATACAATAAGGGCCTTAGCCGCCTCTGGCCTCAGGGCACGATACACTTTCCCTGGTCAGCTATTTTCTTCTAACTCCTCTTAATCTTCACTTTCTCCAACCTGTACCCTGTGCTGACCTGCTTCTGTGCTCTCTGCTGCCTCCTGGTCAGTCTGTCTTCTGCTCTGTCCTTGTACATACTCCCCTCTAGTTCGTCCTCAAGTCTTCTTCTAGTCTGACCTCCCTCCTGTCTCACTCCCAGGTCTATATATACCTTTTCTTCTCTCCACTCAAATCTCGGGGCTTCCTTCGCCCCCACAGACCAAGCTAATCCACCAGCCAGAGCTGCAGCTGGTGGGGGGGGGTGCTCTTGAGCCTCATGCCTCAGCACAGGCTATCTGGGATCCTTCAGATAGCTCCACTCAGGTCGGAGGGAGCTGGGGGCTTTTTTTTCCCCCCAGCTGTCTGACCTGGCGTCTTGTATAGCCCATAGGGCTTTTTCGTTCAGCTGAAGCTGAGGAGGAGGGGGAGAGACCCTGAGGGCCTAACGCTTTCTAATCTCAGCCTAAAGGTAGGGTCCCCAAATCAAAATAAATTTCCACACCATGATTTGATTATTTAGTATAATGGCATGACTGGACAATAAGAAACAAGTTTTTGGAGCATTTGAGATATGCTTTGTCTGGTGTCCCTCATATGTAGGTTGGGTGAATCTTCTTCTAGAAATGCAGGGTCACACATAATAGAAAGGCCTTGCTCCAGGTTCACAGCATGTATAGATGTCCTGTGACTCTTTCCTATTGGCTTACAGAGTGATGATAAAATCTTTTAACTAGCTAATATGTCAGAACTAAGTATGTATCCAAAAAATTCAGATGAAATGACTTCTCTCCTTGGTAACTGTGATGGTTAAAATAATTATGAAAGATGCCAGTTTTGGGCAAGCATATTATCAATTTATCAATCTATTGGTAAGGGATTGAAAAGCAGCAACCTGGCTTCTCATGGTCCAAAGAAACCACATGACTAATTTTCCAGGTTTTTATCCCTTTTCTATAAGAGGCAGGTCATTACACATAATCAAATCTAATTGGTTCATGTAATTAAAGGGGGATTATATCAGAAGGACTGAACCCTTGATCCCTTGAATCCCGTGATTCTGGACAATATCTCTATATATGGTAATCAATCCAAAGAATTCAGACCCCACCCAGACTGAGCAAGAACACTGGGTGTGGTCCTGAGGGGGACAGTGAGGGGAATCTGAAGTTCCCCATATACTGGTCATCAAGAATTATCTTCCTACATGGCTTTTGAGTGAGGAAGAATTGATATAGCCCTGTCACCCAGTTACCATGTTGTCTTCTGATCTTTAAAAGCTCACCTGGCTTAACCCCAATTGCCTCACCAAAAAAAAAAAAAAAGCTCACCTGGTCTGCTCTGTCTCTAATATTTATTCATCCAAGATAAAGAAATAATGCACACAATGGGGACAGAAGAAACACGAGCACCATACATTCATAGCCATATGGTGGCCATACATGGGGTTCATTGTGGAAATAAGGCTTTTGGCAACAGCTCCTTCTACCTCTCTTCCTATCTAGGGGCTTACAACATTTCTTTCTCAGTTGTTGGAGAGTTATTGGGAGTGAGGGAGAGAGAGAGAGAGAGAGAGAGAATCGAATATATAGCCGTAAGTGCTCTGAAGTAGAAAGTCAGTTGCTCCCTTATATAAGGCAGGAAGTAGGTTTACCAATCATGTATCTATACAGAAGGCATGGAATATGGCTCATGCTCCAAAGGACTGTGCCCTCATTAGCCAGCTCACCCCTCCCCCAGTACCTCTATTATATATATATATATATATATATATATATATATATATATATGTGTGTGTGTGTGTGTGTGTGTGTGTGTGTGTGTATGTATTTTTTTTTTTTGGTGAGGCAATTGGGGTTAAGTGACTTGCCCAGGGTCACACAGCTAGTAAGTGTCAAATGTCTGAGGCCGGATTTGAACTCAGTTGCTCCTGAATTCTGGGCTGGCGCTCTATCCACTGTGCCACCTAGCTGCCCCCACCTCTGTTATATTGAAGTTCAACTGCTTTAATTCTTTGGTATTCCTGGTAGCAGCAATGTGGCATTTGGGAAAGAATCTCAAGTCGGGTGAGATCCAGGTTGGAATCCTGACCCCAGGACTTAGGAGTCATGTTACCTTGGGCAAGTCATTTAACTTCTCTTTACCTACCTTTCAATACTGCAAAATTTTGGAGGCTAGACTTGAACCTAGGTCTTCCTGACCTCAGGCCCAGCACTCTACTATATCATGCTGCCTCTTTTAAGATTGTAAATGAATGTAAAACACTTTCTCAGTCCCAGAAATCTAAACTCTTTTTTTACCACAGCATCAAAGTCTAAGCACCAGCTGTTCCATTTCCTAATTCCAGGTGAAATCTGCATGGAAAAAGGAAAAGCATTCTAAATGTTGACTTTGTAAACCCAAACTCTAAACTAATAACCAACAGCATAGAGGAATTAAAGCAGAATCCCTAAGAAGACCACATCTAGAATACGTGTTTCATTCTGGACAACACATTTTAGAGAGGATGTTGATAAACTGCAGTGACGAAAGGAAAGGAACCAGCTTGGTAAAGGGACTCAACTCCACATAAAGACGGAGCAGGGAGACATAATGTGTACTTATGTACCTTAAGTACTTAAAAGACTCCCGTGGAGAAGGTGTACTAAAAGCTAGGGGTGGAGATTGCCAAGGGGAAAATTTAGACTTGGTGTCAGGAAAAACATGATGATTAGAACTTTTCTAAAAGTCTTCATAATTTCAATATGTGCAATAGTGAAGACGACAGCAATACTTTGGCATCTATATATTTTTGGTAAAATGGAAGGTGGTTTGTATAAATATCTTATTAAATATGTCATATTTTATCTAAATATTTGATCTATTTGATGTCACTCCCCATCACAAGGAAAGGAATTACCAGGGGTATACCCAAATAGAGATTGTGATTGTGTGTGTGTGTGTGTGTGTGTGGCTTTGGAGGTTGGAGCAGTGTATCTTTAACTTTGGAGTGACTTAAGAAATATTAGAAGAGAGTGAAATTGGAACAGCTTCAACAGACAGCATGGGCTGTCTCAAGAGGTAGTGGATTTCCACTTCCCAGAGGTATTAAAGCAAAGGGTGAGTGACTACTTGTGTGTCTTGTTAAGGGGTTTCTTTTTCAGTTGGACTAGATGGCCACTAATGACACTTCCAACTCTGAAATTCTAAGGTGCCTATGTTACTTCCCTTTCCTCAAGGGACAGCTAGGTAGTGGATAGAGCACTGGCCCTGAAGTTGGGAGGACCTGAGTTCAAATCTCACCTCAGACACTTAATAGCTGTGTGACCCTGGGCAAATCACTTAACCCCAATTGCCCCAAACATCCAGGACCATCTCCAGTCATCCTGATATATATCTTGCCACTGGACCCAGATGGCTCTGGAGGAGAGAGTGAGGTTAGTGACCTTGCACAGCCCTTCCTCGCTTAAATCTAATTCACTGAAAGTCATGACATCACCCTGATGTCATAGTCCACTTTGAGAATGAAGGATAAACAACGACAACCCTTTGCTCAAGCATGCTTCTTCTTTCTCTCTCTTTCCTTCTCTTCTGTTGCTATAGGGAGATGTCCATAAATATATTTTCTAGTCTCCCTGAGGCAGTCTTACAGCCTTGAGCACAAAAGACTCAGGAATTCCTTGGTGGCTATTGCCTTTGGATTGGTAAATCATATTATTATGGATCTATATTGTTGTATAGCTATGAAATGTTCATAGTAATCTGTAATTACCTTCATTCTGTGTGAGCTCTTACCTATCCTAAAAACAATCCACACAACACAATATGTAACCACTCTGTGAATCTCAGCAAAATAATTCAAACAAATTATGATCTCTGAAAGAATGTAAGAAAAATAGCAGTTACTTATACATATTTTTGTTGTTGTTCAATCATTTCAGCCATGCCTGACTCTTTGTGGCCCCATTTGGGTGTTTCTTGGCAAAAATATTGCAGTGGTTTGCCATTTTCTCCTCCAGTTCATTTGACAGATGAGAAAGCAAAGGCAAACAGGATGAAGTGACTTGCCCAGGGTCACACAGCTAGTGTTTTCCTGATTCCAGCTCCAGGGCTCTATCCACTGCACCACCTGGCTGCCCATATATACATATATAGTTATACAATAATGATAGTACTGGAAGAATAACTGGCATCAAATCTAAACTAGACCCATGGTTTCAAATGAAGACTCGCTTTCATTTTTTTATGAGAAATTGGAACTATTTAATTTCAATAACTGTCTTGGCAATCTCCAGGCACATGGCTAAGTGGAAGATATGACTAAATTTGGGCCACCCAGACCTTCCTAATACCTCACCCAAGCTGAATACATGAGAAAGGCTGGCAAAAAAAGCAAAGCAGAATTAGCTCCTTTTTGCCCTCTGTCCTGCAAAGCCTGGAATTAGGTAATAAGTTAAATGTTGTTTATCATTGTTAATGAATGAAAATAGGATTGGCTGGAGGTGGGGGGTGGGTCATCCCTGATTCCTTTGGCATCATTTGTTTGGTGAGAAAGCTTAGGCAGTCTAGCCCACAATGACCTAATAATCTGAATGAAAGATGTGTCTTCTGGGAAAATCCTCTGGCAGCTTCTAATTTCCCATTGCCATCTCCACCTTTGGGAATAATAACCACTTGCCTTCTATCACCAACCTCACACACACAAATATACACTCTCAGAAAGTTGGTCCTTTTTGCTATCATCTCAAACTTTAGAAAGGAAAAAAGAATCTTTACTGATGTATAGAAATATACAAGCATTTCCTATAGAAGCCAAAAAAAGTTCTTTTCTCATTTGCCAACAAGACAAGGTATCGACTCAGATGACTACCAGTTACCAGACTTGAGGAAAGATGGTATAAAAACTTACTGTGGCTCAATAGTAGATTTTCTCATTAAACACAGTGAAAATATTACTGTTGCAAATGATTACATGAAATAAACATCCAGAAAAGTGGGGAAAATACAATCATAGGGGACAACCCAAGATGAGTATTATAACAAGCTATATTTATCGTAGATTAAATAATCATCAAAATTAAGACAATCTTCACTTAAAGAATTTTAGATTCCCCACACATAAGGTGAGGCACATTATAGAATTTTACCAAACTGTGAATAAGATATTTTACCAGCTTAATGTGATACATAAATATAGATATAGTGATAAATGTATACAAACATGTGTGTGCATACATATACATGAAACATATATGTTATGTCATAAAGAGGCATATTAATAAGACACATAAAAGTTCTTTTCTTCCATAAAGTGGAGTCTTATCATACCAAAATGAAACTTTCTAAGTGTTTCCCATGCATTGACCATATGCCTGTAATCTTAGGTAAACATTTAGTAATAGTAAAAAGTAGCCAATTTGTCCACAAGAGATACCATTCAACCAACTATGTCCATAAAAACACTGGAAAAATTCTTATCCTAATAGCAAATATGACAGAACAAAAAATGTAATTAACATTTCTCCCTCTCCATCTTTCCTGAATTATGCAAATCAAATAATTTTAAATTAAACTATTCAACTCTGAACTTTGATACAAAACACTGAGCCTACTGAACCTTACATAAGAGATGTTTGAAGGGTTTCATCTTTTTTGCTTACTAAATAAAACTCTTTTCAAAAGATCCTTACAAAACTTTCACGAGTGAATCCCATGAGCTTGCTTCCTCTGTTTTCCTACACTCTTCCTGACCCTAGGAGCGACTAACTTATTCAGTGTACAATAGTAAACATTGAGTTGAATAATAAAAAAAAAAAAGACAGTCCCTTTAAATTCTTCTTTAGCCTGGGGATATAGAAGAAGAAAGAGGAGGGAAGTATTAACCACATTTTAGCAGAATGAAACAAAAATATTTTGTAGCCTCTTAGTTTGGCTTCCTTCCTCTATCTGAAACTGGTTTTGCCATGAATAGACATATGATAGTACCCACAATTCCCCTGTGCAGCCATTTATTAACCAGTTACCCTTGAACCATGGTTGGTGGACTACAACAGGAATCACTGGAGGCCACTTATACTGGTGAGGATTTTGCATAGAGGTAGGAGTAACAACAACAATAATAATAATGATGATAAACAATAATGAAGCTCTTTAAGTTTCCCAAAGCTCTTTAAAACTACCATCTTATTTATTCTCAAAACAATCCCAGGAGGTAGTTGCTGTTATTATCCCCATTTTACAGATGAGAAAGCTGAGGCAGACAGAAGTTGTGACTCCCCCAGGGTCAGATAGGTACAGAGCTCTGTCCATTGGATGGAGATCCGAGGTTGTCTTTGACCTTATGAGTGGCACAGATCTGAATCTTATGGACACAATTCCCAGGTCCTCTCCCTATTTGGAGAGTTTTAATTTTCCCTCTCACTAAAGAAAAGTCAAGATTCTCCAAATATCTCCACAGCTAACTTTGTAAAAGAACAGGAAGGTTCTGCCCCTCTCCCCTTACTGGGCCATAGAGATAAGTGGACATTAGCTCCAGAATATCTAGAAAGACAAAGAGGATATAGCTGATTCATCAGGAAACATCTCTGAAAAAGCTCAGAAATTCTCTGACATCTCCCATTTGTTCCAAGGCTCTCTTGATCCACCTCTCAGAGGAGGTTGAGTGTATGCAGTTCTGAACCCTGGGAGTCAGAGTCGGAGAACCTGAGTTCTAATGTTGGCTTTGCTACTTACCTGTGTGAACTTGGGCAAATTACTTCAACTCTCTGAGACTCAGTTTCTTCATCTGTAGAATGGGACAGTAGGTAGAGGTTGGGGTGGATTAGCTTTAAATTTATGCTCCCAAGCCCCCATGCTTTGATTAAATCCTTCTGTAGTTCTTGTGTGCCCAGAAGGATGGACCCTCTGTTTAACTCAAAGGACATCCCTAACCATAAAGAGTAGATGCTAGTATATGCACAGCCACAAGACAATGTGGCCTCCCAGACACAGTTCTTTTAAAAAAACATAATAATAATAATAATAATAACCATTTTTTAAAAAGTTTTGAGTTCCAAATTCTATCCCTCCCTTCCTCCCTATCCTCCTCCCTCCCTGAGGCAGGAAATAATCAGATAAGGGTTATACATGTGCAATTATGTAAAACATTACCATATTAGTCATTTGTATAAGGACGCTTGAATAAAAGGAAAAAATGAAAGAAAGTAAGAAATAGCATGCTTCAGTCTGTGTTCAATCAATATCATTTTTTTCTTTGGAGGTGTGCTTCATCAATAGACCTTTGGGATTGTCTTGGATCATTGTATTGCTGAGAATAGCTAAGTCATTCATAGTTCTTCATCAAACAATATTGCTGTCTCTGTGCACAATGTTTTCCTGGTTCTGCTCACTTCACAATCCATCATTCCATACATGTCTTTCCAGGCCTTTCTGAAGTCATCCTGCTTGTCATTTCTTACAGCACAAGAATATTTCACCACCATCACATACCAATTGATGGGCATTCCTTTGATTTCTAATTCTTAGCCACTACAAAAAGAGTTGCTATATTTTTGTACAAATAGGTCTTTTTCTCTTTTGGGGGGATACCAGACATAGTTCTTTCATCACCAATTTGCTCAAAGTTGCTAATGAGTTCCTCAACTTTAATTGTTGAAAGTAACTAGCTTTGGGGGCAGCTAGGTAGTGCAGTGGATAGAGCATTGGCCCTGGAGTCAGGAGTACCTGAGTTCAGGTCCAGCCTCAGACACTTAACACTTACTAGCTGTGTGACCCTGGGCAAGTCACTTAACCCCAATTGCCTCACTTAAAAAAAAAAAAGAAAGTAACTAGCTTTTAAGAATTCAGAATGAATTTGGATTATATTAAGATAAATAGGGGGCAGCAAGGTGGCGCAGTGGATAAAGCACCAGCCCTGGATTCAGGAGGACCTGAGTTCAAATCCAGCCTCAGACCCTTGACACTTACTAGCTATGTGACTCTGGGTAACTCAATTAACACTCATTGCCCCCCCCCCCAAAAAGAACAAATGAGGAAGGAGAGAATTTAATTCAAAACCTTATTTCAAGACAAAAAGAAAAAAAGAAAAAAAAGTGCAATCACAGAAAACCTTGATGTGTTTTTAAAATATTAAATTATATTTTTAAATGATTATCACTTAATATAACATATCAGTAAAAATCTAAAATAATCTCCACCAAGTCCCCAAAGCATGATGAAGTTTTCATTTGGATAAAAGAAAAAACACACTTACATAAACGCACTTATACCCTCATAGAAAACACCACCCAAAATGCCTTAGCATTTTTCAAAAGTTTAGAAGTGATAGCAAGATTCTTTGAGTGACCTGATTCTAGTTATTGGTAATTTGTAATTCAGGTTAAAAAACAAAAACAGAAGTGGGTATTGTTCAAACACTTGCAATGATAAGATCCAAGAAAACCCCAGAGTTGGCAAGAAAGGACAGTGGATTACGGTCAGGCCATCACAAGAATTTTGAAACATGGAGATTTCTCTTTTAAAAGAGCATTTTTATTTTGACCACGATTTCATACTCAGATCCTAATTTTAGTTATTTTTTTCCATTATATTCACCTCTTCTTAGAACAAATTATAACAAAAGGAAAATACCATTATCTTTTTCAAAAATGACATTAGTATACCGTCTAAAGCAATGTCAACACAACATTAACATATATACTAAAAATAAAAAAGAAAAGCATATCAATAAATGATCTTTTACCTACATGAGGAAAATGAACTTAGTTGTTTTTTTTTAATCGGGGCAATGAAGGTTAAGTGATTTGCCCAGGGTCACACAGCTAGTAAGTGTCAAGTGTCTGAGGCCAGATTTGAACTCAGGTCCTCCTAAATCCAGGGCCAATGCTTTATCCTGCCTCCCCTCCAGCTTGGTTCTGTTTATAAGGAATTGACTGATGCTTAAAAACGGAATTAACCAATAGTTTTAGCGTCATGTAAACACAACTAAAGGTCACACATTGTCTTCATTCATTCCAATGTTTAATGAACGTCTATTACCAATTTCAAATTAAACAGATTGAAAGAAAATTTCCAAATTGGATAGTCCAGGTTAGGAATATGAGTACTGTACCTTGGCCATGTGATTTCTACCTTCTAGTGAAAAGAAAAACTGTCCAATTCAGCGACAACAATTAGCTCAAAATATAGTCTTTAAGGACTGTTCTAAGTCACTAATGCTATCTACAACACACAAGAAGAAAGCTGGGGCAATCGTTTGAACAACTTGGGAAAGTAAATGAGTAAAAGCAAACTCGTTATTGAGTGAGGAAGAGAGATTATCTGGTCTGAAAGTGTATAGATTGGCTCTCTACACAATCAAATACATTAAGTAATTGCTTCATTTTTCCTTTTATTTGCTGTAGTGAGAAGAATATTTTTTTCTGATAAAAGCATTTTATTTTTTTCCAGTTACATGTAAAGATAGTTCTCAACATTTGTTTATACCAGTTTTCTAATTTCAGATTTTTCTCCCTCCCTCCCCTCCCCGCCCCTCTCCTAGACAGAAGGTAATCTGATATAGGTGTTATAAATATATATATATATATATACATTAAAGATATTTCTGCATTAGTCATGTTATAAGAGAAGAATCAGAGCAATGAGGAAAAACCTCAAAATAGATAAACAACAGCACCAAAAACAAAAGAAATAGTATGGTTCAATCAGCATCTCTACTCCACAGTTCTTTTTTTTTCTGGATTTGGAGATCCCCTTCCATCATGAGTCCCCTGGAACTCTCCTGTACCATTGCATTGGTGAGAAGAATCTAGTCTATCACAGTTGATCAACACACAATGTTGATGACACTGTGTATAATGTTCTTCTGGTTCTGCTCATCTCACTCATCACCAGTTCATGCAAGTCCTTCCAGGTTTCTCTGAACTCCTCCTGATCACTGTTTCTTACAGCACAATAGAATTCCATTACATTCATATACCACAACTTGTTCAGCCATTCCCCAATTGATGGGCAGCCCCTCAATTTCCAATTCCTTGCTACCACAAAAAGAACAGCTATAAATATTTTTGTATATGTGGGTCCTTTTCCCTTTTTATGATCTCTTTGGGGAAAAGACCTAAAAGTGGTATTGCTGGGTCAAAGGGTATTCACAGCTTTATAGCCCTTTGGGCATAGTTCCAGATTGCTCTCCAGAATGGTTGGATCAGTTCACAGCTCCACCAACAATGCATTAGTGTTCCAATTTTCCCACAGCTTCTCCAACATTTATTATTTTCTTTTTTTGTCATATTAGCCAATCTGATAGGTGTCAGGTGATACCTCAGAGTTGTTTTAATTTGCATATCTCTAATCAATAGTGATTTAGAGCATTTTTACATGTGGGAATAGATAGCTTTGATTTCTTCATCAGAAAACTGCCTGTTCATATCCTTTGACCGAGAAGAATATTTCAAAGCCCTGCCCCACAAAGGTTAGGTTTTTGTTGTTGCTGTTGAGTCATTTTTCAGTTGTGTCCAACTCTTCATGACCCTTTTTGAAGTTTTCTTGGCAAAGATACTAGAGAGGTTTGACATTTCCTTCTCCAGCTCATTTTGCAGATGAAGAACTGAGGCAAACAGCATTAAGTGACTTGGCCAGAGTCACTTAGCAAGTGTTTGAGGTTGGATTTGAACTCAAGAAGGGAAGTCTTCCTGATTTCAGGCCTAGCACTCTATCGACTGTGCAACCTAGCTGCCCCTTAGAAGTTAGACTAGGGGGGCAGCTAGGCGGTGCAGTAGATAGAGCACCGGCCCTGGAGTCAGGAGTACCTGAGTTTAAATCTGGCCTCAGATGCCTGATACTTACTAGCTATGTGACCCTGGGCAAGTCACTTAACCCCAATTGCCTCACAAAAAAAAAAAAAGAAGAAGAAGTTAGACTAGTTTTTCCTTAAAAGGTGTTGAAACCATCCTTGAGGATTAATTGGTTTAGGGGACTAAAAGTTTGGCTGGTGACTTAGCTTCAGGAAGCTAAATACAACTAAGATAAATACCCTAAATACAATTAAATGGTACAGTGGGTAGAGCACCAGGCTTGGAGTCCGGAAGATCTGAGTTCAACTCCAGCCTCAGACACTGAATAGCTGTGTGACTCTGGACAACTCACTTAACCCCTATTTGCCTCAGTTCTTCATCTGTAAAATGGGGACACACTAGAGAAGAAAATGGCAAAATATTCCAGTATCTTTGCCAAGAAAACTCCATGGACAAAAGTCCACAGGGTCACATTGAGTCAGATGCTACTGAACTACTGAACACCATAAAAATAAAAGTTAGAGCCTAGGTAGTCATCTGTCTCCTCCTTCAAGCTTCTGACCAGCCAACCAGCATGACCAGAACTAGCAGCAATACTCAGCTAAATCAATACTGTATCCTCTCTGAATATCCTTTTGCCATCATGGTTAAATAAACCTCCTTTGATTAACCATCAGATGTTGTCCAAGTGTCTTATTTGGTTCCAATCTTGAATCTGAAATACCAGACTGGCCTGGTCTGCTTATTACATTCATCTATCAAAAAACCGTGAATTTGAACAAGTTAATAAACTTCTTGGTGCCTCTTAGATCCCTTCATCAGTATCATAAAAATAAAATTCATAAAAATAGTACCATCCTCAGTGCCCAGAGTAAAGTCTGGAGGAAAAGGAGTGACAATAATGGATAATACAGGCATAGTTTCCCATGACTTCAGCTACTTACAAAATGACAGTCTGAGCAATGAGGTGGCAACAAGCCTACTTTAGGCTACACATAATCATCTAGCATATTTGGGGGCCCCAAAATGAAATATTATAGCATTTGAGGGAACACGTTAGGCAGAACCAAATTTTAAAAATATAATCACGAAAACAAAAAATAGAAGAGAAAAATATCTGTGCTGAAGTGAAAGAGAAAGAAATTGAATATGCTAAAGGATAAAAGAAAAGACATTGCTGCATTGTTGGAAGAAATGGAAAATGGAAGATATTCATAGGAGTATCATGTCTAAGAGAAACAACTTGGCTCCCTGAAAGAAATGGCAGAGGGCAATTTAGGTGTGCTAGGCACCACACTGCAGGGAGGAAATTGAATCAGGAGAGACTTTAGAGGAGAAAAATGAAAAGATAAAAGGTTTGCATTTCAAAGCTTTGTTATTTTCCCAGCATTTCCCTGAGATAGAGACTGGAGAGAAAGCAAAGAGGACGCAAATCATTCCAGTGACGATCGAACGGGTGTCCAGGGTCAGTTAGAAATGCCTTTAGAAGTTTTCTGATCCATTTCCCAGCTCTATACTAAGCTACACATGTTTTTTCCCCAAACACTATACATAAGAATATTTGACAGGTTAAAGACTTGGGTTTCATTCCCACCCCACCCTCTACTTACTGTGTGATTTCAGACAAGTCACTAAATCTTAATTTCATCCATAAAATAGAGATAATGCCTGCACTATCTATCTTGTAATATTATCATGGGAAACAAATGAGATAAGGCCAGCAAAAGTGCTTTGAAAGATGCAAAATTGTATTACACATTTGAGGTATGACTATAAAGGAACCAGCCTACTTTTCTCTTAGTTTTGTTGTTGTTGTTGTTGTTTTGGTGAGGCAATTGGGGTTAAGTGACTTGCCTAGGGTCACACAGCTAGCAAGTGTTAAATGTCTGAGGCCAGATTTGAACTCAGGTCCTCCTGAATCCAGGGCCAGTGCTCTATCCACTGTGCCACCTAGGTGCCCCCAGCCTACTTTTAAAATCAATATTTTAGAACTCATACATCTAAAGGAATGTTGTCTTTCAAAGTAGTCACTATGAAAGTCTATATACATATTTTAAATTATTCTATCAGTCAAAAGATTTTTAAAATTCCTCTTTGGAAACAGTATTCTGATCCTGTTTTTAAACTCCCTCCTTCAAACATACACACACACACACACACACACACACACACACACACACACACATGCACACACATGCACACATGCACACACAAGCACATGTGCATGCCCAGATATACACATAAAATCAGTTCCATTTCCTATCAGCAGATCTTCCTATCTTGACTAAAAATTTTGTCATTGGGTTTTATTTTTCCAAAAATTAAAATCCCTTCAAAAAGGATAAAAGTTTTCATTTAAATATCCTAAGATGCTAGCTAAAGACAATTCCAGTTTAAAGACAAAGCTGTTGGTGAATTCACTATTTGACAAAAACTATTAGGGGAAAATGTAAAGCTGTCTGGAGGGAGTTAAGTATAGGCCAACATTTCATACCATATACCAAGATAAGGGCCAAATGGATATGTATTTAGATATAAAATGTGACATCACGAAGAAATTACAGGAACAAGTCTTTCACAGCCATGGATAAGGAAAAAGTTCATTGCCAAGCAAGGGATAGAGAAGATCATAGAAGCTAAAATGAACAATTATAATTATTATAAAATTTAAAAGTTTTTGCACATATGAAACTAATGAGGTTAAAATAGAAGGGAACCTGGTATATGGGAAGAATATTCGTAGGAAGTTCATTTATCTCCAAGATAAAGCTTCAATTTAAAACTAAGACTTTGGAGATGTCCTGCCTAAAGAACTGATTCAAATTTATAAGACAAAGAATCATTCACCTATAAATAATGGTCAAAGGGTATAATCAGGCAGTTTTCAAAAGGAAAAATCCAAGCTATCAACAGTCACATGAAAAAATGCTCCAAATCACTGAGAAATGCAAACACCTCTGAGGTTCTCACACTCGTTAGATAGTAAAAATGACAAGAAAGGAAAATAATAATCACTAAAGGGGTTGTGGGGAAAGCAGGCACATTGATGAACTGTTGGGGGAGCTGTGAATTTGTCCAGCCTTCCTGAAAATTTGGAACTATGCCCCCAAAGTCCCCAAACTGTGTATACTTGAACTCAGTGATAATATTACAAGGCCTAAATCTCAAAGAAATTAAAGAAAGAGGGAAAGGACTTGTACAGAAAAATATTTATAGCAGTTCTTTTTTCTGTTGCAAAGAACTGGACAGCTAAGGGAGTGACAATGAATTGGGAAATAACTGGACAAAATGATAGTATATGAATGAGATGGAATATTATTGTGCTGTAAGAATTCAGAATAGGGCTAGCCTTAACTGTTGGTGGAGTATGGATCTAAAGGTGGTGATTTGAGGAATACCAAGAAACACCCCCTCCCCCGCTACCCTCCCAAAAAATCTCTGTTATCAATCTACACAATAAATGAACCTCCACTGTTAGAGATTTGTTCCTCTAGGTTAAGGCACTGTCTTCCCCTGAATTCTTTTAAAAATGGAACTAAGAGGGAAAATATTATTATTGCCTTTTTAATCTCAGGTCTTAGTACAATGCCTGGCATGTAGAAGGCAATTTAATAGGTATTTGTTAGTTGACTATTGCTTCCATCTGGCAAATGAGAACGCTGATGCTCTGAACAATTAAGTAACTTGCTAACAATTATATAGCTTTTGTTGAATTGATTCAATCATGTCCAACTCTTTATGACCCCATTTAAAGTTTTCTTGGCAAAGATACTGGAGTGCTTTGCCATTTCCTTCTCCAGATCATTTGACAGATGAGGAAACTGAGGCAAACAGGGTTAACTGACTGGTGTTTGAGTCCAGATTCGAATTCAGGAAGATGAGTCTTCCTGACTCCAGACTTGGCACTCTCTCCAATGTGCTACTTAGCTGCAGTTATACAGCTAGTGAGTATCTTAAGTGGGAGCCAGTTTGGTAGGAAGGAAGAACCCTAACTTTAGAGTCAGAGGAGGTGAATCCCACCTCTGAAGGTATTGTCTGTATGACTTTGCTAAGTTGCTTCAGTTCCATGTGCCTGTTTCTTTATTAGCAAAAGGAGGGGGAGGTTAGAGTTGGTGACCTCCAACTCTAGATTTGTGACTATGCAGCATGCACTGGGAACCCCAGACCTACTCTGGGCTGCTATCCCAGAGCATTTGCCTCTGAGATGGAGAGTTCCAATTCTGTACAGACAGACCTCATTTTATTGTTCTTCACAGTTATTGAGGGATTTTGGTGGGGAGGAGGATGTTTAGTTTTGTTTTGTTACAAATTGAAGATTTGGGGCGACCCTGAATGGAGCAAATCGATCAGTGCCATTTTAAAAAATAATAAACATTTTTATTTATAGTTTTGGGTTCCAATTTTTATCCCTCTTTCCCTTCCTCCCCTTTTTCCTCCCTGAGGTGGCAAACAATCAATCGGCTCCATTTTCCAAAAGCATGTGCTTACATCGTGTCTCTGTCATTATTTGGTAATTTTCCCAATATTTCAAACTTTTTCATTATTATGATATCTGTTATGGTGATCTGTGACCTGTGATCTTTGAAGTTAATATTGTAATTGTTTTCAGTACCACAAACCAGACCCATATAAGATGTTGTGTATGTTCTGACTACTCCACCCACCAGCTGTTCCCCCATCTTTCTCCCCCTCCTTTGGTCTCCCTATTCCCTGAGACACAACAATATTGCAGAATATTACATAAATTTAATTGACAAAGCAGCAGCAGGGTTTGAGAGGACTGACTCCAATTTTGAGAGAAATTCTTCTGTGGGTAAAATGTTATCAAACAGCACCGCCTGCAACAGAGAAATCTTTCATGAAAAGAAGAGTCAAACCATGTGCCAAACTTCATTGTTGCCTTATTTTAAGAAATTGCCACAGCCATCCTAACTTTCAGCAACCACCACCCTGATCAATCAGCAGCCGTCAATATTGAGGCAAGACACTCCACCAGAAAAAGACCACGATTCACTAAATGCTAAGATGATGGCTAGCATCTTTTTTTTTTTTTAGCAATAAAGTATTTTTAATTAAGGTATGTACATTGATTTTTCCAGACATAATGCTATTGCAGACTTAATAGACTACAGTATAGTGTAAACAGAACTTTTATATGCATTGAGAAACCAAAAAATTTGTGTGACTCACTTTATTGCAATATTCACTTTATTGCAGTGGTCTGGAACCGAATATCTCCAAGGTATGCCTGCATAAAGAGCTAGGTGGTACAGTGGATGGAATGCCGTCCTGGAGTCAGGAAGACTCATTTTCCCAAGTTCAAATCGGCCTCAGACACTTATTAGCTGTGTGACCCTGGGCAGGTCACTTAACTCTGAATGCCTCAGTTTCCTCATCTGTACAATGAGGTGGAGAAGGAAATAGCAAATCATTGCAGTATCTTTGCCAAGAAAACCCCAGATGGGGTAATGAAGAGTCAAACATGACTGAAAACTACTGAACAACAAACAACAAAAACTATGAGCCCAGTGTTGTGCTAAACTCTGGAGATACAAAGAAAAATAAATTCATTTTCTACCTTCAAGAAGCTGAAATTCCATCTGTTTTAGTGCACTTGACCCATCTAGTTAGTTCTTCTGCTGACATATATTTATGTATAGACTTGAACATGAGTGTGTGTTTTTGTGTGTGTGTGTGCATTGTGTGCATGTGCGTGTGTATGTGTGTGTGCATGCATGTGTAGTATATGTTGGCAAAAAATGTGGACTATTTCACACATTTATCTGTAATTCTTCAATGAAGATATGTTCATCTTTGTACTGTTCTCATTTTAATATACTGTCACTGAGGGAGTTTGTGGGAAAGGTATTCTCCAGACCCTATCAGTAATAAATTCTCTTATTTAGCCTCTCCAATTTAAATATCCCCTACCTTAAGTCAGGATGTCAAGCTCACCTCTGGATGACATTCTCCATGTGTCCAACTCTTCGTGACCCCATTTGGGGTTTTCTTGGCAAAGATACTGAAGTGCTTTGCCATTTCCTTCTCCAGTGAATTAAAGCAAACAGAAGTTAAGTGACTTGCCCTGGGTGACACAGCTGGTAAGTTTCTGGGGCCAGATTTGAATTCAGGGAGATGAGTCTTCCTGACTCCAGGCCCAGTGTTATATTCCCTGCTTCGCCTAACTGCCCTTCCCCTACTCTCTATTCCATAAGTACACTCTTTGTCTTCCCATCTCCGGACCTTTGCTATGTGTGAGATGTTCTTTCTCTCCTTTACCTGACAAATTTTTATCTAGCCTGTACAGCTCAACTCAAATACCACTTCCTCCATGAAGACATTCCTTGATATTATTCTTTGTTGACAATATCCTTCAGATCTTACAGAGCATTCTATTTTCACCTCTCTAATAAACTTTTTTTAATCAACATTTTTATTTAGTTTTGAGTTTCAAATTCTATCCTTCCCTCTTATCCTCCCCCTGCGCCAGGTACTAAACAATCAGATATAGGTTATACATGTACAATTATGTAAAACGTTTCTATATTTACCATTTTGCATAAGAAGACTCGGATGAAAGAAAAAAAGAAAGAAAATAAAAAACAGCATGTTTCAGTCAGTATTCAATCAATATGTTTTCTTTGAAGGTAGATAGTATGCTTCATCATTAGTCCTTCAGGATTGTCTTGGATCATTGAATTCCTGAGAATAGCTAAGTCATTCATAGTTCTTCATCAAACAATGTTGTTGTTACTGTGTACAGTGTTCTCCTGGTTCTGTTCACTTCACTATACATCAGTTCCTATAAGTCTTTCCAGGATTTTCTGAAATCATGCTGCTTGTCATTTCTTATAACACAATAGTATTCCATTACAATAATATACCACAGCTTAATTAGCCATTCCCCAATTGATGGACATTCCTTTGATTTCCAATTTTTAGCCACCACAAAAAGAACTGTTATAAATATTTTTGTAAAAATAGGTCTTTTTTCTCTTTTTTTGGATGTCTTTGGGATATAAACCTAGCACTGGTATTGCTGGATCAAAGAGTATATATGCATAACTTTATAGCCCTTTGGGCATAGTTCCAAACTGCTCTCCAGAATGGTTGGATCAGTTCACAACTTTACCACCAGTGGATTAGTGTGCCAGTTTTCCCACATCCTCTCCAACATGCAACATTTTCCTTTTTTGTCATATTAGTCACTCTGATATTTGTGAGGTGATACCTCAGAGTTATTTTAATTTGTATTTCTCTGACCAATAGTGATTTAGAGCATTTTTATGTGACTATAGATAGCTTTGATTTCTTTGTCTGAAAACTGTCTATTCATATCCTTTGACCATTTCTCATTTGGTGAATGACCTTTATTCTTATAAATTTGACTCAGATCTCTGTATATTTGAGAAATGAAGCCTTTATCAGAGATACTTGTTACAAAAATTCTTTCCCAGTTTTCTGCTTTCCTTATAATCTTCATTGCATTGGTTTTGCTTGTGCAAAAGCTTTTTAATTTTATATAATCATAATTTCTAATGAATTTCTAAGGCAATCATGCTTTATAATTTTATATTTCTGTTGTCTATTCCTCTCCTAAACTCCATGAAAATAAGGACGTATTTTATCTAAACTTTGTATCTTCAGAATCTAGCAGACTATCATGCACATCAGATTTTATCAGACACATACAAGATGATGGTAATGTCTTCGTCATAGTAATAGCTAACATTCATACAGAGCTTAAAAGTTTATGATGCTAGCCGCATATGAGCAACAAGAGATAATTTATTCAGTGGGAAAAATAGGATTGCTGATCAAGGCAAAGAGATTGAATGAGGTATGAGGTGACCTCTTTTATTTTGCAGAGTCATCTAATTTAAGAATTGCACCAATCAGGTGTTGCCTTTTCAATGAAAGGAATTATTGCTTCAAAGACTTCCAAAAGGGACAGTCATCTGATTATTATGATTCTGCCATCATCAGGGCATAGGCACTCATTATGATACAGATAGATGGCGGAGTTGGGAAGAGGCAGGGGGGATGGCAAAGTCCTGAATAGTTTCTTTGTGTCACCAGAATCAAATAAGTCATGCTAGGTAGCCGAATGGAGGTAGGTTGTGCACTGGTAGAGTGTTTGGCATGAAGTTAGGAAGACTAACCCTCCTGACTTCAAAACTGTCCTCAAATACTTACAAGCTATGTGACCTTGGGCAAGTCACTTAACCCTGTTTGGCTCAGTTTCCTCATCTGTAAAACATGAGCTAGAGGAAGGAAACAGCAAAACCACTCCAATATATTTGCCAAGAAAACCCCAAATGGGGTCACCAAGAATTGGACATGACTTTAATAATTGAACAACAACAGTATTCATAGTAGAAATGGAACCTGATTTTTTAAAAAATTAAGCTAACATAAGGAGTGGTAGAGAGGGGGATTCTAGTTCCCTAAGGTATATACCAGAAATCAATTAGTGATCAATGATTCCATGTTACTCCCAAACAAAAGCAAAGGCATATGGTTTAGACTAAGATATTGGGATCTGACTGATTGCAATAAAATCTGGCAGCAAGATCTAAGGAAAGGAGCATGATTGCTGCTCTGGGTGAACAGATAGACCATCCTCCAGTGAATAATCTCAATCTTTCTTACCAAAAGGTCATCACAAATCAATCCCATGGCCAAATGAGAAGTTCTTGGAGAACCACACCACCAGTCTTGTTGTACCACCTCATCCTGATTGCTGGGTCAACATGACAATTGAGTGAGTGGCTCTTTTGGTCTCTTTGGGCATGTCCCAGCTATGTGGGTGTAACAAATCAGAATCATCAGTGAGGAGTAGTCCAACAAAAATTATTTTAATCTTCTTTCCACAACAAAAGCTCAGGGGCCAAGTTCACAGACCTAGAGCAAATTATAGGAGTTTCTGTTATGGCACCTAGAGAGAAGCACCCAAGAAGGTGCTCATATGTCCAACGGTCATAGCTTCCTTTTGCCTTTCTTGGTCTCTTGATCTCTAAGTCAATGGCCTTTTCACAGATCTCATCCTTTCTGACCTATCTGAAGCATGTGACATGATCGACCATTCTGGGGTATTCTCCACCCCCTGGGTTTTAGGGGTTTTGTTCTAATCCTGGTTCTCTTCCTCCCTTTCTAGTTGACCTTTCTCAGTCTCCTTTGCTGGATCATCATCTGTGTCCTTTCCCCTAACTGTGGATTTCCTTTAAGACTCCCTTATTGAACGATGTTCTCTTCTCTGTCTACACCCTCTCTTGGTGATTTCATCAGCTCCCAAGAATTCCATTACCCCCATCTCTGTCTCCCATGCCTGGAAAGCTCTCCTTCCTCATCTCTGCCTCCTGGCTTTCTTCAAGTCCTAGCTCCTTTCTATGGGAAACCTTTTCCAATCCTTCTTAATTCTAGTATCTTCCCTCTGTTGATTATTTCCTATTTTTCTGCATATTACTTGTTGGGACATATTTGTGTGTTGTCTCCACCATTAATAAATTGTGAATTCCTTGAGAGCAGAGACTGTCATTTGCCTTTCTTTTGTATTCCCAGTACTTAGCACAGTGCCTGGCACATAGTAGGTACTTAGTATGTGTTTATTTATTGACTTTATGCAGATGGCTCCCAGATCTATTTCTTCATCCCTAATCTTCTTACTAAACTTCAGCACTATGTCACCAACTACCTATTGGACATCTCCAATTGGATACCTTATTAGTATCTTAAACTCAACATGTCTAAAACAGAATTTATCATTGACTCTCCCCAAACCCAATCCTTATTCTTTATCTTCCCTATTTCTGTGGAAGGCACCACCATCCTTCCAGTCCCACGGACTCATAACTTTAGAATCGTCCTTCTCTCACCCTCAGTCCCCCCCCCACACACTTTTTGCGGGGCAATGAGGGTTAGGTGATTTGCCCAGAGTCACACAGCTAGTAAATGTCAAGTGTCTGAGGCCAGATTTGAACTCAGGTCCTCCTGAATCCAATGCCGGTGCTCTATCCACTGTGCCACCTAGCTGCCCCCCAGTCCCCCTTTTCAATCAGTTGCCAAGTCTTGTCAATTCTGCTTCCACAACCCCTCTTCCATTCATCCCTTTCTTGTTCCTCACACAGCTGTGAACCTAGTTCACACAGACAGATTGAGGTAAAGAGATCAGGCTCTCTTTACCTCTCATTTGGATTATTGTGGTAGTCTCCTAATTGATGTCCCTGAATATAGTTTCTTCTTTCTCCACTTCATCTTCCACACTGCTATCAAATTGATAGTCCTAAAGTACAAGCCCAGTCATGCCACTACCCTGCTCAAGAGCCTACAGTGGTTTCCTATTGCTAGTAGGATAAAATACTAGCTCCTCTTTGGGGCATTTAAAATTCTTCACCATTGGTTCCTAACTATCCTTCCAGAGTGATCTCACATTACTCTTCTTTATATACTCTCCAACCAAACTGGTCCATTTGCTATTTCATCTCCATCTCTAGCACAGGTTATTCACCAAACCTGGAATGCACTCCCTCTTAACTTTCACCTGGGATTTTGAAATCCCAGGCTTCCTTAAGTGCTCAGTTAAATGCTATCTTTACATGAGTTCTCTCCTGGAAGAAAACCAGGATGGTGAAGGGCCCTGAGGTCATGACATATGAAGATCAATTGAAGGAACTGTGCATGTCTAGCAAGGGGAAGAGAAAACTCAAGGGAAGACACAATAGCTGGCTTCAAGTATTGGAAAGCTATCTGTGGAGAAGGAATTAGACTTTCTTTGACTGTCCCACCCCAAGCCAAGATCAGAACCAGGAACAATGAGTGAAAGTTGAAAAGAAGTAAATTGAAGTTTGATGTCCTGAAAAACTTCCTAACAATCAGTGTTGTCCCAAGGTGGAAAGTGCTTTACGCATCTTACTTGTTTGCCTTGAGGAGTGGTAGGTTTCTCTGCTTGGAGGTCTGCACCTGTTCAGTCCACTATAGTTGGACTTCACATGTGTATTAGACTAGATTTTCACTGAAATCCCTTCCAACTCTTGAATTTTGTGATTCTGACCCCCCCCAACCCCCTCGTTAGGGTCTTCTCCCTTCAAATTCATTCAATATTTACTTTTCATATATTTTGTTTTGATTCATTTGTAAAATGAGCCAGAGAAGGAAATGACAAATCATTCTAGTATCTTTACCAAGAAAACCCCAAATGGGGTCGGGAACAGTCAGATATGACTGAAACAACTAAACAACAACAACAAAAATTGTGTAGACATTGTTTTTCTTCAGTAGAATGTTAGGTGTTTGAAGGCAGGAATTTTTGTCTTTGTGTCAGCGGCACCTAAGAAAATGCCTGGTCCATACTAGGTACTTAATTAGTTCTTGGTTATTCACTACAAATAAATCTGGATCTAGGGCCTAAATGTTTAGAATAGATAGAGAAATAGTGTTGTATACTAGCAGGACATCTGGACCTGAAGCCAAGGGAGACTTGGACCACATTTTTCCTATAATAGTTACTAGCTCTTTGCCCTTGGGCAAATTAATTATTTAGCTTCTTAGAGTCTTAGTTTGCTCATCTGTAAAATGAGAATAATGGCACCTACCTCACACAGTTGCTGGAGGAATCAAATAAAATAAGAAAAGCCATTTGTAAGATAAATATTAGCAATTATTAAAGGCTTCCCTCCAATGGATTTCACACTATCCTTATTTTCCCATTAAAAATACTTATTCACCAGGAAATTATCCTGAATTATATGACAGTGAATTTTTTTTAAATCTTTGGTGGGGCCTGGGACATAAACTAGGGAAAAGTCAAACTAGCTGATGAACATCCCACAACAAGTCTATCAGTGATTTAATTCCTGGGCTATAGGAGAGATACTTCAGTTTGGCACCCACTACTATGGGAAGTGGACTTCTTGCAGGTGATTTGTCCTAGTCTCAGACACAATCTGTATAATCATCAGCAATTCATCTTGCAGGAATAAATACTTTGTTCAGGCCCAGTATCAGCCTGCCCCCATTGTGATACAGAGTAACCCAAGCAGGCAACCAGTTCCATTTGCTACAAGACTGCAGTTATGCTACCTGCACAAAGGTAGCCTGGGATTCCTGAGCATTGGCTGCCAAGGAAAATTTCAGTTTCTCCAAGAAACTGTCTAATCAATGGATTATCTGGGTACCACCTTGCTGCTGCTGCCATTGTGCATTTGAAGAGAGCCATTTCTCTCCTGAAGATAATAAATATTTCCAGGGCTAATGATTTCTTTCTTTATTATTATTATTTTTTTTTTGGTGAGGCAATTGGGGTTAAGTGACTTGCCCAGGGTCACACAGCTAGTAAGTGTCTGAGGCTGGATTTTAATTGTAGTCTTCCTGACTCCAGACCCAGTGCTCTATCACTGTTCTACCAACTGTCTCGAAACTAGACTTCTATTTGTACAATTTCCTGTCTTTGTGACTTGACTTACATTATCCCTATACCTAGAATGTTCTTCTTCATCTTGGTCATTTGCTGAATTCCTACCTAAATCATTAAAGTCCGGTTCAAATGCCACCTTCCACATGAATCCTCCCCTATCTCTCTCTAGTATCAATAATGATCTTCCCTTTTAAACTAGTCAGAGGCTTTTGAACCTCTCTGATATGCTTATTATATATTATGGTTATCTAAATTTGTGTTTTAATTTACTAGACAGTAAGCTCAATGAGGGCAGGAACCATGTCTTTTAGTTATTTCTATTTTGTATCCAACCTGGGATTTTATTGTTAGTTGGATGATACAGTAAAACAACGCTCCTTAACAATGCAGATCAGTACCTGCTCTGTCTTAGAGAATTGCCTAGGGCATTAAGAAATTGTAACTTTTCCAGGGTCACAGAGCCAGTATATGTCAGAGGCAGGATGTGAACCCAAGTATTTCTAACTCCGAAGTCAGCTCTCTATCTTCTATGTCACACTGGCTTTCTCTCTCTCTCTCTTTTTTTAAACTTTACTTATAACAAACAAAAATGGATATGCTGAATCAAAGTGAATTATCTACTCTTTATATCATCTCCAGCCCCCTGCACACAATAAGTACTTAATAAATGTAGTTATGGTGTTTTTTCATCTGAATACTGAGTATCAGTTGAAACTCTTAGGCATCAGCCAGTGTCTTTAGATGTCTAAGAGGTTTGTCCATTTGGCCAACAGAACATCCATGAACATGTTGAAGAAGAGCTTAAATTGAATCTGGGTCTAAGTGCAAAGTTAAAAGTTACAGATAGGTAGAAATCCAGAGTAGGAGCAAAAGGAAGGCTTTGCTGAGTTCCTCAGCCTTCATTCCACTCCTCACTGGCTGATCCACTCTTTCAAGATGCCCAGAGCAGCACAGGCCACACCTCATCCCTTGATGGTTGAACAGGTAACAGTAGACAACATTCCAAAAATGGGAACAGCCTTATTAATTTGGTGACTAAAAGCATGGGGACAAGAAAGTGTATGACTAGTCAGCAGTCCAGTTTGGCTGGTGTATAGAATGAATGAAAGGAAATAGGAATAGGAACAGGTCAGATAGATCAAGAAGTGTCGTAAATGTTGTCTTAAGGAGTTTGCTTTTATTCTGTAGGCAGTTGTTGAAGTTGTCTTTAAGCAGAGGAATGACATAGAATTCCCCGAATCTCAGATTGGAAAGACCCCTTAGCCTAACCTGTTACCTGAATGACAATCCCTTCTACAAGAGCACTGACAAGTGGGCCTCTGCCCACTTCCAATAATAAAGAAAGACTATTTGTTAAAGCTATATATTTCCCTTTGGACATTTCTAATTGTTAAAAAAAATTTCCTTGCATTAAATTGTGCTTTAGGATTTAGAACTGAAAGGGACCTTAAAGGTCATCTAATCCAACTTTATCACTTCACAGATGATGAAAAAAAAGGCTAAATGTTTAAGTGACTTGCCCAGGGTCACACAGAGCAGACAGAAGTAGGACACAAATCCAAATTATTTTATGCTAAATCCAGCATTCTTTCCACAATGAAACATTTGCTGCTGTCTAAATACTTGCATAAGATTTCTTCTCACCTTTTTTCACTTGCTTGACAATTTCTACCAGTATCCAAGCAAAGGGAACAACAACACATAAGCAGTCAGGATTTCACCCTAGAGTAATCTGCTCTAAGATGTCATCTCCAAAAATGAATTACCTCTAAAAATTGGGATGGTTCGGAGCTAGCTACGAGCAAAACGTGCCTGCCCTATGGATGTCACAATTGATTTCTGAACTTATTTCAGCAGTGACGCATTGAACATTAAATAGCAAGCCCAGTTGATTCATAATGTTGATTCATCAACAACAGTTCATTATTTTCATCACAACCCAGTTTCCCTAAATTGATTGTATAATTAAACATGAATGACAACACAGTTGCCAGACAATAATACCAATTGAGTTGAAGTGGGGTAATGCAAACACTGTAGTCAAAAGAAATCTCACGTTAGCATGGACCACAGAATGAACCACATTCACCTCAAGGAAGATTTTCATCTAGTTCTCTTCCATGGAAAAGAGAATGTCCAAAGTCAATCTTCACTCTTAAGGAATTCTCACAAAATCCTATGTCTGACAGATATCCTAATTTCCCATCCTGTTCTCAATTGAACTCCTTGTAAAAACTGTCTCCATTTGGTGGCCCTACTTCCTCTTCCTTTCTTCTAAACCATCTGCAATATGACTTCTGACCTCATAATTCATCTGATACAGCTCTCTCCAAAGTTACTAATACCCTCTTAATTGCCAAATCTAATGGCCTTTTCCTTATCCTTCTTCACCTGACTGCCATATTTAATGCTATGGATGACCACCTTCACCTTCTGGACATTCTCTCATCTCTGGGTTTGTGTGGCCTTGCTTTCTTAGTGTTCTTACCTATCTGACCACCCCTTCAGTCTCTTTTGCTAGATTTTCATCCATGTTGTGCCCACTACTTGTGCGTGTCTCACAAAGTTCTGTTATAGGCCCTCTTCTCTCTTCTCTCATTTGGTGATCTCATCAGCTCTCATGGTTTTAATTAGTATCAATTATCATATACTTACTTCACTCCCCAACCATTTCCTTACAAGTAGCCATGATACAGAAAATAAGCTCCCAAGAACTTCACCCTTTCACCCCTAGAACTCTTTCATTGTGTTCTCCTTCATGCCTTCTTTGAAAGCATTTGAATGTTGGCTTTATTCTTTACTACCAGTGTTACCTCCAGTATATTCAAGCTTCCTTCGGTTCATCCTCTAAGAGAATGAGGTTGACCTAGCTAAACTTTAAGGTCCAGCTCTAAAGTCTATGATATCTTGTCTAGTTTTCCTATATTCTTACGTCCTAAGCAATGAGTAGACATTTACCAATCATATTTTCGTGGTAGGAAATGTGAGGCATCTAGAAGTTTAGCTACATAATTAGTATATATACATCCATGTTATGTGACACAGTCATTTGCTGGCTAAAGAATCTGTCACTCTTCCTCATGGCCTATAAAAAAATTGATCCAACTCTTAAGACTCTTAGCTCTCTTGAGTTCATTTTTTTCTTGTGCCCTCTTAGGATGTCATTTATCTTTCCCCTTACCCCTTACCCATCACCATCACCAGAAGAAGCAATGATAATGGAAGACACACAACCTGGGAGGGGAGTCCAAGGACTCTGCTCTTAATCTCCAACCCTGTTCCTAATCCTAATCCCTAATCTCGATTTAAAATTCCTTAAGTCTCACCATCTAGCCCTCTAGCAGAAAAGAAACTTCCTAGAAAACAATAGTGTAGAGAATTGCCTTGTGAGTAACTTCAAATTTAAATGTACTCGAGTTCAGGAGTTCAGGCACTGGACCTTTTAGAGAAACAAGATTTCCTGACACATCCTGCCTCTTGGACAAAGAAAAGACAGTCCATGTGATTCTTCTACAGCCTTCTACTTCAAGAGCAAAGCCAATGAGTTACTAGGACAGTGTAGACCCTTTGAAGAGCTCTGCTTAAAGTATGTTTACCTTTTAGGGGCAGTATAAACTACTAGTCTTGGGGAGACTGTGTAGAACTGTGGGAAAGAGGATCTTAGCTGAAGGGACAGAAGATTGCCCTGGTAGCAACCTCCAGTTTCATTTTGTTTTTTAAAATAACTGAATCTAGTTTGATTCATGATGAAAATCCATGGTATCCATTTAGAATGAGAGCATACAAGAAAAATAATAATCCATTTAGAATAAGAGAATACAGTACAATACACTTAGGAATGATCCCCTTCAGGTTGCAGTATTGGAGACAGTCTTAAATTTATGGACATTGACTCCTTCCATCTTCATTCAGTAGGAGACCTTCATCTTCTCCCAAGGTAACCTATATTATTCTGGGCGGCCTGTTCTATAGGAGAGATTGTGAGAGCCCAGTGCTCCTGGGCTTGGGAATAAGCCACACCAAGTGCAATATGGTCCTCCTCACAAAAAAACCTTGAGTGTCTTCTGGTGAATAAGACATTGACACTATCCTTCAGGAATCTGGAAGGAGAGGCACCTGAGCTGCTTGCCAAAGTCATCCAGCTTTTCAAGGCATACATTGATTTCAGGGAAGTTTCTGATCTGGGAGACATGCCTGCATTCAGGGTAAGAAAAAGAACTCATTTCAACCCTCCCAGCTTTTGGAGAAACATGCTTAATAAAAGCTTTGCCCACAGTAGATGATGACTGACTTTTAGAAGTAACTCAAACAGATGCCACAGATGGGGAGCTCCCATCTGGAGGAGGATTGATGGCCTCAGAGAGGCTCAGTGACTTGCCGAGGGTTACACAGCGAGTCTGAGATTGGATGTGGACTCAGTTCTTCCTGACTCTGGATTCAGGACTCTACTCACTGCACCACCTGGCTCTACCTGACCAGTGAAGTATTCAGCCTCTTCTTGAAGCTCTCTAGTAACAGGATTTACACTACCTACGCACAATTTGGTCCATTCCATTTTTAATAGCCCTAATTAGTAAGACATTCTTGCTTATATTTACTCTTCCTGTAATTTACACCTACTCATCCTAATTCTGCTTTCTAGGGCCAGGAAGGGCCAGTGTAGACCTTCTTGCCCATGAGAATCCTTCAGATATTTGAAACCAGTCGCAACATTCCCTTACCTCCAGCCCAGCCACCCACCCAAATCTTCTCCAGGCTAAACACCCTTAGTTCTTTCAACCTATTTTTTTTTTCCTGCATTAGTCATGTTATACGAGAAGGATCAGAGCACAAAGGAAAAACCTCAAATCAGAAAACCAACAGCACCAAAAACAAAAGAAATAGTATGGTCCGATCACCATCCATATTCCACAGTTCCTTTTTTTTCTGGATTTGGAGAGCCTTTTCCATCATGAGTCTTTTGGAACTTTCTTGTTCCACTGGATTGGTGAGAAGAATCTAGTCTATCACAGTTGATCAACACATAATGTTGATGATACTGTGTATAATGTTCTTCTGGTTCTGCTCATCTCACTCATCATCAGTTCATGCAAGTCCTTCCAGGTTTCTCTGAACTCCACCTGCTCATCGTTTCTTAGAGCACAATAGAATTCCATTACATTTATATACCACAACTTATTCAGGCATTCCCCAATTGATGGACATCCCCTCAATTTCCCATTCCTTGCCACCACAAAAAGAGCAGCTATAAATATTTTTGTACATGTGGGTCCTTTTCCCTTTTTATGATCTCTTTGGGAAAAAGACCCAAGAGTGGTATTGCTGGGTCAAAGGGTATGCACAGCTTTATAGCCCTTTGGGCATAATTCCAAATTGCTCTCCAGAATGGTTGGATCAGTTCACAGCTCCACCAACAATGCATTAGTGTTCCAATTTTCCCACAGCTTCTCCAACATTTATTATTTTCTTTTTTTGTGATATTAGCCAATCTGATAGGTGTCAGGTGGTACCTTAGAGTTGTTTGAATTTGTAGCTCTCTAATCAATAGTTATTTTGAGCATTTTTTCATATGGCAATAGATAGCTTTGATTTCTTCATCAAAAAACTGCCTGTTCATATCCTTTTATCATTTCTCAATTGGGGAATGACTTGGATTCATATAAATTTGATTTAGTTCCCTATATATTTTAGAAATGAGGCCTTTATCAGAGGTACTGGCCATAAAAATTGTTTCCCAGCTTTCTGCATCCCTTCTAATTTTGGATGCATTGCTTCTGTTTGTACAAAACCTTTTTAATTTAATGTAATCAAAATCATCCATTTTCCATTTCATAATATTCTCTATCTCTTGTTTGGTCATAAACTGCTCTCCTTTCCAAAGATCTGAAAGTAGACTATTCCTTTTTCTCCTAATTTACCTATGGTATCACCTCTTATGTCTAAATCATGTATCCATTTTGACCTTATTTTAGTATAAGGTGTCAGATGTTAGTCTATGCCTAATTTCTGCCATACTATCTTCCAGTTTTCCCAGCAATTTTTGTCAAATACTGAATTCCTATTCCAGAAGCTGGGGTCTTTGGATTTATCAAACAGTACATTACTAATGTCATTTACTACTGTGTCTCCTGTGCCTAGCCTATTTAATTGGTCCTCCACTCTATTTCTTAGCCAGTACCAGATAGTTTTGATGACTGCCACTTTATAGTAAACTCCAGATTTGGTACAGCTAACCCACCTTCCTGTGCATTTTTTTCATTATTTCCCTTGATATTCTTGACTTTTTGTTTTTCCAGATGAATTTTGTTATTATTTTTTCTAGCTCTATAAAATAATTTTTAGGTAGTCTGATTGGTATGGCACTGAATAAGTACATTAATTTAGGTAGAATTGTCATTTTTATTATATTAGCTTGACCTATCCATGAGCAATTGATATCTTTTCAATTTTTTAGATCTGATTTGATTTGTGTGAAAAGTGTTTGGTAACTGTGTTCATAGAGTTCCTGGGTTTGTCTTGGCAAGTAGACTCCCAAGTATTTTATATTATCTACCATTACTTTAAGTGGAATTTCATTTTCTATCTCTTGCTGCTGGACTTTGTTGGTCATATATAGAAATACTGATGATTTATGTGGATTTATTTTATATCCTGCTATTTTGCTAAAGTTGATAATTGTTTCAAGTAATTTTTGAGTTGATTCTCTAGGATTCTCTATGTATACCATCATATCATCTGCAAAGAATGATAGTTTTGTTTCCTCCTTGCTTATTCTAATTCCTTTAATTCCTTTTTCTTCTCTGATTGCTAAAGCTAACATTTCTAGTACAATATTAAATAATAGGGGTGATAATGGACATCCCTGTTTCACCCCTGAACTTATTGGGAAGGTCTCTAACTTATCTCCATTACATATAATGCTTGCTGATGGCTTTAGGTAGATACTGCTTATTATTTTAAGGAAAGCTCCACCTATTCCTAAGCTCTCTAGTGTTTTTATTAGGAATGGGTGCTGTATTTTGTCAAAAGCTTTCTCTGCATCTATTGAGATAATGATATGATTTTGGTTAGTTTTCTTACTGATGTGGTTGATTACGTTAATAGTTCTCCTAATGTTGAACCAGCCCTGCATTCCTGGTATAAATCCCACCTGGTCATAGTGTATTATCCTGGTGATCACTTGCTGTAATCTCCTTGCTAGTATCTTATTTAAGATTTTAGCATCAATATTCATTAGGGAAATTGGTCTATAATTTTCTTTCTCTGTTTTTGCTTTACCTGGTTTTGGTATTACCACCATATTTGTGTCATAAAACAAATTTGGTAGAACTCCTTCTTCACCTATTTTCCCAAATAATTTGTATAATATTGGAATTAATTGTTCTTTAAATGTTTGGTAAAATTCACCTGTAAACCCATCTGGCCCTGGGGATTTTTTCTTAGGGAGTTCATTAATGGCTTGTTCAATTTCTTTTTCTAATATGGGCTTATTTAAGGATTTTATTTCCTCTTCAGTTAACCTAGGCAGTTTGTATTTTTGTAAATATTTATCCATTTCATTTAGATTGTTAAATTTATTGGCATACAGTAGGGCAAAATAGTTCCTAATTATTGCGTTAATTTCTACTTCATTGGTGGTAAGATAAACCTTTTCATTTTTGATACTGGTAATTTGGTTTTCTTCTTTCTTTTTTTAATCAAATTAACCAATATTTTATCTATTTTATTGGTTTTTTCATAAAACCAGCTCTTAGTTTTATTGATTAATTCTATGGTTTTCTTGCTTTCAATTTTATTAATTTCTCCTTTAATTTTCAGGATTTCTAATTTAGTATCTAATTGGGGATTTCTAATTTGTTCTTTTTCTAGCTTTTTAAGTTGCATGCCCAATTCATTGATCTCCTCTTTCTATTTTTTATTCATATAAGCAGTTAGACCTATAAATTTTCCCCTAAGCACTGCTTTGGCTGCATCCCATAGATTTTGGTATGTTGTCTCATTATTGTCATTCACTTGGATAAAGTTATTGATTGTTTCTATGATTTGTTGTTTGACCCACTCATTTTTTAGAATGAAATTATTTAGTTTCCAGTTGATTTTCAGTTTACCTTTCCATAGCTCTTTATTACATGTAATTTTTATTGCATCATGATCTGAGAAGGATGCATTTACTATTTCTGCCTTTCTACATTTGACTATGATGTTTTTGTGCCCAAATATATGGTTAATTTTTGAAAATGTGCCATGTATTGCTGAGAAAAAGGTGTATTCCTTTCTATCCCCATTCAATTTTTTCCAGATATCTATCATGTCTAACTTTTCTAGTATTCTATTCACCTCTTTCACTTCTTTCTTATTTATTTTGTGTCTAGATTTATCTAATTCTGAGAGGGGAAGATTCAGATCCCCCACTAGTATAGTATTACTGTCTGTTTCCTCTTGTAACTCATTTAACTTTTCCTTTAAGAATTTGGATGCTATATATACCACTTGGTGCATACATGTTTAATATTGATATTAATTCATTATCTATAGTACTTTTTAGCAAGATGTAGTTTCCTTCCTTATCTCTTTTAATGAGATCTATTTTTGCCTTTGCTTTGTCTGAGATAAGGATTGCTACCCCTGCTTTTTGACTATAGCTGATGCATAATATATTCTGCTCCAGCCTTTTACCTTTACTCTGTGTGTATCTCTCTGCTTCAAATGTGTTTCTTGTAAACAGCATATTGTAGGATTCTGGTTTTTAATCCACTCTGCAATTCGCTTCCGTTTTATAGCAGAGTTCATCCCATTCACATTCACAGTTAAAATTATTAACTGTTTATTTCCCTCCATCTTCTTTTCCCCTTTGTACTCTTTTTTCCCCTTCTTTCCCCCTATTCCATTTGACCAGTGTTTTACTTCTGACCACTGCCTCCCTCAATGTGCCCTGCTTTTTATCAGCTGCCCTTCTTTTTCTTGCCCCCTTTTCCCCCACTTGTACCCTCCCTTCTATCAATATCACCCTTTTCCCCCTTCCCCTTTTGTTTCCTTAGAGAGTAAGATAAGTTTCTTTATACAAATGGGAGTGTATTTTATTCCCTCCCTGAACCAAGCCTGGTGAGACTAAGGTTGCAACAATGCCCATCCCTCCCTTCTTTCCCTCTGTCATAATGGGTTCTTTTTGTTCCTCTTCCTATGATATAATTAACCCCATTGCACCTCTCCCTTTCTCTCCTCCCCCTAGTCTTCTTTTATTCTGTCCCTTAAGTTTCTTTATATCATCACATCAAAGTTGATTTAATAACAATACCTTTACAGAGATATAGATCTCAAGAGTTAAAAGTATTATCCTCCCTTATATGGACTCAGGTAGTTTAACATCCTTGAACTACCCTTTTCTCCCCCTTTTTTACCTCTTTATATTTCTCTAGAGTCTTGTATTTAGAGATCAAATTTTCTGTTCATTTCTGGTCTTTTTCTCAGGAAGCCTTGGAAGTCCTCTAGTTCATTGAATGTCCATCTTTTCCTCTGAAAGAAAATGATCAGTTTTGCTGGGTAGTTGATCCTGGGTTGTAATCCAAGCTCCTTTGCCTTCCTGTATATCATATTCCAAGCCCTATGATCCTTTAATGTTGAAGCTGCCAGGTCCTAAGCAATCCTAACTGTGGCTCCATGGTATTTAAATGGTTTCTTCCTGGCTGCTTGGAGTATTTTCTCCTTCACCTGATGATTCTGGAGTTTGGCTACTATATTCCTTGAAGTGTTCCTTTTGGGGTCTCTTTCAGGAGGTGTTTGGTGGATTCTTTCAATGATGATTTTATCCTCTGATTCTACAATTTTAGGGCAGTTCTCCATAATAATTTCCTGGAATATGGTGTTTAGACTCTTTTCTTGATCATGGCTTTCAGGCAGTCCCATAATTCTCAGATTATCTCTCCTGGACCTATTTTCTAGATCAGTTGTTTTTCCAATGAGGCATTTCACATTTTCTTCTATTTTTTCAGTCTTTTGATTCTGCTCGTCAGATTCTTGTTGTCTCATGGAGTTATCAGCTTCCATCCGCTCAATTTTAATTTTTAAGGCCTTATTTTCCACAGTAATCTTTTTCACTTCTTTTTTCTGTTTGGCTAATTTTTTTCTCTCATTTGGCCAATTGTATTTTTTAAGGAATTGTTTTCCTCAGTCATTTTTTGTGCTTCTTTTTGCAGTTTTTCCATTTTTTCTTCTACCTCTCTTATTTGGTTTTTAAAAGCCTTTTTGAGCTCTTCAAAGAGGGCTTTTTGGTCTTGAGACAATATCATCTTCTCTCTTGAGTCTTCACTTGTGGGCGTTTTGACTAACTCATCTGTGTTTGAATTTTTGTCTTCCCTTTCACCATAGAAGTTGTCAATGATAAGGGTCCTTTTTTGTTTCTTGCTCATGTTGTAGGCTTTTTTTAAACTTATCAAGTTGAAGTCTGCTCCTGGGCCACAGGGTTCAAGGTTGCAAGCTTCTTACTGCTCTCAGCTGCCCCACTCTTGGCTGCCCCACTCTCAGCTGTGTCGAGTTGCAACAGTGTTGAGCTGCCCACTGAGCTGATCTTTGCTGAGGTGAGCTACCAGCTGAGAGGAGTGGTGCTGAGCCACACTAAGCTGAGCTTTGCTGAAGTGAGCTGCCAACTGGGATGCTGAGTTGCCCTCCCCTTTTACCCCAGGTGAGACAGACCTTTTCTGAAGTCTTCTAAATTATTTCATGTAGCAGGATTTTGTCTCTCTTTTTGTAGGTTCTGTAGTTCCAGAATCTATTTAGAGGCTTGATTTAATGTTGTTGTTGTTGTTTTTGTTTTTGTTTTTGTGGGGCAATGGGGGTTAAGTGACTTGCCCAGGGTCACACAGCCAGTAAGTATCAAGTGTCTGAGGCCGGATTTGAACTCAGGAACTCCTGAATCCAGGGCCGGTGCTTTATCCACTGCGCCACCTAGCCGCCCCCTAATGTTGTTTTTGAGGGAAATACAGGAAAGCTCAGGAAAGTTCCTAGCTTCTCTCTACCATCTTGGCTCCGCCCCCAGAACTCAACCTATTTTTTATGCTACATTTTCATATCCCATGTGTATTCTGTTAGATCTGACACAATTTCTCAGCATCCTTCTGAAAATGCCATAAACCAAACCCTGCACTCCTATACATGATCAGACCAGGACTGAGTGATATAGCATCAGTTCCTACATTCTGATTACTGTATTTCTATTCCTATAATCAAAGATCTCCTTAGTGTTAGAGATTTTTTTTTATCATAAAAGTATTTTACTATTTTCTAGTTACATATAGAGATAGTTTTCAACATTTGTTTTTATAAGATTTCAAGTTCCAAAATTTCCCCCCCCCTTCCCTTCCCCCCCCCATCCCCAAGACACCAAGCAATCTGACATGGGTTATATATGTATAATCCTTTTAACAATATATCCTTGCTAACTGTGTGACTGTAGGCAAGTCACTTAACCATAGAGATCAGAGTTACTTCATCTGTAACATGGAGATGATAATGCCTGTAGTAACTCCTTCCCAGAGTTATAAAGATCAAATAATTCACATAAAGTTTTGCATGTCTGTAAAACATTCTGAAAAACTTTATCAGTGTCAACTATCATTATTACTACTGTTATTTTTTCCTGATCTTGTAATTATGTGGTTGATTTTTTAACCCAAATATAAATATGTGTAAATATGAAGTTTTATACTGTTAAATTTATCCCATTACTCTAATCTATTCATAGATATAGAGCTGGGATGTATGGGATATTCAGGGAAGACTAACACCTCTAGTGTGAGGGTTGCCAAGCCCTTTCCAGGGATTCTCATCCACCTTTGCTGTCTACCTTTCACCCAACTCTCACCTGTGGCTCCAAGAAGCTCTATCATGCACAGCAGCCATACCCCAGAAAACTGTCTCCACAGATGGGCTATACTAGATTGAGGGTAACCAATAGGATACAGATCGGTCAATGATTCAGAAGAATGCTACCCCAAGTATTTGAAGACTTTCCCCAGTGGAATAGGCAGATGAGAACAATTTGTTCCAATGACTATGAAGGTGGCTGAAACAGTTGTTGTGGAGCACTTAGAGTTTAGTCAGGCATTGAAAACATCAAGATCATCTATGGAATCTTAGGCCATAACCAATCATCTTGACTTTTGTCCTGCCACTGAACTTAAATAATTCAAGAAGAAAGAGTGAGACTGACAACTTTGTGCAACTTTACTCCACTAAAATCCAATTTACTCATTTGTCAAGACATCACTAGTGATGTCATTGGTCCTCTTCAAAACAAAGGACAAACAACAACAGATATTGAGCTGAAAGAAACCTTAAAAGGCATCTAGTCCAACCCATTTGATTTTACAGAAGAAGAAACTGAGGGCCAGAGAGATTAAGTAACTTGTCCAAGGTTGGATTTGGGGAGATAGTGATTTCTAAAGTATTAATTAACCAAAGTTTCCTAGCTTTATATCATCTTGCCAATTTGATTAAAAATATCATTAATTTCTTCATCCAAAGAAGTCATTAATAAAAATGTAGAACAAAATAAGAGTCAAGAAGAGAGTTCCAGGATACTCTATTGAAAATATCATTTAAGTTGACACTGATTCATTCATTAATTGATTAATTGACATTCTAGTTAGTTAACCAATTTTGAAGCCGCTAAAGTGTACTCTTATGTAGGCCACATCTCTTCATCATGTTTGCAAGACTAGTGTGTGAGCCTTTTTGCAATACTGTGCTATAATTCAGATACACTCTGTCTATAGCAATACACAGATCTACCAGTATAATAACCTTGTCCAAAGACAGAGAGAGAGAGAGAGAGAGAGAGAGAGAGAGAGAGAGAGAGAGAGAGAGAGAGAGAGAGGAAGTTAATCTGGCCAGACTTGTTCTTAATGAGCCTATCTTGACTCTTAATGATAGCCACTTCCCTTTCTAAGTGCTCACAAACACCTCCTTTAATAATCATTCTATTTCTAAGAATCAACATCATGCACACCAGCCTTTATCTTTATATCTTCCCAATTTTTAATTTCCATCAAACACTTCATTCTAGTACTTTCAACTATCTCTCCTCTTCTTGAAGGAATAATGTATAATACATATATTTGGAGAGAACATCCCATACTGAACAACACTCCCTTGACATTTGTATGGTGCTTTTTAAAAAGTTTACAAAGTATTTCACATACGTTATCTCATACGATTCTCACAACAGCCCTATGAAGTAGATACTGTGGTTATTATTATTCCCATTTTACAAAAGGAAACAGAGGGCTAGAAAGATTAACAAATTTACTACTGGTCATGCAGATCGTGTCAGGAGTGGGATTTGAACCTAGACCTCTGGCAGCTTCATGTCCACCAGTCTCTCCCTTCTACAGTTGTATGTTCCTAGGGAAATAGAAAAAAACACCCACCTGAGAGTCAGGAAATCAGAGCTCAGATCCCATCTCAATCACTTATCAGTTCTGTGACTTTGGGTAAGTCACACAAATTTTTCTACACCTCAGTTTCCTCATCTATAAAATGGAAGGGGTTAATGACTAGATGACCTTGGGGGGCAGCTAGGTGGCACAATGGATAAAGCACCGACCTTTGATTCTTGACACTTACTAGCTATGTGACCCTAGGCAAGTCACTTAACCCCTGTTACCCCAACCAAAAAAAAAATGACTAGATGACTTCTAAGGTCAATCCAATTCTGAAAGTCTATAATCTTAAGTAATTCCATTGAACTGCCTTTTAATACAACCAGCATAAATGTAATTTAAATGATGGTGTCAGAAAAAGTGAAATCCTTGACTTGATACCACTCTTGCCTGTGGAAGAAGCAGAATAAGTACATTATTCTTGTATGAATTTGCTTTTAACACCCCACCTTCCCAATAACATAAGCAATGGAGAAACAGATTCCATTTCTAACTCTACTCACTCATCCCAAGGGCATTTGGACATTGCTTCATGAGTACTAATTTTTCATGGTTGTTCCTAGACATGTTATTATAGTAAAGGAAAGGCAATTTTTAAATTACATATAAAATAGTCTTAGACCTGTTGATCTTTCATATATTATCAAGTCACAATTATTCAACAGGAATTGCCTAGTAAAAAGAAAAGGCTTCAAATTTGAGGTTAGCAGGTTCTTGGAAAGAAAGACTATAATTGTTAAACAGACTCAGTTTATTCAAGGCCAACAGTTGAATATTACAAACTGGCCTCAGAGACATAGGGAGTGGGTTCAAATCCCACCTCTGACACTCATTAGTAACTCAATATCCCTGTGCCACATTCTCCTCATTTGTTAAATGAGGGGGTTAAACCAGGTGGACTCTTAGGTGCCTTCCAGCTCTGGGTCTATGATTCTATGATCCTATAATATCAAGTATTCTTAGTATTCAATCACTACCATTTTTTCCCTTACTTCCATTTATTTCCCTTCATTCATTGCCTTCTATTTATCTTTCTTCTCAGCATGGTTTAATATAGTTAGTCTTGAAAAGAAAAATAAAACTTAACCAGCTCCTAAATATTTTTTTTACAAATTCATTCTTATCCCTGCGTTCACCTTTCCCCTGTCGCAGTGAAATATAGAACAAAAGAAAAATAAATATCCTTTATTTTCATCATACATTTTTACTTGCTCTGGGCAAAAAGGCAAATGATCACTTACAAAGCTGGTAATGATCTGTCAGATAGGGTTATTTAATATTTCCCTCTTAAATCTTGGTGAATGGAGAACACCTACAAATAGGAGGAGGTTAGTTTGATAATAATTAATAAAAAAAGAAAAAGGAAAAAATAATTAATAGTCAGTTTCTCTTTCTTGCCGTAGCTAAGCAACAAATCCAGCTGCTTTTTGAGACCACATCTCTTCAAAAACCCTAAAACACATCATCATCATCATAAGGAAGGATATTTGTCTTCTTCAATAGACCAGGAGGATAAACATTCAATTATTTTAATAATTACACAAAAGTTGTTTAAATAAAGATTAAGAAGTAAAGGATAATAGGGACACAACCCTGTGTGACATAATTTATTTTTAAAGTTAGAATTGCATCATCTAATTAGGATTTCAGTGGTAGTTTTTTGGTACAGGCTTCAGAGAAACATGAATAGCTAAAGCCATGTGGTAAAGTAGACCAAGCACTGGCCTGACTCAGGATATCTGGGTTCAAGTCTTGACTCAGTTGCTAACTCACTTTGTAACTTTGAACAAGTTATCGAATTGCTCAGTTTCCTCTCCTCCAAAAAGGTGGTCAGACTAAATAATCTTTAAAGTCTCTTCCAGATTTGTAATTATGGAATATCAGAGTTAGAAGGGACTTTCAATTCCTTACAATAGCATGAATCCTCCCTCCCATAATATCCCTGGTAAGTGAACATCCACTCTCTGTTTGAATACTTTCAGTATGGAGGATCATGTCTCTTCCTGATTCAACCAGTTCCACTTTTGGAACAGCCCTAATAACCAAGAAGATTTTCATTGAGTAAAAGGCCTACCTTCCTATAATTGAAAGGTAGAAGGAGGCTAGGTTTTCTTCTCCTTTCAATTATTTCTTTGTTCTTTTTATAGTACCTTGAGGTATAAATTAATTTATTTTATCCTTTTCTCTCTTATTAATGTAAACACTGAATGATAAAAAGTCTCTAATAATAGCTCTGGCTATAGTCTGTAGGTTTTGATGTGTGCTAGTGTTGTCATCATTGTTTTTAAATATTATGCAGTCATTTTTCTGTTTTCATCTTTCATTATTATTTAATAGATTGTTCTTCATTTTCCAAGATAGGGAGGAAAGAAGCACTTATTGAGCATAAGAAATTTACAAATATTATCTCATTTGATCCTCACAGAAAGGAGTAGGCACTATTGTTATCCACATTTTACACTTAAGGAAATTGAAGTGGATGGAAGTTAAGTGACTTGCCCAGGGTCATATGGGTAACTGTCTAAAATCAGATTTGAAAACAGATCTTCCTGACTCTAGGCCCGGTGCTTTATCTATTGTACAACCCAGAATTTTAGAACTTTTACTAATGTTCCTATTTAATTCAAATTATGTTACATGATGATCTGGAAAAGTCTATATCAAAGCTTCTTAAACTGTGGATTGTGACCCCATATGGGCTTGTGTAACTGAATATGGGGGGTTGCAAAAAATTTGGCAACAGTAAAAGATTATGTATACCTATTTTATATACCAATATACCCAGAGTTGCATGAAAATTTCTTGAACGAAAAAGGGTCACAAGTGGGAAAAGTTTAAGAAGCCCTGGTCTATATGATTCCAAACTTTTTGATTTTAGGTAGAGCTTTTTCTATAAACTAATTTGCATGTGGTCAGTTTTTACAAGCTATGTGTAAGAGAGCATATTTCATGTTTCTCCCCTTTAATTCTCTCCATATGTTTATTTATTGCAGCAGTTAGAATCTGTGGTTTCTTTATTATTAATACTTTTATCTGATTGAGCTCTTTCTGGTTAAGAATGCTGGCAGTTTTCTACTATTACTATTTTTTTTTCATTTCTTCTCATGGTGCTAATAATCTTTTATTAACTTGACTTTCAAACTGTTACATTTAAGCCGAGAATTGTTACAGATTACTTATTTATTTTCCTTTCCCTCTTATATAATGTCCTTATTTATCTGCTTCAATTTTTTTCTAACTTGAATTCTACTTTATCAGATTATTGCTACCGATGATATTTTGTGGACTTCAATTGCCTGATATAAATTAGATCAATCTCTTAATTTTAATCTAGCTATATCTTTTGCATTAAATGTGTTTTGTCTAAGGAATATGTCAATAAGATTTCAGCACAACCTTTAAAGTGTTGAATATTATTTTACAACATCTCAGAAAGAGGATGAGACCCAAAAAATGAGGGGGGGGGAATTACAGATTATATTATTCACTCCAATAGGTGAAAGAAAGCACCCCTCTATCTACCAATCCATATACCTACTTTCTTTTCTTTATAAAATCTTTATGAAAATTATTTACATGTGTATCCAGGGTGTCTGATAAAAAATAAGAAAAGGAAATGGCTCTTTATAGCCAATCACATCTTTGTAGTCATATGAGAGATTGAAGTTTGCAGAGAATACAAATTCCCTCAGTGTCTGTTGATTATTTTTTTTTAATTGACTAAGTAAAGCAAAACAGCCTCAGCAGATCTCTTCCAACAAGGAAAGTTTCTTGGATAAGTTGAGATCATAAAAGATTCCTTCATAAATGCAGCCACAGGAATAACTGATCAATGAAACTTTGATTATCATTTATACCACTAAGCTTTGTGCCATATGCAAGTTTGATAAGCATGTCTTCTGTGTTTAAGTCATTGGTAAAAAGTATTGAGGACAAAACCTTTGTCAACCCACCCTTCTCCAAACTTCCCACAGCTCCCCCTGAAATTTTCCCTTCGCTTGTCACTGACATATTAATCAACATTCTTTAGGCACATTCACAATATTCTAAATCTATAATCTTTCAAGGTCTTATGGTTTTGGCCTATTGAATCAAAAGCTTGTAAAAAGCCAAATACTGCTAACAGTCCTGTGCTGCCCTTATGTATTTTCTCAATGCTTAACAGTGAATAATAGTTGAATAGTTTTGTTTGAATTCAGCTTTCTCTCTACAATATTACTTTAAGAAATCCAGCCCTCTATCCTTGAAAGAAAAAACAGGATATATGCCATGGATTTATGCTGTAAGGCTTATAGGAAAGGTATTTTGTTATCTCTCAGCAAGGCTTACTTTAGGCATAGTCAAAACAGGAGGTCAATTGTGCTCTGATTTGAAGGTCAAGGGGTAGAAAGATTTCATTTTATAAAGTAAAATGACAAATACTACAATCATTTTGTATCTCTTTTTTATTCTTTGTTATAAGGTATGATTCTAGGAGAGAGAGAAAGTTGAGGGATACTTTTGGAAATGTGGGCAATGTATTAAAAAAGAGATAAAAAATTTAAATATTATTTAGGGTAGTCAAACATGTTGTGAAACAATGCCAGCTTCATAGTCTGTGGAAAGCTACCCAGAAACATTTTTATAGGTTCATCTAGATAGTCTCATTAATCTCAAACTACCCAAACTTGCTTTTTACCTCAAAGACAGAAAAAGATGAAAGGAAGAGATAATGAGTTTAGACCATGAGTATTAGTAGCATTTTAACATAAAGTAATTTAGATAATTGGTAGCATTTTCTCCTCTAGTAATTTCATCTTAAATCAGGTAGATTAGTGAAAAACTCAAAAATGAAAGAATCTAAAAGTTTAGTCTTTGTTCCTTGAGAAGGCCACAGCCTTCCTTAGGGGAGGGACAGGGAACAATTGAAGCCCTTCCCATGCAAATATTAGTTGAGAACCCACTAGTAGAGGACACTGTGGAGCACAGAAAGATAAATAAGTCATCATCTCCACCTTTAAGAAGCTCTCAATCTCGTATGGAAAATAACGCATGTACATACCTAGCCATAATACAGAGTAGGATGTAACTAGTATATTAAAAAAAAATACAGAATAAGTGCTTTTAGAGTTCAGAAAAGGGAAAGATGACTTGCTTCTAGGGAAATTACAGAAAGCTTCTTAGAAAAGATTTCATCTGAGGTGGGCCTTAAAAAATGAGCAGAATTAAAATAAGCATATTGGGGGGGGGGCTCAAGAGAAAGGAAACTCCATAATTAAGGAATAGTGTTAGCCAAGGCACAGAGGTAGGAAAGCATTGGATATATTGGATAACTAGCCATGTAGAGTAACTAAAGGTTAAGTACTTCAAAGACTTTTACTCATATTTAACATTATTAGATCTCAAATATTTATATTGAGGGGTGGAAAAAAGGTGCATATAATACAAATCAAAGCCAAAATATATAGAATTTGGAATAATGACAATACAATTATGATTCAATTAATGCATAACTATGATAAAAATGGAAATGGAATGAAATTTACCCTTTGTATTATTTATTTTTAAGTATTTAACAAATTAATACTACAAAAAAGATTGAGGATATTAAGTTACTAATGATAATAAGTTTTGCTAAGACCTGTACAAGAATTCTAAGTAGTCCTTATCTAAAGTTTATTAAGATAAGTCTTCTAAGAAGCTCTATTAGTCAGTCCATTTTAGCCCAGTTCTAGTTACTATCTATCCTCAAAAATAACAAGACTGAAATTATTTTAAAATTCTCTTTAATTTAATCTTTACTACCTTAGGTGATCTTCCCAATCAAAGCAAAGTGTTACCTTTTTAATAATAATAGCTATTATATAAAATACATTAGGATTTGTAAAGTACCAATAACTAATTGTAGTGTCCTCCAATATTTCCTGTATATATATACATACATACATACACATACATACATACATTGTTGTTCTTGAGTCATTCTTCAGTCATGTCCAGCTCTTTATTTTGAGGTTTTCTTGGTGGAGATTCTGGAGTGGTTTGCCATTTCCTTCTCCAGCTCATTTTACAGATGAGGAAACTGAGAGAAACAGGGTTAAGTGACTTGCCCAGGGTCACATGGTTCATAAGTGTCTGAGGCTGGATTTGAACTTAGAAAGAGGAGTCTTCCTGACTCCAAGCCCAGAACTCTATCCATTGGGCCACATAGCTAACCCACAATCCATATCCACATGTATAAAATCTCATTTCATTAAACAGCTTTGTGAGAAAAATGCGATTATTATCCTCATTTTTCAAAGGAGGAACTGAGACTCAAAAATGTTTAGTGACTTTCCCAGGAGCATACATCTAGTAAATGTCTGAGATAAGATTGAAAAGCAAGTCTTCCTGACTCCAAATCCAGCAACCAGTCAGCCATACTTTGTTGTCTCAGAATTAAACCACATTACTAGAAATGAGTGTTAGACATTCTCAATACCTCAAACCAAATAAGGCATTCACACTAGGAAGACAACTCCACAAGAAACTAGAAAATTGCCCAAGTTTCCATTTTGTCTCCAAAACCTCCCATCTCAAGTCTACTTGAAGTTTGCTACTCCAGGTAGATGAGTTTTATCACAAGGAATATCTGGTATTTGAACTTTGACTGTCAGGCAGGATTTAATGGGATAGGAGAGGCCTCCAGAAAAAAATAATCAAGCAATTTAAAACTTCAACTAGGCAGACCTGCAATTTCAAGCCAGCCACATTCAAAAAGACAAACAAGAAAAGAAATATTCCCTGAAGAATGTACAAAATAAGTAAATGACAAAAAAGAAAAGAAATCTACGTGAGCCACAAGAACCAGGAGCACAGGGTGTTCTTAAAACCCTTTCCCCCCCCACACCCAATCCAGCCCCTCCTCAGCAAAACCACTCAAATGAACCACAGGACTTAAAAAAAAAAGTCTCCCTGGAATGTCTACAGGCTGAAACAGACAACCTAGAAGCATCTGATACCATAAAGCCAAAGTAAACAGTAGAGCAAGCCAGCTTCAAAATACCAAAGGGCTGATTGACGTAGGCAAAAAGTAAGAAACAAAGAGACTGATGTATCTCAAAAAAAAACCCAACAACAACAACAAGAAAAGCATCTGAGTTTAGATTAGAAACTGTGCCACCAGAACCCAGAAAATTAGGCATTGTGGAAGGACCATCAACAACATCCTGCGAAGGCCAGAAAGGAAGAAGGGTGAGGCAAAATTTATGTGAACAATTGATAAAGAGTTGAAGTGCAAGGGAGGTCGGCTGAGAAAACAGTCAATTCATTTAGAGACTAGAAAACTAAAAAAAAACCATCCTTGACCCAACCAATAGTTACTTAACAAGTATCTCCTAGTTAAGGATCCTAAAACAGGATTGTGCTACAAACAACAATAAATACAATGAAATATTAACCCCAAAGATCTTAGAATAGATTTGGGATACAAAATCAACATGCAAAAAACAATTCTGTGCTAAAGTGCATAGTGGTGACTCTAACTGCAATGGAAACTAGGAAAAGGGAGAGATTAGTGTGAATTTGAAAACTGAACTCCATTGTGTTAAGTCCTTTAAAGAGCCCTATAGTCTGGCTAAACAAAATCAGGGGTAACCATGTCACATGTCAATGTTTTACTCAGTAGGGCTTTTATTCAAACTTTTATCATAGAGCTTTTACTCAAACTTTACTCAAGGTTAAGTTTGAGCCAGGGAAGGACTTGATTAAGGATATTTGTTAACAGGGATATTCTACAAGAAGACATGTATTTCACCCATGATCATCTCTGGTTCCCCACAAGCATTCTGAGGTACATCACAGTACAGCATCCACTTCTGCCAGAGATTATTGATTTTTCTATGAAGTGTCAAAGTACTCAGATAGGTGGTGGTTAGATTCAGTGTTCAGTGTCTTAGCTTAGTCTGGAGTCTGCCACGAAAAAGGACTCTTCTCTGATCTTCATCTGTCTTGGGAACCTGCCATATAAAGTAATTAGAGCAATGGGCTGAGTTTATCCATCCATCCATCCATCCATCCATCCATCCATCCATCCATCCATCCATCCATCCATCCATCCATCCATCCATCCATTCATCCATCCATCACATCCATCAAGCAATTGATAGAAATTTCTTTAGCACCCACTATAAGCCAAACACTATACCAAGCACCAGAGATACAACAACAAAAAGAAACAATCCTTGTCCTCAGTGAGCTCACATTCCTTCAAGGGAGATAGCATGTACATATATAAATATATTCAAAATAACTAAATTAATACAAAGTCATTGGGGGGAAGGCACTAACGGTTGGGGGATCAGGGAAGGCAACAGGTAGAAGAAGACATTGGAGATGAGCAATGTAGAAAGCAAGGGATTTGAAGAGGCAGAGGTAATAACTGTGATCATTTCCCATCCCAGCTGCAGGACTTTAACAGCCTCCCTACCTCCCCACCCCACTTTCAGCTTCTTTTATGTGTTTTCTTTCCCCATTAGATTTGTGAGCTCCTTTGAGGGCAGGAACTGTCTTTTATTTTTCTGTATATTCCCAATGCACAGTGCCTCACACATAGTAGGCACTTAAATGGCTATCGACTGACTAACTGTACAAGTGCATAGACAGTGGAGATAGGGTATTCATTATAAAAAATAGCAGCAAGGCCAGTTTGACTGTGTTTTAGGGAATGTGAAGGGAAGTAATAGAGATAAGGCTGGAAAGGTAGGTTGTAAAGGGCTTGAAGGGCCAGGCAGAGAGGTTTGAATTTGATGAAAGAAGACACAGGTAGGGGGCAGCTAGGTGGCACGGTGGATAAAGCACTAGCCCTGGATTCAGGAGGACCTTGGGTTCAAATCTGACCTCAGACACTTGACACTTACTAGCTATGTGACCCTGGGCAAGTCACTTAACCCTCATTGCCCTGCAAAAAAAAAGAAAAGAAAAGAAAAGAAAGAAAAAGAAAAAAAATTAGTTCCAAATTTTCTCTCTCTCTCTCTCTCTCTCTCTCTCTCTCTCTCTCTCTCTCTCTCTCTCTCTCTCTCTCTCTCTCTCCCTCTCCCTCTCCCTCTCCCTCTCCCTCTCCCTCTCCCTCTCCCTCTCCCTCTCTCTCTCTCTTTCCCTTAGTCTTATCCATGGATTGGGTAGGGGAGGCGTAGGTGGGCATTAAAGAGATTAAATAGCTGGAGGATTTTTGTCTCTGTTAGCCCTATTCAACAAATTCATAATGTTTGAAGAAACCTAATTAAGTCCATCCCAAAACAAAAACATGTCTTACTCCAAGATGCTTTACCACCCATACACAGTCATTTGAACAGTGTTATCCATACAATACAGTACAAGATTTTTGAGGGGGAAAGTAGTACTTAAAACAATAAAATAATCAAAGGGGGTAACAACTGTTCAGTTGTTTCACTCAAATTTCTAGGATTCTAGTACATACTGTTAATGAATAGATTGTCTTTTATGATACGAAGGGGATTTTCTAGTTCTATTATTTCATTCTACTTGACAATATTTTCTTGTTTTAATACAGAAATGTAGAGAACGGGAGCATGTTGTTTATTTCAGAAAATAGAGACTCCTAATGACTGATTGCTCAGGACTGCTGTATATGGGTAGGACTTACATAGGATTAAGAAAGGAGAGAAAACATTCTGGGTAGGAGCAGAGCAGCAGAATGAGAATCTAAGGAAGTGGGAGACAAAGGAGGCATATGTATACTTACTTATATGCATAGATGCATAACACATACATATACACATACATAGTCTATATCTATAGATAGAGATGTTACAAAGGTGAAATTGACAGGCCTTTCAAGACATTGAAATATGGAGGACGAGAGATATTGAGTTGAGGATGGCCCCTGGGGACTAGGAGAATGCTGGTGCCCTCTACATTTATAGGGGAGTTTAGAAGGGAACAGGGTTTGAAGGAGAAAGATAATGAGTTCAGGTTGGGGCATATTGAGCTTGAGGTGTGTACAGGACATCCAATTCAAGATGTCTAATAGGTAATTGGAGATGTGGGACTGGAGATCAGCTGAAGTTAGAGGTGTATAAGTAGATTTGAGCATTGAGATGATAATTGAATTCATGGGAGCTGATGAGATCAACAAGTGAAAGAGTACAGAAGGGGATGAGAAGAGAGCCTAGGACAGAGCACCTGAGGGACACCTAGGGTGAGTGGGTATGACCTGGCAAAAGAAAACTGAGGAGTGATCAAGATAGGAGGAGAAACAGGAGAGAGGAGTGTCCTAAAAGCCTAGAGGGTTTTGAGAAAGATGAGAGTCAAGGAGGATGAGAATTGAAAAAGGGCCATTAGATTTGACATTTAAGAGATCATTGATAACTTTGTCTTATGGAATTATTTGAAGGGATTTAGAGGGATTCAGGAGAGAGCTCTCTGGAGTCACTGCCTGTCCTCCACCATCTTGGCTCTGATCATTGGTAACTTTAGAGAGATCGGCTTCAAAGTAGCTGAGGAGGCTCCAAAGGCCTAGATTCAAATCCTGGTTCTGTTAGTTTCTGTGAGATCCTAGGTCTCTCTAGGTCTCTTTCTTTATCTGTAAGATAAGGAGGTTGAACTAAATGATATCTAAATTCCCTTCTACCTCTAAAATCCTTTGATTCATTGATCTGGAGCTGGCACGGACCTCAGAGGCCAATTAGTTCAACCTCTTCATTTTACAGACCAGGAAACTGAGGTCCAGGGAAGTTGTAACTTGCTCCAGGTCCCCTGACTCCCAGAGCCAGTTAATTCCAGTTTATTACCTTTCATTTTAGTTGTGTCCTGTTCTTTGTGACCCTATTTGGGGTTTTCTTGACAAAGATACTACAATGGTTTGCCATTTCTTTCTCTGTCTCATTTTACAGATGAGGAAACTGAGGCAAACAGAGTTAAGTGACTTGCCCAGAGTCACACAGCTAGTAAGTGGGTGAGGCCCAATTTGAACTCAGGAAGATGTCTTCCTGACTCCAGGCCCAGTGCTCTATCTTCTTCACCACTAACCAGCTATAATATCCTTCCTCCTAATTGTTTATGACCTGTCACTAGGGTCCTGATTTGCTAAATTCTAATTCCCCAAATACAGTCTTTGGGACTCTGGTGTGCAGAAAATAGTCAAAGAGAAAACAAATAAAAATACCATCTTTTCTCTCTCTTAGATCTCAATGCCAAGATAAAAGCAGGAAGGGCCATGAATTTTTTTTTTAAGAGGATAAAAAAGATCACTTAATGACATATATTTGGGGGGACAGCTAGGTGGCACAGTGGACCTGAGTTCAAATCTGGCCTCATACACTTGACACTTACTAGCTGTGTGACCCTGGGCAAGTCACTTAACCCTCATTACTCTGCCCCCCCAAAAAAAATAATAAAAAATAAATGACCTATATTTTAGAAAGAATGCACAGAAGATGATTGCAAAGTTCACATGGAAAGAAATAGAGAGAGGCCTGACCTGAGAATACATGAAAAGTGAACTTTATTCTCTTTTTAGTACTATTGCTGACCTCATCTAACTTGTAGTGTGTTCCAGTGCCCTTTGCTCAGTGCCTTAATTCAGGTTTCCCCTATCATTTATCAGTCAAAGGTGGAGTAAGCCTCTTCATCCTGGGTGTGATCTCAAAGATTTAAATTCCATTGTTAAAATGCTTACTATGTTAAAATAATCCCATGGCAAGACTGTCCTATCAGGACTTAGGCATGTTGTGGAATGACCAAAGAAAAAGTAAACAAAGAAAACAAAGTCTCCTGAACGAGGGGGTTGCTTTCAAGAAAGTCATGATAAGAATCGAGTTGAATAATCTGGTGTTTTGTTTTCAAAGGTACTATTTTCTGCACTTCCAATGTAACTCCCCTGGATCTCAGTGGTAATCAGAAGATAAATTTCCCTGATATGCTTTTCATTATACTTAAAAGGATGTAGAAAATGGGTACTCTCAAATTCAATTCAAACATTTATTAAGTCCCTACTGTCTGCAAGACACTGTTAAGCTATAAAGGCAAAAATGAATTGGCCTCTACACTCAAGAAACTTACATCCTACTCATAGTAGAAGGAGGTTGGGGGACTGGGGAGCAATATAGCAAGTATAAATAAATGAGTACATGGTGATTTGATGATGGAGAGAGCAGTAACAACTGGCAGTACCCAGAAAAGACTTCATGGAAAAGGTAGTAATTCAAAAGTTATCAGTGACCTCTTAATACCAAAATCAGAGTCCATCCTCATCCTTCTTGACCCATCATCCAACATGCTAGTCACCTTTTCCTTTTTAAAATGATGTCCTGTTTCTATTCTTATCTCTGAAGCTTGCTCCTCTGTCTTCCTTACAAATTCTTCTTCTTCCTCCCATTAGCTAATTATGGACTTTCTTCAAGGCTCCATCTTTGGCCCTAATCTACCCTCTCTCCACATATTTGCCCTCACCTCTATGCTCACAATTCCAAGTGTCTGGCCTTGCTCTGAAATCCATCATCTTGTGATACTGGATATTTCTTCAACAACTTCTCACTAAATATTGACATGACTTTCTTCTGGCAGCAATGTGATAAGCATTTATTAAGTGCCTACTATGTACTAGGCACTAGGAGTTCACAATCTAACAGATGAGACAACATGTTAACAATTATGTACAAGCAAAACCTATACAAGATAAATGTCATTCAGTTGTTTCACTTGTATACAACTCTTTGTGACCCCATTTGGGGTTTTCTTGGCAAAGATACTGGAGTGGTTTGCCATTTATTTCTCCAGTTCATTTGACAGATGGAGGACAGCTAATGTCACTGGAAAGGGATCTTAATTCATGATAATTCATCAAGAGTTGACTAATGCAACATGATTCAATTCAGAGGCAATATATAATAGAAACACTACTGAATTCTGAGTCAGAGGACCTGAGTTCAAATTGTACCTTTTCTATTCATTAACTTTATGATCTTAGGCAGGCCATTTAACTTCTCTTTGCCTCAGTTCTCCCATCTAAAAAAATTAAGTCCCTGCAAAGACTAAAATTATGAAATCACACATCTTCCTTCCTTCGTTTCCCTTCCTTCCTTCCTTTCTTTCTTTTTTTCTTTCTTCCTTTCTTTCTTTCCTCATTCCTGAGCTCCAGGCCAACGTCTACACCTATCTACAGGACATTTCTACTTGGGTGCCCCATTTTAAGCTCAAACTCAGTAAGTCCCTAACTGAACTTATCATCTTTCTTCCCCCCCCAAACTAGTTTAATTCAACAAACATTTGTTAAGTATGTACTATGTACAAGTCATTAAGCTAAATACTGAGGAGTCCAGGATGATTTAGATCTAATCACTATCTTCAAGGGGCTAATCTGTTGGCAAAATTTGTGGAAGACATAAACAAAAATAAATAAACAGCAGATGATCAATGTAAAGGATATATCTACATAGGATTCTAGGAGACAATTGGAGGGGGTAAGCTCACTTTCAACTATCACTGTAAGTACATGGAGTTGTGAAGGAAGTAACAAGGAAAGTTTCATGAAATAGTGACAGCTTGAATTGAACCTTAAGGATGGACATGAATTTTAATAGATGGAGATTTGATGAGGAAGAGGAGCCTATTCTAGGCACAAATGATGACTTGAGCAAAGATATGGTAATACAAGAGGTTGGGAGGAAAATGGGTCAATGTATAGTTCAATCTGATTGAAAGGTACAGAAGTGGCATCAAATTCAAATAAACAGTTTTAGTATACATAAGGATCCTTGGGGCGTGCACGTTGACTTGGAAAACCACATATTAACATTATCTGTTTTGTTATACTCTAATTTATTTATTTATTTATTCATTTATTCATTCATTCATTCATTCATTCATTCATTCATTCATTCATTCATTTATTTATTTATTCATTTATTTATTTATTTATTTATTTATTTATTTATTTATTTATTTATTTGTTCATTCATTCATTTATTTGTTTTTGCAAGGCAATGAGGGTTGAGTAACTTGCCCAGGGTCACACAGCTAGTAAGTGTCAAGTGTCTGAAGTCAGATTTGAACTGGGGTCCTCCTGACTCCAGGGCTGGTGCTCTACTCACTGTGCGACCTCTCTGCCCCTATTTTTATTTATTTTGTTAAATATTTCCCTATTACATTTTATTGAGCCAAACTCAGAAGTGTTGAAGGAAGCAATGCAGCACCAGGGGCCCCATGTTTGAAAATTCTGATGTATGGTTTTTGAAGGGGTGTAGAGAGAGATCATGTCAGAAAGGCACTATTGATGAACTTAGTAGATAATAGAGAAACTTCATACCAAAAGTTTTTTTAGCAGAGGGAGGGGTGAGGTGATCAAACAGGGGCATTAGCAACATTACTTCGGCAGCTTTGTGAAAAATGGATTGGAGAGGGCAGAGATCAGAGTCAGAAAGATCAGTAGGGAAGCAATTACTATAGTGTAAGGCAAGAAAAGATAAGGGTATAAGTGAAAGTGATGGCAATGAGAGGAGACAAGAGGCAATAGATGCTATTGTTGTTTTGTCCTTCTTTTCAAAGGGAACAATGAAATCATGGAATAATATCTTGACTTGAACGTGAATTGGATTTAAAGTGAGGGAGAATTGCACAAAGTTGTCAGCTTCATTCTCTCTTCCGGGGTCATCAAAGTCCAGTGGCAAGACAAAAGTCAGAATGACTAGGGATGACCCAGAATACAGGGGATGACCTTGGTGTTTTCAATGCTTGACCAAGGTCTAAGCTCTCCACAGTACCTGCTTCAACCATCTTCATGGCCCATCTGCTGAGATGGTTTTACCAAGGTGTGGCTATATTACATCTTCTTGGAACCACAGGTAAGAGTTGAGTGTGAGATGGATGCCAAAGGTAGATGAGCATCCCTGAAAAGGTCTTGGCAAGCTCTCACACCAGAGGTCCTAGTCCCCATTGAACTCCCCATACATCCCAATGAATGCAAGAGATATTTCAAAGGCAGAATGGACAACATTTGGCAGTAACTCCAAAGTCTTCAGCTTGAATGACTGGAGGGTCATGAAGCCACCAAAAAAAAAAAAAAACACCATAAAATAGGGATGGGGCAGATTTAAAGGTGGGGGGGAATATGATTAGATAAGTTTTAGATGTATTAAATTTGAAGTGAAGGTAGGTAGTAGATGCAGGAAAAGGCATCCAGGTGGCAATTGGAACTGTGGGACTGGAGATCTTCAAACATTAACAGAAATTCATGGTATCATCTTTCTCCCAATCACCCTGAGTTCAAAATTTTCAAATCATCCTTCATTCATCAGTAGAGTCAGTCAGGGGCAGCTAGGTGATGCAGTGGATAGAGCACCAGCCCTGGATTCAGGAGGACCTGGGTTCAAATCTGGCCTCAGACGTTTGACACTTACTAGCTGTGTGACCCTGGGCAAGTCACTTAACCCCAATTGCCTCACCAAAAAATCAAAAACAAAAACAAAAAAAAATAGAGTCAGTCAATAAGCATTTATTAAACATCTATGTGCCAGCCACTGTGCCAAACGATGAAGATACAAAGAAAAGTATAAGAAGCTCCCTCAAGGAGCTCACAATGGAATGGGGAGGAAGGGGAGAGAAAAACATAAGATGGAGCTTGGGGGAGAGGGGAGTGGATTCTGTAGGGGACATGAAGTCCTGCAGCTGGATCTGGATGACCCTCTCCAATGTACACCCTTCATACTCTTCAGTCATAGGGAGGAAGGGGGCCCAAGGGCAGGGAGTACTGAGGAGATATGAATTTCAGAGTCGATGTCATCTTGTAGGATGCTAAATTTCTTAAGATCATGAAGTCCAGAAGAGTATAAAAGAAATGTGAGTTTCAGAGTTGATTCATCCCTCTCCATCTCCTATATCCAATCTATCAAACATATCATGTGACTCTTCCTTGAAATGTGTTTCATATTCCACTGATCTAACCATTCTGGAGAGCAATTTAGAGCTATGCCCAAAGGGCATACCCTTTGACCCAGTAATACCGCTACTAGGTCTGTATCCCAAAGAGATCATAAAAAAGGTGAAAGGACCCACATATACAAAAGTATTTATAGCACCTCTCTTTGTGATGGCAAAGAACTGGAAATCGAGAAAAGCCCATCAATTGGGGAATGGCTAAACAAGTTGTGGTATAAGACTATAATGGAATACTATTGTGCAATAAGAAATGATGAGCAGACAGATTTCAGAAAAACCTGGAAAAACGTAAGTGGACTGATGCTGAGTGAAGTGATCAGAACCAAGGAGAACATTGTACACAGTAACAGCAACATTGCGCAATCATCAACTGTGATAGACTTAGCTCTTCTCAGCAGTGCAATGATCCAAGGCAATTCCAAAGAATTCATGATGGAAAATGTTCTCCACATCCAGAAAAAAGAACTGTGGGATCTGAATGCAGATTGAACTATACTGTTTCTACTTTTTGGTGGTGGTTGTTGTTTTTTTCTTTTTTGAGGTTTTCCCCTTTTGTTCTGAATCTTCTTTCACAATATGACTAATGCAGAAATGTTTCTTTCTCCTTTCTAGGTGTAAGTGCAGATATTACAATTACTCAGGGACTGTTTCAATTTTATTTCCATTTACATTGTAAACAAATCATCCTTAAACATCTCTCCTCTGCCAAAAAAACTTCAGTTACTTCCTATAACCCAATAGGTCATATTTAAATTCCCCTGCTTTGCTTTGAAATTACTTTATAATCTAGGCTCATTCTATGTATTCCATTTCACTTTCCATAATTTTGTAACTGTGAGAATATGGGTAATTGTCTCCTCTCAATGAGGATTTAACAATCAAGCATATTCCTCCTGACCTCTTTTTAGGACAAAGGTCTCAGATCCCCTCCTCCCCCTCTGGATAACAAAATCACATGGTTCAAGGAGCCCTGGTCTCAATAAGGTCCACTCCTGAGTTGTGTCCATATAAGGAAGAATAAGGTCTGCTCCTGAGTTGTGCCCATATAAGGAAGAACTGATTAGGGATGGGAATACTGCATTCTGATTAGCTAGGTTTTGCGCATAGATTGTAACCCTTGAGTAATCGGACCAATGATGAAAAAAGGGAGAATCCATTCACATTAGAGACTAGAGTTTAAAAGAGGGCCTTCAGCCCCCATTCTTTGCACCCACTAGCTGCACACTAGGGTACCCCCTTCTCACGAGAAGGAAAAAAACGAGCCTTTGTCACATTGCTGCTGAGTTCCTGAGAATTATTGAGAAGAGGATTGTTTTCCCTCAGAGTAACACACATGATCTACTCTAGCTAGACCAAATTCCTAGGCATCTTGCTTTGTCCATAATACGTTCTAACTAAATGTTTAAATTGCTTTGAATATATGTGCACTTTTATGCACTTTCTTCAACCATTTTGATCCACTTACAATACTCGAAGCCTCATGGTGTTTCAGTTAAAATCCTACTTTCTCTAAGAGGCCTTACCCACTCCCACTTAATGCTAATGCCTTCCTTCTAAGATTCCTTTTCTATTTATCATGTGTATAGCTTGTTTGCACATAGTTGTTTGCATTTTGTCCCCTTAGTAGATCTTGAGCTCCCTGAGGGCTTTGTAGCACAAGCTTAGCACAGTGTCTGGCACATAGTAGGTGCTTAATAAATGGTTTTTGATGAACTTGACCTGGTTTAATGGATGCAAAATCAGAAAGACATGGATTCTAATCTCACCATTGACTCTTAGAAACATAGAAGAGATAGAAAGGTAGAAAGGACTGAGGTTCAAGAAGGTTAAAGTCACTTGCTCAAGTTCTTACTGGTAGTAGGCATTAGAGGTGGGATTTGAACCCAGGTCCTCTGATTGACTATATTGATATTGCTATTTCCCTCCCTGGTTATCAGTATTTCATTAGCCATTCTAAGCTTCAGGCACCTCTTCAATGCTTATCTACTCAACTACAAAACTTGAACCAGTTTTTAAATGTCTTCAAGCTTCAGGCAACTCTTGGATTTATCTACTAAATTATCAAGGATTGTAATCTGCATTTAGAGGAAATCACATATGCTTTGATGTATTGACTCATCATCCTTTGTCCTCTACCTATACAAATATTCCCCATTCTCAAGGTCCAACTCCTTGACGTTTTTCCTAGCTACCCTCTCACTGATCTCTGCCTTCTCTGAAATATCATTGCACTTATCCATTGTGCCCCACAATTTAGCATATAATTACATCCTACCTTATGTTATGCAATAATTACCTTACATCTCTCTTATCTCAATTACAAGTTCCCAGAAAGCAGGAGCCATGTCTTATACACCTAATCACCAAATCCAACGATCTTTATTTTCTATCCTCACTTGTATACTGTTGATCCTTCCCTATTCCTGGATATTGTCTTGCCTCCCCCACCTTCAGAGATATTTTGAGTTTATTCAATTAATTTTTTTAAAATACAGATGTACAACCATTATAATGTCACCAAGGTTTCAGTCAAAAATATCCTTCTAAATAAATAGATAATAATGATAATACATGGTAGATTGCATCCATTTAAAACCTATATATGGGCAGCTAAGTGGCACAGTGGATAAAGCACTGGCCCTGGATTCAGGAGAACCAGAATTCAAGTTGGACCTCAGACATTTGACACTTACTAGCTGTGTGACCCTGGGCAAGTCACTTAACCCTCATTGCCCCACCAAAAACAAACAAAAAACCCTAAATGCAGATATGGTCAATATGTGTATCTAATATAAAAATAATAAAGTAATACTTACAATGACTCTGTAACTGCTTCCCAATTAAATGAGACTGAAATAATTATGCTCTGCTAAAACAGTAAAAAGATCTGTCTTTCTTCACTTATATCCATTAAACTCTCCTGGTTGTCCTCCTATCTCTCTACCTAACTGCTTTTTTCTCTGGTTCTTTGCTAGCTGCTCATCCTCTAAATCCCTAAATGTGAATGCTCCAGAGGGATCTGTGTGTGTGTGTGTGTGTGTGTGTGTGTGTGTGTGTGTCTATCTGTCTGTCTGTCTTTCTGTCTCTATCTCCTTGTCTCTTTCTTTGTCTCTGTCTCTGTAGCTCTGTTTCTGTCTATCTCTGTAACTCTCTCTGTTTCTCTATCTCTCTGTTCTCCCTGTCTGTCTCTTTCTCTCTCTCTTTCTCTCTGTCTCTGTCTCTGTCTCTCTCTCAACACATTCATTCTCATGGTTTCAACTTTTATATTGAGAACTAACAACTACCTCTCTCAGTCCTGACATTTCTTCATACCTTCAGCTGCTAATAGAATATCTACATCTAGAGGTCTCTGTGGTACCTCCAAAGTGAGACCTGCTCCTCTTTCTGAATTCATAATTTCTGTCTACCCATACTGAAAATTTGGGAATTATCATTGGCTCTTCCATCTTCCTTATCTTGGATACTCAATCTGATTCCACATCCTAATGATTCTACCCATCTTGAATCAAGATCACCAAAATCATTGTAAAGGTATTCATTATCACTCATTCAGACTATTTGTATTTGCTTCCTTAGAGGTCTTCCTGTCTATACTCTCTCCTCCTCCAATCCATTTAACTTATTGTCACCAAAATAACTTTTCTTATGTATAGATACAGCTGCTGATGAGGATGAAAATAACCATATTTATAAATTACTTTATGATATGCAAATCACATTATTTCATTTGATAATAGATCTGATAATCCCATTTTTCTGTTCAAAAATCTTCAATGGCTCCCTATTTCCAGTCAAATAAAGTTCAAAACTCTTCTACCTCCACCATACCCCAACAAGAACAATAATAGCTATCATTTGTACATTACCTTCTATGGGCTAGGTGCTTTGTAAATATTATTTCTGCTCCCAAACAGTTTTTTATTTGTGACTTTGTTATCCATGTATGCTTCCTTGTTTTCACCTATTGAATTTTAAAGGATTATCCCATTCTCTAAAGCCCATTTCAAAAACCATCTCCTCCAAGAAGCCTTTCCTGATTCTTTCCAGTCAGTAATGACCTTCAGTCTCTGTCTTCATATAGCATTGTTATTTTATATGTTTCTAAGGTACTCGTTATGTAACAATTTGTATTTTGGCTGTCTGTGTTGGTGTCTTACCCCACTGTCAGACTGTAATCTCAATGAAGGCAAGAATTTTGTTAAAAGATCCCCTCCAATTCCTTAGAACTGTAGTCAACACTGATCAGGGGCTTAATAAATATTTGCTGTTGTTCTGTACCTCCATAACACTAAACACCTAGAAGGTTTGCAGACAATTCTTCCTTCATTGTACAATAGGAATTTCATTTATTCAGTAAGCAGTCACTGAGCCCTTTACAATCTGGTTGCAGTCAGCCATTCCAAGTTTACCATACATTACTTTATTTCATGTACTCTATGGTCCAACCAAACTGGCTTTCTTGATCTTACTCATAAATGACACTTCATTTCCTGTCTCTATAACCTTGTATAGGTTGTTTTCTATGACTAGAATGCACTCCCTCCTCTGTCTGTCCTTAGAATCTCTAGCTTACTTCCAAGTTCAGATCAAGTACTACCTCCCACAAGAGGCCTTTCCTCATCCAAAGGCTATTGCCTCTCCACTCACCCCTCAAATGACTTTGTATTTATATATATTTTGTAAATCCCTATATGGATCTATGTTGTTCTTCTCTTCCTTCCCCCAAAACATTGTAGGCTCCTTAAAGGCAGGGCTATTTTATTCTTGACTTTGTATCCCTAGTTGTTATTGTTCAACCGTGTCTAACTCTTTGTGACCCCATTTGGGGTTTTCTTGGCAAAGATACTAGAGTGGTTTGCCATTTCCTTCTTCAGCTCATTTGACAGATGAGAAAACTGAGGCAAAAAAAGGTTAAGTGACTTGCCCAAGGTCACACAATTAACAAGTGTCTGAGGCTGAATTTGGACTTAGAAAGATGAGTTTTTCTGACTCCCTGCTCAACATACACTTCACCACCTGCTAGCCGCATATCCCTAATATGTAGATAAAATGTTTGGAACATAAAGAATACTTATTAAATGCTAGTTGATTGATTGATTGGTTAGTTAACTAAATAAGTATTGTGAAAGGTCTGTGGTTTTTATGAGTCTAGTTTCTCCTAATGTAAGACAGTCAATAAAAGTTTATTAAACACCTACCATGTGCCAGGCACTGTGCTAACAATTAAGGAAACAAAAAGAAGCAAAGGATAGCCCCTGACTTCAAGAAGCTTACATTCCAATAGGGGAGACAACAAACAAAAAGATATGTACAAACAAGCTATAAACAGGACAAATAGGAAATAATTTTAAAAGGGAAATTACTAAAATTAAGAGGGTTTGAGAAAAGCTCTCTGTACACAATGGGATTTCAGTTGGAACTTAAAGGAAGCTAGTGAAAGCAAGAGAGCATTCCAGGCATTCGGACAGCCATGTCATAGGTACCTTCATGCTTTCTTAGTCTGTGTAACCATACTTTTTCCCCCAGAAGTTTACCAAAGTACTAAAAGTCTCTTCATTATTTTGTTTTATCTCTGGGTTGCCGTATTACCAGTGTGTCTGTACATATATTGAATGTCATTCTCAACATGACCAGACCACCCCTTTTCCAGCTATATATTGTCCTTAATGATGTCAGTTCATGATGCAAATCATCTCTGTTAACATGCTCTGGCTCATGTCTGTCATGAATCTTTTCACTCTTACATGTAATTTTTGTTGACTAAATTAACTTAATAGAGATAGGGACTGAGGATGTCATTGATAGACTCCTGAGTGAAGAAACTATACCAAATTCTCCTTCACCTTTCATTGTAGAAAGTTGCCTAGAGCAGTAAGAAATCAAAGGAGGTTAAATGATTTGCCCAGAGTCCCAGAGAGGGAAATAAAATTTTAAAAGACAATACAGGGTTGGTATATACAAAGAATAGATCTTATTTGAAGGAAGTGGAGATCACTTTGCTAAAATAATCAGAGATGGTTTCATGGTGATGAGACTTGGAACAGGCCTTGAAGGATGGATTTAGACATGAAAAGGAGAGAAGAGGGCATGGGAGTTCTTGTTCTCCATAGAACATTTCAGGATAGAATGTACAACCCTACTCGAACCTCTGTGACTTTGAATAGATGTCTAAAGACTTGCCACTGGACTTGACTGCATCAGAGAATCTAATTCAACATCAGGGCAACGCTTGGTGGGTCACTTAAATACTTTCATCTTTGTTGTTGTTTTTAAATAAGCAAGTCTCATATCTCTTGTCTGATTTAGATCAGGTTAGAACCTGTAGGACCAGATCCCTAAAAGGCCTTCAACAGTTGTCTTGGCTAACTTCCTCCCAAATATGACTACATCACTCCTCTATTGTTAACCAATGATTGGCTGGTCTCTGTAAAGGAGAGCATCACAACTACAAACCAACTGTTTCTCCAAGAAGGAGCCAGACAAGTATGGAGGTATCTAATTTAAATGATCACTAAACAAAGGCCAATGTATCTAAGTACCATAAGGTAGCATTAATAAATAGTAACAACAACAACGATATTTGTGTCCGTAGGCAGCTCTTCTAGGAAAGCCGAGGGCGAGTTGTACAAGGTCTTGTACAAGGTCAACGGCATGGCCTAGTGGATAGAGTTCTGGATTTGGAGTTAGGAAGACCTGTTTGAAATCTGACAGGTACTTAGGAGCAAATTACTTAAAGCCTCCAATGGTCTCAGTTTCCTCATCAGCAAAATGGGCATAATTATAACACCCACCTCAGAGTGCTGTCATGAAGCTCAAATGAGATACCATGTCAAGTGCTTTGCAAACCGTAAAGTTACATACACGCTAACTATCGTTGTTATTGTTGTTATGCTAGGAGAGAATATGAAAAATTAGGTCCGGAGAGGTCTGGGCCTAAAGGCAGTGAAAAGGGTCCTTCTTTATGAAACACACACACACACACACACACACACACAATTAAGGTCCTGGACTGCGTAGAAAGCTCTTGGCTCAAGGGAGGCAAAAGCGTCTTTGCTCTGGTGGCCAGTGGCAGGAGCATCCATCTCTCCTTCTGGTCCTCGCCTAGAGACATCTGCGCAGACCCCTTGCCTAAGGAGATTGAAAAGAGAAGAGAGAATGAATGGCACCCGAAATACAGCAAGCCGTGCCCCATCGGGCTAGCTGCACCGGCCCGCTGGCAGCTGACCTCGTCAGGGCCAGCGGGCGGAGGCGTGGATGGAGTGCACTGGGTGTCGCCCTTCCTTCGCGGTGGGCGCCTGGGGCACTGCCCTCCACTCGTTGCTCAGCCGCCGTCGCGCCCGCTGAGCTCCGCGGAGCTGGAGGGCAACGGGACTGGAGTCCGCCCGAGCCGCGTCAGGGAAGAGGCGGGGTGGGGGGTGCGGTTAAAAGGAGCTGCAGGTGGAAAGCGAGTGCCCTAACCTAAACTCGGCAGGAAACCCCTGAACTTCGTACACTCAGGCAAGAGCCTGGGCTAGAGCCGGGGACGCAGCCGCTGTAGAGAGAGCTGCCAAGTGGCGGCCCCCGGGGGGAAGGCAACGACCCGGGCGCCCGACCCCGGGAGCAAGCCCGGCACTGGAGGGCGCGCGCCCCTCGCCCCTTCACATGCTGCCCAGCTGACCCTCCTCCCCTCGCTCCCCTTCCCTCATCATTCCCTCCCGTCCGCCCCCTCCATCACTCACGGATTGTCCACACGCCTGCCACACGCCACTGACACAGGTAAGCCCTACGCCACTACCAGCCTGCGCTGGCTACTAGGAGAGGGGTTTGGGGGCTGGGGTCCGGGTCGGGGTTGTGTCAGAAACTGAGAATCTGTGCGCCCCGCCTGTATCCACACCCCTTAAGGAAGCTCAGTATTCATAGGATGGTCAGTCCCTCTCCTTCCGGTCCTCCCTCCCCATCTCGACCCTAAAATGGGAAGACCCCAGGATTGCAGGGATCGATTCCTCCCTGGAGAGTTATGTGCTGGTGGAGAATCCGTTAGCGGCTGCTGAAAAAGGAGGAGGAGAGACCCTTTGCACTCATACAAACTTGCCTGTGGGGCGTGTGTATGGGGGTTACCATCGAAGGGGGAAAAGGGGTTCGCTGATACAAAACTGAAGATGCGCGTTGGATAGGGGCTCTGGTATCTGCCTAGTCATCTGCATCCTCCACCAGGTACACCTGAGCCAGCGGCTGTGCCAGTTAGGATAGGGGGAAAGAACCCAGGGTGTTTTCTTACTAAAGTGACCCCCAATGCTTAGTCAAGAGGATGTGTCTGGTTTGACTTTTAACCTAGGCTGCTTCCTAATTGACTTGCACAACAGGTTTTATAAACGTATAGTGTTTAAGCAGGCAAGAGTATGGTGTCTGGCCTTTCCCAACCCCTTCTTGTTTGTCCTGATTGCCGTTCTCTTGTATTTGTGGGGTCTTGGCATTCGTGGAGAAAAGGTAAGACGACATTTCAACCAGTGGTAACACCCAGATACTTCTAACCAGCTTGCCTCCATGGCATGCAGCTTCAGAGACTTGTCAAACCCTGATGCCTAGAGTCGTGGACAACAATAATTAAGGGTAATTGTTGACACACCTGATTATAAAGGAGGAAACTGAGGAAGGACACTTCCCTGTCCAGTAAAGGAGACCCATCCCAAAGTATCACAATGTGTCACCTAACTTCCCTTCCTGGAAGAGCATAGATGGAGTTGAGGTGAGTGCATGGTTGACAAGCTCTCACATTCGGAGGCCCAGCCTGAGCTGAGTGCTGGCCAGCCTCACACATAGACAGTGAAGCTAGGGCTCCAAAAATTCTATTGTCCCAGCCTTGCACCTCTTTATAGATCGAATCCAGTTGTCAACTTACTGCACAACTGATTTGATTGTGGACTCCAGGGCCACTGCTTTATTTCCCTTAGTTGAATGTGTTTTCTAGTATAAAGTACATTTCAGTGCCCCAGTTTTCATCAAATATAGCCTCTATGTTCTAGAAGAAAATGTTCTGCCCCCATTGCATTTCCCTTAGAATTTCTGATCTTTGGGATGCAGCTCAAAACTGTTCTTGTACAGACCTTTGTCTCTTGTTTGGATCAGGCACAGTCTTTGGCAGTTGTTTTGATTCTGCCAAGAGAAAACCCAAGGAGGCGTTGAAAGCTGGAGGGAAAGGGTTAGTCAAGTCCATAGGTAATTGGCAATTTCAGCACTTCTAGAGTCTAATTTACCTTGGCAGGATCTAAAATCACTTCCTCCCTTCCCAGTTTACAGCTGTAAACTGGTGTGTGTGTGTGTGTGTGTGTGTGTGTGTGTGTGTGTGTGTGTGTGTGTTTTAAACAATTGGATTGCTTCAAGAAATTAAACTATATTACTGGTTTTTGGTAGCTTCTGGGGCTATATATGAAGATAAGTTCATTCCATTTGTTTTGAACATCTTTTCCACTTAAGTAAACCCAAAGCTGGGAGATGGTGTCAAGAAAGTGACACATGGAGGCTGACTAAACATTTTCTGGATCCAATGACATAATATTTGTAAAGTGCTTAGTATAGTTTCTGGCACATAGTAGGTATTTAATAAATGCTTGTTGAATTAATCTAGAGGGGAAAAATCTGCATCCTTCTAGTCTCATCTTTTCGTGTAGACCATTGTGAATTGCTGTGCAAAATTCTTGGCTAAATTATAATTGGTGAAGCAGCATTTTAAAAAAATTTTCATTGGTTGAATCTGCATATTTCATGAGTTCATACTGATTCTTCTAAATTAGTAATAAAAATATTAGAATTGGGGCAGGAAAGAAGTTTTTAGTCAACTTTTCTAGTTGATGAGCTCTGAATCTTTTAAATGACTCCCATTACCTCCTCTGGAGGATAAAATTAGGTACACAGAAAGACTTCTCATTCTTTATTCCCAGGGTCATTTCAACCTGATTATACTAAAATAGTTGGAAAGGAAACAGATTTGCCTGAATGAACAGAGACTTTGCTAATAAGCCTTAGAGTGAAGACTTAACTTTATGGGAGTCAACAAGAAGAAATTTTAAAAATAAAAAAATTATCCTATTTAGATTATTAAATATCATAAAAAACTTAGGTAATAATGCACATCTCAAATGTCAACTAATTTTCCACACATCTCCATTGGAATTCTGAGTTTTAGCAAACAGAGAAGAACATATAAATCTATTAATATGTTTGATCAATATCATAAGTTACAATAACTAGGGATTCACTGAAGTTTCATTTTAAAGGGTCTTTATAAACTAAAATTCATGAAACTTGATTTCTTAGGAGACCAAGAAAAGGGTAGGGGTTTTTTTTAATTTCTAGTAAAGGTGATTTGAAAAAGGAGAAATTTTTATTTTTAAATTTTGTTTAGAGAATTTTGTTTTCAATTAATAACAGTTTCAGAAGCCAAAAACTTACTAACTTGGGAGAAGTTCTGATTTTTAAAAAATTATCCTATTAACCTTGCCTTTTTCTGAAGTCCTGTAGATACATAAAGGGTTGGTCCCAAAAACAGAATAGAAATTCATTTTTTAAAATCTTAGGGTAAGTTAAAAACAATTACTGTTTCTTATATTTTAACAGGTGGCAATAATCCTGAAATTCTGAAAACAGAGTAAAGAGTTGCATTATGATGCAGCTTGGGACTTCTGAGCAATCCACTGGTGTAGAAGATTAAGGCTCCCACTTTTTAAGGACCCAGACCTTGATCTAATTATCTTCTCTTCACCAGAATCACTGTGAGTCCCTTGAAATAAAGCTTGAACAACAACAACAACAAAGGTCAGGGTAGGGGGAATTATTTTGTTTTTTCCTTTTTTTTTTTTTACCAATATAGGCACCCAATTTAAACAAACTGGGAATTAAAAGGCCTATAATCTAGTCTCTAGTCTATTAATTATTCACTAAGTGACCTTGATTTCAAGTCTTTAACTCAGTTTATCTATTTTTAAAGGGAAGTAATATTAACCAGAACAATAAAGAACTATCTAACTCAGTTCTGCTGAGAATTGATGAACTACTTTGAGATAGCTTGCAAAGTTTGGTGAGGGGATTTTTGTTTTTTGGTTTTGGTGACTTTTACTGTGACGCTAAAATATTATTGCATCTACAAGTTACAATTGTATTATTGTAAAAAAAGAAGAATTGAAATTAAGATCTCCCTAAGTACCTAACACAGTGCCTGGCACATTGTATGCACTTAATGAATATACCAGTTATTAGTGAATAAATATATCTATTTAAAAATTATACTATTTTGGTAGAATTCTGGTATATCCATATACTTCAAAGCAAGTTAATCTGGAGTAGGGAGAGACAAGGACTATCTCCTTATTCACAAAGATGCCTAAACTTTGACATCACCACTGTAGTCACAGATTTTCTTTTTTAGTTAAGTGTTTAGCGCTGTGATTATGGCTTTTGTAATATGGGTGTGATGCTGAATTACTCAAGTTAATTATGCATTTCACATTTTTAAAAAATTCTACCAATCTCTTGTAAATTCAAATGCCACCATATTTTCTTAAGTTGAATTATACTGAAGCTAAGAAGTATGCTCTTTTCCCTAAGAGGTAAGTAGAAAGTCCCCAGTTAAAATGAAATTTTGTTTAAATAGACAAAGTTAATATTTTACTTTTTACTGCAGTAGTTCCTCCCATAAGGCCCATAGCTCTCTTGAGGAAGAAAAGGAAAAAGGCATTTTGTTTATTGAAATTCGAAAGTACTTAGAAAAGTGAAATTCACTTTCAGAAATTTATTTTTTAAAAAGCAGAGGGAAATTCATAAAGCATGTTTGACCTATATTTTAAATCTTCTATAACTAATAAAGAATTTTTAAATGGATATATTTATTCACTAATAACTGGTATATTCATTAAGTGCATACTGTGTGCCAGGCACTGTGTTAGGTACTTAGGGAGATCTTAATTTCAATTCTTCTTTTTTTACAATAATACAATTGTAACTTGTAGATGCAATAACTTCTATAACTAATAAAGAATCATGCTAAATGAATTATCTTTATTTGAGAGAGAAATAATAGTTTGGAATTTATTTCATCTGTTCTTCCTTCCTCATGATTTACAATTTGATTATGTTACCAAGATGCAACAATGACTTCCAAACATTTTAGGCTTACAGTACATTAGTGCCATTAAAGTGAATTGAAATTTATCTTGAAATCAACTAAAATACCCCTATCTGAAAACACACTGAAGTATTCTAGGTTCATCATTGGGAACCATTGCATTCTTAAAGAAGTATATATACATACATCCATACACACACACACATTCAATATCAGTTAGATTTACCTAGTAATATAATTTCATTTGTTTTCTTCCCACTCACTAAAGGGGTGTGTGTGTGTGTGTGTGTGTGTGTGTGTGTGTGTGTACTCAGTATCAGATTTACTTGGCGATATAATTTCATTTCTTTTCTTCCCTCCAACCACCCTCTCAGACCTGTGATTTTGTTAGTTTAGGTCAGTGGTGTCAAGCTGAAATAGAAATGACTAGTATATAAGGATCCTTGGAGGCTGCATATTGACTTAGAAAATCACAAAGGTTCAGCAACTTGCTTATGGTCACACTGCTAATATGTATCAAAGATAGGACCTGAACCCTTTATTTACCATGTTATTCTGCTAGATTTAAAGTTCTAAGGGACCTTAAAGTTCATATTCTAACCTCTTCATGTTTCAGGAGGAGAAAAACCCACTAAAAATCTTCCAGGCTCTTATTATTATTATTATTTTTTTTTTTGCGGGGCAATGGGGGTTAAGTGACTTGCCCAGGGTCACACAGCTAGTAAGTGTCAAGTGTCTGAGGCCGGATTTGAACTCAGGTACTCCTGAATCCAGGGCCGGTACTTTATCCACTGCGCCACCTAGCCGCCCCCCAGGCTCTTATTATTAAAACTCATTTAACATTTATTATTGGGGCAGCTAGATGGCAAAGTGGGTAGAGCACCAGCCCTGGATTCAGGAGTACCTGAGTTCAAATCCAGCCTCAGATAATCGACACTTACTAGCTGTGTGACCCCGGGCAAGTCACTTAACTCCAATTGCCTAAAAAGAAAAAAAAAACATTTATTATTAAACTTCATTGCATACTTCTCCATTACTTATGGCAGGAAGAATTCAGGGGCCAACCTGTGCTTGGGCCTTGGTTTCCTGATCTATAAAATAAGGGAGTTGGAGCAGTAATCTGTCAAATCCCTATGAATATATATAGGACTTCATAAGATTCTAGTTTCTAGTGAATGTATAGTAAATTATATACTCTCTTTCTCTTCATTCGAAATAGTTTATCCATTATGCTTCTGGGATAGCTGTCCTCTAACAAGACCACAGAGAATGACAGAGATCATTGAGGCAACGGGTGGCGCAGCAAATAGAGCACTGGGCTTGTAGCCAGAAAGAACTGTGTTCAAATGTAGCCTAAGACACTTATCAGCTGTTTGACCCTGGGCAAGTTATTTAACGTCTGTTTATCTCAGTTTCTTTTATTGTAAAATGGGGATAATAATCACCATAATAATTACCTCAGAGGGTTATTGTGATGATCAAATGAAATATTCACAAAGTGCTTAGCACAGGGCCTAGCACATAGTAGGCACTATATTTATTGTTTGGTCATGATTGTTCATGACCCCATTTGGGGTTTTCTTGGCAAAGATACTAGAGTGGTTTACCATTTCCTTCTTCAATTCATTTTACAGTTGAGGAAACTGAAGCAAACAGGGTTAAGCGACTTGCCCAGGGTTACTTAAATAGTAAGTGTCTAAGGCTGGATTTGAACTTAGGTCTTTCTGACTTAAGGAAGCTCTACCCGATGATGATGATGATGATGATGATGATGATGATGATGATGATGATGATGATGATGATGATGGTGGTGGTGGTGGTGGTGGTGGTGGTGGTGGTGGTGGTGGTGGTGGTGGTGGTGGTGGTGGTGGTGGTGGTGGTGATGGTGGTGGTGGTGGTGATGATATGATGATGATAGAGAGTAGCTAGGAAGTGCTTATTGAATGACTGGCACACAGAACACATTTCTAGAATTAAATTGTCAAGTTACCTAGTAATGATAGTAACTAAATGGAAGGCAATGCATGATTGGAAAATAAAAATCTTCACTATTAGACAAAATCAATGCAGATTTATTTAACATCCTTTGTTCTGTATTTGGCGGTATGTGTTGATCCCAGAATCTTTCTGGGTCTTGTCTTTATCAAGTTGACAAGTGGATATTTGGATCTGATTATTTGTTAATTGGATTAGTCATCCTGAGTGACCACAGCATATCAGATATAACTGCATTTAGTTTTCAAATGGACAATTCATAACAATGACATTCCTGTCTCCCAAGCATACATCTAAATGATGCAAAATTCTTTGAAGATGTAATGTATGCACATTAAGTGACTTCCATATACAAAGCTTTCTACTAAGGCCATATTCCTATGACTCATTATGCCAAAGAATGAACTCTAGGCTCCTGTAGGCTCTCACAAACTCCTTGGAGGTCTTACCAAACTGAAAAAAAAAATGCTTAAAGAAAGTCCCAGTAACCATTATATACTTATCCTTCAACAACCAGCTTTGGAGTTGTTCATCACCAGGCATTTTGCTGCTAGGTCAAGAATGAAGGCCTTTTGGTCACAGCAGTCTACTGAGGAAGACATGAAAGAGAGGAAGTATCAGCTCTATAAAAAAAAATCACAGATTCTTGAAATATTCAATTAAGTTTATGCAAAGTAATGTGCAAGGCTCTGAGAGAAATACTAAAGATGTTAAGATATAATACCTACCCTCAAAGAACTTACCATGTTATAGTTCTGTCCCTTTTCCTAAAGGTATGTGTTAATTATGATGTAAACTGCAGTAAGACATGTATGTCAGCTGGAGCCTTCTCATTTAGTTAGTGCTCCCCTCTCCTCTGCTTCACGGCCATAAAATCTCAGTTGGAAAAAAACTGAGAGGCTATTTCAGTTTCTATCCAAAGTGGATCCCTCCAAACCATCCCTGACAAGATGTCATCCAGCCCATTCTAGAAGGCTTCCAGAGAAGGGAGAACACATGACCTCTCCAATCAGTACATTCTACTCTTGGACAGCTTAAACTTTCTTTCTGCTCTGCCTCTCCCTCACCCCCCGCCGCCATTTCTTCTCCCCTTTTAGCTTTCTTTTCTTTTCTCTCTAGATCACATGTGCTGGGGGCCCAGAAAAAGTCTAGAAAGGAAAATGTAGCCCACCTCCCTCATTTCTTTTTTGGTGGAGAGAGGCCCAAAGAAAGCTGATCTGAACTTGGGCTGCGGAACCATCTTTGCCCACCCTCTCCAGATGCTATTATATTTCCCTTCAATTTTTCCTTTGAGGTGTTCCCCACACCTTGAAATTCATTAGAGCCAATATGCGTTTCATAATTTTAAGTTGACACCATGATTTGCTTGTCTCTTGAAAGAAAAGCTTCAAATGTTTGAGTTTTTTTGGTGAGTATGTAATAGGGATAAGTAACTTACTTAGTATGATTTTACTGGTATCAGGAACTTCCAAATGAGGAAAATCTATGCACCAATGCAGGTCAGTACCTTCCCAGTGACTTGAGTCTTTGAGAGTTGCCTAGAGCAGGGCTTCTTAATCTTTTCCCCCTCCCAGTCCCTTTCCACCCAAGAAATTTTTACATGACCCCAGGCATATAGGTATATAAAATAGGTATACAAATCAAGTATTTACTGCCAAATTTTTCATGAACCCCACATTCAGTTATACAACCCCATATGGGGTCTCCACCCACAGTTTAAGAAGCTTTGGCCTAGAGCATTGCAATGTTAAGTGACTTGCCCAGGGTCATACAGCCACTGTGTCAGACTGAAACACTTGAACCCAAATTTGCCTGTATCCAAGGTCAGCCCTCTATTTGCTAGGGCCATAGTTCCTCTTGACAAACATGTAAGATAATGAAATGGCATGTAGAGAAAATTTTTAATTCATACAGTATCACCAGAAGAATATTATTCATATGATGGGTTTTGCTTCAGGGAGAAATTCAGTTACTAAAAGTGTTGTACCTTTTCCCAAGGGCAATCCAGCCATTCCTCTAGTCAACCCTGGGCTCAGCTCATTGTCCATGTATCTGCCTAAGATATATGCTAATAGACAAGCTCTATGGGTTGTCCATCTGACTGCATATCATAATGTGAACAACAGGTATATTTTATCTACTTTTTATGCATATAATTAGGCCCAAATCTTTTGAGAGATGAAGGAAACAAGACATTTTTGAATTATTGCCTACAGAAGACCTTCAATTTATAACTAACTACACAATGATACAATGCAAAAGTACAAAGAATATAAGATCCCCATTGTGCTTATTGTCTGTTGACTATTTTTTTTTTAATTTTGATTCAGTAAAGCAAAATACTGCCTTAAGGGTTTTCTTCCAACACAATATCTCCCATGAATATATCAAAAGTATACAGGATTCCTAAAAGATGCAACAACAGAGCGACCTTTGTTCAACTCTCTGGTTGTTAGTGTCGAGCAAGGCTTAAAACAAGGAAATGTATGTTTACCAAAAGTGTTTGCCACCATCGTGGATGCTTTCCAGCATAATGTCCAAATGGAAAATGTTCTCCAGATTTTCCTGTTTAGAGGTGACATTTTTTCTGCTTGCATCATATTTAAATGCATAAAATAAAATATATAGGAATACAAAGATTAATTTTGAAATATGTTATAAATATATTATAAGGAAAAAAACACAAAACAAAATTTGAAGATTCCCAGACAAGAACTCTTGGACTAGATGACTTCTGAAGTCCCTTCCAGCTCTAAAATCCCCTGGCCCTATTTCTTTTGTATCTTTTGGAGTACCTAGAAGACTAGTTCAGTGTAGAGTAAGCACTGTGGAGGGAAGAATTTTCCCATAGTTTGCTTCTGTATATTTTGGCAAAGGGAAAAATTAGGGATGGGGGAGAATGGTGGAGAAGGTCTTGGAATGTGTAGCATGGAAATTCCTAATTGTACTTTTGCAAGCCTTCTCCCAGTGGAATATGTGTTCCAGCATCCTCATGCTCTTGTTTAAATGCATGAGAATTGTAAACAAATGGTCTTGAGTCTTATGAGGGAAGAGTGTATTTCTAGCCCCCATACTCTCATTATCTGAGTATGATCTTTTGTAAAGACAGAAGGGAGGAGTGCCCAAGAAAAGTAATTGAAATGGCAGCCAGCATTGTTTTGCAAAAAAGCCATGTTCCAGGGCTGTGATGACAGAGGTATATACACTTTAGCACCCAAGTGACTCCCAGAGGTTAGGGGCTGGATAGTAGCAGAGGAACTAAGAATGTTTGAGGAGATAATAATAGTGTTGCCATCATTGAGATAAGATTATCCAAGAGAGCAACTTATATCCCTGGGAGTCCAAAAAAGGCACAGTATTTGGAAGGTACTACTGATATATGCAAGGTGAGTGACACTAGGGACAGAAGGAGAGTGAGCTACTTTGTTAGAGCTTGTGTTACCATTTTATTAACCTTCTAAAGATATTCTTCCTTATGCCAAGAAACCTGTTGCACTATAATCGAATTCCTCCTCTTTCTCCATCTCCATTACCATGAGAAACAACAAATGAGAGAGGCCATGAACTGAAGACTTCAGCAACTTTATTTCTTCCTTAAGCTTCCTGGTAGGTGGTACAGTGGTTAGTGTGCTGGGCCTGGAATCAAGAAGATCTGAGTTCAAATCTAATCTCAGACATTTACTAGCTGTATGATGTTGGCAAGTTATATAGCCTCTGCCTCAGTTTCTTCAAATGTAAAATGTGGATAAAAGCAGCAAGTAATCAAATGGCTAAATATGAAAACAGTAAAAACAGTAATCAAATTATGTAACATTAGATTTAGAAGGGGAGTATCTTAGGCATCATCAACTCAGTATCACTATGACTTCTCAGACTACAATTCTTTTCCTTTGCCACCCACCACTCCCCTATATTTAAAAAAAATATTTTGATAGCTATATTTGAGTACAATTGGTTTCCTTTACATTGCTATGCGTTTTATGTTGTGCATTAAAAGACCATGTGTGGTTTTCCCTTATAAGCTCCTAGGAGGCAGCTTTTCTCTCTATGTTTGTATCTTTCTAGACCTTAACATAATTCTTGTGCCACAGTAAGAGCTTAATGAATAGCTTTTCATTCATTCAAAAGAAAAGGCCAAAAGGTCCCATAATCCATGTATAAGAAGAGTTGTTTTAAGGAAACTTTTGAAAAGCCTCAAATAATTTTGTTATTAAATTTTTTTTAATCTTATAATTTATTGGTGACCACTCATTAGATTTTTTTTAATTTTGGTGAGGCAATTGGGGTTAAGTGACTTGCCCAGGGTCACACAGCTAATAAGTGTCAAGGGTCTGAGGCCGGATTTGAACTCAGGTCCTCCTGAATCCAGGGCCGGTGCTCTATCCACTGTGCCACCTAGCTGCCCCTTTATTAAGTTTTATGAAATAGAGGAAGGGATATTACAGACATGGAATGTACCATGCACTTTCAAATGAGGCTGCAATGTTATAAGTTTTAGTTACTTGTTTTACTTTGTTACAAGAGACTTCATGGAGTGGGGACAATCTGTAAATATTTATAATGTAAAATCAAAACACATCAATAGTGGATAAAGCACTGGCCCTGGATTCAGGATGACCTGAGTTCAAATCCAGCCTCATACACATGACACTTACTAGCTGTGTGACCCTGGGCAAGTCACTTAACCCTCATTGCCCTGCAAAAAAACAAAGAAACAAACAAAAAAAACCCACATCAATAAAACATTTTTTAAAAAGAAAGTAATAATCTGTTGGGGGTGGGACTTCTATGGTGATGGGGAATGAGGAGGAATTCGATTATAGTACAACAGGTTTCTTGGCATAAGGAAGAATATCTTTAGAAGGTTAATAAAATAGTAACACAAGCTCACTCTCCTTCTGTCCCTAGTGTCACTTACCTTGCATATATCAGTAGTACCTTCCAAATACTGTGGCAAATATTTGAAGCAGATGACTGAACACAAGCTTTTGGCAAACATTAATGGTATACATAATGTATAATCACAGGCATTTGATTTCTATTTTATTCTTCTAATCTATTGAACACGATTCTATACAACTTTGAAGGATGACTTTTTATAAACTATCAATAGCTTTTTAAAATTCATTACATTTTAATCCTTTTAGAAAAAACAAACTGATTACATAATACATATTTACACAGTGAATTTAAAAAAGTGACAGGAATTAATTTGTTTACTTATGTTTCTGGATTAATTCCAAGAAGCCATTCAAATGCATAGAGCCTTGCTTTTACTTGTATTAAGATGGCTGAAAAGGAATAGTTGGTACCAGTTTTGTTATTGGATAAAGAATTTCCCATAGGACATTCTGTGAACCTCCTGTAATTAAAAGCTACCAGGAAGGGGGATAAGGAATAAGTATTTGTATTATCATCTACTATGTGCCAGAGACTATACTAAGTGTTTTTTATAAATATGTCATTTGATCTTCACAACAACACTGCAAGGTAGGTGCTACTTTTATCCACATTTTACATTTGAAGAAACTGAAGCAAAGGTTATATATAACTTGCCAACATCATACAACTAGTAAGTGTCTGAAATTAGATTTGAACTCAGATCTTCTTGATTCCAGGCCCAGCATACTAACCACTGTACCACCTACCAGGAAGCTTAAGGAAAAAATAAAATTGCTGAAGTCTTCAGTTCATGGCCACTCTCATTTGTTGTTTCTTATAAGATCATGCCTTTCTCTGTCAACCCTTCTCCAAAAATACCTGCACATATTTTGAGTGACATTTGCCTTTTTTTTTCTTATTAGGAATAAATCTGCAACAAGATGGATTGGAGTACACTGCATACCTTCATTGGAGGCGTAAATAAACATTCCACCAGCATAGGAAAGGTCTGGATTACTGTCCTCTTCATTTTTCGAGTCATGATCCTTGTCGTAGCAGCCGAAGAAGTGTGGGGAGATGAGCAAGAAGATTTTGTCTGTAACACGCTGCAGCCAGGATGCAAAAACGTGTGCTACGACCACTTTTTCCCTGTTTCTCATATCAGACTTTGGGCTCTGCAACTGATCTTTGTCTCCACTCCAGCGCTTCTGGTAGCCATGCATGTTACATACAATAGACACGAGAAAGTAAGACAATTTAGGAAAGGAGAGAAAGGGATTGAATACAAAGACTTAGAAGAAATTAAAAAACAGAAGGTTCGAATAGAGGGGTCTTTGTGGTGGACTTACACTAGCAGTATTTTCTTTAGGATTATCTTTGAAGCCTCTTTTATGTATGTCTTTTACTTTCTTTACAATGGCTACAACCTGCCCTGGGTGGTGAAATGCAGTATTGATCCTTGTCCCAATATCGTGGACTGCTTTATTTCAAGGCCTACCGAAAAGTCTGTTTTTACCATTTTCATGATTGCGGCATCTGTGATTTGCATGCTGTTAAATGTGGCTGAATTATGTTACTTGCTGATGAAATTGTGTTTCAGAAGGTCCCGAAGAGCACAGGTTCAAAAAAATCACACCAATCATACCATAAAAGAAAGCAAGCAAAATGAAATGAATGAGTTGATTTCAGACAGTGGACAAAATGCAATTACAGGTTTTCCAAGTTAAAAGATTTTAAATGAAAATAGAACTATTAATGACAAACCTGTAGTGTTCATCTGGATACCAATGCCAAACATTTATTCCCTAGGCTGATTTTTTTATAGCTACCAATGAAATTCATAACAAATAGAGACAAAATATTTTAGGAGAATTAATCACCTACATTATCAGAAATGTAGTAAACAATTCTGTGAAAGTGGAAAGACTAGATAGGTGATTGTGTACTAAAATATCTTTAAGTCTACCTTGAGTAGACATTCTAGTCTGTCTCACCTTCCCAGGAGGTGTGTTTCCTAAAAGGTTATTAAACATTTAGCTGCAAAGAGTGAGAAAATGTTTTTTGTCTAGTGATTGATACTATTATGATTACAAATGTTTTTTTATAGTATTACATGTTTTAGTGCTGAACTCCTATTCACATAAAAAGTATTTTTATAATGCCAGGTGTTCCATATTACTTAAGTACAACATAGTACACAACTGACTCATGAAAATAGCTGCAGTATTCTTATGGGGGTGGGCGGGGGGGGGGAGAATAAAACATGAGTTTTAATAATGACACTGCAGTTATCTAAACCTTGAAATTATAAGAAAATCTGTTTTGTAAATGCAATATGCTACACAGCTCAATGACAACCATATGACCAATAGTGATACTATCAAAATGGGGGTCAGGGGTTGGGGGCATGGGGGAGGAGGGAATGTTCTGGCTAATGTGTGTGCTCTTCAATACATTTGAAATACTTTGCTTGTTGTACAATGTGTTTTCACTGCCAAGATGTACCTTTCAGAAGGTAGACAGGACTATATGAACCTGAGTGCCTTTTCTTTTTTTTTACTTAGCTTGGAAACTGGATTTCAGCCTGTGTGAAAAGTTGAAATATGAATGTGATCACTTGAATAAAAGAAAAACTCTTCTATTGCTTAAAACACTGTGGCTCTCTATGGGGTCTGTTATCTGAATACCTAGTGTGAAGTGTTATCTGAATACCCCATTAGTGTGAATATTAGTGGGGCCCATAAATAATTCTTCCCCAGGAAGCCTCAAATTACTATGGGTGGGGGCGGCTAGGTGGTGCAGTGGATAAAGCACTGGCCCTGGAGTCAGGAGGACCTGAGTTCAAATCTGGCCTCAAGACACTTGATACTTACTAGCTGTGTGACCCTGGGCAAGTCACTTAATCCCAACTGCCTCACCAAAAAAAAAAAAAGTTACCATGGATGGAACTTCCAATGGGCTGGAGGTTGTTGCTACCCCCACTTGATTTCAGAAGATGTGGTTAAGCCAGCTGTTCTTTCAGCTCCTCAGCCCCATAAAAATGCACAACTGGCCATTAGTTAAATAGCTTAGAATCATGAGATGTAGAACTCTCAAAAGGAACTTAGAGACCATCTTGTCCAAAGTCCTCATTTTAGAGATGAGGAGCCGAAGGCTCCTCTGGGATCGTTCTGCACTGATAGTGAGAAGAATGGTTGGTTTCATCAGCTCTTAGATAAACTCTTTCCCTAAAGGCTCATTATTATGGCAGATTAGAACAATGTATCTTGTGTTACTCCTGTCCTCGTGCCCAATTTTCCCAGGTGGGCAGTATGTTACAAATGAAAGGAACACTGGATTTGGATATATAGGCTCCGAATTCAGGTCTTGATTCTGCCATTTCCTATCATGGGCAAGTCACTTTACCTCTCTAGACCTCAGTTTCCTTAACTGTAAATTTAAGAGGATGAAGTTGGATAAGATTATTTTTTTAAGTGAGGCAATTGGGGTTAAGTGACTTGCCCAGGGTCACACAGCTAGTAAGTGTTAAGTGTCTGAGGCCGGACCTGAACTCAGGTACTCCTGACTCCAGGGCTGGTGCTCTATCCACTGCGCCACATAGGTGCCCCAAGATTATTTTTAATATACCTTCTAGCTTTAAATCTGTGATTCTATGACCAATAGATAGATGCTATGACCTATAGAACATTACTAATGGCCTTGGTCCCATGGTTGGGAAACCCTTTTTATCAGGTAAATAAAGGGATGTTAGCATATAATTGTATGTATAATGTAGTAAAGAAAAATGACATTTAGGTTTTGAGAAAGTGGTAGTGCCAGTAACAGAATTAAGAAAACCAGGCTAAGGAGCTGGTTTGCATATAATAAATTCATTCGTAGACATATTGAATTTGAGGGTCAGATGAGGCATTCAAAGTAGAACTGTCCTGTGAGCAATTGGAAATGTAGAAATGGAGTTGAGGAGATAAGTCATGTCTGAAGAAGTAAAGTTGGGTGTCATTAATTAAAATGTGAAAGTTGACTCCATTAGCATAAATGACAGCACTAGAGCAGGGACCATTCCAATGGAGATAGCTAGCTGGACTAGACTAAAATTCAGGAGAGATATTGGTGCTAGAGACAAAACTAGGTGGTCACTGGATAGAGTACTGGACTTGGAGTCCGGAAGACCTTGATTCAAAGCATTCTGCAAGGCAGAAAATGTTTTTAAAAAAAAAGCCTTATGAAAGAACCTTGGAGAACATCCACATTTAGGGTGCAAAAGAAACATGAGAAGGCAGTGAGGGAGAAGATAAGGGACTGTCAGAGGGAAAGGAGGAAAGCCAAAATGCTGTGGTATCATAGAAACTATAAGAAAAGAGTTTTTGGTGTTTTTTTTCTTTATTTATTATTTTCCCAAATTACATGTAAAAACAAATTTTAACATCAATTTTTAAAACTTTGTGTTCCAAATTCTATTCCTCCCTCCCCACCACTCCCTTAAGAACTCAAGCAATTCAATATAAGTTATACATGTGTAGTCATGCAAAATATTTCCAAATTAGTCAGGCTGTGAAAGAAAACAGACCAAAAAAAAAACCTTTAGAAAAAAAGGAACTAACAAAAAAAATTATGCTTCAATCTGTATTCAGAAGCCATCAGTTCTTTCTCTGTAGATGGACTGCATTTTTTCATAAGTCCTTCAGAGTTGTCTTGGATCATTGCATTGCTGAAAATAACTAAGTCATTCACAGCAGATCATCTTACAATATTGCTGTTATTTTGTATTCAGTACATTTCATTTTGCATCAGCTCATGTAAGTTTTTCCAGGATAGAAAAGAGTTTTAAGGAAGAGAAATGGGTATTCAAAAGTGAAGTGCTAGGGTGACTTCAAGTAAGATAAGCTGGAAAAAAATGGATTTAGTGAATAGGTGGTCACTGATAACATTTGAGATAGCAGTTCCTGGATAATAGTGGGAGATAAGAAAAATTAAAAGGGTTAGAGAAATAGGGATGGGGAAGGAGAAGGCAATGGAAATTGAGGAATATAGTGTAGAATATCATTGTAAAAGATGGTAAAGGGAAAAGGCCTATACATATGCCTAACTTTCTCATCCTCAAAAGGTCTCAACCTCCTATAGCTCTGATTATCATCTCTATGTTAGAAGCCGCAAGATTAGCATTCACACCAAGCTCTAAGACTTACAAAGCATTTTATGAAGCATTTTACAAAGACATGTTCTCATTTGACCTGCAAAACAACCCTATCAGGTAGGTGTTATTATTGCCCCATTTTACAGTTGAAGAACCTGAAGCAGACAGAGGTTCTGTGTGTTCCCCGGGGTCATACACCTAAGTGTCTGCAGCAGAATTCAAAGAAATGCATCTTCCTGACCCAAGTCAAGTGCTCTATCCATTGTCACCTAATTTTATCTCTAGCACCAATGTCTAGAGTTCTAGTTTAGTCCAATTAGACATCTCCATTGGGATATACATCTCTCGGACAATCTCTGACACCTTCATTTCTTGTGAGCTATATCCTTGGATTCGACTCTACCATTATGCTCTGCCTCCACTCCTCCCAGTAAAAGCTCATCACCTGGAAACTCATCATCATGAAGATTGCATCACTTTTGGTATTCATACTTCATCAGTACCCTCAGTTGCCTCTGCCTCTATAATTGGAAGGATAGATGATGGAGCAAAAAAATCCTCCAAAAGCTTCCATTTAAATTGGGTTCAAGAATTTAGCACAGCTTGAAATATAGTAGGTCCATAGTAAATATTATATTGTATCAACACTTTAAAACTTTTTAATTCAATATGCTCCAAATTACTCCCATCAACTTCCCCTCAAAATTTGTCCTTCTTCCCAATTCCCTATTTCTGACACCACCATTTTGTCACTCAGAATCAAAATCTCCAAATCTTTTTGTCTTGTCTACTGTCTCTTTTGATAAATGACTAGTCTACTTTTCCAGTCATATATCTCTAGAAATGTATAGTCAAGCAAATTTCAAAGGGCATATTATTAACATATAAGGAAACATAATAATAATAACCCCCTCAAAGTCCAACCAATCATCCATCCATGTTGCAATTTAGAGACAGCAGCAGCAGCAGCAAAAAAAAAAAAAAAAAAAAGAAAAGAAAAGAAAAAGGAATACTAGCTGGAGTGGTATATAGCAATGACTCTTACCTAAGATCACTCTGGTAGCTGGAAAGGCCTCATATACCAGCTGCTGATTGAGTTGGTAGCCTGGCTAGTGTGCTATAACTACCATGAATCTAAGATATAGACAGGGTGGCATTGGGTTGCAGGTTGGCTCTATTCAGAGCTATAATGATGATTAGCTTTACCCAGAGGACAGAGTGACAAGATATATTGGAGCAAATTGGAAGTGTGGCACCAGCTTTAGACATGTCCTTGCAGATGGTTCTGACCCCTAAAATAAGCAAGCCACTGGTATTCATTAAATGAACTAAGGATATGAATGCTTTTATTCTGCAATAGTACATAAAACAAAATTGGAAATAAATCTAGGCAAATATCCCATACTGTTTCTTGTCAATATCTTTAGCTCCAAGTTACACAACAATGGATTGGAAATGAAGGGCAATCATAAAAATTGACTTCTTTCCTCTACCCATTATTGTGGACTAGGCCTAAATTTGATTTAGTCTAGCAGTTTTTAGGGTTGGTCTGTTTGTTTGGGTTTTGTTGTTGCTGTTGTTATATAAAATACAACAAGAACCATAAAATTAAATTAAAACTTTTTAATAATTGAAGTTTAAAGCACACAATGCAAGAATAAAAAGGATATAAAACATAATCACAACACCCTTTCCAAAGTTAAGAACTGAAGGAAGCACCCTGCAGTCAGCTCCAGCTCAGGAAAGTATTTCTGACTCCCTTCCAAGTCCCTAGTTCTTTTATAATTTTTATAATTCCTTTTGTAATTAAAGCCATCAAGTTTGCCAAGTGCTAGGTGGGGCTGAGACTGAAAACTGGGTGCTTTGACCATAAAAGCCAAAAAAGCCCCAAGAGCCTGCCCAAGACCCCACCACACCCAGATTTGAGATTTTACAAAAATATGAAAATTTGAAGGTATTGAAAATCTCCTACAAAACTCTTAAAGTAATACCTAATTATGAAACAGATGGCAAAAAAGTCCCTATATGTCTTCATTTCTCACCCAGCTGCACTCCTTTGAACTTATCACACTGTGTTTATATTTCCAGTGCTTATCACAGTGAGTGAGATGTAGTAGGCATGTAGTATTGACTGTCAAAATCACTTTGAAAAGGAGATGGGAATGCTTAGGAAAGAATTTTTAAAAGCTTTTTAAAATTTTTAGTTTGAGGCACAAATCCAACCAATAGACCAACTACACCAAAATAAAATGATTGAAGGAGGTGCTATCTGCCACCACTATGGTGAAAGAATATATTCTCCCAAATATTGGATATAAGCAATTTAACACCAATCAATAATAATACTATAGAGGGGGAGTTCTTGACCTTTTTTGTACCCTTGATCCCTTTGGCATGGACTGCGTCTGGCAAAGCCTATGGACAAAGCCTTCTCACAATGTTTTAGTTCAATAAAATAAAATACATAGGATTACAAAGGAAACCAGTTAAACCAAAACAGAGTTTTAAAAATATGTATTTTTTTAAAGTTCACTGACCCCAGATTAAGAATCCCTGCTAGAGAGGATTGTGAAGAAATGAAATTAGAGTAGAAAGAGAACTTCCCAAGGAGGATGTTGAAACTTTCTGGTCATCTATGTAGTCAAAAGAATTCTAACACAACAAAATCTAACTTGGATTTAAGTGAAAAATGAAAAGTTTGTGCCCTGTTCACATAATAGGAGTAATAGGTGGCATAGTGGATAGAGGGCTGGGCCTAGAATCAGGAAGATCAGAGTTCAAATCTGGCCTCTGACAATTACTAACTGTGTAACCCTGGGCAAGTCATTTAATTTCTGTTTGCCTCAGTTTTTTTAAGTGGTAAAATGGGGAATATTGTACCTGCTTCATAGTGTTGAGTGAGAATCAAATGAAATAATAATTATAAAGTACTTAGTAAGGGCACATAGTAAGTGCAACTATGAAGGTGAGGGACATTGCATCAGATCTCTAATAAATTAAAGATATAGAAGGAATTGACACAAATTTACAAGATCAAGATCCATTTCCCAAAAGATAAGTGGTCTAAGTATACAAATAAATAATTTTCAAAAAAAAAGAGAGAATACAAATGAAATAAAAATGCACCAAATCACTAAAAAAGAGCAATGAAGAGTTAATCAATTCTGAGATTTTTTTTTACTTTACACTCATTGAAGGTCAAAGATTAAAAAAATAAAAGGTCGATGTTGGAGGCTGAGGGCTGTACGAGGGAAAAGACATACATTTGGAGGAACTATGAATTGGTTTAACTTTTCCATAAAAACTATTTGGAATCATGTAAAAAAATCACTAAATTGTTCATGCTTTGATCTAATGATTCCACTGAAAATAACAACAATGAAGTCAACAGGAAAAAAATCAAACATACATTTTCACATCAGCAATTTTTTGTGGTAGCCAAAAACTGGGGGGAGGTGGGAATGGCACCCATCTTCCCATCTTTTTTTTTTTTTTTTGCAGGCGACAGGGGTTAAGTGACTTGCCCAGGGTCACACAGCTAGTAAGTGTCAAGTGTCTGAGGCCGGATTTGAACTCAAGTACTCCTGAATCCAGGGCCGGTGCTTAACCACTGCGCCATCTAGCTGCCCCATCTTCCCATCTTTTAAGGAATGGTTGAATAAATTCTGGTATACGAACATAGTGGAATACTATTGCATTGTAAGAAACAATAAATACGAGAAATTCAGTGAAACCCCAGAATACTTATATGGCCTGACGCAGAGCAAAGTAAGCAAAGCTGAAAAAACAAATACGCAAGGACTACAAAAGTAAAATAACACCAAAATCAATCAATCAACCAAGAAGTAATTTTTAAGCTCCTACTATGTGCCAGATACCATGCTAGGCACTGGGGATAAAAGTACAAAGAATAAAACAATCCCTTTTCAAAATGAATTTACATTCTAGGGGAGAAAACAAGTACATATAAAAATAAGTGTAACATAAATGCAAAATTAATAAATACATACATATATAAAGTTAATAAATACAAATATATGTAAAGCCATTTGGGAGAGTGGACAGTACCAGGGGATGGGAATCAAGAAATGCTTCATGCAGGAGATCATGCTTGAGTTGCAGGAGATGTTCAGATGATTGTTTGGGATGTTCAGGGAAGACTAGGACCTCTGGTGTGAGGGCTGCTCAACCACCTTTGGTGTCCACCTCCAACCAACTCTCACCTGTGGCTCCAAGAAGCTGTAACATACCACATCCCAGTGAAACCTTCTCAGCAGCTGGGCTAAACCAGGTCAAGGATAACTAACAGGCAGAGTTGGGAAATTAGGGAAATGTCTACCCCCAGCAGGATGAGCCGATAAGAAAAATGTGTTTCAACAACCAGGAAGGCAGCTGAAGCAGGCACTATGGAGCATGTGGAACATGGTGAGCCATCAAAGACATGGAGTTCATCCATTGCATCCCGGATGGTCACTAGTTGTCCCGATTTTTGTCTGGCCACTGGACTTCAATGGCTCTGGAAGAGAGCGAGGCTGACAACTTTGTGCAGCTTTGCCTCACTTAAATCCAACTCACCCACAAGTCAAGACATCACCCCGTGATGTCATTAGTCCTCTTCAAAAAGAAAGGCAAAGAAGGAAGAACTATGTGAGGCAAAAATAAAGAGAAAGAGCATTCCATACATGGGGGATGATAAGTGCATAGGCGTGGAGACAGGAGATGGAGTGTTCTGTGTATAAGAGATAGGAGGCCTGTTTGGTTAGATTGCAGAGTGGAAAAGGGAGTATGGTGTTCATTGAGGTTGGAAAGATAGATTGGATCTAAGTTGTGTAGGCTTTAAGAGCTAAACAAAGGCCAACAAATTCAGTGATTACAATGATCCAAGGCAATGATCATTCTTGGTCTCAAAGAACAAATAATGAAACACATTTCCTCCCATTTGGTGGAGAAAGGAGAAACTCTGAAGGAAGAATGTAGCATTCACTCTCAAGGGCAGTCATTTTGTCAGTTGCTTTTGACTGTTTTTTTTTTTTCTTGCTACAAGCGAGAATTGGTCATTAGGATAGATCAGGAAATGACCTCTTTTTTAGACATAAATAAAAAATTAAAAGTAACTAGGCTCTAAGTTGTAGAGTATTATTATTATTCATAATGCTATGCCTCAACAAAGTTGCTTCCCAGTGGGGGTCAAGTCAGTCTGATGGCCAAGTCCTAATTTCTGGTGGATGGAGAAAAAAGCAGACTGCCCTTCAGAAAATTCAGTTCCTCAGGTGATCCTTCTGACTTGACTGCTGATTCAGAGTTTGAGGAATCAGGGAAGTATGGGGTTGTGTTCACCTGTTTCTTTGTGGCATGAAGTACAAGGGTTTAATAGATCCTCCTTTAGGGGACTATGGGAGTAGAACGGTACTCTTCTTCAGTCTTGGGAACATACATACATGATTTAGAAATGAATAGGCAACAAAGCCTTGCTTTAAAGACATAAGATTGACCAGGCAGAGTGATGCAAAACGATCACTTTCAATTGTCCATTGACAATTGGTAGACAAAAGGTTTTGATGAAATATTTAATCTTTTTTTTGGTGAGGCAATTGGGGTTAAGTGACTTGCCCAGGGTCACACAGCTAGTAAGTATTAAGTGTCTGAGGCCAGATTTGAACTCAGGTCCTCCTGACTCCGGGGCCAGTACTCTATCCACTGTACCACCTAGCTGCCCTGAAAGATTCAATCTTACCAATTAGTGACCCTTTCTAACCCTCTGGTCTTTAGCCACTCAACCTTCTTCCCCTAGAGAAGATGTGGTTCTGAATCTTTGTGTGTCATGGACCCCTTGGGAAGCCTGGTGAAACCTATGGTCTCCTCAGAATAATGTTTTTAAATGCATAAAATAAAATATGCAGGAGAACAAAGGAAACTTCCCATTTTAAAATACAATAATCAAAATCATTTTTTAAAACCAAGTTCATGGTCCCCAGGTCTAGTGATCTTGATCTAGAACCATTTCCCATAGACCACTGTAGCTGTGAAGCGCCTTCTACTGCTATCCTCAGTGTTAAACTTTCTGGGATCTTGTAGGCTAAAGGAAGGGGGAAACAAAGCAAATATGCTTTTATTAAGCACCTAACTATGTACCAGGCACTGTGCTAAGCATGTTACAAATATTATCTCATTTGATCTTGACAATAGCCCTGAGATAAAGGTGTTATTAACCTCATTTTACAGTTGAAGAAATTGAGGCAGACAGGTTACATGACTTTCCCAGGGGTCACATAGTAAATATCTGGGGCTGGATTTGAACTCAGGCCTTCTTGACTCCAGGCTCAAAGCTTTTTCTACTCTACCACCTAACACTTGTAGACTGAAAGATGATATCTTGTCTCTCACTACAATAATAACTATCATTCACATTTATAGTGCTTTCAGGGCTCTTAAAGCACTTTCCTCACAATATCCTTTTATTTGGGGGGGGGCCATGGGGGTTAAGTGACTTGCCCAGGGTCACACAGCTAGTAAGTGTAAAGTGTCTGAGGCCAGATTTGAACTCAGGTCCTCCTGAATCCAGGGCCGGTGCTTTATCCACTTCGACACCTAGCTGCCCCCCCTTTTTTTTCAAGGACAATATCCTTTTGAGAAAGCCATTATCCCCATTTTATAGATGAGGAAACCTCGATTCAGGAAGATCAAACAAATTGCCTAGAGCCACAAAGCTAGCAAGTTTAATTTCTACTCATACCTAGAATCTGGAGCTAGAAGGCATTTTAGGGATCATCTAATCCTCCACACTCATTTTGTAGATGAGTCTAAGGCTTTGAGAGATTAAGAGCTTTACCCATAGTCAAACAGGTGCTAAATTGCAGAGCCAGTACTTGAACCCCCAAGGTTTCTTGGCCTCTAAATCCAATGCTGTTTCCATGATACTTTCCCAGTTACTGGAAACTGATCCACCTCCAAGATCCCAAACTCTGATACGATTAAGTAATGATTTCTTGGCATACGCTGTCATTCTTATTAACAAGAGCTTATTTTCCTCATCAAAAGTGGTAAAGTTGCCTGAGATGTAATTAGAAATTAATGTTATGGAACCTCAAGGCAATCTTCCAGGAGGCATTGTGGGCCTCAATGATCATGGGCATCTTTTTGGACTTTTCAGCATTTGGAAAGAGAAAGGCAAAAATAAGTAAAAATGTGTTTAACTCTGAATTAACTTCTTCCTAGAGCAAGCTTTAGGGATATAGGTGCCTCCTCATTTTTGTTCTTTTTAAATAGTTTCTTCACTTGAGGTTCACAGACCCTTAAAAGATCTGTGGATAGATTTCAGAAAGTCCATCAGTGAAAATGAAGGGGAAGATATCATCTTTGTTTTCAATAATCTCTAACCGAAATTCAGCATTCCCTTCCATTACTTAGTCAGTAAATAAACATTTATTAAGTATCTACTATGTTCTGGGCACTGTGTTGTCAGAGGGAGGGAAAAGACCCAGGGGAGGAGGTAATGCTGAGTTGTGAGTTTCCAAGGTTGATGTTGGTTGTTAAACATTTACCAGCCTAACTCCCACATATCTATTCCAGGTTGAACCTGAAATTTGTAACAGATCAAATAATGACAAAGAAATCTAATGAGAAGCTATAGTAAAAAAAAACAACAACAACAACAAAACATAAATAACAACAACAACAAAATCACCATTATTATAAGAAGGGATCCAGAGGCTTCACCAGGCTGCCAAAGGGGATCCATGACAGAAAAATGGGTAAGAACCCTTTTCTAAAAGCAAATTCCCAGGAGACCCCTGAGCATGTATGAATGAGCAGCACATGAGATGACCAGTACATAGAGTATAGAGTACCTAATCTAGGGCTCTTCACAAGGGAGGATGGGAGGCTCACTGGGAGACACCACTGACCCTGATTGCTATCACATATGTCTGATTCACCAACTGGACACTGGATTTTGGAGAGTTCACAAAATTATACCCTGACACCTGTGAACCTGACAAAGATTCAACTTCCCTCATAAGAGCTAGAGCCAGAAAGGAGCCTGAAGGTCATTCTTAGTCCAATCCCCTAGTTTTAAAGATGTGGAAACCAAGGTGTAGAAAGGTGGTTATTTGCCCAGTGTCACACTGGCATTCAAACTTAAATCCAATACTCTAGTCAATTCTCGATTAAGGACTTTGAAAAAAATTGAACCATACCACATTTGACGCCTGCATTTGACTCCCTGCCACCTTAGCTTAACAGCTTCTGCCACTGAGGGCCAATCAACCATATTTCCTGGGAAAAAAAGTTCCTCACTCTTTCCCTTCAAGCACTGTCCCATTGGACTGATTTTATGCAGTTAGAATAGGAAACTATTTACAACTGGTGTTACTTGAGGGGAACCAAAAGGTCCCATTGTCTTCAGGTTGGCCACACCACACTGTCTGACATTTGATCATTAGAAATTTCTTTTCAAATGTGAATATTCCTTTCTCCCACAGAAAGAATAATGCATTAAGCTGCTATGTCTATAAAATCACTGAGGTTGAGGTACTAAAGAGAGTATGAGGACACTATGGAATGTAATTGTTGTTTGTCCTTCATTCTCAAAGAGGACCATGACATTGGGAGGTGATGTCCTAACTTTCAGTGAATTTGATTTAAGAGAGGGAGGGCTTTGCAAAGTCACCAACCTCACTCTTTCCTTAAGAGCTATCTGGATCCAGTGGCAAGATGTATATCAGGACAACTGGAGGTGGCCCTGGATGTTTAAGGCAATTGGGGTTAAGTGACTTGCCCAGGGTCACACAGCTAGTAGGTGTCTGAGGTCAGATTTGAACTCAGGTCCTCCCAACTTCAAGGCCAGTGCTTTATCTACTGTGCCACCTAGCTGCCCCCTACTATGAATTGGGGAAAGGAGGGAGCACAGGGAGAGATTTAGAAGGAAACTGACAGATGACAGGGAGATGGAAAGGCATTGAAGATGTACTTCACAATTTTGCCTAAAGCCATCCCTGACCATCACCAAAAACCACTCTCCCCCAAAAAACCCCAACTCACAACCTTGCCGCCTACAGTAGTACTGTGTCGACAAACTATGTCAGAAACTTGTGGGCATGATGGAGAGACTGGACTGGACTGACCAATGGCATGTGTCTGATGGGAATGAAAGGGTGACATTGGATATGGATGATGAATGTGAGTCAAAGGAACTTTTAGTGGGAAAGGATTGGGAAAAAACCCTCATTAAGAGGGACTTTTCCAGTAAGCATACCCTAATTGATCCTAAGATTTCACGGGTGACAGAAATACAAACCCACGTATAATTAATGAGATTTCACAAAGCTATGTCAGCTGGCAGGTAACCTAAGCTGCCAACAGTTGCTCACAGGGTAGTGAACAGTAAATGGTCCCATGTAAAGCATAGGGAAAGTATGGGAATTTCCTGACTGGCCTCAGGTCACAATGAACACATAACAGGAAAGTTGCTGAGACATAGGACCTATGTAGGGTGTGTGTGTGTGTGTGTGTCTATATACATTTGCTTGCTAAGAAGAAACATATCATAATGGAAAGTCAATTTCTGCTTGCAAAAGGAAGGATTGGGGCAGCTAGGTGGTGTAGTGGATAGAGCACTGGCCCTGGAGTCAGGAGGACCTGGGTTCAAATCTGGCTTCAAACACTTGACACACTTACTGGCTGTGTGACCCTGGGCAAGTCACTTAACCCCAATTGCCTCACACACAAAAAAAGGAAGGACCAACTAAATATGTGGAGCTCTAGTCCTACAGCACTACCCTAACAGTCCTCTATATTCTAAACCTTTCTTGATTTCCTACAATGCTAATGCCCTCTTTCCCTAAAATACATTGTATTCATTTTATGTGCGCATATACACACATATATGTAGACCATTTGAATTTTTAGGATCTTTATCCCAACTCTCACCCTTACAGATGTCTCAAGCTTTGGTAAGAGGGTATATCTCCCCTTCAGGATTCTAGGGATACCCCTGAAAAGTCATGGATCATTTTTCAATGCCATAAACTTGACTCCTTATGGATATACTTCCCCTGAGCTCATCAATTGAAATCACCTTAGCCTAGCATTAAGTAGTTTTTAGAAAGGGTCATTTACTAAGTTGGTACCATAAAAACACCTGGTACAAAGAAATTTCCACCAAAGTTTGTGACACACTTTCCCACATATAGAATCCAGGGGAAAGTGGACTCCAGTCTAGAGAGCACAGGCAGCAAGAGGGTAACTCCTCATCACCAGAAGTCTTTTCCCTATTTGTGGGGTGCTCCAGTGTAGTACAGTTTCTTTGCTGGCCTCCTTTATGTCCAGTCTGCCCTTGGTTCTCAATGATCCAGGTCCATTGGCTTGGACATTGATAGAAAGATGGAAAATTCATTCCAGACCCTTAAAATTTCACAAAATACTACTCCAGCCAAAGGGGGGGGGAAGGGGAGGGGGGAGAAAAGAGACTCAAGTCTCAAATTGAGGCTTCTCCTTCCATTCTCTACCTCTTTCTTATGTTCTTTCTTACAATTAGCTAGAATGCCATAATTGCTATGACCTCTATAATTAAATCACCTCAACAATCATTTACCAGGCACTCTGCTAAGCAAAAAGTGGTAAAAACAAACAAACAAACAAAAAACACAGTTCCTACCTTCAAGTAAGTCACAGGGGAGAAAACATGAAAATAACTATGGACAAACAAGATATATAGATATGACTATAGATCTATATAGATCGTTTCTTGCTTGTACATATATGTGTGTATACACACACTAAATTAGAGATAATTTTAGGGGAAGACATTAACATTAAGGCTTTTTAGAGAAAGTAGGATTTTAGCTGGAACTTCAAAGATTCTCAGGAAGTCAGGAAGTAGCAAGGAGGAAGGAATAATTCTAGTCATGGGGCATAGCCAATAAAAATGCCCAGAATTGGGGCAGCTAGATAGCGCAGTGGTTAAAGCACCCGCCCTGGATTCAGGAGTACCTGAGTTTAAATCCGGTCTCAGACACTTGACACTTACTAGCTGTGTGACCCTGGGCAAGTCACTTAACCCCCTATTGCCTGAAAAAAAAAATGCCCAGAATCAGGAGATGAAGTATCTTGTTTGAGGAACAGCAAGGAAGCTGACTTTGTGGAGAGAAGTAAAGGGTAAAAAGACTTGAAAGGTGGTTGAGTATGGGGGCAGATTATAAAGGGATTTAAATGTCCAACAGAAGATTTTATATTTGATTTTGGAAGTAATTACCAAGTCACTGGAATTTATTGACTAAGAATGTAACATGGCCAGAGCTGCATTTTAAGAAAATCTGATTCATAGCTGGGAAAAAGAAAGACTGTAGTGGGAAGAGACTCAAAACAGGGAGGCTTTTGGCTCTTGGGGGGGCCAGAAGGCTATTGTAATAATCCAGGAATGAAAAGAGGAGGACCTGCACAAGGGAGGTGGCATAGCCAGAGGAAAGGAGGGAGAGTATAAAAGATGCTCTGATGGCAGAATTGATAAGACAGGACATTGGAATGGATAGTTAGGAAGAAGGAAGTCTTGGGAGAAAGATAATGACAGCTTGGAACATGTTGAGTTCCAGGTCTCTGTAGAACATCCAATTCAAGATGTCTAACAGGCAGTTAGAAATTCGAGATAAGAGGTCAGAAGAGAAGTTAGGTCTGGATGAATAGATCTAAGAATCATTTGCATAAAGATGATAACTGAATCCATGGGGACTGATTAGATCACCAAGTGAAATAATATAGAGGAAGAAAAGAGGAGGGCCCAGATCAGATCCTTGAGGGACACACATGGTTCGTGGGTATAACCTGGATGAAGATCTAGCAAAGAACCCTGAGAAGGAGGGGTCAGATAAGGAGAATCAGGAGAGGGTAGTGTCTCTAACACCTATATAGAAAAAAGTATTGAGAAGAAAAGTTTGATCAAAGGCTGCAGACAAGTCAATAAGGATGAGAATTGGGGAAAAGTCATTTGGTTTGGCAATTAAGAGCTGTTTAAGAGATCCAGAGACAACAGTTCCAGTGGAATGATGAGGCCAGAAACCAGGTTGCAGAAAGTTAAGAAGAGAGTGAGAGAAAAGGAAGTGAAGGCACTTATTATAGACAACCTTCTCAAAGAGTTTAGCTCCGGAGTGGCTAGGTGGTGCAGTGGATAAAGCACTGGCCCTGGATTCAGGAGTACCTGAGTTCAAATCCAGCCTCAGACACTTGACACTTACTATCTGTGTGACCCTGGGCAAGTCACTTAACCCCCATTGCCCCGGAAAAAAAAAAGAGTTTAGCTCCAAAAGGGAGGAAATTTATATAGGAAAATAGCTGGCAAGGATGGATGGATCAAGCAAAATTCTTCTGAGGATGAGAAATACACACATGGATGTGTAGACAGCAGGGAAATATCCAGTAGACAAGGAAAGATTAAAGATGAATGTATTGATGTGGCCAAGGTTAGTCATCATATCTGAACAAGATTCTTAGGGGAATGTCACTACAACTTGAAGGATTTTGCCACACTTAGTTTAAGGTCTATGAACAAGATTGGTTGTTTGAGCTTCTTATCATTTACCTTAAGCATGGTAGGGGTAGAGTTAAAGCAGTCATATCTGTATGCATTGTTTCACCAGATAGAATACAAGCTCCTTGAAAGAAGAAATTGTTTCATTTTTGTCTATGCACCTAGTACAGTGATTGGCACACAGTAGGCACTTAAAAACCATTTGTTGACTGACAGTAATTGGAAGGGCTCCTTATCTGCTTCATGAATAACTGTTCTCCATAGCAGGAACATAGAAGTGGAGTTAGAAAAAGAGGCATGAAAAATGGAAATACTGTACATCTAAACAATAAGCATATAAGCTTCTGATTGTTCTCTTGGACATGTAGCTACATGTCTCCTGGCCCCCAGTTTCTCATCAATAAAAATTAGTAGTGCCTACCATGAAAAAAAGAAAAAAGAAAAGTGGTATGAAAATCCTTATATCTCTGACCCTGCCTCCATCAGTGCCCTTCTTTCAGCTAAGATTGATGCCTGAAAGCCTAGGGTCACTCCCAAAGGCAGCAGAAAAAGCAAACAATAAGTAGTTCCTCGTCTAAAGTGTGGAGCACAGTACCTAACACGTAGTAGGCTCCATATAAATGTTCATTCCCTTCCTTTTCCCTTCCCTCTGATTAAACCCTGCTTCCTGTCTGCCTGGACCGACAGAACCAACCCAAACCTACCTGGATTAAATGATTCCTACTCTGAGATTTACTAATTGTATGACTATGCCTGCTTAGAACCAGAACCATGGCCTCTACTGGATCCCTGCTGGCTAAATTTAGGACTGAATTCTGGCGCTGCCAGGCCAGCTTTGTCCTGCTGTCCACCCACACCCTTGACAGCTCCTTGCATTAGACCAAAAAAAAAAAAAGCCAAATGGAAACCTTGACTTTGGTACTTGTTTTCATGGAATTTCGTGGATTACATTGTTATGCTGTTATTGTAACAACCAGCCAGGATCATACTCCTCCTAGCATAGCAGTAGAACACTTCCCATGCTGGAGGAGATGGTATAGGTCATTCGATTCAATTGATGCCAATTCCATAGGCATTCTTCATGATGTAAGAGAGTCGTGTCTTGTAGGCTAACCCACGATTAGTGTAACTAACAAGATACTCCAAGCCTTGATACCTTTATCAGGTGAAAAGGCTTCTTTGAATTGAGTTATAGAATCAACCAATCAATTCAATGTGTAAACCAGGTGTGGATAATTCTTGGACATTTCTATTGAATCAATTAGTCAAAGGAACAATTTAGTTAATCAAGTTGGGAAACAGTTAGTACTTCCAGCTGTCAGGGATGTGTAACCTGGCTTTAGCCACACTCTTGGAACTCAATCTGCCAGTCCAGTCTGAGGAGGAGAGTGAACCCAGATTGGGAGGGGGTGCTATGATGGGAAAGGAAAGCTTCTACAAACACAGGGGTTCCTCCTGGGACAGTGCATGCTATGAAGCAATTGCTTTGCTCCCCTGGAAGTTAAACTTGCCTTTCAGGAATGAGCTAACCTCACTCCCTAAACCCAAACCATTTTTCATGCTTCCCCTAAAATCAACATAAATAGGTGTAGGCACTCCATACCCTCTCTTGTGACTTGGTCTTTTAGTGACTGGGGAGCAAGGGGGCACACTCACAGAAACAATATTCCCCAGAGCCTGATTTTGAGAAGGTGCTAGGGACAGTGGTACATCAAAGCCAGCTTGCACCAACTCTTAGGAGATAATCCTTAAATTTTCATTGCAAACCAAGGCTTGATTTAGTGTTGTATTGATTCTTTAGACTTAGGAAAATTATAGAGAAATGTTAATAATACAGATTAAACTTAAAAGTGTATTGTGGGGCAGCTAGGTGGCACAGTGGATAAAGCACCGGCCCTGGATTCAGGAGGACCTGAGTTCAAATCTGACCTCAGACATTTGACACTTAATTAGCTATGTGACCCCGGGAAAGTCACTTAACCCTTACTGTCCTGTCCCCCCCCAAAAAAAAAAGTGTATTGTGCATGCATTTTTTTTAGAGAACTGGTTGTTAAACATATATCAGCACAATCCCTGACTAGGGAGATTCCAACCCCAAAGGTGCAGGGGCTAAGCACCAGATATAGCCTCAATCCCCTGTCTCCTGTAGCACAAAACCAAGGTAGATTCACAAAAGACAAAGCAAGAATGTGCTGGCAAATGACTGGAGACAGAGGGTGAGGGACAGTGAAGAGGCAAGGAAAGTGCTGAGGTTTGAACCTGAATGACTAAAAGGATTGTGATGCCTTTCATATAAATAGGGACAGTTGCATATTAGGTTTGGGGGGAAAGACAATAAATACCATTTTGAACATGTTAAATTTGAGATATCTCCAGGATGTCCAGTTTGCAATGTCCAGTTGGCAATTGGTGATGTGGGACTGGAGCTCAGGGGAAAGACTAGACATATATGCATACAGTTACGTGTATATATACACATATATATGTGTATATGTATATGTGTTATATGCATGTGTCAGCATACATGCACATGTGTGTATGTGTGTATAAATCATCTGCATACATTAGATAGTTAAGCCCATGATAGCTGATGAGGTTACAAAGAGAGAGAATATAGAGGAGGAGGAAGGGAGCACAGGTCAGATCCTTAGAGGATATCCACAGTTAGGGGGAACAATATGAATAATAAGTCAACAAAGAGCCTGAGAAGGAGCAGACACACAGGTAGGACGAGAACCAGAAGAGAATGGTGTCACAAGATCCCAAAGAGGAGAGAGTATCCAGGAGGAGAAGGTGGTCAATGTTGTCAAATGCACCAGAGAGATCTAGAAGGATAAGGATTGAGTAAAGAACATCAGATATGGTGATTAGGGATCATTAGTAACTTTGGAGTTTTAGTGGTAATTGAATGATGCAGTGGGAAGCCAGAGTGCAAAGGTCTGAGAAGTGAATTGAGAGGAGAAAATGTGGAGACAACAACAGGGAAGGAACCAGTACATTAGAAAAAGGTTAAAGGGGGCAGCTAGGTGGTGCAGTGGATAAAGCACCAGCCCTGGATTCAGGAGTACCTGAGTTCAAATTCGGCCTCAGACACTTGACACTTACTAGCTGTGTGACCCTAGGAAAGTCACTTAACCCCCATTTTCCCACCTAATAAATAAATAATTGTTTTTTTTAAAAAAAAGGTTGAAGATTTGAGTGAGAGAATGAAATGATTGAGGACTCAATCTGGTAGAGCAGACAAGAGGAGATAGGAGCAAATGCATATGTAGAGGGGTTGACCTTGGCTAGGAGAAGGATGGGCTACCTCTGTCAGAGATGGGGGAAAGGAGAAAGTGGGAAATGATATCAAGGGGTTTTGCAAAAATGAGTGGAAAAAGAGCAAACTTATGTTGAATGGCCTTAATTTCCTCAGTAAATAGGCAAGGTAAGAGAATTTCCAGCTGAGCAAGAGGAAAGAGGTGGAGATGTGGGAAACTTTAGCCTTAGTGCTTACCTTCTTAGATAATCTCCAGTATATCCTCATATCCTTCCTCTCTCTCTCTTTCTCTCTCTCTCTCTCTCTCTCTCTCTCTCTCTCTCTCTCTCTCTCTCTATATATATATATATATATATATATATATATATATATATATATATATATATATATGAAATTTGTTCACAGTTGTTTGCATGTTATCTTCTCAATTAGGCTGTCAACTCCTTGAGACCAAGGACTATTGGAGTTTAGGGCCTTTCTTTGTATGCCCAGTGCTTAGCACATCACCGGACATATAGTAGGCACTTAAAAAATGCTAGTTGACCAGGATGTAAAAGGGTTACCTTCTGAGTTCCCTTCTGGGAAGTGCTTTATGTATTTTTCTAGCAGTATATGTGTCTCTGTGAATCCTTTGTGTCTTATGCATTCTCCCTGAAATGAAATTAAAAGTGTCTCATACCCTATATGCATTTGGTACATTGAGTGATCGTACAGGAGCTGGGGACTGTTATCCATATTTGTGGAAACCTAGACGCGAGTTGTTATAAGGCACAAGCTGTTATATGAATAGACACTAGGAGATTATTCTGGAACAATTCCAGATGAGTGTAATGAGTCAAAAAGAGAAACTGATTCTCTTGGGTCATTGCCTAGAATCTAACCTGGTTGATGTGAGTCCAGAGTCTTGGGGCGGGGGGGGGGGGGTAGTGAGAATGGGGTCCTGACCCATAAGTTAATTTAAATAAATAGTAACGACAGTTATCCCTTCCACATGGCAGAGGTTAAAGGCACAGTGCCCCCAAGATCTGGAAAATCCATGTAAAATTTTTGGCTTTCCTTTTATACCAGAGAAGAAGACTGAATTATTATGGTATTAAGAGATAAAATATGTTGATATTATGCAATACTATACATATATTTTATGCACTTCTGCATTTCTAAACTTTTTCTGTTTTATCTTCTGTCCTTTGTGTGTCATCTTTGACTTCCACAAAACTCCCCCAAAATTCTCATTTAATTTCTTATGCCAACCTGTGATTTATCAAAACCACCATTGGGGAAAGTTGAAGGGATAATCGTAGTATTAGGCAAGAAAATGAGAACATACTGATATGCTAGGAATCTGAACCAATCAGACATTGGTTTTAACTAATTATTATTTTTGTGTAAAGGTAAAAATGTTAAGTACCAGGGAAACATGGGAATCTCTGATGGTAGGAACATCAACTGAGCTTGCTTGTGGTTTCCATTTCTGAAGGAGAGTGCCTACCGACTGAGGGGCAGGGATGAAGTAAAAGGTAACCAGTCAACTTAACAACTCATAGGTCATGTGGTTTGTGTGAATTTGTGAGAGTCCTGTGCCCTCTCATTTGGGTGAATTGGAGAAAATAGGGAAATGCTAAAAAGTTGTTATCAGGGATGTCAGCTATCAATCACTGACTTTGTAATACAAAACCAATGATCCTTCTGCCTTTTTGTATTCTTTTGTGCCGAAAACCTCAGGCAGTGTGCAACAAAGCCTTCCTAAAACTTTTCTTCTACTTGTATACAGACACACTGGGAAAACCTAAGAAAACAAACCTCAGAAGTCCCATTGGTGATGGTAGTGGTAGTGGTGGTGGTTGTTGTTGAGTTTTTTCAGCTCTTTTTACAGATGGGGAGCTGAGGCAAACAGGGCTGAGTGACTTGTGCAGGGTCATAAGGCTGGTCAATCACATTGCTCCATCCAAAAGACACTCCCTCCCCAACCCAGTTCTTTTCCTTTCCTGCCTTCCAGCACCCCTACAGGAGAACAGGCCAACTTAAAATCTAGCTCAGAGGTTTAGGACCTCCTGTGTTACTGGTGGTAGTGGGGTTAAGCACAATCGGTAGTAGTAGGGGGGGTGAGGGTTTTTTGGGGACAGAGAGGGTTAATTTCTTAAATACATGCCCAGAGTGGATGAGAGGCTGGTGTCCTCATTGAGGCTAGTGGAAATAACTGCTGCCTTACTGCACCAGAGAGCAGCTACCCTACCTATCTAATTGAGGTAACACAAGTGCTATGAGGTTAATCGATTTTGCTTAGTTAGGGGTCCCTCTCTTTAAGAATCTAATAACCTCAAAACAAATAGGACTTTATATAACTGGTATGATATAAATGAATTATAGGTTGATAGAATGTTCAATATGTAGACAGCTAGATATGGGTAGAGCACAGGGCCTAGAGTAAGGAAGACCTGAGTTCAAATCAGCCTCAGACACTTGCTAGCTGTGTGACCCTGGACAAGTCACTTAACCCTGTTTGCCTCAGTTTCCTCATCTTGAAAATGAGCTGGAGAAGGAAATAGCAAACCACTCCAGTATCTTTGTCAAGAAAACCCCAAATAGGGTCAGGAAGAGTCAGGCATGACTGAAATGACTGAACAACAAGAAAGTGTTAGATATGGAGGGGTTCTTTGTCCAACTCCTCATCTTCCAGCTGAGGAAACCAAATCTCAGAGAGGTTAAAATTTCTGGCCCAAGGTTATACCAGTAGGCAAAGCTAGGACTTGAACTCAGGTTCTCTGACTTGAAATCCAGTGTCATTTCTACAAGACAGATTAGAATACTGTACACAAGGGGACAGCTAGGTGGCGAAGTGGATAAAGCACGGGCCCTGGATTCAGGAGTACCTGAGTTCAAATCTGGCCTCAGACACTTGACACTTACTAGCTGTGTAACCCTGGGCAAATGACTTAACCCTCACTGCCCTGAAAAAAAAAATACTGTACACAAGGGTATTGCTTAGATTGTACAAAAAGCATTATACTGCATGTGAGCAGCTATCTTTAAAGAAGAAACAATTGAGTGTTATGGGATAGATGTGAATCTATATTAATCAGAAAAGTTTTTTCCTGGAGAAGAGCTGAAACATATAGGAGTTGAACAAATAAGTCAAGAAGTGATCTCATAGTATGATCCCTGTATTCCAGGCTTCTATGGATTTTCTTGTTCTTAGCTTCAGGTGTGTCCTTCTTCCTTCTCTATTAGAGATTTTTACAACCCAAACAAACTCTTTGATCACTCCAGGCAGTACAATATTATTTGAATCTTATTTAAGTACACTACATATTTTTTCTTTTTAGTTTCTTTTAAATTTTTAGATCTGTATTTTTTCCTTCTCACCTTCCCCACCCCCAACATTGAGAACGTGAGAATAACAAAACTTCTATTACAAACACATATAGTTAAGCAAAACAAATTCCTGCAGTGGCAGGGGCCCCAAAACAAATAAATAGATAAAGATATTTCAATCTGTACTCTCAGACTATCACCTCTCTAGCAGGAGGTTGGAAACATGTTTCATCATGAGTCCCCTGGAATTATGGTGGGTCGTTGTTTTCATCAGAATTCCTAAGTCTTTCAAAATTCTTTAAAATGTTGTTGTCATTATAGAAATTGTTCTTCTGTTTCTGCTCACTTCACTTTGTATCAGTTTGTAGAAGTCTTTCTAGGTTTTATGAAACCATCACCTTTATTTATTTATTTTTTTCGTGAGGCAATTGAGGTTAAGTGACTTGCCCAGGGTCACACAGCTAGTAAATGTCAAGTGTCTGAGGCTGGATTTGAACTCAGGTCCTTCTGACTCCAGGACTGGTGCTCTATCCATTGTACCACCTAGCTGCCCCCCTTTATTTCTTACAGTAAAGTAGTATTCCATTACAATCATATGTATATCCATGCATTTAGTCATTCCCCAATCAATAAGTACCCCCTCTATTTCCAATTCTTTACCACCACAAAAAGAGCTGCTATAGTTTTTACATAAGGGTCCTTTTCCTCTTTCTTTGATCTTTATGGGATATAGACCTAATAAAGTTATGATTGGGTCAAAGGGTATGCACAGTTCAATATCATCTTTTGAAGCATAGTTCCAATTTGTTTTCCAGAATGGTTGGACCACTTCACAGCTCCACCAACAGTGTATTAAGGTACATAGATTTTTTAAAAATTGTTGGGGGGCAGCTAGGTGGCACAGTGGATAAAGCCCTGGCCCTGGATTCAGGAAGAGCTGAGTTCAAATCCAGCCTCAGACACTTGACACATACTAGCTGTGTGACCCTGGGAAAATGACTTAACCCTCGTTGTAAAAAAAAATGTGAAATACCCTCATTATCGATTTCTAACTGACTCAGTGGAAAGAGTACCCACATACATGTTTTCACACAGCCATCAAAGCATTGAACTTCTTCACCCATTCCTACAAGCAGATGGGGGAGAAGAGTCCACCCGAATGTAGACTGATCTAGAAGAAGTTTCATTGTAGTTTCATGTATACCTTCATTTTTCAGCCAGAAAGTAAGACTTGGGGGCTGCCAGTGATGGAAAACTGTCAATAAAGTTTCCTCTGCTCCCTTGTCTGTCTGGTGCCCAGGCATAGGGTCTGATAATACATATCACTTTAATTTAAAAGTTTTGAATATAAGGCAAATCCACCGAAGGCAAGGATAAAACACCATTATAGAATCCTAGAAGCATAAATCTAGAGTTGGACAGGACTGTTTAGACTACTGAACCCAAACCTTTTGTTTTATAGACTAAGTGGCTTACCCGGGATCATACAAAAAGTGTCTGAGGCAAGATTTGATCCTAACTTGAAGTCATGCTCCTTATTAAAGACTTATAATTCTTGCCTTCCATAAAAATAAATTTCTTCCCATCTGAAAATATGATTGAAGAAAAGACAATCCTATTTCTACTTAGCTTTGGGTCTTTTACACACTCTGGAAGGAAAACACCTGTCAAGTCTTCCTACTGCCATCTACTGGACCCTTTATGTATGACAAGTCCATTTTCTTCAATACCTTACAGAGGTGAAGTGACTGAGAGTTCTTCCTGGCAAGCACAAAAATTATCACTACCTCATTAGAGAGGCCCACTTTCTAATTAAAAAGGAAAAAAAGAAATTGCTCTGAAATATCTTAGAGAGAATTTAAAATTGCATAGCTAGAAAAAAGGCAGCGCTTCTAACTCCGGGATCAAAGATTTCCAAACCTGTCCCCAAAGAAGATCATGTGTCCAGGGAAATGTTTTCCCAGTTCCAAACATGGACTTCATTGGGACCATAGGATTTAAAATATCTTTAACCATCATTTTTCATGCAGGCATAAGTTAAGTCTCTGGGCAAGAAGACCCCCAAATTTCAGAAAGACCTCCAAAATCAGCAACTCTTTGGAAGGACCTGCCTCTTTTTAGCCATTTTCTCTTATCCTTTAGCCTTATTTCAAAAGCAATCCTCAGACTGCTTGGACAGAACTTATTCCTTAAAACTATACCTGTTTGAGACTAGGTCTATTTTTTCCAAGTTTCTACTGTACATCTCTTTTCTCCACCCAGTTAAGAGTGCTCCCCAACCTTCTTCTTTCTATTTACATCAAAACAGCAAAAATCAAAATCAAGAAAACAAAAAGATGCTGGATCTGATACAAACAGAAATTCTCCTGCTGGCTCCTACCATGAGATTATCATTGCAAGACCAGTGAGTGACAGAGGGACACAATCAATGGGTTTATGCAGAAACATAAAAAAGTAAAGAAAGTAGCCACACAATAGCTAGCAAAATAAGGAAAGTATTTAAGAAATAAGTAGAGTCCACCCATAACAGCTGGTAAAAAAAGGCAAGCTAGCAAGGGGGTCAGAAAGGGCTCCTCTTCACTTCTAACTAGAAAAATAAAGACCAGACAATAAATAGTTACAAGGAGACCTTTCCAATCCACCCTAGTTTTTGTTTTCTCACTGAGACATCAATATTTCTGTAAGACAAATGAACATTCTCTGCATGGTGTCTGCAGCACTTTGTGAATGATACAGGAATTATTTTATCTTCCACCAAAGAAATTCTGGATTTAAAATTTTAATAGTGAGGAACTTTCGAGCTTCCTGGTTGATGTGTGGGTCTGGGCCAATCCTCCTCTGCTCAGAGTTGGAATTAAAAATCTTTACTAACCCCCTAATAATTACTTGAGGGGGAAAAGCTCTTTAAACTCCTTAGCTTGTTATTCAAAGCCTTCCAGTGTGTGTGTGTGTGTGTGTGTGTGTGTGTGTGTGTGTGTGTGTGTGTGTGTGTGTGTGTGAGACAGTCAGAGAAAGACAGAGACAGAAACAGAGACACAGAGAGAGAGAGAGAGATCTAGCTATAAATATATCTAGATATATTATATGTAGATATATCTGGCTCACAACTATCTTTCCATGCTTCTTCTACTGCATCTTTCTTCTCACATTCTATCCATGCTCTAATCAAAATGAACTACTAACTGTTGTCCCATCTAATCCTACTCTCTCCTGCATCTATACATTTGCTCAAATCAGTCCCCAAGTCAAATGGATTCAGACCTTCCCTTCACCCCCATCTCTGTCTCTTGAATGCTTTCTCCTTCTAAATCTAGTTCAGGTGTCATGCCCTCCATGAATCTTCCAATTTTCCCAATTAGAAATCATCTGTTCCTCCTTTGATTTCTCAGGTTACTCTGGCTTCTCCTGTACATTTATCATCTTCCACCTCTCATCATACTTATTTGTACTTGTGCCTCATCCCCCTATTACATTAGATGGAAGGGATTGAGTCATTTTTCATATTATATTTTTATTAATAAATACTTATTTAATTGAATGAAGGTAGTAATTTTTTACTACTTTCCACCAAAACAAAGCATAGCTATTAATTGGGTTCTGAGAAGCACACAGGCTTATCCAACATAAACTTGTTTAGACTCAGTAAGAGGGTTAGAGTCAGAATTGGAATTGAATTTTGGCTTGATTTTTGCTTAGGTGGAGAAAAAAATAAGGGCATTGAAATGCCCTTGCAAGAATAAGCAAATGTGACTGAGAAACAGTCACAGAGCTAAAAGAGGCTTCAGACCATGTAGACCTTTATTTTGCAGATGAAGAAACTCAAGCTAAGGAAAATTAAGGGACTTGGCCACTGACCTACAAGTAGTAAGTCAAAGGTTAGACTTGAACCTAGAACCTCTGACTCCAGAGACAGCACTTTCTCCACTGCACAGGGTGAAGATCTTATTACTGACTTTTGCTCCACATATGCCTATCGGTTTTTTAAAAGACTTACTTGCCCCTCTCTCCCAGTTTTTTTATTCTTCTGTGGGAAAATAAGAGTAGAATAAGACAACCCAGGAAGGCTTAAAGGATCTGAATAGATCAAATCTGAATTTTAGGGTTAGAACTTTGAGGAAAACGTTCCAATTTGAAAGTCATAAGTGGAAAAAGTTTAATTTACAAAGATTGAAAACAGCTAATTTTATGTTTATTGCTGTTTGAATATCAAAACTCAGTGTTTTATTTCAAGTGATTTGACTATTTTAAATAAAATAAGAGAAAATCTCAGATCAAAAGTGCAGAGGGTTGTCACTGTTATGACACTGAATCCTCCTGGGGAAATCCTTCCCAAGTATTAAACTGTATCAAATGGCCACTCCCCTTTTCTATTATTATTTTCATTATGGTTTGTATAAACAGGCTATAGTATATTACAAACAGTGACTTGCAAGTGAAGGGAATTACAAAAGGTACCACTGAGAATACACAGAAGAAAAGCCAGACAATTAACATAATAAGAATGAGGGATAACTAGAGAATATCCAGAGGGCTCCATTGGTGACCATGAAATACTTAGAGAACCAGAGGAAGGCTTTTAATGCACTGGAGAGATTCTCTGGAGGATTTTTTTAAGGACATGGGCAAGAATCACAGAAGATGAGAAGGAACCAATGGGTTGTGGTCCTGAATAGCGTGGCCATAGCCACACTGGCTAGGTCATGTATACACAGAATTAACAAAGTATTGTCATCACATTTATTAATCACCGAATTCTCTAGATGACGCAATGCATCTTTAGTTTTTTGGGTGCCATTTTTAAGAAGGGTTGGTTATCTATTATTTAATCATCTTCTATGAGAAGAAAGAAATCAAGAAAGAGGATGGGGGGAATAATCCTGACAGCCAGTGCCTCCCCACAGGGCCATATTCAGTGGGTAGAATTTGGTCCTCTATTGCCACATAAAAATAGCTGGTCTTTCAACATTGCTGCCACCGCATACCCATAATTTATGAGTCAGCAATTTAAGGGAAAGATTTCTAATGTACAGAGAGCTTCCTTCACGGGAGAAGTACAAGGTACTGTCTGTCCCATTAGGCAGCTTGCCAGGGATCATTAGTTCAGAGTGTTTCAGAAAAGGGATACTTTGCAACAATTGTCCCATAAAAGTGGAGCTACCCATACTTTGGTTCCTTTAAAAAGCAAATGAGTTAGATGTAATACACAAAGTAACTCTAAGCACTAATAGTCTCACTTGGTCCACTTGCTCATCTATGGGTTCTGAGAGGCCAAGAGGTACAAAGGAAAATCCATTGTGTTTGTGGCAACTTTGCCATTTTAGTCATTTCATTTCTAGGAGTCTCTCTTTCTTCAAAGCTATAAAATGAAGAGGATAATTAATTCATTAGCTATCTCACAACTGTTATGAGGAAATCAGGCTTGTAGTCAGGAAGACCTGCGTTCGAATCTCCCCTCCAACACTAGCTGCACGACTGAGAAAAAGTCACTTAGCCACTCTGGGCCTCAGTTTCTTCATCTGTATAATGGAGATAATACCTCATAGTGCCGTTGTACGAATCATTAAATAATTACATTAAATAAGATACATTAAGTAATATCTGCTCTTACATAGTTAATCATTTTATATAAAATTATTTATTTCTATTATAATCACCTGTTTGTTGTTGTTGCTGTTTTGGGGTGGGGGTGGGGGATCAGTTTGAACCTGTGACTTTACTGATACTGGGAAATCCCCAGAAGGAAATTGCTTCTACCAATGCAAACCAGCATCTGTTCTGCAACTCATAGATGGAAAAGTTGAACAGCCATGCAACTCTCTAAACCTAGTTTAAGAGAGTTTAGACTAGAGTCTTAAAGAGATTCCTAGTTAAATAACTTGTCTTTTGTTTCAGTCCAATCTGACTCTTCATGACCCTATTTTGGGGGGATTTTCTTGGCAAAGATGCAGAAGTGGTTTGCCATTTCCTTCAGCTTGTTTTACAGATGAAGAAACAGAGGCAAACAGGGTGAAGTAACTTTCTCAGAATCACACGAAGCTAGTGTCTGAGGCTGAATTTGAACTCAAGTCCTCCTAACTCCAAGCCCACTGTGACACCCTGCTGCCCCATTATTTGATAAGCCAGTTGTCTTTTGATATAACCAGTCTACTACAGAATCAGAAATTGAAACCATCTTTCTGATTTCAAGGGTAGCTCTTTATTGAACATCTTTCAAGATGAGATTTGCCTTCCAGAAAAGTCATGTTTGTGAAAATTAGTGGTCATTCAGTGTTTTGGAGCCTTTAAGTGACAGCATTGAAATTATCAGTTAATATTATCAATAAATATTTACCAGATGCCCAGTAACTCTGTACACTGAGCCAAGCAGTACTGTGAATTTCATTCAAAACCTGCTGAGGAGGTAAGAAAAACATCCATAAAAGCAGTCAGAAAACCACTATAAAGAGCCATCACAGGATAATAGATGGTCCGTTGAATTTGCTGTCAGGAGGCCAGGTTCAAATTCCAACTCAAAGTGGATAAGGCACCGGCCCTGGATTCAGGAGGACCTGAGTTCAAATCTGGCCTCAGATACTTGACACTAGCTGTGTGACCCTGGGCAAGTCTTTTAACCCTCATTGCCCCCCTGCCCCCCCAAAAAACATCCCAACTCAAGCACTTCGAAGCTATATAGAACAAATCCCTTATGTTCTTAGTCTCTGTAAATGGAGATGAGATTACTTGAACCACCTACCTTACAGAGTGGTGAGAGCTCTTTGCAGACATTAAAGTGATATAAATGTGAGTTGTGTTGGGAGCCATGTTTTCTTCAATGTTGAGGACTCCCTCCACAAGAGGCAGTTAGGTGGCTCAATAGATAGAGCACTGGGTATGGAATTAGTAAGATCCAAGTTCAAATTCAGTCTCGGACACACAATAGCTCTGTGACCTTGGACAAGTCACTTAATCTCTATATCTGTTTCCTTGACCTTAAAATGGGGAGAATAACAACACCTGCCTCATAGGGGTGTTGTAAAGATAAAATGAGATAATATAATGAAGAAACAGGCTGAGAAATTAAGTAATTTGCCCAGAGTCATATAGTTAGTAAATGTCTGCAACAGGTTCTGAAAGCAAGTTTTCCTAATTCCAAGTACTGCATGTACTCTATCCATTACCACTTTAAAATATATTTCACTCTATTTTAAATAGCTTACCTATGGTCATACAGCTGGTAGATTTCAGAGACAGGATATAAACCACGGTATTCCTGATTGTAGCATGTCATCAACTAGTTACAAAATGAAAATGAACTGCCCAACCAATTCTACCTGTTTGCCTGTGATCCATTTTGAATTGTCTTTCCTTTCCTATCCCTGAACTCTGAAAGCCTCTCTAAATAGCAGTGCAGGTCCTCCTAGGAATGATTCCTAGCCCAGCCTCAAACCCAAGAAGGCCATCCTCTGACACATACTGCTTGTCTGACCCTGGGCAATCCCTTAGGTAACTCTCTTTACAGAAAAGGTACTGACCTACATTAGTACATGTTTTCCTCACCTGGGGTGGGGGGGGGAGGAGTTCCCTATACCAATGAAATCAAAGGACCAGTCCCTATCACCATGCCTACTGTGTGCCATTATGACTAAGGAAGATGGTGCAATGACCAAAATGATCCCCCCCCCCAAAAAAAATCACCCGATTCTATCTGAAAGATGACCACTGGGCAACTGATCATGTTGTCCTTTTTATTTTTCTGACTGATTAAGTGACATTCAGGGGCATTGACGTAGCACAGTGGATAGAGCACTGGACCTAGAGTCAAACCGACCTGAGTTCGGATCTCACCTCAGATACTTACTAGCTGTGTGTGACCCTGGGCAAGTCATTTAGCCCTGTTTGTTTCAGTTTCTTCATCCGTAAAATGAGCTGGAGTATGAAATGGCAAACTACTCCAGTATCTTTACCAAGAAAAGCCCAAATGGGGTCACAGAGTTGGACATGACTGAAACTACTAAACAACAAACAACAATAACAAAAATTACATTCTCCTCCTGGATCAGCACCAACTTCAAGCAAAAGATACAATTTTGACTCAGTTGTTGTTTTTTAATAAGCTACATCAGACGATCCCACAGATGGGGTTGTCTCCCACCTTTTCTTTTTTTTTTTTTATTTTAGTGAGGCAATTGGGGTTAAGTGACTTGCCCAGGGTCACACAGCTAGTAAGTGTTAAGTGTCTGAGGCCGGATTTGAACTCAGGTACTCCTGACTCCAGGGCCGGTGCTCTATCCACTGTGCCACCTAGCTGCCCCTCTCCCACCTTTTCTAACAGAAATTATCATGACTCTGTCCGCCATGGACACACTCATCCTCCTACTTTTCTCTCAGGCTAAGACTCAGCTAGGAGGTTAAGAAAGTAGTTTAGTGACAAAACCAAGGCCTTGTCTAGAGAAAGGGGGTAGAGGGTGGGAATAAGCATTTATATAACATATAGCATATATTTATATGTGCCAAGCACCTTTACAAATATTTTCTCATTTGATCCTCACAACAATCCTGTGAGGTGCATACTGTTATCATCTCCACTTTATAAGTCACTTGCCCTGGATCACACAGACAAGTAAACGTCTAAGGTCAAATTTGAACTCAGATCCTCATGACTCTCTCTATTGTACCACCTAGCTTCCTTAGAAGGAAAACACAAGCTATCTGAAAAACAGTTTTACACAGAGAAACAGAATGAAAAGGAAACACATCTGGAAACAAACCCCAACAACACTTTTTAGGGGGAAGCTGCTGCCAAAGCATGTCTCCAAACCAGTGGGCTTTTTCCTGGGAAATTAAAAATAGCCGCTAGCATGTATACAGTGCCTTACAAATATTCTACTTTCTCCTCACAACAACCCTGGAATATAAGTACTATTATTGTCCCCATTTTACAGATGAGGAAACTGAGGCAGATTTAGATTAATCGACTTGCCAAGGGTTACAAACCTATTAAAATGGACTAACTCAGGCCCAGCAAACTATCATCTTGCCACTGTCTGTCTATCTGCTTTTAAGAAATGGGCATCTCCTTTTTTCTTTGCATGCCTTTTTTGGGAGAGAAGGAGGGGTTGAATTCTTCTATATAACTTTACTGTAATTTCTTCATCCTAAAAGTACGGAAAGAAGGAGGAGCCTAATTCCTTGCTGTATGAGAAAAGCTGACGTGACAGAGCTGGGTGGGGTTATTAATTGCTCTTACCATATATGACTTGTCCTTCTCATTGAATACACGTAGAGTCCTGTTAAACAGATTTCAGAAGTGTCCGGGAACATTATCTTCCTTTTCTTTTCTTCCTGTATCTACAGTTGATCCTCAGGTCACCCACTTCCCCCAAAATCTTAAATATAACAATGAAAGAAGTGAAATCCAAAATGGGAGTTCTGCATGTGAAATCAGCCACCACACTGATATTCTTCTCTCCCCGACCCCTTTTCCCCCCCAAGAGCCCCTTGCCTTTCCTCCACCTACAAATGCATCAGATAAGGGCAATTTGTATTGCTACATCTACAGCCCTATAGCTGAAAACTCTGGCAGTGTGGTGGGTTTAACTAGGGAAGTGGAAACCCCATTCATTGATAAGACAGAGGTTCTTCCTAGTATTGGGAAGAAGCATCTAAAAAGAAGAAAATAGATAAAGATCCTCTTCCTCCATTGGTCATTTCAGTAGTAATAGCAAACAATAATAATAGTATTAAGCTCCACAACAAGAGAGCAAACCACTAAGAGAACATATACATATGCACATATTAGGTATGTGCATATATGTGTGTATTATATACACATACACACACATACATATGCATACGCGTGTAGATAGGTAGGTAAGTAGGTAGACAGATAGATAAATCGATAGATAGATGATAGATAGATAGATAGATAGATAGATAGATAGATAGATAGATAGATAGATGGATAGATGGAGGGAGGTTTGAGGGGGTTTTGCTTGCAACCTTTTTTATTTTTAAAATTTTATTGTGTCCTTCCACCGGGATTTTCAAACACTTCTCACCTTTTTCTGGAGTTTTCACGGAGCCGAATCGTTTAGAAAATCAGTGAGAGCATCAAATATACAAATCCTCCCCTTCCCGCCCCTTCCCACTGTATTTTTTTTCTTCTCCGCCCTACCTAAGAGCCCAGAAGTTCCAGTCTCTAGACTCTACCAGGCGCGTAGGGCAGGGGCTCCGGGGAACTGGGGGGGCTGGGAGAGCTGGGCTTTGGGCTTTGCATTATCAAGTGCGCTCGCCCAGGGCTATCCGCAGCCCTCATCTTAGTGCGAGTCCAGCCCTGCACCCCTAACTTGTTGGCTTGGGTCGGCGTTGGAGCCGCCTCTGCACCCTCTCCCCCTCCTTAACTTTCTAAATAGCTTCAGGGAAGAGGCGGGGTGAGAGGTGCGGTTAAAAGTCTGGAAACAGGTGTCTAAAACTTAAAAAGCTCAGAGGCGCCTCTCCACTTCTCAACTTGGTGAGTCAGAGAGAGGCACACAGGCCACACCGGCCACACCGCCGGGGGAGCGAGAGAGCGAGTCAGCTCCCTTAGGTCGCAGTGGCCGGTGTCTTCCCGAGCCACCGGCACCTAACCAGCAGAGTTGGGGGCTGAGCCCGCCGCTGGCCCCCCCAGATCAACCTTGTCCGCCCGGGCAACGCTCCGAACTGCTTTGTGGTTACCAGCTGCCGGGTGCTTCTGACACAGGTAAGGCTCGCTCCTCTCCGGTGCGCTTAGGAAGAACCGGTAGCACCAGATTGTCGGGAGGGGCGGTGGGTGACCCGGAGATCGGTTCTCATAGGAATCCGGCTTGCCTCGAGCGGCTCTAGGGAAAGGAAAGAAGAGAAGGACTCTGGTCCGAGTGAGACCTCAGATTGCACTTCGGGGATCCTGGAGCCGTGGCCTAGACCGCCAGAGGAGGGATCTGAATAGCCTCTAGGGGGGCCAGATCTCGAGTGTCAACAAGTTTCTTCGACCTAGTTCCGAAGCGCGGCTTTCCTCCGAGCGCTCGGGTGTGAGGCCCCACGCGCAATCCGGACCGCTCACAAGTCACAGGGCTAGGAAAAGTTGAATGGGGACACCGGACTGGGGGAGGGAGGGGACCGTAAATCGAGGGGACGCGGGGGAGGGGAGAGACAACGAACGTTCACGGTCAAGTACAATGGAAACGTGCGGATGGAACAGTAGCCTCCCATTGGGGTCATTTCATTATGTGGTTTACCTGACGCTGGGCTGGAGAAGGACAGTCACTTTTTAGAAAAGAATAAGCCAAGATGGCAATGCCCACACAAGAGGACACCTTCGCTATTCCTTCTCCACAGGCACCTTTGTAAAAGGATAATAATTTCCTGCAAGGTGGTGGAGAAAGGTTAGAATTAAAGGAGAAAATCTGACGCATACACAACTCTCTCTGTAGGACAGCTTCAGACCTAAGGCTACTTTTGAAAACAACGCCCCCCCCCCCCCGAGAGAGAGAGAGAGAGAGAGAGAGAGAGAGAGAGAGAGAGAGAGAGAGAGAGAGAGAGAGAGAGAGAGAGAGAGAGCGAGAGAGAGAAATCGTTTTCCAAACAAATGTAGAGTTCGTTCACCTTTGGTGTTCTCTAGCCGGAAGGTGTTGCGAATATTATTTACAATAGGCTTGTGGGGAGTTTGCACCGTGATGAGAAAATGTTTTCTTTAGAATAGTTGCCTCATTCAAAAATGCACCTTAGTTGAGAAGTGGAGGGGTGTGGGGGGAGAGACATAACTAGACACTACATAGTCAGACTTCCTGAGAAATGGACACACAACTTGTTTCATACCCTCTGAACCTCGCTAGTGTAGCGGGTCTTTGTAATCTGACAACATCCGTCCCCTTATCCCTAAATCTGTCCTGTGTGCTCCTTAGCTTCAGAACTTGGTCAGTCAGAATTACGGACTGAGGAGATGGGGAGTTGGTCCAGACCCAGGGCTAGAAGTTCAATGTGGGTGTCAGATGCTGCCCCTGGTTTGGCCACTGCTTCTCCTTGAATTACCGGCAGAAAGGGTAGGGGTGCAGAATTCAACATTTCTCCTTTTCTAGTACTGAATCATCTTCCTTTGATTCATCCTGTGCTGTCTCAGATAGCCAGGATGCCTCAACTCGCCCTCTGGCAGTATCACTCCATAATTGCAGGGTGGTTCAGGGTAAGGATCCCACTGCCCCCATCAGGAGGGGTGGCTACAGTTTAGAGATCAGTCTTTCAATTTGCTATTTTGTGTATGGGAATTGTTTTTGGTTTTGTTTTTAAAATCAATAACAGGATAATTTGTTCCTCAAATCACAACCAGCTGATCTCTAGGTCCTAGAATGGGAACAGTATCCAAAGACTCAGAGCTGGAAAGGTCCCAATCGAACTTCCTCACCCTCGATTTACACATGGAAAGGGAAAAGAATAAGTATTTATGTAGAACCTACTATGTGCCAGGCACTGTGCTGTGACCCTTCGAGATAGCTCCCATTATTTATCCTCATTTTACATTTGAGGAAATGGAGGCAATTAGAAGTTGTTACTTGCCCAGAGTCATAAAGCTACTGTTTCTGTGGCCAACTTTAAACTCAGATCTTCCTGATTTCAACCTCTACCCATTGTGCCACCGACTGCCTCTTATGAGAAAACTAAGGCCTCAAGACTGGTAGGTAGTAAGTGACAGGACTGGGATTAGAACCCAGGACCTCTAACTCCAATCCAATAATAGCCAGTACTTAGAAGCACTTAAAGATTTGCCAAGTACTTTACATGTTATCTCATTTGATCTACCATGCTTTCTACTCTGCCATTCTGTCCCAATTCTTTGCAGGGGAAGAGGGTCAAAAGCTTAAACCTTCTGTAATATATCCAGTAGGGAAATTCTTCCTTGATAATAGAATTTCATGCCTTTTTTTTTTAAATCAGGATCAGGGCCCTTGGCCATAAGAGACACTAGAAAGTTTTGAGTTTCATAATCTGATTCTTTATTGTAAGTTCATTTCTACTCTTGTTTGCTTCAAGTTTACCTACATATACACCTCCAATAACGTAATAAGAATGGAAATGAGTGGAAACTCAAAAAAAGACATCTAGTTTCATTCCTAACTTCCAGGAAGGTTTCCCTATAAATATAGTAAAATCTGTACTTGAGTAATTCTTTACTTTTTTCCCCCCAGTTTCCCATTTTCAAGCTGTATTGTGCTAGGTGTTTCAGTACTCAAGTTTAAACTATATAGTTTTTGCCATGTTTGTGACCTTCTCCAGATCTCTTCTGCTTTGATGGTATTTGACGAGGTCCATCAGAATGTTACCAACTGAGACATTTGATGTCAGTCAATAAGTGCCTGGTTGCTGGCAACCACTGTAACGTAATGCACTGTAATGAGAAGAGATTTGGTTGAGCGCTTGCTTTAGGTGATAAAACAGGACAAAACTTGCTCAGAATAAGGAGAGCACAAACTTTTGAGTAAGAGAAAGATGTCAGGTTCATTATAATGGGTGGGAAATAGGTTACTCATCAGGGTAGTATGATGGGCGGTCCTTTTATTAAAAGGGGGTTATAGAGGGGGCAGCTAGATGGCGCAATGGATAAAGCACTGGCCTTGGATTCAGGAGGACCTGACTTCAAATCCAGCCTCAGACATTTGACACTTAACTAGCTGTGTGACCCCTGGGCAAGTCACTTAACCCTCATTGCCCTGCAAAAACAAAAAAAAAAACCTAAACTAAAAGGGGGTTATGACAGAAGGTGTGCAACTATATGTAAATGAAGACTATTCATATCCTGTAACAAGAGTTAGAGAGCTGAACCAACGGTTATTGGTACTGCCAAAATTGTGAATCTCCCCATCTTTCCCCACCAGTTTTCATAGTTAACATTTAACCAAAATAAGCTGTGGTTATTAATGAACCAAGATAATAGTGTTAGGTCAGAATTATAAGTGATCATTAGGTCATATCCTCTGCTTTTTTTCATGATTTATCATCTTATGAAATATTTCCAGAATTAAAGCCAAATCTCAAGTTACTTAGGTTATAAAAATACTTTCTAAGACTTGAAAACAAATATCCCCCTAGAAGGGGGCTCCTAAATTATAGTGGAGCTCATCAATTAACTTACTGAGTGACTGACTATTGGATGTAAGAGAACTGGGGACCTGTTTATTTTGCATTTAGTAAGGGGAAGTAGTTTCCTTTTGAGAAATTTTGCCCAGAGGACCTTGTATATAAACCAACACCACCAACTTCTGTTACATGTCAAATTCTGAAATAATAACAAAATTGGTTTTTAAGTGATGTATTCTTCAGGACGACTTGACTCACTGTTAGTCAAATGGCCTCAATCAAGTTGTTTCTTGACCCTCTGACTCAGATTTCTCCAACCTCTCTGCCTTTAAAGCAAACTTTGGCTCAGGATGGAATATATCCCAATAGTGGGACCCAAACCTGAACTCTTGTTTTTTGTGATTGACAAAATGAAGAGATGGCCGAGTTCAGCTATACTGGTTGTGAAATGTCTGAAAATTTCTCTTAGGGAAATGTTTCTCAAACTGTGCTGAAAGAAACCCTGAAACTCCCCACATTTTTTAATGAACCTTGTGTTGTTAGTAAACATTAAAAATTATTTTAGAAGATTTCACTTGTAAGTTTCTGTCAATGAATCATTTAAACTGAAGGGTTCTACCACGCAGAACCTTAGATGATTCTGTCATTTCTGAGTTCATAGGTGTAGTAAAATTGAAGTTTTAAGGTGTAGTTTCACTCCCAAGTCATCATATTATTAAATTGTCAAAGACTGAAATCTCCAGATGACCTAACTACTTGTAATTAGCCCATTCTTTAGAGAACACATTAAAACTTGTCCAAGATAGCGTGGGTACTATACATTTAATCCTTATGACAAACAAAATTGCTGATTTTGCTTTTACCACTTTTTGTTATTACTGCTGAGATTGCTTAAGTGTTGGCATTTGCTTGAGGGGGAAAGATTTTAAATAGTTTGCTCAGCTGAGTCTCAGAGTTCTCATCAGTCAACATAAGACTTTTGGTCCTATTTTCCTCTGCCTTTACTGTTCCAGGATTGATTATCTTCCTTTTTGTCTCTTAGTGCAAAGCCTGAAGAAGAGAAGATGGACTGGAGCACACTACAGACTATTTTGGGGGGTGTCAATAAACACTCCACCAGCATTGGCAAAATCTGGCTCACTGTCCTCTTCATTTTCCGCATCATGATCCTGGTCGTGGCTGCTAAGGAAGTGTGGGGAGATGAGCAGGCTGATTTTACCTGCAACACTCTCCAGCCAGGATGCAAAAATGTGTGCTATGACCACTTCTTCCCCATCTCTCACATCCGACTTTGGGCTCTGCAGCTGATCTTTGTGTCCACCCCCGCCCTTTTGGTGGCCATGCACATCGCTTACCGGAGGCATGAGAAAAAGAGAAAGTTCATCAAGGGAGAGATGAAGACTGAATACAAAGACATAGAAGAAATCAAAAAACAAAAGGTTCGCATTGAAGGTGCCCTGTGGTGGACCTACACGAGCAGCATATTCTTCAGAGTCATTTTTGAAGCGGTCTTCATGTACGTGTTCTACTTTATGTACAATGGATTCTCCATGACTCGAATGGTGAAATGCAATGCTTGGCCCTGTCCCAATACCGTGGACTGCTTTGTTTCTCGACCCACTGAAAAGACAGTCTTCACTGTTTTCATGATTTCGGTGTCTGGGATTTGCATACTGCTAAATGTCATTGAATTGTGTTATCTGATGATAAGATATTGTTCTGGGAAGTCCAAGAAGCCTGTTTAAAGAATTTCCCAACTGCCAGATAAAAGGTAGATGAGTCAAAATGGATGTGGCAACTTCTGCTAGCTGTCAGGACACTGCCACCAATATTTCCCAAAATACAGAATACAAACCCTTTTTTTTTTTTAAGTCATTAATTGAAATCCCTATAGTCCCCACATGACACTCCTGATGACAGTGCCAGTAATCTCCAGTTGGAGATTTACTCTCTTAAGGCCTCACAGAAAGGTCCAATTCTACCCGTTTTTAGCTTTTTGTTCTTTAAGACAAAAGTTAGCTGCAGTGACACCCTGTACCGGGAGCATTCGTTCCAAGATGCTTTTCTTTTTTAAAAGTGGGAATGTGCTTTTGTTTCTCTGACTGCAATAGTGGGAGTGGAGGGAACATTAGATCCTGGAAGGGCTATGGGTGAGCTTGATCGGTCTGTTTCTTCTGGTGATGACTTCACTAATTAACCACAAATTAAAGCCGGACACATAGAAATCGGAGACTTTGTAAAATGTAGCCACGTCATTTGGAAGAGTTCATTTCCAAGGCTGTACAGTTATCTTATGCTCTAACTTGCATTATGCTGGGTTGTTCTTGGTTTTTAAATGTTAGAACAAGATACATCCTATGATCGACACAATGCCCTGATTACTCTGTACCTTTGCTGTTCCTCCTATTTCAAATCTTCAGCTTTGTAACATGTACATGACATGTATTTAGCTACTGTCTTTTACATGTCTTTATTTAAAATACAGACTTTTGGTCATGGATAACTTGCAGTGAAATAGAGAGGGCCTCTAAAATATTGGTGATATAGGGGGTAACAGTATGTCAGCACCTCTCAAGGACTTTTCTTAGAAATAGCCACAGAGAAGTGGTTACTCTTGATTCATGGTAGCAGGTCTCTGTGTACCCTAAACAGAAAAGTGATAGTCTATAAACAATGAAAAGACTTGTGCTAAAAGTTGAGTGTTGGTGCACATCTGGCATCAGATAGTAATCAGTTGCTCTCCTATATTCTCCTATGATATGTCGGCATCAAAATGGCAATGATTTTATTATAATATGTTCTGAATACAATAAGCTCCTTGAAGACAAGAACTGTTATCATTTTCATCTGTGTCCCCGATGTCTTGAATATAGTGGGTACTTAGTGAATATCTGAGTTGGGGCTTAGATCAATCTTGATTATTAAACATATGAAGTTCAGTTATTTTCAATAGTTTGTTTCCTTTAAGGGTTAATAGGAAACTGAAAAACATTAAAGCAGGAATGTGGAAGGTGTGATGAACAAAGACAAAACTAAGGATTAGATAAATACATCCGGGGTGTAAAATATGGTTAGCCGTTCCATTAGGACAAGTTGAATCCCAATTGCACTCTGTTCTCAAACAAAGGTACTTTTCCTCAAAGGTACTAGCATTGGGAAACCTTTTGTAATAATGATTTTTTTTACTTGTAAGTTCATAACTAAAATAATTGTGTAATATCTAAAATTGTACTTGAAAGTATTACAAAGCATAATGGAGTCATGCAGATGGCTATTTTCATTAGATTAAATTTTTAATAAAACATCAACTCAGTTTTACCTGTAGTCTATTTTGTGTGTAATTACATTTCTATTTTACATTTCATGCCAACAGTTTTAAAAACAGATAATGTTATAGTGTGTCTACCCCATACCAGCACTCTTCTACTCCAGCTACATAAAAATCACCACAAGGAAGCCTGGCAAAAGAGGAGTTAAATCCCCCCTGCAAGAGTTTTTCATATACCCACTCACTTTTGCTCAGTGAGAAATGAGGACCTCTTGACAGGAGAGGTGGATATTGATTGTATGAGTTGAGGGCTTCTGGGTCATCATAGCTTTTGGCAAATTCAGTTTAAAGCCCACTGAATTAGTTTTAAATTAACTGTTTGACTACTAGCTGAGTCATAGTAACCAAGAAATTAAAATGGAGAAAACTGACCATAGCTGAATAAAAAACATGTGCAGTATGCTTTTTATGGCATTTTCTTTCTTTATTTATAACCAAGGCTGGTTTTTAAAAATGGCTTTTTGTTCTTTGGTGTACATTTCCATGGGAAATAAACCAGATGGACCAGCCCTTTGTACTTGTGTGTAAGACTGTAATATGTTCATGAAATCCTGCCAGCTTGCCTGACCTGTTATAGACGCTACTGAAATCCAGATTACTCTTAGTTATATGTCCTCTTCTCAAAGGTAATAATAACAAAGATGATGGTGATTTATGATGCTGACCTTGCCCATTCAGTACAGGCCTTAAATCCCAGAAATTCAAAGCAATTTATGCAATTTATACACAGATAATTATTAGCATCATTTATGGGGGAAGGAGCAAGAGAAAAAAACTATAATGCTAAGAATTTATGAACTAGTTTTAGATAAGAAAATAAAAACCTAGGATATGTGTATAAAAATCTGTTTTATACTATTGTATCTCCCACAATGCTCAGCAGTGCCTTGTACATAGTAGATATTCAATAAATATTTGTTTATTGACACAACTTGTTTGAGTTATGTTAATTCAACTAGATGTGCTGAATTTGGGGAATACAATGCAATTCAGGTGACACTTCCTACTACAGAATGGTGAGACAAGGCTTCGCCTGGTGTCTTGGACAGAGTAAGCATTTCATGAATGTATTATCATTAGTTCATCCCATCTGGAGCTAGAAAGGACCACAAAGGCCACCTAGTCCAACTCTTGCGTTTTACAAGTCAGTAAGTTAATCGATATTTAGTACATACTATGTGTCAGGCACTCTGCTAATTACTGGAGATACAAATACAAAAAAAGAAAGACAGACTTTGCTCCTGAGGAGCTTACGCTGTAAAGGGAATGACAAAACACAGAAGGAAGCTGAAAGGGGGTGGGAGTGGCAAGTGGAAGATGCCCAGGAGGACGCGATGGAATCTGGTCCAAAGAAGTACAAACTTACGAGATATGACGAGATGGCTGGCCTGGAAGCTCAGAGAGGAGTGTTTTGTCCCACCCTCCAATCTCCCAATCAGAGGAGCAGAGAGTTTTTTAATAAAAGTATTTTATTATTTTCCAGTTACATATAGAAATAGTTTTCAACATTTGTTTATATAAGATTTCCAATTTCCAATTTTTCTCCCTCTCCCCTAGACAGCAGGCAATCTGATATAGGTTATATATACATAATAACATTAAACATATTTCTGCACTAGTCATGTTATACAAGAAGAATCAGAACACAAAGAAAAACCTCAAATCAGAAAACCAACAGCACCAAAAACAAAAGAAATAGTATGGTCCAATCAGCATCCATATTCCCTTTTTTTTTCTGGATTTGGAGAGCCTTTTCCATCGTGAGTCTTTTGGAACTTTCTTGTTCCACTGGATTGGTGAGAAGAATCTAGTCTATCACAGTTGATCAACACATAATGTTGATGATACTGTGTATAATGTTCTTCTGGTTCTGCTCATCTCACTCATCATCAGTTCCTGCAAGTTCTTCCAGGTTTCTCTGAACTCCACCTGCTCATCGTTTCTTACAGTACCATAGAATTCCATTACATTCATATACCACAACTTGTTCAGCCATTCCCCAATTGATGGGCAGCCCCTCAATTTCCAATTCCTTGCCGCCACAAAAAGAGCAGCTATAAATATTTTTGTACATGTGGGTCCTTTTCCCTTTTTTATGATTTCTTTGGGGAAAAGACCCAAAAGTAGTATTGCTGGGTCAAAGGGTATGCACAGCTTTATAGCCCGTTGGGCATAATTCCAAATTGCTCTCCAGAATGGTTGGATCAGTTCACAGCTCCACCAACAATGCATTAGTGTTCCAATTTTTCCACAGCTTCTCCA